>NW_027362761.1:1084463584-1089263584 GCF_046119375.1 Phyllobates terribilis | reverse complement strand
GAAAGTGATCATTCATTTTCCATGTCCATGAACGCTGGACCAGGGAGGGTACAGTGTCCATTTTAGGACATGATCAGATATCAAAATCAAGCATCGGAATGATGTCAGTTTGAGGCTAAATACCATGTCTGACAAGTGATTCTGACAAGCGATCCAGACAAGTAATTTTGACAAGTGATTTTGACAGGTGATTCTGACGAGTGATTTTGATGAGTGATTCTGACAAGTGATTTTGATGAGTGATTTTGATGAGTGATTCTGACGAGTGATTTTGACAAATGATTTTGAGAAGTCATTCTGACAAGTGATTCTGACAAGTGATTTTGACAAATCATTCTGAAAAGTGATCCTTACAAGTGATTTTGACAAGTGATTTTGACGAGTGATTTTGATGAGTGATTCTGACAAGTGATTTTGACAAGTGATTCTGACAAGTGATTTTGACAAGTGATTTTGACGAGTGATTCTGACAAGTGATTCTGACGAGTGATTTTGACAAGTGATTTTAACAAGTGATTTTGACGAGTGATTCTGACGAGTGATTTTGACAAGTGATTCTGACAAGTGATTTTGACAAATGATTCTGACAAGTGATCCTTACAAGTGATTTTGACAAGTGATTTCGACGAGTGATTCTGACGAGTGATTCTGACGAGTGATTTTGACAAGTGATTCTGACAAGTGATTTTGACAAATGATTCTGACAAGTGATCCTTACAAGTGATTTTGACAAGTGATTTTGACAAGTGATTTTGACGAGTGATTCTGACAAGTGATTTTGATGATGATTCTGACAAGTGATTTTGACAAGTGATTTTGACAAGTGATTCTGACAAGTGATTTTGATAAGTGATTTTGACAAGTGATTCTGACAAGTGATTTTGACGAGTGATTTTGACGAGTGATTCTGACGAGTGATTTTGACAAGTGATTTTGACAAGTGATTCTGACAAGTGATTTTGATGAGTGATTCTGATGAGTGATTTTGATGAGTGATTCTGACGAGTGACTTTGACAAGTCATTCTGACAAGTGACTTTGACAAGTGATTTTTACAACTATAATAATAAAAAAAAAAAATAACTTCGCTGATGGGACTTGAACCCAAAATTCTGTATTCCAAATACAGTGCACTAACCACTAAGCTAGAAACTCAGTTCTGAAAGCTTTGGATTTGTATTTGCTTATATAATTTTCAGTGCAAACTGGTCTATAACTCATTGGGACTTATGCACAGACTTCAAGCAAGCCAAATTCAAATAATGTTTGATTTTGATGTGTGAGTCTGATGTGTTACTTTCTTCAAACATCAGAATCAAAATCATAATGACTTTTAGTCACCCTGAGTATTTTCATGGTTAATGTCATAAGACAAGAAAAGCTACAAGCTACTATTACTTGACTGGATAGCGCAATGGTAAAACATCAGCCTCTGAAATTACAGTGTCAGAATTCAAATCCTGATAGAAATACAATTTTTTTTTTAATTAATTATGCCTATTTAGCACATAAACTACAGGGGTGTTTTACTTTTAATATCTGACACTCTGATTGTCATCCTGACGTGTTACGAGTTTCAGACACGCTGTCTATTTGCATGTTAAATTACATAGCCAAAGTAAATCACTTGGCAGACTCACTTGTCAAAATCACTTGTCAAAATCATTTGTCAAAATCACTCGTCAGAATCACTCATCAAAATCACACGTCAAAATCATTCATCAAAATCACTTGTCAGAATCACTCGTCAAAATCACTCGTCAGAATCACATGTCAGAATCACTCGTCAGAATCACTCGTCTAAATCACTCGTCTAAATCACTCGTCAAAACCACTCGTCAAAATCACTTGTCAGAATCACTTGCCAGAATCACTTGCAGGAATCACTCGTCAAAATCACTCATCAAAATCACTTGTCAAAATCACTCATCAGAATCACTCATCAAAATCACTCGTCAAAATCACTTGTCAGAATCACTTATCAAAATCAGTTCTCAGACAGGGTATTTAGCCTCAAACTGACATCATTCTGATGTTTGATTTTGATATCTGATCATGTGCTAAAATGGACACTGTAGAAGGGAACGGAAATAGATAGGAAGATTGGGGCATGGTCAGACCACAATATGTCACCTATTGTAGCAGATGGGTTCCAAGAGAGAGCGTGATGACTCAACAGGAAGAAATCAATTCATAAAGAAAAAATGACGTATACGAACATATGCAAAAAAAGCCAAAGTTTATTATAAATGCAAGATATAACAAGCATACACAATGAAGAGAATGGCATAAATACATTGGTAGTAAGCTAATAAGAGAGATACCACGAACTGAATAACCACATACTAGAAAGTTTAAGAATCAATAATTGTAGTAAGTAAGGGTATGGGTATGTCAAGCATATGCCATAACCCAGCTACAAAAGTGTAAAGTATCAAGAAACTTATACTTAGGGGTGACGATACCTGGACTGACATACTGACAAACACATGTGAGTAATAGTATATATTTATCCATCTTTGAGTGCTAAATGGATTTACCTTTTTACTACTTATTTATGCACTGTGCACTTTAGCATCTCAGTGGAGTTTCTTGATACTTTACACTTTTGTAGCTGGGTTATGGCATATGCTTGACATACCCATACCCTTACTTACCGAAATTATTGATTCTTAAACTTTCTAGTATGTGGTTATTCAGTTTGTGGTATCTCTCTTATTAGCTTACTACCAATGTATTTATGCCATTCTCTTCACTGTGTATGTTTTTTATATCTTGCATTTATAATAAACTTTGTTTTTTTTTTGCATATGAATGTTTGTATACGTCATTTTTTCTTTATGAGTTGCTCTTGGAGACGTTGAACAGATTCTGATTGTTCTATCGTAGAGAATTAACTATATATGTGGTCTTGGTGGTCAACCTATTTGCCTCAGGAAGAAATCAATGCGACTATATGAGCCATGGGTAGGAGAAAAATATGTATAATCCTTACCCTGAGGATTTAAAATGCAGCAAACATCTGTCAACCTGAGGGCATGGATGACCCATTTCAATGAACGAAGCTGTCTCAGAGGGACGACACCCCTTCCTGAGGAGGAGTCTAACGTGGCATTCCATGTGAAGTTGAAGTCTCCACCTGCAATCAGAACTCCGTCTGCAAAATCAGAGAGGGACGTTAAAAAGGACCTACGTGTGCAGATCTGATCTTTGCTAGGGAGGTACCAGTTTGCTATTCTATATCTTGATTCTGCTATTTTGAGTTTGAGGAACACATATCTGCCTTGATCATCAATGAGAGAGTCTATGAGAGTATAGGCCAACGACTTGTGTATGGCTATGGATACACCCTTAGAGCGTGAATCCGGATTAGTGCTGTGGAACCACCGAGAGTAATACCTATCTCCAAAAACAGGCATATGCCCAGTTTTAAAGTGCATTTCCTGTAACATAAGAACCTGGACTCTTTGTTTGTGCCTAGAGTACAAAATTTGTGAACGTTTCTGTGGGACATTAAAGCCTCTTACATTCAGTGAGCCTACTTTAACAGAGGACATGATTACCAAGGGGGACGAAAGGAGTGGGGCAAGAAGGAAAACGGAAATACACAGAAAACTAAGAAGAAATTACGGGATATATAAAATAAAAACCAAAACAAAATTATATAACAAAATGAAAGCGAAACAATCTGATGAGGGGAAATAGGTATATTTTACACCTGCACAGCAGAGTGTAAACCCCCCTGGGAGGATGGGCTTTCTACTGGGGAGCCCCCCCCCCAAACCAGACATCAGGCCATACCATTTTGTCTTAAAACCTATGATAGAAAAGCAGCCAAAAGCTGTAAAAGATTAGCATCTACTTATCATTATATTAAACGTTGAATCAGTATATCACATATCCTTATGGAATAATATCCATATTGTCCAAGAACGGAATATTATTGACATAATATAATCAAATCTTATTATTGAGAGCCAGTCATATAAATGAATTATTCGTAATATCAACTATACTCATTGCTGAAAACATTTTAGAGGAATATAACACTCTAATATCTTTCACAAGATTGACTAGCGCTGAAGGCTAGCGTATTAACCACAGGATCCATTTGTAATAGACGATTCAATCTGGGGAGTGAGGGATATGTTTTCCATTGTTCCCTCTCCTGACTTCTTCTCTGGATTTGTTTCTTGTCGCTCTTTATGGTCGTGGATTGAGATCCGACTTGGGACCTCTCGGGAGACTCGGCCAATCCTCTGTTGGTATAGATTCGTGGGGATTCCCCAAACCTGTAACAAAAGCCGGAATGTCTCCAGGGCAACGTATCACATGTAAAGCCCCTGAATGGCGGACCTGTAGACGGAAAGGGAAACCCCAAGAGTATAGAATGTTCTGCTGTCTCAGAACCTCTAATAGAGTCTTTAATGCCTTCCTCTTCTGTAGTGTGTGGTGCGATAGATCAGACATGAGTTGTATAGGATATTCTTGATATAAAATAGAATCACATCATGAGGTTTTGTCGCATCAGAGGATCTGGGGCCCAAGGACCTATAAGCCCTATCTAGCTCCAACTCATTCTCTAAGGGCAGACCCAAGATAGAGTTAAACAAATGACATAGTGTCTCATCCAGTTCATGGTGTTCAATTGTCTCTGGAAGTCCTCTAATCGTAATATTGTTGCGCCTTCCTCTGTTTTCAATATCATCTATCAAATCTGTTAGGTATTCCAGTTGGTATGAGTGAGAAGACAAAGTTTGTTCCTGAGAATTTACTTGTTGAGCTATTGATGCTGTATGTGATTCAGCAGCAGACACTTTTTCTGTTAACTCTTGCATGTCCCCTCTAAGGGAGGCTGCTTCAGCCCTGTAAGAGGACTCCAGTCTAGACATATAATTCTCCATGTGCCTCTGGTTGGAATAGCTCGTATTCGATCTCTGAGGTCTCTCCACACTGCCTCACATTGTAATGAGTCATCCTGTTGGTTCTCCTCTGAGCAGCCAGGGGAAGAAGAATGTAATAATGCAGGGAAGGAGCCTCTCTCAGGGGAACTCCGGGCATCAGTGTGTGACTGGGGCCTCTGCAGGTCTGAACCCGCAGCAGAGATAAGTACTGCCCAATCTGGTGTGTCCAGGGGCCGGGGCACCAAGTGATCCTCCACCACGCACCTGAGCTCCGAAGGCGCAAAGCCAGAATCTGCCATCTTGGACTGAGGGAGATCCCCCGCAGCAGCAACAAGGCCTCCCACGTCTCCCCAAGTCCGGGAAGCCAGGTCCGCGTCCTCCGCCGATGAAGGTATCGTCCGCTCTGCTAATGTTGATGTGGGGGAGCATTTACCCCAGGACCTTTGGACCTCCGATGCAGGAGATGATTAGCGCTAGGCAGGGACAGCCGATGTCATCTTAGATCCCACTCTTGCAGGAGAGGCAGATGCTGCAATTTCTTAGGTAGCGGGTAATATTTGTTGGAGGGACCCGCTGAGTACTCACACTGGTCTGCATTATATTCTTCTTCTTTTTTGCCGGCATTGGAAGTGTTTTGACCTGATTTGAAGTGATAGGCATGCCCTGAAGCTGGTCTAGGGATGGGAGCAGACAACCATGCGACTTCACTCCTCCATAGCCAGGCCACGCCCCCCCATTCAAAGAAATTTCAACAAATTCTTGATGTAAACATTAAGATTTGAGAGTCCTCAGTGGCTGATACCTTTTAATGGTTAACTGAAAAGATGATAACAAGTTGCAAGCTTTCGAGACTACTCAGGTCTCTTTAACAGGTATAGTATGACACAAAATCTGAAGAGTCACATATTTATACACAATAAGACACAGAAATAATGAAATAGATGAGACAGGTAATGTAAAGCAGAGCTATTACTGTGGGAGAAAGGTAAACAGTTCTGGCTGTAAATATTGGTTTAGTTCATTGATAAGGACTGTGAAAGTTTTATTGTCTAATGATTGAGATTTCGAGGGTTATGATGACCCCAAAGCTCTGTGAAGCTCATTCCTTAGTTGATGTAAGTAAAGAAAGCAAAGAAAGGAGCGCAAATAGCGCTGTTATCCAATAGACAGCAGTAAAGATAAAAGGGAAATTGCTCACCTCTGTGAGAATTCCAGCAGACCCTTAAACTGCAGGGGTTAAACGAAATCACAGAAGTTTTTCTTTGAGAATTCCAGCAGTCACTTTTTACACCTCCCCAGTTCTTTTTCAATACCCAACATATAGCCACCTATCCCCAAACCCACACTCCTGTTATTACCGCCCACATTATAGCCTTCAAGTTACCTCTCACCACTCTTACAGCTCCTTTTTTCAGCTGACAATATAAATCAGGAGCCCTAGTGTAGCGGGCTATGTTCCTAGAGTGACTGCACCCAGCAACTTGAGCAAGTATTTAAGTTCTAGCCCTCCATGGTTCATCATGATTAATATTAGACCCATATTTTATTATGTTTAAAAGAAACGATTTTTTAATTAATCTCTAAATATTTTAACTTACTTTGTACTTCTTTTCTCCTCTTGAGCAAATGTTCATGTGCATTATGATTTTAGATGTGTTTCCAAGATATCCTTCCCCTTTTTTCTCTCTCTCTCTCGCTCCTTTTTTTTCCCCTCTTTTTGGCGCCAAGGGGTGCTTTTGCAGTTTTTTTCTTCACTCCATGTGCTAGCATGTGTGTATATATACCTTCCATGTTGTAACAAGTAGCAGCTATGTTCCTGAAGAAGTGGACGGGATGTCAACGAAGCACGTAGTCTTTTATAGCTTTTACAGTCTCCAATAAATGCTGGGAACATTATTCATCTCTGGCATATATATACATTTTTTCATGGAGGAGCGCGGTAATTAATGGCACCTTTATCATCTGTATACTAGACTACTCGAAGATCCCAAGGGACCTGTGCCTGCTGCAGCACCTCAGCATATACTTTCTCATGAGTTGTGCATTTCACAACCCACAAAGGTGAGCAATTTCCCTTTTATCTTTACTGTTGTCTATTGGATATCAGCGCTACTTGCGCTCCTTTCTTTACTTATTTGAGTTATTGCCAACTGAGCTGGGGACAGCAGCGCACTTTGGTTAATTTGGGAGCAGCATTAGCGAATCCATACTGTTAACATGGAATATTTTGACAGACGCATGTCAACCAGAGAACGGCTTATTAAACAAGCCATGGGAAGCACTATCCCATACTCTGATGAATCTTTCACCTTAAATTCAATGGACTTCAATGAAGAGGACACCAACACTATAAAGAATTTATTTAATGAATTTGAGGAATCACTTAAAGATGAGCTACGTCTCGACCTGGACATTCGTTTTCTAAGGATTTATATGGAGGAGAAACTATGTCCTCGGGGTTTGAGAATAACAATTCCCTCACCATTCCCTGAGGACAAACCATTTAATAAGGAATGGACTACTATTTTGGACACGTGCATGCACAATCTGCTAAAAAGTATACATACAAAAAGGTCAGAAATATGTCTAACAATTACTAATAGAATATTTGATATCGCAAAAAACCTATTACCATTTGAAACCCATCCTGTGTTTGGAAAGATTGATAGCAATATTGCAACAAGTATTTTACAGAATGTGCATGAAATTATCATCAAAAAGGCAAAAAAACTACAGAGATAGAGATGATTACAAAGGACTAACTAGTACTACCTCACGTACTAAAACGTCGGTCATATCCAGTGATCAGTCATCTGATCCTTTGAGAACAGTGGGTTCCTATCCTCCTCCCCACAAAGGAAGGATGTTCTCTAATAGTTATCACCATAAGAATAAGAACAATAACAATAAGACTTACAACCGCACACCTGCATTCACACATAGCAAAAAACAACTCACGATAGAACGAAAGACGGACAGAAGGTTGTAATTAATATGCGCATATCTACTACTGTTTACTCTCCACAGAGCACTAGCAGTAATAAGAGTCTGGTCTCTATCATGTCTCCCACCTGCAATACTATGGGTAGTGCAGTTCCTAAAAGGCTGGTAATGCATCAGGAGGAGATGAATAATGATAGTATAGCAGTCAATCCTTATGACACAACATTACACACTAAATTAAGAAAAAAATCCAACTTCTATCCTGTGGGGAGTAAAAGCCATCAGATAGATACTTTTTGCGACATCACTCTCCAAGATTTCAAGGAGGTTATGAGGACTCCAATCTCATACAGAGATAATAATATAAACCGACAAGAGAAGTTAGCACTTAATAATATTTGAAATAATAGGGATATAGTCCTCAGATCAGCGGACAAGAGGGGTGGCATAGTTATCCAGGATTATGATGTGTATACAAAAGAAGCACTCCAGATATTGAGTGATGACAACTAATACAGAGATATTGAGTATAATCCCATTTTGAAAATGATCCCTATATATAAGAAACTGATATCTAAAGCAGTAGATGAGAATATATTAAATGACAACAAAAGAAAGTTCTTGACTGTCCAAAGTCCTTGTATGCCCTTCTTTTATCATCTTCCCAAATTTCATAAGGATGAAAAAAAAACTCCAGGGAGACCGATTATATCGGGGATAGTCTCCCTTACATCAAATCTGGTTGAATACTTTGATATACTACTACAACCACCTGTCAAAAATTTAAAGAGTTACCTGCAAGACTCCAGCCATCTTCTTAGATTAACCTATGACATCAAATGGAAAAAAATCATGCACTTTCCTTAGCCTAGATGTTAACTCTTTATATACCAATATTGATGTTGGTCTATTATGCATAGAGTATGTAATTTCCAGAGACATACGGCTGTCTTCCAGCCAGAGATCTTTTAATATAGCAGGTTTATCTTTCATCCTAAAAAACAATTTTTTTACCTTTCTAGATAAGACCTACCATCAAATTAAGGGAGTAGCAATGGGCTCTAAAGTAGCACCTACCTTTGCCAATTTATTAATGGGATTATTTGAGCAAGTTTTTATTTACCAGGGAGACTTCCATAAGGGGGTTGTATTTTATAGAAGATACATAGACGATCTGATCTTCATCATTAACAGGAACATCACTGATCCCACCATTTTTTTTAATTTCCTCAATACAAATAATTGGGGCATCTCTTTCAATCAGGACAGTAATGAACTCACAATTAATTTTTTTAGATCTAGTTTTATATGTAGAGGAAGACAGGATACTTAGCAAAACTTTCTTCAAATCAGTGGACACTAATAGCTATATTCATTTCACTATTGGTCACTACAGAAAATGGCTCACCAATATTCCCCGCTATCAGTTTTAAAGACTTCGTAGGAGCTGCTCAACAGAAATCGAATATGACTAACAGTCAGAGATTCTCAAAGAAAGGTTCCAACAGAAATATTCTGAGACATTGGTTGTAGAATCTTGCAAACAGGTCAAAGAAAGATATGACCAGGGCTCATTACTTATGGCTTCAACACACAAAAATGATGTAAGTTTTGAACATGAACAGAAATTCATTACTACATACAATCAACAACACAAGAAAATTAGAGAAATTATTCAAAAAAACTGGCATATTCTATTAAATGACCAGACATTAAAACAGGCATTACCAAAAAAACCCTCTCTAATCTTTAGAAGGGCACCGACACTTAGGAATATCTTGGGTCCCAGTAGATTGCATGGACATGGAACATTGATTAATAAGAATAATGAAAAAGTCAGGGACAATATGGTCTCCAAGTGTGGTAAAAGAGGTTGCAAGTGCTGTGAATCTATTTTGCATTCCATAGACAATTTCACTTCTGTAGCCACTAGTGAGAATTTCAATATCTCTCATCCCATGTCATGTGGAACTTATTATGTGATATATGTCATCGAGTACAGTTGCCCCAAACAGTATGTGGGCAGAACCACCCAGGCACTACATAATAGGTTGAATTCACATAGACATAATATCACCACAGGATTTATTAAACATGGGCTGTCCCGACATATGGTCCTTCATCACAAACAGGACCTTAGGGATTTAAGGGTATTACTTATTGAACACATTTCTATTGACACTCCAAATAGGGTGCAATGTTTAAAAGAAATCTACTGGATTTATAAACTAAAGACGCTTAAACCGCAGGGGTTAAACAAAATCACAGAAGTTTTTCTTTGAGAATTCCAGCAGTCACTTTTTACACCTCCCCAGTTCTTTTTCAATACCCAACATATAGCCACCTCTCCCCAAACCCACACTCCTGTTATCACCGCCCACATTATAGCCTTCCAGTTACCTCTCACCACTCTTACAGCTCTGTTTTTCAGCTGACAAAACAAATCAGGAGCCCTAGTGTAGCGGGCTATGTGCCTAGCGTGACTGTACACAGCAACTTGAGCAAGTATTTAAGTTCTAGCCCTCCATGGTTCATCATGATTAATATGAAAATTATTGGTATTAAAAGGTTATTTCAAATCTCAGGGAGACAGAAAAATTTGGGAATATAAACTAATGGTGACCTTTGACACCTTCAGAGCAGGAATGAATGAGTTGCATGGATTTATGTCATTCTACATCAACTAAGGAATGTGCTCTTCATAGCTTTGGGGTCATCATAAACCTGGACCAGACCTCAATCACTGGACAATAAAACTTTCACAGTCCTTATCTATGAACTAATCCAATATTTACAGCCAGAACTGTTTACCTTTCTCCCACAGTAATAGCTCTGCTTTACGTTACCTGTCTCATCTATTGCATTATTTCTGTGTCCTATTGTGTATAAATATGTGACTCTTCAGATTTTGTGTCATACTATGCCTGATGAAGAGACCTGAGTAGTCTCGAAAGCTTGCAACTTGATAACCATTAAAAGGTATCAGCCACTGAGGACTCTCAAATCTTAATATTTTTCTAATAATTTTTCCATGGCTAACACAGTACTAAAATATATATTTTCCCTGATGTAAACATAACACCATCTGTAATAAGCTAAAGTTGAAAAGAGGATGGCTTCTACAAATGGATAATGATCCTAAACACGTCAAAATCAAGATCTTCACTGGTAAAGCCCCCCACTCATAACACATTAGGTAGCTGTCAGCCAAAAGATTGTTCAACTGACAGCCATCTCTTCTGAGCCCCTTATATACAAGAACGCTCAGCTTGGCTCCTGTGTTCTCTATGAGAGCGACTAATAGATTCCACTGGCAGCGGTTTATCTGCTGGAAAACAGAATGAGCTACCATTGGAAATACAACATGCAGGCTCCTTCTCTCCTCCAACATCATCTGTAGGGTACGTTCATATGACTGTATTGTCGTTCCCAGTGTTTTCCGTGAAAAAACTGACAGAACTAGACACAGACAGATCTAGGTCCATTGGGCTGTTTAGATAAGTGTTTAAAAAAAAGCAAGTGAAAAAAATCATAGCATGCATAGGTTCTTCCTTACAATGGATGAGAGTAAGCCATTCAAGTCCAAAGGTGCACAAAAAAACAGATCCCATACAGATCATCCATATAGCTTCCATTTTTTATGGATACATTTCCATTATTAACCTAGAAAACTGTATTTGGTCTTGTGAATGATAATAACTGTTGATGGAAAAGAAGGATGGTGTACAGACCACAACTGACCACCAAACTGATGAAAATCATCCATTTTTCCGGATGAAAAGATAAATGTCCCTTTCTTGTCTGATGTCAGATTCTCGCTGCTCCACAGTCTGGGAATTCTGCTGGATTTTTTATTTTATAATGCATCAAATGTTTTCTCCTGGTGAAAGGTCTGGACTGCAGGCGGCCGGTTCTTCACCTGAACTCTTCCTCTTTGATGCCATGCTGCTGTGATGGATGTAGTATGTGGTTTAGCATTGTCTTGCCAAAATATGCAAAAAAAGATCCAACAAATACACAGAAAAAAAGTATGCAAAAAGAGGGATAACCTAAAAATCTAAAAATAGTCAATGCTTATTAACATGCAAGACATATTAAAAATATTTAAAAAGCACAAATGGCTGTAAGCCTGTAACATAAATTTTCCAGACCACAGCAGTATAGTGCTACGATCTACCCTGTCTGTCAATAAGGTAATTTAGGAACCCAAAAGTTAATACTACCTTAATACAGATATATTACTGTATAATGTACCAATAATATGAAAATTGTTACATCAATGACCCAGGCCCTAAAATAAGGGCAAGTATTAAAGTGTATAGTGGGTTAAAGATATACACGCCCAATAAATAATGCACAAAAGCACAAAATAAAAGATGATAAAGAGGAGTGTATACAACAATTGTATGATAGAGTCAGAAAAGTTGCAGAAAAATCCTACTGCCGGCACAATAGCAAATAGCCACACAGAGTGAAGGTAAATGTGAAGTTTGTGCCCTCTGGGCCATAGATATAACAATTTTCATATTATTGGTATAGCTGTGATTTGGGTTATATTATAATATACCTTTATTAAGGTGGTATCAACTTTTGGTTTCCTAAATTACCTTATTGACAGACAGGGTAGATCCTAGCATTATAGAGCTGCGGTCTGGAAAATTTGTCATTTGTGCTTTTTAAATATTTTTAATATGTCTTGTTTGGCTTGTATGTTAATATACATTGACTATTTTTAGGTGATCCCTCTTTTTGCAACACCTCTGTATAAGGCTCATCATTGATCACTCCTTTCATGTGTAAGCTGCCCGTGTCAGAGGCACTAATGCAGCCCCAGACCATCAGAGATGCAGGAACTAAGCGCTGATAACAAGCTGGATGGTCCCTCTGCTCTGAAGTCTGCAGGACAAGGCGTCCACAGTTTCCATAAATAATTTCATATTTTTATTCATCCGACCTCAGAACAGTTAATATCTTCTGATCTGATTTCTATGTTCTGCAGTGAATATAATATGGCTAAAAGAGATTTCCAAATCATTACATTCCTGTTCTCTTTATACATTTACACAGCGTCACAAGTTTTTTGGAATTGGGGTTGTAAATATATCTATAAATATTTCTATCTACATGTGTACATCCATCAGAATAACTGCTCTTAGCGATGTCACAATATCAGAGTTCTAGAATGTTGATGTCACACAAGTCATGAAGTCACAATATGAAGAACTGATAAAACTTCTGCTCACGGCCTCCTCCACTGAGGGTTATAGAATTTGTGGAGTGAGGATATTTTTGTAATTCTGATTGAGTGAGCAAAATGTCTGAGTATAAGCGCAAACGTCGCTTTATTATTGAGTCTATTACAGAGAGCAGCGGTATTGATGACCAGGTGAGTGGCGGATTCTGGAGTATGTTGTCTATTTGAAATTCTGGAAATTTGAAGACTTTTTTTTACTTTTTATTATTTCCTTTTCCCAGTTACTGGTCAATAAAAAATGCCGCAGAGTTTTTGCGTCCGACACAGAGGACAGCAGCGGTGATGAGAATCTCCATCAGGTGAGCGCTCACTTCTCTCCAGCACTGTCTGCGGCTCTGGGGGTCTACTGGAGATCAGGGGACGCCCCATTCTGTGATTATGCCACTGTATCGCTGCTAATCCTTCATTCTCAAGGTCTTTATATTTCTTTATTTCAGTCTCATCCACTTATTTCAAGGTCTCCAAGGAGCCTTGAAGATGAAGATGGTGGCTCTGGTCCCCACCTGCTATACATAGAGTCAGGCATGTAATAAAGCGTCTGGAAGGATCATAAATTCCTTCCTGTAAAATAAGAAAATTAGATTTCTATTGATTAGGAAAACTGAACGACACAGAAGTAAATGACGATGTTTCTTCTTTTCTCCAGAGCCCAATTCTCCCCGATTCAGCTTTGTGCAGGAGGAGACAGCAAGGTAATGTATTCCTATATATCCGTTTCATCTGGGTCATGTTCATGATATCTGGTCGCTAGATGGCGCTATTATTAGCATATTTTCAGATAAGGTGTCAGCTGTATGTCTGCAGGTCGTGTACGGTCTTAGTATATATCCAGTAGTGATGTGTGATCCTCTTTGATGCTTTGCTACCAGGAGACAGGAGCATCCCATCAATTACTGTTTCCTGAGAAATCTGTCTTCACCCACGTCCAAATATGTCACCGACTTCCGTAAGAACAAACAGGAGCTGGTACGACGTCTGTACAAGTTTTATAACAGGACCGTCTTTGAGAACCAGGTATTCAGTTATAACACACAGCTTGGAATAGGGTTATAGGGGATGAAGGTTTAGAGCTAGGGATAGTGTATCCAGTGTATATAGTATATACCTCTATATTCTGTATGTATAGGGTGATACGAGGCAAAGGGTTAGAGCTAGGGATAGTGTATCCAGTGTATATGGTATATACCTCTACATTCTGTATGTATATGGTGATATGAGTCGAAGGGTTAGAGCTAGGGATAGTGTATCCAGTGTATATAGTATATACCTCTATATTCTGTATGTATATGGTGATATAAGGTGAAGGGTTAGAGCTAGGGATACTGTATCCAGTGTATATAGTATATACCTCTACATTCTGTATGTATAGGTTGATAGGGGATGAAGGGTTAGAGCTAGGGATAGTGTATCCAGTGAATATAGTATATACCTCTATATTCTGTATGTATATGGTGATACGAGGCAAAGGGTTAGAGCTAGGGATCGTGTATCCAGTGTATAAAGCATATACCTCTACATTCTGTATGTATATGGTGTTACGAGCCGAAGGGTTAGAGTTAAGGATAGTGTATCCAGTGTATATAGTATATACCTGTACATTCTGTATGTATATGGTGATACGAGGCAAAGGGTTAGAGCTAGGGATAGTGTATCCAGTGTATATAGCATATACCTCTACATTCTGTATGTATAGGTTGATAGGGAATGAAGGGTTAGAGCCTGGGTTAGTGTATCCAGTGTATATAGTATATACCTCTATATTCTGTACGTATATTGTGATAGGAGGATAAAGGATTACAGCTAGGGATGGTGTATCCAGTGTAAATAGCATATACCTCTATATTCTGTAGGTATGGGGTGGTATGGGAGATAGTGAGTAGATGGTTAAAGATAGGGATGGTGTATCCAGTGTACATAGTATATACCTCTATATTCTGTAGGTGTGGGGTAATATGAGGGATAATGAATGGATGGTTAGAGCTAGGATTAATGTATCCAGTATATATAGTATATACCTCTATATTCTGTAGGTATGGGGTGATATTGAAGATAGTGAATGGAGGGTTAGAGCAAGGGTTAGTGTATCCAGTGTATATAGTATATACCTCTGTATTCTGTAGGTATGGGGTGATATTGAAGATAGTGAATGGAGGGTTAGAGCAAGGTTAGTGTATCCAGTGTATATAGTATATACCTCTATATTCTGTAGGTATGGGGTGATGTGGGGGATAGTGAATAGAGGGTTAGAGCTAGGGTTAGTGTATCCACTATATACAGTATATACCTCTATATTCTGTATTTCTACTTCTTCTGTAGCTTCCTGCATATATGGACATCAGCTGGAATAAAAGGCTGCGTAAAACAGCTGGTCGCACTGGATTCCTGGAGAACAACGGGGACCGCTACGCCATCATCCAGTTATCGGATAAAGTCTGCGATTCAGCAGGTAGTCGTCACATCCGGCACAATTTATAGATTAGCTGTGATGAAATCTTCCCCACATCTTTACTCCTGATTGTTTTTATATCCTGCTTTGTCCTTAGAACGACTCCGAGACACATTGATCCATGAGATGTGTCATGCTGCCTGCTGGGTCATCGATGGCAATGGAGAACTTGCCCATCACCAACTATGGGAGCAGTATTGTGAGAAGGTCGCACAGATCCACCCTGACCTTCCACCCATTACTGTATTCCACAGTTGGAAGTACCACTACCCGGTGGTGTACCAATGCTCAGGGTGCCAGTACAGGTAAGATACGACTCAAATAAACTATGGACCGACGGGCGTCTGATACTGGTCGTGGGTGTATGTGCTACTACCACTGCTTGCTTCATGACTTCTGCAATCAATATGAAGGGGCTCTGTCATTGATGTTGGATGTGTGTGTACCTTTAGGATCAGTCTTTAATATCTTTAATAAGCTTTATCTCCCACTCCAGAGTCGGACGTTGGACGGATTCTCTCGACACCGAGAAGTTTGGGTGCGGCTACTGTGAGAACAAGTTGGTTCTAGTAACCACAACCTGAGAAGATCTATCAGCGACCATCCAGCTCCATCAATAGTCCGATCATCGGCTCGGCCAAGATAGCAGCACACAGATGAAGTCATCCAGAAGACTAGTGGAAAGTCACATTTCAGTCTTCCACCATTTTTCGGGCGTCACGGTGACTCAGTGGTTAGCACTGGTGTCTGCAGCACTCAGGTGGTGGAAACAAATACGACCACGGACATCTGCATGGAGTTTGTATGTCCTCCCCGTGTCTGCGTGGGTTTCCTCCGGGTTCTCCGGTTTCCTCCCACACTCCAAAAATATACTGATAGGTTAATTGGCTTATTCCAAATTGTCCCTAACATGAATTATGGTTCTCCCTGTACAGCGCTACAGACAATGTCATCGCTATATTATCGAGGGGAATCAAATTCATCATTAAATACAAATGCTTTAAACAAACTTATTATTGTAATGTTGCCTTGTGTCAGTAATTTCATACACAGATTATTTACATAAAAGTTATGTCCTAAAGTGGGACGTCTGGAGGTGAGATTCCGCCATACCGATGGCCAGGGACAGGCATGCGGGTGCTAACACCTACATGGACTGGCAGGACAGGCTTAGACTGGTAATATACAGCGTATACACCCACAACGACTCACACACATCAAACCAAGCAAAGTCATCAAGTTTCAGAGCTCCCATAGAAATTAATGGTGATAGCCGCACATGCGCAGCCACCTTTCCATTTCTGACAGTGTGTAATGGGGTCGTTCTTGAGTTACATGTGGGTCCCTGATCTCAGCAATGGGACCTGCATCTATCAAACATTTATGACGTATGCTTTCGATAGAGGATGAAATAATGTCTTCAATGCGCTTCGTCACGTGTCCACGGGCATGCTCGCGATTTCTAATGCTGCCCCTATGCTGCTCTCTGATTCAGTTATGTCACCATCAACATAGTGCATTAAGCATTAATGCTTTAAAGGGCACAGCTCAACTTTCCATCCTAATGTGGCACCTCAAACGTCACAAATTTTTCCAGGGCATTCATAAGGGGTATCTCTGCATTATCGTCCCGAACGGGGAAACAGCTGATCAGCGGATGTGCACGGTGCTGGACCCTCACTGATCTGATATTGATGACCTATTCTAAAGATATTCCACCAATTATCAAACACCTGAATAACTTCTTTAATTAGTTTAGGGGAGTGATTGAACCATTTTTAAGCCAAACACAATCCTTAATATTTATTCTTCACCGGAAGGTACAATGTGTTAAAAAACAGGTGATTATGGGGCCCATGGGCATTACCAGTATAGGAGACCCGCTCCTTTCTAATGGGAACATTTTTTTATGAGACTCTCCTCCACGTCTCTTCCAAGGGACATTGGAGTGACTCCCAATTTTTAGCAGCCCTTGCATTCACTGCATAGCAAACACAATGGGAGACCCACTTTCTAATAATGGGAACATTGTTTTCAGGAGGCCCTCTGACCTCCACGTCTTTTCCAAGGGGCATTGGAGTGCCTCCAAATTTTTGACAATCCTTGCATTCACTGCATAGGCAAACACAATGGGAGACCTACTTCCTAATAATGGGAAATTTGTTTTCAGGAGTCCCTCCTCTAAGTCTCTTCAAAGGGGTATTGGGGTGCGTCCAAATTTTCAAAGTGGTATTGGGGTGCGTCCAAATTTTGGGCAGCCCTGCCACTCACTGCATACGCAATAACAGTATAGGAGACCTACTCTTTAGTAATGGGAACAATAAAACATAGTCGGCTGATGGCTCTCTAAGAATAGTGAGGGCCGATTGCTGGCCCTTTAAGAATAGTAAAGGCCGCCTGATGAACATTGTTGACAGATGTGACCTGGGAGTCAGAAATGCTTCCAGGGGTCTTTCCCATACTGTCCCCATGTCATTTTAGCACTGTTCCCATCGATTTGGGCAATTTGCAATCTTCAGACCGCCGGGGGGAGGCGCCTGAAAAATGCCCGAGTTTCCCATATACTTACATTGGGCTCGTTGCTCGGGTCGAGCACCCGAGTATTCCAATGTGCTCGGCCCGAGCATCGAGCACCCGAGCATTTTAGTGCTGGCCCATCACTACTCATAAGAGCACATTTATCTTTACAAACAACAGAACAGTGATAGCCGTCACATCTGTGTTCTGATACCTTAGCTCCCCAATAAGACATGGGAGTAAATCAATACTTTACAAGCTGCTCTGTGGCTGGGGGCACTGGTAAAATAGTGTCTTATTGTCATGCAAGGTGAGGGAAGGAACAGTGTACAAGGACAGGAATAGGGGGAAGGGGAAGGGAGCCCAACATCTAGAGAAAGGGGGAGTGGAGACCCCTAGGCAGATCTAATATCACCCTGACTACTCTATCATACTTATATAGGTTCATCTCCAATCGCAGAGCAGGAAACTTAATCCCTGAATGTCCCTAGAGCTAGGCCCTAGGTAGGGAGGGACACTATATGAGGGGCAGCTTATGATAAGTGTTACTTCTCTTTTCTTTACATGATACCAGATTGATGGTGCTATTGTGGGCTGATGTTCTTCATAGACTTGTGTGAACAGCCCCTATTATATTCTTGCTCGGATGATTCAGAAGTTTGCTGTATATATGAGACCTCTCTGTGGAGAATCAGCTTTAGGGATTCTCTTAACAATGTAAGAAAAAGAAAGATTAACCACTGCATGTGATAGGGGTTATATACTGGGCTCGGGTAATGATTGATAGAACTTATTCAGGAATTTATAAGCCCTACTAGCCCAGTTATTTGTAGTTATGTATTGTCTCTAAATTTCCCTAGAGCTGTCATTTTGCTTTATTGAACAGTTGTCGTCTTCTAATGTTTATTGAAATGGTCAGTCTCTGAATCTATACGTTCACTTCTTCCTATCTTTTTTCACGACTGTAGTTTTGTATTTATTAGGATAAATGTATTTATTAGTATAGAAGAATTTTTAGGGACATAAGGGACACCGTCGTTAAGCAGGGGCGCCACTTAACACAAATTATGGTGCCAACCTCCTCTGCCAGGAAGGTAGAGACATTAGGGATAAAGTAGGGACAGGTTTAGCCTGCACTCTCTCCTGATCAGTGTGTAACCTAATATGGATATTCCCTAATACTTTATTTTGTATTTTTATTGTTTTGTCTATTGTGGATTGTTATAGTCCTTTTCAGATAATTTATTAAAAGTTACATTTTAGGGGTCTAATCTTCTATAGGTTTTTCATGCTAAATTAGGCCCTGTTTACATATTTTTTGCTAAGGTGTTTAACTGAACACTAGTCAGGCCCCACTGTAACTAAAGAAAACAAGGTAAACAAACAAAGGGGATACATTTAGCTTGAGAAGACACCAGAGAGGTAGGGCCAACTGTCCTCCAAGGCAAGTCCAAGAATGAACTAGCTGGCTACTAGTACTCCAGGCATAGACAGCAGAACATAGAACTATCACCAGTGACTCTCTGGAGACACAGAGTTTTTAACTACCAAGCAAGGGTGTGTCAACCAGCAGCAGAAGTTGGAGGTCACCGCTGGGTACTAAAGGAAGAAGGATATCACTACACTACAGAGATGAGAGGATCAAGAAGGTGTCTGTAATGCCAAGCGCAGTGACCTTCTACAGCCGGATCCAGAGTGACTGTCTCTCACACTTGATACACCAGTGATATCTGATAAACAAAAAAAAATAAAATGTTGTAGGTACGTTCTCCTGAAATGGTTGCAACAGTCACAACTCCTATAAAAGCATGTAAAGGCTGCTGCAGGATGTCACGCACGGTGTGGGAAAGACTAAGTGCAACACGAAGGGAAGAATGGGAGGAAGCAAAAACACTAGGGTAAGTGGGATTGGAGACCCCTAGGCAGATCTAATATCACCCTGCCTACCCTACCATCCCTATATAGGTTCCACATTTATCTCCGAACAGGACCCTAAACCCTGGATGACCCTAGAGCTAGACCCTAGATAGGGAGGGGGAAGGGTGAGCACTGGTCAGGACCTACTATAAACTGTAGACAACAAGGTAGACAAACAAAGGGGATTAACTTAGCTTAAGAAGACACCAGAGGAGTAATGCCAACTGTCCTCCAAGGGCACCAGAGAAGACGCTAGCCGATTGCTAATGCTCCAAGCCTGTACATAGAAGTATTACCGGCAATTCCCTGGAGAAAACGTAGTGTTTTTAACTGCCAGGCAAGGGTGTGTCAATCAGCAGCAGGAGGGAGATTGCCACTGGGTCATAAAGGCAGAAGGATTAAGAAGGCATCTGTAATGCCAAGCGCAGTGACCTTCTACAGCCAGGCCTATTACACCTGTCACACCCTTGACACAGTACCACCAATAAATTCAAATGAAGAAAATGAGAGGAATACGGTGGTTCAGAGTCCGCACTGCCCAGAGTTCAAAAGGTGTAGTCGCACACAAGGATTAAGCATGAATGTGGTTTATTGTGTCAATGCGTTTCAAGGTCTCCAAACCTCTTCATCAGGACCAAACCACAATGATTTTTATATATATACAGTACAGACCAAAAGTTTGGACACACCTCATTTAAAGATTTTTCTGCATTTTCATGACTATGAAAATTGTATATTCACACTGAAGGCATCAAAACTATGAATTAACACATGTGGAATTATATACTTAACAAAAAAGTGTGAAACAACTGAAAATATGTCTTATATTCTAGGTTCTTCAAAGTAGCCACCTTTTGCTTTGATGACTGCTTTGCACATTCTTGGCATTCTCTTGATGAGCTTCAAGAGGTAGTCACCGGAAATGGTCTTCCAACAATCTTGAAGGAGTTCCCAGAGATGCTTAGCACTCGTTGGCCCTTTTTGCGAGCTCACCCCAAACCATCTCGATTGGGTTCAGGTCTGGTGACTGTGGAAGCCAGGTCATTTGGCAAGGCACCGCATCACTCTCCTTCTTGGTCAAATAGCCCTTACACAGCCTGGAGGTGTGTTTGGGGTCATTGTCCTGTTGAAAAATAAATGATGGTCCAACTAAATGCAAATCGGATGGAATAGCATGCCGCTGCAAGATGCATACTGTACCATGCTGGTACAGTATGCCTTAAATTTTAAATAAATCCACAGTGTCACCAGCAAAGCACCCCCACACCATGACACCACCTTCTCCATGCTTCACGGTGGGAACCAGGCATGTAGAGTCCATCCATTCACCTTTTCTGCGTCGCACAAAGACACGGTGGTTGGAACCAAAGATCTCAAATTTGGACTCATCATACCAAAGCACAGATTTCCACTGGTCTAATGTCGATTCCTTGTGTTCTTTAGCCCAAACAAGTCTCTTTTGCTTGTTGCCTGTCCTTAGCAGTGGTTTCCTAGCAGCTATTTTACCATGAAGGCCTGCTGCACAAAGTCTCCTCTTAACAGTTGTTGAAGAGATGTGTCTGCTGCTAGAACTCTGTGTGGCATTAACCTGGTCTCTAATCTGAGCTGCTGTTAACCTGCGATTTCTGAGGCTGGTGACTCGGATAAACTTATCCTCAGAAACAGAGGTGACTCTTGGTCTTCCTTTCCTGGGGCGGTCCTCATGTGAGCCAGTTTCTTTGTAGCGCTTGATGGTTTTTGCAACTGCACTTGAGGACACTTTCAAAGATTTCCCAATTTTTCGGACTGACTGACCTTCATTTCTAAAAGTAACAATGGCCACTCGTTTTTCTTTACTTAGCTGCTTTTTTCTTGCCATAATACAAATTCTAACAGTCTATTCAGTAGGACTATCAGCTGTGTATGCACCTGACTTCTGCACAACACAACTGATGGTCCCAACCCCATTTATAAGCCAAGAAATCCCACTTATTAAACCTGACAGGGCACACCAGTGAAGTGAAAACCATTTCTGATGACTACCTCTTGAAGCTCATCAAGAGAATGCCAAGAGTGTGCAAAGCAGTCATCAAAGCAAAAGGTGGCTACTTTGAAGAACCTAGAATGTAAGACATATTTTCAGTTGTTTCACACTTTTTTGTTAAGTATATAATTCCACATATGTTAATTCATAGTTTTGATGCCTTCAGTGTGAATGTACAATTTTTATAGTCATGAAAATACAGAAAAATCTGTAGGAGGTGTGTCCAAACTTTTGGTCTGTACTGTATATATATATATATATATATATATATATATATATATATATATATATATATATATATATATATATACACACATATATACACTGCTCAAAAAAATAAAGGGAACACTCAAATAACACATCCTAGATCTGAATGAATGAAATATTCTCATTGGAAACTTTGTTCTGTACAAAGTTGAATGTGCTAACAACAAAATCGCACAAAAATCATCAATGGAAATCAAATTTATTAGCCAACGGAGGCCTCGATTTGGAGTAACCCCCAAAATTAAAGTGGAAAAACACACTACAGGCTGATCCAACTTAGATGTAATGTCCTCAAAACAAGTCAAAATGAGGCTCAGTATTGTGTGTAGCCTATACGTGCATGTATGACCTCCCTACAACGCCTGGGCATGCTCCTGATGAGGTTGCGGATGGTCTCCTGTGGGATCTCCTCCCAAACCTGGACTAAAGCATCCGCCAACTCCTGGACAGTCTGTGGTGCAACGTGACGTTGGTGGATGGAGCGAGACATGATGTCTCAGATGTGCTCAATCGGATTCAGGTCTGGGGAACGAGGTGGGCCAGTCCATAGCTTCAATGCCCTCATGTTGCAGAACTGCTGACAAACTCCAGCTACATGAGGTCTGGCATTGTCCTGCATTAGGAGGAACCCAGGGCCAACCGCACCAGCATATGGTCTCACAAGGGGTCTGAGGATCTCATCTCGGTACCTAATGGCAGTTAGGCTACCTCTGGCGAGCACATGGAGGACTGTGCGGCCCTCCAAAGAAATGCCACCCCACACCATTACTGACCCACTGCCAAACCGGTCATGCTGAAGGATGCTGCAGGCAGCAGATTGCTCTCCACGGCGTCTCCAAACTCTGTCACGTCTGTCACATGTGCTCAATGTGAACCAGCTTTCATCTGTGAAGAGCACAGGGCGCCAGTGGTGACTTTGCCAATCCTGGTTGTAACATCCCTGGCGGCGTGCTGGCATGGCTTACCACCTCCCACCATTCAAGACCGCCATCTTACCTATCAATCCAGGCTGCACACTTTGCTCCAGTACCTGCTGTGTCTCTTGTCTGATTGCTTAGGGCGGCGGCGCGGCTGCTGCCTGATTCTTATATTTGCTGTGTGTGCACTCCTAGCCTATTGCTGTGAGTCACTGGATACTTAAACCCCCTCCATCCAGTAGGGGGTGCCTGAGCAACACTTTCATTCAGTGTGCTCTGTGCAACTGAGTTGCCAGGTCCTGTCCTGTATCTTGTTTGTTTCCGCCCCTGGGGGCTGTATACCCAGGCCTGTTACCTGTATCTGTGACTTCTATTCTGTCTCTGCCACCCTGGGGGCTGAGTTCCCAGGCTCGCTCCTGTATCTTATTCCTGGTTCAGTTCCTGTCTGAACTGTGTCCTAGCCCGTTACCTGTTTCTCTCTATGTCCGAACCTTCCCTTTTCCTGCAGTGTCTGAACCTGCAGCTAACTCCAACTCGTTGTCTCTGAACTTCTGTTTGTGAGTTTTGTGTACACTCGCTACTTCATTGTAAGTACCTTGTGTGTATCTGGTTCTGCTTGTTCACCGCACCTGCGGTTTTGCTCTGCCCTGCTTGTTCACCGCACCTGTGGTTTCGCTCTGCTCAGCTTGTTCACCGCACCTGCAGGTTTTGCTCTGCTCTGCTTGTTTACCGCACCTGCGAGTTTTGCTCTGCTCTGCTTGTCTACCGAACCTGCGGGTTTTGCTCTGCTCTGCTTGTCTACCGCATCTGCGGGTTTTGCTCTGCTCTGCTTGTCTACCGCATCCGCGGGTTTTGCTCTGCTCTGCTTGTCTACCGCATCTGCGGGTTTTGCTCTGCTCTGCTTGTCTACTGCACCTGCTGGTTTTGCTCTGTTCTGCTTGTCTACTGCACCTGCGGGTTTTGCTCTGCTTGTCTACCACATCTGCGGGTTTTGCTCTGCTCTGCTTGTCTACCGCACCTGCTGGTTTTGCTCTGCTCTGCTTGTCTACTGCACCTGCGGGTTTTGCTCTGCTCTGCTTGTCTACCGCACCTGCTGGTCTTGCTCTGCTTGTCTACCGCATCTGTGGGTTTTGCTCTGCTCTGCTTGTCTACCGCATCTGCGGATTTTGCTCTGCTCTGCTTGTCTACCGCACCTGCGGCTCCGTTACTAAGTCCCAGTCTGTACAGGTCCATATCCTGCCTGTGTTCCTACCTGCCAGTACCCACCTGTCTGCATGCCTGCCGTGCCTGCCAGTGCCCACCTGTCTGCATGCCAGCCGTGCCTGCCAGTGCCCACCTGTCTGCATACCAGCCGTGCCTGCCAATACCCACCTGTCTGCATACCAGCCGTGCCGGCCGGTACCCACCTGTCTGTATGCCAGCCTAACCTGCCTGTTCCTGCATTCCCCGGTGTGGGTCAACAGCTGTGACCAGGGTCCGACCTGGAGTAGCACCTGGTACCTCTCCTCGGTTCCTCCCTCGTTCACGGAGTCGACTGAGTCACCGTGTGACCTTGGTTGGACCGAGTTGATACTTAGTTACACCCCTCCAAGCACTCCTCGGTTCATGGTCCAGTGGGATCACTAATCATGCTCACGCCAGTCAGTCTGGACGTGTGCGTAACACTGGTGTTCTGTGGCAAATGCCAAGCGTCCAGCACGGTGTTGGGCTGTGAGCACAACCCCCATCTGTGGACGTCGGGCCCTCATACCACCCTCATGGAGTCGGTTTCTAACCGTTTGTGCAGATACATGCACATTTGTGGCCTGCTGGAGGTCATTTTGCAGGGCTCTGGCAGTGCTCCTCCTGTTCCTCCTTGCACAATGGCGGAGGTAGCAGTCCTGCTGCTGGGTTGTTGCCCTCCTACTGCCCCCTCCACCTTTCCTGGTGTACTGGCCTGTCTCCTGGTAGCCTCCAGCCTCTGGACACTACGCTGACAGACACAGCAAACCTTCTTGCCACAGCTCGCATTGATGTGCCATCCTGGATGAGCTGCACTACCTGAGCAACTTCTGTGGGTTGTAGAGTCCGTCTCATGCTACCACGAGTGTGAAAGCACAACCAACATTCAAAAGTGACCAAAACATCAGCCAGAAAGCATTGGTACTGAGATGTGGTCTGTGGTCCCCACCTGCAGAACCACTCCTTTATTGAGGGTGTCTTGATAATTGCCAATAATTTCCATCTATTGTCTATTCCATTTGCACACCAGCATGTGAAATTGATTGTCAATCAGTGTTGCTTCCTAAGTGAACAGTTTGATTTCACAGAAGTTTGATTCACTTGAAGTTATATTCTGTTGTTTAAGTGTTCCCTTTATTTTTTTGAGCAGTGTAAATATATATATATATAAATATATATGTGTGTATATACTGTATGTAATTGGTAAACTTATCGGCACCTTCAACCAGTATGTATAGCAAGTGTGAACAGGTGCAAGCTGCTATGACTGCATAATATGCAAACAAAATTAGATACAGTGGGTATGGAAAGTATTCAGACCCCTTTAAATTTTTCACTCTTTGTTTCATTGCAGCCATTTGGTAAATTCTAAAAGGTTCTTCATTTTTTTCTCATTAATGTACACTCTACACCCCATCTTGACTGAAAAAAACAGAAATGTAGAAATTTTTGCAAATTTATCAAAAAAGAAAAACTGAAATATCACGTGGTAACAAGTATTCCGACCCTTTGCTCAGACAGTCATATTTAAGTCACATGCTGTCCATTTCCTTGTGATCCTCCTTGAGATGGTTCTACTCCTTCATTGGAGTCCAGCTGTGTTTAATTAAACTGATAGGACTTTATTTGGAAAGGCACACACCTGTCTATATAAGACCTCATAGCTCACAGTGCATGTCAGACCAAATAAGAATCATGAACTCAAAGGAACTGCCCAAGGAGCTCAGAGACAGAGTTGTGGCAAGGCACAGATCTAGCCAACGTTACAAAAGAATTTCTGCAGAATTCAAGGTTCCTAAGAGCACAGTGGCCTCCATAATCCTTAAATAGAAGAAGTTTGGGACCACCAGAAGTCTTCCTAGACCTGGCCGTCCAGCCAAACTGAGCAATTGTGGGAGAAAAGCCTTGGTGAGAAAGGTAAAGAAGAACCTCAAGATCACAATGGCTGAGCTCCAGAGATGCAGTAGGGAGATGAGAGAAAGTTCCACAAAGTCAACTATCACTGCAGCCCTCCACCAGTCAGGCCTTTATGGCAGAGTGGCCCAACGGAAGCCTCTCCTCAGTGCAAGACATATGAAAGCCTGCATCGAGTTTGCTCAAAAACACATGAAGGACTCCCAGACTATGAGAAATAAGATTCTCTGGTCTGAGACGAAGATAAAACTTTTTGTTGATAATTCTAAGCGGTATGTGTGGAGAAAACCAGTCACTGCTCATCACCTGCCCAATACAATCCCAACAGTGAAACCAGGGAAAATTTGGGCCGAATGACCTCTTTAACTGGATTAGTAATATCAGCCTACAGTGGGCGAATTTCCTTCTGCTGATTATGAATAATAGGCAGTAGCCCATGATGATTTTTTATTTAATTCTGTAGTTTACACATAATGTACACTGCGGGTGCTGACTAAAACTCCCATCATTGTCCCCTGATATTAGGGAGACAAGGCGTTAGATGATAGGTAACTATATCTGTATTTTTTATTTTTAATTCAATATGTATTTATTTATTTTACTTTAAGAACAGGCCCTGGCTGATGACTACTTCCATCAGCGGCGCCTGCTCTCGCCGTTATTAGTGAACGCAGGCATAGGCTGATCTGATGGGAGTAGTACACTCATCAGCCAACGCCTGTGACCCGCGGTAAGCTTTTTACCGTGGGTCATAGTCACAGCTGCGGGCTCACACTGACATCTGACAGCATGATCCTGTAGTGCTCTAACTGGTGGTAACGATGTTACCGCCGATCAGAGCTGCCAGTGTTTCTCATGCTGTCACACAGATGACATCATGAGAAACACAGACTTCCTGAGGATTGCTAGAGAGGCAAATCAGAACACTCGATTGACTGCAAAAGACCTTCAGAAAGATTTATCAGACCCTGGACTTGTGGTACATTGTTCTACTTTTCGGAGACACGTGCACAAATATGGCCTTCATGGAAGAGCCATGAGAAGAAAACCTCTCCCGCATCTGACGCGCCCCCTGGGCCTGTGCTGTGCAGGGGATACCCGGAGCCGGATCGCTGGGGGTTGTAGCCCTCCGTGGCTGTGACCCGGTCCGTGCCCAGGGCGGTCAAACCAATGGCAGTCTGTGTGTGATAACAAATGTCCGACTACGCCACCCGTTGATTGTGGTCAGTGGGGACCGCCGCTGCGCTGCAGACCGCTGAGGCTGATGTTGTATGCGCAGCCAAGTATGGGATAACTCCCCACGGGAGAAGTATTGCCTCAGGGCAGCTAGTGTGGATGATGAGAGTGATGGTGTGAGCGTCCCAGTATTAATGGTGCTGGTGCGGCGATGAAACACAGAGATGTGTGGTGCAGTTAAGGGTCTTTTCTGATGGTATAACGCAGACCCTCCCGGGAGTTCTGGCTAGCAGTAGAGGCCTGGTCAGTCTGAGAGCTAGCAGGATCTCCCCTTGGCCAGGTGGAGTTGTAGGCCTCCCCGTCTCTCTGCACTCTTTCCTGGCTACCTTGCTGTGTGCGGGTAGAAGTAGCCCACGTCCCTGTGTATACCGTGTGGTGCTCACCCGTATGGCCGGTGACTTGGGGCCTTCCGTTAGCCTCCGCTTCACGATGGCAGTGCTGTTCCCTTGTTTGTGACCGTGCCTCTGGGCTTCTATGGCCAGAGGACATGGAATCCCCTGCCGGTTGGATTCTGCTGCTGGACCTGGATGTCCACACAGCCTCGGACTCCGTGTCCGGGTTTAGTATCTTTAGCCAAGGCGAGCTTTCTAGCTTCCAGCCTCTGGCACTCGCTCCTGCTCCTACAGAGCTTCTAGTTCTCGCTTTCCCTCTCCAGGCTCTGACTCTCAGACTCTGTCTGTCCTAATCCCGCCCCAGACCCAGTTTATAAGGGCAGATTCCTCCCCTCCCAGGTCTGGGCGGGCAGTGTTGCATGCTTAGGGCTCCTGACCAGAGAAACCTCCCACTTGCTCTCAGACATAATATTTCTATTACTGTGGCAACCAGACCCCTGGGGTGCCACACATCCTTATCATAAAAATCAGCATCAGAAGTATGCAAAAGAACATCTAAACAAGTCGGATGCATTTTGGAAACAAGTACTGTGGAAAATAATATCTCGCCAATCATTAAGCATGGGGGTGGATGAATCATTGCTTTGGGGTTGTGTTGCAGCCAATGGCATGGGGAACATTTAACGGGTAGAGGGAAGAATATATTCAATGAAATTTCAGTATAATCTCTTTTTATTGAAATAGAAATAGACATTAACATATACAACATACATTAATAAATACCGGTGTTTAGTCATCATGGCGATCAAAATAACATATTCTCTATCACTTCTCTGATAAGACTCGTACACCTCTTATCTAATAATGTAAATGACTCGCCCCCTGGGCCGTGGGGCTCTCGGAGTTGGGCAACAGGGCAATAATGGGGGTAGTAGTGGCAACCCGGTCCGTGGCTCAGGGTGGTCAGACCAAATGTTGTGGCAGTCTATTTATATGGTTTTGCAATGTCCGACTACGCCACCCGTGGATTGCGGCTATTATGAACCGCCGCTGCAAGGCAGTCCCCTGAGGCTGATGGTGTGTGCAGCTGAGATAGTATAACTCCCCACGGGAAGAGTGTAGCCTCAGGTCAGTGTAGTAGATGGTGGGGGTGATGGTGCAGGGAGTCCCAGTACCGTTAGTGCTGGCAAAGTAAGAAGCACAAAGACAACATGTTGCAGTCCAGGGTCTTTTACTCACAGTTCGTATACTCCAAGCCACTTCTGTACAGGTAGTGACTGCCCAAGCCGTGCCACGTCCACGAGGTGAGGGGCTCGATCAACTCCCAGGCAATTCAGGAGCATGGCACAGGACCCCCTTCTGTCCTTTCTCTGGCTCGTGCCCCACCAGTGACCAAACTTCTGTCCAGCTGTCGCGGATTTATGCGGGAAAACGTGGGCCCCGTTTCCCGCTATCCTATATGGAGCCTTCCTAGCAGGTTTAATGAGGGGTCGCACCAATATATGATCACGACCTCCGGTTCTTGGCTGAGGATTATTTGCCTCCACCAACTTGGGATCCGGTACCCTTTCCTTGCCTGACCCGTCACCCGTAATTTCCTGGGTCCTTAGGGTCCCTTCTTCCTTTGTGTTCCTGGGCCTTTCTCTTCGGTTCCTTTCTCTTTCTGTTCTGTTCCTTTCTTTCTCTCCCTCTCGCCCTGCCCGTGTCCTAGGCCTGGCTCTGGAGCAGAACTCCAGCGGAGCCTCTGCTCCCCTCCTCCTCCACTCTCACTTCCTCCTCACAGACTCAACTTCTCTCTACTCTTTTAGAACTAAGATGGTGCCCACCTTATATACCTCCTCCTCTGTGTCTGAGCCCAGGTGACCTGCAACCAATGAGCTCCTTCCTATGCCCAGAAACCAGCCCCTATCTGCTCCCACATCACTAGGGTTCCCCCCCCCTCCACTCCAGCCAGGGACATAGTCAGTCGTGCTCGCATACTAATGGGAGCACCGTAGAGCTGTCCCCCGGAAATGAGGAGTGTATATGTGTGCAGCTAACTGAGCCCTGGTCCATACTCCAACCTTACCCGGGAGTGGAATACCACACCTCTGGCAGAGGTGCAATATCCCTGTAGCGGCCGAACCCTCGGGGCGCTACATAAACATTACTTTTAATCATATCCAACAGTGCAGACAACTACATAAATCAACAATACAACAGTACAAAAACAAAAAGAGAAAAAAGAAAAAAAAGAAGGGGTGGTGAGGGGGGAAGAGGAAAAAGAGAAAGAAAGATAAGAAAGGAGGGTAGGATTAGGAAATTGAAGAGGAGAAGGAGAACATAAACTAAGGCTCATTTTTAGACTCTCTAATTAGTTCCCAGCACCAACCCAGATCCAATTCACCAATTTATCAGTCTCTCACTCAAACAGCCTGTGAAACTCCGATGAGTCCTGAAACAGAATCCAGACACTCCAGATCTTCCTGAATTTATCAGCACATCCATTAAAGTCAGCAGAAAGTTCCTCCATTCTGCAGATATTAAACATTTCATTTTTTTGAGATCCTTTTGATGAGGGCAGGATAGAAAGCCGAGCTTTCTCAGGACGATTTTTGACCCTACTTCCGGTTATTAGATTATAATTGGAAAATATTTTTTCCCACAAAGGTTTGATCTTACTACACTCCCACCATATGTGAAGCATAGATCCCTTTTCCACTTTACATCGCCAACATAAGTCTGAGGCTGCCGGAAATATGGTGTGAAGTTTTAGTGGATACTGGTACCATCTTGCCATAATTTTGAAATTTTTCTCCTGCGCATAACATGTGACCGACATTTTGTGTGTAAACAAGAATCCTTTTCCCCAATCTGTTGAAGATATGACTACCCCCAATTCTTGTTCTCACATGTGTTGAAATTGTAACTTTCCTGAGATACTTTCCCTAATCAAATAATTATAAAGCAGCGATATTATATGATTGGGGGGAGATTCCTGTAAGAATAACCTCTTAAAAGAAGATGGTATACACTGGAATGGGGGTGCCAACCTCCGAGAAAACAAGAATGATTGCAACTGTAAGTATTCCATCCACAGCAATTTTCTAGACAGAGACCTATCCTGTAATGTATTTTAGCATTTTCTAATATATGTAGGAGGCGAGTGTCCTCCATAGCTCTCCATCCCAAGAAAGATTCTCTCAGATATCCAGGAGGAAAGGAAACATTAGAGAAAACATTAGAGAAAAGTGGCGAAAGAGGGCTGAATGTTCTAGAGGGATGGTATTTTTTCATAGTTGCATGCCAAATTTTAATTGTTCCCCTAGTCAATTCTGTCAAGCCTCCTATCGAGAAAACATCAGAGGCAAAAAGCCAAGGAAGGTGCTTCAAAGGAACACCCACCCCTTCCTGCTCAATAGTGACCCATTGTTTTGTCAGAGAGTTGACATGCCAGTCTATAAAGTGACCTAAAACAGAAGCTTGAAAGTATATTTTAAAGTTCGGAAATCCAGCTCCACTGGCTATTTAGGGCGGTTTAATGTCTGCATACTTATCCTGGGTATATATTTACCCCACACAAACCTGATTAATGCTGTACGTAGTTTGCTGAAGAAGCTGCATGGCGAGAAATGGGAACAGTTTGAAAAATGTATAAAAAGCGGGGCAATATATCGGTTTTTACTGCATTCATTTTACCAAACCAGGATAGTCTCAGTTTACTGTAATTCAGTAGGTCTTTATATGTACGATCCAAAAGCGATTGGTAATTTAGTGCAAAAAGTTTGAAAAGTCAGGAGAAATGAGCACGCCTAAGTATTTTATCGCTTCTGACATCCATTTAAAAGGGAAGTTATCCATTACATGTTCAACTTCTCTCTGTGACAGCGATAAATTTAATGCCTCCGATTTTGAATAATTAACTTTAAAATTACTCAGGATCTATCAAACTCCTTCATTAAAGCAGGAAGAGATGTCTGAGGCTGAGACACATAGAGGAGAAGGACATCTGCATATAATGCTGTCTTATATGTGATGCGACCCCTGGGCCGTGGGGTACTCGGCAGCCGGGCCTCTGGTTGCTGGGGGATATCACGGTAGCTGGCCCGGTCCATGACCCAGGGCGGTCAGTAAAAGGGGGGATACTTTATAGGGGATTTAAGAAAGCGTTCGTGACGCCACCTGTGGATTACGGCTAGAGGGAGCCGCCGCAGCGGAGCAGTCCTCTGGAGCTGGTGTTACGGCAGCAGGGATGGTGTGGCTCGCCACAGGTAGAGGTAGCTCCAGGGCAGCATGGGGTGTAATGGTGGTGGTGCAGGGGAGAGAGACGGCAGGACGGTCCCGGAGGAAAGACGGACTCTCACACGGGGGTAAGCTTCAGTTCCTTTACTGGTGATGTTGCAGGCACGGTCCAGGGTACTCCAGGCGAAGGGCACACTTTTCGACTCTCCCCAGTGAGCGGGTATAGGGCCTCCTGATCCGTTGCTTTATTCTCTAAGTTTCTGACCTGCCTGGAGCTAGGCCTAGCTTGGTTACTGTCTCTCTTTGCACCTGCTGACCTGGTGGTATGGCCTTCTCTTTGGAGATCACTCTGCCTGGACGCTGGGACCTCCGTGACTCCTAGCCCTGGTACTGTAAGCAGCGTTTGGTGAACCTGGGACCTGTAGTCCTCCAGGGGTTCCGGTTGTTCCTACTGGGTATAAAGGGTCCCTGTAAGCACGGACCCGGTGTCCGGTATATATATATCTGCCCCCTCCCTACTTCTTCCTTCTCCTCTCGCCTTCGGCCACACTCAAGGCCCTCACACGTGCTGTAGACCTTGGTTCGCCTAAGCACAGCAGCCAGCGTGCTGCTCTCTTCACTGCTTTCTGAGCGTCAGCACGCTCTCTGCTCAACTCTGAGTTGTGTTCCTCTCTGTGTCTGAACACTAAACTGAGCTGCCTAGCTCCACCCTCCCTATATATATCCCTAACGGGCTCCCTCTGCTGGTCTGAGGTGGTAAGGTGGAGGTGCGTGAATGTGTGAGGGCCTCTTGTGGAGAAGTCCATCCATGCACCTTTCTGGGTTCTGTGACACCAATGTGCAGCAGGGTGCCACATTCCCCCCTAATAAAACTCAGTACTTCTGGACTGAAGCATTTTTCTCAAACAGGTTTAAACAATAACATTTCTTCCCTTTATGGGAGGCACTTTCCTTGAACGTTGCAGGTGACATTATAATACAATAATTACAACTATAAATAACAATAAAGTTACAGTCAGTCCCGTAACTTGGTGTCCATTTCACCGAAGAAAGAACATGAGGGACCCGCCTGAAAACCCTCAATGTAGGCTCTGGGCGTGGCTACAGGGCATGGGTGATCCAGGTGCTGGACCACGTCTTCGGCCACGCCAAATGGGTTTTTGTTCCGTGGTCTAATAAGGGGCACTCCAGGGAGCGCAACTATGTACATGACAGTTTTTGGGCTGCTCACAGTCCTCAGCCACTGAGTCCTTTATATATACCCTTACGGGTAACCAAATAAACACATATATTTCAGTTTATACAATAAACATGATGCAATATCCTACTGGGTAACTATTTATACTGCAGGTATTTCTCTATTTACTCCCTATACCTGACAGGGGTCTGGCCTTTACTGCTACGTGATGACCTACGTAGTACGGGGATGCGTGTAGTGTGGATGCTTGTGTAATTTCCCGCTCTATGGGTTGGTGGACTGCAAGACTGCCTTAACCTCTCTACGGGACTGGCAAGTACACTGCTTACTGGGCCTTCTGGCCCTGCTTCTACCGGTGATCCTTCTTCAAGGGATTCTTCCTGAGCAGGCTCTTCTGGGGCACTTACAGGTTCTACTTGCAATGGAGGGTCTTCTGGCTGTTGGTAGAAGTGTAACACAGGTATTATTACCGCTCCATCCAGTTGAGGCCAATCTGCCGGGAAATCTCCTAAGACAGTATGGAGTACTTCTTCTTTAGGCTCCTCCGGTACGGTGAGAGGCACTTCCTCCTGGGGCTTCAGCGGACTTGGGCACAACTTCAGATGGTCTCTTGATACCGTTGCAGTTGTTCTTCCTCCGTCTTTGCTAATTAGACAGGTTTTCCTATTGTCGAACCTGGAATTCAACACAGTGTAAGGTTCCCTTTCCCACTGTTCGTCAAGTTTGTGGCTTCTTCTCTTTCGTTTCAACACAACTTCTCCAGGTGTCAAGGGTTCGGCTGGTGCACTCTTGTTGTACTGTGCTTCCTGCTTATCTCTCACCCTACTTAGACTGTTTTCGACACAGGCCTGTACTCTCTTGTACTGCTCCTGTCGAGTCGCATCCCAGTCTTCAGTGGACATATCTGCTTCCGGCTCTACCACTCCAAGCTCCAGGTCCATGGGCAACTTTCCGTGTCTTGCTCTCATGAGGTACGCTGGAGTACAATTGGTGGAACTCACAGGTATGTGATTGTACAGATCTACCAGGTCAGGTAGTTTGTCTGGCCACTGGTTTCTTTCCTCTAGAGGTAAGGTCTTCAACAGGTCGATGACTATGTTATTCATCTTTTCACATAACCCATTGGTTTGGGGGTGGTACGGTGTAGTCTGGATCTTCTTACACCTGTACAGATGGCAAAACTCTTTGAACATCTCGGCTTCAAAGGCAGGGCCTTGATCCATCAGCACTTTATCCGGGTATCCATGGGGCCTGCAGAAGTATGTTTGAAATGTCCTTGCTGCTGTTTCTGCCATCAGATCCTTGATGGGGGCTACCACCAGGAACCAGGAGTAGTGATCCACCATGGTCAGGGCATACGAGTAGCCTGACCTGCTGGGTGACAAATTGACGTGATCCAGGGCAACGATCTCCAGGGGCTGGGTTGTCTTGATGGACTGCAGGGGTGCCTTCTGGCTGCTGTAGTGTTTTCTTCTGAGACTACAGGGTCCAAAATCCCAGCACCACCTCTCTATGGAGCTTCGCATTCCAACCCAGTAAAACCGACTCTTCAGGAGAGTTTCCAGCTTTTTCCAGCCAAAGTGCAATGCTTGATCGTGGTAGACCTCCAATACCATCTGGATGTCTGTCCTGGGCACTACGATCTGCCATACCATCTCATGGGTCCTGGGGTTAACATACTTTCGGCACAGTTTCTCTCTATAGATGAACAGCCGGCTTCTCTCATTCCACAGTTGCTTGGCTTGTGGAGACGCGTCCTTCTCCAGAGAGGAACCTTCCTGGGTTATCAGTTCTATGATATGGCTGACAACCGGGTCGCTGTCCTGGGTCTCCTTCCAACTGTGGTGAGGTAAAGGGTTTAGTGTGTTACCACGATACCTCCTGGAGGTGCGCTGCTCGTGGACCATCCCATTTCTATGGAAGGCAGGTAGCTCAATCTCCTGCAGGTCATCCACTTCTTCTTCAGTGTCCGACTGGTGAGGCTTGTGGCCTGCCCGATACTTGATGGTGAACTGATAGTTTGACAGACGGGCCATCCAACGCTGTTCCATGGCTCCCAACTTAGCTGTCTCTAGATGTGTCAAGGGGTTGTTGTCAGTGTAAGCCATAAACTTACTGGAGGCCAAGTAGTGCTTGAATCGTTCAGTGATGGCCCAGACCAAGACCAGGAGCTCCAACTTGAAGGAGCTATAGTTTTCTGGATTCCTCTCGGTAGGGCGGAGCTTCCTGCTGGCATAGGCAATCACCTTCTCTTTGCCATACTGCTTCTGGCTTAACACAGCTCCTAGTCCCTCATTGCTGGCATCAGTGTACAGCAGGAATGGTTGGCTGTAGTCAGGGTAGGTCAGGATTTCTTTGCCAGTCAGGATCTCTTTCATCATTGCAAAGGACTCAGCCTGCTCTTTACCCCACTGGAAGGGGGGGTTCTTGCCTCTGTTGGACGGTATTACCAGGAGATCTTGCAAAGGTGCTGCCTTCTTGGTGTAGTCCTTTACAAACCTCCGGTAATACCCAACCAGTCCCAGGAACTGACGTACCTCCTTGAGATTCTTCGGCTCCGGCCATTTCTGGATGGCAGTGACCTTCTCCGGGTCTGGTGCTACTCTTTCTGGACTGACGATGTGCCCCAGGTACTGAACCTTCCGTTTGAGCAGGTGGCACTTGGAAGGCTTCAATTTCATCCCATACCGGGACAATGCTTCAAATACCTCCACCAGGTGCTTCAAATGGTCCTCATACATCTTGGAGTACACTATCACGTCATCCAGGTATAGCACCACGGTATCGAAGTTACGGTGTCCCAAACAGCACTCGATCAATCTCTGGAACGTTCCAGGGGCGTTGCAGAGTCCGAAAGGCATACTGTTGAACTCGCAGAGTCCCATCGGGGTAGTGAAGGCCGTCTTCTCCCGGTCCTCCTCAACAACTGCTACTTGGCAGTACCCACTAGTGAGGTCAAGGGTAGAGAAGTAATTTGCAGGCTTTAATGCAGCCAGGGATTCCTCTATACGGGGCAAAGGGTATGCATCTTTATGTGTTATGCGATTTACCTGTCTGTAATCTACACACATCCTCATGCTTCCATCCTTTTTCCTGACCAGGACTAGGGGAGCTGCACACGGGCTACAGCTATCTCTTATTACCCCTGCCTTCCTCATGTCATGCAACATTTCCTTCGCTTTCTGGTAGTGTGCTGGTGGGATTGGCCTGTAACGTTCTTTGATGGGTGGATGGTCATCTGTGGGTATATAGCGTTGTACCCCTTTAATCCTCCCGAAATCAAGTGGGTGTTTGCTGAATACCTGCTCGTATTCCTGGACCACCCTGTATACACCTTGTTTTTTATGGACTGGAGTGGCATCAGTCCCAACATGGAGCTGTTGACACCAATCCTCCAACTGAGCTTCGGAGTCATTGTCCACCACTGTATCTGGTGGGGTCAAGGATTCCACTGTGTGTATGGCGTTGTTATCGTTGTTATCCACAGTATACAACCTGGCGACAGTGGCATATCTTGGTAATTTAACTTCATCCTCCCCATAATTTAGGAGTCGTACGGGTACCCTCCCATTGCGTACATCAACCACCCCTCTGGCAGTTAAGAGTGTAGGCCTGTGCTCCGAACTAATGGGCTCCACTACTGCCTGATAGTTCTGTCCTTTGAGACCTATTGCTGCTCTACACCAAATCAGCATTTCACTCATCGGGGGAATCATAATGGGTATCGGGTCTGTGACCCGTACATTAGCAATTTCACCACCTGATAGCTTTACCTGTTGCTGGTACATAAGGGCTCAGATCTCTTTCTGGAGCACCCTCCTCTGCCCTGGTTTGGCGGTGTCAGCAATCTGTTGGAGCAAAAACAACACTTCTCCCAAACAGTTACCGACAATATTCGTACCAAGTATAATATACAAGTCTGTATCACCAGGATTAAACTCCACTACAATCAGCCCTTGGTCCTTTAGTTCCACTCTCCCCACCTTCACTGTCACATTCTTAACCCCTACTAGGTTAAGAGAAAGGCCGTTAGAGGCATACACGGAGAGGTTCGGGGCTGGCGGCTGGAATTCGTCTAAGGACCAGAACCTTTTGTAGAGGACATCAGGCATGATGGTTACCTGAGATCCAGTGTCCAGCAGGGAAGGTGTCGCGATGCCATCCAGCACAATGGACAGGAAAGGTCTTCCTCCCACGAACCGATGGTACCAGTTTGATGGGCCTGCTTGATTTACTCCTGGGTGTCGGCCCTCGGCCCAATGGTTTGCTTGTTTAAAGGACAGTTCCGCTCTGTGTGGCCTGCCTTCTGGCAGCGGTAGCAGATGAACTCTCCTGGAGGGCGACGTTGGTCGTTGGTCCTCCCATGGGGTGGCGTTGTCCTCCTCTGGTGTGGCGTTGTCCTCATACGGGGTGGCATTGTCCTCCTTCTTCTTCTCATCCAGGGGACATCCTCAGGGCTGTCGGCGAGTAGTATCCTTCCTTCCGGCTCGGGCTCATCCTGTAGCTACAGGGTGCTGAGGACAGTGGCCAGGGTTTTACTTAACTGGCGCACTTCATAGCGCAGGCTGTCCAGCTCGCTAGGTGGCACTGTTTGCATCTTTGTTTCCACCGTTAGTGAAGGAGCAGTGGGTGCTGCGGGCACTGGGGTGGCCCCACCCTGGTAACGCTGGATAGCAGTATCTGATGTTTCCAGGGGCTGCAGACTATTTATAGCCTCGTCCTTAAGGGACGAACCTGTTTCAGGGCCCGCAGGGCTTCCTGTAAGCGCCAGGCATAGTCCTGGACACTGTCCTCAGGTTTCTGGACACAGTGGTAGAACCTCATCCGGAGGTCTGTCTCAGTGCGGTTTTCAAACACAGTTTGCAGTCTCTTAAAGATGATGAATACTGATTCCGAGTCTGTGGCTGGCTAGGTTTCAATTTCCCGCTCTGCGGCACGAGTCAATTGTCCCAGCACAACAGCAGCTCTCTGTTTACCGGTCATAGAATACATGTCTAGCACACCGCATATTTTCCTCTTGAATCCGGACAGGGTGTCCGGTTTTCCATTATACTGGGGAAGCCATTTCTGTTAGAACCCTTCTGTTTGTTTTTGTTTCTATCTTGTGTTTTGCGGTCACGTGACCATCTTCCTATATATTCCAGCTACGCCCTTCGGGCCTTGCTGGACTTCAGTGTTGATTTGACTGTCTCTCTAGCCAGGTGCTTTTGTGCCTATCTATCTCTAGTTTGCTTGGTCCTCTGGACCTCTAGTACTTTTGTCAGTTTTTATTTTGCTACAGGAAGATGGCGGACAATGGCGAGAAATCTCGGGAATGGCGGGAAAACTTCACCACAGTGAGTATTACAGTCTCTTAAGGCGCACAGTACCCGGTGGCAACGGGCATGGAATCCTGTTCGTGACGCCAAGGCTGATGCGCCCCCTGGGCCGTGGGGTACTCAGCAGCCGGGCCTCTGGTTGCTGGGGGATATCACGGTAGCTGGCCCGGTCCGTGACCCAGGGCGGTCAGTAAAAGGGAGGATACTTTATAGGGGATTTAAGAAAGTGTTTGTGACGCCACCTGTGGATTGCGGCTAGAGGAAGCCGCCGCTGTGGAGCAGTGCTCTGGAGCTGGTGTTACGGCAGCAGGGATGGTGTGGCTCTCCACAGGTAGAGGTTGCTCCAGGGCAGCGTGGGGTGTAATGGTGGTGGACCAGGGGAGAGAGACGGCAGGATGGTCCTGGAGGAAAGAAGGACACTCACACGGGAGTAAGCTTCAGCACCTTTACTGGTGATGTTGCAGGCACAGTCCAGGGTACTCCAAGCGAAGGGCACACTTTTTTACTCTCCCCAGTCAGCGGGTATAGGGCCTCCTGATCCGTTGCTTTATTCTCTAAGCTTCTGACCTGCCTGGAGCTAGGTCTAGCTTGGTTACTGTCTCTCTTTGCACCTGCTGACCTGGTGGTAAGGCCTTCTCTTTGGAGATCACTTTCCCTGGATGCTGGGACCTCCGTGACTCCTAGCCCTGGTACTGTAATCAGCGTTTGGTGAACCTGGGACCTGTAGTCCTCCAGGAGTTCCGGTTGTTCCTACTGGGTATAAAGGGTCCCGGTAGACGCGGACCCGGTGTCCGATATATATATATCGGGGTGAGCCTGGTATGCTCCTCTGCCCCCTCACTACTTCTTCCTTCTCCTCTCGCCTTTGGCCACACTCAAGGCCCTCACACATGCTGTAGCCCTTGACTCGCCTAAGCACAGCAGCCAGCATGCTGCTCTCTGAGCGTCAGCACGCTCTCTGCTCAACTCTGAGCTGTGTTCCTCTCTGTGTCTGTGACTCGCCCAGGGGAATGGGGATGACTCGGTACCCGTGCCTTTAGCCTGGCCTTTAGGGATGTCGCGGTGGTCGGCTCCGGGGCCCTTACCCTGGGGTCGCTCCTTAAAAAGGGTGGATATTTGTTAATTTTAAGATAGAGTTTGTGATGCCACCTGTGGCTTCTGGTGAGGATCAGTCCACTGAGGCCGTTGATAAGGCAGCTCGATGGTATAGCTCCCCACAGGTGGAGATAGGCCTCAGGGCAGTGTATGACGGGGAATGCAGGACAGGCGAGACCGAGCCAGGTCAGAGCAAGAACAGGACAGACACGATAGTCACTTCAGTACATTTTACTGATGGAAATTCATGCACATCCCGGAGCGCTGTAGGGTGAAGGGTGCATGTCAGGATCCTCCCCAATGAGCGTTTTTTGGGCCTCCTGCTTCTTGCCTCTGCGTAGTAAGTTTCTGACCTGCCTGGAGCTAGGCCTAACTTTGTCTCTGTCCTGCGCTGGCTGACCTTGTGGTAGGGCCTTTTCTTGGATTACACGCACCTTAGCTGCGGGCCTATGTGTCTCCTGGCTCTGTTATGTATCAGCACTTTAGCGATCCTGGGACTTGTAGTTCTCCAGGGATTCCGGTTTATCTTACTGGGTCGTGGAGATCCCGGTAAGCTTCGGACCCGGTGTCCGGTAACCGCTTCGGGGTGAGCCAATTAAGCTCCTCTGCCCCCTATGTGCTAACTCTCTACTCGCCTTCGGCCTACTCGGGCCCTCACTAGGCTACTCACACTAACGGCAGCTTGCCGCGCTTCACCGATCTTATGGCGCCAGCACGCCTAAAGCTCACCACTCTGAGCTACAACTGAGTCTGGATCTGGATAAGCTCCACTGCAGGATAGCAATTGCAGGAGCTGGAACAGGCTTTTGTCCTCTGAGGTAACTCCTCTCAGGCTGTACTGGACTCACTGCTAAACCAGAATAGACTAACTCTGACTAACTGCCGCCTGGCTCCACCTTCCCTATTTATCTATCCCTAACGGGCTCCCTCTGGTGGTCTGAGGTGGAAGGTGGAGATGTGTGAATGGTTATGGGGGCCTCTTGTGGAGGAATCCTTCAATACACCCTTCTAGGATCTGTGATACCAAGCACAGCTGGGCATCACATTTGAACACTAAACTGAGCTGCCTAGCTCCACCCTACCTATACATATCCCTAATGGGCTCCCTCTGCTGGTCTGAGGTGGTAGGGTGGAGGTGTGTGAATGTGTGAGGGCCTCTTGTGGAGAAGTCCATCCATGCACCCTTCTGGGTTCTGTGGCAAGAATGCACAGCAGGGCGCCACATATGTCCTGGTACCTATTTTAACCCCATGAATATTGCTGTTTTTCCTTATTGCATTGACCAAGAGTTCCATCACTATCACGTACAGAAGGGGGGACAGAGGGCACCCTTGTCTAGTCCCGTTTCGTATCGCAAAAGGTAAGGACAAGGTTCCATTGACCCTAACTCTAGCAGTAGGGCCAGAGTACAGGGAAAAAATTAACTGTAAAAATTGTGGTCCAATGCCTATTTGACATAATGCCTCCTTCATAAACCCCCAATGAACCCTGTCAAAGGCCTTCTCTGCATCAACAGATAAAAGGCCCATATATATGGAGCGACTTTTAGCTTTAGAGATTAGCAACATGCTCATAATAGTGTTGTCTCTTGCCTCTCGGCCCTGAATAAATCCAACTTGATCCTACTTGATCAGTATTTATAAGAGAGGGCAACAATGGGGTAAGTCTTTCTGTTAGTATTTTTGAGAGTATTTTAATGTCCACATTTATTAATGATATGGGTCTATAATTAGCTGTGATTGTAAGATCCTTACCTGGTTTAGGGAGAACGTTAATATGAGCTTCCAATGATTGGGGGACAAAACATGTCTTATCATTTAATGAATTAAAGGTTTTGTTCATAACAGGGGATAGCTGAGTTTTAAGGGACTTATAGAATGCTGGAGTAAATCCGTCTGGGCCAGGACTTTTACCAGATGGTGTAGATTGAATTGCAAGATTGACCTCCTGCTCTGTAATGTCCTTTTCCAGTGCCTCAGAAACATGACTATCTAAAGAGGGTAAAGAAGTATCTTGTATGTACTCCTTAATTCAGATAGATAGGTCAGAAGGGGAGAGATCAGAGTATTGCCTTTTAATATTGTACATCTTCTCATAGTTTGAGCGGAATATGTCAATGATTTCTGTAGGATTATGAGCATCCTCCCCATTTTGTTTTTTGATATATGGAACGTATGCCGCCACAGAGCAAGGCTGAAGCAACCTTGAGAGTGCCCGTCCACATTTATCTGACGATTCATAAAAAAAGTTTTTAATTAGCTCCCTGTGTCTTAGGTATTTTTGGTCTAGCAAGATCTTGAGAACATTCCTTTTTTCGGATAATTCTGCAAGAGTGTTAGGCGACAATGTAGGTTTATGCGAGACCTCAAGTGTGTGTATCTGTCTCAAAAGGTCATTTACCTTTAGAGTTCTCTCCTTTTTGAGTTTTGAACCATGCTTAATCAACACGCCTCTCATGACACATTTTAAAGTTTCCCATTGCAGAGGTATTGAGGTCTGATCTGCTTTATGAATCTGCAAAAAAGAATCAATAGAATCCTTTAATTCTGCCATACAGATTTTGTCATTTAGAAAGTGATCATTCATTTTCCATGTCCATGTACGCTGGACCAGGGAGGGTACAGTGTCCATTTTAGGACATGATCAGATATCAAAATCAAGCATCGGAATGATGTCAGTTTGAGGCTAAATACCCTGTCTAACAAGTGATTCTGACAAGCGATCCAGACAAGTAATTTTGACAAGTGATTTTGACAGGTGATTCTGACGAGTGATTTTGACGAGTGATTTTGATGAGTGATTCTGACAAGTGATTCTGACAAGTGATTTTGACAAGTGATTTTGATGAGTGATTTTGACGAGTGATTCTGACAAATGATTTTGACAAGTCATTCTGACAAGTGATTCTGACAAGTGATTTTGACAAATCATTCTGACAAGTGATCCTTACAAGTGATTTTGACAAGTGATTTTAACGAGTGATTTTGATGAGTGATTCTGACAATTGATTTTGACAAGTGATTTTGATGAGTGATTCTGACAAGTGATTCTGACGAGTGATTCTGACGAGTGATTTTGACAAGTGATTTTGACAAGTGATTTTGACGAGTGATTCTGACGAGTGAATTTGATGAGTGATTCTGACGAGTGATTTTGACTAGTGATTCTGACAAGTGATTCTGACGAGTGATTTTGACAAGTGATTCTGACAAGTAATTTTGACAAATGATTCTGACAAGTGATCCTTACAAGTGATTTTGACAAGTGATTTTGACGAGTGATTCTGACAAGTGATTTTGATGAGTGATTCTGACAAGTGATTTTGACAATTGATTTTGACAAGTGATTCTGACAAGTGATTTTGACAAGTGATTTTGACAAGTGATTCTGACAAGTGATTTTGACGAGTGATTTTGATGAGTGATTCTGACAAGTGATTCTGATGAGTGATTTTGATGAGTGATTTTGATGAGTGATTCTGACGAGTGATTTTGACAAGTCATTCTGACAAGTGACTTTGACAAGTGACTTTTACAACTATAATAATAATAATAAAAAAAAAAATAACTTCGCTGATGGGACTTGAACCCAAAATTCTGTATTCCAAATCCAGTGCACTAAGCACTAAGCTAGAAACTCAGTTGTGAAAGCTTTGGATTTGTATTTGCTTATATAATTTTCAGTGCAAACTGGTCTATAACTCATTGGGACTTATGCACAGACTTCAAGCAAGCCAAATTCAAATGATGCTTGATTTTGATGTGTGAGTCTGATGTGTTACTTTCTTCAAACATCAGAATCAAAATCATAATGACTTTTAGTCACCCTGAGTATTTTCATGGTTAATGTCATAAGTAGTGTTGAGCGATACCTTCCGATATCGGGAAATATCGGATCGGATTGGATCGGACCGATACCGAAAAAGTATCGGATATCGCCGATTCCGATACCGGAAACCAATGCAAGTCAATGGGACATAAATATCGGAATTAAAATAAACCCTTTCTTTCCTTGTAGGTTATTTCTACATGAAGGAAAACAACTAAGAATAATGTAGAATGTATTGGGGGAGGTGGGGGAGACAATAAAGGCATAGAGGTTTAGCCCAGTCAAATGGAATAGCAGGAATTACTATTTTTTTATTATGTTCTGAGTTACGGAAATATTAACTATGTTAAGTATTTTTATATTTTGTCAGATATTTATGTTTCACTACTTCCATGCTCTTCACCTTCTTTTTTACTTCTCCCACACTTTCTCCTTCATCATCCTCAGCATCTTTTTCATCCACTTCTTCTTCACCTTCTTCTTCTTCACCTTCTTCGTATTATTCTTTTTTTTACATTCTTCATATTCTACTTCTTCATCTTCTTCATATTCTTCTTCTTCATCATATTCTTATTTGTGACAGGCATTCCTGTAGTTGTTATCTATAAAAGGTTGGACATTACACCTTTCGTTCTGCCCGTCACAAAAGATTTACAACAGGATTTGTCCGCGTTCAGTTTGGCCTGCAGCAGCAGGTCTTTTCCAGGGGCACCACGAGGAGGAACGGACTCACCCCCATACACTGCTTAGTCATCTTCTGCTTATAATTTAGATATTATCTTTTGCTCTGATTTTTAGTCTTATGCTTAATGTTCTTCCGCTTTTTGTTCTGCAGCTTCTTGTATTTCTGCTTCTTGGTTTTCTGTCTCTTGTTCTTCTGTATCTTGGTGCTTGTCTTCTCTTCTTTGTCTTCTTGGTCAACTTCTTCAGGGTCATCTTCTTGGTCTTCTTCGGGGTGGTCTTCAGGGTCGTCGTCTTCGGGGGTCCTCGTCTTCGGGGTCCTCGTCTTCTTCGGGTTGGTCTTCTGGGTCCTCGTCTTCGGGGTCCTCGTCTTCTTCGGGGTGGTCTTCAGGGTCCTCGTCTTCTTCAGGGTGGTCTTCAGGGTCCTCGTCTTCTTCGGGGTGGTCTTCAGGGTCCTCGTCTTCAGGGTCATTGTCTTCGGGGTCCTCGTCTTCTTAGGGTTGGTCTTCAGGGTCCTCGTCTTCAGGGTCCTCGTCAGGGAGATCCAGAGTGATTACCAAGAACCATTTCAAAAAGCTTGAACTTGGAAATGTAGCAGAAGGTACAAGAAAGCTGAGGAACTACCGAGGACCAGCTGACGGTACTGGAACCCGGATGGGTAGCAGAAGGTACAAGAGCCAATGGAACTACCGAGGACCAGCTGATGTTACTGGAACTCGGTTACTAAGCAGGAGGTACCTGTGCCAGAAAGCACTACCAAGGACCAGCAGACGTTGGTGGAACTTGGATACCGAGAAGGAGGCACCTAATCCAAAGGCACTGCCGAGAACCAGCTGACGGTACTGGAACCCGGATGGGTAGCAGAAGGTACCCATGTAAAAAAAAGTTCAAGGCCGCGAGCCGGCCGCAGTTACCAAAACCCACAGTCCTACAGGGGGTGCTTGTCCTATTGGCACTATGGAACCAGCCTTCATTGCCAGATCCCGCAGCCCACATAGGAGTCACCTAAACTGCAGGCACCATAGAGTCGGCTAACCCGACCGCAACACGACAGGACAACGCATTGGAGGCAAAGTGACGTTGACACTACCCGGAAACAGCTGGCGTGCTGGAACCAGGCTGGGCAGGAGGGAGTACCCGTGCCAAAGACACTGCCGAGAACCAGCTGACGGTACTGGAACCCGGATGGGTAGCAGAAGATAGAAGAGCAAATGGAACTACCGAGGACCAGCTGACGGTACTGGAACCCGGATGGGTAGCAGAAGGTACAAGAGCCAATGGAACTACCGAGGACCAGCTGATGTTACTGGAACTCGGTTACTAAGCAGGAGGTACCTGTGCCAGAAAGCACTACCAAGGACCAGCAGACGTTGGTGGAACTTGGATACCGAGAAGGAGGCACCTAATCCAAAGGCACTGCCGAGAACCAGCTGACGGTACTGGAACCCGGATGGGTAGCAGAAGGTACCCATGTAAAAAAAAGTTCAAGGCCGCGAGCCGGCCGCAGTTACCAAAACCCACAGTCCTACAGGGGGTGCTTGTCCTATTGGCACTATGGAACCAGCCTTCATTGCCAGATCCCGCAGCCCACATAGGAGTCACCTAAACTGCAGGCACCATAGAGTCGGCTAACCCGACCGCAACACGACAGGACAACGCATTGGAGGCAAAGTGACGTTGACACTACCCGGAAACAGCTGGCGTGCTGGAACCAGGCTGGGCAGGAGGGAGTACCCGTGCCAAAGACACTGCCGAGAACCAGCTGACGGTACTGGAACCCGGATGGGTAGCAGAAGATACAATAGCAAATGGAACTACCGAGGACCAGCTGACGGTACTGGAACCCGGATGGGTAGCAGAAGGTACAAGAGCCAATGGAACTACCGAGGACCAGCTGATGTTACTGGAACTCGGTTACTAAGCAGGAGGTACCTGTGCCAGAAAGCACTACCAAGGACCAGCAGACATTGGTGGAACTTGGATACCGAGAAGGAGGCACCTAATCCAAAGACACTGCCGAGAACCAGCTGACGGTACTGGAACCCGGATGGGTAGCAGAAGGTACCCATGTAAAAAAAAGTTCAAGGCCGCGAGCCGGCCGCAGTTACCAAAACCCACAGTCCTACAGGGGGTGCTTGTCCTATTGGCACTATGGAACCAGCCTTCATTGCCAGATCCCGCAGCCCACATAGGAGTCACCTAAACTGCAGGCACCATAGAGTCGGCTAACCCGACCGCAACACGACAGGACAACGCATTGGAGGCAAAGTGACGTTGACACTACCCGGAAACAGCTGGCGTGCTGGAACCAGGCTGGGCAGGAGGGAGTACCCGTGCCAAAGACACTGCCGAGAACCAGCTGACGGTACTGGAACCCGGATGGGTAGCAGAAGATACAAGAGCAAATGGAACTACCGAGGACCAGCTGACGGTACTGGAACCCGGATGGGTAGCAGAAGGTACAAGAGCCAATGGAACTACCGAGTACCAGCTGATGTTACTGGAACTCGGTTACTAAGCAGGAGGTACCTGTGCCAGAAAGCACTACCAAGGACCAGCAGACGTTGGTGGAACTTGGATACCGAGAAGGAGGCACCTAATCCAAAGGCACTGCCGAGAACCAGCTGACGGTACTGGAACCCGGATGGGTAGCAGAAGGTACCCATGTAAAAAAAAGTTCAAGGCCGCGAGCCGGCCGCAGTTACCAAAACCCACAGTCCTACAGGGGGTGCTTGTCCTATTGGCACTATGGAACCAGCCTTCATTGCCAGATCCCGCAGCCCACATAGGAGTCACCTAAACTGCAGGCACCATAGAGTCGGCTAACCCGACCGCAACACGACAGGACAACGCATTGGAGGCAAAGTGACGTTGACACTACCCGGAAACAGCTGGCGTGCTGGAACCAGGCTGGGCAGGAGGGAGTACCCGTGCCAAAGACACTGCCGAGAACCAGCTGACGGTACTGGAACCCGGATGGGTAGCAGAAGATACAAGAGCAAATGGAACTACCGAGGACCAGCTGACGGTACTGGAACCCGGATGGGTAGCAGAAGGTACAAGAGCCAATGGAACTGCCGAGAACCAGCTGGCGGTGCTGGAGCCCAGGGTAAATACTAAAAACAGAGGAGCCAGAGGTGTATTTGGAGGAGGTTTTAAATCCGTAGTACAGTGGATGTGGACAAAGCAGGAGAATTTGCCGGACACACAGCTGGGGATCAGCTGACGTTACTGAACCCCAATAACACTGGAGCAAGCGTTGACTGTGCAGACGGCACTTCTGAGCAGCAACTAGCAGTATTGGAGCCCAGGGTAAATACTAAAAACGGAGGAGCCAGAGGTGTAATTGGAGCAAGTTTTAAATAAGTAGCACAGTGAATATGGACAGAGCAGGAGAAATTGCCGTGAACACAGCAGGGGAACAGCTGACGTTACCGAACCCCAATAACACCGCAGCAAGTGTTGACTGTGCAGACGGCACTTCCGAGCGCCAACTGGCAGTGCTGGAGCCCAGGGATAAGAATAAAAATAGAGAGGAGCCAGAGGTGTAATTGGAGCAAGTTTTAAATAAGTAGCACAGTGAATATGGACAGAGCAGGAGAAATTGCCGTGAACACAGCAGGGGAACAGCTGACGTTACCGAACCCCAATAACACGGCAGCAAGTGTTGACTGTGCAGACGGCACTTCCGAGCGCCAACTGGCAGTGTTGGAGCCCAGGGATAAGAATGAAAACAGAGGAGCCAGAGGTGTAATTGGAGCAACTTTAAAATGTGTAGTACAGTGGATGTGGACAAAGCAGGAGAAATTGCCGTCCGTACAGCAGGGGAACAGCTGACGTTACCGAACCCCAATAACACGGCAGCAAGTGTTGACTGTGCAGACAGCACTTCCGAGCGCCAACTGGCGGTGCTGGAGCCCAGGGATAAGAATAAAAATAGAGAGGAGCCAGAGGTGTCATTGGAGCAAGTTTTAAATAAGTAGCACAGTGAATATGGACAGAGCAGGAGAAATTGCCGTGAACACAGCAGGGGAACAGCTGACGTTACCGAACCCCAATAACACGGCAGCAAGTGTTGACTGTGCAGACGGCACTTCCGAGCGACAACTGGCGGTGTTGGAGCTCAGGGATAAGAATGAAAACAGAGGAGCCAGAGGTGTAAATGGAGCAACTTTAAAATGTGTAGTACAGTGGATGTGGACAAAGCAGGAGAAATTGCCGTCCGTACAGCAGGGGAACAGCTGACGTTACCGAACCCCAATAACACGGCAGCAAGTGTTGACTGTGCAGACAGCACTTCCGAGCGCCAACTGGCGGTGCTGGAGCCCAGGGATAAGAATAAAAATAGAGAGGAGCCAGAGGTGTAATTGGAGCAAGTTTTAAATAAGTAGCACAGTGAATATGGACAGAGCAGGAGAAATTGCCGTGAACACAGCAGGGGAACAGCTGACGTTACCGAACCCCAATAACACCGCAGCAAGTGTTGACTGTGCAGACGGCACTTCCGAGCGCCAACTGGCGGTGCTGGAGCCCAGGGATAAGAATGAAAACAGAGGAGCCAGAGGTGTAATTGGAGCAACTTTAAAATGTGTAGTACAGTGGATGTGGACAAAGCAGGAGAAATTGCCGTCCGTACAGCAGGGGAACAGCTGACGTTACCGAACCCCAATAACACGGCAGCAAGTGTTGACTGTGCAGACAGCACTTCCGAGCGCCAACTGGCGGTGCTGGAGCCCAGGGATAAGAATAAAAATAGAGAGGAGCCAGAGGTGTAATTGGAGCAAGTTTTAAATAAGTAGCACAGTGAATATGGACAGAGCAGGAGAAATTGCCGTGAACACAGCAGGGGAACAGCTGACGTTACCGAACCCCAATAACACCGCAGCAAGTGTTGACTGTGCAGACGGCACTTCCGAGCGCCAACTGGCGGTGCTGGAGCCCAGGGATAAGAATGAAAACAGAGGAGCCAGAGGTGTAATTGGAGCAACTTTAAAATGTGTAGTACAGTGGATGTGGACAAAGCAGGAGAAATTGCCGTCCGCACAGCAGGGGAACAGCTGACGTTACTGAACCCCAATAACACGGCAGCAAGTGTTGACTGTGCAGACGGCACTTCCGAGCGCCAACTGGCGGTGTTGGAGCTCAGGGATAATACTGAAAACAGAGGAGCCAGAGGTGTAATTGGAGCAACTTTAAAATCTGTAGTAGTGAGAATGTGGACAGAGCAGGAGAAATTGCCGTCCGCACAGCAGGGGAACAGCTGACGTTACTGAACCCCAATAACATGGTAGCAAGTGTTGACTGTGCAGACGGCACTTCCGAGCGCCAACTGGCGGTGTTGGAGCTCAGGGATAATACTGAAAACAGAGGAGCCAGAGGTGTATTTGGAGGAGGTTTTAAATCAGTAGTACAGTGGATGTGGACAGAGCAGGAGAAATTGCCGTCCGCACAGCAGGGGAACAGCTGACGTTACTGAACCCCAATAACACGGCAGCAAGTGCTGACTGTGCAGATGGCACTTCCGAGCGCCAACTGGCAGTGTTGGAGCTCAGGGATAATACTGAAAACAGAGGAGCCAGAGGTGTAATTGGAGCAACTTTAAAATCTGTAGTAGTGAGAATGTGGACAGAGCAGGAGAAATTGCCGTCCGCACAGCAGGGGAACAGCTGACGTTACTGAACCCCAATAACACGGCAGCAAGTGTTGACTGTGCAGATGGCACTTCTGAGCGCCAACTGGCGGTGTTGGAGCTCAGGGATAATACTGAAAACAGAGGAGCCAGAGGTGTAATTGGAGCAACTTTAAAATCTGTAGTAGTGAGAATGTGGACAGAGCAGGAGAAATTGCCGTCCGCACAGCAGGGGAACAGCTGACGTTACTGAACCCCAATAACACGGCAGCAAGTGTTGACTGTGCAGACGGCACTTCCGAGCGCCAACTGGCGGTGTTGGAGCTCAGGGATAATGCTGAAAACAGAGGAGCCAGAGGTGTATTTGGAGGAGGTTTTAAATCAGTAGTACAGTGGATGTGGACAGAGCAGGAGAAATTGCCGTCCGCACAGCAGGGGAACAGCTGACGTTACTGAACCCCAATAACACGGCAGCAAGTGTTGACTGTGCAGACGGCACTTCCGAGCGCCAACTGGCGGTGTTGGAGCTCAGGGATAATACTGAAAACAGAGGAGCCAGAGGTGTAATTGGAGCAACTTTAAAATCTGTAGTAGTGAGAATGTGGACAGAGCAGGAGAAATTGCCGTCCGCACAGCAGGGGAACAGCTGACGTTACTGAACCCCAATAACATGGCAGCAAGTGTTGACTGTGCAGACGGCACTTCCGAGCGCCAACTGGCGGTGTTGGAGCTCAGGGATAATACTGAAAACAGAGGAGCCAGAGGTGTAATTGGAGCAACTTTAAAATCTGTAGTAGTGAGAATGTGGACAGAGCAGGAGAAATTGCCGTCCGCACAGCAGGGGAACAGCTGACGTTACTGAACCCCAATAACACGGCAGCAAGTGTTGACTGTGCAGACGGCACTTCCGAACGCCAACTGGCGGTGTTGGAGCTCAGGGATAATACTGAAAACAGAGGAGCCAGAGGTGTAATTGGAGCAACTTTAAAATCTGTAGTAGTGAGAATGTGGACAGAGCAGGAGAAATTGCCGTCCGCACAGCAGGGGAACAGCTGACGTTACTGAACCCCAATAACACGGCAGCAAGTGTTGACTGTGCAGACGGCACTTCCGAGCGCCAACTGGCGGTGTTGGAGCTCAGGGTTAATACTGAAAACAGAGGAGCCAGAGGTGTAATTGGAGCAACTTTAAAATCTGTAGTAGTGAGAATGTGGACAGAGCAGGAGAAATTGCCGTCCGCACAGCAGGGGAACAGCTGACGTTACTGAACCCCAATAACACGGCAGCAAGTCTTGACTGTGCAGACGGCACTTCCGAGCGCCAACTGGCGGTGTTGGAGCTCAGGGATTACAGTTCAGGTGGTAGAAACATGAACAGAACAGGAGACCTGGATACTGTTGCCAACCAATTATTTATTCTGAAAGAGGACTGGCAAATTCATGAGAGATCCAGGCCTTGTTCATTTTGAGAAAAGTAAGCCGGTCAACGTTATCGGAGGATAGTCGCATGCGACGGTCTGTTAGTACACCACCTGCGGCACTAAAGACGCGTTCCGATAATACACTAGCAGCAGGGCAAGCTAGCACCTCCAGTGCATACTGACTAAGCTCTGGCCATGTATCCAGCTTACAGACCCAAAACTTGAAGGGAGAAGAGCCGTCTGGGAGGGCAAGACATGTAGTTTGTCACCATCTGATGGAAACGTTGCCTCCTGCTGACTGGAGCCATCTGTGATGGTGTAGACATTTGTGGCGGCGGGGACACAAAACTTTGCCACATTTCGGCCATACTGGTCTTGCCTTGTGCTGAGGCGCTGCTTCTGCTCCCTCTTTGTGCAGAGCTTCCTCCACTGCCTCGACGCACTGAGCTGCTTTGTAAAGCACTAGCAGCACTGCTCTCGGTTGGAATGGAGAACATGATGGAATGCACCAGTGCGTCTTGGTACTCCCGCATTTTACGCTCCCGGTTCAACGGTGTTATGAGGCTTTGTAAGTTGTCCCGGTAGCGAGGATCTAGGAGGGTGGACACCCAATAATCAGCCGTGTTGAGAATGTGGGCGATGCGGCGGTCGTTTCTCAGGCACTGCAGCATGAAATCAACCATGTGCTGCAGACTGCCAACTGGCCAAGAAACGCTGTCCCCTGCTTGAGGCGTGATCTCTGCCTGCTCTGCATCACCCCACCCTCGCTCTAGATACTGACTACTAGAGCATTGTGTACCTCCCTCCTCTGGACAGATGTCTTCCTCATCCATTGACTCCTCCTCATCCTCCTCACAAAGTGTCCCCTGCCTAGGCCTTTGTGAGGAACCACGTTGTGCAGACTGTAGAGAAGCAGATGGCATTTGTGACTCCTCATCCTCCACCTCTTCCAAAACCTCGTCCCTTAGTGCTTGCAGTGTTTTTTCAAGCAGGCAGATAAGGGGGATAGTCATGCTGACTAGTGCATCATCTGCACTCGCCATCCGCGTGGAATAATCAAAGGCACGCAAAACGTGGCAAATGTCCTTCATAGAGGCCCACTCAGTGGTGGTGAAGTGTGAACGGCGCGCACTGCGACTTGTTTGCGCCTGCTGCAGCTGGTACTCCATTACTGCTGCCTGCTGCTCACACAACCTCTCCAACATATGTAACGTTGAATTCCACCTGGTGGGTAGGTCACATATGATGCGATGTTCCGGAAGACATAATCGGAGCTGCAGAGCTGCAATGCGTGATCTTGCATTGCTGGAATGCCGCAAGTGAGCGCACTCTATGCGGACCTTGTGAAGCAGTGCATCAAGATCCGGATAGTCCCTCAAAAAACTCTGCACGACCAAGTTGAGCACATGTGCCAGACATGGGATGTGAGTGAGGTTGCCTAGGCCCAGAGCTGCCACCAGATTTCGGCCATTGTCACACACTACCATGCCTGGCTGGAGATTCGCTGGCACAAACCACACGTCACTCTGCTGCTTGATGGCATTCCAGAGCTCCTGCGCTGTGTGGCTTTGATTCCCCAAAGAAATTAATTTTAATACGGCCTGTTGACGTTTGGCCACGGCTGTGCTCATATCAGTCATCATAACAGGTAACCGTTCACGGGTCGATGTGGAGGTAGACCGTGACGGCTCCTGCAGCGCTGATTCAGAGGAACTGGAGTATGAGGAGGAGTCAATGTGTACAGACTGGATTCCTGCAATCCTTGGAGTTGGCAGAACACGTACAGCGCCACTCTCAAGATCTGTACCCGGCTCCACAACATTTACCCAATGGGCAGTGAGGGAAAGGTATCGTCCCTGTCCATGCTTACTGGTCCACGCATCAGTGGTCAGGTGGACCTTGCTACTGACGGCGTTTTGTAGCGCATGTTTAATTTTTCCCTCCACATGATGTTGCAGGGCAGGGACGGCTTGCCTGCTGAAATAAAAGCGGCTGGGCACGTTGTATTGTGGGACTGCCAATGCCATAAAGTTACGGAATGTGTCAGTCTCCACCAGCCTGAATGATAGCATTTCAAGGGCCAGTAGTTTAGCAATGCCAGCATTCAGAGCCTGTGCTCGGGGGTGGTTTGCCGAGTATGGCCGCCTTTTCTCCCATGCCTGTGCTAACGATGGCTGTAGACTGGCCTGGGAGTGTGAGGATGACTGGGAAAGTGGTGCTGTGGGTGGAATTACACTGTGTCTCTGTACAACAGTGCCAGAGATTCTTCCATGGCGATCCTGTGAGGAAGCCGAACCAGCTGTGTGTGAGCTGGAGGAAGAGGCTACAACATGAGCTGAAGAGGTGGTAGGTGGCGCTGTAGGTTGGCCTAGGTCTTCAGTGTGTTTGTGTAACTCCACCACGTGCTTGGTCCGCACATGTTTCCACATATTTGTGGTATTGAGGTTGCTGACACTTTTCCCTCTTTTCACCTTCTGATTACACAGCTTGCATTTGACAAAGCAAATGTCATCTGCAACTGTGTCAAAAAAGGACCAGGCACTGCAAGTCTTGGGAGCGCCCGCTTTGGATTCTGGAAGAGCCATGCTCCTAATGGGTGCCGAAGTGGAGGCTACAGGCAACCAAGTCTGCCCCCTCCCTCTCCCTCCTTTTTGGGCCGTTCGGGGAATCTCTTCCTCAGAGCTGCTCCCACCACCTTCCTGTCCCTCACGCCATGATGGGTCAAGGACCTCATCATCTACACCACCCTCTTCAAACAACTGCTTCTCCTGGGTAGTCTCGACAGCACAGTACGCACCAGAAAGTGGCACCTGAGTCTCATCATCAGATGCGTACTGAGGTGTGCTGCTGACCATAGGCACTGGCCCACCCGCCTCTTCAGATTCAGAGAGACAAAACGGTTGCGCATCACTGCATACTACCTCTTCTTCAAATTCTCGAATTCTGCTTGGCTGGCCCCCTCTTTCCAAGCCAAGAGATTCAGAGAACAGAAGTAGAGATGGCTCCTGTCCAGGGCTCTCTGACTGCCTGGGCAATTTGGCAGGTGGTGAAGAGACAGATGGGTGCTCTTCAGTCCTCAGGACCTGAGAGGATCTGGAACTAATTGAAGTCGATGCGTTAGCTGCCATCCATCCGACAACGGCTTCAATTTGGTCCTCGCGCAGCAGTGGGGTACGGCTAGCTCCTACAAAGCTGCGCATAAAGGACTGTTCCCTGGTAAAACTGGGGGATGCTGAGTCACTGGTGCCCGCAGCAGGCACAGAATCCCCACGTCCTCTCCCTGCAGGCACAGAATCCTCACGTCCTCTCCCTGCAGAAACTCCACGCCCACGCCCACGCCCACGACCACATGCCTTACTCCCTGCCTTCTTCATCTTGGTAGACTGATAAAGATAGGCAGAAAAGTACTAAGGGCTTAGTGTGCTTATTCCTGAACAGCTGCTAACAGGTATAAGAAACACTAATTTTATAAAGTGTGGACTAGACTTTAATATGAGCTAATGTGGCCTACACAACTGTAAAGTGGAGTGTTTGGTGAACTTTATTTAGGTTTTTTTTTGTCACAAAAAGACACTGGATGTGCCTAAAGATGTAATAACGATAGTATCACAAACTTTTTGTAGCTATTACAATGTAGGAAGGTAACCTACAATGCAATAGATGAGGCTGCAAAAAATAGGCTAATACTAATCTGGCTGGGGCTGCATGGCCCAATGCTGCAGAAAGGCTCCTCTATCTACTCCTATATAGTGTGTTTGGAATCAATTTAGCTGAATATGGATGGAACCACCACACTAATAGGAGATATTAGGAAAAATTATGAATTGGCAATAAAGGACAATGTATGAGGCAGTGACACACACTGAGTGCACTACAACCAGACGGGGTTGAAGCACACACTACAGGGTGAGCTGCACTCACACACCAGACCTTGCAGACAGCGGTGAACAGTACAGATGCAGAGCACTGTGCACTAGCGCTGCAAGACCAAAAAAATTTCTCTATCTACTCCTATATAGTGTGTTTGGAACCAATTTAGCTGAATACGGATGGAACCACCACACTAATAGGAAATATCAGGAAAAATTATGAATTGGCAAAAAAGGACAATGTATGAGGCAGTGACACACACTGAGTGCACTACAACCAGACTTGGCTGAAGCACACACTACAGGGTGAGCTGCACTCACACACACAGACCTTGCAGACAGCGGTGAACAGCACAGGGAACTGTGCACTAGCACTGCAAGGCACAGTGAATTAGAAAGTAGCTTGGGTAAAGCAGTATAGAGCAAATAGGTAGCTAAAACTGTCCCTCAGAACAACAGCGTCCTATCCCTAACTGAATTCACAGCAGAGTGAGCTCAAAATGGCGGCGGTGGCTTTTATAGTGCATCATGACATCATTTCAGCAGCCAATCACAGCCATGCCATTAGTTAAGATGCCTACATGCCTAACAGGATGTGCCCACACTTCTTAGGATCCTCATTGGCTGAATAAAATGAAAATGTCTCATTGCATTATGGGAACTTCCGATTCCGGTATACGATATTGCAAAAGTATCGGAATTAAGTATCGGAATTCCGATACCGCGAATATCGGCCGATACCCGATATTTCAGTATCGGAATGCTCAACACTAGTCATAAGACAAGAAAAGCTACAAGCTATTATTACTTGACAGGATAGCGCAATGGTAAAACATCAGCCTCTGAAATTACAGTGTCAGAATTCAAATCCTGATAGAAATACATTTTTCTTTTTTAATTAATTATGCCTATTTAGCACACAAACTACAGGGGTGTTTTACTTTTAATATCTGACACTCTGATTGTCATCCTGACGTGTTACGAGTTTCAGACACGCTGTCTATTTGCATGTTAAATTACATAGCCAAAGTAAATCACTTGGCAGAATCAATTGTCAAAATCACTTGTCAAAATCATTTGTCAAAATCACTCGTCAGAATCACTCATCAAAATCACACGTCAAAATCATTCATCAAAATCACTCGTCAGAATCACTCGTCAAAATCACTCGTCAAAATCACTCGTCAGAATCACTCGTCAGAATCACTCGTCAAAATCACTAGTCAGAATCACTCGTCAAAATCACTCGTCAGAATCACTCGTCAGAATCACATGTCAGAATCACTCGTCAGAATCACTCGTCTAAATCACTCGTCAAAATCACTCGTCAAAACCACTCGTCAAAATCACTCGTCAGAATCACTTGCCAGAATCACTTGCAGGAATCACTCGTCAAAATCACTCATCAAAATCACTTGTCAAAATCACTCATCAGTAGAGATGAGCGGTGTTCGACTAGAACTGTTCGCCAATCTCAAATTCGAGCTGTTTTGGGCGGTGTTCGAGTTGTTCGACGAACCCAAACGATTTGCAAAAAATTCGGCTGTTCGAGGTTATGTTCGATAACTGTTCGTGCACCAAAAGCGTGTCCTGCATGTCTGGCGCTATTTAGAGCACCAATCATGCAGGGATTGTCTGCCACTCACTGTAATGCCACAGCCATGGTGGTTGTGGCATTACAGTGATTGCCCAAATCGATGGGAACAGTGCCAACAGTGAAACATGAAAAGCCGGCAATTCAGCAGCGGCATACACCTGTACCCGACAATTTAGAACCGAAAGAATAGAGCTTCACACATAGATTAGATAGATATAAACATGTCAGCCACATATATACGAAGTACAGTGAAAGTGCTGCTTACTGTACTTGTCATTTAGCGTAAAGGATTTATCAAAAAAAATAATAGTGTTTTCATGCACCGTCTCTTTAAAAAAGCCGGCCGGCAATTCAGCAGCGGTACCCGACAATTTAGAATAGAAAGAATAGAGAATCACACATAGATTAGATAGATAGAAACATGTCAGTCACATATATATGAAGTACAGTGACAGTGCTGCTTACTGTACTTGTCATTTAGCGTAAAGGATTTATCAAAAAAAATAATAGTGTTTTCATGCACCGTCTCTTTAAAAAAGCCGGCCGGCAATTCAGCAGCGGTACCCGACAATTTAGAATAGAAAGAATAGAGAATCACACATAGATTAGATAGATAGAAACATGTCAGTCACATATATATGAAGTACAGTGACAGTGCTGCTTACTGTACTTGTCATTTAGCGTAAAGGATTTATCAAAAAAAATAATAGTGTTTTCATGCACCGTCTCTTTAACAAAGCCGGCCGGCAATTCAGCAGCGGTACCCGACAATTTATAACAGACAGAATAGAGCTTCACACATAGATTAGATAGATAGAAACATGTCAGTCACATATATATGAAGTACAGTGATAGTGTTGGTTACTGTACTTGTCATTTAGTATTAAAATAAAGGATTTATTATTAAAAAAATTGGCGTGGGGTTCCCCTTAATTTTAGGCTCTAGCGGAGGTTAAGCAGACGGCTGGGGCAGATGTTTGAAGCCTGGGAAGGGGGTAATACCCACGGAGCTTCCCAGGCTACTAATATCAGCCCCCAGCTGAATACATAGCCTTTACTAGCTATTAAAATGGGGGACCCCCCAAAAAAAATGACGTGGGGTCCCCCCTAATTTAATAGCTAGCAAAGGCTAGGCAGACAGCTGGGGGCTGATATTAATAGCCCAGGAAGGGAGCCATGAATATTGGCCCCCTCCCAGGCTAGAAACACCAGCCGTCAGCCGCCCCAGAAATGGCGCATTCATAGGATGCGCCAATTCTGGCACTTAGCCTCGCTCTTCCACGCTGCCCTGGTGCGGTGGCAGGGGGTAATAGGGTTGGGGTTGATGTCAGCTTATAATGCCAGCTGACATCAAGCCCAGGTTAGTAATGGAGAGGCGTCTATAAGACACCCCCATTACTAACCCCATAGTCAAAGTTAAAAAAAACACAAACACCCAGAATAAAGTCCTTTAATTGAAATAAAGACACAATCCTTTATTGTTCTAAATTAAACCATACTTACCGTCACGCCCATTCCAGCTGAAGCCAACGATCTCCTGCAATAAAAGAAAAATAATAAAGCAACCTCATCCTTACCTTTCCATGGTTCCCACGACAGCTTCAGCTCTGCTACATCGAGATGACAGTCTGGACCGCAGCAGAACGCTGCCATCCAGCCTGTCATCCCGCAGACACTGAGAAGCGAAGGCTTGCTTGCGCTGCTCAGCATCTCTCTGTGACGACATCCAGATGAGCCGAGTTCATGTCCAATGAACTCGGCTCACCTCATGCACGTCACTGACAGCGTGGGAAAATTCTCACGCTGAAGCGGTGAGTGCAGGAGAATTCTCCCACGCTGTCAGTGACGTGCATAAGGTGAGCTCATGTCCAATGAACTCAGCTCACCTCCTGCACGTCACTGACAGCGTGGGAGAATTCTCCTGCACTCAGCGCTTCAGCGTGAGAATTCTCCCACGCTGAAGCGCTGAGTGCAGGAGAATTTTCCCACGCTGTCAGTGACGTGCATAAGGTGAGCTCATGTCCAATGAACTCAGCTCACCTCCTGCACGTCACTGACAGCGTGGGAGAATTCTCCTGCACTCAGCGCTTCAGTGTGAGAATTCTCCCACGCTGAAGCGCTGAGTGCAGGAGAATTTTCCCACGCTGTCAGTGACGTGCATGAGGTGAGCCGAGTTCATTGGACATTAACTCGGCTCATCTGGATGCCCTCACAGAGAGACACTGTGGAGCGCAAGCAAGCCTGCGCTTCTCAGTGTCTGCGGGATGACAGGCTGGATGGCAGCGTTCTGCTGCGGTCCAGCCTGTCATCTCGATGTAGCAGAGCTGAAGCTGTCATGGGAACCATGGAAAGGTAAGGATGATGTTGCTTTATTATTTTTCTTTTATTTCAGGAGATCGTTGGCTTCAGCTGGAATGGGCGTGATGGTAAGTATGGTTTAATTTAGAACAATAAAGAATTGTGTGTTTATTTCAATTAAAGGACTTTTTTCTGGGTGTTGTGTTTTTTTTAAATACTTTACTAGAAATTCATGGTGGTCATGTCTAATATTGGCGTGACCCCATGAATTTCGGGCTTAGGGCCAGCTGATAATGCCAAGCTGGCCCTAACCCCTTTATTACCCAGTGAGCCACCGCATCAGGGCCCTGGATGAGTTGGGTACAGCGCCAGAAGATGGCGCTTCTATGAACGCGCCATTTTCCGGGGTGGCTGCGGACTGCAATTTGCAGCGGGGGTGGCCCAGAAAGCTTGGGCCTCCCTGCGCTGCGGATTCCAGCCCCCAGCTGCCTAGTTGTACCTGGCTGGACACAAAAACAGGGCGAAGCCCCACGTCAATTTTCTTTAAATTATTTCATGAAATAATTAAGAAAAAAAGGGCTTCCCTATATTGTTGTGTCCGGCCAGGTGCAAATAGGCAGCTGGTGGTTGGGGGCAGCCCGTTCCTGCCTGCTGTACCTGGCTGGACACAAATATAGTGCGAAGCCCCACGTCAATTTTTTTTAAATTATTTCATGAATTTCCTGAAATAATTTAAAAAAATTGAAGTGGGGCTTCGCACTATATTTGTGTCCAGCCAGGTACAGCAGGCAGGAACGGGCTGCCCCCATCTACCAGCTGCCTATTTGTACCTGGCCGGACACAACAATATAGGGAAGCCCTTTTTTTCTTAATTATTTCATGAATTTCATGAAATAATTAAAAAAAAAGTACGTGGGGCTTCGCCCTATTTTTGTGTCCAGCCAGGTACAACTAGGCAGCTGGGGGCTGGAATCTGCAGCGCAGGGAGGCCCAAGCTTTCTGGGCCCCCCCCCGCTACAAATTGCAGTCCGCAGCCACCCCGGAAAATGGCGCGTTCATAGAAGCGCCATCTTCTGGCGCTGTACCCAACTCATCCAGGGCCCTGGTGCGGTGGCTCACTGGGTAATAAAGGGGTTAGGGCCAGCTTGGTATTATCAGCTGGCCCCAAGCCCAAAATTCATGGGGTCACGCCAGTATTAGACATGACCGCCATGAATTTCTAGTAAAGTATTTAAAAAAAACACAATACCCAGAATAAAGTCCTTTAATTGAAATAAAGACACAATTCTTTATTGTTCTAAATTAAACCATACTTACCATCACACCCATTCCAGCTGAAGCCAACGATCTCCTGCAATAAAAGAAAAATAATAAACCAACCTCATCCTTACCTTTCTATGGTTCCCACGACAGCTTCAGCTCTGCTACATCGAGATGACAGGCTGGACCGCAGCAGAACGCTGCCATCCAGTCTGTCATCCCGCAGACACTGAGAAGCGCAGGCATGCTTGCGTTCCTCACTGTCTCGCTGTGACGGCATCCAGATGAGCCGAGGTCATGTCCAATGAACTCGGCTCACCTCATGCACGTCACTGATAGCGTGGGAAAATTCTCACGCTGAAGTGCTGAGTGCAGGAGAATTCTCCCACGCTGTCAGTGATGTGCATGAGGTGAGCTCATGTCCAATGAACTCAGCTCACCTCCTGCACGTCACTGACAGCGTGGGAAAATTCTCCTGCAATCAGCGCTTCAGCGTGAGAATTTTCCCACGCTGTCAGTGACGTGCATGAGGTGAGCCGAGTTCATTGGACATGAACTCGGCTCCTCTGGATGTCGTCACAGAGAGACGCTGAGCAGCGCAAGCAAGCCTGCGCTTCTCAGTGTCTGCGGGATGACAGACTGGATGGCAGCGTTCTGCTGCGGTCCAGCCTGTCATCTCGATGTAGCAGAGCTGAAGCTGTCGTGGGAACCATGGAAAGGTAAGGATGAGGTTGCTTTATTATTTTTCTTTTATTGCAGGAGATCGTTGGCTTCAGCTGGAATGGGTGTGATGGTAAGTATGGTTTAATTTAGAACAATAAAGGATTGTGTCTTTATTTCAATTAAAGGACTTTATTCTGGGTGTTTGTGTTTTTTTTAACTTTGACTATGGGGTTAGTATTGGGGGTGTCTTATAGACGCCTCTCCATTACTAACCTGGGCTTGATGTCAGCTGGCATTATAAGCTGACATCAACCCCAACCCTATTACCCCCTGCCACCGCACCAGGGCAGCGTGGAAGAGCGAGGCTAAGTGCCAGAATTGGCGCATCCTATGAATGCGCCATTTCTGGGGCGGCTGACGGCTGGTGTTTCTAGCCTGGGAGGGGGCCAATATTCATGGCTCCCTTCCTGGGCTATTAATATCAGCCCCCAGCTGTCTGCCTAGCCTTTGCTAGCTATTAAATTAGGGGGGACCCAACGTCATTTTTTGGGGGGGGTCCCCCATTTTAATAGCTAGTAAAGGCTATGTATTCAGCTGGGGGCTGATATTAGTAGCCTGGGAAGCTCCGTGGGTATTACCCCCTTCCCAGGCTTCAAACATCTGCCCCAGCCGTCTGCTTAACCTCCGCTAGAGCCTAAAATTAAGGGGAACCCCACGCCAATTTTTTTAATAATAAATCCTTTATTTTAATACTAAATGACAAGTACAGTAACCAACACTATCACTGTACTTCATATATATGTGACTGACATGTTTCTATCTATCTAATCTATGTGTGATGCTCTATCTTTCTGTTCTAAATTGTCGGGTACCGCTGCTGAATTGCCGGCCGGCTTTTTTAAAGAGACGGTGCATGAAAACACTATTATTTTTTTAAATAAATCCTTTACACTAAATGACAAGTACAGTAAGCAACACTATCACTGTACTTCATATATATGTGACTGACATGTTTCTATCTAATCTATGTGTGAAGCTCTATTCTTTCTGTTCTAAATTGTCGGGTACAGATGCTGAATTGCCGGCCGGCTTTTTTAAAGAGACGGTGCATGAAAACACTAATATTTTTTTTAATAAATCCTTTACACTAAATGACAAGTGCAGTAACCAACACTGTCACTGTGCTTCTTATATGTGTGACTGACATGTTTCTATTTATCTAATCTATGTGTGATGCTCTATTCCTTCTTGTCTAAATTGTCGGGTACCGGTGTATGCCGCTGCTGAATTTGCCAGCAGGCTTTTTTAAAGAGAGTGTCTTCTGAGCAGTTTGTCAGCTTTTGGACACCTTTGCAGGTGTTTTCTATGTGTTTCTATGTGTTTTTGTTTGCCTGCCATTGGTTTTAACGGTGTTCGACGGTGTTCTAAGGTGTTCGACGAACAGTTCGACGAACAGTTCCTCGAACATCCCGGTGTTCGACGAACCGAACCGAACCCGAACACTACAGGGGTGGCTCAACACTACTCATCAGAATCACTCATCAAAATCACTCGTCAAAATCACTTGTCAGAATCACTTATCAAAATCAGTTCTCAGACAGGGTATTTAGCCTCAAACTGACATCATTCTGATTTTGATTTTGATATCTGATCATGTGCTAAAATGGACACTGTAGGAGGGAACGGAAATAGATAGGAAGATTGGGGCATGGTCAGACCACAATATGTCACCTATTGTAGCAGATGGGTTCCAAGAGAGAGCGTGATGACTCAACAGGAAGAAATCAATTCATAAAGAAAAAATGACGTATACGAACATATGCAAAAAAACCGAAAGTTTATTATAAATGCAAGATATAACAAGCATACACAATGAAGAGAAAGGCATAAATACATTGGTAGTAAGCTAATAAGAGAGATACCACGAACTGAATAACCACATACTAGAAAGTTTAAGAATCAATAATTGAAGTAAGTAAGGGTATGGGTATGTCAAGCATATGCCATAACCCAGCTACAAAAGTGTAAAGTATCAAGAAACTTATACTTAGGGGTGACGATACCTGGACTGACATACTGACAAACACATGTGAGTAATAGTATATATTTATCCATCTTTGAGTGCTAAATGGATTTACCTTTTTACTACTTATTTATGCACTTTAGCATCTCAATGGAGTTTCTTGATACTTTACACTTTTGTAGCTGGGTTATGGCATACATGTGCAGATCTGATCTTTGTTAGGGAGGTACCAGTTGGCTATTCTATATCTTGATTCTGCTATTTTGAGTTTGAGGAACACATATCTGCCTTGATCATCAATGAGAGAGTCTGTGAGAGTATAGGCCAACGACTTGTGTATGGCTATGGATACACCCTTAGAGCGTGAGTCCGGATTAGTGCTGTGGAACCACCGAGAGTAATACCTATCTCCAAAAACAGGCATATGCCCAGTTTTAAAGTGCATTTCCTGTAACATAAGAACCTGGACTCTTTGTTTGTGCATAGAGTAGAAAATTTGTGAACGTTTCTGTGGGACATTAAAGCCTCTTACATTCAATGAGCCTACTTTAACAGAGGACATGATTACCAAGGGGGACGAAAGGAGTGGGGCAAGAAGGAAAACGGAAATACACAGAAAACTAAGAAGAAATTACGGGATATATAAAATAAAAACCAAAACAAAATTATAAAACAAAATGAAAGCAAAAAAATCTGATGAGAGGAAATAGGTATATTTTACACCTGCACAGCAGAGTGTAAACCCCCCTGGGAGGATGGGCTTTCTACTGGGGAGCCCCCGCCCCCAAACCAGACATCAGGCCATACCATTTTGTCTTAAAACCTATGATAGAAAAGCAGCCAAAAGCTGTCAAAGATTAGCATCTACTTATCATTATATTAAACGTTGAATCAGTATATCACATATCAGAGGATCTGGGGCCCAAGGACCTATAAGCCCTATCTAGCTCCAACTCATTCTCTAAGGGCAGACCGAAGATAGAGTTAAACAAATGACGTAGTGTCTCATCCAGTTCATGGTGTTCAGTTGTCTCTGTAAATCCTCTAATCCTAATATTGTTGCGCCTTCCTCTGTTTTCAATATCATCTATCAAATCTGTTAGGTATTCCAGTTGGTATGAGTGAGAAGACAAAGTTTGTTCCTGAGAATTTACTTGTTGAGCTATTGATGCTGTATGTGATTCAGCAGCAGACACTTTTTCTGTTAACTCTTGCATGTCCCCTCTAAGGGAGGCTGCTTCAGCCCTGTAAGAGGACTCCAGTCTAGACATATAATTCTCCATGTGCCTCTGGTTGGAATAGCTCGTATTCGATCTCTGAGGTCTCTCCACACTGCCTCACATTGTAATGAGTCATCCTGTTGGTTCTCCTCTGAGCAGCCAGGGGAAGAAGAATGTAATAATGCAGGGAAGGAGCCTCTCTCAGGGGAACTCCGGGCATCAGTGTGTGACTGGGGCCTCTGCAGGTCTGGACCCGCAGCAGAGATAAGAACTGCCAATCTGGTGTGTCCAGGGGCCGGGGCACCAAGTGATCCTCTACCACGCACCTGAGCTCCGAAGGCGCAAAGCCGGAATCTGCCATCTTGGACTGAGGGAGATCCCCCGCAGCAGCAACAAGGCCTCCCGCATCTCCCCAAGTCCAGGAAGCCAGGTCCGCGTCCTCCGCCGATGAAGGTATCGTCCGCTCTGCTAATGTTGATGTGGGGGAGCATTTACCCCAGGACCTTTGGACCTCCGATGCAGGAGATGAGGAGCGCTAGGCAGGGACAGCCGATGCCATCTTAGATCCCACTCTTGCAGGAGAGGCAGATGCTGCAATTTCTTAGGTAGCGGGTAATATTTGTTGGAGGGACCCGCTGAGTACTCACACTGGTCTGCATTATATTCTTCTTCTTTTTTGCCGGCATTGGAAGTGTTTTGACCTGATTTGAAGTGATAGGCATGCCCTGAAGCTGGTCTAGGGATGGGAGCAGACAACCATGCGACTTCACTCCTCCATAGCCAGGCCACGCCCCCCCATTCAAAGAAATTTCAACAAATTCTTGATGTAAACATTAAGATTTGAGAGTCCTCAGTGGCTGATACCTTTTAATGGTTAACTGAAAAGATGGTAACAAGTTGCAAGCTTTCGAGACTACTCAGGTCTCTTCATCAGGCATAGTATGACACAAAATCTGAAGAGTCACATATTTATACACAGTAAGACACAGAAATAATGAAATAGATGAGACAGGTAATGTAAAGCAGAGCTATTACTGTGGGAGAAAGGTAAACAGTTCTGGCTGTAAATATTGGTTTAGCTCATAGATAAGGACTGTGAAAGTTTTATTGTCTAATGATTGAGATTTCGAGGGTTATGATGACCCCAAAGCTCTGTGAAGCTCATTCCTTAGTTGATGTAAGTAAAGAAAGCAAAGAAAGGAGCACAAATAGCGCTGTTATCCAATAGACAGCAGTAAAGATAAAAGGGAAATTGCTCACCTCTGTGAGAATTCCAGCAGACCCTTAAACCGCAGGGGTTAAACGAAATCACAGAAGTTTTTCTTTGAGAATTCCAGCAGTCACTTTTTTCACCTCCCCAGTTCTTTTTCAATACCCAACATATAGCCACCTATCCCCAAACCCACACTCCTGTTATTACCGCCCACATTATAGCCTTCCAGTTACCTCTCACCACTCTTAAAGCTCTGTTTTTCAGCTGACAAAACAAATCAGGAGCCCTAGTGTAGCGGGCTATGTGCCTAGCGTGACTGTACACAGCAACTTGAGCAAGTATTTAAGTTCTAGCCCTCCATGGTTCATCATGATTAATATGAAAATTATTGGTATTAAAAGGTCATTTCAAATCTCAGGGAGACAGAAAAATTTGGGAATATAAACTAATGGTGACGTTTGACACCTTCAGAGCAGGAATGAATGTGTTGTTTGGATTTATGTCAGTCTACATCAACTAAGGAATGTGCTCCTCAGAGCTTTGGGGTCATCATAACCCTGGACCAGACCTCAATCACTGGACAATAAAACTTTCACAGTCCTTATCTATGAACTAATCCAATATTTACAGCCAGAACTGTTTACCTTTCTCCCACAGTAATAGCTCTGCTTTACATTACCTGTCTCATCTATTGCATTATTTCTGTGTCCTATTGTGTATAAATATGTGACTCTTCAGATTTTGTGTCATACTATGCCTGATGAAGAGACCTGAGTAGTCTCGAAAGCTTGCAACTTGTTACCATCTTTTCAGTTAACCATTAAAAGGTATCAGCCACTGAGGACTCTCAAATCTTAATATTTTTCTAATAATTTTTCCATGGCTAGCACAGTACAAAAATATATATTTTCCCTGATGTAAACATAACACCATCTGTAATAAGCTAAAGTTGAAAAGAGGATGGCTTCTACAAATGGATAATAATCCTAAACACGTCAAAATCAAGATCTTCACTGGTAAAGCCCCCCACTCATAACACATTAGGTAGCTGTCAGCCAAAAGACTGTTCAACTGACAGCCATCTCTTCTGAGCCCCTTATATACAAGAACGCTCAGCTTGGCTCCTGTGTTCTCTATGAGAGCGACTAATAAACTCCACTGTCAGCAGCTTATCTGCTGGAAAACAGAATGAGCTACCATTGGAAATACAACATGCAGGCTCCTTCTCTCCTCCAACATCATCTGTAGGGTACGTTCATATGACTGTATTGTCGGTCCCAGTGTTTTCCGTGAAAAAACTGACAGAACTAGACACAGACAGATCTAGGTCCATTGGGCTGTTTAGATAAGTGTTTGAAAAAAAGCAAGTGAAAAAAATCATAGCATAGGTTCTTCCTTAAAATGGATGAGAGTAAGCCATTCAAGTCCAAAGGTGCACAAAAAAACAGATCCCATACAGATCATCCATATAGCTTCCATTTTTTTATGGATACATTTCCATTATTAACCTAGAAAACTGTATTTGGTCTTGTATATGATAATAACTGTTGATGGAAAAGAAGGATGGTGTACAGACCACAACTGACCACCAAACTGATGAAAATCATCCATTTTTCTGGATGAAAAGATAAATGTCCCATTCTTATCTGATGTCAGATTCTCGCTGCTCCACAGTCGGGGAATTCTGCTGGATTTTTTATTTTATAATGCATCAAATGTTTTCTCCTGGTGAAAGGTCTGGACTGCAGGCGGCCGGTTCTTCACCTGAACTCTTCCTCTTCGATGCCATGCTGCTGTGATGGATGTAGTATGTGGTTTAGCATTGTCTTGCCAAAATATGCAAAAAAAAAGATCCAACAAATACACAGAAAAAAAGTATGCAAAAAGAGGGATAACCTAAAAATCTAAAAATAGTCAATGCTTATTAACATGCAAGACATATTAAATATATTTAAAAAGCACAAATGGCTGTAAGCCTGTAACATAAATTTTCCAGACCACAGCACTATAGTGCTACGATCTACCCTGTCTGTCAATAAGGTAATTTAGGAACCCAAAAGTTAATACCACCTTAATACAGATATATTACTGTATAATGTACCAATAATATGAAAATTGTTACATCAATGACCCAGGCCCTAAAATAAGGGCAAGTATTAAAGTGTATAGTGGGTTAAAGATATACACGCCCAATAAATAATGCACAAAAGCACAAAATAAAAGATGATAAAGAGGAGTGTATACAACAATTGTATGATAGAGTCAGAAAAGTTGCAGAAAAATCTTACTGCCGGCACAATAGCAAATAGCCACACAGAGTGAAGGTAAATGTGAAGTTTGTGCCACCTGGGTCATAGATATAACAATTTTCATATTATTGGTATAGCTGTGATTTGGGTTATATTATAATATACCTTTATTAAGGTGGTATCAACTTTTGGTTTCCTAAATTACCTTATTGACAGACAGGGTAGATCCTAGCATTATAGAGCTGCGGTCTGGAAAATTTGTCATTTGTGCTTTTTAAATATTTTTAATATGTCTTGTTTGGCTTGTATGTTAATATACATTGACTATTTTTAGGTGATCCCTCTTTTTGCAACACCTCTGTATAAGGCTCATCATTGATCACTCCTTTCATGTGTAAGCTGCCCGTGTCAGAGGCACTAATGCAGCCCCAGACCATCAGAGATGCAGGAACTAAGCGCTGATAACAAGCTGGATGGTCCCTCTGCTCTGCAGTCTGCAGGACAAGGCGTCCACAGTTTCCATAAATAATTTCATATTTTTATTCATCCGACCTCAGTACAGTTAATATCTTCTGATCTGATTTTTATGTTCTGCAGTGAATATAATATGGCTAAAAGAGATTTCCAAATCATTACATTCCTGTTCTCTTTATACATTTACACAGCGTCACAAGTTTTTTGGAATTGGGGTTGTAAATATATCTATAAATATTTCTATCTACATGTGTACATCCATCAGAATAACTGCTCTTAGCGATGTCACAATATCAGAGTTCTAGAATGTTGATGTCACACAAGTCATGAAGTCACAATATGAAGAACTGATAAAACTTCTGCTCACGGCCTCCTCCACTGAGGGTTATAGAATTTGTGGAGTGAGGATATTTTTGCAATTCTGATTGAGTGAGCAAAATGTCTGAGTATATGCGCAAACGTCGCTTTATTATTGAGTCTATTACAGAGAGCAGCGGTATTGATGACCAGGTGAGTGGCGGATTCTGGAGTATGTTGTCTATTTGAAATTCTGGAAATTTGAAGACTTTTTTTTACTTTTTATTATTTCCTTTTCCCAGTTACTGGTCAATAAAAAATGCCGCAGAGTTTTTGCGTCCGACACAGAGGACAGCAGCGGTGATGAGAATCTCCATCAGGTGAGCGCTCACTTCTCTCCAGCACTGTCTGCGGCTCTGGGGGTCTACTGGAGATCAGGGGACTCCCCATTCTGTGATTATGCCACTGTATCGCTGCTAATCCTTCATTCTCAAGGTCTTTATATTTCTTTATTTCAGTCTCATCCACTTATTTCAAGGTCTCCAAGAAGCCTTGAAGATGAAGATGGTGGCTCTGGTCCCCACCTGCTATACATAGAGTCAGGCATGTAATAAAGCGTCGGGAAGGATCATAAATTCCTTCCTGTAAAATAAGAAAATTAGATTTTTATTGATTAGGAAAACTGAACGACACAGAAGTAAATGACAATGTTTCTTTTTTCTCCAGAGCCCAATTCTCCCCGATTCAGCTTTGTGCAGGAGGAGACAGCAAGGTAATGTATTCCTATATATCCGTTTTATCTGGGTCATGTTCATGATTTCTGGTCGCTAGATGGCGCTATTATTAGCATATTTTCAGATAAGGTGTCAGCTGTATGTCTGCAGGTCGTGTACGGTCTTAGTATATATCCAGTAGTGATGTGTGATCCTCTTTGATGCTTTGTTACCAGGAGACAGGAGCGTCCCATCAATTACTGTTTCCTGAGAAATCTGTCTTCACCCACGTCCAAATATGTCACCGACTTCCGTAAGAACAAACAGGAGCTGGTACGACGTCTGTACAAGTTTTATAACAGGACCGTCTTTGAGAACCAGGTATTCAGTTATAACACACAGCTTGGAATAGGGTTATAGGGGATGAAGGTTTAGAGCTAGGGATAGTGTATCCAGTGTATATAGTATATACCTCTATATTCTGTATGTATATCGTGATATGAGGCGAAGGGTTAGAGCTAGGGATAGTGTATCCAGTGTATATAGTATATACCTCTACATTCTGTATGTATAGGTTGATAGGGGATGAAGGGTTAGAGCTAGGGATAGTGTATCCAGTGTATATAGCATATACCTCTACATTCTGTATGTATATGGTGATACGAGGCAAAGGGTTAGAGCTAGGGATAGTGTATCCAGTGTATATAGTATATTCCTCTATATTCTGTATGTATATGGTGATACGAGGCAAAGGGTTAGAGCTAGGGATAGTGTATCTAGTGTATATAGCATATACCTCTATATTCTGTATGTATATGGTGATATGAGGTGAAGGGTTAGAGCTAGGGATAGTGTATCCAGTGTATATAGTATATACCTCTACATTCTGTATGTATAGGTTGATAGGGGATGAAGGGTTAGAGCTAGGGTTAGTTTATCCAGTGTATATAGTATATACCTCTATATTCTGGACGTATATTGTGATAGGAGGATAAAGGATTACAGCTAGGGATGGTGTATCCAGTGTAAATAGCATATACCTCTATATTCTGTAGGTATGGGGTGGTATGGGAGATAGTGAGTAGATGGTTAAAGATAGGGTTAGGGTATCCAGTGTACATAGTATATACCTCTATATTCTGTAGGTGTGGGGTAATATGAGGGATAATGAATGGATGGCTAGAGCTAGGATTAATGTATCCAGTATATATAGTATATACCTCTATCTTCTGTAGGTATGGGGTGATATTGAAGACAGTGAATGGAGGGTTAGAGCAAGGGTTAGTGTATCCAGTGTATATAGTATATACCTCTGTATTCTGTAGGTATTGGGTGATATTGAAGATAGTGAATGGAGGGTTAGAGCAAGGTTAGTGTATCCAGTGTATATAGTATATACCTCTATATTCTGTAGGTATGGGGTGATGTGGGGGATAGTGAATAGAGGGTTAGAGCTAGGGTTAGTGTATCCACTATATACAGTATATACCTCTATATTCTGTATTTCTACTTCTTCTGTAGCTTCCTGCATATATGGACATCAGCTGGAATAAAAGGCTGCGTAAAACAGCTGGTCGCACTGGATTCCTGGAGAACAACGGGGACCGCTACGCCATCATCCAGTTATCGGATAAAGTCTGCGATTCAGCAGGTAGTCGTCACATCCGGCACAATTTATAGATTAGCTGTGGTGAAATCTTCCCCACATCTTTACTCCTGATTGTTATTATATCCTGCTTTGTCCTTAGAACGACTCCGAGACACATTGATCCATGAGATGTGTCATGCTGCCTGCTGGGTCATCGATGGCAATGGAGAACTTGCCCATCACCAACTATGGGAGCAGTATTGTGAGAAGGTCGCACAGATCCACCCTGACCTTCCACCCATTACTGTATTCCACAGTTGGGAGTACCACTACCCGGTGGTGTACCAATGCTCAGGGTGCCAGTACAGGTAAGATACGACTCAAATAAACTATGGACAGACGGGCGTCTGATACTGGCCGTGGGTGTATGTGCTACTACCACTGCTTGCTTCATGACTTCTGCAATCAATATGAAGGGGCTCTGTCATTGATGTTGGATGTGTGTGTACCTTTAGGATCTGTCTTTAATATCTTTAATAAGCTTTATCTCCCACTCCAGAGTCGGACGTTGGACGGATTCTCTCGACACCGAGAAGTTTGGGTGCGGCTACTGTGAGAACAAGTTGGTTCTAGTAACCACAACCTGAGAAGATCTATCAGCGACTATCCAGCTCCATCAATAGTCCGATCATCGGCTCGGCCAAGATAGCAGCACACAGATGAAGTCATCCAGAAGACTAGTGGAAAGTCACATCTCAGTCTTCCACCATTTTTCGGGCGTCACGGTGACTCAGTGGTTAGCACTTGTGTCTGCAGCACTCAGGTGGTGGAAATAAATCCGACCACGGACATCTGCATGGAGTTTGTATGTCCTCCCCGTGTCTGCGTGGGTTTCCTCCGGGTTCTCCGGTTTCCTCCCACACTCCAAAAATATACTGATAGGTTAATTGGCTTATTCCAAATTGTCCCTAACATGAATTATGGTTCTCCCTGTACAGCGCTACAGACTATGTCATCGCTATATTATCGAGGGGAATCAAATTCATCATTAAATACAAATGCTTTAAACAAACTTATTATTGTAATGTTGCCTTGTGTCAGTCATTTCATACACAGATTATTCCAAAAAAGTTATGTCCTATAGTGGGACGTCTGGAGGTGAGATTCCGCCATACCGATGGCCAGGGACAGGCATGCGGGTGCTAACACCTACATGGACTGGCAGGACAGGCTTACACTGGTAATATACAGCGTATACACCCACAACGACTCACACACATCAAACCAAGCAAAGTCATCAAGTTTCAGAGCTCCCATAGAAATGAATGGTGATAGCCGCACATGCGCAGCCACTTTCCATTTCTGACAGTGTGTAACGGGGTAGTTCTTGAGTTACATGTGGGTCCCTGATCTCAGCAATGGGACCTGCATCTATCAAACATTTATGACGTATGCTTTCGATAGAGGATGAAATAATGTCTTCAATGCGCTTCGTCACGTGTCCACGGGCATGCTCGCGATTTCTCATGCTGACCCTATGCTGCTCTCTGATTCAGTTATGTCACCAGCAACATAGTGCATTAAGCATTAATGCTTTAAAGGGCACAGCTCAACTTTCCATCCTAATCTGGCACCTCAAACGTCACAAATTTTTCCAGGGCATTCATAAGGGGTATCTCTGCATTATCGTCCCGAACGGGGAAACAGCTGATCAGCGGATGTGCACGGTGCTGGACCCTCACTGATCTGATATTGATGACCTATTCTAAAGATATTCCACCAATTATCAAACACCTGAATAACTTCTTTAATTAGTTTAGGGGAGTGATTGAACCATTTTTAAGCCAAACACAATCCTTAATATTTATTCTTCACCGGAAGGTACAATGTGTTAAAAAACAGCTGATTATGGGGCCCATGGGCATTACAAGTATTGGAGACCCGCTCCTTTCTAATGGGAACATTTTTTTATGAGGCCCTCCTCCACGTCTCTTCCAAGGGGCATTGGAGTGACTCCCAATTTTTGGCAGCCCTTGCATTCACTGCATAGCAAACACAATGGGAGACCCTCTTTGTAATAATGGGATCATTGTTTTCAGGAGGCCCTCTGACCTCCACGTCTTTTCCAAGGGGCATTGGAGTGCCTCCAAATTTTTGGCAACCCTTGCATTCACTGCATAGGCAAACACAATGGGAGACCTAATTCCTAATAATGGGAAATTTGTTTTCAGGAGTCCCTCCTCTAGGTCTCTTCAAAGGGGTATTGGGGTGCGTCCAAATTTTCAAAGTGGTATTGGGGTGCGTCCAAATTTTGAGCAGCCCTGCCACTCACTGCATACGCAATAACAGTATAGGAGACCTACTCTTTAGTAATGGGAACAATAAAACATAGCCGGCTGGTGGCTCTCTAAGAATAGTGAGGGCCGATTGCTGGCCCTTTAAGAATAGTAAAGGCCGCCTGATGAACATTGTTGACAGAAGTGACCTGGGAGTCAGAAATGCTTCCAGGGGTCTTTCCCACACTGTCCCCATGTCATTTGAACACTGTTCCCATAGATTTGGGCAATTTGCAATCTTCAGACCGCCGGGGGGAGGCGCCTGAAAAATGCCCGAGTTTGCCATAGACTTACATTGGGCTCGTTGCTCGGGTTGAGCACCCGAGTATTCCAATGTGCTCGGCCTGAGCATCGAGCACCCGAGCATTTTAGTGCTGGCCCATCACTACTCATAAGAGCACATTTATCTTTACAAACAACAGAACAGTGATAGCTGTCACATCTGTGTTCTGATACCTTAGCTCCCCAATAAGACATGGGAGTAAATCAATACTTTACAAGCTGCTCTGTGGCTGGGGGCACTGGTAAAATAGTGTCTTATTGTCATGCAAGGTGAGGGAAGGAACAGTGTACAAGGACAGGAATAGGGGGAAGGGGAAGGGAGCCCAACATCTAGAGAAAGGGGGAGTGGAGACCCCTAGGCAGATCTAATATCACCCTGACTACTCTATCATACTTATATAGGTTCATCTCCAATAGCAGAGCAGGAAACTTAATCCCTGAATGTCCCTAGAGCTAGGCCCTAGGTAGGGAGGGCCACTATATGAGGGGCAGCTTATGATAAGTGTTACTTCTCTTTTCTTTACATGATACCAGATTGATGGTGCTATTGTGGGCTGATGTTCTTCATAGACTTGTGTGAACAGCCCCTATTATATTCTTGCTCGGATGATTCAGAAGTTTGCTGTATATATGATACCTCTCTGTGGAGAATCAGCTTTAGGGATTCTCTTAACAATGTAAGAAAAAAATATTAACCACTGCATGTGATAGGGGTTATATACTGGGCTCGGGTAATGATTGATAGAACTTATTCAGGAATTTATAAGCCCTACTAGCCCAGTTATTTGTAGTTATGTATTGTCTCTAAATTTCCCTAGAGCTGTCATTTTGCTTTATTGAACAGTTGTCGTCTTTTAATGTTTATTGAAATGGTCAGTCTCTGAATCTATACGTTCACTTCTTCCTATCTTTTTTCACGACTGTAGTTTTGTATTTATTAGGATAAATGTATTTATTAGTATAGAAGAATTTTTAGGGACATAAGGGACACCGTCGTTAAGCAGGGGCGCCACTTAACACAAATTATGGTGCCAACCTCCTCTGCCAGGAAGGTAGAGACATTAGGGATAAAGTAGGGACAGGTTTAGCCTGCACTCTCTCCTGATCAGTGTGTAACCTAATATGGATATTCCCTAATACTTTATTTTGTATTTTTGTTGTTTTGTCTATTGTGGATTGTTATAGTCCTTTTCAGATAATTTATTAAAAGTTACATTTTAGGGGTCTAATCTTCTATAGGTTTTTCATGCTAAATTAGGCCCTGTTTACATATTTTTTTTGCTAAGGTGTTTAACTGAACACTAGTCAGGCCCCACTGTAACTAAAGAAAACAAGGTAAACAAACAAAGGGGATACATTTAGCTTGAGAAGACACCAGAGAGGTAGCGCCAACTGTCCTCCAAGGGAAGTCCAAGAATGAACTAGCTGGCTACTAGTACTCCAGGCATAGACAGCAGAACATAGAACTATCACCAGCGACTCTCTGGAGACACAGAGTTTTTAACTACCAAGCAAGGGTGTGTCAACCAGCAGCAGAAGGTGGAGGTCACCGCTGGGTACTAAAGGAAGAAGGATATCACTACACTACAGAGATGAGAGGATCAAGAAGGTGTCTGTAATGCCAAGCGCAGTGACCTTCTACAGCCGGATCCAGAGTGACTGTCTCTCACACTTGATACACCAGTGATATCTGATAAACAAAAAAAAATAAAATGTTGTAGGTACGTTCTCCTGAAATGGTTGCAACAGTCACAACTCCTATAAAAGCATGTAAAGGCTGCTGCAGGATGTCACGCACGGTGTGGGAAAGACTAAGTGCAACACGAAGGGAAGAAGGGGAGGAAGCCAAAACACTAGGGTAAGTGGGATTGGAGACCCCTAGGCAGATCTAATATCACCCTGCCTACCCTACCATCCCTATATAGGTTCCACACTTATCTCCGAACAGGACCCTAAACCCTGGATGACCCTAGAGCTAGACCCTAGATAAGGAGGGGGAAGGGTGAGCACTGGTCAGGACCTACTACAAACTATAGACAACAAGGTAGACAAACAAAGGGGATTAATTTATCTTAAGAAGACACCAGAGGAGTAATGCCAACTGTCCTCCAAGGGCACCAGAGAAGACGCTAGCCGATTGCTAATGCTCCAAGCCTGTACATAGAAGTATTACCGGCAATTCCCTGGAAAAAACGGAGTGTTTTTAACTCCCAGGCAAGGGTGTGTCAATCAGCAGCAGGAGGGAGATTGCCACTGGGTCATAAAGGCAGAAGGATTAAGAAGGCATCTGTAATGCCAAGCGCAGTGACCTTCTACAGCCAGGTCTATTACACCTGTCACACCCTTGACATAGGACCACCAATAAATTCAAATGAAGAAAATGAGAGGAATACGGTGGTTCAGAGTCCGCACTGCCCAGAGTTCAAAAGGTGTAGTCGCACACAAGGATTAAGCATGAATGTGGTTTATTGTGTCAATGCGTTTCAAGGTCTCCAAACCTCTTCATCAGGACCAAACCACAATGATTTTTATATATATACAGCACAGACCAAAAGTTTGGACACACCTTCTCATTTAAAGATTTTTCTGTATTTTCTATTTGCTATGACTGCATAATATGCGAACAAAATTAGATACAGTGGGTATGGAAAGTATTCAGACCCCTTTAAATTTTTCACTCTTTGTTTCATTGCAGCCATTTGGTAAATTCTAAAAAGTTCATCATTTTTTTCTCATTAATGTACACTCTACACCCCATCTTGACTGAAAAAAACAGAAATGTAGAAATTTTTGCAAATTTATCAAAAAAGAAAAACTGAAATATCAGGTGGTAACAAGTATTCCGACCCTTTGCTCAGACAGTCATATTTAAGTCACATGCTGTCCATTTCCTTGTGATCCTCCTTGAGATGGTTCTACTCCTTCATTGGAGTCAGGCTGTGTTTAATTAAACTGATAGGACTTTATTTGGAAAGGCACACACCTGTCTATATAAGACCTCATAGCTCACAGTGCATGTCAGACCAAATAAGAATCATGAACTCAAAGGAACTGCCCAAGGAGCTCAGAGACAGAGTTGTGGCAAGGCACAGATCTAGCCAACGTTACAAAAGAATTTCTGCAGTATTCAAGGTTCCTAAGAGCACAGTGGCCTCTATAATCCTTAAATAGAAGAAGTTTGGGACCACCAGAAGTCTTCCTAGACCTGGCCGTCCAGCCAAACTGAGCAATTGTGGGAGAAAAGCCTTGGTGAGAAAGGTAAAGAAGAACCTCAAGATCACAATGGCTGAGCTCCAGAGATGCAGTAGGGAGATGAGAGAAAGTTCCACAAAGTCAACTATCACTGCAGCCCTCCACCAGTCAGGCCTCTATGGCAGAGTGGCCCAACGGAAGCCTCTCCTCAGTGCAAGACATATGAAAGCCTGCATCGAGTTTGCTCAAAAACACATGAAGGACTCCCAGACTATGAGAAATAAGATTCTCTGGTCTGAGACGAAGATAAAACTTTTTGTTGATAATTCTAAGCGGTATGTGTGGAGAAAACCAGGCACTGCTCATCACCTGCCCAATACAATCCCAACAGTGAAACCAGGGAAAATTTGGGCCGAATGACCTCTTTAACTGGATTAGTAATATCAGCCTACAGTGGGCGAATTTCCTTCTGCTGATTATGAATAATAGGCAGTAGCCCATGATGATTTTTTATTTAATTCTGTAGTTTACACATAATGTACACTGCGGGTGCTGACTAAAACTCCCATCATTGTCCCCTGATCTTAGGGAGACAAGGCTTTAGATGATAGGTAACTATATCTGTATTTTTTATTTTTAATTCAATATGTATTTATTTATTTTACTTTAAGAACAGGCCCTGGCTGATGACTACTTCCATCAGCGGCGCCTGCTCTCGCCGTTATTAGTGAACGCAGGCATAGGCTGATCTGATGGGAGTAGTACACTCATCAGCCAACGCCTGTGACCCGCGGTAAGCTTTTTACACCTGACAGCATGATCCTGCAGTGCTCTAACTGGTGGTAACGATGTTACCGCCGATCAGAGCTGCCAGTGTTTCTCATGCTGTCACACAGATGACATCATGAGAAACACAGACTTCCTGAGGATTGCTAGAGAGGCAAATCAGAACACTCGACTGACTGCAAAAGACCTTCAGAAAGATTTATCAGACCCTGGACTTGTGGTACATTGTTCTACTTTTCGGAGACACGTGCACAAATATGGCCTTCATGGAAGAGTCATGAGAAGAAAACCTCTCCTGCATCTGACGCGCCCCCTGGGCCTGTGCTGTGCAGGGGATACCCGGAACCGGATCGCTGGGGGTTGTAGTCCTCCGTGGCTGTGACCCGGTCCGTGCCCAGGGCGGTCAAACCAGTGGCAGTCTGAGTGTGATAACAAATGTCCGACTACGCCACCCGTGGATTGCGGTCAGTGGGGACCGCCGCTGCGCTGCAGACCGCTGAGGCTGATGTTGTATGCGCAGCCGAGTATGGGATAACTCCCCACGGGAGAAGTATTGCCTCAGGGCAGCAAGTGTGGATGATGAGAGTGATGGTGTGAGCGTCCCAGTACTAATGGTGCTGGTGCGGCGATGAAACACAGAGACGTGTGGTGCAGTTAAGGGTCTTTACTGATGGTATAACGCAGACCCTCCCGGGAGTACTGGCTAGCAGTAGAGGCCTGGTCAGTCTGAGAGCTAGCAGGATCTCCCCCTGGCCAGGTGGAGTTGTAGGCCTCCCCGTCTCTCTGCACTCTTTCCTGGCTACCTTGCTGTGTGCGGGTAGAAGTAGCCCACGTCCCTGAGTATACCGTGTGGTGCTCACCCGTATGACCGGTGACTTGGGGCCTTCCGTTAGCCTCCGCTTCACGATGGCAGTGCTGGTCCCTTGCTTGTGACCGTGCCTCCGGGCTTCTATGGCCAGAGGACATGGAATCCCCTGCCGGTTGGATTCTGCTGCTGGACCTGGATGTCCCCACAGCCTCGGACTCCGTGTCCGGGTTTAGTGTCTTCAGCCAAGGCGAGCTTTCTAGCTTCCAGCCTCTGGCACTCGCTCCTGCTCCTACAGAGCTTCTAGTTCTCGCTTTCCCTCTCCAGGCTCTGACTCTCAGACTCTGTCTGTCCTAATCCCGCCCCAGACCCAGTTTATAAGGGCAGATTCCTCCCCTCCCAGGTCTTGGCGGGCAGTGTTGCATGCTTAGGGCTCCTGACCAGAGAAACCTTCCACTTGCTCTCAGACATAATATTTCTATTACTGTGGCAACCAGACCCCTGGGGTGCCACACATCCTTATCATAAAAATCAGCATCAGAAGTATACAAAAGAACATCTAAACAAGTCGGATGCATTTTGGAAACAAGTACTGAGGACCGATGAGATTAAAATAGAACTCTTTGGCCTCAATGATCATAGGTATGTGTTGAGAAAAAGGGCACAGAATTTCAGGAAAATAATATCTCGCCAATCATTAAGCATGGGGGTGGATCAATCATTGCTTTGGGGTTGTGTTGCAGCCAATGGCACGGGGAACATTTAACGGGTAGAGGGAAGAATAGATTCAATGAAATTTCAGTATAATCTCTTTTTATTGAAATAGAAATAGACATTAACATATATAACATACATTAATAAATGCCGGTGTTTAGTCATCATGGCGATCAAAATAACATATTCTCTATCACTTCTCTGATAAGACTCGTACACCTCTTATCTAATAATGTAAATGACTCGCCCCCTGGGCCGTGGGGCTCTCGGAGTCGGGCAACAGGGCAATAATGGGGGTAGTAGTGGCAACCCGGTCCGTGGCTCAGGGTGGTCAGACCAAATGTTGTGGCAGTCTATTTATATGGTTTTGCAATGTCCGACTACGCCACCCGTGGATTGCGGCTATTATGAACCGCCGCTGCAAGGCAGTCCCCTGAGGCTGATGGTGTGTGCAGCTGAGATAGTATAACTCCCCACGGGAAGAGTGTAGCCTCAGGGCAGTGTAGTAGATGGTGGGGGTGATGGTGCAGGGAGTCCCAGTACCGTTAGTGCTGGCAAAGTAAGAAGCACAAAGACAACATGTTGCAGTCCAGGGTCTTTTACTCACAGTTCGTATACTCCAAGCCACTTCTGTACAGGTAGTGACTGCCCAAGCCGTGCCACGTCCACCAGGTGAGGGGCTCGGTCAACTCCCAGGCAATTCAGGAGCATGGCACAGGACCCCCTTCTGTCCTTTCTCTGGCTCGTGCCCCATCAGTGACCAAACTTCTGTCCAGCTGCAGCGGATTTATGCGGGAAAACGTGGGCCCCGTTTCCCGCTATCCTATATGGTGCCTTCCTAGCAGGTTTAGTGAGGGGTCGCACCAATATATGATCACGACCTCCGGTTCTTGGCTGAGGATTATTTGCCTCCACCAACTTGATCGAAGTCGATCGCGGCATTGCGGGGGCAAGGGGAGGTGATCGGCGATACTCACCTCCTCTTCCGGCTTCCAGCGCAGTCTGCAAAGGCTTCCCGGGTGTTGCCATGACGACCCGATGTCGTCATGACAACATCCGGGTCACCAGAGAGCAGGAAGATTGCTTGGACATGCGCAGTGCATCTCCAAGCAATCTTCACACTGTGCACTTCTGATAGCCTTCATGGCATAGGGATGGTGCTCCATTCCTGTGCCATGCAGGCGATCAGAAAAAAAAAAGTGAAAGTCCCAGAGTGGGACAAAGTAATAAAGTGTATAAACTGTGTGAAAGTGGAAAAAAAAAAAAAAATGTGCAAAAATATTATAAAAAAATAAAAAAAATAATACACCAAAAATAAAAATATAATGTACCCATCAATAAATATTATTATAAAAAAATAAAAAAAAACAATAAAAGTACACATATTTGGTATCGCCGCGTCCGGAACAACCTGACCTATAAAACTGTCCCACTAGTTAACCCCTTCAGTGAACACGGTAAAAAAAAAAAAAACGAAGCAAAAAACAATGCTTTATCACCATACCGCCAAACAAAAAGTGGAATAACACGCGATCAAAAAGACGCATATAAATAAAAATGATACCGCTGAAAATGTCATCTCGTCCCGCAAAAAACAAGCTGCCATACAGCTCCATCAGCCGAAAAATAAAAAAGTTATAGCTCTCAGAATAAAGCGATACTAAAAAATATTTTTTTCTATAAAATAGCTTTTATTGTGTATAAGCGCCAAAACATAGAAAAATGATACAAATGTGGTACCGCTGTAAACGTACTGACCCGAAGAATAAAGCTACCTCATCAATTTTACCACACGCGGAACAGAATAAAAAAAAAAAAAAAAAACAATTCCTGAATTGTTGGTTTTTGTTTATTCTGCCTTCCAAAAATCGGAATAGAAAGCGATCAAAAAATGTCACGTGCCTGAAAATGGCACCAATAACAACGTCAAGTCATCCCGCAAAAAACGAGCCGTCACATGACTGTCTGCCAAAATCTGGAAAAATTATAGCTCTCAAAATATGGCGATGCAAAAACTAGATTTTACAAAAAATGCGTCTTTTAGTGTGTGACAGCTGTCAGTCATAAAAACCCCATATGATTCTGGCATTGCTGTAATCACACCGACCCGAAGAATAAAGTCGTCTAATCACTTATACCGCACAAGGAACGGCGTCAAAAATAAACTCTTGGGTTAGGATTGGGCTAGGGTTAGGGCTGGGTTTGGGGCTAGGGTTGTGCTGGGGCTAGGGTTGTGCTGGGGCTAGGGTTGTGCTGGGGCTAGGGTTGTGCTAGGGTTAGGGCTGGGGTTGAGATTTTTTTCAAAAGTAAGAAAAAAAGATGACGATATGGCGACTAGTGTTGAGAGCAAGTGCTCGCTACTTGAGTTTGCATCGGGTGCTCTGGTATGCATTGAGTATCGTGGGTATTTGAGTGACATGCTCGAGTCTCTGCCCCATATGCTTCGCAGCCAAAAAACTTTACGGGGATTGCCTGCCATGCACGAGCGATCCCCGCATGTTTTTTTTTGGGTGTCTAATAACCGTGAAACATGCGGAGCAGGGACTCGAGCATGTCACTCGAGCACACGCTGTACATGGTGCATACCTGAGTACCTGATGCAAACTTAAGTAGCGAGCACTTGCGCTCAAGAATAATGACAACTTATTCAATATGATGACCTAATGTAAACAAATTCTGTGCTGTACCTCTGGGTTCAAAATGTTCACTATACACCTTAATAAAATCCTTGAGGGGTATAGTTTCCAAAATGGGGACACTTGTGGGGGATCTCCACTGTTTAGGCACATCACGGGCTCTCCAAACGCGACATGGTGTCCGCTAACAAATTGAATGGAAAATCGGCTCAAATTGTTAGCGGACGCCATGTTGCTTTTGGAGAGCCCCTGTGTGCCCAAACATTGGAACTCCCCCACAAGTGACCCCATTTTGGAAACTAGACCCCCCAAGGCACCTATTTAGATGCATAGTGAGCACTTGGAATCCCCAGGTGCTTCACAAATTGATTCGTAAAAATGAAAAAGTGAAAAAAAAAACACTTTTTTATTTTTATGAATCAATTTGTGAAGCACCTGGGGTTCCAAGTGCTCACTATGAATCTAGATAGGTGCCTTGGGGGGTCTAGTTTCCAAAATGGGGTCACTTGTGGGGGAGCTCCAATGTTTGGGCACGCAGGGACTCTCTAAATGCAACATGGTATCCGCTAACAAATAGAATGGAAAATAGGCTCAAATTGTTAGCGGACACCACATTGCGTTTGGAGAGCCCCTCTGTGCCCAAACTTTGGAGCTCCCCCACAAGTGACCCCATTTTGGAAACTAGACCCCCCAAGGCACCTTTCTAGATGCATAGTGAGCACTTGGAACCCCCAGGTGCTTCACAAATTGATTCGTAATAATGAAAAAGTGAAAAAAAAAACACTTTTTCATTTTTATGAATCAATTTGTGAAGCACCTGGGGGTTGCAACTGCTCACTATGCATCTAGATAGGTGCCTTGGGGGGTCTAGTTTCCAAAATGGGGTCACTTGTGGGGGAGCTCCAATGTTTGGGCACACAGGGGCTCTCTAAACGCAACATGGTGTCCGCTAATTATTCACGCAAATTTTACAATCAAAAAGTCAAATGGCGCTCCTTCCCTTCCGAGCCCTACAGTGTGCCCAAACAGTGTTTTTTCCCCAAATATTGGGTATCTGCGTGCCCAGGGGAAATTGCACAACAAATTTTGCGGTCCATTTTTTCTTGTTACCCCTGTGAAAATAAAAAAAATTGGGTCTAAAGTAACATTTTTGTGAAAAAAGTTAAATGTTCATTTTTTTCTTCCACATTCAAAAAATTCCTGTGAAGCACCTGAAGGGTTAATAAAGTTCTTGAATGTGGTTTTGAGCACCTTGAGGGGTGCAGTTTTTAGAATGGTGTCACTTTTGGGTATTTTCTGTCATAAAGACCTCTCAAAGTGACTTCAAATGTGATGTGGTCCCTAAAAAAATGGTTTTGTAAATTTTGTTGGAAAAATGAGAAATCGCTGGTCAACTTTTAACCCTTATAGCTCCCTAACAAAAAAAAATTTTGGTTCCAAAATTGTGCTGATGTAAAGTAGACATGTGGGAAATGTTATTTATTAACTCTTTTGTATGACATATCGCTCTGATTTCAGGGCTTAAAAATTAAAATTTTGAAAATTGCAAAATTTTCTAAATTTTCGCCAAATTTCCGTTTTTTTCACAAATAAACGCAAGTGATATCGAAGAAATTTTTCCAAAATCATGAAGTACAATATGTCACGAAAAACAATCTTAGAATCACAGGGATCCGTTGAAGCGTTCCAGAGTAATTACCTCATAAAGTGACAGTGGTCAGAATTGTAAAAATTGGCCCGGTCATTAACGTGCAAACTACCCGCGGGGCTTAAGGGGTTAAAATTCGGAAATCCAGCTCCACTGGCTATTTAGGGCGGTTTAATGTCTGCATATTTATCCTGGGTCTATATTTACCCCACACAAACCTGATTAATGCTGTACATAGTTTGCTGAAGAAGCTGCATGGCGAGAAATGGGAACAGTTTGAAAAATGTATAAAAAGCGGGGCAAGATATAGTTTTTTACTGCGTTGATTTTACCAAACCAGGATAGTCTCAGTTTACTGTAATTCAGTAGGTCTTTATATGTGCGATCCAAAAGCGATTGGTAATTTAGTGCAAAAAGTTTGAAAAGTCAGGAGAAATGAGCACGCCTAAGTATTTTATCGCTTCTGACTTCCATTTAAAAGGGAAGTTATCCATTACATGTTCAACTTCTCTCTGTGACAGCGATACATTTAATGCCTCCGATTTTGAATAATTAACTTTAAAATTACTCAGGATCTATCAAACTCCTTCATTAAAGCAGGAAGAGATGTCTGAGGCTGAGACACATAGAGGAGAAGGTCGTCTGCATATAATGCTGTCTTATATGTGATGCGACCCCTGGGCCGTGGGGTACTCGGCAGCCGGGCCTCTGGTTGCTGGGGGATATCACGGTAGCTGGCCCGGTCTATGACCCAGGGCGGTCAATAAAAGGGGGGATACTTTATAGGGGATTTAAGAAAGCGTTCGTGACGCCACCTGTGGATTGCGGCTAGAGGCAGCCGCCGCAGCGGAGCAGTCCTCTGGAGCTGGTGTTACGGCAGCAGGGATGGTGTGGCTCTCCACAGGTAGAGGTAGCTCCAGGGCAGCATGGGGTGTAATGGTGGTGGTGCAGGGGAGAGAGACGGCAGGGCGGTCCCGGAGGAAAGACGGACACTCACACAGGGGTAAGCTTCAGTTCCTTTACTGGTGATGTTGCAGGCACGGTCCAGGGTACTCCAGGCGAAGGGCACACTTTTGGACTCTCCCCATTGAGCGGGTATAGGGCCTCCTGATCCGTTGCTTTATTCTCTAAGCTTCTGACCTGCCTGGAGCTAGGCCTAGCTTGGTTACTGTCTCTCTTTGCACCTGCTGACCTGGTGATATGGCCTTCTCTTTGGAGATCACTCTGCCTGGACGCTGGGACCTCCGTGACTCCTTGCCCTGGTACTGTAATCAGTGTTTGGTGAACCTGGGACCTGTAGTCCACCAGGGGTTCCGGTTGTTCCTACTGGGTATAAAGGGTCCCTGTAGGCGCGGACCAGGTGTCCAGTATATATATATCTGCCCCCTCACTACTTCTTCCTTCTCCTCTCGCCTTCGGCCACACTCAAGGCCCTCACACGTGCTGTAGACCTTGGTTCGCCTAAGCACAGCTGCCAGCGTGCTGCTCTCTTCACTGCTTTCTGAGCGTCAGCACGCTCTCTGCTCAACTCTGAGCTGTGTTCCTCTCTGTGTCTGAACACTAAACTGAGCTGCCTAGCTCCACCCTCCCTATATATATCCCTAACGGGCTCCCTCTGCTGGTCTGAGGTGGTAAGGTGGAGGTGCGTGAATGTGTGAGGGCCTCTTGTGGAGAAGTCCATCAATGCACCTTTCTGGGTTCTGTGGCACCAATGTGCAGCAGGGTGCCACATTCCCCACTAGTAAAACTCAGTACTTCTGGACTGAAGCATTTTTCTCAAACAGGTTTAAACAATAACATTTCTTCCCTTTATGGGAGGCACTTTCCTTGAACGTTACAGGTGACATTATAATACAATAATTACAACTATAAATAACAATAAAGTTACAGTCAGTCCCGTAACTTGGTGTCCATTTCACCGAAGAAAGAACATGAGGGACCCGCCTGAAAACCCTCAACGTAGGCTCTGGGCGTGGCTACAGGGCATGGGTGATCCAGGTGCTGGACCACGTCTTCGGCCACGCCAAATGGGTTTTTGTTCTGTGGTCTAATAAGGGGCACTCCAGGGAGCGCAACTATGTACATGACAGTTTTTGGGCTGCTCACAGTCCTCAGCCACTGAGTCCTTTATATATACCCTTACGGGTAACCAAATAAACACATATATTTCAGTTTATACAATAAACATAATGCAATATCCTACTGGGTAACTATTTATACTGCAGGTATTTCTCTATTTACTCCCTATACCTGACAGGGGTCTGGCCTTTTCTGCTACGTGATGACCTACGTAGTACGGGGATGCGTGTAGTGTGGATGCTTGTGTAATTTCCAGCTTTATGGGTTGATGGACTGCAAGACTGCCTTAACCTCTCTATGGGACTGGCAAGTACACTGCTTACTGGGCCTTCTGGCTCTGCTTCTACTGGTGATCCTTCTTCCGGGGATTCTTCCTGAGCAGGCTCTTCTGGGGCACTTACAGGTTCTACTTGCAATGGAGGGTCTGCTGGCTGTTGGTAGAAGTGTAACACAGGTATTATTACCACTCCATCCAGTTGAGGCCAATCTGCCGGGAAATCTCCTAAGACAGTATGGAGTACTTCTTCTTTAGGCTCCTCCGGTACGGTGAGAGGCACTTCCTCCTGGGGCTTCAGCGGACTTGGGCACAACTTCAGATGGTCTCTTGATACCGTTGCAGTTGTTCTTCCTCCGTCTTTGCTAATTAGACAGGTTTTCCTATTGTCGAACCTGGAATTCAACACAGTGTAAGGTTCCCTTTCCCACTGGTCGTCAAGTTTGTGGCTTCTTCTCTTTCGTTTCAACACAACTTCTCCAGGTGTCAAGGGTTCGGCTGGTGCACTCTTGTTGTACTGTGCTTCCTGCTTATCTCTCACCCTACTTAGACTGTTTTCGACACAGGCCTGTACTCTCTTGTACTGCTCCTGTCGAGTCGCATCCCAGTCTTCAGTGGACATATCTGCTTCCGGCTCTACCACTCCAAGCTCCAGGTCCATGGGCAACTTTCCGTGTCTTGCTCTCATGAGGTACGCTGGAGTACAATTGGTGGAACTCACAGGTATGTGATTGTACAGATCTACCAGGTCAGGTAGTTTGTCTGGCCACTGGTTTCTTTCCTCTAGAGGTAAGGTCTTCAAAAGGTCGATGACTATGTTATTCATCTTTTCACATAACCCATTGGTTTGGGGGTGGTACGGTGTAGTCTGGATCTTCTTACACCTGTACAGATGGCAAAACTCTTTGAACAGCTCGGCTTCAAAGGCAGGGCCTTGATCCATCAACACTTTATCCGGGTATCCATGGGGCCTGCAGAAGTATGCTTGAAACGTCCTTGCTGCTGTTTCTGCCATCAGATCCTTGATGGGGGCTACCACCAGGAACCAGGAGTAGTGATCCACCATGGTCAGGGCATACGAGTAGCCTGACCTGCTGGGTGACAAATTGACGTGATCCAGGGCAACGATCTCCAGGGGCTGGGTTGTCTTGATGGACTGCAGGGGTGCCTTCTGGCTGCTGTAGTCTTTTCTTCTGAGACTACAGGGTCCAAAATCCCAGCACCACCTCTCTATGAAGCTTCGCATTCCAACCCAGTAAAACCGACTCTTCAGGAGAGTTTCCAGCTTTTTCCAGCCAAAGTGCAATGCTTGATCGTGGTAGACCTCCAATACCATCTGGATGTCTGTCCTGGGCACTACGATCTGCCATACCATCTCATGGGTCCTGGGGTTAACATACTTTCGGCACAGTTTCTCTCTATAGATGAACAGCCGGCTTCTCTCATTCTACAGTTGCTTGGCTTGTGGAGTCGCGTCCTTCTCCAGGGAGGAACCTTCCTGGGTTATCAGTTCTATGATACGGCTGACAACCGGGTCGCTGTCCTGGGTCTCCTTCCAACTGTGGTGAGGTAAAGGGTTTAGTGTGTTACCACGATACCTCCTGGAGGTGCGCTGCTCATGGACCATCCCATTTCTATGGAAGGCAGGTAGCTCAATCTCCTGCAGGTCATCCACTTCTTCTTCAGTGTCCGACTGGTGAGGCTTGTGGCCTGCCCTGTACTTGATGGTGAACTGATAGTTTAACAGACGGGCCATCCAACGCTGTTCCATGGCTCCCAACTTAGCTGTCTCTAGATGTGTCAAGGGGTTGTTGTCAGTGTAAGCCGTGAACTTACTGGAGGCCAAGTAGTGCTTGAATCGTTTAGTGATGGCCCAGACCAAGGCCAGGAGCTCCAAATTGAAGGAGCTATAGTTTTCTGGATTCCTCTCGGTAGGGCGGAGCTTCCTGCTGGCATAGGCAATCACCTTCTCTTTGCCATACTGCTTCTGGCTTAACACAGCTCCTAGTCCCTCATTGCTGGCATCAGTGTACAGCAGGAATGGTTGGCTGTAGTCAGGGTAGGTCAGGATTTCTTCGCCAGTCAGGATCTCTTTCATCACTGCAAAGGACTCAGCCTGCTCTTTACCCCACTGGAAGGGGGGGTTCTTGCCTCTGTTGGACGGTATTACCAGGAGATCTTGCAAAGGTGCTGCCTTCTTGGTGTAGTCCTTTACAAACCTCCGGTAATACCCAACCAGTCCCAGGAACTGACGTACCTCCTTGAGATTCTTCGGCTCCGGCCATTTCTGGATGGCAGTGACCTTCTCCGGGTCTGGTGCTACTCCTTCTGGACTGACGATGTGCCCCAGGTACTGAACCTTCCGTTTGAGCAGGTGGCACTTGGAAGGCTTCAATTTCATCCCATACCGGGACAATGCTTCAAATACCTCCACCAAGTGCTTCAAATAGTCCTCATACATCTTGGAGTACACTATCACGTCATCCAGGTATAGCAGCACGGTATTGAAGTTACGGTGTCCCAAACAGCACTCCATCAATCTCTGGAACGTTCCAGGGGCGTTGCAGAGTCCGAACGGCATACTGTTGAACTCGCAGAGTCCCATCGGGGTAGTGAAGTCCGTCTTCTCCCGGTCCTCCTCAACAACTGCTACTTGGCAGTACCCACTAGTGAGGTCAAGGGTAGAGAAGTAATTTGCAGGCTTTAATGCAGCCAGGGATTCCTCTATACGGGGCAAAGGGTATGCATCTTTATGTGTTATGCGATTTACCTGTCTGTAATCTACACACATCCTCATGCTTCCATCCTTTTTCCTGACCAGGGGAGCTGCACAGGGGCTACAGCTATCTCTTATAACCCCTGCCTTCCTCATGTCATGCAACATTTCCTTCGCTTTCTGGTAGTGTGCTGGTGGGATTGGCCTGTAACGTTCTTTGATGGGTGGATGGTCATCTGTGGGTATATAGTGTTATACCCCTTCAAACCTCCCGAAATCAAGTGGGTGTTTGCTGAATACCTGCTCGTATTCCTGGACCACCCTGTATACACCATGTTTTTTATGGACTGGAGTGGCGTCAGTTCCAACATGGAGCTGTTGACACCAATCCTCCAACTGAGCTTCGGAGTCATTGTCCACCACTGTATCTGGTGGGGTCAAGGATTCCACTGTGTGTATGGCGTTGTTATCATTGTTATCCACAGTATACAACCTGGCGACAGTGGTATATCTTTGAAATTTAACTTCATCCTCCCCATAATTTAGGAGTCGTACGGGTACCCTCCCATTGCGTACATCAACCACCCCTCTGGCAGTTAAGAGTGTAGGTCTGTGCTCCGAACTAATGGGCTCCACTACTGCCTGATAGTTCTGTCCTTTGAGACCTATTGCTGCTCTACACCAAATCAGCATTTCACTCATCGGGGGAATCATAATGGGTATCGTGTCTGTGACCCGTACATTACCAATTTCACCACCTGATAGCTTTACCTGTTGCTGGTACATAAGGGCTCGGATCTCTTTCTGGAGCACCCTCCTCTGCCCTGGTTTGGCGGTGTCAGCAATCTGTTGGAGCAAAAACAACACTTCTCCCAAACAGTTACCGACAATATTCGTACCAAGTATAATATACAAGTCTGTATCACCAGGATTAAACTCCACTACAATCAGCCCTTGGTCCTTTAGTTCCACTCTCCCCACCTTCACTGTCACATTCTTAACCCCTACTAGGTTAAGAGAAAGGCCGTTAGAGGCATACACGGAGAGGTTCGGGGCTGGCGGCTGGAGTTCGTCTACGGACCAGAACCTTTTGTAGAGGACATCAGGCATGATGGTTACCTGAGATCCAGTGTCCAGCAGGGCAGGTGTCGCGATGCCATCCAGCACAATGGACAGGAAAGGTCTTCCTCCCACGAACCGATGGTACCAGTTTGATGGGCCTGCTTGATTTACTCCTGGGTGTCGGCCCTTGGCCCAATGGTTTGCTCGTTTAAAGGACAGTTCCGCGCTGTGTGGCCTGCCTTCTGGCAGCGGTAGCAGATGAACTCTCCTGGAGGGCGACGTTGGTCGTTGGTCCTCCCATGGGGTGGCGTTGTCCTCCTCTGGGGTGGCGTTGTCCTCCTACGGGGTGGCGTTATCCTCCTTCTTCTTCTCATCCAGGGGACATCCTCAGGGCTGTCGGCGAGTAGTATCCGTCCTTCCGGCTCGGGCTCCTCCTGTAGTTACATAGTTACATAGTTAGTAAAGCCGAATAAAGACTTGCGTCCATCAAGTTCGACCTGTTAGTTCTGTAATTGCTAAAGTTGATCCAGAGGAGGGCAAAAACCCCAAATGATTTAGCCAATCTTCACCTGAGGAAAAATTCCCTCCCAACTCTGAAACCAGCAGTCAGAATAAATCCCTGTATCAACCTACTATTTTATTTTATTTTTAAGTATATGCAGAAATCTGCCTGGTATCTAGAAATGCATCCAGTCCCCGCTTGAACTGGTTTAGTGAATCCGACATTACCGTCTCCTCACTCAGTGAATTCCATATTCTCACTGCTCTTACCGTAAAGAACCCCTTCCTATGCTGGTGCTGAAACCTTTTCTCTTCCAGTCTTAGTGAATGCCCTCTTGTTACCGTAATATCCCTCCTTTTGAACAAATCCCGGGCAAGGTCTCTATACTGTCCCCTAACATATTTGTACACATTTATTATGTCCCCCCTCAACCTTCTCTTTTCCAGGCTGAATAGTCCTAGTTTTGCCAACCTCTCTGGGTATTGCAGTCCCTCCATTCCCTTTATTAATTTTGTTGCCCTCCTTTGTACCTTTTCAAGCTCATTTATATCCTTTCTATATATTGGGGCCCATAACTGAGCACAGTATTCCAAGTGTGGTCTGACCAGTGCTTTGTACAGTGGAAGAACAATGTTCTCATCCTTTGCAGCTATACCTCTTCTGATACACCCCATTACCCTGTTTGCCCTTACAGCAGCGGCCTGACTTTGGGCACTCCAATTTAGTTTGCTATCAATCAAGATGCCCAAGTCCTTCTCCATCTCTGAATTCCCCAATGATTTCCCATTCAGTGAGTACTGGTGACTTCCATTTTTCCTTCCCATATGTATGACCTTACATTTCTCCTCGTTAAACCTCATTTGCCATTTAATGCTCCACCTACCCAGCTTATCCAAATCCCTCTGTAGGTCTGCACTGTCCTCTTTTGTATTAATTGTTTTACATAACTTTGTGTCATCTGCAAATATTGATATTTTACTATTTATCCCGTTGACTATGTCGTTAATAAAGATATTAAATAACATTGGGCCTAGTACAGACCCCTGTGGTACCCCACTAGTGACGCTTACCCAATCTGAGTATATTCCATTTATAACCACCCTCTGCCTTCTATCCTTTAGCCAGTTAGCTACCCACTTGCAGACATTTTCCCCCTGCCCCATCATTCTCATTTTGTATACCAACCTATTATGTGGCACGCTATCGAATGCTTTTGAGAAGTCGAGATACACGACATCCACTGGTTCCCCCTGATCTACTCGAGAGCTAACCTCCTCGTAGAAGTCAATCAGGTTTGTTTGGCAGGAGCGATTCCTCATGAATCCATGTTGGTTCGGGGTTAATAGATTATTAGCATCAAGATGCTCCATGATTGCCTCATTAATAAAGCCTTCAAAAATTTTGCCCACAACGGACGTCAGACTCACCGGCCGATAGTTTCCGGCGTCACTTTTCGCTCCCTTTTTGAATATTGGCACTACATTCGCCTGTCGCCAATCAAGTGGTACAGACCCAGTCTCAACAGAGTCCTTAAATATAAGATATAACGGTCTGTCTATCACATTACTTAGTTCCCTTAGTACCCGTGGGTGTATGCTATCAGGTCCTGGTGATTTGTTTATTTTAATGTTACTGAGGCGTTTCTGTACCCCAGCTTGGGTTAGATTTGTCATACTTAGTGGAGGATTAAGTTTGTCACTTCTCATTTCGCCTGTTAGTTCTTTTTCCTTTGTGAAAGTTGACGAAAAAAATTTATTTAATAGATTAGCTTTATCCTCATCTTTCTCTATGATTTTGCCTTCATCACTTTTTATCGGTCCAATATTATTCGATTTAATCCTTTTACTATTTATATACGTAAAGAACAGTTTGGGATTTGATCTACTTTCCCTAGCAATACGTCTCTCTGTTTCCTCCTTTGCTATTTTTAGTTGTTTTTTGCAGGTTCTCATTTTTTCCTTGTAACACATTAGTGCTTCCTTACTGTTTTCCTGTTTTAATCTCTTGAATGCCTCTTTTTTGCTATTTAACGCCCCTTTTACGTTCTTGTTCAACCATATTGGTTTCCTCTTATTTCGGGCCCTTTTATTCCCATACGGTATATACCTCTCGCACTGAGTATTCAGAATTATTTTGAAGGTTTCCCATTTACTATTCGTATTTCCTTGATTAAGAACTTTGTCCCAGTCTATAAGTTGAAGGTTTTCTTTCAGCTGATCAAACTTCGCCCTCCTAAAGTTTAATGTTTTAGTTGTTCCCTTATTGATAACCCTACTGAAGGGCATTTTGAAATTGATAATATTATGATCACTATTACCTAGGTGCCCCCCTATCTGTACCTCAGTTATTCTATCAGGCCTATTAGTCAATATTAAGTCCAACACGGCCTTCCCTCTCGTTGGTTCCTGCACTAGTTGGGAGAGATAATTATCCTTGATATTTGTCAAGAACCTTTTTCCTTTCTGCGATCTACAGGTTTCTGTTTCCCAGTCAATATCCGGGTAGTTGAAGTCCCCCATTACAATCACCTCATTATGTTTTGCTACTTTGTCTATTTGTCCTAATAGCAGTTTCTCATTTTCCTCTGTTATATTGGGTGGCTTATAGCAGACCCCCAGTAATATTTTATTATTATTTTTTGCCCCCTCTATCTCTACCCACATGGACTCGACCCCCTCTTCTCCCTCTCCTATATCTTCCCTTAGTCTGGGCTTTAGACGTGACTTTACATATAAGCAGACTCCTCCGCCCTTCCCCTGTTTCCGGTCCCTTCTAAATAAACTATAATCTGTTAAATTTACCGCCCAGTCGTAGCTATCGTCTAGTCAAGTCTCTGTTATACCTACGATGTCATACCTCTCCTCCGATATAAGCGCCTGCAGCTCATCCACCTTATTGGTCAGGCTTCTTGCGTTGGTCAGCATGCAAGATAAAACTTTGGGGTTATTTAGCATCCTATTCTTCTCTAACGATCTAGCTGTACTATCCCCACCCCCCTCTCCACCCTCATTATATTCACTTCTCCCCTTCCCCCTTGCTTGCCTCACATCCCACCTATTTCCTTGGTTTCCCACCCCGTCTCTAGTTTAAAAACTCCTCCAACCTATTAGCCATCTTCTTCCCCAGCACCGCTGCACCCTCCCCATTGAGGTGCAGCCCGTCCCTACGGTAGAGCCTGTAGCCGACAGCGAAGTCGGCCCAGTTCTCCATGAACCCAAACCCTTCTGCCTTGCACCAACTCTTTAGCCACTTATTCACCTCCCTAACCTCCCGTTGGCGCTCCTGTGTGGCTCGCGGGATTGGTAGTATTTCTGAGAAAACTACCTTGGAGGTCCTTGCCCTAAGCTTCCTACCTAGGTCCCTGAAATCATTTTTAAGGACCCTCCATCTACCACTCACTTTGTCATTGGTGCCAATGTGGACCATGACCGCTGGGTCTTCGCCAGCCCCACCCAGTAACCTGTCAACCCGATCCGCGATGTGCCGGACTCGAGCGCCAGGGAGGCAGCACACCGTTCGGCGATCCCGGTCTTTGTGACAGATTGCCCTGTCTGTCCCCCTAATAATAGAGTCACCCACTACCAGGACCTGTCTAGCCTGCCCTACACTTCCCCCCTCCCCCTCATTACTGGAGCATACACTCCCCCGGCGGTCAGAGGATCTGTCGTGCTCCAATAATGCCGGTTCTGAACCAGCCTTCCTATACTTCTTCCCTCTATCCCTTCTAACTGTTACCCAGCTCCCTGCCTGTTCAGCCTGCGCTTCCCCACTAAGCTCCACCCTCAGTGTTGACCCATTGAGTGTCTGCTCGGTGAGCAGCAAACTCCGTTCCATGTTGTCGATGCTCCTCAGTACCGCTATCTGAGCACTTAGATCCAGGATTTGGGCTTCCAAGTGCACGATATGCTCACATCTCTCGCAGCAGTATGGATCCCTGAGCGGTAGCTCAGGGAATGCATACATTGCGCAAGATGTACACTGCACGGCTCCGGCCAACATGGACGTCATTCTAAATATGGGGATACAGTCAGTATATATGTACAAGTACAAAACACAATTATTTATATATAGGTGTATGGACGGGGATCAATTAGGGATGTGCAAGTGTATCGATTAGATATCGGCGCGGGATCAGTTAAGTATGGACGGGGGATCAATTAAGTATCAATTAAGTATGGACGGGGATCAGCTGAGTGGGTCAGGTGGATTAATTAAGTATGGACGGTGTGTCAATTAACTATGGACTGGGATCAATAAGTATGAACTGGGGAAATAATTAATTGTGGACTAGGGAATCAATCAATTAATTATGGACAGGGGGTTTAATTAAATAGGATGGAGGGTAAAGCAAATAAATAGGTATGGACGGTGGGTCTATTAACTAAGGACTGGGGATCAATAAGTATCAATAATATCAATAAATATGGACTGGGGAAATAATTAATTGTGGTCTGGGGAATCAATCAATTAATTATGGACAGGGGTTAATTAAATATGTAGCTACAGGGTGCTGAGGACAGTTGCCAGGGTTTTACTTAACTGGTGCACTTCATAGCGCAGGCTGTCCAGCTCGCTAGGTGGCACTGTTTGCATCTTTGTTTCCCCCGTTAGTGAAGGAGCAGTGGGTGCTGCGGGCACTGGGGTGGCCCCACCCTGGGAACGCTGGATAGCAGTATCTGATGTTTCCAGGGGCTGCAGACCCTTTATAGCCTCGTCCTTAAGGGACGAACCTGTTTCAGGGCCTGCAGGGCTTCCTGTAAGCGCCAGGCATAGTCCCGGACACTGTCCTCAGGTTTCTGGACACAGTGGTAGAACCTCATCCGGAGGTCTGTCTCAGTGCGGTTTTCAAACACAGTTTGCAGTCTCTTAAAGATGATGAATACTGATTCCTAGTCTGTGGCTGGCTAGGTTTCAATTTCCCGCTCTGCGGCACGAGTCAATTGTCCCAGCACAACAGCAGCTCTCTGTTTACCGGTCATAGAATACATGTCTAGCACACCGCATATTTTCCTCTTGAATCCGGACAGGGTGTCCGGTTTTCCATTATACTGGGGAAGCCATTTCTGTTAGAACCCTTCTGTTTGTTTTTGCTTCTATCTTGTGTTTTGCGGTCACGTGACCATCTTCCTATATATTCCAGCTACGCCCTTCTGGCCTTGCAGGACTTCAGTGTTGTTTTGACTGTCTCTCTAGCCAGGTGCTTTTGTGCCTATCTATCTCTAGTTTGCTTGGTCCTCTGGACCTCTAGTACTTTTGTCAGTTTTTCTTTTGCTCAGCAACAACTTCTGTTAGGAGGTGTCCCATTTTTGTCCCAGTCCTTAGTTTTTTTAGGGACCCCTCCCTTTTTCTATAGGTCTCCATTCAGACTAGCCGAGGACGCAGGCGGGTCTGTTCACTAGGAACAGGTTGCCCGCTACAACTTAGGGACTCAGCTTAGTCTTACTGTAGGGACAGCTCTCCCCTTTTCTCCCTAGTTTATGTTGAAGATCATAACAGTAAGTCCAGCCCAAACAAAAAAAACTTTAAGGAAAGAAATCCGGGGATCAGTATGGTTTCTGTTCAAGATTTGGCTCAACGCCTGCAGGGATTGTCTCTGGAGGTGTCCGAGCTCCGGCAACACGTGAGTAGCTGTTCTGGAGCGCATTTTGTCAAACCCAAGGTAGGGTTCCCTGATATTTTTTATGGTAAACAACAAGATTTTTTTTCCATTAAAAATGCTTGTTTATTATATTTTCGTTTGAGACCAAGGTCCTCTGGGAATGAATCACAGCGCATTGGGTTTATCATGTCACTTTTGCGCAAGGAACCACAGGGGTGGGCCTTTTCTCTCCAACCTAATGATCCTTGTTTTAGGTCAGTGGAGGATTTGTTTTCTGCTATGGGGCTATTGTATGACGATCCTGATCGAGTCTCATCTGCTGAGACAGAACTGAGGCGTTTGAATCAGGGGTCAGGTGATGTTGAAAATTATTGTACACACTTCAGAAGGTGGTACTCAGAAGTGAAATGGAATGATTCGGCGTTAAAATGTTTTTTTTCTTGCTGGTCTAAGTGAAAGGATTAAGGATCTGCTGATTGCCTTTCCTGCACCTGAGACCTTGCAAGAAGCCATGCAATTAGCTATACGTGTGGACAGGAGACAGCGTGCCAGGGTTACTGATGAAAAAATTCCTGCAATGGCAGCTCCTAGTCCCCAGAGGGTCTGCTTGGATGGCGGAGAACCGATGGAGGTTGAGGCGATGTCACTCCGCTCTCAGGAAAGAGACTGCAGGTTTTCCAAGGGATTGTGTTTTTATTGTGGTAAACCTGACCATTTGATTAAGAACTGTGAGCTTCGTTTAAGTAAAGAAAAAAAAAGGTCAGTTACGCCCGTATTGCTTGTTTGAGCTCTAAGGGAGTATTTCTTTCAGGGAGTACCTCATTGCAGGAAGATTTGATTGAATTTCAGGTATTTGTGGATTGTGGTTCAACACTTAATGTGATTGATAAGGGGTTTTTGGAAAAACTTAAATTGGAATCCAAACCTTCATCATCACCTATTTCTGTGATTGCAATTGATAACACTCCTTTGAAATGTATTACTCACAATGTTGCTGCATTTCCCCTCACTATCAATGGCATTCACCAAGAGAATTTGGATTTGGTGGTATTAAATAATTTACCCTCTCCAGTCGTTTTAGGTTTGCCTTGGTTAAAACTGCAAAATCCTTTACTGGGGACTGGTCTACTAATGAGATTAAGTCTTGGAGTCCTAAGTGCTATGATAAATGTTGCAATGGTCGCATTGCGGCTGTGGAAAAAGGGGAATTACCTGTACCTATTCAGGATTTTTGGAAGGTTTTTTCAGAGGAGGAGTCGCAAGTTTTACCTCCTCATAGGGACTGTGATTGCACAATTGAGTTTGTTCCTGGAGCTACTCTGACTATCCCTGAAAGAAAGGCCTTGGAGGAATACATACAAACGAGCTTGGCTGCTGGTCATATTAGACCTTCTAAGTCGCCTGTGGCCGTTGGATTTTTCTTTGTTAAAAAAAAGGAAGGCGGTTTACGTCCATGTCTGGACTTTCGTGAAATTAATAAGATTACCGTACGCAATTCCTACCCATTGCCGTTAATTCCTGACTTGTTTAACCAGTTAGTGGGGTCCAAGTGGTTCTCTAAAATTGATCTCCGGGGGACATACAATTTGTTACGAATGAAGGAGGGTGATGAATGGAAAATGGCTTTTAACACTCCGGTAGGTCATTTTGAGAATCTGGTGATGCCTTTTGGTCTTACCAATGCACCCGCGTTTTTTCAGAACCTTATTAATGACATCCTGAGACCTTTGATTGGTAAGAATGTGGTTGTGTATTTGGATGACATTCTGATTTATTCACCAGATCTGGAGTCCCATTGGCAGAGCGTACGTGAGGTGTTACATAGTTACATAGTTACATAGTTTATAAGGCCGAAAAAAGACAAGCGTCCATCCAGTTCAGCCTATTTCTTGTGCACTGCAGCTATTCCGCTATTCCTATACCATGCGGTATAGGCCAATTTACATCATTGAGGAAAAATTCACTTCCTGACACCAATGTGGCAGTCAGATTAAATCCCTGGATTAATTAACTAAGCATATGATGTAATTTTATTGTTCTCAAGAAAGGCGTCCAGGCCTCTCTTGAACTCATTAAGTGAGTTGGACATCACCACTTCCTCTCCCAGAGAGTTCCAGAGTCTCACGGCTCTGACCGTAAAGAATCCCCTTCTATGCTGGTGCAGGAACCTCCTTTCCTCCAGACGCATAGTGTGCCCCCTCGTCTTTGTCACCATCCTTGGTATAAACAGGTCATGGGAGAGATCTCTGTACTGCCCCCTGATGTATTTATACATGTTTATGAGGTCTCCCCTAAGCCTTCTCTTTTCCAATGTAAACAGGCCTAATTTTGACAACCTCTCTGGGTATTCTAGTCCCTCCATTCCCTTTATTACCTTAGTCGCCCTCCTTTGTACCCTCTCTACCTCCAATATGTCTTTCCTGAGCACCGGAGCCCAGAACTGTGCACAATATTCTAAGTGCGGCCTTACCAGCGCTTTATACAGAGGAAGAACAATGTTCTCATCATATGCCCCTATTCCTCTTCTGATGCATGCCATGACTCTATTTGCCTTCGCAGCTGCTGCCTGACACTGGGCACTCCAATTTAATTTGCTATTAACCAAGACGCCCAGGTCCTTCTCCATGTCAGATTTCCCCAACAGTTTCCCATTTAATATGTATGGGTGACTGCTGTTTTTCTTTCCCATGTGCATGACCTTACATTTATCGGCATTGAACCCCATTTGCCATTTTTTGGCCCAACTCCCCAATTTATCTAAATCCTCCTGTAGCTGTGCCCTATCCTCATCTGTATTAACTACTTTACAAAGTTTAGTATCATCTGCAAATATTGCTATTTTACTATGCAACCCTTCCACTAGATCATTAATAAATATATTAAATAATATAGGGCCCAAGACAGACCCTTGAGGCACCCCGCTAGTAACCCTGACACCCCCTGAGCTTACTCCATTGATAACCACCCTCTGCTTTCTATCACTCAGCCAGCTATTTACCCACTTGCACACATTATCCCCCACTCATTTTATATACCAACCTTTTGTGTGGCACGGTATCAAACGCTTTGGAGAAGTCAAGGTATACAACATCCACTGACTCTCCCCGGTCCAGCTGTGAGCTCACCTCCTCGTAGAAGGCGATCAGGTTTGTTTGGCAGGAGCAATCCCTCATGAATCCATGTTGATATGGAGTTAGACAGTTATTATCATTAAGATATTCTACAATAGCATCTCTAAGAAATCCTTCAAACAATTTACCCACAACAGACGTTAAGCTGACTGGTCTATAGTTCCCAGGGTCACTTTTAGACCCCTTTTTGAATATTGGTACCACATTTGCTTGGCGCCAGTCTAGTGGGATAGTCCCTGTCCATAAAGAGTGCTTGAATATAAGATACAGTGGTCTGTCTATCGCATTACTTAATTCTTTTAGTACCTGGGGGTGTATGCCATCTGGGCCTGGTGACTTGTCTATTTTGATATTATTTAGGCGTTTCTGAACTTCCTCCTGGGTTAGGTGGGTGATATTTAGCGGAGGGTTTACTTTATCACTCTGCATTTCCTCCGATAAATTTTCTTTTGTGAAAACAGTGGAGAAGAAGCTATTGAGTAGGTTTGCTTTACCCTCTTCGCCCTCTATGATTTTAACCAGGTTATTTTTCAATGGGGCAACGCCATCAGTTTTAATCCTTTTACTGTTTATATAGTTAAAGAACAGTTTGGGATTCGTTTTACTTTCCTTGGCAATTAGTCTCTCTGTCTCCTCTTTTGCTATTCTTATTTGTTTCTTACAGATTTTGTTTTTTTCCCTATAAGATATTAGCGCTTCCTCGCTGCCTTCTTGTTTAAGTTTACCGAAAGCCCTTTTTTTGTTTTTCATTGCCCTCTTGACTTCCTTATTTAGCCACATTGGCTTCCTCCTATTCCTAGCCCTTTTATTCCCATAAGGTATGTACCTTCTACAGTGACTATGTAGGACTGTTTTGAAAATTTCCCATTTTCTATCCGTGCTCCTATTACTGTAGATACTATCCCAGTCTATAAGGTGAAGGGCATCTCTTAGCTGATCAAACTTTGCCCTCCTGAAGTTCAGTGTTTTTGTGACTCCCTCACTGGGCACCCTACTGAAGCACATGTGGAATTGTATAATGTTGTGGTCACTATTTCCCAGGTGCTCCCCGACCTGCACATCAGTTATTCTGTCTGGCCTGTTAGTTAATATTAAGTCTAAAAGGGCCGTCCCTCTAGTTGGTTCCTGTACAAGTTGTGACAAATAATTGTCTTTGATAATTGACAGAAACCTGTTTCCTTTCTGAGATCTACAGCTTTCGGTTTCCCAGTCTATATCGGGGTAGTTGAAGTCCCCCATAATAATCACCTCGTTATTTTTTGCTACTTCGTCTATTTGTCTCATTAATAGACTTTCCGTGGCTTCTGCTATATTTGGTGGTTTATAACAGACTCCTATGATAATTTTATTATTGTTTTTTGCCCCATGTATCTCCACCCATAAGGACTCGACCTCCTCATTTCCCTCCCATACATCCTCCCACATTGTAGGCTTTAGACACGTCTTTACATATAGACAGACTCCACCCCCTTTCCGACTTCTTCGATCCCTTCTAAACAGACTGTAACCCTGTAAGTTAACTGCCCAGTCATAGCTTTCATCTAACCATGTCTCGGTTATTCCCACTATGTCATAGTTACCTGTAGATATTTCTGCTTCCAGTTCATCCATCTTGTTTGTCAGGCTCCTGGCATTTGCTAGCACGCAGTTTACACAATTTTGTTTTGTTCCAATCTTCTCCCTGTGGATTGTATTAGAAATTTTCTTACCTCCCTTCCAAGCATCTTGTCTTGGACCTTCTTTGTCGCACTTCATATCTTTCATTAGTAGCATTAGTTGCATGTTCGTGTCCGGCGTTTTTCTTCCCATCCCCTCTTCTTCTAGTTTAACGCCCTCCTGATGAGTGTTGCGAGTCTCCTGGCGAATGTGTGTTTCCCGGGTTTGTTGAGGTGTAGTCCGTCTCTGGCAAGGAGTCCGTCATAGAGGTAATTCACACCGTGGTCCAGGAATCCACGGCAGTTGCAGTTATTGAGTGATAATTCACTTTTTGCTAAGCTGGAGAAATGTGAGTTCGCTGTGCAGAGAATTAGTTTTTTGGGCTACATTATCTCCAGCGAGGGGTTCAGATGGACCTGGTGAAGGTTCAGGCTGTGCAGGAATGGCCAAGGCCTATTGGTTTGAAATCGATACAGAGATTTTTGGGTTTCGCCAATTATTACAGGAAATTCATTAAGAATTTTTCTATAATTGTTAAGCCGCTGACCGATCTCACTAGGAAAGGTGCGAATACGGTCCAGTGGACTACGGAGGCCATTGAAGCTTTTGTATATCTCAAGGAGAGGTTCAGTTCTGCCTCAATCCTTATGCATCCTGATGAGACCAAGCCTTTTTTGGTCGAGGTTGATGCTTCTTCGGTGGGGGTCGGTGTAGTTTTGTCTCAGGAGAACAAGGATGGAGTACATCCCTGTGCTTTTTTTTCGAAAAAATTTTCAGAAACCGAACTTAATTACGATGTTGGTAATCGGGAATTGCTGGCTATTAAACTCGCGTTTGAACATTGGCATCATTTCTTGGAAGGTGCTAAATTTCCCATTCAGGTTTTCACAGATCATAAGAATTTGATCTATCTGGATGCTGCCAAACGCTTGAATGCCCATCAAGCTAGGTGGGCACTTTTTTTTTCTCGGTTTAATTTTTCTGTTACCTATATCCCTGGTACTAAGAATGTTAAAGCCGATGCTTTATCTCACAGCTTTTCTCCCATGGTTGGTACCGAGGAGGAGGAGAGCATTTTACAGGAAGGAGTTGTGGTAGCAGCATTGGACTCCGTTTTGGAAGATGGGATTCTGAAAGCCCAAGAGGATGCCCCATCTAACACTCCTCATGGGAGGTTGTTTGTGCCTAGAACCTTTAGGAGAGATTTGTTTGTGGAGTATCATGAGTCTCGGTTGGCAGGTCATCCAGGAATTTCTGAGACTAAGAGACTTATCAGTCGCAGTTTTTGGTGGCCTGGGTGGCAGAAGGAAGTCATCAAGTGGGTGTGTCAATGTACGGTGTGCGCTAGGTCTAAGGCTTCACATACCCCTGCTGCTGGGTTGCTTTACCCTCTGGAGGTTCCTAGTGCGCCTTGGACGCATCTGGCAATGGATTTTATTATTGACCTTCCTGTATCCGAGGGTTTCACTGTAATCTGGGTGGTCGTGGACCGTTTTAGCAAGATGTGTCATTTGGTTCCATTCATTAAGCTACCCTGCGCTAAGACACTCGCTAAGGCGTTTGTTAAGGAAATTGTCAGGCTCCATGGCGTTCCCACCGACATTGTTTCTGATAGGGGACCTCAGTTTGTGGCTCGCTTTTGGCGTGCATTTTGTGACAGGTTGGGAGTCCATTTGTCATTTTCGTCTGGTTATCATCCTGAGTCTAATGGACAGACTGAAAGAAAGAACCAGGATGCTGAACCGTTTTTGCGTTGTTTTGTGGCAGACAATCAAGATTGGTGGTCTGAGTTTCTGCCACTCGCAGAATTTGCTCTTAACAACCATACATCCTTATCTGCTGGGTGTTCTCCTTTTTTTTTTGTACTGGGAGACATCCATCTTTTGGTTCGTTCTCCAAATTGGGGTCGGTGATGCCGGTGGAGGAGAATTTTTCAGGTGATTTGGAGAGAGTTTGGACTAATGTACGTTGTAACCTTCAAGAGGTTAACAAAAAGTCCAAGAAGTATTTTAACAGGAAACGTAAAGAGGTTTTGCTTACTGTGGGTGACATGGTTTGGTTGTCCTCAAAGAATCTGCGGTTGAGGATTCCCTCTAAAAAATTGGGTCCGAAGTTTGTGGGGCCATTTAAGGTTAACCAGTCTGCTGTTAGGTTGGAGGTTCCCTCCTCCTGAAAGATTAATCCTGTGTTTCATGTTTCCTTGTTAAAAAAGGCTGATGTATCTGATAGGGAGGCCATTGTCACAGTTCCTCTGGTGGTGGAAGACGGCGAATATGAAATTTCTCGTATCCTGAATTCAAGAGAGCATAGAGGGATATTGCAGTATCTCGTCGCTTGGAAAGGTTTTGGTCCCGAGGATAACTCCTGGGTAAAGGCGGATGATGTCTCTGCCCCTAGACTTGTCAGAGCTTTCCACAAGAGATTTCCGGATAGGCCTGGGCCTGGAGGATTCGGAGGATCCTCCTAAAAGAGGGGGTACTGTTAGAACCCTCCTGTTTGTTTTTGTTTCTATCTTGTGTTTTGCGGTCACGTGACCATCTTCCTATATATTCCAGCTACGCCCTTCTGACCTTGCTGGACTTCAGTGTTGTTTTGACTGTCTCTCTAGCCAGGTGCTTTTCTGCCTATCTATCTCTAGTTTGCTTGGTCCTCTTGACCTCTAGTACTTTTGTCAGTTTTTCTTTTGCACTGCAACAACTTCTGTTAGGAGGTGTCCCATTTTTGTCACAGTCCTTAGTTCTTTTTGGTACCCCTCCCTTTTTCTATAGGTCTCCGTTCAGACTAGCTGAGGATGCAGGCGGGTCTGGTCACTAGGAACAGGTTGCCCGCTACAACGTAGGGACTCAGCTTAGTCTTACTGTAGAGACAGCTCTCCCCTTCTTTCCCTAGTTTATGTTGCAGATCATAACAATTTCGCTCCAGGGATATACGGCAGGGCCATGGGTATTAACGTGGTCACGACCCATGCTGGTGGAGCGGCCGCTCTAGCCTGTGCAGCGCCGGGCGCAGGTTTGGCATCTGGAGCGTTAACCGGTGCTCCGGCGGCTTGCTGGTCATCGGCCATGGTTGCGCTCCCCTAGTGAACCGGAGTCTACCTTCTTCACTTCTTATCAGGTAGGCCGCAGTTCCGCGGGCGGCGGTCTTCTTCCAGGACCTTGCGTCGCTCACGTATGACGTCAGAGCGCCCTCTGGGTTCCTTCCAGGACCTGATGCTTTCTGGTTCGACATCAGTGGCGGGGCGTGTCTTGGGCTTCGTGCGCTTCCAGCGGTTACGCCCCTCCGATTCCCGCGGTTACGCCCCTCTTCTTCCCGTGCGGCAACAGGAAGATGGCGGACAATGGCGAGAAATCTCGGGAATGGCGGGAAAACTTCACCACAGTGAGTATTACAGTCTCTTAAGGCGCACAGTACCCGGTGGCAACGGGCATGGAATCCTGTTCGTGACGCCAAGGCTGATGCGCCCCCTGGGCCGTGGGGTACTCGGCAGCCGGGCCTCTGGTTGCTGGGGGATATCACGGTAGCTGGCCCGGTCCGTGACCCAGGGCGGTCAGTAAAAGGGAGGATACTTTATAGGGGATTTAAGAAAGTGTTCGTGACGCCACCTGTGGATTGCGGCTAGAGGGAGCCGCCGCTGTGGAGCAGTCCTCTGGAGCTGGTGTTACGGCAGCAGGGATGGTGTGGCTCTCCACAGGTAGAGGTTGCTCCAGGGCAGCGTGGGGTGTAATGGTGGTGGACCAGGGGAGAGAGACGGCAGGATGGTCCTGGAGGAAAGAAGGACACTCACATGGGAGTAAGCTTCAGTACCTTTACTGGTGATGTTGCAGGCACGGTCCAGGGTACTCCAGGCGAAGGGAACACTTTTGTACTCTCCCCAGTCAGCGGGTATAGGGCCTCCTGATCCGTTGCTTTATTCTCTAAGCTTCTGACCTGCTTGGAGCTAGGTCTAGCTTGGTTACTGTCTCTCTTTGCACCTGCTGACCTGGTGGTAAGGCCTTCCCTTTGGAGATCACTCTCCCTGGATGCTGGGACCTCCGTGACTCCAAGCCCTGGTACTGTAATCAGCGTTTGGTGAACCTGGGACATGTAGTCCTCCAGGGGTTCCGGTGGTTCCTACTGGGTATACGCGGACCCGGTGTCCGATATATATATATATCGGGGTGAGCCTGGTATGCTCCTCTGCCCCCTCACTACTTCTTCCTTCTCCTCTCGCCTTTGGCCACACTCAAGGCTCTCACACATGCTGTAGCCCTTGACTCGCCTAAGCACAGCAGCCAGCATGCTGCTCTCTGAGCGTCAGCACGCTCTCTGCTCAACTCTGAGCTATTTTCCTCTCTGTGTCTGTGACTTGCCCAGGGGAATGGGGATGACTCGGTACCTGGGCCTTTAGCCTGGCCTTTAGGGATGTCGCGGTGGTCGGCTCCAGGGCCCGTACCCTGGGGTCGCTCCTTAAAAAGGGTGGATATTTGTTAATTTTAAGATAGAGTTCGTGACGCCACCTGTGGCTTCTGGTGAGGATCACCAGCGCTGCGCAGTCCACTGAGGCCGTTGATAAGGCAGCTCGATGGTATAGCTCCCCACAGGTGGAGCTAGGCCTCAGGGCAGTGTATGACGGGGAATGCAGCACAGGCGAGACCGAGCCAGGTCAGAGCAAGAACAGGGACAGACACGATAGTCACTTCAGTACATTTTACTGAAGGAAATTCAGGCACATCCCGGAGCGCTGTAGGGTGAAGGGTGCATGTCAGGATCCTCCCAAATGAGCGGTTTTTGGGCCTCCTGCTTCTTGCCTCTGCGTAGTAAGTTTCTGACCTGCCTGGAGCTAGGCCTAACTTTGTCTCTGTCCTGCGCTGGCTGACCTTGTGGTAGGGCCTTTTCTTGGATTACATGCACCTTAGCTGCGGGCCTATGTGTCTCCTGGCTCTGTTACGTATCAGCACTTTAGCGATCCTGGGACTTGTAGTTCTCCAGGGATTCCGGTTTATCTTACTGGGTCGTGGAGATCCCGGTAAGCTTCGGACCCGGTGTCCGGTAACCGCTTCGGGGTGAGCCAATTAAGCTTCTCTGCCCCCTATGTGCTAACTCTATACTTGCCTTCGGCCTACTCGGGCCCTCACTAGGCTACTCACACTAACGGCAGCTTGCCGCGCTTCACCGATCTTATGGCGCCGGCACGCCTAAAGCTCACCACTCTTAGCTACAACTGAGTCTGGATCTGGATAAGCTCCACTGCAGGATAGCAATTGCAGGAGCTGGAACAGGCTTTTGTCCTCTGAGGTAACTCCTCTCAGGCTGTACTGGACTCACTGCTAAACCAGAATAGACTAACTCTGACTAACTGCCGCCTGGCTCCACCTTCCCTATTTATCTATCCCTAACGGGCTCCCTCTGGTGGTCTGAGGTGGAAGGTGGAGATGTGTGAATGGTTATGGGGGCCTCTTGTGGAGGAATCCTTCAATACACCCTTCTAGGATCTGTGATACCAAGCACAGCTGGGCATCACATTTGAACACTAAACTGAGCTGCCTAGCTCCACCCTCCCTATACATATCCCTAATGGGCTCCCTCTGCTGGTCTGAGGTGGTAGGGTGGAGGTGTGTGAATGTGTGAGGGCCTCTTGTGGAGAAGTCCATCCATGCACCCTTCTGGGTTCTGTGGCAAGAATGCACAGCAGGGCGCCACATATGTCCTGGTACCTATTTTAACCCCATGAATATTGCTGTTATTCCTTATTGCGTTGACCAAGAGTTCCATCACTATCACATACAGAAGGGGGGACAGAGGGCACCCTTGTCTAGTTCCGTTTCGTATCGCAAAAGGTAAGGACAAGGTTCCATTGACCCTAACTCTAGCAGTAGGGCCAGAGTACAGGGAAAAAATTAACTGTAAAAATTGTGGTCCAATGCCTATTTGACATAATGCCTCCTTCATAAACCCCCAATGAACCCTGTCAAAGGCCTTCTCTGAATCAGCAGATAAAAGGCCCATATATATGCAGCGACTTTTAGCTTTAGAGATTAGCAACATGCTCATAATAGTGTTGTCTCTTGCCTCTCGGCCCTGAATAAATCCTACTTGATCCTACTTGATCAGTATTTATAAGAGAGGGCAACAATGGGGTAAGTCTTTCTGTTAGTATTTTTGAGAGTAGTTTAATGTCCACATTTATTAATGATATGGGTCTATAATTAGCTGTGATTGTAAGATCCTTACCTGGTTTAGGGAGAACGTTAATATGAGCTTCCAATGATTGGGGGACAAAACATGTCTTATCATTTAATGAATTAAAGGTTTTGTTCATAACAGGGGATAGCTGAGTTTTAAGGGACTTATAGAATGCTGGAGTAAATCCGTCTGGGCCAGGACTTTCACCAGATGGTGTAGATTGAATTGCAAGATTGACCTCCTCCTCTGTAATGTCCTTTTCCAGTGCCTCAGAAACATGACTATCTAAAGAGGTTAAAGAAGTATCTTGTATGTACTCCTTAATTCGGATAGATAGGTCAGAAGGGGAGAGATCAGAGTATTGCCCTTTAATATTGTACATCTTCTCATAGTTTGAGCGGAATATGTCAATGATTTCTGTAGGATTATGAGCTTCCTCCCCATTTTGTTTTTTGATATTTGGAACGTATGCCGCCACAGAGCAAGGGTGAAGCAACCTTGAGAGTGTCCGTCCACATTTATCTGACGATTCATAAAAAAAGTTTTTAATTAGCTCCCTGTGTCTTAGGTATTTTTAGTCCAGCAAGATCTTGAGATCATTTATTTTTTTGGATAATTCTGCAAGAGTGTTAGGCGACAACGTATGTTTATGCGAGACCTCAAGTGTGTGTATCTGTCTCAAAAGGTCATTTACCTTTAGAGTTCTCTCCTTTTTGAGTTTTGAACCATGCTTAATCAACACGCCTCTCATGACACATTTTAAAGTTTCCCATTGCAGAGGTATTGAGGTCTGATCTGCTTTATGAATCTGCAAAAAATAATCAAGAGAATCCTTTAATTCTGCCATACAGATTTTGTCTTTTAGAAAGTGATCATTCATTTTCCATGTCCATGAACGCTGGACCAGGGAGGGTACAGTGTCCATTTTAGGACATGATCAGATATCAAAATCAAGCATCGGAATGATGTCAGTTTGAGGCTAAATACCCTGTCTGACAAGTGATTCTGACAAGCGATCCAGACAAGTAATTTTGACAAGTGATTTTGACAGGTGATTCTGACAAGTGATTTTGACAAGTGATTTTGATGAGTGATTTTGACGAGTGATTCTGACGAGTGATTCTTACAAATGATTTTGAGAAGTCATTCTGACAAGTGATTCTGACAAGTGATTTTGACAAATCATTCTGAAAAGTGATCTTTACAAGTGATTTTGACAAGTGATTTTGACGAGTGATTTTGATGAGTGATTCTGACAAGTGATTTTGACAAGTGATTCTGACAAGTGATTTTGACAAGTGATTTTGACAAGTGATTCTGACAAGTGATTTTGACAAATGATTCTGACAAGTGATCCTTACAAGTGATTTTGACAAGTGATTTTGACAAGTGATTCTGACAAGTGATTTTGATGAGTGATTCTGACAAGTGATTTTGACAAGTGATTTTGACAAGTGATTCTGACAAGTGATTTTGACAAGTGATTTTGACAAGTGATTCTGACAAGTGATTTTGACGAGTGATTTTGATGAGTGATTCTGACGAGTGATTCTAACGAGTGATTTTGACAAGTGATTTTGACAAGTGATTTTGACAAGTGATTCTGACAAGTGATTTTGATGAGTGATTCTGATGAGTGATTTTGATGAGTGATTTTGATGAGTGATTCTGACGAGTGATTTTGACAAGTCATTCTGACAAGTGACTTTTACAACTATAATAATAATAATAAAAAAAAAAATAACTTCGCTGATGGAACTTGAACCCAAAATTCTGTATTCCAAATCCAGTGCACTAAGCACTAAGCTAGAAACTCAGTTGAGAAAGCTTTGGATTTGTATTTGCTTATATAATTTTCAGTGCAAACTGGTCTATAACTCATTGGGACTTATGCACAGACTTCAAGCAAGCCAAATTCAAATGATGTTTGATTTTGATGTGTGAGTCTGATGTGTTACTTTCTTCAAACATCAGAATCAAAATCATAATGACTTTTAGTCACCCTGAGTATTTTCATGGTTAATGTCATAAGACAAGAAAAGCTACAAGCTACTATTACTTGACTGGATAGCGAAAATGGTAAGGCAACAGCCTCTGAAATTACAGTGTCAGAATTCAAATCCTGATAGAAATATGAATTTTTTTTTAAATTAATTATGCCTATTTAGCACACAAACTACAGGGGTGTTTTACTTTTAATATCTGACACTTTGATTGTCATCCTGACGTGTTACGAGTTTCAGACACGCTGTCTATTTGCATGTTAAATTACATAGCCAAAGTAAATCACTTGGCAGAATCACTTGTCAAAATCATTTGTCAAAATCACTCGTCAGAATCACTCATCAAAATCACACGTCAAAATCATTCATCAAAATCACTTGTCAGAATCACTCGTCAAAATCACTCGTCAAAATCACTCGTCAGAATCACTCGTCAGAATCACTCGTCAAAATCACTTGTCAGAATCACTCGTCAAAATCACTCGTCAGAATCACATGTCAGAATCACTCGTCAGAATCACTCGTCTAAATCACTTGTCAAAATCACTCGTCAAAACCATTCGTCAAAATCACTCGTCAGAATCACTTGCCAGAATCACTTGCAGGAATCACTCGTCAAAATCACTCATCAAAATCACTTGTCAAAATCACTCATCAGAATCACTCATCAAAGTCACTCGTCAAAATCACTTGTCAGAATCACTTATCAAAATCAGTTCTCAGACAGGGTATTTAGCCTCAAACTGACATCATTCTGATGTTTGATTTTGATATCTGATCATGTGCTAAAATGGACACTGTAGGAGGGAACGGAAATAGATAGGAAGATTGGGGCATGGTCATACCACAATATGTCACCTATTGTAGCAGATGGGTTCCAAGAGAGAGCGTGATGACTCAACAGGAAGAAATCAATTCATAAAGAAAAAATGACGTATACGAACATATGCAAAAAAAAACAAAGTTTATTATAAATGCAAGATATAACAAGCATACACAATGAAGAGAATGGCATAAATACATTGGTAGTAAGCTAATAAGAGAGATACCACGAACTGAATAACCACATACTAGAAAGTTTAAGAATCAATAATTGAAGTAAGTAAGGGTATGGGTATGTCAAGCATATGCCATAACCCAGCTACAAAAGTGTAAAGTATCAAGAAACTTATACTTAGGGGTGACGATACCTGGACTGACATACTGACAAACACATGTGAGTAATAGTATATATTTATCCATCTTTGAGTGCTAAATGGATTTACCTTTTTACTACTTATTTATGCACTGTGCACTTTAGCATCTCAATGGAGTTTCTTGATACTTTACACTTTTGTAGCTGGGTTATGGCATATGCTTGACATACCCATACCCTTACTTACCCCAATTATTGATTCTTAAACTTTCTACTATGTGGTTATTCAGTTTGTGGTATCTCTCTTATTAGCTTACTACCAATGTATTTATGCCATTCTCTTCACTGTGTATGTTTTTTATATCTTGCATTTATAATAAACTTTGTTTTTTTTTTGCATATGAATGTTCGTATACGTCATTTTTTCTTTATGAGTTGCTCTTGGAGACGTTGAACAGATTCTGATTGTTCTATCATAGAGAATTAACTATATATGTGGTCTTGGTGGTCAACCTATTTGCCTCAGGAAGAAATCAATGCGACTATATGAGCCATGGGTAGGAGAAAAATATGTATAATCCTTACCCTGAGGATTTAAAATGCAGCAAACATCTGTCAACCTGAGGGCATGGATGACCCATTTCAATGAACGAAGCTGTCTCAGAGGGACGACACCCCTTCCTGAGGAGGAGTCTAACGTGGCATTCCATGTGAAGTTGAAGTCTCCACCTGCAATCAGAACTCCTTCTGCAAAATCAGAGAGGGACGTTAAAAAGGACCTACATGTGCAGATCTGTTCTTTGTTAGGGAGGTACCAGTTTGCTATTCTAGATCTTGATTCTGCTATTTTGAGTTTGAGGAACACATATCTGACTTGATCATCAATGAGAGAGTCTATGAGAGTATAGGCCAACGGCTTGTGTATGGCTATGGATACACCCTTAGAGCGTGAATCCGGATTAGTGCTGTGGAACCACCGAGAGTAATACCTATCTCCAAAAACAGGCATATGCCCAGTTTTAAAGTGCATTTCCTGTAACATAAGAACCTGGACTCTTTGTTTATGCATAGAGTACAAAATTTGTGAACGTTTCTGTGGGACATTAAAGCCTCTTACATTCAGTGAGCCTACTTTAACAGAGGACATGATTACCAAGGGGGACGAAAGGAGTGGGGCAAGAAGGGAAACAGAAATACACAGAAAACTAAGAAGAAATTACGGGATATATAAAATAAAAACCAAACAAAATTATATAACAAAATGAAAGCAAAACAATCTGATGAGAGGAAATAGGTATATTTTACACCTGCACAGCAGAGTGTAAACCCCTCTGGGAGGATGGGCTTTCTACTGGGGAGCCCCCGCCCCCAAACCAGACATCAGGCCACACCATTTTGTCTTAAAACCTATGATAGAAAAGCAGCCAAAAGCTGTAAAAGATTAGCATCTACTTATCATTATATTAAACGTTGAATCAGTATATCACATATCCTTATGGAATAATATCCATACTGTCCAAGAACGGAATATTATTGACATAATATAATCAAATCTTATTATTGAGAGCCAGTCATATAAATGAATTATTCGTAATATCAACTATACTCATTGCTGAAAACATTTTAGAGAAATATAACACTCTAATATCTTTCACAAGATTGACTAGCGCTGAAGGCTAGCGTATTGACCACAGGATCCATTTGTAATAGACGATTCAATCTGGGGAGTGAGGCATAAGTTTTCCATTGTTCCCTCTCCTGACTTCTTCTCTGGATTTGTTTCTTGTCGCTCTTTATGGTCGTGGATTGAGATCCGACTTGGGGCCTCCCGGGAGACTCGGCCAATCCTCTGTTGGTATAGATACGTGGGGAATCCCCAAACCTGTAACAAAAGCCGGAATGTCTCCAGGGCAACGTATCACATGTAAAGCCCCTGAATGGCGGACCTGTAGACAGAAAGGGAAACCCCAAGAGTATAGAATGTTCTGCTGTCTCAGAACCTCTAATAGAGTCTTTAATGCCTTCCTCTTCTGTAGTGTATGGCGCGATAGATCAGACATGAGTTGTATAGGATATTCTTGATATAAAATAGAATCACATCATGAGGTTTTGTCGCATCAGAGGATCTGGGGCCCAAGGAACTATAAGCCTTATCTAGCTCCAACTCATTCTCTAAGGGCAGACCCAAGATAGAGTTAAACAAATGACGTAGTGTCTCATCCAGTTCATGGTGTTCAGTTGTCTCTGGAAGTCCTCTAATCCTAATATTGTTGCGCCTTCCACTGTTTTCAATATCATCTGTCAAATCTGTTAGGTATTCCAGTTGGTATGAGTGAGAAGACACAGTTTGTTCCTGAGAATTTACTTGTTGAGCGATGGATGCTGTATGTGATTCAGCAGCAGACACTTTTTCTGTTAACTCTTGCATGTCCCCTCTAAGGGAGGCTGCTTCAGCCCTGTAAGAGGACTCCAGTCTAGACATATAATTCTCCATGTCCCTCTGGTTGGAATAGCTCGTATTCGATCTCTGAGGTCTCTCCACACTGCCTCACAATATAATGAGTCATCCTGTTGGTTCTCCTCTGAGCAGCCAGGGGAAGAAGAATGTAATAATGCAGGGAAGGAGCCTCTCTCAGGGGAACTCCGGGCATCAGTGTGTGACTGGGGCCTCTGCAGGTCTGGACCCGCAGCAGAGATAAGTACTGCCCAATCTGGTGTGTCCAGGGGCCGGGGCACCAAATGATCCTCTACCACGCACCTGAGCTCCGAAGGCGCAAAGCCGGAATCTGCCATCTTGGACTGAGGGAGATGCCCCGCAGCAGCAACAAGGCCTCCCGCGTCTCCCCAAGTCCGGGAAGCCAGGTCCGCGTCCTCCGCCGATGAAGGTATTGTCCGCTCTGCTAATGTTGATGTGGGGGAGCATTTACCCCAGGACCTTTGGACCTCCGAGGCAGGAGATGAGGAGCGCTAGGCAGGGACAGCCGATGCCATCTTAGATCCCACTCTTGCAGGAGAGGCAGATGCTGCAATTTCTTAGGTAGCGGGTAATATTTGTTGGAGGGAATCGCTGAGTACTCACACTGGTCTGCATTATATTCTTCTTCTTTTTTGCCGGCATTGGAAGTGTTTTGACCTGATTTGAAGTGATAGGCATGCCCTGAAGCTGGTCTAGGGATGGGAGCAGACAACCATGCGACTTCACTCCTCCATAGCCAGGCCACGCCCCCCCATTCAAAGAAATTTCAACAAATTCTTGATGTAAACATTAAGATTTGAGAGTCCTCAGTGGCTGATACCTTTTAATGGTTAACTGAAAAGATGGTAACAAGTTGCAAGCTTTCGAGACTACTCAGGTCTCTTCATCAGGCACAGTATGACACAAAATCTGAAGAGTCACACATTTATACACAATAAGACACAGAAATAATGCAATAGATGAGACAGGTAATGTAAAGCAGAGCTATTACTGTGAGAGAAAGGTAAACAGTTCTGGCTGTAAATATTGGTTTAGTTCATAGATAAGGACTGTGAAAGTTTTATTGTCTAATGATTGAGATTTCGAGGGTTATGATGACCCCAAAGCTCTGTGAAGCTCATTCCTTAGTTGAAGCAAGTAAAGAAAGGAGCGCAAATAGCGCTGTTATCCAATAGACAGCAGTAAAGATAAAAGGGAAATTGCTCACCTCTGTGAGAATTCCAGCAGACCCTTAAACCGCAGGGGTTAAACGAAATCACAGAAGTTTTTCTTTGAGAATTCCAGCAGTCACTTTTTACACCTCCCCAGTTCTTTTCAATACCCAACATATAGCCACCTGTCCCCAAACCCACACTCCTGTTATCACCGCCTACATTATAGCCTTCAAGTTACCTCTCACCACTCTTACAGCTCCTTTTTTCAGCTGACAATATAAATCAGGAGCCCTAGTGTAGCGGGCTATGTTCCTAGAGTGACTGCACACAGCAACTTAAGCAAGTATTTAAGTTCTAGCCCTCCATGGTTCATCATGATTAATATTAGACCCATATTTTATTATGTTTAAAAGAAACGATTTTTTAATTAATCTCTAAATATTTTAAATTACTTTGTACTTCTTTTCTCCTCTTGAGCAAATGTTCATGTGCATTATGATTTTAGATGTGTTTCCAAGATTTCCTTCCCCTTTTTTCTCTCTCTCTCTCGCTCCTTTTTTTTTCCTCTTTTTGGCGCCAAGGGGTGCTTTGGCAGTTTTTTTCTTCACTCCATGTGCTAGCATGTGTGTATATATACCTTCCATGTTGTAACAAGTAGCAGCTATGTTCCTGAAGAAGTGGACGGGATGTCAACGAAGCACGTAGTCTTTTATAGCTTTTACAGTCTCCAATAAATGCTGGGAACATTATCCATCTCTGGCATATATATACATTTTTTCATGGAGGAGCGCGGTGATTAATGGCACCTTTATCATCTGTATACTAGACTACTCGAAGATCCCAAGGGACCTGTGCCTGCTGCAGCACCTCAGCATATACTTTCTCATCAGTTGTGCATTTCACAACCCACAAAGGTGAGCAATTTCCCTTTTATCTTTACTGTTGTCTATTGGATATCAGCGCTACTTGCGCTCCTTTCTTTACTTATTTGAGTTATTGCCAACTGAGCTGGGGACAGCAGCGCACTTTGGTTAATTTGGGAGCAGCATTAGCGAATCCATACCGTTAACATGGAATATTTTGACAGACGCATGTCAACCAGAGAACGGCTTATTAAACAAGCCATGGGAATCACTATCCCATACTCTGATGAATCTTTCACCTTAAATTCAATGGACTTCAATGAAGAGGACACCAACACTATGAAGAATTTATTTAATGAATTTGAGGAATCACTTAAAGATGAGCTACGTCTCGACCTGGACATTCGTTTTCTAAGGATTTATATGGAGGAGAAACTATGTCCTCGGGGTTTGAGAATAACAATTACCTCACCATTCCCTGAGGACAAACCATTTAATAAGGAATGGACTACTATTTTGGACACGTGCATGCACAATCTGCTAAAAAGCATACATACAAAAAGGTCAGAAATATGTCTAACAATTACTAATAGAATATTTGATATCGCTAAAAACCTATTACCATTTGAAACCCATCCTGTGTTTGGAAAGATTGATAGCAATATTGCAACAAGTATTTTACAGAATGTGCATGAAATTATCATCAAAAAGGCAAAAAAAACTACAGAGAGATAGAGATGATTACAAAGGACTAACTAGTACTACCTCACGTACTAAAACGTCGGTCATATCCAGTGATCAGTCATCTGATCCTTTGAGTACAGTGGGTTCCTATCCTCCTCCCCACAAAGGAAGGATGTTCTCTAATAGTTATTACCATAAGAATAAGAACAATTACAATAAGACTTACAACCGCACACCTGCATTCACACATAGCAAAAAACAACTCACGATAGAACGAAAGACGGACAGAAGGTTGTAATTAATATGCGCATATCTACTACTGTTAACTCTCCACAGAGCACTAGCAGTAATAAGAGTCTGGTCTCTATCATGTCTCCCACCTGCAATACTATGGGTAGTGCAGTTCCTAAAAGGCTGGTAATGCATCAGGAGGAGATGAATAATGATAGTATAGCAGTCAATCCTTATGACACAACATTACACACTAAATTAAGAAAAAAATCCCACTTCTATCCTGTGGAGAGTAAAAGCCACCAGATAGATACTTTTTGCGACATCACTCTCCAAGATTTCAAGGAGGTTATGAGGACTCCAATCTCATACAGAGATAATGATATAAACCGACAAGAGAAGTTAGCACTTAATAATATTTGAAATAATAGGGATATAGTCCTCAGATCAGCGGACAAGGGGGGTGGTATAGTTATCCATGATTATGATGTGTATACAAAAGAAGCACTCCAGATATTGAGTGATGACAACTATTGCAAAGAGATTTTGTATAATCCCATTTTGAAAATGATCCCTATATATAAGAAACTGATATCTAAAGCAGTAGATGAGAATATATTAAATGACAACAAAAGAAAGTTCTTGACTGTCCAAAGTCCTTGTATGCCCTTCTTTTATCATCTTCCCAAAATTCATAAGGACGAAAAAAAAACTCCAGGGAGACCGATTATATCGGGGATAGGCTCCCTTACAACAAATCTGGCTGAATACTTTGATATACTACTACAACCACCTGTCAAAAATTTAAAGAGTTACCTGCAAAACTCCAGTCATCTTCTTAGATTAACCTATGACATCAAATGGAAAAAAATCATGCACTTTCCTTAGCCTAGATGTTAACTCTTTATATACCAATATTGATGTTAGTCTATTATGCATAGAGTATGTAATTTCCAGAGACATACGGCTGTCTTCCAGCCAGAGATCTTTTAATATAGCAGGTTTATCTTTCATCCTAAAAAACAATTTTTTTACCTTTCTAGATAAGACCTACCATCAAATTAAGGGAGTAGCAATGGGCTCTAAAGTACCACCTACCTTTGCCAATTTATTCATGGGATTATTTGAGCAAGTTTTTATTTACCAGGGAGACTTCCATAAGGGGGTTGTATTTTATAGAAGATACATAGACGATCTGATCTTCATCATTAACAGGAACATCACTGATCCCACCATTTTTTTTAATTTCCTCAATACAAATAATTGGGGCATCTCTTTCAATCAGGACAGTAATGAACTCACAATTAATTTTTTTAGATCTAGTTTTATATGTAGAGGAAGACAGGATACTTAGCAAAACTTTCTTCAAATCAGTGGACACTAATAGCTATATTCATTTCACTATTGGTCACTACAGAAAATGGCTCACCAATATTCCCCGCTATCAGTTTCAAAGACTTCGTAGGAGCTGCTCAACAGAAATCGAATATGACTAACAGTCAGAGATTCTCAAAAAAAGGTTCCAACAGAAATATTCTGAGACATTGGTTGTAGAATCTTGCAAACAGGTCAAAGAAAGATATGACCAGGGCTCATTACTTATGGCTTCAACACACAAAAATGATGTAAGTTTTGAACATGAACAGAAATTCATTACTACATACAATCAACAACACAAGAAAATTAGAGAAATTATTCAAAAAAAACTGGCATATTCTATTAAATGACCAGACATTAAAACAAGCATTACCAAAAAAAACCCTCTCTAATCTTTAGAAGGGCACCGACACTTAGGAATATCTTGGGTCCCAGTAGATTGCATGGACATGGAACATTGATTAATAAGAATAATGAAAAAGTCAGGGACAATATGGTCTCCAAGTGTGGTAAAAGAGGTTGCAAGTGCTGTGAATCTATTTTGCATTCCATAGACAATTTCACTTCCGTAGCCACTAGTGAGAATTTCAATATCTCTCATCCCATGTCATGTGGAACTTATTATGTGATATATGTCATCGAGTACAGTTGCCCCAAACACTATGTGGGCAGAACCACCCAGGCACTACATAATAGGTTGAATTCACATAGACATAATATCACCACAGGATTTATTAAACATGGGCTGTCCCGACATATGGTCCTTCATCACAAACAGGACCTTAGGGAATTAAGGGTATTACTTATTGAACACATTTCTATTGACACTCCAAATAGGGTGCAATGTTTAAAAGAAATCTACTGGATTTATAAACTAAAAACGCTTAAACCGCAGGGGTTAAACGAAATCACAGAAGTTTTTTCTTTGAGAATTCCAGCAGTCACTTTTTACACCTCCCCAGTTCTTTTTCAATACCCAACATATAGCCACCTCTCCCCAAACCCACACTCCTGTTATCACCGCCCACATTATAGCCTTCCAGTTACCTCTCACCACTCTTACAGCTCTGTTTTTCAGCTGACAAAACAAATCAGGAGCCCTAGTGTAGCGGGCTATGTGCCTAGCATGACTGTACACAGCAACTTGAGCAAGTATTTAAGTTCTAGCCCTCCATGGTTCATCATGATTAATATGAAAATTATTGGTATTAAAAGGTCATTTCAAATCTCAGGGAGACAGAAAAAATTGGGAATATAAACTAATGGTGACCTTTGACACCTTCAGAGCAGGAATGAATGTGTTGCATGGATTTATGTCATTCTACATCAACTAAGGAATGAGCTCCTCAGAGCTTTGGGGTCATCATAACCCTGGACCAGACCTCAATCACTGGACAATAAAACTTTCACAGTCCTTATCTATGAACTAATCCAATATTTACAGCCAGAACTGTTTACCTCTCTCCCACAGTAATAGCTCTGCTTTACGTTACCTGTCTCATCTATTGCATTATTTCTGTGTCCTATTGTGTATAAATATGTGACTCTTCAGATTTTGTGTCATACTATGCCTGATGAAGAGACCTGAGTAGTCTCGAAAGCTTGCAACTTGATAACCATTAAAAGGTATCAGCCACTGAGGACTCTCAAATCTTAATATTTTTCTAATAATTTTTCCATGGCTAACACAGTACTAAAATATATATTTTCCCTGATGTAAACATAACACCATCTGTAATAAGCTAAAGTTGAAAAGAGGATGGCTTCTACAAATGGATAATGATCCTAAACACGTCAAAATCAAGATCTTCACTGGTAAAGCCCCCCACTCATAACACATTAGGTAGCTGTCAGCCAAAAGATTGTTCAACTGACAGCCATCTCTTCTGAGCCCCTTATATACAAGAACACTCAGCTTGGCTCCTGTGTTCTCTATGAGAGCGACTAATAGATTCCACTGGCAGCGGCTTATCTGCTGGAAAACAGAATGAGCTACCATTGGAAATACAACATGCAGGCTCCTTCTCTCCTCCAACATCATCTGTAGGGTACGTTCATATGACTGTATTGTCGTTCCCAGTGTTTTCCGTGAAAAAACTGACAGAACTAGACACAGACAGATCTAGGTCCATTGGGCTGTTTAGATAAGTGTTTGAAAAAAAGCAAGTGAAAAAAATCATAGCACGCATAGGTTCTTCCTTACAATGGATGAGAGTAAGCCATTCAAGTCCAAAGGTGCACAAAAAAACAGATCCCATACAGATCATCCATATAGCTTCCATTTTTTTATGGATACATTTCCATTATTAACCTAGAAAACTGTATTTGGTCTTGTGAATGATAATAACTGTTGATGGAAAAGAAGGATAGTGTACAGTCATGGCCAAAAGTATTGAGAATGACACCAAAATTATATTTTCACATGATCTGCTGGCCTCTGGTTTTTATTAGTGTTTGTCTGATGCTTATATCACATACAGAAATATAATTGCAATCATATTATGAGTACCAATAGGTTATATTGACAGTTAGAATGAGTTAATGCAGCAAGTCAATATTTGCAGTGTTGCCCCTTCTTCTTCAAGACCTCTGTAATTATCCCTGGCATGCTCTCAATCAACTTTTGGACCAAATCCTGACGGATAGCAGTCCATTCTTGCATAATCAATGCTTGCATTTTGCCAGAATTTGTTGGTTTTTGTTTGTCCACCCGTCTCTTGATGATTGACCACAAGTTCTCAATGGGATTAAGATCTGGGGAGTTTCCAGGCCATGGACCCAAAATCTCTAGGTTTTGTTCCATGAGCCATTTAGTTATCACCTTTGCTTTATGGCAAGGTGCTCCATCATGCTGGAAAAGGCATTGTTGGGAGCCAAACTGATCTTGGACGGTTGGGAGAAGTTGCTCTTGGAGGACATTCTGGTACCATTCTTTATTCATGGCTGTGTTTTTAGGCAAGACTGTGAGTGAGCCAATTCCCTTGGCTGAAAAGCAACCCCACACATGAATGGTTTCAGGATGCTTTACAGTTGGCATGAGACAAGACTGGTGGTAGCGCTCACCTCTTCTTCTCCGAATAAGCTGTTTTCCAGATGTCCCAAACAATCGAAAAGGGGATTCATCAGAGAAAATGACTTTGCCCCAGTCCTCAGCAGTCCACTCCCTGTACCTTTTGCAGAATATCAGTCGGTCCCTGATGTTTTTTCTGGAGAGAAGTGGCTTCTTTGCTGCCCTCCTTGAAACCAGCCCTTGCTCAAAGAGTCTCCGCCTCACAGTGCGTGCAGAAGCACTCACACCAGCCTGCTGCCATTCCTGAGCAAGCTCGGCACTGCTGGTAGTCCGATCCCGCAGCTGAAACAGTTTTAAGATACGGTCCTGGCACTTGCTGGTCTTTCTTGGGTGCCCTGGAGCCTTTTTGACAACAATGGAAGCTCTCTCTTTGAAGTTCTTGATGATGCAATAGATTGTTGACTGAGGTGCAATCTTGGTAGCTGCGATACTCTTCCCTGTTAGGCCATTTTTGTGCAGTGCAATGATGGCTGCACGTGTTTCTTTAGAGATAACCATGGTTAACTGAAGAGAAACAATGATACCAAGAACCAGCCTCCTTTTAAAGTGTCCAGTGATGTGATTCTTACTTAATCATGACTGATTGATCGCCAGCCCTGTCCTCATCAACACCCACACCTGTGTTAATGGATCAATCACTAAAACGATGTTAGCTGCTCCTTTTAAGGCAGGACTGCAATGATGTTGAAATGTGTTTTGGGGGTTAAAGTTCATTTTCTGGGCAAATATTGACATTGCAAATACAGTAATTGCTGTTAAGCTGATCACTCTTTGACTTTCAGGAGTATATGCAAATTGCCATTACAAAAAATGAAGCAGTAAACTTTGGAAAAATTACTATTTGTCTCATTCTCAATACTTTTGGCCATGACTGTACAGACCACAACTGACCACCAAACTGATGAAAATCATCCATTTTTCCGGATGAAAAGATAAATGTCCCTTTCTTGTCTGATGTCAGATTCTCGCTGCTCCACAGTCTGGGAATTCTGCTGGATTTTTTATTTTATAATGCATCAAATGTTTTCTCCTGGTGAAAGGTCTGGACTGCAGGCGGCCGGTTCTTCACCTGAACTCTTCCTCTTCGATGCCATGCTGCTGTGATGGATGTAGTATGTGGTTTAGCTTTGTCTTGCCAAAATATGCAAAAAAAGATCCAACAAATACACAGAAAAAAAGTATGCAAAAAGAGGGATAACCTAAAAATCTAAAAATAGTCAATGCTTATTAACATGCAAGACATATTAAAAATATTTAAAAAGCACAAATGGCTGTAAGCCTGTAACATAAATTTTCCAGACCACAGCACTATAGTGCTACGATCTACCCTGTCTGTCAATAAGGTAATTTAGGAACCCAAAAGTTAATACCACCTTAATACAGATATATTACTGTATAATATACCAATAATATGAAAATTGTTACATCAATGACCCAGGCCCTAAAATAAGGGCAAGAATTAAAGTGTATAGTGGGTTAAAGATATACACGCCCAATAAATAATGCACAAAAGCACAAAATAAAAGATGATAAAGAGGAGTGTATACAACAATTGTATGATAGAGTCAGAAAAGTTGCAGAAAAATCCTACTGCCGGCACAATAGCAAATAGCCACACAGAGTGAAGGTAAATGTGAAGTTTGTGCCACCTGGGCCATAGATATAACAATTTTCATATTATTGGTATAGCTGTGATTTGGGGTATATTATAATATACCTTTATTAAGGTGGTATCAACTTTTGGTTTCCTAAATTACCTTATTGACAGACAGGGTAGATCCTAGCATTATAGAGCTGCGGTCTGGAAAATTTGTCATTTGTGCTTTTTAAATATTTTTAATATGTCTTGTTTGGCTTGTATGTTAATATACATTGACTATTTTTAGGTGATCCCTCTTTTTGCAACACCTCTGTATAAGGCTCATCATTGATCACTCCTTTCATGTGTAAGCTGCCCGTGTCAGAGGCACTAATGCAGCCCCAGACTATCAGAGATGCAGGAACTAAGCGCTGATAACAAGCTGGATGGTCCCTCTGCTCTGCAGTCTGCAGGTCAAGGCGTCCACAGTTTCCATAAATAATTTCATATTTTTATTCATCCGACCTCAGAACAGTTAATATCTTCTGATCTGATTTCTATGTTCTGCAGTGAATATAATATGGCTAAAAGAGATTTCCAAATCATTACATTCCTGTTCTCTTTATACATTTACACAGCGTCACAAGTTTTTTGGAATTGGGGTTGTAAATATATCTATAAATATTTCTATCTACATGTGTACATCCATCAGAATAACTGCTCTTAGCGATGTCACAATATCAGAGTTCTAGAATGTTGATGTCACACAAGTCATGAAGTCACAATATGAAGAACTGATAAAACTTCTGCTCACGGCCTCCTCCACTGAGGGTTATAGAATTTGTATAGTGAGGATATTTTTGTAATTCTGATTGAGTGAGCAAAATGTCTGAGTATAAGCGCAAACGTCGCTTTATTATTGAGTCTATTACAGAGAGCAGCGGTATTGATGACCAGGTGAGTGGCGGATTCTGGAGTATGTTGTCTATTTGAAATTCTGGAAATTTGAAGACTTTTTTTTTACTTTTTATTATTTCCTTTTCCCAGTTACTGGTCAATAAAAAATGCCGCAGAGTTTTTGCGTCCGACACAGAGGACAGCAGCGGTGATGAGAATCTCCATCAGGTGAGCGCTCACTTCTCTCCAGCACTGTCTGCGGCTCTGGGGGTCTACTGGAGATCAGGGGACGCCCCATTCTGTGATTATGCCACTGTATCACTGCTAATCCTTCATTCTCAAGGTCTTTATATTTCTTTATTTCAGTCTCATCCACTTATTTCAAGGTCTCCAAGGAGCCTTGAAGATGAAGATGGTGGCTCTGGTCCCCACCTGCTATACATAGAGTCAGGCATGTAATAAAGCGTCTGGAAGGATCATCAATTCCTTCCTGTAAAATAAGAAAATTAGATTTCTATTGATTAGGAAAACTGAACGACACAGAAGTAAATGACGATGTTTCTTCTTTTCTCCAGAGCCCAATTCTCCCCAATTCAGCTTTGTGCAGGAGGAGACAGCAAGGTAATGTATTCCTATATATCCGTTTTATCTGGGTCATGTTCATGATATCTGGTCGCTAGATGGCGCTATTATTAGCATATTTTCAGATAAGGTGTCAGCTGTATGTCTGCAGGTCGTGTACGGTCTTAGTATATATCCAGTAGTGATGTGTGATCCTCTTTGATGCTTTGCTACCAGGAGACAGGAGCGTCCCATCAATTACTGTTTCCTGAGAAATCTGTCTTCACCCACGTCCAAATATGTCACCGACTTTCGTAAGAACAAACAGGAGCTGGTACGACGTCTGTACAAGTTTTATAACAGGACCGTCTTTGAGAACCAGGTATTCAGTTATAACACACAGCTTGGAATAGGGTTATAGGGGATGAAGGTTTAGAGCTAGGGATAGTGTATCCAGTGTATATAGTATATACCTCTATATTCTGTATGTATAGGGTGATATGAGGCAAAGGGTTAGAGCTAGGGATAGTGTATTCAGTGTATATAGTATATACCTCTATATTCTGTATGTATAGGGTGATATGAGGCAAAGGGTTAGAGCTAGGGATACTGTATCCAGTGTATATAGTATATACCTCTACATTCTGTATGTATAGGTTGATAGGGGATGAAGGGTTAGAGCTAGGGATAGTGTATCCAGTGAATATAGTATATACCTCTATATTCTGTATGTATATGGTGATACGAGGCAAAGGGTTAGAGCTAGGGATCGTGTATCCAGTGTATAAAGCATATACCTCTACATTCTGTATGTATATGGTGTTACGAGCCGAAGGGTTAGAGCTAAGGATAGTGTATCCAGTGTATATAGTACATACCTCTACATTCTGTATGTATATGGTGATACGAGGCAAAGGGTTAGAGCTAGGGATAGTGTATCCAGTGTATATAGCATATACCTCTACATTCTGTATGTATAGGTTGATAGGGAATGAAGGGTTAGAGCTAGGGTTAGTGTATCCAGTGTATATAGTATATACCTCTATATTCTGTACGTATATTGTCATAGGAGGATAAAGGATTACAGCTAGGGATGGTGTATCCAGTGTAAATAGCATATACCTCTATATTCTGTAGGTATGGGGTGGTATGGGAGATAGTGAGTAGATGGTTAAAGATAGCGTTAGGGTATCCAGTGTACATAGTATATACCTCTATATTCTGTAGGTATGGGGTGATATGGGAGATAGTGAGTAGATGGTTAAAGATAGGGTTAGGGTATCCAGTGTACATAGTATATACCTCTATATTCTGTAGGTGTGGGGTAATATGAGGGATAATGAATGGATGGTTAGAGCTAGGATTAATGTATCCAGTATATATAGTATATACCTCTATAGTCTGTAGGTATGGGGTGATATTGAAGATAGTGAATGGAGGGTTAGAGCAAGGGTTAGTGTATCCAGTGTATATAGTATATACCTCTGTATTCTGTAGGTATGGGGTGATATTGAAGATAGTGAATGGAGGGTTAGAGCAAGGTTAGTGTATCCAGTGTATATAGTATATACCTCTATATTCTGTAGGTATGGGGTGATGTGGGGGATAGTGAATAGAGGGATAGAGCTAGGGTTAGTGTATCCACTATATACAGTATATACCTCGATATTCTGTATTTCTACTTCCTCTGTAGCTTCCTGCATATATGGACATCAGCTGGAATAAAAGGCTGCGTAAAACAGCTGGTCGCACTGGATTCCGGGAGAACAACGGGGACCGCTACGCCATCATCCAGTTATCGGATAAAGTCTGCGATTCAGCAGGTAGTCGTCACATCCGGCACAATTTATAGATTAGCTGTGATGAAATCTTCCCCACAGCTTTACTCCTGATTGTTATTATATCCCGCTTTGTCCTTAGAACGACTCCGAGACACATTGATCCATGAGATGTGTCATGCTGCCTGCTGGGTCATCGATGGCAATGGAGAACTTGCCCATCACCAACTATGGGAGCAGTATTGTGAGAAGGTCGCACAGATCCACCCTGACCTTCCACCCATTACTGTATTCCACAGTTGGGAGTACCACTACCCGGTGGTGTACCAATGCTCAGGGTGCCAGTACAGGTAAGATACGACTCAAATAAACTATGGACAGACGGGCGTCTGATACTGGTCGTGGGTGTATGTGCTACTACCACTGCTTGCTTCATGACTTCTGCAATCAATATGAAGGGGCTCTGTCATTGATGTTGGATGTGTGTGTACCTTTAGGATCAGTCTTTAATATCTTTAATAAGCTTTATCTCCCACTCCAGAGTCGGACGTTGGACGGATTCTCTCGACACCGAGAAGTTTGGGTGCGGCTACTGTGAGAACAAGTTGGTTCTAGTAACCACAACCTGAGAAGATCTATCAGCGACCATCCAGCTCCATCAATAGTCCGATCATCGGCTCGGCCAAGATAGCAGCACACAGATGAAGTCATCCAGAAGACTAGTGGAAAGTCACATCTCAGTCTTCCACCATTTTTCGGGCGTCACGGTGACTCAGTGGTTAGCACTGGTGTCTGCAGCACTCAGGTGGTGGAAACAAATACGACCACGGACATCTGCATGGAGTTTGTATGTCCTCCCCGTGTCTGCGTGGGTTTCCTCCGGGTCCTCCGGTTTCCTCCCACACTCCAAAAATATACTGATAGGTTAATTGGCTTATTCCAAATTGTCCCTAACATGAATTATGGTTCTCCCTGTACAGCGCTACAGACTATGTCATCGCTATATTATCGAGGGGAATCAAATTCATCATTAAATACAAATGCTTTAAACAAACTTATTATTGTAATGTTGCCTTGTGTCAGTAATTTCATACACAGATTATTTACAAAAAAGTTATGTCCTAAAGTGGGACGTCTGGAGGTGAGATTCCGCCATACCGATGGCCAGGGACAGGCATGCGGGTGCTAACACCGACATGGACTGGCAGGACAGGCTTAGACTGGTAATATACAGCGTATACACCCACAACGACTCACACACATCAAACCAAGCAAAGTCATCAAGTTTCAGAGCTCCCATAGAAATTAATGGTGATAGCGGCACATGCGCAGCCACCTTTCCATTTCTGACAGTATGTAATGGGGTCGTTCTTGAGTTACATGTGGGTCCCTGATCTCAGCAATGGGACCTGCATCTATCAAACATTTATGACGTATGCTTTCGATAGAGGATGAAATAATGTCTTCAATGTGCTTCGTCACGTGTCCACGGGCATGCTCGCGATTTCTAATGCTGACCCTATGCTGCTCTCTGATTCAGTTATGTCACCAGCAACATAGTGCATTAAGCATTAATGCTTTAAAGGGCACAGCTCAACTTTCCATCCTAATGTGGCACCTCAAACGTCACAAATTTTTCCAGGGCATTCATAAGGGGTATCTCTGCATTATCGTCCCGAACGGGGAAACAGCTGATCAGCGGATGTGCACGGTGCTGAACCCTCACTGATCTGATATTGATGACCTATTCTAAAGATATTCCACCAATTATCAAACACCTGAATAACTTCTTTAATTAGTTTAGGGGAGTGATTGAACCATTTTTAAGCCAAACACAATCCTTAATATTTATTCTTCACCGGAAGGTAGAATGTGTTAAAAAACAGCTGATTATGGGGCCCATGGGCATTACAAGTATAGGAGACCCGCTCCTTTCTAATGGGAACATTTTTTTATGAGACCCTCCTCCACGTCTCTTCCAAGGGGCATTGGAGTGACTCCCAATTTTTGGCAGCCCTTGCATTCACTGCATAGACCCACTTTCTAATAATGGGAACATTGTTTTCAGGAGGCCCTCTGACCTCCACGTCTTTTCCAAGGGGCATTGGAGTGCCTCCAAATTTTTGACAATCCTTGCATTCACTGCATAGGCAAACACAATGGGAGACCTACTTCCTAATAATGGGAAATTTGTTTTCAGGAGTCCCTCCTCTAAGTCTCTTCAAAGGGGTATTGGGGTGCGTCCAAATTTTGGGCAGCCCTGCCACTCACTGCATACGCAATAACAGTATAGGAGACCTACTCTTTAGTAATGGGAACAATAAAACATAGCCGGCTGATGGCTCTCTAAGAATAGTGAGGGCCGATTGCTGGCCCTTTAAGAATAGTAAAGGCCGCCTGATGAACATTGTTGACAGAAGTCACCTGGGAGTCAGAAATGGTTCCAGGGGTCTTTCCCATACTGTCAAGAGAATGCCAAGAGTGTGCAAAGCAGTCATCAAAGCAAAAGGTGGCTACTTTGAAGAACCTAGAATATAAGACATATTTTCAGTTGTTTCACACTTTTTTGTTAAGTATATAATTCCACATGTGTTAATTCATAGTTTTGATGCCTTCAGTGTGAATGTACAATTTTTATAGTCATGAAAATACAGAAAAATCTGTAGGAGGTGTGTCCAAACTTTTGATCTGTACTGTATATATATATATATATATATATTTATATATATATATATACATATATACACTGCTCAAAAAAATAAAGGGAACACTCAAATAACACATCCTAGATCTGAATGAATGAAATATTCTCATTGGAAACTTTGTTCTGTACAAAGTTGAATGTGCTAACAACAAAATCGCACAAAAATCATCAATGGAAATCAAATTTATTAGCCAATGGAGGCCTCGATTTGGAGTAACCCCCAAAATTAAAGTGGAAAAACACACTACAGGCTGATCCAACTTAGATGTAATGTCCTCAAAACAAGTCAAAATGAGGCTCAGTATTGTGTGTAGCCTATACGTGCATGTATGACCTCCCTACAACGCCTGGGCATGCTCCTGATGAGGTTGCGGATGGTCTCCTGTGGGATCTCCTCCCAAACCTGGACTAAAGCATCCGCCAACTCCTGGACAGTCTGTGGTGCAACGTGACGTTGGTGGATGGAGCGAGACATGATGTCTCAGATGTGCTCAATCGGATTCAGGTCTGGGGAACGAGGTGGGCCAGTCCATAGCTTCAATGCCCTCATGTTGCAGAACTGCTGACAAACTCCAGCTACATGAGGTCTGGCATTGTCCTGCATTAGGAGGAACCCAGGGCCAACCGCACCAGCATATGGTCTCACATGGGGTCTGAGGATCTCATCTCGGTACCTAATGGCAGTTAGGCTACCTCTGGCGAGCACATGGAGGACTGTGCGGCCCTCCAAAGAAATGCCACCCCACACCATTACTGACCCACTGCCAAACCGGTCATGCTGAAGGATGCTGCAGGCAGCAGATTGCTCTCCACGGCGTCTCCAAACTCTGTCACGTCTGTCACATGTGCTCAATGTGAACCAGCTTTCATCTGTGAAGATCACAGGGCGCCAGTGGTGACTTTGCCAATCCTGGTTGTAACATCCCTGGCGGCGTGCTGGCATGGCTTACCACCTCCCACCATTCAAGACCGCCATCTTACCTATCAATCCAGGCTGCACACTTTGCTCCAGTACCTGCTGTCTCTTGTCTGATTGCTTAGGGCGGCGGCGCGGCTGCTGCCTGATTCTTATATTTGCTGTGTGTGCACTCCTAGCCTATTGCTGTGAGTCACTGGATACTTAAACCCCCTCCATCCAGTAGGGGGTGCCTGAGCAACACTTTCATTCAGTGTGCTCTGTGCAACTGAGTTGCCAGGTCCTGTCCTGTATCTTGTTTGTTTCCGCCCCTGGGGGCTGTATACCCAGGCCTGTTACCTGTATCTGTGACTTCTAGTCTGTCTCTGCCACCCTGGGGGCTGAGTTCCCAGGCTCGCTCCTGTATCTTATTCCTGGTTCAGTTCCTGTCTGAACTGTGTCCTAGCCCGTTACCTGTTTCTCTCTATGTCCGAACCTTCCCTTTTCCTGCAGTGTCTGAACCTGCAGCTAACTCCAACTCGTTGTCTCTGAACTTCTGTTTGTGAGTTTTGTGTACACTCGCTACTTCATTGTAAGTACCTTGTGTGTATCTGGTTCTGCTTGTTCACCGCACCTGCGGTTTTGCTCTGCCCTGCTTGTTCACCGCACCTGTGGTTTCGCTCTGCTCAGCTTGTTCACCGCACCTGCAGGTTTTGCTCTGCTCTGCTTGTTTACCGCACCTGCGAGTTTTGCTCTGCTCTGCTTGTCTACCGAACCTGCGGGTTTGGCTCTGCTCTGCTTGTCTACCGCATCTGCGGGTTTTGCTCTGCTCTGCTTGTCTACCGCATCCGCGGGTTTTGCTCTGCTCTGCTTGTCTACCGCAGCTGCGGCTCCGTTACTAAGTCCCAGTCTGTACAGGTCCATATCCTGCCTGTGTTCCTACCTGCCAGTACCCACCTGTCTGCATGCCAGCCGTGTCTGCCAGTGCCCACCTGTCTGCATGCCAGCCGTGCCTGCCAGTGCCCACCTGTCTGCATACCAGCCGTGCCTGCCAATACCCACCTGTCTGCATACCAGCCGTGCCGGCCGGTACCCACCTGTCTGTATGCCAGCCTAACCTGCCTGTTCCTGCATTCCCCGGTGTGGGTCAACAGCTGTGACCAGGGTCTGACCTGGAGTAGCACCTGGTACCTCTCCTCTGTTCCTCCCTGGTTCACGGAGTCGACTGAGTCACCGTGTGACCTTGGTTGGACCGAGTTGATACTTAGTTACACCCCTCCAAGCACTCCTCGGTTCATGGTCCAGTGGGATCACTAATCATGCTCACGCCAGTCAGTCTGGACGTGTGCGTAACACTGGTGTTCTGTGGCAAATGCCAAGCGTCCAGCACGGTGTTGGGCTGTGAGCACAACCCCCATCTGTGGACGTCGGGCCCTCATACCACCCTCATGGAGTCGGTTTCTAACCGTTTGTGCAAACACATGCACATTTGTGGCCTGCTGGAGGTCATTTTGCAGGGCTCTGGCAGTGCTCCTCCTGTTCCTCCTTGCACTATGGCAGAGGTAGCAGTCCTGCTGCTGGGTTGTTGCACTCCTACTGCCCCCTCCACCTTTCCTGGTGTACTGGCCTGTCTCCTGGTAGCCTCCAGCCTCTGGACACTACGCTGACAGACACAGCAAACCTTCTTGCCACAGCTCGCATTGATGTGCCATCCTGGATGAGCTGCACTACCTGAGCAACTTCTGTGGGTTGTAGAGTCCGTCTCATGCTACCACGAGTGTGAAAGCACAACCAACATTCAAAAGTGACCAAAACATCAGCCAGAAAGCATTGGTACTGAGATGTGGTCTGTGGTCCCCACCTGCAGAACCACTCCTTTATTGAGGGTGTCTTGATAATTGCCAATAGTTTCCATCTATTGTCTATTCCATTTGCACACCAGCATGTGAAATTGATTGTCAATCAGTGTTGCTTCCTAAGTGAACAGTTTGATTTCACAGAAGTTTGATTCACTTGAAGTTATATTCTGTTGTTTAAGTGTTCCCTTTATTTTTTTGAGCAGTGTAAATATATATATATATAAATATATATGTGTGTATATACTGTATGTAATTGGTAAACTTATCGGCACCTTCAACCAGTATGTACAGCAAGTGTGAACAGGTGCAAGCTGCTATGACTGCATAATATGCAAACAAAATTAGATACAGTGGGTATGAAAAGTATTCAGACCCCTTTAAATTTTTCACTCTTTGTTTCATTGCAGCCATTTGGTAAATTCTAAAAGGTTCTTCATTTTTTTCTCATTAATGTACACTCTACACCCCATCTTGACTGAAAAAAACAGAAATGTAGAAATTTTTGCAAATTTATCAAAAAAGAAAAACTGAAATATCACGTGGTAACAAGTATTCCGACCCTTTGCTCAGACAGTCATATTTAAGTCACATGCTATCCATTTCCTTGTGATCCTCCTTGAGATGGTTCTACTCCTTCATTGGAGTCCAGCTGTGTTTAATTAAACTGATAGGACTTTATTTGGAAAGGCACACACCTGTCTATATAAGATCTCATAGCTCACAGTGCATGTCAGACAAAATAAGAATCATGAACTCAAAGGAACTGCCCAAGGAGCTCAGAGACAGAGTTGTGGCAAGGCACAGATCTAGCCAACGTTACAAAAGAATTTCTGCAGTACTCAAGGTTCCTAAGAGCACAGTGGCCTCCATAATCCTTAAATAGAAGAAGTTTGGGACCACCAGAAGTCTTCCTAGACCTGGCCGTCCAGCCAAACTGAGCAATTGTGGGAGAAAAGCCTTGGTGAGAAAGGTAAAGAAGAACCTCAAGATCACAATGGCTGTGCTCCAGAGATGCAGTAGGGAGATGAGAGAAAGTTCCACAAAGTCAACTATCACTGCAGCCCTCCACCAGTCAGGCCTTTATGGCAGGGTGGCCCAACGGAAGCCTCTCCTCAGTGCAAGATATATGAAAGCCTGCATCGAGTTTGCTCAAAAACACATGAAGGACTCCCAGACTATGAGAAATAAGATTCTCTGGTCTGAGACGAAGATAAAACTTTTTGTTGATAATTCTAAGCGGTATGTGTGGAGAAAACAAGGCACTGCTCATCACCTGCCCAATACAATCCCAACAGTGAAACCAGGGAAAATTTGGGCCGAATGACCTCTTTAACTGGATTAGTAATATCAGCCTACAGTGGGCGAATTTCCTTCTGCTGATTATGAATAATAGGCAGTAGCCCACGATGATTTTTTATTTAATTCTGTAGTTTACACATAATGTACACTGCTGGTGCTGACTAAAACTCCCATCATTGTCGCCTGATCATGATCATCTTAGGGAGACAAGGCGTTAGATGATAGGTAACTATATCTGTATTTTTTATTTTTAATTCAATATGTATTTATTTATTTTACTTTAAGAACAGGCCCTGGCTGATGACTACTTCCATCAGCGGCGCCTGCTCTCGCCGTTATTAGTGAAAGCAGGCATAGGCTGATCTGATGGGAGTAGTACACTCATCAGCCAATGCCTGTGACCCGCGGTAAGCTTTTTACCGTGGGTCATAGTCACAGCTGCGGGCTCACACTGACATCTGACAGCATGATCCTGTAGTGCTCTAACTGGTGGTAACGATGTTACCGCCGATCAGAGCTGCCAGTGTTTCTCATGCTGTCACACAGATGACATCATGAGAAACACAGACTTCCTGAGGATTGCTAGAGAGGCAAATCAGAACACTCGATTGACTGCAAAAGACCTTCAGAAAGATTTATCAGACCCTGGACTTGTGGTACATTGTTCTACTTTTCGGAGTCACGTGCACAAATATGGCCTTCATGGAAGAGTCATGAGAAGAAAACCTCTCCCGCATCTGACGCGCCCCCTGGGCCTGTGCTGTGCAGGGGATACCCGGAGCCGGATCGCTGGGGGTTGTAGTCCTCCGTGGCTGTGACCCGGTCCATGCCCAGGGCGGTCAAACCAATGGCAGTCTGAGTGTGATAACAAATGTCCGACTATGCCACCCGTGGATTGCGGTCAGTGGGGACCGCCGCTGCGCTGCAGACCGCTGAGGCTGATGTTGTATGCGCAGCCAAGTATGGGATAACTCCCCACGGGAGAAGTATTGCCTCAGGGCAGCTAGTGTGGATGATGAGAGTGATGGTGTGAGCGTCCCAGTATTAATGGTGCTGGTGCGGCGATGAAACACAGAAACGTTTGGTGCAGTTAAGGGTCTTTACTGATGGTATAACGCAGACCCTCCCGGGAGTACTGGCTAGCAGTAGAGGCCTGGTCAGTCTGAGAGCTAGCAGGATCTCCCCTTGGCCAGGTGGAGTTGTAGGCCTCCCCGTCTCTCTGCACTCTTTCCTGGCTACCTTGCTGTGTGCGGGTAGAAGTAGCCCACGTCCCTGAGTATACCGTGTGGTGCTCACCCGTATGGCCGGTGACTTGGGGCCTTCCGTTAGCCTCCGCTTCACGATGGCAGTGCTGTTCCCTTGTTTGTGACCGTGCCTCTGGGCTTCTATGGCCAGAGGACATGGAATCCCCTGCCGGTTGGATTCTGCTGCTGGACCTGGATGTCCACACAGCCTTGGACTCCGTGTCCGGGTTTAGTATCTTTAGCCAAGGCGAGCTTTCTAGCTTCCAGCCTCTGGCACTCGCTCCTGCTCCTACAGAGCTTCTAGTTCTCGCTTTCCCTCTCCAGGCTCTGACTCTCAGACTCCGTCTGTCCTAATCCCGCCCCAGACCCAGTTTATAAGGGCAGATTCCTCCCCTCCCAGGTCTGGGCGGGCAGTGTTGCATGCTTAGGGCTCCTGACCAGAGAAACCTCCCACTTGCTCTCAGACATAATATTTCTATTACTGTGGCAACCAGACCCCTGGGGTGCCACACATCCTTATCATAAAAATCAGCATCAGAAGTATGCAAAAGAACATCTAAACAAGTCGGATGCATTTTGGAAACAAGTACTGTGGACCGATGAGGTTAAAATAGAACTCTTTGGCCTCAATGATCATAGGTATGTGTTGAGAAAAAGGGCACAGAATTTCAGGAAAATAATATCTCGCCAATCATTAAGCATGGGGGTGGATGAATCATTGCTTTGGGGTTGTGTTGCAGCCAATGGCACGGGGAACATTTAACGGGTAGAGGGAAGAATAGATTCAATGAAATTTCAGTATAATCTCTTTTTATTGAAATAGAAATAGACATTAACATATATAACATACATTAATAAATGCCGGTGTTTAGTCATCATGGCGATCAAAATAACATATTCTCTATCACTTCTCTGATAAGACTCGTGCACCTCTTATCTAATAATGTAAATGACTCGCCCCCTGGGCCGTGGGGCTCTCGGAGTCGGGCAACAGGGCAATAATGGGGGTAGTAGTGGCAACCCGGTCCGTGGCTCAGGGTGGTCAGACCAAATGTTGTGGCAGTCTATTTATATGGTTTTGCAATGTCCGACTACGCCACCCGTGGATTGCGGCTATTATGAACCGCCGCTGCAAGGCAGTCCCCTGAGGCTGATGGTGTGTGCAGCTGAGATAGTATAACTCCCCACGGGAAGAGTGTAGCCTCAGGGCAGTGTAGTAGATGGTGGGGGTGATGGTGCAGGGAGTCCCAGTACCGTTAGTGCTGGCGAAGTAAGAAGCACAAAGACAACATGTTGCAGTCCAGGGTCTTTTACTCACAGTTCGTATACTCCAAGCCACTTCTGTACAGGTAGTGACTGCCCAAGCCGTGCCACGTCCACCAGGTGAGGGGCTCGGTCAACTCCCAGGCAATTCAGGAGCATGGCACAGGACCCCCTTCTGTCCTTTCTCTGGATCGTGCCCCACCAGTGACCAAACTTCTGTCCAGCTGTCGCGGATTTATGCGGGAAAACGTGGGCCCCGTTTCCCGCTATCCTATATGGTGCCTTCCTAGCAGGTTTAGTGAGGGGTCGCACCAATATATGATCACGACCTCCGGTTCTTGGCTGAGGATTATTTGCCTCCACCAACTTGGGATCCGGTACCCTTTCCTTGCCTGACCCGTCACCCGTAATTTCCTGGGTCCTTAGGGTCCCTTCTTCCTTTGTGTTCCTGGGCCTTTCTCTTCGGTTCCTTTCTCTTTCTGTTCTGTTCCTTTCTTTCTCTCCCTCTCGCCCTGCCCGTGTCCTAGGCCTGGCTCTGGAGCAGAACTCCAGCGGAGCCTCTGCTCCCCTCCTCCTCCACTCTCACTTCCTCCTCACAGACTCAACCTCTCTCTACTCTTTTAGAACTAAGATGGTGCCCACCTTATATACCTCCTCCTCTGTGTCTGAGCCCAGGTGACCTGCAACCAATGAGCTCCTTCCTATGCCCAGAAACCAGCCCCTATCTGCTCCCACATCACTAGGGTCCCCCCCCCCCTCCACTCCAGCCAGGGACATAGTCAGTCGTGCTCGCATACTAATGGGAGCACCGTAGAGCTGTCCCCTGGAAATGAGGAGTGTATATGTGTGCAGCTAACTGAGCCCTGGTCCATACTCCAACCTTACCCGGGAGTGGAATACCACACCATCAATATCCCTGTAGCGGCCGAACCCTCGGGGCGCTACATAAACATTACTTTTAATCATATCCAACAGTGCAGACAACTACATAAATCAAAAATACAACAGTACAAAAACAAAAAGAGAAAAAAGAAAAAAAAGAAGGGGTGGTGAGGGGGGAAGAGGAAAAAGAGAAAGAAAGATAAGAAAGGAGGGTAGGATTAGTAAATTGAAGAGGAGAAGGAGAACATAAACTAAGGCTCATTTTTAGACTCTCTAATTAGTTCCCAGCACCAACCCAGATCCAATTCACCAATTTATCAGTCTCTCACTCAAACAGCCTGTGAAACTCCGATGAGTCCTGAAACAGAATCCAGACACTCCAGATCTTCCTGAATTTATCAGCACATCCATTAAAGTCAGCAGAAAGTTCCTCCATTCTGCAGATATTAAACATTTCATTTTTTTGAGATCCTTTTGATGAGGGCAGGATAGAAAGCCGAGCTTTCTCAGGACGATTTTCGACCCTACTTCCGGTAATTAGATTATAATTGGAAAATATTTTTTCCCACAAAGGTTTGATCTTACTACACTCCCACCATATGTGAAGCATAGATCCCTTTTCCACTTTACATCGCCAACATAAGTCTGAGGCTGCCGGAAATATGGTGTGAAGTTTTACTGGATACTGGTACCATCTTGCCATAATTTTGAAATTTTTCTCCTGCGCATAACATGTGACCGACATTTTGTGTGTAAACAAGAATCCTTTTCCCCAATCTGTTGAAGATATGACTACCCCCAATTCTTGTTCTCACATGTGTTGAAATTGTAACTTTCCTGAGATACTTTCCCTAATCAAATAATTATAAAGCAGCGATATTATATGATTGGGGGGAGATTCCTGTAAGAATAACCTCTTAAAAGAAGATGGTATACACTGGAATGGGGGTGCCAACCTCTGAGAAAACAAGAATGATTGCAACTGTAAGTATTCCATCCACAGCAATTTTCTAGACAGAGACCTATCCTGTAATGTATTGAATGATGGTATTTTACCATTTTCTAATATATGTAGGAGGCGAGTGTCCTCCATAGCTCTCCATCCCAAGAAAGATTCTCTCAGATATCCAGGAGGAAAGGAAACATTAGAGAAAAGTGGCGTAAGAGGGCTGAATGTTCTAGAGGGATGGTATTTTTTCATAGTTGCATGCCAAATTTTAATTGTTCCCCTAGTCAATTCTGTCAAGCCTCCTATCGAGAAAACATCAGAGGCAAAAAGCCAAGGAAGGTGATTCAAAGGAACACCCACCCCTTCCTGCTCAATAGTGACCCATTGTTTTGTCAGAGAGTTGACATGCCAGTCTATAAAGTGACCTAAAACAGAAGCTTGAAAGTATATTTTAAAATTCGGAAATCCAGCTCCACTGGCTATTTAGGGCGGTTTAATGTCTGCATACTTATCCTGGGTCTATATTTACCCCACACAAACCTGATTAATGCTGTACGTAGTTTGCTGAAGAAGCTGCATGGCGAGAAATGGGAACAGTTTGAAAAATGTATAAAAAGCGGGGCAATATATCGGTTTTTACTGCGTTCATTTTACCAAACCAGGATAGTCTCAGTTTACTGTAATTCAGTAGGTCTTTATATGTACGATCCAAAAGCGATTGGTAATTTAGTGCAAAAAGGTTTGAAAAGTCAGGAGAAATGAGCACGCCTAAGTATTTTATCGCTTCTGACTTCCATTTAAAAGGGAAGTTATCCATTACATGTTCAACTTCTCTCTGTGACAGCGATAAATTTAATGCCTCCGATTTTGAATAATTAACTTTAAAATTACTCAGGATCTATCAAACTCCTTCATTAAAGCAGGAAGAGATGTCTGAGGCTGAGACACATAGAGGAGAAGGACATCTGCATATAATGCTGTCTTATATGTGATGCGACCCCTGGGCCGTGGGGTACTCGGCAGCCGGGCCTCTGGTTGCTGAGGGATATCACGGTAGCTGGCCCGGTCCATGACCCAGGGCGGTCAGTAAAAGGGGGGATACTTTATAGGGGATTTAAGAAAGCGTTCGTGACGCCACCTGTGGATTGCGGCTAGAGGGAGCCGCCGCAGCGGAGCAGTCCTCTGGAGCTGGTGTTACGGCAGCAGGGATGGTGTGGCTCTCCACAGGTAGAGGTAGCTCCAGGGCAGCATGGGGTGTAATGGTGGTGGTGCAGGGGAGAGAGACGGCAGGACGGTCCCGGAGGAAAGACGGACTCTCACACGGGGGTAAGCTTCAGTTCCTTTACTGGTGATGTTGCAGGCACGGTCCAGGGTACTCCAGGCGAAGGACACACTTTTGGACTCTCCCCAGTGAGCGGGTATAGGGCCTCCTGATCCGTTGCTTTATTCTCTAAGCTTCTGACCTGCCTGGAGCTAGGCCTAGCTTGGTTACAGTCTCTCTTTGCACCTGCTGACCTGGTGGTATGGCCTTCTCTTTGGAGATCACTCTGCCTGGACGCTGGGACCTCCGTAACTCCTAGCCCTGGTACTGTAAGCAGCGTTTGGTGAACCTGGGACCTGTAGTCCTCCAGGGGTTCCGGTTGTTCCTACTGGGTATAAAGGGTCCCTGTAGGCGCGGACCCGGTGTCCGGTATATATATATCTGCCCCCTCCCTACTTCTTCCTACTCCTCTCGCCTTCGGCCACACTCAAGGCCCTCACACGTGCTGTAGACCTTGGTTCGCCTAAGCACAGCAGCCAGCGTGCTGCTCTCTTCACTGCTTTCTGAGCGTCAGCACGCTCTCTGCTCAACTCTGAGCTGTGTTCCTCTCTGTGTCTGAACACTAAACTGAGCTGCCTAACTCCACCCTCCCTATATATATCCCTAACGGGCTCCCTCTGCTGGTCTGAGGTGGTAAGGTGGAGGTGCGTGAATGTGTGAGGGCCTCTTGTGGAGAAGTCCATCCATGCACCTTTCTGGGTTCTGTGACACCAATGTGCAGCAGGGTGCCACATTCCCCCCTAATAAAACTCAGTACTTCTGGACTGAAGCATTTTTCTCAAACAGGTTTAAACAATAACATTTCTTCCCTTTATGGGAGGCACTTTCCTTGAACGTTGCAGGTGACATTATAATACAATAATTACAACTATAAATAACAATAAAGTTACAGTCAGTCCCGTAACTTGGTGTCCATTTCACCGAAGAAAGAACATGAGGGACCCGCCTGAAAACCGTCAATGTAGGCTCTGGGCGTGGCTACAGGGCATGGGTGATCCAGGTGCTGTACCACGTCTTCGGCCACGCTAAATGGGTTTTTGTTCCGTGGTCTAATAAGGGGCACTCCAGGGAGCGCAACTATGTACATGACAGTTTTTGGGCTGCTCACAGTCCTCAGCCACTGAGTCCTTTATATATACCCTTACGGGTAACCAAATAAACACATATATTTCAGTTTATACAATAAACATGATGCAATATCCTACTGGGTAACTATTTATACTGCAGGTATTTCTCTATTTACTCCCTATACCTGACAGGGGTCTGGCCTTTACTGCTACGTGATGACCTACGTAGTACGGGGATGCGTGTAGTGTGGATGCTTGTGTAATTTCTATGGGTTGGTGGACTGCAAGACTGCCTTAACCTCTCTACGGGACTGGCAAGTACACTGCTTACTGGGCCTTCTGGCTCTGCTTCTACTGGTGATCCTTATTCCGGGGATTCTTCCTGAGCAGGCTCTTCTGGGGCACTTACAGGTTCTACTTGCAATGGAGGGTCTTCTGGCTGTTGGTAGAAGTGTAACACAGGTATTATTACCGCTCCATCCAGTTGAGGCCAATCTGCCGGGAAATCTCCTAAGACAGTATGGAGTACTTCTTCTTTAGGCTCCTCCGGTACGGTGAGAGGCACTTCCTCCTGGGGCTTCAGCGGACTTGGGCACAACTTCAGATGGTCTCTTGATACCGTTGCAGTCGTTCTTCCTCCGTCTTTGCTAATTAGACAGGTTTTCCTATTGTCGAACCTGGAATTCAACACAGTGTAAGGTTCCCTTTCCCACTGGTCGTCAAGTTTGTGGCTTCTTCTCTTTCGTTTCAACACAACTTCTCCAGGTGTCAAGGGTTCGGCTGGTGCACTCTTGTTGTACTGTGCTTCCTGCTTATCTCTCACCCTACTTAGACTGTTTTCGACACAGGCCTGTACTCTCTTGTACTGCTCCTGTCGAGTCGCATCCCAGTCTTCAGTGGACATATCTGCTTCCGGCTCTACCACTCCAAGCTCCAGGTCCATGGGCAACTTTCCGTGTCTTGCTCTCATGAGGTACGCTGGAGTACAATTGGTGGAACTCACAGGTATGTGATTGTACAGATCTACCAGGTCAGGTAGTTTGTCTGGCCACTGGTTTCTTTCCTCTAGAGGTAAGGTCTTCAACAGGTCGATGACTATGTTATTTATCTTTTCACATAACCCATTGGTTTGGGGGTGGTACGGTGTAGTCTGGATCTTCTTACACCTGTACAGTTGGCAAAACTCTTTGAACATCTCGGCTTCAAAGGCAGGGCCTTGATCCATCAGCACTTTATCCGGGTATCCATGGGGCCTGCAGAAGTATGTTTGAAATGTCCTTGCTGCTGTTTCTGCCATCAGATGCTTGATGGGGGCTACCACCAGGAACCAGGAGTAGTGATCCACCATGGTCAGGGCATACGAGTAGCCTGACCTGCTGGGTGACAAATTGACGTGATCCAGGGCAGCGATCTCCAGGGGCTGGGTTGTCTTGATGGACTGCAGGGGTGCCTTCTGGCTGCTGTAGTCTTTTCTTCTGAGACTACAGGGTCCAAAATCCCAGCACCACCTCTCTATGGAGCTTCGCATTCCAACCCAGTAAAACCGACTCTTCAGGAGAGTTTCCAGCTTTTTCCAGCCAAAGTGCAATGCTTGATCGTGGTAGACCTCCAATAACATCTGGATGTCTGTCCTGGGCACTACGATCTGCCATACCATCTCATGGGTCCTGGGGTTAACATACTTTCGGCACAGTTTCTCTCTATAGATGAACAGCCGGCTTCTCTCATTCCACAGTTGCTTGGCTTGTGGAGACGCGTCCTTCTCCAGAGAGGAACCTTCCTGGGTTATCAGTTCTATGATATGGCTGACAACCGGGTCGCTGTCCTGGGTCTCCTTCCAACTGTGGTGAGGTAAAGGGTTTAGTGTGTTACCACGATACCTCCTGGAGGTGCGCTGCTCGTGGACCATCCCATTTCTATGGAAGGCAGGTAGCTCAATCTCCTGCAGGTCATCCACTTCTTCTTCAGTGTCCGACTGGTGAGGCTTGTGGCCTGCCCGATACTTGATGGTGAACTGATAGTTTGACAGACGGGCCATCCAACGCTGTTCCATGGCTCCCAACTTAGCTGTCTCTAGATGTTTCAAGGGGTTGTTGTCAGTGTAAGCCGTAAACTTACTGGAGGCCAAGTAGTGCTTGAATCGTTCAGTGATGGCCCAGACCAAGACCAGAAGGAGCTATAGTTTTCTGGATTCCTCTCGGTAGGGCGGAGCTTCCTGCTGGCATAGGCAATCACCTTCTCTTTGCCATACTGCTTCTGGCTTAACACATCTCCTAGTCCCTCATTGCTGGCATCAGTGTACAGCAGGAATGGTTGGCTGTAGTCAGGGTAGGTCAGGATTTCTTTGCCAGTCAGGATCTCTTTCATCACTGCAAAGGACTCAGCCTGCTCTTTACCCCACTGGAAGGGGGGGTTCTTGCCTCTGTTGGACGGTATTACCAGGAGATCTTGCAAAGGTGCTGCCTTCTTGGTGTAGTCCTTTACAAACCTCCGGTAATACCCAACCAGTCCCAGGAACTGACGTACCTCCTTGAGATTCTTCGGCTCCGGCCATTTCTGGATGGCAGTGACCTTCTCCGGGTCTGGTGCTACTCCTTCTGGACTGACGATGTGCCCCAGGTACTGAACCTTCCGTTTGAGCAGGTGGCACTTGGAAGGCTTAAATTTCATCCCATACCGGGACAATGCTTCAAATACCTCCACCAGGTGCTTCAAATGGTCCTCATACATCTTGGAGTACACTATCACGTCATCCAGGTATAGCAGCACGGTATCGAAGTTACGGTGTCCCAAACAGCACTCCATCAATCTCTGGAACGTTCCAGGGGCGTTGCAGAGTCCGAAAGGCATACTGTTGAACTCGCAGAGTCCCATCGGGGTAGTGAAGGCCGTCTTCTCCCGGTCCTCCTCAACAACTGCTAATTGGCAGTACCCACTAGTGAGGTCAAGGGTAGAGAAGTAATTTGCAGGCTTTAATGCAGCCAGGGATTCCTCTATATGGGGCAAAGGGTATGCATCTTTATGTGTTATGCGATTTACCTGTCTGTAATCTACACACATCCTCATGCTTCCATCCTTTTTCCTGACCAGGACCAGGGGAGCTGCACATGGGCTACAGCTATCTCTTATTACCCCTGCCTTCCGCATGTCATGCAACATTTCCTTCGCTTTCTGGTAGTGTGCTGGTGGGATTGGCCTGTAACGTTCTTTGATGGGTGGATGGTCATCTGTGGGTATATAGTGTTGTACCCCTTTAATCTTCCCGAAATCAAGTGGGTGTTTGCTGAATACCTGCTCGTATTCCTGGACCACCCTGTATACACCTTGTTTTTTATGGACTGGAGTGGCGTCAGTCCCAACATGGAGCTGTTGACACCAATCCTCCAACTGAGCTTCGGAGTCATTGTCCACCACTGTATCTGGTGGGGTCAAGGATTCCGCTGTGTGTATGGCGTTGTTATCGTTGTTATCCACAGTATACAACCTGGCGACAGTGGCATATCTTGGTAATTTAACTTCATCCTCCCCATAATTTAGGAGTCGTACGGGTACCCTCCCATTGCGTACATCAACCACCCCTCTGGCAGTTAAGAGTGTAGGCCTGTGCTCCAAACTAATGGGCTCCACTACTGCCTGATAGTTCTGTCCTTTGAGACCTATTGCTGCTCTACACCAAATCAGCATTTCACTCATCGGGGGAATCATAATGGGTATCGGGTCTGTGACCCGTACATTAGCAATTTCACCACCTGATAGCTTTACCTGTTGCTGGTACATAAGGGCTCGGATCTCTTTCTGGAGCACCCTCCTCTGCCCTGGTTTGGCGGTGTCAGCAATCTGTTGGAGCAAAAACAACACTTCTCCCAAACAGTTACCGACAATATTCGTACCAAGTATAATATACAAGTCTGTATCACCAGGATTAAACTCCACTACAATCAGCCCTTGGTCCTTTAGTTCCACTTTCCCCACCTTCACTGTCACATTCTTAACCCCTACTAGGTTAAGAGAAAGGCCGTTAGAGGCATACACGGAGAGGTTCGGGGCTGGCGGCTGGAGTTCGTCTAAGGACCAGAACCTTTTGTAGAGGACATCAGGCATGATGGTTACCTGAGATCCAGTGTCCAGCAGGGCAGGTGTCGCGATGCCATCCAGCACAATGGACAGGAAAGGTCTTCCTCCCACGAACCGATGGTACCAGTCTGATGGGCCTGCTTGATTTACTCCTGGGTGTCGGCCCTCGGCCCAATGGTTTGCTTGTTTAAAGGACAGTTCCGCTCTGTGTGGCCTGCCTTCTGGCAGCGGTAGCAGATGAACTCTCCTGGAGGGCGACGTTGGTCGTTGGTCCTCCCATGGGGTGGCGTTGTCCTCCTCTGGGGTGGCGTTGTCCTCATACGGGGTGGCGTTGTCCTCCTTCTTCTTCTCATCCAGGGGACATCCTCAGGGCTGTCGGCGAGTAGTATCCGTCCTTCCGGCTCGGGCTCATCCTGTAGCTACAGGGTGCTGAGGACAGTGGCCAGGGTTTTACTTAACTGGCGCACTTCATAGCGCAGGCTGTCCAGCTCGCTAGGTGGCACTGTTTGCATCTTTGTTTCCACCGTTAGTGAAGGAGCAGTGGGTGCTGCGGGCACTGGGGTGGCCCCACCCTGGGAACGCTGGATAGCAGTATCTGATGTTTCCAGGGGCTGCAGACCATTTATAGCCTCGTCCTTAAGGGACGAACCTGTTTCAGGGCCCGCAGGGCTTCCTGTAAGCGCCAGGCATAGTCCCGGACACTGTCCTCAGGTTTCTGGACTCAGTGGTAGAACCTCATCCGGAGGTCTGTCTCAGTGCGGTTTTCAAACACAGTTTGCAGTCTCTTAAAGATGATGAATACTGATTCCGAGTCTGTGGCTAGCTAGGTTTCAATTTCCCGCTCTGCGGCACGAGTCAATTGTCCCAGCACAACAGCAGCTCTCTGTTTACCGGTCATAGAATACATGTCTAGCACACCGCATATTTTCCTCTTGAATCCGGACAGGGTGTCCGGTTTTCCATTATACTGGGGAAGCCATTTCTGTTAGAACCCTTCTGTTTGTTTTTGTTTCTATCTTGTGTTTTGCGGTCACGTGACCATCTTCCTATATATTCCAGCTACGCCCTTCGGGCCTTGCTGGACTTCAGTGTTGTTTTGACTGTTTCTCTAGCCAGGTGCTTTTGTGCCTATCTATCTCTAGTTTGCTTGGTCCTCTGGACCTCTAGTACTTTTGTCAGTTTTTATTTTGCTACAGGAAGATGGCGGACAATGGCGAGAAATCTCGGGAATGGCAGGAAAACTTCACCACAGTGAGTATTACAGTCTCTTAAGGCGCACAGTACCCGGTGGCAACGGGCATGGAATCCTGTTCGTGACGCCAAGGCTGATGTGCCCCCTGGGCCGTGGGGTACTCAGCAGCCGGGCCTCTGGTTGCTGGGGGATATCACGGTAGCTGGCCCGGTCCGTGACCCAGGGCGGTCAGTAAAAGGGAGGATACTTTATAGGGGATTTAAGAAAGTGTTTGTGACGCCACCTGTGGATTGCGGCTAGAGGGAGCCGCCGCTGTGGAGCAGTCCTCTGGAGCTGGTGTTACGGCAGCAGGGATGGTGTGGCTCTCCACAGGTAGAGGTTGCTCCAGGGCAGCGTGGGGTGTAATGGTGGTGGACCAGGGGAGAGAGACGGCAGGATGGTCCTGCAGGAAAGAAGGACACTCACACGGGAGTAAGCTTCAGTACCTTTACTGGTGATGTTGCAGGCACGGTCCAGGGTACTCCAAGCGAAGGGCACACTTTTTTACTCTCCCCAGTCAGCGGGTATAGGGCCTCCTGATCCGTTGCTTTATTCTCTAAGCTTCTGACCTGCCTGGAGCTAGGTCTAGCTTGGTTACTGTCTCTCTTTGCACCTGCTGACCTGGTGGTAAGGCCTTCTCTTTGGAGATCACTCTCCCTGGATGCTGGGACCTCCGTGACTCCTAGCCCTGGTACTGTAATCAGCGTTTGGTGAACCTGGGACCTGTAGTCCTCCAGGGGTTCCGGTGGTTCCTACTGGGTATAAAGGGTCCCGGTAGACGCGGACCCGGTGTCCGATATATATATATCGGGGTGAGCCTGGTATGCTCCTCTGCCCCCTCACTACTTCTTCCTTCTCCTCTCGCCTTTGGCCACACTCAAGGCCCTCACACATGCTGTAGCCCTTGACTCGCCTAAGCACAGCAGCCAGCATGCTGCTCTCTGAGCGTCAGCACGCTCTCTGCTCAACTCTGAGCTGTGTTCCTCTCTGTGTCTGTGACTCGCCCAGGGGAATGGGGATGACTCGGTACCCGTGCCTTTAGCCTGGCCTTTAGGGATGTCGCGGTGGTCGGCTCCGGGGCCCTTACCCTGGGGTCGCTCCTTAAAAAGGGTGGATATTTGTTAATTTTAAGATAGAGTTTGTGATGCCACCTGTGGCTTCTGGTGAGGATCACCAGCGCTGCGCAGTCCACTGAGGCCGTTGATAAGGCAGCTCGATGGTATAGCTCCCCACAGGTGGAGATAGGCCTCAGGGCAGTGTATGACGGGGAATGCAGGACAGGCGAGACCGAGCCAGGTCAGAGCAAGAACAGGGACAGACACGATAGTCACTTCAGTACATTTTACTGATGGAAATTCAGGCACATCCCGGAGCGCTGTAGGGTGAAGGGTGCATGTCAGGATCCTCCCCAATGAGCATTTTTTGGGCCTCCTGCTTCTTGTCTCTGCGTAGTAAGTTTCTGACCTGCCTGGAGCTAGGCCTAACTTTGTCTCTGTCCTGCGCTGGCTGACCTTGTGGTAGGGCCTTTTCTTGGATTACACGCACCTTAGCTGCGGGCCTATGTGTCTCCTGGCTCTGTTACGTATCAGCACTTTAGCGATCCTGGGACTTGTAGTTCTCCAGGGATTCCGGTTTATCTTACTGGGTCGTGGAGATCCCGGTAAGCTTCGGACCCGGTGTCCGGTAACCGCTTCGGGGTGAGCCAATTAAGCTCCTCTGCCCCCTATGTGCTAACTCTCTACTCGCCTTCGGCCTCCTCGGGCCCTCACTAGGCTACTCACACTAACGGCAGCTTGCCGCGCTTCACCGATCTTATGGCGCCAGCACGCCTAAAGCTCACCACTCTGAGCTACAACTGAGTCTGGATCTGGATAAGCTCCACTGCAGGATAGCAATTGCAGGAGCTGGAACAGGCTTTTGTCCTCTGAGGTAACTCCTCTCAGGCTGTACTGGACTCACTGCTAAACCAGAATAGACTAACTCTGACTAACTGCCGCCTGGCTCCACCTTCCCTATTTATCTATCCCTAACGGGCTCCCTCTCGTGGTCTGAGGTGGAAGGTGGAGATGTGTGAATGGTTATGGGGGCCTCTTGTGGAGGAATCCTTCAATACACCCTTCTAGGATCTGTGATACCAAGCACAGCTGGGCATCACATTTGAACACTAAACTGAGCTGCCTAGCTCCACCCTCCCTATACATATCCCTAATGGGCTCCCTCTGCTGGTCTGAGGTGGTAGGGTGGAGGTGTGTGAATGTGTGAGGGCCTCTTGTGGAGAAGTCCATCCATGCACCCTTCTGGGTTCTGTGGCAAGAATGCACAGCAGGGCGCCACATATGTCCTGGTACCTATTTTAACCCCATGAATATTGCTGTCTTTCCTTATTGCATTGACCAAGAGTTCCATCACTATCACGTACAGAAGGGGGGACAGAGGGCACCCTTGTCTAGTCCCGTTTCGTATCGCAAAAGGTAAGGACAAGGTTCCATTGACCCTAACTCTAGCAGTAGGGCCAGAGTACAGGGAAGAAATTAACTGTAAAAATTGTGGTCCAATGCCTATTTGACATAATGCCTCCTTCATAAACCCCCAATGAACCCTGTCAAAGGCCTTCTCTGCATCAACAGATAAAAGGCCCATATATATGGAGCGACTTTTAGCTTTAGAGATTAGCAACATGCTCATAATAGTTTTGTGTCTTGCCTCTCGGCCCTGAATAAATCCAACTTGATCCTACTTGATCAGTATTTATAAGAGAGGGCAACAATGGGGTAAGTCTTTCTGTTAGTATTTTTGAGAGTATTTTAATGTCCACATTTATTAATGATATGGGTCTATAATTAGCTCTGATTGTAAGATCCTTACCTGGTTTAGGGAGAACGTTAATATGAGCTTCCAATGATTGGGGGACAAAACATGTCTTATCATTTAATGAATTAAAGGTTTTGTTCATAACAGGGGATAGCTGAGTTTTAAGGGACTTATAGAATGCTGGAGTAAATCCGTCTGGGCCAGGACTTTCACCAGATGGTGTAGATTGAATTGCAAGATTGACCTCCTCCTCTGTAATGTCCTTTTCCAGTGCCTCAGAAACATGACTATCTAAACAGGGTAAAGAAGTATCTTGTATGTACTCCTTAATTCGGATAGATAGGTCAGAAGGGGAGAGATCAGAGTATTGCCTTTTAATATTGTACATCTTCTCATAGTTTGAGCGGAATATGTCAATGATTTCTGTAGGATTATGAGCATCCTCCCCATTTTGTTTTTTGATATTTGGAACGTATGCCGCCACAGAGCAAGGGTGAAGCAACCTTGAGAGTGCCCGTCCACATTTATCTGACGATTCCTAAAAAAAGTTTTTAATTAGCTCCCTGTGTCTTAGGTATTTTTGGTCTAGCAAGATCTTGAGAACATTCCTTTTTTCGGATAATTCTGCAAGAGTGTTAGGCGACAATGTAGGTTTATGCGAGACCTCAAGTGTGTGTATCTGTCTCAAAAGGTCATTTACCTTTAGAGTTCTCTCCTTTTTGAGTTTTGAACCATGCTTAATCAACACGCCTCTCATGACACATTTTAAAGTTTCCCATTGCAGAGGTATTGAGGTCTGATCTGCTTTATGAATCTGCAAAAAAGAATCAATAGAATCCTTTAATTCTGCCATACAGATTTTGTCTTTTAGAAAGTGATCATTCATTTTCCATGTCCATGTACGCTGGACCAGGGAGGGTACAGTGTCCATTTTAGGACATGATCAGATATCAAAATCAAGCATCGGAATGATGTCAGTTTGAGGCTAAATACCCTGTCTAACAAGTGAATCTGACAAGCGATCCAGACAAGTAATTTTGACAAGTGATTTTGACAGGTGATTCTGACGAGTGATTTTGACGAGTGATTTTGATGAGTGATTCTGACAAGTGATTCTGACAAGTGATTTTGACAAGTGATTTTGATGAGTGATTTTGACGAGTGATTCTGACAAATGATTTTGACAAGTCATTCTGACAAGTGATTTTGACAAATCATTCTGACAAGTGATCCTTACAAGTGATTTTGACAAGTGATTTTGACGAGTGATTTTGATGAGTGATTCTGACAAGTGATTTTGACAAGTGATTTTGACAAGTGATTTTGATGAGTGATTCTGACAAGTGATTCTGACGTGTGATTCTGACGAGTGATTTTGACAAGTGATTTTGACGAGTGATTCTGACGAGTGATTTTGATGAGTGATTCTGACGAGTGATTTTGACTAGTGATTCTGACAAGTGATTCTGACGAGTAATTTTGACAAATGATTCTGACAAGTGATACTTACAAGTGATTTTGACAAGTGATTTTGACGAGTGATTCTGACAAGTGATTTTGATGAGTGATTCTGACAAGTGATTTTGACAATTGATTTTGACAAGTGATTCTGACAAGTGATTTTGACAAGTGATTTTGACAAATGATTCTGACAAGTGATTTTGACGAGTGATTTTGACGAGTGATTCTAACGAGTGATTCTAACGAGTGATTTTGACAAGTGATTTTGACAAGTGATTCTGACAAGTGATTTTGACAAGTGATTTTGTTGAGTGATTCTGACGATTGATTCTGATGAGTGATTTTGATGAGTGATTTTGATGAGTGATTCTGACGAGTGGTTTTGACAAGTCATTCTGACAAGTGACTTTGACAAGTGACTTTTACAACTATAATAATAATAATAATAAAAAAAATAACTTCGCTGATGGGACTTGAACCCAAAATTCTGTATTCCAAATCCAGTGCACTAAGCACTAAGCTAGAAACTCAGTTGTGAAAGCTTTGGATTTGTATTTGCTTATATAATTTTCAGTGCAAACTGGTCTCTAACTCATTGGGACTTATGCACAGACTTCAAGCAAGCCAAATTCAAATGATGTTTGATTTTGATGTGTGAGTCTGATGTGTTACTTTCTTCAAACATCAGAATCAAAATCATAATGACTTTTAGTCACCCTGAGTATTTTCATGGTTAATGTCATAAGACAAAAAAAGCTACAAGCTACTATTACTTGACAGGATAGCGCAATGGTAAAACATCAGCCTCTGAAATTACAGTGTCAGAATTCAAATCCTGATAGAAATACATTTTTTTTTTTAAATTAATTATGCCTATTTAGCACACAAACTACAGGGGTGTTTTACTTTTAATATCTGACACTCTGATTGTCATCCTGACGTGTTACGAGTTTCAGACACGCTGTCTATTTGCATGTTAAATTACATAGCCAAAGTAAATCACTTGGCAGAATCACTTGTCAAAATCACTTGTCAAAATCATTTGTCAAAATCACTCGTCAGAATCACTCATCAAAATCACACGTCAAAATCATTCATCAAAATCACTCGTCAGAATCACTCGTCAAAATCACTAGTCAGAATCACTCGTCAAAATCACTCGTCAAAATCACTCGTCAGAATCACTCGTCAGAATCACATGTCAGAATCACTCGTCAGAATCACTCGTCTAAATCACTCGTCAAAATCACTCGTCAAAACCACTCGTCAAAATCACTCGTCAGAATCACTTGCCAGAATCACTTGCAGGAATCACTCGTCAAAATCACTCATCAAAATCACTCATCAAAATCACTAGTCAAAATCACTTGTCAGAATCACTTATCAAAATCAGTTCTCAGACAGGGTATTTAGCCTCAAACTGACATCATTCTGATTTTGATTTTGATATCTGATCATGTGCTAAAATGGACACTGTAGGAGGGAACGGAAATAGATAGGAAGATTGGGGCATGGTCAGACCACAATATGTCACCTATTGTAGCAGATGGGTTCCAAGAGAGAGCGTGATGACTCAACAGGAAGAAATGAATTCATAAAGAAAAAATGACGTATACGAACATATGCAAAAAAAACCCAAAGTTTATTATAAATGCAAGATATAACAAGCATACACAATGAAGAGAATGGCATAAATACATTGGTAGTAAGCTAATAAGAGAGATACCACGAACTGAATAACCACATACTAGAAAGTTTAAGAATCAATAATTGAAGTAAGTAAGGGTATGGGTATGTCAAGCATATGCCATAACCCAGCTACAAAAGTGTAAAGTATCAAGAAACTTATACTTAGGGGTGACGATACCTGGACTGACATACTGACAAACACATGTGAGTAATAGTATATATTTATCCATCTTTGAGTGCTAAATGGATTTACCTTTTTACTACTTATTTATGCACTGTGCACTTTAGCATCTCAATGGAGTTTCTTGATACTTTACACTTTTGTAGCTGGGTTATGGCATACATGTGCAGATCTGTTCTTTGTTAGGGAGGTACCAGTTGGCTATTCTATATCTTGATTCTGCTATTTTGAGTTTGAGGAACACATATCTGCCTTGATCATCAATGAGAGAGTCTGTGAGAGTATAGGCCAACGACTTGTGTATGGCTATGGATACACCCTTAGAGCGTGAATCCGGATTAGTGCTGTGGAACCACCGAGAGTAATACCTATCTCCAAAAACAGGCATATGCCCAGTTTTAAAGTGCATTTCCTGTAACATAAGAACCTGGACTCTTTATTTGTGCATAGAGTAGAAAATTTGTGAACGTTTCTGTGGGACATTAAAGCCTCTTACATTCAGTGAGCCTACTTTAACAGAGGACATGATTACCAAGGGGGACGAAAGGAGTGGGGCAAGAAGGAAAACGTAAATACACAGAAAACTAAGAAGAAATTACGGGATATATAAAATAAAAACCAAAACAAAATTATAAAACAAAATGAAAGCAAAACAATCTGATGAGAGGAAATAGGTATATTTTACACCTGCACAGCAGAGTGTAAACCCCCCTGGGAGGATGGGCTTTCTACTGGGGAGCCCCCCCCCCCCCCCCCAAACCAGACATCAGGCCATACCATTTTGTCTTAAAATCTATGATAGAAAAGCAGCCAAAAGCTGTCAAAGATTAGCATCTACTTATCATTATATTAAACGTTGAATCAGTATATCACATATCAGAGGATCTGGGGCCCAAGGACCTATAAGCCCTATCTAGCTCCAACTCATTCTCTAAGGGCAGACCGAAGATAGAGTTAAACAAATGACGTAGTGTCTCATCCAGTTCATGGTGTTCAGTTGTCTCTGTAAATCCTCTAATCCTAATATTGTTGCCCTTCCTCTGTTTTCAATATCATCTATCAAATCTGTTAGGTATTCCAGTTGGTATGAGTGAGAAGACAAAGTTTGTTCCTGAGAATTTACTTGTTGAGCGATGGATGCTGTATGTGATTCAGCAGCAGACACTTTTTCTGTTAACTCTTGCATGTCCCCTCTAAGGGAGGCTGCTTCAGCCCTGTAAGAGGACTCCAGTCTAGACATATAATTCTCCATGTGCCTCTGGTTGGAATAGCTCGTATTCGATCTCTGAGGTCTCTCCACACTGCCTCACATTGTAATGAGTCATCCTGTTGGTTCTCCTCTGAGCAGCCAGGGGAAGAAGAATGTAATAATGCAGGGAATGAGCCTCTCTCAGGGGAACTCCGGGCATCAGTGTGTGACTGGGGCCTCTGCAGGTCTGGACCCGCAGAAGAGATAAGTACTGCCAATCTGGTGTGTCCTGTAGTGTTGTACCACCCCCGTAGTGTTCGGGTTCGGTTCGGTTCGTCGAACACCGGGATGTTCGAGGAACTGTTCGTCGAACTGTTTGTCGAACACCTTAGAACACCGTCGAACACCGTTAAAACCAATGGCAGGCAAACAAAAACACATAGAAACACATAGAAAACACCTTCAAAGGTGTCCAAAAGCTGACAAACTGCTCAGAAGACGCTTTCTGTAAAAAAGCCGGCCGGCAATTCAGCAGCGGCATACACCGGTACCCGACAATTTAGACAAGAAGGAATAGAGCCTCACACAAAGATTAGATAGATAGAAACATGTCAGTCACATATATATGAAGTACAGTGACAGTGTTGCTTACTGTACTTGTCATTTAGTGTAAAGGATTTATTAAAAAATATAATAGTGTTTTCATGCACTGTCTCTTTAGAAAAGCCGGCCGGCAATTCAGCAACTGTACCCGACAATTTATAACAGACAGAATAGAGCTTCACACATAGATTAGATAGATAGAAACATGTCAGTCACATATATGTGAAGTACAGTGACAATGTTGCTTACTGTACTTGTCATTTAGTGTAAAGGATTTATTAAAAAAAATAATAGTGTTTTCATGCACCGTCTCTTTAAGAAAGCCGGCCGGCAATTCAGCATCTGTACCCGACAATTTATAACAGACAGAATAGAGCTTCACACATAGATTAGATAGATAGAAACATGTCAGTCACATATATATGAAGTACAGTGATAGTGTTGGTTACTGTACTTGTCATTTAGTATTAAAATAAAGGATTTATTATTAAAAAAAATTGGCGTGGGGTTCCCCTTAATTTTAGTCTCTAGCGGAGGTTAAGCAGACAGCTGGGGCAGATGTTTGAAGCCTGGGAAGGGGGTAATACCCACGGAGCTTCCCAGGCTACTAATATGAGCCCCCAGCTGAATACCTAGCCTTTACTAGCTATTAAAATGGGGGACCCCCCCCAAAAAATGACGTGGGGTCCCCCCTAATTTAATAGCTAGCAAAGGCTAGGCAGACAGCTGGGCGCTGATATTAATAGCCCAGGAAGGGTGCCATGAATATTGGCCCCCTCCCAGGCTAGAAACACCAGCCATCAGCCGCCCCAGAAATGGCGCATTCATAGGATGCGCCAATTCTGGCACTTAGCCTCGCTCTTCCACGCTGCCCTGTAGCGGTGGCAGGGGGTAATAGGGCTGGGGTTGATGTCAGCTTATAATGCCAGCTGACATCAAGCCCAGGTTAGTAATGGAGAGGCGTCTATAAGACACCCCCATTACTAACCCCATAGTCAAAGTTAAAAGAAAACACAAACACCCAGAATAAAGTCCTTTAATTGAAAAAAAGACACAATCCTTTATTGTTCTAAATTAAACCATACTTACCGTCACGCCCATTCCAGCTGAAGCCAACGATCTCCTGCAATAAAAGAAAAATAATAAAGCAACCTCATCCTTACCTTTCCATGGTTCCCACGACAGCTTCAGCTCTGCTACATCGAGATGACATGCTGGACCGCAGCAGAAAGCTGCCATCCAGCCTGTCATCCCGCAGACACTGAGAAGCGCAGGCTTGCTTGCGCTCTGCAGTGTCTGGCTGTGACGGCATAAAGATGAGACGAGTTCATGTCCAATGAACTCGGCACACCTCATGCACGTCACTGACAACGTGGGAAAATTCTCATGCTGAAGCGCTGAGTGCAGGAGAATTCTCCCACGCTGTCAGTGACGTGCATAAGGTGAGCTCATGTCCAATGAACTCAGCTCACCTCCTGCACGTCACTGACAGCGTGGGAGAATTCTCCTGCACTCAGCGCTTCAGCGTGAGAATTCTCCCACGCTGAAGTGCTGCGTGCAGGAGAATTTTCCCACGCTGTCAGTGACGTGCATAAGGTGAGCTCATGTCCAATGAACTCAGCTCACCTCCTGCACGTCACTGACAGCGTGGGAGAATTCTCCTGCACTCAGCGCTTCAGTGTGAGAATTCTCCTACGCTGAAGCGCTGAGTGCAGGAGAATTTTCCCACGCTGTCAGTGACGTGCATGAGGTGAGCCGAGTTCATTGGACATTAACTCGGCTCATCTGGATGCCCTCACAGATAGACACTGTGGAGCGCAAGCAAGCCTGCGCTTCTCAGTGTCTGCGGGATGACAGGCTGGATGGCAGCGTTCTGCTGCGGTCCAGCCTGTCATCTCGATGTAGCAGAGCTGAAGCTGTCGTGGGAACCATGGAAAGGTAAGGATGATGTTGCTTTATTATTTTTCTTTTATTTCAGGAGATCGTTGGCTTCAGCTGGAATGGGCGTGACGGTAAGTATGGTTTAATTTAGAACAATAAAGAATTGTGTGTTTATTTCAATTAAAGGACTTTTTTCTGGGTGTTGTGTTTTTTTTAAATACTTTACTAGAAATTCATGGTGGTCATGTCTAATATTGGCGTGACCCCATGAATTTTGGGCTTAGGGCCAGCTGATAATGCCAAGCTGGCCCTAACCCCTTTATTACCCAGTAAGCCACCGCATCAGGGCCCTGGATGAGTTGGGTACAGCGCCAGAAGATGGCGCTTCTATGAACGCGCCATTTTCCAGGGTGGCTGCGGACTGCAATTTGCAGCGGGGGTGGCCCAGAAAGCTTGGGCCTCCCTGCGCTGCGGATTCCAGCCCCCAGCTGCATAGTTGTACCTGGCTGGACACAAAAACAGGGCGAAGCCCCACGTCAATTTTCTTTAAATTATTTCATGAAATAATTAAGAAAAAAAGGGCTTCCCTATATTGTTGTGTCCGGCCAGGTACAAATAGGCAGCTGGTGGTTGGGGGCAGCCCGTTCCTGCCTGCTGTACCTGACTGGACACAAATATAGTGCGAAGCCCCACGTCAATTTTTTTTTAATTATTTCATGAATTTCCTGAAATAATTTAAAAAAATTGAAGTGGGGCTTCGCACTATATTTGTGTCCAGCCAGGTACAGCAGGCAGGAATGGGCTGCCCCCAACCACCAGCTGCCTATTTGTACCTGGCCGGACACAACAATATAGGGAAGGCCTTTTTTTCTTAATTATTTCATGAATTTCATGAAATAATTAAAAAAAATTGAAGTGGGGCTTCGCACTATATTTGTGTCCAGCCAGGTACAGCAGGCAGGAACGGGCTGCCCCCAACCACCAGCTGACTATTTGTACCTGGCCGGACACAACAATATAGGGAAGGCCTTTTTTTCTTAATTATTTCATGAATTTCATGAAATAATTAAAAAAAAAATACGTGGGGCTTCGCCCTATTTTTGTGTCCAGCCAGGTACAACTAGGCAGCTGGGGACTGGAATCTGCAGCGCAGGGAGGCCCATGCTTTCTGGGCCCCCCCCGCTGCAAATTGCAGTCCGCAGCCACCCCGGAAAATGGCGCGTTCATAGAAGCGCCATCTTCTGGCGCTGTACCCAACTCATCCAGGGCCCTGGTGCGGTGGCTCACTGGGTAATAAAGGGGTTAGGGCCAGCTTGGTATTATCAGCTGGCCCCAAGCCCAAAATTCATGGGGTCACGCCAGTATTAGACATGACCGCCATGAATTTCTAGTAAAGTATTTAAAAAAAACACAACACCCAGAATAAAGTCCTTTAATTGAAATAAACACACAATTCTTTATTGTTCTAAATTAAACTATACTTACCATCACGCCCATTCCAGCTGAAGCCAACGATCTCCTGCAATAAAAGAAAAATAATAAACCAACCTCATCCTTACCTTTCCATGGTTCCCACGACAGCTTCAGCTCTGCTACATCGAGATGACAGGCTGGACCGCAGCAGAACGCTGCCATCCAGCCTGTCATGCCGCAGACACTGAGAAGAGCAGGCATGCTTCGCTCCTCAGTGTCTCGCTGTGACGGCATAAAGATGAGCCGAGGTCATGTCCAATGAACTCGGCTCACCTCATGCACGTCACTGACAGCGTGGGAAAATTCTCACGCTGAAGTGCTGAGTGCAGGAGAATTCTCCCACGCTGTCAGTGACGTGCATGAGGTGAGCTCATGTCCAATGAACTCAGCTCACCTCATGCACCTCACTGACAGCGTGGGAAAATTCTCCTGCACTCAGCGCTTCAGCGTGAGAATTCTCCCACGCTGTCAGTGACGTGCATGAGGTGAGCCGAGTTCATTGGACATGACCTCGGCTCATCTTTATGCCGTCACAGAGAGACAATGTGGAGCGCAAGCATGCCTGCTCTTCTCAGTGTCTGCGGGATGACAGGCTGGATGGCAGCGTTCTGCTGTGGTCCAGCCTGTCATCTCGATGTAGCAGAGCTGAAGCTGTCGTGGGAACCATGGAAAGGTAAGGATGAGGTTGCTTTATTATTTTATTTTTATTACAGGAGATCGTTGGCTTCAGCTGGAATGGGCGTGACGGTAAGTATGGTTTAATTTAGAACAATAAAGAATTGTGTCTTTATTTCAATTAAAGGACTTTATTCTGGGTGTTTGTGTTTTTTTTAACTTTGACTATGGGGTTAGTAATGGGGGTGTCTTATAGACGCCTCTCCATTACTAACCTGGGCTTGATGTCAGCTGGCATTATAAGCTTACATCAACCCCAGCCCTATTACCCCCTGCCACCGCTACAGGGCAGCGTGGAAGAGCGAGGCTAAGTGCCAGAATTGGCGCATCCTATGAATGCGCCATTTCTGGGGCGGCTAGTGGCTGGTGTTTCTAGCCTGGGAGGGGGCCAATATTCATGGCTCCCTTCCTGGGCTATTAATATCAGCCCCCAGCTGTCTGCCTAGCCTTTGCTAGCTATTAAATTAGGGGGGACCCCACATCATTTTTTGGGGGGGGTCCCCCATTTTAATAGCTAGTAAAGGCTATGTATTCAGCTGGGGGCTGATATTAGTAGCCTGGGTAGCTCCGTGGGTATTACCCCCTTCCCAGGCTTCAAACATCTGCCCCAGCTGTCTGCTTAACCTCCGCTAGAGCCTAAAATTAAGGGGAACCCCACACCAATTTTTTTAATAATAAATCCTTTATTTTAATACTAAATGACAAGTACAGTAACCAACACTATCACTGTACTTCATATATATGTGACTGACATGTTTCTATCTATCTAATCTATGTGTGAAGCTCTATTCTGTCTGTTATAAATTGTCGGGTACCGCTGCTGAATTGCCGGCCGGCTTTCTTAAAGAGACGGTGCATGAAAACACTATTATTTTTTTTAATAAATCCTTTACACTAAATGACAAGTACAGTAACCAACACTGTCACTGTACTTCATATATATGTGACTGACATGTTTCTATCTATCTAATCTATGTGTGATGCTCTATTCCTTCCATTCTAAATTGTCGGGTACCGGTGTATGCCGCTGCTGAATTGCCGGCTTTTCATGTTTCACTGTTGGCACTGTTCCCATCGATTTGGGCAATCACTGTAATGCCACAACCACCATGGCTGTGGCATTACAGTGAGTGGCAGACAATCCCTGCATGATTGGTGCTCTAAATAGCGCCAGACATGCAGGACACGCTTTTGGTGCACGAACAGTTATCGAACATAACCTCGAACAGCCGAATTTTTTGCAAATCGTTCGGGTTCGTCGAACAACTCGAACACCGCCCAAAACAGCTCGAATTTGAGATTGGCGAACAGTTCTAGTCGAACAACGCTCATCTCTAGTGTCTAGGGGCTGGGGCACCAAGTGATCCTCTACCACGCACCTGAGCTCCGAAGGCGCAAAGCCGGAATCTGCCATCTTGGACTGAGGGAGATCCCCCGCAGCAGCAACAAGGCCTCCCGCGTCTCCCCAAGTCCAGGAAGCCAGGTCAGCGTCCTCCGCCGATGAAGGTATCGTCCGCTCTGCTAATGTTGATGTGGGGGAGCATTTACCCCAGGACCTTTGGACCTCCGATGCAGGAGATGAGGAGCGCTAGGCAGGGACAGCCGATGCCATCTTAGATCCCACTCTTGCAGGAGAGGCAGATGCTGCAATTTCTTAGGTAGCGGGTAATATTTGTTGGAGGGACCCGCTGAGTACTCACACTGGTCTGCATTATATTCTTCTTCTTTTTTGCCGGCATTGGAAGTGTTTTGACCTGATTTGAAGTGATAGGCATGCCCTGAAGCTGGTCTAGGGATGGGAGCAGACAACCATGCGACTTCACTCCTCCATAGCCAGGCCACACCCCCCCATTCAAAGAAATTTCAACAAATTCTTGATGTAAACATTAAGATTTGAGAGTCCTCAGTGGCTGATACCTTTTAATGGTTAACTGAAAAGATGGTAACAAGTTGCAAGCTTTCGAGACTACTCAGGTCTCTTCATCAGGCATAGTATGACACAAAATCTGAAGAGTCACATATTTATACACAATAAGACACAGAAATAATGAAATAGATGAGACAGGTAATGTAAAGCAGAGCTATTACTGTGGGAGAAAGGTAAACAGTTCTGGCTGTAAATATTGGTTTAGTTCATAGATAAGGACTGTGAAAGTTTTATTGTCTAATGATTGAGATTTCGAGGGTTATGATGACCCCAAAGCTCTGTGAAGCTCATTCCTTAGTTGATGTAAGTAAAGAAAGCAAAGAAAGGAGCACAAATAGCGCTGTTATCCAATAGACAGCAGTAAAGATAAAAGGGAAATTGCTCACCTCTGTGAGAATTCCAGCAGACCCTTAAACCGCAGGGGTTAAACGAAATCACAGAAGTTTTTCTTTGAGAATTCCAGCAGTCACTTTTTACACCTCCCCAGTTCTTTTTCAATACCCAACATATAGCCACCTCTCCCCAAACCCACACTCCTGTTATCACCGCCCACATTATAGCCTTCCAGTTACCTCTCACCACTCTTACAGCTCTGTTTTTCAGCTGACAAAACAAATCAGGAGCCCTAGTGTAGCGGGCTATGTGCCTAGCGTGACTGTACACAGCAACTTGAGCAAGTATTTAAGTTCTAGCCCTCCATGGTTCATCATGATTAATATGAAAATTATTGGTATTAAAAGGTCATTTCAAATCTCAGGGAGACAGAAAAATTTGGGAATATAAACTAATGGTGACGTTTGACACCTTCAGAGCAGGAATGAATGTGTTGTTTGGATTTATGTCATTCTACATCAACTAAGGAATGTGCTCCTCAGAGCTTTGGGGTCATCATAACCCTGGACCAGACCTCAATCACTGGACAATAAAACTTTCACAGTCCTTATCTATGAACTAATCCAATATTTACAGCCAGAACTGTTTACCTTTCTCCCACAGTAATAGCTCTGCTTTACATTACCTGTCTCATCTATTGCATTATTTCTGTGTCCTATTGTGTATAAATATGTGACTCTTCAGATTTTGTGTCATACTATGCCTGATGAAGAGACCTGAGTAGTCTCGAAAGCTTGCAACTTGTTACCATCTTTTCAGTTAACCATTAAAAGGTATCAGCCACTGAGGACTCTCAAATCTTAATATTTTTCTAATAATTTTCCCATGGCTAGCACAGTACAAAAATATATATTTTCCCTGATGTAAACATAACACCATCTGTAATAAGCTAAAGTTGAAAAGAGGATGGCTTCTACAAATGGATAATAATCCTAAACACGTCAAAATCAAGATCTTCACTGGTAAAGCCCCCCACTCATAACACATTAGGTAGCTGTCAGCCAAAAGACTGTTCAACTGACAGCCATCTCTTCTGAGCCCCTTATATACAAGAACGCTCAGCTTGGCTCCTGTGTTCTCTATGAGAGCGACTAATAAACTCCACTGTCAGCAGCTTATCTGCTGGAAAACAGAATGAGCTACCATTGGAAATACAACATGCAGGCTCCTTCTCTCCTCCAACATCATCTGTAGGGTACGTTCATATGACTGTATTGTCGGTCCCAGTGTTTTCCGTGAAAAAACTGACAGAACTAGACACAGACAGATCTAGGTCCATTGGGCTGTTTAGATAAGTGTTTGAAAAAAAGCAAGTGAAAAAAATCATAGCATAGGTTCTTCCTTAAAATGGATGAGAGTAAGCCATTCAAGTCCAAAGGTGTACAAAAAAACAGATCCCATACAGATCATCCATATAGCTTCCATTTTTTTATGGATACATTTCCATTATTAACCTAGAAAACTGTATTTGGTCTTGTATATGATAATAACTGTTGATGGAAAAGAAGGATGGTGTACAGACCACAACTGACCACCAAACTGATGAAAATCATCCATTTTTCTGGATGAAAAGATAAATGTCCCTTTCTTGTCTGATGTCAGATTCTCGCTGCTCCACAGTCGGGGAATTCTGCTGGATTTTTTATTTTATAATGCATCAAATGTTTTCTCCTGGTGAAAGGTCTGGACTGCAGGCGGCCGGTTCTTCACCTGAACTCTTCCTCTTCGATGCCATGCTGCTGTGATGGATGTAGTATGTGGTTTAGCATTGTCTTGCCAAAATATGCAAAAAAAAAGATCCAACAAATACACAGAAAAAAAGTATGCAAAAAGAGGGATAACCTAAAAATCTAAAAATAGTCAATGCTTATTAACATGCAAGACATATTAAAAATATTTAAAAAGCACAAATGGCTGTAAGCCTGTAACATAAATTTTCCAGACCACAGTACTATAGTGCTACGATCTACCCTGTCTGTCAATAAGGTCATTTAGGAACCCAAAAGTTAATACCACCTTAATACAGATATATTACTGTATAATGTACCAATAATATGAAAATTGTTACATCAATGACCCAGGCCCTAAAATAAGGGCAAGTATTAAAGTGTATAGTGGGTTAAAGATATACACGCCCAATAAATAATGCACAAAAGCACAAAATAAAAGATGATAAAGAGGAGTGTATACAACAATTGTATGATAGAGTCAGAAAAGTTGCAGAAAAATCCTACTGCCGGCACAATAGCAAATAGCCACACAGAGTGAAGGTAAATGTGAAGTTTGTGCCACCTGGGCCATAGATATAACAATTTTCATATTATTGGTATAGCTGTGATTTGGGTTATATTATAATATACCTTTATTAAGGTGGTATCAACTTTTGGTTTCCTAAATTACCTTATTGACAGACAGGGTAGATCCTAGCATTATAGAGCTGCGGTCTGGAAAATTTGTCATTTGTGCTTTTTAAATATTTTTAATATGTCTTGTTTGGCTTGTATGTTAATATACATTGACTATTTTTAGGTGATCCCTCTTTTTGCAACACCTCTGTATAATGCTCATCATTGATCACTCCTTTCATGTGTAAGCTGCCCGTGTCAGAGGCACTAATGCAGCCCCAGACCATCAGAGATGCAGGAACTAAGCGCTGATAACAAGCTGGATGGTCCCTCTGCTCTGCAGTCTGCAGGACAAGGCGTCCACAGTTTCCATAAATAATTTCATATTTTTATTCATCCGACCTCAGAACAGTTAATATCTTCTGATCTGATTTCTATGTTCTGCAGTGAATATAATATGACTAAAAGAGATTTCCAAATCATTACATTCCTGTTCTCTTTATACATTTACACAGCGTCACAAGTTTTTTGGAATTGGGGTTGTAAATATATCTATAAATATTTCTATCTACATGTGTACATCCATCAGAATAACTGCTCTTAGCGATGTCACAATATCAGAGTTCTAGAATGTTGATGTCACACAAGTCATGAAGTCACAATATGAAGAACTGATAAAACTTCTGCTCACGGCCTCCTCCACTGAGGGTTATAGAATTTGTATAGTGAGGATATTTTTGCAATTCTGATTGAGTGAGCAAAATGTCTGAGTATAAGCGCAAACGTCGCTTTATTATTGAGTCTATTACAGAGAGCAGCGGTATTGATGACCAGGTGAGTGGCGGATTCTGGAGTATGTTGTCTATTTGAAATTCTGGAAATTTGAAGACTTTTTTTTACTTTTTATTATTTCCTTTTCCCAGTTACTGGTCAATAAAAAATGCCGCAGAGTTTTTGCGTCCGACACAGAGGACAGCAGCGGTGATGAGAATCTCCATCAGGTGAGCGCTCACTTCTCTCCAGCACTGTCTGCGGCTCTGGGGGTCTACTGGAGATCAGGGGACGCCCCATTCTGTGATTATGCCACTGTATCGCTGCTAATCCTTCATTCTCAAGGTCTTTATATTTCTTTATTTCAGTCTCATCCACTTATTTCAAGGTCTCCAAGGAGCCTTGAAGATGAAGATGGTGGCTCTGGTCCCCACCTGCTATACATAGAGTCAGGCATGTAATAAAGCGTCTGGAAGGATCATAAATTCCTTCCTGTAAAAGAAGAAAATTAGATTTTTATTGATTAGGAAAACTGAATGACACAGAAGTAAATGACAATGTTTCTTCTTTTCTCCAGAGCCCAATTCTCCCCGATTCAGCTTTGTGCAGGAGGAGACAGCAAGGTAATGTATTCCTATATATCCGTTTTATCTGGATCATGTTCATGATTTCTGGTCGCTAGATGGCGCTATTATTAGCATATTTTCAGATAAGGTGTCAGCTGTATGTCTGCAGGTCGTGTACGGTCTTAGTATATATCCAGTAGTGATGTGTGATCCTCTTTGATGCTTTGTTACCAGGAGACAGGAGCGTCCCATCAATTACTGTTTCCTGAGAAATCTGTCTTCACCCACGTCCAAATATGTCACCGACTTCCGTAAGAACAAACAGGAGCTGGTACGACGTCTGTACAAGTTTTATAACAGGACCGTCTTTGAGAACCAGGTATTCAGTTATAACACACAGCTTGGAATAGGGTTATAGGGGATGAAGGTTTAGAGCTAGGGATAGTGTATCCAGTGTATATAGCATATACCTCTATATTCTGTATGTATATCGTGATATGAGGCGAAGGGTTAGAGCTAGGGATAGTGTATCCAGTGTATGTAGTATATACCTCTACATTCTGTATGTATAGGTTGATAGGGGATGAAGGGTTAGAGCTAGGGATAGTGTATCCAGTGAATATAGTATATACCTCTATATTCTGTATGTATATGGTGATACGAGGCAAAGGGTTAGAGCTAGGGATAGTGTATCCAGTGTATATAGTATATTCCTCTATATTCTGTATGTATATGGTGATACGAGGCAAAGGGTTAGAGCTAGGGATAGTGTATCCAGTGTATACAGTATATACCTCTATATTCTGTATGTATAGGGTGATACGAGGCAAAGGGTTAGAGCTAGGGATAGTGTATCCAGTGTATATAGCATATACCTCTACATTCTGTATGTATATGGTGATATGAGGTGAAGGGTTAGAGCTAGGGATAGTGTATCCAGTGTATATAGCATATACCTCTACATTCTGTATGTATAGGTTGATAGGGGATGAAGGGTTAGAGCTAGGGTTAGTGTATCCAGTGTAAACAGTATATACCTCTATATTCTGGACGTATATTGTGATAGGAGGATAAAGGATTACAGCTAGGGATGGTGTATCCAGTGTAAATAGCATATACCTCTATATTCTGTAGGTATGGGGTGGTATGGGAGATAGTGAGTAGATGGTTAAAGATAGGGTTAGGGTATCCAGTGTACATAGTATATACCTCTATATTCTGTAGGTGTGGGGTAATATGAGGGATAATGAATGGATGGTTAGAGCTAGGATTAATGTATCCAGTATATATAGTATATACCTCTATATTCTGTAGGTATGGGGTGATATTGAAGATAGTGAATGGAGGGTTAGAGCAAGGGTTAGTGTATCCAGTGTATATAGTATATACCTCTGTATTCTGTAGGTATTGGGTGATATTGAAGATAGCGAATGGAGGGTTAGAGCAAGGTTAGTGTATCCAGTGTATATAGTATATACCTCTATATTCTGTAGGTATGGGGTGATGTGGGGGATAGTGAATAGAGGGTTAGAGCTAGGGTTAGTGTATCCACTATATACAGTATATACCTCTATATTCTGTATTTCTACTTCTTCTGTAGCTTCCTGCATATATGGACATCAGCTGGAATAAAAGGCTGCGTAAAACAGCTGGTCGCACTGGATTCCTGGAGAACAACGGGGACCGCTACGCCATTATCCAGTTATCGGATAAAGTCTGCGATTCAGCAGGTAGTCGTCACATCCGGCACAATTTATAGATTAGCTGTGGTGAAATCTTCCCCACATCTTTACTCCTGATTGTTATTATATCCTGCTTTGTCCTTAGAACGACTCCGAGACACATTGATCCATGAGATGTGTCATGCTGCCTGCTGGGTCATCGATGGCAATGGAGAACTTGCCCATCACCAACTATGGGAGCAGTATTGTGAGAAGGTCGCACAGATCCACCCTGACCTTCCACCCATTACTGTATTCCACAGTTGGGAGTACCACTACCCGGTGGTGTACCAGTGCTCAGGGTGCCAGTACAGGTAAGATACGACTCAAATAAACTATGGACAGACGGGCGTCTGATACTGGCCGTGGGTGTATGTGCTACTACCACTGCTTGCTTCATGACTTCTGCAATCAATATGAAGGGGCTCTGTCATTGATGTTGGATGTGTGTGTACCTTTAGGATCAGTCTTTAATATCTTTAATAAGCTTTATCTCCCACTCCAGAGTCGGACGTTGGACGGATTCTCTCGACACCGAGAAGTTTGGGTGCGGCTACTGTGAGAACAAGTTGGTTCTAGTAACCACAACCTGAGAAGATCTATCAGCGACTATCCAGCTCCATCAATAGTCCGATCATCGGCTCGGCCAAGATAGCAGCACACAGATGAAGTCATCCAGAAGACTAGTGGAAAGTCACATCTCAGTCTTCCACCATTTTTCGGGCGTCACGGTGACTCAGTGGTTAGCACTTGTGTCTGCAGCACTCAGGTGGTGGAAATAAATCAGACCACGGACATCTGCATGGAGTTTGTATGTCCTCCCCGTGTCTGCGTGGGTTTCCTCCGGGTTCTCCGGTTTCCTCCCACACTCCAAAAATATACTGATAGGTTAATTGGCTTATTCCAAATTGTCCCTAACATGAATTATGGTTCTCCCTGTACAGCGCTACAGACTATGTCATCGCTATATTATCGAGGGGAATCAAATTCATCATTAAATACAAATGCTTTAAACAAACTTATTATTGTAATGTTGACTTGTGTCAGTCATTTCATACACAGATTACTTCCAAAAAAGTTATGTCCTATAGTGGGACGTCTGGAGGTGAGATTCCGCCATACCGATGGCCAGGGACAGGCATGCGGGTGCTAACACCTACATGGACTGGCAGGACAGGCTTACACTGGTAATATACAGTGTATACACCCACAACAACTCACACACATCAAACCAAGCAAAGTCATCAAGTTTCAGAGCTCCCATAGAAATGAATGGTGATAGCCGCACATGCGCAGCCACTTTCCATTTCTGACAGTGTGTAACGGGGTAGTTCTTGAGTTACATGTGGGTCCCTGATCTCAGCAATGGGACCTGCATCTATCAAACATTTATGACGTATGCTTTCGATAGAGGATGAAATAATGTCTTCAATGCGCTTCGTCACGTGTCCACGGGCATGCTCGCGATTTCTAATGCTGACCCTATGCTGCTCTCTGATTCAGTTATGTCACCAGCAACATAGTGCATTAAGCATTAATGCTTTAAAGGGCACAGCTCAACTTTCCATCCTAATGTGGCACCTCAAGCGTCACAAATATTTCCAGGGCATTCATAAGGGGTATCTCTGCATTATCGTCCCGAACGGGGAAACAGCTGATCAGCGGATGTGCACGGTGCTGGACCCTCACTGATCTGATATTGATGACCTATTCTAAAGATATTCCACCAATTATCAAACACCTGAATAACTTCTTTAATTAGTTTAGGGGAGTGATTGAACCATTTTTAAGCCAAACACAATCCTTAATATTTATTCTTCACCGGAAGGTACAATGTGTTAAAAAACAGCTGATTATGGGGCCCATGGGCATTACAAGTATTGGAGACCCGCTCCTTTCTAATGGGAACATTTTTTTATGAGGCCCTCCTCCACGTCTCTTCCAAGGGGCATTGGAGTGACTCCCAATTTTTGGCAGCCCTTGCATTCACTGCATAGCAAACACAATGGGAGACCCACTTGCTAATAATGGGAACATTGTTTTCAGGAGGCCCTCTGACCTCCACGTCTTTTCCAAGGGGCATTGGAGTGCCTCCAAATTTTTGGCAACTCTTGCATTCACTGCATAGGCAAACACAATGGGAGACCTACTTCCTAATAATGGGAAATTTGTTTTCAGGAGTCCCTCCTCTAGGTCTCTTCAAAGGGGTATTGGGGTGCGTCCAAATTTTCAAAGTGGTATTGGGGTGCGTCCAAATGTTGGGCAGCCCTGCCACTCACTGCATACGCAATAACAGTATAGGAGACCTACTCTTTAGTAATGGGAACAATAAAACATAGCCGGCTGATGGCTCTCTAAGAATAGTGAGGGCCGATTGCTGGCCCTTTAAGAATAGTAAAGGCCGCCTGATGAACATTGTTGACAGAAGTGACCTGGGAGTCAGAAATGGTTCCAGGGGTCTTTCCCATACTGTCCCCATGTCATTTGAACACTGTTCCCATAGATTTGGGCAATTTGCAATCTTCAGACCGCCGGGGGGAGGCGCCTGAAAAATGCCCGAGTTTGCCATAGACTTACATTGGGCTCGTTGCTCGGGTCGAGCACCCGAGTATTCCAATGTGCTCGGCCTGAGCATCGAGCACCCGAGCATTTTAGTGCTGGCCCATCACTACTCATAAGAGCACATTTATCTTTACAAACAACAGAACAGTGATAGCTGTCACATCTGTGTTCTGATACCTTAGCTCCCCAATAAGACATGGGAGTAAATCAATACTTTACAAGCTGCTCTGTGGCTGGGGGCACTGGTAAAATAGTGTCTTGTTGTCATGCAAGGTGAGGGAAGGAACAGTGTACAAGGACAGGAATAGGGGGAAGGGGAAGGGAGCCCAACATCTAGAGAAAGGGGGAGTGGAGACCCCTAGGCAGATCTAATATCACCCTGACTACTCTATCATACTTATATAGGTTCATCTCCAATAGCAGAGCAGGAAACTTAATCCCTGAATGTCCCTAGAGCTAGGCCCTAGGTAGGGAGGGACACTATATGAGGGGCAGCTTATGATAAGTGTTACTTCTCTTTTCTTTACATGATACCAGATTGATGGTGCTATTGTGGGCTGATGTTCTTCATAGACTTGTGTGAACAGCCCCTATTATATTCTTGCTCGGATGATTCAGAAGTTTGCTGTATATATGATACCTCTCTGTGGAGAATCAGCTTTAGGGATTCTCTTAACAATGTAAGGAAAAAAAAGATTAACCACTGCATGTGATAGGGGTTATATACTGGGCTCGGGTAATGATTGATAGAACTTATTCAGGAATTTATAAGCCCTACTAGCCCAGTTATTTGTAGTTATGTATTGTCTCTAAATTTCCCTAGAGCTGTCATTTTGCTTTATTGAACAGTTGTCGTCTTTTAATGTTTATTGAAATGGTCAGTCTCTGAATCTATACGTTCACTTCTTCCTATCTTTTTTCACGACTGTAGTTTTGTATTTATTAGGATAAATGTATTTATTAGTATAGAAGAATTTTTAGGGACATAAGGGACACCGTCGTTAAGCAGGGGCGCCACTTAACACAAATTATGGTGCCAACCTCCTCTGCCAGGAAGGTAGAGACATTAGGGATAAAGTAGGGACAGGTTTAGCCTGCACTCTCTCCTGATCAGTGTGTAACCTAATATGGATATTCCCTAATACTTTATTTTGTATTTTTGTTGTTTTGTCTATTGTGGATTGTTATAGTCCTTTTCAGATAATTTATTAAAAGTTACATTTTAGGGGTCTAATCTTCTATAGGTTTTTCATGCTAAATTAGGCCCTGTTTACATATTTTTTTTGCTAAGGTGTTTAACTGAACACTAGTCAGGCCCCACTGTAACTAAAGAAAACAAGGTAAACAAACAAAGGGGATACATTTAGCTTGAGAAGACACCAGAGAGGTAGCGCCAACTGTCCTCCAAGGGAAGTCCAAGAATGAACTAGCTGGCTACTAGTACTCCAGGCATAGACAGCAGAACATAGAACTACCACCAGCGACTCTCTGGAGACACAGAGTTTTTAACTACCAAGCAAGGGTGTGTCAACCAGCAGCAGAAGGTGGAGGTCACCGCTGGGTACTAAAGGAAGAAGGATATCACTACACTACAGAGATGAGAGGATCAAGAAGGTGTCTGTAATGCCAAGCGCAGTGACCTTCTACAGCCGGATCCAGAGTGACTGTCTCTCACACTTGATACACCAGTGATATCTGATAAACAAAAAAAAAAAAAATTTTGTAGGTACGTTCTCCTGAAATGGTTGCAACAGTCACAACTCCTATAAAAGCATGTAAAGGCTGCTGCAGGATGTCACGCACGGTGTGGGAAAGACTAAGTGCAACACGAAGGGAAGAAGGGGAGGAAGCCAAAACACTAGGGTAAGTGGGATTGGAGACCCCTAGGCAGATCTAATATCACCCTGCCTACCCTACCATCCCTATATAGGTTCCACACTTATCTCCGAACAGGACCCTAAACCCTGGATGACCCTAGAGCTAGACCCTAGATAAGGAGGGGGAAGGGTGAGCACTGGTCAGGATCTACTACAAACTATAGACAACAAGGTAGACAAACAAAGGGGATTAACTTAGCTTAAGAAGACACCAGAGGAGTAATGCCAACTGTCCTCCAAGGGCACCAGAGAAGACGCTAGCCGATTGCTAATGCTCCAAGCCTGTACATAGAAGTATTACCGGCAATTCCCTGGAGAAAACGGAGTGTTTTTAACTCCCACTCAAGGGTGTGTCAATCAGCAGCAGGAGGGAGATTGCCACTGGGTCATAAAGGCAGAAGGATTAAGAAGGCATCTGTAATGCCAAGCGCAGTGACCTTCTACAGCCAGGTCTATTACACCTGTCACACCCTTGACACAGGACCACCAATAAATTCACATGAAGAAAATGAGAGGAATACGGTGGTTCAGAGTCCGCACTGCCCAGAGTTCAAAAGGTGTAGTCGCACACAAGGATTAAGCATGAATGTGGTTTATTGTGTCAATGCGTTTCAAGGTCTCCAAACCTCTTCATCAGGACCAAACCACAATGATTTTTATATATATATACAGTACAGACCAAAAGTTTGGACACACTTTCTCATTTAAAGATTTTTCTGTATTTTCATGACTATGAAAATTGTATATTCACACTGAAGGCATCAAAACTATGAATTAACACATGTGGAATTATATACTTAACAAAAAAGTGTGAAACAACTGAAAATATGTCTTATATTCTAGGTTCTTCAAAGTAGCCACCTTTTGCTTTGATGACTGCTTTGCACACTCTTGGCATTCTCTTGATGAGCTTCAAGAGGTAGTCACCGGAAATGGTCTTCCAACAATCTTGAAGGAGTTCCCAGAGATGCTTAGCACTTGTTGGCCCTTTTTGCCAGCTCACCCCAAACCATCTCGATTGGGTTCAGGTCTGGTGACTGTGGAGGCCAGGTCATTTGGCGTAGCACCCCATCACTCTCCTTCTTGGTCAAATAGCCCTTACACAGCCTGGAGGTGTGTTTGGGGTCATTGTCCTGTTGAAAAATAAATGATGGTCCAACTAAACGCAAATCGGATGGAATAGCAAGCCGCTGCAAGATGCTTTGGTAGCCATGCTGGTACAGTATGCCTTAAATTTTAAATAAATCCCCAACAGAGTCACCAGCAAAGCACCCCCACACCATGACACCACCTCCTCCATGCTTCACGGTGGGAACCAGGCATGTAGAGTCCATCCATTCACCTTTTCTGCGTCGCACAAAGACACGGTGGTTGGAACCAAAGATCTCAAATTTGGACTCATCATACCAAAGCACAGATTTCCACTGGTCTAATGTTGATTCCTTGGGTTCTTTAGCCCAAACAAGTCTCTTTTGCTTGTTGCCTGTCCTTAGCAGTGGTTTCCTAGCAGCTATTTTACCATGAAGGCCTGCTGCACAAAGTCTCCTCTTAACAGTTGTTGTAGAGATGTGTCGGCTGCTAGAACTGTGTGGCATTGACCTGGTCTCTAATCTGAGCTGCTGTAAACCTGCGATTTCTGAGGCTGGTGACTCGGATAAACTTATCCTCAGAAGCAGAGGTGACTCTTGGTCTTCCTTTCCTGGGGCGGTCCTCATGTGAGCCAGTTTCTCTGTAGCGCTTGATGGTTTTTGCAACTGCACTTGAGGACACTTTCAAAGATTTCCCAATTTTTCGGACTGACTGACCTTTATTTCTAAAAGTAACAATGGCCACTCGTTTTTCTTTAATTAGCTGCTTTTTTCTTGCCATAATACAAATTCTAACAGTCTATTCAGTAGGACTATCAGCTGTGTATGCACCTGACTTCTGCACAACACAACTGATGGTCCCAACCCCATTTATAAGCCAAGAAATCCCACTTATTAAACCTGACAGGGCACACCAGTGAAGTGAAAACCATTTCCGGTGACTACCTCTTGAAGCTCATCAAGAGAATGCCAAGAGTGTGCAAAGCAGTCATCAAAGCAAAAGGTGGCTACTTTGAAGAACCTAGAATATAAGACATATTTTCAGTTGTTTCACACTTTTTTGTTAAGTATATAATTCCACATGTGTTAATTCATAGTTTTGATGCCTTCAGTGTGAATGTACAATTTTCATAGTCATGAAAATACAGAAAAATCTTTAAATGAGGAGGTGTGTCCAAACTTTTGGTCTGTACTGTATATATATATATATATATATATATATATATATACATACATATATACACTGCTCAAAAAAATAAAGGGAACACTCAAATAACACATCCTAGATCTGAATGAATGAAATATTCTCATTGAATACTTTGTTCTGTACAAAGTTGAATGTGCTGACAACAAAATCACACAAAAATCATCAATGAAAATCAAATTTATTAGCCAATGGAGGCCTCGATTTGGAGTAACCCCCAAAATTAAAGTGGAAAAACACACTACAGGCTGATCCAACTTAGATGTAATGTCCTCAAAACAAACAAAGTGAGGCTCAGTATTGTGTGTAGCCTATACGTGCATGTATGACCTCCCTACAACGCCTGGGCATGCTCCTGATGAGGTTGCGGATGGTCTCCTGTGGGATCTCCTCCCAAACCTGGACTAAAGCATCCGCCAACTCCTGGACAGTCTGTGGTGCAACGTGACGTTGGTGGATGGAGCGAGACATGATGTCCCAGATGTGCTCAATCGGATTCAGGTCTGGGGAACGGGTGGGCCAGTCCATAGCTTCAATGCCCTCATGTTGCAGAACTGCTGACACACTCCAGCTACATGAGGTCTGGCATTGTCCTGCATTAGGAGGAACCCAGGGCCAACCGCACCAGCATATGGTCTCACAAGGGGTCTGAGGATCTCATCTCGGTGCCTAATGGCAGTTAGGCTACCTCTGGCGAGCACATGGAGGACTGTGCGGCCCTCCAAAGAAATGCCACCCCACACCATTACTGACCCACTGCCAAACCGGTCATGCTGAAGGATGCTGCAGGCAGCAGATTGCTCTCCACGGCGTCTCCAAACTCTGTCACGTCTGTCACATGTGCTCAATGTGAACCTGCTTTCATCTGGGAAGAGCACAGGGCGCCAGGGGTGACTTTGCCAATCCTGGTTGTAACATCCCTGGCGGCGTGCTGGCATGGCTTACCACCTCCCACCATTCAAGACCGCCATCTTACCTATCAATCCAGGCTGCACACTTTGCTCCAGTACCTGCTGTGTCTCTTGTCTGATTGCTTAGGGCGGCGGCGCGGCTGCTGCATGATTCTTATATTTGCTGTGTGTGCACTCCTATTGCCTCCCCAGCCTATTGCTGTGAGTCACTGGATACTTAAACCCCCTCCATCCAGTAGGGGGTGCCTGAGCAACACTTTCATTCTGTGTGCTCTGTGCAACTGAGCTGCCAGGTCGTGTCCTGTATCTTGTCTGTTTCCGCCCCTGGGGGCTGTATACCCAGGCCTGTTACCTGTATCTGTGACTTTTAGTCTGTCTCTGCCACCCTGGGGGCTGAGTTCCCAGGCTCGCTCCTGTATCTTATTCCTGGTTCAGTTCCTGTCTGAACTGTGTCCTAGCCCATTACCTGTTTCTCTCTATGTCCGAACCTTCCCTTTTACTGCAGTGTCTGAACCTGCACCTAACTCCAACTCGTTGTCTCTGAACTTCTGTTTGTGAGTTTTGTGTACACTCGCTACTTCATTGTAAGTACCTTGTGTGTATCTGGTTCTGCTTGTTCACCGCACCTGCGGTTTTGCTCTGCCCTGCTTGTTCACCGCACCTGTGGTTTCGCTCTGCTCAGCTTGTTCACCGCACCTGCGGGTTTTGCTCTGCTCTGCTTGTTTACCGCACCTGCGGGTTTTGCTCTGCTCTGCTTGTCTGCCGAACCTGCGGGTTTTGCTCTGCTCTGCTTGTCTACCGCATCTGCGGGTTTTGCTCTGCTCTGCTCGTCTACCGCATCCGCGGGTTTTGCTCTGCTCTGCTTGTCTACCGCATCTGCGGGTTTTGCTCTGCTCTGCTTGTCTACTGCACCTGCTGGTTTTGCTCTGTTCTGCTTGTCTACTGCACCTGCGGGTTTTGCTCTACTTGTCTACCACATCTGCGCGTTTTGCTCTGCTCTGCTTGTCTACCGCACCTGCTGGTTTTGCTCTGCTCTGCTTGTCTACCGCACCTGCGGGTTTTGCTCTGCTCTGCTTGTCAACCGCACCTGCTGGTCTTGCTCTGCTTGTCTACCGCATCTGCGGGTTTTGCTCTGCTCTGCTTGTCTACCGCATCCGCGGGTTTTTCTCTGCTCTGCTTGTCTACCACATCTGTGGGTTTTGCTCTGCTCTGCTTGTCTACCGCACCTGCTGGTTTTGCTCTGCTCTGCTTGTCTACCGCACCTGCGGGTTTTGCTCTGCTCTGCTTGTCTACCGCACCTGCTGGTCTTGCTCTGCTTGTCTACCGCATCTGCGGGTTTTGCTCTGCTCTGCTTGTCTACCGCATCCGCGGGTTTTTCTCTGCTCTGCTTGTCTACCACATCTGTGGGTTTTGCTCTGCTCTGCTTGTCTACCGCACCTGCTGGTTTTGCTCTGCTCTGCTTGTCTACCGCACCTGCGGGTTTTGCTCTGCTCTGCTTGTCTACCGCACCTGCTGGTCTTGCTCTGCTTGTCTACCGCATCTGTGGGTTTTGCTCTGCTCTGCTTGTCTACCGCATCTGCGGATTTTGCTCTGCTCTGCTTGTCTACCGCACCTGCGGCTCCGTTACTAAGTCCCAGACTGTACAGGTCCATATCCTGCCTGTGTTCCTACCTGCCAGTACCCACCTGTCTGCATGCCAGCCGTGCCTGCCAGTGGCCATCTGTCTGCATGCCAGCCGTGCCTGCCAGTGCCCACCTGTCTGCATAACAGCCATGCCTGCCAATACCCACCTGTCTGTATGCCAGCCTAACCTGCCTGTTCCTGCATTCCCCGGTGTGGGTCAACAGCTGTGACCAGGGTCTGACCTGGAGTAGCACCTGGTACCTCTCCTCGGTTCCTCCCTGGTTCACGGAGTCGACTGAGTCACCGTGTGACCTTGGTTGGACCGAGTTTATACTTAGTTTTACCCCTCCAAGCACTCCTCGGTTCATGGTCCAGTGGGATCACTAATCATGCTCACGCCAGTCAGTCTGGACGTGTGCGTAACACTGGTGTTCTGTGGCAAATGCCAAGCGTCCAGCACGGTGTTGGGCTGTGAGCACAACCCCCATCTGTGGACGTCGGGCCCTCATACCACCCTCATGGAGTCGGTTTCTAACCGTTTGTGCAGACACATGCACATTTGTGGCCTGCTGGAGGTCATTTTGCAGGGCTCTGGCAGTGCTCCTCCTGTTCCTCCTTGCACAATGGCGGAGGTAGCAGTCCTGCTGCTGGGTTGTTGCCCTCCTACGGCCCCCTCCACCTTTCCTGGTGTACTGGCCTGTCTCCTGGTAGCCTCCAGCCTCTGGATACTACGCTGACAGACATAGCAAACCTTCTTGCCACAGCTCGCATTGATGTGCCATCCTGGATGAGCTGCACTACCTGAGCAACTTCTGTGGGTTGTAGAGTCCGTCTCATGCTACCACGAGTGTGAAAGCACAACCAACATTCAAAAGTGACCCAAACATCAGCCAGAAAGCATTGGTACTGAGATGTGTTCTGTGGTCCCCACCTGCAGAACCACTCCTTTATTGAGGGTGTCTTGATAATTGCCAATAATTTCCATCTATTGTCTATTCCATTTGCACACCAGCATGTGAAATTGATTGTCAATCAGTGTTGCTTCCTAAGTGAACAGTTTGATTTCACAGAAGTTTGATTTACTTGGAGTTATATTCTGTTGTTTAAGTGTTCCCTTTATTTTTTTGAGCAGTGTAAATATATATATATATATATATATAAATATATATGTGTGTATATACTGTATGTAATTGGTAAACTTATCGGCACCTTCAACCAATATGTACAGCAAGTGTGAACAGGTGCAAGCTGCTATGACTGCATAATATGCGAACAAAATTAGATACAGTGGGTATGGAAAGTATTCAGACCCCTTTAAATTTTTCACTCTTTGTTTCATTGCAGCCATTTGGTAAATTCTAAAAAGTTCATCATTTTTTTCTCATTAATGTACACTCTACACCCCATCTTGACTGAAAAAAACAGAAATGTAGAAATTTTTGCAAATTTATCAAAAAAGAAAAACTGAAATATCACGTGGTAACAAGTATTCCGACCCTTTGCTCAGACAGTCATATTTAAGTCACATGCTGTCCATTTCCTTGTGATCCTCCTTGAGATGGTTCTACTCCTTCATTGGAGTCCAGCTGTGTTTAATTAAACTGATAGGACTTTATTTGGAAAGGCACACACCTGTCCATATAAGACCTCATAGCTCACAGTGCATGTCAGACCAAATAAGAATCATGAACTCAAAGGAACTGCCCAAGGAGCTCAGAGACAGAGTTGTGGCAAGCCACAGATCTAGCCAACGTTACAAAAGAATTTCTGCAGAATTCAAGGTTCCTAAGAGCACAGTGGCCTCCATAATCCTTAAATAGAAGAAGTTTGGGACCACCAGAAGTCTTCCTAGACCTGGCCGTCCAGCCAAACTGAGCAATTGTGGGAGAAAAGACTTGGTGAGAAAGGTAAAGAAGAACCTCAAGATCACAATGGCTGAGCTCCAGAGATGCAGTAGGGAGATGAGAGAAAGTTCCACAAAGTCAACTATCACTGCAGCCCTCCACCAGTCAGACCTTTGTGGCAGAGTGGCCCAACGGAAGCCTCTCCTCAGTGCAAGACATATGAAAGCCTGCATCGAGTTTGCTCAAAAACACATGAAGGACTCCCAGACTATGAGAAATAAGATTCTCTGGTCTGAGACGAAGATAAAACTTTTTGTTGATAATTCTAAGCGGTATGTGTGGAGAAAACCAGGCACTGCTCATCACCTGCCCAATACAATCCCAACAGTGAAACCAGGGAAAATTTGGGCCGAATGACCTCTTTAACTGGATTAGTAATATCAGCCTACAGTGGGCGAATTTCCTTCTGCTGATTATGAATAATAGGCAGTAGCCTATGATGATTTTTTATTTAATTCTGTAGTTTACACATAATGTACACTGCGGGTGCTGACTAAAACTCCCATCATTGTCCCCTGATCTTAGGGAGACAAGGCGTTAGATGATAGGTAACTATATCTGTATTTTTTATTTTTAATTCAATATGTATTTATTTATTTTACTTTAAGAACAGGCACTGGCTGATGACTACTTCCATCAGCGGCGCCTGCTCTCGCCGTTATTAGTGAACGCAGGCATAGGCTGATCTGATGGGAGTAGTACACTCATCAGCCAACGCCTGTGACCCGCGGTAAGCTTTTTACATCTGACAGCATGATCCTGCAGTGCTCTAACTGGTGGTAACGATGTTACCGCCGATCAGAGCTGCCAGTGTTTCTCATACTGCCACACAGATGACATCATGAGAAACACAGACTTCCTGAGGATTGCTAGAGAGGCAAATCAGAACACTCGATTGACTGCAAAAGACCTTCAGAAAGATTTATCAGATCCTGGACTTGTGGTACATTGTTCTACTTTTCGGAGACACGTGCACAAATATGGCCTTCATGGAAGAGTCATGAGAAGAAAACCTCTCCTGCATCTGACGCGCCCCCTGGGCCTGTGCTGTGCAGGGGATACCCGGAACCGAATCGCTGGGGGTTGTAGTCCTCCGTGGCTGTGACCCGGTCCGTGCCCAGGGCGGTCAAACCAGTGGCAGTCTGAGTGTGATAACAAATGTCCGACTACGCCACCCGTGGATTGCGGTCAGTGGGGACCGCCGCTGCGCTGCAGACCGCTGAGGCTGATGTTGTATGCGCAGCCGAGTATGGGATAACTCCCCACGGGAGAAGTATTGCCTCAGGGCAGCTAGTGTGGATGATGGGAGTGATGGTGTGAGCGTCCCAGTACTAATGGTGCTGGTGCAGCGATGAAACACAGAGATGTGTGGTGCCGTTAAGGGTCTTTACTGATGGTATAACGCAGACCCTCCCGGGAGTTCTGGCTAGCAGTAGAGGCCTGGTCAGTCTGAGAGCTAGCAGGATCTCCCCCTGGCCAGGTGGAGTTGTAGGCCTCCCCGTCTCTCTGCACTCTTTCCTGGCTACCTTGCTGTGTGCGGGTAGAAGTAGCCCACGTCCCTGAGTATACCGTGTGGTGCTCACCCGTATGGCCGGTGACTTGGGGCCTTCCGTTAGCCTCCGCTTCACGATGGCAGTGCTGGTCCCTTGCTTGTGACCGTGCCTCCGGGCTTCTATGGCCAGAGGACATGGAATCCCCTGCCGGTTGGATTCTGCTGCTGGACCTGGATGTCCCCACAGCCTCGGACTCCGTGTCCGGGTTTAGTGTCTTCAGCCAAGGCGAGCTTTCTAGCTTCCAGCCTCTGGCACTCGCTCCTGCTCCTACAGAGCTTCTAGTTCTCGCTTTCCCTCTCCAGGCTCTGACTCTCAGACTCTGTCTGTCCTAATCCCGCCCCAGACCCAGTTTATAAGGGCAGATTCCTCCCCTCCCAGGTCTTGGCGGGCAGTGTTGCATGCTTAGGGCTCCTGACCAGAGAAACCTTCCACTTGCTCTCAGACATAATATTTCTATTACTGTGGCAACCAGACCCCTGGGGTGCCACACATCCTTATCATAAAAATCAGCATCAGAAGTATGCAAAAGAACATCTAAACAAGTCGGATGCATTTTGGAAACAAGTACTGTGGACCGATGAGATTAAAATAGAACTCTTTGGCCTCAATGATCATAGGTATGTGTTGAGAAAAAGGGCACAGAATTTCAGGAAAATAATATCTCGCCAATCATTAAGCATGGGGGTTGATCAATCATTGCTTTGGGGTTGTGTTGCAGCCAATGGCACGGGGAACATTTAACGGGTAGAGGGAAGAATAGATTCAATGAAATTTCAGTATAATCTCTTTTTATTGAAATAGAAATAGACATTAACATATATAACATACATTAATAAATGCCGGTGTTTAGTCATCATGGCGATCAAAATAACATATTCTCTATCACTTCTCTGATAAGACTCGTACACCTCTTATCTAATAATGTAAATGACTCGCCCCCTGGGCCGTGGGGCTCTCGGAGTCGGGCAACAGGGCAATAATGGGGGTAGTAGTGGCAACCCGGTCCGTGGCTCAGGGTGGTCAGACCAAATGTTGTGGCAGTCTATTTATATGGTTTTTCAATGTCCGACTACGCCACCCGTGGATTGCGGCTATTATGAACCGCCGCTGCAAGGCAGTCCCCTGAGGCTGATGGTGTGTGCAGCTGAGATAGTATAACTCCCCACGGGAAGAGTGTAGCCTCAGGGCAGTGTAGTAGATGGTGGGGGTGATGGTGCAGGGAGTCCCAGTACCGTTAGTGCTGGCAAAGTAAGAAGCACAAAGACAACATGTTGCAGTCCAGGGTCTTTTACTCACAGTTCGTATACTCCAAGCCACTTCTGTACAGGTAGTGACTGCCCAAGCCGTGCCACGTCCACCAGGTGAGGGGCTCGGTCAACTCCCAGGCAATTCAGGAGCATGGCACAGGACCCCCTTCTGTCCTTTCTCTGGCTCGTGCCCCATCAGTGACCAAACTTCTGTCCAGCTGCAGCGGATTTATGCGGGAAAACGTGGGCCCCGTTTCCCGCTATCCTATATGGTGCCTTCCTAGCAGGTTTAGTGAGGGGTCGCACCAATATATGATCACGACCTCCGGTTCTTGGCTGAGGATTATTTGCCTCCACCAACTTGATCGAAGTCGATCGCGGCATTGCGGGGGCAAGGGGAGGTGATCGGCGATACTCACCTCCTCTTCCGGCTTCCAGCGCAGTCTGCAAAGGCTTCCCGGGTGTTGCCATGACGACCCGATGTCGTCATGACAACATCCGGGTCACCAGAGAGCAGGAAGATTGCTTGGACATGCGCAGTGCATCTCCAAGCAATCTTCACACTGTGCACTTCTGACAGCCTTCATGGCATAGGGATGGTGCTCCATTCCTGTGCCATGCAGGCGATCAGAAAAAAAAAAGTGAAAGTCCCAGAGTGGGACAAAGTAATAAAGTGTATAAACTGTGTGAAAGTGGAAAAAAAAAAAAAATGTGCAAAAATATTATAAAAAAATAAAAAAAATAATACACCAAAAATAAAAATATAATGTACCCATCAATAAATATTATTATAAAAAAAATAAAAAAAAAACAATAAAAGTACACATATTTGGCATGGCCGCGTCCGGAACAACCTGACCTATAAAACTGTCCCACTATTTAACCCCTTCAGTTAACACGGTAAAAAAAAAAAAAAAAAAACGAAGCAAAAAACAATGCTTTATCACCATACCGCCAAACAAAAAGTGGAATAACACACGATCAAAAAGACGCATATAAATAAAAATGATACTGCTGAAAACGTCATCTCGTCCCGCAAAAAACAAGCCACCATACAGCTCTATCAGCCGAAAAATAAAAAAGTTATAGCTCTCAGAATAAAGCGATACTAAAACATATTTTTTTCTATAAAATAGCTTTTATTGTGTATTAGCGCCAAAACATAGAAAAATGATACAAATGTGGTACCGCTGTAAACGTACTGACCCGAAGAATAAAGCTACCTCATCAATTTTACCACACGCGGAACAGAATAAAAAAAAAAAAAAAAACAATTCCTGAATTGTTGGTTTTTGTTTATTCTGCCTTCCAAAAATCGGAATAGAAAGCGATCAAAAAATGTCACGTGCATGAAAATGGCACCAATAACAACGTCAAGTCATCCCGCAAAAAACGAGCCATCACATGACTGTCTGCCAAAATCTGGAAAAATTATAGCTCTCAAAATATGGCGATGCAAAAACTAGATTTTACAAAAAATGCGTCTTTTAGTGTGTGACAGCTGTCAGTCATAAAAACCCCATATGATTCTGGCATTGCTGTAATCACACCGACCCGAAGAATAAAGTCGTCTAATCACTTATACAGCACAAGGAACGGCGTCAAAAATAAACTCTTGGGTTAGGATTGGGCTAGGGTTAGGGCTGGGTTTGGGGCTAGGGTTGTGCTGGGGCTAGGGTTGTGCTGGGGCTAGGGTTGTGCTGGGGCTAGGGTTAGGGCTGGGGTTGGGATTTTTTTCAAAAGTAAGAAAAAAAGATGATGATATGGCGACTAGTGTTGAGAGCAAGTGCTCGCTACTTGAGTTTGCATCGGGTGCTCTGGTATGCATTGAGTATCGTGGGTATTTGAGTGACATGCTCGAGTCTCTGCCCCATATGCTTCGCAGCCAAAAAACTTTACGGGGATTGCCTGCCATGCACGAGCGATCCCCGCATGTTTTTTTTTGGGTGTCTAATAACCGTGAAACATGCGGAGCAGGGACTCGAGCATGTCACTCGAGCACACGCTGTACATGGTGCATACCTGAGTACCTGATGCAAACTCAAGTAGCGAGCACTTGCGCTCAAGAATAATGACAACTTATTCAATATGATGACCTAATGTAAACAAATTCTGTGCCGTACCTCTGGGTTCAAAATGTTCACTATACACCTTAATAAAATCCTTGAGGGGTAAAGTTTCCAAAATGGGGACACTTGTGGGGGAGCTCCACTGTTTAGGCACATCACGGGCTCTCCAAACGCGACATGGTGTCCGCTAACAAATTGAATGGAAAATCGGCTCAAATTGTTAGCGGACGCCATGTTGCTTTTGGAGAGCCCCTGTGTGCCCAAACATTAGAGCTCCCCCACAAGTGACCCCATTTTGGAAACTAGACCCCCCAAAGCACCTATCTAGATGCATAGTGAGCACTTGGAATCCCCAGGTGCTTCACAAATTGATTTGTAAAAATGAAAAAGTGAAAAAAAAAACACTTTTTCATTTTTATGAATCAATTTGTGAAGCACCTGGGGTTCCAAGTGCTCACTATGAATCTAGATAGGTGCCTTGGGGGGTCTAGTTTCCAAAATGGGGTCACTTGTGGGGGAGCTCCAATGTTTGGGCACGCAGGGACTCTCTAAATGCAACATGGTATCCGCTAACAAATTGAATGGAAAATCGGCTCAAATTGTTAGCGGACACCACATTGCGTTTGGAGAGCCCCTCTGTGCCCAAACTTTGGAGCTCCCCCACAAGTGACCCCATTTTGGAAACTAGACCCCCCAAGGCACCTATCTAGATGCATAGTGAGCACTTGGAATCCCCAGGTGCTTCACAAATTGATTCGTAAAAATGAAAAAGTGAAAAAAAAAACACTTTTTCATTTTTATGAATCAATTTGTGAAGCACCTGGGGTTCCAAGTGCTCACTATGAATCTAGATAGGTGCCTTGGGGGGTCTAGTTTCCAAAATGGGGTCACTTGTGGGGGAGCTCCAATGTTTGGGCACGCAGGGACTCTCTAAATGCAACATGGTATCCGCTAACAAATTGAATGGAAAATCGGCTCAAATTGTTAGCGGACACCACATTGCGTTTGGAGAGCCCCTCTGTGCCCAAACTTTGGAGCTCCCCCACAAGTGACCCCATTTTGGAAACTAGACCCCCCAAGGCACCTTTCTAGATGCATAGTGAGCACTTGGAACCCCCAGGTGCTTCACAAATTGATTCGTAATAATGAAAAAGTGAAAAAAAAAACACTTTTTCATTTTTATGAATCAATTTGTGAAGCACCTGGGGGTTGCAACTGCTCACTATGCATCTAGATAGGTGCCTTGGGGGGTCTAGTTTCCAAAATGGGGTCACTTGTGGGGGAGCTCCAATGTTTGGGCACACAGGGGCTCTCTAAACGCAACATGGTGTCCGCTAATTATTCAAGCAAATTTTACAATCAAAAAGTCAAATGGCGCTCCTTCCCTTCCGAGCCCTACAGTGCGCCCAAACAGTGTTTTTTCCCCAAATATTGGGTATCTGCGTGCCCAGGGGAAATTGTACAACAAATTTTGCGGTCCATTTTTTCTTGTTACCCCTGTGAAAATAAAAAAAATTGGGTCTAAAGTAACATTTTTGTGAAAAAAGTTAAATGTTAATTTTTTTCTTCCACATTCAAAAAATTCCTGTAAAGCACCTGAAGGGTTAATAAAGTTCTTGAATGTGGTTTTGAGCACCTTGAGGGGTGCAGTTTTTAGAATGGTGTCACTTTTGGGTATTTTCTGTCATAAAGACCTCTCAAAGTGACTTCAAATGTGATGTGGTCCCTAAAAAAATGGTTTTGTAAATTTTGTTGGAAAAATGAGAAATCGCTGGTCAACTTTTAACCCTTATAGCTCCCTAACAAAAAAAAATGTTGGTTCCAAAATTGTACTGATGTAAAGTAGACATGTGGGAAATGTTATTTATTAACTCTTTTGTGTGACATATCGCTCTGATTTCAGGGCTTAAAAATTCAAATTTTGAAAATTGCTAAATTTTCAAAATTTTCGCCAAATTTCCATTTTTTTCACAAATAAACGCAAGTGATATCGAAGAAATTTTTCCAAAATCATGAAGTACAATATGTCACGAAAAAACAATCTCAGAATCAGGGGGATCCGTTGAAGCGTTCCAGAGTAATTACCTCATAAAGTGACAGTGGTCAGAATTGTAAAAATTGGCCCGGTCATTAACGTGCAAACTACCCGCGGGGCTTAAGGGGTTAAAATTCGGAAATCCAGCTCCACTGGCTATTTAGGGCGGTTTAATGTCTACATATTTATCCTGGGTCTATATTTACCCCACACAAACCTGATTAATGCTGTACGTAGTTTGCTGAAGAAGCTGCATGGCGAGAAATGGGAACAGTTTGAAAAATGTATAAAAAGCGGGGCAATATATCGTTTTTTACTGCGTTCATTTTACCAAACCAGGATAGTCTCAGTTTACTGTAATTCAGTAGGTCTTTATATGTACGATCCAAAAGCGATTGGTAATTTAGTGCAAAAAGTTTGAAAAGTCAGGAGAAATGAGCACGCCTAAGTATTTTATCGCTTCTGACTTCCATTTAAAAGGGAAGTTATCCATTACATGTTCAACTTCTCTCTGTGACAGCGATACATTTAATGCCTCCGATTTTGAATAATTAACTTTAAAATTACTCAGGATCTATCAAACTCCTTCATTAAAGCAGGAAGAGATGTCTGAGGCTGAGACACATAGAAGAGTAGGTCATCTGCATATAATACTGTCTTATATGTGATGCGACCCCTGGGCCGTGGGGTACTCGGCAGCCGGGCCTCTGGTTGCTTGGGGATATCACGGTAGCTGGCCCGGTCTATGACCCAGGGCGGTCAGTAAAAGGGGGGATACTTTATAGGGGATTTAAGAAAGCGTTCGTGACGCCACCTGTGGATTGCGGCTAGAGGCAGCCGCCGCAGCGGAGCAGTCCTCTGGAGCTGGTGTTACGGCAGCAGGGATGGTGTGGCTCTCCACAGGTAGAGGTAGCTCCAGGGAAGCATGGGGTGTAATGGAGGTGGTGCAGGGGAGAGAGACGGCAGGACGGTCCCGGAGGAAAGACGGACACTCACACAGGGGTAAGCTTCAGTTCCTTTACTGGTGATGTTGCAGGCACGGTCCAGGGTACTCCAGGCGAAGGGCACACTTTTGGACTCTCCCCAGTGAGCGGGTATAGGGCCTCCTGATCCGTTGCTTTATTCTCTAAGCTTCTGACCTGCCTGGAGCTAGGCCTAGCTTGGTTACTGTCTCTCTTTGCACCTGCTGACCTGGTGGTATGGCCTTCTCTTTGGAGATCACTCTGCCTGGACGCTGGGACCTCCGTGACTCCTAGCCCTGGTACTGTAATCAGTGTTTGGTGAACCTGGGACCTGTAGTCCACCAGGGGTTCCGGTTGTTCCTACTGGGTATAAAGGGTCCCTGTAGGCGCGGACCAGGTGTCCGGTATATATATATCTGCCCCCTCACTACTTCTTCCTTCTCCTCTCGCCTTCGGCCACACTCAAGGCCCTCACACGTGCTGTAGACCTTGGTTCGCCTAAGCACAGCTGCCAGCGTGCTGCTCTCTTCACTGCTTTCTGAGCGTCAGCACGCTCTCTGCTCAACTCTGAGCTGTGTTCCTCTCTGTGTCTGAACACTAAACTGAGCTGCCTAGCTCCACCCTCCCTATATATATCCCTAACGGGCTCCCTCTGCTGGTCTGAGGTGGTAAGGTGGAGGTGCGTGAATGTGTGAGGGCCTCTTGTGGAGAAATCCATCCATGCACCTTTCTGGGTTCTGTGGCACCAATGTGCAGCAGGGTGCCACATTCCCCACTAGTAAAACTCAGTACTTCTGGACTGAAGCATTTTTCTCAAACAGGTTTAAACAATAACATTTCTTCCCTTTATGGGAGGCACTTTCTTTGAACGTTACAGGTGACATTATAATACAATAATTACAACTATAAATAACAATAAAGTTACAGTCAGTCCCGTAACTTGGTGTCCATTTCACCGAAGAAAGAACATGAGGGACCCGCCTGAAAACCCTCAACGTAGGCTCTGGGCGTGGCTACAGGGCATGGGTGATCCAGGTGCTGGACCACGTCTTCGGCCACGCCAAATGGGTTTTTGTTCCGTGGTCTAATAAGGGGCACTCCAGGGAGCGCAGCTATGTACATGACAGTTTTTGGGCTGCTCACAGTCCTCAGCCACTGAGTCCTTTATATATACCCTTACGGGTAACCAAATAAACACATATATTTCAGTTTATACAATAAACATAATGCAATATCCTACTGGGTAACTATTTATACTGCAGGTATTTCTCTATTTATTCCCTATACCTGACAGGGGTCTGGCCTTTTCTGCTACGTGATGACCTACGTAGTACGGGGATGCGTGTAGTGTGGATGCTTGTGTAATTTCCAGCTTTATGGGTTGATGGACTGCAAGACTGCCTTAACCTCTCTACGGGACTGGCAAGTACACTGCTTACTGGGCCTTCTGGCTCTGCTTCTACTGGTGATCCTTCTTCCGGGGATTCTTCCTGAGCAGGCTCTTCTGGGGCACTTACAGGTTCTACTTGCAATGGAGGGTCTGCTGGCTGTTGGTAGAAGTGTAACACAGGTATTATTACCACTCCATCCAGTTGAGGCCAATCTGCCGGGAAATCTCCTAAGACAGTATGGAGTACTTCTTCTTTAGGCTCCTCCGGTACGGTGAGAGGCACTTCCTCCTGGGGCTTCAGCGGACTTGGGCACAACTTCAGATGGTCTCTTGATACCGTTGCAGTTGTTCTTCCTCCGTCTTTGCTAATTAGACAGGTTTTCCTATTGTCGAACCTGGAATTCAACACAGTGTAAGGTTCCCTTTCCCACTGGTCGTCAAGTTTGTGGCTTCTTCTCTTTCGTTTCAACACAACTTCTCCAGGTGTCAAGGGTTCGGCTGGTGCACTCTTGTTGTACTGTGCTTCCTGCTTATCTCTCACCCTACTTAGACTGTTTTCGACACAGGCCTGTACTCTCTTGTACTGCTCCTGTCGAGTCGCATCCCAGTCTTCAGTGGACATATCTGCTTCCGGCTCTACCACTCCAAGCTCCAGGTCCATGGGCAACTTTCCGTGTCTTGCTCTCATGAGGTACGCTGGAGTACAATTGGTGGAACTCACAGGTATGTGATTGTACAGATCTACCAGGTCAGGTAGTTTGTCTGGCCACTGGTTTCTTTCCTCTAGAGGTAAGGTCTTCAACAGGTCGATGACTATGTTATTCATCTTTTCACATAACCCATTGGTTTGGGGGTGGTACGGTGTAGTCTGGATCTTCTTACACCTGTACAGATGGCAAAACTCTTTGAACAGCTCGTCTTCAAAGGCAGGGCCTTGATCCATCAGCACTTTATCCGGGTATCCATGGGGCCTGCAGAAGTATGCTTGAAACGTCCTTGCTGCTGTTTCTGCCATCAGATCCTTGATGGGGGCTACCACCAGGAACCAGGAGTAGTGATCCACCATGGTCAGGGCATACGAGTAGCCTGACCTGCTGGGTGACAAATTGACGTGATCCAGGGCAACGATCTCCAGGGGCTGGGTTGTCTTGATGGACTGCAGGGGTGCCTTCTGGCTGCTGTAGTCTTTTCTTCTGAGACTACAGGGTCCAAAATCCCAGCACCACCTCTCTATGGAGCTTCGCATTCCAACCCAGTAAAACCGACTCTTCAGGAGAGTTTCCAGCTTTTTCCAGCCAAAGTGCAATGCTTGATCGTGGTAGACCTCCAATACCATCTGGATGTCTGTCCTGGGCACTACGATCTGCCATACCATCTCATGGGTCCTGGGGTTAACATACTTTCGGCACAGTTTCTCTCTATAGATGAACAGCCGGCTTCTCTCATTCCACAGTTGCTTGGCTTGTGGAGTCGCGTCCTTCTCCAGGGAGGAACCTTCCTGGGTTATCAGTTCTATGATACGGCTGACAACCGGGTCGCTGTCCTGGGTCTCCTTCCAACTGTGGTGAGGTAAAGGGTTTAGTGTGTTACCACGATACCTCCTGGAGGTGCGCTGCTCATGGACCATCCCATTTCTATGGAAGGCAGGTAGCTCAATCTCCTGCAGGTCATCCACTTCTTCTTCAGTGTCCGACTGGTGAGGCTTGTGGCCTGCCCTGTACTTGATGGTGAACTGATAGTTTAACAGACGGGCCATCCAACGCTGTTCCATGGCTCCCAACTTAGCTGTCTCTAGATGTGTCAAGGGGTTGTTGTCAGTGTAAGCCGTGAACTTACTGGAGGCCAAGTAGTGCTTGAATCGTTCAGTGATGGCCCAGACCAAGGCCAGGAGCTCCAACTTGAAGGAGCTATAGTTTTCTGGATTCCTCTCGGTAGGGCGGAGCTTCCTGCTGGCATAGGCAATCACCTTCTCTTTGCCATACTGCTTCTGGCTTAACACAGCTCCTAGTCCCTCATTGCTGGCATCAGTGTACAGCAGGAATGGTTGGCTGTAGTCAGGGTAGGTCAGGATTTCTTCGCCAGTCAGGATCTCTTTCATCACTGCAAAGGACTCAGCCTGCTCTTTACCCCACTGGAAGTCGGGGTTCTTGCCTCTGTTGGACGGTATTACCAGGAGATCTTGCAAAGGTGCTGCCTTCTTGGTGTAGTCCTTTCCAAACCTCCGGTAATACCCAACCAGTCCCAGGAACTGACGTACCTCCTTGAGATTCTTCGGCTCCGGCCATTTCTGGATGGCAGTGACCTTCTCCGGGTCTGGTGCTACTCCTTCTGGACTGACGATGTGCCCCAGGTACTGAACCTTCCATTTGAGCAGGTGGCACTTGGAAGGCTTCAATTTCATCCCATACCGGGACAATGCTTCAAATACCTCCACCAAGTGCTTCAAATGGTCCTCATACGTCTTGGAGTACACTATCACGTCATCCAGGTATAGCAGCACGGTATTGAAGTTACGGTGTCCCAAACAGCACTCCATCAATCTCTGGAACGTTCCAGGGGCGTTGCAGAGTCCGAACGTCATACTGTTGAACTCGCAGAGTCCCATCGGGGTAGTGAAGGCCGTCTTCTCCCGGTCCTCCTCAACAACTGCTACTTGGCAGTACCCACTAGTGAGGTCAAGGGTAGAGAAGTAATTTGCAGGCTTTAATGCAGCCAGGGATTCCTCTATACGGGGCAAAGGGTATGCATCTTTATGTGTTATGCGATTTACCTGTCTGTAATCTACACACATCCTCATGCTTCCATCCTTTTTCCTGACCAGGACCAGGGGAGCTGCACAGGGGCTACAGCTATCTCTTATAACCCCTGCCTTCCTCATGTCATGCAACATTTCCTTCGCTTTCTGGTAGTGTGCTGGTGGGATTGGCCTGTAACGTTCTTTGATGGGTGGATGGTCATCTGTGGGTATATAGTGTTATACCCCTTCAAACCTCCCGAAATCAAGTGGGTGTTTGCTGAATACCTGCTCGTATTCCTGGACCACCCTGTATACACCATGTTTTTTATGGACTGGAGTGGCGTCAGTCCCAACATGGAGCTGTTGACACCAATCCTCCAACTGAGCTTCGGAGTCATTGTCCACCACTGTATCTGGTGGGGTCAAGGATTCCACTATGTGTATGGCGTTGTTATCGTTGTTATCCACAGTATACAACCTGGCGACAGTGGTATATCTTGGTAATTTAACTTCATCTTCCCCATAATTTAGGTGTCGTACGGGTACCCTCCCATTGCGTACATCAACCACCCCTCTGGCAGTTAAGAGTGTAGGTCTGTGCTCCGAACTAATGGGCTCCACTACTGCCTGATAGTTCTGTCCTTTGAGACCTATTGCTGCTCTACACCAAATCAGCATTTCACTCATCGGGGGAATCATAATGGGTATCGTGTCTGTGACCCGTACATTACCAATTTCACCACCTGATAGCTTTACCTGTTGCTGGTACATAAGGGCTCGGATCTCTTTCTGGAGCACCCTCCTCTGCCCTGGTTTGGCGGTGTCAGCAATCTGTTGGAGCAAAAACAACACTTCTCCCAAACAGTTACCGACAATATTCGTACCAAGTATAATATACACGTCTGTATCACCAGGATTAAACTCCACTACAATCAGCCCTTGGTCCTTTAGTTCCACTCTCCCCACCTTCACTGTCACATTCTTAACCCCTACTAGGTTAAGAGAAAGGTCGTTAGAGGCATACACGGAGAGGTTCGGGGCTGGCGGCTGGAGTTCATCTACGGACCAGAACCTTTTGTAGAGGACATCAGGCATGATGGTTACCTGAGATCCAGTGTCCAGCAGGGCAGGTGTCGCGATGCCATCCAGCACAATGGACAGGAAAGGTCTTCCTCCCACGAACCGATGGTACCAGTTTGTTGGGCCTGCTTGATTTACTCCTGGGTGTCGGCCCTTGGCCCAATGGTTTGCTCGTTTAAAGGACAGTTCCGCGCTGTGTGGCCTGCCTTCTGGCAGCGGTAGCAGATGAACTCTCCTGGAGGGCGACGTTGGTCGTTGGTCCTCCCATGTGGTGGCGTTGTCCTCCTCTGGGGTGGCGTTGTCCTCCTACGGGGTGGCGTTATCCTCCTTCTTCTTCTCATCCAGGGGACATCCTCAGGGCTGTCGGCGAGTAGTATCCGTCCTTCCGGCTCGGGCTCCTCCTGTAGCTACAGGGTGCTGAGGACAGTGGCCAGGGTTTTACTTAACTGGCGCACTTCATAGCGCAGGCTGTCCAGCTCGCTAGGTGGCACTGTTTGCATCTTTGTTTCCACCGTTAGTGAAGGAGCAGTGGGTGCTGCGGGCACTGGGGTGGCCCCACCCTGGTAACGCTGGATAGCAGTATCTGATGTTTCCAGGGGCTGCAGACCCTTTATAGCCTCGTCCTTAAGGGACGAACCTGTTTCAGGGCCTGCAGGTCTTCCTGTAAGCGCCAGGCATAGTCCCGGACACTGTCCTCAGGTTTCTGGACACAGTGGTAGAACCTCATCCGGAGGTCTGTCTCAGTGCGGTTTTCAAACACAGTTTGCAGTCTCTTAAAGATGATGAATACTGATTCCTAGTCTGTGGCTGGCTAGGTTTCAATTTCCCGCTCTGCGGCACGAGTCAATTGTCCCAGCACAACAGCAGCTCTCTGTTTACCGGTCATAGAATACATGTCTAGCACACCGCATATTTTCCTCTTGAATCCGGACAGGGTGTCCGGTTTTCCATTATACTGGGGAAGCCATTTCTGTTAGAACCCTTCTGTTTGTTTTTGTTTCTATCTTGTGTTTTGCGGTCACGTGACCATCTTCCTATATATTCCAGCTACGCCATTCTGGCCTTGCTGGACTTCAGTGTTGTTTTGACTGTCTCTCTAGCCAGGTGCTTTTGTGCCTATCTATCTCTAGTTTGCTTGGTCCTCTGGACCTCTAGTACTTTTGTCAGTTTTTCTTTTGCTCTGCAACAACTTCTGTTAGGAGGTGTCCCATTTTTGTCCCAGTCCTTAGTTCTTTTAGGGACCCCTCCCTTTTTCTATAGGTCTCCATTCAGACTAGCCGAGGACGCAGGCGGGTCTGTTCACTAGGAACAGGTTGCCCGCTACAACTTAGAGACTCAGCTTAGTCTTACTGTAGGGACAGCTCTCCCCTTTTCTCCCTAGTTTATGTTGAAGATCATAACAGTAAGTCCAGCCCAAACAAAAAAAACTTTAAGGAAAGAAATCCGGGGATCAGTATGGTTTCTGTTCAAGATTTGGCTCAACGCCTGCAGGGATTGTCTCTGGAGGTGTCCGAGATCCGGCAACACGTGAGTAGCTGTTCTGGAGCGCATTTTGTCAAACCCAAGGTAGGGTTCCCTGATATTTTTTATGGTAAACAACAAGATTTTTTTTCCATTAAAAATGCTTGTTTATTATATTTTCGTTTGAGACCAAGGTCCTCTGGGAATGAATCACAGCGCATTGGGTTTATCATGTCACTTTTGCGCAAGGAACCACAGGGGTGGGCCTTTTCTCTCCAACCTAATGATCCTTGTTTTAGGTCAGTGGAGGATTTTTTTTCTGCTATGGGGCTATTGTATGACGATCCTGATCGAGTCTCATCTGCTGAGACAGAACTGAGGCGTTTGAATCAGGGGTCAGGTGATGTTGAAAATTATTGTACACACTTCAGAAGGTGGTACTCAGAAGTGAAATGGAATGATTCGGCGTTAAAATGTTTTTTTTCTTGCTGGTCTAAGTGAAAGGATTAAGGATCTGCTGATTGCCTTTCCTGCACCTGAGACCTTGCAAGAAGCCATGCAATTAGCTATACGTGTGGACAGGAGACAGCGTGCCAGGGTTACTGATGAAAAAATTCCTGCAATGGCAGCTCCTAGTCCCCAGAGGGTCTGCTTGGATGGCGGAGAACCGATGGAGGTTGAGGCGATGTCACTCCGCTCTCAGGAAAGAGACTGCAGGTTTTCCAAGGGATTGTGTTTTTATTGTGGTAAACCTGACCATTTGATTAAGAACTGTGAGCTTCGTTTAAGTAAAGAAAAAAAAAGGTCAGTTACGCCCGTATTGCTTGTTTGAGCTCTAAGGGAGTATTTCTTTCAGGGAGTACCTCATTGCAAAAAGATTTGATTGAATTTCAGGTATTTGTGGATTGTGGTTCAACACTTAATGTGATTGATAAGGGGTTTTTGGAAAAACTTAAATTGGAATCCAAACCTTCATCATCACCTATTTCTGTGATTGCAATTGATAACACTCCTTTGAAATGTATTACTCACAATGTTGCTGCATTTCCCCTCACTATCAATGGCATTCACCAAGAGAATTTGGATTTGGTGGTATTAAATAATTTACCCTCTCCAGTCGTTTTAGGTTTGCCTTGGTTAAAACTGCACAATCCTTTACTGGACTGGTCTACTAATGAGATTAAGTTTTGGAGTCCTAAGTGCTATGATAAATGTTGTAATGGTCGCATTGCGGCTGTGGAAAAAGGGGAATTACCTGTACCTATTCAGGATTTTTGGAAGGTTTTTTCAGAGGAGGAGTCGCAAGTTTTACCTCCTCATAGGGACTGTGATTGCACAATTGAGTTTGTTCCTGGAGCTACTCTTCCCAAGAGTCACTTATTTATTCTGACTATCCCTGAAAGAAAGGCCTTGGAGGAATACATACAGACGAGCTTGGCTGCTGGTCACATTAGACCTTCTAAGTCGCCTGTGGCCGTTGGATTTTTCTTTGTTAAAAAAAGGACGGCGGTTTACGTCCATGTCTGGACTTTCGTGAAATTAATAAGATTACCGTACGCAATTCCTACCCATTGCCGTTAATTCCTGACTTGTTTAACCAGTTAGTGGGGTCCAAGTGGTTCTCTAAAATTGATCTCCGGGGGACATACAATTTGTTACGAATGAAGGAGGGTGATGAATGGAAAATGGCTTTTAACACTCCGGTAGGTCATTTTGAGAATCTGGTGATGCCTTTTGGTCTTACCAATGCACCCGCGTTTTTTCAGAACCTTATTAATGACATCCTGAGACCTTTGATTGGTAAGAATGTGGTTGTGTATTTGGATGACATTCTGATTTATTCACCAGATCTGGAGTCCCATTGGCAGAGCGTACGTGAGGTGTTACATAGTTACATAGTTACATAGTTTATAAGGCCGAAAAAAGACAAGCGTCCATCCAGTTCAGCCTATTTCTTGTGCACTGCAGCTATTCAGCTATACCTATACCATGCGGTATAGGCCAATTTACATCATTGAGGAAAAATTCACTTCCCGACACCAATGTGGCAGTCAGATTAAATCCCTGGATTAATTAACTAAGCATATGATGTAATTTTATTGTTCTCAAGAAAGGCGTCCAGGCCTCTCTTGAACTCATTAAGTGAGTTGGACATCACCACTTCCTCTCCCAGAGAGTTCCAGAGTCTCACGGCTCTGACCGTAAAGAATCCCCTTCTATGCTGGTGCAGGAACCTCCTTTCCTCCAGACGCATAGTGTGCCTCCTTGTCTTTGTCACCATCCTTGGTATAAACAGGTCATGGGAGAGATCTCTGTACTGCCCCCTGATGTATTTATACATGTTTATGAGGTCTCCCCTAAGCCTTCTCTTTTCCAATGTAAACAGGCCTAATTTTGACAACCTCTCTGGGTATTCTAGTCCCTCCATTCCCTTTATTACCTTAGTCGCCCTCCTTTGTACCCTCTCTAGCTCCAATATGTCTTTCCTGAGCACCGGAGCCCAGAACTGTGCACAATATTCTAAGTGCGGCCTTACCAGCGCTTTATACAGAGGAAGAACAATGTTCTCATCATATGCCCCTATTCCTCTTCTGATGCATGCCATGACTCTATTTGCCTTCGCAGCTGCTGCCTGACACTGGGCACTCCAATTTAATTTGCTATTAACCAAGACGCCCAGGTCCTTCTCAATGTCAGATTTCCCCAACGGTTTCCCATTTAATATGTATGGGTGACTGCTGTTTTTCTTTCCCATGTGCATGACCTTACATTTATCGGCATTGAACCCCATTTGCCATTTTTGGCCCAACTCCCCAATTTATCTAAATCCTCCTGTAGCTGTGCCCTATCCTCATCTGTATTAACTACTTTACAAAGTTTAGTATCATCTGCAAATATTGCTATTTTACTATGCAACCCTTCCACTAGATCATTAATAAATATATTAAATAATATAGGGCCCAAGACAGACCCTTGAGGCACCCCGCTAGTAACCCTGACACCCCCTGAGCTTACTCCATTGATAACCACCCTCTGCTTTCTATCACTCAGCCAGCTATTTACCCACTTGCACACATTATCCCCCACTCATTTTATATACCAACCTTTTGTGTGGCACGGTATCAAACGCTTTGGAGAAGTCAAGGTATACAACATCCACTGACTCTCCCCGGTCCAGCTGTGAGCTCACCTCCTCGTAGAAGGCGATCAGGTTTGTTTGGCAGGAGCAATCCCTCATGAATCCATGTTGATATGGAGTTAGACAGTTATTATCATTAAGATATTCTACAATAGCATCTCTAAGAAATCCTTCAAACAATTTACCCACAACAGACGTTAAGCTGACTGGTCTATAGTTCCCAGGGTCACTTTTAGACCCCTTTTTGAATATTGGTACCACATTTGCTTGGCGCCAGTCTAGTGGGATAGTCCCTGTCCATAAAGAGTGCTTGAATATAAGATACAGTAGTCTGTCTATCACATTACTTAATTCTTTTAGCACCCGGGGGTGTATGCCATCTGGGCCTGGTGACTTGTCTATTTTGATATTATTTAGGCGTTTCTGAACTTCCTCCTGGGTTAGGTGGGTGATATTTAGCGGAGGGTTTACTTTATCACTCTGCATTTCCTCCGATAAATTTTCTTTTGTGAAAACAGTGGAGAAGAAGCTATTGAGTAGGTTTGCTTTACCCTCTTCGCCCTCTATGATTTTACCCAGGTTATTTTTCAATGGGGCAACGCCATCAGTTTTAATCCTTTTACTGTTTATATAGTTAAAGAACACTTTGGGATTCGTTTTACTTTCCTTGGCAATTAGTCTCTCTGTCTCCTCTTTTGCTATTCTTATTTGTTTCTTACAGATTTTGTTTTTTTCCCTATAAGATATTAGCGCTTCCTCGCTGCCTTCTTGTTTAAGTTTACCGAAAGCCCTTTTTTTGTTTTTCATTGCCCTCTTGACTTCCTTATTTAGCCACATTGGCTTCCTCCTATTCCTAGCCCTTTTATTCCCATAAGGTATGTACCTTCTACAGTGACTATGTAGGACTGTTTTGAAAATTTCCCATTTTCTATCCGTGCTCCTATTACTGTAGATACTATCCCAGTCTATAAGGTGAAGGGCATCTCTTAGCTGATCAAACTTTGCCCTCCTGAAGTTCAGTGTTTTTGTGACTCCCTCGCTGGGCACCCTACTGAAGCACATGTGGAATTGTATAATGTTGTGGTCACTATTTCCCAGGTGCTCCCCGACCTGCACATCAGTTATTCTGTCTGGCCTGTTAGTTAATATTAAGTCTAAAAGGGCCGTCCCTCTAGTTGGTTCCTGCACAAGTTGTGACAAATAATTGTCTTTGATAATTGACAGAAACCTGTTTCCTTTCTGAGATCTACAGCTTTCGGTTTCCCAGTCTATATCGGGGTAGTTTAAGTCCCCCATAATAATCACCTCGTTATTTTTTGCTACTTCGTCTATTTGTCTCATTAATAGACTTTCCGTGGCTTCTGCTATATTTGGTGGTTTATAACAGACTCCTATGATAATTTTATTATTGTTTTTTGCCCCATGTATCTCCACCCATAAGGACTCGACCTCCTCATTTCCCTCCCATACATCCTCCCACATTGTAGGCTTTAGACACGTCTTTACATATAGACAGACTCCACCCCCTTTCCGACTTCTTCGATCCCTTCTAAACAGACTGTAACCCTGTAAGTTAACTGCCCAGTCATAGCTTTCATCTAACCATGTCTCGGTTATTCCCACTATGTCATAGTTACCTGTAGATATTTCTGCTTCCAGTTCATCCATCTTGTTTGTCACGCTCCTGGCATTTGCTAGCACGCAGTTTACACAATTTTGTTTTGTTCCAATCTTCTCCCTGTGGATTGTATTAGAAATTTTCTTACCTCCTTTCCAAGCATCTTGTCTTGGACCTTCTTTGTCGCACTTCATATCTTTCATTAGTATGTTCTCTGGTTGCATGTTCGTGTCCGGCGTTTTTCTTCCCATCCCCTCTTCTTCTAGTTTAACGCCCTCCTGATGAGTGTTGCGAGTCTCCTGGCGAATGTGTGTTTCCCGGGTTTGTTGAGGTGTAGTCCGTCTCTGGCAAGGAGTCCGTCATAGAGGTAATTCACACCGTGGTCCAGGAATCCACGGCAGTTATTGAGTGATAATTCACTTTTTGCTAAGCTGGAGAAATGTGAGTTCGCTGTGCAGAGAATTAGTTTTTTGGGCTACATTATCTCCAGCGAGGGGTTCAGATGGACCTGGTGAAGGTTCAGGCTGTGCAGGAATGGCCTAGGCCTATTGGTTTGAAATCGATACAGAGGTTTTTGGGTTTCGCCAATTATTACAGGAAATTCATTAAGAATTTTTCTATAATTGTTAAGCCGCTGACCGATCTCACTAGGAAAGGTGCGAATACGGTCCAGTGGACTACGGAGGCCATTGAAGCTTTTGTATATCTCAAAGAGAGGTTCAGTTCTGCCTCAATCCTTATGCATCCTGATGAGACCAAGCCTTTTTTGGTCGAGGTTGATGCTTCTTCGGTGGGGGTTGGTGTAGTTTTGTCTCAGGAGAACAAGGATGGAGTACATCCCTGTGCTTTTTTTTCGAAAAAATTTTCAGAAACCGAACTTAATTACGATGTTGGTAATCGGGAATTGCTGGCTATTAAACTCGCGTTTGAACATTGGCATCATTTCTTGGAAGGTGCTAAATTTCCCATTCAGGTTTTCACAGATCATAAGAATTTGATCTATCTGGATGCTGCCAAACGCTTGAATGCCCATCAAGCTAGGTGGGCACTTTTTTTTTCTCGGTTTAATTTTTCTGTTACCTATATCCCTGGTACTAAGAATGTTAAAGCCGATGCTTTATCTCACAGCTTTTCTCCCATGGTTGGTACCGAGGAGGAGGAGAGCATTTTACAGGAAGGAGTTGTGGTAGCAGCATTGGACTCCGTTTTGGAAGATGGGATTCTGAAAGCCCAAGAGGATGCCCCATCTAACACTCCTCATGGGAGGTTGTTTGTGCCTAGAACCTTTAGGAGAGATTTGTTTGTGGAGTATCATGAGTCTCGGTTGGCAGGTCATCCAGGAATTTCTGAGACTAAGAGACTTATCAGTCGCAGTTTTTGGTGGCCTGGGTGGCAGAAGGAAGTCATCAAGTGGGTGTGTCAATGTACGGTGTGCGCTAGGTCTAAGGCTTCACATACCCCTGCTGCGGGGTTGCTTTACCCTCTGGAGGTTCCTAGTGCGCCTTGGACGCATCTGGCAATGGATTTTATTACTGACCTTCCTGTATCCGAGGGTTTCACTGTAATCTGGGTGGTCGTGGACCGTTTTAGCAAGATGTGTCATTTGGTTCCATTCATTAAGCTACCCTGCGCTAAGACACTCGCTAAGGCGTTTGTTAAGGAAATTGTCAGGCTCCATGGCGTTCCCACCGACATTGTTTCTGATAGGGGACCTCAGTTTGTGGCTCGCTTTTGGCGTGCATTTTGTGACAGGTTGGGAGTCCATTTGTCATTTTCGTCTGGTTATCATCCAGAGTCTAATGGACAGACTGAAAGAAAGAACCAGGATGCTGAACCGTTTTTGCGTTGTTTTGTGGCAGACAATCAAGAGGGGTGGTCTGAGTTTCTGCCACTCGCAGAATTTGCTCTTAACAACCATACATCCTTATCTGCTGGGTGTTCTCCTTTTTTTTTTGCACTGGGAGACATCCGTCTTTTGGTTCGTTCTCCAAATTGGGGTCGGTGATGCCGGTGGAGGAGAATTTTTCCGGTGATTTGGAGAGAGTTTGGACTAATGTACGTTGTAACCTTCAAGAGGTTAACAAAAAGTTCAAGCAGTATTTTAACAGGAAACGTAAAGAGGTTTTGTTTACTGTGGGTGACATGGTTTGGTTGTCCTCAAAGAATCTGCGGTTGAGGATTCCCTCTAAAAAATTGGGTCCGAAGTTTGTGGGGCCATTTAAGGTTAACCAGTCTGCTGTTAGGTTGGAGGTTCCCTCCTCCTGAAAGATTAATCCTGTGTTTCATGTTTCCTTGTAAAAAAAGGCTGATGTATCTGATAGGGAGGACATTGTCACAGTTCCTCCGGTGGTGGAAGACGGCGAATATGAAATTTCTCGTATCCTGAATTCCAGAGAGCATAGAGGGAGATTGCAGTATCTCGTCGCTTGGAAAGGTTTTGGTCCCGAGGATAACTCCTGGGTAAAGGCGGATGATGTCTCTGCCCCTAGACTTGTCAGAGCTTTCCACAAGAGATTTCCGGATAGGCCTGGGCCTGGAGGATTCGGAGGATCCTCCTAAAAGAGGGGGTACTGTTAGAACCCTCCTGTTTGTTTTTGTTTCTATCTTGTGTTTTGCGGTCACGTGACCATCTTCCTATATATTCCAGCTACGCCCTTCTGACCTTGCTGGACTTCAGTGTTGTTTTGACTGTCTCTCTAGCCAGGTGCTTTTGTGCCTATCTATCTCTAGTTTGCTTGGTCCTCTTGACCTCTAGTACTTTTGTCAGTTTTTCTTTTGCACTGCAACTACTTCTGTTAGGAGGTGTCCCATTTTTGTCACAGTCCTTAGTTCTTTTTGGTACCCCTCCCTTTTTCTATAGGTCTCCGTTCAGACTAGCTGAGGACGCAGGCGGGTCTGGTCACTAGGAACAGGTTGCCCGCTACAACGTAGGGACTCAGCTTAGTCTTACTGTAGAGACAGCTCTCCCCTTCTTTCCCTAGTTTATGTTTCAGATCATAACAATTTCGCTCCAGGGATATACGGCAGGGCCATGGGTATTAACGTGGTCACGACCCATGCTGGTGGAGCGGCCGCTCCAGCCTGTGCAGCGCCGGGCGCAGGTTGGGCATCTGGAGCGTTAACCGGTGCTCCGGCGGCTTGCTGGTCATCGGCCATGGTTGCGCTCCCCTAGTGAACCGGAGCCTACCTTCTTCACTTCTTATCAGGTAGGCCGCAGCTCCGCGGGCGGCGGTCTTCTTCCAGGACCTTGCGTCGCTCACGTATGACGTCAGAGCGCCCTCTGGGTTCCTTCCAGGACCTGATGCTTCCTGGTTCGACATCAGTGGCGGGGCGTGTCTTGGGCTTCGTGCGCTTCCAGCGGTTACGCCCCTCCGATTCCCGCGGTTACGCCCCTCTTCTTCCCGCACGGCAACAGGAAGATGGCGGACAATGGCGAGAAATCTCGGGAATGGCGGGAAAACTTCACCACAGTGAGTATTACAGTCTCTTAAGGCGCACAGTACCCGGTGGCAACGGGCATGGAATCCTGTTCGTGACGCCAAGGCTGATGTGCCCCCTGGGCCAAGGGGTACTCGGCAGCCGGGCCTCTGGTTGCTGGGGGATATCACGGTAGCTGGCCCGGTCCGTGACCCAGGGCGGTCAGTAAAAGGGAGGATACTTTATAGGGGATTTAAGAAAGTGTTCGTGACGCCACCTGTGGATTGCGGCTAGAGGGAGCCGCCGCTGTGGAGCAGTCCTCTGGAGCTGGTGTTACGGCAGCAGGGATGGTGTGGCTCTCCACAGGTAGAGGTTGCTCCAGGGCAGCGTGGGGTGTAATGGTGGTGGACCAGGGGAGAGAGACGGCAGGATGGTCCTGGAGGAAAGAAGGACACTCACACGGGAGTAAGCTTCAGTACCTTTACTGGTGATGTTGCAGGCACGGTCCAGGGTACTCCAGGCGAAGGGAACACTTTTGTACTCTCCCCAGTTAGCGGGTATAGGGCCTCCTGATCCGTTGCTTTATTCTCTAAGCTTCTGACCTGCCTGGAACTAGGTCTAGCTTGGTTACTGTCTCTCTTTGCACCTGCTGACCTGGTGGTAAGGCCTTCTCTTTGGAGATCACTCTCCCTGGATGCTGGGACATCCGTGACTCCTAGCCCTGGTACTGTAATCAGCGTTTGGTGAACCTGGGACCTGTAGTCCTCCAGGGGTTCCAGTGGTTCCTACTGGGTATAAAGGGTCCCGGTAGACGCGGACCCGGTGTCCGATATATATATATCGGGGTGAGCCTGGTATGCTCCTCTGCCCCCTCACTACTTCTTCCTTCTCCTCTCGCCTTTGGCCACACTCAAGGCTCTCACACATGCTGTAGCCCTTGACTCGCCTAAGCACAGCAGCCAGCATGCTGCTCTCTGAGCGTCAGCACGCTCTCTGCTCAACTCTGAGCTGTTTTCCTCTCTGTGTCTGTGACTTGCCCAGGGGAATGGGGATGACTCGGTACCCGCGCCTTTAGCCTGGCCTTTAGGGATGTCGCGGTGGTCGGCTCCGGGGCCCGTACCCTGGGGTCGCTCCTTAAAAAGGGTGGATATTTGTTAATTTTAAGATAGAGTTCGTGACGCCACCTGTGGCTTCTGGTGAGGATCACCAGCGCTGCGCAGTCCACTGAGGCCGTTGATAAGGCAGCTCGATGGTATAGCTCCCCACAGGTGGAGCTAGGCCTCAGGGCAGTGTATGACGGGGAATGCAGCACAGGCGAGACCGAGCCAGGTCAGAGCAAGAACAGGGACAGACACGATAGTCACTTCAGTACACTTTACTGAAGGAAATTCAGGCACATCCCGGAGCGCTGTAGGGTGAAGGGTGCATGTCAGGATCCTCCCCAATGAGCGGTTTTTGGGCCTCCTGCTTCTTGCCTCTGCGTAGTAAGTTTCTGACCTGCCTGGAGCTAGGCCTAACTTTGTCTCTGTCCTGCGCTGGCTGACCTTGTGGTAGGGCCTTTTCTTGGATTACATGCACCTTAGCTGCGGGCCTATGTGTCTCCTGGCTCTGTTACGTATCAGCACTTTAGCGATCCTGGGACTTGTAGTTCTCCAGGGATTCCGGTTTATCTTACTGGGTTGTGGAGATCCCGGTAAGCTTCGGACTCGGTGTCCGGTAACCGCTTCGGGGTGAGCCAATTAAGCTCCTCTGCCCCCTATGTGCTAACTCTATACCCGCCTTCGGCCTACTTGGGCCCTCACTAGGCTACTCACACTAACGGCACCTTGCCGCGCTTCACCAATCTTATGGCGCCGTCACGCCTAAAGCTCACCACTCTGAGCTACAACTGAGTCTGGATCTGGATAAGCTCCACTGCAGGATAGCAATTGCAGGAGCTGGAACAGGCTTTTGTCCTCTGAGGTAACTCCTCTCAGGCTGTACTGGACTCACTGCTGAACCAGAATAGACTAACTCTGACTAACTGCCGCCTGGCTCCACCTTCCCTATTTATCTATCCCTAACGGGCTCCCTCTGGTGGTCTGAGGTGGAAGGTGGAGATGTGTGAATGGTTATGGGGGCCTCTTGTGGAGGAATCCTTCAATACACCCTTCTAGGATCTGTGATACCAAGCACAGCTGGGCATCACATTTGAACACTAAACTGAGCTGCCTAGCTCCACCCTCCCTATACATATCCCTAATGGGCTCCCTCTGCTGGTCTGAGGTGGTAGGGTGGAGGTGTGTGAATGTGTGAGGGCCTCTTGTGGAGAAGTCCATCCATGCACCCTTCTGGGTTCTGTGGCAAGAATGCACAGCAGGGCGCCACATATGTCCTGGTACCTATTTTAACCCCATGAATATTGCTGTTTTTCCTTATTGCGTTGACCAAGAGTTCCATCACTATCACATACAGAAGGGGGGACAGAGGGCACCCTTGTCTAGTTCCGTTTCGTATCGCAAAAGGTAAGGACAAGGTTCCATTGACCCTAACTCTAGCAGTAGGGCCAGTGGTACAGGGAAAAAATTAACTGTAAAAATTGTGGTCCAATGCCTATTTGACATAATGCCTCCTTCATAAACCCCCAATGAACCCTGACAAAGGCCTTCTCTGAATCAGCAGATAAAAGGCCCATATATATATGGAGTGACTTTTAGCTTTAGAGATTAGCAACATGCTCATAATAGTGTTGTCTCTTGCCTCTCGGCCCTGAATAAATTCTACTTGATCCTACTTGATCAGTATTTATAAGAGAGGGCAACAATGGGGTAAGTCTTTCTGTTAGTATTTTTGAGAGTAGTTTAATGTCCACATTTATTAATGATATGGGTGTATAATTAGCTGTGATTGTAAGATCCTTACCTGGTTTAGGGAGAACGTTAATATGAGCTTCCAATGATTGGGGGACAAAACATGTCTTATCATTTAATGAATTAAAGGTTTTGTTCATAACAGGGGATAGCTGAGTTTTAAGGGACTTATAGAATGCTGGAGTAAATCCGTCTGGGCCAGGACTTTTACCAGATGGTGTAGATTGAATTGCAAGATTGACCTCCTGCTCTGTAATGTCCTTTTCCAGTGCCTCAGAAACATGACTATCTAAAGAGGTTAAAGAAGTATCTTGTATGTACTCCTTAATTCGGATAGATAGGTCAGAAGGGGAGAGATCAGAGTATTGCCCTTTAATATTGTACATCTTCTCATAGTTTGAGCGGAATATGTCAATGATTTCTGTAGGATTATGAGCTTCCTCCCCATTTTGTTTTTTGATATTTGGAACGTATGCCGCCACAGAGCAAGGGTGAAGCAACCTTGAGAGTGCCCGTCCACATTTATCTGACGATTCATAAAAAAAGTTTTTAATTAGCTCCCTGTGTCTTAGGTATTTTTAGTCCAGCAAGATCTTGAGATCATTCATTTTTTTGGATAATTCTGCAAGAGTGTTAGGCGACAACGTATGTTTATGCGAGACCTCAAGTGTGTGTATCTGTCTCAAAAGGTAATTTACCTTTAGAGTTCTCTCCTTTTTGAGTTTTGAACCATGCTTAATCAACACGCCTCTCATGACACATTTTAAAGTTTCCCATTGCAGAGGTATTGAGGTCTGATCTGCTTTATGAATCTGCAAAAAATAATCAATAGAATCCTTTAATTCTGCCATACAGATTTAGTCTTTTAGAAAGTGATCATTCATTTTCCATGTCCATGATCGCTGGACCAGGGAGGGTACAGTGTCCATTTTAGGACATGATCAGATATCAAAATCAAGCATCGGAATGATGTCAGTTTGAGGCTAAATACCCTGTCTGACAAGTGATTCTGACAAGCGATCCAGACAAGTAATTTTGACAAGTGATTTTGACAGGTGATTCTGACAAGTGATTCTGACAAGTGATTTTGACAAGTGATTTTGATGAGTGATTTTGACGAGTGATTCTGACGAGTGATTCTGACAAATGATTTTGAGAAGTCATTCTGACAAGTGATTCTGACAAGTGATTTTGACAAATCATTCTGAAAAGTGATCCTTACAAGTGATTTTGACAAGTGATTTTGACGAGTGATTTTGATGAGTGATTCTGACAAGTGATTTTGACAAGTGATTCTGACAAGTGATTTTGACAAGTGATTTTGACGAGTGATTCTGACAAGTGATTCTGACGAGTGATTCTGACGAGTGATTTTGACAAGTGATTTTGACGAGTGATTCTGACGAGTGATTTTGATGAGTGATTCTGACAAGTGATTCTGACGAGTGATTTTGACTAGTGATTCTGACGAGTGATTTTGACAAGTGATTCTGACAAGTGATTTTGACAAATGATTCTGACAAGTGATCCTTACAAGTGATTTTGACAAGTGATTTTGACGAGTGATTGTGACAAGTGATTTTGATGAGTGATTCTGACAAGTGATTTTGACAAGTGATTCTGACAAGTGATTTTGACAAGTGATTCTGACAAGTGATTTTGACGAGTGATTTTGATGAGTGATTCTGACGAGTGATTCTAACGAGTGATTTTGACAAGTGATTTTGACAAGTGATTCTGACAAGTGATTTTGATGAGTGATTCTGATGAGTGATTTTGATGAGTGATTCTGACGAGTGATTTTGACAAGTCATTCTGACAAGTGACTTTTACAACTATAATAATAATAATAATAAAAAAAAAAATAACTTCGCTGATGGAACTTGAACCCAAAATTCTGTATTCCAAATCCAGTGCACTAAGCACTAAGCTAGAAACTCAGTTGTGAAAGCTTTGGATTTGTATTTGCTTATATAATTTTCAGTGGAAACTGGTCTATAACTCATTGGGACTTATGCACAGACTTCAAGCAAGCCAAATTCAAATGATGTTTGATTTTGATGTGTGAGTCTGATGTGTTACTTTCTTCAAACATCAGAATCAAAATCATAATGACTTTTAGTCACCCTGAGTATTTTCATGGTTAATGTCATAAGACAAGAAAAGCTACAAGCTACTATTACTTGACTGGATAGCGCAATGGTAAAGCATCAACCTCTGAAGTTACAGTGTCAGAATTCAAATCCTGATAGAAATACGAATTTTTTTTTAAATTAATTATGCCTATTTAGCACACAAACTACAGGGGTGTTTTACTTTTAATATCTGACACTTTGATTGTCATCCTGACGTGTTACGAGTTTCAGACACGCTGTCTATTTGCATGTTAAATTACATAGCCAAAGTAAATCACTTGGCAGAATAACTTGTCAAAATCACTTGTCAAAATCATTTGTCAAAATCACTCGTCAGAATCACTCATCAAAATCACACGTCAAAATCATTCATCAAAATCACTTGTCAGAATCACTCGTCAAAATCACTCGTCAAAATCACTCGTCAAAATCACTCGTCAAAATCACTCGTCAGAATCACTCGTCAAAATCACTCGTCAGAATCAATCGTCAGAATCACATGTCAGAATCACTCGTCAGAATCACTCGTCTAAATCACTCGTCAAAATCACTCGTCAAAACCACTCGTCAAAATCACTCGTCAGAATCACTTGCCAGAATCACTTGCAGGAATCACTCGTCAAAATCACTCATCAAAATCACTTGTCAAAATCACTCATCAGAATCACTCATCAAAGTCACTCGTCAAAATCACTTGTCAGAATCACTTATCAAAATCAGTTCTCAGACAGGGTATTTAGCCTCAAACTGACATCATTCTGATGTTTGATTTTGATATCTGATCATGTGCTAAAATGGACACTGTAGGAGCGAACGGAAATAGATAGGAAGATTGGGGCATGGTCAGACCACAATATGTCACCTATTGTAGCAGATGGGTTCCAAGAGAGAGCGTGATGACTCAACAGGAAGAAATCAATTCATAAAGAAAAAATGACGTATACGAACATATGCAAAAAACCCCAAAGTTTATTATAAATGCAAGATATAACAAGCATACACAATGAAGAGAATGGCATAAATACATTGGTAGTAAGCTAATAAGAGAGATACCACGAACTGAATAACCACATACTAGAAAGTTTAAGAATCAATAATTGAAGTAAGTAAGGGTATGGGTATGTCAAGCATATGCCATAACCCAGCTACAAAAGTGTAAAGTATCAAGAAACTTATACTTAGGGGTGACGATACCTGGACTGACATACTGACAAACACATGTGAGTAATAGTATATATTTATCCATCTTTGAGTGCTAAATGGATTTACCTTTTTACTACTTATTTATGCACTGTGCACTTTATCATCTCAATGGAGTTTCTTGATACTTTACACTTTTGTATCTGGGTTATGGCATATGCTTGACATACCCATATCCTTACTTACCCCAATTATTGATTCTTAAACTTTCTAGTATGTGGTTATTCAGTTTGTGGTATCTCTCTTATTAGCTTACTACCAATGTATTTATGCCATTCTCTTCACTGTGTATGTTTTTTATATCTTGCATTTATAATAAACTTTGTTTTTTTTTTGCATATGAATGTTCGTATACGTCATTTTTTCTTTATGAGTTGCTCTTGGAGACGTTGAACAGATTCTGATTGATCTATCGTAGAGAATTAACTATATATGTGGTCTTGGTGGTCAACCTATTTGCCTCAGGAAGAAATCAATGCGACTATATGAGCCATGGGTAGGAGAAAAATATGTATAATCCTTACCCTGAGGATTTAAAATGCAGCAAACATCTGTGAACCTGAGGGCATGGATGACCCATTTCAATGAACGAAGTTGTCTCAGAGGGACGACACCCCTTCCTGAGGAGGAGTCTAACGCGGCATTCCATGTGAAGTTGAAGTCTCCACCTGCAATCAGAACTCCTTCTGCAAAATCAGAGAGGGACGTTAAAAAGGACCTACATGTGCAGATCTGATCTTTGTTAGGGAGGTACCAGTTTGCTATTCTATATCTTGATTCTGCTATTTTGAGTTTGAGGAACACATATCTGCCTTGATCATCAATGAGAGAGTCTATGAGAGTATAGGCCAACGACTTGTGTATGGCTATGGATACACCCTTAGAGCGTGAATCCGGATTAGTGCTGTGGAACCACCGAGAGTAATACCTATCTCCAAAAACAGGCATATGCCCAGTTTTAAAGTGCATTTCCTGTAACATAAGAACCTGGACTCTTTGTTTGTGCATAGAGTACAAAATTTGTGAACGTTTCTGTGGGACATTAAAGCCTCTTACATTCAGTGAGCCTACTTTAACAGAGGACATGATTACCAATGGGGATGAAAGGAGTGGGGCAAGAAGGGAAACAGAAATACACAGAAAACTAAGAAGAAATTACGGGATATATAAAATAAAAACCAAACAAAATTATATAACAAAATGAAAGCAAAACAATCTGATGAGAGGAAATAGGTATATTTTACACCTGCACAGCAGAGTGTAAACCCCCCTGGGAGGATGGGCTTTCTACTGGGGAGCCCCCGCCCCCAAACCAGACATCAGGCCATACCATTTTGTCTTAAAACCTATGATAGAAAAGCAGCCAAAAGCTGTCAAAGATTAGCATCTACTTATCATTATATTAAACGTTGAATCAGTATATCACATATCCTTATGGAATAATATCCATACTGTCCAAGAACGGAATATTATTGACATAATATAATCAAATCTTATTATTGAGAGCCAGTCATATAAATGAATTATTCGTAATATCAACTATACTCATTGCTGAAAACATTTTAGAGGAATATAACACTCTAATATCTTTCACAAGATTGACTAGCGCTGAAGGCTTAGCGTATTTGTAATAGACGATTCAATCTGGGGAGTGAGGGATATGTTTTCCATTGTTCCCTCTCCTGACTTCTTCTCTGGATTTGTTTCTTGTCACTCTTTATGGTCGTGGATTGAGATCCGACTTGGGGCCTCCCGGGAGACTCGGCCAATCCTCTGTTGGTATAGATACGTGGGGAATCCCCAAACCTGTAACAAAAGCCGGAATGTCTCCAGGGCAACGTATCACATGTAAAGCCCCTGAATGGCGGACCTGTAGACGGAAAGGGAAACCCCAAGAGTATAGAATGTTCTGCTGTCTCAGAACCTCTAATAGAGTCTTTAATGCCTTCCTCTTCTGTAGTGTGTGGCGCGATAGATCAGACATGAGTTGTATAGGATATTCTTGATATAAAATAGAATCACATCATGAGGTTTTGTCACATCAGAGGATCTGGGGCCCAAGGACCTATAAGCCCTATCTAGCTCCAACTCATTCTCTAAGGGCAGACCCAAGATAGAGTTAAACAAATGACGTAGTGTCTCATCCAGTTCATGGTGTTCAGTTATCTCTGGAAGTCCTCTAATCCTAATATTGTTGCGTCTTCCACTGTTTTCAATATCATCTATCAAATCTGTTAGGTATTCCAGTTGGTATGAGTGAGAAGACAAAGTTTGTTCCTGAGAATTTACTTGTTGAGCGATGGATGCTGTATGTGATTCAGCAGCAGACACTTTTTCTGTTAACTCTTGCATGTCCCCTCTAAGGGAGGCTGCTTCAGCCCTGTAAGAGGACTCCAGTCTAGACATATAATTCTCCATGTCCCTCTGGTTGGAATAGCTCGTATTCGATCTCTGAGGTCTCTCCACACTGCCTCACATTGTAATGAGTCATCCTGTTGGTTCTCCTCTGAGCAGCCAGGGGAAGAAGAATGTAATAATGCAGGGAAGGAGCCTCTCTCAGGGGAACTCCGGGCATCAGTGTGTGACTGGGGCCTCTGCAGGTCTGGACCCGCAGCAGAGATAAGTACTGCCCAATCTGGTGTGTCCAGGGGCCGGGGCACCAAATGATCCTCTACCACGCACCTGAGCTCCGAAGGCGCAAAGCCGGAATCTGCCATCTTGGACTGAGGGAGATCCCCCGCAGCAGCAACAAGGCCTCCCGCGTCTCCCCAAGTCCGGGAAGCCAGGTCCGCGTCCTCCGCCGATGAAGGTATCGTCCGCTCTGCTAATGTTGATGTGGGGGAGCATTTACCCCAGGACCTTTGGACCTCCGATGCAGGAGATGAGGAGCGCTAGGCAGGGACAGCCGATGCCATCTTAGATCCCACTCTTGCAGGAGATGCAGATGCTGCAATTTCTTAGGTAGCGGGTAATATTTGTTGGAGGGAATCGCTGAGTACTCACACTGGTCTGCATTATATTCTTCTTCTTTTTTGCCGGCATTGGAAGTGTTTTGACCTGATTTGAAGTGATAGGCATGCCCTGAAGCTGGTCTAGGGATGGGAGCAGACAACCATGCGACTTCACTCCTCCATAGCCAGGCCACGCCCCCCCATTCAAAGAAATTTCAACAAATTCTTGATGTAAACGTTAAGATTTGAGAGTCCTCAGTGGCTGATACCTTTTAATGGTTAACTGAAAAGATGGTAACAAGTTGCAAGCTTTCGAGACTACTCAGGTCTCTTCATCAGGCACAGTATGACACAAAATCTGAAGAGTCACACATTTATACACAATAAGACACAGAAATAATGCAATAGATGAGACAGGTAATGTAAAGCAGAGCTATTACTGTGAGAGAAAGGTAAACAGTTCTGGCTGTAAATATTGGTTTAGTTCATAGATAAGGACTGTGAAAGTTTTATTGTTTAATGATTGAGATTTCGAGGGTTATGATGACCCCAAAGCTCTGTGAAGCTCATTCCTTAGTTGATGTAAGTAAAGAAAGCAAAGTAAGGAGCGCAAATAGCGCTGTTATCCAATAGACAGCAGTAAAGATAAAAGGGAAATAGCTCACCTCTGTGAGAATTCCAGCAGACCCTTAAACCGCAGGGGTTAAACGAAATCACAGAAGTTTTTCTTTGAGAATTCCAGCAGTCACTTTTTACACCTCCCCAGTTCTTTTTCAATACCCAACATATAGCCACCTGTCCCCAAACCCACACTCCTGTTATTACCGCCCACATTATAGCCTTCAAGTTACCTCTCACCACTCTTACAGCTCCTTTTTTCAGCTGACAATATAAATCAGGAGCCCTAGTGTAGCGGGCTATGTTCCTAGAGTGACTGCACCCAGCAACTTAAGCAAGTATTTAAGTTCTAGCCCTCCATGGTTCATCATGATTAATATTAGACCCATATTTTATTATGTTTAAAAGAAACGATTTTTTAATTAATCTCTAAATATTTTAAATTACTTTGTACTTCTTTTCTCCTCTTGAGCAAATGTTCATGTGCATTATGATTTTAGATGTGTTTCCAAGATTTCCTTCCCCTTTTCTCTCTCTCTTTCCCTCGCTCCTTTTTTTTTCCTCTTTTTGGCGCCAAGGGGTGCTTTGGCAGTTTTTTTCTTCACTCCATGTGCTAGCATGTGTGTATATATACCTTCCATGTTGTAACAAGTAGCAGCTATGTTCCTGAAGAAGTGGACGGGATGTCAACGAAGCACGTAGTCTTTTATAGCTTTTACAGTCTCCAATAAATGCTGGGAACATTATCCATCTCTGGCATATATATACATTTTTTCATGGAAGAGCGCGGTGATTAATGGCACCTTTATCATCTGTATACTAGACAACTCGAAGATCCCAAGGGTCCTGTGCCTGCTGCAGCACCTCAGCATATACTTTCTCATGAGTTGTGCATTTCACAACCCACAAAGGTGAGCAATTTCCCTTTTATCTTTACTGTTGTCTATTGGATATCAGCGCTACTTGCGCTCCTTTCTTTACTTATTTGAGTTATTGCCAACTGAGCTGGGGACAGCAGCGCACTTTGGTTAATTTGGGAGCAGCATTAGCGAATCCATACTGTTAACATGGAATATTTTGACAGACGCATGTCAACCAGAGAACGGCTTATTAAACAAGCCATGGGAATCACTATCCCATACTCTGATGAATCTTTCACCTTAAATTCAATGGACTTCAATGAAGAGGACACCAACACTATGAAGAATTTATTTAATGAATTTGAGGAATCACTTAAAGATGAGCTACGTCTCGACCTGGACATTCGTTTTCTAAGGATTTATATGGAGGAGAAACTATGTCCTCGGGGTTTGAGAATAACAATTCCCTCACCATTCCCTGAGGACAAACCATTTAATAAGGAATGGACTACTATTTTGGACACGTGCATGCACAATCTGCTAAAAAGTATACATACAAAAAGGTCAGAAATATGTCTAACAATTACTAATAGAATATTTGATATCGCTAAAAACCTATTACCATTTGAAACCCATCCTGTGTTTGGAAAGATTGATAGCAATATTGCAACAAGTATTTTACAGAATGTGCATGAAATTATCATCAAAAAGGCAAAAAAACTACAGAGATAGAGATGATTACAAAGGACTAACTAGTACTACCTCACGTACTAAAACGTCGGTCATATCCAGTGATCAGTCATCTGATCCTTTGAGAACAGTGGGTTCCTATCCTCCTCCCCACAAAGGAAGGGTTTTCTCTAATAGTTATTACCATAAGAATAAGAACAATAACAATAAGACTTACAACCGAACACCTGCATTCACACATAGCAAAAAACAACTCACGATAGAACGAAAGACGGACAGAAGGTTGTAATTAATATGCGCATATCTACTACTGTTAACTCTCCACAGAGCACTAGCAGTAATAAGAGTCTGGTCTCTATCATGTCTCCCACCTGCAATACTATGGGTAGTGCAGTTCCTAAAAGGCTGGTAATGCATCAGGAGGAGATGAATAATGATAGTATAGCAGTCAATCCTTATGACACAACATTACACACTAAATTAAGAAAAAAATCCCACTTCTATTCTGTGGAGAGTAAAAGCCATCAGATAGATACTTTTTGCGACATCACTCTCCAAGATTTCAAGGAGGTTATGAGGACTCCAATCTCATACAGAGATAATAATATAAACCGACAAGAGAAGTTAGCACTTAATAATATTTGAAATAATAGGGATATAGTCCTCAGATCAGCGGACAATGGGGGTGGTATAGTTATCCAGGATTATGATGTGTATACAAAAGAAGCACTCCAGATATTGAGTGATGACAACTAATACAGAGATATTGAGTATAATCCCATTTTGAAAATGATCCCTATATATAAGAAACTGATATCTAAAGCAGTAGATGAGAATATATTAAATGACAACAAAAGAAAGTTCTTGACTGTCCAAAGTCCTTGTATGCCCTTCTTTTATCATCTTCCCAAAATTCATAAGGATGAAAACAAACCTCCAGGGAGACCGATTATATCGGGGATAGGCTCCCTTACATCAAATCTGGCTGAATACTTTGATATACTACTACAACCACCTGTCAAAAATTTAAAGAGTTACCTGCAAGACTCCAGCCATCTTCTTAGATTAACCTATGACATCAAATGGAAAAAAATCATGCACTTTCCTTAGCCTAGATGTTAACTCTTTATATACCAATATTGATGTTGGTCTATTATGCATAGAGTATGTAATTTCCAGAGACATACGGCTGTCTTCCAGCCAGAGATCTTTTAATATAGCAGGTTTATCTTTCATCCTAAAAAACATTTTTTTTACCTTTCTAGATAAGACCTACCATCAAATTAAGGGAGTAGCAATGGGCTCTAAAGTAGCACCTACCTTTGCCAATTTATTCATGGGATTATTTGAGCAAGTTTTTATTTACCAGGGAGACTTCCATAAGGGGGTTGTATTTTGTAGAAGATACATAGACGATCTGATCTTCATCATTAACAGGAACATCACTGATCCCACCATTTTTTTTAACTTCCTCAATACAAATAATTGGGGCATCTCTTTCAATCAGGACAGTAATGAACTCACAATTAATTTTTTTAGATCTAGTTTTATATGTAGAGGAAGACAGGATACTTAGCAAAACTTTCTTCAAATCAGTGGACACTAATAGCTATATTCATTTCACTATTGGTCACTACAGAAAATGGCTCACCAATATTCCCCGCTATCAGTTTCAAAGACTTCGTAGGAGCTGCTCAACAGAAATCGAATATGACTAACAGTCAGAGATTCTCAAAAAAAGGTTCCAACAGAAATATTCTGAGACATTGGTTGTAGAATCTTGCAAACAGGTCAAAGAAAGATATGACCAGGGCTCATTACTTATGGCTTCAACACACAAAAAAGATGTAAGTTTTGAACATGAACAGAAATTCATTACTACATACAATCAACAACACAAGAAAATTAGAGAAATTATTCAAAAAAACTGGCATATTCTATTAAATGACCAGACATTAAAACAGGCATTACCAAAAAAACCCTCTCTAATCTTTAGAAGAGCACCGACACTTAGGAATATCTTGGGCCCCAGTAGATTGTGTGGACATGGAACATTGATTAATAAGAATAATGAAAAAGTCAGGGACAATATGGTCACCAAGTGTGGTAAAAGAGGTTGCAAGTGCTGTGAATCTATTTTGCATTCCATAGACAATTTCACTTCTGTAGCCACTAGTGAGAATTTCAATATCTCTCATCCCATGTCATGTGGAACTTATTATGTGATATATGTCATCGAGTACAGTTGCCCCAAACAGTATGTGGGCAGAACCACCCAGGCACTACATAATAGGTTGAATTCACATAGACATAATATCACCACAGGATTTATTAAACATGGGCTGTCCCGACATATGGTCCTTCATCACAAACAGGACCTTAGGGAATTAAGGGTATTACTTATTGAACACATTTCTATTGACACTCCAAATAGGGTGCAATGTTTAAAAGAAATCTACTGGATTTATAAACTAAAGACGCTTAAACCGCAGGGGTTAAACAAAATCACAGAAGTTTTTCTTTGAGAATTCCAGCAGTCACTTTTTACACCTCCCCAGTTCTTTTTCAATACCCAACATATAGCCACCTCTCCCCAAACCCACACTCCTGTTATCACCGCCCACATTATAGCCTTCCAGTTACCTCTCACCACTCTTACAGATCTGTTTTTCAGCTGACAAAACAAATCAGGAGCCCTAGTGTAGTGGGCTATGTGCCTAGAGTGACTGCACACAGCAACTTGAGCAAGTATTTAAGTTCTAGCCCTCCATGGTTCATCATGATTAATATGAAAATTATTGGTATTAAAAGGTCATTTCAAATCTCAGGGAGACAGAAAAATTTGGGAATATAAACTAATGGTGACCTTTGACACCTTCAGAGCAGGAATGAATGTGTTGCATGGATTTATGTCATTCTACATCAACTAAGGAATATGCTCCTCAGAGCTTTGGGGTCATCATAAACCTGGACCAGACCTCAATCACTGGACAATAAAACTTTCACAGTCCTTATCTATGAACTAATCCAATATTTACAGCCAGAACTGTTTACCTTTCTCCCACAGTAATAGCTCTGCTTTACGTTACCTGTCTCATCTATTGCATTATTTCTGTGTCCTATTGTGTATAAATATGTGACTCTTCAGATTTTGTGTCATACTATGCCTGATGAAGAGACCTGAGTAGTCTCGAAAGCTTGCAACTTGATAACCATTAAAAGGTATCAGCCACTGAGGACTCTCAAATCTTAATATTTTTCTAATAATTTTTCCATGGCTAACACAGTACAAAAATATATATTTTCCCTGATGTAAACATAACACCATCTGTAATAAGCTAAAGTTGAAAAGAGGATGGCTTCTACAAATGGATAATGATCCTAAACACGTCAAAATCAAGATCTTCACTGGTAAAGCCCCCCACTCATAACACATTAGGTAGCTGTCAGCCAAAAGATTGTTCAACTGACAGCCATCTCTTCTGAGCCCCTTATATGCAAGAACGCTCAGCTTGGCTCCTGTGTTCTCTATGAGAGCGACTAATAGATTCCACTGGCAGCGGCTTATCTGCTGGAAAACAGAATGAGCTACCATTGGAAATACAACATGCAGGCTCCTTCTCTCCTCCAACATCATCTGTAGGGTACGTTCATATGACTGTATTGTCGTTCCCAGTGTTTTCCGTGAAAAAACTGACAGAACTAGACACAGACAGATCTAGGTCCATTGGGCTGTTTAGATAAGTGTTTGAAAAAAAGCAAGTGAAAAAAATCATAGCACGCATAGGTTCTTCCTTACAATGGATGAGAGTAAACCATTCAAGTCCAAAGGTGCACAAAAAAACAGATCCCATACAGATCATCCATATAGCTTCCATTTTTTTATGGATACATTTCCATTATTAACCTAGAAAACTGTATTTGGTCTTGTGAATGATAATAACTGTTGATGGAAAAGAAGGATGGTGTACAGACCACAACTGACTACCAAACTGATGAAAATCATCCATTTTTCTGGATGAAAAGATAAATGTCCCATTCTTGTCTGATGTCAGATTCTCGCTGCTCCACAGTCGGGGAATTCTGCTGGATTTTTTATTTTATAATGCATCAAATGTTTTCTCCTGGTGAAAGGTCTGGACTGCAGGCGGCCGGTTCTTCACCTGAACTCTTCCTCTTCGATGCCATGCTGCTGTGATGGATGTAGTATGTGGTGTAGCATTGTCTTGCCAAAATATGCAAAAAAAGATCCAACAAATACACAGAAAAAAAGTATGCAAAAAGAGGGATAACCTAAAAATCTAAAAATAGTCAATGCTTATTAACATGCAAGACATATTAAAAATTTTAAAAAGCACAAATGGCTGTAAGCCTGTAACATAAATTTTCCAGACCACAGCACTATAGTGCTAGGATCTACCCTGTCTGTCAATAAGGTAATTTAGGAACCTAAAAGTTAATACCACCTTAATACAGATATGTTACTGTATAATATACCAATAATATGAAAATTGTTACATCAATGACCCAGGCCCTAAAATAAGGGCAAGTATTAAAGTGTATAGTGGGTTAAAGATATACACGCCCAATAAATAATGCACAAAAGCACAAAATAAAAGATGATAAAGAGGAGTGTATACAACAATTGTATGATAGAGTCAGAAAAGTTGCAGAAAAATCTTACTGCCGGCACAATAGCAAATAGCCACACAGAGTGAAGGTAAATGTGAAGTTTGTGCCACCTGGGCCATAGATATAACAATTTTCATATTATTGGTATAGCTGTGATTTGGGGTATATTATAATATACCTTTATTAAGGTGGTATCAACTTTTGGTTTCCTAAATTACCTTATTGACAGACAGGGTAGATCCTAGCATTATAGAGCTGCGGTCTGGAAAATTTGTCATTTGTGCTTTTTAAATATTTTTAATATGTCTTGTTTGGCTTGTATGTTAATATACATTGACTATTTTTAGGTGATCCCTCTTTTTGCAACACCTCTGTATAAGGCTCATCATTGATCACTCCTTTCATGTGTAAGCTGCCCGTGTCAGAGGCACTAATGCAGCCCCAGACCATCAGAGATGCAGGAACTAAGTGCTGATAACAAGCTGGATGGTCCCTCTGCTCTGCAGTCTGCAGGACAAGGCGTCCACAGTTTCCATAAATAATTTCATATTTTTATTCATCCGACCTCAGAACAGTTAATATCTTCTGATCTGATTTCTATGTTCTGCAGTGAATATAATATGGCTAAAAGAGATTTCCAAATCATTACATTCCTGTTCTCTTTATACATTTACACAGCGTCACAAGTTTTTTGGAATTGGGGTTGTAAATATATCTATAAATATTTCTATCTACATGTGTACATCCATCAGAATAACTGCTCTTAGCGATGTCACAATATCAGAGTTCTAGAATGTTGATGTCACACAAGTCATGAAGTCACAATATGAAGAACTGATAAAACTTCTGCTCACGGCCTCCTCCACTGAGGGTTATAGAATTTGTGGAGTGAGGATATTTTTGTAATTCTGATTGAGTGAGCAAAATGTCTGAGTATAAGCGCAAACGTCGCTTTATTATTGAGTCTATTACAGAGAGCAGCGGTATTGATGACCAGGTGAGTGGCGGATTCTGGAGTATGTTGTCTATTTGAAATTCTGGAAATTTGAAGACTTTTTTTTACTTTTTATTATTTCCTTTTCCCAGTTACTGGTCAATAAAAAATGCTGCAGAGTTTTTGCGTCCGACACAGAGGACAGCAGCGGTGATGAGAATCTCCATCAGGTGAGCGCTCACTTCTCTCCAGCACTGTCTGCGGCTCTGGGGGTCTACTGGAGATCAGGGGACGCCCCATTCTGTGATTATGCCACTGTATCGCTGCTAATCCTTCATTCTCAAGGTCTTTATATTTCTTTATTTCAGTCTCATCCACTTATTTCAAGGTCTCCAAGGAGCCTTGAAGATGAAGATGGTGGCTCTGGTCCCCACCTGCTATACATAGAGTCAGGCATGTAATAAAGCGTCTGGAAGGATCATAAATTCCTTCCTGTAAAATAAGAAAATTAGATTTCTATTGATTAGGAAAACTGAACGACACAGAAGTAAATGACGATGTTTCTTCTTTTCTCCAGAGCCCAATTCTCCCCGATTCAGCTTTGTGCAGGAGGAGACAGCAAGGTAATGTATTCCTATATATCCGTTTCATCTGGGTCATGTTCATGATTTCTGGTCGCTAGATGGCGCTATTGTAGCACCCTGAGGATTCGGCTGCTACAGGGGTATTGCACCTCAACCCAGAGGTGTGATATTCCACTCCCGGGTAAGGATGGAGTGTGGAACTGAGCTCGGTAGGCTGCATGCACTACATACATCCCATTTCCGGGGAACAGGCCGACGGTACTCCCACTTAGAAATGTGCAGGTACGACCGAGTCTGTTCCTGGCTGGAGTGGGAGGGGGGTGGTACATCCCAAGTAGTGTAGGGGCAGATAGGGGGAGCAGCCTGGGTAAAGATAGGAGCTCATTGGGTGCTGGTCACCTGAGCTCACACATAGAGGGTGTATATAAGGTGGGCACCAACTAAGAACAGGGTCAGTCAGTCTTTGCAGGCAGGTCAGTCTGTCAGAGTAAGAAGCAGAGGAGCAGAGCAGCCCCAGAGAGAGAGAGAGGAGAAAGCAAGAGAGACCCAGAGGGGGAAACAGAAGAGAGGACTCTGAGACCCCAAATCCAATCCACGGGTGAAGAGTCGGCATCAGGGTACCGGAACCCAAGCTGGTGGGGGCAAAAACACACCCCAGCCAGAGACCGGAGGCCGTGGGCAGCGTCTGCCACGGCCACCCACCACATCCACCCCGAAGGCATACCACGTGGAGGGTCAGGGAACCCAAGGCCAAGGGTCTCCCAACAGAAGGCCCGAGGGAGCTGGACCTGGGTGGATCACTAGTGGGGACGGCCAGAGAAAGGACAGAAGGAGAGCTCAGGGTCACGCTCCGGACTCGCTTGGGGGTTGGCTGGATCCAGGACCTGGTGGATGCAGCACGGCTCGGGAGGTCACTTGAAGCTAGAGTGACCGGAACATCAGCAGTGAGTAAATACCCTTAACTGCATAACCCGACTCTGTCTTCCTTTAACATCTATGCTGCACCACCACAACCCCCATTCTCTGCACCTGACCCCCTGAGGCTATACCCCACCCGTTGGGGGTTATACCATCAAAAGCTGCACCTACACCATCAGCCTCAGCGGACCCTGCTGCAGCGGCGGCCATAGTGACCGCAATACAACGGGTGGCGTAGTCGACATTAAGAACTTATTAACATCTGTAGGACTGCCACATACAACTGAGTTTGACACCCTGGGCACGGACCGGGTCACAGCCACTCGGAAGACTACAACTCCCATCTGATCCGGCTCCGGATATTCCCCCTAAAGAATATGGCCCAGGGGGCGCGTCACTATTATTAGCATATTTTCAGATAAGGTGTCAGCTGTGTGTCTGCAGGTCGTGTACGGTCTTAGTATATATCCAGTAGTGATGTGTGATCCTCTTTGATGCTTTGCTACCAGGAGACAGGAGCGTCCCATCAATTACTGTTTCCTGAGAAATCTGTCTTCACCCACGTCCAAATATGTCACCGACTTCCGTAAGAACAAACAGGAGCTGGTACAACGTCTGTACAAGTTTTATAACAGGACCGTCTTTGAGAACCAGGTATTCAGTTATAACACACAGCTTGGAATAGGGTTATAGGGGATGAAGGTTTAGAGCTAGGGATAGTGTATCCAGTGTATATAGTATATACCTCTATATTCTGTATGTATAGGGTGATACGAAGCAAAGGGTTAGAGCTAGGGATAGTGTATCCAGTGTATATAGCATATACCTCTATATTCTGTATGTATATGGTGATATAAGGTGAAGGGTTAGAGCTAGGGATACTGTATCCAGTGTATATAGTATATACCTCTACATTCTGTATGTATAGGTTGATAGGGGATGAAGGGTTAGAGCTAGGGATAGTGTATCCAGTGAATATAGTATATACCTCTATATTCTGTATGTATATGGTGATACGAGGCAAAGGGTTAGAGCTAGGGATAGTGTATCCAGTGTATATAGCATATACCTCTACATTCTGTATGTATAGGTTGATAGGGAATGAAGGGTTAGAGCTAGGGTTAGTGTATCCAGTGTATATAGTATATACCTCTATATTCTGTACGTATATTGTGATAGGAGGATAAAGGATTACAGCTAGGGATGGTGTATCCAGTGTAAATAGCATATACCTCTATATTCTGTAGGTATGGGGTGTTATGGGAGATAGTGAGTAGATGGTTAAAGATAGGGATGGTGTATCCAGTGTACATAGTATATACCTCTATATTCTGTAGGTGTGGGGTAATATGAGGGATAATGAATGGATGGTTAGAGCTAGGATTAATGTATCCAGTATATATAGTATATACCTCTATATTCTGTAGGTATGGGGTGATATTGAAGATAGTGAATGGAGGGTTAGAGCAAGGGTTAGTGTATCCAGTGTATATAGTATATACCTCTGTATTCTGTAGGTATGGGGTGATATTGAAGATAGTGAATGGAGGGTTAGAGCAAGGTTAGTGTATCCAGTGTATATAGTATATACCTCTATATTCTGTAGGTATGGGGTGATGTGGGGGATAGTGAATAGAGGGTTAGAGCTAGGGTTAGTGTATCCACTATATACAGTATATACCTCGATATTCTGTATTTCTACTTCCTCTGTAGCTTCCTGCATATATGGACATCAGCTGGAATAAAAGGCTGCGTAAAACAGCTGGTCGCACTGGATTCCGGGAGAACAACGGGGACCGCTACGCCATCATCCAGTTATCGGATAAAGTCTGCGATTCAGCAGGTAGTCGTCACATCCGGCACAATTTATAGATTAGCTGTGATCAAATCTTCCCCACATCTTTACTCCTGATTGTTATTATATCCTGCTTTGTCCTTAGAACGACTCCGAGACACATTGATCCATGAGATGTGTCATGCTGCCTGCTGGGTCATCGATGGCAATGGAGAACTTGCCCATCACCAACTATGGGAGCAGTATTGTGAGAAGGTCGCACAGATCCACCCTGACCTTCCACCCATTACTGTATTCCACAGTTGGGAGTACCACTACCCGGTGGTGTACCAATGCTCAGGGTGCCAGTACAGGTAAGATACGACTCAAATAAACTATGGACAGACGGGCGTCTGATACTGGTCGTGGGTGTATGTGCTACTACTACTGCTTGCTTCATGACTTCTGCAATCAATATGAAGGGGCTCTGTCATTGATGTTGGATGTGTGTGTACCTTTAGGATCAGTCTTTAATATGTTTAATAAGCTTTATCTCCCACTCCAGAGTCGGACGTTGGACGGATTCTCTCGACACCGAGAAGTTTGGGTGCGGCTACTGTGAGAACAAGTTGGTTCTAGTAACCACAACCTGAGAAGATCTATCAGCGACCATCCAGCTCCATCAATAGTCCGATCATCGGCTCGGCCAAGATAGCAGCACACAGATGAAGTCATCCAGAAGACTAGTGGAAAGTCACATCTCAGTCTTCCACCATTTTTCGGGCGTCACGGTGACTCAGTGGTTAGCACTGGTGTCTGCAGCACTCAGGTGGTGGAAACAAATACGACCACGGACATCTGCATGGAGTTTGTATGTCCTCCCCGTGTCTGCGTGGGTTTCCTCCGGGTTCTCCGGTTTCCTCCCACACTCCAAAAATATACTGATAGGTTAATTGGCTTATTCCAAATTGTCCCTAACATGAATTATGGTTCTCCCTGTATAGCGCTACAGACTATGTCATCGCTATATTATCGAGGGGAATCAAATTCATCATTAAATACAAATGCTTTAAACAAACTTATTATTGTAATGTTGCCTTGTGTCAGTAATTTCATACACAGATTATTTACAAAAAAGTTATGTCCTAAAGTGGGACGTCTGGAGGTGAGATTCCGCCATACCGATGGCCAGGGACAGGCATGCGGGTGCTAACACCTACATGGACTGGCAGGACAGGCTTACACTGGTAATATACAGCGTATACACCCACAACGACTCACACACATCAAACCAAGCAAAGTCATCAAGTTTCAGAGCTCCCATAGAAATTAATGGTGATAGCCGCACATGCGCAGCCACCTTTCCATTTCTGACAGTGTGTAATTGGGTCGTTCTTGAGTTACATGTGGGTCCCTGATCTCAGCAATGGGACCTGCATCTATCAAACATTTATGACGTATGCTTTCGATAGAGGATGAAATAATGTCTTCAATGCGCTTCGTCACGTGTCCACGGGCATGCTCGCGATTTCTAATGCTGACCCTATGCTGCTCTCTGATTCAGTTATGTCACCAGCAACATAGTGCATTAAGCATTAATGCTTTAAAGGGCACAGCTCAACTTTCCATCCTAATGTGGCACCTCAAACGTCACAAATTTTTCCAGGGCATTCATAAGGGGTATCTCTGCATTATCGTCCCGAACGGGGAAACAGCTGATCAGCGGATGTGCACGGTGCTGGACCCTCACTGATCTGATATTGATGACCTATTCTAAAGATATTTCACCAATTATCAAACACCTGAATAACTTCTTTAATTAGTTTAGGGGAGTGATTGAACCATTTTTAAGCCAAACACAATCCTTAATATTTATTCTTCACCGGAAGGTACAATGTGTTAAAAAACAGCTGATTATGGGGCCCATGGGCATTACCAGTATAGGAGACCCGCTCCTTTCTAATGGGAACATTTTTTTATGAGACCCTCCTCCACGTCTCTTCCAAGGGGCATTGGAGTGACTCCCAATATTTAGCAGCCCTTGCATTCACTGCATAGCAAACACAATGGGAGACCCACTTTCTAATAATGGGAACATTGTTTTCAGGAGGCCCTCTGACCTCCACGTCTTTTCCAAGGGGCATTGGAGTGCCTCCAAATTTTTGACAATCCTTGCATTCACTGCATAGGCAAACACAATGGGAGACCTACTTCCTAATAATGGGAAATTTGTTTTCAGGAGTCCCTCCTCTAAGTCTCTTCAAAGGGGTATTGGGGTGCGTCCAAATTTTCAAAGTGGTATTGGGGTGCGTCCAAATTTTGGGCAGCCCTGCCACTCACTGCATACGCAATAACAGTATAGGAGACCTACTCTTTAGTAATGGGAACAATAAAACATAGCCGGCTGATGGCTCTCTAAGAATAGTGAGGGCCGATTGCTGGCCCTTTAAGAATAGTAAAGGCCGCCTGATGAACATTGTTGACAGAAGTCACCTGGGAGTCAGAAATGCTTCCAGGGGTCTTTCCCATACTGTCCCCATGTCATTTTAGCACTGTTCCCATCGATTTGGGCAATTTGCAATCTTCAGACCGCCGGGGGGAGGCGCCTGAAAAATGCCCGAGTTTCCCATATACTTACATTGGGCTCGTTGCTCGGGTCGAGCACCCGAGTATTCCAATGTGCTCGGCCCGAGCATCGAGCACCCGAGCATTTTAGTGCTGGCCCATCACTACTCATAAGAGCACATTTATCTTTACAAACAACAGAACAGTGATAGCCGTCACATCTGTGTTCTGATACCTTAGCTCCCCAATAAGACATGGGAGTAAATCAATACTTTACAAGCTGCTCTGTGGCTGGGGGCACTGGTAAAATAGTGTCTTATTGTCATGCAAGGTGAGGGAAGGAACAGTGTACAAGGACAGGAATAGGGGGAAGGGGAAGGGAGCCCAACATCTAGAGAAAGGGGTAGTGGAGACCCCTAGGCAGATCTAATATCACCCTGACTACTCTATCATACTTATATAGGTTCATCTCCAATCGCAGAGCAGGAAACTTAATCCCTGAATGTCCCTAGAGCTAGGCCCTAGGTAGGGAGGGACACTATATGAGGGGCAGCTTATGATAAGTGTTACTTCTCTTTTCTTTACATGATACCAGATTGATGGTGCTATTGTGGGCTGATGTTCTTCATAGACTTGTGTGAACAGCCCCTATTATATTCTTGCTCGGATGATTCAGAAGTTTGCTGTATATATGAGACCTCTCTGTGGAGAATCAGCTTTAGGGATTCTCTTAACAATGTAAGAAAAAGAAAGATTAACCACTGCACGTGATAGGGGTTATATACTGGGCTCGGGTAATGATTGATAGAACTTATTCAGGAATTTATAAGCCCTACTAGCCCAGTTATTTGTAGTTATGTATTGTCTCTAAATTTCCCTAGAGCTGTCATTTTGCTTTATTGAACAGTTGTCGTCTTCTAATGTTTATTGAAATGGTCAGTCTCTGAATCTATACGTTCACTTCTTCCTATCTTTTTTCACGACTGTAGTTTTGTATTTATTAGGATAAATGTATTTATTAGTATAGAAGAATTTTTAGGGACATAAGGGACACCGTCGTTAAGCAGGGGCGCCACTTAACACAAATTATGGTGCCAACCTCCTCTGCCAGGAAGGTAGAGACATTAGGGATAAAGTAGGGACAGGTTTAGCCTGCACTCTCTCCTGATCAGTGTGTAACCTAATATGGATATTCCCTAATACTTTATTTTGTATTTTTGTTGTTTTGTCTATTGTGGATTGTTATAGTCCTTTTCAGATAATTTATTAAAAGTTACATTTTAGGGGTCTAATCTTCTATAGGTTTTTCATGCTAAATTAGGCCCTGTTTACATATTTTTTGCTAAGGTGTTTAACTGAACACTAGTCAGGCCCCACTGTAACTAAAGAAAACAAGGTAAACAAATAAAGGGGATACATTTAGCTTGAGAAGACACCAGAGAGGTAGGGCCAACTGTCCTCCAAGGCAAGTCCAAGAATGAACTAGCTGGCTACTAGTACTCCAGGCATAGACAGCAGAACATAGAACTATCACCAGTGACTCTCTGGAGACACAGAGTTTTTAACTACCAAGCAAGGGTGTGTCAACCAGCAGCAGAAGTTGGAGGTCACCGCTGGGTACTAAAGGAAGAAGGATATCACTACACTACAGAGATGAGAGGATCAAGAAGGTGTCTGTAATGCCAAGCGCAGTGACCTTCTACAGCCGGATCCAGAGTGACTGTCTCTCACACTTGATACACCAGTGATATCTGATAAACAAAAAAAAATAAAATGTTGTAGGTACGTTCTCCTGAAATGGTTGCAACAGTCACAACTCCTATAAAAGCATGTAAAGGCTGCTGCAGGATGTCACGCACGGTGTGGGAAAGACTAAGTGCAACACGAAGGGAAGAATGGGAGGAAGCAAAAACACTAGGGTAAGTGGGATTGGAGACCCCTAGGCAGATCTAATATCACCCTGCCTACCCTACCATCCCTATATAGGTTCCACATTTATCTCCGAACAGGACCCTAAACCCTGGATGACCCTAGAGCTAGACCCTAGATAGGGAGGGGGAAGGGTGAGAACTGGTCAGGACCTACTACAAACTATAGACAACAAGGTAGACAAACAAAGGGGATTAACTTAGCTTAAGAAGACACCAGAGGAGTAATGCCAACTGTCCTCCAAGGGCACCAGAGAAGACGCTAGCCGATTGCTAATGCTCCAAGCCTGTACATAGAAGTATTACCGGCAATTCCCTGGAGAAAACGTAGTGTTTTTAACTGCCAGGCAAGGGTGTGTCAATCAGCAGCAGGAGGGAGATTGCCACTGGGTCATAAAGGCAGAAGGATTAAGAAGGCATCTGTAATGCCAAGCGCAGTGACCTTCTACAGCCAGGTCTATTACACCTGTCACACCCTTGACACAGGACCACCAATAAATTCACATGAAGAAAATGAGAGGAATATGGTGGTTCAGAGTCCGCACTGCCCAGAGTTCAAAAAGTGTAGTCGCACACAAGGATTAAGCATGAATGTGGTTTATTGTGTCAATGCGTTTCAAGGTCTCCAAACCTCTTCATCAGGACCAAACCACAATGATTTTTATATATATACAGTACAGACCAAAAGTTTGGACACACCTCATTTAAAGATTTTTCTGCATTTTCATGACTATGAAAATTGTATATTCACACTGAAGGCATCAAAACTATGAATTAACACATGTGGAATTATATACTTAACAAAAAAGTGTGAAACAACTGAAAATATGTCTTATATTCTAGGTTCTTCAAAGTAGCCACCTTTTGCTTTGATGACTGCTTTGCACATTCTTGGCATTCTCTTGATGAGCTTCAAGAGGTAGTCACCGGAAATGGTCTTCCAACAATCTTGAAGGAGTTCCCAGAGATGCTTAGCACTCGTTGGCCCTTTTTGCCAGCTCACCCCAAACCATCTCGATTGGGTTCAGGTCTGGTGACTGTGGAAGCCAGGTCATTTGGCGTAGCACCCCATCACTCTCCTTCTTGGTCAAATAGCCCTTACACAGCCTGGAGGTGTGTTTGGGGTCATTGTCCTGTTGAAAAATAAATGATGGTCCAACTAAATGCAAATCGGATGGAATAGCATGCCGCTGCAAGATGCATTGGTAGCCATGCTGGTACAGTATGCCTTAAATTTTAAATAAATCCACAGTGTCACCAGCAAAGCACCCCCACACCATGACACCACCTCCTCCATGCTTCACGGTGGGAACCAGGCATGTAGAGACCATCCATTCACCTTTTCTGCGTCGCACAAAGACACGGTGGTTGGAACCAAAGATCTCAAATTTGGACTCATCATACCAAAGCACAGATTTCCACTGGTCTAATGTCGATTCCTTGTGTTCTTTAGCCCAAACAAGTCTCTTTTGCTTGTTGCCTGTCCTTAGCAGTGGTTTCCTAGCAGCTATTTTACCATGAAGGCCTGCTGCACAAAGTCTCCTCTTAACAGTTGTTGAAGAGATGTGTCTGCTGCTAGAACTCTGTGTGGCATTAACCTGGTCTCTAATCTGAGCTGCTGTTAACCTGCGATTTCTGAGGCTGGTGACTCGGATAAACTTATCCTCAGAAGCAGAGGTGACTCTTGGTCTTCCTTTCCTGGGGCGGTCCTCATGTGAGCCAGTTTCTTTGTAGCGCTTGATGGTTTTTGCAACTGCACTTGAGGACACTTTCAAAGATTTCCCAATTTTTCGGACTGACTGACCTTCATTTCTAAAAGTAACAATGGCCACTCGTTTTTCTTTAATTAGCTGCTTTTTTCTTGCCATAGTACAAATTCTAACAGTCTATTCAGTAGGACTATCAGCTGTATATGCACCTGACTTCTGCACAACACAACTGATGGTCCCAACCCCATTTATAAGCCAAGAAATCCCACTTATTAAACCTGACAGGGCACACCAGTGAAGTGAAAACCATTTCCGATGACTACCTCTTGAAGCTCATCAAGAGAATGCCAAGAGTGTGCAAAGTAGTCATCAAAGCAAAAGGTGGCTACTTTGAAGAACCTAGAATATAAGACATATTTTCAGTTGTTTCACACTTTTTTGTTAAGTATATAATTCCACATGTGTTAATTCATAGTTTTGATGCCTTCAGTGTGAATGTACAATTTTTATAGTCATGAAAATACAGAAAAATCTGTAGGAGGTGTGTCCAAACTTTTGGTCTGTACTGTATATATATATATATATATATATATATATATATATATATATACATACATATATACACTGCTCAAAAAAATAAAGGGAACACTCAAATATAACACATCCTAGATCTGAATGAATGAAATATTCTCATTGGAAACTTTGTTCTGTACAAAGTTGAATGTGCTAACAACAAAATCGCACAAAAATCATCAATGGAAATCAAATTTATTAGCCAATGGAGGCCTCGATTTGGAGTAACCCCCAAAATTAAAGTGGAAAAACACACTACAGGCTGATCCAACTTAGATGTAATGTCCTCAAAACAAGTCAAAATGAGGCTCAGTATTGTGTGTAGCCTATACGTGTATGTATGACCTCCCTACAATGCCTGGGCATGCTCCTGATGAGGTTGCGGATGGTCTCCTGTGGGATCTCCTCCCAAACCTGGACTAAAGCATCCGCCAACTCCTGGACAGTCTGTGGTGCAACGTGACGTTGGTGGATGGAGCGAGACATGATGTCTCAGATGTGCTCAATCGGATTCAGGTCTGGGGAACGAGGTGGGCCAGTCCATAGCTTCAATGCCCTCATGTTGCAGAACTGCTGACAAACTCCAGCTACATGAGGTCTGGCATTGTCCTGCATTAGGAGGAACCCAGGGTCAACCGCACCAGCATATGGTCTCACAAGGGGTCTGAGGATCTCATCTCGGTACCTAATGGCAGTTAGGCTACCTCTGGCGAGCACATGGAGGACTGTGCGGCCATCCAAAGAAATGCCACCCCACACCATTACTGACCCACTGCCAAACCGGTCATGCTGAAGGATGCTGCAGGCAGCAGATTGCTCTCCACGGCATCTCCAAACTCTGTCACGTCTGTCACATGTGCTCAATGTGAACCAGCTTTCATCTGTGAAGAGCAAAGGGCGCCAGTGGTGACTTTGCCAATCCTGGTTGTAACATCCCTGGCGGCGTGCTGGCATGGCTTACCACCTCCCAACATTCAAGACCGTCATCTTACCTATCAATCCAGGCTGCATACTTTGCTCCAGTACCTGCTGTGTCTCTTGTCTGATTGCTTAGGGCGGCGGCGCGGCTACTGCCTGATTCTTATATTTGCTGTGTGTGCACTCCTATTGCCTCCCCAGCCTATTGCTGTGAGTCACTGGATACTTAAACCCCCTCCATCCAGTAGGGGGTGCCTGAGCAACACTTTCATTCAGTGTGCTCTGTGCAACTGAGTTGCCAGGTCCTGTCCTGTATCTTGTTTGTTTCCGCCCCTGGGGGCTGTATACCCAGGCCTGTTACCTGTATCTGTGACTTCTAGTCTGTCTCTGCCACCCTGGGGGCTGAGTTCCCAGGCTCGCTCCTGTATCTTATTCCTGGTTCAGTTCCTGTCTGAACTGTGTCCTAGCCCGTTACCTGTTTCTCTCTATGTCCGAACCTTCCCTTTTCCTGCAGTGTCTGAACCTGCAGCTAACTCCAACTCGTTGTCTCTGAACTTCTGTTTGTGAGTTTTGTGTACACTCGCTACTTCATTGTAAGTACCTTGTGTGTATCTGGTTCTGATTGTTCACCGCACCTGCGGTTTTTCTCTGCCCTGCTTGTTCACCGCACCTGTGGTTTCGCTCTGCTCAGATTGTTCACCGCACCTGCAGGTTTTGCTCTGCTCTGCTTGTTTACCGCACCTGCGAGTTTTGCTCTGCTCTGCTTGTCTACCGAACCTGCGGGTTTTGCTCTGCTCTGCTTGTCTACCGCATCTGCGGGTTTTGCTCTCCTCTGCTTGTCTACCGCATCCGCGGGTTTTTCTCTGCTCTGCTTGTCTACCGCATCTGCGGGTTTTGCTCTGCTCTGCTTGTCTACTGCACCTGCTGGTTTTGCTCTGTTCTGCTTGTCTACTGCACCTGCGGGTTTTGCTCTGCTTGTCTACCACATCTGTGGGTTTTGCTCTGCTCTGCTTGTCTACCGCACCTGCTGGTTTTGCTCTGCTCTGCTTGTCTACCGCACCTGCGGGTTTTGCTCTGCTCTGCTTGTCTACCGCACCTGCTGGTCTTGCTCTGCTTGTCTACCGCATCTGTGGGTTTTGCTCTGCTCTGCTTGTCTACCGCATCTGCGGATTTTGCTCTGCTCTGCTTGTCTACCGCACCTGTGGCTCCGTTACTAAGTCCCAGTCTGCACAGGTCCATATCCTGCCTGTGTTCCTACCTGCCAGTACCCACCTGTCTGCATGCCAGCCGTGCCTGCCAGTGCCCACCTGTCTGCATGCCAGCCGTGCCTGCCAGTGCCCACCTGTCTGCATACCAGCCGTGCCTGCCAATACCCACCTGTCTGCATACCAGCCATGCTGGCCGGTACCCACCTGTCTGTATGCCAGCCTAACCTGCCTGTTCCTGCATTCCCCGGTGTGGGTCAACAGCTGTGACCAGGGTCTGACATGGAGTAGCACCTGGTACCTCACCTCGGTTCCTCCCTGGTTCACGGAGTCGACTGAGTCACCGTGTGACCTTGGTTGGACCGAGTTGATACTTAGTTACACCCCTCCAAGCACTCCTCGGTTCATGGTCCAGTGGGATCACTAATCATGCTCACGCCAGTCAGTCTGGACGTGTGCGTAACACTGGTGTTCTGTGGCAAATGCCAAGCGTCCAGCACGGTGTTGGGCTGTGAGCACAACCCCCATCTGTGGACGTTGGGCCCTCATACCACCCTCATGGAGTCGGTTTCTAACCGTTTGTGCAAACACATGCACATTTGTGGCCTGCTGGAGGTCATTTTGCAGGGCTCTGGCAGTGCTCCTCCTGTTCCTCCTTGCACAATGGCGGAGGTAGCAGTCCTGCTGCTGGGTTGTTGCCCTCCTACTGCCCCCTCCACCTTTCCTGGTGTACTGGCCTGTCTCCTGGTAGCCTCCAGCCTCTGAACACTACGCTGACAGACACAGCAAACCTTCTTGCCACAGCTCGCATTGATGTGCCATCCTGGATGAGCTGCACTACCTGAGCAACTTCTGTGGGTTGTAGAGTCCGTCTCATGCTACCACGAGTGTGAAAGCACAACCAACATTCAAAAGTGACCAAAACATCAGCCAGAAAGCATTGGTACTGAGATGTGGTCTGTGGTCCCCACCTGCAGAACCACTCCTTTATTGAGGGTGTCTTGATAATTGCCAATAATTTCCATCTATTGTCAATTCCATTTGCACACCAGCATGTGAAATTGATTGTCAATTAGTGTTGCTTCCTAAGTGAACAGTTTGATTTCACAGAAGTTTGATTCACTTGAAGTTATATTCTGTTGTTTAAGTGTTCCCTTTATTTTTTTGAGCAGTGTAAATATATATATATATAAATATATATGTGTGTATATACTGTATGTAATTGGTAAACTTATCGGCACCTTCAACCAGTATGTACAGCAAGTGTGAACAGGTGCAAGCTGCTATGACTGCATAATATGCAAACAAAATTAGATACAGTGGGTATGGAAAGTATTCAGACCCCTTTAAATTTTTCACTCTTTGTTTCATTGCAGCCATTTGGTAAATTCTAAAAGGTTCTTCATTTTTTTCTCATTAATGTACACTCTACACCCCATCTTGACTGAAAAAAACAGAAATGTAGAAATTTTTGCAAATTTATCAAAAAAGAAAAACTGAAATATCACGTGATAACAAGTATTCCGACCCTTTGCTCAGACAGTCATATTTAAGTCACATGCTGTCCATTTCCTTGTGATCCTCCTTGAGATGGTTCTACTCCTTCATTGGAGTCCAGCTGTGTTTAATTAAACTGATAGGACTTTATTTGGAAAGGCACACACCTGTCTATATAAGACCTCATAGCTCACAGTGCATGTCAGACCAAATAAGAATCATGAACTCAAAGGAACTGCCCAAGGAGCTCAGAGACAGAGTTGTGGCAAGGCACAGATCTAGCCAACGTTACAAAAGAATTTCTGCAGTATTCAAGGTTCCTAAGAGCACAGTGGCCTCCATAATCCTTAAATAGAAGAAGTTTGGGACCACCAGAAGTCTTCCTAGACCTGGCCGTCCAGCCAAACTGAGCAATTGTGGGAGAAAAGCCTTGGTGAGAAAGGTAAAGAAGACCCTCAAGATCACAATGGCTGAGCTCCAGAGATGCAGTAGGGAGATGAGAGAAAGTTCCACAAAGTCAACTATCACTGCAGCCCTCCACCAGTCAGGCCTTTATGGCAGAGTGGCCCAACGGAAGCCTCTCCTCAGTGCAAGACATATGAAAGCCTGCATCGAGTTTGCTCAAAAACACATGAAGGACTCCCAGACTATGAGAAATAAGATTCTCTGGTCTGAGACGAAGATAAAACTTTTTGTTGATAATTCTAAGCGGTATGTGTGGAGAAAACCAGGCACTGCTCATCACCTGCCCAATACAATCCCAACAGTGAAACCAGGGAAAATTTGGGCCGAATGACCTCTTTAACTGGATTAGTAATATCAGCCTACAGTGGGCGAATTTCCTTCTGCTGATTATGAATAATAGGCAGTAGCCCACGATGATTTTTTATTTAATTCTGTAGTTTACACATAATGTACACTGCGGGTGCTGACTAAAACTCCCATCATTGTCGCCTGATCATGATCATCTTAGGGAGACAAGGCGTTAGATGATAGGTAACTATATCTGTATTTTTTACTTTTAATTCAATATGTATTTATTTATTTTACTTTAAGAACAGGCCCTGGCTGATGACTACTTCCATCAGCGGCGCCTGCTCTCGCCGTTATTAGTGAAAGCAGGCATAGGCTGATCTGATGGGAGTAATACACTCATCAGCCAACGCCTGTGACCCGCGGTAAGCTTTTTACCGTAGGTCATAGTCACAGCTGCGGGCTCACACTGACATCTGACAGCATGATCCTGTAGTGCTCTAACTGGTGGTAACGATGTTACCGCCGATCAGAGCTGCCAGTGTTTCTCATGCTGTCACACAGATGACATCATAAGAAACACAGACTTCCTGAGGATTGCTAGAGAGGCAAATCAGAACACTCAATTGACTGCAAAAGACCTTCAGAAAGATTTATCAGACCCTGAACTTGTGGTACATTGTTCTACTTTTCGGAGACACGTGCACAAATATGGCCTTCATGGAAGAGTCATGAGAAGAAAACCTCTCCCGCATCTGACGCGCCCCCTGGGCCTGTGCTGTGCAGGGGATACCCGGAGCCGGATCGCTGGGGGTTGTAGTCCTCCGTGGCTGTGACCCGGTCCGTGCCCAGGGAGGTCAAACCAATGGCAGTCTGAGTGTGATAACAAATGTCCGACTACGCCACCCGTGGATTGCGGTCAGTGGGGACCGCCGCTGCGCTGCAGACCGCTGAGGCTGATGTTGTATGCGCAGCCAAGTATGGGATAACTCCCCACGGGAGAAGTATTGCCTCAGGGCAGCTAGTGTGGATGATGAGAGTGATGGTGTGAGCGTCCCAGTATTAATGGTGCTGGTGCGGCGATGAAACACAGAGACTTGTGGTGCAGTTAAGGGTCTTTACTGATGGTATAACGCAGACCCTCCCGGGAGTACTGGCTAGCAGTAGAGGCCTGGTCAGTCTGAGAGCTAGCAGGATCTCCCCTTGGCCAGGTGGAGTTGTAGGCCTCCCCGTCTCTCTGCACTCTTTCCTGGCTACCTTGCTGTGTGCGGGTAGAAGTAGCCCACGTCCCTGAGTATACCGTGTGGTGCTCACCCGTATGGCCGGTGACTTGGGGCCTTCCGTTAGCCTCCGATTCACGATGGCAGTGCTGTTCCCTTGCTTGTGACCGTGCCTCTGGGCTTCTATGGCCAGAGGACATGGAATCCCCTGCCGGTTGGATTCTGCTGCTGGACCTGGATGTCCACACAGCCTCGTACTCCGTGTCCGGGTTTAGTATCTTTAGCCAAGGCGAGCTTTCTAGCTTCCAGCCTCTGGCACTCGCTCCTGCTCCTACAGAGCTTCTAGTTCTCGCTTTCCCTCTCCAGGCTCTGACTCTCAGACTCTGTCTGTCCTAATCCCGCCCCAGACCCAGTTTATAAGGGCAGATTCCTCCCCTCCCAGGTCTGGGCGGGCAGTGTTGCATGCTTAGGGCTCCTGAACAGAGAAACCTCCCACTTGCTCTCAGACATAATATTTCTATTACTGTGGCAACCAGACCCCTGGGGTGCCACACATCCTTATCATAAAAATCAGCATCAGAAGTATGCAAAAGAACATCTAAACAAGTCGGATGCATTTTGGAAACAAGTACTGTGGACCGATGAGGTTAAAATAGAACTCTTTGGCCTCAATGATCATAGGTATGTGTTGAGAAAAAGGGCACAGAATTTCAGGAAAATAATATCTCGCCAATCATTAAGCATGGGGGTGGATGAATCATTGCTTTGGGGTTGTGTTGCAGCCAATGGCACGGGGAACATTTAACGGGTAGAGGGAAGAATAGATTCAATGAAATTTCAGTATAATCTCTTTTTATTGAAATAGAAATAGACATTAACATATATAACATACATTAATAAATGCCGGTGTTTAGTCATCATGGCGATCAAAATAACATATTCTCTATCACTTCTCTGATAAGACTCGTACACCTCTTATCTAATAATGTAAATGACTCGCCCCCTGGGCCGTGGGGCTCTCGGAGTCGGGCAACAGGGCAATAATGGGGGTAGTAGTGGCAACCCGGTCCGTGGCTCAGGGTGGTCAGACCAAATGTTGTGGCAGTCTATTTATATGGTTTTGCAATGTCCGACTACGCCACCCGTGGATTGCGGCTATTATGAACCGCCGCTGCAAGGCAGTCCCCTGAGGCTGATGGTGTGTGCAGCTGAGATAGTATAACTCCCCACGGGAAGAGTGTAGCCTCAGGGCAGTGTAGTAGATGGTGGGGGTGATGGTGCAGGGAGTCCCAGTACCGTTAGTGCTGGCGAAGTAAGAAGCACAAAGACAACATGTTGCAGTCCAGGGTCTTTTACTCACAGTTCGTATACTCCAAGCCACTTCTGTACAGGTAGTGACTGCCCAAGCCGTGCCACGTCCACCTGGTGAGGGGCTCGGTCAACTCCCAGGCAATTCAGGAGCATGGCACAGGACCCCCTTCTGTCCTTTCTCTGGCTCGTGCCCCACCAGTGACCAAACTTCTGTCCAGCTGTCGCGGATTTATGCGGGAAAACGTGGGCCCCGTTTCCCGCTATCATATATGGTGCCTTCCTAGCAGGTTTAGTAAGGGGTCGCACCAATATATGATCACGACCTCCGGTTCTTGGCTGAGGATTATTTGCCTCCACCAACTTGGGATCCGGTACCCTTTCCTTGCCTGACCCGTCACCCGTAATTTCCTGGGTCCTTAGGGTCCCTTCTTCCTTTTTGTTCCTGGGCCTTTCTCTTCGGTTCCTTTCTCTTTCTGTTCTGTTCCTTTCTTTCTCTCCCTCTCGCCCTGCCCGTGTCCTAGGCCTGGCTCTGGAGCAGAACTCCAGCGGAGCCTCTGCTCCCCTCCTCCTCCACTCTCACTTCCTCCTCACAGACTCAACTTCTCTCTACTCTTTTAGAACTAAGATGGTGCCCACCTTATATACCTCCTCCTCTGTGTCTGAGCCCAGGTGACCTGCAACCAATGAGCTCCTTCCTATGCCCAGAAACCAGCCCCTATCTGCTCCCACATCACTAGGGTCCCGTCCCCCCCCCTCCACTCCAGCCAGGGACATAGTCAGTCGTGCTCGCATACTAATGGGAGCACCGTAGAGCTGTCCCCCGGAAATGAGGAGTGTATATGTGTGCAGCTAACTGAGCCCTGGTCCATACTCCAACCTTACCCGGGAGTGGAATACCACACCTCTGGCAGAGGTGCAATATCCCTGTAGCGGCCGAACCCTCGGGGCGCTACATAAACATTACTTTTAATCATATCCAACAGTGCAGACAACTACATAAATCAACAATACAACAGTACAAAAACAAAAAGAGAAAAAAGAAAAAAAAGAAGGGGTGGTGAGGGGGGAAGAGGAAAAAGAGAAAGAAAGATAAGAAAGGAGGGTAGGATTAGGAAATTGAAGAGGAGAAGGAGAACATAAACTAAGGCTCATTTTTTAGACTCTCTAATTAGTTCCCAGCACCAACCCAGATCCAATTCACCAATTTATCAGTCTCTCACTCAAACAGCCTGTGAAACTCCGATGAGTCCTGAAACAGAATCCAGACACTCCAGATCTTCCTGAATTTATCAGCACATCCATTAAAGTCAGCAGAAAGTTCCTCCATTCTGCAGATATTAAACATTTCATTTTTTTTTTAGATCCTTTTGATGAGGGCAGGATAGAAAGCCGAGCTTTCTCAGGACGATTTTCGACCCTACTTCCGGTAATTAGATTATAATTGGAAAATATTTTTTCCCACAAAGGTTTGATCTTACTACACTCCCACCATATGTGAAGCATAGATCCCTTTTCCACTTTACATCGCCAACATAAGTCTGAGGCTGCCGGAAATATGGTGTGAAGTTTTACTGGATACTGGTACCATCTTGCCATAATTTTGAAATTTTTCTCCTGCGCATAACATGTGACCGACATTTTGTGTGTAAACAAGAATCCTTTTCCCCAATCTGTTGAAGATATGACTACCCCCAATTCTTGTTCTCACATGTGTTGAAATTGTAACTTTCCTGAGATACTTTCCCTAATCAAATAATTATAAAGCAGCGATATTATATGATTGGGGGGAGATTCCTGTAAGAATAACCTCTTAAAAGAAGATGGTATACACTGGAATGGGGGTGCCAACCTCTGAGAAAACAAGAATGATTGCAACTGTAAGTATTCCATCCACAGCAATTTTCTAGGGGCGTGGCCTGGAGCTCATGGAGAGAGGACGTGTGTAGCTGAAGCTCTTGCCATCCAGCCTTAAACCTACAGGATTTGACCCCTTATAGGGGTTTGGTTCCCACCACAACGACAGATCATCGTCTGGGATGTCCTCCTGATCCCTTTGGATCCTTTGGATACCACTTATATCCTGATTTAACCCGCCGCATCCCATCCGCAGTTGTAACAGTAGCCCTGCTGCTGTCGGACCATTACCTCATTGCCCTTAATATACTGAAGGATTACTGTTATCCATTATACTATCTCCATTATCCTGGAAGCCTCCTAACACCTGGAAGATACCGGAGTTACACAGATTGGGCCGCCCGCCATTTGACGCGATTATCCAGAGCCTGGAGTGAAGATCACAAAATGGCGGCGGCGATTTACCTCAGCACTACACTGCTGTGATTCTGACAGGAGTCTGTCAAATAATCTCTGAACTGGACTCTGGAAAATTCTTATTTCACGGATTTTATGCATTTATATATCTGCTGAACTTCTACTCTAAAACCACTGAAAAAGGAATCTGGACTCCTCAACCCTTAGATGATCACAAACAGGATCGACCTCTCACTGAAGCCTTGGATTAGGTCTTATATTGTGATAGTCATTCTCACTTCTTCTCTATCTTAACCCTTTGCTGTTCTTATTCCTCTGTAAAGTAATTAATACAACTGTTTGCCTTAACTGCCCATTGCACATATAGCTTGATAATTTGCCATTGCTTAGTATAAAACGATTTTCCTATACTATATCTGGGGTATTGTTACTAGTGTCGTACTTTTGTGTTATTGAGTAATTGTTTATCTAAATTTACCACCTGAGACTTACTCTCCTATTTACTCATTTGATCATCCTTGTCTTACTGTGTAACTGATAAGTAGTATAGACATATTTGCATATATCTACAATATATCAATGTAAACTCTAATATTTGGGAAGGCTCTCTGAAAACCATGGCGTTTATGAAATCCAAGCTAGATAAATCCAAACCCACTTATAAAGACTCAGCTCAACTAGGAAACCCACATAGGAATAGATCTAGATCCCCTACTAAACAGAGTGATAATGACTCAAGGTCAAGGGATCGAGGCATGAAATCTGATGACTCCACAAATCCAGAATTTGATCCCCAGAAACAAAGGAGAGAAAAGAGGAAGGAGTCGGCCTTTAAACTAGCATCTGCACAAAAACCGACAGTGCAGGAGAGTTCTGACTCAGATGAAGACTCGTCCCTTATAACTAGTCCTCCTAAGCAACGGATAAGGACAGACAGCCCTCCGTCTTTAGAAGTTACGGACCCGTTGCAGAATTTTGATTGGAAACAGCCAATTGACCAATCATTTTTTAAAGGGATATTCTCTGCCTTCAAGGAGTCCCTTCGCATTGACTTCGACACTAGGTATGATAAACTTCAGAAACAAATCGACTCAGTTACCAACAAAATAGATAAGACTGAGTCTGAGATCTTTGAATTGGAGCAAAAAAATAACAGACTAGAAAAAGAGTACCACCTCCTCAAGGAGGAATTTAGAACAGTAATAAATAAGCTCACTGACCTGGAGGACAGAGGTAGACGACAGAACTTAAAATTCAGAGCTATACCAGAGTCTGTCAAGTCTGACCAACTTGCCCCCTACATCAAAAATTTGATTAGAACGGCAATTCCATCTTTATCTGACCTAGAAGTAACACTGGACAGGACACATCGGCTTCCTAAGCCTAAACACCTGAAACCTGATGTCCCAAGGGACGTTATCACTAAGTTCCATTTTTACCAGACTAAAGAGCAGCTCATGGAGTTTCTTAGGCACAAAAAATCCTTCCCTAAACCATATGACTCCATCAAGATCTTTGCTAACTTGTCGAGAGAGACAATGACCCAACGTAAAAACCTAACAAAGGTCACCGACGTATTACGAAATAATCAGATCCCCTATAAATGGGGATTCAACCCCACAAAGGTCCTGTTTCACCACCAGGGGAAAAATTACAGTATTTCTGACATTGCGGATGGGGGTAAACTCTTCAGGGACCTAGGAATTAACATCACCTGACGTTCCAATCTAATTAATGGGCTGAGGCATTAGGCCATAACTTTAGTCCCGCCTAGGAGGTCATCATCAAAACGTTAGTCCCTCCTTGTTTGGAACTTGGTATTTAGTTACTGGACTTAGACCTGTATTGAGGTATTTTATCGCTCAAGTTAAGTTGTTTTTTTTTTTTATTATTATTTAATTTCTATCTTTGTCTAAGGTTGTAGACTTGATCTGATTTATATTCTTTCTGGACATTTTATAGTTAATTTTTGAAAACATGCTTTGGAAAAAACAATGGACGATTTTATTTCACCAAATATTGAGCTTTTACCATTGCTTGTACAGTATAAGTCATGTCACTTAGATTTCTAACACATAATGTCAATGGCCTCAATACTCCACAGCGCCGTTTCTTTGCCTGGAAGACAATTAAGGACTATAATGCTGATATAGTAGCTCTCCAGGAAACTAAATTCTCCTCTGTCAAGCCACCCCATTTCGCTCATAAAGAATTCCAAAATATATTTTACGCCAATAATATCAAGAAAAAGTGGGGAGTAGCCCTGTTAATCAAAAATTCTGTCTCGTTTGAATTAATCTCAAGCCTTAAAGATCCAAATGGGAGGTATATTATATTAATCTGCAAACTGAACCACCAAATTTTTACCCTCGCTAATGTATATGTACCCAACCAAGGCCAAATATCCTTCCTGAATAAAATAATGCGTACTATTACCCAAAATAAACAAGGTGATTTAATTCTCTTCGGAGACTTTAACATTGTACCAAATTCTCTCCTGGACTCTTCTAACAAGTCAAGGCGTCAATCTTCCTCACTAGGCCCATGGTTGCTCAAAATGGATTTATACGACGTTTTTAGATGCCTTCATTCGTCTTCCCTGGAATTCACTCATTACTCTGGTACTTACAATTCCCACTCTAGGATAGATCTAATTCTCACTAACATATTCTCACTTCCTAAATTTAAAAATATACTAATAGCACCCAGAGTGTGGTCAGATCACTCACCTGTAATATTCGAAGTAACAAACCCCCAAAATACCATTGTAGAAAAAATCTGGCGTAATAATAGTTTCCTCTATAACCATCCTGTCTACAAAAAAGAAATCGACAAAGCCATCCAGAACTACTTCAATGAGAATGACACTGATGATATCTCTATATTCACACTTTGGTCGGCCTTCAAGGCAGTACTTAGAGGCAAGCTTATACAATTAAATTCACAACTAAACAAATCTAATAGAGAAAAAACTCAAAAATTAGTTCATGAAATTTATGCTTTAGAGCAAAAACAAGTCTCCAATCCTTCATTTGACTATTCAAAAGATATCCTTAAATTGAGAACAAACCTTAAATCTCTCCTCACCACCGAGTATGACAAATTTATACAGACTACTAAATCTAGGTACTATTTCTCTGCTGACAAACCATCGAAACTGCTTGCAGCTAAGATTAGACAGTACAAAACTAAGTCACGTATTAGCGAGATTAGAGACCCCCTAGGCCATTCCTATAACCATCCTAAAGATATAGTCAAAGTTTTTGCAAATTTTTATAATTCCCTATATAACCTAAAAGATGATCCAAGCTTCTCAAAACCTTCTGATTCAGACATTAATAATTATTTACACAAACTACATTTACCCACACTAACCGACCAAGACCTACAAGATTTGAACCTCCCATATTTACCGAAAGAGATTTCGGGAGTAATCAAAGGACTTAAACTGGGCAAATCTCCAGGCCCCGATGGACTACAGAATGAGCTATATAAAACTTTTGAAACTCGTTTAGTTCCCTACCTAACCAAATTAGCCAACCATACAACACAACAGGCCTATCTTCCTCAGGATATGCTTGAAGCGATAATAACCATAATCCCAAAAGAAAAAGGTGACCCACTCGACACAAAGAACTAGGCCCATATCCCTCCTAAATTCGGATACAAAAATTTTAGCGAAGTTGGCTGCGGAAAGATTAAAAATTCATATCGGTAAATTGGTGCATGAGGATCAGACGGGTTTTATTCCTGGCAGAAATACTGCCGATGCCACCAGAAGAGCAGTCAATCTCATTACCCTAGTTGAGCGTTCCAATCTTCCTTCGGCCTTCCTTGCACTGGATGCAGAGAAGGCTTTCGACAGGGTCTACTGGCCATTCCTTTTTAACACACTACAAAAATTTGGTCTCAAGGGTAATATTCTCAACCTAATTAAGTCAATGTATTCTGCTCAATCAGCTCGTGTCTATTCCAATAGTTCTTTGTCACAAAGATTTTCCCTGTCTAATGGCACTAGACAGGGGTGCCCTCTTTCCCCCATTCTTTTTGCCCTGTTTATAGAGCCATTTGCCTCTTCTATTAGAGAAAACATTAACATTACTGGCATCCCTGTCAATACTAAGCAAAGCAAAATAGCCCTATTTGCGGATGATATTTTACTTACCATCTCAAATCCCCTTAAGTCCCTGAGGCATATTACCACCACAATTGACGAATTCTCACACCTATCACTATACAAAGTTAATAAGTCTAAATCTCAAATAATTGACTTTAACATAGAAAACACATTTCTACAATACCTAAAAAAAGAATTTGAGTACATATGGGAGGAGAAGAAAATTATATATCTGGGAATTAAGTTGACTAAACCTTCTTCAGATCTAGTCTCAGAAAATTTGACCACACTATTCAACACTTTTCATTTAGATTACATTCGCCTGGCTAAGCTAGAAATCTCATGGCTAGGTAGAATTGAAGCGTTCAAGATGCTCTTACTCCCAAAATTTATTTATGTCATAAGATCTATTCCCATTTTTAAACCAAAACAATGGTTCAAGAAACTACAATCTCAACTTATGAAATATATTTGGAACCATAAAAAGGCAAGAATCCCTACCCTCTCATTATTAAAACATAAAAAGATGGGAGGACTGGGTGTTCCCAATTTATATAATTATTATCTGGCCACCACATTAAAGCTTTCTCAGGGATGGTTAATTGAATCTAATAACACATCCTGGATCAACATAGAGACGTCAGCTGCTAAAACTGAACAATTAAGGTCCCTAATTCTCGCCCACCTTATTGAGCCTTCTAGGCCCCCGCCAAACTACCCCACCTTAAAAGCCGTTATTCTGGCCTGGAGAGACTTGGTAAACAAATCCTCTACACACTTCCCTTTAATTAAAATTAAAAATATCCCTTTGGTTGTACTAGAAATCTTAATTACAAACCTCGACCTGTCGACCTGGCTAGATAAAGGCATAAATACTGTTAATGACCTCATTTCTGATGATACCCTCTTACCCTTTTACACATTACAAACTAGATACTCTCTCTCAAGAGATGAGAGGACGAATTGGAAGCTTATCTCTAATTTGCTTACGAAACCTTCCCTCACGTTTGCCATGCCACCAATAGTAGTACAATTAATAAATAATCCAGAGAAAACATCTATTTGGAAGACAAATGCATTGTATAAAATTTTTAATGAGGAAGTGAATTTGCCTTACCACCCCTTTTTTAAAACTTGGGAGAAAGAACTTAACATTAAAATAGATCTGAATAAAATGAGTAAGACCTTAAACATAATATACTCTCACACAGCTTCAGCGACAATGCATGAGTCTTACTTCAAGGTTCTTTCACGGTGGTACTGGACTCCAATAAAACTTCATCGCATTAACCCCACCAATTCGCCTTATTGCTGGAGGAAATGCAATAATCAAGGCACATTAACCCACATGTTCTGGGGATGTCCTAGACTGCTTAAATTTTGGATGGATACTAAACTCTTAATATCAGATATCACAGGAATGACCATATTCATTACTCCACAATTAGCCCTCTTGTCAATTGGAATAGAAGACTTCCCAAAGCAGTTACGATTTATAATTTCGCATATTATAGTGACTGCTAGACTCATTATTGCTACGAGATGGACTAAACCTGATCCACCCGGTATAGATGTACTTATACACCGAATTACCCAACATAGCGTGTATGAACACAATATAGCAATTAGAAGCAACTCTTTCTCAAAATACCTAGATCGTTGGACCCCCTGGATCTCTAAATACTTACCGCTACTCTTACATAAGGCCAATTGACATTCCATATATTATCAAGTGAACCAATTGTTTGACTCTCTCCTTTGTTCTTTTTAATGGTAATACAGAACTTCCTTTAGCTCAATTAAAATCTAAATTTTTTATGAATCTTTTTTATTTTTATTTTTTTAGACACATTTAATGTATTTCTTTAATAAACCTAAAGTTTATGTCTTCATAGATTTTATGTCTAGACTCATTAATAGAGTACTTATCTATTTTCTGTTTGTATTTGAAACTATACTATATTGTACAATACAGTGATTTCTAAACCTTTTTGTCTACAATATGTACATTGTTTGTTTTCCTTTTCCCCCCTCTCCCTTCCCTTCCCTCCCTTTTTAATTTATGTACCCTACTCCTTCCCATCCCCTGGCTAATTTAAAAACTTTTTCAATAAAAATATTTTGAAACACAGCAATTTTCTAGACAGAGACCTATCCTGTAATGTATTGAATGATGGTATTTTACCATTTTCTAATATATGTAGGAGGCGAGTGTCCTCCATAGCTCTCCATCCCAAGAAAGATTCTCTCAGATATCCAGGAGGAAAGGAAACATTAGAAAAAAGTGGCGTAAGAGGGCTGAATGTTCTAGAGGGATGGTATTTTTTCATAGTTGCATGCCAAATTTTAAATGTTCCCCTAGTCAATTCTGTCAAGCCTCCTATCGAGAAAACATCAGAGGCAAAAAGCCAAGGAAGGTGCTTCAAAGGAACACCCACCCCCTCCTGCTCAATAGTGACCCATTGTTTTGTCAGAGAGTTGACATGGCAGTCTATAAAGTGACCTAAAACAGAAGCTTGAAAGTATATTTTAAAATTCGGAAATCCAGCTCCACTGGCTATTTAGGGCGGTTTAATGTCTGCATATTTATCCTGGGTCTATATTTACCCCACACAAACCTGATTAATGCTGTATGTAGTTTGCTGAAGGAGCTGCATGGGGAGAAATGGGAACAGTTTGAAAAATGTATAAAAAGCGGGGCAATATATTGGTTTTTACTGCATTCATTTTACCAAACCAGGATAGTCTCAGTTTACTGTAATTCAGTAGGTCTTTATATGTACGATCCAAAAGCGATTGGTAATTTAGTGCAAAAAGTTTTGAAAAGTCAGGAGAAATGAGCACGCCTAAGTATTTTATCGCTTCTGACTTCCATTTAAAAGGGAAGTTATCCATTACATGTTCAACTTCTCTCTGTGACAGCGATAAATTTAATGCCTCCGATTTTGAATAATTAACTTTAAAATTACTCAGGATCTATCAAACTCCTTCATTAAAGCAGGAAGAGATGTCTGAGGCTGAGACACATGGAGGAGAAGGACATCTGCATATAATGCTGTCTTAAATGTGATGCGACCCCTGGGCCGTGGGGTACTCGGCAGCCGGGCCTCTGGTTGCTGGGGGATATCACGGTAGCTGGCCCGGTCCATGACCCAGGGCGGTCAGTAAAAGGGGGGATACTTTATAGGGGATTTAAGAAAGCGTTCGTGACACCACCTGTGGATTGCGGCTAGAGGGAGCCGCCGCAGCGGAGCAGTCCTCTGGAGCTGGTGTTACGGCAGCAGGGATGGTGTGGCTCTCCACAGGTAGAGGTAGCTCCAGGGCAGCATGGGGTGTAATGGTGGTGGTGCAGGGGAGAGAGACGGCAGGACGGTCCCGGAGGAAAGACGGACTCTCACACGGGGGTAAGCTTCAGTTCCTTTACTGGTGATGTTGCAGGCACGGTCCAGGGTACTCCAGGCGAAGGGCACACTTTTGGACTCTCCCCAGTGAGCGGGTATAGGACCTCCTGATCCGTTGCTTTATTCTCTAAGCTTCTGACCTGCCTGGAGCTAGGCCTAGCTTGGTTACTGTCTCTCTTTGCACCTGCTGACCTGGTGGTATGGCCTTCTCTTTGGAGATCACTCTGCCTGGACGCTGGGACCTCCGTGACTCCTACCCCTGGTACTGTAAGCAGCGTTTGGTGAACCTGGGACCTGTAGTCCTCCAGGGGTTCCGGTTGTTCCTACTGGGTATAAAGGGTCCCTGTAGGCGCGGACCCGGTGTCCGGTATATATATATCTGCCCCCTCCCTACTTCTTCCTTCTCCTCTCGCCTTCGGCCACACTCAAGGCCCTCACACGTGCTGTAGACCTTGGTTCGCCTAAGCACAGCAGCCAGCGTGCTGCTCTCTTCACTGCTTTCTGAGCGTCAGCACGCTCTCTGCTCAACTCTGAGCTGTGTTCCTCTCTGTGTCTGAACACTAAACTGAGCTGCCTAGCTCCACCCTCCCTATATATATATCCCTAACGGGCTCCCTCTGCTGGTCTGAGGTGGTAAGGTGGAGGTGCGTGAATGTGTGAGGGCCTCTTGTGGAGAAGTCCATCCATGCACCTTTCTGGGTTCTGTGACACCAATGTGCAGCAGGGTGCCACATTCCCCCCTAGTAAAACTCAGTACTTCTGGACTGAAGCATTTTTCTCAAACAGGTTTAAACAATAACATTTCTTCCCTTTATGGGAGGCACTTTCCTTGAACGTTGCAGGTGACATTATAATACAATAATTACAACTATAAATAACAATAAAGTTACAGTCAGTCCCGTAACTTGGTGTCCATTTCACCGAAGAAAGAACATGAGGGACCCGCCTGAAAGCCCTCAACGTAGGCTCTGGGCGTGGCTACAGGGCATGGGTGATCCAGGTGCTGGACCACGTCTTCGGCCACGCCAAATGGGTTTTTGTTCCGTGGTCTAATAAGGGGCACTCCAGGGAGCGCAACTATGTACATGACAGTTTTTGGGCTGCTCACAGTCCTCAGCCACTGAGTCCTTTATATATACCCTTACGGGTAACCAAATAAACACATATATTTCAGTTTATACAATAAACATGATGCAATATCCTACTGGGTAACTATTTATACTGCAGGTATTTCTCTATTTACTCCCTATACCTGACAGGGGTCTGGCCTTTACTGCTACGTGATGACCTACGTAGTACGGGGATGCGTGTAGTGTGGATGCTTGTGTAATTTCCCGCTCTATGGGTTGGTGGACTGCAAGACTGCCTTAACCTCTCTACGGGACTGGCAAGTACACTGCTTACTGGGCCTTCTGGCTCTGCTTCTACCGGTGATCCTTCTTCCGGGGATTCTTCCTGAGCAGGCTCTTCTGGGGCACTTACAGGTTCTACTTGCAATGGAGGGTCTTCTGGCTGTTGGTAGAAGTGTAACACAGGTATTATTACCGCTCCATCCAGTTGAGGCCAATCTGCCGGGAAATCTCCTAAGACAGTATGGAGTACTTCTTCTTTAGGCTCCTCCGGTACGGTGAGAGGCACTTCCTCCTGGGGCTTCAGCGGACTTGGGCACAACTTCAGATGGTCTCTTGATACCGTTGCAGTTGTTCTTCCTCCGTCTTTGCTAATTAGACAGGTTTTCCTATTGTCGAACCTGGAATTCAACACAGTGTAAGGTTCCCTTTCCCACTGGTCGTCAAGTTTGTGGCTTCTTCTCTTTCGTTTCAACACAACTTCTCCAGGTGTCAAGGGTTCGGCTGGTGCACTCTTGTTGTACTGTGCTTCCTGCTTATCTCTCACCCTACTTAGACTGTTTTCGACACAGGCCTGTACTCTCTTGTACTGCTCCTGTCGAGTCGCATCCCAGTCTTCAGTGGACATATCTGCTTCCGGCTCTACCACTCCAAGCTCCAGGTCCATGGGCAACTTTCCGTGTCTTGCTCTCATAAGGTACGCTGGAGGAACTCACAGGTGGTGGAACTCACAGGTATGTGATTGTACAGATCTACCAGGTCAGGTAGTTTGTCTGGCCACTGGTTTCTTTCCTCTAGAGGTAAGGTCTTCAACAGGTCGATGACTATGTTATTCATCTTTTCACATAACCCATTGGTTTGGGGGTGGTACGGTGTAGTCTGGATCTTTTTACACCTGTACAGATGGCAAAACTCTTTGAACATCTCGGCTTCAAAGGCAGGGCCTTGATCCATCAGCACTTTATCCGGGTATCCATGGGGCCTGCAGAAGTATGTTTGAAATGTCCTTGCTGCTGTTTCTGCCATCAGATCCTTGATGGGGGCTACCACCAGGAACCAGGAGTAGTGATCCACCATGGTCAGGGCATAAAAGTAGCCTGACCTGCTGGGTGACAAATTGACGTGATCCAGGGCAACGATCTCCAGGGGCTGGGTTGTCTTGATGGACTGCAGGGGTGCCTTCTGGCTGCTGTAGTCTTTTCTTCTGAGACTACAGGGTCCAAAATCCCAGCACCACCTCTCTATGGAGCTTCGCATTCCAACCCAGTAAAACCGACTCTTCAGGAGAGTTTCCAGCTTTTTCCAGCCAAAGTGCAATGCTTGATCGTGGTAGACCTCCAATACCATCTGGATGTCTGTCCTGGGCACTACGATCTGCCATACCATCTCATGGGTCCTGGGGTTAACATACTTTCGGCACAGTTTCTCTCTATAGATGAACAGCCGGCTTCTCTCATTCCACAGTTGCTTGGCTTGTGGAGACGCGTCCGTCTCCAGAGAGGAACCTTCCTGGGTTATCAGTTCTATGATATGGCTGACAACCGGGTCGCTGTCCTGGGTCTCCTTCCAACTGTGGTGAGGTAAAGGGTTTAGTGTGTTACCACGATACCTCCTGGAGGTGCGCTGCTCGTGGACCATCCCATTTCTATGGAAGGCAGGTAGCTCAATCTCCTGCAGGTCATCCACTTCTTCTTCAGTGTCCGACTGGTGAGGCTTGTGGCCTGCCCGGTACTTGATGGTGAACTGATAGTTTGACAGACGGGCCATCCAACGCTGTTCCATGGCTCCCAACTTAGCTGTCTCTAGATGTGTCAAGGGGTTGTTGTCAGTGTAAGCCGTAAACTTACTGGAGGCCAAGTAGTGCTTGAATCGTTCAGTGATGGCCCAGACCAAGACCAGGAGCTCCAACTTGAAGGAGCTATAGTTTTCTGGATTCCTCTCGGTAGGGCGGAGCTTCCTGCTGGCATAGGCAATCACCTTCTCTTTGCCATACTGCTTCTGGCTTAACACAGCTCCTAGTCCCTCATTGCTGGCATCAGTGTACAGCAGGAATGGTTGGCTGTAGTCAGGGTAGGTCAGGATTTCTTTGCCAGTCAGGATCTCTTTCATCACTGCAAAGGACTCAGCCTGCTCTTTACCCCACTGGAAGGGGGGGTTCTTGCCTCTGTTGGACGGTATTACCAGGAGATCTTGCAAAGGTGCTGCCTTCTTGGTGTAGTCCTTTACAAACCTCCGGTAATACCCAACCAGTCCCAGGAACTGACGTACCTCCTTGAGATTCTTCGGCTCCGGCCATTTCTGGATGGCAGTGACCTTCTCCGGGTCTGGTGCTACTCCTTCTGGACTGACGATGTGCCCCAGGTACTGAACCTTCCGTTTGAGCAGGTGGCACTTGGAAGGCTTCAATTTCATCCCATACCGGGACAATGCTTCAAATACCTCCACCAGGTGCTTCAAATGGTCCTCATACGTCTTGGAGTACACTATCACGTCATCCAGGTATAGCAGCACGGTATCGAAGTTACGGTGTCCCAAACAGCACTCCATCAATCTCTGGAACGTTCCAGGGGCGTTGCAGAGTCCGAAAGGCATACTGTTGAACTCGCAGAGTCCCATCGGGGTAGTGAAGGCCGTCTTCTCCCGGTCCTCCTCAACAACTGCTACTTGGCAGTACCCACTAGTGAGGTCAAGGGTAGAGAAGTAATTTGCAGGCTTTAATGCAGCCAGGGATTCCTCTATACGGGGCAAAGGGTATGCATCTTTATGTGTTATGCGATTTACCTGTCTGTAATCTACACACATCCTCATGCTTCCATCCTTTTTCCTGACCAGGACCAGGGGAGCTGCACACGGGCTACAGCTATCTCTTATTACCCCTGCCTTCCTCATGTCATGCAACATTTCCTTCGCTTTCTGGTAGTGTGCTGGTGGGATTGGCCTGTAACGTTCTTTGATGGGTGGATGGTCATCTGTGGGTATATAGTGTTGTACCCCTTTAATCCTCCCGAAATCAAGTGGGTGTTTGCTGAATACCTGCTCGTATTCCTGGACCACCCTGTATACACCTTGTTTTTTATGGACTGGAGTGGCGTCAGTCCCAACATGGAGCTGTTGACACCAATCCTCCAACTGAGCTTCGGAGTCATTGTCCACCACTGTATCTGGTGGGGTCAAGGATTCCACTGTGTGTATGGCGTTGTTATCGTTGTTATCCACAGTATACAACCTGGCGACAGTGGCATATCTTGGTAATTTAACTTCATCCTCCCCATAATTTAGGAGTCGTACGGGTACCCTCCCATTGCGTACATCAACCACCCCTCTGGCAGTTAAGAGTGTAGGCCTGTGCTTCGAACTAATGGGCTCCACTACTGCCTGATAGTTCTGTCCTTTGAGACCTATTGCTGCTCTACACCAAATCAGCATTTCACTCATCGGGGGAATCATAATGGGTATCGGGTCTGTGACCCGTACATTAGCAATTTCACCACCTGATAGCTTTACCTGTTGCTGGTACATAAGGGCTCGGATCTCTTTCTGGAGCACCCTCCTCTGCCCTGGTTTGGCGGTGTCAGCAATCTGTTGGAGCAAAAACACTTCTCCCAAACAGTTACCGACAATATTCGTACCAAGTATAATATACAAGTCTGTATCACCAGGATTAAACTCCACTAAAATCAGCCCTTGGTCCTTTAGTTCCACTCTCCCCACCTTCACTGTCACATTCTTAACCCCTACTAGGTTAAGAGAAAGGCCGTTAGAGGCATACACGGAGAGGTTCGGGGCTGGCGGCTGGAGTTCGTCTAAGGACCAGAACCTTTTGTAGAGGACATCAGGCATGATGGTTACCTGAGATCCAGTGTCCAGCAGGGCAGGTGTCGCGATGCCATCCAGCACAATGGACAGGAAAGGTCTTCCTCCCACGAACCGATGGTACCAGTTTGATGGGCCTGCTTGATTTACTCCTGGGTGTCGGCCCTCGGCCCAATGGTTTGCTTGTTTAAAGGACAGTTCCGCTCTGTGTGGCCTGCCTTCTGGCAGCGGTAGCAGATGAACTCTCCTGGAGGGCGACGTTGGTCGTTGGTCCTCCCATGGGGTGGCGTTGTCCTCCTCTGGGGTGGCGTTGTCCTCATACGGGGTGGCGTTGTCCTCCTTCTTCTTCTCATCCAGGGGACATCCTCAGGGCTGTCGGCGAGTAGTATCCGTCCTTCCGGCTCGGGCTCATCTTGTAGCTACAGGGTGCTGAGGACAGTGGCCAGGGTTTTACTTAACTGGCGCACTTCATAGCGCAGGCTGTCCAGCTCGCTAGGTGGCACTGTTTGCATCTTTGTTTCCACCGTTAGTGAAGGAGCAGTGGGTGCTGCGGGCACTGGGGTGGCCCCACCCTGGTAACGCTGGATAGCAGTATCTGATGTTTCCAGGGGCTGCAGACCATTTATAGCCTCGTCCTTAAGGTACGAACCTGTTTCAGGGCCTGCAGGGCTTCCTGTAAGCGCCAGGCATAGTCCCGGACACTGTCCTCAGGTTTCTGGACACAGTGGTAGAACCTCATCCGGAGGTCTGTCTCAGTGCGGTTTTCAAACACAGTTTGCAGTCTCTTAAAGATGATGAATACTGATTCCGAGTCTGAGGCTGGCTAGGTTTCAATTTCCCGCTCTGCGGCACGAGTCAATTGTCCCAGCACAACAGCAGTTCTCTGTTTACCGGTCATAGAATACATGTCTAGCACACCGCATATTTTCCTCTTGAATCCGGACAGGGTGTCCGGTTTTCCATTATACTGGGGAAGCCATTTCTGTTAGAACCCTTCTGTTTGTTTTTGTTTCTATCTTGTGTTTTGCGTTCACGTGACCATCTTCCTATATATTCCAGCTACGCCCTTCGGGCCTTGCTGGACTTCAGTGTTGTTTTGACTGTCTCTCTAGCCAGGTGCTTTTGTGCCTATCTATCTCTAGTTTGCTTGGTCCTCTGGACCTCTAGTACTTTTGTCAGTTTTTATTTTGCTACAGGAAGATGGCGAGAAATCTCGGGAATGGCGGGAAAACTTCACCACAGTGAGTATTACAGTCTCTAAAGGCGCACAGTACCCGGTGGCAACGGGCATGGAATCCTGTTCGTGACGCCAAGGCTGATGCGCCCCCTGGGCCGTGGGGTACTCGGCAGCCGGGCCTCTGGTTGCTGGGCCGGTCCGTGACCCAGGGCGGTCAGTAAAAGGGAGGATACTTTATAGGGGATTTAAGAAAGTGTTTGTGACGCCACCTGTGGATTGCGGCTAGAGGGAGCCGCCGCTGTGGAGCAGTCCTCTGGAGCTGGTGTTACGGCAGCAGGGTTGGTGTGGCTCTCCACAGGTAGAGGTTGCTCCAGGGCAGCGTGGGGTGTAATGGTGGTGGACCAGGGGAGAGAGACGGCAGGATGGTCCTGGAGGAAAGAAGGACACTCACACGGGAGTAAGCTTCAGTACCTTTACTGGGGATGTTGCAGGCACGGTCCAGGGTACTCCAAGCGAAGGGCACACTTTTTTACTCTCCCCAGTCAGCGGGTATAGGGCCTCCTGATCCATTGCTTTATTCTCTAAGCTTCTGACCTGCCTGGAGCTAGGTCTAGCTTGGTTACTGTCTATCTTTGCACCTGCTGACCTGGTGGTAAGGCCTTCTCTTTGGAGATCACTCTCCCTGGATGCTGGGACCTCCGTGACTCCTAGCCCTGGTACTGTAATCAGCATTTGGTGAACCTGGGACCTGTAGTCCTCCAGGGGTTCCGGTTGTTCCTACTGGGTATAAAGGGTCCCGGTAGACGCGGACCCGGTGTCCGATATATATATATCGGGGTGAGCCTGGTATGCTCCTCTGCCCCCTCACTACTTCTTCCTTCTCCTCTCGCCTTTGGCCACACTAAAGGCCCTCACACATGCTGTAGCCCTTGACTCGCCTAAGCACAGCAGCCAGCATGCTGCTCTCTGAACGTCAGCACGCTCTCTGCTCAACTCTGAGCTGTGTTCCTCTCTGTGTCTGTGACTCGCCCAGGGGAATGGGGATGACTCGGTACCCGTGCCTTTAGCCTGGCCTTTAGGGATGTCGCGGTGGTCGGCTCCGGGGCCCTTACCCTGGGGTCGCTCCTTAAAAAGGGTGGATATTTGTTAATTTTAAGATAGAGTTTGTGATGCCACCTGTGGCTTCTGGTGAGGATCACCAGCGCTGCGCAGTCCACTGAGGCTGTTGATAAGGCAGCTCGATGGTATAGCTCCCCACAGGTGGAGATAGGCCTCAGGGCAGTGTATGACGGGGAATGCAGGACAGGCGAGACCGTGCCAGGTCAGAGCAAGAACAGGGACAGACACGATAGTCACTTCAGTACATTTTACTGATGGAAATTCAGGCACATCCCGGAGCGCTGTAGGGTGAAGGGTGCATGTCAGGATCCTCCCCAATGAGCGTTTTTTGGGCCTCCTGCTTCTTGCCTCTGCGTAGTAAGTTTCTGACCTGCCTGGAGCTAGGCCTAACTTTGTCTCTGTCCTGCGCTGGCTGACCTTGTGGTAGGGCCTTTTCTTGGATTACACGCACCTTAGCTGCGGGCCTATGTGTCTCCTGGCTCAGTTACGTATCAGCACTTTAGCGATTCTGGGACTTGTAGTTCTCCAGGGATTCCGGTTTATCTTACTGGGTCGTGGAGATCCCGGTAAGCTTCAGACCCGGTGTCCGGTAACCGCTTCGGGGTGAGCCAATTAAGCTCCTCTGCCCCCTATGTGCTAACTCTCTACTCGCCTTCGGCCTACTCGGGCCCTCACTAGGCTACTCACACTAACGGCAGCTTGCCGTGCTTCACCGATCTTATGGCGCCAGCATGCCTAAAGCTCACCACTCTGAGCTACAACTGAGTCTGGATCTGGATAAGCTCCACTGCAGGATAGCAATTGCAGGAGCTGGAACAGGCTTTTGTCCTCTGAGGTAACTCCTCTCAGGCTGTACTGGACTCACTGCTAAACCAGAATAACTCTGACTAACTGCCGCCTGGCTCCACCTTCCCTATTTATCTATCCCTAACGGGCTCCCTCTGGTGGTCTGAGGTGGAAGGTGGAGATGTGTGAATGGTTATGGGGGCCTCTTGTGGAGGAATCCTTCAATACACCCTTCTAGGATCTGTGATACCAAGCACAGCTGGGCATCACATTTGAACACTAAACTGAGCTGCCTAGCTCCACCCTCCCTATACATATCCCTAATGGGCTCCCTCTGCTGGTCTGAGGTGGTAGGGTGGAGGTGTGTGAATGTGTGAGGGCCTCTTGTGGAGAAGTCCATCCATGCACCCTTCTGGGTTCTGTGGCAAGAATGCACAGCAGGGCGCCACATATGTCCTGGTACCTATTTTAACCCCATGAATATTGCTGTTTTTCCTTATTGCATTGACCAAGAGTTCCATCACTATCACGTACAGAAGGGGGGACAGAGGGCACCCTTGTCTAGTCCCGTTTCGTATCGCAAAAGGTAAGGACAAGGTTCCATTGACCCTAACTCTAGCAGTAGGGCCAGAGTACAGGGAAAAAATTAACTGTAAAAATTGTGGTCCAATGCCTATTTGACATAATGCCTCCTTCATAAACCCCCAATGAACCCTGTCAAAGGCCTTCTCTGCATCAACAGATAAAAGGCCCATATATGGAGCGAATTTTAGCTTTAGAGATTAGCAACATGCTCATAATAGTGTTGTCTCTTGCCTCTCGGCCCTGAATAAATCCAACTTGATCCTACTTGATCAGTATTTATAAGAGAGGGCAACAATGGGGTAAGTCTTTCTGTTAGTATTTTTGAGAGTATTTTAATGTCCACATTTATTAGTGATATGGGTCTATAATTAGCTGTGATTGTAAGATCCTTACCTGGTTTAGGGAGAACGTTAATATGAGCTTCCAATGATTGGGGGACAAAACATGTCTTATCATTTAATGAATTAAAGGTTTTGTTCATAACAGGGGATAGCTGAGTTTTAAGGGACTTATAGAATGCTGGAGTAAATCCGTCTGGGCCAGGACTTTTACCAGATGGTGTAGATTGAATTGCAAGATTGACCTCCTGCTCTGTAATGTCCTTTTCCAGTGCCTCAGAAACATGACTATCTAAAGAGGGTAAAGAAGTATCTTGTATGTACTCCTTAATTCGGATAGATAGGTCAGAAGGGGAGAGATCAGAGTATTGCCTTTTAATATTGTACATCTTCTCATAGTTTGAGCGGAATATGTCAATGATTTCTGTAGGATTATGAGCATCCTCCCCATTTTGTTTTTTGATATATGGAACGTATGCCGCCACAGAGCAAGGGTGAAGCAACCTTGAGAGTGCCCGTCCACATTTATCTGACGATTCATAAAAAAAGTTTTTAATTAGCTCCCTGTGTCTTAGGTATTTTTGGTCTAGCAAGATCTTGAGAACATTCCTTTTTTCGGATAATTCTGCAAGAGTGTTAGGCGACAATGTAGGTTTATGCGAGACCTCAAGTGTGTGTATCTGTCTCAAAAGGTCATTTACCTTTAGAGTTCTCTCCTTTTTGAGTTTTGAACCATGCTTAATCAACACGCCTCTCATGACACATTTTAAAGTTTCCCATTGAAGAGGTATTGAGGTCTGATCTGCTTTATGAATCTGCAAAAAATAATCAATAGAATCCTTTAATTCTGCCATACAGATTTTGTCATTTAGAAAGTGATCATTTATTTTCCATGTCCATGTACGCTGGACCAGGGAGGGTACAGTGTCCATTTTAGGACATGATCAGATATCCAAATCAAGCATCGGAATGATGTCAGTTTGAGGCTAAATACCCTGTCTGACAAGTGATTCTGACAAGCGATCCTGACAAGTAATTTTGACAAGTGATTTTGACAGGTGATTCTGACGAGTGATTTTGACGAGTGATTTTGATGAGTGATTCTGACAAGTGATTCTGACAAGTGATTTTGACAAGTGATTTTGACAGGTGATTCTGACGAGTGATTTTGACGAGTGATTTTGATGAGTGATTCTGACAAGTGATTCTGACAAGTGATTTTGACAAGTGATTTTGATGAGTGATTTTGACGAGTGATTCTGACGAGTGATTCTGACAAATGATTTTGACAAGTCATTCTGACAAGTGATTCTGACAAGTGATTTTGACAAATCATTCTGACAAGTGATCCTTACAAGTGATTTTGACAAGTGATTTTGACGAGTGATTTTGATGAGTGATTCTGACAAGTGATTTTGACAAGTGATTCTGACAAGTGATTTTGACAAGTGATTTTGATGAGTGATTCTGACAAGTGATTCTGACGAGTGATTTTGACAAGTGATTTTGACAAGTGATTTTGACGAGTGATTCTGACGAGTGATTTTGATGAGTGATTCTGACGAGTGATTTTGACTAGTGATTCTGACAAGTGATTCTGACGAGTGATTTTGACAAGTGATTCTGACAAGTAATTTTGACAAATGATTCTGACAAGTGATCCTTACAAGTAATTTTGACAAGTGATTTTGACGAGTGATTCTGACAAGTGATTTTGATGAGTGATTCTGACAAGTGATTTTGACAATTGATTTTGACAAGTGATTTTGACAAGTGATTTTGACAAGTGATTCTGACAAGTGATTTTGACGAGTGATTCTGACGAGTGATTCTAACGAGTGATTTTGACAAGTGATTTTGACAAGTGATTCTGACAAGTGATTTTGACGAGTGATTTTGATGAGTGATTTTGATGAGTGATTTTGATGAGTGATTCTGACGAGTGATTTTGACAAGTCATTCTGACAAGTGACTTTGACAAGTGACTTTTACAACTATAATAATAATAATAAAAAAAAAATAACTTCGCTGATGGGACTTGAACCCAAAATTCTGTATTCCAAATCCAGTGCACTAAGCACTAAGCTAGAAACTCAGTTGTGAAAGCTTTGGATTTGTATTTGCTTATATAATTTTCAGTGCAAACTGGTCTATAACTCATTGGGACTTATGCACAGACTTCAAGCAAGCCAAATTCAAATGATGTTTGATTTTGATGTGTGAGTCTGATGTGTTACTTTCTTCAAACATCAGAATCAAAATCATAATGACTTTTAGTCACCCTGAGTATTTTCATGGTTAATGTCATATGACAAGAAAAGCTACAAGCTACTATTACTTGACAGGATAGCGCAATGGTAAAACATCAACCTCTGAAATTACAGTGTCAGAATTCAAATCCTGATAGAAATACATTTTTTTTTTTTAAATTAATTATGCCTATTTAGCACACAAACTACAGGGGTGTTTTACTTTTAATATCTGACACTCTGATTGTCATCCTGACGTGTTACGAGTTTCAGACACGCTGTCTATTTGCATGTTAAATTACATAGCCAAAGTAAATCACTTGGCAGAATCACTTGTCAAAATCACTTGTCAAAATCATTTGTCAAAATCACTCGTCAGAATCACTCATCAAAATCACTCGTCAAAATCACTCGTCAGAATCACTCGTCAGAATCACTCGTGAAAATCACTAGTCAGAATCACTCGTCAAAATCACTCGTCAGAATCACTCATCAGAATCACATGTCAGAAACACTCGTCAGAATCACTCGTCTAAATCACTCGTCAAAATCACTCGTCAAAATCACTCGTCAGAATCACTTGCCAGAATCACTTGCAGGAATCACTCGTCAAAATCACTCATCAAAATCACTTGTCAAAATCACTCATCAGAATCACTCATCAAAATCACTCATCAAAATCACTTGTCAGAATCAATTATCAAAATCAGTTCTCAGACAGGGTATTTAGCCTCAAACTGACATCATTCTGATTTTGATTTTGATAACTGATCATGTGCTAAAATGGACACTGTAGGAGGGAACGGAAATAGATAGGAAGATTGGGGCATGGTCAGACCACAATATGTCACCTATTGTAGCAGATGGGTTCCAAGAGAGAGCGTGATGACTCAACAGGAAGAAATCAATTCATAAAGAAAAAATGACGTATACGAACATATGCAAAAAAACCCAAAGTTTATTATAAATGCAAGATATAACAAGCATACACAATGAAGAGAATGGCATAAATACATTGGTAGTAAGCTAATAAGAGAGATACCACGAACTGAATAACCACATACTAGAAAGTTTAAGAATCAAAAATTGAAGTAAGTAAGGGTATGGGTATGTCAAGCATATGCCATAACCCAGCTACAAAAGTGTAAAGTATCAAGAAACTTATACTTAGGGGTGACGATACCTGGACTGACATACTGACAAACACATGTGAGTAATAGTATATATTTATCCATCTTTGAGTGCTAAATGGATTTACCTTTTTACTACTTATTTATGCACTGTGCACTTTAGCATCTCAATGGAGTTTCTTAATACTTTACACTTTTGTAGCTGGGTTATGGCATACATGTGCAGATCTGATCTTTGTTAGGGAGGTACCAGTTGGCTATTCTATATCTTGATTCTGCTATTTTGAGTTTGAGGAACACATATCTGCCTTGATCATCAATGAGAGAGTCTGTGAGAGTATAGGCCAACGACTTGTGTATGGCTATGGATACACCCTTAGAGCGTGAATCCGGATTAGTGCTGTGGAACCACTGAGAGTAATACCTATCTCCAAAAACAGGCATATGCCCAGTTTTAAAGTGCATTTCCTGTAACATAAGAACCTGGACTCTTTATTTGTGCATAGAGTACAAAATTTGTGAACGTTTCTGTGGGACATTAAAGCCTCTTACATTCAGTGAGCCTACTTTAACAGAGGACATGATTACCAAGGGGGACGAAAGGAGTGGGCAAGAAGGAAAACGTAAATACACAGAAAACTAAGAAGAAATTACGGGATATATAAAATAAAAACCAAAACAAAATTATAAAACAAAATGAAAGCAAAACAATCTGATGAGAGGAAATAGGTATATTTTACACCTGCACAGCAGAGTGTAAACCCCCCTGGGAGGATGGGCTTTCTACTGGGGAGCCCCCCCCCCCCAAACCAGACATCAGGCCATACCATTTTGTCTTAAAACCTATGATAGAAAAGCAGCCAAAAGCTGTCAAAGATTAGCATCTACTTATCATTATATTAAACGTTGAATCAGTATATCACATATCAGAGGATCTGGGGCCCAAGGACCTATAAGCCCTATCTAGCTCCAACTCATTCTCTAAGGGCAGACCCAAGATAGAGTTAAACAAATGACGTAGTGTCTCATCCAGTTCATGGTGTTCAGTTGTCTCTGTAAATCCTCTAATCCTAATATTGTTGCGCTTTCCTCTGTTTTCAATATCATCTATCAAATCTGTTAGGTATTCCAGTTGGTATGAGTGAGAAGACAAAGTTTGTTCCTGAGAATTTACTTGTTGAGCGATGGATGCTGTATGTGATTCAGCAGCAGACACTTTTTCTGTTAACTCTTGCATGTCCCCTCTAAGGGAGGCTGCTTCAGCCCTGTAAGAGGACTCCAGTCTAGACATATAATTCTCCATGTGCCTCTGGTTGGAATAGCTAGTATTCGATCTCTGAGGTCTCTCCACACTGCCTCACATTGTAATGAGTCATCCTGTTGGTTCTCCTCTGAGCAGCCAGGGGAAGAAGAATGTAATAATGCAGGGAAGGAGCCTCTCTCAGGGGAACTCCGGGCATCAGTGTGTGACTGGGGCCTCTGCAGGTCTGGACCCGCAGAAGAGATAAGTACTGCCAATCTGGTGTGTCCAGTAGTGTTGAGCCACCCCTGTAGTGTTCGGGTTCGGTTCGGTTCGTCGAACACCGGGATGTTCGAGGAACTGTTCGTCGAACTGTTCGTCGAACACCTTAGAACACCGTCGAACACCGTTAAAACCAATGGCAGGCAAACAAAAACACATAGTAACACATAGAAAACACCTTCAAAGGTGTCCAAAAGCTGACAAACTGCTCAGAAGACGCTTTCTTTAAAAAAGCCGGTCGGCAATTCAGCAGCGGCATACACCGGTACCCGACAATTTAGACAAGAAGGAATAGAGCCTCACACATAGATTAGATAGATAGAAACATGTCAGTCACATATATATGAAGTACAGTGACAGTGTTGCTTACTGTACTTGTCATTTAGTGTAAAGGATTTATTAAAAAATATAATAGTGTTTTCATGCACTGTCTCTTTAAAAAAGCCGGCCGGCAATTCAGCAACTGTACCCGACAATTTATAACAGACAGAATAGAGCTTCACACATAGATTAGATAGATAGAAACATGTCAGTCACATATATATGAAGTACAGTGACAATGTTGCTTACTGTACTTGTCATTTAGTGTAAAGGATTTATTAAAAAAAATAATAGTGTTTTCATGCACCGTCTCTTTAAGAAAGCCGGCCGGAAATTCAGCATCTGTACCCGACAATTTATAACAGACAGAATAGAGCTTCACACATAGATTAGATAGATAGAAACATGTCAGTCACATATATAATAAGTACAGTGATAGTGTTGGTTACTGTACTTGTCATTTAGTATTAAAATAAAGGATTTATTATTAAAAAAAATTGGCGTGGGGTTCCCCTTAATTTTAGTCTCTAGCGGAGGTTAAGCAGACAGCTGGGGCAGATGTTTGAAGCCTGGGAAGGGGGTAATACCCACGGAGCTTCCCAGGCTACTAATATGAGCCCCCAGCTGAATACCTAGCCTTTACTAGCTATTAAAATGGGGGACCCCCCCAAAAAAATGACGTGGGGTCCCCCCTAATTTAATAGCTAGCAAAGGCTAGGCAGACAGCTGGGGGCTAATATTAATAGCCCAGGAAGGGTGCCATGAATATTGGCCCCCTCCCAGGCTAGAAACACCAGCCATCAGCCGCCCCAGAAATGGCGCATTCATAGGATGCGTCAATTCTGGCACTTAGCCTCGCTCTTCCACGCTGCCCTGTAGCGGTGGCAGGGGGTAATAGGGCTGGGGTTGATGTCAGCTTATAATGCCAGCTGACATCAAGCCCAGGTTAGTAATGGAGAGGCATCTATAAGACACCCCCATTACTAACCCCATAGTCAAAGTTAAAAGAAAACACAAACACCCAGAATAAAGTCCTTTAATTGAAATAAAGACACAATCCTTTATTGTTCTAAATTAAACCATACTTACCGTCACGCCCATTCCAGCTGAAGCCAACGATCTCCTGCAATAAAAGAAAAATAATAAAGCAACCTCATCCTTACCTTTCCATGGTTCCCACGACAGCTTCAGCTCTGCTACATCGAGATGACATGCTGGACCACAGCAGAAAGCTGCCATCCAGCCTGTCATCCCGCAGACACTGAGAAGCGCAGGCTTGCTTGCGCTCTGCAGTGTCTGGCTGTGACGGCATAAAGATGAGACGAGTTCATGTCCAATGAACTCGGCGCACCTCATGCACGTCACTGACAGCGTGGGAAAATTCTCATGCTGAAGCGCTGAGTGCAGGAGAATTCTCCCACGCTGTCAGTGACGTGCATAAGGTGAGCTCATGTCCAATGAACTCAGCTCACCTCCTGCACGTCACTGACAGCGTGGGAGAATTCTCCTGCACTCAGCGCTTCAGCGTGAGAATTCTCCCACGCTGAAGTGCTGAGTGCAGGAGAATTTTCCCACGCTGTCAGTGACGTGCATAAGGTGAGCTCATGTCCAATGAACTCAGCTCACCTCCTGCACGTCACTGACAGCGTGGGAGAATTCTCCTGCACTCAGCGCTTCAGTGTGAGAATTCTCCTACGCTGAAGCGCTGAGTGCAGGAGAATTTTCCCACGCTGTCAGTGACGTGCATGAGGTGAGCCGAGTTCATTGGACATTAACTCGGCTCATCTGGATGCCCTCACAGATAGACACTGTGGAGCGCAAGCAAGCCTGCGCTTCTCAGTGTCTGCGGGATGACAGGCTGGATGGCAGCGTTCTGCTGCGGTCCAGCCTGTCATCTCGATGTAGCAGAGCTGAAGCTGTCGTGGGAACCATGGAAAGGTAAGGATGATGTTGCTTTATTATTTTTCTTTTATTTCAGGAGATCGTTGGCTTCAGCTGGAATGGGCGTGACGGTAAGTATGGTTTAATTTAGAACAATAAAGAATTGTGTGTTTATTTCAATTAAAGGACTTTTTTCTGGGTGTTGTGTTTTTTTTAAATACCTTACTAGAAATTCATGGTGGTCATGTCTAATATTGGCGTGACCCCATGAATTTTGGGCTTAGGGCCAGCTGATAATGCCAAGCTGGCCCTAACCCCTTTATTACCCAGTGAGCCACCGCATCAGGGCCCTGGATGAGTTGGGTACAGCGCCAGAAGATGGCGCTTCTATGAACGCGCCTTTTTGTGGGGTGGCTGCGGACTGCAATTTGCAGCGGGGGTGGCCCAGAAAGCTTGGGCCTCCCTGCGGTGCGGATTCCAGCCCCCAGCTGCATAGTTGTACCTGGCTGGACACAAAAACAGGGCGAAGCCCCACGTCAATTTTCTTTAAATTATTTCATGAAATAATTAAGAAAAAAAGGGCTTCCCTATATTGTTGTGTCCGGCCAGGTACAAATAGGCAGCTGGTGGTTGGGGGCAGCAAGTTCCTGCCTGCTGCACCTGACTGGACACAAATATAGTGCGAAGCCCCACGTCAATTTTTTTTTAATTATTTCATGAATTTCCTGAAATAATTTAAAAAAATTGAAGTGGGGCTTCGCACTATATTTGTGTCCAGCCAGGTACAGCAGGCAGGAATGGGCTGCCCCCAACCACCAGCTGCCTATTTGTACCTGGCCGGACACAACAATATAGGGAAGGCCTTTTTTTCTTAATTATTTCATGAATTTCATGAAATAATTAAAAAAAAATTGAAGTGGGGCTTCGCACTATATTTGTGTCCAGCCAGGTACAGCAGGCAGGAATGGGCTGCCCCCAACCACCAGCTGACTATTTGTACCTGGCCGGACACAACAATATAGGGAAGGCCTTTTTTTCTTAATTATTTCATGAATTTCATGAAATAATTAAAAAAAAAATACGTGGGGCTTCGCCCTATTTTTGTGTCCAGCCAGGTACAACTAGGCAGCTGGGGGCTGGAATCTGCAGCGCAGGGAGGCCCATGCTTTCTGGGCCCCCCCCGCTGCAAATTGCAGTCCGCAGCCACCCCGGAAAATGGCGCGTTCATAGAAGCGCCATCTTCTGGCGCTGTACCCAACTCATCCAGGGCCCTGGTGCGGTGGCTCACTGGGTAATAAAGGGGTTAGGGCCAGCTTGGTATTATCAGCTGGCCCCAAGCCCAAAATTCATGGGGTCACGCCAGTATTAGACATGACCGCCATGAATTTCTAGTAAAGTATTTAAAAAAAACACAACACCCAGAATAAAGTCCTTTAATTGAAATAAACACACAATTCTTTATTGTTCTAAATTAAACTATACTTACCATCACGCCCATTCCAGCTGAAGCCAACGATCTCCTGCAATAAAAGAAAAATAATAAACCAACCTCATCCTTACCTTTCCATGGTTCCCATGACAGCTTCAGCTCTGCTACATCGAGATGACAGGCTGAACCGCAGCAGAACGCTGCCATCCAGCCTGTCATGCCGCAGACACTGAGAAGAGCAGGCATGCTTGCGCTCCTCAGTGTCTCGCTGTGACGGCATAAAGATGAGCCGAGGTCATGTCCAATGAACTCGGCTCACCTCATGCACGTCACTGACAGCGTGGGAAAATTCTCACGCTGAAGTGCTGAGTGCAGGAGAATTCTCCCACGCTGTCAGTGACGTGCATGAGGTGAGCTCATGTCCAATGAACTCAGCTCACCTCATGCACCTCACTGACAGCGTGGGAAAATTCTCCTGCACTCAGCGCTTCAGCGTGAGAATTCTCCCACGCTGTCAGTGACGTGCATGAGGTGAGCCGAGTTCATTGGACATGACCTCGGCTCATCTTTATGCCGTCACAGAGAGACAATGTGGAGCGCAAGCATGCCTGCTCTTCTCAGTGTCTGCGGGATGACAGGCTGGATGGCAGCGTTCTGCTGCGGTCCAGCCTGTCATCTCGATGTAGCAGAGCTGAAGCTGTCGTGGGAACCATGGAAAGGTAAGGATGAGGTTGCTTTATTATTTTATTTTTATTACAGGAGATCGTTGGCTTCAGCTGGAATGGCCGTGACGGTAAGTATGGTTTAATTTAGAACAATAAAGAATTGTGTCTTTATTTCAATTAAAGGACTTTATTCTGGGTGTTTGTGTTTTTTTTAACTTTGACTATGGGGTTAGTAATGGGGGTGTCTTATAGACGCCTCTCCATTACTAACCTGGGCTTGATGTCAGCTGGCATTATAAGCTGACATCAACCCCAGCCCTATTACCCCCTGCCACCGCACCAGGGCAGCGTGGAAGAGCGAGGCTAAGTGCCAGAATTGGCGCATCCTATGAATGCGCCATTTCTGGGGCGGCTGATGGCTGGTGTTTCTAGCCTGGGAGGGGGCCAATATTCATGGCTCCCTTCCTGGGCTATTAATATCAGCCCCCAGCTGTCTGCCTAGCCTTTGCTAGCTATTAAATTAGGGGGGACCCCACGTCATTTTTTGGGGGGGGTCCCCCATTTTAATAGCTAGTAAAGGCTATGTATTCAGCTGGGGGCTGATATTGGTAGCCTGGGAAGCTCCGTGGGTATTACCCCCTTCCCAGGCTTCAAACATCTGCCCCAGCTGTCTGCTTAACCTCCGCTAGAGCCTAAAATTAAGGGGAACCCCACGCCAATTTTTTTAATAATAAATCCTTTATTTTAATACTAAATGACAAGTACAGTAACCAACACTATCACTGTACTTCATATATATGTGACTGACATGTTTCTATCTATCTAATCTATGTGTGAAGCTCTATTCTGTCTGTTATAAATTGTCGGGTACCGCTGCTCAATTGCCGGCCGGCTTTCTTAAAGAGGCGGTGCATGAAAACACTATTATTTTTTTTAATAAATCCTTTACACTAAATGACAAGTACAGTAAGCAACACTGTCACTGTACTTCATATATATGTGACTGACATGTTTCTATCTATCTAATCTATGTGTGATTCTCTATTCCTTCTATTCTAAATTGTCGGGTACCGCTGCTGAATTGCCGGCCAGCTTTCTTAAAGAGACGGTGCATGAAAACACTAATATTTTTTTTGATAAATCCTTTACACTAAATGACAAGTACAGTAACCAACACTGTCACTGTACTTCATATATATGTGACTGACATGTTTCTATCTATCTAATCTATGTGTGATGCTCTATTCCTTCCATTCTAAATTGTCGGGTACCGGTGTATGCCGCTGCTGAATTGCCGGCTTTTCATGTTTCACTGTTGGCACTGTTCCCATCGATTTGGGCAATCACTGTAATGCCACAACCACCATGGCTGTGGCATTACAGTGAGTGGCAGACAATCCCTGCATGATTGGTGCTCTAAATAGCGCCAGACATGCAGGACACGCTTTTGGTGCACGAACAGTTATCGAACATAACCTCGAACAGCCGAATTTTTTGCAAATCGTTCGGGTTCGTCGAACAACTCGAACACCGCCCAAAACAGCTCGAATTTGAGATTGGCGAACAGTTCTAGTCGAACAACGCTCATCTCTAGTGTCCAGGGGCCGGGGCACCAAGTGATCCTCTACCACGCACCTGAGCTCCGAAGGCGCAAAGCCGGAATCTGCCATCTTGGACTGAGGGAGATCCCCCACAGCAGCAACAAGGCCTCCCGCGTCTCCCCAAGTCCAGGAAGCCAGGTCAGCGTCCTCCGCCGATGAAGGTATCGTCCGCTCTGCTAATGTTGATGTGGGGGAGCATTTACCCCAGGACCTTTGGACCTCCGATGCAGGAGATGAGGAGAGCTAGGCAGGGACAGCCGATGCCATCTTAGATCCCACTCTTGCAGGAGAGGCAGATGCTGCAATTTCTTAGGTAGCGGGTAATATTTGTTGGAGGGACCCGCTGAGTACTCACACTGGTCTGCATTATATTCTTCTTCTTTTTTGCCGGCATTGGAAGTGTTTTGACCTAATTTGAAGTGATAGGCATGCCCTGAAGCTGGTCTAGGGATGGGAGCAGACAACCATGCGACTTCACTCCTCCATAGCCAGGCCACGCCCCCCCATTCAAAGAAATTTCAACAAATTCTTCATGTAAACATTAAGATTTGAGAGTCCTCAGTGGCTGATACCTTTTAATGGATAACTGAAAAGATGGTAACAAGTTGCAAGCTTTCGAGACTACTCAGGTCTCTTCATCAGGCATAGTATGACACAAAATCTGAAGAGTCACATATTTATACACAAGAAGACACAGAAATAATGAAATAGATGAGACAGGTAATGTAAAGCAGAGCTATTACTGTGGGAGAAAGGTAAACAGTTCTGGCTGTAAATATTGGTTTAGTTCATAGATAAGGACTGTGAAAGTTTTATTGTCTAATGATTGAGATTTCGAGGGTTATGATGACCCCAAAGCTCTGTGAGGCTCATTCCTTAGTTGATGTAAGTAAAGAAAGCAAAGAAAGGAGCACAAATAGCGGTGTTATCCAATAGACAGCAGTAAAGATAAAAGGGAAATTGCTCACCTCTGTGAGAATTCCAGCAGACCCTTAAACCGCAGGGGTTAAACGAAATCACAGAAGTTTTTCTTTGAGAATTCCAGCAGTCACTTTTTACACCTCCCCAGTTCTTTTTCAATACCCAACATATAGCCACCTCTCCCCAAACCCACACTCCTGTTATCACCGCCCACATTATAGCCTTCCAGTTACCTCTCACCACTCTTACAGCTCTGTTTTTCAGCTGACAAAACAAATCAGGAGCCCTAGTGTAGCGGGCTATGTGCCTAGCGTGACTGTACACAGCAACTTGAGCAAGTATTTAAGTTCTAGCCCTCCATGGTTCATCATGATTAATATGAAAATTATTGGTATTAAAAGGTCATTTCAAATCTCAGGGAGACAGAAAAATTTGGGAATATAAACTAATGGTGACGTTTGACACCTTCAGAGCAGGAATGAATGTGTTGTTTGGATTTATGTCATTCTACATCAACTAAGGAATGTGCTCCTCCGAGCTTTGGGGTCATCATAACCCTGGACCAGACCTCAATCACTGGACAATAAAACTTTCACAGTCCTTATCTATGAACTAATCCAATATTTACAGCCAGAACTGTTTACCTTTCTCCCACAGTAATAGCTCTGCTTTACATTACCTGTCTCATCTATTGCATTATTTCTGTGTCCTATTGTGTATAAATATGTGACTCTTCAGATTTTGTGTCATACTATGCCTGATGAAGAGACCTGAGTAGTCTCGAAAGCTTGCAACTTGTTACCATCTTTTCAGTTAACAATTAAAAGGTATCAGCCACTGAGGACTCTCAAATCTTAATATTTTTCTAATAATTTTTCCATGGCTAGCACAGTACAAAAATATATATTTTCCCTGATGTAAACATAACACCATCTGTAATAAGCTAAAGTTGAAAAGAGGATGGCTTCTACAAATGGATAATAATCCTAAACACGTCAAAATCAAGATCTTCACTGGTAAAGCCCCCCACTCATAACACATTAGGTAGCTGTCAGCCAAAAGACTGTTCAACTGACAGCCATCTCTTCTGAGCCCCTTATATACAAGAACGCTCAGCTTGGCTCCTGTGTTCTCTATGAGAGCGACTAATAAACTCCACTGTCAGCAGCTTATCTGCTGGAAAACAGAATGAGCTACCATTGGAAATACAACATGCAGGCTCCTTCTCTCCTCCAACATCATCTGTAGGGTACGTTCATATGACTGTATTGTCGGTCCCAGTGTTTTCCGTGAAAAAACTGACAGAACTAGACACAGACAGATCTAGGTCCATTGGGCTGTTTAGATAAGTGTTTGAAAAAAAGCAAGTGAAAAAAATCATAGCACGCATAGGTTCTTCCTTAAAATGGATGAGAGTAAGCCATTCAAGTCCAAAGGTGCACAAAAAAACAGATCCCATACAGATCATCCATATAGCTTCCATTTTTTTATGGATACATTTCCATTATTAACCTAGAAAACTGTATTTGGTCTTGTATATGATAATAACTGTTGATGGAAAAGAAGGATGGTGTACAGACCACAACTGACCACCAAACTGATGAAAATCATCCATTTTTCTGGATTAAAAGATAAATGTCCCTTTCTTGTCTGATGTCAGATTCTCGCTGCTCCACAGTCGGGGAATTCTGCTGGATTTTTTATTTTATAATGCATCAAATGTTTTCTCCTGGTGAAAGGTCTGGACTGCAGGTGGCCGGTTCTTCACCTGAACTCTTCCTCTTCGATGCCATGCTGCTGTGATGGATGTAGTATGTGGTTTAGCATTGTCTTGCCAAAATATGCAAAAAAAAAGATCCAACAAATACACAGAAAAAAAGTATGCAAAAAGAGGGATAACCTAAAAATCTAAAAATAGTCAATGCTTATTAACATGCAAGACATATTAAAAATATTTAAAAAGCACAAATGGCTGTAAGCCTGTAACATAAATTTTCCAGACCACAGCACTATAGTGCTAGGATCTACCCTGTCTGTCAATAAGGAAATTTAGGAACCCAAAAGTTAATACCACCTTAATACAGATATATTACTGTATAATGTACCAATAATATGAAAATTGTTACATCAATGACCCAGGCCCTAAAATAAGGGCAAGTATTAAAGTGTATAGTGGGTTAAAGATATACACGCCCAATAAATAATGCACAAAAGCACAAAATAAAAGATGATAAAGAGGAGTGTATACAACAATTGTATGATAGAGTCAGAAAAGTTGCAGAAAAATCCTACTGCCGGCACAATAGCAAATAGCCACACAGAGTGAAGGTAAATGTGAAGTTTGTGCCACCTGGGTCATAGATATAACAATTTTCATATTATTGGTATAGCTGTGATTTGGGTTATATTATAATATACCTTTATTAAGGTGGTATCAAGTTTTGGTTTCCTAAATTACCTTATTGACAGACAGGGTAGATCCTAGCATTATAGAGCTGCGGTCTGGAAAATTTGTCATTTGTGCTTTTTAAATATTTTTAATATGTCTTGTTTGGCTTGTATGTTAATATACATTGACTATTTTTAGATGATCCCTCTTTTTGCAACACCTCTGTATAAGGCTCATCATTGATCACTCCTTTCATGTGTAAGCTGCCCGTGTCAGAGGCACTAATGCAGCCCCAGACCATCAGAGATGCAGGAACTAAGCGCTGATAACAAGCTGGATGGTCCCTCTGCTCTGCAGTCTGCAGGACAAGGCGTCCACAGTTTCCATAAATAATTTCATATTTTTATTCATCCGACCTCAGAACAGTTAATATCTTCTGATCTGATTTCTATGTTCTGCAGTGAATATAATATGGCTAAAAGAGATTTCCAAATCATTACATTCCTGTTCTCTTTATACATTTACACAGCGTCACAAGTTTTTTTGAATTGGGGTTGTAAATATATCTATAAATATTTCTACCTACATGTGTACATCCATCAGAATAACTGCTCTTAGCGATGTCACAATATCAGAGTTCTAGAATGTTGATGTCACACAAGTCATGAAGTCATAATATGAAGAACTGATAAAACTTCTGCTCACGGCCTCCTCCACTGAGGGTTATAGAATTTGTGGAGTGAGGATATTTTTGCAATTCTGATTGAGTGAGCAAAATGTCTGAGTATAAGCGCAAACGTCGCTTTATTATTGATTCTGTTACAGAGAGCAGCGGTATTGATGACCAGGTGAGTGGCGGATTCTGGAGTATGTTGTCTATTTGAAATTCTGGAAATTTGAAGACTTTTTTTTACTTTTTATTATTTCCTTTTCCCAGTTACTGGTCAATAAAAAATGCCGCAGAGTTTTTGCGTCCGACACAGAGGACAGCAGCGGTGATGAGAATCTCCATCAGGTGAGCGCTCACTTCTCTCCAGCAGTGTCTGCGGCTCTGGGGGTCTACTGGAGATCAGGGGACGCCCCATTCTGTGATTATGCCACTGTATCGCTGCTAATCCTTCATTCTCAAGGTCTTTATATTTCTTTATTTCAGTCTCATCCACTTATTTCAAGGTCTCCAAGGAGCCTTGAAGATGAAGATGGTGGCTCTGGTCCCCACCTGCTATACATAGAGTCAGGCATGTAATAAAGCGTCTGGAAGGATCATAAATTCCTTCCTGTAAAATAAGAAAATTAGATTTTTATTGATTAGAAAACTGAACGACACAGAAGTAAATGACGATGTTTCTTCTTTTCTCCAGAGCCCAATTCTCCCCGATTCAGCTTTGTGCAGGAGGAGACAGCAAGGTAATGTATTCCTATATATCCGTTTTATCTGGGTCATGTTCATGATTTCTGGTCGCTAGATGGCGCTATTATTAGCATATTTTCAGATAAGGTGTCAGCTGTATGTCTGCAGGTCGTGTACGGTCTAAGTATATATCCAGTAGTGATGTGTGATCCTCTTTGATGCTTTGTTACCAGGATACAGGAGCGTCCCATCAATTACTGTTTCCTGAGAAATCTGTCTTCACCCACGTCCAAATATGTCACCGACTTCCGTAAGAACAAACAGGAGCTGGTACGACGTCTGTACAAGTTTTATAACAGGACCGTCTTTGAGAACCAGGTATTCAGTTATAACACACAGCTTGGAATAGGGTTATAGGGGATGAAGGTTTAGAGCTAGGGATAGTGTTTCCACTGTATATAGTATATACCTCTATATTCTGTATGTATATCGTGATATGAGGTGAAGGGTTAGAGCTAGGGATAGTGTATCCAGTGTATATAGTATATACCTCTACATTCTGTATGTATAGGTTGATAGGGGATGAAGGGTTAGAGCTAGGGATAGTGTATCCAGTGAATATAGTATATACCTCTATATTCTGTATGTGACGCGCCCCTGGGCCTGTGTCGCGCTGCGTTGCGCACGCGGGAGCTTACCCGGAGCCGGATCTCTTGAGGGTTGTAGTCTCGTGGCGGTGACCCGGTCCGTGCCCAGGGAGTCAAACTGAGCGGCGATGTAACAGCGGTAGATGTAGGACGACTACGCCACCCGTTGAATGCAGCTATGGAGCTGCCGCTGCAGGACAGTCCGCTGAGGCCGGTGGATGGATGGTGCAGCGTAGATGGTATAACCCCCAACGGGAGGGGTATGGCCTCAGGGCAGCAGATGTGGATGATGGGGGTAGCAGGAACCACTCAGAGACGGTGCGGTGTAATTCAGGGTCTTTACTGGTAACAACGATAGACCCTCCCGGAGTACTTGCTAGTGAACGGGGCCTGGTCAGTCCTTGAGCAGATGGGATCTCCCCTGGCCAGGCGGAGTTGTAGGCCTCCCAAACTGACTGTACTCTTCTGGCTACCTTGCTAGAAGCGGATATAAGTAGCCCACGTCCCTCAGTGTACCGTGTGGTGCTCACCCGTATGGCCGGTGACTCGGGGCCTTCTAATGGCTTCCGCTCCACGATGGCGGTGCTGGTCCCACGCGTGTGACCGTGCCTTCGGGTTTCTGGGCCTGAGGACCTGAAATCCCCTGCCGGTCGGCTTCTGCTGCTGGGTAAGAGTTAGTCCCCACAGCCTCGGACGCCGGGTCCGGTAAGAAAGCTTCTCAGTCAGGGCGAGCTCTGCAGCTGCCAGCCCCTGACTCGTAGTAGTATTGCTTCTGCTGTTTCTTGTCTCTACTCTCCTTGACTGACTAACCCTGCTTCAGCCCCGGGTTTATATAGGGGAAGTTCTTCCCCTCCCAAGACTGGGCAGGAGGTGTGGCATGCACAGGATCCCTGACCAAAGGACCTCCCACCTGCTCTCAGACGTAATATCTCTATCACTGTGGCAACCAGACCCCTGGGGTGTCACATTCCCCCCTAGTGAAATTTAGTACTCCGGGACTAAACACATTTTAGAAAAACATAACAAGATATAAACAATAATAATACAATAAGAAACACATAAAGGTGGTCACGGCATGTCCGTAACCGGGTGCAGTCTTTGAAGAAAGCAAGGTGTCCATTTCACCAAAACAGGGAGACGTAACCAGGTAGGGGTCTGTCCTACCCCGAGTCCTTAACAGTCTCTAGTCCATCCTGGGTTACGCTCCAACTATGTACAAGGATTCCCGGTAAATCCACCAAGGATTCCTAAAAATAGCTGGAAACACAAAATTATACACAAGCAACAATACACAGATAAACATAAATAAAACAATTTATACACTTCAAATCCTCCAGCGTGCGGGTAACTGGCCTCTAGTGGCCCTAGTGGACCTACGGAGCTGACTGTCTGGCCCTGAACTACAGGGTGTAGGAGCTGTCAAGGGTAAACTGGGCAGCTGTCTACCGGCTCTTTGTCTCACTAGGGGTACGGCAGGCTCACTATAAGCAGAGGGTTAATCCTCCTGTTCTGCTTGTGTGGAGTCTTCTGCCTCCTGGACCGGCTGTTCTTCCAGCTCTACCTGTTGCTCCGTAGGTGCTTGGGATGCTGGTTGGAGGAAGGTGAGTACGGGTACCACAACTGCACCATTGACTTGAGTCCAAGACCGAGGGAAGTCCCCGAGTACAGTACTAACCATATCTTCCCTTTCCTCTACGGGTCGATGGTCTTCTTGTTCCTCTTCAGGGTTCCTCAGTTGTTCGGGACACTTCTTCAGGTGGTCCCGGGATACAATGGCTGTGGTTTCCCCTCCGTCTTTACTGATGGTACAAACCTTCGGGTTTTCGTGGCTTGAGGGCAGTACGGTGTACGGGTCCTTCTCCCACTGGTCGTCCAACTTGTGGAGCCGTCTCTTCCTCTTCAAGACCTGCTCTCCGGGTACCAGGGGAACAGCGGGAGCATACTGGTTGTAAGTTTTCTCTTGTCTTTCCCTAGCCTGACAGAGACTTCGCTCCACGCTCTCCTGTACTCTCCGGTACTGCTGCTGCCTCTCTGTGTCCCAGTCTGTTTCTGGTGAAGTGTCCTCGGGTGTCAGGACTCCCATTTCCAGGTCAACAGGTAACTTACCAGGCCTCGCCCTCATTAGGTAAGCCGGGGTACAGTTGGTGGAACCTACCGGGATGTGGTTGTATAGGTCCACCAGATCGGGCAACTTCTCAGGCCACAGACTGCGTTCTTCCAGGGGCAACGTTTTTAGAAGATCCATTACCACCTGGTTCATTTTTTCACAGAGTCCATTAGTTTGCGGATGGTAGGGTGTCGTCCTTATCTTCCGGCAGCCATACAGATTGCAAAATTCCTGGAAGACCTCCGCTTCAAAGGCAGGTCCCTGGTCCGTCAGCACTTGGTCCGGGTACCCGTGTGGACGGCAGAAGTGCTGCTGGAAGGCTCTAGCTGCTGTTTGAGCCGTTAAGTCCTTGACGGGGACGACAACCAGGAACCGGGAGTAATGATCCACGATGGTTAACCCGTAGACGTAGCCACTTCTGCTTGGGGTCAGTTTTACATGATCCAAGGCTACCAGTTCCAACGGTTGCCGGGTGACGATGGACTGCAGGGGAGTCTTCTGGCTGGCACGGTCCTTCCTTCTCAGGTTGCACGGGCCACAGTCTCTGCACCACTTCTCGATGGTTCCCCTCATGCCTACCCAGTGGAACCGCTCGCGCAGCAGGAACTCCAGCTTCTTCCACCCAAAGTGTCCAGCTCCGTCGTGGTATGCCTCCATCACCATGGCTGCGTCTCTTCGTGGCACCACTACTTGCCAGAGTAATTCATGCGTCCGGGAGTTAACCATTCTGCGGCACAACTTCCCCTTGTAAAGGAACAGTCGACTCTTCTCTGCCCATAGTTGCTTGGCTTCCTCCGGAGCGTCTGGTTCAAGGCAAGCCTCCGGGCGAGTCAGCATCTCCTTCACCAGTCGGACGGCAGGGTCGCTGTCTTGCGTTTCCGCCCAGTTGTAGTGAGGTAAGGGGTTCAACGTAGCAGCCTGCTTACTCCTTACCCGGTGGGAATACTGGATAGTCCCATGACGGTGGAACGCAGGGAGTTCAACTTCCTCCAGTCCCTCCGGATCTTCTCCTTCGTCCGGCAAGTTGGGCATCCTGGACAGGGCGTCTGCGTTGGTATTGGAGCGTCCGGCCCGGTATTTGATTGTGAACTCGTAGTTGGACAGACGGGCCATCCACCTCTGCTCCAGGGCACCGAGTCTTGCCGTGTCCAGGTGTGTCAACGGGTTGTTATCCGTGTACACGGTGAACCGGGAAGAAGCGAGGTAATGCTTAAAGCGCTCGGTGACTGCCCATACTACGGCCAGGAACTCTAGCTTAAATGAGCTGTAATTCTCGGGGTTCCTTTCGGTGGGTCGCAGTTTTCGGCTGGCGTAGGCGATTACTCGTTCCTTCCCCTGCTGGATCTGGGACAGTACGGCTCCTAGCCCGATGTTACTGGCGTCGGTGTAGAGGATAAAGGGCTGGCTATAATCCGGGTACGCCAGGATTTCGTCCCCCGTGAGGGCCATCTTCAGCTGGCGGAAGGACTCTTCTTCCAGCTCCTCCCATTTGAAGGGCGGCTTCTGGTTCTTGGCCTTCCGGGACTGGCCTATCAGGAGGTCCTGCATAGGTGCTGCCTTTTTGGTGAAACCGGGAATAAACCTTCGGTAGTAGCCTACCAACCCGAGGAACTGCCGCACTTCTTTTACGCTGGAGGGGCTTGGCCATTCCTTAATTGCGGTGATCTTATCAGGGTCGGGAGCCACTCCATCAGCGCTCACCACGTGTCCCAGGTACTGCACCTTCGGTTTCAGGAGGTGACACTTGGAGGGTTTCACCTTTAGGCCGTAACTCGCCAGAGCTTCGAACACTTCCGCCAGGTGTTTCAGGTGGTCCTCATACGTCTTGGAATATACGATGACATCGTCCAGGTACAACAGGACCGTCTCGAAGTTTCTGTGGCCCAGACAACACTCCATTAGGCGTTGGAAGGTTCCTGGTGCGTTGCAGAGTCCGAACGGCATGCAGGTGAACTCGCTAAGTCCCATCGGGGTGGTGAATGCGGTCTTCTCCCGGTCCGCCTCTGCTACAGGAACCTGCCAGTACCCGCTAGTGAGATCCAAGGTAGAGAAGAAGTTAGCAGATCTTAAAGCAGCCAATGACTCCTCTATCCTTGGCAAGGGGTACGCATCCTTGTGTGTGATACGGTTGATTTTCCGGTAATCTACACACATCCTCATGGTGTTGTCTTTTTTTTCTGACTAAGACTAGTGGAGCTGCCCAGGGGCTACAGCTATCCCTGATCACCCCAGCCTCCTTCATATCTCTAAGCATCCCCTTGGCGTGTTGGTAGTGGGCAGGGGGTACGGGTCGATACCTCTCTTTTATAGGAGGATGGTCTCCCGTGGGGATGTGGTGTTCTACCCCCTTGACTCGCCCGAAGTCTAACGGGTGTTTACTGAACACTCTCTCGTACTCTTGAACCACCCGATAGACTCCTTGTTTCTGGTGTGAGGGAGTGGAGTCAGTACCCAGATGTAGTTGCTGACACCAGTCCTCCATGTTTTTCTTAGAGCCGTTACCTTCCTCCGGGTGAGATGGAGGCAAGGGTTCCACAGATTGTATAGAATTTTGGTTAATGGTATATAATTTGGCTAGCGTGGCATACCGGGGCAGGTACACTTCCCTCTTCCCGATATTGATTATGCGAACGGGCACCCTCCCATGGCGTACATTAACCACCCCCCGTGCTGTCAAGATGGTGGGCCTACTGTCTGAGTAAACTGGTTCTACCATTGCCTGGTAATCTCTACCCCTCAGACCAATAGCTGCCTGGCACCAAATCATCATTTCACTTTTTGGGGGCATGGCAATAGGAAAAGGGTCACACATTCTTACGCTACCAATCTCACCGCCGGAGAGTTCCACCTGTTGCCGTCGCATCAGTGCCCGGATCTCCTTCTGGAGCACCCGCTGCTCGCCGGAGCTGGCGTTCTTGGCAACCTGCTGTAAAAGGAAAATCACCTCTGCAAGACAATTTTCAATTACATTAGTTCCTAGAGTTATTTTTGGGTGACTCTCATGTTTGTCAATATCTACAATGATCAGTCCCTGTGCTGCCAGTTCGACTCTACCGATTTTGATGGTCACCTCTTTAAATCCGATCTGTGGCACGGGCTGGCCATTGCTGGCGATGATACTCAAGTCGTCGTCAGGGTAGCGGGTAATATCCGAGTCATTCCAGTACTGCTTAAAGAGCACGTACGGGATGGTGGTGACCTGTGACCCGGTGTCCAGTAGGGCACTCATGGGAATGCCATCCAGTACCACAGGCAAGACTGGACGTCCTCCCACATATCTGTCGCGCCAGTTCGATGGGCCTGGTGATCTTTTTCCTGGGGGTTGGCCCTCTACCCCAGGTTGTGCCCGTTTAAAGAACAGTACCTTTCCATATGTCCGGGTTGATTGCAGCGGCGGCAGATGGGTCGTCCGTCCTCGCTGTATCGGTTACTGGGTCTTCCTCTGGCCGGTGGGGTCCTCCTTGGTCGACGCCACGGGATGTCCTCTGGTCCGGATGCCAGCTGGATCTTCCCTGGAGTGGAAACCTGTAAAGACTGCACAGTTCGGGTTAGCGCAGCAACGCTCTTAACTAGCTCTTGGACCTGATGGTGTAGGTCTGGAGCCGGGTCATTGTCCAAAGCCTGCGAATCAGCTCCCACAGGCCCTGCCGACAAGGGCGCCGCCTCCTGGTGGTAAGTGATAGCTGGGCGCCTGTGGGTCACAACGCCACCCGGTGCCGGTTCTTGGAGCACCCGGATGGCTCTGTCCTTGAACTGTGCAAAGCCCAGATGGGGATCCTGTAAGGCCATCGCCCGCAACTGGTTTCGGTGGGCATTACAATACAGTCCCTCTATAAACTGTTCGGTCAACAGCCTGTCCTCGTTTCCCACTCCATCAGGGTCGGTCTGCTTAATGGCCCTCAGGGCCTCTTGTAGGTTTAGTGCATAGTCCCTTATACTCTCATGCGCTCGCTGCTTGCACCCGTAGAATCTAAGCTTAATCTCGGCTGAGGTGCGGGTATCAAAGGTGTCCTTCAGCCGGGTTAGTATCCCTGCGACAGTCTTCCTCCCAGGTGGCCAGGATTTTACTTCCCTTTTGGCTGCCCCGGTTAGTTGGGCCACCAGGATGCTCACTTTTTGCTCTTCTGTGAGGGGGTACACTTGGAAGAGACTATCCAGCTTTTCTCTAAAGTCATGCAGGGTATGTGACTCCCCTGAGTACTGGGGTAGCCAAGCTGCTCCCGGGATATAGGGCATGGTGAAGGGCATAACTGCAGCAGCGGTAGCGCTGGCGGGGGTTGAGGCAGTGAAGCTCTCCTCCGTATCCGACATCTTCCTCCCCCCTAGTGGACCGTGGCCTACCTTGCGATGATCCTCTTCCGTAGGCCGCGGCTCCGCAGTGGATCGTCAGGGTTGAGGACCTTCCGTCGCGCTCCTGTGACGTCGGCGTCTGCTGGGCTCCTTCCAGGACCTTACGCAACGTCCGGACGTGAGGCGGGGCTTCAGTTCTCGCGCGCTTTCGGAGTCCACGCCCCTCTTCTTCCCGCGCGGCGTCCTCAAGATGGCGTCCAATGGTGGGAAAACTCCACGGATGGCGGGAAGAAGGCAGAAGATGGCGCCGGATGGCGGGAAACTTCACCGATGGCGGGAAGAAGGCTGAAGATGGCGCCGGATGGCGGGAATCTTCACCACAGGTAAGTTTGAAAAGTCTCTTTATCAGGCACGCAGTACCCGGTGGTTGCGGGCACGAAATCCTGACGACTACGCCAAAGTTGACGCGCCCCTGGGCCTGTGTCGCGCTGCGTTGCGCACGCGGGAGCTTACCCGGAGCCGGATCTCTTGAGGGTTGTAGTCTCGTGGCGGTGACCCGGTCCGTGCCCAGGGAGTCAAACTGAGCGGCGATGTAACAGCGGTAGATGTAGGACGACTACGCCACCCGTTGAATGCAGCTATGGAGCTGCCGCTGCAGGACAGTCCGCTGAGGCCGGTGGATGGATGGTGCAGCGTAGATGGTATAACCCCCAACGGGAGGGGTATGGCCTCAGGGCAGCAGATGTGGATGATGGGGGTAGCAGGAACCACTCAGAGACGGTGCGGTGTAATTCAGGGTCTTTACTGGTAACAACGATAGACCCTCCCGGAGTACTTGCTAGTGAACGGGGCCTGGTCAGTCCTTGAGCAGATGGGATCTCCCCTGGCCAGGCGGAGTTGTAGGCCTCCCAAACTGACTGTACTCTTCTGGCTACCTTGCTAGAAGCAGATATAAGTAGCCCACGTCCCTGAGTGTACCGTGTGGTGCTCACCCGTATGGCCGGTGACTCGGGGCCTTCTAATGGCTTCCGCTCCACGATGGCGGTGCTGGTCCCACGCGTATGACCGTGCCTTCGGGTTTCTGGGCCTGAGGACCTGAAATCCCCTGCCGGTCGGCTTCTGCTGCTGGGTAAGAGTTAGTCCCCACAGCCTCGGACGCCGGGTCCGGTAAGAAAGCTTCTCAGTCAGGGCGAGCTCTGCAGCTGCCAGCCCCTGACTCGTAGTAGTATTGCTTCTGCTGTTTCTTGTCTCTACTCTCCTTGACTGACTAACCCTGCTTCAGCCCCGGGTTTATATAGGGGAAGTTCTTCCCCTCCCAAGACTGGGCAGGAGGTGTGGCATGCACAGGATCCCTGACCAAAGGACCTCCCACCTGCTCTCAGACGTAATATCTCTATCACTGTGGCAACCAGACCCCTGGGGTGTCACATATGTATATGGTGATACGAGGCAAAGGGTTAGAGCTAGGGATAGTGTATCTAGTGTATATAGCATATACCTCTACATTCTGTATGTATAGGGTGATACGAGGCAAAGGGTTAGAGCTAGGGATAGTGTATCCAGTGTATATAGCATATACCTCTACATTCTGTATGTATATGGTGATATGAGGTGAATGGTTAGAGCTAGGGATAGTGTATCCAGTGTATATAGCATATACCTCTACATTCTGTATGTATAGGTTGATAGGGGATGAAGGGTTAGAGCTAGGGTTAGTGTATCCAGTGTATACAGTATATACCTCTATATTCTGGACGTATATTGTGATAGGAGGATAAAGGATTACAGCTAGGGATGGTGTGTCCAGTGTAAATAGCATATACCTCTATATTCTGTAGGTATGGAGTGGTATGGGAGATAGTGAGTAGATGGTTAAAGATAGGGTTAGGGTATCCAGTGTACATAGTATATACCTCTATATTCTGTAGGTGTGGGGTAATATGAGGGATAATGAATGTATGGTTAGAGCTAGGATTAATGTATCCAGTATATATAGTATATACCTCTATATTCTGTAGGTATGGGGTCATATTGAAGATAGTGAATGGAGGGTTAGAGCAAGGGTTAGTGTATCCAGTGTATATAGTATATACCTCTGTATTCTGTAGGTATTGGTTGATATTGAAGATAGTGAATGGAGGGTTAGAGCAAGGTTAGTGTATCCAGTGTATATAGTATATACCTCTATATTCTGTAGGTATGGGGTGATGTGGGGGATAGTGAATAGAGGGTTAGAGCTAGGGTTAGTGTATCCACTATATACAGTATATACCTCTATATTCTGTATTTCTACTTCTTCTGTAGCTTCCTGCATATATGGACATCAGCTGGAATAAAAGGCTGCGTAAAACAGCTGGTCGCACTGGATTCCTGGAGAACAACGGGGACCTCTACGCCATCATCCAGTTATCGGATAAAGTCTGCGATTCAGCAGGTAGTCGTCACATCCGGCACAATTTATAGATTAGCTGTGGTGAAATCTTCCCCACATCTTTACTCCTGATTGTTATTATATCCTGCTTTGTCCTTAGAACGACTCCGAGACACATTGATCCATGAGATGTGTCATGCTGCCTGCTGGGTCATCGATGGCAATGGAGAACTTGCCCATCACCAACTATGGGAGCAGTATTGTGAGAAGGTCGCACAGATCCACCCTGACCTTCCACCCATTACTGTATTCCATAGTTGGGAGTACCACTACCTGGTGGTGTACCAATGCTCAGGGTGCCAGTACAGGTAAGATACGACTCAAATAAACTATGGACAGACGGGCATCTGATACTGGCCGTGGGTGTATGTGCTACTACCACTGCTTGCTTCATCACTTCTGCAATCAATATGAAGGGGCTCTGTCATTGATGTTGGATGTGTGTGTACCTTTAGGATCAGTCTTTAATATCTTTAATAAGCTTTATCTCCCACTCCAGAGTCGGACGTTGGACGGATTCTCTCGACACCGAGAAGTTTGGGTGCGGCTACTGTGAGAACAAGTTGGTTCTAGTAACCACAACCTGAGAAGATCTATCAGCGACTATCCAGCTCCATCAATAGTCCGATCATCGGCTCGGCCAAGATAGCAGCACACAGATGAAGTCATCCAGAAGACTAGTGGAAAGTCACATCTCAGTCTTCCACCATTTTTCGGGCGTCACGGTGACTCAGTGGTTAGCACTTGTGTCTGCAGCACTCAGGTGGTGGAAATAAATACGAACACGGACATCTGCATGGAGTTTGTATGTCCTCCCCGTGTCTGCGTGGGTTTCCTCCGGGTTCTCCGGTTTCCTCCCACACTCCAAAAATATACTGAGAGGTTAATTGGCTTATTCCAAATTGTCCCTAACATGAATTATGGTTCTCCCTGTACAGCGCTACAGACTATGTCATCGCTATATTATCGAGGGGAATCAAATTCATCATTAAATACAAATGCTTTAAACAAACTTATTATTGTAATGTTGACTTGTGTCAGTCATTTCATACACAGATTACTTCCAAAAAAGTTATGTCCTACAGTGGGACGTCTGGAGGTGAGATTCCGCCATACCGATGGCCAGGGACAGGCATGCGGGTGCTAACACCTACATGGACTGGCAGGACAGGCTTACACTGGTAATATACAGCGTATACACCCACAACGACTCACACACATCAAACCCAGCAAAGTCATCAAGTTTCAGAGCTCCCATAGAAATGAATGGTGATAGCCGCACATGCGCAGCCACTTTCCATTTCTGACAGTGTGTAACGGGGTCGTTCTTGAGTTACATGTGGGTCCCTGATCTCAGCAATGGGACCTGCATCTATCAAACATTTATGACGTATGCTTTCTATAGAGGATGAAATAATGTCTTCAATGCGCTTCGTCACGTGTCCACGGGCATGCTCGCGATTTCTAATGCTGACCCTATGCTGCTCTCTGATTCAGTTATGTTACCAGCAACATAGTGCATTAAGCATTAATGCTTTAAAGGGCACAGCTCAACTTTCCATCCTAATGTGGCACCTCAAACGTCACAAATTTTTCCAGGGCATTCATAAGGGGTATCTCTGCATTATCGTCACGAACGGGGAAACAGCTGATCAGCGGATGTGCACGGTGCTGGACCCTCAGTGATCTGATATTGATGACCTATTCTAAAGATATTCCACCAATTATCAAACACCTGAATAACTTCTTTAATTAGTTTAGGGGAGTGATTGAACCATTTTTAAGCCAAACACAATCCTTAATATTTATTCTTCACCGGAAGGTACAATGTGTTAAAAAACAGCTGATTATGGGGCCCATGGGCATTACAAGTATTGGAGACCCGCTCCTTTCTAATGGGAACATTTTTTTATGAGGCCCTCCTCCACGTCTCTTCCAAGGGGCATTGGAGTGACTCCCAATTTTTGGCAGCCTTGCATTCACTGCATAGCAAACACAATGGGAGACCCACTTTCTAATAATGGGAACATTGTTTTCAGGAGGCCCTCTGACCTCCACGTCTTTTCCAAGGGGCATTGGAGTGCCTCCAAATTTTTGGCAACCCTTGCATTCACTGCATAGGCAAACACAATGGGAGACCTACTTCCTAATAATGGGAAATTTGTTTTCAGGAGTCCCTCCTCTAGGTCTCTTCAAAGGGGTATTGGGGTGCGTCCAAATTTTCAAAGTGGTATTGGGGTGCGTCCAAATTTTGGGCAGCCCTGCCACTCACAGCATACGCAATAACAGTATAGGAGACCTACTCTTTAGTAATGGGAACAATAAAACATAGCCAGCTGATGGCTCTCTAAGAATAGTGAGGGCCGATTGCTGGCCCTTTAAGAATAGTAAAGGCCGCCTGATGAACATTGTTGACAGAAGTGACCTGGGAGTCAGAAATGCTTCCAGGGGTCTTTCCCATACTGTCCCCATGTCATTTGAACACTGTTCCCATAGATTTGGGCAATTTGCAATCTTCAGACCGCCGGGGGGAGGCGCCTGAAAAATGCCCGAGTTTGCCATAGACTTACATTGGGCTCGTTGCTCGGGTCGAGCACCCGAGTATTCCAATGTGCTCGGACCGAGCATCGAGCACCCGAGCATTTTAGTGCTGGCCCATCACTACTCATAAGAGCACATTTATCTTTACAAACAACAGAACAGTGATAGCTGTCACATCTGTGTTCTGATACCTTAGCTTCCCAATAAGACATGGGAGTAAATCAATACTTTACAAGCTGCTCTGTGGCTGGGGGCACTGGTAAAATAGTGTCTTATTGTCATGCAAGGTGAGGGAAGGAACAGTGTACAACGACAGGAATAGGGGTAAGTGGAAGGGAGCCCAACATCTAGACAAAGGGGGAGTGGAGACCCCTAGGCAGATCTAATATCACCCTGACTACTCTATCATACTTATATAGGTTCATCTCCAATAGCAGAGCAGGAAACTTAATCCCTGAATGTCCCTAGAGCTAGGCCCTAGGTAGGGAGGGACACTATATGAGGGGCAGCTTATGATAAGTGTTACTTCTCTTTTCTTTACATGATACCAGATTGATGGTGCTATTGTGGGCTGATGTTCTTCATAGACTTGTGTGAACAGCCCCTATTATATTCTTGCTCGGATGATTCAGAAGTTTGCTGTATATATGACACCTCTCTGTGGAGAATCAGCTTTAGGGATTCTCTTAACAATGTAAGAAAAAAAAAGATTAACCACTGCATGTGATAGGGGTTATATACTGGGCTCGGGTAATGATTGATAGAACTTATTCAGGAATTTATAAGCCCTACTAGCCCAGTTATTTGTAGTTATGTATTGTCTCTAAATTTCCCTAGAGCTGTCATTTTGCTTTATTGAACAGTTGTCGTCTTTTAATGTTTATTGAAATGGTCGGTCTCTGAATCTATACGTTCACTTCTTCCTATCTTTTTTCACGACTGTAGTTTTGTATTTATTAGGATAAATGTATTTATTAGTATAGAAGAATTTTTAGGGACATAAGGGACACCGTCGTTAAGCAGGGGCGCCACTTAACACAAATTATGGTGCCAACCTCCTCTGCCAGGAAGGTAGAGACATTAGGGATAAAGTAGGGACAGGTTTAGCCTGCACTCTCTCCTGATCAGTGTGTAACCTAATATGGATATTCCCTAATACTTTATTTTGTATTTTTGTTGTTTTGTCTATTGTGGATTGTTATAGTCCTTTTCAGATAATTTATTAAAAGTTACATTTTAGGGGTCTAATCTTCTATAGGTTTTTCATGCTAAATTAGGCCCTGTTTACATATTTTTTTTGCTAAGGTGTTTAACTGAACACTAGTCAGGCCCCACTGTAACTAAAGAAAACAAGGTAAACAAACAAAGGGGATACATTTAGCTTGAGAAGACACCAGAGAGGTAGCACCAACTGTCCTCCAAGGGAAGTCCAAGAATGAACTAGCTGCCTACTAGTACTCCAGGCATAGACAGCAGAACATAGAACTATCACCAGCGACTCTCTGGAGACACAGAGTTTTTAACTACCAAGCAAGGGTGTGTCAACCAGCAGCAGAAGGTGGAGGTCACCGCTGGGTACTAAAGGAAGAAGGATATCACTACACTACAGAGATGAGAGGATCAAGAAGGTGTCTGTAATGCCAAGCGCAGTGACCTTCTACAGCCGGATCCAGAGTGACTGTCTCTGACACTTGATACACCAGTGATATCTGATAAACAAAAAAAAATAAAATGTTGTAGGTACGTTCTCCTGAAATGGTTGCAACAGTCACAACTCCTATAAAAGCATGTAAAGGCTGCTGCAGGATGTCACGCACGGTGTGGGAAAGACTAAGTGCAACACGAAGGGAAGAAGGGGAGGAAGCCAAAACACTAGGGTAAGTGGGATTGGAGACCCCTAGGCAGATCTAATATCACCCTGCCTACCCTACCATCCCTATATAGGTTCCACACTTATCTCCGAACAGGACCCTAAACCCTGGATGACCCTAGAGCTAGACCCTAGATAAGGAGGGGGAAGGGTGAGCACTGGTCAGGACCTACTACAAACTATAGACAACAAGGTAGACAAACAAAGGGGATTAACTTAGCTTAAGAAGACACCAGAGGAGTAATGCCAACTGTCCTCCAAGGGCACCAGAGAAGACGCTAGCCGATTGCTAATGCTCCAAGCCTGTACATAGAAGTATTACCGGCAATTCCCTGGAGAAAACGGAGTGTTTTTAACTCCCACTCAAGGGTGTGTCAATCAGCAGCAGGAGGGAGATTGCCACTGGGTCATAAAGGCAGAAGGATTAAGAAGGCATCTGTAATGCCAAGCGCAGTGACCTTCTACAGCCAGGTCTATTACACCTGTCACACCCTTGACACAGGACCACCAATAAATTCACATGAAGAAAATGAGAGGTGGATCAGAGTCCGCACTGCCCAGAGTTCAAAAGGTGTAGTCGCACACAAGGATTAAGCATGAATGTGGTTTATTGTGTCAATGCGTTTCAAGGTCTCCAAACCTCTTCATCAGGACCAAACCACAATGATTTTTATATATATACAGTACAGACCAAAAGTTTGGACACACCTTCTCATTTAAAGATTTTTCTGTATTTTCATGACTATGAAAATTGTATATTCACACTGAAGGCATCAAAACTATGAATTAACACATGTGGAATTATATACTTAACAAAAAAGTGTGAAACAACTGAAAATATGTCTTATATTCTAGGTTCTTCAAAGTAGCCACCTTTTGCTTTGATGACTGCTTTGCACACTCTTGGCATTCTCTTGATGAGCTTCAAGAGGTAGTCACCGGAAATGGTCTTCCAACAATCTTGAAGGAGTTCCCAGAGATGCTTAGCACTTGTTGGCCCTTTTTGCCAGCTCACCCCAAACCATCTCGATTGGGTTCAGGTCTGGTGACTGTGGAGGCCAGGTCATTTGGCGTAGCACCCCATCACTCTCCTTCTTGGTCAAATAGCCCTTACACAGCCTGGAGGTGTGTTTGGGGTCATTGTCCTGTTGAAAAATAAATGATGGTCCAACTAAACGCAAATCGGATGGAATAGCATGCCGCTGCAAGATGCTTTGGTAGCCATGCTGGTACAGTATGCCTTAAATTTTAAATAAATCCCCAACAGAGTCACCAGCAAAGCACCCCCACACCATGACACCACCTCCTCCATGCTTCACGGTGGGAACCAGACATGTAGAGTCCATCCATTCACCTTTTCTGCGTCGCACAAAGACACGGTGGTTGGAACCAAAGATCTCAAATTTGGACTCATCATACCAAAGCACAGATTTCCACTGGTCTAATGTTGATTCCTTGTGTTCTTTAGCCCAAACAAGTCTCTTTTGCTTGTTGCCTGTCCTTAGCAGTGGTTTCCTAGCAGCTATTTTACCATGAAGGCCTGCTGCACAAAGTCTCCTCTTAACAGTTGTTGTAGAGATGTGTCGGCTGCTAGAACTGTGTGGCATTGACCTGGTCTCTAATCTGAGCTGCTGTAAACCTGCGATTTCTGAGGCTGGTGTCTCGGATAAACTTATCCTCAGAAGCAGAGGTGACTCTTGGTCTTCCTTTCCTGGGGCGGTCCTCATGTGAGCCAGTTTCTCTGTAGCGCTTGATGGTTTTTGCAACTGCACTTGAGGACACTTTCAAAGATTTCCCAATTTTTCGGACTGACTGACCTTTATTTCTAAAAGTAACAATGGCCACTCGTTTTTCTTTAATTAGCTGCTTTTTTCTTGCCATAATACAAATTCTAACAGTCTATTCAGTAGGACTATCAGCTGTGTATGCACCTGACTTCTGCACAACACAACTGATGGTCCCAACCCCATTTATAAGCCAAGAAATCCCACTTATTAAACCTGACAGGGCACACCAGTGAAGTGAAAACCATTTCCGGTGACTACCTCTTGAAGCTCATCAAGAGAATGCCAAGAGTGTGGAAAGCAGTCATTAAAGCAAAAGGTGGCTACTTTGAAGAACCTAGAATATAAGACATATTTTCAGTTGTTTCACACTTTTTTGTTAAGTATATAATTCCACATGTGTTAATTCATAGTTTTGATGCCTTCAGTGTGAATGTACAATTTTCATAGTCATGAAAATACAGAAAAATCTTTAAATGAGGAGGTGTGTCCAAACTTTTGGTCTGTACTGTATATATATATATATATATATATATATATATATATATATATATATACATATATATATACATACATATATACACTGCTCAAAAAAATAAAGGGAACACTCAAATAACACATCCTAGATCTGAATGAATGAAATATTCTCATTGAATACTTTGTTCTGTACAAAGTTGAATGTGCTGACAACAAAATCACACAAAAATCATCAATGGAAATCAAATTTATTAGCCAATGGAGGCCTCGATTTGGAGTAACCCCCAAAATTAAAGTGGAAAAACACACTACAGGCTGATCCAACTTAGATGTAATGTCCTCAAAACAAGTCAAAATGAGGCTCAGTATTGTGTGTAGCCTATACGTGCATGTATGACCTCCCTACAACGCCTGGGCATGCTCCTGATGAGGTTGCGGATGGTCTCCTGTGGGATCTCCTCCCAAACCTGGACTAAAGCATCCGCCAACTCCTGGACAGTCTGTGGTGCAACGTGACGTTGGTGGATGGAGCGAGACATGATGTCCCAGATGTGCTCAATCGGATTCAGGTCTGGGGAACGGGTGGGCCAGTCCATAGCTTCAATGCCCTCATGTTGCAGAACTGCTGACACACTCCAGCTACATGAGGTCTGGCATTGTCCTGCATTAGGAGGAACCCAGGGCCAACCGCACCAGCATATGGTCTCACAAGGGGTCTGAGGATCTCATCTCGGTACCTAATGGCAGTTAGGCTACCTCTGGCGAGCACATGGAGGACTGTGCGGCCCTCCAAAGAAATGCCACCCCACACCATTACTGACCCACTGCCAAACCGGTCATGCTGAAGGATGCTGCAGGCAGCAGATTGCTCTCCACGGCGTCTCCAAACTCTGTCACGTCTGTCACATGTGCTCAATGTGAACCTGCTTTCATCTGGGAAGAGCACAGGGCGCCAGGGGTGACTTTGCCAATCCTGGTTGTAACATCCCTGGCGGCGTGCTGGCATGGCTTACCACCTCCCACCATTCAAGACCGCCATCTTACCTATCAATCCAGGCTGCACACTTTGCTCCAGTACCTGCTGTGTCTCTTGTCTGATTGCTTAGGGCGGCGGCGCGGCTGCTGCATGATTCTTATATTTGCTGTGTGTGCACTCCTATTGCCTCCCCAGCCTATTGCTGTGAGTCACTGGATACTTAAACCCCCTCCATCCAGTAGGGGGTGCCTGAGCAACACTTTCATTCTGTGTGCTCTGTGCAACTGAGTTGCCAGGTCCTGTCCTGTATCTTGTCTGTTTCCGCCCCTGGGGGCTGTATACCCAGGCCTGTTACCTGTATCTGTGACTTTTAGTCTGTCTCTGCCACCCTGGGGGCTGAGTTCCCAGGCTCGCTCCTGTATCTTATTCCTGGTTCAGTTCCTGTCTGAACTGTGTCCTAGCCCGTTACCTGTTTCTCTCTATGTCCGAACCTTCCCTTTTCCTGCAGTGTCTGAACCTGCACCTAACTCCAACTCGTTGTCTCTGAACTTCTGTTTGTGAGTTTTGTGTACACTCGCTACTTCATTGTAAGTACCTTGTGTGTATCTGGTTCTGCTTGTTCACCGCACCTGCGGTTTTGCTCTGCCCTGCTTGTTCACCGCACCTGTGGTTTCGCTCTGCTCAGCTTGTTCACCGCACCTGCGGGTTTTGCTCTGCTCTGCTTGTTTACCGCACCTGCGGGTTTTGCTCTGCTCTGCTTGTCTGTCGAACCTGCGGGTTTTGCTCTGCTCTGCTTGTCTACCGCATCTGCGGGTTTTGCTCTGCTCTGCTTGTCTACCGCATCCGCGGGTTTTGCTCTGCTCTGCTTGTCTACCGCATCTGCGGGTTTTGCTCTGCTCTGCTTGTCTACTGCACCTGCTGGTTTTGCTCTGTTCTGCTTGTCTAGTGCACCTGCGGGTTTTGCTCTGCTTGTCTACCACATCTGCTGGTTTTGCTCTGCTCTGCTTGTCTACCGCACCTGCGGGTTTTGCTCTGCTCTGCTTGTCTACCGCACCTGCTGGTCTTGCTCTGCTTGTCTACCGCATCTGTGGGTTTTGCTCTGCTCTGCTTGTCTACCGCATCTGCGAATTTTGCTCTGCTCTGCTTGTCTACCGCACCTGCGGCTCCGTTCCTGTGTCCCAGTCTGTACAGGTCCATATCCTGCCTGTGTTCCTACCTGCCAGTACCCACCTGTCTGCATGCCAGCCATGCCTGCCAGTGGCCATCTGTCTGCATGCCAGCCGTGCCTGCCAGTGCCCACCTGTCTGCATACCAGCCGTGCCTGCCAATACCCACCTGTCTGTATGCCAGCCTAACCTGCCTGTTCCTGCATTCCCCGGTGTGGGTCAACAGCTGTGACCAGGGTCTGACCTGGAGTAGCACCTGGTACCTCTGCTTGGTTCCTTCCTGGTTCACGGAGTCGACTGAGCCGCCGCGTGACCTTAGTTGGACCGAGTTGATACTTAGTTATACCCCTCCAAGCACTCCTCGGTTCATGGTCCAGTGGGATCACTAATCATGCTCACGCCAGTCAGTCTGGACGTGTGCGTAACACTGGTGTTCTGTGGCAAATGCCAAGCGTCCAGCACGGTGTTGGGCTGTGAGCACAACCCCCATCTGTGGACGTCGGGCCCTCATACCACCCTCATGGAGTCGGTTTCTAACCGTTTGTGCAGACACATGCACATTTGTGGCCTGCTGGAGGTCATTTTGCAGGGCTCTGGCAGTGCTCCTCCTGTTCCTCCTTGCACAATGGCGGAGGTAGCAGTCCTGCTGCTGGGTTGTTGCCCTCCTACGGCCCCCTCCACCTTTCCTGGTGTACTGGCCTGTCTCCTGGTAGCCTCCAGCCTCTGGACACTACGCTGACAGACACAGCAAACCTTCTTGCCACAGCTCGCATTGATGTGCCATCCTGGATGAGCTGCACTACCTGAGCAACTTCTGTGGGTTGTAGAGTCCGTCTCATGCTACCACGAGTGTGAAAGCACAACCAACATTCAAAAGTGACCAAAACATCAGCCAGAAAGCATTGGTACTGAGATGTGTTCTGTGGTCCCCACCTGCAGAACCACTCCTTTATTGAGGGTGTCTTGATAATTGCCAATAATTTCCATCTATTGTCTATTCCATTTGCACACCAGCATGTGAAATTGATTGTCAATCAGTGTTGCTTCCTAAGTGAACAGTTTGATTTCACAGAAGTTTGATTTACTTGGAGTTATATTCTGTTGTTTAAGTGTTCCCTTTATTTTTTTGAGCAGTGTAAATATATATATATATATATATATATATATATATATATATATATATATAAATATATATGTGTGTATATACTGTATGTAATTGGTAAACTTATCGGCACCTTCAACCAGTATGTACAGCAAGTGTGAACAGGTGCAAGCTGCTATGACTGCATAATATGCGAACAAAATTAGATACAGTGGGTATGGAAAGTATTCAGACCCCTTTAAATTTTTCACTCTTTGTTTCATTGCAGCCATTTGGTAAATTCTAAAAAGTTCATCATTTTTTTCTCATTAATGTACACTCTACACCCCATCTTGACTGAAAAAAACAGAAATGTAGAAATTTTTGCAAATTTATCAAAAAAGAAATACTGAAATATCACGTGGTAACAAGTATTCTGACCCTTTGCTCAGACAGTCATATTTAAGCCACATGCTGTCCATTTCCTTGTGATCCTCCTTGAGATGGTTCTACTCCTTCATTGGAGTCCAGCTGTGTTTAATTAAACTGATAGGACTTTATTTGGAAAGACACACACCTGTCTATATAAGACCTCATAGCTCACAGTGCATGTCAGACCAAATAAGAATCATGAACTCAAAGGAACTGCCCAAGGAGCTCAGAGACAGAGTTGTGGCAAGGCACAGATCTAGCCAACGTTACAAAAGAATTTCTGCAGTATTCAAGGTTCCTAAGAGCACAGTGGCCTCCATAATCCTTAAATAGAAGAAGTTTGGGACCACCAGAAGTCTTCCTAGACCTGGCCGTCCAGCCAAACTGAGCAATTGTGGGAGAAAAGCCTTGGTGAGAAAGGTAAAGAAGAACCTCAAGATCACAATGGCTGAGCTCCAGAGATGCAGTAGGGAGATGAGAGAAAGTTCCACAAAGTCAACTATCACTGCAGCCCTCCACCAGTCAGGCCTTTATGGCAGAGTGGCCCAACGGAAGCCTCTCCTCAGTGCAAGACATATGAAAGCCTGCATCGAGTTTGCTCAAAAACACATGAAGGACTCCCAGACTATGAGAAATAAGATTCTCTGGTCTGAGACGAAGATAAAACTTTTTGTTGATAATTCTAAGCGGTATGTGTGGAGAAAACAAGGCACTGCTCATCACCTGCCCAATACAATCCCAACAGTGAAACCAGGGAAAATTTGGGCCGAATGACCTCTTTAACTGGATTAGTAATATCAGCCTACAGTGGGCGAATTTCCTTCTGCTGATTATGAATAATAGGCAGTAGCCCATGATGATTTTTTATTTAATTCTGTAGTTTACACATAATGTACACTGCGGGTGCTGACTAAAACTCCCATCATTGTCCCCTGATCTTAGGGAGACAAGGCTTTAGATGATAGGTAACTATATCTGTATTTTTTATTTTTAATTCAATATGTATTTATTTATTTTACTTTAAGAACAGGCCCTGGCTGGTGACTACTTCCATCAGCGGCGCCTGCTCTCGCCGTTATTAGTGAACGCAGGCATAGGCTGATCTGATGGGAGTAGTACACTCATCAGCCAACGCCTGTGACCCGCGGTAAGCTTTTTACATCTGACAGCATGATCCTGCAGTGCTCTAACTGGTGGTAACGATGTTACCGCCGATCAGAGCCGCCAGTGTTTCTCATACTGTCACACAGATGACATCATGAGAAACACAGACTTCCTGAGGATTGCTAGAGAGGCAAATCAGAACACTCGATTGACTGCAAAAGAAATTCAGAAAGATTTATCAGACCCTGGACTTGTGGTACATTGTTCTACTTTTCGGAGACACGTGCACAAATATGGCCTTCATGGAAGAGTCATGAGAAGAAAACCTCTCCTGCATCTGACGCGCTCCCTGGGCCTGTGCTGTGCAGGGGATACCCGGAACCGGATCGCTGGGGGTCCTCCGTGGCTGTTACCCGGTCCGTGCCCAGGGCGGTCAAACCAGTGGCAGTCTGAGTGTGATAACAAATGTCCGACTACGCCACCCGTGGATTGCGGTCAGCGGGGACCGCCGCTGCGCTGCAGACCGCTGAGGCTGATGTTGTATGCGCAGCCGAGTATGGGATAACTCCCCACGGGAGAAGTATTGCCTCAGGGCAGCTAGTGTGGATGATGGGAGTGATGGTGTGAGTGTCCCAGTACTAATGGTGCTGGTGCGGCGATGAAACACAGAGACGTGTGGTGCAGTTAAGGGTCTTTACTGATGGTATAACGCAGACCCTCCCGGGAGTACTGGCTAGCAGTAGAGGCCTGGTCAGTCTGAGAGCTAGCAGGATCTCCCCCTGGCCAGGTGGAGTTGTAGGCCTCCCCGTCTCTCTGCACTCTTTCCTGGCTACCTTGCTGTGTGCGGGTAGAAGTAGCCCACGTCCCTGAGTATACCGTGTGGTGCTCACCCGTATGGCCGGTGACTTGGGGCCTTCCGTTAGCCTCCGCTTCACGATGGCAGTGCTGGTCCCTTGCTTGTGACCGTGCCTCCGGGCTTCTATGGCCAGAGGACATGGAATCCCCTGCCTGTTGGATTCTGCTGCTGGACCTGGATGTCCCCACAGCCTCGGACTCCTTGTCCGGGTTTAGTGTCTTCAGCCAAGGCGAGCTTTCTAGCTTCCAGCCTCTGGCACTCGCTCCTGCTCCTACAGAGCTTCTAGTTCTCGCTTTCCCTCTCCAGGCTCTGACTCTCAGACTCTGTCTGTCCTAATCCCGCCCCAGACCCAGTTTATAAGGGCAGATTCCTCCCCTCCCAGGTCTTGGCGGGCAGTGTTGCATGCTTAGGGCTCCTGACCAGAGAAACCTTCCACTTGCTCTCAGACATAATATTTCTATTACTGTGGCAACCAGACCCCTGGGGTGCCATACATCCTTATCATAAAAATCAGCATCAGAAGTATACAAAAGAACATCTAAACAAGTCGGATGCATTTTGGAAACAAGTACTGTGGACCGATGAGATTAAAATAGAACTCTTTGGCCTCAATGATCATAGGTATGTGTTGAGAAAAAGGGCACAGAATTTCAGGAAAATAATATCTCGCCAATCATTAAGCATGGGGGTGGATCAATCATTGCTTTGGGGTTGTGTTGCAGCCAATGGCACGGGGAACATTTAACGGGTAGAAGGAAGAATAGATTCAATGAAATTTCAGTATAATCTCTTTTTATTGAAATAGAAATAGATATTAACATATATAACATACATTAATAAATGCCGGTGTTTAGTCATCATGGCGATCAAAATAACATATTCTCTATCACTTCTCTGATAAGACTCGTACACCTCTTATCTAATAATGTAAATGACTCGCCCCCTGGGCCGTGGGGCTCTCGGAGTCGGGCAACAGGGCAATAATGGGGGTAGTAGTGGCAACCCGGTCCGTGGCTCAGGGTGGTCAGACCAAATGTTGTGGCAGTCTATTTATATGGTTTTGCAATGTCCGACTACGCCACCCGTGGATTGCGGCTATTATGAACCGCCGCTGCAAGGCAGTCCCCTGAGGCTGATGGTGTGTGCAGCTGAGATAGTATAACTCCCCACGGGAAGAGTGTAGCCTCAGGGCAGTATAGTAGATGGTGGGGGTGATGGTGCAGGGAGTCCCAGTACCGTTAGTGCTGGCAAAGTAAGAAGCACAAAGACAACATGTTGCAGTCCAGGGTCTTTTACTCACAGTTCGTATACTCCAAGCCACTTCTGTACAGGTAGTGACTGCCCAAGCCGTGCCTCGTCCACCAGGTGAGGGGCTCGGTCAACTCCCAGGCAATTCAGGAGCATGGCACAGGACCCCCTTCTGTCCTTTCTCTGGCTCGTGCCCCACCAGTGACCAAACTTCTGTCCAGCTTCAGCGGATTTATGCGGGAAAACGTGGGCCCCGTTTCCCGCTATCCTATATGGTGCCTTCCTAGCAGGTTTAGTGAGGGGTCGCACCAATATATGATCACGACCTCCGGTTCTTGGCTGAGGATTATTTGCCTCCACCAACTTGGGATCCGGTACCCTTTCCTTGCCTGACCCGTCACCCGTAATTTCCTGGGTTCTTAGGGTCCCTTCTTCCTTTGTGTTCCTGGGCCTTTCTCTTCGGTTCCTTTCTCTTTCTGTTCTTTTCCTTTCTTTCTCTCCCTCTCGCCCTGCCCGTGTCCTAGGCCTGGCTCTGGAGCAGAACTCCAGCGGAGCCTCTGCTCCCCTCCTCCTCCACTCTCACTTCCTCCTCACAGACTCAACTTCTCTCTACTCTTTTAGAACTAAGATGGTGCCCACCTTATATACCTCCTCCTCTGTGTCTGAGCCCAGGTGACCTGCAACCAATGAGCTCCATCCTATGCCCAGAAACCAGCCCCTATCTGCTCCCACATCACTAGGGTCCCCCCCCCCTCCACTCCAGCCAGGGACATAGTCAGTCGTGCCTGCATACTAATGGGAGCACCGTAGAGCTGTCCCCCGGAAATGAGGAGTGTATATGTGTGCAGCTAACTGAGCCCTGGTCCATACTACATCCTTAGCCGGGAGTGGAATACCACACCTCTGGCAGAGGTGCAATATCCCTGTAGCGGCCGAACCCTCGGGGCGCTACATAAACATTACTTTTAATCATATCCAACAGTGCAGACAACTACATAAATCAACAATACAACAGTACAAAAACAAAAAGAGAAAAAAGAAAAAAAAGAAGGGGTGGTGAGGGGGGAAGAGGAAAAAGAGAAAGAAAGATAAGAAAGGAGGGTAGGATTAGTAAATTGAAGAGGAGAAGGAGAACATAAACTAAGGCTCATTTTTAGACTCTCTAATCAGTTCCCAGCACCAACCCAGATCCAATTCACCAATTTATCAGTCTCTCACTCAAACAGCCTGTGAAACTCCGATGAGTCCTGAAACAGAATCCAGACACTCCAGATCTTCCTGAATTTATCAGCACATCCACTAAAGTCAGCAGAAAGTTCCTCCATTCTGCAGATATTAAACATTTCATTTTTTTGAGATCCTATTGATGAGGGCAGGATAGAAAGCCGAGCTTTCTCAGGACGATTTTCGACCCTACTTCCGGTAATTAGATTATAATTGGAAAATATTTTTTCCCACAAAGGTTTGATCTTACTACACTCCCACCATATGTGAAGCATAGATCCTTTTTCCACTTTACATCGCCAACATAAGTCTGAGGCTGCCGGAAATATGGTGTGAAGTTTTACTGGATACTGGTACCATCTTGCCATAATTTTGAAATTTTTCTCCTGTGCATAACATGTGACCGACATTTTGTGTGTAAACAAGAATCCTTTTCCCCAATCTGTTGAAGATATGACTACCCCCAATTCTTGTTCTCACATGTGTTGAAATTGTAACTTTCCTGAGATACTTTCCCCAATCAAATAATTATAAAGCAGTGATATTATATGATTGGGGGGAGATTCCTGTAAGAATAACCTCTTAAAAGAAGATGGTATACACTGGAATGGGGGTGCCAACCTCTGAGAAAACAAGAATGATTGCAACTGTAAGTATTCCATCCACAGCAATTTTCTAGACAGAGACCTATCCTGTAATGTATTGAATGACGGTATTTTACCATTTTCTAATATATGTAGGAGGCGAGTGTCCTCCATAGCTCTCCATCCCAAGAAAGATGCTCTCAGATATCCAGGAGGAAAGGAAAGATTAGAGAAAAGTGGCGTAAGAGGGCTGAATGTTCTAGAGGGATGGTATTTTTTCATAGTTGCATGTCAAATTTTAATTGTTCCCCTTGTCAATTCTGTCAAGCCTCCTATCGAGAAAACATCAGAGGCAAAAAGCCAAGGAAGGTGCTTCAAAGGAACAACCACCCCTTCCTGCTCAATAGTGACCCATTGTTTTGTCAGAGAGTTGACATGCCAGTCTATAAAGTGACCTAAAACAGAAGCTTGAAAGTATATTTTAACCCCTTAATAACATCTGACGTACTAATACGCATCTGTGCACTGGGACTTAAGAGCCAGACCCGTATTAGTACGTCATCGCGATCGCGCGCGCACACAGGCTGTGCGGGCGCGATCGCCGCCGGGTGTCAGCTGATTGTCACAGCTGACACCCGGTACTATGTGCAGGGAGCGGTCCTGCACCGTTCCCAGCACATTAACCCCCGCGATGCTGCGATCGAAGTCGATCGCGGCATTGCGGGGGCAAGGGGAGGTGATCGGCGATACTCACCTCCTCTTCCGGCTTCCAGTGCAGTCTGCAAAGGCTTCCCGGGTGTTGCCATGACGACCCGATGTCGTCATGACAACATCCGGGTCACCAGAGAGCAGGAAGATTGCTCGGACATGCGCAGTGCATCTCCAAGCAATCTTCACACTGTGCACTTCTGACAGCCTTCATGGCATAGGGATGGTGCTCCATTCCTGTGCCATGCAGGCGATCAGAAAAAAAAAAGTGAAAGTCCCAGAGTGGGACAAAGTAAGAAAGTGTATAAACTGTGTGAAAGTGGAAAAAAAAAAAAAAAAAAAGTGCAAAAATATTATAAAAAAATAAAAAAAATAATACACCAAAAATAAAAATATAATGTACCCATCAATAAATATTATTATAAAAAAAATAAAAAAAAAACAATAAAAGTACACATATTTGGTATCACCGCGTCCGGAACAACCTGACCTATAAAACTGTCCCACTAGTTAACCCCTTCAGTGAACACGGTAAAAAAAAAAAAAACGAAGCAAAAAACAATGCTTTATCACCATACCGCCAAACAAAAAGTGGAATAACACGCGATCAAAAAGACGCATATAAATAAAAATGATACCGCTGAAAACATCATCTCGTCCCGCAAAAAACAAGCCACCATACAGCTCCATCAGCCGAAAAATAAAAAAGTTATAGCTCTCAGAATAAAGCGATACTAAAAAATATTTTTTTCTATAAAATAGCTTTTATTGTGTATAAGCGCCAAAACATAGAAAAATGATACAAATGTGGTACCGCTGTAAACGTACTGACCCGAAGAATAAAGCTACCTCATCAATTTTACCACAGAATAAAAAAAAAAAAAAAACAATTCCTGAATTGTTGGTTTTTGTTTATTCTGCCTTCCAAAAATCGGAATAGAAAGCGATCAAAAAATGTCACGTGCCTGAAAATGGCACCAATAACAACGTCAAGTCATCCCGCAAAAAACGAGCCATCACATGACTGTCTGCCAAAATCTGGAAAAATTATAGCTCTCAAAATATGGCGATGCAAAAACTAGATTTTACAAAAAATGCGTCTTTTAGTGTGTGACAGCTGTCAGTCATAAAAACCCCATATGATTCTGGCATTGCTGTAATCACACCGACCCGAAGAATAAAGTCGTCTAATCACTTATACCGCACAAGGAACGGCGTCAAAAATAAACTCTTGGGTTAGGATTGGGCTAGGGTTAGGGCTGGGTTTGGGGCTAGGGTTGTGCTGGGGCTAGGGTTGTGCTGGGGCTAGGGTTGTGCTAGGGTTAGGGCTGGGGTTGGGATTTTTTTCAAAAGTAAGAAAAAAAGATGACGATATGGCGACTAGTGTTGAGAGCAAGTGCTCGCTACTTGAGTTTGCATCGGGTGCTCTGGTATGCATTGAGTATCGTGGGTATTTGAGTGACATGCTCGAGTCTCTGCCCCATATGCTTCGCAGCCAAAAAACTTTACGGGGATTGCCTGCCATGCACGAGCGATCCCCGCATGTTTTTTTTGGGTGTCTAATAACCGTGAAACATGCGGAGCAGGGACTCGAGCATGTCACTCGAGCACACGCTGTACATGGTGCATACCTGAGTACCCGATGCAAACTCAAGTAGCGAGCACTTGCGCTCAAGAATAATGACAACTTATTCAATATGATGACCTAATGTAAACAAATTCTGTGCCGTACCTCTGGGTTCAAAATGTTCACTATACACCTTAATAAAATCCTTGAGGGGTATAGTTTCCAAAATGGGGACACTTGTGGGGGAGCTCCACTGTTTAGGCACATCACGGGCTCTCCAAACGCGACATGGTGTCCGCTAACAAATTGAATGGAAAATCGGCTCAAATTGTTAGCGGACGCCATGTTGCTTTTGGAGAGCCCCTGTGTGCCCAAACATTGGAGCTCCCCCACAAGTGACCCCATTTTTGAAACTAGACCCCCCAAGGCACCTATCTAGATGCATAGTGAGCACTTGGAATCCCCAGGTGCTTCACAAATTGATTCGTAAAAATGAAAAAGTGAAAAAAAAAACACTTTTTCATTTTTATGAATCAATTTGTGAAGCACCTGGGGTTCCAAGTGCTCACTATGAATCTAGATAGGTGCCTTGGGGGGTCTAGTTTCCAAAATGGGGTCACTTGTGGGGGAGCTCCAATGTTTGGGCACGCAGGGACTCTCTAAATGCAACATGGTATCCGCTAACAAATTGAATGGAAAATCGGCTCAAATTGTTAGCGGACACCACATTGCGTTTGGAGAGCCCCTCTGTGCCCAAACTTTGGAGCTCCCCCACAAGTGACCCCATTTTGGAAACTAGACCCCCCAAGGCACCTATCTAGATGCATAGTGAGCACTTGGAATCCCCAGGTGCTTCACAAATTAATTCGTAAAAATGAAAAAGTGAAAAAAAACCCACTTTTTCATTTTTATGAATCAATTTGTGAAGCACCTGGGGTTCCAAGTGCTCACTATGAATCTAGATAGGTGCCTTGGGGGGTCTAGTTTCCAAAATTGGGTCACTTGTGGGGGAGCTCCAATGTTTGGGCACGCAGGGACTCTCTAAATGCAACATGGTATCCGCTAACAAATTGAATGGAAAATCGGCTCAAATTGTTAGCGGACACAACATTGCATTTGGAGAGCCCCTCTGTGCCCAAACTTTGGAGCTCCCCCACAAGTGACCCCATTTTGGAAACTAGACCCCCCAAGGCACCTTTCTAGATGCATAGTGAGCACTTGGAACCCCCAGGTGCTTCACAAATTGATTCGTAATAATGAAAAAGTGAAAAAAAAAACACTTTTTCATTTTTATGAATCAATTTGTGAAGCACCTGGGGGTTGCAACTGCTCACTATGCATCTAGATAGGTGCCTTGGGGGGTCTAGTTTCCAAAATGGGGTCACTTGTGGGGGAGCTCCAATGTTTGGGCACACAGGGGCTCTCTAAACGCAACATGGTGTCCGCTAATTATTCAAGCAAATTTTACAATCAAAAAGTCAAATGGCGCTCCTTCCCTTCCGAGCCCTACAGTGCGCCCAAACAGTGTTTTTTCCCCAAATATTGGGTATCTGCGTGCCCAGGGGAAATTGCACAACAAATTTTGTGGTCCATTTTTTCTTGTTACCCCTGTGAAAATAAAAAAAATTGGGTCTAAAGTAACATTTTTGTGAAAAAAGTTAAATGTTCATTTTTTTCTTCCACATTCAAAAAATTCCTGTGAAGCACCTGAAGGGTTAATAAAGTTCTTGAATGTGGTTTTGAGCACCTTGAGGGGTGCAGTTTTTAGAATGGTGTCACTTTTGGGTATTTTCTGTCATAAAGACCTCTCAAAGTGACTTCAAATGTGATGTGGTCCCTAAAAAAATGGTTTTGTAAATTTTGTTGGAAAAATGAGAAATCGCTGGTCAACTTTTAACCCTTATAGCTCCCTAACAAAAAAAAATTTTGGTTCCAAAATTGTGCTGATGTAAAGTAGACATGTGGGAAATGTTATTTATTAACTCTTTTGTGTGACATATCGCTCTGATTTCAGGGCTTAAAAATTCAAATTTTGAAAATTGCAAAATTTTCAAAATTTTTGCTAAATTTCCATTTTTTTCACAAATAAACGCAAGTGATATCGAAGAAATTTTTCCAAAATCATGAAGTACAATATGTCACGAAAAAACAGTCTCAGAATCAGGGGGATCCGTTGAAGCGTTCCAGAGTAATTACCTCATAAAGTGACAGTGGTCAGAATTGTAAAAATTGGCCAGGTCATTAACGTGCAAACCACCCGCGGGGCTTAAGGGGTTAAAATTCGGAAATCCAGCTCCACTGGCTATTTAGGGCGGTTTAATGTCTGCATATTTATCCTGGGTCTATATTTACCCCACACAAACCTGATTAATGCTGTACGTAGTTTGCTGAAGAAGCTGCATGGCGAGAAATGGGAACAGTTTGAAAAATGTATAAAAAGCGGGGCAATATATCGTTTTTTACTGCGTTCATTTTACCAAACCAGGATAGTCTCAGTTTACTGTAATTCAGTAGGTCTTTATATGTACGATCCAAAAGCGATTGGTAATTTAGTGCAAAAAGTTTGAAAAGTCAGGAGAAATGAGCACGCCTAAGTATTTTATCGCTTCTGACTTCCATTTAAAAGGGAAGTTATCCATTACATGTTCAACTTCTCTCTGTGACAGCGATACATTTATTGCCTCCGATTTTGAATAATTAACTTTAAAATTACTCAGGATCTATCAAACTCCTTCATTAAAGCAGGAAGAGATGTCTGAGGCTGAGACACATAGAGGAGAAGGTCATCTGCATATAATGCTGTCTTATATGTGATGCGACCCCTGGGCCGTGGGGTACTCGGCAGCCGGGCCTCTGGTTGCTGGGGGATATCACGGTAGCTGGCCCGGTCTATGACCCAGGGCGGTCAGTAAAAGGGGGGATACTTTATAGGGGATTTAAGAAAGCGTTCGTGACGCCACCTGTGGTTTGCGGCTAGAGGCAGCCGCCGCAGCGGAGCAGTCCTCTGGAGCTGGTGTTACGGCAGCAGGGATGGTGTGGCTCTCCACAGGTAGAGGTAGCTCCAGGGCAGCATGGGGTGTAATGGTGGTGGTGCAGGGGAGAGAGACGGCAGGACGGTCCCGGAGGAAAGACGGACACTCACACAGGGGTAAGCTTCAGTTCCTTTACTGGTGATGTTGCAGGCACGGTCCAGGGTACTCCAGGCGAAGGGCACACTTTTGGACTCTCCCCATTGAGCGGGTATAGGGCCTCCTGATCCGTTGCTTTATTCTCTAAGCTTCTGACCTGCCTGGAGCTAGGCCTAGCTTGGTTACTGTCTCTCTTTGCACCTGCTGACCTGGTGGTATGGCCTTCTCTTTGGAGATCACTCTGCCTGGACGCTGGGACCTCCGTGACTCCTAGCCCTGGTACTGTAATCAGTGTTTGGTGAACCTGGGACCTGTAGTCCACCAGGGGTTCCGGTTGTTCCTACTGGGTATAAAGGGTCCCTGTAGGCGCGGACCAGGTGTCCGGTATATATATCTGCCCCCTCACTACTTCTTAATTCTCCTCTCGCCTTCGGCCACACTCAAGGCCCTCACACGTGCTGTAGACCTTGGTTCGCCTAAGCACAGCAGCCAGCGTGCTGCTCTCTTCACTGCTTTCTGAGCGTCAGCACGCTCTCTGCTCAACTCTGAGCTGTGTTCCTCTCTGTGTCTGAACACTAAACTGAGCTGCCTAGCTCCAAACTCCCTATATATATCCCTAATGGGCTCCCTCTGCTGGTCTGAGGTGGTAAGGTGGAGGTGCGTGAATGTGTGAGGGCCTCTTGTGGAGAAGTCCATCCATGCACCTTTCTGGGTTCTGTGGCACCAATGTGCAGCAGGGTGCCACATTCCCCACTAGTAAAACTCAGTACTTCTGGACTGAAGCATTTTTCTCAAACAGGTTTAAACAATAACATTTCTTCCCTTTATGGGAGGCACTTTCCTTGAACGTTACAGGTGACATTATAATACAATAATTACAACTATAAATAACAATAAAGTTACAGTCAGTCCCGTAACTTGGTGTCCATTTCACCGAAGAAAGAACATGAGGGACCCGCCTGAAAACCCTCAACGTAGTCTCTGGGCGTGGCTACAGGGCATGGGTGATCCAGGTGCTGGACCACGTCTTCGGCCACGCCAAATGGGTTTTTGTTCTCTGGTCTAATAAGGGGCACTCCAGGGAGCGCAACTATGTACATGACAGTTTTTGGGCTGCTCACAGTCCTCAGCCACTGAGTCCTTTATATATACCCTTACGGGTAACCAAATAAACACATATATTTCAGTTTATACAATAAACATAATGCAATATCCTACTGGGTAACTATTTATACTGCAGGTATTTCTCTATTTACTCCCTATACCTGACAGGGGTCTGGCCTTTTCTGCTACGTGATGACCTACGTAGTACGGGGATGCGTGTAGTGTGGATGCTTGTGTAATTTCCAGCTTTATGGGTTGATGGACTGCAAGACTGCCTTAACCTCTCTACGGGACTGGAAAGTACACTGCTTACTGGGCCTTCTGGCTCTGCTTCTACTGGTGATCCTTCTTCCGGGGATTCTTCCTGAGCAGGCTCTTCTGGGGCACTTACAGGTTCTACTTGCAATGGAGGGTCTGCTGGCTGTTGGTAGAAGTGTAACACAGGTATTATTACCACTCCATCCAGTTGAGGCCAATCTTCCGGGAAATCTCCTAAGACAGTATGGAGTACTTCTTCTTTAGGCTCCTCCGGTACGGTGAGAGGCACTTCCTCCTGGGGCTTCAGCGGACTTGGGCACAACTTCAGATGGTCTCTTGATACCGTTGCAGTTGTTCTTCCTCCGTCTTTGCTAATTAGACAGGTTTTCCTATTGTCGAACCTGGAATTGAACACAGTGTAAGGTTCCCTTTCCCACTGGTCGTCAAGTTTGTGGCTTCTTCTCTTTCGTTTCAACACAACTTCTCCAGGTGTCAAGGGTTCGGCTGGTGCACTCTTATTGTACTGTGCTTCCTGCTTATCTCTCACCCTACTTAGACTGTTTTCGACACAGGCCTGTACTCTCTTGTACTGCTCCTGTCGAGTCGCATCCCAGTCTTCAGTGGACATATCTGCTTCCGGCTCTACCACTCCAAGCTCCAGGTCCATGGGCAACTTTCCGTGTCTTGCTCTCATGAGGTACGCTGGAGTACAATTGGTGGAACTCACAGGTATGTGATTGTACAGATCTACCAGGTCAGGTAGTTTGTCTGGCCACTGGTTTCTTTCCTCTAGAGGTAAGGTCTTCAACAGGTCGATGACTATGTTATTCATCTTTTCACATAACCCATTGGTTTGGGGGTGGTACGGTGTAGTCTGGATCTTCTTACACCTGTACAGATGGCAAAACTCTTTGAACAACTCGGCTTCAAAGGCAGGGCCTTGATCCATCAGCACTTTATCCGGGTATCCATGGGGCCTGCAGAAGTATGCTTGAAACGTCCTTGCTGCTGTTTCTGCCATCAGATCCTTGATGGGGGCTACCACCAGGAACCAGGAGTAGTGATCCACCATGGTCAGGGCATACGAGTAGCCTGACCTGCTGGGTGACAAATTGACGTGATTCAGGGCAACGATCTCCAGGGGCTGGGTTGTCTTGATGGACTGCAGGGGTGCCATCTGGCTGCTGTAGTCTTTTCTTCTGAGACTACAGGGTCCAAATCCCAGCACCACCTCTCTATGGAGCTTCACATTCCAACCCAGTAAAACCGACTCTTCAGGAGAGTTTCCAGCTTTTTCCAGCCAAAGTGCAATGCTTGATCGTGGTAGACCTCCAATACCATCTGGATGTCTGTCCTGGGCACTACGATCTGCCATACCATCTCATGGGTCCTGGGGTTAACATACTTTCGGCACAGTTTCTCTCTATAGATGAACAGCCGGCTTCTCTCATTCCACAGTTGCTTGGCTTGTGGAGTCGCGTCCTTCTCCAGGGAGGAACCTTCCTGGGTTATCAGTTCTATGATACGGCTGACAACCGGGTCGCTGTCCTGGGTCTCCTTCCAACTGTGGTGAGGTAAAGGGTTTAGTGTGTTACCACGATACCTCCTGGAGGTGCGCTGCTCGTGGACCATCCCATTTCTATGGAAGGCAGGTAGCTCAATCTCCTGCAGGTCATCCACTTCTTCTTCAGTGTCCGACTGGTGAGGCTTGTGGCCTGCCCTGTACTTGATGGTGAACTGATAGTTTAACAGACGGGCCATCCAACGCTGTTCCATGGCTCCCAACTTAGCTGTCTCTAGATGTGTCAAGGGGTTGTTGTCAGTGTAAGCCGTGAACTTACTGGAGGCCAAGTAGTGCTTGAATCGTTCAGTGATGGCCCAGACCAAGGCCAGGAGCTCCAACTTGAAGGAGCTATAGTTTTCTGGATTCCTCTCGGTAGGGTGGAGCTTCCTGCTGGCATAGGCAATCACCTTCTCTTTGCCATACTGCTTCTGGCTTAACACAGCTCCTAGTCCCTCATTGCTGGCATCAGTGTACAGCAGGAATGGTTGGCTGTAGTCAGGGTAGGTCAGGATTTCTTCGCCAGTCAGGATCTCTTTCATCACTGCAAAGGACTCAGCCTGCTCTTTACCCCACTGGAAGGGGGGGTTCTTGCCTCTGTTGGACGGTATTACGAGGAGATCTTGCAAAGGTGCTGCCTTCTTGGTGTAGTCCTTTACAAACCTCCGGTAATACCCAACCAGTCCCAGGAACTGACGTACCTCCTTGAGATTCTTCGGCTCCGGCCATTTCTGGATGGCAGTGACCTTCTCCGGGTCTGGTGCTACTCCTTCTGGACTGACGATGTGCCCCAGGTACTGAACCTTCCGTTTGAGCAGGTGGCACTTGGAAGGCTTCAATTTCATCCCATACCGGGACAATGCTTCAAATACCTCCACCAAGTGCTTCAAATGGTCCTCATACGTCTTGGAGTACACTATCACGTCATCCAGGTATAGCAGCACGGTATTGAAGTTACGGTGTCCCAAACAGCACTCCATCAATCTCTGGAACGTTCCAGGGGCGTTGCAGAGTCCGAACGGCATACTGTTGAACTCGCAGAGTCCCATCGGGGTAGTGAAGGCCGTCTTCTCCCGGTCCTCCTCAACAACTGCTACTTGGCAGTACCCACTCGTGAGGTCAAGGGTAGAGAAGTAATTTGCAGGCTTTAATGCAGCCAGGGATTCCTCTATACGGGGCAAAGGGTATGCATCTTTATGTTTTATGCGATTTACCTGTCTGTAATCTACACACATCCTCATGCTTCCATCCTTTTTCCTGACCAGGACCAGGGGAGCTGCACAGGGGCTACAGCTATCTCTTATAACCCCTGCCTTCCTCATGTCATGCAACATTTCCTTCGCTTTCTGGTAGTGTGCTGGTGGGATTGGCCTGTAACGTTCTTTGATGGGTGGATGGTCATCTGTGGGTATATAGTGTTATACCCCTTCAAACCTCCCGAAATCAAGTGGGTGTTTGCTGAATACCTGCTCGTATTCCTGGACCACCCTGTATACACCATGTTTTTTATGGACTGGAGTGGCGTCAGTCCCAACATGGAGCTGTTGACACCAATCCTCCAACTGAGCTTCGGAGTCATTGTCCACCACTGTATCTGGTGGGGTCAAGGATTCCACTGTGTGTATGGCGTTGTTATCGTTGTTATCCACAGTATACAACCTGGCGACAGTGGTATATCTTGGTAATTTAACTTCATCCTCCCCATAATTTAGGAGTCGTACGGGTACCCTCCCATTGCGTACATCAACCACCCCTCTGGCAGTTAAGAGTGTAGGTCTGTGCTCCGAACTAATGGGCTCCACTACTGCCTGATAGTTCTGTCATTTGAGACCTATTGCTGCTCTACACCAAATCAGCATTTCACTCATCGGGGGAATCATAATGGGTATCGTGTCTGTGACCCGTACATTACCAATTTCACCACCTGATAGCTTTACCTGTTGCTGGTACATAAGGGCTCGGATCTCTTTCTGGAGCACTCTCCTCTGCCCTGGTTTGGTGGTGTCAGCAATCTGTTGGAGCAAAAACAACACTTCTCCCAAACAGTTACCGACAATATTCGTACCAAGTATAATATACAAGTCTGTATCACCAGGATTAAACTCCACTACAATCAGCCCTTGGTCCTTTAGTTCCACTCTCCCCACCTTCACTGTCACATTCTTAACCCCTACTAGGTTAAGAGAAAGGCCGTTAGAGGCATACACGGAGAGGTTCGGGGCTGGCGGCTGGAGTTCGTCTACGGACCAGAACCTTTTGTAGAGGACATCAGGCATGATGGTTACCTGAGATCCAGTGTCCAGCAGGGCAGGTGTCGCGATGCCATCCAGCACAATGGACAGGAAAGGTCTTCCTCCCACGAACCGATGGTACCAGTTTGATGGGCCTGCTTGATTTACTCCTGGGTGTCGGCCCTTGGCCCAATGGTTTGCTCGTTTAAAGGACAGTTCCGCGCTGTGTGGCCTGCCTTCTGGCAGCGGTAGCAGATGAACTCTCCTGGAGGGCGACGTTGGTCGTTGGTCCTCCCATTGGGTGGCGTTGTCCTCCTCTGGGGTGGCGTTGTCCTCCTACGGGGTGGCGTTATCCTCCTTCTTCTTCTCATCCAGAGGACATCCTCAGGGCTGTCGGCGAGTAGTATCCGTCCTTCCGGCTCGGGCTCCTCCTGTAGCTACAGGGTGCTGAGGACAGTGGCCAGGGTTTTACTTAACTGGCGCACTTCATAGCGCAGGCTGTCCAGCTCGCTAGGTGGCACTGTTTGCATCTTTGTTTCCACCGTTAGTGAAGGAGCAGTGGGTGCTGCGGGCACTGGGGTGGCCCCACCCTGGGAACGCTGGATAGCAGTATCTGATGTTTCCAGGGGCTGCAGACCCTTTATAGCCTCGTACTTAAGGGACGAACCTGTTTCAGGGCCTGCAGGGCTTCCTGTAAGCGCCAGGCATAGTCCCGGACACTGTCCTCAGGTTTCTGGACACAGTGGTAGAACCTCATCCGGAGGTCTGTCTCAGTGCGGTTTTCAAACACAGTTTGCAGTCTCTTAAAGATGATGAATACTGATTCCTAGTCTGTGGCTGGCTAGGTTTCAATTTCCCGCTCTGCGGCACGAGTCAATTGTCCCAGCACAACAGCAGCTCTCTGTTTACCGGTCATAGAATACATGTCTAGCACACCGCATATTTTCCTCTTGAATCCGGACAGGGTGTCCGGTTTTCCATTATACTAGGGAAGCCAATTCTGTTAGAACCCTTCTGTTTGTTTTTGTTTCTATCTTGTGTTTTACGGTCACGTGACCATCTTCCTATATATTCCAGCTACGCCCTTCTGGCCTTGCTGGACTTCAGTGTTGTTTTGACTGTCTCTCTAGCCAGGTGCTTTTGTGCCTATCTATCTCTAGTTTGCTTGGTCCTCTGGACCTCTAGTACTTTTGTCAGTTTTTCTTTTGCTCTGCAACAACTTCTGTTAGGAGGTGTCCCATTTTTGTCCCAGTCCTTAGTTCTTTTAGGGACCCCTCCCTTTTTCTATAGGTCTCCATTCAGACTAGCCGAGGACGCAGGCGGGTCTGTTCACTAGGAACAGGTTGCCCGCTACAACTTAGGGACTCAGCTTAGTCTTACTGTAGGGACAGCTCTCCCCTTTTCTCCCTAGTTTATGTTGAAGATCATAACAGTAAGTACAGCCCAAACAAAAAAAACTTTAAGGAAAGAAATCCGGGGATCAGTATGGTTTCTGTTCAAAATTTGGCTCAACGCCTGCAGGGATTGTCTCTGGAGGTGTCCGAGCTCCGGCAACACGTGAGTAGCTGTTCTGGAGCGCATTTTGTCAAACCCAAGGTAGGGTTCCCTGATATTTTTTATGGTAAACAACAAGATTTTTTTTCCATTAAAAATGCTTGTTTATTATATTTTCGTTTGAGACCAAGGTCCTCTGGGAATGAATCACAGCGCATTGGGTTTATCATGTCACTTTTGCGTAAGGAACCACAGGGGTGGGCCTTTTCTCTCCAACCTAATGATCCTTGTTTTAGGTCAGTGGAGGATTTTTTTTCTGCTATGGGGCTATTGTATGACGATCCTGATCGAGTCTCATCTGCTGAGACAGAACTGAGGCGTTTGAATCAGGGGTCAGGTGATGTTGAAAATTATTGTACACACTTCAGAAGGTGGTACTCAGAAGTGAAATGGAATGATTCGGCGTTAAAATGTTTTTTTTTCTTGCTGGTCTAAGTGAAAGGATTAAGGATCTGCTGATTGCCTTTCCTGCACCTGAGACCTTGCAAGAAGCCATGCAATTAGCTATACGTGTGGACAGGAGACAGCGTGCCAGGGTTACTGATGAAAAAATTCCTGCAATGGCAGCTCCTAGTACCCAGAGGGTCTGCTTGGATGGCGGAGAACCGATGGAGGTTGAGGCGATGTCACTCCGCTCTCAGGAAAGAGACTGCAGGTTTTCCAAGGGATTGTGTTTTTATTGTGGTAAACCTGACCATTTTATTAAGAACTGTGAGCTTCGTTTAAGTAAAGAAATAAAAAAGGTCAGTTACGCCCGTATTGCTTGTTTGAGCTCTAAGGGATTATTTCTTTCAGGGAGTACCTCATTGCAGGAAGATTTGATTGAATTTCAGGTATTTGTGGATTGTGGTTCAACACTTAATGTGATTGATAAGGGGTTTTTGGAAAAACTTAAATTGGAATCCAAACCTTCATCATCACCTATTTCTGTGATTGCAATTGATAACACTCCTTTGAAATGTATTACTCACAATGTTGCTGCATTTCCCCTCACTATCAATGGCATTCACCAAGAGAATTTGGATTTGGTGGTATTAAATAATTTACCCTCTCCAGTCGTTTTAGGTTTGCCTTGGTTAAAACTGCACAATCCTTTACTGGACTGGTCTACTAATGAGATTAAGTCTTGGAGTCCTAAGTGCTATGATAAATGTTGTAATGGTCGCATTGCGGCTGTGGAAAAAGGGGAATTACCTGTACCTATTCAGGATTTTTGGAAGGTTTTTTCAGAGGAGGAGTCGCAAGTTTTACCTCCTCATAGGGACTGTGATTGCACAATTGAGTTTGTTCCTGGAGCTACTCTTCCCAAGAGTCGCTTATAATCTGACTATCCCTGAAAGAAAGGCCTTGGAGGAATACATACAGACGAGCTTGGCTGCTGGTCACATTAGACCTTCTAAGTCGCCTGTGGCCGTTGGATTTTTCTTTGTTAAAAAAAAGGACGGCGGTTTACGTATATGTCTGGACTTTCGTGAAATTAATAAGATTACCGTACGCAATTCCTACCCATTGCCGTTAATTCCTGACTTGTTTAACCAGTTAGTGGGGTCCAAGTGGTTCTCTAAAATTGATCTCCGGGGGACATACAATTTGTTACGAATGAAGGAGGGTGATGAATGGAAAATGGCTTTTAACACTCCGGTAGGTCATTTTGAGAATCTGGTGATGCCTTTTGGTCTTACCAATGCACCCGCGTTTTTTCAGAACCTTATTAATGACATCCTGAGACCTTTGATTGGTAAGAATGTGGTTGTGTATTTGGATGACATTCTGATTTATTCACCAGATCTGGAGTCCCATTGGCAGAGCGTACGTGAGGTGTTACATAGTTACATAGTTACATAGTTTATAAGGCCGAAAAAAGACAAGCGTCCATCCAGTTCAGCCTATTTCTTGTGCACTGCAGCTATTCCGCTATTCCTATACCATGCGGTATAGGCCAATTTACATCATTGAGGAAAAATTCACTTCCCGACACCAATGTGGCAGTCAGATTAAATCCCTGGATTAATTAACTAAGCATATGATGTAATTTTATTGTTCTCAAGAAAGGCGTCCAGGCCTCTCTTGAACTCATTAAGTGAGTTGGACATCACCACTTCCTCTCCCAGAGAGTTCCAGAGTCTCACGGCTCTGACCGTAAAGAATCCCCTTCTATGCTGGTGCAGGAACCTCCTTTCCTCCAGACGCATAGTGTGCCCCCTCGTCTTTGTCACCATCCTTGGTATAAACAGGTCATGGGAGAGATCTCTGTACTGCCCCCTGATGTATTTATACATGTTTATGAGGTCTCCCCTAAGCCTTCTCTTTTCCAATGTAAACAGGCCTAATTTTGACAACCTCTCTGGGTATTCTAGTCCCTCCATTCCCTTTATTACCTTAGTCGCCCTCCTTTGTAACCTCTCTAGCTCCAATATGTCTTTCCTGAGCACCGGAGCCCAGAACTGTGCACAATATTCTAAGTGCGGCCTTACCAGCGCTTTATACAGAGGAAGAACAATGTTCTCATCATATGCCCCTATTCCTCTTCTGATGCATGCCATGACTCTATTTGCCTTCGCAGCTGCTGCCTGACACTGGGCACTCCAATTTAATTTGCTATTAACCAAGACGCCCAGGTCCTTCTCCATGTCAGATTTCCCCAACGGTTTCCCATTTAATATGTATGGGTGACTGCTGTTTTTCTTTCCCATGTGCATGACCTTACATTTATCGGCATTGAACCCCATTTGCCATTTTTTGGCCCAACACCCCAATTTATCTAAATCCTCCTGTAGCTGTGCCCTATCCTCATCTGTATTAACTACTTTACAAAGTTTAGTATCATCTGCAAATATTGCTATTTTACTATGCAACCCTTCCACTAGATCATTAATAAATATATTAAATAATATAGGGCCCAAGACAGACCCTTGAGGCACCCCGCTAGTAACCCTGACACCCCCTGAGCTTACTCCATTGATAACCACCCTCTGCTTTCTATCACTCAGCCAGCTATTTACCCACTTGCACACATTATGCCCCACTCATTTTATATACCAACCTTTTGTGTGGCACGGTATCAAACGCTTTGGAGAAGTCAAGGTATACAACATCCACTGACTCTCCCCGGTCCAGCTGTGAGCTCACCTCCTCGTAGAAGGCGATCAGGTTTGTTTGGCAGGAGCAATCCCTCATGAATCCATGTTGATATGGAGTTAGACAGTTATTATCATTAAGATATTCTACAATAGCATCTCTAAGAAATCCTTCAAACAATTTACCCACAACAGACGTTAAGCTGACTGGTCTATAGTTCCCAGGGTCACTTTTAGACCCCTTTTTGAATATTGGTACCACATTTAGTCTAGTGGGATAGTCCCTGTCCATAAAGAGTGCTTGAATATAAGATACAGTGGTCTGTCTATCACATTACTTAATTCTTTTAGTACCCGGGGGTGTATGCCATCTGGGCCTGGTGACTTGTCTATTTTGATATTATTTAGGCGTTTCTGAACTTCCTCCTGGGTTAGGTGGGTGATATTTAGCGGAGGGTTTACTTTATCACTCTGCATTTCCTCCGATAAATTTTCTTTTGTGAAAACAGTGGAGAAGAAGCTATTGAGTAGGTTTGCTTTACCTTCTTCGCCCTCTATGATTTTACCCAGGTTATTTTTCAATGGGGCAACGCCATCAGTTTTAATCCTTTTACTGTTTATATAGTTAAAGAACAGTTTGGGATTCGTTTTACTTTCCTTGGCAATTAGTCTCTCTGTCTCCTCTTTTGCTATTCTTATTTGTTTCTTACAGATTTTGTTTTTTTCCCTATAAGATATTAGCGCTTCCTCGCTGCCTTCTTGTTTAAGTTTACCGAAAGCCCTTTTTTTGTTTTTCATTGCCCTCTTGACTTCCTTATTTAGCCACATTGGCTTCCTCCTATTCCTAGCCCTTTTATTCCCATAAGGTATGTACCTTCTACAGTGACTATGTAGGACTGTTTTGAAAATTTCCCATTTTCTATCCGTGCTCCTATTACTGTAGATACTATCCCAGTCTATAAGGTGAAGGGCATCTCTTAGCTGATCAAACTTTGCCCTCCTGAAGTTCAGTGTTTTTGTGACTCCCTCGCTGGGCACCCTACTGAAGCACATGTGGAATTGTATAATGTTGTGGTCACTATTTCCCAGGTGCTCCCCGACCTGCACATCAGTTATTCTGTCTGGCCTGTTAGTTAATATTAAGTCTAAAAGGGCCGTCCCTCTAGTTGGTTCCTGCACAAGTTGTGACAAATAATTGTCTTTGATAATTGACAGAAACCTGTTTCCTTTCTGAGATCTACAGCTTTCGGTTTCCCAGTCTATATCGGGGTAGTTGAAGTCCCCCATAATAATCACCTCGTTATTTTTTGCTACTTCGTCTATTTGTCTCATTAATAGACTTTCCGTGGCTTCTGCTATATTTGGTGGTTTATAACAGACTCCTATGATAATTTTATTATTGTTTTTTGCCCCATGTATCTCCACCCATAAGGACTCGACCTCCTCATTTCCCTCCCATACATCCTCCCACATTGTAGGCTTTAGACACGTCTTTACATGTAGACAGACTCCACCCCCTTTCCGACTTCTTCGATCCCTTCTAAACAGACTGTAACCCTGTAAGTTAACTGCCCAGTCATAGCTTTCATCTAACCATGTCTCGGTTATTCCCACTATGTCATAGTTACCTGTAGATATTTCTGCTTCCAGTTCATCCATCTTGTTTGTCAGGCTCCTGGCATTTGCTAGCACGCAGTTTACACAATTTTGTTTTGTTCCAATCTTCTCCCTGTGGATTGTATTAGAAATTTTCTTACCTCCCTTCCAAGCATCTTGTCTTGGACCTTCTTTGTCGCACTTCATATCTTTCATTAGTATGTTCTCTGGTTGCATGTTCGTGTCCGGCGTTTTTCTTCCCATCCCCTCTTCTTCTAGTTTAACGCCCTCCTGATGAGTGTTGCGAGTCTCCTGGCGAATGTGTGTTTCCCGGGTTTGTTGAGGTGTAGTCCGTCTCTGGCAAGGAGTCCGTCATAGAGGTAATTCACACCGTGGTCCAGGAATCCACGGCAGTTGCAGTTATTGAGTGATAATTCACTTTTTGCTAAGCTGGAGAAATGTGAGTTCGCTGTGCAGAGAATTAGTTTTTTGGGCTACATTATCTCCAGCGAGGGGTTCAGATGGACCTGGTGAAGGTTCAGGCTGTGCAGGAATGGCCTAGGCCTATTGGTTTGAAATCGATACAGAGATTTTTGGGTTTCGCCAATTATTACAGGAAATTCATTAAGAATTTTTCTATAATTGTTAAGCCGCTGACCGATCTCACTAGGAAAGGTGCGAATACGGTCCAGTGGACTACGGAGGCCATTGAAGCTTTTGTATATCTCAAGGAGAGGTTCAGTTCTGCCTCAATCCTTATGCATCCTGATGAGACCAAGCCTTTTTTGGTCGAGGTTGATGCTTCTTCGGTGGGGGTCGGTGTAGTTTTGTCTCAGGAGAACAAGGATGGAGTACATCCCTGTGCTTTTTTTTCGAAAAAATTTTCAGAAACCGAACTTAATTACGATGTTGGTAATCGGGAATTGCTGGCTATTAAACTCGCGTTTGAACATTGGCATCATTTCTTGGAAGGTGCTAAATTTCCCATTCAGGTTTTCACAGATCATAAGAATTTGATCTATCTGGATGCTGCCAAACGCTTGAATGCCCATCAAGCTAGGTGGGCACTTTTTTTTTCTCGGTTTAATTTTTCTGTTACCTATATCCCTGGTACTAAGAATGTTAAAGCCGATGCTTTATCTCACAGCTTTTCTCCCATGGTTGGTACCGAGGAGGAGGAGAGCATTTTACAGGAAGGAGTTGTGGTAGCAGCATTGGACTCCGTTTTGGAAGATGGGATTCTGAAAGCCCAAGAGGATGCCCCATCTAACACTCCTCATGGGAGGTTGTTTGTGCCTAGAACCTTTAGGAGAGATTTGTTTGTGGAGTATCATGAGTCTCGGTTGGCAGGTCATCCAGGAATTTCTGAGACTAAGAGACTTATCAGTCGCAGTTTTTGGTGGCCTGGGTGGCAGAAGGAAGTCATCAAGTGGGTGTGTCAATGTACGGTGTGCGCTAGGTCTAAGGCTTCACATACCCCTGCTGCGGGGTTGCTTTACCCTCTGGAGGTTCCTAGTGCGCCTTGGACGCATCTGGCAATGGATTTTATTACTGACCTTCCTGTATCCGAGGGTTTCACTGTAATCTGGGTGGTCGTGGACCGTTTTAGCAAGATGTGTCATTTGGTTCCATTCATTAAGCTACCCTGCGCTAAGACACTCGCTAAGGCGTTTGTTAAGGAAATTGTCAGGCTCCATGGCGTTCCCACCGACATTGTTTCTGATAGGGGACCTCAGTTTGTGGCTCGCTTTTGGCGTGCATTTTGTGACAGGTTGGGAGTCCATTTGTCATTTTCGTCTGGTTATCATCCAGAATCTAATGGACAGATTGAAAGAAAGAACCAGGATGCTGAACCGTTTTTGCGTTGTTTTGTGGCAGACAATCAAGAGGGGTGGTCTGAGTTTCTGCCACTCGCAGAATTTGCTCTTAACAACCATACATCCTTATCTGCTGGGTGTTCTCCTTTTTTTTTTGCACTGGGAGACATCCGTCTTTTGGTTCGTTCTCCAAATTGGGGTCGGTGATGCCGGTGGAGGAGAATTTTTCCGGTGATTTGGAGAGAGTTTGGACTAATGTACGTTGTAACCTTCAAGAGGTTAACAAAAAGTCCAAGCAGTATTTTAACAGGAAACGTAAAGAGGTTTTGTTTACTGTGGGTGACATGGTTTGGTTGTCCTCAAAGAATCTGCGGTTGAGGATTCCCTCTAAAAAATTGGGTCCGAAGTTTGTGGGGCCATTTAAGGTTAACCAGTCTGCTGTTAGGTTGGAGGTTCCCTCCTCCTGAAAGATTAATCCTGTGTTTCATGTTTCCTTGTTATAAAAGGCTGATGTATCTGATAGGGAGGCCATTGTCACAGTTCCTCCGGTGGTGGAAGACGGCGAATATGAAATTTCTCGTATCCTGAATTCCAGAGAGCATAGAGGGAGATTGCAGTATCTCGTCGCTTGGAAAGGTTTTGGTCCCGAGGATAACTCCTGGGTAAAGGCGGATGATGTCTCTGCCCCTAGACTTGTCAGAGCTTTCCACAAGAGATTTCCGGATAGGCCTGGGCCTGGAGGATTCGGAGGATCCTCCTAAAAGAGGGGGTACTGTTAGAACCCTCCTGTTTGTTTTTGTTTCTATCTTGTGTTTTGCGGTCACGTGACCATCTTCCTATATATTCCAGCTACGCCCTTCTGACCTTGCTGGACTTCAGTGTTGTTTTGACTGTCTCTCTAGCCAGGTGCTTTTGTGCCTATCTATCTCTAGTTTGCTTGGTCCTCTTGACCTCTAGTACTTTTGTCAGTTTTTTTTTGCACTGCAACAACTTCTGTTAGGAGGTGTCCCATTTTTGTCACAGTCCTTAGTTCTTTTTGGCACCCCTCCCTTTTTCTATAGGTCTCCGTTCAGACTAGCTGAGGACGCAGGTGGGTCTGGTCACTAGGAACAGGTTGCCCGCTACAACGTAGGGACTCAGCTTAGTCTTACTGTAGAGACAGCTCTCCCCTTCTTTCCCTAGTTTATGTTGCAGATCATAACAATTTCGCTCCAGGGATATACGGCAGGGCCATGGGTATTAACGTGGTCACGACCCATGCTGGTGGAGCGGCCGCTCCAGCCTGTGCAGCGCAGGTTGGGCATCTGGAGCGTTAACCGGTGCTCCGGCGGCTTGCTGGTCATCGGCCATGGTTGCGCTCCCCTAGTGAACCGGAGCCTACCTTCTTCACTTCTTGTCAGGTAGGCCGCAGCTCCGCGGGCGGCGGTCTTCTTCCAGGACCTTGCGTCGCTCACGTATGACGTCAGAGCGCCCTCTGGGTTCCTTCCAGGACCTGATGCTTCCTGGTTCGACATCAGTGGCGGGGCGTGTCTTGGGCTTCGTGCGCTTCCAGCGGTTACGCCCCTCCGATTCCCGCGGTTACGCCCCTCTTCTTCCCGGACGGCAACAGGAAGATGGCGGACAATGGCGAGAAATCTCGGGAATGGCGGGAAAACTTCACCACAGTGAGTATTACAGTCGCTTAAGGCGCACAGTACCCGGTGGCAACGGGCATGGAATCCTGTTCGTGACGCCAAGGCTGATGCGCCCCCTGGGCCGTGGGGTACTCGGCAGCCGGGCCTCTGGTTGCTGGGGGATATCACGGTAGCTGGCCCGGTCCGTGACCCAGGGCGGTCAGTAAAAGGGAGGATACTTTATAGGGGATTTAAGAAAGTGTTCGTGACGCCACCTGTGGATTGCGGCTAGAGGGAGCCGCCGCTGTGGAGCAGTCCTCTGGAGCTGGTGTTACGGCAGCAGGGATGGTGTGGCTCTCCACAGGTAGAGGTTGCTCCAGGGCAGCGTGGGGTGTAATGGTGGTGGACCAGGGGAGAGAGACGGCAGGATGGTCCTGGAGGAAAGAAGGACACTCACACGGGAGTAAGCTTCAGTACCTTTACTGGTGATGTTGCAGGCACGGTCCAGGGTACTCCAGGCGAAGGGAACACTTTTGTACTCTCCCCAGTCAGCGGGTATAGGGCCTCCTGATCCGTTGCTTTATTCTCTAAGCTTCTGACCTGCCTGGAGCTAGGTCTAGCTTGGTTACTGTCTCTCTTTGCACCTGCTGACCTGGTGGTAAGGCCTTCTCTTTGGAGATCACTCTCCCTGGATGCTGGGACATCCGTGACTCCTAGCCCTGGTACTGTAATCAGCGTTTAGTGAACCTGGGACCTGTAGTCCTCCAGGGGTTCCAGTGGTTCCTACTGGGTATAAAGGGTCCCGGTAGACGCGGACCCGGTGTCCGATATATATATATCAGGGTGAGCCTGGTATGCTCCTCTGCCCCCTCACTACTTCTTCCTTCTCCTCTCGCCTTTGGCCACACTCAAGGCTCTCACACATGCTGTAGCCCTTGACTCGCCTAAGCACAGCAGCCAGCATGCTGCTCTCTGAGCGTTAGCACGCTCTCTGCTCAACTCTGAGCTGTTTTCCTCTCTGTGTCTGTGACTTGCCCAGGGGAATGGGGATGACTCGGTACCCGCGCCTTTAGCCTGGCCTTTAGGGATGTCGCGGTGGTCGGCTCCGGGGCCCGTACCCTGGGGTCGCTCCTTAAAAAGGGTGGATATTTGTTAATTTTAAGATAGAGTTCGTGACGCCACCTGTGGCTTCTGGTGAGGATCACCAGCGCTGCGCAGTCCACTGAGGCCGTTGATAAGGCAGCTCGATGGTATAGCTCCCCACAGGTGGAGCTAGGCCTCAGGGCAGTGTATGACGGGGAATGCAGCACAGGCGAGACCGAGCCAGGTCAGAGCAAGAACAGGGACAGACACGATAGTCACTTCAGTACACTTTACTGAAGGAAATTCAGGCACATCCCGGAGCGCTGTAGGGTGAAGGGTGCATGTCAGGATCCTCCCCAATGAGCGGTTTTTGGGCCTCCTGCTTCTTGCCTCTGCGTAGTAAGTTTCTGACCTGCCTGGAGCTAGGCCTAACTTTGTCTCTGTCCTGCGCTGGCTGACCTTGTGGTAGGGCCTTTTCTTGGATTACATGCACCTTAGCTGCGGGCCTATGTGTCTCCTGGCTCTGTTACGTATCAGCACTTTAGCGATCCTGGGACTTGTAGTTCTCCAGAGATTCCGGTTTATCTTACTGGGTCGTGGAGATCCCGGTAAGCTTCGGACCCGGTGTCCGGTAACCGCTTTGGGGTGAGCCAATTAAGCTCCTCTGCCCCCTATGTGCTAACTCTATACTCGCCTTCGGCCTACTTGGGCCCTCACTAGGCTACTCACACTAACGGCAGCTTGCCGCGCTTCACCAATCTTATGGCGCCGGCACGCCTAAAGCTCACCACTCTGAGCTACAACTGAGTCTGGATCTGGATAAGCTCCACTGCAGGATAGCAATTGCAGGAGCTGGAACAGGCTTTTGTCCTCTGAGGTAGCTCCTCTCAGGCTGTACTGGACTCACTGCTAAACCAGAATAGACTAACTCTAACTAACTGCCGCCTGGCTCCACCTTCCCTATTTATCTATCCCTAACGGGCTCCCTCTGGTGGTCTGAGGTGGAAGGTGGAGATGTGTGAATGGTTATGGGGGCCTCTTGTGGAGGAATCCTTCAATACACCCTTCTAGGATCTGTGATACCAAGCACAGCTGGGCATCACATTTGAACACTAAACTGAGCTGCCTAGCTCCACCCTCCCTATACATATCCCTAATGGGCTCCCTCTGCTGGTCTGAGGTGGTAGGGTGGAGGTGTGTGAATGTGTGAGGGCCTCTTGTGGAGAAGTCCATCCATGCACCCTTCTGGGTTCTGTGGCAAGAATGCACAGCAGGGCGCCACATATGTCCTGGTACCTATTTTAACCCCATGAATATTGCTGTTTTTCCTTATTGCGTTGACCAAGAGTTCCATCACTATCACATACAGAAGGGGGGACAGAGGGCACCCTTGTCTAGTTCCGTTTCGTATCGCAAAAGGTAAGGACAAGGTTCCATTGACCCTAACTCTAGCAGTAGGGCCAGAGTACAGGGAAAAAATTAACTGTAAAAATTGTGGTCCAATGCCTATTTGACATAATGCCTCCTTCATAAACCCCCAATGAACCCTGTCAAAGGCATTCTCTGAATCAACAGATAAAAGGCCCATATATATATGGAGTGACTTTTAGCTTTAGAGATTAGCAACATGCTCATAATAGTGTTGTCTCTTGCCTCTCGGCCCTGAATAAATCCTACTTGATCCTACTTGATCAGTATTTATAAGAGAGGGCAACAATGGGTAAGTCTTTCTGTTAGTATTTTTGAGAGTAGTTTAATGTCCACATTTATTAATGATATGGGTGTATAATTAGCTGTGATTGTAAGATCCTTACCTGGTTTAGGGAGAACGTTAATATGAGCTTCCAATGATTGGGGGACAAAACATGTCTTATCATTTAATGAATTAAAGGTTTTGTTCATAACAGGGGATAGCTGAGTTTTAAGGGACTTATAGAATGCTGGAGTAAATCCGTCTGGGCCAGGACTTTTACCAGATGGTGTAGATTGAATTGCAAGATTGACCTCCTGCTCTGTAATGTCCTTTTCCAGTGCCTCAGAAACATGACTATCTAAAGAGGTTAAAGAAGTATCTTGTATGTACTCCTTAATTCGGATAGATAGGTCAGAAGGGGAGAGATCAGAGTATTGCCCTTTAATATTGTACATCTTCTCATAGTTTGAGCGGAATATGTCAATGATTTCTGTAGGATTATGAGCTTCCTCCCCATTTTGTTTTTTGATATTTGGAACGTATGCCGCCACAGAGCAAGGGTGAAGCAACCTTGAGAGTGCCCGTCCACATTTATCTGACGATTCATAAAAAAAGTTTTTAATTAGCTCCCTGTGTCTTAGGTATTTTTAGTCCAGCAAGATCTTGAGATCATTCATTTTTTTGGATAATTCTGCAAGAGTGTTAGGCGACAACGTATGTTTATGCGAGACCTCAAGTGTGTGTATCTGTCTCAAAAGGTCATTTACCTTTAGAGTTCTCTCCTTTTTGAGTTTTGAACCATGCTTAATCAACACGCCTCTCATGACACATTTTAAAGTTTCCCATTGCAGAGGTATTGAGGTCTGATCTGCTTTATGAATCTGCAAAAAATAATCAATAGAATCCTTTAATTCTGCCATACAGATTTTGTCTTTTAGAAAGTGATCATTCATTTTCCATGTCCATGAACGCTGGACCAGGGAGGGTACAGTGTCCATTTTAGGACATGATCAGATATCAAAATCAAGCATCGGAATGATGTCAGTTTGAGGCTAAATACCCTGTCTGACAAGTGATTCTGACAAGCGATCCAGACAAGTAATTTTGACAAGTGATTTTGACAGGTGATTCTGACAAGTGATTCTGACAAGTGATTTTGACAAGTGATTTTGATGAGTGATTCTGACGAGTGATTCTGACAAATGATTTTGAGAAGTCATTCTGACAAGTGATTCTGACAAGTGATTTTGACAAATCATTCTGAAAAGTGATCCTTACAAGTGATTTTGACAAGTGATTTTGACGAGTGATTTTGATGAGTGATTCTGACAAGTGATTTTGACAAGTGATTCTGACAAGTGATTTTGACGAGTGATTCTGACAAGTGATTCTGACGAGTGATTCTGACGAGTGATTTTGACAAGTGATTTTGACGAGTGATTCTGACGAGTGATTTTGATGAGTGATTCTGACAAGTGATTCTGACGAGTGATTTTGACTAGTGAATCTGACGAGTGATTTTGACAAGTGATTCTGACAAGTGATTTTGACAAATGATTCTGACAAGTGATCCTTACAAGTGATTTTGACGAGTGATTGTGACAAGTGATTTTGATGAGTGATTCTGACAAGTGATTTTGACAAGTGATTCTGACAAGTGATTTTGACAAGTGATTTTGACAAGTGATTCTGACAAGTGATTTTGACGAGTGATTTTGATGAGTGATTCTGACGAGTGATTCTAACGAGTGATTTTGACAAGTGATTTTGACAAGTGATTCTGACAAGTGATTTTGATGAGTGATTCTGATGAGTGATTTTGATGAGTGATTTTGATGAGTGATTCTGACGAGTGATTTTGACAAGTCATTCTGACAAGTGACTTTTACAACTATAATAATAATAATAATAAAAAAAAAAATAACTTCGCTGATGGAACTTGAACCCAAAATTCTGTATTCCAAATCCAGTGCACTAAGCACTAAGCTAGAAACTCAGTTGTGAAAGCTTTGGATTTGTATTTGCTTATATAATTTTCAGTGGAAACTGGTCTATAACTCATTGGGACTTATGCACAGACTTCAAGCAAGCCAAATTCAAATGATGTTTGATTTTGATGTGTGAGTCTGATGTGTTACTTTCTTCAAACATCAGAATCAAAATCATAATGACTTTTAGTCACCCTGAGTATTTTCATGGTTAATGTCATAAGACAAGAAAAGCTACAAGCTACTATTACTTGACTGGATAGCGCAATGGTAAAGCATCAACCTCTGAAATTACAGTGTCAGAATTCAAATCCTGATAGAAATACGAAATTTTTTTTAAATTAATTATGCCTATTTAGCACACAAACTACAGGGGTGTTTTACTTTTAATATCTGACACTTTGATTGTCATCCTGACGTGTTACGAGTTTCAGACACGCTGTCTATTTGCATGTTAAATTACATAGCCAAAGTAAATCACTTGGCAGAATCACTTGTCAAAATCACTTGTCAAAATCATTTGTCAAAATCACTCGTCAGAATCACTCATCAAAATCACACGTCAAAATCATTCATCAAAATCACTTGTCAGAATCACTCGTCAAAATCACTCGTCAAAATCACTCATCAAAATCACTTGTCAGAATCACTCGTCAAAATCACTCGTCAGAATCACTCGTCAGAATCACATGTCAGAATCACTCGTCAGAATCACTCGTCTAAATCACTCGTCAAAATCACTCGTCAAAACCACTCGTCAAAATCACTCGTCAGAATCACTTGCCAGAATCACTTGCAGGAATCACTCGTCAAAATCACTCATCAAAATCACTTGTCAAAATCACTCATCAGAATCACTCATCAAAGTCACTCGTCAAAATCACTTGTCAGAATCACTTATCAAAATCAGTTCTCAGACAGGGTATTTAGCCTCAAACTGACATCATTCTGATGTTTGATTTTGATATCTGATCATGTGCTAAAATGGACACTGTAGGAGGGAACGGAAATAGATAGGAAGATTGGGGCATGGTCAGACCACAATATGTCACCTATTGTAGCAGATGGGTTCCAAGAGAGAGCGTGATGACTCAACAGGAAGAAATCAATTCATAAAGAAAAAATGACGTATACGAACATATGCAAAAACACCCAAAGTTTATTATAAATGCAAGATATAACAAGCATACACAATGAAGAGAATGGCATAAATACATTGGTAGTAAGCTAATAAGAGAGATACCACGAACTGAATAACCACATACTAGAAAGTTTAAGAATCAATAATTGAAGTAAGTAAGGGTATGGGTATGTCAAGCATATGCCATAACCCAGCTACAAAAGTGTAAAGTATCAAGAAACTTATACTTAGGGGTGACGATACCTGGACTGACATACTGACAAACACATGTGAGTAATAGTATATATTTATCCATCTTTGAGTGCTAAATGGATTTACCTTTTTACTACTTATTTATGCACTGGGCACTTTATCATCTCAATGGAGTTTCTTGATACTTTACACTTTTGTATCTGGGTTATGGCATATGCTTGACATACCCATATCCTTACTTACCCCAATTATTGATTCTTAAACTTTCTAGTATGTGGTTATTCAGTTTGTGGTATCTCTCTTATTAGCTTACTACCAATGTATTTATGCCATTCTCTTCACTGTGTATGTTTTTTATATCTTGCATTTATAATAAACTTTGTTTTTTTTTTGCATATGAATGTTCGTATACGTCATTTTTTCTTTATGAGTTGCTCTTGGAGACGTTGAACAGATTCTGATTGTTCTATCGTAGAGAATTAACTATATATGTGGTCTTGGTGGTCAACCTATTTGCCTCAGGAAGAAATCAATGCGACTATATGAGCCATGGGTAGGAGAAAAATATGTATAATCCTTACCCTGAGGATTTAAAATGCAGCAAACATCTGTGAACCTGAGGGCATGGATGACCCATTTCAATGAACGAAGTTGTCTCAGAGGGACGACACCCCTTCCTGAGGAGGAGTCTAACGCGGCATTCCATGTGAAGTTGAAGTCTCCACCTGCAATCAGAACTCCTTCTGCAAAATCAGAGAGGGACGTTAAAAAGGACCTACATGTGCAGATCTGATCTTTGTTAGGGAGGTACCAGTTTGCTATTCTATATCTTGATTCTGCTATTTTGAGTTTGAGGAACACATATCTGCCTTGATCATCAATGAGAGAGTCTATGAGAGTATAGGCCAACGACTTGTGTATGGCTATGGATACACCCTTAGAGCGTGAATCCGGATTAGTGCTGTGGAACCACCGAGAGTAATACCTATCTCCAAAAACAGGCATATGCCCAGTTTTAAAGTGCATTTCCTGTAACATAAGAACCTGGACTCTTTGTTTGTGCATAGAATACAAAATTTGTGAACGTTTCTGTGGGACATTAAAGCCTCTTACATTCAGTGAGCCTACTTTAACAGAGGACATGATTACCAAGGGGGATGAAAGGAGTGGGGCAAGAAGGGAAACAGAAATACACAGAAAACTAAGAAGAAATTACGGGATATATAAAATAAAAACCAAACAAAATTATATAACAAAATGAAAGCAAAACAATCTGATGAGAGGAAATAGGTATATTTTACACCTGCACAGCAGAGTGTAAACCCCCCTGGGAGGATGGGCTTTCTACTGGGGAGCCCCCGCCCCCAAACCAGACATCAGGCCATACCATTTTGTCTTAAAACCTATGATAGAAAAGCAGCCAAAAGCTGTCAAAGATTAGCATCTACTTATCATTATATTAAACGTTGAATCAGTATATCACATATCCTTATGGAATAATATCCATACTGTCCAAGAACGGAATATTATTGACATAATATAATCAAATCTTATTATTGAGAGCCAGTCATATAAATGAATTATTCGTAATATCAACTATACTCATTGCTGAAAACATTTTAGAGGAATATAACACTCTAATATCTTTCACAAGATTGACTAGCGCTGAAGGCTTAGCGTATTTGTAATAGACGATTCAATCTGGTGAGTGAAGGATATGTTTTCCATTGTTCCCTCTCCTGACTTCTTCTCTGGATTTGTTTCTTGTCGCTCTTTATGGTCGTGGATTGAGATCCGACTTGGGGCCTCCCGGGAGACTCGGCCAATCCTCTGTTGGTATAGATACGTGGGGAATCCCCAAACCTGTAACAAAAGCCGGAATGTCTCCAGGGCAACGTATCACATGTAAACCCCTGAATGGCGGACCTGTAGACGGAAAGGGAAACCCCAAGAGTATAGAATGTTCTGCTGTCTCAGAACCTCTAATAGAGTCTTTAATGCCTTCCTCTTCTGTAGTGTGTGGCGCGATAGATCAGACATGAGTTGTATAGGATATTCTTGATATAAAATAGAATCACATCATGAGGTTTTGTCGCATCAGAGGATCTGGGGCCCAAGGACCTATAAGCCCTATCTAGCTCCAACTCATTCTCTAAGGGCAGACCCAAGATAGAGTTAAACAAATGACGTAGTGTCTCATCCAGTTCATGGTGTTCAGTTATCTCTGGAAGTCCTCTAATCCTAATATTGTTGTGCCTTCCACTGTTTTCAATATCATCTATCAAATCTGTTAGGTATTCCAGTTGGTATGAGTGAGAAGACAAAGTTTGTTCCTGAGAATTTACTTGTTGAGCGATGGATGCTGTATGTGATTCAGCAGCAGACACTTTTTCTGTTAACTCTTGCATGTCCCCTCTAAGGGAGGCTGCTTCAGCCCTGTAAGAGGACTCCAGTCTAGACATATAATTCTCCATGTCCCTCTGGTTGGAATAGCTCGTATTCGATCTCTGAGGTCTCTCCACACTGCCTCACATTGTAATGAGTCATCCTGTTGGTTCTCCTCTGAGCAGCCAGGGGAAGAAGAATGTAATGATGCAGGGAAGGAGCCTCTCTCAGGGGAACTCCGGGCATCAGTGTGTGACTGGGGCCTCTGCAGGTCTGGACCCGCAGCAGAGATAAGTACTGCCCAATCTGGTGTGTCCAGGGGCCGGGGCACCAAATGATCCTCTACCACGCACCTGAGCTCCGAAGGCGCAAAGCCGGAATCTGCCATCTTGGACTGAGGGAGATCCCCCGCAGCAGCAACAAGGCCTCCCGCGTCTCCCCAAGTCCGGGAAGCCAGGTCCGCGACCTCCGCCGATGAAGGTATCGTCAGCTCTGCTAATGTTGATGTGGGGGAGCATTTACCCCAGGACCTTTGGACCTCCGAGGCAGGAGATGAGGAGCGCTAGGCAGGGACAGCCGATGCCATCTTAGATCCCACTCTTGCAGGAGAGGCAGATGCTGCAATTTCTTAGGTAGCGGGTAATATTTGTTGGAGGGAATCGCTGAGTACTCACACTGGTCTGCATTATATTCTTCTTCTTTTTTGCCGGCATTGGAAGTGTTTTGACCTGATTTGAAGTGATAGGCATGCCCTGAAGCTGGTCTAGGGATGGGAGCAGACAACCATGCGACTTCACTCCTCCAAAGCCAGGCCACGCCCCCCCATTCAAAGAAATTTCAACAAATTCTTGATGTAAACATTAAGATTTGAGAGTCCTCAGTGGCTGATACCTTTTAATGGTTAACTGAAAAGATGGTAACAAGTTGCAAGCTTTCGAGACTACTCAGGTCTCTTCATCAGGCACAGTATGACACAAAATCTGAAGAGTCACACATTTATACACAATAAGACACAGAAATAATGCAATAGATGAGACAGGTAATGTAAAGCAGAGCTATTACTGTGAGAGAAAGGTAAACAGTTCTGGCTGTAAATATTGGTTTAGTTCATAGATAAGGACTGTGAAAGTTTTATTGTCTAATGATTGAGATTTCGAGGGTTATGATGACCCCAAAGCTCTGTGAAGCTCATTCCTTAGTTGATGTAAGTAAAGAAAGCAAAGAAAGGAGCGCAAATAGCGCTGTTATCCAATAGACAGCAGTAAAGATAAAAGGGAAATAGCTCACCTCTGTGAGAATTCCAGCAGACCCTTAAACTGCAGGGGTTAAACGAAATCACAGAAGTTTTTCTTTGAGAATTCCAGCAGTCACTTTTTACACCTCCCCAGTTCTTTTTCAATACCCAACATATAGCCACCTGTCCCCAAACCCACACTCCTGTTATTACCGCCCACATTATAGCCTTCAAGTTACCTCTCACCACTCTTACAGCTCCTTTTTTCAGCTGACAATATAAATCAGGAGCCCTAGTGTAGCGGGATATGTTCCTAGAGTGACTGCACCCAGCAACTTAAGCAAGTGTTTAAGTTCTAGCCCTCCATGGTTCATCATGATTAATATTAGACCCATATTTTATTATGTTTAAAAGAAACGATTTTTTAATTAATCTCTAAATATTTTAAATTACTTTGTACTTCTTTTCTCCTCTTGAGCAAATGTTCATGTGCATTATGATTTTAGATGTGTTTCCAAGATTTCCTTCCCCTTTTCTCTCTCTCTTTCCCTCGCTCCTTTTTTTTTCCTCTTGTTGGCGCCAAGGGGTGCTTTGGCAGTTTTTTTCTTCACTCCATGTGCTAGCATGTGTGTATATATACCTTCCATGTTGTAACAAGTAGCAGCTATGTTCCTGAAGAAGTGGACGGGATGTCAACGAAGCACGTAGTCTTTTATAGCTTTTACAGTCTCCAATAAATGCTGGGAACATTATCCATCTCTGGCATATATATACATTTTTTCATGGAGGAGCGCGGTGATTAATGGCACCTTTATCATCTGTATACTAGACAACTCGAAGATCCCAAGGGTCCTGTGCCTGCTGCAGCACCTCAGCATATACTTTCTCATGAGTTGTGCATTTCACAACCCACAAAGGTGAGCAATTTCCCTTTTATCTTTACTGTTGTCTATTGGATATCAGCGCTACTTGCGCTCCTTTCTTTACTTATTTGAGTTATTGCCAACTGAGCTGGGGACAGCAGCGCACTTTGGTTAATTTGGGAGCAGCATTAGCGAATCCATACTGTTAACATGGAATATTTTGACAGACGCATGTCAACCAGAGAACGGCTTATTAAACAAGCCATGGGAATCACTATCCCATACTCTGATGAATCTTTCACCTTAAATTCAATGGACTTCAATGAAGAGGACACCAACACTATGAAGAATTTATTTAATGAATTTGAGGAATCACTTAAAGATGAGCTACGTCTCGACCTGGACATTCGTTTTCTAAGGATTTATATGGAGGAGAAACTATGTCCTCGGGGTTTGAGAATAACAATTCCCTCACCATTCCCTGAGGACAAACCATTTAATAAGGAATGGACTACTATTTTGGACACGTGCATGCACAATCTGCTAAAAAGTATACATACAAAAAGGTCAGAAATATGTCTAACAATTACTAATAGAATATTTGATATCGCTAAAAACCTATTACCATTTGAAACCCATCCTGTGTTTGGAAAGATTGATAGCAATATTGCAACAAGTATTTTACAGAATGTGCATGAAATTATCATCAAAAAGGCAAAAAAACTACAAAGATAGAGATGATTACAAAGGACTAACTAGTACTACCTCACGTACTAAAACGTCGGTCATATCCAGTGATCAGTCATCTGATCCTTTGAGAACAGTGGGTTCCTATCCTCCTCCCCACAAAGGAAGGATGTTCTCTAATAGTTATTACCATAAGAATAAGAACAATAACAATAAGACTTACAACCGCACACCTGCATTCATACATAGCAAAAAACAACTCAGGTTGTCAAATGCTAACGATAGAACGAAAGACGGACAGAAGGTTGTAATTAATATGCGCATATCTACTACTGTTAACTCTCCACAGAGCACTAGCAGTAATAAGAGTCTGGTCTCTATCATGTCTCCCACCTGCAATACTATGGGTAGTGCAGTTCCTAAAAGGCTGGTAATGCATCAGGAGAAGATGAATAATGATAGTATAGCAGTCAATCCTTATGACACAACATTACACACTAAATTAAGAAAAAAATCCAACTTCTATTCTGTGGAGAGTAAAAGCCACCAGATAGATACTTTTTGCGACATCACTCTCCAAGATTTCAAGGAGGTTATGAGGACTCCATTCTCATACAGAGATAATAATATAAACCGACAAGAGAAGTTAGCACTTAATAATATTTGAAATAATAGGGATATAGTCCTCAGATCAGCGGACAATGGGGGTGGTATAGTTATCCAGGATTATGATGTGTATACAAAAGAAGCACTCCAGATATTGAGTGATGACAACTAATACAGAGATATTGAGTGTAATCCCATTTTGAAAATGATCCCTATATATAAGAAACTGATATCTAAAGCAGTAGATGAGAATATATTAAATGACAACAAAAGAAAGTTCTTGACTGTCCAAAGTCCTTGTATGCCCTTCTTTTATCATCTTCCCAAAATTCATAAGGATGAAAACAAACCTCCAGGGAGACCGATTATATCGGGGATAGGCTCCCTTACATCAAATCTGGCTGAATACTTTGATATACTACTACAACCACCTGTCAAAAATTTAAAGAGTTACCTGCAAGACTCCAGCCATCTTCTTAGATTAACCTATGACATCAAATGGAAAAAAATCATGCACTTTCCTTAGCCTAGATGTTAACTCTTTATATACCAATATTGATGTTGGTCTATTATGCATAGAGTATGTAATTTCCAGAGACATACGGCTGTCTTCCAGCCAGAGATCTTTTAATATAGCAGGTTCATCTTTCATCCTAAAAAACATTTTTTTTACCTTTCTAGATAAGACCTACCATCAAATTAAGGGAGTAGCAATGGGCTCTAAAGTAGCACCTACCTTTGCCAATTTATTCATGGGATTATTTGAGCAAGTTTTTATTTACCAGGGAGACTTCCATAAGGGGGTTGTATTTTGTAGAAGATACATAGACGATCTGATCTTCATCATTAACAGGAACATCACTGATCCCACCATTTTTTTTAACTTCCTCAATACAAATAATTGGGGCATCTCTTTCAATCAGGACAGTAATGAACTCACAATTAATTTTTTTAGATCTAGTTTTATATGTAGAGGAAGACAGGATACTTAGCAAAACTTTCTTCAAATCAGTGGACACTAATAGCTATATTCATTTCACTATTGGTCACTACAGAAAATGGCTCACCAATATTCCCCGCTATCAGTTTCAAAGACTTCGTAGGAGCTGCTCAACAGAAATCGAATATGACTAACAGTCAGAGATTTTCAAAAAAAGGTTCCAACAGAAATATTCTGAGACATTGGTTGTAGAATCTTGCAAACAGGTCAAAGAAAGATATGACCAGGGCTCATTACTTATGGCTTCAACACACAAAAAAGATGTAAGTTTTGAACATGAACAGAAATTCATTACTACATACAATCAACAACACAAGAAAATTAGAGAAATTATTCAAAAAAACTGGCATATTCTATTAAATGACCAGACATTAAAACAGGCATTACCAAAAAAACCCTCTCTAATCTTTAGAAGAGCACCGACACTTAGGAATATCTTGGGCCCCAGTAGATTGTTTGGACATGGAACATTGATTAATAAGAATAATGAAAAAGTCAGGGACAATATGGTCACCAAGTGTGGTAAAAGAGGTTGCAAGTGCTGTGAATCTATTTTGCATTCCATAGACAATTTCACTTCTGTAGCCACTAGTGAGAATTTCAATATCTCTCATCCCATGTCATGTGGAACTTATTATGTGATATATGTCATCGAGTACAGTTGCCCCAAACAGTATGTGGGCAGAACCACCCAGGCACTACATAATAGGTTGAATTCACATAGACATAATATCACCACAGGATTTATTAAACATGGGCTGTCCCGACATATGGTCCTTCATCACAAACAGGACCTTAGGGAATTAAGGGTATTACTTATTGAACACATTTCTATTGACACTCCAAATAGGGTGCAATGTTTAAAAGAAATCTACTGGATTTATAAACTAAAGACGCTTAAACCGCAGGGGTTAAACAAAATCACAGAAGTTTTTCTTTGAGAATTCCAGCAGTCACTTTTTACACCTCCCCAGTTCTTTTTCAATACCCAACATATAGCCACCTCTCCCCAAACCCACACTCCTGTTATCACCGCCCACATTATAGCCTTCCAGTTACCTCTCACCACTCTTACAGATCTGTTTTTCAGCTGACAAAACAAATCAGGAGCCCTAGTGTAGTGGGCTATGTGCCTAGAGTGACTGCACACAGCAACTTGAGCAAGTATTTAAGTTCTAGCCCTCCATGGTTCATCATGATTAATATGAAAATTATTGGTATTAAAAGGTCATTTCAAATCTCAGGGAGACAGAAATATTTGGGAATATAAACTAATGGTGACCTTTGACACCTTCAGAGCAGGAATGAATGTGTTGCATGGATTTATGTCATTCTACATCAACTAAGGAATATGCTCCTCAGAGCTTTGGGGTCATCATAAACCTGGACCAGACCTCAATCACTGGACAATAAAACTTTCACAGTCCTTATCTATGAACTAATCTAATATTTACAGCCAGAACTGTTTACCTTTCTCCTACAGTAATAGCTCTGCTTTACGTTACCTGTCTCATCTATTGCATTATTTCTGTGTCCTATTGTGTATAAATATGTGACTCTTCAGATTTTGTGTCATACTATGCCTGATGAAGAGACCTGAGTAGTCTCGAAAGCTTGCAGCTTGATAACCATTAAAAGGTATCAGCCACTGAGGACTCTCAAATCTTAATATTTTTCTAATAATTTTTCCATGGCTAACACAGTACAAAAATATATATTTTCCCTGATGTAAACATAACACCATCTGTAATAAGCTAAAGTTGAAAAGAGGATGGCTTCTACAAATGGATAATGATCCTAAACACGTCAAAATCAAGATCTTCACTGGTAAAGCCCCCCACTCATAACACATTAGGTAGCTGTCAGCCAAAAGATTGTTCAACTGACAGCCATCTCTTCTGAGCCCCTTATATACAAGAACGCTCAGCTTGGCTCCTGTGTTCTCTATGAGAGCGACTAATAGATTCCACTGGCAGCGGCTTATCTGCTGGAAAACAGAATGAGCTACCATTGGAAATACAACATGCAGGCTCCTTCTCTCCTCCAACATCATCTGTAGGGTACGTTCATATGACTGTATTGTCGTTCCCAGTGTTTTCCGTGAAAAAACTGACAGAACTAGACACAGACAGATCTAGGTCCATTGGGCTGTTTAGATAAGTGTTTGAAAAAAAGCAAGTGAAAAAAATCATAGCACGCATAGGTTCTTCCTTACAATGGATGAGAGTAAACCATTCAAGTCCAAAGGTGCACAAAAAAACAGATCCCATACAGATCATCCATATAGCTTCCATTTTTTTATGGATACATTTCCATTATTAACCTAGAAAACTGTATTTGGTCTTGTGAATGATAATAACTGTTGATGGAAAAGAAGGATGGTGTACAGACCACAACTGACTACCAAACTGATGAAAATCATCCATTTTTCCGGATGAAAAGATAAATGTCCCTTTCTTGTCTGATGTCAGAGTCTCGCTGCTCCACAGTCGGGGAATTCTGCTGGATTTTTTATTATATAATGCATCAAATGTTTTCTCCTGGTGAAAGGTCTGGACTGCAGGCGGCCGGTTCTTCACCTGAACTCTTCCTCTTCGATGCCATGTTGCTGTGATGGATGTAGTATGTGGTGTAGCATTGTCTTGCCAAAATATGCAAAAAAAGATCCAACAAATACACAGAAAAAAAGTATGCAAAAAGAGGGATAACCTAAAAATCTAAAAATAGTCAATGCTTATTAACATGCAAGACATATTAAAAATATTTAAAAAGCACAAATGGCTGTAAGCCTATAACATAAATTTTCCAGACCACAGCACTATAGTGCTACGATCTACCCTGTCTGTCAATAAGGTCATTTAGGAACCTAAAAGTTAATACCACCTTAATACAGATATGTTACTGTATAATATACCAATAATATGAAAATTGTTACATCAATGACCCAGGCCCTAAAATAAGGGCAAGTATTAAAGTGTATAGTGGGTTAAAGATATACACGCCCAATAAATAATGCACAAAAGCACAAAATAAAAGATGATAAAGAGGAGTGTATACAACAATTGTATGATAGAGTCAGAAAAGTTGCAGAAAAATCCTACTGCCGGCACAATAGCAAATAGCCACACAGAGTGAAGGTAAATGTGAAGTTTGTGCCACCTGGGCCATAGATATAACAATTTTCATATTATTGGTATAGCTGTGATTTGGGGTATATTATAATATACCTTTATTAAGGTGGTATTAACTTTTGGTTTCCTAAATTACCTTATTGACAGACAGGGTAGATCCTAGCATTATAGAGCTGCGGTCTGGAAAATTTGTCATTTGTGCTTTTTAAATATTTTTAATATGTCTTGTTTGGCTTGTATGTTAATATACATTGACTATTTTTAGGTGATCCCTCTTTTTGCAACACCTCTGTATAAGGCTCATCATTGATCACTCCTTTCATGTGTAAGCTGCCCGTGTCAGAGGCACTAATGCAGCCCCAGACCATCAGAGATGCAGGAACTAAGTGCTGATAACAAGCTGGATGGTCCCTCTGCTCTGCAGTCTGCAGGACAAGGCGTCCACAGTTTCCATAAATAATTTCATATTTTTATTCATCCGACCTCAGAACAGTTAATATCTTCTGATCTGATTTCTATGTTCTGCAGTGAATATAATATGGCTAAAAGAGATTTCCAAATCATTACATTCCTGTTCTCTTCATACATTTACACAGCGTCACAAGTTTTTTGGAATTGGGGTTGTAAATATATCTATAAATATTTCTATCTACATGTGTACATCCATCAGAATAACTGCTCTTAGCGATGTCACAATATCAGAGTTCTAGAATGTTGATGTCACACAAGTCATGAAGTCACAATATGAAGAACTGATAAAACTTCTGCTCACGGCCTCCTCCACTGAGGGTTATAGAATTTGTGGAGTGAGGATATTTTTGTAATTCTGATTGAGTGAGCAAAATGTCTGAGTATAAGCGCAAACGTCGCTTTATTATTGAGTCTATTACAGAGAGCAGCGGTATTGATGACCAGGTGAGTGGCGGATTCTGGAGTATGTTGTCTATTTGAAATTCTGGAAATTTGAAGACTTTTTTTTACTTTTTATTATTTCCTTTTCCCAGTTACTGGTCAATAAAAAATGCTGCAGAGTTTTTGCGTCCGACACAGAGGACAGCAGCGGTGATGAGAATCTCCATCAGGTGAGCGCTCACTTCTCTCCAGCACTGTCTGCGGCTCTGGGGGTCTACTGGAGATCAGGGGACGCCCCATTCTGTGATTATGCCACTGTATCGCTGCTAATCCTTCATTCTCAAGGTCTTTATATTTCTTTATTTCAGTCTCATCCACTTATTTCAAGGTCTCCAAGGAGCCTTGAAGATGAAGATGGTGGCTCTGGTCCCCACCTGCTATACATAGAGTCAGGCATGTAATAAAGCGTCTGGAAGGATCATAAATTCCTTCCTGTAAAATAAGAAAATTAGATTTCTATTGATTAGGAAAACTGAACGACACAGAAGTAAATGACGATGTTTCTTCTTTTCTCCAGAGCCCAATTCTCCCCGATTCAGCTTTGTGCGGGAGGAGACAGCAAGGTAATGTATTCCTATATATCCGTTTAATCTGGGTCATGTTCATGATATCTGGTCGCTAGATGGCGCTATTATTAGCATATTTTCAGATAAGGTGTCAGCTGTGTGTCTGCAGGTCGTGTACGGTCTTAGTATATATCCAGTAGTGATGTGTGATCCTCTTTGATGCTTTGCTACCAGGAGACAGGAGCGTCCCATCAATTACTGTTTCCTGAGAAATCTGTCTTCACCCACGTCCAAATATGTCACCGACTTCCGTAAGAACAAACAGGAGCTGGTACGACGTCTGTACAAGTTTTATAACAGGACCGTCTTTGAGAACCAGGTATTCAGTTATAACACACAGCTTGGAATAGGGTTATAGGGGATGAAGGTTTAGAGCTAGGGATAGTGTATCCAGTGTATATAGTATATACCTCTATATTCTGTATGTATAGGGTGATACGAAGCAAAGGGTTAGAGCTAGGGATAGTGTATCCAGTGTATATAGCATATACCTCTATATTCTGTATGTATATGGTGATATAAGGTGAAGGGTTAGAGCTAGGGATACTGTATCCAGTGTATATAGTATATACCTCTACATTCTGTATGTATAGGTTGATAGGGGATGAAGGGTTAGAGCTAGGGATAGTGTATCCAGTGAATATAGTATATACCTCTATATTCTGTATGTATATGGTGATACGAGGCAAAGGGTTAGAGCTAGGGATAGTGTATCCAGTGTATATAGTATATACCTCTATATTCTGTACGTATATTGTGATAGGAGGATAAAGGATTACAGCTAGGGATGGTGTATCCAGTGTAAATAGCATATACCTCTATATTCTGTAGGTATGGGGTGGTATGGGAGATAGTGAGTAGATGGTTAAAGATAGGGATGGTGTATCCAGTGTACATAGTATATACCTCTATATTCTGTAGGTGTGGGGTAATATGAGGGATAATGAATGGATGGTTAGAGCTAGGATTAATGTATCCAGTATATATAGTATATACCTCTATATTCTGTAGGTATGGGGTGATATTGAAGATAGTGAATGGAGGGTTAGAGCAAGGGTTAGTGTATCCAGTGTATATAGTATATACCTCTGTATTCTGTAGGTATGGCGTGATATTGAAGATAGTGAATGGAGGGTTAGAGCAAGGTTAGTGTATCCAGTGTATATAGTATATACCTCTATATTCTGTAGGTATGGGGTGATGTGGGGGATAGTGAATAGAGGGTTAGAGCTAGGGTTAGTGTATCCACTATATACAGTATATACCTCGATATTCTGTATTTCTACTTCCTCTGTAGCTTCCTGCATATATGGACATCAGCTGGAATAAAAGGCTGCGTAAAACAGCTGGTCGCACTGGATTCCGGGAGAACAACGGGGACCGCTACGCCATCATCCAGTTATCGGATAAAGTCTGCGATTCAGCAGGTAGTCGTCACATCCGGCACAATTTATAGATTAGCTGTGATGAAATCTTCCCCACATCTTTACTCCTGATTGTTATTATATCCTGCTTTGTCCTTAGAACGACTCCGAGACACATTGATCCATGAGATGTGTCATGCTGCCTGCTGGGTCATCGATGGCAATGGAGAACTTGCCCATCACCAACTATGGGAGCAGTATTGTGAGAAGGTCGCACAGATCCACCCTGACCTTCCACCCATTACTGTATTCCACAGTTGGGAGTACCACTACCCGGTGGTGTACCAATGCTCAGGGTGCCAGTACAGGTAAGATACGACTCAAATAAACTATGGACAGACGGGCGTCTGATACTGGTCGTGGGTGTATGTGCTACTACTACTGCTTGCTTCATGACTTCTGCAATCAATATGAAGGGGCTCTGTCATTGATGTTGGATGTTTGTGTACCTTTAGGATCAGTCTTTAATATGTTTAATAAGCTTTATCTCCCACTCCAGAGTCGGACGTTGGACGGATTCTCTCGACACCGAGAAGTTTGGGTGCGGCTACTGTGAGAACAAGTTGGTTCTAGTAACCACAACCTGAGAAGATCTATCAGCGACCATCCAGCTCCATCAATAGTCCGATCATCGGCTCAGCCAAGATAGCAGCACACAGATGAAGTCATCCAGAAGACTAGTGGAAAGTCACATCTCAGTCTTCCACCATTTTTCGGGCGTCACGGTGACTCAGTGGTTAGCACTGGTGTCTGCAGCACTTAGGTGGTGGAAACAAATACGACCACGGACATCTGCATGGAGTTTGTATGTCCTCCCCGTGTCTGCGTGGGTTTCCTCCGGGTTCTCCGGTTTCCTCCCACACTCCAAAAATATACTGATAGGTTAATTGGCTTATTCCAAATTGTCCCTAACATGAATTATGGTTCTCCCTGTACAGCGCTACAGACTATGTCATCGCTATATTATCGAGGGGAATCAAATTCATCATTAAATACAAATGCTTTAAACAAACTTATTATTGTAATGTTGCCTTGTGTCAGTAATTTCATACACAGATTATTTACAAAAAAGTTATGTCCTAAAGTGGGACGTCTGGAGGTGAGATTCCGCCATACCGATGGCCAGGGACAGGCATGCGGGTGCTAACACCTACATGGACTGGCAGGACAGGCTTACACTGGTAATATACAGCGTATACACCCACAACGACTCACACACATCAAACCAAGCAAAGTCATCAAGTTTCAGAGCTCCCATAGAAATTAATGGTGATAGCCGCACATGCGCAGCCACCTTTCCATTTCTGACAGTGTGTAATTGGGTCGTTCTTGAGTTACATGTGGGTCCCTGATCTCAGCAATGGGACCTGCATCTATCAAACATTTATGACGTATGCTTTCGATAGAGGATGAAATAATGTCTTCAATGCGCTTCGTCACGTGTCCACGGGCATGCTCGCGATTTCTAATGCTGACCCTATGCTGCTCTCTGATTCAGTTATGTCACCAGCAACATAGTGCATTAAGCATTAATGCTTTAAAGGGCACAGCTCAACTTTCCAGCCTAATGTGGCACCTCAAACGTCACAAATTTTTCCAGGGCATTCATAAGGGGTATCTCTGCATTATCGTCCCGAACGGGGAAACAGCTGATCAGCGGATGTGCACGGTGCTGGACCCTCACTGATCTGATATTGATGACCTATTCTAAAGATATTCCACCAATTATCAAACACCTGAATAACTTCTTTAATTAGTTTAGGGGAGTGATTGAACCATTTTTAAGCCAAACACAATCCTTAATATTTATTCTTCACCGGAAGGTACAATGTGTTAAAAAACAGCTGATTATGGGGCCCATGGGCATTACCAGTATAGGAGACCCGCTCCTTTCTAATGGGAACATTTTTTTATGAGACCCTCCTCCACGTCTCTTCCAAGGGGCATTGGAGTGACTCCCAATATTTAGCAGCCCTTGCATTCACTGCATAGCAAACACAATGGGAGACCCACTTTCTAATAATGGGAACATTGTTTTCAGGAGGCCCTCTGACCTCCACGTCTTTTCCAAGGGGCATTGGAGTGCCTCCAAATTTTTGACAATCCTTGCATTCACTGCATAGGCAAACACAATGGGAGACCTACTTCCTAATAATGGGAAATTTGTTTTCAGGAGTCACTCCTCTAAGTCTCTTCAAAGGGGTATTGGGGTGCGTCCAAATTTTCAAAGTGGTATTGGGGTGCGTCCAAATTTTGGGCAGCCCTGCCACTCACTGCATACGCAATAACAGTATAGGAGACCTACTCTTTAGTAATGGGAACAATAAAACATAGCCGGCTGATGGCTCTCTAAGAATAGTGAGGGCCGATTGCTGGCCCTTTAAGAATAGTAAAGGCCGCCTGATGAACATTGTTGACAGAAGTCACCTGGGAGTCAGAAATGCTTCCAGGGGTCTTTCCCATACTGTCCCCATGTCATTTTAGCACTGTTCCCATCGATTTGGGCAATTTGCAATCTTCAGAACGCCGGGGGGAGGCGCCTGAAAAATGCCCGAGTTTCCCATATACTTACATTGGGCTCGTTGCTCGGGTCGAGCACCCGAGTATTCCAATGTGCTCGGCCCGAGCATCGAGCACCCGAGCATTTTAGTGCTGGCCCATCACTACTCATAAGAGCACATTTATCTTTACAAACAACAGAACAGTGATAGCCGTCACATCTGTGTTCTGATACCTTAGCTCCCCAATAAGACATGGGAGTAAATCAATACTTTACAAGCTGCTCTGTGGCTGGGGGCACTGGTAAAATAGTGTCTTATTGTCATGCAAGGTGAGGGAAGGAACAGTGTACAAGGACAGGAATAGGGGGAAGGGGAAGGGAGCCCAACATCTAGAGAAAGGGGGAGTGGAGACCCCTAGGCAGATCTAATATCACCCTGACTACTCTATCATACTTATATAGGTTCATCTCCAATCGCAGAGCAGGAAACTTAATCCCTGAATGTCCCTAGAGCTAGGCCCTAGGTAGGGAGGGACACTATATGAGGGGCAGCTTATGATAAGTGTTACTTCTCTTTTCTTTACATGATACCAGATTGATGGTGCTATTGTGGGCTGATGTTCTTCATAGACTTGTGTGAACAGCCCCTATTATATTCTTGCTCGGATGATTCAGAAGTTTGCTGTATATATGAGACCTCTCTATGGAGAATCAGCTTTAGGGATTCTCTTAACAATGTAAGAAAAAGAAAGATTAACCACTGCACGTGATAGGGGTTATATACTGGGCTCGGGTAATGATTGATAGAACTTATTCAGGAATTTATAAGCCCTACTAGCCCAGTTATTTGTAGTTATGTATTGTCTCTAAATTTCCCTAGAGCTGTCATTTTGCTTTATTGAACAGTTGTCGTCTTCTAATGTTTATTGAAATGGTCAGTCTCTGAATCTATACGTTCACTTCTTCCTATCTTTTTTCACGACTGTAGTTTTGTATTTATTAGGATAAATGTATTTATTAGTATAGAAGAATTTTTAGGGACATAAGGGACACCGTCGTTAAGCAGGGGCGCCACTTAACACAAATTATGGTGCCAACCTCCTCTGCCAGGAAGGTAGAGACATTAGGGATAAAGTAGGGACAGGTTTAGCCTGCACTCTCTCCTGATCAGTGTGTAACCTAATATGGATATTCCCTAATACTTTATTTTGTATTTTTGTTGTTTTGTCTATTGTGGATTGTTATAGTCCTTTTCAGATAATTTATTAAAAGTTACATTTTAGGGGTCTAATCTTCTATAGGTTTTTCATGCTAAATTAGGCCCTGTTTACATATTTTTTGCTAAGGTGTTTAACTGAACACTAGTCAGGCCCCACTGTAACTAAAGAAAACAAGGTAAACAAACAAAGGGGATACATTTAGCTTGAGAAGACACCAGACAGGTAGGGCCAACTGTCCTCCAAGGCAAGTCCAAGAATGAACTAGCTGGCTACTAGTACTCCAGGCATAGACAGCAGAACATAAAACTATCACCAGTGACTCTCTGGAGACACAGAGTTTTTAACTACCAAGCAAGGGTGTGTCAACCAGCAGCAGAAGTTGGAGGTCACCGCTGGGTACTAAAGGAAGAAGGATATCACTACACTACAGAGATGAGAGGATCAAGAAGGTGTCTGTAATGCCAAGCGCAGTGACCTTCTACAGCCGGATCCAGAGTGACTGTCTCTCACACTTGATACACCAGTGATATCTGATAAACAAAAAAAAATAAAATGTTGTAGGTACGTTCTCCTGAAATGGTTGCAACAGTCACAACTCCTATAAAAGCATGTAAAGGCTGCTGCAGGATGTCACGCACGGTGTGGGAAAGACTAAGTGCAACACGAAGGGAAGAATGGGAGGAAGCAAAAACACTAGGGTAAGTGGGATTGGAGACCCCTAGGCAGATCTAATATCACCCTGCCTACCCTACCATCCCTATATAGGTTCCACATTTATCTCCGAACAGGACCCTAAACCCTGGATGACCCTAGAGCTAGACCCTAGATAGGGAGGGGGAAGGGTGAGCACTGGTCAGGACCTACTACAAACTATAGACAACAAGGTAGACAAACAAAGGGGATTAACTTAGCTTAAGAAGACACCAGAGGAGTAATGCCAACTGTCCTCCAAGGGCACCAGAGAAGACGCTAGCCGATTGCTAATGCTCCAAGCCTGTACATAGAAGTATTACCGGCAATTCCCTGGAGAAAACGTAGTGTTTTTAACTGCCAGGCAAGGGTGTGTCAATCAGCAGCTGGAGGGAGATTGCCACTGGGTCATAAAGGCAGAAGGATTAAGAAGGCATCTGTAATGCCAAGCGCAGTGACCTTCTACAGCCAGGTCTATTACACCTGTCACACCCTTGACACAGGACCACCAATAAATTCACATGAAGAAAATGAGAGGAATATGGTGGTTCAGAGTCCGCACTGCCCAGAGTTCAAAAAGTGTAGTCGCACACAAGGATTAAGCATGAATGTGGTTTATTGTGTCAATGCGTTTCAAGGTCTCCAAACCTATTCATCAGGACCAAACCACAATGATTTTTATATATATACAGTACAGACCAAAAGTTTGGACACACCTCATTTAAAGATTTTTCTGCATTTTCATGACTATGAAAATTGTATATTCACACTGAAGGCATCAAAACTATGAATTAACACATGTGGCATTATATACTTAACAAAAAAGTGTGAAACAACTGAAAATATGTCTTATATTCTTGGTTCTTCAAAGTAGCCACCTTTTGCTTTGATGACTGCTTTGCACATTCTTGGCATTCTCTTGATGAGCTTCAAGAGGTAGTCACCGGAAATGGTCTTCCAACAATCTTGAAGGAGTTCCCAGAGATGCTTAGCACTCGTTGGCCCTTTTTGCCAGCTCACCCCAAACCATCTCGATTGGGTTCAGGTCTGGTGACTGTGGAAGCCAGGTCATTTGGCGTAGCACCCCATCACTCTCCTTCTTGGTCAAATAGCCCTTACACAGCCTGGAGGTGTGTTTGGGGTCATTGTCCTGTTGAAAAATAAATGATAGTCCAACTAAATGCAAATCGGATGGAATAGCAGGCCGCTGCAAGATGCATTGGTAGCCATGCTGGTACAGTATGCCTTAAATTTTAAATAAATCCACAGTGTCACCAGCAAAGCACCCCCACACCATGACACCACCTCCTCCATGCTTCACGGTGGGAACCAGGCATGTAGAGTCCATCCATTCACCTTTTCTGCGTCGCACAAAGACACGGTGGTTGGAACCAAAGATCTCAAATTTGGACTCATCATACCAAAGCACAGATTTCCACTGGTCTAATGTCGATTCCTTGTGTTCTTTAGCCCAAACAAGTCTCTTTTGCTTGTTGCCTGTCCTTAGCAGTGGTTTCCTAGCAGCTATTTTACCATGAAGGCCTGCTGCACAAAGTCTCCTCTTAACAGTTGTTGAAGAGATGTGTCTGCTGCTAGAACTCTGTGTGGCATTAACCTGGTCTCTAATCTGAGCTGCTGTTAACCTGCGATTTCTGAGGCTGGTGACTCGGATAAACTTATCCTCAGAAGCAGAGGTGACTCTTGGTCTTCCTTTCCTGGGGCGGTCCTCATGTGAGCCAGTTTCTTTGTAGCGCTTGATGGTTTTTGCAACTGCACTTGAGGACACTTTCAAAGATTTCCCAATTTTTCGGACTGACTGACCTTCATTTCTAAAAGTAACAATGGCCACTCGTTTTTCTTTACTTAGCTGCTTTTTTCTTGCCATAATACAAATTCTAACAGTCTATTCAGTAGGACTATCAGCTGTATATGCACCTGACTTCTGCACAACACAACTGATGGTCCCAACCCCATTTATAAGCCAAGAAATCCCACTTATTAAACCTGACAGGGCACACCAGTGAAGTGAAAACCATTTCCGATGACTACCTCTTGAAGCTCATCAAGAGAATGCCAAGAGTGTGCAAAGCAGTCATCAAAGCAAAAGGTGGCTACTTTGAAGAACCTAGAATATAAGACATATTTTCAGTTGTTTCACACTTTTTTGTTAAGTATATAATTCCACATGTGTTAATTCATAGTTTTGATGCCTTCAGTGTGAATGTACAATTTTTATAGTCATGAAAATACAGAAAAATCTGTAGGAGGTGTGTCCAAACTTTTGGTCTGTACTGTATATATATATATATATATATATATATATATATATATATATATATATACATACATATATACACTGCTCAAAAAAATAAAGGGAACACTCAAATATAACACATCCTAGATCTGAATGAATGAAATATTCTCATTGGAAACTTTGTTCTGTACAAAGTTGAATGTGCTAACAACAAAATCGCACAAAAATCATCAATGGAAATCAAATTTATTAGCCAATGGAGGCCTCGATTTGGAGTAACCCCCAAAATTAAAGTGGAAAAACACACTACAGGCTGATCCAACTTAGATGTAATGTCCTCAAAACAAGTCAAAATGAGGCTCAGTATTGTGTGTAGCCTATACGTGCATGTATGACCTCCCTACAATGCCTGGGCATGCTCCTGATGAGGTTGCGGATGGTCTCCTGTGGGATCTCCTCCCAAACCTGGACTAAAGCATCCGCCAACTCCTGGACAGTCTGTGGTGCAACGTGACGTTGGTGGATGGAGCGAGACATGATGTCTCAGATGTGCTCAATCGGATTCAGGTCTGGGGAACGAGGTGGGCCAGTCCATAGCTTCAATGCCCTCATGTTGCAGAACTGCTGACAAACTCCAGCTACATGAGGTCTGGCATTGTCCTGCATTAGGAGGAACCCAGGGTCAACCGCACCAGCATATGGTCTCACAAGGGGTCTGAGGATCTCATCTCGGTACCTAATGGCAGTTAGGCTACCTCTGGCGAGCACATGGAGGACTGTGCGGTCATCCAAAGAAATGCCACCCCACACCATTACTGACCCACTGCCAAACCGGTCATGCTGAAGGATGCTGCAGGCAGCAGATTGCTCTCCACGGCGTCTCCAAACTCTGTCACGTCTGTCACATGTGCTCAATGTGAACCAGCTTTCATCTGTGAAGAGCAAAGGGCGCCAGTGGTGACTTTGCCAATCCTGGTTGTAACATCCCTGGCGGCGTGCTGGCATGGCTTACCACCTCCCACCATTCAAGAAAGCCATCTTACCTATCAATCCAGGCTGCACACTTTGCTCCAGTACCTGCTGTGTCTCTTGTCTGATTGCTTAGGGCGGCGGCGCGGCTGCTGCCTGATTCTTATATTTGCTGTGTGTGCACTCCTATTGCCTCCCCAGCCTATTGCTGTGAGTCACTGGATACTTAAACCCCCTCCATCCAGTAGGGGGTGCCTGAGCAACACTTTCATTCAGTGTGCTCTGTGCAACTGAGTTGCCAGGTCCTGTCCTGTATCTGTGACTTCTAGTCTGTCTCTGCCACCCTGGGGGCTGAGTTCCCAGGCTCGCTCCTGTATCTTATTCCTGGTTCAGTTCCTGTCTGAACTGTGTCCTAGCCCATTACCTGTTTCTCTCTATGTCCGAACCTTCCCTTTTCCTGCAGTGTCTGAACCTGCAGCTAACTCCAACTCGTTGTCTCTGAACTTCTGTTTGTGAGTTTTGTGTACACTCGCTACTTCATTGTAAGTACCTTGTGTGTATCTGGTTCTGCTTGTTCACCGCACCTGCGGTTTTGCTCTGCCCTGCTTGTTCACCGCACCTGTGGTTTCGCTCTGCTCAGCTTGTTCACCGCACCTGCAGGTTTTGCTCTGCTCAGCTTGTTCACCGCACCTGCAGGTTTTGCTCTGCTCTGCTTGTTTACCGCACCTGCGAGTTTTGCTCTGCTCAGCTTGTCTACCGAACCTGCGGGTTTTGCTCTGCTCTGCTTGTCTACCGCATCTGCGGGTTTTGCTCTGCTCTGCTTGTCTACCGCATCCGCGGGTTTTTCTCTGCTCTGCTTGTCTACCGCATCTGCGGGTTTTGCTCTGCTCTGCTTGTCTACTGCACCTGCTGGTTTTGCTCTGTTCTGCTTGTCTACTGCACATGCGGGTTTTGCTCTGCTTGTCTACCACATCTGTGGGTTTTGCTCTGCTCTGCTTGTCTACCGCACCTGCTGGTTTTGCTCTGCTCTGCTTGTCTACCGCACCTGCGGGTTTTTCTCTGCTCTGCTTGTCTACCGCACCTGCTGGTCTTGCTCTGCTTGTCTACCGCATCTGTGGGTTTTGCTCTGCTCTGCTTGTCTACCGCATCTGCGGATTTTGCTCTGCTCTGCTTGTCTACCGCACCTGCGGCTCCGTTACTAAGTCCCAGTCTGCACAGGTCCATATCCTGCCTGTGTTCCTACCTGCCAGTACCCACCTGTCTGCATGCCAGCCGTGCCTGCCAGTGCCCACCTGTCTGCATGCCAGCCGTGCCTGCCAGTGCCCACCTGTCTGCATACCAGCCGTGCCTGCCAATACCCACCTGTCTGCATACCAGCCGTGCCGGCCGGTACCCACCTGTCTGTATGCCAGCCTAACCTGCCTGTTCCTGCATTCCCCGGTGTGGGTCAACAGCTGTGACCAGGGTCTGACTTGGAGTAGCACCTGGTACCTCACCTCGGTTCCTCCCTGGTTCACGGAGTCGACTGAGTCACCGTGTGACCTTGGTTGGACCGAGTTGATACTTAGTTACACCCCTCCAAGCACTCCTCGGTTCATGGTCCAGTGGGATCACTAATCATGCTCACGCCAGTCAGTCTGGACGTGTGCGTAACACTGGTGTTCTGTGGCAAATGCCAAGCGTCCAGCACGGTGTTGGGCTGTGAGCACAACCCCCATCTGTGGACGTCGGGCCCTCATACCACCCTCATGGAGTCGGTTTCTAACCGTTTGTGCAAACACATGCACATTTGTGGCCTGCTGGAGGTCATTTTGCAGGGCTCTGGCAGTGCTCCTCCTGTTCCTCCTTGCACAATGGCGGAGGTAGCAGTCCTGCTGCTGGGTTGTTGCCCTCCTACGGCCCCCTCCACCTTTCCTTGTGTACTGGCCTGTCTCCTGGTAGCCTCCAGCCTCTGGACACTACGCTGACAGACACAGCAAACCTTCTTGCCACAGCTCGCATTGATGTGCCATCCTGGATGAGCTGCACTACCTGAGCAACTTCTGTGGGTTGTAGAGTCCGTCTCATGCTACCACGAGTGTGAAAGCACAACCAACATTCAAAAGTGACCAAAACATCAGCCAGAAAGCATTGGTACTGAGATGTGGTCTGTGGTCCCCACCTGCAGAACCACTCCTTTATTGAGGGTGTCTTGATAATTGCCAATAATTTCCATCTATTGTCAATTCCATTTGCACACCAGCATGTGAAATTGATTGTCAATCAGTGTTGCTTCCTAAGTGAACAGTTTGATTTCACAGAAGTTTGATTCCCTTGAAGTTATATTCTGTTGTTTAAGTGTTCCCTTTATTTTTTTGAGCAGTGTAAATATATATATATATAAATATATATGTCTGTATATACTGTATGTAATTGGTAAACTTATCGGCACCTTCAACCAGTATGTACAGCAAGTGTGAACAGGTGCAGGCTGCTATGACTGCATAATATGCAAACAAAATTAGATACAGTGGGTATGGAAAGTATTCAGACCCCTTTAAATTTTTCACTCTTTGTTTCATTGCAGCCATTTGGTAAATTCTAAAAGGTTCTTCATTTTTTTCTCATTAATGTACACTATACACCCCATCTTGACTGAAAAAAACAGAAATGTAGAAATTTTTGCAAATTTATCAAAAAAGAAAAACTGAAATATCACGTGGTAACAAGTATTCCGACCCTTTGCTCAGACAGTCATATTTAAGTCACATGCTGTCCATTTCCTTGTGATCCTCCTTGAGATGGTTCTACTCCTTCATTGGAGTCCAGCTGTGTTTAATTAAACTGATAGGACTTTATTTGGAAAGGCACACACCTGTCTATATAAGACCTCATAGCTCACAGTGCATGTCAGACCAAATAAGAATCATGAACTCAAAGGAACTGCCCAAGGAGCTCAGAGACAGAGTTGTGGCAAGGCACAGATCTAGCCAACGTTACAAAAGAATTTCTGCAGTATTCAAGGTTCCTAAGAGCACAGTGGCCTCCATAATCCTTAAATAGAAGAAGTTTGGGACCACCAGAAGTCTTCCTAGACCTGGCCGTCCAGCCAAACTGAGCAATTGTGGGAGAAAAGCCTTGGTGAGAAAGGTAAAGAAGAACCTCAAGATCACAATGGCTGAGCTCCAGAGATGCAGTAGGGAGATGAGAGAAAGTTCCACAAAGTCAACTATCACTGCAGCCCTCCACCAGTCAGGCCTTTATGGCAGAGTGGCCCAACGGAAGCCTCTCCTCAGTGCAAGACATATGAAAGCCTGCATCGAGTTTGCTCAAAAACACATGAAGGACTCCCAGACTATGAGAAATAAGATTCTCTGGTCTGAGACGAAGATAAAACTTTTTGTTGATAATTCTAAGCGGTATGTGTGGAGAAAACCAGGCACTGCTCATCACCTGCCCAATACAATCCCAACAGTGAAACCAGGGAAAATTTGGGCCGAATGACCTCTTTAACTGAATTAGTAATATCAGCCTACAGTGGGCGAATTTCCTTCTGCTGATTATGAATAATAGGCAGTAGCCCACGATGATTTTTTATTTAATTCTGTAGTTTACACATAATGTACACTGCGGGTGCTGACTAAAACTCCCATCATTGTCGCCTGATCATGATCATCTTAGGGAGACAAGGCGTTAGATGATAGGTAACTATATCTGTATTTTTTATTTTTAATTCAATATGTATTTATTTATTTTACTTTAAGAACAGGCCCTGGCTGATGACTACTTCCATCAGCGGCGCCTGCTCTCGCCGTTATTAGTGAAAGCAGGCATAGGCTGATCTGATGGGAGTAGAACACTCATCAGCCAACGCCTGTGACCCGCGGTAAGCTTTTTACCGTGGGTCATAGTCACAGCTGCGGGCTCACACTGACATCTGACAGCATGATCCTGTAGTGCTCTAACTGGTGGTAACGATGTTACCGCCGATCAGAGCTGCCAGTGTTTCTCATGCTGTCACACAGATGACATCATAAGAAACACAGACTTCCTGAGGATTGCTAGAGAGGCAAATCAGAACACTCGATTGACTGCAAAAGACCTTCAGAAAGATTTATCAGACCCTGGACTTGTGGTACATTGTTCTACTTTTCGGAGACACGTGCACAAATATGGCCTTCATGGAAGAATCATGAGAAGAAAACCTCTCCCGCATCTGACGCGCCCCCTGGGCCTGTGCTGTGCAGGGGATACCCGGAGCCGGCTCGTTGGGGGTTGTAGTCCTCCGTGGCTGTGACACGGTCCGTGCCCAGGGAGGTCAAACCAATGGCAGTCTGGGTGTGATAACAAATGTCCGACTACGCCACCCGTGGATTGCGGTCAGTGGGGACCGCCGCTGCGCTGCAGACCGCTGAGGCTGATGTTGTATGCGCAGCCAAGTATGGGATAACTCCCCACGGGAGAAGTATTGCCTCAGGGCAGCTAGTGTGGATGATGAGAGTGATGGTGTGAGCGTCCCAGTATTAATGGTGCTGGTGCGGCGATGAAACACAGAGACTTGTGGTGCAGTTAAGGGTCTGTACTGATGGTATAACGCAGACCCTCCCGGGAGTACTGGCTAGCAGTAGAGGCCTGGTCAGTCTGAGAGCTAGCAGGATCTCCCCTTGGCCAGGTGGAGTTGTAGGCCTCCCCGTCTCTCTGCACTCTTTCCTGGCTACATTGCTGTGTGCGGGTAGAAGTAGCCCACGTCCCTGAGTATACCGTGTGGTGCTCACCCGTATGGCCGGTGACTTGGGGCCTTCCGTTAGCCTCCGCTTCATGATGGCAGTGCTGTTCCCTTGCTTGTGACCGTGCCTCTGGGCTTCTATGGCCAGAGGACATGGAATCCCCTGCCGGTTGGATTCTGCTGCTGGACCTGGATGTCCACACAGCCTCGGACTCCGTGTCCGGGTTTAGTATCTTTAGCCAAGGCGAGCTTTCTAGCTTCCAGCCTCTGGCACTCGCTCCTGCTCCTACAGAGCTTCTAGTTCTCGCTTTCCCTCTCCAGGCTCTGACTCTCAGACTCTGTCTGTCCTAATCCCGCCCCAGACCCAGTTTATAAGGGCAGATTCCTCCCCTCCCAGGTCTGGGCGGGCAGTGTTGCATGCTTAGGGCTCCTGACCAGAGAAACCTCCCACTTGCTCTCAGACATAATATTTCTATTACTGTGGCAACCAGACCCCTGGGGTGCCACACATCCTTATCATAAAAATCAGCATCAGAAGTATGCAAAAGAACATCTAAACAAGTCGGATGCATTTTGGAAACAAGTACTGTGGACCGATGAGGTTAAAATAGAACTCTTTGGCCTCAATGATCATAGGTATGTGTTGAGAAAAAGGGCACAGAATTTCAGGAAAATAATATCTCGCCAATGATTAAGCATGGGGGTGGATGAATCATTGCTTTGGGGTTGTGTTGCAGCCAATGGCACGGGGAACATTTAACGGGTAGAGGGAAGAATAGATTCAATGAAATTTCAGTATAATCTCTTTTTATTGAAATAGAAATAAACATTAACATATATAACATACATTAATAAATGCCGGTGTTTAGTCATCATGGCGATCAAAATAACATATTCTCTATCACTTCTCTGATAAGACTCGTACACCTCTTATCTAATAATGTAAATGACTCGCCCCCTGGGCCGTGGGGCTCTCGGAGTCGGGCAACAGGGCAATAATGGAGGTAGTAGTGGCAACCCGGTCCGTGGCTCAGGGTGGTCAGACCAAATGTTGTGGCAGTCTATTTATATGGTTTTGCAATGTCCGACTACGCCACCCGTGGATTGCGGCTATTATGAACCGCCGCTGCAAGGCAGTCCCCTGAGGCTAATGGTGTGTGCAGCTGAGATAGTATAACTCCCCACGGGAAGAGTGTAGCCTCAGGGCAGTGTAGTAGATGGTGGGGGTGATGGTGCAGGGAGTCCCAGTACCGTTAGTGCTGGCGAAGTAAGAAGCACAAAGACAACATGTTGCAGTCCAGGGTCTTTTACTCACAGTTCGTATACTCCAAGCCACTTCTGTACAGGTAGTGACTGCCCAAGCCGTGCCACGTCCACCAGGTGAGGGGCTCGGTCAACTCCCAGGCAATTCAGGAGCATGGCACAGGACCCCCTTCTGTCCTTTCTCTGGCTCGTGCCCCACCAGTGACCAAACTTCTGTCCAGCTGTCGCGGATTTATGCGGGAAAACGTGGGCCCCGTTTCCCGCTATCCTATATGGTGCCTTCCTAGCAGGTTTAGTAAGGGGTCGCACCAATATATGATCACGACCTCCGGTTCTTGGCTGAGGATTATTTGCCTCCACCAACTTGGGATCCGGTACCCTTTCCTTGCCTGACCCGTCACCCGTAATTTCCTGGGTCCTTAGGGTCCCTTCTTCCTTTTTGTTCCTGGGCCTTTCTCTTCGGTTCCTTTCTCTTTCTGTTCTGTTCCTTTCTTTCTCTCCCTCTCGCCCTGCCCATGTCCTAGGCCTGGCTCTGGAGCAGAACTCCAGCGGAGCCTCTGCTCCCCTCCTCCTCCACTCTCACTTCCTCCTCACAGACTCAACTTCTCTCTACTCTTTTAGAACTAAGATGGTGCCCACCTTATATACCTCCTCCTCTGTGTCTGAGCCCAGGTGACCTGCAACCAATGAGCTCCTTCCTATGCCCAGAAACCAGCCCCTATCTGCTCCCACATCACTAGGGTCCCGTCCCCCCCCCTCCACTCCAGCCAGGGACATAGTCAGTCGTGCTCGCATACTAATGGGAGCACCGTAGAGCTGTCCCCCGGAAATGAGGAGTGTATATGTGTGCAGCTAACTGAGCCCTGGTCCATACTCCAACCTTACCCGGGAGTGGAATACCACACCTCTGGCAGAGGTGCAATATCCCTGTAGCGGCCGAACCCTCGGGGCGCTACATAAACATTACTTTTAATCATATCCAACAGTGCAGACAACTACATAAATCAACAATACAACAGTACAAAAACAAAAAGAGAAAAAAGAAAAAAAAGAGGGGGTGGTGAGGGGGGAAGAGGAAAAAGAGAAAGAAAGATAAGAAAGGAGGGTAGGATTAGGAAATTGAAGAGGAGAAGGAGAACATAAACTAAGGCTCATTTTTTAGACTCTCTAATTAGTTCCCAGCACCAACCCAGATCCAATTCACCAATTTATCAGTCTCTCACTCAAACAGCCTGTGAAACTCCGATGAGTCCTGAAACGGAATCCAGACACTCCAGATCTTCCTGAATTTATCAGCACATCCATTAAAGTCAGCAGAAAGTTCCTCCATTCTGCAGATATTAAACATTTCATTTTTTTTTTAGATCCTTTTGATGAGGGCAGGATAGAAAGCCGAGCTTTCTCAGGACGATTTTCGACCCTACTTCCGGTAATTAGATTATAATTGGAAAATATTTTTTCCCACAAAGGTTTGATCTTACTACACTCCCACCATATGTGAAGCATAGATCCCTTTTCCACTTTACATCGCCAACATAAGTCTGAGGCTGCCGGAAATATGGTGTGAAGTTTTACTGGATACTGGTACCATCTTGCCATAATTTTGAAATTTTTCTCCTGCGCATAACATGTGACCGACATTTTGTGTGTAAACAAGAATCCTTTTCCCCAATCTCTTGAAGATATGACTACCCCCAATTCTTGTTCTCACATGTGTTGAAATTGTAACTTTCCTGAGATACTTTCCCTAATCAAATAATTATAAAGCAGCGATATTATATGATTGGGGGGAGATTCCTGTAAGAATAACCTCTTAAAAGAAGATGGTATACACTGGAATGGGGGTGCCAACCTCTGAGAAAACAAGAATGATTGCAACTGTAAGTATTCCATCCACAGCAATTTTCTAGGGACGTGGCCTGGAGCTCATGGAGAGAGGACGTGTGTAGCTGAAGCTCTTGCCATCCAGCCTTAAACCTACAGGATTTGACCCCTTATAGGGGTTTGGTTCCCACCACAACGACAGATCATCGTCTGGGATGTCCTCCTGATCCCTTTGGATCCTTTGGATACCACTTATATCCTGATTTAACCCGCCGCATCCCATCCGCAGTTGTAACAGTAGCCCTGCTGCTGTCGGACCATTACCTCATTGCCCTTAATATACTGAAGGATTACTGTTATCCATTATACTATCTCCATTATCCTGGAAGCCTCCTAACACCTGGAAGATACCGGAGTTACACAGATTGGGCCGCCCGCCATTTGACGCGATTATCCAGAGCCTGGAGTGAAGATCACAAAATGGCGGCGGCGATTTACCTCAGCACTACACTGCTGTGATTCTGACAGGAGTCTGTCAAATAATCTCTGAACTGGACTCTGGAAAATTCTTATTTCACGGATTTTATGCATTTATATATCTGCTGAACTTCTACTCTAAAACCACTGAAAAAGGAATCTGGACTCCTCAACCCTTAGATGATCACAAACAGGATCGACCTCTCACTGAAGCCTTGGATTAGGTCTTATATTGTGATAGTCATTCTCACTTCTTCTCTATCTTAACCCTTTGCTGTTCTTATTCCTCTGTAAAGTAATTAATACAACTGTTTGCCTTAACTGCCCATTGCACATATAGCTTGATAATTTGCCATTGCTTAGTATAAAACGATTTTCCTATACTATTTCTGGGGTATTGTTACTAGTGTCGTACTTTTGTGTTATTGAGTAATTGTTTATCTAAATTTACCACCTGAGACTTACTCTCCTATTTACTCATTTGATCATCCTTGTCTTACTGTGTAACTGATAAGTAGTATAGACATATTTGCATATATCTACAATATATCAATGTAAACTCTAATATTTGGGAAGGCTCTCTGAAAAGCATGGCGTCCCAGAAATCCAAGCTAGATAAATCCAAACCCACTTATAAAGACTCAGCTCAACTAGGAAACCCACATAGGAATAGATCTAGATCCCCTACTAAACAGAGTGATAATGACTCAAGGTCAAGGGATCGAGGCATGAAATCTGATGACTCCACAAATCCAGAATTTGATCCCCAGAAACAAAGGAGAGAAAAGAGGAAGGAGTCGGCCTTTAAACTAGCATCTGCACAAAAACCGACAGTGCAGGAGAGTTCTGACTCAGATGAAGACTCGTCCCTTATAACTAGTCCTCCTAAGCAACGGATAAGGACAGACAGCCCTCCATCTTTAGAAGTTACGGACCCGTTGCAGAATTTTGATTGGAAACAGTCAATTGACCAATCATTTTTTAAAGGGATATTCTCTGCCTTCAAGGAGTCCCTTCGCATTGACTTCGACACTAGGTATGATAAACTTCAGAAACAAATCGACTCAGTTACCAACAAAATAGATAAGACTGAGTCTGAGATCTTTGAATTGGAGCAAAAAAATAACAGACTAGAAAAAGAGTACCACCTCCTCAAGGAGGAATTTAGAACAGTAATAAATAAGCTCACTGACCTGGAGGACAGAGGTAGACGACAGAACTTAAAATTCAGAGCTATACCAGAGTCTGTCAAATCTGACCAACTTGCCCCCTACATCAAAAATTTGATTAGAACGGCAATTCCATCTTTATCTGACCTAGAAGTAACACTGGACAGGACACATCGGCTTCCTAAGCCTAAACACCTGAAACCTGATGTCCCAAGGGACGTTATCACTAAGTTCCATTTTTACCAGACTAAAGAGCAGCTCATGGAGTTTCTTAGGCACAAAAAATCCTTCCCTAAACCATACGACTCCATCAAGATCTTTGCTGACTTGTCGAGAGAGACAATGACCCAACGTAAAAACCTAACAAAGGTCACCGACGTATTACGAAATAATCAGATCCCCTATAAATGGGGATTCAACCCCACAAAGGTCCTGTTTCACCACCAGGGGAAAAATTACAGTATTTCTGACATTGCGGATGGGGGTAAACTCTTCAGGGACCTAGGAATTAACATCACCTGACGTTGCAATCTAATTAATGGGCTGAGGCATTAGGCCATAACTTTAGTCCCGCCTAGGAGGTCATCATCGAAACGTTAGTCCCTCCTTGTTTGGAACTTGGTATTTAGTTACTGGACTTAGACCTGTATTGAGGTATTTTATCGCTCAAGTTAAGTTGTTTTTTTTTTTTTTATTATTTAATTTCTATCTTTGTCTAAGGTTGTAGACTTGATCTGATTTATATTCTTTCTGGACATTTTATAGTTAATTTTTGAAAACATGCTTTGGAAAAAACAATGGACGATTTTATTTCACCAAATATTGAGCTTTTACCATTGCTTGTACAGTATAAGTCATGTCACTTAGATTTCTAACACATAATGTCAATGGCCTCAATACTCCACAGCGCCGTTTCTTTGCCTGGAAGACAATTAAGGACTATAATGCTGATATAGTAGCTCTCCAGGAAACTAAATTCTCCTCTGTCAAGCCACCCCATTTCGCTCATAAAGAATTCCAAAATATATTTTACGCCAATAATATCAAGAAAAAGTGGGGAGTAGCCCTGTTAATCAAAAATTCTGTCTCGTTTGAATTAATCTCAAGCCTTAAAGATCCAGATGGGAGGTATATTATATTAATCTGCAAACTGAACCACCAAATTTTTACCCTCGCTAATGTATATGTACCCAACCAAGGCCAAATATCCTTCCTGAATAAAATAATGCGTACTATTACCCAAAATAAACAAGGTGATTTAATTCTCTTCGGAGACTTTAACATTGCACCAAATTCTCTCCTGGACTCTTCTAACAAGTCAAGGCGTCAATCTTCCTCACTAGGCCCATGGTTGCTCAAAATGGATTTATATGTTTTTAGATGCCTTCATTCGTCTTCCCTGGAATTCACTCATTACTCTGGTACTCACAATTCCCACTCTAGGATAGATCTAATTCTCACTAACATATTCTCACTTCCTAAATTTAAAAATATACTAATAGCACCCAGAGTGTGGTCAGATCACTCACCTGTAATATTCGAAGTAACAAACCCCCAAAATACCATTGTAGAAAAAATCTGGCGTAATAATAGTTTCCTCTATAACCATCCTGTCTACAAAAAAGAAATCGACAAAGCCATCCAGAACTACTTCAATGAGAATGACACTGGTGATATCTCTATATTCACACTTTGGTCGGCCTTCAAGGCAGTACTTAGAGGCAAGCTTATACAATTAAATTCACAACTAAACAAATCTAATAGAGAAAAAACTCAAAAATTAGTTCATGAAATTTATGCTTTAGAGCAAAAACAAGTCTCCAATCCTTCATTTGACTATTCAAAAGATATCCTTAAATTGAGAACAAACCTTAAATCTCTCCTCACCACCGAGTATGACAAATTTATACAGACTACTAAATCTAGGTACTATTTCTCTGCTGACAAACCATCGAAACTGCTTGCAGCTAAGATTAGACATTACAAAACTAAGTCACGTATTAGCGAGATTAGAGACCCCCTAGGCCATTCCTATAACCATCCTAAAGATATAGTCAAAGTTTTTGCAAATTTTTATAATTCCCTATATAACCTAAAAGATGATCCAAGCTTCTCAAAACCTTCTGATTCAGACATTAATAATTATTTACACAAACTACATTTACCCACACTAACCGACCAAGACCTACAAGATTTGAACCTCCCATATTTACCGAAAGAGATTTCGGGAGTAAAGTCATGGCCAAAAGTTTTGAGAATGACACCAAAATTATATTTTCACATGATCTGCTGGCCTCTGGTTTTTATTAGTGTTTGTCTGATGTTTATATCACATACAGAAATATAATTGCAATCATATTATGAGTACCAATAGGTTATATTGACAGTTAGAATGAGTTAATGCAGCAAGTCAATATTTGCAGTGTTGCCCCTTCTTCTTCAAGACCTCTGTAATTCTCCCTGGCACGCTCTCAATCAACTTTTGGACCAAATCCTGACTGATAGCAGTCCATTCTTGCATAATCAATGCTTGCATTTTGCCAGAATTTGTTGGTTTTTGTTTGTCCACCCGTCTCTTGATGATTGACCACAAGTTCTCAATGGGATTAAGATCTGGGGAGTTTCCAGGCCATGGACCCAAAATCTCTATGTTTTGTTCCATGAGCCATTTAGTTATCACCTTTGCTTTATGGCAAGGTGCTCCATCATGCTGGAAAAGGCATTGTTGGGCGCCAAACTGCTCTTGGACGGTTGGGAGAAGTTGCTCTTGGAGGACATTCTGGTACCATTCTTTATTCATGGCTGTGTTTTTAGGCAAGACTGTGAGTGAGCCGATTCCCTTGGCTGAGAAGCAACCCCATACATGAATGGTTTCAGGATGCTTTACAGTTGGCATGAGACAAGACTGGTGGTAGCGCTCACCTCTTCTTCTCCGAATAAGCTGTTTTCCAGATGTCCCAAACAATCGAAAAGGGGATTCATCAGAGAAAATGACTTTGCCCCAGTCCTCAGCAGTCCACTCCCTGTACCTTTTGCAGAATATCAGTCGGTCCCTGATGTTTTTTCTGGAGAGAAGTGGCTTCTTTGCTGCCCTCCTTGAAACCAGCCCTTGCTCAAAGAGTCTCCGCCTCACAGTGCATGCAGAAGCACTCACACCAGCCTGCTGCCATTCCTGAGCAAGCTCGGCACTGCTGGTAGTCCGATCCCGCAGCTGAAACAGTTTTAAGATACGGTCCTGGCGCTTGCTGGTCTTTCTTGGGCGCCCTGGAGCCTTTTTGACAACAATGGAAGCTCTCTCCTTGAAGTTCTTGATGATGCGATAGATTGTTGACTGAGGTGCAATCTTTGTAGCTGCGATACTCTTCCCTGTTAGGCCATTTTTGTGCAGTGCAATGATGGCTGCACGTGTTTCTTTAGAGATAACCATGGTTAACTGAAGAGAAACAATGATACCAAGAACCAGCCTTTTAAAGTGTCCAGTGATGTCATTCTTACTTAATCATGACTGATTGATCGCCAGCCCTGTCCTCATCAACACCCACACCTGTGTTAATGGAACAATCACTAAAACAATGTTAGCTGCTCCTTTTAAGGCAGGACTGCAATGATGTTGAAATGTGTTTTGGGGGTTAAAGTTCATTTTCTGGGCAAATATTGACTTTGCAAGTACAGTAATTGCTGTTAAGCTGATCACTCTTTGACATTCAGGAGTATATGCAAATTGCCATTACAAAAAATGAAGCAGTAAACTTTGGAAAAATTACTATTTGTCTCATTCTCAATACTTTTGGCCATGACTGTAATCAAAGGACTTAAACTGGGCAAATCTCCAGGCCCCGATGGACTACAGAATGAGCTATATAAAACTTTTGAAACTCGTTTAGTTCCCTACCTAACCAAATTAGCCAACCATACAACACAACAGGCCTATCTTCCTCAGGATATGCTTGAAGCGATAATAACCATAATCCCAAAAGAAAAAGGTGACCCACTCGACACAAAGAACTATAGGCCCATATCCCTCCTAAATTCGGATACAAAAATTTTAGCGAAGTTGGCTGCGGAAAGATTAAAAATTCATATCGGTAAATTGGTGCATGAGGATCAGGCGGGTTTTATTCCTGGCAGAAATACTGCCGATGCCACCAGAAGAGCAGTCAATCTCATTACCCTAGTTGAGCGTTCCAATCTTCCTTCGGCCTTCCTTGCACTGGATGCAGAGAAGGCTTTTGACAGGGTCTACTGGCCATTCCTATTTAACACACTACAAAAATTTGGTCTCAAGGGTAATATTCTCAACCTAATTAAGTCAATGTATTCTGCTCAATCAGCTCGTGTCTATTCCAATAGTTCTTTGTCACAAAGATTTTCCCTGTCTAATGGCACTAGACAGGGGTGCCCTCTTTCCCCCATTCTTTTTGCCCTGTTTATAGAGCCATTTGCCTCTTCTATTAGAGAAAACATTAACATTACTGGCATCCCTGTCAATACTAAGCAAAGCAAAATAGCCCTATTTGCGGATGATATTTTACTTACCATCTCAAATCCCCTTAAGTCCCTGAGGCATATTACCACCACAATTGACGAATTCTCACACCTATCACTATACAAAGTTAATAAGTCTAAATCTCAAATAATTGACTTTAACATAGAAAACACATTTCTACAATACCTAAAAAAGAATTTGAGTACATATGGGAGGAGAAGAAAATTATATATCTGGGAATTAAGTTGACTAAACCTTCTTCAGATCTAGTCTCAGAAAATTTGACCACACTATTCAACACTTTTCATTTAGATTACATTCGCCTGGCTAAGCTAGAAATCTCATGGCTAGGTAGAATTGAAGCGTTCAAGATGCTCTTACTCCCAAAATTTATTTATGTCATAAGATCTATTCCCATTTTTAAACCAAAACAATGGTTCAAGAAACTACAATCTCAACTTATGAAATATATTTGGAACCATAAAAAGGCAAGAATCCCTACCCTCTCATTATTAAAACATAAAAAGATGGGAGAACTGGGTGTTCCCAATTTATATAATTATTATCTGGCCACCACATTAAAGCTTTCTCAGGGATGGTTAATTGAATCTAATAACACATCCTGGATCAACATAGAGACGTCAGCTGCTAAAACTGAACAATTAAGGTCCCTAATTCTCGCCCACCTTATTGAGCCTTCTAGGCCCCCGCCAAACTACCCCACCTTAAAAGCCGTTATTCTGGCCTGGAGAGACTTGGTAAACAAATCCTCTACACACTTCCCTTTAATTAAAATTAAAAATATCCCTTTGGTTGTACTAGAAATCTTAATTACAAACCTCGACCTGTCGACCTGGCTAGATAAAGGCATAAATACTGTTAATGACCTCATTTCTGATGATACCCTCTTACCCTTTTACACATTACAAACTAGATACTCTCTCTCAAGAGATGAGAGGACGAATTGGAAGCTTATCTCTAATTTGCTTACGAAACCTTCTCTCACGTTTGCCATGCCACAAATAGTAGTACAATTAATAAATAATCCAGAGAAAACATCTATTTGGAAGACAAATGCATTGTATAAAATTTTTAATGAGGAAGTGAATTTGCCTTACCACCCCTTTTTTAAAACTTGGGAGAAAGAACTTAACATTAAAATAGATCTGAATAAAATGAGTAAGACCTTAAACATAATATACTCTCACACAGCTTCAGCGACAATGCATGAGTCTTACTTCAAGGTTCTTTCACGGTGGTACTGGACTCCAATAAAACTTCATCGCATTAACCCCACCAATTCGCCTTATTGCTGGAGGAAATGCAATAATCAAGGCACATTAACCCACATGTTCTGGGGATGTCCTAGACTGCTTAAATTTTGGATGGATACTAAACTCTTAATATCAGATATCACAGGAATGACCATATTCATTACTCCACAATTAGCCCTCTTGTCAATTGGAATAGAAGACTTCCCAAAGCAGTTACGATTAATAATTTCGCATATTATAGTGACTGCTAGACTCATTATTGCTACGAGATGGACTAAACCTGATCCACCCGGTATAGATGTACTTATAGACCGAATTACCCAACATAGCGTGTATGAACACAATATAGCAATTAGAAGCAACTCTTTCTCAAAATACCTAGATCGTTGGACCCCCTGGATCTCTAAATACTTACCGCTACTCTTACATAAGGCCCATTGACATTCCATATATTATCAAGTGAACCAATTGTTTGACTCTCTCCTTTGTTCTTTTTAATGGTAATACAGAACTTCCTTGAGCTCAATTAAAATCTAAATTTTTTATGAATCTTTTTTATTTTTATTTTTTTAGACACATTTAATGTATTTCTTTAATAAACCTAAAGTTTATGTCTTCATAGATTTTATGGGGTCATCATAACCCTCGAAATCTCAATCATTAGACAATAAAACTTTCACAGTCCTTATCTATGAACTAATCCAATATTTACAGCCAGAACTGTTTACCTTTCTCCCACAGTAATAGCTCTGCTTTACATTACCTGTCTCATCTATTGCATTATTTCTGTGTCCTATTGTGTATAAATATGTGACTCTTCAGATTTTGTGTCATACTATGCCTGATGAAGAGACCTGAGTAGTCTCGAAAGCTTGCAACTTGTTACCATCTTTTCAGTTAACCATTAAAAGGTATCAGCCACTGAGGACTCTCAAATCTTAATATTTTTCTAATAATTTTTCCATGGCTAGCACAGTACAAAAATATATATTTTCCCTGATGTAAACATAACACCATCTGTAATAAGCTAAAGTTGAAAAGAGGATGGCTTCTACAAATGGATAATAATCCTAAACACGTCAAAATCAAGATCTGCACTGGTAAAGCCCCCCACTCATAACACATTAGGTAGCTGTCAGCCAAAAGACTGTTCAACTGACAGCCATCTCTTCTGAGCCCCTTATATACAAGAACGCTCAGCTTGGCTCCTGTGTTCTCTATGAGAGCGACTAATAAACTCCACTGTCAGCAGCTTATCTGCTGGAAAACAGAATGAGCTACCATTGGAAATACAACATGCAGGCTCCTTCTCTCCTCCAACATCATCTGTAGGGTACGTTCATATGACTGTATTGTCGGTCCCAGTGTTTTCCGTGAAAAAACTGACAGAACTAGACACAGACAGATCTAGGTCCATTGGGCTGTTTAGATAAGTGTTTGAAAAAAAGCAAGTGAAAAAAATCATAGCACGCATAGGTTCTTCCTTAAAATGGATGAGAGTAAGCCATTCAAGTCCAAAGGTGCACAAAAAAACAGATCCCATACAGATCATCCATATAGCTTCCATTTTTTTATGGATACATTTCCATTATTAACCTAGAAAACTGTATTTGGTCTTGTATATGATAATAACTGTTGATGGAAAAGAAGGATGGTGTACAGACCACAACTGACCACCAAACTGATGAAAATCATCCATTTTTCTGGATTAAAAGATAAATGTCCCTTTCTTGTCTGATGTCAGATTCTCGCTGCTCCACAGTCTGGGAATTCTGATGGATTTTTTCTTTTATAATGCATCAAATGTTTTCTCCTGGTGAAAGGTCTGGACTGCAGGTGGCCGGTTCTTCACCTGAACTCTTCCTCTTCGATGCCATGCTGCTGTGATGGATGTAGTATGTGGTGTAGCATTGTCTTGCCAAAATATGCAAAAAAAAAGATCCAACAAATACACAGAAAAAAAGTATGCAAAAAGAGGGATAACCTAAAAATCTAAAAATAGTCAATGCTTATTAACATGCAAGACATATTAAAAATATTTAAAAAGCACAAATGGCTGTAAGCCTGTAACATAAATTTTCCAGACCACAGCACTATAGTGCTAGGATCTACCCTGTCTGTCAATAAGGTAATTTAGGAACCCAAAAGTTAATACCACCTTAATACAGATATATTACTGTATAATGTACCAATAATATGAAAATTGTTACATCAATGACCCAGGCCCTAAAATAAGGGCAAGTATTAAAGTGTATAGTGGGTTAAAGATATACACGCCCAATAAATAATGCACAAAAGCACAAAATAAAAGATGATAAAGAGGAGTGTATACAACAATTGTATGATAGAGTCAGAAAAGTTGCAGAAAAATCCTACTGCCGGCACAATAGCAAATAGCCACACAGAGTGAAGGTAAATGTGAAGTTTGTGCCACCTGGGCCATAGATATAACAATTTTCATATTATTGGTATAGCTGTGATTTGGGTTATATTATAATATACCTTTATTAAGGTGGTATCAACTTTTGGTTTCCTAAATTACCTTATTGACAGACAGGGTAGATCCTAGCATTATAGAGCTGCGGTCTGGAAAATTTGTCATTTGTGCTTTTTAAATATTTTTAATATGTCTTGTTTGGCTTGTATGTTAATATACATTGACTATTTTTAGGTGATCCCTCTTTTTGCAACACCTCTGTATAAGGCTCATCATTGATCACTCCTTTCATGTGTAAGCTGCCCGTGTCAGAGGCACTAATGCAGCCCCAGACCATCAGAGATGCAGGAACTAAGCGCTGATAACAAGCTGGATGGTCCCTCTGCTCTGCAGTCTGCAGGACAAGGCGTCCACAGTTTCCATAAATAATTTCATATTTTTATTCATCCGACCTCAGAACAGTTAATATCTTCTGATCTGATTTCTATGTTCTGCAGTGAATATAATATGGCTAAAAGAGATTTCCAAATCATTACATTCCTGTTCTCTTTATACATTTACACAGCGTCACAAGTTTTTTGGAATTGGGGTTGTAAATATATCTATAAATATTTCTATCTACATGTGTACATCCATCAGAATAACTGCTCTTAGCGATGTCACAATATCAGAGTTCTAGAATGTTGATGTCACACAAGTCATGAAGTCACAATATGAAGAACTGATAAAACTTCTGCTCACGGCCTCCTCCACTGAGGGTTATAGAATTTGTGGAGTGAGGATATTTTTGCAATTCTGATTGAGTGAGCAAAATGTCTGAGTATAAGCGCAAACGTCGCTTTATTATTGATTCTGTTACAGAGAGCAGCGGTATTGATGACCAGGTGAGTGGCGGATTCTGGAGTATGTTGTCTATTTGAAATTCTGGAAATGTGAAGACTTTTTTTTACTTTTTATTATTTCCTTTTCCCAGTTACTGGTCAATAAAAAATGCCGCAGAGTTTTTGCGTCCGACACAGAGGACAGCAGCGGTGATGAGAATCCCCATCAGGTGAGCGCTCACTTCTCTCCAGCACTGTCTGCGGCTCTGGGGGTCTACTGGAGATCAGGGGACGCCCCATTCTGTGATTATGCCACTGTATCGCTGCTAATCCTTCATTCTCAAGGTCTTTATATTTCTTTATTTCAGTCTCATCCACTTATTTCAAGGTCTCCAAGGAGCCTTGAAGATGAAGATGGTGGCTCTGGTCCCCACCTGCTATACATAGAGTCAGGCATGTAATAAAGCGTCTGGAAGGATCATAAATTCCTTCCTGTAAAATAAGAAAATTAGATTTTTATTGATTAGGAAAACTGAACGACACAGAAGTAAATGACGATGTTTCTTCTTTTCTCCAGAGCCCAATTCTCCCCGATTCAGCTTTGTGCAGGAGGAGACAGCAAGGTAATGTATTCCTATATATCCGTTTTATCTGGGTCATGTTCATGATTTCTGGTCGCTAGATGGCGCTATTATTAGCATATTTTCAGATAAGGTGTCAGCTGTATGTCTGCAGGTCGTGTACGGTCTTAGTATATATCCAGTAGTGATGTGTGATCCTCTTTGATGCTTTGTTACCAGGAGACAGGAGCGTCCCATCAATTACTGTTTCCTGAGAAATCTGTCTTCACCCACGTCCAAATATGTCACCGACTTCCGTAAGAACAAACAGGAGCTGGTACGACGTCTGTACAAGTTTTATAACAGGACCGTCTTTGAGAACCAGGTATTCAGTTATAACACACAGCTTGGAATAGGGTTATAGGGGATGAAGGTTTAGAGCTAGGGATAGTGTATCCAGTGTATATAGTATATACCTCTACATTCTGTATATATAGGGTGATACGAGGCAAAGGGTTAGAGCTAGGTATAGTGTATCCAGTGTATATAGCATATACCTCTACATTCTGTATATATAGGGTGATACGAGGCAAAGGGTTAGAGCTAGGGATAGTGTATCCAGTGTATATAGTATATACCTCTATATTCTGTATGTATATCGTGATATGAGGTGAAGGGTTAGAGCTAGGGATAGTGTATCCAGTGTATATAGTATATACCTCTACATTCTGTATGTATAGGTTGATAGGGGATGAAGGGTTAGAGCTAGGGATAGTGTATCCAGTGTATATAGTATATTCCTCTATATTCTGTATGTATATGGTGATACGAGGCAAAGGGTTAGAGCTAGGGATAGTGTATCTAGTGTATATAGCATATACCTCTACATTCTGTATGTATAGGGTGATACGAGGCAAAGGGTTAGAGCTAGGGATAGTGTATCCAGTGTATATAGCATATACCTCTACATTCTGTATGTATATGGTGATATGAGGTGAAGGGTTAGAGCTAGGGATAGTGTATCCAGTGTATATAGCATATACCTCTACATTCTGTATGTATAGGTTGATAGGGGATGAAGGGTTAGAGCTAGGGTTAGTGTATCCAGTGTATACAGTATATACCTCTATATTCTGGACGTATATTGTGATAGGAGGATAAAGGATTACAGCTAGGGATGGTGTATGCAGTGTAAATAGCATATACCTCTATATTCTGTAGGTATGGGGTGGTATGGGAGATAGTGAGTAGATGGTTAAAGATAGGGTTAGGGTATCCAGTGTACATAGTATATACCTCTATATTCTGTAGGTGTGGGGTAATATGAGGGATAATGAATGTATGGTTAGAGCTAGGATTAATGTATCCAGTATATATAGTATATACCTCTATATTCTGTAGGTATGGGGTCATATTGAAGATAGTGAATGGAGGGTTAGAGCAAGGGTTAGTGTATCCAGTGTATATAGTATATACCTCTGTATTCTGTAGGTATTGGGTGATATTGAAGATAGTGAATGGAGGGTTAGAGCAAGGTTAGTGTATCCAGTGTATATAGTATATACCTCTATATTCTGTAGGTATGGGGTGATGTGGGGGATAGTGAATAGAGGGTTAGAGCTAGGGTTAGTGTATCCACTATATACAGTATATACCTCTATATTCTGTATTTCTACTTCTTCTGTAGCTTCCTGCATATATGGACATCAGCTGGAATAAAAGGCTGCGTAAAACAGCTGGTCGCACTGGATTCCTGGAGAACAACGGGGACCGCTACGCCATCATCCAGTTATCGGATAAAGTCTGCGATTCAGCAGGTAGTCGTCACATCCGGCACAATTTATAGATTAGCTGTGGTGAAATCTTCCCCACATCTTTACTCCTGATTGTTATTATATCCTGCTTTGTCCTTAGAACGACTCCGAGACACATTGATCCATGAGATGTGTCATGCTGCCTGCTGGGTCATCGATGGCAATGGAGAACTTGCCCATCACCAACTATGGGAGCAGTATTGTGAGAAGGTCGCACAGATCCACCCTGACCTTCCACCCATTACTGTATTCCATAGTTGGGAGTACCACTACCCGGTGGTGTACCAATGCTCAGGGTGCCAGTACAGGTAAGATACGACTCAAATAAACTATGGACAGACGGGCGTCTGATACTGGCCGTGGGTGTATGTGCTACTACCACTGCTTGCTTCATGACTTCTGCAATCAATATGAAGGGGCTCTGTCATTGATGTTGGATGTGAGTGTACCTTTAGGATCAGTCTTTAATATCTTTAATAAGCTTTATCTCCCACTCCAGAGTCGGACGTTGGACGGATTCTCTCGACACCGAGAAGTTTGGGTGCGGCTACTGTGAGAACAAGTTGGTTCTAGTAACCACAACCTGAGAAGATCTATCAGCGACCATCCAGCTCCATCAATAGTCCGATCATCGGCTCGGCCAAGATAGCAGCACACAGATGAAGTCATCCAGAAGACTAGTGGAAAGTCACATCTCAGTCTTCCACCATTTTTCGGGCGTCACGGTGACTCAGTGGTTAGCACTGGTGTCTGCAGCACTCAGGTGGTGGAAACAAATACGACCACGGACATCTGCATGGAGTTTGTATGTCCTCCCCTTGTCGGCGTGGGTTTCCTCCGGGTTCTCCGGTTTCCTCCCACACTCCAAAAATATACTGATAGGTTAATTGGCTTATTCCAAATTGTCCCTAACATGAATTATGGTTCTCCCTGTACAGCGCTACAGACTATGTCATCGCTATATTATCGAGGGGAATCAAATTCATCATTAAATACAAATGCTTTAAACAAACTTATTATTGTAATGTTGACTTGTGTCAGTCATTTCATACACAGATTACTTCCAAAAAAGTTATGTCCTATAGTGGGACGTCTGGAGGTGAGATTCCGCCATACCGATGGCCAGGGACAGGCATGCGGGTGCTAACACCTACATGGACTGGCAGGACAGGCTTACACTGGTAATATACAGCGTATACACCCACAACGACTCACACACATCAAACCAAGCAAAGTCATCAAGTTTCAGAGCTCCCATAGAAATGAATGGTGATAGCCGCACATGCGCAGCCACTTTCCATTTCTGACAGTGTGTAACGGGGTCGTTCTTGAGTTACATGTGGGTCCCTGATCTCAGCAATGGGACCTGCATCTATCAAACATTTATGATGTATGCTTTCGATAGAGGATGAAATAATGTCTTCAATACGCTTCGTCACGTGTCCACGGGCATGCTCGCGATTTCTAATGCTGACCCTATGCTGCTCTCTGATTCAGTTATGTTACCATCAACATAGTGCATTAAGCATTAATGCTTTAAAGGGCACAGCTCAACTTTCCATCCTAATGTGGCACCTCAAACGTCACAAATTTTTCCAGGGCATTCATAAGGGGTATCTCTGCATTTTCGTCACGAACGGGGAAACAGCTGATCAGCGGATGTGCACGGTGCTGGACCCTCAGTGATCTGATATTGATGACCTATTCTAAAGATATTCCACCAATTATCAAACACCTGAATAACTTCTTTAATTAGTTTAGGGGAGTGATTGAACCATTTTTAAGCCAAACACAATCCTTAATATTTATTCTTCACCGGAAGGTACAATGTGTTAAAAAACAGCTGATTATGGGGCCCATGGGCATTACAAGTATTGGAGACCCGCTCCTTTCTAATGGGAACATTTTTTTATGAGGCCCTCCTCCACGTCTCTTCCAAGGGGCATTGGAGTGACTCCCAATTTTTGGCAGCCCTTGCATTCACTGCATAGCAAACACAATGGGAGACCCACTTTCTAATAATGGGAACATTGTTTTCAGGAGGCCCTCTGACCTCCACGTCTTTTCCAAGGGGCATTGGAGTGCCTCCAAATTTTTGGCAACCCTTGCATTCACTGCATAGGCAAACACAATGGGAGAGCTACTTCCTAATAATGGGAAATTTGTTTTCAGGAGTCCCTCCTCTAGGTCTCTTCAAAGGGGTATTGGGGTGCGTCCAAATTTTCAAAGTGGTATTGGGGTGCGTCCAAATTTTGGGCAGCCCTGCCACTCACAGCATACGCAATAACAGTATAGGAGACCTATTCTTTAGTAATGGGAACAATAAAACATAGCCGGCTGATGGTTCTCTAAGAATAGTGAGGGCCGATTGCTGGCCCTTTAAGAATAGTAAAGGCCGCCTGATGAACATTGTTGACAGAAGTGACCTGGGAGTCAGAGATGCTTCCAGGGGTCTTTCCCATACTGTCCCCATGTCATTTGAACACTGTTCCCATAGATTTGGGCAATTTGCAATCCTCAGACCGCCGGGGGGAGGCGCCTGAAAAATGCCCGAGTTTGCCATAGACTTACATTGGGCTCGTTGCTCGGGTCGAGCACCCGAGTATTCCAATGTGCTCGGCCCGAGCATCGAGCACCCGAGCATTTTAGTGCTGGCCCATCACTACTCATAAGAGCACATTTATCTTTACAAACAACAGAACAGTGATAGCTGTCACATCTGTGTTCTGATACCTTAGCTCCCCAATAAGACATGGGAGTAAATCAATACTTTACAAGCTGCTCTGTGGCTGGGGGCACTGGTAAAATAGTGTCTTATTGTCATGCAAGGTGAGGGAAGGAACAGTGTACAAGGACAGGAATAGGGGTAAGTGGAAGGGAGCCCAACATCTAGAGAAAGGGGGAGTGGAGACCCCTAGGCAGATCTAATATCACCCTGACTACTCTATCATACTTATATAGGTTCATCTCCAATAGCAGAGCAGGAAACTTAATCCCTGAATGTCCCTAGAGCTAGGCCCTAGGTAGGGAGGGACACTATATGAGGGGCAGCTCATGATAAGTGTTACTTCTCTTTTCTTTACATGATACCAGATTGATGGTGCTATTGTGGGCTGATGTTCTTCATAGACTTGTGTGAACAGCCCCTATTATATTCTTGCTCGGATGATTCAGAAGTTTGCTGTATATATGATACCTCTCTGTGGAGAATCAGCTTTAGGGATTCTCTTAACAATGTAAGAAAAAAAAAGATTAACCACTGCATGTGATAGGGGTTATATACTGGGCTCGGGTAATGATTGATAGAACTTATTCAGGAATTTATAAGCCCTACTAGCCCAGTTATTTGTAGTTATGTATTGTCTCTAAATTTCCCTAGAGCTGTCATTTTGCTTTATTGAACAGTTGTCGTCTTTTAATGTTTATTGAAATGGTCAGTCTCTGAATCTATACGTTCACTTCTTCCTATCTTTTTTCACGACTGTAGTTTTGTATTTATTAGGATAAATGAATTTATTAGTATAGAAGAATTTTTAGGGACATAAGGGACACCGTCGTTAAGCAGGGGCGCCACTTAACACAAATTATGGTGCCAACCTCCTCTGCCAGGAAGGTAGAGACATTAGGGATAAAGTAGGGACAGGTTTAGCCTGCACTCTCTCCTGATCAGTGTGTAACCTAATATGGATATTCCCTAATACTTTATTTTGTATTTTTGTTGTTTTGTCTATTGTGGATTGTTATAGTCCTTTTCAGATAATTTATTAAAAGTTACATTTTAGGGGTCTAATCTTCTATAGGTTTTTCATGCTAAATTAGGCCCTGTTTACATATTTTTTTTGCTAAGGTGTTTAACTGAACACTAGTCAGGCCCCACTGTAACTAAAGAAAACAAGGTAAACAAACAAAGGGGATACATTTAGCTTGAGAAGACACCAGAGAGGTAGCGCCAACTGTCCTCCAAGGGAAGTCCAAGAATGAACTAGCTGGCTACTAGTACTCCAGGCATAGACAGCAGAACATAGAACTACCACCAGCGACTCTCTGGAGACACAGAGTTTTTAACTACCAAGCAAGGGTGTGTCAACCAGCAGCAGAAGGTGGAGGTCACCGCTGGGTACTAAAGGAAGAAGGATATCACTACACTACAGAGATGAGAGGATCAAGAAGGTGTCTGTAATGCCAAGCGCAGTGACCTTCTACAGCCGGATCCAGAGTGACTGTCTCTCACACTTGATACACCAGTGATATCTGATAAACAAAAAAAAATAAAATGTTGTAGGTACGTTCTCCTGAAATGGTTGCAACAGTCACAACTCCTATAAAAGCATGTAAAGGCTGCTGCAGGATGTCACGCACGGTGTGGGAAAGACTAAGTGCAACACGAAGGGAAGAAGGGGAGGAAGCCAAAACACTAGGGTAAGTGGGATTGGAGACCCCTAGGCAGATCTAATATCACCCTGCCTACCCTACCATCCCTATATAGGTTCCACACTTATCTCCGAACAGGACCCTAAACCCTGGATGACCCTAGAGGTAGACCCTAGATAAGGAGGGGGAAGAGTGAGCACTGGTCAGGACCTACTACAAACTATAGACAACAAAGTAGACAAACAAAGGGGATTAACTTAGCTTAAGAAGACACCAGAGGAGTAATGACAACTGTCCTCCAAGGGCACCAGAGAAGATGCTAGCCGATTGCTAATGCTCCAAGCCTGTACATAGAAGTATTACCGGCAATTCCCTGGAGAAAACGGAGTGTTTTTAACTCCCACTCAAGGGTGTGTCAATCAGCAGCAGGAGGGAGATTGCCACTGGGTCATAAAGGCAGAAGGATTAAGAAGGCATCTGTAATGCCAAGCGCAGTGACCTTCTACAGCCAGGTCTATTACACCTGTCACACCCTTGACACAGGACCACCAATAAATTCACATGAAGAAAATGAGAGGAATACGGTGGTTCAGAGTCCGCACTGCCCAGAGTTCAAAAGGTGTAGTCGCACACAAGGATTAAGCATGAATGTGTTTTATTGTGTCAATGCGTTTCAAGGTCTCCAAACCTCTTCATCAGGACCAAACCACAATGATTTTTATATATATACAGTACAGACCAAAAGTTTGGACACACCTTCTCATTTAAAGATTTTTCTGTATTTTCATGACTATGAAAATTGTATATTCACACTGAAGGCATCAAAACTATGAATTAACACATGTGGAATTATATACTTAACAAAAAAGTGTGAAACAACTGAAAATATGTCTTATATTCTAGGTTCTTCAAAGTAGCCACCTTTTGCTTTGATGACTGCTTTGCACACTCTTGGCATTCTCTTGATGAGCTTCAAGAGGTAGTCACCGGAAATGGTCTTCCAACAATCTTGAAGGAGTTCCCAGAGATGCTTAGCACTTGTTGGCCCTTTTTGCCAGCTCACCCCAAACCATCTCGATTGGGTTCAGGTCTGGTGACTGTGGAGGCCAGGTCATTTGGCGTAGCACCCCATCACTCTCCTTCTTGGTCAAATAGCCCTTACACAGCCTGGAGGTGTGTTTGGGGTCATTGTCCTGTTGAAAAATAAATGATGGTCCAACTAAACGCAAATCGGATGGAATAGCATGCCGCTGCAAGATGCTTTGGTAGCCATGCTGGTACAGTATGCCTTACATTTTAAATAAATCCCCAACAGAGTCACCAGCAAAGCACCCCCACACCATGACACCACCTCCTCCATGCTTCACGGTGGGAACCAGGCATGTAGAGTCCATCCATTCACCTTTTCTGCGTCGCACAAAGACACGGTGGTTGGAACCAAAGATCTCAAATTTGGACTCATCATACCAAAGCACAGATTTCCACTGGTCTAATGTTGATTCCTTGTGTTCTTTAGCCCAAACAAGTCTCTTTTGCTTGTTGCCTGTCCTTAGCAGTGGTTTCCTAGCAGCTATTTTACCATGAAGGCCTGCTGCACAAAGTCTCCTATTAACAGTTGTTGTAGAGATGTGTCGGCTGCTAGAACTGTGTGGCATTGACCTGGTCTCTAATCTGAGCTGCTGTAAACCTGCGATTTCTGAGGCTGGTGACTCGGATAAACTTATCCTCAGAAGCAGAGGTGACTCTTGGTCTTCCTTTCCTGGGGCGGTCCTCATATGAGCCAGTTTCTCTGTAGCGCTTGATGGTTTTTGCAACTGCACTTGAGGACACTTTCAAAGATTTCCCAATTTTTCGGACTGACTGACCTTTATTTCTAAAAGTAACAATGTCCACTCGTTTTTCTTTACTTAGCTGCTTTTTTCTTGCCATAATACAAATTCTAACAGTCTATTCAGTAGGACTATCAGCTGTGTATGCACCTGACTTCTGCACAACACAACTGATGGTCCCAACCCCATTTATAAGCCAAGAAATCCCACTTATTAAACCTGACAGGGCACACCAGTGAAGTGAAAACCATTTCCGGTGACTACCTCTTCAAGCTCATCAAGAGAATGCCAAGAGTGTGCAAAGCAGTCATCAAAGCAAAAGGTGGCTACTTTGAAGAACCTAGAATATAAGACATATTTTCAGTTGTTTCACACTTTTTTGTTAAGTATATAATTCCACATGTGTTAATTCATAGTTTTGATGCCTTCAGTGTGAATGTACAATTTTCATAGTCATGAAAATACAGAAAAATCTTTAAATGAGGAGGTGTGTCCAAACTTTTGGTCTGTACTGTATATATATATATATATATATATATATATATATATATATATATATATATATATATATATATACATACATATATACACTGCTCAAAAAAATAAAGGGAACACTCAAATAACACATCCTAGATCTGAATGAATGAAATATTCTCATTGAATACTTTGTTCTGTACAAAGTTGAATGTGCTGACAACAAAATCACACAAAAATCATCAATGGAAATCAAATTTATTAGCCAATGGAGGCCTCAATTTGGAGTAACCCCCAAAATTAAAGTGGAAAAACACACTACAGGCTGATCCAACTTAGATGTAATGTCCTCACAACAAGTCAAAATGAGGCTCAGCATTGTGTGTAGCCTATACGTGCATGTATGACCTCCCTACAACGCCTGGGCATGCTCCTGATGAGGTTGCGGATGGTCTCCTGTGGGATCTCCTCCCAAACCTGGACTAAAGCATCCGCCAACTTCTGGACAGTCTGTGGTGCAACGTGACGTTGGTGGATGGAGCGAGACATGATGTCCCAGATGTGCTCAATCGGATTCAGGTCTGGGGAGCGGGTGGGCCAGTCCATAGCTTCAATGCCCTCATGTTGCAGAACTGCTGACACACTCCAGCTACATGAGGTCTGGCATTGTCCTGCATTAGGAGGAACCCAGGGCCAACCGCACCAGCATATGGTCTCACAAGGGGTCTGAGGATCTCATCTCGGTACCTAATGGCAGTTAGGCTACCTCTGGCGAGCACATGGAGGACTGTGCGGCCCTCCAAAGAAATGCCACCCCACGCCATTACTGACCCACTGCCAAACCGGTCATGCTGAAGGATGCTGCAGGCAGCAGATTGCTCTCCACGGCGTCTCCAAACTCTCTCACGTCTGTCACATGTGCTCAATGTGAACCTGCTTTCATCTGGGAAGAGCACAGGGCGCCAGGGGTGACTTTGCCAATCCTGGTTGTAACATCCCTGGCGGCGTGCTGGCATGGCTTACCACCTCCCACCATTCAAGACCGCCATCTTACCTATCAATACAGGCTGCACACTTTGCTCCAGTACCTGCTGTGTCTCTTGTCTGATTGCTTAGGGCGGCGGCGCGGCTGCTGCATGATTCTTATATTTGCTGTGTGTGCACTCCTATTGCCTCCCCAGCCTATTGCTGTGAGTCATTGGATACTTAAACCCCCTTCATCCAGTAGGGGGTGCCTGAGCAACACTTTCATTCTGTGTGCTCTGTGCAACTCAGTTGCCAGGTCCCGTCCTGTATCTTGTCTGTTTTCGCCCCTCGGGGCTGTATACCCAGGCCTGTTACCTGTATCTGTGACTTTTAGTCTGTCTCTGCCACCCTGGGGGCTGAGTTCCCAGGCTCGCTCCTGTATCTTATTCCTGGTTCAGTTCCTGTCTGAACTGTGTCCTAGCCCGTTACCTGTTTCTCTCTATGTCCGAACCTTCCCTTTTCCTGCAGTGTCTGAACCTGCACCTAACTCCAACTCGTTGTCTCTGAACTTCTGTTTGTGAGTTTTGTGTACACTCGCTACTTCATTGTAAGTACCTTGTGTGTATCTGGTTCTGCTTGTTCACCGCACCTGCGGTTTTGCTCTGCCCTGCTTGTTCACCGCACCTGTGGTTTCGCTCTGCTCAGCTTGTTCACCGCACCTGCGGGTTTTGCTCTGCTCTGCTTGTTTACCACACCTACGGGTTTTGCTCTGCTCTGCTTGTCTGCCGAACCTGCGGGTTTTGCTCTGCTCTGCTTGTCTACCGCATCTGCGGGTTTTGCTCTGCTCTGCTTGTCTACCGCATCCGCGGGTTTTGCTCTGCTCTGCTTGTCTACCGCATCTGCGGGTTTTGCTCTGCTCTGCTTGTCTACCGCACCTGCTGGTTTTGCTCTGCTCTGCTTGTCTACCGCACCTGCGGGTTTTGCTCTGCTCTGCTTGTCTACCGCACCTGCTGGTCTTGCTCTGCTTGTCTACCGCATCTGTGGGTTTTGCTCTGCTCTGCTTGTCTACCGCATCTGCGGATTTTGCTCTGCTCTGCTTGTCTACCGCACCTGCGGCTCCGTTCCTGTGTCCCAGTCTGTACAGGTCCATATCCTGCCTGTGTTCCTACCTGCCAGTACCCACCTGTCTGCATGCCAGCCGTGCCTGCCAGTGGCCATCTGTCTGCATGCCAGCCGTGCCTGCCAGTGCCCACCTGTCTGCATACCAGCCGTGCCTGCCAATACCCACCTGTCTGTATGCCAGCCTAACCTGCCTGTTCCTGCATTCCCCGGTGTGGGTCAACAGCTGTGACCAGGGTCTGACCTGGAGTAGCACCTGGTACCTCTGCTCGGTTCCTCCCTGGTTCACGGAGTCAACTGAGCCGCCGCGTGACCTTGGTTGGACCGAGTTGATACTTAGTTATACCCCTCCAAGCACTCCTCGGTTCATGGTCCAGTGGGATCACTAATCATGCTCATGCCAGTCAGTCTGGACGTGTGCGTAACACTGGTGTTCTGTGGCAAATGCCAAGCGTCCAGCACGGTGTTGGGCTGTGAGCACAACCCCCATCTGTGGATGTCGGGCCCTCATACCACCCTCATGGAGTCGGTTTCTAACCGTTTGTGCAGACACATGCACATTTGTGGCTTGCTGGAGGTCATTTTGCAGGGCTCTGGCAGTGCTCCTCCTGTTCCTCCTTGCACAATGGCGGAGGTAGCAGTCCTGCTGCTGGGTTGTTGCCCTCCTACGGCCCCCTCCACCTTTCCTGGTGTACTGGCCTGTCTCCTGGTAGCCTCCAGCCTCTGGACACTATGCTGACAGACACAGCAAACCTTCTTGCCACAGCTCGCATTGATGTGCCATCCTGGATGAGCTGCACTACCTGAGCAACTTCTGTGGGTTGTAGAGTCCGTCTCATGCTACCACGAGTGTGAAAGCACAACCAACATTCAAAAGTGACCAAAACATCAGCCAGAAAGCATTGGTACTGAGATGTGTTCTGTGGTCCCCACCTGCAGAACCACTCCTTTATTGAGGGTGTCTTGATAATTGCCAATAATTTCCATCTATTGTCTATTCCATTTGCACACCAGCATGTGAAATTGATTGTCAATCAGTGTTGCTTCCTAAGTGAACAGTTTGATTTCACAGAAGTTTGATTTACTTGGAGTTATATTCTGTTGTTTAAGTGTTCCCTTTATTTTTTTGAGCAGTGTAAATATATATATATATATATATATATATATATATATATATATATATATGTGTGTATATACTGTATGTAATTGGTAAACTTATCGGCACCTTCAACCAGTATGTACAGCAAGTGTGAACAGGTGCAAGCTGCAATGACTGCATAATATGCGAACAAAATTAGATACAGTGGGTATGGAAAGTATTCAGACCCCTTTAAATTTTTCACTCTTTGTTTCATTGCAGCCATTTGGTAAATTCTAAAAAGTTCATCATTATTTTCTCATTAATGTACACTCTACACCCCATCTTGACTGAAAAAAACAGAAATGTAGAAATTTTTGCAAATTTATCAAAAAAGAAATACTGAAATATCACGTGGTAACAAGTATTCCGACCCTTTGCTCAGACAGTCATATTTAAGCCACATGCTGTCCATTTCCTTGTGATCCTCCTTGAGATGGTTCTACTCCTTCATTGGAGTCCAGCTGTGTTTAATTAAACTGATAGGACTTTATTTGGAAAGGCACACACCTGTCTATATAAGACCTCATAGCTCACAGTGCATGTCAGACCAAATAAGAATCATGAACTCAAAGGAACTGCCCAAGGAGCTCAGAGACAGAGTTGTGGCAAGGCACAGATCTAGCCAACGTTACAAAAGAATTTCTGCAGTATTCAAGGTTCCTAAGAGCACAGTGGCCTCCATAATCCTTAAATAGAAGAAGTTTGGGACCACCAGAAGTCTTCCTAGACCTGGCCGTCCAGCCAAACTGAGCAATTGTGGGAGAAAAGCCTTGGTGAGAAAGGTAAAGAAGAACCTCAAGATCACAATGGCTGAGCTCCAGAGATGCAGTAGGGAGATGAGAGAAAGTTCCACAAAGTCAACTATCACTGCAGCCCTCCACCAGTCAGGCCTTTATGGCAGAGTGGCCCAACGGAAGCCTCTCCTCAGTGCAAGACATATGAAAGCCTGCATCGAGTTTGCTCAAAAACTCATGAAGGACTCCCAGACTATGAGAAATAAGATTCTCTGGTCTGAGACGAAGATAAAACTTTTTGTTGATAATTCTAAGCGGTATGTGTGGAGAAAACCAGGCACTGCTCATCACCTGCCCAATACAATCCCAACAGTGAAACCAGGGAAAATTTGGGCCGAATGACCTCTTTAACTGGATTAGTAATATCAGCCTACAGTGGGCGAATTTCCTTCTGCTGATTATGAATAATAGGCAGTAGCCCATGATGATTTTTTATTTAATTCTGTAGTTTACACATAATGTACACTGCGGGTGCTGACTAAAACTCCCATCATTGTCCCCTGATCTTAGGGAGACAAGGCTTTAGATGATAGGTAACTATATCTGTATTTTTTATTTTTAATTCAATATGTATTTATTTATTTTACTTTAAGAACAGGCCCTGGCTGATGACTACTTCCATCAGCGGCGCCTGCTCTCGCCGTTATTAGTGAACGCAGGCATAGGCTGATCTGATGGGAGCAGTATACTCATCAGCCAACGCCTGTGACCCGCGGTAAGCTTTTTACATCTGACAGCATGATCCTGCAGTGCTCTAACTGGTGGTAACGATGTTACCGCCGATCAGAGCCGCCAGTGTTTCTCATACTGTCACACAGATGACATCATGAGAAACACAGACTTCCTGAGGATTGATAGAGAGGCAAATCAGAACACTCGATTGACTGCAAAAGACCTTCAGAAAGATTTATCAGACCCTGGACTTGTGGTACATTGTTCTACTTTTCGGAGACACGTGCACAAATATGGCCTTCATGGAAGAGTCATGAGAAGAAAACCTCTCCTGCATCTGACGCGCCCCCTGGGCCTGTGCTGTGCAGGGGATACCCGGAACCGGATCGCTGGGGGTTGTAGTCCTCCGTGGCTGTAACCCGGTCCGTGCCCAGGGCGGTCAAACCAGTGGCAGTCTGAGTGTGATAACAAATGTCCGACTACGCCACCCGTGGATTGCGGTCAGTGGGGACCGCCGCTGCGCTGCAGACCGCTGAGGCTGATGTTGTATGCGCAGCCGAGTATGGGATAACTCCCCACGGGAGAAGTATTGCCTCAGGGCAGCTAGTGTGGATGATGGGAGTGATGGTGTGAGCGTCCCAGTACTAATGGTGCTGGTGCGGCGATGAAACACAGAGACGTGTGGTGCAGTTAAGGGTCTTTACTGATGGTATAACGCAGACCCTCCCGGGAGTACTGGCTAGCAGTAGAGGCCTGGTCAGTCTGAGAGCTAGCAGTTCACCCCCTGGCCAGGTGGAGTTGTAGGCCTCCCCGTCTCTCTGCACTCTTTCCTGGCTACCTTGCTGTGTGCGGGTAGAAGTAGCCCACGTCCCTGAGTATACCGTGTGGTGCTCACCCGTATGGCCGGTGACTTGGGGCCTTCCGTTAGCCTCCGCTTCACGATGGCAGTGCTGGTCCCTTGCTTGTGTCCGTGCCTCCGGGCTTCTATGGCCAGAGGACATGGAATCCCCTGCCGGTTGGATTCTGCTGCTGGACCTGGATGTCCCCACAGCCTCGGACTCCGTGTCCGGGTTTAGTGTCTTCAGCCAAGGCGAGCTTTCTAGCTTCCAGCCTCTGGCACTCGCTCCTGCTCCTACAGAGCTTCTAGTTCTTGCTTTCCCTCTCCAGGCTCTGACTCTCAGACTCTGTCTGTCCTAATCCCGCCCCAGACCCAGTTTATAAGGGCAGATTCCTCCCCTCCCAGGTCTTGGCGGGCAGTGTTGCATGCTTAGGGCTCCTGACCAGGGAAACCTTCCACTTGCTCTCAGACATAATATTTCTATTACTGTGGCAACCAGACCCCTGGGGTGCCATACATCCTTATCATAAAAATCAGCATCAGAAGTATACAAAAGAACATCTAAACAAGTCGGATGCATTTTGGAAACAAGTACTGTGGACCGATGAGATTAAAATAGAACTCTTTGTCCTCAATGATCATAGGTATGTGTTGAGAAAAAGGGCACAGAATTTCAGGAAAATAATATCTCGCCAATCATTAAGCATGGGGGTGGATCAATCATTGCTTTGGGGTTGTGTTGCAGCCAATGGCACGGGGAACATTTAACGGGTAGAGGGAAGAATAGATTCAATGAAATTTCAGTATAATCTCTTTTTATTGAAATAGAAATAGACATTAACATATATAACATACATTAATAAATGCCGGTGTTTAGTCATCATGGCGATCAAAATAACATATTCTCTATCACTTCTCTGATAAGACTCGTACACCTCTTATCTAATAATGTAAATGACTCGCCCCCTGGGCCGTGGGAATCTCAGAGTCGGGCAACAGGGCAATAATGGGGGTAGTAGTGGCAACCCGGTCCGTGGCTCAGGGTGGTCAGACCAAATGTTGTGGCAGTCTATTTATATGGTTTTGCAATGTCCGACTACGCCACCCGTGGATTGCGGCTATTATGAACCGCCGCTGCAAGGCAGTCCCCTGAGGCTGATGGTGTGTGCAGCTGAGATAGTGTAACTCCCCACGGGAAGAGTGTAGCCTCAGGGCAGTGTAGTAGATGGTGGGGGTGATGGTGCAGGGAGTCCCAGTACCGTTAGTGCTGGCAAAGTAAGAAGCACAAAGACAACATGTTGCAGTCCAGGGTCTTTTACTCACAGTTCGTATACTCCAAGCCACTTCTGTACAGGTAGTGACTGCCCAAGCCGTGCCACGTCCACCAGGTGAGGGGCTCGGTCAACTCCCAGGCAATTCAGGAGCATGGCACAGGACCCCCTTCTGTCCTTTCTCTGGCTCGTGCCCCATCAGTGACCAAACTTCTGTCCAGCTTCAGCGGATTTATGCGGGAAAACGTGGGCCCCGTTTCCCGCTATCCTATATGGTGCCTTCCTAGCAGGTTTAGTGAGGGGTCGCACCAATATATGATCACGACCTCCGGTTCTTGGCTGAGGATTATTTGCCTCCACCAACTTGGGATCCGGTACCCTTTCCTTGCCTGACCCGTCACCCGTAATTTCCTGGGTCCTTAGGGTCCCTTCTTCCTTTGTGTTCCTGGGCCTTTCTCTTCGGTTCCTTTCTCTTTCTGTTCTTTTCCTTTCTTTCTCTCCCTCTCGCCCTGCCCGTGTCCTAGGCCTGGCTCTGGAGCAGAACTCCAGCGGAGCCTCTGCTCCCCTCCTCCTCCACTCTCACTTCCTCCTCACAGACTCAACTTCTCTCTACTCTTTTAGAACTAAGATGGTGCCCACCTTATATACCTCCTCCTCTGTGTCTGAGCCCAGGTGACCTGCAACCAATGAGCTCCATCCTATGCCCAGAAACCAGCCCCTATCTGCTCCCACATCACTAGGGTCCCCCCCCCCTCCACTCCAGCCAGGGACATAGTCAGTCGTGCCTGCATACTAATGGGAGCACCGTAGAGCTGTCCCCCGGAAATGAGGAGTGTATATGTGTGCAGCTAACTGAGCCCTGGTCCATACTACATCCTTAGCCGGGAGTGGAATACCACACCTCTGGCAGAGGTGCAATATCCCTGTAGCGGCCGAACCCTCGGGGCGCTACATAAACATTACTTTTAATCATATCCAACAGTGCAGACAACTACATAAATCAACAATACAACAGTACAAAAACAAAAAGAGAAAAAAGAAAAAAAAGAAGGGGTGGTGAGGGGGGAAGAGGAAAAAGAGAAAGAAAGATAAGAAAGGAGGGTAGGATTAGTAAATTGAAGAGGAGAAGGAGAACATAAACTAAGGCTCATTTTTAGACTCTCTAATTAGTTCCCAGCACCAACCCAGATCCAATTCACCAATTTATCAGTCTCTCACTCAAACAGCCTGTGAAACTCCGATGAGTCCTGAAACAGAATCCAGACACTCCAGATCTTCCTGAATTTATCAGCACATCCATTAAAGTCAGCAGAAAGTTCCTCCATTCTGCAGATATTAAACATTTCATTTTTTTGAGATCCTATTGATGAGGGCAGGATAGAAAGCCGAGCTTTCTCAGAACGATTTTCGACCCTACTTCCGGTAATTAGATTATAATTGGAAAATGTTTTTTCCCACAAAGGTTTGATCTTACTACACTCCCACCATATGTGAAGCATAGATCCTTTTTCCACTTTACATCGCCAACATAAGTCTGAGGCTGCCGGAAATATGGTGTGAAGTTTTACTGGATACTGGTACCATCTTGCCATAATTTTGAAATTTTTCTCCTGTGCATAACATGTGACCGACATTTTGTGTGTAAACAAGAATCCTTTTCCCCAATCTGTTGAAGATATGACTACCCCCAATTCTTGTTCTCACATGTGTTGAAATTGTAACTTTCCTGAGATACTTTCCCCAATCAAATAATTATAAAGCAGTGATATTATATGATTGGGGGGAGATTCCTGTAAGAATAACCTCTTAAAAGAAGATGGTATACACTGGAATGGGGGTGCCAACCTCTGAGAAAACAAGAATGATTGCAACTGTAAGTATTCCATCCACAGCAATTTTCTAGACAGAGACCTATCCTGTAATGTATTGAATGACGGTATTTTACCATTTTCTAATATATGTAGGAGGCGAGTGTCCTCCATAGCTCTCCATCCCAAGAAAGATTCTCTCAGATATCCAGGAGGAAAGGAAAGATTAGAGAAAAGTGGCGTAAGAGGGCTGAATGTTCTAGAGGGATGGTATTTTTTCATAGTTGCATGCCAAATATTAATTGTTCCCCTAGTCAATTCTGTCAAGCCTCCTATCGAGAAAACATCAGAGGCAAAAAGCCAAGGAAGGTGCTTCAAAGGAACACCCACCCCTTCCTGCTCAATAGTGACCCATTGTTTTGTCAGAGAGTTGACATGCCAGTCTATAAAGTGACCTAAAACAGAAGCTTGAAAGTATATTTTAACCCCTTAATAACATCTGACGTACTAATACGCATCTGTGCCCTGGGACTTAAGAGCCAGACCCGTATTAGTACGTCATCGCGATCGCGCGCGCACACAGGCTGTGCGGGCGCGATCGCCGCTGGGTGTCAGCTGATTGTCACAGCTGACACCCGGTACTATGTGCAGGGAGCGGTCCTGCACCGTTCCCAGCACATTAACCCCCGCGATGCTGCGATCGAAGTCGATCGCGGCATTGCGGGGGCAAGGGGAGGTGATCGGCGATACTCACCTCCTCTTCCGGCTTCCAGTGTAGTCTGCAAAGGCTTCCCGGGTGTTGCTGACGCGCCCCCCCCCTGGGCCAGTGTTGTTGGGGATACCCGGAGCCGGATCAGATGGGGGTTGTAGTCTCCGAGTGGCTGTGACCCGGTCCGTGCCCAGGGTGTCAAGCTCAGTGTGTGGCAGTCCTTATGATGTTACTAGATGTTCTTTTGTGTCGACTACGCCACCCGTTGATTTGCGGTCAATACGGCCGCCGCTGCAGCAGGGTCCGCTGAGGCTGGTGATGTGTGTGCAGCTCAGGTAGTATAACCCCCAACGGGAGGGGTATAGCCTCAGGGGGTCAGTTGCAGAGGATGGGGGTTGTGGTGGTGCAGTGAAGATGGTAATGAGAGTCAGAGTCGGGTTGTGCAGTTCAGGGTTTTTACTTACTGCTGTTTTTGTACCGGTCACTCCGGCCTTGAGTGACCACCCGAGCCGTGCTGCATCCACCAGGTCCTGGACTCGGCCAACCCCCAAGTAGTTCCGGAGCGTGGTTCTGAGCTCCCTTTCTGTCCTGTCCTCTTCTCTGGCCTTCCCCACCAGGGATCCACCTATGTCCGGCTCCCTCGGGCCTCTTGGTGGTAAACCCTTGTCTCTGGGTTCCCTGACCCTATTCCTGGTCTGCCTTCCGGGTGGATTTAGTGGGTGGTCGTGGCAGATCCTGCCCACGACCTCCGGTCTCTGGCTAAGGTGTGCTGTAGCCTCTGCCAGCTTGGGATCCGGTACCCTGTTGCCAACTCTTCACCCTTTGATTTAGTTTGGGCTCTCAGAGTTCCTTCTTTCTCCCCCTCTGGGTCTTTCTTTCTCCTCTCTCTTGGCCTTGGAGCTGCTCTTCTCCTCTGCTCTCTTCCTCTGACTCTGCAAAAGACCCTGTCCTAAGATGGTGCCCACCTTATATACTCCCTCTATGTGTGAGCTCAGGTGACCAGCACCCAATGAGCTCCTAACTTTACCCAGACTGCTCCCCCTATCTGCCCCTACACTACTGGGATGTTCCACCCCCCCTCCCACTCCAGCCAAGGACAGACTCGGTCGTACCTGCACATTTCTAAGTGGGAGTACCGTTGGTCTGCCCTCCGGAAATGGGATGTGTGTAGTGCATGCAGCCTACTGAGCTCAGCTCCACACTCCATCCTTACCCGGGAGTGGAATATCACACCTCTGGCTGAGGTGCACTACACCTGTAGCAGCCGAATCCTCAGGGTGCTACATTGCCATGACGACCCGATGTCGTCATGACAACATCCGCGTCACCAGAGAGCAGGAAGATTGCTTGGACATGCGCAGTGCATCTCCAAGCAATCTTCACACTGTGCACTTCTGACAGCCTTCATGGCATAGGGATGGTGCTCCATTCCTGTGCCATGCAGGCGATCAGAAAAAAAAAAGTGAAAGTCCCAGAGTGGGACAAAGTAATAAAGTGTATAAACTGTGTGAAAGTGGAAAAAAAAAAAAAAAAGTGCAAAAATATTATAAAAAAATAAAAAAAATAATACACCAAAAATAAAAATATAATGTACCCATCAATAAATATTATTATAAAAAAAATAAAAAAAAAACAATAAAAGTACACATATTTGGTATCGCCGCGTCCGGAACAACCTGACCTATAAAACTGTCCCACTAGTTAACCCCTTCAGTGAACACGGTAAAAAAAAAAAAAAAAAAACGAAGCAAAAAACAATGCTTTATCACCATACCGCCAAACAAAAAGTGGAATAACACGCGATCAAAAAGACGCATATAAATAAAAATGATACCGCTGAAAACGTCATCTCGTCCCGCAAAAAACAAGCCACGATACAGCTCCATCAGCCGAAAAATAAAAAAGTTATAGCTCTCAGAATAAAGCGATACTAAAAAATATATTTTTTTTATAAAATAGCTTTTATTGTGTATAAGCGCCAAAACATAGAAAAATGATACAAATGTGGTACCGCTGTAAACGTACTGACCCGAAGAATAAAGCTACCTCATCAATTTTACCACACGTGGAACAGAATAAAAAAAAAAAAAACAATTCCTGAATTGTTGGTTTTTGTTTATTCTGCCTTCCAAAAATCGGAATAGAAAGTGATCAAAAAATGTCACGTGCCTGAAAATGGCACCAATAACAACAACAAGTCATCCCGCAAAAAACGAGCCGTCACATGACTGTCTGCCAAAATCTGGAAAAATTATAGCTCTCAAAATATGGCGATGCAAAAACTAGATTTTACAAAAAATGCGTCTTTTAGTGTGTGACAGCTGTCAGTCATAAAAACCCCATATGATTCTGGCATTGCTGTAATCACACCGACCCGAAGAATAAAGTCGTCTAATCACTTATACCGCACAAGGAACGTCGTCAAAAATAAACTCTTGGGTTAGGATTGGGCTAGGGTTAGGGCTGGGTTTGGGGCTAAGGTTGTGCTGGGGCTAGGGTTGTGCTGGGGCTAGGGTTGTGCTAGGGTTAGGTCTGGGGTTGGGATTTTTTTCTAAAGTAAGAAAAAAAGATGACGATATGGCGACTAGTGTTGAGAGCAAGTGCTCGCTACTTGAGTTTGCATCGGGTGCTCTGGTATGCATTGAGTATCGTGGGTATTTGAGTGACATGCTCGAGTCTCTGCCCCATATGCTTCGCAGCCAAAAAACTTTACGGGGATTGCCTGCCATGCACGAGCGATCCCCGCATGTTTTTTTTTGGGTGTCTAATAACCGTGAAACATGCGGAGCAGGGACTCGAGCATGTCACTCGAGCACACGCTGTACATGGTGCATACCTGAGTACCCGATGCAAACTCAAGTAGCGAGCACTTGCGCTCAAGAATAATGACAACTTATTCAATATGATGACCTAATGTAAACAAATTCTGTGCCGTACCTCTGGGTTCAAAATGTTCACTATACACCTTAATAAAATCCTTGAGGGGTATAGTTTCCAAAATGGGGACACTTGTGGGGGAGCTCCACTGTTTAGGCACATCACGGGCTCTCCAAACGCGACATGGTGTCCGCTAACAAATTGAATGGAAAATCGGCTCAAATTGTTAGCGGACGCCATGTTGCTTTTGGAGAGCCCCTGTGTGCCCAAACATTGGAGCTCCCCCACAAGTGACCCCATTTTGGAAACTAGACCCCCCAAGGCACCTATCTAGATGCATAGTGAGCACTTGGAATCCCCAGGTGCTTCACAAATTGATTCGTAAAAATGAAAAAGTGAAAAAAAAAACACTTTTTCATTTTTATGAATCAATTTGTGAAGCACCTGGGGTTCCAAGTGCTCACTATGAATCTAGATAGGTGCCTTGGATGGTCTAGTTTCCAAAATGGGGTCACTTGTGGGGGAGCTCCAATGTTTGGGCACGCAGGGACTCTCTAAATGCAACATGGTATCCGCTAACAAATTGAATGGAAAATCGGCTCAAATTGTTAGCGGACACCACATTGCGTTTGGAGAGCCCCTCTGTGCCCAAACTTTGGAGCTCCCCCACAAGTGACCCCATTTTGGAAACTAGACCCCCCAAGGCACCTATCTAGATGCATAGTGAGCACTTGGAATCCCCAGGTGCTTCACAAATTGATTCGTAAAAATGAAAAAGTGAAAAAAAAAACACTTTTTCATTTTTATGAATCAATTTGTGAAGCACCTGGGGTTCCAAGTGCTCACTATGAATCTAGATAGGTGCCTTGGGGGGTCTAGTTTCCAAAATGGGGTCACTTGTGGGGGAGCTCCAATGTTTGGGCACGCAGGGACTCTCTAAATGCAACATGGTATCCGCTAACAAATTGAATGGAAAATCGGCTCAAATTGTTAGCGGACACCACATTGCGTTTGGAGAGCCCCTCTGTGCCCAAACTTTGGAGCTCCCCCACAAGTGACCCCATTTTGGAAACTAGACCCCCCAAGGCACCTATCTAGATGCATAGTGAGCACTTGGAATCCCCAGGTGCTTCACAAATTGATTCGTAAAAATGAAAAAGTGAAAAAAAAAACACTTTTTCATTTTTATGAATCAATTTGTGAAGCACCTGGGGTTCCAAGTGCTCACTATGAATCTAGATAGGTGCCTTGGGGGGTCTAGTTTCCAAAATGGGGTCACTTGTGGGGGAGCTCCAATGTTTGGGCACACAGGGGCTCTCTAAACGCAACATGGTGTCCGCTAATTATTCAAGCAAATTTTACAATCAAAAAGTCAAATGGCGCTCCTTCCCTTCCGAGCCCTACAGTGCGCCCAAACAGTGTTTTTTCCCCAAATATTGGGTATCTGCGTGCCCAGGGGAAATTGCACAACAAATTTTGTGGTCCATTTTTTCTTGTTACCCCTGTGAAAATAAAAAAAATTGGGTCTAAAGTAACATTTTTGTGAAAAAAGTTAAATGTTCATTTTTTTCTTCCACATTCAAAAAATTCCTGTGAAGCACCTGAAGGGTTAATAAAGTTCTTGAATGTGGTTTTGAGCACCTTGAGGGGTGCAGTTTTTAGAATGGTGTCACTTTTGGGTATTTTCTGTCATAAAGACCTCTCAAAGTGACTTCAAATGTGATGTGGTCCCTAAAAAAATGGTTTTGTAAATTTTGTTGGAAAAATGAGAAATCGCTGGTCAACTTTTAACCCTTATAGCTCCCTAACAAAAAAAAATTTTGGTTCCAAAATTGTGCTGATGTAAAGTAGACATGTGGGAAATGTTATTTATTAACTCTTTTGTGTGACATATCGCTCTGATTTCAGGGCTTAAAAATTCAAATTTTGAAAATTGCAAAATTTTCAAAATTTTCGCTAAATTTCCGTTTTTTTCACAAATAAACGCAAGTGATATAGAAGAAATTTTTCCACAATCATGAAGGACAATATGTCTCGAAAAAAAAATCTCAGAATCAGGGGGATCTGTTGAAGCGTTCCAGAGTAATTACCTCATAAAGTGACAGTGGTCAGAATTGTAAAAATTGGCCCGGTCATTAACGTGCAAACCACCCGCGGGGCTTAAGGGGTTAAAATTCGGAAATCCAGCTCCACTGGCTATTTAGGGCGGTTTAATGTCTGCATATTTATCCTGGGTCTATATTTACCCCACACAAACCTGATTAATGCTGTACGTAGTTTGCTGAAGAAGCTGCATGGCGAGAAATGGGAACAGTTTGAAAAATGTATAAAAAGCGGGGCAATATATCGTTTTTTACTGCGTTCATTTTACCAAACCAGGATAGTCTCAGTTTACTGTAATTCAGTAGGTCTTTATATGTACGATCCAAAAGCGATTGGTAATTTAGTGCAAAAAGTTTGAAAAGTCAGGAGAAATGAGCACGCCTAAGTATTTTATCGATTCTGACTTCCATTTAAAAGGGAAGTTATCCATTACATGTTCAACTTCTCTCTGTGACAGCGATACATTTAATGCCTCCGATTTTGAATAATTAACTTTAAAATTACTCAGGATCTATCAAACTCCTTCATTAAAGCAGGAAGAGATGTCTGAGGCTGAGACACATAGAGGAGAAGGTCATCTGCATATAATGCTGTCTTATATGTGATGCGACCCCTGGGCCGTGGGGTACTCGGCAGCCGGGCCTCTGGTTGCTGGGGGATATCACGGTAGCTGGCCCGGTCTATGACCCAGGGCGGTCAGTAAAAGGGGGGATACTTTATAGGGGATTTAAGAAAGCGTTCGTGACGCCACCTGTGGTTTGCGGCTAGAGGCAGCCGCCGCAGCGGAGCAGTCCTCTGGAGCTGGTGTTACGGCAGCAGGGATGGTGTGGCTCTCCACAGGTAGAGGTAGCTCCAGGGCAGCATGGGGTGTAATGGTGGTGGTGCAGGGGAGAGAGACGGCAGGACGGTCCCGGAGGAAAGATGGACACTCACACAGGGGTAAGCTTCAGTTCCTTTACTGGTGATGTTGCAGGCACGGTCCAGGGTACTCCAGGCGAAGGGCACACTTTTGGACTCTCCCAATTGAGCGGGTATAGGGCCTCCCTATCCGTTGCTTTATTCTCTAAGCTTCTGACCTGCCTGGAGCTAGGCCTAGCTTGGTTACTGTCTCTCTTTGCACCTGCTGACCTGGTGGTATGGCCTTCTCTTTGGAGATCACTCTGCCTGGACGCTGGGACCTCCGTGACTCCTAGCCCTGGTACTGTAATCAGTGTTTGGTGAACCTGGGACCTGTAGTCCACCAGGGGTTCCGGTTGTTCCTACTGGGTATAAAGGGTCCCTGTAGGCGCGGACCAGGTGTCCGGTATATATATCTGCCCCCTCACTACTTCTTCCTTCTCCTCTCGCCTTCGGCCACACTCAAGGCCCTCACACGTGCTGTAGACCTTGGTTCGCCTAAGCACAGCAGCCAGCGTGCTGCTCTCTTCACTGCTTTCTGAGCGTCAGCACGCTCTCTGCTCAACTCTGAGCTGTGTTCCTCTCTGTGTCTGAACACTAAACTGAGCTGCCTAGCTCCACCCTCCCTATATATATCCCTAACGGGCTCCCTCTGCTGGTCTGAGGTGGTAAGGTGGAGGTGCGTGAATGTGTGAGGGCCTCTTGTGGAGAAGTCCATCCATGCACCTTTCTGGGTTCTGTGGCACCAATGTGCAGCAGGGTGCCACATTCCCCACTAGTAAAACTCAGTACTTCTGGACTGAAGCATTTTTCTCAAACAGGTTTAAACAATAACATTTCTTCCCTTTATGGGAGGCACTTTCCTTGAACGTTACAGGTGACATTATAATACAATAATTACAACTATAAATAACAATAAAGTTACAGTCAGTCCCGTAACTTGGTGTCCATTTCACCGAAGAAAGAACATGAGGGACCCGCCTGAAAACCCTCAACGTAGTCTCTGGGCGTGGCTACAGGGCATGGGTGATCCAGGTGCTGGACCACGTCTTCGGCCACGCCAAATGGGTTTTTGTTCTGTGGTCTAATAAGGGGCACTCCAGGGAGCGCAACTATGTACATGACAGTTTTTGGGCTGCTCACAGTCCTCAGCCACTGAGTCCTTTATATATACCCTTACGGGTAACCAAATAAACACATATATTTCAGTTTATACAATAAACATAATGCAATATCCTACTGGGTAACTATTTATACTGCAGGTATTTCTCTATTTACTCCCTATACCTGACAGGGGTCTGGCCTTTTCTGCTACGTGATGACCTACGTAGTACGGGGATGCGTGTAGTGTGGATGCTTGTGTAATTTCCAGCTTTATGGGTTGATGGACTGCAAGACTGCCTTAACCTCTCTACGGGACTGGCAAGTACACTGCTTACTGGGCCTTCTGGCTCTGCTTCTACTGGTGATCCTTCTTCCGGGGATTCTTCCTGAGCAGGCTCTTCTGGGGCACTTACAGGTTCTACTTGCAATGGAGGGTCTGCTGGCTGTTGGTAGAAGTGTAACACAGGTATTATTACCACTCCATCCAGTTGAGGCCAATCTGCCGGGAAATCTCCTAAGACAGTATGGAGTACTTCTTCTTTAGGCTCCTCCGGTACGGTGAGAGGCACTTCCTCCTGGGGCTTCAGCGGACTTGGGCACAACTTCAGATGGTCTCTTGATACCGTTGCAGTTGTTCTTCCTCCGTCTTTGCTAATTAGACAGGTTTTCCTATTGTCGAACCTGGAATTCAACACAGTGTAAGGTTCCCTTTCCCACTGGTCGTCAAGTTTGTGGCTTCTTCTCTTTCGTTTCAACACAACTTCTCCAGGTGTCAAGGGTTCGGCTGGTGCACTCTTATTGTACTGTGCTTCCTGCTTATCTCTCACCCTACTTAGACTGTTTTCGACACAGGCCTGTACTCTCTTGTACTGCTCCTGTCGAGTCGCATCCCAGTCTTCAGTGGACATATCTGCTTCCGGCTCTACCACTCCAAGCTCCAGGTCCATGGGCAACTTTCCGTGTCTTGCTCTCATGAGGTACGCTGGAGTACAATTGGTGGAACTCACAGGTATGTGATTGTACAGATCTACCAGGTCAGGTAGTTTGTCTGGCCACTGGTTTCTTTCCTCTAGAGGTAAGGTCTTCAACAGGTCGATGACTATGTTATTCATCTTTTCACATAACCCATTGGTTTGGGGGTGGTACGGTGTAGTCTGGATCTTCTTACACCTGTACAGATGGCAAAACTCTTTGAACAGCTCGGCTTCAAAGGCAGGGCCTTGATCCATCAGCACTTTATCCGGGTATCCATGGGGCCTGCAGAAGTATGCTTGAAACGTCCTTGCTGCTGTTTCTGCCATCAGATCCTTGATGGGGGCTACCACCAGGAACCAGGAGTAGTGATCCACCATGGTCAGGGCATACGAGTAGCCTGACCTGCTGGGTGACAAATTGACGTGATTCAGGGCAACGATCTCCAGGGGCTGGGTTGTCTTGATGGACTGCAGGGGTGCCTTCTGGCTGCTGTAGTCTTTTCTTCTGAGACTACAGGGTCCAAAATCCCAGCACCACCTCTCTATGGAGCTTCGCATTCCAACCCAGTAAAACCGACTCTTCAGGAGAGTTTCCAGCTTTTTCCAGCCAAAGTGCAATGCTTGATCATGGTAGACCTCCAATACCATCTGGATGTCTGTCCTGGGCACTACGATCTGCCATACCATCTCATGGGTCCTGGGGTTAACATACTTTCGGCACAGTTTCTCTCTATAGATGAACAGCCGGCTTCTCTCATTCCACAGTTGCTTGGCTTGTGGAGTCGCGTCCTTCTCCAGGGAGGAACCTTCCTGGGTTATCAGTTCTATGATACGGCTGACAACCGGGTCGCTGTCCTGGGTCTCCTTCCAACTGTGGTGAGGTAAAGGGTTTAGTGTGTTACCACGATACCTCCTGGAGGTGCGCTGCTCGTGGACCATCCCATTTCTATGGAAGGCAGGTAGCTCAATCTCCTGCAGGTCATCCACTTCTTCTTCAGTGTCCGACTGGTGAGGCTTGTGGCCTGCCCTGTACTTGATGGTGAACTGATAGTTTAACAGACGGGCCATCCAACGCTGTTCCATGGCTCCCAACTTAGCTGTCTCTAGATGTGTCAAGGGGTTGTTGTCAGTGTAAGCCGTGAACTTACTGGAGGCCAAGTAGTGCTTGAATCGTTCAGTGATGGCCCAGACCAAGGCCAGGAGCTCCAACTTGAAGGAGCTATAGTTTTCTGGATTCCTCTCGGTAGGGTGGAGCTTCCTGCTGGCATAGGCAATCACCTTCTCTTTGCCATACTGCTTCTGGCTTAACACAGCTCATAGTCCCTCATTGCTGGCATCAGTGTACAGCAGGAATGGTTGGCTGTAGTCAGGGTAGGTCAGGATTTCTTTGCCAGTCAGGATCTCTTTCATCACTGCAAAGGACTCAGCCTGCTCTTTACCCCACTGGAAGGGGGGGTTCTTGCCTCTGTTGGACGGTATTACCAGGAGATCTTGCAAAGGTGCTGCCTTCTTGGTGTAGTCCTTTACAAACCTCCGGTAATACCCAACCAGTCCCAGGAACTGACGTACCTCCTTGAGATTCTTCGGCTCCGGCCATTTCTGGATGGCAGTGACCTTCTCCGGGTCTGGTGCTACTCCTTCTGGACTGACGATGTGCCCCAGGTACTGAACCTTCCGTTTGAGCAGGTGGCACTTGGAAGGCTTCAATTTCATCCCATACCGGGACAATGCTTCAAATACCTCCACCAAGTGCTTCAAATGGTCCTCATACGTCTTGGAGTACACTATCGCGTCATCCAGGTATAGCAGCACGGTATTGAAGTTACGGTGTCCCAAACAGCACTCCATCAATCTCTGGAACGTTCCAGGGGCGTTGCAGAGTCCGAACGGCATACTGTTGAACTCGCAGAGTCCCATCGGGGTAGTGAAGGCCGTCTTCTCCCGGTCCTCCTCAACAACTGCTACTTGGCAGTACCCACTAGTGAGGTCAAGGGTAGAGAAGTAATTTGCAGGCTTTAATGCAGCCAGGGATTCCTCTATACGGGGCAAAGGGTATGCATCTTTATGTGTTATGCGATTTACCTGTCTGTAATCTACACACATCCTCATGCTTCCATCCTTTTTCCTGACCAGGACCAGGGGAGCTGCACAGGGGCTACAGCTATCTCTTATAACCCCTGCCTTCCTCATGTCATGCAACATTTCCTTCGCTTTCTGGTAGTGTGCTGGTGGGATTGGCCTGTAACGTTCTTTGATGGGTGGATGGTCATCTGTGGGTATATAGTGTAATACCCCTTCAAACCTCCCGAAATCAAGTGGGTGTTTGCTGAATACCTGCTCGTATTCTTGGACCACCCTGTATACACCATGTTTTTTATGGACTGGAGTGGCGTCAGTCCCAGCATGGAGCTGTTGACACCAATCCTCCAACTGAGCTTCGGAGTCATTGTCCACCACTGTATCTGGTGGGGTCAAGGATTCCACTGTGTGTATGGCGTTGTTATCGTTGTTATCCACAGTATACAACCTGGCGACAGTGGTATATCTTGGTAATTTAACTTCATCCTCCCCATAATTTAGGAGTCGTACGGGTACCCTCCCATTGCGTACATCAACCACCCCTCTGGCAGTTAAGAGTGTAGGTCTGTGCTCCGAACTAATGGGCTCCACTACTGCCTGATAGTTCTGTCCTTTGAGACCTATTGCTGCTCTACACCAAATCAGCATTTCACTCATCGGGGGAATCATAATGGGTATCGTGTCTGTGACCCGTACATTAGCAATTTCACCACCTGATAGCTTTACCTGTTGCTGGTACATAAGGGCTCGGATCTCTTTCTGGAGCACTCTCCTCTGCCCTGGTTTGGCGGTGTCAGCAATCTGTTGGAGCAAAAACAACACTTCTCCCAAACAGTTACCGACAATATTCGTACCAAGTATAATATACAAGTCTGTATCACCAGGATTAAACTCCACTACAATCAGCCCTTGGTCCTTTAGTTCCACTCTCCCCACCTTCACTGTCACATTCTTAACCCCTACTAGGTTAAGAGAAAGGCCGTTAGAGGCATACACGGAGAGGTTCGGGGCTGGCGGCTGGAGTTCGTCTACGGACCAGAACCTTTTGTAGAGGACATCAGGCATGATGGTTACCTGAGATCCAGTGTCCAGCAGGGCAGGTGTCGCGATGCCATCCAGCACAATGGACAGGAAAGGTCTTCCTCCCACGAACCGATGGTACCAGTTTGATGGGCCTGCTTGATTTACTCCTGGGTGTCGGCCCTTGGCCCAATGGTTTGCTCGTTTAAAGGACAGTTCCGCGCTGTGTGGCCTGCCTTCTGGCAGCGGTAGCAGATGAACTCTCCTGGAGGGCGACGTTGGTCGTTGGTCCTCCCATGGGGTGGCGTTGTCCTCCTCTGGGGTGGCGTTGTCCTCCTACGGGGTGGCGTTATCCTCCTTCTTCTTCTCATCCAGGGGACATCCTCAGGGCTGTCGGCGAGTAGTATCCGTCCTTCCGGCTCGGGCTCCTCCTGTAGCTACAGGGTGCTGAGGACAGTGGCCAGGGTTTTACTTAACTGGCGCACTTCATAGCGCAGGCTGTCCAGCTCGCTAGGTGGCACTGTTTGCATCTTTGTTTCCACCGTTAGTGAAGGAGCAGTGGGTGCTGCGGGCACTGAGGTGGCCCCACCCTGGGAACGCTGGATAGCAGTATCTGATGTTTCCAGGGGCTGCAGACCCTTTATAGCCTCGTCCTTAAGGGACGAACCTGTTTCAGGGCCTGCAGGGCTTCCTGTAAGCGCCAGGCATAGTCCCGGACACTGTCCTCAGGTTTCTGGACACAGTGGTAGAACCTCATCCGGAGGTCTGTCTCAGTGCGGTTTTCAAACACAGTTTGCAGTCTCTTAAAGATGATGAATACTGATTCCTAGTCTGTGGCTGGCTAGGTTTCAATTTCCCGCTCTGCGGCACGAGTCAATTGTCCCAGCACAACAGCAGCTCTCTGTTTACCGGTCATAGAATACATGTCTAGCACACCGCATATTTTCCTCTTGAATCCGGACAGGGTGTCCGGTTTTCCATTATACTGGGGAAGCCATTTCTGTTAGAACCCTTCTGTTTGTTTTTGTTTCTATCTTGTGTTTTACGGTCATGTGACCATCTTCCTATATATTCCAGCTACGCCCTTCTGGCCTTGCTGGACTTCAGTGTTGTTTTGACTGTCTCTCTAGCCAGGTGCTTTTGTGCCTATCTATCTCTAGTTTGCTTGGTCCTCTGGACCTCTAGTACTTTTGTCAGTTTTTCTTTTGCTCTGCAACAACTTCTGTTAGGAGGTGTCCCATTTTTGTCCCAGTCCTTAGTTCTTTTAGGGACCCCTCCCTTTATCTATAGGTCTCCATTCAGACTAGCCGAGGACGCAGGCGGGTCTGTTCACTAGGAACAGGTTGCCCGCTACAACTTAGGGACTCAGCTTAGTCTTACTGTAGGGACAGCTCTCCCCTTTTCTCCCTAGTTTATGTTGAAGATCATAACAGTAAGTCCAGCCCAAACAAAAAAAACTTTAAGGAAAGAAATCCGGGGATCAGTATGGTTTCTGTTCAAAATTTGGCTCATCGCCTGCAGGGATTGTCTCTGGAGGTGTCCGAGCTCCGGCAACACGTGAGTAGCTGTTCTGGAGCGCATTTTGTCAAACCCAAGGTAGGGTTCCCTGATATTTTTTATGGTAAACAACAAGATTTTTTTTCCATTAAAAATGCTTGTTTATTATATTTTCGTTTGAGACCAAGGTCCTCTGGGAATGAATCACAGCGCATTGGGTTTATCATGTCACTTTTGCGCAAGGAACCACAGGGGTGGGCCTTTTCTCTCCAACCTAATGATCCTTGTTTTAGGTCAGTGGAGGATTTTTTTTCTGCTATGGGGCTATTGTATGACGATCCTGATCGAGTCTCATCTGCTGAGACATAACTGAGGCGTTTGAATCAGGGGTCAGGTGATGTTGAAAATTATTGTACACACTTCAGAAGGTGGTACTCAGAAGTGAAATAGAATGATTCGGCGTTAAAATGTTTTTTTTCTTGCTGGTCTAAGTGAAAGGATTAAGGATCTGCTGATTGCCTTTCCTGCACCTGAGACCTTGCAAGAAGCCATGCAATTAGCTATACGTGTGGACAGGAGACAGCGTGCCAGGGTTACTGATGAAAAAATTCCTGCAATGGCAGCTCCTAGTCCCCAGAGGGTCTGCTTGGATGGCGGAGAACCGATGGAGGTTGAGGTGATGTCACTCCGCTCTCAGGAAAGAGACTGCAGGTTTTCCAAGGGATTGTGTTTTTATTGTGGTAAACCTGACCATTTGATTAAGAACTGTGAGCTTCGTTTAAGTAAAGAAAAAAAAGGTCAGTTACGCCCGTATTGCTTGTTTGAGCTCTAAGGGAGTATTTCTTTCAGGGAGTACCTCATTGCAGGAAGATTTGATTGAATTTCAGGTATTTGTGGATTGTGGTTCAACACTTAATGTGATTGATAAGGGGTTTTTGGAAAAACTTAAATTGGAATCCAAACCTTCATCATCACCTATTTCTGTGATTGCAATTGATAACACTCCTTTGAAATGTATTACTCACAATGTTGCTGCATTTCCCCTCACTATCAATGGCATTCACCAAGAGAATTTGGATTTGGTGGTATTAAATAATTTACCCTCTCCAGTCGTTTTAGGTTTGCCTTGGTTAAAACTGCACAATCCTTTACTGGACTGGTCTACTAATGAGATTAAGTCTTGGAGTCCTAAGTGCTATGATAAATGTTGTAATGGTCGCATTGCGGCTGTGGAAAAAGGGGAATTACCTGTACCTATTCAGGATTTTTGGAAGGTTTTTTCAGAGGAGGAGTCGCAAGTTTTACTGTGATTGCACAATTGAGTTTGTTCCTGGAGCTACTCTTCCCAAGAGTCGCTTATTTAATCTGACTATCCCTGAAAGAAAGGCCTTGGAGGAATACATACAGACGAGCTTGGCTGCTGGTCACATTAGACCTTCTAAGTCGCCTGTGGCCGTTGGATTTTTCTTTGTTAAAAAAAAGGACGGCGGTTTACGTCCATGTCTGGACTTTCGTGAAATTAATAAGATTACCGTACGCAATTCCTACCCATTGCCGTTAATTCCTGACTTGTTTAACCAGTTAGTGGGGTCCAAGTGGTTCTCTAAAATTGATCTCCGGGGGACATACAATTTGTTACGAATGAAGGAGGGTGATGAATGGAAAATGGCTTTTAACACTCCGGTAGGTCATTTTGAGAATCTGGTGATGCCTTTTGGTCTTACCAATGCACCCGCGTTTTTTCAGAACCTTATTAATGACATCCTGAGATCTTTGATTGGTAAGAATGTGGTTGTATATTTGGATGACATTCTGATTTATTCACAAGATCTGGAGTCCCATTGGCAGAGCGTACGTGAGGTGTTACATAGTTACATAGTTACATAGTTTATAAGGCCGAAAAAAGACAAGCGTCCATCCAGTTCAGCCTATTTCTTGTGCACTGCAGCTATTCCGCTATTCCTATACCATGCGGTATAGGCCAATTTACATTATTGAGGAAAAATTCACTTCCCGACACCAATGTGGCAGTCAGATTAAATCCCTGGATTAATTAACTAAGCATATGATGTAATTTTATTGTTCTCAAGAAAGGCGTCCAGGCCTCTCTTGAACTCATTAAGTGAGTTGGACATCACCACTTCCTCTCCCAGAGAGTTCCAGAGTCTCACGGCTCTGACCGTAAAGAATCCCCTTCTATGCTGGTGCAGGAACCTCCTTTCCTCCAGACGCATAGTGTGCCCCCTCGTCTTTGTCACCATCCTTGGTATAAACAGGTCATGGGAGAGATCTCTGTACTGCCCCCTGATGTATTTATACATGTTCATGAGGTCTCCCCTAAGCCTTCTCTTTTCCAATGTAAACAGGCCTAATTTTGACAACCTCTCTGGGTATTCTAGTCCCTCCATTCCCTTTATTACCTTAGTCGCCCTCCTTTGTACCCTCTCTAGCTCCAATATGTCTTTCCTGAGCACCGGAGCCCAGAACTGTGCACAATATTCTAAGTGCGGCCTTACCAGCGCTTTATACAGAGGAAGAACAATGTTCTCATCATATGCCCCTATTCCTCTTCTGATGCATTCCATGACTCTATTTGCCTTCGCAGCTGCTGCCTGACACTGGGCACTCCAATTTAATTTGCTATTAACCAAGACGCCCAGGTCCTTCTCCATGTCAGACTTCCCCAACGGTTTCCCATTTAATATGTATGGGTGACTGCTGTTTTTCTTTCCCATGTGCATGACCTTACATTTATCGGCATTGAACCCCATTTGCCATTTTTTGGCCCAACACCCCAATTTATCTAAATCCTCCTGTAGCTGTGCCCTATCCTCATCTGTATTAACTACTTTACAAAGTTTAGTATCATCTGCAAATATTGCTATTTTACTATGCAACCCTTCCACTAGATCATTAATAAATATATTAAATAATATAGGGCCCAAGACAGACCCTTGAGGCACCCCGCTAGTAACCCTGACACCCCCTGAGCTTACTCCATTGATAACCACCCTCTGCTTTCTATCACTCAGCCAGCTATTTACCCACTTGCACACATTATGCCCCACTCATTTTATATACCAACCTTTTGTGTGGCACGGTATCAAACGCTTTGGAGAAGTCAAGGTGTACAACATCCACTGACTCTCCCCGGTCCAGCTGTGAGCTCACCTCCTCGTAGAAGGCGATCAGGTTTGTTTGGCAGGAGCAATCCCTCATGAATCCATGTTGATATGCAGTTAGACAGTTATTATCATTAAGATATTCTACAATAGCATCTCTAAGAAATCCTTCAAACAATTTACCCACAACAGACGTTAAGCTGACTGGTCTATAGTTCCCAGGGTCACTTTTAGACCCCTTTTTGAATATTGGTACCACATTTGCTTGGCGCCAGTCTAGTGGGATAGTCCCTGTCTATAAAGAGTGCTTGAATATAAGATACAGTGGTCTGTCTATCACATTACTTAATTCTTTTAGTACCCGGGGGTGTATGCCATCTGGGCCTGGTGACTTGTCTATTTTGATATTATTTAGGCATTTCTGAACTTCCTCCTGGGTTAGGTGGGTGATATTTAGCGGAGGGTTTACTTTATCACTCTGCATTTCCTCCGATAAATTTTCTTTTGTGAAAACAGTGGAGAAGAAGCTATTGAGTAGGTTTGCTTTACCCTCTTCGCCCTCTATGATTTTACCCAGGTTATTTTTCAATGGGGCAACGCCATCAGTTTTAATCCTTTTACTGTTTATATAGTTAAAGAACAGTTTGGGATTCGTTTTACTTTCCTTGGCAATTAGTCTCTCTGTCTCCTCTTTTGCTATTCTTATTTGTTTCTTACAGATTTTGTTTTTTTCCCTATAAGATATTAGCGCTTCCTCGCTGCCTTCTTGTTTAAGTTTACCGAAAGCCCTTTTTTTGTTTTTCATTGCCCTCTTGACTTCCTTATTTAGCCACATTGGCTTCCTCCTATTCCTAGCCCTTTTATTCCCATAAGGTATGTACCTTCTACAGTGACTATGTAGGACTGTTTTGAAAATTTCCCATTTTCTATCCGTGCTCCTATTACTGTAGATACTATCCCAGTCTATAAGGTGAAGGGCATCTCTTAGCTGATCAAACTTTGCCCTCCTGAAGTTCAGTGTTTTTGTGACTCCCTCGCTGGGCACCCTACTGAAGCACATGTGGAATTGTATAATGTTGTGGTCACTATTTCCCAGGTGCTCCCCGACCTGCACATCAGTTATTCTGTCTGGCCTGTTAGTTAATATTAAGTCTAAAAGGGCCGTCCCTCTAGTTGGTTCCTGCACAAGTTGTGACAAATAATTGTCTTTGATAATTGACAGAAACCTGTTTCCTTTCTGAGATCTACAGCTTTCGGTTTCCCAGTCTATATCGGGGTAGTTGAAGTCCCCCATAATAATCACCTCGTTATTTTTTGCTACTTCGTCTATTTGTCTCATTAATAGACTTTCCGTGGCTTCTGCTATATTTGGTGGTTTATAACAGACTCCTATGATAATTTTATTATTGTTTTTTGCCCCATGTATCTCCACCCATAAGGACTCGACCTCCTCATTTCCCTCCCATACATCCTCCCACATTGTAGGCTTTAGACACGCCTTTACATATAGTCAGACTCCACCCCCTTTCCGACTTCTTCGATCCCTTCTAAACAGACTGTAACCCTGTAAGTTAACTGCCCAGTCATAGCTTTCATCTAACCATGTCTCGGTTATTCCCACTATGTCATAGTTACCTGTAGATATTTCTGCTTCCAGTTCATCCATCTTGTTTGTCAGGCTCCTGGCATTTGCTAGCACGCAGTTTACACAATTTTGTTTTGTTCCAATCTTCTCCCTGTGGATTGTATTAGAAATTTTCTTACCTCCCTTCCAAGCATCTTGTCTTGGACCTTCTTTGTCGCACTTCATATCTTTCATTAGTATGTTCTCTGGTTGCATGTTCGTGTCCGGCGTTTTTCTTCCCATCCCCTCTTCTTCTAGTTTAACGCCCTCCTGATGAGTGTTGCGAGTCTCCTGGCGAATGTGTGTTTCCCGGGTTTGTTGAGGTGTAGTCCGTCTCTGGCAAGGAGTCCGTCATAGAGGTAATTCACACCGTGGTCCAGGAATCCACGGCAGTTGCAGTTATTGAGTGATAATTCACTTTTTGCTAAGCTGGAGAAATGTGAGTTCGCTGTGCAGAGAATTAGTTTTTTGGGCTACATTATCTCCAGCGAGGGGTTCAGATGGACCTGGTGAAGGTTCAGTCTGTGCAGGAATGGCCTAGGCCTATTGGTTTGAAATCGATACAGAGATTTTTGGGTTTCGCCAATTATTACAGGAAATTCATTAAGAATTTTTCTATAATTGTTAAGCTGCTGACCGATCTCACTAGGAAAGGTGCGAATACGGTCCAGTGGACTACGGAGGCCATTGAAGCTTTTGTATATCTCAAGGAGAGGTTCAGTTCTGCCTCAATCCTTTTGCATCCTGATGAGACCAAGCCTTTTTTGGTCGAGGTTGATGCTTCTTCGGTGGGGGTCGGTGTAGTTTTGTCTCAGGAGAACAAGGATGGAGTACATCCCTGTGCTTTTTTTTCGAAAAAATTTTCAGAAACCGAACTTAATTACGATGTTGGTAATCGGGAATTGCTGGCTATTAAACTCGCGTTTGAACATTGGCATCATTTCTTGGAAGGTGCTAAATTTCCCATTCAGGTTTTCACAGATCATAAGAATTTGATCTATCTGGATGCTGCCAAACGCTTGAATGCCCATCAAGCTAGGTGGGCACTTTTTTTTCTCGGTTTAATTTTTCTGTTACCTATATCCCTGGTACTAAGAATGTTAAAGCCGATGCTTTATCTCACAGCTTTTCTCCCATGGTTGGTACCGAGGAGGAGGAGAGCATTTTACAGGAAGGAGTTGTGGTAGCAGCATTGGACTCCGTTTTGGAAGATGGGATTCTGAAAGCCCAAGAGGATGCCCCATCTAACACTCCTCATGGGAGGTTGTTTGTGCCTAGAACCTTTAGGAGAGATTTGTTTGTGGAGTATCATGAGTCTCGGTTGGCAGGTCATCCAGGAATTTCTGAGACTAAGAGACTTATCAGTCGCAGTTTTTGGTGGCCTGGGTGGCAGAAGGAAGTCATCAAGTGGGTGTGCCAATGTACGGTGTGCGCTAGGTCTAAGGCTTCACATACCCCTGCTGCGGGGTTGCTTTACCCTCTGGAGGTTCCTAGTGCGCCTTGGACGCATCTGGCAATGGATTTTATTACTGACCTTCCTGTATCCGAGGGTTTCACTGTAATCTGGGTGGTCGTGGACCGTTTTAGCAAGATGTGTCATTTGGTTCCATTCATTAAGCTACCCTGCGCTAAGACACTCGCTAAGGCGTTTGTTAAGGAAATTGTCAGGCTCCATGGCGTTCCCATCGACATTGTTTCTGATAGGGGACCTCAGTTTGTGGCTCGCTTTTGGCGTGCATTTTGTGACAGGTTGGGAGTCCATTTGTCATTTTCGTCTGGTTATCATCATGAGTCTAATGGACAGACTGAAAGAAAGAACCAGGATGCTGAACCGTTTTTGCGTTGTTTTGTGGCAGACAATCAAGAGGGGTGGTCTGAGTTTCTGCCACTCGCAGAATTTGCTCTTAACAACCATACATCCTTATCTGCTGGGTGTTCTCCTTTTTTTTTGTACTGGGAGACATCCGTCTTTTGGTTCGTTCTCCAAATTGGGGTCGGTGATGCCGGTGGAGGAGAATTTTTCCGGTGATTTGGAGAGAGTTTGGACTAATGTACGTTGTAACCTTCAAGAGGTTAACAAAAAGTCCAAGAAGTATTTTAACAGGAAACGTAAAGAGGTTTTGTTTACTGTGGGTGACATGGTTTGGTTGTCCTCAAAGAATCTGCGGTTGAGGATTCCCTCTAAAAAATTGGGTCCGAAGTTTGTGGGGCCATTTAAGGTTAACCAGTCTGCTGTTAGGTTGGAGGTTCCCTCCTCCTGAAAGTTTAATCCTGTGTTTCATGTTTCCTTGTTAAAAAAGGCTGATGTATCTGATAGGGAGGCCATTGTCACAGTTCCTCCGGTGGTGGAAGACGGCGAATATGAAATTTCTCGTATCCTGAATTCCAGAGAGCATAGAGGGAGATTGCAGTATCTCGTCTCTTGGAAAGGTTTTGGTCCCGAGGATAACTCCTGGGTAAAGGCGGATGATGTCTCTGCCCCTAGACTTGTCAGAGCTTTCCACAAGAGATTTCCGGATAGGCCTGGGCCTGGAGGATTCGGAGGATCCTCCTAAAAGAGGGGGTACTGTTAGAACCCTCCTGTTTGTTTTTGTTTCTATCTTGTGTTTTGCGGTCACGTGACCATCTTCCTATATATTCCAGCTACGCCCTTCTGACCTTGCTGGACTTCAGTGTTGTTTTGACTGTCTCTCTAGCCAGGTGCTTTTGTGCCTATCTATCTCTAGTTTGCTTGGTCCTCTTGACCTCTAGTACTTTTGTCAGTTTTTCTTTTGCACTGCAACAACTTCTGTTAGGAGGTGTCCCATTTTTGTCACAGTCCTTAGTTCTTTTTGGTACCCCTCCCTTTTTCTATAGGTCTCCGTTCAGACTAGCTGAGGACGCAAGCGGGTCTGGTCACTAGGAACAGGTTGCCCGCTACAACGTAGGGACTCAGCTTAGTCTTACTGTAGAGACAGCTCTCCCCTTCTTTCCCTAGTTTATGTTGCAGATCATAACAATTTCGCTCCAGGGATATACGGCAGGGCCATGGGTATTAACGTGGTCACGACCCATGCTGGTGGAGCGGCCGCTCTAGCCTGTGCAGCGCCGGGCGCAGGTTGGGCATCTGGAGCGTTAACCGGTGCTCCGGCGGCTTGCTGGTCATCGGCCATGGTTGCGCTCCCCTAGTGAACCGGAGCCTACCTTCTTCACTTCTTATCAGGTAGGCCGCAGCTTCGTGGGCGGCGGTCTTCTTCCAGGACCTTGCGTCGCTCACGTATGACGTCAGAGTGCCCTCTGGATTCCTTCCAGGACCTGATGCTTCCTGGTTCGACATCAGTGGCGGGGCGTGTCTTGGGCTTCGTGCGCTTCCAGCGGTTACGCCCCTCCGATTCCCGCGGTTACGCCCCATTTCTTCCCGCGCGGCAACAGGAAGATGGCGGACAATGGCGAGAAATCTCGGGAATGGCGTGAAAACTTCACCACAGTGAGTATTACAGTCTCTTAAGGCGCACAGTACCCGGTGGCAACGGGCATGGAATCCTGTTCGTGACGCCAAGGCTGATGCGCCCCCTGGGCCGTGGGGTACTCGGCAGCCGGGCCTCTGGTTGCTTGGGGATATCACGGTAGCTGGCCCGGTCCGTGACCCAGGGCGGTCAGTAAAAGGGAGGATACTTTATAGGGGATTTAAGAAAGTGTTCGTGACGCCACCTGTGGATTGCGGCTAGAGGGAGCTGCCGCTGTGGAGCAGTCCTTTGGAGCTGGTGTTACGGCAGCAGGGATGGTGTGGCTCTCCACAGGTAGAGGTTGCTCCAGGGCAGCGTGGGGTGTAATGGTGGTGGACCAGGGGAGAGAGACGGCAGGATGGTCCTGGAGGAAAGAAGGACACTCACACGGGAGTAAGCTTCAGTACCTTTACTGGTGATGTTGCAGGCACGGTCCAGGGTACTCCAGGCGAAGGGAACACTTTTGTACTCTCCCCAGTCAGCGGGTATAGGGCCTCCTGATCCGTTGCTTTATTCTCTAAGCTTCTGACCTGCCTGGAGCTAGGTCTAGCTTGGTTACTGTCTCTCTTTGCACCTGCTGACCTGGTGGTAAGGCCTTCTCTTTGGAGATCACTCTCCCTGGATGCTGGGACCTCCGTGACTCCTAGCCGTGGTACTGTAATCAGCGTTTGGTGAACCTGGGACCTGTAGTCCTCCAGGGGTTCCAGTGGTTCCTACTGGGTATAAAGGGTCCCGGTAGACGCGGACCCGGTGTCCGATATATATATATCGGGGTGAGCCTGGTATGCTCCTCTGCCCCCTCACTACTTCTTCCTTCTCCTCTCGCCTTTGGCCACACTCAAGGCTCTCACACATGCTGTAGCCCTTGACTCGCCTAAGCACAGCAGCCAGCATGCTGCTCTCTGAGCGTCAGCACGCTCTCTGCTCAACTCTGAGCTGTGTTCCTCTCTGTGTCTGTGACTTGCCCAGGGGAATGGGGATGACTCGGTACCCGGGCCTTTAGCCTGGCCTTTAGGGATGTCGCGGTGGTCGGCTCCGGGGCCCGTACCCTGGGGTCGCTCCTTAAAAGGGGTGGATATTTGTTAATTTTAAGATAGAGTTCGTGACGCCACCTGTGGCTTCTGGTGAGGATCACCAGCGCTGCGCAGTCCACTGAGGCCGTTGATAAGGCAGCTCGATGGTATAGCTCCCCACAGGTGGAGCTAGGCCTCAGGGCAGTGTATGACGGGGAATGCAGCAAAGGCGAGACCGAGCCAGGTCAGAGCAAGAACAGGGACAGACACGATAGTCACTTCAGTACATTTTACTGAAGGAAATTCAGGCACATCCCGGAGCGCTGTAGGGTGAAGGGTGCATGTCAGGATCCTCCCCAATGAGCGGTTTTTGGGCCTCCTGCTTCTTGCCTCTGCGTAGTAAGTTTCTGACCTGCCTGGAGCTAGGCCTAACTTTGTCTCTGTCCTGCGCTGGCTGACCTTGTGGTAGGGCCTTTTCTTGGATTACATGCACCTTCGCTGCGGGCCTATGTGTCTCCTGGCTCTGTTACGTATCAGCACTTTAGCGATCCTGGGACTTGTAGTTCTCCAGGGATTCCGGTTTATCTTACTGGGTCGTGGAGATCCCGGTAAGCTTCGGACCCGGTGTCCGGTAACCGCTTCGGGGTGAGCCAATTAAGCTCCTCTGCCCCCTATGTGCTAACTCTATACTCGCCTTCGGCCTACTCGGGCCCTCACTAGGCTACTCACACTAACGGCAGCTTGCCGCGCTTCACCGATCTTATGGCGCCGGCACGCCTAAAGCTCACCCCTCTGAGCTACAACTGAGTCTGTATCTGGATAAGCTCCACTGCAGGATAGCAATTGCAGGAGCTGGAACAGGCTTTTGTCCTCTGAGGTAACTCCTCTCAGGCTGTACTGGACTCACTTCTAAACCAGAATAGACTAACTCTGACTAACTGCCGCCTGGCTCCACCTTCCCTATTTATCTATCCCTAACGGGCTCCCTCTGGTGGTCTGAGGTGGAAGGTGGAGATGTGTGAATGGTTATGGGGGCCTCTTGTGGAGGAATCCTTCAATACACCCTTCTAGGATCTGTGATACCAAGCACAGCTGGGCATCACATTTGAACACTAAACTGAGCTGCCTAGCTCCACCCTCCCTATACATATCCCTAATGGGCTCCCTCTGCTGGTCTGAGGTGGTAGGGTGGAGGTGTGTGAATGTGTGAGGGCCTCTTGTGGAGAAGTCCATCCATGCACCCTTCTGGGTTCTGTGGCAAGAATGCACAGCAGGGCGCCACATATGTCCTGGTACCTATTTTAACCCCATGAATATTGCTGTTTTTCCTTATTGCGTTGACCAAGAGTTCCATCACTATCACATACAGAAGGGGGGACAGAGGGCACCCTTGTCTAGTTCCGTTTCGTATCGCAAAAGGTAAGGACAAGGTTCCATTGACCCTAACTCTAGCAGTAGGGCCAGAGTACAGGGAAAAAATTAACTGTAAAAATTGTGGTCCAATGCCTATTTGACATAATGCCTCCTTCATAAACCCCCAATGAACCCTGTCAAAGGCCTTCTCTGAATCAACAGATAAAAGGCCCATATATATGGAGTGACTTTTAGCTTTAGAGATTAGCAACATGCTCATAATAGTGTTGTCTCTTGCCTCTCGGCCCTGAATAAATCCTACTTGATCCTACTTGATCAGTATTTATAAGAGAGGGCAACAATGGGGTAAGTCTTTCTGTTAGTATTTTTGAGAGTAGTTTAATGTCCACATTTATTAATGATATGGGTGTATAATTAGCTGTGATTGTAAGATCCTTACCTGGTTTAGGGAGAACGTTAATATGAGCTTCCAATGATTGGGGGACAAAACATGTCTTATCATTTAATGAATTAAAGGTTTTGTTCATAACAGGGGATAGCTGAGTTTTAAGGGACTTATAGAATGCTGGAGTAAATCCGTCTGGGCCAGGACTTTTACCAGATGGTGTAGATTGAATTGCAAGATTGACCTCCTGCTCTGTAATGTCCTTTTCCAGTGCCTCAGAAACATGACTATCTAAAGAGGTTAAAGAAGTATCTTGTATGTACTCCTTAATTCGGATAGATAGGTCAGAAGGGGAGAGATCAGAGTATTGCCCTTTAATATTGTACATCTTCTCATAGTTTGAGCGGAATATGTCAATGATTTCTGTAGGATTATGAGCTTCCTCCCCATTTTGTTTTTTGATATTTGGAACGTATGCCGCCACAGAGCAAGGGTGAAGCAACCTTGAGAGTGCCCGTCCACATTTATCTGACGATTCATAAAAAAAGTTTTTAATTAACTCCCTGTGTCTTAGGTATTTTTAGTCCAGCAAGATCTTGAGATCATTCATTTTTTTGGATAATTCTGCAAGAGTGTTAGGCGACAACGTATGTTTATGCGAGACCTCAAGTGTGTGTATCTGTCTCAAAAGGTCATTTACCTTTAGAGTTCTCTCCTTTTTGAGTTTTGAACCATTGTTAATCAACACGCCTCTCATGACACATTTTAAAGTTTCCCATTGCAGAGGTATTGAGGTCTGATCTGCTTTATCAATCTGCAAAAAATAATCAATAGAATCCTTTAATTCTGCCATACAGATTTTGTCTTTTAGAAAGTGATCATTCAGTTTCCACGTCCATGAACGCTGGACCAGGGAGGGTACAGTGTCCATTTTAGGACATGATCAGATATCAAAATCAAGCATCGGAATGATGTCAGTTTGAGGCTAAATACCCTGTCTGACAAGTGATTCTGACAAGCGATCCAGACAAGTAATTTTGACAAGTGATTTTGACAGGTGATTCTGACAAGTGATTCTGACAAGTGATTTTGACAAGTGATTTTGATGAGTGATTTTGACGAGTGATTCTGACGAGTGATTCTGACAAATGATTTTGAGAAGTCATTCTGACAAGTGATTCTGACAAGTGATTTTGACAAATCATTCTGAAAAGTGATCCTTACAAGTGATTTTGACAAGTGATTTTGACGAGTGATTTTGATGAGTGATTCTGACAAGGGATTTTGACAAGTGATTCTGACAAGTGATTTTGACAAGTGATTTTGACGAGTGATTCTGACAAGTGATTCTGACGAGTGATTCTGACGAGTGATTTTGACAAGTGATTTTGACAAGTGATTTTGACAAGTGATTCTGACGAGTGATTTTGATGAGTGATTCTGACAAGTGATTCTAACGAGTGATTTTGACTAGTGATTCTGACGAGTGATTCTGACGAGTGATTTTGACAAGTGATTCTGACAAGTGATTTTGACAAATGATTCTGACAAGTGATCCTTACAAGTGATTTTGACGAGTTATTCTGACAAGTGATTTTGATGAGTGATTCTGACAAGTGATTTTGACAAGTGATTCTGACAAGTGATTTTGACAAGTGATTTTGACAAGTGATTCTGACAAGTGATTTTGACGAGTGATTTTGATGAGTGATTCCGACGAGTGATTCTAATGAGTGATTTTGACAAGTGATTTTGACAAGTGATTCTGACAAGTGATTTTGATGAGTGATTCTGATGAGTGATTTTGATGAGTGATTTTGATGAGTGATTCTGACGAGTGATTTTGACAAGTCATTCTGACAAGTGACTTTTACAACTATAATAATAATAATAATAAAAAAAAAATAACTTCGCTGATGGAACTTGAACCCAAAATTCTGTATTCCAAATCCAGTGCACTAAGCACTAAGCTAGAAACTCAGTTGTGAAAGCTTTGGATTTGTATTTGCTTATATAATTTTCAGTGCAAACTGGTCTATAACTCATTGGGACTTATGCACAGACTTCAAGCAAGCCAAATTCAAATGATGTTTGATTTTGATGTGTGAGTCTGATGTGTTACTTTCTTCAAACATCAGAATCAAAATCATAATGACTTTTAGTCACCCTGAGTATTTTCATGGTTAATGTCATAAGACAAGAAAAGCTACAAGCTACTATTACTTGACTGGATAGCGCAATGGTAAAACATCAACCTATGAAATTACAGTGTCAGAATTCAAATCCTGATAGAAATACGAATTTTTTTTTAAATTAATTATGCCTATTTAACACACAAACTACAGGGGTGTTTTACTTTTAATATCTGACACTTTGATTGTCATCCTGACGTGTTACGAGTTTCAGACACGCTGTCTATTTGCATGTTAAATTACATAGCCAAAGTAAATCACTTGGCAGAATCACTTGTCAAAATCACTTGTCAAAATCATTTGTCAAAATCACTCGTCAGAATCACTCATCAAAATCACACGTCAAAATCATTCATCAAAATCACTTGTCAGAATCACTCGTCAAAATCACTCGTCAAAATCACTCGTCAGAATCACTCGTCAAAATCACTTGTCAGAATCACATGTCAGAATCACTCGTCAGAATCACTCGTCTAAATCACTCGTCAAAATCACTCGTCAAAACCACTCGTCAAAATCACTCGTCAGAATCACTTGCCAGAATCACTTGCAGGAATCACTCGTCAAAATCACTCATCAAAATCACTTGTCAAAATCACTCATCAGAATCACTCATCAAAGTCACTCGTCAAAATCACTTGTCAGAATCACTTATCAAAATCAGTTCTCAGACAGGGTATTTAGCCTCAAACTGACATCATTCTGATGTTTGATTTTGATATCTGATCATGTGCTAAAATGGACACTGTAGGAGGGAACGGAAATAGATAGGAAGAATGGGGCATGGTCAGACCACAATATGTCACCTATTGTAGCAGATGGGTTCCAAGAGAGAGCGTGATGACTCAACAGGAAGAAATCAATTCATAAAGAAAAAATGACGTATACGAACATATGCAAAAATACCCAAAGTTTATTATAAATGCAAGATATAACAAGCATACACAATGAAGAGAATGGCATAAATACATTGGTAGTAAGCTAATAAGAGAGATACCACGAACTGAATAACCACATACTAGAAAGTTTAAGAATCAATAATTGTAGTAAGTAAGGGTATGGGTATGTCAAGCATATGCCATAACCCAGCTACAAAAGTGTAAAGTATCAAGAAACTTATACTTAGGGGTGACGATACCTGGACTGACATACTGACAAACACATATGAGTAATAGTATATATTTATCCATCTTTGAGTGCTAAATGGATTTACCTTTTTACTACTTATTTATGCACTGTGCACTTTAGCATCTCAATGGAGTTTCTTGATACTTTACACTTTTGTAGCTGGGTTATGGCATATGCTTGACATACCCATACCCTTACTTACCCCAATTATTGATTCTTAAACTTTCTAGTATGTGGTTATTCAGTTTGTGGTATCTCTCTATTTTATTATGTTTAAAAGAAATGATTTTTTAATTAATCTCTAAATATTTTAAATTACTTTGTACTTCTTTTCTCCTCTTGAGCAAATGTTCATGTGCATTATGATTTTAGATTTGTTTCCAAGATTTCCTTCCCCTTTTCTCTCTCTCCCTCGCTCCTTTTTTTTTCCCTCTTTTTGGCGCCAAGGGGTGCTTTGGCAGTTTTTTTCTTCACTCCATGTGCTAGCATGTGTGTATATATACCTTCCATGTTGTAACAAGTAGCAGCTATGTTCCTGAAGAAGTGGACGGGATGTCAACGAAGCACGTAGTCTTTTATAGCTTTTACAGTCTCCAATAATTGCTGGGAACATTATCCATCTCTGGCATATATATACATTTTTTCATGGAGGAGCGCGGTGATTAATGGCACCTTTATCATCTGTATACTAGACTACTCGAAGATCCCAAGGGACCTGTGCCTGCTGCAGCACCTCAGCATATACTTTCTCATGAGTTGTGCATTTCACAACCCACAAAGGTGAGCAATTTCCCTTTTATCTTTACTGTTGTCTATTGGATATCAGCGCTACTTGCGCTCCTTTCTTTACTTATTTGAGTTATTGCCAACTGAGCTGGGGACAGCAGCGCACTTTGGTTAATTTGGGAGCAGCATTAGCGAATCCATACCATTAACATGGAATATTTTGACAGACGCATGTCAACCAGAGAACGGCTTATTAAACAAGCCATGGGAAGCACTATCCCATACTCTGATGAATCTTTCACCTTAATTTCAATGGACTTCAATGAAGAGGACACCAACACTATGAAGAATTTATTTAATGAATTTGAGGAATCACTTAAAGATGAGCTACGTCTCGACCTGGACATTCGTTTTCTAAGGATTTATATGGAGGAGAAACTATGTCCTCGGGGTTTGAGAATAACAATTCCCTCACCATTCCCTGAGGACAAACCATTTAATAAGGAATGGACTACTATTTTGGACACGTGCATGCACAATCTGCTAAAAAGTATACATACAAAAAGGTCAGAAATATGTCTAACAATTACTAATAGAATATTTGATATCGCTAAAAACCTATTACCATTTGAAACCCATCCTGTGTTTGGAAAGATTGATAGCAATATTGCAACAAGTATTTTACAGAATGTGCATGAAATTATCATCAAAAAGGCAAAAAAACTACAGAGAGATAGAGATGATTACAAAGGACTAACTAGTACTACCTCACGTACTAAAACGTCGGTCATATCCAGTGATCAGTCATCTGATCCTTTGAGAACAGTGGGTTCCTATCCTCCTCCCCACAAAGGAAGAATGTTCTCTAATAGTTATTACCATAAGAATAAGAACAATAACAATAAGACTTACAACCGCACACCTGCATTCACACATAGCAAAAAACAACTCAGGTTGTCAAATGCTAACGATAGAACAAAAGACGGACAGAAGGTTGTAATTAATATGCGCATATCTACTACTGTTAACTCTCCACAGAGCACTAGCAGTAATAAGAGTCTGGTCTCTATCATGTCTCCCACCTGCAATACTATGGGTAGTGCAGTTCCTAAAAGGCTGGTAATGCATCAGGAGGAGATGAATAATGATAGTATAGCAGTCAATCCTTATGACACAACATTACACTCTAAATTAAGAAAAAAATCCAACTTCTATTCTGTGGAGAGTAAAAGCCATCAGATAGATACTTTTTGCGACATCACTCTCCAAGATTTCAAGGAGGTTATGAGGACTCCAATCTCATACAGAGATAATAATATAAACCGACAAGAGAAGTTAGCACTTAATAATATTTGAAATAATAGGGATATAGTCCTCAGATCAGCGGACAAGAGGGGTGGTATAGTTATCCAGGATTATGATGTGTATACAAAAGAAGCACTCCAGATATTGAGTGATGATAACTATTACAAAGAGATTTTGTATAATCCCATTTTGAAAATGATCCCTATATATAAGAAACTGATATCTAAAGCAGTAGATGAGAATATATTAAATGACAACAAAAGAAAGTTCTTGACTGTCCAAAGTCCTTGTATGCCCTTCTTTTATCATCTTCCCAAAATTCATAAGGATGAAAGCAAACCTCCAGGGAGACCGATTATATCGGGGATAGGCTCCCTTACATCAAATCTGGCTGAATACTTTGATATACTACTACAACCACCTGTCAAAAATTTAAAGAGTTACCTGCAAGACTCCAGCCATCTTCTTAGATTAACCTATGACATCAAATGGAAAAAAATCATACACTTTCCTTAGCCTAGATGTTAACTCTTTATATACCAATATTGATGTTGGTCTATTATGCATAGAGTATGTAATTTCCAGAGACATACGGCTGTCTTCCAGCCAGAGATCTTTTAATATAGCAGGTTTATCTTTCATCCTAAAAAACATTTTTTTTACCTTTCTAGATAAGACCTACCATCAAATTAAGGGAGTAGCAATGGGCTCTAAAGTAGCACCTACCTTTGCCAATTTATTCATGGGATTATTTGAGCAAGTTTTTATTTACCAGGGAGACTTCCATAAGGGGGTTGTATTTTATAGAAGATACATAGACGATCTGATCTTCATCATTAACAGGAACATCACTGATCCCACCATTTTTTTAAATTTCCTCAATACAAATAATTGGGGCATCTCTTTCAATCAGGACAGTAATGAACTCACAATTAATTTTTTTAGATCTAGTTTTATATGGAGAGGAAGACAGGATACTTAGCAAAACTTTCTTCAAATCAGTGGACACTAATAGCTATATTCATTTCACTATTGGTCACTACAGAAAATGGCTCACCAATATTCCCCGCTATCAGTTTCAAAGACTTCGTAGGAGCTGCTCAACAGAAATCGAATATGACTAACAGTCAGAGATTCTCAAAAAAAGGTTCCAACAGAAATATTCTGAGACATTGGTTGTAGAATCTTGCAAACAGGTCAAAGAAAGATATGACCAGGGCTCATTACTTATGGCTTCAACACACAAAAAAGATGTAAGTTTTGAACATGAACAGAAATTCATTACTACATACAATCAACAACACAAGAAAATTAGAGAAATTATTCAAAAAAACTGTTATATTCTATTAAATGACCAGACATTAAAACAGGCATTACCAAAAAAACCCTCTCTAATCTTTAGAAGAGCACCGACACTTAGGAATATCTTGGGCCCCAGTAGATTGTGTGGACATGGAACATTGATTAATAAGAATAATGAAAAAGTCAGGGACAATATGGTCACCAAGTGTGGTAAAAGAGGTTGCAAGTGCTGTGAATCTATTTTGCATTCCATAGACAATTTCACTTCTGTAGCTGTGGCACCCCAGGGGTCTGGTTTCCACAATAACAGCAATGTTATGTCTGAGAGCAGGTGGGAGGTCTCTTGGTCAGGAATCCTATGCATGCCACACCTCCTGCCCAGTCCTGGGAGGGGAAGGACTTCCCCTAAATAAACCTGGGGCTGAGGCAGGGTTAGGGAGTAGAGAAGAAGTAGAGAAAGAGAAGCAGCATAGGAAGAAACAACAGGAGCTCTGTGGGAGCAGTGTTACAAGGAGTCAGGGGCTGGCAGCTGCAGAGCTCGCCCTGACTGAGAAGTTATCACCGGACCCGGAGTCCGAGGCTGTGGGGACTAACTCCTATCCAGCAGCAGAAACCAACCAGCAGGGGATTGCAGGTCCTCTGGCCCAGAAACCCGAAGGCATGGTCACACGCGTGGGACCAGCACCGCCGTCGTGGAGCGGAAGCTACTAGAAGGCCCCGAGTCACCGGCCATACGGGTGAGCACCACACGGTACACTCAGGGACGTGGGCTACTTATACCCGCCTCTAGCAAGGTAGCCAGAAGAGTATCGTTAGTTTGGGAGGCCTACAACTCCGCCTGGCCAGGGGAGATCCCATCTGCTCAAGGACTGACCAGGCCCCAATCGCTAGCCAGTACTCCGGGAGGGTCTATCTTTGTCACCAGTAAAGACCCTGAACTACACAGTACCGTCTCCGAGTGGTTCCTGCTACCCCCATCATCCACGTCGGCTGCCCTGAGGCCATACCCCTCCCGTTGGGGGTTATACTATCACGCTGCACAATCCTACCACCGGCCTCAGCGGTCTGCCCTGCAGCAGCAGCTCCCTGGCTGCACTCAACGGGTGGCATAGTCGTCCAACATCTACCGCTAAAACAGCGCCACTTAGTCTGACTCCCTGGGCACGGACCGGATCACCGCCACGAGACTACAACCCTCAACAGATCCGGCTCCGGGTAAGCTCCCGCGTGCGCAACGCAGCGCGACACAGGCCCAGGGGCGCGTCAACTTTTGGCGTAGTCGGCAGGATCTCGTGCCCGCAACCACCGGGTACTGCGTGCCTGAAAAAGACTGTGAAAACTTACCCGTGGTGAAGATTCCCGCCATCCGGCGCCATCTTCCGCTTTCTTCCCGCCATCGGTGGAGTTTTCCCGCCATCCGGCGCCATCTTCGGCCTTCTTCCCGCCATCCGTGGAGTTTTCCCGCCATTGGACGCCATCTTGAGGACGCCGCGCGGGAAGAAGAGGGGCGTGGACTCCGAAAACGCGCGAGAACTGAAGCCCCGCCTCACGTCCGGACGTTGCGTAAGGTCCTGGAAGGAGCCCAGCAGACGCCGACGTCACAGGAGCGCGACGGAAGGTCCTCAACCCTGACGATCCACTGCGGAGCCGCGGCCTATGGAAGAGGATCATCGCAAGGTAGGCCACGGTCCACTAGGGGGGAGATGGATGTCGGATACGGAGGAGAGCTTCACCGCTTCAACCCCCGCCAGCGCCACCGCTGTTGCGGTCATGCCTTTCACCATGCCCTATATCCCGGGGGCAGCCTGGCTACCCCAGTACTCAGGGGAGTCACATACCCTGCAGGACTTGAGAGAAAAACTGGATAGCCTCTTCCAGGTGTACCCCCTCACAGAAGAGCAAAAAGTAAGCATCCTGGTGGCCCAATTAACCGGGGCAGCCCAAAGGGAGGTAAAGTCCTGGCCACCTGGGGGGAGGACTGTCGCAGGGATACTAACCCGGCTGAGGGACACCTTTGATACCCGCACCTCAGCCGAGATCAAGCTTAGATTCTACGGGTGCAAACTGCGGGCACATGAGAGTATAAGGGACCATGCCCTGAACCTACAAGAGGCCCTGAGAGCCATTAAGCAGACCGACCCTGACGGCGTGGGAGACGAGGACAGGCTGTTAACTGAACAATTTATAGAGGGTTTATATTGCAATGCCCACCGAACCCAGTTGCGGGCAATGGCCTTACAGGACCCTCATCTGGGATTTGCACAGTTCAAGGACAGAGCCATCCGGGTGCTCCGAGAACCGGCACCAGGTGGCGTTGTGACCCACAGACGCCCCACTACCACCTACCACCAGGAGGCGGCGCCCTTGTCGGCAGGGCCTGTGGGAGCTGATGCGCAGGCTTTGAACAATGACTCGGCTCCAGACCTGCACCATCAGGTCCAAGAGCTAGCTAAAAGGTACTGAAGGAGATCGTAGAAGAAATTTTAGAACCACTCTCCATAATCTTTGAAAATTCTTGGAGAACAGGAGAAGTCCCAGAAGACTGGAGAAGAGCAAATGTTGTTCCTATCTTCAAAAAGGGGAAGAAGGTGGACCCAGGGAACTATAGGCCGGTGAGTCTGACTTCTATACCAGGAAAGATCTTTGAACAAATTATTAAACAACATGTCAGCATGGGTTTGTAACTAACAAGTCATGTCAGACTAACTTAATTTCCTTCTATGACAGAATCACTGACTGGGTGGATCAGGGAAATGCTGTAGATATAGTATATCTTGACTTCAGCAAAGCATTTGACAAAGTATCTCACACCATCCTTATTGAAAAAATGACCAAGTATGCAATGGACCAGGCAACTGTTAGGTGGATTCATAACTGGCTTAGTGATCGGACTCAAAGGGTGGTTGTAAATGGCTTCACATCCAGCTGGATGAATGTCTCAAGTGGGGTACCACAGGGCTCCGTCCTGGGACCTGTATTGTTCAACATCTTTATCAATGATTTAGGTGAAGGAATTGAGGGTAAACTGATTAAATTTGCTGATGACACAAAGCTAGGAGGGATAGCTAATACTAGAGAAGAGAGAGAGAGGATTCAAAAAGACCTAAATAAACTGGAGCAGTGGGCAGCAACCAACAGAATGGTTTTTAACAGGGAAAAATGCAAAGTACTACATCTGGGCAATAAAAATGAAAAAAGCAGATACAGAATGGGAGGAATAGAGCTAAGCAACAGTACATGTGAAAAAGACTTAGGTATACTAATAGATCATAGACTGAACATGAGTCAACAATGTGATGCAGCAGCAAAAAAGGCAAATACAATTCTGGGATGTATTAACAGAAGCATACAGTCTAGATCACGTGAAGTCATTATCGGTCTTTACTCCTCTTTGGTCAGACCTCATCTGGAATACTGTGTACAGTTTTGGGCACCACATTTTAAAAAAGACATAGACAAACTGGAGCAAGTTCAGAGAAGAGCGACCAGAATGGTGACTGGTCTGCAAACCATGTCCTATGAGGAACGGTTGCAGGATTTGGGAATGTTTAGCTTGCAAAAAAGAAGACTGAGAGGAGACTTAATAGCTGTCTACAAATATGTCAAGGGCTGTCACATTGTAGAAGGATCATCTTTATTCTCATTTGTACAAGGAAAGACTAGAAGCAATGGGATGAAACTAAATGGGAGGAGACACAGATTAGATATTAGAAAAAACTTTTTGACAGGGTGATTAATGAGTGGAACAGGCTGCCACGAGAGGTAGTGAGTTCCCCTTCAATGGACGTCTTCAAACAGAGGCTGGACAGACATCTGTCTGAGATGATCTAGTGAATCCTGCTTTCAGCAGGGGGTTGGACCAGATGACCCAGGAGGTCCCTTCCAACTCTACCATTCTATGATTCTATGATTCTATGATTCTATGATTAAAAGCGTTGCTGCGCTAACCCGAACTGTGCAGTCTTTACAGGTTTCCACTCCAGGGAAGATCCAGCTGGCATCCGGACCGGAGGACATCCCGTGGCGTCGACCAAGGAGGACCCCACCGGCCAGAGGAAGACCCAGCGACCGATACAACGAGGACGGACAACCCATCTGCCGCCGCTGCAATCAACCCGGACATATGGCAAGGTACTGTCCTTTAAACTGGCACAACCTAGGGTAGAGGGCCAACCCCTAGGAAAAAGATCATCAGGCCCATCGAACTGGCGCGACAAATATGTGGGAGGACGTCCAGTCTTGCCTGTGGTACTGGATTGCATTCCTATGAGTGCCCTACTGGATACCGGGTCACAGGTCACCACCATCCCGTACGTGCTCTTCAAGCAGTACTGGAATGACTCGGATATTACCCGCTACCCTGACGACGACTTGAGTATCATCGCCAGCAATGGTCAGCCCGTGCCACAGATCGGATTTAAAGAGGTGACCATTAAAATTGGTAGAGTTGAACTGGCAGCACAGGGACTGATCATTGTAGACATTGACAAACATGAGAGTCACCCAAAGATAACTCTAGGAACTAATGTAATTGAAAATTGTCTTGCAGAGGTGATTTTCCTTTTACAGCAGGTTGCCAAGAACGCCAGCTCCGGCCAGCAGCGAGTGCTCCAGAAAGAGATCCGGGCACTGATGCGACGGCAACAGCTAGAACTCTCCGGTGGTGAGATTGGTAGCGTAAGAATGTGTGACCCTTTCCCTATTGCCATGCCCCCAAAAAGTGAAATGATGATTTGGTGCCGGGCAGCTATTGGTCTGAGAGGTAGAGATTACCAGGCAATGGTAGAACCAGTTTACTCAGACAGTAGGCCCACCATTTTGACAGCACGGGGGGTGGTCAATGTACGCCATGGGAGGGTGCCCGTTCGCATAATAAATATCGGGAAGAGGGAAGTATACCTGCCCCGGTATGCCACGCTAGCCAAATTGTATACCATCAATCAAGATTCCATACAGTCCGTAGAACCCTTGCCTCCATCTTTCCCGGGGGAAGGTAACGGCTCTAAGACAACAATGGAGGACTGGTGTCAGCAACTACATTTGGGTACTGACTCCACTCCTTCACACCAGAAACAGGGAGTCTATCGGGTGGTTCAAGAGTACGAGAGAGTGTTTAGTAAACACCCGTTAGACTTCGGGCGAGTCAAGGGGGTAGAACACCACATCCCCACGGGAGACCATCCTCCCATAAAAGAGAGGTATCGACCCGTACCCCCTGCACACTACCAACACGCCAAGGGGATGCTTAGAGACATGAAGGAGGCTGGGGTGATCAGGGATAGCTGTAGCCCCTGGGCAGCTCCACTAGTCTTAGTCAAAAAGAAAGACAACACCATGAGGATGTGTGTAGATTACCGGAAAATCAACCGTATCACACACAAGGATGCGTACCCCTTGCCAAGGATAGAGGAGTCTTTGGCTGCTTTAAGATCTGCTAACTTCTTCTCTACCTTGGATCTCACTAGCGGGTACTGGCAGGTTCCTGTAGCAGAGGCGGACCGGGAGAAGACCGCATTCACCACTCCGATGGGACTTAGCGAGTTTACCTGCATGCCGTTCGGACTCTGCAACGCACCAGGAACCTTCCAACGACTAATGGAGTGTTGTCTGGGCCACAGAAACTTCGAGACGGTCCTGTTGTACCTGGACGATGTCATTGTATATTCCAAGACGTATGAGGACCACCTGAAACACCTGGCGGAAGTGTTCGAAGCTCTGGCAAGCTACGGCCTAAAGGTGAAACCCTCCAAGTGTCACCTCCTGAAACCAAAGGTGCAGTACCTGGGACACGTGGTGAGCGCTGACGGAGTGGCTCCCGACCCTGATAAGATCACCGCAATTAAGGAATGGCCAAGTCCCTCCAGTGTAAAGGAAGTGCGGCAGTTCCTCGGGTTGGTAGGCTATTACCGCAGATTCATCCCCGGTTTCACCAAAAAGGCAGCTCCTATGCAGGACCTCCTGATAGGCCAGTCCCGGAAGGCCAAGAACCAGAAGCCGCCCTTCAGATGGAAGAAGTTAGAAGAGGAGTCCTTCCGCCAGCTGAAAATGGCCCTCACGGGGGATGAAATCCTTGCGTACCCTGATTACAGCCAGCCCTTTATCCTCTACACCGACGCAAGTAACATCGGGCTAGGAGCCGTGCTGTCCCAGATCCAGCAGGGGAAAGAACGAGTAATCACTTACGCTAGCCGAAAACTGCGACCCACCGAAAGAAACCCTGAGAATTACAGCTCATTTAAGCTAGAGTTCCTGGCAGTGGTGTGGGCAGTCACCGAACGCTTTAAGCACTACCTCGCTTCTTCCCGGTTCACCGTGTACACGGATAACAACCCGTTGACACACCTGGACACAGCAAGACTCGGTGCCCTAGAGCAGAGATGGATGGCCCGTCTGTCCAACTACGAGTTCACAATCAAATACCGGGCAGGACGCTCCAATACCAACGCGGACGCCCTGTCCAGGATGCCAAACCTACCGGACGTAGGAGAAGATCCAGAGGGACTGGAAGAAGTCGAACTCCCCGCGTTCCACCGGCATGGGACTATCCAGTATTCCCACCGGGTAAGGAGTAAGCAAGCCGCTACGTTTAACCCCTTGCCTCACTACAACTGGGAGGAAACGCAAGACAGTGACCCTGCCGTCCGACTGGTGAAGGAGATGCTGACTCGGCCAGAGGCTCGCCTTGACCCAGACGCTCCGGAGGAAGCCAAGCAACTGTGGGCTGAGAAGAGTCGACTGTTCCTTTACAAGGGGAAGTTGTGCCGCAGAATGGTTAACTCCCGGACGCATGAACTAATCTGGCAAGTAGTGGTGCCACGAAGAGACGCAGCCATGGTGATGGAGGCATACCACGACGGGGCTGGACACTTCGGATGGAAGAAGCTGGAGTTCCTGCTGCGTGAGCGGTTCCACTGGGTAGGCATGAGGGGAACCATCGAGAGGTGGTGCAGAGACTGTGGCCCGTGCAACCTAAGAAGGAAGGACCGTGCCAGCCAGAAGACTCCCCTGCAGTCCATCGTCACCCGGCAGCCGTTGGAACTGGTAGCCTTGGATCATGTAAAACTGACCCCAAGCAGAAGTGGCTACGTCTACGCACTAACCATCGTGGATCACTACTCCCGGTTCTTGGTTGTCGTCCCTGTCAAGGACTTAACAGCTCGAACAGCAGCTAGAGCCTTCCAGCAGCATTTCTGCCGTCCACACGGGTACCCGGACCAAGTGTTGACAGACCAGGGACCTGCCTTTGAAGCGGAGGTCTTCCAAGAATTCTGCACTCTGTATGGCTGCCGGAAGATAAGGACGACACCCTATCATCCGCAAACTAATGGACTTTGTGAGAAAATGAACCAGGTGGTAATGGATCTTCTGAAAACGTTGCCCCTGGAAGAACGCAGTCTGTGGCCTGAGAAGCTGCCCGATCTGGTGGACCTATACAACCACATCCCGGTAGGTTCCACCAACTGTACCCCGGCTTACCTAATGAGGGCGAGACCTGGTAAGTTACCTGTTGACCTGGAAATGGGAGTCCTGACACCCGAGGACACTTCACCAGAAGCAGACTGGGACACAGAGAGGCAGCAGCAGTACCGGAGAGTACAGGAGAGCGTGGAGCGAAGTCTCTGTCAGGCTAGGGAAAGACAAGAGAAAACTTACAACCAGTATGCTCCCGCTGTTCCCCTGGTACCCGGAGAGCAGGTCTTGAAGAGAAAAAGACGGCTCCACAAGTTGGACGACCAGTGGAAGAAGGACCCGTACACCGTACTGCCCTCAAGCCACGACAACCCAAAGGTCTGTACCATCAGTAAAGACGGGGGGGAAACCACAACCATTGTATCCCGGGATCACCTGAAGAAGTGTCCCGAACAGCTACGGAACCCTGAAGAGGAACAAGAAGACCCTCGACCCATAGAGGAAAGGGAAGACATGGTTAGTACTGTGCTCGGAGACTTCCCTCGGTCTTGGACTCAAGTCAATGGCGCAGTTGTGGTACCCGTACTCACCTTCCTCCAACCAGCATCCCAAGTACCTACGGAGCAACAGGTAGAGCTGGAAGAACAGCCGGTCCAGGAGGCAGAAGACTCCACACAAGCAGAACAGGAGGATCAACCCTCTGCTTATAGTGAGCCTGCCGTACCCCTAGTGAGCCAAAGAGCCGGTAGACAGCTGCCCAGTTTACCCTTGACAGCTCCTACACCCTGTAGTTCAGGGCTAGGCAGTCAGCTCCGTAGGTCCACTAGGGCCACTAGGGGCCAGTTACCCGCACGTTGGAGGATTTGAAGTGTATAAATTGTTTTATTTGTGGTTACCTGTTTATTGTTGCTTGTGTATAATTATGTGTTTCTAGTTATTTTTAGGAGTCCTTGGTGGATTTACCGGGAATCCTTTGTACATAGTTGGAGCGTAACCCAGGACGGACTAAAGACTGTTAAGGACTCGGGGCAGGACAGACCCCTACCTGGTTACGTCTCCCTGTTTTGGTGAAATGGACACCTTGCTTTCTTCAAAGACTGCACCCGGTTACGGACATGCCGTGACCACCTTTATGTGTTTCTTTATTGTATTGTTATTGTTATATCTTGTTATGTTTTTCTAAAATATGTTTAGTCCCGGAGTACTAAATTTCACTAGGGGGGAATGTGGCACCCCAGGGGTCTGGTTTCCACAATAACAGCAATGTTATGTCTGAGAGCAGGTGGGAGGTCTCTTGGTCAGGAATCCTATGCATGCCACACCTCCTGCCCAGTCCTGGGAGGGGAAGGACTTCCCCTACATAAACCTGGGGCTGAGGCAGGGTTAGGGAGTAGAGAAGAAGTAGAGAAAGAGAAGCAGCCTAGGAAGAAACAACAGGAGCTCTGTGGGAGCAGTGTTACAAGGAGTCAGGGGCTGGCAGCTGCAGAGCTCGCCCTGACTGAGAAGTTATCACCGGACCCGGAGTCCGAGGCTGTGGGGACTAACTCCTATCCAGCAGCAGAAACCGACCAGCAGGGCATTGCAGGTCCTCTGGCCCAGAAACCCGAAGGCACGGTCACACGCGTGGGACCAGCACCGACGTCATGGAGCGGAAGCTACTAGAAGGCCCCGAGTCACCGGCCATACGGGTGAGCACCACACGGTACACTCAGGGACGTGGGCTACTTATACCCGCCTCTAGCAAGGTAGCCAGAAGAGTATCGTTAGTTTGGGAGGCCTACAACTCCGCCTGGCCAGGGGAGATCCCATCTGCTCAAGGACTGACCAGGCCCCAATCGCTAGCCAGTACTCCGGGAGGGTCTATCTTTGTCACCAGTAAAGACCCTGAACTACACAGTACCGTCTCCGAGTGGTTCCTGCTACCCCCATCATCCACGTCGGCTGCCCTGAGGCCATACCCCTCCCGTTGGGGGTTATACTATCACGCTGCACAATCCTACCATCGGCCTCAGCGGTCTGCCCTGCAGCAGCAGCTCCCTGGCTGCACTCAACGGGTGGCGTAGTCGTCCAACATCTACCGCTAAAACAGGGCCACTTAGTCTGACTCCCTGGGCACGGACCGGATCACCGCCACGAGACTACAACATTCAACAGATCCGGCTCCGGGTAAGCTCCCGCGTGCGCAACGCAGCGCGACACAGGCCCAGGGGCGCGTCATAGCCACTACTGAGAATTTCAATATCTCTCATCCCATGTCATGTGGAACTTATTATGTGATATATGTCATCGAGTACAGTTGCCCCAAACAGTATGTGGGCAGAACCACCCAGGCACTACATAATAGGTTGAATTCACATAGACATAATATCACCACAGGATTTATTAAACATGGGCTGTCCCGACATATGGTCCTTCATCACAAACAGGACCTTAGGGAATTAAGGGTATTACTTATTGAACACATTTCTATTGACACTCCAAATAGGGTGCAATGTTTAAAATAAATCTACTGGATTTATAAACTAAAGACGCTTAAACCGCAGGGGTTAAACAAAATCACAGAAGTTTTTCTTTGAGAATTCCAGCAGTCACTTTTTACACCTCCCCAGTTCTTTTTCAATACCCAACATATAGCCACCTCTCCCCAAACCCACACTCCTGTTATCACCACCCACATTATAGCCTTCCAGTTACCTCTCACCACTCTTACAGATCTGTTTTTCAGCTGACAAAACAAATCAGGAGCCCTAGTGTAGTGGGCTATGTGCCTAGAGTGACTGCACACAGCAACTTGAGCAAGTATTTAAGTTCTAGCCCTCCATGGTTCATCATGATTAATATGAAAATTATTGGTATTAAAAGGTCATTTCAAATCTCAGGGAGACAGAAAAATTTGGGAATATAAACTAATGGTGACCTTTGACACCTTCAGAGCAGGAATGAATGTGTTGCATGGATTTATGTCATTCTACATCAACTAAGGAATATGCTCCTCAGAGCTTTGGGGTCATCATAAACCTGGACCAGACCTCAATCACTGGACAATAAAACTTTCACAGTCCTTATCTATGAACTAATCTAATATTTACAGCCAGAACTGTTTACCTTTCTCCCACAGTAATAGCTCTGCTTTACGTTACCTGTCTCATCTATTGCATTATTTCTGTGTCCTATTGTGTATAAATATGTGACTCTTCAGATTTTGTGTCATACTATGCCTGATGAAGAGACCTGAGTAGTCTCGAAAGCTTGCAACTTGATAACCATTAAAAGGTATCAGCCACTGAGGACTCTCAAATCTTAATATTTTTCTAATAATTTTTCCATGGCTAACACAGTACAAAAATATATATTTTCCCTGATGTAAACATAACACCATCTGTAATAAGCTAAAGTTGAAAAGAGGATGGCTTCTACAAATGGATAATGATCCTAAACACGTCAAAATCAAGATCTTCACTGGTAAAGCCCCCCACTCATAACACATTAGGTAGCTGTCAGCCAAAAGATTGTTCAACTGACAGCCATCTCTTCTGAGCCCCTTATATACAAGAACGCTCAGCTTGGCTCCTGTGTTCTCTATGAGAGCGACTAATAGATTCCACTGGCAGCGGCTTATCTGCTGGAAAACAGAATGAGCTACCATTGGAAATACAACATGCAGGCTCCTTCTCTCCTCCAACATCATCTGTAGGGTACGTTCACATGACTGTATTGTCGTTCCCAGTGTTTTCCGTGAAAAAACTGACAGAACTAGACACAGACAGATCTAGGTCCGTTGGGCTGTTTAGATAAGTGTTTGAAAAAAAGCAAGTGAAAAAAATCATAGCACGCATAGGTTCTTCCTTACAATGGATGAGAGTAAACCATTCAAGTCCAAAGGTGCACAAAAAAACAGATCCCATACAGATCATCCATATAGCTTCCATTTTTTTATGGATACATTTCCATTATTAACCTAGAAAACTGTATTTGGTCTTGTGAATGATAATAACTGTTGATGGAAAAGAAGGATAGTGTACAGACCACAACTGACCACCAAACTGATGAAAATCATCCATTTTTCTGGATGAAAAGATAAATGTCCCATTCTTGTCTGATGTCAGATTCTCGCTGCTCCACAGTCTGGGAATTCTGCTGGATTTTTTATTTTATAATGCATCAAATGTTTTCTCCTGGTGAAAGGTCTGGACTGCAGGCGGCCGGTTCTTCACCTGAACTCTTCCTCTTCGATGCCATGCTGCTGTGATGGATGTAGTATGTGGTTTAGCATTGTCTTGCCAAAATATGCAAGAAAAGATCCAACAAATACACAGAAAAAAAGTATGCAAAAAGAGGGATAACCTAAAAATCTAAAAATAGTCAATGCTTATTAACATGCAAGACATATTAAAAATATTTAAAAAGCACAAATGGCTGTAAGCCTGTAACATAAATTTTCCAGACCACAGCACTATAGTGCTACGATCTACCCTGTCTGTCAATAAGGTAATTTAGGAACCCAAAAGTTAATACCACCTTAATACAGATATATTACTGTATAATATACCAATAATATGAAAATTGTTACATCAATGACCCAGGCCCTAAAATAAGGGCAAGTATTAAAGTGTATAGTGGGTTAAAGATATACACGCCCAATAAATAATGCACAAAAGCACAAAATAAAAGATGATAAAGAGGAGTGTATACAACAATTCTATGATAGAGTCAGAAAAGTTGCAGAAAAATCCTACTGCCGGCACAATAGCAAATAGCCACACAGAGTGAAGGTAAATGTGAAGTTTGTGCCACCTGGGCCATAGATATAACAATTTTCATATTATTGGTATAGCTGTGATTTGGGGTATATTATAATATACCTTTATTAAGGTGGTATCAACTTTTGGTTTCCTAAATTACCTTATTGACAGACAGGGTAGATCCTAGCATTATAGAGCTGCGGTCTGGAAAATTTGTCATTTGTGCTTTTTAAATATTTTTAATATGTCTTGTTTGGCTTGTATGTTAATATACATTGACTATTTTTAGGTGATCCCTCTTTATGCAACACCTCTGTATAAGGCTCATCATTGATCACTCCTTTCATGTGTAAGCTGCCCGTGTCAGAGGCACTAATGCAGCCCCAGACCATCAGAGATGCAGGAACTAAGCACTGATAACAAGCTGGATGGTCCCTCTGCTCTGCAGTCTGCAGGACAAGGCGTCCACAGTTTCCATAAATAATTTCATATTTTTATTCATCCGACCTCAGAACAGTTAATATCTTCTGATCTGATTTCTATGTTCTGCAGTGAATATAATATGGCTAAAAGAGATTTCCAAATCATTACATTCCTGTTCTCTTTATACATTTACACAGCGTCACAAGTTTTTTGGAATTGGGGTTGTAAATATATCTATAAATATTTCTATCTACATGTGTACATCCATCAGAATAACTGATCTTAGCGATGTCACAATATCAGAGTTCTAGAATGTTGATGTCACACAAGTCATGAAGTCACAATATGAAGAACTGATAAAACTTCTGCTCACGGCCTCCTCCACTGAGGGTTATAGAATTTGTGGAGTGAGGATATTTTTGCAATTCTGATTGAGTGAGCAAAATGTCTGAGTATAAGCGCAAACGTCGCTTTATTATTGAGTCTATTACAGAGAGCAGCGGTATTGATGACCAGGTGAGTGGCGGATTCTGGAGTATGTTGTCTATTTGAAATTCTGGAAATTTGAAGACTTTTTTTTACTTTTTATTATTTCCTTTTCCCAGTTACTGGTCAATAAAAAATGCCGCAGAGTTTTTGCGTCCGACACAGAGGACAGCAGCGGTGATGAGAATCTCCATCAGGTGAGTGCTCACTTCTCTCCAGCACTGTCTGCGGCTCTGGGGGTCTACTGGAGATCAGGGGACGCCCCATTCTGTGATTATGCCACTGTATCGCTGCTAATCCTTCATTCTCAAGGTCTTTATATTTCTTTATTTCAGTCTCATCCACTTATTTCAAGGTCTCCAAGGAGCCTTGAAGATGAAGATGGTGGCTCTGGTCCCCACCTGCTATACATAGAGTCAGGCATGTAATAAAGCGTCTGGAAGGATCATAAATTCCTTCCTGTAAAATAAGAAAATTAGATTTCTATTGATTAGGAAAACTGAAAGAAACAGAAGTAAATGACGATGTTTCTTCTTTTCTCCAGAGCCCAATTCTCCCCGATTCAGCTTTGTGCAGGAGGAGACAGCAAGGTAATGTATTCCTATATATCCGTTTCATCTGGGTCATGTTCATGATATGTGGTCGCTAGATGGCGCTATTATTAGCATATTTTCAGATAAGGTGTCAGCCGTGTACGGTCTTAGTATATATCCAATAGTGATGTGTGATCCTCTTTGATGCTTTGCTACCAGGAGACAGGAGCGTCCCATCAATTACTGTTTCCTGAGAAATCTGTCTTCACCCACGTCCAAATATGTCACCGACTTCCGTAAGAAAAAACAGGAGCTGGTACGACGTCTGTACAAGTTTTATAACAGGACCGTCTTTGAGAACCAGGTATTCAGTTATAACACACAGCTTGGAATAGGGTTATAGGGGATTAAGGTTTAGAGCTAGGGATAGTGTATCCAGTGTATATAGTATATACCTCTATATTCTGTATGTATATGGTGATATGAGGCAAAGGGTTAGAGCTAGGGATAGTGTATCCAGTGTATATAGCATATACCTCTATATTCTGTATGTATAGGGTGATACGAGGCAAAGGGTTAGAGCTAGGTATAGTGTATCCAGTGTATATAGCATATACCTCTACATTCTGTATGTATATGGTGATATGAGTCGAAGGGTTAGAGCTAGGGATAGTGTATCCAGTGTATATAGTATATACCTCTATATTCTGTACGTATATTGTGATAGGAGGATAAAGGGTTACAGCTAGGGATGGTGTATCCAGTGTAAATAGCATATACCTCTATATTCTGTAGGTATGGGGTGATATGGGAGATAGTGAGTAGATGGTTAAAGATAGGGATGGTGTATCCAGTGTACATAGTATATACCTCTATATTCTGTAGGTGTGGGGTAATATGAGGGATAATGAATGGAGGGTTAGAGCTAGGATTAATGTATCCAGTATATATAGTATATACCTCTATATTCTGTAGGTATGGGGTGATATTGAAGATAGTGAATGGAGGGTTAGAGCAAGGGTTAGTGTATCCAGTGTATATAGTATATACCTCTGTATTCTGTAGGTATGGGGTGATATTGAAGATAGTGAATGGAGGGTTAGAGCAAGGTTAGTGTATCCAGTGTATATAGTATATACCTCTATATTCTGTAGGAATGGGGTGATGTGGGGGATAGTGAATAGAGGGTTAGAGCTAGGGTTAGTGTATCCACTATATACAGTATATACCTCTATATTCTGTATTTCTACTTCTTCTGTAGCTTCCTGCATATATGGACATCAGCTGGAATAAAAGGCTGCGTAAAACAGCTGGTCGCACTGGATTCCGGGAGAACAACGGGGACCGCTACGCCATCATCCAGTTATCGGATAAAGTCTGCGATTCAGCAGGTAGTCGTCACATCTGGCACAATTTATAGATTAGCTGTGGTGAAATCTTCCCCACATCTTTACTCCTGATTGTTATTATATCCTGCTTTGTCCTTAGAACGACTCCGAGACACATTGATCCATGAGATGTGTCATGCTGCCTGCTGGGTCATCGATGGCAATGGAGAACTTGCCCATCACCAACTATGGGAGCAGTATTGTGAGAAGGTCGCACAGATCCACCCTGACCTTCCACCCATTACTGTATTCCACAGTTGGGAGTACCACTACCCGGTGGTGTACCAATGCTCAGGGTGCCAGTACAGGTAAGATACGACTCAAATAAACTATGGACAGATGGGCGTCTGATACTGGCCGTGGGTGTATGTGCTACTACCACTGCTTGCTTCATGACTTCTGCAATCAATATGAAGGGGCTCTGTCATTGATATTGAATGTGTGTGTACCTTTAGGATCAGTCTTTAATATCTTTAATAAGCTTTATCTCCCACTCCAGAGTCGGACGTTGGACGGATTCTCTCGACACCGAGAAGTTTGGGTGCGGCTACTGTGAGAACAAGTTGGTTCTAGTAACCACAACCTGAGAAGATCTATCAGCGACCATCCAGCTCCATCAATAGTCCGATCATCGGCTCGGCCAAGATAGCAGCACACAGATGAAGTCATCCAGAAGACTAGTGGAAAGTCACATCTCAGTCTTCCACCATTTTTCGGGCGTCACGGTGACTCAGTGGTTAGCACTGGTGTCTGCAGCACTCAGGTGGTGGAAACAAATACGACCACGGACATCTGCATGGAGTTTGTATGTCCTCCCCGTGTCTGCGTGGGTTTCCTCCGGGTTCTCCGGTTTCCTCCCACACTCCAAAAATATACTGATAGGTTAATTGGCTTATTCCAAATTGTCCCTAACATGAATTATGGTTCTCCCTGTACAGCGCTACAGACTATGTCATCGCTATATTATCGAGGGGAATCAAATTCATCATTAAATACAAATGCTTTAAACAAACTTATTATTGTAATGTTGCCTTGTGTCAGTAATTTCATACACAGATTATTTACAAAAAAGTTATGTCCTATAGTGGGACGTCTGGAATTGAGAACACAGATTCCGCCATACCGATGGCCAGGGACAGGCATGCGGGTGCTAACACCTACATGGACTGGCAGGACAGGCTTAGACTGGTACTATACAGCGTATACACCCATAACGACTCACACACATCAAACCAAGCAAAGTCATCAAGTTTCAGAGCTCCCATAGAAATGAATGGTGATAGCCGCACATGCGCAGCCACCTTTCCATTTCTGACAGTGTGTAATGGGGTCGTTCTTGAGTTACATGTGGATCCCTGATCTCAGCAATGGGACCTGCATCTATCAAACATTTATGACGTATGCTTTCAATAGAGGATGAAATAATGTCTTCAATGCGCTTCGTCACGTGTCCATGGGCATGCTCGCGATTTCTAATGCTGACCCTATGCTGCTCTCTGATTCAGTTATGTCACCAGCAACATAGTGCATTAAGCATTAATGCTTTAAAGGGCACAGCTCAACTTTCCATCCTAATGTGGCACCTCAAACGTCACAAATTTTTCCAGGGCATTCATAAGGGGTATCTCTGCATTATCGTCCCGAACGGGGAAACAGCTGATCAGCGGATGTGCACGGTGCTGGACCCTCACTGATCTGATATTGATGACCTATTCTAAAGATATTCCACCAATTATCAAACACCTGAATAACTTCTTTAATTAGTTTAGGGGAGTGATTGAACCATTTTTAAGCCAAACACAATCCTTAGTATTTATTCTTCACCGGAAGGTACAATGTTTTAAAAAACAGGTGATTATGGGGCCCATGGGCATTACCAGTATAGGAGACCCGCTCCTTTCTAATGGGAACATTTTTTTATGAGACCCTCCTCCACGTCTCTTCCAAGGGGCATTGGAGTGACTCCCAATTTTTAGCAGCCCTTGCATTCACTGCATAGCAAACACAATGGGAGACCCACTTTCTAATAATGGGAACATTGTTTTCAGGAGGCCCTCTGACCTCCACGTCTTTTCCAAGGGGCATTGGAGTGCCTCCAAATTTTTGACAATCCTTGCATTCACTGCATAGGCAAACACAATGGGAGACCTACTTCCTAATAATGGGAAATTTGTTTTCAGGAGTCCCTCCTCTAAGTCTCTTCAAAGGGGTATTGGGGTGCGTCCAAATTTTCAAAGTGGTATTGGGGTGCGTCCAAATTTTGGGCAGCCCTGCCACTCACTGCATACGCAATAACAGTATAGGAGACCTACTCTTTAGTAATGGGAACAATAAAACATAGTCGGCTGATGGCTCTCTAAGAATAGTGAGGGCCGATTGCTGGCCATTTAAGAATAGTAAAGGCCGCCTGATGAACATTGTTGACAGAAGTGACCTGGGAGTCAGAAATGCTTCCAGGGGTCTTTCCCATACTGTCCCCATGTCATTTTAGCACTCTTCCCATCGATTTGGGCAATTTGCAATCTTCAGACCGCCGGGGGGAGGCGCCTGAAAAATGCCCGAGTTTCCCATATACTTACATTGGGCTCGTTGCTCGGGTCGAGCACCCGAGTATTCCAATGTGCTCGGCCCGAGCATCGAGCACCCGAGCATTTTAGTGCTGTCCCATCACTACTCATAAGAGCACATTTATCTTTACAAACAACAGAACAGTGATAGCTGTCACATCTGTGTTCTGATACCTTAGCTCCCCAATAAGACATGGGAGTAAATCAATACTTTACAAGCTGCTCTGTGGCTGGGGGCACTGGTAAAATAGTGTCTTATTGTCATGCAAGGTGAGGGAAGGAACAGTGTACAAGGACAGGAATAGGGGGAAGGGGAAGGGAGCCCAACATCTAGAGAAAGGGGGAGTGGAGACCCCTAGGCAGATCTAATATCACCCTGACTACTCTATCATACTTATATAGGTTCATCTCCAATCGCAGAGCAGGAAACTTAATCCCTGAATGTCCCTAGAGCTAGGCCCTAGGTAGGGAGGGACACTATATGAGGGGCAGCTTATGATAAGTGTTACTTCTCTTTTCTTTACATGATACCAGATTGATGGTGCTATTGTGGACTGATGTTCTTCATAGACTTGTGTGAACAGCCCCTATTATATTCTTGCTCGGATGATTGAGAAGTTTGCTGTATATATGATACCTCTCTGTGGAGAATCAGCTTTAGGGATTCTCTTAACAATGTAAGAAAAAGAAAGATTAACCACTGCATGTGATAGGGGTTATATACTGGGCTCGGGTAATGATTGATAGAACTTATTCAGGAATTTATAAGCCCTACTAGCCCAGTTATTTGTAGTTATGTATTGTCTCTAAATTTCCCTAGAGCTGTCATTTTGCTTTATTGAACAGTTGTCCTCTACTAATGTTTATTGAAATGGTCGGTCTCTGAATCTATACGTTCACTTCTTCCTATCTTTTTTCACGACTGTAGTTTTGTATTTATTAGGATAAATGTATTTATTAGTATAGAAGAATTTTTAGGGACATAAGGGACACCGTCGTTAAGCAGGGGCGCCACTTAACACAAATTATGGTGCCAACCTCCTCTGCCAGGAAGGTAGAGACATTAGGGATAAAGTAGGGACAGGTTTAGCCTGCACTCTCTCCTGATCAGTGTGTAACCTAATATGGATATTCCCTAATACTTTATTTTGTATTTTTGTTGTTTTGTCTATTGTGGATTGTTATAGTTATTTTTCAGATAATTTATTAAAAGTTACATTTTAGGGGTCTAATCTTCTATAGGTTTTTCATGCTAAATTAGGCCCTGTTTACATATTTTTTGCTAAGGTGTTTAACTGAACACTAGTCAGGCCCCACTGTAACTAAAGAAAACAAGGTAAACAAACAAAGGGGATACATTTAGCTTGAGAAGACACCAGAGAGGTAGGGCCAACTGTCCTCCAAGGCAAGTCCAAGAATGAACTAGCTGGCTACTAGTACTCCAGGCATAGACAGCAGAACATAGAACTATCACCAGTGACTCTCTGGAGACACAGAGTTTTGAACTACCAAGCAAGGGTGTGTCAACCAGCAGCAGAAGTTGGAGGTCACCGCTGGGTACTAAAGGAAGAAGGATATCACTACACTACAGAAATGAGAGGATCAAGAAGGTGTCTGTAATGCCAAGCGCAGTGACCTTCTACAGCCGGATCCAGAGTGACTGTCTCTCACACTTGATACACCAGTGATATCTGATAAACAAAAAAAAATAAAATGTTGTAGGTACATTCTCCTGAAATGGTTGCAACAGTCACAACTCCTATAAAAGCATGTAAAGGCTGCTGCAGGATGTCACGCACGGTGTGGGAAAGACTAAGTGCAACACGAAGGGAAGAAGGGGAGGAAGCAAAAACACTAGGGTAAGTGGGATTGGAGACCCCTAGGCAGATCTAATATCACCCTGCCTACCCTACCATCCCAATATAGGTTCCACATTTATCTCCGAACAGGACCCTAAACCCTGGATGACCCTAGAGCTAGACCCTAGATAGTGAGGGGGAAGGGTGAGCACTGGTCAGGACCTACTACAAACTATAGACAACAAGGTAGACAAACAAAGGGGATTAACTTAGCTTAAGAAGACACCAGAGGAGTAATGCCAACTGTCCTCCAAGGGCACCAGAGAAGACGCTAGCCGATTGCTAATGCTCCAAGCCTGTACATAGAAGTATTACCGGCAATTCCCTGGAGAAAGCGGAGTGTTTTTAACTGCCAGGCAAGGGTGTGTCAATCAGCAGCAGGAGGGAGATTGCCACTGGGTCATAAAGGCAGAAGGATTAAGAAGGCATCTGTAATGCCAAGCGCAGTGACCTTCTACAGCCAGGTCTATTACACCTGTCACACCCTTGACACAGGACCACCAATAAATTCACATGAAGAAAATGAGAGGAATACGGTGGTTCAGAGTCCGCACTGCCCAGAGTTCAAAAGGTGTAGTCGCACACAAGGATTAAGCATGAATGTGGTTTATTGTGTCAATGCGTTTCAAGGTCTCCAAACCTCTTCATCAGGACCAAACCACAATGATTTTTATATATATACAGTACAGACCAAAAGTTTGGACACACCTCATTTAAAGATTTTTCTGCATTTTTATGACTATGAAAATTGTATATTCACACTGAAGGCATCAAAACTATGAATTAACACATGTGGAATTATATACTTAATAAAAAAGTGTGAAACAACTGAAAATATGTCTTATATTCTAGGTTCTTCAAAGTAGCCACCTTTTGCTTTAATGACTGCTTTGCACATTCTTGGCATTCTCTTGATGAGCTTCAAGAGGTAGTCACCGGAAATGGTCTTCCAACAATCTTGAAGGAGTTCCCAGAGATGCTTAGCACTCGTTGGCCCTTTTTGCCAGCTCACCCCAAACCATCTCGATTATGTTCAGGTCTGGTGACTGTGGAAGCCAGGTCATTTGGCGTAGCAGCCCATCACTCTCCTTCTTGGTCAAATAGCCCTTACACAGCCTGGAGGTGTGTTTGGGGTCATTGTCCTGTTGAAAAATAAATGATGGTCCAACTAAATGCAAATCGGATGGAATAGCATGCCGCTGCAAGATGCATTGGTAGCCATGCTGGTACAGTATGCCTTAAATTTTAAATAAATCCACAGTGTCACCAGCAAAGCACCCCCACACCATGACACCACCTCCTCCATGCTTCACGGTGGGAACCAGGCATGTAGAGTCCATCCATTCACCTTTTCTGCGTCGCACAAAGACACGGTGGTTGGAACCAAAGATCTCAAATTTGGACTCATCATACCAAAGCACAGATTTCCACTGGTCTAATGTCGATTCCTTGTGTTCTTTAGCCCAAACAAGTCTCTTTTGCTTGTTGCCTGTCCTTAGCAGTGGTTTCCTAGCAGATATTTTACCATGAAGGCCTGCTGCACAAAGTCTCCTCTTAACAGTTGTTGTAGAGATGTGTCTGCTGCTAGAACTGTGTGGCATTGACCTGGTCTCTAATTTGAGCTGCTGTAAACCTACGATTTCTGAGGCTGGTGACTCGGATAAACTTATCCTCAGAAGCAGAGGTGACTCTTGGTCTTCCTTTCCTGTGGCGGTCCTCATGTGAGCCAATTTCTTTGTAGCGCTTGATGGTTTTTGCAACTGCACTTGAGGACACTTTCAAAGATTTCCCAATTTTTCGGACTGACTGACCTTCATTTCTAAAAGAAACAATGGCCACTCGTTTTTCTTTACTTAGCTGCTTTTTTCTTGCCATAATACAAATTCTAACAGTCTATTCAGTAGGACTATCAGCTGTGTATCCACCTGACTTCTGCACAACACAACTGATGGTCCCAACCCCATTTATAAGCCAAGAAATCCCACTTATTAAACCTGACAGGGCACACCAGTGAAGTGAAAACCATTTCCGATGACTACCTCTTGAAGCTCATCAAGAGAATGCCAAGAGTGTGCAAAGCAGTCATCAAAGCAAAAGGTGGCTACTTTGAAGAACCTAGAATATAAGACATATTTTAAGTTGTTTCACACTTTTTTGTTAAGTATATAATTCCACATGTGTTAATTCATAGTTTTGATGCCTTCAGTGTGAATGTACAATTTTTATAGTCATGAAAATACAGAAAAATCTGTAGGAGGTGTGTCCAAACTTTTGGTCTATACTGTATATATATATATATATACATACATATATACACTGCTTAAAAAAATAAAGGGAACACTCAAATAACACATCCTAGATCTGAATGAATGAAATATTCTCATTGAATACTTTGTTCTGTGCAAAGTTGAATGTGCTAACAACAAAATCACACAAAAATCATCAATGGAAATCAAATTTATTAGCCAATGGAGGCCTCGATTTGGAGTAACCCCCAAAATTAAAGTAGAAAAACACACTACAGGCTGATCCAACTTAGATGTAATGTCCTCAAAACAAGTCAAAATGAGGCTCAGTATTGTGTGTAGCCTATACGTGCATGTATGACCTCCCTACAACGCCTGGGCATGCTCCTGATGAGGTTGCGGATGGTCTCCTGTGGGATCTCCTCCCAAACCTGGACTAAAGCATCCGCCAACTCCTGGACAGTCTGTGGTGCAACGTGACGTGATGTCTCAGATGTGCTCAATCGGATTCAGGTCTGGGGAACGGGTGGGCCAGTCCATAGCTTCAATGCCCTCATGTTGCAGAACTGCTGACAAACTCCAGCTACATGAGGTCTGGCATTGTCCTGCATTAGGAGGAACCCAGGGCCAACCGCACCAGCATATGGTCTCACAAGGGGTCTGAGGATCTCATCTCGGTACCTAATGGCAGTTAGGCTACCTCTGGCGAGCACATGGAGGACTGTGTGGCCCTCCAAAGAAATGCCACCCCACACCATTACTGACCCACTGCCAAACCGGTCATGCTGAAGGATGCTGCAGGCAGCAGATTGCTCTCCACGGCGTCTCCAAACTCTGTCACGTCTGTCACATGTGCTCAATGTGAACCAGCTTTCATCTGTGAAGAGCACAGGGCGCCAGTGGTGACTTTGCCAATCCTGGTTGTAACATCCCTGGCGGTGTGCTGGCATGGCTTACCACCTCCCACCATTCAAGACCGCCATCTTACCTATCAATCTAGGCTGCACACTTTGCTCCAGTACCTGCTGTGTCTCTTGTCTGATTGCTTAGGGCGGCGGCGCAGCTGCTGCCTGATTCTTATATTTGCTGTGTGTGCACTCCTATTGCCTCCCCAGCCTATTGCTGTGAGTCACTGGATACTTAAACCCCCTCCATCCAGTAGGGGGTGCCTGAGCAACACTTTCATTCAGTGTGCTCTGTGCAACTGAGTTGCCAGGTCCTGTCCTGTATCTTGTTTGTTTCCGCCCCTGGGGGCTGTATACCCAGGCCTGTTACCTGTATCTGTGACTTCTAGTCTGTCTCTGCCACCCTGGGGGCTGAGTTCCCAGGCTCGCTCCTGTATCTTATTCCTGGTTCAGTTCCTGTCTGAACTGTGTCCTAGCCCGTTACCTGTTTCTCTCTATGTCCGAACCTTCCCTTTTCCTGCAGTGTCTGAACCTGCAGCTAACTCCAACTCGTTGTCTCTGAACTTCTGTTTGTGAGTTTTGTGTACACTCGCTACTTCATTGTAATTACCTTGTGTGTACTGGTTCTGCTTGTTCACCGCACCTGCGGTTTTGCTCTGCCGTGCTTGTTCACCGCACCTGTGGTTTCGCTCTGCTCAGCTTGTTTACCGCACCTGCAGGTTTTGCTCTGCTTGTTTACCGCACCTGCGGGTTTTGCTCTGCTCTGCTTGTCTACCGAACCTGCGGGTTTTGCTCTGCTCTGCTTGTCTACCGCATCTGCGGGTTTTGCTCTGCTCTGCTTGTCTACCGCATCCGCGGGTTTTGCTCTGCTCTGCTTGTCTACCGCATCTGCAGGTTTTGCTCTGCTCTGCTTGTCTACTGCACCTGCTGGTTTTGCTCTGTTCTGCTTGTCTACTGCACCTGCGGGTTTTGCTCTGCTTGTCTACCACATCTGCGGGTTTTGCTCTGCTCTGCTTGTCTACCGCACCTGCTGGTTTTGCTCTGCTCTGCTTGTCTACCACACCTGCGGGTTTTGCTCTGCTCTGCTTGTCTACCGCACCTGCTGGTCTTGCTCTGCTTGTCTACCGCATCTGTGGGTTTTGCTGTGCTCTGCTTGTCTACCGCATCTGCGGATTTTGCTCTGCTCTGCTTGTCTACCGCACCTGCGGCTCCGTTACTAAGTCCCAGTCTCTACAGGTCCATATCCTGCCTGTGTTCCTACCTGCCAGTACCCACCTGTCTGCATGCCAGCCGTGCCTTCCAGTGCCCACCTGTCTGCATGCCAGCCGTGCCTGCCAGTGCCCACCTGTCTGCATACCAGCCGTGCCTGCCAATACCCACCTGTCTGCATACCAGCCGTGCCGGCCGGTACCCACCTGTCTGTATGCCAGCCTAACCTGTCTGTTCCTGCATTCCCCCGTGTGGGTCAACAGCTGTGACCAGGGTCCGACCTGGAGTAGCACCTGGTACCTCTCCTTGGTTCCTCCCTGGTTCACGGAGTCGACTGAGCCACCGTGTGACCTTGGTTGGACCGAGTTGATACTTAGTTACACCCCTCCAAGCACTCCTCGGTTCATGGTCCAGTGGGATCACTAATCATGCTCACGCCAGTCAGTCTGGACGTGTGCGTAACACTGGTGTTCTGTGGCAAATGCCAAGCGTCCAGCACGGTGTTGGGCTGTGAGCACAACCCCCATCTGTGGACGTCGGGCCCTCATACCACCCTCATGGAGTCGGTTTCTAACCGTTTGTGCAGATACATGCACATTTGTGGCCTGCTGGAGGTCATTTTGCAGGGCTCTGGCAGTGCTCCTCCTGTTCCTCCTTGCACAATGGCGGAGGTAGCAGTCCTGCTGCTGGGTTGTTGCCCTCCTACGGCCCCCTCCACCTTTCCTGGTGTACTGGCCTGTCTCCTGGTAGCCTCCAGCCTCTGGACACTATGCTGACAGACACAGCAAACCTTCTTGCCACAGCTCGCATTGATGTGCCATCCTGGATGAGCTGCACTACCTGAGCAACTTCTGTGGGTTGTAGAGTCCGTCTCATGCTACCACGAGTGTGAAAGCACAACCAACATTCAAAAGTGACCAAAACATCAGCCAGAAAGCATTGGTAGAGTCCGTCTCATGCTACCACGAGTGTGAAAGCACAACCAACATTCAAAAGTGACCAAAACATCAGCCAGAAAGCATTGGTACTGAGATGTGGTCTGTGGTCCCCACCTGCAGAACCACTCCTTTATTGAGGGTGTCTTGATAATTGCCAATAATTTCCATCTATTGTCTATTCCATTTGCACACCAGCATGTGAAATTTATTGTCAATCAGTGTTGCTTCCTAAGTGAACAGTTTGATTTCACAGAAGTTTGATTCACTTGAAGTTATATTCTGTTGTTTAAGTGTTCCCTTTATTTTTTTGAGCAGTGTAATATATATATATATATATATATATATATATATATATATATATATAAATATATATGTGTGTATATACTGTATGTAATTGGTAAACTTATCGGCACCTTCAACCAGTATGTTCAGCAAGTGGGAACAGGTGCAAGCTGCTATGACTGCATAATATGCAAACAAAATTAGATACAGTGGGTATGGAAAGTATTCAGACCCCTTTAAATTTTTCACTGTTTGTTTCATTGCAGCCATTTGGTAAATTCTAAAAGGTTCTTCATTTTTTTCTCATTAATGTACACTCTACACCCCATCTTGACTGAAAAAAACAGAAATGTAGAAATTTTTGCAAATTTATCAAAAAAGAAAAACTGAAATATCACGTGGTAACAAGTATTCCGACCCTTTGCTCAGACAGTCATATTTAAGTCACATGCTGTCCATTTCCTTGTGATCCTCCTTGAGATGGTTCTACTCCTTCATTGGAGTCCAGCTGTGTTTAATTAAACTGATAGGACTTTATTTGGAAAGGCACACACCTGTCTATATAAGACCTCATAGCTCACAGTGCATGTCAGACCAAATAAGAATCATGAACTCAAAGGAACTGCCCAAGGAGCTCAGAGACAGAGTTGTGGCAAGGCACAGATCTAGCCAACGTTACAAAAGAATTTCTGCAGTATTCAAGGTTCCTAAGAGCACAGTGGCCTCCATAATCCTTAAATAGAAGAAGTTTGGGACCACCAGAAGTCTTCCTAGACCTGGCCGTCCAGCCAAACTGAGCAATTGTGGGAGAAAAGCCTTGGTGAGAAAGGTAAAGAAGAACCTCAAGATCACAATGGCTGAGCTCCAGAGATGCAGTAGGGAGATGAGAGAAAGTTCCACAAAGTCAACTATCACTGCAGCCCTCCACCAGTCAGGCCTTTATGGCAGAGTGGCCCAACGGAAGCCTCTCCTCAGTGCAAGACATATGAAAGCCTGCATCGAGTTTGCTCAAAAACACATGAAGGACTCCCAGACTATGAGAAATAAGATTCTCTGGTCTGAGACGAAGATAAAACTTTTTGTTGATAATTCTAAGCGGTATGTGTGGAGAAAACCAGGCACTGCTCATCACCTGCCCAATACAATCCCAACAGTGAAACAAGGGAAAATTTGGGCCGAATGACCTCTTTAACTGGATTAGTAATATCAGCCTACAGTGGGCGAATTTCCTTCTGCTGATTAAGAATAATAGGCAGTAGCCCACGATGATTTTTTATTTAATTCTGTAGTTTACACATAATGTACACTGCGGGTGCTGACTAAAACTCCCATCATTGTTGCCTGATCATGATCATCTTAGGGAGACAAGGCGTTAGATGATAGGTAACTATATCTGTATTTTTTATTTTTAATTCAATATGTATTTATTTATTTTACTTTAAGAACAGGCCCTGGCTGATGACTACTTCCATCAGCGGCGCCTGCTCTCGCCTTATTAGTGAAAGCAGGCATAGGCTGATCTGATGGGAGTAGTACACTCATCAGCCAACGCCTGTGACCCGCGGTAAGCTTTTTACCGTGGGTCATAGTCACAGCTGCGGGCTCACACTGACATCTGACAGCATGATCCTGCAGTGCTCTAACTGGTGGTAACGATGTTACCGCCGATCAGAGCTGCCAGTGTTTCTCATGCTGTCACACAGATGACATCATGAGAAACACAGACTTCCTGAGGATTGCTAGAGAGGCAAATCAGAACACTCGATTGACTGCAAAAGACCTTCAGAAAGATTTATCAGACCCTGGACTTGTGGTACATTGTTCTACTTTTCAGAGACACGTGCACAAATATGGCCTTCATGGAAGAGTCATGAGAAGAAAACCTCTCCCGCATCTGACGCGCCCCCTGGGCCTGTGCTGTGCAGGGGATACCCGGAGCCGGATCGCTGGGGGTTGTAGTCCTCCGTGGCTGTGACCCGGTCCGTGCCCAGGGCGGTCAAACCAATGGCAGTCTGAGTGTGATAACAAATGTCCGACTACGCCACCCGTGGATTGCGGTCAGTGGGGACCGCCGCTGTGCTGCAGACCGCTGAGGCTGATGTTGTATGCGCAGCCAAGTATGGGATAACTCCCCACGGGAGAAGTATTGCCTCAGGGCAGCTAGTGTGGATGATGGGAGTGATGGTGTGAGCGTCCCAGTATTAATGGTGCTGGTGCGGCGATGAAACACAGAGACGTGTGGTGCAGTTAAGGGTCTTTACTGATGGTATAACGCAGACCGTCCCGGGAGTACTGGCTAGCAGTAGAGGCCTGGTCAGTCTGAGAGCTAGCAGGATCTCCCCTTGGCCAGGTGGAGTTGTAGGCCTCCCCGTCTCTCTGCACTCTTTCCTGGCTACCTTGCTGTGTGTGGGTAGAAGTAGCCCACGTCCCTGAGTATACCGTGTGGTGCTCACCCGTATGGCCGGTGACTTGGGGCCTTCCGTTAGCCTCCGCTTCACGATGGCAGTGCTGGTCCCTTGCTTGTGACCGTGCCTCCGGGCTTCTATGGCCAGAGGACATGGAATCCCCTGCCGGTTGGATTCTGCTGCTGGACCTGGATGTCCACACAGCCTCGGACTCCGTGTCCGGGTTTAGTATCTTTAGCCAAGGCGAGCTTTCTAGCTTCCAGCCTCTGGCACTCGCTCCTGCTTCTACAGAGCTACAAGTTCTCGCTTTCCCTCTCCAGGCTCTGACTCTCAGACTCTGTCTGTCCTAATCCCGCCCCAGACCCAGTTTATAAGGGCAGAATCCTCCCCTCCAAGGTCTGGGCGGGCAGTGTTGCATGCTTAGGGCTCCTGACCAGAGAAACCTCCCACTTGCTCTCAGACATAATATTTCTATTACTGTGGCAACCAGACCCCTGGGGTGCCACACATCCTTATCATAAAAATCAGCATCAGAAGTATGCAAAAGAACATCTAAACAAGTCGGATGCATTTTGGAAACAAGTACTGTGGACCGATGAGGTTAAAATAGAACTCTTTGGCCTCAATGATCATAGGTATGTGTTGAGAAAAAGGGCACAGAATTTCAGGAAAATAATATCTCGCCAATCATTAAGCATGGGGGTGGATGAATCATTGCTTTGGGGTTGTGTTGCAGCCAATGGCACGGGGAACATTTAACGGGTAGAGGGAAGAATAGATTCAATGAAATTTCAGTATAATCTCTTTTTATTGAAATAGAAATAGACATTAACATATATAACATACATTAATAAATGCCGGTGTTTAGTCATCATGGCGATCAAAATAACATATTCTCTATCACTTCTCTGATAAGACTCATACACCTCTTATCTAATAATGTAAATGACTCGCCCCCTGGGCCGTGGGGCTCTCGGAGTCGGGCAACAGGGCAATAATGGGGGTAGTAGTGGCAACCCGGTCCGTGGCTCAGGGTGGTCAGACCAAATGTTGTGGCAGTCTATTTATATGGTTTTGCAATGTCCGACTACGCCACCCGTGGATTGCGGCTATTATGAACCGCCGCTGCAAGGCAGTCCCCTGAGGCTGATGGTGTGTGCAGCTGAGATAGTATAACTCCCCACGGGCAGAGTGTAGCCTCAGGGCAGTGTAGTAGATGGTGGGGGTGATGGTGCAGGGAGTCCCAGTACCGTTAGTGCTGGCGAAGTAAGAAGCACAAAGACAACATGTTGCAGTCCAGGGTCTTTTACTCACAGTTCGTATACTCCAAGCCACTTCTGTACAGGTAGTGACTGCCCAAGCCGTGCCACGTCCACCAGGTGAGGGGCTCGGTCAACTCCCAGGCAATTCAGGAGCATGGCACAGGACCAAACTTCTGTCCAGCTGTCGCGGATTTATGCGGGAAAACGTGGGCCCCGTTTCCCGCTATCCTATATGGTGCCTTCCTAGCAGGTTTCGTGAGGGGTCGCACCAATATATGATCACGACCTCCGGTTCTTGGCTGAGGATTATTTGCCTCCACCAACTTGGGATCCGGTACCCTTTCCTTGCCTGACCCGTCACCCGTAATTTCCTGGGTCCTTAGGGTCCCTTCTTCCTTTGTGTTCCTGGGCCTTTCTCTTCGGTTCCTTTCTCTTTCTGTTCTGTTCCTTTCTTTCTCTCCCTCTCGCCCTACCCGTGTCCTAGGCCTGGCTCTGGAGCAGAACTCCAGCGGAGCCTCTGCTCCCCTCCTCCTCCACTCTCACTTCCTCCTCACAGACTCAACTTCTCTCTACTCTTTTAGAACTAAGATGGTGCCCACCTTATATACCTCCTCCTCTGTGTCTGAGCCCAGGTGACCTGCAACCAATGAGCTCCTTCCTATGCCCAGAAACCAGTCCCTATCTGCTCCCACATCACTAGGGTCCCCCCCCCCTCCACTCCAGCCAGGGACATAGTCAGTCGTACTCGCATACTAATGGGAGCACCGTAGAGCTGTCCCCCGGAAATGAGGAGTGTATATGTGTGCAGCTAACTGAGCCCTGGTCCATACTCCAACCTTACCCGCGAGTGGAATACCACACCTCTGGCAGAGGTGCAATATCCCTGTAGCGGCCGAACCCTCGGGGCGCTACATAAACATTACTTTTAATCATATCCAACAGTGCAGACAACTACATAAATCAACAATACAACAGTACAAAAACAAAAAGAGAAAAAAGAAAAAAAAGAAGGGGTGGTGAGGGGGGAAGAGGAAAAAGAGAAAGAAAGATAAGAAAGGAGGGTAGGATTAGGATATTGAAGAGGAGAAGGAGAACATAAACTAAGGCTCATTTTTAGACTCTCTAATTAGTTCCCAGCACCAACCCAGATCCAATTCACCAATTTATCAGTCTCTCACTCAAACAGCCTGTGAAACTCCGATGAGTCCTGAAACAGAATCCAGACACTCCAGATCTTCCTGAATTTATCAGCACATCCATTAAAGTCAGCAGAAAGTTCCTCCATTCTGCAGATATTAAACATTTCATTTTTTTGAGATCCTATTGATGAGGGCAGGATAGAAAGCCGAGCTTTCTCAGGACGATTTTTGACCCTACTTCCGGTAATTAGATTATAATTGGGAAATATTTTTTCCCACAAAGGTTTGACCTTACTACACTCCCACCATATGTGAAGCATAGATCCTTTTCCACTTTACATCGCCAACATAAGTCTGAGGCTGCCGGAAATATGGTGTGAAGTTTTACTGGATACTGGTACCATCTTGCCATAATTTTGAAATTTTTCTCCTGCGCATAACATGTGACCGACATTTTGTGTGTAAACAAGAATCCTTTTCCCCAATCTGTTGAAGATATGACTACCCCCAATTCTTGTTCTCACATGTGTTGAAATTGTAACTTTCCTGAGATATTTTCCCTAATCAAATAATTATAAAGCAGCGATATTATATGATTGGGGGGAGATTCCTGTAAGAATAACCTCTTAAAAGAAGATGGTATACACTGGAATGGGGGTGCCAACCTCCGAGAAAACAAGAATGATTGCAACTGTAAGTATTCCATCCACAGCAATTTTCTAGACAGAGACCTATCCTGTAATGTATTGAATGATGGTATTTTACCATTTTCTAATATATGTAGGAGGCGAGTGTCCTCCATAGCTCTCCATCCCAAGAAAGATTCTCTCAGATATCCAGGAGGAAAGGAAACATTAGAGAAAAGTGGCGTAAGAGGGCTGAATGTTCTAGAGGGATGGTATTTTTTCATAGTTGCATGCCAAATTTTAATTGTTCCCCTAGTCAATTCTGTCAAGCCTCCTATCGAGAAAACATCAGAGGCAAAAAGCCAAGGAAGGTGCTTCAAAGGAACACCCACCCCTTCCTGCTCAATAGTGACCCATTGTTTTGTCAGAGAGTTGATATGCCAGTCTATAAAGTGACCTAAAACAGAAGCTTGAAAGTATATTTTAAAATTCGGAAATCCAGCTCCACTGGCTATTTAGGGCGGTTTAATTTCTGCATACTTATCCTGGGTCTATATTTACCCCACACAAACCTGATTAATGCTGTACGTAGTTTGCTGAAGAAGCTGCATGGCGAGAAATGGGAACAGTTTGAAAAATGTATAAAAAGCGGGGCAATATATCGGTTTTTACTGCGTTCATTTTACCAAACCAGGATAGTCTCAGTTTACTGTAATTCAGTAGGTCTTTATATGTACGATCCAAAAGCGATTGGTAATTTAGTGCAAAAAGTTTTGAAAAGTCAGGAGAAATGAGCACGCCTAAGTATTTTATCGCTTCTGACTTCCATTTAAAAGGGAAGTTATCCATTACATGTTCAACTTCTCTCTGTGACAGCGATAAATTTAATGCCTCCGATTTTGAATAATTAACTTTAAAATTACTCAGGATCTATCAAACTCCTTCATTAAAGCAGGAAGAGATGTTTGAGGCTGAGACACATAGAGGAGAAGGACATCTGCATATAATGCTGTCTTATATGTGATGCGACCTCTGGGCCGTGGGGTACTCGGCAGCCGGGCCTCTGGTTGCTGGGGGATATCACGGTAGCTGGCCCGGTCCATGACCCAGGGCGGTCAGTAAAAGGGGGGATACTTTATAGGGGATTTAAGAAAGCGTTCGTGACGCCACCTGTGGATTGCGGCTAGAGGGAGCCACCGCAGCGGAGCAGTACTCTGGAGCTGGTGTTACGGCAGTTGCTCTCCACAGGTAGAGGTAGCTCCAGGGCAGCATGGGGTGTAATGGTGGTGGTGCAGGGGAGAGAGACGGCAGGACGGTCCCGGAGGAAAGACGGACTCTCACACGGGGGTAAGCTTCAGTTCCTTTACTGGTGATGTTGCAGACACGGTCCAGGGTACTCCAGGTGAAGGGCACACTTTTGGACTCTCCCCAGTGAGCGGGTATAGGGCCTCCTGTTCCGTTGCTTTATTCTCTAAGCTTCTGACCTGCCTGGAGCTAGGCCTAGCTTGGTTACTGTCTCTCTTTGCACCTGCTGACCTGGTGGTATGGCCTTCTCTTTGGAGATCACTCTGCCTGGACGCTGGGACCTCCGTGACTCCTAGCCCTGGTACTGTAAGCAGCGTTTGGTGAACCTGGGACCTGTAGTCCTCCAGGGGTTCCGGTTGTTCCTACTGGGTATAAAGGGTCCCTGTAGGCGCGGACCCGGTGGCCGGTATATATATATCTGCCCCCTCACTACTTCTTCCTTCTCCTCTCGCCTTCGGCCACACTCAACGCCCTCACACGTGCTGTAGACCTTGGTTCGCCTAAGCACAGCAGCCAGCGTGCTGCTCTCTTCACTGCTTTCTGAGCGTCAGCACGCTCTCTGCTCAACTCTGAGCTGTGTTCCTCTCTGTGTCTGAACACTAAACTGAGCTGCCTAGCTCCACCCTCCCTATATATATCCCTAACGGGCTCCCTCTGCTGGTCTGAGGTGGTAAGGTGGAGGTGCGTGAATGTGTGAGGGCCTCTTGTGGAGAAGTCCATCCATGCACCTTTCTGGGTTCTGTGGCACCAATGTGCAGCAGGGTGCCACATTCCCCCCTAGTAAAACTCAGTACTTCTGGACTGAAGCATTTTTCTCAAGCAGGTTTAAACAATAACATTTCTTCCCTTTATGGGAGGCACTTTCCTTGAACGTTGCAGGTGACATTATAATACAATAATTACAACTATAAATAACAATAAAGTTACAGTCAGTCCCGTAACTTGGTGTCCATTTCACCGAAGAAAGAACATGAGGGACCCGCCTGAAAACCCTCAACTTAGGCTCTGGGCGTGGCTACAGGGCATGGGTGATCCAGGTGCTGGACCACGTCTTCGGCCACGCCAAATGGGTTTTTGTTCCGTGGTCTAATAAGGGGCACTCCAGGGAGCGCAACTATGTACATGACAGTTTTTGGGCTGCTCACAGTCCTCAGCCACTGAGTCCTTTATATATACCCTTACGGGTAACCAAATAAACACATATATTTCAGTTTATACAATAAACATGATGCAATATCCTACTGGGTAACTATTTATACTGCAGGTATTTCTCTATTTACTCCCTATACCTGACAGGGGTCTGGCCTTTACTGCTACGTGATGACCTACGTAGTACGGGGATGCATGTAGCGTGGATGCTTGTGTAATTTCCCGCTCTATGGGTTGGTGGACTGCAAGACTGCCTTAACCTCTCTACGGGACTGGCAAGTACACTGCTTACTGGGCCTTCTGGCTCTGCTTCTACCGGTGATCCTTCTTCCGGGGATTCTTCCTGAGCAGGCTCTTCTGGGGCACTTACAGGTTCTACTTGCAATGGAGGGTCTTCTGGCTGTTGGTAGAAGTGTAACACAGGTATTATTACCGCTCCATCCAGTTGAGGCCAATCTGCCGGGAAATCTCCTAAGACATTATGGAGTACTTCTTCTTTAGGCTCCTCCGGTACGGTGAGATGCACTTCCTCCTGGGGCTTCAGCGGACTTGGGCACAACTTCAGATGGTCTCTTGATACCGTTGCAGTTGTTTTTCCTCCGTCTTTGCTAATTAGACAGGTTTTCCTATTGTCGAACCTGGAATTCAACACAGTGTAAGGTTCCCTTTCCCACTGGTCGTCAAGTTTGTGGCTTCTTCTCTTTCGTTTCAACACAACTTCTCCAGGTGTCAAGGGTTCGGCTGGTGCACTCTTGTTGTACTGTGCTTCCTGCTTATCTCTCACCCTACTTAGACTGTTTTCGACACAGGCCTGTACTCTCTTGTACTGCTCCTGTCGAGTCGCATCCCAGTCTTCAGTGGACATATCTGCTTCCGGCTCTACCACTCCAAGCTCCAAGTCCATGGGCAACTTTCCGTGTCTTGCTCTCATGAGGTACGCTGGAGTACAATTGGTGGAACTCACAGGTATGTGATTGTACAGATCTACCAGGTCAGGTAGTTTGTCTGGCCACTGGTTTCTTTCCTCTAGAGGTAAGGTCTTCAACAGGTCGATGACTATGTTATTCATCTTTTCACATAACCCATTGGTTTGGGGGTGGTACGGTGTAGTCTGGATCTTCTTACACCTGTACAGATGGCAAAACTCTTTGAACAGCTCGGCTTCAAAGGCAGGGCCTTGATCCATCAGCACTTTATCCGGGTATCCATGGGGCCTGCAGAAGTATGCTTGAAACGTCCTTGCTGCTGTTTCTACCATCAGATCCTTGATGGGGGCTACCACCAGGAACCAGGAGTAGTGATCCACCATGGTCAGGGCATACGAGTAGCCTGACCTGCTGGGTGACAAATTGACGTGATCCAGGGCAACGATCTCCAGGGGCTGGGTTGTCTTGATGGACTGCAGGGGTGCCTTCTGGCTGCTGTAGTCTTTTCTTCTGAGACTACAGGGTCCAAAATCCCAGCACCACCTCTCTATGGAGCTTCGCATTCCAACCCAGTAAAACCGACTCTTCGGGAGAGTTTCCAGCTTTTTCCAGCCAAAGTGCAATGCTTGATCGTGGTAGACCTCCAATACCATCTGGATGTCTGTCCTGGGCACTACGATCTGCCATACCATCTCATGGGTCCTGGGGTTAACATACTTTCGGCACAGTTTCTCTCTATAGATGAACAGCCGGCTTCTCTCATTCCACAGTTGCTTGGCTTGTGGAGACGCGTCCTTCTCCAGGGAGGAACCTTCCTGGGTTATCAGTTCTATGATACGGCTGACAACCGGGTCGCTGTCCTGGGTCTCCTTCCAACTGTGGTGAGGTAAAGGGTTTAGTGTGTTACCACGATACCTCCTGGAGGTGCGCTGCTCGTGGACCATCCCATTTATATGGAAGGCAGGTAGCTCAATCTCCTGCAGGTCATCCACTTCTTCTTCAGTGTCCGACTGGTGAGGCTTGTGGCCTGCCCGGTACTTGATGGTGAACTGATAGTTTGACAGACGGGCCATCCAACGCTGTTCCATGGCTCCCAACTTAGCTGTCTCTAGATGTGTCAAGGGGTTGTTGTCAGTGTAAGCTGTAAACTTACTGGAGGCCAAGTAGTGCTTGAATCGTTCAGTGATGGCCCAGACCAAGGCCAGGAGCTCCAACTTGAAGGAGCTATAGTTTTCTGGATTCCTCTCGGTAGGGCGGAGCTTCCTGCTGGCATAGGCAATCACCTTCTCTTTGCCATACTGCTTCTGGCTTAACACAGCTCCTAGTCCCTCATTGCTGGCATCGGTGTACAGCAGGAATGGTTGGCTGTAGTCAGGGTAGGTCAGGATTTCTTTGCCAGTCAGGATCTCTTTCATCACTGCAAAGGACTCAGCCTGCTCTTTACCCCACTGGAAGGGGTGGTTCTTGCCTCTGTTGGACGGTATTACCAGGAGATCTTGCAAAGGTGCTGCCTTCTTGGTGTAGTCCTTTACAAACCTCCGGTAATACCCAACCAGTCCCAGGAACTGACGTACCTCCTTGAGATTCTTCGGCTCCGGCCATTTCTGGATGGCAGTGACCTTCTCCGGGTCTGGTGCTACTCCTTCTGGACTGACGATGTGCCCCAGGTACTGAACCTTCCGTTTGAGCAGGTGGCACTTGGAAGGCTTCAATTTCATCCCATACCGGGACAATGCTTCAAATACCTCCACCAGGTGCTTCAAATGGTCCTCATACGTCTTGGAGTACACTATCACGTCATCCAGGTATAGCAGCACGGTATCGAAGTTACGGTGTCCCAAACAGCACTCCATCAATCTCTGGAACGTTCCAGGGGCGTTGCAGAGTCCGAAAGGCATACTGTTGAACTCGCAGAGTCCCATCGGGGTAGTGAAGGCCGTCTTCTCCCGGTCCTCCTCAACAACTGCTACTTGGCAGTACCCACTATTGAGGTCAAGGGTAGAGGAGTAATTTGCAGGCTTTAATGCAGCCAGGGATTCCTCTATACGGGGCAAAGAGTATGCATCTTTATGTGTTATGCGATTTACCTGTCTGTAATCTACACACATCCTCATGCTTCCATCCTTTTTCCTGACCAGGACGAGGGGAGCTGCACATGGGCTACAGCTATCTCTTATTACCCCTGCCTTCCTCATGTCATGCAACATTTCCTTCGCTTTCTGGTAATGTGCTGGTGGGATTGGCCTGTAACGTTCTTTGATGGGTGGATGGTCATCTGTGGGTATATAGTGTTGTACCCCTTTAATCCTCCTGAAATCAAGTGGGTATTTGCTGAATACCTGCTCGTATTCCTGAACCACCCTGTATACACCTTGTTTTTTATGGACTGGAGTGGCGTCAGTCCCAACATGGAGCTGTTGACACCAATCCTCCAACTGAGCTTCGGAGTCATTGTCCACCACTGTATCTGGTGGGGTCAAGGATTCCACTGTGTGTATGGCGTTGTTATCGTTGTTATCCACAGTATGCAACCTGGCGACAGTGGCATATCTTGGTAATTTAACTTCATCCTCCCCATAATTTAGGAGTCGTACGGGTACCCTCCCATTGCGTTCATCAACCACCCCTCTGGCAGTTAAGAGTGTAGGTCTGTGCTCCGAACTAATGGGCTCCACTACTGCCTGATAGTTCTGTTCTTTGAGACCTATTGCTGCTCTACACCAAATCAGCATTTCACTCATCGGGGGAATCATAATGGGTATCGGGTCTGTGACCCGTACATTAGCAATTTCACCACCTGATAGCTTTACCTGTTGCTGGTACATAAGGGCTCGGATCTCTTTCTGGAGCACCCTCCTCTGCCCTGGTTTGGCGGTGTCAGCAATCTGTTGGAGCAAAAACAACACTTCTCCCAAACAGTTACCGACAATATTCGTACCAAGTATAATATACAAGTCTGTATCACCAGGATTAAACTCCACTACAATCAGCCCTTGGTCCTTTAGTTCCACTCTCCCCACCTTCACTGTCACATTCTTAACCCCTACTAGGTTAAGAGAAAGGCCGTTAGAGGCATACACGGAGAGGTTCGGGGCTGGCGGCTGGAGTTCGTCTAAGGACCAGAACCTTTTGTAGAGGACATCAGGCATGATGGTTACCTGAGATCCAGTGTCTAGCAGGGCAGGTGTCGCGATGCCATCCAGCACAATGGACAGGAAAGGTCTTCCTCCCACGAACCGATGGTACCAGTTTGATGGGCCTGCTTGGTTTACTCCTGGGTGTCGGCCCTCGGCCCAATGGTTTGCTTGTTTAAAGGACAGTTCCGCTCTGTGTGGCCTGCCTTCTGGCAGCGGTAGCAGATGAACTCTCCTGGAGGGCGACGTTGGTCGTTGGTCCTCCCATGGGGTGGCGTTGTCCTCCTCTGGGGTGGCATTGTCCTCATATGGGGTGGCGTTGTCCTCCTTCTTCTTCTCATCCAGGGCACATCCTCAGGGCTGTCGGCGAGTAGTATCCGTCCTTCCGGCTCGGGCTCCTCCTGTAGCTACAGGGTGCTGAGGACAGTGGCCAGGGTTTTACTTAACTGGCGCACTTCATAGCGCAGGCTGTCCAGCTCGCTAGGTGGCACTGTTTGCATCTTTGTTTCCACCGTTAGTGAAGGAGCAGTGGGTGCTGCGGGCACTGGGGTGGCCCCACCCTGGTAACGCTGGGTAGCAGTATCTGATGTTTCCAGGGGCTGCAGACCCTTTATAGCCTCGTCCTTAAGGGACGAACCTGTTTCAGGGCCCGCAGGGCTTCTTGTAAGCGCCAGGCATAGTCCTGGACACTGTCCTCAGGTTTCTGGACACAGTGGTAGAACCTCATCCGGAGGTCTGTCTCAGTGCGGTTTTCAAACACAGTTTGCAGTCTCTTAAAGATGATGAATACTGATTCCGAGTCTGTGGCTGGCTAGGTTTCAATTTCCCGCTCTGCGGCACGAGTCAATTGTCCCAGCACAACAGCAGCTCTCTGTTTACCGGTCATAGAATACATGTCTAGCACACCGCATATTTTCCTCTTGAATCCGGACAGGGTGTCCGGTTTTCCATTATACTGGGGAAGCCATTTCTGTTAGAACCCTTCTGTTTGTTTTTGTTTCTATCTTGTGTTTTGCGGTCACGTGACCATCTTCCTATATATTCCAGCTACGCCCTTCGGGCCTTGCTGGACTTCAGTGTTGTTTTGACTGTCTCTCTAGCCAGGTGCTTTTGTGCCTATCTATCTCTAGTTTGCTTGGTCCTCTGGACCTCTAGTACTTTTGTCAGTTTTTATTTTCCTCTGCAACAACTTCTGTTAGGAGGTGTCCCATTTTTGTCACAGTCCTTAGTTCTTTTTGGTACCCCTCCCTTTTTCTATAGGTCTCCATTCAGACTAGCCGAGGACGCAGGCGGGTCTGTTCACTAGGAACAGGTTGCCCGCTACAACTTAAGGACTCAGCTTAGTCTTACTGTAAAGACAGCTCTCCCCTTCTTTTCCTAGTTTATGTTGCAGATCATAACAATTTCGCTCCAGGGATCTACGGCAGGGCCATGGGTATTAACGTGGTCACGACCCATGCTGGTGGAGCGGCCGTTCCGGCCTGTGCAGCGCCCGGCGCAGGTTGGGCATCTGGAGCGTTAACCGGTGCTCCGGCAGCTTGCTGGTCATCGGCCATGGTTGCGCCCCCCTAGTGAACCGAAGCCTACCTTCTTCACTTCTTATCAGGTAGGCCGCAGCTCCGCGGGCGACGGTCTTCTTCCAGGACCTTGCGTCGCTCACGTATGATGTCAGAGCGTCCTCTGGGCTCCTTCCAGGACCTGACGCTTCCTGGTTCGACATCAGTGGCGGGGTGTGTCTTGGGCTTCGTGCGCTTCCAGCGGTTACGCCCCTCCGATTCCCGCGGTTACGCCCCTCTTCTTCCCGCGCGGCAACAGGAAGATGGCGGACAATGGCGAGAAATCTCGGGAATGGTGGGAAAACTTCACCACAGTGAGTATTACAGTCTCTTAAGGCGCACAGTACCCGGTGGCAACGGGCATGGAATCCTGTTCGTGACGCCAAGGCTGATGCGCCCCCTGGGCCGTGGGGTACTCGGCAGCCGGGCCTCTGGTTGCTGGGGGATATCACGGTAGCTGGCCCGGTCCGTGACCCAGGGCGGTCAGTAAAAGGGAGGATACTTTATAGGGGATTTAAGAAAGTGTTTGTGACGCCACCTGTGGATTGCGGCTAGAGGGAGCCGCCGCTGTGGAGCAGTCCTCTGGAGCTGGTGTTACGGCAGCAGGGATGGTGTGGCTCTCCACAGGTAGAGGTTGCTCCAGGGCAGCGTGGGGTGTAATGGTGGTGGACCAGGGGAGAGAGACGGCAGGATGGTCCTGGAGGAAAGAAGGACACTCACACGGTAGTAAGCTTCAGTACCTTTACTGGTGATGTTGCAGGCACGATCCAGGGTACTCCAAGCGAAGGGCACACTTTTTTACTCTCCCCAGTCAGCGGGTATAGGACCTCCTGATCCGTTGCTTTATTCTCTAAGCTTCTGACCTGCCTGGAGCTAGGTCTAGCTTGGTTACTGTCTCTCTTTGCACCTGCTGACCTGGTGGTAAGGCCTTCTCTTTGGAAATCACTCTCCCTGGATGCTGGGACCTCCGTGACTCCTAGTCCTGGTACTGTAATCAGCGTTTGGTGAACCTGGGACCTGTAGTAATCCAGGGGTTCCGGTTGTTCCTACTGGGTATAAAGGGTCCCGGTAGACGCGGACCCGGTGTCCGATATATATATATCGGGGTGAGCCTGGTATGCTCCTCTGCCCCCTCACTACTTCTTCCTTCTCCTCTCGCCTTTGGCCACACTCAAGGCCCTCACACATGCTGTAGCCCTTGACTCGCCTAAGCACAGCAGCCAGCATGCTGCTCTCTGAGCGTCAGCACGCTCTCTGCTCAACTCTGAGCTGTGTTCCTCTCTGTGTCTGTGACTCGCCCAGGGGAATGGGGATGACTCGGTACCCGTGCCTTTAGCCTGGCCTTTAGGGATGTCGCGGTGGTCGGCTCCGGGGCCCGTACCCTGGGGTCGCTCCTTAAAAAGGGTGGATATTTGTTAATTTTAAGATAGAGTTTGTGATGCCACCTGTGGCTTCTGGTGAGGATCACCAGCGCTGCGCAGTTCACTGAGGCTGTTGATAAGGCAGCTCGATGGTATAGCTCCCCACAGGTGGAGATAGGCCTCAGGGCAGTGTATGACGGGGAATGCAGGACAGGCGAGAGCGAGCCAGGTCAGAGCAAGAACAGGGACAGACACAATAGTCACTTCAGTACATTTTACTGATGGAAATTCAGGCACATCCCGGAGCGCTGTAGGGTGAAGGGTGCATGTCAGGATCCTCCCCAATGAGCGGTTTTTGGGCCTCCTGCTTCTTGCCTCTGCGTAGTAAGTTTCTGACCTGCCTGGAGCTAGGCCTAACTTTGTCTCTGTCCTGCGCTGGCTGACCTTGTGGTAGGGCCTTTTCTTGGATTACACACACCTTAGCTGCGGGCCTATGTGTCTCCTGGCTCTGTTACGTATCAGCACTTTAGCGATCCTGGGACTTGTAGATCTCCAGGGATTCCGGTTTATCTTACTGGGTCGTGGAGATCCCGGTAAGCTTCGGACCCGGTGTCCGGTAACCGCTTCGGGGTGAGCCAATTAAACTCCTCTGCCCCCTATGTGCTAACTCTCTACTCGCCTTCGGCCTACTCGGGCCCTCACTAGGCTACTCACACTAACGGCAGCTTGCCGCGCTTCACCGATCTTATGGCGCCAGCACGCCTAAAGCTCACCACTCTGAGCTACAACTGAGTCTGGATCTGGATAAGCTCCACTGCAGGATAGCAAATGCAGGAGCTGGAACAGGCTTTTGTCCTCTGAGGTAACTCCTCTCAGGCTGTACTAGACTCACTGCTAAACCAGAATAGACTAACTCTGACTAACTGCCGCCTGGCTCCACCTTCCCTTTTTATCTATCCCTAACGGGCTCCCTCTGGTGGTCTGAGGTGGAAGGTGGAGATGTGTGAATGGTTATGGGGGCCTCTTGTGGAGGAATCCTTCAATACACCCTTCTAGGATCTGTGATACCAAGCACAGCTGGGCATCACATTTGAACACTAAACTGAGCTGCCTAGCTCCACCCTCCCTATACATATCCGTAATGGGCTCCCTCTGCTGGTCTGAGGTGGTAGGGTGGAGGTGTGTGAATGTGTGAGGGCCTCTTGTGGAGAAGTCCATCCATGCACCCTTCTGGGTTCTGTGGCAAGAATGCACAGCAGGGCGCCACATATGTCCTGGTACCTATTTTAACCCCATGAATATTGTTGTTTTTCCTTATTGCATTGACCAAGAGTTCCATCACTATCATGTACAGAAGGGGGGACAGAGGGCACCCTTGTCTAGTCCCGTTTCGTATCGCAAAAGGTAAGGACAAGGTTCCATTGACCCTAACTCTAGCAGTAGGGCCAGAGTACAGGGAAAAAATTAACTGTAAAAATTGTGGTCCAATGCCTATTTGACATAATGCCTCCTTCATAAACCCCCAATGAACCCTGTCAAAGGCCTTCTCTGAATCAACAGATAAAAGGCCCATATATATGGAGCGACTTTTAGCTTTAGAGATTAGCAACATGCTCATAATAGTGTTGTCTCTTGCCTCTCGGCCCTGAATAAATCCTACTTGATCCTACTTGATCAGTATTTATAAGAGAGGGCAACAATGGGGTAAGTCTTTCTGTTAGTATTTTTGAGAGTAGTTTAATGTCTACATTTATTAATGATATGGGTCTATAATTAGCTGTGATTGTAAGATCCTTACCTGGTTTAGGGAGAACGTTAATATGAGCTTCCAATGATTGGGGGACAAACATGTCTTATCATTTAATGAATTAAAGGTTTTGTTCATAACAGGGGATAGCTGAGTTTTAAGGGACTTATAGAATGCTGGAGTGAATCCGTCTGGGCCAAGACTTTCACCAGATGGTGTAGATTGAATTGCAAGATTGACCTCCTGCTCTGTAATGTCCTTTTCCAGTGCCTCAGAAACATGACTATCTAAAGAGGTTAAAGAAGTATCTTGTATGTACTCCTTAATTCGGATAGATAGGTCAGAAGGGGAGAGATCAGAGTATTGCCTTTTAATATTGTACATCTTCTCATAGTTTGAGCGGAATATGTCAATGATTTCTGTAGGATTATGAGCATCCTCCCCATTTTGTTTTTTGATATATAGAACGTATGCCGCCACAGAGCAAGGGTGAAGCAACCTTGAGAGTGCCCGTCCACATTTATCTGACGATTCATAAAAAAAGTTTTTAATTAGCTCCCTGTGTCTTAGGTATTTTTGGTCTAGCAAGATCTTGAGAACATTCCTTTTTTCGGATAATTCTGCAAGAGTGTTAGGCGACAATGTAGGTTTATGCGAGACCTCAAGTGTGTGTATCTGTCTCAAAAGGTCATTTACCTTTAGAGTTCTCTCCTTTTTGAGTTTTGAACCATGCTTAATCAACACGCCTCTCATGACACATTTTAAAGTTTCCCATTGCAGAGGTATTGAGGTCTGATCTGCTTTATGAATCTGCAAAAAAGAATCAATAGAATCCTTTAATTCTGCCATACAGATTTTGTCTTTTAGAAAGTGATCATTCATTTTCCATGTCCATGAACGCTGGACCAGGGAGGGTACAGTGTCCATTTTAGGACATGATCAGATATCAAAATCAAGCATCGGAATGATGTCAGTTTGAGGCTAAATACCATGTCTGACAAGTGATTCTGACAAGCGATCCAGACAAGTAATTTTGACAAGTGATTTTGACAGGTGATTCTGACGAGTGATTTTGATGAGTGATTCTGACAAGTGATTCTGACAAGTGATTTTGATGAGTGATTTTGATGAGTGATTCTGACGAGTGATTTTGACAAATGATTTTGAGAAGTCATTCTGACAAGTGATTCTGACAAGTGATTTTGACAAATCATTCTGAAAAGTGATCCTTACAAGTGATTTTGACAAGTGATTTTGACGAGTGATTTTGATGAGTGATTCTGACAAGTGATTTTGACAAGTGATTCTGACAAGTGATTTTGACAAGTGATTTTGACGAGTGATTCTGACAAGTGATTCTGACGAGTGATTTTGACAAGTGATTTTAACAAGTGATTTTGACGAGTGATTCTGACGAGTGATTTTGACAAGTGATTCTGACAAGTGATTTTGACAAATGATTCTGACAAGTGATCCTTACAAGTGATTTTGACAAGTGATTTCGACGAGTGATTCTGACGAGTGATTTTGACAAGTGATTCTGACAAGTGATTTTGATGAGTGATTTTGATGAGTGATTCTGACGAGTGATTTTGACAAATGATTTTGAGAAGTCATTCTGACAAGTGATTCTGACAAGTGATTTTGACAAATCATTCTGAAAAGTGATCCTTACAAGTGATTTTGACAAGTGATTTTGACGAGTGATTTTGATGAGTGATTCTGACAAGTGATTTTGACAAGTGATTCTGACAAGTGATTTTGACAAGTGATTTTGACGAGTGATTCTGACAAGTGATTCTGACGAGTGATTTTGACAAGTGATTTTAACAAGTGATTTTGACGAGTGATTCTGACGAGTGATTTTGACAAGTGATTCTGACAAGTGATTTTGACAAATGATTCTGACAAGTGATCCTTACAAGTGATTTTGACAAGTGATTTCGACGAGTGATTCTGACGAGTGATTCTGACGAGTGATTTTGACAAGTGATTCTGACAAGTGATTTTGACAAATGATTCTGACAAGTGATCCTTACAAGTGATTTTGACAAGTGATTTTGACAAGTGATTTTGACGAGTGATTCTGACAAGTAATTTTGATGATGATTCTGACAAGTGATTTTGACAAGTGATTTTGACAAGTGATTCTGACAAGTGATTTTGATAAGTGATTTTGACAAGTGATTCTGACAAGTGATTTTGACGAGTGATTTTGACGAGTGATTCTGACGAGTGATTTTGACAAGTGATTTTGACAAGTGATTCTGACAAGTGATTTTGATGAGTGATTCTGATGAGTGATTTTGATGAGTGATTCTGACGAGTGACTTTGACAAGTCATTCTGACAAGTGACTTTGACAAGTGATTTTTACAACTATAATAATAAAAAAAAAAAATAACTTCGCTGATGGGACTTGAACCCAAAATTCTGTATTCCAAATACAGTGCACTAACCACTAAGCTAGAAACTCAGTTCTGAAAGCTTTGGATTTGTATTTGCTTATATAATTTTCAGTGCAAACTGGTCTATAACTCATTGGGACTTATGCACAGACTTCAAGCAAGCCAAATTCAAATAATGTTTGATTTTGATGTGTGAGTCTGATGTGTTACTTTCTTCAAACATCAGAATCAAAATCATAATGACTTTTAGTCACCCTGAGTATTTTCATGGTTAATGTCATAAGACAAGAAAAGCTACAAGCTACTATTACTTGACTGGATAGCGCAATGGTAAAACATCAGCCTCTGAAATTACAGTGTCAGAATTCAAATCCTGATAGAAATACAATTTTTTTTTAAATTAATTATGCCTATTTAGCACATAAACTACAGGGGTGTTTTACTTTTAATATCTGACACTCTGATTGTCATCCTGACGTGTTACGAGTTTCAGACACGCTGTCTATTTGCATGTTAAATTACATAGCCAAAGTAAATCACTTGGCAGACTCACTTGTCAAAATCACTTGTCAAAATCATTTGTCAAAATCACTCGTCAGAATCACTCATCAAAATCACACGTCAAAATCATTCATCAAAATCACTTGTCAGAATCACTCGTCAAAATCACTCGTCAGAATCACATGTCAGAATCACTCGTCAGAATCACTCGTCTAAATCACTCGTCTAAATCACTCGTCAAAACCACTCGTCAAAATCACTTGTCAGAATCACTTGCCAGAATCACTTGCAGGAATCACTCGTCAAAATCACTCATCAAAATCACTTGTCAAAATCACTCATCAGAATCACTCATCAAAATCACTCGTCAAAATCACTTGTCAGAATCACTTATCAAAATCAGTTCTCAGACAGGGTATTTAGCCTCAAACTGACATCATTCTGATGTTTGATTTTGATATCTGATCATGTGCTAAAATGGACACTGTAGAAGGGAACGGAAATAGATAGGAAGATTGGGGCATGGTCAGACCACAATATGTCACCTATTGTAGCAGATGGGTTCCAAGAGAGAGCGTGATGACTCAACAGGAAGAAATCAATTCATAAAGAAAAAATGACGTATACGAACATATGCAAAAAAAGCCAAAGTTTATTATAAATGCAAGATATAACAAGCATACACAATGAAGAGAATGGCATAAATACATTGGTAGTAAGCTAATAAGAGAGATACCACGAACTGAATAACCACATACTAGAAAGTTTAAGAATCAATAATTGTAGTAAGTAAGGGTATGGGTATGTCAAGCATATGCCATAACCCAGCTACAAAAGTGTAAAGTATCAAGAAACTTATACTTAGGGGTGACGATACCTGGACTGACATACTGACAAACACATGTGAGTAATAGTATATATTTATCCATCTTTGAGTGCTAAATGGATTTACCTTTTTACTACTTATTTATGCACTGTGCACTTTAGCATCTCAGTGGAGTTTCTTGATACTTTACACTTTTGTAGCTGGGTTATGGCATATGCTTGACATACCCATACCCTTACTTACCGAAATTATTGATTCTTAAACTTTCTAGTATGTGGTTATTCAGTTTGTGGTATCTCTCTTATTAGCTTACTACCAATGTATTTATGCCATTCTCTTCACTGTGTATGTTTTTTATATCTTGCATTTATAATAAACTTTGTTTTTTTTTTGCATATGAATGTTTGTATACGTCATTTTTTCTTTATGAGTTGCTCTTGGAGACGTTGAACAGATTCTGATTGTTCTATCGTAGAGAATTAACTATATATGTGGTCTTGGTGGTCAACCTATTTGCCTCAGGAAGAAATCAATGCGACTATATGAGCCATGGGTAGGAGAAAAATATGTATAATCCTTACCCTGAGGATTTAAAATGCAGCAAACATCTGTCAACCTGAGGGCATGGATGACCCATTTCAATGAACGAAGCTGTCTCAGAGGGACGACACCCCTTCCTGAGGAGGAGTCTAACGCGGCATTCCATGTGAAGTTGAAGTCTCCACCTGCAATCAGAACTCCGTCTGCAAAATCAGAGAGGGACGTTAAAAAGGACCTACGTGTGCAGATCTGATCTTTGCTAGGGAGGTACCAGTTTGCTATTCTATATCTTGATTCTGCTATTTTGAGTTTGAGGAACACATATCTGCCTTGATCATCAATGAGAGAGTCTATGAGAGTATAGGCCAACGACTTGTGTATGGCTATGGATACACCCTTAGAGCGTGAATCCGGATTAGTGCTGTGGAACCACCGAGAGTAATACCTATCTCCAAAAACAGGCATATGCCCAGTTTTAAAGTGCATTTCCTGTAACATAAGAACCTGGACTCTTTGTTTGTGCCTAGAGTACAAAATTTGTGAACGTTTCTGTGGGACATTAAAGCCTCTTACATTCAGTGAGCCTACTTTAACAGAGGACATGATTACCAAGGGGGACGAAAGGAGTGGGGCAAGAAGGAAAACGGAAATACACAGAAAACTAAGAAGAAATTACGGGATATATAAAATAAAAACCAAAACAAAATTATATAACAAAATGAAAGCGAAACAATCTGATGAGGGGAAATAGGTATATTTTACACCTGCACAGCAGAGTGTAAACCCCCCTGGGAGGATGGGCTTTCTACTGGGGAGCCCCCCCCCCCCAAACCAGACATCAGGCCATACCATTTTGTCTTAAAACCTATGATAGAAAAGCAGCCAAAAGCTGTCAAAGATTAGCATCTACTTATCATTATATTAAACGTTGAATCAGTATATCACATATCCTTATGGAATAATATCCATATTGTCCAAGAACGGAATATTATTGACATAATATAATCAAATCTTATTATTGAGAGCCAGTCATATAAATGAATTATTCGTAATATCAACTATACTCATTGCTGAAAACATTTTAGAGGAATATAACACTCTAATATCTTTCACAAGATTGACTAGCGCTGAAGGCTAGCGTATTAACCACAGGATCCATTTGTAATAGACGATTCAATCTGGGGAGTGAGGGATATGTTTTCCATTGTTCCCTCTCCTGACTTCTTCTCTGGATTTGTTTCTTGTCGCTCTTTATGGTCGTGGATTGAGATCCGACTTGGGACCTCTCGGGAGACTCGGCCAATCCTCTGTTGGTATAGATTCGTGGGGAATCCCCAAACCTGTAACAAAAGCCGGAATGTCTCCAGGGCAACGTATCACATGTAAAGCCCCTGAATGGCGGACCTGTAGACGGAAAGGGAAACCCCAAGAGTATAGAATGTTCTGCTGTCTCAGAACCTCTAATAGAGTCTTTAATGCCTTCCTCTTCTGTAGTGTGTGGTGCGATAGATCAGACATGAGTTGTATAGGATATTCTTGATATAAAATAGAATCACATCATGAGGTTTTGTCGCATCAGAGGATCTGGGGCCCAAGGACCTATAAGCCCTATCTAGCTCCAACTCATTCTCTAAGGGCAGACCCAAGATAGAGTTAAACAAATGACGTAGTGTCTCATCCAGTTCATGGTGTTCAATTGTCTCTGGAAGTCCTCTAATCGTAATATTGTTGCGCCTTCCTCTGTTTTCAATATCATCTATCAAATCTGTTAGGTATTCCAGTTGGTATGAGTGAGAAGACAAAGTTTGTTCCTGAGAATTTACTTGTTGAGCTATTGATGCTGTATGTGATTCAGCAGCAGACACTTTTTCTGTTAACTCTTGCATGTCCCCTCTAAGGGAGGCTGCTTCAGCCCTGTAAGAGGACTCCAGTCTAGACATATAATTCTCCATGTGCCTCTGGTTGGAATAGCTCGTATTCGATCTCTGAGGTCTCTCCACACTGCCTCACATTGTAATGAGTCATCCTGTTGGCTCTCCTCTGAGCAGCCAGGGGAAGAAGAATGTAATAATGCAGGGAAGGAGCCTCTCTCAGGGGAACTCCGGGCATCAGTGTGTGACTGGGGCCTCTGCAGGTCTGGACCCGCAGCAGAGATAAGTACTGCCCAATCTGGTGTGTCCAGGGGCCGGGGCACCAAGTGATCCTCCACCACGCACCTGAGCTCCGAAGGCGCAAAGCCAGAATCTGCCATCTTGGACTGAGGGAGATCCCCCGCAGCAGCAACAAGGCCTCCCACGTCTCCCCAAGTCCGGGAAGCCAGGTCCGCGTCCTCCGCCGATGAAGGTATCGTCCGCTCTGCTAATGTTGATGTGGGGGAGCATTTACCCCAGGACCTTTGGACCTCCGATGCAGGAGATGATTAGCGCTAGGCAGGGACAGCCGATGTCATCTTAGATCCCACTCTTGCAGGAGAGGCAGATGCTGCAATTTCTTAGGTAGCGGGTAATATTTGTTGGAGGGACCCGCTGAGTACTCACACTGGTCTGCATTATATTCTTCTTCTTTTTTGCCGGCATTGGAAGTGTTTTGACCTGATTTGAAGTGATAGGCATGCCCTGAAGCTGGTCTAGGGATGGGAGCAGACAACCATGCGACTTCACTCCTCCATAGCCAGGCCACGCCCCCCCATTCAAAGAAATTTCAACAAATTCTTGATGTAAACATTAAGATTTGAGAGTCCTCAGTGGCTGATACCTTTTAATGGTTAACTGAAAAGATGGTAACAAGTTGCAAGCTTTCGAGACTACTCAGGTCTCTTTAACAGGTATAGTATGACACAAAATCTGAAGAGTCACATATTTATACACAATAAGACACAGAAATAATGAAATAGATGAGACAGGTAATGTAAAGCAGAGCTATTACTGTGGGAGAAAGGTAAACAGTTCTGGCTGTAAATATTGGTTTAGTTCATTGATAAGGACTGTGAAAGTTTTATTGTCTAATGATTGAGATTTCGAGGGTTATGATGACCCCAAAGCTCTGTGAAGCTCATTCCTTAGTTGATGTAAGTAAAGAAAGCAAAGAAAGGAGCGCAAATAGCGCTGTTATCCAATAGACAGCAGTAAAGATAAAAGGGAAATTGCTCACCTCTGTGAGAATTCCAGCAGACCCTTAAACTGCAGGGGTTAAACGAAATCACAGAAGTTTTTCTTTGAGAATTCCAGCAGTCACTTTTTACACCTCCCCAGTTCTTTTTCAATACCCAACATATAGCCACCTATCCCCAAACCCACACTCCTGTTATTACCGCCCACATTATAGCCTTCAAGTTACCTCTCACCACTCTTACAGCTCCTTTTTTCAGCTGACAATATAAATCAGGAGCCCTAGTGTAGCGGGCTATGTTCCTAGAGTGACTGCACCCAGCAACTTGAGCAAGTATTTAAGTTCTAGCCCTCCATGGTTCATCATGATTAATATTAGACCCATATTTTATTATGTTTAAAAGAAACGATTTTTTAATTAATCTCTAAATATTTTAACTTACTTTGTACTTCTTTTCTCCTCTTGAGCAAATGTTCATGTGCATTATGATTTTAGATGTGTTTCCAAGATATCCTTCCCCTTTTTTCTCTCTCTCTCTCGCTCCTTTTTTTTCCCCTCTTTTTGGCGCCAAGGGGTGCTTTTGCAGTTTTTTTCTTCACTCCATGTGCTAGCATGTGTGTATATATACCTTCCATGTTGTAACAAGTAGCAGCTATGTTCCTGAAGAAGTGGACGGGATGTCAACGAAGCACGTAGTCTTTTATAGCTTTTACAGTCTCCAATAAATGCTGGGAACATTATCCATCTCTGGCATATATATACATTTTTTCATGGAGGAGCGCGGTAATTAATGGCACCTTTATCATCTGTATACTAGACTACTCGAAGATCCCAAGGGACCTGTGCCTGCTGCAGCACCTCAGCATATACTTTCTCATGAGTTGTGCATTTCACAACCCACAAAGGTGAGCAATTTCCCTTTTATCTTTACTGTTGTCTATTGGATATCAGCGCTACTTGCGCTCCTTTCTTTACTTATTTGAGTTATTGCCAACTGAGCTGGGGACAGCAGCGCACTTTGGTTAATTTGGGAGCAGCATTAGCGAATCCATACTGTTAACATGGAATATTTTGACAGACGCATGTCAACCAGAGAACGGCTTATTAAACAAGCCATGGGAAGCACTATCCCATACTCTGATGAATCTTTCACCTTAAATTCAATGGACTTCAATGAAGAGGACACCAACACTATAAAGAATTTATTTAATGAATTTGAGGAATCACTTAAAGATGAGCTACGTCTCGACCTGGACATTCGTTTTCTAAGGATTTATATGGAGGAGAAACTATGTCCTCGGGGTTTGAGAATAACAATTCCCTCACCATTCCCTGAGGACAAACCATTTAATAAGGAATGGACTACTATTTTGGACACGTGCATGCACAATCTGCTAAAAAGTATACATACAAAAAGGTCAGAAATATGTCTAACAATTACTAATAGAATATTTGATATCGCAAAAAACCTATTACCATTTGAAACCCATCCTGTGTTTGGAAAGATTGATAGCAATATTGCAACAAGTATTTTACAGAATGTGCATGAAATTATCATCAAAAAGGCAAAAAAACTACAGAGATAGAGATGATTACAAAGGACTAACTAGTACTACCTCACGTACTAAAACGTCGGTCATATCCAGTGATCAGTCATCTGATCCTTTGAGAACAGTGGGTTCCTATCCTCCTCCCCACAAAGGAAGGATGTTCTCTAATAGTTATCACCATAAGAATAAGAACAATAACAATAAGACTTACAACCGCACACCTGCATTCATACATAGCAAAAAACAACTCCGGTTGTCAAATGCTAACGATAGAACGAAAGACGGACAGAAGGTTGTAATTAATATGCGCATATCTACTACTGTTAACTCTCCACAGAGCACTAGCAGTAATAAGAGTCTGGTCTCTATCATGTCTCCCACCTGCAATACTATGGGTAGTGCAGTTCCTAAAAGGCTGGTAATGCATCAGGAGGAGATGAATAATGATAGTATAGCAGTCAATCCTTATGACACAACATTACACACTAAATTAAGAAAAAAATCCAACTTCTATCCTGTGGGGAGTAAAAGCCATCAGATAGATACTTTTTGCGACATCACTCTCCAAGATTTCAAGGAGGTTATGAGGACTCCAATCTCATACAGAGATAATAATATAAACCGACAAGAGAAGTTAGCACTTAATAATATTTGAAATAATAGGGATATAGTCCTCAGATCAGCGGACAAGAGGGGTGGCATAGTTATCCAGGATTATGATGTGTATACAAAAGAAGCACTCCAGATATTGAGTGATGACAACTAATACAGAGATATTGAGTATAATCCCATTTTGAAAATGATCCCTATATATAAGAAACTGATATCTAAAGCAGTAGATGAGAATATATTAAATGACAACAAAAGAAAGTTCTTGACTGTCCAAAGTCCTTGTATGCCCTTCTTTTATCATCTTCCCAAATTTCATAAGGATGAAAAAAAAACTCCAGGGAGACCGATTATATCGGGGATAGTCTCCCTTACATCAAATCTGGCTGAATACTTTGATATACTACTACAACCACCTGTCAAAAATTTAAAGAGTTACCTGCAAGACTCCAGCCATCTTCTTAGATTAACCTATGACATCAAATGGAAAAAAATCATGCACTTTCCTTAGCCTAGATGTTAACTCTTTATATACCAATATTGATGTTGGTCTATTATGCATAGAGTATGTAATTTCCAGAGACATACGGCTGTCTTCCAGCCAGAGATCTTTTAATATAGCAGGTTTATCTTTCATCCTAAAAAACAATTTTTTTACCTTTCTAGATAAGACCTACCATCAAATTAAGGGAGTAGCAATGGGCTCTAAAGTACCACCTACCTTTGCCAATTTATTCATGGGATTATTTGAGCAAGTTTTTATTTACCAGGGAGACTTCCATAAGGGGGTTGTATTTTATAGAAGATACATAGACGATCTGATCTTCATCATTAACAGGAACATCACTGATCCCACCATTTTTTTTAATTTCCTCAATACAAATAATTGGGGCATCTCTTTCAATCAGGACAGTAATGAACTCACAATTAATTTTTTTAGATCTAGTTTTATATGTAGAGGAAGACAGGATACTTAGCAAAACTTTCTTCAAATCAGTGGACACTAATAGCTATATTCATTTCACTATTGGTCACTACAGAAAATGGCTCACCAATATTCCCCGCTATCAGTTTCAAAGACTTCGTAGGAGCTGCTCAACAGAAATCGAATATGACTAACAGTCAGAGATTCTCAAAGAAAGGTTCCAACAGAAATATTCTGAGACATTGGTTGTAGAATCTTGCAAACAGGTCAAAGAAAGATATGACCAGGGCTCATTACTTATGGCTTCAACACACAAAAATGATGTAAGTTTTGAACATGAACAGAAATTCATTACTACATACAATCAACAACACAAGAAAATTAGAGAAATTATTCAAAAAAACTGGCATATTCTATTAAATGACCAGACATTAAAACAGGCATTACCAAAAAAACCCTCTCTAATCTTTAGAAGGGCACCGACACTTAGGAATATCTTGGGTCCCAGTAGATTGCATGGACATGGAACATTGATTAATAAGAATAATGAAAAAGTCAGGGACAATATGGTCTCCAAGTGTGGTAAAAGAGGTTGCAAGTGCTGTGAATCTATTTTGCATTCCATAGACAATTTCACTTCTGTAGCCACTAGTGAGAATTTCAATATCTCTCATCCCATGTCATGTGGAACTTATTATGTGATATATGTCATCGAGTACAGTTGCCCCAAACAGTATGTGGGCAGAACCACCCAGGCACTACATAATAGGTTGAATTCACATAGACATAATATCACCACAGGATTTATTAAACATGGGCTGTCCCGACATATGGTCCTTCATCACAAACAGGACCTTAGGGATTTAAGGGTATTACTTATTGAACACATTTCTATTGACACTCCAAATAGGGTGCAATGTTTAAAAGAAATCTACTGGATTTATAAACTAAAGACGCTTAAACCGCAGGGGTTAAACAAAATCACAGAAGTTTTTCTTTGAGAATTCCAGCAGTCACTTTTTACACCTCCCCAGTTCTTTTTCAATACCCAACATATAGCCACCTCTCCCCAAACCCACACTCCTGTTATCACCGCCCACATTATAGCCTTGCAGTTACCTCTCACCACTCTTACAGCTCTGTTTTTCAGCTGACAAAACAAATCAGGAGCCCTAGTGTAGCGGGCTATGTGCCTAGCGTGACTGTACACAGCAACTTGAGCAAGTATTTAAGTTCTAGCCCTCCATGGTTCATCATGATTAATATGAAAATTATTGGTATTAAAAGGTTATTTCAAATCTCAGGGAGACAGAAAAATTTGGGAATATAAACTAATGGTGACCTTTGACACCTTCAGAGCAGGAATGAATGAGTTGCATGGATTTATGTCATTCTACATCAACTAAGGAATGTGCTCTTCATAGCTTTGGGGTCATCATAAACCTGGACCAGACCTCAATCACTGGACAATAAAACTTTCACAGTCCTTATCTATGAACTAATCCAATATTTACAGCCAGAACTGTTTACCTTTCTCCCACAGTAATAGCTCTGCTTTACGTTACCTGTCTCATCTATTGCATTATTTCTGTTTCCTATTGTGTATAAATATGTGACTCTTCAGATTTTGTGTCATACTATGCCTGATGAAGAGACCTGAGTAGTCTCGAAAGCTTGCAACTTGATAACCATTAAAAGGTATCAGCCACTGAGGACTCTCAAATCTTAATATTTTTCTAATAATTTTTCCATGGCTAACACAGTACTAAAATATATATTTTCCCTGATGTAAACATAACACCATCTGTAATAAGCTAAAGTTGAAAAGAGGATGGCTTCTACAAATGGATAATGATCCTAAACACGTCAAAATCAAGATCTTCACTGGTAAAGCCCCCCACTCATAACACATTAGGTAGCTGTCAGCCAAAAGATTGTTCAACTGACAGCCATCTCTTCTGAGCCCCTTATATACAAGAACGCTCAGCTTGGCTCCTGTGTTCTCTATGAGAGCGACTAATAGATTCCACTGGCAGTGGTTTATCTGCTGGAAAACAGAATGAGCTACCATTGGAAATACAACATGCAGGCTCCTTCTCTCCTCCAACATCATCTGTAGGGTACGTTCATATGACTGTATTGTCGTTCCCAGTGTTTTCCGTGAAAAAACTGACAGAACTAGACACAGACAGATCTAGGTCCATTGGGCTGTTTAGATAAGTGTTTAAAAAAAAGCAAGTGAAAAAAATCATAGCATGCATAGGTTCTTCCTTACAATGGATGAGAGTAAGCCATTCAAGTCCAAAGGTGCACAAAAAAACAGATCCCATACAGATCATCCATATAGCTTCCATTTTTTATGGATACATTTCCATTATTAACCTAGAAAACTGTATTTGGTCTTGTGAATGATAATAACTGTTGATGGAAAAGAAGGATGGTGTACAGACCACAACTGACCACCAAACTGATGAAAATCATCCATTTTTCCGGATGAAAAGATAAATGTCCCTTTCTTGTCTGATGTCAGATTCTCGCTGCTCCACAGTCTGGGAATTCTGCTGGATTTTTTATTTTATAATGCATCAAATGTTTTCTCCTGGTGAAAGGTCTGGACTGCAGGCGGCCGGTTCTTCACCTGAACTCTTCCTCTTTGATGCCATGCTGCTGTGATGGATGTAGTATGTGGTTTAGCATTGTCTTGCCAAAATATGCAAAAAAAGATCCAACAAATACACAGAAAAAAAGTATGCAAAAAGAGGGATAACCTAAAAATCTAAAAATAGTCAATGCTTATTAACATGCAAGACATATTAAAAATATTTAAAAAGCACAAATGGCTGTAAGCCTGTAACATAAATTTTCCAGACCACAGCAGTATAGTGCTACGATCTACCCTGTCTGTCAATAAGGTAATTTAGGAACCCAAAAGTTAATACTACCTTAATACAGATATATTACTGTATAATGTACCAATAATATGAAAATTGTTACATCAATGACCCAGGCCCTAAAATAAGGGCAAGTATTAAAGTGTATAGTGGGTTAAAGATATACACGCCCAATAAATAATGCACAAAAGCACAAAATAAAAGATGATAAAGAGGAGTGTATACAACAATTGTATGATAGAGTCAGAAAAGTTGCAGAAAAATCCTACTGCCGGCACAATAGCAAATAGCCACACAGAGTGAAGGTAAATGTGAAGTTTGTGCCCTCTGGGCCATAGATATAACAATTTTCATATTATTGGTATAGCTGTGATTTGGGTTATATTATAATATACCTTTATTAAGGTGGTATCAACTTTTGGTTTCCTAAATTACCTTATTGACAGACAGGGTAGATCCTAGCATTATAGAGCTGCGGTCTGGAAAATTTGTCATTTGTGCCTTTTAAATATTTTTAATATGTCTTGTTTGGCTTGTATGTTAATATACATTGACTATTTTTAGGTGATCCCTCTTTTTGCAACACCTCTGTATAAGGCTCATCATTGATCACTCCTTTCATGTGTAAGCTGCCCGTGTCAGAGGCACTAATGCAGCCCCAGACCATCAGAGATGCAGGAACTAAGCGCTGATAACAAGCTGGATGGTCCCTCTGCTCTGAAGTCTGCAGGACAAGGCGTCCACAGTTTCCATAAATAATTTCATATTTTTATTCATCCGACCTCAGAACAGTTAATATCTTCTGATCTGATTTCTATGTTCTGCAGTGAATATAATATGGCTAAAAGAGATTTCCAAATCATTACATTCCTGTTCTCTTTATACATTTACACAGCGTCACAAGTTTTTTGGAATTGTGGTTGTAAATATATCTATAAATATTTCTATCTACATGTGTACATCCATCAGAATAACTGCTCTTAGCGATGTCACAATATCAGAGTTCTAGAATGTTGATGTCACACAAGTCATGAAGTCACAATATGAAGAACTGATAAAACTCCTCCACTGAGGGTTATAGAATTTGTGGAGTGAGGATATTTTTGTAATTCTGATTGAGTGAGCAAAATGTCTGAGTATAAGCGCAAACGTCGCTTTATTATTGAGTCTATTACAGAGAGCAGCGGTATTGATGACCAGGTGAGTGGCGGATTCTGGAGTATGTTGTCTATTTGAAATTCTGGAAATTTGAAGACTTTTTTTTACTTTTTATTATTTCCTTTTCCCAGTTACTGGTCAATAAAAAATGCCGCAGAGTTTTTGCGTCCGACACAGAGGACAGCAGCGGTGATGAGAATCTCCATCAGGTGAGCGCTCACTTCTCTCCAGCACTGTCTGCGGCTCTGGGGGTCTACTGGAGATCAGGGGACGCCCCATTCTGTGATTATGCCACTGTATCGCTGCTAATCCTTCATTCTCAAGGTCTTTATATTTCTTTATTTCAGTCTCATCCACTTATTTCAAGGTCTCCAAGGAGCCTTGAAGATGAAGATGGTGGCTCTGGTCCCCACCTGCTATACATAGAGTCAGGCATGTAATAAAGCGTCTGGAAGGATCATAAATTCCTTCCTGTAAAATAAGAAAATTAGATTTCTATTGATTAGGAAAACTGAACGACACAGAAGTAAATGACAATGTTTCTTCTTTTCTCCAGAGCCCAATTCTCCCCGATTCAGCTTTGTGCAGGAGGAGACAGCAAGGTAATGTATTCCTATATATCCGTTTCATCTGGGTCATGTTCATGATATCTGGTCGCTAGATGGCGCTATTATTAGCATATTTTCAGATAAGGTGTCAGCTGTATGTCTGCAGGTCGTGTACGGTCTTAGTATATATCCAGTAGTGATGTGTGATCCTCTTTGATGCTTTGCTACCAGGAGACAGGAGCATCCCATCAATTACTGTTTCCTGAGAAATCTGTCTTCACCCACGTCCAAATATGTCACCGACTTCCGTAAGAACAAACAGGAGCTGGTACGACGTCTGTACAAGTTTTATAACAGGACCGTCTTTGAGAACCAGGTATTCAGTTATAACACACAGCTTGGAATAGGGTTATAGGGGATGAAGGTTTAGAGCTAGGGATAGTGTATCCAGTGTATATAGTATATACCTCTATATTCTGTATGTATAGGGTGATACGAGGCAAAGGGTTAGAGCTAGGGATAGTGTATCCAGTGTATATGGTATATACCTCTACATTCTGTATGTATATGGTGATATGAGTCGAAGGGTTAGAGCTAGGGATAGTGTATCCAGTGTATATAGTATATACCTCTATATTCTGTATGTATATGGTGATATAAGGTGAAGGGTTAGAGCTAGGGATACTGTATCCAGTGTATATAGTATATACCTCTACATTCTGTATGTATAGGTTGATAGGGGATGAAGGGTTAGAGCTAGGGATAGTGTATCCAGTGAATATAGTATATACCTCTATATTCTGTATGTATATGGTGATACGAGGCAAAGGGTTAGAGCTAGGGATCGTGTATCCAGTGTATAAAGCATATACCTCTACATTCTGTATGTATATGGTGTTACGAGCCGAAGGGTTAGAGTTAAGGATAGTGTATCCAGTGTATATAGTATATACCTCTACATTCTGTATGTATATGGTGATACGAGGCAAAGGGTTAGAGCTAGGGATAGTGTATCCAGTGTATATAGCATATACCTCTACATTCTGTATGTATAGGTTGATAGGGAATGAAGGGTTAGAGCCTGGGTTAGTGTATCCAGTGTATATAGTATATACCTCTATATTCTGTACGTATATTGTGATAGGAGGATAAAGGATTACAGCTAGGGATGGTGTATCCAGTGTAAATAGCATATACCTCTATATTCTGTAGGTATGGGGTGGTATGGGAGATAGTGAGTAGATGGTTAAAGATAGGGTTAGGGTATCCAGTGTACATAGTATATACCTCTATATTCTGTAGGTGTGGGGTAATATGAGGGATAATGAATGGATGGTTAGAGCTAGGATTAATGTATCCAGTATATGTAGTATATACCTCTATATTCTGTAGGTATGGGGTGATATTGAAGATAGTGAATGGAGGGTTAGAGCAAGGGTTAGTGTATCCAGTGTATATAGTATATACCTCTGTATTCTGTAGGTATGGGGTGATATTGAAGATAGTGAATGGAGGGTTAGAGCAAGGTTAGTGTATCCAGTGTATATAGTATATACCTCTATATTCTGTAGGTATGGGGTGATGTGGGGGATAGTGAATAGAGGGTTAGAGCTAGGGTTAGTGTATCCACTATATACAGTATATACCTCTATATTCTGTATTTCTACTTCTTCTGTAGCTTCCTGCATATATGGACATCAGCTGGAATAAAAGGCTGCGTAAAACAGCTGGTCGCACTGGATTCCTGGAGAACAACGGGGACCGCTACGCCATCATCCAGTTATCGGATAAAGTCTGCGATTCAGCAGGTAGTCGTCACATCCGGCACAATTTATAGATTAGCTGTGATGAAATCTTCCCCACATCTTTACTCCTGATTGTTTTTATATCCTGCTTTGTCCTTAGAACGACTCCGAGACACATTGATCCATGAGATGTGTCATGCTGCCTGCTGGGTCATCGATGGCAATGGAGAACTTGCCCATCACCAACTATGGGAGCAGTATTGTGAGAAGGTCGCACAGATCCACCCTGACCTTCCACCCATTACTGTATTCCACAGTTGGAAGTACCACTACCCGGTGGTGTACCAATGCTCAGGGTGCCAGTACAGGTAAGATACGACTCAAATAAACTATGGACAGACGGGCGTCTGATACTGGTCGTGGGTGTATGTGCTACTACCACTGCTTGCTTCATGACTTCTGCAATCAATATGAAGGGGCTCTGTCATTGATGTTGGATGTGTGTGTACCTTTAGGATCAGTCTTTAATATCTTTAATAAGCTTTATCTCCCACTCCAGAGTCGGACGTTGGACGGATTCTCTCGACACCGAGAAGTTTGGGTGCGGCTACTGTGAGAACAAGTTGGTTCTAGTAACCACAACCTGAGAAGATCTATCAGCGACCATCCAGCTCCATCAATAGTCCGATCATCGGCTCGGCCAAGATAGCAGCACACAGATGAAGTCATCCAGAAGACTAGTGGAAAGTCACATTTCAGTCTTCCACCATTTTTCGGGCGTCACGGTGACTCAGTGGTTAGCACTGGTGTCTGCAGCACTCAGGTGGTGGAAACAAATACGACCACGGACATCTGCATGGAGTTTGTATGTCCTCCCCGTGTCTGCGTGGGTTTCCTCCGGGTTCTCCGGTTTCCTCCCACACTCCAAAAATATACTGATAGGTTAATTGGCTTATTCCAAATTGTCCCTAACATGAATTATGGTTCTCCCTGTACAGCGCTACAGACAATGTCATCGCTATATTATCGAGGGGAATCAAATTCATCATTAAATACAAATGCTTTAAACAAACTTATTATTGTAATGTTGCCTTGTGTCAGTAATTTCATACACAGATTATTTACATAAAAGTTATGTCCTAAAGTGGGACGTCTGGAGGTGAGATTCCGCCATACCGATGGCCAGGGACAGGCATGCGGGTGCTAACACCTACATGGACTGGCAGGACAGGCTTAGACTGGTAATATACAGCGTATACACCCACAACGACTCACACACATCAAACCAAGCAAAGTCATCAAGTTTCAGAGCTCCCATAGAAATTAATGGTGATAGCCGCACATGCGCAGCCACCTTTCCATTTCTGACAGTGTGTAATGGGGTCGTTCTTGAGTTACATGTGGGTCCCTGATCTCAGCAATGGGACCTGCATCTATCAAACATTTATGACGTATGCTTTCGATAGAGGATGAAATAATGTCTTCAATGCGCTTCGTCACGTGTCCACGGGCATGCTCGCGATTTCTAATGCTGACCCTATGCTGCTCTCTGATTCAGTTATGTCACCATCAACATAGTGCATTAAGCATTAATGCTTTAAAGGGCACAGCTCAACTTTCCATCCTAATGTGGCACCTCAAACGTCACAAATTTTTCCAGGGCATTCATAAGGGGTATCTCTGCATTATCGTCCCGAACGGGGAAACAGCTGATCAGCGGATGTGCACGGTGCTGGACCCTCACTGATCTGATATTGATGACCTATTCTAAAGATATTCCACCAATTATCAAACACCTGAATAACTTCTTTAATTAGTTTAGGGGAGTGATTGAACCATTTTTAAGCCAAACACAATCCTTAATATTTATTCTTCACCGGAAGGTACAATGTGTTAAAAAACAGGTGATTATGGGGCCCATGGGCATTACCAGTATAGGAGACCCGCTCCTTTCTAATGGGAACATTTTTTTATGAGACCCTCCTCCACGTCTCTTCCAAGGGACATTGGAGTGACTGCCAATTTTTAGCAGCCCTTGCATTCACTGCATAGCAAACACAATGGGAGACCCACTTTCTAATAATGGGAACATTGTTTTCAGGAGGCCCTCTGACCTCCACGTCTTTTCCAAGGGGCATTGGAGTGCCTCCAAATTTTTGACAATCCTTGCATTCACTGCATAGGCAAACACAATGGGAGACCTACTTCCTAATAATGGGAAATTTGTTTTCAGGAGTCCCTCCTCTAAGTCTCTTCAAAGGGGTATTGGGGTGCGTCCAAATTTTCAAAGTGGTATTGGGGTGCGTCCAAATTTTGGGCAGCCCTGCCACTCACTGCATACGCAATAACAGTATAGGAGACCTACTCTTTAGTAATGGGAACAATAAAACATAGTCGGCTGATGGCTCTCTAAGAATAGTGAGGGCCGATTGCTGGCCCTTTAAGAATAGTAAAGGCCGCCTGATGAACATTGTTGACAGATGTGACCTGGGAGTCAGAAATGCTTCCAGGGGTCTTTCCCATACTGTCCCCATGTCATTTTAGCACTGTTCCCATCGATTTGGGCAATTTGCAATCTTCAGACCGCCGGGGGGAGGCGCCTGAAAAATGCCCGAGTTTCCCATATACTTACATTGGGCTCGTTGCTCGGGTCGAGCACCCGAGTATTCCAATGTGCTCGGCCCGAGCATCGAGCACCCGAGCATTTTAGTGCTGGCCCATCACTACTCATAAGAGCACATTTATCTTTACAAACAACAGAACAGTGATAGCCGTCACATCTGTGTTCTGATACCTTAGCTCCCCAATAAGACATGGGAGTAAATCAATACTTTACAAGCTGCTCTGTGGCTGGGGGCACTGGTAAAATAGTGTCTTATTGTCATGCAAGGTGAGGGAAGGAACAGTGTACAAGGACAGGAATAGGGGGAAGGGGAAGGGAGCCCAACATCTAGAGAAAGGGGGAGTGGAGACCCCTAGGCAGATCTAATATCACCCTGACTACTCTATCATACTTATATAGGTTCATCTCCAATCGCAGAGCAGGAAACTTAATCCCTGAATGTCCCTAGAGCTAGGCCCTAGGTAGGGAGGGACACTATATGAGGGGCAGCTTATGATAAGTGTTACTTCTCTTTTCTTTACATGATACCAGATTGATGGTGCTATTGTGGGCTGATGTTCTTCATAGACTTGTGTGAACAGCCCCTATTATATTCTTGCTCGGATGATTCAGAAGTTTGCTGTATATATGAGACCTCTCTGTGGAGAATCAGCTTTAGGGATTCTCTTAACAATGTAAGAAAAAGAAAGATTAACCACTGCATGTGATAGGGGTTATATACTGGGCTCGGGTAATGATTGATAGAACTTATTCAGGAATTTATAAGCCCTACTAGCCCAGTTATTTGTAGTTATGTATTGTCTCTAAATTTCCCTAGAGCTGTCATTTTGCTTTATTGAACAGTTGTCGTCTTCTAATGTTTATTGAAATGGTCAGTCTCTGAATCTATACGTTCACTTCTTCCTATCTTTTTTCACGACTGTAGTTTTGTATTTATTAGGATAAATGTATTTATTAGTATAGAAGAATTTTTAGGGACATAAGGGACACCGTCGTTAAGCAGGGGCGCCACTTAACACAAATTATGGTGCCAACCTCCTCTGCCAGGAAGGTAGAGACATTAGGGATAAAGTAGGGACAGGTTTAGCCTGCACTCTCTCCTGATCAGTGTGTAACCTAATATGGATATTCCCTAATACTTTATTTTGTATTTTTATTGTTTTGTCTATTGTGGATTGTTATAGTCCTTTTCAGATAATTTATTAAAAGTTACATTTTAGGGGTCTAATCTTCTATAGGTTTTTCATGCTAAATTAGGCCCTGTTTACATATTTTTTGCTAAGGTGTTTAACTGAACACTAGTCAGGCCCCACTGTAACTAAAGAAAACAAGGTAAACAAACAAAGGGGATACATTTAGCTTGAGAAGACACCAGAGAGGTAGGGCCAACTGTCCTCCAAGGCAAGTCCAAGAATGAACTAGCTGGCTACTAGTACTCCAGGCATAGACAGCAGAACATAGAACTATCACCAGTGACTCTCTGGAGACACAGAGTTTTTAACTACCAAGCAAGGGTGTGTCAACCAGCAGCAGAAGTTGGAGGTCACCGCTGGGTACTAAAGGAAGAAGGATATCACTACACTACAGAGATGAGAGGATCAAGAAGGTGTCTGTAATGCCAAGCGCAGTGACCTTCTACAGCCGGATCCAGAGTGACTGTCTCTCACACTTGATACACCAGTGATATCTGATAAACAAAAAAAAATAAAATGTTGTAGGTACGTTCTCCTGAAATGGTTGCAACAGTCACAACTCCTATAAAAGCATGTAAAGGCTGCTGCAGGATGTCACGCACGGTGTGGGAAAGACTAAGTGCAACACGAAGGGAAGAATGGGAGGAAGCAAAAACACTAGGGTAAGTGGGATTGGAGACCCCTAGGCAGATCTAATATCACCCTGCCTACCCTACCATCCCTATATAGGTTCCACATTTATCTCCGAACAGGACCCTAAACCCTGGATGACCCTAGAGCTAGACCCTAGATAGGGAGGGGGAAGGGTGAGCACTGGTCAGGACCTACTATAAACTGTAGACAACAAGGTAGACAAACAAAGGGGATTAACTTAGCTTAAGAAGACACCAGAGGAGTAATGCCAACTGTCCTCCAAGGGCACCAGAGAAGACGCTAGCCGATTGCTAATGCTCCAAGCCTGTACATAGAAGTATTACCGGCAATTCCCTGGAGAAAACGTAGTGTTTTTAACTGCCAGGCAAGGGTGTGTCAATCAGCAGCAGGAGGGAGATTGCCACTGGGTCATAAAGGCAGAAGGATTAAGAAGGCATCTGTAATGCCAAGCGCAGTGACCTTCTACAGCCAGGTCTATTACACCTGTCACACCCTTGACACAGTACCACCAATAAATTCAAATGAAGAAAATGAGAGGAATACGGTGGTTCAGAGTCCGCACTGCCCAGAGTTCAAAAGGTGTAGTCGCACACAAGGATTAAGCATGAATGTGGTTTATTGTGTCAATGCGTTTCAAGGTCTCCAAACCTCTTCATCAGGACCAAACCACAATGATTTTTATATATATACAGTACAGACCAAAAGTTTGGACACACCTCATTTAAAGATTTTTCTGCATTTTCATGACTATGAAAATTGTATATTCACACTGAAGGCATCAAAACTATGAATTAACACATGTGGAATTATATACTTAACAAAAAAGTGTGAAACAACTGAAAATATGTCTTATATTCTAGGTTCTTCAAAGTAGCCACCTTTTGCTTTGATGACTGCTTTGCACATTCTTGGCATTCTCTTGATGAGCTTCAAGAGGTAGTCACCGGAAATGGTCTTCCAACAATCTTGAAGGAGTTCCCAGAGATGCTTAGCACTCGTTGGCCCTTTTTGCGAGCTCACCCCAAACCATCTCGATTGGGTTCAGGTCTGGTGACTGTGGAAGCCAGGTCATTTGGCAAGGCACCGCATCACTCTCCTTCTTGGTCAAATAGCCCTTACACAGCCTGGAGGTGTGTTTGGGGTCATTGTCCTGTTGAAAAATAAATGATGGTCCAACTAAATGCAAATCGGATGGAATAGCATGCCGCTGCAAGATGCATACTGTACCATGCTGGTACAGTATGCCTTAAATTTTAAATAAATCCACAGTGTCACCAGCAAAGCACCCCCACACCATGACACCACCTCCTCCATGCTTCACGGTGGGAACCAGGCATGTAGAGTCCATCCATTCACCTTTTCTGCGTCGCACAAAGACAGGGTGGTTGGAACCAAAGATCTCAAATTTGGACTCATCATACCAAAGCACAGATTTCCACTGGTCTAATGTCGATTCCTTGTGTTCTTTAGCCCAAACAAGTCTCTTTTGCTTGTTGCCTGTCCTTAGCAGTGGTTTCCTAGCAGCTATTTTACCATGAAGGCCTGCTGCACAAAGTCTCCTCTTAACAGTTGTTGAAGAGATGTGTCTGCTGCTAGAACTCTGTGTGGCATTAACCTGGTCTCTAATCTGAGCTGCTGTTAACCTGCGATTTCTGAGGCTGGTGACTCGGATAAACTTATCCTCAGAAACAGAGGTGACTCTTGGTCTTCCTTTCCTGGGGCGGTCCTCATGTGAGCCAGTTTCTTTGTAGCGCTTGATGGTTTTTGCAACTGCACTTGAGGACACTTTCAAAGATTTCCCAATTTTTCGGACTGACTGACCTTCATTTCTAAAAGTAACAATGGCCACTCGTTTTTCTTTACTTAGCTGCTTTTTTCTTGCCATAATACAAATTCTAACAGTCTATTCAGTAGGACTATCAGCTGTGTATGCACCTGACTTCTGCACAACACAACTGATGGTCCCAACCCCATTTATAAGCCAAGAAATCCCACTTATTAAACCTGACAGGGCACACCAGTGAAGTGAAAACCATTTCTGATGACTACCTCTTGAAGCTCATCAAGAGAATGCCAAGAGTGTGCAAAGCAGTCATCAAAGCAAAAGGTGGCTACTTTGAAGAACCTAGAATGTAAGACATATTTTCAGTTGTTTCACACTTTTTTGTTAAGTATATAATTCCACATATGTTAATTCATAGTTTTGATGCCTTCAGTGTGAATGTACAATTTTTATAGTCATGAAAATACAGAAAAATCTGTAGGAGGTGTGTCCAAACTTTTGGTCTGTACTGTATATATATATATATATATATATATATATATATATATATATATATACATACATATATACACTGCTCAAAAAAATAAAGGGAACACTCAAATAACACATCCTAGATCTGAATGAATGAAATATTCTCATTGGAAACTTTGTTCTGTACAAAGTTGAATGTGCTAACAACAAAATCGCACAAAAATCATCAATGGAAATCAAATTTATTAGCCAACGGAGGCCTCGATTTGGAGTAACCCCCAAAATTAAAGTGGAAAAACACACTACAGGCTGATCCAACTTAGATGTAATGTCCTCAAAACAAGTCAAAATGAGGCTCAGTATTGTGTGTAGCCTATACGTGCATGTATGACCTCCCTACAACGCCTGGGCATGCTCCTGATGAGGTTGCGGATGGTCTCCTGTGGGATCTCCTCCCAAACCTGGACTAAAGCATCCGCCAACTCCTGGACAGTCTGTGGTGCAACGTGACGTTGGTGGATGGAGCGAGACATGATGTCTCAGATGTGCTCAATCGGATTCAGGTCTGGGGAACGAGGTGGGCCAGTCCATAGCTTCAATGCCCTCATGTTGCAGAACTGCTGACAAACTCCAGCTACATGAGGTCTGGCATTGTCCTGCATTAGGAGGAACCCAGGGCCAACCGCACCAGCATATGGTCTCACAAGGGGTCTGAGGATCTCATCTCGGTACCTAATGGCAGTTAGGCTACCTCTGGCGAGCACATGGAGGACTGTGCGGCCCTCCAAAGAAATGCCACCCCACACCATTACTGACCCACTGCCAAACCGGTCATGCTGAAGGATGCTGCAGGCAGCAGATTGCTCTCCACGGCGTCTCCAAACTCTGTCACGTCTGTCACATGTGCTCAATGTGAACCAGCTTTCATCTGTGAAGAGCACAGGGCGCCAGTGGTGACTTTGCCAATCCTGGTTGTAACATCCCTGGCGGCGTGCTGGCATGGCTTACCACCTCCCACCATTCAAGACCGCCATCTTACCTATCAATCCAGGCTGCACACTTTGCTCCAGTACCTGCTGTGTCTCTTGTCTGATTGCTTAGGGCAGCGGCGCGGCTGCTGCCTGATTCTTATATTTGCTGTGTGTGCACTCCTAGCCTATTGCTGTGAGTCACTGGATACTTAAACCCCCTCCATCCAGTAGGGGGTGCCTGAGCAACACTTTCATTCAGTGTGCTCTGTGCAACTGAGTTGCCAGGTCCTGTCCTGTATCTTGTTTGTTTCCGCCCCTGGGGGCTGTATACCCAGGCCTGTTACCTGTATCTGTGACTTCTAGTCTGTCTCTGCCACCCTGGGGGCTGAGTTCCCAGGCTCGCTCCTGTATCTTATTCCTGGTTCAGTTCCTGTCTGAACTGTGTCCTAGCCCGTTACCTGTTTCTCTCTATGTCCGAACCTTCCCTTTTCCTGCAGTGTCTGAACCTGCAGCTAACTCCAACTCGTTGTCTCTGAACTTCTGTTTGTGAGTTTTGTGTACAGTCGCTACTTCATTGTAAGTACCTTGTGTGTATCTGGTTCTGCTTGTTCACCGCACCTGCGGTTTTGCTCTGCCCTGCTTGTTCACCGCACCTGTGGTTTCGCTCTGCTCAGCTTGTTCACCGCACCTGCAGGTTTTGCTCTGCTCTGCTTGTTTACCGCACCTGCGAGTTTTGCTCTGCTCTGCTTGTCTACCGAACCTGCGGGTTTTGCTCTGCTCTGCTTGTCTACCGCATCTGCGGGTTTTGCTCTGCTCTGCTTGTCTACCGCATCCGCGGGTTTTGCTCTGCTCTGCTTGTCTACCGCATCTGCGGGTTTTGCTCTGCTCTGCTTGTCTACTGCACCTGCTGGTTTTGCTCTGTTCTGCTTGTCTACTGCACCTGCGGGTTTTGCTCTGCTTGTCTACCACATCTGCGGGTTTTGCTCTGCTCTGCTTGTCTACCGCACCTGCTGGTTTTGCTCTGCTCTGCTTGTCTACTGCACCTGCGGGTTTTGCTCTGCTCTGCTTGTCTACCGCACCTGCTGGTCTTGCTCTGCTTGTCTACCGCATCTGTGGGTTTTGCTCTGCTCTGCTTGTCTACCGCATCTGCGGATTTTGCTCTGCTCTGCTTGTCTACCGCACCTGCGGCTCCGTTACTAAGTCCCAGTCTGTACAGGTCCATATCCTGCCTGTGTTCCTACCTGCCAGTACCCACCTGTCTGCATGCCTGCCGTGCCTGCCAGTGCCCACCTGTCTGCATGCCAGCCGTGCCTGCCAGTGCCCACCTGTCTGCATACCAGCCGTGCCTGCCAATACCCACCTGTCTGCATACCAGCCGTGCCGGCCGGTACCCACCTGTCTGTATGCCAGCCTAACCTGCCTGTTCCTGCATTCCCCGGTGTGGGTCAACAGCTGTGACCAGGGTCCGACCTGGAGTAGCACCTGGTACCTCTCCTCGGTTCCTCCCTCGTTCACGGAGTCGACTGAGTCACCGTGTGACCTTGGTTGGACCGAGTTGATACTTAGTTACACCCCTCCAAGCACTCCTCGGTTCATGGTCCAGTGGGATCACTAATCATGCTCACGCCAGTCAGTCTGGACGTGTGCGTAACACTGGTGTTCTGTGGCAAATGCCAAGCGTCCAGCACGGTGTTGGGCTGTGAGCACAACCCCCATCTGTGGACGTCGGGCCCTCATACCACCCTCATGGAGTCGGTTTCTAACCGTTTGTGCAGATACATGCACATTTGTGGCCTGCTGGAGGTCATTTTGCAGGGCTCTGGCAGTGCTCCTCCTGTTCCTCCTTGCACAATGGCGGAGGTAGCAGTCCTGCTGCTGGGTTGTTGCCCTCCTACTGCCCCCTCCACCTTTCCTGGTGTACTGGCCTGTCTCCTGGTAGCCTCCAGCCTCTGGACACTACGCTGACAGACACAGCAAACCTTCTTGCCACAGTTCGCATTGATGTGCCATCCTGGATGAGCTGCACTACCTGAGCAACTTCTGTGGGTTGTAGAGTCCGTCTCATGCTACCACGAGTGTGAAAGCACAACCAACATTCAAAAGTGACCAAAACATCAGCCAGAAAGCATTGGTACTGAGATGTGGTCTGTGGTCCCCACCTGCAGAACCACTCCTTTATTGAGGGTGTCTTGATAATTGCCAATAATTTCCATCTATTGTCTATTCCATTTGCACACCAGCATGTGAAATTGATTGTCAATCAGTGTTGCTTCCTAAGTGAACAGTTTGATTTCACAGAAGTTTGATTCACTTGAAGTTATATTCTGTTGTTTAAGTGTTCCCTTTATTTTTTTGAGCAGTGTAAATATATATATATATAAATATATATGTGTGTATATACTGTATGTAATTGGTAAACTTATCGGCACCTTCAACCAGTATGTACAGCAAGTGTGAACAGGTGCAAGCTGCTATGACTGCATAATATGCAAACAAAATTAGATACAGTGGGTATGGAAAGTATTCAGACCCCTTTAAATTTTTCACTCTTTGTTTCATTGCAGCCATTTGGTAAATTCTAAAAGGTTCTTCATTTTTTTCTCATTAATGTACACTCTACACCCCATCTTGACTGAAAAAAACAGAAATGTAGAAATTTTTGCAAATTTATCAAAAAAGAAAAACTGAAATATCACGTGGTAACAAGTATTCCGACCCTTTGCTCAGACAGTCATATTTAAGTCACATGCTGTCCATTTCCTTGTGATCCTCCTTGAGATGGTTCTACTCCTTCATTGGAGTCCAGCTGTGTTTAATTAAACTGATAGGACTTTATTTGGAAAGGCACACACCTGTCTATATAAGACCTCATAGCTCACAGTGCATGTCAGACCAAATAAGAATCATGAACTCAAAGGAACTGCCCAAGGAGCTCAGAGACAGAGTTGTGGCAAGGCACAGATCTAGCCAACGTTACAAAAGAATTTCTGCAGAATTCAAGGTTCCTAAGAGCACAGTGGCCTCCATAATCCTTAAATAGAAGAAGTTTGGGACCACCAGAAGTCTTCCTAGACCTGGCCGTCCAGCCAAACTGAGCAATTGTGGGAGAAAAGCCTTGGTGAGAAAGGCCCAACGGAAGCCTCTCCTCAGTGCAAGACATATGAAAGCCTGCATCGAGTTTGCTCAAAAACACATGAAGGACTCCCAGACTATGAGAAATAAGATTCTCTGGTCTGAGACGAAGATAAAACTTTTTGTTGATAATTCTAAGCGGTATGTGTGGAGAAAACCAGTCACTGCTCATCACCTGCCCAATACAATCCCAACAGTGAAACCAGGGAAAATTTGGGCCGAATGACCTCTTTAACTGGATTAGTAATATCAGCCTACAGTGGGCGAATTTCCTTCTGCTGATTATGAATAATAGGCAGTAGCCCATGATGATTTTTTATTTAATTCTGTAGTTTACACATAATGTACACTGCGGGTGCTGACTAAAACTCCCATCATTGTCCCCTGATCTTAGGGAGACAAGGCGTTAGATGATAGGTAACTATATCTGTATTTTTTATTTTTAATTCAATATGTATTTATTTATTTTACTTTAAGAACAGGCCCTGGCTGATGACTACTTCCATCAGCGGCGCCTGCTCTCGCCGTTATTAGTGAACGCAGGCATAGGCTGATCTGATGGGAGTAGTACACTCATCAGCCAACGCCTGTGACCCGCGGTAAGCTTTTTACCGTGGGTCATAGTCACAGCTGCGGGCTCACACTGACATCTGACAGCATGATCCTGTAGTGCTCTAACTGGTGGTAACGATGTTACCGCCGATCAGAGCTGCCAGTGTTTCTCATGCTGTCACACAGATGACATCATGAGAAACACAGACTTCCTGAGGATTGCTAGAGAGGCAAATCAGAACACTCGATTGACTGCAAAAGACCTTCAGAAAGATTTATCAGACCCTGGACTTGTGGTACATTGTTCTACTTTTCGGAGACACGTGCACAAATATGGCCTTCATGGAAGAGCCATGAGAAGAAAACCTCTCCCTCATCTGACGCGCCCCCTGGGCCTGTGCTGTGCAGGGGATACCCGGAGCCGGATCGCTGGGGGTTGTAGCCCTCCGTGGCTGTGACCCGGTCCGTGCCCAGGGCGGTCAAACCAATGGCAGTCTGTGTGTGATAACAAATGTCCGACTACGCCACCCGTTGATTGTGGTCAGTGGGGACCGCCGCTGCGCTGCAGACCGCTGAGGCTGATGTTGTATGCGCAGCCAAGTATGGGATAACTCCCCACGGGAGAAGTATTGCCTCAGGGCAGCTAGTGTGGATGATGAGAGTGATGGTGTGAGCGTCCCAGTATTAATGGTGCTGGTGCAGCGATGAAACACAGAGATGTGTGGTGCAGTTAAGGGTCTTTTCTGATGGTATAACGCAGACCCTCCCGGGAGTTCTGGCTAGCAGTAGAGGCCTGGTCAGTCTGAGAGCTAGCAGGATCTCCCCTTGGCCAGGTGGAGTTGTAGGCCTCCCCGTCTCTCTGCACTCTTTCCTGGCTACCTTGCTGTGTGCGGGTAGAAGTAGCCCACGTCCCTGTGTATACCGTGTGGTGCTCACCCGTATGGCCGGTGACTTGGGGCCTTCCGTTAGCCTCCGCTTCACGATGGCAGTGCTGTTCCCTTGTTTGTGACCGTGCCTCTGGGCTTCTATGGCCAGAGGACATGGAATCCCCTGCCGGTTGGATTCTGCTGCTGGACCTGGATGTCCACACAGCCTCGGACTCCGTGTCCGGGTTTAGTATCTTTAGCCAAGGCGAGCTTTCTAGCTTCCAGCCTCTGGCACTCGCTCCTGCTCCTACAGAGCTTCTAGTTCTCGCTTTCCCTCTCCAGGCTCTGACTCTCAGACTCTGTCTGTCCTAATCCCGCCCCAGACCCAGTTTATAAGGGCAGATTCCTCCCCTCCCAGGTCTGGGCGGGCAGTGTTGCATGCTTAGGGCTCCTGACCAGAGAAACCTCCCACTTGCTCTCAGACATAATATTTCTATTACTGTGGCAACCAGACCCCTGGGGTGCCACACATCCTTATCATAAAAATCAGCATCAGAAGTATGCAAAAGAACATCTAAACAAGTCGGATGCATTTTGGAAACAAGTACTGTGGAAAATAATATCTCGCCAATCATTAAGCATGGGGGTGGATGAATCATTGCTTTGGGGTTGTGTTGCAGCCAATGGCACGGGGAACATTTAACGGGTAGAGGGAAGAATAGATTCAATGAAATTTCAGTATAATCTCTTTTTATTGAAATAGAAATAGACATTAACATATACAACATACATTAATAAATACCGGTGTTTAGTCATCATGGCGATCAAAATAACATATTCTCTATCACTTCTCTGATAAGACTCGTACACCTCTTATCTAATAATGTAAATGACTCGCCCCCTGGGCCGTGGGGCTCTCGGAGTTGGGCAACAGGGCAATAATGGGGGTAGTAGTGGCAACCCGGTCCGTGGCTCAGGGTGGTCAGACCAAATGTTGTGGCAGTCTATTTATATGGTTTTGCAATGTCCGACTACGCCACCCGTGGATTGCGGCTATTATGAACCGCCGCTGCAAGGCAGTCCCCTGAGGCTGATGGTGTGTGCAGCTGAGATAGTATAACTCCCCACGGGAAGAGTGTAGCCTCAGGTCAGTGTAGTAGATGGTGGGGGTGATGGTGCAGGGAGTCCCAGTACCGTTAGTGCTGGCAAAGTAAGAAGCACAAAGACAACATGTTGCAGTCCAGGGTCTTTTACTCACAGTTCGTATACTCCAAGCCACTTCTGTACAGGTAGTGACTGCCCAAGCCGTGCCACGTCCACGAGGTGAGGGGCTCGATCAACTCCCAGGCAATTCAGGAGCATGGCACAGGACCCCCTTCTGTCCTTTCTCTGGCTCGTGCCCCACCAGTGACCAAACTTCTGTCCAGCTGTCGCGGATTTATGCGGGAAAACGTGGGCCCCGTTTCCCGCTATCCTATATGGAGCCTTCCTAGCAGGTTTAATGAGGGGTCGCACCAATATATGATCACGACCTCCGGTTCTTGGCTGAGGATTATTTGCCTCCACCAACTTGGGATCCGGTACCCTTTCCTTGCCTGACCCGTCACCCGTAATTTCCTGGGTCCTTAGGGTCCCTTCTTCCTTTGTGTTCCTGGGCCTTTCTCTTCGGTTCCTTTCTCTTTCTGTTCTGTTCCTTTCTTTCTCTCCCTCTCGCCCTGCCCGTGTCCTAGGCCTGGCTCTGGAGCAGAACTCCAGCGGAGCCTCTGCTCCCCTCCTCCTCCACTCTCACTTCCTCCTCACAGACTCAACTTCTCTCTACTCTTTTAGAACTAAGATGGTGCCCACCTTATATACCTCCTCCTCTGTGTCTGAGCCCAGGTGACCTGCAACCAATGAGCTCCTTCCTATGCCCAGAAACCAGCCCCTATCTGCTCCCACATCACTAGGGTTCCCCCCCCCTCCACTCCAGCCAGGGACATAGTCAGTCGTGCTCGCATACTAATGGGAGCACCGTAGAGCTGTCCCCCGGAAATGAGGAGTGTATATGTGTGCAGCTAACTGAGCCCTGGTCCATACTCCAACCTTACCCGGGAGTGGAATACCACACCTCTGGCAGAGGTGCAATATCCCTGTAGCGGCCGAACCCTCGGGGCGCTACATAAACATTACTTTTAATCATATCCAACAGTGCAGACAACTACATAAATCAACAATACAACAGTACAAAAACAAAAAGAGAAAAAAGAAAAAAAAGAAGGGGTGGTGAGGGGGGAAGAGGAAAAAGAGAAAGAAAGATAAGAAAGGAGGGTAGGATTAGGAAATTGAAGAGGAGAAGGAGAACATAAACTAAGGCTCATTTTTAGACTCTCTAATTAGTTCCCAGCACCAACCCAGATCCAATTCACCAATTTATCAGTCTCTCACTCAAACAGCCTGTGAAACTCCGATGAGTCCTGAAACAGAATCCAGACACTCCAGATCTTCCTGAATTTATCAGCACATCCATTAAAGTCAGCAGAAAGTTCCTCCATTCTGCAGATATTAAACATTTCATTTTTTTGAGATCCTTTTGATGAGGGCAGGATAGAAAGCCGAGCTTTCTCAGGACGATTTTTGACCCTACTTCCGGTTATTAGATTATAATTGGAAAATATTTTTTCCCACAAAGGTTTGATCTTACTACACTCCCACCATATGTGAAGCATAGATCCCTTTTCCACTTTACATCGCCAACATAAGTCTGAGGCTGCCGGAAATATGGTGTGAAGTTTTAGTGGATACTGGTACCATCTTGCCATAATTTTGAAATTTTTCTCCTGCGCATAACATGTGACCGACATTTTGTGTGTAAACAAGAATCCTTTTCCCCAATCTGTTGAAGATATGACTACCCCCAATTCTTGTTCTCACATGTGTTGAAATTGTAACTTTCCTGAGATACTTTCCCTAATCAAATAATTATAAAGCAGCGATATTATATGATTGGGGGGAGATTCCTGTAAGAATAACCTCTTAAAAGAAGATGGTATACACTGGAATGGGGGTGCCAACCTCCGAGAAAACAAGAATGATTGCAACTGTAAGTATTCCATCCACAGCAATTTTCTAGACAGAGACCTATCCTGTAATGTATTTTACCATTTTCTAATATATGTAGGAGGCGAGTGTCCTCCATAGCTCTCCATCCCAAGAAAGATTCTCTCAGATATCCAGGAGGAAAGGAAACATTAGAGAAAACATTAGAGAAAAGTGGCGTAAGAGGGCTGAATGTTCTAGAGGGATGGTATTTTTTCATAGTTGCATGCCAAATTTTAATTGTTCCCCTAGTCAATTCTGTCAAGCCTCCTATCGAGAAAACATCAGAGGCAAAAAGCCAAGGAAGGTGCTTCAAAGGAACACCCACCCCTTCCTGCTCAATAGTGACCCATTGTTTTGTCAGAGAGTTGACATGCCAGTCTATAAAGTGACCTAAAACAGAAGCTTGAAAGTATATTTTAAAGTTCGGAAATCCAGCTCCACTGGCTATTTAGGGCGGTTTAATGTCTGCATACTTATTCTGGGTATATATTTACCCCACACAAACCTGATTAATGCTGTACGTAGTTTGCTGAAGAAGCTGCATGGCGAGAAATGGGAACAGTTTGAAAAATGTATAAAAAGCGGGGCAATATATCGGTTTTTACTGCATTCATTTTACCAAACCAGGATAGTCTCAGTTTACTGTAATTCAGTAGGTCTTTATATGTACGATCCAAAAGCGATTGGTAATTTAGTGCAAAAAGTTTGAAAAGTCAGGAGAAATGAGCACGCCTAAGTATTTTATCGCTTCTGACATCCATTTAAAAGGGAAGTTATCCATTACATGTTCAACTTCTCTCTGTGACAGCGATAAATTTAATGCCTCCGATTTTGAATAATTAACTTTAAAATTACTCAGGATCTATCAAACTCCTTCATTAAAGCAGGAAGAGATGTCTGAGGCTGAGACACATAGAGGAGAAGGACATCTGCATATAATGCTGTCTTATATGTGATGCGACCCCTGGGCCGTGGGGTACTCGGCAGCCGGGCCTCTGGTTGCTGGGGGATATCACGGTAGCTGGCCCGGTCCATGACCCAGGGCGGTCAGTAAAAGGGGGGATACTTTATAGGGGATTTAAGAAAGCGTTCGTGACGCCACCTGTGGATTACGGCTAGAGGGAGCCGCCGCAGCGGAGCAGTCCTCTGGAGCTGGTGTTACGGCAGCAGGGATGGTGTGGCTCGCCACAGGTAGAGGTAGCTCCAGGGCAGCATGGGGTGTAATGGTGGTGGTGCAGGGGAGAGAGACGGCAGGACGGTCCCGGAGGAAAGACGGACTCTCACACGGGGGTAAGCTTCAGTTCCTTTACTGGTGATGTTGCAGGCACGGTCCAGGGTACTCCAGGCGAAGGTCACACTTTTCGACTCTCCCCAGTGAGCGGGTATAGGGCCTCCTGATCCGTTGCTTTATTCTCTAAGTTTCTGACCTGCCTGGAGCTAGGCCTAGCTTGGTTACTGTCTCTCTTTGCACCTGCTGACCTGGTGGTATGGCCTTCTCTTTGGAGATCACTCTGCCTGGACGCTGGGACCTCCGTGACTCCTAGCCCTGGTACTGTAAGCAGCGTTTGGTGAACCTGGGACCTGTAGTCCTCCAGGGGTTCCGGTTGTTCCTACTGGGTATAAAGGGTCCCTGTAAGCACGGACCCGGTGTCCGGTATATATATATCTGCCCCCTCCCTACTTCTTCCTTCTCCTCTCGCCTTCGGCCACACTCAAGGCCCTCACACGTGCTGTAGACCTTGGTTCGCCTAAGCACAGCAGCCAGCGTGCTGCTCTCTTCACTGCTTTCTGAGCGTCAGCACGCTCTCTGCTCAACTCTGAGTTGTGTTCCTCTCTGTGTCTGAACACTAAACTGAGCTGCCTAGCTCCACCCTCCCTATATATATCCCTAACGGGCTCCCTCTGCTGGTCTGAGGTGGTAAGGTGGAGGTGCGTGAATGTGTGAGGGCCTCTTGTGGAGAAGTCCATCCATGCACCTTTCTGGGTTCTGTGACACCAATGTGCAGCAGGGTGCCACATTCCCCCCTAATAAAACTCAGTACTTCTGGACTGAAGCATTTTTCTCAAACAGGTTTAAACAATAACATTTCTTCCCTTTATGGGAGGCACTTTCCTTGAACGTTGCAGGTGACATTATAATACAATAATTACAACTATAAATAACAATAAAGTTACAGTCAGTCCCGTAACTTGGTGTCCATTTCACCGAAGAAAGAACATGAGGGACCCGCCTGAAAACCCTCAATGTAGGCTCTGGGCGTGGCTACAGGGCATGGGTGATCCAGGTGCTGGACCACGTCTTCGGCCACGCCAAATGGGTTTTTGTTCCGTGGTCTAATAAGGGGCACTCCAGGGAGCGCAACTATGTACATGACAGTTTTTGGGCTGCTCACAGTCCTCAGCCACTGAGTCCTTTATATATACCCTTACGGGTAACCAAATAAACACATATATTTCAGTTTATACAATAAACATGATGCAATATCCTACTGGGTAACTATTTATACTGCAGGTATTTCTCTATTTACTCCCTATACCTGACAGGGGTCTGGCCTTTACTGCTACGTGATGACCTACGTAGTACGGGGATGCGTGTAGTGTGGATGCTTGTGTAATTTCCCGCTCTATGGGTTGGTGGACTGCAAGACTGCCTTAACCTCTCTACGGGACTGGCAAGTACACTGCTTACTGGGCCTTCTGGCCCTGCTTCTACCGGTGATCCTTCTTCAAGGGATTCTTCCTGAGCAGGCTCTTCTGGGGCACTTACAGGTTCTACTTGCAATGGAGGGTCTTCTGGCTGTTGGTAGAAGTGTAACACAGGTATTATTACCGCTCCATCCAGTTGAGGCCAATCTGCCGGGAAATCTCCTAAGACAGTATGGAGTACTTCTTCTTTAGGCTCCTCCGGTACGGTGAGAGGCACTTCCTCCTGGGGCTTCAGCGGACTTGGGCACAACTTCAGATGGTCTCTTGATACCGTTGCAGTTGTTCTTCCTCCGTCTTTGCTAATTAGACAGGTTTTCCTATTGTCGAACCTGGAATTCAACACAGTGTAAGGTTCCCTTTCCCACTGTTCGTCAAGTTTGTGGCTTCTTCTCTTTCGTTTCAACACAACTTCTCCAGGTGTCAAGGGTTCGGCTGGTGCACTCTTGTTGTACTGTGCTTCCTGCTTATCTCTCACCCTACTTACACTGTTTTCGACACAGGCCTGTACTCTCTTGTACTGCTCCTGTCGAGTCGCATCCCAGTCTTCAGTGGACATATCTGCTTCCGGCTCTACCACTCCAAGCTCCAGGTCCATGGGCAACTTTCCGTGTCTTGCTCTCATGAGGTACGCTGGAGTACAATTGGTGGAACTCACAGGTATGTGATTGTACAGATCTACCAGGTCAGGTAGTTTGTCTGGCCACTGGTTTCTTTCCTCTAGAGGTAAGGTCTTCAACAGGTCGATGACTATGTTATTCATCTTTTCACATAACCCATTGGTTTGGGGGTGGTACGGTGTAGTCTGGATCTTCTTACACCTGTACAGATGGCAAAACTCTTTGAACATCTCGGCTTCAAAGGCAGGGCCTTGATCCATCAGCACTTTATCCGGGTATCCATGGGGCCTGCAGAAGTATGTTTGAAATGTCCTTGCCGCTGTTTCTGCCATCAGATCCTTGATGGGGGCTACCACCAGGAACCAGGAGTAGTGATCCACCATGGTCAGGGCATACGAGTAGCCTGACCTGCTGGGTGACAAATTGACGTGATCCAGGGCAACGATCTCCAGGGGCTGGGTTGTCTTGATGGACTGCAGGGGTGCCTTCTGGCTGCTGTAGTGTTTTCTTCTGAGACTACAGGGTCCAAAATCCCAGCACCACCTCTCTATGGAGCTTCGCATTCCAACCCAGTAAAACCGACTCTTCAGGAGAGTTTCCAGCTTTTTCCAGCCAAAGTGCAATGCTTGATCGTGGTAGACCTCCAATACCATCTGGATGTCTGTCCTGGGCACTACGATCTGCCATACCATCTCATGGGTCCTGGGGTTAACATACTTTCGGCACAGTTTCTCTCTATAGATGAACAGCCGGCTTCTCTCATTCCACAGTTGCTTGGCTTGTGGAGACGCGTCCTTCTCCAGAGAGGAACCTTCCTGGGTTATCAGTTCTATGATATGGCTGACAACCGGGTCGCTGTCCTGGGTCTCCTTCCAACTGTGGTGAGGTAAAGGGTTTAGTGTGTTACCACGATACCTCCTGGAGGTGCGCTGCTCGTGGACCATCCCATTTCTATGGAAGGCAGGTAGCTCAATCTCCTGCAGGTCATCCACTTCTTCTTCAGTGTCCGACTGGTGAGGCTTGTGGCCTGCCCGTTACTTGATGGTGAACTGATAGTTTGACAGACGGGCCATCCAACGCTGTTCCATGGCTCCCAACTTAGCTGTCTCTAGATGTGTCAAGGGGTTGTTGTCAGTGTAAGCCATAAACTTACTGGAGGCCAAGTAGTGCTTGAATCGTTCAGTGATGGCCCAGACCAAGACCAGGAGCTCCAACTTGAAGGAGCTATAGTTTTCTGGATTCCTCTCGGTAGGGCGGAGCTTCCTGCTGGCATAGGCAATCACCTTCTCTTTGCCATACTGCTTCTGGCTTAACACAGCTCCTAGTCCCTCATTGCTGGCATCAGTGTACAGCAGGAATGGTTGGCTGTAGTCAGGGTAGGTCAGGATTTCTTTGCCAGTCAGGATCTCTTTCATCATTGCAAAGGACTCAGCCTGCTCTTTACCCCACTGGAAGGGGGGGTTCTTGCCTCTGTTGGACGGTATTACCAGGAGATCTTGCAAAGGTGCTGCCTTCTTGGTGTAGTCCTTTACAAACCTCCGGTAATACCCAACCAGTCCCAGGAACTGACGTACCTCCTTGAAATTCTTCGGCTCCGGCCATTTCTGGATGGCAGTGACCTTCTCCGGGTCTGGTGCTACTCTTTCTGGACTGACGATGTGCCCCAGGTACTGAACCTTCCGTTTGAGCAGGTGGCACTTGGAAGGCTTCAATTTCATCCCATACCGGGACAATGCTTCAAATACCTCCACCAGGTGCTTCAAATGGTCCTCATACATCTTGGAGTACACTATCACGTCATCCAGGTATAGCACCACGGTATCGAAGTTACGGTGTCCCAAACAGCACTCGATCAATCTCTGGAACGTTCCAGGGGCGTTGCAGAGTCCGAAAGGCATACTGTTGAACTCGCAGAGTCCCATCGGGGTAGTGAAGGCCGTCTTCTCCCGGTCCTCCTCAACAACTGCTACTTGGCAGTACCCACTAGTGAGGTCAAGGGTAGAGAAGTAATTTGCAGGCTTTAATGCAGCCAGGGATTCCTCTATACGGGGCAAAGGGTATGCATCTTTATGTGTTATGCGATTTACCTGTCTGTAATCTACACACATCCTCATGCTTCCATCCTTTTTCCTGACCAGGACTAGGGGAGCTGCACACGGGCTACAGCTATCTCTTATTACCCCTGCCTTCCTCATGTCATGCAACATTTCCTTCGCTTTCTGGTAGTGTGCTGGTGGGATTGGCCTGTAACGTTCTTTGATGGGTGGATGGTCATCTGTGGGTATATAGCGTTGTACCCCTTTAATCCTCCCGAAATCAAGTGGGTGTTTGCTGAATACCTGCTCGTATTCCTGGACCACCCTGTATACACCTTGTTTTTTATGGACTGGAGTGGCATCAGTCCCAACATGGAGCTGTTGACACCAATCCTCCAACTGAGCTTCGGAGTCATTGTCCACCACTGTATCTGGTGGGGTCAAGGATTCCACTGTGTGTATGGCGTTGTTATCGTTGTTATCCACAGTATACAACCTGGCGACAGTGGCATATCTTGGTAATTTAACTTCATCCTCCCCATAATTTAGGAGTCGTACGGGTACCCTCCCATTGCGTACATCAACCACCCCTCTGGCAGTTAAGAGTGTAGGCCTGTGCTCCGAACTAATGGGCTCCACTACTGCCTGATAGTTCTGTCCTTTGAGACCTATTGCTGCTCTACACCAAATCAGCATTTCACTCATCGGGGGAATCATAATGGGTATCGGGTCTGTGACCCGTACATTAGCAATTTCACCACCTGATAGCTTTACCTGTTGCTGGTACATAAGGGCTCGGATCTCTTTCTGGAGCACCCTCCTCTGCCCTGGTTTGGCGGTGTCAGCAATCTGTTGGAGCAAAAACAACACTTCTCCCAAACAGTTACCGACAATATTCGTACCAAGTATAATATACAAGTCTGTATCACCAGGATTAAACTCCACTACAATCAGCCCTTGGTCCTTTAGTTCCACTCTCCCCACCTTCACTGTCACATTCTTAACCCCTACTAGGTTAAGAGAAAGGCCGTTAGAGGCATACACGGAGAGGTTCGGGGCTGGCGGCTGGAATTCGTCTAAGGACCAGAACCTTTTGTAGAGGACATCAGGCATGATGGTTACCTGAGATCCAGTGTCCAGCAGGGAAGGTGTCGCGATGCCATCCAGCACAATGGACAGGAAAGGTCTTCCTCCCACGAACCGATGGTACCAGTTTGATGGGCCTGCTTGATTTACTCCTGGGTGTCGGCCCTCGGCCCAATGGTTTGCTTGTTTAAAGGACAGTTCCGCTCTGTGTGGCCTGCCTTCTGGCAGCGGTAGCAGATGAACTCTCCTGGAGGGCGACGTTGGTCGTTGGTCCTCCCATGGGGTGGCGTTGTCTTCCTCTGGTGTGGCGTTGTCCTCATACGGGGTGGCATTGTCCTCCTTCTTCTTCTCATCCAGGGGACATCCTCAGGGCTGTCGGCGAGTAGTATCCGTCCTTCCGGCTCGGGCTCATCCTGTAGCTACAGGGTGCTGAGGACAGTGGCCAGGGTTTTACTTAACTGGCGCACTTCATAGCGCAGGCTGTCCAGCTCGCTAGGTGGCACTGTTTGCATCTTTGTTTCCACCGTTAGTGAAGGAGCAGTGGGTGCTGCGGGCAATGGGGTGGCCCCACCCTGGTAACGCTGGATAGCAGTATCTGATGTTTCCAGGGGCTGCAGACTATTTATAGCCTCGTCCTTAAGGGACGAACCTGTTTCAGGGCCCGCAGGGCTTCCTGTAAGCGCCAGGCATAGTCCCGGACACTGTCCTCAGGTTTCTGGACACAGTGGTAGAACCTCATCCGGAGGTCTGTCTCAGTGCGGTTTTCAAACACAGTTTGCAGTCTCTTAAAGATGATGAATACTGATTCCGAGTCTGTGGCTGGCTAGGTTTCAATTTCCCGCTCTGCGGCACGAGTCAATTGTCCCAGCACAACAGCAGCTCTCTGTTTACCGGTCATAGAATACATGTCTAGCACACCGCATATTTTCCTCTTGAATCCGGACAGGGTGTCCGGTTTTCCATTATACTGGGGAAGCCATTTCTGTTAGAACCCTTCTGTTTGTTTTTGTTTCTATCTTGTGTTTTGCGGTCACGTGACCATCTTCCTATATATTCCAGCTACGCCCTTCGGGCCTTGCTGGACTTCAGTGTTGATTTGACTGTCTCTCTAGCCAGGTGCTTTTGTGCCTATCTATCTCTAGTTTGCTTGGTCCTCTGGACCTCTAGTACTTTTGTCAGTTTTTATTTTGCTACAGGAAGATGGCGGACAATGGCGAGAAATCTCGGGAATGGCGGGAAAACTTCACCACAGTGAGTATTACAGTCTCTTAAGGCGCACAGTACCCGGTGGCAACGGGCATGGAATCCTGTTCGTGACGCCAAGGCTGATGCGCCCCCTGGGCCGTGGGGTACTCAGCAGCCGGGCCTCTGGTTGCTGGGGGATATCACGGTAGCTGGCCCGGTCCGTGACCCAGGGCGGTCAGTAAAAGGGAGGATACTTTATAGGGGATTTAAGAAAGTGTTTGTGACGCCACCTGTGGATTGCGGCTAGAGGAAGCCGCCGCTGTGGAGCAGTGCTCTGGAGCTGGTGTTACGGCAGCAGGGATGGTGTGGCTCTCCACAGGTAGAGGTTGCTCCAGGGCAGCGTGGGGTGTAATGGTGGTGGACCAGGGGAGAGAGACGGCAGGATGGTCCTGGAGGAAAGAAGGACACTCACACGGGAGTAAGCTTCAGTACCTTTACTGGTGATGTTGCAGGCACAGTCCAGGGTACTCCAAGCGAAGGGCACACTTTTTTACTCTCCCCAGTCAGCGGGTATAGGGCCTCCTGATCCGTTGCTTTATTCTCTAAGCTTCTGACCTGCCTGGAGCTAGGTCTAGCTTGGTTACTGTCTCTCTTTGCACCTGCTGACCTGGTGGTAAGGCCTTCTCTTTGGAGATCACTTTCCCTGGATGCTGGGACCTCCGTGACTCCTAGCCCTGGTACTGTAATCAGCGTTTGGTGAACCTGGGACCTGTAGTCCTCCAGGAGTTCCGGTTGTTCCTACTGGGTATAAAGGGTCCCGGTAGACGCGGACCCGGTGTCCGATATATATATATCGGGGTGAGCCTGGTATGCTCCTCTGCCCCCTCACTACTTCTTCCTTCTCCTCTCGCCTTTGGCCACACTCAAGGCCCTCACACATGCTGTAGCCCTTGACTCGCCTAAGCACAGCAGCCAGCATGCTGCTCTCTGAGCGTCAGCACGCTCTCTGCTCAACTCTGAGCTGTGTTCCTCTCTGTGTCTGTGACTCGCCCAGGGGAATGGGGATGACTCGGTACCCGTGCCTTTAGCCTGGCCTTTAGGGATGTCGCGGTGGTCGGCTCCGGGGCCCTTACCCTGGGGTCGCTCCTTAAAAAGGGTGGATATTTGTTAATTTTAAGATAGAGTTTGTGATGCCACCTGTGGCTTCTGGTGAGGATCACCAGCGCTGCGCAGTCCACTGAGGCCGTTGATAAGGCAGCTCGATGGTATAGCTCCCCACAGGTGGAGATAGGCCTCAGGGCAGTGTATGACGGGGAATGCAGGACAGGCGAGACCGAGCCAGGTCAGAGCAAGAACAGGACAGACACGATAGTCACTTCAGTACATTTTACTGATGGAAATTCATGCACATCCCGGAGCGCTGTAGGGTGAAGGGTGCATGTCAGGATCCTCCCCAATGAGCGTTTTTTGGGCCTCCTGCTTCTTGCCTCTGCGTAGTAAGTTTCTGACCTGCCTGGAGCTAGGCCTAACTTTGTCTCTGTCCTGCGCTGGCTGACCTTGTGGTAGGGCCTTTTCTTGGATTACACGCACCTTAGCTGCGGGCCTATGTGTCTCCTGGCTCTGTTATGTATCAGCACTTTAGCGATCCTGGGACTTGTAGTTCTCCAGGGATTCCGGTTTATCTTACTGGGTCGTGGAGATCCCGGTAAGCTTCGGACCCGGTGTCCGGTAACCGCTTCGGGGTGAGCCAATTAAGCTCCTCTGCCCCCTATGTGCTAACTCTCTACTCGCCTTCGGCCTACTCGGGCCCTCACTAGGCTACTCACACTAACGGCAGCTTGCCGCGCTTCACCGATCTTATGGCGCCAGCACGCCTAAAGCTCACCACTCTGAGCTACAACTGAGTCTGGATCTGGATAAGCTCCACTGCAGGATAGCAATTGCAGGAGCTGGAACAGGCTTTTGTCCTCTGAGGTAACTCCTCTCAGGCTGTACTGGACTCACTGCTAAACCAGAATAGACTAACTCTGACTAACTGCCGCCTGGCTCCACCTTCCCTATTTATCTATCCCTAACGGGCTCCCTCTGGTGGTCTGAGGTGGAAGGTGGAGATGTGTGAATGGTTATGGGGGCCTCTTGTGGAGGAATCCTTCAATACACCCTTCTAGGATCTGTGATACCAAGCACAGCTGGGCATCACATTTGAACACTAAACTGAGCTGCCTAGCTCCACCCTACCTATACATATCCCTAATGGGCTCCCTCTGCTGGTCTGAGGTGGTAGGGTGGAGGTGTGTGAATGTGTGAGGGCCTCTTGTGGAGAAGTCCATCCATGCACCCTTCTGGGTTCTGTGGCAAGAATGCACAGCAGGGCGCCACATATGTCCTGGTACCTATTTTAACCCCATGAATATTGCTGTTTTTCCTTATTGCATTGACCAAGAGTTCCATCACTATCACGTACAGAAGGGGGGACAGAGGGCACCCTTGTCTAGTCCCGTTTCGTATCGCAAAAGGTAAGGACAAGGTTCCATTGACCCTAACTCTAGCAGTAGGGCCAGAGTACAGGGAAAAAATTAACTGTAAAAATTGTGGTCCAATGCCTATTTGACATAATGCCTCCTTCATAAACCCCCAATGAACCCTGTCAAAGGCCTTCTCTGCATCAACAGATAAAAGTCCCATATATATGGAGCGACTTTTAGCTTTAGAGATTAGCAACATGCTCATAATAGTGTTGTCTCTTGCCTCTCGGCCCTGAATAAATCCAACTTGATCCTACTTGATCAGTATTTATAAGAGAGGGCAACAATGGGGTAAGTCTTTCTGTTAGTATTTTTGAGAGTATTTTAATGTCCACATTTATTAATGATATGGGTCTATAATTAGCTGTGATTGTAAGATCCTTACCTGGTTTAGGGAGAACGTTAATATGAGCTTCCAATGATTGGGGGACAAAACATGTCTTATCATTTAATGAATTAAAGGTTTTGTTCATAACAGGGGATAGCTGAGTTTTAAGGGACTTATAGAATGCTGGAGTAAATCCGTCTGGGCCAGGACTTTTACCAGATGGTGTAGATTGAATTGCAAGATTGACCTCCTGCTCTGTAATGTCCTTTTCCAGTGCCTCAGAAACATGACTATCTAAAGAGGGTAAAGAAGTATCTTGTATGTACTCCTTAATTCAGATAGATAGGTCAGAAGGGGAGAGATCAGAGTATTGCCTTTTAATATTGTACATCTTCTCATAGTTTGAGCGGAATATGTCAATGATTTCTGTAGGATTATGAGCATCCTCCCCATTTTGTTTTTTGATATATGGAACGTATGCCGCCACAGAGCAAGGCTGAAGCAACCTTGAGAGTGCCCGTCCACATTTATCTGACGATTCATAAAAAAAGTTTTTAATTAGCTCCCTGTGTCTTAGGTATTTTTGGTCTAGCAAGATCTTGAGAACATTCCTTTTTTCGGATAATTCTGCAAGAGTGTTAGGCGACAATGTAGGTTTATGCGAGACCTCAAGTGTGTGTATCTGTCTCAAAAGGTCATTTACCTTTAGAGTTCTCTCCTTTTTGAGTTTTGAACCATGCTTAATCAACACGCCTCTCATGACACATTTTAAAGTTTCCCATTGCAGAGGTATTGAGGTCTGATCTGCTTTATGAATCTGCAAAAAAGAATCAATAGAATCCTTTAATTCTGCCATACAGATTTTGTCATTTAGAAAGTGATCATTCATTTTCCATGTCCATGTACGCTGGACCAGGGAGGGTACAGTGTCCATTTTAGGACATGATCAGATATCAAAATCAAGCATCGGAATGATGTCAGTTTGAGGCTAAATACCCTGTCTAACAAGTGATTCTGACAAGCGATCCAGACAAGTAATTTTGACAAGTGATTTTGACAGGTGATTCTGACGAGTGATTTTGACGAGTGATTTTGATGAGTGATTCTGACAAGTGATTCTGACAAGTGATTTTGACAAGTGATTTTGATGAGTGATTTTGACGAGTGATTCTGACAAATGATTTTGACAAGTCATTCTGACAAGTGATTCTGACAAGTGATTTTGACAAATCATTCTGACAAGTGATCCTTACAAGTGATTTTGACAAGTGATTTTAACGAGTGATTTTGATGAGTGATTCTGACAATTGATTTTGACAAGTGATTTTGATGAGTGATTCTGACAAGTGATTCTGACGAGTGATTCTGACGAGTGATTTTGACAAGTGATTTTGACAAGTGATTTTGACGAGTGATTCTGATGAGTGAATTTGATGAGTGATTCTGACGAGTGATTTTGACTAGTGATTCTGACAAGTGATTCTGACGAGTGATTTTGACAAGTGATTCTGACAAGTAATTTTGACAAATGATTCTGACAAGTGATCCTTACAAGTGATTTTGACAAGTGATTTTGACGAGTGATTCTGACAAGTGATTTTGATGAGTGATTCTGACAAGTGATTTTGACAATTGATTTTGCCAAGTGATTCTGACAAGTGATTTTGACAAGTGATTTTGACAAGTGATTCTGACAAGTGATTCTGATGAGTGATTTTGATGAGTGATTTTGATGAGTGATTCTGACGAGTGATTTTGACAAGTCATTCTGACAAGTGACTTTGACAAGTGACTTTTACAACTATAATAATAATAATAAAAAAAAAAATAACTTCGCTGATGGGACTTGAACCCAAAATTCTGTATTCCAAATCCAGTGCACTAAGCACTAAGCTAGAAACTCAGTTGTGAAAGCTTTGGATTTGTATTTGCTTATATAATTTTCAGTGCAAACTGGTCTATAACTCATTGGGACTTATGCACAGACTTCAAGCAAGCCAAATTCAAATGATGCTTGATTTTGATGTGTGAGTCTGATGTGTTACTTTCTTCAAACATCAGAATCAAAATCATAATGACTTTTAGTCACCCTGAGTATTTTCATGGTTAATGTCATAAGTAGTGTTGAGCGATACCTTCCGATATCGGGAAATATCGGATCGGATTGGATCGGACCGATACCGAAAAAGTATCGGATATCGCCGATTCCGATACCGGAAACCAATGCAAGTCAATGGGACATAAATATCGGAATTAAAATAAACCCTTTCTTTCCTTGTAGGTTATTTCTACATGAAGGAAAACAACTAAGAATAATGTAGAATGTATTGGGGGAGGTGGGGGAGACAATAAAGGCATAGAGGTTTAGCCCAGTCAAATGGAATAGCAGGAATTACTATTTTTTTATTATGTTCTGAGTTACGGAAATATTAACTATGTTAAGTATTTTTATATTTTGTCAGATATTTATGTTTCACTACTTCCATGCTCTTCACCTTCTTTTTTACTTCTCCCACACTTTCTCCTTCATCATCCTCAGCATCTTTTTCATCCACTTCTTCTTCACCTTCTTCTTCTTCACCTTCTTCGTATTATTCTTTTTTTTACATTCTTCATATTCTACTTCTTCATCTTCTTCATATTCTTCTTCTTCATCATATTCTTATTTGTGACAGGCATTCCTGTAGTTGTTATCTATAAAAGGTTGGACATTACACCTTTCGTTCTGCCCGTCACAAAAGATTTACAACAGGATTTGTCCGCGTTCAGTTTGGCCTGCAGCAGCAGGTCTTTTCCAGGGGCACCACGAGGAGGAACGGACTCACCCCCATACACTGCTTAGTCATCTTCTGCTTATAATTTAGATATTATCTTTTGCTCTGATTTTTAGTCTTATGCTTAATGTTCTTCCGCTTTTTGTTCTGCAGCTTCTTGTATTTCTGCTTCTTGGTTTTCTGTCTCTTGTTCTTCTGTATCTTGGTGCTTGTCTTCTCTTCTTTGTCTTCTTGGTCAACTTCTTCAGGGTCATCTTCTTGGTCTTCTTCGGGGTGGTCTTCAGGGTCGTCGTCTTCGGGGGTCCTCGTCTTCGGGGTCCTCGTCTTCTTCGGGTTGGTCTTCTGGGTCCTCGTCTTCGGGGTCCTCGTCTTCTTCGGGGTGGTCTTCAGGGTCCTCGTCTTCTTCAGGGTGGTCTTCAGGGTCCTCGTCTTCTTCGGGGTGGTCTTCAGGGTCCTCGTCTTCAGGGTCATTGTCTTCGGGGTCCTCGTCTTCTTAGGGTTGGTCTTCAGGGTCCTCGTCTTCAGGGTCCTCGTCAGGGAGATCCAGAGTGATTACCAAGAACCATTTCAAAAAGCTTGAACTTGGAAATGTAGCAGAAGGTACAAGAAAGCTGAGGAACTACCGAGGACCAGCTGACGGTACTGGAACCCGGATGGGTAGCAGAAGGTACAAGAGCCAATGGAACTACCGAGGACCAGCTGATGTTACTGGAACTCGGTTACTAAGCAGGAGGTACCTGTGCCAGAAAGCACTACCAAGGACCAGCAGACGTTGGTGGAACTTGGATACCGAGAAGGAGGCACCTAATCCAAAGGCACTGCCGAGAACCAGCTGACGGTACTGGAACCCGGATGGGTAGCAGAAGGTACCCATGTAAAAAAAAGTTCAAGGCCGCGAGCCGGCCGCAGTTACCAAAACCCACAGTCCTACAGGGGGTGCTTGTCCTATTGGCACTATGGAACCAGCCTTCATTGCCAGATCCCGCAGCCCACATAGGAGTCACCTAAACTGCAGGCACCATAGAGTCGGCTAACCCGACCGCAACACGACAGGACAACGCATTGGAGGCAAAGTGACGTTGACACTACCCGGAAACAGCTGGCGTGCTGGAACCAGGCTGGGCAGGAGGGAGTACCCGTGCCAAAGACACTGCCGAGAACCAGCTGACGGTACTGGAACCCGGATGGGTAGCAGAAGATAGAAGAGCAAATGGAACTACCGAGGACCAGCTGACGGTACTGGAACCCGGATGGGTAGCAGAAGGTACAAGAGCCAATGGAACTACCGAGGACCAGCTGATGTTACTGGAACTCGGTTACTAAGCAGGAGGTACCTGTGCCAGAAAGCACTACCAAGGACCAGCAGACGTTGGTGGAACTTGGATACCGAGAAGGAGGCACCTAATCCAAAGGCACTGCCGAGAACCAGCTGACGGTACTGGAACCCGGATGGGTAGCAGAAGGTACCCATGTAAAAAAAAGTTCAAGGCCGCGAGCCGGCCGCAGTTACCAAAACCCACAGTCCTACAGGGGGTGCTTGTCCTATTGGCACTATGGAACCAGCCTTCATTGCCAGATCCCGCAGCCCACATAGGAGTCACCTAAACTGCAGGCACCATAGAGTCGGCTAACCCGACCGCAACACGACAGGACAACGCATTGGAGGCAAAGTGACGTTGACACTACCCGGAAACAGCTGGCGTGCTGGAACCAGGCTGGGCAGGAGGGAGTACCCGTGCCAAAGACACTGCCGAGAACCAGCTGACGGTACTGGAACCCGGATGGGTAGCAGAAGATACAATAGCAAATGGAACTACCGAGGACCAGCTGACGGTACTGGAACCCGGATGGGTAGCAGAAGGTACAAGAGCCAATGGAACTACCGAGGACCAGCTGATGTTACTGGAACTCGGTTACTAAGCAGGAGGTACCTGTGCCAGAAAGCACTACCAAGGACCAGCAGACGTTGGTGGAACTTGGATACCGAGAAGGAGGCACCTAATCCAAAGACACTGCCGAGAACCAGCTGACGGTACTGGAACCCGGATGGGTAGCAGAAGGTACCCATGTAAAAAAAAGTTCAAGGCCGCGAGCCGGCCGCAGTTACCAAAACCCACAGTCCTACAGGGGGTGCTTGTCCTATTGGCACTATGGAACCAGCCTTCATTGCCAGATCCCGCAGCCCACATAGGAGTCACCTAAACTGCAGGCACCATAGAGTCGGCTAACCCGACCGCAACACGACAGGACAACGCATTGGAGGCAAAGTGACGTTGACACTACCCGGAAACAGCTGGCGTGCTGGAACCAGGCTGGGCAGGAGGGAGTACCCGTGCCAAAGACACTGCCGAGAACCAGCTGACGGTACTGGAACCCGGATGGGTAGCAGAAGATACAAGAGCAAATGGAACTACCGAGGACCAGCTGACGGTACTGGAACCCGGATGGGTAGCAGAAGGTACAAGAGCCAATGGAACTACCGAGGACCAGCTGATGTTACTGGAACTCGGTTACTAAGCAGGAGGTACCTGTGCCAGAAAGCACTACCAAGGACCAGCAGACGTTGGTGGAACTTGGATACCGAGAAGGAGGCACCTAATCCAAAGGCACTGCCGAGAACCAGCTGACGGTACTGGAACCCGGATGGGTAGCAGAAGGTACCCATGTAAAAAAAAGTTCAAGGCCGCGAGCCGGCCGCAGTTACCAAAACCCACAGTCCTACAGGGGGTGCTTGTCCTATTGGCACTATGGAACCAGCCTTCATTGCCAGATCCCGCAGCCCACATAGGAGTCACCTAAACTGCAGGCACCATAGAGTCGGCTAACCCGACCGCAACACGACAGGACAACGCATTGGAGGCAAAGTGACGTTGACACTACCCGGAAACAGCTGGCGTGCTGGAACCAGGCTGGGCAGGAGGGAGTACCCGTGCCAAAGACACTGCCGAGAACCAGCTGACGGTACTGGAACCCGGATGGGTAGCAGAAGATACAAGAGCAAATGGAACTACCGAGGACCAGCTGACGGTACTGGAACCCGGATGGGTAGCAGAAGGTACAAGAGCCAATGGAACTGCCGAGAACCAGCTGGCGGTGCAGGAGCCCAGGGTAAATACTAAAAACAGAGGAGCCAGAGGTGTATTTGGAGGAGGTTTTAAATCCGTAGTACAGTGGATGTGGACAAAGCAGGAGAATTTGCCGGACACACAGCTGGGGATCAGCTGACGTTACTGAACCCCAATAACACTGGAGCAAGCGTTGACTGTGCAGACGGCACTTCTGAGCAGCAACTAGCGGTATTGGAGCCCAGGGTAAATACTAAAAACGGAGGAGCCAGAGGTGTAATTGGAGCAAGTTTTAAATAAGTAGCACAGTGAATATGGACAGAGCAGGAGAAATTGCCGTGAACACAGCAGGGGAACAGCTGACGTTACCGAACCCCAATAACACCGCAGCAAGTGTTGACTGTGCAGACGGCACTTCCGAGCGCCAACTGGCAGTGCTGGAGCCCAGGGATAAGAATAAAAATAGAGAGGAGCCAGAGGTGTAATTGGAGCAAGTTTTAAATAAGTAGCACAGTGAATATGGACAGAGCAGGAGAAATTGCCGTGAACACAGCAGGGGAACAGCTGACGTTACCGAACCCCAATAACACGGCAGCAAGTGTTGACTGTGCAGACGGCACTTCCGAGCGCCAACTGGCAGTGTTGGAGCCCAGGGATAAGAATGAAAACAGAGGAGCCAGAGGTGTAATTGGAGCAACTTTAAAATGTGTAGTACAGTGGATGTGGACAAAGCAGGAGAAATTGCCGTCCGTACAGCAGGGGAACAGCTGACGTTACCGAACCCCAATAACACGGCAGCAAGTGTTGACTGTGCAGACAGCACTTCCGAGCGCCAACTGGCGGTGCTGGAGCCCAGGGATAAGAATAAAAATAGAGAGGAGCCAGAGGTGTCATTGGAGCAAGTTTTAAATAAGTAGCACAGTGAATATGGACAGAGCAGGAGAAATTGCCGTGAACACAGCAGGGGAACAGCTGACGTTACCGAACCCCAATAACACGGCAGCAAGTGTTGACTGTGCAGACGGCACTTCCGAGCGACAACTGGCGGTGTTGGAGCTCAGGGATAAGAATGAAAACAGAGGAGCCAGAGGTGTAAATGGAGCAACTTTAAAATGTGTAGTACAGTGGATGTGGACAAAGCAGGAGAAATTGCCGTCCGTACAGCAGGGGAACAGCTGACGTTACCGAACCCCAATAACACGGCAGCAAGTGTTGACTGTGCAGACAGCACTTCCGAGCGCCAACTGGCGGTGCTGGAGCCCAGGGATAAGAATAAAAATAGAGAGGAGCCAGAGGTGTAATTGGAGCAAGTTTTAAATAAGTAGCACAGTGAATATGGACAGAGCAGGAGAAATTGCCGTGAACACAGCAGGGGAACAGCTGACGTTACCGAACCCCAATAACACCGCAGCAAGTGTTGACTGTGCAGACGGCACTTCCGAGCGCCAACTGGCGGTGCTGGAGCCCAGGGATAAGAATGAAAACAGAGGAGCCAGAGGTGTAATTGGAGCAACTTTAAAATGTGTAGTACAGTGGATGTGGACAAAGCAGGAGAAATTGCCGTCCGCACAGCAGGGGAACAGCTGACGTTACTGAACCCCAATAACACGGCAGCAAGTGTTGACTGTGCAGACGGCACTTCCGAGCGCCAACTGGCGGTGTTGGAGCTCAGGGATAATACTGAAAACAGAGGAGCCAGAGGTGTAATTGGAGCAACTTTAAAATCTGTAGTAGTGAGAATGTGGACAGAGCAGGAGAAATTGCCGTCCGCACAGCAGGGGAACAGCTGACGTTACTGAACCCCAATAACATGGTAGCAAGTGTTGACTGTGCAGACGGCACTTCCGAGCGCCAACTGGCGGTGTTGGAGCTCAGGGATAATACTGAAAACAGAGGAGCCAGAGGTGTATTTGGAGGAGGTTTTAAATCAGTAGTACAGTGGATGTGGACAGAGCAGGAGAAATTGCCGTCCGCACAGCAGGGGAACAGCTGACGTTACTGAACCCCAATAACACGGCAGCAAGTGCTGACTGTGCAGATGGCACTTCCGAGCGCCAACTGGCGGTGTTGGAGCTCAGGGATAATACTGAAAACAGAGGAGCCAGAGGTGAAATTGGAGCAACTTTAAAATCTGTAGTAGTGAGAATGTGGACAGAGCAGGAGAAATTGCCGTCCGCACAGCAGGGGAACAGCTGACGTTACTGAACCCCAATAACACGGCAGCAAGTGTTGACTGTGCAGATGGCACTTCTGAGCGCCAACTGGCGGTGTTGGAGCTCAGGGATAATACTGAAAACAGAGGAGCCAGAGGTGTAATTGGAGCAACTTTAAAATCTGTAGTAGTGAGAATGTGGACAGAGCAGGAGAAATTGCCGTCCGCACAGCAGGGGAACAGCTGACGTTACTGAACCCCAATAACACGGCAGCAAGTGTTGACTGTGCAGACGGCACTTCCGAGCGCCAACTGGCGGTGTTGGAGCTCAGGGATAATGCTGAAAACAGAGGAGCCAGAGGTGTATTTGGAGGAGGTTTTAAATCAGTAGTACAGTGGATGTGGACAGAGCAGGAGAAATTGCCGTCCGCACAGCAGGGGAACAGCTGACGTTACTGAACCCCAATAACACGGCAGCAAGTGTTGACTGTGCAGACGGCACTTCCGAGCGCCAACTGGCGGTGTTGGAGCTCAGGGATAATACTGAAAACAGAGGAGCCAGAGGTGTAATTGGAGCAACTTTAAAATCTGTAGTAGTGAGAATGTGGACAGAGCAGGAGAAATTGCCGTCCGCACAGCAGGGGAACAGCTGACGTTACTGAACCCCAATAACATGGCAGCAAGTGTTGACTGTGCAGACGGCACTTCCGAGCGCCAACTGGCGGTGTTGGAGCTCAGGGATAATACTGAAAACAGAGGAGCTAGAGGTGTAATTGGAGCAACTTTAAAATCTGTAGTAGTGAGAATGTGGACAGAGCAGGAGAAATTGCCGTCCGCACAGCAGGGGAACAGCTGACGTTACTGAACCCCAATAACACGGCAGCAAGTGTTGACTGTGCAGACGGCACTTCCGAACGCCAACTGGCGGTGTTGGAGCTCAGGGATAATACTGAAAACAGAGGAGCCAGAGGTGTAATTGGAGCAACTTTAAAATCTGTAGTAGTGAGAATGTGGACAGAGCAGGAGAAATTGCCGTCCGCACAGCAGGGGAACAGCTGACGTTACTGAACCCCAATAACACGGCAGCAAGTGTTGACTGTGCAGACGGCACTTCCGAGCGCCAACTGGCGGTGTTGGAGCTCAGGGTTAATACTGAAAACAGAGGAGCCAGAGGTGTAATTGGAGCAACTTTAAAATCTGTAGTAGTGAGAATGTGGACAGAGCAGGAGAAATTGCCGTCCGCACAGCAGGGGAACAGCTGACGTTACTGAACCCCAATAACACGGCAGCAAGTCTTGACTGTGCAGACGGCACTTCCGAGCGCCAACTGGCGGTGTTGGAGCTCAGGGATTACAGTTCAGGTGGTAGAAACATGAACAGAACAGGAGACCTGGATACTGTTGCCAACCAATTATTTATTCTGGAAGAGGACTGGCAAATTCATGAGAGATCCAGGCCTTGTTCATTTTGAGAAAAGTAAGCCGGTCAACGTTATCGGAGGATAGTCGCATGCGACGGTCTGTTAGTACACCACCTGCGGCACTAAAGACGCGTTCCGATAATACACTAGCAGCAGGGCAAGCTAGCACCTCCAGTGCATACTGACTAAGCTCTGGCCATGTATCCAGCTTACAGACCCAAAACTTGAAGGGAGAAGAGCCGTCTGGGAGGGCAAGACATGTAGTTTGTCACCATCTGATGGAAACGTTGCCTCCTGCTGACTGGAGCCATCTGTGATGGTGTAGACATTTGTGGCGGCGGGGACACAAAACTTTGCCACATTTCGGCCATACTGGTCTTGCCTTGTGCTGAGGCGCTGCTTCTGCTCCCTCTTTGTGCAGAGCTTCCTCCACTGCCTCGACGCACTGAGCTGCTTTGTAGAGCACTAGCAGCACTGCTCTCGGTTGGAATGGAGAACATGATGGAATGCACCAGTGCGTCTTGGTACTCCCGCATTTTACGCTCCCGGTTCAACGGTGTTATGAGGCTTTGTAAGTTGTCCCGGTAGCGAGGATCTAGGAGGGTGGACACCCAATAATCAGCCGTGTTGAGAATGTGGGCGATGCGGCGGTCGTTTCTCAGGCACTGCAGCATGAAATCAACCATGTGCTGCAGACTGCCAACTGGCCAAGAAACGCTGTCCCCTGCTTGAGGCGTGATCTCTGCCTGCTCTGCATCACCCCACCCTCGCTCTAGATACTGACTACTAGAGCATTGTGTACCTCCCTCCTCTGGACAGATGTCTTCCTCATCCATTGACTCCTCCTCATCCTCCTCACAAAGTGTCCCCTGCCTAGGCCTTTGTGAGGAACCACGTTGTGCAGACTGTAGAGAAGCAGATGGCATTTGTGACTCCTCATCCTCCACCTCTTCCAAAACCTCGTCCCTTAGTGCTTGCAGTGTTTTTTCAAGCAGGCAGATAAGGGGGATAGTCATGCTGACTAGTGCATCATCTGCACTCGCCATCCGCGTGGAATAATCAAAGGCACGCAAAACGTGGCAAATGTCCTTCATAGAGGCCCACTCAGTGGTGGTGAAGTGTGAACGGCGCGCACTGCGACTTGTTTGCGCCTGCTGCAGCTGGTACTCCATTACTGCTGCCTGCTGCTCACACAACCTCTCCAACATATGTAACGTTGAATTCCACCTGGTGGGTAGGTCACATATGATGCGATGTTCCGGAAGACATAATCGGCGCTGCAGAGCTGCAATGCGTGATCTTGCATTGCTGGAACGCCGCAAGTGAGCGCACTCTATGCGGACCTTGTGAAGCAGTGCATCAAGATCCGGATAGTCCCTCAAAAAACTCTGCACGACCAAGTTGAGCACATGTGCCAGACATGGGATGTGAGTGAGGTTGCCTAGGCCCAGAGCTGCCACCAGATTTCGGCCATTGTCACACACTACCATGCCTGGCTGGAGATTCGCTGGCACAAACCACACGTCACTCTGCTGCTTGATGGCATTCCAGAGCTCCTGCGCTGTGTGGCTTTGATTCCCCAAAGAAATTAATTTTAATACGGCCTGTTGACGTTTGGCCACGGCTGTGCTCATATCAGTCATCATAACAGGTAACCGTTCACGGGTCGATGTGGAGGTAGACCGTGACGGCTCCTGCAGCGCTGATTCAGAGGAACTGGAGTATGAGGAGGAGTCAATGTGTACAGACTGGATTCCTGCAATCCTTGGAGTTGGCAGAACACGTACAGCGCCACTCTCAAGATCTGTACCCGGCTCCACAACATTTACCCAATGGGCAGTGAGGGAAAGGTATCGTCCCTGTCCATGCTTACTGGTCCACGCATCAGTGGTCAGGTGGACCTTGCTACTGACGGCGTTTTGTAGCGCATGTTTAATTTTTCCCTCCACATGATGTTGCAGGGCAGGGACGGCTTGCCTGCTGAAATAAAAGCGGCTGGGCACGTTGTATTGTGGGACTGCCAATGCCATAAAGTTACGGAATGTGTCAGTCTCCACCAGCCTGAATGATAGCATTTCAAGGGCCAGTAGTTTAGCAATGCCAGCATTCAGAGCCTGTGCTCGGGGGTGGTTTGCCGAGTATGGCCGCCTTTTCTCCCATGCCTGTGCTAACGATGGCTGTAGACTGGCCTGGGAGTGTGAGGATGACTGGGAAAGTGGTGCTGTGGGTGGAATTACACTGTGTCTCTGTACAACAGTGCCAGAGATTCTTCCATGGCGATCCTGTGAGGAAGCCGAACCAGCTGTGTGTGAGCTGGAGGAAGAGGCTACAACATGAGCTGAAGAGGTGGTAGGTGGCGCTGTAGGTTGGCCTAGGTCTTCAGTGTGTTTGTGTAACTCCACCACGTGCTTGGTCCGCACATGTTTCCACATATTTGTGGTATTGAGGTTGCTGACACTTTTCCCTCTTTTCACCTTCTGATTACACAGCTTGCATTTGACAAAGCAAATGTCATCTGCAACTGTGTCAAAAAAGGACCAGGCACTGCAAGTCTTGGGAGCGCCCGCTTTGGATTTTGGAAGAGCCATGCTCCTAATGGGTGCCGAAGTGGAGGCTACAGGCAACCAAGTCTGCCCCCTCCCTCTCCCTCCTTTTTGGGCCGTTCGGGGAATCTCTTCCTCAGAGCTGCTCCCACCACCTTCCTGTCCCTCACGCCATGATGGGTCAAGGACCTCATCATCTACACCACCCTCTTCAAACAACTGCTTCTCCTGGGTAGTCTCGACAGCACAGTACGCACCAGAAAGTGGCACCTGAGTCTCATCATCAGATGCGTACTGAGGTGTGCTGCTGACCATAGGCACTGGCCCACCCGCCTCTTCAGATTCAGAGAGACAAAACGGTTGCGCATCACTGCATACTACCTCTTCTTCAAATTCTCGAATTCTGCTTGGCTGGCCCCCTCTTTCCAAGCCAAGAGATTCAGAGAACAGAAGTAGAGATGGCTCCTGTCCAGGGCTCTCTGACTGCCTGGGCAATTTGGCAGGTGGTGAAGAGACAGATGGGTGCTCTTCAGTGCTCAGGACCTGAGAGGATCTGGAACTAATTGAAGTCGATGCGTTAGCTGCCATCCATCCGACAACGGCTTCAATTTGGTCCTCGCGCAGCAGTGGGGTACGGCTAGCTCCTACAAAGCTGCGCATAAAGGACTGTTCCCTGGTAAAACTGGGGGATGCTGAGTCACTGGTGCCCGCAGCAGGCACAGAATCCCCACGTCCTCTCCCTGCAGGCACAGAATCCTCACGTCCTCTCCCTGCAGAAACTCCACGCCCACGCCCACGCCCACGACCACATGCCTTACTCCCTGCCTTCTTCATCTTGGTAGACTGATAAAGATAGGCAGAAAAGTACTAAGGGCTTAGTGTGCTTATTCCTGAACAGCTGCTAACAGGTATAAGAAACACTAATTTTATAAAGTGTGGACTAGACTTTAATATGAGCTAATGTGGCCTACACAACTGTAAAGTGGAGTGTTTGGTGAACTTTATTTAGGTTTTTTTTTGTCACAAAAAGACACTGGATGTGCCTAAAGATGTAATAACGATAGTATCACAAACTTTTTGTAGCTATTACAATGTAGGAAGGTAACCTACAATGCAATAGATGAGGCTGCAAAAAATAGGCTAATACTAATCTGGCTGGGGCTGCATGGCCCAATGCTGCAGAAAGGCTCCTCTATCTACTCCTATATAGTGTGTTTGGAATCAATTTAGCTGAATATGGATGGAACCACCACACTAATAGGAGATATTAGGAAAAATTATGAATTGGCAATAAAGGACAATGTATGAGGCAGTGACACACACTGAGTGCACTACAACCAGACGGGGTTGAAGCACACACTACAGGGTGAGCTGCACTCACACACCAGACCTTGCAGACAGCGGTGAACAGTACAGATGCAGAGCACTGTGCACTAGCGCTGCAAGACCAAAAAAATTTCTCTATCTACTCCTATATAGTGTGTTTGGAACCAATTTAGCTGAATACGGATGGAACCACCACACTAATAGGAAATATCAGGAAAAATTATGAATTGGCAAAAAAGGACAATGTATGAGGCAGTGACACACACTGAGTGCACTACAACCAGACTTGGCTGAAGCACACACTACAGGGTGAGCTGCACTCACACACACAGACCTTGCAGACAGCGGTGAACAGCACAGGGAACTGTGCACTAGCACTGCAAGGCACAGTGAATTAGAAAGTAGCTTGGGTAAAGCAGTATAGAGCAAATAGGTAGCTAAAACTGTCCCTCAGAACAACAGCGTCCTATCCCTAACTGAATTCACAGCAGAGTGAGCTCAAAATGGCGGCGGTGGCTTTTATAGTGCATCATGACATCATTTCAGCAGCCAATCACAGCCATGCCATTAGTTAAGATGCCTACATGCCTAACAGGATGTGCCCACATTTCTTAGGATCCTCATTGGCTGAATAAAATGAAAATGTCTCATTGCATTATGGGAACTTCCGATTCCGGTATACGATATTGCAAAAGTATCGGAATTAAGTATCGGAATTCCGATACCGCGAATATCGGCCGATACCCGATATTTCAGTATCGGAATGCTCAACACTAGTCATAAGACAAGAAAAGCTACAAGCTATTATTACTTGACAGGATAGCGCAATGGTAAAACATCAGCCTCTGAAATTACAGTGTCAGAATTCAAATCCTGATAGAAATACATTTTTCTTTTTTAATTAATTATGCCTATTTAGCACACAAACTACAGGGGTGTTTTACTTTTAATATCTGACACTCTGATTGTCATCCTGACGTGTTACGAGTTTCAGACACGCTGTCTATTTGCATGTTAAATTACATAGCCAAAGTAAATCACTTGGCAGAATCAATTGTCAAAATCACTCGTCAGAATCACTCATCAAAATCACACGTCAAAATCATTCATCAAAATCACTCGTCAGAATCACTCGTCAAAATCACTCGTCAAAATCACTCGTCAGAATCACTCGTCAGAATCACTCGTCAAAATCACTAGTCAGAATCACTCGTCAAAATCACTCGTCAGAATCACTCGTCAGAATCACATGTCAGAATCACTCGTCAGAATCACTCGTCTAAATCACTCGTCAAAATCACTCGTCAAAACCACTCGTCAAAATCACTCGTCAGAATCACTTGCCAGAATCACTTGCAGGAATCACTCGTCAAAATCACTCATCAAAATCACTTGTCAAAATCACTCATCAGTAGAGATGAGCGGTGTTCGACTAGAACTGTTCGCCAATCTCAAATTCGAGCTGTTTTGGGCGGTGTTCGAGTTGTTCGACGAACCCAAACGATTTGCAAAAAATTCGGCTGTTCGAGGTTATGTTCGATAACTGTTCGTGCACCAAAAGCGTGTCCTGCATGTCTGGCGCTATTTAGAGCACCAATCATGCAGGGATTGTCTGCCACTCACTGTAATGCCACAGCCATGGTGGTTGTGGCATTACAGTGATTGCCCAAATCGATGGGAACAGTGCCAACAGTGAAACATGAAAAGCCGGCAATTCAGCAGCGGCATACACCTGTACCCGACAATTTAGAACCGAAAGAATAGAGCTTCACACATAGATTAGATAGATATAAACATGTCAGCCACATATATACGAAGTACAGTGAAAGTGCTGCTTACTGTACTTGTCATTTAGCGTAAAGGATTTATCAAAAAAAATAATAGTGTTTTCATGCACCGTCTCTTTAAAAAAGCCGGCCGGCAATTCAGCAGCGGTACCCGACAATTTAGAATAGAAAGAATAGAGAATCACACATAGATTAGATAGATAGAAACATGTCAGTCACATATATATGAAGTACAGTGACAGTGCTGCTTACTGTACTTGTCATTTAGCGTAAAGGATTTATCAAAAAAAATAATAGTGTTTTCATGCACCGTCTCTTTAAAAAAGCCGGCCGGCAATTCAGCAGCGGTACCCGACAATTTAGAATAGAAAGAATAGAGAATCACACATAGATTAGATAGATAGAAACATGTCAGTCACATATATATGAAGTACAGTGACAGTGCTGCTTACTGTACTTGTCATTTAGCGTAAAGGATTTATCAAAAAAAATAATAGTGTTTTCATGCACCGTCTCTTTAACAAAGCCGGCCGGCAATTCAGCAGCGGTACCCGACAATTTATAACAGACAGAATAGAGCTTCACACATAGATTAGATAGATAGAAACATGTCAGTCACATATATATGAAGTACAGTGATAGTGTTGGTTACTGTACTTGTCATTTAGTATTAAAATAAAGGATTTATTATTAAAAAAATTGGCGTGGGGTTCCCCTTAATTTTAGGCTCTAGCGGAGGTTAAGCAGACGGCTGGGGCAGATGTTTGAAGCCTGGGAAGGGGGTAATACCCACGGAGCTTCCCAGGCTACTAATATCAGCCCCCAGCTGAATACATAGCCTTTACTAGCTATTAAAATGGGGGACCCCCCAAAAAAAATGACGTGGGGTCCCCCCTAATTTAATAGCTAGCAAAGGCTAGGCAGACAGCTGGGGGCTGATATTAATAGCCCAGGAAGGGAGCCATGAATATTGGCCCCCTCCCAGGCTAGAAACACCAGCCGTCAGCCGCCCCAGAAATGGCGCATTCATAGGATGCGCCAATTCTGGCACTTAGCCTCGCTCTTCCACGCTGCCCTGGTGCGGTGGCAGGGGGTAATAGGGTTGGGGTTGATGTCAGCTTATAATGCCAGCTGACATCAAGCCCAGGTTAGTAATGGAGAGGCGTCTATAAGACACCCCCATTACTGACCCCATAGTCAAAGTTAAAAAAAACACAAACACCCAGAATAAAGTCCTTTAATTGAAATAAAGACACAATCCTTTATTGTTCTAAATTAAACCATACTTACCGTCACGCCCATTCCAGCTGAAGCCAACGATCTCCTGCAATAAAAGAAAAATAATAAAGCAACCTCATCCTTACCTTTCCATGGTTCCCACGACAGCTTCAGCTCTGCTACATCGAGATGACAGTCTGGACCGCAGCAGAACGCTGCCATCCAGCCTGTCATCCCGCAGACACTGAGAAGCGAAGGCTTGCTTGCGCTGCTCAGCATCTCTCTGTGACGACATCCAGATGAGCCGAGTTCATGTCCAATGAACTCGGCTCACCTCATGCACGTCACTGACAGCGTGGGAAAATTCTCACGCTGAAGCGGTGAGTGCAGGAGAATTCTCCCACGCTGTCAGTGACGTGCATAAGGTGAGCTCATGTCCAATGAACTCAGCTCACCTCCTGCACGTCACTGACAGCGTGGGAGAATTCTCCTGCACTCAGCGCTTCAGCGTGAGAATTCTCCCACGCTGAAGCGCTGAGTGCAGGAGAATTTTCCCACGCTGTCAGTGACGTGCATAAGGTGAGCTCATGTCCAATGAACTCAGCTCACCTCCTGCACGTCACTGACAGCGTGGGAGAATTCTCCTGCACTCAGCGCTTCAGTGTGAGAATTCTCCCACGCTGAAGCGCTGAGTGCAGGAGAATTTTCCCACGCTGTCAGTGACGTGCATGAGGTGAGCCGAGTTCATTGGACATTAACTCGGCTCATCTGGATGCCCTCACAGAGAGACACTGTGGAGCGCAAGCAAGCCTGCGCTTCTCAGTGTCTGCGGGATGACAGGCTGGATGGCAGCGTTCTGCTGCGGTCCAGCCTGTCATCTCGATGTAGCAGAGCTGAAGCTGTCATGGGAACCATGGAAAGGTAAGGATGATGTTGCTTTATTATTTTTCTTTTATTTCAGGAGATCGTTGGCTTCAGCTGGAATGGGCGTGATGGTAAGTATGGTTTAATTTAGAACAATAAAGAATTGTGTGTTTATTTCAATTAAAGGACTTTTTTCTGGGTGTTGTGTTTTTTTTAAATACTTTACTAGAAATTCATGGTGGTCATGTCTAATATTGGCGTGACCCCATGAATTTCGGGCTTAGGGCCAGCTGATAATGCCAAGCTGGCCCTAACCCCTTTATTACCCAGTGAGCCACCGCATCAGGGCCCTGGATGAGTTGGGTACAGCGCCAGAAGATGGCGCTTCTATGAACGCGCCATTTTCCGGGGTGGCTGCGGACTGCAATTTGCAACGGGGGTGGCCCAGAAAGCTTGGGCCTCCCTGCGCTGCGGATTCCAGCCCCCAGCTGCCTAGTTGTACCTGGCTGGACACAAAAACAGGGCGAAGCCCCACGTCAATTTTCTTTAAATTATTTCATGAAATAATTAAGAAAAAAAGGGCTTCCCTATATTGTTGTGTCCGGCCAGGTACAAATAGGCAGCTGGTGGTTGGGGGCAGCCCGTTCCTGCCTGCTGTACCTGGCTGGACACAAATATAGTGCGAAGCCCCACGTCAATTTTTTTTAAATTATTTCATGAATTTCCTGAAATAATTTAAAAAAATTGAAGTGGGGCTTCGCACTATATTTGTGTCCAGCCAGGTACAGCAGGCAGGAACGGGCTGCCCCCATCCACCAGCTGCCTATTTGTACCTGGCCGGACACAACAATATAGGGAAGCCCTTTTTTTCTTAATTATTTCATGAATTTCATGAAATAATTAAAAAAAAAGTACGTGGGGCTTCGCCCTATTTTTGTGTCCAGCCAGGTACAACTAGGCAGCTGGGGGCTGGAATCTGCAGCGCAGGGAGGCCCAAGCTTTCTGGGCCCCCCCCCGCTACAAATTGCAGTCCGCAGCCACCCCGGAAAATGGCGCGTTCATAGAAGCGCCATCTTCTGGCGCTGTACCCAACTCATCCAGGGCCCTGGTGCGGTGGCTCACTGGGTAATAAAGGGGTTAGGGCCAGCTTGGTATTATCAGCTGGCCCCAAGCCCAAAATTCATGGGGTCACGCCAGTATTAGACATGACCGCCATGAATTTCTAGTAAAGTATTTAAAAAAAACACAACACCCAGAATAAAGTCCTTTAATTGAAATAAAGACACAATTCTTTATTGTTCTAAATTAAACCATACTTACCATCACACCCATTCCAGCTGAAGCCAACGATCTCCTGCAATAAAAGAAAAATAATAAACCAACCTCATCCTTACCTTTCCATGGTTCCCACGACAGCTTCAGCTCTGCTACATCGAGATGACAGGCTGGACCGCAGCAGAACGCTGCCATCCAGTCTGTCATCCCGCAGACACTGAGAAGCGCAGGCATGCTTGCGCTCCTCACTGTCTCGCTGTGACGGCATCCAGATGAGCCGAGGTCATGTCCAATGAACTCGGCTCACCTCATGCACGTCACTGATAGCGTGGGAAAATTCTCACGCTGAAGTGCTGAGTGCAGGAGAATTCTCCCACGCTGTCAGTGATGTGCATGAGGCGAGCTCATGTCCAATGAACTCAGCTCACCTCCTGCACGTCACTGACAGCGTGGGAAAATTCTCCTGCAATCAGCGCTTCAGCGTGAGAATTTTCCCACGCTGTCAGTGACGTGCATGAGGTGAGCCGAGTTCATTGGACATGAACTCGGCTCCTCTGGATGTCATCACAGAGAGACGCTGAGCAGCGCAAGCAAGCCTGCGCTTCTCAGTGTCTGCGGGATGACAGACTGGATGGCAGCGTTCTGCTGCGGTCCAGCCTGTCATCTCGATGTAGCAGAGCTGAAGCTGTCGTGGGAACCATGGAAAGGTAAGGATGAGGTTGCTTTATTATTTTTCTTTTATTGCAGGAGATCGTTGGCTTCAGCTGGAATGGGCGTGATGGTAAGTATGGTTTAATTTAGAACAATAAAGGATTGTGTCTTTATTTCAATTAAAGGACTTTATTCTGGGTGTTTGTGTTTTTTTTAACTTTGACTATGGGGTTAGTAATGGGGGTGTCTTATAGACGCCTCTCCATTACTAACCTGGGCTTGATGTCAGCTGGCATTATAAGCTGACATCAACCCCAACCCTATTACCCCCTGCCACCGCACGAGGGCAGCGTGGAAGAGCGAGGCTAAGTGCCAGAATTGGCGCATCCTATGAATGCGCCATTTCTGGGGCGGCTGACGGCTGGTGTTTCTAGCCTGGGAGGGGGCCAATATTCATGGCTCCCTTCCTGGGCTATTAATATCAGCCCCCAGCTGTCTGCCTAGCCTTTGCTAGCTATTAAATTAGGGGGGACCCCACGTCATTTTTTGGGGGGGGTCCCCCATTTTAATAGCTAGTAAAGGCTATGTATTCAGCTGGGGGCTGATATTAGTAGCCTGGGAAGCTCCGTGGGTATTACCCCCTTCCCAGGCTTCAAACATCTGCCCCAGCCGTCTGCTTAACCTCCGCTAGAGCCTAAAATTAAGGGGAACCCCACGCCAATTTTTTTAATAATAAATCCTTTATTTTAATAGTAAATGACAAGTACAGTAACCAACACTATCACTGTACTTCATATATATGTGACTGACATGTTTCTATCTATCTAATCTATGTGTGATGCTCTATCTTTCTGTTCTAAATTGTCGGGTACCGCTGCTGAATTGCCGGCCGGCTTTTTTAAAGAGACGGTGCATGAAAACACTATTATTTTTTTAAATAAATCCTTTACACTAAATGACAAGTACAGTAAGCAACACTATCACTGTACTTCATATATATGTGACTGACATGTTTCTATCTATCTAATCTATGTGTGAAGCTCTATTCTTTCTGTTCTAAATTGTCGGGTACAGATGCTGAATTGCCGGCCGGCTTTTTTAAAGAGACGGTGCATGAAAACACTAATATTTTTTTTAATAAATCCTTTACACTAAATGACAAGTGCAGTAACCAACACTGTCACTGTGCTTCTTATATGTGTGACTGACATGTTTCTATCTATCTAATCTATGTGTGATGCTCTATTCCTTCTTGTCTAAATTGTCGGGTACCGGTGTATGCCGCTGCTGAATTTGCCAGCAGGCTTTTTTAAAGAGAGTGTCTTCTGAGCAGTTTGTCAGCTTTTGGACACCTTTGCAGGTGTTTTCTATGTGTTTCTATGTGTTTTTGTTTGCCTGCCATTGGTTTTAACGGTGTTCGACGGTGTTCTAAGGTGTTCGACGAACAGTTCGACGAACAGTTCCTCGAACATCCCGGTGTTCGACGAACCGAACCGAACCCGAACACTACAGGGGTGGCTCAACACTACTCATCAGAATCACTCATCAAAATCACTCGTCAAAATCACTTGTCAGAATCACTTATCAAAATCAGTTCTCAGACAGGGTATTTAGCCTCAAACTGACATCATTCTGATTTTGATTTTGATATCTGATCATGTGCTAAAATGGACACTGTAGGAGGGAACGGAAATAGATAGGAAGATTGGGGCATGGTCAGACCACAATATGTCACCTATTGTAGCAGATGGGTTCCAAGAGAGAGCGTGATGACTCAACAGGAAGAAATCAATTCATAAAGAAAAAATGACGTATACGAACATATGCAAAAAAACCGAAAGTTTATTATAAATGCAAGATATAACAAGCATACACAATGAAGAGAAAGGCATAAATACATTGGTAGTAAGCTAATAAGAGAGATACCACGAACTGAATAACCACATACTAGAAAGTTTAAGAATCAATAATTGAAGTAAGTAAGGGTATGGGTATGTCAAGCATATGCCATAACCCAGCTACAAAAGTGTAAAGTATCAAGAAACTTATACTTAGGGGTGACGATACCTGGACTGACATACTGACAAACACATGTGAGTAATAGTATATATTTATCCATCTTTGAGTGCTAAATGGATTTACCTTTTTACTACTTATTTATGCACTTTAGCATCTCAATGGAGTTTCTTGATACTTTACACTTTTGTAGCTGGGTTATGGCATACATGTGCAGATCTGATCTTTGTTAGGGAGGTACCAGTTGGCTATTCTATATCTTGATTCTGCTATTTTGAGTTTGAGGAACACATATCTGCCTTGATCATCAATGAGAGAGTCTGTGAGAGTATAGGCCAACGACTTGTGTATGGCTATGGATACACCCTTAGAGCGTGAGTCCGGATTAGTGCTGTGGAACCACCGAGAGTAATACCTATCTCCAAAAACAGGCATATGCCCAGTTTTAAAGTGCATTTCCTGTAACATAAGAACCTGGACTCTTTGTTTGTGCATAGAGTAGAAAATTTGTGAACGTTTCTGTGGGACATTAAAGCCTCTTACATTCAATGAGCCTACTTTAACAGAGGACATGATTACCAAGGGGGACGAAAGGAGTGGGGCAAGAAGGAAAACGGAAATACACAGAAAACTAAGAAGAAATTACGGGATATATAAAATAAAAACCAAAACAAAATTATAAAACAAAATGAAAGCAAAAAAATCTGATGAGAGGAAATAGGTATATTTTACACCTGCACAGCAGAGTGTAAACCCCCCTGGGAGGATGGGCTTTCTACTGGGGAGCCCCCGCCCCCAAACCAGACATCAGGCCATACCATTTTGTCTTAAAACCTATGATAGAAAAGCAGCCAAAAGCTGTCAAAGATTAGCATCTACTTATCATTATATTAAACGTTGAATCAGTATATCACATATCAGAGGATCTGGGGCCCAAGGACCTATAAGCCCTATCTAGCTCCAACTCATTCTCTAAGGGCAGACCCAAGATAGAGTTAAACAAATGACGTAGTGTCTCATCCAGTTCATGGTGTTCAGTTGTCTCTGTAAATCCTCTAATCCTAATATTGTTGCGCCTTCCTCTGTTTTCAATATCATCTATCAAATCTGTTAGGTATTCCAGTTGGTATGAGTGAGAAGACAAAGTTTGTTCCTGAGAATTTACTTGTTGAGCTATTGATGCTGTATGTGATTCAGCAGCAGACACTTTTTCTGTTAACTCTTGCATGTCCCCTCTAAGGGAGGCTGCTTCAGCCCTGTAAGAGGACTCCAGTCTAGACATATAATTCTCCATGTGCCTCTGGTTGGAATAGCTCGTATTCGATCTCTGAGGTCTCTCCACACTGCCTCACATTGTAATGAGTCATCCTGTTGGTTCTCCTCTGAGCAGCCAGGGGAAGAAGAATGTAATAATGCAGGGAAGGAGCCTCTCTCAGGGGAACTCCGGGCATCAGTGTGTGACTGGGGCCTCTGCAGGTCTGGACCCGCAGCAGAGATAAGAACTGCCAATCTGGTGTGTCCAGGGGCCGGGGCACCAAGTGATCCTCTACCACGCACCTGAGCTCCGAAGGCGCAAAGCCGGAATCTGCCATCTTGGACTGAGGGAGATCCCCCGCAGCAGCAACAAGGCCTCCCGCATCTCCCCAAGTCCAGGAAGCCAGGTCCGCGTCCTCCGCCGATGAAGGTATCGTCCGCTCTGCTAATGTTGATGTGGGGGAGCATTTACCCCAGGACCTTTGGACCTCCGATGCAGGAGATGAGGAGCGCTAGGCAGGGACAGCCGATGCCATCTTAGATCCCACTCTTGCAGGAGAGGCAGATGCTGCAATTTCTTAGGTAGCGGGTAATATTTGTTGGAGGGACCCGCTGAGTACTCACACTGGTCTGCATTATATTCTTCTTCTTTTTTGCCGGCATTGGAAGTGTTTTGACCTGATTTGAAGTGATAGGCATGCCCTGAAGCTGGTCTAGGGATGGGAGCAGACAACCATGCGACTTCACTCCTCCATAGCCAGGCCACGCCCCCCCATTCAAAGAAATTTCAACAAATTCTTGATGTAAACATTAAGATTTGAGAGTCCTCAGTGGCTGATACCTTTTAATGGTTAACTGAAAAGATGGTAACAAGTTGCAAGCTTTCGAGACTACTCAGGTCTCTTCATCAGGCATAGTATGACACAAAATCTGAAGAGTCACATATTTATACACAGTAAGACACAGAAATAATGAAATAGATGAGAGAGGTAATGTAAAGCAGAGCTATTACTGTGGGAGAAAGGTAAACAGTTCTGGCTGTAAATATTGGTTTAGCTCATAGATAAGGACTGTGAAAGTTTTATTGTCTAATGATTGAGATTTCGAGGGTTATGATGACCCCAAAGCTCTGTGAAGCTCATTCCTTAGTTGATGTAAGTAAAGAAAGCAAAGAAAGGAGCACAAATAGCGCTGTTATCCAATAGACAGCAGTAAAGATAAAAGGGAAATTGCTCACCTCTGTGAGAATTCCAGCAGACCCTTAAACCGCAGGGGTTAAACGAAATCACAGAAGTTTTTCTTTGAGAATTCCAGCAGTCACTTTTTTCACCTCCCCAGTTCTTTTTCAATACCCAACATATAGCCACCTCTCCCCAAACCCACACTCCTGTTATCACCGCCCACATTATAGCCTTCCAGTTACCTCTCACCACTCTTAAAGCTCTGTTTTTCAGCTGACAAAACAAATCAGGAGCCCTAGTGTAGCGGGCTATGTGCCTAGCGTGACTGTACACAGCAACTTGAGCAAGTATTTAAGTTCTAGCCCTCCATGGTTCATCATGATTAATATGAAAATTATTGGTATTAAAAGGTCATTTCAAATCTCAGGGAGACAGAAAAATTTGGGAATATAAACTAATGGTGACGTTTGACACCTTCAGAGCAGGAATGAATGTGTTGTTTGGATTTATGTCAGTCTACATCAACTAAGGAATGTGCTCCTCAGAGCTTTGGGGTCATCATAACCCTGGACCAGACCTCAATCACTGGACAATAAAACTTTCACAGTCCTTATCTATGAACTAATCCAATATTTACAGCCAGAACTGTTTACCTTTCTCCCACAGTAATAGCTCTGCTTTACATTACCTGTCTCATCTATTGCATTATTTCTGTGTCCTATTGTGTATAAATATGTGACTCTTCAGATTTTGTGTCATACTATGCCTGATGAAGAGACCTGAGTAGTCTCGAAAGCTTGCAACTTGTTACCATCTTTTCAGTTAACCATTAAAAGGTATCAGCCACTGAGGACTCTCAAATCTTAATATTTTTCTAATAATTTTTCCATGGCTAGCACAGTACAAAAATATATATTTTCCCTGAAGTAAACATAACACCATCTGTAATAAGCTAAAGTTGAAAAGAGGATGGCTTCTACAAATGGATAATAATCCTAAACACGTCAAAATCAAGATCTTCACTGGTAAAGCCCCCCACTCATAACACATTAGGTAGCTGTCAGCCAAAAGACTGTTCAACTGACAGCCATCTCTTCTGAGCCCCTTATATACAAGAACGCTCAGCTTGGCTCCTGTGTTCTCTATGAGAGCGACTAATAAACTCCACTGTCAGCAGCTTATCTGCTGGAAAACAGAATGAGCTACCATTGGAAATACAACATGCAGGCTCCTTCTCTCCTCCAACATCATCTGTAGGGTACGTTCATATGACTGTATTGTCGGTCCCAGTGTTTTCCGTGAAAAAACTGACAGAACTAGACACAGACAGATCTAGGTCCATTGGGCTGTTTAGATAAGTGTTTGAAAAAAAGCAAGTGAAAAAAATCATAGCATAGGTTCTTCCTTAAAATGGATGAGAGTAAGCCATTCAAGTCCAAAGGTGCACAAAAAAACAGATCCCATACAGATCATCCATATAGCTTCCATTTTTTTATGGATACATTTCCATTATTAACCTAGAAAACTGTATTTGGTCTTGTATATGATAATAACTGTTGATGGAAAAGAAGGATGGTGTACAGACCACAACTGACCACCAAACTGATGAAAATCATCCATTTTTCTGGATGAAAAGATAAATGTCCCATTCTTATCTGATGTCAGATTCTCGCTGCTCCACAGTCGGGGAATTCTGCTGGATTTTTTATTTTATAATGCATCAAATGTTTTCTCCTGGTGAAAGGTCTGGACTGCAGGCGGCCGGTTCTTCACCTGAACTCTTCCTCTTCGATGCCATGCTGCTGTGATGGATGTAGTATGTGGTTTAGCATTGTCTTGCCAAAATATGCAAAAAAAAAGATCCAACAAATACACAGAAAAAAAGTATGCAAAAAGAGGGATAACCTAAAAATCTAAAAATAGTCAATGCTTATTAACATGCAAGACATATTAAATATATTTAAAAAGCACAAATGGCTGTAAGCCTGTAACATAAATTTTCCAGACCACAGCACTATAGTGCTACGATCTACCCTGTCTGTCAATAAGGTAATTTAGGAACCCAAAAGTTAATACCACCTTAATACAGATATATTACTGTATAATGTACCAATAATATGAAAATTGTTACATCAATGACCCAGGCCCTAAAATAAGGGCAAGTATTAAAGTGTATAGTGGGTTAAAGATATACACGCCCAATAAATAATGCACAAAAGCACAAAATAAAAGATGATAAAGAGGAGTGTATACAACAATTGTATGATAGAGTCAGAAAAGTTGCAGAAAAATCCTACTGCCGGCACAATAGCAAATAGCCACACAGAGTGAAGGTAAATGTGAAGTTTGTGCCACCTGGGTCATAGATATAACAATTTTCATATTATTGGTATAGCTGTGATTTGGGTTATATTATAATATACCTTTATTAAGGTGGTATCAACTTTTGGTTTCCTAAATTACCTTATTGACAGACAGGGTAGATCCTAGCATTATAGAGCTGCGGTCTGGAAAATTTGTCATTTGTGCTTTTTAAATATTTTTAATATGTCTTGTTTGGCTTGTATGTTAATATACATTGACTATTTTTAGGTGATCCCTCTTTTTGCAACACCTCTGTATAAGGCTCATCATTGATCACTCCTTTCATGTGTAAGCTGCCCGTGTCAGAGGCACTAATGCAGCCCCAGACCATCAGAGATGCAGGAACTAAGCGCTGATAACAAGCTGGATGGTCCCTCTGCTCTGCAGTCTGCAGGACAAGGCGTCCACAGTTTCCATAAATAATTTCATATTTTTATTCATCCGACCTCAGTACAGTTAATATCCTCTGATCTGATTTTTATGTTCTGCAGTGAATATAATATGGCTAAAAGAGATTTCCAAATCATTACATTCCTGTTCTCTTTATACATTTACACAGCGTCACAAGTTTTTTGGAATTGGGGTTGTAAATATATCTATAAATATTTCTATCTACATGTGTACATCCATCAGAATAACTGCTCTTAGCGATGTCACAATATCAGAGTTCTAGAATGTTGATGTCACACAAGTCATGAAGTCACAATATGAAGAACTGATAAAACTTCTGCTCACGGCCTCCTCCACTGAGGGTTATAGAATTTGTGGAGTGAGGATATTTTTGCAATTCTGATTGAGTGAGCAAAATGTCTGAGTATATGCGCAAACGTCGCTTTATTATTGAGTCTATTACAGAGAGCAGCGGTATTGATGACCAGGTGAGTGGCGGATTCTGGAGTATGTTGTCTATTTGAAATTCTGGAAATTTGAAGACTTTTTTTTACTTTTTATTATTTCCTTTTCCCAGTTACTGGTCAATAAAAAATGCCGCAGAGTTTTTGCGTCCGACACAGAGGACAGCAGCGGTGATGAGAATCTCCATCAGGTGAGCGCTCACTTCTCTCCAGCACTGTCTGCGGCTCTGGGGGTCTACTGGAGATCAGGGGACTCCCCATTCTGTGATTATGCCACTGTATCGCTGCTAATCCTTCATTCTCAAGGTCTTTATATTTCTTTATTTCAGTCTCATCCACTTATTTCAAGGTCTCCAAGAAGCCTTGAAGATGAAGATGGTGGCTCTGGTCCCCACCTGCTATACATAGAGTCAGGCATGTAATAAAGCGTCGGGAAGGATCATAAATTCCTTCCTGTAAAATAAGAAAATTAGATTTTTATTGATTAGGAAAACTGAACGACACAGAAGTAAATGACAATGTTTCTTTTTTCTCCAGAGCCCAATTCTCCCCGATTCAGCTTTGTGCAGGAGGAGACAGCAAGGTAATGTATTCCTATATATCCGTTTTATCTGGGTCATGTTCATGATTTCTGGTCGCTAGATGGCGCTATTATTAGCATATTTTCAGATAAGGTGTCAGCTGTATGTCTGCAGGTCGTGTACGGTCTTAGTATATATCCAGTAGTGATGTGTGATCCTCTTTGATGCTTTGTTACCAGGAGACAGGAGCGTCCCATCAATTACTGTTTCCTGAGAAATCTGTCTTCACCCACGTCCAAATATGTCACCGACTTCCGTAAGAACAAACAGGAGCTGGTACGACGTCTGTACAAGTTTTATAACAGGACCGTCTTTGAGAACCAGGTATTCAGTTATAACACACAGCTTGGAATAGGGTTATAGGGGATGAAGGTTTAGAGCTAGGGATAGTGTATCCAGTGTATATAGTATATACCTCTATATTCTGTATGTATATCGTGATATGAGGCGAAGGGTTAGAGCTAGGGATAGTGTATCCAGTGTATATAGTATATACCTCTACATTCTGTATGTATAGGTTGATAGGGGATGAAGGGTTAGAGCTAGGGATAGTGTATCCAGTGTATATAGCATATACCTCTACATTCTGTATGTATATGGTGATACGAGGCAAAGGGTTAGAGCTAGGGATAGTGTATCCAGTGTATATAGTATATTCCTCTATATTCTGTATGTATATGGTGATACGAGGCAAAGGGTTAGAGCTAGGGATATTGTATCTAGTGTATATAGCATATACCTCTATATTCTGTATGTATATGGTGATATGAGGTGAAGGGTTAGAGCTAGGGATAGTGTATCCAGTGTATATAGTATATACCTCTACATTCTGTATGTATAGGTTGATAGGGGATGAAGGGTTAGAGCTAGGGTTAGTTTATCCAGTGTATATAGTATATACCTCTATATTCTGGACGTATATTGTGATAGGAGGATAAAGGATTACAGCTAGGGATGGTGTATCCAGTGTAAATAGCATATACCTCTATATTCTGTAGGTATGGGGTGGTATGGGAGATAGTGAGTAGATGGTTAAAGATAGGGTTAGGGTATCCAGTGTACATAGTATATACCTCTATATTCTGTAGGTGTGGGGTAATATGAGGGATAATGAATGGATGGCTAGAGCTAGGATTAATGTATCCAGTATATATAGTATATACCTCTATCTTCTGTAGGTATGGGGTGATATTGAAGACAGTGAATGGAGGGTTAGAGCAAGGGTTAGTGTATCCAGTGTATATAGTATATACCTCTGTATTCTGTAGTATTGGGTGATATTGAAGATAGTGAATGGAGGGTTAGAGCAAGGTTAGTGTATCCAGTGTATATAGTATATACCTCTATATTCTGTAGGTATGGGGTGATGTGGGGGATAGTGAATAGAGGGTTAGAGCTAGGGTTAGTGTATCCACTATATACAGTATATACCTCTATATTCTGTATTTCTACTTCTTCTGTAGCTTCCTGCATATATGGACATCAGCTGGAATAAAAGGCTGCGTAAAACAGCTGGTCGCACTGGATTCCTGGAGAACAACGGGGACCGCTACGCCATCATCCAGTTATCGGATAAAGTCTGCGATTCAGCAGGTAGTCGTCACATCCGGCACAATTTATAGATTAGCTGTGGTGAAATCTTCCCCACATCTTTACTCCTGATTGTTATTATATCCTGCTTTGTCCTTAGAACGACTCCGAGACACATTGATCCATGAGATGTGTCATGCTGCCTGCTGGGTCATCGATGGCAATGGAGAACTTGCCCATCACCAACTATGGGAGCAGTATTGTGAGAAGGTCGCACAGATCCACCCTGACCTTCCACCCATTACTGTATTCCACAGTTGGGAGTACCACTACCCGGTGGTGTACCAATGCTCAGGGTGCCAGTACAGGTAAGATACGACTCAAATAAACTATGGACAGACGGGCGTCTGATACTGGCCGTGGGTGTATGTGCTACTACCACTGCTTGCTTCATGACTTCTGCAATCAATATGAAGGGGCTCTGTCATTGATGTTGGATGTGTGTGTACCTTTAGGATCTGTCTTTAATATCTTTAATAAGCTTTATCTCCCACTCCAGAGTCGGACGTTGGACGGATTCTCTCGACACCGAGAAGTTTGGGTGCGGCTACTGTGAGAACAAGTTGGTTCTAGTAACCACAACCTGAGAAGATCTATCAGCGACTATCCAGCTCCATCAATAGTCCGATCATCAGCTCGGCCAAGATAGCAGCACACAGATGAAGTCATCCAGAAGACTAGTGGAAAGTCACATCTCAGTCTTCCACCATTTTTCGGGCGTCACGGTGACTCAGTGGTTAGCACTTGTGTCTGCAGCACTCAGGTGGTGGAAATAAATCCGACCACGGACATCTGCATGGAGTTTGTATGTCCTCCCCGTGTCTGCGTGGGTTTCCTCCGGGTTCTCCGGTTTCCTCCCACACTCCAAAAATATACTGATAGGTTAATTGGCTTATTCCAAATTGTCCCTAACATGAATTATGGTTCTCCCTGTACAGCGCTACAGACTATGTCATCGCTATATTATCGAGGGGAATCAAATTCATCATTAAATACAAATGCTTTAAACAAACTTATTATTGTAATGTTGCCTTGTGTCAGTCATTTCATACACAGATTATTCCAAAAAAGTTATGTCCTATAGTGGGACGTCTGGAGGTGAGATTCCGCCATACCGATGGCCAGGGACAGGCATGCGGGTGCTAACACCTACATGGACTGGCAGGACAGGCTTACACTGGTAATATACAGCGTATACACCCACAACGACTCACACACATCAAACCAAGCAAAGTCATCAAGTTTCAGAGCTCCCATAGAAATGAATGGTGATAGCCGCACATGCGCAGCCACTTTCCATTTCTGACAGTGTGTAACGGGGTAGTTCTTGAGTTACATGTGGGTCCCTGATCTCAGCAATGGGACCTGCATCTATCAAACATTTATGACGTATGCTTTCGATAGAGGATGAAATAATGTCTTCAATGCGCTTCGTCACGTGTCCACGGGCATGCTCGCGATTTCTCATGCTGACCCTATGCTGCTCTCTGATTCAGTTATGTCACCAGCAACATAGTGCATTAAGCATTAATGCTTTAAAGGGCACAGCTCAACTTTCCATCCTAATCTGGCACCTCAAACGTCACAAATTTTTCCAGGGCATTCATAAGGGGTATCTCTGCATTATCGTCCCGAACGGGGAAACAGCTGATCAGCGGATGTGCACGGTGCTGGACCCTCACTGATCTGATATTGATGACCTATTCTAAAGATATTCCACCAATTATCAAACACCTGAATAACTTCTTTAATTAGTTTATGGGAGTGATTGAACCATTTTTAAGCCAAACACAATCCTTAATATTTATTCTTCACCGGAAGGTACAATGTGTTAAAAAACAGCTGATTATGGGGCCCATGGGCATTACAAGTATTGGAGACCCGCTCCTTTCTAATGGGAACATTTTTTTATGAGGCCCTCCTCCACGTCTCTTCCAAGGGGCATTGGAGTGACTCCCAATTTTTGGCAGCCCTTGCATTCACTGCATAGCAAACACAATGGGAGACCCTCTTTGTAATAATGGGATCATTGTTTTCAGGAGGCCCTCTGACCTCCACGTCTTTTCCAAGGGGCATTGGAGTGCCTCCAAATTTTTGGCAACCCTTGCATTCACTGCATAGGCAAACACAATGGGAGACCTAATTCCTAATAATGGGAAATTTGTTTTCAGGAGTCCCTCCTCTAGGTCTCTTCAAAGGGGTATTGGGGTGCGTCCAAATTTTCAAAGTGGTATTGGGGTGCGTCCAAATTTTGAGCAGCCCTGCCACTCACTGCATACGCAATAACAGTATAGGAGACCTACTCTTTAGTAATGGGAACAATAAAACATAGCCGGCTGGTGGCTCTCTAAGAATAGTGAGGGCCGATTGCTGGCCCTTTAAGAATAGTAAAGGCCGCCTGATGAACATTGTTGACAGAAGTGACCTGGGAGTCAGAAATGCTTCCAGGGGTCTTTCCCACACTGTCCCCATGTCATTTGAACACTGTTCCCATAGATTTGGGCAATTTGCAATCTTCAGACCGCCGGGGGGAGGCGCCTGAAAAATGCCCGAGTTTGCCATAGACTTACATTGGGCTCGTTGCTCGGGTTGAGCACCCGAGTATTCCAATGTGGTCGGCCTGAGCATCGAGCACCCGAGCATTTTAGTGCTGGCCCATCACTACTCATAAGAGCACATTTATCTTTACAAACAACAGAACAGTGTTAGCTGTCACATCTGTGTTCTGATACCTTAGCTCCCCAATAAGACATGGGAGTAAATCAATACTTTACAAGCTGCTCTGTGGCTGGGGGCACTGGTAAAATAGTGTCTTATTGTCATGCAAGGTGAGGGAAGGAACAGTGTACAAGGACAGGAATAGGGGGAAGGGGAAGGGAGCCCAACATCTAGAGAAAGGGGGAGTGGAGACCCCTAGGCAGATCTAATATCACCCTGACTACTCTATCATACTTATATAGGTTCATCTCCAATAGCAGAGCAGGAAACTTAATCCCTGAATGTCCCTAGAGCTAGGCCCTAGGTAGGGAGGGCCACTATATGAGGGGCAGCTTATGATAAGTGTTACTTCTCTTTTCTTTACATGATACCAGATTGATGGTGCTATTGTGGGCTGATGTTCTTCATAGACTTGTGTGAACAGCCCCTATTATATTCTTGCTCGGATGATTCAGAAGTTTGCTGTATATATGATACCTCTCTGTGGAGAATCAGCTTTAGGGATTCTCTTAACAATGTAAGAAAAAAAAAGATTAACCACTGCATGTGATAGGGGTTATATACTGGGCTCGGGTAATGATTGATAGAACTTATTCAGGAATTTATAAGCCCTACTAGCCCAGTTATTTGTAGTTATGTATTGTCTCTAAATTTCCCTAGAGCTGTCATTTTGCTTTATTGAACAGTTGTCGTCTTTTAATGTTTATTGAAATGGTCAGTCTCTGAATCTATACGTTCACTTCTTCCTATCTTTTTTCACGACTGTAGTTTTGTATTTATTAGGATAAATGTATTTATTAGTATAGAAGAATTTTTAGGGACATAAGGGACACCGTCGTTAAGCAGGGGCGCCACTTAACACAAATTATGGTGCCAACCTCCTCTGCCAGGAAGGTAGAGACATTAGGGATAAAGTAGGGACAGGTTTAGCCTGCACTCTCTCCTGATCAGTGTGTAACCTAATATGGATATTCCCTAATACTTTATTTTGTATTTTTGTTGTTTTGTCTATTGTGGATTGTTATAGTCCTTTTCAGATAATTTATTAAAAGTTACATTTTAGGGGTCTAATCTTCTATAGGTTTTTCATGCTAAATTAGGCCCTGTTTACATATTTTTTTTGCTAAGGTGTTTAACTGAACACTAGTCAGGCCCCACTGTAACTAAAGAAAACAAGGTAAACAAACAAAGGGGATACATTTAGCTTGAGAAGACACCAGAGAGGTAGCGCCAACTGTCCTCCAAGGGAAGTCCAAGAATGAACTAGCTGGCTACTAGTACTCCAGGCATAGACAGCAGAACATAGAACTATCACCAGCGACTCTCTGGAGACACAGAGTTTTTAACTACCAAGCAAGGGTGTGTCAACCAGCAGCAGAAGGTGGAGGTCACCGCTGGGTACTAAAGGAAGAAGGATATCACTACACTACAGAGATGAGAGGATCAAGAAGGTGTCTGTAATGCCAAGCGCAGTGACCTTCTACAGCCGGATCCAGAGTGACTGTCTCTCACACTTGATACACCAGTGATATCTGATAAACAAAAAAAAATAAAATGTTGTAGGTACGTTCTCCTGAAATGGTTGCAACAGTCACAACTCCTATAAAAGCATGTAAAGGCTGCTGCAGGATGTCACGCACGGTGTGGGAAAGACTAAGTGCAACACGAAGGGAAGAAGGGGAGGAAGCCAAAACACTAGGGTAAGTGGGATTGGAGACCCCTAGGCAGATCTAATATCACCCTGCCTACCCTACCATCCCTATATAGGTTCCACACTTATCTCCGAACAGGACCCTAAACCCTGGATGACCCTAGAGCTAGACCCTAGATAAGGAGGGGGAAGGGTGAGCACTGGTCAGGACCTACTACAAACTATAGACAACAAGGTAGACAAACAAAGGGGATTAATTTATCTTAAGAAGACACCAGAGGAGTAATGCCAACTGTCCTCCAAGGGCACCAGAGAAGACGCTAGCCGATTGCTAATGCTCCAAGCCTGTACATAGAAGTATTACCGGCAATTCCCTGGAAAAAACGGAGTGTTTTTAACTCCCAGGCAAGGGTGTGTCAATCAGCAGCAGGAGGGAGATTGCCACTGGGTCATAAAGGCAGAAGGATTAAGAAGGCATCTGTAATGCCAAGCGCAGTGACCTTCTACAGCCAGGTCTATTACACCTGTCACACCCTTGACACAGGACCACCAATAAATTCAAATGAAGAAAATGAGAGGAATACGGTGGTTCAGAGTCCGCACTGCCCAGAGTTCAAAAGGTGTAGTCGCACACAAGGATTAAGCATGAATGTGGTTTATTGTGTCAATGCGTTTCAAGGTCTCCAAACCTCTTCATCAGGACCAAACCACAATGATTTTTATATATATACAGTACAGACCAAAAGTTTGGACACACCTTCTCATTTAAAGATTTTTCTGTATTTTCTATTTGCTATGACTGCATAATATGCGAACAAAATTAGATACAGTGGGTATGGAAAGTATTCAGACCCCTTTAAATTTTTCACTCTTTGTTTCATTGCAGCCATTTGGTAAATTCTAAAAAGTTCATCATTTTTTTCTCATTAATGTACACTCTACACCCCATCTTGACTGAAAAAAACAGAAATGTAGAAATTTTTGCAAATTTATCAAAAAAGAAAAACTGAAATATCAGGTGGTAACAAGTATTCCGACCCTTTGCTCAGACAGTCATATTTAAGTCACATGCTGTCCATTTCCTTGTGATCCTCCTTGAGATGGTTCTACTCCTTCATTGGAGTCAGACTGTGTTTAATTAAACTGATAGGACTTTATTTGGAAAGGCACACACCTGTCTATATAAGACCTCATAGCTCACAGTGCATGTCAGACCAAATAAGAATCATGAACTCAAAGGAACTGCCCAAGGAGCTCAGAGACAGAGTTGTGGCAAGGCACAGATCTAGCCAACGTTACAAAAGAATTTCTGCAGTATTCAAGGTTCCTAAGAGCACAGTGGCCTCTATAATCCTTAAATAGAAGAAGTTTGGGACCACCAGAAGTCTTCCTAGACCTGGCCGTCCAGCCAAACTGAGCAATTGTGGGAGAAAAGCCTTGGTGAGAAAGGTAAAGAAGAACCTCAAGATCACAATGGCTGAGCTCCAGAGATGCAGTAGGGAGATGAGAGAAAGTTCCACAAAGTCAACTATCACTGCAGCCCTCCACCAGTCAGGCCTCTATGGCAGAGTGGCCCAACGGAAGCCTCTCCTCAGTGCAAGACATATGAAAGCCTGCATCGAGTTTGCTCAAAAACACATGAAGGACTCCCAGACTATGAGAAATAAGATTCTCTGGTCTGAGACGAAGATAAAACTTTTTGTTGATAATTCTAAGCGGTATGTGTGGAGAAAACCAGGCACTGCTCATCACCTGCCCAATACAATCCCAACAGTGAAACCAGGGAAAATTTGGGCCGAATGACCTCTTTAACTGGATTAGTAATATCAGCCTACAGTGGGCGAATTTCCTTCTGCTGATTATGAATAATAGGCAGTAGCCCATGATGATTTTTTATTTAATTCTGTAGTTTACACATAATGTACACTGCGGGTGCTGACTAAAACTCCCATCATTGTCCCCTGATCTTAGGGAGACAAGGCTTTAGATGATAGGTAACTATATCTGTATTTTTTATTTTTAATTCAATATGTATTTATTTATTTTACTTTAAGAACAGGCCCTGGCTGATGACTACTTCCATCAGCGGCGCCTGCTCTCGCCGTTATTAGTGAACGCAGGCATAGGCTGATCTGATGGGAGTAGTACACTCATCAGCCAACGCCTGTGACCCGCGGTAAGCTTTTTACATCTGACAGCATGATCCTGCAGTGCTCTAACTGGTGGTAACGATGTTACCGCCGATCAGAGCTGCCAGTGTTTCTCATGCTGTCACACAGATGACATCATGAGAAACACAGACTTCCTGAGGATTGCTAGAGAGGCAAATCAGAACACTCGACTGACTGCAAAAGACCTTCAGAAAGATTTATCAGACCCTGGACTTGTGGTACATTGTTCTACTTTTCGGAGACACGTGCACAAATATGGCCTTCATGGAAGAGTCATGAGAAGAAAACCTCTCCTGCATCTGACGCGCCCCCTGGGCCTGTGTTGTGCAGGGGATACCCGGAACCGGATCGCTGGGGGTTGTAGTCCTCCGTGGCTGTGACCCGGTCCGTGCCCAAGGCGGTCAAACCAGTGGCAGTCTGAGTGTGATAACAAATGTCCGACTACGCCACCCGTGGATTGCGGTCAGTGGGGACCGCCGCTGCGCTGCAGACCGCTGAGGCTGATGTTGTATGCGCAGCCGAGTATGGGATAACTCCCCACGGGAGAAGTATTGCCTCAGGGCAGCAAGTGTGGATGATGAGAGTGATGGTGTGAGCGTCCCAGTACTAATGGTGCTGGTGCGGCGATGAAACACAGAGACGTGTGGTGCAGTTAAGGGTCTTTACTGATGGTATAACGCAGACCCTCCCGGGAGTACTGGCTAGCAGTAGAGGCCTGGTCAGTCTGAGAGCTAGCAGGATCTCCCCCTGGCCAGGTGGAGTTGTAGGCCTCCCCGTCTCTCTGCACTCTTTCCTGGCTACCTTGCTGTGTGCGGGTAGAAGTAGCCCACGTCCCTGAGTATACCGTGTGGTGCTCACCCGTATGACCGGTGACTTGGGGCCTTCCGTTAGCCTCCGCTTCACGATGGCAGTGCTGGTCCCTTGCTTGTGACCGTGCCTCCGGGCTTCTATGGCCAGAGGACATGGAATCCCCTGCCGGTTGGATTCTGCTGCTGGACCTGGATGTCCCCACAGCCTCGGACTCCGTGTCCGGGTTTAGTGTCTTCAGCCAAGGCGAGCTTTCTAGCTTCCAGCCTCTGGCACTCGCTCCTGCTCCTACAGAGCTTCTAGTTCTCGCTTTCCCTCTCCAGGCTCTGACTCTCAGACTCTGTCTGTCCTAATCCCGCCCCAGACCCAGTTTATAAGGGCAGATTCCTCCCCTCCCAGGTCTTGGCGGGCAGTGTTGCATGCTTAGGGCTCCTGACCAGAGAAACCTTCCACTTGCTCTCAGACATAATATTTCTATTACTGTGGCAACCAGACCCCTGGGGTGCCACACATCCTTATCATAAAAATCAGCATCAGAAGTATACAAAAGAACATCTAAACAAGTCGGATGCATTTTGGAAACAAGTACTGAGGACCGATGAGATTAAAATAGAACTCTTTGGCCTCAATGATCATAGGTATGTGTTGAGAAAAAGGGCACAGAATTTCAGGAAAATAATATCTCGCCAATCATTAAGCATGGGGGTGGATCAATCATTGCTTTGGGGTTGTGTTGCAGCCAATGGCACGGGGAACATTTAACGGGTAGAGGGAAGAATAGATTCAATGAAATTTCAGTATAATCTCTTTTTATTGAAATAGAAATAGACATTAACATATATAACATACATTAATAAATGCCGGTGTTTAGTCATCATGGCGATCAAAATAACATATTCTCTATCACTTCTCTGATAAGACTCGTACACCTCTTATCTAATAATGTAAATGACTCGCCCCCTGGGCCGTGGGGCTCTCGGAGTCGGGCAACAGGGCAATAATGGGGGTAGTAGTGGCAACCCGGTCCGTGGCTCAGGGTGGTCAGACCAAATGTTGTGGCAGTCTATTTATATGGTTTTGCAATGTCCGACTACGCCACCCGTGGATTGCGGCTATTATGAACCGCCGCTGCAAGGCAGTCCCCTGAGGCTGATGGTGTGTGCAGCTGAGATAGTATAACTCCCCACGGGAAGAGTGTAGCCTCAGGGCAGTGTAGTAGATGGTGGGGGTGATGGTGCAGGGAGTCCCAGTACCGTTAGTGCTGGCAAAGTAAGAAGCACAAAGACAACATGTTGCAGTCCAGGGTCTTTTACTCACAGTTCGTATACTCCAAGCCACTTCTGTACAGGTAGTGACTGCCCAAGCCGTGCCACGTCCACCAGGTGAGGGGCTCGGTCAACTCCCAGGCAATTCAGGAGCATGGCACAGGACCCCCTTCTGTCCTTTCTCTGGCTCGTGCCCCATCAGTGACCAAACTTCTGTCCAGCTGCAGCGGATTTATGCGGGAAAACGTGGGCCCCGTTTCCCGCTATCCTATATGGTGCCTTCCTAGCAGGTTTAGTGAGGGGTCGCACCAATATATGATCACGACCTCCGGTTCTTGGCTGAGGATTATTTGCCTCCACCAACTTGATCGAAGTCGATCGCGGAATTGCGGGGGCAAGGGGAGGTGATCGGCGATACTCACCTCCTCTTCCGGCTTCCAGCGCAGTCTGCAAAGGCTTCCCGGGTGTTGCCATGACGACCCGATGTCGTCATGACAACATCCGGGTCACCAGAGAGCAGGAAGATTGCTTGGACATGCGCAGTGCATCTCCAAGCAATCTTCACACTGTGCACTTCTGATAGCCTTCATGGCATAGGGATGGTGCTCCATTCCTGTGCCATGCAGGCGATCAGAAAAAAAAAAGTGAAAGTCCCAGAGTGGGACAAAGTAATAAAGTGTATAAACTGTGTGAAAGTGGAAAAAAAAAAAAAAATGTGCAAAAATATTATAAAAAAATAAAAAAAATAATACACCAAAAATAAAAATATAATGTACCCATCAATAAATATTATTATAAAAAAATAAAAAAAAACAATAAAAGTACACATATTTGGTATCGCCGCGTCCGGAACAACCTGACCTATAAAACTGTCCCACTAGTTAACCCCTTCAGTGAACACGGTAAAAAAAAAAAAAACGAAGCAAAAAACAATGCTTTATCACCATACCGCCAAACAAAAAGTGGAATAACACGCGATCAAAAAGACGCATATAAATAAAAATGATACCGCTGAAAATGTCATCTCGTCCCGCAAAAAACAAGCCGCCATACAGCTCCATCAGCCGAAAAATAAAAAAGTTATAGCTCTCAGAATAAAGCGATACTAAAAAATATTTTTTTCTATAAAATAGCTTTTATTGTGTATAAGCGCCAAAACATAGAAAAATGATACAAATGTGGTACCGCTGTAAACGTACTGACCCGAAGAATAAAGCTACCTCATCAATTTTACCACACGCGGAACAGAATAAAAAAAAAAAAAAAAAAACAATTCCTGAATTGTTGGTTTTTGTTTATTCTGCCTTCCAAAAATCGGAATAGAAAGCGATCAAAAAATGTCACGTGCCTGAAAATGGCACCAATAACAACGTCAAGTCATCCCGCAAAAAACGAGCCGTCACATGACTGTCTGCCAAAATCTGGAAAAATTATAGCTCTCAAAATATGGCGATGCAAAAACTAGATTTTACAAAAAATGCGTCTTTTAGTGTGTGACAGCTGTCAGTCATAAAAACCCCATATGATTCTGGCATTGCTGTAATCACACCGACCCGAAGAATAAAGTCGTCTAATCACTTATACCGCACAAGGAACGGCGTCAAAAATAAACTCTTGGGTTAGGATTGGGCTAGGGTTAGGGCTGGGTTTGGGGCTAGGGTTGTGCTGGGGCTAGGGTTGTGCTGGGGCTAGGGTTGTGCTGGGGCTAGGGTTGTGCTAGGGTTAGGGCTGGGGTTGAGATTTTTTTCAAAAGTAAGAAAAAAAGATGACGATATGGCGACTAGTGTTGAGAGCAAGTGCTCGCTACTTGAGTTTGCATCGGGTGCTCTGGTATGCATTGAGTATCGTGGGTATTTGAGTGACATGCTCGAGTCTCTGCCCCATATGCTTCGCAGCCAAAAAACTTTACGGGGATTGCCTGCCATGCACGAGCGATCCCCGCATGTTTTTTTTTGGGTGTCTAATAACCGTGAAACATGCGGAGCAGGGACTCGAGCATGTCACTCGAGCACACGCTGTACATGGTGCATACCTGAGTACCTGATGCAAACTTAAGTAGCGAGCACTTGCGCTCAAGAATAATGACAACTTATTCAATATGATGACCTAATGTAAACAAATTCTGTGCTGTACCTCTGGGTTCAAAATGTTCACTATACACCTTAATAAAATCCTTGAGGGGTATAGTTTCCAAAATGGGGACACTTGTGGGGGATCTCCACTGTTTAGGCACATCACGGGCTCTCCAAACGCGACATGGTGTCCGCTAACAAATTGAATGGAAAATCGGCTCAAATTGTTAGCGGACGCCATGTTGCTTTTGGAGAGCCCCTGTGTGCCCAAACATTGGAACTCCCCCACAAGTGACCCCATTTTGGAAACTAGAACCCCCAAGGCACCTATTTAGATGCATAGTGAGCACTTGGAATCCCCAGGTGCTTCACAAATTGATTCGTAAAAATGAAAAAGTGAAAAAAAAAACACTTTTTCATTTTTATGAATCAATTTGTGAAGCACCTGGGGTTCCAAGTGCTCACTATGAATCTAGATAGGTGCCTTGGGGGGTCTAGTTTCCAAAATGGGGTCACTTGTGGGGGAGCTCCAATGTTTGGGCACGCAGGGACTCTCTAAATGCAACATGGTATCCGCTAACAAATAGAATGGAAAATAGGCTCAAATTGTTAGCGGACACCACATTGCGTTTGGAGAGCCCCTCTGTGCCCAAACTTTGGAGCTCCCCCACAAGTGACCCCATTTTGGAAACTAGACCCCCCAAGGCACCTTTCTAGATGCATAGTGAGCACTTGGAACCCCCAGGTGCTTCACAAATTGATTCGTAATAATGAAAAAGTGAAAAAAAAAACACTTTTTCATTTTTATGAATCAATTTGTGAAGCACCTGGGGGTTGCAACTGCTCACTATGCATCTAGATAGGTGCCTTGGGGGGTCTAGTTTCCAAAATGGGGTCACTTGTGGGGGAGCTCCAATGTTTGGGCACACAGGGGCTCTCTAAACGCAACATGGTGTCCGCTAATTATTCACGCAAATTTTACAATCAAAAAGTCAAATGGCGCTCCTTCCCTTCCGAGCCCTACAGTGCGCCCAAACAGTGTTTTTTCCCCAAATATTGGGTATCTGCGTGCCCAGGGGAAATTGCACAACAAATTTTGCGGTCCATTTTTTCTTGTTACCCCTGTGAAAATAAAAAAAATTGGGTCTAAAGTAACATTTTTGTGAAAAAAGTTAAATGTTCATTTTTTTCTTCCACATTCAAAAAATTCCTGTGAAGCACCTGAAGGGTTAATAAAGTTCTTGAATGTGGTTTTGAGCACCTTGAGGGGTGCAGTTTTTAGAATGGTGTCACTTTTGGGAATTTTCTGTCATAAAGACCTCTCAAAGTGACTTCAAATGTGATGTGGTCCCTAAAAAAATGGTTTTGTAAATTTTGTTGGAAAAATGAGAAATCGCTGGTCAACTTTTAACCCTTATAGCTCCCTAACAAAAAAAAATTTTGGTTCCAAAATTGTGCTGATGTAAAGTAGACATGTGGGAAATGTTATTTATTAACTCTTTTGTATGACATATCGCTCTGATTTCAGGGCTTAAAAATTAAAATTTTGAAAATTGCAAAATTTTCTAAATTTTCGCCAAATTTCCATTTTTTTCACAAATAAACGCAAGTGATATCGAAGAAATTTTTCCAAAATCATGAAGTACAATATGTCACGAAAAACAATCTTAGAATCACAGGGATCCGTTGAAGCGTTCCAGAGTAATTACCTCATAAAGTGACAGTGGTCAGAATTGTAAAAATTGGCCCGGTCATTAACGTGCAAACTACCCGCGGGGCTTAAGGGGTTAAAATTCGGAAATCCAGCTCCACTGGCTATTTAGGGCGGTTTAATGTCTGCATATTTATCCTGGGTCTATATTTACCCCACACAAACCTGATTAATGCTGTACGTAGTTTGCTGAAGAAGCTGCATGGCGAGAAATGGGAACAGTTTGAAAAATGTATAAAAAGCGGGGCAAGATATAGTTTTTTACTGCGTTGATTTTACCAAACCAGGATAGTCTCAGTTTACTGTAATTCAGTAGGTCTTTATATGTACGATCCAAAAGCGATTGGTAATTTAGTGCAAAAAGTTTGAAAAGTCAGGAGAAATGAGCACGCCTAAGTATTTTATCGCTTCTGACTTCCATTTAAAAGGGAAGTTATCCATTACATGTTCAACTTCTCTCTGTGACAGCGATACATTTAATGCCTCCGATTTTGAATAATTAACTTTAAAATTACTCAGGATCTATCAAACTCCTTCATTAAAGCAGGAAGAGATGTCTGAGGCTGAGACACATAGAGGAGAAGGTCGTCTGCATATAATGCTGTCTTATATGTGATGCGACCCCTGGGCCGTGGGGTACTCGGCAGCCGGGCCTCTGGTTGCTGGGGGATATCACGGTAGCTGGCCCGGTCTATGACCCAGGGCGGTCAATAAAAGGGGGGATACTTTATAGGGGATTTAAGAAAGCGTTCGTGACGCCACCTGTGGATTGCGGCTAGAGGCAGCCGCCGCAGCGGAGCAGTCCTCTGGAGCTGGTGTTACGGCAGCAGGGATGGTGTGGCTCTCCACAGGTAGAGGTAGCTCCAGGGCAGCATGGGGTGTAATGGTGGTGGTGCAGGGGAGAGAGACGGCAGGGCGGTCCCGGAGGAAAGACGGACACTCACACAGGGGTAAGCTTCAGTTCCTTTACTGGTGATGTTGCAGGCACGGTCCAGGGTACTCCAGGCGAAGGGCACACTTTTGGACTCTCCCCATTGAGCGGGTATAGGGCCTCCTGATCCGTTGCTTTATTCTCTAAGCTTCTGACCTGCCTGGAGCTAGGCCTAGCTTGGTTACTGTCTCTCTTTGCACCTGCTGACCTGGTGATATGGCCTTCTCTTTGGAGATCACTCTGCCTGGACGCTGGGACCTCCGTGACTCCTTGCCCTGGTACTGTAATCAGTGTTTGGTGAACCTGGGACCTGTAGTCCACCAGGGGTTCCGGTTGTTCCTACTGGGTATAAAGGGTCCCTGTAGGCGCGGACCAGGTGTCCAGTATATATATATCTGCCCCCTCACTACTTCTTCCTTCTCCTCTCGCCTTCGGCCACACTCAAGGCCCTCACACGTGCTGTAGACCTTGGTTCGCCTAAGCACAGCTGCCAGCGTGCTGCTCTCTTCACTGCTTTCTGAGCGTCAGCACGCTCTCTGCTCAACTCTGAGCTGTGTTCCTCTCTGTGTCTGAACACTAAACTGAGCTGCCTAGCTCCACCCTCCCTATATATATCCCTAACGGGCTCCCTCTGCTGGTCTGAGGTGGTAAGGTGGAGGTGCGTGAATGTGTGAGGGCCTCTTGTGGAGAAGTCCATCAATGCACCTTTCTGGGTTCTGTGGCACCAATGTGCAGCAGGGTGCCACATTCCCCACTAGTAAAACTCAGTACTTCTGGACTGAAGCATTTTTCTCAAACAGGTTTAAACAATAACATTTCTTCCCTTTATGGGAGGCACTTTCCTTGAACGTTACAGGTGACATTATAATACAATAATTACAACTATAAATAACAATAAAGTTACAGTCAGTCCCGTAACTTGGTGTCCATTTCACCGAAGAAAGAACATGAGGGACCCGCCTGAAAACCCTCAACGTAGGCTCTGGGCGTGGCTACAGGGCATGGGTGATCCAGGTGCTGGACCACGTCTTCGGCCACGCCAAATGGGTTTTTGTTCTGTGGTCTAATAAGGGGCACTCCAGGGAGCGCAACTATGTACATGACAGTTTTTGGGCTGCTCACAGTCCTCAGCCACTGAGTCCTTTATATATACCCTTACGGGTAACCAAATAAACACATATATTTCAGTTTATACAATAAACATAATGCAATATCCTACTGGGTAACTATTTATACTGCAGGTATTTCTCTATTTACTCCCTATACCTGACAGGGGTCTGGCCTTTTCTGCTACGTGATGACCTACGTAGTACGGGGATGCGTGTAGTGTGGATGCTTGTGTAATTTCCAGCTTTATGGGTTGATGGACTGCAAGACTGCCTTAACCTCTCTATGGGACTGGCAAGTACACTGCTTACTGGGCCTTCTGGCTCTGCTTCTACTGGTGATCCTTCTTCCGGGGATTCTTTCTGAGCAGGCTCTTCTGGGGCACTTACAGGTTCTACTTGCAATGGAGGGTCTGCTGGCTGTTGGTAGAAGTGTAACACAGGTATTATTACCACTCCATCCAGTTGAGGCCAATCTGCCGGGAAATCTCCTAAGACAGTATGGAGTACTTCTTCTTTAGGCTCCTCCGGTACGGTGAGAGGCACTTCCTCCTGGGGCTTCAGCGGACTTGGGCACAACTTCAGATGGTCTCTTGATACCGTTGCAGTTGTTCTTCCTCCGTCTTTGCTAATTAGACAGGTTTTCCTATTGTCGAACCTGGAATTCAACACAGTGTAAGGTTCCCTTTCCCACTGGTCGTCAAGTTTGTGGCTTCTTCTCTTTCGTTTCAACACAACTTCTCCAGGTGTCAAGGGTTCGGCTGGTGCACTCTTGTTGTACTGTGCTTCCTGCTTATCTCTCACCCTACTTAGACTGTTTTCGACACAGGCCTGTACTCTCTTGTACTGCTCCTGTCGAGTCGCATCCCAGTCTTCAGTGGACATATCTGCTTCCGGCTCTACCACTCCAAGCTCCAGGTCCATGGGCAACTTTCCGTGTCTTGCTCTCATGAGGTACGCTGGAGTACAATTGGTGGAACTCACAGGTATGTGATTGTACAGATCTACCAGGTCAGGTAGTTTGTCTGGCCACTGGTTTCTTTCCTCTAGAGGTAAGGTCTTCAAAAGGTCGATGACTATGTTATTCATCTTTTCACATAACCCATTGGTTTGGGGGTGGTACGGTGTAGTCTGGATCTTCTTACACCTGTACAGATGGCAAAACTCTTTGAACAGCTCGGCTTCAAAGGCAGGGCCTTGATCCATCAACACTTTATCCGGGTATCCATGGGGCCTGCAGAAGTATGCTTGAAACGTCCTTGCTGCTGTTTCTGCCATCAGATCCTTGATGGGGGCTACCACCAGGAACCAGGAGTAGTGATCCACCATGGTCAGGGCATACGAGTAGCCTGACCTGCTGGGTGACAAATTGACGTGATCCAGGGCAACGATCTCCAGGGGCTGGGTTGTCTTGATGGACTGCAGGGGTGCCTTCTGGCTGCTGTAGTCTTTTCTTCTGAGACTACAGGGTCCAAAATCCCAGCACCACCTCTCTATGAAGCTTCGCATTCCAACCCAGTAAAACCGACTCTTCAGGAGAGTTTCCAGCTTTTTCCAGCCAAAGTGCAATGCTTGATCGTGGTAGACCTCCAATACCATCTGGATGTCTGTCCTGGGCACTACGATCTGCCATACCATCTCATGGGTCCTGGGGTTAACATACTTTCGGCACAGTTTCTCTCTATAGATGAACAGCCGGCTTCTCTCATTCTACAGTTGCTTGGCTTGTGGAGTCGCGTCCTTCTCCAGGGAGGAACCTTCCTGGGTTATCAGTTCTATGATACGGCTGACAACCGGGTCGCTGTCCTGGGTCTCCTTCCAACTGTGGTGAGGTAAAGGGTTTAGTGTGTTACCACGATACCTCCTGGAGGTGCGCTGCTCATGGACCATCCCATTTCTATGGAAGGCAGGTAGCTCAATCTCCTGCAGGTCATCCACTTCTTCTTCAGTGTCCGACTGGTGAGGCTTGTGGCCTGCCCTGTACTTGATGGTGAACTGATAGTTTAACAGACGGGCCATCCAACGCTGTTCCATGGCTCCCAACTTAGCTGTCTCTAGATGTGTCAAGGGGTTGTTGTCAGTGTAAGCCGTGAACTTACTGGAGGCCAAGTAGTGCTTGAATCGTTTAGTGATGGCCCAGACCAAGGCCAGGAGCTCCAAATTGAAGGAGCTATAGTTTTCTGGATTCCTCTCGGTAGGGCGGAGCTTCCTGCTGGCATAGGCAATCACCTTCTCTTTGCCATACTGCTTCTGGCTTAACACAGCTCCTAGTCCCTCATTGCTGGCATCAGTGTACAGCAGGAATGGTTGGCTGTAGTCAGGGTAGGTCAGGATTTCTTCGCCAGTCAGGATCTCTTTCATCACTGCAAAGGACTCAGCCTGCTCTTTACCCCACTGGAAGGGGGGGTTCTTGCCTCTGTTGGACGGTATTACCAGGAGATCTTGCAAAGGTGCTGCCTTCTTGGTGTAGTCCTTTACAAACCTCCGGTAATACCCAACCAGTCCCAGGAACTGACGTACCTCCTTGAGATTCTTCGGCTCCGGCCATTTCTGGATGGCAGTGACCTTCTCCGGGTCTGGTGCTACTCCTTCTGGACTGACGATGTGCCCCAGGTACTGAACCTTCCGTTTGAGCAGGTGGCACTTGGAAGGCTTCAATTTCATCCCATACCGGGACAATGCTTCAAATACCTCCACCAAGTGCTTCAAATGGTCCTCATACATCTTGGAGTACACTATCACGTCATCCAGGTATAGCAGCACGGTATTGAAGTTACGGTGTCCCAAACAGTACTCCATCAATCTCTGGAACGTTCCAGGGGCGTTGCAGAGTCCGAACGGCATACTGTTGAACTCGCAGAGTCCCATCGGGGTAGTGAAGTCCGTCTTCTCCCGGTCCTCCTCAACAACTGCTACTTGGCAGTACCCACTAGTGAGGTCAAGGGTAGAGAAGTAATTTGCAGGCTTTAATGCAGCCAGGGATTCCTCTATACGGGGCAAAGGGTATGCATCTTTATGTGTTATGCGATTTACCTGTCTGTAATCTACACACATCCTCATGCTTCCATCCTTTTTCCTGACCAGGGGAGCTGCACAGGGGCTACAGCTATCTCTTATAACCCCTGCCTTCCTCATGTCATGCAACATTTCCTTCGCTTTCTGGTAGTGTGCTGGTGGGATTGGCCTGTAACGTTCTTTGATGGGTGGATGGTCATCTGTGGGTATATAGTGTTATACCCCTTCAAACCTCCCGAAATCAAGTGGGTGTTTGCTGAATACCTGCTCGTATTCCTGGACCACCCTGTATACACCATGTTTTTTATGGACTGGAGTGGCGTCAGTTCCAACATGGAGCTGTTGACACCAATCCTCCAACTGAGCTTCGGAGTCATTGTCCACCACTGTATCTGGTGGGGTCAAGGATTCCACTGTGTGTATGGCGTTGTTATCATTGTTATCCACAGTATACAACCTGGCGACAGTGGTATATCTTTGAAATTTAACTTCATCCTCCCCATAATTTAGGAGTCGTACGGGTACCCTCCCATTGCGTACATCAACCACCCCTCTGGCAGTTAAGAGTGTAGGTCTGTGCTCCGAACTAATGGGCTCCACTACTGCCTGATAGTTCTGTCCTTTGAGACCTATTGCTGCTCTACACCAAATCAGCATTTCACTCATCGGGGGAATCATAATGGGTATCGTGTCTGTGACCCGTACATTACCAATTTCACCACCTGATAGCTTTACCTGTTGCTGGTACATAAGGGCTCGGATCTCTTTCTGGAGCACCCTCCTCTGCCCTGGTTTGGCGGTGTCAGCAATCTGTTGGAGCAAAAACAACACTTCTCCCAAACAGTTACCGACAATATTCGTACCAAGTATAATATACAAGTCTGTATCACCAGGATTAAACTCCACTACAATCAGCCCTTGGTCCTTTAGTTCCACTCTCCCCACCTTCACTGTCACATTCTTAACCCCTACTAGGTTAAGAGAAAGGCCGTTAGAGGCATACACGGAGAGGTTCGGGGCTGGCGGCTGGAGTTCGTCTACGGACCAGAACCTTTTGTAGAGGACATCAGGCATGATGGTTACCTGAGATCCAGTGTCCAGCAGGGCAGGTGTCGCGATGCCATCCAGCACAATGGACAGGAAAGGTCTTCCTCCCACGAACCGATGGTACCAGTTTGATGGGCCTGCTTGATTTACTCCTGGGTGTCGGCCCTTGGCCCAATGGTTTGCTCGTTTAAAGGACAGTTCCGCGCTGTGTGGCCTGCCTTCTGGCAGCGGTAGCAGATGAACTCTCCTGGAGGGCGACGTTGGTCGTTGGTCCTCCCATGGGGTGGCGTTGTCCTCCTCTGGGGTGGCGTTGTCCTCCTACGGGGTGGCGTTATCCTCCTTCTTCTTCTCATCCAGGGGACATCCTCAGGGCTGTCGGCGAGTAGTATCCGTCCTTCCGGCTCGGGCTCCTCCTGTAGTTACATAGTTACATAGTTAGTAAAGCCGAATAAAGACTTGCGTCCATCAAGTTCGACCTGTTAGTTCTGTAATTGCTAAAGTTGATCCAGAGGAGGGCAAAAACCCCAAATGATTTAGCCAATCTTCACCTGAGGAAAAATTCCCTCCCAACTCTGAAACCAGCAGTCAGAATAAATCCCTGTATCAACCTACTATTTTATTTTATTTTTAAGTATATGCAGAAATCTGCCTGGTATCTAGAAATGCATCCAGTCCCCGCTTGAACTGGTTTAGTGAATCCGACATTACCGTCTCCTCACTCAGTGAATTCCATATTCTCACTGCTCTTACCGTAAAGAACCCCTTCCTATGCTGGTGCTGAAACCTTTTCTCTTCCAGTCTTAGTGAATGCCCTCTTGTTACCGTAATATCCCTCCTTTTGAACAAATCCCGGGCAAGGTCTCTATACTGTCCCCTAACATATTTGTACACATTTATTATGTCCCCCCTCAACCTTCTCTTTTCCAGGCTGAATAGTCCTAGTTTTGCCAACCTCTCTGGGTATTGCAGTCCCTCCATTCCCTTTATTAATTTTGTTGCCCTCCTTTGTACCTTTTCAAGCTCATTTATATCCTTTCTATATATTGGGGCCCATAACTGAGCACAGTATTCCAAGTGTGGTCTGACCAGTGCTTTGTACAGTGGAAGAACAATGTTCTCATCCTTTGCAGCTATACCTCTTCTGATACACCCCATTACCCTGTTTGCCCTTACAGCAGCGGCCTGACTTTGGGCACTCCAATTTAGTTTGCTATCAATCAAGATGCCCAAGTCCTTCTCCATCTCTGAATTCCCCAATGATTTCCCATTCAGTGAGTACTGGTGACTTCCATTTTTCCTTCCCATATGTATGACCTTACATTTCTCCTCGTTAAACCTCATTTGCCATTTAATGCTCCACCTACCCAGCTTATCCAAATCCCTCTGTAGGTCTGCACTGTCCTCTTTTGTATTAATTGTTTTACATAACTTTGTGTCATCTGCAAATATTGATATTTTACTATTTATCCCGTTGACTATGTCGTTAATAAAGATATTAAATAACATTGGGCCTAGTACAGACCCCTGTGGTACCCCACTAGTGACGCTTACCCAATCTGAGTATATTCCATTTATAACCACCCTCTGCCTTCTATCCTTTAGCCAGTTAGCTACCCACTTGCAGACATTTTCCCCCTGCCCCATCATTCTCATTTTGTATACCAACCTATTATGTGGCACGCTATCGAATGCTTTTGAGAAGTCGAGATACACGACATCCACTGGTTCCCCCTGATCTACTCGAGAGCTAACCTCCTCGTAGAAGTCAATCAGGTTTGTTTGGCAGGAGCGATTCCTCATGAATCCATGTTGGTTCGGGGTTAATAGATTATTAGCATCAAGATGCTCCATGATTGCCTCATTAATAAAGCCTTCAAAAATTTTGCCCACAACGGACGTCAGACTCACCGGCCGATAGTTTCCGGCGTCACTTTTCGCTCCCTTTTTGAATATTGGCACTACATTCGCCTGTCGCCAATCAAGTGGTACAGACCCAGTCTCAACAGAGTCCTTAAATATAAGATATAACGGTCTGTCTATCACATTACTTAGTTCCCTTAGTACCCGTGGGTGTATGCTATCAGGTCCTGGTGATTTGTTTATTTTAATGTTACTGAGGCGTTTCTGTACCCCAGCTTGGGTTAGATTTGTCATACTTAGTGGAGGATTAAGTTTGTCACTTCTCATTTCGCCTGTTAGTTCTTTTTCCTTTGTGAAAGTTGACGAAAAAAATTTATTTAATAGATTAGCTTTATCCTCATCTTTCTCTATGATTTTGCCTTCATCACTTTTTATCGGTCCAATATTATTCGATTTAATCCTTTTACTATTTATATACGTAAAGAACAGTTTGGGATTTGATCTACTTTCCCTAGCAATACGTCTCTCTGTTTCCTCCTTTGCTATTTTTAGTTGTTTTTTGCAGGTTCTCATTTTTTCCTTGTAACACATTAGTGCTTCCTTACTGTTTTCCTGTTTTAATCTCTTGAATGCCTCTTTTTTGCTATTTAACGCCCCTTTTACGTTCTTGTTCAACCATATTGGTTTCCTCTTATTTCGGGCCCTTTTATTCCCATACGGTATATACCTCTCGCACTGAGTATTCAGAATTATTTTGAAGGTTTCCCATTTACTATTCGTATTTCCTTGATTAAGAACTTTGTCCCAGTCTATAAGTTGAAGGTTTTCTTTCAGCTGATCAAACTTCGCCCTCCTAAAGTTTAATGTTTTAGTTGTTCCCTTATTGATAACCCTACTGAAGGGCATTTTGAAATTGATAATATTATGATCACTATTACCTAGGTGCCCCCCTATCTGTACCTCAGTTATTCTATCAGGCCTATTAGTCAATATTAAGTCCAACACGGCCTTCCCTCTCGTTGGTTCCTGCACTAGTTGGGAGAGATAATTATCCTTGATATTTGTCAAGAACCTTTTTCCTTTCTGCGATCTACAGGTTTCTGTTTCCCAGTCAATATCCGGGTAGTTGAAGTCCCCCATTACAATCACCTCATTATGTTTTGCTACTTTGTCTATTTGTCCTAATAGCAGTTTCTCATTTTCCTCTGTTATATTGGGTGGCTTATAGCAGACCCCCAGTAATATTTTATTATTATTTTTTGCCCCCTCTATCTCTACCCACATGGACTCGACCCCCTCTTCTCCCTCTCCTATATCTTCCCTTAGTCTGGGCTTTAGACGTGACTTTACATATAAGCAGACTCCTCCGCCCTTCCCCTGTTTCCGGTCCCTTCTAAATAAACTATAATCTGTTAAATTTACCGCCCAGTCGTAGCTATCGTCTAGTCAAGTCTCTGTTATACCTACGATGTCATACCTCTCCTCCGATATAAGCGCCTGCAGCTCATCCACCTTATTGGTCAGGCTTCTTGCGTTGGTCAGCATGCAAGATAAAACTTTGGGGTTATTTAGCATCCTATTCTTCTCTAACGATCTAGCTGTACTATCCCCACCCCCCTCTCCACCCTCATTATATTCACTTCTCCCCTTCCCCCTTGCTTGCCTCACATCCCACCTATTTCCTTGGTTTCCCACCCCGTCTCTAGTTTAAAAACTCCTCCAACCTATTAGCCATCTTCTTCCCCAGCACCGCTGCACCCTCCCCATTGAGGTGCAGCCCGTCCCTACGGTAGAGCCTGTAGCCGACAGCGAAGTCGGCCCAGTTCTCCATGAACCCAAACCCTTCTGCCTTGCACCAACTCTTTAGCCACTTATTCACCTCCCTAACCTCCCGTTGGCGCTCCTGTGTGGCTCGCGGGATTGGTAGTATTTCTGAGAAAACTACCTTGGAGGTCCTTGCCCTAAGCTTCCTACCTAGGTCCCTGAAATCATTTTTAAGGACCCTCCATCTACCACTCACTTTGTCATTGGTGCCAATGTGGACCATGACCGCTGGGTCTTCGCCAGCCCCACCCAGTAACCTGTCAACCCGATCCGCGATGTGCCGGACTCGAGCGCCAGGGAGGCAGCACACCGTTCGGCGATCCCGGTCTTTGTGACAGATTGCCCTGTCTGTCCCCCTAATAATAGAGTCACCCACTACCAGGACCTGTCTAGCCTGCCCTACACTTCCCCCCTCCCCCTCATTACTGGAGCATACACTCCCCCGGCGGTCAGAGGATCTGTCGTGCTCCAATAATGCCGGTTCTGAACCAGCCTTCCTATACTTCTTCCCTCTATCCCTTCTAACTGTTACCCAGCTCCCTGCCTGTTCAGCCTGCGCTTCCCCACTAAGCTCCACCCTCAGTGTTGACCCATTGAGTGTCTGCTCGGTGAGCAGCAAACTCCGTTCCATGTTGTCGATGCTCCTCAGTACCGCTATCTGAGCACTTAGATCCAGGATTTGGGCTTCCAAGTGCACGATATGCTCACATCTCTCGCAGCAGTATGGATCCCTGAGCGGTAGCTCAGGGAATGCATACATTGCGCAAGATGTACACTGCACGGCTCCGGCCAACATGGACGTCATTCTAAATATGGGGATACAGTCAGTATATATGTACAAGTACAAAACACAATTATTTATATATAGGTGTATGGACGGGGATCAATTAGGGATGTGCAAGTGTATCGATTAGATATCGGCGCGGGATCAGTTAAGTATGGACGGGGGATCAATTAAGTATCAATTAAGTATGGACGGGGATCAGCTGAGTGGGTCAGGTGGATTAATTAAGTATGGACGGTGTGTCAATTAACTATGGACTGGGATCAATAAGTATGAACTGGGGAAATAATTAATTGTGGACTAGGGAATCAATCAATTAATTATGGACAGGGGGTTTAATTAAATAGGATGGAGGGTAAAGCAAATAAATAGGTATGGACGGTGGGTCTATTAACTAAGGACTGGGGATCAATAAGTATCAATAATATCAATAAATATGGACTGGGGAAATAATTAATTGTGGTCTGGGGAATCAATCAATTAATTATGGACAGGGGTTAATTAAATATGTAGCTACAGGGTGCTGAGGACAGTTGCCAGGGTTTTACTTAACTGGTGCACTTCATAGCGCAGGCTGTCCAGCTCGCTAGGTGGCACTGTTTGCATCTTTGTTTCCCCCGTTAGTGAAGGAGCAGTGGGTGCTGCGGGCACTGGGGTGGCCCCACCCTGGGAACGCTGGATAGCAGTATCTGATGTTTCCAGGGGCTGCAGACCCTTTATAGCCTCGTCCTTAAGGGACGAACCTGTTTCAGGGCCTGCAGGGCTTCCTGTAAGCGCCAGGCATAGTCCCGGACACTGTCCTCAGGTTTCTGGACACAGTGGTAGAACCTCATCCGGAGGTCTGTCTCAGTGCGGTTTTCAAACACAGTTTGCAGTCTCTTAAAGATGATGAATACTGATTCCTAGTCTGTGGCTGGCTAGGTTTCAATTTCCCGCTCTGCGGCACGAGTCAATTGTCCCAGCACAACAGCAGCTCTCTGTTTACCGGTCATAGAATACATGTCTAGCACACCGCATATTTTCCTCTTGAATCTGGACAGGGTGTCCGGTTTTCCATTATACTGGGGAAGCCATTTCTGTTAGAACCCTTCTGTTTGTTTTTGCTTCTATCTTGTGATTTGCGGTCACGTGACCATCTTCCTATATATTCCAGCTACGCCCTTCTGGCCTTGCAGGACTTCAGTGTTGTTTTGACTGTCTCTCTAGCCAGGTGCTTTTGTGCCTATCTATCTCTAGTTTGCTTGGTCCTCTGGACCTCTAGTACTTTTGTCAGTTTTTCTTTTGCTCTGCAACAACTTCTGTTAGGAGGTGTCCCATTTTTGTCCCAGTCCTTAGTTTTTTTAGGGACCCCTCCCTTTTTCTATAGGTCTCCATTCAGACTAGCCGAGGACGCAGGCGGGTCTGTTCACTAGGAACAGGTTGCCCGCTACAACTTAGGGACTCAGCTTAGTCTTACTGTAGGGACAGCTCTCCCCTTTTCTCCCTAGTTTATGTTGAAGATCATAACAGTAAGTCCAGCCCAAACAAAAAAAACTTTAAGGAAAGAAATCCGGGGATCAGTATGGTTTCTGTTCAAGATTTGGCTCAACGCCTGCAGGGATTGTCTCTGGAGGTGTCCGAGCTCCGGCAACACGTGAGTAGCTGTTCTGGAGCGCATTTTGTCAAACCCAAGGTAGGGTTCCCTGATATTTTTTATGGTAAACAACAAGATTTTTTTTCCATTAAAAATGCTTGTTTATTATATTTTCGTTTGAGACCAAGGTCCTCTGGGAATGAATCACAGCGCATTGGGTTTATCATGTCACTTTTGCGCAAGGAACCACAGGGGTGGGCCTTTTCTCTCCAACCTAATGATCCTTGTTTTAGGTCAGTGGAGGATTTGTTTTCTGCTATGGGGCTATTGTATGACGATCCTGATCGAGTCTCATCTGCTGAGACAGAACTGAGGCGTTTGAATCAGGGGTCAGGTGATGTTGAAAATTATTGTACACACTTCAGAAGGTGGTACTCAGAAGTGAAATGGAATGATTCGGCGTTAAAATGTTTTTTTTCTTGCTGGTCTAAGTGAAAGGATTAAGGATCTGCTGATTGCCTTTCCTGCACCTGAGACCTTGCAAGAAGCCATGCAATTAGCTATACGTGTGGACAGGAGACAGCGTGCCAGGGTTACTGATGAAAAAATTCCTGCAATGGCAGCTCCTAGTCCCCAGAGGGTCTGCTTGGATGGCGGAGAACCGATGGAGGTTGAGGCGATGTCACTCCGCTCTCAGGAAAGAGACTGCAGGTTTTCCAAGGGATTGTGTTTTTATTGTGGTAAACCTGACCATTTGATTAAGAACTGTGAGCTTCGTTTAAGTAAAGAAAAAAAAAGGTCAGTTACGCCCGTATTGCTTGTTTGAGCTCTAAGGGAGTATTTCTTTCAGGGAGTACCTCATTGCAGGAAGATTTGATTGAATTTCAGGTATTTGTGGATTGTGGTTCAACACTTAATGTGATTGATAAGGGGTTTTTGGAAAAACTTAAATTGGAATCCAAACCTTCATCATCACCTATTTCTGTGATTGCAATTGATAACACTCCTTTGAAATGTATTACTCACAATGTTGCTGCATTTCCCCTCACTATCAATGGCATTCACCAAGAGAATTTGGATTTGGTGGTATTAAATAATTTACCCTCTCCAGTCGTTTTAGGTTTGCCTTGGTTAAAACTGCAAAATCCTTTACTGGGGACTGGTCTACTAATGAGATTAAGTCTTGGAGTCCTAAGTGCTATGATAAATGTTGTAATGGTCGCATTGCGGCTGTGGAAAAAGGGGAATTACCTGTACCTATTCAGGATTTTTGGAAGGTTTTTTCAGAGGAGGAGTCGCAAGTTTTACCTCCTCATAGGGACTGTGATTGCACAATTGAGTTTGTTCCTGGAGCTACTCTGACTATCCCTGAAAGAAAGGCCTTGGAGGAATACATACAAACGAGCTTGGCTGCTGGTCACATTAGACCTTCTAAGTCGCCTGTGGCCGTTGGATTTTTCTTTGTTAAAAAAAAGGAAGGCGGTTTACGTCCATGTCTGGACTTTCGTGAAATTAATAAGATTACCGTACGCAATTCCTACCCATTGCCGTTAATTCCTGACTTGTTTAACCAGTTAGTGGGGTCCAAGTGGTTCTCTAAAATTGATCTCCGGGGGACATACAATTTGTTACGAATGAAGGAGGGTGATGAATGGAAAATGGCTTTTAACACTCCGGTAGGTCATTTTGAGAATCTGGTGATGCCTTTTGGTCTTACCAATGCACCCGCGTTTTTTCAGAACCTTATTAATGACATCCTGAGACCTTTGATTGGTAAGAATGTGGTTGTGTATTTGGATGACATTCTGATTTATTCACCAGATCTGGAGTCCCATTGGCAGAGCGTACGTGAGGTGTTACATAGTTACATAGTTACATAGTTTATAAGGCCGAAAAAAGACAAGCGTCCATCCAGTTCAGCCTATTTCTTGTGCACTGCAGCTATTCCGCTATTCCTATACCATGCGGTATAGGCCAATTTACATCATTGAGGAAAAATTCACTTCCTGACACCAATGTGGCAGTCAGATTAAATCCCTGGATTAATTAACTAAGCATATGATGTAATTTTATTGTTCTCAAGAAAGGCGTCCAGGCCTCTCTTGAACTCATTAAGTGAGTTGGACATCACCACTTCCTCTCCCAGAGAGTTCCAGAGTCTCACGGCTCTGACCGTAAAGAATCCCCTTCTATGCTGGTGCAGGAACCTCCTTTCCTCCAGACGCATAGTGTGCCCCCTCGTCTTTGTCACCATCCTTGGTATAAACAGGTCATGGGAGAGATCTCTGTACTGCCCCCTGATGTATTTATACATGTTTATGAGGTCTCCCCTAAGCCTTCTCTTTTCCAATGTAAACAGGCCTAATTTTGACAACCTCTCTGGGTATTCTAGTCCCTCCATTCCCTTTATTACCTTAGTCGCCCTCCTTTGTACCCTCTCTACCTCCAATATGTCTTTCCTGAGCACCGGAGCCCAGAACTGTGCACAATATTCTAAGTGCGGCCTTACCAGCGCTTTATACAGAGGAAGAACAATGTTCTCATCATATGCCCCTATTCCTCTTCTGATGCATGCCATGACTCTATTTGCCTTCGCAGCTGCTGCCTGACACTGGGCACTCCAATTTAATTTGCTATTAACCAAGACGCCCAGGTCCTTCTCCATGTCAGATTTCCCCAACAGTTTCCCATTTAATATGTATGGGTGACTGCTGTTTTTCTTTCCCATGTGCATGACCTTACATTTATCGGCATTGAACCCCATTTGCCATTTTTTGGCCCAACTCCCCAATTTATCTAAATCCTCCTGTAGCTGTGCCCTATCCTCATCTGTATTAACTACTTTACAAAGTTTAGTATCATCTGCAAATATTGCTATTTTACTATGCAACCCTTCCACTAGATCATTAATAAATATATTAAATAATATAGGGCCCAAGACAGACCCTTGAGGCACCCCGCTAGTAACCCTGACACCCCCTGAGCTTACTCCATTGATAACCACCCTCTGCTTTCTATCACTCAGCCAGCTATTTACCCACTTGCACACATTATCCCCCACTCATTTTATATACCAACCTTTTGTGTGGCACGGTATCAAACGCTTTGGAGAAGTCAAGGTATACAACATCCACTGACTCTCCCCGGTCCAGCTGTGAGCTCACCTCCTCGTAGAAGGCGATCAGGTTTGTTTGGCAGGAGCAATCCCTCATGAATCCATGTTGATATGGAGTTAGACAGTTATTATCATTAAGATATTCTACAATAGCATCTCTAAGAAATCCTTCAAACAATTTACCCACAACAGACGTTAAGCTGACTGGTCTATAGTTCCCAGGGTCACTTTTAGACCCCTTTTTGAATATTGGTACCACATTTGCTTGGCGCCAGTCTAGTGGGATAGTCCCTGTCCATAAAGAGTGCTTGAATATAAGATACAGTGGTCTGTCTATCGCATTACTTAATTCTTTTAGTACCTGGGGGTGTATGCCATCTGGGCCTGGTGACTTGTCTATTTTGATATTATTTAGGCGTTTCTGAACTTCCTCCTGGGTTAGGTGGGTGATATTTAGCGGAGGGTTTACTTTATCACTCTGCATTTCCTCCGATAAATTTTCTTTTGTGAAAACAGTGGAGAAGAAGCTATTGAGTAGGTTTGCTTTACCCTCTTCGCCCTCTATGATTTTACCCAGGTTATTTTTCAATGGGGCAACGCCATCAGTTTTAATCCTTTTACTGTTTATATAGTTAAAGAACAGTTTGGGATTCGTTTTACTTTCCTTGGCAATTAGTCTCTCTGTCTCCTCTTTTGCTATTCTTATTTGTTTCTTACAGATTTTGTTTTTTTCCCTATAAGATATTAGCGCTTCCTCGCTGCCTTCTTGTTTAAGTTTACCGAAAGCCCTTTTTTTGTTTTTCATTGCCCTCTTGACTTCCTTATTTAGCCACATTGGCTTCCTCCTATTCCTAGCCCTTTTATTCCCATAAGGTATGTACCTTCTACAGTGACTATGTAGGACTGTTTTGAAAATTTCCCATTTTCTATCCGTGCTCCTATTACTGTAGATACTATCCCAGTCTATAAGGTGAAGGGCATCTCTTAGCTGATCAAACTTTGCCCTCCTGAAGTTCAGTGTTTTTGTGACTCCCTCACTGGGCACCCTACTGAAGCACATGTGGAATTGTATAATGTTGTGGTCACTATTTCCCAGGTGCTCCCCGACCTGCACATCAGTTATTCTGTCTGGCCTGTTAGTTAATATTAAGTCTAAAAGGGCCGTCCCTCTAGTTGGTTCCTGTACAAGTTGTGACAAATAATTGTCTTTGATAATTGACAGAAACCTGTTTCCTTTCTGAGATCTACAGCTTTCGGTTTCCCAGTCTATATCGGGGTAGTTGAAGTCCCCCATAATAATCACCTCGTTATTTTTTGCTACTTCGTCTATTTGTCTCATTAATAGACTTTCCGTGGCTTCTGCTATATTTGGTGGTTTATAACAGACTCCTATGATAATTTTATTATTGTTTTTTGCCCCATGTATCTCCACCCATAAGGACTCGACCTCCTCATTTCCCTCCCATACATCCTCCCACATTGTAGGCTTTAGACACGTCTTTACATATAGACAGACTCCACCCCCTTTCCGACTTCTTCGATCCCTTCTAAACAGACTGTAACCCTGTAAGTTAACTGCCCAGTCATAGCTTTCATCTAACCATGTCTCGGTTATTCCCACTATGTCATAGTTACCTGTAGATATTTCTGCTTCCAGTTCATCCATCTTGTTTGTCAGGCTCCTGGCATTTGCTAGCACGCAGTTTACACAATTTTGTTTTGTTCCAATCTTCTCCCTGTGGATTGTATTAGAAATTTTCTTACCTCCCTTCCAAGCATCTTGTCTTGGACCTTCTTTGTCGCACTTCATATCTTTCATTAGTAGCATTAGTTGCATGTTCGTGTCCGGCGTTTTTCTTCCCATCCCCTCTTCTTCTAGTTTAACGCCCTCCTGATGAGTGTTGCGAGTCTCCTGGCGAATGTGTGTTTCCCGGGTTTGTTGAGGTGTAGTCCGTCTCTGGCAAGGAGTCCGTCATAGAGGTAATTCACACCGTGGTCCAGGAATCCACGGCAGTTGCAGTTATTGAGTGATAATTCACTTTTTGCTAAGCTGGAGAAATGTGAGTTCGCTGTGCAGAGAATTAGTTTTTTGGGCTACATTATCTCCAGCGAGGGGTTCAGATGGACCTGGTGAAGGTTCAGGCTGTGCAGGAATGGCCAAGGCCTATTGGTTTGAAATCGATACAGAGATTTTTGGGTTTCGCCAATTATTACAGGAAATTCATTAAGAATTTTTCTATAATTGTTAAGCCGCTGACCGATCTCACTAGGAAAGGTGCGAATACGGTCCAGTGGACTACGGAGGCCATTGAAGCTTTTGTATATCTCAAGGAGAGGTTCAGTTCTGCCTCAATCCTTATGCATCCTGATGAGACCAAGCCTTTTTTGGTCGAGGTTGATGCTTCTTCGGTGGGGGTCGGTGTAGTTTTGTCTCAGGAGAACAAGGATGGAGTACATCCCTGTGCTTTTTTTTCGAAAAAATTTTCAGAAACCGAACTTAATTACGATGTTGGTAATCGGGAATTGCTGGCTATTAAACTCGCGTTTGAACATTGGCATCATTTCTTGGAAGGTGCTAAATTTCCCATTCAGGTTTTCACAGATCATAAGAATTTGATCTATCTGGATGCTGCCAAACGCTTGAATGCCCATCAAGCTAGGTGGGCACTTTTTTTTTCTCGGTTTAATTTTTCTGTTACCTATATCCCTGGTACTAAGAATGTTAAAGCCGATGCTTTATCTCACAGCTTTTCTCCCATGGTTGGTACCGAGGAGGAGGAGAGCATTTTACAGGAAGGAGTTGTGGTAGCAGCATTGGACTCCGTTTTGGAAGATGGGATTCTGAAAGCCCAAGAGGATGCCCCATCTAACACTCCTCATGGGAGGTTGTTTGTGCCTAGAACCTTTAGGAGAGATTTGTTTGTGGAGTATCATGAGTCTCGGTTGGCAGGTCATCCAGGAATTTCTGAGACTAAGAGACTTATCAGTCGCAGTTTTTGGTGGCCTGGGTGGCAGAAGGAAGTCATCAAGTGGGTGTGTCAATGTACGGTGTGCGCTAGGTCTAAGGCTTCACATACCCCTGCTGCTGGGTTGCTTTACCCTCTGGAGGTTCCTAGTGCGCCTTGGACGCATCTGGCAATGGATTTTATTATTGACCTTCCTGTATCCGAGGGTTTCACTGTAATCTGGGTGGTCGTGGACCGTTTTAGCAAGATGTGTCATTTGGTTCCATTCATTAAGCTACCCTGCGCTAAGACACTCGCTAAGGCGTTTGTTAAGGAAATTGTCAGGCTCCATGGCGTTCCCACCGACATTGTTTCTGATAGGGGACCTCAGTTTGTGGCTCGCTTTTGGCGTGCATTTTGTGACAGGTTGGGAGTCCATTTGTCATTTTCGTCTGGTTATCATCCTGAGTCTAATGGACAGACTGAAAGAAAGAACCAGGATGCTGAACCGTTTTTGCGTTGTTTTGTGGCAGACAATCAAGATTGGTGGTCTGAGTTTCTGCCACTCGCAGAATTTGCTCTTAACAACCATACATCCTTATCTGCTGGGTGTTCTCCTTTTTTTTTTGTACTGGGAGACATCCATCTTTTGGTTCGTTCTCCAAATTGGGGTCGGTGATGCCGGTGGAGGAGAATTTTTCCGGTGATTTGGAGAGAGTTTGGACTAATGTACGTTGTAACCTTCAAGAGGTTAACAAAAAGTCCAAGAAGTATTTTAACAGGAAACGTAAAGAGGTTTTGTTTACTGTGGGTGACATGGTTTGGTTGTCCTCAAAGAATCTGCGGTTGAGGATTCCCTCTAAAAAATTGGGTCCGAAGTTTGTGGGGCCATTTAAGGTTAACCAGTCTGCTGTTAGGTTGGAGGTTCCCTCCTCCTGAAAGATTAATCCTGTGTTTCATGTTTCCTTGTTAAAAAAGGCTGATGTATCTGATAGGGAGGCCATTGTCACAGTTCCTCTGGTGGTGGAAGACGGCGAATATGAAATTTCTCATATCCTGAATTCAAGAGAGCATAGAGGGATATTGCAGTATCTCGTCGCTTGGAAAGGTTTTGGTCCCGAGGATAACTCCTGGGTAAAGGCGGATGATGTCTCTGCCCCTAGACTTGTCAGAGCTTTCCACAAGAGATTTCCGGATAGGCCTGGGCCTGGAGGATTCGGAGGATCCTCCTAAAAGAGGGGGTACTGTTAGAACCCTCCTGTTTGTTTTTGTTTCTATCTTGTGTTTTGCGGTCACGTGACCATCTTCCTATATATTCCAGCTACGCCCTTCTGACCTTGCTGGACTTCAGTGTTGTTTTGACTGTCTCTCTAGCCAGGTGCTTTTCTGCCTATCTATCTCTAGTTTGCTTGGTCCTCTTGACCTCTAGTACTTTTGTCAGTTTTTCTTTTGCACTGCAACAACTTCTGTTAGGAGGTGTCCCATTTTTGTCACAGTCCTTAGTTCTTTTTGGTACCCCTCCCTTTTTCTATAGGTCTCCGTTCAGACTAGCTGAGGATGCAGGCGGGTCTGGTCACTAGGAACAGGTTGCCCGCTACAACGTAGGGACTCAGCTTATTCTTACTGTAGAGACAGCTCTCCCCTTCTTTCCCTAGTTTATGTTGCAGATCATAACAATTTCGCTCCAGGGATATACGGCAGGGCCATGGGTATTAACGTGGTCACGACCCATGCTGGTGGAGCGGCCGCTCCAGCCTGTGCAGCGCCGGGCGCAGGTTTGGCATCTGGAGCGTTAACCGGTGCTCCGGCGGCTTGCTGGTCATCGGCCATGGTTGCGCTCCCCTAGTGAACCGGAGTCTACCTTCTTCACTTCTTATCAGGTAGGCCGCAGTTCCGCGGGCGGCGGTCTTCTTCCAGGACCTTGCGTCGCTCACGTATGACGTCAGAGCGCCCTCTGGGTTCCTTCCAGGACCTGATGCTTTCTGGTTCGACATCAGTGGCGGGGCGTGTCTTGGGCTTCGTGCGCTTCCAGCGGTTACGCCCCTCCGATTCCCGCGGTTACGCCCCTCTTCTTCCCGTGCGGCAACAGGAAGATGGCGGACAATGGCGAGAAATCTCGGGAATGGCGGGAAAACTTCACCACAGTGAGTATTACAGTCTCTTAAGGCGCACAGTACCCGGTGGCAACGGGCATGGAATCCTGTTCGTGACGCCAAGGCTGATGCGCCCCCTGGGCCGTGGGGTACTCGGCAGCCGGGCCTCTGGTTGCTGGGGGATATCACGGTAGCTGGCCCGGTCCGTGACCCAGGGCGGTCAGTAAAAGGGAGGATACTTTATAGGGGATTTAAGAAAGTGTTCGTGACGCCACCTGTGGATTGCGGCTAGAGGGAGCCGCCGCTGTGGAGCAGTCCTCTGGAGCTGGTGTTACGGCAGCAGGGATGGTGTGGCTCTCCACAGGTAGAGGTTGCTCCAGGGCAGCGTGGGGTGTAATGGTGGTGGACCAGGGGAGAGAGACGGCAGGATAGTCCTGGAGGAAAGAAGGACACTCACATGGGAGTAAGCTTCAGTACCTTTACTGGTGATGTTGCAGGCACGGTCCAGGGTACTCCAGGCGAAGGGAACACTTTTGTACTCTCCCCAGTCAGCGGGTATAGGGCCTCCTGATCCGTTGCTTTATTCTCTAAGCTTCTGACCTGCTTGGAGCTAGGTCTAGCTTGGTTACTGTCTCTCTTTGCACCTGCTGACCTGGTGGTAAGGCCTTCCCTTTGGAGATCACTCTCCCTGGATGCTGGGACCTCCGTGACTCCAAGCCCTGGTACTGTAATCAGCGTTTGGTGAACCTGGGACATGTAGTCCTCCAGGGGTTCCGGTGGTTCCTTCTGGGTATAAAGGGTCCCGGTAGACGCGGACCCGGTGTCCGATATATATATATATCGGGGTGAGCCTGGTATGCTCCTCTGCCCCCTCACTACTTCTTCCTTCTCCTCTCGCCTTTGGCCACACTCAAGGCTCTCACACATGCTGTAGCCCTTGACTCGCCTAAGCACAGCAGCCAGCATGCTGCTCTCTGAGCGTCAGCACGCTCTCTGCTCAACTCTGAGCTATTTTCCTCTCTGTGTCTGTGACTTGCCCAGGGGAATGGGGATGACTCGGTACCTGGGCCTTTAGCCTGGCCTTTAGGGATGTCGCGGTGGTCGGCTCCAGGGCCCGTACCCTGGGGTCGCTCCTTAAAAAGGGTGGATATTTGTTAATTTTAAGATAGAGTTCGTGACGCCACCTGTGGCTTCTGGTGAGGATCACCAGCGCTGCGCAGTCCACTGAGGCCGTTGATAAGGCAGCTCGATGGTATAGCTCCCCACAGGTGGAGATAGGCCTCAGGGCAGTGTATGACGGGGAATGCAGCACAGGCGAGACCGAGCCAGGTCAGAGCAAGAACAGGGACAGACACGATAGTCACTTCAGTACATTTTACTGAAGGAAATTCAGGCACATCCCGGAGCGCTGTAGGGTGAAGGGTGCATGTCAGGATCCTCCCAAATGAGCGGTTTTTGGGCCTCCTGCTTCTTGCCTCTGCGTAGTAAGTTTCTGACCTGCCTGGAGCTAGGCCTAACTTTGTCTCTGTCCTGCGCTGGCTGACCTTGTGGTAGGGCCTTTTCTTGGATTACATGCACCTTAGCTGCGGGCCTATGTGTCTCCTGGCTCTGTTACGTATCAGCACTTTAGCGATCCTGGGACTTGTAGTTCTCCAGGGATTCCGGTTTATCTTACTGGGTCGTGGAGATCCCGGTAAGCTTCGGACCCGGTGTCCGGTAACCGCTTCGGGGTGAGCCAATTAAGCTTCTCTGCCCCCTATGTGCTAACTCTATACTTGCCTTCGGCCTACTCGGGCCCTCACTAGGCTACTCACACTAACGGCAGCTTGCCGCGCTTCACCGATCTTATGGCGCCGGCACGCCTAAAGCTCACCACTCTTAGCTACAACTGAGTCTGGATCTGGATAAGCTCCACTGCAGGATAGCAATTGCAGGAGCTGGAACAGGCTTTTGTCCTCTGAGGTAACTCCTCTCAGGCTGTACTGGACTCACTGCTAAACCAGAATAGACTAACTCTGACTAACTGCCGCCTGGCTCCACCTTCCCTATTTATCTATCCCTAACGGGCTCCCTCTGGTGGTCTGAGGTGGAAGGTGGAGATGTGTGAATGGTTATGGGGGCCTCTTGTGGAGGAATCCTTCAATACACCCTTCTAGGATCTGTGATACCAAGCACAGCTGGGCATCACATTTGAACACTAAACTGAGCTGCCTAGCTCCACCCTCCCTATACATATCCCTAATGGGCTCCCTCTGCTGGTCTGAGGTGGTAGGGTGGAGGTGTGTGAATGTGTGAGGGCCTCTTGTGGAGAAGTCCATCCATGCACCCTTCTGGGTTCTGTGGCAAGAATGCACAGCAGGGCGCCACATATGTCCTGGTACCTATTTTAACCCCATGAATATTGCTGTTATTCCTTATTGCGTTGACCAAGAGTTCCATCACTATCACATACAGAAGGGGGGACAGAGGGCACCCTTGTCTAGTTCCGTTTCGTATCGCAAAAGGTAAGGACAAGGTTCCATTGACCCTAACTCTAGCAGTAGGGCCAGAGTACAGGGAAAAAATTAACTGTAAAAATTGTGGTCCAATGCCTATTTGACATAATGCCTCCTTCATAAACCCCCAATGAACCCTGTCAAAGGCCTTCTCTGAATCAGCAGATAAAAGGCCCATATATATGGAGCGACTTTTAGCTTTAGAGATTAGCAACATGCTCATAATAGTGTTGTCTCTTGCCTCTCGGCCCTGAATAAATCCTACTTGATCCTACTTGATCAGTATTTATAAGAGAGGGCAACAATGGGGTAAGTCTTTCTGTTAGTATTTTTGAGAGTAGTTTAATGTCCACATTTATTAATGATATGGGTCTATAATTAGCTGTGATTGTAAGATCCTTACCTGGTTTAGGGAGAACGTTAATATGAGCTTCCAATGATTGGGGGACAAAACATGTCTTATCATTTAATGAATTAAAGGTTTTGTTCATAACAGGGGATAGCTGAGTTTTAAGGGACTTATAGAATGCTGGAGTAAATCCGTCTGGGCCAGGACTTTTACCAGATGGTGTAGATTGAATTGCAAGATTGACCTCCTCCTCTGTAATGTCCTTTTCCAGTGCCTCAGAAACATGACTATCTAAAGAGGTTAAAGAAGTATCTTGTATGTACTCCTTAATTCGGATAGATAGGTCAGAAGGGGAGAGATCAGAGTATTGCCCTTTAATATTGTACATCTTCTCATAGTTTGAGCGGAATATGTCAATGATTTCTGTAGGATTATGAGCTTCCTCCCCATTTTGTTTTTTGATATTTGGAACGTATGCCGCCACAGAGCAAGGGTGAAGCAACCTTGAGAGTGTCCGTCCACATTTATCTGACGATTCATAAAAAAAGTTTTTAATTAGCTCCCTGTGTCTTAGGTATTTTTAGTCCAGCAAGATCTTGAGATCATTTATTTTTTTGGATAATTCTGCAAGAGTGTTAGGCGACAACGTATGTTTATGCGAGACCTCAAGTGTGTGTATCTGTCTCAAAAGGTCATTTACCTTTAGAGTTCTCTCCTTTTTGAGTTTTGAACCATGCTTAATCAACACGCCTCTCATGACACATTTTAAAGTTTCCCATTGCAGAGGTATTGAGGTCTGATCTGCTTTATGAATCTGCAAAAAATAATCAAGAGAATCCTTTAATTCTGCCATACAGATTTTGTCTTTTAGAAAGTGATCATTCATTTTCCATGTCCATGAACGCTGGACCAGGGAGGGTACAGTGTCCATTTTAGGACATGATCAGATATCAAAATCAAGCATCGGAATGATGTCAGTTTGAGGCTAAATACCCTGTCTGACAAGTGATTCTGACAAGCGATCCAGACAAGTAATTTTGACAAGTGATTTTGACAGGTGATTCTGACAAGTGATTTTGACAAGTGATTTTGATGAGTGATTTTGACGAGTGATTCTGACGAGTGATTCTTACAAATGATTTTGAGAAGTCATTCTGACAAGTGATTCTGACAAGTGATTTTGACAAATCATTCTGAAAAGTGATCTTTACAAGTGATTTTGACAAGTGATTTTGACGAGTGATTTTGATGAGTGATTCTGACAAGTGATTTTGACAAGTGATTCTGACAAGTGATTTTGACAAGTGATTTTGACAAGTGATTCTGACAAGTGATTTTGACAAATGATTCTGACAAGTGATCCTTACAAGTGATTTTGACAAGTGATTTTGACAAGTGATTCTGACAAGTGATTTTGATGAGTGATTCTGACAAGTGATTTTGACAAGTGATTTTGACAAGTGATTCTGACAAGTGATTTTGACAAGTGATTTTGACAAGTGATTCTGACAAGTGATTTTGACGAGTGATTTTGATGAGTGATTCTGACGAGTGATTCTAACGAGTGATTTTGACAAGTGATTTTGACAAGTGATTTTGACAAGTGATTCTGACAAGTGATTTTGATGAGTGATTCTGATGAGTGATTTTGATGAGTGATTTTGATGAGTGATTCTGACGAGTGATTTTGACAAGTCATTCTGACAAGTGACTTTTACAACTATAATAATAATAATAAAAAAAAAAATAACTTCGCTGATGGAACTTGAACCCAAAATTCTGTATTCCAAATCCAGTGCACTAAGCACTAAGCTAGAAACTCAGTTGAGAAAGCTTTGGATTTGTATTTGCTTATATAATTTTCAGTGCAAACTGGTCTATAACTCATTGGGACTTATGCACAGACTTCAAGCAAGCCAAATTCAAATGATGTTTGATTTTGATGTGTGAGTCTGATGTGTTACTTTCTTCAAACATCAGAATCAAAATCATAATGACTTTTAGTCACCCTGAGTATTTTCATGGTTAATGTCATAAGACAAGAAAAGCTACAAGCTACTATTACTTGACTGGATAGCGAAAATGGTAAGGCAACAGCCTCTGAAATTACAGTGTCAGAATTCAAATCCTGATAGAAATATGAATTTTTTTTTAAATTAATTATGCCTATTTAGCACACAAACTACAGGGGTGTTTTACTTTTAATATCTGACACTTTGATTGTCATCCTGACGTGTTACGAGTTTCAGACACGCTGTCTATTTGCATGTTAAATTACATAGCCAAAGTAAATCACTTGGCAGAATCACTTGTCAAAATCATTTGTCAAAATCACTCGTCAGAATCACTCATCAAAATCACACGTCAAAATCATTCATCAAAATCACTTGTCAGAATCACTCGTCAAAATCACTCGTCAAAATCACTCGTCAGAATCACTCGTCAGAATCACTCGTCAAAATCACTTGTCAGAATCACTCGTCAAAATCACTCGTCAGAATCACATGTCAGAATCACTCGTCAGAATCACTCGTCTAAATCACTTGTCAAAATCACTCGTCAAAACCATTCGTCAAAATCACTCGTCAGAATCACTTGCCAGAATCACTTGCAGGAATCACTCGTCAAAATCACTCATCAAAATCACTTGTCAAAATCACTCATCAGAATCACTCATCAAAGTCACTTGTCAAAATCACTTGTCAGAATCACTTATCAAAATCAGTTCTCAGACAGGGTATTTAGCCTCAAACTGACATCATTCTGATGTTTGATTTTGATATCTGATCATGTGCTAAAATGGACACTGTAGGAGGGAACGGAAATAGATAGGAAGATTGGGGCATGGTCATACCACAATATGTCACCTATTGTAGCAGATGGGTTCCAAGAGAGAGCGTGATGACTCAACAGGAAGAAATAAATTCATAAAGAAAAAATGACGTATACGAACATATGCAAAAAAAAACAAAGTTTATTATAAATGCAAGATATAACAAGCATACACAATGAAGAGAATGGCATAAATACATTGGTAGTAAGCTAATAAGAGAGATACCACGAACTGAATAACCACATACTAGAAAGTTTAAGAATCAATAATTGAAGTAAGTAAGGGTATGGGTATGTCAAGCATATGCCATAACCCAGCTACAAAAGTGTAAAGTATCAAGAAACTTATACTTAGGGGTGACGATACCTGGACTGACATACTGACAAACACATGTGAGTAATAGTATATATTTATCCATCTTTGAGTGCTAAATGGATTTACCTTTTTACTACTTATTTATGCACTGTGCACTTTAGCATCTCAATGGAGTTTCTTGATACTTTACACTTTTGTAGCTGGGTTATGGCATATGCTTGACATACCCATACCCTTACTTACCCCAATTATTGATTCTTAAACTTTCTACTATGTGGTTATTCAGTTTGTGGTATCTCTCTTATTAGCTTACTACCAATGTATTTATGCCATTCTCTTCACTGTGTATGTTTTTTATATCTTGCATTTATAATAAACTTTGTTTTTTTTTTGCATATGAATGTTCGTATACGTCATTTTTTCTTTATGAGTTGCTCTTGGAGACGTTGAACAGATTCTGATTGTTCTATCATAGAGAATTAACTATATATGTGGTCTTGGTGGTCAACCTATTTGCCTCAGGAAGAAATCAATGCGACTATATGAGCCATGGGTAGGAGAAAAATATGTATAATCCTTACCCTGAGGATTTAAAATGCAGCAAACATCTGTCAACCTGAGGGCATGGATGACCCATTTCAATGAACGAAGCTGTCTCAGAGGGACGACACCCCTTCCTGAGGAGGAGTCTAACGTGGCATTCCATGTGAAGTTGAAGTCTCCACTTGCAATCAGAACTCCTTCTGCAAAATCAGAGAGGGACGTTAAAAAGGACCTACATGTGCAGATCTGTTCTTTGTTAGGGAGGTACCAGTTTGCTATTCTAGATCTTGATTCTGCTATTTTGAGTTTGAGGAACACATATCTGACTTGATCATCAATGAGAGAGTCTATGAGAGTATAGGCCAACGGCTTGTGTATGGCTATGGATACACCCTTAGAGCGTGAATCCGGATTAGTGCTGTGGAACCACCGAGAGTAATACCTATCTCCAAAAACAGGCATATGCCCAGTTTTAAAGTGCATTTCCTGTAACATAAGAACCTGGACTCTTTGTTTATGCATAGAGTACAAAATTTGTGAACGTTTCTGTGGGACATTAAAGCCTCTTACATTCAGTGAGCCTACTTTAACAGAGGACATGATTACCAAGGGGGACGAAAGGAGTGGGGCAAGAAGGGAAACAGAAATACACAGAAAACTAAGAAGAAATTACGGGATATATAAAATAAAAACCAAACAAAATTATATAACAAAATGAAAGCAAAACAATCTGATGAGAGGAAATAGGTATATTTTACACCTGCACAGCAGAGTGTAAACCCCTCTGGGAGGATGGGCTTTCTACTGGGGAGCCCCCGCCCCCAAACCAGACATCAGGCCACACCATTTTGTCTTAAAACCTATGATAGAAAAGCAGCCAAAAGCTGTAAAAGATTAGCATCTACTTATCATTATATTAAACGTTGAATCAGTATATCACATATCCTTATGGAATAATATCCATACTGTCCAAGAACGGAATATTATTGACATAATATAATCAAATCTTATTATTGAGAGCCAGTCATATAAATGAATTATTCGTAATATCAACTATACTCATTGCTGAAAACATTTTAGAGAAATATAACACTCTAATATCTTTCACAAGATTGACTAGCGCTGAAGGCTAGCGTATTGACCACAGGATCCATTTGTAATAGACGATTCAATCTGGGGAGTGAGGCATAAGTTTTCCATTGTTCCCTCTCCTGACTTCTTCTCTGGATTTGTTTCTTGTCGCTCTTTATGGTCGTGGATTGAGATCCGACTTGGGGCCTCCCGGGAGACTCGGCCAATCCTCTGTTGGTATAGATACGTGGGGAATCCCCAAACCTGTAACAAAAGCCGGAATGTCTCCAGGGCAACGTATCACATGTAAAGCCCCTGAATGGCGGACCTGTAGACAGAAAGGGAAACCCCAAGAGTATAGAATGTTCTGCTGTCTCAGAACCTCTAATAGAGTCTTTAATGCCTTCCTCTTCTGTAGTGTATGGCGCGATAGATCAGACATGAGTTGTATAGGATATTCTTGATATAAAATAGAATCACATCATGAGGTTTTGTCGCATCAGAGGATCTGGGGCCCAAGGACCTATAAGCCTTATCTAGCTCCAACTCATTCTCTAAGGGCAGACCCAAGATAGAGTTAAACAAATGACGTAGTGTCTCATCCAGTTCATGGTGTTCAGTTGTCTCTGGAAGTCCTCTAATCCTAATATTGTTGCGCCTTCCACTGTTTTCAATATCATCTATCAAATCTGTTAGGTATTCCAGTTGGTATGAGTGAGAAGACACAGTTTGTTCCTGAGAATTTACTTGTTGAGCGATGGATGCTGTATGTGATTCAGCAGCAGACACTTTTTCTGTTAACTCTTGCATGTCCCCTCTAAGGGAGGCTGCTTCAGCCCTGTAAGAGGACTCCAGTCTAGACATATAATTCTCCATGTCCCTCTGGTTGGAATAGCTCGTATTCGATCTCTGAGGTCTCTCCACACTGCCTCACAATATAATGAGTCATCCTGTTGGTTCTCCTCTGAGCAGCCAGGGGAAGAAGAATGTAATAATGCAGGGAAGGAGCCTCTCTCAGGGGAACTCCGGGCATCAGTGTGTGACTGGGGCCTCTGCAGGTCTGGACCCGCAGCAGAGATAAGTACTGCCCAATCTGGTGTGTCCAGGGGCCGGGGCACCAAATGATCCTCTACCACGCACCTGAGCTCCGAAGGCGCAAAGCCGGAATCTGCCATCTTGGACTGAGGGAGATGCCCCGCAGCAGCAACAAGGCCTCCCGCGTCTCCCCAAGTCCGGGAAGCCAGGTCCGCGTCCTCCGCCGATGAAGGTATTGTCCGCTCTGCTAATGTTGATGTGGGGGAGCATTTACCCCAGGACCTTTGGACCTCCGAGGCAGGAGATGAGGAGCGCTAGGCAGGGACAGCCGATGCCATCTTAGATCCCACTCTTGCAGGAGAGGCAGATGCTGCAATTTCTTAGGTAGCGGGTAATATTTGTTGGAGGGAATCGCTGAGTACTCACACTGGTCTGCATTATATTCTTCTTCTTTTTTGCCGGCATTGGAAGTGTTTTGACCTGATTTGAAGTGATAGGCATGCCCTGAAGCTGGTCTAGGGATGGGAGCAGACAACCATGCGACTTCACTCCTCCATAGCCAGGCCACGCCCCCCCATTCAAAGAAATTTCAACAAATTCTTGATGTAAACATTAAGATTTGAGAGTCCTCAGTGGCTGATACCTTTTAATGGTTAACTGAAAAGATGGTAACAAGTTGCAAGCTTTCGAGACTACTCAGGTCTCTTCATCAGGCACAGTATGACACAAAATCTGAAGAGTCACACATTTATACACAATAAGACACAGAAATAATGCAATAGATGAGACAGGTAATGTAAAGCAGAGCTATTACTGTGAGAGAAAGGTAAACAGTTCTGGCTGTAAATATTGGTTTAGTTCATAGATAAGGACTGTGAAAGTTTTATTGTCTAATGATTGAGATTTCGAGGGTTATGATGACCCCAAAGCTCTGTGAAGCTCATTCCTTAGTTGAAGTAAGTAAAGAAAGGAGCGCAAATAGCGCTGTTATCCAATAGACAGCAGTAAAGATAAAAGGGAAATTGCTCACCTCTGTGAGAATTCCAGCAGACCCTTAAACCGCAGGGGTTAAACGAAATCACAGAAGTTTTTCTTTGAGAATTCCAGCAGTCACTTTTTACACCTCCCCAGTTCTTTTCAATACCCAACATATAGCCACCTGTCCCCAAACCCACACTCCTGTTATCACCGCCTACATTATAGCCTTCAAGTTACCTCTCACCACTCTTACAGCTCCTTTTTTCAGCTGACAATATAAATCAGGAGCCCTAGTGTAGCGGGCTATGTTCCTAGAGTGACTGCACACAGCAACTTAAGCAAGTATTTAAGTTCTAGCCCTCCATGGTTCATCATGATTAATATTAGACCCATATTTTATTATGTTTAAAAGAAACGATTTTTTAATTAATCTCTAAATATTTTAAATTACTTTGTACTTCTTTTCTCCTCTTGAGCAAATGTTCATGTGCATTATGATTTTAGATGTGTTTCCAAGATTTCCTTCCCCTTTTTTCTCTCTCTCTCTCGCTCCTTTTTTTTTCCTCTTTTTGGCGCCAAGGGGTGCTTTGGCAGTTTTTTTCTTCACTCCATGTGCTAGCATGTGTGTATATATACCTTCCATGTTGTAACAAGTAGCAGCTATGTTCCTGAAGAAGTGGACGGGATGTCAACGAAGCACGTAGTCTTTTATAGCTTTTACAGTCTCCAATAAATGCTGGGAACATTATCCATCTCTGGCATATATATACATTTTTTCATGGAGGAGCGCGGTGATTAATGGCACCTTTATCATCTGTATACTAGACTACTCGAAGATCCCAAGGGACCTGTGCCTGCTGCAGCACCTCAGCATATACTTTCTCATCAGTTGTGCATTTCACAACCCACAAAGGTGAGCAATTTCCCTTTTATCTTTACTGTTGTCTATTGGATATCAGCGCTACTTGCGCTCCTTTCTTTACTTATTTGAGTTATTGCCAACTGAGCTGGGGACAGCAGCGCACTTTGGTTAATTTGGGAGCAGCATTAGCGAATCCATACCGTTAACATGGAATATTTTGACAGACGCATGTCAACCAGAGAACGGCTTATTAAACAAGCCATGGGAATCACTATCCCATACTCTGATGAATCTTTCACCTTAAATTCAATGGACTTCAATGAAGAGGACACCAACACTATGAAGAATTTATTTAATGAATTTGAGGAATCACTTAAAGATGAGCTACGTCTCGACCTGGACATTCGTTTTCTAAGGATTTATATGGAGGAGAAACTATGTCCTCGGGGTTTGAGAATAACAATTACCTCACCATTCCCTGAGGACAAACCATTTAATAAGGAATGGACTACTATTTTGGACACGTGCATGCACAATCTGCTAAAAAGCATACATACAAAAAGGTCAGAAATATGTCTAACAATTACTAATAGAATATTTGATATCGCTAAAAACCTATTACCATTTGAAACCCATCCTGTGTTTGGAAAGATTGATAGCAATATTGCAACAAGTATTTTACAGAATGTGCATGAAATTATCATCAAAAAGGCAAAAAAAACTACAGAGAGATAGAGATGATTACAAAGGACTAACTAGTACTACCTCACGTACTAAAACGTCGGTCATATCCAGTGATCAGTCATCTGATCCTTTGAGTACAGTGGGTTCCTATCCTCCTCCCCACAAAGGAAGGATGTTCTCTAATAGTTATTACCATAAGAATAAGAACAATTACAATAAGACTTACAACCGCACACCTGCATTCACACATAGCAAAAAACAACTCACGATAGAACGAAAGACGGACAGAAGGTTGTAATTAATATGCGCATATCTACTACTGTTAACTCTCCACAGAGCACTAGCAGTAATAAGAGTCTGGTCTCTATCATGTCTCCCACCTGCAATACTATGGGTAGTGCAGTTCCTAAAAGGCTGGTAATGCATCAGGAGGAGATGAATAATGATAGTATAGCAGTCAATCCTTATGACACAACATTACACACTAAATTAAGAAAAAAATCCAACTTCTATCCTGTGGAGAGTAAAAGCCACCAGATAGATACTTTTTGCGACATCACTCTCCAAGATTTCAAGGAGGTTATGAGGACTCCAATCTCATACAGAGATAATAATATAAACCGACAAGAGAAGTTAGCACTTAATAATATTTGAAATAATAGGGATATAGTCCTCAGATCAGCGGACAAGGGGGGTGGTATAGTTATCCATGATTATGATGTGTATACAAAAGAAGCACTGCAGAAGTTGAGTGATGACAACTATTGCAAAGAGATTTTGTATAATCCCATTTTGAAAATGATCCCTATATATAAGAAACTGATATCTAAAGCAGTAGATGAGAATATATTAAATGACAACAAAAGAAAGTTCTTGACTGTCCAAAGTCCTTGTATGCCCTTCTTTTATCATCTTCCCAAAATTCATAAGGACGAAAAAAAAACTCCAGGGAGACCGATTATATCGGGGATAGGCTCCCTTACAACAAATCTGGCTGAATACTTTGATATACTACTACAACCACCTGTCAAAAATTTAAAGAGTTACCTGCAAGACTCCAGTCATCTTCTTAGATTAACCTATGACATCAAATGGAAAAAAATCATGCACTTTCCTTAGCCTAGATGTTAACTCTTTATATACCAATATTGATGTTAGTCTATTATGCATAGAGTATGTAATTTCCAGAGACATACGGCTGTCTTCCAGCCAGAGATCTTTTAATATAGCAGGTTTATCTTTCATCCTAAAAAACAATTTTTTTACCTTTCTAGATAAGACCTACCATCAAATTAAGGGAGTAGCAATGGGCTCTAAAGTACCACCTACCTTTGCCAATTTATTCATGGGATTATTTGAGCAAGTTTTTATTTACCAGGGAGACTTCCATAAGGGGGTTGTATTTTATAGAAGATACATAGACGATCTGATCTTCATCATTAACAGGAACATCACTGATCCCACCATTTTTTTTAATTTCCTCAATACAAATAATTGGGGCATCTCTTTCAATCAGGACAGTAATGAACTCACAATTAATTTTTTTAGATCTAGTTTTATATGTAGAGGAAGACAGGATACTTAGCAAAACTTTCTTCAAATCAGTGGACACTAATAGCTATATTCATTTCACTATTGGTCACTACAGAAAATGGCTCACCAATATTCCCCGCTATCAGTTTCAAAGACTTCGTAGGAGCTGCTCAACAGAAATCGAATATGACTAACAGTCAGAGATTCTCAAAAAAAGGTTCCAACAGAAATATTCTGAGACATTGGTTGTAGAATCTTGCAAACAGGTCAAAGAAAGATATGACCAGGGCTCATTACTTATGGCTTCAACACACAAAAATGATGTAAGTTTTGAACATGAACAGAAATTCATTACTACATACAATCAACAACACAAGAAAATTAGAGAAATTATTAAAAAAAAACTGGCATATTCTATTAAATGACCAGACATTAAAACAGGCATTACCAAAAAAAACCCTCTCTAATCTTTAGAAGGGCACCGACACTTAGGAATATCTTGGGTCCCAGTAGATTGCATGGACATGGAACATTGATTAATAAGAATAATGAAAAAGTCAGGGACAATATGGTCTCCAAGTGTGGTAAAAGAGGTTGCAAGTGCTGTGAATCTATTTTGCATTCCATAGACAATTTCACTTCCGTAGCCACTAGTGAGAATTTCAATATCTCTCATCCCATGTCATGTGGAACTTATTATGTGATATATGTCATCGAGTACAGTTGCCCCAAACACTATGTGGGCAGAACCACCCAGGCACTACATAATAGGTTGAATTCACATAGACATAATATCACCACAGGATTTATTAAACATGGGCTGTCCCGACATATGGTCCTTCATCACAAACAGGACCTTAGGGAATTAAGGGTATTACTTATTGAACACATTTCTATTGACACTCCAAATAGGGTGCAATGTTTAAAAGAAATCTACTGGATTTATAAACTAAAAACGCTTAAACCGCAGGGGTTAAACGAAATCACAGAAGTTTTTTCTTTGAGAATTCCAGCAGTCACTTTTTACACCTCCCCAGTTCTTTTTCAATACCCAACATATAGCCACCTCTCCCCAAACCCACACTCCTGTTATCACCGCCCACATTATAGCCTTCCAGTTACCTCTCACCACTCTTACAGCTCTGTTTTTCAGCTGACAAAACAAATCAGGAGCCCTAGTGTAGCGGGCTATGTGCCTAGCATGACTGTACACAGCAACTTGAGCAAGTATTTAAGTTCTAGCCCTCCATGGTTCATCATGATTAATATGAAAATTATTGGTATTAAAAGGTCATTTCAAATCTCAGGGAGACAGAAAAAATTGGGAATATAAACTAATGGTGACCTTTGACACCTTCAGAGCAGGAATGAATGTGTTGCATGGATTTATGTCATTCTACATCAACTAAGGAATGAGCTCCTCAGAGCTTTGGGGTCATCATAACCCTGGACCAGACCTCAATCACTGGACAATAAACCTTTCACAGTCCTTATCTATGAACTAATCCAATATTTACAGCCAGAACTGTTTACCTCTCTCCCACAGTAATAGCTCTGCTTTACGTTACCTGTCTCATCTATTGCATTATTTCTGTGTCCTATTGTGTATAAATATGTGACTCTTCAGATTTTGTGTCATACTATGCCTGATGAAGAGACCTGAGTAGTCTCGAAAGCTTGCAACTTGATAACCATTAAAAGGTATCAGCCACTGAGGACTCTCAAATCTTAATATTTTTCTAATAATTTTTCCATGGCTAACACAGTACTAAAATATATATTTTCCCTGATGTAAACATAACACCATCTGTAATAAGCTAAAGTTGAAAAGAGGATGGCTTCTACAAATGGATAATGATCCTAAACACGTCAAAATCAAGATCTTCACTGGTAAAGCCCCCCACTCATAACACATTAGGTAGCTGTCAGCCAAAAGATTGTTCAACTGACAGCCATCTCTTCTGAGCCCCTTATATACAAGAACGCTCAGCTTGGCTCCTGTGTTCTCTATGAGAGCGACTAATAGATTCCACTGGCAGCGGCTTATCTGCTGTAAAACAGAATGAGCTACCATTGGAAATACAACATGCAGGCTCCTTCTCTCCTCCAACATCATCTGTAGGGTACGTTCATATGACTGTATTGTCGTTCCCAGTGTTTTCCGTGAAAAAACTGACAGAACTAGACACAGACAGATCTAGGTCCATTGGGCTGTTTAGATAAGTGTTTGAAAAAAAGCAAGTGAAAAAAATCATAGCACGCATAGGTTCTTCCTTACAATGGATGAGAGTAAGCCATTCAAGTCCAAAGGTGCACAAAAAAACAGATCCCATACAGATCATCCATATAGCTTCCATTTTTTTATGGATACATTTCCATTATTAACCTAGAAAACTGTATTTGGTCTTGTGAATGATAATAACTGTTGATGGAAAAGAAGGATAGTGTACAGTCATGGCCAAAAGTATTGAGAATGACACCAAAATTATATTTTCACATGATCTGCTGGCCTCTGGTTTTTATTAGTGTTTGTCTGATGCTTATATCACATACAGAAATATAATTGCAATCATATTATGAGTACCAATAGGTTATATTGACAGTTAGAATGAGTTAATGCAGCAAGTCAATATTTGCAGTGTTGCCCCTTCTTCTTCAAGACCTCTGTAATTATCCCTGGCATGCTCTCAATCAACTTTTGGACCAAATCCTAACGGATAGCAGTCCATTCTTGCATAATCAATGCTTGCATTTTGCCAGAATTTGTTGGTTTTTGTTTGTCCACCCGTCTCTTGATGATTGACCACAAGTTCTCAATGGGATTAAGATCTGGGGAGTTTCCAGGCCATGGACCCAAAATCTCTAGGTTTTGTTCCATGAGCCATTTAGTTATCACCTTTGCTTTATGGCAAGGTGCTCTATCATGCTGGAAAAGGCATTGTTGGGAGCCAAACTGATCTTGGACGGTTGGGAGAAGTTGCTCTTGGAGGACATTCTGGTACCATTCTTTATTCATGGCTGTGTTTTTAGGCAAGACTGTGAGTGAGCCAATTCCCTTGGCTGAAAAGCAACCCCACACATGAATGGTTTCAGGATGCTTTACAGTTGGCATGAGACAAGACTGGTGGTAGCGCTCACCTCTTCTTCTCCGAATAAGCTGTTTTCCAGATGTCCCAAACAATCGAAAAGGGGATTCATCAGAGAAAATGACTTTGCCCCAGTCCTCAGCAGTCCACTCCCTGTACCTTTTGCAGAATATCAGTCGGTCCCTGATGTTTTTTCTGGAGAGAAGTGGCTTCTTTGCTGCCCTCCTTGAAACCAGCCCTTGCTCAAAGAGTCTCCGCCTCACAGTGCGTGCAGAAGCACTCACACCAGCCTGCTGCCATTCCTGAGCAAGCTCGGCACTGCTGGTAGTCCGATCCCGCAGCTGAAACAGTTTTAAGATACGGTCCTGGCACTTGCTGGTCTTTCTTGGGTGCCCTGGAGCCTTTTTGACAACAATGGAAGCTCTCTCTTTGAAGTTCTTGATGATGCAATAGATTGTTGACTGAGGTGCAATCTTGGTAGCTGCGATACTCTTCCCTGTTAGGCCATTTTTGTGCAGTGCAATGATGGCTGCACGTGTTTCTTTAGAGATAACCATGGTTAACTGAAGAGAAACAATGATACCAAGAACCAGCCTCCTTTTAAAGTGTCCAGTGATGTGATTCTTACTTAATCATGACTGATTGATCGCCAGCCCTGTCCTCATCAACACCCACACCTGTGTTAATGGATCAATCACTAAAACGATGTTAGCTGCTCCTTTTAAGGCAGGACTGCAATGATGTTGAAATGTGTTTTGGGGGTTAAAGTTCATTTTCTGGGCAAATACTGACATTGCAAATACAGTAATTGCTGTTAAGCTGATCACTCTTTGACATTCAGGAGTATATGCAAATTGCCATTACAAAAAATGAAGCAGTAAACTTTGGAAAAATTACTATTTGTCTCATTCTCAATACTTTTGGCCATGACTGTACAGACCACAACTGACCACCAAACTGATGAAAATCATCCATTTTTCCGGATGAAAAGATAAATGTCCCTTTCTTGTCTGATGTCAGATTCTCGCTGCTCCACAGTCTGGGAATTCTGCTGGATTTTTTATTTTATAATGCATCAAATGTTTTCTCCTGGTGAAAGGTCTGGACTGCAGGCGGCCGGTTCTTCACCTGAACTCTTCCTCTTCGATGCCATGCTGCTGTGATGGATGTAGTATGTGGTTTAGCATTGTCTTGCCAAAATATGCAAAAAAAGATCCAACAAATACACAGAAAAAAAGTATGCAAAAAGAGGGATAACCTAAAAATCTAAAAATAGTCAATGCTTATTAACATGCAAGACATATTAAAAATATTTAAAAAGCACAAATGGCTGTAAGCCTGTAACATAAATTTTCCAGACCACAGCACTATAGTGCTACGATCTACCCTGTCTGTCAATAAGGTAATTTAGGAACCCAAAAGTTAATACCACCTTAATACAGATATATTACTGTATAATATACCAATAATATGAAAATTGTTACATCAATGACCCAGGCCCTAAAATAAGGGCAAGTATTAAAGTGTATAGTGGGTTAAAGATATACACGCCCAATAAATAATGCACAAAAGCACAAAATAAAAGATGATAAAGAGGAGTGTATACAACAATTGTATGATAGAGTCAGAAAAGTTGCAGAAAAATCCTACTGCCGGCACAATAGCAAATAGCCACACAGAGTGAAGGTAAATGTGAAGTTTGTGCCACCTGGGACATAGATATAACAATTTTCATATTATTGGTATAGCTGTGATTTGGGGTATATTATAATATACCTTTATTAAGGTGGTATCAACTTTTGGTTTCCTAAATTACCTTATTGACAGACAGGGTAGATCCTAGCATTATAGAGCTGCGGTCTGGAAAATTTGTCATTTGTGCTTTTTAAATATTTTTAATATGTCTTGTTTGGCTTGTATGTTAATATACATTGACTATTTTTAGGTGATCCCTCTTTTTGCAACACCTCTGTATAAGGCTCATCATTGATCACTCCTTTCATGTGTAAGCTGCCCGTGTCAGAGGCACTAATGCAGCCCCAGACCATCAGAGATGCAGGAACTAAGCGCTGATAACAAGCTGGATGGTCCCTCTGCTCTGCAGTCTGCAGGACAAGGCGTCCACAGTTTCCATAAATAATTTCATATTTTTATTCATCCGACCTCAGAACAGTTAATATCTTCTGATCTGATTTCTATGTTCTGCAGTGAATATAATATGGCTAAAAGAGATTTCCAAATCATTACATTCCTGTTCTCTTTATACATTTACACAGCGTCACAAGTTTTTTGGAATTGGGGTTGTAAATATATCTATAAATATTTCTATCTACATGTGTACATCCATCAGAATAACTGCTCTTAGCGATGTCACAATTAGTGTTGAGCCACCCCCGTAGTGTTCGGGTTCGGTTCGGTTCGTCGAACACCGGGATGTTCGAGGAACTGTTCGTCGAACTGTTCGTCGAACACCTTAGAACACCGTCGAACACCGTTAAAACCAATGGCAGGCAAACAAAAACACATAGAAACACATAGAAAACACCTGCAAAGGTGTCCAAAAGCTGACAAACTGCTCAGAAGACACTCTCTTTAAAAAAGCCGGCCGGCAAATTCAGCAGCGGCATACACCGGTACCCGACAATTTAGACAAGAAGGAATAGAGCATCACACATAGATTAGATAGATAGAAACATGTCAGTCACACATATAAGAAGCACAGTGACAGTGTTGGTTACTGCACTTGTCATTTAGTGTAAAGGATTTATTAAAAAAAATATTAGTGTTTTCATGCACCATCTCTTTAAAAAAGCCGGCCGGCAATTCAGCAGCGGTACCCGACAATTTAGAACAGAAAGAATAGAGCTTCACACATAGATTAGATAGACAGAAACATGTCAGTCACATATATAATAAGTACAGTGATAGTGTTGCTTACTGTACTTGTCATTTAGTGTAAAGGATTTATTTAAAAAAATAATAGTGTTTTCATGCACTGTCTCTTTAAAAAAGCCGGCCGGCAATTCAGCAGCGGTACCCGACAATTTAGAACAGAAAGATAGAGCATCACACATAGATTAGATAGATAGAAACATGTCAGTCACATATATATGAAGTACAGTGATAGTGTTGGTTACTGTACTTGTCATTTAGTATTAAAATAAAGGATTTATTATTAAAAAAATTGGCGTGGGGTTCCCCTTAATTTTAGGCTCTAGCGGAGGTTAAGCAGACGGCTGGGGCAGATGTTTGAAGCCTGGGAAGGGGGTAATACCCACGGAGCTTCCCAGGCTACTAATATCAGCCTCCAGCTGAATACATAGCCTTTACTAGCTATTAAATTGGGGGACCCCCCCAAAAAAAATGACGTGGGGTCCCCCCTAATTTAATAGCTAGCAAAGGCTAGGCAGACAGCTGGGGGCTGATATTAATAGCCCAGGAAGGGAGCCATGAATATTGGCCCCCTCCCAGGCTAGAAACACCAGCCGTCAGCCGCCCCAGAAATGGCGCATTCATAGGATGCGCCAATTCTGGCACTTAGCCTCGCTCTTCCACGCTGCCCTGGTGCGGTGGCAGGGGGTAATAGGGTTGGGGTTGATGTCAGCTTATAATGCCAGCTGACATCAAGCCCAGGTTAGTAATGGAGAGGCGTCTATAAGACACCCCCATTACTAACCCCATAGTCAAAGTTAAAAAAAACACAAACACCCAGAATAAAGTCCTTTAATTGAAATAAAGACACAATCCTTTATTGTTCTAAATTAAACCATACTTACCATCACGCCCATTCCAGCTGAAGCCAACGATCTCCTGCAATAAAAGAAAAATAATAAAGCAACCTCATCCTTACCTTTCCATGGTTCCCACGACAGCTTCAGCTCTGCTACATCGAGATGACAGGCTGGACCGCAGCAGAACGCTGCCATCCAGCCTGTCATCCCGCAGAGACTGAGAAGCGCAGGCTTGCTTGCGCTGCTCAGCGTCTCTCTGTGACGACATCCAGATGAGCCGAGTTCATGTCCAATGAACTCGGCTCACCTCATGCACGTCACTGACAGCGTGGGAAAATTCTCACGCTGAAGCGCTGATTGCAGGAGAATTTTCCCACGCTGTCAGTGACGTGCAGGAGGTGAGCTGAGTTCATTGGACATGAGCTCACCTCATGCACATCACTGACAGCGTGGGAGTATTCTCCTGCACTCAGCACTTCAGCGTGAGAATTTTCCCACGCTGTCAGTGACGTGCATGAGGTGAGCCGAGTTCATTGGACATGACCTCGGCTCATCTGGATGCCGTCACAGCGAGACAGTGAGGAGCGCAAGCAAGCCTGCTCTTCTCAGTGTCTGCGGGATGACAGACTGGATGGCAGCGTTCTGCTGCGGTCCAGCCAGTCATCTCGATGTAGCAGAGCTGAAGCTGTCGTGGGAACCATGGAAAGGTAAGGATGAGGTTGGTTTATTATTTTTCTTTTATTGCAGGAGATCGTTGGCTTCAGCTGGAATGGGTGTGATGGTAAGTATGGTTTAATTTAGAACAATAAAGAATTGTCTCTTTATTTCAATTAAAGGACTTTATTCTGGGTGTTGTGTTTTTTTTAAATACTTTACTAGAAATTCATGGGGGTCATGTCTAATACTGGCGTGACCCCATGAATTTTGGGCTTGGGGCCAGCTGATAATACCAAGCTGGCCCTAACCCCTTTATTACCCAGTGAGCCACCGCACCAGGGCCCTGGATGAGTTGGGTACAGCGCCAGAAGATGGCGCTTCTATGAACGCGCCATTTTCCGGGGTGGCTGCGGACTGCAATTTGTAGCGGGGGGGGGCCCAGAAAGCTTGGGCCTCCCTGCGCTGCAGATTCCAGCCCCCAGCTGCCTAGTTGTACCTGGCTGGACACAAAAATAGGGCGAAGCCCCACGTACTTTTTTTTTAATTATTTCATGAAATTCATGAAATAATTAAGAAAAAAAGGCCTTCCCTATATTGTTGTGTCCGGCCAGGTACAAATAGGCAGCTGGTGGTTGGGGGCAGCCCGTTCCTGCCTGCTGTACCTGGCTGGACACAAATATAGTGCGAAGCCCCACTTCAATTTTTTTTAATTATTTCATGAAATTCATGAAATAATTAAGAAAAAAAGGGCTTCCCTATATTGTTGTGTCCGGCCAGGTGCAAATAGGCAGCTGGTGGATGGGGGCAGCCCGTTCCTGCCTGCTGTACCTGGCTGGACACAAATATAGTGCGAAGCCCCACTTCAATTTTTTTTAATTATTTCATGAAATTCATGAAATAATTAAGAAAAAAAGGGCTTCCCTATATTGTTGTGTCCGGCCAGGTACAAATAGGCAGCTGGTGGATGGGGGCAGCCCGTTCCTGCCTGCTGTACCTGGCTGGACACAAATATAGTGCGAAGCCACACTTCAATTTTTTTAAATTATTTCAGGAAATTCATGAAATAATTTAAAAAAAATTGACGTGGGGCTTCGCACTATATTTGTGTCCAGCCAGGTACAGCAGGCAGGAACGGGCTGCCCCCATCCACCAGCTGCCTATTTGTACCTGGCCGGACACAACAATATAGGGAAGCCCTTTTTTCTTAATTATTTCATGAAATAATTTAAAAAAAATTGACGTGGGGCTTCGCACTATATTTGTGTCCAGTCAGGTACAGCAGGCAGGAACGGGCTGCCCCCAACCACCAGCTGCCTATTTGTACCTGGCCGGACACAACAATATAGGGAAGCCCTTTTTTTCTTAATTATTTCATGAAATAATTTAAAGAAAATTGACGTGGGGCTTCGCCCTGTTTTTGTGTCCAGCCAGGTACAACTAGGCAGCTGGGGGCTGGAATCCGCAGCGCAGGGAGGCCCAAGCTTTCTGGGCCACCCCCGCTGCAAATTGCAGTCCGCAGCCACCCCGGAAAATGGCGCGTTCATAGAAGCGCTATCTTCTGGCGCTGTACCCAACTCATCCAGGGCCCTGATGCGGTGGCTCACTGGGTAATAAAGGGGTTAGGGCCAGCTTGGCATTATCAGCTGGCCCTAAGCCCGAAATTCATGGGGTCACACCAATATTAGACATGACCACCATGAATTTCTAGTAAAGTATTTAAAAAAAACACAACACCCAGAAAAAAGTCCTTTAATTGAAATAAAGACACAATTCTTTATTGTTCTAAATTAAACCATACTTACCATCACGCCCATTCCAGCTGAAGCCAACGATCTCCTGAAATAAAAGAAAAATAATAAAGCAACATCATCCTTACCTTTCCATGGTTCCCATGACAGCTTCAGCTCTGCTACATCGAGATGACAGGCTGGACCGCAGCAGAACGCTGCCATCCTGCCTGTCATCCCGCAGACACTGAGAAGCGCAGGCTTGCTTGCGCTCCACAGTGTCTCTCTGTGAGGGCATCCAGATGAGCCGAGTTAATGTCCAATGAACTCGGCTCACCTCATGCACGTCACTGACAGCGTGGGAAAATTCTCCTGCACTCAGCGCTTCAGCGGGAGAATTCTCACGCTGAAGCGCTGAGTGCAGGAGAATTCTCCCACGCTGTCAGTGACGTGCAGGAGGTGAGCTGAGTTCATTGGACATGAGCTCACCTTATGCACGTCACTGACAGCGTGGGAGAATTCTCCTGCACTCACCGCTTCAGCGTGAGAATTTTCCCACGCTGTCAGTGACGTGCATGAGGTGAGCCGAGTTCATTGGACATGAACTCGGCTCATCTGGATGTCGTCACAGAGAGACGCTGAGCAGCGCAAGTAAGCCTGCGCTTCTCAGTGTCTGCGGGATGAGAGGCTGGATGGCAGCGTTCTGCTGCGGTCCAGCCTGTCATCTCGATGTAGCAGAGCTGAAGCTGTCGTGGGAACCATGGAAAGGTAAGGATGAGGTTGCTTTATTATTTTTCTTTTATTGCAGGAGATCGTTGGCTTCAGCTGGAATGGGCGTGACGGTAAGTATGGTTTAATTTAGAACAATAAAGGATTGTGTCTTTATTTCAATTAAAGGACTTTATTCTGGGTGTTTGTGTTTTTTTTAACTTTGACTATGGGGTTAGTAATGGGGGTGTCTTATAGACGCCTCTCCATTACTAACCTGGGCTTGATGTCAGCTGGCATTATAAGCTGACATCAACCCCAGCCCTATTACCCCCTGCCACCGCACCAGGGCAGCGTGGAAGAGCGAGGCTAAGTGCCAGAATTGGCGCATCCTATGGATGCGCCATTTCTGGGGCGGCTGACGGCTGGTGTTTCTAGCCTGGGAGGGGGCCAATATTCATGGCTCCCTTCCTGGGCTACTAATATCAGCCCCCAGCTGTCTGCCTAGCCTTTGCTAGCTATTAAATTAGGGGGGACCCCACGTCATTTTTTTGGGGGGGGTCCTCCATTTTAATAGCTAGTAAAGGCTAGGTATTCAGCTGGGGGCTGATATTAGTAGCCTGGGAAGCTCCGTGGGTATTACCCCCTTCCCAGGCTTCAAACATCTGCCCCAGCCGTCTGCTTAACCTCCGCTAGAGCCTAAAATTAAGGGGAACCCCACGCCATTTTTTTTAATAATAAATCCTTTATTTTAATACTAAATGACAAGTACAGTAACCAACACTATCACTGTACTTCATATATATGTGACTGACATGTTTCTATCTATCTAATCTATGTGTGAAGCTCTATTCTGTCTGTTATAAATTGTCGGGTACCGCTGCTGAATTGCCGGCCGGCTTTTTTAAAGAGACGGTGCATGAAAACACTATTATTTTTTTTGATAAATCCTTTACACTAAATGACAAGTACAGTAAGCAGCACTGTCACTGTACTTCGTATATATGTGGCTGACATGTTTATATCTATCTAATCTATGTGTGATGCTCTATTCTTTCGGTTCTAAATTGTCGGGTACCGGTGTATGCCGCTGCTGAATTGCCGGCTTTTCATGTTTCACTGTTGACACTGTTCCCATCGATTTGGGCAATCACTGTAATGCCACAACCACCATGGCTGTGGCATTACAGTGAGTGGCAGACAATCCCTGCATGATTGGTGCTCTAAATAGCGCCAGACATGCAGGACAAGCTTTTGGTGCACGAACAGTTATCGAACATAACCTCGAACAGCCGAATTTTTTGCAAATCGTTCGGGTTCGTCGAACAACTCGAACACCGCCCAAAACAGCTCGAATTTGAGATTGGCGAACAGTTCTAGTCGAACACCGCTCATCTCTAGTCACAATATCAGAGTTCTAGAATGTTGATGTCACACAAGTCATGAAGTCACAATATGAAGAACTGATAAAACTTCTGCTCACGGCCTCCTCCACTGAGGGTTATAGAATTTGTATAGTGAGGATATTTTTGTAATTCTGATTGAGTGAGCAAAATGTCTGAGTATAAGCGCAAACGTCGCTTTATTATTGAGTCTATTACAGAGAGCAGCGGTATTGATGACCAGGTGAGTGGCGGATTCTGGAGTATGTTGTCTATTTGAAATTCTGGAAATTTGAAGACTTTTTTTTTACTTTTTATTATTTCCTTTTCCCAGTTACTGGTCAATAAAAAATGCCGCAGAGTTTTTGCGTCCGACACAGAGGACAGCAGCGGTGATGAGAATCTCCATCAGGTGAGCGCTCACTTCTCTCCAGCACTGTCTGCGGCTCTGGGGGTCTACTGGAGATCAGGGGACGCCCCATTCTGTGATTATGCCACTGTATCGCTGCTAATCCTTCATTCTCAAGGTCTTTATATTTCTTTATTTCAGTCTCATCCACTTATTTCAAGGTCTCCAAGGAGCCTTGAAGATGAAGATGGTGGCTCTGGTCCCCACCTGCTATACATAGAGTCAGGCATGTAATAAAGCGTCTGGAAGGATCATAAATTCCTTCCTGTAAAATAAGAAAATTAGATTTCTATTGATTAGGAAAACTGAACGACACAGAAGTAAATGACGATGTTTCTTCTTTTCTCCAGAGCCCAATTCTCCCCAATTCAGCTTTGTGCAGGAGGAGACAGCAAGGTAATGTATTCCTATATATCCGTTTTATCTGGGTCATGTTCATGATATCTGGTCGCTAGATGGCGCTATTATTAGCATATTTTCAGATAAGGTGTCAGCTGTATGTCTGCAGGTCGTGTACGGTCTTAGTATATATCCAGTAGTGATGTGTGATCCTCTTTGATGCTTTGCTACCAGGAGACAGGAGCGTCCCATCAATTACTGTTTCCTGAGAAATCTGTCTTCACCCACGTCCAAATATGTCACCGACTTTCGTAAGAACAAACAGGAGCTGGTACGACGTCTGTACAAGTTTTATAACAGGACCGTCTTTGAGAACCAGGTATTCAGTTATAACACACAGCTTGGAATAGGGTTATAGGGGATGAAGGTTTAGAGCTAGGGATAGTGTATCCAGTGTATATAGTATATACCTCTATATTCTGTATGTATAGGGTGATATGAGGCAAAGGGTTAGAGCTAGGGATAGTGTATTCAGTGTATATAGTATATACCTCTATATTCTGTATGTATAGGGTGATATGAGGCAAAGGGTTAGAGCTAGGGATACTGTATCCAGTGTATATAGTATATACCTCTACATTCTGTATGTATAGGTTGATAGGGGATGAAGGGTTAGAGCTAGGGATAGTGTATCCAGTGAATATAGTATATACCTCTATATTCTGTATGTATATGGTGATACGAGGCAAAGGGTTAGAGCTAGGGATCGTGTATCCAGTGTATAAAGCATATACCTCTACATTCTGTATGTATATGGTGTTACGAGCCGAAGGGTTAGAGCTAAGGATAGTGTATCCAGTGTATATAGTATATACCTCTACATTCTGTATGTATATGGTGATACGAGGCAAAGGGTTAGAGCTAGGGATAGTGTATCCAGTGTATATAGCATATACCTCTACATTCTGTATGTATAGGTTGATAGGGAATGAAGGGTTAGAGCTAGGGTTAGTGTATCCAGTGTATATAGTATATACCTCTATATTCTGTACGTATATAATGATAGGAGGATAAAGGATTACAGCTAGGGATGGTGTATCCAGTGTAAATAGCATATACCTCTATATTCTGTAGGTATGGGGTGGTATGGGAGATAGTGAGTAGATGGTTAAAGATAGCGTTAGGGTATCCAGTGTACATAGTATATACCTCTATATTCTGTAGGTATGGGGTGATATGGGAGATAGTGAGTAGATGGTTAAAGATAGGGATGGTGTATCCAGTGTACATAGTATATACCTCTATATTCTGTAGGTGTGGGGTAATATGAGGGATAATGAATGGATGGTTAGAGCTAGGATTAATGTATCCAGTATATATAGTATATACCTCTATAGTCTGTAGGTATGGGGTGATATTGAAGATAGTGAATGGAGGGTTAGAGCAAGGTTAGTGTATCCAGTGTATATAGTATATACCTCTATATTCTGTAGGTATGGGGTGATGTGGGGGATAGTGAATAGAGGGATAGAGCTAGGGTTAGTGTATCCACTATATACAGTATATACCTCGATATTCTGTATTTCTACTTCCTCTGTAGCTTCCTGCATATATGGACATCAGCTGGAATAAAAGGCTGCGTAAAACAGCTGGTCGCACTGGATTCCGGGAGAACAACGGGGACCGCTACGCCATCATCCAGTTATCGGATAAAGTCTGCGATTCAGCAGGTAGTCGTCACATCCGGCACAATTTATAGATTAGCTGTGATGAAATCTTCCCCACAGCTTTACTCCTGATTGTTATTATATCCCGCTTTGTCCTTAGAACGACTCCGAGACACATTGATCCATGAGATGTGTCATGCTGCCTGCTGGGTCATCGATGGCAATGGAGAACTTGCCCATCACCAACTATGGGAGCAGTATTGTGAGAAGGTCGCACAGATCCACCCTGACCTTCCACCCATTACTGTATTCCACAGTTGGGAGTACCACTACCCGGTGGTGTACCAATGCTCAGGGTGCCAGTACAGGTAAGATACGACTCAAATAAACTATGGACAGACGGGCGTCTGATACTGGTCGTGGGTGTATGTGCTACTACCACTGCTTGCTTCATGACTTCTGCAATCAATATGAAGGGGCTCTGTCATTGATGTTGGATGTGTGTGTACCTTTAGGATCAGTCTTTAATATCTTTAATAAGCTTTATCTCCCACTCCAGAGTCGGACGTTGGACGGATTCTCTCGACACCGAGAAGTTTGGGTGCGGCTACTGTGAGAACAAGTTGGTTCTAGTAACCACAACCTGAGAAGATCTATCAGCGACCATCCAGCTCCATCAATAGTCCGATCATCGGCTCGGCCAAGATAGCAGCACACAGATGAAGTCATCCAGAAGACTAGTGGAAAGTCACATCTCAGTCTTCCACCATTTTTCGGGCGTCACGGTGACTCAGTGGTTAGCACTGGTGTCTGCAGCACTCAGGTGGTGGAAACAAATACGACCACGGACATCTGCATGGAGTTTGTATGTCCTCCCCGTGTCTGCGTGGGTTTCCTCCGGGTCCTCCGGTTTCCTCCCACACTCCAAAAATATACTGATAGGTTAATTGGCTTATTCCAAATTGTCCCTAACATGAATTATGGTTCTCCCTGTACAGCGCTACAGACTATGTCATCGCTATATTATCGAGGGGAATCAAATTCATCATTAAATACAAATGCTTTAAACAAACTTATTATTGTAATGTTGCCTTGTGTCAGTAATTTCATACACAGATTATTTACAAAAAAGTTATGTCCTAAAGTGGGACGTCTGGAGGTGAGATTCCGCCATACTGATGGCCAGGGACAGGCATGCGGGTGCTAACACCGACATGGACTGGCAGGACAGGCTTAGACTGGTAATATACAGCGTATACACCCACAACGACTCACACACATCAAACCAAGCAAAGTCATCAAGTTTCAGAGCTCCCATAGAAATTAATGGTGATAGCGGCACATGCGCAGCCACCTTTCCATTTCTGACAGTATGTAATGGGGTCGTTCTTGAGTTACATGTGGGTCCCTGATCTCAGCAATGGGACCTGCATCTATCAAACATTTATGACGTATGCTTTCGATAGAGGATGAAATAATGTCTTCAATGTGCTTCGTCACGTGTCCACGGGCATGCTCGCGATTTCTAATGCTGACCCTATGCTGCTCTCTGATTCAGTTATGTCACCAGCAACATAGTGCATTAAGCATTAATGCTTTAAAGGGCACAGCTCAACTTTCCATCCTAATGTGGCACCTCAAACGTCACAAATTTTTCCAGGGCATTCATAAGGGGTATCTCTGCATTATCGTCCCGAACGGGGAAACAGCTGATCAGCGGATGTGCACGGTGCTGGACCCTCACTGATCTGATATTGATGACCTATTCTAAAGATATTCCACCAATTATCAAACACCTGAATAACTTCTTTAATTAGTTTAGGGGAGTGATTGAACCATTTTTAAGCCAAACACAATCCTTAATATTTATTCTTCACCGGAAGGTAGAATGTGTTAAAAAACAGCTGATTATGGGGCCCATGGGCATTATAAGTATAGGAGACCCGCTCCTTTCTAATGGGAACATTTTTTTATGAGACCCTCCTCCACGTCTCTTCCAAGGGGCATTGGAGTGACTCCCAATTTTTGGCAGCCCTTGCATTCACTGCATAGACCCACTTTCTAATAATGGGAACATTGTTTTCAGGAGGCCCTCTGACCTCCACGTCTTTTCCAAGGGGCATTGGAGTGCCTCCAAATTTTTGACAATCCTTGCATTCACTGCATAGGCAAACACAATGGGAGACCTACTTCCTAATAATGGGAAATTTGTTTTCAGGAGTCCCTCCTCTAAGTCTCTTCAAAGGGGTATTGGGGTGCGTCCAAATTTTCAAAGTGGTATTGGGGTGCGTCCAAATTTTGGGCAGCCCTGCCACTCACTGCATACGCAATAACAGTATAGGAGACCTACTCTTTAGTAATGGGAACAATAAAACATAGCCGGCTGATGGCTCTCTAAGAATAGTGAGGGCCGATTGCTGGCCCTTTAAGAATAGTAAAGGCCGCCTGATGAACATTGTTGACAGAAGTCACCTGGGAGTCAGAAATGGTTCCAGGGGTCTTTCCCATACTGTCAAGAGAATGCCAAGAGTGTGCAAAGCAGTCATCAAAGCAAAAGGTGGCTACTTTGAAGAACCTAGAATATAAGACATATTTTCAGTTGTTTCACACTTTTTTGTTAAGTATATAATTCCACATGTGTTAATTCATAGTTTTGATGCCTTCAGTGTGAATGTACAATTTTTATAGTCATGAAAATACAGAAAAATCTGTAGGAGGTGTGTCCAAACTTTTGATCTGTACTGTATATATATATATATATATATATATATATATATATATACATATATACACTGCTCAAAAAAATAAAGGGAACACTCAAATAACACATCCTAGATCTGAATGAATGAAATATTCTCATTGGAAACTTTGTTCTGTACAAAGTTGAATGTGCTAACAACAAAATCGCACAAAAATCATCAATGGAAATCAAATTTATTAGCCAATGGAGGCCTCGATTTGGAGTAACCCCCAAAATTAAAGTGGAAAAACACACTACAGGCTGATCCAACTTAGATGTAATGTCCTCAAAACAAGTCAAAATGAGGCTCAGTATTGTGTGTAGCCTATACGTGCATGTATGACCTCCCTACAACGCCTGGGCATGCTCCTGATGAGGTTGCGGATGGTCTCCTGTGGGATCTCCTCCCAAACCTGGACTAAAGCATCCGCCAACTCCTGGACAGTCTGTGGTGCAACGTGACGTTGGTGGATGGAGCGAGACATGATGTCTCAGATGTGCTCAATCGGATTCAGGTCTGGGGAACGAGGTGGGCCAGTCCATAGCTTCAATGCCCTCATGTTGCAGAACTGCTGACAAACTCCAGCTACATGAGGTCTGGCATTGTCCTGCATTAGGAGGAACCCAGGGCCAACCGCACCAGCATATGGTCTCACATGGGGTCTGAGGATCTCATCTCGGTACCTAATGGCAGTTAGGCTACCTCTGGCGAGCACATGGAGGACTGTGCGGCCCTCCAAAGAAATGCCACCCCACACCATTACTGACCCACTGCCAAACCGGTCATGCTGAAGGATGCTGCAGGCAGCAGATTGCTCTCCACGGCGTCTCCAAACTCTGTCACGTCTGTCACATGTGCTCAATGTGAACCAGCTTTCATCTGTGAAGATCACAGGGCTCCAGTGGTGACTTTGCCAATCCTGGTTGTAACATCCCTGGCGGCGTGCTGGCATGGCTTACCACCTCCCACCATTCAAGACCGCCATCTTACCTATCAATCCAGGCTGCACACTTTGCTCCAGTACCTGCTGTGTCTCTTGTCTGATTGCTTAGGGCGGCGGCGCGGCTGCTGCCTGATTCTTATATTTGCTGTGTGTGCACTCCTAGCCTATTGCTGTGAGTCACTGGATACTTAAACCCCCTCCATCCAGTAGGGGGTGCCTGAGCAACACTTTCATTCAGTGTGCTCTGTGCAACTGAGTTGCCAGGTCCTGTCCTGTATCTTGTTTGTTTCCGCCCCTGGGGGCTGTATACCCAGGCCTGTTACCTGTATCTGTGACTTCTAGTCTGTCTCTGCCACCCTGGGGGCTGAGTTCCCAGGCTCGCTCCTGTATCTTATTCCTGGTTCAGTTCCTGTCTGAACTGTGTCCTAGCCCGTTACCTGTTTCTCTCTATGTCCGAACCTTCCCTTTTCCTGCAGTGTCTGAACCTGCAGCTAACTCCAACTCGTTGTCTCTGAACTTCTGTTTGTGAGTTTTGTGTACACTCGCTACTTCATTGTAAGTACCTTGTGTGTATCTGGTTCTGCTTGTTCACCGCACCTGCGGTTTTGCTCTGCCCTGCTTGTTCACCGCACCTGTGGTTTCGCTCTGCTCAGCTTGTTCACCGCACCTGCAGGTTTTGCTCTGCTCTGCTTGTTTACCGCACCTGCGAGTTTTGCTCTGCTCTGCTTGTCTACCGAACCTGCGGGTTTTGCTCTGCTCTGCTTGTCTACCGCATCTGCGGGTTTTGCTCTGCTCTGCTTGTCTACCGCATCCGCGGGTTTTGCTCTGCTCTGCTTGTCTACCGCATCTGCGGGTTTTGCTCTGCTCTGCTTGTCTACTGCACCTGCTGGTTTTGCTCTGTTCTGCTTGTCTACTGCACCTGCGGGTTTTGCTCTGCTTGTCTACCACATCTGCGGGTTTTGCTCTGCTCTGCTTGTCTACCGCACCTGCTGGTTTTGCTCTGCTCTGCTTGTCTACCGCACCTGCGGGTTTTGCTCTGCTCTGCTTGTCTACCGCACCTGCTGGTCTTGCTCTGCTTGTCTACCGCATCTGTGGGTTTTGCTCTGCTCTGCTTGTCTACCGCATCTGCGGATTTTGCTCTGCTCTGCTTGTCTACCGCAGCTGCGGCTCCGTTACTAAGTCCCAGTCTGTGCAGGTCCATATCCTGCCTGTGTTCCTACCTGCCAGTACCCACCTGTCTGCATGCCAGCCGTGTCTACCAGTGCCCACCTGTCTGCATGCCAGCCGTGCCTGCCAGTGCCCACCTGTCTGCATACCAGCCGTGCCTGCCAATACCCACCTGTCTGCATACCAGCCGTGCCGGCCGGTACCCACCTGTCTGTATGCCAGCCTAACCTGCCTGTTCCTGCATTCCCCGGTGTGGGTCAACAGCTGTGACCAGGGTCTGACCTGGAGTAGCACCTGGTACCTCTCCTCTGTTCCTCCCTGGTTCACGGAGTCGACTGAGTCACCGTGTGACCTTGGTTGGACCGAGTTGATACTTAGTTACACCCCTCCAAGCACTCCTCGGTTCATGGTCCAGTGGGATCACTAATCATGCTCACGCCAGTCAGTCTGGACGTGTGCGTAACACTGGTGTTCTGTGGCAAATGCCAAGCGTCCAGCACGGTGTTGGGCTGTGAGCACAACCCCCATCTGTGGACGTCGGGCCCTCATACCACCCTCATGGAGTCGGTTTCTAACCGTTTGTGCAAACACATGCACATTTGTGGCCTGCTGGAGGTCATTTTGCAGGGCTCTGGCAGTGCTCCTCCTGTTCCTCCTTGCACTATGGCAGAGGTAGCAGTCCTTCTGCTGGGTTGTTGCACTCCTACTGCCCCCTCCACCTTTCCTGGTGTACTGGCCTGTCTCCTGGTAGCCTCCAGCCTCTGGACACTACGCTGACAGACACAGCAAACCTTCTTGCCACAGCTCGCATTGATGTGCCATCCTGGATGAGCTGCACTACCTGAGCAACTTCTGTGGGTTGTAGAGTCCGTCTCATGCTACCACGAGTGTGAAAGCACAACCAACATTCAAAAGTGACCAAAACATCAGCCAGAAAGCATTGGTACTGAGATGTGGTCTGTGGTCCCCACCTGCAGAACCACTCCTTTATTGAGGGTGTCTTGATAATTGCCAATAGTTTCCATCTATTGTCTATTCCATTTGCACACCAGCATGTGAAATTGATTGTCAATCAGTGTTGCTTCCTAAGTGAACAGTTTGATTTCACAGAAGTTTGATTCACTTGAAGTTATATTCTGTTGTTTAAGTGTTCCCTTTATTTTTTTGAGCAGTGTAAATATATATATATATAAATATATATGTGTGTATATACTGTATGTAATTGGTAAACTTATCGGCACCTTCAACCAGTATGTACAGCAAGTGTGAACAGGTGCAAGCTGCTATGACTGCATAATATGCAAACAAAATTAGATACAGTGGGTATGGAAAGTATTCAGACCCCTTTAAATTTTTCACTCTTTGTTTCATTGCAGCCATTTGGTAAATTCTAAAAGGTTCTTCATTTTTTTCTCATTAATGTACACTCTACACCCCATCTTGACTGAAAAAAACAGAAATGTAGAAATTTTTGCAAATTTATCAAAAAAGAAAAACTGAAATATCACGTGGTAACAAGTATTCCGACTAGTGTTGAGCGATACCTTCCGATATCAGGAAATATCGTATCGGATTGGATCGGGCCGATACCCAAAAAGTATCGGATATCGCCGATTCCGATACCGGAAACCAATGCAAGTCAATGGGACACAAATATCGGAATGAAAATAAACCCTTTCTTTCCTTGTAGGTTAATTCTACATGAAGTAAAACAACTAAGAATAATGTAGAATGACATGAAAAGCCGGCAATTCATCAGCGGCATACACCGGTACCCGACAATTTACAACAGAAAGAATAGAGCATCACACATAGATTAGATAGATAGAAACATGTCAGTCACATATATATGAAGTACAGTGACAGTGTTGCTTACTGTACTTGTCATTTAGTGTAAAGGATTTATTAAAAAAAATATTAGTGTTTTCGTGCACCGTCTCTTTAAAAAAGCCGGCCGGCAATTCAGCAGCGGTACCCGACAATTTATAACAGACAGAATAGAGAATCACACATAGATTAGATAGATAGAAACATGTCAGTCACATATATATGAAGTACAGTGACAGTGTTGCTTACTGTACTTGTCATTTAGTGTAAAGGATTTATTTAAAAAAATAATAGTGTTTTTATGCACCGTCTCTTTAAGAAAGCCGGCCGGCAATTCAGCATCTGTACCCGACAATTTAGAACAGAAAGAATAGAGAATCACACATAGATTAGATAGATAGAAACATGTCAGTCACATATATATGAAGTACAGTGACAGTGTTGATTACTGTACTTGTCATTTAGTGTTAAAATAAAGGATTTATTTAAAAAAAAATTGGCGTGGGGTTCCCCTTAATTTTAGGCTCTAGCGGAGGTTAAGCAGACAGCTGGGGCAAATGTTTGAAGCCTGGGAAGGGGGTAATACCCACGGAGCTTCCCAGGCTACTAATATCAGCCCCCAGCTGAATACCTAGCCTTTACTAGCTATTAAAATGGGGGAACCCCCCCAAAAAAATAACGTGGGGTCCCCCCTAATTTAATAGCTAGCACAGGCTAGGCAGACAGCTGGGGGCTGATATTAATAGCCCAGGAAGGGTGCCATGAATATTGGCCCCCTCCCAGGCTAGAAACACCAGCCGTCAGCCGCCCCAGAAATGGCGCATCCATAGGATGCGCCAATTCTGGCACTTAGCCTCGCTCTTCCACGCTGCCCTGGTGCGGTGGCAGGGGGTAATAGGGTTGGGGTTGATGTCAGCTTATAATGTCAGCTGACATCAAGCCCAGGTTAGTAATGGAGAGGCGTCTATAAGACACCCCCATTACTAACCCCATAGTCAAAGTTAAAAGAAAACACAAACACTCAGAGTAAAGTCCTTTAATTGAAATAAAGACACAATTCTTTATTGTTCTAAATTAAACCATACTTACCATCACGCCCATTCCAGCTGAAGCCAACGATCTCCTGCAATAAAAGAAAAATAATAAAGCAACCTCATCCTTACCTTTCGATGGTTCCCAGGACAGCTCCAGCTCTGCTACATCGAGATGACAGGCTGGACCGCAGCAGAAAGCTGCCATCCAGCCTGTCATCCCGCAGACACTGAGAAGCGCAGGCATGCTTGCGCTCCCCAGTGTCTCTCTGTGACGTCATCCAGATGAGCCGAGTTCATGTCCAATGAACTCAGCTCACCTCATGCACGTCACTGACAGCGTGGGAAAGTTCTCCTGCACTCAGCGCTTCAGCGTGAGAATTCTCCCACGCTGTCAGTGACATACATGAGGTGAGGTCATGTCCAATGAACTCAGCTCACCTCATGCACGTCACTGACAGTGTGGGAAAATTCTCACGCTGAAGTGCTGAGTGCAGGAGAATTTTCCCACGCTGTCAGTGACGTACATGAGGTGAGCTGAGTTCATTGGACATGACCTCGGCTCATCTTTATGCCGTCACAGCCAGACATTGAGGAGCACAAGCATGCCTGCGCTTCTCAGTGTCTGCGGGATGACAGGATGGATGGCAGCGTTCTGCTGCGGTCCAGCCTGTCATCTCGATGTAGCAGAGCTGAAGCTGTCGTGGGAGCCATGGAAAGGTAAGGATGATGTTGCTTTATTATTTTTCTTTTATTGCAGGAGATTGTTGTCTTCAGCTGGAATGGGCGTGATGGTAAGTATGGTTTAATTTAGAACAATAAAGAATTGTGTGTTTATTTCAATTAAAGGACTTTTTTCTGGGTGTTGTGTTTTTTTAAATACTTTACTAGAAATTCATGGTGGTCATGTCTAATATTGGCGTGACCCCATGAATTTTGGGCTTAGGGCCAGCTGATAATACCAAGCTGGCCTTAACCCCTTTATTACCCAGTGAGCCACCGCACCAGGGCCCTGGATGAGTTGGGTACAGCGCCAGAAGATGGCGCTTCAATGAACGCGCCATTTTCTGGGGCGGCTGCGGACTGCAATTTGCAGCGGGGGTGGCCCAGAAAGCTTGGGTCTCCCTGCGCTGCGGATTCCAGCCCCCAGCTGCATAGTTGTATCTGGCTGGGCACAAAAATAGGGCGAAGCCCCAAGCATGTTTTTTTTTAATTATTTCATGAAATTCATGGAATAATTAAGAAAAAAGGGGCTTCCCTATATTGTTGTGTCCGGCTAGGTACAAATAGGCAGCTGGTGGTTGGGGGCAGCCTGTTCCTGCCTGCTGTACCTGGCTGGACACAAATATAGGGCGAAGCCCCACGTCAATTTTTTTTAAAATAAATCCTTTATTTTAACACTAAATGACATTTGAGGAGTTAATAAAGATGCAGTCCCTAAATTATTATTTATTTTTTAATTAATTTTTCCCAGAACTTTTGACGTGGGCTTCGCCATATTTTTGTATGCCAGCCAGGTACAGCATCCAGCTTCTATGAACGCGCCATTTTCCGGGGTGGCTGCGGACTGCAATTTTCAGCGGGGGGGGGAGGGGCAGAAAGCTTGGGCCTCCCTGCGCTGCAGATTCCATCCCCCAGCTGCCTAGTTGTACCTGGCTGGACACAAAAATAGGGAGAAGCTTCACGTATTTTTTTTTTTTAATCATTTCAGGAAATTCATGAAATGATTAAAAAAAATTGATGTGGGGCTTCGCCCTATATTTGTGTCCAGTCAGGTACAGCAGGCAGGAACGGGCTGCCCCCAACCACCAGCTGCCTATTTGTACCTAGCCGGACACAACAATATAGGGAAGCCCTTTTTTTCTTAATTATTCCATGAATTTCATGAATTAAAAAAAAAAAAACGTGGAGCTTCGCCCTATTTTTGTGTCCAGCCAGGTACAACTAGGCAGCTGGGGGCTGGAATCTGCAGCGCAGGGAGGCCCAAGCTTTCTGGGCCCCACCCGCTGCAAATTGCAGTCCGCAGCCGCCCCGGAAAATGGCGCGTTCATAGAAGCGCCATCTTCTGGCGCTGTACCCAACTCATCCAGGGCCCTGGTGCGGTGGCTCACTGGGTAATAAAGGGGTTAAGGCCAGCTTGGCATTATCAGCTGGCCCTAAGCCCGAAATTCATGGGGTCACGCCAATATTAGACATGACCACCATGAATTTCTAGTAAAGTATTTAAAAAAAACACAAACACCCAGAAAAAAGTCCTTTAATTGAAATAAACACACAATTCTTTATTGTTCTAAATTAAACCATACTTACCATCACGCCCATTCCAGCTGAAGCCAACGATCTCCTGCAATAAAAGAAAAATAATAAAGCAACCTCATCCTTACCTTTCCATGGCTCCCACGACGGCTCCAGCTCTGCTACATCGAGATGACAGGCTGGACCGCAGCAGAACGCTGCCATCCAGCCTGTCATCCCGCAGACACTGAGAAGCGCAGGCATACTTCCACTCCTCAGTGTCTGGCTGTGACGGCATCCAGATGAGCCGACAATGAACTCGGCTCACCTCATGTACGTCACTGACAGCGTGGGAGAATTCTCCTGCACTCAGCGCTTCAGCGTGAGAATTTTCCCACGCTGTCAGTGACGTGCATGAGGTGAGGTCATGTCCAATGAACTCGGCGCACCTCATGCACGTCACTGACAGCGTGGGAGAATTCTCACGCTGAAGCGCTGAGTGCAGGAGAATTTTCCCACGCTGTCAGTGACGTGCATGAGGTGAGCTGAGTTCATTGGACATGACCTCGGCTCATCTGGATGCCGTCACAGCGAGACACTGAGGAGCGCAAGCATGCCTGCGCTTCTCAGTGTCTGCGGGATGACAGGCTGGATGGCAGCGTTCTGCTGCGGTCCAGCCTGTCATCTCGATGTAGCAGAGCTGAAGCTGTCCTGGGAACCATGGAAAGGTAAGGATGAGGTTGCTTTATTATTTTACTTTTATTGCAGGAGATCGTTGGCTTCAGCTGGAATGGGCGTGACTGTAAGTATGGTTTAATTTAGAACAATAAAGAATTGTGTCTTTATTTCAATTAAAGGACTTTTTTCTGGGTGTTTGTGTTTTTTTTAAATACTTTACTAGAAATTCATGGCGGTCATGTCTAATATTGGCGTGACCCCATGAATTTCGGGCTTAGGGCCAGCTGATAATGCCAAGCTGGCCTTAACCCCTTTATTACCCAATGAGCCACCGCACCAGGGCCCTGGATGAGTTGGGTACAGCGCCAGAAGATGGCGCTTCTATGAACGCGCCATTTTCCGGGGCGGCTGCGGACTGCAATTTGCAGCGGGTGGGGCCCAGAAAGCTTGGGTCTCCCTGCGCTGCAGATTCCAGCCCCCAGCTGCCTAGTTGTACCTGGCTGGACACAAAAATAGGGCGAAGCGCCACACATTTTTTTTTTTAATTATTTCATGAAATTCATGGAATAATTAAGAAAAAAAGGGCTTCCCTATATTGTTGTGTCCGGCTAGGTACAAATAGGCAGCTGGTGGTTGGGGGCAGCCCGTTCCTGCCTGCTGTACCTGACTGGACACAAATATAGGGCGAAGCCCCACATAATTTTTTTTTAATTATTTCATGAATTTCCTGAAATAATTTAAAAAAAATTGACGTGGGGCTTCACACTATATTTGTGTCCAGCCAGGTACAGCAGGCAGGAACGGGCTGCCCCCAACCACCAGCTGCCTATTTGTACCTGGCCAGACACAACAATATAGGGAAGCCCTTTTTTTCTTAATTATTCCATGAATTTCATGAAATAATTAAAAAAAAAAAAACGTGGGGCTTCTCCCTATTTTTGTGTCCAGCCAGGTACAACTAGGCAGCTGGGGGATGGAATCTGCAGCGCAGGGAGGCCCAAGCTTTCTGCCCCCCCCCCCCCCCCCGCTGAAAATTGCAGTCCGCGGCCGCCCCGGAAAATGGCGCGTTCATAGAAGCTGGATGCTGTACCTGGCTGGCATACAAAAATATGGCGAAGCCCACGTCAAAAGTTTTGGGAAAAATTTATTAAAAAATAAATAATAATTTAGGGACTGCATCTTTATTAAGTCCTCAAATGTCATTTAGTGTTAAAATAAAGGATTTATTTAAAAAAAAAATGGCGTGGGATCCCCCATAATTTTAGTCTCTAGCGGAGGTTAAGCAGACGGCTGGGGCAGATGTTTGAAGCCTGGGAAGGGGGTAAAACCCACGGAGCTTCCCAGGCTACTAATATCAGCCCCCAGCTGAATACCTAGCCTTTACTAGCTATTAAAATGGGGGACCCCCCCCCAAAAAATGACGTGGGGTCCCCCCTATTTTAATAGCTAGCAAAGGCTAGGCAGACAGCTGGGGGCTGATATTAATAGCTCAGGAAGGGTGCCATGAATATTGGCCCCCTCCCAGGCTAGAAACACCAGCCGTCAGCCGCCCCAGAAATGGCGCATCCATAGGATGCGCCAATTCTGGCACTTAGCCTCGCTCTTCCACGCTGCCCTGGTGCGGTGGCAGGGGGTAATAGTGGTGGGGTTCATGTCAGCGCCAGCTGCCATGAAGCCCAGGTTAGTAATGATGGGTGTCTATAAGACACCCCCATTACTAACCTACAAAGTGTTAAAAAGAAAAAACACACTACACCCAGAAAAAAATAATTTATTTGAAATAAAACACCATTTTATTTAATTCTTAGTTTACTAAAAAAAAATAGTTACCTGTCCACGTTCCTGCGCTGATCTCCCATGCACAGCTGTCACATCTGGAGATGGTGACAGCTGTGCATGGCTGCTGTAAGCTCACGCTGCCGGGAACACGTCCGCTCCCGGCAGCGGGAGCCACTGACTGAGGTTACCGGAGTGCATTCAGGCAGCGCAGCTCCGGAGACCTCCTTTACGGCAGTGCTGTACCGTGGGAATTTCTCACGATACAGCAGTGCCGTAAAGCAGCTAACCGGAGCAGCGCTGCCTTAACTCTGGTGAACCCTTACGGCCCCGTCATTCTAGCGGCGGCAGCGGTTCAGAGCGGTCACATTCTATGTGGCTGCTCTGAACTGGAGATCTTCGTGGGACACTCGTGGACTGCTACGGAGGGGTAAGGATAAGGTTGTGGTTTATTATTTTATATTTTATTACAGGAGATCGATGGCTTCGGGGAATTAGGTGTCTAGGTGAGTATAGGTGTAGTTTTTTATTTTTTACTTTATTTTAGGTGGCGATCGGCGGGGACAGGTAATGTATAAACTAATTTCTTTTAGGTAACCACTGGCCACCAATGACATGTATCTAACATTTATTGGGGACACAGTAGGGCAATTTATATAGCAGGATCAGGCTGATGGGAACTATTGCTCCCATCGAGCTGATCCTGCTGGCACGAGTGGATGGGGGACAGACATAGGCCGATGGGAGTAGTAGTGTCACATCGGCCTATGTCTGCCTGCACGCACAGACACCCCGCACACACACCCCGCACACACACACACCCCACACACACACACCCCGCACACACACACCCCGCACACACTAATCATGACGGGTCTGGGAGGTGAGGCTGACCTGTGCGGCCGTGGGAAAGTTCATGTGAGTTCATGCAGTCAAGCATGAACTCACATGAACCCTCTGAGGGCACTGCGGCTACTTTAAATGAACAGCTGATCGGCATCACCTGATACCTCAGCTGTTCATTTGAAATAACCGGCGGGAAAGCGCAGCACAGAACGGGAAAGCCGGCGGTGAAGTCTTTTCACTGCCGGCTTCCCCGCCCGGGTCCTTCGCTCCTTGGTGCTGCGCTCCCCGCCCGGTCCTAATTTACGATTGGGATTGGAGGTGGCGAGGGGAGCGGAGGATCGGGGTGGGAGGCTGCGGGGAAGCAGTATGGGGCTGTGTGATTGTTTAAAAGCCGGCGGCTTTTTACCGCCCGCCGGCTTTTAAACAATCAGGAGAATTCTCCCACGCTGGGATGGCATTCTGATGACAAGCTGGATCGCAGCTGAGCGCTGCCATCCAGCTTGTCATCCTTCACAGACACTGCAGAGCGCAGGCATTATGGGAACTTCCGATTCCGGTATTCGATATTATAAAAGTATCGGAATTAAGTATCGGAATTCCGATACAGTGAATATCGGCCGATACCCGATATTTCAGTATCGGAATGCTCAACACTAATTCCGACCCTTTGCTCAGACAGTCATATTTAAGTCACATGCTATCCATTTCCTTGTGATCCTCCTTGAGATGGTTCTACTCCTTCATTGGAGTCCAGCTGTGTTTAATTAAACTGATAGGACTTTATTTGGAAAGGCACACACCTGTCTATATAAGACCTCATAGCTCACAGTGCATGTCAGACCAAATAAGAATCATGAACTCAAAGGAACTGCCCAAGGAGCTCAGAGACAGAGTTGTGGCAAGGCACAGATCTAGCCAACGTTACAAAAGAATTTCTGCAGTACTCAAGGTTCCTAAGAGCACAGTGGCCTCCATAATCCTTAAATAGAAGAAGTTTGGGACCACCAGAAGTCTTCCTAGACCTGGCCGTCCAGCCAAACTGAGCAATTGTGGGAGAAAAGCCTTGGTGAGAAAGGTAAAGAAGAACCTCAAGATCACAATGGCTGTGCTCCAGAGATGCAGTAGGGAGATGAGAGAAAGTTCCACAAAGTCAACTATCACTGCAGCCCTCCACCAGTCAGGCCTTTATGGCAGAGTGGCCCAACGGAAGCCTCTCCTCAGTGCAAGATATATGAAAGCCTGCATCGAGTTTGCTCAAAAACACATGAAGGACTCCCAGACTATGAGAAATAAGATTCTCTGGTCTGAGACGAAGATAAAACTTTTTGTTGATAATTCTAAGCGGTATGTGTGGAGAAAACAAGGCACTGCTCATCACCCGCCCAATACAATCCCAACAGTGAAACCAGGGAAAATTTGGGCCGAATGACCTCTTTAACTGGATTAGTAATATCAGCCTACAGTGGGCGAATTTCCTTCTGCTGATTATGAATAATAGGCAGTAGCCCACGATGATTTTTTATTTAATTCTGTAGTTTACACATAATGTACACTGCTGGTGCTGACTAAAACTCCCATCATTGTCGCCTGATCATGATCATCTTAGGGAGACAAGGCGTTAGATGATAGGTAACTATATCTGTATTTTTTATTTTTAATTCAATATGTATTTATTTATTTTACTTTAAGAACAGGCCCTGGCTGATGACTACTTCCATCAGCGGCGCCTGCTCTCGCCGTTATTAGTGAAAGCAGGCATAGGCTGATCTGATGGGAGTAGTACACTCATCAGCCAACGCCTGTGACCCGCGGTAAGCTTTTTACCGTGGGTCATAGTCACAGCTGCGGGCTCACACTGACATCTGACAGCATGATCCTGTAGTGCTCTAACTGGTGGTAACGATGTTACCGCCGATCAGAGCTGCCAGTGTTTCTCATGCTGTCACACAGATGACATCATGAGAAACACAGACTTCCTGAGGATTGGTAGAGAGGCAAATCAGAACACTCGATTGACTGCAAAAGACCTTCAGAAAGATTTATCAGACCCTGGACTTGTGGTACATTGTACTACTTTTCGGAGACACGTGCACAAATATGGCCTTCATGGAAGAGTCATGAGAAGAAAACCTCTCCCGCATCTGACGCGCCCCCTGGGCCTGTGCTGTGCAGGGGATACCCGGAGCCGGATCGCTGGGGGTTGTAGTCCTCCGTGGCTGTGACCCGGTCCGTGCCCAGGGCGGTCAAACCAATGGCAGTCTGAGTGTGATAACAAATGTCCGACTATGCCACCCGTGGATTGCGGTCAGTGGGGACCGCCGCTGCGCTGCAGACCGCTGAGGCTGATGTTGTATGCGCAGCCAAGTATGGGATAACTCCCCACGGGAGAAGTATTGCCTCAGGGCAGCTAGTGTGGATGATGAGAGTGATGGTGTGAGCGTCCCAGTATTAATGGTGCTGGTGCGGCGATGAAACACAGAAACGTGTGGTGCAGTTAAGGGTCTTTACTGATGGTATAACGCAGACCCTCCCGGGAGTACTGGCTAGCAGTAGAGGCCTGGTCAGTCTGAGAGCTAGCAGGATCTCCCCTTGGCCAGGTGGAGTTGTAGGCCTCCCCGTCTCTCTGCACTCTTTCCTGGCTACCTTGCTGTGTGCGGGTAGAAGTAGCCCACGTCCCTGAGTATACCGTGTGGTGCTCACCCGTATGGCCGGTGACTTGGGGCCTTCCGTTAGCCTCCGCTTCACGATGGCAGTGCTGTTCCCTTGTTTGTGACCGTGCCTCTGGGCTTCTATGGCCAGAGGACATGGAATCCCCTGCCGGTTGGATTCTGCTGCTGGACCTGGATGTCCACACAGCCTTGGACTCCGTGTCCGGGTTTAGTATCTTTAGCCAAGGCGAGCTTTCTAGCTTCCAGCCTCTGGCACTCGCTCCTGCTCCTACAGAGCTTCTAGTTCTCGCTTTCCCTCTCCAGGCTCTGACTCTCAGACTCCGTCTGTCCTAATCCCGCCCCAGACCCAGTTTATAAGGGCAGATTCCTCCCCTCCCAGGTCTGGGCGGGCAGTGTTGCATGCTTAGGGCTCCTGACCAGAGAAACCTCCCACTTGCTCTCAGACATAATATTTCTATTACTGTGGCAACCAGACCCCTGGGGTGCCACACATCCTTATCATAAAAATCAGCATCAGAAGTATGCAAAAGAACATCTAAACAAGTCGGATGCATTTTGGAAACAAGTACTGTGGACCGATGAGGTTAAAATAGAACTCTTTGGCCTCAATGATCATAGGTATGTGTTGAGAAAAAGGGCACAGAATTTCAGGAAAATAATATCTCGCCAATCATTAAGCATGGGGGTGGATGAATCATTGCTTTGGGGTTGTGTTGCAGCCAATGGCACGGGGAACATTTAACGGGTAGAGGGAAGAATAGATTCAATGAAATTTCAGTATAATCTCTTTTTATTGAAATAGAAATAGACATTAACATATATAACATACATTAATAAATGCCGGTGTTTAGTCATCATGGCGATCAAAATAACATATTCTCTATCACTTCTCTGATAAGACTCGTGCACCTCTTATCTAATAATGTAAATGACTCGCCCCCTGGGCCGTGGGGCTCTCGGAGTCGGGCAACAGGGCAATAATGGGGGTAGTAGTGGCAACCCGGTCCGTGGCTCAGGGTGGTCAGACCAAATGTTGTGGCAGTCTATTTATATGGTTTTGCAATGTCCGACTACGCCACCCGTGGATTGCGGCTATTATGAACCGCCGCTGCAAGGCAGTCCCCTGAGGCTGATGGTGTGTGCAGCTGAGATAGTATAACTCCCCACGGGAAGAGTGTAGCCTCAGGGCAGTGTAGTAGATGGTGGGGGTGATGGTGCAGGGAGTCCCAGTACCGTTAGTGCTGGCGAAGTAAGAAGCACAAAGACAACATGTTGCAGTCCAGGGTCTTTTACTCACAGTTCGTATACTCCAAGCCACTTCTGTACAGGTAGTGACTGCCCAAGCCGTGCCACGTCCACCAGGTGAGGGGCTCGGTCAACTCCCAGGCAATTCAGGAGCATGGCACAGGACCCCCTTCTGTCCTTTCTCTGGATCGTGCCCCACCAGTGACCAAACTTCTGTCCAGCTGTCGCGGTTTATGCGGGAAAACGTGGGCCCCGTTTCCCGCTATCCTATATGGTGCCTTCCTAGCAGGTTTAGTGAGGGGTCGCACCAATATATGATCACGACCTCCGGTTCTTGGCTGAGGATTATTTGCCTCCACCAACTTGGGATCCGGTACCCTTTCCTTGCCTGACCCGTCACCCGTAATTTCCTGGGTCCTTAGGGTCCCTTCTTCCTTTGTGTTCCTGGGCCTTTCTCTTCGGTTCCTTTCTCTTTCTGTTCTGTTCCTTTCTTTCTCTCCCTCTCGCCCTGCCCGTGTCCTAGGCCTGGCTCTGGAGCAGAACTCCAGCGGAGCCTCTGCTCCCCTCCTCCTCCACTCTCACTTCCTCCTCACAGACTCAACCTCTCTCTACTCTTTTAGAACTAAGATGGTGCCCACCTTATATACCTCCTCCTCTGTGTCTGAGCCCAGGTGACCTGCAACCAATGAGCTCCTTCCTATGCCCAGAAACCAGCCCCTATCTGCTCCCACATCACTAGGGTCCCCCCCCCCCTCCACTCCAGCCAGGGACATAGTCAGTCGTGCTCGCATACTAATGGGAGCACCGTAGAGCTGTCCCCTGGAAATGAGGAGTGTATATGTGTGCAGCTAACTGAGCCCTGGTCCATACTCCAACCTTACCCGGGAGTGGAATACCACACCATCAATATCCCTGTAGCGGCCGAACCCTCGGGGCGCTACATAAACATTACTTTTAATCATATCCAACAGTGCAGACAACTACATAAATCAAAAATACAACAGTACAAAAACAAAAAGAGAAAAAAGAAAAAAAAGAAGGGGTGGTGAGGGGGGAAGAGGAAAAAGAGAAAGAAAGATAAGAAAGGAGGGTAGGATTAGTAAATTGAAGAGGAGAAGGAGAACATAAACTAAGGCTCATTTTTAGACTCTCTAATTAGTTCCCAGCACCAACCCAGATCCAATTCACCAATTTATCAGTCTCTCACTCAAACAGCCTGTGAAACTCCGATGAGTCCTGAAACAGAATCCAGACACTCCAGATCTTCCTGAATTTATCAGCACATCCATTAAAGTCAGCAGAAAGTTCCTCCATTCTGCAGATATTAAACATTTCATTTTTTTGAGATCCTTTTGATGAGGGCAGGATAGAAAGCCGAGCTTTCTCAGGACGATTTTCGACCCTACTTCCGGTAATTAGATTATAATTGGAAAATATTTTTTCCCACAAAGGTTTGATCTTACTACACTCCCACCATATGTGAAGCATAGATCCCTTTTCCACTTTACATCGCCAACATAAGTCTGAGGCTGCCGGAAATATGGTGTGAAGTTTTACTGGATACTGGTACCATCTTGCCATAATTTTGAAATTTTTCTCCTGCGCATAACATGTGACCGACATTTTGTGTGTAAACAAGAATCCTTTTCCCCAATCTGTTGAAGATATGACTACCCCCAATTCTTGTTCTCACATGTGTTGAAATTGTAACTTTCCTGAGATACTTTCCCTAATCAAATAATTATAAAGCAGCGATATTATATGATTGGGGGGAGATTCCTGTAAGAATAACCTCTTAAAAGAAGATGGTATACACTGGAATGGGGGTGCCAACCTCTGAGAAAACAAGAATGATTGCAACTGTAAGTATTCCATCCACAGCAATTTTCTAGACAGAGACCTATCCTGTAATGTATTGAATGATGGTATTTTACCATTTTCTAATATATGTAGGAGGCGAGTGTCCTCCATAGCTCTCCATCCCAAGAAAGATTCTCTCAGATATCCAGGAGGAAAGGAAACATTAGAGAAAAGTGGCGTAAGAGGGCTGAATGTTCTAGAGGGATGGTATTTTTTCATAGTTGCATGCCAAATTTTAATTGTTCCCCTAGTCAATTCTGTCAAGCCTCCTATCGAGAAAACATCAGAGGCAAAAAGCCAAGGAAGGTGCTTCAAAGGAACACCCACCCCTTCCTGCTCAATAGTGACCCATTGTTTTGTCAGAGAGTTGACATGCCAGTCTATAAAGTGACCTAAAACAGAAGCTTGAAAGTATATTTTAAAATTCGGAAATCCAGCTCCACTGGCTATTTAGGGCGGTTTAATGTCTGCATACTTATCCTGGGTCTATATTTACCCCACACAAACCTGATTAATGCTGTACGTAGTTTGCTGAAGAAGCTGCATGGCGAGAAATGGGAACAGTTTGAAAAATGTATAAAAAGCGGGGCAATATATCGGTTTTTACTGCGTTCATTTTACCAAACCAGGATAGTCTCAGTTTACTGTAATTCAGTAGGTCTTTATATGTACGATCCAAAAGCGATTGGTAATTTAGTGCAAAAAGTTTTGAAAAGTCAGGAGAAATGAGCACGCCTAAGTATTTTATCGCTTCTGACTTCCATTTAAAAGGGAAGTTATCCATTACATGTTCAACTTCTCTCTGTGACAGCGATAAATTTAATGCCTCCGATTTTGAATAATTAACTTTAAAATTACTCAGGATCTATCAAACTCCTTCATTAAAGCAGGAAGAGATGTCTGAGGCTGAGACACATAGAGGAGAAGGACATCTGCATATAATGCTGTCTTATATGTGATGCGACCCCTGGGCCGTGGGGTACTCGGCAGCCGGGCCTCTGGTTGCTGAGGGATATCACGGTAGCTGGCCCGGTCCATGACCCAGGGCGGTCAGTAAAAGGGGGGATACTTTATAGGGGATTTAAGAAAGCGTTCGTGACGCCACCTGTGGATTGCGGCTAGAGGGAGCCGCCGCAGCGGAGCAGTCCTCTGGAGCTGGTGTTACGGCAGCAGGGATGGTGTGGCTCTCCACAGGTAGAGGTAGCTCCAGGGCAGCATGGGGTGTAATGGTGGTGGTGCAGGGGAGAGAGACGGCAGGACGGTCCCGGAGGAAAAACGGACTCTCACACGGGGGTAAGCTTCAGTTCCTTTACTGGTGATGTTGCAGGCACGGTCCAGGGTACTCCAGGCGAAGGACACACTTTTGGACTCTCCCCAGTGAGCGGGTATAGGGCCTCCTGATCCGTTGCTTTATTCTCTAAGCTTCTGACCTGCCTGGAGCTAGGCCTAGCTTGGTTACTGTCTCTCTTTGCACCTGCTGACCTGGTGGTATGGCCTTCTCTTTGGAGATCACTCTGCCTGGACGCTGGGACCTCCGTAACTCCTAGCCCTGGTACTGTAAGCAGCGTTTGGTGAACCTGGGACCTGTAGTCCTCCAGGGGTTCCGGTTGTTCCTACTGGGTATAAAGGGTCCCTGTAGGCGCGGACCCGGTGTCCGGTATATATATATCTGCCCCCTCCCTACTTCTTCCTTCTCCTCTCGCCTTCGGCCACACTCAAGGCCCTCACACGTGCTGTAGACCTTGGTTCGCCTAAGCACAGCAGCCAGCGTGCTGCTCTCTTCACTGCTTTCTGAGCGTCAGCACGCTCTCTGCTCAACTCTGAGCTGTGTTCCTCTCTGTGTCTGAACACTAAACTGAGCTGCCTAACTCCACCCTCCCTATATATATCCCTAACGGGCTCCCTCTGCTGGTCTGAGGTGGTAAGGTGGAGGTGCGTGAATGTGTGAGGGCCTCTTGTGGAGAAGTCCATCCATGCACCTTTCTGGGTTCTGTGACACCAATGTGCAGCAGGGTGCCACATTCCCCCCTAATAAAACTCAGTACTTCTGGACTGAAGCATTTTTCTCAAACAGGTTTAAACAATAACATTTCTTCCCTTTATGGGAGGCACTTTCCTTGAACGTTGCAGGTGACATTATAATACAATAATTACAACTATAAATAACAATAAAGTTACAGTCAGTCCCGTAACTTGGTGTCCATTTCACCGAAGAAAGAACATGAGGGACCCGCCTGAAAACCGTCAATGTAGGCTCTGGGCGTGGCTACAGGGCATGGGTGATCCAGGTGCTGTACCACGTCTTCGGCCACGCTAAATTTGTTTTTGTTCCGTGGTCTAATAAGGGGCACTCCAGGGAGCGCAACTATGTACATGACAGTTTTTGGGCTGCTCACAGTCCTCAGCCACTGAGTCCTTTATATATACCCTTACGGGTAACCAAATAAACACATATATTTCAGTTTATACAATAAACATGATGCAATATCCTACTGGGTAACTATTTATACTGCAGGTATTTCTCTATTTACTCCCTATACCTGACAGGGGTCTGGCCTTTACTGCTACGTGATGACCTACGTAGTACGGGGATGCGTGTAGTGTGGATGCTTGTGTAATTTCTATGGGTTGGTGGACTGCAAGACTGCCTTAACCTCTCTACGGGACTGGCAAGTACACTGCTTACTGGGCCTTCTGGCTCTGCTTCTACTGGTGATCCTTATTCCGGGGATTCTTCCTGAGCAGGCTCTTCTGGGGCACTTACAGGTTCTACTTGCAATGGAGGGTCTTCTGGCTGTTGGTAGAAGTGTAACACAGGTATTATTACCGCTCCATCCAGTTGAGGCCAATCTGCCGGGAAATCTCCTAAGACAGTATGGAGTACTTCTTCTTTAGGCTCCTCCGGTACGGTGAGAGGCACTTCCTCCTGGGGCTTCAGCGGACTTGGGCACAACTTCAGATGGTCTCTTGATACCGTTGCAGTCGTTCTTCCTCCGTCTTTGCTAATTAGACAGGTTTTCCTATTGTCGAACCTGGAATTCAACACAGTGTAAGGTTCCCTTTCCCACTGGTCGTCAAGTTTGTGGCTTCTTCTCTTTCGTTTCAACACAACTTCTCCAGGTGTCAAGGGTTCGGCTGGTGCACTCTTGTTGTACTGTGCTTCCTGCTTATCTCTCACCCTACTTAGACTGTTTTCGACACAGGCCTGTACTCTCTTGTACTGCTCCTGTCGAGTCGCATCCCAGTCTTCAGTGGACATATCTGCTTCCGGCTCTACCACTCCAAGCTCCAGGTCCATGGGCAACTTTCCGTGTCTTGCTCTCATGAGGTACGCTGGAGTACAATTGGTGGAACTCACAGGTATGTGATTGTACAGATCTACCAGGTCAGGTAGTTTGTCTGGCCACTGGTTTCTTTCCTCTAGAGGTAAGGTCTTCAACAGGTCGATGACTATGTTATTCATCTTTTCACATAACCCATTGGTTTGGGGGTGGTACGGTGTAGTCTGGATCTTCTTACACCTGTACAGTTGGCAAAACTCTTTGAACATCTCGGCTTCAAAGGCAGGGCCTTGATCCATCAGCACTTTATCCGGGTATCCATGGGGCCTGCAGAAGTATGTTTGAAATGTCCTTGCTGCTGTTTCTGCCATCAGATGCTTGATGGGGGCTACCACCAGGAACCAGGAGTAGTGATCCACCATGGTCAGGGCATACGAGTAGCCTGACCTGCTGGGTGACAAATTGACGTGATCCAGGGCAACGATCTCCAGGGGCTGGGTTGTCTTGATGGACTGCAGGGGTGCCTTCTGGCTGCTGTAGTCTTTTCTTCTGAGACTACAGGGTCCAAAATCCCAGCACCACCTCTCTATGGAGCTTCGCATTCCAACCCAGTAAAACCGACTCTTCAGGAGAGTTTCCAGCTTTTTCCAGCCAAAGTGCAATGCTTGATCGTGGTAGACCTCCAATAACATCTGGATGTCTGTCCTGGGCACTACGATCTGCCATACCATCTCATGGGTCCTGGGGTTAACATACTTTCGGCACAGTTTCTCTCTATAGATGAACAGCCGGCTTCTCTCATTCCACAGTTGCTTGGCTTGTGGAGACGCGTCCTTCTCCAGAGAGGAACCTTCCTGGGTTATCAGTTCTATGATATGGCTGACAACCGGGTCGCTGTCCTGGGTCTCCTTCCAACTGTGGTGAGGTAAAGGGTTTAGTGTGTTACCACGATACCTCCTGGAGGTGCGCTGCTCGTGGACCATCCCATTTCTATGGAAGGCAGGTAGCTCAATCTCCTGCAGGTCATCCACTTCTTCTTCAGTGTCCGACTGGTGAGGCTTGTGGCCTGCCCGATACTTGATGGTGAACTGATAGTTTGACAGACGGGCCATCCAACGCTGTTCCATGGCTCCCAACTTAGCTGTCTCTAGAGGTTTCAAGGGGTTGTTGTCAGTGCAAGCCGTAAACTTACTGGAGGCCAAGTAGTGCTTGAATGGTTCAGTGATGGCCCAGACCAAGACCAGAAGGAGCTATAGTTTTCTGGATTCCTCTCGGTAGGGCGGAGCTTCCTGCTGGCATAGGCAATCACCTTCTCTTTGCCATACTGCTTCTGGCTTAACACATCTCCTAGTCCCTCATTGCTGGCATCAGTGTACAGCAGGAATGGTTGGCTGTAGTCAGGGTAGGTCAGGATTTCTTTGCCAGTCAGGATCTCTTTCATCACTGCAAAGGACTCAGCCTGCTCTTTACCCCACTGGAAGGGGGGGTTCTTGCCTCTGTTGGACGGTATTACCAGGAGATCTTGCAAAGGTGCTGCCTTCTTGGTGTAGTCCTTTACAAACCTCCGGTAATACCCAACCAGTCCCAGGAACTGACGTACCTCCTTGAGATTCTTCGGCTCCGGCCATTTCTGGATGGCAGTGACCTTCTCCGGGTCTGGTGCTACTCCTTCTGGACTGACGATGTGCCCCAGGTACTGAACCTTCCGTTTGAGAAGGTGGCACTTGGAAGGCTTCAATTTCATCCCATACCGGGACAATGCTTCAAATACCTCCACCAGGTGCTTCAAATTGTCCTCATACATCTTGGAGTACACTATCACGTCATCCAGGTATAGCAGCACGGTATCGAAGTTACGGTGTCCCAAACAGCACTCCATCAATCTCTGGAACGTTCCAGGGGCGTTGCAGAGTCCGAAAGGCATACTGTTGAACTCGCAGAGTCCCATCGGGGTAGTGAAGGCCGTCTTCTCCCGGTCCTCCTCAACAACTGCTAATTGGCAGTACCCACTAGTGAGGTCAAGGGTAGAGAAGTAATTTGCAGGCTTTAATGCAGCCAGGGATTCCTCTATATGGGGCAAAGGGTATGCATCTTTATGTGTTATGCGATTTACCTGTCTGTAATCTACACACATCCTCATGCTTCCATCCTTTTTCCTGACCAGGACCAGGGGAGCTGCACACGGGCTACAGCTATCTCTTATTACCCCTGCCTTCCTCATGTCATGCAACATTTCCTTCGCTTTCTGGTAGTGTGCTGGTGGGATTGGCCTGTAACGTTCTTTGATGGGTGGATGGTCATCTGTGGGTATATAGTGTTGTACCCCTTTAATCTTCCCGAAATCAAGTGGGTGTTTGCTGAATACCTGCTCGTATTCCTGGACCACCCTGTATACACCTTGTTTTTTATGGACTGGAGTGGCATCAGTCCCAACATGGAGCTGTTGACACCAATCCTCCAACTGAGCTTCGGAGTCATTGTCCACCACTGTATCTGGTGGGGTCAAGGATTCCGCTGTGTGTATGGCGTTGTTATCGTTGTTATCCACAGTATACAACCTGGCGACAGTGGCATATCTTGGTAATTTAACTTCATCCTCCCCATAATTTAGGAGTCGTACGGGTACCCTCCCATTGCGTACATCAACCACCCCTCTGGCAGTTAAGAGTGTAGGCCTGTGCTCCAAACTAATGGGCTCCACTACTGCCTGATAGTTCTGTCCTTTGAGACCTATTGCTGCTCTACACCAAATCAGCATTTCACTCATCGGGGGAATCATAATGGGTATCGGGTCTGTGACCCGTACATTAGCAATTTCACCATCTGATAGCTTTACCTGTTGCTGGTACATAAGGGCTCGGATCTCTTTCTGGAGCACCCTCCTCTGCCCTGGTTTGGCGGTGTCAGCAATCTGTTGGAGCAAAAACAACACTTCTCCCAAACAGTTACCGACAATATTCGTACCAAGTATAATATACAAGTCTGTATCACCAGGATTAAACTCCACTACAATCAGCCCTTGGTCCTTTAGTTCCACTTTCCCCACCTTCACTGTCACATTCTTAACCCCTACTAGGTTAAGAGAAAGGCCGTTAGAGGAATACACGGAGAGGTTCGGGGCTGGCGGCTGGAGTTCGTCTAAGGACCAGAACCTTTTGTAGAGGACATCAGGCATGATGGTTACCTGAGATCCAGTGTCCAGCAGGGCAGGTGTCGCGATGCCATCCAGCACAATGGACAGGAAAGGTCTTCCTCCCACGAACCGATGGTACCAGTCTGATGGGCCTGCTTGATTTACTCCTGGGTGTCGGCCCTCGGCCCAATGGTTTGCTTGTTTAAAGGACAGTTCCGCTCTGTGTGGCCTGCCTTCTGGCAGCGGTAGCAGATGAACTCTCCTGGAGGGCGACGTTGGTCGTTGGTCCTCCCATGGGGTGGCGTTGTCCTCCTCTGGGGTGGCGTTGTCCTCATACGGGGTGGCGTTGTCCTCCTTCTTCTTCTCATCCAGGGGACATCCTCAGGGCTGTCGGCGAGTAGTATCCGTCCTTCCGGCTCGGGCTCATCCTGTAGCTACAGGGTGCTGAGGACAGTGGCCAGGGTTTTACTTAACTGGCGCACTTCATAGCGCAGGCTGTCCAGCTCGCTAGGTGGCACTGTTTGCATCTTTGTTTCCACCGTTAGTGAAGGAGCAGTGGGTGCTGCGGGCACTGGGGTGGCCCCACCCTGGGAACGCTGGATAGCAGTATCTGATGTTTCCAGGGGCTGCAGACCATTTATAGCCTCGTCCTTAAGGGACGAACCTGTTTCAGGGCCCGCAGGGCTTCCTGTAAGCGCCAGGCATAGTCCCGGACACTGTCCTCAGGTTTCTGGACTCAGTGGTAGAACCTCATCCGGAGGTCTGTCTCAGTGCGGTTTTCAAACACAGTTTGCAGTCTCTTAAAGATGATGAATACTGATTCCGAGTCTGTGGCTGGCTAGGTTTCAATTTCCCGCTCTGCGGCACGAGTCAATTGTCCCAGCACAACAGCAGCTCTCTGTTTACCGGTCATAGAATACATGTCTAGCACACCGCATATTTTCCTCTTGAATCCGGACAGGGTGTCCGGTTTTCCATTATACTGGGGAAGCCATTTCTGTTAGAACCCTTCTGTTTGTTTTTGTTTCTATCTTGTGTTTTGCGGTCACGTGACCATCTTCCTATATATTCCAGCTACGCCCTTCGGGCCTTGCTGGACTTCAGTGTTGTTTTGACTGTCTCTCTAGCCAGGTGCTTTTGTGCCTATCTATCTCTAGTTTGCTTGGTCCTCTGGACCTCTAGTACTTTTGTCAGTTTTTATTTTGCTACAGGAAGATGGCGGACAATGGCGAGAAATCTCGGGAATGGCAGGAAAACTTCACCACAGTGAGTATTACAGTCTCTTAAGGCGCACAGTACCCGGTGGCAACGGGCATGGAATCCTGTTCGTGACGCCAAGGCTGATGTGCCCCCTGGGCCGTGGGGTACTCAGCAGCCGGGCCTCTGGTTGCTGGGGGATATCACGGTAGCTGGCCCGGTCCGTGACCCAGGGCGGTCAGTAAAAGGGAGGATACTTTATAGGGGATTTAAGAAAGTGTTTGTGACGCCACCTGTGGATTGCGGCTAGAGGGAGCCGCCGCTGTGGAGCAGTCCTCTGGAGCTGGTGTTACGGCAGCAGGGATGGTGTGGCTCTCCACAGGTAGAGGTTGCTCCAGGGCAGCGTGGGGTGTAATGGTGGTGGACCAGGGGAGAGAGACGGCAGGATGGTCCTGGAGGAAAGAAGGACACTCACACGGGAGTAAGCTTCAGTACCTTTACTGGTGATGTTGCAGGCACGGTCCAGGGTACTCCAAGCGAAGGGCACACTTTTTTACTCTCCCCAGTCAGCGGGTATAGGGCCTCCTGATCCGTTGCTTTATTCTCTAAGCTTCTGACCTGCCTGGAGCTAGGTCTAGCTTGGTTACTGTCTCTCTTTGCACCTGCTGACCTGGTGGTAAGGCCTTCTCTTTGGAGATCACTCTCCCTGGATGCTGGGACCTCCGTGACTCCTAGCCCTGGTACTGTAATCAGCGTTTGGTGAACCTGGGACCTGTAGTCCTCCAGGGGTTCCGGTGGTTCCTACTGGGTATAAAGGGTCCCGGTAGACGCGGACCCGGTGTCCGATATATATATATCGGGGTGAGCCTGGTATGCTCCTCTGCCCCCTCACTACTTCTTCCTTCTCCTCTCGCCTTTGGCCACACTCAAGGCCCTCACACATGCTGTAGCCCTTGACTCGCCTAAGCACAGCAGCCAGCATGCTGCTCTCTGAGCGTCAGCACGCTCTCTGCTCAACTCTGAGCTGTGTTCCTCTCTGTGTCTGTGACTCGCCCAGGGGAATGGGGATGACTCGGTACCTGTGCCTTTAGCCTGGCCTTTAGGGATGTCGCGGTGGTCGGCTCCGGGGCCCTTACCCTGGGGTCGCTCCTTAAAAAGGGTGGATATTTGTTAATTTTAAGATAGAGTTTGTGATGCCACCTGTGGCTTCTGGTGAGGATCACCAGCGCTGCGCAGTCCACTGAGGCCGTTGATAAGGCAGCTCGATGGTATAGCTCCCCACAGGTGGAGATAGGCCTCAGGGCAGTGTATGACGGGGAATGCAGGACAGGCGAGACCGAGCCAGGTCAGAGCAAGAACAGGGACAGACACGATAGTCACTTCAGTACATTTTACTGATGGAAATTCAGGCACATCCCGGAGCGCTGTAGGGTGAAGGGTGCATGTCAGGATCCTCCCCAATGAGCATTTTTTGGGCCTCCTGCTTCTTGTCTCTGCGTAGTAAGTTTCTGACCTGCCTGGAGCTAGGCCTAACTTTGTCTCTGTCCTGCGCTGGCTGACCTTGTGGTAGGGCCTTTTCTTGGATTACACGCACCTTAGCTGCGGGCCTATGTGTCTCCTGGCTCTGTTACGTATCAGCACTTTAGCGATCCTGGGACTTGTAGTTCTCCAGGGATTCCGGTTTATCTTACTGGGTCGTGGAGATCCCGGTAAGCTTCGGACCCGGTGTCCGGTAACCGCTTCGGGGTGAGCCAATTAAGCTCCTCTGCCCCCTATGTGCTAACTCTCTACTCGCCTTCGGCCTACTCGGGCCCTCACTAGGCTACTCACACTAACGGAAGCTTGCCGCGCTTCACCGATCTTATGGCGCCAGCACGCCTAAAGCTCACCACTCTGAGCTACAACTGAGTCTGGATCTGGATAAGCTCCACTGCAGGATAGCAATTGCAGGAGCTGGAACAGGCTTTTGTCCTCTGAGGTAACTCCTCTCAGGCTGTACTGGACTCACTGCTAAACCAGAATAGACTAACTCTGACTAACTGCCGCCTGGCTCCACCTTCCCTATTTATCTATCCCTAACGGGCTCCCTCTCGTGGTCTGAGGTGGAAGGTGGAGATGTGTGAATGGTTATGGGGGCCTCTTGTGGAGGAATCCTTCAATACACCCTTCTAGGATCTGTGATACCAAGCACAGCTGGGCATCACATTTGAACACTAAACTGAGCTGCCTAGCTCCACCCTCCCTATACATATCCCTAATGGGCTCCCTCTGCTGGTCTGAGGTGGTAGGGTGGAGGTGTGTGAATGTGTGAGGGCCTCTTGTGGAGAAGTCCATCCATGCACCCTTCTGGGTTCTGTGGCAAGAATGTACAGCAGGGCGCCACATATGTCCTGGTACCTATTTTAACCCCATGAATATTGCTGTCTTTCCTTATTGCATTGACCAAGAGTTCCATCACTATCACGTACAGAAGGGGGGACAGAGGGCACCCTTGTCTAGTCCCGTTTCGTATCGCAAAAGGTAAGGACAAGGTTCCATTGACCCTAACTCTAGCAGTAGGGCCAGAGTACAGGGAAGAAATTAACTGTAAAAATTGTGGTCCAATGCCTATTTGACATAATGCCTCCTTCATAAACCCCCAATGAACCCTGTCAAAGGCCTTCTCTGCATCAACAGATAAAAGGCCCATATATATGGAGCGACTTTTAGCTTTAGAGATTAGCAACATGCTCATAATAGTTTTGTGTCTTGCCTCTCGGCCCTGAATAAATCCAACTTGATCCTACTTGATCAGTATTTATAAGAGAGGGCAACAATGGGGTAAGTCTTTCTGTTAGTATTTTTGAGAGTATTTTAATGTCCACATTTATTAATGATATGGGTCTATAATTAGCTGTGATTGTAAGATCCTTACCTGGTTTAGAGAGAACGTTAATATGAGCTTCCAATGATTGGGGGACAAAACATGTCTTATCATTTAATGAATTAAAGGTTTTGTTCATAACAGGGGATAGCTGAGTTTTAAGGGACTTATAGAATGCTGGAGTAAATCCGTCTGGGCCAGGACTTTCACCAGATGGTGTAGATTGAATTGCAAGATTGACCTCCTGCTCTGTAATGTCCTTTTCCAGTGCCTCAGAAACATGACTATCTAAAGAGGGTAAAGAAGTATCTTGTATGTACTCCTTAATTCGGATAGATAGGTCAGAAGGGGAGAGATCAGAGTATTGCCTTTTAATATTGTACATCTTCTCATAGTTTGAGCGGAATATGTCAATGATTTCTGTAGGATTATGAGCATCCTCCCCATTTTGTTTTTTGATATATGGAACGTATGCCGCCACAGAGCAAGGGTGAAGCAACCTTGAGAGTGCCCGTCCACATTTATCTGACGATTCCTAAAAAAAGTTTTTAATTAGCTCCCTGTGTCTTAGGTATTTTTGGTCTAGCAAGATCTTGAGAACATTCCTTTTTTCGGATAATTCTGCAAGAGTGTTAGGCGACAATGTAGGTTTATGCGAGACCTCAAGTGTGTGTATCTGTCTCAAAAGGTCATTTACCTTTAGAGTTCTCTCCTTTTTGAGTTTTGAACCATGCTTAATCAACACGCCTCTCATGACACATTTTAAAGTTTCCCATTGCAGAGGTATTGAGGTCTGATCTGCTTTATGAATCTGCAAAAAAGAATCAATAGAATCCTTTAATTCTGCCATACAGATTTTGTCTTTTAGAAAGTGATCATTCATTTTCCATGTCCATGTACGCTGGACCAGGGAGGGTACAGTGTCCATTTTAGGACATGATCAGATATCAAAATCAAGCATCGGAATGATGTCAGTTTGAGGCTAAATACCCTGTCTAACAAGTGATTCTGACAAGCGATCCAGACAAGTAATTTTGACAAGTGATTTTGACAGGTGATTCTGACGAGTGATTTTGACGAGTGATTTTGATGAGTGATTCTGACAAGTGATTCTGACAAGTGATTTTGACAAGTGATTTTGATGAGTGATTTTGACGAGTGATTCTGACAAATGATTTTGACAAGTCATTCTGACAAGTGATTCTGACAAGTGATTTTGACAAATCATTCTGACAAGTGATCCTTACAAGTGATTTTGACAAGTGATTTTGACGAGTGATTTTGATGAGTGATTCTGACAAGTGATTTTGACAAGTGATTTTGACAAGTGATTTTGATGAGTGATTCTGACAAGTGATTCTGACGTGTGATTCTGACGAGTGATTTTGACAAGTGATTTTGACGAGTGATTCTGACGAGTGATTTTGATGAGTGATTCTGACGAGTGATTTTGACTAGTGATTCTGACAAGTGATTCTGACGAGTAATTTTGACAAATGATTCTGACAAGTGATCCTTACAAGTGATTTTGACAAGTGATTTTGACGAGTGATTCTGACAAGTGATTTTGATGAGTGATTCTGACAAGTGATTTTGACAATTGATTTTGACAAGTGATTCTGACAAGTGATTTTGACAAGTGATTTTGACAAATGATTCTGACAAGTGATTTTGACGAGTGATTTTGACGAGTGATTCTAACGAGTGATTCTAACGAGTGATTTTGACAAGTGATTTTGACAAGTGATTCTGACAAGTGATTTTGACAAGTGATTTTGTTGAGTGATTCTGACGATTGATTCTGATGAGTGATTTTGATGAGTGATTTTGATGAGTGATTCTGACGAGTGATTTTGACAAGTCATTCTGACAAGTGACTTTGACAAGTGACTTTTACAACTATAATAATAATAATAATAAAAAAAATAACTTCGCTGATGGGACTTGAACCCAAAATTCTGTATTCCAAATCCAGTGCACTAAGCACTAAGCTAGAAACTCAGTTGTGAAAGCTTTGGATTTGTATTTGCTTATATAATTTTCAGTGCAAACTGGTCTCTAACTCATTGGGACTTATGCACAGACTTCAAGCAAGCCAAATTCAAATGATGTTTGATTTTGATGTGTGAGTCTGATGTGTTACTTTCTTCAAACATCAGAATCAAAATCATAATGACTTTTAGTCACCCTGAGTATTTTCATGGTTAATGTCATAAGACAAAAAAAGCTACAAGCTACTATTACTTGACAGGATAGCGCAATGGTAAAACATCAGCCTCTGAAATTACAGTGTCAGAATTCAAATCCTGATAGAAATACATTTTTTTTTTAAATTAATTATGCCTATTTAGCACACAAACTACAGGGGTGTTTTACTTTTAATATCTGACACTCTGATTGTCATCCTGACGTGTTACGAGTTTCAGACACGCTGTCTATTTGCATGTTAAATTACATAGCCAAAGTAAATCACTTGGCAGAATCACTTGTCAAAATCACTTGTCAAAATCATTTGTCAAAATCACTCGTCAGAATCACTCATCAAAATCACACGTCAAAATCATTCATCAAAATCACTCGTCAGAATCACTCGTCAAAATCACTAGTCAGAATCACTCGTCAAAATCACTCGTCAAAATCACTCGTCAGAATCACTCGTCAGAATCACATGTCAGAATCACTCGTCAGAATCACTCGTCTAAATCACTCGTCAAAATCACTCGTCAAAACCACTCGTCAAAATCACTCGTCAGAATCACTTGCCAGAATCACTTGCAGGAATCACTCGTCAAAATCACTCATCAAAATCACTTGTCAAAATCACTCATCAGAATCACTCATCAAAATCACTCGTCAAAATCACTTGTCAGAATCACTTATCAAAATCAGTTCTCAGACAGGGTATTTAGCCTCAAACTGACATCATTCTGATTTTGATTTTGATATCTGATCATGTGCTAAAATGGACACTGTAGGAGGGAACGGAAATAGATAGGAAGATTGGGGCATGGTCAGACCACAATATGTCACCTATTGTAGCAGATGGGTTCCAAGAGAGAGCGTGATGACTCAACAGGAAGAAATGAATTCATAAAGAAAAAATGACGTATACGAACATATGCAAAAAAAACCCAAAGTTTATTATAAATGCAAGATATAACAAGCATACACAATGAAGAGAATGGCATAAATACATTGGTAGTAAGCTAATAAGAGAGATACCACGAACTGAATAACCACATACTAGAAAGTTTAAGAATCAATAATTGAAGTAAGTAAGGGTATGGGTATGTCAAGCATATGCCATAACCCAGCTACAAAAGTGTAAAGTATCAAGAAACTTATACTTAGGGGTGACGATACCTGGACTGACATACTGACAAACACATGTGAGTAATAGTATATATTTATCCATCTTTGAGTGCTAAATGGATTTACCTTTTTACTACTTATTTATGCACTGTGCACTTTAGCATCTCAATGGAGTTTCTTGATACTTTACACTTTTGTAGCTGGGTTATGGCATACATGTGCAGATCTGTTCTTTGTTAGGGAGGTACCAGTTGGCTATTCTATATCTTGATTCTGCTATTTTGAGTTTGAGGAACACATATCTGCCTTGATCATCAATGAGAGAGTCTGTGAGAGTATAGGCCAACGACCTGTGTATGGCTATGGATACACCCTTAGAGCGTGAATCCGGATTAGTGCTGTGGAACCACCGAGAGTAATACCTATCTCCAAAAACAGGCATATGCCCAGTTTTAAAGTGCATTTCCTGTAACATAAGAACCTGGACTCTTTATTTGTGCATAGAGTAGAAAATTTGTGAACGTTTCTGTGGGACATTAAAGCCTCTTACATTCAGTGAGCCTACTTTAACAGAGGACATGATTACCAAGGGGGACGAAAGGAGTGGGGCAAGAAGGAAAACGTAAATACACAGAAAACTAAGAAGAAATTACGGGATATATAAAATAAAAACCAAAACAAAATTATAAAACAAAATGAAAGCAAAACAATCTGATGAGAGGAAATAGGTATATTTTACACCTGCACAGCAGAGTGTAAACCCCCCTGGGAGGATGGGCTTTCTACTGGGGAGCCCCCCCCCCCCCCCAAAGCCCCCCCCCCCCCAAACCAGACATCAGGCCATACCATTTTGTCTTAAAATCTATGATAGAAAAGCAGCCAAAAGCTGTCAAAGATTAGCATCTACTTATCATTATATTAAACGTTGAATCAGTATATCACATATCAGAGGATCTGGGGCCCAAGGACCTATAAGCCCTATCTAGCTCCAACTCATTCTCTAAGGGCAGACCGAAGATAGAGTTAAACAAATGACGTAGTGTCTCATCCAGTTCATGGTGTTCAGTTGTCTCTGTAAATCCTCTAATCCTAATATTGTTGCACCTTCCTCTGTTTTCAATATCATCTATCAAATCTGTTAGGTATTCCAGTTGGTATGAGTGAGAAGACAAAGTTTGTTCCTGAGAATTTACTTGTTGAGCGATGGATGCTGTATGTGATTCAGCAGCAGACACTTTTTCTGTTAACTCTTGCATGTCCCCTCTAAGGGAGGCTGCTTCAGCCCTGTAAGAGGACTCCAGTCTAGACATATAATTCTCCATGTGCCTCTGGTTGGAATAGCTCGTATTCGATCTCTGAGGTCTCTCCACACTGCCTCACATTGTAATGAGTCATCCTGTTGGTTCTCCTCTGAGCAGCCAGGGGAAGAAGAATGTAATAATGCAGGGAAGGAGCCTCTCTCAGGGGAACTCCGGGCATCAGTGTGTGACTGGGGCCTCTGCAGGTCTGGACCCGCAGAAGAGATAAGTACTGCCAATCTGTTGTGTCCTGTAGTGTTGTACCACCCCCGTAGTGTTCGGGTTCGGTTCGTCGAACACCGGGATGTTCGAGGAACTGTTCGTCGAACTGTTTGTCGAACACCTTAGAACACCGTCGAACACCGTTAAAACCAATGGCAGGCAAACAAAAACACATAGAAACACATAGAAAACACCTTCAAAGGTGTCCAAAAGCTGACAAACTGCTCAGAAGACGCTTTCTTTAAAAAAGCCGGCCGGCAATTCAGCAGCGGCATACACCGGTACCCGACAATTTAGACAAGAAGGAATAGAGCCTCACACAAAGATTAGATAGATAGAAACATGTCAGTCACATATATATGAAGTACAGTGACAGTGTTGCTTACTGTACTTGTCATTTAGTGTAAAGGATTTATTAAAAAATATAATAGTGTTTTCATGCACTGTCTCTTTAGAAAAGCCGGCCGGCAATTCAGCAACTGTACCTGACAATTTATAACAGACAGAATAGAGCTTCACACATAGATTAGATAGATAGAAACATGTCAGTCACATATATGTGAAGTACAGTGACAATGTTGCTTACTGTACTTGTCATTTAGTGTAAAGGATTTATTAAAAAAAATAATAGTGTTTTCATGCACCGTCTCTTTAAGAAAGCCGGCCGGCAATTCAGCATCTGTACCCGACAATTTATAACAGACAGAATAGAGCTTCACACATAGATTAGATAGATAGAAACATGTCAGTCACATATATATGAAGTACAGTGATAGTGTTGGTTACTGTACTTGTCATTTAGTATTAAAATAAAGGATTTATTATTAAAAAAAATTGGCGTGGGGTTCCCCTTAATTTTAGTCTCTAGCGGAGGTTAAGCAGACAGCTGGGGCAGATGTTTGAAGCCTGGGAAGGGGGTAATACCCACGGAGCTTCCCAGGCTACTAATATGAGCCCCCAGCTGAATACCTAGCCTTTACTAGCTATTAAAGTGGGGGACCCCCCCCAAAAAATGACGTGGGGTCCCCCCTAATTTAATAGCTAGCAAAGGCTAGGCAGACAGCTGGGGGCTGATATTAATAGCCCAGGAAGGGTGCCATGAATATTGGCCCCCTCCCAGGCTAGAAACACCAGCCATCAGCCGCCCCAGAAATGGCGCATTCATAGGATGCGCCAATTCTGGCACTTAGCCTCGCTCTTCCACGCTGCCCTGTAGCGGTGGCAGGGGGTAATAGGGCTGGAGTTGATGTCAGCTTATAATGCCAGCTGACATCAAGCCCAGGTTAGTAATGGAGAGGCGTCTATAAGACACCCCCATTACTAACCCCATAGTCAAAGTTAAAAGAAAACACAAACACCCAGAATAAAGTCCTTTAATTGAAAAAAAGACACAATCCTTTATTGTTCTAAATTAAACCATACTTACCGTCACGCCCATTCCAGCTGAAGCCAACGATCTCCTGCAATAAAAGAAAAATAATAAAGCAACCTCATCCTTACCTTTCCATGGTTCCCACGACAGCTTCAGCTCTGCTACATCGAGATGACATGCTGGACCGCAGCAGAAAGCTGCCATCCAGCCTGTCATCCCGCAGACACTGAGAAGCGCAGGCTTGCTTGCGCTCTGCAGTGTCTGGCTGTGACGGCATAAAGATGAGACGAGTTCATGTCCAATGAACTCGGCACACCTCATGCACGTCACTGACAACGTGGGAAAATTCTCATGCTGAAGCGCTGAGTGCAGGAGAATTCTCCCATGCTGTCAGTGACGTGCATAAGGTGAGCTCATGTCCAATGAACTCAGCTCACCTCCTGCACGTCACTGACAGCGTGGGAGAATTCTCCTGCACTCAGCGCTTCAGCGTGAGAATTCTCCCACGCTGAAGTGCTGCGTGCAGGAGAATTTTCCCACGCTGTCAGTGACGTGCATAAGGTGAGCTCATGTCCAATGAACTCAGCTCACCTCCTGCACGTCACTGACAGCGTGGGAGAATTCTCCTGCACTCAGCGCTTCAGTGTGAGAATTCTCCTACGCTGAAGCGCTGAGTGCAGGAGAATTTTCCCACGCTGTCAGTGACGTGCATGAGGTGAGCCGAGTTCATTGGACATTAACTCGGCTCATCTGGATGCCCTCACAGATAGACACTGTGGAGCGCAAGCAAGCCTGCGCTTCTCAGTGTCTGCGGGATGACAGGCTGGATGGCAGCGTTCTGCTGCGGTCCAGCCTGTCATCTCGATGTAGCAGAGCTGAAGCTGTCGTGGGAACCATGGAAAGGTAAGGATGATGTTGCTTTATTATTTTTCTTTTATTTCAGGAGATCGTTGGCTTCAGCTGGAATGGGCGTGACGGTAAGTATGGTTTAATTTAGAACAATAAAGAATTGTGTGTTTATTTCAATTAAAGGACTTTTTTCTGGGTGTTGTGTTTTTTTTAAATACTTTACTAGAAATTCATGGTGGTCATGTCTAATATTGGCGTGACCCCATGAATTTTGGGCTTAGGGCCAGCTGATAATGCCAAGCTGGCCCTAACCCCTTTATTACCCAGTAAGCCACCGCATCAGGGCCCTGGATGAGTTGGGTACAGCGCCAGAAGATGGCGCTTCTATGAACGCGCCATTTTCCGGGGTGGCTGCGGACTGCAATTTGCAGCGGGGGTGGCCCAGAAAGCTTGGGCCTCCCTGCGCTGCGGATTCCAGCCCCCAGCTGCATAGTTGTACCTGGCTGGACACAAAAACAGGGCGAAGCCCCACGTCAATTTTCTTTAAATTATTTCATGAAATAATTAAGAAAAAAAGGGCTTCCCTATATTGTTGTGTCCGGCCAGGTACAAATAGGCAGCTGGTGGTTGGGGGCAGCCCGTTCCTGCCTGCTGTACCTGACTGGACACAAATATAGTGCGAAGCCCCACGTCAATTTTTTTTTAATTATTTCATGAATTTCCTGAAATAATTTAAAAAAATTGAAGTGGGGCTTCGCACTATATTTGTGTCCAGCCAGGTACAGCAGGCAGGAATGGGCTGCCCCCAACCACCAGCTGCCTATTTGTACCTGGCCGGACACAACAATATAGGGAAGGCCTTTTTTTCTTAATTATTTCATGAATTTCATGAAATAATTAAAAAAAATTGAAGTGGGGCTTCGCACTATATTTGTGTCCAGCCAGGTACAGCAGGCAGGAACGGGCTGCCCCCAACCACCAGCTGACTATTTGTACCTGGCCGGACACAACAATATAGGGAAGGCCTTTTTTTCTTAATTATTTCATGAATTTCATGAAATAATTAAAAAAAAAATACGTGGGGCTTCGCCCTATTTTTGTGTCCAGCCAGGTACAACTAGGCAGCTGGGGACTGGAATCTGCAGCGCAGGGAGGCCCATGCTTTCTGGGCCCCCCCCGCTGCAAATTGCAGTCCGCAGCCACCCCGGAAAATGGCGCGTTCATAGAAGCGCCATCTTCTGGCGCTGTACCCAACTCATCCAGGGCCCTGGTGCGGTGGCTCACTGGGTAATAAAGGGGTTAGGGCCAGCTTGGTATTATCAGCTGGCCCCAAGCCCAAAATTCATGGGGTCACGCCAGTATTAGACATGACCGCCATGAATTTCTAGTAAAGTATTTAAAAAAAACACAACACCCAGAATAAAGTCCTTTAATTGAAATAAACACACAATTCTTTATTGTTCTAAATTAAACTATACTTACCATCACGCCCATTCCAGCTGAAGCCAACGATCTCCTGCAATAAAAGAAAAATAATAAACCAACCTCATCCTTACCTTTCCATGGTTCCCACGACAGCTTCAGCTCTGCTACATCGAGATGACAGGCTGGACCGCAGCAGAACGCTGCCATCCAGCCTGTCATGCCGCAGACACTGAGAAGAGCAGGCATGCTTCGCTCCTCAGTGTCTCGCTGTGACGGCATAAAGATGAGCCGAGGTCATGTCCAATGAACTCGGCTCACCTCATGCACGTCACTGACAGCGTGGGAAAATTCTCACGCTGAAGTGCTGAGTGCAGGAGAATTCTCCCACGCTGTCAGTGACGTGCATGAGGTGAGCTCATGTCCAATGAACTCAGCTCACCTCATGCACCTCACTGACAGCGTGGGAAAATTCTCCTGCACTCAGCGCTTCAGCGTGAGAATTCTCCCACGCTGTCAGTGACGTGCATGAGGTGAGCCGAGTTCATTGGACATGACCTCGGCTCATCTTTATGCCGTCACAGAGAGACAATGTGGAGCGCAAGCATGCCTGCTCTTCTCAGTGTCTGCGGGATGACAGGCTGGATGGCAGCGTTCTGCTGTGGTCCAGCCTGTCATCTCGATGTAGCAGAGCTGAAGCTGTCGTGGGAACCATGGAAAGGTAAGGATGAGGTTGCTTTATTATTTTATTTTTATTACAGGAGATCGTTGGCTTCAGCTGGAATGGGCGTGACGGTAAGTATGGTTTAATTTAGAACAATAAAGAATTGTGTCTTTATTTCAATTAAAGGACTTTATTCTGGGTGTTTGTGTTTTTTTTAACTTTGACTATGGGGTTAGTAATGGGGGTGTCTTATAGACGCCTCTCCATTACTAACCTGGGCTTGATGTCAGCTGGCATTATAAGCTTACATCAACCCCAGCCCTATTACCCCCTGCCACCGCTACAGGGCAGCGTGGAAGAGCGAGGCTAAGTGCCAGAATTGGCGCATCCTATGAATGCGCCATTTCTGGGGCGGCTAGTGGCTGGTGTTTCTAGCCTGGGAGGGGGCCAATATTCATGGCTCCCTTCCTGGGGTATTAATATCAGCCCCCAGCTGTCTGCCTAGCCTTTGCTAGCTATTAAATTAGGGGGGACCCCACATCATTTTTTGGGGGGGGTCCCCCATTTTAATAGCTAGTAAAGGCTATGTATTCAGCTGGGGGCTGATATTAGTAGCCTGGGTAGCTCCGTGGGTATTACCCCCTTCCCAGGCTTCAAACATCTGCCCCAGCTGTCTGCTTAACCTCCGCTAGAGCCTAAAATTAAGGGGAACCCCACACCAATTTTTTTAATAATAAATCCTTTATTTTAATACTAAATGACAAGTACAGTAACCAACACTATCACTGTACTTCATATATATGTGACTGACATGTTTCTATCTATCTAATCTATGTGTGAAGCTCTATTCTGTCTGTTATAAATTGTCGGGTATCGCTGCTGAATTGCCGGCCGGCTTTCTTAAAGAGACGGTGCATGAAAACACTATTATTTTTTTTAATAAATCCTTTACACTAAATGACAAGTACAGTAACCAACACTGTCACTGTACTTCATATATATGTGACTGACATGTTTCTATCTATCTAATCTATGTGTGATGCTCTATTCCTTCCATTCTAAATTGTCGGGTACCGGTGTATGCCGCTGCTGAATTGCCGGCTTTTCATGTTTCACTGTTGGCACTGTTCCCATCGATTTGGGCAATCACTGTAATGCCACAACCACCATGGCTGTGGCATTACAGTGAGTGGCAGACAATCCCTGCATGATTGGTGCTCTAAATAGCGCCAGACATGCAGGACACGCTTTTGGTGCACGAACAGTTATCGAACATAACCTCGAACAGCCGAATTTTTTGCAAATCGTTCGGGTTCGTCGAACAACTCGAACACCGCCCAAAACAGCTCGAATTTGAGATTGGCGAACAGTTCTAGTCGAACAACGCTCATCTCTAGTGTCCAGGGGCTGGGGCACCAAGTGATCCTCTACCACGCACCTGAGCTCCGAAGGCGCAAAGCCGGAATCTGCCATCTTGGACTGAGGGAGATCCCCCGCAGCAGCAACAAGGCCTCCCGCGTCTCCCCAAGTCCAGGAAGCCAGGTCAGCGTCCTCCGCCGATGAAGGTATCGTCCGCTCTGCTAATGTTGATGTGGGGGAGCATTTACCCCAGGACCTTTGGACCTCCGATGCAGGAGATGAGGAGCGCTAGGCAGGGACAGCCGATGCCATCTTAGATCCCACTCTTGCAGGAGAGGCAGATGCTGCAATTTCTTAGGTAGCGGGTAATATTTGTTGGAGGGACCCGCTGAGTACTCACACTGGTCTGCATTATATTCTTCTTCTTTTTTGCCGGCATTGGAAGTGTTTTGACCTGATTTGAAGTGATAGGCATGCCCTGAAGCTGGTCTAGGGATGGGAGCAGACAACCATGCGACTTCACTCCTTCATAGCCAGGCCACGCCCCCCCATTCAAAGAAATTTCAACAAATTCTTGATGTAAACATTAAGATTTGAGAGTCCTCAGTGGCTGATACCTTTTAATGGTTAACTGAAAAGATGGTAACAAGTTGCAAGCTTTCGAGACTACTCAGGTCTCTTCATCAGGCATAGTATGACACAAAATCTGAAGAGTCACATATTTATACACAATAAGACACAGAAATAATGAAATAGATGAGACAGGTAATGTAAAGCAGAGCTATTACTGTGGGAGAAAGGTAAACAGTTCTGGCTGTAAATATTGGTTTAGTTCATAGATAAGGACTGTGAAAGTTTTATTGTCTAATGATTGAGATTTCGAGGGTTATGATGACCCCAAAGCTCTGTGAAGCTCATTCCTTAGTTGATGTAAGTAAAGAAAGCAAAGAAAGGAGCACAAATAGCGCTGTTATCCAATAGACAGCAGTAAAGATAAAAGGGAAATTGCTCACCTCTGTGAGAATTCCAGCAGACCCTTAAACCGCAGGGGTTAAATGAAATCACAGAAGTTTTTCTTTGAGAATTCCAGCAGTCACTTTTTACACCTCCCCAGTTCTTTTTCAATACCCAACATATAGCCACCTCTCCCCAAACCCACACTCCTGTTATCACCGCCCACATTATAGCCTTCCAGTTACCTCTCACCACTCTTACAGCTCTGTTTTTCAGCTGACAAAACAAATCAGGAGCCCTAGTGTAGCGGGCTATGTGCCTAGTGTGACTGTACACAGCAACTTGAGCAAGTATTTAAGTTCTAGCCCTCCATGGTTCATCATGATTAATATGAAAATTATTGGTATTAAAAGGTCATTTCAAATCTCAGGGAGACAGAAAAATTTGGGAATATAAACTAATGGTGACGTTTGACACCTTCAGAGCAGGAATGAATGTGTTGTTTGGATTTATGTCATTCTACATCAACTAAGGAATGTGCTCCTCAGAGCTTTGGGGTCATCATAACCCTGGACCAGACCTCAATCACTGGACAATAAAACTTTCACAGTCCTTATCTATGAACTAATCCAATATTTACAGCCAGAACTGTTTACCTTTCTCCCACAGTAATAGCTCTGCTTTACATTACCTGTCTCATCTATTGCATTATTTCTGTGTCCTATTGTGTATAAATATGTGACTCTTCAGATTTTGTGTCATACTATGCCTGATGAAGAGACCTGAGTAGTCTCGAAAGCTTGCAACTTGTTACCATCTTTTCAGTTAACCATTAAAAGGTATCAGCCACTGAGGACTCTCAAATCTTAATATTTTTCTAATAATTTTCCCATGGCTAGCACAGTACAAAAATATATATTTTCCCTGATGTAAACATAACACCATCTGTAATAAGCTAAAGTTGAAAAGAGGATGGCTTCTACAAATGGATAATAATCCTAAACACGTCAAAATCAAGATCTTCACTGGTAAAGCCCCCCACTCATAACACATTAGGTAGCTGTCAGCCAAAAGACTGTTCAACTGACAGCCATCTCTTCTGAGCCCCTTATATACAAGAACGCTCAGCTTGGCTCCTGTGTTCTCTATGAGAGCGACTAATAAACTCCACTGTCAGCAGCTTATCTGCTGGAAAACAGAATGAGCTACCATTGGAAATACAACATGCAGGCTCCTTCTCTCCTCCAACATCATCTGTAGGGTACGTTCATATGACTGTATTGTCGGTCCCAGTGTTTTCCGTGAAAAAACTGACAGAACTAGACACAGACAGATCTAGGTCCATTGGGCTGTTTAGATAAGTGTTTGAAAAAAAGCAAGTGAAAAAAATCATAGCATAGGTTCTTCCTTAAAATGGATGAGAGTAAGCCATTCAAGTCCAAAGGTGTACAAAAAAACAGATCCCATACAGATCATCCATATAGCTTCCATTTTTTTATGGATACATTTCCATTATTAACCTAGAAAACTGTATTTGGTCTTGTATATGATAATAACTGTTGATGGAAAAGAAGGATGGTGTACAGACCACAACTGACCACCAAACTGATGAAAATCATCCATTTTTCTGGATGAAAAGATAAATGTCCCTTTCTTGTCTGATGTCAGATTCTCGCTGCTCCACAGTCGGGGAATTCTGCTGGATTTTTTATTTTATAATGCATCAAATGTTTTCTCCTGGTGAAAGGTCTGGACTGCAGGCGGCCGGTTCTTCACCTGAACTCTTCCTCTTCGATGCCATGCTGCTGTGATGGATGTAGTATGTGGTTTAGCATTGTCTTGCCAAAATATGCAAAAAAAAAGATCCAACAAATACACAGAAAAAAAGTATGCAAAAAGAGGGATAACCTAAAAATCTAAAAATAGTCAATGCTTATTAACATGCAAGACATATTAAAAATATTTAAAAAGCACAAATGGCTGTAAGCCTGTAACATAAATTTTCCAGACCACAGTACTATAGTGCTACGATCTACCCTGTCTGTCAATAAGGTAATTTAGGAACCCAAAAGTTAATACCACCTTAATACAGATATATTACTGTATAATGTACCAATAATATGAAAATTGTTACATCAATGACCCAGGCCCTAAAATAAGGGCAAGTATTAAAGTGTATAGTGGGTTAAAGATATACACGCCCAATAAATAATGCACAAAAGCACAAACTAAAAGATGATAAAGAGGAGTGTATACAACAATTGTATGATAGAGTCAGAAAAGTTGCAGAAAAATCCTACTGCCGGCACAATAGCAAATAGCCACACAGAGTGAAGGTAAATGTGAAGTTTGTGCCACCTGGGCCATAGATATAACAATTTTCATATTATTGTTATAGCTGTGATTTGGGTTATATTATAATATACCTTTATTAAGGTGGTATCAACTTTTGGTTTCCTAAATTACCTTATTGACAGACAGGGTAGATCCTAGCATTATAGAGCTGCGGTCTGGAAAATTTGTCATTTGTGCTTTTTAAATATTTTTAATATGTCTTGTTTGGCTTGTATGTTAATATACATTGACTATTTTTAGGTGATCCCTCTTTTTGCAACACCTCTGTATAAGGCTCATCATTGATCACTCCTTTCATGTGTAAGCTGCCCGTGTCAGAGGCACTAATGCAGCCCCAGACCATCAGAGATGCAGGAACTAAGCGCTGATAACAAGCTGGATGGTCCCTCTGCTCTGCAGTCTGCAGGACAAGGCGTCCACAGTTTCCATAAATAATTTCATATTTTTATTCATCCGACCTCAGAACAGTTAATATCTTCTGATCTGATTTCTATGTTCTGCAGTGAATATAATATGACTAAAAGAGATTTCCAAATCATTACATTCCTGTTCTCTTTATACATTTACACAGCGTCACAAGTTTTTTGGAATTGGGGTTGTAAATATATCTATAAATATTTCTATCTACATGTGTACATCCATCAGAATAACTGCTCTTAGCGATGTCACAATATCAGAGTTCTAGAATGTTGATGTCACACAAGTCATGAAGTCACAATATGAAGAACTGATAAAACTTCTGCTCACGGCCTCCTCCACTGAGGGTTATAGAATTTGTGGAGTGAGGATATTTTTGCAATTCTGATTGAGTGAGCAAAATGTCTGAGTATAAGCGCAAACGTCGCTTTATTATTGATTCTGTTACAGAGAGCAGCGGTATTGATGACCAGGTGAGTGGCGGATTCTGGAGTATGTTGTCTATTTGAAATTCTGGAAATTTGAAGACTTTTTTTTACTTTTTATTATTTCCTTTTCCCAGTTACTGGTCAATAAAAAATGCCGCAGAGTTTTTGCGTCCGACACAGAGGACAGCAGCGGTGATGAGAATCTCCATCAGGTGAGCGCTCACTTCTCTCCAGCACTGTCTGCGGCTCTGGGGGTCTACTGGAGATCAGGGGACGCCCCATTCTGTGATTATGCCACTGTATCGCTGCTAATCCTTCATTCTCAAGGTCTTTATATTTCTTTATTTCAGTCTCATCCACTTATTTCAAGGTCTCCAAGGAGCCTTGAAGATGAAGATGGTGGCTCTGGTCCCCACCTGCTATACATAGAGTCAGGCATGTAATAAAGCGTCTGGAAGGATCATAAATTCCTTCCTGTAAAATAAGAAAATTAGATTTTTATTGATTAGGAAAACTGAATGACACAGAAGTAAATGACAATGTTTCTTCTTTTCTCCAGAGCCCAATTCTCCCCGATTCAGCTTTGTGCAGGAGGAGACAGCAAGGTAATGTATTCCTATATATCCGTTTTATCTGGATCATGTTCATGATTTCTGGTCGCTAGATGGCGCTATTATTAGCATATTTTCAGATAAGGTGTCAGCTGTATGTCTGCAGGTCGTGTACGGTCTTAGTATATATCCAGTAGTGATGTGTGATCCTCTTTGATGCTTTGTTACCAGGAGACAGGAGCGTCCCATCAATTACTGTTTCCTGAGAAATCTGTCTTCACCCACGTCCAAATATGTCACCGACTTCCGTAAGAACAAACAGGAGCTGGTACGACGTCTGTACAAGTTTTATAACAGGACCGTCTTTGAGAACCAGGTATTCAGTTATAACACACAGCTTGGAATAGGGTTATAGGGGATGAAGGTTTAGAGCTAGGGATAGTGTATCCAGTGTATATAGCATATACCTCTATATTCTGTATGTATATCGTGATATGAGGCGAAGGGTTAGAGCTAGGGATAGTGTATCCAGTGTATATAGTATATACCTCTACATTCTGTATGTATAGGTTGATAGGGGATGAAGGGTTAGAGCTAGGGATAGTGTATCCAGTGAATATAGTATATACCTCTATATTCTGTATGTATATGGTGATACGAGGCAAAGGGTTAGAGCTAGGGATAGTGTATCCAGTGTATATAGTATATTCCTCTATATTCTGTATGTATATGGTGATACGAGGCAAAGGGTTAGAGCTAGGGATAGTGTATCCAGTGTATACAGTATATACCTCTATATTCTGTATGTATAGGGTGATACGAGGCAAAGGGTTAGAGCTAGGGATAGTGTATCCAGTGTATATAGTATATACCTCTACATTCTGTATGTATATGGTGATATGAGTCGAAGGGTTAGAGCTAGGGATAGTGTATCCAGTGTATATAGCATATACCTCTACATTCTGTATGTATATGGTGATATGAGGTGAAGGGTTAGAGCTAGGGATAGTGTATCCAGTGTATATAGCATATACCTCTACATTCTGTATGTATAGGTTGATAGGGGATGAAGGGTTAGAGCTAGGGTTAGTGTATCCAGTGTAAACAGTATATACCTCTATATTCTGGACGTATATTGTGATAGGAGGATAAAGGATTACAGCTAGGGATGGTGTATCCAGTGTAAATAGCATATACCTCTATATTCTGTAGGTATGGGGTGGTATGGGAGATAGTGAGTAGATGGTTAAAGATAGGGTTAGGGTATCCAGTGTACATAGTATATACCTCTATATTCTGTAGGTGTGGGGTAATATGAGGGATAATGAATGGATGGTTAGAGCTAGGATTAATGTATCCAGTATATATAGTATATACCTCTATATTCTGTAGGTATGGGGTGATATTGAAGATAGTGAATGGAGGGTTAGAGCAAGGGTTAGTGTATCCAGTGTATATAGTATATACCTCTGTATTCTGTAGGTATTGGGTGATATTGAAGATAGCGAATGGAGGGTTAGAGCAAGGTTAGTGTATCCAGTGTATATAGTATATACCTCTATATTCTGTAGGTATGGGGTGATGTGGGGGATAGTGAATAGAGGGTTAGAGCTAGGGTTAGTGTATCCACTATATACAGTATATACCTCTATATTCTGTATTTCTACTTCTTCTGTAGCTTCCTGCATATATGGACATCAGCTGGAATAAAAGGCTGCGTAAAACAGCTGGTCGCACTGGATTCCTGGAGAACAACGGGGACCGCTACGCCATCATCCAGTTATCGGATAAAGTCTGCGATTCAGCAGGTAGTCGTCACATCCGGCACAATTTATAGATTAGCTGTGGTGAAATCTTCCCCACATCTTTACTCCTGATTGTTATTATATCCTGCTTTGTCCTTAGAACGACTCCGAGACACATTGATCCATGAGATGTGTCATGCTGCCTGCTGGGTCATCGATGGCAATGGAGAACTTGCCCATCACCAACTATGGGAGCAGTATTGTGAGAAGGTCGCACAGATCCACCCTGACCTTCCACCCATTACTGTATTCCACAGTTGGGAGTACCACTACCCGGTGGTGTACCAGTGCTCAGGGTGCCAGTACAGGTAAGATACGACTCAAATAAACTATGGACAGACGGGCGTCTGATACTGGCCGTGGGTGTATGTGCTACTACCACTGCTTGCTTCATGACTTCTGCAATCAATATGAAGGGGCTCTGTCATTGATGTTGGATGTGTGTGTACCTTTAGGATCAGTCTTTAATATCTTTAATAAGCTTTATCTCCCACTCCAGAGTCGGACGTTGGACGGATTCTCTCGACACCGAGAAGTTTGGGTGCGGCTACTGTGAGAACAAGTTGGTTCTAGTAACCACAACCTGAGAAGATCTATCAGCGACTATCCAGCTCCATCAATAGTCCGATCATCGGCTCGGCCAAGATAGCAGCACACAGATGAAGTCATCCAGAAGACTAGTGGAAAGTCACATCTCAGTCTTCCACCATTTTTCGGGCGTCACGGTGACTCAGTGGTTAGCACTTGTGTCTGCAGCACTCAGGTGGTGGAAATAAATCCGACCACGGACATCTGCATGGAGTTTGTATGTCCTCCCCGTGTCTGCGTGGGTTTCCTCCGGGTTCTCTGGTTTCCTCCCACACTCCAAAAATATACTGATAGGTTAATTGGCTTATTCCAAATTGTCCCTAACATGAATTATGGTTCTCCCTGTACAGCGCTACAGACTATGTCATCGCTATATTATCGAGGGGAATCAAATTCATCATTAAATACAAATGCTTTAAACAAACTTATTATTGTAATGTTGACTTGTGTCAGTCATTTCATACACAGATTACTTCCAAAAAAGTTATGTCCTATAGTGGGACGTCTGGAGGTGAGATTCCGCCATACCGATGGCCAGGGACAGGCATGCGGGTGCTAACACCTACATGGACTGGCAGGACAGGCTTACACTGGTAATATACAGTGTATACACCCACAACGACTCACACACATCAAACCAAGCAAAGTCATCAAGTTTCAGAGCTCCCATAGAAATGAATGGTGATAGCCGCACATGCGCAGCCACTTTCCATTTCTGACAGTGTGTAACGGGGTAGTTCTTGAGTTACATGTGGGTCCCTGATCTCAGCAATGGGACCTGCATCTATCAAACATTTATGACGTATGCTTTCGATAGAGGATGAAATAATGTCTTCAATGCGGTTCGTCACGTGTCCACGGGCATGCTCGCGATTTCTAATGCTGACCCTATGCTGCTCTCTGATTCAGTTATGTCACCAGCAACATAGTGCATTAAGCATTAATGCTTTAAAGGGCACAGCTCAACTTTCCATCCTAATGTGGCACCTCAAGCGTCACAAATATTTCCAGGGCATTCATAAGGGGTATCTCTGCATTATCGTCCCGAACGGGGAAACAGCTGATCAGCGGATGTGCACGGTGCTGGACCCTCAGTGATCTGATATTGATGACCTATTCTAAAGATATTCCACCAATTATCAAACACCTGAATAACTTCTTTAATTAGTTTAGGGGAGTGATTGAACCATTTTTAAGCCAAACACAATCCTTAATATTTATTCTTCACCGGAAGGTACAATGTGTTAAAAACAGCTGATTATGGGGCCCATGGGCATTACAAGTATTGGAGACCCGCTCCTTTCTAATGGGAACATTTTTTTATGAGGCCCTCCTCCACGTCTCTTCCAAGGGGCATTGGAGTGACTCCCAATTTTTGGCAGCCCTTGCATTCACTGCATAGCAAACACAATGGGAGACCCACTTGCTAATAATGGGAACATTGTTTTCAGGAGGCCCTCTGACCTCCACGTCTTTTCCAAGGGGCATTGGAGTGCCTCCAAATTTTTGGCAACTCTTGCATTCACTGCATAGGCAAACACAATGGGAGACCTACTTCCTAATAATGGGAAATTTGTTTTCAGGAGTCCCTCCTCTAGGTCTCTTCAAAGGGGTATTGGGGTGCGTCCAAATTTTCAAAGTGGTATTGGGGTGCGTCCAAATTTTGGGCAGCCCTGCCACTCACTGCATACGCAATAACAGTATAGGAGACCTACTCTTTAGTAATGGGAACAATAAAACATAGCCGGCTGATGGCTCTCTAAGAATAGTGAGGGCCGATTGCTGGCCGTTTAAGAATAGTAAAGGCCGCCTGATGAACATTGTTGACAGAAGTGACCTGGGAGTCAGAAATGGTTCCAGGGGTCTTTCCCATACTGTCCCCATGTCATTTGAACACTGTTCCCATAGATTTGGGCAATTTGCAATCTTCAGACCGCCGGGGGGAGGCGCCTGAAAAATGCCCGAGTTTGCCATAGACTTACATTGGGCTCGTTGCTCGGGTCGAGCACCCGAGTATTCCAATGTGCTCGGCCTGAGCATCGAGCACCCGAGCATTTTAGTGCTGGCCCATCACTACTCATAAGAGCACATTTATCTTTACAAACAACAGAACAGTGATAGCTGTCACATCTGTGTTCTGATACCTTAGCTCCCCAATAAGACATGGGAGTAAATCAATACTTTACAAGCTGCTCTGTGGCTGGGGGCACTGGTAAAATAGTGTCTTGTTGTCATGCAAGGTGAGGGAAGGAACAGTGTACAAGGACAGGAATAGGGGGAAGGGGAAGGGAGCCCAACATCTAGAGAAAGGGGGAGTGGAGACCCCTAGGCAGATCTAATATCACCCTGACTACTCTATCATACTTATATAGGTTCATCTCCAATAGCAGAGCAGGAAACTTAATCCCTGAATGTCCCTAGAGCTAGGCCCTAGGTAGGGAGGGACACTATATGAGGGGCAGCTTATGATAAGTGTTACTTCTCTTTTCTTTACATGATACCAGATTGATGGTGCTATTGTGGGCTGATGTTCTTCATAGACTTGTGTGAACAGCCCCTATTATATTCTTGCTCGGATGATTCAGAAGTTTGCTGTATATATGATACCTCTCTGTGGAGAATCAGCTTTAGGGATTCTCTTAACAATGTAAGGAAAAAAAAGATTAACCACTGCATGTGATAGGGGTTATATACTGGGCTCGGGTAATGATTGATAGAACTTATTCAGGAATTTATAAGCCCTACTAGCCCAGTTATTTGTAGTTATGTATTATCTCTAAATTTCCCTAGAGCTGTCATTTTGCTTTATTGAACAGTTGTCGTCTTTTAATGTTTATTGAAATGGTCAGTCTCTGAATCTATACGTTCACTTCTTCCTATCTTTTTTCACGACTGTAGTTTTGTATTTATTAGGATAAATGTATTTATTAGTATAGAAGAATTTTTAGGGACATAAGGGACACCGTCGTTAAGCAGGGGCGCCACTTAACACAAATTATGGTGCCAACCTCCTCTGCCAGGAAGGTAGAGACATTAGGGATAAAGTAGGGACAGGTTTAGCCTGCACTCTCTCCTGATCAGTGTGTAACCTAATATGGATATTCCCTAATACTTTATTTTGTATTTTTGTTGTTTTGTCTATTGTGGATTGTTATAGTCCTTTTCAGATAATTTATTAAAAGTTACATTTTAGGGGTCTAATCTTCTATAGGTTTTTCATGCTAAATTAGGCCCTGTTTACATATTTTTTTTGCTAAGGTGTTTAACTGAACACTAGTCAGGCCCCACTGTAACTAAAGAAAACAAGGTAAACAAACAAAGGGGATACATTTAGCTTGAGAAGACACCAGAGAGGTAGCGCCAACTGTCCTCCAAGGGAAGTCCAAGAATGAACTAGCTGGCTACTAGTACTCCAGGCATAGACAGCAGAACATATAACTACCACCAGCGACTCTCTGGAGACACAGAGTTTTTAACTACCAAGCAAGGGTGTGTCAACCAGCAGCAGAAGGTGGAGGTCACTGCTGGGTACTAAAGGAAGAAGGATATCACTACACTACAGAGATGAGAGGATCAAGAAGGTGTCTGTAATGCCAAGCGCAGTGACCTTCTACAGCCGGATCCAGAGTGACTGTCTCTCACACTTGATACACCAGTGATATCTGATAAACAAAAAAAAAAAAAATTTTGTAGGTACGTTCTCCTGAAATGGTTGCAACAGTCACAACTCCTATAAAAGCATGTAAAGGCTGCTGCAGGATGTCACGCACGGTGTGGGAAAGACTAAGTGCAACACGAAGGGAAGAAGGGGAGGAAGCCAAAACACTAGGGTAAGTGGGATTGGAGACCCCTAGGCAGATCTAATATCACCCTCCTACCCTACCATCCCTATATAGGTTCCACACTTATCTCCGAACAGGACCCTAAACCCTGGATGACCCTAGAGCTAGACCCTAGATAAGGAGGGGGAAGGGTGAGCACTGGTCAGGACCTACTACAAACTATAGACAACAAGGTAGACAAACAAAGGGGATTAACTTAGCTTAAGAAGACACCAGAGGAGTAATGCCAACTGTCCTCCAAGGGCACCAGAGAAGACGCTAGCCGATTGCTAATGCTCCAAGCCTGTACATAGAAGTATTACCGGCAATTCCCTGGAGAAAACAGAGTGTTTTTAACTCCCACTCAAGGGTGTGTCAATCAGCAGCAGGAGGGAGATTGCCACTGGGTCATAAAGGCAGAAGGATTAAGAAGGCATCTGTAATGCCAAGCGCAGTGACCTTCTACAGCCAGGTCTATTACACCTGTCACACCCTTGACACAGGACCACCAATAAATTCACATGAAGAAAATGAGAGGAATACGGTGGTTCAGAGTCCGCACTGCCCAGAGTTCAAAAGGTGTAGTCGCACACAAGGATTAAGCATGAATGTGGTTTATTGTGTCAATGCGTTTCAAGGTCTCCAAACCTCTTCATCAGGACCAAACCACAATGATTTTTATATATATATACAGTACAGACCAAAAGTTTGGACACACCTTCTCATTTAAAGATTTTTCTGTATTTTCATGACTATGAAAATTGTATATTCACACTGAAGGCATCAAAACTATGAATTAACACATGTGGAATTATATACTTAACAAAAAAGTGTGAAACAACTGAAAATATGTCTTATATTCTAGGTTCTTCAAAGTAGCCACCTTTTGCTTTGATGACTGCTTTGCACACTCTTGGCATTCTCTTGATGAGCTTCAAGAGGTAGTCACCGGAAATGGTCTTCCAACAATCTTGAAGGAGTTCCCAGAGATGCTTAGCACTTGTTGGCCCTTTTTGCCAGCTCACCCCAAACCATCTCGATTGGGTTCAGGTCTGGTGACTGTGGAGGCCAGGTCATTTGGCGTAGCACCCCATCACTCTCCTTCTTGGTCAAATAGCCCTTACACAGCCTGGAGGTGTGTTTGGGGTCATTGTCCTGTTGAAAAATAAATGATGGTCCAACTAAACGCAAATCGGATGGAATAGCATGCCGCTGCAAGATGCTTTGGTAGCCATGCTGGTACAGTATGCCTTAAATTTTAAATAAATCCCCAACAGAGTCACCAGCAAAGCACCCCCACACCATGACACCACCTCCTCCATGCTTCACGGTGGGAACCAGGCATGTAGAGTCCATCCATTCACCTTTTCTGCGTCGCACAAAGACACGGTGGTTGGAACCAAAGATCTCAAATTTGGACTCATCATACCAAAGCACAGATTTCCACTGGTCTAATGTTGATTCCTTGGGTTCTTTAGCCCAAACAAGTCTCTTTTGCTTGTTGCCTGTCCTTAGCAGTGGTTTCCTAGCAGCTATTTTACCATGAAGGCCTGCTGCACAAAGTCTCCTCTTAACAGTTGTTGTAGAGATGTGTCGGCTGCTAGAACTGTGTGGCATTGACCTGGTCTCTAATCTGAGCTGCTGTAAACCTGCGATTTCTGAGGCTGGTGACTCGGATAAACTTATCCTCAGAAGCAGAGGTGACTCTTGGTCTTCCTTTCCTGGGGCGGTCCTCATGTGAGCCAGTTTCTCTGTAGCGCTTGATGGTTTTTGCAACTGCACTTGAGGACACTTTCAAAGATTTCCCAATTTTTCGGACTGACTGACCTTTATTTCTAAAAGTAACAATGGCCACTCGTTTTTCTTTAATTAGCTGCTTTTTTCTTGCCATAATACAAATTCTAACAGTCTATTCAGTAGGACTATCAGCTGTGTATGCACCTGACTTCTGCACAACACAACTGATGGTCCCAACCCCATTTATAAGCCAAGAAATCCCACTTATTAAACCTGACAGGGCACACCAGTGAAGTGAAAACCATTTCCGGTGACTACCTCTTGAAGCTCATCAAGAGAATGCCAAGAGTGTGCAAAGCAGTCATCAAAGCAAAAGGTGGCTACTTTGAAGAACCTAGAATATAAGACATATTTTCAGTTGTTTCACACTTTTTTGTTAAGTATATAATTCCACATGTGTTAATTCATAGTTTTGATGCCTTCAGTGTGAATGTACAATTTTCATAGTCATGAAAATACAGAAAAATCTTTAAATGAGGAGGTGTGTCCAAACTTTTGGTCTGTACTGTATATATATATATATATATATATATATATATATATATATATATATATATATATATATATATACATACATATATACACTGCTCAAAAAAATAAAGGGAACACTCAAATAACACATCCTAGATCTGAATGAATGAAATATTCTCATTGAATACTTTGTTCTGTACAAAGTTGAATGTGCTGACAACAAAATCACACAAAAATCATCAATGAAAATCAAATTTATTAGCCAATGGAGGCCTCGATTTGGAGTAACCCCAAAAATTAAAGTGGAAAAACACACTACAGGCTGATCCAACTTAGATGTAATGTCCTCAAAACAAACAAAGTGAGGCTCAGTATTGTGTGTAGCCTATACGTGCATGTATGACCTCCCTACAACGCCTGGGCATGCTCCTGATGAGGTTGCGGATGGTCTCCTGTGGGATCTCCTCCCAAACCTGGACTAAAGCATCCGCCAACTCCTGGACAGTCTGTGGTGCAACGTGACGTTGGTGGATGGAGCGAGACATGATGTCCCAGATGTGCTCAATCGGATTCAGGTCTGGGGAACGGGTGGGCCAGTCCATAGCTTCAATGCCCTCATGTTGCAGAACTGCTGACACACTCCAGCTACATGAGGTCTGGCATTGTCCTGCATTAGGAGGAACCCAGGGCCAACCGCACCAGCATATGGTCTCACAAGGGGTCTGAGGATCTCATCTCGGTGCCTAATGGCAGTTAGGCTACCTCTGGCGAGCACATGGAGGACTGTGCGGCCCTCCAAAGAAATGCCACCCCACACCATTACTGACCCACTGCCAAACCGGTCATGCTGAAGGATGCTGCAGGCAGCAGATTGCTCTCCACGGCGTCTCCAAACTCTGTCACGTCTGTCACATGTGCTCAATGTGAACCTGCTTTCATCTGGGAAGAGCACAGGGCGCCAGGGGTGACTTTGCCAATCCTGGTTGTAACATCCCTGGCGGCGTGCTGGCATGGCTTACCACCTCCCACCATTCAAGACCGCCATCTTACCTATCAATCCAGGCTGCACACTTTGCTCCAGTACCTGCTGTGTCTCTTGTCTGATTGCTTAGGGCGGCGGCGCGGCTGCTGCATGATTCTTATATTTGCTGTGTGTGCACTCCTATTGCCTCCCCAGCCTATTGCTGTGAGTCACTGGATACTTAAACCCCCTCCATCCAGTAGGGGGTGCCTGAGCAACACTTTCATTCTGTGTGCTCTGTGCAACTGAGCTGCCAGGTCGTGTCCTGTATCTTGTCTGTTTCCGCCCCTGGGGGCTGTATACCCAGGCCTGTTACCTGTATCTGTGACTTTTAGTCTGTCTCTGCCACCCTGGGGGCTGAGTTCCCAGGCTCGCTCCTGTATCTTATTCCTGGTTCAGTTCCTGTCTGAACTGTGTCCTAGCCCATTACCTGTTTCTCTCTATGTCCGAACCTTCCCTTTTCCTGCAGTGTCTGAATCTGCACCTAACTCCAACTCGTTGTCTCTGAACTTCTGTTTGTGAGTTTTGTGTACACTCGCTACTTCATTGTAAGTACCTTGTGTGTATCTGGTTCTGCTTGTTCACCGCACCTGCGGTTTTGCTCTGCCCTGTTTGTTCACCGCACCTGTGGTTTCGCTCTGCTCAGCTTGTTCACCGCACCTGCGGGTTTTGCTCTGCTCTGCTTGTTTACCGCACCTGCGGGTTTTGCTCTGCTCTGCTTGTCTGCCGAACCTGCGGGTTTTGCTCTGCTCTGCTTGTCTACCGCATCTGCGGGTTTTGCTCTGCTCTGCTCGTCTACCGCATCCGCGGGTTTTGCTCTGCTCTGCTTGTCTACCGCATCTGCGGGTTTTGCTCTGCTCTGCTTGTCTACTGCACCTGCTGGTTTTGCTCTGTTCTGCTTGTCTACTGCACCTGCGGGTTTTGCTCTACTTGTCTACCACATCTGCGCGTTTTGCTCTGCTCTGCTTGTCTACCGCACCTGCTGGTTTTGCTCTGCTCTGCTTGTCTACCGCACCTGCGGGTTTTGCTCTGCTCTGCTTGTCTACCGCACCTGCTGGTCTTGCTCTGCTTGTCTACCGCATCTGCGGGTTTTGCTCTGCTCTGCTTGTCTACCGCATCCGCGGGTTTTTCTCTGCTCTGCTTGTCTACCACATCTGTGGGTTTTGCTCTGCTCTGCTTGTCTACCGCACCTGCTGGTTTTGCTCTGCTCTGCTTGTCTACCGCACCTGCGGGTTTTGCTCTGCTCTGCTTGTCTACCGCACCTGCTGGTCTTGCTCTGCTTGTCTACCGCATCTGTGGGTTTTGCTCTGCTCTGCTTGTCTACCGCATCTGCGGATTTTGCTCTGCTCTGCTTGTCTACCGCACCTGCGGCTCCGTTACTAAGTCCCAGACTGTACAGGTCCATATCCTGCCTGTGTTCCTACCTGCCAGTACCCACCTGTCTGCATGCCAGCCGTGCCTGCCAGTGGCCATCTGTCTGCATGCCAGCCGTGCCTGCCAGTGCCCACCTGTCTGCATAACAGCCATGCCTGCCAATACCCACCTGTCTGTATGCCAGCCTAACCTGCCTGTTCCTGCATTCCCCGGTGTGGGTCAACAGCTGTGACCAGGGTCTGACCTGGAGTAGCACCTGGTACCTCTCCTCGGTTCCACCCTGGTTCACGGAGTCGACTGAGTCACCGTGTGACCTTGGTTGGACCGAGTTTATACTTAGTTTTACCCCTCCAAGCACTCCTCGGTTCATGGTCCAGTGGGATCACTAATCATGCTCACGCCAGTCAGTCTGGACGTGTGCGTAACACTGGTGTTCTGTGGCAAATGCCAAGCGTCCAGCACGGTGTTGGGCTGTGAGCACAACCCCCATCTGTGGACGTCGGGCCCTCATACCACCCTCATGGAGTCGGTTTCTAACCGTTTGTGCAGACACATGCACATTTGTGGCCTGCTGGAGGTCATTTTGCAGGGCTCTGGCAGTGCTCCTCCTGTTCCTCCTTGCACAATGGCGGAGGTAGCAGTCCTGCTGCTGGGTTGTTGCCCTCCTACGGCCCCCTCCACCTTTCCTGGTGTACTGGCCTGTCTCCTGGTAGCCTCCAGCCTCTGGATACTACGCTGACAGACACAGCAAACCTTCTTGCCACAGCTCGCATTGATGTGCCATCCTGGATGAGCTGCACTACCTGAGCAACTTCTGTGGGTTGTAGAGTCCGTCTCATGCTACCACGAGTGTGAAAGCACAACCAACATTCAAAAGTGACCCAAACATCAGCCAGAAAGCATTGGTACTGAGATGTGTTCTGTGGTCCCCACCTGCAGAACCACTCCTTTATTGAGGGTGTCTTGATAATTGCCAATAATTTCCATCTATTGTCTATTCCATTTGCACACCAGCATGTGAAATTGATTGTCAATCAGTGTTGCTTCCTAAGTGAACAGTTTGATTTCACAGAAGTTTGATTTACTTGGAGTTATATTCTGTTGTTTAAGTGTTCCCTTTATTTTTTTGAGCAGTGTAAATATATATATATATATATATATATAAATATATATGTGTGTATATACTGTATGTAATTGGTAAACTTATCGGCACCTTCAACCAATATGTACAGCAAGTGTGAACAGGTGCAAGCTGCTATGACTGCATAATATGCGAACAAAATTAGATACAGTGGGTATGGAAAGTATTCAGACCCCTTTAAATTTTTCACTCTTTGTTTCATTGCAGCCATTTGGTAAATTCTAAAAAGTTCATCATTTTTTTCTCATTAATGTACACTCTACACCCCATCTTGACTGAAAAAAACAGAAATGTAGAAATTTTTGCAAATTTATCAAAAAAGAAAAACTGAAATATCACGTGGTAACAAGTATTCCGACCCTTTGCTCAGACAGTCATATTTAAGTCACATGCTGTCCATTTCCTTGTGATCCTCCTTGAGATGGTCCTTCATTGGAGTCCAGCTGTGTTTAATTAAACTGATAGGACTTTATTTGGAAAGGCACACACCTGTCCATATAAGACCTCATAGCTCACAGTGCATGTCAGACCAAATAAGAATCATGAACTCAAAGGAACTGCCCAAGGAGCTCAGAGACAGAGTTGTGGCAAGGCACAGATCTAGCCAACGTTACAAAAGAATTTCTGCAGAATTCAAGGTTCCTAAGAGCACAGTGGCCTCCATAATCCTTAAATAGAAGAAGTTTGGGACCACCAGAAGTCTTCCTAGACCTGGCCGTCCAGCCAAACTGAGCAATTGTGGGAGAAAAGCCTTGGTGAGAAAGGTAAAGAAGAACCTCAAGATCACAATGGCTGAGCTCCAGAGATGCAGTAGGGAGATGAGAGAAAGTTCCACAAAGTCAACTATCACTGCAGCCCTCCACCAGTCAGACCTTTGTGGCAGAGTGGCCCAACGGAAGCCTCTCCTCAGTGCAAGACATATGAAAGCCTGCATCGAGTTTGCTCAAAAACACATGAAGGACTCCCAGACTATGAGAAATAAGATTCTCTGGTCTGAGACGAAGATAAAACTTTTTGTTGATAATTCTAAGCGGTATGTGTGGAGAAAACCAGGCACTGCTCATCACCTGCCCAATACAATCCCAACAGTGAAACCAGGGAAAATTTGGGCCGAATGACCTCTTTAACTGGATTAGTAATATCAGCCTACAGTGGGCGAATTTCCTTCTGCTGATTATGAATAATAGGCAGTAGCCCATGATGATTTTTTATTTAATTCTGTAGTTTACACATAATGTACACTGCGGGTGCTGACTAAAACTCCCATCATTGTCCCCTGATCTTAGGGAGACAAGGCGTTAGATGATAGGTAACTATATCTGTATTTTTTATTTTTAATTCAATATGTATTTATTTATTTTACTTTAAGAACAGGCACTGGCTGATGACTACTTCCATCAGCGGCGCCTGCTCTCGCCGTTATTAGTGAACGCAGGCATAGGCTGATCTGATGGGAGTAGTACACTCATCAGCCAACGCCTGTGACCCGCGGTAAGCTTTTTACATCTGACAGCATGATCCTGCAGTGCTCTAACTGGTGGTAACGATGTTACCGCCGATCAGAGCTGCCAGTGTTTCTCATACTGCCACACAGATGACATCATGAGAAACACAGACTTCCTGAGGATTGCTAGAGAGGCAAATCAGAACACTCGATTGACTGCAAAAGACCTTCAGAAAGATTTATCAGATCCTGGACTTGTGGTACATTGTTCTACTTTTCGGAGACACGTGCACAAATATGGCCTTCATGGAAGAGTCATGAGAAGAAAACCTCTCCTGCATCTGACGCGCCCCCTGGGCCTGTGCTGTGCAGGGGATACCCGGAACCGGATCGCTGGGGGTTGTAGTCCTCCGTGGCTGTGACCCGGTCCGTGCCCAGGGCGGTCAAACCAGTGGCAGTCTGAGTGTGATAACAAATGTCCGACTACGCCACCCGTGGATTGCGGTCAGTGGGGACCGCCGCTGCGCTGCAGACCGCTGAGGCTGATGTTGTATGCGCAGCCGAGTATGGGATAACTCCCCACGGGAGAAGTATTGCCTCAGGGCAGCTAGTGTGGATGATGGGAGTGATGGTGTGAGCGTCCCAGTACTAATGGTGCTGGTGCAGCGATGAAACACAGAGATGTGTGGTGCAGTTAAGGGTCTTTACTGATGGTATAACGCAGACCCTCCCGGGAGTACTGGCTAGCAGTAGAGGCCTGGTCAGTCTGAGAGCTAGCAGGATCTCCCCCTGGCCAGGTGGAGTTGTAGGCCTCCCCGTCTCTCTGCACTCTTTCCTGGCTACCTTGCTGTGTGCGGGTAGAAGTAGCCCACGTCCCTGAGTATACCGTGTGGTGCTCACCCGTATGGCCGGTGACTTGGGGCCTTCCGTTAGCCTCCGCTTCACGATGGCAGTGCTGGTCCCTTGCTTGTGACCGTGCCTCCGGGCTTCTATGGCCAGAGGACATGGAATCCCCTGCCGGTTGGATTCTGCTGCTGGACCTGGATGTCCCCACAGCCTCGGACTCCGTGTCCGGGTTTAGTGTCTTCAGCCAAGGCGAGCTTTCTAGCTTCCAGCCTCTGGCACTCGCTCCTGCTCCTACAGAGCTTCTAGTTCTCGCTTTCCCTCTCCAGGCTCTGACTCTCAGACTCTGTCTGTCCTAATCCCGCCCCAGACCCAGTTTATAAGGGCAGATTCCTCCCCTCCCAGGTCTTGGCGGGCAGTGTTGCATGCTTAGGGCTCCTGACCAGAGAAACCTTCCACTTGCTCTCAGACATAATATTTCTATTACTGTGGCAACCAGACCCCTGGGGTGCCACACATCCTTATCATAAAAATCAGCATCAGAAGTATGCAAAAGAACATCTAAACAAGTCGGATGCATTTTGGAAACAAGTACTGTGGACCGATGAGATTAAAATAGAACTCTTTGGCCTCAATGATCATAGGTATGTGTTGAGAAAAAGGGCACAGAATTTCAGGAAAATAATATCTCGCCAATCATTAAGCATGGGGGTTGATCAATCATTGCTTTGGGGTTGTGTTGCAGCCAATGGCACGGGGAACATTTAACGGGTAGAGGGAAGAATAGATTCAATGAAATTTCAGTATAATCTCTTTTTATTGAAATAGAAATAGACATTAACATATATAACATACATTAATAAATGCCGGTGTTTAGTCATCATGGCGATCAAAATAACATATTCTCTATCACTTCTCTGATAAGACTCGTACACCTCTTATCTAATAATGTAAATGACTCGCCCCCTGGGCCGTGGGGCTCTCGGAGTCGGGCAACAGGGCAATAATGGGGGTAGTAGTGGCAACCCGGTCCGTGGCTCAGGGTGGTCAGACCAAATGTTGTGGCAGTCTATTTATATGGTTTTTCAATGTCCGACTACGCCACCCGTGGATTGCGGCTATTATGAACCGCCGCTGCAAGGCAGTCCCCTGAGGCTGATGGTGTGTGCAGCTGAGATAGTATAACTCCCCACGGGAAGAGTGTAGCCTCAGGGCAGTGTAGTAGATGGTGGGGGTGATGGTGCAGGGAGTCCCAGTACCGTTAGTGCTGGCAAAGTAAGAAGCACAAAGACAACATGTTGCAGTCCAGGGTCTTTTACTCACAGTTCGTATACTCCAAGCCACTTCTGTACAGGTAGTGACTGCCCAAGCCGTGCCACGTCCACCAGGTGAGGGGCTCGGTCAACTCCCAGGCAATTCAGGAGCATGGCACACGACCCCCTTCTGTCCTTTCTCTGGCTCGTGCCCCATCAGTGACCAAACTTCTGTCCAGCTGCAGCGGATTTATGCGGGAAAACGTGGGCCCCGTTTCCCGCTATCCTATATGGTGCCTTCCTAGCAGGTTTAGTGAGGGGTCGCACCAATATATGATCACGACCTCCGGTTCTTGGCTGAGGATTATTTGCCTCCACCAACTTGATCGAAGTCGATCGCGGCATTGCGGGGGCAAGGGGAGGTGATCGGCGATACTCACCTCCTCTTCCGGCTTCCAGCGCAGTCTGCAAAGGCTTCCCGGGTGTTGCCATGACGACCCGATGTCGTCATGACAACATCCGGGTCACCAGAGAGCAGGAAGATTGCTTGGACATGCGCAGTGCATCTCCAAGCACTCTTCACACTGTGCACTTCTGACAGCCTTCATGGCATAGGGATGGTGCTCCATTCCTGTGCCATGCAGGCGATCAGAAAAAAAAAAGTGAAAGTCCCAGAGTGGGACAAAGTAATAAAGTGTATAAACTGTGTGAAAGTGGAAAAAAAAAAAAAAAATGTGCAAAAATATTATAAAAAAATAAAAAAAATAATACACCAAAAATAAAAATATAATGTACCCATCAATAAATATTATTATAAAAAAAATAAAAAAAAAACAATAAAAGTACACATATTTGGCATGGCCGCGTCCGGAACCACCTGACCTATAAAACTGTCCCACTATTTAACCCCTTCAGTTAACACGGTAAAAAAAAAAAAAAAAAAACGAAGCAAAAAACAATGCTTTATCACCATACCGCCAAACAAAAAGTGGAATAACACACGATCAAAAAGACGCATATAAATAAAAATGATACTGCTGAAAACGTCATCTCGTCCCGCAAAAAACAAGCCACCATACAGCTCTATCAGCCGAAAAATAAAAAAGTTATAGCTCTCAGAATAAAGCGATACTAAAACATATTTTTTTCTATAAAATAGCTTTTATTGTGTATTAGCGCCAAAACATAGAAAAATGATACAAATGTGGTAACGCTGTAAACGTACTGACCCGAAGAATAAAGCTACCTCATCAATTTTACCACACGCGGAACAGAATAAAAAAAAAAAAAAAACAATTCCTGAATTGTTGGTTTTTGTTTATTCTGCCTTCCAAAAATCGGAATAGAAAGCGATCAAAAAATGTCACGTGCATGAAAATGGCACCAATAACAACGTCAAGTCATCCCGCAAAAAACGAGCCATCACATGACTGTCTGCCAAAATCTGGAAAAATTATAGCTCTCAAAATATGGCGATGCAAAAACTAGATTTTACAAAAAATGCGTCTTTTAGTGTGTGACAGCTGTCAGTCATAAAAACCCCATATGATTCTGGCATTGCTGTAATCACACCGACCCGAAGAATAAAGTCGTCTAATCACTTATACCGCACAAGGAACGGCGTCAAAAATAAACTCTTGGGTTAGGATTGGGCTAGGGTTAGGGCTGGGTTTGGGGCTAGGGTTGTGCTGGGGCTAGGGTTGTGCTGGGGCTAGGGTTGTGCTGGGGCTAGGGTTGTGCTAGGGTTAGGGCTGGGGTTGGGATTTTTTTCAAAAGTAAGAAAAAAAGATGATGATATGGCGACTAGTGTTGAGAGCAAGTGCTCGCTACTTGAGTTTGCATCGGGTGCTCTGGTATGCATTGAGTATCGTGGGTATTTGAGTGACATGCTCGAGTCTCTGCCCCATATGCTTCGCAGCCAAAAAACTTTACGGGGATTGCCTGCCATGCACGAGCGATCCCCGCATGTTTTTTTTTGGGTGTCTAATAACCGTGAAACATGCGGAGCAGGGACTCGAGCATGTCACTCGAGCACACGCTGTACATGGTGCATACCTGAGTACCTGATGCAAACTCAAGTAGCGAGCACTTGCGCTCAAGAATAATGACAACTTATTCAATATGATGACCTAATGTAAACAAATTCTGTGCCGTACCTCTGGGTTCAAAATGTTCACTATACACCTTAATAAAATCCTTGAGGGGTATAGTTTCCAAAATGGGGACACTTGTGGGGGAGCTCCACTGTTTAGGCACATCACGGGCTCTCCAAACGCGACATGGTGTCCGCTAACAAATTGAATGGAAAATCGGCTCAAATTGTTAGCGGACGCCATGTTGCTTTTGGAGAGCCCCTGTGTGCCCAAACATTAGAGCTCCCCCACAAGTGACCCCATTTTGGAAACTAGACCCCCCAAAGCACCTATCTAGATGCATAGTGAGCACTTGGAATCCCCAGGTGCTTCACAAATTGATTCGAAAAAATGAAAAAGTGAAAAAAAAAACACTTTTTCATTTTTATGAATCAATTTGTGAAGCACCTGGGGTTCCAAGTGCTCACTATGAATCTAGATAGGTGCCTTGGGGGGTCTAGTTTCCAAAATGGGGTCACTTGTGGGGGAGCTCCAATGTTTGGGCACGCAGGGACTCTCTAAATGCAACATGGTATCCGCTAACAAATTGAATGGAAAATCGGCTCAAATTGTTAGCGGACACCACATTGCGTTTGGAGAGCCCCTCTGTGCCCAAACTTTGGAGCTCCCCCACAAGTGACCCCATTTTGGAAACTAGACCCCCCAAGGCACCTATCTAGATGCATAGTGAGCACTTGGAATCCCCAGGTGCTTCACAAATTGATTCGTAAAAATGAAAAAGTGAAAAAAAAAACACTTTTTCATTTTTATGAATCAATTTGTGAAGCACCTGGGGTTCCAAGTGCTCACTATGAATCTAGATAGGTGCCTTGGGGGGTCTAGTTTCCAAAATGGGGTCACTTGTGGGGGAGCTCCAATGTTTGGGCACGCAGGGACTCTCTAAATGCAACATGGTATCCGCTAACAAATTGAATGGAAAATCGGCTCAAATTGTTAGCGGACACCACATTGCGTATGGAGAGCCCCTCTGTGCCCAAACTTTGGAGCTCCCCCACAAGTGACCCCATTTTGGAAACTAGACCCCCCAAGGCACCTTTCTAGATGCATAGTGAGCACTTGGAACCCCCAGGTGCTTCACAAATTGATTCGTAATAATGAAAAAGTGAAAAAAAAAACACTTTTTCATTTTTATGAATCAATTTGTGAAGCACCTGGGGGTTGCAACTGCTCACTATGCATCTAGATAGGTGCCTTGGGGGGTCTAGTTTCCAAAATGGGGTCACTTGTGGGGGAGCTCCAATGTTTGGGCACACAGGGGCTCTCTAAACGCAACATGGTGTCCGCTAATTATTCAAGCAAATTTTACAATCAAAAAGTCAAATGGCGCTCCTTCCCTTCCGAGCCCTACAGTGCGCCCAAACAGTGTTTTTTCCCCAAATATTGGGTATCTGCGTGCCCAGGGGAAATTGTACAACAAATTTTGCGGTCCATTTTTTCTTGTTACCCCTGTGAAAATAAAAAAAATTGGGTCTAAAGTAACATTTTTGTGAAAAAAGTTAAATGTTCATTTTTTTCTTCCACATTCAAAAAATTCCTGTGAAGCACCTGAAGGGTTAATAAAGTTCTTGAATGTGGTTTTGAGCACCTTGAGGGGTGCAGTTTTTAGAATGGTGTCACTTTTGGGTATTTTCTGTCATAAAGACCTCTCAAAGTGACTTCAAATGTGATGTGGTCCCTAAAAAAATGGTTTTGTAAATTTTGTTGGAAAAATGAGAAATCGCTGGTCAACTTTTAACCCTTATAGCTCCCTAACAAAAAAAAATTTTGGTTCCAAAATTGTACTGATGTAAAGTAGACATGTGGGAAATGTTATTTATTAACTCTTTTGTGTGACATATCGCTCTGATTTCTGGGCTTAAAAATTCAAATTTTGAAAATTGCTAAATTTTCAAAATTTTCGCCAAATTTTCATTTTTTTCACAAATAAACGCAAGTGATATCGAAGAAATTTTTCCAAAATCATGAAGTACAATATGTCACGAAAAAACAGTCTCAGAATCAGGGGGATCCGTTGAAGCGTTCCAGAGTAATTACCTCATAAAGTGACAGTGGTCAGAATTGTAAAAATTGGCCCGGTCATTAACGTGCAAACTACCCGCGGGGCTTAAGGGGTTAAAATTCGGAAATCCAGCTCCACTGGCTATTTAGGGCGGTTTAATGTCTACATATTTATCCGGGGTCTATATTTACCCCACACAAACCTGATTAATGCTGTACGTAGTTTGCTGAAGAAGCTGCATGGCGAGAAATGGGAACAGTTTGAAAAATGTATAAAAAGCGGGGCAATATATCGTTTTTTACTGCGTTCATTTTACCAAACCAGGATAGTCTCAGTTTACTGTAATTCAGTAGGTCTTTATATGTACGATCCAAAAGCGATTGGTAATTTAGTGCAAAAAGTTTGAAAAGTCAGGAGAAATGAGCACGCCTAAGTATTTTATCGCTTCTGACTTCCATTTAAAAGGGAAGTTATCCATTACATGTTCAACTTCTCTCTGTGACAGCGATACATTTAATGCCTCCGATTTTGAATAATTAACTTTAAAATTACTCAGGATCTATCAAACTCCTTCATTAAAGCAGGAAGAGATGTCTGAGGCTGAGACACATAGAAGAGAAGGTCATCTGCATATAATACTGTCTTATATGTGATGCGACCCCTGGGCCGTGGGGTACTCGGCAGCCGGGCCTCTGGTTGCTGGGGGATATCACGGTAGCTGGCCCGGTCTATGACCCAGGGCGGTCAGTAAAAGGGGGGATACTTTATAGGGGATTTAAGAAAGCGTTCGTGACGCCACCTGTGGATTGCGGCTAGAGGCAGCCGCCGCAGCGGAGCAGTCCTCTGGAGCTGGTGTTACGGCAGCAGGGATGGTGTGGCTCTCCACAGGTAGAGGTAGCTCCAGGGAAGCATGGGGTGTAATGGAGGTGGTGCAGGGGAGAGAGACGGCAGGACGGTCCCGGAGGAAAGACGGACACTCACACAGGGGTAAGCTTCAGTTCCTTTACTGGTGATGTTGCAGGCACGGTCCAGGGTACTCCAGGCGAAGGGCACACTTTTGGACTCTCCCCAGTGAGCGGGTATAGGGCCTCCTGATCCGTTGCTTTATTCTCTAAGCTTCTGACCTGCCTGGAGCTAGGCCTAGCTTGGTTACTGTCTCTCTTTGCACCTGCTGACCTGGTGGTATGGCCTTCTCTTTGGAGATCACTCTGCCTGGACGCTGGGACCTCCGTGACTCCTAGCCCTGGTACTGTAATCAGTGTTTGGTGAACCTGGGACCTGTAGTCCACCAGGGGTTCCGGTTGTTCCTACTGGGTATAAAGGGTCCCTGTAGGCGCGGACCAGGTGTCCGGTATATATATATCTGCCCCCTCACTACTTCTTCCTTCTCCTCTCGCCTTCGGCCACACTCAAGGCCCTCACACGTGCTGTAGACCTTGGTTCGCCTAAGCACAGCTGCCAGCGTGCTGCTCTCTTCACTGCTTTCTGAGCATCAGCACGCTCTCTGCTCAACTCTGAGCTGTGTTCCTCTCTGTGTCTGAACACTAAACTGAGCTGCCTAGCTCCACCCTCCCTATATATATCCCTAACGGGCTCCCTCTGCTGGTCTGAGGTGGTAAGGTGGAGGTGCGTGAATGTGTGAGGGCCTCTTGTGGAGAAATCCATCCATGCACCTTTCTGGGTTCTGTGGCACCAATGTGCAGCAGGGTGCCACATTCCCCACTAGTAAAACTCAGTACTTCTGGACTGAAGCATTTTTCTCAAACAGGTTTAAACAATAACATTTCTTCCCTTTATGGGAGGCACTTTCTTTGAACGTTACAGGTGACATTATAATACAATAATTACAACTATAAATAACAATAAAGTTACAGTCAGTCCCGTAACTTGGTGTCCATTTCACCGAAGAAAGAACATGAGGGACCCGCCTGAAAACCCTCAACGTAGGCTCTGGGCGTGGCTACAGGGCATGGGTGATCCAGGTGCTGGACCACGTCTTCGGCCACGCCAAATGGGTTTTTGTTCCGTGGTCTAATAAGGGGCACTCCAGGGAGCGCAACTATGTACATGACAGTTTTTGGGCTGCTCACAGTCCTCAGCCACTGAGTCCTTTATATATACCCTTACGGGTAACCAAATAAACACATATATTTCAGTTTATACAATAAACATAATGCAATATCCTACTGGGTAACTATTTATACTGCAGGTATTTCTCTATTTACTCCCTATACCTGACAGGGGTCTGGCCTTTTCTGCTACGTGATGACCTACGTAGTACGGGGATGCGTGTAGTGTGGATGCTTGTGTAATTTCCAGCTTTATGGGTTGATGGACTGCAAGACTGCCTTAACCTCTCTACGGGACTGGCAAGTACACTGCTTACTGGGCCTTCTGGCTCTGCTTCTACTGGTGATCCTTCTTCCGGGGATTCTTCCTGAGCAGGCTCTTCTGGGGCACTTACAGGTTCTACTTGCAATGGAGGGTCTGCTGGCTGTTGGTAGAAGTGTAACACAGGTATTATTACCACTCCATCCAGTTGAGGCCAATCTGCCGGGAAATCTCCTAAGACAGTATGGAGTACTTCTTCTTTAGGCTCCTCCGGTACGGTGAGAGGCACTTCCTCCTGGGGCTTCAGCGGACTTGGGCACAACTTCAGATGGTCTCTTGATACCGTTGCAGTTGTTCTTCCTCCGTCTTTGCTAATTAGACAGGTTTTCCTATTGTCGAACCTGGAATTCAACACAGTGTAAGGTTCCCTTTCCCACTGGTCGTCAAGTTTGTGGCTTCTTCTCTTTCGTTTCAACACAACTTCTCCAGGTGTCAAGGGTTCGGCTGGTGCACTCTTGTTGTACTGTGCTTCCTGCTTATCTCTCACCCTACTTAGACTGTTTTCGACACAGGCCTGTACTCTCTTGTACTGCTCCTGTCGAGTCGCATCCCAGTCTTCAGTGGACATATCTGCTTCCGGCTCTACCACTCCAAGCTCCAGGTCCATGGGAAACTTTCCGTGTCTTGCTCTCATGAGGTACGCTGGAGTACAATTGGTGGAACTCACAGGTATGTGATTGTACAGATCTACCAGGTCAGGTAGTTTGTCTGGCCACTGGTTTCTTTCCTCTAGAGGTAAGGTCTTCAACAGGTCGATGACTATGTTATTCATCTTTTCACATAACCCATTGGTTTGGGGGTGGTACGGTGTAGTCTGGATCTTCTTACACCTGTACAGATGGCAAAACTCTTTGAACAGCTCGTCTTCAAAGGCAGGGCCTTGATCCATCAGCACTTTATCCGGGTATCCATGGGGCCTGCAGAAGTATGCTTGAAACGTCCTTGCTGCTGTTTCTGCCATCAGATCCTTGATGGGGGCTACCACCAGGAACCAGGAGTAGTGATCCACCATGGTCAGGGCATACGAGTAGCCTGACCTGCTGGGTGACAAATTGACGTGATCCAGGGCAACGATCTCCAGGGACTGGGTTGTCTTGATGGACTGCAGGGGTGCCTTCTGGCTGCTGTAGTCTTTTCTTCTGAGACTACAGGGTCCAAAATCCCAGCACCACCTCTCTATGGAGCTTCGCATTCCAACCCAGTAAAACCGACTCTTCAGGAGAGTTTCCAGCTTTTTCCAGCCAAAGTGCAATGCTTGATCGTGGTAGACCTCCAATACCATCTGGATGTCTGTCCTGGGCACTACGATCTGCCATACCATCTCATGGGTCCTGGGGTTAACATACTTTCGGCACAGTTTCTCTCTATAGATGAACAGCCGGCTTCTCTCATTCCACAGTTGCTTGGCTTGTGGAGTCGCGTCCTTCTCCAGGGAGGAACCTTCCTGGGTTATCAGTTCTATGATACGGCTGACAACCGGGTCGCTGTCCTGGGTCTCCTTCCAACTGTGGTGAGGTAAAGGGTTTAGTGTGTTACCACGATACCTCCTGGAGGTGCGCTGCTCATGGACCATCCCATTTCTATGGAAGGCAGGTAGCTCAATCTCCTGCAGGTCATCCACTTCTTCTTCAGTGTCCGACTGGTGAGGCTTGTGGCCTGCCCTGTACTTGATGGTGAACTGATAGTTTAACAGACGGGCCATCCAACGCTGTTCCATGGCTCCCAACTTAGCTGTCTCTAGATGTGTCAAGGGGTTGTTGTCAGTGTAAGCCGTGAACTTACTGGAGGCCAAGTAGTGCTTGAATCGTTCAGTGATGGCCCAGACCAAGGCCAGGAGCTCCAACTTGAAGGAGCTATAGTTTTCTGGATTCCTCTCGGTAGGGCGGAGCTTCCTGCTGGCATAGGCAATCACCTTCTCTTTGCCATACTGCTTCTGGCTTAACACAGCTCCTAGTCCCTCATTGCTGGCATCAGTGTACAGCAGGAATGGTTGGCTGTAGTCAGGGTAGGTCAGGATTTCTTCGCCAGTCAGGATCTCTTTCATCACTGCAAAGGACTCAGCCTGCTCTTTACCCCACTGGAAGTCGGGGTTCTTGCCTCTGTTGGACGGTATTACCAGGAGATCTTGCAAAGGTGCTGCCTTCTTGGTGTAGTCCTTTCCAAACCTCCGGTAATACCCAACCAGTCCCAGGAACTGACGTACCTCCTTGAGATTCTTCGGCTCCGGCCATTTCTGGATGGCAGTGACCTTCTCCGGGTCTGGTGCTACTCCTTCTGGACTGACGATGTGCCCCAGGTACTGAACCTTCCATTTGAGCAGGTGGCACTTGGAAGGCTTCAATTTCATCCCATACCGGGACAATGCTTCAAATACCTCCACCAAGTGCTTCAAATGGTCCTCATACGTCTTGGAGTACACTATCACATCATCCAGGTATAGCAGCACGGTATTGAAGTTACGGTGTCCCAAACAGCACTCCATCAATCTCTGGAACGTTCCAGGGGCGTTGCAGAGTCCGAACGTCATACTGTTGAACTCGCAGAGTCCCATCGGGGTAGTGAAGGCCGTCTTCTCCCGGTCCTCCTCAACAACTGCTACTTGGCAGTACCCACTAGTGAGGTCAAGGGTAGAGAAGTAATTTGCAGGCTTTAATGCAGCCAGGGATTCCTCTATATGGGGCAAAGGGTATGCATCTTTATGTGTTATGCGATTTACCTGTCTGTAATCTACACACATCCTCATGCTTCCATCCTTTTTCCTGACCAGGACCAGGGGAGCTGCACAGGGGCTACAGCTATCTCTTATAACCCCTGCCTTCCTCATGTCATGCAACATTTCCTTCGCTTTCTGGTAGTGTGCTGGTGGGATTGGCCTGTAACGTTCTTTGATGGGTGGATGGTCATCTGTGGGTATATAGTGTTATACCCCTTCAAACCTCCCGAAATCAAGTGGGTGTTTGCTGAATACCTGCTCGTATTCCTGGACCACCCTGTATACACCATGTTTTTTATGGACTGGAGTGGCGTCAGTCCCAACATGGAGCTGTTGACACCAATCCTCCAACTGAGCTTCGGAGTCATTGTCCACCACTGTATCTGGTGGGGTCAAGGATTCCACTATGTGTATGGCGTTGTTATCGTTGTTATCCACAGTATACAACCTGGCGACAGTGGTATATCTTGGTAATTTAACTTCATCTTCCCCATAATTTAGGTGTCGTACGGGTACCCTCCCATTGCGTACATCAACCACCCCTCTGGCAGTTAAGAGTGTAGGTCTGTGCTCCGAACTAATGGGCTCCACTACTGCCTGATAGTTCTGCCTTTGAGACCTATTGCTGCTCTACACCAAATCAGCATTTCACTCATCGGGGGAATCATAATGGGTATCGTGTCTGTGACCCGTACATTACCAATTTCACCACCTGATAGCTTTACCTGTTGCTGGTACATAAGGGCTCGGATCTCTTTCTGGAGCACCCTCCTCTGCCCTGGTTTGGCGGTGTCAGCAATCTGTTGGAGCAAAAACAACACTTCTCCCAAACAGTTACCGACAATATTCGTACCAAGTATAATATACACGTCTGTATCACCAGGATTAAACTCCACTACAATCAGCCCTTGGTCCTTTAGTTCCACTCTCCCCACCTTCACTGTCACATTCTTAACCCCTACTAGGTTAAGAGAAAGGTCGTTAGAGGCATACACGGAGAGGTTCGGGGCTGGCGGCTGGAGTTCATCTACGGACCAGAACCTTTTGTAGAGGACATCAGGCATGATGGTTACCTGAGATCCAGTGTCCAGCAGGGCAGGTGTCGCGATGCCATCCAGCACAATGGACAGGAAAGGTCTTCCTCCCACGAACCGATGGTACCAGTTTGTTGGGCCTGCTTGATTTACTCCTGGGTGTCGGCCCTTGGCCCAATGGTTTGCTCGTTTAAAGGACAGTTCCGCGCTGTGTGGCCTGCCTTCTGGCAGCGGTAGCAGATGAACTCTCCTGGAGGGCGACGTTGGTCGTTGGTCCTCCCATGTGGTGGCGTTGTCCTCCTCTGGGGTGGCGTTGTCCTCCTACGGGGTGGCGTTATCCTCCTTCTTCTTCTCATCCAGGGGACATCCTCAGGGCTGTCGGCGAGTAGTATCCGTCCTTCCGGCTCGGGCTCCTCCTGTAGCTACAGGGTGCTGAGGACAGTGGCCAGGGTTTTACTTAACTGGCGCACTTCATAGCGCAGGCTGTCCAGCTCGCTAGGTGGCACTGTTTGCATCTTTGTTTCCACCGTTAGTGAAGGAGCAGTGGGTGCTGCGGGCACTGGGGTGGCCCCACCCTGGTAACGCTGGATAGCAGTATCTGATGTTTCCAGGGGCTGCAGACCCTTTATAGCCTCGTCCTTAAGGGACGAACCTGTTTCAGGGCCTGCAGGTCTTCCTGTAAGCGCCAGGCATAGTCCCGGACACTGTCCTCAGGTTTCTGGACACAGTGGTAGAACCTCATCCGGAGGTCTGTCTCAGTGCGGTTTTCAAACACAGTTTGCAGTCTCTTAAAGATGATGAATACTGATTCCTAGTCTGTGGCTGGCTAGGTTTCAATTTCCCGCTCTGCGGCACGAGTCAATTGTCCCAGCACAACAGCAGCTCTCTGTTTACCGGTCATAGAATACATGTCTAGCACACCGCATATTTTCCTCTTGAATCCGGACAGGGTGTCCGGTTTTCCATTATACTGGGGAAGCCATTTCTGTTAGAACCCTTCTGTTTGTTTTTGTTTCTATCTTGTGTTTTGCGGTCACGTGACCATCTTCCTATATATTCCAGCTACGCCCTTCTGGCCTTGCTGGACTTCAGTGTTGTTTTGACTGTCTCTCTAGCCAGGTGCTTTTGTGCCTATCTATCTCTAGTTTGCTTGGTCCTCTGGACCTCTAGTACTTTTGTCAGTTTTTCTTTTGCTCTGCAACAACTTCTGTTAGGAGGTGTCCCATTTTTGTCCCAGTCCTTAGTTCTTTTAGGGACCCCTCCCTTTTTCTATAGGTCTCCATTCAGACTAGCCGAGGACGCAGGCGGGTCTGTTCACTAGGAACAGGTTGCCCGCTACAACTTAGAGACTCAGCTTAGTCTTACTGTAGGGACAGCTCTCCCCTTTTCTCCCTAGTTTATGTTGAAGATCATAACAGTAAGTCCAGCCCAAACAAAAAAAACTTTAAGGAAAGAAATCCGGGGATCAGTATGGTTTCTGTTCAAGATTTGGCTCAACGCCTGCAGGGATTGTCTCTGGAGGTGTCCGAGATCCGGCAACACGTGAGTAGCTGTTCTGGAGCGCATTTTGTCAAACCCAAGGTAGGGTTCCCTGATATTTTTTATGGTAAACAACAAGATTTTTTTTCCATTAAAAATGCTTGTTTATTATATTTTCGTTTGAGACCAAGGTCCTCTGGGAATGAATCACAGCGCATTGGGTTTATCATGTCACTTTTGCGCAAGGAACCACAGGGGTGGGCCTTTTCTCTCCAACCTAATGATCCTTGTTTTAGGTCAGTGGAGGATTTTTTTTCTGCTATGGGGCTATTGTATGACGATCCTGATCGAGTCTCATCTGCTGAGACAGAACTGAGGCGTTTGAATCAGGGGTCAGGTGATGTTGAAAATTATTGTACACACTTCAGAAGGTGGTACTCAGAAGTGAAATGGAATGATTCGGCGTTAAAATGTTTTTTTTCTTGCTGGTCTAAGTGAAAGGATTAAGGATCTGCTGATTGCCTTTCCTGCACCTGAGACCTTGCAAGAAGCCATGCAATTAGCTATACGTGTGGACAGGAGACAGCGTGCCAGGGTTACTGATGAAAAAATTCCTGCAATGGCAGCTCCTAGTCCCCAGAGGGTCTGCTTGGATGGCGGAGAACCGATGGAGGTTGAGGCGATGTCACTCCGCTCTCAGGAAAGAGACTGCAGGTTTTCCAAGGGATTGTGTTTTTATTGTGGTAAACCTGACCATTTGATTAAGAACTGTGAGCTTCGTTTAAGTAAAGAAAAAAAAAGGTCAGTTACGCCCGTATTGCTTGTTTGAGCTCTAAGGGAGTATTTCTTTCAGGGAGTACCTCATTGCAAGAAGATTTGATTGAATTTCAGGTATTTGTGGATTGTGGTTCAACACTTAATGTGATTGATAAGGGGTTTTTGGAAAAACTTAAATTGGAATCCAAACCTTCATCATCACCTATTTCTGTGATTGCAATTGATAACACTCCTTTGAAATGTATTACTCACAATGTTGCTGCATTTCCCCTCACTATCAATGGCATTCACCAAGAGAATTTGGATTTGGTGGTATTAAATAATTTACCCTCTCCAGTCGTTTTAGGTTTGCCTTGGTTAAAACTGCACAATCCTTTACTGGACTGGTCTACTAATGAGATTAAGTTTTGGAGTCCTAAGTGCTATGATAAATGTTGTAATGGTCGCATTGCGGCTGTGGAAAAAGGGGAATTACCTGTACCTATTCAGGATTTTTGGAAGGTTTTTTCAGAGGAGGAGTCGCAAGTTTTACCTCCTCATAGGGACTGTGATTGCACAATTGAGTTTGTTCCTGGAGCTACTCTTCCCAAGAGTCACTTATTTAATCTGACTATCCCTGAAAGAAAGGCCTTGGAGGAATACATACAGACGAGCTTGGCTGCTGGTCACATTAGACCTTCTAAGTCGCCTGTGGCCGTTGGATTTTTCTTTGTTAAAAAAAGGACGGCGGTTTACGTCCATGTCTGGACTTTCGTGAAATTAATAAGATTACCGTACGCAATTCCTACCCATTGCCGTTAATTCCTGACTTGTTTAACCAGTTAGTGGGGTCCAAGTGGTTCTCTAAAATTGATCTCCGGGGGACATACAATTTGTTACGAATGAAGGAGGGTGATGAATGGAAAATGGCTTTTAACACTCCGGTAGGTCATTTTGAGAATCTGGTGATGCCTTTTGGTCTTACCAATGCACCCGCGTTTTTTCAGAACCTTATTAATGACATCCTGAGACCTTTGATTGGTAAGAATGTGGTTGTGTATTTGGATGACATTCTGATTTATTCACCAGATCTGGAGTCCCATTGGCAGAGCGTACGTGAGGTGTTACATAGTTACATAGTTACATAGTTTATAAGGCCGAAAAAAGACAAGCGTCCATCCAGTTCAGCCTATTTCTTGTGCACTGCAGCTATTCAGCTATACCTATACCATGCGGTATAGGCCAATTTACATCATTGAGGAAAAATTCACTTCCCGACACCAATGTGGCAGTCAGATTAAATCCCTGGATTAATTAACTAAGCATATGATGTAATTTTATTGTTCTCAAGAAAGGCGTCCAGGCCTCTCTTGAACTCATTAAGTGAGTTGGACATCACCACTTCCTCTCCCAGAGAGTTCCAGAGTCTCACGGCTCTGACCGTAAAGAATCCCCTTCTATGCTGGTGCAGGAACCTCCTTTCCTCCAGACGCATAGTGTGCCTCCTTGTCTTTGTCACCATCCTTGGTATAAACAGGTCATGGGAGAGATCTCTGTACTGCCCCCTGATGTATTTATACATGTTTATGAGGTCTCCCCTAAGCCTTCTCTTTTCCAATGTAAACAGGCCTAATTTTGACAACCTCTCTGGGTATTCTAGTCCCTCCATTCCCTTTATTACCTTAGTCGCCCTCCTTTGTACCCTCTCTAGCTCCAATATGTCTTTCCTGAGCACCGGAGCCCAGAACTGTGCACAATATTCTAAGTGCGGCCTTACCAGCGCTTTATACAGAGGAAGAACAATGTTCTCATCATATGCCCCTATTCCTCTTCTGATGCATGCCATGACTCTATTTGCCTTCGCAGCTGCTGCCTGACACTGGGCACTCCAATTTAATTTGCTATTAACCAAGACGCCCAGGTCCTTCTCCATGTCAGATTTCCCCAACGGTTTCCCATTTAATATGTATGGGTGACTGCTGTTTTTCTTTCCCATGTGCATGACCTTACATTTATCGGCATTGAACCCCATTTGCCATTTTTGGCCCAACTCCCCAATTTATCTAAATCCTCCTGTAGCTGTGCCCTATCCTCATCTGTATTAACTACTTTACAAAGTTTAGTATCATCTGCAAATATTGCTATTTTACTATGCAACCCTTCCACTAGATCATTAATAAATATATTAAATAATATAGGGCCCAAGACAGACCCTTGAGGCACCCCGCTAGTAACCCTGACACCCCCTGAGCTTACTCCATTGATAACCACCCTCTGCTTTCTATCACTCAGCCAGCTATTTACCCACTTGCACACATTATCCCCCACTCATTTTATATACCAACCTTTTGTGTGGCACGGTATCAAACGCTTTGGAGAAGTCAAGGTATACAACATCCACTGACTCTCCCCGGTCCAGCTGTGAGCTCACCTCCTCGTAGAAGGCGATCAGGTTTGTTTGGCAGGAGCAATCCCTCATGAATCCATGTTGATATGGAGTTAGACAGTTATTATCATTAAGATATTCTACAATAGCATCTCTAAGAAATCCTTCAAACAATTTACCCACAACAGACGTTAAGCTGACTGGTCTATAGTTCCCAGGGTCACTTTTAGACCCCTTTTTGAATATTGGTACCACATTTTCTTGGCGCCAGTCTAGTGGGATAGTCCCTGTCCATAAAGAGTGCTTGAATATAAGATACAGTAGTCTGTCTATCACATTACTTAATTCTTTTAGTACCCGGGGGTGTATGCCATCTGGGCCTGGTGACTTGTCTATTTTGATATTATTTAGGCGTTTCTGAACTTCCTCCTGGGTTAGGTGGGTGATATTTAGCGGAGGGTTTACTTTATCACTCTGCATTTCCTCCGATAAATTTTCTTTTGTGAAAACAGTGGAGAAGAAGCTATTGAGTAGGTTTGCTTTACCCTCTTCGCCCTCTATGATTTTACCCAGGTTATTTTTCAATGGGGCAACGCCATCAGTTTTAATCCTTTTACTGTTTATATAGTTAAAGAACACTTTGGGATTCGTTTTACTTTCCTTGGCAATTAGTCTCTCTGTCTCCTCTTTTGCTATTCTTATTTGTTTCTTACAGATTTTGTTTTTTTCCCTATAAGATATTAGCGCTTCCTCGCTGCCTTCTTGTTTAAGTTTACCGAAAGCCCTTTTTTTGTTTTTCATTGCCCTCTTGACTTCCTTATTTAGCCACATTGGCTTCCTCCTATTCCTAGCCCTTTTATTCCCATAAGGTATGTACCTTCTACAGTGACTATGTAGGACTGTTTTGAAAATTTCCCATTTTCTATCCGTGCTCCTATTACTGTAGATACTATCCCAGTCTATAAGGTGAAGGGCATCTCTTAGCTGATCAAACTTTGCCCTCCTGAAGTTCAGTGTTTTTGTGACTCCCTCGCTGGGCACCCTACTGAAGCACATGTGGAATTGTATAATGTTGTGGTCACTATTTCCCAGGTGCTCCCCGACCTGCACATCAGTTATTCTGTCTGGCCTGTTAGTTAATATTAAGTCTAAAAGGGCCGTCCCTCTAGTTGGTTCCTGCACAAGTTGTGACAAATAATTGTCTTTGATAATTGACAGAAACCTGTTTCCTTTCTGAGATCTACAGCTTTCGGTTTCCCAGTCTATATCGGGGTAGTTTAAGTCCCCCATAATAATCACCTCGTTATTTTTTGCTACTTCGTCTATTTGTCTCATTAATAGACTTTCCGTGGCTTCTGCTATATTTGGTGGTTTATAACAGACTCCTATGATAATTTTATTATTGTTTTTTGCCCCATGTATCTCCACCCATAAGGACTCGACCTCCTCATTTCCCTCCCATACATCCTCCCACATTGTAGGCTTTAGACACGTCTTTACATATAGACAGACTCCACCCCCTTTCCGACTTCTTCGATCCCTTCTAAACAGACTGTAACCCTGTAAGTTAACTGCCCAGTCATAGCTTTCATCTAACCATGTCTCGGTTATTCCCACTATGTCATAGTTACCTGTAGATATTTCTGCTTCCAGTTCATCCATCTTGTTTGTCACGCTCCTGGCATTTGCTAGCACGCAGTTTACACAATTTTGTTTTGTTCCAATCTTCTCCCTGTGGATTGTATTAGAAATTTTCTTACCTCCCTTCCAAGCATCTTGTCTTGGACCTTCTTTGTCGCACTTCATATCTTTCATTAGTATGTTCTCTGGTTGCATGTTCGTGTCTGGCGTTTTTCTTCCCATCCCCTCTTCTTCTAGTTTAACGCCCTCCTGATGAGTGTTGCGAGTCTCCTGGCGAATGTGTGTTTCCCGGGTTTGTTGAGGTGTAGTCCGTCTCTGGCAAGGAGTCCGTCATAGAGGTAATTCACACCGTGGTCCAGGAATCCACGGCAGTTGCAGTTATTGAGTGATAATTCACTTTTTGCTAAGCTGGAGAAATGTGAGTTCGCTGTGCAGAGAATTAGTTTTTTGGGCTACATTATCTCCAGCGAGGGGTTCAGATGGACCTGGTGAAGGTTCAGGCTGTGCAGGAATGGCCTAGGCCTATTGGTTTGAAATCGATACAGAGATTTTTGGGTTTCGCCAATTATTACAGGAAATTCATTAAGAATTTTTCTATAATTGTTAAGCCGCTGACCGATCTCACTAGGAAAGGTGCGAATACGGTCCAGTGGACTACGGAGGCCATTGAAGCTTTTGTATATCTCAAGGAGAGGTTCAGTTCTGCCTCAATCCTTATGCATCCTGATGAGACCAAACCTTTTTTGGTCGAGGTTGATGCTTCTTCGGTGGGGGTCGGTGTAGTTTTGTCTCAGGAGAACAAGGATGGAGTACATCCCTGTGCTTTTTTTTCGAAAAAATTTTCAGAAACCGAACTTAATTACGATGTTGGTAATCGGGAATTGCTGGCTATTAAACTCGCGTTTGAACATTGGCATCATTTCTTGGAAGGTGCTAAATTTCCCATTCAGGTTTTCACAGATCATAAGAATTTGATCTATCTGGATGCTGCCAAACGCTTGAATGCCCATCAAGCTAGGTGGGCACTTTTTTTTTCTCGGTTTAATTTTTCTGTTACCTATATCCCTGGTACTAAGAATGTTAAAGCCGATGCTTTATCTCACAGCTTTTCTCCCATGGTTGGTACCGAGGAGGAGGAGAGCATTTTACAGGAAGGAGTTGTGGTAGCAGCATTGGACTCCGTTTTGGAAGATGGGATTCTGAAAGCCCAAGAGGATGCCCCATCTAACACTCCTCATGGGAGGTTGTTTGTGCCTAGAACCTTTAGGAGAGATTTGTTTGTGGAGTATCATGAGTCTCGGTTGGCAGGTCATCCAGGAATTTCTGAGACTAAGAGACTTATCAGTCGCAGTTTTTGGTGGCCTGGGTGGCAGAAGGAAGTCATCAAGTGGGTGTGTCAATGTACGGTGTGCGCTAGGTCTAAGGCTTCACATACCCCTGCTGCGGGGTTGCTTTACCCTCTGGAGGTTCCTAGTGCGCCTTGGACGCATCTGGCAATGGATTTTATTACTGACCTTCCTGTATCCGAGGGTTTCACTGTAATCTGGGTGGTCGTGGACCGTTTTAGCAAGATGTGTCATTTGGTTCCATTCATTAAGCTACCCTGCGCTAAGACACTCGCTAAGGCGTTTGTTAAGGAAATTGTCAGGCTCCATGGCGTTCCCACCGACATTGTTTCTGATAGGGGACCTCAGTTTGTGGCTCGCTTTTGGCGTGCATTTTGTGACAGGTTGGGAGTCCATTTGTCATTTTCGTCTGGTTATCATCCAGAGTCTAATGGACAGACTGAAAGAAAGAACCAGGATGCTGAACCGTTTTTGCGTTGTTTTGTGGCAGACAATCAAGAGGGGTGGTCTGAGTTTCTGCCACTCGCAGAATTTGCTCTTAACAACCATACATCCTTATCTGCTGGGTGTTCTCCTTTTTTTTTTGCACTGGGAGACATCCGTCTTTTGGTTCGTTCTCCAAATTGGGGTCGGTGATGCCGGTGGAGGAGAATTTTTCCGGTGATTTGGAGAGAGTTTGGACTAATGTACGTTGTAACCTTCAAGAGGTTAACAAAAAGTCCAAGCAGTATTTTAACAGGAAACGTAAAGAGGTTTTGTTTACTGTGGGTGACATGGTTTGGTTGTCCTCAAAGAATCTGCGGTTGAGGATTCCCTCTAAAAAATTGGGTCCGAAGTTTGTGGGGCCATTTAAGGTTAACCAGTCTGCTGTTAGGTTGGAGGTTCCCTCCTCCTGAAAGATTAATCCTGTGTTTCATGTTTCCTTGTAAAAAAAGGCTGATGTATCTGATAGGGAGGCCATTGTCACAGTTCCTCCGGTGGTGGAAGACGGCGAATATGAAATTTCTCGTATCCTGAATTCCAGAGAGCATAGAGGGAGATTGCAGTATCTCGTCGCTTGGAAAGGTTTTGGTCCCGAGGATAACTCCTGGGTAAAGGCGGATGATGTCTCTGCCCCTAGACTTGTCAGAGCTTTCCACAAGAGATTTCCGGATAGGCCTGGGCCTGGAGGATTCGGAGGATCCTCCTAAAAGAGGGGGTACTGTTAGAACCCTCCTGTTTGTTTTTGTTTCTATCTTGTGTTTTGCGGTCACGTGACCATCTTCCTATATATTCCAGCTACGCCCTTCTGACCTTGCTGGACTTCAGTGTTGTTTTGACTGTCTCTCTAGCCAGGTGCTTTTGTGCCTATCTATCTCTAGTTTGCTTGGTCCTCTTGACCTCTAGTACTTTTGTCAGTTTTTCTTTTGCACTGCAACAACTTCTGTTAGGAGGTGTCCCATTTTTGTCACAGTCCTTAGTTCTTTTTGGTACCCCTCCCTTTTTCTATAGGTCTCCGTTCAGACTAGCTGAGGACGCAGGCGGGTCTGGTCACTAGGAACAGGTTGCCCGCTACAACGTAGGGACTCAGCTTAGTCTTACTGTAGAGACAGCTCTCCCCTTCTTTCCCTAGTTTATGTTGCAGATCATAACAATTTCGCTCCAGGGATATACGGCAGGGCCATGGGTATTAACGTGGTCACGACCCATGCTGGTGGAGCGGCCGCTCCAGCCTGTGCAGCGCCGGGCGCAGGTTGGGCATCTGGAGCGTTAACCGGTGCTCCGGCGGCTTGCTGGTCATCGGCCATGGTTGCGCTCCCCTAGTGAACCGGAGCCTACCTTCTTCACTTCTTATCAGGTAGGCCGCAGCTCCGCGGGCGGCGGTCTTCTTCCAGGACCTTGCGTCGCTCACGTATGACGTCAGAGCGCCCTCTGGGTTCCTTCCAGGACCTGATGCTTACTGGTTCGACATCAGTGGCAGGGCGTGTCTTGGGCTTCGTGCGCTTCCAGCGGTTACGCCCCTCCGATTCCCGCGGTTACGCCCCTCTTCTTCCCGCACGGCAACAGGAAGATGGCGGACAATGGCGAGAAATCTCGGGAATGGCGGGAAAACTTCACCACAGTGAGTATTACAGTCTCTTAAGGCGCACAGTACCCGGTGGCAACGGGCATGGAATCCTGTTCGTGACGCCAAGGCTGATGCGCCCCCTGGGCCGTGGGGTACTCGGCAGCCGGGCCTCTGGTTGCTGGGGGATATCACGGTAGCTGGCCCGGTCCGTGACCCAGGGCGGTCAGTAAAAGGTAGGATACTTTATAGGGGATTTAAGAAAGTGTTCGTGACGCCACCTGTGGATTGCGGCTAGAGGGAGCCGCCGCTGTGGAGCAGTCCTCTGGAGCTGGTGTTACGGCAGCAGGGATGGTGTGGCTCTCCACAGGTAGAGGTTGCTCCAGGGCAGCGTGGGGTGTAATGGTGGTGGACCAGGGGAGAGAGACGGCAGGATGGTCCTGGAGGAAAGAAGGACCCTCACACGGGAGTAAGCTTCAGTACCTTTACTGGTGATGTTGCAGGCACGGTCCAGGGTACTCCAGGCGAAGGGAACACTTTTGTACTCTCCCCAGTTAGCGGGTATAGGGCCTCCTGATCCGTTGCTTTATTCTCTAAGCTTCTGACCTGCCTGGAACTAGGTCTAGCTTGGTTACTGTCTCTCTTTGCACCTGCTGACCTGGTGGTAAGGCCTTCTCTTTGGAGATCACTCTCCCTGGATGCTGGGACATCCGTGACTCCTAGCCCTGGTACTGTAATCAGCGTTTGGTGAACCTGGGACCTGTAGTCCTCCAGGGGTTCCAGTGGTTCCTACTGGGTATAAAGGGTCCCGGTAGACGCGGACCCGGTGTCCGATATATATATATCGGGGTGAGCCTGGTATGCTCCTCTGCCCCCTCACTACTTCTTCCTTCTCCTCTCGCCTTTGGCCACACTCAAGGCTCTCACACATGCTGTTGCCCTTGACTCGCCTAAGCACAGCAGCCAGCATGCTGCTCTCTGAGCGTCAGCACGCTCTCTGCTCAACTCTGAGCTGTTTTCCTCTCTGTGTCTGTGACTTGCCCAGGGGAATGGGGATGACTCGGTACCCGCGCCTTTAGCCTGGCCTTTAGGGATGTCGCGGTGGTCGGCTCCGGGGCCCGTACCCTGGGGTCGCTCCTTAAAAAGGGTGGATATTTGTTAATTTTAAGATAGAGTTCGTGACGCCACCTGTGGCTTCTGGTGAGGATCACCAGCTCTGCGCAGTCCACTGAGGCCGTTGATAAGGCAGCTCGATGGTATAGCTCCCCACAGGTGGAGCTAGGCCTCAGGGCAGTGTATGACGGGGAATGCAGCACAGGCGAGACCGAGCCAGGTCAGAGCAAGAACAGGGACAGACACGATAGTCACTTCAGTACACTTTACTGAAGGAAATTCAGGCACATCCCGGAGCGCTGTAGGGTGAAGGGTGCATGTCAGGATCCTCCCCAATGAGCGGTTTTTGGGCCTCCTGCTTCTTGCCTCTGCGTAGTAAGTTTCTGACCTGCCTGGAGCTAGGCCTAACTTTGTCTCTGTCCTGCGCTGGCTGACCTTGTGGTAGGGCCTTTTCTTGGATTACATGCACCTTAGCTGCGGGCCTATGTGTCTCCTGGCTCTGTTACGTATCAGCACTTTAGCGATCCTGGGACTTGTAGTTCTCCAGGGATTCCGGTTTATCTTACTGGGTCGTGGAGATCCCGGTAAGCTTCGGACCCGGTGTCCGGTAACCGCTTCGGGGTGAGCCAATTAAGCTCCTCTGCCCCCTATGTGCTAACTCTATACCCGCCTTCGGCCTACTTGGGCCCTCACTAGGCTACTCAAACTAACGGCACCTTGCCGCGCTTCACCAATCTTATGGCGCCGTCACGCCTAAAGCTCACCACTCTGAGCTACAACTGAGTCTGGATCTGGATAAGCTCCACTGCAGGATAGCAATTGCAGGAGCTGGAACAGGCTTTTGTCCTCTGAGGTAACTCCTCTCAGGCTGTACTGGACTCACTGCTAAACCAGAATAGACTAACTCTGACTAACTGCCGCCTGGCTCCACCTTCCCTATTTATCTATCCCTAACGGGCTCCCTCTGGTGGTCTGAGGTGGAAGGTGGAGATGTGTGAATGGTTATGGGGGCCTCTTGTGGAGGAATCCTTCAATACACCCTTCTAGGATCTGTGATACCAAGCACAGCTGGGCATCACATTTGAACACTAAACTGAGCTGCCTAGCTCCACCCTCCCTATACATATCCCTAATGGGCTCCCTCTGCTGGTCTGAGGTGGTAGGGTGGAGGTGTGTGAATGTGTGAGGGCCTCTTGTGGAGAAGTCCATCCATGCACCCTTCTGGGTTCTGTGGCAAGAATGCACAGCAGGGCGCCACATATGTCCTGGTACCTATTTTAACCCCATGAATATTGCTGTTTTTCCTTATTGCGTTGACCAAGAGTTCCATCACTATCACATACAGAAGGGGGGACAGAGGGCACCCTTGTCTAGTTCCGTTTCGTATCGCAAAAGGTAAGGACAAGGTTCCATTGACCCTAACTCTAGCAGTAGGGCCAGTGGTACAGGGAAAAAATTAACTGTAAAAATTGTGGTCCAATGCCTATTTGACATAATGCCTCCTTCATAAACCCCCAATGAACCCTGTCAAAGGCCTTCTCTGAATCAGCAGATAAAAGGCCCATATATATATGGAGTGACTTTTAGCTTTAGAGATTAGCAACATGCTCATAATAGTGTTGTCTCTTGCCTCTCGGCCCTGAATAAATTCTACTTGATCCTACTTGATCAGTATTTATAAGAGAGGGCAACAATGGGGTAAGTCTTTCTGTTAGTATTTTTGAGAGTAGTTTAATGTCCACATTTATTAATGATATGGGTGTATAATTAGCTGTGATTGTAAGATCCTTACCTGGTTTAGGGAGAACGTTAATATGAGCTTCCAATGATTGGGGGACAAAACATGTCTTATCATTTAATGAATTAAAGGTTTTGTTCATAACAGGGGATAGCTGAGTTTTAAGGGACTTATAGAATGCTGGAGTAAATCCGTCTGGGCCAGGACTTTTACCAGATGGTGTAGATTGAATTGCAAGATTGACCTCCTGCTCTGTAATGTCCTTTTCCAGTGCCTCAGAAACATGACTATCTAAAGAGGTTAAAGAAGTATCTTGTATGTACTCCTTAATTCGGATAGATAGGTCAGAAGGGGAGAGATCAGAGTATTGCCCTTTAATATTGTACATCTTCTCATAGTTTGAGCGGAATATGTCAATGATTTCTGTAGGATTATGAGCTTCCTCCCCATTTTGTTTTTTGATATTTGGAACGTATGCCGCCACAGAGCAAGGGTGAAGCAACCTTGAGAGTGCCCGTCCACATTTATCTGACGATTCATAAAAAAAGTTTTTAATTAGCTCCCTGTGTCTTAGGTATTTTTAGTCCAGCAAGATCTTGAGATCATTCATTTTTTTGGATAATTCTGCAAGAGTGTTAGGCGACAACGTATGTTTATGCGAGACCTCAAGTGTGTGTATCTGTCTCAAAAGGTAATTTACCTTTAGAGTTCTCTCCTTTTTGAGTTTTGAACCATGCTTAATCAACACGCCTCTCATGACACATTTTAAAGTTTCCCATTGCAGAGGTATTGAGGTCTGATCTGCTTTATGAATCTGCAAAAAATAATCAATAGAATCCTTTAATTCTGCCATACAGATTTTGTCTTTTAGAAAGTGATCATTCATTTTCCATGTCCATGAACGCTGGACCAGGGAGGGTACAGTGTCCATTTTAGGACATGATCAGATATCAAAATCAAGCATCGGAATGATGTCAGTTTGAGGCTAAATACCCTGTCTGACAAGTGATTCTGACAAGCGATCCAGACAAGTAATTTTGACAAGTGATTTTGACAGGTGATTCTGACAAGTGATTCTGACAAGTGATTTTGACAAGTGATTTTGATGAGTGATTTTGACGAGTGATTCTGACGAGTGATTCTGACAAATGATTTTGAGAAGTCATTCTGACAAGTGATTCTGACAAGTGATTTTGACAAATCATTCTGAAAAGTGATCCTTACAAGTGATTTTGACAAGTGATTTTGACGAGTGATTTTGATGAGTGATTCTGACAAGTGATTTTGACAAGTGATTCTGACAAGTGATTTTGACAAGTGATTTTGACGAGTGATTCTGACAAGTGATTCTGACGAGTGATTCTGACGAGTGATTTTGACAAGTGATTTTGACGAGTGATTCTGATGAGTGATTTTGATGAGTGATTCTGACAAGTGATTCTGACGAGTGATTTTGACTAGTGATTCTGACGAGTGATTTTGACAAGTGATTCTGACAAGTGATTTTGACAAATGATTCTGACAAGTGATCCTTACAAGTGAGTTTGACAAGTGATTTTGACGAGTGATTGTGACAAGTGATTTTGATGAGTGATTCTGACAAGTGATTTTGACAAGTGATTCTGACAAGTGATTTTGACAAGTGATTCTGACAAGTGATTTTGACGAGTGATTTTGATGAGTGATTCTGACGAGTGATTCTAACGAGTGATTTTGACAAGTGATTTTGACAAGTGATTCTGACAAGTGATTTTGATGAGTGATTCTGATGAGTGATTTTGATGAGTGATTCTGACGAGTGATTTTGACAAGTCATTCTGACAAGTGACTTTTACAACTATAATAATAATAATAATAAAAAAAAAAATAACTTCGCTGATGGAACTTGAACCCAAAATTCTGTATTCCAAATCCAGTGCACTAAGCACTAAGCTAGAAACTCAGTTGTGAAAGCTTTGGATTTGTATTTGCTTATATAATTTTCAGTGGAAACTGGTCTATAACTCATTGGGACTTATGCACAGACTTCAAGCAAGCCAAATTCAAATGATGTTTGATTTTGATGTGTGAGTCTGATGTGTTACTTTCTTCAAACATCAGAATCAAAATCATAATGACTTTTAGTCACCCTGAGTATTTTCATGGTTAATGTCATAAGACAAGAAAAGCTACAAGCTACTATTACTTGACTGGATAGCGCAATGGTAAAGCATCAACCTCTGAAGTTACAGTGTCAGAATTCAAATCCTGATAGAAATACGAATTTTTTTTTAAATTAATTATGCCTATTTAGCACACAAACTACAGGGGTGTTTTACTTTTAATATCTGACACTTTGATTGTCATCCTGACGTGTTACGAGTTTCAGACACGCTGTCTATTTGCATGTTAAATTACATAGCCAAAGTAAATCACTTGGCAGAATCACTTGTCAAAATCACTTGTCAAAATCATTTGTCAAAATCACTCGTCAGAATCACTCATCAAAATCACACGTCAAAATCATTCATCAAAATCACTTGTCAGAATCACTCGTCAAAATCACTCGTCAAAATCACTCGTCAAAATCACTCGTCAAAATCACTCGTCAGAATCACTCGTCAAAATCACTCGTCAGAATCAATCGTCAGAATCACATGTCAGAATCACTCGTCAGAATCACTCGTCTAAATCACTCGTCAAAATCACTCGTCAAAATCACTCGTCAAAATCACTCGTCAGAATCACTTGCCAGAATCACTTGCAGGAATCACTCGTCAAAATCACTCATCAAAATCACTTGTCAAAATCACTCATCAGAATCACTCATCAAAGTCACTCGTCAAAATCACTTGTCAGAATCACTTATCAAAATCAGTTCTCAGACAGGGTATTTAGCCTCAAACTGACATCATTCTGATGTTTGATTTTGATATCTGATCATGTGCTAAAATGGACACTGTAGGAGGGAACGGAAATAGATAGGAAGATTGGGGCATGGTCAGACCACAATATGTCACCTATTGTAGCAGATGGGTTCCAAGAGAGAGCGTGAAGACTCAACAGGAAGAAATCAATTCATAAAGAAAAAATGACGTATACGAACATATGCAAAAAACCCCAAAGTTTATTATAAATGCAAGATATAACAAGCATACACAATGAAGAGAATGGCATAAATACATTGGTAGTAAGCTAATAAGAGAGATACCACGAACTGAATAACCACATACTAGAAAGTTTAAGAATCAATAATTGAAGTAAGTAAGGGTATGGGTATGTCAAGCATATGCCATAACCCAGCTACAAAAGTGTAAAGTATCAAGAAACTTATACTTAGGGGTGACGATACCTGGACTGACATACTGACAAACACATGTGAGTAATAGTATATATTTATCCATCTTTGAGTGCTAAATGGATTTACCTTTTTACTACTTATTTATGCACTGTGCACTTTATCATCTCAATGGAGTTTCTTGATACTTTACACTTTTGTATCTGGGTTATGGCATATGCTTGACATACCCATATCCTTACTTACCCCAATTATTGATTCTTAAACTTTCTAGTATGTGGTTATTCAGTTTGTGGTATCTCTCTTATTAGCTTACTACCAATGTATTTATGCCATTCTCTTCACTGTGTATGTTTTTTATATCTTGCATTTATAATAAACTTTGTTTTTTTTTTGCATATGAATGTTCGTATACGTCATTTTTTCTTTATGAGTTGCTCTTGGAGACGTTGAACAGATTCTGATTGTTCTATCGTAGAGAATTAACTATATATGTGGTCTTGGTGGTCAACCTATTTGCCTCAGGAAGAAATCAATGCGACTATATGAGCCATGGGTAGGAGAAAAATATGTATAATCCTTACCCTGAGGATTTAAAATGCAGCAAACATCTGTGAACCTGAGGGCATGGATGACCCATTTCAATGAACGAAGTTGTCTCAGAGGGACGACACCCCTTCCTGAGGAGGAGTCTAACGCGGCATTCCATGTGAAGTTGAAGTCTCCACCTGCTATCAGAACTCCTTCTGCAAAATCAGAGAGGGACGTTAAAAAGGACCTACATGTGCAGATCTGATCTTTGTTAGGGAGGTACCAGTTTGCTATTCTATATCTTGATTCTGCTATTTTGAGTTTGAGGAACACATATCTGCCTTGATCATCAATGAGAGAGTCTATGAGAGTATAGGCCAACGACTTGTGTATGGCTATGGATACACCCTTAGAGCGTGAATCCGGATTAGTGCTGTGGAACCACCGAGAGTAATACCTATCTCCAAAAACAGGCATATGCCCAGTTTTAAAGTGCATTTCCTGTAACATAAGAACCTGGACTCTTTGTTTGTGCATAGAGTACAAAATTTGTGAACGTTTCTGTGGGACATTAAAGCCTCTTACATTCAGTGAGCCTACTTTAACAGAGGACATGATTACCAATGGGGATGAAAGGAGTGGGGCAAGAAGGGAAACAGAAATACACAGAAAACTAAGAAGAAATTACGGGATATATAAAATAAAAACCAAACAAAATTATATAACAAAATGAAAGCAAAACAATCTGATGAGAGGAAATAGGTATATTTTACACCTGCACAGCAGAGTGTAAACCCCCCTGGGAGGATGGGCTTTCTACTGGGGAGCCCCCGCCCCCAAACCAGACATCAGGCCATACCATTTTGTCTTAAAACCTATGATAGAAAAGCAGCCAAAAGCTGTCAAAGATTAGCATCTACTTATCATTATATTAAACGTTGAATCAGTATATCACATATCCTTATGGAATAATATCCATACTGTCCAAGAACGGAATATTATTGACATAATATAATCAAATCTTATTATTGAGAGCCAGTCATATAAATGAATTATTCGTAATATCAACTATACTCATTGCTGAAAACATTTTAGAGGAATATAACACTCTAATATCTTTCACAAGATTGACTAGCGCTGAAGGCTTAGCGTATTTGTAATAGACGATTCAATCTGGGGAGTGAGGGATATGTTTTCCATTGTTCCCTCTCCTGACTTCTTCTCTGGATTTGTTTCTTGTCGCTCTTTATGGTCGTGGATTGAGATCCGACTTGGGGCCTCCCGGGAGACTCGGCCAATCCTCTGTTGGTATAGATACGTGGGGAATCCCCAAACCTGTAACAAAAGCCGGAATGTCTCCTGGGCAACGTATCACATGTAAAGCCCCTGAATGGCGGACCTGTAGACGGAAAGGGAAACCCCAAGAGTATAGAATGTTCTGCTGTCTCAGAACCTCTAATAGAGTCTTTAATGCCTTCCTCTTCTGTAGTGTGTGGCGCGATAGATCAGACATGAGTTGTATAGGATATTCTTGATATAAAATAGAATCACATCATGAGGTTTTGTCGCATCAGAGGATCTGGGGCCCAAGGACCTATAAGCCCTATCTAGCTCCAACTCATTCTCTAAGGGCAGACCCAAGATAGAGTTAAACAAATGACGTAGTGTCTCATCCAGTTCATGGTGTTCAGTTATCTCTGGAAGTCCTCTAATCCTAATATTGTTGCGCCTTCCACTGTTTTCAATATCATCTATCAAATCTGTTAGGTATTCCAGTTGGTATGAGTGAGAAGACAAAGTTTGTTCCTGAGAATTTACTTGTTGAGCGATGGATGCTGTATGTGATTCAGCAGCAGACACTTTTTCTGTTAACTCTTGCATGTCCCCTCTAAGGGAGGCTGCTTCAGCCCTGTAAGAGGACTCCAGTCTAGACATATAATTCTCCATGTCCCTCTGGTTGGAATAGCTCGTATTCGATCTCTGAGGTCTCTCCACACTGCCTCACATTGTAATGAGTCATCCTGTTGGTTCTCCTCTGAGCAGCCAGGGGAAGAAGAATGTAATAATGCAGGGAAGGAGCCTCTCTCAGGGGAACTCCGGGCATCAGTGTGTGACTGGGGCCTCTGCAGGTCTGGACCCGCAGCAGAGATAAGTACTGCCCAATCTGGTGTGTCCAGGGGCCGGGGCACCAAATGATCCTCTACCACGCACCTGAGCTCCGAAGGCGCAAAGCCGGAATCTGCCATCTTGGACTGAGGGAGATCCCCCGCAGCAGCAACAAGGCCTCCCGCGTCTCCCCAAGTCCGGGAAGCCAGGTCCGCGTCCTCCGCCGATGAAGGTATCGTCCGCTCTGCTAATGTTGATGTGGGGGAGCATTTACCCCAGGACCTTTGGACCTCCGATGCAGGAGATGAGGAGCGCTAGGCAGGGACAGCCGATGCCATCTTAGATCCCACTCTTGCAGGAGAGGCAGATGCTGCAATTTCTTAGGTAGCGGGTAATATTTGTTGGAGGGAATCGCTGAGTACTCACACTGGTCTGCATTATATTCTTCTTCTTTTTTGCCGGCATTGGAAGTGTTTTGACCTGATTTGAAGTGATAGGCATGCCCTGAAGCTGGTCTAGGGATGGGAGCAGACAACCATGCGACTTCACTCCTCCATAGCCAGGCCACGCCCCCCCATTCAAAGAAATTTCAACAAATTCTTGATGTAAACATTAAGATTTGAGAGTCCTCAGTGGCTGATACCTTTTAATGGTTAACTGAAAAGATGGTAACAAGTTGCAAGCTTTCGAGACTACTCAGGTCTCTTCATCAGGCACAGTATGACACAAAATCTGAAGAGTCACACATTTATACACAATAAGACACAGAAATAATGCAATAGATGAGACAGGTAATGTAAAGCAGAGCTATTACTGTGAGAGAAAGGTAAACAGTTCTGGCTGTAAATATTGGTTTAGTTCATAGATAAGGACTGTGAAAGTTTTATTGTCTAATGATTGAGATTTCGAGGGTTATGATGACCCCAAAGCTCTGTGAAGCTCATTCCTTAGTTGATGTAAGTAAAGAAAGCAAAGTAAGGAGCGCAAATAGCGCTGTTATCCAATAGACAGCAGTAAAGATAAAGGGGAAATAGCTCACCTCTGTGAGAATTCCAGCAGACCCTTAAACCGCAGGGGTTAAACGAAATCACAGAAGTTTTTCTTTGAGAATTCCAGCAGTCACTTTTTACACCTCCCCAGTTCTTTTTCAATACCCAACATATAGCCACCTGTCCCCAAACCCACACTCCTGTTATTACCGCCCACATTATAGCCTTCAAGTTACCTCTCACCACTCTTACAGCTCCTTTTTTCAGCTGACAATATAAATCAGGAGCCCTAGTGTAGCGGGCTATGTTCCTAGAGTGACTGCACCCAGCAACTTAAGCAAGTATTTAAGTTCTAGCCCTCCATGGTTCATCATGATTAATATTAGACCCATATTTTATTATGTTTAAAAGAAATGATTTTTTAATTAATCTCTAAATATTTTAAATTACTTTGTACTTCTTTTCTCCTCTTGAGCAAATGTTCATGTGCATTATGATTTTAGATGTGTTTCCAAGATTTCCTTCCCCTTTTCTCTCTCTCTTTCCCTCGCTCCTTTTTTTTTCCTCTTTTTGGCGCCAAGGGGTGCTTTGGCAGTTTTTTTCTTCACTCCATGTGCTAGCATGTGTGTATATATACCTTCCATGTTGTAACAAGTAGCAGCTATGTTCCTGAAGAAGTGGACGGGATGTCAACGAAGCACGTAGTCTTTTATAGCTTTTACAGTCTCCAATAAATGCTGGGAACATTATCCATCTCTGGCATATATATACATTTTTTCATGGAGGAGCGCGGTGATTAATGGCACCTTTATCATCTGTATACTAGACAACTCGAAGATCCCAAGGGTCCTGTGCCTGCTGCAGCACCTCAGCATATACTTTCTCATGAGTTGTGCATTTCACAACCCACAAAGGTGAGCAATTTCCCTTTTATCTTTACTGTTGTCTATTGGATATCAGCGCTACTTGCGCTCCTTTCTTTACTTATTTGAGTTATTGCCAACTGAGCTGGGGACAGCAGCGCACTTTGGTTAATTTGGGAGCAGCATTAGCGAATCCATACTGTTAACATGGAATATTTTGACAGACGCATGTCAACCAGAGAACGGCTTATTAAACAAGCCATGGGAATCACTATCACATACTCTGATGAATCTTTCACCTTAAATTCAATGGACTTCAATGAAGAGGACACCAACACTATGAAGAATTTATTTAATGAATTTGAGGAATCACTTAAAGATGAGCTACGTCTCGACCTGGACATTCGTTTTCTAAGGATTTATATGGAGGAGAAACTATGTCCTCGGGGTTTGAGAATAACAATTCCCTCACCATTCCCTGAGGACAAACCATTTAATAAGGAATGGACTACTATTTTGGACACGTGCATGCACAATCTGCTAAAAAGTATACATACAAAAAGGTCAGAAATATGTCTAACAATTACTAATAGAATATTTGATATCGCTAAAAACCTATTACCATTTGAAACCCATCCTGTGTTTGGAAAGATTGATAGCAATATTGCAACAAGTATTTTACAGAATGTGCATGAAATTATCATCAAAAAGGCAAAAAAACTACAGAGATAGAGATGATTACAAAGGACTAACTAGTACTACCTCACGTACAAAAACGTCGGTCATATCCAGTGATCAGTCATCTGATCCTTTGAGAACAGTGGGTTCCTATCCTCCTCCCCACAAAGGAAGGGTTTTCTCTAATAGTTATTACCATAAGAATAAGAACAATAACAATAAGACTTACAACCGCACACCTGCATTCACACATAGCAAAAAACAACTCACGATAGAACGAAAGACGGACAGAAGGTTGTAATTAATATGCGCATATCTACTACTGTTAACTCTCCACAGAGCACTAGCAGTAATAAGAGTCTGGTCTCTATCATGTCTCCCACCTGCAATACTATGGGTAGTGCAGTTCCTAAAAGGCTGGTAATGCATCAGGAGGAGATGAATAATGATAGTATAGCAGTCAATCCTTATGACACAACATTACACACTAAATTAAGAAAAAAATCCAACTTCTATTCTGTGGAGAGTAAAAGCCATCAGATAGATACTTTTTGCGACATCACTCTCCAAGATTTCAAGGAGGTTATGAGGACTCCAATCTCATACAGAGATAATAATATAAACCGACAAGAGAAGTTAGCACTTAATAATATTTGAAATAATAGGGATATAGTCCTCAGATCAGCGGACAATGGGGGTGGTATAGTTATCCAGGATTATGATGTGTATACAAAAGAAGCACTCCAGATATTGAGTGATGACAACTAATACAGAGATATTGAGTATAATCCCATTTTGAAAATGATCCCTATATATAAGAAACTGATATCTAAAGCAGTAGATGAGAATATATTAAATGACAACAAAAGAAAGTTCTTGACTGTCCAAAGTCCTTGTATGCCCTTCTTTTATCATCTTCCCAAAATTCATAAGGATGAAAACAAACCTCCAGGGAGACCGATTATATCGGGGATAGGCTCCCTTACATCAAATCTGGCTGAATACTTTGATATACTACTACAACCACCTGTCAAAAATTTAAAGAGTTACCTGCAAGACTCCAGCCATCTTCTTAGATTAACCTATGACATCAAATGGAAAAAAATCATGCACTTTCCTTAGCCTAGATGTTAACTCTTTATATACCAATATTGATGTTGGTCTATTATGCATAGAGTATGTAATTTCCAGAGACATACGGCTGTCTTCCAGCCAGAGATCTTTTAATATAGCAGGTTTATCTTTCATCCTAAAAAACATTTTTTTTACCTTTCTAGATAAGACCTACCATCAAATTAAGGGAGTAGCAATGGGCTCTAAAGTAGCACCTACCTTTGCCAATTTATTCATGGGATTATTTGAGCAAGTTTTTATTTACCAGGGAGACTTCCATAAGGGGGTTGTATTTTGTAGAAGATACATAGACGATCTGATCTTCATCATTAACAGGAACATCACTGATCCCACCATTTTTTTTAACTTCCTCAATACAAATAATTGGGGCATCTCTTTCAATCAGGACAGTAATGAACTCACAATTAATTTTTTTAGATCTAGTTTTATATGTAGAGGAAGACAGGATACTTAGCAAAACTTTCTTCAAATCAGTGGACACTAATAGCTATATTCATTTCACTATTGGTCACTACAGAAAATGGCTCACCAATATTCCCCGCTATCAGTTTCAAAGACTTCGTAGGAGCTGCTCAACAGAAATCGAATATGACTAACAGTCAGAGATTCTCAAAAAAAGGTTCCAACAGAAATATTCTGAGACATTGGTTGTAGAATCTTGCAAACAGGTCAAAGAAAGATATGACCAGGGCTCATTACTTATGGCTTCAACACACAAAAAAGATGTAAGTTTTGAGCATGAACAGAAATTCATTACTACATACAATCAACAACACAAGAAAATTAGAGAAATTATTCAAAAAAACTGGCATATTCTATTAAATGACCAGACATTAAAACAGGCATTACCAAAAAAACCCTCTCTAATCTTTAGAAGAGCACCGACACTTAGGAATATCTTGGGCCCCAGTAGATTGTGTGGACATGGAACATTGATTAATAAGAATAATGAAAAAGTCAGGGACAATATGGTCACCAAGTGTGGTAAAAGAGGTTGCAAGTGCTGTGAATCTATTTTGCATTCCATAGACAATTTCACTTCTGTAGCCACTAGTGAGAATTTCAATATCTCTCATCCCATGTCATGTGGAACTTATTATGTGATATATGTCATCGAGTACAGTTGCCCCAAACAGTATGTGGGCAGAACCACCCAGGCACTACATAATAGGTTGAATTCACATAGACATAATATCACCACAGGATTTATTAAACATGGGCTGTCCCGACATATGGTCCTTCATCACAAACAGGACCTTAGGGAATTAAGGGTATTACTTATTGAACACATTTCTATTGACACTCCAAATAGGGTGCAATGTTTAAAAGAAATCTACTGGATTTATAAACTAAAGACGCTTAAACCGCAGGGGTTAAACAAAATCACAGAAGTTTTTCTTTGAGAATTCCAGCAGTCACTTTTTACACCTCCCCAGTTCTTTTTCAATACCCAACATATAGCCACCTCTCCCCAAACCCACACTCCTGTTATCACCGCCCACATTATAGCCTTCCAGTTACCTCTCACCACTCTTACAGATCTGTTTTTCAGCTGACAAAACAAATCAGGAGCCCTAGTGTAGTGGGCTATGTGCCTAGAGTGACTGCACACAGCAACTTGAGCAAGTATTTAAGTTCTAGCCCTCCATGGTTCATCATGATTAATATGAAAATTATTGGTATTAAAAGGTCATTTCAAATCTCAGGGAGACAGAAAAATTTGGGAATATAAACTAATGGTGACCTTTGACACCTTCAGAGCAGGAATGAATGTGTTGCATGGATTTATGTCATTCTACATCAACTAAGGAATATGCTCCTCAGAGCTTTGGGGTCATCATAAACCTGGAGCAGACCTCAATCACTGGACAATAAAACTTTCACAGTCCTTATCTATGAACTAATCCAATATTTACAGCCAGAACTGTTTACCTTTCTCCCACAGTAATAGCTCTGCTTTACGTTACCTGTCTCATCTATTGCATTATTTCTGTGTCCTATTGTGTATAAATATGTGACTCTTCAGATTTTGTGTCATACTATGCCTGATGAAGAGACCTGAGTAGTCTCGAAAGCTTGCAACTTGATAACCATTAAAAGGTATCAGCCACTGAGGACTCTCAAATCTTAATATTTTTCTAATAATTTTTCCATGGCTAACACAGTACAAAAATATATATTTTCCCTGATGTAAACATAACACCATCTGTAATAAGCTAAAGTTGAAAAGAGGATGGCTTCTACAAATGGATAATGATCCTAAACACGTCAAAATCAAGATCTTCACTGGTAAAGCCCCCCACTCATAACACATTAGGTAGCTGTCAGCCAAAAGATTGTTCAACTGACAGCCATCTCTTCTGAGCCCCTTATATACAAGAACGCTCAGCTTGGCTCCTGTGTTCTCTATGAGAGCGACTAATAGATTCCACTGGCAGCGGCTTATCTGCTGGAAAACAGAATGAGCTACCATTGGAAATACAACATGCAGGCTCCTTCTCTCCTCCAACATCATCTGTAGGGTACGTTCATATGACTGTATTGTCGTTCCCAGTGTTTTCCGTGAAAAAACTGACAGAACTAGACACAGACAGATCTAGGTCCATTGGGCTGTTTAGATAAGTGTTTGAAAAAAAGCAAGTGAAAAAAATCATAGCACGCATAGGTTCTTCCTTACAATGGATGAGAGTAAACCATTCAAGTCCAAAGGTGCGCAAAAAAACAGATCCCATACAGATCATCCATATAGCTTCCATTTTTTTATGGATACATTTCCATTATTAACCTAGAAAACTGTATTTGGTCTTGTGAATGATAATAACTGTTGATGGAAAAGAAGGATGGTGTACAGACCACAACTGACTACCAAACTGATGAAAATCATCCATTTTTCTGGATGAAAAGATAAATGTCCCATTCTTGTCTGATGTCAGATTCTCGCTGCTCCACAGTCGGGGAATTCTGCTGGATTTTTTATTTTATAATGCATCAAATGTTTTCTCCTGGTGAAAGGTCTGGACTGCAGGCGGCCGGTTCTTCACCTGAACTCTTCCTCTTCGATGCCATGCTGCTGTGATGGATGTAGTATGTGGTGTAGCATTGTCTTGCCAAAATATGCAAAAAAAGATCCAACAAATACACAGAAAAAAAGTATGCAAAAAGAGGGATAACCTAAAAATCTAAAAATAGTCAATGCTTATTAACATGCAAGACATATTAAAAATTTTAAAAAGCACAAATGGCTGTAAGCCTGTAACATAAATTTTCCAGACCACAGCACTATAGTGCTAGGATCTACCCTGTCTGTCAATAAGGTAATTTAGGAACCTAAAAGTTAATACCACCTTAATACAGATATGTTACTGTATAATATACCAATAATATGAAAATTGTTACATCAATGACCCAGGCCCTAAAATAAGGGCAAGTATTAAAGTGTATAGTGGGTTAAAGATATACACGCCCAATAAATAATGCACAAAAGCACAAAATAAAAGATGATAAAGAGGAGTGTATACAACAATTGTATGATAGAGTCAGAAAAGTTGCAGAAAAATCCTACTGCCGGCACAATAGCAAATAGCCACACAGAGTGAAGGTAAATGTGAAGTTTGTGCCACCTGGGCCATAGATATAACAATTTTCATATTATTGGTATAGCTGTGATTTGGGGTATATTATAATATACCTTTATTAAGGTGGTATCAACTTTTGGTTTCCTAAATTACCTTATTGACAGACAGGGTAGATCCTAGCATTATAGAGCTGCGGTCTGGAAAATTTGTCATTTGTGCTTTTTAAATATTTTTAATATGTCTTGTTTGGCTTGTATGTTAATATACATTGACTATTTTTAGGTGATCCCTCTTTTTGCAACACCTCTGTATAAGGCTCATCATTGATCACTCCTTTCATGTGTAAGCTGCCCGTGTCAGAGGCACTAATGCAGCCCCAGACCATCAGAGATGCAGGAACTAAGTGCTGATAACAAGCTGGATGGTCCCTCTGCTCTGCAGTCTGCAGGACAAGGCGTCCACAGTTTCCATAAATAATTTCATATTTTTATTCATCCGACCTCAGAACAGTTAATATCTTCTGATCTGATTTCTATGTTCTGCAGTGAATATAATATGGCTAAAAGAGATTTCCAAATCATTACATTCCTGTTCTCTTTATACATTTACACAGCGTCACAAGTTTTTTGGAATTGGGGTTGTAAATATATCTATAAATATTTCTATCTACATGTGTACATCCATCAGAATAACTGCTCTTAGCGATGTCACAATATCAGAGTTCTAGAATGTTGATGTCACACAAGTCATGAAGTCACAATATGAAGAACTGATAAAACTTCTGCTCACGGCCTCCTCCACTGAGGGTTATAGAATTTGTGGAGTGAGGATATTTTTGTAATTCTGATTGAGTGAGCAAAATGTCTGAGTATAAGCGCAAACGTCGCTTTATTATTGAGTCTATTACAGAGAGCAGCGGTATTGATGACCAGGTGAGTGGCGGATTCTGGAGTATGTTGTCTATTTGAAATTCTGGAAATTTGAAGACTTTTTTTTACTTTTTATTATTTCCTTTTCCCAGTTACTGGTCAATAAAAAATGCTGCAGAGTTTTTGCGTCCGACACAGAGGACAGCAGCGGTGATGAGAATCTCCATCAGGTGAGCGCTCACTTCTCTCCAGCACTGTCTGCGGCTCTGGGGGTCTACTGGAGATCAGGGGACGCCCCATTCTGTGATTATGCCACTGTATCGCTGCTAATCCTTCATTCTCAAGGTCTTTATATTTCTTTATTTCAGTCTCATCCACTTATTTCAAGGTCTCCAAGGAGCCTTGAAGATGAAGATGGTGGCTCTGGTCCCCACCTGCTATACATAGAGTCAGGCATGTAATAAAGCGTCTGGAAGGATCATAAATTCCTTCCTGTAAAATAAGAAAATTAGATTTCTATTGATTAGGAAAACTGAACGACACAGAAGTAAATGACGATGTTTCTTCTTTTCTCCAGAGCCCAATTCTCCCCGATTCAGCTTTGTGCAGGAGGAGACAGCAAGGTAATGTATTCCTATATATCCGTTTCATCTGGGTCATGTTCATGATTTCTGGTCGCTAGATGGCGCTATTGTAGCACCCTGAGGATTCGGCTGCTACAGGGGTATTGCACCTCAACCCAGAGGTGTGATATTCCACTCCCGGGTAAGGATGGAGTGTGGAACTGAGCTCGGTAGGCTGCATGCACTACATACATCCCATTTCCGGGGAACAGGCCGACGGTACTCCCACTTAGAAATGTGCAGGTACGACCGAGTCTGTTCCTGGCTGGAGTGGGAGGGGGGTGGTACATCCCAAGTAGTGTAGGGGCAGATAGGGGGAGCAGCCTGGGTAAAGATAGGAGCTCATTGGGTGCTGGTCACCTGAGCTCACACATAGAGGGTGTATATAAGGTGGGCACCAACTAAGAACAGGGTCAGTCAGTCTTTGCAGGCAGGTCAGTCTGTCAGAGTAAGAAGCAGAGGAGCAGAGCAGCCCCAGAGAGAGAGAGAGGAGAAAGCAAGAGAGACCCAGAGGGGGAAACAGAAGAGAGGACTCTGAGACCCCAAATCCAATCCACGGGTGAAGAGTCGGCATCAGGGTACCGGAACCCAAGCTGGTGGGGGCAAAAACACACCCCAGCCAGAGACCGGAGGCCGTGGGCAGCGTCTGCCACGGCCACCCACCACATCCACCCCGAAGGCATACCACGTGGAGGGTCAGGGAACCCAAGGCCAAGGGTCTCCCAACAGAAGGCCCGAGGGAGCTGGACCTGGGTGGATCACTAGTGGGGACGGCCAGAGAAAGGACAGAAGGAGAGCTCAGGGTCACGCTCCGGACTCGCTTGGGGGTTGGCTGGATCCAGGACCTGGTGGATGCAGCACGGCTCGGGAGGTCACTTGAAGCTAGAGTGACCGGAACATCAGCAGTGAGTAAATACCCTTAACTGCATAACCCGACTCTGTCTTCCTTTAACATCTTTGCTGCACCACCACAACCCCCATTCTCTGCACCTGACCCCCTGAGGCTATACCCCACCCGTTGGGGGTTATACCATCAAAAGCTGCACCTACACCATCAGCCTCAGCGGACCCTGCTGCAGCGGCGGCCATAGTGACCGCAATACAACGGGTGGCGTAGTCGACATTAAGAACTTATTAACATCTGTAGGACTGCCACATACAACTGAGTTTGACACCCTGGGCACGGACCGGGTCACAGCCACTCGGAAGACTACAACTCCCATCTGATCCGGCTCCGGATATTCCCCCTAAAGAATATGGCCCAGGGGGCGCGTCAACTTTGGCGTAGTCGGCAGGATTACGTGCCCACAACAACCGGGTACTGCGTGCCTGAAGAAAAGTGCAAGTTTACCTCAGAAAGAAGTCTCCTGCCGGTTCCGGAGGGTCCCCGCCATCGGACCCCATCACCAGTCGATTCCAGCCGGTTGTCCGCCATTAACCACGTTTTCCCGCCATCTGCAGAGTTTCCCGCCACTGGGAAGCGATTCCCGCCATTTCCAAAGGTTTCCCGCCTTGGAAGAGCGGATGCCATTATGGGCGTGCCAGAGGGTGGCAAGAGGCCACCTCCCATCGTGGGCCAGGACCGAAAATGGCGCCAAAAGTGGAAACCGCCCCCACCAACAGAGACTGTGATGCTAGAGGTGTCTGTCAGCGTGAAAGAACCGCCCCTGGAGCTGACAATCACCAAGTGGCCCCGGGACCGCCCTGGAGGTGGGAGGAGACGAAAGGAGAGAGAAAAGATGGGTGCCGCCTGGAGCAGTCTAGAGCGAGCGCACCCGGAGGCAAGAAGCCTGGAGAAGAATATCGGAGGAGCTTACCCGGAGATGGCGAGAAAGCAGAGCAGCACCGGCCCGCTGGCCAGGAGCCTGCTGGAGATGACTGTAGGAGAGCAGAGCAGCACCGACCCGTTGGTCAGGAGCCTGCTGGAAACAACGACCCCACTAGGCCTAGTGGAGGTCCTAGCACAGCTCCCCCGAGACCGGGAGTGTGCACAGACCGCTCTGGAGGGCCTCGCAAGGAGGATGGCCCGGGTGCAGCGAGAGACGTTGGCGGAGTGGAGCCGTGAGATGGCCCAGCAGACTGAGACCTGTCAGCGGAGCACGCCACCCAAGACGAGGAGACAGACCGCCTCTGAGGATGACACGGGAGGACTCAAGGCCGGAGACGGCGCCGAGAAGGGAGCCGAACGAGTGGAGGCAGGTAAAGGGGACGTCTATACCCCAAACCGGGAAACCGCGTACCTGCCCCAGCTCCCCGTCGCAGAGCCCGAAGTCTATCCTGCCGTGCCCGTCGCTGCAACGTCACCGCCGCAGACTAGGCCTCAAACGGGAGCCGCGACCCCTGTGACGTCACACGCCTCGACCCCGAGCGTGACCAAGCAGGAAGTACCACCAGCCTGGTCGCAAGGCCTAGTACCCCCGGGCGCCGCAATACCAACAGCGCCCACTACCTCCGCGGAGCCCCCGGCCTGGTCGCAGGGCCAAGTAGCCCAGGGCGCCGCCGTCCTTACGGTGCCCTTTACCTTCCAGATACCCCAGGCCTGGCCGCAAGGCCCGGGCAACCCGGGCGCCACCACTACCGCGCCCATAAGACCAAGAGTGCCGCATCTGGGAGAGGACCTGTACGCCCAACATACGTGCCCGGATGGGCAGCCATTTATATGGCCACCGGAGTTCCACCATCCCCGACTCCGGAGAGAGAGACCCCTGGATGAACCCCTGATCCCGGCTCCAAAGCCCGTAAAGAGGATCTCGCCCCCGCTAGCGGAAGCACAGTTTGAGTGGGACCCCACCGGAGAAGATCTTATGGGGTTCACTCAAGAGACTCGGGCAGCTGCAGCGGAGCGTGCTGAGTGCTGCCGCCAACAGCTCGAGGACTTCGAGAGGGAGCGGAGAGAGAGGCGGGTCCGGGAACAGCTAGCTCAAGTAAAGAGCGCGGAGCAGAAGAGCCGGGCCAGGAGAGACCCCCGTGCAGCGCATAGTCCCCGCACTACCGGGACTGTGATAAAGTTTAACCTGCAGCATGGGTGGGGCTTCATCCGAGACCACCACACCCTAGGCGACGTCTTCGTAACCAGGAGAGACGTTGAGTCCCACCTACCGGAGGGACACAGAGGTCGTGACCTTTACATCGGGGACGAGGTCACCTTCACCCGGCACAAGTGTGCCAAAGGTCCCTACGCCCTCCATGTGCATCGCCTGACGGAGGAAGAGCTGCGGTGTGAGGAGGAAGAACAAGAGGACCCGGACGGGTCTGAAACTAGAGCCAAAGGTAACCAAAAAGCAAGAGCAGGAGGACGCCGTCGCTAAGGACAGCGAAGCAGAAGCTGTATATAGTTGCCCGTCGGGGCACAGTAAACTGAAACCGTGAACTGAAACTGAAACTGTTGCTGTTGCTAATATAGTCCCCGTTGGGACCAGCATGTGTGAACTGTTTATCCGTATTTCCCTTAATTCCCACTGACCGAGGACTGAGAGCGGCCATATCTTTGTATATAGTTGCGCATCCTAAAGCGCCCCCTACCGGTTTTCCAGGAAAACCAGTTTTCCAGAAAGACTGTCGCACTTTACCCGGTCACATGTTGCACAGTGGCCGGAGGAGGAGCCAGAGGCGACGAGAATGTTTTATATTGAAATATATATATATAATGTTTTATATGTTTTATATGTTTTATATGTTTATGCAAAAATTTGTATGTTTTTGGTGTTATGTCTTACAGCCCGAGGACGTGCTGTGATTTACCAGGGGGGAATGTAGCACCCTGAGGATTCGGCTGCTACAGGGGTATTGCACCTCAACCCAGAGGTGTGATATTCCACTCCCGGGTAAGGATGGAGTGTGGAACTGAGCTCGGTAGGCTGCATGCACTACATACATCCCATTTCCGGGGAACAGGCCGACGGTACTCCCACTTAGAAATGTGCAGGTACGACCGAGTCTGTTCCTGGCTGGAGTGGGAGGGGGGTGGTACATCCCAAGTAGTGTAGGGGCAGATAGGGGGAGCAGCCTGGGTAAAGATAGGAGCTCATTGGGTGCTGGTCACCTGAGCTCACACATAGAGGGTGTATATAAGGTGGGCACCAACTAAGAACAGGGTCAGTCAGTCTTTGCAGGCAGGTCAGTCTGTCAGAGTAAGAAGCAGAGGAGCAGAGCAGCCCCAGAGAGAGAGAGAGGAGAAAGCAAGAGAGACCCAGAGGGGGAAACAGAAGAGAGGACTCTGAGACCCCAAATCCAATCCACGGGTGAAGAGTCGGCATCAGGGTACCGGAACCCAAGCTGGTGGGGGCAAAAACACACCCCAGCCAGAGACCGGAGGCCGTGGGCAGCGTCTGCCACGGCCACCCACCACATCCACCCCGAAGGCATACCACGTGGAGGGTCAGGGAACCCAAGGCCAAGGGTCTCCCAACAGAAGGCCCGAGGGAGCTGGACCTGGGTGGATCACTAGTGGGGACGGCCAGAGAAAGGACAGAAGGAGAGCTCAGGGTCACGCTCCGGACTCGCTTGGGGGTTGGCTGGATCCAGGACCTGGTGGATGCAGCACGGCTCGGGAGGTCACTTGAAGCTAGAGTGACCGGAACATCAGCAGTGAGTAAATACCCTTAACTGCATAACCCGACTCTGTCTTCCTTTAACATCTATGCTGCACCACCACAACCCCCATTCTCTGCACCTGACCCCCTGAGGCTATACCCCACCCGTTGGGGGTTATACCATCAAAAGCTGCACCTACACCATCAGCCTCAGCGGACCCTGCTGCAGCGGCGGCCATAGTGACCGCAATACAACGGGTGGCGTAGTCGACATTAAGAACTTATTAACATCTGTAGGACTGCCACATACAACTGAGTTTGACACCCTGGGCACGGACCGGGTCACAGCCACTCGGAAGACTACAACTCCCATCTGATCCGGCTCCGGATATTCCCCCTAAAGAATATGGCCCAGGGGGCGCGTCACTATTATTAGCATATTTTCAGATAAGGTGTCAGCTGTGTGTCTGCAGGTCGTGTACGGTCTTAGTATATATCCAGTAGTGATGTGTGATCCTCTTTGATGCTTTGCTACCAGGAGACAGGAGCGTTCCATCAATTACTGTTTCCTGAGAAATCTGTCTTCACCCACGTCCAAATATGTCACCGACTTCCGTAAGAACAAACAGGAGCTGGTACGACGTCTGTACAAGTTTTATAACAGGACCGTCTTTGAGAACCAGGTATTCAGTTATAACACATAGCTTGGAATAGGGTTATAGGGGATGAAGGTTTAGAGCTAGGGATAGTGTATCCAGTGTATATAGTATATACCTCTATATTCTGTATGTATAGGGTGATACGAAGCAAAGGGTTAGAGCTAGGGATAGTGTATCCAGTGTATATAGCATATACCTCTATATTCTGTATGTATATGGTGATATAAGGTGAAGGGTTAGAGCTAGGGATACTGTATCCAGTGTATATAGTATATACCTCTACATTCTGTATGTATAGGTTGATAGGGGATGAAGGGTTAGAGCTAGGGATAGTGTATCCAGTGAATATAGTATATACCTCTATATTCTGTATGTATATGGTGATACGAGGCAAAGGGTTAGAGCTAGGGATAGTGTATCCAGTGTATAAAGCATATACCTCTACATTCTGTATGTATAGGTTGATAGGGAATGAAGGGTTAGAGCTAGGGTTAGTGTATCCAGTGTATATAGTATATACCTCTATATTCTGTACGTATATTGTGATAGGAGGATAAAGGATTACAGCTAGGGATGGTGTATCCAGTGTAAATAGCATATACCTCTATATTCTGTAGGTATGGGGTGTTATGGGAGATAGTGAGTAGATGGTTAAAGATAGGGATGGTGTATCCAGTGTACATAGTATATACCTCTATATTCTGTAGGTGTGGGGTAATATGAGGGATAATGAATGGATGGTTAGAGCTAGGATTAATGTATCCAGTATATATAGTATATACCTCTATATTCTGTAGGTATGGGGTGATATTGAAGATAGTGAATGGAGGGTTAGAGCAAGGGTTAGTGTATCCAGTGTATATAGTATATACCTCTGTATTCTGTAGGTATGGGGTGATATTGAAGATAGTGAATGGAGGGTTAGAGCAAGGTTAGTGTATCCAGTGTATATAGTATATACCTCTATATTCTGTAGGTATGGGGTGATGTGGGGGATAGTGAATAGAGGGTTAGAGCTAGGGTTAGTGTATCCACTATATACAGTATATACCTCGATATTCTGTATTTCTACTTCCTCTGTAGCTTCCTGCATATATGGACATCAGCTGGAATAAAAGGCTGCGTAAAACAGCTGGTCGCACTGGATTCCGGGAGAACAACGGGGACCGCTACGCCATCATCCAGTTATCGGATAAAGTCTGCGATTCAGCAGGTAGTCGTCACATCCGGCACAATTTATAGATTAGCTGTGATCAAATCTTCCCCACATCTTTACTCCTGATTGTTATTATATCCTGCTTTGTCCTTAGAACGACTCCGAGACACATTGATCCATGAGATGTGTCATGCTGCCTGCTGGGTCATCGATGGCAATGGAGAACTTGCCCATCACCAACTATGGGAGCAGTATTGTGAGAAGGTCGCACAGATCCACCCTGACCTTCCACCCATTACTGTATTCCACAGTTGGGAGTACCACTACCCGGTGGTGTACCAATGCTCAGGGTGCCAGTACAGGTAAGATACGACTCAAATAAACTATGGACAGACGGGCGTCTGATACTGGTCGTGGGTGTATGTGCTACTACTACTGCTTGCTTCATGACTTCTGCAATCAATATGAAGGGGCTCTGTCATTGATGTTGGATGTGTGTGTACCTTTAGGATCAGTCTTTAATATGTTTAATAAGCTTTATCTCCCACTCCAGAGTCGGACGTTGGACGGATTCTCTCGACACCGAGAAGTTTGGGTGCGGCTACTGTGAGAACAAGTTGGTTCTAGTAACCACAACCTGAGAAGATCTATCAGCGACCATCCAGCTCCATCAATAGTCCGATCATCGGCTCGGCCAAGATAGCAGCACACAGATGAAGTCATCCAGAAGACTAGTGGAAAGTCACATCTCAGTCTTCCACCATTTTTCGGGCGTCACGGTGACTCAGTGGTTAGCACTGGTGTCTGCAGCACTCAGGTGGTGGAAACAAATACGACCACGGACATCTGCATGGAGTTTGTATGTCCTCCCCGTGTCTGCGTGGGTTTCCTCCGGGTTCTCCGGTTTCCTCCCACACTCCAAAAATATACTGATAGGTTAATTGGCTTATTCCAAATTGTCCCTAACATGAATTATGGTTCTCCCTGTATAGCGCTACAGACTATGTCATCGCTATATTATCGAGGGGAATCAAATTCATCATTAAATACAAATGCTTTAAACAAACTTATTATTGTAATGTTGCCTTGTGTCAGTAATTTCATACACAGATTATTTACAAAAAAGTTATGTCCTAAAGTGGGACGTCTGGAGGTGAGATTCCGCCATACCGATGGCCAGGGACAGGCATGCGGGTGCTAACACCTACATGGACTGGCAGGACAGGCTTACACTGGTAATATACAGCGTATACACCCACAACGACTCACACACATCAAACCAAGCAAAGTCATCAAGTTTCAGAGCTCCCATAGAAATTAATGGTGATAGCCGCACATGCGCAGCCACCTTTCCATTTCTGACAGTGTGTAATTGGGTCGTTCTTGAGTTACATGTGGGTCCCTGATCTCAGCAATAGGACCTGCATCTATCAAACATTTATGACGTATGCTTTCGATAGAGGATGAAATAATGTCTTCAATGCGCTTCGTCACGTGTCCACGGGCATGCTCGCGACTTCTAATGCTGACCCTATGCTGCTCTCTGATTCAGTTATGTCACCAGCAACATAGTGCATTAAGCATTAATGCTTTAAAGGGCACAGCTCAACTTTCCATCCTAATGTGGCACCTCAAACGTCACAAATTTTTCCAGGGCATTCATAAGGGGTATCTCTGCATTATCGTCCCGAACGGGGAAACAGCTGATCAGCGGATGTGCACGGTGCTGGACCCTCACTGATCTGATATTGATGACCTATTCTAAAGATATTTCACCAATTATCAAACACCTGAATAACTTCTTTAATTAGTTTAGGGGAGTGATTGAACCATTTTTAAGCCAAACACAATCCTTAATATTTATTCTTCACCGGAAGGTACAATGTGTTAAAAAACAGCTGATTATGGGGCCCATGGGCATTACCAGTATAGGAGACCCGCTCCTTTCTAATGGGAACATTTTTTTATGAGACCCTCCTCCACGTCTCTTCCAAGGGGCATTGGAGTGACTCCCAATATTTAGCAGCCCTTGCATTCACTGCATAGCAAACACAATGGGAGACCCACTTTCTAATAATGGGAACATTGTTTTCAGGAGGCCCTCTGACCTCCACGTCTTTTCCAAGGGGCATTGGAGTGCCTCCAAATTTTTGACAATCCTTGCATTCACTGCATAGGCAAACACAATGGGAGACCTACTTCCTAATAATGGGAAATTTGTTTTCAGGAGTCCCTCCTCTAAGTCTCTTCAAAGGGGTATTGGGGTGCGTCCAAATTTTCAAAGTGGTATTGGGGTGCGTCCAAATTTTGGGCAGCCCTGCCACTCACTGCATACGCAATAACAGTATAGGAGACCTACTCTTTAGTAATGGGAACAATAAAACATAGCCGGCTGATGGCTCTCTAAGAATAGTGAGGGCCGATTGCTGGCCCTTTAAGAATAGTAAAGGCCGCCTGATGAACATTGTTGACAGAAGTCACCTGGGAGTCAGAAATGGTTCCAGGGGTCTTTCCCATACTGTCCCCATGTCATTTTAGCACTGTTCCCATCGATTTGGGCAATTTGCAATCTTCAGACCGCCGGGGGGAGGCGCCTGAAAAATGCCCGAGTTTCCCATATACTTACATTGGGCTCGTTGCTCGGGTCGAGCACCCGAGTATTCCAATGTGCTCGGCCCGAGCATCGAGCACCCGAGCATTTTAGTGCTGGCCCATCACTACTCATAAGAGCACATTTATCTTTACAAACAACAGAACAGTGATAGCCGTCACATCTGTGTTCTGATACCTTAGCTCCCCAATAAGACATGGGAGTAAATCAATACTTTACAAGCTGCTCTGTGGCTGGGGGCACTGGTAAAATAGTGTCTTATTGTCATGCAAGGTGAGGGAAGGAACAGTGTACAAGGACAGGAATAGGGGGAAGGGGAAGGGAGCCCAACATCTAGAGAAAGGGGGAGTGGAGACCCCTAGGCAGATCTAATATCACCCTGACTACTCTATCATACTTATATAGGTTCATCTCCAATAGCAGAACAGGAAACTTAATCCCTGAATGTCCCTAGAGCTAGGCCCTAGGTAGGGAGGGACACTATATGAGGGGCAGCTTATGATAAGTGTTACTTCTCTTTTCTTTACATGATACCAGATTGATGGTGCTATTGTGGGCTGATGTTCTTCATAGACTTGTGTGAACAGCCCCTATTATATTCTTGCTCGGATGATTCAGAAGTTTGCTGCATATATGAGACCTCTCTGTGGAGAATCAGCTTTAGGGATTCTCTTAACAATGTAAGAAAAAGAAAGATTAACCACTGCACGTGATAGGGGTTATATACTGGGCTCGGGTAATGATTGATAGAACTTATTCAGGAATTTATAAGCCCTACTAGCCCAGTTATTTGTAGTTATGTATTGTCTCTAAATTTCCCTAGAGCTGTCATTTTGCTTTATTGAACAGTTGTCGTCTTCTAATGTTTATTGAAATGGTCAGTCTCTGAATCTATACGTTCACTTCTTCCTATCTTTTTTCACGACTGTAGTTTTGTATTTATTAGGATAAATGTATTTATTAGTATAGAAGAATTTTTAGGGACATAAGGGACACCGTCGTTAAGCAGGGGCGCCACTTAACACAAATTATGGTGCCAACCTCCTCTGCCAGGAAGGTAGAGACATTAGGGATAAAGTAGGGACAGGTTTAGCCTGCACTCTCTCCTGATCAGTGTGTAACCTAATATGGATATTCCCTAATACTTTATTTTGTATTTTTGTTGTTTTGTCTATTGTGGATTGTTATAGTCCTTTTCAGATAATTTATTAAAAGTTACATTTTAGGGGTCTAATCTTCTATAGGTTTTTCATGCTAAATTAGGCCCTGTTTACATATTTTTTGCTAAGGTGTTTAACTGAACACTAGTCAGGCCCCACTGTAACTAAAGAAAACAAGGTAAACAAATAAAGGGGATACATTTAGCTTGAGAAGACACCAGAGCGGTAGGGCCAACTGTCCTCCAAGGCAAGTCCAAGAATGAACTAGCTGGCTACTAGTACTCCAGGCATAGACAGCAGAACATAGAACTATCACCAGTGACTCTCTGGAGACACAGAGTTTTTAACTACCAAGCAAGGGTGTGTCAACCAGCAGCAGAAGTTGGAGGTCACCGCTGGGTACTAAAGGAAGAAGGATATCACTACACTACAGAGATGAGAGGATCAAGAAGGTGTCTGTAATGCCAAGCGCAGTGACCTTCTACAGCCGGATCCAGAGTGACTGTCTCTCACACTTGATACACCAGTGATATCTGATAAACAAAAAAAAATAAAATGTTGTAGGTACGTTCTCCTGAAATGGTTGCAACAGTCACAACTCCTATAAAAGCATGTAAAGGCTGCTGCAGGATGTCACGCACGGTGTGGGAAAGACTAAGTGCAACACGAAGGGAAGAATGGGAGGAAGCAAAAACACTAGGGTAAGTGGGATTGGAGACCCCTAGGCAGATCTAATATCACCCTGCCTACCCTACCATCCCTATATAGGTTCCACATTTATCTCCGAACAGGACCCTAAACCCTGGATGACCCTAGAGCTAAACCCTAGATAGGGAGGGGGAAGGGTGAGCACTGGTCAGGACCTACTACAAACTATAGACAACAAGGTAGACAAACAGAGGGGATTAACTTAGCTTAAGAAGACACCAGAGGAGTAATGCCAACTGTCCTCCAAGGGCACCAGAGAAGACGCTAGCCGATTGCTAATGCTCCAAGCCTGTACATAGAAGTATTACCGGCAATTCCCTGGAGAAAACGTAGTGTTTTTAACTGCCAGGCAAGGGTGTGTCAATCAGCAGCAGGAGGGAGATTGCCACTGGGTCATAAAGGCAGAAGGATTAAGAAGGCATCTGTAATGCCAAGCGCAGTGACCTTCTACAGCCAGGTCTATTACACCTGTCACACCCTTGACACAGGACCACCAATAAATTCACATGAAGAAAATGAGAGGAATATGGTGGTTCAGAGTCCGCACTGCCCAGAGTTCAAAAAGTGTAGTCGCACACAAGGATTAAGCATGAATGTGGTTTATTGTGTCAATGCGTTTCAAGGTCTCCAAACCTCTTCATCAGGACCAAACCACAATGATTTTTATATATATACAGTACAGACCAAAAGTTTGGACACACCTCATTTAAAGATTTTTCTGCATTTTCATGACTATGAAAATTGTATATTCACACTGAAGGCATCAAAACTATGAATTAACACATGTGGAATTATATACTTAACAAAAAAGTGTGAAACAACTGAAAATATGTCTTATATTCTAGGTTCTTCAAAGTAGCCACCTTTTGCTTTGATGACTGCTTTGCACATTCTTGGCATTCTCTTGATGAGCTTCAAGAGGTAGTCACCGGAAATGGTCTTCCAACAATCTTGAAGGAGTTCCCAGAGATGCTTAGCACTCGTTGGCCCTTTTTGCCAGCTCACCCCAAACCATCTCGATTGGGTTCAGGTCTGGTGACTGTGGAAGCCAGGTCATTTGGCGTAGCACCCCATCACTCTCCTTCTTGGTCAAATAGCCCTTACACAGCCTGGAGGTGTGTTTGGGGTCATTGTCCTGTTGAAAAATAAATGATGGTCCAACTAAATGCAAATCGGATGGAATAGCATGCCGCTGCAAGATGCATTGGTAGCCATGCTGGTACAGTATGCCTTAAATTTTAAATAAATCCACAGTGTCACCAGCAAAGCACCCCCACACCATGACACCACCTCCTCCATGCTTCACGGTGGGAACCAGGCATGTAGAGACCATCCATTCACCTTTTCTGCGTCGCACAAAGACACGGTGGTTGGAACCAAAGATCTCAAATTTGGACTCATCATACCAAAGCACAGATTTCCACTGGTCTAATGTCGATTCCTTGTGTTCTTTAGCCCAAACAAGTCTCTTTTGCTTGTTGCCTGTCCTTAGCAGTGGTTTCCTAGCAGCTATTTTACCATGAAGGCCTGCTGCACAAAGTCTCCTCTTAACAGTTGTTGAAGAGATGTGTCTGCTGCTAGAACTCTGTGTGGCATTAACCTGGTCTCTAATCTGAGCTGCTGTTAACCTGCGATTTCTGAGGCTGGTGACTCGGATAAACTTATCCTCAGAAGCAGAGGTGACTCTTGGTCTTCCTTTCCTGGGGCGGTCCTCATGTGAGCCAGTTTCTTTGTAGCGCTTGATGGTTTTTGCAACTGCACTTGAGGACACTTTCAAAGATTTCCCAATTTTTCGGACTGACTGACCTTCATTTCTAAAAGTAACAATGGCCACTCGTTTTTCTTTACTTAGCTGCTTTTTTCTTGCCATAGTACAAATTCTAACAGTCTATTCAGTAGGACTATCAGCTGTATATGCACCTGACTTCTGCACAACACAACTGATGGTCCCAACCCCATTTATAAGCCAAGAAATCCCACTTATTAAACCTGACAGGGCACACCAGTGAAGTGAAAACCATTTCCGATGACTACCTCTTGAAGCTCATCAAGAGAATGCCAAGAGTGTGCAAAGTAGTCATCAAAGCAAAAGGTGGCTACTTTGAAGAACCTAGAATATAAGACATATTTTCAGTTGTTTCACACTTTTTTGTTAAGTATATAATTCCACATGTGTTAATTCATAGTTTTGATGCCTTCAGTGTGAATGTACAATTTTTATAGTCATGAAAATACAGAAAAATCTGTAGGAGGTGTGTCCAAACTTTTGGTCTGTACTGTATATATATATATATATATATATATATATATATATATATATATATATACATACATATATACACTGCTCAAAAAAATAAAGGGAACACTTAAATATAACACATCCTAGATCTGAATGAATGAAATATTCTCATTGGAAACTTTGTTCTGTACAAAGTTGAATGTGCTAACAACAAAATCGCACAAAAATCATCAATGGAAATCAAATTTATTAGCCAATGGAGGCCTCGATTTGGAGTAACCCCCAAAATTAAAGTGGAAAAACACACTACAGGCTGATCCAACTTAGATGTAATGTCCTCAAAACAAGTCAAAATGAGGCTCAGTATTGTGTGTAGCCTATACGTGTATGTATGACCTCCCTACAATGCCTGGGCATGCTCCTGATGAGGTTGCGGATGGTCTCCTGTGGGATCTCCTCCCAAACCTGGACTAAAGCATCCGCCAACTCCTGGACAGTCTGTGGTGCAACGTGACGTTGGTGGATGGAGCGAGACATGATGTCTCAGATGTGCTCAATCGGATTCAGGTCTGGGGAACGAGGTGGGCCAGTCCATAGCTTCAATGCCCTCATGTTGCAGAACTGCTGACAAACTCCAGCTACATGAGGTCTGGCATTGTCCTGCATTAGGAGGAACCCAGGGTCAACCGCACCAGCATATGGTCTCACAAGGGGTCTGAGGATCTCATCTCGGTACCTAATGGCAGTTAGGCTACCTCTGGCGAGCACATGGAGGACTGTGCGGCCATCCAAAGAAATGCCACCCCACACCATTACTGACCCACTGCCAAACCGGTCATGCTGAAGGATGCTGCAGGCAGCAGATTGCTCTCCACGGCATCTCCAAACTCTGTCACGTCTGTCACATGTGCTCAATGTGAACCAGCTTTCATTTGTGAAGAGCAAAGGGCGCCAGTGGTGACTTTGCCAATCCTGGTTGTAACATCCCTGGCGGCGTGCTGGCATGGCTTACCACCTCCCACCATTCAAGACCGTCATCTTACCTATCAATCCAGGCTGCATACTTTGCTCCAGTACCTGCTGTGTCTCTTGTCTGATTGCTTAGGGCGGCGGCGCGGCTGCTGCCTGATTCTTATATTTGCTGTGTGTGCACTCCTATTGCCTCCCCAGCCTATTGCTGTGAGTCACTGGATACTTAAACCCCCTCCATCCAGTAGGGGGTGCCTGAGCAACACTTTCATTCAGTGTGCTCTGTGCAACTGAGTTGCCAGGTCCTGTCCTGTATCTTGTTTGTTTCCGCCCCTGGGGGCTGTATACCCAGGCCTGTTACCTGTATCTGTGACTTCTAGTCTGTCTCTGCCACCCTGGGGGCTGAGTTCCCAGGCTCGCTCCTGTATCTTATTCCTGGTTCAGTTCCTGTCTGAACTGTGTCCTAGCCCGTTACCTGTTTCTCTCTATGTCCGAACCTTCCCTTTTCCTGCAGTGTCTGAACCTGCAGCTAACTCCAACTCGTTGTCTCTGAACTTCTGTTTGTGAGTTTTGTGTACACTCGCTACTTCATTGTAAGTACCTTGTGTGTATCTGGTTCTGATTGTTCACCGCACCTGCGGTTTTGCTCTGCCCTGCTTGTTCACCGCACCTGTGGTTTCGCTCTGCTCAGATTGTTCACCGCACCTGCAGGTTTTGCTCTGCTCTGCTTGTTTACCGCACCTGCGAGTTTTGCTCTGCTCTGCTTGTCTACCGAACCTGCGGGTTTTGCTCTGCTCTGCTTGTCTACCGCATCTGCGGGTTTTGCTCTGCTCTGCTTGTCTACCGCATCCGCGGGTTTTTCTCTGCTCTGCTTGTCTACCGCATCTGCGGGTTTTGCTCTGCTCTGCTTGTCTACTGCACCTGCTGGTTTTGCTCTGTTCTGCTTGTCTACTGCACCTGCGGGTTTTGCTCTGCTTGTCTACCACATCTGTGGGTTTTGCTCTGCTCTGCTTGTCTACCGCACCTGCTGGTTTTGCTCTGCTCTGCTTGTCTACAGCACCTGCGGGTTTTGCTCTGCTCTGCTTGTCTACCGCACCTGCTGGTCTTGCTCTGCTTGTCTACCGCATCTGTGGGTTTTGCTCTGCTCTGCTTGTCTACCGCATCTGCGGATTTTGCTCTGCTCTGCTTGTCTACCGCACCTGTGGCTCCGTTACTAAGTCCCAGTCTGCACAGGTCCATATCCTGCCTGTGTTCCTACCTGCCAGTACCCACCTGTCTGCATGCCAGCCGTGCCTGCCAGTGCCCACCTGTCTGCATGCCAGCCGTGCCTGCCAGTGCCCACCTGTCTGCATACCAGCCGTGCCTGCCAATACCCACCTGTCTGCATACCAGCCATGCCGGCCGGTACCCACCTGTCTGTATGCCAGCCTAACCTGCCTGTTCCTGCATTCCCCGGTGTGGGTCAACAGCTGTGACCAGGGTCTGACATGGAGTAGCACCTGGTACCTCACCTCGGTTCCTCCCTGGTTCACGGAGTCGACTGAGTCACCGTGTGACCTTGGTTGGACCGAGTTGATACTTAGTTACACCCCTCCAAGCACTCCTCGGTTCATGGTCCAGTGGGATCACTAATCATGCTCACGCCAGTCAGTCTGGACGTGTGCGTAACACTGGTGTTCTGTGGCAAATGCCAAGCGTCCAGCACGGTGTTGGGCTGTGAGCACAACCCCCATCTGTGGACGTCGGGCCCTCATACCACCCTCATGGAGTCGGTTTCTAACCGTTTGTGCAAACACATGCACATTTGTGGCCTGCTGGAGGTCATTTTGCAGGGCTCTGGCAGTGCTCCTCCTGTTCCTCCTTGCACAATGGCGGAGGTAGCAGTCCTGCTGCTGGGTTGTTGCCCTCCTACTGCCCCCTCCACCTTTCCTGGTGTACTGGCCTGTCTCCTGGTAGCCTCCAGCCTCTGGACACTACGCTGACAGACACAGCAAACCTTCTTGCCACAGCTCGCATTGATGTGCCATCCTGGATGAGCTGCACTACCTGAGCAACTTCTGTGGGTTGTAGAGTCCGTCTCATGCTACCACGAGTGTGAAATCACAACCAACATTCAAAAGTGACCAAAACATCAGCCAGAAAGCATTGGTACTGAGATGTGGTCTGTGGTCCCCACCTGCAGAACCACTCCTTTATTGAGGGTGTCTTGATAATTGCCAATAATTTCCATCTATTGTCAATTCCATTTGCACACCAGCATGTGAAATTGATTGTCAATCAGTGTTGCTTCCTAAGTGAACAGTTTGATTTCACAGAAGTTTGATTCACTTGAAGTTATATTCTGTTGTTTAAGTGTTCCCTTTATTTTTTTGAGCAGTGTAAATATATATATATATAAATATATATGTGTGTATATACTGTATGTAATTGGTAAACTTATCGGCACCTTCAACCAGTATGTACAGCAAGTGTGAACAGGTGCAAGCTGCTATGACTGCATAATATGCAAACAAAATTAGATACAGTGGGTATGGAAAGTATTCAGACCCCTTTAAATTTTTCACTCTTTGTTTCATTGCAGCCATTTGGTAAATTCTAAAAGGTTCTTCATTTTTTTCTCATTAATGTACACTCTACACCCCATCTTGACTGAAAAAAACAGAAATGTAGAAATTTTTGCAAATTTATCAAAAAAGAAAAACTGAAATATCACGTGATAACAAGTATTCCGACCCTTTGCTCAGACAGTCATATTTAAGTCACATGCTGTCCATTTCCTTGTGATCCTCCTTGAGATGGTTCTACTCCTTCATTGGAGTCCAGCTGTGTTTAATTAAACTGATAGGACTTTATTTGGAAAGGCACACACCTGTCTATATAAGACCTCATAGCTCACAGTGCATGTCAGACCAAATAAGAATCATGAACTCAAAGGAACTGCCCAAGGAGCTCAGAGACAGAGTTGTGGCAAGGCACAGATCTAGCCAACGTTACAAAAGAATTTCTGCAGTATTCAAGGTTCCTAAGAGCACAGTGGCCTCCATAATCCTTAAATAGAAGAAGTTTGGGACCACCAGAAGTCTTCCTAGACCTGGCCGTCCAGCCAAACTGAGCAATTGTGGGAGAAAAGCCTTGGTGAGAAAGGTAAAGAAGACCCTCAAGATCACAATGGCTGAGCTCCAGAGATGCAGTAGGGAGATGAGAGAAAGTTCCACAAAGTCAGCTATCACTGCAGCCCTCCACCAGTCAGGCCTTTATGGCAGAGTGGCCCAACGGAAGCCTCTCCTCAGTGCAAGACATATGAAAGCCTGCATCGAGTTTGCTCAAAAACACATGAAGGACTCCCAGACTATGAGAAATAAGATTCTCTGGTCTGAGACGAAGATAAAACTTTTTGTTGATAATTCTAAGCGGTATGTGTGGAGAAAACCAGGCACTGCTCATCACCTGCCCAATACAATCCCAACAGTGAAACCAGGGAAAATTTGGGCCGAATGACCTCTTTAACTGGATTAGTAATATCAGCCTACAGTGGGCGAATTTCCTTCTGCTGATTATGAATAATAGGCAGTAGCCCACGATGATTTTTTATTTAATTCTGTAGTTTACACATAATGTACACTGCGGGTGCTGACTAAAACTCCCATCATTGTCGCCTGATCATGATCATCTTAGGGAGACAAGGCGTTAGATGATAGGTAACTATATCTGTATTTTTTACTTTTAATTCAATATGTATTTATTTATTTTACTTTAAGAACAGGCCCTGCCTGATGACTACTTCCATCAGCGGCGCCTGCTCTCGCCGTTATTAGTGAAAGCAGGCATAGGCTGATCTGATGGGAGTAGTACACTCATCAGCCAACGCCTGTGACCCGCGGTAAGCTTTTTACCGTAGGTCATAGTCACAGCTGCGGGCTCACACTGACATCTGACAGCATGATCCTGTAGTGCTCTAACTGGTTTTAACGATGTTACCGCCGATCAGAGCTGCCAGTGTTTCTCATGCTGCCACACAGATGACATCATAAGAAACACAGACTTCCTGAGGATTGCTAGAGAGGCAAATCAGAACACTCAATTGACTGCAAAAGACCTTCAGAAAGATTTATCAGACCCTGAACTTGTGGTACATTGTTCTACTTTTCGGAGACACGTGCACAAATATGGCCTTCATGGAAGAGTCATGAGAAGAAAACCTCTCCCGCATCTGACGCGCCCCCTGGGCCTGTGCTGTGCAGGGGATACCCGGAGCCGGATCGCTGGGGGTTGTAGTCCTCCGTGGCTGTGACCCGGTCCATCCCCAGGGAGGTCAAACCAATGGCAGTCTGAGTGTGATAACAAATGTCCGACTACGCCACCCGTGGATTGCGGTCAGTGGGGACCGCCGCTGCGCTGCAGACCGCTGAGGCTGATGTTGTATGCGCAGCCAAGTATGGGATAACTCCCCACGGGAGAAGTATTGCCTCAGGGCAGCTAGTGTGGATGATGAGAGTGATGGTGTGAGCGTCCCAGTATTAATGGTGCTGGTGCGGCGATGAAACACAGAGACTTGTGGTGCAGTTAAGGGTCTTTACTGATGGTATAACGCAGACCCTCCCGGGAGTACTGGCTAGCAGTAGAGGCCTGGTCAGTCTGAGAGCTAGCAGGATCTCCCCTTGGCCAGGTGGAGTTGTAGGCCTCCCCGTCTCTCTGCACTCTTTCCTGGCTACCTTGCTGTGTGCGGGTAGAAGTAGCCCACGTCCCTGAGTATACCGTGTGGTGCTCACCCGTATGGCCGGTGACTTGGGGCCTTCCGTTAGCCTCCGCTTCACGATGGCAGTGCTGTTCCCTTGCTTGTGACCGTGCCTCTGGGCTTCTATGGCCAGAGGACATGGAATCCCCTGCCGGTTGGATTCTGCTGCTGGACCTGGATGTCCACACAGCCTCGTACTCCGTATCCGGGTTTAGTATCTTTAGCCAAGGCGAGCTTTCTAGCTTCCAGCCTCTGGCACTCGCTCCTGCTCCTACAGAGCTTCTAGTTCTCGCTTTCCCTCTCCAGGCTCTGACTCTCAGACTCTGTCTGTCCTAATCCCGCCGCAGACCCAGTTTATAAGGGCAGATTCCTCCCCTCCCAGGTCTGGGCGGGCAGTGTTGCATGCTTAGGGCTCCTGACCAGAGAAACCTCCCACTTGCTCTCAGACATAATATTTCTATTACTGTGGCAACCAGACCCCTGGGGTGCCACACATCCTTATCATAAAAATCAGCATCAGAAGTATGCAAAAGAACATCTAAACAAGTCGGATGCATTTTGGAAACAAGTACTGTGGACCGATGAGGTTAAAATAGAACTCTTTGGCCTCAATGATCATAGGTATGTGTTGAGAAAAAGGGCACAGAATTTCAGGAAAATAATATCTCGCCAATCATTAAGCATGGGGGTGGATGAATCATTGCTTTGGGGTTGTGTTGCAGCCAATGGCACGGGGAACATTTAACGGGTAGAGGGAAGAATAGATTCAATGAAATTTCAGTATAATCTCTTTTTATTGAAATAGAAATAGACATTAACATATATAACATACATTAATAAATGCCGGTGTTTAGTCATCATGGCGATCAAAATAACATATTCTCTATCACTTCTCTGATAAGACTCATACACCTCTTATCTAATAATGTAAATGACTCGCCCCCTGGGCCGTGGGGCTCTCGGAGTCGGGCAACAGGGCAATAATGGGGGTAGTAGTGGCAACCCGGTCCGTGGCTCAGGGTGGTCAGACCAAATGTTGTGGCAGTCTATTTATATGGTTTTGCAATGTCCGACTACGCCACCCGTGGATTGCGGCTATTATGAACCGCCGCTGCAAGGCAGTCCCCTGAGGCTGATGGTGTGTGCAGCTGAGATAGTATAACTCCCCACGGGAAGAGTGTAGCCTCAGGGCAGTGTAGTAGATGGTGGGGGTGATGGTGCAGGGAGTCCCAGTACCGTTAGTGCTGGCGAAGTAAGAAGCACAAAGACAACATGTTGCAGTCCAGGGTCTTTTACTCACAGTTCGTATACTCCAAGCCACTTCTGTACAGGTAGTGACTGCCCAAGCCGTGCCACGTCCACCTGGTGAGGGGCTCGGTCAACTCCCAGGCAATTCAGGAGCATGGCACAGGACCCCCTTCTGTCCTTTCTCTGGCTCGTGCCCCACCAGTGACCAAACTTCTGTCCAGCTGTCGCGGATTTATGCGGGAAAACGTGGGCCCCGTTTCCCGCTATCATATATGGTGCCTTCCTAGCAGGTTTAGTAAGGGGTCGCACCAATATATGATCACGACCTCCGGTTCTTGGCTGAGGATTATTTGCCTCCACCAACTTGGGATCCGGTACCCTTTCCTTGCCTGACCCGTCACCCGTAATTTCCTGGGTCCTTAGGGTCCCTTCTTCCTTTTTGTTCCTGGGCCTTTCTCTTCAGTTCCTTTCTCTTTCTGTTCTGTTCCTTTCTTTCTCTCCCTCTCGCCCTGCCCATGTCCTAGGCCTGGCTCTGGAGCAGAACTCCAGCGGAGCCTCTGCTCCCCTCCTCCTCCACTCTCACTTCCTCCTCACAGACTCAACTTCTCTCTACTCTTTTAGAACTAAGATGGTGCCCACCTTATATACCTCCTCCTCTGTGTCTGAGCCCAGGTGACCTGCAACCAATGAGCTCCTTCCTATGCCCAGAAACCAGCCCCTATCTGCTCCCACATCACTAGGGTCCCGTCCCCCCCCCTCCACTCCAGCCAGGGACATAGTCAGTCGTGCTCGCATACTAATGGGAGCACCGTAGAGCTGTCCCCCGGAAATGAGGAGTGTATATGTGTGCAGCTAACTGAGCCCTGGTCCATACTCCAACCTTACCCGGGAGTGGAATACCACACCTCTGGCAGAGGTGCAATATCCCTGTAGCGGCCGAACCCTCGGGGCGCTACATAAACATTACTTTTAATCATATCCAACAGTGCAGACAACTACATAAATCAACAATACAACAGTACAAAAACAAAAAGAGAAAAAAGAAAAAAAAGAAGGGGTGGTGAGGGGGGAAGAGGAAAAAGAGAAAGAAAGATAAGAAAGGAGGGTAGGATTAGGAAATTGAAGAGGAGAAGGAGAACATAAACTAAGGCTCATTTTTTAGACTCTCTAATTAGTTCCCAGCACCAACCCAGATCCAATTCACCAATTTATCAGTCTCTCACTCAAACAGCCTGTGAAACTCCGATGAGTCCTGAAACAGAATCCAGACACTCCAGATCTTCCTGAATTTATCAGCACATCCATTAAAGTCAGCAGAAAGTTCCTCCATTCTGCAGATATTAAACATTTCATTTTTTTTTTAGATCCTTTTGATGAGGGCAGGATAGAAAGCCGAGCTTTCTCAGGACGATTTTCGACCCTACTTCCGGTAATTAGATTATAATTGGAAAATATTTTTTCCCACAAAGGTTTGATCTTACTACACTCCCACCATATGTGAAGCATAGATCCCTTTTCCACTTTACATCGCCAACATAAGTCTGAGGCTGCCGGAAATATGGTGTGAAGTTTTACTGGATACTGGTACCATCTTGCCATAATTTTGAAATTTTTCTCCTGCGCATAACATGTGACCGACATTTTGTGTGTAAACAAGAATCCTTTTCCCCAATCTGTTGAAGATATGACTACCCCCAATTCTTGTTCTCACATGTGTTGAAATTGTAACTTTCCTGAGATACTTTCCCTAATCAAATAATTATAAAGCAGCGATATTATATGATTGGGGGGAGATTCCTGTAAGAATAACCTCTTAAAAGAAGATGGTATACACTGGAATGGGGGTGCCAACCTCTGAGAAAACAAGAATGATTGCAACTGTAAGTATTCCATCCACAGCAATTTTCTAGGGGCGTGGCCTGGAGCTCATGGAGAGAGGACGTGTGTAGCTGAAGCTCTTGCCATCCAGCCTTAAACCTACAGGATTTGACCCCTTATAGGGGTTTGGTTCCCACCACAACGACAGATCATCGTCTGGGATGTCCTCCTGATCCCTTTGGATCCTTTGGATACCACTTATATCCTGATTTAACCCGCCGCATCCCATCCGCAGTTGTAACAGTAGCCCTGCTGCTGTCGGACCATTACCTCATTGCCCTTAATATACTGAAGGATTACTGTTATCCATTATACTATCTCCATTATCCTGGAAGCCTCCTAACACCTGGAAGATACCGGAGTTACACAGATTGGGCCGCCCGCCATTTGACGCGATTATCCAGAGCCTGGAGTGAAGATCACAAAATGGCGGCGGCGATTTACCTCAGCACTACACTGCTGTGATTCTGACAGGAGTCTGTCAAATAATCTCTGAACTGGACTCTGGAAAATTCTTATTTCACGGATTTTATGCATTTATATATCTGCTGAACTTCTACTCTAAAACCACTGAAAAAGGAATCTGGACTCCTCAACCCTTAGATGATCACAAACAGGATCGACCTCTCACTGAAGCCTTGGATTAGGTCTTATATTGTGATAGTCATTCTCACTTCTTCTCTATCTTAACCCTTTGCTGTTCTTATTCCTCTGTAAAGTAATTAATACAACTGTTTGCCTTAACTGCCCATTGCACATATAGCTTGATAATTTGCCATTGCTTAGTATAAAACGATTTTCCTATACTATATCTGGGGTATTGTTACTAGTGTCGTACTTTTGTGTTATTGAGTAATTGTTTATCTAAATTTACCACCTGAGACTTACTCTCCTATTTACTCATTTGATCATCCTTGTCTTACTGTGTAACTGATAAGTAGTATAGACATATTTGCATATATCTACAATATATCAATGTAAACTCTAATATTTGGGAAGGCTCTCTGAAAACCATGGCGTTTATGAAATCCAAGCTAGATAAATCCAAACCCACTTATAAAGACTCAGCTCAACTAGGAAACCCACATAGGAATAGATCTAGATCCCCTACTAAACAGAGTGATAATGACTCAAGGTCAAGGGATCGAGGCATGAAATCTGATGACTCCACAAATCCAGAATTTGATCCCCAGAAACAAAGGAGAGAAAAGAGGAAGGAGTCGGCCTTTAAACTAGCATCTGCACAAAAACCGACAGTGCAGGAGAGTTCTGACTCAGATGAAGACTCGTCCCTTATAACTAGTCCTCCTAAGCAACGGATAAGGACAGACAGCCCTCCGTCTTTAGAAGTTACGGACCCGTTGCAGAATTTTGATTGGAAACAGCCAATTGACCAATCATTTTTTAAAGGGATATTCTCTGCCTTCAAGGAGTCCCTTCGCATTGACTTCGACACTAGGTATGATAAACTTCAGAAACAAATCGACTCAGTTACCAACAAAATAGATAAGACTGAGTCTGAGATCTTTGAATTGGAGCAAAAAAATAACAGACTAGAAAAAGAGTACCACCTCCTCAAGGAGGAATTTAGAACAGTAATAAATAAGCTCACTGACCTGGAGGACAGAGGTAGACGACAGAACTTAAAATTCAGAGCTATACCAGAGTCTGTCAAGTCTGACCAACTTGCCCCCTACATCAAAAATTTGATTAGAACGGCAATTCCATCTTTATCTGACCTAGAAGTAACACTGGACAGGACACATCGGCTTCCTAAGCCTAAACACCTGAAACCTGATGTCCCAAGGGACGTTATCACTAAGTTCCATTTTTACCAGACTAAAGAGCAGCTCATGGAGTTTCTTAGGCACAAAAAATCATTCCCTAAACCATATGACTCCATCAAGATCTTTGCTAACTTGTCGAGAGAGACAATGACCCAACGTAAAAACCTAACAAAGGTCACCGACGTATTACGAAATAATCAGATCCCCTATAAATGGGGATTCAACCCCACAAAGGTCCTGTTTCACCACCAGGGGAAAAATTACAGTATTTCTGACATTGCGGATGGGGGTAAACTCTTCAGGGACCTAGGAATTAACATCACCTGACGTTCCAATCTAATTAATGGGCTTAGGCATTAGGCCATAACTTTAGTCCCGCCTAGGAGGTCATCATCAAAACGTTAGTCCCTCCTTGTTTGGAACTTGGTATTTAGTTACTGGACTTAGACCTGTATTGAGGTATTTTATCGCTCAAGTTAAGTTGTTTTTTTTTTTTATTATTATTTAATTTCTATCTTTGTCTAAGGTTGTAGACTTGATCTGATTTATATTCTTTCTGGACATTTTATAGTTAATTTTTGAAAACATGCTTTGGAAAAAACAATGGACGATTTTATTTCACCAAATATTGAGCTTTTACCATTGCTTGTACAGTATAAGTCATGTCACTTAGATTTCTAACACATAATGTCAATGGCCTCAATACTCCACAGCGCCGTTTCTTTGCCTGGAAGACAATTAAGGACTATAATGCTGATATAGTAGCTCTCCAGGAAACTAAATTCTCCTCTGTCAAGCCACCCCATTTCGCTCATAAAGAATTCCAAAATATATTTTACGCCAATAATATCAAGAAAAAGTGGGGAGTAGCCCTGTTAATCAAAAATTCTGTCTCGTTTGAATTAATCTCAAGCCTTAAAGATCCAAATGGGAGGTATATTATATTAATCTGCAAACTGAACCACCAAATTTTTACCCTCGCTAATGTATATGTACCCAACCAAGGCCAAATATCCTTCCTGAATAAAATAATGCGTACTATTACCCAAAATAAACAAGGTGATTTAATTCTCTTCGGAGACTTTAACATTGTACCAAATTCTCTCCTGGACTCTTCTAACAAGTCAAGGCGTCAATCTTCCTCACTAGGCCCATAGTTGCTCAAAATGGATTTATACGACGTTTTTAGATGCCTTCATTCGTCTTCCCTGGAATTCACTCATTACTCTGGTACTCACAATTCCCACTCTAGGATAGATCTAATTCTCACTAACATATTCTCACTTCCTAAATTTAAAAATATACTAATAGCACCCAGAGTGTGGTCAGATCACTCACCTGTAATATTCGAAGTAACAAACCCCCAAAATACCATTGTAGAAAAAATCTGGCGTAATAATAGTTTCCTCTATAACCATCCTGTCTACAAAAAAGAAATCGACAAAGCCATCCAGAACTACTTCAATGAGAATGACACTGATGATATCTCTATATTCACACTTTGGTCGGCCTTCAAGGCAGTACTTAGAGGCAAGCTTATACAATTAAATTCACAACTAAACAAATCTAATAGAGAAAAAACTCAAAAATTAGTTCATGAAATTTATGCTTTAGAGCAAAAACAAGTCTCCAATCCTTCATTTGACTATTCAAAAGATATCCTTAAATTGAGAACAAACCTTAAATCTCTCCTCACCACCGAGTATGACAAATTTATACAGACTACTAAATCTAGGTACTATTTCTCTGCTGACAAACCATCGAAACTGCTTGCAGCTAAGATTAGACAGTACAAAACTAAGTCACGTATTAGCGAGATTAGAGACCCCCTAGGCCATTCCTATAACCATCCTAAAGATATAGTCAAAGTTTTTGCAAATTTTTATAATTCCCTATATAACCTAAAAGATGATCCAAGCTTCTCAAAACCTTCTGATTCAGACATTAATAATTATTTACACAAACTACATTTACCCACACTAACCGACCAAGACCTACAAGATTTGAACCTCCCATATTTACCAAAAGAGATTTCGGGAGTAATCAAAGGACTTAAACTGGGCAAATCTCCAGGCCCCGATGGACTACAGAATGAGCTATATAAAACTTTTGAAACTCGTTTAGTTCCCTACCTAACCAAATTAGCCAACCATACAACACAACAGGCCTATCTTCCTCAGGATATGCTTGAAGCGATAATAACCATAATCCCAAAAGAAAAAGGTGACCCACTCGACACAAAGAACTAGGCCCATATCCCTCCTAAATTCGGATACAAAAATTTTAGCGAAGTTGGCTGCGGAAAGATTAAAAATTCATATCGGTAAATTGGTGCATGAGGATCAGACGGGTTTTATTCCTGGCAGAAATACTGCCGATGCCACCAGAAGAGCAGTCAATCTCATTACCCTAGTTGAGCGTTCCAATCTTCCTTCGGCCTTCCTTGCACTGGATGCAGAGAAGGCTTTCGACAGGGTCTACTGGCCATTCCTATTTAACACACTACAAAAATTTGGTCTCAAGGGTAATATTCTCAACCTAATTAAGTCAATGTATTCTGCTCAATCAGCTCGTGTCTATTCCAATAGTTCTTTGTCACAAAGATTTTCCCTGTCTAATAGCACTAGACAGGGGTGCCCTCTTTCCCCCATTCTTTTTGCCCTGTTTATAGAGCCATTTGCCTCTTCTATTAGAGAAAACATTAACATTACTGGCATCCCTGTCAATACTAAGCAAAGCAAAATAGCCCTATTTGCGGATGATATTTTACTTACCATCTCAAATCCCCTTAAGTCCCTGAGGCATATTACCACCACAATTGACGAATTCTCACACCTATCACTATACAAAGTTAATAAGTCTAAATCTCAAATAATTGACTTTAACATAGAAAACACATTTCTACAATACCTAAAAAAAGAATTTGAGTACATATGGGAGGAGAAGAAAATTATATATCTGGGAATTAAGTTGACTAAACCTTCTTCAGATCTAGTCTCAGAAAATTTGACCACACTATTCAACACTTTTCATTTAGATTACATTCGCCTGGCTAAGCTAGAAATCTCATGGCTAGGTAGAATTGAAGCGTTCAAGATGCTCTTACTCCCAAAATTTATTTATGTCATAAGATCTATTCCCATTTTTAAACCAAAACAATGGTTCAAGAAACTACAATCTCAACTTATGAAATATATTTGGAACCATAAAAAGGCAAGAATCCCTACCCTCTCATTATTAAAACATAAAAAGATGGGAGGACTGGGTGTTCCCAATTTATATAATTATTATCTGGCCACCACATTAAAGCTTTCTCAGGGATGGTTAATTGAATCTAATAACACATCCTGGATCAACATAGAGACGTCAGCTGCTAAAACTGAACAATTAAGGTCCCTAATTCTCGCCCACCTTATTGAGCCTTCTAGGCCCCCGCCAAACTACCCCACCTTAAAAGCCGTTATTCTGGCCTGGAGAGACTTGGTAAACAAATCCTCTACACACTTCCCTTTAATTAAAATTAAAAATATCCCTTTGGTTGTACTAGAAATCTTAATTACAAACCTCGACCTGTCGACCTGGCTAGATAAAGGCATAAATACTGTTAATGACCTCATTTCTGATGATACCCTCTTACCCTTTTACACATTACAAACTAGATACTCTCTCTCAAGAGATGAGAGGACGAATTGGAAGCTTATCTCTAATTTGCTTACGAAACCTTCCCTCACGTTTGCCATGCCACAAATAGTAGTACAATTAATAAATAATCCAGAGAAAACATCTATTTGGAAGACAAATGCATTGTATAAAATTTTTAATGAGGAAGTGAATTTGCCTTACCACCCCTTTTTTAAAACTTGGGAGAAAGAACTTAACATTAAAATAGATCTGAATAAAATGAGTAAGACCTTAAACATAATATACTCTCACACAGCTTCAGCGACAATGCATGAGTCTTACTTCAAGGTTCTTTCACGGTGGTACTGGACTCCAATAAAACTTCATCGCATTAACCCCACCAATTCGCCTTATTGCTGGAGGAAATGCAATAATCAAGGCACATTAACCCACATGTTCTGGGGATGTCCTAGACTGCTTAAATTTTGGATGGATACTAAACTCTTAATATCAGATATCACAGGAATGACCATATTCATTACTCCACAATTAGCCCTCTTGTCAATTGGAATAGAAGACTTCCCAAAGCAGTTACGATTTATAATTTCGCATATTATAGTGACTGCTAGACTCATTATTGCTACGAGATGGACTAAACCTGATCCACCCGGTATAGATGTACTTATACACCGAATTACCCAACATAGCGTGTATGAACACAATATAGCAATTAGAAGCAACTCTTTCTCAAAATACCTAGATCGTTGGACCCCCTGGATCTCTAAATACTTACCGCTACTCTTACATAAGGCCAATTGACATTCCATATATTATCAAGTGAACCAATTGTTTGACTCTCTCCTTTGTTCTTTTTAATGGTAATACAGAACTTCCTTTAGCTCAATTAAAATCTAAATTTTTTATGAATCTTTTTTATTTTTATTTTTTTAGACACATTTAATGTATTTCTTTAATAAACCTAAAGTTTATGTCTTCATAGATTTTATGTCTAGACTCATTAATAGAGTACTTATCTATTTTCTGTTTGTATTTGAAACTATACTATATTGTACAATACAGTGATTTCTAAACCTTTTTGTCTACAATATGTACATTGTTTGTTTTCCTTTTCCCCCCTCTCCCTTCCCTTCCCTCCCTTTTTAATTTATGTACCCTACTCCTTCCCATCCCCTGGCTACTTTAAAAACTTTTTCAATAAAAATATTTTGAAACACAGCAATTTTCTAGACAGAGACCTATCCTGTAATGTATTGAATGATGGTATTTTACCATTTTCTAATATATGTAGGAGGCGAGTGTCCTCCATAGCTCTCCATCCCAAGAAAGATTCTCTCAGATATCCAGGAGGAAAGGAAACATTAGAGAAAAGTGGCGTAAGAGGGCTGAATGTTCTAGAGGGATGGTATTTTTTCATAGTTGCATGCCAAATTTTAAATGTTCCCCTAGTCAATTCTGTCAAGCCTCCTATCGAGAAAACATCAGAGGCAAAAAGCCAAGGAAGGTGCTTCAAAGGAACACCCACCCCTTCCTGCTCAATAGTGACCCATTGTTTTGTCAGAGAGTTGACATGGCAGTCTATAAAGTGACCTAAAACAGAAGCTTGAAAGTATATTTTAAAATTCGGAAATCCAGCTCCACTGGCTATTTAGGGCGGTTTAATGTCTGCATATTTATCCTGGGTCTATATTTACCCCACACAAACCTGATTAATGCTGTATGTAGTTTGCTGAAGGAGCTGCATGGGGAGAAATGGGAACAGTTTGAAAAATGTATAAAAAGCGGGGCAATATATCGGTTTTTACTGCATTCATTTTACCAAACCAGGATAGTCTCAGTTTACTGTAATTCAGTAGGTCTTTATATGTACGATCCAAAAGCGATTGGTAATTTAGTGCAAAAAGTTTTGAAAAGTCAGGAGAAATGAGCACGCCTAAGTATTTTATCGCTTCTGACTTCCATTTAAAAGGGAAGTTATCCATTACATGTTCAACTTCTCTCTGTGACAGCGATAAATTTAATGCCTCCGATTTTGAATAATTAACTTTAAAATTACTCAGGATCTATCAAACTCCTTCATTAAAGCAGGAAGAGATGTCTGAGGCTGAGACACATGGAGGAGAAGGACATCTGCATATAATGCTGTCTTATATGTGATGCGACCCCTGGGCCGTGGGGTACTCGGCAGCCGGGCCTCTGGTTGCTGGGGGATATCACGGTAGCTGGCCCGGTCCATGACCCAGGGCGGTCAGTAAAAGGGGGGATACTTTATAGGGGATTTAAGAAAGCGTTCGTGACACCACCTGTGGATTGCGGCTAGAGGGAGCCGCCGCAGCGGAGCAGTCCTCTGGAGCTGGTGTTACGGCAGCAGGGATGGTGTGGCTCTCCACAGGTAGAGGTAGCTCCAGGGCAGCATGGGGTGTAATGGTGGTGGTGCAGGGGAGAGAGACGGCAGGACGGTCCCGGAGGAAAGACGGACTCTCACACGGGGGTAAGCTTCAGTTCCTTTACTGGTGATGTTGCAGGCACGGTCCAGGGTACTCCAGGCGAAGGGCACACTTTTGGACTCTCCCCAGTGAGCGGGTATAGGACCTCCTGATCCGTTGCTTTATTCTCTAAGCTTCTGACCTGCCTGGAGCTAGGCCTAGCTTGGTTACTGTCTCTCTTTGCACCTGCTGACCTGGTGGTATGGCCTTCTCTTTGGAGATCACTCTGCCTGGACGCTGGGACCTCCGTGACTCCTACCCCTGGTACTGTAAGCAGCGTTTGGTGAACCTGGGACCTGTAGTCCTCCAGGGGTTCCGGTTGTTCCTACTGGGTATAAAGGGTCCCTGTAGGCGCGGACCCGGTGTCCGGTATATATATATCTGCCCCCTCCCTACTTCTTCCTTCTCCTCTCGCCTTCGGCCACACTCAAGGCCCTCACACGTGCTGTAGACCTTGGTTCGCCTAAGCACAGCAGCCAGCGTGCTGCTCTCTTCACTGCTTTCTGAGCGTCAGCACGCTCTCTGCTCAACTCTGAGCTGTGTTCCTCTCTGTGTCTGAACACTAAACTGAGCTGCCTAGCTCCACCCTCCCTATATATATCCCTAACGGGCTCCCTCTGCTGATCTGAGGTGGTAAGGTGGAGGTGCGTGAATGTGTGAGGGCCTCTTGTGGAGAAGTCCATCCATGCACCTTTCTGGGTTCTGTGACACCAATGTGCAGCAGGGTGCCACATTCCCCACTAGTAAAACTCAGTACTTCTGGACTGAAGCATTTTTCTCAAACAGGTTTAAAAAATAACATTTCTTCCCTTTATGGGAGGCACTTTCCTTGAACGTTGCAGGTGACATTATAATACAATAATTACAACTATAAATAACAATAAAGTTACAGTCAGTCCCGTAACTTGGTGTCCATTTCACCGAAGAAAGAACATGAGGGACCCGCCTGAAAGCACTCAACGTAGGCTCTGGGCGTGGCTACAGGGCATGGGTGATCCAGGTGCTGGACCACGTCTTCGGCCACGCCAAATGGGTTTTTGTTCCGTGGTCTAATAAGGGGCACTCCAGGGAGCGCAACTATGTACATGACAGTTTTTGGGCTGCTCACAGTCCTCAGCCACTGAGTCCTTTATATATACCCTTACGGGTAACCAAATAAACACATATATTTCAGTTTATACAATAAACATGATGCAATATCCTACTGGGTAACTATTTATACTGCAGGTATTTCTCTATTTACTCCCTATACCTGACAGGGGTCTGGCCTTTACTGCTACGTGATGACCTACGTAGTACGGGGATGCGTGTAGTGTGGATGCTTGTGTAATTTCCCGCTCTATGGGTTGGTGGACTGCAAGACTGCCTTAACCTCTCTACGGGACTGGCAAGTACACTGCTTACTGGGCCTTCTGGCTCTGCTTCTACCGGTGATCCTTCTTCCGGGGATTCTTCCTGAGCAGGCTCTTCTGGGGCACTTACAGGTTCTACTTGCAATGGAGGGTCTTCTGGCTGTTGGTAGAAGTGTAACACAGGTATTATTACCGCTCCATCCAGTTGAGGCCAATCTGCCGGGAAATCTCCTAAGACAGTATGGAGTACTTCTTCTTTAGGCTCCTCCGGTACGGTGAGAGGCACTTCCTCCTGGGGCTTCAGCGGACTTGGGCACAACTTCAGATGGTCTCTTGATACCGTTGCAGTTGTTCTTCCTCCGTCTTTGCTAATTAGACAGGTTTTCCTATTGTCGAACCTGGAATTCAACACAGTGTAAGGTTCCCTTTCCCACTGGTCGTCAAGTTTGTGGCTTCTTCTCTTTCGTTTCAACACAACTTCTCCAGGTGTCAAGGGTTTGGCTGGTGCACTCTTGTTGTACTGTGCTTCCTGCTTATCTCTCACCCTACTTAGACTGTTTTCGACACAGGCCTGTACTCTCTTGTACTGCTCCTGTCGAGTCGCATCCCAGTCTTCAGTGGACATATCTGCTTCCCGCTCTACCACTCCAAGCTCCAGGTCCATGGGCAACTTTCCGTGTCTTGCTCTCATGAGGTACGCTGGAGGAACTCACAGGTGGTGGAACTCACAGGTATGTGATTGTACAGATCTACCAGGTCAGGTAGTTTGTCTGGCCACTGGTTTCTTTCCTCTAGAGGTAAGGTCTTCAACAGGTCGATGACTATGTTATTCATCTTTTCACATAACCCATTGGTTTGGGGGTGGTACGGTGTAGTCTAGATCTTCTTACACCTGTACAGATGGCAAAACTCTTTGAACATCTCGGCTTCAAAGGCAGGGCCTTGATCCATCAGCACTTTATCCGGGTATCCATGGGGCCTGCAGAAGTATGTTTGAAATGTCCTTGCTGCTGTTTCTGCCATCAGATCCTTGATGGGGGCTACCACCAGGAACCAGGAGTAGTGATCCACCATGGTCAGGGCATAAAAGTAGCCTGACCTGCTGGGTGACAAATTGACGTGATCCAGGGCAACGATCTCCAGGGGCTGGGTTGTCTTGATGGACTGCAGGGGTGCCTTCTGGCTGCTGTAGTCTTTTCTTCTGAGACTACAGGGTCCAAAATCCCAGCACCACCTCTCTATGGAGCTTCGCATTCCAACCCAGTAAAACCGACTCTTCAGGAGAGTTTCCAGCTTTTTCCAGCCAAATTGCAATGCTTGATCGTGGTAGACCTCCAATACCATCTGGATGTCTGTCCTGGGCACTACGATCTGCCATACCATCTCATGGGTCCTGGGGTTAACATACTTTCGGCACAGTTTCTCTCTATAGATGAACAGCCGGCTTCTCTCATTCCACAGTTGCTTGGCTTGTGGAGACGCGTCCGTCTCCAGAGAGGAACCTTCCTGGGTTATCAGTTCTATGATATGGCTGACAACCGGGTCGCTGTCCTGGGTCTCCTTCCAACTGTGGTGAGGTAAAGGGTTTAGTGTGTTACCACGATACCTCCTGGAGGTGCGCTGCTCGTGGACCATCCCATTTCTATGGAAGGCAGGTAGCTCAATCTCCTGCAGGTCATCCACTTCTTCTTCAGTGTCCGACTGGTGAGGCTTGTGGCCTGCCCGGTACTTGATGGTGAACTGATAGTTTGACAGACGGGCCATCCAACGCTGTTCCATGGCTCCCAACTTAGCTGTCTCTAGATGTGTCAAGGGGTTGTTGTCAGTGTAAGCCGTAAACTTACTGGAGGCCAAGTAGTGCTTGAATCGTTCAGTGATGGCCCAGACCAAGACCAGGAGCTCCAACTTGAAGGTGCTATAGTTTTCTGGATTCCTCTCGGTAGGGCGGAGCTTCCTGCTGGCATAGGCAATCACCTTCTCTTTGCCATACTGCTTCTGGCTTAACACAGCTCCTAGTCCCTCATTGCTGGCATCAGTGTACAGCAGGAATGGTTGGCTGTAGTCAGGGTAGGTCAGGATTTCTTTGCCAGTCAGGATCTCTTTCATCACTGCAAAGGACTCAGCCTGCTCTTTACCCCACTGGAAGGGGGGGTTCTTGCCTCTGTTGGACGGTATTACCAGGAGATCTTGCAAAGGTGCTGCCTTCTTGGTGTAGTCCTTTACAAACCTCCGGTAATACCCAACCAGTCCCAGGAACTGACGTACCTCCTTGAGATTCTTCGGCTCCGGCCATTTCTGGATGGCAGTGACCTTCTCCGGGTCTGGTGCTACTCCTTCTGGACTGACGATGTGCCCCAGGTACTGAACCTTCCGTTTGAGCAGGTGGCACTTGGAAGGCTTCAATTTCATCCCATACCGGGACAATGCTTCAAATACCTCCACCAGGTGCTTCAAATGGTCCTCATACGTCTTGGAGTACACTATCACGTCATCCAGGTATAGCAGCACGGTATCGAAGTTACGGTGTCCCAAACAGCACTCCATCAATCTCTGGAACGTTCCAGGGGCGTTGCAGAGTCCGAAAGGCATACTATTGAACTCGCAGAGTCCCATCGGGGTAGTGAAGGCCGTCTTCTCCCGGTCCTCCTCAACAACTGCTACTTGGCAGTACCCACTAGTGAGGTCAAGGGTAGAGAAGTAATTTGCAGGCTTTAATGCAGCCAGGGATTCCTCTATACGGGGCAAAGGGTATGCATCTTTATGTGTTATGCGATTTACCTGTCTGTAATCTACACACATCCTCATGCTTCCATCCTTTTTCCTGACCAGGACCAGGGGAGCTGCACACGGGCTACAGCTATCTCTTATTACCCCTGCCTTCCTCATGTCATGCAACATTTCCTTCGCTTTCTGGTAGTGTGCTGGTGGGATTGGCCTGTAACGTTCTTTGATGGGTGGATGGTCATCTGTGGGTATATAGTGTTGTACCCCTTTAATCCTCCCGAAATCAAGTGGGTGTTTGCTGAATACCTGCTCGTATTCCTGGACCACCCTGTATACACCTTGTTTTTTATGGACTGGAGTGGCGTCAGTCCCAACATGGAGCTGTTGACACCAATCCTCCAACTGAGCTTCGGAGTCATTGTCCACCACTGTATCTGGTGGGGTCAAGGATTCCACTGTGTGTATGGCGTTGTTATCGTTGTTATCCACAGTATACAACCTGGCGACAGTGGCATATCTTGGTAATTTAACTTCATCCTCCCCATAATTTAGGAGTTGTACGGGTACCCTCCCATTGCGTACATCAACCACCCCTCTGGCAGTTAAGAGTGTAGGCCTGTGCTCCGAACTAATGGGCTCCACTACTGCCTGATAGTTCTGTCCTTTGAGACCTATTGCTGCTCTACACCAAATCAGCATTTCACTCATCGGGGGAATCATAATGGGTATCGGGTCTGTGACCCGTACATTAGCAATTTCACCACCTGATAGCTTTACCTGTTGCTGGTACATAAGGGCTCGGATCTCTTTCTGGAGCACCCTCCTGTGCCCTGGTTTGGCGGTGTCAGCAATCTGTTGGAGCAAAAACACTTCTCCCAAACAGTTACCGACAATATTCGTACCAAGTATAATATACAAGTCTGTATCACCAGGATTAAACTCCACTACAATCAGCCCTTGGTCCTTTAGTTCCACTCTCCCCACCTTCACTGTCACATTCTTAACCCCTACTAGGTTAAGAGAAAGGCCGTTAGAGGCATACACGGAGAGGTTCGGGGCTGGGGCTGGAGTTCGTCTAAGGACCAGAACCTTTTGTAGAGGACATCAGGCATGATGGTTACCTGAGATCCAGTGTCCAGCAGGGCAGGTGTCGCGATGCCATCCAGCACAATGGACAGGAAAGGTCTTCCTCCCACGAACCGATGGTACCAGTTTGATGGGCCTGCTTGATTTACTCCTGGGTGTCGGCCCTCGGCCCAATGGTTTGCTTGTTTAAAGGACAGTTCCGCTCTGTGTGGCCTGCCTTCTGGCAGCGGTAGCAGATGAACTCTCCTGGAGGGCGACGTTGGTCGTTGGTCCTCCCATGGGGTGGCGTTGTCCTCCTCTGGGGTGGCGTTGTCCTCATACGGGGTGGCGTTGTCCTCCTTCTTCTTCTCATCCAGGGGACATCCTCAGGGCTGTCGGCGAGTAGTATCCGTCCTTCCGGCTCGGGCTCATCCTGTAGCTACAGGGTGCTGAGGACAGTGGCCAGGGTTTTACTTAACTGGCGCACTTCATAGCGCAGGCTGTCCAGCTCGCTAGGTGGCACTGTTTGCATCTTTGTTTCCACCGTTAGTGAAGGAGCAGTGGGTGCTGCGGGCACTGGGGTGGCCCCACCCTGGTAACGCTGGATAGCAGTATCTGATGTTTCCAGGGGCTGCAGACCATTTATAGCCTCGTCCTTAAGGTACGAACCTGTTTCAGGGCCTGCAGGGCTTCCTGTAAGCGCCAGGCATAGTCCCGGACACTGTCCTCAGGTTTCTGGACACAGTGGTAGAACCTCATCCGGAGGTCTGTCTCAGTGCGGTTTTCAAACACAGTTTGCAGTCTCTTAAAGATGATGAATACTGATTCCGAGTCTGAGGCTGGCTAGGTTTCAATTTCCCGCTCTGCGGCACGAGTCAATTGTCCCAGCACAACAGCAGTTCTCTGTTTACCGGTCATAGAATACATGTCTAGCACACCGCATATTTTCCTCTTGAATCCGGACAGGGTGTCCGGTTTTCCATTATACTGGGGAAGCCATTTCTGTTAGAACCCTTCTGTTTGTTTTTGTTTCTATCTTGTGTTTTGCGTTCACGTGACCATCTTCCTATATATTCCAGCTACGCCCTTCGGGCCTTGCTGGACTTCAGTGTTGTTTTGACTGTCTCTCTAGCCAGGTGCTTTTGTGCCTATCTATCTCTAGTTTGCTTGGTCCTCTGGACCTCTAGTACTTTTGTCAGTTTTTATTTTGCTACAGGAAGATGGCGAGAAATCTCGGGAATGGCGGGAAAACTTCACCACAGTGAGTATTACAGTCTCTAAAGGCGCACAGTACCCGGTGGCAACGGGCATGGAATCCTGTTCGTGACGCCAAGGCTGATGCGCCCCCTGGGCCGTGGGGTACTCGGCAGCCGGGCCTCTGGTTGCTGGGCCGGTCCGTGACCCAGGGCGGTCAGTAAAAGGGAGGATACTTTATAGGGGATTTAAGAAAGTGTTTGTGACGCCACCTGTGGATTGCGGCTAGAGGGAGCCGCCGCTGTGGAGCAGTCCTCTGGAGCTGGTGTTACGGCAGCAGGGTTGGTGTGGCTCTCCACAGGTAGAGGTTGCTCCAGGGCAGCGTGGGGTGTAATGGTGGTGGACCAGGGGAGAGAGACGGCAGGATGGTCCTGGAGGAAAGAAGGACACTCACACGGGAGTAAGCTTCAGTACCTTTACTGGTGATGTTGCAGGCACGGTCCAGGGTACTCCAAGCGAAGGGCACACTTTTTTACTCTCCCCAGTCAGCGGGTATAGGGCCTCCTGATCCGTTGCTTTATTCTCTAAGCTTCTGACCTGCCTGGAGCTAGGTCTAGCTTGGTTACTGTCTCTCTTTGCACCTGCTGACCTGGTGGTAAGGCCTTCTCTTTGGAGATCACTCTCCCTGGATGCTGGGACCTCCGTGACTCCTAGCCCTGGTACTGTAATCAGCATTTGGTGAACCTGGGACCTGTAGTCCTCCAGGGGTTCCGGTTGTTCCTACTGGGTATAAAGGGTCCCGGTAGACGCGGACCCGGTGTCCGATATATATATATCGGGGTGAGCCTGGTATGCTCCTCTGCCCCCTCACTACTTCTTCCTTCTCCTCTCGCCTTTGGCCACACTCAAGGCCCTCACACATGCTGTAGCCCTTGACTCGCCTAAGCACAGCAGCCAGCATGCTGCTCTCTGAGCGTCAGCACGCTCTCTGCTCAACTCTGAGCTGTGTTCCTCTCTGTGTCTGTGACTCGCCCAGGGGAATGGGGATGACTCGGTACCCGTGCCTTTAGCCTGGCCTTTAGGGATGTCGCGGTGGTCGGCTCCGGGGCCCTTACCCTGGGGTCGCTCCTTAAAAAGGGTGGATATTTGTTAATTTTAAGATAGAGTTTGTGATGCCACCTGTGGCTTCTGGTGAGGATCACCAGCGCTGCGCAGTCCACTGAGGCTGTTGATAAGGCAGCTCGATGGTATAGCTCCCCACAGGTGGAGATAGGCCTCAGGGCAGTGTATGACGGGGAATGCAGGACAGGCGAGACTGTGCCAGGTCAGAGCAAGAACAGGGACAGACACGATAGTCACTTCAGTACATTTTACTGATGGAAATTCAGGCACATCCCGGAGCGCTGTAGGGTGAAGGGTGCATGTCAGGATCCTCCCCAATGAGCGTTTTTTGGGCCTCCTGCTTCTTGCCTCTGCGTAGTAAGTTTCTGACCTGCCTGGAGCTAGGCCTAACTTTGTCTCTGTCCTGCGCTGGCTGACCTTGTGGTAGGGCCTTTTCTTGGATTACACGCACCTTAGCTGCGGGCCTATGTGTCTCCTGGCTCTGTTACGTATCAGCACTTTAGCGATCCTGGGACTTGTAGTTCTCCAGGGATTCCGGTTTATCTTACTGGGTCGTGGAGATCCCGGTAAGCTTCAGACCCGGTGTCCGGTAACCGCTTCGGGGTGAGCCAATTAAGCTCCTCTGCCCCCTATGTGCTAACTCTCTACTCGCCTTCGGCCTACTCGGGCCCTCACTAGGCTACTCACACTAACGGCAGCTTGCCGTGCTTCACCGATCTTATGGCGCCAGCATGCCTAAAGCTCACCACTCTGAGCTACAACTGAGTCTGGATCTGGATAAGCTCCACTGCAGGATAGCAATTGCAGGAGCTGGAACAGGCTTTTGTCCTCTGAGGTAACTCCTCTCAGGCTGTACTGGACTCACTGCTAAACCAGAATAACTCTGACTAACTGCCGCCTGGCTCCACCTTCCCTATTTATCTATCCCTAACGGGCTCCCTCTGGTGGTCTGAGGTGGAAGGTGGAGATGTGTGAATGGTTATGGGGGCCTCTTGTGGAGGAATCCTTCAATACACCCTTCTAGGATCTGTGATACCAAGCACAGCTGGGCATCACATTTGAACACTAAACTGAGCTGCCTAGCTCCACCCTCCCTATACATATCCCTAATGGGCTCCCTCTGCTGGTCTGAGGTGGTAGGGTGGAGGTGTGTGAATGTGTGAGGGCCTCTTGTGGAGAAGTCCATCCATGCACCCTTCTGGGTTCTGTGGCAAGAATGCACAGCAGGGCGCCACATATGTCCTGGTACCTATTTTAACCCCATGAATATTGCTGTTTTTCCTTATTGCATTGACCAAGAGTTCCATCACTATCACGTACAGAAGGGGGGACAGAGGGCACCCTTGTCTAGTCCCGTTTCGTATCGCAAAAGGTAAGGACAAGGTTCCATTGACCCTAACTCTAGCAGTAGGGCCAGAGTACAGGGAAAAAATTAACTGTAAAAATTGTGGTCCAATGCCTATTTGACATAATGCCTCCTTCATAAACCCCCAATGAACCCTGTCAAAGGCCTTCTCTGCATCAACAGATAAAAGGCCCATATATGGAGCGAATTTTAGCTTTAGAGATTAGCAACATGCTCATAATAGTGTTGTCTCTTGCCTCTCGGCCCTGAATAAATCCAACTTGATCCTACTTGATCAGTATTTATAAGAGAGGGCAACAATGGGGTAAGTCTTTCTGTTAGTATTTTTGAGAGTATTTTAATGTCCACATTTATTAGTGATATGGGTCTATAATTAGCTGTGATTGTAAGATCCTTACCTGGTTTAGGGAGAACGTTAATATGAGCTTCCAATGATTGGGGGACAAAACATGTCTTATCATTTAATGAATTAAAGGTTTTGTTCATAACAGGGGATAGCTGAGTTTTAAGGGACTTATAGAATGCTGGAGTAAATCCGTCTGGGCCAGGACTTTTACCAGATGGTGTAGATTGAATTGCAAGATTGACCTCCTGCTCTGTAATGTCCTTTTCCAGTGCCTCAGAAACATGACTATCTAAAGAGGGTAAAGAAGTATCTTGTATGTACTCCTTAATTCGGATAGATAGGTCAGAAGGGGAGAGATCAGAGTATTGCCTTTTAATATTGTACATCTTCTCATAGTTTGAGCGGAATATGTCAATGATTTCTGTAGGATTATGAGCATCCTCCCCATTTTGTTTTTTGATATATGGAACGTATGCCGCCACAGAGCAAGGGTGAAGCAACCTTGAGAGTGCCCGTCCACATTTATCTGACGATTCATAAAAAAAGTTTTTAATTAGCTCCCTGTGTCTTAGGTATTTTTGGTCTAGCAAGATCTTGAGAACATTCCTTTTTTCGGATAATTCTGCAAGAGTGTTAGGCGACAATGTAGGTTTATGCGAGACCTCAAGTGTGTGTATCTGTCTCAAAAGGTCATTTACCTTTAGAGTTCTCTCCTTTTTGAGTTTTGAACCATGCTTAATCAACACGCCTCTCATGACACATTTTAAAGTTTCCCATTGAAGAGGTATTGAGGTCTGATCTGCTTTATGAATCTGCAAAAAATAATCAATAGAATCCTTTAATTCTGCCATACAGATTTTGTCATTTAGAAAGTGATCATTTATTTTCCATGTCCATGTACGCTGGACCAGGGAGGGTACAGTGTCCATTTTAGGACATGATCAGATATCCAAATCAAGCATCGGAATGATGTCAGTTTGAGGCTAAATACCCTGTCTGACAAGTGATTCTGACAAGCGATCCTGACAAGTAATTTTGACAAGTGATTTTGACAGGTGATTCTGACGAGTGATTTTGACGAGTGATTTTGATGAGTGATTCTGACAAGTGATTCTGACAAGTGATTTTGACAAGTGATTTTGACAGGTGATTCTGACGAGTGATTTTGACGAGTGATTTTGATGAGTGATTCTGACAAGTGATTCTGACAAGTGATTTTGACAAGTGATTTTGATGAGTGATTTTGACGAGTGATTCTGACGAGTGATTCTGACAAATGATTTTGACAAGTCATTCTGACAAGTGATTCTGACAAGTGATTTTGACAAATCATTCTGACAAGTGATCCTTACAAGTGATTTTGACAAGTGATTTTGACGAGTGATTTTGATGAGTGATTCTGACAAGTGATTTTGACAAGTGATTTTGACAAGTGATTCTGACAAGTGATTTTGACAAGTGATTTTGATGAGTGATTCTGACAAGTGATTCTGACGAGTGATTTTGACAAGTGATTTTGACAAGTGATTTTGACGAGTGATTCTGACGAGTGATTTTGATGAGTGATTCTGACGAGTGATTTTGACTAGTGATTCTGACAAGTGATTCTGACGAGTGATTTTGACAAGTGATTCTGACAAGTAATTTTGACAAATGATTCTGACAAGTGATCCTTACAAGTGATTTTGACAAGTGATTTTGACGAGTGATTCTGACAAGTGATTTTGATGAGTGATTCTGACAAGTGATTTTGACAATTGATTTTGACAAGTGATTTTGACAAGTGATTTTGACAAGTGATTCTGACAAGTGATTTTGACGAGTGATTCTGACGAGTGATTCTAACGAGTGATTTTGACAAGTGATTTTGACAAGTGATTCTGACAAGTGATTTTGACGAGTGATTTTGATGAGTGATTTTGATGAGTGATTTTGATGAGTGATTCTGACGAGTGATTTTGACAAGTCATTCTGACAAGTGACTTTGACAAGTGACTTTTACAACTATAATAATAATAATAATAATAAAAAAAAAATAACTTCGCTGATGGGACTTGAACCCAAAATTCTGTATTCCAAATCCAGTGCACTAAGCACTAAGCTAGAAACTCAGTTGTGAAAGCTTTGGATTTGTATTTGCTTATATAATTTTCAGTGCAAACTGGTCTATAACTCATTGGGACTTATGCACAGACTTCAAGCAAGCCAAATTCAAATGATGTTTGATTTTGATGTGTGAGTCTGATGTGTTACTTTCTTCAAACATCAGAATCAAAATCATAATGACTTTTAGTCACCCTGAGTATTTTCATGGTTAATGTCATATGACAAGAAAAGCTACAAGCTACTATTACTTGACAGGATAGCGCAATGGTAAAACATCAACCTCTGAAATTACAGTGTCAGAATTCAAATCCTGATAGAAATACATTTTTTTTTTTTAAATTAATTATGCCTATTTAGCACACAAACTACAGGGGTGTTTTACTTTTAATATCTGACACTCTGATTGTCATCCTGACGTGTTACGAGTTTCAGACACGCTGTCTATTTGCATGTTAAATTACATAGCCAAAGTAAATCACTTGGCAGAATCACTTGTCAAAATCACTTGTCAAAATCATTTGTCAAAATCACTCGTCAGAATCACTCATCAAAATCACTCGTCAAAATCACTCGTCAGAATCACTCGTCAGAATCACTCGTGAAAATCACTAGTCAGAATCACTCGTCAAAATCACTCGTCAGAATCACTCGTCAGAATCACATGTCAGAAACACTCGTCAGAATCACTCGTCTAAATCACTCGTCAAAATCACTCGTCAAAATCACTCGTCAGAATCACTTGCCAGAATCACTTGCAGGAATCACTCGTCAAAATCACTCATCAAAATCACTTGTCAAAATCACTCATCAGAATCACTCATCAAAATCACTCATCAAAATCACTTGTCAGAATCAATTATCAAAATCAGTTCTCAGACAGGGTATTTAGCCTCAAACTGACATCATTCTGATTTTGATTTTGATAACTGATCATGTGCTAAAATGGACACTGTAGGAGGGAACGGAAATAGATAGGAAGATTGGGGCATGGTCAGACCACAATATGTCACCTATTGTAGCAGATGGGTTCCAAGAGAGAGCGTGATGACTCAACAGGAAGAAATCAATTCATAAAGAAAAAATGACGTATACGAACATATGCAAAAAAACCCAAAGTTTATTATAAATGCAAGATATAACAAGCATACACAATGAAGAGAATGGCATAAATACATTGGTAGTAAGCTAATAAGAGAGATACCACGAACTGAATAACCACATACTAGAAAGTTTAAGAATCAAAAATTGAAGTAAGTAAGGGTATGGGTATGTCAAGCATATGCCATAACCCAGCTACAAAAGTGTAAAGTATCAAGAAACTTATACTTAGGGGTGACGATACCTGGACTGACATACTGACAAACACATGTGAGTAATAGTATATATTTATCCATCTTTGAGTGCTAAATGGATTTACCTTTTTACTACTTATTTATGCACTGTGCACTTTAGCATCTCAATGGAGTTTCTTGATACTTTACACTTTTGTAGCTGGGTTATGGCATACATGTGCAGATCTGATCTTTGTTAGGGAGGTACCAGTTGGCTATTCTATATCTTGATTCTGCTATTTTGAGTTTGAGGAACACATATCTGCCTTGATCATCAATGAGAGAGTCTGTGAGAGTATAGGCCAACGACTTGTGTATGGCTATGGATACACCCTTAGAGCGTGAATCCGGATTAGTGCTGTGGAACCACCGAGAGTAATACCTATCTCCAAAAACAGGCATATGCCCAGTTTTAAAGTGCATTTCCTGTAACATAAGAACCTGGACTCTTTATTTGTGCATAGAGTACAAAATTTGTGAACGTTTCTGTGGGACATTAAAGCCTCTTACATTCAGTGAGCCTACTTTAACAGAGGACATGATTACCAAGGGGGACGAAAGGAGTGGGGCAAGAAGGAAAACGTAAATACACAGAAAACTAAGAAGAAATTACGGGATATATAAAATAAAAACCAAAACAAAATTATAAAACAAAATGAAAGCAAAACAATCTGATGAGAGGAAATAGGTATATTTTACACCTGCACAGCAGAGTGTAAACCCCCCTGGGAGGATGGGCTTTCTACTGGGGAGCCCCCCCCCCCAAACCAGACATCAGGCCATACCATTTTGTCTTAAAACCTATGATAGAAAAGCAGCCAAAAGCTGTCAAAGATTAGCATCTACTTATCATTATATTAAACGTTGAATCAGTATATCACATATCAGAGGATCTGGGGCCCAAGGACCTATAAGCCCTATCTAGTTCCAACTCATTCTCTAAGGGCAGACCCAAGATAGAGTTAAACAAATGACGTAGTGTCTCATCCAGTTCATGGTGTTCAGTTGTCTCTGTAAATCCTCTAATCCTAATATTGTTGCGCCTTCCTCTGTTTTCAATATCATCTATCAAATCTGTTAGGTATTCCAGTTGGTATGAGTGAGAAGACAAAGTTTGTTCCTGAGAATTTACTTGTTGAGCGATGGATGCTGTATGTGATTCAGCAGCAGACACTTTTTCTGTTAACTCTTGCATGTCCCCTCTAAGGGAGGCTGCTTCAGCCCTGTAAGAGGACTCCAGTCTAGACATATAATTCTCCATGTGCCTCTGGTTGGAATAGCTAGTATTCGATCTCTGAGGTCTCTCCACACTGCCTCACATTGTAATGAGTCATCCTGTTGGTTCTCCTCTGAGCAGCCAGGGGAAGAAGAATGTAATAATGCAGGGAAGGAGCCTCTCTCAGGGGAACTCCGGGCATCAGTGTGTGACTGGGGCCTCTGCAGGTCTGGACCCGCAGAAGAGATAAGTACTGCCAATCTGGTGTGTCCAGTAGTGTTGAGCCACCCCCGTAGTGTTCGGGTTCGGTTCGGTTCGTCGAACACCGGGATGTTCGAGGAACTGTTCGTCGAACTGTTCGTCGAACACCTTAGAACACCGTCGAACACCGTTAAAACCAATGGCAGGCAAACAAAAACACATAGTAACACATAGAAAACACCTTCAAAGGTGTCCAAAAGCTGACAAACTGCTCAGAAGACGCTTTCTTTAAAAAAGCCGGTCGGCAATTCAGCAGCGGCATACACCGGTACCCGACAATTTAGACAAGAAGGAATAGAGCCTCACACATAGATTAGATAGATAGAAACATGTCAGTCACATATATATGAAGTACAGTGACAGTGTTGCTTACTGTACTTGTCATTTAGTGTAAAGGATTTATTAAAAAATATAATAGTGTTTTCATGCACTGTCTCTTTAAAAAAGCCGGCCGGCAATTCAGCAACTGTACCCGACAATTTATAACAGACAGAATAGAGCTTCACACATAGATTAGATAGATAGAAACATGTCAGTCACATATATATGAAGTACAGTGACAATGTTGCTTACTGTACTTGTCATTTAGTGTAAAGGATTTATTAAAAAAAATAATAGTGTTTTCATGCACCGTCTCTTTAAGAAAGCCGGCCGGCAATTCAGCATCTGTACCCGACAATTTATAACAGACAGAATAGAGCTTCACACATAGATTAGATAGATAGAAACATGTCAGTCACATATATAATAAGTACAGTGATAGTGTTGGTTACTGTACTTGTCATTTAGTATTAAAATAAAGGATTTATTATTAAAAAAAATTGGCGTGGGGTTCCCCTTAATTTTAGTCTCTAGCGGAGGTTAAGCAGACAGCTGGGGCAGATGTTTGAAGCCTGGGAAGGGGGTAATACCCACGGAGCTTCCCAGGCTACTAATATGAGCCCCCAGCTGAATACCTAGCCTTTACTAGCTATTAAAATGGGGGACCCCCCCAAAAAAATGACGTGGGGTCCCCCCTAATTTAATAGCTAGCAAAGGCTAGGCAGACAGCTGGGGGCTGATATTAATAGCCCAGGAAGGGTGCCATGAATATTGGCCCCCTCCCAGGCTAGAAACACCAGCCATCAGCCGCCCCAGAAATGGCGCATTCATAGGATGCGCCAATTCTGGAACTTAGCCTCGCTCTTCCACGCTGCCCTGTAGCGGTGGCAGGGGGTAATAGGGCTGGGGTTGATGTCAGCTTATAATGCCAGCTGACATCAAGCCCAGGTTAGTAATGGAGAGGCATCTATAAGACACCCCCATTACTAACCCCATAGTCAAAGTTAAAAGAAAACACAAACACCCAGAATAAAGTCCTTTAATTGAAATAAAGACACAATCCTTTATTGTTCTAAATTAAACCATACTTACCGTCACGCCCATTCCAGCTGAAGCCAACGATCTCCTGCAATAAAAGAAAAATAATAAAGCAACCTCATCCTTACCTTTCCATGGTTCCCACGACAGCTTCAGCTCTGCTACATCGAGATGACATGCTGGACCACAGCAGAAAGCTGCCATCCAGCCTGTCATCCCGCAGACACTGAGAAGCGCAGGCTTGCTTGCGCTCTGCAGTGTCTGGCTGTGACGGCATAAAGATGAGACGAGTTCATGTCCAATGAACTCGGCGCACCTCATGCACGTCACTGACAGCGTGGGAAAATTCTCATGCTGAAGCGCTGAGTGCAGGAGAATTCTCCCACGCTGTCAGTGACGTGCATAAGGTGAGCTCATGTCCAATGAACTCAGCTCACCTCCTGCACGTCACTGACAGCGTGGGAGAATTCTCCTGCACTCAGCGCTTCAGCGTGAGAATTCTCCCACGCTGAAGTGCTGAGTGCAGGAGAATTTTCCCACGCTGTCAGTGACGTGCATAAGGTGAGCTCATGTCCAATGAACTCAGCTCACCTCCTGCACGTCACTGACAGCGTGGGAGGATTCTCCTGCACTCAGCGCTTCAGTGTGAGAATTCTCCTACGCTGAAGCGCTGAGTGCAGGAGAATTTTCCCACGCTGTCAGTGACGTGCATGAGGTGAGCCGAGTTCATTGGACATTAACTCGGCTCATCTGGATGCCCTCACAGATAGACACTGTGGAGCGCAAGCAAGCCTGCGCTTCTCAGTGTCTGCGGGATGACAGGCTGGATGGCAGCGTTCTGCTGCGGTCCAGCCTGTCATCTCGATGTAGCAGAGCTGAAGCTGTCGTGGGAACCATGGAAAGGTAAGGATGATGTTGCTTTATTATTTTTCTTTTATTTCAGGAGATCGTTGGCTTCAGCTGGAATGAGCGTGACGGTAAGTATGGTTTAATTTAGAACAATAAAGAATTGTGTGTTTATTTCAATTAAAGGACTTTTTTCTGGGTGTTGTGTTATTTTTAAATACCTTACTAGAAATTCATGGTGGTCATGTCTAATATTGGCGTGACCCCATGAATTTTGGGCTTAGGGCCAGCTGATAATGCCAAGCTGGCCCTAACCCCTTTATTACCCAGTGAGCCACCGCATCAGGGCCCTGGATGAGTTGGGTACAGCGCCAGAAGATGGCGCTTCTATGAACGCGCCATTTTGTGGGGTGGCTGCGGACTGCAATTTGCAGCGGGGGTGGCCCAGAAAGCTTGGGCCTCCCTGCGGTGCGGATTCCAGCCCCCAGCTGCATAGTTGTACCTGGCTGGACACAAAAACAGGGCGAAGCCCCACGTCAATTTTCTTTAAATTATTTCATGAAATAATTAAGAAAAAAAGGGCTTCCCTATATTGTTGTGTCCGGCCAGGTACAAATAGGCAGCTGGTGGTTGGGGGCAGCAAGTTCCTGCCTGCTGCACCTGACTGGACACAAATATAGTGCGAAGCCCCACGTCAATTTTTTTTTAATTATTTCATGAATTTCCTGAAATAATTTAAAAAAATTGAAGTGGGGCTTCGCACTATATTTGTGTCCAGCCAGGTACAGCAGGCAGGAATGGGCTGCCCCCAACCACCAGCTGCCTATTTGTACCTGGCCGGACACAACAATATAGGGAAGGCCTTTTTTTCTTAATTATTTCATGAATTTCATGAAATAATTAAAAAAAAATTGAAGTGGGGCTTCGCACTATATTTGTGTTCAGCCAGGTACAGCAGGCAGGAACGGGCTGCCCCCAACCACCAGCTGACTATTTGTACCTGGCCGGACACAACAATATAGGGAAGGCCTTTTTTTCTTAATTATTTCATGAATTTCATGAAATAATTAAAAAAAAAATACGTGGGGCTTCGCCCTATTTTTGTGTCCAGCCAGGTACAACTAGGCAGCTGGGGGCTGGAATCTGCAGCGCAGGGAGGCCCATGCTTTCTGGGCCCCCCCCGCTGCAAATTGCAGTCCGCAGCCACCCCGGAAAATGGCGCGTTCATAGAAGCGCCATCTTCTGGCGCTGTACCCAACTCATCCAGGGCCCTGGTGTGGTGGCTCACTGGGTAATAAAGGGGTTAGGGCCAGCTTGGTATTATCAGCTGGCCCCAAGCCCAAAATTCATGGGGTCACGCCAGTATTAGACATGACCGCCATGAATTTCTAGTAAAGTATTTAAAAAAAACACAACACCCAGAATAAAGTCCTTTAATTGAAATAAACACACAATTCTTTATTGTTCTAAATTAAACTATACTTACCATCACGCCCATTCCAGCTGAAGCCAACGATCTCCTGCAATAAAAGAAAAATAATAAACCAACCTCATCCTTACCTTTCCATGGTTCCCATGACAGCTTCAGCTCTGCTACATCGAGATGACAGGCTGAACCGCAGCAGAACGCTGCCATCCAGCCTGTCATGCCGCAGACACTGAGAAGAGCAGGCATGCTTGCGCTCCTCAGTGTCTCGCTGTGACGGCATAAAGATGAGCCGAGGTCATGTCCAATGAACTCGGCTCACCTCATGCACGTCACTGACAGCGTGGGAAAATTCTCACGCTGAAGTGCTGAGTGCAGGAGAATTCTCCCACGCTGTCAGTGACGTGCATGAGGTGAGCTCATGTCCAATGAACTCAGCTCACCTCATGCACCTCACTGACAGCGTGGGAAAATTCTCCTGCACTCAGCGCTTCAGCGTGAGAATTCTCCCACGCTGTCAGTGACGTGCATGAGGTGAGCCGAGTTCATTGGACATGACCTCGGCTCATCTTTATGCCGTCACAGAGAGACAATGTGGAGCGCAAGCATGCCTGCTCTTCTCAGTGTCTGCGGGATGACAGGCTGGATGGCAGCGTTCTGCTGCGGTCCAGCCTGTCATCTCGATGTAGCAGAGCTGAAGCTGTCGTGGGAACCATGGAAAGGTAAGGATGAGGTTGCTTTATTATTTTATTTTTATTACAGGAGATCGTTGGCTTCAGCTGGAATGGGCGTGACGGTAAGTATGGTTTAATTTAGAACAATAAAGAATTGTGTCTTTATTTCAATTAAAGGACTTTATTCTGGGTGTTTGTGTTTTTTTTAACTTTGACTATGGGGTTAGTAATGGGGGTGTCTTATAGACGCCTCTCCATTACTAACCTGGGCTTGATGTCAGCTGGCATTATAAGCTGACATCAACCCCAGCCCTATTACCCCCTGCCACCGCACCAGGGCAGCGTGGAAGAGCGAGGCTAAGTGCCAGAAATGGCGCATCCTATGAATGCGCCATTTCTGGGGCGGCTGATGGCTGGTGTTTCTAGCCTGGGAGGGGGCCAATATTCATGGCTCCCTTCCTGGGCTATTAATATCAGCCCCCAGCTGTCTGCCTAGCCTTTGCTAGCTATTAAATTAGGGGGGACCCCATGTCATTTTTTGGGGGGGGTCCCCCATTTTAATAGCTAGTAAAGGCTATGTATTCAGCTGGGGGCTGATATTAGTAGCCTGGGAAGCTCCGTGGGTATTACCCCCTTCCCAGGCTTCAAACATCTGCCCCAGCTGTCTGCTTAACCTCCGCTAGAGCCTAAAATTAAGGGGAACCCCACGCCAATTTTTTTAATAATAAATCCTTTATTTTAATACTAAATGACAAGTACAGTAACCAACACTATCACTGTACTTCATATATATGTGACTGACATGTTTCTATCTATCTAATCTATGTGTGAAGCTCTATTCTGTCTGTTATAAATTGTCGGGTACCGCTGCTCAATTGCCGGCCGGCTTTCTTAAAGAGGCGGTGCATGAAAACACTATTATTTTTTTTAATAAATCCTTTACACTAAATGACAAGTACAGTAAGCAACACTGTCACTGTACTTCATATATATGTGACTGACATGTTTCTATCTATCTAATCTATGTGTGATTCTCTATTCCTTCTATTCTAAATTGTCGGGTACCGCTGCTGAATTGCCGGCCAGCTTTCTTAAAGAGACGGTGCATGAAAACACTAATATTTTTTTTGATAAATCCTTTACACTAAATGACAAGTACAGTAACCAACACTGTCACTGTACTTCATATATATGTGACTGACATGTTTCTATCTATCTAATCTATGTGTGATGCTCTATTCCTTCCATTCTAAATTGTCGGGTACCGGTGTATGCCGCTGCTGAATTGCCGGCTTTTCATGTTTCACTGTTGGCACTGTTCCCATCGATTTGGGCAATCACTGTAATGCCACAACCACCATGGCTGTGGCATTACAGTGAGTGGCAGACAATCCCTGCATGATTGGTGCTCTAAATAGCGCCAGACATGCAGGACACGCTTTTGGTGCACGAACAGTTATCGAACATAACCTCGAACAGCCGAATTTTTTGCAAATCGTTCGGGTTCGTCGAACAACTCGAACACCGCCCAAAACAGCTCGAATTTGAGATTGGCGAACAGTTCTAGTCGAACAACGCTCATCTCTAGTGTCCAGAGGCCGGGGCACCAAGTGATCCTCTACCACGCACCTGAGCTCCGAAGGCGCAAAGCCGGAATCTGCCATCTTGGACTGAGGGAGATCCCCCGCAGCAGCAACAAGGCCTCCCGCGTCTCCCCAAGTCCAGGAAGCCAGGTCAGCGTCCTCCGCCGATGAAGGTATCGTCCGCTCTGCTAATGTTGATGTGGGGGAGCATTTACCCCAGGACCTTTGGACCTCCGATGCAGGAGATGAGGAGAGCTAGGCAGGGACAGCCGATGCCATCTTAGATCCCACTCTTGCAGGAGAGGCAGATGCTGCAATTTCTTAGGTAGCGGGTAATATTTGTTGGAGGGACCCGCTGAGTACTCACACTGGTCTGCATTATATTCTTCTTCTTTTTTGCCGGCATTGGAAGTGTTTTGACCTAATTTGAAGTGATAGGCATGCCCTGAAGCTGGTCTAGGGATGGGAGCAGACAACCATGCGACTTCACTCCTCCATAGCCAGGCCACGCCCCCCCATTCAAAGAAATTTCAACAAATTCTTCATGTAAACATTAAGATTTGAGAGTCCTCAGTGGCTGATACCTTTTAATGGATAACTGAAAAGATGGTAACAAGTTGCAAGCTTTCGAGACTACTCAGGTCTCTTCATCAGGCATAGTATGACACAAAATCTGAAGAGTCACATATTTATACACAAGAAGACACAGAAATAATGAAATAGATGAGACAGGTAATGTAAAGCAGAGCTATTACTGTGGGAGAAAGGTAAACAGTTCTGGCTGTAAATATTGGTTTAGTTCATAGATAAGGACTGTGAAAGTTTTATTGTCTAATGATTGAGATTTCGAGGGTTATGATGACCCCAAAGCTCTGTGAAGCTCATTCCTTAGTTGATGTAAGTAAAGAAAGCAAAGAAAGGAGCACAAATAGCGGTGTTATCCAATAGACAGCAGTAAAGATAAAAGGGAAATTGCTCACCTCTGTGAGAATTCCAGCAGACCCTTAAACCGCAGGGGTTAAACAAAATCACAGAAGTTTTTCTTTGAGAATTCCAGCAGTCACTTTTTACACCTCCCCAGTTCTTTTTCAATACCCAACATATAGCCACCTCTCCCCAAACCCACACTCCTGTTATCACCGCCCACATTATAGCCTTCCAGTTACCTCTCACCACTCTTACAGCTCTGTTTTTCAGCTGACAAAACAAATCAGGAGCCCTAGTGTAGCGGGCTATGTGCCTAGCGTGACTGTACACAGCAACTTGAGCAAGTATTTAAGTTCTAGCCCTCCATGGTTCATCATGATTAATATGAAAATTATTGGTATTAAAAGGTCATTTCAAATCTCAGGGAGACAGAAAAATTTGGGAATATAAACTAATGGTGACGTTTGACACCTTCAGAGCAGGAATGAATGTGTTGTTTGGATTTATGTCATTCTACATCAACTAAGGAATGTGCTCCTCAGAGCTTTGGGGTCATCATAACCCTGGACCAGACCTCAATCACTGGACAATAAAACTTTCACAGTCCTTATCTATGAACTAATCCAATATTTACAGCCAGAACTGTTTACCTTTCTCCCACAGTAATAGCTCTGCTTTACATTACCTGTCTCATCTATTGCATTATTTCTGTGTCCTATTGTGTATAAATATGTGACTCTTCAGATTTTGTGTCATACTATGCCTGATGAAGAGACCTGAGTAGTCTCGAAAGCTTGCAACTTGTTACCATCTTTTCAGTTAACAATTAAAAGGTATCAGCCACTGAGGACTCTCAAATCTTAATATTTTTCTAATAATTTTTCCATGGCTAGCACAGTACAAAAATATATATTTTCCCTGATGTAAACATAACACCATCTGTAATAAGCTAAAGTTGAAAAGAGGATGGCTTCTACAAATGGATAATAATCCTAAACACGTCAAAATCAAGATCTTCACTGGTAAAGCCCCCCACTCATAACACATTAGGTAGCTGTCAGCCAAGAGACTGTTCAACTGACAGCCATCTCTTCTGAGCCCCTTATATACAAGAACGCTCAGCTTGGCTCCTGTGTTCTCTATGAGAGCGACTAATAAACTCCACTGTCAGCAGCTTATCTGCTGGAAAACAGAATGAGCTACCATTGGAAATACAACATGCAGGCTCCTTCTCTCCTCCAACATCATCTGTAGGGTACGTTCATATGACTGTATTGTCGGTCCCAGTGTTTTCCGTGAAAAAACTGACAGAACTAGACACAGACAGATCTAGGTCCATTGGGCTGTTTAGATAAGTGTTTGAAAAAAAGCAAGTGAAAAAAATCATAGCACGCATAGGTTCTTCCTTAAAATGGATGAGAGTAAGCCATTCAAGTCCAAAGGTGCACAAAAAAACAGATCCCATACAGATCATCCATATAGCTTCCATTTTTTTATGGATACATTTCCATTATTAACCTAGAAAACTGTATTTGGTCTTGTATATGATAATAACTGTTGATGGAAAAGAAGGATGGTGTACAGACCACAACTGACCACCAAACTGATGAAAATCATCCATTTTTCTGGATTAAAAGATAAATGTCCCTTTCTTGTCTGATGTCAGATTCTCGCTGCTCCACAGTCTGGGAATTCTGCTGGATTTTTTATTTTATAATGCATCAAATGTTTTCTCCTGGTGAAAGGTCTGGACTGCAGGTGGCCGGTTCTTCACCTGAACTCTTCCTCTTCGATGCCATGCTGCTGTGATGGATGTAGTATGTGGTTTAGCATTGTCTTGCCAAAATATGCAAAAAAAAAGATCCAACAAATACACAGAAAAAAAGTATGCAAAAAGAGGGATAACCTAAAAATCTAAAAATAGTCAATGCTTATTAACATGCAAGACATATTAAAAATATTTAAAAAGCACAAATGGCTGTAAGCCTGTAACATAAATTTTCCAGACCACAGCACTATAGTGCTAGGATCTACCCTGTCTGTCAATAAGGTAATTTAGGAACCCAAAAGTTAATACCACCTTAATACAGATATATTACTGTATAATGTACCAATAATATGAAAATTGTTACATCAATGACCCAGGCCCTAAAATAAGGGCAAGTATTAAAGTGTATAGTGGGTTAAAGATATACACGCCCAATAAATAATGCACAAAAGCACAAAATAAAAGATGATAAAGAGGAGTGTATACAACAGTTGTATGATAGAGTCAGAAAAGTTGCAGAAAAATCCTACTGCCGGCACAATAGCAAATAGCCACACAGAGTGAAGGTAAATGTGAAGTTTGTGCCACCTGGGTCATAGATATAACAATTTTCATATTATTGGTATAGCTGTGATTTGGGTTATATTATAATATACCTTTATTAAGGTGGTATCAAGTTTTGGTTTCCTAAATTACCTTATTGACAGACAGGGTAGATCCTAGCATTATAGAGCTGCGGTCTGGAAAATTTGTCATTTGTGCTTTTTAAATATTTTTAATATGTCTTGTTTGGCTTGTATGTTAATATACATTGACTATTTTTAGGTGATCCCTCTTTTTGCAACACCTCTGTATAAGGCTCATCATTGATCACTCCTTTCATGTGTAAGCTGCCCGTGTCAGAGGCACTAATGCAGCCCCAGACCATCAGAGATGCAGGAACTAAGCGCTGATAACAAGCTGGATGGTCCCTCTGCTCTGCAGTCTGCAGGACAAGGCGTCCACAGTTTCCATAAATAATTTCATATTTTTATTCATCCGACCTCAGAACAGTTAATATCTTCTGATCTGATTTCTATGTTCTGCAGTGAATATAATATGGCTAAAAGAGATTTCCAAATCATTACATTCCTGTTCTCTTTATACATTTACACAGCGTCACAAGTTTTTTGGAATTGGGGTTGTAAATATATCTATAAATATTTCTATCTACATGTACATCCATCAGAATAACTGCTCTTAGCGATGTCACAATATCAGAGTTCTAGAATGTTGATGTCACACAAGTCATGAAGTCACAATATGAAGAACTGATAAAACTTCTGCTCACGGCCTCCTCCACTGAGGGTTATAGAATTTGTGGAGTGAGGATATTTTTGCAATTCTGATTGAGTGAGCAAAATGTCTGAGTATAAGCGCAAACGTCGCTTTATTATTGATTCTGTTACAGAGAGCAGCGGTATTGATGACCAGGTGAGTGGCGGATTCTGGAGTATGTTGTCTATTTGAAATTCTGGAAATTTGAAGACTTTTTTTTACTTTTTATTATTTCCTTTTCCCAGTTACTGGTCAATAAAAAATGCCGCAGAGTTTTTGCGTCCGACACAGAGGACAGCAGCGGTGATGAGAATCTCCATCAGGTGAGCGCTCACTTCTCTCCAGCAGTGTCTGCGGCTCTGGGGGTCTACTGGAGATCAGGGGACGCCCCATTCTGTGATTATGCCACTGTATCGCTGCTAATCCTTCATTCTCAAGGTCTTTATATTTCTTTATTTCAGTCTCATCCACTTATTTCAAGGTCTCCAAGGAGCCTTGAAGATGAAGATGGTGGCTCTGGTCCCCACCTGCTATACATAGAGTCAGGCATGTAATAAAGCGTCTGGAAGGATCATAAATTCCTTCCTGTAAAATAAGAAAATTAGATTTTTATTGATTAGAAAACTGAACGACACAGAAGTAAATGACGATGTTTCTTCTTTTCTCCAGAGCCCAATTCTCCCCGATTCAGCTTTGTGCAGGAGGAGACAGCAAGGTAATGTATTCCTATATATCCGTTTTATCTGGGTCATGTTCATGATTTCTGGTCGCTAGATGGCGCTATTATTAGCATATTTTCAGATAAGGTGTCAGCTGTATGTCTGCAGGTCGTGTACGGTCTAAGTATATATCCAGTAGTGATGTGTGATCCTCTTTGATGCTTTGTTACCAGGATACAGGAGCGTCCCATCAATTACTGTTTCCTGAGAAATCTGTCTTCACCCACGTCCAAATATGTCACCGACTTCCGTAAGAACAAACAGGAGCTGGTACGACGTCTGTACAAGTATTATAACAGGACCGTCTTTGAGAACCAGGTATTCAGTTATAACACACAGCTTGGAATAGTGTTATAGGGGATGAAGGTTTAGAGCTAGGGATAGTGTTTCCACTGTATATAGTATATACCTCTATATTCTGTATGTATATCGTGATATGAGGTGAAGGGTTAGAGCTAGGGATAGTGTATCCAGTGTATATAGTATATACCTCTACATTCTGTATGTATAGGTTGATAGGGGATGAAGGGTTAGAGCTAGGGATAGTGTATCCAGTGAATATAGTATATACCTCTATATTCTGTATGTGACGCGCCCCTGGGCCTGTGTCGCGCTGCGTTGCGCACGCGGGAGCTTACCCGGAGCCGGATCTCTTGAGGGTTGTAGTCTCGTGGCGGTGACCCGGTCCGTGCCCAGGGAGTCAAACTGAGCGGCGATGTAACAGCGGTAGATGTAGGACGACTACGCCACCCGTTGAATGCAGCTATGGAGCTGCCGCTGCAGGACAGTCCGCTGAGGCCGGTGCAGCGTAGATGGTATAACCCCCAACGGGAGGGGTATGGCCTCAGGGCAGCAGATGTGGATGATGGGGGTAGCAGGAACCACTCAGAGACGGTGCGGTGTAATTCAGGGTCTTTACTGGTAACAACGATAGACCCTCCCGGAGTACTTGCTAGTGAACGGGGCCTGGTCAGTCCTTGAGCAGATGGGATCTCCCCTGGCCAGGCGGAGTTGTAGGCCTCCCAAACTGACTGTACTCTTCTGGCTACCTTGCTAGAAGCGGATATAAGTAGCCCACGTCCCTCAGTGTACCGTGTGGTGCTCACCCGTATGGCCGGTGACTCGGGGCCTTCTAATGGCTTCCGCTCCACGATGGCGGTGCTGGTCCCACGCGTGTGACCGTGCCTTCGGGTTTCTGGGCCTGAGGACCTGAAATCCCCTGCCGGTCGGCTTCTGCTGCTGGGTAAGAGTTAGTCCCCACAGCCTCGGACGCCGGGTCCGGTAAGAAAGCTTCTCAGTCAGGGTGAGCTCTGCAGCTGCCAGCCCCTGACTCGTAGTAGTATTGCTTCTGCTGTTTCTTGTCTCTACTCTCCTTGACTGACTAACCCTGCTTCAGCCCCGGGTTTATATAGGGGAAGTTCTTCCCCTCCCAAGACTGGGCAGGAGGTGTGGCATGCACAGGATCCCTGACCAAAGGACCTCCCACCTGCTCTCAGACGTAATATCTCTATCACTGTGGCAACCAGACCCCTGGGGTGTCACATTCCCCCCTAGTGAAATTTAGTACTCCGGGACTAAACACATTTTAGAAAAACATAACAAGATATAAACAATAATAATACAATAAGAAACACATAAAGGTGGTCACGGCATGTCCGTAACCGGGTGCAGTCTTTGAAGAAAGCAAGGTGTCCATTTCACCAAAACAGGGAGACGTAACCAGGTAGGGGTCTGTCCTACCCCGAGTCCTTAACAGTCTCTAGTCCATCCTGGGTTACGCTCCAACTATGTACAAGGATTCCCGGTAAATCCACCAAGGATTCCTAAAAATAGCTGGAAACACAAAATTATACACAAGCAACAATACACAGATAAACATAAATAAAACAATTTATACACTTCAAATCCTCCAGCGTGCGGGTAACTGGCCTCTAATGGCCCTAGTGGACCTACGGAGCTGACTGTCTGGCCCTGAACTACAGGGTGTAGGAGCTGTCAAGGGTAAACTGGGCAGCTGTCTACCGGCTCTTTGTCTCACTAGGGGTACGGCAGGCTCACTATAAGCAGAGGGTTGATCCTCCTGTTCTGCTTGTGTGGAGTCTTCTGCCTCCTGGACCGGCTGTTCTTCCAGCTCTACCTGTTGCTCCGTAGGTGCTTGGGATGCTGGTTGGAGGAAGGTGAGTACGGGTACCACAACTGCACCATTGACTTGAGTCCAAGACCGAGGGAAGTCCCCGAGTACAGTACTAACCATATCTTCCCTTTCCTCTACGGGTCGATGGTCTTCTTGTTCCTCTTCAGGGTTCCTCAGTTGTTCGGGACACTTCTTCAGGTGGTCCCGGGATACAATGGCTGTGGTTTCCCCTCCGTCTTTACTGATGGTACAAACCTTCGGGTTTTCGTGGCTTGAGGGCAGTACGGTGTACGGGTCCTTCTCCCACTGGTCGTCCAACTTGTGGAGCCGTCTCTTCCTCTTCAAGACCTGCTCTCCGGGTACCAGGGGAACAGCGGGAGCATACTGGTTGTAAGTTTTCTCTTGTCTTTCCCTAGCCTGACAGAGACTTCGCTCCACGCTCTCCTGTACTCTCCGGTACTGCTGCTGCCTCTCTGTGTCCCAGTCTGTTTCTGGTGAAGTGTCCTCGGGTGTCAGGACTCCCATTTCCAGGTCAACAGGTAACTTACCAGGCCTCGCCCTCATTAGGTAAGCCGGGGTACAGTTGGTGGAACCTACCGGGATGTGGTTGTATAGGTCCACCAGATCGGGCAACTTCTCAGGCCACAGACTGCGTTCTTCCAGGGGCAACGTTTTTAGAAGATCCATTACCACCTGGTTCATTTTTTCACAGAGTCCATTAGTTTGCGGATGGTAGGGTGTCGTCCTTATCTTCCGGCAGCCATACAGATTGCAAAATTCCTGGAAGACCTCCGCTTCAAAGGCAGGTCCCTGGTCCGTCAGCACTTGGTCCGGGTACCCGTGTGGACGGCAGAAGTGCTGCTGGAAGGCTCTAGCTGCTGTTTGAGCCGTTAAGTCCTTGACGGGGACGACAACCAGGAATCGGGAGTAATGATCCACGATGGTTAACGCGTAGACGTAGCCACTTCTGCTTGGGGTCAGTTTTACATGATCCAAGGCTACCAGTTCCAACGGTTGCCGGGTGACGATGGACTGCAGGGGAGTCTTCTGGCTGGCACGGTCCTTCCTTCTCAGGTTGCACGGGCCACAGTCTCTGCACCACTTCTCGATGGTTCCCCTCATGCCTACCCAGTGGAACCGCTCGCGCAGCAGGAACTCCAGCTTCTTCCACCCGAAGTGTCCAGCTCCATCGTGGTATGCCTCCATCACCATGGCTGCGTCTCTTCGTGGCACCACTACTTGCCAGAGTAATTCATGCGTCCGGGAGATAACCATTCTGCGGCACAACTTCCCCTTGTAAAGGAACAGTCGACTCTTCTCTGCCCATAGTTGTTTGGCTTCCTCCGGAGCGTCTGGTTCAAGGCAAGCCTCCGGGCGAGTCAGCATCTCCTTCACCAGTCGGACGGCAGGGTCGCTGTCTTGCGTTTCCGCCCAGTTGTAGTGAGGTAAGGGGTTCAAAGTAGCAGCCTGCTTACTCCTTACCCGGTGGGAATACTGGATAGTCCCATGACGGTGGAACGCAGGGAGTTCAACTTCCTCCAGTCCCTCCGGATCTTCTCCTTCGTCCGGCAAGTTGGGCATCCTGGACAGGGCGTCTGCGTTGGTATTGGAGCGTCCGGCCCGGTATTTGATTGTGAACTCGTAGTTGGACAGACGGGCCATCCACCTCTGCTCCAGGGCACCGAGTCTTGCCGTGTCCAGGTGTGTCAACGGGTTGTTATCCGTGTACACGGTGAACCGGGAAGAAGCGAGGTAATGCTTAAAGCGCTCGGTGACTGCCCATACTACGGCCAGGAACTCTAGCTTAAATGAGCTGTAATTCTCGGGGTTCCTTTCGGTGGGTCGCAGTTTTCGGCTGGCGTAGGCGATTACTCGTTCCTTCCCCTGCTGGATCTGTTACAGTACGGCTCCTAGCCCGATGTTACTGGCGTCGGTGTAGAGGATAAAGGGCTGGCTATAATCCGGGTACGCCAGGATTTCGTCCCCCGTGAGGGCCATCTTCAGCTGGCGGAAGGACTCTTCTTCCAGCTCCTCCCATTTGAAGGGCGGCTTCTGGTTCTTGGCCTTCCGGGACTGGCCTATCAGGAGGTCCTGCATAGGTGCTGCCTTTTTGGTGAAACCGGGAATAAACCTTCGGTAGTAGCCTACCAACCCGAGGAACTGCCGCACTTCTTTTACGCTGGAGGTGCTTGGCCATTCCTTAATTGCGGTGATCTTATCAGGGTCGGGAGCCACTCCGTCAGCGCTCACCACGTGTCCCAGGTACTGCACCTTCGGTTTCAGGAGGTGACACTTGGAGGGTTTCACCTTTAGGCTGTAACTCGCCAGAGCTTCGAACACTTCCGCCAGGTGTTTCAGGTGGTCCTCATACGTCTTGGAATATACGATGACATCGTCCAGGTACAACAGGACCGTCTCGAAGTTTCTGTGGCCCAGACAACACTCCATTAGGCGTTGGAAGGTTCCTGGTGCGTTGCAGAGTCCGAACGGCATGCAGGTGAACTCGCTAAGTCCCATCGGGGTGGTGAATGCGGTCTTCTCCCGGTCCGCCTCTGCTACAGGAACCTGCCAGTACCCGCTAGTGAGATCCAAGGTAGAGAAGAAGTTAGCAGATCTTAAAGCAGCCAATGACTCCTCTATCCTTGGCAAGGGGTACGCATCCTTGTGTGTGATACGGTTGATTTTCCGGTAATCTACACACATCCTCATGGTGTTGTCTTTTTTTTCTGACTAAGACTAGTGGAGCTGCCCAGGGGCTACAGCTATCCCTGATCACCCCAGCCTCCTTCATATCTCTAAGCATCCCCTTGGCGTGTTGGTAGTGGGCAGGGGGTACGGGTCGATACCTCTCTTTTATAGGAGGATGGTCTCCCGTGGGGATGTGGTGTTCTACCCCCTTGACTCGCCCGAAGTCTAACGGGTGTTTACTGAACACTCTCTCGTACTCTTGAACCACCCGATAGACTCCTTGTTTCTGGTGTGAGGGAGTGGAGTCAGTACCCAGATGTAGTTGCTGACACCAGTCCTCCATGTTTTTCTTAGAGCCGTTACCTTCCTCCGGGTGAGATGGAGGCAAGGGTTCCACAGATTGTATAGAATTTTGGTTAATGGTATATAATTTGGCTAGCGTGGCATACCGGGGCAGGTACACTTCCCTCTTCCCGATATTGATTATGCGAACGGGCACCCTCCCATGGCGTACATTAACCACCCCCCGTGCTGTCAAGATGGTGGGCCTACTGTCTGAGTAAACTGGTTCTACCATTGCCTGGTAATCTCTACCCCTCAGACCAATAGCTGCCCGGCACCAAATCATCATTTCACTTTTTGGGGGCATGGCAATAGGAAAAGGGTCACACATTCTTACACTACCAATCTCACCGCCGGAGAGTTCCACCTGTTGCCGTCGCATCAGTGCCCGGATCTCCTTCTGGAGCACCCGCTGCTCGCCGGAGCTGGCGTTCTTGGCAACCTGCTGTAAAAGGAAAATCACCTCTGCAAGACAATTTTCAATTACATTAGTTCCTAGAGTTATTTTTGGGTGACTCTCATGTTTGTCAATATCTACAATGATCAGTCCCTGTGCTGCCAGTTCGACTCTACCGATTTTGATGGTCACCTCTTTAAATCCGATCTGTGGCACGGGCTGGCCATTGCTGGCGATGATACTCAAGTCGTCGTCAGGGTAGCGGGTAATATCCGAGTCATTCCAGTACTGCTTAAAGAGCACGTACGGGATGGTGGTGACCTGTGACCCGGTGTCCAGTAGGGCACTCATGGGAATGCCATCCAGTACCACAGGCAAGACTGGACGTCCTCCCACATATCTGTCGCGCCAGTTCGATGGGCCTGGTGATCTTTTTCCTGGGGGTTGGCCCTCTACCCCAGGTTGTGCCCGTTTAAAGAACAGTACCTTTCCATATGTCCGGGTTGATTGCAGCGGCGGCAGATGGGTCGTCCGTCCTCGCTGTATCGGTTACTGGGTCTTCCTCTGGCCGGTGGGGTCCTCCTTGGTCGACGCCACGGGATGTCCTCTGGTCCGGATGCCAGCTGGATCTTCCCTGGAGTGGAAACCTGTAAAGACTGCACAGTTCGGGTTAGCGCAGCAACGCTCTTAACTAGCTCTTGGACCTGATGGTGTAGGTCTGGAGCCGGGTCATTGTCCAAAGCCTGCGAATCAGCTCCCACAGGCCCTGCCGACAAGGGCGCCGCCTCCTGGTGGTAAGTGATAGCTGGGCGCCTGTGGGTCACAACGCCACCCGGTGCCGGTTCTTGGAGCACCCGGATGGCTCTGTCCTTGAACTGTGCAAAGCCCAGATGGGGATCCTGTAAGGCCATCGCCCGCAACTGGTTTCGGTGGGCATTACAATACAGTCCCTCTATAAACTGTTCGGTCAACAGCCTGTCCTCGTTTCCCACTCCATCAGGGTCGGTCTGCTTAATGGCCCTCAGGGCCTCTTGTAGGTTTAGTGCATAGTCCCTTATACTCTCATGCGCTCGCTGCTTGCACCCGTAGAATCTAAGCTTAATCTCGGCTGAGGTGCGGGTATCAAAGGTGTCCTTCAGCCGGGTTAGTATCCCTGCGACAGTCTTCCTCCCAGGTGGCCAGGATTTTACTTCCCTTTTGGCTGCCCCGGTTAGTTGGGCCACCAGGATGCTCACTTTTTGCTCTTCTGTGAGGGGGTACACTTGGAAGAGACTATCCAGCTTTTCTCTAAAGTCATGCAGGGTATGTGACTCCCCTGAGTACTGGGGTAGCCAAGCTGCTCCCGGGATATAGGGCATGGTGAAGGGCATAACTGCAGCAGCGGTAGCGCTGGCGGGGGTTGAGGCAGTGAAGCTCTCCTCCGTATCCGACATCTTCCTCCCCCCTAGTGGACCGTGGCCTACCTTGCGATGATCCTCTTCCGTAGGCCGCGGCTCCGCAGTGGATCGTCAGGGTTGAGGACCTTCCGTCGCGCTCCTGTGACGTCGGCGTCTGCTGGGCTCCTTCCAGGACCTTACGCAACGTCCGGACGTGAGGCGGGGCTTCAGTTCTAGCGCGCTTTCGGAGTCCACGCCCCTCTTCTTCCCGCGCGGCGTCCTCAAGATGGCGTCCAATGGCGGGAAAACTCCACGGATGGCGGGAAGAAGGCAGAAGATGGCGCCGGATGGCGGGAAACTTCACCGATGGCGGGAAGAAGGCTGAAGATGGCGCCGGATGGCGGGAATCTTCACCACAGGTAAGTTTGAAAAGTCTCTTTATCAGGCACGCAGTACCCGGTGGTTGCGGGCACGAAATCCTGCCGACTACGCCAAAGTTGACGCGCCCCTGGGCCTGTGTCGCGCTGCGTTGCACACGCGGGAGCTTACCCGGAGCCGGATCTCTTGAGGGTTGTAGTCTCGTGGCGGTGACCCGGTCCGTGCCCAGGGAGTCAAACTGAGCGGCGATGTAACAGCGGTAGATGTAGGACGACTACGCCACCCGTTGAATGCAGCTATGGAGCTGCCGCTGCAGGACAGTCCGCTGAGGCCGGTGGATGGATGGTGCAGCGTAGATGGTATAACCCCCAACGGGAGGGGTATGGCCTCAGGGCAGCAGATGTGGATGATGGGGGTAGCAGGAACCACTCAGAGGGTGCGGTGTAATTCAGGGTCTTTACTGGTAACAACGATAGACCCTCCCGGAGTACTTGCTAGTGAACGAGGCCTGGTCAGTCCTTGAGCAGATGGGATCTCCCCTGGCCAGGCGGAGTTGTAGGCCTCCCAAACTGACTGTACTCTTCTGGCTACCTTGCTAGAAGCGGATATAAGTAGCCCACGTCCCTGAGTGTACCGTGTGGTGCTCACCCGTATGGCCGGTGACTCGGGGCCTTCTAATGGCTTCCGCTCCACGATGGCGGTGCTGGTCCCACGCGTGTGACCGTGCCTTCGGGTTTCTGGGCCTGAGGACCTGAAATCCCCTGCCGGTCGGCTTCTGCTGCTGGGTAAGAGTTAGTCCCCACAGCCTCGGACGCCGGGTCCGGTAAGAAAGCTTCTCAGTCAGGGCGAGCTCTGCAGCTGCCAGCCCCTGACTCGTAGTAGTATTGCTTCTGCTGTTTCTTGTCTCTACTCTCCTTGACTGACTAACCCTGCTTCAGCCCCGGGTTTATATAGGGGAAGTTCTTCCCCTCCCAAGACTGGGCAGGAGGTGTGGCATGCACAGGATCCCTGACCAAAGGACCTCCCACCTGCTCTCAGACGTAATATCTCTATCACTGTGGCAACCAGACCCCTGGGGTGTCACATATGTATATGGTGATACGAGGCAAAGGGTTAGAGCTAGGATAGTGTATCTAGTGTATATAGCATATACCTCTACATTCTGTATGTATAGGGTGATACGAGGCAAAGGGTTAGAGCTAGGGATAGTGTATCCAGTGTATATAGCATATACCTCTACATTCTGTATGTATATGGTGATATGAGGTGAATGGTTAGAGCTAGGGATAGTGTATCCAGTGTATATAGCATATACCTCTACATTCTGTATGTATAGGTTGATAGGGGATGAAGGGTTAGAGCTAGGGTTAGTGTATCCAGTGTATACAGTATATACCTCTATATTCTGGACGTATATTGTGATAGGAGGATAAAGGATTACAGCTAGGGATGGTGTGTCCAGTGTAAATAGCATATACCTCTATATTCTGTAGGTATGGAGTGGTATGGGAGATAGTGAGTAGATGGTTAAAGATAGGGTTAGGGTATCCAGTGTACATAGTATATACCTCTATATTCTGTAGGTGTGGGGTAATATGAGGGATAATGAATGTATGGTTAGAGCTAGGATTAATGTATCCAGTATATATAGTATATACCTCTATATTCTGTAGGTATGGAGTCATATTGAAGATAGTGAATGGAGGGTTAGAGCAAGGGTTAGTGTATCCAGTGTATATAGTATATACCTCTGTATTCTGTAGGTATTGGTTGATATTGAAGATAGTGAATGGAGGGTTAGAGCAAGGTTAGTGTATCCAGTGTATATAGTATATACCTCTATATTCTGTAGGTATGGGGTGATGTGGGGGATAGTGAATAGAGGGTTAGAGCTAGGGTTAGTGTATCCACTATATACAGTATATACCTCTATATTCTGTATTTCTACTTCTTCTGTAGCTTCCTGCATATATGGACATCAGCTGGAATAAAAGGCTGCGTAAAACAGCTGGTCGCACTGGACTCCTGGAGAACAACGGGGACCGCTACGCCATCATCCAGTTATCGGATAAAGTTTGCGATTCAGCAGGTAGTCGTCACATCCGGCACAATTTATAGATTAGCTGTGGTGAAATCTTCCCCACATCTTTACTCCTGATTGTTATTATATCCTGCTTTTTCCTTAGAACGACTCCGAGACACATTGATCCATGAGATGTGTCATGCTGCCTGCTGGGTCATCGATGGCAATGGAGAACTTGCCCATCACCAACTATGGGAGCAGTATTGTGAGAAGGTCGCACAGATCCACCCTGACCTTCCACCCATTACTGTATTCCATAGTTGGGAGTACCACTACCCGGTGGTGTACCAATGCTCAGGGTGCCAGTACAGGTAAGATACGACTCAAATAAACTATGGACAGACGGGCGTCTGATACTGGCCGTGGGTGTATGTGCTACTACCACTGCTTGCTTCATCACTTCTGCAATCAATATGAAGGGGCTCTGTCATTGATGTTGGATGTGTGTGTACCTTTAGGATCAGTCTTTAATATCTTTAATAAGCTTTATCTCCCACTCCAGAGTCGGACGTTGGACGGATTCTCTCGACACCGAGAAGTTTGGGTGCGGCTACTGTGAGAACAAGTTGGTTCTAGTAACCACAACCTGAGAAGATCTATCAGCGACTATCCAGCTCCATCAATAGTCCGATCATCGGCTCGGCCAAGATAGCAGCACACAGATGAAGTCATCCATAATACTAGTGGAAAGTCACATCTCAGTCTTCCACCATTTTTCGGGCGTCACGGTGACTCAGTGGTTAGCACTTGTGTCTGCAGCACTCAGGTGGTGGAAATAAATACGAACACGGACATCTGCATGGAGTTTGTATGTCCTCCCCGTGTCTGCGTGGGTTTCCTCCGGGTTCTCCGGTTTCCTCCCACACTCCAAAAATATACTGATAGGTTAATTGGCTTATTCCAAATTGTCCCTAACATGAATTATGGTTCTCCCTGTACAGCGCTACAGACTATGTCATCGCTATATTATCGAGGGGAATCAAATTCATCATTAAATACAAATGCTTTAAACAAACTTATTATTGTAATGTTGACTTGTGTCAGTCATTTCATACACAGATTACTTCCAAAAAAGTTATGTCCTACAGTGGGACGTCTGGAGGTGAGATTCCGCCATACCGATGGCCAGGGACAGGCATGCGGGTGCTAACACCTACATGGACTGGCAGGACAGGCTTACACTGGTAATATACAGCGTATACACCCACAACGACTCACACACATCAAACCAAGCAAAGTCATCAAGTTTCAGAGCTCCCATAGAAATGAATGGTGATAGCCGCACATGCGCAGCCACTTTCCATTTCTGACAGTGTGTAACGGGGTCGTTCTTGAGTTACATGTGGGTCCCTGATCTCAGCAATGGGACCTGCATCTATCAAACATTTATGACGTATGCTTTCGATAGAGGATGAAATAATGTCTTCAATGCGCTTCGTCACGTGTCCACGGGCATGCTCGCGATTTCTAATGCTGACCCTATGCTGCTCTCTGATTCAGTTATGTTACCAGCAACATAGTGCATTAAGCATTAATGCTTTAAAGGGCACAGCTCAACTTTCCATCCTAATGTGGCACCTCAAACGTCACAAATTTTTCCAGGGCATTCATAAGGGGTATCTCTGCATTATCGTCACGAACGGGGAAACAGCTGATCAGCGGATGTGCACGGTGCTGGACCCTCAGTGATCTGATATTGATGACCTATTCTAAAGATATTCCACCAATTATCAAACACCTGAATAACTTCTTTAATTAGTTTAGGGGAGTGATTGAACCATTTTTAAGCCAAACACAATCCTTAATATTTATTCTTCACCGGAAGGTACAATGTGTTAAAAAACAGCTGATTATGGGGCCCATGGGCATTACAAGTATTGGAGACCCGCTCCTTTCTAATGGGAACATTTTTTTATGAGGCCCTCCTCCACGTCTCTTCCAAGGGGCATTGGAGTGACTCCCAATTTTTGGCAGCCTTGCATTCACTGCATAGCAAACACAATGGGAGACCCACTTTCTAATAATGGGAACATTGTTTTCAGGAGGCCCTCTGACCTCCACGTCTTTTCCAAGGGGCATTGGAGTGCCTCCAAATTTTTGGCAACCCTTGCATTCACTGCATAGGCAAACACAATGGGAGACCTACTTCCTAATAATGGGAAATTTGTTTTCAGGAGTCCCTCCTCTAGGTCTCTTCAAAGGGGTATTGGGGTGCGTCCAAATTTTCAAAGTGGTATTGGGGTGCGTCCAAATTTTGGGCAGCCCTGCCACTCACAGCATACGCAATAACAGTATAGGAGACCTACTCTTTAGTAATGGGAACAATAAAACATAGCCGGCTGATGGCTCTCTAAGAATAGTGAGGGCCGATTGCTGGCCCTTTAAGAATAGTAAAGGCCGCCTGATGAACATTGTTGACAGAAGTGACCTGGGAGTCAGAAATGCTTCCAGGGGTCTTTCCCATACTGTCCCCATGTCATTTGAACACTGTTCCCATAGATTTGGGCAATTTGCAATCTTCAGACCGCCGGGGGGAGGCGCCTGAAAAATGCCCGAGTTTGCCATAGACTTACATTGGGCTCGTTGCTCGGGTCGAGCACCCGAGTATTCCAATGTGCTCGGCCCGAGCATCGAGCACCCGAGCATTTTAGTGCTGGCCCATCACTACTCATAAGAGCACATTTATCTTTACAAACAACAGAACAGTGATAGCTGTCACATCTGTGTTCTGATACCTTAGCTTCCCAATAAGACATGGGAGTAAATCAATACTTTACAAGCTGCTCTGTGGCTGGGGGCACTGGTAAAATAGTGTCTTATTGTCATGCAAGGTGAGGGAAGGAACAGTGTACAAGGACAGGAATAGGGGGAAGGGGAAGGGAGCCCAACATCTAGAGAAAGGGGGAGTGGAGACCCCTAGGCAGATCTAATATCACCCTGACTACTCTATCATACTTATATAGGTTCATCTCCAATAGCAGAGCAGGAAACTTAATCCCTGAATGTCCCTAGAGCTAGGCCCTAGGTAGGGAGGGACACTATATGAGGGGCAGCTTATGATAAGTGTTACTTCTCTTTTCTTTACATGATACCAGATTGATGGTGCTATTGTGGGCTGATGTTCTTCATAGACTTGTGTGAACAGCCCCTATTATATTCTTGCTCGGATGATTCAGAAGTTTGCTGTATATATGACACCTCTCTGTGGAGAATCAGCTTTAGGGATTCTCTTAACAATGTAAGAAAAAAAAAGATTAACCACTGCATGTGATAGGGGTTATATACTGGGCTCGGGTAATGATTGATAGAACTTATTCAGGAATTTATAAGCCCTACTAGCCCAGTTATTTGTAGTTATGTATTGTCTCTAAATTTCCCTAGAGCTGTCATTTTGCTTTATTGAACAGTTGTCGTCTTTTAATGTTTATTGAAATGGTCGGTCTCTGAATCTATACGTTCACTTCTTCCTATCTTTTTTCACGACTGTAGTTTTGTATTTATTAGGATAAATGTATTTATTAGTATAGAAGAATTTTTAGGGACATAAGGGACACCGTCGTTAAGCAGGGGCGCCACTTAACACAAATTATGGTGCCAACCTCCTCTGCCAGGAAGGTAGAGACATTAGGGATAAAGTAGGGACAGGTTTAGCCTGCACTCTCTCCTGATCAGTGTGTAACCTAATATGGATATTCCCTAATAATTTATTTTGTATTTTTGTTGTTTTGTCTATTGTGGATTGTTATAGTCCTTTTCAGATAATTTATTAAAAGTTACATTTTAGGGGTCTAATCTTCTATAGGTTTTTCATGCTAAATTAGGCCCTGTTTACATATTTTTTTTGCTAAGGTGTTTAACTGAACACTAGTCAGGCCCCACTGTAACTAAAGAAAACAAGGTAAACAAACAAAGGGGATACATTTAGCTTGAGAAGACACCAGAGAGGTAGCACCAACTGACCTCCAAGGGAAGTCCAAGAATGAACTAGCTGCCTACTAGTACTCCAGGCATAGACAGCAGAACATAGAACTATCACCAGCGACTCTCTGGAGACACAGAGTTTTTAACTACCAAGCAAGGGTGTGTCAACCAGCAGCAGAAGGTGGAGGTCACCGCTGGGTACTAAAGGAAGAAGGATATCACTACACTACAGAGATGAGAGGATCAAGAAGTTGTCTGTAATGCCAAGCGCAGTGACCTTCTACAGCCGGATCCAGAGTGACTGTCTCTGACACTTGATACACCAGTGATATCTGATAAACAAAAAAAAATAAAATGTTGTAGGTACGTTCTCCTGAAATGGTTGCAACAGTCACAACTCCTATAAAAGCATGTAAAGGCTGCTGCAGGATGTCACGCACGGTGTGGGAAAGACTAAGTGCAACACGAAGGGAAGAAGGGGAGGAAGCCAAAACACTAGGGTAAGTGGGATTGGAGACCCCTAGGCAGATCTAATATCACCCTGCCTACCCTACCATCCCTATATAGGTTCCACACTTATCTCCGAACAGGACCCTAAACCCTGGATGACCCTAGAGCTAGACCCTAGATAAGGAGGGGGAAGGGTGAGCACTGGTCAGGACCTACTACAAACTATAGACAACAAGGTAGACAAACAAAGGGGATTAACTTAGCTTAAGAAGACACCAGAGGAGTAATGCCAACTGTCCTCCAAGGGCACCAGAGAAGACGCTAGCCGATTGCTAATGCTCCAAGCCTGTACATAGAAGTATTACCGGCAATTCCCTGGAGAAAACGGAGTGTTTTTAACTCCCACTCAAGGGTGTGTCAATCAGCAGCAGGAGGGAGATTGCCACTGGGTCATAAAGGCAGAAGGATTAAGAAGGCATCTGTAATGCCAAGCGCAGTGACCTTCTACAGCCAGGTCTATTACACCTGTCACACCCTTGACACAGGACCACCAATAAATTCACATGAAGAAAATGAGAGGTGGTTCAGAGTCCGCACTGCCCAGAGTTCAAAAGGTGTAGTCGCACACAAGGATTAAGCATGAATGTGGTTTATTGTGTCAATGCGTTTCAAGGTCTCCAAACCTCTTCATCAGGACCAAACCACAATGATTTTTATATATATACAGTACAGACCAAAAGTTTGGACACACCTTCTCATTTAAAGATTTTTCTGTATTTTCATGACTATGAAAATTGTATATTCACACTGAAGGCATCAAAACTATGAATTAACACATGTGGAATTATATACTTAACAAAAAAGTGTGAAACAACTGAAAATATGTCTTATATTCTAGGTTCTTCAAAGTAGCCACCTTTTGCTTTGATGACTGCTTTGCACACTCTTGGCATTCTCTTGATGAGCTTCAAGAGGTAGTCACCGGAAATGGTCTTCCAACAATCTTGAAGGAGTTCCCAGAGATGCTTAGCACTTGTTGGCCCTTTTTGCCAGCTCACCCCAAACCATCTCGATTGGGTTCAGGTCTGGTGACTGTGGAGGCCAGGTCATTTGGCGTAGCACCCCATCACTCTCCTTCTTGGTCAAATAGCCCTTACACAGCCTGGAGGTGTGTTTGGGGTCATTGTCCTGTTGAAAAATAAATGATGGTCCAACTAAACGCAAATCGGATGGAATAGCATGCCGCTGCAAGATGCTTTGGTAGCCATGCTGGTACAGTATGCCTTAAATTTTAAATAAATCCCCAACAGAGTCACCAGCAAAGCACCCCCACACCATGACACCACCTCCTCCATGCTTCACGGTGGGAACCAGACATGTAGAGTCCATCCATTCACCTTTTCTGCGTCGCACAAAGACACGGTGGTTGGAACCAAAGATCTCAAATTTGGACTCATCATACCAAAGCACAGATTTCCACTGGTCTAATGTTGATTCCTTGTGTTCTTTAGCCCAAACAAGTCTCTTTTGCTTGTTGCCTGTCCTTAGCAGTGGTTTCCTAGCAGCTATTTTACCATGAAGGCCTGCTGCACAAAGTCTCCTCTTAACAGTTGTTGTAGAGATGTGTCGGCTGCTAGAACTGTGTGGCATTGACCTGGTCTCTAATCTGAGCTGCTGTAAACCTGCGATTTCTGAGGCTGGTGACTCGGATAAACTTATCCTCAGAAGCAGAGGTGACTCTTGGTCTTCCTTTCCTGGGGCGGTCCTCATGTGAGCCAGTTTCTCTGTAGCGCTTGATGGTTTTTGCAACTGCACTTGAGGACACTTTCAAAGATTTCCCAATTTTTCGGACTGACTGACCTTTATTTCTAAAAGTAACAATGGCCACTCGTTTTTCTTTAATTAGCTGCTTTTTTCTTGCCATAATACAAATTCTAACAGTCTATTCAGTAGGACTATCAGCTGTGTATGCACCTGACTTCTGCACAACACAACTGATGGTCCCAACCCCATTTATAAGCCAAGAAATCCCACTTATTAAACCTGACAGGGCACACCAGTGAAGTGAAAACCATTTCCGGTGACTACCTCTTGAAGCTCATCAAGAGAATGCCAAGAGTGTGGAAAGCAGTCATTAAAGCAAAAGGTGGCTACTTTGAAGAACCTAGAATATAAGACATATTTTCAGTTGTTTCACACTTTTTTGTTAAGTATATAATTCCACATGTGTTAATTCATAGTTTTGATGCCTTCAGTGTGAATGTACAATTTTCATAGTCATGAAAATACAGAAAAATCTTTAAATGAGGAGGTGTGTCCAAACTTTTGGTCTGTACTGTATATATATATATATATATATATATATATATATATATATATATACATATATATATACATACATGTATACACTGCTCAAAAAAATAAAGGGAACACTCAAATAACACATCCTAGATCTGAATGAATGAAATATTCTCATTGAATACTTTGTTCTGTACAAAGTTGAATGTGCTGACAACAAAATCACACAAAAATCATCAATGGAAATCAAATTTATTAGCCAATGGAGGCCTCGATTTGGAGTAACCCCCAAAATTAAAGTGGAAAAACACACTACAGGCTGATCCAACTTAGATGTAATGTCCTCAAAACAAGTCAAAATGAGGATCAGTATTGTGTGTAGCCTATACGTGCATGTATGACCTCCCTACAACGCCTGGGCATGCTCCTGATGAGGTTGCGGATGGTCTCCTGTGGGATCTCCTCCCAAACCTGGACTAAAGCATCCGCCAACTCCTGGACAGTCTGTGGTGCAACGTGACGTTGGTGGATGGAGCGAGACATGATGTCCCAGATGTGCTCAATCGGATTCAGGTCTGGGGAACGGGTGGGCCAGTCCATAGCTTCAATGCCCTCATGTTGCAGAACTGCTGACACACTCCAGCTACATGAGGTCTGGCATTGTCCTGCATTAGGAGGAACCCAGGGCCAACCGCACCAGCATATGGTCTCACAAGGGGTCTGAGGATCTCATCTCGGTACCTAATGGCAGTTAGGCTACCTCTGGCGAGCACATGGAGGACTGTGCGGCCCTCCAAAGAAATGCCACCCCACACCATTACTGACCCACTGCCAAACCGGTCATGCTGAAGGATGCTGCAGGCAGCAGATTGCTCTCCACGGCGTCTCCAAACTCTGTCACGTCTGTCACATGTGCTCAATGTGAACCTGCTTTCATCTGGGAAGAGCACAGGGCGCCAGGGGTGACTTTGCCAATCCTGGTTGTAACATCCCTGGCGGCGTGCTGGCATGGCTTACCACCTCCCACCATTCAAGACCGCCATCTTACCTATCAATCCAGGCTGCACACTTTGCTCCAGTACCTGCTGTGTCTCTTGTCTGATTGCTTAGGGCGGCGGCGCGGCTGCTGCATGATTCTTATATTTGCTGTGTGTGCACTCCTATTGCCTCCCCAGCCTATTGCTGTGAGTCACTGGATACTTAAACCCCCTCCATCCAGTAGGGGGTGCCTGAGCAACACTTTCATTCTGTGTGCTCTGTGCAACTGAGTTGCCAGGTCCTGTCCTGTATCTTGTCTGTTTCCGCCCCTGGGGGCTGTATACCCAGGCCTGTTACCTGTATCTGTGACTTTTAGTCTGTCTCTGCCACCCTGGGGGCTGAGTTCCCAGGCTCGCTCCTGTATCTTATTCCTGGTTCAGTTCCTGTCTGAACTGTGTCCTAGCCCGTTACCTGTTTCTCTCTATGTCCGAACCTTCCCTTTTCCTGCAGTGTCTGAACCTGCACCTAACTCCAACTCGTTGTCTCTGAACTTCTGTTTGTGAGTTTTGTGTACACTCGCTACTTCATTGTAAGTACCTTGTGTGTATATGGTTCTGCTTGTTCACCGCACCTGCGGTTTTGCTCTGCCCTGCTTGTTCACCGCACCTGTGGTTTCGCTCTGCTCAGCTTGTTCACCGCACCTGCGGGTTTTGCTCTGCTCTGCTTGTTTACCGCACCTGCGGGTTTTGCTCTGCTCTGCTTGTCTGTCGAACCTGCGGGTTTTGCTCTGCTCTGCTTGTCTACCGCATCTGCGGGTTTTGCTCTGCTCTGCTTGTCTACCGCATCCGCGGGTTTTGCTCTGCTCTGCTTGTCTACCGCATCTGCGGGTTTTGCTCTGCTCTGCTTGTCTACTGCACCTGCTGGTTTTGCTCTGTTCTGCTTGTCTAGTGCACCTGCGGGTTTTGCTCTGCTTGTCTACCACATCTGCTGGTTTTGCTCTGCTCTGCTTGTCTACCGCACCTGCGGGTTTTGCTCTGCTCTGCTTGTCTACCGCACCTGCTGGTCTTGCTCTGCTTGTCTACCGCATCTGTGGGTTTTGCTCTGCTCTGCTTGTCTACCGCATCTGCGAATTTTGCTCTGCTCTGCTTGTCTACCGCACCTGCGGCTCCGTTCCTGTGTCCCAGTCTGTACAGGTCCATATCCTGCCTGTGTTCCTACCTGCCAGTACCCACCTGTCTGCATGCCAGCCATGCCTGCCAGTGGCCATCTGTCTGCATGCCAGCCGTGCCTGCCAGTGCCCACCTGTCTGCATACCAGCCGTGCCTGCCAATACCCACCTGTCTGTATGCCAGCCTAACCTGCCTGTTCCTGCATTCCCCGGTGTGGGTCAACAGCTGTGACCAGGGTCTGACCTGGAGTAGCACCTGGTACCTCTGCTTGGTTCCTCCCTGGTTCACGGAGTCGACTGAGCCGCCGCGTGACCTTAGTTGGACCGAGTTGATACTTAGTTATACCCCTCCAAGCACTCCTCGGTTCATGGTCCAGTGGGATCACTAATCATGCTCACGCCAGTCAGTCTGGACGTGTGCGTAACACTGGTGTTCTGTGGCAAATGCCAAGCGTCCAGCACGGTGTTGGGCTGTGAGCACAACCCCCATCTGTGGACGTCGGGCCCTCATACCACCCTCATGGAGTCGGTTTCTAACCGTTTGTGCAGACACATGCACATTTGCGGCCTGCTGGAGGTCATTTTGCAGGGCTCTGGCAGTGCTCCTCCTGTTCCTCCTTGCACAATGGCGGAGGTAGCAGTCCTGCTGCTGGGTTGTTGCCCACCTACGGCCCCCTCCACCTTTCCTGGTGTACTGGCCTGTCTCCTGGTAGCCTCCAGCCTCTGGACACTACGCTGACAGACACAGCAAACCTTCTTGCCACAGCTCGCATTGATGTGCCATCCTGGATGAGCTGCACTACCTGAGCAACTTCTGTGGGTTGTAGAGTCCGTCTCATGCTACCACGAGTGTGAAAGCACAACCAACATTCAAAAGTGACCCAAACATCAGCCAGAAAGCATTGGTACTGAGATGTGTTCTGTGGTCCCCACCTGCAGAACCACTCCTTTATTGAGGGTGTCTTGATAATTGCCAATAATTTCCATCTATTGTCTATTCCATTTGCACACCAGCATGTGAAATTGATTGTCAATCAGTGTTGCTTCCTAAGTGAACAGTTTGATTTCACAGAAGTTTGATTTACTTGGAGTTATATTCTGTTGTTTAAGTGTTCCCTTTATTTTTTTGAGCAGTGTAAATATATATATATATATATATATATATATAAATATATATGTGTGTATATACTGTATGTAATTGGTAAACTTATCGGCACCTTCAACCAGTATGTACAGCAAGTATGAACAGGTGCAAGCTGCTATGACTGCATAATATGCGAACAAAATTAGATACAGTGGGTATGGAAAGTATTCAGACCCCTTTAAATTTTTCACTCTTTGTTTCATTGCAGCCATTTGGTAAATTCTAAAAAGTTCATCATTTTTTTCTCATTAATGTACACTCTACACCCCATCTTGACTGAAAAAAACAGAAATGTAGAAATTTTTGCAAATTTATCAAAAAAGAAATACTGAAATATCACGTGGTAACAAGTATTCTGACCCTTTGCTCAGACAGTCATATTTAAGCCACATGCTGTCCATTTCCTTGTGATCCTCCTTGAGATGGTTCTACTCCTTCATTGGAGTCCAGCTGTGTTTAATTAAACTGATAGGACTTTATTTGGAAAGACACACACCTGTCTATATAAGACCTCATAGCTCACAGTGCATGTCAGACCAAATAAGAATCATGAACTCAAAGGAACTGCCCAAGGAGCTCAGAGACAGAGTTGTGGCAAGGCACAGATCTAGCCAACGTTACAAAAGAATTTCTGCAGTATTCAAGGTTCCTAAGAGCACAGTGGCCTCCATAATCCTTAAATAGAAGAAGTTTGGGACCACCAGAAGTCTTCCTAGACCTGGCCGTCCAGCCAAACTGAGCAATTGTGGGAGAAAAGCCTTGGTGAGAAAGGTAAAGAAGAACCTCAAGATCACAATGGCTGAGCTCCAGAGATGCAGTAGGGAGATGAGAGAAAGTTCCACAAAGTCAACTATCACTGCAGCCCTCCACCAGTCAGGCCTTTATGGCAGAGTGGCCCAACGGAAGCCTCTCCTCAGTGCAAGACATATGAAAGCCTGCATCGAGTTTGCTCAAAAACACATGAAGGACTCCCAGACTATGAGAAATAAGATTCTCTGGTCTGAGACGAAGATAAAACTTTTTGTTGATAATTCTAAGCGGTATGTGTGGAGAAAACCAGGCACTGCTCATCACCTGCCCAATACAATCCCAACAGTGAAACCAGGGAAAATTTGGGCCGAATGACCTCTTTAACTGGATTAGTAATATCAGCCTACAGTGGGCGAATTTCCTTCTGCTGATTATGAATAATAGGCAGTAGCCCATGATGATTTTTTATTTAATTCTGTAGTTTACACATAATGTACACTGCGGGTGCTGACTAAAACTCCCATCATTGTCCCCTGATCTTAGGGAGACAAGGCTTTAGATGATAGGTAACTATATCTGTATTTTTTATTTTTAATTCAATATGTATTTATTTATTTTACTTTAAGAACAGGCCCTGGCTGGTGACTACTTCCATCAGCGGCGCCTGCTCTCGCCGTTATTAGTGAACGCAGGCATAGGCTGATCTGATGGGAGTAGTACACTCATCAGCCAACGCCTGTGACCCGCGGTAAGCTTTTTACATCTGACAGCATGATCCTGCAGTGCTCTAACTGGTGGTAACGATGTTACCGCCGATCAGAGCCGCCAGTGTTTCTCATACTGTCACACAGATGACATCATGAGAAACACAGACTTCCTGAGGATTGCTAGAGAGGCAAATCAGAACACTCGATTGACTGCAAAAGACCTTCAGAAAGATTTATCAGACCCTGGACTTGTGGTACATTGTTCTACTTTTCGGAGACACGTGCACAAATATGGCCTTCATGGAAGAGTCATGAGAAGAAAACCTCTCCTGCATCTGACGCGCTCCCTGGGCCTGTGCTGTGCAGGGGATACCCGGAACCGGATCGCTGGGGGTCCTCCGTGGCTGTTACCCGGTCCGTGCCCAGGGCGGTCAAACCAGTGGCAGTCTGAGTGTGATAACAAATGTCCGACTACGCCACCCGTGGATTGCGGTCAGTGGGGACCGCCGCTGCGCTGCAGACCGCTGAGGCTGATGTTGTATGCGCAGCCGAGTATGGGATAACTCCCCACGGGAGAAGTATTGCCTCAGGGCAGCTAGTGTGGATGATGGGAGTGATGGTGTGAGTGTCCCAGTACTAATGGTGCTGGTGCGGCGATGAAACACAGAGACGTGTGGTGCAGTTAAGGGTCTTTACTGATGGTATAACGCAGACCCTCCCGGGAGTACTGGCTAGCAGTAGAGGCCTGGTCAGTCTGAGAGCTAGCAGGATCTCCCCCTGGCCACGTGGAGTTGTAGGCCTCCCCGTCTCTCTGCACTCTTTCCTGGCTACCTTGCTGTGTGCGGGTAGAAGTAGCCCACGTCCCTGAGTATACCGTGTGGTGCTCACCCGTATGGCCGGTGACTTGGGGCCTTCCGTTAGCCTCCGCTTCACGATGGCAGTGCTGGTCCCTTGCTTGTGACCGTGCCTCCGGGCTTCTATGGCCAGAGGACATGGAATCCCCTGCCTGTTGGATTCTGCTGCTGGACCTGGATGTCCCCACAGCCTCGGACTCCTTGTCCGGGTTTAGTGTCTTCAGCCAAGGCGAGCTTTCTAGCTTCCAGCCTCTGGCACTCGCTCCTGCTCCTACAGAGCTTCTAGTTCTCGCTTTCCCTCTCCAGGCTCTGACTCTCAGACTCTGTCTGTCCTAATCCCGCCCCAGACCCAGTTTATAAGGGCAGATTCCTCCCCTCCCAGGTCTTGGCGGGCAGTGTTGCATGCTTAGGGCTCCTGACCAGAGAAACCTTCCACTTGCTCTCAGACATAATATTTCTATTACTGTGGCAACCAGACCCCTGGGGTGCCATACATCCTTATCATAAAAATCAGCATCAGAAGTATACAAAAGAACATCTAAACAAGTCGGATGCATTTTGGAAACAAGTACTGTGGACCGATGAGATTAAAATAGAACTCTTTGGCCTCAATGATCATAGGTATGTGTTGAGAAAAAGGGCACAGAATTTCAGGAAAATAATATCTCGCCAATCATTAAGCATGGGGGTGGATCAATCATTGCTTTGGGGTTGTGTTGCAGCCAATGGCACGGGGAACATTTAATGGGTAGAAGGAAGAATAGATTCAATGAAATTTCAGTATAATCTCTTTTTATTGAAATAGAAATAGACATTAACATATATAACATACATTAATAAATGCCGGTGTTTAGTCATCATGGCGATCAAAATAACATATTCTCTATCACTTCTCTGATAAGACTCGTACACCTCTTATCTAATAATGTAAATGACTCGCCCCCTGGGCCGTGGGGCTCTCGGAGTCGGGCAACAGGGCAATAATGGGGGTAGTAGTGGCAACCCGGTCCGTGGCTCAGGGTGGTCAGACCAAATGTTGTGGCAGTCTATTTATATGGTTTTGCAATGTCCGACTACGCCACCCGTGGATTGCGGCTATTATGAACCGCCGCTGCAAGGCAGTCCCCTGAGGCTGATGGTGTGTGCAGCTGAGATAGTATAACTCCCCACGGGAAGAGTGTAGCCTCAGGGCAGTATAGTAGATGGTGGGGGTGATGGTGCAGGGAGTCCCAGTACCGTTAGTGCTGGCAAAGTAAGAAGCACAAAGACAACATGTTGCAGTCCAGGGTCTTTTACTCACAGTTCGTATACTCCAAGCCACTTCTGTACAGGTAGTGACTGCCCAAGCCGTGCCTCGTCCACCAGGTGAGGGGCTCGGTCAACTCCCAGGCAATTCAGGAGCATGGCACAGGACCCCCTTCTGTCCTTTCTCTGGCTCGTGCCCATCAGTGACCAAACTTCTGTCCAGCTTCAGCGGATTTATGCGGGAAAACGTGGGCCCCGTTTCCCGCTATCCTATATGGTGCCTTCCTAGCAGGTTTAGTGAGGGGTCGCACCAATATATGATCACGACCTCCGGTTCTTGGCTGAGGATTATTTGCCTCCACCAACTTGGGATCCGGTACCCTTTCCTTGCCTGACCCGTCACCCGTAATTTCCTGGGTTCTTAGGGTCCCTTCTTCCTTTGTGTTCCTGGGCCTTTCTCTTCGGTTCCTTTCTCTTTCTGTTCTTTTCCTTTCTTTCTCTCCCTCTCGCCCTGCCCGTGTCCTAGGCCTGGCTCTGGAGCAGAACTCCAGCGGAGCCTCTGCTCCCCTCCTCCTCCACTCTCACTTCCTCCTCACAGACTCAACTTCTCTCTACTCTTTTAGAACTAAGATGGTGCCCACCTTATATACCTCCTCCTCTGTGTCTGAGCCCAGGTGACCTGCAACCAATGAGCTCCATCCTATGCCCAGAAACCAGCCCCTATCTGCTCCCACATCACTAGGGTCCCCCCCCCCTCCACTCCAGCCAGGGACATAGTCAGTCGTGCCTGCATACTAATGGGAGCACCGTAGAGCTGTCCCCCGGAAATGAGGAGTGTATATGTGTGCAGCTAACTGAGCCCTGGTCCATACTACATCCTTAGCCGGGAGTGGAATACCACACCTCTGGCAGAGGTGCAATATCCCTGTAGCGGCCGAACCCTCGGGGCGCTACATAAACATTACTTTTAATCATATCCAACAGTGCAGACAACTACATAAATCAACAATACAACAGTACAAAAACAAAAAGAGAAAAAAGAAAAAAAAGAAGGGGTGGTGAGGGGGGAAGAGGAAAAAGAGAAAGAAAGATAAGAAAGGAGGGTAGGATTAGTAAATTGAAGAGGAGAAGGAGAACATAAACTAAGGCTCATTTTTAGACTCTCTAATTAGTTCCCAGCACCAACCCAGATCCAATTCACCAATTTATCAGTCTCTCACTCAAACAGCCTGTGAAACTCCGATGAGTCCTGAAACAGAATCCAGACACTCCAGATCTTCCTGAATTTATCAGCACATCCATTAAAGTCAGCAGAAAGTTCCTCCATTCTGCAGATATTAAACATTTCATTTTTTTGAGATCCTATTGATGAGGGCAGGATAGAAAGCCGAGCTTTCTCAGGACGATTTTCGACCCTACTTCCGGTAATTAGATTATAATTGGAAAATATTTTTTCCCACAAAGGTTTGATCTTACTACACTCCCACCATATGTGAAGCATAGATCCTTTTTCCACTTTACATCGCCAACATAAGTCTGAGGCTGCCGGAAATATGGTGTGAAGTTTTACTGGATACTGGTACCATCTTGCCATAATTTTGAAATTTTTCTCCTGTGCATAACATGTGACCGACATTTTGTGTGTAAACAAGAATCCTTTTCCCCAATCTGTTGAAGATATGACTACCCCCAATTCTTGTTCTCACATGTGTTGAAATTGTAACTTTCCTGAGATACTTTCCCCAATCAAATAATTATAAAGCAGTGATATTATATGATTGGGGGGAGATTCCTGTAAGAATAACCTCTTAAAAGAAGATGGTATACACTGGAATGGGGGTGCCAACCTCTGAGAAAACAAGAATGATTGCAACTGTAAGTATTCCATCCACAGCAATTTTCTAGACAGAGACCTATCCTGTAATGTATTGAATGACGGTATTTTACCATTTTCTAATATATGTAGGAGGCGAGTGTCCTCCATAGCTCTCCATCCCAAGAAAGATTCTCTCAGATATCCAGGAGGAAAGGAAAGATTAGAGAAAAGTGGCGTAAGAGGGCTGAATGTTCTAGAGGGATGGTATTTTTTCATAGTTGCATGCCAAATTTTAATTGTTCCCCTTGTCAATTCTGTCAAGCCTCCTATCGAGAAAACATCAGAGGCAAAAAGCCAAGGAAGGTGCTTCAAAGGAACAACCACCCCTTCCTGCTCAATAGTGACCCATTGTTTTGTCAGAGAGTTGACATGCCAGTCTATGAAGTGACCTAAAACAGAAGCTTGAAAGTATATTTTAACCCCTTAATAACATCTGACGTACTAATACGCATCTGTGCACTGGGACTTAAGAGCCAGACCCGTATTAGTACGTCATCGCGATCGCGCGCGCACACAGGCTGTGCGGGCGCGATCGCCGCCGGGTGTCAGCTGATTGTCACAGCTGACACCCGGTACTATGTGCAGGGAGCGGTCCTGCACCGTTCCCAGCACATTAACCCCCGCGATGCTGCGATCGAAGTCGATCGCGGCATTGCGGGGGCAAGGGGAGGTGATCGGCGATACTCACCTCCTCTTCCGGCTTCCAGTGCAGTCTGCAAAGGCTTCCCGGGTGTTGCCATGACGACCCGATGTCGTCATGACAACATCCGGGTCACCAGAGAGCAGGAAGATTGCTCGGACATGCGCAGTGCATCTCCAAGCAATCTTCACACTGTGCACTTCTGACAGCCTTCATGGCATAGGGATGGTGCTCCATTCCTGTGCCATGCAGGCGATCAGAAAAAAAAAAGTGAAAGTCCCAGAGTGGGACAAAGTAAGAAAGTGTATAAACTGTGTGAAAGTGGAAAAAAAAAAAAAAAAAAAGTGCAAAAATATTATAAAAAAATAAAAAAAATAATACACCAAAAATAAAAATATAATGTACCCATCAATAAATATTATTATAAAAAAAATAAAAAAAAAACAATAAAAGTACACATATTTGGTATCACCGCGTCCGGAACAACCTGACCTATAAAACTGTCCCACTAGTTAACCCCTTCAGTGAACACGGTAAAAAAAAAAAAAACGAAGCAAAAAACAATGCTTTATCACCATACCGCCAAACAAAAAGTGGAATAACACGCGATCAAAAAGACGCATATAAATAAAAATGATACCGCTGAAAACATCATCTCGTCCCGCAAAAAACAAGCCACCATACAGCTCCATCAGCCGAAAAATAAAAAAGTTATAGCTCTCAGAATAAAGCGATACTAAAAAATATTTTTTTCTATAAAATAGCTTTTATTGTGTATAAGCGCCAAAACATAGAAAAATGATACAAATGTGGTACCGCTGTAAACGTACTGACCCGAAGAATAAAGCTACCTCATCAATTTTACCACAGAATAAAAAAAAAAAAAAAACAATTCCTGAATTGTTGGTTTTTGTTTATTCTGCCTTCCAAAAATCGGAATAGAAAGCGATCAAAAAATGTCACGTGCCTGAAAATGGCACCAATAACAACGTCAAGTCATCCCGCAAAAAACGAGCCATCACATGACTGTCTGCCAAAATCTGGAAAAATTATAGCTCTCAAAATATGGCGATGCAAAAACTAGATTTTACAAAAAATGCGTCTTTTAGTGTGTGACAGCTGTCAGTCATAAAAACCCCATATGATTCTGGCATTGCTGTAATCACACCGACCCGAAGAATAAAGTCGTCTAATCACTTATACCGCACAAGGAACGGCGTCAAAAATAAACTCTTGGGTTAGGATTGGGCTAGGGTTAGGGCTGGGTTTGGGGCTAGGGTTGTGCTGGGGCTAGGGTTGTGCTAGGGTTAGGGCTGGGGTTGGGATTTTTTTCAAAAGTAAGAAAAAAAGATGACGATATGGCGACTAGTGTTGAGAGCAAGTGCTCGCTACTTGAGTTTGCATCGGGTGCTCTGGTATGCATTGAGTATCGTGGGTATTTGAGTGACATGCTCGAGTCTCTGCCCCATATGCTTCGCAGCCAAAAAACTTTACGGGGATTGCCTGCCATGCACGAGCGATCCCCGCATGTTTTTTTTGGGTGTCTAATAACCGTGAAACATGCGGAGCAGGGACTCGAGCATGTCACTCGAGCACACGCTGTACATGGTGCATACCTGAGTACCCGATGCAAACTCAAGTAGCGAGCACTTGCGCTCAAGAATAATGACAACTTATTCAATATGATGACCTAATGTAAACAAATTCTGTGCCGTACCTCTGGGTTCAAAATGTTCACTATACACCTTAATAAAATCCTTGAGGGGTATAGTTTCCAAAATGGGGACACTTGTGGGGGAGCTCCACTGTTTAGGCACATCACGGGCTCTCCAAACGCGACATGGTGTCCGCTAACAAATTGAATGGAAAATCGGCTCAAATTGTTAGCGGACGCCATGTTGCTTTTGGAGAGCCCCTGTGTGCCCAAACATTGGAGCTCCCCCACAAGTGACCCCATTTTGGAAACTAGACCCCCCAAGGCACCTATCTAGATGCATAGTGAGCACTTGGAATCCCCAGGTGCTTCACAAATTGATTCGTAAAAATGAAAAAGTGAAAAAAAAAACACTTTTTCATTTTTATGAATCAATTTGTGAAGCACCTGGGGTTCCAAGTGCTCACTATGAATCTAGATAGGTGCCTTGGGGGGTCTAGTTTCCAAAATGGGGTCACTTGTGGGGGAGCTCCAATGTTTGGGCACGCAGGGACTCTCTAAATGCAACATGGTAGCCGCTAACAAATTGAATGGAAAATCGGCTCAAATTGTTAGCGGACACCACATTGCGTTTGGAGAGCCCCTCTGTGCCCAAACTTTGGAGCTCCCCCACAAGTGACCCCATTTTGGAAACTAGACCCCCCAAGGCACCTATCTAGATGCATAGTGAGCACTTGGAATCCCCAGGTGCTTCACAAATTAATTCGTAAAAATGAAAAAGTGAAAAAAAAAACACTTTTTCATTTTTATGAATCAATTTGTGAAGCACCTGGGGTTCCAAGTGCTCACTATGAATCTAGATAGGTGCCTTGGGGGGTCTAGTTTCCAAAATTGGGTCACTTGTGGGGGAGCTCCAATGTTTGGGCACGCAGGGACTCTCTAAATGCAACATGGTATCCGCTAACAAATTGAATGGAAAATCGGCTCAAATTGTTAGCGGACACCACATTGCGTTTGGAGAGCCCCTCTGTGCCCAAACTTTGGAGCTCCCCCACAAGTGACCCCATTTTGGAAACTAGACCCCCCAAGGCACCTTTCTAGATGCATAGTGAGCACTTGGAACCCCCAGGTGCTTCACAAATTGATTCGTAATAATGAAAAAGTGAAAAAAAAAACACTTTTTCATTTTTATGAATCAATTTGTGAAGCACCTGGGGGTTGCAACTGCTCACTATGCATCTAGATAGGTGCCTTGGGGGGTCTAGTTTCCAAAATGGGGTCACTTGTGGGGGAGCTCCAATGTTTGGGCACACAGGGGCTCTCTAAACGCAACATGGTGTCCGCTAATTATTCAAGCAAATTTTACAATCAAAAAGTCAAATGGCGCTCCTTCCCTTCCGAGCCCTACAGTGCGCCCAAACAGTGTTTTTTCCCCAAATATTGGGTATCTGCGTGCCCAGGGGAAATTGCACAACAAATTTTGTGGTCCATTTTTTCTTGTTACCCCTGTGAAAATAAAAAAAATTGGGTCTAAAGTAACATTTTTGTGAAAAAAGTTAAATGTTCATTTTTTTCTTCCACATTCAAAAAATTCCTGTGAAGCACCTGAAGGGTTAATAAAGTTCTTGAATGTGGTTTTGAGCACCTTGAGGGGTGCAGTTTTTAGAATGGTGTCACTTTTGGGTATTTCCTGTCATAAAGACCTCTCAAAGTGACTTCAAATGTGATGTGGTCCCTAAAAAAATGGTTTTGTAAATTTTGTTGGAAAAATGAGAAATCGCTGGTCAACTTTTAACCCTTATAGCTCCCTAACAAAAAAAAATTTTGGTTCCAAAATTGTGCTGATGTAAAGTAGACATGTGGGAAATGTTATTTATTAACTCTTTTGTGTGACATATCGCTCTGATTTCAGGGCTTAAAAATTCAAATTTTGAAAATTGCAAAATTTTCAAAATTTTTGCTAAATTTCCATTTTTTTCACAAATAAATGCAAGTGATATCGAAGAAATTTTTCCAAAATCATGAAGTACAATATGTCACGAAAAAACAGTCTCAGAATCAGGGGGATCCGTTGAAGCGTTCCAGAGTAATTACCTCATAAAGTGACAGTGGTCAGAATTGTAAAAATTGGCCAGGTCATTAACGTGCAAACCACCCGCGGGGCTTAAGGGGTTAAAATTCGGAAATCCAGCTCCACTGGCTATTTAGGGCGGTTTAATGTCTGCATATTTATCCTGGGTCTATATTTACCCCACACAAACCTGATTAATGCTGTACGTAGTTTGCTGAAGAAGCTGCATGGCGAGAAATGGGAACAGTTTGAAAAATGTATAAAAAGCGGGGCAATATATCGTTTTTTACTGCGTTCATTTTACCAAACCAGGATAGTCTCAGTTTACTGTAATTCAGTAGGTCTTTATATGTACGATCCAAAAGCGATTGGTAATTTAGTGCAAAAAGTTTGAAAAGTCAGGAGAAATGAGCACGCCTAAGTATTTTATCGCTTCTGACTTCCATTTAAAAGGGAAGTTATCCATTACATGTTCAACTTCTCTCTGTGACAGCGATACATTTAATGCCTCCGATTTTGAATAATTAACTTTAAAATTACTCAGGATCTATCAAACTCCTTCATTAAAGCAGGAAGAGATGTCTGAGGCTGAGACACATAGAGGAGAAGGTCATCTGCATATAATGCTGTCTTATATGTGATGCGACCCCTGGGCCGTGGGGTACTCGGCAGCCGGGCCTCTGGTTGCTGGGGGATATCACGGTAGCTGGCCCGGTCTATGACCCAGGGCGGTCAGTAAAAGGGGGGATACTTTATAGGGGATTTAAGAAAGCGTTCGTGACGCCACCTGTGGTTTGCGGCTAGAGGCAGCCGCCGCAGCGGAGCAGTCCTCTGGAGCTGGTGTTACGGCAGCAGGGATGGTGTGGCTCTCCACAGGTAGAGGTAGCTCCAGGGCAGCATGGGGTGTAATGGTGGTGGTGCAGGGGAGAGAGACGGCAGGACGGTCCCGGAGGAAAGACGGACACTCACACAGGGGTAAGCTTCAGTTCCTTTACTGGTGATGTTGCAGGCACGGTCCAGGGTACTCCAGGCGAAGGGCACACTTTTGGACTCTCCCCATTGAGCGGGTATAGGGCCTCCTGATCCGTTGCTTTATTCTCTAAGCTTCTGACCTGCCTGGAGCTAGGCCTAGCTTGGTTACTGTCTCTCTTTGCACCTGCTGACCTGGTGGTATGGCCTTCTCTTTGGAGATCACTCTGCCTGGACGCTGAGACCTCCGTGACTCCTAGCCCTGGTACTGTAATCAGTGTTTGGTGAACCTGGGACCTGTAGTCCACCAGGGGTTCCGGTTGTTCCTACTGGGTATAAAGGGTCCCTGTAGGCGCGGACCAGGTGTCCGGTATATATATCTGCCCCCTCACTACTTCTTAATTCTCCTCTCGCCTTCGGCCACACTCAAGGCCCTCACACGTGCTGTAGACCTTGGTTCGCCTAAGCACAGCAGCCAGCGTGCTGCTCTCTTCACTGCTTTCTGAGCGTCAGCACGCTCTCTGCTCAACTCTGAGCTGTGTTCCTCTCTGTGTCTGAACACTAAACTGAGCTGCCAGCTCCAAACTCCCTATATATATCCCTAATGGGCTCCCTCTGCTGGTCTGAGGTGGTAAGGTGGAGGTGCGTGAATGTGTGAGGGCCTCTTGTGGAGAAGTCCATCCATGCACCTTTCTGGGTTCTGTGGCACCAATGTGCAGCAGGGTGCCACATTCCCCACTAGTAAAACTCAGTACTTCTGGACTGAAGCATTTTTCTCAAACAGGTTTAAACAATAACATTTCTTCCCTTTATGGGAGGCACTTTCCTTGAACGTTACAGGTGACATTATAATACAATAATTACAACTATAAATAACAATAAAGTTACAGTCAGTCCCGTAACTTGGTGTCCATTTCACCGAAGAAAGAACATGAGGGACCCGCCTGAAAACCCTCAACGTAGTCTCTGGGCGTGGCTACAGGGCATGGGTGATCCAGGTGCTGGACCACGTCTTCGGCCACGCCAAATGGGTTTTTGTTCTCTGGTCTAATAAGGGGCACTCCAGGGAGCGCAACTATGTACATGACAGTTTTTGGGCTGCTCACAGTCCTCAGCCACTGAGTCCTTTATATATACCCTTACGGGTAACCAAATAAACACATATATTTCAGTTTATACAATAAACATAATGCAATATCCTACTGGGTAACTATTTATACTGCAGGTATTTCTCTATTTACTCCCTATACCTGACAGGGGTCTGGCCTTTTCTGCTACGTGATGACCTACGTAGTACGGGGATGCGTGTAGTGTGGATGCTTGTGTAATTTCCAGCTTTATGGGTTGATGGACTGCAAGACTGCCTTAACCTCTCTACGGGACTGGAAAAAACACTGCTTACTGGGCCTTCTGGCTCTGCTTCTACTGGTGATCCTTCTTCCGGGGATTCTTCCTGAGCAGGCTCTTCTGGGGCACTTACAGGTTCTACTTGCAATGGAGGGTCTGCTGGCTGTTGGTAGAAGTGTAACACAGGTATTATTACCACTCCATCCAGTTGAGGCCAATCTGCCGGGAAATCTCCTAAGACAGTATGGAGTACTTCTTCTTTAGGCTCCTCCGGTACGGTGAGAGGCACTTCCTCCTGGGGCTTCAGCGGACTTGGGCACAACTTCAGATGGTCTCTTGATACCGTTGCAGTTGTTCTTCCTCCGTCTTTGCTAATTAGACAGGTTTTCCTATTGTCGAACCTGGAATTCAACACAGTGTAAGGTTCCCTTTCCCACTGGTCGTCAAGTTTGTGGCTTCTTCTCTTTCGTTTCAACACAACTTCTCCAGGTGTCAAGGGTTCGGCTGGTGCACTCTTATTGTACTGTGCTTCCTGCTTATCTCTCACCCTACTTAGACTGTTTTCGACACAGGCCTGTACTCTCTTGTACTGCTCCTGTCGAGTCGCATCCCAGTCTTCAGTGGACATATCTGCTTCCGGCTCTACCACTCCAAGCTCCAGGTCCATGGGCAACTTTCCGTGTCTTGCTCTCATGAGGTACGCTGGAGTACAATTGGTGGAACTCACAGGTATGTGATTGTACAGATCTACCAGGTCAGGTAGTTTGTCTGGCCACTGGTTTCTTTCCTCTAGAGGTAAGGTCTTCAACAGGTCGATGACTATGTTATTCATCTTTTCACATAACCCATTGGTTTGGGGGTGGTACGGTGTAGTCTGGATCTTCTTACACCTGTACAGATGGCAAAACTCTTTGAACAGCTCGGCTTCAAAGGCAGGGCCTTGATCCATCAGCACTTTATCCGGGTATCCATGGGGCCTGCAGAAGTATGCTTGAAACGTCCTTGCTGCTGTTTCTGCCATCAGATCCTTGATGGGGGCTACCACCAGGAACCAGGAGTAGTGATCCACCATGGTCAGGGCATACGAGTAGCCTGACCTGCTGGGTGACAAATTGACGTGATTCAGGGCAACGATCTCCAGGGGCTGGGTTGTCTTGATGGACTGCAGGGGTGCCTTCTGGCTGCTGTAGTCTTTTCTTCTGAGACTACAGGGTCCAAATCCCAGCACCACCTCTCTATGGAGCTTCACATTCCAACCCAGTAAAACCGACTCTTCAGGAGAGTTTCCAGCTTTTTCCAGCCAAAGTGCAATGCTTGATCGTGGTAGACCTCCAATACCATCTGGATGTCTGTCCTGGGCACTACGATCTGCCATACCATCTCATGGGTCCTGGGGTTAACATACTTTCGGCACAGTTTCTCTCTATAGATGAACAGCCGGCTTCTCTCATTCCACAGTTGCTTGGCTTGTGGAGTCGCGTCCTTCTCCAGGGAGGAACCTTCCTGGGTTATCAGTTCTATGATACGGCTGACAACCGGGTCGCTGTCCTGGGTCTCCTTCCAACTGTGGTGAGGTAAAGGGTTTAGTGTGTTACCACGATACCTCCTGGAGGTGCGCTGCTCGTGGACCATCACATTTCTATGGAAGGCAGGTAGCTCAATCTCCTGCAGGTCATCCACTTCTTCTTCAGTGTCCGACTGGTGAGGCTTGTGGCCTGCCCTGTACTTGATGGTGAACTGATAGTTTAACAGACGGGCCATCCAACGCTGTTCCATGGCTCCCAACTTAGCTGTCTCTAGATGTGTCAAGGGGTTGTTGTCAGTGTAAGCCGTGAACTTACTGGAGGCCAAGTAGTGCTTGAATCGTTCAGTGATGGCCCAGACCAAGGCCAGGAGCTCCAACTTGAAGGAGCTATAGTTTTCTGGATTCCTCTCGGTAGGGTGGAGCTTCCTGCTGGCATAGGCAATCACCTTCTCTTTGCCATACTGCTTCTGGCTTAACACAGCTCCTAGTCCCTCATTGCTGGCATCAGTGTACAGCAGGAATGGTTGGCTGTAGTCAGGGTAGGTCAGGATTTCTTCGCCAGTCAGGATCTCTTTCATCACTGCAAAGGACTCAGCCTGCTCTTTACCCCACTGGAAGGGGGGGTTCTTGCCTCTGTTGGACGGTATTACGAGGAGATCTTGCAAAGGTGCTGCCTTCTTGGTGTAGTCCTTTACAAACCTCCGGTAATACCCAACCAGTCCCAGGAACTGACGTACCTCCTTGAGATTCTTCGGCTCCGGCCATTTCTGGATGGCAGTGACCTTCTCCGGGTCTGGTGCTACTCCTTCTGGACTGACGATGTGCCCCAGGTACTGAACCTTCTGTTTGAGCAGGTGGCACTTGGAAGGCTTCAATTTCATCCCATACCGGGACAATGCTTCAAATACCTCCACCAAGTGCTTCAAATGGTCCTCATACGTCTTGGAGTACACTATCACGTCATCCAGGTATAGCAGCACGGTATTGAAGTTACGGTGTCCCAAACAGCACTCCATCAATCTCTGGAACGTTCCAGGGGCGTTGCAGAGTCCGAACGGCATACTGTTGAACTCGCAGAGTCCCATCGGGGTAGTGAAGGCCGTCTTCTCCCGGTCCTCCTCAACAACTGCTACTTGGCAGTACCCACTCGTGAGGTCAAGGGTAGAGAAGTAATTTGCAGGCTTTAATGCAGCCAGGGATTCCTCTATACGGGGCAAAGGGTATGCATCTTTATGTTTTATGCGATTTACCTGTCTGTAATCTACACACATCCTCATGCTTCCATCCTTTTTCCTGACCAGGACCAGGGGATCTGCACAGGGGCTACAGCTATCTCTTATAACCCCTGCCTTCCTCATGTCATGCAACATTTCCTTCGCTTTCTGGTAGTGTGCTGGTGGGATTGGCCTGTAACGTTCTTTGATGGGTGGATGGTCATCTGTGGGTATATAGTGTTATACCCCTTCAAACCTCCCGAAATCAAGTGGGTGTTTGCTGAATACCTGCTCGTATTCCTGGACCACCCTGTATACACCATGTTTTTTATGGACTGGAGTGGCGTCAGTCCCAACATGGAGCTGTTGACACCAATCCTCCAACTGAGCTTCGGAGTCATTGTCCACCACTGTATCTGGTGGGGTCAAGGATTCCACTGTGTGTATGGCGTTGTTATCGTTGTTATCCACAGTATACAACCTGGCGACAGTGGTATATCTTGGTAATTTAACTTCATCCTCCCCATAATTTAGGAGTCGTACGGGTACCCTCCCATTGCGTACATCAACCACCCCTCTGGCAGTTAAGAGTGTAGGTCTGTGCTCCGAACTAATGGGCTCCACTACTGCCTGATAGTTCTGTCCTTTGAGACCTATTGCTGCTCTACACCAAATCAGCATTTCACTCATCGGGGGAATCATAATGGGTATCGTGTCTGTGACCCGTACATTACCAATTTCACCACCTGATAGCTTTACCTGTTGCTGGTACATAAGGGCTCGGATCTCTTTCTGGAGCACTCTCCTCTGCCCTGGTTTGGTGGTGTCAGCAATCTGTTGGAGCAAAAACAACACTTCTCCCAAACAGTTACCGACAATATTCGTACCAAGTATAATATACAAGTCTGTATCACCAGGATTAAACTCCACTACAATCAGCCCTTGGTCCTTTAGTTCCACTCTCCCCACCTTCACTGTCACATTCTTAACCCCTACTAGGTTAAGAGAAAGGCCGTTAGAGGCATACACGGAGAGGTTCGGGGCTGGCGGCTGGAGTTCGTCTACGGACCAGAACCTTTTGTAGAGGACATCAGGCATGATGGTTACCTGAGATCCAGTGTCCAGCAGGGCAGGTGTCGCGATGCCATCCAGCACAATGGACAGGAAAGGTCTTCCTCCCACGAACCGATGGTACCAGTTTGATGGGCCTGCTTGATTTACTCCTGGGTGTCGGCCCTTGGCCCAATGGTTTGCTCGTTTAAAGGACAGTTCCGCGCTGTGTGGCCTGCCTTCTGGCAGCGGTAGCAGATGAACTCTCCTGGAGGGCGACGTTGGTCGTTGGTCCTCCCATTGGGTGGCGTTGTCCTCCTCTGGGGTGGCGTTGTCCTCCTACGGGGTGGCGTTATCCTCCTTCTTCTTCTCATCCAGGGGACATCCTCAGGGCTGTCGGCGAGTAGTATCCGTCCTTCCGGCTCGGGCTCCTCCTGTAGCTACAGGGTGCTGAGGACAGTGGCCAGGGTTTTACTTAACTGGCGCACTTCATAGCGCAGGCTGTCCAGCTCGCTAGGTGGCACTGTTTGCATCTTTGTTTCCACCGTTAGTGAAGGAGCAGTGGGTGCTGCGGGCACTGGGGTGGCCCCACCCTGGGAACGCTGGATAGCAGTATCTGATGTTTCCAGGGGCTGCAGACCCTTTATAGCCTCGTCCTTAAGGGACAAACCTGTTTCAGGGCCTGCAGGGCTTCCTGTAAGCGCCAGGCATAGTCCCGGACACTGTCCTCAGGTTTCTGGACACAGTGGTAGAACCTCATCCGGAGGTCTGTCTCAGTGCGGTTTTCAAACACAGTTTGCAGTCTCTTAAAGATGATGAATACTGATTCCTAGTCTGTGGCTGGCTAGGTTTCAATTTCCCGCTCTGCGGCACGAGTCAATTGTCCCAGCACAACAGCAGCTCTCTGTTTACCGGTCATAGAATACATGTCTAGCACACCGCATATTTTCCTCTTGAATCCGGACAGGGTGTCCGGTTTTCCATTATACTGGGGAAGCCATTTCTGTTAGAACCCTTCTGTTTGTTTTTGTTTCTATCTTGTGTTTTACGGTCACGTGACCATCTTCCTATATATTCCAGCTACGCCCTTCTGGCCTTGCTGGACTTCAGTGTTGTTTTGACTGTCTCTCTAGCCAGGTGCTTTTGTGCCTATCTATCTCTAGTTTGCTTGGTCCTCTGGACCTCTAGTACTTTTGTCAGTTTTTCTTTTGCTCTGCAACAACTTCTGTTAGGAGGTGTCCCATTTTTGTCCCAGTCCTTAGTTCTTTTAGGGACCCCTCCCTTTTTCTATAGGTCTCCATTCAGACTAGCCGAGGACGCAGGCGGGTCTGTTCACTAGGAACAGGTTGCCCGCTACAACTTAGGGACTCAGCTTAGTCTTACTGTAGGGACAGCTCTCCCCTTTTCTCCCTAGTTTATGTTGAAGATCATAACAGTAAGTACAGCCCAAACAAAAAAAACTTTAAGGAAAGAAATCCGGGGATCAGTATGGTTTCTGTTCAAAATTTGGCTCAACGCCTGCAGGGATTGTCTCTGGAGGTGTCCGAGCTCCGGCAACACGTGAGTAGCTGTTCTGGAGCGCATTTTGTCAAACCCAAGGTAGGGTTCCCTGATATTTTTTATGGTAAACAACAAGATTTTTTTTCCATTAAAAATGCTTGTTTATTATATTTTCGTTTGAGACCAAGGTCCTCTGGGAATGAATCACAGCGCATTGGGTTTATCATGTCACTTTTGCGTAAGGAACCACAGGGGTGGGCCTTTTCTCTCCAACCTAATGATCCTTGTTTTAGGTCAGTGGAGGATTTTTTTTCTGCTATGGGGCTATTGTATGATGATCCTGATCGAGTCTCATCTGCTGAGACAGAACTGAGGCGTTTGAATCAGGGGTCAGGTGATGTTGAAAATTATTGTACACACTTCAGAAGGTGGTACTCAGAAGTGAAATGGAATGATTCGGCGTTAAAATGTTTTTTTTTCTTGCTGGTCTAAGAGAAAGGATTAAGGATCTGCTGATTGCCTTTCCTGCACCTGAGACCTTGCAAGAAGCCATGCAATTAGCTATACGTGTGGACAGGAGACAGCGTGCCAGGGTTACTGATGAAAAAATTCCTGCAATGGCAGCTCCTAGTACCCAGAGGGTCTGCTTGGATGGCGGAGAACCGATGGAGGTTGAGGCGATGTCACTCCGCTCTCAGGAAAGAGACTGCAGGTTTTCCAAGGGATTGTGTTTTTATTGTGGTAAACCTGACCATTTGATTAAGAACTGTGAGCTTCGTTTAAGTAAAGAAAAAAAAAGGTCAGTTACGCCCGTATTGCTTGTTTGAGCTCTAAGGGATTATTTCTTTCAGGGAGTACCTCATTGCAGGAAGATTTGATTGAATTTCAGGTATTTGTGGATTGTGGTTCAACACTTAATGTGATTGATAAGGGGTTTTTGGAAAAACTTAAATTGGAATCCAAACCTTCATCATCACCTATTTCTGTGATTGCAATTGATAACACTCCTTTGAAATGTATTACTCACAATGTTGCTGCATTTCCCCTCACTATCAATGGCATTCACCAAGAGAATTTGGATTTGGTGGTATTAAATAATTTACCCTCTCCAGTCGTTTTAGGTTTGCCTTGGTTAAAACTGCACAATCCTTTACTGGACTGGTCTACTAATGAGATTAAGTCTTGGAGTCCTAAGTGCTATGATAAATGTTGTAATGGTCGCATTGCGGCTGTGGAAAAAGGGGAATTACCTGTACCTATTCAGGATTTTTGGAAGGTTTTTTCAGAGGAGGAGTCGCAAGTTTTACCTCCTCATAGGGACTGTGATTGCACAATTGAGTTTGTTCCTGGAGCTACTCTTCCCAAGAGTCGCTTATTTAATCTGACTATCCCTGAAAGAAAGGCCTTGGAGGAATACATACAGACGAGCTTGGCTGCTGGTCACATTAGACCTTCTAAGTCGCCTGTGGCCGTTGGATTTTTCTTTGTTAAAAAAAAGGACGGCGGTTTACGTCCATGTCTGGACTTTCGTGAAATTAATAAGATTACCGTACGCAATTCCTACCCATTGCCGTTAATTCCTGACTTGTTTAACCAGTTAGTGGGGTCCAAGTGGTTCTCTAAAATTGATCTCCGGGGGACATACAATTTGTTACGAATGAAGGAGGGTGATGAATGGAAAATGGCTTTTAACACTCCGGTAGGTCATTTTGAGAATCTGGTGATGCCTTTTGGTCTTACCAATGCACCCGCGTTTTTTCAGAACCTTATTAATGACATCCTGAGACCTTTGATTGGTAAGAATGTGGTTGTGTATTTGGATGACATTCTGATTTATTCACCAGATCTGGAGTCCCATTGGCAGAGCGTACGTGAGGTGTTACATAGTTACATAGTTACATAGTTTATAAGGCCGAAAAAAGACAAGCGTCCATCCAGTTCAGCCTATTTCTTGTGCACTGCAGCTATTCCGCTATTCCTATACCATGCGGTATAGGCCAATTTACATCATTGAGGAAAAATTCACTTCCCGACACCAATGTGGCAGTCAGATTAAATCCCTGGATTAATTAACTAAGCATATGATGTAATTTTATTGTTCTCAAGAAAGGCGTCCAGGCCTCTCTTGAACTCATTAAGTGAGTTGGACATCACCACTTCCTCTCCCAGAGAGTTCCAGAGTCTCACGGCTCTGACCGTAAAGAATCCCCTTCTATGCTGGTGCAGGAACCTCCTTTCCTCCAGACGCATAGTGTGCCCCCTCGTCTTTGTCACCATCCTTGGTATAAACAGGTCATGGGAGAGATCTCTGTACTGCCCCCTGATGTATTTATACATGTTTATGAGGTCTCCCCTAAGCCTTCTCTTTTCCAATGTAAACAGGCCTAATTTTGACAACCTCTCTGGGTATTCTAGTCCCTCCATTCCCTTTATTACCTTAGTCGCCCTCCTTTGTAACCTCTCTAGCTCCAATATGTCTTTCCTGAGCACCGGAGCCCAGAACTGTGCACAATATTCTAAGTGCGGCCTTACCAGCGCTTTATACAGAGGAAGAACAATGTTCTCATCATATGCCCCTATTCCTCTTCTGATGCATGCCATGACTCTATTTGCCTTCGCAGCTGCTGCCTGACACTGGGCACTCCAATTTAATTTGCTATTAACCAAGACGCCCAGGTCCTTCTCCATGTCAGATTTCCCCAACGGTTTCCCATTTATATGTATGGGTGACTGCTGTTTTTCTTTCCCATGTGCATGACCTTACATTTATCGGCATTGAACCCCATTTGCCATTTTTTGGCCCAACACCCCAATTTATCTAAATCCTCCTGTAGCTGTGCCCTATCCTCATCTGTATTAACTACTTTACAAAGTTTAGTATCATCTGCAAATATTGCTATTTTACTATGCAACCCTTCCACTAGATCATTAATAAATATATTAAATAATATAGGGCCCAAGACAGACCCTTGAGGCACCCCGCTAGTAACCCTGACACCCCCTGAGCTTACTCCATTGATAACCACCCTCTGCTTTCTATCACTCAGCCAGCTATTTACCCACTTGCACACATTATGCCCCACTCATTTTATATACCAACCTTTTGTGTGGCACGGTATCAAACGCTTTGGAGAAGTCAAGGTATACAACATCCACTGACTCTCCCCGGTCCAGCTGTGAGCTCACCTCCTCGTAGAAGGCGATCAGGTTTGTTTGGCAGGAGCAATCCCTCATGAATCCATGTTGATATGGAGTTAGACAGTTATTATCATTAAGATATTCTACAATAGCATCTCTAAGAAATCCTTCAAACAATTTACCCACAACAGACGTTAAGCTGACTGGTCTATAGTTCCCAGGGTCACTTTTAGACCCCTTTTTGAATATTGGTACCACATTTAGTCTAGTGGGATAGTCCCTGTCCATAAAGAGTGCTTGAATATAAGATACAGTGGTCTGTCTATCACATTACTTAATTCTTTTAGTACCCGGGGGTGTATGCCATCTGGGCCTGGTGACTTGTCTATTTTGATATTATTTAGGCGTTTCTGAACTTCCTCCTGGGTTAGGTGGGTGATATTTAGCGGAGGGTTTACTTTATCACTCTGCATTTCCTCCGATAAATTTTCTTTTGTGAAAACAGTGGAGAAGAAGCTATTGAGTAGGTTTGCTTTACCTTCTTCGCCCTCTATGATTTTACCCAGGTTATTTTTCAATGGGGCAACGCCATCAGTTTTAATCCTTTTACTGTTTATATAGTTAAAGAACAGTTTGGGATTCGTTTTACTTTCCTTGGCAATTAGTCTCTCTGTCTCCTCTTTTGCTATTCTTATTTGTTTCTTACAGATTTTGTTTTTTTCCCTATAAGATATTAGCGCTTCCTCGCTGCCTTCTTGTTTAAGTTTACCGAAAGCCCTTTTTTTGTTTTTCATTGCCCTCTTGACTTCCTTATTTAGCCACATTGGCTTCCTCCTATTCCTAGCCCTTTTATTCCCATAAGGTATGTACCTTCTACAGTGACTATGTAGGACTGTTTTGAAAATTTCCCATTTTCTATCCGTGCTCCTATTACTGTAGATACTATCCCAGTCTATAAGGTGAAGGGCATCTCTTAGCTGATCAAACTTTGCCCTCCTGAAGTTCAGTGTTTTTGTGACTCCCTCGCTGGGCACCCTACTGAAGCACATGTGGAATTGTATAATGTTGTGGTCACTATTTCCCAGGTGCTCCCCGACCTGCACATCAGTTATTCTGTCTGGCCTGTTAGTTAATATTAAGTCTAAAAGGGCCGTCCCTCTAGTTGGTTCCTGCACAAGTTGTGACAAATAATTGTCTTTGATAATTGACAGAAACCTGTTTCCTTTCTGAGATCTACAGCTTTCGGTTTCCCAGTCTATATCGGGGTAGTTGAAGTCCCCCATAATAATCACCTCGTTATTTTTTGCTACTTCGTCTATTTGTCTCATTAATAGACTTTCCGTGGCTTCTGCTATATTTGGTGGTTTATAACAGACTCCTATGATAATTTTATTATTGTTTTTTGCCCCATGTATCTCCACCCATAAGGACTCGACCTCCTCATTTCCCTCCCATACATCCTCCCACATTGTAGGCTTTAGACACGTCTTTACATGTAGACAGACTCCACCCCCTTTCCGACTTCTTCGATCCCTTCTAAACAGACTGTAACCCTGTATGTTAACTGCCCAGTCATAGCTTTCATCTAACCATGTCTCGGTTATTCCCACTATGTCATAGTTACCTGTAGATATTTCTGCTTCCAGTTCATCCATCTTGTTTGTCAGGCTCCTGGCATTTGCTAGCACGCAGTTTACACAATTTTGTTTTGTTCCAATCTTCTCCCTGTGGATTGTATTAGAAATTTTCTTACCTCCCTTCCAAGCATCTTGTCTTGGACCTTCTTTGTCGCACTTCATATCTTTCATTAGTATGTTCTCTGGTTGCATGTTCGTGTCCGGCGTTTTTCTTCCCATCCCCTCTTCTTCTAGTTTAACGCCCTCCTGATGAGTGTTGCGAGTCTCCTGGCGAATGTGTGTTTCCCGGGTTTGTTGAGGTGTAGTCCGTCTCTGGCAAGGAGTCCGTCATAGAGGTAATTCACCCCGTGGTCCAGGAATCCACGGCAGTTGCAGTTATTGAGTGATAATTCACTTTTTGCTAAGCTGGAGAAATGTGAGTTCGCTGTGCAGAGAATTAGTTTTTTGGGCTACATTATCTCCAGCGAGGGGTTCAGATGGACCTGGTGAAGGTTCAGGCTGTGCAGGAATGGCCTAGGCCTATTGGTTTGAAATCGATACAGAGATTTTTGGGTTTCGCCAATTATTACAGGAAATTCATTAAGAATTTTTCTATAATTGTTAAGCCGCTGACCGATCTCACTAGGAAAGGTGCGAATACGGTCCAGTGGACTACGGAGGCCATTGAAGCTTTTGTATATCTCAAGGAGAGGTTCAGTTCTGCCTCAATCCTTATGCATCCTGATGAGACCAAGCCTTTTTTGCTCGAGGTTGATGCTTCTTCGGTGGGGGTCGGTGTAGTTTTGTCTCAGGAGAACAAGGATGGAGTACATCCCTGTGCTTTTTTTTCGAAAAAATTTTCAGAAACCGAACTTAATTACGATGTTGGTAATCGGGAATTGCTGGCTATTAAACTCGCGTTTGAACATTGGCATCATTTCTTGGAAGGTGCTAAATTTCCCATTCAGGTTTTCACAGATCATAAGAATTTGATCTATCTGGATGCTGCCAAACGCTTGAATGCCCATCAAGCTAGGTGGGCACTTTTTTTTTCTCGGTTTAATTTTTCTGTTACCTATATCCCTGGTACTAAGAATGTTAAAGCCGATGCTTTATCTCACAGCTTTTCTCCCATGGTTGGTACCGAGGAGGAGGAGAGCATTTTACAGGAAGGAGTTGTGGTAGCAGCATTGGACTCCGTTTTGGAAGATGGGATTCTGAAAGCCCAAGAGGATGCCCCATCTAACACTCCTCATGGGAGGTTGTTTGTGCCTAGAACCTTTAGGAGAGATTTGTTTGTGGAGTATCATGAGTCTCGGTTGGCAGGTCATCCAGGAATTTCTGAGACTAAGAGACTTATCAGTCGCAGTTTTTGGTGGCCTGGGTGGCAGAAGGAAGTCATCAAGTGGGTGTGTCAATGTACGGTGTGCGCTAGGTCTAAGGCTTCACATACCCCTGCTGCGGGGTTGCTTTACCCTCTGGAGGTTCCTAGTGCGCCTTGGACGCATCTGGCAATGGATTTTATTACTGACCTTCCTGTATCCGAGGGTTTCACTGTAATCTGGGTGGTCGTGGACCGTTTTAGCAAGATGTGTCATTTGGTTCCATTCATTAAGCTACCCTGCGCTAAGACACTCGCTAAGGCGTTTGTTAAGGAAATTGTCAGGCTCCATGGCGTTCCCACCGACATTGTTTCTGATAGGGGACCTCAGTTTGTGGCTCGCTTTTGGCGTGCATTTTGTGACAGGTTGGGAGTCCATTTGTCATTTTCGTCTGGTTATCATCCAGAGTCTAATGGACAGATTGAAAGAAAGAACCAGGATGCTGAACCGTTTTTGCGTTGTTTTGTGGCAGACAATCAAGAGGGGTGGTCTGAGTTTCTGCCACTCGCAGAATTTGCTCTTAACAACCATACATCCTTATCTGCTGGGTGTTCTCCTTTTTTTTTTGCACTGGGAGACATCCGTCTTTTGGTTCGTTCTCCAAATTGGGGTCGGTGATGCCGGTGGAGGAGAATTTTTCCGGTGATTTGGAGAGAGTTTGGACTAATGTACGTTGTAACCTTCAAGAGGTTAACAAAAAGTCCAAGCAGTATTTTAACAGGAAACGTAAAGAGGTTTTGTTTACTGTGGGTGACATGGTTTGGTTGTCCTCAAAGAATCTGCGGTTGAGGATTCCCTCTAAAAAATTGGGTCCGAAGTTTGTGGGGCCATTTAAGGTTAACCAGTCTGCTGTTAGGTTGGAGGTTCCCTCCTCCTGAAAGATTAATCCTGTGTTTCATGTTTCCTTGTTATAAAAGGCTGATGTATCTGATAGGGAGGCCATTGTCACAGTTCCTCCGGTGGTGGAAGACGGCGAATATGAAATTTCTCGTATCCTGAATTCCAGAGAGCATAGAGGGAGATTGCAGTATCTCGTCGCTTGGAAAGGTTTTGGTCCCGAGGATAACTCCTGGGTAAAGGCGGATGATGTCTCTGCCCCTAGACTTGTCAGAGCTTTCCACAAGAGATTTCCGGATAGGCCTGGGCCTGGAGGATTCGGAGGATCCTCCTAAAAGAGGGGGTACTGTTAGAACCCTCCTGTTTGTTTTTGTTTCTATCTTGTGTTTTGCGGTCACGTGACCATCTTCCTATATATTCCAGCTACGCCCTTCTGACCTTGCTGGACTTCAGTGTTGTTTTGACTGTCTCTCTAGCCAGGTGCTTTTGTGCCTATCTATCTCTAGTTTGCTTGGTCCTCTTGACCTCTAGTACTTTTGTCAGTTTTTTTTTGCACTGCAACAACTTCTGTTAGGAGGTGTCCCATTTTTGTAACAGTCCTTAGTTCTTTTTGGTACCCCTCCCTTTTTCTATAGGTCTCCGTTCAGACTAGCTGAGGACGCAGGTGGGTCTGGTCACTAGGAACAGGTTGCCCGCTACAACGTAGGGACTCAGCTTAGTCTTACTGTAGAGACAGCTCTCCCCTTCTTTCCCTAGTTTATGTTGCAGATCATAACAATTTCGCTCCAGGGATATACGGCAGGGCCATGGGTATTAACGTGGTCACGACCCATGCTGGTGGAGCGGCCGCTCCAGCCTGTGCAGCGCAGGTTGGGCATCTGGAGCGTTAACCGGTGCTCCGGCGGCTTGCTGGTCATCGGCCATGGTTGCGCTCCCCTAGTGAACCGGAGCCTACCTTCTTCACTTCTTATCAGGTAGGCCGCAGCTCCGCGGGCGGCGGTCTTCTTCCAGGACCTTGCGTCGCTCACGTATGACGTCAGAGCGCCCTCTGGGTTCCTTCCAGGACCTGATGCTTCCTGGTTCGACATCAGTGGCGGGGCGTGTCTTGGGCTTCGTGCGCTTCCAGCGGTTACGCCCCTCCGATTCCCGCGGTTACGCCCCTCTTCTTCCCGGACGGCAACAGGAAGATGGCGGACAATGGCGAGAAATCTCGGGAATGGCGGGAAAACTTCACCACAGTGAGTATTACAGTCTCTTAAGGCGCACAGTACCCGGTGGCAACGGGCATGGAATCCTGTTCGTGACGCCAAGGCTGATGCGCCCCCTGGGCCGTGGGGTACTCGGCAGCCGGGCCTCTGGTTGCTGGGGGATATCACGGTAGCTGGCCCGGTCCGTGACCCAGGGCGGTCAGTAAAAGGGAGGATACTTTATAGGGGATTTAAGAAAGTGTTCGTGACGCCACCTGTGGATTGCGGCTAGAGGGAGCCGCCGCTGTGGAGCAGTCCTCTGGAGCTGGTGTTACGGCAGCAGGGATGGTGTGGCTCTCCACAGGTAGAGGTTGCTCCAGGGCAGCGTGGGGTGTAATGGTGGTGGACCAGGGGAGAGAGACGGCAGGATGGTCCTGGAGGAAAGAAGGACACTCACACGGGAGTAAGCTTCAGTACCTTTACTGGTGATGTTGCAGGCACGGTCCAGGGTACTCCAGGCGAAGGGAACACTTTTGTACTCTCCCCAGTCAGCGGGTATAGGGCCTCCTGATCCGTTGCTTTATTCTCTAAGCTTCTGACCTGCCTGGAGCTAGGTCTAGCTTGGTTACTGTCTCTCTTTGCACCTGCTGACCTGGTGGTAAGGCCTTCTCTTTGGAGATCACTCTCCCTGGATGCTGGGACATCCGTGACTCCTAGCCCTGGTACTGTAATCAGCGTTTGGTGAACCTGGGACCTGTAGTCCTCCAGGGGTTCCAGTGGTTCCTACTGGGTATAAAGGGTCCCGGTAGACGCGGACCCGGTGTCCGATATATATATATCAGGGTGAGCCTGGTATGCTCCTCTGCCCCCTCACTACTTCTTCCTTCTCCTCTCGCCTTTGGCCACACTCAAGGCTCTCACACATGCTGTAGCCCTTGACTCGCCTAAGCACAGCAGCCAGCATGCTGCTCTCTGAGCGTCAGCACGCTCTCTGCTCAACTCTGAGCTGTTTTCCTCTCTGTGTCTGTGACTTGCCCAGGGGAATGGGGATGACTCGGTACCCGCGCCTTTAGCCTGGCCTTTAGGGATGTCGCGGTGGTCGGCTCCGGGGCCCGTACCCTGGGGTCGCTCCTTAAAAAGGGTGGATATTTGTTAATTTTAAGATAGAGTTCGTGACGCCACCTGTGGCTTCTGGTGAGGATCACCAGCGCTGCGCAGTCCACTGAGGCCGTTGATAAGGCAGCTCGATGGTATAGCTCCCCACAGGTGGAGCTAGGCCTCAGGGCAGTGTATGACGGGGAATGCAGCACAGGCGAGACCGAGCCAGGTCAGAGCAAGAACAGGGACATACACGATAGTCACTTCAGTACACTTTACTGAAGGAAATTCAGGCACATCCCGGAGCGCTGTAGGGTGAAGGGTGCATGTCAGGATCCTCCCCAATGAGCGGTTTTTGGGCCTCCTGCTTCTTGCCTCTGCGTAGTAAGTTTCTGACCTGCCTGGAGCTAGGCCTAACTTTGTCTCTGTCCTGCGCTGGCTGACCTTGTGGTAGGGCCTTTTCTTGGATTACATGCACCTTAGCTGCGGGCCTATGTGTCTCCTGGCTCTGTTACGTATCAGCACTTTAGCGATCCTGGGACTTGTAGTTCTCCAGAGATTCCGGTTTATCTTACTGGGTCGTGGAGATCCCGGTAAGCTTCGGACCCGGTGTCCGGTAACCGCTTCGGGGTGAGCCAATTAAGCTCCTCTGCCCCCTATGTGCTAACTCTATACTCACCTTCGGCCTACTTGGGCCCTCACTAGGCTACTCACACTAACGGCAGCTTGCCGCGCTTCACCAATCTTATGGCGCCGGCACGCCTAAAGCTCACCACTCTGAGCTACAACTGAGTCTGGATCTGGATAAGCTCCACTGCAGGATAGCAATTGCAGGAGCTGGAACAGGCTTTTGTCCTCTGAGGTAGCTCCTCTCAGGCTGTACTGGACTCATTGCTAAACCAGAATAGACTAACTCTAACTAACTGCCGCCTGGCTCCACCTTCCCTATTTATCTATCCCTAACGGGCTCCCTCTGGTGGTCTGAGGTGGAAGGTGGAGATGTGTGAATGGTTATGGGGGCCTCTTGTGGAGGAATCCTTCAATACACCCTTCTAGGATCTGTGATACCAAGCACAGCTGGGCATCACATTTGAACACTAAACTGAGCTGCCTAGCTCCACCCTCCCTATACATATCCCTAATGGGCTCCCTCTGCTGGTCTGAGGTGGTAGGGTGGAGGTGTGTGAATGTGTGAGGGCCTCTTGTGGAGAAGTCCATCCATGCACCCTTCTGGGTTCTGTGGCAAGAATGCACAGCAGGGCGCCACATATGTCCTGGTACCTATTTTAACCCCATGAATATTGCTGTTTTTCCTTATTGCGTTGACCAAGAGTTCCATCACTATCACATACAGAAGGGGGGACAGAGGGCACCCTTGTCTAGTTCCGTTTCGTATCGCAAAAGGTAAGGACAAGGTTCCATTGACCCTAACTCTAGCAGTAGGGCCAGAGTACAGGGAAAAAATTAACTGTAAAAATTGTGGTCCAATGCCTATTTGACATAATGCCTCCTTCATAAACCCCCAATGAACCCTGTCAAAGGCATTCTCTGAATCAACAGATAAAAGGCCCATATATATATGGAGTGACTTTTAGCTTTAGAGATTAGCAACATGCTCATAATAGTGTTGTCTCTTGCCTCTCGGCCCTGAATAAATCCTACTTGATCCTACTTGATCAGTATTTATAAGAGAGGGCAACAATGGGGTAAGTCTTTCTGTTAGTATTTTTGAGAGTAGTTTAATGTCCACATTTATTAATGATATGGGTGTATAATTAGCTGTGATTGTAAGATCCTTACCTGGTTTAGGGAGAACGTTAATATGAGCTTCCAATGATTGGGGGACAAAACATGTCTTATCATTTAATGAATTAAAGGTTTTGTTCATAACAGGGGATAGCTGAGTTTTAAGGGACTTATAGAATGCTGGAGTAAATCCGTCTGGGCCAGGACTTTTACCAGATGGTGTAGATTGAATTGCAAGATTGACCTCCTGCTCTGTAATGTCCTTTTCCAGTGCCTCAGAAACATGACTATCTAAAGAGGTTAAAGAAGTATCTTGTATGTACTCCTTAATTCGGATAGATAGGTCAGAAGGGGAGAGATCAGAGTATTGCCCTTTAATATTGTACATCTTCTCATAGTTTGAGCGGAATATGTCAATGATTTCTGTAGGATTATGAGCATCCTCCCCATTTTGTTTTTTGATATATGGAACGTATGCCGCCACAGAGCAAGGGTGAAGCAACCTTGAGAGTGCCCGTCCACATTTATCTGACGATTCATAAAAAAAGTTTTTAATTAGCTCCCTGTGTCTTAGGTATTTTTAGTCCAGCAAGATCTTGAGATCATTCATTTTTTTGGATAATTCTGCAAGAGTGTTAGGCGACAACGTATGTTTATGCGAGACCTCAAGTGTGTGTATCTGTCTCAAAAGGTCATTTACCTTTAGAGTTCTCTCCTTTTTGAGTTTTGAACCATGCTTAATCAACACGCCTCTCATGACACATTTTAAAGTTTCCCATTGCAGAGGTATTGAGGTCTGATCTGCTTTATGAATCTGCAAAAAATAATCAATAGAATCCTTTAATTCTGCCATACAGATTTTGTCTTTTAGAAAGTGATCATTCATTTTCCATGTCCATGAACGCTGGACCAGGGAGGGTACAGTGTCCATTTTAGGACATGATCAGATATCAAAATCAAGCATCGGAATGATGTCAGTTTGAGGCTAAATACCCTGTCTGACAAGTGATTCTGACAAGCGATCCAGACAAGTAATTTTGACAAGTGATTTTGACAGGTGATTCTGACAAGTGATTCTGACAAGTGATTTTGACAAGTGATTTTGATGAGTGATTCTGACGAGTGATTCTGACAAATGATTTTGAGAAGTCATTCTGACAAGTGATTCTGACAAGTGATTTTAACAAATCATTCTGAAAAGTGATCCTTACAAGTGATTTTGACAAGTGATTTTGACGAGTGATTTTGATGAGTGATTCTGACAAGTGATTTTGACAAGTGATTCTGACAAGTGATTTTGACGAGTGATTCTGACAAGTGATTCTGACGAGTGATTCTGACGAGTGATTTTGACAAGTGATTTTGACAAGTGATTTTGACGAGTGATTCTGACGAGTGATTTTGATGAGTGATTCTGACAAGTGATTCTGACGAGTGATTTTGACTAGTGAATCTGACGAGTGATTTTGACAAGTGATTCTGACAAGTGATTTTGACAAATGATTCTGACAAGTGATCCTTACAAGTGATTTTGACGAGTGATTGTGACAAGTGATTTTGATGAGTGATTCTGACAAGTGATTTTGACAAGTGATTCTGACAAGTGATTTTGACAAGTGATTTTGACAAGTGATTCTGACAAGTGATTTTGACGAGTGATTTTGATGAGTGATTCTGACGAGTGATTCTAACGAGTGATTTTGACAAGTGATTTTGACAAGTGATTCTGACAAGTGATTTTGATGAGTGATTCTGATGAGTGATTTTGATGAGTGATTTTGATGAGTGATTCTGACGAGTGATTTTGACAAGTCATTCTGACAAGTGACTTTTACAACTATAATAATAATAATAATAAAAAAAAAAATAACTTCGCTGATGGAACTTGAACCCAAAATTCTGTATTCCAAATCCAGTGCACTAAGCACTAAGCTAGAAACTCAGTTGTGAAAGCTTTGGATTTGTATTTGCTTATATAATTTTCAGTGCAAACTGGTCTATAACTCATTGGGACTTATGCACAGACTTCAAGCAAGCCAAATTCAAATGATGTTTGATTTTGATGTGTGAGTCTGATGTGTTACTTTCTTCAAACATCAGAATCAAAATCATAATGACTTTTAGTCACCCTGAGTATTTTCATGGTTAATGTCATAAGACAAGAAAAGCTACAAGCTACTATTACTTGGCTGGATAGCGCAATGGTAAAGCATCAACCTCTGAAATTACAGTGTCAGAATTCAAATCCTGATAGAAATACGAATTTTTTTTTAAATTAATTATGCCTATTTAGCACACAAACTACAGGGGTGTTTTACTTTTAATATCTGACACTTTGATTGTCATCCTGACGTGTTACGAGTTTCAGACACGCTGTCTATTTGCATGTTAAATTACATAGCCAAAGTAAATCACTTGGCAGAATCACTTGTCAAAATCACTTGTCAAAATCATTTGTCAAAATCACTCGTCAGAATCACTCATCAAAATCACACGTCAAAATCATTCATCAAAATCACTTGTCAGAATCACTCGTCAAAATCACTCGTCAAAATCACTCATCAAAATCACTTGTCAGAATCACTCGTCAAAATCACTCGTCAGAATCACTCGTCAGAATCACATGTCAGAATCACTCGTCAGAATCACTCGTCTAAATCACTCGTCAAAATCACTCGTCAAAACCACTCGTCAAAATCACTCGTCAGAATCACTTGCCAGAATCACTTGCAGGAATCACTCGTCAAAATCACTCATCAAAATCACTTGTCAAAATCACTCATCAGAATCACTCATCAAAGTCACTCGTCAAAATCACTTGTCAGAATCACTTATCAAAATCAGTTCTCAGACAGGGTATTTAGCCTCAAACTGACATCATTCTGATGTTTGATTTTGATATCTGATCATGTGCTAAAATGGACACTGTAGGAGGGAACGGAAATAGATAGGAAGATTGGGGCATGGTCAGACCACAATATGTCACCTATTGTAGCAGATGGGTTCCAAGAGAGAGCGTGATGACTCAACAGGAAGAAATCAATTCATAAAGAAAAAATGACGTATACGAACATATGCAAAAAAACCCAAAGTTTATTATAAATGCAAGATATAACAAGCATACACAATGAAGAGAATGGCATAAATACATTGGTAGTAAGCTAATAAGAGAGATACCACGAACTGAATAACCACATACTAGAAAGTTTAAGAATCAATAATTGAAGTAAGTAAGGGTATGGGTATGTCAAGCATATGCCATAACCCAGCTACAAAAGTGTAAAGTATCAAGAAACTTATACTTAGGGGTGACGATACCTGGACTGACATACTGACAAACACATGTGAGTAATAGTATATATTTATCCATCTTTGAGTGCTAAATGGATTTACCTTTTTACTACTTATTTATGCACTGTGCACTTTATCATCTCAATGGAGTTTCTTGATACTTTACACTTTTGTATCTGGGTTATGGCATATGCTTGACATACCCATATCCTTACTTACCCCAATTATTGATTCTTAAACTTTCTAGTATGTGGTTATTCAGTTTGTGGTATCTCTCTTATTAGCTTACTACCAATGTATTTATGCCATTCTCTTCACTGTGTATGTTTTTTATATCTTGCATTTATAATAAACTTTGTTTTTTTTTTGCATATGAATGTTCGTATACGTCATTTTTTCTTTATGAGTTGCTCTTGGAGACGTTGAACAGATTCTGATTGTTCTATCGTAGAGAATTAACTATATATGTGGTCTTGGTGGTCAACCTATTTGCCTCAGGAAGAAATCAATGCGACTATATGAGCCATGGGTAGGAGAAAAATATGTATAATCCTTACCCTGAGGATTTAAAATGCAGCAAACATCTGTGAACCTGAGTGCATGGATGACCCATTTCAATGAACGAAGTTGTCTCAGAGGGACGACACCCCTTCCTGAGGAGGAGTCTAACGCGGCATTCCATGTGAAGTTGAAGTCTCCACCTGCAATCAGAACTCCTTCTGCAAAATCAGAGAGGGACGTTAAAAAGGACCTACATGTGCAGATCTGATCTTTGTTAGGGAGGTACCAGTTTGCTATTCTATATCTTGATTCTGCTATTTTGAGCTTGAGGAACACATATCTGCCTTGATCATCAATGAGAGAGTCTATGAGAGTATAGGCCAACGACTTGTGTATGGCTATGGATACACCCTTAGAGCGTGAATCCGGATTAGTGCTGTGGAACCACCAAGAGTAATACCTATCTCCAAAAACAGGCATATGCCCAGTTTTAAAGTGCATTTCCTGTAACATAAGAACCTGGACTCTTTGTTTGTGCATAGAGTACAAAATTTGTGAACGTTTCTGTGGGACATTAAAGCCTCTTACATTCAGTGAGCCTACTTCAACAGAGGACATGATTACCAAGGGGGATGAAAGGAGTGGGGCAAGAAGGGAAACAGAAATACACAGAAAACTAAGAAGAAATTACGGGATATATAAAATAAAAACCAAACAAAATTATATAACAAAATGAAAGCAAAACAATCTGATGAGAGGAAATAGGTATATTTTACACCTGCACAGCAGAGTGTAAACCCCCCTGGGAGGATGGGCTTTCTACTGGGGAGCCCCCGCCCCCAAACCAGACATCAGGCCATACCATTTTGTCTTAAAACCTATGATAGAAAAGCAGCCAAAAACTGTCAAAGATTAGCATCTACTTATCATTATATTAAACGTTGAATCAGTATATCACATATCCTTATGGAATAATATCCGTACTGTCCAAGAACGGAATATTATTGACATAATATAATCAAATCTTATTATTGAGAGCCAGTCATATAAATGAATTATTCGTAATATCAACTATACTCATTGCTGAAAACATTTTAGAGGAATATAACACTCTAATATCTTTCACAAGATTGACTAGCGCTGAAGGCTTAGCGTATTTGTAATAGACGATTCAATCTGGGGAGTGAGGGATATGTTTTCCATTGTTCCCTCTCCTGACTTCTTCTCTGGATTTGTTTCTTGTCGCTCTTTATGGTCGTGGATCGAGATCCGACTTGGGGCCTCCCGGGAGACTCGGCCAATCCTCTGTTGGTATAGATACGTGGGGAATCCCCAAACCTGTAACAAAAGCCGGAATGTCTCCAGGGCAACGTATCACATGTAAACCCCTGAATGGCGGACCTGTAGACGGAAAGGGAAACCCCAAGAGTATAGAATGTTCTGCTGTCTCAGAACCTCTAATAGAGTCTTTAATGCCTTCCTCTTCTGTAGTGTGTGGCGCGATAGATCAGACATGAGTTGTATAGGATATTCTTGATATAAAATAGAATCACATCATGAGGTTTTGTCGCATCAGAGGATCTGGGGCCCAAGGACCTATAAGCCCTATCTAGCTCCAACTCATTCTCTAAGGGCAGACCCAAGATAGAGTTAAACAAATGACGTAGTGTCTCATCCAGTTCATGGTGTTCAGTTATCTCTGGAAGTCCTCTAATCCTAATATTGTTGCGCCTTCCACTGTTTTCAATATCATCTATCAAATCTGTTAGGTATTCCAGTTGGTATGAGTGAGAAGACAAAGTTTGTTCCTGAGAATTTACTTGTTGAGCGATGGATGCTGTATGTGATTCAGCAGCAGACACTTTTTCTGTTAACTCTTGCATGTCCCCTCTAAGGGAGGCTGCTTCAGCCCTGTAAGAGGACTCCAGTCTAGACATATAATTCTCCATGTCCCTCTGGTTGGAATAGCTCGTATTCGATCTCTGAGGTCTCTCCACACTGCCTCACATTGTAATGAGTCATCCTGTTGGTTCTCCTCTGAGCAGCCAGGGGAAGAAGAATGTAATAATGCAGGGAAACTCCGGGCATCAGTGTGTGACTGGGGCCTCTGCAGGTCTGGACCCGCAGCAGAGATAAGTACTGCCCAATCTGGTGTGTCCAGGGGCCGGGGCACCAAATGATCCTCTACCACGCACCTGAGCTCCGAAGGCGCAAAGCCGGAATCTGCCATCTTGGACTGAGGGAGATCCCCCGCAGCAGCAACAAGGCCTCCCGCGTCTCCCCAAGTCCGGGAAGCCAGGTCCGCGACCTCCGCCGATGAAGGTATCGTCAGCTCTGCTAATGTTGATGTGGGGGAGCATTTACCCCAGGACCTTTGGACCTCCGAGGCAGGAGATGAGGAGCGCTAGGCAGGGACAGCCGATGCCATCTTAGATCCCACTCTTGCAGGAGAGGCAGATGCTGCAATTTCTTAGGTAGCGGGTAATATTTGTTGGAGGGAATCGCTGAGTACTCACACTGGTCTGCATTATATTCTTCTTCTTTTTTGCCGGCATTGGAAGTGTTTTGACCTGATTTGAAGTGATAGGCATGCCCTGAAGCTGGTCTAGGGATGGGAGCAGACAACCATGCGACTTCACTCCTCCAAAGCCAGGCCACGCCCCCCCATTCAAAGAAATTTCAACAAATTCTTGATGTAAACATTAAGATTTGAGAGTCCTCAGTGGCTGATACCTTTTAATGGTTAACTGAAAAGATGGTAACAAGTTGCAAGCTTTCGAGACTACTCAGGTCTCTTCATCAGGCACAGTATGACACAAAATCTGAAGAGTCACACATTTATACACAATAAGACACAGAAATAATGCAATAGATGAGACAGGTAATGTAAAGCAGAGCTATTACTGTGAGAGAAAGGTAAACAGTTCTGGCTGTAAATATTGGTTTAGTTCATAGATAAGGACTGTGAAAGTTTTATTGTCTAATGATTGAGATTTCGAGGGTTATGATGACCCCAAAGCTCTGTGAAGCTCATTCCTTAGTTGATGTAAGTAAAGAAAGCAAAGAAAGGAGCGCAAATAGCGCTGTTATCCAATAGACAGCAGTAAAGATAAAAGGGAAATAGCTCACCTCTGTGAGAATTCCAGCAGACCCTTAAACTGCAGGGGTTAAACGAAATCACAGAAGTTTTTCTTTGAGAATTCCAGCAGTCACTTTTTACACCTCCCCAGTTCTTTTTCAATACCCAACATATAGCCACCTGTCCCCAAACCCACACTCCTGTTATTACCGCCCACATTATAGCCTTCAAGTTACCTCTCACCACTCTTACAGCTCCTTTTTTCAGCTGACAATATAAATCAGGAGCCCTAGTGTAGCGGGATATGTTCCTAGAGTGACTGCACCCAGCAACTTAAGCAAGTGTTTAAGTTCTAGCCCTCCATGGTTCATCATGATTAATATTAGACCCATATTTTATTATGTTTAAAAGAAACGATTTTTTAATTAATCTCTAAATATTTTAAATTACTTTGTACTTCTTTTCTCCTCTTGAGCAAATGTTCATGTGCATTATGATTTTAGATGTGTTTCCAAGATTTCCTTCCCCTTTTCTCTCTCTCTTTCCCTCGCTCCTTTTTTTTTCCTCTTGTTGGCGCCAAGGGGTGCTTTGGCAGTTTTTTTCTTCACTCCATGTGCTTGCATGTGTGTATATATACCTTCCATGTTGTAACAAGTAGCAGCTATGTTCCTGAAGAAGTGGACGGGATGTCAACGAAGCACGTAGTCTTTTATAGCTTTTACAGTCTCCAATAAATGCTGGGAACATTATCCATCTCTGGCATATATATACATTTTTTCATGGAGGAGCGCGGTGATTAATGGCACCTTTATCATCTGTATACTAGACAACTCGAAGATCCCAAGGGTCCTGTGCCTGCTGCAGCACCTCAGCATATACTTTCTCATGAGTTGTGCATTTCACAACCCACAAAGGTGAGCAATTTCCCTTTTATCTTTACTGTTGTCTATTGGATATCAGCGCTACTTGCGCTCCTTTCTTTACTTATTTGAGTTATTGCCAACTGAGCTGGGGACAGCAGCGCACTTTGGTTAATTTGGGAGCAGCATTAGCGAATCCATACTGTTAACATGGAATATTTTGACAGACGCATGTCAACCAGAGAACGGCTTATTAAACAAGCCATGGGAATCACTATCCCATACTCTGATGAATCTTTCACCTTAAATTCAATGGACTTCAATGAAGAGGACACCAACACTATGAAGAATTTATTTAATGAATTTGAGGAATCACTTAAAGATGAGCTACGTCTCGACCTGGACATTCGTTTTCTAAGGATTTATATGGAGGAGAAACTATGTCCTCGGGGTTTGAGAATAACAATTCCCTCACCATTCCCTGAGGACAAACCATTTAATAAGGAATGGACTACTATTTTGGACACGTGCATGCACAATCTGCTAAAAAGTATACATACAAAAAGGTCAGAAATATGTCTAACAATTACTAATAGAATATTTGATATCGCTAAAAACCTATTACCATTTGAAACCCATCCTGTGTTTGGAAAGATTGATAGCAATATTGCAACAAGTATTTTACAGAATGTGCATGAAATTATCATCAAAAAGGCAAAAAAACTACAGAGATAGAGATGATTACAAAGGACTAACTAGTACTACCTCACGTACTAAAACGTCGGTCATATCCAGTGATCAGTCATCTGATCCTTTGAGAACAGTGGGTTCCTATCCTCCTCCCCACAAAGGAAGGATGTTCTCTAATAGTTATTACCATAAGAATAAGAACAATAACAATAAGACTTACAACCGCACACCTGCATTCATACATAGCAAAAAACAACTCAGGTTGTCAAATGCTAACGATAGAACGAAAGACGGACAGAAGGTTGTAATTAATATGCGCATATCTACTACTGTTAACTCTCCACAGAGCACTAGCAGTAATAAGAGTCTGGTCTCTATCATGTCTCCCACCTGCAATACTATGGGTAGTGCAGTTCCTAAAAGGCTGGTAATGCATCAGGAGAAGATGAATAATGATAGTATAGCAGTCAATCCTTATGACACAACATTACACACTAAATTAAGAAAAAAATCCAACTTCTATTCTGTGGAGAGTAAAAGCCATCAGATAGATACTTTTTGCGACATCACTCTCCAAGATTTCAAGGAGGTTATGAGGACTCCATTCTCATACAGAGATAATAATATAAACCGACAAGAGAAGTTAGCACTTAATAATATTTGAAATAATAGGGATATAGTCCTCAGATCAGCGGACAATGGGGGTGGTATAGTTATCCAGGATTATGATGTGTATACAAAAGAAGCACTCCAGATATTGAGTGATGACAACTAATACAGAGATATTGAGTGTAATCCCATTTTGAAAATGATCCCTATATATAAGAAACTGATATCTAAAGCAGTAGATGAGAATATATTAAATGACAACAAAAGAAAGTTCTTGACTGTCCAAAGTCCTTGTATGCCCTTCTTTTATCATCTTCCCAAAATTCATAAGGATGAAAACAAACCTCCAGGGAGACCGATTATATCGGGGATAGGCTCCCTTACATCAAATCTGGCTGAATACTTTGATATACTACTACAACCACCTGTCAAAAATTTAAAGAGTTACCTGCAAGACTCCAGCCATCTTCTTAGATTAACCTATGACATCAAATGGAAAAAAATCATGCACTTTCCTTAGCCTAGATGTTAACTCTTTATATACCAATATTGATGTTGGTCTATTATGCATAGAGTATGTAATTTCCAGAGACATACGGCTGTCTTCCAGCCAGAGATCTTTTAATATAGCAGGTTCATCTTTCATCCTAAAAAACATTTTTTTTACCTTTCTAGATAAGACCTACCATCAAATTAAGGGAGTAGCAATGGGCTCTAAAGTAGCACCTACCTTTGCCAATTTATTCATGGGATTATTTGAGCAAGTTTTTATTTACCAGGGAGACTTCCATAAGGGGGTTGTATTTTGTAGAAGATACATAGACGATCTGATCTTCATCATTAACAGGAACATCACTGATCCCACCATTTTTTTTAACTTCCTCAATACAAATAATTGGGGCATCTCTTTCAATCAGGACAGTAATGAACTCACAATTAATTTTTTTAGATCTAGTTTTATATGTAGAGGAAGACAGGATACTTAGCAAAACTTTCTTCAAATCAGTGGACACTAATAGCTATATTCATTTCACTATTGGTCACTACAGAAAATGGCTCACCAATATTCCCCGCTATCAGTTTCAAAGACTTCGTAGGAGCTGCTCAACAGAAATCGAATATGACTAACAGTCAGAGATTTTCAAAAAAAGGTTCCAACAGAAATATTCTGAGACATTGGTTGTAGAATCTTGCAAACAGGTCAAAGAAAGATATGACCAGGGCTCATTACTTATGGCTTCAACACACAAAAAAGATGTAAGTTTTGAACATGAACAGAAATTCATTACTACATACAATCAACAACACAAGAAAATTAGAGAAATTATTCAAAAAAACTGGCATATTCTATTAAATGACCAGACATTAAAACAGGCATTACCAAAAAAACCCTCTCTAATCTTTAGAAGAGCACCGACACTTAGGAATATCTTGGGCCCCAGTAGATTGTTTGGACATGGAACATTGATTAATAAGAATAATGAAAAAGTCAGGGACAATATGGTCACCAAGTGTGGTAAAAGAGGTTGCAAGTGCTGTGAATCTATTTTGCATTCCATAGACAATTTCACTTCTGTAGCCACTAGTGAGAATTTCAATATCTCTCATCCCATGTCATGTGGAACTTATTATGTGATATATGTCATCGAGTACAGTTGCCCCAAACAGTATGTGGGCAGAACCACCCAGGCACTACATAATAGGTTGAATTCACATAGACATAATATCACCACAGGATTTATTAAACATGGGCTGTCCCGACATATGGTCCTTCATCACAAACAGGACCTTAGGGAATTAAGGGTATTACTTATTGAACACATTTCTATTGACACTCCAAATAGGGTGCAATGTTTAAAAGAAATCTACTGGATTTATAAACTAAAGACGCTTAAACCGCAGGGGTTAAACAAAATCACAGAAGTTTTTCTTTGAGAATTCCAGCAGTCACTTTTTACACCTCCCCAGTTCTTTTTCAATACCCAACATATAGCCACCTCTCCCCAAACCCACACTCCTGTTATCACCGCCCACATTATAGCCTTCCAGTTACCTCTCACCACTCTTACAGATCTGTTTTTCAGCTGACAAAACAAATCAGGAGCCCTAGTGTAGTGGGCTATGTGCCTAGAGTGACTGCACACAGCAACTTGAGCAAGTATTTAAGTTCTAGCCCTCCATGGTTCATCATGATTAATATGAAAATTATTGGTATTAAAAGGTCATTTCAAATCTCAGGGAGACAGAAATATTTGGGAATATAAACTAATGGTGACCTTTGACACCTTCAGAGCAGGAATGAATGTGTTGCATGGATTTATGTCATTCTACATCAACTAAGGAATATGCTCCTCAGAGCTTTGGGGTCATCATAAACCTGGACCAGACCTCAATCACTGGACAATAAAACTTTCACAGTCCTTATCTATGAACTAATCTAATATTTACAGCCAGAACTGTTTACCTTTCTCCTACAGTAATAGCTCTGCTTTACGTTACCTGTCTCATCTATTGCATTATTTCTGTGTCCTATTGTGTATAAATATGTGACTCTTCAGATTTTGTGTCATACTATGCCTGATGAAGAGACCTGAGTAGTCTCGAAAGCTTGCAGCTTGATAACCATTAAAAGGTATCAGCCACTGAGGACTCTCAAATCTTAATATTTTTCTAATAATTTTTCCATGGCTAACACAGTACAAAAATATATATTTTCGATGATGTAAACATAACACCATCTGTAATAAGCTAAAGTTGAAAAGAGGATGGCTTCTACAAATGGATAATGATCCTAAACACGTCAAAATCAAGATCTTCACTGGTAAAGCCCCCCACTCATAACACATTAGGTAGCTGTCAGCCAAAAGATTGTTCAACTGACAGCCATCTCTTCTGAGCCCCTTATATACAAGAACGCTCAGCTTGGCTCCTGTGTTCTCTATGAGAGCGACTAATAGATTCCACTGGCAGCGGCTTATCTGCTGGAAAACAGAATGAGCTACCATTGGAAATACAACATGCAGGCTCCTTCTCTCCTCCAACATCATCTGTAGGGTACGTTCATATGACTGTATTGTCGTTCCCAGTGTTTTCCGTGAAAAAACTGACAGAACTAGACACAGACAGATCTAGGTCCATTGGGCTGTTTAGATAAGTGTTTGAAAAAAAGCAAGTGAAAAAAATCATAGCACGCATAGGTTCTTCCTTACAATGGATGAGAGTAAACCATTCAAGTCCAAAGGTGCACAAAAAAACAGATCCCATACAGATCATCCATATAGCTTCCATTTTTTTATGGATACATTTCCATTATTAACCTAGAAAACTGTATTTGGTCTTGTGAATGATAATAACTGTTGATGGAAAAGAAGGATGGTGTACAGACCACAACTGACTACCAAACTGATGAAAATCATCCATTTTTCCGGATGAAAAGATAAATGTCCCTTTCTTGTCTGATGTCAGAGTCTCGCTGCTCCACAGTCGGGGAATTCTGCTGGATTTTTTATTATATAATGCATCAAATGTTTTCTCCTGGTGAAAGGTCTGGACTGCAGGCGGCCGGTTCTTCACCTGAACTCTTCCTCTTCGATGCCATGTTGCTGTGATGGATGTAGTATGTGGTGTAGCATTGTCTTGCCAAAATATGCAAAAAAAGATCCAACAAATACACAGAAAAAAAGTATGCAAAAAGAGGGATAACCTAAAAATCTAAAAATAGTCAATGCTTATTAACATACAAGACATATTAAAAATATTTAAAAAGCACAAATGGCTGTAAGCCTATAACATAAATTTTCCAGACCACAGCACTATAGTGCTACGATCTACCCTGTCTGTCAATAAGGTCATTTAGGAACCTAAAAGTTAATACCACCTTAATACAGATATGTTACTGTATAATATACCAATAATATGAAAATTGTTACATCAATGACCCAGGCCCTAAAATAAGGGCAAGTATTAAAGTGTATAGTGGGTTAAAGATATACACGCCCAATAAATAATGCACAAAAGCACAAAATAAAAGATGATAAAGAGGAGTGTATACAACAATTGTATGATAGAGTCAGAAAAGTTGCAGAAAAATCCTACTGCCGGCACAATAGCAAATAGCCACACAGAGTGAAGGTAAATGTGAAGTTTGTGCCACCTGGGCCATAGATATAACAATTTTCATATTATTGGTATAGCTGTGATTTGGGGTATATTATAATATACCTTTATTAAGGTGGTATTAACTTTTGGTTTCCTAAATTACCTTATTGACAGACAGGGTAGATCCTAGCATTATAGAGCTGCGGTCTGGAAAATTTGTCATTTGTGCTTTTTAAATATTTTTAATATGTCTTGTTTGGCTTGTATGTTAATATACATTGACTATTTTTAGGTGATCCCTCTTTTTGCAACACCTCTGTATAAGGCTCATCATTGATCACTCCTTTCATGTGTAAGCTGCCCGTGTCAGAGGCACTAATGCAGCCCCAGACCATCAGAGATGCAGGAACTAAGTGCTGATAACAAGCTGGATGGTCCCTCTGCTCTGCAGTCTGCAGGACAAGGCGTCCACAGTTTCCATAAATAATTTCATATTTTTATTCATCCGACCTCAGAACAGTTAATATCTTCTGATCTGATTTCTATGTTCTGCAGTGAATATAATATGGCTAAAAGAGATTTCCAAATCATTACATTCCTGTTCTCTTCATACATTTACACAGCGTCACAAGTTTTTTGGAATTGGGGTTGTAAATATATCTATAAATATTTCTATCTACATGTGTACATCCATCAGAATAACTGCTCTTAGCGATGTCACAATATCAGAGTTCTAGAATGTTGATGTCACACAAGTCATGAAGTCACAATATGAAGAACTGATAAAACTTCTGCTCACGGCCTCCTCCACTGAGGGTTATAGAATTTGTGGAGTGAGGATATTTTTGTAATTCTGATTGAGTGAGCAAAATGTCTGAGTATAAGCGCAAACGTCGCTTTATTATTGAGTCTATTACAGAGAGCAGCGGTATTGATGACCAGGTGAGTGGCGGATTCTGGAGTATGTTGTCTATTTGAAATTCTGGAAATTTGAAGACTTTTTTTTACTTTTTATTATTTCCTTTTCCCAGTTACTGGTCAATAAAAAATGCTGCAGAGTTTTTGCGTCCGACACAGAGGACAGCAGCGGTGATGAGAATCTCCATCAGGTGAGCGCTCACTTCTCTCCAGCACTGTCTGCGGCTCTGGGGGTCTACTGGAGATCAGGGGACGCCCCATTCTGTGATTATGCCACTGTATCGCTGCTAATCCTTCATTCTCAAGGTCTTTATATTTCTTTATTTCAGTCTCATCCACTTATTTCAAGGTCTCCAAGGAGCCTTGAAGATGAAGATGGTGGCTCTGGTCCCCACCTGCTATACATAGAGTCAGGCATGTAATAAAGCGTCTGGAACGATCATAAATTCCTTCCTGTAAAATAAGAAAATTAGATTTCTATTGATTAGGAAAACTGAACGACACAGAAGTAAATGACGATGTTTCTTCTTTTCTCCAGAGCCCAATTCTCCCCGATTCAGCTTTGTGCGGGAGGAGACAGCAAGGTAATGTATTCCTATATATCCGTTTCATCTGGGTCATGTTCATGATATCTGGTCGCTAGATGGCGCTATTATTAGCATATTTTCAGATAAGGTGTCAGCTGTGTGTCTGCAGGTCGTGTACGGTCTTAGTATATATCCAGTAGTGATGTGTGATCCTCTTTGATGCTTTGCTACCAGGAGACAGGAGCGTCCCATCAATTACTGTTTCCTGAGAAATCTGTCTTCACCCACGTCCAAATATGTCACCGACTTCCGTAAGAACAAACAGGAGCTGGTACGACGTCTGTACAAGTTTTATAACAGGACCGTCTTTGAGAACCAGGTATTCAGTTATAACACACAGCTTGGAATAGGGTTATAGGGGATGAAGGTTTAGAGCTAGGGATAGTGTATCCAGTGTATATAGTATATACCTCTATATTCTGTATGTATAGGGTGATACGAAGCAAAGGGTTAGAGCTAGGGATAGTGTATCCAGTGTATATAGCATATACCTCTATATTCTGTATGTATATGGTGATATAAGGTGAAGGGTTAGAGCTAGGGATACTGTATCCAGTGTATATAGTATATACCTCTACATTCTGTATGTATAGGTTGATAGGGGATGAAGGGTTAGAGCTAGGGATAGTGTATCCAGTGAATATAGTATATACCTCTATATTCTGTATGTATATGGTGATACGAGGCAAAGGGTTAGAGCTAGGGATAGTGTATCCAGTGTATATAGTATATACCTCTATATTCTGTACGTATATTGTGATAGGAGGATAAAGGATTACAGCTAGGGATGGTGTATCCAGTGTAAATAGCATATACCTCTATATTCTGTAGGTATGGGGTGGTATGGGAGATAGTGAGTAGATGGTTAAAGATAGGGATGGTGTATCCAGTGTACATAGTATATACCTCTATATTCTGTAGGTGTGGGGTAATATGAGGGATAATGAATGGATGGTTAGAGCTAGGATTAATGTATCCAGTATATATAGTATATACCTCTATATTCTGTAGGTATGGGGTGATATTGAAGATAGTGAATGGAGGGTTAGAGCAAGGGTTAGTGTATCCAGTGTATATAGTATATACCTCTGTATTCTGTAGGTATGGCGTGATATTGAAGATAGTGAATGGAGGGTTAGAGCAAGGTTAGTGTATCCAGTGTATATAGTATATACCTCTATATTCTGTAGGTATGGGGTGATGTGGGGGATAGTGAATAGAGGGTTAGAGCTAGGGTTAGTGTATCCACTATATACAGTATATACCTCTATATTCTGTAGGTATGGGGTGATGTGGGGGATAGTGAACAGAGGGTTAGAGCTAGGGTTAGTGTATCCACTATATACAGTATATACCTCGATATTCTGTATTTCTACTTCCTCTGTAGCTTCCTGCATATATGGACATCAGCTGGAATAAAAGGCTGCGTAAAACAGCTGGTCGCACTGGATTCCGGGAGAACAACGGGGACCGCTACGCCATCATCCAGTTATCGGATAAAGTCTGCGATTCAGCAGGTAGTCGTCACATCCGGCACAATTTATAGATTAGCTGTGATGAAATCTTCCCCACATCTTTACTCCTGATTGTTATTATATCCTGCTTTGTCCTTAGAACGACTCCGAGACACATTGATCCATGAGATGTGTCATGCTGCCTGCTGGGTCATCGATGGCAATGGAGAACTTGCCCATCACCAACTATGGGAGCAGTATTGTGAGAAGGTCGCACAGATCCACCCTGACCTTCCACCCATTACTGTATTCCACAGTTGGGAGTACCACTACCCGGTGGTGTACCAATGCTCAGGGTGCCAGTACAGGTAAGATACGACTCAAATAAACTATGGACAGACGGGCGTCTGATACTGGTCGTGGGTGTATGTGCTACTACTACTGCTTGCTTCATGACTTCTGCAATCAATATGAAGGGGCTCTGTCATTGATGTTGGATGTTTGTGTACCTTTAGGATCAGTCTTTAATATGTTTAATAAGCTTTATCTCCCACTCCAGAGTCGGACGTTGGACGGATTCTCTCGACACCGAGAAGTTTGGGTGCGGCTACTGTGAGAACAAGTTGGTTCTAGTAACCACAACCTGAGAAGATCTATCAGCGACCATCCAGCTCCATCAATAGTCCGATCATCGGCTCGGCCAAGATAGCAGCACACAGATGAAGTCATCCAGAAGACTAGTGGAAAGTCACATCTCAGTCTTCCACCATTTTTCGGGCGTCACGGTGACTTAGTGGTTAGCACTGGTGTCTGCAGCACTTAGGTGGTGGAAACAAATACGACCACGGACATCTGCATGGAGTTTGTATGTCCTCCCCGTGTCTGCGTGGGTTTCCTCCGGGTTCTCCGGTTTCCTCCCACACTCCAAAAATATACTGATAGGTTAATTGGCTTATTCCAAATTGTCCCTAACATGAATTATGGTTCTCCCTGTACAGCGCTACAGACTATGTCATCGCTATATTATCGAGGGGAATCAAATTCATCATTAAATACAAATGCTTTAAACAAACTTATTATTGTAATGTTGCCTTGTGTCAGTAATTTCATACACAGATTATTTACAAAAAAGTTATGTCCTAAAGTGGGACGTCTGGAGGTGAGATTCCGCCATACCGATGGCCAGGGACAGGCATGCGGGTGCTAACACCTACATGGACTGGCAGGACAGGCTTACACTGGTAATATACAGCGTATACACCCACAACGACTCACACACATCAAACCAAGCAAAGTCATCAAGTTTCAGAGCTCCCATAGAAATTAATGGTGATAGCCGCACATGCGCAGCCACCTTTCCATTTCTGACAGTGTGTAATTGGGTCGTTCTTGAGTTACATGTGGGTCCCTGATCTCAGCAATGGGACCTGCATCTATCAAACATTTATGACGTATGCTTTCGATAGAGGATGAAATAATGTCTTCAATGCGCTTCGTCACGTGTCCACGGGCATGCTCGCGATTTCTAATGCTGACCCTATGCTGCTCTCTGATTCAGTTATGTCACCAGCAACATAGTGCATTAAGCATTAATGCTTTAAAGGGCACAGCTCAACTTTCCAGCCTAATGTGGCACCTCAAACGTCACAAATTTTTCCAGGGCATTCATAAGGGGTATCTCTGCATTATCGTCCCGAACGGGGAAACAGCTGATCAGCGGATGTGCACGGTGCTGGACCCTCACTGATCTGATATTGATGACCTATTCTAAAGATATTCCACCAATTATCAAACACCTGAATAACTTCTTTAATTAGTTTAGGGGAGTGATTGAACCATTTTTAAGCCAAACACAATCCTTAATATTTATTCTTCACCGGAAGGTACAATGTGTTAAAAAACAGCTGATTATGGGGCCCATGGGCATTACCAGTATAGGAGACCCGCTCCTTTCTAATGGGAACATTTTTTTATGAGACCCTCCTCCACGTCTCTTCCAAGGGGCATTGGAGTGACTCCCAATATTTAGCAGCCCTTGCATTCACTGCATAGCAAACACAATGGGAGACCCACTTTCTAATAATGGGAACATTGTTTTCAGGAGGCCCTCTGACCTCCACGTCTTTTCCAAGGGGCATTGGAGTGCCTCCAAATTTTTGACAATCCTTGCATTCACTGCATAGGCAAACACAATGGGAGACCTACTTCCTAATAATGGGAAATTTGTTTTCAGGAGTCACTCCTCTAAGTCTCTTCAAAGGGGTATTGGGGTGCGTCCAAATTTTCAAAGTGGTATTGGGGTGCGTCCAAATTTTGGGCAGCCCTGCCACTCACTGCATACGCAATAACAGTATAGGAGACCTACTCTTTAGTAATGGGAACAATAAAACATAGCCGTCTGATGGCTCTCTAAGAATAGTGAGGGCCGATTGCTGGTCCTTTAAGAATAGTAAAGGCCGCCTGATGAACATTGTTGACAGAAGTCACCTGGGAGTCAGAAATGGTTCCAGGGGTCTTTCCCATACTGTCCCCATGTCATTTTAGCACTGTTCCCATCGATTTGGGCAATTTGCAATCTTCAGACCGCCGGGGGGAGGCGCCTGAAAAATGCCCGAGTTTCCCATATACTTACATTGGGCTCGTTGCTCGGGTCGAGCACCCGAGTATTCCAATGTGCTCGGCCCGAGCATCGAGCACCCGAGCATTTTAGTGCTGGCCCATCACTACTCATAAGAGCACATTTATCTTTACAAACAACAGAACAGTGATAGCCGTCACATCTGTGTTCTGATACCTTAGCTCCCCAATAAGACATGGGAGTAAATCAATACTTTACAAGCTGCTCTGTGGCTGGGGGCACTGGTAAAATAGTGTCTTATTGTCATGCAAGGTGAGGGAAGGAACAGTGTACAAGGACAGGAATAGGGGGAAGGGGAAGGGAGCCCAACATCTAGAGAAAGGGGGAGTGGAGACCCCTAGGCAGATCTAATATCACCCTGACTACTCTATCATACTTATATAGGTTCATCTCCAATCGCAGAGCAGGAAACTTAATCCCTGAATGTCCCTAGAGCTAGGCCCTAGGTAGGGAGGGACACTATATGAGGGGCAGCTTATGATAAGTGTTACTTCTCTTTTCTTTACATGATACCAGATTGATGGTGCTATTGTGGGCTGATGTTCTTCATAGACTTGTGTGAACAGCCCCTATTATATTCTTGCTCGGATGATTCAGAAGTTTGCTGTATATATGACACCTCTCTATGGAGAATCAGCTTTAGGGATTCTCTTAACAATGTAAGAAAAAGAAAGATTAACCACTGCACGTGATAGGGGTTATATACTGGGCTCGGGTAATGATTGATAGAACTTATTCAGGAATTTATAAGCCCTACTAGCCCAGTTATTTGTAGTTATGTATTGTCTCTAAATTTCCCTAGAGCTGTCATTTTGCTTTATTGAACAGTTGTCGTCTTCTAATGTTTATTGAAATGGTCAGTCTCTGAATCTATACGTTCACTTCTTCCTATCTTTTTTCACGACTGTAGTTTTGTATTTATTAGGATAAATGTATTTATTAGTATAGAAGAATTTTTAGGGACATAAGGGACACCGTCGTTAAGCAGGGGCGCCACTTAACACAAATTATGGTGCCAACCTCCTCTGCCAGGAAGGTAGAGACATTAGGGATAAAGTAGGGACAGGTTTAGCCTGCACTCTCTCCTGATCAGTGTGTAACCTAATATGGATATTCCCTAATACTTTATTTTGTATTTTTGTTGTTTTGTCTATTGTGGATTGTTATAGTCCTTTTCAGATAATTTATTAAAAGTTACATTTTAGGGGTCTAATCTTCTATAGGTTTTTCATGCTAAATTAGGCCCTGTTTACATATTTTTTGCTAAGGTGTTTAACTGAACACTAGTCAGGCCCCACTGTAACTAAAGAAAACAAGGTAAACAAACAAAGGGGATACATTTAGCTTGAGAAGACACCAGACAGGTAGGGCCAACTGTCCTCCAAGGCAAGTCCAAGAATGAACTAGCTGGCTACTAGTACTCCAGGCATAGACAGCAGAACATAAAACTATCACCAGTGACTCTCTGGAGACACAGAGTTTTTAACTACCAAGCAAGGGTGTGTCAACCAGCAGCAGAAGTTGGAGGTCACCGCTGGGTACTAAAGGAAGAAGGATATCACTACACTACAGAGATGAGAGGATCAAGAAGGTGTCTGTAATGCCAAGCGCAGTGACCTTCTACAGCCGGATCCAGAGTGACTGTCTCTCACACTTGATACACCAGTGATATCTGATAAACAAAAAAAAATAAAATGTTGTAGGTACGTTCTCCTGAAATGGTTGCAACAGTCACAACTCCTATAAAAGCATGTAAAGGCTGCTGCAGGATGTCACGCACGGTGTGGGAAAGACTAAGTGCAACACGAAGGGAAGAATGGGAGGAAGCAAAAACACTAGGGTAAGTGGGATTGGAGACCCCTAGGCAGATCTAATATCACCCTGCCTACCCTACCATCCCTATATAGGTTCCACATTTATCTCCGAACAGGACCCTAAACCCTGGATGACCCTAGAGCTAGACCCTAGATAGGGAGGGGGAAGGGTGAGCACTGGTCAGGACCTACTACAAACTATAGACAACAAGGTAGACAAACAAAGGGGATTAACTTAGCTTAAGAAGACACCAGAGGAGTAATGCCAACTGTCCTCCAAGGGCACCAGAGAAGACGCTAGCCGATTGCTAATGCTCCAAGCCTGTACATAGAAGTATTACCGGCAATTCCCTGGAGAAAACGTAGTGTTTTTAACTGCCAGGCAAGGGTGTGTCAATCAGCAGCTGGAGGGAGATTGCCACTGGGTCATAAAGGCAGAAGGATTAAGAAGGCATCTGTAATGCCAAGCGCAGTGACCTTCTACAGCCAGGTCTATTACACCTGTCACACCCTTGACACAGGACCACCAATAAATTCACATGAAGAAAATGAGAGGAATATGGTGGTTCAGAGTCCGCACTGCCCAGAGTTCAAAAAGTGTAGTCGCACACAAGGATTAAGCATGAATGTGGTTTATTGTGTCAATGCGTTTCAAGGTCTCCAAACCTATTCATCAGGACCAAACCACAATGATTTTTATATATATACAGTACAGACCAAAAGTTTGGACACACCTCATTTAAAGATTTTTCTGCATTTTCATGACTATGAAAATTGTATATTCACACTGAAGGCATCAAAACTATGAATTAACACATGTGGCATTATATACTTAACAAAAAAGTGTGAAACAACTGAAAATATGTCTTATATTCTTGGTTCTTCAAAGTAGCCACCTTTTGCTTTGATGACTGCTTTGCACATTCTTGGCATTCTCTTGATGAGCTTCAAGAGGTAGTCACCGGAAATGGTCTTCCAACAATCTTGAAGGAGTTCCCAGAGATGCTTAGCACTCGTTGGCCCTTTTTGCCAGCTCACCCCAAACCATCTCGATTGGGTTCAGGTCTGGTGACTGTGGAAGCCAGGTCATTTGGCGTAGCACCCCATCACTCTCCTTCTTGGTCAAATAGCCCTTACACAGCCTGGAGGTGTGTTTGGGGTCATTGTCCTGTTGAAAAATAAATGATGGTCCAACTAAATGCAAATCGGATGGAATAGCATGCCGCTGCAAGATGCATTGGTAGCCATGCTGGTACAGTATGCCTTAAATTTTAAATAAATCCACAGTGTCACCAGCAAAGCACCCCCACACCATGACACCACCTCCTCCATGCTTCACGGTGGGAACCAGGCATGTAGAGTCCATCCATTCACCTTTTCTGCGTCGCACAAAGACACGGTGGTTGGAACCAAAGATCTCAAATTTGGACTCATCATACCAAAGCACAGATTTCCACTGGTCTAATGTCGATTCCTTGTGTTCTTTAGCCCAAACAAGTCTCTTTTGCTTGTTGCCTGTCCTTAGCAGTGGTTTCCTAGCAGCTATTTTACCATGAAGGCCTGCTGCACAAAGTCTCCTCTTAACAGTTGTTGAAGAGATGTGTCTGCTGCTAGAACTCTGTGTGGCATTAACCTGGTCTCTAATCTGAGCTGCTGTTAACCTGCGATTTCTGAGGCTGGTGACTCGGATAAACTTATCCTCAGAAGCAGAGGTGACTCTTGGTCTTGCTTTCCTGGGGCGGTCCTCATGTGAGCCAGTTTCTTTGTAGCGCTTGATGGTTTTTGCAACTGCACTTGAGGACACTTTCAAAGATTTCCCAATTTTTCGGACTGACTGACCTTCATTTCTAAAAGTAACAATGGCCACTCGTTTTTCTTTACTTAGCTGCTTTTTTCTTGCCATAATACAAATTCTAACAGTCTATTCAGTAGGACAATCAGCTGTATATGCACCTGACTTCTGCACAACACAACTGATGGTCCCAACCCCATTTATAAGCCAAGAAATCCCACTTATTAAACCTGACAGGGCACACCAGTGAAGTGAAAACCATTTCCGATGACTACCTCTTGAAGCTCATCAAGAGAATGCCAAGAGTGTGCAAAGCAGTCATCAAAGCAAAAGGTGGCTACTTTGAAGAACCTAGAATATAAGACATATTTTCAGTTGTTTCACACTTTTTTGTTAAGTATATAATTCCACATGTGTTAATTCATAGTTTTGATGCCTTCAGTGTGAATGTACAATTTTTATAGTCATGAAAATACAGAAAAATCTGTAGGAGGTGTGTCCAAACTTTTGGTCTGTACTGTATATAAATATATATATATATATATACATACATATATACACTGCTCAAAAAAATAAAGGGAACACTCAAATATAACACATCCTAGATCTGAATGAATGAAATATTCTCATTGGAAACTTTGTTCTGTACAAAGTTGAATGTGCTAACAACAAAATCGCACAAAAATCATCAATGGAAATCAAATTTATTAGCCAATGGAGGCCTCGATTTGGAGTAACCCCCAAAATTAAAGTGGAAAAACACACTACAGGCTGATCCAACTTAGATGTAATGTCCTCAAAACAAGTCAAAATGAGGCTCAGTATTGTGTGTAGCCTATACGTGCATGTATGACCTCCCTACAATGCCTGGGCATGCTCCTGATGAGGTTGCGGATGGTCTCCTGTGGGATCTCCTCCCAAACCTGGACTAAAGCATCCGCCAACTCCTGGACAGTCTGTGGTGCAACGTGACGTTGGTGGATGGAGCGAGACATGATGTCTCAGATGTGCTCAATCGGATTCAGGTCTGGGGAACGAGGTGGGCCAGTCCATAGCTTCAATGCCCTCATGTTGCAGAACTGCTGACAAACTCCAGCTACATGAGGTCTGGCATTGTCCTGCATTAGGAGGAACCCAGGGTCAACCGCACCAGCATATGGTCTCACAAGGGGTCTGAGGATCTCATCTCGGTACCTAATGGCAGTTAGGCTACCTCTGGCGAGCACATGGAGGACTGTGCGGTCATCCAAAGAAATGCCACCCCACACCATTACTGACCCACTGCCAAACCGGTCATGCTGAAGGATGCTGCAGGCAGCAGATTGCTCTCCACGGCGTCTCCAAACTCTGTCACGTCTGTCACATGTGCTCAATGTGAACCAGCTTTCATCTGTGAAGAGCAAAGGGCGCCAGTGGTGACTTTGCCAATCCTGGTTGTAACATCCCTGGCGGCGTGCTGGCATGGCTTACCACCTCCCACCATTCAAGAAAGCCATCTTACCTATCAATCCAGGCTGCACACTTTGCTCCAGTACCTGCTGTGTCTCTTGTCTGATTGCTTAGGGCGGCGGCGCGGCTGCTGCCTGATTCTTATATTTGCTGTGTGTGCACTCCTATTGCCTCCCCAGCCTATTGCTGTGAGTCACTGGATACTTAAACCCCCTCCATCCAGTAGGGGGTGCCTGAGCAACACTTTCATTCAGTGTGCTCTGTGCAACTGAGTTGCCAGGTCCTGTCCTGTATCTGTGACTTCTAGTCTGTCTCTGCCACCCTGGGGGCTGAGTTCCCAGGCTCGCTCCTGTATCTTATTCCTGGTTCAGTTCCTGTCTGAACTGTGTCCTAGCCCGTTACCTGTTTCTCTCTATGTCCGAACCTTCCCTTTTCCTGCAGTGTCTGAACCTGCAGCTAACTCCAACTCGTTGTCTCTGAACTTCTGTTTGTGAGTTTTGTGTACACTCGCTACTTCATTGTAAGTACGTTGTGTGTATCTGGTTCTGCTTGTTCACCGCACCTGCGGTTTTGCTCTGCCCTGCTTGTTCACCGCACCTGTGGTTTCGCTCTGCTCAGCTTGTTCACCGCACCTGCAGGTTTTGCTCTGCTCAGCTTGTTCACAGCACCTGCAGGTTTTGCTCTGCTCTGCTTGTTTACCGCACCTGCGAGTTTTGCTCTGCTCAGCTTGTCTACCGAACCTGCGGGTTTTGCTCTGCTCTGCTTGTCTACCGCATCTGCGGGTTTTGCTCTGCTCTGCTTGTCTACCGCATCCGCGGGTTTTTCTCTGCTCTGCTTGTCTACCGCATCTGCGGGTTTTGCTCTGCTCTGCTTGTCTACTGCACCTGCTGGTTTTGCTCTGTTCTGCTTGTCTACTGCACATGCGGGTTTTGCTCTGCTTGTCTACCACATCTGTGGGTTTTGCTCTGCTCTGCTTGTCTACCGCACCTGCTGGTTTTGCTCTGCTCTGCTTGTCTACCGCACCTGCGGGTTTTGCTCTGCTCTGCTTGTCTACCGCACCTGCTGGTCTTGCTCTGCTTGTCTACCGCATCTGTGGGTTTTGCTCTGCTCTGCTTGTCTACCGCATCTGCGGATTTTGCTCTGCTCTGCTTGTCTACCGCACCTGCGGCTCCGTTACTAAGTCCCAGTCTGTACAGGTCCATATCCTGCCTGTGTTCCTACCTGCCAGTACCCACCTGTCTGCATGCCAGCCGTGCCTGCCAGTGCCCACCTGTCTGCATGCCAGCCGTGCCTGCCAGTGCCCACCTGTCTGCATACCAGCCGTGCCTGCCAATACCCACCTGTCTGCATACCAGCCGTGCCGGCCGGTACCCACCTGTCTGTATGCCAGCCTAACCTGCCTGTTCCTGCATTCCCCGGTGTGGGTCAACAGCTGTGACCAGGGTCTGACTTGGAGTAGCACCTGGTACCTCACCTCGGTTCCTCCCTGGTTCACGGAGTCGACTGAGTCACCGTGTGACCTTGGTTGGACCGAGTTGATACTTAGTTACACCCCTCCAAGCACTCCTCGGTTCATGGTCCAGTGGGATCACTAATCATGCTCACGCCAGTCAGTCTGGACGTGTGCGTAACACTGGTGTTCTGTGGCAAATGCCAAGCGTCCAGCACGGTGTTGGGCTGTGAGCACAACCCCCATCTGTGGACGTCGGGCCCTCATACCACCCTCATGGAGTCGGTTTCTAACCGTTTGTGCAAACACATGCACATTTGTGGCCTGCTGGAGGTCATTTTGCAGGGCTCTGGCAGTGCTCCTCCTGTTCCTCCTTGCACAATGGCGGAGGTAGCAGTCCTGCTGCTGGGTTGTTGCCCTCCTACGGCCCCCTCCACCTTTCCTTGTGTACTGGCCTGTCTCCTGGTAGCCTCCAGCCTCTGGACACTACGCTGACAGACACAGCAAACCTTCTTGCCACAGCTCTCATTGATGTGCCATCCTGGATGAGCTGCACTACCTGAGCAACTTCTGTGGGTTGTAGAGTCCGTCTCATGCTACCACGAGTGTGAAAGCACAACCAACATTCAAAAGTGACCAAAACATCAGCCAGAAAGCATTGGTACTGAGATGTGGTCTGTGGTCCCCACCTGCAGAACCACTCCTTTATTGAGGGTGTCTTGATAATTGCCAATAATTTCCATCTATTGTCAATTCCATTTGCACACCAGCATGTGAAATTGATTGTCAATCAGTGTTGCTTCCTAAGTGAACAGTTTGATTTCACAGAAGTTTGATTCCCTTGAAGTTATATTCTGTTGTTTAAGTGTTCCCTTTATTTTTTTGAGCAGTGTAAATATATATATATATAAATATATATGTGTGTATATACTGTATGTAATTGGTAAACTTATCGGCACCTTCAACCAGTATGTACAGCAAGTGTGAACAGGTGCAAGCTGCTATGACTGCATAATATGCAAACAAAATTAGATACAGTGGGTATGGAAAGTATTCAGACCCCTTTAAATTTTTCACTCTTTGTTTCATTGCAGCCATTTGGTAAATTCTAAAAGGTTCTTCATTTTTTTCTCATTAATGTACACTATACACCCCATCTTGACTGAAAAAAACAGAAATGTAGAAATTTTTGCAAATTTATCAAAAAAGAAAAACTGAAATATCACGTGGTAACAAGTATTCCGACCCTTTGCTCAGACAGTCATATTTAAGTCACATGCTGTCCATTTCCTTGTGATCCTCCTTGAGATGGTTCTACTCCTTCATTGGAGTCCAGCTGTGTTTAATTAAACTGATAGGACTTTATTTGGAAAGGCACACACCTGTCTATATAAGACCTCATAGCTCACAGTGCATGTCAGACCAAATAAGAATCATGAACTCAAAGGAACTGCCCAAGGAGCTCAGAGACAGAGTTGTGGCAAGGCACAGATCTAGCCAACGTTACAAAAGAATTTCTGCAGTATTCAAGGTTCCTAAGAGCACAGTGGCCTCCATAATCCTTAAATAGAAGAAGTTTGGGACCACCAGAAGTCTTCCTAGACCTGGCCGTCCAGCCAAACTGAGCAATTGTGGGAGAAAAGCCTTGGTGAGAAAGGTAAAGAAGAACCTCAAGATCACAATGGCTGAGCTCCAGAGATGCAGTAGGGAGATGAGAGAAAGTTCCACAAAGTCAACTATCACTGCAGCCCTCCACCAGTCAGGCCTTTATGGCAGAGTGGCCCAACGGAAGCCTCTCCTCAGTGCAAGACATATGAAAGCCTGCATCGAGTTTGCTCAAAAACACATGAAGGACTCCCAGACTATGAGAAATAAGATTCTCTGGTCTGAGACGAAGATAAAACTTTTTGTTGATAATTCTAAGCGGTATGTGTGGAGAAAACCAGGCACTGCTCATCACCTGCCCAATACAATCCCAACAGTGAAACCAGGGAAAATTTGGGCCGAATGACCTCTTTAACTGAATTAGTAATATCAGCCTACAGTGGGCGAATTTCCTTCTGCTGATTATGAATAATAGGCAGTAGCCCACGATGATTTTTTATTTAATTCTGTAGTTTACACATAATGTACACTGCGGGTGCTGACTAAAACTCCCATCATTGTCGCCTGATCATGATCATCTTAGGGAGACAAGGCGTTAGATGATAGGTAACTATATCTGTATTTTTTATTTTTAATTCAATATGTATTTATTTATTTTACTTTAAGAACAGGCCCTGGCTGATGACTACTTCCATCAGCGGCGCCTGCTCTCGCCGTTATTAGTGAAAGCAGGCATAGGCTGATCTGATGGGAGTAGAACACTCATCAGCCAACGCCTGTGACCCGCGGTAAGCTTTTTACCGTGGGTCATAGTCACAGCTGCGGGCTCACACTGACATCTGACAGCATGATCCTGTAGTGCTCTAACTGGTGGTAACGATGTTACCGCCGATCAGAGCTGCCAGTGTTTCTCATGCTGTCACACAGATGACATCATAAGAAACACAGACTTCCTGAGGATTGCTAGAGAGGCAAATCAGAACACTCGATTGACTGCAAAAGACCTTCAGAAAGATTTATCAGACCCTGGACTTGTGGTACATTGTTCTACTTTTCGGAGACACGTGCACAAATATGGCCTTCATGGAAGAGTCATGAGAAGAAAACCTCTCCCGCATCTGACGCGCCCCCTGGGCCTGTGCTGTGCAGGGGATACCCGGAGCCGGATCGTTGGGGGTTGTAGTCCTCCGTGGCTGTGACACGGTCCGTGCCCAGGGAGGTCAAACCAATGGCAGTCTGGGTGTGATAACAAATGTCCGACTACGCCACCCGTGGATTGCGGTCAGTGGGGACCGCCGCTGCGCTGCAGACCGCTGAGGCTGATGTTGTATGCGCAGCCAAGTATGGGATAACTCCCCACGGGAGAAGTATTGCCTCAGGGCAGCTAGTGTGGATGATGAGAGTGATGGTGTGAGCGTCCCAGTATTAATGGTGCTGGTGCGGCGATGAAACACAGAGACTTGTGGTGCAGTTAAGGGTCTTTACTGATGGTATAACGCAGACCCTCCCGGGAGTACTGGCTAGCAGTAGAGGCCTGGTCAGTCTGAGAGCTAGCAGGATCTCCCCTTGGCCAGGTGGAGTTGTAGGCCTCCCCGTCTCTCTGCACTCTTTCCTGGCTACATTGCTGTGTGCGGGTAGAAGTAGCCCACGTCCCTGAGTATACCGTGTGGTGCTCACCCGTATGGCCGGTGACTTGGGGCCTTCCGTTAGCCTCCGCTTCATGATGGCAGTGCTGTTCCCTTGCTTGTGACCGTGCCTCTGGGCTTCTATGGCCAGAGGACATGGAATCCCCTGCCGGTTGGATTCTGCTGCTGGACCTGGATGTCCACACAGCCTCGGACTCCGTGTCCGGGTTTAGTATCTTTAGCCAAGGCGAGCTTTCTAGCTTCCAGCCTCTGGCACTCGCTCCTGCTCCTACAGAGCTTCTAGTTCTCGCTTTCCCTCTCCAGGCTCTGACTCTCAGACTCTGTCTGTCCTAATCCTGCCCCAGACCCAGTTTATAAGGGCAGATTCCTCCCCTCCCAGGTCTGGGCGGGCAGTGTTGCATGCTTAGGGCTCCTGACCAGAGAAACCTCCCACTTGCTCTCAGACATAATATTTCTATTACTGTGGCAACCAGACCCCTGGGGTGCCACACATCCTTATCATAAAAATCAGCATCAGAAGTATGCAAAAGAACATCTAAACAAGTCGGATGCATTTTGGAAACAAGTACTGTGGACCGATGAGGTTAAAATAGAACTCTTTGGCCTCAATGATCATAGGTATGTGTTGAGAAAAAGGGCACAGAATTTCAGGAAAATAATATCTCGCCAATCATTAAGCATGGGGGTGGATGAATCATTGCTTTGGGGTTGTGTTGCAGCCAATGGCACGGGGAACATTTAACGGGTAGAGGGAAGAATAGATTCAATGAAATTTCAGTATAATCTCTTTTTATTGAAATAGAAATAAACATTAACATATATAACATACATTAATAAATGCCGGTGTTTAGTCATCATGGCGATCAAAATAACATATTCTCTATCACTTCTCTGATAAGACTCGTACACCTCTTATCTAATAATGTAAATGACTCGCCCCCTGGGCCGTGGGGCTCTCGGAGTCGGGCAACAGGGCAATAATGGAGGTAGTAGTGGCAACCCGGTCCGTGGCTCAGGGTGGTCAGACCAAATGTTGTGGCAGTCTATTTATATGGTTTTGCAATGTCCGACTACGCCACCCGTGGATTGCGGCTATTATGAACCGCCACTGCAAGGCAGTCCCCTGAGGCTGATGGTGTGTGCAGCTGAGATAGTATAACTCCCCACGGGAAGAGTGTAGCCTCAGGGCAGTGTAGTAGATGGTGGGGGTGATGGTGCAGGGAGTCCCAGTACCGTTAGTGCTGGCGAAGTAAGAAGCACAAAGACAACATGTTGCAGTCCAGGGTCTTTTACTCACAGTTCGTATACTCCAAGCCACTTCTGTACAGGTAGTGACTGCCCAAGCCGTGCCACGTCCACCAGGTGAGGGGCTCGGTCAACTCCCAGGCAATTCAGGAGCATGGCACAGGACCCCCTTCTGTCCTTTCTCTGGCTCGTGCCCCACCAGTGACCAAACTTCTGTCCAGCTGTCGCGGATTTATGCGGGAAAACGTGGGCCCCGTTTCCCGCTATCCTATATGGTGCCTTCCTAGCAGGTTTAGTAAGGGGTCGCACCAATATATGATCACGACCTCCGGTTCTTGGCTGAGGATTATTTGCCTCCACCAACTTGGGATCCGGTACCCTTTCCTTGCCTGACCCGTCACCCGTAATTTCCTGGGTCCTTAGGGTCCCTTCTTCCTTTTTGTTCCTGGGCCTTTCTCTTCAGTTCCTTTCTCTTTCTGTTCTGTTCCTTTCTTTCTCTCCCTCTCGCCCTGCCCATGTCCTAGGCCTGGCTCTGGAGCAGAACTCCAGCGGAGCCTCTGCTCCCCTCCTCCTCCACTCTCACTTCCTCCTCACAGACTCAACTTCTCTCTACTCTTTTAGAACTAAGATGGTGCCCACCTTATATACCTCCTCCTCTGTGTCTGAGCCCAGGTGACCTGCAACCAATGAGCTCCTTCCTATGCCCAGAAACCAGCCCCTATCTGCTCCCACATCACTAGGGTCCCGTCCCCCCCCCTCCACTCCAGCCAGGGACATAGTCAGTCGTGCTCGCATACTAATGGGAGCACCGTAGAGCTGTCCCCCGGAAATGAGGAGTGTATATGTGTGCAGCTAACTGAGCCCTGGTCCATACTCCAACCTTACCCGGGAGTGGAATACCACACCTCTGGCAGAGGTGCAATATCCCTGTAGCGGCCGAACCCTCGGGGCGCTACATAAACATTACTTTTAATCATATCCAACAGTGCAGACAACTACATAAATCAACAATACAACAGTACAAAAACAAAAAGAGAAAAAAGAAAAAAAAGAAGGGGTGGTGAGGGGGGAAGAGGAAAAAGAGAAAGAAAGATAAGAAAGGAGGGTAGGATTAGGAAATTGAAGAGGAGAAGGAGAACATAAACTAAGGCTCATTTTTTAGACTCTCTAATTAGTTCCCAGCACCAACCCAGATCCAATTCACCAATTTATCAGTCTCTCACTCAAACAGCCTGTGAAACTCCGATGAGTCCTGAAACAGAATCCAGACACTCCAGATCTTCCTGAATTTATCAGCACATCCATTAAAGTCAGCAGAAAGTTCCTCCATTCTGCAGATATTAAACATTTCATTTTTTTTTTAGATCCTTTTGATGAGGGCAGGATAGAAAGCCGAGCTTTCTCAGGACGATTTTCGACCCTACTTCCGGTAATTAGATTATAATTGGAAAATATTTTTTCCCACAAAGGTTTGATCTTACTACACTCCCACCATATGTGAAGCATAGATCCCTTTTCCACTTTACATCGCCAACATAAGTCTGAGGCTGCCGGAAATATGGTGTGAAGTTTTACTGGATACTGGTACCATCTTGCCATAATTTTGAAATTTTTCTCCTGCGCATAACATGTGACCGACATTTTGTGTGTAAACAAGAATCCTTTTCCCCAATCTCTTGAAGATATGACTACCCCCAATTCTTGTTCTCACATGTGTTGAAATTGTAACTTTCCTGAGATACTTTCCCTAATCAAATAATTATAAAGCAGCGATATTATATGATTGGGGGGAGATTCCTGTAAGAATAACCTCTTAAAAGAAGATGGTATACACTGGAATGGGGGTGCCAACCTCTGAGAAAACAAGAATGATTGCAACTGTAAGTATTCCATCCACAGCAATTTTCTAGGGACGTGGCCTGGAGCTCATGGAGAGAGGACGTGTGTAGCTGAAGCTCTTGCCATCCAGCCTTAAACCTACAGGATTTGACCCCTTATAGGGGTTTGGTTCCCACCACAACGACAGATCATCGTCTGGGATGTCCTCCTGATCCCTTTGGATCCTTTGGATACCACTTATATCCTGATTTAACCCGCCGCATCCCATCCGCAGTTGTAACAGTAGCCCTGCTGCTGTCGGACCATTACCTCATTGCCCTTAATATACTGAAGGATTACTGTTATCCATTATACTATCTCCATTATCCTGGAAGCCTCCTAACACCTGGAAGATACCGGAGTTACACAGATTGGGCCGCCCGCCATTTGACGCGATTATCCAGAGCCTGGAGTGAAGATCACAAAATGGCGGCGGCGATTTACCTCAGCACTACACTGCTGTGATTCTGACAGGAGTCTGTCAAATAATCTCTGAACTGGACTCTGGAAAATTCTTATTTCACGGATTTTATGCATTTATATATCTGCTGAACTTCTACTCTAAAACCACTGAAAAAGGAATCTGGACTCCTCAACCCTTAGATGATCACAAACAGGATCGACCTCTCACTGAAGCCTTGGATTAGGTCTTATATTGTGATAGTCATTCTCACTTCTTCTCTATCTTAACCCTTTGCTGTTCTTATTCCTCTGTAAAGTAATTAATACAACTGTTTGCCTTAACTGCCCATTGCACATATAGCTTGATAATTTGCCATTGCTTAGTATAAAACGATTTTCCTATACTATATCTGGGGTATTGTTACTAGTGTCGTACTTTTGTGTTATTGAGTAATTGTTTATCTAAATTTACCACCTGAGACTTACTCTCCTATTTACTCATTTGATCATCCTTGTCTTACTGTGTAACTGATAAGTAGTATAGACATATTTGCATATATCTACAATATATCAATGTAAACTCTAATATTTGGGAAGGCTCTCTGAAAAGCATGGCGTCCCAGAAATCCAAGCTAGATAAATCCAAACCCACTTATAAAGACTCAGCTCAACTAGGAAACCCACATAGGAATAGATCTAGATCCCCTACTAAACAGAGTGATAATGACTCAAGGTCAAGGGATCGAGGCATGAAATCTGATGACTCCACAAATCCAGAATTTGATCCCCAGAAACAAAGGAGAGAAAAGAGGAAGGAGTCGGCCTTTAAACTAGCATCTGCACAAAAACCGACAGTGCAGGAGAGTTCTGACTCAGATGAAGACTCGTCCCTTATAACTAGTCCTCCTAAGCAACGGATAAGGACAGACAGCCCTCCGTCTTTAGAAGTTACGGACCCGTTGCAGAATTTTGATTGGAAACAGCCAATTGACCAATCATTTTTTAAAGGGATATTCTCTGCCTTCAAGGAGTCCCTTCGCATTGACTTCGACACTAGGTATGATAAACTTCAGAAACAAATCGACTCAGTTACCAACAAAATAGATAAGACTGAGTCTGAGATCTTTGAATTGGAGCAAAAAAATAACAGACTAGAAAAAGAGTACCACCTCCTCAAGGAGGAATTTAGAACAGTAATAAATAAGCTCACTGACCTGGAGGACAGAGGTAGACGACAGAACTTAAAATTCAGAGCTATACCAGAGTCTGTCAAATCTGACCAACTTGCCCCCTACATCAAAAATTTGATTAGAACGGCAATTCCATCTTTATCTGACCTAGAAGTAACACTGGACAGGACACATCGGCTTCCTAAGCCTAAACACCTGAAACCTGATGTCCCAAGGGACATTATCACTAAGTTCCATTTTTACCAGACTAAAGAGCAGCTCATGGAGTTTCTTAGGCACAAAAAATCCTTCCCTAAACCATACGACTCCATCAAGATCTTTGCTAACTTGTCGAGAGAGACAATGACCCAACGTAAAAACCTAACAAAGGTCACCGACGTATTACGAAATAATCAGATCCCCTATAAATGGGGATTCAACCCCACAAAGGTCCTGTTTCACCACCAGGGGAAAAATTACAGTATTTCTGACATTGCGGATGGGGGTAAACTCTTCAGGGACCTAGGAATTAACATCACCTGACGTTCCAATCTAATTAATGGGCTGAGGCATTAGGCCATAACTTTAGTCCCGCCTAGGAGGTCATCATCAAAACGTTAGTCCCTCCTTGTTTGGAACTTGGTATTTAGTTACTGGACTTAGACCTGTATTGAGGTATTTTATCGCTCAAGTTAAGTTGTTTTTTTTTTTTTTTATTATTTAATTTCTATCTTTGTCTAAGGTTGTAGACTTGATCTGATTTATATTCTTTCTGGACATTTTATAGTTAATTTTTGAAAACATGCTTTGGAAAAAACAATGGACGATTTTATTTCACCAAATATTGAGCTTTTACCATTGCTTGTACAGTATAAGTCATGTCACTTAGATTTCTAACACATAATGTCAATGGCCTCAATACTCCACAGCGCCGTTTCTTTGCCTGGAAGACAATTAAGGACTATAATGCTGATATAGTAGCTCTCCAGGAAACTAAATTCTCCTCTGTCAAGCCACCCCATTTCGCTCATAAAGAATTCCAAAATATATTTTACGCCAATAATATCAAGAAAAAGTGGGGAGTAGCCCTGTTAATCAAAAATTCTGTCTCGTTTGAATTAATCTCAAGCCTTAAAGATCCAAATGGGAGGTATATTATATTAATCTGCAAACTGAACCACCAAATTTTTACCCTCGCTAATGTATATGTACCCAACCAAGGCCAAATATCCTTCCTGAATAAAATAATGCGTACTATTACCCAAAATAAACAAGGTGATTTAATTCTCTTCGGAGACTTTAACATTGTACCAAATTCTCTCCTGGACTCTTCTAACAAGTCAAGGCGTCAATCTTCCTCACTAGGCCCATGGTTGCTCAAAATGGATTTATACGACGTTTTTAGATGCCTTCATTCGTCTTCCCTGGAATTCACTCATTACTCTGGTACTCACAATTCCCACTCTAGGATAGATATAATTCTCACTAACATATTCTCACTTCCTAAATTTAAAAATATACTAATAGCACCCAGAGTGTGGTCAGATCACTCACCTGTAATATTCGAAGTAACAAACCCCCAAAATACCATTGTAGAAAAAATCTGGCGTAATAATAGTTTCCTCTATAACCATCCTGTCTACAAAAAAGAAATCGACAAAGCCATCCAGAACTACTTCAATGAGAATGACACTGATGATATCTCTATATTCACACTTTGGTCGGCCTTCAAGGCAGTACTTAGAGGCAAGCTTATACAATTAAATTCACAACTAAACAAATCTAATAGAGAAAAAACTCAAAAATTAGTTCATGAAATTTATGCTTTAGAGCAAAAACAAGTCTCCAATCCTTCATTTGACTATTCAAAAGATATCCTTAAATTGAGAACAAACCTTAAATCTCTCCTCACCACCGAGTATGACAAATTTATACAGACTACTAAATCTAGGTACTATTTCTCTGCTGACAAACCATCGAAACTGCTTGCAGCTAAGATTAGACAGTACAAAACTAAGTCACGTATTAGCGAGATTAGAGACCCCCTAGGCCATTCCTATAACCATCCTAAAGATATAGTCAAAGTTTTTGCAAATTTTTATAATTCCCTATATAACCTAAAAGATGATCCAAGCTTCTCAAAACCTTCTGATTCAGACATTAATAATTATTTACACAAACTACATTTACCCACACTAACCGACCAAGACCTACAAGATTTGAACCTCCCATATTTACCGAAAGAGATTTCGGGAGTAATCAAAGGACTTAAACTGGGCAAATCTCCAGGCCCCGATGGACTACAGAATGAGCTATATAAAACTTTTGAAACTCGTTTAGTTCCCTACCTAACCAAATTAGCCAACCATACAACACAACAGGCCTATCTTCCTCAGGATAAGCTTGAAGCGATAATAACCATAATCCCAAAAGAAAAAGGTGACCCACTCGACACAAAGAACTAGGCCCATATCCCTCCTAAATTCGGATACAAAAATTTTAGCGAAGTTGGCTGCGGAAAGATTAAAAATTCATATTGGTAAATTGGTGCATGAGGATCAGACGGGTTTTATTCCTGGCAGAAATACTGCCGATGCCACCAGAAGAGCAGTCAATCTCATTACCCTAGTTGAGCGTTCCAATCTTCCTTCGGCCTTCCTTGCACTGGATGCAGAGAAGGCTTTCGACAGGGTCTACTGGCCATTCCTATTTAACACACTACAAAAATTTGGTCTCAAGGGTAATATTCTCAACCTAATTAAGTCAATGTATTCTGCTCAATCAGCTCGTGTCTATTCCAATAGTTCTTTGTCACAAAGATTTTCCCTGTCTAATGGCACTAGACAGGGGTGCCCTCTTTCCCCCATTCTTTTTGCCCTGTTTATAGAGCCATTTGCCTCTTCTATTAGAGAAAACATTAACATTACTGGCATCCCTGTCAATACTAAGCAAAGCAAAATAGCCCTATTTGCGGATGATATTTTACTTACCATCTCAAATCCCCTTAAGTCCCTGAGGCATATTACCACCACAATTGACGAATTCTCACACCTATCACTATACAAAGTTAATAAGTCTAAATCTCAAATAATTGACTTTAACATAGAAAACACATTTCTACAATACCTAAAAAAAGAATTTGAGTACATATGGGAGGAGAAGAAAATTACATATCTGGGAATTAAGTTGACTAAACCTTCTTCAGATCTAGTCTCAGAAAATTTGACCACACTATTCAACACTTTTCATTTAGATTACATTCGCCTGGCTAAGCTAGAAATCTCATGGCTAGGTAGAATTGAAGCGTTCAAGATGCTCTTACTCCCAAAATTTATTTATGTCATAAGATCTATTCCCATTTTTAAACCAAAACAATGGTTCAAGAAACTACAATCTCAACTTATGAAATATATTTGGAACCATAAAAAGGCAAGAATCCCTACCCTCTCATTATTAAAACATAAAAAGATGGGAGGACTGGGTGTTCCCAATTTATATAATTATTATCTGGCCACCACATTAAAGCTTTCTCAGGGATGGTTAATTGAATCTAATAACACATCCTGGATCAACATAGAGACGTCAGCTGCTAAAACTGAACAATTAAGGTCCCTAATTCTCGCCCACCTTATTGAGCCTTCTAGGCCCCCGCCAAACTACCCCACCTTAAAAGCCGTTATTCTGGCCTGGAGAGACTTGGTAAACAAATCCTCTACACACTTCCCTTTAATTAAAATTAAAAATATCCCTTTGGTTGTACTAGAAATCTTAATTACAAACCTCGACCTGTCGACCTGGCTAGATAAAGGCATAAATACTGTTAATGACCTCATTTCTGATGATACCCTCTTACCCTTTTACACATTACAAACTAGATACTCTCTCTCAAGAGATGAGAGGACAAATTGGAAGCTTATCTCTAATTTGCTTACGAAACCTTCCCTCACGTTTGCCATGCCACAAATAGTAGTACAATTAATAAATAATCCAGAGAAAACATCTATTTGGAAGACAAATGCATTGTATAAAATTTTTAATGAGGAAGTGAATTTGCCTTACCACCCCTTTTTTAAAACTTGGGAGAAAGAACTTAACATTAAAATAGATCTGAATAAAATGAGTAAGACCTTAAACATAATATACTCTCACACAGCTTCAGCGACAATGCATGAGTCTTACTTCAAGGTTCTTTCACGGTGGTACTGGACTCCAATAAAACTTCATCGCATTAACCCCACCAATTCGCCTTATTGCTGGAGGAAATGCAATAATCAAGGCACATTAACCCACATGTTCTGGGGATGTCCTAGACTGCTTAAATTTTGGATGGATACTAAACTCTTAATATCAGATATCACAGGAATGACCATATTCATTACTCCACAATTAGCCCTCTTGTCAATTGGAATAGAAGACTTCCCAAAGCAGTTACGATTTATAATTTCGCATATTATAGTGACTGCTAGACTCGTTATTGCTACGAGATGGACTAAACCTGATCCACCCGGTATAGATGTACTTATAGACCGAATTACCCAACATAGCGTGTATGAACACAATATAGCAATTAGAAGCAACTCTTTCTCAAAATACCTAGATCGTTGGACCCCCTGGATCTCTAAATACTTACCGCTACTCTTACATAAGGCCAATTGACATTCCATATATTATCAAGTGAACCAATTGTTTGACTCTCTCCTTTGTTCTTTTTAATGGTAATACAGAACTTCCTTTAGCTCAATTAAAATCTAAATTTTTTATGAATCTTTTTTATTTTTATTTTTTTAGACACATTTAATGTATTTCTTTAATAAACCTAAAGTTTATGTCTTCATAGATTTTATGTCTAGACTCATTAATAGAGTACTTATCTATTTTCTGTTTGTATTTGAAACTATACTATATTGTACAATACAGTGATTTCTAAACCTTTTTGTCTACAATATGTAGATTGTTTGTTTTCCTTTTCCCCCCTCTCCCTTCCCTTGCCTCCCTTTTTAATTTATGTACCCTACTCCTTCCCATCCCCTGGCTAATTTAAAAACTTTTTCAATAAAAATATTTTGAAACACAGCAATTTTATAGACAGAGACCTATCCTGTAATGTATTGAATGATGGTATTTTACCATTTTCTAATATATGTAGGAGGCGAGTGTCCTCCATAGCTCTCCATCCCAAGAAAGATTCTCTCAGATATCCAGGAGGAAAGGAAACATTAGAGAAAAGTGGCGTAAGAGGGCTGAATGTTCTAGAGGGATGGTATTTTTTCATAGTTGCATGCCAAATTTTAATTGTTCCCCTAGTCAATTCTGTCAAGCCTCCTATCGAGAAAACATCAGAGGCAAAAAGCCAAGGAAGGTGCTTCAAAGGAACACCCACCCCTTCCTGCTCAATAGTGACCCATTGTTTTGTCAGAGAGTTGACATGGCAGTCTATAAAGTGACCTAAAACAGAAGCTTGAAAGTATATTTTAAAATTCGGAAATCCAGCTCCACTGGCTATTTAGGGCGGTTTAATGTCTGCATATTTATCCTGGGTCTATATTTACCCCACACAAAGCTGATTAATGCTGTACGTAGTTTGCTGAATGAGCTGCATGGCGAGAAATGGGAACAGTTTGAAAAATGTATAAAAAGCGGGGCAATATATTGGTTTTTACTGCATTCATTTTACCAAACCAGGATAGTCTCAGTTTACTGTAATTCAGTAGGTCTTTATATGTACGATCCAAAAGCGATTGGTAATTTAGTGCAAAAAGTTTTGAAAAGTCAGGAGAAATGAGCACACCTAAGTATTTTATCGCTTCTGACTTCCATTTAAAAGGGAAGTTATCCATTACAAGTTCAACTTCTCTCTGTGACAGCGATAAATTTAATGCCTCCGATTTTGAATAATTAACTTTAAAATTACTCAGGATCTATCAAACTCCTTCATTAAAGCAGGAAGAGATGTCTGAGGCTGAGACACATGGAGGAGAAGGACATCTGCATATAATGCTGTCTTATATGTGATGCGACCCCTGGGCCGTGGGGTACTCGGCAGCCGGGCCTCTGGTTGCTGGGGGATATCACGGTAGCTGGCCCGGTCCATGACCCAGGGCGGTCAGTAAAAGGGGAAATACTTTATAGGGGATTTAAGAAAGCGTTCGTGACGCCACCTGTGGATTGCGGCTAGAGGGAGCCGCCGCAGCGGAGCAGTCCTCTGGAGCTGGTGTTACGGCAGCAGGGATGGTGTGGCTCTCCACAGGTAGAGGTAGCTCCAGGGCAGCATGGGGTGTAATGGTGGTGGTGCAGGGGAGAGAGACGGCAGGACGGTCCCGGAGGAAAGACGGACTCTCACACGGGGGTAAGCTTCAGTTCCTTTACTGGTGATGTTGCAGGCACGGTCCAGGGTACTCCAGGCGAAGGGCACACTTTTGGACTCTCCCCAGTGAGCGGGTATAGGGCCTCCTGATCCGTTGCTTTATTCTCTAAGCTTCTGACCTGCCTGGAGCTAGGCCTAGCTTGGTTACTGTCTCTCTTTGCACCTGCTGACCTGGTGGTATGGCCTTCTCTTTGGAGATCACTCTGCCTGGACGCTGGGACCTCCGTGACTCCTACCCCTGGTACTGTAAGCAGCGTTTGGTGAACCTGGGACCTGTAGTCCTCCAGGGGTTCCGGTTGTTCCTACTGGGTATAAAGGGTCCCTGTAGGCGCGGACCCGGTGTCCGGTATATATATATCTGCCCCCTCCCTACTTCTTCCTTCTCCTCTCGCCTTCGGCCACACTCAAGGCCCTCACACGTGCTGTAGACCTTGGTTCGCCTAAGCACAGCAGCCAGCGTGCTGCTCTCTTCACTGCTTTCTGAGCGTCAGCACGCTCTCTGCTCAACTCTGAGCTGTGTTCCTCTCTGTGTCTGAACACTAAACTGAGCTGCCTAGCTCCACCCTCCCTATATATATCCCTAACGGGCTCCCTCTGCTGGTCTGAGGTGGTAAGGTGGAGGTGCGTGAATGTGTGAGGGCCTCTTGTGGAGAAGTCCATCCATGCACCTTTCTGGGTTCTGTGACACCAATGTGCAGCAGGGTGCCACATTCCCCCCTAGTAAAACTCAGTACTTCTGGACTGAAGCATTTTTCTCAAACAGGTTTAAACAATAACATTTCTTCCCTTTATGGGAGGCACTTTCCTTGAACGTTGCAGGTGACATTATAATACAATAATTACAACTATAAATAACAATAAAGTTACAGTCAGTCCCGTAACTTGGTGTCCATTTCACCGAAGAAAGAACATGAGGGACCCGCCTGAAAACCCTCAACGTAGGCTCTGGGCGTGGCTACAGGGCATGGGTGATCCAGGTGCTGGACCACGTCTTCGGCCACGCCAAATGGGTTTTTGTTCCGTGGTCTAATAAGGGGCACTCCAGGGAGCGCAACTATGTACATGACAGTTTTTGGGCTGCTCACAGTCCTCAGCCACTGAGTCCTTTATATATACCCTTACGGGTAACCAAATAAACACATATATTTCAGTTTATACAATAAACATGATGCAATATCCTACTGGGTAACTATTTATACTGCAGGTATTTCTCTATTTACTCCCTATACCTGACAGGGGTCTGGCCTTTACTGCTACGTGATGACCTACGTAGTACGGGGATGCGTGTAGTGTGGATGCTTGTGTAATTTCCCGCTCTATGGGTTGGTGGACTGCAAGACTGCCTTAACCTCTCTACGGGACTGGCAAGTACACTGCTTACTGGGCCTTCTGGCTCTGCTTCTACTGGTGATCCTTCTTCCGGTGATTCTTCCTGAGCAGGCTCTTCTGGGGCACTTACAGGTTCTACTTGCAATGGAGGGTCTTCTGGCTGTTGGTAGAAGTGTAACACAGGTATTATTACAGCTCCATCCAGTTGAGGCCAATCTGCCGGGAAATCTCCTAAGACAGTATGGAGTACTTCTTCTTTAGGCTCCTCCGGTACGGTGAGAGGCACTTCCTCCTGGGGCTTCAGCGGACTTGGGCACAACTTCAGATGGTCTCTTGATACCGTTGCAGTTGTTCTTCCTCCGTCTTTGCTAATTAGACAGGTTTTCCTATTGTCGAACCTGGAATTCAACACAGTGTAAGGTTCCCTTTCCCACTGGTCGTCAAGTTTGTGGCTTCTTCTCTTTCGTTTCAACACAACTTCTCCAGGTGTCAAGGGTTCGGCTGGTGCACTCTTGTTGTACTGTGCTTCCTGCTTATCTCTCACCCTACTTAGACTGTTTTCGACACAGGCCTGTACTCTCTTGTACTGCTCCTGTCGAGTCGCATCCCAGTCTTCAGTGGACATATCTGCTTCCGGCTCTACCACTCCAAGCTCCAGGTCCATGGGCAACTTTCCGTGTCTTGCTCTCATGAGGTACGCTGGAGTACAATTGGTGGAACTCACAGGTATGTGATTGTACAGATCTACCAGGTCAGGTAGTTTGTCTGGCCACTGGTTTCTTTCCTCTAGATGTAAGGTCTTCAACAGGTCGATGACTATGTTATTCATCTTTTCACATAACCCATTGGTTTGGGGGTGGTACGGTGTAGTCTGGATCTTCTTACACCTGTACAGATGGCAAAACTCTTTGAACATCTCGGCTTCAAAGGCAGGGCCTTGATCCATCAGCATTTTATCCGGGTATCCATGGGGCCTGCAGAAGTATGTTTGAAATGTCCTTGCTGCTGTTTCTGCCATCAGATCCTTGATGGGGGCTACCACCAGGAACCAGGAGTAGTGATCCACCATGGTCAGGGCATACAAGTAGCCTGACCTGCTGGGTGACAAATTGACGTGATCCAGGGCAACGATCTCCAGGGGCTGGGTTGTCTTGATGGACTGCAGGGGTGCCTTCTGGCTGCTGTAGTCTTTTCTTCTGAGACTACAGGGTCCAAAATCCCAGCACCACCTCTCTATGGAGCTTCGCATTCCAACCCAGTAAAACCGACTCTTCAGGAGAGTTTCCAGCTTTTTCCAGCCAAAGTGCAATGCTTGATCGTGGTAGACCTCCAATACCATCTGGATGTCTGTCCTGGGCACTACGATCTGCCATACCATCTCATGGGTCCTGGGGTTAACATACTTTCGGCACAGTTTCTCTCTATAGATGAACAGCCGGCTTCTCTCATTCCACAGTTGCTTGGCTTGTGGAGACGCGTCCTTCTCCAGAGAGGAACCTTCCTGGGTTATCAGTTCTATGATATGGCTGACAACCGGGTCGCTGTCCTGGGTCTCCTTCCAACTGTGGTGAGGTAAAGGGTTTAGTGTGTTACCACGATACCTCCTGGAGGTGCGCTGCTCGTGGACCATCCCATTTCTATGGAAGGCAGGTAGCTCAATCTCCTGCAGGTCATCCACTTCTTCTTCAGTGTCCGACTGGTGAGGCTTGTGGCCTGCCCGGTACTTGATGGTGAACTGATAGTTTGACAGACGGGCCATCCAACGCTGTTCCATGGCTCCCAACTTAGCTGTCTCTAGATGTGTCAAGGGGTTGTTGTCAGTGTAAGCCGTAAACTTACTGGAGGCCAAGTAGTGCTTGAATCGTTCAGTGATGGCCCAGACCAAGACCAGGAGCTCCAACTTGAAGGAGCTATAGTTTTCTGGATTCCTCTCGGTAGGGCGGAGCTTCCTGCTGGCATAGGCAATCACCTTCTCTTTGCCATACTGCTTCTGGCTTAACACAGCTCCTAGTCCCTCATTGCTGGCATCAGTGTACAGCAGGAATGGTTGGCTGTAGTCAGGGTAGGTCAGGATTTCTTTGCCAGTCAGGATCTCTTTCATCACTGCAAAGGACTCAGCCTGCTCTTTACCCCCCTGGAAGGGGGGGTTCTTGCCTCTGTTGGACGGTATTACCAGGAGATCTTGCAAAGGTGCTGCCTTCTTGGTGTAGTCCTTTACAAACCTCCGGTAATACCCAACCAGTCCCAGGAACTGACGTACCTCCTTGAGATTCTTCGGCTCCGGCCATTTCTGGATGGCAGTGACCTTCTCCGGGTCTGGTGCTACTCCTTCTGGACTGACGATGTGCCCCAGGTACTGAACCTTCCAATTGAGCAGGTGGCACTTGGAAGGCTTCAATTTCATCCCATACCGGGACAATGCTTCAAATACCTCCACCAGGTGCTTCAAATGGTCCTCATACGTCTTGGAGTACACTATCACGTCATCCAGGTATAGCAGCACGGTATCGAAGTTACGGTGTCCCAAACAGCACTCCATCAATCTCTGGAACGTTCCAGGGGCGTTGCAGAGTCCGAAAGGCATACTGTTGAACTCGCAGAGTCCCATCGGGGTAGTGAAGGCCGTCTTCTCCCGGTCCTCCTCAACAACTGCTACTTGGCAGTACCCACTAGTGAGGTCAAGGGTAGAGAAGTAATTTGCAGGCTTTAATGCAGCCAGGGATTCCTCTATACGGGGCAAAGGGTATGCATCTTTATGTGTTATGCGATTTACCTGTCTGTAATCTACACACATCCTCATGCTTCCATCCTTTTTCCTGACCAGGACCAGGGGAGCTGCACACGGGCTACAGCTATCTCTTATTACCCCTGCCTTCCTCATGTCATGCAACATTTCCTTCGCTTTCTGGTAGTGTGCTGGTGGGATTGGCCTGTAACGTTCTTTGATGGGTGGATGGTCATCTGTGGGTATATAGTGTTGTACCCCTTTAATCCTCCCGAAATCAAGTGGGTGTTTGCTGAATACCTGCTCGTATTCCTGGACCACCCTGTATACACCTTGTTTTTTATGGACTGGAGTGGCGTCAGTCCCAACATGGAGCTGTTGACACCAATCCTCCAACTGAGCTTCGGAGTCATTGTCCACCACTGTATCTGGTGGGGTCAAGGATTCCACTGTGTGTATGGCGTTGTTATCGTTGTTATCCACAGTATACAACCTGGCGACAGTGGCATATCTTGGTAATTTAACTTCATCCTCCCCATAATTTAGGAGTCGTACGGGTACCCTCCCATTGCGTACATCAACCACCCCTCTGGCAGTTAAGAGTGTAGGCCTGTGCTCCGAACTAATGGGCTCCACTACTGCCTGATAGTTCTGTCCTTTGAGACCTATTGCTGCTCTACACCAAATCAGCATTTCACTCATCGGGGGAATCATAATGGGTATCGGGTCTGTGACCCGTACATTAGCAATTTCACCACCTGATAGCTTTACCTGTTGCTGGTACATAAGGGCTCGGATCTCTTTCTGGAGCACCCTCCTCTGCCCTGGTTTGGCGGTGTCAGCAATCTGTTGGAGCAAAAACACTTCTCCCAAACAGTTACCGACAATATTCGTACCAAGTATAATATACAAGTCTGTATCACCAGGATTAAACTCCACTACAATCAGCCCTTGGTCCTTTAGTTCCACTCTCCCCACCTTCACTGTCACATTCTTAACCCCTACTAGGTTAAGAGAATGGCCGTTAGAGGCATACACGGAGAGGTTCGGGGCTGGCGGCTGGAGTTCGTCTAAGGACCAGAACCTTTTGTAGAGGACATCAGGCATGATGGTTACCTGAGATCCAGTGTCCAGCAGGGCAGGTGTCGCGATGCCATCCAGCACAATGGACAGGAAAGGTCTTCCTCCCACGAACCGATGGTACCAGTTTGATGAGCCTGCTTGATTTACTCCTGGGTGTCGGCCCTCGGCCCAATGGTTTGCTTGTTTAAAGGACAGTTCCGCTCTGTGTGGCCTGCCTTCTGGCAGCGGTAGCAGATGAACTCTCCTGGAGGGCGACGTTGGTCGTTGGTCCTCCCATGGGGTGGCGTTGTCCTCCTCTGGGGTGGCGTTGTCCTCCTACGGGGTGGCGTTGTCCTCCTTCTTCTTCTCATCCAGGGGACATCCTCAGGGCTGTCGGCGAGTAGTATCCGTCCTTCCGGCTCGGGCTCATCCTGTAGCTACAGGGTGCTGAGGACAGTGGCCAGGGTTTTACTTAACTGGCGCACTTCATAGCGCAGGCTGTCCAGCTCGCTAGGTGGCACTGTTTGCATCTTTGTTTCCACCGTTAGTGAAGGAGCAGTGGGTGCTGCGGGCACTGGGGTGGCCCCACCCTGGTAACGCTGGATAGCAGTATCTGATGTTTCCAGGGGCTGCAGACCATTTATAGCCTCGTCCTTAACTTACGAACCTGTTTCAGGGCCTGCAGGGCTTCCTGTAAGTGCCAGGCATAGTCCCGGACACTGTCCTCAGGTTTCTGGACACAGTGGTAGAACCTCATCCGGAGGTCTGTCTCAGTGCAGTTTTCAAACACAGTTTGCAGTCTCTTAAAGATGATGAATACTGATTCCGAGTCTGAGGCTGGCTAGGTTTCAATTTCCCGCTCTGCGGCACGAGTCAATTGTCCCAGCACAACAGCAGCTCTCTGTTTACCGGTCATAGAATACATGTCTAGCACACCGCATATTTTCCTCTTGAATTCGGACAGGGTGTCCGGTTTTCCATTATACTGGGGAAGCCATTTCTGTTAGAACCCTTCTGTTTGTTTTTGTTTCTATCTTGTGTTTTGCGTTCACGTGACCATCTTCCTATATATTCCAGCTACGCCCTTCGGGCCTTGCTGGACTTCAGTGTTGTTTTGACTGTCTCTCTAGCCAGGTGCTTTTGTGCCTATCTATCTCTAGTTTGCTTGGTCCTCTGGACCTCTAGTACTTTTGTCAGTTTTTATTTTGCTACAGGAAGATGGCGAGAAATCTCGGGAATGGCGGGAAAACTTCACCACAGTGAGTATTACAGTCTCTAAAGGCGCACAGTACCCGGTGGCAACGGGCATGGAATCCTGTTCGTGACGCCAAGGCTGATGCGCCCCCTGGGCCGTGGGGTACTCGGCAGCCGGGCCTCTGGTTGCTGGGGGATATCACGGTAGCTGGCCCGGTCCGTGACCCAGGGCGGTCAGTAAAAGGGAGGATACTTTATAGGGGATTTAAGAAAGTGTTTGTGACGCCACCTGTGGATTGCGGCTAGAGGGAGCCGCCGCTGTGGAGCAGTCCTCTGGAGCTGGTGTTATGGCAGCAGGGTTGGTGTGGCTCTCCACAGGTAGAGGTTGCTCCAGGGCAGCGTGGGGTGTAATGGTGGTGGACCAGGGGAGAGAGACGGCAGGATGGTCCTGGAGGAAAGAAGGACACTCACACGGGAGTAAGCTTCAGTACCTTTACTGGTGATGTTGCAGGCACGGTCCAGGGTACTCCAAGCGAAGGGCACACTTTTTTACTCTCCCCAGTCAGCGGGTATAGGGCCTCCTGATCCGTTGCTTTATTCTCTAAGCTTCTGACCTGCCTGGAGCTAGGTCTAGCTTGGTTACTGTCTCTCTTTGCACCTGCTGACCTGGTGGTAAGGCCTTCTCTTTGGAGATCACTCTCCCTGGATCCTGGGACCTCCGTGACTCCTAGCCCTGGTACTGTAATCAGCATTTGGTGAACCTGGGACCTGTAGTCCTCCAGGGGTTCCGGTTGTTCCTACTGGGTATAAAGGGTCTCGGTAGACGCGGACCCGGTGTCCGATATATATATATCGGGGTGAGCCTGGTATGCTCCTCTGCCCCCTCACTACTTCTTCCTTCTCCTCTCGCCTTTGGCCACACTCAAGGCCCTCACACATGCTGTAGCCCTTGACTCGCCTAAGCACAGCAGCCAGCGTGCTGCTCTCTTCACTGCTCTCTGAGCGTCAGCACGCTCTCTGCTCAACTCTGAGCTGTGTTCCTCTCTGTGTCTGTGACTCGCCCAGGGGAATGGGGATGACTCGGTACCCGTGCCTTTAGCCTGGCCTTTAGAGATGTCGCGGTGGTCGGCTCCGGGGCCCTTACCCTGGGGTCGCTCCTTAAAAAGGGTGGATATTTGTTAATTTTAAGATAGAGTTTGTGATGCCACCTGTGGCTTCTGGTGAGGATCACCAGTGCTGCGCAGTCCACTGAGGCCGTTGATAAGGCAGCTCGATGGTATAGCTCCCCACAGGTGGAGATAGGCCTCAGGGCAGTGTATGACGGGGAATGCAGGACAGGCGAGACCGAGCCAGGTCAGAGCAAGAACAGGGACAGACACGATAGTCACTTCAGTACATTTTACTGATGGAAATTCAGGCACATCCCGGAGCGCTGTAGGGTGAAGGGTGCATGTCAGGATCCTCCCCAATGAGCGTTTTTTGGGCCTCCTGCTTCTTGCCTCTGCGTAGTAAGTTTCTGACCTGCCTGGAGCTAGGCCTAACTTTGTCTCTGTCCTGCGCTGGCTGACCTTGTGGTAGGGCCTTTTCTTGGATTACACGCACCTTAGCTGCGGGCCTATGTGTCTCCTGGCTCTGTTACGTATCAGCACTTTAGCGATCCTGGGACTTGTAGTTCTCCAGGGATTCCGGTTTATCTTACTGGGTCGTGGAGATCCCGGTAAGCTTCGGACCCGGTGTCCGGTAACCGCTTCGGGGTGAGCCAATTAAGCTCCTCTGCCCCCTATGTGCTAACTCTCTACTCGCCTTCGGCCTACTCGGGCCCTCACTAGGCTACTCACACTAATGGCAGCTTGCCGCGCATCACCGATCTTATGGCGCCAGCACGCCTAAAGCTCACCACTCTGAGCTACAACTGAGTCTGGATCTGGATAAGCTCCACTGCAGGATAGCAATTGCAGGAGCTGGAACAGGCTTTTGTCCTCTGAGGTAACTCCTCTCAGGCTGTACTGGACTCACTGCTAAACCAGAATAACTCTGACTAACTGCCGCCTGGCTCCACCTTCCCTATTTATCTATCCCTAACGGGCTCCCTCTGGTGGTCTGAGGTGGAAGGTGGAGATGTGTGAATGGTTATGGGGGCCTCTTGTGGAGGAATCCTTCAATACACCCTTTTAGGATCTGTGATACCAAGCACAGCTGGGCATCACATTTGAACACTAAACTGAGCTGCCTAGCTCCACCCTCCCTATACATATCCCTAATGGGCTCCCTCTGCTGGTCTGAGGTGGTAGGGTGGAGGTGTGTGAATGTGTGAGGGCCTCTTGTGGAGAAGTCCATCCATGCACCCTTCTGGGTTCTGTGGCAAGAATGCACAGCAGGGCGCCACATATGTCCTGGTACCTATTTTAACCCCATGAATATTGCTGTTTTTCCTTATTGCATTGACCAAGAGTTCCATCACTATCACGTACAGAAGGGGGGACAGAGGGCACCCTTGTCTAGTCCCGTTTCGTATCGCAAAAGGTAAGGACAAGGTTCCATTGACCCTAACTCTAGCAGTAGGGCCAGAGTACAGGGAAAAAATTAACTGTAAAAATTGTGGTCCAATGCCTATTTGACATAATGCCTCCTTCATAAACCCCCAATGAACCCTGTCAAAGGCCTTCTCTGCATCAACAGATAAAAGGCCCATATATGGAGCGACTTTTAGCTTTAGAGATTAGCAACATGCTCATAATAGTGTTGTCTCTTGCCTCTCGGCCCTGAATAAATCCAACTTGATCCTACTTGATCAGTATTTATAAGAGAGGGCAACAATGCGGTAAGTCTTTCTGTTAGTATTTTTGAGAGTATTTTAATGTCCACATTTATTAATGATATGGGTCTATAATTAGCTGTGATTGTAAGATCCTTACCTGGTTTAGGGAGAACGTTAATATGAGCTTCCAATGATTGGGGGACAAAACATGTCTTATCATTTAATGAATTAAAGGTTTTGTTCATAACAGGGGATAGCTGAGTTTTAAGGGACTTATAGAATGCTGGAGTAAATCCGTCTGGGCCAGGACTTTTACCAGATGGTGTAGATTGAATTGCAAGGTTGACCTCCTGCTCTGTAATGTCCTTTTCCAGTGCCTCAGAAACATGACTATCTAAAGAGGGTAAAGAAGTATCTTGTATGTACTCCTTAATTCGGATAGATAGGTGAGAAGGGGAGAGATCAGAGTATTGCCTTTTAATATTGTACATTTTCTCATAGTTTGAGCGGAATATGTCAATGATTTCTGTAGGATTATGAGCATCCTCCCCATTTTGTTTTTTGATATATGGAACGTATGCCGCCACAGAGCAAGGGTGAAGCAACCTTGAGAGTGCCCGTCCACATTTATCTGACGATTCATAAAAAAAGTTTTTAATTAGCTCCCTGTGTCTTAGGTATTTTTGGTCTAGCAAGATCTTGAGAACATTCATTTTTTCGGATAATTCTGCAAGAGTGTTAGGCGACAATGTAGGTTTATGCGAGACCTCAAGTGTGTGTATCTGTCTCAAAAGGTCATTTACCTTTAGAGTTCTCTCCTTTTTGAGTTTTGAACCATGCTTAATCAACACGCCTCTCATGACACATTTTAAAGTTTCCCATTGCAGAGGTATTGAGGTCTGATCTGCTTTATGAATCTGCAAAAAATAATCAATAGAATCCTTTAATTCTGCCATACAGATTTTGTCATTTAGAAAGTGATCATTCATTTTCCATGTCCATGTACGCTGGACCAGGGAGGGTACAGTGTCCATTTTAGGACATGATCAGATATCCAAATCAAGCATCGGAATGATGTCAGTTTGAGGCTAAATACCCTGTCTGACAAGTGATTCTGACAAGCGATCCTGACAAGTAATTTTGACAAGTGATTTTGACAGGTGATTCTGACGAGTGATTTTGACGAGTGATTTTGATGAGTGATTCTGACATGTGATTCTGACAAGTGATTTTGACAAGTGATTTTGACAGGTGATTCTGACGAGTGATTTTGACGAGTGATTTTGATGAGTGATTCTGACAAGTGATTCTGACAAGTGATTTTGACAAGTGATTTTGATGAGTGATTTTCACGAGTGATTCTGACGAGTGATTCTGACAAATGATTTTGACAAGTCATTCTGACAAGTGATTCTGACAAGTGATTTTGACAAATCATTCTGACAAGTGATCCTTACAAGTGATTTTGACAAGTGATTTTGACGAGTGATTTTGATGAGTGATTCTGACAAGTGATTTTGACAAGTGATTCTGACAAGTGATTTTGACAAGTGAATTTGATGAGTGATTCTGACAAGTGATTCTGACGAGTGATTCTGACGAGTGATTTTGACAAGTGATTTTGACGAGTGATTCTGACGAGTGATTTTGATGAGTGATTCTGACGAGTGATTTTGACTAGTGATTCTGACAAGTGATTCTGACGAGTGATTTTGACAAGTGATTCTGACAAGTAATTTTGACAAATGATTCTGACAAGTGATCCTTACAAGTGATTTTGAGAAGTGATTTTGACGAGTGATTCTGACAAGTGATTTTGATGAGTGATTCTGACAAGTGATTTTGACAATTCATTTTGACAAGTGATTTTGACCAGTGATTTTGACAAGTGATTCTGACAAGTGATTTTGACGAGTGATTCTGACGAGTGATTCTAACGAGTGATTTTGACAAGTGATTTTGACAAGTGATTCTGACAAGTGATTTTGACGAGTGATTTTGATGAGTGATTTTGATGAGTGATTCTGACGAGTGATTTTGACAAGTCATTCTGACAAGTGACTTTGACAAGTGACTTTTACAACTATAATAATAATAATAATAAAAAAAAAATAACTTCGCTGATGGGACTTGAACCCAAAATTCTGTATTCCAAATCCAGTGCACTAAGCACTAAGCTAGAAACTCAGTTGTGAAAGCTTTGGATTTGTATTTGCTTATATAATTTTCAGTGCAAACTGGTCTATAACTCATTGGGACTTATGCACAGACTTCAAGCAAGCCAAATTCAAATGATGTTTGATTTTGATGTGTGAGTCTGATGTGTTACTTTCTTCAAACATCAGAATCAAAATCATAATGACTTTTAGTCACCCTGAGTATTTTCATGGTTAATGTCATATGACAAGAAAAGCTACAAGCTACTATTACTTGACAGGATAGCGCAATGGTAAAACATCAACCTCTGAAATTACAGTGTCAGAATTCAAATCCTGATAGAAATACATTTTTTTTTTTAAATTAATTATGCCTATTTAGCACACAAACTACAGGGGTGTTTTACTTTTAATATCTGACACTCTGATTGCCATCCTGACGTGTTACGAGTTTCAGACACGCTGTCTATTTGCATGTTAAATTACATAGCCAAAGTAAATCACTTGGCAGAATCACTTGTCAAAATCACTTGTCAAAATCATTTGTCAAAATCACTCGTCAGAATCACTCATCAAAATCACTCGTCAAAATCACTCGTCAGAATCACTCGTGAAAATCACTAGTCAGAATCACTCGTCAAAATCACTCGTCAGAATCACTCGTCAGAATCACATGTCAGAAACACTCGTCAGAATCACTCGTCTAAATCACTCGTCAAAATCACTCGTCAAAACCACTCGTCAAAATCACTCGTCAGAATCACTTGCCAGAATCACTTGCAGGAATCACTCGTCAAAATCACTCATCAAAATCACTTGTCAAAATCACTCATCAGAATCACTCATCAAAATCACTCATCAAAATCACTTGTCAGAATCACTTATCAAAATCAGTTCTCAGACAGGGTATTTAGCCTCAAACTGACATCATTCTGATTTTGATTTTGATATCTGATCATGTGCTAAAATGGACACTGTAGGAGGGAACGGAAATAGATAGGAAGATTGGGGCATGGTCAGACCACAATATGTCACCTATTGTAGCAGATGGGTTCCAAGAGAGAGCGTGATGACTCAACAGGAAGAAATCAATTCATAAAGAAAAAATGACGTATACGAACATATGCAAAAAAAGCCAAAGTTTATTATAAATGCAAGATATAACAAGCATACACAATGAAGAGAATGGCATAAATACATTGGTAGTAAGCTAATAAGAGAGATACCACGAACTGAATAACCACATACTAGAAAGTTTAAGAATCAATAATTGAAGTAAGTAAGGGTATGGGTATGTCAAGCATATGCCATAACCCAGCTACAAAAGTGTAAAGTATCAAGAAACTTATACTTAGGGGTGACGATACCTGGACTGACATACTGACAAACACATGTGAGTAATAGTATATATTTATCCATCTTTGAGTGCTAAATGGATTTACCTTTTTACTACTTATTTATGCACTGTGCACTTTAGCATCTCAATGGAGTTTCTTGATACTTTACACTTTTGTAGCTGGGTTATGGCATACATGTGCAGATCTGATCTTTGTTAGGGAGGTACCAGTTGGCTATTCTATATCTTGATTCTGCTACTTTGAGTTTGAGGAACACATATCTGCCTTGATCATCAATGAGAGAGTCTATGAGAGTATAGGCCAACGACTTGTGTATGGCTATGGATACACCCTTAGAGCGTGAATCCGGATTAGTGCTGTGGAACCACCGAGAGTAATACCTATCTCCAAAAACAGGCATATGCCCAGTTTTAAAGTGCATTTCCTGTAACATAAGAACCTGGACTCTTTATTTGTGCATAGAGTACAAATTTGTGAACGTTTCTGTGGGACATTAAAGCCTCTTACATTCAGTGAGCCTACTTTAAGAGAGGACATGATTACCAAGGGGGACGAAAGGAGTGGGGCAAGAAGGAAAACGGAAATACACAGAAAACTAAGAAGAAATTACGGGATATATAAAATAAAAACCAAAACAAAATTATATAACAAAATGAAAGCGAAACAATCTGATGAGGGGAAATAGGTATATTTTACACCTGCACAGCAGAGTGTAAACCCCCCTGGGAGGATGGGCTTTCTACTGAGGAGCCCCCCCCCCCAAACCAGACATCAGGCCATACCATTTTGTCTTAAAACCTATGATAGAAAAGCAGCCAAAAGCTGTCAAAGATTAGCATCTGCTTATCATTATATTAAACGTTGAATCAGTATATCACATATCAGAGGATCTGGGGCCCAAGGATCTATAAGCCCTATCTAGCTCCAACTCATTCTCTAAGGGCAGACCCAAGATAGAGTTAAACAAATGACGTAGTGTCTCATCCAGTTCATGGTGTTCAGTTGTCTCTGTAAATCCTCTAATCCTAATATTGTTGCGCCTTCCTCTGTTTTCAATATCATCTATCAAATCTGTTAGGTATTCCAGTTGGTATGAGTGAGAAGACAAAGTTTGTTCCTGAGAATTTACTTGTTGAGCGATGGATGCTGTATGTGATTCAGCAGCAGACACTTTTTCTGTTAACTCTTGCATGTCCCCTCTAAGGGAGGCTGCTTCAGCCCTGTAAGAGGACTCCAGTCTAGACATATAATTCTCCATGTGCCTCTGGTTGGAATAGCTCGTATTCGATCTCTGAGGTCTCTCCACACTGCCTCACATTGTAATGAGTCATCCTGTTGGTTCTCCTCTGAGCAGCCAGGGGAAGAAGAATGTAATAATGAAGGGAAGGAGCCTCTCTCAGGGGAACTCCGGGCATCAGTGTGTGACTGGGGCCTCTGCAGGTCTGGACCCGCAGAAGAGATAAGTACTGCCAATCTGGTGTGTCCAGTAGTGTTGAGCCACCCCCGTAGTGTTCGGGTTCGGTTCGTCGAACACCGGGATGTTCGAGGAACTGTTCGTCGAACTGTTCGTCGAACACCTTAGAACACCGTCGAACACCGTTAAAACCAATGGCAGGCAAACAAAAACACATAGAAACACATAGAAAACCCCCTTCAAAGGTGTCCAAAAGCTGACAAACTGCTCAGAAGACGCTTTCTTTAAAAAAGCCGGCCGGCAATTCAGCAGCGGCATACACCGGTACCCGACAATTTAGACAAGAAGGAATAGAGCCTCACACATAGATTAGATAGATAGAAACATGTCAGTCACATATATATGAAGTACAGTGACAGTGTTGCTTACTGTACTTGTCATTTAGTGTAAAGGATTTATTAAAAAATATAATAGTGTTTTCATGCACTGTCTCTTTAAAAAAGCCGGCCGGCAATTCAGCAACTGTACCCGACAATTTATAACAGACAGAATAGAGCTTCACACATAGATTAGATAGATAGAAACATGTCAGTCACATATATATGAAGTACAGTGACAATGTTGCTTACTGTACTTGTCATTTAGTGTAAAGGATTTATTAAAAAAAATAATAGTGTTTTCATGCACCGTCTCTTTAAGAAAGCCGGCCGGCAATTCAGCATCTGTACCCGACAATTTATAACAGACAGAATAGAGCTTCACACATAGATTAGATAGATAGAAACATGTCAGTCACATATATATGAAGTACAGTGATAGTGTTGGTTACTGTACTTGTCATTTAGTATTAAAATAAAGGATTTATTATTAAAAAAAATTGGCGTGGGGTTCCCTTAATTTTAGTCTCTAGCGGAGGTTAAGCAGACAGCTGGGGCAGATGTTTGAAGCCTGGGAAGGGGGTAATACCCACGGAGCTTCCCAGGCTACTAATATGAGCCCCCAGCTGAATACCTAGCCTTTACTAGCTATTAAAATGGGGGACCCCCCAAAAAAAATGACGTGGGGTCCCCCCTAATTTAATAGCTAGCAAAGGCTAGGCAGACAGCTGGGGGCTGATATTAATAGCCCAGGAAGGGTGCCATGAATATTGGCCCCCTCCCAGGCTAGAAACACCAGCCATCAGCCGCCCCAGAAATGGCGCATTCATAGAATGCGCCAATTCTGGCACTTAGCCTCGCTCTTCCACGCTGCCCTGTAGCGGTGGCAGGGGGTAATAGGGCTGGGGTTGATGTCAGCTTATAATGCCAGCTGACATCAAGCCCAGGTTAGTAATGGAGATGCGTCTATAAGACACCCCCATTACTAGCCCCATAGTCAAAGTTAAAAGAAAACACAAACACCCAGAATAAAGTCCTTTAATTGAAATAAAGACACAATCCTTTATTGTTCTAAATTAAACCATACTTACCGTCACGCCCATTCCAGCTGAAGCCAACGATCTCCTGCAATAAAAGAAAAATAATAAAGCAACCTCATCCTTACCTTTCCATGGTTCCCACGACAGCTTCAGCTCTGCTACATCGAGATGACAGGCTGGACCGCAGCAGAAAGCTGCCATCCAGCCTGTCATCCCGCAGACACTGAGAAGCGCAGGCTTGCTTGCGCTCTGCAGTGTCTGGCTGTGACGGCATAAAGATGAGACGAGTTCATGTCCAATGAACTCGGCGCACCTCATGCACGTCACTGACAGCGTGGGAAAATTCTCTTGCTGAAGCGCTGAGTGCAGGAGAATTCTCCCACGCTGTCAGTGACGTGCATAAGGTGAGCTCATGTCCAATGAACTCAGCTCACCTCCTGCACGTCACTGACAGCATGGGAGAATTCTCCTGCACTCAGCGCTTCAGCGTGAGAATTCTCCCACGCTGAAGTGCTGAGTGCAGGAGAATTTTCCCACGCTGTCAGTGACGTGCATAAGGTGAGCTCATGTCCAATGAACTCAGCTCACCTCCTGCACGTCACTGACAGCGTGGGAGAATTCTCCTGCACTCAGCGCTTCAGTGTGAGAATTCTCCTACGCTGAAGCGCTGAGTGCAGGAGAATTTTCCCACGCTGTCAGTGACGTGCATGAGGTGAGCCGAGTTCATTGGACATTAACTCGGCTCATCTGGATGCCCTCACAGATAGACACTGTGGAGCGCAAGCAAGCCTGCGCTTCTCAGTGTCTGCGGGATGACAGGCTGGATGGCAGCGTTCTGCTGCGGTCCAGCCTGTCATCTCGATGTAGCAGAGCTGAAGCTGTCGTGGGAACCATGGAAAGGTAAGGATGATGTTGCTTTATTATTTTTCTTTTATTTCAGGAGATCGTTGGCTTCAGCTGGAATGGGCGTGACGGTAAGTATGGTTTAATTTAGAACAATAAAGAATTGTGTGTTTATTTCAATTAAAGGACTTTTTTCTGGGTGTTGTGTTTTTTTTAACTTTGACTATGGGGTTAGTAATGGGGGTGTCTTATAGACGCCTCTCCATTACTAACCTGGGCTTGATGTCAGCTGGCATTATAAGCTGACATCAACCCCAGCCCTATTACCCCCTGCCACCGCACCAGGGCAGCGTGGAAGAGCGAGGCTAAGTGCCAGAATTGGCGCATCCTATGAATGCGCCATTTCTGGGGCGGCTGATGGCTGGTGTTTCTAGCCTGGGAGGGGGCCAATATTCATGGCTCCCTTCCTGGGCTATTAATATCAGCCCCCAGCTGTCTGCCTAGCCTTTGCTAGCTATTAAATTAGGGGGGACCCCACGTCATTTTTTGGGGGGGGTCCCCCATTTTAATAGCTAGTAAAGGCTATATATTCAGCTGGGGGCTGATATTAGTAGCCTGGGAAGCTCCGTGGGTATTACCCCCTTCCCAGGCTTCAAACATCTGCCCCAGCTGTCTGCTTAACCTCCGCTAGAGCCTAAAATTAAGGGGAACCCCACGCCAATTTTTTTAATAATAAATCCTTTATTTTAATACTAAATGACAAGTACAGTAACCAACACTATCACTGTACTTCATATATATGTGACTGACATGTTTCTATCTATCTAATCTATGTGTGAAGCTCTATTCTGTCTGTTATAAATAAAACTTTCACAGTCCTTATCTATGAACTAATCCAATATTTACAGCCAGAACTGTTTACCTTTCTCCCACAGTAATAGCTCTGCTTTACATTACCTGTCTCATCTATTGCATTATTTCTGTGTCCTATTGTGTATAAATATGTGACTCTTCAGATTTTGTGTCATACTATGCCTGATGAAGAGACCTGAGTAGTCTCGAAAGCTTGCAACTTGTTACCATCTTTTCAGTTAACCATTAAAAGGTATCAGCCACTGAGGACTCTCAAATCTTAATATTTTTCTAATAATTTTTCCATGGCTAGCACAGTACAAAAATATATATTTTCCCTGATGTAAACATAACACCATCTGTAATAAGCTAAAGTTGAAAAGAGGATGGCTTCTACAAATGGATAATAATCCTAAACACGTCAAAATCAAGATCTTCACTGGTAAAGCCCCCCACTCATAACACATTAGGTAGCTGTCAGCCAAAAGACTGTTCAACTGACAGCCATCTCTTCTGAGCCCCTTATATACAAGAACGCTCAGCTTGGCTCCTGTGTTCTCTATGAGAGCGACTAATAAACTCCACTGTCAGCAGCTTATCTGCTGGAAAACAGAATGAGCTACCATTGGAAATACAACATGCAGGCTCCTTCTCTCCTCCAACATCATCTGTAGGGTACGTTCATATGACTGTATTGTCGGTCCCAGTGTTTTCCGTGAAAAAACTGACAGAACTAGACACAGACAGATCTAGGTCCATTGGGCTGTTTAGATAAGTGTTTGAAAAAAAGCAAGTGAAAAAAATCATAGCACGCATAGGTTCTTCCTTAAAATGGATGAGAGTAAGCCATTCAAGTCCAAAGGTGCACAAAAAAACAGATCCCATACAGATCATCCATATAGCTTCCATTTTTTTATGGATACATTTCCATTATTAACCTAGAAAACTGTATTTGGTCTTGTATATGATAATAACTGTTGATGGAAAAGAAGGATGGTGTACAGACCACAACTGACCACCAAACTGATGAAAATCATCCATTTTTCTGGATGAAAAGATAAATGTCCCTTTCTTGTCTGATGTCAGATTCTCGCTGCTCCACAGTCTGGGAATTCTGCTGGATTTTTTATTTTATAATGCATCAAATGTTTTCTCCTGGTGAAAGGTCTGGACTGCAGGTGGCCGGTTCTTCACCTGAACTCTTCATCTTCGATGCCATGCTGCTGTGATGGATGTAGTATGTGGTTTAGCATTGTCTTGCCAAAATATGCAAAAAAAAAGATCCAACAAATACACAGAAAAAAAGTATGCAAAAAGAGGGATGACCTAAAAATCTAAAAATAGTCAATGCTTATTAACATGCAAGACATATTAAAAATATTTAAAAAGCACAAATGGCTGTAAGCCTGTAACATAAATTTTCCAGACCACAGCACTATAGTGCTAGGATCTACCCTGTCTGTCAATAAGGTAATTTAGGAACCCAAAAGTTAATACCACCTTAATACAGATATATTACTGTATAATGTACCAATAATATGAAAATTGTTACATCAATGACCCAGGCCCTAAAATAAGGGCAAGTATTAAAGTGTATAGTGGGTTAAAGATATACACGCCCAATAAATAATGCACAAAAGCACAAAATAAAAGATGATAAAGAGGAGTGTATACAACAATTGTATGATAGAGTCAGAAAAGTTGCAGAAAAATCCTACTGCCGGCACAATAGCAAATAGCCACACAGAGTGATGGTAAATGTGAAGTTTGTGCCACCTGGGTCATAGATATAACAATTTTCATATTATTGGTATAGCTGTGATTTGGGTTATATTATAATATACCTTTCTTAAGGTGGTATCAAGTTTTGGTTTCCTAAATTACCTTATTGACAGACAGGGTAGATCCTAGCATTATAGAGCTGCGGTCTGGAAAATTTGTCATTTGTGCTTTTTAAATATTTTTAATATGTCTTGTTTGGCTTGTATGTTAATATACATTGACTATTTTTAGGTGATCCCTCTTTTTGCAACACCTCTGTATAAGGCTCATCATTGATCACTCCTTTCATGTGTAAGCTGCCCGTGTCAGAGGCACTAATGCAGCCCCAGACCATCAGAGATGCAGGAACTAAGTGCTGATAACAAGCTGGATGGTCCCTCTACTCTGCAGTCTGCAGGACAAGGCGTCCACAGTTTCCATAAATAATTTCATATTTTTATTCATCCGACCTCAGAACAGTTAATATCTTCTGATCTGATTTCTATGTTCTGCAGTGAATATAATATGGCTAAAAGAGATTTCCAAATCATTACATTCCTGTTCTCTTTATACATTTACACAGCGTCACAAGTTTTTTGGAATTGGGGTTGTAAATATATCTATAAATATTTCTATCTACATGTACATCCATCAGAATAACTGCTCTTAGCGATGTCACAATATCAGAGTTCTAGAATGTTGATGTCACACAAGTCATGAAGTCACAATATGAAGAACTGATAAAACTTCTGCTCACGGCCTCCTCCACTGAGGGTTATAGAATTTGTGGAGTGAGGATATTTTTGCAATTCTGATTGAGTGAGCAAAATGTCTGAGTATAAGCGCAAACGTCGCTTTATTATTGAGTCTATTACAGAGAGCAGCGGTATTGATGACCAGGTGAGTGGCGGATTCTGGAGTATGTCTATTTGAAATTCTGGAAATTTGAAGACTTTTTTTTACTTTTTATTATTTCCTTTTCCCAGTTACTGGTCAATAAAAAATGCCGCAGAGTTTTTGCGTCCGACACAGAGGACAGCAGCGGTGATGAGAATCTCCATCAGGTGAGCGCTCACTTCTCTCCAGCACTGTCTGCGGCTCTGGGGGTCTACTGGAGATCAGGGGACGCCCCATTCTGTGATTATGCCACTGTATCGCTGCTAATCCTTCATTCTCAAGGTCTTTATATTTCTTTATTTCAGTCTCATCCACTTATTTCAAGGTCTCCAAGGAGCCTTGAAGATGAAGATGGTGGCTCTGGTCCCCACCTGCTATACATAGAGTCAGGCATGTAATAAAGCGTCTGGAAGGATCATAAATTCCTTCCTGTAAAATAAGAAAATTAGATTTTTATTGATTAGAAAACTGAACGACACAGAAGTAAATGACGATGTTTCTTCTTTTCTCCAGAGCCCAATTCTCCCCGATTCAGCTTTGTGCAGGAGGAGACAGCAAGGTAATGTATTCCTATATATCCGTTTTATCTGGGTCATGTTCATGATTTCTGGTCGCTAGATGGCGCTATTATTAGCATATTTTCAGATAAGGTGTCAGCTGTATGTCTGCAGGTCGTGTACGGTCTAAGTATATATCCAGTAGTGATGTGTGATCCTCTTTGATGCTTTGTTACCAGGAGACAGGAGCGTCCCATCAATTACTGTTTCCTGAGAAATCTGTCTTCACCCACGTCCAAATATGTCACCGACTTCCGTAAGAACAAACAGGAGCTGGTACGACGTCTGTACAAGTTTTATAACAGGACCGTCTTTGAGAACCAGGTATTCAGTTATAACACACAGCTTGGAATAGGGTTATAGGGGATGAAGGTTTAGAGCTAGGGATAGTGTATCCACTGTATATAGTATATACCTCTATATTCTGTATGTATATCGTGATATGAGGTGAAGGGTTAGAGCTAGGGATAGTGTATCCAGTGTATATATTATATACCTCTACATTCTGTATGTATAGGTTGATAGGGGATGAAGGGTTAGAGCTAGGGATAGTGTATCCAGTGAATATAGTATATACCTCTATATTCTGTATGTATATGGTGATACGAGGCAAAGGGTTAGAGCTAGGGATAGTGTATCTAGTGTATATAGCATATACCTCTACATTCTGTATGTATAGGGTGATACGAGGCAAAGGGTTAGAGCTAGGGATAGTGCATCCAGTGTATATAGCATATACCTCTACATTCTGTATGTATATGGTGATATGAGGTGAAGGGTTAGAGCTAGGGATAGTGTATCCAGTGTATATAGCATATACCTCTACATTCTGTATGTACAGCATATACCTCTACATTCTGTATGTATAGGTTGATAGGGGATGAAGGGTTAGAGCTAGGGTTAGTGTATCCAGTGTATACAGTATATACCTCTATATTCTGGACGTATATTGTGATAGGAGGATAAAGGATTACAGCTAGGGATGGTGTATCCAGTGTAAATAGCATATACCTCTATATTCTGTAGGTATGGGGTGGTATGGGAGATAGTGAGTAGATGGTTAAAGATAGGGTTAGGGTATCCAGTGTACATAGTATATACCTCTATATTCTGTAGGTGTGGGGTAATATGAGGGATAATGAATGTATGGTTAGAGCTAGGATTAATGTATCCAGTATATATAGTATATACCTCTATATTCTGTAGGTATGGGGTCATATTGAAGATAGTGAATGGAGGGTTAGAGCAAGGGTTAGTGTATCCAGTGTATATAGTATATACCTCTGTATTCTGTAGGTATTGGGTGATATTGAAGATAGTGAATGGAGGGTTAGAGCAAGGTTAGTGTATCCAGTGTATATAGTATATACCTCTATATTCTGTAGGTATGGGGTGATGTGGGGGATAGTGAATAGAGGGTTAGAGCTAGGGTTAGTGTATCCACTATATACAGTATATACCTCTATATTCTGTATTTCTACTTCTTCTGTAGCTTCCTGCATATATGGACATCAGCTGGAATAAAAGGCTGCGTAAAACAGCTGGTCGCACTGGATTCCTGGAGAACAACGGGGACCGCTACGCCATCATCCAGTTATCGGATAAAGTCTGCGATTCAGCAGGTAGTCGTCACATCCGGCACAATTTATAGATTAGCTGTGGTGAAATCTTCCCCACATCTTTACTCCTGATTGTTATTATATCTTGCTTTGTCCTTAGAACGACTCCGAGACACATTGATCCATGAGATGTGTCATGCTGCCTGCTGGGTCATCGATGGCAATGGAGAACTTGCCCATCACCAACTATGGGAGCAGTATTGTGAGAAGGTCGCACAGATCCACCCTGACCTTCCACCCATTACTGTATTCCATAGTTGGGAGTACCACTACCCGGTGGTGTACCAATGCTCAGGGTGCCAGTACAGGTAAGATACGACTCAAATAAACTATGGACAGACGGGCGTCTGATACTGGCCGTGGGTGTATGTGCTACTACCACTGCTTGCTTCATGACTTCTGCAATCAATATGAAGGGGCTCTGTCATTGATGTTGGATGTGTGTGTACCTTTAGGATCAGTCTTTAATATCTTTAATAAGCTTTATCTCCCACTCCAGAGTCGGACGTTGGACGGATTCTCTCGACACCGAGAAGTTTGGGTGCGGCTACTGTGAGAACAAGTTGGTTCTAGTAACCACAACCTGAGAAGATCTATCAGCGACTATCCAGCTCCATCAATAGTCCGATCATCGGCTCGGCCAAGATAGCAGCACACAGATGAAGTCATCCAGAAGACTAGTGGAAAGTCACATCTCAGTCTTCCACCATTTTTCGGGCGTCACGGTGACTCAGTGGTTAGCACTTGTGTCTGCAGCACTCAGGTGGTGGAAATAAATCCGACCACGGACATCTGCATGGAGTTTGTATGTCCTCCCCGTGTCTGCGTGGGTTTCCTCCGGGTTCTCCGGTTTCCTCCCACACTCCAAAAATATACTGATAGGTTAATTGGCTTATTCCAAATTGTCCCTAACATGAATTATGGTTCTCCCTGTACAGCGCTACAGACTATGTCATCGCTATATTATCGAGGGGAATCAAATTCATCATTAAATACAAATGCTTTAAACAAACTTATTATTGTAATGTTGACTTGTGTCAGTCATTTCATACACAGATTACTTCCAAAAAAGTTATGTCCTATAGTGGGACGTCTGGAGGTGAGATTCCGCCATACCGATGGCCAGGGACAGGCATGCGGGTGCTAACACCTACATGGACTGGCAGGACAGGCTTACACTGGTAATATACAGCGTATACACCCACAACGACTCACACACATCAAACCAAGCAAAGTCATCAAGTTTTAGAGCTCCCATAGAAATGAATGGTGATAGCCGCACATGCGCAGCCACTTTCCATTTCTGACAGTGTGTAACGGGGTCGTTCTTGAGTTACATGTGGGTCCCTGATCTCAGCAATGGGACCTGCATCTATCAAACATTTATGACGTATGCTTTCGATAGAGGATGAAATAATGTCTTCAATGCGCTTCGTCACGTGTCCACGGGCATGCTCGCGATTTCTAATGCTGACCCTATGCTGCTCTCTGATTCAGTTATGTTACCAGCAACATAGTGCATTAAGCATTAATGCTTTAAAGGGCACAGCTCAACTTTCCATCCTAATGTGGCACCTCAAACGTCACAAAATTTTCCAGGGCATTCATAAGGGGTATCTCTGCATTATCGTCACGAACGGGGAAACAGCTGATCAGCGGATGTGCACGGTGCTGGACCCTCAGTGATCTGATATTGATGACCTATTCTAAAGATATTCCACCAATTATCAAACACCTGAATAACTTCTTTAATTAGTTTAGGGGAGTGATTGAACCATTTTTAAGCCAAACACAATCCTTAATATTTATTCTTCACCGGAAGGTACAATGTGTTAAAAAACAGCTGATTATGGGGCCCATGGGCATTACAAGTATTGGAGACCCGCTCCTTTCTAATGGGAACATTTTTTTATGAGGCCCTCCTCCACGTCTCTTCCAAGGGGCATTGGAGTGACTCCCAACTTTTGGCAGCCCTTGCATTCACTGCATAGCAAACACAATGGGAGACCCACTTTCTAATAATGGGAACATTGTTTTCAGGAGGCCCTCTGACCTCCACGTCTTTTCCAAGGGGCATTGGAGTGCCTCCAAATTTTTGGCAACCCTTGCATTCACTGCATAGGCAAACACAATGGGAGACCTACTTCCTAATAATGGGAAATTTGTTTTCAGGAGTCCCTCCTCTAGGTCTCTTCAAAGGGGTATTGGGGTGCGTCCAAATTTTCAAAGTGGTATTGGGGTGCGTCCAAATTTTGGGCAGCCCTGCCACTCACAGCATACGCAATAACAGTATAGGAGACCTACTCCTTAGTATTGGGAACAATAAAACATAGCCGGCTGATGGCTCTCTAAGAATAGTGAGGGCCGATTGCTGGCCCTTTAAGAATAGTAAAGGCCGCCTGATGAACATTGTTGACAGAAGTGACCTGGGAGTCAGAAATGCTTCCAGGGGTCTTTCCCATACTGTCCCCATGTCATTTGAACACTGTTCCCATAGATTTGGGCAATTTGCAATCTTCAGACCGCCGGGGGGAGGCGCCTGAAAAATGCCCGAGTTTGCCATAGACTTACATTGGGCTCGTTGCTCGGGTCGAGCACCCGAGTATTCCAATGTGCTCGGCCCGAGCATCGAGCACCCGAGCATTTTAGTGCTGGCCCATCACTACTCATAAGAGCACATTTATCTTTACAAACAACAGAACAGTGATAGCTGTCACATCTGTGTTCTGATACCTTAGCTTCCCAATAAGACATGGGAGTAAATCAATACTTTACAAGCTGCTCTGTGGCTGGGGGCACTGGTAAAATAGTGTCTTATTGTCATGCAAGGTGAGGGAAGGAACAGTGTACAAGGACAGGAATAGGGGTAAGTGGAAGGGAGCCCAACATCTAGAGAAAGGGGGAGTGGAGACCCCTAGGCAGATCTAATATCACCCTGACTACTCTATCATACTTATATAGGTTCATCTCCAATAGCAGAGCAGGAAACTTAATCCCTGAATGTCCCTAGAGCTAGGCCCTAGGTAGGGAGGGACACTATATGAGGGGCAGCTTATGATAAGTGTTACTTCTCTTTTCTTTACATGATACCAGATTGATGGTGCTATTGTGGGCTGATGTTCTTCATAGACTTGTGTGAACAGCCCCTATTATATTCTTGCTCGGATGATTCAGAAGTTTGCTGTATATATGATACCTCTCTGTGGAGAATCAGCTTTAGGGATTCTCTTAACAATGTAAGAAAAAAAAAGATTAACCACTGCATGTGATAGGGGTTATATACTGGGCTCGGGTAATGATTGATAGAACTTATTCAGGAATTTATAAGCCCTACTAGCCCAGTTATTTGTAGTTATGTATTGTCTCTAAATTTCCCTAGAGCTGTCATTTTGCTTTATTGAACAGTTGTCGTCTTTTAATGTTTATTGAAATGGTCGGTCTCTGAATCTATACGTTCACTTCTTCCTATCTTTTTTCACGACTGTAGTTTTGTATTTATTAGGATAAATGTATTTATTAGTATAGAAGAATTTTTAGGGACATAAGGGACACCGTCGTTAAGCAGGGACGCCACTTAACACAAATTATGGTGCCAACCTCCTCTGCCAGGAAGGTAGAGACATTAGGGATAAAGTAGGGACAGGTTTAGCCTGCACTCTCTCCTGATCAGTGTGTAACCTAATATGGATATTCCCTAATACTTTATTTTGTATTTTTGTTGTTTTGTCTATTGTGGATTGTTATAGTCCTTTTCAGATAATTTATTAAAAGTTACATTTTAGGGGTCTAATCTTCTATAGGTTTTTCATGCTAAATTAGGCCCTGTTTACATATTATTTTTGCTAAGGTGTTTAACTGAACACTAGTCAGGCCCCACTGTAACTAAAGAAAACAAGGTAAACAAACAAAGGGGATACATTTAGCTTGAGAAGACACCAGAGAGGTAGCGCCAACTGTCCTCCAAGGGAAGTCCAAGAATGAACTAGCTGGCTACTAGTACTCCAGGCATAGACAGCAGAACATAGAACTATCACCAGCGACTCTCTGGAGACACAGAGTTTTTAACTACCAAGCAAGGGTGTGTCAACCAGCAGCAGAAGGTGGAGGTCACCGCTGGGTACTAAAGGAAGAAGGATATCACTACACTACAGAGATGAGAGGATCAAGAAGGTGTCTGTAATGCCAAGCGCAGTTGTGACACCCCAGGGGTCTGGTTGTCACAGTGATAGAGATATTACGTCTGAGAGCAGGTGGGAGGTCCTTTGGTCAGGGATCCTGTGCATGCCACACCTCCTGCCCAGCCTTGGGAGGGGAAGAACTTCCCCTGTATAAACCCGGGGCTGAGGCAGGGTTAGTGAGTCCAGGAAGAGTAGAGACAAGAGCAGCATAGGAAGCAGCAGAGTCACAAGGAGTCAGGGGCTGGCAGCTAAAGAGCTCGCCCTGACTAAGAAGATTCTTTACCGGACCCGGAGTCCGAGGCTGTGGGGACTAACTTCTACCCAGCAGCAGAATCCGTCAGGCAGGGGATTTCAGGTCCCCTGGCCCAGAAGCCCGAAGGCCCGGTCACACGCGTGGGACCAGCACCGCCATCGTGGAGCGGAAGCCATTAGAAGGCCCCGAGTCACCGGCCATACGGGTGAGCACCACACGGTACACTCAGGGACGTGGGCTACTTACATCAGCTTCTAGCAAGGTAGCCAGAAGAGTACAGTCAGCTTGGGAGGCCTACAACTACGCCTGGCCAGGGGAGATCCCATCTGCTCAAGGACTGACCAGGCCCTGTTCGCTAGCAAGTACTCCGGGAGGGTCTATCGTTGTTACCAGTAAAGACCCTGAACGCTACCATACCGTCTCTGAGTGGTTCCTGCTACCCCCATCATCCACGTCGGCTGCCCTGAGGCCATACCCCTCCCGTTGGGGGTTATACTATCACGCTGCACCATCCTTCCACCGGCCTCAGCGGTCTGCCCTGCAGCAGCAGCCCCCTGGCTGCATTCAACGGGTGGCGTAGTCATCAACCATTTTCTACCGCTAACAGACTGCCGTCCAGTTTGACTCCCTGGGCACGGACCGGGTCACCGCCACGAGACTACAACCCTAAACAGATCCAGCTCCGGGTAAGCTCCCGCGTGCGCAACGCAGCGCGACACAGGCCCAGGGGCGCGTCAACTTTGGCGTAGTCGGCAGGATCACGTGCCCGCAACCACCGGGTACTGCGTGCCTGAAAAGCAAAGACTGTTCAAACTTACCAGTGGTGAAGATTCCCGCCATCGGTGAAGATTCCCGCCATCCGGCGCCATCTTCAGCCTTCTTCCCGCCATCGGTGAAGTTTCCCGCCATCTTCAGCCTTCTTCCCGCCATCCGTGGAGTTTTCCCGCCATTGGACGCCATCTTGAGGACGCCGCGCGGGAAGAAGAGGGGCGTGGACTCCGAAAGCGCGCGAGAACTGAAGCCCCGCCTCACGTCCGGACGTTGCGTAAGGTCCTGGAAGGAGCCCAGCAGACGCCGACGTCACAGGAGCGCGACGGAAGGTCCTCAACCCTGACGATCCACTGCGGAGCCGCGGCCTACGGAACAGGATCATCGCAAGGTAGGCCACGGTCCACTAGGGGGGAGGAAGATGTCGGATACGGAGGGGAGCTCCACTGCCTCAACCCCCGCCAGCGCTACCGCTGTTGCAGTTATGCCCTTCACCATGCCCTATATCCCGGGAGCAGCTTGGCTACCCCAGTACTCAGGGGAGTCACATACCCTGCATGACTTTAGAGAAAAGCTGGATAGCCTCTTCCAGGTGTACCCCCTCACAGAAGAGCAAAAAGTGAGCATCCTGGTGGCCCAACTAACTGGGGCAGCCAAAAGGGAAGTAAAATCCTGGCCACCTGGGAGGAAGACTGTCGCAGGGATACTAACCCGGCTGAAGGACACCTTTGATACCCGCACCTCAGCCGAGATTAAACTTAGATTCTACGGGTGCAAGCAGCGAGCGCATGAGAGTATAAGGGACTATGCACTCAACCTACAAGAGGCCCTGAGGGCCATTAAGCAGACCGACCCTAATGGAGTGGGAAACGAGGACAGGCTGTTGACCGAACAATTTATAGAGGGTTTCTATTGCAATGCCCACCGCACCCAGTTGCGGGCAATGGCCTTACAGGACCCTCATCTAGAATTTGCACAGTTCAAGGACAGAGCCATCCGGGTGCTCTGAGAACCGGCACCAGGTGGCGTTGTGACCCACAGACGCCCCACTACCACTTACTACCAGGAGGCGGCGCCCTTGTCAGCAGGGCCTGTGGGAGCTGATGCGCAGGCTTTGGACAATGACCCGGCTCCAGACCTACACCATCAGGTCCAAGAGCTAGCTAAAAGCGTTGCTGCGCTAACCCGAACTGTGCAGTCTTTACAGGTTTCCACTCCAGGGAAGATCCAGCTGGCATCCGGACCGGAGGACATCCCGTGGCGTCGACCAAGGAGGACCCCACCGGCCAGAGGAAGACCCAGTGACCGATACAGCGAGGACGGACGACCCATCTGCCGCCGCTGCAATCAACCTGGACATATGGAAAGGTACTGTTCTTTAAACGGGCACAACCTGGGGTAGAGGGCCAACCCCCAGGAAAAAGATCACCAGGCCCATCGAACTGGCGCGACAGATATGTGGGAGGACGTCCAGTCTTGCCTGTGGTACTGGATGGCATTCCCATGAGTGCCCTACTGGACACCGGGTCACAGGTCACCACCATCCCGTACGTGCTCTTCAAGCAGTACTGGAATGACTCGGATATTACCCGCTACCCTGACGACGACTTGAGTATCATCGCCAGCAATGGTCAGCCCGTGCCACAGATCGGATTTAAAGAGGTGACCATCAAAATTGGTAGAGTCGAACTGGCCGCACAGGGACTGATCATTGTAGATATTGACAAACATGAGAGTCACCCAAAAATAACTCTAGGAACTAATGTAATTGAAAATTGTCTTGCAGAGGTGATTTTCCTTTTACAGCAGGTTGCCAAGAATGCCAGCTCCGGCGAGCAGCGGGTGCTCCAGAAAGAGATCCGGGCACTGATGCAACGGCAACAAGTGGAACTCTCCGGCGGTGAGATTGGTAGCGTAAGAATGTGTGACCCTTTTCCTATTGCCATGCCCCCAAAAAGTGAAATGATGATTTGGTGCCGGGCAGCTATTGGTCTGAGAGGTAGAGATTACCAGGCAATGGTAGAACCAGTTTACTCAGACAGTAGGCCCACCATTTTGACAGCACGGGGGGTGGTCAATGTACGCCATGGGAGGGTGCCCGTTCGCATAATAAATATCGGGGAGAGGGAAGTGTACCTGCCCCGGTATGCCACGCTGGCCAAATTATATACCACTAATCAAAATTCTATACAATCTGTGGAACCCTTGCCTCCATCTCACCCGGAGGAAGGTAACGGCTCTAAGAAAGACATGGAGGACTGGTGTCAGCAACTACATCTGGGTACTGACTCCACTCCCTCACACCAGAAACAAGGAGTCTATCGGGTGGTTCAAGAGTATGAGAGAGTGTTTAGTAAACACCCGTTAGACTTCGGGCGAGTCAAGGGGGTAGAACACCGCATCCCCACGGGAGATCATCCTCCCATAAAAGAGAGGTATCGACCCGTACCCCCTGCACATTACCAACACGCCAAGGGGATGCTTAGAGACATGAAGGAGGCTGGGGTAATCCGGGATAGCTGTAGCCCCTGGGCAGCCCCACTAGTTTTAGTCAAAAAGAAAGACAACACCATGAGGATGTGTGTAGATTACCGGAAAATCAACCGTATCACACACAAGGATGCGTACCCCTTACCAAGGATAGAGGAGTCATTGGCTGCTTTAAGATCTGCTAACTTCTTCTCTACCTTGGATCTCACTAGCGGGTACTGGCAGGTTCCTGTAGCAGAGGCGGACCGGGAGAAGACCGCATTCACCACCCCGATGGGACTTAGCGAGTTCACCTGCATGCCGTTCGGACTCTGCAACGCCCCAGGAACCTTCCAACGATTAATGGAGTGCTGTCTGGGCCACAGAAACTTCGAGACGGTCCTGTTGTACCTGGACGATGTCATCGTATACTCCAAAACTTATGAGGACCACCTGAAACACCTGGCGGAGGTGTTCGAAGCTCTGGCGAGTTACGGCCTAAAGGTGAAACCCTCCAAGTGTCACCTCCTGAAACCAAAGGTGCAATACCTGGGACACGTGGTGAGCGCTGACGGAGTGGCTCCCGACCCCGATAAGATCACCGCAATCAAAGGATGGCCAAGCCCTTCCAGCGTAAAAGAAGTGCGGCAGTTCCTAGGGTTGGTAGGCTACTACCGAAGGTTTATTCCCGGTTTCACCAAAAAGGCGGCGCCTATGCAGGACCTCCTGATAGGCCAGTCCCGGAAGGCCAAGAACCAGAAGCCGCCCTTCAAATGGGAAGAGCTAGAGGAAGAGTCCTTCCGCCAGCTGAAGATGGCCCTCACGGGGGATGAAATCTTGGCGTATCCGGACTATAGCCAGCCCTTCATCCTCTACACCGACGCCAGTAACGTCGGGCTAGGAGCCGTACTGTCCCAGATTCAGCAGGGGAAAGAGCGAGTAATCGCCTATGCCAGCCGAAAACTGCGACCCACCGAAAGGAATCCCGAGAATTATAGCTCATTTAAGCTAGAGTTCCTGGCCGTGGTATGGGCAGTCACCGAGCGCTTTAAGCATTACCTCGCTTCTTCCCGGTTCACCGTATACACGGATAACAACCCGCTGACACACCTGGACACGGCAAGACTCGGTGCCCTGGAGCAGAGGTGGATGGCCCGTCTGTCCAACTACGAGTTCACAATTAAATACCGGGCAGGGCGCTCCAATACCAACGCGGACGCCCTGTCCAGGATGCCCAACCTGCCGGACGGAGGAGAAGATCCGGAGGGACTGGAAGAAGTTGAACTCCCTGCGTTCCACCGTCATGGGACTATCCAGTATTCCCACCGGGTAAGGAGTAAGCAGGCTGCTACGTTGAACCCCTTACCTCACTACAACTGGGCGGAAACGCAAGACAGCGACCCTGCCGTCCGACTGGTGAAGGAGATGCTGACTCGCCCGGAGGCTAGCCTGGAATCAGACGCTCCAGAGGAAGCCAAACAACTATGGGCAGAGAAGAGTCGACTGTTCCTTTACAAGGGGAAGTTGTGCCGCAGAATGGTTAACTCCAGGACGCATGAACTACTCTGGCAAGTAGTGGTGCCACGAAGAGACGCAGCCATGGTGATGGAGGCATACCACGACGGAGCTGGACACTTCGGGTGGAAAAAGCTGGAGTTCCTGCTGCGCGAGCGGTTCCACTGGGTAGGCATGAGGGGAACCATCGAGAAGTGGTGCAGAGACTGTGGCCCGTGCAATCTGAGAAGGAAGGACCGGGCCAGCCAGAAGACTCCCCTGCAGTCCATCGTCACCCGGCAACCGTTGGAACTGGTAGCCTTGGATCATGTAAAACTGACCCCCAGCAGAAGTGGCTACGTCTACGCGTCAACCATCGTGGATCATTACTCCCGGTTTCTGGTTGTCGTCCCCGTCAAGGACTTAACGGCTCGAACAGCAGCTAGAGCCTTCCAGCAGCACTTTTGCCGTCCACACGGGTACCCGGACCAAGTGCTGACGGACCAGGGACCTGCCTTTGAAGCGGAGGTCTTCCAGGAATTCTGCAATCTGTATGGCTGCCGGAAGATAAGGACGACACCCTACCATCCGCAAACTAATGGACTTTGTGAGAAAATGAACCAGGTGGTAATGGATCTTCTAAAAACGTTGCCCCTGGAAGAACGCAGTCTGTGGCCTGAGAAGTTGCCCGATCTGGTGGACCTATACAACCACATCCCGGTAGGTTCCACCAACTGTACCCCGGCTTACCTAATGAGGGCAAGACCAGGTAAGTTACCTGTTGACCTGGAAATGGGAGTCCTGACGCCCGAGGACACTTCACCAGAAACAGACTGGGACACAGAGAGGCAGCAGCAGTACCGGAAAGTACAGGAGAGCGTGGAGCGAAGTCTCTGTCAGGCTAGGGAAAGACAAGAGAAGACTTACAACCAGTATGCTCCCGCTGTTCCCCTGGTACCCGGAGAGCAGGTCTTGAAGAGGAAGAGACGGCTCCACAAGTTGGACGACCAGTGGGAGAAGGACCCGTACACCGTACTGCCCTCAAGCCACGAGAACCCGAAGGTCTGTACCATCAGTAAAGACGGAGGGGAAACCACAGCCATTGTATCCCGGGACCACCTGAAGAAGTGCCCCGAACAACTGAGGAACCCTGAGGAGGAACAGGAAGACCATCGACCCGTGGAAGAAAGGGAAGATATGGTTAGTACCGTGCTCGGGGACTTCCCTCGGTCTTGGACTCAAGTCAATGGTGCAGTTGTGGTACCCGTACTCACCTTCCTCCAACCATCATCCCAAGAACCTACGGAGCAACGGGTAGAGCTGGAAGAGCAGCCGGTCCAGGAGGCAGAAGACTCCACCCAAGCGGAACAGGAGAATCCACCCTCTGCTTATAGTGAGCCTGCCGTACCCCTAGTGAGACAAAGAGCCGGTAGACAGCTGCCCAGTTTACCCTTGACAGCTCCTACACCCTGTAGTTCAGGGCCAGACAGTCAGCTCCGTAGGTCCACTAGGGCCACTAGAGGCCAGTTACCCGCACGTTGGAGGATCTAAATGTTTAAGTTGTTTTACAATGTTTACCTGTTTATTGTTGCTTGTGTGTAATTTTGTGTTTCTAGTTGTTTTCAGGAGTCTTCGGTGGATTTACCGGGAATCCTTTGTATATAGTTGGAGCGTAACCCAGGATGGACTAGAGACTGTTAAGGACTCGGGGTAGGACAGACCCCTACCTGGTTACGTCTCCCTGTGTTGGTGAAATGGACACCTTTGCTTTTCTTCAAAGACTGCACCCGGTTGCGGACATCCGTGACCATCTTATTGTGTTTCCTTATTGTATTTTATTGTTCTTTGATATACCTTGTTATATTTTTCTAAAAAGTGTTTAGTCCCGGAGTACTAAATTTCACTAGGGGGGAGTGTGACACCCCAGGGGTCTGGTTGTCACAGTGATAGAGATATTACGTCTGAGAGCAGGTGGGAGGTCCTTTGGTCAGGGATCCTGTGCATGCCACACCTCCTGCCCAGCCTTGGGAGGGGAAGAACTTCCCCTGTATAAACCCGGGGCTGAGGCAGGGTTAGTGAGTCCAGGAAGAGTAGAGACAAGAGCAGCATAGGAAGCAGCAGAGTCACAAGGAGTCAGGGGCTGGCAGCTAAAGAGCTCGCCCTGACTAAGAAGATTCTTTACCGGACCCGGAGTCCGAGGCTGTGGGGACTAACTTCTACCCAGCAGCAGAATCCGTCAGGCAGGGGATTTCAGGTCCCCTGGCCCAGAAGCCCGAAGGCCCGGTCACACGCGTGGGACCAGCACCGCCATCGTGGAGCGGAAGCCATTAGAAGGCCCCGAGTCACCGGCCATACGGGTGAGCACCACACGGTACACTCAGGGACGTGGGCTACTTACATCAGCTTCTAGCAAGGTAGCCAGAAGAGTACAGTCAGCTTGAGAGGCCTACAACTACGCCTGGCCAGGGGAGATCCCATCTGCTCAAGGACTGACCAGGCCCCGTTCGCTAGCAAGTACTCCGGGAGGGTCTATCGTTGTTACCAGTAAAGACCCTGAACGCTACCATACCGTCTCTGAGTGGTTCCTGCTACCCCCATCATCCACGTCGGCTGCCCTGAGGCCATACCCCTCCCGTTGGGGGTTATACTATCACGCTGCACCATCCTTCCACCGGCCTCAGCGGTCTGCCCTGCAGCAGCAGCCCCCTGGCTGCATTCAACGGGTGGCGTAGTCATCAACCATTTTCTACCGCTAACAGACTGCCGTCCAGTTTGACTCCCTGGGCAGGGACCGGGTCACCGCCACGAGACTACAACCCTAAACAGATCCGGCTCCGGGTAAGCTCCCGCGTGCGCAACGCAGCGCGACACAGGCCCAGGGGCGCGTCACAGTGACCTTCTACAGCCGGATCCAGAGTGACTGTCTCTCACACTTGATACACCAGTGATATCTGATAAACAAAAAAAAATAAAATGTTGTAGGTACGTTCTCCTGAAATGGTTGCAACAGTCACAACTCCTATAAAAGCATGTAAAGGCTGCTGCAGGATGTCACGCACGGTGTGGGAAAGACTAAGTGCAACACGAAGGGAAGAAGGGGAGGAAGCCAAAACACTAGGGTAAGTGGGATTGGAGACCCCTAGGCAGATCTAATATCACCCTGCCTACCCTACCATCCCTATATAGGTTCCACACTTATCTCCGAACAGGACCCTAAACCCTGGATGACCCTAGAGCTAGACCCTAGATAAGGAGGGGGAAGGGTGAGCACTGGTCAGGACCTACTACAAACTATAGACAACAAGGTAGACAAACAAAGGGGATTAACTTAGCTTAAGAAGACACCAGAGGAGTAATGCCAACTGTCCTCCAAGGGCACCAGAGAAGACGCTAGCCGATTGCTAATGCTCCAAGCCTGTACATAGAAGTATTACCGGCAATTCCCTGGAGAAAACGGAGTGTTTTTAACTCCCACTCAAGGGTGTGTCAATCAGCAGCAGGAGGGAGATTGCCACTGGGTCATAAAGGCAGAAGGATTAAGAAGGCATCTGTAATGCCAAGCGCAGTGACCTTCTACAGCCAGGTCTATTACACCTGTCACACCCTTGACACAGGACCACCAATAAATTCACATGAAGAAAATGAGAGGAATACGGTGGTTCAGAGTCCGCACTGCCCAGAGTTCAAAAGGTGTAGTCGCACACAAGGATTAAGCATGAATGTGGTTTATTGTGTCAATGCGTTTCAAGGTCTCCAAACCTCCTCATCAGGACCAAACCACAATGATTTTTATATATATACAGTACAGACCAAAAGTTTGGACACACCTTCTCATTTAAAGATTTTTCTGTATTTTCATGACTATGAAAATTGTATATTCACACTGAAGGCATCAAAACTATGAATTAACACATGTGGAATTATATACTTAACAAAAAAGTGTGAAACAACTGAAAATATGTCTTATATTCTAGGTTCTTCAAAGTAGCCACCTTTTGCTTTGATGACTGCTTTGCACACTCTTGGCATTCTCTTGATGAGCTTCAAGAGGTAGTCACCGGAAATGGTCTTCCAACAATCTTGAAGGAGTTCCCAGAGATGCTTAGCACTTGTTGGCCCTTTTTGCCAGCTCACCCCAAACCATCTCGATTGGGTTCAGGTCTGGTGACTGTGGAGGCCAGGTCATTTGGCGTAGCACCCCATCACTCTCCTTCTTGGTCAAATAGCCCTTACACAGCCTGGAGGTGTGTTTGGGGTCATTGTCCTGTTGAAAAATAAATGATGGTCCAACTAAACGCAAATCGGATGGAATAGCATGCCGCTGCAAGATGCTTTGGTAGCCATGCTGGTACAGTATGCCTTAAATTTTAAATAAATCCCCAACAGAGTCACCAGCAAAGCACCCCCACACCATGACACCACCTCCTCCATGCTTCACGGTGGGAACCAGGCATGTAGAGTCCATCCATTCACCTTTTCTGCGTCGCACAAAGACACGGTGGTTGGAACCAAAGATCTCAAATTTGGACTCATCATACCAAAGCACAGATTTCCACTGGTCTAATGTTGATTCCTTGTGTTCTTTAGCCCAAACAAGTCTCTTTTGCTTGTTGCCTGTCCTTAGCAGTGGTTTCCTAGCAGCTATTTTACCATGAAGGCCTGCTGCACAAAGTCTCCTCTTAACAGTTGTTGTAGAGATGTGTCGGCTGCTAGAACTGTGTGGCATTGACCTGGTCTCTAATCTGAGCTGCTGTAAACCTGCGATTTCTGAGGCTGGTGACTCGGATAAACTTATCCTCAGAAGCAGAGGTGACTCTTGGTCTTCTTTTCCTGGGGCGGTCCTCATGTGAGCCAGTTTCTCTGTAGCGCTTGATGGTTTTTGCAACTGCACTTGAGGACACTTTCAAAGATTTCCCAATTTTTCGGACTGAGTGACCTTTATTTCTAAAAGTAACAATGGCCACTCGTTTTTCTTTAATTAGCTGCTTTTTTCTTGCCATAATACAAATTCTAACAGTCTATTCAGTAGGACTATCAGCTGTGTATGCACCTGACTTCTGCACAACACAACTGATGGTCCCAACCCCATTTATAAGCCAAGAAATCCCACTTATTAAACCTGACAGGGCACACCAGTGAAGTGAAAACCATTTCCGGTGACTACCTCTTGAAGCTCATCAAGAGAATGCCAAGAGTGTGCAAAGCAGTCATCAAAGCAAAAGGTGGCTACTTTGAAGAACCTAGAATATAAGACATATTTTCAGTTGTTTCACACTTTTTTGTTAAGTATATAATTCCACATGTGTTAATTCATAGTTTTGATGCCTTCAGTGTGAATGTACAATTTTCATAGTCATGAAAATACAGAAAAATCTTTAAATGAGGAGGTGTGTCCAAACTTTTGGTCTGTACTGTATATATATATATATATATATATATATATATATATATATATATATATATACATATATACACTGCTCAAAAAAATAAAGGGAACACTCAAATAACACATCCTAGATCTGAATGAATGAAATATTCTCATTGAATACTTTGTTCTGTACAAAGTTGAATGTGCTGACAACAAAATCACACAAAAATCATCAATGGAAATCAAATTTATTAGCCAATGGAGGCCTCGATTTGGAGTAACCCCCAAAATTAAAGTGGAAAAACACACTACAGGCTGATCCAACTTAGATGTAATGTCCTCAAAACAAGTCAAAATGAGGCTCAGTATTGTGTGTAGCCTTTACGTGCATGTATGACCTCCCTACAACGCCTGGGCATGCTCCTGATGAGGTTGCGGATGGACTCCTGTGGGATCTCCTCCCAAACCTGGACTAAAGCATCCGCCAACTCCTGGACAGTCTGTGGTGCAACGTGACGTTGGTGGATGGAGCGAGACATGATGTCCCAGATGTGCTCAATCGGATTCAGGTCTGGGGAACGGGTGGGCCAGTCCATAGCTTCAATGCCCTCATGTTGCAGAACTGCTGACACACTCCAGCTACATGAGGTCTGGCATTGTCCTGTATTAGGAGGAACCCAGGGCCAACTGCACCAGCATATGGTCTCACAAGGGGTCTGAGGATCTCATCTCGGTACCTAATGGCAGTTAGGCTACCTCTGGCGAGCACATGGAGGACTGTGCGGCCCTCCAAAGAAATGCCACCCCACACCATTACTGACCCACTGCCAAACCGGTCATGCTGAAGGATGCTGCAGGCAGCAGATTGCTCTCCACGGCGTCTCCAAACTCTGTCACGTCTGTCACATGTGCTCAATGTGAACCTGCTTTCATCTGGGAAGAGCACAGGGCGCCAGGGGTGACTTTGCCAATCCTGGTTGTAACATCCCTGGCGGCGTGCTGGCATGGCTTACCACCTCCCACCATTCAAGACCGCCATCTTACCTATCAATCCAGGCTGCACACTTTGCTCCAGTACCTGCTGTGTCTCTTGTCTGATTGCTTAGGGCGGCGGCGCGGCTGCTGCATGATTCTTATATTTGCTGTGTGTGCACTCCTATTGCCTCCCCAGCCTATTGCTGTGAGTCACTGGATACTTAAACCCCCTCCATCCAGTAGGGGGTGCCTGAGCAACACTTTCATTCTGTGTGCTCTGTGCAACTGAGTTGCCAGGTCCTGTCCTGTATCTTGTCTGTTTCCGCCCCTGGGGGCTGTATACCCAGGCCTGTTACCTGTATCTGTGACTTTTAGTCTGTCTCTGCCACCCTGGGGGCTGAGTTCCCAGGCTCGCTCCTGTATCTTATTCCTGGTTCAGTTCCTGTCTGAACTGTGTCCTAGCCCGAGACCTGTTTCTCTCTATGTCCGAACCTTCCCTTTTCCTGCAGTGTCTGAACCTGCACCTAACTCCAACTCGTTGTCTCTGAACTTCTGTTTGTGAGTTTTGTGTACACTCGCTACTTCATTGTAAGTACCTTGTGTGTATCTGGTTCTGCTTGTTCACCGCACCTGCGGTTTTGCTCTGCCCTGCTTGTTCACCGCACCTGTGGTTTCGCTCTGCTCAGCTTGTTCACCGCACCTGCGGGTTTTGCTCTGCTCTGCTTGTTTACCGCACCTGCGGGTTTTGCTCTGCTCTGCTTGTCTACTGCACCTGCTGGTTTTGCTCTGTTCTGCTTGTCTACTGCACCTGCGGGTTTTGCTCTGCTTGTCTACCACATCTGCTGGTTTTGCTCTGCTCTGCTTGTCTACCGCATCCGCGGGTTTTGCTCTGCTCTGCTTGTCTACCGCATCTGTGGGTTTTGCTCTGCTCTGCTTGTCTACCGCATCCGCGGGTTTTGCTCTGCTCTGCTTGTCTACCGCATCTGTGGGTTTTGCTCTGCTCTGCTTGTCTACTGCACCTGCTGGTTTTGCTCTGTTCTGCTTGTCTACTGCACCTGCGGGTTTTGCTCTGCTTGTCTACCACATCTGCTGGTTTTGCTCTGCTCTGCTTGTCTACCGCACCTGCGGGTTTTGCTCTGCTCTGCTTGTCTACCGCACCTGCTGGTCTTGCTCTGCTTGTCTACCGCATCTGTGGGTTTTGCTCTGCTCTGCTTGTCTACCGCATCTGCGGATTTTGCTCTGCTCTGCTTGTCTACCGCACCTGCGGCTCCGTTCCTGTGTCCCAGTCTGTACAGGTCCATATCCTGGCTGTGTTCCTACCTGCCAGTACCCACCTGTCTGCATGCCAGCCGTGCCTGCCAGTGGCCATCTGTCTGCATGCCAGCCGTGCCTGCCAGTGCCCACCTGTCTGCATACCAGCCGTGCCTGCCAATACCCACCTGTCTGTATGCCAGCCTAACCTGCCTGTTCCTGCATTCCCCGGTGTGGGTCAACAGCTGTGACCAGGGTCTGACCTGGAGTAGCACCTGGTACCTCTGCTCGGTTCCTCCCTGGTTCACGGAGTCGACTGAGCCGCCGCGTGACCTTGGTTGGACCGAGTTGATACTTAGTTATACCCCTCCAAGCACTCCTCGGTTCATGGTCCAGTGGGATCACTATTCATGCTCACGCCAGTCAGTCTGGATGTGTGCGTAACACTGGTGTTCTGTGGCAAATGCCAAGCGTCCAGCAAGGTGTTGGGCTGTGAGCACAACCCCCATCTGTGGACGTCAGGCCCTCATACCACCCTCATGGAGTCGGTTTCTAACCGTTTGTGCAGACACATGCACATTTGTGGCCTGCTGGAGGTCATTTTGCAAGGCTCTGGCAGTGCTCCTCCTGTTCCTCCTTGCACATTGGCGGAGGTAGCAGTCCTGCTGCTGGGTTGTTGCCCTCCTACGGCCCCCTCCACCTTTCCTGGTGTACTGGCCTGTCTCCTGGTAGCCTCCAGCCTCTGGACACTACGCTGACAGACACAGCAAACCTTCTTGCCACAGCTCGCATTGATGTGCCATCCTGGATGAGCTGCACTACCTGAGCAACTTCTGTGGGTTGTAGAGTCCGTCTCATGCTACCACGAGTGTGAAAGCACAACCAACATTCAAAAGTGACCAAAACATCAGCCAGAAAGCATTGGTACTGAGATGTGTTCTGTGGTCCCCACCTGCAGAACCACTCCTTTATTGAGGGTGTCTTGATAATTGCCAATAATTTCCATCTATTGTCTATTCCATTTGCACACCAGCATGTGAAATTGATTGTCAATCAGTGTTGCTTCCTAAGTGAACAGTTTGATTTCACAGAAGTTTGATTTACTTGGAGTTATATTCTGTTGTTTAAGTGTTCCCTTTATTTTTTTGAGCAGTGTAAATATATATATATATATATATATATAAATATATATGTGTGTATATACTGTATGTAATTGGTAAACTTATCGGCACCTTCAACCAGTATGTACAGCAAGTGTGAACAGGTGCAAGCTGCTATGACTGCATAATATGCGAACAAAATTAGATACAGTGGGTATGGAAAGTATTCAGACCCCTTTAAATTTTTCACTCTTTGTTTCATTGCAGCCATTTGGTAAATTCTAAAAAGTTCATCATTTTTTTCTCATTAATGTACACTCTACACCCCATCTTGACTGAAAAAAACAGAAATGTAGAAATTTTTGCATATTTATCAAAAAAGAAATACTGAAATATCACGTGGTAACAAGTATTCTGACCCTTTGCTCAGACAGTCATATTTAAGCCACATGCTGTCCATTTCCTTGTGATCCTCCTTGAGATGGTTCTACTCCTTCATTGGAGTCTAGCTGTGTTTAATTAAACTGATAGGACTTTATTTGGAAAGACACACACCTGTCTATATAAGACCTCATAGCTCACAGTGCATGTCAGACCAAATAAGAATCATGAACTCAAAGGAACTGCCCAAGGAGCTCAGAGACAGAGTTGTGGCAAGGCACAGATCTAGCCAACGTTACAAAAGAATTTCTGCAGTATTCAAGGTTCCTAAGAGCACAGTGGCCTCCATAATCCTTAAATAGAAGAAGTTTGGGACCACCAGAAGTCTTCCTAGACCTGGCCGTCCAGCCAAACTGAGCAATTGTGGGAAAAAAGCCTTGGTGAGAAAGGTAAAGAAGAACCTCAAGATCACAATGGCTGAGCTCCAGAGATGCAGTAGGGAGATGAGAGAAAGTTCCACAAAGTCAACTATCACTGCAGCCCTCCACCAGTCAGGCCTTTATGGCAGAGTGGCCCAACGGAAGCCTCTCCTCAGTGCAAGACATATGAAAGCCTGCATCGAGTTTGCTCAAAAACACATGAAGGACTCCCAGACTATGAGAAATAAGATTCTCTGGTCTGAGACGAAGATAAAACTTTTTGTTGATAATTCTAAGCGGTATGTGTGGAGAAAACAAGGCACTGCTCATCACCTGCCCAATACAATCCCAACAGTGAAACCAGGGAAAATTTGGGCCGAATGACCTCTTTAACTGGATTAGTAATATTAGCCTACAGTGGGCGAATTTCCTTCTGCTGATTATGAATAATAGGCAGTAGCCCATGATGATTTTTTATTTAATTCTGTAGTTTACACATAATGTACACTGCGGGTGCTGACTAAAACTCCCATCATTGTCCCCTGATCTTAGGGAGACAAGGCTTTAGATGATAGGTAACTATATCTGTATTTTTTATTTTTAATTCAATATGTATTTATTTATTTTACTTTAAGAACAGGCCCTGGCTGGTGACTACTTCCATCAGCGGCGCCTGCTCTCGCCGTTATTAGTGAACGCAGGCATAGGCTGATCTGATGGGAGTAGTACACTCATCAGCCAACGCCTGTGACCCGCGGTAAGCTTTTTACATCTGACAGCATGATCCTGCAGTGCTCTAACTGGTGGTAACGATGTTACCGCCGATCAGAGCCGCCAGTGTTTCTCATACTGTCACACAGATGACATCATGAGAAACACAGACTTCCTGAGGATTGCTAGAGAGGCAAATCAGAACACTCGATTGACTGCAAAAGACCTTCAGAAAGATTTATCAGACCCTGGACTTGTGGTACATTGTTCTACTTTTCGGAGACACGTGCACAAATATGGCCTTCATGGAAGAGTCATGAGAAGAAAACCTCTCCTGCATCTGACGCGCCCCCTGGGCCTGTGCTGTGCAGGGGATACCCGGAACCGGATCGCTGGTGGTTGTAGTCCTCCGTGGCTGTTACCCGGTCCGTGCTCAGGGCGGTCAAACCAGTGGCAGTCTGAGTGTGATAACAAATGTCCGACTACGCCACCCGTGGATTGCGGTCAGTGGGGACCGCCGCTGCGCTGCAGACCGCTGAGGCTGATGTTGTATGCGCAGCCGAGTATGGGATAACTCCCCACGGGAGAAGTATTGCCTCAGGGCAGCTAGTGTGGATGATGGGAGTGATGGTGTGAGTGTCCCAGTACTAATGGTGCTGGTGCGGCGATGAAACACAGAGACGTGTGGTGCAGTTAAGGGTCTTTACTGATGGTATAACGCAGACCCTCCCGGGAGTACTGGCTAGCAGTAGAGGCCTGGTCAGTCTGAGAGCTAGCAGGATCTCCCCCTGGCCAGGTGGAGTTGTAGGCCTTCCCGTCTCTCTGCACTCTTTCCTGGCTACCTTGCTGTGTGCGGGTAGAAGTAGCCCACGTCCCTGAGTATACCGTGTGGTGCTCACCCGTATGGCTGGTGACTTGGGGCCTTCCGTTAGCCTCCGCTTCACGATGGCAGTGCTGGTCCCTTGCTTGTGACCGTGCCTCCGGGCTTCTATGGCCAGAGGACATGGAATCCCCTGCCTGTTGGATTCTGCTGCTGGACCTGGATGTCCCCACAGCCTCGGACTCCGTGTCCGGGTTTAGTGTCTTCAGCCAAGGCGAGCTTTCTAGCTTCCAGCCTCTGGCACTCGCTCCTGCTCCTACAGAGCTTCTAGTTCTCTCTTTCCCTCTCCAGGCTCTGACTCTCAGACTCTGTCTGTCCTAATCCCGCCCCAGACCCAGTTTATAAGGGCAGATTCCTCCCCTCCCAGGTCTTGGCGGGCAGTGTTGCATGCTTAGGGCTCCTGACCAGAGAAACCTTCCACTTGCTCTCAGACATAATATTTCTATTACTGTGGCAACCAGACCCCTGGGGTGCCATACATCCTTATCATAAAAATCAGCATCAGAAGTATACAAAAGAACATCTAAACAAGTCGGATGCATTTTGGAAACAAGTACTGTGGACCGATGAGATTAAAATAGAACTCTTTGGCCTCAATGATCATAGGTATGTGTTGAGAAAAAGGGCACAGAATTTCAGGAAAATAATATCTCGCCAATCATTAAGCATTGGGGTGGATGAATCATTGCTTTGGGGTTGTGTTGCAGCCAATGGCACGGGGAACATTTAACGGGTAGAGGGAAGAATAGATTCAATGAAATTTCAGTATAATCTCTTTTTATTGAAATAGAAATAGACATTAACATATATAACATACATTAATAAATGCCGGTGTTTAGTCATCATGGCGATCAAAATAACATATTCTCTATCACTTCTCTGATAAGACTCGTACACCTCTTATCTAATAATGTAAATGACTCGCCCCCTGGGCCGTGGGGCTCTCGGAGTCGGGCAACAGGGCAATAATGGGGGTAGTAGTGGCAACCCGGTCCGTGGCTCAGGGTGGTCAGACCAAATGTTGTGGCAGTCTATTTATATGGTTTTGCAATGTCCGACTACGCCACCCGTGGATTGCGGCTATTATGAACCGCCGCTGCAAGGCAGTCCCCTGAGGCTGATGGTGTGTGCAGCTGAGATAGTATAACTCCCCACGGGAAGAGTGTAGCCTCAGGGCAGTGTAGTAGATGGTGGGGGTGATGGTGCAGGGAGTCCCAGTACCGTTAGTGCTGGCAAAGTAAGAAGCACAAAGACAACATGTTGCAGTCCAGGGTCATTTACTCACAGTTCGTATACTCCAAGCCACTTCTGTACAGGTAGTGACTGCCCAAGCCTTGCCACGTCCACCAGGTGAGGGGCTCGGTCAACTCCCAGGCAATTCAGGAGCATGGCACAGGACCCCCTTCTGTCCTTTCTCTGGCTCGTGCCCCATCAGTGACCAAACTTCTGTCCAGCTTCAGCGGATTTATGCGGGAAAACGTGGGCCCCGTTTCCCGCTATCCTATATGGTGCCTTCCTAGCAGGTTTAGTGAGGGGTCGCACCAATATATGATCACGACCTCCGGTTCTTGGCTGAGGATTATTTGCCTCCACCAACTTGGGATCCGGTACCCTTTCCTTGCCTGACCCGTCACCCGTAATTTCCTGGGTCCTTAGGGTCCCTTCTTCCTTTGTGTTCCTGGGCCTTTCTCTTCGGTTCCTTTCTCTTTCTGTTCTTTTCCTTTCTTTCTCTCCCTCTCGCCCTGCCCGTGTCCTAGGCCTGGCTCTGGAGCAGAACTCCAGCGGAGCCTCTGCTCCCCTCCTCCTCCACTCTCACTTCCTCCTCACAGACTCAACTTCTCTCTACTCTTTTAGAACTAAGATGGTGCCCACCTTATATACCTCCTCCTCTGTGTCTGAGCCCAGGTGACCTGCAACCAATGAGCTCCATCCTATGCCCAGAAACCAGCCCCTATCTGCTCCCACATCACTAGGGTCCCCCCCCCCCTCCACTCCAGCCAGGGACATAGTCAGTCATGCCTGCATACTAATGGGAGCACCGTAGAGCTGTCCCCCGGAAATGAGGAGTGTATATGTGTGCAGCTAACTGAGCCCTGGTCCATACTACATCCTTAGCCGGGAGTGGAATACCACACCTCTGGCAGAGGTGCAATATCCCTGTAGCGGCCGAACCCTCGGGGCGCTACATAAACATTACTTTTAATCATATCCAACAGTGCAGACAACTACATAAATCAACAATACAACAGTACAAAAACAAAAAGAGAAAAAAGAAAAAAAAGAAGGGGTGGTGAGGGGGGAAGAGGAAAAAGAGAAAGAAAGATAAGAAAGGAGGGTAGGATTAGTAAATTGAAGAGGAGAAGGAGAACATAAACTAAGGCTCATTTTTAGACTCTCTAATTAGTTCCCAGCACCAACCCAGATCCAATTCACCAATTTATCAGTCTCTCACTCAAACAGCCTGTGAAACTCCGATGAGTCCTGAAACAGAATCCAGACACTCCAGATCTTCCTGAATTTATCAGCACATCCATTAAAGTCAGCAGAAAGTTCCTCCATTCTGCAGATATTAAACATTTCATTTTTTTGAGATCCTATTGATGAGGGCAGGATAGAAAGCCGAGCTTTCTCAGGACGATTTTCGACCCTACTTCCGGTAATTAGATTATAATTGGAAAATATTTTTTCCCACAAAGGTTTGATCTTACTACACTCCCACCATATGTGAAGCATAGATCCTTTTTCCACTTTACATCGCCAACATAAGTCTGAGGCTGCCGGAAATATGGTGTGAAGTTTTACTGGATACTGGTACCATCTTGCCATAATTTTGAAATTTTTCTCCTGTGCATAACATGTGACCGACATTTTGTGTGTAAACAAGAATCCTTTTCCCCAATCTGTTGAAGATATGACTACCCCCAATTCTTGTTCTCACATGTGTTGAAATTGTAACTTTCCTGAGATACTTTCCCCAATCAAATAATTATAAAGCAGTGATATTATATGATTGGGGGGAGATTCCTGTAAGAATAAACTCTTAAAAGAAGATGGTATACACTGGAATGGGGGTGCCAACCTCTGAGAAAACAAGAATGATTGCAACTGTAAGTATTCCATCCACAGCAATTTTCTAGACAGAGACCTATCCTGTAATGTATTGAATGACGGTATTTTACCATTTTCTAATATATGTAGGAGGCGAGTGTCCTCCATAGCTCTCCATCCCAAGAAAGATTCTCTCAGATATCCAGGAGGAAAGGAAAGATTAGAGAAAAGTGGCGTAAGAGGGCTGAATGTTCTAGAGGGATGGTATTCATAGTTGCATGCCAAATTTTAATTGTTCCCCTAGTCAATTCTGTCAAGCCTCCTATCGAGAAAACATCAGAGGCAAAAAGCCAAGGAAGGTGCTTCAAAGGAACACCCACCCCTTCCTGCTCAATAGTGACCCATTGTTTTGTCAGAGAGTTGACATGCCAGTCTATAAAGTGACCTAAAACAGAAGCTTGAAAGTATATTTTAACCCCTTAATAACATCTGACGTACTAATACGCATCTGTGCCCTGGGACTTAAGAGCCAGACCCGTATTAGTACGTCATCGCGATCGCGCGCGCACACAGGCTGTGCGGGCGCGATCGCCGCCGGGTGTCAGCTGATTGTCACAGCTGACACCCGGTACTATGTGCAGGGAGCGGTTCTGCACCGTTCCCAGCACATTAACCCCCGCGATGCTGCGATCGAAGTCGATCGCGGCATTGCGGGGGCAAGGGGAGGTGATCGGCGATACTCACCTCCTCTTCCGGCTTCCAGTGCAGTCTGCAAAGGCTTCCCGGGTGTTGCCATGACGACCCGATGTCGTCATGACAACATCCGGGTCACCAGAGAGCAGGAAGATTGCTCGGACATGCGCAGTGCATCTCCAAGCAATCTTCACACTGTGCACTTCTGACAGCCTTCATGGCATAGGGATGGTGCTCCATTCCTGTGCCATGCAGGCGATCAGAAAAAAAAAAGTGAAAGTCCCAGAGTGGGACAAAGTAATAAAGTGTATAAACTGTGTGAAAGTGGAAAAAAAAAAAAAAAAAAAAATGCAAAAATATTATAAAAAAATAAAAAAAATAATACACCAAAAATAAAAATATAATGTACCCATCAATAAATATTATTATAAAAAAAATAAAAAAAAAACAATAAAAGTACACATATTTGGTATCACCGCGTCCGGAACAACCTGACCTATAAAACTGTCCCACTAGTTAACCCCTTCAGTGAACACGGTAAAAAAAAAAAAAACGAAGCAAAAAACAATGCTTTATCACCATACCGCCAAACAAAAAGTGGAATAACACGCGATCAAAAAGACGCATATAAATAAAAATGATACCGCTGAAAACATCATCTCGTCCCGCAAAAAACAAGCCACCATACAGCTCCATCAGCCGAAAAATAAAAAAGTTATAGCTCTCAGAATAAAGCGATACTAAAAAATATTTTTTTCTATAAAATAGCTTTTATTGTGTATAAGCGCCAAAACATAGAAAAATGATACAAATGTGGTACCGCTGTAAACGTACTGACCCGAAGAATAAAGCTACCTCATCAATTTTACCACAGAATAAAAAAAAAAAAAAAAACAATTCCTGAATTGTTGGTTTTTGTTTATTCTGCCTTCCAAAAATCGGAATAGAAAGCGATCAAAAAATGTCACGTGCCTGAAAATGGCACCAATAACAACGTCAAGTCAACCCGCAAAAAACGAGCCGTCACATGACTGTCTGCCAAAATCTGGAAAAATTATAGCTCTCAAAATATGGCGATGCAAAAACTAGATTTTACAAAAAATGCGTCTTTTAGTGTGTGACAGCTGTCAGTCATAAAAACCCCATATGATTCTGGCATTGCTGTAATCACACCGACCCGAAGAATAAAGTCGTCTAATCACTTATACCGCACAAGGAACGGCGTCAAAAATAAACTCTTGGGTTAGGATTGGGCTAGGGTTAGGGCTGGGTTTGGGGCTAGGGTTGTGCTGGGGCTAGGGTTGTGCTGGGGCTAGGGTTGTGCTAGGGTTAGGGCTGGGGTTGGGATTTTTTTCAAAAGTAAGGAAAAAAGATGACGATATGGCGACTAGTGTTGAGAGCAAGTGCTCGCTACTTGAGTTTGCATCGGGTGCTCTGGTATGCATTGAGTATCGTGGGTATTTGAGTGACATGCTCGAGTCTCTGCCCCATATGCTTCGCAGCCAAAAAACTTTACGGGGATTGCCTGCCATGCACGAGCGATCCCCGCATGTTTTTTTTTGGGTGTCTAATAACCGTGAAACATGCGGAGCAGGGACTCGAGCATGTCACTCGAGCACACGCTGTACATGGTGCATACCTGAGTACCCGATGCAAACTCAAGTAGCGAGCACTTGCGCTCAAGAATAATGACAACTTATTCAATATGATGACCTAATGTAAACAAATTCTGTGCCGTACCTCTGGGTTCAAAATGTTCACTCTACACCTTAATAAAATCCTTGAGGGGTATAGTTTCCAAAATGGGGACACTTGTGGGGGAGCTCCACTGTTTAGGCACATCACGGGCTCTCCAAACGCGACATGGTGTCCGCTAACAAATTGAATGGAAAATCGGCTCAAATTGTTAGCGGACGCCATGTTGCTTTTGGAGAGCCCCTGTGTGCCCAAACATTGGAGCTTCCCCACAAGTGACCCCATTTTGGAAACTAGACCCCCCAAGGCACCTATCTAGATGCATAGTGAGCACTTGGAATCCCCAGGTGCTTCACAAATTGATTCGTAAAAATGAAAAAGTGAAAAAAAAAACACTTTTTCATTTTTATGAATCAATTTGTGAAGCACCTGGGGTTCCAAGTGCTCACTATGAATCTAGATAGGTGCCTTGGGGGGTCTAGTTTCCAAAATGGGGTCACTTGTGGGGGAGCTCCAATGTTTGGGCACGCAGGGACTCTCTTAATGCAACATGGTATCCGCTAACAAATTGAATGGAAAATCGGCTCAAATTGTTAGCGGACACCACATTGCGTTTGGAGAGCCCCTCTGTGCCCAAACTTTGGAGCTCCCCCACAAGTGACCCCATTTTGGAAACTAGACCCCCCAAGGCACCTTTCTAGATGCATAGTGAGCACTTGGAACCCCCAGGTGCTTCACAAATTGATTCGTAATAATGAAAAAGTGAAAAAAAAAACACTTTTTCATTTTTATGAATCAATTTGTGAAGCACCTGGGGGTTGCAACTGCTCACTATGCATCTAGATAGGTGCCTTGGGGGGTCTAGTTTCCAAAATGGGGTCACTTGTGGGGGAGCTCCAATGTTTGGGCACACAGGGGCTCTCTAAACGCAACATGGTGTCCGTTAATTATTCAAGCAAATTTTACAATCAAAAAGTCAAATGGCGCTCCTTCCCTTCCGAGCCCTACAGTGCGCCCAAACAGTGTTTTTTCCCCAAATATTGGGTATCTGCGTGCCCAGGGGAAATTGCACAACAAATTTTGCGGTCCATTTTTTCTTGTTACCCCTGTGAAAATAAAAAAAATTGGGTCTAAAGTAACATTTTTGTGAAAAAAGTTAAATGTTCATTATTTTCTTCCACATTCAAAAAATTCCTGTGAAGCACCTGAAGGGTTAATAAAGTTCTTGAATGTGGTTTTGAGCACCTTGAGGGGTGCAGTTTTTAGAATGGTGTCACTTTTGGGTATTTTCTGTCATAAAGACCTCTCAAAGTGACTTCAAATGTGATGTGGTCCCTAAAAAAATGGTTTTGTAAATTTTGTTGGAAAAATGAGAAATCGCTGGTCAACTTTTAACCCTTATAGCTCCCTAACAAAAAAAAATTTTGGCTCCAAAATTGTGCTGATGTAAAGTAGACATGTGGGAAATGTTATTTATTAACTCTTTTGTGTGACATATGGCTCTGATTTCAGGGCTTAAAAATTCAAATTTTGAAAATTGCAAAATTTTCAAAATTTTTGCTAAATTTCTGTTTTTTTCACAAATAAACGCAAGTGATATCGAAGAAATTTTTCCACAATCATGAAGTACAATATGTCACGAAAAAACAATCTCAGAATCAGTGGGATCCGTTGAAGCGTTCCAGAGTAATTACCTCATAAATTGACAGTGGTCAGAATTGTAAAAATTGGCCCGGTCATTAACGTGCAATCCACCCGCGGGGCTTAAGGGGTTAAAATTCGGAAATCCAGCTCCACTGGCTATTTAGGGCGGTTTAATGTCTGCATATTTATCCTGGGTCTATATTTACCCCACACAAACCTGATTAATGCTGTACGTAGTTTGCTGAAGAAGCTGCATGGCGAGAAATGGGAACAGTTTGAAAAATGTATAAAAAGCGGGGCAATATATCGTTTTTTACTGCGTTCATTTTACCAAACCAGGATAGTCTCAGTTTACTGTAATTCAGTAGGTCTTTATATGTACGATCCAAAAGCGATTGGTAATTTAGTGCAAAAAGTTTGAAAAGTCAGGAGAAATGAGCACGCCTAAGTATTTTTTCGCTTCTGACTTCCATTTAAAAGGGAAGTTATCCATTACATGTTCAACTTCTCTCTGTGACAGCGATACATTTAATGCCTCCGATTTTGAATAATTAACTTTAAAATTACTCAGGATCTATCAAACTCCTTCATTAAAGCAGGAAGAGATGTCTGAGGCTGAGACACATAGAGGAGAAGGTCATCTGCATATAATGCTATCTTATATGTGATGCGACCCCTGGGCCGTGGGGTACTCGGCAGCCGGGCCTCTGGTTGCTGGGGGATATCACGGTAGCTGGCCCGGTCTATGACCCAGGGCGGTCAGTAAAAGGGGGGATACTTTATAGGGGATTTAAGAAAGCGTTCGTGACGCCAACTGTGGTTTGCGGCTAGAGGCAGCCGCCGCAGCGGAGCAGTCCTCTGGAGCTGGTGTTACGGCAGCAGGGATGGTGTGGCTCTCCACAGGTAGAGGTAGCTCCAGGGCAGCATGGGGTGTAATGGTGGTGGTGCAGGGGAGAGAGACGGCAGGACGGTCCCGGAGGAAAGACGGACACTCACACAGGGGTAAGCTTCAGTTCCTTTACTGGTGATGTTGCAGGCACGGTCCAGGGTACTCCAGGCGAAGGGCACACTTTTGGACTCTCCCCATTGAGCGGGTATAGGGCCTCCTGATCCGTTGCTTTATTCTCTAAGCTTCTGACCTGCCTGGAGCTAGGCCTAGCTTGGTTACTGTCTCTCTTTGCACCTGCTGACCTGGTGGTATGGCCTTCTCTTTGGAGATCACTCTGCCTGGACGCTGGGACCTCCGTGACTCCTAGCCCTGGTACTGTAATCAGTGTTTGGTGAACCTGGGACCTGTAGTCCACCAGGGGTTCCGGTTGTTCCTACTGGGTATAAAGGGTCCCTGTAGGCGCGGACCAGGTGTCCGGTATATATATCTGCCCCCTCACTACTTCTTCCTTCTCCTCTCGCCTTCGGCCACACTCAAGGCCCTCACACGTGCTGTAGACCTTGGTTCGCCTAAGCACAGCAGCCAGCGTGCTGCTCTCTTCACTGCTTTCTGAGCGTCAGCACGCTCTCTGCTCAACTCTGAGCTGTGTTCCTCTCTGTGTCTGAACACTAAACTGAGCTGCCTAGCTCCACCCTCCCTATATATATCCCTAACGGGCTCCCTCTGCTGGTCTGAGGTGGTAAGGTGGAGGTGCGTGAATGTGTGAGGGCCTCTTGTGGAGAAGTCCATCCATGCACCTTTCTGGGTTCTGTGGCACCAATGTGCAGCAGGGTGCCACATTCCCCACTAGTAAACTCAGTACTTCTGGACTGAAGCATTTTTCTCAAACAGGTTTAAACAATAACATTTCTTCCCTTTATGGGAGGCACTTTCCTTGAACGTTACAGGTGACATTATAATACAATAATTACAACTATAAATAACAATAAAGTTACAGTCAGTCCCGTAACTTGGTGTCCATTTCACCGAAGAAAGAACATGAGGGACCCGCCTGAAAACCCTCAACGTAGTCTCTGGGCGTGGCTACAGGGCATGGGTGATCCAGGTGCTGGACCACGTCTTCGGCCACGCCAAATGGGTTTTTGTTCTGTGGTCTAATAAGGGGCACTCCAGGGAGCGCAACTATGTACATGACAGTTTTTGGGCTGCTCACAGTCCTCAGCCACTGAGTCCTTTATATATACCCTTACGGGTAACCAAATAAACACATATATTTCAGTTTATACAATAAACATAATGCAATATCCTACTGGGTAACTATTTATACTGCAGGTATTTCTCTATTTACTCCCTATACCTGACAGGGGTCTGGCCTTTTCTGCTACGTGATGACCTACGTAGTACGGGGATGCGTATAGTGTGGATGCTTGTGTAATTTCCAGCTTTATGGGTTGATGGACTGCAAGACTGCCTTAACCTCTCTACGGGACTGGAAAGTACACTGCTTACTGGGCCTTCTGGCTCTGCTTCTACTGGTGATCCTTCTTCCGGGGATTCTTCCTGAGCAGGCTCTTCTGGGGCACTTACAGGTTCTACTTGCAATGGAGGGTCTGCTGGCTGTTGGTAGAAGTGTAACACAGGTATTATTACCACTCCATCCAGTTGAGGCCAATCTGCCGGGAAATCTCCTAAGACAGTATGGAGTACTTCTTCTTTAGGCTCCTCCGGTACGGTGAGAGGCACTTCCTCCTGGGGCTTCAGCGGACTTGGCACAACTTCAGATGGTCTCTTGATACCGTTGCAGTTGTTCTTCCTCCGTCTTTGCTAATTAGACAGGTTTTCCTATTGTCGAACCTGGAATTCAACACAGTGTAAGGTTCCCTTTCCCACTGGTCGTCAAGTTTGTGGCTTCTTCTCTTTCGTTTCAACACAACTTCTCCAGGTGTCAAGGGTTCGGCTGGTGCACTCTTATTGTACTGTGCTTCCTGCTTATCTCTCACCCTACTTAGACTGTTTTCGACACAGGCCTGTACTCTCTTGTACTGCTCCTGTCGAGTCGCATCCCAGTCTTCAGTGGACATATCTGCTTCCGGCTCTACCACTCCAAGCTCCAGGTCCATGGGCAACTTTCCGTGTCTTGCTCTCATGAGGTACGCTGGAGTACAATTGGTGGAACTCACAGGTATGTGATTGTACAGATCTACCAGGTCAGGTAGTTTGTCTGGCCACTGGTTTCTTTCCTCTAGAGGTAAGGTCTTCAACAGGTCGATGACTATGTTATTCATCTTTTCACATAACCCATTGGTTTGGGGGTGGTACGGTGTAGTCTGGATCTTCTTACACCTGTACAGATGCAAAACTCTTTGAACATCTCGGCTTCAAAGGCAGGGCCTTGATCCATCAGCACTTTATCCGGGTATCCATGGGGCCTGCAGAAGTATGCTTGAAACGTCCTTGCTGCTGTTTCTGCCATCAGATCCTTGATGGGGGCTACCACCAGGAACCAGGAGTAGTGATCCACCATGGTCAGGGCATACGAGTAGCCTGACCTGCTGGGTGACAAATTGACGTAATTCAGGGCAACGATCTCCAGGGGCTGGGTTGTCTTGATGGACTGCAGGGGTGCCTTCTGGCTGCTGTAGTCTTTTCTTCTGAGACTACAGGGTCCAAAATCCCAGCACCACCTCTCTATGGAGCTTCGCATTCCAACCCAGTAAAACTGACTCTTCAGGAGAGTTTCCAGCTTTTTCCAGCCAAAGTGCAATGCTTGATCGTGGTAGACCTCCAATACCATCTGGATGTCTGTCCTGGGCACTACGATCTGCCATACCATCTCATGGGTCCTGGGGTTAACATACTTTCGGCACAGTTTCTCTCTATAGATGAACAGCCGGCTTCTCTCATTCCACAGTTGCTTGGCTTGTGGAGTCGCGTCCTTCTCCAGGGAGGAACCTTCCTGGGTTATCAGTTCTATGATACGGCTGACAACCGGGTCGCTGTCCTGGGTCTCCTTCCAACTGTGGTGAGGTAAAGGGTTTAGTGTGTTACCACGATACCTCCAGGAGGTGCGCTGCTCGTGGACCATCCCATTTCTATGGAAGGCAGGTAGCTCAATCTCCTGCAGGTCATCCACTTCTTCTTCAGTGTCCGACTGGTGAGGCTTGTGGCCTGCCCTGTACTTGATGGTGAACTGATAGTTTGACAGACGGGCCATCCAACGCTGTTCCATGGCTCCCAACTTAGCTGTCTCTAGATGTGTCAAGGGGTTGTTGTCAGTGTAAGCCGTGAACTTACTGGAGGCCAAGTAGTGCTTGAATCGTTCAGTGATGGCCCAGACCAAGGCCAGGAGCTCCAACTTGAAGGAGCTATAGTTTTCTGGATTCCTCTCGGTAGGGTGGAGCTTCCTGCTGGCATAGGCAATCACCTTCTCTTTGCCATACTGCTTCTGGCTTAACACAGCTCCTAGTCCCTCATTGCTGGCATCAGTGTACAGCAGGAATGGTTGGCTGTAGTCAGGGTAGGTCAGGATTTCTTCGCCAGTCAGGATCTCTTTCATCACTGCAAAGGACTCAGCCTGCTCTTTACCCCACTGGAAGGGGGGGTTCTTGTCTCTGTTGGACGGTATTACCAGGAGATCTTGCAAAAGTGCTGCCTTCTTGGTGTAGTCCTTTACAAACCTCCGGTAATACCCAACCAGTCCCAGGAACTGACATACCTCCTTGAGATTCTTCGGCTCCGGCCATTTCTGGATGGCAGTGACCTTCTCCGGGTCTGGTGCTACTCCTTCTGGACTGACGATGTGCCCCAGGTACTGAACCTTCCGTTTGAGCAGGTGGCACTTGGAAGGCTTCAATTTCATCCCATACCGGGACAATGCTTCAAATACCTCCACCAAGTGCTTCAAATGGTCCTCATACGTCTTGGAATACACTATCACGTCATCCAGGTATAGCAGCACGGTAGTGAAGTTACGGTGTCCCAAACAGCACTCCATCAATCTCTGGAACGTTCCAGGGGCGTTGCAGAGTCCGAACGGCATACTGTTGAACTCGCAGAGTCCCATCGGGGTAGTGAAGGCCGTCTTCTCCCGGTCCTCCTCAACAACTGCTACTTGGCAGTACCCACTCGTGAGGTCAAGGGTAGAGAAGTAATTTGCAGGCTTTAATGCAGCCAGGGATTCCTCTATACGGGGCAAAGGGTATGCATCTTTATGTGTTATGCGATTTACCTGTCTGTAATCTACACACATCCTCATGCTTCCATCCTTTTTCCTGACCAGGACCAGGGGAGCTGCACAGGGGCTACAGCTATCTCTTATAACCCCTGCCTTCCTCATGTCATGCAACATTTCCTTCGCTTTCTGGTAGTGTGCTGGTGGGATTGGCCTGTAACGTTCTTTGATGGGTGGATGGTCATCTATGGGTATATAGTGTTATACCCCTTCAAACCTCCCGAAATCAAGTGGGTGTTTGCTGAATACCTGCTAGTATTCCTGGACCACCCTGTATACACCATGTTTTTTATGGACTGGAGTGGCGTCAGTCCCAACATGGAGCTGTTGACACCAATCCTCCAACTGAGCTTCGGAGTCATTGTCCACCACTGTATCTGGTGGGGTCAAGGATTCCACTGTGTGTATGGCGTTGTTATCGTTGTTATCCACAGTATACAACCTGGCGACAGTGGTATATCTTGGTAATTTAACTTCATCCTCCCCATAATTTAGGAGTCGTACGGGTACCCTCCCATTGCGTACATCAACCACCCCTCTGGCAGTTAAGAGTGTAGGTCTGTGCTCCGAACTAATGGGCTCCACTACTGCCTGATAGTTCTGTCCTTTGAGACCTATTGCTGCTCTACACCAAATCAGCATTTCACTCATCGGGGGAATCATAATGGGTATCGTGTCTGTGACCCGTACATTACCAATTTCACCACCTGATAGCTTTACCTGTTGCTGGTACATAAGGGCTCGGATCTCTTTCTGGAGCACTCTCCTCTGCCCTGGTTTGGCGGTGTCAGCAATCTGTTGGAGCAAAAACAACACTTCTCCCAAACAGTTACCGACAATATTCGTACCAAGTATAATATACAAGTCTGTATCACCAGGATTAAACTCCACTACAATCAGCCCTTGGTCCTTTATTTCCACTCTCCCCACCTTCACTGTCACATTCTTAACCCCTACTAGGTTAAGAGAAAGGCCGTTAGAGGCATACACGGAGAGGTTCGGGGCTGGCGGCTGGAGTTCGTCTACGGACCAGAACCTTTTGTAGAGGACATCAGGCATGATGGTTACCTGAGATCCAGTGTCCAGCAGGGCAGGTGTCGCGATGCCATCCAGCACAATGGACAGGAAAGGTCTTACTCCCACGAACCGATGGTACCAGTTTGATGGGCCTGCTTGATTTACTCCTGGGTGTCGGCCCTTGGCCCAATGGTTTGCTCGTTTAAAGGACAGTTCCGCGCTGTGTGGCCTGCCTTCTGGCAGCGGTAGCAGATGAACTCTCCTGGAGGGCGACGTTGGTCGTTGGTCCTCCCATGGGGTGGCGTTGTCCTCCTCTGGGGTGGCGTTGTCCTCCTACGGGGTGGCGTTATCCTCCTTCTTCTTCTCATCCAGGGGACAGCCTCAGGGCTGTCGGCGAGTAGTATCCGTCCTTCCGGCTCGGGCTCCTCCTGTAGCTACAGGGTGCTGAGGACAGTGGCCAGGGTTTTACTTAACTGGCGCACTTCATAGCGCAGGCTGTCCAGCTCGCTAGGTGGCACTGTTTCCATCTTTGTTTCCACCGTTAGTGAAGGAGCAGTGGGTGCTGCGGGCACTGGGGTGGCCCCACCCTGGGAACGCTGGATAGCAGTATCTGATGTTTCCAGGGGCTGCAGACCCTTTATAGCCTCGTCCTTAAGGGACGAACCTGTTTCAGGGCCTGCAGGGCTTCCTGTAAGCGCCAGGCATAGTCCTGGACACTGTCCTCAGGTTTCTGGACACAGTGGTAGAACCTCATCCGGAGGTCTGTCTCAGTGCGGTTTTCAAACACAGTTTGCAGTCTCTTAAAGATGATGAATACTGATTCCTAGTCTGTGGCTGGCTAGGTTTCAATTTCCCGCTCTCTGTTTACCGGTCATAGAATACATGTCTAGCACACCGCATATTTTCCTCTTGAATCCGGACAGGGTGTCCGGTTTTCCATTATACTGGGGAAGCCATTTCTGTTAGAACCCTTCTGTTTGTTTTTGTTTCTATCTTGTGTTTTGCGGTCACGTGACCATCTTCCTATATATTCCAGCTACGCCCTTCTGGCCTTGCTGGACTTCAGTGTTGTTTTGACTGTCTCTCTAGCCAGGTGCTTTTGTGCCTATCTATCTCTAGTTTGCTTGGTCCTCTGGACCTCTAGTACTTTTGTCAGTTTTTCTTTTGCTCTGCAACAACTTCTGTTAGGAGGTGTCCCATTTTTATCCCAGTCCTTAGTTCTTTTAGGGACCCCTCCCTTTTTCTATAGGTCTCCATTCAGACTAGCCGAGGACGCAGGCGGGTCTGTTCACTAGGAACAGGTTGCCCGCTACAACTTAGGGACTCAGCTTAGTCTTACTGTAGGGACAGCTCTCCCCTTTTCTCCCTAGTTTATGTTGAAGATCATAACAGTAAGTCCAGCCCAAACAAAAAAAACTTTAAGGAAAGAAATCCGGGGATCAGTATGGTTTCTGTTCAAAATTTGGCTCAACGCCTGCAGGGATTGTCTCTGGAGGTGTCCGAGCTCCGGCAACACGTGAGTAGCTGTTCTGGAGCGCATTTTGTCAAACCCAAGGTAGGGTTCCCTGATATTTTTTATGGTAAACAACAAGATTTTTTTTCCATTAAAAATGCTTGTTTATTATATTTTCGTTTGAGACCAAGGTCCTCTGGGAATGAATCACAGCGCATTGGGTTTATCATGTCACTTTTGCGCAAGGAACCACAGGGGTGGGCCTTTTCTCTCCAACCTAATGATCCTTGTTTTAGGTCAGTGGAGGATTTGTTTTCTGCTATGGGGCTATTGTATGACGATCCTGATCGAGTCTCATCTGCTGAGACAGAACTGAGGCGTTTGAATCAGGGGTCAGGTGATGTTGAAAATTATTGTACACACTTCAGAAGGTGGTACTCAGAAGTGAAATGGAATGATTCGGCGTTAAAATGTTTTTTTTCTTGCTGGTCTAAGTGAAAGGATTAAGGATCTGCTGATTGCCTTTCCTGCACCTGAGACCTTGCAAGAAGCCATGCAATTAGCTATACGTGTGGACAGGAGACAGCGTGCCAGGGTTACTGATGAAAAAATTCCTGCAATGGCAGCTCCTAGTCCCCAGAGGGTCTGCTTGGATGGCGGAGAACCGATGGAGGTTGAGGCGATGTCACTCCGCTCTCAGGAAAGAGACTGCAGGTTTTCCAAGGGATTGTGTTTTTATTGTGGTAAACCTGACCATTTGATTAAGAACTGTGAGCTTCGTTTAAGTAAAGAAAAAAAAAGGTCAGTTACGCCCGTATTGCTTGTTTGAGCTCTAAGGGAGTATTTCTTTCAGGGAGTACCTCATTGCAGGAAGATTTGATTGAATTTCAGGTATTTGTGGATTGTGGCTCAACACTTAATGTGATTGATAAGGGGTTTTTGGAAAAACTTAAATTGGAATCCAAACCTTCATCATCACCTATTTCTGTGATTGCAATTGATAACACTCCTTTGAAATGTATTACTCACAATGTTGCTGCATTTCCCCTCACTATCAATGGCATTCACCAAGAGAATTTGGATTTGGTGGTATTAAATAATTTACCCTCTCCAGTCGTTTTAGGTTTGCCTTGGTTAAAACTGCACAATCCTTTACTGGACTGGTCTACTAATGAGATTAAGTCTTGGAGTCCTAAGTGCTATGATAAATGTTGTAATGGTCGCATTGCGGCTGTGGAAAAAGGGGAATTACCTGTACCTATTCAGGATTTTTGGAAGGTTTTTTCAGAGGAGGAGTCGCAAGTTTTACCTCCTCATAGGGACTGTGATTGCACAATTGAGTTTGTTCCTGGAGCTACTCTTCCCAAGAGTCGCTTATTTAATCTGACTATCCCTGAAAGAAAGGCCTTGGAGGAATACATACAGACGAGCTTGGCTGCTGGTCACATTAGACCTTCTAAGTCGCCTGTGGCCGTTGGATTTTTCTTTGTTAAAAAAAAGGACGGTGGTTTACGTCCATGTCTGGACTTTCGTGAAATTAATAAGATTACCGTACGCAATTCCTACCCATTGCCGTTAATTCCTGACTTGTTTAACCAGTTAGTGGGGTCCAAGTGGTTCTCTAAAATTGATCTCCGGGGGACATACAATTTGTTACGAATGAAGGAGAGTGATGAATGGAAAATGGCTTTTAACACTCCGGTAGGTCATTTTGAGAATCTGGTGATGCCTTTTGGTCTTACCAATGCACCCGCGTTTTTTCAGAACCTTATTAATGACATCCTGAGACCTTTGATTGGTAAGAATGTGGTTGTGTATTTGGATGACATTCTGATTTATTCACCAGATCTGGAGTCCCATTGGCAGAGCGTACGTGAGGTGTTACATAGTTACATAGTTACATAGTTACATAGTTTATAAGGCCGAAAAAAGACAAGCGTCCATCCAGTTCAGCCTATTTCTTGTGCACTGCAGCTATTCCGCTATTCCTATACCATGCGGTATAGGCCAATTTACATCATTGAGGAAAAATTCACTTCCCGACACCAATGTGGCAGTCAGATTAAATCCCTGGATTAATTAACTAAGCATATGATGTAATTTTATTGTTCTCAAGAAAGGCGTCCAGGCCTCTCTTGAACTCATTAAGTGAGTTGGACATCACCACTTCCTCTCCCAGAGAGTTCCAGAGTCTCACGGCTCTGACCGTAAAGAATCCCCTTCTATGCTGGTGCAGGAACCTCCTTTCCTCCAGACGCATAGTGTGCCCCCTCGTCTTTGTCACCATCCTTGGTATAAACAGGTCATGGGAGAGATCTCTGTACTGCCCCCTGATGTATTTATACATGTTTATGAGGTCTCCCCTAAGCCTTCTCTTTTCCAATGTAAACAGGCCTAATTTTGACAACCTCTCTGGGTATTCTAGTCCCTCCATTCCCTTTATTACCTTAGTCGCCCTCCTTTGTACCCTCTCTAGCTCCAATATGTCTTTCCTGAGCACCGGAGCCCAGAACTGTGCACAATATTCTAAGTGCGGCCTTACCAGCGCTTTATACAGAGGAAGAACAATGTTCTCATCATATGCCCCTATTCCTCTTCTGATGCATGCCATGACTCTATTTGCCTTCGCAGCTGCTGCCTGACACTGGGCACTCCAATTTAATTTGCTATTAACCAAGACGCCCAGGTCCTTCTCCATGTCAGATTTCCCCAACGGTTTCCCATTTAATATGTATGGGTGACTGCTGTTTTTCTTTCCCATGTGCATGACCTTACATTTATCGGCATTGAACCCCATTTGCCATTTTTTGGCCCAACACCCCAATTTATCTAAATCCTCCTGTAGCTGTGCCCTATCCTCATCTGTATTAACTACTTTACAAAGTTTAGTATCATCTGCAAATATTGCTATTTTACTATGCAACCCTTCCACTAGATCATTAATAAATATATTAAATAATATAGGGCCCAAGACAGACCCTTGAGGCACCCCGCTAGTAACCCTGACACCCCCTGAGCTTACTCCATTGATAACCACCCTCTGCTTTCTATCACTCAGCCAGCTATTTACCCACTTGCACACATTATGCCCCACTCATTTTATATACCAACCTTTTGTGTGGCACGGTATCAAACGCTTTGGAGAAGTCAAGGTATACAACATCCACTGACTCTCCCCGGTCCAGCTGTGAGCTCACCTCCTCGTAGAAGGCGATCAGGTTTGTTTGGCAGGAGCAATCCCTCATGAATCCATGTTGATATGGAGTTAGACAGTTATTATCATTAAGATATTCTACAATAGCATCTCTAAGAAATCCTTCAAACAATTTACCCACAACAGACGTTAAGCTGACTGGTCTATAGTTCCCAGGGTCACTTTTAGACCCCTTTTTGAATATTGGTACCACATTTAGTCTAGTGGGATAGTCCCTGTCCATAAAGAGTGCTTGAATATAAGATACAGTGGTCTGTCTATCACATTACTTAATTCTTTTAGTACCCGGGGGTGTATGCCATCTGGGCCTGGTGACTTGTCTATTTTGATATTATTTAGGCGTTTCTGAACTTCCTCCTGGGTTAGGTGGGTGATATTTAGCGGAGGGTTTACTTTATCACTCTGCATTTCCTCCGATAAATTTTCTTTTGTGAAAACAGTGGAGAAGAAGCTATTGAGTAGGTTTGCTTTACCTTCTTCGCCCTCTATGATTTTACCCAGGTTATTTTTCAATGGGGCAACGCCATCAGTTTTAATCCTTTTACTGTTTATATAGTTAAAGAACAGTTTGGGATTCGTTTTACTTTCCTTGGCAATTAGTCTCTCTGTCTCCTCTTTTGCTATTCTTATTTGTTTCTTACAGATTTTGTTTTTTTCCCTATAAGATATTAGCGCTTCCTCGCTGCCTTCTTGTTTAAGTTTACCGAAAGCCCTTTTTTTGTTTTTCATTGCCCTCTTGACTTCCTTATTTAGCCACATTGGCTTCCTCCTATTCCTAGCCCTTTTATTCCCATAAGGTATGTACCTTCTACAGTGACTATGTAGGACTGTTTTGAAAATTTCCCATTTTCTATCCGTGCTCCTATTACTGTAGATACTATCCCAGTCTATAAGGTGAAGGGCATCTCTTAGCTGATCAAACTTTGCCCTCCTGAAGTTCAGTGTTTTTGTGACTCCCTCGCTGGGCACCCTACTGAAGCACATGTGGAATTGTATAATGTTGTGGTCACTATTTCCCAGGTGCTCCCCGACCTGCACATCAGTTATTCTGTCTGGCCTGTTAGTTAATATTAAGTCTAAAAGGGCCGTCCCTCTAGTTGGTTCCTGCACAAGTTGTGACAAATAATTGTCTTTGATAATTGACAGAAACCTGTTTCCTTTCTGAGATCTACAGCTTTCGGTTTCCCAGTCTATATCGGGGTAGTTGAAGTCCCCCATAATAATCACCTCGTTATTTTTTGCTACTTCGTCTATTTGTCTCATTAATAGACTTTCCGTGGCTTCTGCTATATTTGGTGGTTTATAACAGACTCCTATGATAATTTTATTATTGTTTTTTGCCCCATGTATCTCCACCCATAAGGACTCGACCTCCTCATTTCCCTCCCATACATCCTCCCACATTGTAGGCTTTAGACACGTCTTTACATATAGACAGACTCCACCCCCTTTCCGACTTCTTCGATCCCTTCTAAACAGACTGTAACCCTGTAAGTTAACTGCCCAGTCATAGCTTTCATCTAACCATGTCTCGGTTATTCCCACTATGTCATAGTTACCTGTAGATATTTCTGCTTCCAGTTCATCCATCTTGTTTGTCAGGCTCCTGGCATTTGCTAGCACGCAGTTTACACAATTTTGTTTTGTTCCAATCTTCTCCCTGTGGATTGTATTAGAAATTTTCTTACCTCCCTTCCAAGCATCTTGTCTTGGACCTTCTTTGTCGCACTTCATATCTTTCATTAGTATGTTCTCTGGTTGCATGTTCGTGTCCGGCGTTTTTCTTCCCATCCCCTCTTCTTCTAGTTTAACACCCTCCTGATGAGTGTTGCGAGTCTCCTGGCGAATGTGTGTTTTACGGGTTTGTTGAGGTGTAGTCCGTCTCTGGCAAGGAGTCCGTCATAGAGGTAATTCACACCGTGGTCCAGGAATCCACGGCAGTTGCAGTTATTGAGTGATAATTCACTTTTTGCTAAGCTGGAGAAATGTGAGTTCGCTGTGCAGAGAATTAGTTTTTTGGGCTACATTATCTCCAGCGAGGGGTTCAGATGGACCTGGTGAAGGTTCAGGCTGTGCAGGAATGGCCTAGGCCTATTGGTTTGAAATCGATACAGAGATTTTTGGGTTTCGCCAATTATTACAGGAAATTCATTAAGAATTTTTCTATAATTGTTAAGCCGCTGACCGATCTCACTAGGAAAGGTGCGAATACGGTCCAGTGGACTACGGAGGCCATTGAAGCTTTTGTTTATCTCAAGGAGAGGTTCAGTTCTGCCTCAATCCTTATGCATCCTGATGAGACCAAGCCTTTTTTGGTCGAGGTTGATGCTTCTTCGGTGGGGGTCGGTGTTGTTTTGTCTCAGGAGAACGAGGATGGAGTACATCCCTGTGCTTTTTTTTCGAAAAAATTTTCAGAAACCGAACTTAATTACGATGTTGGTAATCGGGAATTGCTGGCTATTAAACTCGCGTTTGAACATTGGCATCATTTCTTGGAAGGTGCTAAATTTCCCATTCAGGTTTTCACAGATCATAAGAATTTGATCTATCTGGATGCTGCCAAACGCTTGAATGCCCATCAAGCTAGGTGGGCACTTTTTTTTCTCGGTTTAATTTTTCTGTTACCTATATCCCTGGTACTAAGAATGTTAAAGCCGATGCTTTATCTCACAGCTTTTCTCCCATGGTTGGTACCGAGGAGGAGGAGAGCATTTTACAGGAAGGAGTTGTGGTAGCAGCATTGGACTCCGTTTTGGAAGATGGGATTCTGAAAGCCCAAGAGGATGCCCCATCTAACACTCCTCATGGGAGGTTGTTTGTACCTAGAACCTTTAGGAGAGATTTGTTTGTGGAGTATCATGAGTCTCGGTTGGCAGGTCATCCAGGAATTTCTGAGACTAAGAGACTTATCAGTCGCAGTTTTTGGTGGCCTGGGTGGCAGAAGGAAGTCATCAAGTGGGTGTGTCAATGTACGGTGTGCGCTAGGTCTAAGGCTTCACATACCCGTGCTGCGGGGTTGCTTTACCCTCTGGAGGTTCCTAGTGCGCCTTGGACGCATCTGGCAATGGATTTTATTACTGACCTTCCTGTATCCGAGGGTTTCACTGTAATCTGGGTGGTCGTGGACCGTTTTAGCAAGATGTGTCATTTGGTTCCATTCATTAAGCTACCCTGCGCTAAGACACTCGCTAAGGCGTTTGTTAAGGAAATTGTCAGGCTCCATGGCGTTCCCACCGACATTGTTTCTGATAGGGGACCTCAGCTTGTGGCTCGCTTTTGGCGTGCATTTTGTGACAGGTTGGGAGTCCATTTGTCATTTTCGTCTGGTTATCATCCTGAGTCTAATGGACAGACTGAAAGAAAGAACCAGGATGCTGAACCGTTTTTGCGTTGTTTTGTGGCAGACAATCAAGAGGGGTGGTCTGAGTTTCTGCCACTCGCAGAATTTGCTCTTAACAACCATACATCCTTATCTGCTGGGTGTTCTCCTTTTTTTTTTGTACTGGGAGACATCCGTCTTTTGGTTCGTTCTCCAAATTGGGGTCGGTAATGCCCGTGGAGGAGAATTTTTCCGGTGATTTGGAGAGAGTTTGGACTAATGTACGTTGTAACCTTCAAGAGGTTAACAAAAAGTCCAAGAAGTATTTTAACAGGAAACGTAAAGAGGTTTTGTTTACTGTGGGTGACATGGTTTGGTTGTCCTCAAAGAATCTGGATTTTGGCTGTTGGAGCTGAAAAGAGGACATCGGTAAACCAGGGGAGGAGTCCTGAGGAGATAATTTGCATATTCCCACTGCATTTTGGGGTAAGTGAAGAGTCTCCGCGAGCTCAAAGAACACTGGATTTTGGCTGTTGGAGCTGAAAAGAGGACATCGGTAAACCAGGGGAGGAGTCCTGAGGAGATAATTTGCATATTCCCACTGCATTTTGGGGTAAGTGAAGAGTCTCCGCGAGCTCAAAGAACACTGGATTTTGGCTGTTGGAGCTGAAAAGAGGACATCGGTAAACCAGGGGAGGAGTCCTGAGGAGATAATTTGCATATTCCCACTGCATTTTGGGGTAAGTGAAGAGTCTCCGCGAGCTCAAAGAACACTGGATTTTGGCTGTTGGAGCTGAAAAGAGGACATCGGTAAACCAGGGGAGGAGTCCTGAGGAGATAATTTGCATATTCCCACTGCATTTTGGGGTAAGTGAAGAGTCTCCGCTAGCTCAAAGAACACTGGATTTTGGCTGTTGGAGCTGAAAAGAGGACATCGGTAAACCAGGGGAGGAGTCCTGAGGAGATAATTTGCATATTCCCACTGCATTTTGGGGTAAGTGAAGAGTCTCCGCTAGCTCAAAGAACACTGGATTTTGGCTGTTGGAGCTGAAAAGAGGACATCGGTAAACCGCGCGCCGGTAGGCGCGCGCATTTTGAAGCTTTTTTTTTAAGCTTTTTTCACTGTTTTCAGAACATTAACAATAAGAACATGGAAGAGTCCATGAGCCATTTGGTGAGCTGCATATCCTGCTACATGTTCACAGACTTGCCAGTGGAAAACCCAAACTTCACATGCCAGAAATGCAAGCTTGTGTCCCTGTTGGAGGAAAAGTTGCGAAATCTAGAAGAGAGGTTAACTACCTTGAAAATCATTAAGGAAGGTGAAGAGTTCTTAGACAGAGCAGAATTATCTCTTCATGATTCAGAAAGAGAAGAAATTCGAACTGCACCTGACGAAACAGAGGAATGGAAGCATGTGACCCACAGAAGCAGGAGGATCGAGAGGCAGTCAGCACCCATACTGCTCAGGAACCAGTACCAGGCTCTCACGCAGGAGAACCATGAAGAAATACAGCAAAATAAGACTTTGCCAGCAATGAATAACCTTGTAAGCCCTCAGAATCCTCCTGGATGGAGAAAGAAGAATGTTGTGAAGAAAAAACGGAGAGTGGTGGTCATGGGGGATTCCCTGTTAAGAGGAACAGAGGCCGCTATCTGCAGACCAGACATAACCTCAAGAGAAATGTGCTGTCTTCCAGGAGCAAAAATTAAAGATGTGTCTGACAGGATATCAAGACTCTTCAGACCTACAGATCACTACCCATTCCTGCTAATACATGTGGGGACAAATGACACCGCAAGAAAGGACCTGGAAACCATCTGCAGTGACTTTGAAGACTTAGGGAAGAAAGTGAAAGAATTGGGAGCGCAGGTGGTCTTCTCATCCATCCTCCCAGTGGATGGCCATGGAACAATGAGGTGGAATAAGATTCTACAGGTGAACAACTGGCTACGTCGATGGTGCCGTCAACAAGGATTTGGATTTCTGGATCACAGAATGAATTACCTATACGATGGACTACTTGCTAGAGATGGGGTGCACCTTACGAAGACTGGAAAACATGTATTTGGAAGTCGCCTTGCTACACTCATCAGAAGAGCTTTAAACTAGAACAATGTGGGAAGGGAAGCAAAAGGCCAGAAAAAGCCATACAGCTGACAAATACTATTGAGATCTCTGCTACTGGAAGTGGAAAAGAAGAACAAAGACAAAACAATTTAAATAATAAAAATATGGGAGGAAGAGAAACCAATCACAAACTAAAATGTTTTTATACAAATGCACAAAGCATGGGCAACAAACAAGGAGAATTGGAACTACTAATGCAGGAAAAGGAATATGATGTCATTGGAATCACTGAAACTTGGTGGGACGATACACATGATTGGAATAAAAGGCTAAAAGGATACAACTTATTTGCAAGAAACAGACTTGATAAACGAGGAGGAGGTGTTGCATTGTATGTTAGAAAAGCGTATATCTGCACAGAGATTGAAGCTTCAGAGACTGGGAGTTCTGTGGAAACTGTTTGGGTAAGAATACAAGGAGAGAACAACGGAAAGGACACCATTGTAGGCATTTACTACAGGCCACCTGGGCAAGCTGAAGATATGGATGAACTCTTTATGTATCAAATGACCAAGTTCTCCAAAAAATATGACGTAGTGGTCATGGGAGATTTCAACTATCCAGACATTTGTTGGGAATCTCTCTCAAGTAAAACTAACAGGTCAAGCAAATTCTTATCCTCTCTTGCTGACAACTTTATCTTCCAAAAGGTAGGGGAGAAAACAAGGGGATCTGCTACTTTGGATCTAATCCTTATAAACAGGGAGGAAATGGTTGAGGAGGTAAAGGTGGCTGGGACGCTAGGAGGCAGCGATCATGCTATTATAGAATTTTGGATAACTAGAGGAGGAAGACATGTGAAGACTCAAACTTCAAGGTTAGATTTTAGAAAGGCAGATTTTAAGAGACTCAGAAAGAGAATAGGAGGGATCCAATGGCTGGATGTCCTTAAGGACAAAAATGCCCAGGAAGGATGGGAAATTTTTAAAAATGAGATTCTCAAAGCACAATCGTTAACAATCCCGAAAAGTAGGAAGAATGGGAAGCATTTAAGGAAACCAGGATGGATGAACACAGAACTTAAACACATGCTAAAAAGAAAGAAAGAAATGTTTATTAAATGGAAAGAGGGAGGCATATCTAAAGAAGATTATAATGCAGTCTGCAGATCCTGTAGGGCACGTATCAGGTTAGCTAAAGCTGACAATGAATTAAGGCTTGCAAGAGATGTCAAAAGCAATAAAAAAGGATTTTGGGGGTATGTCAGAAGTAAAAGAAAAGTCAAAGATGCTATAGGATTTTTACAGGATGAAAATGGAGAAATGGTAAGAGAGGATGTTGAGAAGGCCGAACTTTTTAATTCCTATTTTGCATCTGTTTTCTCTCAGAAAGAAAATGTAACATCAACTGATCTTCACTGTCCTTTTAAAGGAATAGAGGAATCCAAGTTATCTGTAAACAGAAAGATTGTGAGGGAATATTTAGCTAACATAAATGAGTTCAAGTCTCCAGGTCCAGATGAATTACACCCCAGAGTACTGAAGGAGATCGTAGAAGAAATTTTAGAACCACTCTCCATAATCTTTGAAAATTCTTGGAGAACAGGAGAAGTCCCAGAAGACTGGAGAAGAGCAAATGTTGTTCCTATCTTCAAAAAGGGGAAGAAGGTGGACCCAGGGAACTATAGGCCGGTGAGTCTGACTTCTATACCAGGAAAGATCTTTGAACAAATTATTAAACAACATGTATGTAAGTACATGGATAAGAATGAAGTGATTAACCAGAGTCAGCATGGGTTTGTAACTAACAAGTCATGTCAGACTAACTTAATTTCCTTCTATGACAGAATCACTGACTGGGTGGATCAGGGAAATGCTGTAGATATAGTATATCTTGACTTCAGCAAAGCATTTGACAAAGTATCTCACACCATCCTTATTGAAAAAATGACCAAGTATGCAATGGACCAGGCAACTGTTAGGTGGATTCATAACTGGCTTAGTGATCGGACTCAAAGGGTGGTTGTAAATGGCTTCACATCCAGCTGGATGAATGTCTCAAGTGGGGTACCACAGGGCTCCGTCCTGGGACCTGTATTGTTCAACATCTTTATCAATGATTTAGATGAAGGAATTGAGGGTAAACTGATTAAATTTGCTGAGTCAACAGTGTGATGCAGCAGCAAAAAAGGCAAATACAATTCTGGGATGTATTAACAGAAGCATACAGTCTAGATCACGTGAAGTCATTATCGGTCTTTACTCCTCTTTGGTCAGACCTCATCTGGAATACTGTGTACAGTTTTGGGCACCACATTTTAAAAAAGACATAGACAAACTGGAGCAAGTTCAGAGAAGAGTGACCAGAATGGTGACTGGTCTGCAAACCATGTCCTATGAGGAACGGTTGCAGGATTTGGGAATGTTTAGCTTGCAAAAAAGAAGACTGAGAGGAGACTTAATAGCTGTCTACAAATATGTCAAGGGCTGTCACATTGTAGAAGGATCATCTTTATTCTCATTTGCACAAGGAAAGACTAGAAGCAATGGGATGAAACTAAATGGGAGGAGACACAGATTAGATATTAGAAAAAACTTTTTGACAGTTAGGGTGATTAATGAGTGGAACAGGCTGCCACGAGAGGTGGTGAGTTCCCCTTCAATGGACGTCTTCAAACAGAGGCTGGACAGACATCTGTCTGAGATGATCTAGTGAATCCTGCTTTGAGCAGGGGGTTGGACCAGATGACCCAGGAGGTCCCTTCCAACTCTACCATTCTATGATTCTATGATTCTATGAATCTGCGGTTGAGGATTCCCTCTAAAAAATTGGGTCCGAAGTTTGTGGGGATATTTAAGGTTAACCAGTCTGCTGTTAGGTTGGAGGTTCCCTCCTCCTGAAAGATTAATCCTGTGTTTCATGTTTCCTTGTTAAAAAAAACTGATGTATCTGATAGGGAGGCCATTGTCACAGTTCCTCCGGTGGTGGAAGACGGCGAATATGAAATTTCTCGTATCCTGAATTCAAGAGAGCATAGAGGGATATTGCAGTATCTCGTCGCTTGGAAAGGTTTTGGTCCCGAGGATAACTCCTGGGTAAAGGCGGATGATGTCTCTGCCCCTAGACTTGTCAGAGCTTTCCACAAGAGATTTCCGGATAGGCCTGGGCCTGGAGGATTCGGAGGATCCTCCTAAAAGAGGGGGTACTGTTAGAACCCTCCTGTTTGTTTTTGTTTCTATCTTGTGTTTTGCGGTCACGTGACCATCTTCCTATATATTCCAGCTACGCCCTTCTGACCTTGCTGGACTTCAGTGTTGTTTTGACTGTCTCTCTAGCCAGGTGCTTTTGTGCCTATCTATCTCTAGTTTGCTTGGTCCTCTTGACCTCTAGTACTTTTATCAGTTTTTCTTTTGCACTGCAACAACTTCTGTTAGGAGGTGTCCCATTTTTGTCACAGTCCTTAGTTCTTTTTGGTGCCCCTCCCTTTTTCTATAGGTCTCCGTTCAGACTAGCTGAGGACGCAGGCGGGTCTGGTCACTAGGAACAGGTTGCCCGCTACAACGTAGGGACTCAGCTTAGTCTTACTGTAGAGACAGCTCTCCCCTTCTTTCGCTAGTTTATGTTGCAGATCATAACAATTTCGCTCCAGGGATATACGGCAGGGCCATGGGTATTAACGTGGTCACGACCCATGCTGGTGGAGCGGCCGCTCCAGCCTGTGCAGCGCCGGGCGCAGGTTGGGCATCTGGAGCGTTAACCGGTGCTCCGGCGGCTTGCTGGTCTTCGGCCATGGTTGTGCTCCCCTAGTGAACCGGAGCCTACCTTCTTCACTTCTTATCAGGTAGGCCGCAGCTCCGCGGGCGGCGGTCTTCTTCCAGGACCTTGCGTCGCTCACGTATGACGTCAGAGCGCCCTCTGGGTTCCTTCCAGGACCTGATGCTTCCTGGTTCGACATCAGTGGCGGGGCGTGTCTTGGGCTTCGTGCGCTTCCAGCGGTTACGCCCCTCCGATTCCCGCGGTTACGCCCCTCTTCTTCCGGCGCGGCAACAGGAAGATGGCGGACAATGGCGAGAAATCTCGGGAATGGCGGGAAAACTTCACCACAGTGAGTATTACAGTCTCTTAAGGCGCACAGTACCCGGTGGCAACGGGCATGGAATCCTGTTCGTGACGCCAAGGCTGATGCGCCCCCTGGGCCGTGGGGTACTCGGCAGTCGGGCCTCTGGTTGCTTGGGGATATCACGGTAGCTGGCCCGGTCCGTGACCCAGGGCGGTCAGTAAAAGGGAGGATACTTTATAGGGGATTTAAGAAAATGTTCGTGACGCCACCTGTGGATTGCGGCTAGAGGGAGCCGCCGCTGTGGAGCAGTCCTCTGGAGCTGGTGTTACGGCAGCAGGGATGGTGTGGCTCTCCACAGGTAGAGGTTGCTCCAGGGCAGCGTGGGGTGTAATGGTGGTGGACCAGGGGAGAGAGACGGCAGGATGGTCCTGGAGGAAAGAAGGACACTCACACGGGAGTAAGCTTCAGTACCTTTACTGGTGATGTTGCAGGCACGGTCCAGGGTACTCCAGGCGAAGGGAACACTTTTGTACTCTCCCCAGTCAGCGGGTATAGGGCCTCCTGATCCGTTGCTTTATTCTCTAAGCTTCTGACCTGCCTGGAGCTAGGTCTAGCTTGGTTACTGTCTCTCTTTGCACCTGCTGACCTGGTGGTAAGGTCTTCTCTTTGGAGATCACTCTCCCTGGATGCTGGGACCTCCGTGACTCCTAGCCGTTGTACTGTAATCAGCGTTTGGTGAACCTGGGACCTGTAGTCCTCCAGGGGTTCCGGTGGTTCCTACTGGGTATAAAGGGTCCCGGTAGACGCGGACCCGGTGTCCGATATATATATATCGGGGTGAGCCTGGTATGCTCCTCTGCCCCCTCACTACTTCTTCCTTCTCCTCTCGCCTTTGGCCACACTCAAGGCTCTCACACATGCTGTAGCCCTTGACTCGCCTAAGCACAGCAGCCAGCATGCTGCTCTCTGAGCGTCAGCACGCTCTCTGCTCAACTCTGAGCTGTGTTCCTCTCTGTGTCTGTGACTTGCCCAGGGGAATGGGGATGACTCGGTACCCGGGCCTTTAGCCTGGCCTTTAGGGATGTCGCGGTGGTCGGCTCCGGGGCCCGTACCCTGGGGTCGCTCCTTAAAAAGGGTGGATATTTGTTAATTTTAAGATAGAGTTCGTGACGCCACCTGTGGCTTCTGGTGAGGATCACCAGCGCTGCGCAGTCCACTGAGGCCATTGATAAGGCAGCTTGATGGTATAGCTCCCCACAGGTGGAGCTAGGCCTCAGGGCAGTGTATGACGGGGAATGCAGCATAGGCGAGACCGAGCCAGGTCAGAGCAAGAACAGGGACAGACACGATAGTCACTTCAGTACATTTTACTGAAGGAAATTCAGGCACATCCCGGAGCGCTGTAGGGTGAAGGGTGCATGTCAGGATCCTCCCCAATGAGCGGTTTTTGGGCCTCCTGCTTCTTGCCTCTGCATAGTAAGTTTCTGACCTGCCTGGAGCTAGGCCTAACTTTGTCTCTGTCCTGCGCTGGCTGACCTTGTGGTAGGGCCTTTTCTTGGATTACATGCACCTTAGCTGCGGGCCTATGTGTCTCCTGGCTCTGTTACGTATCAGCACTTTAGCGATCCTGGGACTTGTAGTTCTCCAGGGATTCCGGTTTATCTTACTGGGTCGTGGAGATCCCGGTAAGCTTCGGACCCGGTGTCCGGTAACCGCTTCGGGGTGAGCCAATTAAGCTCCTCTGCCCCCTATGTGCTAACTCTATACTCGCCTTCGGCCTACTTGGGCCCTCACTAGGCTACTCACACTAACGGCAGCTTGCCGCGCTTCACCGATCTTATGGCGCCGGCACGCCTAAAGCTCACCACTCTGAGCTACAACTGAGTCTGGATCTGGATAAGCTCCACTGCAGGATAGCAATTGCAGGAGCTGGAACAGGCTTTTGTCCTCTGAGGTAACTCCTCTCAGGCTGTACTGGACTCACTGCTAAACCAGAATAGACTAACTCTGACTAACTGCCGCCTGGCTCCACCTTCCCTATTTATCTATCCCTAACGGGCTCCCTCTGGTGGTCTGAGGTGGAAGGTGGAGATGTGTGAATGGTTATGGGGGCCTCTTGTGGAGGAATCCTTCAATACACCCTTCTAGGATCTGTGATACCAAGCACAGCTGGGCATCACATTTGAACACTAAACTGAGCTGCCTAGCTCCACCCTCCCTATACATATCCCTAATGGGCTCCCTCTGCTGGTCTGAGGTGGTAGGGTGGAGGTGTGTGAATGTGTGAGGGCCTCTTGTGGAGAAGTCCATCCATGCACCCTTCTGGGTTCTGTGGCAAGAATGCACAACAGGGCGCCACATATGTCCTGGTACCTATTTTAACCCCATGAATATTGCTGTTTTTCCTTATTGCGTTGACCAAGAGTTCCATCACTATCACATACAGAAGGGGGGACAGAGGGCACCCTTGTCTAGTTCCGTTTCGTATCGCAAAAGGTAAGGACAAGGTTCCATTGACCCTAACTCTAGCAGTAGGGCCAGAGTACAGGGAAAAAATTAGCTGTAAAAATTGTGGTCCAATGCCTATTTGACATAATGCCTCCTTCATAAACCCCCAATGAACCCTGTCAAAGGCCTTCTCTGAATCAACAGATAAAAGGCCCATATATATGGAGTGACTTTTAGCTTTAGAGATTAGCAACATGCTCATAATAGTGTTGTCTCTTGCCTCTCGGCCCTGAATAAATCCTACTTGATCCTACTTGATCAGTATTTATAAGAGAGGGCAACAATGCGGTAAGTCTTTCTGTTAGTATTTTTGAGAGTAGTTTAATGTCCACATTTATTAATGATATGGGTGTATAATTAGCTGTGATTGTAAGATCCTTACCTGGTTTAGGGAGAACGTTAATATGAGCTTCCAATGATTGGGGGACAAAACATGTCTTATCATTTAATGAATTAAAGGTTTTGTTCATAACAGGGGATAGCTGAGTTTTAAGGGACTTATAGAATGCTGGAGTAAATCCGTCTGGGCCAGGACTTTTACCAGATGGTGTAGATTGAATTGCAAGATTGACCTACTGCTCTGTAATGTCCTTTTCCAGGGCCTCAGAAACATGACTATCTAAAGAGGTTAAAGAAGTATCTTGTATGTACTCCTTAATTCGGATAGATAGGTCAGAAGGGGAGAGATCAGAGTATTGCCCTTTAATATTGTACATCTTCTCATAGTTTGAGCGGAATATGTCAATGATTTCTGTAGGATTATGAGCTTCCTCCCCATTTTGTTTTTTGATATTTGGAACGTATGCCGCCACAGAGCAAGGGTGAAGCAACCTTGAGAGTGCCCATCCACATTTATCTGACGATTCATAAAAAAAGTTTTTAATTAGCTCCCTGTGTCTTAGGTATTTTTAGTCCAGCAAGATCTTGAGATCATTCATATTTTTGGATAATTCTGCAAGAGTGTTAGGCGACAACGTATGTTTATGCGAGACCTCAAGTGTGTGTATCTGTCTCAAAAGGTCATTTACCTTTAGAGTTCTCTCCTTTTTGAGTTTTGAACCATGCTTAATCAACACTCCTCTCATGACACATTTTAAAGTTTCCCATTGCAGAGGTATTGAGGTCTGATCTGCTTTATGAATCTGCAAAAAATATTCAATAGAATCCTTTAATTCTGCCATACAGATTTTGTCTTTTAGAAAGTGATCATTCATTTTCCATGTCCATGAACGCTGGACCAGGGAGGGTACAGTGTCCATTTTAGGACATGATCAGATATCAAAATCAAGCATCGGAATGATGTCAGTTTGAGGCTAAATACCCTGTCTGACAAGTGATTCTGACAAGCGATCCAGACAAGTAATTTTGACAAGTGATTTTGACAGGTGATTCTGACAAGTGATTCTGACAAGTGATTTTGACAAGTGATTTTGATGAGTGATTTTGACGAGTGATTCTGACGAGTGATTCTGACAAATGATTTTGACAAATCATTCTGAAAAGTGATCCTTACAAGTGATTTTGACGAGTGATTTTGATGAGTGATTTTGACGAGTCATTCTGACAAGTGATTCTGACAAGTGATTTTGACAAACCATTCTGAAAAGTGATCCTTACAAGTGATTTTGACAAGTGATTTTGACAAGTGATTTTGATGAGTGATTTTTACGAGTCATTCTGACAAGTGATTCTGACAAGTGATTTTGACAAATCATTCTGAAAAGTGATCCTTACAAGTGATTTTGACAAGTGATTTTGACAAGTGATTTTGATGAGTGATTCTGACAAGTGATTTTGACAAGTGATTCTGACAAGTGATTCTGACAAGTGATTCTGACGAGTGATTCTGACGAGTGATTTTGACAAGTGATTTTGACAAGTGATTTTGACGAGTGATTCTGACGAGTGATTTTGATGAGTGATTCTGACAAGTGATTCTGACGAATGATTTTGACTAGTGATTCTGACGAGTGATTCTGACGAGTGATTTTGACAAGTGATTCTGACAAGTGATTTTGACAAATGATTCTGACAAGTGATCCTTACAAGTGATTTTGACAAGTGATTTTGACGAGTGATTCTGACAAGTGATTTTGATGAGTGATTCTGACAAGTGATTTTGACAAGTGATTCTGACAAGTGATTTTGACAAGTGATTTTGACAAGTGATTCTGACAAGTGATTTTGACGAGTGATTTTGATGAGTGATTCTGACGAGTGATTCTAACGAGTGATTTTGACAAGTGATTTTGACAAGTGATTCTGACAAGTGATTTTGATGAGTGATTCTGATGAGTGATTTTCATGATTGATTTTAATGAGTGATTCTGACGAGTGATTTTGACAAGTCATTCTGACAAGTGACTTTTACAACTATAATAATAATAATAATAAAAAAAAAAATAACTTCGCTGATGGAACTTGAACCCAAAATTCTGTATTCCAAATCCAGTGCACTAAGCACTAAGCTAGAAACTCAGTTGTGAAAGCTTTGGATTTGTATTTGCTTATATAATTTTCAGTGCAAACTGGTCTATAACTCATTGGGACTTATGCACAGACTTCAAGCAAGCCAAATTCAAATGATGTTTGATTTTGATGTGTGAATCTGATGTGTTACTTTCTTCAAACATCAGAATCAAAATCATAATGACTTTTAGTCACCCTGAGTATTTTCATGGTTAATGTCATAAGACAAGAAAAGCTACAAGCTACTATTACTTGACTGGATAGCGCAATGGTAAAGCATCAACCTCTGAAATTACAGTGTCAGAATTCAAATCCTGATAGAAATACGAATTTTTTTTTAAATTAATTATGCCTATTTAGCACACAAACTACAGGGGTGTTTTACTTTTAATATCTGACACTTTGATTGTCATCCTGACGTGTTACGAGTTTCAGACACGCTGTCTATTTGCATGTTAAATTACATAGCCAAAGTAAATCACTTGGCAGAATCACTTGTCAAAATCACTTGTCAAAATCATTTGTCAAAATCACTCGTCAGAATCACTCATCAAAATCACACGTCAAAATCATTCATCAAAATCACTTGTCAGAATCACTCGTCAAAATCACTCGTCAAAATCACTCGTCAAAATCACTTGTCAGAATCACTCGTCAAAATCACTCGTCAGAATCACTCGTCAGAATCACATGTCAGAATCACTCGTCAGAATCACTCGTCTAAATCACTCGTCAAAATCACTCGTCAAAACCACTCGTCAAAATCACTCGTCAGAATCACTTGCCAGAATCACTTGCAGGAATCACTCGTCAAAATCACTCATCAAAATCACTTGTCAAAATCCCTCATCAGAATCACTCATCAAAGTCACTCGTCAAAATCACTTGTCAGAATCACTTATCAAAATCAGTTCTCAGACAGGGTATTTAGCCTCAAACTGACATCATTCTGATGTTTGATTTTGATATCTGATCATGTGCTAAAATGGACACTGTAGAAGGGAACGGAAATAGATAGGAAGATTGGGGCATGGTCAGACCACAATATGTCACCTATTGTAGCAGATGGGTTCCAAGAGAGAGCGTGATGACTCAACAGGAAGAAATCAATTCATAAAGAAAAAATGACGTATACGAACATATGCAAAAAAACCCAAAGATTATTATAAATGCAAGATATAACAAGCATACACAATGAAGAGAATGGCATAAATACATTGGTAGTAAGCTAATAAGAGAGATACCACGAACTGAATAACCACATACTAGAAAGTTTAAGAATCAATAATTGAAGTAAGTAAGGGTATGGGTATGTCAAGCATATGCCATAACCCAGCTACAAAAGTGTAAAGTATCAAGAAACTTATACTTAGGGGTGACGATACCTGGACTGACATACTGACAAACACATGTGAGTAATAGTATATATTTATCCATCTTTGAGTGCTAAATGGATTTACCTTTTTACTACTTATTTATGCACTGTGCACTTTAGCATCTCAATGGAGTTTCTTGATACTTTACACTTTTGTAGCTGGGTTATGGCATATGCTTGACATACCCATACCCTTACTTACCCCAATTATTGATTCTTAAACTTTCTAGTATGTGGTTATTCAGTTTGTGGTATCTCTCTTATTAGCTTACTACCAATGTATTTATGCCATTCTCTTCACTGTGTATGTTTTTTATATCTTGCATTTATAATAAACTTTGTTTTTTTTTTGCATATGAATGTTCGTATACGTCATTTTTTCTTTATGAGTTGCTCTTGGAGACGTTGAATAGATTCTGATTGTTCTATCGTAGAGAATTAACTATATATGTGGTCTTGGTGGTCAACCTATTTGCCTCAGGAAGAAATCAATGCGACTATATGAGCCATGGGTAGGAGAAAAATATGTATAATCCTTACCCTGAGGATTTAAAATGCAGCAAACATCTGTGAACCTGAGGGCATGGATGACCCATTTCAATGAACGAAGTTGTCTCAGAGGGACGACACCCCTTCCTGAGGAGGAGTCTAACGCGGCATTCCATGTGAAGTTGAAGTCTCCACCTGCAATGAGAACTCCTTCTGCAAAATCAGAGAGGGACGTTAAAAAGGACCTACATGTGCAGATCTGATCTTTGTTAGGGAGGTACCAGTTTGCTATTCTATATCTTGATTCTGCTATTTTGAGTTTGAGGAACACATATCTGCCTTGATCATCAATGAGAGAGTCTATGAGAGTATAGGCCAACGACTTGTGTATGGCTATGGATACACCCTTAGAGCGTGAATCCGGATTAGTGCTGTGGAACCACCGAGAGTAATACCTATCTCCAAAAACAGGCATATGCCCAGTTTAAAAGTGCATTTCCTGTAACATAAGAACCTGGACTCTTTGTTTGTGCATAGAGTACAAAATTTGTGAACGTTTCTGTGGGACATTAAAGCCTCTTACATTCAGTGAGCCTACTTTAACAGAGGACATGATTACCAATGGGGATGAAAGGAGTGGGGCAAGAAGGAAAACGGAAATACACAGAAAACTAAGAAGAAATTACGGGATATATAAAATAAAAACCAAACAAAATTATATAACAAAATGAAAGCAAAACAATCTGATGAGAGGAAATAGGTATATTTTACACCTGCACAGCAGAGTGTAAACCCCCCTGGGAGGATGGGCTTTCTACTGGGGAGCCCCCGCCCCCAAACTAGATATCAGGCCATACCATTTTGTCTTAAAACCTATGATAGAAAAGCAGCCAAAAGCTGTCAAAGATTAGCATCTACTTATCATTATATTAAACATTGAATCAGTATATCACATATCCTTATGGAATAATATCCATACTGTCCAAGAACGGAATATTATTGACATAATATAATCAAATCTTATTATTGAGAGCCAGTCATATAAATGAATTATTCGTAATATCAACTATACTCATTGCTGAAAACATTTTAGAGGAATATAACACTCTAATATCTTTCACAAGATTGACTAGCGCTGAAGGCTTAGCGTATTTGTAATAGACGATTCAATCTGGGGAGTGAGGGATATGTTTTCCATTGTTCCCTCTCCTGACTTCTTCTCTGGATTTGTTTCTTGTCGCTCTTTATGGTCGTGGATTGAGATCCGACTTGGGGCCTCCCGGGAGACTCGGCCAATCCTCTGTTGGTATAGATACGTGGGGAATCCCCAAACCTGTAACAAAAGCCGGAATGTCTCCAGGGCAACGTATCACATGTAAAGCCCCTGAATGGCGGACCTGTAGACGGAAAGGGAAACCCCAAGAGTATAGAATGTTCTGCTGTCTCAGAACCTCTAATAGAGTCTTTAATGCCTTCCTCTTCTGTAGTGTGTGGCGCGATAGATCAGACATGAGTTGTATAGGATATTCTTGATATAAAATAGAATCACATCATGAGGTTTTGTCGCATCAGAGGATCTGGGGCCCAAGGACCTATAAGCCCTATCTAGCTCCAACTCATTCTCTAAGGGCAGACCCAAGATAGAGTTAAACAAATGACGTAGTGTCTCATCCAGCTCATGGTGTTCAGTTGTCTCTGGAAGTCCTCTAATCCTAATATTGTTGCGCCTTCCACTGTTTTCAATATCATCTATCAAATCTGTTAGGTATTCCAGTTGGTATGAGTGAGAAGACAAAGTTTGTTCCTGAGAATTTACTTGTTGAGCGATGGATGCTGTATGTGATTCAGCAGCAGACACTTTCTGTTAACTCTTGCATGTCCCCTCTAAGGGAGGCTGCTTCAGCCCTGTAAGAGGACTCCAGTCTAGACATATAATTCTCCATGTCCCTCTGGTTGGAATAGCTCGTATTCGATCTCTGAGGTCTCTCCACACTGCCTCACATTGTAATGAGTCATCCTTTTGGTTCTCCTCTGAGCAGCCAGGGGAAGAAGAATGTAATAATGCAGGGAAGGAGCCTCTCTCAGGGGAACTCCGGGCATCAGTGTGTGACTGGGGCCTCTGCAGGTCTGGACCCGCAGCAGAGATAAGTACTGCCCAATCTGGTGTGTCCAGGGGCCGGGGCACCAAATGATCCTCTACCACGCACCTGAGCTCCGAAGGCGCAAAGCCGGAATCTGCCATCTTGGACTGAGGGAGATCCCCCGCAGCAGCAACAAGGCCTCCCGCGTCTCCCCAAGTCCGGGAAGCCAGGTCCGCGTCCTCCGCCGATGAAGGTATCGTCCGCTCTGCTAATGTTGATGTGGGGGAGCATTTACCCCAGGACCTTTGGACCTCCGAGGCAGGAGATGAGGAGCGCTAGGCAGGGACAGCCGATGCCATCTTAGATCCCACTCTTGCAGGAGAGGCAGATGCTGCAATTTTTTAGGTAGCGGGTAATATTTGTTGGAGGGAATCGCTGAGTACTCACACTGGTCTGCATTATATTCTTCTTCTTTTTTGCCGGCATTGGAAGTGTTTTGACCTGATTTGAAGTGATAGGCATGCCCTGAAGCTGGTCTAGGGATGGGAGCAGACAACCATGCGACTTCACTCCTCCATAGCCAGGCCACGCCCCCCCATTCAAAGAAATTTCAACAAATTCTTGATGTAAACATTAAGATTTGAGAGTCCTCTGTGGCTGATACCTTTTAATGGTTAACTGAAAAGATGGTAACAAGTTGCAAGCTTTCGAGACTACTCAGGTCTCTTCATCAGGCACAGTATGACACAAAATCTGAAGAGTCACACATTTATACACAATAAGACACAGAAATAATGCAATAGATGAGACAGGTAATGTAAAGCAGAGCTATTACTGTGAGAGAAAGGTAAACAGTTCTGGCTGTAAATATTGGTTTAGGTCATAGATAAGGACTGTGAAAGTTTTATTGTCTAATGATTGAGATTTCGAGGGTTATGATGACCCCAAAGCTCTGTGAAGCTCATTCCTTAGTTGATGTAAGTAAAGAAAGCAAAGAAAGGAGCGCAAATAGCGCTGTTATCCAATAGACAGCAGTAAAGATAAAAGGGAAATTGCTCACCTCTGTGAGAATTCCAGCAGACCCTTAAACCGCAGGGATTAAACGAAATCACAGAAGTTTTTCTTTGAGAATTCCAGCAGTCACTTTTTACACCTCCCCAGTTCTTTTTCAATACCCAACATATAGCCACCTGTCCCCAAACCCACACTCCTGTTATTACCGCCCACATTATAGCCTTCAAGTTACCTCTCACCACTCTTACAGCTCCTTTTTTCAGCTGACAATATAAATCAGGAGCCCTAGTGTAGCGGGCTATGTTCCTAGAGTGACTGCACCCAGCAACTTAAGCAAGTATTTAAGTTCTAGCCCTCCATGGTTCATCATGATTAATAATAGACCCATATTTTATTATGTTTAAAAGAAACGATTTTTTAATTAATCTCTAAATATTTTAAATTACTTTGTACTTCTTTTCTCCTCTTGAGCAAATGTTCATGTGCATTATGATTTTAGATGTGTTTCCAAGATTTCCTTCCCCTTTTTTCTCTCTCTCTCGCTCCTTTTTTTTTCTTCTTTTTGGCGCCAAGGGGTGCTTTGGCAGTTTTTTTCTTCACTCCATGTGCTAGCATGTGTGTATATATACCTTCCATGTTGTAACAAGTAGCAGCTATGTTCCTGAAGAAGTGGACGGGATGTCAACGAAGCACGTAGTCTTTTATAGCTTTTACAGTCTCCAATAAATGCTGGGAACATTATCCATCTCTGGCATATATATACATTTTTTCATGGAGGAGCGCGGTGATTAATGGCACCTTTATCATCTGTATACTAGACAACTCGAAGATCCCAAGGGCCCTCTGCCTGCTGCAGCACCTCAGCATATACTTTCTCATGAGTTGTGCATTTCACAACCCACAAAGGTGAGCAATTTCCCTTTTATCTTTACTGTTGTCTATTGGATATCAGCGCTACTTGCGCTCCTTTCTTTACTTATTTGAGTTATTGCCAACTGAGCTGGGGACAGCAGCGCACTTTGGTTAATTTGGGAGCAGCATTAGCGAATCCATACTGTTAACATGGAATATTTTGACAGACGCATGTCAACCAGAGAACGGCTTATTAAACAAGCCATGGGAAGCACTATCCCATACTCTGATGAATCTTTCACCTTAAATTCAATGGACTTTAATGAATAGGACACCAACACTATGAAGAATTTATTTAATGAATTTGAGGAATCACTTAAAGATGAGCTACGTCTCGACCTGGACATTCGTTTTCTAAGGATTTATATGGAGGAGAAACTATGTCCTCGGGGTTTGAGAATAACAATTCCCTCACCATTCCCTGAGGACAAACCATTTAATAAGGAATGGACTACTATTTTGGACACGTGCATGCACAATCTGCTAAAAAGTATACATACAAAAAGGTCAGAAATATGTCTAACAATTACTAATAGAATATTTGATATCGCTAAAAACCTATTACCATTTGAAACCCATCCTGTGTTTGGAAAGATTGATAGCAATATTGCAACAAGTATTTTACAGAATGTGCATGAAATTATCATCAAAAAGGCAAAAAAACTACAGAGAGATAGAGATGATTACAAAGGACTAACTAGTACTACCTCACGTACTAAAACGTCGGTCATATCCAGTGATCAGTCATCTGATCCTTTGAGAACAGTGGGTTCCTATCCTCCTCCCCACAAAGGAAGGATGTTCTCTAATAGTTATTACCATAAGAATAAGAACAATAACAATAAGACTTACAACCGCACACCTGCATTCACACATAGCAAAAAACAACTCAGGTTGTCAAATGCTAACGATAGAACGAAAGACGGACAGAAGGTTGTAATTAATATGCGCATATCTACTACTGTTAACTCTCCACAGAGCACTAGAAGTAATAAGAGTCTGGTCTCTATCATGTCTCCCACCTGCAATACTATGGGTAGTGCAGTTCCTAAAAGGCTGGTAATGCATCAGGAGGAGATGAATAATGATAGTATAGCAGTCAATCCTTATGACACAACATTACACACTAAATTAAGAAAAAAATCCAACTTCTATTCTGTGGAGAGTAAAAGCCATCAGATAGATACTTTTTGCGACATCACTCTCCAAGATTTCAAGGAGGTTATGAGGACTCCAATCTCATACAGAGATAATAATATAAACCGACAAGAGAAGTTAGCACTTAATAATATTTGAAATAATAGGGATATAGTCCTCAGATCAGCGGACAATGGGGGTGGTATAGTTATCCAGGATTATGATGTGTATACAAAAGAAGGACTCCAGATATTGAGTGATGACAACTAATACAGAGATATTGAGTATAATCCCATTTTGAAAATGATCCCTATATATAAGAAACTGATATCTAAAGCAGTAGATGAGAATATATTAAATGACAACAAAAGAAAGTTCTTGACTGTCCAAAGTCCTTGTATGCCCTTCTGTTATCATCTTCCCAAAATTCATAAGGATGAAAACAAACCTCCAGGGAGACCGATTATATCGGGGATAGGCTCCCTTACATCAAATCTGGCTGAATACTTTGATATACTACTACAACCACCTGTCAAAAATTTAAAGAGTTACCTGCAAGACTCCAGCCATCTTCTTAGATTAACCTATGACATCAAATGGAAAAAAATCATACACTTTCCTTAGCCTAGATGTTAACTCTTTATATACCAATATTGATGTTGGTCTATTATGCATAGAGTATGTAATTTCCAGAGACATACGGCTGTCTTCCAGCCAGAGATCTTTTAATATAGCAGGTTTATCTTTCATCCTAAAAAACATTTTTTTTACGTTTCTAGATAAGACCTACCATCAAATTAAGGGAGTAGCAATGGGCTCTAAAGTAGCACCTACCTTTGCCAATTTATTCATGGGATTATTTGAGCAAGTTTTTATTTACCAGGGAGACTTCCATAAGGGGGTTGTATTTTATAGAAGATACATAGACGATCTGATCTTCATCATTAACAGGAACATCACTGATCCCACCATTTTTTTTAACTTCCTCAATACAAATAATTGGGGCATCTCTTTCAATCAGGACAGTAATGAACTCACAATTAATTTTTTTAGATCTAGTTTTATATGTAGAGGAAGACAGGATACTTAGCAAAACTTTCTTCAAATCAGTGGACACTAATAGCTATATTCATTTCACTATTGGTCACTACAGAAAATGGCTCACCAATATTCCCCGCTATCAGTTTCAAAGACTTCGTAGGAGCTGCTCAACAGAAATCGAATATGACTAACAGTCAGAGATTCTCAAAAAAAGGTTCCAACAGAAATATTCTGAGACATTGGTTGTAGAATCTTGCAAACAGGTCAAAGAAAGATATGACCAGGGCTCATTACTTATGGCTTCAACACACAAAAAAGATGTAAGTTTTGAACATGAACAGAAATTCATTACTACATACAATCAACAACACAAGAAAATTAGAGAAATTATTCAAAAAAACTGGCATATTCTATTAAATGACCAGACATTAAAACAGGCATTACCAAAAAAACCCTCTCTAATCTTTAGAAGAGCACCGACACTTAGGAATATCTTGGGCCCCAGTAGATTGTGTGGACATGGAACATTGATTAATAAGAATAATGAAAAAGTCAGGGACAATATGGTCTCCAAGTGTGGTAAAAGAGGTTGCAAGTGCTGTGAATCTATTTTGCATTCCATAGACAATTTCACTTCTGTAGCCACTAGTGAGAATTTCAATATCTCTCATCCCATGTCATGTGGAACTTATGTGATATATGTCATCGAGTACAGTTGCCCCAAACAGTATGTGGGCAGAACCACCCAGGCACTACATAATAGGTTGAATTCACATAGACATAATATCACCACAGGATTTATTAAACATGGGCTGTCCCGACATATGGTCCTTCATCACAAACAGGACCTTAGGGAATTAAGGGTATTACTTATTGAACACATTTCTATTGACACTCCAAATAGGGTGCAATGTTTAAAAGAAATCTACTGGATTTATAAACTAAAGACGCTTAAACTGCAGGGGTTAAACAAAATCACAGAAGTTTTTCTTTGAGAATTCCAGCAGTCACTTTTTACACCTCCCCAGTTCTTTTTCAATACCCAACATATAGCCACCTCTCCCCAAACCCACACTCCTGTTATCACCGCCCACATTATAGCCTTCCAGTTACCTCTCACCACTCTTACAGATCTGTTTTTCAGCTGACAAAACAAATCAGGAGCCCTAGTGTAGTGGGCTATGTGCCTAGAGTGACTGCACACAGCAACTTGAGCAAGTATTTAAGTTCTAGCCCTCCATGGTTCATCATGATTAATATGAAAATTATTGGTATTAAAAGGTCATTTCAAATCTCAGGGAGACAGAAAAATTTGGGAATATAAACTAATGGTGACCTTTGACACCTTCAGAGCAGGAATGAATGTGTTGCATGGATTTATGTCATTCTACATCAACTAAGGAATATGCTCCTCAGAGCTTTGGGGTCATCATAAACCTGGAGCAGACCTCAATCACTGGACAATAAAACTTTCACAGTCCCTATCTATGAACTAATCTAATATTTACAGCCAGAACTGTTTACCTTTCTCCCACAGTAATAGCTCTGCTTTACGTTACCTGTCTCATCTATTGCATTATTTCTGTGTCCTATTGTGTATAAATATGTGACTCTTCAGATTTTGTGTCATACTATGCCTGATGAAGAGACCTGAGTAGTCTCGAAAGCTTGCAACTTGATAACCATTAAAAGGTATCAGCCACTGAGGACTCTCAAATCTTAATATTTTTCTAATAATTTTTCCATGGCTAACACAGTACAAAAATATATATTTTTCCTGATGTAAACATAACACCATCTGTAATAAGCTAAAGTTGAAAAGAGGATGGCTTCTACAAATGGATAATGATCCTAAACACGTCTGTGACACCCCAGGGGTCTGGTTGCCACAGTAACCTAATGTGATGTCTGAGAGCAGGTGGGAGGTCCTTTGGTCAGGGATCCTGTGCATGCCACACCTCCTGCCCAGTCTTGGGAGGGGAAGAACTTCCCCTATAAAAACCTGGGGCTGAGGCAGGGTGAGTGAGTAGAAGAAGAGAAGAAGTAGAGACAGCATAGGAAGAAACAGCAGTTACAAGGAGTCAGGGGCTGGCAGCTGCAGAGTTCGCCCTGACTAAGAAGACTTTTTACCGGACCCGGAGTCCGAGGCTGTGGGGACTAATTCCTACCCAGCAGCAGAATCCGTCAGGCAGGGGATTTCAGGTCCTCTGGCCCAGAAGCCCGAAGGCACGGTCACACGCGTGGGACCAGCACCGCCATCGTGGAGCGGAAGCCATTAGAAGGCCCCGAGTCACCGGCCATACGGGTGAGCACCACACGGTACACTCAGGGACGTGGGCTACTTACATCAGCTCCTAGCAAGGTAGCCAGAAGAGTACAGTCAGTTTGGGAGGCCTACAACTACGCCTGGCCAGGGGAGATCCCATCTGCTCAAGGACTGACCAGGCCCCATCCGCTAGCAAGTACTCCGGGAGGGTCTTTTGTTGTTACCAGTAAAGACCCTGAACTACACCGCACCGTCTCTGAGTGGTTCCTGCTACCCCCATCATCCACGTCGGCTGCCCTGAGGCCATACCCCTCCCGTTGGGGGTTATAATATCACGCTGCACAATCCCACCATCGGCCTCAGCGGTCTGCCCTGCAGCAGCAGCCCCCTGGCTGCACTCAACGGGTGGCGTAGTCATCAACCATTTACTACTAATGGACTGCCGTCTAGTTTGACTCCCTGGGCACGGACCGGGTCACCGCCACGAGACTACAACCCTCCACAGATCCGGCTCCGGGTAAGCTCCCGCATGCGCAGCGCAGCGCGACACAGGCCCAGGGGCGCGTCAACTTTGGCGTAGTCGGCAGGATTTCGTGCCCGCAACCACCGGGTACTGCGTGCCTGAAAAAGAGACTTTTCAAACTTACCAGTGGTGAAGATTCCCGCCATCCGGCGCCATCTTCAGCCTTCTTCCCGCCATCGGTGAAGTTTCCCGCCATCCGGCGCCATCTTCGGCCTTCTTCCCGCCATCCGTGGAGTTTTCCCGCCGTTGGACGCCATCTTGAGGACGCCACGCGGGAAGAAGAGGGGCGTGGACTCCGAAAGCGCGCGAGAACTGAAGCCCCGCCTCACGTCCGGACGTTGCGTAAGGTCCTGGAAGGAGCCCAGCAGACGCCGACGTCACAGGAGCGCGACGGAAGGTCCTCAACCCTGACGATCCACTGCGGAGCCGCGGACTACGGAAGAGGATCATCGCAAGGTAGGCCACGGTCCACTAGGGGGGAGGAAGATGTCGGATACGGAGGAGAGCTTCACTACCTCGACCCCCGCCAGCGCCACCGCTGCTGCAGTTATGCCCTTCACCATGCCATATATCCCGGGAGCAGCTTGGCTACCCCAGTACTCAGGGGAGTCACATACCCTGCATGACTTTAGAGAAAAGCTGGATAGCCTCTTCCAGGTGTACCCCCTCACAGAAGAGCAAAAAGTGAGCATCCTGGTGGCCCAACTAACCGGGGCAGCCAAAAGAGAAGTAAAATCTTGGCCACCTGGGAGGAGGACTGTCGCAGAGATACTAACCCGGCTGAGGGACACCTTCGATACCCGCACCTCAGCCGAGATCAAGCTTAGATTCTACGGGTGCAAGCAGCGAGCGCATGAGAGTATAAGGGACTATGCACTAAACCTACAAGAGGCCCTGAGGGCCATAAAGCAGACCGACCCTGATGGGGTGGGAAACGAGGACAGGCTGTTGACTGAACAGTTTATAGAGGGTTTATATTGCAATGCCCACCGAACCCAGTTGCGGGCAATGGCCTTACAGGATCCCCATCTGGACTTTGCACAGTTCAAGGATAGAGCTATCCGGGTGCTCCGAGAACCAGCACCGGGTGGCGTTGTGACCCACAGGCGCCCAGCTATCACTTACCACCAGGAGGCGGCGCCCTTGTCGGCAGGGCCTGTGGGAGCTGATGCGCAGGCTTTGGACAATGACCCGGCTCCAGACCTACACCATCAGGTCCAAGAGCTAGTTAAGAGCGTTGCTGCGCTAACCTGAACTGTGCAGTCTTTACAGGTTTCCACCCCAGGGAAGATCCAGCTGGCATCCGGACCGGAGGACATCCCGTGGCGTCGACCAAGGAGGACCCCACCGGCCAGAGGAAGACCCAGTGACCGATACAGCGAGGACGGACGACCCATCTGCAGCCGCTGCAATCAACCCGGACATATGGAAAGGTACTGTTCTTTAAACGGGCACAACCTGGGGTAGAGGGCCAACCCCCAGGAAAAAGATCACCAGGCCCATCGAACTGGCGCGACAGATATGTGGGAGGACGTCCAGTCTTGCCTGTGGTACTGGATGGCATTCCCATGAGTGCCCTACTGGATACCGGGTCACAGGTCACCACCATCCCGTACGTGCTCTTCAAGCAGTACTGGAATGACTCGGATATTACCCGCTACCCTGACGACGACTTGAGTATCATCGCCAGCAATGGCCAGCCCGTGCCACAGATCGGATTTAAAGAGGTGACCCTCAAAATCGGTAGAGTCGAACTGGCCGCACAGGGACTGATCATTGTAGATATTGATAAACATGAGAGTCACCCAAAAATAACTCTAGGAACTAACGTAATTGAAAATTGTCTTGCAGAGGTGATTTTCCTTTTACAGCAGGTTGCCAAGAACGCCAGCTCCGGCGAGCAGCGGGTGCTCCAGAAAGAGATCCGGGCACTGATGCAACGGCAACAAGTGGAACTCTCCGGCGGTGAGATTGGTAGCGTAAGAATGTGTGACCCTTTTCCTATTGCCATGCCCCCAAAAAGTGAAATGATGATTTGGTGCCGGGCAGCTATGGGTCTGAGAGGTAGAGATTACCAGGCAATGGTAGAACCAGTTTACTCAGACAGTAGGCCCACCATTTTGACAGCACGGGGGGTGGTCAATGTACGCCATGGGAGGGTGCCCGTTCGCATAATAAATATCGGGGAGAGGGAAGTGTACCTGCCCCGGTATGCCACGCTAGCCAAATTATATACCACTAATCAAAATTCTATACAATCTGTGGAACCCTTGCCTCCATCTCACCCGGAGGAAGGTAACGGCTCTAAGAAAGACATGGAGGACTGGTGTCAGCAACTACATCTGGGTACTGACTCCACTCCCTCACATCAGAAACAAGGAGTCTATCGGGTGGTTCAAGAGTATGAGAGAGTGTTTAGTAAACACCCGTTAGACTTCGGGCGAGTCAAGGGGGTAGAACACCGCATCCCCACGGGAGATCATCCTCCCATAAAAGAGAGGTATCGACCCGTACCCCCTGCACATTACCAACACGCCAAGGGGATGCTTAGAGACATGAAGGAGGCTGGGGTAATCCGGGATAGCTGTAGCCCCTGGGCAGCCCCACTAGTTTTAGTCAAAAAGAAAGACAACACCATGAGGATGTGTGTAGATTACCGGAAAATCAACCGTATCACACACAAGGATGCGTACCCCTTACCAAGGATAGAGGAGTCATTGGCTGCTTTAAGATCTGCTAACTTCTTCTCTACCTTGGATCTCACTAGCGGGTACTGGCAGGTTCCTGTAGCAGAGGCGGACCGGGAGAAGACCGCATTCACCACCCCGATGGGACTTAGCGAGTTCACCTGCATGCCGTTCGGACTCTGCAACGCCCCAGGAACCTTCCAACGATTAATGGAGTGCTGTCTGGGCCACAGAAACTTCGAGACGGTCCTGTTGTACCTGGACGATGTCATCGTATACTCCAAAACTTATGAGGACCACCTGAAACACCTGGCGGAGGTGTTCGAAGCTCTGGCGAGTTACGGCCTAAAGGTGAAACCCTCCAAGTGTCACCTCCTGAAACCAAAGGTGCAATACCTGGGACACGTGGTGAGCGCTGACGGAGTGGCCCCCGACCCCGATAAGATCACCGCAACTAAGGGATGGCCAAGCCCCTCCAGCGTAAAAGAAGTGCGGCAGTTCCTAGGGTTGGTAGGCTACTACCGAAGGTTTATTCCCGGTTTCACCAAAAAGGCAGCGCCTATGCAGGACCTCCTGATAGGCCAGTCCCGGAAGGCCAAGAACCAGAAGCCGCCCTTCAAATGGGAAGAGCTAGAAGAAGAGTCCTTCCGCCAGCTGAAGATGGCCCTCACGGGGGATGAAATCTTGGCGTACCCGGACTATAGCCAGCCCTTCATCCTCTACACCGACGCCAGTAACATCGGGCTAGGAGCCGTACTGTCCCAGATTCAGCAGGGGAGAGAACGAGTAATCTCCTATGCCAGCCGAAAACTGTGACCCACCGAAAGGAACCCCGAGAATTACAGCTCATTTAAGCTAGAGTTCCTGGCCGTGGTATGGGCAGTCACCGAGCGCTTTAGGCATTACCTCGCTTCTTCCCGGTTCACCGTATACACGGATAACAACCCGTTGACACACCTGGACACGGCAAGACTCGGTGCCCTGGAGCAGAGGTGGATGGCCCGTCTGTCCAACTACGAGTTCACAATCAAATACCGGGCAGGACGCTCCAATACTAACGCGGACGCCCTGTCCAGGATGCCCAACCTGCCGGACGAAGGAGAAGATCCGGAGGGACTGGAAGAAGTTGAACTCCCTGCGTTCCACCGTCATGGGACTATCCAGTATTCCCACCGGGTAAGGGGTAAGCAGGCTGCTACGTTGAACCCCTTACCCCACTACAACTGGGCGGAAACGCAAGACAGCGACCCTGCCGTCCGACTGGTGAAGGAGATGCTGACTCGGCCGGAGGCTCGCCTTGAACCAGACGCTCCGGAGGAAGCCAAACAACTATGGGCGGAGAAGAGTCGACTATTCCTTTACAAGGGGAAGTTGTGCCGCAGAATGGTCAACTCCTGGACGCATGAACTACTCTGGCAAGTAGTGGTGCCCCGAAGAGACGCAGCCATGGTGATGGAGGCATACCACGACGGAGCTGGACACTTCGGGTGGAAAAAGCTGGAGTTCCTGCTGCGCGAGCGGTTCCACTGGGTAGGCATGAGGGGAACCATCGAGAAGTGGTGCAGAGACTGTGGCCCGTGCAATCTGAGAAGGAAGGACCGGGCCAGCCAGAAGACTCCCCTGCAGTCCATCGTCACCCGGCAACCGTTGGAACTGGTAGCCTTGGATCATGTAAAACTGACCCCAAGCAGAAGTGGCTACGTCTACGCGTTAACCATCGTGGATCATTACTCCCGGTTCTTGGTTGTCGTCCCCGTCAAGGACTTAACGGCTCAAACAGCAGCTAGAGCCTTCCAGCAGCACTTCTGCCGTCCACACGGGTACCCGGACCAAGTGCTGACGGACCAGGGACCTGCCTTTGAAGCGGAGGTCTTCCGGGAATTCTGCAATCTGTATGGCTGCCGGAAGATAAGGACGACACCCTACCATCCGCAAACTAATGGACTTTGTGAAAAAATGAACCAGGTGGTAATGGATCTTCTAAAAACATTGCCCCTGGAAGAACGCAGTCTGTGGCCTGAGAAGTTGCCCGATCTGGTGGACCTATACAACAACATCCCGGTAGGTTCCACCAACTGTACCCCGGCTTACCTAATGAGGGCAAGACCTGGTAAGTTACCTGTTGACCTGGAAATGGGAGTCCTGACACCCGAGGACACTTCACCAGAAACAGACTGGGACACAGAGAGGCAGCAGCAGTACCGGAGAGTACAGGAGAGCGTGGAGCGAAGTCTCTGTCAGGCTAGGGAAAGACAAGAGAAGACATACAACCAGTATGCTCCCGCTGTTCCCCTGGTACCCGGAGAGCAGGTCTTGAAGAGGAAGAGACGGCTCCACAAGTTGGACGACCAGTGGGAGAAGGACCCGTACACCGTACTGCCCTCAAGCCACGAAAACCCAAAGGTCTGTACCATCAGTAAAGACGGAGGGGAAACCACAGCCATTGTATCCCGGGACCACCTGAAGAAGTGTCCCGAACAACTGAGGAACCCTGAAGAGGAACAAGAAGACCATCGACCCATAGAGGAAAGGGAAGATATGGTTAGTACCGTGCTCGGGGACTTCCCTCGGTCTTGGACTCAAGTCAATGGTGCAGCTGTGGTACCCGTACTCACCTTCCTCCAACCATCATCCCAAGAACCTACGGAGCAACGGGTAGAGCTGGAAGAACAGCCGGTCCAGGAGGCAGAAGACTCCACACAAGCAGAACAGGAGAATCAACCCTCTGCTTATAGTGAGCCTGCCGTACCCCTAGTGAGACAAAGAGCCGGTAGACAGCTGCCCAGTTTACCCTTGACAGCTCCTACACCCTGTAGTTCAGGGCCAGACAGTCAGCTCCGTAGGTCCACTAGGGCCACTAGAGGCCAGTTACCCGCACGTTGGAGGATCTAAATGTTTAAGCTATTTTGTATGTTTACCTGTCTATAGTTGCTTGTGTGTAATTTTGTGTTTCTAGTTGTTTTTGGGAATCCTTGGTGGATTTACCGGGAATCCTTGTACATAGTTGGAGCGTAACCCAGGATGGACTAAAGACTGTCAAGGACTCGGGGTAGAACAGACCCCTACCTGGTTACGTCTCCCTGTTTCGGTGAAATGGACACCTTTGCTTTTCTTCAAAGACTGCACCCGGTTGCGGATACGCCGTGACCATCTTATTGTGTTTCCTTATTGTATTTTAGTGTTGTTGTTTTTACCTTGTTATTAGTGTTGAGCGATACCTTCCGATATCAGGAAATATCGTATCGGATTGGATCGGGCCGATACCCAAAAAGTATCGGATATCGCCGATTCCGATACCGGAAACCAATGCAAGTCAATGGGACACAAATATCGGAATGAAAATAAACCCTTTCTTTCCTTGTAGGTTAATTCTACATGAAGTAAAACAACTAAGAATAATGTAGAATGACATGAAAAGCCGGCAATTCATCAGCGGCATTCACCGGTACCCGACAATTTACAACAGAAAGAATAGAGCTTCACACATAGATTAGATAGATAGAAACATGTCAGTCACATATATATGAAGTACAGTGACAGTGTTGCTTACTGTACTTGTCATTTAGTGTAAAGGATTTATTAAAAAAAATATTAGTGTTTTCGTGCACCGTCTCTTTAAAAAAGCCGGCTGGCAATTCAGCATCTGTACCCGACAATTTATAACAGACAGAATAGAGCTTCACACATAGATTAGATAGATAGAAACATGTCAGTCACATATATAAGAAGTACAGTGACAGTGTTGCTTACAGAACTTGTCATTTAGTGTAAAGGATTTATTTAAAAAAATAATAGTGTTTTCATGCACCGTCTCTTTAAGAAAGCCGGCCGGCAATTCAGCATCTGTACCCGACAATTTAGAATAGAAGGAATAGAGAATCACACATAGATTAGATAGATAGAAACATGTCAGTCACATATATATGAAGTACAGTGACAGTGTTGATTACTGTACTTGTCATTTAGTGTTAAAATAAAGGATTTATTTAAAAAAAAATTGGCGTGGGGTTCCCCTTAATTTTAGGCTCTAGCGGAGGTTAAGCAGACAGCTGGGGCAAATGTTTGAAGCCTGGGAAGGGGGTAATACCCACGGAGCTTCCCAGGCTACTAATATCAGCCCCCAGCTGAATACCTAGCCTTTACTAGCTATTAAAATGGGGGACCCCCCCAAAAAAATGACGTGGGGTCCCCCCTAATTTAATAGCTAGCACAGGCTAGGCAGACAGCTGGGGGCTGATATTAATAGCCCAGGAAGGGTGCCATGAATATTGGCCCCCTCCCAGGCTAGAAACACCAGCCGTCAGCCGCCCCAGAAATGGCGCATCCATAGGATGCGCCAATTCTGGCACTTAGCCTCGCTCTTCCACGCTGCCCTGGTGCGGTGGCAGGGGGTAATAGGGTTGGGGTTGATGTCAGCTTATAATGCCAGCTGACATCAAGCCCAGGTTAGTAATGGAGAGGCGTCTATAAGACACCCCCATTACTAACCCCATAGTCAAAGTTAAAAGAAAACACAAACACCCAGAGTAAAGTCCTTTAATTGAAATAAAAACACAATTCTTTATTGTTCTAAATTAAACCATACTTACCATCACGCCCATTCCAGCTGAAGCCAACGATCTCCTGCAATAAAAGAAAAATAATAAAGCAACCTCATCCTTACCTTTCGATGGTTCCCAGGACAGCTCCAGCTCTGCTACATCGAGATGACAGGCTGGACCGCAGCAGAAAGCTGCCATCCAGCCTGTCATCCCGCAGACACTGAGAAGCGCAGGCATGCTTGCGCTCCTCAGTGTCTCTCTGTGACGTCATCCAGATGAGCCGAGTTCATGTCCAATGAACTCAGCTCACCTCATGCACGTCACTGACAGCGTGGGAAAATTCTCCTGCACTCAGCGCTTCAGCGTGAGAATTCTCCCACGCTGTCAGTGACATACATGAGGTGAGGTCATGTCCAATGAACTCAGCTCACCTCATGCACGTCACTGACAGCGTGGGAAAATTCTCACGCTGAAGTGCTGAGTGCAGGAGAATTTTCCCACGCTGTCAGTGACGTACATGAAGTGAGCGGAGTTCATTGGACATGACCTCGGCTCATCTGGATGCCGTCACAGCCAGACACTGAGGAGTGGAAGTATGCCTGCGCTTCTCAGTGTCTGCGGGATGACAGGATGGATGGCAGCGTTCTGCTGCGGTCCAGCCTGTCATCTCGATGTAGCAGAGCTGAAGCTGTCGTGGGAGCCATGGAAAGGTAAGGATGAGGTTGCTTTATTATTTTACTTTTATTGCAGGAGATCGTTGGCTTCAGCTGGAATGGGCGTGGTGGTAAGTATGGTTTAATTTAGAACAATAAAGAATTGTGTGTTTATTTCAATTAAAGGACTTTTTTCTGGGTGTTGTGTTTTTTTAAATACTTTACTAGAAATTCATGGTGGTCATGTCTAATATTGGCGTGACCCCATGAATTTTGGGCTTAGGGCCAGCTGATAATGCCAAGCTGGCCTTAACCCCTTTATTACCCAGTGAGCCACCGCACCAGGGCCCTGGATGAGTTGGGTACAGCGCCAGAAGATGGCGCTTCTATGAACGCGCCATTTTCTGGGGCGGCTGCGGACTGCAATTTGCAGCGGGGGTGGCCCAGAAAGCTTGGGTCTCCCTGCGCTGCGGATTCCAGCCCCCAGCTGCCTAGTTGTATCTGGCTGGGCACAAAAATAGGGCGAAGCCCCACGCATTTTTTTTTAAAATTATTTCATGAAATTCATGGAATAATTAAGAAAAAAAGGGCTTCCCTATATTGTTGTGTCCAACCAGGTACAAATAGGCAGCTGGTGGTTGGGGGCAGCCCATTCCTGCCTGCTGTACCTGGCTGGACACAAATATAGTGCGAAGCCCCACGTCAATTTTTTTTTAATTATTTCATGAAATAATTTTTTTAAAAAAGGGCTTCCCTATATTGTTGTGTCCGGCCAGGTACAAATAGGCAGCTGGTGGTTGGGGGCAGCCTGTTCCTGCCTGCTGTACCTGGCTGGACACAAATATAGGGCGAAGCCCCACGTCAATTTTTTTTAAAATAAGTCCTTTATTTTAACACTAAATGACATTTGAGGAGTTAATAAAGATGCAGTCCCTAAATTATTATTTATTTTTTAATTAATTTTTCCCAAAACTTTTGACGTGGGCTTCGCCATATTTTTGTATGCCAGCCAGGTACAGCATCCAGCTTCTATGAACGCGCCATTTTCCGGGGTGGCTGCGCACTGCAATTTTCAGCGGGGGGAGGGGGGGGGGCAGAAAGCTTGGGCCTCCCTGCGCTGCAGATTCCATCCCCCAGCTGCCTAGTTGTACCTGGCTGGACACAAAAATAGGGAGAAGCTTCACGTATTTTTTTTTTTTAATTATTTCATGAAATTCATGAAATAATTAAGAAAAAAAGGGCTTCCCTATATTGTTGTGTCCAACCAGGTACAAATAGGCAGCTGGTGGTTGGGGGCAGCCCGTTCCTGCCTGCTGTACCTGGCTGGACACAAATATAGTGCGAAGCCCCACGTCAATTTTTTTTAAATCATTTCAGGAAATTCATGAAATAATTTAAAAAAATTGATGTGGGGCTTCGCCCTATATTTGTGTCCAGTCAGGTACAGCAGGCAGGAACGGGCTGCCCCCAACCACCAGCAGCCTATTTGTACCTAGCCGGACACAACAATATAGGGAAGCCCTTTTTTTCTGAATTATTCCATGAATTTCATGAATTTAAAAAAAAAAAAACGTGGAGCTTCGCCCTATTTTTGTGTCCAGCCATGTACAACTAGGCAGCTGGGGGCTGGAATCTGCAGCGCAGGGAGGCCCCAGCTTTCTGGGCCCCACCCGCTGCAAATTGCAGTCCGCAGCCGCCCCGGAAAATGGCGCGTTCATAGAAGCGCCATCTTCTGGCGCTGTACCCAACTCATCCAGGGCCCTGATGCGGTGGCTCACTGGGTAATAAAGGGGTTAAGGCCAGCTTGGCATTATCAGCTGGCCCTAAGCCCGAAATTCATGGGGTCACGCCAATATTAGACATGACCACCATGAATTTCTAGTAAAGTATTTAAAAAAAACACAAACACCCAGAAAAAAGTCCTTTAATTGAAATAAACACACAATTCTTTATTGTTCTAAATTAAACCATACTTACCATCACGCCCATTCCAGCTGAAGCCAACGATCTCCTGCAATAAAAGAAAAATAATAAAGCAACCTCATCCTTACCTTTCCATGGCTCCCACGACGGCTCCAGCTCTGCTACATCGAGATGACAGGCTGGACCGCAGCAGAACGCTGCCATCCAGCCTGTCATCCCGCAGACACTGAGAAGCGCAGGCATACTTCCACTCCTCAGTGTCTGGCTGTGACGGCATCCAGATGAGCCGACAATGAACTCGGCTCACCTCATGTACGTCACTGACAGCGTGGGAGAATTCTCCTGCACTCAGCGCTTCAGCGTGAGAATTTTCCCACGCTGTCAGTGACGTGCATGAGGTGAGGTCATGTCCCATGAACTCGGCGCACCTCATGCACGTCACTGACAGCGTGGGAGAATTCTCACGCTGAAGCGCTGAGTGCAGGAGAATTTTCCCACGCTGTCAGTGACGTGCATGAGGTGAGCTGAGTTCATTGGACATGACCTCGGCTCATCTGGATGACGTCACAGAAAGACACTGAGGAGCGCAAGCATGCCTGCGCTTCTCAGTGTCCGCGGGATGACAGGCTGGATGGCAGCGTTCTGCTGCGGTCCAGCCTGTCATCTCGATGTAGCAGAGCTGAAGCTGTCCTGGGAACCATGGAAAGGTAAGGATGAGGTTGCTTTATTATTTTACTTTTATTGCAGGAGATCGTTGGCTTCAGCTGGAATGGGTGTGGCGGTAAGTATGGTTTAATTTAGAACAATAAAGAATTGTGTCTTTATTTCAATTAAAGGACTTTTTTCTGGGTGTTTGTGTTTTTTTTAAATACTTTACTAGAAATTCATGGCGGTCATGTCTAATATTGGCGTGACCCCATGAATTTCGGGCTTAGGGCCAGCTGATAATGCCAAGCTGGCCTTAACCCCTTTATTACCCAGTGAGCCACCGCACCAGGGCCCTGGATGAGTTGGGTACAGCGCCAGAAGATGGCGCTTCTATGAACGCGCCATTTTCCGGGGCGGCTGCGGACTGCAATTTGCAGCGGGTGGGACCCAGAAAGCTTGGGTCTCCCTGCGCTGCAGATTCCAGCCCCCAGCTGCCTAGTTGTACCTGGCTGGACACAAAAATAGGGCGAAGCGCCACACATTTTTTTTTTTAATTATTTCATGAAATTCATGGAATAATTAAGAATAAAAGGGCTTCCCTATATTGTTGTGTCCGGCTAGGTACAAATAGGCAGCTGGTGGTTGGGGGCAGCCCGTTCCTGCCTGCTGTACCTGGCTGGACACAATTATAGGGCGAAGCCCCACATAATTTTTTTTTAATTATTTCATGAATTTCCTGAAATAATTAAAAAAAAATTGACGTGGGGCTTCACACTATATTTGTGTCCAGCCAGGTACAGCAGGCAGGAACGGGCTGCCCCCAACCACCAGCTGCCTATTTGTACCTAGCCGGACACAACAATATAGGGAAGCCCTTTTTTTCTTAATTATTCCATGAATTTCATGAAATAATTAAAAAAAAAAAAACGTGGAGCTTCTCCCTATTTTTGTGTCCAGCCAGGTACAACTAGGCAGCTGGGGGATGGAATCTGCAGCGCAGGGAGGCCCAAGCTTTTTGCCCTCCCCCCCCCCGCTGAAAATTGCAGTCCGCGGCCGCCCCGGAAAATGGCGCGTTCATAGAAGCTGGATGCTGTACCTGGCTGGCATACAAAAATATGGCGAAGCCCACGTCAAAAGTTTTGGGAAAAATTTATTAAAAAATAAATAATAATTTAGGGACTGCATCTTTATTAAGTCCTCAAATGTCATTTAGTGTTAAAATAAAGGATTTATTTAAAAAAAAAATGGCGTGGGATCCCCCATAATTTTAGTCTCTAGCGGAGGTTAAGCAGACGGCTGGGGCAGATGTTTGAAGCCTGGGAAGGGGGTAAAACCCACGGAGCTTCCCAGGCTACTAATATCAGCCCCCAGCTGAATACCTAGCCTTTACTAGCTATTAAAATGGGGGACCCCCCAAAAAAAAATGACGTGGGGTCCCCTCTATTTTAATAGCTAGCAAAGGCTAGGCAGACAGCTGGGGGCTGATATTAATAGCTCAGGAAGGGTGCCATGAATATTGGCCCCCTCCCAGGCTAGAAACACCAGCCGTCAGCCGCCCCAGAAATGGCGCATCCATAGGATGCGCCAATTCTGGCACTTAGCCTCGCTCTTCCACGCTGCCCTGGTGCGGTGGCAGGGGGTAATAGTGGTGGGGTTCATGTCAGCGCCAGCTGCCATGAAGCCCAGGTTAGTAATGATGGCCGTCTATATGACACCCCCATTACTAACCTACAAAGTGTTAAAAAGAAAAAACACACTACACCCAGAAAAAAATAATTTATTTGAAATAAAACACCATTTTATTTAATTCTTAGTTTACTAAAAAAAAAATAGTTACCTGTCCACGTTCCTGCGCTGATCTCCCATGCACAGCTGTCACATCTGGAGATGGTGACAGCTGTGCATGGCTGCTGTAAGCTCACGCTGCCGGGAACACGTCCGCTCCCGGCAGCGGGAGCCACTGACTGAGGTCACCGGAGTGCATTCAGGCAGCGCAGCTCCGGAGACCTCCTTTACGGCAGTGCTGTACCGTGGGAATTTCTCACGATACAGCAGTGCCGTAAAGGAGCTAACCGGAGCAGCGCTGCCTGAACTCCGGTGAACCCTTACGGCCCCGTCATTCTAGCGGCGGCAGCGGTTCAGAGCGGTCACATTCTATGTGGCTGCTCTGAACTGGAGATCTTCGTGGGACACTCGTGGACTACTACGGAGGGGTAAGGATAAGGTTGTGGTTTATTATTTTATATTTTATTACAGGAGATCGATGGCTTCGGGGAATTAGGTGTCTTGGTGAGTATAGGTGTAGTTTTTTATTTTTTACTTTATTTTAGGTGGCGATCGGCGGGGACAGGTAATGTATGAACTAATTTCTTTTAGGTAACCACTGGCCACCAATGACATGTATTTAACATTTATTGGGGACACAGTAGGGCAATTTAAATAGCAGGATCAGGCTGATGGGAACTACTGCTCCCATCGAGCTGATCCTGCTGGCAGGAGTGGACGGGGGACAGACATAGGCCGATGGGAGTAGTAGTGTCACATCGGCCTATGTCTGCCCGCACACACACCCGCACACACACCCCGCACACACACCCGCACACACACCCCGCACACACACACACCCCGCACACACTAATCATGACGGGTCCGGGAGGTGAGGCTGACCTGTGCGGCCGTGGGAAAGTTGATGTGAGTTCATGCAGTCAAGCATGAACTCACATGAACCCTCTGAGGGCACCGCGGCTACTTCAAATGAACAGCTGATCGGCATCACCTGATACCTCAGCTGTTCATTTGAAATAACCGGCGGGAAAGCGCAGCACAGAACGGGAAAGCCGGCGGTGAAGTCTTTTCACTGCCGGCTTCCCCGCACGGGTCCTTCGCTCCTTGGTGCTGCGCTCCCCGCCCGGTCCTAATTTACGATCGGGATGGGAGGTGGCGAGGGGAGCGGAGGATCGGGGTGGGAGGCTGCGGGGAAGCAGTATGGGGCTGCGTGATTGTTTAAAAGCCGGCGGCTTTTTACCGCGCGCCGGCTTTTAAACAATCAGGAGAATTCTCCCCCGCTGGGATGGCATTCTGATGACAAGCTGGATCGCAGCTGAGCGCTGCCATCCAGCTTGTCATCCTTCAGAGACACTGCAGAGCGCAGGCATTATGGGAACTTCCGATTCCGGTATTCGATATTATAAAAGTATCGGAATTAAGTATCGGAATTCCGATACAGTGAATATCGGCCGATACCCGATATTTCAGTATCGGAATGCTCAACACTACTTGTTATGTTTTTCTATAATGTGTTTAGTCCCGGAGTACTAAATTTTACTAGGGGGGAATGTGACACCCCAGGGGTCTGGTTGCCACAGTAACGTAATGTGATGTCTGAGAGCAGGTGGGAGGTCCTTTGGTCAGGGATCCTGTGCATGCCACACCTCCTGCCCAGTCTTGGGAGGGGAAGAACTTCCCCTATAAAAACCTGGGGCTGAGGCAGGGTGAGTGAGTAGAAGAAGAGAAGAAGTAGAGACAGCATAGGAAGAAACAGCAGTTACAAGGAGTCAGGGGCTGGCAGCTGCAGAGTTCGCCCTGACTAAGAAGACTTTTTACCGGACCCGGAGTCCGAGGCTGTGGGGACTAATTCCTACCCAGCAGCAGAATCCGTCAGGCAGGGGATTTCAGGTCCTCTGGCCCAGAAGCCCGAAGGCACGGTCACACGCGTGGGACCAGCACCGCCATCGTGGAGCGGAAGCCATTAGAAGGCCCCGAGTCACCGGCCATACGGGTGAGCACCACACGGTACACTCAGGGACGTGGGCTACTTACATCAGCTCCTAGCAAGGTAGCCAGAAGAGTACAGTCAGTTTGGGAGGCCTACAACTACGCCTGGCCAGGGGAGATCCCATCTGCTCAAGGACTGACCAGGCCCCATCCGCTAGCAAGTACTCCGGGAGGGTCTTTTGTTGTTACCAGTAAAGACCCTGAACTACACCGCACCGTCTCTGAGTGGTTCCTGCTACCCCCATCATCCACGTCGGCTGCCCTGAGGCCATACCCCTCCCGTTGGGGGTTATACTATCACGCTGCACAATCCCACCATCGGCCTCAGCGGTCTGCCCTGCAGCAGCAGCCCCCTGGCTGCACTCAACGGGTGGCGTAGTCATCAACCATTTACTACTAATGGACTGCCGTCTAGTTTGACTCCCTGGGCACGGACCGGGTCACCGCCACGAGACTACAACCCTCCACAGATCCGGCTCCGGGTAAGCTCCCGCATGCGCAGCGCAGCGCGACACAGGCCCAGGGGCGCGTCACGTCAAAATCAAGATCTTCACTGGTAAAGCCCCCCACTCATAACACATTAGGTAGCTGTCAGCCAAAAGATTGTTCAACTGACAAACATCTCTTCTGAGCCCCTTATATACAAGAACGCTCAGCTTGGCTCCTGTGTTCTCTATGAGAGCGACTAATAGATTCCACTGGCAGCGTCTTATCTGCTGGAAAACAGAATGAGCTACCATTGGAAATACAACATGCAGGCTCCTTCTCTCCTCCAACATCATCTGTAGGGTACGTTCATATGAATGTATTGTCGTTCCCAGTGCTTTCCGTGAAAAAACTGACAGAACTAGACACAGACAGATCTAGGTCCATTGGGCTGTTTAGATAAGTGTTTGAAAAAAAGCAAGTGAAAAAAATCATAGCACGCATAGGTTCTTCCTTACAATGGATGAGAGTAAACCATTCAAGTCCAAAGGTGCACAAAAAAACAGATCCCATACAGATCATCCATATAGCTTCCATTTTTTTATGGATACATTTCCATTATTAACCTAGAAAACTGTATTTTGTCTTGTGAATGATAATAACTGTTGATGGAAAAGAAGGATAGTGTACAGTCATGGCCAAAAGTATTGAGAATGACACCAAAATTATATTTTCACATGATCTGCTGGCCTCTGGTTTTTATTAGTGTTTGTCTGATGCTTATATCACATACAGAAATATAATTGCAATCATATTATGAGTACCAATAGGTTATATTGACAGTTAGAATGAGTTAATGCAGCAAGTCAATATTTGCAGTGTTGCCCCTTCTTCTTCAAGACCTCTGTAATTATCCCTGGCATGCTCTCAATCAACTTTTGGACCAAATCCTGACTGATAGCAGTCCATTCTTGCATAATCAATGCTTGCATTTTGCCAGAATTTGTTGGTTTTTGTTTGTCCACCCGTCTCTTGATGATTGACCACAAGTTCTCAATGGGATTAAGATCTGGGGAGTTTCCAGGCCATGGACCCAAAATCTCTAGGTTTTGTTCCATGAGCCATTTAGTTATCACCTTTGCTTTATGGCAAGGTGCTCCATCATGCTGGAAAAGGCATTGTTGGGAGCCAAACTGCTCTTGGACGGTTGGGAGAAGTTGCTCTTGGAGGACATTCTGGTACCATTCTTTATTCATGGCTGTGTTTTTAGGCAAGACTGTGAGTGAGCCGATTCCCTTGGCTGAGAAGCAATCCCACACATGAATGGTTTCAGGATGCTTTACAGTTGGCATGAGACAAGACTGGTGGTAGCGCTCACCTCTTCTTCTCCGAATAAGCTGTTTTCCAGATGTCCCAAACAATCGAAAAGGGGATTCATCAGAGAAAATGACTTTGCCCCAGTCCTCAGCAGTCCACTCCCTGTACCTTTTGCAGAATATCAGTCGGTCCCTGATGTTTTTTCTGGAGAGAAGTGGCTTCTTTGCTGCCCTCCTTGAAACCAGCCCTTGCTCAAAGAGTCTCCGCCTCACAGTGTGTGCAGAAGCACTCACACCAGCCTTCTGCCATTCCTGAGCAAGCTCGGCACTGCTGGTAGTCCGATCCCGCAGCTGAAACAGTTTTAAGATACGGTCCTGGCACTTGCTGGTCTTTCTTGGGTGCCCTGGAGCCTTTTTGACAACAATGGAAGCTCTCTCTTTGAAGTTCTTTATGATGCAATAGATTGTTGACTGAGGTGCAATCTTGGTAGCTGCGATACTCTTCCCTGTTAGGCCATTTTTGTGCAGTGCAATGATGGCTGCACGTGTTTCTTTAGAGATAACCATGGTTAACTGAAGAGAAACAATGATACCAAGAACCAGCCTCCTTTTAAAGTGTCCAGTGATGTCATTCTTACTTAATCATGACTGATTGATCGCCAGCCCTGTCCTCATCAACACCCACACCTGTGTTAATGGATCAATCACTAAAACGATGTTAGCTGCTCCTTTTAAGGCCTTTTAAGGCAGGACTGCAATGATGTTGAAATGTGTTTTGGGGGTTAAAGTTCATTTTCTGGGCAAATATTGACTTTGCAAATACAGTAATTGCTGTTAAGCTGATCACTCTTTGACATTCAGGAGTATATGCAAATTGCCATTACAAAAAATGAAGCAGTAAACTTTGGAAAAATTACTATTTGTACAGACCACAACTGACCACCAAACTGATGAAAATCATCCATTTTTCCGGATGAAAAGATAAATGTCCCTTTCTTGTCTGATGTCAGATTCTCGCTGCTCCACAGTCTGGGAATTCTGCTGGATTTTTTATTTTATAATGCATCAAATGTTTTCTCCTGGTGAAAGGTCTGGACTGCAGGCGGCCGGTTCTTCACCTGAACTCTTCCTCTTCGATGCCATGCTGCTGTGATGGATGTAGTATGTGGTGTAGCATTGTCTTGCCAAAATATGCAAAAAAAGATCCAACAAATACACAGAAAAAAAGTATGCAAAAAGAGGGATAACCTAAAAATCTAAAAATAGTCAATGCTTATTAACATGCAAGACATATTAAAAATATTTAAAAAGCACAAATGGCTATAAGCCTGTAACATAAATTTTCCAGACCACAGCACTATAGTGCTAGGATCTACCCTGTCTGTCAATAAGGTAATTTAGGAACCCAAAAGTTAATACCACCTTAATACAGATATATTACTGTATAATATACCAATAATATGAAAATTGTTACATCAATGACCCAGGCCCTAAAATAAGGGCAAGTATTAAAGTGTATAGTGGGTTAAAGATATACACGCCCAATAAATAATGCACAAAAGCACAGAATAAAAGATGATAAAGAGGAGTGTATACAACAATTGTATGATAGAGTCAGAAAAGTTGCAGAAAAATCCTACTGCCGGCACAATAGCAAATAGCCACACAGAGTGAAGGTAAATGTGAAGTTTGTGCCACCTGGGTCATAGATATAACAATTTTCATATTATTGGTATAGCTGTGATTTGGGGTATATTATAATATACCTTTATTAAGGTGGTATCAACTTTTGGTTTCCTAAATTACCTTATTGACAGACAGGGTAGATCCTAGCATTATAGAGCTGCGGTCTGGAAAATTTGTCATTTGTGCTTTTTAAATATTTTTAATATGTCTTGTTTGGCTTGTATGTTAATATACATTGACTATTTTTAGGTGATCCCTCTTTTTGCAACACCTCTGTATAAGGCTCATCATTGATCACTCCTTTCATGTGTAAGCTGCCCGTGTCAGAGGCACTAATGCAGCCCCAGACCATCAGAGATGCAGGAACTAAGTGCTGATAACAAGCTGGATGGTCCCTCTACTCTGCAGTCTGCAGGACAAGGCGTCCACAGTTTCCATAAATAATTTCATATTTTTATTCATCCGACCTCAGAACAGTTAATATCTTCTGATCTGATTTCTATGTTCTGCAGTGAATATAATATGGCTAAAAGAGATTTCCAAATCATTACATTCCTGTTCTCTTTATACATTTACACAGCGTCACAAGTTTTTTGGAATTGGGGTTGTAAATATATCTATAAATATTTCTATCTACATGTGTACATCCATCAGAATAACTGCTCTTAGCGATGTCACAATATCAGAGTTCTAGAATGTTGATGTCACACAAGTCATGAAGTCACAATATGAAGAACTGATAAAACTTCTGCTCACGGCCTCCTCCACTGAGGGTTATAGAATTTGTGGAGTGAGGATATTTTTGCAATTCTGATTGAGTGAGCAAAATGTCTGAGTATAAGCGCAAACGTCGCTTTATTATTGAGTCTATTACAGAGAGCAGCGGTATTGATGACCAGGTGAGTGGCGGATTCTGGAGTATGTTGTCTATTTTAAATTCTGGAAATTTGAAGACTTTTTTTTACTTTTTATTATTTCCTTTTCCCAGTTACTGGTCAATAAAAAATGCCGCAGAGTTTTTGCGTCCGACACAGAGGACAGCAGCGGTGATGAGAATCTCCATCAGGTGAGCGCTCACTTCTCTCCAGCAGTGTCTGCGGCTCTGGGGGTCTACTGGAGATCAGGGGACGCCCCATTCTGTGATTGTGCCACTGTATCGCTGCTAATCCTTCATTCTCAAGGTCTTTATATTTCATTATTTCAGTCTCATCCACTTATTTCAAGGTCTCCAAGGAGCCTTGAAGATGAAGATGGTGGCTCTGGTCCCCACCTGCTATACATAGAGTCAGGCATGTAATAAAGCGTCTGGAAGGATCATAAATTCCTTCCTGTAAAATAAGAAAATTAGATTTCTATTGATTAGGAAAACTGAACGACACAGAAGTAAATGACGATGTTTCTTCTTTTCTCCAGAGCCCAATTCTCCCCGATTCAGCTTTGTGCAGGAGGAGACAGCAAGGTAATGTATTCCTATATATCCGTTTCATCTGGGTCATGTTCATGATATCTGGTCGCTAGATGGCGCTATTATTAGCATATTTTCAGATAAGGTGTCAGCTGTGTGTCTGCAGGTCGTGTACGGTCTTAGTATATATCCAGTAGTGATGTGTGATCCTCTTTGATGCTTTGCTACCAGGAGACAGGAGCGTCCCATCAATTACTGTTTCCTGAGAAATCTGTCTTCACCCACGTCCAAATATGTCACCGACTTCCGTAAGAAAAAACAGGAGCTGGTACGACGTCTGTACAAGTTTTATAACAGGACCGTCTTTGAGAACCAGGTATTCAGTTATAACACACAGCTTGGAATAGGGTTATAGGGGATGAAGGTTTAGAGCTAGGGATAGTGTATCCAGTGTATATAGTATATACCTCTATATTCTGTATGTATAGGGTGATACGAGGCAAAGGGTTAGAGCTAGGTATAGTGTATCCAGTGTATATAGCATATACCTCTACATTCTGTATGTATATGGTGATATGAGTCGAAGGGTTAGAGCTAGGTACAGTGTATCCAGTGTATATAGTATATACCTCTATATTCTGTACGTATATTGTGATAGGAGGATAAAGGGTTACAGCTAGGGATGGTGTATCCAGTGTAAATAGCATATTCCTCTATATTCTGTAGGTATGGGGTGATATGGGAGATAGTGAGTAGATGGTTAAAGATAGGGATGGTGTATCCAGTGTACATAGTATATACCTCTATATTCTGTAGGTGTGGGGTAATATGAGGGATAATGAATGGATGGTTAGAGCTAGGATTAATGTATCCAGTATATATAGTATATACCTCTATATTCTGTAGGTATGGGGTGATATTGAAGATAGTGAATGGAGGGTTAGAGCAAGGGTTAGTGTATCCAGTGTATTTAGTATATACCTCTGTATTCTGTAGGTATGGGGTGATATTGAAGATAGTGAATGGAGGGTTAGAGCAAGGTTAGTGTATCCAGTGTATATAGTATATACCTCTATATTCTGTAGGTATGGGGTGATGTGGGGGATAGTGAATAGAGGGTTAGAGCTAGGGTTAGTGTATCCACTATATACAGTATATACCTCGATATTCTGTATTTCTACTTCCTCTGTAGCTTCCTACATATATGGACATCAGCTGGAATAAAAGGCTGCGTAAAACAGCTGGTCGCACTGGATTCCGGGAGAACAACGGGGACCGCTACGCCATCATCCAGTTATTGGATAAAGTCTGCGATTCAGCAGGTAGTCATCACATCCGGCACAATTTATAGATTAGCTGTGGTGAAATCTTCCCCACATCTTTACTCCTGATTGTTATTATATGCTGCTTTGTCCTTAGAACGACTCCGAGACACATTGATCCATGGGATGTGTCATGCTGCCTGCTGGGTCATCGATGGCAATGGAGAACTTGCCCATCACCAACTATGGGAGCAGTATTGTGAGAAGGTCGCACAGATCCACCCTGACCTTCCACCCATTACTGTATTCCACAGTTGGGAGTACCACTACCCGGTGGTGTACCAATGCTCAGGGTGCCAGTACAGGTAAGATACGACTCAAATAAACTATGGACAGACGGGCGTCTGATACTGGCCGTGGGTGTATGTGCTACTACCACTGCTTGCTTCATGACTTCTGCAATCAATATGAAGGGGCTCTGTCATTGATGTTGGATGTGTGTGTACCTTTAGGATCAGTCTTTAATATCTTTAATAAGCTTTATCTCCCACTCCAGAGTCGGACGTTGGACGGATTCTCTCGACACCGAGAAGTTTGGGTGCGGCTACTGTGAGAACAAGTTGGTTCTAGTAACCACAACCTGAGAAGATCTATCAGCGACCATCCAGCTCCATCAATAGTCCGATCATCGGCTCGGCCAAGATAGCAGCACACAGATGAAGTCATCCAGAAGACTAGTGGAAAGTCACATCTCAGTCTTCCACCATTTTTCGGGCGTCACGGTGACTCAGTGGTTAGCACTGGTGTCAGCAGCACTCAGGTGGTGGAAACAAATACGACCACGGACATCTGCATGGAGTTTGTATGTCCTCCCCGTGTCTGCGTGGGTTTCCTCCGGGTTCTCCGGTTTCCTCCCACACTCCAAAAATATACTGATAGGTTAATTGGCTTATTCCAAATTGTCCCTAACATGAATTATGGTTCTCCCTGTACAGCGCTACAGACTATGTCATCGCTATATTATCGAGGGGAATCAAATTCATCATTAAATACAAATGCTTTAAACAAACTTATTATTGTAATGTTGCCTTGTGTCAGTAATTTCATACACAGATTATTTACAAAAAAGTTATGTCCTATAGTGGGACGTCTGGAGGTGAGAACACAGATTCCGCCATACCGATGGCCAGGGACAGGCATGCGGGTGCTAACACCTACATGGACTGGCAGGACAGGCTTAGACTGGTACTATACAGCGTATACACCCATAACGACTCACACACATCAAACCAAGCAAAGTCATCAAGTTTCAGAGCTCCCATAGAAATGAATGGTGATAGCCGCACATGCGCAGCCACCTTTCCATTTCTGACAGTGTGTAATGGGGTCGTTCTTGAGTTACATGTGGGTCCCTGATCTCAGCAATGGGACCTGCATCTATCAAACATTTATGACGTATGCTTTCGGTAGAGGATGAAATAATGTCTTCAATGCGCTTCGTCACGTGTCCATGGGCATGCTCGCGTTTTCTAATGCTGACCCTATGCTGCTCTCTGATTCAGTTATGTCACCAGCAACATAGTGCATTAAGCATTAATGCTTTAAAGGGCACAGCTCAACTTTCCATCCTAATGTGGCACCTCAAACGTCACAAATTTTTCCAGGGCATTCATAAGGGGTATCTCTGTATTATCGTCCCGAACGGGGAAACAGCTGATCAGCGGATGTGCACGGTGCTGGACCCTCACTGATCTGATATTGATGACCTATTCTAAAGATATTCCACCAATTATCAAACACCTGAATAACTTCTTTAATTAGTTTAGGGGAGTGATTGAACCATTTTTAAGCCAAACACAATCCTTAATATTTATTCTTCACCGGAAGGTACAATGTGTTAAAAAACAGCTGATTATGGGGCCCATGGGCATTACCAGTATAGGAGACCCGCTCCTTTCTAATGGGAACATTTTTTTATGAGACCCTCCTCCACGTCTCTTCCAAGGGGCATTGGAGTGACTCCCAATTTTTAGCAGCCCTTGCATTCACTGCATAGCAAACACAATGGGAGACCCACTTTCTAATAATGGGAACATTGTTTTCAGGAGGCCCTCTGACCTCCACGTCTTTTCCAAGGGGCATTGGAGTGCCTCCAAATTTTTGACAATCCTTGCATTCACTGCATAGGCAAACACAATGGGAGACCTACTTCCTAATAATGGGAAATTTGTTTTCAGGAGTCCCTCCTCTAAGTCTCTTCAAAGTGGTATTGGGGTGCGTCCAAATTTTCAAAGTGGTATTGGGGTGCGTCCAAATTTTGGGCAGCCCTGCCACTCACTGCATACGCAATAACAGTATAGGAGACCTACTCTTTAGTAATGGGAACAATAAAACATAGCCGGCTGATGGCTCTCTAAGAATAGTGAGGGCCGATTGCTGGCCATTTAAGAATATTAAAGGCCGCCTGATGAACATTGTTGACAGAAGTGACCTGGGAGTCAGAAATGCTTCCAGGGGTCTTTCCCATACTGTCCCCATGTCATTTTAGCACTGTTCCCATCGATTTGGGCAATTTGCAATCTTCAGACCGCCGGGGGGAGGTGCCTGAAAAATGCCCGAGTTTGCCATAGACTTACATTGGGCTCGTTGCTCGGGTCGAGCACCCGAGTATTCCAATGTGCTCGGCCCGAGCATCGAGCACCCGAGCATTTTAGTGCTGGCCCATCACTACTCATAAGAGCACATTTATCTTTACAAACAACAGAACAGTGATAGCTGTCACATCTGTGTTCTGATACCTTAGCTCCCCAATAAGACATGGGAGTAAATCAATACTTTACAAGCTGCTCTGTGGCTGGGGGCACTGGTAAAATAGTGTCTTATTGTCATGCAAGGTGAGGGAAGGAACAGTGTACAAGGACAGGAATAGGGGGAAGGGGAAGGGAGCCCAACATCTAGAGAAAGGGGGAGTGGAGACCCCTAGGCAGATCTAATATCACCCTGACTACTCTATCATACTTATATAGGTTCATCTCCAATCGCAGAGCAGGAAACTTAATCCCTGAATGTCCCTAGAGCTAGGCCCTAGGTAGGGAGGGACACTATATGAGGGTCAGCTTATGATAAGTGTTACTTCTCTTTTCTTTACATGATACCAGATTGATGGTGCTATTGTGGACTGATGTTCTTCATAGACTTGTGTGAACAGCCCCTATTATATTCTTGCTCGGATGATTCAGAAGTTTGCTGTATATATGATACCTCTCTGTGGAGAATAAGCTTTAGGGATTCTCTTAACAATGTAAGAAAAAGAAAGATTAACCACTGCATGTGATAGGGGTTATATACTGGGCTCGGGTAATGATTGATAGAACTTATTCAGGAATTTATAAGCCCTACTAGCCCAGTTATTTGTAGTTATGTATTGTCTCTAAATTTCCCTAGAGCTGTCATTTTGCTTTATTGAACAGTTGTCCTCTTCTAATGTTTATTGAAATGGTCGGTCTCTGAATCTATACGTTCACTTCTTCCTATCTTTTTTCATGACTGTAGTTTTGTATTTATTAGGATAAATGTATTTATTAGTATAGAAGAATTTTTAGGGACATAAGGGACACCGTCGTTAAGCAGGGGCGCCACTTAACACAAATTATGGTGCCAAACTCCTCTGCCAGGAAGGTAGAGACATTAGGGATAAAGTAGGGACAGGTTTAGCCTGCACTCTCTCCTGATCAGTGTGTAACCTAATATGGATATTCCCTAATACTTTATTTTGTATTTTTGTTGTTTTGTCTATTGTGGATTGTTATAGTCCTTTTCAGATAATTTATTAAAAGTTACATTTTAGGGGTCTAATCTTCTATAGGTTTTTCATGCTAAATTAGGCCCTGTTTACATATTTTTTGCTAAGGTGTTTAACTGAACACTAGTGAGGCCCAACTGTAACTAAAGAAAACAAGGTAAACAAACAAAGGGGATACATTTAGCTTGAGAAGACACCAGAGAGGTAGGGCCAACTGTCCTCCAAGGCAAGTCCAAGAATGAACTAGCTGGCTACTAGTACTCCAGGCATAGACAGCAGAACATAGAACTATCACCAGTGACTCTCTGGAGACACAGAGATTTTAACTACCAAGCAAGGGTGTGTCAACCAGCAGCAGAAGTTGGAGGTCACCGCTGGGTACTAAAGGAAGAAGGATATCACTACACTACAGAGATGAGAGGATCAAGAAGGTGTCTGTAATGCCAAGCGCAGTGACCTTCTACAGCCGGATCCAGAGTGACTGTCTCTCACACTTGATACACCAGTGATATCTGATAAACAAAAAAAAATAAAATGTTGTAGGTACGTTCTCCTGAAATGGTTGCAACAGTCACAACTCCTATAAAAGCATGTAAAGGCTGCTGCAGGATGTCACGCACGGTGTGGGAAAGACTAAGTGCAACACGAAGGGAAGAAGGGGAGGAAGCAAAAACACTAGGGTAAGTGGGATTGGAGACCCCTAGGCAGATCTAATATCACCCTGCCTACCCTACCGTCCCTATATAGGTTCCACATTTATCTCCGAACAGGACCCTAAACCCTGGATGACCCTAGAGCTAGACCCTAGATAGGGAGGGGGAAGGGTGAGCACTGGTCAGGACCTACTACAAACTATAGACAACAAGGTAGACAAACAAAGGGGATTAACTTAGCTTAAGAAGACACCAGAGGAGTAATGCCAACTGTCCTCCAAGGGCACCAGAGAAGACGCTAGCCGATTGCTAATGCTCCAACCCTGTACATAGAAGTATTACCGGCAATTCCCTGGAGAAAACGGAGTGTTTTTAGCTGCCAGGCAAGGGTGTGTCAATCAGCAGCAGGAGGGAGATTGCCACTGGGTCATAAAGGCAGAAGGATTAAGAAGGCATCTGTAATGCCAAGCGCAGTGACCTTCTACAGCCAGGTCTATTACACCTGTCACACCCTTGACACAGGACCACCAATAAATTCACATGAAGAAAATGAGAGGAATACGGTGGTTCAGAGTCCGCACTGCCCAGAGTTCAAAAGGTGTAGTCGCACACAAGGATTAAGCATGAATGTGGTTTATTGTGTCAATGCGTTTCAAGGTCTCCAAACCTCTTCATCAGGACCAAACCACAATGATTTTTATATATATACAGTACAGACCAAAAGTTTGGACACACCTTCTCATTTAAAGATTTTTCTGCATTTTTATGACTATGAAAATTGTATATTCACACTGAAGGCATCAAAACTATGAATTAACACATGTGGAATTATATACTTAACAAAAAAGTGTGAAACAACTGAAAATATGTCTTATATTCTAGGTTCTTCAAAGTAGCCACCTTTTGCTTTGATGACTGCTTTGCACATTCTTGGCATTCTCTTGATGAGCTTCAAGAGGTAGTCACCGGAAATGGTCTTCCAACAATCTTGAAGGAGTTCCCAGAGATGCTTAGCACTCGTTGGCCCTTTTTGCCAGCTCACCCCAAACCATCTCGATTGGGTTCAGGTCTGGTAACTGTGGAAGCCAGGTCATTTGGCGTAGCACCCCATCACTCTCCTTCTTGGTCAAATAGCCCTTACACAGCCTGGAGGTGTGTTTGGGGTCATTGTCCTGTTGAAAAATAAATGATGGTCCAACTAAATGCAAATCGGATGGAATAGCATGCCGCTGCAAGATGCATTGGTAGCCATGCTGGTACAGTATGCCTTAAATTTTAAATAAATCCACAGTGTCACCAGCAAAGCACCCCCACAACATGACACCACCTCCTCCATGCTTCACGGTGGGAACCAGGCATGTAGAGTCCATCCATTCACCTTTTCTGCGTCGCACAAAGATACGGTGGTTGGAACCAAAGATCTCAAATTTGGACTCATCATACCAAAGCACAGATTTCCACTGGTCTAATGTCGATTCCTTGTGTTCTTTAGCCCAAACAAGTCTCTTTTGCTTGTTGCCTGTCCTTAGCAGTGGTTTCCTAGCAGCTATTTTACCATGAAGGCCTGCTGCACAAAGCCTCCTCTTAACAGTTGTTGTAGAGATGTGTCTGCTGCTAGAACTGTGTGGCATTGACCTGGTCTCTAATCTGAGCTGCTGTAAACCTACGATTTCTGAGGCTGGTGACTCGGATAAACTTATCCTCAGAAGCAGAGGTGACTCTTGGTCTTCCTTTCCTGGGGCGGTCCTCATGTGAGCCAATTTCTTTGTAGCGCTTGATGGTTTTTGCAACTGCACTTGAGGACACTTTCAAAGATTTCCCAATTTTTCGGACTGACTGACCTTCATTTCTAAAAGTAACAATGGCCACTCGTTTTTCTTTACTTAGCTGCTTTTTTCTTGCCATAATACAAATTCTAACAGTCTATTCAGTAGGACTATCAGCTGTGTATGCACCTGACTTCTGCACAACACAACTGATGGTCCCAACCCCATTTATAAGCCAAGAAATCCCACTTATTAAACCTGACAGGGCACACCAGTGAAGTGAAAACCATTTCCGATGACTACCTCTTGAAGCTCATCAAGAGAATGCCAAGAGTATGCAAAGCAGTCATCAAAGCAAAAGGTGTCTACTTTGAAGAACCTAGAATATAAGACATATTTTCAGTTGTTTCACACTTTTTTGTTAAGTATATAATTCCACATGTGTTAATTCATAGTTTTGATGGCTTCAGTGTGAATGTACAATTTTTATAGTCATGAAAATACAGAAAAATCTGTAGGAGGTGTGTCCAAACTTTTGGTCTGTACTGTATATATATATATATATATATATATATATATATATATATACATACATATATACACTGCTCAAAAAAATAAAGGGAACACTCAAATAACACATCCTAGATCTGAATGAATGAAATATTCTCATTGAATACTTTGTTCTGTACAAAGTTGAATGTGCTAACAACAAAATCACACAAAAATCATCAATGGAAATCAAATTTATTAGCCAATGGAGGCCTCGATTTGGAGTAACCCCCAAAATTAAAGTGGAAAAACACACTACAGGCTGATCCAACTTAGATGTAATGTCCTCAAAACAAGTCAAAATGAGGCTCAGTATTGTGTGTAGCCTATACGTGCATGTATGACCTCCCTACAACGCCTGGGCATGCTCCTGATGAGGTTGCGGATGGTCTCCTGTGGGATCTCCTCCCAAACCTGGACTAAAGCATCCGCCAACTCCTGGACAGTCTGTGGTGCAACGTGACGTTGGTGGATGGAGCGAGACATGATGTCTCAGATGTGCTCAATCGGATTCAGGTCTGGGGAGTGGGTGGGCCAGTCCATAGCTTCAATGCCCTCATGTTGCAGAACTGCTGACAAACTCCAGCTACATGAGGTCTGGCATTGTCCTGCATTAGGAGGAACCCAGGGCCAACCGCACCAGCATATGGTCTCACAAGGGGTCTGAGGATCTCATCTCGGTACCTAATGGCAGTTAGGCTACCTCTGGCGAGCACATGGAGGACTGTGCGGCCCTCCAAAGAAATGCCACCCCACACCATTACTGACCCACTGCCAAACCGGTCATGCTGAAGGATGCTGCAGGCAGCAGATTGCTCTCCACGGCGTCTCCAAACTCTGTCACGTCTGTCACATGTGCTCAATGTGAACCAGCTTTCATCTGTGAAGAGCACAGGGCGCCAGTGGTGACTTTGCCAATCCTGGTTGTAACATCCCTGGCGGCGTGCTGGCATGGCTTACCACCTCCCACCATTCAAGACCGCCATCTTACCTATCAATCCAGGCTGCACACTTTGCTCCAGTACCTGCTGTGTCTCTTGTCTGATTGCTTAGGGCGGCGGCCCAGCTGCTGCCTGATTCTTATATTTGCTGTGTGTGCACTCCTATTGCCTCCCCAGCCTATTGCTGTGAGTCACTGGATACTTAAACCCCCTCCATCCAGTAGGGGGTGACTGAGCAACACTTTCATTCAGTGTGCTCTGTGCAACTGAGTTGCCAGGTCCTGTCCTGTATCTTGTTTGTTTCCGCCCCTGGGGGCTGTATACCCAGGCCTGTTACCTGTATCTGTGACTTCTAGTCTGTCTCTGCCACCCTTGGGGCTGAGTTCCCAGGCTCGCTCCTGTATCTTATTCCTGGTTCAGTTCCTGTCTGAACTGTGTCCTAGCCCGTTACCTTTTTCTCTCTATGTCCGAACCTTCCCTTTTCCTGCAGTGTCTGAACCTGCAGCTAACTCCAACTCGTTGTCTCTGAACTTCTGTTTGTGAGTTTTGTGTACACTCGCTACTTCATTGTAAGTACCTTGTGTGTATCTGGTTCTGCTTGTTCACCGCACCTGCGGCTTTGCTCTGCCGTGCTTGTTCACCGCACCTGTGGTTTCGCTCTGCTCAGCTTGTTTACCGCACCTGCAGGTTTTGCTCTGCTTGTTTACCGCACCTGCGGGTTTTGCTCTGCTCTGCTTGTCTACCGAACCTGCGGGTTTTGCTCTGCTCTGCTTGTCTACCGCATCTGCGGGTTTTGCTCTGCTCTGCTTGTCTACCGCATCCGCGGGTTTTGCTCTGCTCTGCTTGTCTACCGCATCTGCGGGTTTTGCTCTGCTCTGCTTGTCTACTGCACCTGCTGGTTTTGCTCTGTTCTGCTTGTCTACTGCACCTGCGGGTTTTGCTCTGCTTGTCTACCACATCTGCGGGTTTTGCTCTGCTCTGCTTGTCTACCGCACCTGCTGGTTTTGCTCTGCTCTGCTTGTCTACCGCACCTGCGGGTTTTGCTCTGCTCTGCTTGTCTACCGCACCTGCTGGTCTTGCTCTGCTTGTCTACCGCATCTGTGGGTTTTGCTGTGCTCTGCTTGTCTACCGCATCTGCGGATTTTGCTCTGCTCTGCTTGTCTACCGCACCTGCGGCTCCGTTACTAAGTCCCAGTCTGTACAGGTCCATATCCTGCGTGTGTTCCTACCTGCCAGTACCCACCTGTCTGCATGCCAGCCGTGCCTGCCAGTGCCCACCTGTCTGCATGCCAGCCGTGCCTGCCAGTGCCCACCTGTCTGCATACCAGCCTGCCATAAATATATATATGTGTGTATATACTGTATGTAATTGGTAAACTTATCGGCACCTTCAACCAGTATGTTCAGCAAGTGTGAACAGGTGCAAGCTGCTATGACTGCATAATATGCAAACAAAATTAGATACAGTGGGTATGGAAAGTATTCAGACCCTTTTAAATTTTTCACTTTGTTTCATTGCAGCCATTTGGTAAATTCTAAAAGGTTCTTCATTTTTTTCTCATTAATGTACACTCTACACCCCATCTTGACTGAAAAAAACAGAAATGTAGAAATTTTTGCAAATTTATCAAAAAAGAAAAACTGAAATATCACGTGGTAACAGACAGTCATATTTAAGTCACATGCTGTCCATTTCCTTGTGATCCTCCTTGAGATGGTTCTACTCCTTCATTGGAGTCCAGCTGTGTTTAATTAAACTGATAGGACTTTATTTGGAAAGGCACACACCTGTCTATATAAGACCTCATAGCTCACAGTGCATGTCAGACCAAATAAGAATCATGAACTCAAAGGAACTGCCCAAGGAGCTCAGAGACAGAGTTGTGGCAAGGCACAGATCTAGCCAACGTTACAAAAGAATTTCTGCAGTATTCAAGGTTCCTAAGAGCACAGTGGCCTCCATAATCCTTAAATAGAAGAAGTTTGGGACCACCAGAAGTCTTCCTAGACCTGGCCGTCCAGCCAAACTGAGCAATTGTGGGAGAAAAGCCTTGGTGAGAAAGGTAAAGAAGAACCTCAAGATCACAATGGCTGAGCTCCAGAGATGCAGTAGGGAGATGAGAGAAAGTTCCACAAAGTCAACTATCACTGCAGCCCTCCACCAGTCAGGCCTTTATGGCAGAGTGGCCCAACGGAAGCCTCTCCTCAGTGCAAGACATATGAAAGCCTGCATCGAGTTTGCTCAAAAACACATGAAGGACTCCCAGACTATGAGAAATAAGATTCTCTGGTCTGAGACGAAGATAAAACTTTTTGTTGATAATTCTAAGCGGTATGTGTGGAGAAAACCAGGCACTGCTCATCACCTGCCCAATACAATCCCAACAGTGAAACCAGGGAAAATTTGGGCCGAATGACCTCTTTAACTGGATTAGTAATATCAGCCTACAGTGGGCGAATTTACTTCTGCTGAATAAGAATAATAGGCAGTAGCCTACGATGATTTTTTATTTAATTCTGTAGTTTACACATAATGTACACTGCGGGTGCTGACTAAAACTCCCATCATTGTCGCCTGATCATGATCATCTTAGGGAGACAAGGCGTTAGATGATAGGTAACTATATCTGTATTTTTTATTTTTAATTCAATATGTATTTATTTATTTTACTTTAAGAACAGGCCCTGGCTGATGACTACTTCCATCAGCGGCGCCTGCTCTCGCCTTATTAGTGAAAGCAGGCATAGGCTGATCTGATGGGAGTAGTACACTCATCAGCCAACGCCTGTGACCCGCGGTAAGCTTTTTACCGTGGGTCATAGTCACAGCTGCGGGCTCACACTGACATCTGACAGCATGATCCTGCAGTGCTCTAACTGGTGGTAACGATGTTACCGCCGATCAGAGCTGCCAGTGTTTCTCATGCTGTCACACAGATGACATCATGAGAAACACAGACGTCCTGAGGATTGCTAGAGAGGCAAATCAGAACACTCGATTGACTGCAAAAGACCTTCAGAAAGATTTATCAGACCCTGGACTTGTGGTACATTGTTCTACTTTTCAGAGACACGTGCACAAATATGGCCTTCATGGAAGAGTCATGAGAAGAAAACCTCTCCCGCATCTGACGCGCCCCCTGGGCCTGTGCTGTGCAGGGGATACCCGGAGCCGGATCGCTGGGGGTTGTAGTCCTCCGTCGCTGTGACCCGGTCCGTGCCCAGGGCGGTCAAACCAATGGCAGTCTGAGTGTGATAACAAATGTCCGACTACGCCACCCGTGGATTGCGGTCAGTGGGGACCGCCGCTGCGCTGCAGACCGCTGAGGCTGATGTTGTATGCGCAGCCAAGTATGGGATAACTCCCCACGGGAGAAGTATTGCCTCAGGGCAGCTAGTGTGGATGATGGGAGTGATGGTGTGAGCGTCCCAGTATTAATGGTGCTGGTGCGGCGATGAAACACAGAGACGTGTGGTGCAGTTAAGGATCTTTACTGATGGTATAACGCAGACCGTCCAGGGAGTACTGGCTAGCAGTAGAGGCCTGGTCAGTCTGAGAGCTAGCAGGATCTCCCTTTGGCCAGGTGGAGTTGTAGGCCTCCCCGTCTCTCTGCACTCTTTCCTGGCTACCTTGCTGTGTGCGGGTAGAAGTAGCCCACGTCCCTGAGTATACCGTGTGGTGCTCACCCGTATGGCCGGTGACTTGGGGCCTTCCGTTAGCCTCCGCTTCACGATGGCAGTGCTGGTCCCTTGCTTGTGACCGTGCCTCCGGGCTTCTATGGCCAGAGGACATGGAATCCCCTGCCGGTTGGATTCTGCTGCTGGACCTGGATGTCCACACAGCCTCGGACTCCGTGTCTGGGTTTAGTATCTTTAGCCAAGGCGAGCTTTCTAGCGTCCAGCCTCTGGCACTCACTCCTGCTCCTACAGAGCTTCAAGTTCTCGCTTTCCCTCTCCAGGCTCTGACTCTCAGACTCTGTCTGTCCTAATCCCGCCCCAGACCCAGTTTATAAGGGCAGATTCCTCCCCTCCCAGGTCTGGGCGGTCAGTGTTGCATACTTAGGGCTCCTGACCAGAGAAACCTCCCACTTGCTCTCAGACATAATATTTCTATTACTGTGGCAACCAGACCCCTGGGGTGCCACACATCCTTATCATAAAAATCAGTATCAGAAGTATGCAAAAGAACATCTAAACAAGTCGGATGCATTTTGGAAACAAGTACTGTGGACCGATGAGGTTAAAATAGAACTCTTTGGCCTCAATGATCATAGGTATGTGTTGAGAAAAAGGGCACAGAATTTCAGGAAAATAATATCTCGCCAATCATTAAGCATGGGGGTGGATGAATCATTGCTTTGGGGTTGTGTTGCAGCCAATGGCACGGGGAACATTTAACGGGTAGAGGGAAGAATAGATTCAATGAAATTTCAGTATAATCTCTTTTTATTGAAATAGAAATAGACATTAACATATATAACATACATTAATAAATGCCGGTGTTTAGTCATCATGGCGATCAAAATAACATATTCTCTATCACTTCTCTGATAAGACTCGTACACCTCTTATCTAATAATGTAAATGACTCGCCCCCTGGGCCGTGGGGCTCTCGGAGTCGGGCAACAGGGCAATAATGGGGGTAGTAGTGGCAACCCGGTCCGTGGCTCAGGGTGGTCAGACCAAATGTTGTGGCAGTCTATTTATATGGTTTTGCAATGTCCGACTACGCCACCCGTGGATTGCGGCTATTATGAACCGCCGCTGCAAGGCAGTCCCCTGAGGCTGATGGTGTGTGCAGCTGAGATAGTATAACTCCCCACGGGCAGAGTGTAGCCTCAGGGCAGTGTAGTAGATGGTAGGGGTGATGGTGCAGGGAGTCCCAGTACCGTTAGTGCTGGCGAAGTAAGAAGCACAAAGACAACATGTTGCAGTCCAGGGTCTTTTACTCACAGTTCGTATACTCCAAGCCACTTCTGTACAGGTAGTGACTGCCCAAGCCGTGCCACGTCCAGCAGGTGAGGGGCTCGGTCAACTCCCAGGCAATTCAGGAGCATGGCACAGGACCAAACTTCTGTCCAGATGTCGCGGATTTATGCGGGAAAACGTGGACCCCGTTTCCCGCTATCCTATATGGTGCCTTCCTAGCAGGTTTCGTGAGGGATCGCACCAATATATGATCACGACCTCCGGTTCTTGGCTGAGGATTATTTGCCGCCACCAACTTGGGATCCGGTACCCTTTCCTTGCCTGACCCGTCACCCGTAATTTCCTGGGTCCTTAGGGTCCCTTCTTCCTTTGTGTTCCTGGGCCTTTCTCTTCGGTTCCTTTCTCTTTCTGTTCTGTACCTTTCTTTCTCTCCCTCTCGCCCTGCCCGTGTCCTAGGCCTGGCTCTGGAGCAGAACTCCAGCGGAACCTCTGCTCCCCTCCTCCTCCACTCTCACTTCCTCCTCACATACTCAACTTCTCTCCACTCTTTTAGAACTAAGATGGTGCCCACCTTATATACCTCCTCCTCTGTGTCTGAGCCCAGGTGACCTGCAACCAATGAGCTCCTTCCTATGCCCAGAAACCAGTCCCTATCTGCTCCCACATCACTAGGGTCCCCCCCCCCTCCACTCCAGCCAGGGACATAGTCAGTCGTGCTCGCATACTAATGGGAGCACGGTAGAGCTGTCCCCCGGAAATGAGGAGTGTATATGTGTGCAGCTAACTGAGCCCTGGTCCATACTCCAACCTTACCCGGGAGTGGAATACCACACCTCTGGCAGAGGTGCAATATCCCTGTAGCGGCCGAACCCTCGGGGCGCTACATAAACATTACTTTTAATCATATCCAACAGTGCAGACAACTACATAAATCAACAATACAACAGTACAAAAACAAAAAGAGAAAAAAGAAAAAAAAGAAGGGGTGGTGAGGGGGGAAGAGGAAAAAGAGAAAGAAAGATAAGAAAGGAGGGTAGGATTAGGATATTGAAGAGGAGAAGGAGAACATAAACTAAGGCTCATTTTTAGACTCTCTAATTAGTTCCCAGCACCAACCCAGATCCAATTCACCAATTTATCAGTCTCTCACTCAAACAGCCTGTGAAACTCCGATGAGTCCTGAAACAGAATCCAGACACTCCAGATCTTCCTGAATTTTTCAGCACATCCATTAAAGTCAGCAGAAAGTTCCTCCATTCTGCAGATATTAAACATTTCATTTTTTTGAGATCCTATTGATGAGGGCAGGATAGAAAGCCGAGCTTTCTCAGGACGATTTTCGACCCTACTTCCGGTAATTAGATTATAATTGGAAAATATTTTTTCCCACAAAGGTTTGATCTTACTACACTCCCACCATATGTGAAGCATAGATCCTTTTTCCACTTTACATCGCCAACATAAGTCTGAGGCTGCCGGAAATATGGTGTGAAGTTTTACTGGATACTGGTACCATCTTGCCATCATTTTGAATTTTTTCTCCTGCGCATAACATGTGACCGACATTTTGTGTGTAAACAAGAATCCTTTTCCCCAATCTGTTGAAGATATGACTACCCCCAATTCTTGTTCTCACATGTGTTGAAATTGTAACTTTCCTGAGATACTTTCCCTAATCAAATAATTATAAAGCAGCGATATTATATGATTGGGGGGAGATTCCTGTAAGAATAACCTCTTAAAAGAAGATGGTATACACTGGAATGGGGGTGCCAACCTCTGAGAAAACAAGAATGATTGCAACTGTAAGTATTCCATCCACAGCAATTTTCTAGACAGAGACCTATCCTGTAATGTATTGAATGATGGTATTTTACCATTTTCTAATATATGTAGGAGGCGAGTGTCCTCCATAGCTCTCCATCCCAAGAAAGATTCTCTCAGATATCCAGGAGGAAAGGAAACATTAGAGAAAAGTGGCGTAAGAGGGCTGAATGTTCTAGAGGGATGGTATTTTTTCATAGTTGCATGCCAAATTTTAATTGTTCCCCTAGTCAATTCTGTCAAGCCTCCTATCGAGAAAACATCAGAGGCAAAAAGCCAAGGAAGGTGCTTCAAAGGAACACCCACCCCTTCCTGCTCAATAGTGACCCATTGTTTTGTCAGAGAGTTGACATGCCAGTCTATAAAGTGACCTAAAACAGAAGCTTGAAAGTATATTTTAAAATTCGGAAATCCAGCTCCACTGGCTATTTAGGGCAGTTTAATTTCTGCATACTTATCCTGGGTCTATATTTACCCCACACAAACCTGATTAATGCTGTACGTAGTTTGCTGAAAAAGCTGCATGGCGAGAAATGGGAACAGTTTGAAAAATGTATAAAAAGTGGGGCAATATATCGTTTTTTCCTGCGTTCATTTTACCAAACCAGGATAGTCTCAGTTTACTGTAATTCAGTAGGTCTTTATATGTACGATCCAAAATAATTGGTAATTTAGTGCAAAAAGTTTTGAAAAGTCAGGAGAAATGAGCACGCCTAAGTATTTTATTGCTTCTGACTTCCATTTAAAAGGGAAGTTATCCATTACATGTTCAACTTCTCTCTGTGACAGCGATAAATTTAATGCCTCCGATTTTGAATAATTAACTTTAAAATTACTCAGGATCTATCAAACTCCTTCATTAAAGCAGGAAGAGATGTTTGAGGCTGAGACACATAGAGGAGAAGGACATCTGCATATAATGCTGTCTTATATGTGATGCGACCCCTGGGCCGTGGGGTACTCGGCAGCCGGGCCTCTGGTTGCTGGGGGATATCACGGTAGCTGGCCCGGTCCATGACCCAGGGCGGTCAGTAAAAGGGGGGATACTTTATAGGGGATTTAAGAAAGCGTTCGTGACGCCACCTGTGGATTGCGGCTAGAGGGAGCCGCCGCAGCGGAGCAGTCCTCTGGAGCTGGTGTTACGGCAGTGGCTCTCCACAGGTAGAGGTAGCTCCAGGGCAGCATGGGGTGTAATGGTGGTGGTGCAGGGGAGAGAGGCGGCAGGACGGTCCCGGAGGAAAGACGGACTCTCACACGGGGGTAAGCTTCAGTTCCTTTACTGGTGATGTTGGAGGCACGGTCCAGGGTACTCCAGGCGAAGGGCACACTTTTGGACTCTCCCCAGTGAGCGGGTATAGGGCCTCCTGTTCCGTTGCTTTATTCTCTAAGCTTCTGACCTGCCTGGAGCTAGGCCTAGCTTGGTTACTGTCTCTCTTTGCACCTGCTGACCTGGTGGTATGGCCTTCTCTTTGGAGATCACTCTGCCTGGACGCTGGGACCTCCGTGACTCCTAGCCCTGGTACTGTAAGCAGCGTTTGGTGAACCTGGGACCTGTAGTCCTCAAGGGGTTCCGGTTGTTCCTACTGGGTATAAAGGGTCCCTGTAGGCGTGGACCCGGTGTCCGGTATATATATATCTGCCCCCTCACTACTTCTTCCTTCTCCTCTCGCCTTCGGCCACACTCAACGTCCTCACACGTTCTGTAGACCTTGGTTCGCCTAAGCACAGCAGCCAGCGTGCTGCTCTCTTCACTGCTTTCTGAGCGTCAGCACGCTCTCTGCTCAACTCTGAGCTGTGCTCTTCTCTGTGTCTGAACACTAAACTGAGCTGCCTAGCTCCACCCTCCCTATATATATCCCTAACGGGCTCCCTCTGCTGGTCTGAGGTGGTAAGGTGGAGGTGCGTGAATGTGTGAGGGCCTCTTGTGGAGAAGTCCATCCATGCACCTTTCTGGGTTCTGTGGCACCAATGTGCAGCAGGGTGCCACATTCCCCCCTAGTAAAACTCAGTACTTCTGGACTGAAGCATTTTTCTCAAACAGGTTTAAACAATAACATTTCTTCCCTTTATGGGAGGCACTTTCCTTGAACGTTGCAGGTGACATTATAATACAATAATTACAACTGTAAATAACAATAAAGTTACAGTCAGTCCCGTAACTTGGTGTCCATTTCACCGAAGAAAGAACATGAGGGACCCGCCTGAAAACCCTCAACTTAGGCTCTGGGCGTGGCTACAGGGCATGGGTGATCAAGATGCTGGACCACGTCTTCGGCCACGCCAAATGGGTTTTTGTTCCGTGGTCTAATAAGGGACACTCCAGGGAGCGCAACTGTGTACATGACAGTTTTTGGGCTGCTCACAGTCCTCAGCCACTGAGTCCTTTATATATACCCTTACGGGTAACCAAATAAACACATATATTTCAGTTTATACAATAAACATGATGCAATATCCTACTGGATAACTATTTATACTGCAGGTATTTCTCTATTTACTCCCTATACCTGACAGGGGTCTGGCCTTTACTGCTACGTGATAACCTACGTAGTACGGGGATGCATGTAGTGTGGATGCTTGTGTAATTTCCCGCTCTATGGGTTGGTGGACTGCAAGACTGCCTTAACCTCTCTACGGGACTGGCAAGTACACTGCTTACTGGGCCTTCTGGCTCTGCTTCTACCGGTGATCCTTCTTCCGGGGATTCTTCCTGAGCAGGCTCTTCTGGGGCACTTACAGGTTCTACTTGCAATGGAGGGTCTTCTGGCTGTTGATAGAAGTGTAACACAGGTATTATTACCGCTCCATCCAGTTGAGGCCAATCTGCCGGGAAATCTCCTAAGACATTATGGAGTACTTCTTCTTTAGGCTCCTCCGGTACGGTGAGATGCACTTCATCCTGGGGCTTCAGCGGACTTGGGCACAACTTCAGATGGTCTCTTGATACCGTTGCAGTTGTTTTTCCTCCGTCTTTGCTAATTAGACAGGTTTTCCTATTGTCGAACCTGGAATTCAACACAGTGTAAGGTTCCCTTTCCCACTGGTCGTCAAGTTTGTGGCTTCTTCTCTTTCGTTTCAGCACAACTTCTCCAGGTGTCAAGGGTTCGGCTGGTGCACTCTTGTTGTACTGTGCTTCCTGCTTATCTCTCACCCTACTTAGACTGTTTTCGACACAGGCCTGTACTCTCTTGTACTGCTCCTGTCGAGTCGCATCCCAGTCTTCAGTGGACATATCTGCTTCCGGCTCTACCACTCCAAGCTCCAGGTCCATGGGCAACTTTCCGTGTCTTGCTCTCATGAGGTACGCTGGAGTACAATTGGTGGAACTCACAGGTATGTGATTGTACAGATCTACCAGGTCAGGTAGTTTGTCTGGCCACTGGTTTCTTTCCTCTAGAGGTAAGGTCTTCAACAGGTCGATGACTATGTTATTCATCTTTTCACATAACCCATTGGTTTGGGGGTGGTACGGTGTAGTCTGGATCTTCTTACACCTGTACAGATGGCAAAACTCTTTGAACAGCTCGGCTTCAAAGGCAGGGCCTTGATCCATCAGCACTTTATCCGGGTATCCATGGGGCCTGCAGAAGTATGCTTGAAACGTCCTTGCTGCTGTTTCTACCATCAGATCCTTGATGGGGGCTACCACCAGGAACCAGGAGTAGTGATCCACCATGGTCAGGGCATACGAGTAGCCTGACCTGCTGGGTGACAAATTGACTTGATCCAGGGCAACAATCTCCAGGGGCTGGGTTGTCTTGATGGACTGCAGGGGTGCCTTCTGGCTGCTGTAATCTTTTCTTCTGAGACTACAGGGTCCAAAATCCCAGCACCACCTCTCTATGGAGCTTCGCATTCCAACCCAGTAAAACCGACTCTTCAGGAGAGTTTCCAGCTTTTTCCAGCCAAAGTGCAATGCTTGATCGTGGTAGACCTCCAATACCATCTGGATGTCTGTCCTGGGCACTACGATCTGCCATACCATCTCATGGGTCCTGGGGTTAACATACTTTCGGCACAGTTTCTCTCTATAGATGAACAGCCGGCTTCTCTCATTCCACAGTTGCTTGGCTTGTGGAGACGCGTCCTCCAGGGAGGAACCTTCCTGGGTTATCAGTTCTATGATACGGCTGACAACCGGGTCGCTGTCCTGGGTCTCCTTCCAACTGTGGTGAGGTAAAGGGTTTAGTGTGTTACCACGATACCTCCTGGAGGTGCGCTGCTCGTGGACCATCCCATTTCTATGGAAGGCAGGTAGCTCAATCTCCTGCAGGTCATCCACTTCTTCTTCAGTGTCCGACTGGTGAGGCTTGTGGCCTGCCCGGTACTTGATGGTGAACTGATAGTTTGACAGACGGGCCATCCAACGCTGTTCCATGGCTCCCAACTTAGCTGTCTCTAGATGTGTCAAGGGGTTGTTGTCAGTGTAAGCTGTAAACTTACTGGAGGCCAAGTAGTGCTTGAATCGTTCAGTGATGGCCCAGACCAAGGCCAGGAGCTCCAACTTGAAGGAGCTATAGTTTTCTGGATTCCTCTCGGTAGGGCGGAGCTTCCTGCTGGCATAGGCAATCACCTTCTCTTTGCCATACTGCTTCTGGCTTAACACAGCTCCTAGTCCCTCATTGCTGGCATCAGTGTACAGCAGGAATGGTTGGCTGTAGTCAGGGTAGGTCAGGATTTCTTTGCCAGTCAGGATCTCTTTCATCACTGCAAAGGACTCAGCCTGCTCTTTACCCCACTGGAAGGGGGGGTTCTTGCCTCTGTTGGACGGTATTACCAGGAGATCTTGCAAAGGTGCTGCCTTCTTGGTGTAGTCCTTTACAAACCTCCGGTAATACCCAACCAGTCCCAGGAACTGACGTACCTCCTTGAGATTCTTCGGCTCCGGCCATTTCTGGATGGCAGTGACCTTCTCCGGGTCTGGTGCTACTCCTTCTGGATTGACGATGTGCCCCAGGTACTGAACCTTCCGTTTGAGCAGGTGGCACTTGGAAGGCTTCAATTTCATCCCATACCGGGACAATGCTTCAAATACCTCCACCAGGTGCTTCAAATGGTCCTCATACGTCTTGGAGTACACTATCACGTCATCCAGGTATAGCAGCACAGTATCGAAGTTATGGTGTCCCAAACAGCACTCCATCAATCTCTGGAACGTTCCAGGGGCGTTGCAGAGTCCGAAAGGCATACTGTTGAACTCGCAGAGTCCCATCGGGGTAGTGAAGGCCGTCTTCTCCCGGTCCTCCTCAACAACTGCTACTTGGCAGTACCCACTATTGAGGTCAAGGGTAGAGAAGTAATTTGCAGGCTTTAATGCAGCCAGGGATTCCTCTATACGGGGCAAAGGGTATGCATCTTTATGTGTTATGCGATTTACCTGTCTGTAATCTACACACATCCTCATGCTTCCATCCTTTTTCCTGACCAGGACGAGGGGAGCTGCACACGGGCTACAGCTATCTCTTATTAACCCTGCCTTCCTCATGTCATGCAACATTTCCTTCGCTTTCTGGTAATGTGCTGGTGGGATTGGCCTGTAACGTTCTTTGATGGGTGGATGGTCATCTGTGGGTATATAGTGTTGTACCCCTTTAATCCTCTTGAAATCAAGTGGGTATTTGCTGAATACCTGCTCGTATTCCTGGACCACCCTGTATACACCTTGTTTTTTATGGACTGGAGTGGCGTCAGTCCCAACATGGAGCTGTTGACACCAATCCTCCAACTGAGCTTCGGAGTCATTGTCCACCACTGTATCTGGTGGGGTCAAGGATTCCACTGTGTGTATGGCGTTGTTATCGTTGTTATCCACAGTATACAACCTGGCGACAGTGGCATATCTTGGTAATTTAACTTCATCCTCCCCATAATTTAGGAGTCGTACGGGTACCCTCCCATTGCGTACATCAACCACCACTCTGGCAGTTAAGAGTGTAGGTCTGTGCTCCGAACTAATGGGCTCCACTACTGCCTGATAGTTCTGTTCTTTGAGACCTATTGCTGCTCTACACCAAATCAGCATTTCACTCATCGGGGGAATCATAATGGGTATCGGGTCTGTGACCCGTACATTAGCATTTTCACCACCTGATAGCTTTACCTGTTGCTGGTACATAAGGGCTCGGATCTCTTTCTGGAGCACCCTCCTCTGCCCTGGTTTGGCGGTGTCAGCAATCTGTTGGAGCAAAAACAACACTTCTCCCAAACAGTTACCGACAATATTCGTACCAAGTATAATATACAAGTCTGTATCACCAGGATTAAACTCCACTACAATCAGCCCTTGGTCCTTTAGTTCCACTCTCCCCACCTTCACTGTCACATTCTTAACCCCTACTAGGTTAAGAGAAAGGCCGTTAGAGGCATACACGGAGAGGTTCGGGGCTGGCGGCTGGAGTTCGTTTAAGGACCAGAACCTTTTGTAGAGGACATCAGGCATGATGGTTACCTGAGATCCAGTGTCCAGCAGGGCAGGTGTCGCGATGCCATCCAGCACAATGGACAGGAAAGGTCTTCCTCCCACGAACCGATGGTACCAGTTTGATGGGCCTGCTTGATTTACTCCTGGGTGTCGGCCCTCGGCCCAATGGTTTGCTTGTTTAAAGGACAGTTCCGCTCTGTGTGGCCTGCCTTCTGGCAGCGGTAGCAGATGAACTCTCCTGGAGGGCGACGTTGGTCGTTGGTCCTCCCATGGGGTGGCGTTGTCCTCCTCTGGGGTGGCATTGTCCTCATATGGGGTGGCATTGTCCTCCTTCTTCTTCTCATCCAGGGCACATCCTCAGGGCTGTCGGCGAGTAGTATCCGTCCTTCCGGCTCGGGCTCCTCCTGTAGCTACAGGGTGCTGAGGACAGTGGCCAGGGTTTTACTTAACTGGCGCACTTCATAGCGCAGGCTGTCCAGCTCGCTAGGTGGCACTGTTTGCATCTTTGTTTCCACCGTTAGTGAAGGAGCAGTGGATGCTGCGGGCACTGGGGTGGCCCCACCCTGGTAACGCTGGATAGCAGTATCTGATGTTTCCAGGGGCTGCAGACCCTTTATAGCCTCGTCCTTTCAGGGCCCGCAGGGCTTCCTGTAAGCGCCAGGCATAGTCCCGGACACTGTCCTCAGATTTCTGGACACAGTGGTAGAACCTCATCCGGAGGTCTGTCTCAGTGCGGTTTTCAAACACAGTTTGCAGTCTCTTAAAGATGATGAATACTGATTCCGAGTCTGTGGCTGGCTAGGTTTCAATTTCCCGCTCTGCGGCACGAGTCAATTGTCCCAGCACAACAGCAGCTCTCTGTTTACCGGTCATAGAATACATGTCTAGCACACCGCATATTTTCCTCTTGAATCCGGACAGGGTGTCCGGTTTTCCATTATACTGGGGAAGCCATTTCTGTTAGAACCCTTCTGTTTGTTTTTGTTTCTATCTTGTGTTTTGCGGTCACGTGACCATCTTCCTATATATTCCAGCTACGCCCTTCGGGCCTTGCTGGACTTCAGTGTTGTTTTGACTGTCTCTCTAGCCAGGTGCTTTTGTGCCTATCTATCTCTAGTTTGCTTGGTCCTCTGGACCTCTAGTACTTTTGTCAGTTTTTATTTTCCTCTGCAACAACTTCTGTTAGGAGGTGTCCCATTTTTGTCACAGTCCTTAGTTCTTTTTGGTACCCCTCCCTTTTTCTATAGGTCTCCATTCAGACTAGCCGAGGACGCAGGCGGGTCTGTTCACTAGGAACAGGTTGCCCGCTACAACTTAGGGACTCAGCTTAGTCTTACTGTAGAGACAGCTCTCCCCTTCTTTCCCTAGTTTATGTTGCAGATCATAAGAATTTCGCTACAGGGATCTACGGCAGGGCCATGGGTATTAACGTGGTCACGACCCATGCTGGTGGAGCGGCCGTTCCGGCCTGTGCAGCGCCCGGCGCAGGTTGGGCATCTGGAGCGTTAACCGGTGCTCCGGCAGCTTGCTGGTCGTCGGCCATGGTTGCGCCCCCCTAGTGAACCGGAGCCTACCTTCTTCACTTCTTATCAGGTAGGCCGCAGCTCCGCGGGCGACGGTCTTCTTCCAGGACCTTGCGTCGCTCACGTATGATGTCAGAGCGTCCTCTGGGCTCCTTCCAGGACCTGACGCTTCCTGGTTCGACATCAGTGGCGGGGTGTGTCTTGGGCTTCGTGCGCTTCCAGCGGTTACGCCCCTCCGATTCCCGCGGTTACGCCCCTCTTCTTCCCGCGCGGCAACAGGAAGATGGCGGACAATGGCGAGAAATCTCGGGAATGGCGGGAAAACTTCACCACAGTGAGTATTACAGTCTCTTAAGGCGCACAGTACCCGGTGGCAACGGGCATGGAATCCTGTTCGTGACGCCAAGGCTGATGCGCCCCCTGGGCCGTGGGGTACTCGGCAGCCGGGCCTCTGGTTGCTGGGGGATATCACGGTAGCTGGCCTGGTCCGTGACCCAGGGTGGTCAGTAAAAGGGAGGATACTTTATAGGGGATTTAAGAAAGTGTTTGTGACGCCACCTGTGGATTGCGGCTAGAGGGAGCCGCTGCTGTGGAGCAGTCCTCTGGAGCTGGTGTTACGGCAGCAGGGATGGTGTGTCTCTCCACAGGTAGAGGTTGCTCCAGAGCAGCGTGGGGTGTAATGGTGGTGGACCAGGGGAGAGAGACGGCAGGATGGTCCTGGAGGAAAGAAGGACACTCACACGGGAGTAAGCTTCAGTACCTTTACTGGTGATGTTGCAGGCACGGTCCAGGGTACTCCAAGGGAAGGGCACACTTTTTTACTCTCCCCAGTCAGCGGGTATAGGGCCTCCTGATCCGTTGCTTTATTCTCTAAGCTTCTGACCTGCCTGGAGCTAGGTCTAGCTTGGTTACTGTCTCTCTTTGCACCTGCTGACCTGGTGGTAAGGCCTTCTCTTTGGAAATCACTCTCCCTGGATGCTGGGACCTCCGTGACTCCTAGTCCTGGTACTGTAATCAGCGTTTGGTGAACCTGGGACCTGTAGTCCTCCAGGGGTTCCGGTTGTTCCTACTGGGTATAAAGGGTCCCGGTAGACGCGGACCCAGTGTCCGATATATATATATCGGGGTGAGCCTGGTATGCTCCTCTGCCCCCTCACTACTTCTTCCTTCTCCTCTCGCCTTTGGCCACACTCAAGGCCCTCACACATGCTGTAGCCCTTGACTCGCCTAAGCACAGCAGCCAGCATGCTGCTCTCTGAGCGTCAGCACGCTCTCTGCTCAACTCTGAGCTGTGTTCCTCTCTGTGTCTGTGACTCGCCCAGGGGAAAGGGGATGACTCGGTACCCGTGCCTTTAGCCTGGCCTTTAGGGATGTCGCGGTGGTCGGCTCCGGGGCCCGTACCCTGGGGTCGCTCCTTAAAAAGGGTGGATATTTGTTAATTTTAAGATAGAGTTTGTGATGCCACCTGTGGTTTCTGGTGAGGATCACCAGCGCTGCGCAGTCCACTGAGGCTGTTGATAAGGCAGCTCGATGGTATAGCTCCCCACAGGTGGAGATAGGCCTCAGGGCAGTGTATGACGGTGAATGCAGGACAGGCGAGACCGAGCCAGGTCAGAGCAAGAACAGGGACAGACACAATAGTCACTTCAGTACATTTTACTGATGGAAATTCAGGCACATCCCGGAGCGCTGTAGGGTGAAGGGTGCATGTCAGGATCCTCCCCAATGAGCGGTTTTTGGGCCTCCTGCTTCTTGCCTCTGCGTAGTAAGTTTCTGACCTGCCTGGAGCTAGGCCTAACTTTGTATCTGTCCTGCGCTGGCTGACCTTGTGGTAGGGCCTTTTCTTGGATTACACACACCTTAGCTGCGGGCCTATGTGTCTCCTGGCTCTGTTACGTATCAGCACTATAGCGATCCTGGGACTTGTAGTTCTCCAGGGTTTCCGGTTTATCTTACTGGGTCGTGGAGATCCCGGTAAACTTCGGACCCGGTGTCCCGTAACCGCTTCGGGGTGAGCCAATTAAGCTCCTCTGCCCCCTATGTGCTAACTCTCTACTCGCCTTCGGCCTACTCGGGCCCTCACTCGGCTACTCCCACTAACGGCAGCTTGCCGCGCTTCACCGATCTTATGGCGCCAGCACGCCTAAAGCTCACCACTCTGAGCTACAACTGAGTCTGGATCTGGATAAGCTCCACTGCAGGATAGCAATTGCAGGAGCTGGAACAGGCTTTTGTCCTCTGAGGTAACTCCTCTCAGGCTGTACTAGACTCACTGCTAAACCAGAATAGACTAACTCTGACTAACTGCCGCCTGGCTCCACCTACCCTTTTTATCTATCCCTAACGGGCTCCCTCTGGTGGCCTGAGGTGGAAGGTGGAGATGTGTGAATGGTTATGGGGGACTCTTGTGGAGGAATCCTTCAATACACCCTTCTAGGATCTGTGATACCAAGCACAGCTGGGCATCACATTTGAACACTAAACTGAGCTGCCTAGCTCCACCCTCCCTATACATATCCCTAATGGGCTCCCTCTGCTGGTCTGAGGTGGTAGGGTGGAGGTGTGTGAATGTGTGAGGGCCTCTTGTGGAGAAGTCCATCCATGCACCCTTCTGGGTTCTGTGGCAAGAATGCACAGCAGGGCGCCACATATGTCCTGGTACCTATTTTAACCCCATGAATATTGCTGTTTTTCCTTATTGCATTGACCAAGAGTTCCATCACTATCACGTACAGAAGGGGGGACAGAGGGCACCCTTGTCTAGTCCCGTTTCGTATCGCAAAAGGTAAGGACAAGGTTCCATTGACCCTAACTCTAGCAGTAGGGCCAGAGTACAGGGAAAAAATTAACTGTAAAAATTGTGGTCCAATGCCTATTTGACATAATGCCTCCTTCATAAACCCCCAATGAACCCTGTCAAAGGCCTTCTCTGCATCAACAGATAAAAGGCCCATATATATGGAGCGACTTTTAGCTTTAGAGATTAGCAACATGCTCATAATAGTGTTGTCTCTTGCCTCTCGGCCCTGAATAAATCCAACTTGATCCTACTTGATCAGTATTTATAAGAGAGGGCAACAATGGGGTAAGTCTTTCTGTTAGTATTTTTGAGAGTATTTTAATGTCCACATTTATTAATGATATGGGTCTATAATTAGCTGTGATTGTAAGATCCTTACCTGGTTTAGGGAGACCGTTAATATGAGCTTCCAATGATTGGGGGACAAAACATGTCTTATCATTTAATGAATTAAAGGTTTTGTTCATAACAGGGGATAGCTGAGTTTTAAGGGACTTATAGAATGCTGGAGTAAATCCGTCTGGGCCAGGACTTTTACCAGATGGTGTAGATTGAATTGCAAGATTGACCTCCTGCTCTGTAATGTCCTTTTCCAGTGCCTCAGAAACATGACTATCTAAAGAGGGTAAAGAAGTATCTTGTATGTACTCCTTAATTCGGATAGATAGGTCAGAAGGGGAGAGATCAGAGTATTGCCTTTTAATATTGTACATCTTCTCATAGTTTGAGCGGAATATGTCAATGATTTCTGTAGGATTATGAGCATCCTCCCCATTTTGTTTTTTGATATTTGGAACGTATGCCGCCACAGAGCAAGGGTGAAGCAACCTTGAGAGTGCTCGTCCACATTTATCTGACGATTCATAAAAAAAAGTTTTTAATTAGCTCCCTGTGTCTTAGATATTTTTGGTCTAGCAAGATCTTGAGAACATTCCTTCTTTCGGATAATTCTGCAAGAGTGTTAGGCGACAACGTAGGTTTATGCGAGACCTCAAGTGTGTGTATCTGTCTCAAAAGGTCATTTACCTTTAGAGTTCTCTCCGTTTTGAGTTTTGAACCATGCTTAATCAACACGCCTCTCATGACACATTTTAAAGTTTCCCATTGCAGAGGTATTGAGGTCTGATCTGCTTTATGAATCTGCAAAAAAGAATCAATAGAATCCTTTAATTCTGCCATACAGATTTTGTCATTTAGAAAGTGATCATTCATTTTCCATGTCCATGTACGCTGGACCAGGGAGGGTACAGTGTCCATTTTAGGACATGATCAGATATCAAAATCAAGCATCGGAATGATGTCAGTTTGAGGCTAAATACCCTGTCTAACAAGTGATTCTGACAAGCGATCCAGACAAGTAATTTTGACAAGTGATTTTGACAGGTGATTCTGACGAGTGATTTTGACGAGTGATTTTGATGAGTGATTCTGACAAGTGATTCTGACAAGTGATTTTGACAAGTGATTTTGATGAGTGATTTTGACGAGTAATTCTGACGAGTGATTCTGACAAATGATTTTGACAAGTGATTCTGACAAGTGATTTTGACAAATCATTCTGACAAGTGATCCTTACAAGTGATTGTGACAAGTGATTTTGACAAGTGATTTTGACAAGTGATTTTGACAAGTGATTCTGACAAGTGATTTTGATAAGTGATTTTGATGAGTGATTCTGACAAGTGATTCTGACGAGTGATTCTGACGAGTGATTTTAACAAGTGATTTTTACAAGTGATTTTGACGAGTGATTCTGACGAGTGATTTTGATGAGTGATTCTGACGAGTGATTTTGACTAGTGATTCTGACATGTGATTCTGACGAGTGATTTTGACAAGTGATTCTGACAAGTGATTTTGACAAATGATTCTGACAAGTGATCTTTACAAGTGATTCTGACAAGTGATTTTGAAAAGTGATTTTGACAAGTGATTCTGACAAGTGATTTTGACGAGTGATTCTGACGAGTGATTCTAACGAGTGATTTTGACAAGTGATTTTGACAAGTGATTCTGACAAGTGATTTTGACGAGTGATTTTGATGAGTGATTCTGACGAGTGATTCTGATGAGTGATTTTGATGAGTGATTTTGATGAGTGATTCTGACGAGTGATTTTGACAAGTCATTCTGACAAGTGACTTTGACAAGTGACTTTTACAACTATAATAATAATAATAATAAAAAAAAAAATAACTTCGCTGATGGGACTTGAACCCAAAATTCTGTATTCCAAATCCAGTGCACTAAGCACTAAGCTAGAAACTCAGTTGTGAAAGCCTTGGATTTGTATTTGCTTATATAATTTTCAGTGCAAACTGGTCTATAACTCATTGGGACTTATGCACAGACTTCAAGCAAGCCAAATTCAAATGATGTTTGATTTTGATGTGTGAGTCTGATGTGTTACTTTCTTCAAACATCAGAATCAAAATCATAATGACTTTTAGTCACCCTGAGTATTTTCATGGTTAATGTCATAAGACAAGAAAAGCTACAAGCTACTATTACTTGACAGGATAGCGCAATGGTAAAACATCAGCCTCTGAAATTACAGTGTCAGAATTCAAATCCTGAAAGAAATACAATTTTTTTTTAAATTAATTATGCCTATTTAGCACACAAACTACAGGGGTGTTTTACTTTTAATATCTGACACTCTGATTGTCATCCTGACGTGTTACGAGTTTCAGACACGCTGTCTATTTGCATGTTAAATTACATAGCCAAAGTAAATCACTTGGCAGAATCACTTGTCAAAATCACTTGTCAAAATCATTTGTCAAAATCACTCGTCAGAATCACTCATCAAAATCACACGTCAAAATCATTCATCAAAATCACTCGTCAGAATCACTCGTCAAAATCACTCGTCAAAATCACTCGTCAGAATCACTCGTCAGAATCACTCGTCAAAATCACTAGTCAGAATCACTCGTCAACATCACTCGTCAGAATCACTCGTCAGAATCACATGTCAGAATCACTCGTCAGAATCACTCGTCTAAATCACTCGTCAAAATCACTCGTCAAAACCACTCGTCAAAATCACTCGTCAGAATCACTTGCCAGAATCACTTGCAGGAATCACTCGTCAAAATCACTCATCAAAATCACTTGTCAAAATCACTCATCAGAATCACTCATCAAAATCACTCGTCAAAATCACTTGTCAGAATCACTTATCAAAATCAGTTCTCAGACAGGGTATTTAGCCTCAAACTGACATCATTCTGATTTTGATTTTGATATCTGATCATGTGCTAAAATGGACACTGTAGGAGGGAACGGAAATAGATAGGTAGATTGGGGCATGGTCAGACCACAATATGTCACCTATTGTAGCAGATGGGTTCCAAGAGAGAGCGTGATGACTCAACAGGAAGAAATCAATTCATAAAGAAAAAATGACGTATACGAACATATGCAAAAAAAACCAAAGTTTATTATAAATGCAAGATATAACAAGCATACACAATGAAGAGAATGACATAAATACATTGGTAGTAAGCTAATAAGAGAGATACCACGAACTGAATAACCACATACTAGAAAGCTTAAGAATCAATAATTGGGGTAAGTAAGGGTATGGGTATGTCAAGCATATGCCATAACCCAGCTACAAAAGTGTAAAGTATCAAGAAACTTATACTTAGGGGTGACGATACCTGGACTGACATACTGACAAACACATGTGAGTAATAATATATATTTATCCATCTTTGAGTGCTAAATGGATTTACCTTTTTACTACTTATTTATGCACTGTGCACTTTAGCAACTCAATGGAGTTTCTTGATACTTTACACTAATCCAATATTTACAGCCAGAACTGTTTACCTTTCTCCCACAGTAATAGCTCTGCTTTACATTACCTGTCTCATCTATTGCATTATTTCTGTGTCCTATTGTGTATAAATATGTGACTCTTCAGATTTTGTGTCATACTATGCCTGATGAAGAGACCTGAGTAGTCTCGAAAGCTTGCAACTTGTTACCATCTTTTCAGTTAACCATTAAAAGGTATCAGCCACTGAGGACTCTCAAATCTTAATATTTTTCTAATAATTTTTCCATGGCTAGCACAGTACAAAAATATATATTTTCCCTGATGTAAACATAACACCATCTGTAATAAGCTAAAGTTGAAAAGAGGATGGCTTCTACAAATGGATAATAATCCTAAACACGTCAAAATCAAGATCTTCACTGGTAAAGCCCCCCACTCATAACACATTAGGTAGCTGTCAGCCAAAAGATTGTTCAACTGACAGCCATCTCTTCTGAGCCCCTTATATACAAGAACGCTCAGCTTGGCTCCTATGTTCTCTATGAGAGCGACTAATAGATTCCACTGTCAGCAGCTTATCTGCTGGAAAACAGAATGAGCTACCATTGGAAATACAACATGCAGGCTCCTTCTCTCCTCCAACATCATCTGTAGGGTACGTTCATATGACTGTATTGTCGTTCCCAGTGCTTTCCGTGAAAAAACTGACAGAACTAGACACAGACAGATCTAGGTCCATTGGGCTGTTTAGTTAAGTGTTTGAAAAAAAGCAAGTGAAAAAAATCATAGCACGCATAGGTTCTTCCTTACAATGGATGAGAGTAAGCCATTCAAGTCCAAAGGTGCACAAAAAAACAGATCCCATACAGATCATCCATATAGCTTCTATTTTTTTATGGATACATTTCCATTATTAACCTAGAAAACTGTATTTGGTCTTGTAAATGATAATAACTGTTGATGGAAAAGAAGGATGGTGTACAGACCACAACTGACCACCAAACTGATGAAAATCATCCATTTTTCTGGATGAAAAGATAAATGTCCCTTTCTTGTCTGATGTCAGATTCTCGCTGCTCCACAGTCGGGGAATTCTGATGGATTTTTTATTTTATAATGCATCCAATGTTTTCTCCTGGTGAAAGGTCTGGACTGCAGGTGGCCGGTTCTTCACCTGAACTCTTCCTCTTCGATGCCATGTTGCTGGGATGGATGTAGTATGTGGTTTAGCATTGTCTTGCCAAAATATGCAAAAAAAAAGATCCAACAAATACACAGAAAAAAAGTATGCAAAAAGAGGGATAACCTAAAAATCTAAAAATAGTCAATGCTTATTAACATGCAAGACATATTAAAAATATTTAAAAAGCACAAATGGCTGTAAGCCTGTAACATAAATTTTCCAGACCACAGCACTATAGTGCTAGGATCTACCCTGTCTGTCAATAAGGTAATTTAGGAACCCAAAAGTTAATACCACCTTAATACAGATATATTACTGTATAATGTACCAATAATATGAAAATTGTTACATCAATGACCCAGGCCCTAAAATAAGGGCAAGTATTAAAGTGTATAGTGGGTTAAAGATATACACGCCCAATAAATAATGCACAAAAGCACAAAATAAAAGATGATAAAGAGGAGTGTATACAACAATTGTATGATAGAGTCAGAAAAGTTGCAGAAAAATCCTACTGCCGGCACAATAGCAAATAGCCACACAGAGTGAAGGTAAATGTGAAGTTTGTGCCACCTGGGTCATAGATATAACAATTTTCATATTATTGGTATAGCTGTGATTTGGGGTATATTATAATATACCTTTATTAAGGTGGTATCAACTTTTAGTTTCCTAAATTACCTTATTGACAGACAGGGTAGATCCTAGCATTATAGAGCTGCGGTCTGGAAAATTTGTCATTTGTGCTTTTTAAATATTTTTAATATGTCTTGTTTGGCTTGTATGTTAATATACATTAACTATTTTTAGATGATCCCTCTTTTTGCAACACCTCTGTATAAGGCTCATCATTGATCACTCCTTTCATGTGTAAGCTGCCCGTGTCAGAGGCACTAATGCAGCCCCAGACCATCAGAGATGCAGGAACTAAGCGCTGATAACAAGCTGGATGGTCCCTCTGCTCTGCAGTCTGCAGGACAAGGCATCCACAGTTTCCATAAATAATTTCATATTTTTATTCATCCGACCTCAGAACAGTTAATATCTTCTGATTTGATTTCTATGTTCTGCAGTGAATATAATATGGCTAAAAGAGATTTCCAAATCATTACATTCCTGTTCTCTTTATACATTTACACAGCGTCACAAGTTTTTTGGAATTGGGGTTGTAAAATATATCTATAAATATTTCTATCTACATGTGTACATCCATCAGAATAACTGCTCTTAGCGATGTCACAATATCAGAGTTCTAGAATGTTGATGTCACACAAGTCATGAAGTCACAATATGAAGAACTGATAAAACTTCTGCTCACGGCCTCCTCCACTGAGGGTTATATGGAGTGAGGATATTTTTGCAATTCTGATTGAGTGAGCAAAATGTCTGAGTATAAGCGCAAACGTCGCTTTATTATTGAGTCTATTACAGAGAGCAGCGGTATTGATGACCAGGTGAGTGGCGGATTCTGGAGTATGTTGTCTATTTGAAATTCTGGAAATTTGAAGACTTTTTTTTACTTTTCATTATTTCCTTTTCCCAGTTACTGGTCAATAAAAAATGCCGCAGAGTTTTTGCGTCCGACACAGAGGACAGCAGCAGTGATGAGAATCTCCATCAGGTGAGCGCTCACTTCTCTCCAGCACTGTCTGCGGCTCTGGGGGTCTACTGGAGATCAGGGGACGCCCCATTCTGTGATTATGCTACTGTATCGCTGCTAATCCTTCATTCTCAAGGTCTTTATATTTCTTTATTTCAGTCTCATCCACTTATTTCAAGGTCTCCAAGGAGCCTTGAAGATGAAGATGGTGGCTCTGGTCCCCACCTGCTATACATAGAGTCAGGCATGTAATAAAGCGTCTGGAAGGATCATAAATTCCTTCCTGTAAAATAAGAAAATTAGATTTTTATTGATTAGGAAAACTGAACGACACAGAAGTAAATGACGATGTTTCTTCTTTTCTCCAGAGCCCAATTCTCCCCGATTCAGCTTTGTGCAGGAGGAGACAGCAAGGTAATATATTCCTATATATCCGTTTTATCTGGGTCATGTTCATGATTTCTGGTCACTAGATGGCGCTATTATTAGCATATTTTCAGATAAGGTGTCAGCTGTATGTCTGCAGGTCGTGTACGGTCTTAGTATATATCCAGTAGTGATGAGTGATCCACTTTGATGCTTTGCTACCAGCAGACAGGAGCGTCCCATCAATTACTGTTTCCTGAGAAATCTGTCTTCACCCACGTCCAAATATGTCACCGACTTCCGTAAGAACAAACAGGAGCTGGTACGACGTCTGTACAAGTTTTATAACAGGACCGTCTTTGAGAACCAGGTATTCAGTTATAACACACAGCTTGGAATAGGGTTATAGGGGATGAAGGTTTAGAGCTAGGGATAGTGTATCCAGTGTATATAGTATATACCTCTATATTCTGTATGTATAGGTTGATAGGGGATGAAGGGTTAGAGCTAGGGATAGTGTATTCAGTGAATATAGTATATACCTCTATATTCTGTATGTATATGGTGTTACGAGGCAAAGGGTTAGAGCTAGGGATAGTGTATCCAGTGTATATAGTATATTCCTCTATATTCTGTATGTATATGGTGATACGAGGCAAAGGGTTAGAGCTAGGGATAGTGTATCCAGTGTATATAGCATATACCTCTACATTCTGTATGTATATGGTGATATGAGGTGATTGGTTAGAGCTAGGGATAGTGTATCCAGTGTATATAGCATATACCTCTACATTCTGTATGTATAGGTTGATAGGGGATGAAGGGTTAGAGCTAGGGTTAGTGTATCCAGTGTATATAGTATATACCTCTATATTCTGTACGTATATTGTGATAGGAGGATAAAGGATTACAGCTAGGGATGGTGTATCCAGTGTAAATAGCATATACCTCTATATTCTGTAGGTATGTGGTGGTATGGGAGATAGTGAGTAGATGGTTAAAGATAGGGTTAGGGTATCCAGTGTACATAGTATATACCTCTATATTCTGTAGGTGTGGGGTAATATGAGGGATAATGAATGGATGGTTAGAGCTAGGATTAATGTATCCAGTATATATAGTATATACCTCTATATTCTGTAGGTATGGGGTGATATTGAAGATAGTGAATGGAGGGTTAGAGCAAGGGTTAGTGTATCCAGTGTACATAGTATATACCTCTGTATTCTGTAGGTATTGGGTGATATTGAAGATAGTGAATGGAGGGTTAGAGCAAGGTTAGTGTATCCAGTGTATATAGCATATACCTCTACATTCTGTATGTATAGGTTGATAGGGGATGAAGGGTTAGAGCTAGGGAAAGTGTATCCAGTGAATATAGTATATACCTCTATATTCTGTATGTATATCGTGATATGAGGCGAAGGGTTAGAGCTAGGGATAGTGTATCCAGTGTATATAGTATATACCTCTACATTCTGTATGTATAGGTTGATAGGGGATGAAGGGTTAGAGCTAGGGATAGTGTATCCAGTGTATATAGTATATACCTCTATATTCTGTATGTATATGGTGTTACGAGGCAAAGGGTTAGAGCTAGGGATAGTGTATCCAGTGTATATAGTATATTCCTCTATATTCTGTATGTATATGGTGATACGAGGCAAAGGGTTAGAGCTAGGGATAGTGTATCTAGTGTGTATAGCATATACCTCTACATTCTGTATGTATATGGTGTTACGAGGCAAAGGGTTAGAGCTAGGGATAGTGTATCCAGTGAATATAGTATATACCTCTATATTCTGTATGTATATGGTGTTACGAGGCAAAGGGTTACAGCTAGGGATAGTGTATCCAGTGTATATAGTATATACCTCTATATTCTGTATGTATATGGTGATACGAGGCAAAGGGTTAGAGCTAGGGATAGTGTATCCAGTGTATATAGCATATACCTCTACATTCTGTATGTATATGGTGATGTGAGGTGAAGGGTTAGAGCTAGGGATAGTGTATCCAGTGTATATAGCATATACCTCTACATTCTGTATGTATAGGTTGATAGGGGATGAAGGGTTAGAGCTAGGGTTAGTGTATCCAGTGTATATAGTATATACCTCTATATTCTGTACATATATTGTGATAGGAGGATAAAGGGTTACAGCTAGGGATGGTGTATCCAGTGTAAATAGCATATACCTCTATATTCTGTAGGTATGGGGTGGTATGGGAGATAGTGAGTAGATGGTTAAAGATAGGGTTAGGGTATCCAGTGTACATAGTATATACCTCTATATTCTGTAGGTGTGGGGTAATATGAGGGATAATGAATGGATGGTTAGAGCTAGGATTAATGTATCCAGTATATATAGTATATACCTCTATATTCTGTAGGTATGGGGTGATATTGAAGATAGTGAATGGAGGGTTAGAGCAAGGGTTAGTGTATCCAGTGTATATAGTATATACCTCTGTATTCTGTAGGTATTGGGTGATATTGAAGATAGTGAATGGAGGGTTAGAGCAAGGTTAGTGTATCCAGTGTATATAGTATATACCTCTATATTCTGTAGGTATGGGGTGATGTGGGGGATAGTGAATAGAGGGTTAGAGCTAGGGTTAGTGCATCCACTATATACAGTATATACCTCGATATTCTGTATTTCTACTTCCTCTGTAGCTTCCTGCATATATGGACATCAGCTGGAATAAAAGGCTGCGTAAAACAGCGGGTCGCACTGGATTCCTGGAGAACAACGGGGACCGCTACGCCAGCATCCAGTTATCGGATAAAGTCTGCGATTCAGCAGGTAGTCGTCACATCCGGCACAATTTATAGATTAGCTGTGGTGAAATCTTCCCCACATCTTTACTCCTGATTGTTATTATATCCTGCTTTGTCCTTAGAACGACTCCGAGACACATTGATCCATGAGATGTGTCATGCTGCCTGCTGGGTCATCGATGGCAATGGAGAACTTGCCCATCACCAACTATGGGAGCAGTATTGTGAGAAGGTCGCACAGATCCACCCTGACCTTCCACCCATTACTGTATTCCACAGTTGGGAGTACCACTACCCGGTGGTGTACCAATGCTCAGGGTGCCAGTACAGGTAAGATACGACTCAAATAAACTATGGACAGACGGGCGTCTGATACTGGTCGTGGGTGTATGTGCTACTACCACTGCTTGCTTCATGACTTCTGCAATCAATATGAAGGGGCTCTGTCATTGATGTTGGATGTTTGTGTACCTTTAGGTTCAGTCTTTAATATCTTTAATAAGCTTTATCTCCCACTCCAGAGTCGGACGTTGGACGAATTCTCTCGACACCGAGAAGTTTGGGTGCGACTACTGTGAGAACAAGTTGGTTCTAGTAACCACAACCTGAGAAGATCTATCAGCGACTATCCAGCTCCATCAATAGTCCGATCATCGGCTCGGCCAAGATAGCAGCACACAGATGAAGTCATCCAGAAGACTAGTGGAAAGTCACATCTCAGTCTTCCACCATTTTTCGGGCGTCACGGTGACTCAGTGGTTAGCACTGGTGTCTGCAGCACTCAGGTGGTGGAAACAAATCCGACCACGGACATCTGCATGGAGTTTGTATGTCCTCCCCGTGTCTGCGTGGGTTTCCTCCGGGTTCTCCGGTTTCCTCCCACACTCCAAAAATATACTGATAGGTTAATTGGCTTATTCCAAATTGTCCCTAACATGAATTATGGTTCTCCCTGTACAGCGCTACAGACTATGTCATCGCTATATTATCGAGGGGAATCAAATTCATCATTAAATACAAATGCTTTAAACAAACTTATTATTGTAATGTTGCCTTGTGTCAGTCATTTCATACATAGATTACTTCCAAAAATGTTATGTCCTATAGTGGGACGTCTGGAGGTGAGATTCCGCCATACCGATGGCCAGGGACAGGCATGCGGGTGCTAACTCCTACATGGACTGGCAGGACAGGCTTACACTGGTAATATACAGCGTATACACCCACAACGACTCACACACATCAAACCAAGCAAAGTCATCAAGTTTCAGAGCTCCCATAGAAATGAATGGTGATAGCCGCACATGCGCAGCCACTTTCCATTTCTGACAGTGTGTAACGGGGTCGTTCTTGAGTTACATGTGGGTCTCAGCAATGGGACCTGCATATATCAAACATTTATGACGTATGCTTTCGATAGAGGATGAAATAATGTCTTCAATGCGCTTCGTCACGTGTCCACGGGCATGCTCGCGATTTCTAATGCTGACCCTATGCTGCTCTCTGATTCAGTTATGTCACCAGCAACATAGTGCATTAAGCATTAATGCTTTAAAGGGCACAGCTCAACTTTCCATCCTAATGTGGCACCTCAAACGTCACAAATTTTTCCAGGGCATTCATAAGGGGTATCTCTGCATTATCGTCACGAACGGGGAAACAGCTGATCAGCGGATGTGCACGGTGCTGGACCCTCAGTGATCTGATATTGATGACCTATTCTAAAGATATTCCACCAATTATCAAACACCTGAATAACTTCTTTAATTAGTTTAGGGGAGTGATTGAACCATTTTTAAGCCAAACACAATCCTTAATATTTATTCTTCACCGGAAGGTACAATGTGTTAAAAAACAGCTGATTATGGGGCCCATGGGCATTACAAGTATTGGAGACCCACTCCTTTCTAATGGGAACATTTTTTTATGAGGCCCTCGTCCACGTCTCTTCCAAGGGGCATTGGAGTGACTCCCAATTTTTGGCAGCCCTTGCATTCACTGCATAGCAAACACAATGGGAGACCCACTTTCTAATAATGGGAACATTGTTTTCAGGAGGCCCTCTGACCTCCACGTCTTTTCCAAGGGGCATTGGAGTGCCTCCAAATTTTTGGCAACCCTTGCATTCACTGCATAGGCAAACACAATGGGAGACCTACTTCCTAATAATGGGAAATTTGTTTTCAGGAGTCCCTCCTCTAGGTCTCTTCAAAGGGGTATTGGGGTGTGTCCAAATTTTCAAAGTGGTATTGGGGTGCGTCCAAATTTTGGGCAGCCCTGCCACTCACTGCATACGCAATAACAGTATAGGAGACCTACTCTTTAGTAATGGGAACAATAAAACATAGTCGGCTGATGGCTCTCTAAGAATAGTGAGGGCCGATTGCTGGCCCTTTAAGAATAGTAAAGGCCGCCTGATGAGCATTGTTGACAGAAGTGACCTGGGAGTCAGAAATGCTTCCAGGGGTCTTTCCCATACTGTCCCCATGTCATTTGAGCACTGTTCCCATCGATTTGGGCAATTTGCAATCTTCAGACCGCCGGGGGGAGGCGCCTGAAAAATGCCCGAGTTTGCCATAGACTTACATTGGGCTCGTTGCTCGGGTCGTGCACCCGAGTATTCCAATGTGCTCGGCCCGAGCATCGAGCACCCGAGCATTTTAGTGCTGGCCCATCACTACTCATAAGAGCACATTTATCTTTACAGACAACAGAACAGTGATAGCTGTCACATCTGTGTTCTGATACCTTAGCTCCCCAATAAGACATGGGAGTAAATCAATACTTTACAAGCTGCTCTGTGGCTGGGAGCACTGGTAAAATAGTGTCTTATTGTCATGCAAGGTGAGGGAAGGAACAGTGTACAAGGACAGGAATAGGGGGAAGGGGAAGGGAGCCCAACATCTAGAGAAAGGGGGAGTGGAGACCCCTAGGCAGATCTAATATCACCCTGACTACTCTATCATACTTATATAGGTTCATCTCCAATAGCAGAGCAGGAAACTTAATCCCTGAATGTCCCTAGAGCTAGGCCCTAGGTAGGGAGGGACACTATATGAGGGGCAGCTTATGATAAGTGTTACTTCTCTTTTCTTTACATGATACCAGATTGATGGTGCTATTGTGGGCTGATGTTCTTCATAGACTTGTGTGAACAGCCCCTATTATATTCTTGCTCGGATGATTCAGAAGTTTGCTGTATATATGATACCTCTCTGTGGAGAATCAGCTTTAGGGATTCTCTTAACAATGTAAGAAAAAAAAAGATTAACCACTGCATGTGATAGGGGTTATATACTGGGCTCGGGTAATGATTGATAGAACTTATTCAGGAATTTATAAGCCCTACTAGCCCAGTTATTTGTAGTTATGTATTGTCTCTAAATTTCCCTAGAGCTGTCATTTTGCTTTATTGAACAGTTGTCGTCTTTTAATGTTTATTGAAATGGTCAGTCTATGAATCTATACGTTCACTTCTTCCTATCTTTTTTCATGACTGTAGTTTTGTATTTATTAGGATAAATGTATTTATTAGTATAGAAGAATTTTTAGGGACATAAGGGACACCGTCGTTAGGCAAGGGCGCCATTTAACACAAACTATGGTGCCAACCTCCTCTGCCAGGAAGGTAGAGACATTAGGGATAAAGTAGGGACAGGTTTAGCCTGCACTCTCTCCTGATCAGTGTGTAACCTAATATGGATATTCCCTAATACTTTATTTTGTATTTTTGTTGTTTTGTCTATTGTGGATTGTTATAGTCCTTTTCAGATAATTTATTAAAAGTTACATTTTAGGGGTCTAATCTTCTATAGGTTTTTCATGCTAAATTAGGCCCTGTTTACATATTTTTTTTGCTAAGGTGTTTAACTGAACACTAGTCAGGCCCCACTGTAACTAAAGAAAACAAGGTAAACAAACAAAGGGGATACATTTAGCTTGAGAAGACACCAGAGAGGTAGCGCCAACTGTCCTCCAAGGGAAGTCCAAGAATGAACTAGCTGGCTACTAATACTCCAGGCATAGACAGCAGAACATAGAACTATCACCATCGACTCTCTGGAGACACAGAGTTTTTAACTACCAAGCAAGGGTGTGTCAACCAGCAGCAGAAGGTGGAGGTCACCGCTGGGTACTAAAGGAAGAAGGATATCACTACACTACAGAGATGAGAGGATCAAGAAGGTGTCTGAAATGCCAAGCGCAGTGACCTTCTACAGCCGGATCCAGAGTGACTGTCTCTCACACTTGATACACCAGTGATATCTGATAAACAAAAAAAAATAAAATGTTGTAGGTACGTTCTCCTGAAATGGTTGCAACAGTCACAACTCCTATAAAAGCATGTAAAGGCTGCTGCAGGATGTCACACACGGTGTGGGAAAGACTAAGTGCAACACGAAGGGAAGAAGGGGAGGAAGCCAAAACACTAGGGTAAGTGGGATTGGAGACCCCTAGGCAGATCTAATATCACCCTGCCTACCCTACCATCCCTATATAGGTTCCACACTTATCTCCGAACAGGACCCTAAACCCTGGATGAACCTAGAGCTAGACCCTAGATAGGGAGGGGGAAGGGTGAGCACTGGTCAGGACCTACTACAAACTATAGACAACAAGGTAGACAAACAAAGGGGATTAACTTAGCTTAAGAAGACACCAGAGGAGTAATGCCAACTGTCCTCCAAGGGCACCAGAGAAGACGCTAGCCGATTGCTAATGCTCCAAGCCTGTACATAGAAGTATTACCGGCAATTCCCTGGAGAAAACGGAGTGTTTTTAACTCCCAGGCAAGGGTGTGTCAATCAGCAGCAGGAGGGAGATTGCCACTGGGTCATAAAGGCAGAAGGATTAAGAAGGCATCTGTAATGCCAAGCGCAGTGACCTTCTACAGCCAGGTCTATTACACCTGTCACACCCTTGACACAGGACCACCAATAAATTCACATGAAGAAAATGAGAGGAATACGGTGGTTCAGAGTCCGCACTGCCCAGAGTTCAAAAGGTGTAGTCGCACACAAGGATTAAGCATGAATGTGGTTTATTGTGTCAATGCGTTTCAAGGTCTCCAAACCTCTTCATCAGGACCAAACCACAATGATTTTTATATATATACAGTACAGTCCAAAAGGCTGGGAGAGTGATGGGGTGCTACGCCAAATGACCTGGCCTCCACAGTCACCAGACCTGAACCCAATCGAGATGGTTTGGGGTGAGCTGGCAAAAAGGGCCAACAAGTGCTAAGCATCTCTGGGAACTCCTTCAAGATTGTTGGAAGACCATTTCCGGTGACTACCTCTTGAAGCTCATCAAGAGAATGCCAAGAGTGTGCAGAGCAGTCATCAAAGCAAAAGGTGGCTACTTTGAAGAACCTAGAATATAAGACATATTTTCAGTTGTTTCACACTTTTTTGTTAAGTATATAATTCCACATGTGTTAATTCATAGTTTTGATGCCTTCAGTGTGAATGTACAATTTTCATAGTCATGAAAATACAGAAAAATCTTTAAATGAGGAGGTGTGTCCAAACTTTTGGTCTGTACTGTATATATATATATATATATATATATATATATATATATATATATATATATATATACATACATATATACACTGCTCAAAAAAATAAAGGGAACACTCAAATAACACATCCTAGATCTGAATGAATGAAATATTCTCATTGAATACTTTGTTCTGTACAAAGTTGAATGTGCTGACAACAAAATCACACAAAAATCATCAATGGAAATCAAATTTATTAGCCAATGGAGGCCTCGATTTGGAGTAACCCCCAAAATTAAAGTGGAAAAACACACTACAGGCTGATCCAACTTAGATGTAATGTCCTCAAAACAAGTCAAAATGAGGCTCAGTATTGTGTGTAGCCTATACGTGCATGTATGACCTCCCTACAACGCCTGGGCATGCTCCTGATGAGGTTGCGGATGGTCTCCTGTGGGATCTCCTCCCAAACCTGGACTAAAGCATCCGCCAACTCCTGGACAGTCTGTGGTGCAACGTGACGTTGGTGGATGGAGCGAGACATGATGTCCCAGATGTGCTCAATCGGATTCAGGTCTGGGGAACGGGTGGGCCAGTCCATAGCTTCAATGCCCTCATGTTGCAGAACTGCTGACACACTCCAGCTACATGAGGTCTGGCATTGTCCTGCATTAGGAGGAACCCAAGGCCAACCGCACCAGCATATGGTCTCACAAGGGGTCTGAGGATCTCATCTCGGTACCTAATGGCAGTTAGGCTACCTCTGGCGAGCACATGGAGGACTGTGCGGCCCTCCAAAGAAATGCCACCCCACACCATTACTGACCCACTGCCAAACCGGTCATGCTGAAGGATGCTGCAGGCAGCAGATTGCTCTCCACGGCATCTCCTAACTCTGTCACGTCTGTCACATGTGCTCAATGTGAACCTGCTTTCATCTGGGAAGAGCACAGGGCGCCAGGGGTGACTTTGCCAATCCTGGTTGTAACATCCCTGGCGGCGTGCTGGCATGGCTTACCACCTCCCACCATTCAAGACCGCCATCTTACCTATCAATCCAGGCTGCACACTTTGCTCCAGTACCTGCTGTGTCTCTTGTCTGATTGCTTAGGGCGGCGGCGCGGCTGCTGCATGATTCTTATATTTGCTGTGTGTGCACTCCTATTGCCTCCCCAGCCTATTGCTGTGAGTCACTGGATACTTAAACCCCTCCATCCAGTAGGGGGTGCCTGAGCAACACTTTCATTCTGTGTGCTCTGTGCAACTGAGTTGCCAGGTCCTGTCCTGTATCTTGTCTGTTTCCGCCCCTGGGGGCTGTATACCCAGGCCTGTTACCTGTATCTGTGACTTCTAGTCTGTCTCTGCCACCCTGGGGGCTGAGTTCCCAGGCTCGCTCCTGTATCTTATTCCTGGTTCAGTTCCTGTCTGAACTGTGTCCTAGCCCGTTACCTGTTTCTCTCTATGTCCGAACCTTCCCTTTTCCTGCAGTGTCTGAACCTGCACCTAACTCCAACTCGTTGTCTCTGAACTTCTGTTTGTGAGTTTTGTGTACACTCGCTACTTCATTGTAAGTACCTTGTGTGTATCTGGTTCTGCTTGTTCACCGCACCTGCGGTTTTGCTCTGCCCTGCTTGTTCACCGCACCTGTGGTTTCGCTCTGCTCAGTTTGTTCACCGCACCTGCGGGTTTTGCTCTGCTCTGCTTGTTTACCGCACCTGCGGGTTTTGCTCTGCTCTGCTTGTCTACCGAACCTGCGGGTTTTGCTCTGCTCTGCTTGTCTACTGCATCTGCGGGTTTTGCTCTGCTCTGCTTGTCTACCGCATCCGCGGGTTTTGCTCTGCTCTGCCTGTCTACCGCATCTGCGGGTTTTGCTCTGCTCTGCTTGTCTACTGCACCTGCTGGTTTTGCTCTGTTCTGCTTGTCTACTGCACCTGCGGGTTTTGCTCTGCTTGTCTACCACATCTGCGGGTTTTGCTCTGCTTTTCTTGTCTACCGCACCTGCTGGTTTTGCTCTGCTCTGCTTGTCTACCGCACCTGCGGGTTTTGCTCTGCTCTGCTTGTCTACCGCACCTGCTGGTCTTGCTCTGCTTGTCTACCGCATCTGTGGGTTTTGCTCTGCTCTGCTTGTCTACCGCATCTGCGGATTTTGCTCTGCTCTGCTTGTCTACCGCACCTGCGGCTCCGTTCCTGTGTCCCAGTCTGTACAGGTCCATATCCTGCCTGTGTTCCTACCTGCCAGTACCCACCTGTCTGCATGCCAGCCGTGCCTGCCAGTGCCCATCTGTCTGCATGCCAGCCGTGCCTGCCAGTGCCCACCTGTCTGCATACCAGCCGTGCCTGCCAATACCCACCTGTCTGTATGCCAGCCTAACCTGCCTGTTCCTGCATTCCCCGGTGTGGGTCAACAGCTGTGACCAGGGTCTGACCTGGAGTAGCACCTGGTACCTCTGCTCGGTTCCTCCCTGGTTCACGGAGTCGACTGAGCCGCCGCGTGACCTTGGTTGGACCGAGTTGATACTTAGTTATACCCCTCCAAGCACTCCTCGGTTCATGGTCCAGTGGGATCACTAATCGTGCTCACGCCAGTCAGTCTGGACGTGTGCGTAACACTGGTGTTCTGTGGCAAATGCCAAGCGTCCAGCACGGTGTTGGGCTGTGAGCACAACCCCCATCTGTGGACGTCGGGCCCTCATACCACCCTCATGGAGTCGGTTTCTAACCGTTTCTGCAGACACATGCACATTTGTGGCCTGCTGGAGGTCATTTTGCAGGGCTCTGGCAGTGCTCCTCCTGTTCCTCCTTGCACAATGGCGGAGGTAGCAGTCCTGCTGCTGGGTTGTTGCCCTCCTATGGCCCCCTCCACCTTTCCTGGTGTACTGGCCTGTCTCCTGGTAGCCTCCAGCCTCTGGACACTACGCTGACAGACACAGCAAACCTTCTTGCCACAGCTCGCATTGATGTGCCATCCTGGATGAGCTGCACTACCTGAGCAACTTCTGTGGGTTGTAGAGTCCGTCTCATGCTACCACGAGTGTGAAAGCACAACCAACATTCAAAAGTGACCAAAACATCAGCCAGAAAGCATTGGTACTGAGATGTGTTCTGTGGTCCCCACCTGCAGAACCACTCCTTTATTGAGGGTGTCTTGATAATTGCCAATAATTTCCATCTATTGTCTATTCCATTTGCACACCAGCATGTGAAATTGATTGTCAATCAGTGTTGCTTCCTAAGTGAACAGTTTGATTTCACAGAAGTTTGATTTACTTGGAGTTATATTCTGTTGTTTAAGTGTTCCCTTTATTTTTTTGAGCAGTGTAAATATATATATATATATATATATATATATATATATATAAATATATATGTGTGTATATACTGTATGTAATTGGTAAACTTATCGGCACCTTCAACCAGTATGTACAGCAAGTGTGAACAGGTGCAAGCTGCTATGACTGCATAATATGCGACCAAAATTAGATACAGTGGGTATGGAAAGTATTCAGACCCCTTTAAATTTTTCACTCTTTCTTTCATTGCAGCCATTTGGTAAATTCTAAAAAGTTCATCATTTTTTTCTCATTAATGTACACTCTACACCCCATCTTGACTGAAAAAAACAGAAATGTAGAAATTTTTGCAAATTTATCAAAAAAGAAAAACTGAAATATCACGTGGTAACAAGTATTCCGACCCTTTGCTCAGACAGTCATATTTAAGTCACATGCTGTCCATTTCCTTGTGATCCTCCTTGAGATGGTTCTACTCCTTCATTGGAGTCCAGCTGTGTTTAATTAAACTGATAGGACTTTATTTGGAAACGCACACACCTGTCTATATAAGACCTCATAGCTCACAGTGCATGTCAGACCAAATAAGAATCATGAACTCAAAGGAACTGCCCAAGGAGCTCAGAGACAGAGTTGTGGCAAGGCACAGATCTAGCCAACGTTACAAAAGAATTTCTGCAGTATTCAAGGTTCCTAAGAGCACAGTGGCCTCCATAATCCTTAAATAGAAGAAGTTTGGGACCACCAGAAGTCTTCCTAGACCTGGCCGTCCAGCCAAACTGAGCAATTGTGGGAGAAAAGCCTTGGTGAGAAAGGTAAAGAAGAACCTCAAGATCACAATGGCTGAGCTCCAGAGATGCAGTAGGGAGATGGGAGAAAGTTCCACAAAGTCAACTATCACTGCAGCCCTCCACCAGTCAGGCCTTTATGGCAGAGTGGCCCAACGGAAGCCTCTCCTCAGTGCAAGACATATGAAAGCCTGCATCGAGTTTGCTCAAAAACACATGAAGGACTCCCAGACTATGAGAAATAAGATTCTCTGGTCTGAGACGAAGATAAAACTTTTTGTTGATAATTCTAAGCGGTATGCAGGCTTGGTCTGGCCTGGCGGGGTGCCGGGAAATTTCCCGGTGGGCCCCGGGCCCCTTGCAGAGGGAACAGTTGAATTAAAAAAAAAAAAAAGTAAAGTGGTCGTGGGCCCTTTAAGGGCGCGCGCACACACTTTCACCGACGCGATGCCCAGGACAGTAGCGGGAGGGTCCTGGGAGCAGGAGAGCAGGGGCTGCACTGCAGCGTCACACTCAGCAGACAGGGCCACACGTCTGCTAAAAGTGACGTCACAGCGCGTCCTGCACTGCAGTCTCCCACATTAGAAGCATGTCTGTACACTGTATGAGCTGGAGACAAGCCAAGGTACTGTAATATTTGTGTGTTTGTATGGATTTTTATGTATATGCTGCCTGCATGTGTGTGTGTGTACTGTGTGTGTATATGCCTGTGTGTATATGCCTGCATGTGTGTGTATATGCCTGTGTGTGTACAGTGTGTGTATATGCCTGTGTGTATATGCCTGTGTGTACAGTGTGTGCATATGCCTGTGTGTGTACAGTGTGTGTGTATATGCCTGTGTGTGTACAGTGTGTGTATATGCCTGTGTGTGTACAGTGTGTGTATATGCCTGTGTGTATATGCCTGTGTGTACAGTGTGTGTGTATATGCCTGTGTGTGTGTATATGCCTGTGTGTGTATATGCCTGTGTGTGCCAGTGTGTGTGTACAGTGTGTGTGTACAGTGTGTGTTTATATGCCTGTGTGTGTGTGTTTATATGCCTGTGTGTGTGTTTATATGCCTGTGTGTGTGTTTATATGCCTGTGTGTGTGTATATGCCTGTGCGTGCGTGTGTATATGCCTGTGTGTGTATATGCCTGTGCGTGCAGGTATGTGTGTGTGTATATACAGTATGCCTGTGTATATGTGCCTGTGTGTGTGTGTATATGCCTGTGTGTATATGCCTGTGTGTGTATATATATGCCTGTATGTGTGTGTGTGTATATTCCTGTGTGTGTGTATATATGCCTGTGTGTGTGTATATGCCTGTGTGTTTACATTGTGTATGCCTGTGTGTTTATGTGTCTTCACACGTGTGTGTGTGCTTCCCTGCGTGTCTGCATTTTAGTGTGTGATTGTCTGAGTGTGTCTGTGCATTTCTGTGTGTGCTTGCCTGTGTGTGTACGTGTCCCCATTTCTGTGAGTATGTGTATCTGCGTGTGTATATTAGGGCTCTTCCACATGTCCTGATATTTACGGGACTGGAGATATCCGTGTCCATCTGTGTGTCATCCAAGTGACACATACTGGCGCTAGGGAATCAGTATACAGTTAGCGCTGTTCCCAAGAGCCGGGTGCTGAGCGCTGCCCTCATCATAGATCCCTGCAGGCGCTGTGATCAGCAGCAGCGGGGTCAATGATGAGAGTAGTAGTCTACTCCCACCGTGTCCGTGTCCAACTGTAAAAATAAGAATAAAATAAAAAAATCCTTATACTCACCTCTCCTAAGTGTCAGCTGCTGTAATCCGTGCGAGCGCTCACGCCGAGGAGAATGACTTCTGCAGCGAGCTTGCTCCAGAACTGCGCTTAGTGAATGACAGGGCACCGCTTGTTGAGCTCAACTTCGGAGCCCACTCGCTGCAGGAGACATTCTCCTCGGCGAGAGCGCTCGCACGGATTACAGCGGGTGACACTTAGTAGAGGTTAGTATAAGGATTTTTTTTTTTTATTCTTTTTACAGTTGGACACAGCGGGTATCGACTATTACTCTCTTCATTGACCCTGCTGGTGCTGAACGCAGCGCCTGCAGGGATCTATGATGAGGGCAGCACTCAGCGCTCTTCCCAAGCACCGGGTGCTAACTGTCATCAGTGTGCGGGACATTTTGCGGTCTGGACAGCAGGTAAAAAACAGACATGTCAGCGTGTTTTGCCCACGGACACCACATGGTCTGTGGAAAGTGGAAACATACTGACATGTGCACATACGCATTCATGTGAATGGGTCTACGTGTGTCAGTGTCTCTGGTACGTGTGGAAACGGTCACTGCATGTACTGACGTGTGGAGGAGCCCTTAGTATGTGTCCGTGTGCGCTTGTTTTCTTGTGTGTAAGCGCGCTTCTGCATGTCTGTCTGGTCTTCCGAAGATTTATTATATTTGGAGAGAGATGGTAGAGAAATTTTAGGAGACAGAATGGGGAGATGTGTGAAGAAACAGTATGGTGAACTAGGGGAGGGGTGGGAATGAGTGCAGGAACAGAATGGGGAAGAGATGTATAAGACAGTATGGAGAGTGGGGGAATAGTGTGAGGAGACAGTATGGAGGGAGAAAAGTGTAAGGTGACACAGCACAGAGACTAGGTAGTGTGGGGGAAGGTATAGAGATGCGGCAGTATGGGGGGAACAGTGTGAGGGCACAGAAAGGAGGGAACAGTATGCTGAGGAGGGGGAGTGTGATGAAGGGGCACAGTATAGAGACTGGGCAGTATAGGGGGGACACAGTGTGAGAGGACAGTGTGAAGAGGGGGCCCAGTATGGTAAGGAGAGGACAGTGTGGATAGCAGGTACCATAAGAGGGGTAGAGTGTATGTCATGTTTTGTGCAGGAAGCATTGTAAGAGTTAGGTTTATTCAGGGGCTCAGTGTAGATATTTTTATTCAGGAGCATTATAATGACACTGTATCTCTAAGGGCATCGTGTCGGGATGTGCTGCAGAAGACCGGAGAAGATGGAAGTCTGCAGAGACGAGCTGTGGATGAGAAAAGTCATCATGGAGACTGGACAAGAGGGAGAAAAGAAAGAGAACGACTCTAATCAGAGAAGACGTCTCAGGTAAGATACCTGGATGTAAATGTTCATTTGTGATCCTGCCTGCGTCTCATCAGTACTGTGGTTCCTGTATGGTCCGCAGTCTGATGATGACTGATAACAACTCCCAGTATCTCTATTGTTAATTACATACTGGGAGTTGTAGGTTTATGTGATACAAAGATATATGGGGCTGACCTGACATTACAAATGATGGTGGTTCAGATGATGTATTCATGTACTGATGTGTTTGTGCGCGTCTGCGTGTTTGTGCGCGTCTGCGTATCTGGAATAATATGTATTTTTGTAAGATGCGTGTATGTAAGAGTCCATTGTGGTGTGTAATAACATTCATATGCTTGGGACACCTTTACTAAATCTATTAGGACTTGCTCACATGTGTTAGGGAATTCCATTTGTCTTTCCACATTTAGGAACAGACAAGTGAAATTTGCTAACCTTGTCATAACTGTCACCATTGGGATGTGCTTGTATGAAGCGGGTTCAGGAGCTGAGCCTGCTCCATACCAGGCAGATGTAGGTTGTATTACATAGCCGGCGTCTGCCTGTAACAGCAGTGATCAGAGCTCGCCTTGATTGCTGCTGTTTTGAGTATTTAAGTGCCCTTGTCAATCACTGACAGCGGCATTTAGATAGCACGATGGATGGTGCATGCAGTCACCTGTTCCCTTCAGCCCCCTGTGACGCAGTTGCAGGTTGCTGATGGGTTGCCAGTAGTGCTGAGTGAGCGTGGTCGGACAAGGTGTTATTTCAGCATGCTCGGGTGTTATCCAGGTATCTTGTAGTGCTCTGCTAATATGCTCGAGTCCCTGCGGTAACATGTTTTGCGGCGGTAGACAGAAGCAACACATGCAGGGATTACCTAACAAACAGGCAATTCCTTTATGTGTTGCGTCTGTCTACCGCCGCAAAACATGCTACCCTGGGGACTCGAGCATATTAGCAGAGCACTACAAGATACCTGGATAACACCCGAGCATGCTGGGATCACACCTTATCCGACCACGCTCGCTCAGCACTAGTTGCCAGGTGCTGCTGCCATGTTAGTCGTTCAATGAAGCTCAGACTGAGGTTGGGCTCCATGGAAGTGTCACAATAAAGGTGGCGGACATTATTGCAGCACCCTCACTTTGTAGTTCGCGGTGACTGTAATGTCTCCCTCCTTGCACCGACCCAATAACAGGAAGCGAGTGGCGGCAGGGAGAATGAAACGTAATTTTCTCCGTGTAGCCAACGCTTTTCCATTAAGCTGTCTAACCAGGCTTTAAACCCTATTTACCTGCAGATTACCCCTATATCTGCAGATAAATAGCGTTTTTCCAGGTGACAAGTTACCATTAAAGGGACTCTGGCAGTACGGAATGACTGTTCGAACAAAGTCCTGCCACTCAGAGCTTCACAGCGCAGCCAATCATGTAACTATAGTACATTATAGAAAAACATAACAAGTAATAAAACCGTTTATGGTGGGCTGTAGTGTGGGCCTCTAGAATCAGTTCCCCTGGTGGGCCCTAGGCACCCCAGTCCGACCCTGGCGGTATGTGTGGAGAAAACCAGGCACTGCTCATCACCTGCCCAATACAATCCCAACAGTGAAACCAGGGAAAATTTGGGCCGAATGACCTCTTTAACTGGATTAGTAATATCAGCCTACAGTGGGCGAATTTCCTTCTGCTGATTATGAATAATAGGCAGTAGCCCATGATGATTTTTTATTTAATTCTGTAGTTTACACATAATGTACACTGCGGGTGCTGACTAAAACTCCCATCATTGTCCCCTGATCTTAGGGAGACAAGGCTTTAGATGATAGGTAACTATATCTGTATTTTTTATTTTTAATTCAATATGTATTTATTTATTTTACTTTAAGAACAGGCCCTGGCTGATGACTACCGTATATTCCGGCGTATAAGACGACTTTTGAAGACTGAAAAATCTTCTGTCTAGTCTGGGGTCGTCTTATACGCCGGTAATGCTTTTGAACTTTCAGAAATTGACATGCGGGGATACTCTGGGGGTGTTAATAAGCTGCCGTGGCCGTATCCCTGCCATGTCGGAGTTAATATAAGGTGGAGGGAGTTAAAATACGGCGGCGGTAGGTCCAGACAGTCAGCGCTTCTGTGCTGAAACTGACACATCGCTGCGTATTCCCAGCTCCGGACACAGCGCAGGGCTTCTGTGCCGACAGCTTTCACTTGTCACAGAAGCGCTGCGCTGTGTCCGGAGCAGGGAAGTTCGCATCGCTTCTGTGACAATATATGAAAAGCCGGCAATTCAGCAGCGGCAAAAGCCGGCACCCGACAATTTATAACAGACAGAATAGAGCTTCACACATAGATTAGATAGATAGAAACATGTCAGTCACATATATATGAAGTACAGTGACAGTATTGCTTACTGTACTTGTCATTTAGTGTAAAGGATTTATTAAAACAAATAATAGTGTTTTCATGCACCGTCTCTTTAAAAAAGCCGGCCGGCATTTCAGCATCTGTACCCGACAATTTAGAATAGAAAGAATAGAGCATCACACATAGATTAGATAGATAGAAACATGTCAGTCACATATATATGAAGTACAGTGACAGTATTGCTTACTGTACTTGTCATTTAGTGTAAAGGATTTATTAAAACAAATAATAGTGTTTTCATGCACCGTCTCTTTAAAAAAGCCGGCCGGCATTTCAGCATCTGTACCCGACAATTTATAACAGAAAGATAGAGCATCACACATAGATTAGATAGATAGAAACATGTCAGTCACATATATATGAAGTACAGTGACAGTGCTGGTTACTGTACTTGTCATCTAGTGTTAAAATAACGGATTTATTTAAAAAAAAATTGGCGTGGGGTTCCCCTTAATTTTAGGCTCTAGCGGAGGTTAAGCAGACGGCTGGGGCAGATGTTTGAAGCCTGGGAAGGGGGTAATACCCACGGAGCTTGCCAGGCTACTAATATCAGCCCCCAGCTGAATACATAGCCTTTACTAGCTATTAAAATGGGGGACCCCCCAAAAAAAATGACGTGGGGTCCCCCCTAATTTAATAGCTAGCAAAGGCTAGGCAGACAGCTGGGGGCTGATATTAATAGCCCAGGAAGGGAGCCATGAATATTGGCCCCCTCCCAGGCTAGAAACACCAGCCGTCAGCCGCCCCAGAAATGGCGCATTCATAGGATGCGCCAATTCTGGCACTTAGCCTCGCTCTTCCACGCTGCCCTGGTGCGGTGGCAGGGGGTAATAGGGCTGGGGTTGATGTCAGCTTATAATGCCAGCTGACATCAAGCCCAGGTTAGTAATGGAGAGGCGTCTATAAGACACCCCCATTACTAACCCAATAGTAAAAGTTAAAAAAAACACAAACACCCAGAATAAAGTCCTTTAATTGAAATAAACACACAATTCTTTATTGTTCTAAATTAAACCATACTTACGATCACGCCCATTCCAGCTGAAGCCAACGATCTCCTGCAATAAAAGTAAAATAATAAAGCAACCTCATCCTTACCTTTCCATGGTTCCCACGACAGGTTCAGCTCTGCTACATCGAGATGACAGGCTGGACCGCAGCAGAACGCTGCCATCCAGCCTGTCATCCCGCAGACACTGAGAAGCGCAGGCATGCTTGCGCTCCTCAGTGTCTGACTGTGACGGCATCCAGATGAGCCGACAATGAACTCAGCTCACCTCCTGGACGTCCTTCACTGACAGCGTGGGAAACTTCTACTGCGCATCCGGGGAGCAGGAGAATTTTCCCACGCTGTCAGTGACGTGCATGAGGTGAGCCGAGTTCATTGGACATGATCTCGGCTCATCTGGATGCCGTCACAGTCAGACACTGAGGAGCACAAGCATGCCTGCGCTTCTCAGTGTCTGCCGCATGGCAAGCTGAACGGCAGCGTTCTGCTGCGGTGCAGCCTGTCATGTGAATGTAGCAGAGCTGGACCGGTCCTGGGAACCATGGAGAGGTAAGGATGAGGTTGCTTTATTATTTTACTTTTATTGCAGGAGATCGTTGGCTTCAGCTGGAATGGGCGTGATGGTAAGTATGGTTTAATTTAGAACATTAAAAAATTGTGTCTTTATTTCAATTAAAGGAGTTTATTCTGGGTGTTTGTGTTTTTTTTAATTACTTTACTAGAAATTCATGGTGGTCATGTCTAATATTGGCGTGACCCCATGAATTTCGGGCTTAGGGCCAGCTGATAATGCCAAGCTGGCCTTAACCCCTTTATTACCCAGTGAGCCACCGCACCAGGGCCCTGGATGAGTTGGGTACAGCGCCAGAAGATGGCGCTTCTATGAACGCGCCATTTTCCGGGGTGGCTGCGGACTGCAATTTGCAGCGGGGGGGGGCCAGAAAGCTTGGGCCTCCCTGCGCTGCGGATTCCAGCCCCCAGCTGCCTAGTTGTACCTGGCTGGACACAAAAATAGGGCGAAGCCCCACGTCTTTTTTTTTTAATTATTTCATGAAATAATTAAAAAAAAAAGGGCTTCCCTATATTGTTGTGTCCGGCCAGGTACAAATAGGCAGCTGGTGGTTGGGGGCAGCCCGTTCCTGCCTGCTGTACCTGGCTGGACACAAAAATATGGCGAAGCCCATGTCAACATTTTTGGGAAAAATTAATTGCAAAATTAATAATAATTTAGGGACTGCATCTTTATTAACCCCTCAATTGTCATTTAGTGTTAAAATAAAGGATTTTTTAAAAAGAAAATTGGCGTGGGATCCACCATCATTATAGTCTCTAGCGGAGGTTAAGCAGACGGCTGGGGCAGATGTTTGAAGTCTGGGAAGGGGGTAATACCCACGGAGCTTCCCAGGCTACTAATATCAGCCCCCAGCTGAATACCTAGCCTTTACTAGCTATTAGAATGGGGGACCCCCCAAAAAAATGACGTGGGGTCCCCCCTATTTTAATATGTTTATGAGTGACAGTTTTCCTGCTATATACCTGCATGTCATAAGAATTTAAATTAAAAAAGGACCATGTTAAATTCAAATCTGTTTTTTTTAAATTTTTACCGGTGTTTGGTATGCGTTGGAAAAGGGTTAGTCTTATACGGTGAATATATCCTAAACTCTATATTTTAACAGGAAAGTAGGGGGGTCGTCTTATACACCAGGTCGTCTTATACGCCGGAATATACGGTACTTCCATCAGCGGCGCCTGCTCTCGCCGTTATTAGTGAACGCAGGCATAGGCTGATCTGATGGGAGTAGTACACTCATCAGCCAACGCCTGTGACCCGCGGTAAGCTTTTTACCCTGGGTCATAGTCACAGCTGCGGGCTCACACTGACATCTGACAGCATGATCCTGCAGTGCTCTAACTGGTGGTAACGATGTTACCGCCGATCAGAGCTGCCAGTGTTTCTCATACTGTCACACAGATGACATCATGAGAAACACAGACTTCCTGAGTATTGCTAGAGAGTAGAGATGAGCGTTGTTCTACTCGAACTGTTCGCCAATCTCAAATTCGAGCTGTTTTGGGCGGTGTTCGAGCCGTTCGGCGAACACGAACAATTTGAGAAAAATTCGGCTGTTCGAGGTTATGTTCGATAACTGTTCGTGCACCAAAATCATAACTGGATTTTTTCTCAGTAATGATGAAAATTAATGTTACTACGCAGTTTGAGTGTACAGCGGGGTGGGGGAAGGGGCAGGGGATGGATCTCTGCAGGAATAATGAAGATCTCCATTTTTTTTTCTCTTTCCCGCATTTACAGTGGGGAGGTGCAATCTGTCAGCCTATCAGCAGCGCACACACGGAGCGAAGTGCTTTTTTTCACACAAGCAAGGGCATGTGTCATTGGCAGTGTATGTCACATGTCCTTGCCCTATAAGACCAAGCCATTTTCCCCGTCGCCACCATTTTCTCACTGCTGCAGCTGCGTGTTAGACGGCACCGCTGTTGCTGTGTGCGCTATACCTTGTTAATTTCAAGCCAATTTTCGCACAAATCTACAGATAGCTTGGGAGTAGGGAATAGTTGTGATTGCAGTCCTTTTAAGGACTAGATAACAGCATTTCCTACGACTTTTATCAGGCAGGTCTGTGCTCTTAAATAGATAGATTGTGGGAGTAAAGACTAATTGTAATTGGAGTCCTTTTCAGGACTAGGTTACATCAGTTCCTATCAGTTTTTGCCAGGCAGGTCTGTGCCAGTGCTGTGCAAGTTTTTTTCACAGCATTTGGCTGAATCTAGCAAAGCTAATCCTTTTTGGCCTATTGCAGAGTGTGTTAGTCAGTGGAGTAGCCTATCTGTGTTGCAAGATATACCACCTGTGTATAGAATACCAATTTTTTTACTGCACCTAGTGAAGTAAAATCTTTTGGGCATCATTCTATTAGTCCATCTATACTGACCTCCATCAGGTTGCAAATTGAATATAATTTTTTTCTGCATCTAGCTCTGAAAAAATATTGGGCTTCTAGCTGTGTGTGGGACTTGTTGTACTAGTCCATCTATACTGACCTCCATCAGGTTGCAAACTGCATATATTTTTTTCTTCATCTACCTCTGAAAAAATATTGGGCTTCTAGCTGTGTGTGGGACTTGTTCTATTAATCCATCTATACAGACCTCCATCAGGTTGCAAACTGAATATATTTTTTTCTGCATCTACCTCTGAAAAAATATTTGGCCTTCTAGCTGTGTGTGGGACTTGTTCTATTAGTCCATCTATACTGACCTCCATAAGGTTGCAAACTGAATATAATTTTTTTCTGCATCTACCTCGGAAAAAATATTTGGCCTTCTAGCTGTGTGTGGGACTTGTTCTATTAGTCCATCTATACTGACCTCCAAAAGGTTGCAAACTGAATATAATTTTTTTCTGCATCTACCTCTGAAAAAATATTTGGCCTTCTAGCTGTGTGTGGGACTTGTTCTATTAGTCCATCTATACTGACCTCCATAAGGTTGCAAACTGAATATAATTTTTTTCTGCATCTACCTCTGAAAAAATATTTGGCCTTCTAGCTGTGTGTGGGACTTGTTCTATTAGTCCATCTATACTGACCTCCATCAGGTTGCAAATTGAATATAATTTTTTTCTGCATCTAGCTCTGAAAAAATATTGGGCTTCTAGCTGTGTGTGGGACTTGTTGTACTAGTCCATCTATACTGACCTCCATCAGGTTGCAAACTGCATATATTTTTTTCTTCATCTATCTCTGAAAAAATATTGGGCTTCTAGCTGTGTGTGGGACTTGTTCTATTAATCCATCTATACAGACCTCCATCAGGTTGCAAACTGAATATATTTTTTTCTGCATCTACCTCTGAAAAAATATTTGGCCTTCTAGCTGTGTGTGTGACTTGTTCTATTAGTCCATCTATACAGACCTCCATCAGGTTGCAAATTGAATATAATTTTTTTCTGCATCTAACCCAGCCAATAGTTTTGGCCTAATACCACAGTTTGGCCACTCAGCTCTGCTCGGTTCCCATCCATTGTTTTTTGTGCAAACAACTCCAGAGTTGTGAATTAGTTAACCACCAAAATGAGTGGAAAAAGGCCTGCTGCTGGTGGAAAGGGGAATAGGCGTGTTGGGAAGGGGAAAAAAGGTTGTGTCCGTGGGGTAGGTGTTAAAGCAACAGTAACATCTGCAGAAGAAAGACCATCTTCCAGCCAAACTAAAATGTCTACTTCTTTTAGCGGACAATGTGATAAGATCCCTTTCTTACGGCCACGCCAATCGCTACAAATTCCAGATGAGGCACAAAAACAGCAGGTGCTTCAACGGATATCAAGTGCTCCTTTAAGTGGGCTCTACTCCACATCAACTTCAACATCACAAATACTCCAGTCCTCAAAGGTGTCACCCCAATCGCACTTGCTTCCTCACAGCTCCCAAATCTCCAGCTGCCCGTCTGAGTATGAGGTAGAACAGATGGTTGAGTCTGCAGAGCTGTTTACTCATACTATAGCCTGGGAATCAGAGGTCGACTCCAGCGCTTCTGTGAATCCAGACGAGGAAATGATCTGCACTGATGCCCAGAATCTTTATGAGTCGGATCCAGGACCAGACGCAGAAGGTTCTGACCATAATGTAGACCCTCATTCCCAAACTGTAACTCCTGTTGGTGGAGACAATGAGGAAGACGATGATAAGACTCAAATACCTGATTGGAGCGACAACTTTAGTTTTTTGTCAGGGCAGGAACAGGTTGGCTCTGAGGACGACGGGTGTGATAACGCACAGGGTGATGATGAGGTTGGAGATCCCACTTACTGTCAACCCACAGTCAGCCAAGAGATGAGGTCAGCAGAGGAGGTGGAGGAAGATGCTAGTGACAACGAGGTCAGGTTGCGCCTTCCTGGACAGAGACGTAGTACTGGAAGCACGTCAACAACTGCATCCTCAAACACAACTCTGCCTCTCACCACAAGTCGTGGTGGCTCTTCAGGTCGCATGGGTGCTAAGCCTTGCATAGCCTGGGCATTTTTTCAGATCGATAAAGATGACCCAACTCGTGTTATCTGTAACATTTGTCAGCAAAAGCTAAGTAGAGGCCAAAAAATACATAGTTTGAGTACTTCATGCATGAACCGGCACATGGACATGAAGCATAAGTTGCAGTGGGAAGCTCAGTGTGCTACAATGCGGCCTAGCCGGCCGGGCCAACCACCGTCTGCCATATCTTGTGCATCCGCGGCCTCTTCATCCTCTGTGACTGGGGGGACAGCAGTCACACCTGTTTTGGGGCGCAGACCTGCCACCTCTTTACCCGCAACAGCCAGCGTGATTGGCAGGTCATCATTTTCTTTGGAGGTGGTAACACCAGCTGGTGTTGAGCGCTGTCCGACATCGATAGCACCACCTTTGGATCAAGGCAACCTAACATGTCCGCCTGCATCTTCCTCACAGACCGGCAGTTTGCCGGGGACACCCTTATCAACCCCGTCTAAACACAATAGCCAGCCCTCGGTCCCTCAGATGTGGACAAGTAAAAGACCATTTCCTCCTAGCCATGAGAAAGCTAAGAGGTTGAATTTCACCATCTGCAAGCTCTTGGCTACAGAAATGCTGCCTTTCCGCCTGGTGGACACAGAGGATTTTCGAGACCTTATGTCCGTCGCAGTGCCCCAGTACCAGATGCCTAGTCGGCACTACTTCTCAAAGAAAGGTGTGCCTGCGCTCCACCAGCATGTCGCACACAACATCACCGCTTCTTTGAGAAACTCTGTGTGTGACAGGGTGCATTTCACCACAGACACTTGGACGAGTAGGCATGGACAGGGGCGTTACATGTCGCTGACTGGGCACTGGGTAACTATGGTGACAGCAGGACAAGGGGCTGCTGTCCAAGTCTTGCCATCCCCACGAGTTGTGCGTCAATCTGTTAGAACCTTGCTGTTAGGTTTTTTTTCCTTTGCTGGTCACATGACCTTGTTGGCCTATTTAATCCTGCTCCGCCCTTCTGGCTTTGCTGGACTTCATTGTATATCTACTTTCTAGCTAGCCTGTGCTCTGTATCTTTCTCTGTTAGTTTGCTTGGTCTACGGACCTCTATATTCTATCTATTTTGTTTGTTCGTCTGTCTGCTACTATTTCTGTTAGGAGGTGTCCCATACTCCTTCCAGTCCTTAGTACTTGTAGGGATTCCCTCCCCACATCTATAGGTCTTCGTACAGACTAGATTAGGACTTTAGCAGGTCTGATCGCAGGATCAGGTTCCCTGTTACATCGTAGGGATTCAGCTGAGTCCTATAGTAGGGACAGATCTCCTCTCTTTCCTTAGCTTTGGTAGCAGAACATAACACAATCCTCTTTATGTCAAAGTTCCTCCACTGCTTCTGCCTCCTCAACCTCCTCTCAGTCCTCCACCTGCACCCAAAGCCTGTCTGGTCATGCCACAAGCTTTCTAACTGCACAGAAGGGATCCTGCACACCTCCTTACTATGCTGGCAGTAGGGCTCAACGTCATCAGGCGGTTTTTACATTGAAATGTCTGGGAAATGTGAGTCACACAGCTGAGGAGTTGTGGTCAGCTCTGGAGAACCAATTTCATGAATGGTTGTCTCCACTGGACCTGAAACCAGGGAAGGCCGTGTGCGACAATGCTGCAAACCTGGGTGCGGCCCTTCGCCGGGGCAATGTCACACACGTGCCTTGTATGGCTCACGTGTTGAACCTGGTTGTCCAGCAATTTTTAGCCCACTATCCCAGACTAGATGGCCTTCTGCAGTGGGCACGGTCGCTGTGTGCTCACTTCCGCCGTTCGCATCCCGCAGCTCAGCGACTTACATCTCTACAGAAGTCGTTGGGCCTGCCACTTCACCGGCTAAAATGCGATGTGCCTACCCGGTGGAATTCAACTCTGCACATGTTGCAGCGACTGTGGCAGCACCGACAAGCCCTGGTGCAATACGTTCTGACGTATAGCCTGGGCCAACGAGATTCAGAGGTGGGGCAAATCATGCTGGAGGAGTGGTCTCAGATCAGGGACCTATGCACCCTTCTGCACAGTTTTGAAATGGCGACGAAGATGTTTAGTGCTGACGATGCCATTATCAGCATGACTATTCCGGTGATTTACATGCTGGAGCACATGTTAAACAGAATTCGGAGTCAGGTGGTGGCACAAGAGGAGGTGGAGGAGGTAGAGGAGGAGGAGTTGTATGCGGAAGGGCTAACATCTGCAAGGTCCAGACGGTCGGCAGCACCAAGGCGGCAGGCATGTGAGGGTGGGGGAGATGGTTTTACCAGGGCGCATGGTAGCAGCCAAACTAGTGAGGAAGGTGCAGGAGCCCAGGAAGAAGTGGAGGACGAACTGATGGAAGACTCATCAGATGAGGGAGACCTTGATCACATTTCTGTTGTGCGAGGTTGGGGGGAGAGGACAGAGGAAGGAAGCATGATTGTTACCTCGCCACCAACACAACAGGGACTTGGTGCTCCTGGATGCGCAACACACATGAGTGCCTTCTTGCTGCACTACCTGCAACATGACCCTCGAATTGTGAGAATTAGAAATAATCCTGACTACTGGGTTGCCACACTGTTAGATCCCCGGTACAAAAGTAAATTTGCAGAAATTATTCCTGCCATAGAAAGGGATGCACGCATGCAGGAGTATCAGCAGAGACTGTTGCAGAATCTTACATGTGCTTTTCCACAAAATACCAGTGGTGCACGTAGTGAATCTCACAGTTCCAACTTGCCAACCGTGGGACCGTCAAGTGTTCAGCACTCAAACCGTAACAGAACCACAGTATCTGCTGGTAACATCAATTTTGCGGAATCATTTCACCACTTTTTTAGCCCATCCTTTGCAAGGCCACAGGAGACAAGAAGTCTGACACATAGTCAACGCCTAGAGACGATGGTACAGGAGTATCTCCAAGTAAACATTGAAGCCACGACTGTGTCACTGGACCCTTGCTCTTTTTGGGCTTCCAATCTGGATAAATGGCCGGAGCTAGCCACTTACGCCTTGGAGATCTTGTCATGCCCCGCAGCCAGCGTTCTGTCTGAACGTGTGTTCAGCGCTGCTGGTGGTGTGCTGACAGATAAGCGCACGCGGCTCTCCACTGATAATGTAGACATACTCACGTTCATAAAGATGAACAAATCATGGATCCGAAACGACTTTTCTACCCCTGTGTCATCCTGGGGAGAGTAAAAGCTTGATGATTGGTTAAAATCACCCTACCAACCGTTTTAAGCTTTCAAATTACTAATCATGTTTATCTGTATCTTGGCTGGAAAATAATTTGGGCTTTGTAGCAGTGTGCAGCACTGATTCTATTAGGCCATCTATAATAAGCTCCACCAGATTTAAAATTACTAATCATGTTTATCTGTATCTTGACTGGAAAATAATTTGGGCTTTGTAGCAGTGTGCAGCACTGATCCTATTAGGCCATCTATACTAAAGCTTCACCAGATTTAAAATTAATAATAATTTTTAGCTGCATCTAGCCCGGAAAATAATTTTAGGGCTCCGAGATGCGCAAGACACATAAGTGCCTTCTTGCTGCACTACCTGCAGCATGACCCTCATATTGTCAGAATTCGAAGTAATCATGACTACTGGGATGCCACACTCTTAGATCCCCCAAACTTTTCGATCAACCTTTTCATTTTAATAAAGACCAAAAAAATGGTCATTTTTGAAATTATAAGCATTAGCAGGTTGTTAGAAACTGAAATCAAACAGTTTTCAACTCAAAACTTTATTCTAGGTGATGTTACATTTTCACATAGGACCCCTTGTTCGAAAGGAGCTTCTGAACTCTCTCGTCCATTGAATTTGTCAGGTTTTGGATGGTTTCTGCTTCAATTGTTTTGCATGAGGACAGAATACCCTCCCAGAGCTGTTGCTTAGATGTGAACTGCCTCCCGCCATCATAGACACTCCTTTTAATGATGCTCCAAAGGTTCTGAATGGGGTAGAGGTCAGGGGAGCATGGGGGTCACACCATAAGTTTGTCCCCTTTTATGCCCATATCAGCCAGAGATGCAGATGTTTTATGTGCAGCATGAGATGGTGCATTATCATGCAGAAAAATGATCTTGCTGTGAAATACACGGTTCTTCTTCTTGAACCATGGCAGGAAGTGCTGTTTGAGAAAATCCACATACATTATGGAGTTCATCTTTAGCGCCTTCAGGGATCCTAAAGGGGCCGACAATCTCTCTCCCCGTGATTCCAGCCCAAAACATTACTCCACCTCCTCCTTGTTGGCGCTGTAGCCGTGTTTGCGTGGGGTGTCCATCAACCAGCCATCCTCCACTCCATCCATCTGGACCATCGAGCGCTGCACGGCACTCATCCGTGAACAAAACAGTTTTGAAATCAGTCTTCATGTAATGTTTGGCCCACTGGAGCCGTTTCTGCTTGTGTGAAGTGGATAGAGGAGGTCGACAGGATGGCGTATGCACAGCTGCAAACCTCTGAAGGACCCTGCATCTTGTTGTTCGGGGGACGTTGGAGGCACAAGCAGCTTCAAAAACTTGTCTGCTGCTATGACAAGGCTTTTTTGCCGCTGCTCTTTCAACCTGACGTAATTGCCTGTAGGAAAGAGTCCTCAATTTGCCCTTATCAGCACGCACACGTGTGTACTGTGAATCAGCTACATACTTCTTGATTGCCAAGACACTTCATCCTGATCATCGCACAATGTTGATTGTAGTCATGCCTTGACCTAAACACTCCACAATTTGTTGCTTCTCAGCAGCCGACACATCCTTTTTCTTTCCCATTTTGGCAGAAAATGTAGGCTGCTTAATAATGTGAGAGAGCCTTCTTAAGTAGTCTTGCCTTTCATTGGACACACCTGCCAAACTAATTAGCACAGGTGTCTGCAATTGCTTACAGTGATATAAAGAGCCCTGACACACATCACCATCAATGAGTTTAACTGACAAACAAACAAATTCTTCCCTTATCACTCCTAAACACTTTTTGCATAATAATTTGGAACGCAGTGTACATGTGCTTTTCCACAAAACACCAGTGGTTCACGTAGTGAATCTTACAGTTCTAACTTGCCATCCGTGGTCTGTATGGAGTTGTTCAATAAAGGGCCCAAAATTAAGATAACATAGGTGGGAGAGGTCTCTATGAATAGGAATTCCTAAGTATTTGATACCCTGTGAGGGCCAGGCAAAGGGAAAGTTGGACTGGATGGAATCCTATATGGATTTGGGGAGGGAGACATCGAGGGCCTCAGACTTCGCTGCATTGATTTTAAAATTTGATAATGTAACAAAGTGATCTATCTCAGCCATAACAGCATGGATGGATATATGTGATTGAGTGATATATACTAGGACATCATCAGCAAATACAGAGCACTTGTACTCGGTGCCTCCCACCTCAATCCACCTAATATTGGGGTTATGGCGAATTGATGAGAGCAGGTGCTCCATCACTAGGATGTATAAGAGAGGGGACAGAGGACATCCCTGCCTTGTCCCATTGGTGATTGTGAAAGGTGATGAAAATGTTCTGACGCACCCCCTGGGCCTTGGGACACCCGGAGCCGGACCCTTTTTGGTGGATGCTGGTGGTTGTAGTCTTCGTGGCGGCGACCCGGTTCCGTGGCTCAGGGTGGTCAAACCAGTGGCGGAACTATTTATGTGGTTTTGATGTTTAAATGTCCGACTACGCCACCCGTGGATTGCGGTCAGAGTGAACCGCCGCTACAGGGCAGACCGCTGAGGCTGTTGTTGTGGGTGCAGCAGAGCGTAGCATAACTCCCCACGGGAGGAGTATAGTCTCAGGGCAGTGTATGCGGAGGATGGGGGTGATGGTGCAGGGCAGCAGCAGTAACGACACGGAGTCAGTGATGCAGTTCAGGGCCTTTACTCACAGTTCTTATTATCCAGACCACGTCTGCAGGTAACGGCTGCCCACGTCGTACTGTGCTCACCAGGTGAGGGGCTCAGACAACTCCCAGATAACTTTGGAGCGCTTCACAGGACCCCCTTTGTGTGTCCTTTGTCTGGCCTTTCTTACCAACACTTCTGTCCGGCTGCCTCGGGCCTCCTCTTGGTAAACTTGGCGCCAGTTTCCCTGACCCTATGTGGTGCCTTCCTAGCGGGTGTAGCGAGGGGCTGCGCCACATAAAATGTCAGAGCCTCCGGTTTCTAGCTGAGGGTCGTTTCCTGCCTCCACTAGTTCGGGGAGCGGTCTCCCCCTTTGGCCTGACCCCTCCACGCAGGTGGATTCGGGCTTGCGGTGGCGACTCGCCCGTCCGCACCCCTGGGATCCCTTCATTCCTCGTTCCTGGAGCCTTCTCCGCTCCTCTTCCTTCCTTCTCCCTCTTGCAGGCCTGGGCCTCTGTTACTAGGCCCGCCTCCGGAGCAGAGCTCATGCAGAGCCCCTGCTCCCTGCCACTTCTGCTCAGACTTCTCTGCACTGAACTAAGATGAACACCTTTTATACTCCCTTCTCAATGCACCCAGGAACTGCTTCCTCCCTGCTCCTGCACTACAGGGTTCCCCTTCCTCAGTGTTCCCTCCCCCCACTCCAGCCAGGGACAGGGACTGTCGTGCCCATCTCAGGGGCATATTGGTCGCCCTGCCCCACGGCAATGTGGTGTAATGCATGCAGGTGTCGGGTCCTGATCCACACTCCATCCTTACCTGAGAGTGAGATATCACACCTCTGGGTGAGGTGCAATACGTCTGTAGCAACCGAGCCCTCAGGGTGCTACAGTTCCATTTATCTTCAGCCTAGGTGACGTATTGTGATACAGGGCCGTGATTTTGGCTATAAAAGGGTCCCCTAGACCCCTACCCCAAGCTTTTTAAGAGAATCATATATGGCGTGCCAGGAGACTCTATGGAATGCTTTCTCAGCATCCAACGAGAGTATCTACTTACAAATTTTTAACTGCATCTAGCCAAGGAAATACTTTGTGCCTAGTAGCAGTGTCTGCTAGTCAGCGGATTATCCCGGCTGTTAAGCAAGCTACACCACCTGTAGTTTGGACACTTAATTTTTTCAAAGGAAATGCTTCGGGACCACGGGATACTCAGTGAAGAGCATCAGGAGGCACCCCAAGGCATAGGGGCTGGGACTGGCAGTAGGATGCCTTGCGGTGGACAGCCGAGCTCGATCCTTATAAAAGCTTTTTAACTGCAGCAGCTTTAGTGGACGCTACTGGAGCTGGAATTACGCGGCTGCTGGCATGAGACTTGCCCTCCAATAGATCCTTGTAAATGGATTTAAAGTGTATTCATTCAAATTAGAGAGACAATTTAAATTAAAAAACTTAGAGCTGCCTCCACCACAGGGGGGCTCGCTCGACCCACCAGCGGACAGGCACCAGTATTGGGAGAGGGGGGCTGGCCGTCAGGGTTCACCGCGGCTCTGGCACAAACCCGGCGACACGGAGGTGGCACGGGCAGGAGCGGACTGAACGTGTCGGCTTCTCACTTTTTGGATTTTAGAAGGGCATGACATGCCTATATCTGTGTCTCCCCCTCCTTTTACTCCTCCACCTCTTTTCTTTTCTCATGACTATATGTACTTGTCACTTTTCCATGTGTTAGTTGTGTCTTCTGAGCAGTTTGTCAGCTTTCGGACACCTTTGAAGGTGTTTTCTATGTGTTTCTATGTGTTTTTGTTTGCCTGCCATTGGTTTTAACGGTGTTCGAAGGTGTTCGACGAACAGTTCGACGAACAGTTCGGCGAACACACGGGTGTTCGACGAACCGAACCGAACTCGAACACTACGGGGGTGGCTCAACACTACTAGAGAGGCAAATCAGAACACTCGATTGACTGCAAAAGACCTTCAGAAAGATTTATCAGACCCTGGACTTGTGGTACATTGTTCTACTTTTCGGAGACACGTGCACAAATATGGCCTTCATGGAAGAGTCATGAGAAGAAAACCTCTCCTGCATCTGACGCGCCCCCTGGGCCTGTGCTGTGCAGGGGATACCCGGAACCGGATCGCTGGGGGTTGTAGTCTTCCGTGGCTGTGACCCGGTCCGTGCCCAGGGCGGTCAAACCAGTGGCAGTCTGAGTGTGATAACAAATGTCCGACTACGCCACCCGTGGATTGCGGTCAGTGGGGACCGCCGCTGCGCTGCAGACCGCTGAGGCTGATGTTGTATGCGCAGCCGAGTATGGGATAACTCCCCACGGGAGAAGTATTGCCTCAGGGCAGCTAGTGTGGATGATGGGAGTGATGGTGTGAGCATCCCAGTACTAATGGTGCTGGTGCGGCGATGAAACACAGAGACGTGTGGTGCAGTTCAGGGTCTTTACTGATGGTATAACGCAGACCCTCCCGGGAGTACTGGCTAGCAGTAGAGGCCTGGTCAGTCTGAGAGCTAGCAGGATCTCCCCCTGGCCAGGTGGAGTTGTAGGCCTCCCCGTCTCTCTGCACTCTTTCCTGGCTACCTTGCTGTGTGCGGGTAGAAGTAGCCCACGTCCCTGAGTATACCGTGTGGTGCTCACCCGTATGGCCGGTGACTTGGGGCCTTCCGTTAGCCTCCGCTTCACGATGGCAGTGCTGGTCCCTTGCTTGTGACCGTGCCTCCGGGCTTCTATGGCCAGAGGACATGGAATCCCCTGCCGGTTGGATTCTGCTGCTGGACCTGGATGTCCCCACAGCCTCGGACTCCGTGTCTAGGTTTAGTGTCTTCAGCCAAGGCGAGCTTTCTAGCTTCCAGCCTCTGGCACTCGCTCCTGCTCCTACAGAGCTTCTAGTTCTCGCTTTCCCTCTCCAGGCTCTGACTCTCAGACTCTGTCTGTCCTAATCCCGCCCCAGACCCAGTTTATAAGGGCAGATTCCTCCCCTCCCAGGTCTGGGCGGGCAGTGTTGCATGCTTAGGGCTCCTGACCAGAGAAACCTTCCACTTGCTCTCAGACATAATATTTCTATTACTGTGGCAACCAGACCCCTGGGGTGCCACACATCCTTATCATAAAAATCAGCATCAGAAGTATACAAAAGAACATCTAAACAAGTCGAATGCATTTTGGAAACAAGTACTGTGGACCGATGAGATTAAAATAGAACTCTTTGGCCTCAATGATCATAGGTATGTGTTGAGAAAAAGGGCACAGAATTTCAGGAAAATAATATCTCGCCAATCATTAAGCATGGGGGTGGATCAATCATTGCTTTGGGGTTGTGCTGCAGCCAATGGCACGGGGAACATTTAACGGGTAGAGGGAAGAATAGATTCAATGAAATTTCAGTATAATCTCTTTTTATTGAAATAGAAATAGACATTAACATATATAACATACATTAATAAATGCCGGTGTTTAGTCATCATGGCGATCAAAATAACATATTCTCTATCACTTCTCTGAGAAGACTCGTACACCTCTTATCTAATAATGTAAATGACTCGCCCCCTGGGCCGTGGGGCTCTCGGAGTCGGGCAACAGGGCAATAATGGGGGTAGTAGTGGCAACCCGGTCCGTGGCTCAGGGTGGTCAGACCAAATGTTGTGGCAGTCTATTTATATGGTTTTGCAATGTCCGACTACGCCACCCATGGATTGCGGCTATTATGAACCGCTGCTGCAAGGCAGTCCCCTGAGGCTGATGGTGTGTGCAGCTGAGAAAGTATAACTCCCCACGGGAAGAGTGTAGCCTCAGGGCAGTGTAGTAGATGGTGGGGGTGATGGTGCAGGGAGTCCCAGTACCGTTAATGCTGGCAAAGTAAGAAGCACAAAGACAACATGTTGCAGTCCAGGGTCTTTTACTCACAGTTCGTATACTCCAAGCCACTTCTGTACAGGTAGTGACTGCCCAAGCCGTGCCACGTCCACCAGGTGAGGGGCTCGGTCAACTCCCAGGCAATTCAGGAGCATGGCAGAGAACCCCCTTCTGTCCTTTCTCTGGCTCGTGCCCCATCAGTGACCAAACTTCTGTCCAGCTGCAGCGGATTTATGCGGGAAAACGTGGGCCCCGTTTCCCGCTATCCTATATGGTGCCTTCCTAGCAGGTTTAGTGAGGGGTCGCACCAATATATGATCACGACCTCCGGTTCTTGGCTGAGGATTATTTGCCTCCAACAACTTGGGATCCAGTACCCTTTCCTTGCCTGACCCGTCACCCGTAATTTCCTGGGTCCTTAGGGTCCCTTCTTCCTTTGTGTTCCTGGGCCTTTCTCTTCGGTTCCTTTCTCTTTCTGTTCTGTTCCTTTCTTTCTCTCCCTCTCGCCCTGCCCGTGTCCTAGGCCTGGCTCTGGAGGAGAACTCCAGCGGAGCCTCTGCTCCCCTCCTACTCCACTCTCACTTCCTCCTCACAGACTCAACTTCTCTCTACTCTTTTAGAACTAAGATGGTGCCCACCTTATATACCTCCTCCTCTGTGTCTGAGCCCAGGTGACCTGCAACCAATGAGCTCCATCCTATGCCCAGAAACCAGCCCCTATCTGCTCCCACATCACTAGGGTCCCCCCCCCCCCTCCACTCCAGCCAGGGACATAGTCAGTCGTGCCTGCATACTAATGGGAGCACCGTAGAGCTGTCCCCCGGAAATGAGGAGTGTATATGTGTGCAGCTAACTGAGCCCTGGTCCATACTACATCCTTAGCCGGGAGTGGAATACCACACCTCTGGCAGAGGTGCAATATCCCTGTAGCGGCCGAACCCTCGGGGCGCTACATAAACATTACTTTTAATCATATCCAACAGTGCTGACAACTACATAAATCAACAATACAACAGTACAAAAACAAAAAGAGAGAAAAGAAAAAAAAGAAGGGGTGGTGAGGGGGGAAGAGGAAAAAGAGAAAGAAAGATAAGAAAGGAGGGTAGGATTAGTAAATTGAAGAGGAGAAGGAGAACATAAACTAAGGCTCATTTTTAGACTCTCTAATTAGTTCCCAGCACCAACCCAGATCCAGTTCACCAATTTATCAGTCTCTCACTCAAACAGCCTGTGAAACTCCGATGAGTCCTGAAACAGAATCCAGACACTCCAGATCTTCCTGAATTTATCAGCACATCCATTAAAGTCAGCAGAAAGTTCCTCCATTCTGCAGATATTAAACATTTCATTTTTTTGAGATCCTATTGATGAGGGCAGGATAGAAAGCCGAGCTTTCTCAGGACGATTTTCGACCCTACTTCCGGTAATTAGATTATAATTGGAAATTATTTTTTCCCACAAAGGTTTGATCTTACTACACTCCCACCATATGTGAAGCATAGATCCTTTTTCCACTTTACATCGCCAACATAAGTCTGAGGCTGCCGGAAATATGGTGTGAAGTTTTACTGGATACTGGTACCATCTTGCCATAATTTTGAAATTTTTCTCCTGTGCATAACATGTGACCGACATTTTGTGTGTAAACAAGAATCCTTTTCCCCAATCTGTTGAAGATATGACTACCCCCAATTCTTGTTCTCACATGTGTTGAAATTGTAACTTTCCTGAGATACTTTCCCCAATTAAATAATTATAAAGCAGCGATATTATATGATTGGGGGGAGATTCCTGTAAGAATAACCTCTTAAAAGAAGATGGTATACACTGGAATGGGGGTGCCAACCTCTGAGAAAACAAGAATGATTGCAACTGTAAGTATTCCATCCACAGCAATTTTCTAGACAGAGATCTATCCTGTAATGTATTGAATGATGGTATTTTACCATTTTCTAATATATGTAGGAGGCGAGTGTCCTCCATAGCTCTCCATCCCAAGAAAGATTCTCTCAGATATCCAGGAGGAAAGGAAAGATTAGAGAAAAGTGGTGTAAGAGGGCTGAATGTTCTAGAGGGATGGTATTTTTTCATAGTTGCATGCCAAATTTTAATTGTTCCCCTAGTCAATTCTGTCAAGCCTCCTATCGAGAAAACATCAGAGGCAAAAAGCCAAGGAAGGTGCTTCAAAGGAACACCCACCCCTTCCTGCTCAATAGTGACCCATTGTTTTGTCAGAGAGTTGACATGCCAGTCTATAAAGTGACCTAAAACAGAAGCTTGAAAGTATATTTTAAAATTCGGAAATCCAGCTCCACTGGCTATTTAGGGCGGTTTAATGTCTGCATATTTATCCTGGGTCTATATTTACCCCACACAAAACTGATTAATGCTGTACGTAGTTTGCTGAAGGAGCTGCATGGCGAGAAATGGGAACAGTTTGAAAAATGTATAAAAACCGGGGCAATATATTGGTTTTTACTGCGTTCATTTTACCAAACCAGGATAGTCTCAGTTTACTGTAATTCAGTAGGTCTTTATATGTACGATCCAAAAGCGATTGGTAATTTAGTGCAAAAAGTTTGAAAAGTCAGGAGAAATGAGCACGCCTAAGTATTTTATCGCTTCTGACTTCCATTTAAAAGGGAAGTTATCCATTACATGTTCAACTTCTCTCTGTGACAGCGATACACTTAATGCCTCCGATTTTGAATAATTAACTTTAAAATTACTCAGGATCTATCAAACTCCTTCATTAAAGCAGGAAGAGATGTCTGAGGCTGAGACACATAGAGGAGAAGGTCATCTGCATATAATGCTGTCTTATATGTGATGCGACCCCTGGGCCGTGGGGTACTCGGCAACCGGGCCTCTGGTTGCTGGGGGATATCACGGTAGCTGGCCCGGTCTATGACCCAGGGCGGTCAGTAAAAGGGGGGATACTTTATAGGGGATTTAAGAAAGCGTTCGTGACGCCACCTGTGGATTGCGGCTAGAGGCAGCCGCCGCAGCGGAGCAGTCCTCTGGAGCTGGTGTTACGGCAGCAGGGATGGTGTGGCTCTCCACAGGTAGAGGTAGCTCCAGGGCAGCATGGGGTGTAATGGTGGTGGTGCAGGGGAGAGAGACGGCAGGATGGTCCCGGAGGAAAGACGGACACTCACACAGGGGTAAGCTTCAGTTCCTTTACTGGTGATGTTGCAGGCACGGTCCAGGGTACTCCAGGCGAAGGGCACACTTTTGGACTCTCCCCAGTGAGCGGGTATAGGGCCTCCTGATCCGTTGCTTTATTCTCTAAGCTTCTGACCTGCCTGGAGCTAGGCCTAGCTTGGTTACTGTCTCTCTTTGCACCTGCTGACCTGGTGGTATGGCCTTCTCTTTGGAGATCACTCTGCCTGGACGCTGGGACCTCCGTGACTCCTAGCCCTGGTACTGTAATCAGCGTTTGGTGAACCTGGGACCTGTAGTCCTCCAGGGGTTCCGGTTGTTCCTACTGGGTATAAAGGGTCCCTGTAGGCGCGGACCAGGTGTCCGGTATATATATATTTGCCCCCTCACTACTTCTTCCTTCTCCTCTCGCCTTCGGCCACACTCAAGGCCCTCACACGTGCTGTAGACCTTGGTTCGCCTAAGCACAGCAGCCAGCGTGCTGCTCTCTTCACAGCTTTCTGAGCGTCAGCACGCTCTCTGCTCAACTCTGAGCTGTGTTCCTCTCTGTGTCTGAACACTAAACTGAGCTGCCTAGCTCCACCCTCTCTATATATATCCCTAACGGGCTCCCTCTGCTTGTCTGAGGTGGTAAGGTGGAGGTGCGTGAATGTGTGAGGGCCTCTTGTGGAGAAGACCATCCATGCACCTGTCTGGGTTCTGTGGCACCAATGTGCAGCAGGGTGCCACATTCCCCCCTAGTAAAACTCAGTACTTCTGGACTGAAGCATTTTTCTCAAACAGGTTTAAACAATAACATTTCTTCCCTTTATGGGAGGCACTTTCCTTGAACGTTACAGGTGACATTATAATACAATAATTATAACTATAAATAACAATAAAGTTACAGTCAGTCCCGTAACTTGGTGTCCATTTTACCGAAGAAAGAACATGAGGGACCCACCTGAAAACCCTCAACGTAGGCTCTGGGCGTGGCTACAGGGCATTGGTGATCCAGGTGCTGGACCACGTCTTCGGCCACGCCAAATGGGTTTTTGTTCCGTGGTCTAATAAGGGGCACTCCAGGGAGCGCAACTATGTACATGACAGTTTTTGGGCTGCTCACAGTCCTCAGCCACTGAGTCCTTTATATATACCCTTACGGGTAACCAAATAAACACATATATTTCAGTTTATACAATAAACATAATGCAATATCCTACTGGGTAACTATTTATACTGCAGGTATTTCTCTATTTACTCCCTATATCTGACAGGGGTCTGGCCTTTTCTGCTACGTGATGACCTACGTAGTACGGGGATGCGTGTAGTGTGGATGCTTGTGTAATTTCCCGCTCTATGGGTTGGTGGACTGCAAGACTGCCTTAACCTCTCTACGGGACTGGCAAGTACACTGCTTACTGGGCCTTCTGGCTCTGCTTCTACCGGTGATCCTTCTTCCGGGGATTCTTCCTGAGCAGGCTCTTCTGGGGCACTTACAGGTTCTACTTGCAATGGAGGGTCTTCTGGCTGTTGGTAGAAGTGTAACACAGGTATTATTACCGCTCCATCCAGTTGAGGCCAATCTTCCGGGAAATCTCCTAAGACAGTATGGAGTACTTCTTCTTTAGGCTCCTCCGGTACGGTGAGAGGCACTTCCTCCTGGGGCTTCAGCAGACTTGGGCACAACTTCAGATGGTCTCTTGATACCGTTGCAGTTGTTCTTCCTCCGTCTTTGCTAATTAGACAGGTTTTCCTATTGTCGAACCTGGAATTCAACACAGTGTAAGGTTCCCTTTCCCACTGGTCGTCAAGTTTGTGGCTTCTTCTCTTTCGTTTCAACACAACTTCTCCAGGTGTCAAGGGTTCGGCTGGTGCACTCTTGTTGTACTGTGCTTCCTGCTTATCTCTCACCCTACTTAGACTGTTTTCGACACAGGCCTGTACTCTCTTGTACTGCTCCTGTAGAGTCGCATCCCAGTCTTCAGTGGACATATCTGCTTCCGGCTCTACCACTCCAAGCTCCAGGTCCATGGGCAACTTTCCGTGTCTTGCTCTCATGAGGTACGCTGGAGTACAATTGGTGGAACTCACAGGTATGTGATTGTACAGATCTACCAGGTCAGGTAGTTTGTCTGGCCACTGGTTTCTTTCCTCTAGAGGTAAGGTCTTCAACAGGTCGATGACTATGTTATTCATCTTTTCACATAACCCATTGGTTTGGGGGTGGTACGGTGTAGTCTGGATCTTCTTACACCTGTACAGATGGCAAAACTCTTTGAACAGCTCGGCTTCAAAGGCAGGGCCTTGATCCATCAGCACTTTATCCGGGTATCCATGGGGCCTGCCGAAGAATGCTTGAAACGTCCTTGCTGCTGTTTCTGCCATCAGATCCTTGATGGGGGCTACCACCAGGAACCAGGAGTAGTGATCCACCATGGTCAGGGCATACGAGTAGCCTGACCTGCTGGGTGACAAATTGACGTGATCCAGGGCAACGATCTCCAGGGGCTGGGTTGTCTTGATGGACTGCAGGGGTGCCTTCTGGCTGCTGTAGTCTTTTCTTCTGAGACTACAGGGTCCAAAATCCCAGCACCACCTCTCTATGGAGCTTCGCATTCCAACCCAGTAAAACCGACTCTTCAGGAGAGTTTCCAGCTTTTTCCAGCCAAAGTGCAATGCTTGATCGTGGTAGACCTCCAATACCATCTGGATGTCTGTCCTGGGCACTACGATCTGCCATACCATCTCATGGGTCCTGGGGTTAACATACTTTCGGCACAGTTTCTCTCTATAGATGAACAGCCGGCTTCTCTCATTCCACAGTTGCTTGGCTTGTGGAGACGCGTCCTTCTCCAGGGAGGAACCTTCCTGGGTTATCAGTTCTATGATACGGCTGACAACCGGGTCGCTGTCCTGGGTCTCCTTCCAACTGTGGTGAGGTAAAGGGTTTAGTGTGTTACCACGATACCTCCTGGAGGTGCGCTGCTCGTGGACCATCCATTTCTATGGAAGGCAGGTAGCTCAATCTCCTGCAGGTCATCCACTTCTTCTTCAGTGTCCGACTGGTGAGGCTTGTGGCCTGCCCTGTACTTGATGGTGAACTGATAGTTTAACAGACGGGCCATCCAACGCTGTTCCATGGCTCCCAACTTAGCTGTCTCTAGATGTGTCAAGGGGTTGTTGTCAGTGTAAGCCGTGAACTTACTGGAGGCCAAGTAGTGCTTGAATCGTTCAGTGATGGCCCAGACCAAGGCCAGGAGCTCCAACTTGAAGGAGCTATAGTTTTCTGGATTCCTCTCGGTAGGGCGGAGCTTCCTGCTGGCATAGGCAATCACCTTCTCTTTGCCATACTGCTTCTGGCTTAACACAGCTCCTAGTCCCTCATTGCTGGCATCAGTGTACAGCAGGAATGGTTGGCTGTAGTCAGGGTAGGTCAGGATTTCTTCGCCAGTCAGGATCTCTTTCATCAATGCAAAGGACTCAGCCTGCTCTTTACCCCACTGGAAGGGGGGGTTCTTGCCTCTGTTGGACGGTATTACCAGGAGATCTTGCAAAGGTGCTGCCTTCTTGGTGTAGTCCTTTACAAACCTCCGGTAATACCCAACCAGTCCCAGGAACTGACGTACCTCCTTGAGATTCTTCGGCTCCGGCCATTTCTGGATGGCAGTGACCTTCTCCGGGTCTGGTGCTACTCCTTCTGGACTGACGATGTGCCCCAGGTACTGAACCTTCCGTTTGAGCAGGTGGAACTTGGAAGGCTTCAATTTCATCCCATACCGGGACAATGCTTCAAATACCTCCACCAAGTGCTTCAAATGGTCCTCATACATCTTGGAGTACACTATCACGTCATCCAGGTATAGCAGCACGGTATCAAAGTTACGGTGTCCCAAACAGCACTCCATCAATCTCTGGAATGTTCAAGGGGCGTTGCAGAGTCCGAACGGCATACTGTTGAACTCACAGAGTCCCATCGGGGTAGTGAAGGCCGTCTTCTCCCGGTCCTCCTCAACAACTGCTACTTGGCAGTACCCACTAGTGAGGTCAAGGGTAGAGAAGTAATTTGCAGGCTTTAATGAAGCCAGGGATTCCTCTATACGGGGCAAAGGGTATGCATCTTTATGTGTTATGCGATTTACCTGTCTGTAATCTACACACATCCTCATGCTTCCATCCTTTTTCCTGACCAGGACCAGGGGAGCTGCACAGGGGCTACAGCTATCTCTTATAACCCCTGCCTTCCTCATGTCATGCAACATTTCCTTCGCTTTCTGGTAGTGTGCTGGTGGGATTGGCCTGTAACGTTCTTTGATGGGTGGATGGTCATCTGTGGGTATATAGTGTTGTACCCCTTTAATCCTCCCGAAATCAAGTGGGTGTTTGCTGAATACCTGCTCGTATTCCTGGACCACCCTGTATACACCTTGTTTTTTATGGACTGAAGTGGCGTCAGTCCCAACATGGAGCTGTTGACACCAATCCTCCAACTGAGCTTCGGAGTCATTGTCCACCACTGTATCTGGTGGGGTCAAGGATTCCACTGTGTGTATGGCGTTGTTATCGTTGTTATCCACAGTATACAACCTGGCGACAGTGGTATATCTTGGTAATTTAACTTCATCCTCCCCATAATTTAGGAGTCGTACGGGTACCCTCCCATTGCGTACATCAACCACCCCACTGGCAGTTAAGAGTGTAGGTCTGTGCTCCGAACTAATGGGCTCCACTCCTGCCTGATAGTTCTCTCCTTTGAGACCTATTGCTGCTCTACACCAAATCAGCATTTCACTCATCGGGGGAATCATAATGGGTATCGTGTCTGTGACCCGTACATTACCAATTTCACCACCTGATAGCTTTACCTGTTGCTGGTACATAAGGGCTCGGATCTCTTTCTGGAGCACCCTCCTCTGCCCTGGTTTGGCGGTGTCAGCAATCTGTTGGAGCAAAAACAACACTTCTCCCAAACAGTTACCGACAATATTCGTACCAAGTATAATATACAAGTCTGTATCACCAGGATTAAACTCCACTACAATCAGCCCTTGGTCCTTTAGTTTCACTCTCCCCACCTTCACTGTCACATTCTTAACCCCTACTAGTTTAAGAGAAAGGCCGTTAGAGGCATACACGGAGAGGTTCGGGGCTGGCGGCTGGAGTTCGTCTAAGGACCAGAACCTTTTGTAGAGGACATCAGGCATGATGGTTACCTGAGATCCAGTGTCCAGCAGGGCAGGTGTCGCAATGCCATCCAGCACAATGGACAGGAAAGGTCTTCCTCCCACGAACCGATGGTACCAGTTTGATGGGCCTGCTTGATTTACTCCTGGGTGTCGGCCCTTGGCCCAATGGTTTGCTCGTTTAAAGGACAGTTCCGCGCTGTGTGGCCTGCCTTCTGGCAGCGGTAGCAGATGAATTCTCCTGGAGGTCGACGTTGGTCGTTGGTCCTCCCATGGGGTGGCGTTGTCCTCCTCTGGGGTGGCGTTGTCCTCCTACGGGGTGGCGTTGTCCTCCTTCTTCTTCTCATCCAGGGGACATCCTCAGGGCTGTCGGCGAGTAGTATCCGTCCTTCCGGCTCGGGCTCCTCCTGCAGCTACAAGGTGCTGACGACAGTGGCCAGGGTTTTACTTAACTGGCGCACTTCATAGCGCAGGCTGTCCAGCTCGCTAGGTGGCACTGTTTGCATCTTTGTTTCCACCGTTAGTGAAGGAGCAGTGGGTGCTGCGGGCACTGGGGTGGCCCCACCCTGGGAGCGCTGGATAGCAGTATCTGATGTTTCCAGGGGCTGCAGACCCTTTATAGCCTCGTCCTTAAGGGACAAACCTGTTTCAGGGCCTGCAGGGCTTCCTGTAAGCGCCAGGCATAGTCCCGGACACTGTCCTCAGGTTTCTGGACACAGTGGAAGAACCTCATCCGGAGGTCTGTCTCAGTGCGGTTTTCAAACACAGTTTGCAGTCTCTTAAAGATGATGAATACTGATTCCTAGTCTGTGGCTGGCTAGGTTTCAATTTCCCGCTCTGCGGCACGAGTCAATTGTCCCAGCACAACAGCAGCTCTCTGTTTACCGGTCATAGAATACATGTCTAGCACACCGCATATTTTCCTCTTGAATCCGGACAGGGTGTCCGGTTTTCCATTATACTGGGGAAGCCATTTCTGTTAGAACCCTACTGTTTGTATTTGTTTCTATCTTGTGTTTTGCGATCACGTGACCATCTTCCTATATATTCCAGCTACGCCCTTCTGGCCTTGCTGGACTTCAGTGTTGTTTTGACTGTCTCTCTAGCCAGGTGCTTTTGTGCCTATCTATCTCTAGTTTGCTTGGTCCTCTGGACCTCTAATCCTTTTGTCAGTTTTTCTTTTGCTCTGCAACAACTTCTGTTAGGAGGTGTCCCATTTTTGTCCCAGTCCTTAGTTCTTTTAGGGACCCCTCCCTTTTTCTATAGGTCTCCATTCAGACTAGCCGAGGACGCAGGCGGGTCTGTTCACTAGGAACAGGTTGCCCGCTATAACTTAGGGACTCAGCTTAGTCTTACTGTAGGGACAGCTCTCCCCTTTTTTCCCTAGTTTATGTTGAAGATCATAACAGTAAGTCCAGCCCAAACAAAAAAAACTTTAAGGAAAGAAATCCGGGGATCAGTATGGTTTCTGTTCAAGATTTGGCTCAACGCCTGCAGGGATTGTCTCTGGAGGTGTCCGAGCTCCGGCAACACGTGAGTAGCTGTTCTGGAGCGCATTTTGTCAAACCCAAAGTAGGGTTCCCTGATATTTTTTATGGTAAACAACAAGATTTTTTTCCATTAAAAATGCTTGTTTATTATATTTTCGTTTGAGACCAAAGTCCTCTGGGAACGAATCACAGCGCATTGGGTTTATCATGTCACTTTTGCGCAAGGAACCACAGGGGTGGGCCTTTTCTCTCCAACCTAATGATCCTTGTTTTAGGTCAGTGGAGGATTTTTTTTCTGCTATGGGGCTATTGTATGATGATCCTGATCGAGTCTCATCTGCTGAGACAGAACTGAGGCGTTTGAATCAGGGGTCAGGTGATGTTGAAAATTATTGTACACACTTCAGAAGGTGGTACTCAGAAGTGAAATGGAATGATTCGGCGTTAAAATGTTTTTTTCTTGCTGGTCTAAGTGAAAGGATTAAGAATCTGCTGATTGCCTTTCCTGCACCTGAGACCTTGCAAGAAGCCATGCAATTAGCTATACGTGTGGACAGGAGACTGCGTGCCAGGGTTACTGATGAAAAAATTCCTGCAATGGCAGTTCCTAGTCCCCAGAGAGTCTGCTTGGATGGCGGAGAACCGATGGAGGTTGAGGCGATGTCACTCCGCTCTCAGGAAAGAGACTGCAGGTTTTCCAAGGGATTGTGTTTTTATTGTGGTAAACCTGACCATTTGATTAAGAACTGTGAGCTTCGTTTAAGTAAAGAAAACAAAAGGTCAGTTACGCCCGTATTGCTTGTTTGAGCTCTAAGGGAGTATTTCTTTCAGGGAGTACCTCATTGCAGGAAGATTTGATTGAATTTCAGGTATTTGTGAATTGTGGTTCAACACTTAATGTGATTGATAAGGGGTTTTTGGAAAAACTTAAATTGGAATCCAAACCTTCGTCATCACCTATTTCTGTGATTGCAATTGATAACACTCCTTTGAAATATATTACTCACAATGTTGCTGCATTTCCCCTCACTATCAATGGCATTCACCAAGAGAATTTGGATTTGGTGGTATTAAATAATTTACCCTCTCCAGTCGTTTTAGGTTTGCCTTGGTTAAAACTGCACAATCCTTTACTGGACTGGTCTACTAATGAGATTAAGTCTTGGAGTCCTAAGTGCTATGATAAATGTTGTAATGGTCGCATTGCGGCTGTGGAAAAAGGGGAATTACCTGTACCTATTCAGGATTTTTGGAACGTTTTTTCAGAGGAGGAGTCGCAAGTTTTACCTCCTCATAGGGACTGTGATTGCACCATTGAATTTGTTCCTGGAGCTACTCTTCCCAAGAGTCGCTTATTTAATCTGACTATCCCTGAAAGAAAGGCCTTGGAGGAATACATACAGACAAGCTTGGCTGCTGGTCACATTAGACCTTCTAAGTCGCCTGTGGCCGTTGGATTTTTCTTTGTTAAAAAAAAGGACGGCGGTTTACGTCCATGTCTGGACTTTCGTGAAATTAATAAGATTACCGTACGCAATTCCTACCCATTGCCGTTAATTCCTGACTTGTTTAACCAGTTAGTGGGGTCCAAGTGGTTCTCTAAAATTGATCTTCGGGGGACATACAATTTGTTACGAATGAAGGAGGGTGATGAATGGAAAATGGCTTTTAACACTCCGGTAGGTCATTTTGAGAATCTGGTGATGCCTTTTGGTCTTACCAATGCACCCGCGTTTTTTCAGAACCTTATTAATGACATCCTGAGACCTTTGATTGGTAAGAATGTGGTTGTGTATTTGGATGACATTCTGATTTATTCACCAGATCTGGAGTCCCATTGGCAGAGCGTACGTGAGGTGTTGCAGTTATTGAGTGATAATTCACTTTTTGCTAAGCTGGAGAAATGTGAGTTCGCTGTGCAGAGAATTAGTTTTTTGGGCTACATTATCTCCAGCGAGGGCTTTCAGATGGACCCGGTGAAGGTTCAGGCTGTGCAGGAATGGCCTAGGCCTATTGGTTTGAAATCGATACAGAGATTTTTGGGTTTCGCCAATTATTACAGGAAATTCATTAAGAATTTTTCTATAATTGTTAAGCCGCTGACCGATCTCACTAGGAAAGGTGCGAATACGGTCCAGTGGACTACGGAGGCCATTGAAGCTTTTGTATATCTCAAGGAGAGGTTCAGTTCTGCCTCAATCCTTATGCATCCTGATGAGACCAAGCCTTTTTTGGTCGAGGTTGATGCTTCTTCGGTGGGGGTCGGTGTAGTTTTGTCTCAGGAGAACAAGGATGGAGTACATACCTGTGCTTTTTTTTCGAAAAAATTTTCAGAAACCGAACTTAATTACGATGTTGGTAATCGGGAATTGCTGGCTATTAAACTCGCGTTTGAACATTGGCATCAATTCTTGGAAGGTGCTAAATTTCCCATTCAGGTTTTCACAGATCATAAGAATTTGATCTATCTGGATGCTGCCAAACGCTTGAATGCCCATCAAGCTAGGTGGGCACTTTTTTTTTCTCGGTTTAATTTTTCTGTTACCTATATCCCTGGTACTAAGAATGTTAAAGCCGATGCTTTATCTCACAGCTTTTCTCTCATGGTTGGTACCGAGGAGGAGGAGAGCATTTTACAGGAAGGAGTTGTGGTAGCAGCATTGGACTCCGTTTTGGAAGATGGGATTCTGAAAGCCCAAGAGGATGCCCCATCTAACACTCCTCATGGGAGGTTGTTTGTGCCTAGAACCTTTAGGAGAGATTTGTTTGTGGAGTATCATGAGTCTCGGTTGGCAGGTCATCCAGGAATTTCTGAGACTAAGAGACTTATCAGTCGCAGTTTTTGGTGGCCTGGGTGGCAGAAGGAAGTCATCAAGTGGGTGTGTCAATGTACGGTGTGCGCTATGTCTAAGGCTTCACATACCCCTGCTGCGGGGTTGCTTTACCCTCTGGAGGTTCCTAGTGCGCCTCGGACGCATCTGGCAATGGATTTTATTACTGACCTTCCTGTATCCGAGGGTTTCACTGTAATCTGGGTGGTCGTGGACCGTTTTAGCAAGATGTGTCATTTGGTTCCATTCATTAAGCTACCCTGCGCTAAGACACTCGCTAAGGCGTTTGTTAAGGAAATTGTCAGGCTCCATGGCGTTCCCACCGACATTGTTTCTGATAGGGGACCTCAGTTTGTGGCTCGCTTTTGGCGTGCATTTTGTGACAGGTGTTCTCCTTTTTTTTTTGTACTGAGAGACATCCGTCTTTTGGTTCGTTCTCCAAATTGGGGTCGGCGGTGCCGGTGGAGGAGAATTTTTCCGGTGATTTGGAGAGAGTTTGGACTAATGTACGTTGTAACCTTCAAGAGGTTAACAAAAAGTCCAAGAACTATTTTAACAGGAAACGTATAGAGGTTTTGTTTACTGTGGGTGACATGGTTTGGTTGTCCTCAAAGAATCTGCGGTTGAAGATTCCCTCTAAAAAATTGGGTCCGAAGTTTGTGGGGCCATTTAAGGTTAACCAGTCTGCTGTTAGGTTGGAGGTTCCCTCCTCCTGAAAGATTAATCCTGTGTTTCATGTTTCCTTGTTAAAAAAGGCTGATGTATCTGATAGGGAGGCCATTGTCACAGTTCCTCCCGTGGTGGAAGACGGCGAATATGAAATTTCTCGTATCCTGAATTCCAGAGAGCATAGAGGGAGATTGCAGTATCTCGTCGCTTGGAAAGGTTTTGGTCCCGAGGATAACTCCTGGGTAAAGGCGGATGATGTCTCTGCCCCTAGACTTGTCAGAGCTTTCCACAAGAGATTTCCGGATAGGCCTGGGCCTGGAGGATTCGGAGGATCCTCCTAAAAGAGGGGGTACTGTTAGAACCCTCCTGTTTGTTTTTGTTTCTATCTTGTGTTTTGCGGTCACGTGACCATCTTCCTATATATTCCAGCTACGCCCTTCTGGCCTTGCTGGACTTCAGTGTTGTTTTGACTGTCTCTCTAGCCAGGTGCTTTTGTGCCTATCTATCTCTAGTTTGCTTGGTCCTCTGGACCTCTAGTACTTTTGTCAGTTTTTCTTTTGCTCTGCAACAACTTCTGTTAGGAGGTGTCCCATTTTTGTCCCAGTCCTTAGTTCTTTTAGGGACCCCTCCCTTTTTCTATAGGTCTCCATTCAGACTAGCCGAGGACGCAGGCGGGTCTGTTCACTAGGAACAGGTTGCCCGCTACAACTTAGGGACTCAGCTTAGTCTTACTGTAGGGACAGCTCTCCCCTTTTTTCCCTAGTTTATGTTGAAGATCATAACAGTAAGTCCAGCCCAAACAAAAAAATCTTTAAGGAAAGAAATCCGGGGATCAGTATGGTTTCTGTTCAAGATTTGGCTCAACGCCTGCAGGGATTGTCTCTGGAGGTGTCCGAGCTCCGGCAACACGTGAGTAGCTGTTCTGGAGCGCATTTTGTCAAATCCAAGGTAGGGTTCCCTAATAATTTTTATGGTAAACAACAAGATTTTTTTTCCATTAAAAATGCTTGTTTATTATATTTTCGTTTGAGACCAAGGTCCTCTGGGAATGAATCACAGCGCATTGGGTTTATCATGTCACTTTTGCGCAAGGAACCACAGGGGTGGGCCTTTTCTCTCCAACCTAATGATCCTTGTTTTAGGTCAGTGGAGGATTTTTTTTCTGCTATGGGGCTATTGTATGATGATCCTGATCGAGTCTCATCTGCTGAGTCAGAACTGAGGCGTTTGAATCAGGGGTCAGGTGATGTTGAAAATTATTGTACACACTTCAGAAGGTGGTACTCAGAAGTGAAATGGAATGATTCGGCGTTAAAATGTTTTTTTCTTGCTGGTCTAAGTGAAAGGATTAAGGATCTGCTGACTGCCTTTCCTGCACCTGAGACCTTGCAAGAAGCCATGCAATTAGCTATACGTGTGGACAGGAGACTGCGTGCCAGGGTTACTGATGAAAAAATTCCTGCAATGGCAGTTCCTAGTCCCCAGAGAGTCTGCTTGGATGGCGGAGAACCGATGGAGGTTGAGGCGATGTCACTCCGCTCTCAGGAAAGAGACCGCAGGTTTTCCAAGGGATTGTGTTTTTATTGTGGTAAACCTGACCATTTGATTAAGAACTGTGAGCTTCGTTTAAGTAAAGAAAAAAAAAGGTCAGTTACGCCCGTATTGCTTGTTTGAGCTCTAAGGGAGTATTTCTTTCAGGGAGTACCTCATTGCAGGAAGATTTGATTGAATTTCAGGTATTTGTGGATTGTGGTTCAACACTTAATGTGATTGATAAGGGGTTTTTGGAAAAACTTAAATTGGAATCCAAACCTTCGTCATCACCTATTTCTGTGATTGCAATTGATAACACTCCTTTGAAATATATTACTCACAATGTTGCTGCATTTCCCCTGACTATCAATGGCATTCACCAAGAGAATTTGGATTTGGTGGTATTAAATAATTTACCCTCTCCAGTCGTTTTAGGTTTGCCTTGGTTAAAACTGCACAATCCTTTACTGGACTGGTCTACTAATGAGATTAAGTCTTGGAGTCCTAAGTGCTATGATAAATGTTGTAATGGTCGCATTGCGGCTGTGGAAAAAGGGGAATTACCTGTACCTATTCAGGATTTTTGGAACGTGTTTTCAGAGGAGGAGTCGCAAGTTTTACCTCCTCATAGGGACTGTGATTGCACCATTGAGTTTGTTCCTGGAGCTACTCTACCCAAGAGTCGCTTATTTAATCTGACTATCCCTGAAAGAAAGGCCTTGGAGGAATACATACAGACAAGCTTGGCTGCTGGTCACATTAGACCTTCTAAGTCGCCTGTGGCCGTTGGATTTTTCTTTGTTAAAAAAAAGGACGGCGGTTTACGTCCATGTCTGGACTTTCGTAAAATTAATAAGATTACCGTACACAATTCCTACCCATTGCCGTTAATTCCTGACTTGTTTAACCAGTTAGTGGGGTCCAAGTGGTTCTCTAAAATTGATCTTCGGGGGACATACAATTTGTTACGAATGAAGGAGGGTGATGAATGGAAAATGGCTTTTAACACTCCGGTAGGTCATTTTGAGAATCTGGTGATGCCTTTTGGTCTTACCAATGCACCCGCGTTTTTTCAGAACCTTATTAATGACATCCTGAGACCTTTGATTGGTAAGAATGTGGTTGTGTATTTGGATGACATTCTGATTTATTCACCAGATCTGGAGTCCCATTGGCAGAGCGTACGTGAGGTGTTGCAGTTATTGAGTGATAATTCACTTTTTGCTAAGCTGGAGAAATGTGAGTTCGCTGTGCAGAGAATTAGTTTTTTGGGCTACATTATCTCCAGTGAGGGCTTTCAGATGGACCCGGTGAAGGTTCAGGCTGTGCAGGAATGGCCTAGGCCTATTGGTTTGAAATCGATACAGAGATTTTTGGGTTTCGCCAATTATTACAGGAAATTCATTAAGAATTTTTCTATAATTGTTAAGCCGCTGACCGATCTCACTAGGAAAGGTGCGAATACGGTCCAGTGGACTACGGAGGCCATTGAAGCTTTTGTATATCTCAAGGAGAGGTTCAGTTCTGCCTCAATCCTTATGCATCCTGATGAGACCAAGCCTTTTTTGATCGAGGTTGATGCTTCTTCGGTGGGGGTCGGTGTAGTTTTGTCTCAGGAGAACAAGGATGGAGTACATACCTGTGCTTTTTTTTCGAAAAAATTTTCAGAAACCGAACTTAATTACGATGTTGGTAATCGGGAATTGCTAGCTATTAAACTCGCGTTTGAACATTGGCATCATTTCTTAGAAGGTGCTAAATTTCCCATTCAGGTTTTCACAGATCATAAGAATTTGATCTATCTGGATGCTGCCAAACGCTTGAATGCCCATCAAGCTAGGTGGGCACTTTTTTTTTCTCGGTTTAATTTTTCTGTTACCTATATCCCTGGTACTAAGAATGTTAAAGCCGATGCTTTATCTCACAGCTTTTCTCTCATGGTTGGTACCGAGGAGGAGGAGAGCATTTTACAGGAAGGAGTTGTGGTAGCAGCATTGGACTCCGTTTTGGAAGATGGGATTCTGAAAGCCCAAGAGGATGCCCCATCTAACACTCCTCATGGGAGGTTGTTTGTGCCTAGAACCTTTAGGAGAGATTTGTTTGTGGAGTATCATGAGTCTCGGTTGGCAGGTCATCCAGGAATTTCTGAGACTAAGAGACTTATCAGTCGCAGTTTTTGGTGGCCTGGGTGGCAGAAGGAAGTCATCAAGTGGGTGTGTCAATGTACGGTGTGCGCTATGTCTAAGGCTTCACATACCCCTGCTGCGGGGTTGCTTTACCCTCTGGAGGTTCCTAGTGCGCCTCGGACGCATCTGGCAATGGATTTTATTGCTGACCTTCCTGTATCCGAGGGTTTCACTGTAATCTGGGTGGTCGTGGACCGTTTTAGCAAGATGTGTCATTTGGTTCCATTCATTAAGCTACCCTGCGCTAAGACACTCGCTAAGGCGTTTGTTAAGCAAATTGTCAGGCTCCATGGCATTCCCACCGACATTGTTTCTGATAGGGGACCTCAGTTTGTGGCTCGCTTTTGGCGTGCATTTTGTGACAGGTGTTCTCCTTTTTTTTTTGTACTGGGAGACATCCGTCTTTTGGTTCGTTCTCCAAATTGGGGTCGGCGGTGCCGGTGGAGGAGAATTTTTCCGGTGATTTGGAGAGAGTTTGGACTAATGTACGTTGTAACCTTCAAGAGGTTAACAAAAAGTCCAAGAACTATTTTAACAGGAAACGTAAAGAGGTTTTGTTTACTGTGGGTGACATGGTTTGGTTGTCCTCAAAGAATCTGCGGTTGAAGATTCCCTCTAAAAAATTGGGTCGGAAGTTTGTGGGGCCATTTAAGGTTAACCAGTCTGCTGTTAGGTTGGAGGTTCCCTCCTCCTGAAAGATTAATCCTGTGTTTCATGTTTCCTTGTTAAAAAAGGCTGATGTATCTGATAGGGAGGCCATTGTCACAGTTCCTCCGATGGTGGAAGACGGCGAATATGAAATTTCTCGTATCCTGAATTCCAGAAAGCATAGAGGGAGATTGCAGTATCTCGTCGCTTGGAAAGGTTTTGGTCCCGAGGATAACTCCTGGGTAAAGGCGGATGATGTCTCTGCCCCTAGACTTGTCAGAGCTTTCCACAAGAGATTTCCGGATAGGCCTGGGCCTGGAGGATTCGGAGGATCCTCCTAAAAGAGGGGGTACTGTTAGAACCCTCCTGTTTGTTTTTGTTTCTATCTTGTGTTTTGCGGTCACGTGACCATCTTCCTATATAATCCAGCTACGCCCTTCTGGCCTTGCTGGACTTCAGTGTTGTTTTGACTGTCTCTCTAGCCAGGTGCTTTTGTGCCTATCTATCTCTAGTTTGCTTGGTCCTCTGGACCTCTAGTACTTTTGTCAGTTTTTCTTTTGCACTGCAACAACTTCTGTTAGGAGGTGTCCCATTTTTGTCACAGTCCTTAGTTCTTTTTGGTACCCCTCCCTTTTTCTATAGGTCTCCGTTCAGACTAGCTGAGGACGCAGGCGGGTCTGGTCACTAGGAACAGTTTGCCCGCTACAACGTAGGGACTCAGCTTAGTCTTACTGTAGAGACAGCTCTCCCCTTCTTTCCCTAGTTTATGTTGCAGATCATAACAATTTCGCTCCAGGGATATACGGCAGGGCCATGGGTATTAACGTGGTCACGACCCATGCTGGTGGAGCGGCCGCTCCGGCCTGTGCAGCGCCGGGCGCAGGTTGGGCATCTGGAGCGTTAACCGGTGCTCCGGCGGTTTGCTGGTCGTCGGCCATGGTTGCGCTCCCCTAGTGAACCGGAGCCTACCTTCTTTACTTCTTATCAAGTAGGCCGCAGCTCCGCGGGCGACGGTCTTCTTCCAGGACCTTGCGTCGCTCACGTATGACGTCAGAGCGCCCTCTGGGTTCCTTCCAGGACCTGACGCTTCCTGGTTCGACATCAGTGGCGGGGCGTGTCTTGGGCTTCGTGCGCTTCCAGCGGTTACGCCCCTCCGATTCCCACGGTTACGCCCCTCTTCTTCTCGCGCGGCAACAGGAAGATGGCGGACAATGGCGAGAAATCTCGGGAATGGCGGGAAAACTTCATCACAGTGAGTATTACAGTCTCTTAAGGCACACAGTACCCGGTGGCAATGGGCATGGAATCCTGTTCGTGACGCCAAGGCTGATGCGTCCCCTGGGCCGTGGGGTACTCGGCAGCCGGGCCTCTGGTTGCTGGGGGATATCACGGTAGCTGGCCCGGTCCGTGACCCAGGGCGGTCAGTAAAAGGGAGGATACTTTATAGGGGATTTAAGAAAGTGTTCGTGACGCCACCTGTGGATAGCGGCTAGAGGGAGCCGCCGCTGTGGAGCAGTCCTCTGGAGCTGGTGTTATGGCAGCAGGGATGGTGTGGCTCTCCACAGGTAGAGGTTGCTCCAGGGCAGCGTGGGGTGTAATGGTGGTGGACCAGGGGAGAGAGACGGCAGGATGGTCCTGGAGGAAAGAAGGACACTCACACGAGAGTAAGCTTCAGTACCTTTACTGGTGATGTTGCAGGCACGGTCCAGGGTACTCCAGGCGAAGGGAACACTTTTGTACTCTCCCCAGTCAGCGGGTATAGGGCCTCCTGATCCGTTGCTTTATTCTCTAAGCTTCTGACCTGCCTGGAGCTAGGTCTAGCTTGGTTACTGTCTCTCTTTGCACCTGCTGACCTGGTGGTAAGGCCTTCTCTTTGGAGATCACTCTCCCTGGATGCTGGTACCTCCGTGACTCCTAGCCCTGGTACTGTAATCAGCGTTTGGTGAACCTGGGACCTGTAGTCCTCCAGGGGTTCCGGTGGTTCCTACTGGGTATAAAGGGTCCCGGTAGACGCGGACCCGGTGTCCGATATATATGTATCGGGGTGAGCCTGGTATGCTCCTCTGCCCCTTCACTACTTCTTCCTTCTCCTCTCGCCTTTGGCCACACTAAAGGCCCTCACACATGCTGTAGCCCTTGACTCGCCTAAGCACAGCAGCCAGCATGCTGCTCTCTGAGCGTCAGCACGCTCTCTGCTCAACTCTGAGCTGTGTTCCTCTCTGTGTCTGTGACTTGCCCAGGGGAATGGGGATGACTCGGTACCCGGGCCTTTAGCCTGGCCTTTAGGGATGTCGCGGTGGTCGGCTCCGGGGCCCGTACCCTGGGGTCGCTCCTTAAAAAGGGTGGATATTTGTTAATTTTAAGATAGAGTTCGTGACGCCACCTGTGGCTTCTGGTGAGGATCACCAGCGCTGCGCAGTCCACTGAGGCCGTTGATAAGGCAGCTCGATGGTATAGCTCCCCACAGGTGGAGCTAGGTCTCAGGGCAGTGTATGACGGGGAATGCAGCACAGGCGAGACCGAGCCAGGTCAGAGCAAGAACAGGGACAGACACGATAGTCACTTCAGTACATTTTACTGAAGGAAATTCAGGCACATCTCGGAGCGCTGTAGGGTGAAGGGTGCATGTCAGGATCCTCCCCAATGAGTGGTTTTTGGGCCTCCTGCTTCTTGCCTCTGCGTAGTAAGTTTCTGACCTGCCTGGAGCTAGGCCTAACTTTGTCTCTGTCCTGCGCTGGCTGACCTTGTGGTAGGGCCTTTTCTTGGATTACACGCACCTTAGCTGCGGGCATATGTGTCTCCTGGCTCTGTTACATATCAGCACTTTAGCGATCCTGGGACTTGTAGTTCTCCAGGGATTCCGGTTTATCTTACTGGGTCGTGGAGATCCCGGTAAGCTTCGGACCCGGTGTCCGGTAACCGCTTCGGGGTGAGCCAATTAAGCTCCTCTGCCCCCTATGTGCTAACTCTATACTCGCCTTCGGCCTACTCGGGCCCTCACTAAGCTACTCACACTAACGGCAGCTTGCCGCGCTTCACCGATCTTATGGCACCGGCACGCCTAAAGCTCACCACTCTGAGCTACAACTGAGTCTGGATCTGGATAAGCTCCACTGCAGGATAGCAATTGCAGGAGCTGGAACAGGCTTTTGTCCTCTGAGGTAACTCCTCTCAGGCTTTACTGGACTCACTGCTAAACCAGAATAGACTAACTCTGACTAACTGCCGCCTGGCTCCACCTTCCCTATTTATCTATCCCTAACGGGCTCCCTCTGGTGGTCTGAGGTGGAAGGTGGAGATGTGTGAATGGTTATGGGGGCCTCTTGTGGAGGAATCCTTCAATACACCCTTCTAGGATCTGTGATACCAAGCACAGCTGGGCATCACATTTGAACACTAAACTGAGCTGCCTAGCTCCACCCTCCCTATACATATCCCTAATGGGCTCCCTCTGCTGGTCTGAGGTGGTAGGGTGGAGGTGTGTGAATGTGTGAGGGCCTCTTGTGGAGAAGTCCATCCATGCACCCTTCTGGGTTCTGTGGCAAGAATGCACAGCAAGGCGCCACATATGTCCTGGTACCTATTTTAACCCCATGAATATTGTTGTTTTTCCTTTTTGCATTGACCAAGAGTTCCATCACTATCACGTACAGAAGGGGGGACAGAGGGCACCCTTGTCTAGTCCCGTTTCGTATCGCAAAAGGTAAGGACAAGGTTCCATTGACCCTAACTCTAGCAGTAGGGCCAGAGTACAGGGAACAAATTAACTGTAAAAATTGTGGTCCAATGCCTATTTGACATAATGCCTCCTTCATAAACCCCCAATGAACCCTGTCAAAGGCCTTCTCTGAATCAACAGATAAAAGGCCCATATATATGGAGCGACTTTTAGCTTTAGAGATTAGCAACATGCTCATAATAGTGTTGTCTCTTGCCTCTCGGCCCTGAATAAATCCTACTTGATCCTACTTGATCAGTATTTATAAGAGAGGGCAACAATGGGGTAAGTCTTTCTGTTAGTATTTTTGAGAGTAGTTTAATGTCTACATTTATTAATGATATGGGTCTATAATTAGCTGTGATTGTAAGATCCTTACCTGGTTTAGGGAGAACGTTAATATGAGCTTCCAATGATTGGGGGACAAAACATGTCTTATCATTTAATGAATTAAAGGTTTTGTTCATAACAGGGGATAGCTGAGTTTTAAGGGACTTATAGAATGCTGGAGTAAATCCGTCTGGGCCAGGACTTTTGCCAGATGGTGTAGATTGAATTGCAAGATTGACCTCCTGCTCTGTAATGTCCTTTTCCAGTGCCTCAGAAACATGACTATCTAAAGAGGTTAAAGAAGTATCTTGTATGTACTCCTTAATTCGGATAGATAGGTCAGAAGGGGAGAGATCAGAGTATTGCCCTTTAATATTGTACATCTTCTCATAGTTTGAGCGGAATATGTCAATGATTTCTGTAGGATTATGAGCTTCCTCCCCATTTTGTTTTTTGATATTTGGAACGTATGCCGCCACAGAGCAAGGGTGAAGCAACCTTGAGAGTGCCCGTCCACATTTATCTGACGATTCATAAAAAAAGTTTTTAATTACCTCCCTGTGTCTTAGATATTTTTGGTCTAGCAAGATCTTGAGAACATTCCTTTTTTCAGATAATTCTGCAAGAGTGTTAGGCGACAACGTATGTTTATGCGAGACCTCAAGTGTGTGTATTTTCTCAAAAGGTCATTTACCTTTAGAGTTCTCTCCTTTTTGAGTTTTGAACCATGCTTAATCAACACGCCTCTCATGACACATTTTAAAGTTTCCCATTGCAGAGGTATTGAGGTCTGATCTGCTTTATGAATCTGCAAAAAAGAATCAATAGAATCCTTTAATTCTGCCATACAGATTTTGTCTTTTAGAAAGTGATCATTCATTTTCCATGTCCATGAACGCTGGACCAGGGAGGGTACAGTGTCCATTTTAGGACATGATCAGATATCAAAATCAAGCATCGGAATGATGTCAGTTTGAGGCTAAATACCCTGTCTGACAAGTGATTCTGACAAGCGATCCAGACAAGTAATTTTGACAAGTGATTTTGACAGGTGATTCTGACGAGTGATTTTGACGAGTGATTTTGATGAGTGATTCTGACAAGTGATTCTGACAAATGATTTTGACAAGTGATTTTGATGAGTGATTTTGACGAGTGATTCTGACGAGTGATTCTGACAAATGATTTTGAGAAGTCATTCTGACAAGTGATTCTGACAAGTGATTTTGACAAATCATTCTGAAAAGTGATCCTTACAAGTGATTTTGACAAGTGATTTTGACGAGTGATTTTGATGAGTGATTCTGACAAGTGATTTTGACAAGTGATTTTGACAAGTGATTCTGACAAGTGATTTTGACAAGGGATTTTGACGAGTGATTCTGACAAGTGATTCTGATGAGTGATTCTGACGAGTGATTTTGACAAGTGATTTTGACAAGTGATTTTGACGAGTGATTCTGACGAGTGATTTTGATGAGTGATTCTGACAAGTGATTCTGACGAGTGATTTTGACTAGTGATTCTGACGAGTGATTCTGACGAGTGATTTTGACAAGTGATTCTGACAAGTGATTTTGACAAATGATTCTGACAAGTGATCCTTGCAAGTGATTTTGACAAGTGATATTGACAAGTGATTTTGACGAGTGATTCTGACGAGTGATTCTGACGAGTGATTTTGACAAGTGATTCTGACAAGTGATTTTGATAAATGATTCTGACAAGTGATCCTTACAAGTGATTTTGACAAGTGATTTTGACAAGTGATTTTGACGAGTGATTCTGACAAGTGATTTTGATGAGTGATTCTGACAAGTGATTTTGACAAGTGATTCTGACAAGTGATTTTGACAAGTGATTCTGACAAGTGATTTTGACGAGTGATTTTGACGAGTGATTCTGACGAGTGATTTTGACAAGTGATTCTGACAAGTGATTTTGATGAGTGATTCTGATGAGTGATTCTGACGAGTGATTTTGACAAGTCATTCTGACAAGTGACTTTGACAAGTGATTTTTACAACTATAATAATAAAAAAAAAAATAACTTCACTGATGGGACTTGAACCCAAAACTCTGTATTCCAAATCCAGTGCACTAACCACTAAGCTAGAAACTCAGTTGTGAAAGCTTTGGATTTGTATTTGCTTATATAATTTTCAGTGCAAACTGGTCTATAACTCATTGGGACTTATGCACAGACTTCAAGCAAGCCAAATTCAAATGATGTTTGATTTTGATGTGTGAGTCTGATGTGTTACTTTCTTCAAACATCAGAATCAAAATCATAATGACTTTTAGTCACCCTGAGTATTTTCATGGTTAATGTCATAAGACAAGAAAAGCTACAAGCTACTATTACTTGACTGGATAGCGCAATGGTAAAACATCAGCCTCTGAAATTACAGTGTCAGAATTCAAATCCTGATAGAAATGCGATTTTTTTTTTAAATTAATTATGCCTATTTAGCACATAAACTACAGGGGTGTTTTACTTTTAATATCTGACACTCTGATTGTCATCCTGACGTGTTACGAGTTTCAGACACGCTGTCTATTTGCATGTTAAATTACATAGCCAAAGTAAATCACTTGGCAGAATCACTTGTCAAAATCACTTGTCAAAATCATTTGTCAAAATCACTTGTCAGAATCGCTCATCAAAATCACACGTCAAAATCATTCATCAAAATCACTCGTCAGAATCACTCGTCAAAATCACTCGTCAGAATCACTCGTCAGAATCACTCGTCAAAATCACTTGTCAGAATCACTCGTCAAAATCACTCGTCAGAATCACGTGTCAGAATCACTCGTCAGAATCACTCGTCTAAATCACTTGTCAAAATCACTCGTCAAAACCACTCGTCAAAATCACTTGTCAGAATCACTTGCCAGAATCACTTGCAGGAATCACTCGTCAAAATCACTCATCAAAATCACTTGTCAAAATCACTCATCAGAATCACTCATCAAAATCACTCATCAAAATCACTTGTCAGAATCACTTATCAAAATCAGTTCTCAGACAGGGTATTTAGCCTCAAACTGACATCATTCTGATGTTTGATTTTGATATCTGATCATGTGCTAAAATGGACACTGTAGAAGGGAACGGAAATAGATAGGAAGATTGGGGCATGGTCAGACCACAATATGTCACCTATTGTAGCAGATGGGTTCCAAGAGAGAGCGTGATGACTCAACAGGAAGAAATCAATTCCTAAAGAAAAAATGACGTATACGAACATATGCAAAAAAAAACAAAGTTTATTATAAATGCAAGATATAACAAGCATACACAATGAAGAGAATGGCATAAATACATTGGTAGTAAGCTAATAAGAGAGATACCACGAACTGAATAACCACATACTAGAAAGTTTAAGAATCAATAATTGTAGTAAGTAAGGGTATGGGTATGTCAAGCATATGCCATAACCCAGCTACAAAAGTGTAAAGTATCAAGAAACTTATACTTAGGGGTGACGATACCTGGACTGACATACTGACAAACACATGTGAGTAATAGTATATATTTATCCATCTTTGAGTGCTAAATGGATTTACCTTTTTACTACTTATTTATGCACTGTGCACTTTAGCATCTCAATGGAGTTTCTTGATACTTTACACTTTTGTAGCTGGGTTATGGCATATGCTTGACATACCCATACCCTTACTTACCCCAATTATTGATTCTTAAACTTTCTAGTATGTGGTTATTCAGTTTGTGGTATCTCTCTTATTAGCTTACTACCAATGTATTTATGCCATTCTCTTCACTGTGTATGTTTTTTATATCTTGCATTTATAATAAACTTTGTTTTTTTTTTGCATATGAATGTTCGTATACGTCATTTTTTTCTTTATGAGTTGCTCTTGGAGACGTTGAACAGATTCTGATTGTTCTATCGTAGAGAATTAACTATATATGTGGTCTTGGTGGTCAACCTATTTGCCTCAGGAAGAAATCAATGCGACTATATGAGCCACGGGTAGGAGAAAAATATGTATAATCCTTACCCTGAGGATTTAAAATGCAGCAAACGTCTGTCAACCTGAGGGCATGGATGACCCATTTCAATGAACGAAGCTGTCTCAGAGGGACGACACCCCTTCCTGAGGAGGAGTCTAACGCGGCATTCCATGTGAAGTTGAAGTCTCCACCTGCAATCAGAACTCCGTCTGCAAAATCAGAGAGGGACGTTAAAAAGGACCTATGTGTGCAGATCTGATCTTTGTTAGGGAGGTACCAGTTTGCTATTCTATATCTTGATTCTGCTATTTTGAGTTTGAGGAACACATATCTGCCTTGATCATCAATGAGAGAGTCTATGAGAGTATAGGCCAACGACTTGTGTATGGCTATGGATACACCCTTAGAGCGTGAATCCGGATTAGTGCTGTGGAACCACCGAGAGTAATACCTATCTCCAAAAACAGCCATATGCCCAGTTTTAAAGTGCATTTCCTGTAACATAAGAACCTGGACTCTTTGTTTGTGCATAGAGTACAAAATTTGTGAACGTTTCTGTGGGACATTAAAGCCTCTTACATTCAGTGAGCCTACTTTAACAGAGGACATGATTACCAAGGGGGATGAAAGGAGTGGGGCAAGAAGGGAAACAGAAATACACAGAAAACTAAGAAGAAATTATGGGATATATAAAATAAAAACCAAAACAAAATTATATAACAAAATGAAAGCAAAACAATCTGATGAGGGGAAATAGGTATATTTTACACCTGCACAGCAGAGTGCAAACCCCCCTGGGAGGATGGGCTTTCTACTGGGGAGCCCCCCCCCCAAACCAGACATCAGGCCACACCATTTTGTCTTAAAACCTATGATAGAAAAGCAGCCAAAAGCTGTCAAAGATTAGCATCTACTTATCATTATATTAAACGTTGAATCAGTATATCACATATCCTTATGGAATAATATCCATACTGTCCAAGAACGGAATATTATTGACATAATATAATCAAATCTTATTATTGAGAGCCAGTCATATAAATGAATTATTCGTAATATCAACTATACTCATTGCTGAAAACATTTTAGAGGAATATAACACTCTAATATCTTTCACAAGATTGACTAGCGCTGAAGGCTTAGCGTATTTGTAATAGACGATTCAATCTGGGGAGTGAGGGATATGTTTTCCATTGTTCCCTCTCCTGACTTCTTCTCTGGATTTGTTTCTTGTCGCTCTTTATGGTCGTGGATTGAGATCCGACTTGGGGCCTCCCGGGAGACTCGGCCAATCCTCTGTTGGTATAGATACGTGGGGAATCCCCAAACCTGTAACAAAAGCCGGAATGTCTCCAGGGCAACGTATCACATGTAAAGCCCCTGAATGGCGGACCTGTAGACAGAAAGGGAAACCCCAAGAGTATAGAATGTTCTGCTGTCTCAGAACCTCTAATAGAGTCTTTAATGCCTTCCTCTTCTGTAGTGTGTGGCGCGATAGATCAGACATGAGTTGTATAGGATATTCTTGATATAAAATAGAATCACATCATGAGGTTTTGTCGCATCAGAGGATCTGGGGCCCAAGGACCTATAAGCCCTATCTAGCTCCAACTCATTCTCTAAGGGCAGACCCAAGATAGAGTTAAACAAATGACGTAGTGTCTCATCCAGTTCATGGTGTTCAGTTGTCTCTGGAAGTCCTCTAATCCTAATATTGTTGCGCCTTCCACTGTTTTCAATATCATCTATCAAATCTGTTAGGTATTCCAGTTGTTATGAGTGAGAAGACAAAGTTTGTTCCTGAGAATTTACTTGTTGAGCGATGGATGCTGTATGTGATTCAGCAGCAGACACTTTTACTGTTAACTCTTGCATGTCCCCTCTAAGGGAGGCTGCTTCAGCCCTGTAAGAGGACTCCAGTCTAGACATATAATTCTCCATGTGCCTCTGGTTGGAATAGCTCGTATTCGATCTCTGAGGTCTTTCCACACTGCCTCACATTGCAAGGAGTCATCCTGTTGGTTCTCCTCTGAGCAGCCAGGGGAAGAAGAATGTAATAATGCAGGGAAGGAGCCTCTCTCAGGGGAACTCCTGGCATCAGTGTGTGACTGGGGCCTCTGCAGGTTTGGACCCGCAGCAGAGATAAGTACTGCCCAATCTGGTGTGTCCAGGGGCCGGGGCACCAAGTGATCCTCCACCACGCACCTGAGCTCCTAAGGCGCAAAGCCGGAATCTGCCATCTTGGACTGAGGGAGATCCCCCGCAGCAGCAACAAGGCCTCCCGCGTCTCCCCAATTCCGGGAAGCCAGGTCCGCGTCCTCTGCCGATGAAGGTATCGTCCGCTCTGCTAATGTTGATGTGGGGGAGCATTTACCCCAGGACCTTTGGACCTCCGATGCAGGAGATGAGGAGCGCTAGGCAGGGACAGCCGATGTCATCTTAGATCCCACTCTTGCAGGAGAGGCAGATGCTGCAATTTCTTAGGTAGCGGGTAATATTTGTTGGAGGGACCCGCTGAGTACTCACACTGGTCTGCATTATATTCTTCTTCTTTTTTGCCGGCATTGGAAGTGTTTTGACCTGATTTGAAGTGATAGGCATGCCCTGAAACTGGTCTAGGGATGGGAGCAGACAACCATGCGACTTCACTCCTCCATAGCCAGGCCACGCCCCCCCATTCAAAGAAATTTCAACAAATTCTTGATGTAAACATTAAGATTTGAGAGTCCTCAGTGGCTGATACCTTTTAATGGTTAACTGAAAAGATGGTAACAAGTTGCAAGCTTTTGAGGCTACTCAGGTCTCTTCATCAGGCATAGTATGACACAAAATCTGAAGAGTCACATATTTATACACAATAAGACATAGAAATAATGAAATAGATGAGACAGGTAATGTAAAGCAGAGCTATTACTGTGGGAGAAAGGTAAACAGTTCTGGCTGTAAATATTGGTTTAGTTCATAGATAAGGACTGTGAAAGTTTTATTGTCTAATGATTGAGATTTCGAGGGTTATGATGACCCCAAAGCTCTGTGAAGCTCATTCCTTAGTTGATGTAAGTAAAGAAAGCAAAGAAAGGAGCGCAAATAGTGCTGTTATCCAATAGACAGCAGTAAAGATAAAAGGGAAATTTTTCACCTCTGTGAGAATTCCAGCAGACCCTTAAACCGCAGGGGTTAAACGAAATCACAGAAGTTTTTTCTTTGAGAATTCCAGCAGTCACTTTTTACACCTCCCCAGTTCTTTTTCAATACCCAACATATAGCCACCTATCCCCAAACCCACTATCCCCAAGCTCCATTTTTCAGCTGACAAAATAAATCAGGAGCCCTAGTGTAGCGGGATATGTGCCTAGAGTGACTGCACACAGGAACTTAAGCAAGTATTTAAGTTCTAGCCCTCCACGGTTCATCATGATTAATATTAGACCCATATTTTATTATGTTTAAAAGAAAATATTTTTTAATTAATCTCTAAATATTTTAAATTACTTTGTACTTCTTTTCTCCTCTTGAGCAAATGTTCATGTGCATTATGATTTTAGATGTGTTTCCAAGATTTCCTTCCCCTTTTTTCTCTCTCTCTCTTGCTCCTTTTTTTTCCCCTCTTTTTGGCGCCAAGGGGTGCTTTGGCAGTTTTTTTCTTCACTCCATGTGCTAGCATGTGTGTATATATACCTTCCATGTTGTAACAAGTAGCAGCTATGTTCCTGAAGAAGTGGACGGGATGTCAACGAAGCACGTAGTCTTTTATAGCTTTTACAGTCTCCAATAAATGCTGGGAACATTATCCATCTCTGGCATATATATACATTTTTTCATGGAGGAGCGCGGTGATTAATGGCACCTTTATCATCTGTATACTAGACAACTCGAAGATCCCAAGGGACCTGTGCCTGCTGCAGCACCTCAGCATATACTTTCTCATGAGTTGTGCATTTCACAACCCACAAAGGTGAGCAATTTCCCTTTTATCTTTACTGTTGTCTATTGGATATCAGCGCTACTTGCGCTCCTTTCTTTACTTATTTGAGTTATTGCCAACTGAGCTGGGGACAGCAGCGCACTTTGGTTAATTTGGGAGCAGCATTAGCGAATCCATACCGTTAACATGGAATATTTTGACAGACGCATGTCAACCAGAGAACGGCTTATTAAACAAGCCATGGGAAGCACTATCCCATACTCTGATGAATCTTTCACCTTAAATTCAATGGACTTCAATGAAGAGGACACCAACACTATGAAGAATTTATTTAATGAATTTGAGGAATCACTTAAAGATGAGCTACGTCTCGACCTGGACATTCGTTTTCTAAGGATTTATATGGAGGAGAAACTATGTCCTCGGGGTTTGAGAATAACAATTCCCTCACCATTCCCTGAGGACAAACCATTTAATAAGGAATGGACTACTATTTTGGACACGTGCATGCACAATCTGCTAAAAAGTATACATACAAAAAGGTCAGAAATATGTCTAACAATTACTAATAGAATATTTGATATCGCTAAAAACCTATTACCATTTGAAACCCATCCTGTGTTTGGAAAGATTGATAGCAATATTGCAACAAGTATTTTACAGAATGTGCATGAAATTATCTTAAAAAAGGCAAAAAACTACAGAGAGATAGGGATGATTACAAAGGACTAACTAGTACTACCTCACGTACTAAAACGTCGGTCATATCCAGTGATCAGTCATCTGATCCTTTGAGAACAGTGGGTTCCTATCCTCCTCCCCACAAAGGAAGGATGTTCTCTAATAGTTATTACCATAAGAATAAGAAAAATAACAATAAGACTTACAACCGCACACCTGCATTCACACATAGCAAAAAACAACTCATGATAGAACGAAAGACGGACAGAAGGTTGTAATTAATATGCGCATATCTACTACTGTTAACTCTCCACAGAGCACTAGCAGTAATAAGAGTCTGGTCTCTATCATGTCTCCCACCTGCAATACTATGGGTAGTGCAGTTCCTAAAAGGCTGGTAATGCATCAGGAGGAGATGAATAATGATAGTATAGCAGTCAATCCTTATGACACAACATTACACACTAAATTAAGAAAAAAATCCAACTTCTATCCTGTGGAGAGTAAAAGCCACCAGATAGATACTTTTTGCGACATCACTCTCCAAGATTTCAAGGAGGTTATGAGGACTCCAATCTCATACAGAGATAATAATATAAACCGACAAGAGAAGTTAGCACTTAATAATATTTGAAATAATAGGGATATAGTCCTCAGATCAGCGGACAATGGGGGTGGTATAGTTATCCAGGATTATGATGTGTATACAAAAGAAGACTCCAGATATTGAGTGATGATAACTATTACAAAGAGATTTTGTATAATCCCATTTTGAAAATGATCCCTATATATAAGAAACTGATATCTAAAGCAGTAGATGAGAATATATTAAATGACAACAAAAGAAAGTGCTTGACTGTCCAAAGTCCTTGTATGCCCTTCTTTTATCATCTTCCCAAATTTCATAAGGATGAAAAAAAAACTCCAGGGAGACCGATTATATCGGGGATAGGCTCCCTTACATCAAATCTGGCTGAATACTTTGATATACTACAACCACCTGTCAAAAATTTAAAGAGTTACCTGCAAGACTCCAGTCATCTTCTTAGATTAACCTATGACATCAAATGGAAAAAAATCATACACTTTCCTTAGCCTAGATGTTAACTCTTTATATAGCAATATTGATGTTGGTCTATTATGCATAGAGTATGTAATTTCCAGAGACATACGGCTGTCTTCCAGCCAGAGATCTTTTAATATAGCAGGTTTATCTTTCATCCTAAAAAACATTTTTTTTACCTTTCTAGATAAGACCTACCATCAAATTAAGGGAGTAGCAATGGGCTCTAAAGTAGCACCTACCTTTGCCAATTTATTCATGGGATTATTTGAGCAAGTTTTTATTTACCAGGGAGACTTCCATAAGGGGGTTGTATTTTATAGAAGATACATAGACGATCTGATCTTCATCATTAACAGGAACATCACTGATCCCACCATTTTTTTTAATTTCCTCAATACAAATAATTGGGGCATCTCTTTCAATCAGGACAGTAATGAACTCACAATTAATTTTTTTAGATCTAGTTTTATATGCAGAGGAAGACAGGATACTTAGCAAAACTTTCTTCAAATCAGTGGACACTAATAGCTATATTCATTTCACTATTGGTCACTACAGAAAATGGCTCACCAATATTCCCCGCTATCAGTTTCAAAGACTTCGTAGGAGCTGCTCAACAGAAATCGAATATGACTAACAGTCAGAGATTCTCAAAAAATGGTTCCAACAGAAATATTCTGAGACATTGGTTGTAGAATCTTGCAAACAGGTCAAAGAAAGATATGACCAGGGCTCATTACTTATGGCTTCAACACACAAAAAAGATGTAAGTTTTGAACATGAACAGAAATTCATTACTACATACAATCAACAACACAAGTAAATTAGAGAAATTATTCAAAAAAACGGGCATATTCTATTAAATGACCAGACATTAAAACAGGCATTACCAAAAAAACCCTCTGTAATCTTTAGAAGGGCACCGACACTTAGGAATATCTTGGGTCCCAGTAGATTGCATGGACATGGAACATTGATTAATAAGAATAATGAAAAAGTCAGGGACAATATGGTCTCCAAGTGTGGTAAAAGAGGTTGCAAGTGCTGTGAATCTATTTTGCATTCCATAGACAATTTCACTTCTGTAGCCACTAGTGAGAATTTCAATATCTCTCATCCCATGTCATGTGGAACTTATTATGTGATATATGTCATCGAGTACAGTTGCCCCAAACAGTATGTGGGCAGAACCACCCAGGCACTACATAATAGGTTGAATTCACATAGACATAATATCACCACAGGATTTATTAAACATGGGCTGTCCCGACATATGGTCCTTCATCACAAACAGGACCTTAGGGAATTAAGGGTATTACTTATTGAACACATTTCTATTGACACTCCAAATAGGGTGCAATGTTTAAAAGAAATCTACTGGATTTATAAACTAAAGACGCTTAAACCGCAGGGGTTAAACAAAATCACAGAAGTTTTTCTTTGAGAATTCCAGCAGTCACTTTTTACACCTCCCCAGTTCTTTTTCAATACCCAACATATAGCCACCTCTCCCCAAACCCACACTCCTGTTATCACCGCCCACATTATAGCCTTCCAGTTACCTCTCACCACTCTTACAGCTCTGTTTTTCAGCTGACAAAACAAATCAGGAGCCCTAGTGTAGCGGGCTATGTGCCTAGCGTGACTGTACACAGCAAATTGAGCAAGTATTTAAGTTCTAGCCCTCCATGGTTCATCATGATTAATATGAAAATTATTGGTATTAAAAGGTCATTTCAAATCTCAGGGAGACAGAAAAATTTGGGAATATAAACTAATGGTGACCTTTGACACCTTCAGAGCAGGAATGAATGAGTTGCATGGATTTATGTCATTCTACATCAACTAAGGAATGTGCTCCTCAGAGCTTTGGGGTCATCATAAACCTGGACCAGACCTCAATCACTGGACAATAAAACTTTCACAGTCCTTATCTATGAACTAATCCAATATTTACAGCCAGAACTGTTTACCTTTCTCCCACAGTAATAGCTCTGCTTTACGTTACCTGTCTCATCTATTGCATTATTTCTGTGTCCTATTGTGTATAAATATGTGACTCTTCAGATTTTGTGTCATACTATGCCTGATGAAGAGACCTGAGTAGTCTCGAAAGCTTGCAACTTGATAACCATTAAAAGGTATCAGCCACTGAGGACTCTCAAATCTTAATATTTTTCTAATAATTTTTCCATGGCTAACACAGTACTAAAATATATATTTTCCCTGATGTAAACATAACACCATCTGTAATAAGCTAAAGTTGAAAAGAGGATGGCTTCTACAAATGGATAATGATCCTAAACACGTCAAAATCAAGATCTTCACTGGTAAAGCCCCCCACTCATAACACATTAGGTAGCTGTCAGCCAAAAGATTGTTCAACTGACAGCCATCTCTTCTGAGACCCTTATATACAAGAACGCTCAGCTTGGCTCCTGTGTTCTCTATGAGAGCGACTAATAGATTCCACTGGCAGCGGCTTATCTGCTGGAAAACAGAATGAGCTACCATTGGAAATACAACATGCAGGCTCCTTCTCTCCTCCAACATCATCTGTAGGGTACATTCATATGACTGTATTGTCGTTCCCAGTGTTTTCCGTGAAAAAACTGACAGAACTAAACACAGACAGATCTAGGTCCATTGGGCTGTTTAGATAAGTGTTTGAAAAAAAGCAAGTGAAAAAAATCATAGCACGCATAGGTTCTTCCTTACAATGGATGAGAGTAAGCCATTCAAGTCCAAAGGTGCACAAAAAAACAGATCCCACACAGATCATCCATATAGCTTCCATTTTTTTATGGATACATTTCCATTATTAACCTAGAAAACTGTATTTGGTCTTGTGAATGATAATAACTGTTGATGGAAAAGAAGGATGGTGTACAGACCACAACTGACCCCCAAACTGATGAAAATCATCCATTTTTCTGGATGAAAAGATAAATGTCCCTTTCTTGTCTGATGTCAGATTCTCGCTGCTCCACAGTCTGGGAATTCTGATGGATTTTTTATTTTATAATGCATCAAATGTTTTCTCCTGGTGAAAGGTCTGGACTGCAGGCGGCCGGTTCTTCACCTGAACTCTTTCTCTTCGATGCCATGCTGCTGTGATGGATGTAGTATGTGGTTTAGCATTGTCTTGCCAAAATATGCAAAAAAAAGATCCAACAAATACACAGAAAAAAAGTATGCAAAAAGAGGGATAACCTAAAAATCTAAAAATAGTCAATGCTTATTAACATGCAAGACATATTAAAAATATTTAAAAAGCACAAATGGCTGTAAGCCTGTAACATAAATTTTCCAGACCACAGCACTATAGTGCTACGATCTACCCTGTCTGTCAATAAGGTAATTTAGGAACCCAAAAGTTAATACCACCTTAATACAGATATATTACTGTATAATATACCAATAATATGAAAATTATTACATCAATGACCCAGGCCCTAAAATAAGGGCAAGTATTAAAGTGTATAGTGGGTTAAAGATATACACGCCCAATAAATAATGCACAAAAGCACAAAATAAAAGATGATAAAGAGGAGTGTATACAACAATTCTATGATAGAGTCAGAAAAGTTGCAGAAAAATCCTACTGCCGGCACAATAGCAAATAGCCACACAGAGTAAAGGTAAATGTGAAGTTTGTGCCCCCTGGGCCATAGATATAACAATTTTCATATTATTGGTATAGCTGTGATTTGGGGTATATTATAATATACCTTTATTAAGGTGGTATCAACTTTTGGTTTCCTAAATTACCTTATTGACAGACAGGGTAGATCCTAGCATTATAGAGCTGCGGTCTGGAAAATTTGTCATTTGTGCTTTTTAAATATTTTTAATATGTCTTGTTTGGCTTGTATGTTAATATACATTGACTATTTTTAGGTGATCCCTCTTTTTGCAACACCTCTGTATAAGGCTCATCATTGATCACTCCTTTCATGTGTAAGCTGCCCGTGTCAGAGGCACTAATGCAGCCCCAGACCATCAGAGATGCAGGAACTAAGCGCTGATAACAAGCTGGATGGTCCCTCTGCTCTGCAGTCTGCAGGACAAGGCGTCCACAGTTTCCATAAATAATTTCATATTTTTATTCATCCGACCTCAGAACAGTTAATATCTTCTGATCTGATTTCTATGTTCTGCAGTGAATATAATATGACTAAAAGAGATTTCCAAATCATTACATTCCTGTTCTCTTTATACATTTACAGAGCGTCACAAGTTTTTTGGAATTGGGGTTGTAAATATATCTATAAATATTTCTATCTACATGTGTACATCCATCAGAATAACTGCTCTTAGCGATGTCACAATATCAGAGTTCTAGAATGTTGATGTCACACAAGTCATGAAGTCACAATATGAAGAACTGATAAAACTTCTGCTCACGGCTTCCTCCACTGAGGGTTATAGAATTTGTGGAGTGAGGATATTTTTGCAATTCTGATTGAGTGAGCAAAATGTCTGAGTATAAGCGAAAACGTCGCTTTATTATTGAGTCTATTACAGAGAGCAGCGGTATTGATGACCAGGTGAGTGGAGGATTCTGGAGTATGTTGTCTATTTGAAATTCTGGAAATTTGAAGACTTTTTTTTACTTTTTATTATTTCCTTTTCCCAGTTACTGGTCAATAAAAAATGCTGCAGAGTTTTTGCGTCCGACACAGAGGACAGCAGCGGTGATGAGAATCTCCATCAGGTGAGCGCTCACTTCTCTCCAGCACTGTCTGCGGCTCTGGGGGTCTACTGGAGATCAGGGGACGCCCCATTCTGTGATTATGCCACTGTATCGCTGCTAATCCTTCATTCTCAAGGTCTTTATATTTCTTTATTTCAGTCTCATCCACTTATTTCAAGGTCTCCAAGGAGCCTTGAAGATGAAGATGGTGGCTCTGGTCCCCACCTGCTATACATAGAGTCAGGCATGTAATAAAGCGTCTGGAAGGATCATAAATTCCTTCCTGTAAAATAAGAAAATTAGATTTCTATTGATTAGGAAAACTGAACGACACAGAAGTAAATGACGATGTTTCTTCTTTTCTCCAGAGCCCAATTCTCCCCGATTCAGCTTTGTGCAGGAGGAGACAGCAAGGTAATGTATTCCTATATATCCGTTTCATCTGGGTCATGTTCATGATATCTGGTCGCTAGATGGCGCTATTATTAGCATATTTTCAGATAAGGTGTCAGCTGTGTGTCTGCAGGTCGTGTACGGTCTTAGTATATATCCAGTAGTGATGTGTGATCCTCTTTGATGCTTTGCTACCAGGAGACAGGAGCGTCCCATCAATTTCTGTTTCCTGAGAAATCTGTCTTCACCCACGTCCAAATATGTCACCGACTTCCGTAAGAACAAACAGGAGCTGGTACGACGTCTGTACAAGTTTTATAACAGGACCGTCTTTGAGAACCAGGTATTCAGTTATAACACACAGCTTGGAATAGGGTTATAGGGGATGAAGGTTTAGAGCTAGGGATAGTGTATCCAGTGTATATAGTATATACCTCTATATTCTGTATGTATAGGGTGATACGAGGCAAAGGGTTAGAGCTAGGGATAGTGTATCCAGTGTATATAGTATATACCTGTATATTCTGTATGTATATCGTGATATGAGGCGAAGGGTTAGCGCTAGGGATAGTGTATCCAGTGTATATAGTATATACCTCTACATTCTGTATGTATATGGTGATATGAGTCGAAGGGTTAGAGCTAGGGATAGTGTATCCAGTGTATATAGTATATACCTCTATATTCTGTATGTATATGGTGATATAAGGTGAAGCGTTAGAGCTAGGGATACTGTATCCAGTGTATATAGTATATACCTCTACATTCTGTATGTATAGGTTGATAGGGGATGAAGGGTTAGAGCTAGGGATAGTGTATCCAGTGAATATAGTATATACCTCTACATTCTGTATGTATATGGTGATACGAGGCGAAGGGTTAGAGCCAGGGATAGTGTATCCAGTGTATATAGTATATACCTCTATATTCTGTATGTATATGGTGATACGAGGCAAAGGGTTAGAGCTAGGGATCGTGTATCCAGTGTATATAGCATATACCTCTACATTCTGTATGTATATGGTGATACGAGCCGAAGGGTTAGAGCTAAGGATAGTGTATCCAGTGTATATAGTATATACCTCTACATTCTGTATGTATATGGTGATACGAGGCAAAGGGTTAGAGCTAGGGATAGTGTATCCAGTGTATATAGCATATACCTCAACATTCTGTATGTATAGGTTGATAGGGAATGAAGGGTTAGAGCTAGGGTTAGTGTATCCAGTGTATATAGTATATACCTCTATATTCTGTACGTATATTGTGATAGGAGGATAAAGGATTACAGCTAGGGATGGTGTATCCAGTGTAAATAGCATATACCTCTATATTCTGTAGGTATGGGGTGGTATGGGAGATAGTGAGTAGATGGTTAAAGATAGGGTTAGGGTATCCAGTGTACATAGTATATACCTCTATATTCTGTAGGTGTGGGGTAATATGAGGGATAATGAATGGATGGTTAGAGCTAGGATTAATGTATCCAGTATATATAGTATATACCTCTATATTCTGTAGGTATGGGGTGATATTGAAGATAGTGAATGGAGGGTTAGAGCAAGGGTTAGTGTATCCAGTGTATATAGTATATACCTCTGTATTCTGTAGGTATGGGGTGATATTGAAGATAGTGAATGGAGGGTTAGAGCAAGGTTAGTGTATCCAGTGTATATAGTATATACCTCTATATCCTGTATTTCTACTTCTTCTGTAGCTTCCTGCATATTTGGACATCAGCTGGAATAAAAGGCTGCGTAAAACAGCTGGTCGCACTGGATTCCTGGAGAACAACGGGGACCGCTACGCCATCATCCAGTTATCGGATAAAGTCTGCGATTCAGCAGGTAGTCGTCACATCCGGCACAATTTATAGATTAGCTGTGATGAAATCTTCCCCACATCTTTACTCCTGATTGTTATTATATCCTGCTTTGTCCTTAGAACGACTCCGAGACACATTGATCCATGAGATGTGTCATGCTGCCTGCTGGGTCATCGATGGCAATGGAGAACTTGCCCATCACCAACTATGGGAGCAGTATTGTGAGAAGGTCGCACAGATCCACCCTGACCTTCCACCCATTACTGTATTCCACAGTTGGGAGTACCACTACCCGGTGGTGTACCAATGCTCAGGGTGCCAGTACAGGTAAGATACGACTCAAATAAACTATGGACAGACGGGCGTCTGATACTGGTCGTGGGTGTATGTGCTACTACCACTGCTTGCTTCATGACTTCTGCAATCAATATGAAGGGGCTCTGTCATTGATGTTGGATGTGTGTGTACCTTTAGGATCAGTCTTTAATATCTTTAATAAGCTTAATCTCCCACTCCAGAGTCGGACGTTGGACGGATTCTCTCGACACCGAGAAGTTTGGGTGCGGCTACTGTGAGAACAAGTTGGTTCTAGTAACCACAACCTGAGAAGATCTATCAGCGACTATCCAGCTCCATCAATAGTCCGATCATCGGCTCGGCCAAGATAGCAGCACACAGATGAAGTCATCCAGAAGACTAGTGGAAAGTCACATCTCAGTCTTCCACCATTTTTCGGGCGTCACGGTGACTCAGTGATTAGCACTGGTGTCTGCAGCACTCAGGTGGTGGAAACAAATACGACCACGGACATCTGCATGGAGTTTGTATGTCCTCCCCGTGTCTGCGTGGGTTTCCTCCGGGTTCTCCGGTTTCCTCCCACACTCCAAAAATATACTGATAGGTTAATTGGCTTATTCCAAATTGTCCCTAACATGAATTATGGTTCTCCCTGTACAGCGCTACAGACTATGTCATCGCTATATTATCGAGGGGAATCAAATTCATCATTAAATACAAATGCTTTAAACAAACTTATTATTGTAATGTTGCCTTGTGTCAGTAATTTCATACACAGATTATTTACAAAAAAGTTATGTCCTATAGTGGGACGTCTGGAGGTGAGATTCCGCCATACCGATGTCCAGGGACAGGCATGCGGGTGCTAACACCTACATGGACTGGCAGGACAGGCTTAGACTGGTAATATACAGCGTATACACCCACAATGACTCACACACATCAAACCAAGCAAAGTCATCAAGTTTCAGAGCTCCCATAGAAATTAATGGTGATAGCCGCACATGCGCAGCCACCTTTCCATTTCTGACAGTGTGTAATGGGGTCGTTCTTGAGTTACATGTGGGTCCCTGATCTCAGCAATGGGACCTGCATCTATCAAACATTTATGACGTATGCTTTCGATAGAGGATGAAATAATGTCTTCAATGCGCTTCGTCACGTGTCCACGGGCATGCTCGCGATTTGTAATGCTGACCCTATGCTGCTCTCTGATTCAGTTATGTCACCAGCAACATAGTGCATTAAGCATTAATGCTTTAAAGGGCACAGCTCAACTTTCCATCCTAATGTGGCACCTCAAACGTCACAAATTTTTCCAGGGCATTCATAAGGGGTATCTCTGCATTATCGTCCCGAACGGGGAAACAGCTGATCAGCGGATGTGCACGGTGCTGGACCCTCACTGATCTGATATTGATGACCTATTCTAAAGATATTCCACCAATTATCAAACACCTGAATAACTTCTTTAATTAGTTTAGGGGAGTGATTGAACCATTTTTAAGCCAAACACAATCCTTAATATTTATTCTTCACCGGAAGGTACAATGTGTTAAAAAACAGCTGATTATGGGGCCCATGGGCATTACCAGTATAGGAGACCCGCTCCTTTCTAATGGGAACATTTTTTTATGAGACCCTCCTCCACGTCTCTTCCAAGGGGCATTGGAGTGACTCCCAATTTTTAGCAGCCCTTGCATTCACTGCATAGCAAACACAATGGGAGACCCACTTTCTAATAATGGGAACATTGTTTTCATGAGGCCCTCTGACCTCCACGTCTTTTCCAAGGGGCATTGGAGTGCCTCCAAATTTTTGACAATCCTTGCATTCACTGCATACGCAAACACAATGGGAGACCTACTTCCTAATAATGGGAAATTTGTTTTCAGGAGTCCCTCCTCTAAGTCTCTTCAAAGGGGTATTGGGGTGCGTCCAAATTTTCAAAGTGGTATTGGGGTGCGTCCAAATTTTGGGCAGCCCTGCCACTCACTGCATACGCAATAACAGTATAGGAGACCTACTCTTTAGTAATAGTAACAATAAAACATAGCCGGCTGATGGCTCTCTAAGAATAGTGAGGGCCGATTGCTGGCCCTTTAAGAATAGTAAAGGCCGCCTGATGAACATTGTTGACAGAAGTGACCTGGGAGTCAGAAATGCTTCTAGGGGTCTTTCCCATACTGTCCCCATGTCATTTTAGCACTGTTCCCATCGATTTGGGCAATTTGCAATCTTCAGACCGCCGGGGGGAGGCGCCTGAAAAATGCCCGAGTTTCCCATATACTTACATTGGGCTCGTTGCTCGGGTCGAGCACCCGAGTATTCCAATGTGCTCGGCCCGAGCATCGAGCACCCGAGCATTTTAGTGCTGGCCCATCACTACTCATAAGAGCACATTTATCTTTACAAACAACAGAACAGTGATAGCCGTCACATCTGTGTTCTGATACCTTAGCTCCCCAATAAGACATGGGAGTAAATCAATACTTTACAAGCTGCTCTGTGGCTGGGGGCACTGGTAAAATAGTGTCTTATTGTCATGCAAGGTGAGGGAAGGAACAGTGTACAAGGACAGGAATAGGGGGAAGGGGAAGGGAGCCCAACATCTAGAGAAAGGGGGAGTGGAGACCCCTAGGCAGATCTAATATCACCCTGACTACTCTATCATACTTATATAGGTTCATCTCCAATCGCAGAGCAGGAAACTTAATCCCTGAATGTCCCTAGAGCTAGGCTCTAGGTAGGGAGGGACACTATATGAGGGGCAGCTTATGATAAGTGTTACTTCTCTTTTCTTTACATGATACCAGATTGATGGTGCTATTGTGGGCTGATGTTCTTCATAGACTTGTGTGAACAGCCCCTATTATATTCTTGCTCGGATGATTCAGAAGTTTGCTGTATATATGATACCTCTCTGTGGAGAATCAGCTTTAGGGATTCTCTTAACAATGTAAGAAAAAAAAAGATTAACCACTGCATGTGATAGGGGTTATATACTGGGCTCGGGTAATGATTGATAGAACTTATTCAGGAATTTATAAGCCCTACTAGCCCAGTTATTTGTAGTTATGTATTGTCTCTAAATTTCCCTAGAGCTGTCATTTTGCTTTATTGAACAGTTGTCGTCTTCTAATGTTTATTGAAATGGTCAGTCTCTGAATCTATACGTTCACTTCTTCCTATCTTTTTTCACGACTGTAGTTTTGTATTTATTAGGATAAATGTATTTATTAGTATAGAAGAATTTTTAGGGACATAAGGGACACCGTCGTTAAGCAGGGGCGCCACTTAACACAAATTATGGTGCCAACCTCCTCTGCCAGGAAGGTAGAGACATTAGGGATAAAGTAGGGACAGGTTTAGCCTGCACTCTCTCCTGATTAGTGTGTAACCTAATATGGATATTCCCTAATACTTTATTTTGTATTTTTGTTGTTTTGTCTATTGTGGATTGTTATAGTCCTTTTCAGATAATTTATTAAAAGTTACATTTTAGGGGTCTAATCTTCTATAGGTTTTTCATGCTAAATTAGGCCCTGTTTACATATTTTTTGCTAAGGTGTTTAACTGAACACTAGTCAGGCCCCACTGTAACTAAAGAAAACAAGGTAAACAAACAAAGGGGATACATTTAGCTTGAGAAGACACCAGAGAGGTACGGCCAACTGTCCTCCAAGGCAAGTCCAAGAATGAACTAGCTGGCTACTAGTACTCCAGGCATAGACAGCAGAACATAGAACTATCACCAGTGACTCTCTGGAGACACAGAGTTTTTAACTACCAAGCAAGGGTGTGTCAACCAGCAGCAGAAGTTGGAGGTCACCGCTGGGTACTAAAGGAAGAAGGATATCACTACACTACAGAGATGAGAGGATCAAGAAGGTGTCTGTAATGCCAAGCGCAGTGACCTTCTACAGCCGGATCCAGAGTGACTGTCTCTCACACTTGATACACCAGTGATATCTGATAAACAAAAAAAAATAAAATGTTGTAGGTACGTTCTCCTGAAATGGTTGCAACAGTCACAACTCCTATAAAAGCATGTAAAGGCTGCTGCAGGATGTCACGCACGGTGTGGGAAAGACTAAGTGCAACACGAAGGGAAGAAGTGGAGGAAGCAAAAACACTAGGGTAAGTGGGATTGGAGACCCCTAGGCAGATCTAATATCACCCTGCCTACCCTACCATCCCTATATAGGTTCCACATTTATCTCCGAACAGGACCCTAAACCCTGGATGACCCTAGAGCTAGACCCTAGATAGGGAGGGGGAAGGGTGAGCACTGGTCAGGACCTACTACAAACTATAGACAACAAGGTAGACAAACAAAGGGGATTAACTTAGCTTAAGAAGACACCAGAGGAGTAATGCCAACTGTCCTCCAAGGGCACCAGAGAAGACGCTAGCCGATTGCTAATGCTCCAAGCCTGTACATAGAAGTATTACCGGCAATTCCCTGGAGAAAACGTAGTGTTTTTAACTGCCAGGCAAGGGTGTGTCAATCAGCAGCAGGAGGGAGATTGCCACTGGGTCATAAAGGCAGAAGGATTAAGAAGGCATCTGTAATGCCAAGCGCAGTGACCTTCTACAGCCAGGTCTATTACACCTGTCACACCCTTGACACAGGACCACCAATAAATTCACATGAAGAAAATGAGAGGAATACGGTGGTTCAGAGTCCGCACTGCCCAGAGTTCAAAAGGTGTAGTCGCACACAAGGATTAAGCATGAATGTGGTTTATTGTGTCAATGCGTTTCAAGGTCTCCAAACCTCTTCATCAGGACCAAACCACAATGATTTTTATATATATACAGTACAGACCAAAAGTTTGGACACACCTCATTTAAAGATTTTTCTGCATTTTCATGACTATGAAAATTGTATATTCACACTGAAGGCATCAAAACTATGAATTAACACATGTGGAATTATATACTTAACAAAAAAGTGTGAAACAACTGAAAATATGTCTTATATTCTAGGTTCTTCAAAGTAGCCACCTTTTGCTTTGATGACTACTTTGCACATTCTTGGCATTCTCTTGATGAGCTTCAAGAGGTAGTCACCGGAAATGGTCTTCCAACAATCTTGAAGGAGTTCCCAGAGATGCTTAGCACTCGTTGGCCCTTTTTGCCAGCTCACCCCAAACCATCTCGATTGGGTTCAGGTCTGGTGACTGTGGAAGCCAGGTCATTTGGCGTAGCACCCCATCACTCTCCTTCTTGGTCAAATAGCCCTTACACAGCCTGGAGGTGTGTTTGGGGTCATTGTCCTGTTGAAAAATAAATGATGGTCCAACTAAATGCAAATCGGATGGAATAGCATGCCGCTGCAAGATGCATTGGTAGTCATGCTGGTACAGTATGCCTTAAATTTTAAATAAATCCACAGTGTCACCAGCAAAGCACCCCCACACCATGACACCACCTCCTCCATGCTTCACGGTGGGAACCAGGCATGTAGAGTCCATCCATTCACCTTTTCTGCGTCGCACAAAGACACGGTGGTTGGAACCAAAGATCTCAAATTTGGACTCATCATACCAAAGCACAGATTTCCACTGGTCTAATGTCGATTCCTTGTGTTCTTTAGCCCAAACAAGTCTCTTTTGCTTGTTGCCTGTCCTTAGCAGTGGTTTCCTAGCAGCTATTTTACCATGAAGGCCTGCTGCACAAAGTCTCCTCTTAACAGTTGTTGAAGAGATGTGTCTGCTGCTAGAACTCTGTGTGGCATTAACCTGGTCTCTAATCTGAGCTGCTGTTAACCTGCGATTTCTGAGGCTGGTGACTCGGATAAACTTATCCTCAGAAGCAGAGGTGACTCTTGGTCTTCCTTTCCTGGGGTGGTCCTCATGTGAGCCAGTTTCTTTGTAGCGCTTGATGGTTTTTGCAACTGCACTTGAGGACACTTTCAAAGATTTCCCAATTTTTCGGACTGACTGACCTTCATTTCTAAAAGTAACAATGGCCACTCGTTTTTCTTTACTTAGCTGCTTTTTTCTTGCCATAATTAGTGTTGAGCCACCCCCGTAGTGTTCGGGTTCGGTTCGGTTCGTCGAACACCGGGATGTTCGAGGAACTGTTCGTCGAACTGTTCGTCGAACACCTTAGAACACCGTCGAACACCGTTAAAACCAATGGCAGGCAAACAAAAACACATAGAAACACATAGAAAACACCTGCAAAGGTGTCCAAAAGCTGACAAACTGCTCAGAAGACACTCTCTTTAAAAAAGCCGGCCGGCAAATTCAGCAGCGGCATACACCGGTACCCGACAATTTAGACAAGAAGTAATAGAGCATCACGCATAGATTAGATAGATAGAAACATGTCAGTCACACATATAAGAAGCACAGTGACAGTGTTGGTTACTGCACTTGTCATTTAGTGTAAAGGATTTATTAAAAAAAATCTTAGTGTTTTCATGCACCGTCTCTTTAAAAAAGCCGGCCGGCAATTCAGCATCTGTACCCGACAATTTAGAACAGAAAGAATAGAGCTTCACACATAGATTAGATAGATAGAAACATGTCAGTCACATATATAATAAGTACAGTGATAGTGTTGCTTACTGTACTTGTCATTTAGTGTAAAGGATTTATTTAAAAAAATAATAGTGTTTTCATGCACTGTCTCTTTAAAAAAGCCGGCCGGCAATTCAGCAGCGGTACCCGACAATTTAGAACAGAAAGATAGAGCATCACACATAGATTAGATAGATAGAAACATGTCAGTCACATATATATGAAGTACAGTGATAGTGTTGGTTACTGTACTTGTCATTTAGTATTAAAATAAAGGATTTATTATTAAAAAAATTGGCGTGGGGTTCCCCTTAATTTTAGGCTCTAGCGGAGGTTAAGCAGACGGCTGGGGCAGATGTTTGAAGCCTGGGAAGGGGGTAATACCCACGGAGCTTCCCAGGCTACTAATATCAGCCCCCAGCTGAATACATAGCCTTTACTAGCTATTAAAATGGGGGACCCCCCCAAAAAAATGACGTGGGGTCCCCCCTAATTTAATAGCTAGCAAAGGCTAGGCAGACAGCTGGGGGCTGATATTAATAGCCCAGGAAGGGAGCCATGAATATTGGCCCCCTCCCAGGCTAGAAACACCAGCCGTCAGCCGCCCCAGAAATGGCGCATTCATAGGATGCGCCAATTCTGGCACTTAGCCTCGCTCTTCCACGCTGCCCTGGTGCGGTGGCAGGGGGTAATAGGGTTGGGGTTGATGTCAGCTTATAATGCCAGCTGACATCAAGCCCAGGTTAGTAATGGAGAGGCGTCTATAAGACACCCCCATTACTAACCCCATAGTCAAAGTTAAAAAAAACACAAACACCCAGAATAAAGTCCTTTAATTGAAATAAAGACACAATCCTTTATTGTTCTAAATTAAACCATACTTACCATCACGCCCATTCCAGCTGAAGCCAACGATCTCCTGCAATAAAAGAAAAATAATAAAGCAACCTCATCCTTACCTTTCCATGGTTCCCACGACAGCTTCAGCTCTGCTACATCGAGATGACAGGCTGGACCGCAGCAGAACGCTGCCATCCAGCCTGTCATCCCGCAGACACTGAGAAGCGCAGGCTTGCTTGCGCTGCTCAGCGTCTCTCTGTGACGACATCTAGATGAGCCGAGTTCATGTCCAGTGAACTCGGCTCACCTCATGCACGTCACTGACAGCGTGGGAAAATTCTCACGCTGAAGCGCTGATTGCAGGAGAATTTTCCCACACTGTCAGTGACGTGCAGGAGGTGAGCTGAGTTCATCGGACATGAGCTCACCTCATGCACATCACTGACAGCGTGGGAGAATTCTCCTGCACTCAGCACTTCAGCGTGAGAACTTTCCCACGCTGTCAGTGACGTGCATGAGGTGAGCCGAGTTCATTGGACATGACCTCGGCTCATCTGGATGCCGTCACAGCGAGACAGTGAGGAGCGCAAGCATGCCTGCGCTTCTCAGTGTCTGCGGGATGACAGACTGGATGGCAGCGTTCTGCTGCGGTCCAGCCAGTCATCTCGATGTAGCAGAGCTGAAGCTGTCGTGGGAACCATGGAAAGGTAAGGATGAGGTTGGTTTATTATTTTTCTTTTATTGCAGGAGATCGTTGGCTTCAGCTGGAATGGGTGTGATGGTAAGTATGGTTTAATTTAGAACAATAAAGAATTGTGTCTTTATTTCAATTAAAGGACTTTATTCTGGGTGTTGTGTTTTTTTTAAATACTTTACTAGAAATTCATGGCGGTCATGTCTAATACTGGCGTGACCCCATGAATTTTGGGCTTGGGGCCAGCTGATAATACCAAGCTGGCCCTAACCCCTTTAATACCCAGTGAGCCACCGCACCAGGGCCCTGGATGAGTTGGGTACAGCGCCAGAAGATGGCGCTTCTATGAACGCGCCATTTTCCGGGGTGGCTGCGGACTGCAATTTGTAGCGGGGGGGGGCCCAGAAAGCTTGGGCCTCCCTGCGCTGCAGATTCCAGCCCCCAGCTGCCTAGTTGTACCTGGCTGGACACAAAAATAGGGCGAAGCCCCACGTACTTTTTTTTTAATTATTTCATGAAATTCATGAAATAATTAAGAAAAAAAGGCCTTCCCTATATTGTTGTGTCCGGCCAGGTACAAATAGGCAGCTGGTGGTTGGGGGCAGCCCGTTCCTGCCTGCTGTACCTGGCTGGACACAAATATAGTGCGAAGCCCCACTTCAATTTTTTTTAATTATTTCATGAAATTCATGAAATAATTAAGAAAAAAAGGGCTTCCCTATATTGTTGTGTCCGGCCAGGTACAAATAGGCAGCTGGTGGATGGGGGCAGCCCGTTCCTGCCTGCTGTACCTGGCTGGACACAAATATAGTGCGAAGCCCCACTTCAATTTTTTTAAATTATTTCAGGAAATTCATGAAATAATTTAAAAAAAATTGACGTGGGGCTTCGCACTATATTTGTGTCCAGCCAGGTACAGCAGGCAGGAACGGGCTGCCCCCAACCACCAGCTGCCTATTTGTACCTGGCCGGACACAACAATATAGGGAAGCCCTTTTTTTCTTAATTATTTCATGAAATAATTTAAAGAAAATTGACGTGGGGCTTCGCCCTGTTTTTGTGTCCAGCCAGGTACAACTAGGCAGCTGGGGGCTGGAATCCGCAGCGCAGGGAGGCCCAAGCTTTCTGGGCCACCCCCGCTGCAAATTGCAGTCCGCAGCCACCCCGGAAAATGGCGCGTTCATAGAAGCGCCATCTTCTGGCGCTGTACCCAACTCATCCAGGGCCCTGATGCGGTGGCTCACTGGGTAATAAAGGGATTAGGGCCAGCTTGGCATTATCAGCTGGCCCTAAGCCCGAAATTCATGGGGTCACGCCAATATTAGACATGACCACCATGAATTTCTAGTAAAGTATTTAAAAAAAACACAACACCCAGAAAAAAGTCCTTTAATTGAAATAAACACACAATTCTTTATTGTTCTAAATTAAACCATACTTACCATCACGCCCATTCCAGCTGAAGCCAACGATCTCCTGAAATAAAAGAAAAATAATAAAGCAACATCATCCTTACCTTTCCATGGTTCCCATGACAGCTTCAGCTCTGCTACATCGAGATGACAGGCTGGACCGCAGCAGAACGCTGCCATCCAGCCTGTCATCCCGCAGACACTGAGAAGCGCAGGCTTGCTTGCGCTCCACAGTGTCTCTCTGTGAGGGCATCCAGATGAGCCGAGTTAATGTCCAATGAACTCGGCTCACCTCATGCACGTCACTGACAGCGTGGGAAAATTCTCCTGCACTCAGCGCTTCAGCGGGAGAATTCTCACGCTGAAGCGCTGAGTGCAGGAGAATTCTCCCACGCTGTCAGTGACGTGCAGGAGGTGAGCTGAGTTCATTGGACATGAGCTCACCTTATGCACGTCACTGACAGCGTGGGAGAATTCTCCTGCACTCACCGCTTCAGCTTGAGAATTTTCCCACGCTGTCAGTGACGTGCATGAGGTGAGCCGAGTTCATTGGACATGACCTCGGCTCATCTGGATGTCGTCACAGAGAGACGCTGAGCAGCGCAAGCAAGCCTGCGCTTCTCAGTGTCTGCGGGATGAGAGGCTGGATGGCAGCGTTCTGCTGCGGTCCAGCCTGTCATCTCGATGTAGCAGAGCTGAAGCTGTCGTGGGAACCATGGAAAGGTAAGGATGAGGTTGCTTTATTATTTTTCTTTTATTGCAGGAGATCGTTGGCTTCAGCTGGAATGGGCGTGACGGTAAGTATGGTTTAATTTAGAACAATAAAGGATTGTGTCTTTATTTCAATTAAAGGACTTTATTCTGGGTGTTTGTGTTTTTTTTAACTTTGACTATGGGGTTAGTAATGGGGGTGTCTTATAGACGCCTCTCCATTACTAACCTGGGCTTGATGTCAGCTGGCATTATAAGCTGACATCAACCCCAACCCTATTACCCCCTGCCACCGCACCAGGGCAGCGTGGAAGAGCGAGGCTAAGTGCCAGAATTGGCGCATCCTATGAATGCGCCATTTCTGGGGCGGCTGACGGCTGGTGTTTCTAGCCTGGGAGGGGGCCAATATTCATGGCTCCCTTCCTGGGCTATTAATATCAGCCCCCAGCTGTCTGCCTAGCCTTTGCTAGCTATTAAATTAGGGGGGACCCCACGTCATTTTTTTGGGGGGGTCCCCCATTTTAATAGCTAGTAAAGGCTATGTATTCAGCTGGGGGCTGATATTAGTAGCCTGGGAAGCTCCGTGGGTATTACCCCCTTCCCAGGCTTCAAACATCTGCCCCAGCCGTCTGCTTAACCTCCGCTAGAGCCTAAAATTAAGGGGAACCCCACGCCAATTTTTTTAATAATAAATCCTTTATTTTAATACTAAATGACAAGTACAGTAACCAACACTATCACTGTACTTCATATATATGTGACTGACATGTTTCTATCTATCTAATCTATGTGTGAAGCTCTATTCTGTCTGTTATAAATTGTCGGGTACCGCTGCTGAATTGCCGGCCGGCTTTTTTAAAGAGACGGTGCATGAAAACACTATTATTTTTTTTGATAAATCCTTTACGCTAAATGACAAGTACAGTAAGCAACACTGTCACTGTACTTCGTATATATGTGGCTGACATGTTTCTATCTATCTAATCTATGTATGATGCTCTATTCTGTCTGTTATAAATTGTCGGGTACCGCTGCTGAATTGCCGGCCGGCTTTTTTAAAGAGACAGTGCATGAAAACACTATTATTTTTTTAAATAAATCCTTTACACTAAATGACAAGTACAGTAATCAACACTGTCACTGCACTTCTTATATATGTGACTGACATGTTTCTATCTATCTAATCTATGTGTGATTCTCTATTCCTTCTATTCTAAATTGTCGGGTACCGCTGCTGAATTGCCGGCCGGCTTTTTTAAAGAGACGGTGCATGAAAACACTATTATTTTTTTTGATAAATCCTTTACGCTAAATGACAAGTACAGTAAGCAGCACTTTCACTGTACTTCGTATATATGTGGCTGACATGTTTATATCTATCTAATCTATGTGTGAAGCTCTATTCTTTCGGTTCTAAATTGTCGGGTACAGGTGTATGCCGCTGCTGAATTGCCGGCTTTTCATGTTTCACTGTGAGCACTGTTCCCATCGATTTGGGCAATCACTGTAATGCCACAACCACCATGGCTGTGGCATTACAGTGAGTGGCAGACAATCCCTGCATGATTGGTGCTCTAAATAGCGCCAGACATGCAGGACACGCTTTTGGTGCACGAACAGTTATCGAACATAACCTCGAACAGCCGAATTTTTTGCAAATCGTTCGGGTTCGTCGAACAACTCGAACACCGCCCAAAACAGCTCGAATTTGAGATTGGCGAACAGTTCTAGTCGAACACCGCTCATCTCTAGCCATAATACAAATTCTAAAAGTCTATTCAGTAGGACTATCAGCTGTGTATGCACCTGACTTCTGCACAACACAACTGATGGTCCCAACCCCATTTATAAGTCAAGAAATCCCACTTATTAAACCTGACAGGGCACACCTGTGAAGTGAAAACCATTTCCGATGACTACCTCTTGAAGCTCATCAAGAGAATGCCAAGAGTGTGCAAAGCAGTCATCAAAGCAAAAGGTGGCTACTTTGAAGAACCTAGAATATAAGACATAATTTCAGTTGTTTCACACTTTTTAGTTAAGTATATAATTCCACATGTGTTAATTCATAGTTTTGATGCCTTCAGTGTGAATGTACAATTTTTATAGTCATGAAAATACAGAAAAATCTGTAGGAGGTGTGTCCAAACTTTTGGTCTGTACTGTATATATATATATATATATATATATATATATATATATATATATATATACATACATATATACACTGCTCAAAAAAATAAAGGGAACACTCAAATAACACATCCTAGATCTGAATGAATGAAATATTCTCATTGAATACTTTGTTCTGTACAAAGTTGAATGTGCTAACAAAAAAATCGCACAAAAATCATCAATGGAAATCAAATTTATTAGCCAATGGAGGCCTCGATTTGGAGTAACCCCCAAAATTAAAGTGGAAAAACAAACTACAGGCTGATCCAACTTAGATGTAATGTCCTCAAAACAAGTCAAAATGAGGCTCAGTATTGTGTGTAGCCTATACGTGCATGTATGACCTCCCTACAACGCCTGGGCATGCTCCTGATGAGGTTGCGGATGGTCTCCTGTGGGATCTCCTCCCAAACCTGGACTAAAGCATCCGCCAACTCCTGGACAGTCTGTGGTGCAACGTGACGTTGGTGGATGGAGCGAGACATGATGTCTCAGATGTGCTCAATCGGATTCAGGTCTGGGGAACGGGTGGGCCAGTCCATAGCTTCAATGCCCTCATGTTGCAGAACTGCTGACAAACTCCAGCTACATGAGGTCTGGCATTGTCCTGCATTAGGAGGAACCCAGGGCCAACCGCACCAGCATATGGTCTCACAAGGGGTCTGAGGATCTCATCTCGGTACCTAATGGCAGTTAGGCTACCTCTGGCGAGCACATGTAGGACTGTGCGGCCCTCCAAAGAAATGCCACCCCACACCATTACTGACCCACTGCCAAACCGGTCATGCTGAAGGATGCTGCAGGCAGCAGATTGCTCTCCACGGCGTCTCCAAACTCTGTCACGTCTGTCACATGTGCTCAATGTGAACCAGCTTTCATCTGTGAAGAGCACAGGGCGCCAGTGGTGACTTTGCCAATCCTGGTTGTAACATCCCTGGCGGCGTGCTGGCATGGCTTACCACCTCCCACCATTCAAGACCGCCATCTTACCTATCAATCCAGGCTGCACACTTTGCTCCAGTACCTGCTGTGTCTCTTGTCTGATTGCTTAGGGCGGCGGCGCGGCTGCTGCCTGATTCTTATATTTGCTGTGTGTGCACTCCTATTGCCTCCCCAGCCTATTGCTGTGAGTCACTGGATACTTAAACCCCCTCCATCCAGTAGGGGGTGCCTGAGCAACACTTTCATTCAGTGTGCTCTGTGCAACTGAGTTGCCAGGTCCTGTCCTGTATCTTGTTTGTTTCCGCCCCTGGGGGCTGTATACCCAGGCCTGTTACCTGTATCTGTGACTTCTAGTCTGTCTCTGCCACCCTGGGGGCTGAGTTCCCAGGCTCGCTCCTGTATCTTATTCCTGGTTCAGTTCCTGTCTGAACTGTGTCCTAGCCCATTACCTGTTTCTCTCTATGTCCGAACCTTCCCTTTTCCTGCAGTGTCTGAACCTGCAGCTAACTCCAACTCGTTGTCTCTGAACTTCTGTTTGTGAGTTTTGTGTACACTCGCTACTTCATTGTAAGTACCTTGTGTGTATCTGGTTCTGCTTGTTCACCGCACCTGCGGTTTTGCTCTGCCCTGCTTGTTCACCGCACCTGTGGTTTCGCTCTGCTCAGCTTGTTCACCGCACCTGCAGGTTTTGCTCTGCTCTGCTTGTTTACCGCACCTGCGGGTTTTGCTCTGCTCTGCTTGTCTACCACATCTGCGGGTTTTGCTCTGCTCTGCTTGTCTACCGCATCTGTGGGTTTTGTTCTGCTCTGCTTGTCTACTGCACCTGCTGGTTTTGCTCTGTTCTGCTTGTCTACTGCACCTGCGGGTTTTGCTCTGCTTGTCTACCACATCTGCGGGTTTTGCTCTGCTCTGCTTGTCTACCGCGCCTGCTGGTTTTGCTCTGCTCTGCTTGTCTACCGCACCTGCGGGTTTTGCTCTGCTCTGCTTGTCTACGGCACCTGCTGGTCTTGCTCTGCTTGTCTACCGCATCTGTGGGTTTTGCTCTGCTCTGCTTGTCTACCGCATCTGCGGATTTTGCTCTGCTCTGCTTGTCTACCGCACCTCCGGCTCCGTTACTAAGTCCCAGTCTGTACAGGTCCATATCCTGCCTGTGTTCCTACCTGCCAGTACCCACCTGTCTGCATGCCAGCAGTGCCTGCCAGTGCCCACCTGTCTGCATGCCAGCCGTGCCTGCCAGTGCCCACCTGTCTGCATACCAGCCGTGCCTGCCAATACCCACCTGTCTGCATACCAGCCGTGCCGGCCAATACCCACCTGTCTGTATGCCAGCCTAACCTGCCTGTTCCTGCATTCCCCGGTGTGGGTCAACAGCTGTGACCAGGGTCTGACCTGGAGTAGCACCTGGTACCTCTCCTCGGTTCCTCCCTGGTTCACGGAGTCGACTGAGTCACCGTGTGACCTTGGTTGGACCGAGTTGATACTTAGTTACACCCCTCCAAGCACTCTTCAGTTCATGGTCCAGTGGGATCACTAATCATGCTCATGCCAGTCAGTCTGGACGTGTGCGTAACACTGGTGTTCTGTGGCAAATGCCAAGCGTCCAGCACGGTGTTGGGCTGTGAGCACAACCCCCATCTGTGGACGTCGGGCCCTCATACCACCCTCATGGAGTCGGTTTCTAACCGTTTGTGCAAACACATGCACATTTGTGGCCTGCTGGAGGTCATTTTGCAGGGCTCTGGCAGTGATCCTCCTGTTCCTCCTTGCACAATGGCGGAGGTAGCAGTCCTGCTGCTGGGTTGTTGCCCTCCTACTGCCCCCTCCACCTTTCCTGGTGTACTGGCCTGTCTCCTGGTTAGTGTTGAGCCACCCCCGTAGTGTTCGAGTTCGGTTCGGTTCGTCGAACACCCGTGTGTTCGCCGAACTGTTCGTCGAACTGTTCGTCGAACACCTTCGAACACCATTAAAACCAATGGCAGGCAAACAAAAACACATAGAAACACATAGAAAACACCTTCAAAGTTGTCCAAAAGCTGACAAACTGCTCAGAAGACATAACTAACACATGGAAAAGTGACAAGTACATATAGTCATGCGAAAATAAAAGAGGTGGAGGAGCAAAAGGAGGGGGAGACACAGATATAGGCATGTCATGCCCTTCTAAAATCCAAAAAGTGAGAAGCCGACACGGCCAGTCCGCTCCTGCCTGTGCCACCTCCGTGTTGCCGGGTTTGTGCCAGAGCCACGGTGAACCCTGATGGCCAGCCCCCCTCTCCCAATACTGGTGCCTGTCCGCTGGTGGGTCGAGCTAGCCCCCCTGTGGTGGAGGCAGCTCTAAGCTTTTTAATTTAAATTGTCTCTCTAATTTGAATGAATACACTTTAAATTCATTTACAAGGATCTATTGGAGGGCAAGTCTCATGCCAGCAGCCGCGTAATTCCAGCTCCAGTAGCGTCCACTAAAGCTGCTGCAGTTAAAAAGCTTTTATAAGGATCGAGCTCGGCTGTCCACCGCAAGGCATCCTACTGCCAGTCCCAGCCCCTATGCCTTGGGGTGCCTCCTGATGCTCTTCACTGAGTATCCCATGGTCCCGAAGCATTTCCTTTGATAAAATTAAGGTGGTGTAGCTTGCTTAACAGCCGGGATAATCCGCTGACTAGCAGACACTGCTACTAGGCACAAAGTATTTCCTGGGCTAGATGCAGTTAAAAATTTGTAATTAGATACTCTCGTTGGATGCTGAGAAAGCATTCCATAGAGTCTCCTGGCACGCCATATATGATTCTCTTAAAAAGCTTGGGGTAGGGGTCTAGGGGACCCTTTTATAGCCAAAATCACGGCCCTGTATCACAATACGTCACCTAGGCTGAAGATAAATGGAACTGTAGCACCCTGAGGGCTCGGTTGCTACAGAGGTATTGCACCTCACCCAGAGGTGTGATATCTCACTCTCGGGTAAGGATGGAGTGTGGATCAGGACCCGACACCTGCATGCATTACACCACATTGCCGTGGGGCAGGGCGACCAATATGCCTCTGAGATGGGCACGACAGTCCCTGTCCCTGGCTGGAGTGGGGGGAGGGAACACTGAGGAAGGGGAACCCTGTAGTGCAGGAGCAGGGAGGAAGCAGTTCCTGGGTGCATTGAGAAGGGAGTATAAAAGGTGGGCACCATCTTAGTTCAGTGCAGAGAAGTCTGAGCAGAAGTGGCAGGGAGCAGGGGCTCTGCATGAGCTCTGCTCCGGAGGCGGGCCTAGTAACAGAGGCCCAGGCCTGGAAGAGGGAGAAGGAAGGAAGAGGAGCGGAGAAGGCTCCAGGAACGAGGAATGAAGGGATCCCAGGGGTGCGGACGGGCGAGTCGCCACCGCACGCCCGAATCCACCTGCGTGGAGGGGTCAGGCCAAAGGGGGAGACCGGTCCCCGAAACTAGTGGAGGCAGGAAACGACCCTCAGCTAGAAACCGGAGGCTGTGACATTTTATGTGGCGCAGCCCCTCGCTACACCCGCTAGGAAGGCACCACATAGGGTCAGGGAAACTGGCGCCAAGTTTACCAAGAGGAGGCCCGAGGCAGCCGGACAGAAGGGTTGGTAAGAAAGGCCAGACAAAGGACACACAAAGGGGGTCCTGTGAAGCGCTCCAAAGTTATCTGGGAGTTGTCTGAGCCCCTCACCTGGTGAGCACAGTACGACGTGGGCAGCCGTTACCTGCAGACGTGGTCTGGATAATAAGAACTGTGAGTAAAGGCCCTGGACTGCATCACTGACTCCGTGTCGTTACTGCTGCTGCCCTGCACCATCACCCCCATCCTCCGCATACACTGCCCTGAGGCTATACTCCTCCCGTGGGGAGTTATGCTACGCTCTGCTGCACCCACAACACCAGCCTCAGCGGTCTGCCCTGCAGCGGCGGTTCACTCTGACCGCAATCCACGGGTGGCGTAGTCGGACATTTAAACATCAAAACCACATAAATAGTTCCGCCACTGGTTTGACCACCCTGAGCCACGGAACCGGGTCGCCGCCACGAAGACTACAACCACCAGCATCCACCAAAAAGGGTCCGGCTCCGGGTGTCCCAAGGCCCAGGGGGTGCATCAGAACATTTTCATCACCTTTCACAATCACCAATGGGACAAGGCAGGGATGTCCTCTGTCCCCTCTCTTATACATCCTAGTGACGGAGCACCTGCTCTCATCAATTCGCCATAACCCCAATATTAGGTGGATTGAGGTGGGAGGCACCGAGTACAAGTGCTCTCTATTTGCTGATGATGTCCTAGTATATATCACTCAATCACATATATCCATCCATGCTGTTATGGCTGAAATAGATCACTTTGTTACATGGTCAAATTTTAAAATCAATGCAGCGAAGTCTGAGGCCCTCGATGTCTCCCTCCCCAAATCCATATAGGATTCCATCCAGTCCAACTTTCCCTTTGCCTGGCCCTCACAGGGTATCAAATACTTAGGAATTCCTATTCATAGAGACCTCTCCCATCTATGTTATCTTAATTTTGGGCCCTTTATTGAACAACTCCATACAGACCACGGTTGGCAAGTTAGAACTGTAAGATTCACTACGTGAACCACTGGTGTTTTGTGGAAAAGCACATGTACACTGCGTTCCAAATTATTATGCAAAAAGTGTTTAGGAGTGATAAGGGAAGAATTTGTTTGTTTGTCAGTTAAACTCATTGATGGTGATATGTGTCAGGGCTCTTTATATCACTGTAAGCAATTGCAGACACCTGTGCTAATTAGTTTGGCAGGTGTGTCCAATGAAAGGCAAGACTACTTAAGAAGGCTGTCTCACATTATTAAGCAGCCTACATTTTCTGCCAAAATGGGAAAGAAAAAGGATGTGTCGGCTGCTGAGAAGCAACAAATTGTGGAGTGTTTAGGTCAAGGCATGACTACAATCAACATTGTGCGATGATCAGGATGAAGTGTCTTGGCAATCAAGAAGTATGTAGCTGATTCACAGTACACACGTGTGCGTGCTGATAAGGGCAAATTGAGGACTCTTTCCTACAGGCAATTACGTCAGGTTGAAAGAGCAGCGGCAAAAAAGCCTTGTCATAGCAGCAGACAAGTTTTTGAAGCTGCTTGTGCCTCCAACGTCCCCCGAACAACAAGATGCAGGGTCCTTCAGAGGTTTGCAGCTGTGCATACGCCATCCTGTCGACCTCCTCTATCCACTTCACACAAGCAGAAACGGCTCCAGTGGGCCAAACATTACATGAAGACTGATTTCAAAACTGTTTTGTTCACGGATGAGTGCCGTGCAGCGCTCGATGGTCCAGATGGATGGAGTGGAGGATGGCTGGTTGATGGACACCCCACGCAAACACGGCTACAGCGCCAACAAGGAGGAGGTGGAGTAATGTTTTGGGCTGGAATCATGGGGAGAGAGATTGTCAGCCCCTTTAGGATCCATGAAGGCGCTAAAGATGAACTCCATAATGTATGTGGATTTTCTCAAACAGCACTTCCTGCCATGGTTCAAGAAGAAGAACCGTGTATTTCACAGCAAGATCATTTTTCTGCATGATAATGCACCATCTCATGCTGCACATAAAACATCTGCATCTCTGGCTGATATGGGCATAAAAGGGGACAAACTTATGGTGTGACCCCCATGCTCCCCTGACCTCTACCCCATTCAGAACCTTTAGAGCATCATTAAAAGGAGTGTCTATGATGGCGGGAGGCAGTTCACATCTAAGCAACAGCTCTGGGAGGGTATTCTGTCCTCATGCAAAACAATTGAAGCAGAAACCATCCAAAACCTGACAAATTCAATGGACGAGAGAGTCCAGAAGCTCCTTTCGAACAAGGGGTCCTATGTGAAAATGTAACATCACCTAGAATAAAGTTTTGAGTTGAAAACTGTTTGATTTCAGTTTCTAACAACCTGCTTATGCTTATAATTTCAAAAATGACCATTTTTTTGGTCTTTATTAAAATGAAAAGGTTGATCGAAAAGTTTGGGGGATCTAAGAGTGTGGCAACCCAGTAGTCATGATTACTTCGAATTCTGACAATATGAGGGTCATGCTGCAGGTAGTGCAGCAAGAAGGCACTTATGTGTCTTGCGCATCTCGGAGCCCCAAAATTATTTTCCGGGCTAGATGCAGCTAAAAATTATTATTAATTTTAAATCTGGTGAAGCTTTAGTATAGATGGCCTAATAGGATCAGTGCTGCACACTGCTACAAAGCCCAAATTATTTTCCAGTCAAGATACAGATAAACATGATTAGTAATTTTAAATCTGGTGGAGCTTATTATAGATGGCCTAATAGAATCAGTGCTGCACACTGCTGCAAAGCCCAAATTATTTTCCAGCCAAGATACAGATAAACATGATTAGTAATTTGAAAGCTTAAAACGGTTGGTAGGGTGATTTTAACCAATCATCAAGCTTTTACTCTCCCCAGGATGACACAGGGGTAGAAAAGTCATTTCGGATCCATGATTTGTTCATCTTCATGAACGTGAGTCTGTCTACATTATCAGTGGAGAGCCGCGTGCGCTTATCTGTCAGCACACCACCAGCAGCGCTGAACACACGTTCAGACAGAACGCTGGCTGCGGGGCATGACAAGATCTCCAAGGCGTAAGTGGCTAGCTCCGGCCATTTATCCAGATTGGAAGCCCAAAAAGAGCAAGGGTCCAGTGACACAGTCGTGGCTTCAATGTTTACTTGGAGATACTCCTGTACCATCGTCTCTAGGCGTTGACTATGTGTCAGACTTCTTGTCTCCTGTGGCCTTGCAAAGGATGGGCTAAAAAAGTGGTGAAATGATTCCGCAAAATTGATGTTACCAGCAGATACTGTGGTTCTGTTACGGTTTGAGTGCTGAACACTTGACGGTCCCACGGTTGGCAAGTTGGAACTGTGAGATTCACTACGTGCACCACTGGTATTTTGTGGAAAAGCACATGTAAGATTCTGCAACAGTCTCTGCTGATACTCCTGCATGCGTGCATCCCTTTCTATGGCAGGAATAATTTCTGCAAATTTACTTTTGTACCGGGGATCTAACAGTGTGGCAACCCAGTAGTCAGGATTATTTCTAATTCTCACAATTCGAGGGTCATGTTGCAGGTAGTGCAGCAAGAAGGCACTCATGTGTGTTGCGCATCCAGGAGCACCAAGTCCCTGTTGTGTTGGTGGCGAGGTAACAATCATGCTTCCTTCCTCTGTCCTCTCCCCCCAACCTCGCACAACAGAAATGTGATCAAGGTCTCCCTCATCTGATGAGTCTTCCATCAGTTCGTCCTCCACTTCTTCCTGGGCTCCTGCACCTTCCTCACTAGTTTGGCTGCTACCATGCGCCCTGGTAAAACCATCTCCCCCACCCTCACATGCCTGCCGCCTTGGTGCTGCCGACCGTCTGGACCTTGCAGATGTTAGCCCTTCCGCATACAACTCCTCCTCCTCTACTTCCTCCACCTCCTCTTGTGCCACCACCTGACTCCGAATTCTGTTTAACATGTGCTCCAGCATGTAAATCACCGGAATAGTCATGCTGATAATGGCATCGTCAGCACTAAACATCTTCGTCGCCATTTCAAAACTGTGCAGAAGGGTGCATAGGTCCCTGATCTGAGACCACTCCTCCAGCGTGATTTGCCCCACCTCTGAATCTCGTTGGCCCAGGCTATACGTCAGAACGTATTGCACCAGGGCTTGTCGGTGCTGCCACAGTCGCTGCAACATGTGCAGAGTTGAATTCCACCGGGTAGGCACATCGCATTTTAGCCGGTGAAGTGGCAGGCCCAACGACTTCTGTAGAGATGTAAGTCGCTGAGCTGCGGTATGCGAACGGCGGAAGTGAGCACACAGCGACCGTGCCCTCTGCAGAAGGCCATCTAGTCTGGGATAGTGGGCTAAAAATTGCTGGACAACCAGGTTCAACACGTGAGCCATACAAGGCTCGTGTGTGACATTGCCCCGGCGAAGGGCCGCACCCAGGTTTGCAGCATTGTCGCACACGGCCTTCCCTGGTTTCAGGTCCAGTGAAGACAACCATTCATGAAATTGGTTCTCCAGAGCTGACCACAACTCCTCAGCTGTGTGACTCACATTTCCCAGACATTTCAATGTAAAAACCGCCTGATGACGTTGAGCCCTACTGCCAGCATAGTAAGGAGGTGTGCAGGATCCCTTCTGCGCAGTTAGAAAGCTTGTGGCATGACCAGACAGGCTTTGGGTGCAGGTGGAAGACCGAGAGGAGGTTGAGGAGGCAGAAGCAGTGGAGGAACTTTGACATAAAGAGGATTGACGTACAACTCGTGGGGACGGCAAGACTTGGACAGCAGCCCCTTGTCCTGCTGTCACCATAGTTACCCAGTGCCCAGTCAGCGACATGTAACGCCCCTGTCCATGCCTACTCGTCCAAGTGTCTGTGGTGAAATGCACCCTGTCACACACAGAGTTTCTCAAAGAAGCGGTGATGTTGTGTGCGACATGCTGGTGGAGCGCAGGCACACCTTTCTTTGAGAAGTAGTGCCGACTGGGCATCTGGTACTGGGGCACTGCGACGGACATAAGGTCTCGAAAATCCTCTGTGTCCACCAGGCGGAAAGGCAGCATTTCTGTAGCCAAGAGCTTGCAGATGGTGAAATTCAACCTCTTAGCTTTCTCATGGCTAGGAGGAAATGGTCTTTTACTTGTCCACATCTGAGGGACCGAGGGCTGGCTATTGTGCTTAGACGGGGTTGATAAGGGTGTCCCCGGCAAACTGCTGGTCTGTGAGGAAGATGCAGGCGGACATGTTAGGTTGCCTTGATCCAAAGGTGGTGCTATCGATGTCGGACAGCGCTCAACACCAGCTGGTGTTACCACCTCCAAAGAAAATGATGACCTGCCAATCACGCTGGCTGTTGCGGGTAAAGAGGTGGCAGGTCTGCGCCCCAAAACAGGTGTGACTGCTGTCCCCCCAGTCACAGAGGATGAAGAGGCCGCGGATGCACAAGAAATGGCAGACGGTGGTTGGCCCGGCCGGCTAGGCCGCATTGTAGCACACTGAGCTTCCCACTGCAACTTATGCTTCATGTCCATGTGCCGGTTCATGCATGAAGTACTCAAACTATGTATTTTTTGGCCTCTACTTAGCTTTTGCTGACAAATGTTACAGATAACACGAGTTGGGTCATCTTTATCGATCTGAAAAAATGCCCAGGCTATGCAAGGCTTAGCACCCATGCGACCTGAAGAGCCACCACGACTTGTGGTGAGAGGCAGAGTTGTGTTTGAGGATGCAGATGTTGACGTGCTTCCAGTACTACGTCTCTGTCCAGGAAGGCGCAACCTGACCTCGTCGTCACTAGCATCTTCCTCCACCTCCTCTGCTGACCTCATCTCTTGGCTGACTGTGGGTTGACAGTAAGTGGGATCTCCAACCTCATCATCATCACCCTGTGCGTTATCACACCCGTCGTCCTCAGAGCCAACCTGTTCCTGCCCTGACAAAAAACTAAAGTTGTCGCTCCAATCAGGTATTTGAGTCTTATCATCGTCTTCCTCATTGTCTCCACCAACAGGAGTTACAGTTTGGGAATGAGGGTCTACATTATGGTCAGAACCTTCTGCGTCTGGTCCTGGATCCGACTCATAAAGATTCTGGGCATCAGTGCAGATCATTTCCTCGTCTGGATTCACAGAAGCGCTGGAGTCGACCTCTGATTCCCAGGCTATAGTATGAGTAAACAGCTCTGCAGACTCAACCATCTGTTCTACCTCATACTCAGACGGGTAGCTGGAGATTTGGGAGATGTGAGGAAGCAAGTGCGATTGGGGTGACACCTTTGAGGACTGGAGTATTTGTGATGTTGAAGTTGATGTGGAGGAGAGCCCACTTAAAGGAGCACTTGATATCCGTTGAAGCACCTGCTGTTTTTGTGCCTCATCTGGAATTTGTAGCGATTGGCGTGGCCGTAAGAAAGGGATCTTATCACATTGTCCGCTAAAAGAAGTAGACATTTTAGTTTGGCTGGAAGATGGTCTTTCTTCTGCAGATGTTACTGTTGCTTTAACACCTACCCCACGGACACAACCTTTTTTCCCCTTCCCAACACGCCTATTCCCCTTTCCACCAGCAGCAGGCCTTTTTCCACTCATTTTGGTGGTTAACTAATTCACAACTCTGGAGTTGTTTGCACAAAAAAACAATGGATGGGAACCGAGCAGAGCTGAGTGGCCAAACTGTGGTATTAGGCCAAAACTATTGGCTGGGTTAGATGCAGAAAAAAATTATATTCAATTTGCAACCTGATGGAGGTCTGTATAGATGGATTAATAGAACAAGTCCCACACACAGCTAGAAGCCCAATATTTTTTCAGAGGTAGATGCAGAAAAAAATATATTCAGTTTGCAACCTGATGGAGGTCAGTATAGATGGACTAATACAACAAGTCCCACACACAGCTAGAAGCCCAATATTTTTTCAGAGGTAGATGCAGAAAAAAATATATTCAGTTTGCAACCTGATGGAGGTCTGTATAGATGGATTAATAGAACAAGTCCCACACACAGCTAGAAGCCCAATATTTTTTCAGAGGTAGATGCAGAAAAAAATATATTCAGTTTGCAACCTGATGGAGGTCTGTATAGATGGATTAATAGAACAAGTCCCACACACAGCTAGAAGCCCAATATTTTTTCAGAGGTAGATGCAGAAAAAAATATATTCAGTTTGCAACCTGATGGAGGTCTGTATAGATGGATTAATAGAACAAGTCCCACACACAGCTAGAAGCCCAATATTTTTTCAGAGGTAGATGCAGAAAAAAATATATTCAGTTTGCAACCTGATGGAGGTCTGTATAGATGGATTAATAGAACAAGTCCCACACACAGCTAGAAGCCCAATATTTTTTCAGAGCTAGATGCAGAAAAAAATTATATTCAATTTGCAACCTGATGGAGGTCAGTATAGATGGACTAATAGAATGATGCTATGCCCAAAAGATTTTACTTCACTAGGTGCAGTAAAAAAATTGGTATTCTATACACAGGTGGTATATCTTGCAACACAGATAGGCTACTCCACTGACTAACATACTCTGCAATAGGCCAAAAAGGATTAGCTTTGCTAGATTCAGCCAAATGCTGTGAAAAAAACTTGCACAGCACTGGCACAGACCTGTCTGGCAAAAACTGATAGGAACTGATGTAACCTAGTCCTGAAAAGGACTCCAATTACAATTAGTCTTTACTCCCACAATCTATCTATTTAAGAGCACAGACCTGCCTGATAAAAGTCGTAGGAAATGCTGTAACCTAGTCCTTAAAAGGACTGCAATCACAACTATTCCCTACTCCCAAGCTATCTGTAGATTTGTTCGAAAATTGGCTTGAAATTAACAAGGTATAGCGCACACAGCAACAGCGGTGCCGTCTAACACGCAGCTGCAGCAGTGAGAAAATGGTGGCGACGGGGAAAATGGCTGGGTCTTATAGGGCAAGGACATGTGACATACACTGCCAATGACACATGCACTTGCTTGTGTGAAAAAAAGCACTTCGCTCCGTGTGTGCGCTGCTGATAGGCTGACAGATTGCACCTCCCCACTGCAAATGCGGGAAAGAGAAAAAAAAATGGAGATCTTCATTGTTCCTGCAGAGATCCATCCCCTGCCCCTCCCCCCACCCCGCTGTACACTCAAACTGCGTATTAACATTAATTTTCATCATTACTGAGAAAAAATCCAGTTATGATTTTGGTGCACGAACAGTTATCGAACATAACCTCGAACAGCCGAATTTTTCTCAAATTGTTCGTGTTCGCCGAACGGCTCGAACACCGCCCAAAACAGCTCGAATTTGAGATTGGCGAACAGTTCGAGTAGAACAACGCTCATCTCTACTCCTGGTAGCCTCCAGCCTCTGGACACTACGCTGACAGACACAGCAAACCTTCTTGCCACAGCTCGCATTGATGTGCCATCCTGGATGAGCTGCACTACCTGAGCAACTTCTGTGGGTTGTAGAGTCCGTCTCATGCTACCACGAGTGTGAAAGCACAACCAACATTCAAAAGTGACCAAAACATCAGCCAGAAAGCATTGGTACTGAGATGTGGTCTGTGGTCCCCACCTGCAGAACCACTCCTTTATTGAGGGTGTCTTGATAATTGCCAATAATTTCCATCTATTGTCTATTCCATTTGCACACCAGCATGTGAAATTGATTGTCAATCAGTGTTGCTTCCTAAGTGAACAGTTTGATTTCACAGAAGTTTGATTCACTTGAAGTTATATTCTGTTGTTTAAGTGTTCCCTTTATTTTTTTGAGCAGTGTAAATATATATATATATAAATATATATGTGTGTATATACTGTATGTAATTGGTAAACTTATCGGCACCTTCAACCAGTATGTACAGCAAGTGTGAACAGGTGCAAGCTGCTATGACTGCATAATATGCAAACAAAATTAGATACAGTGGGTATGGAAAGTATTCAGACCCCTTTAAATTTTTCACTCTTTGTTTCATTGCAGCCATTTGGTAAATTCTAAAAAGTTCTTCATTTTTTTCTCATTAATGTACACTCTACACCCCATCTTGACTGAAAAAAACAGAAATGTAGAAATTTTTGCAAATTTATCAAAAAAGAAAAACTGAAATATCACGTGGTAACAAGTATTCCGACCCTTTGCTCAGACAGTCATATTTAAGTCACATGCTGTCCATTTCCTTGTGATCCTCCTTGAGATGGTTCTACTCCTTCATTGGAGTCCAGCTGTGTTTAATTAAACTGATACGACTTTATTTGGAAAGGCACACACCTGTCTATATAAGACCTCATAGCTCACAGTGCATGTCAGACCAAATAAGAATCATGAACTCAAAGGAACTGCCCAAGGAGCTCAGAGACAGAGTTGTGGCAAGGCACAGATCTAGCCAACGTTACAAAAGAATTTCTGCAGTATTCAAGGTTCCTAAGAGCACAGTGGCCTCCATAATCCTTAAATAGAAGAAGTTTGGGACCACCAGAAGTCTTCCTAGACCTGGCCGTCCAGCCAAACTGAGCAATTGTGGGAGAAAAGCCTTGGTGAGAAAGGTAAAGAAGAACCTCAAGATCACAATGGCTGAGCTCCAGAGATGCAGTAGGGAGATGAGAGAAAGTTCCACAAAGTCAACTATCACTGCAGCCCTCCACGAGTCAGGCCTTTATGGCAGAGTGGCCCAACGGAAGCCTCTCCTCAGTGCAAGACATATGAAAGCCTCCATCGAGTTTGCTCAAAAACACATGAAGGACTCCCAGACTATGAGAAATAAGATTCTCTGGTCTGAGACTCAGATAATACTTTTTGTTGATAATTCTAAGCGGTATGTGTGGAGAAAACCAGGCACTGCTCATCACCTGCCCAATACAATCCCAACAGTGAAACCAGGGAAAATTTGGGCCGAATGACCTCTTTAACTGGATTAGTAATATCAGCCTGCAGTGGGCGAATTTCCTTCTGCTGATTATGAATAATAGGCAGTAGCCCACGATGATTTTTTATTTAATTCTGTAGTTTACACATAATGTACACTGCGGGTGCTGACTAAAACTCCCATCATTGTCGCCTGATCATGATCATCTTAGGGAGACAAGGCGTTAGATGATAGGTAACTATATCTGTATTTTTTATTTTTAATTCAATATGTATTTATTTATTTTACTTTAAGAACAGGCCCTGGCTGATGACTACTTCCATCAGCGGCGCCTGCTCTCGCCGTTATTAGTGAAAGCAGGCATAGGCTGATCTGATGGGAGTAGTACACTCATCAGCCAACGCCTGTGACCCGCGGTAAGCTTTTTACCGTGGGTCATAGTCACAGCTGCGGGCTCACACTGACATCTGACAGCATGATCCTGTAGTGCTCTAACTGGTGGTAACGATGTTACCGCCGATCAGAGCTGCCAGTGTTTCTCATGCTGTCACACAGATGACATCATGAGAAACACAGACTTCCTGAGGATTATTAGAGAGGCAAATCCGAACACTCGATTGACTGCAAAAGACCTTCAGAAAGATTTATCAGACCCTGGACTTGTGGTACATTGTTCTACTTTTCGGAGACACGTGCACAAATATGGCCTTCATGGAAGAGTCAAGAGAAGAAAACCTCTCCCGCATCTGACGCGCCCCCTGGGCCTGTGCTGTGCAGGGGATACCCGGAGCCGGATCGCTGGGGGTTGTAGTCCTCCGTGGCTGTGACCCGGTCCGTGCCCAGGGCGGTCAAACCAATGGCAGTCTGAGTGTGATAACAAATGTCCGACTACGCCACCCGTGGATTGCGGTCAGTGGGGACCGCCGCTGCGCTGCAGACCGCTGAGGCTGATGTTGTATGCGCAGCCAAGTATGGGATAACTCCCCACGGGAGAAGTATTGCCTCAGGGCAGCTAGTGTGGATGATGAGAGTGATGGTGTGAGCGTCCCAGTATTAATGGTGCTGGTGCGGCGATGAAACACAGAGACGTGTGGTGCAGTTAAGGGTCTTTACTGATGGTATAACGCAGACCCTCCCGGGAGTACTGGCTAGCAGTAGAGGCCTGGTCAGTTTGAGAGCTAGCAGAATCTCCCCTTGGCCAGGTGGAGTTGTAGGCCTCCCCGTCTCTCTGCACTCTTTCCTGGCTACCTTGCTGTGTGCGGGTAGAAGTAGCCCACGTCCCTGAGTATACCGTGTGGTGCTCACCCGTATGGCCGGTGACTTGGGGCCTTCCGTTAGCCTCCGCTTCACGATGGCAGTGCTGTTCCCTTGCTTGTGACGGTGCCTCTGGGCTTCTATGGCCAGAGGACATGGAATCCCCTGCCGGTTGGATTCTGCTGCTGGACCTGGATGTCCACACAGCCTCGGACTCCGTGTCCGGGTTTAGTATCTTTAGCCAAGGCGAGCTTTCTAGCTTCCAGCCTCTGGCACTCGCTCCTGCTCCTACAGAGCTTCTAGTTCTCGCTTTCCCTCTCCAGGCTCTGACTCTCAGACTCTGTCTGTCCTAATCCCGCCCCAGACCCAGTTTATAAGGGCAGATTCCTCCCCTCCCAGGTCTGGGCGGGCAGTGTTGCATGCTTAGGGCTCCTGACCAGAGAAACCTCCCACTTGCTCTCAGACATAATATTTCTATTACTGTGGCAACCAGACCCCTGGGGTGCCACACATCCTTATCAAAAAAATCAGCATCAGAAGTATGCAAAAGAACATCTAAACAAGTCGGATGCATTTTGGAAACAAGTACTGTGGACCGATGAGGTTAAAATAGAACTCTTTGGCCTCAATGATCATAGGTATGTGTTGAGAAAAAGGGCACAGAATTTCAGGAAAATAATATCTCGCCAATCATTAAGCATGGGGGTGGATGAATCATTGCTTTGGGGTTGTGTTGCAGCCAATGGCACGGGGAACATTTAACGGGTAGAGGGAAGAATAGATTCAATGAAATTTCAGTATAATCTCTTTTTATTGAAATAGAAATAGACATTAACATATATAACATACATTAATAAATTCCGGTGTTTAGTCATCATGGCGATCAAAATAACATATTCTCTATCACTTCTCTGATAAGACTCGTACACCTCTTATCTAATAATGTAAATGACTCGCCCCCTGGGCCGTGGGGCTCTCGGAGTCGGGCAACAGGGCAATAATGGGGGTATTAGTGGCAACCCGGTCCGTGGCTCAGGGTGGTCAGACCAAATGTTGTGGCAGTCTATTTATATGGTTTTGCAATGTCCGACTACGCCACCCGTGGATTGCGGCTATTATGAACCGCCGCTGCAAGGCAGTCCCCTGAGGCTGATGGTGTGTGCAGCTGAGATAGTATAACTCCCCACGGGAAGAGTGTAGCCTCAGGGCAGTGTAGTAGATGGTGGGGGTGATGGTGCAGGGAGCCCCAGTACCGTTAGTGCTGGCGAAGTAAGAAGCACAAAGACAACATGTTGCAGTCCAGGGTCTTTTACTCACAGTTCGTATACTCCAAGCCACTTCTGTACAGGTAGTGACTGCCCAAGCCGTGCCACGTCCACTAGGTGAGGGGCTCGGTCAACTCCCAGGCAATTCAGGAGCATGGCACAGGACCCCCTTCTGTCCTTTCTCTGGCTCGTGCCCCACCAGTGACCAAACTTCTGTCCAGCTGTCGCGGATTTATGCGGGAAAACGTGGGCCCCGTTTCCCGCTATCCTATATGGTGCCTTCCTAGCAGGTTTAGTGAGGGGTCGCACCAATATATGATATTGACCTCCGGTTCTTGGCTGAGGATTATTTGCCTCCACCAACTTGGGATCCGGTACCCTTTCCTTGCCTGACCCGTCACCCGTAATTTCCTGGGTCCTTAGGGTCCCTTCTTCCTTTGTGTTCCTGGGCCTTTCTCTTCGGTTCCTTTCTCTTTCTGTTCTGTTCCTTTCTTTCTCTCCCTCTCGCCCTGCCCGTGTCCTAGTCCTGGCTCTGGAGCAGAACTCCAGCGGAGCCTCTGCTCCCCTCCTCCTCCACTCTCACTTCCTCCTCACAGACTCAACTTCTCTCTACTCTTTTAGAACTAAGATGGTGCCCACCTTATATTCCTCCTCCTCTGTGTCTGAGCCCAGGTGACCTGCAACCAATGAGCTCCTTCCTATGCCCAGAAAGCAGCCCCTATCTGCTCCCACATCACTAGGGTCCCCCCCCCCCTCCACTCCAGCCAGGGACATAGTCAGTCGTGCTCGCATACTAATGGGAGCACCGTAGAGCTGTCCCCCGGAAATGAGGAGTGTATATGTGTGCAGCTAACTGAGCCCTGGTCCATACTCCAACCTTACCCGGGAGTGGAATACCACACCTCTGGCAGAGGTGCAATATCCCTGTAGCGGCCGAACCCTCGGGGCGCTACATAAACATTACTTTTAATCATAGCCAACAGTGCAGACAACTACATAAATCAACAATACAACAGTACAAAAGCAAAAAGAGAAAAAAGAAAAAAAAGAAGGGGTGGTGAGGGGGGAAGAGGAAAAAGAGAAAGAAAGATAAGAAAGGAGGGTAGGATTAGGAAATTGAAGAGGAGAAGGAGAACATAAACTAAGGCTCATTTTTAGACTCTCTAATTAGTTCCCAGCACCAACCCAGATCCAATTCACCAATTTATCAGTCTCTCACTCAAACAGCCTGTGAAACTCCGATGAGTCCTGAAACAGAATCCAGACACTCCAGATCTTCCTGAATTTATCAGCACATCCATTAAAGTCAGCAGAAAGTTCCTCCATTCTGCAGATATTAAACATTTCATTTTTTTGAGATCCTTTTGATGAGGGCAGGATAGAAAGCCGAGCTTTCGACCCTACTTCCGGTAATTAGATTATAATTGGAAAATATTTTTTCCCACAAAGGTTTGATCTTACTACACTCCCACCATATGTGAAGCATAGATCCTTTTTCCACTTTACATCGCCAACATAAGTCTGAGGCTGCCGGAAATATGGTGTGAAGTTTTACTGGATACTGGTACCATCTTGCCATAATTTTGAAATTTTTCTCCTGCGCATAACATGTGACCGACATTTTGTGTGTAAACAAGAATCCTTTTCCCCAATCTGTTGAAGATATGACTACCCCCAATTCTTGTTCTCACATGTGTTGAAATTGTAACTTTCCTGAGATACTTTCCCTAATCAAATAATTATAAAGCAGCGATATTATATGATTGGGGGGAGATTCCTGTAAGAATAACCTCTTAAAAGAAGATGGTATACACTGGAATGGGGGTGCCAACCTCTGAGAAAACAAGAATGATTGCAACTGTAAGTATTCCATCCGCAGCAATTTTCTAGACAGAGACCTATCCTGTAATGTATTGAATGATGGTATTTTACCATTTTCTAATATATGTAGGAGGCGAGTGTCCTCCATAGCTCTCCATCCCAAGAAAGATTCTCTCAGATATCCAGGAGGAAAGGAAACATTAGAGAAAAGTGGCGTAAGAGGGCTGAATGTTCTAGAGGGATGGTATTTTTTCATAGTTGCATGCCAAATTTTAATTGTTCCCCTAGTCAATTCTGTCAAGCCTCCTATCGAGAAAACATCAGAGGCAAAAAGCCAAGGAAGGTGCTTCAAAGGAACACCCACCCCTTCCTGCTCAATAGTGACCCATTGTTTTGTCAGAGAGTTGACATGCCAGTCTATAAAGTGACCTAAAACAGAAGCTTGAAAGTATATTTTAAAATTCGGAAATCCAGCTCCACTGGCTATTTAGGGCGGTTTAATGTCTGCATATTTATCCTGGGTCTATATTTACCCCACACAAACCTGATTAATGCTGTACGTAGTTTGCTGAAGAAGCTGCATGGCGAGAAATGGGAACAGTTTGAAAAATGTATAAAAAGCGGGGCAATATATCGGTTTTTACTGCGTTCATTTTACCAAACCAGGATAGTCTCAGTTTACTGTAATTCAGTAGGTCTTTATATGTACGATTCAAAAGCGATTGGTAATTTAGTGCAAAAAGTTTTGAAAAGTCAGGTGAAATGAGCACGCCTAAGTATTTTATCGCTTCTGACTTCCATTTAAAAGGGAAGTTATCCATTACATGTTCAACTTCTCTCTGTGACAGCGATAAATTTAATGCCTCCGATTTTGAATAATTAACTTTAAAATTACTCAGGATCTATCAAACTCCTTCATTAAAGCAGGAAGAGATGTCTGAGGCTGAGACACATAGAGGAGAAGGACATCTGCATATAATGCTGTCTTATATGTGATGCGACCCCTGGGCCGTGGGGTACTCGGCAGCCGGGCCTCTGGTTGCTGGGGGATATCACGGTAGCTGGCCCGGTCCATGACCCAGGGCGGTCAGTAAAAGGGGGGATACTTTATAGGGGATTTAAGAAAGCGTTCGTGATGCCACCTGTGGATTGTGGCTAGAGGGAGCCGACGCAGCGGAGCAGTCCTCTGGAGCTGGTGTTACGGCAGCAGGGATGGTGTGGCTCTCCACAGGTAGAGGTAGCTCCAGGGCAGCATGGGGTGTAATGGTGGTGGTGCAGGGGAGAGAGACGGCAGGACGGTCCCGGAGGAAAGACGGACTCTCACACGGGGGTAAGCTTCAGTTCCTTTACTGGTGATGTTGCAGGCACGGTCCAGGGTACTCCAGGCGAAGGGCACACTTTTGGACTCTCCCCAGTGAGCGGGTATAGGGCCTCCTGATCCGTTGCTTTATTCTCTAACCTTCTGACCTGCCTGGAGCTAGGCCTAGCTTGGTTACTGTCTCTCTTTGCACCTGATGACCTGGTGGTATGACCTTCTCTTTGGAGATCACTCTGCCTGGACGCAGGGACCTCCGTGACTCCTAGCCCTGGTATTGTAAGCAGCGTTTGGTGAACCTGGGACCTGTAGTCCTCCAGGGGTTTCGGTTGTTCCTACTGGGTATAAAGGGTCCCTGTAGGCGCGGACCCGGTGTCCGGTATATATATATCTGCCCCCTCCCTACTTCTTCCTTCTCCTCTCGCCTTCGGCCACACTCAAGGCCCTCACACGTGCTGTAGACCTTGGTTCGCCTAAGCACAGCAGCCAGCGTGCTGCTCTCTTCACTGCTTTCTGAGCGTCAGCACGCTCTCTGCTTAATTCTGAGCTGTGTTCCTCTCTGTGTCTGAACACTAAACTGAGCTGCCTAGCTCCACCCTCCCTATATATATCCCTAACGGGCTCCCTCTGCTGGTCTGAGGTGGTAAGGTGGAGGTGCGTGAATGTGTGAGGGCCTCTTGTGGAGAAGTCCATCCATGAACCTTTCTGGGTTCTGTGACACCAATGTGCAGCAGGGTGCCACATTCCCCCCTAGTAAAACTCAGTACTTCTGGACTGAAGCATTTTTCTCAAACAGGTTTAAACAATAACATTTCTTCCCTTTATGGGAGGCACTTTCCTTGAACGTTGCAGGTGACATTATAATACAATAATTACAACTATAAATAACAATAAAGTTACTGTCAGTCCCTAACTTGGTGTCCATTTCACCGAAGAAAGAACATGAGGGACCCGCCTGAAAACCCTCAACGTAGGCTCTGGGCGTGGCTACAGGGCATGGGTGATCCAGGTGTTGGACCCCGTCTTCGGCCACGCCAAATGGGTTTTTGTTCCGTGGTCTAATAAGGGGCACTCCAGGGAGCGCAACTATGTACATGACAGTTTTTGGGCTGCTCACAGTCCTCAGCCACTGAGTCCTTTATATATACCCTTACGGGTAACCAAATAAACACATATATTTCAGTTTATACAATAAACATGATGCAATATCCTACTGGGTATCTATTTATACTGCAGGTATTTCACTATTTACTCCCTATACCTGACAGGGGTCTGGCCTTTTCTGCTACGTGATGACCTACGTAGTACGGGGATGCGTGTAGTGTGGATGCTTGTGTAATTTCCCGCTCTATGGGTTGGTGGACTGCAAGACTGCCTTAACCTCTCTACGGGACTGGCAAGTACACTGCTTACTGGGCCTTCTGGCTCTGCTTCTACCGGTGATCCTTCTTCCGGGGATTCTTCCTGAGCAGGCTCTTCTGGGGCACTTACAGGTTCTACTTGCAATGGAGGGTCTTCTGGCTGTTGGTAGAAGTGTAACACAGGTATTATTACCGCTACATCCAGTTGAGGCCAATCTGCCGGGAAATCTCCTAAGACAGTATGGAGTACTTCTTCTTTAGGCTCCTCCGATACGGTGAGAGGCACTTCCTCCTGGGGCTTCAGCGGACTTGGGCACAACTTCAGATGGTCTCTTGATACCGTTGCAGTTGTTCTTCCTCCGTCTTTGCTAATTAGACAGGTTTTCCTATTGTCGAACCTGGAATTCAACACAGTGTAAGGTTCCCTTTCCCACTGGTCGTCAAGTTTGTGGCTTCTTCTCTTTCGTTTCAACACAACTTCTCCAGGTGTCAAGGGTTCGGCTGGTGCACTCTTGTTGTACTGTGCTTCCTGCTTATCTCTCACCCTACTTAGACTGTTTTCGACACAGGCCTGTACTCTCTTGTACTGCTCCTGTCGAGTCGCATCCCAGTCTTCAGTGGACATATCTGCTTCCGGCTCTACCACTCCAAGCTCCAGGTCCATGGGCAACTTTCCGTGTCTTGCTCTCATGAGGTACGCTGGAGTACAATTGGTGGAACTCACAGGTATGTGATTGTACAGATCTACCAGGTCAGGTAGTTTGTCTGGCCACTGGTTTCTTTCCTCTAGAGGTAAGGTCTTCAACAGGTCGATGACTATGTTATTCATCTTTTCACATAACCCATTGGTTTGGGGGTGGTACGGTGTAGTCTGGATCTTCTTACACCTGTACAGATGGCAAAACTCTTTGAACATCTCGGCTTCAAAGGCAGGGCCTTGATCCATCAGCACTTTTTCCGGTTATCCATGGGGCCTGCAGAAGTATGCTTGAAATGTCCTTGCTGCTGTTTCTGCCATCAGATCCTTGATGGGGGCTACCACCAGGAACCAGGAGTAGTGATCCACCATGGTCAGGGCATACGAGTAGCCTGACCTGCTGGGTGACAAATTGACGTGATCCAGGGCAACGATCTCCAGGGGCTGGGTTGTCTTGATGGACTGCAGGGGTGCCTTCTGGCTGCTGTAGTCTTTTCTTCTGAGACTACAGGGTCCAAAATCCCAGCACCACCTCTCTATGGAGCTTCGCATTCCAACCCAGTAAAACCGACTCTTCAGGAGAGTTTCCAGCTTTTTCCAGCCAAAGTTCAATGCTTGATCGTGGTAGACCTCCAATACCATCTGGATGTCTGTCCTGGGCACTACGATCTGCCATACCATCTCATGGGTCCTGGGGTTGACATACTTTCGGCACAGTTTCTCTCTATAGATGAACAGCTGGCTTCTCTCATTCCACAGTTGCTTGGCTTGTGGAGACGCGTCCTTCTCCAGAGAGGAACCTTCCTGGGTTATCAGTTCTATGATATGGCTGACAACCGGGTCGCTGTCCTGGGTCTCCTTCCAACTGTGGTGAGGTAAAGGGTTTAGTGTGTTACCACGATACCTCCTGGAGGTGCGCTGCTCGTGGACCATCCCATTTCTATGGAAGGCAGGTAGCTCAATCTCCTGCAGGTCATCCACTTCTTCTTCAGTGTCCGACTGGTGAGGCTTGTGGCCTGCCCTGTACTTGATGGTGAACTGATAGTTTGACAGACGGGCCATCCAACGCTGTTCCATGGCTCCCAACTTAGCTGTCTCTAGATGTGTCAAGGGGTTGTTGTCAGTGTAAGCCGTAAACTTACTGGAGGCCAAGTAGTGCTTGAATCGTTCAGTGATGGCCCAGACCAAGACCAGGAGCTCCAACTTGAAGGAGCTATAGTTTTCTGGATTCCTCTCGGTAGGGCGGAGCTTCCTGCTGGCATAGGCAATCACCTTCTCTTTGCCATACTGCTTCTGGCTTAACACAGCTCCTAGTCCCTCATTGCTGGCATCAGTGTACAGCAGGAATGGTTGGCTGTAGTCAGGGTAGGTCAGGATTTCTTTGCCAGTCAGGATCTCTTTCATCACTGCAAAGGACTCAGCCTGCTCTTTACCCCACTGGAAGGGGGGGTTCTTGCCTCTGTTGGACGGTATTACCAGGAGATCTTGCAAAGGTGCTGCCTTCTTGGTGTAGTCCTTTACAAACCTCCGGTAATACCCAACCAGTCCCAGGAACTGACGTACCTCCTTGAGATTCTTCGGCTCCGGCCATTTCTGGATGGCAGTGACCTTCTCCGGGTCTGGTGCTACTCCTTCTGGACTGACGATGTGCCCCAGGTACTGAACCTTCCGTTTGAGCAGGTGGCACTTGGAAGGCTTCAATTTCATCCCATACCGGGACAATGCTTCAAATACCTCCACCAGGTGCTTCAAATGGTCCTCATACGTCTTGGAGTACACTATCACGTCATCCAGGTATAGCAGCACGGTATCGAAGTTACGATGTCCCAAACAGCACTCCATCAATCTCTGGAACGTTCCAGGGGCGTTGCAGAGTCCGAAAGGCATACTGTTGAACTCGCAGAGTCCCATCGGGGTAGTGAAGGCTGTCTTCTCCCGGTCCTCCTCAACAACTGCTACTTGGCAGTACCCACTAGTGAGGTCAAGGGTAGAGAAGTAATTTGCAGGCTTTAATGCAGCCAGGGATTCCTCTATACGGGGCAAAGGGTATGCATCTTTATGTGTTATGCGATTTACCTGTCTGTAATCTACACACATCCTCATGCTTCCATCCTTTTTCCTGACCAGGACCAGGGGAGCTGCACGCGGGCTACAGCTATCTCTTATTACCCCTGCCTTCCTCATGTCATGCAACATTTCCTTCGCTTTCTGGTAGTGTGCTGGTGGGATTGGCCTGTAACGTTCTTTGATGGGTGGATGGTCATCTGTGGGTATATAGTGTTGTACCCCTTTAATCCTCCCGAAATCAAGTGGGTGTTTGCTGAATACCTGCTCGTATTCCTGGACCACCCTGTATACACCTTGTTTTTTATGGACTGGAGTGGCGTCAGTCCCAACATGGAGCTGTTGACACCAATCCTCCAACTGAGCTTCGGAGTCATTGTCCACCACTGTATCTGGTGGGGTCAAGGATTCCACTGTGTGTATGGCGTTGTTATCGTTGTTATCCACAGTATACAACCTGGCGACAGTGGCATATCTTGGTAATTTAACTTCATCCTCCCCATAATTTAGGAGTCGTACGGGTACCCTCCCATTGCGTACATCAACCACCCCTCTAGCAGTTAAGAGTGTAGGTCTGTGCTCCGAACTAATGGGCTCCACTACTGCCTGATAGTTCTGTCCTTTGAGACCTATTGCTGCTCTACACCAAATCAGCATTTCACTCATCGGGGGAATCATAATGGGTATCGGGTCTGTGACCCGTACATTAGCAATTTCACCACCTGATAGCTTTACCTGTTGCTGGTACATAAGGGCTCGGATCTCTTTCTGGAGCACCCTCCTCTGCCCTGGTTTGGCGGTGTCAGCAATCTGTTGGAGCAAAAACAACACTTCTCCCAAACAGTTACCGACAATATTCGTACCAAGTATAATATACAAGTCTGTATCACCAGGATTAAACTCCACTACAATCAGCCCTTGGTCCTTTAGTTCCACTCTCCCCACCTTCACTGTCACATTCTTAACCCCTACTAGGTTAAGAGAAAGGCCGTTAGAGGCATACACGGAGAGGTTCGGGGCTGGCGGCTGGAGTTCGTCTAAGGACCAGAACCTTTTGTAGAGGACATCAGGCATGATGGTTACCTGAGATCCAGTGTCCAGCAGGGCAGGTGTCGCGATGCCATCCAGCACAATGGACAGGAAAGGTCTTCCTCCCACGAACCGATGGTACCAGTTTGATGGGCCTGCTTGATTTACTCCTGGGTGTCGGCCCTCGGCCCAATGGTTTGCTTGTTTAAAGGACAGTTCCGCTCTGTGTGGCCTGCCTTCTGGCAGCGGTAGCAGATGAACTCTCCTGGAGGGCGACGTTGGTCGTTGGTCCTCCCATGGGGTGGCGTTGTCCTCCTCTGAGGTGGTGTTGTCCTCATACGGGGTGGCGTTGTCCTCCTTTTCTTCTCATCCAGGGGACATCCTCAGGGCTGTCGACGAGTAGTATCCGTCCTTCCGGCTCGGGCTCATCCTGTAGCTACATGGTGCTGAGGACAGTGGCCAGGGTTTTACTTAACTGGCGCACTTCATAGCGCAGGCTGTCCAGCTCGCTAGGTGGCACTGTTTGCATCTTTGTTTCCACCGTTAGTGAAGGAGCAGTGGGTGCTGCGGGCACTGGGGTGGCCCCACCCTGGCAACGCTGGATAGCAGTATCTGATGTTTCCAGGGGCTGCAGACCCTTTATAGCCTCGTCCTTAAGGGACGAACCTGTTTCAGGGCCCGCAGGGCTTCCTGTAAGCGCCAGGCATAGTCCCGGACACTGTCCTCAGGTTTCTGGACACAGTGGTAGAACCTCATCCGGAGGTCTGTCTCAGTGTGGTTTTCAAACACAGTTTGCAGTCTCTTAAAGATGATGAATACTGATTCCGAGTCTGTGGCTGGCTAGGTTTCAATTTCCCGCTCTGCGGCACGAGTCAATTGTCCCAGCACAACAGCAGCTCTCTGTTTACCGGTCATAGAATACATGTCTAGCACACCGCATATTTTCCTCTTGAATCCGGACAGGGTGTCCGGTTTTCCATTATACTGGGGAAGCCATTTCTGTTAGAACCCTTCTGTTTGTTTTTGTTTCTATCTTGTGTTTTGCGGTCACGTGACCATCTTCCTATATATTCAAGCTACGCCCTTCGGGCCTTGCTGGACTTCAGTGTTGTTTTGACTGTCTCTCTAGCCAGGTGCTTTTGTGCCTATCTATCTCTAGTTTGCTTGGTCCTCTGGACCTCTAGTACTTTTGTCAGTTTTTATTTTGCTACAGGAAGATGGCGGACAATGGCGAGAAATCTCGGGAATGGCGGGAAAACTTCACCACAGTGAGTATTACAGTCTCTTAAGGCGCACAGTACCCGGTGGCAACGGGCATGGAATCCTGTTCGTGACGCCAAGGCTGATGCGCCCCCTGGGCCGTGGGGTACTCGGCAGTCGGGCCTCTGGTTGCTGGGGGATATCATGGTAGCTGGCCCGGTCCGTGACCCAGGGCGGTCAGTAAAAGGGAGGATACTTTATAGGGGATTTAAGAAAGTGTTTGTGACGCCACCTGTGGATTGCGGCTAGAGGGAGCCGCCGCTGTGGAGCAGTCCTCTGGAGCTGGTGTTACGGCAGCAGGGATGGTGTGGCTCTCCACAGGTAGAGGTTGCTCCAGGGCAGCGTGGGGTGTAATGGTGGTGGATCAGGGGAGAGAGACGGCAGGATGGTCCTGGAGGAAAGAAGGACACTCACACGGGAGTAAGCTTCAGTACCTTTACTGGTGATGTTGCAGGCACGGTCCAGGGTACTCCAAGCGAAGGGCACACTTTTTTACTCTCCCCAGTCAGCGGGTATAGGGCCTCCTGATCCGTTGCTTTATTCTCTAAGCTTCTGACCTGCCTGGAGCTAGGTCTAGCTTGGTTACTGTCTCTCTTTGCACCTGCTGACCTGGTGGTAAGGCCTTCTCTTTGGAGATCACTCTCCCTGGATGCTGGGACCTCCGTGACTCCTAGCCCTGGTACTGTAATCAGCGTTTGGTGAACCTGGGACCTGTAGTCCTCCAGGGGTTCCGGTTGTTCCTACTGGGTATAAAGGGTCCCGGTAGACGCGGACCCGGTGTCCGATATATATATATCGGGGTGAGCCTGGTATGCTCCTCTGCCCCCTCACTACTTCTTCCTTCTCCTCTCGCCTTTGGCCACACTCAAGGCCCTCACACATGCTGTAGCCCTTGACTCGCCTAAGCACAGCAGCCAGCATGCTGCTCTCTGAGCGTCAGCACGCTCTCTGCTCAACTCTGAGCTGTGTTCCTCTCTGTGTCTGTGACTCGCCCAGGGGAATGGGGATGACTCGGTACCCGTGCCTTTAGCCTGGCCTTTAGGGATGTCGCGGTGGTCGGCTCCGGGGCCCTTACCCTGGGGTCGCTCCTTAAAAAGGGTGGATATTTGTTAATTTTAAGATAGAGTTTGTGATGCCACCTGTGGCTTCTGGTGAGGATCACCAGCGCTGCGCAGTCCACTGAGGCCGTTGATAAGGCAGCTCGATGGTATAGCTCCCCACAGGTGGAGATAGGCCTCAGGGCAGTGTATGACGGGGAATGCAGGACAGGCGAGACCGAGCCAGGTCTGAGCAAGAACAGGGACAGACACGATAGTCACTTCAGTACATTTTACTGATGGAAATTCAGGCACATCCCGGAGCGCTGTAGGGTGAAGGGTGCATGTCAGGATCCTCCGCAATGAGCGTTTTTTGGGCCTCCTGCTTCTTGCCTCTGCGTAGTAAGTTTCTGACCTTCCTGGAGCTAGGCCTAACTTTGTCTCTGTCCAGCGCTGGCTGACTTTGTGGTAGGGCCTTTTCTTGGATTACACGCACCTTAGCTGCGGGCCTATGTGTCTCCTGGCTCTGTTACGTATCAGCACTTTAGCGATCCTGGGACTTGTAGTTCTCCAGGGATTCCGGTTTATCTTACTGGGTCGTGGAGATCCCGGTAAGCTTCGGACCCGGTGTCCGGTAACCGCTTCGGGGTGAGCCAATTAAGCTCCTCTGCCCCCTATGTGCTAACTCTCTACTCGCCTTCGGCCTACTCGGGCCCTCACTAGGCTGCTCACACTAACGGCAGCTTGCCGTGCTTCACCGATCTTATGGCGCCAGCACGCCTAAAGCTCACCACTCTGAGCTACAACTGAGTCTGGATCTGGATAAGCTCCACTGCAGGATAGCAATTGCAGGAGCTGGAACAGGCTTTTGTCCTCTGAGGTAACTCCTCTCAGGCTGTACTGGACTCACTGCTAAACCAGAATAGACTAACTCTGACTAACTGCCGCCTGGCTCCACCTTCCCTATTTATCTATCCCTAATGGGCTCCCTCTGGTGGTTTGAAGTGGAAGGTGGAGATGTGTGAATGGTTATGGGGGCCTCTTGTGGAGGAATCCTTCAATACACCCTTCTAGGATCTGTGAAACCAAGCACAGCTGGGCATCACATTTGAACACTAAACTGAGCTGCCTAGCTCCACCCTCCCTATACATATCCCTAATGGGCTCCCTCTGCTGGTCTGAGGTGCTAGGGTGGAGGTGTGTGAATGTGTGAGGGCCTCTTGTGGAGAAGTCCATCCATGCACTCTTCTGGGTTCTGTGGCAAGAATGCACAGCAGGGCGCCACATATGTCCTGGTACCTATTTTAACCCCATGAATATTGCTGTTTTTCCTTATTGCATTGACCAAGAGTTCCATCACTATCACGTACAGAAGGGGGGACAGAGGGCACCCTTGTCTAGTCCCGTTTCGTATCGCAAAAGGTAAGGACAAGGTTCCATTGACCCTAACTCTAGCAGTAGGGCCAGAGTACAGGGAAAAAATTAACTGTAAAAATTGTGGTCCAATGCCTATTTGACATAATGCCTCCTTCATAAACCCCCAATGAACCCTGTCAAAGGCCTTCTCTGCATCAACAGATAAAAGGCCCATATATATGGAGCGACTTTTAGCTTTAGAGATTAGCAACATGCTCATAATAGTGTTGTCTCTTGCCTCTCGGCCCTGAATAAATCCAACTTGATCCTACTTGATCAGTATTTATAAGAGAGGGCAACAATGGGGAAAGTCTTTCTGTTAGTATTTTTGAGAGTATTTTAATGTCCACATTTATTAATGATATGGGTCTATAATTAGCTGTGATTGTAAGATCCTTACCTGGTTTAGGGAGAACGTTAATATGAGCTTCCAATGATTGGGGGACAAAACATGTCTTATCATTTAATGAATTAAAGGTTTTGTTCATAACAGGGGATAGCTGAGTTTTAAGGGACTTATAGAATGCTGGAGTAAATCCGTCTGGGCCAGGACTTTTACCAGATGGTGTAGATTGAATTGCAAGATTGACCTCCTGCTCTGTAATGTCCTTTTCCAGTGCCTCAGAAACATGACTATCTAAAGAGGGTAAAGAAGTATCTTGTATGTACTCCTTAATTCGGATAGATAGGTCAGAAGGGGAGAGATCAGAGTATTGCCCTTTAATATTGTACATCTTCTCATAGTTTAAGCGGAATATGTCAATGATTTCTGTAGGATTATGAGCATCCTCCCCATTTTGTTTTTTGATATATGGAACGTATGCCGCCACAGAGCAAGGGTGAAGCAACCTTGAGAGTGCCCGTCCACATTTATCTGACGATTCATAAAAAAAAGTTTTTAATTAGCTCCCTGTGTCTTAGATATTTTTGGTCTAGCAAGATCTTGAGAACATTCCTTTTTTCGGATAATTCTGCAAGAGTGTTAGGCGACAATGTAGGTTTATGCGAGACCTCAAGTGTGTGTATCTGTCTCAAAAGGTCATTTACCTTTAGAGTTCTCTCCTTTTTGAGTTTTGAACCATGCTTAATCAACACGCCTCTCATGACACATTTTAAAGTTTCCCATTGCAGAGGTATTGAGGTCTGATCTGCTTTATGAATCTGCAAAAAAGAATCAATAGAATCCTTTAATTCTGCCATACAGATTTTGTCATTTAGAAAGTGATCATTCATTTTCCATGTCCATGTACGCTGGACCAGGGAGGGTACAGTGTCCATTTTAGGACATGATCAGATATCAAAATCAAGCATCGGAATGATGTCAGTTTGAGGCTAAATACCCTGTCTAACAGGTGATTCTGACAAGCGATCCAGACAAGTAATTTTGACAAGTGATTTTGACAGGTGATTCTGACGAGTGATTTTGACGAGTGATTTTGATGAGTGATTCTGACAAGTGATTCGGACAAGTGATTTTGATGAGTGATTTTGACGAGTGATTCTGACGAGTGATTCTGACAAATGATTTTGACAAGTCATTCTGACAAGTGATTCTGACAAGTGATTTTGACAAATCATTCTGACAAGTGATCCTTACAAGTGATTTTGACAAGTGATTTTGACGAGTGATTTTGATGAGTGATTCTGACAAGTGATTTTGACAAGTGATTTTGACAAGTGATTCTGACAAGTGATTTTGACAAGTGATTTTGATGAGTGATTCTGACAAGTGATTCTGACGAGTGATTCTGACGAGTGATTTTGACAAGTGATTTTGACAAGTGATTTTGACGAGCGATTCTGATGAGTGATTTTGATGAGTGATTCTGACGAGTGATTTTGACTAGTGATTCTGACAAGTGATTCTGACGAGTGATTTTGACAAGTGATTCTGACAAGTAATTTTGACAAATGATTCTGACAAGTGATCCTTACAAGTGATTTTGACAAGTTATTTTGACGAGTGATTCTGACAAGTGATTTTGATGAGTGATTCTGACAAGTGATTTTGACAATTGATTTTTACAAGTGATTCTGACAAGTGATTTTGACAAGTGATTTTGACAAGTGATTCTGACAAGTGATTTTGACGAGTGATTTTGACGAGTGATTCTAACGAGTGATTTTGACAAGTGATTTTGACAAGTGATTCCGACAAGTGATTTTGACGAGTGATTTTGATGCGTGATTCTGACGAGTGATTCTGATGAGTGATTTTGATGAGTGATTCTGACGAGTGATTTTGACAAGTCATTCTGACAAGTGACTTTGACAAGTGACTTTTACAACTATAATAATAATAATAAAAAACAAAATAACTTCGCTGATGGGACTTGAACCCAAAATTCTGTATTCCAAATCCAGTGCACTAAGCACTAAGCTAGAAACTCAGTTGTGAAAGCTGTGGATTTGTATTTGCTTATATAATTTTCAGTGCAAACTGGTCTATAACTCATTGGGACTTATGCACAGACTTCAAGCAAGCCAAATTCAAATGATGTTTGATTTTGATGTGTGAGTCTGATGTGTTACTTTCTTCAAACATCAGAATCAAAATCATAATGACTTTTAGTCACCCTGAGTATTTTCATGGTTAATGTCATAAGACAAGAAAAGCTACAAGCTACTATTACTTGACTGGATAGCGCAATGGTAAAACATCAGCCTCTGAAATTACAGTGTCAGAATTCAAATCCTGATGGAAATACATTTTTTTTTTTTAAATTAATTATGCCTATTTAGCACACAAACTACAGGGGTGTTTTACTTTTAATATCTGACACTCTGATTGTCATCCTGACGTGTTACGAGTTTCAGACACGCTGTCTATTTGCATGTTAAATTACATAGCCAAAGTAAATCACTTGGCAGAATCACTTGTCAAAATCACTTATCAAAATCAGTTCTCAGACAGGGTATTTAGCCTCAAACTGACATCATTCTGATTTTGATATCTGATCATGTGCTAAAATGGACACTGTAGGAGGGAACGGAAATAGATAGGAAGATTGGGGCATGGTCAGACCACAATATGTCACCTATTGTAGCAGATGGGTTCCAAGAGAGAGCGTGATGACTCAACAGGAAGAAATCAATTCATAAAGAAAAAATGACGTATACGAACATATGCAAAAAAACCCAAAGTTTATTATAAACGCAAGATATAACAAGCATACACAATGAAGAGAATGGCATAAATACATTGGTAGTAAGCTAATAAGAGAGATACCACAAACTGAATAACCACATACTAGAAAGTTTAAGAATCAATAATTGTAGTAAGTAAGGGTATGGGTATGTCAAGCATATGCCATAACCCAGCTACAAAAGTGTAAAGTATCAAGAAACTTATACTTAGGGGTGACGATACCTGGACTGACATACTGACAAACACATGTGAGTAATAGTATATATTTATCCATCTTTGAGTGCTAAATGGATTTACCTTTTTACTACTTATTTATGCACTGTGCACTTTAGCATCTCAATGGAGTTTCTTGATACTTTACACTTTTGTAGCTGGGTTATGGCATACATGTGCAGATCTGATCTTTGTTAGGGAGGTACCAGTTTGCTATTCTATATCTTGATTCTGCTATTTTGAGTTTGAGGAACACATATCTGCCTTGATCATCAATGAGAGAGTCTGTGAGAGTATAGGCCAACGACTTGTGTATGGCTATGGATACACCCTTAGAGCGTGAATCCGGATTAGTGCTGTGGAACCACCGAGAGTAATACCTATCTCCAAAAACAGGCATATGCCCAGTTTTAAAGTGCATTTCCTGTAACATAAGAACCTGGACTCTTTGTTTGTGCATAGAGTACAAAATTTGTGAACGTTTCTGTGGGACATTAAAGCCTCTTACATTCAGTGAGCCTACTTTAAGAGAGGACATGATTACCAAGGGGGACGAAAGGAGTGGGGCAAGAAGGAAAACGGAAATACACAGAAAACTAAGAAGAAATTACGGGATATATAAAATATAAACCAAAACAAAATTATAAAACAAAATGAAAGCAAAACAATCTGATGAGAGGAAATAGGTATATTTTACACCTGCACAGCAGAGTGTAAACCCCCCTGGGAGGATGGGCTTTCTACTGGGGAGCCCCCCCCCCCCAAACCAGACATCAGGCCATACCATTTTGTCTTAAAACCTATGATAGAAAAGCAGCCAAAAGCTGTCAAAGATTAGCATCTACTTATCATTATATTAAACGTTGAATCAGTATATCACATATCAGAGGATCTGGGGCCCAAGGACCTATAAGCCCTATCTAGCTCCAACTCATTCTCTAAGGGCAGACCCAAGATAGAGTTAAACAAATGACGTAGTGTCTCATCCAGTTCATGGTGTTCAGTTGTCTCTGTAAATCCTCTAATCCTAATATTGTTGCGCCTTCCTCTGTTTTCAATATCATCTATCAAATCTGTTAGGTATTCCAGTTGGTATGAGTGAGAAGACAAAGTTTGTTCCTGAGAATTTACTTGTTGAGCGATGGATGCTGTATGTGATTCAGCAGCAGACACTTTTTCTGTTAACTCTTGCATGTCCCCTCTAAGGGAGGCTGCTTCAGCCCTGTAAGAGGACTCCAGTCTAGACATATAATTCTCCATGTCCCTCTGGTTGGAATAGCTCGTATTCGATCTCTGAGGTCTCTCCACACTGCCTCACATTGTAATGAGTCATCCTGTTGGTTCTCCTCTGAGCAGCCAGGGGAAGAAGAATGTAATAATGCAGGGAAGGAGCCTCTCTCAGGGGAACTCCGGGCATCAGTGTGTGACTGGGGCCTCTGCAGGTCTGGACCCGCAGAAGAGATAAGTACTGCCAATCTGGTGTGTCCAGGGGCCGGGTGTCACGCTGTCTCTGTATACTGGAGGTAGGGGGCCTAAGCTGACCCTAAGCTGGGGCCCTGACTAATCCCTCAACCTGGAGGTACTGTTAAAGGTACAGAGGTCCAGGCCGCCAGCGTAACCCCTACCTCCTGAAGATCCCTGCACCTCAGTAATCTAGTCCTGAGAAGGACCCCGATCACAACCAAAGGGAACAAGAAATAATATGCCCAAACACAGTATTTAGACGAACGAGACAGTACAAGGGAAAAACCAAAACCACCTTGCATACAAACAACTTCTCAACTACAACAGAGGGAAAACCAACGGGAAAGGAGATAAATGATAAAGCGAGGAAAGGGAAAAAACACTTCCAAATACACTTATCTCAGCAACTCCAAACACCACGATCCGCTCTGTCAGTCTGAATGAAATGCTTTCACCGACACCTCCCAAACAGACCAGCAGGTATATGAAGGAGTCTCACTACAGAAGTATTGATTGCAGCTGGGCGAGGCAGGACCTCATCTAGCCCAGAGAGAGAGAGAGAATTAACTCCCTCACTGCCGAGAAACACAAAGCACCAACAAGTCAGCTGCGAGAAGTCAGGCTGTGTACTCGTGACGATCTTCGTGGCAACACACCCGTGACAGTACCCCCCCTTCTACGAGGGACCTCCGGACCCTCAGGGCCAGGTTTATCCGGGTGAGTCGTGTGGAAGGCCCGAACTAATCGGTCTGCGTTAATATCCGACGCAGGAACCCACATCCTCTCCTCAGGACCATACCCCTTCCAATGAACCAGGTACTGAAGGGACCGGCGATTAAAGCGTGAATCAATGACCCTCGATACCTGGAACTCCAAGTTACCATTGACCACCACTGGAGGGGGAGGTAAAGGTGACGGTACCACCGGCGCCACATACCTCTTAAGCAACGATCTGTGGAACACGTTGTGAATTTTAAACGTAGGGGGGAGGTCAAGACGGAATGCCACCGGATTAATAATAGAACTGATTCTGTACGGCCCGATGAACCTGGGACCCAGTTTCCAGGAGGGAACCTTAAGTTTTATATTCCTGGTAGACAACCATACCCGATCGTTCACACTTAGGTCCGGACCAGACACTCTCCTCCTATCAGCCATACGTTTGTATCGGTTCCCCATAGTATTCAGATTCTTCAGCACCCCTCTCCATACTGAAGCGAGTGATGAGGAAAATCGTTCCTCCTCAGGAACCCCCGAAGAGCCCCCCCCACTGAAAGTACAAAACTGGGGGTGAAAACCATATGCCCCAAAAAACGGGGACTTACCAGTGGACTCGCTCCGCCTATTATTAAGAGCAAACTCTGCCAGAGGTAAGAAAGAAGCCCAGTCCTCCTGGTTCTCTGACACAAAACACCGGAGATATGTCTCCAAGCTCTGGTTCATACGTTCCGTCTGACCATTGGTCTGAGGATGAAAAGCCGATGAGAATGACAACTGCATCCCCCGCCGTGCACAAAACGCCTTCCAGAACTTAGACACAAACTGAGACCCCCGATCAGACACCACCTCGGAGGGTACCCGATGAAGCCTCACAATCTCCCCAATGAACACCTGCGCAAGAGTTTTAGCATTAGGGAGAGCCGGAAGAGCGATAAAATGTGCCATCTTGCTGAACCTGTCCACTACAACGAGTATGACCGTTTTACCCGAAGACGGAGGGAGGTCCGTAATAAAGTCCATAGACAGATGAGTCCAAGGACGCTCCGGGATCTTCAAAGGTAAGAGGGCCCCAGACGGATGGGTATGTGAGGTCTTAGAGCGCGCACAAACCCCACAGGACGCGACAAAAGTTACCACCTCCTTATGTAAATTAGGCCACCAAAACCGACGCGAGAGGAGATCCACAGTAGCTTTACTCCCCGGGTGTCCTGCAAAAACTGAGTTATGGTGTGCCTCGATCACCTTTTGTCGCAACTGATCTGGAACAAACAATCTCCCTGGAGGTCCAACAGGGGCGTCCCCCTGAGCCTCCAATACCTCCTCCTCCAGCTCAGAGCATACTGCCGAAACCACCACCCCCTCCTGAAGGATAGGAATCGGGTCGTCCGTATTCCCGGCCCCCGGGAAACTACGAGATAAGGCATCCGCCTTTACATTTTTTGACCCAGGACGATATGTAACGACAAAATTAAACCTGGTAAAAAACAATGACCACCTAGCTTGTCTGGGATTCAGACGTTTCGCGGACTCCAGATATAGCAGGTTCTTGTGATCGGTGATGACGGTGACCGGATGAACAGCCCCCTCCAGAAAATGGCGCCACTCCTCAAAAGCTAACTTAATGGCCAAGAGTTCCCTATTGCCGACATCGTAATTCCTCTCAGCGGACGACAATTTTTTAGAGAAAAAGGCGCACGGATGCCACTTACCAGGGGACGAACCCTGTGACAATACTGCTCCCACCCCTACCTCGGAAGCGTCTACCTCTACAATGAATGGCTGAGACGCATCAGGTTGAATGAGAATGGGCGCCGAGGCAAAACATTTTTTCAAAGAGGAGAATGCTTGACAAGCCTTGTCAGACCACCTAGAAAAATCCGTCCCCTTTTTAGTCATGTCAGTGAGAGGCTTAACCATGGACGAGAAATTACGAATGAACTTCCGGTAATAATTAGCAAACCCCAGGAAACGTTGTAGTGCCTTAAGATTCTCTGGCCGATCCCACTCAAGAACTGCCCGCACTTTCCCAGGGTCCATACGAAAACCGGACGCTGAAACCAGGAAGCCTAAAAACTGGAGTTCCTGTACGGCGAACACACACTTTTCCCACTTGGCATACAGTTTATTATCCCGCAAGATCTGTAACACCTGCCTAACGTGCTCCTGATGAGACACCAGATCCGGCGAGTAAATTAGGATATCATCCAGATATATGACAACAAACTGTCCCACCAAGCGGCGAAAAATGTCATTAACAAAGTGTTGGAACACCGCCGGGGCATTAGTCAGACCGAATGGCATGACAAGGTTCTCATAATGCCCCTCCGGAGTGTTAAATGCCGTCTTCCACTCATCCCCCTCCTTCATCCTAATCAGATTGTACGCCCCCCTGAGATCCAACTTAGAAAACCATTTGGCGCCCACGATCTGATTAAAGAGATCGGGAATAAGTGGGAGCGGATACGGATCTCGGACCGTAATCCGATTAAGTTCACGGAAATCCAGGCAAGGGCGTAGGCCTCCATCTTTCTTCTTAACAAAGAAGAACCCCGCAGCCACCGGTGAAGATGAAGGTCTAATATGCCCCTTAGCCAGACTTTCTGAGATATAATCCTTCATGGCCTGCCTCTCAGGACCAGAAAGGTTATACAACCTAGCTTTAGGTAACTTGGCCTCAGGGAGCAGTTTTACAGAACAGTCATACACGCGATGAGGAGGTAGTTCCTGACACCCTTTCTCCGAGAATACATCCTCAAAGTCCGCCAGAAATGGAGGTAAGACCCAAGGAGTAACCGCACCAATGACCGTGTTCATGCAGTTTTTATTACAGAATTTACTCCATTGGCTTATCTCCCTGGTTTGCCAATTAATAACCGGGTTATGCTTAGCTAACCAAGGAAGGCCCAACACAATAGGAGTGGGAAGACCCTACAACACGTAGCAAGACAACAGTTCTTTATGTATTGCCCCCACTTGAAGTTTTACGTCATGCACAACTTGCAAAAAACTTCCCTGCCCGAGAGGCCTGGCATCGATCGAGAATATGGGGATGGGTTTAGCCAACTCACTCAACCGCATACCTTGAACCTGGGCAAACCGAGCATCAACCAGATTAGCCCCGGCCCCACTATCCAGAAGAACAGATATCCTCTCAGTTCTCGTACCCACCACCACCTCCGCCGGTACGAGAAACTGAGACGAACCTAGGGACGAAATACCTACTCCCAGATTGCCGTCCACCACACAACCTGGGATCAACAGTTTTCCGACGACTCTTCACTCTGCAAGGGACGGGATGGACACCCCCCAATAAAATGTCCCTTTCTCCCGCAGAAGAAACACCTTCCTGCCTTATGGCGCACCACCGGTCCCCTCCCCCGAAATGATGTCCCTCCTAATTGCATAGGCTCCTCTGGACTGACCAGGGGAACCACCATATGAGGGGACCTTGTAGGAGGTGGAGTCATCACAGGGGGTAGAGTTATCCCGCACCTCTCCCGAAGCCGTCTGTCCACGCGAATAGCGAGGGCCATAGCGGCTTCCAGAGACACAGGAGAGTCATACTGTGCCAACACATCCTGTAATTTGTCGGATAAACCATGACAAAACTGGCTCCTAAGAGCCGGGTCATTCCACTGGGTGTCCGTGGCCCACCTACGGAACTCCGAACAGAATTCCTCCGCCGGACGATCTCCCTGCTGGATCCTACGTAACTTAGACTCAGCAAGGGAGATCCGATCTGGGTCATCATATACGAGTCCCAGGGCAGCGAAAAACCTATCCACTGACTGGAGAGCCGGGGAACCCGGGGGAAGAGAGAACGCCCAAGATTGTGGGTCCCCTTGTAGGAGCGAGATGACAATTCCCACCCTTTGTTCTTCACTCCCCGATGACCGAGGCCGCAGCCGAAAGTACAATTTACATGCCTCCCGGAAAACAAAAAACTTGTCCCGCCCCCCAGTGAACCTATCAGGGAGAGCTACTTTAGGTTCTGGTCCGGCTTGCTCCTGAGGATGCCAAACCTTGGACCTAACGTCCGCCAGCTCCATGGACAAACTCCGCAATTGCCGAGCTAGACCGGCTACTGGATCCATAGTAGCTGGAGAATAACTAAGTGGGTCGGTGAAAATGTCACGCTGTCTCTGTATACTGGAGGTAGGGGGCCTAAGCTGACCATAAGCTGGGGCCCTGACTAATCCCTCAACCTGGAGGTACTGTTAAAGGTACAGAGGTCCAGGCCGCCAGCGTAACCCCTACCTCCTGAAGATCCCTGCACCTCAGTAATCTAGTCCTGAGAAGGACCCCGATCACAACCAAAGGGAACAAGAAATAATATGCCCAAACACAGTATTTAGACGAACGAGACAGTACAAGGGAAAAACCAAAACCACCTTGCATACAAACAACTTCTCAACTACAACAGAGGGAAAACCAACGGGAAAGGAGATAAATGATAAAGCGAGGAAAGGGAAAAAACACTTCCAAATACACTTATCTCAGCAACTCCAAACACCACGATCCGCTCTGTCAGTCTGAATGAAATGCTTTCACCGACACCTCCCAAACAGACCAGCAGGTATATGAAGGAGTCTCACTACAGAAGTATTGATTGCAGCTGGGCGAGGCAGGACCTCATCTAGCCCAGAGAGAGAGAGAGAATTAACTCCCTCACTGCCGAGAAACACAAAGCACCAACAAGTCAGCTGCGAGAAGTCAGGCTGTGTACTCGTGACGATCTTCGTGGCAACACACCCGTGACAGTACCCCCCCTTCTACGAGGGACCTCCGGACCCTCAGGGCCAGGTTTATCCGGGTGAGTCGTGTGGAAGGCCCGAACTAATCGGTCTGCGTTAATATCCGACGCAGGAACCCACATCCTCTCCTCAGGACCATACCCCTTCCAATGAACCAGGTACTGAAGGGACCGGCGATTAAAGCGTGAATCAATGACCCTCGATACTTGGAACTCCAAGTTACCATTGACCACCACTGGAGGGGGAGGTAAAGGTGACGGTACCACCGGCGCCACATACCTCTTAAGCAACGATCTGTGGAACACGTTGTGAATTTTAAACGTAGGGGGGAGGTCAAGACGGAATGCCACCGGATTAATAATAGAACTGATTCTGTACGGCCCGATGAACCTGGGACCCAGTTTCCAGGAGGGAACCTTAAGTTTTATATTCCTGGTAGACAACCATACCCGATCGTTCACACTTAGGTCCGGACCAGACACTCTCCTCCTATCAGCCATACGTTTGTATCGGTTCCCCATAGTATTCAGATTCTTCAGCACCCCTCTCCATACTGAAGCGAGTGATGAGGAAAATCGTTCCTCCTCAGGAACCCCCGAAGAGCCCCCCCCACTGAAAGTACAAAACTGGGGGTGAAAACCATATGCCCCAAAAAACGGGGACTTACCAGTGGACTCGCTCCGCCTATTATTAAGAGCAAACTCTGCCAGAGGTAAGAAAGAAGCCCAGTCCTCCTGGTTCTCTGACACAAAACACCGGAGATATGTCTCCAAGCTCTGGTTCATACGTTCCGTCTGACCATTGGTCTGAGGATGAAAAGCCGATGAGAATGACAACTGCATCCCCCGCCGTGCACAAAACGCCTTCCAGAACTTAGACACAAACTGAGACCCCCGATCAGACACCACCTCGGAGGGTACCCCATGAAGCCTCACAATCTCCCCAATGAACACCTGCGCAAGAGTTTTAGCATTAGGGAGAGCCGGAAGAGCGATAAAATGTGCCATCTTGCTGAACCTGTCCACTACAACGAGTATGACCGTTTTACCCGAAGACGGAGGGAGGTCCGTAATAAAGTCCATAGACAGATGAGTCCAAGGACGCTCCGGGATCTTCAAAGGTAAGAGGGCCCCAGACGGATGGGTATGTGAGGTCTTAGAGCGCGCACAAACCCCACAGGACGCGACAAAAGTTACCACCTCCTTATGTAAATTAGGCCACCAAAACCGACGCGAGAGGAGATCCACAGTAGCTTTACTCCCCGGGTGTCCTGCAAAAACTGAGTTATGGTGTGCCTCGATCACCTTTTGTCGCAACTGATCTGGAACAAACAATCTCCCTGGAGGTCCAACAGGGGCGTCCCCCTGAGCCTCCAATACCTCCTCCTCCAGCTCAGAGCATACTGCCGAAACCACCACCCCCTCCTGAAGGATAGGAATCGGGTCGTCCGTATTCCCGGCCCCCGGGAAACTACGAGATAAGGCATCCGCCTTTACATTTTTTGACCCAGGACGATATGTAACGACAAAATTAAACCTGGTAAAAAACAATGACCACCTAGCTTGTCTGGGATTCAGACGTTTCGCGGACTCCAGATATAGCAGGTTCTTGTGATCGGTGATGACGGTGACCGGATGAACAGCCCCCTCCAGAAAATGGCGCCACTCCTCAAAAGCTAACTTAATGGCCAAGAGTTCCCTATTGCCGACATCGTAATTCCTCTCAGCGGACGACAATTTTTTAGAGAAAAAGGCGCACGGATGCCACTTACCAGGGGACGAACCCTGTGACAATACTGCTCCCACCCCTACCTCGGAAGCGTCTACCTCTACAATGAATGGCTGAGGCTCATCAGGTTGAATGAGTATGGGCGCCGAGGCAAAACATTTTTTCAAAGAGGAGAATGCTTGACAAGCCTTGTCAGACCACCTAGAAAAATCCGTCCCCTTTTTAGTCATGTCAGTGAGAGGCTTAACCATGGACGAGAAATTACGAATGAACTTCCGGTAATAATTAGCAAACCCCAGGAAACGTTGTAGTGCCTTAAGATTCTCTGGCCGATCCCACTCAAGAACTGCCCGCACTTTCCCAGGGTCCATACGAAAACCGGACGCTGAAACCAGGAAGCCTAAAAACTGGAGTTCCTGTACGGCGAACACACACTTTTCCCACTTGGCATACAGTTTATTATCCCGCAAGATCTGTAACACCTGCCTAACGTGCTCCTGATGAGACACCAGATCCGGCGAGTAAATTAGGATATCATCCAGATATATGACAACAAACTGTCCCACCAAGCGGCGAAAAATGTCATTAACAAAGTGTTGGAACACCGCCGGGGCATTAGTCAGACCGAATGGCATGACAAGGTTCTCATAATGCCCCTCCGGAGTGTTAAATGCCGTCTTCCACTCATCCCCCTCCTTCATCCTAATCAGATTGTACGCCCCCCTGAGATCCAACTTAGAAAACCATTTGGCGCCCACGATCTGATTAAAGAGATCGGGAATAAGTGGGAGCGGATACGGATCTCGGACCGTAATCCGATTAAGTTCACGGAAATCCAGGCAAGGGCGTAGGCCTCCATCTTTCTTCTTAACAAAGAAGAACCCCGCAGCCACCGGTGAAGATGAAGGTCTAATATGCCCCTTAGCCAGACTTTCTGAGATATAATCCTTCATGGCCTGCCTCTCAGGACCAGAAAGGTTATACAACCTAGCTTTAGGTAACTTGGCCTCAGGGAGCAGTTTTACAGAACAGTCATACACGCGATGAGGAGGTAGTTCCTGACACCCTTTCTCCGAGAATACATCCTCAAAGTCCGCCAGAAATGGAGGTAAGACCCAAGGAGTAACCGCACCAATGACCGTGTTCATGCAGTTTTTATTACAGAATTTACTCCATTGGCTTATCTCCCTGGTTTGCCAATTAATAACCGGGTTATGCTTAGCTAACCAAGGAAGGCCCAACACAATAGGAGTGGGAAGACCCTCCAACACGTAGCAAGACAACAGTTCTTTATGTATTGCCCCCACTTGAAGTTTTACGTCATGCACAACTTGCAAAAAACTTCCCTGCCCGAGAGGCCTGGCATCGATCGAGAATATGGGGATGGGTTTAGCCAACTCACTCAACCGCATACCTTGAACCCGGGCAAACCGAGCATCAACCAGATTAGCCCCGGCCCCACTATCCAGAAGAACAGATATCCTCTCAGTTCTCGTACCCACCACCACCTCCGCCGGTACGAGAAACTGAGACGAACCTAGGGACGAAATACCTACTCCCAGATTGCCGTCCACCACACAACCTGGGATCAACAGTTTTCTGATGACTCTTCACTCTGCAAGGGACGGGATGGACACCCCCCAATAAAATGTCCCTTTCTCCCGCAGAAGAAACACCTTCCTGCCTTATGGCGCACCACCGGTCCCCTCCCCCGAAATGATGTCCCTCCTAATTGCATAGGCTCCTCTGGACTGACCAGGGGAACCACCATATGAGGGGACCTTGTAGGAGGTGGAGTCATCACAGGGGGTAGAGTTATCCCGCACCTCTCCCGAAGCCGTCTGTCCACGCGAATAGCGAGGGCCATAGCGGCTTCCAGAGACACAGGAGAGTCATACTGTGCCAACACATCCTGTAATTTGTCGGATAAACCATGACAAAACTGGCTCCTAAGAGCCGGGTCATTCCACTGGGTGTCCGTGGCCCACCTACGGAACTCCGAACAGAATTCCTCCGCCGGACGATCTCCCTGCTGGATCCTACGTAACTTAGACTCAGCAAGGGAGATCCGATCTGGGTCATCATATACGAGTCCCAGGGCAGCGAAAAACCTATCCACTGACTGGAGAGCCGGGGAACCCGGGGGAAGAGAGAACGCCCAAGATTGTGGGTCCCCTTGTAGGAGCGAGATGACAATTCCCACCCTTTGTTCTTCACTCCCCGATGACCGAGGCCGCAGCCGAAAGTACAATTTACATGCCTCCCGGAAAACAAAAAACTTGTCCCGCCCCCCAGTGAACCTATCAGGGAGAGCTACTTTAGGTTCTGGTCCGGCTTGCTCCTGAGGATGCCAAACCTTGGACCTAACGTCCGCCAGCTCCATGGACAAACTCTGCAATTGCCGAGCTAGACCGGCTACTGGATCCATAGTAGCTGGAGAATAACTAAGTGGGTCGGTGAAAATGTCACGCTGTCTCTGTATACTGGAGGTAGGGGGCCTAAGCTGACCATAAGCTGGGGCCCTGACTAATCCCTCAACCTGGAGGTACTGTTAAAGGTACAGAGGTCCAGGCCGCCAGCGTAACCCCTACCTCCTGAAGATCCCTGCACCTCAGTAATCTAGTCCTGAGAAGGACCCCGATCACAACCAAAGGGAACAAGAAATAATATGCCCAAACACAGTATTTAGACGAACGAGACAGTACAAGGGAAAAACCAAAACCACCTTGCATACAAACAACTTCTCAACTACAACAGAGGGAAAACCAACGGGAAAGGAGATAAATGATAAAGCGAGGAAAGGGAAAAAACACTTCCAAATACACTTATCTCAGCAACTCCAAACACCACGATCCGCTCTGTCAGTCTGAATGAAATGCTTTCACCGACACCTCCCAAACAGACCAGCAGGTATATGAAGGAGTCTCACTACAGAAGTATTGATTGCAGCTGGGCGAGGCAGGACCTCATCTAGCCCAGAGAGAGAGAGAGAATTAACTCCCTCACTGCCGAGAAACACAAAGCACCAACAAGTCAGCTGCGAGAAGTCAGGCTGTGTACTCGTGACGATCTTCGTGGCAACACACCCGTGACACCGGGGCACCAAGTGATCCTCTACCACGCACCTGAGCTCCGAAGGTGCAAAGCCAGAATCTGCCATCTTGGACTGAGGGAGATCCCCCGCAGCAGCAACAAGGCCTCCCGCGTCTCCCCAAGTCCAGGAAGCCAGGTCCGCGTCCTCCGCCGATGAAGGTATCGTCCGCTCTGCTAATGTTGATGTGGGGGAGCATTTACCCCAGGACCTTTGGACCTCCGATGCAGGAGATGAGGAGCGCTAGGCAGGGACAGCCGATGCCATCTTAGATCCCACTCTTGCAGGAGAGGCAGATGCTGCAATTTCTTAGGTAGCGGGTAATATTTGTTGGAGGGACCCGCTGAGTACTCACACTGGTCTGCATTATATTCTTCTTCTTTTTTGCCGGCATTGGAAGTGTTTTGACCTGATTTGAAGTGATAGGCATGCCCTGAAGCTGGTCTAGGGATGGGAGCAGACAACCATGCGACTTCACTCCTCCATAGCCAGGCCACGCCCCCCCATTCAAAGAAATTTCAACAAATTCTTGATGTAAACATTAAGATTTGAGAGTCCTCAGTGGCTGATACCTTTTAATGGTTAACTGAAAAGATGGTAACAAGTTGCAAGCTTTCGAGACTACTCAGGTCTCTTCATCAGGCATAGTATGACACAAAATCTGAAGAGTCACATATTTATACACAATAAGACACAGAAATAATGAAATAAATGAGACAGGTAATGTAAAGCAGAGCTATTACTGTGGGAGAAAGGTAAACAGTTCTGGCTGTAAATATTGGTTTAGTTCATAGATAAGGACTGTGAAAGTTTTATTGTCTAATGATTGAGATTTCGAGGGTTATGATGACCCCAAAGCTCTGTGAAGCTCATTCCTTAGTTGATGTAAGTAAAGAAAGCAAAGAAAGGAGCACAAATAGCGCTGTTATCCAATAGACAGCAGTAAAGATAAAAGGGAAATTGCTCACCTCTGTGAGAATTCCAGCAGACCCTTAAACCGCAGGGGTTAAACGAAATCACAGAAGTTTTTCTTTGAGAATTCCAGCAGTCACTTTTTACACCTCCCCAGTTCTTTTTCAATACCCAACATATAGCCACCTCTCCCCAAACCCACACTCCTGTTATCACCGCCCACATTATAGCCTTCCAGTTACCTCTCACCACTCTTACAGCTCTGTTTTTCAGCTGACAAAACAAATCAGGAGCCCTAGTGTAGCGGGCTATGTGCCTAGCGTGACTGTACACAGCAACTTGAGCAAGTATTTAAGTTCTAGCCCTCCATGGTTCATCATGATTAATATGAAAATTATTGGTATTAAAAGGTCATTTCAAATCTCAGGGAGACAGAAAAATTTGGGAATATAAACTAATGGTGACGTTTGACACCTTCAGAGCAGGAATGAATGTGTTGTTTGGATTTATGTCATTCTACATCAACTAAGGAATGTGCTCCTCAGAGCTTTGGGGTCATCATAACCCTGGACCAGACCTCAATCACTGGACAATAAAACTTTCACAGTCCTTATCTATGAACTAATCCAATATTTACAGCCAGAACTGTTTACCTTTCTCCCACAGTAATAGCTCTGCTTTACATTACCTGTCTCATCTATTGCATTATTTCTGTGTCCTATTGTGTATAAATATGTGACTCTTCAGATTTTGTGTCATACTATGCCTGATGAAGAGACCTGAGTAGTCTCGAAAGCTTGCAACTTGTTACCATCTTTTCAGTTAACCATTAAAAGGTATCAGCCACTGAGGACTCTCAAATCTTAATATTTTTCTAATAATTTTTCCATGGCTAGCACAGTACAAAAATATATATTTTCCCTGATGTAAACATAACACCATCTGTAATAAGCTAAAATTGAAAAGAGGATGGCTTCTACAAATGGATAATAATCCTAAACACGTCAAAATCAAGATCTTCACTGGTAAAGCCCCCCACTCATAACACATTAGGTAGCTGTCAGCCAAAAGATTGTTCAACTGACAGCCATCTCTTCTGAGCCCCTTATATACAAGAACGTTCAGCTTGGCTCCTGTGTTCTCTATGAGAGCGACTAATAAACTCCACTGTCAGCAGCTTATCTGCTGGAAAACAGAATGAGCTACCATTGGAAATACAACATGCAGGCTCCTTCTCTCCTCCAACATCATCTGTAGGGTACGTTCATATGACTGTATTGTCGGTCCCAGTGTTTTCCGTGAAAAAACTGACAGAACTAGACACAGACAGATCTAGGTCCATTGGGCTGTTTAGATAAGTGTTTGAAAAAAAGCAAGTGAAAAAAATCATAGCACGCATAGGTTCTTCCTTACAATGGATGAGAGTAAACCATTCAAGTCCAAAGGTGCACAAAAAAACAGATCCCACACAGATCATCCATATAGCTTCCATTTTTTTATGGATACATTTCCATTATTAACCTAGAAAACTGTATTTGGTCTTGTAAATGATAATAACTGTTGATGGAAAAGAAGGATGGTGTACAGACCACAACTGACCCCCAAACTGATGAAAATCATCCATTTTTCTGGATGAAAAGATAAATGTCCCTTTCTTGTCTGATGTCAGATTCTCGCTGCTCCACAGTCTGGGAATTCTGATGGATTTTTTATTATATAATGCATCAAATGTTTTCTCCTGGTGAAAGGTCTGGACTGCAGGTGGCCGGTTCTTCACCTGAACTCTTCCTCTTCGATGCCATGCTGCTGTGATGGATGTAGTATGTGGTTTAGCATTGTCTTGCCAAAATATGCAAAAAAAGATCCAACAAATACACAGAAAAAAAGTATGCAAAAAGAGGGATAACCTAAAAATCTAAAAATAGTCAATGCTTATTAACATGCAAGACATATTAAAAATATTTAAAAAGCACAAATGGCTGTAAGCCTGTAACATAAATTTTCCAGACCACAGCACTATAGTGCTAGGATCTACCCTGTCTGTCAATAAGGTAATTTAGGAACCCAAAAGTTAATACCACCTTAATACAGATATATTACTGTATAATGTACCAATAATATGAAAATTGTTACATCAATGACCCAGGCCCTAAAATAAGGGCAAGTATTAAAGTGTATAGTGGGTTAAAGATATACACGCCCAATAAATAATGCACAAAAGCACAAAATAAAAGATGATAAAGAGGAGTGTATACAACAATTGTATGATAGAGTCAGAAAAGTTGCAGAAAAATCCTACTGCCGGCACAATAGCAAATAGCCACACAGAGTGAAGGTAAATGTGAAGTTTGTGCCACCTGAGTCATAGATATAACAATTTTCATATTATTGGTATAGCTGTGATTTGGGTTATATTATAATATACCTTTATTAAGGTGGTATCAACTTTTGGTTTCCTAAATTACCTTATTGACAGACAGGGTAGATCCTAGCATTATAGAGCTGCGGTCTGGAAAATTTGTCATTTGTGCTTTTTAAATATTTTTAATATGTCTTGTTTGGCTTGTATGTTAATATACATTGACTATTTTTAGGTGATCCCTCTTTTTGCAACACCTCTGTATAAGGCTCATCATTGATCACTCCTTTCATGTGTAAGCTGCCCGTGTCAGAGGCACTAATGCAGCCCCAGACCATCAGAGATGCAGGAACTAAGCGCTGATAACAAGCTGGATGGTCCCTCTGCTCTGCAGTCTGCAGGACAAGGCATCCACAGTTTCCATAAATAATTTCATATTTTTATTCATCCGACCTCAGAACAGTTAATATCTTCTGATTTGATTTCTATGTTCTGCAGTGAATATAATATGGCTAAAAGAGATTTCCAAATCATTACATTCCTGTTCTCTTTATACATTTACACAGCGTCACAAGTTTTTTGGAATTGGGGTTGTAAATATATCTATAAATATTTCTATCTACATGTGTACATCCATCAGAATAACTGCTCTTAGCGATGTCACAATATCAGAGTTCTAGAATGTTGATGTCACACAAGTCATGAAGTCACAATATGAAGAACTGATAAAACTTCTGCTCACGGCCTCCTCCACTGAGGGTTATAGAATTTGTGGAGTGAGGATATTTTTGCAATTCTGATTGAGTGAGCAAAATGTCTGAGTATAAGCGCAAACGTCGCTTTATTATTGAGTCTATTACAGAGAGCAGCGGTATTGATGACCAGGTGAGTGGCGGATTCTGGAGTATGTTGTTTATTTGAAATTCTGGAAATTTGAAGACTTTTTTTTACTTTTCATTATTTCCTTTTCCCAGTTACTGGTCAATAAAAAATGCCGCAGAGTTTTTGCGTCCGACACAGAGGACAGCAGCAGTGATGAGAATCTCCATCAGGTGAGCGCTCACTTCTCTCCAGCACTGTCTGCGGCTCTGGGGGTCTACTGGAGATCAGGGGACGCCCCATTCTGTGATTATGCCACTGTATCGCTGCTAATCCTTCATTCTCAAGGTCTTTATATTTCTTTATTTCAGTCTCATCCACTTATTTCAAGGTCTCCAAGGAGCCTTGAAGATGAAGATGGTGGCTCTGGTCCCCACCTGCTATACATAGAGTCAGGCATTTAATAAAGCGTCTGGAAGGATCATAAATTCCTTCCTGTAAAATAAGAAAATTAGATTTTTATTGATTAGGAAAACTGAACGACACAGAAGTAAATGACGATGTTTCTTCTTTTCTCCAGAGCCCAATTCTCCCCGATTCAGCTTTGTGCAGGAGGAGACAGCAAGGTAATGTATTCCTATATATCCGTTTTATCTGGGTCATGTTCATGATTTCTGGTCGCTAGATGGCGCTATTATTAGCATATTTTCAGATAAGGTGTCAGCTGTGTGTCTGCAGGTCGTGTACGGTCTTAGTATATATCCAGTAGTGATGTGTGATCCTCTTTGATGCTTTGTTACCAGGAGACAGGAGCGTCCCATCAATTACTGTTTCCTGAGAAATCTGTCTTCACCCACGTCCAAATATGTCACCGACTTCCGTAAGAACAAACAGGAGCTGGTACGACGTCTGTACAAGTTTTATAACAGGACCGTCTTTGAGAACCAGGTATTCAGTTATAACACACAGCTTGGAATAGGGTTATAGGGGATGAAGGTTTAGAGCTAGGGATAGTGTATCCAGTGTATATAGTATCAACCTCTATATTCTGTATGTATATCGTGATATGAGGCGAAGGGTTAGAGCTAGGGATAGTGTATCCAGTGTATATAGTATATACCTCTATATTCTGTATGTATATCGTGATATGAGGCGAAGGGTTAGAGCTAGGGATAGTGTATCCAGTGTATATAGCATATACCTCTACATTCTGTATGTATATGGTGATATGAGTCGAAGGGTTAGAGCTAGGGATAGTGTATCCAGTGTATATAGCATATAACTCTACATTCTGTATGTATAGGTTGATAGGGGATGAAGGGTTAGAGCTAGGGATAGTGTATCCAGTGAATATAGTATACACCTCTATATTCTGTATGTATATGGTGATACGAGGCAAAGGGTTAGAGCTAGGGATAGTGTATCCAGTGTATATAGTATATTCCTCTATATTCTGTATGTATATGGTGATACGAGGCAAAGGGTTAGAGCTAGGGATAGTGTATCTAGTGTATATAGTATATACCTCTATATTCTGTATGTATATGGTGATACGAGGCAAAGGGTTAGAGCTAGGGATAGTGTATCCAGTGTATATAGCATATACCTCTACATTCTGCATGTATATGGTGATATGAGGTGAAGGGTTAGAGCTAGGGATAGTGTATCCAGTGTATATAGTATATACCTCTATATTCTGTATGTATATGGTGATATGAGGTGAAGGGTTAGAGCTAAGGATAGTGTATCCAGTGTATATAGCATATACCTCTACATTCTGTATGTATAGGGTGATACGAGGCAAAGGGTTAGAGCTAGGGATAGTGTATCCAGTGTATATAGCATATACCTCTACATTCTGTATGTATAGGGTGATATGAGGTGAAGGGTTAGAGCTAGGAATAGTGTATCCAGTGTATATAGCATATACCTCTACATTCTGTATGTATAGGTTGATAGGGGATGAAGGGTTAGAGCTAGGTTTAGTGTATCCAGTGTATACAGTATATACCTCTATATTCTGGACGCATATTGTGATAGGAGGATAAAGGATTACAGCTAGGGATGGTGTATCCAGTGTAAATAGCATATACCTCTATATTCTGTAGGTATGGGGTGGTATGGGAGATAGTGAGTAGATGGTTAAAGATAGGGTTAGGGTATCCAGTGTACATAGTATATACCTCTATATTCTGTAGGTGTGGGGTAATATGAGGGATAATGAATGGATGGTTAGAGCTAGGATTAATGTATCCAGTATATATAGTATATACCTCTATATTCTGTAGGTATGGGGTGATATTGAAGATAGTGAATGGAGGGTTAGAGCAAGGGTTAGTGTATCCAGTGTATATAGTATATACCTCTGTATTCTGTAGGTATTGGGTGATATTGAAGATAGTGAATGAAGGGTTAGAGCAAGGTTAGTGTATCCAGTGTATATAGTATATACCTCTATATTCTGTAGGTATGGGGTGATGTGGGGGATAGTGAATAGAGGGTTAGAGCTAGGGTTAGTGTATCCACTATATACAGTATATACCTCTATATTCTGTATTTCTACTTCTTCTGTAGCTTCCTGCATATATGGACATCAGCTGGAATAAAAGGCTGCGTAAAACAGCTGGTCGCACTGGATTCCTGGAGAACAACGGGGACCGCTACGCCATCATCCAGTTATCGGATAAAGTCTGCGATTCAGCAGGTAGTCGTCACATCCGGCACAATTTATAGATTAGCTGTGGTGAAATCTTCCCCACATCTTTACTCCTGATTGTTATTATATCCTGCTTTGTCCTTAGAACGACTCCGAGACACATTGATCCATGATATGTGTCATGCTGCCTGCTGGGTCATCGATGGCAATGGAGAACTTGCCCATCACCAACTATGGGAGCAGTATTGTGAGAAGGTCGCACAGATCCACCCTGACCTTCCACCCATTACTGTATTCCACAGTTGGGAGTACCACTACCCGGTGGTGTACCAATACTCAGGGTGCCAGTACAGGTAAGATACGACTCAAATAAACTATGGACAGACGGGCGTCTGATACTGGCCGTGGGTGTATTTGCTACTACCACTGCTTGCTTCATGACTTCTGCAATCAATATGAAGGGGCTCTGTCATTGATGTTGGATGTGTGTGTACCTTTAGGATCAGTCTTTAATATCTTTAATAAGCTTTATCTCCCACTCCAGAGTCAGACGTTGGACGGATTCTCTCGACACCGAGAAGTTTGGGTGCGGCTACTGTGAGAACAAGTTGGTTCTAGTAACCACAACCTGAGAAGTTCTATCAGCGACCATCCAGCTCCATCAATAGTCCGATCATCGGCTCGGCCAAGATAGCAGCACACAGATGAAGTCATCCAGAAGACTAGTGGAAAGTCACATCTCAGTCTTCCACCATTTTTCGGGCGTCACGGTGACTCAGTGGTTAGCACTGGTGTCTGCAGCACTCAGGTGGTGGAAACAAATCCGACCACGGACATCTGCATGGAGTTTGTATGTCCTCCCCGTGTCTGCGTGGGTTTCCCCCGGGTTCTCCGGTTTCCTCCCACACTCCAAAAATATACTGATAGGTTAATTGGCTTATTCCAAATTGTCCCTAACATGAATTATGGTTCTCCCTGTACAGCGCTACAGACTATGTCATCGCTATATTATCGAGGGGAATCAAATTCATCATTAAATACAAATGCTTTAAACAAACTTATTATTGTAATGTTGACTTGTGTTAGTCATTTCATACACAGATTACTTCCAAAAAAGTTATGTCCTATAGTGGGACGTCTGGAGGTGAGATTCCGCCATACCGATGGCCAGGGACAGGCATGCGGGTGCTAACACCTACATGGACTGGCAGGACAGGCTTACACTGGTAATATACAGCGTATACACCCACAACGACTCACACACATCAAACCAAGCAAAGTCATCAAGTTTCAGAGCTCCCATAGAAATGAATGGTGATAGCCGCACATACGCAGCCACTTTCCATTTCTGACAGTGTGTAACGGGGTCGTTCTTGAGTTACATGTGGGTCCCTGATCTCAGCAATGGGACCTGCATCTATCAAACATTTATGACGTATGCTTTCGATAGAGGATGAAATAATGTCTTCAATGCGCTTCGTCACGTGTCCACGGGCATGCTCGCGATTTCTAATGCTGACCCTATGCTGCTCTCTGATTCAGTTATGTCACCAGCAACATAGTGCATTAAGCATTAATGCTTTAAAGGGCACAGCTCAACTTTCCATCCTAATGTGGCACCTCAAACGTCACAAATTTTTCCAGGGCATTCATAAGGGGTATCTCTGCATTATCGTCACGAACGGGGAAACAGCTGATCAGCGGATGTGCACGGTGCTGGACCCTCAGTGATCTGATATTGATGACCTATTCTAAAGATATTCCACCAATTAACAAACACCTGAATAACTTCTTTAATTAGTTTAGGGGAGTGATTGAACCATTTTTAAGCCAAACACAATCCTTAATATTTATTCTTCACCGGAAGGTACAATGTGTTAAAAAACAGCTGATTATGGGGCCCATGGGCATTACAAGTATTGGAGACCCGCTCCTTTCTAATGGGAACAAATTTTTTTATGAGGCCCTCCTCCACGTCTCTTCCAAGGGGCATTGGAGTGACTCACAATTTTTGGCAGCCCTTGCATTCACTGCATAGCAAACACAATGGGAGACACACTTTCTAATAATGGGAACATTGTTTTCAGGAGGCCCTCTGACCTCCACGTCTTTTCCAAGGGGCATTGGAGTGCCTCCAAATTTTTGGCAACCCTTGCATTCACTGCATAGGCAAACACAATGGGAGACCTACTTCCTAATAATGGGAAATTTGTTTTCAGGAGTCCCTCCTCTAGGTCTCTTCAAAGGGGTATTGGGGTGCGTCCAAATTTTCAAAGTGGTATTGGGGTGCGTCCAAATTTTGGGCAGCCCTGCCACTCACTGCATACGCAATAACAGTATAGGAGACCTACTCTTTAGTAATGGGAACAATAAAACATAGCCGGCTGATGGCTCTCTAAGAATAGTGAGGGCCGATTGCTGGCCCTTTAAGAATAGTAAAGGCCGCCTGATGAACATTGTTGACAGAAGTGACCTGGGAGTCAGAAATGCTTCCAGGGGTCTTTCCCATACTGTCCCCATGTCATTTGAACACTGTTCCCATAGATTTGGGCAATTTGCAATCTTCAGACCGCCGGGGGGAGGCACCTGAAAAATGCCCGAGTTTGCCATAGACTTACATTGGGCTCGTTGCTCGGGTCGAGCACCCGAGTATTCCAATGTGCTCGGCCCGAGCATCGAGCACCCGAGCATTTTAGTGCTGGCCCATCACTACTCATAAGAGCACATTTATCTTTACAAACAACAGAACAGTGATAGCTGTCACATCTGTGTTCTGATACCTTAGCTCCCCAATAAGACATGGGAGTAAATCAATACTTTACAAGCTGCTCTGTGGCTGGGGGCACTGGTAAAATAGTGTCTTATTGTCATGCAAGGTGAGGGAAGGAACAGTGTACAAGGACAGGAATAGGGGGAAGGGGAAGGGAGCCCAACTTCTAGAGAAAGGGGGAGTGGAGACCCCTAGGCAGATCTAATATCACCCTGACTACTCTATCATACTTATATAGGTTCATCTCCAATAGCAGAGCAGGAAACTTAATCCCTGAATGTCCCTAGAGCTAGGCCCTAGGTAGGGAGGGACACTATATGAGGGGCAGCTTATGATAAGTGTTACTTCTCTTTTCTTTACATGATACCAGATTGATGGTGCTATTGTGGGCTGATGTTCTTCATAGACTTGTGTGAACAGCCCCTATTATATTCTTGCTCGGATGATTCAGAAGTTTGCTGTATATATGATACCTCTCTGTGGAGAATCAGCTTTAGGGATTCTCTTAACAATGTAAGAAAAAAAAAGATTAACCACTGCATGTGATAGGGGTTATATACTGGGCTCGGGTAATGATTGATAGAACTTATTCAGGAATTTATAAGCCCTACTAGCCCAGTTATTTGTAGTTATGTATTGTCTCTAAATTTCCCTAGAGCTGTCATTTTGCTTTATTGAACAGTTGTCGTCTTTTAATGTTTATTGAAATGGTCAGTCTCTGAATCTATACGTTCACTTCTTCCTATCTTTTTTCACGACTGTAGTTTTGTATTTATTAGGATAAATGTATTTATTAGTATAGAAGAATTTTTAGGGACATAAGGGACACCGTCGTTAAGCAGGGGCGCCACTTAACACAAATTATGGTGCCAACCTCCTCTGCCAGGAAGGTAGAGACATTAGGGATAAAGTAGGGACAGGTTTAGCCTGCACTCTCTCCTGATCAGTGTGTAACCTAATATGGATATTCCCTAATACTTTATTTTGTATTTTTGTTGTTTTGTCTATTGTGGATTGTTATAGTCCTTTTCAGATAATTTATTAAAAGTTACATTTTAGGGGTCTAATCTTCTATAGGTTTTTCATGCTAAATTAGGCCCTGTTTACATATTTTTTGCTAAGGTGTTTAACTGAACACTAGTCAGGCCCCACTGTAACTAAAGAAAACAAGGTAAACAAACAAAGGGGATACATTTAGCTTGAGAAGACACCAGAGAGGTAGCGCCAACTGTCCTCCAAGGGAAGTCCAAGAATGAACTAGCTGGCTACTAGTACTCCAGGCATAGACAGCAGAACATAGAACTATCACCAGCGACTCTCTGGAGACACAGAGTTTTTAACTACCAAGCAAGGGTGTGTCAACCAGTAGCAGAAGGTGGAGGTCACCGCTGGGTACTAAAGGAAGAAGGATATCACTACACTACAGAGATGAGAGGATCAAGAAGGTGTCTGTAATGCCAAGCGCAGTGACCTTCTACAGCCGGATCCAGAGTGACTGTCTCTCACACTTGATACACCAGTGATATCTGATAAACAAAAAAAAATAAAATGTTGTAGGTACGTTCTCCTGAAATGGTTGCAACAGTCACAACTCCTATAAAAGCATGTAAAGGCTGCTGCAGGATGTCACGCACGGTGTGGGAAAGACTAAGTGCAACACGAAGGGAAGAAGGGGAGGAAGCCAAAACACTAGGGTAAGTGGGATTGGAGACCCCTAGGCAGATCTAATATCACCCTGCCTATCCTACCATCCCTATATAGGTTCCACACTTATCTCCGAACAGGACCCTAAACCCTGGATGACCCTAGAGCTAGACCCTAGATAAGGAGGGGGAAGGGTGAGCACTGGTCAGGACCTACTACAAACTATAGACAACAAGGTAGACAAACAAAGGGGATTAACTTAGCTTAAGAAGACACCAGAGGAGTAATGCCAACTGTCCTCCAAGGGCACCAGAGAAGACGCTAGCCGATTGCTAATGCTTCAAGCCTGTACATAGAAGTATTACCGGCAATTCCCTGGAGAAAACGGAGTGTTTTTAACTCCCAGGCAAGGGTGTGTCAATCAGCAGCAGGAGGGAGGTTGCCACTGAGTCTTAAAGGCAGAAGGATTAAGAAGGCATCTGTAATGCCAAGCGCAGTGACCTTCTACAGCCAGGTCTATTACACCTGTCACACCCTTGACACAGGACCACCAATAAATTCACATGAAGAAAATGAGAGGAATACGGTGGTTCAGAGTCCGCACTGCCCAGAGTTCAAAAGGTGTAGTCGCACACAAGGATTAAGCATGAATGTGGTTTATTGTGTCAATGCGTTTCAAGGTCTCCAAACCTCTTCATCAGGACCAAACCACAATGATTTTTATATATATACAGTACAGACCAAAAGTTTGGACACACCTTCTCATTTAAAGATTTTTCTGTATTTTTCATGACTATGAAAATTGTATATTCACACTGAAGGCATCAAAACTATGAATTAACACATGTGGAATTATATACTTAACAAAAAAGTGTGAAACAACTGAAAATATGTCTTATATTCTAGGTTCTTCAAAGTAGCCACCTTTTGCTTTGATGACTGCTTTGCACACTCTTGGCATTCTCTTGATGAGCTTCAAGAGGTAGTCACCGGAAATGGTCTTCCAACAATCTTGAAGGAGTTCCCAGAGATGCTTAGCACTCGTTGGCCCTTTTTGCCAGCTCACCCCAAACCATCTCGATTGGGTTCAGGTCTGGTGACTGTGGAGGCCAGGTCATTTGGCGTAGCACCCCATCACTCTCCTTCTTGGTCAAATAGCCCTTACACAGCCTGGAGGTGTGTTTGGGGTCATTGTCCTGTTGAAAAATAAATGATGGTCCAACTAAACGCAAATCGGATGGAATAGCATGCCGCTGCAAGATGCTTTGGTAGCCATGCTGGTACAGTATGCCTTAAATTTTAAATAAATCCCCAACAGAGTCACCAGCAAAGCACCCCCACACCATGACACCACCTCCTCCATGCTTCACGGTGGGAACCAGGCATGTAGAGTCCATCCATTCACCTATTCTGCGTCGCACAAAGACACGGTGGTTGGAACCAAAGATCTCAAATTTGGACTCATCATACCAAGCACAGATTTCCACTGGTCTAATGTTGATTCCTTGTGTTCTTTAGCCCAAACAAGTCTCTTTTGCTTGTTGCCTGTCCTTAGCAGTGGTTTCCTAGCAGCTATTTTACCATGAAGGCCTGCTGCACAAAGTCTCCTCTTAACAGTTGTTGTAGAGATGTGTCGGCTGCTAGAACTGTGTGGCATTGACCTGGTCTCTAATCTGAGCTGCTGTAAACCTGCGATTTCTGAGGCTGGTGACTCGGATAAACTTATCCTCAGAAGCAGAGGTGACTCCATTCCATTCCTGGGGCGGTCCTCATGTGAGCTACTTTCTTTGTAGCGCTTGATGGTTTTTGCAACTGCACTTGAGGACACTTTCAAAGATTTCTCAATTTTTCGGACTGACTGACCTTTATTTCTAAAAGTAACAATGGCCACTCGTTTTTCTTTAATTAGCTGCTTTTTTCTTGCCATAATACAAATTCTAACAGTCTATTCAGTAGGACTATCAGCTGTGTATGCACCTGACTTCTGCACAACACAACTGATGGTCCCAACCCCATTTATAAGCCAAGAAATCCCACTTATTAAACCTGACAGGGCACACCAGTGAAGTGAAAACCATTTCCGGTGACTACCTCTTGAAGCTCATCAAGAGAATGCCAAGAGTGTGCAAAGCAGTCATCAAAGCAAAAGGTGGCTACTTTGAAGAACCTAGAATATAAGACATATTTTCAGTTGTTTCACACTTTTTTGTTAAGTATATAATTCCACATGTGTTAATTCATAGTTTTGATGCCTTCAGTGTGAATGTACAATTTTCATAGTCATGAAAATACAGAAAAATCTTTAAATGAGGAGGTGTGTCCAAACTTTTGGTCTGTACTGTATATATATATATATATATATATATATATATATATATATATATATATATATATATATATATACATACATATATATGTGGCACCCCAGGGGTCTGGTTTCCACAGTAACAGCAATGTTATGTCTGAGAGCAGGTGGGAGGTCTCTTGGTCAGGGATCCTATGCATGCCACACCTCCTGCCCAGTCCTGTGAGGGGAAGAACTTCCCCTATATAAACCTGGGGCTGAGGCAGGGTTAGAGAGTTCAGAGGGAGAGTTCAGCCAGGAGGGCTGACAGGGAGCTGTAGCTCCGGCTGGGCCCAGCTCCTGGGCCATGCCAGAAGTAGAGAAGAAGTAGAGACAGAGAAGAGAAGCAGATCTAGGAAAAGAACATCAGGAGCTCTGTGGGAGCAGTGCTATAAGGAGTCAGGGGCTGGCAGCTGCAGAGCTCGTCCTGACTGAGAAGCTATCACCGGACCCGGAGTCCGAGGCTGTGGGGACTAATCTTTACCCAGCAGCAGAAACCGCCCGGCAGGGGATTTCAGGTACTCTGGCCAAGAAACCCGAAGGCACGGTCACACGCGTGGGACCAGCACCGCCGTCGTGGAGCGGACGCCACTAGAAGGCCCCGAGTCACCGGCCATACGGGTGAGCACCACACGGTACACTCAGGGACGTGGGCTACTTATACCCGCCTCTAGCAAGGTAGCCAGAAGAGTACAGTCAGTTTGGGAGGCCTACAACTCCGCCTGGCCAGGGGAGATCCCATCTGCTCAAGGACTGACCAGGCCCCGATCGCTAGCCAGTACTCCGGGAGGGTCTATCTTTATCACCAGTAAAGACCCTGAATTACACCGCATCGTCTCTGAGTGATTCCTGCTACCCCCATCATCCACGTCGGCTGCCCTGAGGCCATACCCCTCCCGTTGGGGGTGATACTATCATGCTGCACAATCCTACCACCGGCCTCAGCGGTCTGCCCTGCAGCGGCAGCTCCTTCGCTGCATTCAACGGGTGGCGTAGTCGTCCAACATCTACCGCTAATACATCGCCGCTCAGTTTGACTCCCTGGGCACGGACCGGGTCACCGCCACGAGACTACAACCCTCAACAGATCCGGCTACGGGTAAGCTCCCGTGTGCGCGATGCCGCGCGACGAAGGCCCAGGGGTGCGTCATATACACTGCTCAAAAAAATAAAGGGAACACTCAAATAACACATCCTAGATCTGAATGAATGAAATATTCTCATTGAATACTTTGTTCTGTACAAAGTTGAATGTGCTGACAACAAAATCACACAAAAATCATCAATGGAAATCAAATTTATTAGCCAATGGAGGCCTCGATTTGGAGTAACCCCCAAAATTAAAGTGGAAAAACACACTACAGGCTGATCCAACTTAGATGTAATGTCCTCAAAACAAGTCAAAATGAGGCTCAGTATTGTGTGTAGCCTATACGTGCATGTATGACCTCCCTACAACGCCTGGGCATGCTCCTGATGAGGTTGCGGATGGTCTCCTGTGGGATCTCCTCCCAAACCTGGACTAAAGCATCCGCCAACTCCTGGACAGTCTGTGGTGCAACGTGACGTTGGTGGATGGAGCGAGACATGATGTCCCAGATGTGCTCAATCGGATTCAGGTCTGGGGAACGGGTGGGCCAGTCCATAGCTTCAATGCCCTCATGTTGCAGAACTGCTGACACACTCCAGCTACATGAGGTCTGGCATTGTCCTGCATTAGGAGGAACCCAGGGCCAACCGCACCAGCATATGGTCTCACAAGGGGTCTGAGGATCTCATCTCGGTACCTAATGGCAGTTAGGCTACCTCTGGCGAGCACATGGAGGACTGTGCGGCCCTCCAAAGAAATGCCACCCCACACCATTACTGACCCACTGCCAAACCGGTCATGCTGAAGGATGCTGCAGGCAGCAGATTGCTCTCCACGGCGTCTCCAAACTCTGTCACGTCTGTCACATGTGCTCAATGTGAACCTGCTTTCATCTGGGAAGAGCACAGGGTGCCAAGGGTGACTTTGCCAATCCTGGTTGTAACATCCCTGGCGGCGTGCTGGCATGGCTTACCACCTCCCACCATTCAAGACCGCCATCTTACCTATCAATCCAGGCTGCACACTTTGCTCCAGTACCTCCTGTGTCTCTTGTCTGATTGCTTAGGGCGGCGGCGCGGCTGCTGCATGATTCTTATATTTGCTGTGTGTGCACTCCTATTGCCTCCCCAGCCTATTGCTGTGAGTCACTGGATACTTAATCCCCCTCCATCCAGTAGGGGGTGCCTGAGCAACACTTTCATTCTGTGTGCTCTGTGCAACTGAGTTGCCAGGTCCTGTCCTGTATCTTGTCTGTTTCCACCCCTGGAGGCTGTATACCCAGGCCTGTTACCTGTATCTGTGACTTCTAGTCTGTCTCTGCCACCCTGGGGGCTGAGTTCCCAAGCTCGCTCCTGTATCTTATTCCTGGTTCAGTTCCTGTCTGAACTGTGTCCTAGCCCGTTACCTGTTTCTCTCTATGTCCGAACCTTCCCTTTTCCTGCAGTGTCTGAACCTGCACCTAACTCCAACTCGTTGTCTCTGAACTTCTGTTTGTGAGTTTTGTGTACACTCGCTACTTCATTGTAAGTACCTTGTGTGTATCTGGTTCTGCTTGTTCACCGCACCTGCGGTTTTGCTCTGCCCTGCTTGTTCACCGCACCTGTGGTTTCGCTCTGCTCAGCTTGTTCACCGCACCTGCGGGTTTTGCTCTGCTCTGCTTGTTTACCGCACCTGCGGGTTTTGCTCTGCTCTGCTTGTCTGCCGAACCTGCGGGTTTTGCTCTGCTCTGCTTGTCTACCGCATCTGCGGGTTTTGCTCTGCTCTGCTTGTCTACCGCATCCGCGGTTTTGCTCTGCTCTGCTTGTCTACCGCATGTGCGGGTTTTGCTCTGCTCTGCTTGTCTACTGCACCTGCTGGTTTTGCTCTGTTCTGCTTGTCTACTGCACCTGCGGGTTTTGCTCTGCTTGTCTACCACATCTGCGGGTTTTGCTCTGCTCTGCTTGTCTACCGCACCTGCTGGTTTTGCTCTGCTCTGCTTGTCTACCGCACCTGCGGGTTTTGCTCTGCTCTGCTTGTCTACCGCACCTGCTGGTCTTGCTCTGTTTGTCTACCGCATCTGTGGGTTTTGCTCTGCTCTGCTTGTCTACCGCATCTGCGGATTTTGCTCTGCTCTGCTTGTCTACCGCACCTGCGGCTCCGTTCCTGTCTCCCAGTCTGTACAGGTCCATATCCTGCCTGTGTTCCTACCTGCCAGTACCCACCTGTCTGCATGCCAGCTGTGCCTGCCAGTGGCCATCTGTCTGCATGCCAGCCGTGCCTGCCAGTGCCAACCTGTCTGCATACCAGCCGTGCCTGCCAATACCCACCTGTCTGTATGCCAGCCTAACCTGCCTGTTCCTGCATTCCCCGGTGTGGGTCAACAGCTGTGACCAGGGTCTGACCTGGAGTAGCACCTGGTACCTCTGCTCAGTTCCTCCCTGGTTCACGGAGTCGACTGAGCCGCCGCGTGACCTTGGTTGGACCGAGTTGATACTTAGTTATACCCCTCCAAGCACTCCTCGGTTCATGGTCCAGTGGGATCACTAATCATGCTCACGCCAGTCAGTCTGGACGTGTGCGTAACACTGGTGTTCTGTGGCAAATGCCAAGCGTCCAGCACGGTGTTGGGCTGTGAGCACAACCCCCATCTGTGGACGTCGGGCCCTCATACCACCCTCATGGAGTCGGTTTCTAACCGTTTGTGCAGACACATGCACATTTGTGGCCTGCTGGAGGTCATTTTGCAGGGCTCTGGCAGTGCTCCTCCTGTTCCTCCTTGCACAATGGCGGAGGTAGCAGTCCTGCTGCTGGGTTGTTGCCCTCCTACGGCCCCCTCCACCTTTCCTGGTGTACTGACCTGTCTCCTGGTAGCCTCCAGCCTCTGGACACTACGCTGACAGACACAGCAAACCTTCTTGCCACAACTCGCATTGATGTGCCATCCTGGATGAGCTGCACTACCTGAGCAACTTCTGTGGGTTGTAGAGTCCGTCTCATGCTACCACGAGTGTGAAAGCACAACCAACATTCAAAAGTGACCAAAACATCAGCCAGAAAGCATTGGTACTGAGATGTGTTCTGTGGTCCCCACCTGCAGAACCACTCCTTTATTGAGGGTGTCTTGATAATTGCCAATAATTTCCATCTATTGTCTATTCCATTTGCACACCAGCATGTGAAATTGATTGTCAATCAGTGTTGCTTCCTAAGTGAACAGTTTGATTTCACAGAAGTTTGATTTACTTTTAGTTATATTCTGTTGTTTAAGTGTTCCCTTTATTTTTTTGAGCAGTGTAAATATATATATATATATATAAATATATATGTGTGTATATACTGTATGTAATTGGTAAACTTATCGGCACCTTCAACCAGTATGTACAGCAAGTGTGAACAGGTGCAAGCTGCTATGACTGCATAATATGCGAACAAAATTAGATACAGTGGGTATGGAAAGTATTCAGACCCCTTTAAATTTTTCACTCTTTGTTTCATTGCAGCCATTTGGTAAATTCTAAAAAGTTCATCATTTTTTTCTCATTAATGTACACTCTACACCCCATCTTGACTGAAAAAAACAGAAATGTAGAAATTTTTGCAAATTTATCAAAAAAGAAAAACTGAAATATCACGTGGTAACAAGTATTCCGACCCTTTGCTCAGACAGTCATATTTAAGTCACATGCTGTCCATTTCCTTGTGATCCTCCTTGAGATGGTTCTACTCCTTCATTGGAGTCCAGCTGTGTTTAATTAAACTGATAGGACTTTATTTGGAAAGGCACACACCTGTCTATATAAGACCTCATAGCTCACAGTGCATGTCAGACCAAATAAGAATCATGAACTCAAAGGAACTGCCCAAGGAGCTCAGAGACAGAGTTGTGGCAAGGCACAGATCTAGCCAACGTTACAAAAGAATTTCTGCAGTATTCAAGGTTCCTAAGAGCACAGTGGCCTCCATAATCCTTAAATAGAAGAAGTTTGGGACCACCAGAAGTCTTCCTAGACCTGGCCGTCCAGCCAAACTGAGCAATTGTGGGAGAAAAGCCTTGGTGAGAAAGGTAAAGAAGAACCTCAAGATCACAATGGCTGAGCTCCAGAGATGCAGTAGGGAGATGAGAGAAAGTTCCACAAAGTCAACTATCACTGCAGCCCTCCACCAGTCAGGCCTTTATGGCAGAGTGGCCCAACGGAAGCCTCTCCTCAGTGCAAGACATATGAAAGCCTGCATGGAGTTTGCTCAAAAACACATGAAGGACTCCCAGACTATGAGAAATAAGATTCTCTGGTCTGAGACGAAGATAAAACTTTTTGTTGATAATTCTAAGCGGTATGTGTGGAGAAAACCAGGCACTGCTCCTCACCTGCCCAATACAATCCCAACAGTGAAACCAGGGAAAATTTGGGCCGAATTACCTCTTTAACTGGATTAGTAATATCAGCCTACAGTGGGCGAATTTCCTTCTGCTGATTATGAATAATAGGCAGTAGCCCATGATGATTTTTTATTTAATTCTGTAGTTTACACATAATGTACACTGCGGGTGCTGACTAAAACTCCCATCATTGTCCCCTGATCTTAGGGAGACAAGGCTTTAGATGATAGGTAACTATATCTGTATTTTTTATTTTTAATTCAATATGTATTTATTTATTTTACTTTAAGAACAGGCCCTGGCTGATGACTACTTCCATCAGCGGCACCTGCTCTCGCCGTTATTAGTGAACGCAGGCATAGGCTGATCTGATGGGAGTAGTACACTCATCAGCCAACGCCTGTGACCCGCGGTAAGCTTTTTACCGTGGGTCATAGTCACAGCTGCGGGCTCACACTGACATCTGACAGCATGATCCTGCAGTGCTCTAACTGGTGGTAACGATGTTACCGCCGATCAGAGCTGCCAGTGTTTCTCATACTGTCACACAGATGACATCATGAGAAACACAGACTTCCTGAGGATTGCTAGAGAGGCAAATCAGAACACTCGATTGACTGCAAAAGACCTTCAGAAAGATTTATCAGACCCTGGACTTGTGGTACATTGTTCTACTTTTCGGAGACACGTGCACAAATATGGCCTTCATGGAAGAGTCATGAGAAGAAAACCTCTCCTGCATCTGACGCGCCCCCTGGGCCTGTGCTGTGCAGGGGATACCCGGAACCGGATCGCTGGGGGTTGTAGTCCTCCGTGGCTGTGACCCGGTCCGTGCCCAGGGCAGTCAAACCAGTGGCAGTCTGAGTGTGATAGCAAATGTCCGACTATGCCACCTGTGGATTGCGGTCAGTGGGGACCGCCGCTGCGCTGCAGACCGCTGAGGCTGATGTTTTATGCGCAGCCGAGTATGGGATAACTCCCCACGGGAGAAGTATTACCTCAGGGCAGCTAGTGTGGATGATGGGAGTGATGGTGTGAGCGTCCCAGTATTAATGGTGCTGGTGCGGCGATGAAACACAGAGACGTGTGGTGCAGTTAAGGGTCTTTACTGATGGTATAACGCAGACCCTCCCGGGAGTACTGGCTAGCAGTAGAGGCCTGGTCAGTCTGAGAGATAGCAGGATCTCCCCCTGGCCAGGTGGAGTTGTAGGCCTCCCCGTCTCTCTGCACTCTTTCTTGGCTACCTTGCTGTGTGCGGGTAGAAGTAGCCCACGTCCCTGAGTATACCGTGTGGTGCTCACCCATATGGCCGGTGACTTGGGGCCTTCCGTTAGCCTCCGCTTCACGATGGCAGTGCTGGTCCCTTGCTTGTGACCGTGCCTCCGGGCTTCTTTGGCCAGAGGACATGGAATCCCCTGCCGGTTGGATTCTGCTGCTGGACCTGGATGTCCCCACAGCCTCGGACTCCGTGTCCGGGTTTAGTGTCTTCAGCCAAGGCGAGCTTTCTAGCTTCCAGACTCTGGCACTCGCTCCTGCTCCTACAGAGCTTCTAGTTCTCGCTTTCCCTCTCCAGGCTCTGACTCTCAGACTCTGTCTGTCCTAATCCCGCCCCAGACCCAGTTTATAAGGGCAGATTCCTCCCCTCCCAGGTCTTGGCGGGCAGTGTTGCATGCTTAGGGCTCCTGACCAGAGAAACCTTCCACTTGCTCTCAGACATAATATTTCTATTACTGTGGCAACCAGACCCCTGGGGTGCCACACATCCTTATAATAAAAATCAGCATCAGAAGTATACAAAAGAACATCTAAACAAGTCGGATGCATTTTGGAAACAAGTACTGTGGACCGATGAGGTTAAAATAGAACTCTTTGGCCTCAATGATCATAGGTATGTGTTGAGAAAAAGGGCACAGAATTTCAGGAAAATAATATCTCGCCAATCATTAAGCATGGGGGTGGATCAATCATTGCTTTGGGGTTGTGTTGCAGCCAATGGCACGGGAAACATTTAACGGGTAGAGGGAAGAATAGATTCAATGAAATTTCAGTATAATCTCTTTTTATTGAAATAGAAATAGACATTAACATATATAACATACATTAATAAATGCCGGTGTTTAGTCATCATGGCGATCAAAATAACATATTCTCTATCACTTCTCTGATAAGACTCGTACACCTCTTATCTAATAATGTAAATGACTCGCCCCCTGGGCCGTGGGGCTCTCGGAGTCGGGCAACAGGGCAATAATGGGGGTAGTAGTGGCAACCCGGTCCGTGGCTCAGGGTGGTCAGACCAAATGTTGTGGCAGTCTATTTATATGGTTTTGCAATGTCCGACTACGCCACCCGTGGATTGCGGCTATTATGAACCGCCGCTGCAAGGCAGTCCCCTGAGGCTGATGGTGTGTGCAGCTGAGATAGTATAACTCCCCACGGGAAGAGTGTAGTCTCAGGGCAGTGTAGTAGATGGTGGGGGTGATGGTGCAGGGAGTCCCAGTACCGTTAGTGCTGGCAAAGTAAGAAGCACAAAGACAACATGCTGCAGTCCAGGGTCTTTTACTCACAGTTCGTATACTCCAAGCCACTTCTGTACAGGTAGTGACTGCCCAAGCCGTGCCACGTCCACCAGGTGAGGGGCTCGGTCAACTCCCAGGCAATTCAGGAGCATGGCACAGGACCCCCTTCTGTCCTTTCTCTGGCTCGTGCCCCATCAGTGACCAAACTTCTGTCCAGCTGCAGCGGATTTATGCGGGAAAACGTGGGCCCCGTTTCCCGCTATCCTATATGGTGCCTTCCTAGCAGGTTTAGTGAGGGGTCGCACCAATATATGATCACGACCTCCGGTTCTTGGCTGAGGATTATTTGCCTCCACCAACTTGGAATCCGGTACCCTTTCCTTGCCTGACCCGTCACCCGTAATTTCCTGGGTCCTTAGGGTCCCTTCTTCCTTTGTGTTCCTGGGCCTTTCTCTTCGGTTCCTTTCTCTTTCTGTTCTTTTCCTTTCTTTCTCTCCCTCTCGCCCTGCCCGTGTCCTAGGCCTGGCTCTGGAGCAGAACTCCAGCGGAGCCTCTGCTCCCCTCCTACTCCACTCTCACTTCCTCCTCACAGACTCAACTTCTCTCTACTCTTTTAGAACTAAGATGGTGCCCACCTTATATACCTCCTCCTCTGTGTCTGAGCCCAGGTGACCTGCAACCAATGAGCTCCATCCTATGCCCAGAAACCAGCCCCTATCTGCTCCCACATCACTAGGGTCCCCCCCCCCTCCACTCCAGCCAGGGACATAGTCAGTCATGCCTGCATACTAATGGGAGCACCGTAGAGCTGTCCCCCGGAAATGAGGAGTGTATATGTGTGCAGCTAACTGAGCCCTGGTCCATACTACATCCTTAGCCGGGAGTGGAATACCACACCTCTGGCAGAGGTGCAATATCCCTGTAGCGGCCGAACCCTCGGGGCGCTACATAAACATTACTTTTAATCATATCCAACAGTGCAGACAACTACATAAATCAACAATACAACAGTACAAAAGCAAAAAGAGAAAAAAGAAAAAAAAGAAGGGGTGGTGAGGGGGGAAGAGGAAAAAGAGAAAGAAAGATAAGAAAGGAGGGTAGGATTAGTAAATTGAAGAGGAGAAGGAGAACATAAACTAAGGCTCATTTTTAGACTCTCTAATTAGTTCCCAGCACCAACCCAGATCCAATTCACCAATTTATCAGTCTCTCACTCAAACAGCCTGTGAAACTCCGATGAGTCCTGAAACAGAATCCAGACACTCCAGATCTTCCTGAATTTATCAGCACATCCATTAAAGTCAGCAGAAAGTTCCTCCATTCTGCAGATATTAAACATTTCATTTTTTTGAGATCCTATTGATGAGGGCAGGATAGAAAGCCGAGCTTTCTCAGGACGATTTTCGACCCTACTTCCGGTAATTAGATTATAATTGGAAAATATTTTTTCCCACAAAGGTTTGATCTTACTACACTCCCACCATATGTGAAGCATAGATCCTTTTTCCACTTTACATCGCCAACATAAGTCTGAGGCTGCCGGAAATATGGTGTGAAGTTTTACTGGATACTGGTACCATCTTGCCATAATTTTGAAATTTTTCTCCTGTGCATAACATGTGACCGACATTTTGTGTGTAAACAAGGATCCTTTTCCCCAATCTGTTGAAGATATGACTACCCCCAATTCTTGTTCTCACATGTGTTGAAATTGTAACTTTCCTGAGATACTTTCCCCAATCAAATAATTATAAAGCAGTGATATTATATGATTGGGGGGAGATTTCTGTAAGAATAACCTCTTAAAAGAAGATGGTATACACTGGAATGGGGGTGCCAACCTCTGAGAAAACAAGAATGATTGCAACTGTAAGTATTCCATCCACAGCAATTTTCTAGACAGAGACCTATCCTGTAATGTATTGAATGACGGTATTTTACCATTTTCTAATATATGTAGGAGGCGAGTGTCCTCCATAGCTCTCCATCCCAAGAAAGATTCTCTCAGATATCCAGGAGGAAAGGAAAGATTAGAGAAAAGTGGCGTAAGAGGGCTGAATGTTCTAGAGGGGTGGTATTTTTTCATAGTTGCATGCCAAATTTTAATTGTTCCCCTAGTCAATTCTGTCAAGCCTCCTATCCAGAAAACATCAGAGGCAAAAAGCCAAGGAAGGTGCTTCAAAGGAACACCCACCCCTTCCTGCTCAATAGTGACCCATTGTTTTGTCAGAGAGTTGACATGCCAGTCTATAAAGTGACCTAAAACAGAAGCTTGAAAGTATATTTTAAAATTCGGAAATCCAGCTCCACTGGCTATTTAGGGCGGTTTAATGTCTGCATATTTATCCTGGGTCTATATTTACCCCACACAAACCTGATTAATGCTGTACGTAGTTTGCTGAAGAAGCTGCATGGCGAGAAATGGGAACAGTTTGAAAAATGTATAAAAAGCGGGGCAATATATCGGTTTTTACTGCGTTCATTTTACCAAACCAGGATAGTCTCAGTTTACTGTAATTCAGTAGGTCTTTATATGTACGATCCAAAAGCGATTGGTAATTTAGTGCAAAAAGTTTGAAAAGTCAGGAGAAATGAGCACGCCTAAGTATTTTATCGCTTCTGACTTCCATTTAAAAGGGAAGTTATTCATTACATGTTCAACTTCTCTCTGTGACAGCGATACATTTAATGCCTCCGATTTTGAATAATTAACTTTAAAATTACTCAGGATCTATCAAACTCCTTCATTAAAGCAGGAAGAGATGTCTGAGGCTGAGACACATAGAGGAGAAGGTCATCTGCATATAATGCTGTCTTATATGTGATGCGACCCCTGGGCCGTGGGGTACTCGGCAGCCGGGCCTCTGGTTGCTGGGGGATATCACGGTAGCTGGCCCGGTCCATGACCCAGGGCGGTCAGTAAAAGGGGGGATACGTTATAGGGGATTTAAGAAAGTGTTCGTGACGCCACCTGTGGATTGCGGCTAGAGGGAGCCGCCGCTGCGAAGCAGTCCTCTGGAGCTGGTGTTACGGCAGCAGGGATGGTGTGGCTCTCCACAGGTAGAGGTAGCTCCAGGGCAGCGTGGGGTGTAATGGTGGTGGACCAGGGGAGAGAGACGGCAGGACGGTACCGGAGGAAAGACGGACTCTCACACGGGGGTAAGCTTCAGTTCCTTTACTGGTGATGTTGCAGGCACGGTCCAGGGTACTCCAGGCGAAGGGCACACTTTTGGACTCTCCCCAGTGAGCGGGTATAGGGCCTCCTTATCCGTTGCTTTATTCTCTAAGCTTCTGACCTGCCTGGAGCTAGGCCTAGCTTGGTTACTGTCTCTCTTTGCACCTGCTGACCTGGTGGCAAGGCCTTCTCTTTGGAGATCACTCTCCCTGGATGCTGGGACCTCCGTGACTCCTAGCACTGGTACTGTAATCAGCGTTTGGTGAACCTGGGACCTGTAGTCCTCCAGGGGTTCCGGTGGTTCCTACTGGGTATAAAGGGACCCGGTGTCCGGTATATATATATCTACCCCCTCACTACTTCTTCCTTCTCCTCTCGCCTTCGGCCACACTCAAGGCCCTCACACGTGCTGTAGACCTTGGTTCGCCTAAGCACAGCAGCCAGCGTGCTGCTCTCTTCACAGCTCTCTGAGCGTCAGCACGCTCTCTGCTCAACTCTGAGCTGCGTTCCTCTCTGTGTCTGAACACTAAACTGCGCTGCCTAGCTCCACCCTCCCTATATATATCCCTAACGGGCTCCCTCTGCTGGTCTGAGGTGGTAAGGTGGAGGTGCGTGAATGTGTGAGGGCCTCTTGTGGAGAAGTCCATCCATGCACCTTTCTGGGTTCTGTGGCACCAATGCGCAGCAGGGTGCCACATTCCCCCCTAGTAAAACTCAGTACTTCTGGACTGAAGCATTTTTCTCAAACAGGTTTAAACAATAACATTTCTTCCCTTTATGGGAGGCACTTTCCTTGAACGTTACAGGTGACATTATAATACAATAATTACAACTATAAATAACAATAAAGTTACAGTCAGTCCCGTAACTTGGTGTCCATTTCACCGAAGAAAGAACATGAGGGACCCGCCTGAAAACCCTCAACGTAGGCTCTGGGCGTGGCTACAGGGCATTGGTGATCTATGTGCTGGACCACGTCTTCGGCCACGCCAAATGGGTTTTTGTTCTGTGGTCTAATAAGGGGCACTCCAGGGAGCGCAACTATGTACATGACAGTTTTTGGGCTGCTCACAGTCCTCAGCCACTGAGTCCTTTATATATACCCTTACGGGTAACCAAATAAACACATATATTTCAGTTTATACAATAAACATAATGCGAAACCCTACTGGGTAACTATTTATACTGCAGGTATTTCTCTATTTACTCCCTATACCTGACAGGGGTCTGGCCTTTTCTGCTATGTGATGACCTACGTAGTACAGGGATGCGTGTAGTGTGGATGCTTGTGTAATTTCCCGCTCTATGGGTTGGTGGACTGCAAGACTGCCTTAACCTCTCTACGGGACTGGCAAGTACACTGCTTACTGGGCCTTCTGGCTCTGCTTCTACCGGTGATCCTTCTTCCGGGAATTCTTCCTGAGTAGGCTCTTCTGGGGCACTTACAGGTTCTACTTGCAATGGAGGGTCTTCTGGCTGTTGGTAGAAGTGTAACACAGGTATTATTACCGCTCCATCCAGTTGAGGTCAATCTGCCGGGAAATCTCCTAAGACAGTATGGAGTACTTCTTCTTTAGGCTCCTCCGGTACGGTGAGAGGCACTTCCTCCTGGGGCTTCAGCGGACTTGAGCACAACTTCAGATGGTCTCTTGATACCGTTGCAGTTGTTCTTCCTCCGTCTTTGCTAATTAGACAGGTTTTCCTATTGTCGAACCTGGAATTCAACACAGTGTAAGGTTCCCTTTCCCACTGGTCGTCAAGTTTGTGGCTTCTTCTCTTTCGTTTCAACACAACTTCTCCAGGTGTCAAGGGTTCAGCTGGTGCACTCTTGTTGTTCTGTGCTTCCTGCTTATCTCTCACCCTACTTAGACTGTTTTCGACACAGGCCTGTACTCTCTTGTACTGCTCCTGTCGAGTCGCATCCCAGTCTTCAGTGGACATATCTGCTTCCGGCTCTACCACTCCAAGCTCCAGGTCCATGGGCAACTTTCCGTGTCTTGCTCTCATGAGGTACGCTGGAGTACAATTGGTGGAACTCACAGGTATGTGATTGTACAGATCTACCAGGTCAGGTAGTTGGTCTGGCCACTGGTTTCTTTCCTCTAGAGGTAAGGTCTTCAACAGTTCGATGACTATGTTATTCATCTTTTCACATAACCCATTGGTTTGGGGGTGGTACTGTGTAGTCTGGATCTTCTTACACCTGTACAGATGGCAAAACTCTTTGAACAGCTCGGCTTCAAAGGCAGGGCCTTGATCCATCAGCACTTTATCCGGGTATCCATGGGGCCTGCAGAAGTATGCTTGAAACGTCCTTGCTGCTGTTTCTGCCATCAGATCCTTGATGGGGGCTACCACCAGGAACCAGGAGTAGTGATCCACCATGGTCAGGGCATACGAGTAGCCTGACCTGCTGGGTGACAAATTGACGTGATCCAGGGCAACGATCTCCAGGGGCTGGGTTGTCTTGATGGACTGCAGGGGTGCCTTCTGGCTGCTGTAGTCTTTTCTTCTGAGACTACAGGGTCCAAAATCCCAGCACCACCTCCCTATGGAGCTTCGCATTCCAACCCAGTAAAACCGACTCTTCAGGAGAGTTTCCAGCTTTTTCCAGCCAAAGTGCAATGCTTGATCGTGGTAGGCATCCAATACCATCTGGATGTCTGTCCTGGGCACTACGATCTGCCATACCATCTCATGGGTCCTGGGGTTGACATACTTTCGGCACAGTTTCTCTCTATAGATGAAAAGCCGGCTTCTCTCATTCCACAGTTGCTTGGCTTGTGGAGACGCGTCCTTCTCCAGGGAGGAACCTTCCTGGGTTATCAGTTCTATGATACGGCTGACAACCGGGTCGCTGTCCTGGGTCTCCTTCCAACTGTGGTGAGGTAAAGGGTTTAGTGTGTTACCACGATACCTCCTGGAGGTGCGCTGCTCGTGGACCATCCCAATTCTACGGAAGGCAGGTAGCTCAATCTCCTCCAGGTCATCCACTTCTTCTTCAGTGTCCGACTGGTGAGGCTTGTGGTCTGCCCGGTACTTGATGGTGAACTGATAGTTTGACAGACGGGCCATCCAACGCTGTTCCATGGCTCCCAACTTAGCTGTCTCTAGATGTGTCAAGGGGTTGTTGTCAGTGTAAGCCGTGAACTTACTGGATGCCAAGTAGTGCTTGATTCGTTTAGTGATGGCCCAGACCAAGGCCAGAAGCTCCAACTTGAAGGAGCTATAGTTTTCTGGATTCCTCTCGGTAGGGCGGAGCTTCCTGCTGGCATAGGCAATCACCTTCTCTTTGCCATACTGCTTCTGGCTTAACACAGCTCCTAGTCCCTCATTGCTGGCATCAGTGTACAGCAGGAATGGTTGGATGTAGTCAGGGTAGGTCAGGATTTCTTCGCCAGTCAGGATCTCTTTCATCACTGCAAAGGACTCAGCCTGCTCTTTACCCCACTGGAAGTGGGGGTTCGTGCCTCTGTTGGACGGTATTACCAGGAGATCTTACAAAGGTGCTGCCTTCTTGGTGTAGTCCTTTACAAACCTCCGGTAATACCCAACCAGTCCCAGGAACTGACGTACCTCCTTGAGATTCTTCGGCTCCGGCCATTTCTGGATGGCAGTGACCTTCTCCGGGTCTGGTGCTACTCCTTCTGGACTGACGATGTGCCCCAGGTACTGAACCTTCCGTTTGAGCAGGTGGCACTTGGAAGACTTTAATTTCATCCCATACCGGGACAATGCTTCAAATACCTCCACCAGGTGCTTCAAATGGTCCTGATACGTCTTGGAGTACACTATCACGTCATCCAGGTATAGCAGCACGGTATCGAAGTTACGGTGTCCCAAACAGCACTCCATCAATCTCTGGAATGTTCCAGGGGCGTTGCAGAGTCCGAACGGCATACTGTTGAACTCGCAGAGTCCCATCGGGGTAGTGAAGGCCGTCTTCTCCCGTTCCTCCTCAACAACTGCTACTTGGCAGTACCCACTAGTGAGGTCAAGGGTAGAGAAGTAATTTGCAGGCTTTAATGCAGCCAGGGATTCCTCTATACGGGGCAAAGGGTATGCATCTTTATGTGTTATGCGATTTACCTGTCTGTAATCTACACACATCCTCATGCTTCCATCCTTTTTCCTGACCAGGACCAGGGGAGCTGCACAGGGGCTACAGCTATCTCTTATTACCCCTGCCTTCCTCATGTCATGCAACATTTCCTTCGCTTTCTGGTAGTGTGCTGGTGGGATTGGCCTGTAAAGTTCTTTGATGGGTGGATGGTCATCTGTGGGTATATAGTGTTCTACCCCTTTAATCCTCCCGAAATCAAGTGGGTGTTTGCTGAATACCTGCTCGTATTCCTGGACCACCCTGTATACACCTTGTTTTTCATGGACTGGAGTGGCGTCAGTCCCAACATGGAGCTGTTGACACCAATCCTCCAACTGAGCTTCGGAGTCATTGTCCACCACTGTATCTGGTGGGGTCAAGGATTCCACTGTGTGTATGACGTTGTTATCGTTGTTATCCACAGTATACAACCTGGCGACAGTGGCATATCTTGGTAATTTAACTTTATCCTCCCCATAACTTAGGAGTCGTACGGGTACCCTCCCATTGCGTACATCAACCACCCCTCTGGCAGTTAAGAGTGTAGGTCTGTGCTCCAAACTATTGGGCTCCACTACTGCCTGATAGTTCTGTCCTTTGAGACCTATTGCTGCTCTACACCAAATCAGCATTTCACTCATCGGGGGAATCATAATGGGTATCGGGTCTGTGACCCGTACATTACCAATTTCACCACCTGATAGCTTTACCTGTTGCTGGTACATAAGGGCTCGGATCTCTTTCTGGAGCACCCTCCTCTGCCCTGGTTTGGCGGTGTCAGCAATCTGTTGGAGCAAAAACAACACTTCTCCCAAACAGTTACCGACAATATTCGTACCAAGTATAATATACATGTCTGTATCACCAGGATTAAACTCCACTACAATCAGCCCTTGGTCCTTTAGTTCCACTCTCCCCACCTTCACTGTCACATTCTTAACCCCTACTAGGTTAAGAGAAAGGCCGTTAGAAGCATACACGGAGAGGTTCGGGGCTGGCGGCTGGAGTTCGTCTAAGGACCAGAACCTTTTGTAGAGGACATCAGACATGATGGTTACCTGAGATCCAGTGTCCAGCGGGGCAGGTGTCGCGATGCCATCCAGCACAATGGACAGGAAAGGTCTTCCTCCCACGAACCGATGGTACCAGTTTGATGGGCCTGCTTGATTTACTCCTGGGTGTCGGCCCTCGGCCCAATGGTTTGCTTGTTTAAAGGACAGTTCCGCGCTGTGTGGCCTGCCTTCTGGCAGCGGTAGCAGATGAACTCTCCTGGAGGGCAACGTTGGTTGTTGGTCTTCCCATGGGGTGGCGTTGTCCTCCTCTGGGGTGGCGTTGTCCTCCTACGGGGTGGCGTTGTCCTCCTTCTTCTTCTCATCCATGGGACATCCTCAGGGCTGTCGGCGAGTAGTATCCGTCCTTCTGGCTCGGGCTCCTCCTGTAGCTGCAGGGTGCTGAGGACAGTGGCCAGGGTTTTACTTAACTGGCGCACTTCATAGCGCAGGCTGTCCAGCTCGCTAGGTGGCACTGTTTGCATCTTTGTTTCCACCGTTAGTGAAGGAGCAGTGGGTGCTGCGGGCACTGGGGTGGCCCCACCCTGGTAACGCTGGATAGCAGTATCTGATGTTTCCAGGGGATGCAGACCCTTTATAGCCTCGTCCTTAAGGTACGAACCTGTTTCAGGGCCTGCAGGGCTTCCTGTAAGCGCCAGGCATAGTCCCGGACACTGTCCTCAGGTTTCTGGACACAGTGGTAGAACCTCATCCGGAGGTCTGTCTCAGTGCGGTTTTCAAACACAGTTTGCAGTCTCTTAAAGATGATGAATTCTGATACCTGGTCTGTGGCTGGCCAGGTTTCAATTTCCCGCTCTGTGGCACGAGTCAATTGTCCCAGCACAACAGCAGCTCTCTGTTTACCGGTCATAGAATACATGTCTAGCACACCGCATATTTTCCTCTTGAATCCGGACAGGGTGTCCGGTTTTCCATTATACTGGGGAAGCCATTTCTGTTAGAACCCTTCTGTTTGTTTTTGTTTCTATCTTGTGTTTTGCGGTCACGTGACCATCTTCCTATATATTCCAGCTACGCCCTTTTGGCCTTGCTGGACTTCAGTGTTGTTTTTACTGTCTCTCTAGCCAGGTGCTTTTGTGCCTATCTATCTCTAGTTTGCTTGGTCCTCTGGACCTCTAGTACTTTTGTCAGTTTTTCTTTTGCTCTGCAACAACTTATGTTAGGAGGTGTCCCATTCTTGTCCCAGTCCTTAGTTCTTTTAGGGACCCCTCCCTTTTTCTATAGGTCTTCATTCAGACTAGCCGAGGACGCAGGCAGGTCTGTTCACTAGGAACAGGTTGCCCGCTACAACTTAGGGACTCAGGTTAGTCTTACTGTAGGGACAGCTCTCCCCTTCTTTCCCTAGTTTATGTTGCAGATCATAACAGTAAGTCCAGCCCAAACATAACAAACTTTAAGGAAAGAAATCCGGGGATCAGTATGGTTTCTGTTCAAGATTTGGCTCAACGCCTGCAGGGATTGTCTCTGGAGGTGTCCGAGCTCCGGCAACACGTGAGTAGCTTTTCTGAAGCGCATTTTGTCAAACCCAAGGTAGGGTTCCCTGATATTTTTTATGGTAAACAACAAGATTTTTTTTCCATTAAAAATGCTTGTTTATTATATTTTAGTTTGAGACCAAGGTCCTCTGGGAATGAATCACAGCGCATTGGGTTTATCATGTCACTTTTGCGCAAGGAACCACAGTGGTGGGCCTTTTCTCTCCAACCTAATGATCCTTGTTTTAGGTCAGTGGAGGATTTTTTTTCTGCTATGGGGCTATTTTATGACGATCCTGATCGAGTCTCATCTGCTGAGACAGAATTGAGGCGTTTGAATCAGGGGTCAGGTGATGTTGAAAATTATTGTACACACTTCAGAAGGTGGTACTCAGAAGTGAAATGGAATGATTCGGCGTTAAAATGTTTTTTTCTTGCTGGTCTAAGTGAAAGGATTAAGGATCTGCTGATTGCCTTTCCTGCACCTGAGACCTTGCAAGAAGCCATGCAATTAGCTATACGTGTGGACAGGAGACTGCGTGCCAGGATTACTGATGAAAAAATTCCTGCAATGGCAGCTCCTAGTCCTCAGAGGGTCTGCTTGGACGGCGGAGAACCGATGGAGGTTGAGGCGATGTCACTCCGTTCTCAGTAAAGAGACCGCAGGTTTTCCAAGGGATTGTGTTTTTATTGTGGTAAACTTGACCATTTGATTAAGAACTGTGAGCTTCGTTTAAGTAAAGAAAAAAAAAAGGTCAGTTACGCCCGTATTGCTTGTTTGAGCTCTAAGGGAGTATTTCTTTCAGGGACTACCTCATTGCAGGAAGATTTGATTGAATTTCAGGTATTTGTGGATTGTGGTTCAACACTTAATGTGATTGATAAGGGGTTTTTGGAAAAACTTAAATTGGAATCCAAACATTTGTCATCACCTATTTCTGTGATTGCAATTGATAACACTCATTTGAAATGTATTACTCACAATGTTGCTGCATTTCCCCTCACTATCAATGGCATTCACCAAGAGAATTTTGATTTGGTGGTATTAAATAGTTTACCCTCTCCAGTCGTTTTAGGTTTGCCTTGGTTAAAACTGCACAATCCTTTACTGGACTGGTCTACTAATGAGATTAAGTCTTGGAGTCCTAAGTGCTATGATAAATGTTGTAATGGTCGCATTGTGGCTGTGGAAAAAGGGGAATTACCTGTACCTATTCAGGATTTTTGGAAGGTTTTTTCAGAGGAGGAGTCGCAAGTTTTACCTCCTCATAGGGACTGTGATTGCACCATTGAGTTTGTTCCTGGAGCTACTCTTCCCAAGAGTAGCTCCAATAACAAATCTGACTATCCCTGAAAGAAAGGCCTTGGAGGAATACATACAGACGAGCTTGGCTGCTGGTCACATTAGACCTTCTAAGTCGCCTGTGGCCGTTGGATTTTTCTTTGTTAAAAAAAAGGACGGCGGTTTACGTCCATGTCTGGACTTTCGTGAAATTAATAAGATTACCGTACGCAATTCCTACCCATTGCCGTTAATTCCTGACTTGTTTAACCAGTTAGTGGGGTCCAAGTGGTTCTCTAAAATTGATCTCCGAGGGACATACAATTTGTTACGAATGAAGGAGGGTGATGAATGGAAAACGTCTTTTAACACTCCGGTAGGTCATTTTGAGAATCTGGTGATGCCTTTTGGTCTTACCAATGCACCCGCGTTTTTTCAGAACCTTATTAATGACATCCTGAGACCTTTGATTGGTAAGAATGTGGTTGTGTATTTGGATGACATTCTGATTTATTCACCAGATCTGGAGTCCCATTGGCAGAGCGTACGTGAGGTGTTGCAGTTATTGAGTGATAATTCACTTTTTGCTAAGCTAGAGAAATGTGAGTTCACTGTGCAGAGAATTTTTTTTTGGGCTACATTATCTCTAGCGAGGGCTTTCATATGGACCCGGTGAAGGTTCAGGCTGTGCAGGAATTGCCTAGGCCTATTGGTTTGAAATCGATACAGAGATTTTTGGGTTTCGCCAATTATTACAGGAAATTCATTAAGAATTTTTCTATAATTGTTAAGCCGCTGACCGATCTCACCAGGAAAGGTGCGAATACGGTCCAGTGGACTACGGAGGCCATTGAAGCTTTTGTATATCTCAAGGAGAGGTTCAGTTCTGCCTCTATCCTTATGCATCCTGATGAGACCAAGCCTTTTTTGGTCGAGGTTGATGCTTCTTCGGTGGGGGTCGGTGCAGTTTTGTCTCAGGAGAACAAGGATGGAGTACATCCCTGTGCTTTTTTTTCGAAAAAATTTTCAGAAACCGAACTTAATTACGATGTTGGTAATCGGGAATTGCTGGCTATTAAACTCGCGTTTGAACATTGGCGTCATTTCTTGGAAGGTGCTAAATTTCCCATTCAGGTTTTCACAGATCATAAGAATTTGATCTATCTGGATGCTGCCAAACGCTTGAATGCCCGTCAAGCTAGGTGGGCACTTTTTTTTTCTCGGTTTAATTTTTCTGTTACCTATATCCCTGGTACTAAGAATGTTAAAGCCGATGCTTTATCTCACAGCTTTTCTCCCATGGTTGGTACCGAGGAGGAGGAGAGCATTTTACAGGAAGGAGTTGTGGTAGCAGCATTGGACTCCGTTTTGGAAGATGGGATTCTGAAAGCCCAAGAGGATGCCCCATCTAACACTCCTCATGGGAGGTTGTTTGTGCCTAGAACCTTTAGGAGAGATTTGTTTGTGGAGTATCATGAGTCTCGGTTGGCAGGTCATCCAGGAATTTCTGAGACTAAGAGACTTATCAGTCGCAGTTTTTGGTGGCCTGGGTGGCAGAAGGAAGTCATCAAGTGGGTGCGTCAATGTACGGTGTGCGCTAGGTCAAAGGCTTCACATACCCCTGCTGCGGGGTTGCTTTGCCCTCTGGAGGTTCCTAGTGCGCCTCGGACGCATCTGGCAATGGATTTTATTACTGACCTTCCTGTATCCGAGGGTTTCACTGTCATCTGGGTGGTCGTGGACCGTTTTAGCAAGATGTGTCATTTGGTTCCATTCATTAAGCTACCCTGCGCTAAGACACTTGCTAAGGTGTATGTTAAGGAAATTGTCAGGCTCCATGGCGTTCCCACCGACATTGTTTCTGATAGGGGATCTCAGTTTGTGGCTCGCTTTTGGCGTGCATTTTGTGACAGGTTGGGAGTCCATTTGTCATTTTCGTCTGTTATCATCCTGAGTCTAATGGACAGACTGAAAGAAAGAACCAGGATGCTGAACCGTGTTTGCGTTGTTTTGTGGCAGACAATCAAGAGGGGTGGTCTGAGATTCTGCCACTCGCAGAATTTGCTCTTAACAACCATACATCCTCCTCTGCTGGGTGTTCTCCTTTTTTTTTTGTACTGGGAGACATCCGTCTTTTGGTTCGTTCTCCAAATTGGGGTTGGCGGTGCCGGTGGAGGAGAATTTTTCCGGTGATTTGGAGAGAGTTTGGACTAATGTACGTTGTAACCTTCAAGAGGTTAACAAAAAGTCCAAGAAGTATTTTAACAGGAAACGTAAAGAAGTTTTGTTTACTGTGGGTGACATGGTTTGGTTGTCCTCAAAGAATCTGCGGTTGAGGATTCCCTCTAAAAAATTGTGTCCGAAGTTTGTGGGGCCATTTAAGGTGCTTCAGGTGGTTAACCAGTCTGCTGTTAGGTTGGAGGTTCCCTCCTCCTGAAAGATTAATCCTGTGTTTCATGTTTCCTAGTTAAAAAAGGCTGTTGTATCTGATAGGGAGGCCATTGTCACAGTTCCTCCGGTGGTGGAAGACGGCGAATATGAAATTTCTCGTATCCTGAATTCCAGAGAGCATAGAGGGATATTGCAGTATCTCGTTGCTTGGAAAGGTTTCGGTCCCGAGGATAACTCCTGGGTAAAGGCGGATGATGTCTCTGCCCCTAGACTTGTCAGAGCTTTCCACAAGAGATTTCCGGATAGGCCTGGGCCTGGAGGATCCTCCTAAAAGAGGGGGTACTGTTAGAACCCTCCTGTTTGTTTTTGTTTCTATCTTGTGTTTTGCGGTCACGTGACCATCTTCCTATATATTCCAGCTACGCCCTTCTGGCCTTGCTGGACTTCAGTGTTGTTTTGACTGTCTCTCTAGCCAGATACTTTTGTGCCTATCTATCTCTAGTTTGCTTGGTCCTCTGGACCTCTAGTACTTTTGTCAGTTTTTCTTTTGCACTGCAACAACTTCTGTTAGGAGGTGTCCCATTTTTGTCACAGTCCTTAGTTCTTTTTGGTACCCCTCCCTTTTTCTATAGGTCTCCGTTCAGACTAGCTGAGGACGCAGGCGGGTCTGGTCACTAGGAACAGGTTGCCCGCTACAACGTAGGGACTCAGCTTAGTCTTACTGTAGGGACAGCTCTCCCCTTCTTTCCCTAGTTTATGTTGCAGATCATAACAATTTCGCTCCAGGGATATACGGCAGGGCCATGGGTATTAACGTGGTCATGACCCATGCTGGTGGAGCGGCCGCTCCGGCCTGTGCAGCGCCGGGCGCAGGTTGGGCATCTGGAGCATTAACCGGTGCTCCAGCGGCTTGCTGGTCGTCGGCCATTGTTGCACCCCCCTAGTGAACCGGAGCCTACCTTCTTCACTTCTTATCAGGTAGGCCGCAGCTCCGCGGGCGACGGTCTTCTTCCAGGACCTTGCGTCGCTCACATATGACGTCAGAGCGTCCTCTGGGCTCCTTCCAGGACCTGACGCTTCCTGGTTCGACATCAGTGGCGGGGCGTGTCTTGGGCTTCGCGCACTTCCAGCGGTTACGCCCCTCCGATTCCCGCGGTTACCCCTCTCTTCTTCCCGCGCGGCAACAGGAAGATGGCGGACAATGGCGAGAAATCTCGGGAATGGCGGGAAAACTTCACCACAGTGAGTATTACAGTCTCTTAAGGCGCACAGTACCCGGTGGCAACGGGCATGGAATCCTGTTCGTGACGCCAAGACTGATGCGCCCCCTGTGCCGTGGGGTACTCGGCAGCCGGGCCTCTGGTTGCTGGGGGATATCACAATAGCTGGCCCGGTCCGTGACCCAGGGCGGTCAGTAAAAGGGAGGATACTTTATAGGGGATTTAAGAAAGTGTTCGTGATGCCACCTGTGGATTGCGGCTAGAGGGAGCCGCCGCTGTGGAGCAGTCCTCTGGAGCTGGTGTTACGGCAGCAGGGATGATGTGGCTCTCCACAGGTAGAGGTTGCTCCAGGGCAGCGTGGGGTGTAATGGTGGTGGACCAGGGGAGAGAGACGGCAGGATGGTCCTGGAGGAAAGAAGGACACTCACACGGGAGTAAGCTTCAGTACCTTTACTGGTGAGGTTGCAGGCACGGTCCAGGGTACTGCAGGCGAAGGGCACACTTTTGTACTCTCCCCAGTCAGTGGGTATAGGGCCTCCTGATCCGTTGCTTTATTCTCTAAGCTTCTGACCTGCCTGGAGCTAGGTCTAGCTTGTTTACTGTCTCTCTTTGCACCTGCTGACCTGGTGGTAAGGCCTTCTCTTTGGAGATCACTCTCCCTGGATGCTGGGACCTCCGTGACTCCTAGCCCTGGTACTGTAATCAGCGTTTGGTGAACTTGGGACCTGTAGTCCTCCAGGGGTTCCGGTGGTTCCTACTGGGTATAAAGGGTCCCAGTAGACGCGGACCCGGTGTCCGATATATATATATCGGGGAGAGCCTGGTATGCTCCTCTGCCCCCTCACTACTTCTTCCTTCTCCTCTCGCCTTTGGCCACACTCAAGGCCCTCACACATGCTGTAGCCCTTGACTCGAATAAGCACAGCAGCCAGCTTGCTGCTCTCTTCACTGCTCTCTGAGCGTCAGCACGCTCTCTGCTCAACTCTGAGCTGTGCTCCTCTCTGTGTCTGTGACTAGCCCAGGGGAATGGGGATGACTCGGTACCCGGGCCTTTAGCCTGGCCTTTAGAGATGACGCGGTGGTTGGCTCTCATGTCTTATCATTTAATGAATTAAAGGTTTTGTTCATAACAGGGGATAGCTGAGTTTTAAGGGACTTGCTGGAGTAAATCCGTCTGGGCCAGGACTTTTACCAGATGGTGTAGATTGAATTGCAAGATTGACCTCCTGCTCTGTAATGTCCTTTTCCAGTGCCTCAGAAACCTGACTATCTAAAGAGGTTAAAGAAGTATCTTTTATGTACTCCTTAATTCGGATAGATAGGTCAGAAGGGGAGAGATCAGAGTATTGCGGAATATGTCAATGATTTCTGTAGGATTATGAGCATCCTCCCCATTTTGTTTTTTGATATTTGGAACGTATGCCGCCACAGAGCAGGGGTGAAGCAACCTTGAGAGTGCCCATCCACATTTATCTGACGATTCATAAAAAAAGTTTTTAATTAGCTCCCTGTGTCTTAGGTATTTTTGGTCTAGCAAGATCTTGAGATCATTCATTTTTTTTGATAATTCTGCAAGAGTGTTAGGCGACAACGTATGTTTATGCGAGACCTCAAGTGTGTGTATCTGTCTCAAAAGGTCATTTACCTTTAGAGTTCTCTCCTTTTTGAGTTTTGAACCATGCTTAATCAACACGCCTCTCATGACACATTTTAAAGTTTCCCATTGCAGAGGTATTGAGGTCTGATCTGCTTTATGAATCTGCAAAAAAGAATCAATAGAATCCTTTAATTCTGTCATATAGATTTTGTCTTTTAGAAAGTGATCATTGATTTTCCATGTCCATGAACGCTGGACCAGGGAGGGTACAGTGTCCATTTTAGGACATGATCAGATATCAAAATCAAGCATCAGAATGATGTCAGTTTGAGGCTAAATACCATGTCTGACAAGTGATTCTGACAAGCGATCCTGACAAATAATTTTGACAAGTGATTTTGACAGGTCATTCTGACGAGAGATTTTGACGAGTGATTTTGATGAGTGATTCTGACAAGTGATTCTGACAAGTGATTTTTACAAGTGATTTTGACAAGTGATTTTGACGAGTGATTCTGACGAGTGATTCTGACAAATGATTTTGACAAGTGATTCTGACAAGTGATTCTGACAAGTGATTTGGACAAATGATTCTGACAAGTGATCCTTACAAGTGATTTTGACAAGTGATTTTGACGAGTGATTTTGACGAATGATTTTGATGAGTGTTTCTGACAAGTGATTTTGACAAGTGATTCTGACAAGTGATTTTGACAAGTGATTTTGACGAGTGATTCTGACAAGTGATTCTGACGTGTGATTCTGACGAGTGATTTTGACAAGTGATTTTGACAAGCGATTTTGACGAGTGATTCTGACGAGTGATTTTGATGAGTGATTCTGACAAGTGATTCTGACGAGTGATTTTGACTAGTGATTCTGACGAGTGATTCTGGCGAGTGATTTTGACAAGTGATTCTGACAAGTGATTTTGACAAATGATTCTGACAAGTGATCCTTACAAGTGATTTTGACTAGTGATTTTGACAAGTGATTTTGATGAGTGATTCTGACAAGTGATTTTGACAAGTGATTCTGACAAGTGATTTTGACGAGTGATTCTGACGAGTGATTCTGACGAGTGATTCTAACGAGTGATTTTGACAAGTGATTTTGACAAGTGATTTTGACGAGTGATTTTGACAAATGATTCTGACAAGTGATTTTGACAAGTGATTTTGATGAGTGATTCTGACGAGTGATTCTGATGAGTGATTTTGATGAGTGATTCTGACGACTATATGAGCCATGGGTAGGATAAAAATATGTATAATCCTTACCCTGAGGATTTAAAATGCAGCAAACATCTGTCAACCTGAGGGCATGGATGACCCATTTCATTGAACGAAGCTGTCTCAGAGGGATGACACCCCTTCCTGAGGAGGAGTCTAACGCGGGATTCCATGTGAAGTTGAAGTCTCCACCTGCAATCAGAACTCCTTCTGCAAAATCAGAGAGGGACGTTAAAATGGACCTACATGTGCAGATATGATCTTTGCTAGGGAGGTACCAGTTTGCTATTCTATATCTTGATTCTGCTATTTTGAGTTTGAGGAACACATATCTGCCTTGATCATCAATGAGAGAGTCTATGAGAGTATAGGCCAACGACTTGTGTATGGCTATGGATACACCCTTAGAGTGTGAATCCGGATTAGTGCTGTGGAACCACCGAGAGTAATACCTATCTCCAAAAACAGGCATATGCCCAGTTTTAAAGTGCATTTCCTGTAACATAAGAACCTGGACTCTTTGTTTGTGCATAGAGTACAAAATTTGTGAACGTTTCTGTGGGACATTAAAGCCTCTTACATTCAGTGAGCCTACTTTAACAGAGGACATGATTACCAAGGGGGATGAAAGGAGTGGGGCAAGAAGGGAAACGGAAATACACAGAAAACTAAGAAGAAATTACGGGATATATAAAATAAAAACCAAACAAAATTATATAACAAAATGAAAGCAAAACAATCTGATGAGAGGAAATAGGTATATTTTACATCTGCACAGCAGAGTGTAAACCCCCCTGGGAGGATGGGCTTTCTACTGCGGAGCCCCCCCCCTCAAACCAGACATCAGGCCATACCATTTTGTCTTAAAACCTATGATAGAAAAGCAGCCAAAAGCTGTCAAAGATTAGCATCTACTTATCATTATATTAAACGTTGAATCAGTATATCACATATCCTTATGGAATAATATCCATACTGTCCAAGAACGGAATATTATTGACATAATATAATCAAATCTTATTATTGAGAGCCAGTCATATAAATGAATTATTCGTAATATCAACTATACTCATTGCTGAAAACATTTTAGAGGAATATAACACTCTAATATCTTTCACAAGATTGACTAGCGCTGAAGGCTAGCGTATTGACCACAGGATCCATTTGTAATAGACGATTCAATCTGGGGAGTGAGGGATATGTTTTCCATTGTTCCCTCTCCTGACTTCTTCTCTGGATTTGTTTCTTGTCGCTCTTTATGGTCGTGGATTGAGATCCGACTTGGGACCTCTCGTGAGACTCGGCCAATCCTCTGTTGGTATAGATACGTGGGGAATCCCCAAACCTGTAACAAAAGCCGGAATGTCTCCTGGGCAACGTATCACATGTAAAGCCCCTGAATGGCGAACCTGTAGACAGAAAGGGAAACCCCAAGAGTATAGAATGTTCTGCTGTCTCAGAACCTCTAATAGAGTCTTTAATGCCTTCCTCTTCTGTAGTGTGTGGCGCGATAGATCAGACATGAGTTGTATAGGATATTCTTGATATAAAATAGAATCACATCATGAGGTTTTGTCGCATCAGAGGATCTGGGGCCCAAGGACCTATAAGCCCTATCTAGCTCCAACTCATTCTCTAAGGGCAGACCCAAGATAGAGTTAAACAAATGACGTAGTGTCTCATCCAGTTCATGGTGTTCAATTGTCTCTGGTAGTCCTCTAATCCTAATATTGTTGCGCCTTCCTCTGTTTTCAATATCATCTATCAAATCTGTTAGGTATTCCAGTTGGTATGAGTGAGAAGACAAAGTTTGTTCCTGAGAATTTACTTGTTGAGCGATGGATGCTGTATGTGATTCAGCAGCAGACACTTTTTCTGTTAACTCTTGCATGTCCCCTCTAAGGGAGGCTGCTTCAGCCCTGTAAGAGGACTCCAGTCTAGACATATAATTCTTCATGTGCCTCTGGTTGGAATAGCTCGTATTCGATCTCTGAGGTCTCTCCACACTGCCTCACATTGTAATGAGTCATCCTGTTGGTTCTCCTCTGAGCAGCCAGGGGAAGAAGAATGTAATAATGCAGGGAAGGAGCCTCTCTCAGGGGAACTCCGGGCATCAGTGTGTGACTGGGGCCTCTGCAGGTCTGGACCCGCAGCAGAGATAAGTACTGCCCAATCTGGTGTGTCCAGGGGCCGAGGCACCAAGTGATCCTCCACCACGCACCTGAGCTCCGAAGGCGCAAAGCCGGAATCTGCCATCTTGGACTGAGGGAGATCCCCCGCAGCAGCAACAAGGCCTCCCGCTTCTCCCCAAGTCCGGGAAGCCAGGTCCGCGTCCTCCGCCGATGAAAGTATCGTCCGCTCTGCTAATGTTGATGTGGGGGAGCATTTACCCCAGGACCTTTGGACCTCCGATGCAGGAGATGAGGAGCGCTAGGCAGGGACAGCCGATGTCATCTTAGATCCCACTCTTGCAGGAGAGGCAGATGCTGCAATTTCTTAGGTAGCGGGTAATATTTGTTGGAGGGACCCGCTGAGTACTCACACTGGTCTGCATTATATTCTTCTTCTTTTTTGCCGGCATTGGAAGTGTTTTGACCTGATTTGAAGTGATAGGCATGCCCTGAAGCTGGTCTAGGGATGGGAGCAGACAACCATGCAACTTCACTCCTCCATAGCCAGGCCACGCCCCCCCATTCAAAGAAATTTCAACAAATTCTTGATGTAAACATTAAGATTTGAGAGTCCTCAGTGGCTGATACATTTTAATGGTTAACTAAAAAGATGGTAACAAGTTGCAAGCTTTCGAGACTACTCAGGTCTCTTCATCAGGCATAGTATGACACAAAATCTGAAGAGTCACATATTTATACACAATAAGACACAGAAATAATGAAATAGATGAGACAGGTAATGTAAAGCAGAGCTATTACTGTGGGAGAAAGGTAAACAGTTCTGGCTGTAAATATTGGTTTAGTTCATAGATAAGGACTGTGAAAGTTTTATTGTCTAATGATTGAGATTTCGAGGGTTATGATGACCCCAAAGCTCTGTGAAGCTCATTCCTTAGTTGATGTAAGTAAAGAAAGCAAAGAAAGGAGCGCAAATAGCGCTGTTATCCAATAGACAGCAGTAAAGATAAAAGGGAAATTGCTCACCTCTGTGAGAATTCCAGCAGACCCTTAAACCGCAGGGGTTAAACGAAATCACAGAAGTTTTTCTTTGAGAATTCCAGCAGTCACTTTTTACACCTCCCCAGTTCTTTTTGAATACACCAACATATAGCCACCTATCCCCAAACCCACACTCCTGTTAGCACCACCCACATTACAGCCTTCAAGTTACCTCTCACCACTCTTATAGCTCCTTTTTTCAGCTGACAAAATAAATCAGGAGCCCTAGTGTAGCGGGCTATGTGCCTAGCGTGACTGTACACAGCAACTTAAGCAAGTATTTAAGTTCTAGCCCTCCATGGTTCATCATGATTAATATTAGACCCATATTTTATTATGTTTAAAAGAAAAGATTTTTTAATTAATCTCTAAATATTTTAAATTACTTTGTACTTCTTTTCTCCTCTTGAGCAAATGTTCATGTGCATTATGAGTTTAGATGTGTTTCCAAGATTTCCTTCCCCTTTTTTTTCTGTCTCTCGCTCCTTTTTTTTCCCTCTTTTTGGCTCCAAGGGGTGCTTTGGCAGTTTTTTTCTTCACTCCATGTGCTAGCATGTGTGTATATATAACTTCCATGTTGTAACAAGTAGCAGCTATGTTCCTGAAGAAGTGGACGGGATATCAACGAAGCACGTAGTCTTTTATAGCTTTTACAGTCTCCAATAAATGCTGGGAACATTATCCATCTCTGGCATATATGTAGCACCCTGAGGACTCGGCTGCTACAGGGGTATTACACCTCAAGCCAGAGGTGTGGTATTCCACTCCCGGGTAAGGATGGAGTGTGGAACTGAGCTCAGATAGCTGCATACACTACACACATCCCATTTCCGGGGGACAGACCGATGGTACTCCCACTAGAGAAATGTGCAGGTACGACAGTGTCTGTTCCTGGCTGGAGTGGGAGGGGGGTGGAGCATCCCAGTAGTGTAGGGGCAGATAGGGGGAGCAGTCTGGGTAAGGCTAGGAGCTCATTGGGTGCTGGTCACCTGAGCTCACACATAGAGGGAGTATATAAGGTGGGCACCATCTTAGATCAGGGTCAGTCAGTCAGTCAGTCAGCCTTTTGTAGAGTGAGTCAGAGGAGCAGAGCAGAGAAGCTCAGCCAGAAGGGCTGACAGGGAGTTGTGGTTCCGGCTGAGCCCAGCTCCAAGGCCAAGTCTGAGAGAGAGAGAGGAGTCAGAAGGACCCAGAGAGAAGAAGAAGGAACCCCAAGACCCCAGAATACAAACAGCAGGGTGAAGGGTTGGCACCCAGGGTACCGGATCCCAAGCTGGCAGAGGCCAAAGCACACCTTAGCCAGGAACCGGAGGTCGTGGGCAGGATCTGCCACGACCCTCACCAAATCCACTAGAAAGGCATACCAAGCATAGGGTCAGGGAGCCCAGAGGAGGCTTGACCAACAAGAGACCCGAGGGAGCCGGACATAAGTGGACCCCTGGTGGGAACGGCCAGTAGAAAGGACAGTCAGAAAGGAGCTCAGGACCACGCTCCAGAATTGCTTGGGGGTTGGCCGAGTCCGGGACCTGGTGGACGCAGCACGGCTCGGGTGGTCGCTTCAGGCCAGAGTGACCATAAGAACACCCGTAAGTAAAAACCCCTGAACTGCACAGCCCGACTCTGAGTCTTCTTGCTTGATCATCCTGCACCTTCACAACCACCATCCTCTACATCTGACCCCCTGAGGCTATACCCCTCCCGTTGGGGGTTATACTACCACAGCTGCACACATACCACCAGCCTCAGCGGACCCTTCTGCAGCGGCGGCCTTTTGACCGCAAATCAACGGGTGGCGTAGTCGACACTAAGAACATCAATAACATCTATCAAGACTGCCACACACTGAGTTTGACACCCTGGGCACGGACCGGGTCGCCGCCACTCGGAGACTACAACCCCCATCTGATCCGGCTCCGGGTATCCCCCAAACAGCACTGGCCCAGGGGGCGCGTCAACTTTGGCGTAGTCGGCAGGATTTCGTGCCCGTAACCACCGGGTACTGCGTGCCTGAAGAAAAGTTCACATTTACCTCAAAAAGAAGTCTCCCGCCGATTCCAGAGGGTCCCCGCCATCGGACGCCATCACAGATCGTTTCCCGCCGGTTGCCCGCCATCTGCAGCTTTTTCCCGCGATCCACGGAGTTTCCCGCCACTGGGAGACGATTCCCGCCATTTCCAGAAGATTTCCCGCCTTGGAAGAGCAGACGCCATTATGGGCGTGCCAAAGGGTGGCAAGAGGTCACCTCCCATCGTGGGCCAAGTCAAGGAATGGCGCCAAAAGTGGAGACCGCCCCCACTAACAGAGACTGTGATGCTAGAGATGTCCATCAGCGTGAGAGAACTGCCCCTGGAACTGACAATCACTAAGTTGCCCCGGGACCACCTTCAATGTGGGCGGAGACAGAACAAAAGAGCGAAGATGGGTGCAGCCTGGAAGAGTCTGGAGAGAGCGCACCCGGAGACGAGAAGTCTGGAGAGGAGTCCAGAGAAGTCGTACCCGGAGATGGAAGGAGAGTCAGGCAGCACCGACCCTGTGGTCAGGAGCCTGCTGCAAGCAACAACCCCACTAGGCCTAGTGGAGATCCTGGCACAGCTTCCCCAAGACCGGGAGTGTGCGCAGACCGAGCTGGAGCGCCTCGCACGGAGGATGGCCCAGGTGCAGCGAGAGACGCTGACGGAGTGGAGCCGAGAGATGGCCCTGCAGGCAAGAACCCGCCAGCGAAGCACGCCACCCGAGACGAGGAGACAGACCGCCTCTGAGGATGGTGCAGGAGGAGTGAAGGCCGGAGACGGCGCCGAGGAGGGAGCTGAACAGACGGAGGCAGGTAAAGGGGACGTCACTACCCCGAGCCGGGAAACCGTGAGCCTGCCCCAGCTCCCCGTCGCAGAGCCCGAAATTCCCCCTGCCGTGCCCGTCGCTGCACCGTCACCGCTCCAGACAAGGCCTCAAGCAGAAGCCGCGGCCGCGACCCCTGTGACGTCACGCACCTCAACCCTGAGCGCGGCAAAGCAGGAAACACCACCGGCCTGGTCGCAAGGTCTAGTACCCCCGGGCGCCGCAGTTCCAACAGCGCCCTCCACCTCCACTGAGCCACCGGCCTGGTCGCTGGGCCAAGTTACCCCGGGCGCCGCCGTCTTCACGGTGCCCTTTACCTTCAGGGTGCCCCAAGCCTGGTCGCAAGGCCTAGTGAACCCGGGCGCCGCTACCACCACCGCGCCCTCAACTTCCACCGTGCCGCACCTGGGTGAAGACTTGTTTGCCCAGCACACGTGCCCGTATGGGCAGCCCTCTGTGTGGCCACCGGAGTACCACCATCCCCGACTCCGGAAAGAAAGACCCCTAGATGAGCCCCTGATTCCGGTTCCGAAGCCCGTTAAGATCACCCCACTCTCGTTGGAGGAAGCGCAGTTTGCGTGGGACCCCACCGGAGGAGACCTCATGGGATTCACCCAAGAGACTCGGGCAGCCGCAGCTGAGAGTGCGGAGTGCTGCCGGCAGCAGTTAGAGGTCTTCGACCGGGAGCGAAGAGAGAGGCGGGTCCGAGAGCAGCGGCTGCAGGAACAGAGTGCAGAGCAGAAGAGCCGGACCAGGAGGAACCCCCGTGCAGCCCACGGTCCCCGTGCCACCGGCACTGTAATTAAATTCCAACTGCAGCACGGTTGGGGTTTCATCAGGGATCATCACACCCCCGGCGACGTCTTTGGCACCCGCAGAGACGTGGAGTCCCATCTGCCGGAGGGACACAGAGGTCGTGACCTATACGTAGGGGATGAGGTCACGTTCACCCGGCACAAGTGTGCCAAAGGACCCTACGCCCTCCATGTACACCGGCTGACGGAGGAGGAGCTACGGTGTGAAGAGGAGCAAGAGGACCCGGACGGGTCTGAAGCCTACTTGAAAGAAGGAGCAGGAGGGCATCGTCACCATTAAGAGGTGAACTGAACTGTACATAGTTACCCGTCAGGGTATAAGAACTGTTACTGCTTTAAAATATGTTCCCCGTTGGGACTAGTGTGAACTTAAACCCGTGTGTCCCTATTCCCACTGACCGAGGACTGAGAGCGGTCATTCCTTTCCTAATACCTGGCCGAGGACTGAGAGCGGCCATATCCCCTTGTATATAGTTGCGCTTTTTAAGGCGCCCCCTACTGGTTTTATAGAAAAACTGTTTTACTACAAGAGACTGTTGCACTTTTCCCGGTCACAAGTTGCACCGTGGCCGGAGGAACAAGAATGTTTACTATGAAAATTTTATATGAAAAGTTTTATGCTAATGATATATATATAATGTTTTATATGTTTATGTTTTATGAAAAAAAAAAAAATTGTATGTTTGTGGATGTTTTTTATTCTCTTACAGCCCGAGGACATGCTGTGATTTACCAGGGGGGAATGTAGCACCCTGAGGACTCGGCTGCTACAGGGGTGAGAGGATGATAGGAGTTATACTTCACCCAAGACTACGATGTAAGACACAGATGAAGTTATTCTTCCCTTATCTGGACATTTGGACTGACGCCCAGAAATTAGATTGTAACTTGTTTTTAGCTGTCTCAGCAACCTTCTACTGCTATGAATTATCACTTTTCTGCTTATGAAACTTTCTTATCAACATTCCACTGTTATGAATCATCACTTCACTGCTTGTGAAACAAAGGCATTTTACTGCGCATGTGTGACAAAAAACTATGATTATTAGTATAAATAAAGGGACAGCACCTATAGAGGCAGACGCGCTCAGGGGCTTCCCAGTACTTGATTATACACTACGTGTCTGTGTATTTCTTGTTACGGGGATACCCCGACTCCAACAAGGACCCTCCATGGCTGAATGATCCTAACAATTCCTGGCGCCCGAACAGGGACCCGAGGTCTGCGTATTCCTTCAAGTTCATCGACCGGCACGAGTAACCACTGAGATTGGGACATCGGAACAGCAGACGACAAACCTGGCCAGGTAAGAGACACTGTTAGTTCTCTTACATCTGCTCTGCGATAGTCCGTAAATTTCATGCATATCTTGTGTTGGGATTGAGGAACTAGTAGAGAAGGATACCTATAGCTCGGGTCATTCATGTATATACTGTAGGATCTGCCGAAGGAGAGGTCAGAGAAGGTTATGAAACGGATGGTATGAAAGAGATGTGGATGTCGGGAATAGCCTCATAAGCCGCACTAAGGTAGATGACATAAGTATTACGGAGATTGCCTAACTGAGTCATAAGGTTGTGTCCTTTCGGGGAAACCTTCGCTCACGCTTAACTCCCGAACCTTTGTCCTCCTTTTTGACGGATAATAGATTGACAGAATGAGCCCATGGAAGTAATGATAATACTCCAGGGACACGATATATAATGGAGACTGTATGGTTCATTTTATGTATTGTTGGTCTTGCCCTTGTTGCCATATATATATGTGTTAGAATTACTCTACACTTCAGACAAAACGGTCCAGAGAAACCGTTTCAGATACTGGCTCCTTAGGACAGAATAGGTAACGAGGAAAGGTAAAATATAGAATATATTTTATCTAACCCAAAAAGCCTCCTAAGGTAGGAATAGTCAGGAAAAATGGGCAACAAACAGACTAAGACCACAAATGATGAACAAGATGTCTATACAATCGTGAAAGAAAGGTGTGGTGTAGAAGCAACTAAGAATTTAGGGAAAGTTTGCAAAACTTTTCAGGTAGCAAGGCATGACAGGTTTAACAGGAAACTATGGGAGGACATTCGGGTTAGAAAAGCAGGAGTGATAAGAGACAAAGGATGGCAGGAACAAGTAGAGGCCATGGTCGAACTATCAAAAACAGCAGAGACAGACCATTGGACTTTTAATAAAGACAATGGATTATGGAGAACTCCAGTCAGACAGGGTCCCATTGTACAAACAGAAAACAGTAAACAAATGAACCCATTGGCACCACCATATCAGCCCAGGTCAGAACCCACACTGTATCCTGATTTTCGGGGTCCGGGTGGATGGACATGTACAAACTGTGGACTCCAGAATCCAGACTGGAGAGACACATGTGCAGGATGTGGAGCACCACGACCACATGATATGTTGGCACCAGTGCGTATCCTCAGTCGACCATACAGAGAAGAAGATGGTGGCAATCCACCGCGTAGAGTAACTAGATACCATCAGACTAGACAATATTTTCCATGGACCCCCGCTGAGGGAATGTCCCTACTTCAGAATGCACCAGATCCAATACAATGCCCACTAAGATTTGCTACGTACATACAGCAGATAATACACACCCATAATGGAACATGGTCAGATGGGACAGAATTATGTAGAATGAAAATGACACCAGGGTTGTATCAGGAATTGATGACAGTTATAGAACCTCATAGACCTCAACCAGTAGATGGTGAGGATCCAAATACCGCACTGTCAGGACAGAATTTTATGATCAGACTTATGGAGTTTATGAGAACTAAACAACGAATGAGAGGGACTTCAGGAACTGTCTCCCAGAAGTCAGGACAGCCTGTAGATGAATACTACTTAGCGGTAGAAAACAGTTACAGAGACGAGGGAATGGACCTTACCAATGAAGGAGTCATTCGACTGATGACAAAAACTTTTATAGAGAATCTTAACCCAAAACTTAGGGAAAAGTTCAAGGCTGCAACTCCTGATTGGAGAACCTTAGATGATCCCCAGATAGTCAGACAAAAACTATTGGGGATAGAAATGGATATGCGTGAGGCAGCATCCAAACCCGTCAGAGTAGCAGCAAATAATAGTCTGGTCAATAAAAACAACAGATCAAATCAGACCTATGACAAAGGGAACTTGGATAAGAAAACTAATCCATGTCACTACTGTAAGAAACCAGGACATTGGATTAGAGAATGCAGGAAAAAAGCCAGGGATATAGAAGATGGTACCTATGTCCCAAGAGAATCACAAGAAAAGACAGTACAGGCTTCTGCTCCTGCAGCAAGCGAGTGACTAGACGTGATGCAAACCACTTTGACTGGAAGGCGCCCAATAATTCAGGTAAAAGTAGCAGGAAAACAATGCCCTTTTCTAATAGATACCGGAGCAACTTCCTCCGTCCTCAATGAAGACGCCTTACCAAATGCTGATTGTTTATCAGATGATGTAACCTATACCGAAGGGTATGATGGAGGAATCAGGCCACTCCCATATAGTATTCCCCTTGAAACAAAGATAGGATCTAAAATATTTTTATCTAAATTTCTTTTTGTCAAAGGGGCACCTACTTGTCTTCTAGGTACAGACCTATTAAAGCAGACAGAAATGAATATCCAATTTTTGGAGGATGGTAGAGTCCAAATTTTGGTGCCTGATGACCAAGAGTCTCTAGAAAACATTGTGAAAGTCCAAGCCTTAGAGGATGAGAAAGATCCTGCCCCTACCCAAATTATTTTAGATCTTTCTGAGGTACCAGAAAAATTATGGGCACAACATGACACCGATGTAGGACTAATGCCAATAGCTCCAGTAAAAGTCACTCCTGTTCCAGGTGTGACACTACCCCAATTGAGACAGTATCCTATTAGTGCCCAACAAGAACACGCCATAGGAGAACAGATAAAAGATTATCTAAAAACTGGAGTACTGATAGAAGTAAAGTCACCAGCCAATACACCGTTGTACCCCGTAAAAAAGAAATCTACTGAGGGGTCAGCTGCTAGATACCGGATGGTACATGATTTAAGAGAGATAAATAAAATTTTGGAACCTATTACTCCTGTTGTGCCAAATCCACACACGTTGCTATCACAGATCCCAGCAACAGCACGAGTATTTTCTGTCATAGACTTATCAAATGCATTTTTTTCAGTACCATTACACCCAGACTGTTACAAACTGTTTGCATTTACATTTAAGAATAGACAATTAGCATGGACAAGATTACCACAGGGTATGATACATTCACCTACCTTGTACTCAGAAGCTATGAGATCAGTTCTTCAAAATTTCAAACCTACGGATGAGGTTGTAATTCTTCAATATGTTGATGACCTATTGTTATGTGCCCCTGCTCAAGAGTCTGCAAACAGCAACACAATAAGATTGTTAATATTTCTAGCAGACATGGGCTGTAAAGTTAACAAGAAAAAAGTACAACTTTGTATGACTACGGTAGTATTTCTAGGACACTGCATTTCACAAGGTATTCGGCACCTCACCGCCGACAGACTAAAAATCATTAGAGATCTTGTTCCTCCCAAGAACTACAAAACATTAAGAGCATTTTTGGGAATAGTATCACACTGCAGACAATGGGTTATACATGCTAGTCAGCTTATGCAACCTCTATATGATTGTTTAAAAATCGAGCCTTTTCAGTTAACTGAATCAGCGCTCATAGCCTTTCAAGACCTCAAGAAAGGTCTCATGTCAGCCCCGGCCTTGGGAATCCCAGACTACGCCAAACCATTCCAATTAATGGCTGCGGAAATGTCTAATCATGCTACAGGAGTACTAACACAGAAACATGAAAATAAACAAAGACCTGTCGCATACTATTCTGCTCAATTAGATAATGTTACCAAAGCTGCACCATCATGTGTCAGAGTAGTAGCAGCTGTCTCTCTTTTGGTAGAAAAAGCCTCAGAAATAGTACTAGACCATGCCTTAATAGTACAAACTACACATGATGTACATGGCATACTGAATCAGGTATTGCCAAAACACATTTCAATGGCTAGACATCTTAGATTACAATGCTCCTTACTAATGCCACCAAACCTCACTTTTCGCCGCATATTGTCTCTAAATTTAGCCACTCTGTTACCACTAGAGACAAAGGGGGGAGTGGAAGGAGGTCAGGAAGACGAAGATGAAAATTTTTTACAATACCACGAACAAGACAATATAATACATGATTGCTTACAGTGTATAGAACAAGAAACACAAGGGCTACCTAATGTACAGGACACCCCTCTTGACAATCCAGACCTACATATGTATATAGATGGTAGTAGGTATGCAGATGAAACTGGTAACTTTCACACAGGTTATGCCATTGTATCAGATCATGATGTTATTGAAGCTGAGCCAATGCAGGCCAGCTGTTCAGCCCAGGAAGCTGAACTATTAGCTCTAATACGAGCATTACAGTTAGCAAAAGAAAAAACCGCTAATATTTTTACTGATTCTAGATATGCATATGGTATTGTACATGATTTTGGATGTATATGGAGAGCTAGAGGTTACATGACAGCTTCAGGTCAACCAGTAAAACATGGACAAATGATTAGACAAATCCTAGAATCAGCTGCCTCAACCAAACAAGTAGCAGTAATAAAAGTACCTGCACATGTAAGACTCGACACCGAGATAGCTAGGGGTAATGACCGAGCCGACAAGGCTGCTAAGCGAGCTGCAGTAAAACCTCTGACAACTGACCACACTATTAGTGCAGTATCAGAATTTGACTTAATTACACGGCTCAAAGAAGCCCACCAGCAGGTGAGTAGAGAAGAAAAAGAAGAGTGGCAGAAACAGGGGGCAGAAGAAAAAGAAGGACTATGGAGAAAAGGAGATGAGCTTTGTCTCCCCCGAGCGTGGTACCCTGTTGTGGTCAGTGAAGCCCACGGACCTACACATGTGTCTGCAAACGGTATGATACAGAGGGTCAGACAGAAGTGGTTAGCCCCAGGGTTCGGCCAGGTAGCTCGAGCAAAATGTGGTTCTTGTGAAATCTGTTTAGCCCACAATCCAGGACAGACTGTTAAGACCCCCCAGAAGCACCATGTAAGACCACTATATCCGTTCCAGAGACTTCAGATCGATTACATCCAGATGCCTAAGCATGGACACTATGAGTATGTACTGGTATGTGTGGACATGTTTTCGGGGTGGCCAGAGGCTTATCCAGTTCAAACAGCCACGGCTAAAGTCACTGCAGTAAAAATAGCACATGAACTGGTACCCCGTTATGGTATCCCAGAAGTGATCGAGTCAGATAGAGGTACACATTTTACTGGAGAGATCTTTCAGAATGTAATGAACATGTTGTGTATAAAAAGTGAACTACACACCCCTTACCACCCACAGAGTTCTGGTAAGGTTGAGAGAATGAATGGAACACTTAAGTTAAAAATACAGAAAGCCATGGCAGAAACACAGAAACCATGGACTGAGTGTCTCCCAATAGCATTGTATTCAGTCAGAAACACCCCCCAGGGAAAGAGCAAACTCACCCCCCATGAAATATTGTTTGGTAGAGTTGCCAATACAGGATTGTATTTCCCACAGACTTTAATGTTAGAAACTGAAAGCTTAACTGCTTATGTACAAAATTTATGTAAGCATGTGTCTAAAATACACTCTTTAGTGTTCTCTTCCATTCCAGATCCAGATTCCATTGAGGGAACGCACAAGCTGCAACCAGGAGACGAAGTTTACGTAAAAAGACATAACAGAAGAACGCTAGAACCCAGATTTGAGGGTCCATATCAGGTGTTATTGACAACTCCAACTGCAGTAAAATTGGAAGGAAAATCAGCATGGGTACATGCAAGCAATTGCAAAAAGAAATAGTGGTGATTGTACTTGTGTTAGCTATAACGATAGATCAGGGAGACCTGTGGGATAAACTAAGTTCCCCAAAACCTGCAGATAATAAATTTATAAAACATCATGAGACATTGGTAAACGGGCTGCTCGATGGCGGACAGAAAATAGCAGACTGTTGGATTTGTACGCATTCTCCAATATCAGCCACGAGCATACCCTTCCTGGCCGTACCCATGACCCCTGAGGAAGTGTTTACATGGACTAATTGCTCAGACAAATTAGCAAATAACCAAACCGTTAATTCTAGATTATGGAACACCACTGTTGCCATCCCAGTTGTGGGGTGGGTGGGATTTCCCTGGTGGCAAGGTAATATGACCGGAAAAATAAACAACTTACAATATTTAGCGTTTAAAGGAGGTGTATGGGTTCCTAGAAATAAGACGGGACTAACAGACTTAGGGTTAATTCCTACAGAAAATATACAACTCAGTTTTAGTAGCACAGTATCTTCTTCTCAACCTTTTAAACCTGATATAGTAGAAAAATACATACACAATAATGGTTGGAAATATTCACAATTATTCCCCGATGGAAACAATGATACATGTTCAAAGATACCAGGTAATATATTATGTAATGAGTCAAGTGCATATGACCCAGGTACACCGACTTGTGAAAATCCAGATGCAGGATACTGTAGTCCATTAGGTCAAAAACCCCCTTGGTGTATACTTCAGAATGTATCTAAATTTTTAGATTTGGTACATAGGTTGGTGCTCCAACACTCTGCAATATGGGATCTGCCTGAAGGAACCTTCTGGATTTGTGGAAATGGAGCATACAAATGGCTCCCAGTAGGAATAAAAGGTGCATGTACTCTAGGACGCTTAACACCGGCCACATTTATAGTTCAGAATCAGCAGGTAGATATGCAAGCAGTACCTAAACACACACTATACAAAAGAGCAGCCGACAACTCGCCTAGACCTTCAGGTAGGCCACATGTGGTCCAAATGGGAATTCCTAATAAAATATTCAGCACTTTCTTTGTGTATCCAATGTTGATGCAGATGTGGGATAAATTAGTTCAGGCCACCGACTATCTAGATGATCAGATATGGGATATTATGGATATACTTAATACTAGTATAGCTGTCCAAAATCAACTTATAATTGTTACTAATCAACATACTGTAGTGTTAGACTACCTAACTGCGGCCCAGGGAGGAATGTGTCAAATTATTGGTCCAACCTGTTGTCATTACATAGATCCAAACAGTACAATGAGTATGAGGTTCAAGCTGGCAGATATACAACGATTACGGGATGAATATGACAGACACAATGACCAAAATAAAGATAGCTGGTGGTCAGACACCTTCTCCTTTCTCAACCCAAAGAACTGGTTTAAGGGTATTGGAGGTTGGGTGGCTGGAATTCTGCAAGGTATATTACAGATTGTGCTAATTATAGTAGTCATATATGTAGTGTTTAAAATAGGATTAAAAATTATTTTAAAATGCATAAATAAGCTTTGTAACACGGACTCAAGAATATGAAAGAAAAGAACTCCCGGACCAGGTCTTCTACCAAAAGTCCATAAGGAAGAATCAAAGGGGGGACTGAGAGGATGATAGGAGTTATACTTCACCCAAGACTACGATGTAAGACACAGATGAAGTTATTCTTCCCTTATCTGGACATTTGGACTGACGCCCAGAAATTAGATTCTAACTTGTTTTTAGCTGTCTCAGCAACCTTCTACTGCTATGAATTATCACTTTTCTGCTTATGAAACTTTCTTATCAACATTCCACTGTTATGAATCATCACTTCACTGCTTGTGAAACAAAGGCATTTTACTGCGCATGTGTGACAAAAAACTATGATTATTAGTATAAATAAAGGGACAGCACCTATAGAGGCAGACGCGCTCAGGGGCTTCCCAGTACTTGATTATACACTACGTGTCTGTGTATTTCTTGTTACGGGGATACCCCGACTCCAACAAGGACCCTCCATGGCTGAATGATCCTAACAGGGGTATTACACCTCAAGCCAGAGGTGTGGTATTCCACTCCCGGGTAAGGATGGAGTGTGGAACTGAGCTCAGATAGCTGCATACACTACACACATCCCATTTCCGGGGGACAGACCGATGGTACTCCCACTAGAGAAATGTGCAGGTACGACAGTGTCTGTCCCTGGCTGGAGTGGGAGGGGGGTGGAACATCCCAGTAGTGTAGGGGCAGATAGGGGGAGCAGTCTGGGTAAGGCTAGGAGCTCATTGGGTGCTGGTCACCTGAGCTCACACATAGAGGGAGTATATAAGGTGGGCACCATCTTAGATCAGGGTCAGTCAGTCAGTCAGTCAGCCTTTTGTAGAGTGAGTCAGAGGAGCAGAGCAGAGAAGCTCAGCCAGAAGGGCTGACAGGGAGTTGTGGTTCCGGCTGGGCCCAGCTCCAAGGCCAAGTCTGAGAGAGAGAGAGGAGTCAGAAGGACCCAGAGAGAAGAAGAAGGAACCCCAAGACCCCAGAATACAAACAGCAGGGTGAAGGGTTGGCACCCAGGGTACCGGATCCCAAGCTGGCAGAGGCCAAAGCACACCTTAGCCAGGAACCGGAGGTCGTGGGCAGGATCTGCCACGACCCTCACCAAATCCACTAGAAAGGCATACCAAGCATAGGGTCAGGGAGCCCAGAGGAGGCTTGACCAACAAGAGACCCGAGGGAGCCGGACATAAGTGGACCCCTGGTGGGAACGGCCAGTAGAAAGGACAGTCAGAAAGGAGCTCAGGACCACGCTCCAGAATTGCTTGGGGGTTGGCCGAGTCCGGGACCTGGTGGACGCAGCACGGCTCGGGTGGTCGCTTCAGGCCAGAGTGACCATAAGAACACCCGTAAGTAAAAACCCCTGAACTGCACAGCCCGACTCTGAGTCTTCTTGCTTGATCATCCTGCACCTTCACAACCACCATCCTCTACATCTGACCCCCTGAGGCTATACCCCTCCCGTTGGGGGTTATACTACCACAGCTGCACACATACCACCAGCCTCAGCGGACCCTTCTGCAGCGGCGGCCTTTTGACCGCAAATCAACGGGTGGCGTAGTCGACACTAAGAACATCAATAACATCTATCAATACTGCCACACACTGAGTTTGACACCCTGGGCACGGACCGGGTCGCCGCCACTCGGAGACTACAACCCCCATCTGATCCGGCTCCGGGTATCCCCCAAACAGCACTGGCCCAGGGGGCGCGTCATATATATATACATTTTTTCATGGAGGAGCGCGGTGATTAATGGCACCTTTATCATCTGTATACTAGACTACTCGAAGATCCCAAGGGACCTGTGCCTGCTGCAGCACCTCAGCATATACTTTCTCATGAGTTGTGCATTTCACAACCCACAAAGGTGAGCAATTTGCCTTTTATCTTTACTGTTGTCTATTGGATATCAGCGCTACTTGCGCTCCTTTCTTTACTTATTTGAGTTATTGGGAACTGAGCTGGGGACAGCAGCGCACTTTGGTTAATTTGGGAGCAGCATTAGCGAATCCATACCGTTAACATGGAATATTTTGACAGACGCATGTCAACCAGAGAACGGCTTATTAAACAAGCCATGGGAATCACTATCCCATACTCTGATGAATCTTTCACCTTAAATTCAATGGACTTCAATGAAGAGGACACCAACACTATGAAGAATTTATTTAATGAATTTGAGGAATCACTTAAAGATGAGCTACGTCTCGACCTGGACATTCGTTTTCTAAGGATTTATATGGAGGAGAAACTATGTCCTCGGGGTTTGAGAATAACAATTCCCTCACCATTCCCTGAGGACAAACCATTTAATAAGGAATGGACTACTATTTTGGACACGTGCATGCACAATCTGCTAAAAAGTATACATACAAAAAGGTCAGAAATATGTCTAACAATTACTAATAGAATATTTGATATCGCTAAAAACCTATTACCATTTGAAACCCATCCTGTGTTTGGAAAGATTGATAGCAATATTGCAACAAGTATTTTACAGAATGTGCATGAAATTATCTTAAAAAAGGCAAAAAACTACAGAGAGATAGGGATGATTACAAAGGACTAACTAGTACTACCTCACGTACTAAAACGTCGGTCATATCCAGTGATCAGTCATCTGATCCTTTGAGAACAGTGGGTTCCTATCCTCCTCCCCACAAAGGAAGGATGTTCTCTAATAGTTATCACCATAAGAATAAGAACAATAACAATAAGACTTACAACCGCACACCTGCATTCACACATAGCAAAAAACAACTCAGGTTGTCAAATGCTAACGATAGAACGAAAGACGGACAGAAGGTTGTAATTAATATGCGCATATCTACTACTGTTAACTCTCCACAGAGCACTAGCAGTAATAAGAGTCTGGTCTCTATCATGTCTCCCACCTGCAATACTATGGGTAGTGCAGTTCCTAAAAGGCTGGTAATGCATCAGGAGGAGACGAATAATGATAGTATAGCAGTCAATCCTTATGACACAACATTACACACTAAATTAAGAAAAAAATCCAACTTCTATTCTGTGGAGAGTAAAAGCCACCAGATAGATACTTTTTGCGACATCACTCTCCAAGATTTCAAGGAGGTTATGAGGACTCCAATCTCACACAGAGATAATAATATAAACCGACAAGAGAAGTTAGCACTTAATAATATTTGAAATAATAGGGATATAGTCCTCAGATCAGCGGACAAGAGGGGTGGTATAGTTATCCAGGATTATGATGTGTATACAAAAGAAGCACTCCAGATATTGAGTGATGATAACTATTACAAAGAGATTTTGTATGATCCCATTTTAAAAATGATCCATATATATAAGAAACTGATATCTAAAGCAGTAGATGAGAATATATTAAATGACAACAAAAGAAAGTGCTTGACTGTCCAAAGTCCTTGTATGCCCTTCTTTTATCATCTTCCCAAATTTCATAAGGATGAAAAAAAAACTCCAGGGAGACCGATTATATCGGGGATAGGCTCCCTTACATCAAATCTGGCTGAATACTTTGATATACTACTACAACCACCTGTCAAAAATTTAAAGAGTTACCTGCAAGACTCCAGCCATCTTCTTAGATTAACCTATGACATCAAATGGAAAAAAATCATGCACTTTCCTTAGCCTAGATGTTAACTCTTTATATAGCAATATTGATGTTGGTCTATTATGCATAGAGTATGTAATTTCCAGAGACATACGGCTGTCTTCCAGCCAGAGATCTTTTAATATAGCAGGTTTATCTTTCATCCTAAAAAACAATTTTTTTACCTTTCTAGATAAGACCTACCATCAAATTAAGGGAGTAGCAATGGGCTCTAAAGTAGCACCTACCTTTGCCAATTTATTCATGGGATTATTTGAGCAAGTTTTTATTTACCAGGGAGACTTCCATAAGGGGGTTGTATTTTATAGAAGATACATAGACGAACTGATCTTCATCATTAACAGGAACATCACTGATCCCACCATTTTTTTTAATTTCCTCAATACAAATAATTGGGGCATCTCTTTCAATCAGGACAGTAATGAACTCACAATTAATTTTTTTAGATCTAGTTTTATATGTAGAGGAAGACAGGATACTTAGCAAAACTTTCTTCAAATCAGTGGACACTAATAGCTATATTCATTTCACTATTGGTCACTACAGAAAATGGCTCACCAATATTCCCCGCTATCAGTTTCAAAGACTTCGTAGGAGCTGCTCAACAGAAATCGAATATGACTAACAGTCAGAGATTCTCAAAAAGGTTCCAATAGAAATATTCTGAGACATTGGTTGTAGAATCTTGCAAACAGGTCAAAGAAAGATATAACCAGGGCTCATTACTTACAAAAATGATGTAAGTTTTGAACATGAACAGAAATTCTTTACTACATACAATCAACAACACAAGAAAATTAAAGAAATTATTCAAAAAAACTGGCATATTCTATTAAATGACCAGACATTAAAACAGGCATTACCAAAAAAACCCTCTCTAATCTTTAGAAGGGCACCGACACTTAGGAATATCTTGGGTCCCAGTAGATTGCATGGACATGGAACATTGATTAATAAGAATAATGAAAAAGTCAGGGACAATATGGTCTCCAAGTGTGGTAAAAGAGGTTGCAAGTGCTGTGAATCTATTTTGCATTCCATAGACAATTTCACTTCTGTAGCCACTAGTGAGAATTTCAATATCTCTCATCCCATGTCATGTGGAACTTATTATGTGATATATGTCATCGAGTACAGTTGCCCCAAACAGTATGTGGGCAGAACCACCCAGGCACTACATAATAGGTTGAATTCACATAGACATAATATCACCACAAGATTTATTAAACATGGGCTGTCCCGACATATGGTCCTTCATCACAAACAGGACCTTAGGGAATTAAGGGTATTACTTATTGAACACATTTCTATTGACACTCCAAATAGGGTGCAATGTTTAAAAGAAATCTACTGGATTTATAAACTAAAGACGCTTAAACCGCAGGGGTTAAACAAAATCACAGAAGTTTTTCTTTGAGAATTCCAGCAGTCACTTTTTACACCTCCCCAGTTCTTTTTCAATACCCAACATATAGCCACCTCTCCCCAAACCCACACTCCTGTTATCACCGCCCACATTATAGCCTTCCAGTTACCTCTCACCACTCTTACAGCTCTGTTTTTCAGCTGACAAAACAAATCAGGAACCCTAGTGTAGCGGGTTATGTGCCTAGCGTGACTGTACACAGCAACTTGAGCAAGTATTTAAGTTCTAGCCCTCCATGGTTCATCATGATTAATATGAGAATTATTGGTATTAAAAGGTCATTTCAAATCTCAGGGAGACAGAAAAATTTGGGAATATAAACTAATGGTGACCTTTGACACCTTCAGAGCAGGAATGAATGAGTTGCATGGATTTATGTCATTCTACATCAACTAAGGAATGTGCTCCTCAGAGCTTTGGGGTCATCATAAACCTGGACCAGACCTCAATCACTGGACAATAAAACTTTCACAGTCCTTATCTATGAACTAATCCAATATTTACAGCCAGAACTGTTTACCTTTCTCCCACAGTAATAGCTCTGCTTTACGTTACCTGTCTCATCTATTGCATTATTTCTGTGTCCTATTGTGTATAAATATGTGACTCTTCAGATTTTGTGTCATACTATGCCTGATGAAGAGACCTGAGTAGTCTCGAAAGCTTGCAACTTGATAACCATTAAAAGGAATGAGCCACTGAGGACTCTCAAATCTTAATATTTTTCTAATAATTTTTCCATGGCTAACACAGTACTAAAATATATATTTTCCCTGATATAAACATAACACCATCTGTAATAAGCTAAAGTTGAAAAGAGGATGGCTTCTACAAATGGATAATGATCCTAAACACGTCAAAATCAAGATCTTCACTGGTAAAGCCCCCCACTCATAACACATTAGGTAGCTGTCAGCCAAAAGATTGTTCAACTGACAGCCATCTCTTCTGAACCCCTTATATACAAGAATGCTCAGCTTGGCTCCTGTGTTCTCTATGAGAGCGACTAATAGATTCCACTGGCAGCGGCTTATCTGCTGGAAAACAGAATGAGCTACCATTGGAAATACAACATGCAGGCTCCTTCTCTCCTCCAACATCATCTGTAGGGTACGTTCATATGACTGTATTGTCGTTCCCAGTGTTTTCCGTGAAAAAACTGACAGAACTAGACACAGACAGATCTAGGTTCATTGGGCTGTTTAGATAAGTGTTTGAAAAAAAGCAAGTGAAAAAAATCATAGCACGCATAGGTTCTTCCTTACAATGGATTTGAGTAAGCCATTCAAGTCCAAAGGTGCACAAAAAAACAGATCCCACACAGATCATCCATATAGCTTCCATTTTTTTATGGATACATTTCCATTATTAACCTAGAAAACTGTATTTGGTCTTGTGAATGATAATAACTGTTGATGGAAAAGAAGGATGGTGTACAGACCACAACTGACCACCAAACTGATGAAAATCATCCATTTTTCCGGATGAAAAGATAAATGTCCCTTTCTTGTCTGATGTCAGATTCTCACTGCTCCACAGTCTGGGAATTCTGCTGGATTTTTTATTTTATAATGCATCAAATGTTTTCTTCTGGTGAAAGGTCTGGACTGCAGGCGGCCGGTTCTTCACCTGAACTCTTCCTCTTCGATGCCATGCTGCTGTGATGGATGTAGTATGTGGTTTAGCATTGTCTTGCCAAAATATGCAAAAAAAGATCCAACAAATACACAGAAAAAAAGTATGCAAAAAGAGGGATAACCTAAAAATCTAAAAATAGTCAATGCTTATTAACATGCAAGACATATTAAAAATATTTAAAAAGCACAAATGGCTGTAAGCCTGTAACATAAATTTTCCAGACCACAGCACTATAGTGCTACGATCTACCCTGTCTGTCAATAAGGTAATTTAGGAACCCAAAAGTTAATACCACCTTAATACAGATATATTACTGTATAATATACCAATAATATGAAAATTATTACATCAATGACCCAGGCCCTAAAATAAGGGCAAGTATTAAAGTGTATAGTGGGTTAAAGATATACACGCCCAATAAATAATGCACAAAAGCACAAAATAAAAGATGATAAAGAGGAGTGTATACAACAATTGTATGATAGAGTCAGAAAAGTTGCAGAAAAATCCTACTGCCGGCACAATAGCAAATAGCCACACAAAGTGAAGGTAAATGTGAAGTTTGTGCCCCCTGGGCCATAGATATAACAATTTTCATATTATTGGTATAGCTGTGATTTGGGGTATATTATAATATACCTTTATTAAGGTGGTATCAACTTTTGGTTTCCTAAATTACCTTATTGACAGACAGGGTAGATCCTAGCATTATAGAGCTGCGTTCTGGAAAATTTGTCATTTGTGCTTTTTAAATATTTTTAATATGTCTTGTTTGGCTTGTATGTTAATATGCATTGACTATTTTTAGGTGATCCCTCTTTTTGCAACACCTCTGTATAAGGCTCATCATTGATCACTCCTTTCATGTGTAAGCTGCCCGTGTCAGAGGCACTAATGCAGCCCCAGACCATCAGAGATGCAGGAACTAAGCGCTGATAACAAGCTGGATGGTCCCTCTGCTCTGCAGTCTGCAGGACAAGGCGTCCACAGTTTCCATAAATAATTTCATATTTTTATTCATCCGACCTCAGAACAGTTAATATCTTCTGATCTGATTTCTATGTTCTGCAGTGAATATAATATGGCTAAAAGAGATTTCCAAATCATTACATTCCTGTTCTCTTTATACATTTACACAGCGTCACAAGTTTTTTGGAATTGGGGTTGTAAATATATCTATAAATATTTCTATCTACATGTGTACATCCATCAGAATAACTGCTCTTAGCGATGTCACAATATCAGAGTTCTAGAATGTTGATGTCACACAAGTCATGAAGTCACAATATGAAGAACTGATAAAACTTCTGCTCACGGCCTCCTCCACTGAGGGTTATAGAATTTGTGGAGTGAGGATATTTTTGCAATTCTGATTGAGTGAGCAAAATGTCTGAGTATAAGCGCAAACGTCGCTTTATTATTGAGTCTATTACAGAGAGCAGCGGTATTGATGACCAGGTGAGTGGCGGATTCTGGAGTATGTTGTCTATTTGAAATTCTGGAAATTTGAAGACTTTTTTTTACTTTTTATTATTTCCTTTTCCCAGTTACTGGTCAATAAAAAATGCCGCAGAGTTTTTGCGTCCGACACAGAGGACAGCAGCGGTGATGAGAATCTCCATCAGGTGAGCGCTCACTTCTCTCCAGCACTGTCTGCGGCTCTGGGGGTCTACTGGAGATCAGGGGACGCCCCATTCTGTGATTATGCCACTGTATCGCTGCTAATCCTTCATTCTCAAGGTCTTTATATTTCTTTATTTCAGTCTCATCCACTTATTTCAAGGTCTCCAAGGAGCCTTGAAGATGAAGATGGTGGCTCTGGTCCCCACCTGCTATACATAGAGTCAGGCATGTAATAAAGCGTCTGGAAGGATCATAAATTCCTTCCTGTAAAATAAGAAAATTAGATTTCTATTGATTAGGAAAACTGAACGACACAGAAGTAAATGACGATGTTTCTTCTTTTCTCCAGAGCCCAATTCTCCCCGATTCAGCTTTGTGCAGGAGGAGACAGCAAGGTAATGTATTCCTATATATCCGTTTCATCTGGGTCATGTTCATGATATCTGGTCGCTAGATGGCGCTATTATTAGCATATTTTCAGATAAGGTGTCAGCTGTGTGTCTGCAGGTCGTGTACGGTCTTAGTATATATCCAGAAGTGATGTGTGATCCTCTTTGATGCTTTGCTACCAGGAGACAGGAGCGTCCCATCAATTACTGTTTCCTGAGAAATCTGTCTTCACCCACGTCCAAATATGTCACCGACTTCCGTAAGAACAAACAGGAGCTGGTACGACGTCTGTACAAGTTTTATAACAGGACCGTCTTTGAGAACCAGGTATTCAGTTATAACACACAGCTTGGAATAGGGTTATAGGGGATGAAGGTTTAGAGCTAGGGATAGTGTATCCAGTGTATATAGTATATACCTCTATATTCTGTATGTATAGGGTGATACGAGGCAAAGGGTTAGAGCTAGGGATAGTGTATCCAGTGTATATAGCATATACCTCTACATTCTGTATGTATAGGGTGATACGAGGCAAAGGGTTAGAGCTAGGTATAGTGTATCCAGTGTATATAGCATATACCTCTACATTCTGTATGTATATGGTGATATGAGTCGAAGGGTTAGAGCTAGGGATAGTGTATCCAGTGTATATAGTATATACCTCTATATTCTGTATGTATATGGTGATATAAGGTGAAGGGTTAGAGCTAGGGATACTGTATCCAGTGTATATAGTATATACCTCTACATTCTGTATGTATAGGTTGATAGGGGATGAAGGGTTAGAGCTAGGGATAGTGTATCCAGTGAATATAGTATATACCTCTATATTCTGTATGTATATGGTGATACGAGGCAAAGGGTTAGAGCTAGGGATCGTGTATCCAGTGTATATAGCATATACCTCTACATTCTGTATGTATATGGTGATACGAGCCGAAGGGTTAGAGCTAAGGATAGTGTATCCAGTGTATATAGTATATACCTCTACATTCTGTATGTATATGGTGATACGAGGCAAAGGGTTAGAGCTAGGGATAGTGTATCCAGTGTATATAGCATATACCTCTATATTCTGTATGTATAGGTTGATAGGGGATGAAGGGTTAGAGCTAGGGTTAGTGTATCCAGTGTATATAGTATATACCTCTATATTCTGGACGTATATTGTGATAGGAGGATAAAGGATTACAGCTAGGGATGGTGTATCCAGTGTAAATAGCATATACCTCTATATTCTGTAGGTATGGGGTGGTATGGGAGATAGTGAGTAGATCAGGGGTGTCCAAACTTTTTTCTAAGAGTGCCAAATTTGATGAAGTGAACATGTGCGAGGGCCGATCATTTTGCTTGACATTCTTTGGACCATTAAAATGAATGCAAATAAACTTTTTTTGCAAAGTTTATTGAAAACGGCATACTTTTTATTTTGTGACTTGGATGACAAATCTAAACAGGTGTTTAATCAATCTGCCTTAAAGGGGTTAACCCAGACATACCCCCATTCTCACCCAGGAAGCCCCTCCCCGACTTGAGCATCGAAGCAGTTTATGCTCCAATGTCCTACTTTTGCCCTGCACTAAATTGCGCAGAGGAAAGGCATTTTCTGGAGTTCTAGTGACATACCCGGCTCTCCACGGGGCTGGCAGAAAGCCCAGTGACGTCACCGGCACTGATGGGCGGGCTTTATCACCAGTAAACCAGCTAGAGCAGCGCTAAAGCCTGCACATTAGAGCCGGTGAAGCCTCCTACCGGCAGTGTGTCATTGTAAATAGCACAGGGCAAGGGAGCACATCGGAGCATGAGATGCTTTGATGCCCATGGCAGGGGGGCTGCCTGGGTGAAAAAGGGGGTATGTCTGGGTTCTGAACTTGGACAACCCCTTTAATATAATAAAAACAGGAAACTGAGATATCTCAGGAACATTTTAAAGTACATTACACAAAGTAATGTAAGGTTGTCTGTCAACTTATAAGTTCAAAAAATGTGAACAGGAACATAACAGCAAGTATACATGTGTTCAAATATATAACTGTCTATCCAACTGACATTAATTGAGATTTTACAACATATTAATCTCAATTAAAAAAAAGAAACTAGCCTGCACTAATGTGAAGGGTGAAACTGGGATCTGGACTGCAGCACATAGACTAGGTCTGGTTCAATGGCCGTGGTTTTGATGCGCAAAATGTCACGCAGGTGAGAGTCACTTAGTCTTGTCCTCACGCGGTTCTTGTTAAAGTTCATAACAGAGAATGTCTTCTCACACAAATATGTTGAGCCAAACAAGCTCAGGGTTTTCTTAGCCAATGTTCGAATCTCTTGAAACCGGCTCTTATCCAGTTGGCGGTAAAAGTTAACAAGAGAGAGCTGTTGATGACGACTGCGTAACTCGCTGTCACAATGTAGCTCAATGAGCTCGAGCTGCAACTGATCAGGAGCATTGTCGGGGTCAACAGAGAATGGAGAGGAGAAAATGCTGATCTCCTTTTCAATAGCTGCAAAATCTTGAAAGCGCCGTTGAAACTCCCCAGCCAGAGATGTGATGTCTGCTGCATACCTGCTTATTTGCGCATGGATATCATCCTGTGGAAAACTGTTAATTATTTCCTGTAGCGCTGAAAAATGGATGGTATTGGGCGGTGTTTGTGACAACTGCCTTAGGAAAAGTTGCAGCTTTGTTCCAAAGGCTTTGAGGTGTGAATAAAGTTGGTTCACCGCTGCATCTTTGCCCTGAAGATTCATGTTCAGTACATTCAGATGCTTTGTTAGGTCGACTAGAAACCCCAAATCAGCCAGCCAAATTGGATCAGATAGTTCTCGCATCGTTTGTCCCTTTGTTTCCAAGAATTCTCCTATTTCCTTTCTGAGAGAGTAGAAACGTTGCAGTGCAGACCCCCGACTGAGCCATCTTACATCGTTATGATATGAAACATCTTCATATTCAGCCTGGATATCCAGTAGAAACTGTTTAAACTGGCGGTGGCACAGGGCTTTAGAGCGGATAAAATTAATGGTCTTTAGTACCGGTTTCATAACATGATCATATTGGAGATGTTTAGCACAGAGAACTTGTTGATGAATGATGCAATGAAGTTTAATAGCTTTGCCTCCTTCTTCGCTCACCTTGTTACAGATTAGGGTTGATAATCCACTTCGTTCACCAGTCATGGCAGGTGCCCCATCAGTAATAATCCCAGTAACTTTGTTCCAAGGCAGTTTCATGTCATCTATGGCAGAACTAACAGAATCAAATAAATCTTTCCCTCTTGTTTGATCCTTGAGGCTCTGGAGGTCAAGTAGCTCTTCAGTCACATTCATTTCATCGTCCACCCATCTTAAAAAAATCAGCAACTGAGCCGTGTCAGATAGGTCCGTGCTTTCATCACAGGCTATTGAAAAGAAGTCAAAATCAGCTCCTTTTGACATTAACTGTCTCTTAATATCCGATGAAATTTCTTCAATTCTCCGTGCTACAGTGTTACGAGCCAGGCAAATGTTGGAAAACTCTTGCTTCTTCTCGGGACAGACATTCTCTACCATTTTCATAACACATTCTTTGATAAAGTCACCCTCTGCAAAAGATTTGCAATTTTTAGCAATTAACGCTGCCACCTCATAGCTCGCCTTTGTGGCATTTTCATTTGACTCACGGGCTCTTGTAAAAAATCGCTGTTGTGACAATAAAACAGCTTCAAGTTGCTTATACTTTTCACTTCGGTCGTGCCCTGTTAGCTTGTCGTATGTGCTATGTCTCGTCTGATAGTGTCGCTTGACATTAAATTCTTTATAAACAGCAACGGTCTCTTGGCATATCAGACAAACACAGTGATTCTTTATTTCAGTGAAAAAATATTCTACTTTCCACTTGTCCTGGAAGCGGCGGCCCTCACTGTCAACTTTTCGTTTCTTATTTGTAGTTGCCATTATAAAAATTGGCCAGAAGGGGAGAGATTAAAAGGCGCAGAGGGTGGAACAGCAAAAATAAGATACTGCTATATGCTTTATAACACAGGCAGAGAATAGCAAGCTGTGCAACAGTCGCACATCAGATAATGGAATTATAGCACAGTGACAGGCAGTCAGGGGTTAATGAAGGGTATGACAGCTTGCTACCACAAGCTTGTGTGAGAGCCCTGCTGGCCTAACCTTTCTGGAGGTGTAAGGTGGCGCAGGGACTTATATATAACTTAATATATATATTATTTATATAATTTTACACAACTAAGCTGAGGTCTTCAGCCTATCTGACCTCTGAACGTCTTACAACCCCTGGGGGCTGGAGATCTCGCACGTCGCGAGATCTTGGCTGGCCGGTTGCCGCCGCTCAGTACTCCGGCGCAGGGAGAAGGAAAGCCGAAATCTCGCGATGTCCGAGATTTCGGCTCTTCTCCCTGCGCCGGAGTACTGAGCGGCGGTGGCGACGAGAGCGGCAGCGGCCGCAAGGTACATGCTGCTGGATACCTGGGGGCCTTATTAGTCCGGACCGCGGGCCGCAAATGGCCCGCGGGCCGGACTTTGGACATGCCTGGAGTAGATGGTTAAAGATAGGGATGGTGTATCCAGTGTACATAGTATATACCTCTATATTCTGTAGGTGTGGGGTAATATGAGGGATAATGAATGGATGGTTAGAGCTAGGATTAATGTATCCAGTATATATAGTATATACCTCTATATTCTGTAGGTATGGGGTGATATTGAAGATAGTGAATGGAGGGTTAGAGCAAGGGTTAGTGTATCCAGTGTATATAGTATATACCTCTGTATTCTGTAGGTATGGGGTGATATTGAAGATAGTGAATGGAGGGTTAGAGCAAGGTTAGTGTATCCAGTGTATATAGTATATACCTCTATATTCTGTAGGTATGGGGTGATGTGGGGGATAGTGAATAGAGGGTTAGAGCTAGGGTTAGTGTATCCACTATATACAGTATATACCTCGATATTCTGTATTTCTACTTCCTCTGTAGCTTCCTGCATATATGGACATCAGCTGGAATAAAAGGCTGCGTAAAACAGCTGGTCGCACTGGATTCCTGGAGAACAACGGGGACCGCTACGCCATCATCCAGTTATCGGATAAATTCTGCGATTCAGCAGGTAGTCGTCACATACGGCACAATTTATAGATTAGCTGTGATGAAATCTTCCCCACATCTTTACTCCTGATTGTTATTATATCCTGCTTTGTCCTTAGAACGACTCCGAGACACATTGATCCATGAGATGTGTCATGCTGCCTGCTGGGTCATCGATGGCAATGGAGAACTTGCCCATCACCAACTATGGGAGCAGTATTGTGAGAAGGTCGCACAGATCCACCCTGACCTTCCACCCATTACTGTATTCCACAGTTGGGAGTACCACTACCCGGTGGTGTACCAATGCTCAGGGTGTCAGTACAGGTAAGATACGACTCAAATAAACTATGGACAGACGGGCGTCTGATACTGGTCGTGGGTGTATGTGCTACTACCACTGCTTGCTTCATGACTTCTGCAATCAATATGAAGGGGCTCTGTCATTGATGTTGGATGTGTGTGTACCTTTAGGATCAGTCTTTAATATCTTTAATAAGCTTTATCTCCCACTCCAGAGTCGGACGTTGGACGGATTCTCTCGACACCGAGAAGTTTGGGTGCGGCTACTGTGAGAACAAGTTGGTTCTAGTAACCACAACCTGAGAAGATCTATCAGCGACCATCCAGCTCCATCAATAGTCCGATCATCGGCTCGGCCAAGATAGCAGCACACAGATGAAGTCATCCAGAAGACTAGTGGAAAGTCACATCTCAGTCTTCCACCATTTTTCGGGCGTCACGGTGACTCAGTGGTTAGCACTGGTGTCTGCAGCACTCAGGTGGTGGAAACAAATACGACCACGGACATCTGCATGGAGTTTGTATGTCCTCCCCGTGTCTGCGTGGGTTTCCTCCGGGTTCTCCGGTTTCCTCCCACACTCCAAAAATATACTGATAGGTTAATTGGCTTATTCCAAATTGTCCCTAACATGAATTATGGTTCTCCCTGTACAGCGCTACAGACTATGTCATCGCTATATTATCGAGGGGAATCAAATTCATCATTAAATACAAATGCTTTAAACAAACTTATTATTGTAATGTTGCCTTGTGTCAGTCATTTCATACACAGATTATTTCCAAAAAAGTTATGTCCTATAGTGGGACGTCTGGAGGTGAGATTCCGCCATACCGATGGCCAGGGACAGGCATGCGGGTGCTAACACCTACATGGACTGGCAGGACAGGCTTAGACTGGTAATATACAGCGTATACACCCACAACGACTCACACACATCAAACCAAGCAAAGTCATCAAGTTTCAGAGCTCCCATAGAAATTAATGGTGATAGCCGCACATGCGCAGCCACCTTTCCATTTCTGACAGTGTGTAATGGGGTCGTTCTTGAGTTACATGTGGGTCCCTGATCTCAGCGATGGGACCTGCATCTATCAAACATTTATGACGTATGCTTTCGATAGAGGATGAAATAATGTCTTCAATGCGCTTCGTCACGTGTCCACGGGCATGCTCGCGATTTCTAATGCTGACCCTATGCTGCTCTCTGATTCAGTTATGTCACCAGCAACATAGTGCATTAAGCATTAATGCTTTAAAGGGCACAGCTCAACTTTCCATCCTAATGTGGCACCTCAAACGTCACAAATTTTTCCAGGGCATTCATAAGGGGTATCTCTGCATTATCGTCCCGAACGGGGAAACAGCTGATCAGCGGATGTGCACGGTGCTGGACCCTCACTGATCTGATATTGATGACCTATTCTAAAGATATTCCACCAATTATCAAACACCTGAATAACTTCTTTAATTAGTTTAGGGGAGTGATTGAACCATTTTTAAGCCAAACACAATCCTTAATATTTATTCTTCACCGGAAGGTACAATGTGTTAAAAAACAGCTGATTATGGGGCCCATGGGCATTACCAGTATAGGAGACCCGCTTCTTTCTAATGGGAACATTTTTTTATGAGACCCTCCTCCACGTCTCTTCCAAGGGGCATTGGAGTGACTCCCAATTTTTAGCAGCCCTTGCATTCACTGCATAGCAAACACAATGGGAGACCCACTTTCTAATAATGGGAACATTGTTTTCATAAGGCCCTCTGACCTCCACGTCTTTTCCAAGGGGCATTGGAGTGCCTCCAAATTTTTGACAATCCTTGCATTCACTGCATAGGCAAACACAATGGGAGACCTACTTCCTAATAATGGGAAATTTGTTTTCAGGAGTCCCTCCTCTAAGTCTCTTCAAAGGGGTATTGGGGTGCGTCCAAATTTTCAAAGTGGTATTGGGGTGCGTCCAAATTTTGGGCAGCCCTGCCACTCACTGCATACGCAATAACAGTATAGGAGACCTACTCTTTAGTAATGGGAACAATAAAACATAGCCGGCTGATGGCTCTCTAAGAATAGTGAGGGCCGATTGCTGGCCCTTTAAGAATAGTAAAGGCCGCCTGATGAACATTGTTGACAGAAGTGACCTGGGAGTCAGAAATGCTTCCAGGGGTCTTTCCCATACTGTCCCCATGTCATTTTAGCACTGTTCCCATCGATTTGGGCAATTTGCAATCTTCAGACCGCCGGGGGGAGGCGCCTGAAAAATGCCCGAGTTTCCCATATACTTACATTGGGCTCGTTGCTCGGGTCGAGCACCCGAGTATTCCAATGTGCTCGGCCCGAGCATCGAGCACCCGAGCATTTTAGTGCTGGCCCATCACTACTCATAAGTAGAGATGAGCGTTGTTCTATTCGAACTGTTCGCCAATCTCAAATTCGAGCTGTTTTGGGCGGTGTTCGAGCCGGTCGGCGAACACGAACAATTTGAGAAAAATTCGGCTGTTCGAGGTTATGTTCGATAACTGTTCGTGCACCAAAATCATAACTGGATTTTTTCTCAGTAATGATGAAAATTAATGTTAATACGCAGTTTGAGTGTACAGCAGGGCGGGGGGAGGGGCAGGGGATGGATCTCTGCAGGAACAATGAAGATCTCCATTTTTTTTTCTCTTTCCCGCATTTGCAGTGGGGAGGTGCAATCTGTCAGCCTATCAGCAGCGCACACACGGAGCGAAGTGCTTTTTTTCACACAAGCAAGGGCATGTGTGATTGGCAGTGTATGTCACATGTCCTTGCCCTATAAGACCAAGCCATTTTCCCCGTCGCCACCATTTTCTCACTGCTGCAGCTGCGTGTTAGACGGCACCGCTGTTGCTGTGTGCGCTATACCTTGTTAATTTCAAGCCAATTTTCGCACAAATATACAGATAGCTTGGGAGTAGGGAATAGTTGTGATTGCAGTCCTTTTAAGGACTAGGTTACAGCATTTCCTACGACTTTTATCAGGCAGGTCTGTGCTCTTAAATAGATAGATTGTGGGAGTAAAGACTAATTGTAATTGGAGTCCTTTTCAGGACTAGGTTACATCAGTTCCTATCAGTTTTTGCCAGGCAGGTCTGTGCCAGTGCTGTGCAAGTTTTTTTCACAGCATTTGGCTGAATCTAGCAAAGCTAATCCTTTTTGGCCTATTGCAGAGTGTGTTAGTCAGTGGAGTAGCCTATCTGTGTTGCAAGATATACCACCTGTGTATAGAATACCAATTTTTTTACTGCACCTAGTGAAGTAAAATCTTTTGGGCATAGCATCATTCTATTAGTCCATCTATACTGACCTCCATCAGGTTGCAAACTGAATATAATTTTTTTCTGCATCTAGCTCTGAAAAAATATTTGGGCTTCTAGCAGTGTGTGGGACTTGATCTATTAGTCCATCTATACTGACCTCCATCAGGTTGCAAATTAAAAATAATTTTTTTCTTCATTTAGCTCTGAAAAAATATTTGGGCTTCTAGCAGTGTGTGGGACTTGTTCTATTTGTCCTTCTATACTGACCTCCAGCAGGTTGCAAATTGAATATAATTTTTTTCTGCATCTAGCTCTGAAAAAATATTTGGGCTTCTAGCGGTGTGTGGGACTTGGTCTATTAGTCCATCTATACTGACCTCCATCAGGTTGCAAATTAAAAATAATTTTTTTCTGCATCTAGCTCTGAAAAAATATTTGGGCTTCTAGCGGTGTGTGGGACTTGGTCTATTAGTCCATCTATACTGACCTCCATCAGGTTGCAAATTAAAAATATTTTTTTTCTTCATTTAGCTCTGAAAAAATATTTGGGCTTCTAGCAGTGTGTGGGACTTGTTCTATTAGTCCTTCTATACTGACCTCCAGCAGGTTGCAAATTGAATATAATTTTTTTCTGCATCTAGCTCTGAAAAAATATTTGGGCTTCTAGCGGTGTGTGGGACTTGGTCTATTAGTCCATCTATACTGACCTCCATCAGGTTGCAAATTAAAAATAATTTTTTTCTGCATCTAGCTCTGAAAAAATATTTGGGCTTCTAGCGGTGTGTGGGACTTGGTCTATTAGTCCATCTATACTGACCTCCATCAGGTTGCAAATTAAAAATAATTTTTTTCTGCATCTAGCTCTGAAAAAATATTTGGGCTTCTAGCAGTGTGTGGGACTTGGTCTATTAGTCCATCTATACTGACCTCCATCAGGTTGCAAATTGAATAAAAAAATTTTCTGCATCTAGCTCTGAAAAAATATTTGGGCTTCTAGCGGTGTGTGGGACTTGGTCTATTAGTCCATCTATACTGACCTCCATCAGGTTGCAAATTAAAAATAATTTTTTTCTGCATCTAACCCAGCCAATAGTTTTGGCCTAATACCACAGTTTGGCCACTCAGCTCTGCTCGGTTACCATCCATTGTTTTTTTGCGCAAACAACTCCAGAGTTGTGAATTAGTTAACCACCAAAATGAGTGGAAAAAGGCCTGCTGCTGGTGGAAAGGGGAATAGGCGTGTTGGGAAGGGGAAAAAAGGTTGTGTCCGTGGGGTAGGTGCAGAAGAAAGACCATCTTCCAGCCAAACTAAAATGTCTACTTCTTTTAGCGGACAATGTGATAAGATCCCTTTCTTACGGCCACGCCAATCGCTACAAATTCCAGATGAGGCACAAAAACAGCAGGTGCTTCAACGGATATCAAGTGCTCCTTTAAGTGGGCTCTCCTCCACATCAACTTCAACATCACAAATACTCCAGTCCTCAAAGGTGTCACCCAAATCGCACTTGCTTCCTCACAGCTCCCAAATCTCCAGCTGCCCGTCTGAGTATGAGGTAGAACAGATGGTTGAGTCTGCAGAGCTGTTTACTCATACTATAGCCTGGGAATCAGAGGTCGACTCCAGCGCTTCTGTGAATCCAGACGAGGAAATGATCTGCACTGATGCCCAGAATCTTTATGAGTCGGATCCAGGACCAGACGCAGAAGGTTCTGACCATAATGTAGACCCTCATTCCCAAACTGTAACTCCTGTTGGTGGAGACAATGAGGAAGACGATGATAAGACTCAAATACCTGATTGGAGCGACAACTTTAGTTTTTTGTCAGGGCAGGAACAGGTTGGCTCTGAGGACGACGGGTGTGATAACGCACAGGGTGATGATGATGAGGTCGGAGATCCCACTTACTGTCAACCCACAGTCAGCCAAGAGATGAGGTCAGCAGAGGAGGTGGAGGAAGATGCTAGTGACGACGAGGTCAGGTTGCGCCTTCCTGGACAGAGACGTAGTACTGGAAGCACGTCAACAACTGCATCCTCAAACACAACTCTGCCTCTCACCACAAGTCGTGGTGGCTCTTCAGGTCGCATGGGTGCTAAGCCTTGCATAGCCTGGGCATTTTTTCAGATCGATAAAGATGACCCAACTCGTGTTATCTGTAACATTTGTCAGCAAAAGCTAAGTAGAGGCCAAAAAATACATAGTTTGAGTACTTCATGCATGAACCGGCACATGGACATGAAGCATAAGTTGCAGTGGGAAGCTCAGTGTGCTACAATGCGGTCTAGCCGGCCGGGCCAACCACCGTCTGCCATATCTTGTGCATCCGCGGCCTCTTCATCCTCTGTGACTGGGGGGACAGCAGTCACACCTGTTTTGGGGCGCAGACCTGCCACCTCTTTACCCGCAACAGCCAGCGTGATTGGCAGGTCATCATTTTCTTTGGAGGTGGTAACACCAGCTGGTCTTGAGCGCTGTCCGACATCGATAGCACCACCTTTGGATGAAGGCAACCTAACATGTCCGCCTGCATCTTCCTCACAGACCGGCAGTTTGCCGGGGACACCCTTATCAACCCCGTCTAAGCACAATAGCCAGCCCTCGGTCCCTCAGATGTGGACAAGTAAAAGACCATTTCCTCCTAGCCATGAGAAAGCTAAGAGGTTGAATTTCACCATCTGCAAGCTCTTGGCTACAGAAATGCTGCCTTTCCGCCTGGTGGACACAAAGGATTTTCGAGACCTTATGTCCGTCGCAGTGCCCCAGTACCAGATGCCCAGTCAGCACTACTTTTCAAAGAAAGGTGTGCCTGCGCTCCACCAGCATGTCGCACACAACATCACCGCTTCTTTGAGAAACTCTGTGTGTGACAGGGTGCATTTCACCACAGACACTTGGACGAGTAGGCATGGACAGGGGCGTTACATGTCGCTGACTGGGCACTGGGTAACTATGGTGACAGCAGGACAAGGGGCTGCTGTCCAAGTCTTGCCGTCCCCACGAGTTGTGCGTCAATCCTCTTTATGTCATTTTTCCTCCACTGCTTCTGCCTCCTCAACCTCCTCTCGGTCTTCCACCTGCACCCAAAGCCTGTCTGGTCATGCCACAAGCTTTCTAACTGCGCAGAAGGGATCCTGCACACCTCCTTACTATGCTGGCAGTAGGGCTCAACGTCATCAGGCGGTTTTTACATTGAAATGTCTGGGAAATGTGAGTCACACAGCTGAGGAGTTGTGGTCAGCTCTGGAGAACCAATTTCATGAATGGTTGTCTCCACTGGACCTGAAACCAGGGAAGGCCGTGTGCGACAATGCTGCAAACCTGGGTGCGGCCCTTCGCCGGGGCAATGTCACACACGTGCCTTGTATGGCTCACGTGTTGAACCTGGTTGTCCAGCAATTTTTAGCCCACTATCCCAGACTAGATGGCCTTCTGCAGAGGGCACGGTCGCTGTGTGCTCACTTCCGCCGTTCGCATCCCGCAGCTCAGCGACTTACATCTCTACAGAAGTCGTTGGGCCTGCCACTTCACCGGCTAAAATGCGATGTGCCTACCCGGTGGAATTCAACTCTGCACATGTTGCAGCGACTGTGGCAGCACCGACAAGCCCTGGTGCAATACGTTCTGACGTATAGCCTGGGCCAACGAGATTCAGAGGTGGGGCAAATCACGCTGGAGGAGTGGTCTCAGATCAGGGACCTATGCACCCTTCTGCACAGTTTTGAAATGGCGACGAAGATGTTTAGTGCTGACGATGCCATTATCAGCATGACTATTCCGGTGATTTACATGCTGGAGCACATGTTAAACAGAATTCGGAGTCAGGTGGTGGCACAAGAGGAGGTGGAGGAAGTAGAGGAGGAGGAGTTGTATGCGGAAGGGCTAACATCTGCAAGGTCCAGACGGTCGGCAGCACCAGGCGGCAGGCATGTGAGGGTGGGGGAGATGATTTTACCAGGGCGCATGGTAGCAGCCAAACTAGTGAGGAAGGTGCAGGAGCCCAGGAAGAAGTGGAGGACGAACTGATGGAAGACTCATCAGATGAGGGAGACCTTGATCACATTTCTGTTGTGCGAGGTTGGGGGGAGAGGACAGAGGAAGGAAGCATGATTGTTACCTCGCCACCAACACAACAGGGACTTGGTGCTCCTGGATGCGCAACACACATGAGTGCCTTCTTGCTGCACTACCTGCAACATGACCCTCGAATTGTGAGAATTAGAAATAATCCTGACTACTGGGTTGCCACACTGTTAGATCCCCGGTACAAAAGTAAATTTGCAGAAATTATTCCTGCCATAGAAAGGGATGCACGCATGCAGGAGTATCAGCAGAGACTGTTGCAGAATCTTACATGTGCTTTTCCACAAAATACCAGTGGTGCACGTAGTGAATCTCACAGTTCCAACTTGCCAACCGTGGGACCGTCAAGTGTTCAGCACTCAAACCGTAACAGAACCACAGTATCTGCTGGTAACATCAATTTTGCGGAATAATTTCACCACTTTTTTAGCCCATCCTTTGCAAGGCCACAGGAGACAAGAAGTCTGACACATAGTCAACGCCTAGAGACGATGGTACAGGAGTATCTCCAAGTAAACATTGAAGCCACGACTGTGTCACTGGACCCTTGCTCTTTTTGGGCTTCCAATCTGGATAAATGGCCGGAGCTAGCCACTTACGCCTTGGAGATCTTGTCATGCCCCGCAGCCAGCGTTCTGTCTGAACGTGTGTTCAGCGCTGCTGGTGGTGTGCTGACAGATAAGCGCACGCGGCTCTCCACTGATAATGTAGACAGACTCACGTTCATAAAGATGAACAAATCATGGATCCGAAACGACTTTTCTACCCCTGTGTCATCCTGGGGAGAGTAAAAGCTTGATGATTGGTTAAAATCACCCTACCAACCGTTTTAAGCTTTCAAATTACTAATCATGTTTATCTGTATCTTGACTGGAAAATAATTTGGGCTTTGTAGCAGTGTGCAGCACTGATCCTATTAGGCCATCTATAATAAGCTTCACCAGATTTAAAATTAAAAATAATTTTTAGCTGCATCTAGCCCGGAAAATAATTTTGGGGCTCCGAGATGCGCAAGACACATAAGTGCCTTCTTGCTGCACTACCTGCAGCATGACCCTCATATTGTCAGAATTCGAAGTAATCATGACTACTGGGTTGCCACACTCTTAGATCCCCCAAACTTTTCGATCAACCTTTTCATTTTAATAAAGACCAAAAAAATGGTCATTTTTGAAATTATAAGCATTAGCAGGTTGTTAGAAACTGAAATCAAACAGTTTTCAACTCAAAACTTTATTCTAGGTGATGTTACATTTTCACATAGGACCCCTTGTTTGAAAGGAGCTTCTGAACTCTCTCGTCCATTGAATTTGTCAGGTTTTGGATGGTTTCTGCTTCAATTGTTTTGCATGAGGACAGAATACCCTCCCAGAGCTGTTGCTTAGATGTGAACTGCCTCCCGCCATCATAGACACTCCTTTTAATGATGCTCCAAAGGTTCTGAATGGGGTAGAGGTCAGGGGAGCATGGGGGTCACACCATAAGTTTGTCCCCTTTTATGCCCATATCAGCCAGAGATGCAGATGTTTTATGTGCAGCATGAGATGGTTCATTATCATGCAGAAAAATGATCTTGCTGTGAAATACACGGTTCTTCTTCTTGAACCATGGCAGGAAGTGCTGTTTGAGAAAATCCACATACATTATGGAGTTCATCTTTAGCGCCTTCAGGGATCCTAAAGGGGCCGACAATCTCTCTCCCCATGATTCCAGCCCAAAACATTACTCCACCTCCTCCTTGTTGGCGCTGTAGCCGTGTTTGCGTGGGGTGTCCATCAACCAGCCATCCTCCACTCCATTCATCTGGACCATCGAGCGCTGCACGGCACTCATCCGTGAACAAAACAGTTTTGAAATCAGTCTTCATGTAATGTTTGGCCCACTGGAGCCGTTTCTGCTTGTGTGAAGTGGATAGAGGAGGTCGACAGGATGGCGTATGCACAGCTGCAAACCTCTGAAGGACCCTGCATCTTGTTGTTCGGGGGACGTTGGAGGCACAAGCAGCTTCAAAAACTTGTCTGCTGCTATGACAAGGCTTTTTTGCCGCTGCTCTTTCAACCTGACGTAATTGCCTGTAGGAAAGAGTCCTCAATTTGCCCTTATCAGCACGCACACGTGTGTACTGTGAATCAGCTACATACTTCTTGATTGCCAAGACATTTCATCCTGATCATCGCACAATGTTGATTGTAGTCATGCCTTGACCTAAACACTCCACAATTTGTTGCTTCTCAGCAGCCGACACATCCTTTTTCTTTCCCATTTTGGCAGAAAATGTAGGCTGCTTAATAATGTGAGAGAGCCTTCTTAAGTAGTCTTGCCTTTCATTGGACACACCTGCCAAACTAATTAGCACAGGTGTCTGCAATTGCTTACAGTGATATAAAGAGCCCTGACACACATCACCATCAATGAGTTTAACTGACAAACAAACAAATTCTTCCCTTATCACTCCTAAACACTTTTTGCATAATAATTTGGAACGCGGTGTACATGTGCTTTTCCACAAAACACCAGTGGTTCACGTAGTGAATCTTACAGTTCTAACTTGCCAACCGTGGTCTGTATGGAATTGTTCAATAAAGGGCCCAAAATTAAGATAACATAGATGGGAGAGGTCTCTATGAATAGGAATTCCTAAGTATTTGATACCCTGTGAGGGCCAGGCAAAGGGAAAGTTGGACTGGATGGAATCCTATATGGATTTAGGGAGGGAGACATCGAGGGCCTCAGACTTCGCTGCATTGATTTTAAAATTTTACCATGTAACAAAGTGATCTATTTCAGCCATAACAGCAGGGATGGATATATGTGATTGAGTGATATATACTAGGACATCATCAGCAAATAGAGAGCACTTGTACTCGGTGCCTCCCACCTCAATCCACCTAATATTGGGGTTATGGCGAATTGATGAGAGCAGGTGCTCCGTCACTAGGATGTATAAGAGAGGGGACAGAGGACATCCCTGCCTTGTCCCATTGGTGATTGTGAAAGGTGATGAAAATGTTCTGACGCACCCCCTGGGCCTTGGGACACCCGGAGCCGGACCCTTTTTGGTGGATGCTGGTGGTTGTAGTCTTCGTGGCGGCGATCCGGTTCCGTGGCTCAGGGCGGTCAAACCAGTGGCGGAACTATTTATGTGGTTTTGATGTTTAAATGTCCGACTACGCCACCCGTGGATTGCGGTCAGAGTGAACCGCCGCTACAGGGCAGACCGCTAAGGCTGGTGTTGTGGGTGCAGCAGAGCGTAGCATAACTCCCCACGGGAGGAGTATAGCCTCAGGGCAGTGCATGCGGAGGATGGGGGTGATGGTGCAGGGCAGCAGCAGTAACGACACGGAGTTAGTGATGCAGTTCAGGGCCTTTACTCACAGTTCTTATTATCCAGACCACGTCTGCAGGTAACGGCTGCCCACGTCGTACTGTGCTCACCAGGTGAGGGGCTCAGACAACTCCCAGATAACTTTGGAGCGCTTCACAGGACCCCCTTTGTGTGTCCTTTGTCTGGCCTTTCTTACCAACACTTCTGTCCGGCTGCCTCGGGCCTCCTCTTGGTAAACTTGGCACCAGTTTCCCTGACCCTATGTGGTGCCTTCCTAGCGGGTGGAGCAAGGGGCTGCGCCACATAAAATGTCAGAGCCTCCGGTTTCTAGCTGAGGGTCGTTTCCTGCCTCCACTAGTTCGGGGACCGGTCTCCCCCTTTGGCCTGACCCCTCCACGCAGGTGGATTCGGGCGTGCGGTGGCGACTCGCCCGTCCGCACCCCTGGGATCCCTTCATTCCTCATTCCTGGAGCCTTCTCCGCTCCTCTTCCTTCCTTCTCCCTCTTCCAGGCCTGGGCCTCTGTTACTAGGCCCGCCTCCGGAGCAGAGCTCATGCAGAGCCCCTGCTCCCTGCCACTTCTGCTCAGACTTCTCTGCACTGAACTAAGATGGTGCCCACCTTTTATACTCCCTTCTCAATGCACCCAGGAACTGCTTCCTCCCTGCTCCTGCACTGCAGGGTTCCCCTTCCTCAGTGTTCCCTCCCCCCACTCCAGCCAGGGACAGGGACTGTCGTGCCCATCTCAGGGGCATATTGGTCGCCCTGCCCCACGGCAATGTGGTGTAATGCATGCAGGTGTCGGGTCCTGATCCACACTCCATCCTTATCTGAGAGTGAGATATCACACCTCTGGGTGAGGTGCAATACGTCTGTAGCAACCGAGCCCTCGGTGCTACAGTTCCATTTATCTTCAGCCTAGGTGACGTATTGTGATACAGAGCTGTGATTTTGGCTATAAAAGGGTACCCTAGACCCCTACCCCAAGCTTTTTAAGAGAATCATATATGGCGTGCCAGGAGACTCTATGGAATGCTTTCTCAGCATCCAACGAGAGTATCTACTTACAAATTTTTAACTGCATCTAGCCCAGGAAATACTTTGTGCCTAGTAGCAGTGTCTGCTAGTCAGCGGATTATCCCGGCTGTTAAGCAAGCTACACCACCTGTAGTTTGGACACTTAATTTTTTCAAAGGAAATGCTTCGGGACCACGGGATACTTAGTGAAGAGCATCAGGAGGCACCCCAAGGCATAGGGGCTGGGACTGGCACTAGGATGCCTTGCGGTGGACAGCCGAGCTCGATCCTTATAAAAGCTTTTTAACTGCAGCAGCTTTAGTGGACGCTACTGGAGCTGGAATTACGCGGCTGCTGGCATGAGACTTGCCCTCCAATAGATCCTTGTAAATGGATTTAAAGTGTATTCATTCAAATTAGAGGGACAATTTAAATTAAAAAGCTTAGAGCTGCCTCCACCACAGGGGGGCTCTCTCGACCCACCAGCGGACAGGCACCAGTATTGGGAGAGGGGGGCTGGCCGTCAGGGTTCACCGCGGCTCTGGCACAAACCCGGCGACACGGAGGTGGCACGGGCAGGAGCGGACTGGCCGTCTCGGCTTCTCACTTTTTGGATTTTAGAAGGGCATGACATGCCTATATCTGTGTCTCCCCCTCCTTTTACTCCTCCACCTCTTTTCTTTTCGCATGACTATATGTACTTGTCACTTTTCCATGTGTTAGTTGTGTCTTCTGAGCAGTTTGTCAGCTTTTGGACACCTTTGAAGGTGTTTTCTATGTGTTTCTATGTGTTTTTGTTTGCCTGCCATTGGTTTTAACGGTGTTCGAAGGTGTTCGACGAACAGTTCGACGAACAGTTCGGCGAACACACGGGTGTTCGACGAACCGAACCGAACTCGAACACTACGGGGGTGGCTCAACACTACTCATAAGAGCACATTTATCTTTACAAACAACAGAACAGTGATAGCCGTCACATCTGTGTTCTGATACCTTAGCTCCCCAATAAGACATGGGAGTAAATCAATACTTTACAAGCTGCTCTGTGGCTGGGGGCACTGGTAAAATAGTGTCTTATTGTCATGCAAGGTGAGGGAAGGAACAGTGTACAAGGACAGGATTAGGGGGAAGGGGAAGGGAGCCCAACATCTAGAGAAAGGGGGAGTGGAGACCCCTAGGCAGATCTAATATCACCCTGACTACTCTATCATACTTATATAGGTTCAACTCCAATCGCAGAGCAGGAAACTTAATCCCTGAATGTCCCTAGAGCTAGGCCCTAGGTAGGGAGGGACACTATATGAGGGGCAGCTTATGATAAGTGTTACTTCTCTTTTCTTTACATGATACCAGATTGATGGTGCTATTGTGGGCTGATGTTCTTCATAGACTTGTGTGAACAGCCCCTATTATATTCTTGCTCTGATGATTCAGAAGTTTGCTGTATATATGATACCTCTCTGTGGAGAATCAGCTTTAGGGATTCTCTTAACAATGTAAGAAAAAGAAAGATTAACCACTGCATGTGATAGGGGTTATATACTGGGCTCGGGTAATGATTGATAGAACTTATTCAGGAATTTATAAGCCCTACTAGCCCAGTTATTTGTAGTTATGTATTGTCTCTAAATTTCCCTAGAGCTGTCATTTTGCTTTATTGAACAGTTGTCGTCTTCTAATGTATATTGAAATGGTCAGTCTCTGAATCTATACGTTCACTTCTTCCTATCTTTTTTCACGACTGTAGTTTTGTATTTATTAGGATAAATGTTTTTATTATTATAGAAGAATTTTTAGGGACATAAGGGACACCGTCGTTAAGCAGGGGCGCCACTTAACACAAATTATGGTGCCAACCTCCTCTGCCAGGAAGGTAGAGACATTAGGGATAAAGTAGGGACAGGTTTAGCCTGCACTCTCTCCTGATCAGTGTGTAACCTAATATGGATATTCCCTAATACTTTATTTTGTATTTTTGTTGCTTTGTCTATTGTGGATTGTTATAGTCCTTTTCAGATAATTTATTAAAAGTTACATTTTAGGGGTCTAATCTTCTATAGGTTTTTCATGCTAAATTAGGCCCTGTTTACATATTTTTTGCTAAGGTGTTTAACTGAACACTAGTCAGGCCCCACTGTAACTAAAGAAAACAAGGTAAACAAACAAAGGGGATACATTTAGCTTGAGAAGACACCAGAGAGGTAGGGCCAACTGTCCTCCAAGGCAAGTCCAAGAATGAACTAGCTGGCTGCTAGTACTCCAGGCATAGACAGCAGAACATAGAACTATCACCAGTGACTCTCTGGAGACACAGAGTTTTTAACTACCAAGCAAGGGTGTGTCAACCAGCAGCAGAAGTTGGAGGTCACCGCTGGGTACTAAAGGAAGAAGGATATCACTACACTACAGAGATGAGAGGATTAAGAAGGTGTCTGTAATGCCAAGTGCAGTGACCTTCTACAGCCGGATCCAGAGTGACTGTCTCTCACACTTGATACACCAGTGATATCTGATAAACAAAAAAAAATAAAATGTTGTAGGTACGTTCTCCTGAAATGGTTGCAACAGTCACAACTCCTATAAAAGCATGTAAAGGCTGCTGCAGGATGTCACGCATGGTGTGGGAAAGACTAAGTGCAACACGAAGGGAAGAAGGGGAGGAAGCAAAAACACTAGGGTAAGTGGGATTGGAGACCCCTAGGCAGATCTAATATCACCCTGCCTACCCTACCATCCCTATATAGGTTCCACATTTATCTCCGAACAGGACCCTAAACCCTGGATGACCCTAGAGCTAGACCCTAGATAGGGAGGGGGAAGGGTGAGCACTGGTCAGGACCTACTACAAACTATAGACAACAAGGTAGACAAACAAAGGGGATTAACTTAGCTTAAGAAGACACCAGAGGAGTAATGCCAACTGTCCTCCAAGGGCACCAGAGAAGACGCTAGCCGATTGCTAATGCTCCAAGCCTGTACATAGAAGTATTACCGGCAATTCCCTGGAGAAAACGTAGTGTTTTTAACTGCCAGGCAAGGGTGTGTCAATCAGCAGCAGGAGGGAGATTGCCACTGGGTCATAAAGGCAGAAGGATTAAGAAGGCATCTGTAATGCCAAGCGCAGTGACCTTCTACAGCCAGGTCTATTACACCTGTCACTCCCTTGACACAGGACCACCAATAAATTCACATGAAGAAAATGAGAGGAATACGGTGGTTCAGAGTCCGCACTGCCCAGAGTTCAAAAGGTGTAGTCGCACACAAGGATTAAGCATGAATGTGGTTTATTGTGTCAATGCGTTTCAAGGTCTCCAAACCTCTTCATCAGGACCAAACCACAATGATTTTTATATATATACAGTACAGACCAAAAGTTTGGACACACCTCATTTAAAGATTTTTCTGCATTTTCATGACTATGAAAATTATATATTCACACTGAAGGCATCAAAACTATGAATTAACACATGTGGAATTATATACTTAACAAAAAAGTGTGAAACAACTGAAAATATGTCTTATATTCTAGGTTCTTCAAAGTAGCCACCTTTTGCTTTGATGACTGCTTTGCACATTCTTGGCATTCTCTTGATGAGCTTCAAGAGGTAGTCACCGGAAATGGTCTTCCAACAATCTTGAAGGAGTTCCCAGAGATGCTTAGCACTCGTTGTCCCTTTTTGCCAGCTCACCCCAAACCATCTCGATTGGGCTCAGGTCTGGTGACTGTGGAAGCCAGGTCATTTGGCGTAGCACTCCATCACTCTCCTTCTTGGTCAAATAGCCCTTACACAGCCTGGAGGTGTGTTTGGGGTCATTGTCCTGTTGAAAAATAAATGATGGTCCAACTAAATGCAAATCGGATGGAATAGCATGCCGCTGCAAGATGCATTGGTAGTCATGCTGGTACAGTATGCCTTAAATTTTAAATAAATCCACAGTGTCACCAGCAAAGCACCCCCACACCATGACACCACCTCCTCCATGCTTCACGCTGGGAACCAGGCATGTAGAGTCCATCCATTCACCTTTTCTGCGTCGCACAAAGACACGGTGGTTGGAACCAAAGATCTCAAATTTGGACTCATCATACCAAAGCACAGATTTCCACTGGTCTAATGTCGATTCTAGAGATGAGCGTTGTTCTACTCGAACTGTTCGCCAATCTCAAATTCGAGCTGTTTTGGGCGGTGTTCGAGCCGTTCGGCGAACACGAACAATTTGAGAAAAATTCGGCTGTTCGAGGTTATGTTCGATAACTGTTCATGCACCAAAATCATAACTGGATTTTTTCTCAGTAATGATGAAAATTAATGTTAATACGTAGTTTGAGTGTACAGCGGGGTGGGGGGAGGGGCAGGGGATGGATCTCTGCAGGAACAATGAAGATCTCCATTTTTTTTTCTCTTTCCCGCATTTACAGTGGGGAGGTGCAATCTGTCAGCCTATCAGCAGCGCACACACGGAGCGAAGTGCTTTTTTTCACACAAGCAAGGGCATGTGTCATTGGCAGTGTATGTCACATGTCCTTGCCCTATAAGACCAAGCCATTTTCCCCGTCGCCACCATTTTCTCACTGCTGCAGCTGCGTGTTAGACGGCACCGCTGTTGCTGTGTGCGCTATACCTTGTTAATTTCAAGCCAATTTTCGCACAAATATACAGATAGCTTGGGAGTAGGGAATAGTTGTGATTGCAGTCCTGTTAAGGACTAGGTTACAGCATTTCCTACGACTTTTATCAGGGAGGTCTGTGCTCTTAAATAGATAGGTTGTGGGAGTAAAGACTAATTGTAATTGGAGTCCTTTTCAGGACTAGGTTACATGAGTTCCTATCAGTTTTTGCCAGGCAGGTCTGTGCCAGTGCTGTGCAAGTTTTTTTCACAGCATTTGGCTGAATCTAGCAAAGCTAATCCTTTTTGGCCTATTGCAGAGTGTGTTAGTCAGTGGAGTAGCCTATCTGTGTTGCAAGATATACCACCTGTGTATAGAATACCAATTTTTTTACTGCACCTAGTGAAGTAAAATCTTTTGGGCATAGCATCATTCTATTAGTCCATCTATACTGACCTCCATCAGGTTGCAAATTAAAACTAATTTTTATCTGCATCTACAGTACCTCTGAAAAAATATTTGGGCTTCTAGCAGTGTGTGGGACTTGTTGTATTAGTCCATCTATACTGACCTCCATCAGGTTGCAAACTGAATATATTTTTTTCTGCATCTACCTCTGAAAAAATATTTGGCCTTCTAGTAGTGTGTCGGACTTTCTCTATTAGTCCATCTATACTGACCTCCATCAGGTTGCAAATTAAAAATAATTTTTATCTGCATCTACAGTACCTCTGAAAAAATATTTGGGCTTCTAGCAGTGTGTGGGACTTGTTGTATTAGTCCATCTATACTGACCTCCATCAGGTTGCAAACTGAATATATTTTTTTCTGCATCTACCTCTGAAAAAATATTTGGCCTTCTAGTAGTGTGTCGGACTTTCTCTATTAGTCCATCTATACTGACCTCCATCAGGTTGCAAATTAAAAATAATTTTTATCTGCATCTTCAGTACCTCTGAAAAAATATTTGGGCTTCTAGCAGTGTGTGGGACTTGTTGTATTAGTCCATCTATACTGACCTGCATCAGGTTGCAAACTGAATATATTTTTTTCTGCATCTACCTCTGAAAAAATATTTGGCCTTCTAGTAGTGTGTCGGACTTTCTCTATTAGTCCATCTATACTGACCTCCATCAGGTTGCAAATTCAAAATAATTTTTTTCTGCATCTAACCCAGCCAATAGTTTTGGCCTAATACCACAGTTTGGCCACTCAGCTCTGCTCGGTTACCATCCATTGTTTTTTTGTGCAAACAACTCCAGAGTTGTGAATTAGTTAACCACCAAAATGAGTGGAAAAAGGCCTGCTGCTGGTGGAAAGGGGAATAGGCGTGTTGGGAAGGGGAAAAAAGGTTGTGTCCGTGGGGTAGGTGTTAAAGCAACAGTAACATCTGCAGAAGAAAGACCATCTTCCAGCCAAACTAAAATGTCTACTTCTTTTAGCGGACAATGTGATAAGATCCCTTTCTTACGGCCACGCCAATCGCTACAAATTCCAGATGAGGCACAAAAACAGCAGGTGCTTCAACGGATATCAAGTGCTCCTTTAAGTGGGCTCTCCTCCACATCAACTTCAACATCACAAATACTCCAGTCCTCAAAGGTGTCACCCAAATCGCACTTGCTTCCTCACAGCTCCCAAATCTCCAGCTGCCCGTCTGAGTATGAGGTAGAACAGATGGTTGAGTCTGCAGAGCTGTTTACTCATACTATAGCCTGGGAATCAGAGGTCGACTCCAGCGCTTCTGTGAATCCAGACGAGGAAATGATCTGCACTGATGCCCAGAATCTTTATGAGTCGGATCCAGGACCAGACGCAGAAGGTTTTGACCATAATGTAGACCCTCATTCCCAAACTGTAACTCCTGTTGGTGGAGACAATGAGGAAGACGATGATAAGACTCAAATACCTGATTGGAGCGACAACTTTAGTTTTTTGTCAGGGCAGGAACAGGTTGGCTCTGAGGACGACGGGTGTGATAACGCACAGGGTGATGATGATGAGGTCGGAGATCCCACTTACTGTCAACCCACAGTCAGCCAAGAGATGAGGTCAGCAGAGGAGGTGGAGGAAGATGCTAGTGACGACGAGGTCAGGTTGCGCCTTCCTGGACAGAGACGTAGTACTGGAAGCACGTCAACAACTGCATCCTCAAACACAACTCTGCCTCTCACCACAAGTCGTGGTGGCTCTTCAGGTCGCATGGGTGCTAAGCCTTGCATAGCCTGGGCATTTTTTCAGATCGATAAAGATGACCCAACTCGTGTTATCTGTAACATTTGTCAGCAAAAGCTAAGTAGAGGCCAAAAAATACATAGTTTGAGTACTTCATGCATGAACCGGCACATGGACATGAAGCATAAGTTGCAGTGGGAAGCTCAGTGTGCTACAATGCGGCCTAGCCGGACGGGCCAACCACCGTCTGCCATATCTTGTGCATCCGCGGCCCCTTCATCCTCTGTGACTGGGGGGACAGCAGTCACACCTGTTTTGGGGCGCAGACCTGCCACCTCTTTACCCGCAACAGCCAGCGTGATTGGCAGGTCATCATTTTCTTTGGAGGTGGTAACACCAGCTGGTGTTGAGCGCTGTCCGACATCGATAGCACCACCTTTGGATGAAGGCAACCTAACATGTCCGCCTGCATCTTCCTCACAGACCGGCAGTTTGCCGGGGACACCCTTATCAACCCCGTCTAAGCACAATAGCCAGCCCTCGGTCCCTCAGATGTGGACAAGTAAAAGACCATTTCCTCCTAGCCATGAGAAAGCTAAGAGGTTGAATTTCACCATCTGCAAGCTCTTGGCTACAGAAATGCTGCCTTTCCGCCTGGTGGACACAGAGGATTTTCGAGACCTTATGTCCGTCGCAGTGCCCCAGTACCAGATGCCCAGTTGGCACTACTTCTCAAAGAAAGGTGTGCCTGCGCTCCACCAGCATGTCGCACACAACATCACCGCTTCTTTGAGAAACTCTGTGTGTGACAGGGTGCATTTCACCACAGACACTTGGACGAGTAGGCATGGACAGGGGCGTTACATGTCGCTGACTGGGCACTGGGTAACTATGGTGACAGCAGGACAAGGGGCTGCTGTTCAAGTCTTGCCGTCCCCACGAGTTGTGCGTCAATCCTCTTTATGTCAAAGTTCCTCCACTGCTTCTGCCTCCTCAACCTCCTCTCGGTCTTCCACCTGCACCCAAAGCCTGTCTGGTCATGCCACAAGCTTTCTAACTGCGCAGAAGGGATCCTGCACACCTCCTTACTATGCTGGCAGTAGGGCTCAACGTCATCAGGCGGTTTTTACATTGAAATGTCTGGGAAATGTGAGTCACACAGCTGAGGAGTTGTGGTCAGCTCTGGAGAACCAATTTCATGAATGGTTGTCTCCACTGGACCTGAAACCAGGGAAGGCCGTGTGCGACAATGCTGCAAACCTGGGTGCGGCCCTTCGCCGGGGCAATGTCACACACGTGCCTTGTATGGCTCACGTGTTGAACCTGGTTGTCCAGCAATTTTTAGCCCACTATCCCAGACTAGATGGCCTTCTGCAGAGGGCACGGTCGCTGTGTGCTCACTTCCGCCGTTCGCATCCCGCAGCTCAGCGACTTACATCTCTACAGAAGTCGTTGGGCCTGCCACTTCACCGGCTAAAATGCGATGTGCCTACCCGGTGGAATTCAACTCTGCACATGTTGCAGCGACTGTGGCAGCACCGACAAGCCCTGGTGCAATACGTTCTGACGTATAGCCTGGGCCAACGAGATTCAGAGGTGGGGCAAATCACGCTGGAGGAGTGGTCTCAGATCAGTGACCTATGCACCCTTCTGCACAGTTTTGAAATGGCGACGAAGATGTTTAGTGCTGACGATGCCATTATCAGCATGACTATTCCGGTGATTTACATGCTGGAGCACATGTTAAACAGAATTCGGAGTCAGGTGGTGGCACAAGAGGAGGTGGAGGAAGTAGAGGACGAGGAGTTGTATGCGGAAGGGCTAACATCTGCAAAGTCCAGAAGGTCGGCAGCACCAAGGCGGCAGGCATGTGAGGGTGGGGGAGATGGTTTTACCAGGGCGCATGGTAGCAGCCAAACTAGTGAGGAAGGTGCAGGAGCCCAGGAAGAAGTGGAGGACGAACTGATGGAAGACTCATCAGATGAGGGAGACCTTGATCACATTTCTGTTGTGCGAGGTTGGGGGGAGAGGACAGAGGAAGGAAGCATGATTGTTACCTCGCCACCAACACAACAGGGACTTGGTGCTCCTGGATGCGCAACACACATGAGTGCCTTCTTGCTGCACTACCTGCAACATGACCCTCGAATTGTGAGAATTAGAAATAATCCTGACTACTGGGTTGCCACACTGTTAGATCCCCGGTACAAAAGTAAATTTGCAGAAATTATTCCTGCCATAGAAAGGGATGCACGCATGCAGGAGTATCAGCAGAGACTGTTGCAGAATCTTACATGTGCTTTTCCACAAAATACCAGTGGTGCACGTAGTGAATCTCACAGTTCCAACTTGCCAACCGTGGGACCGTCAAGTGTTCAGCACTCAAACCGTAACAGAACCACAGTATCTGCTGGTAACATCAATTTTGCGGAATCATTTCACCACTTTTTTAGCCCATCCTTTGCAAGGCCACAGGAGACAAGAAGTCTGACACATAGTCAACGCCTAGAGACGATGGTACAGGAGTATCTCCAAGTAAACATTGAAGCCACGACTGTGTCACTGGACCCTTGCTCTTTTTGGGCTTCCAATCTGGATAAATGGCCGGAGCTAGCCACTTACGCCTTGGAGATCTTGTCATGCCCCGCAGCCAGCGTTCTGTCTGAACGTGTGTTCAGCGCTGCTGGTGGTGTGCTGACAGATAAGCGCACGCGGCTCTCCACTGATAATGTAGACAGACTCACGTTCATAAAGATGAACAAATCATGGATCCGAAACGACTTTTCTACCCCTGTGTCATCCTGGGGAGAGTAAAAGCTTGATGATTGGTTAAAATCACCCTACCAAACGTTTTAAGCTTTCAAATTACTAATCATGTTTATCTGTATCTTGACTGGAAAATAATTTGGGCTTTGTAGCAGTGTGCAGCACTGATCCTATTAGGCCATCTATAATAAGCTCCACCAGATTTAAAATTAAAAATAATTTTTAGCTGCATCTAGCCCGGAAAATAATTTTGGGGCTCCGAGATGCGCAAGACACATAAGTGCCTTCTTGCTGCACTACCTGCAGCATGACCCTCATATTGTCAGAATTCGAAGTAATCATGACTACTGGGTTGCCACACTCTTAGATCCCCCAAACTTTTCGATCAACCTTTTCATTTTAATAAAGACCAAAAAAATGGTCATTTTTGAAATTATAAGCATTAGCAGGTTGTTAGAAACTGAAATCAAACAGTTTTCAACTCAAAACTTTATTCTAGGTGATGTTACATTTTCACATAGGACCCCTTGTTCGAAAGGAGCTTCTGAACTCTCTCGTCCATTGAATTTGTCAGGTTTTGGATGGTTTCTGCTTCAATTGTTTTGCATGAGGACAGAATACCCTCCCAGAGCTGTTGCTTAGATGTGAACTGCCTCCCGCCATCATAGACACTCCTTTTAATGATGCTCCAAAGGTTCTGAATGGGGTAGAGGTCAGGGGAGCATGGGGGTCACACCATAAGTTTGTCCCCTTTTATGCCCATATCAGCCAGAGATGCAGATGTTTTATGTGCAGCATGAGAGGGTGCATTATCATGCAGAAAAATGATCTTGCTGTGAAATACACGGTTCTTCTTCTTGAACCATGGCAGGAAGTGCTGTTTGAGAAAATCCACATACATTATGGAGTTCATCTTTAGCGCCTTCAGGGATCCTAAAGGGGCCAACAATCTCTCTCCCCATGATTCCAGCCCAATACATTACTCCACCTCCTCCTTGTTGGCGCTGTAGCCGTGTTTGCGTGGGGTGTCCATCAACCAGCCATCCTCCACTCCATCCATCTGGACCATCGAGCGCTGCACGGCACTCATCCGTGAACAAAACAGTTTTGAAATCAGTCTTCATGTAATGTTTGGCCCACTGGAGCCGTTTCTGCTTGTGTGAAGTGGATAGAGGAGGTCGACAGGATGGCGTATGCACAGCTGCAAACCTCTGAAGGACCCTGCATCTTGTTGTTCGGGGGACGTTGGAGGCACAAGCAGCTTCAAAAACTTGTCTGCTGCTATGACAAGGCTTTTTTGCCGCTGCTCTTTCAACCTGACGTAATTGCCTGTAGGAAAGAGTCCTCAATTTGCCCTTATCAGCACGCACACGTGTGTACTGTGAATCAGCTACATACTTCTTGATTGCCAAGACACTTCATCCTGATCATCGCACAATGTTGATTGTAGTCATGCCTTGACCTAAACACTCCACAATTTGTTGCTTCTCAGCAGCCGACACATCCTTTTTCTTTCCCATTTTGGCAGAAAATGTAGGCTGCTGAATAATGTGAGAGAGCCTTCTTAAGTAGTCTTGCCTTTCATTGGACACACCTGACAAACTAATTAGCACTGGTGTCTGCAATTGCTTACAGTGATATAAAGAGCCCTGACACACATCACCATCAATGAGTTTAACTGACAAACAAACAAATTCTTCCCTTATCACTCCTAAACACTTTTTGCATAATAATTTGGAACACAGTGTACATGTGCTTTTCCACAAAACACCAGTGGTTCACGTAGTGAATCTTACAGTTCTAACTTGCCAACCGTGGTCTGTATGGAGTTGTTCAATAAAGGGCCCAAAATTAAGATAACATAGATGGGAGAGGTCTCTATGAATAGGAATTCCTAAGTATTTGATACCCTGTGAGGGCCAGGCAAAGGGAAAGTTGGACTGGATGGAATCCTATATGGATTTGGGGAGGGAGACATCGAGGGCCTCAGACTTCGCTGCATTGATTTTAAAATTTGACCATGTAACAAAGTGATCTATTTCAGCCATAACAGCATGGATGGATATATGTGATTGAGTGATATATACTAGGACATCATCAGCAAATAGAGAGCACTTGTACTCGGTGCCTCCCACCTCAATCCACCTAATATTGGGGTTATGGCGAATTGATGAGAGCAGGTGCTCCGTCACTAGGATGTATAAGAGAGGGGACAGAGAACATCCCTGCCTTGTCCCATTGGTGATTGTGAAAGGTGATGAAAATGTTCTGACGCGCCCCCTGGGCCTTGGGACACCCGGAGCCGGACCCTTTTTGGTGGATGCTGGTGGTTGTAGTCTTCGTGGCGGCGACCCGGTTCCGTGGCTCAGGGCGGTCAAACCAGTGGCGGAACTATTTATGTGGTTTTGATGTTTAAATGTCCGACTACGCCACCCGTGGAGTGCGGTCAGAGTGAACCGCCGCTACAGGGCAGACCGCTGAGGCTGGTGTTGTGGGTGCCTCAGAGCGTAGCATAACTCCCCACGGGAGGAGTATAGCCTCAGGGCAGTGTATGCGGAGGATGGGGGTGATGGTGCAGGGCAGCAGCAGTAACGACACGGAGTCAGTGATGCAGTCCAGGGCCTTTACTCACAGTTCTTATTATCCAGACCACGTCTGCAGGTAACGGCTGCCCACGTCGTACTGTGCTCACCAGGTGAGGGGCTCAGACAACTCCCAGATAACTTTGGAGCACTTCACAGGACCCCCTTTGTGTGTCCTTTGTCTGGCCTTTCTTACCAACACTTCTGTCCGGCTGCCTCGGGCCTCCTCTTGGTAAACTTGGCGCCAGTTTCCCTGACCCTATGTGATGCCTTCCTAGCGGGTGTAGCGAGGGGCTGCGCCACATAAAATGTCAGAGCCTCCGGTTTCTAGCTGAGGGTCGTTTCCTGCCTCCACTAGTTCGGGGACCGGTCTCCCCCTTTGGCCTGACCCCTCCACGCAGGTGGATTCGGGCGTGCGGTGGCGACTCGCCCGTCCGCACCCCTGGGATCCCTTCATTCCTCGTTCCTGGAGCCTTCTCCGCTCCTCTTCCTTCCTTCTCCCTCTTCCAGGCCTGGGCCTCTGTTACTAGGCCCGCCTCTGGAGCAGAGCTCATGCAGAGCCCCTGCTCCCTCTCACTTCTGCTCAGGCTTCTCTGCACTGAACTAAGATGGTGCCCACCTTTTATACTCCCTTCTCAATGCACCCAGGAACTGCTTCCTCCCTGCTCCTGCACTACAGGGTTCCCCTTCCTCAGTGTTCCCTCCCTCCACTCCAGCCAGGGACAGGGACTGTCGTGCCCATCTCAGGGGCATATTGGTCGCCCTGCCCCACGGCAATGTGGTGTAATGCATGCAGGTGTCGGGGTCCTGATCCACACTCCATCCTTACCTGAGAGTGAGTTATCACACCTCTGGGTGAGGTGCAATACGTCTGTAGCAACCGAGCCCTCAGGGTGCTACAGTTCCATTTATCTTCAGCCTAGGTGACGTATTGTGATACAGGGCCGTGATTTTGGCTATAAAAGGGTCCCCTAGACCCCTACCCCAAGCTTTTTAAGAGAATCATATATGGCGTGCCAGGAGACTCTATGGAATGCTTTCTCAGCATCCAACGAGAGTATCTAATTACAAATTTTTAACTGCATCTAGCCCAGGAAATACTTTGTGCCTAGTAGCAGTGTCTGCTAGTCAGCGGATTATCCCGGCTGTTAAGCAAGCTACACCACCTGTAGTTTAGACACTTAATTTTTTCAAAGGAAATGCTTCGGGACCATGGGATACTCAGTGAAGAGCATCAGGAGGCACCCCAAGGCATAGGGGCTGGGACTGGCAGTAGGATGCCTTGCGGTGGACAGCCGAGCTCGATCCTTATAAAAGCTTTTTAACTGCAGCAGCTTTAGTGGACGCTACTGGAGCTGGAATTACGCGGCTGCTGGCATGAGACTTGCCCTCCAATAGATCCTTGTAAATGGATTTAAAGTGTATTCATTCAAATTAGAGAGACAATTTAAATTAAAAAGCTTAGAGCTGCCTCCACCACAGGGGGGCTCGCTCGACCCACCAGCGGACAGGCACCAGTATTGGGAGAGGGGGGCTGGCCATCAGGGTTCACCGCGGCTCTGGCACAAACCCGGCGACACGGAGGTGGCACGGGCAGGAGCGGACTGGCCGTGTCGGCTTCTCGCTTTTTGGATTTTAGAAGGGCATGACATGCCTATATCTGTGTCTCCCCCTCCTTTTACTCCTCCACCTCTTTTATTTTCGCATGACTATATGTACTTGTCACTTTTCCATGTGTTAGTTGTGTCTTCTGAGCAGTTTGTCAGCTTTTGGACACCTTTGAAGGTGTTTTCTATGTGTTTCTATGTGTTTTTGTTTGCCTGCCATTGGTTTTAACGGTGTTCGAAGGTGTTCGACGAACAGTTCGACGAACAGTTCGGCGAACACACGGGTGTTCGACGAACCGAACCGAACTCGAACACTACGGGGGTGGCTCAACACAAGTCGATTCCTTGTGTTCTTTAGCCCAAACAAGTCTCTTTTGCTTGTTGCCTGTCCTTAGCAGTGGTTTCCTAGCAGCTATTTTACCATGAAGGCCTGCTGCACAAAGTCTCCTCTTAACAGTTGTTGAAGAGATGTGTCTGCTGCTAGAACTCTGTGTGGCATTAACCTGGTCTCTAATCTGAGCTGCTGTTAACCTGCGATTTCTGAGGCTGGTGACTCGGATAAACTTATCCTCAGAAGCAGAGGTGACTCTTGGTCTTCCTTTCCTGGGGCGGTCCTCATGTGAGCCAGTTTCTTTGTAGCGCTTGATGGTTTTTGCAACTGCACTTGAGGACACTTTCAAAGATTTCCCAATTTTTCGGACTGACTGACCTTCATTTCTAAAAGTAACAATGGCCACTCGTTTTTCTTTACTTAGCTGCTTTTTTCTTGCCATAATACAAATTCTAACAGTCTATTCAGTAGGACTATCAGCTGTGTTTGCACCTGACTTCTGCACAACACAACTGATGGTCCCAACCCCATTTATAAGCCAAGAAATCCCACTTATTAAACCTGACAGGGCACACCAGTGAAGTGAAAACCATTTCCGATGACTACCTCTTGAAGCTCATCAAGAGAATACCAAGAGTGTGCAAAGCAGTCATCAAAGCAAAAGGTGGCTACTTTGAAGAACCTACAATATAAGACATATTTTCAGTTGTTTCACACTTTTTTGTTAAGTATATAATTCCACATGTGTTAATTCATAGTTTTGATGCCTTCAGTGTGAATGTACAATTTTTATAGTCATGAAAATACAGAAAAATCTGTAGGAGGTGTGTCCAAACTTTTGGTCTGTACTGTATATATATATATATATATATATATATATATATACATACATATATACACTGCTCAAAAAAATAAAGGGAACACTCAAATAACACATCCTAGATCTGAATGAATGAAATATTCTCATTGAATACTTTGTTCTGTACAAAGTTAAATGTGCTAACAACAAAATCGCACAAAAATCATCAATGGAAATCAAATTTATTAGCCAATGGAGGCCTCGATTTGGAGTAACCCCCAAAATTAAAGTGGAAAAACACACTACAGGCTGATCCAACTTAGATGTAATGTCCTCAAAACAAGTCAAAATGAGGCTCAGTATTGTGTGTAGCCTATACGTGCATGTATGACCTCCCTACAACGCCTGGGCATGCTCCTGATGAGGTTGCGGATGGTCTCCTGTGGGATCTCCTCCCAAACCTGGACTAAAGCATCCGCCAACTCCTGGACAGTCTGTGGTGCAACGTGACGTTGGTGGATGGAGCGAGACATGATGTCTCAGATGTGCTCAATCGGATTCAGGTCTGGGGAACGGGTGGGCCAGTCCATAGCTTCAATGCCCTCATGTTGCAGAACTGCTGACAAACTCCAGCTACATGAGGTCTGGCATTGTCCTGCATTAGGAGGAACCCAGGGCCAACCGCACCAGCATATGGTCTCACAAGGGGTCTGAGGATCTCATCTCGGTACCTAATGGCAGTTAGGCTACCTCTGGCGAGCACATGGAGGACTGTGTGGCCCTCCAAAGAAATGCCACCCCACACCATTACTGACCCACTGCCAAACCAGTCATGCTGAAGGATGCTGCAGGCAGCAGATTGCTCTCCACGGCGTCTCCAAACTCTGTCACGTCTGTCACATGTGCTCAATGTGAACCAGCTTTCATCTGTGAAGAGCACAGGGCGCCAGTGGTGACTTTGCCAATCCTGGTTGTAACATCCCTGGCGGCGTGCTGGCATGGCTTACCACCTCCCACCATTCAAGACCGCCATCTTACCTATCAATCCAGGCTGCACACTTTGCTCCAGTACCTGCTGTGTCTCTTGTCTGATTGCTTAGGGCGGCGGCGCGGCTGCTGCCTGATTCTTATATTTGCTGTGTGTGCACTCCTATTGCCTCCCCAGCCTATTGCTGTGAGTCACTGGATACTTAAACCCCCTCCATCCAGTAGGGGGTGCCTGAGCAACACTTTCATTCAGTGTGCTCTGTGCAACTGAGTTGCCAGGTCCTGTCCTGTATCTTGTTTGTTTCCGCCCCTGGGGGCTGTATACCCAGGCCTGTTACCTGTATCTGTGACTTCTAGTCTGTCTCTGCCACCCTGGGGGCTGAGTTCCCAGGCTCGCTCCTGTATCTTATTCCTGGTTCAGTTCCTGTCTGAACTGTGTCCTAGCCCATTACCTGTTTCTCTCTATGTCCGAACCTTCCCTTTTCCTGCAGTGTCTGAACCTGCAGCTAACTCCAACTCGTTGTCTCTGAACTTCTGTTTGTGAGTTTTGTGTACACTCGCTACTTCATTGTAAGTACCTTGTGTGTATCTGGTTCTGCTTGTTCACCGCACCTGCGGTTTTGCTCTGCCCTGCTTGTTCACCGCACCTGTGGTTTCGCTCTGCTCAGCTTGTTCACCGCACCTGCAGGTTTTGCTCTGCTCTGCTTGTTTACCGCACCTGCAAGTTTTGCTCTGCTCTGCTTGTCTACCGAACCTGCGGGTTTTGCTCTGCTCTGCTTGTCTACCGCATCTGCGGGTTTTGCTCTGCTCTGCTTGTCTACCGCATCCGCGGGTTTTGCTCTGCTCTGCTTGTCTACCGCATCTGCGGGTTTTGCTCTGCTCTGCTTGTCTACCGCACCTGCTGGTTTTGCTCTGCTCTGCTTGCCTACCGCACCTGCGGGTTTTGCTCTGCTCTGCTTGTCTACCGCACCTGCTGGTCTTGCTCTGCTTGTCTACCGCATCTGTGGGTTTTGCTCTGCTCTGCTTGTCTACCGCATCTGCGGATTTTGCTCTGCTCTGCTTTTCTACCGCACCTGCGGCTCCGTTACTAAGTCCCAGTCTGTACAGGTCCATATCCTGCCTGTGTTCCTACCTGCCAGTACCCACCTGTCTGCATGCCAGCCGTGCCTGCCAGTGCCCACCTGTCTGCATGCCAGCCGTGCCTGCCAGTGCCCACCTGTCTGCATACCAGCCGTGCCTGCCAATACCCACCTGTCTGCATACCAGCCGTGCCGGCCGGTACCCACCTGTCTGTATGACAGCCTAACCTGCCTGTTCCTGCATTCCCCAGTGTGGATCAACAGCTGTGACCAGGGTCTGACCTGGAGTAGCACCTGGTACCTCTCCTCGGTTCCTCCCTGGTTCACGGAGTCGACTGAGTCACCGTGTGACCTTGGTTGGACCGAGTTGATACTTAGTTACACCCCTCCAAGCACTCCTCGGTTCATGGTCCAGTGGGATCACTAATCATGCTCACGCCAGTCAGTCTGGTCGTGTGGGTAACACTGGTGTTCTGTGGCAAATGCCAAGCGTCCAGCACGGTGTTGGGCTGTGAGCACAACCCCCATCTGTGGACGTCGGGCCCTCATACCACCCTCATGGAGTTGGTTTCTAACCGTTTGTGCAAACACATGCACATTTGTGGCCTGCTGGAGGTCATTTTGCAGGGCTCTGGCAGTGCTCCTACTGTTCCTCCTTGCACAATGGCGGAGGTAGCAGTCCTGCTGCTGGGTTGTTGCCCTCCTACTGCCCCCTCCACCTTTCCTGGTGTACTGGCCTGTCTCCTGGTTAGTGTTGAGCCACCCCCGTAGTGTTCGAGTTCGGTTCGGTTCGTCGAACACCCGTGTGTTCGCCGAACTGTTCGTCGAACTGTTCGTCGAACACCTTCGAACACCGTTAAAACCAATGGCAGGCAAACAAAAACACATAGAAACACATAGAAAACACCTTCAAAGGTGTCCAAAAGCTGACAAACTGCTCAGAAGACATAACTAACACATGGAAAAGTGACAAGTACATATAGTCATGCGAAAATAAAAGAGGTGGAGGAGTAAAAGGAGGGGGAGACACAGATATAGGCATGTCATGCCCTTCTAAAATCCAAAAAGTGAGAAGCCGATACGGCCAGTCCGCTCCTGCCCGTGCCACCTCCGTGTTGCCGGGTTTGTGCCAGAGCCGCGGTGAACCCTGATGGCCAGCCCCCCTCTCCCAATACTGGTGCCTGTCCGCTGGTGGGTCGAGCGAGCCCCCCTGTGGTGGAGGCAGCTCTAAGCTTTTTAATTTAAATTGTCTCTCTAATTTGAATGAATACACTTTAAATCCATTTACAAGGATCTATTGGAGGGCAAGTCTCATGCCAGCAGCCGCGTAATTCCAGCTCCAGTAGCGTCCACTAAAGCTGCTGCAGTTAAAAAGCTTTTATAAGGATCGAGCTCGGCTGTCCACCGCAAGGCATCCTACTGCCAGTCCCAGCCCCTATGCCTTGGGGTGCCTCCTGATGCTCTTCACTGAGTATCCCATGGTCCCGAAGCATTTCCTTTGAAAAAATTAAGTGTCTAAACTACAGGTGGTGTAGCTTGCTTAACAGCGGGGATAATCCGCTGACTAGCAGACACTGCTACTAGGCACAAAGTATTTCCTGGGCTAGATGCAGTTAAAAATTTGTAATTAGATACTCTCGTTGGATGCTGATAAAGCATTCCATAGAGTCTCCTGGCACGCCATATATGATTCTCTTAAAAAGCTTGGGGTAGGGGTCTAGGGGACCCTTTTATAGCCAAAATCACGGCCCTGTATCACAATACGTCACCTAGGCTGAAGATAAATGGAACTGTAGCACCCTGAGGGCTCGCTTCCTACAGAGGTATTGCACCTCACCCAGAGGTGTGATATCTCACTCTCAGGTAAGGATGGAGTGTGGATCAGGACCCGACACCTGCATGCATTACACCACATTGCCGTGGGGCAGGGCGACCAATATGCCTCTGAGATGGGCACGACAGTCCCTGTCCCTGGCTGGAGTGGGGGGAGGGAACACTGAGGAAGGGGAACCCTATAGTGCAGGAGCAGGGAGGAAGAAGTTCCTGGGTGCATTGAGAAGGGAGTATAAAAGGTGGGCACCATCTTAGTTCAGTGCAGAGAAGTCTGAGCAGAAGTGTCAGGGAGCACTAGTGGAGGCAGGAAACGACCCTCAGCTAGAAACTGGAGGCTGTGACATTTTATGTGGCGCAGCCCCTCGCTACACCCGCTAGGAAGGCACCACATAGGGTCAGGGAAACTGGCGCCAAGTTTACCAAGAGGAGGCCCGAGGCAGCCGGACAGAAGGGTTGGTAAGAAAGGCCAGACAAAGGACACACAAAGGGGGTCCTGTGAAGCGCTCCAAAGTTATCTGGGAGTTGTCTGAGCCCCTCACCTGGTGAGCACAGTACGACGTGGGCAGCCGTTACCTGCAGACGTGGTCTGGATAATAAGAACTGTGAGTAAAGGCCCTGGACTGCATCACTGACTCCGTGTCATTACTGCTGCTGCCCTGCACCATCACCCCCATCCTCCGCATACACTGCCCTGAGGCTATACTCCTTCCGTGGGGAGTTATGCTACGCTCTGCTGCACCCACAACACCAGCCTCAGCGGTCTGCCCTGCAGCGGCGGTTAACTCTGACCGCAATCCACGGGTGGCGTAGTCGGACATTTAAACATCAAAACCACATAAATAGTTCCGCCACTGGTTTGACCACCCTGAGCCACGGAACCGGGTCGCTGCCACGAAGACTACAACCACCAGCATCCACCAAAAAGGGTCCGGCTCCGGGTGTCCCAAGGCCCAGGGGGTGCATCAGAACATTTTCATCACCTTTCACAATCACCAATGGGACAAGGCAGGGATGTCCTCTGTCCCCTCTCTTATACATCCTAGTGACGGAGCACCTGCTCTCATCAATTCGCCATAACCCCAATATTAGGTGGATTGAGGTGGGAGGCACCGAGTACAAGTGCTCTCTATTTGCTGATGATGTCCTAGTATATATCACTCAATCACATATATCCATCCATGCTGTTATGGCTGAAATAGATCACTTTGTTACATGGTCAAATTTTAAAATCAATGCAGCGAAGTCTGAGGCCCTCGATGTCTCCCTCCCCAAATCCATATAGGATTCCATCCAGTCCAACTTTCCCTTTGCCTGGCCCTCACAGGGTATCAAATACTTAGGAATTCCTATTCATATAGACCTCTCCCATCTATGTTATCTTAATTTTGGGCCCTTTATTGAACAACTCCATACAGACCACGGTTGGCAAGTTAGAACTGTAAGATTCACTACGTGAACCACTGGTGTTTTGTGGAAAAGCACATGTACACTGCGTTCCAAATTATTATGCAAAAAGTGTTTAGGAGTGATAAGGGAAGAATTTGTTTGTTTGTCAGTTAAACTCATTGATGGTGATGTGTGTCAGGGCTCTTTATATCACTGTAAGCAATTGCAGACACCTGTGCTAATTAGTTTGGCAGATGTGTCCAATGAAAGGCAAGACTACTTAAGAAGGCTGTCTCACATTATTAAGCAGCCTACATTTTCTGCCAAAATGGGAAAGAAAAAGGATGTGTCGGCTGCTGAGAAGCAACAAATTGTGGAGTGTTTAGGTCAAGACATGACTACAATCAACATTGTGCGATGATCAGGATGAAGTGTCTTGGCAATCAAGAAGTATGTAGCTGATTCACAGTACACACGTGTGCGTGCTGATAAGGGCAAATTGAGGACTCTTTCCTACAGGCAATTACATCAGGTTGAAAGAGCAGCGGCAAAAAAGCCTTGTCATAGCAGCAGACAAGTTTTTGAAGCTGCTTGTGCCTCCAACGTCCCCCGAACAACAAGATGCAGGGTCCTTCAGAGGTTTGCAGCTGTGCTTACGCCATCCTGTCGACCTCCTCTATCCACTTCACACAAGCAGAAACGGCTCCAGTGGGCCAAACATTACATGAAGACTGATTTCAAAACTGTTTTGTTCACGGATGAGTGCCGTGCAGCGCTCGATGGTCCAGATGGATGGAGTGGAGGATGGCTGGTTGATGGACACCCCACGCAAACACGGCTACAGCGCCAACAAGGAGGAGGTGGAGTAATGTTTTGGGCTGGAATCATGGGGAAAGAGATTGTCGGCCCCTTTAGGATCCCTGAAGGCGCTAAAGATGAACTCCATAATGTATGTGGATTTTCTCAAACAGCACTTCCTGCCATGGTTCAAGAAGAAGAACCGTGTATTTCACAGCAAGATCATTTTTCTGCATGATAATGCACCATCTCATGCTGCACATAAAACATCTGCATCTCTGGCTGATATGGGCATAAAAGGGGACAAACTTATGGTGTGACCCCCATGCTCCCCTGACCTCTACCCCATTCAGAACCTTTGGAGCATCATTAAAAGGAGTGTCTATGATGGCGGGAGGCAGTTCACATCTAAGCAACAGCTCTGGGAGGGTATTCTGTCCTCATGCAAAACAATTGAAGCAGAAACCATCCAAAACCTGACAAATTCAATGGACGAGAGAGTTCAGAAGCTCCTTTCGAACAAGGGGTCCTATGTGAAAATGTAACATCACCTAGAATAAAGTTTTGAGTTGAAAACTGTTTGATTTCAGTTTCTAACAACCTGCTAATGCTTATAATTTCAAAAATGACCATTTTTTTGGTCTTTATTAAAATGAAAAGGTTGATCGAAAAGTTTGGGGGATCTAAGAGTGTGGCAACCCAGTAGTCATGATTACTTCGAATTCTGACAATATGAGGGTCATGCTGCAGGCAGTGCAGCAAGAAGGCACTTATGTGTTTTGCGCATCTCGGAGCCCCAAAATTATTTTCCAGGCTAGATGCAGCTAAAAATTATTATTAATTTTAAATCTGGTGAAGCTTTAGTATAGATGGCCTAATAGGATCAGTGCTGCACACTGCTACAAAGTCCAAATTATTTTCCAGTCAAGATACAGATAAACATGATTAGTAATTTTAAATCTGGTGGAGCTTATTATAGATGGCCTAATAGAATCAGTGCTGCACACTGCTACAAAGCCCAAATTATTTTCCAGCCAAGATACAGATAAACATGATTAGTAATTTGAAAGCTTAAAACGGTTGGTAGGGTGATTTTAACCAATCATCAAGCTTTTACTCTCCCCAGGATGACACAGGGGTAGAAAAGTCGTTTTGGATCCATGATTTGTTCATCTTTATGAACGTGAGTCTGTCTACATTATCAGTGGAGAGCCGCGTGCGCTTATCTGTCAGCACACCACCAGCAGCGCTGAACACACGTTCAGACAGAACGCTGGCTGCGGGGCATGACAAGATCTCCAAGGCGTAAGTGGCTAGCTCCGGCCATTTATCCAGATTGGAAGCCCAAAAAGAGCAAGGGTCCAGTGACACAGTCGTGGCTTCAATTTTTACTTGGAGATACTCCTGTACCATCGTCTCTAGGCGTTGACTATGTGTCAGACTTCTTGTCTCCTGTGGCCTTGCAAAGGATGGGCTAAAAAAGTGGTGAAATGATTCCGCAAAATTGATGTTACCAGCAGATACTGTGGTTCTGTTACGGTTTGAGTGCTGAACACTTGACGGTCCCACGGTTGGCAAGTTGGAACTATGAGATTCACTACATGCACCACTGGTATTTTGTGGAAAAGCACATGTAAGATTCTGCAACAGTCTCTGCTGATACTCCTGCATGCGTGCATCCCTTTCTATGGCAGGAATAATTTCTGCAAATTTACTTTTGTACCGGGGATCTAACAGTGTGGCAACCCAGTAGTCAGGATTATTTCTAATTCTCACAATTCGAGGGTCATGTTGCAGGTAGTGCAGCAAGAAGGCACTCATGTGTGTTGCGCATCCAGGAGCACCAAGTCCCTGTTGTGTTGGTGGCGAGGTAACAATCATGCTTCCTTCCTCTGTCCTCTCCCCCCAACCTCGCACAACAGAAATGTGATCAAGGTCTCCCTCATCTGATGAGTCTTCCATCAGTTCGTCCTCCACTTCTTCCTGGGCTCCTGCACCTTCCTCACTAGTTTGGCTGCTACCATGCGCCCTGGTAAAACCCTCTCCCCCACCCTCACATGCCTGCCGCCTTGGTGCTGCCGACCGTCTGGACCTTGCAGATGTTAGCCCTTCCGCATACAACTCCTCCTCCTCTACTTCCTCCACCTCCTCTTGTGCCACCACCTGACTCCGAATTCTGTTTAACATGTGCTCCAGCATGTAAATCACCGGAATAGTCATGCTGATAATGGCATTGTTAGCACTAAACATCTTCGTCGCAATTTCAAAACTGTGCAGAAGGGTGCATAGGTCCCTGATCTGAGACCACTCCTCCAGCGTGATTTGCCCCACCTCTGAATCTCGTTGGCCCAGGCTATACGTCAGAACGTATTGCACCAGGGCTTGTCGGTGCTGCCACAGTCGCTGCAACATGTGCAGAGTTGAATTCCACCGGGTAGGCACAGCGCATTTTAGCCGGTGAAGTGGCAGGCCCAACGACTTCTGTAGAGATGTAAGTCGCTGAGCTGCGGGATGCGAACGGCGGAAGTGAGCACACAGCGACCGTGCCCTCTGCAGAAGGCCATCTAGTCTGGGATAGTGGGCTAAAAATTGCTGGACAACCAGGTTCAACACGTGAGCCATACAAGGCACGTGTGTGACATTGCCCCGGCGAAGGGCCACACCCAGGTTTGCAGCATTGTCGCACACGGCCTTCCCTGGTTTCAGGTCCAGTGGAGACAACCATTCATGAAATTGGTTCTCCAGAGCTGACCACAACTCCTCAGCTGTGTGACTCACATTTCCCAGACATTTCAATGTAAAAACCGCCTGATGACGTTGAGCCCTACTGCCAGCATAGTAAGGAAGTGTGCAGGATCCCTTCTGTGCAGTTAGAAAGCTTGTGGCATGACCTGACAGGCTTTGGGTGCAGGTGGAAGACCGAGAGGAGGTTGAGGAGGCAGAAGCAGTGGAGGAACTTTGACATAAAGAGGATTGACGCACAACTCGTGGGGACGGCAAGACTTGGACAGCAGCCCCTTGTCCTGCTGTCACCATAGTTACCCAGTGCCCAGTCAGCGACATGTAACGCCCCTGTCCATGCCTACTCGTCCAAGTGTCTGTGGTGAAATGCACCCTGTCACACACAGAGTTTCTCAAAGAAGCGGTGATGTTGTGTGCGACATGCTGGTGGAGCGCAGGCACACCTTTCTTTGAGAAGTAGTGCCGACTGGGCATCTGGTACTGGGGCACTGCGACGGACATAAGGTCTCGAAAATCCTCTGTGTCCACCAGGCGGAAAGGCAGCATTTCTGTAGCCAAGAGCTTGCAGATGGTGAAATTCAACCTCTTAGCTTTCTCATGGCTAGGAGGAAATGGTCTTTTACTTGTCCACATCTGAGGGACCGAGGGCTGGCTATTGTGCTTAGACGGGGTTGATAAGGGTGTCCCCGGCAAACTGCTGGTCTGTGAGGAAGATGCAGGCGGACATGTTAGGTTGCCTTGATCCAAAGGTGGTGCTATCGATGTCGGACAGCGCTCAACACCAGCTGGTGTTACCACCTCCAAAGAAAATGATGACCTGCCAATCACGCTGGCTGTTGCGGGTAAAGAGGTGGCAGGTCTGCGCCCCAAAACAGGTGTGACTGCTGTCCCCCCAGTCACAGAGGATGAAGAGGCCGCGGATGCACAAGATATGGCAGACGGTGGTTGGCCCGGCCGGCTAGGCCGCATTGTAGCACACTGAGCTTCCCACTGCAACTTATGCTTCATGTCCATGTGCCGGTTCACGCATGAAGTACTCAAACTATGTATTTTTTGGCCTCTACTTAGCTTTTGCTGACAAATGTTACAGATAACACGAGTTGGGTCATCTTTATCGATCTGAAAAAATGCCCAGGCTATGCAAGGCTTAGCACCCATGCGACCTGAAGAGCCACCACGACTTGTGGTGAGAGGCAGAGTTGTGTTTGAGGATGCAGTTGTTGACGTGCTTCCAGTACTACGTCTCTGTCCAGGAAGGCGCAACCTGACCTCGTCGTCACTAGCATCTTCCTCCACCTCCTCTGCTGACCTCATCTCTTGGCTGACTGTGGGTTGACAGTAAGTGGGATCTCCAACCTGCATAATATGCAAACAAAATTAGATACAGTGGGTATGGAAAGTATTCAGACCCCTTTAAATTTTTCACTCTTTGTTTCATTGCAGCCATTTGGTAAATTCTAAAAGGTTCTTCATTTTTTTCTCATTAATGTACACTCTACACCCCATCTTGACTGAAAAAAACAGAAATGTAGAAATTTTTGCAAATTTATCAAAAAAGAAAAACTGAAATATCACGTGGTAACAAGTATTCCGACCCTTTGCTCAGACAGTCATATTTAAGTCACATGCTGTCCATTTCCTTGTGATCCTCCTTGAGATGGTTCTACTCCTTCATTGGAGTCCAGCTGTGTTTAATTAAACTGATACGACTTTATTTGGAAAGGCACACACCTGTCTATATAAGACCTCATAGCTCACAGTGCATGTCAGACCAAATAAGAATCATGAACTCAAAGGAACTGCCCAAGGAGCTCAGAGACAGAGTTGTGGCAAGGCACAGATCTAGCCAACGTTACAAAAGAATTTCTGCAGTATTCAAGGTTCCTAAGAGCACAGTGGCCTCCATAATCCTTAAATAGAAGAAGTTTGGGACCACCAGAAGTCTTCCTAGACCTGGCCGTCCAGCCAAACTGAGCAATTGTGGGAGAAAAGCCTTGGTGAGAAAGGTAAAGAAGAACCTCAAGATCACAATGGCTGAGCTCCAGAGATGCAGTAGGGAGATGAGAGAAAGTTCCACAAGGTCAACTATCACTGCAGCCCTCCACCAGTCAGGCCTTTATGGCAGAGTGGCCCAACGGAAGCCTCTCCTCAGTGCAAGACATATGAAAGCCTGTATCGAGTTTGCTCAAAAACACACGAAGGACTCCCAGACTATGAGAAATAAGATTCTCTGGTCTGAGACGAAGATAAAACTTTTTGTTGATAATTCTAAGCGGTATGTGTGGAGAAAACCAGGCACTGCTCATCACCTGCCCAATACAATCCCAACAGTGAAACCAGGGAAAATTTGGGCCGAATGACCTCTTTAACTGGATTAGTAATATCAGCCTGCAGTGGGCGAATTTCCTTCTGCTGATTATGAATAATAGGCAGTAGCCCACGATGATTTTTTATTTAATTCTGTAGTTTACACATAATGTACACTGCGGGTGCTGACTAAAACTCCCATCATTGTCGCCTGATCATGATCATCTTAGGGAGACAAGGCGTTAGATGATAGGTAACTATATCTGTATTTTTTATTTTTAATTCAATATGTATTTATTTATTTTACTTTAAGAACAGGCCCTGGCTGATGACTACTTCCATCAGCGGCGCCTGCTCTCGCCGTTATTAGTGAAAGCAGGCATAGGCTGATCTGATGGGAGTAGTACACTCATCAGCCAACGCCTGTGACCCGCGGTAAGCTTTTTACCGTGGGTCATAGTCACAGCTGCGGGCTCACACTGACATCTGACAGCATGATCCTGTAGTGCTCTAACTGGTGGTAACGATGTTACCGCCGATCAGAGCTGCCAGTGTTTCTCATGCTGTCACACAGATGACATCATGAGAAACACAGACTTCCTGAGGATTGCTAGAGAGGCAAATCAGAACACTCGATTGACTGCAAAAGACCTTCAGAAAGATTTATCAGACCCTGGACTTGTGGTACATTGTTCTACTTTTCGGAGACACGTGCACAAATATGGCCTTCATAGAAGAGTCAAGAGAAGAAAACCTCTCCCGCATCTGACGCGCCCCCTGGGCCTGTGCTGTGCAGGGGATACCCGGAGCCGGATCGCTGGGGGTTGTAGTCCTCCGTGGCTGTGACCCGGTCCGTGCCCAGGGCGGTCAAACCAATGGCAGTCTGAGTGTGATAACAAATGTCCGACTACGCCACCCGTGGATTGCGGTCAGTGGGGACCGCCGCTGCGCTGCAGGCCGCTGAGGCTGATGTTGTATGCGCAGCCAAGTATGGGATAACTCCCCACGGGAGAATTATTGCCTCAGGGCAGCTAGTGTGGATGATGAGAGTGATGGTGTGAGCGTCCCAGTATTAATGGTGCTGGTGCGATGATGAAACACAGAGACGTGTGGTGCAGTTAAGGGTCTTTACTGATGGTATAACGCAGACCCTCCCGGGAGTACTGGCTAGCAGTAGAGGCCTGGTCAGTTTGAGAGCTAGCAGGATCTCCCCTTGGCCAGGTGGAGTTGTAGGCCTCCCCGTCTCTCTGCACTCTTTCCTGGCTACCTTGCTGTGTGCGGGTAGAAGTAGCCCACGTCCCTGAGTATACCGTGTGGTGCTCACCCGTATGGCCGGTGACTTGGGGCCTTCCGTTAGCCTCCGCTTCACGATGGCAGTGCTGTTCCCTTGCTTGTGACCGTGCCTCTGGGCTTCTATGGCCAGAGGACATGGAATCCCCTGCCGGTTGGATTCTGCTGCTGGACCTGGATGTCCACACAGCCTCGGACTCCGTGTCCGGGTTTAGTATCTTTAGCCAAGGCGAGCTTTCTAGCTTCCAGCCTCAGGCACTCGCTCCTGCTCCTACAGAGCTTCTAGTTCTCGCTTTCCCTCTCCAGGCTCTGACTCTCAGACTCTGTCTGTCCTAATCCCGCCCCAGACCCAGTTTATAAGGGCAGATTCCTCCCCTCCCAGGTCTGGGCGGGCAGTGTTGCATGCTTAGGGCTCCTGACCAGAGAAACCTCCCACTTGCTCTCAGACATAATATTTCTATTACTGTGGCAACCAGACCCCTGGGGTGCCACACATCCTTATCATAAAAATCAGCATCAGAAGTATGCAAAAGAACATCTAAACAAGTCGGATGCATTTTGGAAACAAGTACTGTGGACCGATGAGGTTAAAATAGAACTCTTTGGCCTCAATGATCATAGGTATGTGTTGAGAAAAAGGGCACAGAATTTCAGGAAAATAATATCTCGCCAATCATTAAGCATGGGGGTGGATGAATCATTGCTTTGGGGTTGTGTTGCAGCCAATGGCACGGGGAACATTTAACGGGTAGAGGGAAGAATAGATTCAATGAAATTTCAGTATAATCTCTTTTTATTGAAATAGAAATAGACATTAACATATATAACATACATTAATAAATGCCGGTGTTTAGTCATCATGGCGATCAAAATAACATATTCTCTATCACTACTCTGATAAAACTCGTACACCTCTTATCTAATAATGTAAATGACTCACCCCCTGGGTCGTGGGGCTCTCGGAGTCGGGCAACAGGGCAATAATGGGGGTAGTAGTGGCAACCCGGTCCGTGGCTCAGGGTGGTCAGACCAAATGTTGTGGCAGTCTATTTATATGGTTTTGCAATGTCCGACTACGCCACCCGTGGATTGCGGCTATTATGAACCGCCGCTGCAAGGCAGTCCCCTGAGGCTGACGGTGTGTGCAGCTGAGATAGTATAACTCCCCATGGGAAGAGTGTAGCCTCAGGGCAGTGTAGTAGATGGTGGGGGTGATGGTGCAGGGAGTCCCAGTACCGTTAGTGCTGGCGAAGTAAGAAGCACAAAGACAACATGTTGCAGTCCAGGGTCTTTTACTCACAGTTCGTATACTCCAAGCCACTTCTGTACAGGTAGTGACTGCCCAAGCCGTGCCACGTCCACCAGGTGAGGGGCTTGGTCAACTCCCAGGCAATTCAGGAGCATGGCACAGGACCCCCTTCTGTCCTTTCTCTGGCTCGTGCCCCACCAGTGACCAAACTTCTGTCCAGCTGTCGCGGATTTATGCGGGAAAACGTGGGCCCCGTTTCCCGCTATCCTATATGGTGCCTTCCTAGCAGGTTTAGTGAGGGGTCGCACCAATATATGATATTGACCTCCGGTTCTTGGCTGAGGATTATTTGCCTCCACCAACTTGGGATCCGGTACCCTTTCCTTGCCTGACCCGTCACCCGTAATTTCCTGGGTCCTTAGGGTCCCTTCTTCCTTTGTGTTCCTGGGCCTTTCTCTTCGGTTCCTTTCTCTTTCTGTTCTGTTCCTTTCTTTCTCTCCCTCTCGCCCTGCCCGTGTCCTAGGCCTGGCTCTGGAGCAGAACTCCAGCGGAGCCTCTGCTCCCCTCCTCCTCCACTCTCACTTCCTCCTCACAGACTCAACTTCTCTCTACTCTTTTAGAACTAAGATGGTGCCCACCTTATATACCTCCTCCTCTGTGTCTGAGCCCAGGTGACCTGCAACCAATGAGCTCCTTCCTATGCCCAGAAACCAGCCCCTCTCTGCTCCCACATCACTAGGGTCCCCCCACCCCCTCCACTCCAGCCAGGGACATAGTCAGTCGTGCTCGCATACTAATGGGAGCACCGTAGAGCTGTCCCCCGGAAATGAGGAGTGTATATGTGTGCAGCTAACTGAGCCCTGGTCCATACTCCAACCTTACCCGGGAGTGGAATACCACACCTCTGGCAGAGGTGCAATATCCCTGTAGCGGCCGAACCCTCGGGGCGCTACATAAACATTACTTTTAATCATATCCAACAGTGCAGACAACTACATAAATCAACAATACAACAGTACAAAAACAAAAAGAGAAAAAAGAGAAAAAAGAAGGGGTGGTGAGGGGGGAAGAGGAAAAAGAGAAAGAAAGATAAGAAAGGAGGGTAGGATTAGGAAATTGAAGAGGAGAAGGAGAACATAAACTAAGGCTCATTTTTAGACTCTCTAATTAGTTCCCAGCACCAACCCAGATCCAATTCACCAATTTATCAGTCTCTCACTCAAACAGCCTGTGAAACTCCGATGAGTCCTGAAACAGAATCCAGACACTCCAGATCTTCCTGAATTTATCAGCACATCCATTAAAGTCAGCAGAAAGTTCCTCCATTCTGCAGATATTAAACATTTCATTTTTTTGAGATCCTTTTGATGAGGGCAGGATAGAAAGCCGAGCTTTCTCAGGACGATTTTCAACCCTACTTCCGGTAATTAGATTATAATTGGAAAATATTTTTTCCCACAAAGGTTTGATCTTACTACACTCCCACCATATGTGAAGCATAGATCCTTTTTCCACTTTACATTGCCAACATAAGTCTGAGGCTGCCGGAAATATGGTGTGAAGTTTTACTGGATACTGGTACCATCTTGCCATAATTTTGAAATTTTTCTCCTGTGCATAACATGTGACCGACATTTTGTGTGTAAACAAGAATCCTTTTCCCCAATCTGTTGAAGATATGACTACCCCCAATTCTTGTTCTCACATGTGTTGAAATTGTAACTTTCCTGAGATACTTTCCCTAATCAAATAATTATAAAGCAGCGATATTATATGATTGGGGGGAGATTCCTGTAAGAATAACCTCTTAAAAGAAGATGGTATACACTGGAATGGGGGTGCCAACCTCTGAGAAAACAAGAATGATTGCAACTGTAAGTATTCCATCCACAGCAATTTTCTAGACAGAGACCTATCCTGTAATGTATTGAATGATGGTATTTTACCATTTTCTAATATATGTAGGAGGCGAGTGTCCTCCATAGCTCTCCATCCCAAGAAAGATTCTCTCAGATATCCAGGAGGAAAGGAAACATTAGAGAAAAGTGGCGTAAGAGGGCTGAATGTTCTAGAGGGATGGTATTTTTTCATAGTTGCATGCCAAATTTTAATTGTTCCCCTAGTCAATTCTGTCAAGCCTCCTATCGAGAAAACATCAGAGGCAAAAAGCCAAGGAAGGTGCTTCAAAGGAACACCCACCCCTTCCTGCTCAATAGTGACCCATTGTTTTGTCAGAGAGTTGACATGCCAGTCTATAAAGTGACCTAAAACAGAAGCTTGAAAGTATATTTTAAAATTCGGAAATCCAGCTCCACTGGCTATTTAGGGCGGTTTAATGTCTGCATACTTATCCTGGGTCTATATTTACCCCACACAAACCTGATTAATGCTGTACGTAGTTTGCTGAAGAAGCTGCATGGCGAGAAATGGGAACAGTTTGAAAAATGTATAAAAAGCGGGGCAATATATCGGTTTTTACTGCGTTCATTTTACCAAACCAGGATAGTCTCAGTTTACTGTAATTCAGTAGGTCTTTATATGTACGATCCAAAAGCGATTGGTAATTTAGTGCAAAAAGTTTTGAAAAGTCAGGAGAAATGAGCACGCCTAAGTATTTTATTGCTTCTGACTTCCATTTAAAAGGGAAGTTATCCATTACATGTTCAACTTCTCTCTGTGACAGCGATACATTAATGCCTCCGATTTTGAATAATTAACTTTAAAATTACTCAGGATCTATCAAACTCCTTCATTAAAGCAGGAAGAGATGTCTGAGGCTGAGACACATAGAGGAGAAGGACATCTGCATATAATGCTGTCTTATATGTGATGCGACCCCTGGGCCGTGGGGTACTCAGCAGCCGGGCCTCTGGTTGCTGGGGGATATCATGGTAGCTGGCCCGGTCCATGACCCAGGGCGGTCAGTAAAAGGGGGGATACTTTATAGGGGATTTAAGAAAGCGTTCGTGACGCCACCTGTGGATTGCGGCTAGAGGGAGCCGCCGCAGCGGAGCAGTCCTCTGGAGCTGGTGTTACGGCAGCAGGGATGGTGTGGCTCTCCACAGGTAGAGGTAGCTCCAGGACAGCATGGGGTGTAATGGTGGTGGTGCAGGGGAGAGAGACGGCAGGACGGTCCCGGAGGAAAGACGGACTCTCACACGGGGGTAAGCTTCAGTTCCTTTACTGGTGATGTTGCAGGCACGGTCCAGGGTACTCCAGGCGAAGGGCACACTTTTGGACTCTCCCCAGTGAGCGGGTATAGGGCCTCCTGATCCGTTGCTTTATTCTCTAAGCTTCTGACCTGCCTGGAGCTAGGCCAAGCTTGGTTACTGTCTCTCTTTGCACCTGCTGACCTGGTGGTATGGCCTTCTCTTTGGAGATCACTCTGCCTGGACGCTGGGACCTCCGAGACTCCTAGCCCTGGTACTGTAAGCAGCGTTTGGTGAACCTGGGACCTGTAGTCCTCCAGGGGTTCCGGTTGTTCCTACTGGGTATAAAGGGTCCCTGTAGGCGCGGACCCGGTGTCCGGTATATATATATCTGCCCCCTCACTACTTCTTCCTTCTCCTCTCGCCTTCGGCCACACTCAAGGCCCTCACACGTGCTGTAGACCTTGGTTCGCCTAAGCACAGCAGCCAGCGTGCTGCTCTCTTCACTGCTTTCTGAGCGTCAGCACGCTCTCTGCTCAACTCTGAGCTGTGTTCCTCTCTGTGTCTGAACACTAAACTGAGCTGCCTAGCGCCACCCTCCCTATATATATCCCTAACGGGCTCCCTCTGCTGGTCTGAGGTGGTAAGGTGGAGGTGCGTGAATGTGTGAGGGCCTCTTGTGGAGAAGTCCATCCATGCACCTTTCTGGGTTCTGTGACCCCAATGTGCAGCAGGGTGCCACATTCACCCCTAGTAAAACTCAGTACTTCTGGACTGAAGCATTTTTCTCAAACAGGTTTAAACAATAACATTATTTCCTTTATGGGAGGCACTTTCCTTGAACGTTGCAGGTGACATTATAATACAATAATTACAACTATAAATAACAATAAAGTTACAGTCAGTCCCGTAACCTGGTGTCCATTTCACCGAAGAAAGAACATGAGGGACCCGCCTGAAAACCCTCAACGTAGGCTCTGGGTGTGGCTACAGGGCATGGGTGATCCAGGTGCTGGACCACATCTTCGGCCACGCCAAATGGGTTTTTGTTCCGTGGTCTAATAAGGGGCACTCCAGGGAGCGCAACTATGTACATGACAGTTTTTGGGCTGCTCACAGTCCTCAGCCACTGAGTCCTTTATATATACCCTTACGGGTAACCAAATAAACACATATATTTCAGTTTATACAATAAACATGATGCAATATCCTACTGGGTAACTATTTATACTGCAGGTATTTCTCTATTTACGCCCTATACTTGACAGGGGTCTGGCCTTTTCTGCTACGTGATGACCTACGTAGTACGGGGATGCGTGTAGTGTGGATGCTTGTGTAATTTCCCGCTCTATGGGTTGGTGGACTGCAAGACTGCCTTAACCTCTCTACGGGACTGGCAAGTACACTGCTTACTGGGCCTTCTGGCTCTGCTTCTACCGGTGATCCTTCTTCCGGGGATTCTTCCTGAGCAGGCTCTTCTGGGGCACTTACAGGTTCTACTTGCAATGGATGGTCTTCTGGCTGTTGGTAGAAGTGTAACACAGGTATTATTACCGCTCCATCCAGTTGAGGCCAATCTGCCGGGAAATCTCCTAAGACAGTATGGAGTACTTCTTCTTTAGGCTCCTTCGGTACGGTGAGAGGCACTTCCTCCTGGGGCTTCAGCGGACTTGGGCACAACTTCAGATGGTCTCTTGATACCGTTGCAGTTGTTCTTCCTCCGTCTTTGCTAATTAGACAGGTTTTCCTATTGTCGAACCTGGAATTCAACACAGTGTAAGGTTCCCTTTCCCACTGGTCGTCAAGTTTGTGGCTTCTTCTCTTTTGTTTCAACACAACTTCTCCAGGTGTCAAGGGTTCGGCTGGTGCACTCTTGTTGTACTGTGCTTCCTGCTTATCTCTCACCCTACTTAGACTGTTTTCGACACAGGCCTGTACTCTCTTGTACTGCTCCTGTCGAGTCACATCCCAGTCTTCAGTGGACATATCTGCTTTCGGCTCTACCACTCCAAGCTCCAGGTCCATGGGCAACTTTCCGTGTCTTGCTCTCATGAGGTACGCTGGAGTACAATTGGTGGAACTCACAGGTATGTGATTGTACAGATCTACCAGGTCAGGTAGTTTGTCTGGCCACTGGTTTCTTTCCTCTAGAGGTAAGGTCTTCAACAGGTCGATGACTATGTTATTCATCTTTTCACATAACCCATTGGTTTGGGGGTGGTACGGTGTAGTCTGGATCTTCTTACACCTGTACAGATGGCAAAACTCTTTGAACATCTCGGCTTCAAAGGCAGGGCCTTGATCCATCAGCACTTTTTCCGGGTATCCATGGGGCCTGCAGAAGTATGCTTGAAATGTCCTTGCTGCTGTTTCTGCCATCAGTTCCTTGATGGGGGCTACCACCAGGAACCAGGAGTAGTGATCCACCATGGTCAGGGCATACGAGTAGCCTGACCTGCTGGGTGACAAATTGACGTGATCCAGGGCAACGATCTCCAGGGGCTGGGTTGTCTTGATGGACTGCAGGGGTGCCTTCTGGCTGCTGTAGTCTTTTCTTCTGAGACTACAGGGTCCAAAATCCCAGCACCACCTCTCTATGGAGCTTCGCATTCCAACCCAGTAAAACCGACTCTTCAGGAGAGTTTCCAGCTTTTTCCAGCCAAAGTGCAATGCTTGATCATGGTAGACCTCCAATACCATCTGGATGTCTGTCCTGGGCACTACGATCTGCCATACCATCTCATGGGTCCTGGAGTTAACATACTTTCGGCACAGTTTCTCTCTATAGATGAACAGCCGGCTTCTCTCAATCCACAGTTGCTTGGCTTGTGGAGACGCGTCCTTCTCCAGAGAGGAACCTTCCTGGGTTATCAGTTCTATGATATGGCTGACAACCGGGTCGCTGTCCTGGGTCTCCTTCCAACTGTGGTGAGGTAAAGGGTTTAGTGTGTTACCACGATACCTCCTGGAGGTGCGCTGCTCGTGGACCATCCCATTTCTATGGAAGGCAGGTAGCTCAATCTCCTGCAGGTCATCCACTTCTTCTTCAGTGTCCGACTGGTGAGGCTTGTGGCCTGCCCGGTACTTGATGGTGAACTGATAGTTTGACAGACGGGCCATCCAACGCTGTTCCATGGCTCCCAACTTAGCTGTCTCTAGATGTGTCAAGGGGTTGTTGTCAGTGTAAGCCGTAAACTTACTGGAGGCCAAGTAGTGCTTGAATCGTTCAGTGATGGCCCAGACCAAGACCAGGAGCTCCAACTTGAAGGAGCTATAGTTTTCTGGATTCCTCTCGGTAGGGCGGAGCTTCCTGCTGGCATAGGCAATCACCTTCTCTTTGCCATACTGCTTCTGGCTTAACACAGCTCCTAGTCCCTCATTGCTGGCATCAGTGTACAGCAGGAATGGTTGGCTGTAGTCAGGGTAGGTCAGGATTTCTTTTCCAGTCAGGATCTCTTTCATCACTGCAAAGGACTCAGCCTGCTCTTTACCCCACTGGAAGGGGGGGTTCTTGCCTCTGTTGGACGGTATTACCAGGAGATCTTGCAAAGGTGCTGCCTTCTTGGTGTAGTCCTTTACAAACCTCCGGTAATACCCAACCAGTCCCAGGAACTGACGTACCTCCTTGAGATTCTTCGGCTCCGGCCATTTCTGGATGGCAGTGACCTTCTCCGGGTCTGGTGCTACTCCTTCTGGACTGACGATGTGCCCCAGGTACTGAACCTTCCGTTTGAGCAGGTGGCACTTGGAAGGCTTCAATTTCATCCCATACCGGGACAATGCTTCAAATACCTCCACCAGGTGCTTCAAATGGTCCTGATACGTCTTGGAGTACACTATCACGTCATCCAGGTATAGCAGCACGGTATCGAAGTTACGGTGTCCCAAACAGCACTCCATTAATCTCTGGAACGTTCCAGGGGCGTTGCAGAGTCCGAAAGGCATACTGTTGAACTCGCAGAGTCCCATCGGGGTAGTGAAGGCCGTCTTCTCCCGGTCCTCCTCAACAACTGCTACTTGGCAGTACCCACTAGTGAGGTCAAGGGTAGAGAAGTAATTTGCAGGCTTTAATGCAGCCAGGGATTCCTCTATACGGGGCAAAGGGTATGCATCTTTATGTGTTATGCGATTTACCTGTCTGTAATCTACACACATCCTCATGCTTCCATTCTTTTTCCTGACCAGGACCAGGGGAGCTGCACACGGGCTACAGCTATCTCTTATTACCCCTGCCTTCCTCATGTCATGCAACATTTCCTTCGCTTTCTGGTAGTGTGCTGGTGGGATTGGCCTGTAACGTTCTTTGATGGGTGGATGGTCATCTGTGGTTATATAGTGTTGTACCCCTTTAATCCTCCCGAAATCAAGTGGGTGTTTGCTGAATACCTGCTCGTATTCCTGGACCACCCTGTATACACCTTGTTTTTTATGAACTGGAGTGGCGTCAGTCCCAACATGGAGCTGTTGACACCAATCCTCCAACTTAGCTTCGGAGTCATTGTCCACCACTGTATCTGGTGGGGTCAAGGATTCCACTGTGTGTATGGCGTTGTTATCGTTGTTATCCACAGTATACAACCTGGCGACAGTGGCATATCTTGGTAATTTAACTTCATCTTCCGCATAATTTAGGAGTCGTACGGGTACCCTCCCATTGCGTACATCAACCACCCCTCTGGCAGTTAAGAGTGTAGGTCTGTGCTCCGAACTAATGGGCTCCACTACTGCCTGATAGTTCTGTCCTTTGAGACCTATTGCTGCTCTACACCAAATCAGCATTTCACTCATCGGGGGGAATCATAATGGGTATCGGGTCTGTGACCCGTATATTAGCAATTTCACCACCTGATAGCTTTACCTGTTGCTGGTACATAAGGGCTCGGATCTCTTTCTGGAGCACCTTCCTCTGCCCTGGTTTGGCGGTGTCAGCAATCTGTTGGAGCAAAAACAACACTTCTCCCAAACAGTTACCGACAATATTCGTACCAAGTATAATATACATGTCTGTATCACCAGGATTAAACTCCACTACAATCAGCCCTTGGTCCTTTAGTTCCACTCTCCCCACCTTCACTGTCACATTCTTAACCCCTACTAGGTTAAGAGAAAGGCCGTTAGAGGCATACACGGAGAGGTTCGGGGCTGGCGGCTGGAGTTCGTCTAAGGACCAGAACCTTTTGTAGAGGACATCAGGCATGATGGTTACCTGAGATCCAGTGTCCAGCAGGGCAGGTGTCGCGATGCCATCCAGCACAATGGACAGGAAAGGTCTTCCTCCCACGAACCGATGGTACCAGTTTGATGGGCCTGCTTGATTTACTCCTGGGTGTCGGCCCTCGGCCCAATGGTTTGCTTGTTTAAAGGACAGTTCCGCTCTGTGTGGCCTGCCTTCTGGCAGCGGTAGCAGATGAACTCTCCTGGAGGGCGACGTTGGTCGTTGGTCCTCCCATGGGGTGGCGTTGTCCTCCTCTGGGGTGGCGTTGTCCTCATACGAGGTGGCGTTGTCCTCCTTTTCTTCTCATCCAGGGGACATCCTCAGGGCTGTCGGCGAGTAGTATCCGTCCTTCCGGCTCGGGCTCATCCTGTAGCTACAGGGTGCTGAGGACAGTGGCCAGGGTTTTACTTAACTGGCGCACTTCATAGCGCAGGCTGTCCAGCTCACTAGGTGGCACTGTTTGCATCTTTGTTTCCACCGTTAGTGAAGGAGCAGTGGGTGCTGCGGGCACTGGGGTGGCCCCACCCTGGTAACGCTGGATAGCAGTATCTGATGTTTCCAGGGGCTGCAGACCCTTTATAGCCTCGTCCTTAAGGGACGAACCTGTTTCAGGGCCCGCAGGGCTTCCTGTAAGCGCCAGGCATAGTCCCGGACACTGTCCTCAGGTTTCTGGACACAGTGGTAGAACCTCATCCGGAGGTCTGTCTCAGTGCGGTTTTCAAACACAGTTTGCAGTCTCTTAAAGATGATGAATACTGATTCCGAGTCTGTGGCTGGCTAGGTTTCAATTTCCCGCTCTGCGGCACGAGTCAATTGTCCCAGCACAACTGCAGCTCTCTGTTTACCGGTCATAGAATACATGTCTAGCACACCGCATATTTTCCTCTTGAATCCGGACAGGGTGTCCGGTTTTCCATTATACTGGGGAAGCCATTTCTTTTAGAACCCTTCTGTTTGTTTTTGTTTCTATCTTGTGTTTTGCGGTCACGTGACCATCTTCCTATATATACCAGCTACGCCCTTCGGGCCTTGCTGGACTTCAGTGTTGTTTTGACTGTCTCTCTAGCCAGGTGCTTTTGTGCCTATCTATCTCTAGTTTGCTTGGTCCTCTGGACCTCTAGTACTTTTGTCAGTTTTTATTTTGCTACAGGAAGATGGCGGACAATGGCGAGAAATCTCGGGAATGGCGGGAAAACTTCACCACAGTGAGTATTACAGTCTCTTAAGGCGCACAGTACCCGGTGGCAACGGGCATGGAATCCTGTTCGTGACGCCAAGGCTGATGCGCCCCCTGGGCCGTGGGGTACTCGGCAGCCGGGCCTCTGGTTGCTAGGGGATATCACGGTAGCTGGCCCGGTCCGTGACCCAGGGCGGTCAGTAAAAGGGAGGATACTTTATAGGGGATTTAAGAAAGTGTTTGTGACGCCACCTGTGGATTGCGGCTAGAGGGAGCCGCCGCTGTGGAGCAGTCCTCTGGAGCTGGTGTTACGGCAGCAGGGATGGTGTGGCTCTCCACAGGTAGAGGTTGCTCCAGGGCAGCGTGGGGTGTAATGGTGGTGGACCAGGGGAGAGAGACGACAGGATGGTCCTGGAGGAGAGAAGGACACTCACACGGGAGTAAGCTTCAGTACCTTTACTGATGATGTTGCAGGCATGGTCCAGGGTACTCCAAGCGAAGGGCACACTTTTTTACTCTCCCCAGTCAGCGGGTATAGGGCCTCCTGATCCGTTGCTTTATTCTCTAAGCTTCTGACCTGCCTGGAGCTAGGTCTAGCTTGGTTACTGTCTCTCTTTGCACCTGCTGACCTGGTGGTAAGGCCTTCTCTTTGGAGATCACTCTCCCTGGATGCTGGGACCTCCGTGACTCCTAGCCCTGGTACTGTAATCAGCGTTTGGTGAACCTGGGACCTGTAGTCCTCCAGGGGTTCCGGTTGTTCCTACTGGGTATAAAGGGTCCCGGTAGACGCGGACCCGGTGTCCGATATATATATATCGGGGTGAGCCTGGTATGCTCCTCTGCCCCCTCACTACTTCTTCCTTCTCCTCTCGCCTTTGGCCACACTCAAGGCCCTCACACATGCTGTAGCCCTTGACTCGCCTAAGCACAGCAGCCAGCATGCTGCTCTCTGAGCGTCAGCACGCTCTCTGCTAAACTCTGAGCTGTGTTCCTCTCTGTGTCTGTGACTCGCCCAGGGGAATGGGGATGACTCGGTACCCGTGCCTTTAGCCTGGCCTTTAGGGATGTCGCGGTGGTCGGCTCCGGGGCCCTTACCCTGGGGTCGCTCCTTAAAACGGGTGGATATTTGTTAATTTTAAGATAGAGTTTGTGATGCCACCTGTGGCTTCTGGTGAGGATCACCAGCGCTGCGCAGTCCACTGAGGCCGTTGATAAGGCAGCTCGATGGTATAGCTCCCCACAGGTGGAGATAGGCCTCAGGGCAGTGTATGACGGGGAATGCAGGACAGGCGAGACCGAGCCAGGTCAGAGCAAGAACAGGGACAGACACGATAGTCACTTCAGTACATTTTACTGATGGAAATTCAGGCACATCCCGGAGCGCTGTAGGATGAAGGGTGCATGTCAGGATCCTCCCCAATGAGCGTTTTTTGGGACTCCTGCTTCTTGCCTCTGCGTAGTAAGTTTCTGACCTGCCTGGAGCTAGGCCTAACTTTGTCTCTGTCCTGCGCTGGCTGACCTTGTGGTAGGGCCTTTTCTTGGATTACACGCACCTTAGCTGCGGGCCTATGTGTCTCCTGGCTCTGTTACGTATAAGCACTTTAGCGATCCTGGGACTTGTAGTTCTCCAGGGATTCCGGTTTATCTTACTGGGTCGTGGAGATCCCCGTAAGCTTTGGACCCGGTGTCCGGTAACCGCTTCGGGATGAGCCAATTAAGCTCCTCTGCCCCCTATGTGCTAACTCTCTACTCGCCTTCGGCCTACTCGGGCCCTCACTAGGCTACTCACACTAACGGCAGCTTGCCGCGCTTCACCGATCTTATGGCGCCAGCACGCCTAAAGCTCACCACTCTGAGCTACAACTGAGTCTGGATCTGGATAAGCTCCACTGCAGGATAGCAATTGCAGGAGCTGGAACAGGCTTTTGTCCTTTGAGGTAACTCCTCTCAGGCTGTACTGGACTCACTGCTAAACCAGAATAGACTAACTCTGACTAACTGCCGCCTAGCTCCACCTTCCCTATTTATCTATCCCTAACGGGCTCCCTCTGGTGGTCTGAGGTGGAAGGTGCAGATGTGTGAATGGTTATGGGGGCCTCTTGTGGAGGAATCCTTCAATACACCTGACGCGCCCCTGGGCCTGTGTCGCGCTGCGTTGCGCACGTGGGGAGCTTACCCGCAGCCGGATCTGTTGAGGGTTGTAGTCTCGTGGCGGTGACCCGGTCCGTGCCCAGGGAGTCAAACTGAGCGGCGATGTTTTAGCAGTAAATGTAGGACGACTACGCCACCCGTTGTATGCAGCTATGGAGCTGCCGCTGCAGGGCAGACCGCTGAGGCCGGTGGTAGGATTGTGCAGCGTAGCTGGTAGAACCCCCAACGGGAGGGGTATGGCCTCAGGGCAGCCGACGTGGATGATGGGGGTAGCAGGAACCACTCGGAGACGGTACGGTGTAGTTCAGGGTCTTTACTGGTGACAAAGACAGACCCTCCCGGAGTACTGGCTAGCGATTGGGGCCTGGTCAGTCCTTGAGCAGATGGGATCTCCCCTGGCCAAGCGGAGTTGTAGGCCTCCCAAACTGACTGTACTCTTCTGGCTACCTTTCTAGAGGCGGTATAAGTAGCCCACGTCCCTGAGTGTACCGTGTGGTGCTCACCCGTATGGCCGGTGACTCGGGGCCTTCTAGTAGCTTCCGCTCCACGACGGCGGTGCTGGTCCCATGCGTGTGACCGTGTCTTCGGGCTTCTTGGCCAGAGGACCTGAAATCCCCTGCCTGACGGATTCTGCTGCTGGGTAGGAGTTAGTCCCCACAGCCTCGGACTCCGGGTCCGGTGATAACTTCTCAGTCAGGGCGAGCTCTGCAGCTGCCAGCCCCTGACTCCTTGTAACACTGCTCCCCCAGAGCTCCTGTTGTTTCTTCCCATAGCTGCCTCTCTTCTCTGTCTCTACTTCTGGCATGGCCCAGGAGCTGGGCCCAGCCGGAGCCACAGCTCCCTGTCAGCCCTCCTGGCTGAACTCTCCCTCTGAACTCTCTAACCCTGCCTCAGCCCCAGGTTTATATAGGGGAAGTTCTTCCCCTCCCAGGACTGGGCAGGAGGTGTGGCATGCATAGGTTTCCTGACCAAGAGACCTCCCACCTGCTCTCAGACATAACATTGCTGTTACTGTGGAAACCAGACCCCTGGGGTGCCACATTCCCCCCTAGTGAAATTTAGTACTCCGGGACTAAACATATTTTAGAAAAACATAACAAGATATAACAATAACAATACAATAAAGAAACACATAAAGGTGGTCACGGCATGTCCGTAACCGGGTGCAGTCTTTGAAGAAAGCAAGGTGTCCATTTCACCAAAACAGGGAGACGTAACCTGGTAGGGGTCTGTCCTGCCCCGAGTCCTTAACAGTCTTTAGTCCGTCCTGGGTTACGCTCCAACTATGTACACAGGATTCCCGGTAAATCCACGAAAGACTCCTATAAACAACTAGAAACACATAATTATACACAAGCAACAAGAAAAACAGGTAACCACAAATAAAACAATTTATACACTTCAAATCCTCCAACGTGCGGGTAACTGGCCTCTAGTGGCCCTAGTGGACCTACGGAGCTGACTGTCTGGCCCTGAACTACAGGGTGTAGGAGCTGTTAAGGGTAAACTGGGCAGTGGTCTACGGGCCCTTTGGCTCACTAGGGATATGGCAGGCTCACTGCAAGCAGAGGGTTGATCCTCCTGGTCTGCTGGTGTGGGGTCTTCTGCCTCCTGGACCGGCTGTTCTTCCAGCTCTACCTGTTGCTCCGTAGGTGCTTGGGATGCTGGTTGGAGGAAGGTGAGTACGGGTACCACAACTGCACCATTGACTTGAGTCCAAGACCGAGGGAAGTCTCCGAACACAGTACTAACCATATCTTCCCTTTCCTCTACGGGTCGATGGTCTTCTTGTTCCTCTTCAGGGTTCCGTAGCTGTTCAGGACACTTCTTCAGGTGATCCCGGGATACAATGGCTGTGGTCTCCCCTCCGTCTTTACTGATGGTACAGACCTTCGGGTTCTCGTGACTTGAGGGCAGTACGGTGTACGGGTCCTTCTCCCACTGGTTGTCCAACTTGTGGAGCCGTCTTTTCCTCTTCAAGACCTGCTCTCCGGGCACCAGGGGAACAGCGGGAGCATACTGGTTGTAAGTTTTCTCTTGTCTCTCCCTAGCCTGACAGAGACTTCGCTCCACGCTCTCCTGTACTTTCCGGTACTGCTGCTGCCTCTCTGTGTCCCAGTCTGCTTCTGGTGAAGTGTCCTCGGGTGTCAGGACTCCCATTTCCAGGTCAACAGGTAACTTACCAGGTCTCGCCCTCATTAGGTAAGCCGGGGTACAGTTGGTGGAACCTACCGGGATGTGGTTGTATAGGTCCACCAGATCGGGCAGCTTCTCAGGCCACAGACTGCGTTCTTCCAGGGGCAACGTTTTCAGAAGATCCATTACCACCTGGTTCATTTTCTCACAAAGTCCATTAGTTTGCGGATGATAGGGTGTCGTCCTTATCTTCCGGCAGCCATACAGATTGCAGAATTCCTGGAAGACCTCCGCTTCAAAGGCAGGTCCCTGGTCCGTCAGCACTTGGTCCGGGTACCCGTGTGGACGGCAGAAGTGCTGCTGGAAGGCCCTAGCTGCTGTTTGAGCCGTTAAGTCCTTGACGGGGACGACAACCAAGAACCGGGAGTAATGATCCACGATGGTTAACGCGTAGACGTAGCCACTTCTGCTTGGGGTCAGTTTTACATGATCCAAGGCTACCAGTTCCAACGGCTGCCGGGTGACGATGGACTGCAGGGGAGTCTTCTGGCTGGCACAGTCCTTCCTCCTCAGGTTGCACGGGCCACAGTCTCTGCACCACCTCTCGATGGTTCCTCTCATGCCTACCCAATGGAACCGCCCGCGCAGCAGGAACTCCAGCTTCTTCCATCCGAAATGCCCAGCTCCATCGTGGTATGCCTCCATCACCATGGCTGCGTCTCGTCGTGGCACCACTACTTGCCAGATTAGTTCATGCGTCCGGGAGTTAACCATCCTGCGGCACAACTTCCTCTTGTAAAGGAACAGTCTACTCTTTTCTGCCCACAGTTGCTTGGCTTCCTCCGGAGCGTCTGGGTCAAGGCGAGCCTCTGGCCGAGTCAGCATCTCCTTCACCAGCCGGACGGCAGGGTCACTGTCTTGCGTTTCCGCCCAGTTGTAGTGAGGTAAGGGGTTAAGCGTAGCGCCTTGCTTACTCCTTACCCGATGGGAATACTGGATAGTCCCATGACGGTGAAACGCGGGGAGTTCGACTTCTTCCAGTCCCTCTGGATCTTCTCCTACGTCCGGTAGGTTTGGCATCCTGGACAGGGCGTCCGCGTTGGTATTGGAGCGTCCTGCCCGGTATTTGATGGTGAACTCGTAGTTGGACAGGCGGGCCATCCATGTCTGCTCTAGGGCACCGAGTCTTGCCGTGTCTAGGTGTGTCAACGGGTTGTTATCCGTGTACACGACGAACCGGGAAGAAGCGAGGTAGTGCTTAAAGCGTTCGGTGACTGCCCACACCACTGCCAGGAACTCTAGCTTAAATGAGCTGTAATTCTCAGGGTTTCTTTCGGTGGGTCGCAGTTTTCGGCTGGCGTAAGCGATTACTCGCTCTTTCCCCTGCTGGATCTGGGACAGCACGGCTCCTAGCCCGATGTTACTTGCGTCGGTGTAGAGGATAAAGGGCTGGCTGTAATCCGGGTACGCCAGGATTTCATCCCCCGTGAGGGCCATCTTCAGCTGGCGGAAGGACTCTTCCAACTTCTCCCATCTGAAGGGCGGCTTCTGGTTCTTGGCCTTCCGGGACTGGCCTATCAGGAGGTCCTGCATAGGAGCTGCCTTTTTGGTGAAACCGGGGATGAACCTGCGGTAGTAGCCTACCAACCCGAGGAACTGCCGCACTTCCTTTACACTGGAGGGACTTGGCCATTCCTTAATTGCGGTGATCTTATCAGGGTCGGGAGCCACTCCGTCAGTGCTCACCACGTGTCCCAGGTACTGCACCTTTGGTTTCAGGAGGTGACACTTGGAGGGTTTCACCTTTAGGCCGTAGCTTGCCAGAGCTTCGAACACTTCCGCCAGGTGTTTCAGCTGGTCCTCATAAGTTGTAGAATATACGATGACATCGCCAGGTACAACAGGACCGTCTCGAAGTTTCTGTGGCCCAGACAGCACTCCATTAATCGTTGGAAGGTTCCTGGTGCGTTGCAGAGTCCGAACGGCATGCAGGTAAACTCGCTAAGTCCCATCGGGGTGGTGAATGCGGTCTTCTCCCGGTCCGCCTCTGCTACAGGAACCTGCCAGTACCCACTAGTGAGATCCAAGGTAGAGAAGAAGTTAGCAGATCTTAAAGCAGCCAAAGACTCCTCTATCCTTGGTAAGGGGTACGCATCCTTGTGTGTGATACGGTTGATTTTCCGGTAATCTACACACATCCTCATGGTGTTGTCTTTCTTTTTGACTAAGACTAGTGGAGCTGCCCAGGGGCTACAGCTATCCCTGATCACCCCAGCCTCCTTCATGTCTCTAAGCATCCCCTTGGCGTGTTGGTACTGTGCAGGGGGTACGGGTCGATACCTCTCTTTTATGGGAGGATGGTCTCCCGTGGGGATGTGGTGTTCTACCCCCTTGACTCGTCCGAAGTCTAACGGGTGTTTACTAAACACTCTCTCGTACTCTTGAACCACCCGATAGACTCCCTGTTTCTGGTGTGAGGGAGTGGAGTCAGTACCCAAATGTAGTTGCTGACACCAGTCCTCCATTGTTTTCTTAGAGCCGTTACCTTCCTCCAGGTGAGATGGAGGCAAGGGTTCCACAGATTGTATAGCATTTTGGTTAATGGTATATAATTTGGCTAGCGTGGCATACCGGGGCAGGTACACTTCCCTCTTCCCGATATTGATTATGCGAACGGGCACCCTCCCATGGCGTATATTAACCACCCCCCGTGCTGTCAAGATGGTGGGCCTACTGTCTGAGTAAACTGGTTCTACCATTGCCTGGTAATCTCTACCTCTCAGACCAATAGCTGCCCGGCACCAAATCATCATTTCACTTTTTGGGGGCATGGCAATAGGGAAAGGGTCGCACATTCTCACGCTACCAATCTCACCGCCGGAGAGTTCCACCAGTTGCCGTCGCATCAGTGCCCGGATCTCTTTTTGGAGCACTCACTGCTCGCCGGAGCTGGCGTTCTTGGCAACCTGCTGTAAAAGGAAAATCACCTCTGCAAGAATTTTCAATTACATTAGTTCCTAGAGTTATCTTTGGGTGACTCTCGTGTTTGTCAATGTCTACAATGATCAGTCCCTGTGCTGCCAGTTCAACTCTACCAATTTTAATGGTCACCTCTTTAAATCCGATCTGTGGCACGGGCTGACCATTGCTGGCGATGATACTCAAGTCGTCGTCAGGGTAGCGGGTAATATCCGAGTCATTCCAGTACTGCTTGAAGAGCACGTACGGGATGGTGGTGACCTGTGACCCGGTGTCCAGTAGGGCACTCATAGGAATGCCATCCAGTGCCACAGGCAAGACTGGACGTCCTCCCACATATTTGTCGCGCCAGTTCGATGGGCCTGATGATCTTTTTCCTAGGGGTTGGCCCTCTACCCTAGGTTGTGCCAGTTTAAAGGACAGTACCTTGCCATATGTCCGGGTTGATTACAGCGGCGGCAGATGGGTCGTCCATCCTCGTTGTATCGGTCGCTGGGTCTTCCTCTGGCCGGTGGGGTCCTCCTTGGTCGACGCCACGGGATGTCCTCCGGTCCGGATGCCAGCTGGATCTTCCCTGGAGTAGAAACCTGTAAAGACTGCACAGTTCGGGTTAGCGCAGCAACGCTTTTAGCTAGCTCTTGGACCTGATGGTGCAGGTCTGGAGCCGGGTCATTGCTCAAAGCCTGCGCATCAGCTCCCACAGGCCCTGCCGACAAGGGCGCCGCCTCCTGGTGGTAAGTGGTAGTGGGGCGTCTGTGGGTCACAACGCCACCTGGTGCCGGTTCTCGGAGCACCCGGATGGCTCTGTCCTTGAACTGTGCAAATCCCAGATGAGGGTCCTGTAAGGCCATTGCCCACAACTGGGTTCGGTGGGCATTGCAATATAAACCCTCTATAAATTGTTCAGTCAACAGCCTGTCCTCGTCTCCCACGCCGTCAGGGTCGGTCTGCTTAATGGCTCTCAGGGCTTCTTGTAGGTTTAATGCATAGTCCCTTATACTCTCATGTGCCCGCTGTTTGCACCCGTAGAATCTGAGCTTGATCTCGGCTGAGGTGCGGGTATCAAAGGTGTCCCTCAGCCGGGCCAGTATCCCTGCGACAGTCCTCCCCCCAGGTGGCCAGGACTTTACCTCCCTTTGGGCTGCCCCGGTTAATTGGGCCACCAGGATGCTCACTTTTTGCTCTTCTGTAAGGGGGTACACCTGGAAGAGGCTATCCAGCTTTTCTCTAAAGTCATGCAGGGTATGCGATTCCCCTGAGTACTGGGGTAGCCAGGCTGCCCCCGGGATATAGGGCATGGTGAAAGGCATGACCGCAACAGCGGTGGCGCTGGCGGGGGTTGAAGCGGTGAAGCTCTCCTCCGTATCCGACATCCTTCTCCCCCCTAGTGGACCGTGGCCTACCTTGCGATAATCCTCTTCCGTAGGCCGCGGCTCCGCAGTGGATCGTCAGGGTTGAGGACCTTCCGTCGCGCTCCTGTGACGTCGGCGTCTGCTGGGCTCCTTCCAGGACCTTACGCAACGTCCGGACGTGAGGCGGGGCTTCAGTTCTCGCGCGCTTTCGGAGTCCACGCCCCTCTTCTTCCCGCGCGGCGTCTTCAAGATGGCGTCCAACGGCGGGAAAACTCCACGGAAGGCGGGAAGAAGGCTGAAAATGGCGCCGGATGGCGGGAATCTTCACCGATGGCGGGAAGAAGGCTGAAGATGGCGCCGGATGGCGGGAATCTTCACCGATGGTAAGTTTAAAAGTCTCTTTTTTTCAGGCACGCAGTACCCGGTGGTTGCGGGCACGAAATCCTGCCGACTACGCCAAAAGTTGACGCGCCCCTGGGCCTGTGTCGCGCTGCGTTGCGCACGCGGGAGCTTACCCGGAGCCGGATATGTTGAGGGTTGTATTCTCGTGGCGGTGACCCGGTCCGTGCCCAGGGAGTCAAACTGAGCGGCGATGTTTTAGCAGTAGATGTAGGACGACTACGCCACCCGTTGAATGCAGCTATGGAGCTGCCGCTGCAGGGCAGACCGCTGAGGCCGGTGGTAGGATTGTGCAGCGTAGCTGGTAGAACCCCCAATGGGAGGGGTATGGCCTCAGGGCAGCCGACATGGATGATGGGGGTAGCAGGAACCACTCGGAGACGGTACGGTGTAGTTCAGGGTCTTTACTGGTGACAAAGACAGACCCTCCCGGAGTACTGGCTAGCGATTGGGGCCTGGTCAGTCCTTTAGCAGATGGGATCTCCCCTGGCCAAGCGGAGTTGTAGGCCTCCCAAACTGACTGTACTCTTCTGGCTACCTTGCTAGAGGCGGTATAAGTAGCCCACGTCCCTGAGTGTACCGTGTGGTGCTCACCCGTATGGCCGGTGACTCGGGGCCTTCTAGTAGCTTCCGCTCCACGACGGCGGTGCTGGTCCCATGCGTGTGACCGTGTCTTCGGGCTTCTTGGCCAGAGGACCTGAAATCCCCTGCCTGACGGATTCTGCTGCTGGGTAGGAGTTAGTCCCCACAGCCTCGGACTCCGGGTCCGGTGATAACTTCTCAGTCAGGGCGAGCTCTGCAGCTGCCAGCCCCTGACTCCTTGTAACACTGCTCCCCCAGAGCTCCTGTTGTTTCTTCCCATAGCTGCCTCTCTTCTCTGTCTCTACTTCTGGCATGGCCCAGGAGCTGGGCCCAGCCGGAGCCACAGCTACCTGTCAGCCCTCCTGGCTGAACTCTCCCTCTGAACTCTCTAACCCTGCCTCAGCCCCAGGTTTATATAGGGGAAGTTCTTCCCCTCCCAGGACTGGGCAGGAGGTGTGGCATGCATAGGTTTCCTGACCAAGAGACCTCCCACCTGCTCTCAGACATAACATTGCTGTTACTGTGGAAACCAGACCCCTGGGGTGCCACACACCCTTCTAGGATCTGTGATACCAAGCACAGCTGGGCATCACATTTGAACACTAAACTGAGCTGCCTAGCTCCACCCTCCCTATACATATCCCTAATGGGCTCCCTCTGCTGGTCTGAGGTGGTAGGGTGGAGGTGTGTGAATGTGTGAGGGCCTCTTGTGGAGAAGTCCATCCATGCACCCTTCTGGGTTCTGTGGCAAGAATGCACAGCAGGGCGCCACATATGTCCTGGTACCTATTTTAACCCCATGAATATTGCTGTTTTTCCTTATTGCATTGACCAAGAGTTCCATCACTATCACGTACAGAAGGGGGGACAGAGGGCACCCTTGTCTAGTCCCGTTTCGTATCGCAAAAGGTAAGGACAAGGTTCCATTGACCCTAACTCTAGCAGTAGGGCCAGAGTACAGGGAAAAAATTAACTGTAAAAATTGTGGTCCAATGCCTATTTGACATAATGCCTCCTTCATAAACCCCCAATGAACCCTGTCAAAGGCCTTCTCTGCATCAACAGATAAAAGGCCCATATATATGGAGCGACTTTTAGCTTTAGAGATTAGCAACATGCTCATAATAGTGTTGTCTCTTGCCTCTCGGCCCTGAATAAATCCAACTTGATCCTACTTGATCAGTATTTATAAGAGAGGGCAACAATGGGGAAAGTGTTTCTGTTAGTATTTTTGAGAGTATTTTAATGTCCACATTTATTAATGATATGAGTCTATAATTAGCTGTGATTGTAAGATCCTTACCTGGTTTAGGGAGAACGTTAATATGAGCTTCCAATGATTGGGGGACAAAACATGTCTTATCATTTAATGAATTAAAGGTTTTGTTCATAACAGGGGATAGCTGAGTTTTAAGGGACTTATAGAATGCTGGAGTAAATCCGTCTGGGCCAGGACTTTTACCAGATGGTGTAGATTGAATTGCAAGATTGACCTCCTGCTCTGTAATGTCCTTTTCCAGTGCCTCAGAAACATGACTATCTAAAGAGGGTAAAGAAGTATCTTGTATGTACTCCTTAATTCGGATAGATAGGTCAGAAGGGGAGAGATCAGAGTATTGCCTTTTAATATTGTACATCTTCTCATAGTTTGAGCGGAATATGTCAATGATTTCTGTAGGATTATGAGCATCCTCCCCATTTTGTTTTTTGATATATGGAACGTATGCCGCCACAGAGCAAGGGTGAAGCAACCTTGAGAGTGCCCGTCCACATTTATCTGACGATTCATAAAAAAAAGTTTTTAATTAGCTCCCTGTGTCTTAGATATTTTTGGTCTAGCAAGATCTTGAGAACATTCCTTTTTTCGGATAATTCTGCAAGAGTGTTAGGCGACAATGTAGGTTTATGCGAGACCTCAAGTGTGTGTATCTGTCTCAAAAGGTCATTTACCTTTAGAGTTCTCTCCTTTTTGAGTTTTGAACCATGCTTAATCAACACGCCTCTCATGACACATTTTAAAGTTTCCCATTGCAGAAGTATTGAGGTCTGATCTGCTTTATGAATCTGCAAAAAAGAATCAATAGAATCCTTTAATTCTGCCATACAGATTTTGTCATTTAGAAAGTGATCATTCATTTTCCATGTCCATGTACGCTGGACCAGGGAGGGTACAGTGTCCATTTTAGGACATGATCAGATATCAAAATCAAGCACCGGAATGATGTCAGTTTGAGGCTAAATACCCTGTCTAACAAGTGATTCTGACAAGCGATCCAGACAAGTAATTTTGACAAGTGATTTTGACAGGTGATTCTGACGAGTGATTTTGACGAGTGATTTTGATGAGTGATTCTGACAAGTGATTCTGACAAGTGATTTTGACAAGTGATTTTGATGAGTGATTTTGACGAGTGATTCTGACGAGTGATTCTGACAAATGATTTTGACAAGTCATTCTGACAAGTGATTCTGACAAGAGATTTTGACAAATCATTCTGACAAGTGATCCTTACAAGTGATTTTGACAAGTGATTTTGACAAGTGATTCTGACAAGTGATTTTGACAAGTGATTTTGATGAGTGATTCTGACAAGTGATTCTGACGAGTGATTCTGACGAGTGATTTTGACAAGTGATTTTGACAAGTGATTTTGACGAGCGATTCTGACGAGTGATTTTGATGAGTGATTCTGACGAGTGATTTTGACTACTGATTCTGACAAGTGATTCTGACGAGTGATTTTGACAAGTGATTCTGACAAGTAATTTTGACAAATGATTCTGACAAGTGATCCTTACAAGTGATTTTGACAAGTGATTTTGACGAGTGATTCTGACAAGTGATTTTGATGAGTGATTCTGACAAGTGATTTTGACAATTGATTTTGACAACTGATTCTGACAAGTGATTTTGACAAGTGATTTTGACAAGTGATTCTGACAAGTGATTTTGACGAGTGATTTTGACGAGTGATTCTGACGAGTGATTCTAACGAGTGATTTTGACAAGTGATTTTGACAAGTGATTCTGACAAGCGATTTTGACGAGTGATTTTGATGCGTGATTCTGACGAGTGATTCTGATGAGTGATTTTGATGAGTGATTTTGATGAGTGATTCTGACAAGTCATTCTGACAAGTGACTTTGACAAGTGACTTTTACAGCTATAATAATAATAATAAAAAAAAAAATAACTTCGCTGATGGGACTTGAACCCAAAATTCTGTATTCCAAATCCAGTGCACTAAGCACTAAGCTAGAAACTCAGTTGTGAAAGCTGTGGATTTGTATTTGCTTATATAATTTTCAGTGCAAACTGGTCTATAACTCATTGGGACTTATGCACAGACTTCAAGCAAGCCAAATTCAAATGATGTTTGATTTTGATGTGTGAGTCTTATGTGTTACTTTCTTCAAACATCAGAATCAAAATCATAATGACTTTTAGTCACCCTGAGTATTTTCATGGTTAATGTCATAAGACAAGAAAAGCTACAAGCTACCATTACTTGACTGGATAGCGCAATGGTAAAACATCAGCCTCTGAAATTACAGTGTCAGAATTCAAATCCTGATAGAAATACGAATTTTTTTTTAAATTAATTATGCCTATTTAGCACACAAACTACTTTTAATATCTGACACTCTGATTGTCATCCTGACGTGTTACGAGTTTCAGACACGCTGTCTATTTGCATGTTAAATTACATAGCCAAAGTAAATCACTTGGCAGAATCACTTGTCAAAATCACTTGTCAAAATCATTTGTCAAAATCACTCGTCAGAATCACTCATCAAAATCACACGTCAAAATCGTTCATCAAAATCACTCGTCAGAATCACTCGTCAAAATCACTCGTCAAAATCACTCGTCAGAATCACTCGTCAAAATCACTAGTCAGAATCACTCGTCAAAATCACTCGTCAGAATCACTCGTCAGAATCACATGTCAGAATCACTCCTCAGAATCACTCGTCAGAATCACTCGTCTAAATCACTCGTCAAAACCACTCGTCAAAATCACTCGTCAGAATCACTTGCCAGAATCACTTGCAGGAATCACTCGTCAAAATCACTCATCAAAATCACTTGTCAAAATCACTCATCAGAATCACTCATCAAAATCACTCGTCAAAATCACTTGTCAGAATCACTTATCAAAATCAGTTCTCAGACAGGGTATTTAGCCTCAAACTGACATCATTCTGATTTTGATATCTGATCATGTGCTAAAATGGACACTGTAGGAGGGAACGGAAATAGATAGGAAGATTGGGGCATGGTCAGACCACAATATGTCACCTATTGTAGCAGATGGGTTCCAAGAGAGAGCGTGATGACTCAACAGGAAGAAATCAATTCATAAAGAAAAAATGACATATACGAACATATGCAAAAAAAACCCAAAGTTTATTATAAATGCAAGATATAACAAGCATACACAATGAAGAGAATGGCATAAATACATTGGTAGTAAGCTAATAAGAGAGATACCACGAACTGAATAACCACATACTAGAAAGTTTAAGAATCAATAATTGAAGTAAGTAAGGGTATGGGTATGTCAAGCATATGCCATAACCCAGCTACAAAAGTGTAAAGTATCAAGAAACTTATACTTAGGGGTGACGATACCTGGACTGACATACTGACAAACACATGTGAGTAATAGTATATATTTATCCATCTTTGAGTGCTAAATGGATTTACCTTTTTACTACTTATTTATGCACTGTGCACTTTAGCATCTCAATGGAGTTTCTTGATACTTTACACTTTTGTAGCTGGGTTATGGCATACATGTGCAGATCTGATCTTTGTTAGGGAGGTACCAGTTTGCTATTCTATATCTTGATTCTGCTATTTTGAGTTTGAGGAACACATATCTGCCTTGATCATCAATGAGAGAGTCTATGAGAGTATAGGCCAACGACTTGTGTATGGCTATGGATACACCCTTAGAGCGTGAATCCGGATTAGTGCTGTGGAACCACCGAGAGTAATACCTATCTCCAAAAACAGGCATATGCCCAGTTTTAAAGTGCATTTCCTGTAACATAAGAACCTGGACTCTTTGTTTGTGCATAGAGTACAAAATTTGTGAACGTTTCTGTGGGACATTAAAGCCTCTTACATTCAGTGAGCCTACTTTAACAGAGGACATGATTACCAAGGGGGACGAAAGGAGTGGGGCAAGAAGGAAAACGGAAATACACAGAAAACTAAGAAGAAATTACGGGATATATAAAATAAAAACCAAAACAAAATTATAAAACAAAATGAAAGCAAAACAATCTGATGAGAGGAAATAGGTATATTTTACACCTGCACAGCAGAGTGTAAACCCCCCTGGGAGGATGGGCTTTCTACTGGGGAGCCCCCCCCCCCCCCCCAAACCAGACATCAGGCCATACCATTTTGTCTTAAAACCTATGATAGAAAAGCAGCCAAAAGCTGTCAAAGATTAGCATCTACTTATCATTATATTAAACGTTGAATCAGTATATCACATATCAGAGGATCTGGGGCCCAAGGACCTATAAGCCCTATCTAGCTCCAACTCATTCTCTAAGGGCAGACCCAAGATAGAGTTAAACAAATGACGTAGTGTCTCATCCAGTTCATGGTGTTCAGTTGTCTCTGTAAATCCTCTAATCCTAATATTGTTGCGCCTTCCTCTGTTTTCAATATCATCTATCAAATCTGTTAGGTATTCCAGTTGGTATGAGTGAGAAGACAAAGTTTGTTCCTGAGAATTTACTTGTTGAGCGATGGATGCTGTATGTGATTCAGCAGCAGACACTTTTTCTGTTAACTCTTGCATGTCCCCTCTAAGGGAGGCTGCTTCAGCCCTGTAAGAGGACTCCAGTCTAGACATATAATTCTCCATGTGCCTCTGGTTGGAATAGCTTGTACTCGATCTCTGAGGTCTCTCCACACTGCCTCACATTGTAATGAGTCATCCTGTTGGCTCTCCTCTGAGCAGCCAGGGGAAGAAGAATGTAATAATGCAGGGAAGGAGCCTCTCTCAGGGGAACTCCGGGCATCAGTGTGTGACTGGGGCCTCTGCAGGTCTGGACCCGCAGCAGAGATAAGTACTGCCAATCTGGTGTGTCCAGGGGCCGGGGCACCAAGTGATCCTCTACCACGCACCTGAGCTCCGAAGGCACAAAGCCGGAATCTGCCATCTTGGACTGAGGGAGATCCCCCGCAGCAGCAACAAGGCCTCCCGCGTCTCCCCAAGTCCAGGAAGCCAGGTCCGCGTCCTCCGCCGATGAAGGTATCGTCCGCTCTGCTAATGTTGATGTGGGGGAGCATTTACCCAAGGACCTTTGGACCTCCGATGCAGGAGATGAGGAGCGCTAGGCAGGGACAGCCGATGCCATCTTAGATCCCACTCTTGCAGGAGAGGCAGATGCTGCAATTTCTTAGGTAGCGGGTAATATTTGTTGGAGGGACCCGCTGAGTACTCACACTGGTCTGCATTATATTTTTCTTCTTTTTTGCCGGCATTGGAAGTGTTTTGACCTGATTTGAAGTGATAGGCATGCCCTGAAGCTGGTCTAGGGATGGGAGCAGACAACCATGCGACTTCACTCCTCCATAGCCAGGCCACGCCCCCCCATTCAAAGAAATTTCAACAAATTCTTGATGTAAACATTAAGATTTTAAGATTTAAGAGTCCTCAGTGGCTGATACCTTTTAATGGTTAACTGAAAAGATGGTAACAAGTTGCAAGCTTTCGAGACTACTCAGGTCTCTTCATCAGGCATAGTATGACACAAAATCTGAAGAGTCACATATTTATACACAATAAGACACAGAAATAATGAAATAGATGAGACAGGTAATGTAAAGCAGAGCTATTACTGTGGGAGAAAGGTAAACAGTTCTGGCTGTAAATATTGGTTTAGTTCATAGATAAGGACTGTGAAAGTTTTATTGTCTAATGATTGAGATTTCGAGGGTTATGATGACCCCAAAGCTCTGTGAAGCTCATTCCTTAGTTGATGTAAGTAAAGAAAGCATAGAAAGGAGCTCAAATAGCGCTGTTATCCAATAGACAGCAGTAAAGATAAAAGGGAAATTGCTCACCTCTGTGAGAATTCCAGCAGACCCTTAAACCGCAGGGGTTAAACGAAATCACAGAAGTTTTTCTTTGAGAATTCCAGCAGTCACTTTTTACACCTCCCCAGTTCTTTTTCAATACCCAACATATAGCCACCTCTCCCCAAACCCACACTCCTGTTATCACCGCCCACATTATAGCCTTCCAGTTACCTCTCACCACTCTTACAGCTCTGTTTTTCAGCTGACAAAACAAATCAGGAGCCCTAGTGAAGCGGGCTATGTGCCTAGCGTGACTGTACACAGCAACTTGAGCAAGTATTTAAGTTCTATCCCTCCATGGTTCATCATGATTAATATGAAAATTATTGGTATCAAAAGGTCATTTCAAATCTCAGGGAGACAGAAAAATTTGGGAATATAAACTAATGGTGACGTTTGACACCTTCAGAGCAGGAATGAATGTGTTGTTTGGATTTATGTCATTCTACATCAATGAAGGAATGTGCTCCTCAGAGCTTTGGGGTCATCATAACCCTGGACCAGACCTCAATCACTGGACAATAAAACTTTCACAGTCCTTATCTATGAACTAATCCAATATTTACAGCCAGAACTGTTTACCTTTCTCCCACAGTAATAGCTCTGCTTTACATTACCTGTCTCATCTATTGCATTATTTCTGTGTCCTATTGTGTATAAATATGTGACTCTTCAGATTTTGTGTCATACTATGCCTGATGAAGAGACCTGAGTAGTCTCGAAAGCTTGCAACTTGTTACCATCTTTTCAGTTAACCATTAAAAGGTATCAGCCACTGAGGACTCTCAAATCTTAATATTTTTCTAATAATTTTTCCATGGCTAGCACAGTACAAAAATATATATTTTCCCTGATGTAAACATAACACCATCTGTAATAAGCTAAAGTTGAAAAGAGGATGGCTTCTACAAATGGATAATAATCCTAAACACGTCAAAATCAAGATCTTCACTGGTAAAGCCCCCCACTCATAACACATTAGGTAGCTGTCAGCCAAAAGATTGCTCAACTGACAGCCATCTCTTCTGAGCCCCTTATATACAAGAACGCTCAGCTTGGCTCCTGTGTTCTCTATGAGAGCGACTAATAAACTCCACTGTCAGCAGCTTATCTGCTGGAAAACAGAATGAGCTACCATTGGAAATACAACATGCAGGCTCCTTCTTTCCTCCAACATCATCTGTAGGGTACGTTCATATGACTGTATTGTCGGTCCCAGTGTTTTCCGTGAAAAAACTGACAGAACTAGACACAGACAGATCTAGGTCCATTGGGCTGTTTAGATAAGTGTTTGAAAAAAAGCAAGTGAAAAAAATCATAGCACGCATAGGTTCTTCCTTACAATGGATGAGAGTAAGCCATTCAAGTCCAAAGGTGCACAAAAAAACAGATCCCATACAGATCATCCATATAGCTTCCATTTTTTTATGGATACATTTCCATTATTAACCTAGAAAACTGTATTTGGTCTTGTAAATGATAATAACTGTTGATGGAAAAGAAGGATGGTGTACAGACCACAACTGACCACCAAACTGATGAAAATCATCCATTTTTCTGGATGAAAAGATAAATGTCCCTTTCTTGTCTGATGTCAGATTCTCGCTGCTCCACAGTCTGGGAATTGTGCTGGATTTTTTATTTTATAATGCATCAAATGTTTTCTCCTGGTGAAAGGTCTGGACTGCAGGCGGCCGGTTCTTCACCTGAACTCTTCCTCTTCGATGCCATGCTGCTGTGATGGATGTAATATGTGGTTTAGCATTGTCTTGCCAAAATATGCAAAAAAAAAGATCCAACAAATACACAGAAAAAAAGTATGCAAAAAGAGGGATAACCTAAAAATCTAAAAATAGTCAATGCTTATTAACATGCAAGACATATTAAAAATATTTAAAAAGCACAAATGGCTGTAAGCCTGTAACATAAATTTTCCAGACCACAGCACTATAGTGCTACGATCTACCCTGTCTGTCAATAAGGTAATTTAGGAACCCAAAAGTTAATACCACCTTAATACAGATATATTACTGTATAATGTACCAATAATATGAAAATTGTTACATCAATGACCCAGGCCCTAAAATAAGGGCAAGTATTAAAGTGTATAGTGGGTTAAAGATATACACGCCCAATAAATAATGCACAAAAGCACAAAATAAAAGATGATAAAGAGGAGTGTATACAACAATTGTATGATAGAGTCAGAAAAGTTGCAGAAAAATCCTACTGCCGGCACAATAGCAAATAGCCACACAGAGTGAAGGTAAATGTGAAGTTTGTGCCACCTGGGTCATAGATATAACAATTTTCATATTATTGGTATAGCTGTGATTTGGGTTATATTATAATATACCTTTATTAAGGTGGTATCAACTTTTGGTTTCCTAAATTACCTTATTGACAGACAGGGTAGATCCTAGCATTATAGAGCTGCGGTCTGGAAAATTTGTCATTTGTGCTTTTTAAATATTTTTAATATGTCTTGTTTGGCTTGTATGTTAATATACATTGACTATTTTTAGGTGATCCCTCTTTTTGCAACACCTCTGTATAAGGCTCATCATTGATCACTCCTTTCATGTGTAAGCTGCCCGTGTCAGAGGCACTAATGCAGCCCCAGACCATCAGAGATGCAGGAACTAAGCGCTGATAACAAGCTGGATGGTCCCTCTGCTCTGCAGTCTGCAGGACAAGGCGTCCACAGTTTCCATAAATAATTTCATATTTTTATTCATCCGACCTCAGAACAGTTAATATCTTCTGATCTGATTTCTATGTTCTGCAGTGAATATAATATGGCTAAAAGAGATTTCCAAATCATTACATTCCTGTTCTCTTTATACATTTACACAGCGTCACAAGTTTTTTGGAATTGGGGTTGTAAATATATCTATAAATATTTCTATCTACATGTGTACATCCATCAGAATAACTGATCTTAGCGATGTCACAATATCAGAGTTCTAGAATGTTGATGTCACACAAGTCATGAAGTCACAATATGAAGAACTGATAAAACTTCTGCTCACGGCCTCCTCCACTGAGGGTTATAGAATTTGTGGAGTGAGGATATTTTTGCAATTCTGATTGAGTGAGCAAAATGTCTGAGTATAAGCGCAAACGTCGCTTTATTATTGAGTCTATTACAGAGAGCAGCGGTATTGATGACCAGGTGAGTGGCGGATTCTGGAGTATGTTGTCTATTTGAAATTCTGGAAATTTGAAGACTTTTTTTTACTTTTTATTATTTCCTTTTCCCAGTTACTGGTCAATAAAAAATGCCGCAGAGTTTTTGCGTCCGACACAGAGGACAGCAGCGGTGATGAGAATCTCCATCAGGTGAGCGCTCACTTCTCTCCAGCACTGTCTGCGGCTCTGGGGGTCTACTGGAGATCAGGGGACGCCCCATTCTGTGATTATGCCACTGTATCGCTGCTAATCCTTCATTCTCAAGGTCTTTATATTTCTTTATTTCAGTCTCATCCACTTATTTCAAGTCTCCAAGGAGCCTTGAAGATGAAGATGGTGGCTCTGGTCCCCACCTGCTATACATAGAGTCAGGCATGTAATAAAGCGTCTGGAAGGATCATAAATTCCTTCCTGTAAAATAAGAAAATTAGATTTTTATTGATTAGGAAAACTGAACGACACAGAAGTAAATGACGATGTTTCTTCTTTTCTCCAGAGCCCAATTCTCCCCGATTCAGCTTTGTGCAGGAGGAGACAGCAAGGTAATGTATTCCTATATATCCGTTTTATCTGGGTCATGTTCATGATTTCTGGTCGCTAGATGGCGCTATTATTAGCATATTTTCAGATAAGGTGTCAGCTGTGTGTCTGCAGGTCGTGTACGGTCTTAGTATATATCCAGTAGTGATGTGTGATCCTCTTTGATGCTTTGTTACCAGGAGACAGGAGCGTCCCATCAATTACTGTTTCCTGAGAAATCTGTCTTCACCCACGTCCAAATATGTCACCGACTTCCGTAAGAACAAACAGGAGCTGGTACGACGTCTGTACAAGTTTTATAACAGGACCGTCTTTGAGAACCAGGTATTCAGTTATAACACACAGCTTGGAATAGGGTTATAGGGGATGAAGGTTTAGAGCTAGGGATAGTGTATCCAGTGTATATAGTATATACCTCTATATTCTGTATGTATAGGGTGATATGAGGCAAAGGGTTAGAGCTAGGGATAGTGTATCCAGTGTATATAGTATATTCCTCTATATTCTGTATGTATAGGGTGATATGAGGCGAAGGGTTAGAGCTAGGGATAGTGTATCCAGTGTATATAGTATATACCTCTACATTCTGTATCTATAGGTTGATAGGGGATGAAGGGTTAGAGCTAGGGATAGTGTATCCAGTGAATATAGTATATACCTCTATATTCTGTATGTATATGGTGATACGAGGCAAAGGGTTAGAGCTAGGGATAGTGTATCCAGTGTATATAGTATATTCCTCTATATTCTGTATGTATATGGTGATACGAGGCAAAGGGTTAGAGCTAGGGATAGTGTATCTAGTGTATATAGCATATACCTCTACATTCTGTATGTATAGGGTGATACGAGGCAAAGGGTTAGAGCTAGGGATAGTGTATCCAATGTATATAGCATATACCTCTACATTCTGTATGTATATGGTGATATGAGGTGAAGGGTTAGAGCTAGGGATAGTGTATCCAGTGTATATAGCATATACCTCTACATTCTGTATGTATAGGGTGATATGAGGTGAAGGGTTAGAGCTAGGAATAGTGCATCCAGTGTATATAGCATATACCTCTACATTCTGTATGTATAGGTGCATAGGGGATGAAGGGTTAGAGCTAGGGTTAGTGTATCCAGTGTATACAGTATATACCTCTATATTCTGGACGTATATTGTGATAGGAGGATAAAGGATTACAGCTAGGGATGGTGTATCCAGTGTAAATAGCATATACCTCTATTTTCTGTAGGTATGGGGTGGTATGGGAGATAGTGAGTAGATGGTTAAAGATAGGGTTAGGGTATCCAGTGTACATAGTATATACCTCTATATTCTGTAGGTGTGGGGTAATATGAGGGATAATGAATGGATGGTTAGAGCTAGGATTAATGTATCCAGTATATATAGTATATACCTCTATATTCTGTAGGTATGGGGTGATATTGAAGATAGTGAATGGAGGGTTAGAGCAAGGGTTAGTGTATCCAGTGTATATAGTATATACCTCTGTATTCTGTAGGTATTGGGTGATATTGAAGATAGTGAATGGAGGGTTAGAGCAAGGTTAGTGTATACAGTGTATATAGTATATACCTCTATATTCTGTAGGTATGGGGTGATGTGGGGGATAGTGAATAGAGGGTTAGAGCAAGGGTTAGTGTATCCAGTGTATATAGTATATACCTCTATATTCTGTAGGTATGGGGTGATGTGGGGGATAGTGAATAGAGGGTTAGAGCTAGGGTTAGTGTATCCACTATATACAGTATATACCTCTATATTCTGTATTTCTACTTCTTCTGTAGCTTCCTGCATATATGGACATCAGCTGGAATAAAAGGCTGCGTAAAACAGCTGGTCGCACTGGATTCCTGGAGAACAACGGGGACCGCTACGCCATCATCCAGTTATCGGATAAAGTCTGCGATTCAGCAGGTAGTCGTCACATCCGGCACAATTTATAGATTAGCTGTGGTGAAATCTTCCCCACATCTTTACTCCTGATTGTTATTATATCCTGCTTTGTCCTTAGAACGACTCCGAGACACATTTATCCATGAGATGTGTCATGCTGCCTGCTGGGTCATCGATGGCAATGGAGAACTTGCCCATCACCAACTATGGGAGCAGTATTGTGAGAAGGTCGCACAGATCCACCCTGACCTTCCACCCATTACTGTATTCCACAGTTGGGAGTACCACTACCCAGTGGTGTACCAATGCTCAGGGTGCCAGTACAGGTAAGATACGACTCATATAAACTATGGACAGACGGGCGTCTGATACTGGCCGTGGGTGTATGTGCTACTACCACTGCTTGCTTCATGACTTCTGCAATCAATATGAAGGGGCTCTGTCATTGATGTTGGATGTGTGTGTACCTTTAGGATCAGTCTTTAATATCTTTAATAAGCTTTATCTCCCACTCCAGAGTCGGACGTTGGACGGATTCTCTCGACACCGAGAAGTTTGGGTGCGGCTACTGTGAGAACAAGTTGGTTCTAGTAACCACAACCTGAGAAGATCTATCAGCGACTATCCAGCTCCATCAATAGTCCGATCATCGGCTCGGCCAAGATAGCAGCACACAGATGAAGTCATCCAGAAGACTAGTGGAAAGTCACATCTCAGTCTTCCACCATTTTTCGGGCGTCACGGTGACTCAGTGGTTAGCACTTGTGTCTGCAGCACTCAGGTGGTGGAAATAAATCCGACCACGGACATCTGCATGGAGTTTGTATGTCCTCCCCGTGTCTGCGTGGGTTTCCTCCGGGTTCTCCGGTTTCCTCCCACACTCCAAAAATATACTGATAGGTTAATTGGCTTATTCCAAATTGTCCCTAACATGAATTATGGTTCTCCCTGTACAGCGCTACAGACTATGTCATCGCTATATTATCGAGGGGAATCAAATTCATCATTAAATACAAATGCTTTAAACAAACTTATTATTGTAATGTTGACTTGTGTCAGTCATTTCATACACAGATTACTTCCAAAAAAGTTATGTCCTATAGTGGGACGTCTGGAGGTGAGATTCCGCCATACCGATGGCCAGGGACAGGCATGCGGGTGCTAACACCTACATGGACTGGCAGGACAGGCTTACAATGGTAATATACAGCGTATACACCCACAACGACTCACACACATCAAACCAAGCAAAGTCATCAAGTTTCAGAGCTCCCATAGAAATGAATGGTGATAGCCGCACATGCGCAGCCACTTTCCATTTCTGACAGTGTGTAACGGGGTCGTTCTTGAGTTACATGTGGGTCCCTGATCTCAGCAATGGGACCTGCATCTATCAAACATTTATGACGTATGCTTTCGATAGAGGATGAAATAATGTCTTCAATGCGCTTCGTCACGTGTCCACGGGCATGCTCGCGATTTCTAATGCTGACCCTATGCTGCTCTCTGATTCAGTTATGTCACCAGCAACATAGTGCATTAAGCATTAATGCTTTAAAGGGCACAGCTCAACTTTCCATCCTAATGTGGCACCTCAAACGTCACAAATTTTTCCAGGGCATTCATAAGGGGTATCTCTGCATTATCGTCACGAACGGGGAAACAGCTGATCAGCGGATGTGCACGGTGCTGGACCCTCACTGATCTGATATTGATGACCTATTCTAAAGATATTCCACCAATTATCAAACACCTGAATAACTTCTTTAATTAGTTTAGGGGAGTGATTGAACCATTTTGAAGCCAAACACAATCCTTAATATTTATTCTTCACCGGAAGGTACAATGTGTTAAAAAACAGCTGATTATGGGGCCCATGGGCATTACAAGTATTGGAGACCCGCTCCTTTCTATTGGGAACATTTTTTTATGAGGCCCTCCTCCACGTCTCTTCCAAGGGGCATTGGAGTGACTCCCAATTTTTGGCAGCCCTTGCATTCACTGCATAGCAAACACAATGGGAGACCCACTTTCTAATAATGGGAACATTGTTTTCAGGAGGCCCTCTGACCTCCACGTCTTTTCCAAGGGGCATTGGAGTGCCTCCAAATTTTTGGCAACCCTTGCATTCACTGCATAGGCAAACACAATGGGAGACCTACTTCCTAATAATGGGAAATTTGTTTTCAGGAGTCCCTCCTCTAGGTCTCTTCAAAGGGGTATTGGGGTGCGTCCAAATTTTCAAAGTGGTATTGGGGTGCGTCCAAATTTTGGGCAGCCCTGCCACTCACTGCATACGCAATAACAGTATAGGAGACCTACTCTTTAGTAATGGGAACAATAAAACATAGCCGGCTGATGGCTCTCTAAGAATAGTGAGGGCCAATTGCTGGCCCTTTAGGAATAGTAAAGGCCGCCTGATGAACATTGTTGACAGAAGTGACCTGGGAGTCAGAAATGCATCCAGGGGTCTTTCCCATACTGTCCCCATGTCATTTGAACACTGTTCCCATAGATTTGGGCAATTTGCAATCTTCAGACCGCCTGGGGGAGGCGCCTGAAAAATGCCCGAGTTTGCCATAGACTTACATTGGGCTCGTTGCTCTGGTCGAGCACCCGAGTATTCCAATGTGCTCGGCCCGAGCATCGAGCACCCGAGCATTTTAGTGCTGGCCCATCACTACTCATAAGAGCACATTTATCTTTACAAACAACAGAACAGTGATAGCTGTCACATCTGTGTTCTGATACCTTAGCTCCCCAATAAGACATGGGAGTAAATCAATACTTTACAAGCTGCTCTGTGGCTGGGGGCACTGGTAAAATAGTGTCTTATTGTCATGCAAGGTGAGGGAAGGAACAGTGTACAAGGACAGGAATAGGGGGAAGGGGAAGGGAGCCCAACATCTAGAGAAAGGGGTAGTGGAGACCCCTAGGCAGATCTAATATCACCCTGACTACTCTATCATACTTATATAGGTTCATCTCCAATAGCAGAGCAGGAAACTTAATCCCTGAATGTCCCTAGAGCTAGGCCCTAGGTAGGGAGGGACACTATATGAGGGGCAGCTTATGATAAGTGTTACTTCTCTTTTCTTTACATGATACCAGATTGATGGTGCTATTGTGGGCTGATGTTCTTCATAGACTTGTGTGAACAGCCCCTATTATATTCTTGCTCGGATGATTCAGAAGTTTGCTGTATATATGATACCTCTCTGTGGAGAATCAGCTTTAGGGATTCTCTTAACAATGTAAGAAAAAAAAAGATTAACCACTGCATGTGATAGGGGTTATATACTGGGCTCGGGTAATGATTGATAGAACTTATTCAGGAATTTATAAGCCCTACTAGCCCAGTTATTTGTAGTTATGTATTGTCTCTAAATTTCCCTAGAGCTGTCATTTTGCTTTATTGAACAGTTGTCGTCTTTTAATGTTTATTGAAATGGTCAGTCTCTGAATCTATACGTTCACTTCTTCCTATCTTTTTTCACGACTGTAGTTTTGTATTTATTAGGATAAATGTATTTATTAGTATAGAAGAATTTTTAGGGACATAAGGGACACCGTCGTTAAGCAGGGGCGCCACTTAACACAAATTATGGTGCCAACCTCCTCTGCCAGGAAGGTAGAGACATTAGGGATAAAGTAGGGACAGGTTTAGCCTGCACTCTCTCCTGATCAGTGTGTAACCTAATATGGATATTCCCTAATACTTTATTTTGTATTTTTGTTGTTTTGTCTATTGTGGATTGTTATAGTCCTTTTCAGATAATTTATTAAAAGTTACATTTTAGGGGTCTAATCTTCTATAGGTTTTTCATGCTAAATTAGGCCCTGTTTACATATTTTTTTTGCTAAGGTGCTTAACTGAACACTAGTCAGGCCCCACTGTAACTAAAGAAAACAAGGTAAACAAACAAAGGGGATACATTTAGCTTGAGAAGACACCAGAGAGGTAGCGCCGACTGTCCTCCAAGGGAAGTCCAAGAATGAACTAGCTGGCTACTAGTACTCCAGACATAGACAGCAGAACATAGAACTATCACCAGCGACTCTCTGGAGACACAGAGTTTTTAACTACCAAGCAAGGGTGTGTCAACCAGCAGCAGAAGGTGGAGGTCACCGCTGGGTACTAAAGGAAGAAGGATATCACTACACTACAGAGATGAGAGGATCAAGAAGGTGTCTGTAATGCCAAGCGCAGTGACCTTCTACAGCCGGATCCAGAGTGACTGTCTCTCACACTTGATACACCAGTGATATCTGATAAACAAAAAAAAATAAAATGTTGTAGGTACGTTCTCCTGAAATGGTTGCAACAGTCACAACTCATATAAAAGCATGTAAAGGCTGCTGCAGGATGTCACGCACGGTGTGGGAAAGACTAAGTGCAACACGAAGGGAAGAAGGGGAGGAAGCCAAAACACTAGGGTAAGTGGGATTGGAGACCCCTAGGCAGATCTAATATCACCCTGCCTACCCTACCATTCCTATATAGGTTCCACACTTATCTCCGAACAGGACTCTAAACCCTGGATGACCCTAGAGCTAGACCCTATATAAGGAGGGGGAAGGGTGAGCACTGGTCATGACCTACTACAAACTATAGACAACAAGGTAGACAAACAAAGGGGATTAACTTAGCTTAAGAAGACACCAGAGAAGTAATGCCAACTGTCCTCCAAGGGCACCAGAGAAGACGCTAGCCAATTGCTAATGCTCCAAGCCTGTACATAGAAGTATTACCGGCAATTCCCTGGAGAAAACGGAGTGTTTTTAACTCCCAGGCAAGGGTGTGTCAATCAGCAGCAGGAGGGAGATTGCCACTGGGTCATAAAGGCAGAAGGATTAAGAAGGAATCTGTAATGCCAAGCGCAGTGACCTTCTACAGCCAGGTCTATTACACCTGTCACACCCTTGACACAGACCACCAATAAATTCACATGAAGAAAATGAGAGGAATACGGTGGTTCAGAGTCCGCACTGCCCAGAGTTCAAAAGGTGTAGTCGCACACAAGGATTAAGCATGAATGTGGTTTATTGTGTCAATGCGTTTCAAGGTCTCCAAACCTCTTCATCAGGACCAAACCACAATGATTTTTATATATATACAGTACAGACCAAAAGTTTGGACACACCTTCTCATTTAAAGATTTTTCTGTATTTTCATGACTATAAAAATTGTATATTCACACTGAAGGCATCAAAACTATGAATTAACACATGTGGAATTATATACTTAACAAAAAAGTGTGAAACAACTGAAAATATGTCTTATATTCTAGGTTCTTCAAAGTAGCCACCTTTTGCTTTGATGACTGCTTTGCACACTCTTGGCATTCTCTTGATGAGCTTCAAGAGGTAGTCACCGGAAATGGTCTTCCAACAATCTTGAAGGAGTTCCCAGAGATGCTTAGCACTTGTTGGCCGTTTTTGCCAGCTCACTCCAAACCATCTCGATTGGGTTCAGGTCTGGTGACTGTGGAGGCCAGGTCATTTGGCGTAGCACCCCATCACTCTCCTTCTTGGTCAAATAGCCCTTACACAGCCTGGAGGTGTGTTTGGGGTCATTGTCCTGTTGAAAAATAAATGATGGTCCAACTAAATGCAAATCGGATGGAATAGCATGCCGCTGCAAGATGCTTTGGTAGCCATGCTGGTACAGTATGCCTTAAATTTTAAATAAATCCCCAACAGAGTCACCAGCAAAGCACCCCCACACCATGACACCACCTCCTCCATGCTTCACGCTGGGAACCAGGCATGTAGAGTCCATCCATTCACCTATTCTGCGTCGCATAAAGACACGGTGGTTGGAACCAAAGATCTCAAATTTGGACTCATCATACCAAAACACAGATTTCCACTTGTCTAATGTTGATTCCTTGTGTTCTTTAGCCCAAACAAGTCTCTTTTGCTTGTTGCCTGTCCTTAGCAGTGGTTTCCTAGCAGCTATTTTACCATGAAGGCCTGCTGCACAAAGTCTCCTCTTATCAGTTGTTGTAGAGATGTGTCGGCTGCTAGAACTGTGTGGCATTGACCTGGTCTCTAATCTGAGCTGCTGTAAACCTGCGATTTCTGAGGCTGGTGACTCGGATAAACTTATCCTCAGAAGCAGAGGTGACTCTTGGTCTTCCTTTCCTGGGGCGGTCCTCATGTGAGCCAGTTTCTTTGTAGCGCTTGATGGTTTTTGCAACTGCACTTGAGGACACTTTCAAAGATTTCCCAATTTTTCGGACTGACTGACCTTTATTTCTAAAAGTAACAATGGCCACTCGTTTTTCTTTAATTAGCTGCTTTTTTCTTGCCATAATACAAATTCTAACAGTCTATTCAGTAGGACTATCAGCTGTGTATGCACCTGACTTCTGCACAACACAACTGATGGTCCCAACCCCATTTATAAGCCAAGAAATCCCACTTATTAAACCTGACAGGGCACACCAGTGAAGTGAAAACCATTTCCGGTGACTACCTCTTGAAGCTCATCAAGAGAATGCCAAGAGTGTGCAAAGCAGTCATCAAAGCAAAAGGTGGCTACTTTGAAGAACCTAGAATATAAGACATATTTTCAGTTGTTTCACACTTTTTTGTTAAGTATATAATTCCACATGTGTTAATTCATAGTTTTGATGCCTTCAGTGTGAATGTACAATTTTCATAGTCATGAAAATACAGAAAAATCTTTAAATGAGGAGGTGTGTCCAAACTTTTGGTCTGTACTGTATATATATATATATATATATATATATATATATATATATATATACATACATATATACACTGCTCAAAAAAATAAAGGGAACACTCAAATAACACATCCTAGATCTGAATGAATGAAATATTCTCATTGAATACTTTGTTCTGTACAAAGTTGAATGTGCTGACAACAAAATCACACAAAAATCATCAATGGAAATCAAATTTATTAGCCAATGGAGGCCTCGATTTGGAGTAACCCCCAAAATTAAAGTGGAAAAACACACTACAGGCTGATCCAACTTAGATGTAATGTCCTCAAAACAAGTCAAAATGAGGCTCAGTATTGTGTGTAGCCTATACGTGCATGTATGACCTCCCTACAACGCCTGGGCATGCTCCTGATGAGGTTGCGGATGGTCTCCTGTGGGATCTCCTCCCAAACCTGGACTAAAGCATCCGCCAACTCCTGGACAGTCTGTGGTGCAACGTGACGTTGGTGGATGGAGCGAGACATGATGTCCGAGATGTGCTCATTCGGATTCAGGTCTGGGGAACGGGTGGGCCAGTCCATAGCTTCAATGCCCTCATGTTGCAGAACTGCTGACACACTCCAGCTACACGAGGTCTGGCATTGTCCTGCATTAGGAGGAACCCAGGGCCAACCGCACCAGCATATGGTCTCACAAGGGGTCTGAGGATCTCATCTCGGTACCTAATGGCAGTTAGGCTACCTCTGGCGAGCACATGGAGGACTGTGCGGCCCTCCAAAGAAATGCCACCCCACACCATTACTGACCCACTGCCAAACCGGTCATGCTGAAGGATGCTGCAGGCAGCAGATTGCTCTCCACGGCGTCTCCAAACTCTGTCACGTCTGTCACATGTGCTCAATGTGAACCTGATTTCATCTGGGAAGAGCACAGGGTGCCAGGGGTGACTTTGCCAATCCTGGTTGTAACATCCCTGGCGGCGTGCTGGCATGGCTTACCACCTCCCACCATTTAAGACCGCCATCTTACCTATCAATCCAGGCTGCACACTTTGCTCCAGTACTTGCTGTGTCTCTTGTCTGATTGCTTAGGGCGGCGGCGCGGCTGCTGCATGATTCTTATATTTGCTGTGTGTGCACTCCTATTGCCTCCCCAGCCTATTGCTGTGAGTCACTGGATACTTAAACCCCCTCCATCCAGTAGGGGGTGCCTGAGCAACACTTTCATTCTGTGTGCTCTGTGCAACTGAGTTGCCAGGTCCTGTCCTGTATCTTGTCTGTTTCCGCCCCTGGGGGCTGTATACCCAGGCCTGTTACCTGTATCTGTGACTTCTAGTCTGTCTCTGCCACCCTGGGGGCTGAGTTCCCAGGCTCGCTCCTGTATCTTATTCCTGGTTCAGTTCCTGTCTGAACTGTGTCCTAGCCCGTTACCTGTTTCTCTCTATGTCCGAACCTTCCCTTTTCCTGCAGTGTCTGAACTAGTGTTGAGCCACCCCCGTAGTGTTCGAGTTCGGTTCGGTTCGTCGAACACCCGTGTGTTCGCCGAACTGTTCGTCGAACTGTTCGTCGAACACCTTCGAACACCGTTAAAACCAATGGCAGGCAAACAAAATCACATAGAAACACATAGAAAACACCTTCAAAGGTGTCCAAAAGCTGACAAACTGCTCAGAAGACACAACTAACACATGGAAAAGTGACAAGTACATATAGTCATGCGAAAAGAAAAGAGGTGGAGGAGTAAAAGGAGGGGGAGACACAGATATAGGCATGTCATGCCCTTCTAAAATCCAAAAAGTGAGAAGCCGAGACGTCCAGTCCGCTCCTGCCCGTGCCACCTCCGTGTCGCCGGGTTTGTGCCAGAGCCGCGGTGAACCCTGACGGCCAGCCCCCCTCTCCCAATACTGGTGCCTGTCCGCTGGTGGGTCGAGAGAGCCCCCCTGTGGTGGAGGCAGCTCTAAGCTTTTTAATTTAAATTGTCCCTCTAATTTGAATGAATACACTTTAAATCCATTTACAAGGATCTATTGGAGGGCAAGTCTCATGCCAGCAGCAGCGTAATTCCAGCTCCAGTAGCGTCCACTAAAGCTGCTGCAGTTAAAAAGCTTTTATAAGGATCGAGCTCGGCTGTCCACCGCAAGGCATCCTAGTGCCAGTCCCAGCCCCTATGCCTTGGGGTGCCTCCTGATGCTCTTCACTAAGTATCCCGTGGTCCCGAAGCATTTCCTTTGAAAAAATTAAGTGTCCAAACTACAGGTGGTGTAGCTTGCTTAACAGCCGGGATAATCCGCTGACTAGCAGACACTGCTACTAGGCACAAAGTATTTCCTGGGCTAGATGCAGTTAAAAATTTGTAAGTAGATACTCTCGTTGGATGCTGAGAAAGCATTCCATAGAGTCTCCTGGCACGCCATATATGATTCTCTTAAAAAGCTTGGGGTAGGGGTCTAGGGGACCCATTTATAGCCAAAATCACGGCCCTGTATCACAATACGTCACCTAGGCTGAAGATAAATGGAACTGTAGCACCGAGGGCTCGGTTGCTACAGACGTATTGCACCTCACCCAGAGGTGTGATATCTCACTCTCAGATAAGGATGGAGTGTGGATCAGAACCCGACACCTGCATGCATTACACCACATTGCCGTGGGGCAGGGCGACCAATATGCCCCTGAGATGGGCACGACAGTCCCTGTCCCTGGCTGGAGTGGGGGGAGGGAACACTGAGGAAGGGGAACCCTGCAGTGCAGGAGCAGGGAGGAAGCAGTTCCTGGGTGCATTGAGAAGGGAGTATAAAAGGTGGGCACCATCTTAGTTCAGTGCAGAGAAGTCTGAGCAGAAGTGGCAGGGAGCAGGGGCTCTGCATGAGCTCTGCTCCGGAGGCGGGCCTAGTAACAGAGGCCCAGGCCTGCAAGAGGGAGAAGGAAGGAAGAGGAGCGGAGAAGGCTCCAGGAACGAGGAATGAAGGGATCCCAGGGGTGCGGACGGGCGAGTCGCCACCGCACGCCCGAATCCACCTGCGTGGAGGGGTCAGGCCAAAGGGGGAGACCGGTCCCCGAACTAGTGGAGGCAGGAAACGACCCTCAGCTAGAAACCGGAGGCTCTGACATTTTATGTGGCGCAGCCCCTTGCTCCACCCGCTAGGAAGGCACCACATAGGGTCAGGGAAACTGGCGCCAAGTTTACCAAGAGGAGGCCCGAGGCAGCCGGACAGAAGTGTTGGTAAGAAAGGCCAGACAAAGGACACACAAAGGGGGTCCTGTGAAGCGCTCCAAAGTTATCTGGGAGTTGTCTGAGCCCCTCACCTGGTGAGCACAGTACGACGTGGGCAGCCGTTACCTGCAGATGTGGTCTGGATAATAAGAACTGTGAGTAAAGGCCCTGAACTGCATCACTGACTCCGTGTCGTTACTGCTGCTGCCCTGCACCATCACCCCCATCCTCCGCATACACTGCCCTGAGGCTATACTCCTCCCGTGGGGAGTTATGCTACGCTCTGCTGCACCCACAACACCAGCCTTAGCGGTCTGCCCTGTAGCGGCGGTTCACTCTGACCGCAATCCACGGGTGGCGTAGTCGGACATTTAAACATCAAAACCACATAAATAGTTCCGCCACTGGTTTGACCGCCCTGAGCCACGGAACCGGATCGCCGCCACGAAGACTACAACCACCAGCATCCACCAAAAAGGGTCCGGCTCCGGGTGTCCCAAGGCCCAGGGGGTGCGTCAGAACATTTTCATCACCTTTCACAATCACCAATGGGACAAGGCAGGGATGTCCTCTGTCCCCTCTCTTATACATCCTAGTGACGGAGCACCTGCTCTCATCAATTCGCCATAACCCCAATATTAGGTGGATTGAGGTGGGAGGCACCGAGTACAAGTGCTCTCTATTTGCTGATGATGTCCTAGTATATATCACTCAATCACATATATCCATCCCTGCTGTTATGGCTGAAATAGATCACTTTGTTACATGGTAAAATTTTAAAATCAATGCAGCGAAGTCTGAGGCCCTCGATGTCTCCCTCCCTAAATCCATATAGGATTCCATCCAGTCCAACTTTCCCTTTGCCTGGCCCTCACAGGGTATCAAATACTTAGGAATTCCTATTCATAGAGACCTCTCCCATCTATGTTATCTTAATTTTGGGCCCTTTATTGAACAATTCCATACAGACCACGGTTGGCAAGTTAGAACTGTAAGATTCACTACGTGAACCACTGGTGTTTTGTGGAAAAGCACATGTACACCGCGTTCCAAATTATTATGCAAAAAGTGTTTAGGAGTGATAAGGGAAGAATTTGTTTGTTTGTCAGTTAAACTCATTGATGGTGATGTGTGTCAGGGCTCTTTATATCACTGTAAGCAATTGCAGACACCTGTGCTAATTAGTTTGGCAGGTGTGTCCAATGAAAGGCAAGACTACTTAAGAAGGCTCTCTCACATTATTAAGCAGCCTACATTTTCTGCCAAAATGGGAAAGAAAAAGGATGTGTCGGCTGCTGAGAAGCAACAAATTGTGGAGTGTTTAGGTCAAGGCATGACTACAATCAACATTGTGCGATGATCAGGATGAAGTGTCTTGGCAATCAAGAAGTATGTAGCTGATTCACAGTACACACGTGTGCGTGCTGATAAGGGCAAATTGAGGACTCTTTCCTACAGGCAATTACGTCAGGTTGAAACAGCAGCGGCAAAAAAGCCTTGTCATAGCAGCAGACAAGATTTTGAAGCTGCTTGTGCCTCCAACGTCCCCCGAACAACAAGATGCAGGGTCCTTCAGAGGTTTGCAGCTGTGCATACGCCATCCTGTCGACCTCCTCTATCCACTTCACACAAGCAGAAACGGCTCCAGTGGGCCAAACATTACATGAAGACTGATTTCAAAACTGTTTTGTTCACGGATGAGTGCCGTGCAGCGCTCGATGGTCCAGATGAATGGAGTGGAGGATGGCTGGTTGATGGACACCCCACGCAAACACGGCTACAGCGCCAACAAGGAGGAGGTGGAGTAATGTTTTGGGCTGGAATCATGGGGAGAGAGATTGTCGGCCCCTTTAGGATCCCTGAAGGCGCTAAAGATGAACTCCATAATGTATGTGGATTTTCTCAAACAGCACTTCCTGCCATGGTTCAAGAAGAAGAACGTGTATTTCACAGCAAGATCATTTTTCTGCATGATAATGCACCATCTCATGCTGCACATAAAACATCTGCATCTCTGGCTGATATGGGCATAAAAGGGGACAAACTTATGGTGTGACCCCCATGCTCCCCTGACCTCTACCCCATTCAGAACCTTTGGAGCATCATTAAAAGGAGTGTCTATGATGGCGGGAGGCAGTTCACATCTAAGCAACAGCTCTGGGAGGGTATTCTGTCCTCATGCAAAACAATTGAAGCAGAAACCATCCAAAACCTGACAAATTCAATGGACGAGAGAGTTCAGAAGCTCCTTTCGAACAAGGGGTCCTATGTGAAAATGTAACATCACCTAGAATAAAGTTTTGAGTTGAAAACTGTTTGATTTCAGTTTCTAACAACCTGCTAATGCTTATAATTTCAAAAATGACCATTTTTTTGGTCTTTATTAAAATGAAAAGGTTGATCGAAAAGTTTGGGGGATCTAAGAGTGTGGCAACCCAGTAGTCATGATTACTTCGAATTCTGACAATATGAGGGTCATGCTGCAGGTAGTGCAGCAAGAAGGCACTTATGTGTCTTGCGCATCTCGGAGCCCCAAAATTATTTTCCGGGCTAGATGCAGCTAAAAATTATTTTTAATTTTAAATCTGGTGAAGCTTATTATAGATGGCCTAATAGGATCAGTGCTGCACACTGCTACAAAGCCCAAATTATTTTCCAGTCAAGATACAGATAAACATGATTAGTAATTTGAAAGCTTAAAACGGTTGGTAGGGTGATTTTAACCAATCATCAAGCTTTTACTCTCCCCAGGATGACACAGGGGTAGAAAAGTCGTTTCGGATCCATGATTTGTTCATCTTTATGAACGTGAGTCTGTCTACATTATCAGTGGAGAGCCGCGTGCGCTTATCTGTCAGCACACCACCAGCAGCGCTGAACACACGTTCAGACAGAACGCTGGCTGCGGGGCATGACAAGATCTCCAAGGCGTAAGTGGCTAGCTCCGGCCATTTATCCAGATTGGAAGCCCAAAAAGAGCAAGGGTCCAGTGACACAGTCGTGGCTTCAATGTTTACTTGGAGATACTCCTGTACCATCGTCTCTAGGCGTTGACTATGTGTCAGACTTCTTGTCTCCTGTGGCCTTGCAAAGGATGGGCTAAAAAAGTGGTGAAATGATTCCGCAAAATTGATGTTACCAGCAGATACTGTGGTTCTGTTACGGTTTGAGTGCTGAACACTTGACGGTCCCACGGTTGGCAAGTTGGAACTGTGAGATTCACTACGTGCACCACTGGTATTTTGTGGAAAAGCACATGTAAGATTCTGCAACAGTCTCTGCTGATACTCCTGCATGCGTGCATCCCTTTCTATGGCAGGAATAATTTCTGCAAATTTACTTTTGTACCGGGGATCTAACAGTGTGGCAACCCAATAGTCAGGATTATTTCTAATTCTCACAATTCGAGGGTCATGTTGCAGGTAGTGCAGCAAGAAGGCACTCATGTGTGTTGCGCATCCAGGAGCACCAAGTCCCTGTTCTGTTGGTGGCGAGGTAGCAATCATGCTTCCTTCCTCTGTCCTCTCCCCCCAACCTCGCACAACAGAAATGTGATCAAGGTCTCCCTCATCTGATGAGTATTCCATCAGTTCGTCCTCCACTTCTTCCTGGGCTCCTGCACCTTCCTCACTAGTTTGGCTGCTACCATGCGCCCTGGTAAAATCATCTCCCCCACCCTCACATGCCTGCCGCCTTGGTGCTGCCGACCGTCTGGACCTTGCAGATGTTAGCCCTTCCGCATACAACTCCTCCTCCTCTACTTCCTCCACCTCCTCTTGTGCCACCACCTGACTCCGAATTCTGTTTAACATGTGCTCCAGCATGTAAATCACCGGAATAGTCATGCTGATAATGGCATCGTCAGCACTAAACATCTTCGTCGCCATTTCAAAACTGTGCAGAAGGGTGCATAGGTCCCTGATCTGAGACCACTCCTCCAGCGTGATTTGCCCCACCTCTGAATCTCGTTGGCCCAGGCTATACGTCAGAACGTATTGCACCAGGGCTTGTCGGTGCTGCCACAGTCGCTGCAACATGTGCAGAGTTGAATTCCACCGGGTAGGCACATCGCATTTTAGCCGGTGAAGTGGCAGGCCCAACGACTTCTGTAGAGATGTAAGTCGCTGAGCTGCGGGATGCGAACGGCGGAAGTGAGCACACAGCGACCATGCCCTCTGCAGAAGGCCATCTAGTCTGGGATAGTGGGCTAAAAATTGCTGGACAACCAGGTTCAACACGTGAGCCATACAAGGCACGTGTGTGACATTGCCCCGGCGAAGGGCCGCACCCAGGTTTGCAGCATTGTCGCACACGGCCTTCCCTGGTTTCAGGTCCAGTGGAGACAACCATTCATGAAATTGGTTCTCCAGAGCTGACCACAACTCCACAGCTGTGTGACTCACATTTCCCAGACATTTCAATGTAAAAACCGCCTGATGACGTTGAGCCCTACTGCCAGCATAGTAAGGAGGTGTGCAGGATCCCTTCTGCGCAGTTAGAAAGCTTGTGGCATGACCAGACAGCCTTTGGGTGCAGGTGGAAGACCGAGAGGAGGTTGAGGAGGCAGAAGCAGTGGAGGAAAAATGACATAAAGAGGATTGACGCACAACTCGTGGGGACGGCAAGACTTGGACAGCAGCCCCTTGTCCTGCTGTCACCATAGTTACCCAGTGCCCAGTCAGCGACATGTAACGCCCCAGTACATGCCTACTCGTCCAAGTGTCTGTGGTGAAATGCACCCTGTCACACACAGAGTTTCTCAAAGAAGCGGTGATGTTGTGTGCGACATGCTGGTGGAGCGCAGGCACACCTTTCTTTGAGAAGTAGTGCCGACTGGGCATCTGGTACTGGGGCACTGCGACGGACATAAGGTCTCGAAAATCCTCTGTGTCCACCAGGCGGAAAGGCAGCATTTCTGTAGCCAAGAGCTTGCAGATGGTGAAATTCAACCTCTTAGCTTTCTCATGGCTAGGAGGAAATGGTCTTTTACTTGTCCACATCTGAGGGACCGAGGGCTGGCTATTGTGCTTAGACGGGGTTGATAAGGGTGTCCCCGGCAAACTGCCGGTCTGTGAGGAAGATGCAGGCGGACATGTTAGGTTGCCTTGATCCAAAGGTGGTGCTATCGATGTCGGACAGCGCTCAAGACCAGCTGGTGTTACCACCTCCAAAGAAAATGATGACCTGCCAATCACGCTGGCTGTTGCGGGTAAAGAGGTGGCAGGTCTGCGCCCCAAAACAGGTGTGACTGCTGTCCCCCCAGTCACAGAGGATGAAGAGGCCGCGGATGCACAAGATATGGCAGACGGTGGTTGGCCCGGCCGGCTAGACCGCATTGTAGCACACTGAGCTTCCCACTGCAACTTATGCTTCATGTCCATGTGCCGGTTCATGCATGAAGTACTCAAACTATGTATTTTTTGGCCTCTACTTAGCTTTTGCTGACAAATGTTACAGATAACACGAGTTGGGTCATCTTTATCGATCTGAAAAAATGCCCAGGCTATGCAAGGCTTAGCACCCATGCGACCTGAAGAGCCACCACGACTTGTGGTGAGAGGCAGAGTTGTGTTTGAGGATGCAGTTGTTGACGTGCTTCCAGTACTACGTCTCTGTCCAGGAAGGCGCAACCTGACCTCGTCGTCACTAGCATCTTCCTCCACCTCCTCTGCTGACCTCATCTCTTGGCTGACTGTGGGTTGACAGTAAGTGGGATCTCCGACCTCATCATCATCACCCTGTGCGTTATCACACCCGTCGTCCTCAGAGCCAACCTGTTCCTGCCCTGACAAAAAACTAAAGTTGTCGCTCCAATCAGGTATTTGAGTCTTATCATCGTCTTCCTCATTGTCTCCACCAACAGGAGTTACAGTTTGGGAATGAGGGTCTACATTATGGTCAGAACCTTCTGCGTCTGGTCCTGGATCCGACTCATAAAGATTCTGGGCATCAGTGCAGATCATTTCCTCGTCTGGATTCACATAAGCGCTGGAGTCGACCTCTGATTCCCAGGCTATAGTATGAGTAAACAGCTCTGCAGACTCAACCATCTGTTCTACCTCATACTCAGACGGGCAGCTGGAGATTTGGGAGCTGTGAGGAAGCAAGTGCGATTTGGGTGACACCTTTGAGGACTGGAGTATTTGTGATGTTGAAGTTGATGTGGAGGAGAGCCCACTTAAAGGAGCACTTGATATCCGTTGAAGTACCTGCTGTTTTTGTGCCTCATCTGGAATTTGTAGCGATTGGCGTGGCCGTAAGAAAGGGATCTTATCACATTGCCCGCTAAAAGAAGTAGACATTTTAGTTTGGCTGGAAGATGGTCTTTCTTCTGCACCTACCCCACGGACACAACCTTTTTTCCCCTTCCCAACACGCCTATTCCCCTTTCCACCAGCAGCAGGCCTTTTTCCACTCATTTTGGTGGTTAACTAATTCACAACTCTGGAGTTGTTTGCACAAAAAAACAATGGATGGTAACCGAGCAGAGCTGAGTGGCCAAACTGTGGTATTAGGCCAAAACTATTGGCTGTGTTAGATGCAGAAAAAAATTATTTTTAATTTGCAACCTGATGGAGGTCAGTATAGATGGACTAATAGACCAAGTCCCACACACCGCTAGAAGCCCAAATATTTTTTCAGAGCTAGATGCAGAAAAATTTTTTATTCAATTTGCAACCTGATGGAGGTCAGTATAGATGGACTAATAGACCAAGTCCCACACACTGCTAGAAGCCCAAATATTTTTTCAGAGCTAGATGCAGAAAAAAATTATTTTTAATTTGCAACCTGATGGAGGTCAGTATAGATGGACTAATAGACCAAGTCCCACACACCGCTAGAAGCCCAAATATTTTTTCAGAGCTAGATGCAGAAAAAAAATATTTTTAATTTGCAACCTGATGGAGGTCAGTATAGATGGACTAATAGACCAAGTCCCACACACCGCTAGAATCCCAAATATTTTTTCAGAGCTAGATGCAGACAAAAATTATATTCAATTTGCAACCTGCTGGAGGTCAGTATAGAATGACTAATAGAACAAGTCCCACACACTGCTAGAAGCCCAAATATTTTTTCAGAGCTAAATGAAGAAAAAAATTATTTTTAATTTGCAACCTGATGGAGGTCAGTATAGATGGACTAATAGACCAAGTCCCACACACTGCTAGAAGCCCAAATATTTTTTCAGAGCTAGATGCAGAAAAAAATTATTTTTAATTTGCAACCTGATGGAGGTCAGTATAGATGGACTAATAGACCAAGTCCCACACACTGCTAGAAGCCCAAATATTTTTTCAGAGCTAGATGCAGAAAAAAATTATTTTTAATTTGCAACCTGATGGAGGTCAGTATAGATGGACTAATAGACCAAGTCCCACACACCGCTAGAAGCCCAAATATTTTTTCAGAGCTAGATGCAGAAATTTTTTTTATTCAATTTGCAACCTGATGGAGGTCAGTATAGATGGACTAATAGACCAAGTCCCACACACTGCTAGAAGCCCAAATATTTTTTCAGAGCTAGATGCAGAAAAAAATTATTTTTAATTTGCAACCTGATGGAGGTCAGTATAGATGGACTAATAGACCAAGTCCCACACACTGCTAGAAGCCCAAATATTTTTTCAGAGCTAGATGCAGGAAAAAATTATTTTTAATTTGCAACCTGATGGAGGTCAGTATATATGGACTAATAGACCAAGTCCCACACACCGCTAGAAGCCCAAATATTTTTTCAGAGCTAGATGCAGAAAAAAATTATATTCAATTTGCAACCTGCTGGAGGTCAGTATAGAAGGACTAATAGAACAAGTCCCACACACTGCTAGAAGCCCAAATATTTTTTCAGAGCTAAATGAAGAAAAAAATTATTTTTAATTTGCAACCTGATGGAGGTCAGTATAGATGGACTAATAGACCAAGTCCCACACACTGCTAGAAGCCCAAATATTTTTTCAGAGCTAGATGCAGAAAAAAATTATTTTTAATTTGCAACCTGATGGAGGTCAGTATAGATGGACTAATAGACCAAGTCCCACACACTGCTAGAAGCCCAAATATTTTTTCAGAGCTAGATGCAGAAAAAAATTATTTTTAATTTGCAACCTGATGGAGGTCAGTATAGATGGACTAATAGACCAAGTCCCACACACCGCTAGAAGCCCAAATATTTTTTCAGAGCTAGATGCAGAAAAAAATTATATTCAATTTGCAACCTGCTGGAGGTCAGTATAGAAGGACTAATAGAACAAGTCCCACACACTGCTAGAAGCCCAAATATTTTTTCAGAGCTAAATGAAGAAAAAAATTATTTTTAATTTGCAACCTGATGGAGGTCAGTATAGATGGACTAATAGACCAAGTCCCACACACTGCTAGAAGCCCAAATATTTTTTCAGAGCTAGATGCAGAAAAAAAATATTTTTAATTTGCAACCTGATGGAGGTCAGTATAGATGGACTAATAGACCAAGTCCCACACACTGCTAGAAGCCCAAATATTTTTTCAGAGCTAGATGCAGGAAAAAATTATTTTTAATTTGCAACCTGATGGAGGTCAGTATAGATGGACTAATAGACCAAGTCCCACACACCGCTAGAAGCCCAAATATTTTTTCAGAGCTAGATGCAGAAATTTTTTTTATTCAATTTGCAACCTGATGGAGGTCAGTATAGATGGACTAATAGACCAAGTCCCACACACTGCTAGAAGCCCAAATATTTTTTCAGAGCTAGATGCAGAAAAAAAATATTTTTAATTTGCAACCTGATGGAGGTCAGTATAGATGGACTAATAGACCAAGTCCCACACACTGCTAGAAGCCCAAATATTTTTTCTGAGCTAGATGCAGAAAAAAATTATTTTTAATTTGCAGCCTGATGGAGGTCAGTATAGATGGACTAATAGACCAAGTCCCACACACCGCTAGAAGCCCAAATATTTTTTCAGAGCTAGATGCAGAAATTTTTTTTATTCAATTTGCAACCTGATGGAGGTCAGTATAGATGGACTAATAGACCAAGTCCCACACACTGCTAGAAGCCCAAATATTTTTTCAGAGCTAGATGCAGAAAAAAATTATTTTTAATTTGCAACCTGATGGAGGTCAGTATAGATGGACTAATAGACCAAGTCCCACACACTGCTAGAAGCCCAAATATTTTTTCAGAGCTAGATGCAGAAAAAAATTATTTTTAATTTGCAACCTGATGGAGGTCAGTATATATGGACTAATAGAACAAGTCCCACACGCTGCTAGAAGCCCAAATATTTTTTCAGAGATAAATGAAGAAAAAAATTATTTTTAATTTGCAACCTAATGGAGGTCAGTATAGATGTACTAATAGACCAAGTCCCACACACTGCTAGAAGCCCAAATATTTTTTCAGAGCTAGATGCAGAAAAAAATTATTTTTAATTTGCAACCTGATGGAGGTCAGTATAGATGGACTAATAGACCAAGTCCCACACACTGCTAGAAGCCCAAATATTTTTTCAGAGCTAGATGCAGAAAAAAATTATTTTTAATTTGCAACCTGATGGAGGTCAGTATAGATGGACTAATAGACCAAGTCCCACACACCGCTAGAAGCCCAAATATTTTTTCAGAGCTAGATGCAGAAATTTTTTTTATTCAATTTGCAACCTGATGGAGGTCAGTATAGATGGACTAATAGACCAAGTCCCACACACTGCTAGAAGCCCAAATATTTTTTCAGAGCTAGATGCAGAAAAAAATTATTTTTAATTTGCAACCTGATGGAGGTCAGTATAGATGGACTAATAGACCAAGTCCCACACACTGCTAGAAGCCCAAATATTTTTTCAGAGCTAGATGCAGAAAAAAATTATTTTTAATTTGCAACCTGATGGAGGTCAGTATATATGGACTAATAGAACAAGTCCCACACGCTGCTAGAAGCCCAAATATTTTTTCAGAGATAAATGAAGAAAAAAATTATTTTTAATTTGCAACCTAATGGAGGTCAGTATAGATGTACTAATAGACCAAGTCCCACACACTGCTAGAAGCCCAAATATTTTTTCAGAGCTAGATGCAGAAAAAAATTATTTTTAATTTGCAACCTGATGGAGGTCAGTATAGATGGACTAATAGACCAAGTCCCACACACTGCTAGAAGCCCAAATATTTTTTCAGAGCTAGATGCAGAAAAAAATTATTTTTAATTTGCAACCTGATGGAGGTCAGTATAGATGGACTAATAGATCAAGTCCCACACACCGCTAGAAGCCCAAATATTTTTTCAGAGCTAGATGCAGAAAAAAATTATATTCAATTTGCAACCTGCTGGAGGTCAGTATAGAAGGACTAATAGAACAAGTCCCACACACTGCTAGAAGCCCAAATATTTTTTCAGAGCTAAATGAAGAAAAAAATTATTTTTAATTTGCAACCTGATGGAGGTCAGTATAGATGGACTAATAGACCAAGTCCCACACACTGCTAGAAGCCCAAATATTTTTTCAGAGCTAGATGCAGAAAAAAATTATTTTTAATTTGCAACCTGATGGAGGTCAGTATAGATGGACTAATAGACCAAGTCCCACACACCGCTAGAAGCCCAAATATTTTTTCAGAGCTAGATGCAGAAATTTTTTTTATTCAATTTGCAACCTGATGGAGGTCAGTATAGATGGACTAATAGACCAAGTCCCACACACTGCTAGAAGCCCAAATATTTTTTCAGAGCTAGATGCAGAAAAAAAATATTTTTAATTTGCAACCTGATGGAGGTCAGTATAGATGGACTAATAGACCAAGTCCCACATACTGCTAGAAGCCCAAATATTTTTTCTGAGCTAGATGCAGAAAAAAATTATTTTTAATTTGCAACCTGATGGAGGTCAGTATAGATGGACTAATAGACCAAGTCCCACACACCGCTAGAAGCCCAAATATTTTTTCAGAGCTAGATGCAGAAATTTTTTTTATTCAATTTGCAACCTGATGGAGGTCAGTATAGATGGACTAATAGACCAAGTCCCACACACTGCTAGAAGCCCAAATATTTTTTCAGAGCTAGATGCAGAAAAAAATTATTTTTAATTTGCAACCTGATGGAGGTCAGTATAGATGGACTAATAGACCAAGTCCCACACACTGCTAGAAGCCCAAATATTTTTTCAGAGCTAGATGCAGAAAAAAATTATTTTTAATTTGCAACCTGATGGAGGTCAGTATAGATGGACTAATAGAACAAGTCCCACACGCTGCTAGAAGCCCAAATATTTTTTCAGAGATAAATGAAGAAAAAAATTATTTTTAATTTGCAACCTGATGGAGGTCAGTATAGATGTACTAATAGACCAAGTCCCACACACTGCTAGAAGCCCAAATATTTTTTCAGAGCTAGATGCAGAAAAAAAATATTTTTAATTTGCAACCTGATGGAGGTCAGTATAGATGGACTAATAGACCAAGTCCCACACACTGCTAGAAGCCCAAATATTTTTTCAGAGCTAGATGCAGAAAAAAATTATATTCAGTTTGCAACCTGATGGAGGTCAGTATAGATGGACTAATAGAATGATGCTATGCCCAAAAGATTTTACTTCACTAGGTGCAGTAAAAAAATTGGTATTCTATACACAGGTGGTATATCTTGCAACACAGATAGGCTACTCCACTGACTAACACACTCTGCAATAGGCCAAAAAGGATTAGCTTTGCTAGATTCAGCCAAATGCTGTGAAAAAAACTTGCACAGCACTGGCACAGACCTGCCTGGCAAAAACTGATAGGAACTGATGTAACCTAGTCCTGAAAAGGACTCCAATTACAATTAGTCTTTACTCCCACAATCTATCTATTTAAGAGCACAGACCTGCCTGATAAAAGTCGTAGGAAATGCTGTAACCTAGTCCTTAAAAGGACTGCAATCACAACTATTCCCTACTCCCAAGCTATCTGTATATTTGTGCGAAAATTGGCTTGAAATTAACAAGGTATAGCGCACACAGCAACAGCGGTGCCGTCTAACACGCAGCTGCAGCAGTGAGAAAATGGTGGCGACGGGGAAAATGGCTTGGTCTTATAGGGCAAGGACATGTGACATACACTGCCAATCACACATGCCCTTGCTTGTGTGAAAAAAAGCACTTCGCTCCGTGTGTGCGCTGCTGATAGGCTGACAGATTGCACCTCCCCACTGCAAATGCGGGAAAGAGAAAATAAAATGGAGATCTTCATTGTTCCTGCAGAGATCCATCCCCTGCCCCTCCCCCCGCCCCGCTGTACACTCAAACTGCGTATTAACATTAATTTTCATCATTACTGAGAAAAAATCCAGTTATGATTTTGGTGCACGAACAGTTATCGAACATAACCTCGAACAGCCGAATTTTTCTCAAATTGTTCGTGTTCGCCGACCGGCTCGAACACCGCCCAAAACAGCTCGAATTTGAGATTGGCGAACAGTTCGAGTAGAACAACGCTCATCTCTAGTCTGAACCTGCACCTAACTCCAACTCGTTGTCTCTGAACTTCTGTTTGTGAGTTTTGTGTACACTCGCTAATTCATTGTAAGTACCTTGTGTGTATCTGGTTCTGCTTGTTCACCGCACCTGCGGTTTTGCTCTGCCCTGCTTGTTCACCGCACCTGTGGTTTCGCTCTGCTCAGCTTGTTCACCGCACCTGCGGGTTTTGCTCTGCTCTGCTTGTTTACCGCACCTGCGGGTTTTGCTCTGCTCTGCTTGTCTGCCGAACCTGCGGGTTTTGCTCTGCTCTGCTTGTCTACCGCATCTGCGGGTTTTGCTCTGCCCTGCTTGTCTACCGCATCCGCGGGTTTTGCTCTGCTCTGCTTGTCTACTGCATCTGCGGGTTTTGCTCTGCTCTGCTTGTCTACTGCACCTGCTGGTTTTGCTCTGTTCTGCTTGTCTACTGCAACTGCGGGTTTTGCTCTGCTTGTCTAGCACATCTGCGGGTTTTGCTCTGCTCTACTTGTCTACCGCACCTGCTGGTTTTGCTCTGCTCTGCTTGTCTACCGCACCTGCGGGTTTTGCTCTGCTCTGCTTGTCTACTGCACCTGCTGGTCTTGCTCTGCTTGTCTGCCTCATCTGTGGGTTATGCTCTGCTCTGCTTGTCTACCGCATCTGCGGATTTTGCTCTGCTCTGCTTGTCTACCGCACCTGCGGCTCCGTTCCTGTGTCCCAGTCTGTACAGGTCCATATCCTGCCTGTGTTCCTACCTGCCAGTACCCACCTGTCTGCATGCCAGCCGTGCCTGCCAGTGGCCATCTGTCTGCATGCCAGCCGTGCCTGCCAGTGCCCACCTGTCTGCATACCAGCCGTTCCTGCCAATACCCACCTGTCTGTATGCCAGCCTAACCTGCCTGTTCCTGCATTCCCCGGTGTGGGTCAACAGCTGTGACCAGGGTCTGACCTGGAGTAGCACCTGGTACCTCTGCTCGGTTCCTCCCTGGTTCACGGAATCGACTGAGCCGCCGCGTGACCTTGGTTGGACCGAGTTGATACTTAGTTATACCCCTCCAAGCACTCCTCGGTTCATGGTCCAGTGGGATCACTAATCATGCTCACGCTAGTCAGTCTGGACGTGTGCGTAACACTGGTGTTCTGTGGCAAATGCCAAGCGTCCAGCACGGTGTTGGGCTGTGAGCACAACCCCCATCTGTGGACGTCGGGCCCTCATACCACCCTCATGAAGTCGGTTTCTAACCGTTTGTGCAGACACATGCACATTTGTGGCCTGCTGGAGGTCATTTTGCAGGGCTCTGGCAGTGCTCCTCCTGTTCCTCCTTGCACAATGGCGGAGGTAGCAGTCCTGCTGCTGGGTTGTTGCCCTCCTACGGCCCCCTCCACCTTTCCTGGTGTACTGGCCTGTCTCCTGGTAGCCTCCAGCCTCTGGACACTAAGCTGACAGACACAGCAAACCTTCTTGCCACAGCTCGCATTGATGTGCCATCCTGGATGAGCTGCACTACCTGAGCAACTTCTGTGGGTTGTAGAGTCCGTCTCATGCTACCACGAGTGTGAAAGCACAACCAACATTCAAAAGTGACCAAAACATCAGCCAGAAAGCATTGGTACTGAGATGTGCTCTGTGGTCCCCACCTGCAGAACCACTCCTTTATTGAGGGTGTCTTGATAATTGCCAATAATTTCCATCTATTGTCTATTCCATTTGCACACCAGCATGTGAAATTGATTGTCAATCAGTGTTGCTTCCTAAGTGAACAGTTTGATTTCACAGAAGTTTGATGTACTTGGAGTTATATTCTGTTGTTGAAGTGTTCCCTTTATTTTTTTGAGCAGTGTAAATATATATATATATATATATATATATATATATATATATATATATATATAAATATATATGTGTGTATATACTGTATGTAATTGGTAAACTTATCGGCACCTTCAACCAGTTTGTACAGCAAGTGTGAACAGGTGCAAGCTGCTATGACTGCATAATATGCGAACAAAATTAGATACAGTGGGTATGGAAAGTATTCAGACCCCTTTAAATTTTTCACTCTTTGTTTCATTGCAGCCATTTGGTAAATTCTAAAAAGTTCATCATTTTTTTCTCATTAATGTACACTCTACACCCCATCTTGACTGAAAAAAACAGAAATGTAGAAATTTTTGCAAATTTATCAAAAAAGAAAAACTGAAATATCACGTGGTAACAAGTATTCCGACCCTTTGCTCAGACAGTCATATTTAAGTCACATGCTGTCCATTTCCTTGTGATCCTCCTTGAGATGGTTCTACTCCTTCATTGGAGTCCAGCTGTGTTTAATTAAACTGATACGACTTTATTTGGAAAGGCACACACCTGTCTATATAAGACCTCATAGCTCACAGTGCATGTCAGACCAAATAAGAATCATGAACTCAAAGGAACTGCCCAAGGAGCTCAGAGACAGAGTTGTGGCAAGGCACAGATCTAGCCAACGTTACAAAAGAATTTCTGCAGTATTCAAGGTTCCTAAGAGCACAGTGGCCTCCATAATCCTTAAATAGAAGAAGTTTGGGACCACCAGAAGTCTTCCTAGACCTGGCCGTCCAGCCAAACTGAGCAATTGTGGGAGAAAAGCCTTGGTGAGAAAGGTAAAGAAGAACCTCAAGATCACAATGGCTGAGCTCCAGAGATGCAGTAGGGAGATGAGAGAAAGTTCCACAAAGTCAACTATCACTGCAGCCCTCCACCAGTCAGGCCTTTATGGCAGAGTGGCCCAACGGAAGCCTCTCCTCAGTGCAAGACATATGAAAGCCTGCATCGAGTTTGCTCAAAAACACATGAAGGACTCCCAGACTATGAGAAATAAGATTCTCTGGTCTGAGACGAAGATAAAACTTTTTGTTGATAATTCTAAGCGGTATGTGTGGAGAAAACCAGGCACTGCTCATCACCTGCCCAATACAATCCCAACAGTGAAACCAGGGAAAATTTGGGCCGAATGACCTCTTTAACTGGATTAGTAATATCAGCCTACAGTGGGCGAATTTCCTTCTGCTGATTATGAATAATAGGCAGTAGCCCATGATGATTTTTTATTTAATTCTGTAGTTTACACATAATGTACACTGCGGGTGCTGACTAAAACTCCCATCATTGTCCCCTGATCTTAGGGAGACAAGGCTTTAGATGATAGGTAACTATATCTGTATTTTTTATTTTTAATTCAATATGTATTTATTTATTTTACTTTAAGAACAGGCCCTGGCTGATGACTACTTCCATCAGCGGCGCCTGCTCTCGCCGTTATTAGTGAACGCAGGCATAGGCTGATCTGATGGGAGTAGTACACTCATCAGCCAACGCTTGTGACCCGCGATAAGCTTTTTACATCTGACAGCATGATCCTGCAGTGCTCTAACTGGTGGTAACGATGTTACCGCCGATCAGAGCTGCCAGTGTTTCTCATACTGTCACACAGATGACATCATGAGAAACACAGACTTACTGAGGATTGCTAGAGAGGCAAATCAGAATACTCGACTGACTGCAAAAGACCTTCAGAAAGATTTATCAGACCCTGGACTTGTGGTTCATTGTTCTACTTTTCGGAGACACGTGCACAAATATGGCCTTCATGGAAGAGTCATGAGAAGAAAACCTCTCCTGCATCTGACGCGCCCCCTGGGCCTGTGCTGTGCAGGGGATACCCGGAACCGGATCGCTGGGGGTTGTAGTCCTCCGTGGCTGTGACCCGGTCCGTGCCCAGGGCAGTCAAACCAGTGGCAGTCTGAGTGTGATAACAAATATCCGACTACGCCACCCGTGGATTGCGGTCAGTGGGGACCGCCGCTGCGCTGCAGACCGCTGAGGCTGATGTTGTATGCGCAGCCGAGTATGGGATAACTCCCCATGGGAGAAGTATTGCCTCAGGGCAGCTAGTGTGGATGATGGGAGTGATGGTGTGAGCGTCCCAGTACTAATGGTGCTGGTGCGGCGATGAAACACAGAGACGTGTGGTGCAGTTAAGGGTCTTTACTGATGGTATAACGCAGACCCTCCCGGGAGTACTGGCTAGCAGTAGAGGCCTGGTCAGTCTGAGAGCAAGCAGGATCTCCCGCTGGCCAGGTGGAGTTATAGGCCTCCCCGTCTCTCTGCACTCTTTCCTGGCTACCTTGCTGTGTGCAGGTAGAAGTATCCCACGTCCCTGAGTATACCGTGTGGTGCTCACCCGTATGGCCGGTGACTTGGGGCCTTCCGTTAGCCTCCGCTTCACGATGGCAGTGCTGGTCCCTTGCTTGTGACCGTGCCTCCGGGCTTCTATGGCCAGAGGACATGGAATCCCCTGCCGGTTGGATTCTGCTGCTGGACCTGGATGCCCCCACAGCCTCGGACTCCGTGTCCGGGTTTAGTGTCTTCAGCCAAGGCGAGATTTCTAGCTTCCAGCCTCTGGCACTCGCTCCTGCTCCTACAGAGCTTCTAGTTCTCGCTTTCGCTCTCCAGGCTCTGACTCTCAGACTCTGTCTGTCCTAATCCCGCCCCAGACCCAGTTTATAAGGGCAGATTCCTCCCCTCCCAGGTCTTGGCGGGCAGTGTTGCATGCTTAGGGCTCCTGACCAGAGAAACCTTCCACTTGCTCTCAGACATAATATTTCTATTACTGTGGCAACCAGACCCCTGGGGTGCCACACATCCTTATCATAAAAATCAGCATCAGAAGTATACAAAAGAACATCTAAACAAGTCGGATGCATTTTGGAAACAAGTACTGTGGACCGATGAGGTTAAAATAGAACTCTTTGGCCTCAATGATCATAGGTATGTGTTGAGAAAAAGGGCACAGAATTTCTGGAAAATAATATCTCGCCAATCATTAAGCATGGGGGTGGATCAATCATTGCTTTGGGGTTGTGTTGCAGCCAATGGCACGGGGAACATTTAACGGGTAGAGGGAAGAATAGATTCAATGAAATTTCAGTATAATCTCTTTTTATTGAAATAGAAATAGACATTAACATGTATAACATACATTAAAAAATGCCGGTGTTTAGTCATCATGGCGATCAAAATAACATATTCTCTATCACTTCTCTGATAAGACACGTACACCTCTTATCTAATAATGTAAATGACTCGCCCCCTGGGCCGTGGGGCTCTCGGAGTCGGGCAACAGGGCAATAATGGGGGTAGTAGTGGCAACCCGGTCCGTGGCTCAGGGTGGTCAGACCAAATGTTGTGGCAGTCTATTTATATGGTTTTGCAATGTCCGACTACGCCACCCGTGGATTGCGGCTATTATGAACCGCCGCTGCAAGGCAGTCCCCTGAGGCTGATGGTGTGTGCAGCTGAGATAGTATAACTCCCCACGGGAAGAGTGTAGTCTCAGGGCAGTGTAGTAGATGGTGGGGGTGATGGTGCAGGGAGTCCCAGTACCGTTAGTGCTGGCAAAGTAAGAAGCACAAAGACAACATGTTGCAGTCCAGGGTCTTTTACTCACAGTTCGTATACTCCAAGCCACTTCTGTACAGGTAGTGACTGCCCAAGCCGTGCCACGTCCACCAGGTGAGGGGCTCGGTCAACTCCCAGGCAATTCAGGAGCATGGCACAGGACCCCCTTCTGTCCTTTCTCTGGCTCGTGCCCCATCAGTGACCAAACTTCTGTCCAGCTGCAGCGGATTTATGCGGGAAAACGTGGGCCCCGTTTCCCGCTATCCTATATGGTGCCTTCCTAGCAGGTTTAGTGAGGGGTCGCACCAATATATGATCACGACCTCCGGTTCTTGGCTGAGGATTATTTGCCTCCACCAACTTGGGATCCGGTACCCTTTCCTTGCCTGACCCGTCACCCGTAATTTCCTGGGTCCTTAGGGTCCCTTCTTCCTTTGCGTTCCTGGGCCTTTCTCTTCGGTTCCTTTCTCTTTCTGTTCTTTTCTTTTCTTTCTCTCCCTCTCGCCCTGCCCGTGTCCTAGGCCTGGCTCTGGAGCAGAACTCCAGCGGAGCCTCTGCTCCCCTCCTACTCCACTCTCACTTCCTCCTCACAGACTCAACTTCTCTCTACTCTTTTAGAACTAAGATGGTGCCCACCTTATATACCTCCTCCTCTGTGTCTGAGCCCAGGTGACCTGCAACCAATGAGCTCCATCCTATGCCCAGAAACCAGCCCCTATCTGCTCCCACATCACTAGGGTCCGCCCCCCCTCCACTCCAGCCAGGGACATAGTCAGTCGTGCCTGCATACTAATGGAAGCACCGTAGAGCTGTCCCCCGGAAATGAGGAGTGTATATGTGTGCAGCTAACTGAGCCCTGGTCCATACTACATCCTTAGCCGGGAGTGGAATACACACCTCTGGCAGAGGTGCAATATCCCTGTAGCGGCCGAACCCTCGGGGCGCTACATAAACATTACTTTTAATCATATCCAACAGTGCAGACAACTACATAAATCAACAATACAACAGTACAAAAGCAAAAAGAGAAAAAAGAAAAAAAAGAAGGGGTGGTGAGGGGGGAAGAGGAAAAAGAGAAAGAAAGATAAGAAAGGAGGGTAGGATTAGTAAATTGAAGAGGAGAAGGAGAACATAAACTAAGGCTCATTTTTAGACTCTCTAATTAGTTCCCAGCACCAACCCAGATCCAATTCACCAATTTATCAGTCTCTCACTCAAACAGCCTGTGAAACTCCGATGAGTCCTGAAACAGAATTCAGACACTCCAGATCTTCCTGAATTTATCAGCACATCCATTAAAGTCAGCAGAAAGTTCCTCCATTCTGCAGATATTAAACATTTCATTTTTTTGAGATCCTATTGATGAGGGCAGGATAGAAAGCCGAGCTTTCTCAGGACGATTTTCGACCCTACTTCCGGTAATTAGATTATAATTGGAAAATATTTTTTCCCACAAAGGTTTGATCTTACTACACTCCCACCATATGTGAAGCATAGATCCTTTTTCCACTTTACATCGCCAACATAAGTCTGAGGCTGCCGGAAATATGGTGTGAAGTTTTACTGGATGCTGGTACCATCTTGCCATAATTTTGAAATTTTTCTCCTGCGCATAACATGTGACCGACATTTTGTGTGTAAACAAGAATCCTTTTCCCCAATCTGTTGAAGATATGACTACCCCCAATTCTTGTTCTCACATGTGTTGAAATTGTAACTTTCCTGAGATACTTTCCCCAATCAAATAATTATAAAGCAGTGATATTATATGATTGGGGGGAGATTCCTGTAAGAATAACCTCTTAAAAGAAGATGGTATACACTGGAATGGGGGTGCCAACCTCTGAGAAAACAAGAATGATTGCAACTGTAAGTATTCCATCCACAGCAATTTTCTAGACAGAGACCTATCCTGTAATGTATTGAATGACGGTATTTTACCATTTTCTAATATATGTAGGAGGCGAGTGTCCTCCATAGCTCTCCATCCCAAGAAAGATTCTCTCAGATATCCAGGAGGAAAGGAAAGATTAGAGAAAAGAGGCGTAAGAGGGCTGAATGTTCTAGAGGGATGGCATTTTTTCATAGTTGCATGCCAAATTTTAATTGTTCCCCTAGTCAATTCTGTCAAGCCTCCTATCGAGAAAACATCAGAGGCAAAAAGCCAAGGAAGGTGCTTCAAAGGAACACCCACCCCTTCCTGCTCAATAGTGACCCATTGTTTTGTCAGAGAGTTGACATGCCAGTCTATAAAGTGACCTAAAACAGAAGCTTGAAAGTATATTTTAAAATTCGGAAATCCAGCTCCACTGGCTATTTAGGGCGGTTTAATGTCTGCATATTTATCCTGGGTCTATATTTACCCCACACAAACTTGATTAATGCTGTACGTAGTTTGCTGAAGAAGCTGCATGGCGAGAAATGGGAACAGTTTGAAAAATGTATAAAAAGCGGGGCAATATATCGGTTTTTACTGCGTTCATTTTACCAAACCAGGATAGTCTCAGTTTACTGTAATTCAGTAGGTCTTTATATGTACGATCCAAAAGCGATTGGTAATTTAGTGCAAAAAGTTTGAAAAGTCAGGAGAAATGAGCACGCCTAAGTATTTTATCGCTTCTGACTTCCATTTAAAAGGGAAGTTATTCATTACATGTTCAACTTCTCTCTGTGACAGCGATACATTTAATGCCTCCGATTTTGAATAATTAACTTTAAAATTACTCAGGATCTATCAAACTCCTTCATTAAAGCAGGAAGAGATATCTGAGGCTGAGACACATAGAGGAGAAGGACATCTGCATATAATGCTGTCTTATATGTGATGCGACCCCTGGGCCGTGGGGTACTCGGCAGCTGGGCCTTTGGTTGCTGGGGGATATCACGGTAGCTGGCCCGGTCCATGACCCAGGGCGGTCAGTAAAAGGGGGGATACTTTATAGGGGATTTAAGAAAGTGTTCGTGACGCCACCTGTGGATTGCGGCTAGAGGGTGCCGCCGCTGCGGAGCAGTCCTCTGGAGCTGGTGTTACGGCAGCAGGGATGGTGTGGCTCTCCACAGGTAGAGGTAGCTCCAGGGCAGCGTGGGGTGTAATGGTGGTGGACCAGGGGAGAGAGACGGCAGGACGGTCCCGGAGGAAAGACGGACTCTCACACGGGGGTAAGCTTCAGTTCCTTTACTGGTGATGTTGCAGGCACGGTCCAGGGTACTCCAGGCGAAGGGCACACTTTTGGACTCTCCCCAGTGAGCGGGTATAGGGCCTCCTTATCCGTTGCTTTATTCTCTAAGCTTCTGACCTGCCTGAAGCTAGGCCTAGCTTGGTTACTGTCTCTCTTTGCACCTGCTGACCTGGTGGTAAGGCCTTCTCTTTGGAGATCACTCTCCCTGGATGCTGGGACCTCCGTGACTCCTAGCCCTGGTACTGTAATCAGCGTTTAGTGAACCTGGGACCTGTAGTCCTCCAGGGGTTCCGGTGGTTCCTACTGGGTATAAAGGGACCCGGTGTCCGGTATATATATATATCTGCCCCCTCACTACTTCTTCCTTCTCCTCTCGCCTTCGGCCACACTCAAGGCCCTCACACGTGCTGTAGACCTTGGTTCGCCTAAGCACAGCAGCCAGCGTGCTGCTCTCTTCACAGCTCTCTGAGCGTCAGCACGCTCTCTGCTCAACTCTGAGCTGTGTTCCTCTCTGTGTCTGAACACTAAACTGAGCTGCCTAGTTCCACCCTACCTATATATTTCCCTAACGGGCTCCCTCTGCTGGTCTGAGGTGGTAAGGTGGAGGTGCATGAATGTGTGAGGGCCTCTTGTGGAGAAGTCCATCCATGCACCTTTCTGGGTTGTGGCACCAATGCGCAGCATGGTGCCACATTCTCCCCTAGTAAAACTCAGTACTTCTGGACTGAAGCATTTTTCTCAAACAGGTTTAAACAATAACATTTCTTCCCTTTATGGGAGGCACTTTCCTTGAACGTTACAGGTGACATTATAATACAATAATTACAACTATAAATAACAATAAAGTTACAGTCAGTCCCGTAACTTGGTGTCCATTTCACCGAAGAAAGAACATGAGGGACCCGCCTGAAAACCCTCAACGTAGGCTCTGGGCGTGGCTACAGGGCATTGGTGATCTAGGTGCTGGACCACGTCTTCGGCCACGCCAAATGGGTTTTTGTTCTGTGGTCTAATAAGGGGCACTCCAGGGAGCGCAACTATGTACATGACAGTTTTTGGGCTGCTCACAGTCCTCAGCCACTGAGTCCTTTATATATACCCTTACGGGTAACCAAATAAACACATATATTTCAGTTTATACAATAAACATAATGCGAAACCCTACTGGATAACTATTTATACTGCAGGTATTTCTCTATTTACTCCCTATACCTGACAGGGGTCTGGCCTTTTCTGCTATGTGATGACCTACGTAGTACGGGGATGCGTGTAGTGTGGATGCTTGTGTAATTTCCCGCTCTATGGGTTGGTGGACTGCAAGACTGCCTTAACCTCTCTACGGGACTGGCAAGTACACTGCTTACTGGGCCTTCTGGCTCTGCTTCTACCGGTGATCCTTCTTCCGGGGATTCTTCCTGAGAAGGCTCTTCTGGGGCACTTACAGGTTCTACTTGCAATGGAGGGTCTTCTGGCTGTTGGTAGAAGTGTAACACAGGTATTATTACCGCTCCATCCAGTTGAGGTCAATCTGCCGGGAAATCTCCTAAGACAGTATGGAGTTCTTCTTCTTTAGGCTCCTCCGGTACGGTGAGAGGCACTTCCTCCTGGGGCTTCAGCGGACTTGGGCACAACTTCAGATGGTCTCTTGATACCGTTGCAGTTGTTCTTCCTCCGTCTTTGCTAATTAGACAGGTTTTCCTATTGTCGAACCTGTAATTCAACACAGTGTAAGGTTCCCTTTCCCACTGGTCGTCAAGTTTGTGGCTTCTTCTCTTTCGTTTCAACACAACTTCTCCAGGTGTCAAGGGTTCAGCTGGTGCACTCTTGTTGTTCTGTGCTTCCTGCTTATCTCTCACCCTACTTAGACTGTTTTCGACACAGGCCTGTACTCTCTTGTACTGCTCCTGTCGATTCGCATCCCAGTCTTCAGTGGACATATCTGCTTCCGGCTCTACCACTCCAAGCTCCAGGTCCATGGGCAACTTTCCGTGTCTTGCTCTCATGAGGTATGCTGGAGTACAATTGGTGGAACTCACAGGTATGTGATTGTACAGATCTACCAGGTCAGGTAGTTTGTCTGGCCACTGGTTTCTTTCCTCTAGAGGTAAGGTCTTCAACAGTTCGATGACTATGTTATTCATCTTTTCACATAACCCATTGGTTTGGGGATGGTACTGTGTAGTCTGGATCTTCTTACACCTGTACAGATGGCAAAACTCTTTGAACAGCTCGGCTTCAAAGGCAGGGCCTTGATCCATCAGCACTTTATCCGGGTATCCATGGGGCCTGCAGAAGTATGCTTGAAATGTCCTTGCTGCTGTTTCTGCCATCAGATCCTTGATGGGGGCTACCACCAGGAACCAGGAGTAGTGATCCACCATGGTCAGGGCATACGAGTAGCCTGACCTGCTGGGTGACAAATTGACGTGATCCAGGGCAACGATCTCCAGGGGCTGGGTTGTCTTGATGGACTGCAGGGGTGCCTTCTGGCTGCTGTAGTCTTTTCTTCTGAGACTGCAGGGTCCAAAATCCCAGCACCACCTCCCTATGGAGCTTCGCATTCCAACCCAGTAAAACCGACTCTTCAGGAGAGTTTCCACCTTTTTCCAGCCAAAGTGCAATGCTTGATCGTGGTAGACCTCCAATACCATCTGGATGTCTGTCCTGGGCACTACGATCTGCCATACCATCTCATGGGTCCTGGGGTTGACATACTTTCGGCACAGTTTCTCTCTATAGATGAACAGCCGGCTTCTCTCATTCCACAGTTGCTTGGCTTGTGGAGACGCGTCCTTCTCCAGGGAGGAACCTTCCTGGGTTATCAGTTCTATGATACGGCTGACAACCGGGTCGCTGTCCTGGGTCTCCTTCCAACTGTGGTGAGGTAAAGGGTTTAGTGTCTTACCACGATACCTCCTGGAGGTGCGCTGCTCGTGGACCATCCCATTTCTACAGAAGGCAGGTAGCTCAATCTCCTCCAGGTCATCCACTTCTTCTTCAGTGTCCGACTGGTGAGGCTTGTGGTCTGCCCGGTACTTGATGGTGAACTGATAGTTTGACAGACGGGCCATCCAACGCTGTTCCATGGCTCCCAACTTAGCTGTCTCTAGATGTGTCAAGGGGTTGTTGTCAGTGTAAGCCGTGAACTTACTGGATGCCAAGTAGTGCTTGATTCGTTTAGTGATGGCCCAGACCAAGGCCAGAAGCTCCAACTTGAAGGAGCTATAGTTTTCTGGATTCCTCTCGGTAGGGCGGAGCTTCCTGCTGGCATAGGCAATCACCTTCTCTTTGCCATACTGCTTCTGGCTTAACACAGCTCCTAGTCCCTCATTGCTGGCATCAGTGTACAGCAGGAATGGTTGGCTGTAGTCAGGGTAGGTCAGGATTTCTTCGCCAGTCAGGATCTCTTTCATCACTGCAAAGGACTCAGCCTGCTCTTTACCCCACTGGAAGTGGGGGTTCGTGCCTCTGTTGGACGGTATTACCAGGAGATCTTGCAAAGGTGCTGCCTTCTTGGTGTAGTCCTTTACAAACCTCCGGTAATACCCAACCAGTCCCAGGAACTGACGTACCTCCTTGAGATTCTTCGGCTCCGGCCATTTCTGGATGGCAGTGACCTTCTCCGGGTCTGGTGCTACTCCTTCTGGACTGACGATGTGCCCCAGGTACTGAACCTTCCGTTTGAGCAGGTGGCACTTGGAAGACTTCAATTTCATCCCATACCGGGACAATGCTTCAAATACCTCCACCAGGTGCTTCAAATGGTCCTGATACGTCTTGGATTACACTATCACGTCATCCAGGTATAGCAGCACGGTATCGAAGTTACGGTGTCCCAAACAGCACTCCATCAATCTCTGGAATGTTCCAGGGGCGTTGCAGAGTCCGAACGGCATACTGTTGAACTCGCAGAGTCCCATCGGGGTAGTGAAGGCCGTCTTCTCCCGGTCCTCCTCAACAACTGCTACTTGGCAGTACCCACTAGTGAGGTCAAGGGTAGAGAAGTAATTTGCAGGCTTTAATGCAGCCAGGGATTCCTCTATACGGGGCAAAGGGTATGCATCTTTATGTGTTATGCGATTTACCTGTCTGTAATCTACACACATCCTCATGCTTCCATCCTTTTTCCTGACCAGGACCAGGGGAGCTGCACAGGGGCTACAGCTATCTCTTATTACCCCTGCCTTCCTCATGTCATGCAACATTTCCTTCGCTTTCTGGTAGTGTGCTGGTGGGATTGGCCTGTAACGTTCTTTGATGGGTGGATGGTCATCTGTGGGTATATAGTGTTGTACCCCTTTAATCCTCCCGAAATCAAGTGGGTGTTTGCTGAATACCTGCTCGTATTCCTGGACCACCCTGTATACACCTTGTTTTTTATGGACTGGAGTGGCGTCAGTCCCAACATGGAGCTGTTGACACCAATCCTCCAACTGAGCTTCGGAGTCATTGTCCACCACTGTATCTGGTGGGGTCAAGGATTCCACTGTGTGTATGACGTTGTTATCGTTGTTATCCACAGTATACAACCTGGCGACAGTGGCATATCTTGGTAATTTAACTTCATCCTCCCCATAACTTAGGAGTCGTACGGGTACCCTCCCATTGCGTACATCAACCACCCCTCTGGCAGTTAAGAGTGTAGGTCTGTGCTCCGAACTAATGGGCTCCACTACTGCCTGATAGTTCTGTCCTTTGAGACCTATTGCTGCTCTAGACCAAATCAGCATTTCACTCATCGGGGGAATCATAATGGGTATCGGGTCTGTGACCCGTACATTACCAATTTCACCACCTGAGAGCTTTACCTGTTGCTGGTACATAAGGGCTCGGATCTCTTTCTGGAGCACCCTCCTCTGCCCTGGTTTGGCAGTGTCAGCAATCTGTTGGAGCAAAAACAACACTTCTCCCAAACAGTTACCGACAATATTCGTACCAAGTATAATATACAAGTCTGTATCACCAGGATTAAACTCCACTACAATCAGCCCTTGGTCCTTTAGTTCCACTCTCCCCACCTTCACTGTCACATTCTTAACCCCTACTAGGTTAAGAGAAAGGCCGTTAGAAGCATACACGGAGAGGTTCGGGGCTGGCGGCTGGAGTTCGTCTAAGGACCAGAACCTTTTGGAGAGGACATCAGGCATGATGGTTACCTGAGATCCAGTGTCCAGCAGGGCAGGTGTCGCAATGCCATCCAGCACAATGGACAGGAAAGGTCTTCCTCCCACGAACCGATGGTACCAGTTTGATGGGCCTGCTTGATTTACTCCTGGGTGTCGGCCCTTGGCAAAATGGTTTGCTCGTTTAAAGGACAGTTCCGCGCTGTGTGGCCTGCCTTCTGGCAGCGGTAGCAGATGAATTGTCCTGGAGGGCGACGTTGGTCGTTGGTCCTCCCATGGGGTGGCGTTGTCCTCCTCTGGTTCTCATCCAGGGGACATCCTCAGGGCTGTCGGCGAGTAGTATCCGTCCTTCCGACTCGGGCTCCTCCTGTAGCTACAGGGTGCTGAGGACAGTGGCCAGGGTTTTACTTAACTGGCGCACTTCATAGCGCAGGCTGTCCAGCTCGCTAGGTGGCACTGTTTGCATCTTTGTTTCCACCGTTAGTGAAGGAGCAGTGGGTGCTGCGGGCACTGGGGTGGCCCCACCCTGGGAGCGCTGGATAGCAGTATCTGATGTTTCCTGGGGCTGCAGACCCTTTATAGCCTCGTTCTTAAGGGACGAACCTGTTTCAGGGCCTGCAGGGCTTCCTGTAAGCGCCAGGCATAGTCCCGGACACTGTCCTCAGGTTTCTGGACACAGTGGTAGAACCTCATCCGGAGGTCTGTCTCAGTGCGGTTTTCAAACACAGTTTGCAGTCTCTTAAAGATGATGAATACTGATTCCTAGTCTGTGGCTGGCTAGGTTTCAATTTCCCGCTCTGCGGCACGAGTCAATTTTCCCAGCACAACAGCAGCTCTCTGTTTACCGGTCATAGAATACATGTCTAGCACACCGCATATTTTCCTCTTGAATCCGGACAGGGTGTCCGGTTTTCCATTATACTGGGGAAGCCATTTCTGTTAGAACCCTTCTGTTTGTATTTGTTTCTATCTTGTGTTTTGCGGTCACGTGACCATCTTCCTATATATTCCAGCTACGCCCTTCTGGCCTTGCTGGACTTCAGTGTTGTTTTGACTGTCTCTCTAGCCAGGTGCTTTTGTGCCTATCTATCTCTAGTTTGCTTGGTCCTCTGGACCTCTAGTACTTTTGTCAGTTTTTCTTTTGTACTGCAACAACTTCTGTTAGGAGGTGTCCCATTTTTGTCACAGTCCTTAGTTCTTTTTGGTACCCCTCCCTTTTTCTATAGGTCTCCGTTCAGACTAGCTGAGGACGCAGGCGGGTCTGGTCACTAGGAACAGGTTGCCCGCTACAACGTAGGGACTCAGCTTAGTCTTACTGTAGAGACAGCTCTCCCCTTCTTTCCCTAGTTTATGTTGCAGATCATAACAATTTCGCTCCAGGGATATACGGCAGAGCCATGGGTATTAACGTGGTCACGACCCATGCTGGTGGAGCGGCCGCTCTGGCCTGTGCAGCGCCGGGCGCAGGTTGGGCATCTGGAGCGTTAACCGGTGCTCCGGCGGCTTGCTGGTCGTCGGCCATGGTTGCGCTCCCCTAGTGAACCGGAGCCTACCTTCTTCACTTCTTATCAAGTAGGCCGCAGCTCCGCGGGCGACGGTCTTCTTCCAGGACCTTGCGTCGCTCACGTATGACGTCAGAGCGCCCTCTGGGTTCCTTCCAGGACCTGACGCTTCCTGGTTCGACATCAGTGGCGGGGCGTGTCTTGGGCTTCGTGCGCTTCCAGCGGTTACGCCCCTCCGATTCCCACGGTTACGCCCCTCTTCTTCCCGCGCGGCAACAGGAAGATGGCGGACAATGGCGAGAAATCTCGGGAATGGCGGGAAAACTTCACCACAGTGAGTATTACAGTCTCTTAAGGCGCACAGTACCCGGTGGCAACAGGCATGGAATCCTGTTCGAGTCGCCAAGGCTGATGCGCCCCCTGGGCCGTGGGGTACTCGGCAGCCGGGCCTCTGGTTGCTGGGGGATATCACGGTAGCTGGCCCGGTCCGTGACCCAGGGCGGTCAGTAAAAGGGAGGATACTGTATAGGGGATTTAAGAAAGTGTTCGTGACGCCACCTGTGGATTGCGGCTAGAGGGAGCCGCCGCTGTGGAGCAGTCCTCTGGAGCTGGTGTTACGGCAGCAGGGATGGTGTGGCTCTCCACAGGTAGAGGTTGCTCCAGGGCAGCGTGGGGTGTAATGGTGGTGGACCAGGGGAGAGAGACGGCAGGATGGTCCTGGAGGAAAGAAGGACACTCACACGGGAGTAAGCTTCAGTACCTTTACTGGTGATGTTGCAGGCACGGTCCAGGGTACTCCAGGCGAAGGGAACACTTTTGTACTCTCCCCAGTCAGCGGGTATAGGGCCTCCTGATCCGTTGCTTTATTCTCTAAGCTTCTGACCTGCCTGGAGCTAGGTCTAGCTTGGTTACTGTCTCTCTTTGCACCTGCTGACCTGGTGGTAAGGCCTTCTCTTTGGAGATCACTCTCCCTGGATGCTGATACCTCCCTGACTCCTAGCCCTGGTACTGTAATCAGCGTTTGGTGAACCTGGGACCTGTAGTCCTCCAGGGCTTCCGGTGGTTCCTACTGGGTATAAATGGTCCCGGTAGACGCGGACCCGGTGTCCGATATATATATATCGGGGTGAGCCTGGTATGCTCCTCTGCCCCCTCACTACTTCTTCCTTCTCCTCTCGCCTTTGGCCACACTCAAGGCCCTCACACATGCTGTAGCCCTTGACTCGCCTAAGCACAGCAGCCAGCATGCTGCTCTCTGAGCGTCAGCACGCTCTCTGCTCAACTCTGAGCTGTGTTCCTCTCTGTGTCTGTGACTTGCCCAGGGGAATGGGGATGACTTGGTACCCGGGCCTTTAGCCTGGCCTTTAGGGATGTCGCGGTGGTCGGCTCCGGGGCCCGTACCCTGGGGTCGCTCCTTAAAAAGGGTGGATATTTGTTAATTTTAAGATAGAGTTCATGACGCCACCTGTGGCTTCTGGTGAGGATCACCAGCGCTGCGCAGTCCACTGAGGCCGTTGATAAGGCAGCTCGATGGTATAGCTCCCCACAGGTGGAGCTAGGCCTCAGGGCAGTGTATGACAGGGAATGCAGCACAGGCGAGACCGAGCCAGGTCAGAGCAAGAACAGGGACAGACACGATAGTCACTTCAGTACATTTTACTGAAGGAAATTCAGGCACATCCTGGAGCGCTGTAGGGTGAAGGGTGCATGTCAGGATCCTCCCCAATGAGCGGTTTTTGGGCCTCCTGCTTCTTGCCTCTGCGTAGTAAGTTTCTGACCTGCCTGGAGCTAGGCCTAACTTTGTCTCTGTCCTGCGCTGGCTGACCTTGTGGTAGGGCCTTTTCTTGGATTACACGCACCTTAGCTGCGGGCCTATGTGTCTCCTGGCTCTGTTACATATCAGCACTTTAGCGATCCTGGGACTTGTAGTTCTCCAGGGATTCCGGTTTATCTTACTGGGTCGTGGAGATCCTGTAAGCTTCGGACCCGGTGTCCGGTAACCGCTTCGGGTTGAGCCAATTAAGCTCCTCTGCCCCCTATGTGCTAACTCTATACTCGCCTTCGGCCTACTCGCGCCCTCACTAGGCTACTCACACTAACGGCAGCTTGCCGCGCTTCACCGATCTTATGGCGCCGGCACGCCTAAAGCTCACCACTCTGAGCTACAACTGAGTCTGGATCTGGATAAGCTACACTGCAGGATAGCAATTGCAGGAGCTGGAACAGGCTTTTGTCCTCTGAGGTAACTCCTCTCAGGCTGTACTGGACTCACTGCTAAACCAGAATAGACTAACTCTGACTAACTGCCGCCTGGCTCCACCTTCCCTATTTATCTATCCCTAACGGGTTCCCTCTGGTGGTCTGAGGTGTAAGGTGGAGATGTGTGAATGGTTATGGGGGCCTCTTGTGGAGGAATCCTTCAATACACCCTTCTAGGATCTGTGATACACAGCTGGGCATCACATTTGAACACTATACTGAGCTGCCTAGCTCCACCCTCCCTATACATATCCCTAATGGGCTCCCTCTGCTGGTCTGAGGTGGTAGGGTGGAGGTGTGTGAATGTGTGAGGGCCTCTTGTGGAGAAGTCCATCCATGCACCCTTCTGGGTTCTGTGGCAAGAATGCACAGCAGGGCGCCACATATGTCCTGGTACCTATTTTAACCCCATGAATATTGTTGTTTTTCCTTTTTGCATTGACCAAGAGTTCCATCTCTATCACGTACAGAAGGGGGGACAGAGGGCACCCTTGTCTAGTCCCGTTTCGTATCGCAAAAGGTAAGGACAAGGTTCCATTGACCCTAACTCTAGCAGTAGGGCCAGAGTACAGGGAAAAAATTAACTGTAAAAATTGTGGTCCAATGCCTATTTGACATAATGCCTCCTTCATAAACCCCCAATGAACCCTGTCAAAGGCCTTCTCTGAATCAACAGATAAAAGGCCCATATATATGGAGCGACTTTTAGCTTTAGAGATTAGCAACATGCTCATAATAGTGTTGTCTCTTGCCTCTCGGCCCTGAATAAATCCTACTTGATCCTACTTGATCAGTATTTATAAGAGAGGGCAACAATGGGGTAAGTCTTTCTGTTAGTATTTTTGAGAGTAGTATAATGTCTACATTTATTAATGATATGGGTCTATAATTAGCTGTGATTGTAAGATCCTTACCTGGTTTAGGGAGAACGTTAATATGAGCTTCCAATGATTGGGGGACAAAACATGTCTTATCATTTAATGAATTAAAGGTTTTGTTCATAACAGGGGATAGCTGAGTTTTAAGGGACTTATAGAATGCTGGAGTAAATCCGTCTGGGCCAGGACTTTTACCAGATGGTGTAGATTGAATTGCAAGATTGACCTCCTGCTCTGTAATGTCCTTTTCCAGTGACTCAGAAACATGACTATCTAAAGAGGTTAAAGAAGTATCTTGTATGTACTCCTTAATTCGGATAGATAGGTCAGAAGGGGAGAGATCAGAGTATTGCCCTTTAATATTGTACTTCTCATAGTATGAGCGGAATATGTCAATGATTTCTGTAGGATTATGAGCTTCCTCCCCATTTTGTTTTTTGATATTTGGAACGTATGCCGCCACAGAGCAAGGGTGAAGCAACCTTGAGAGTGCCCGTCCACATTTATCTGACGATTCATAAAAAAAGTTTTTAATTACCTCCCTGTGTCTTAGATATTTTTGGTCTAGCAAGATCTTGAGAACATTCCTTTTTTCAGATAATTCTGCAAGAGTGTTAGGCGACAACGTAGGTTTATGCGAGACCTCAAGTGTGTGTATCTGTCTCAAAAGGTCATTTACCTTTAGAGTTCTCTCCTTTTTGAGTTTTGAACCATGCTTAATCAACACGCCTCTCATGACACATTTTAAAGTTTCCCATTGCAGAGGTATTGAGGTCTGATCTGCTTTATGAATCTGCAAAAAAGAATCAATAGAATCCTTTAATTCTGCCATACAGATTTTGTCTTTTAGAAAGTGATCATTCATTTTCCATGTCCATGAACGCTGGACCAGGGAGGGTACAGTGTCCATTTTAGGACATGATCAGATATCAAAATCAAGCATCGGAATGATGTCAGTTTGAGGCTAAATACCCTGTCTGACAAGTGATTCTAACAAGCGATCCAGACAAGTAATTTTGACAAGTGATTTTGACAGGTGATTCTGACGAGTGATTTTGACGAGTGATTTTGATGAGTGATTCTGACAAGTGATTCTGACAAGTGATTTTGACAAGTGATTTTGATGAGTGATTTTGACGAGTGATTCTGATGAGTGATTTTGACAAATGATTTTGAGAAGTCATTCTGACAAGTGATTCTGACAAGTGATTTTGACAAATCATTCTGAAAAGTGATCCTTACAAGTGATTTTGACAAGTGATTTTGACGAGTGATTTTGATGAGTGATTCTGACAAGTGATTTTGACAAGTGATTCTGACAAGTGATTTTGACGAGTGATTCTGACAAATGATTCTGACGAGTGATTCTGACGAGTGATTTTGACAAGTGATTTTGACAAGTGATTTTGACGAGTGATTCTGACGAGTGATTTTGATGAGTGATTCTGACAAGTGATTCTGACGAGTGATTTTGACTAGTGATTCTGACGAGTGATTCTGACGAGTGATTTTGACAAGTGACTCTGACAAGTGATTTTGACAAATGATTCTGACAAGTGATCCTTACAAGTGATTTTGACAAGTGATTTTGATGAGTGATTTTGACGAGAGATTCTGACGAGTGATTCTGACGAGTGATTTTGACAAGTGATTCTGACAAGTGATTTTGACAAATGATTCTGACAAGTGATCCTTACAAGTGATTTTGACAAGTGATTTTGACAAGTGATTTTGACGAGTGATTCTGACAAGTGATTTTGATGAGTGATTCTGACAAGTGATTTTGACAAGTGATTTTGACAAGTGATTCTGACAAGTGATTTTGACAAGTGATTCTGACAAGTGATTTTGACGAGTGATTTTGACGAGTGATTCTGACGAGTGATTTTGACAAGTGATTTTGACAAGTGATTTTGACAAGTGATTCTGACAAGTGATTTTGATGAGTGATTCTGATGAGTGATTTTGATGAGTGATTCTGACGAGTGACTTTGACAAGTCATTCTGACAAGTGACTTTGACAAGTGATTTTTACATCTATAATAATAAAAAAAAAAATAACTTCGCTGATGGGACTTGAACCCAAAATTCTGTATTCCAAATACAGTGCACTAACCAATAAGCTAGAAACTCAGTTGTGAAAGCTTTGGATTTGTATTTGCTTATATAATTTTCAGTGCAAACTGGTCTATAACTCATTGGGACTTATGCACAGACTTCAAGCAAGCCAAATTCAAATGATGTTTGATTTTGATGTGTGAGTCTGATGTGTTACTTTCTTCAAACATCAGAATCAAAATCATAATGACTTTTAGTCACCCTGAGTATTTTCATGGTTAATGTCATAAGACAAGAAAAGCTACAAGCTACCATTACTTGACTGGATAGCGCAATGGTAAAACATCAGCCTCTGAAATTACAGTGTCAGAATTCAAATCCTGATAGAAATACGAATTTTTTTTTAAATTAATTATGCCTATTTAGCACATAAACTACAGGGGTGTTTTACTTTTAATATCTGACACTCTGATTGTCATCCTGAAGTGTTACGAGTTTCAGACACGCTGTCTATTTGCATGTTAAATTACATAGCCAAAGTAAATCACTTGGCAGACTCACTTGTCAAAATCACTTGTCAAAATCATTTGTCAAAATCACTCGTCATAATCACTCATCAAAATCACACGTCAAAATCATTCATCAAAATCACTTGTCAGAATCACTCGTCAAAATCACTCGTCAAAATCACTCGTCAGAATCACTCGTCAAAATCACTTGTCAGAATCACTCGTCAAAATCACTCGTCAGAATCACATGTCAGAATCACTCGTCAGAATCACTCGTCTAAATCACTCGTCAAAATCACTCGTCAAAACCACTCGTCAAAATCACTTGTCAGAATTACTTGCCAGAATCACTTGCAGGAATCACTCGTCAAAATCACTCATCAAAATCACTTGTCAAAATCACTCATCAGAATCACTCATCAAAATCACTCGTCAAAATCACTTGTCAGAATCACTTATCAAAATCAGTTCTCAGACAGGGTATTTAGCCTCAAACTGACATCATTCTGATGTTTGATTTTGATATCTGATCATGTGCTAAAATGGACACTGTAGAAGGGAACGGAAATAGATAGGAAGATTGGGGCATGGTCAGACCACAATATGTCACCTATTGTAGCAGATGGGTTCCAAGAGAGAGCGTGATGACTCAACAGGAAGAAATCAATTCATAAAGAAAAAATGACGTATACGAACATATGCAAATAAACCCAAAGTTTATTATAAATGCAAGATATAACAAGCATACACAATGAAGAGAATGGCATAAATACATTGGTAGTAAGCTAATAAGAGAAATACCACAAACTGAATAACCACATACTAGAAAGTTTAAGAATCAATAATTGTAGTAAGTAAGGGTATGGGTATGTCAAGCATATGCCATAACCCAGCTACAAAAGTGTAAAGTATCAAGAAACTTATACTTAGGGGTGACGATACCTGGACTGACATACTGACAAACACATGTGAGTAATAGTATATATTTATCCATCTTTGAGTGCTAAATGGATTTACCTTTTTACTACTTATTTATGCACTGTGCACTTTAGCATCTCAATGGAGTTTCTTGATACTTTACACTTTTGTAGCTGGGTTATGGCATATGCTTGACATACCCATACCCTTACTTACCCCAATTATTGATTCTTAAACTTTCTAGTATGTGGTTATTCAGTTTGTGGTATCTCTCTTATTAGCTTACTACCAATGTATTTATGCCATTCTCTTCACTGTGTATGTTTTTTATATCTTGCATTTATAATAAACTTTGTTTTTTTTTGCATATGAATGTTCGTATACGTCATTTTTTCTTTATGAGTTGCTCTTGGAGACGTTGAACAGATTCTGATTGTTCTATCGTAGAGAATTAACTATATATGTGGTCTTGGTGGTCAACCTATTTGCCTCAGGAAGAAATCAATGCGACTATATGAGCCATGGGTAGGAGAAAAATATGTATAATCCTTACCCTGAGTATTTAAAATGCAGCAAACATCTGTCAACCTGAGGGCATGGATGACCCATTTCAATGAACGAAGCTGTCTCAGAGGGACGACACTCCTTCCTGAGGAGGAGTCTAACGCGGCATTCCATGTGAAGTTGAAGTCTCCACCTGCAATCAGAACTCCGTCTGCAAAATCAGAGAGGGACGTTAAAAAGGACCTACATGTGCAGATCTGATCTTTATTAGGGAGGTACCAGTTTGCTATTCTATATTTTGATTCTGCTATTTTGAGTTTGAGGAACACATATCTGACTTGATCATCAATGAGAGAGTCTATGAGAGTATAGGCCAACGACTTGTGTATGGCTATGGATACACCCTTAGAGCGTGAATCCGGATTAGTGCTGTGGAACCACCGAGAGTAATACCTATCTCCAAAAACAGGCATATGCCCAGTTTTAAAGTGCATTTCCTGTAACATAAGAACCTGGACTCTTTGTTTGTGCCTAGAGTACAAAATTTGTGAACGTTTCTGTGGGACATTAAAGCCTCTTACATTCAGTGAGCCTACTTTAACAGAGGACATGATTACCAAGGGGGACGAAAGGAGTGGGGCAAGAAGGAAAACGGAAATACACAGAAAACTAAGAAGAAATTACGGGATATATAAAATAAAAACCAAAACAAAATTATATAACAAAATGAAAGCAAAACAATCTGATGAGGGGAAATAGGTATATTTTACACCTGCACAGCAGAGTGTAAACCCCCCTGGGAGGATGGGCTTTCTACTGGGGAGCTCCCCCCCAAACCAGACATCAGGCCATACCATTTTGTCTTAAAACCTATGATAGAAAAGCAGCCAAAAGCTGTCAAAGATTAGCATCTACTTATCATTATATTAAACGTTGAATCAGTATATCACATATCCTTATGGAATAATATCCATATTGTCCAAGAACGGAATATTATTGACATAATATAATCAAATCTTATTATTGAGAGCCAGTCATATAAATGAATTATTCGTAATATCAACTATACTCATTGCTGAAAACATTTTAGAGGAATATAACACTCTAATATCTTTCACAAGATTGACTAGCGCTGAAGGCTAGCGTATTGTCCACAGGATCCATTTGTAATAGACGATTCAATCTGGGGAGTGAGGGATATGTTTTCCATTGTTCCCTCTCCTGAATTCTTCTCTGGATTTGTTTCTTGTCGCTCTTTATGGTCGTGGATTGAGATCCGACTTGGGGCCTCCCGGGAGACTCGGCCAATCCTCTGTTGGTTTAGATACGTGGGGAATCCCCAAACCTGTAACAAAAGCCGGAATGTCTCAAGGGCAACGTATCACATGTAAAGCCCCTGAATGGCGAACCTGTAGACAGAAAGGGAAACCCCAAGAGTATAGAATGTTCTGCTGTCTCAGAACCTCTAATAGAGTCTTTAATGCCTTCCTCTTCTGTAGTGTGTGGCGCGATAGATCAGACATGAGTTGTATAGGATATTCTTGATATAAAATAGAATCACATCGTGAGGTTTTGTCGCATCAGAGGATCTGGGGCCCAAGGACCTATAAGCCCTATCTAGCTCCAACTCATTCTCTAAGGGCAGACCCAAGATAGAGTTAAACAAATGACGTAGTGTCTCATCCAGTTCATGGTGTTCAATTGTCTCTGGAAGTCCTCTAATCATAATATTGTTGCGCCTTCCTCTGTTTTCAATATCATCTATCAAATCTGTTAGGTATTCCAGTTGGTATGAGTGAGAAGACAAAGTTTGTTCCTGAGAATTTACTTGTTGAGCGATGGATGCTGTATGTGATTCAGCAGCAGACACTTTTTCTGTTAACTCTTGCATGTCCCCTCTACGGGAGGCTGCTTCAGCCCTGTAAGAGGACTCCAGTCTAGACATATAATTCTCCATGTGCCTCTGGTTGGAATAGCTCGTATTCGATCTCTGAGGTCTCTCCACACTGCCTCACATTGCAATGAGTCATCCTGTTGGTTCTCCTCTGAGCAGCCAGGGGAAGAAGAATGTAATAATGCAGGGAAGGAGCCTCTCTCAGGGGAACTCCGGGCATCAGTGTGTGACTGGGGCCTCTGCAGGTCTGGACCCGCAGCAGAGATAAGTACTGCCCAATCTGGTATGTCCAGGGGCCGGGGCACCAAGTGATCCTCCACCACGCACCTGAGCTCCGAAGGCGCAAAGCCGGAATCTGCCATCTTGGACTGAGGGAGACCCCCGCAGCAGCAACAAGGCCTCCCGCGTCTCCCCAAGTCCGGGAAGCCAGGACCGCGTCCTCCGCCGATGAAGGTATCGTCCGCTCTGCTAATGTTGATGTGGGGGAGCATTTACCCCAGGACCTTTGGACCTCCGATGCAGGAGATGAGGAGCGCTAGGCAGGGACAGCCGATGTCATCTTAGATCCCACTCTTGCAGGAGAGGCAGATGCTGCAATTTCTTAGGTAGCGGGTAATATTTGTTGGAGGGACCCGCTGAGTACTCACACTGGTCTGCATTATATTCTTCTTCTTTTTTGCCGGCATTGGAAGTGTTTTGACCTGATTTGAAGTGATAGGCATGCCCTGAAGCTGGTCTAGGGATGGGAGCAGACAACCATGCGACTTCACTCCTCCATAGCCAGGCCACGCCCCCCCATTCAAAGAAATTTCAACAAATTCTTGATGTAAACATTAAGATTTGAGAGTCCTCAGTGGCTGATACCTTTTAATGGTTAACTGAAAAGATGGTAACAAGTTGCAAGCTTTCGAGGCTACTCAGGTCTCTTCATCAGGCATAGTATGACACAAAATCTGAAGAGTCACATATTTATACACAATAAGACACAGAAATAATGAAATAGATGAGACAGGTAATGTAAAGCAGAGCTATAACTGTGGGAGAAAGGTAAACAGTTCTGGCTGTAAATATTGGTTTAGTTCATAGATAAGGACTGTGAAAGTTTTATTGTCTAATGATTGAGATTTCGAGGGTTATGATGACCCCAATGCTCTGTGAAGCTCATTCCTTAGTTGATGTAAGTAAAGAAAGCAAAGAAAGGAGCGCAAATAGCGCTGTTATCCAATAGACAGCAGTAAAGATAAAAGGGAAATTGCTCACCTCTGTGAGAATTCCAGCAGACCCTTAAACCGCAGGGGTTAAACGAAATCACAGAAGTTTTTCTTTGAGAATTCCAGCAGTCACTTTTTACACCTCCCCAGTTCTTTTTCAATACCCAACATATAGCCACCTATCCCCAAACCCACACTCCTGTTAGCACCACTCACATTACAGCCTTCAAGTTACCTCTCACCACTCTTACAGCTCCTTTTTTCAGCTGACAATATAAATCAGGAGCCCTAGTGTAGTGGGCTATGTGCCTAGAGTGACTGCACCCAGCAACTTAAGCAAGTATTTAAGTTCTAGCCCTCCATGGTTCATCATGATTAATATTACACCCATATTTTATTATGTTTAAAAGAAAAGATTTTTTAATTAATCTCTAAATATTTTAAATTACTTTGTACTTCTTTTCTCCTCTTGAGCAAATGTTCATGTGCATTATGATTTTTAGATGTGTTTCCAAGATTTCCTTCAACTTTTTTTTCTGTCTCTCGCTCCTTTTTTTTTCCCTCATTTTGGCGCCAAGGGGTGCTTTGGCAGTTTTTTTCTTCACTCCATGTGCTAGCATGTGTGTATATATACCTTCCATGTTGTAACAAGTAGCAGCTATGTTCCTGAAGAAGTGGACGGGATGTCAACAAAGCACGTAGTCTTTTAGAGCTTTTACAGTCTCCAATAAATGCTGGGAACATTATCCATCTCTGGCATATATATACATTTTTTCATGGAGGAGCGCGGTGATTAATGGCACCTTTATCATCTGTATACTAGACTACTCGAAGATCCCAAGGGACCTGTGCCTGCTGCAGCACCTCAGCATATACTTTCTCATGAGTTGTGCATTTCACAACCCACAAAGGTGAGCAATTTCCCTTTTATCTTTACTGTTGTCTATTGGATATCAGCGCTACTTGCGCTCCTTTCTTTACTTATTTGAGTTATTGCCAACTGAACTGGGGACAGCAGCGCACTTTGGTTAATTTGGGAGCAGCATTAGCGAATCCATACCATTAACATGGAATATTTTGACAGACGCATGTCAACCAGAGAACGGCTTATTAAACAAGCCATGGGAATCACTATCCCATACTCTGATGAATCTTTCACCTTAAATTCAATGGACTTCAATGAAGAGGACACCAACACTATAAAGAATTTGTTTAATGAATTTGAGGAATCACTTAAAGATGAGCTACGTCTCGACCTGGACATTCGTTTTCTAAGGATTTATATGGAGGAGAAACTATGTCCTCGGGGTTTGAGAATAACAATTCCCTCACCATTCCCTGAGGACAAACCATTTAATAAGGAATGGACTACTATTTTGGACACGTGCATGCACAATCTGCTAAAAAGTATACATACAAAAAGGTCAGAAATATGTCTAACAATTACTAATAGAATATTTGATATCGCAAAAAACCTATTACCATTTGAAACCCATCCTGTGTTTGGAAAGATTGATAGCAATATTGCAACAAGTATTTTACAGAATGTGCATGAAATTATCTTAAAAAAGGCAAAAAACTACAGAGAGATAGGGATGATTACAAAGGACTAACTAGTACTACCTCACGTACTAAAACGTCGGTCATATCCAGTGATCAGTCATCTGATCCTTTGAGAACAGTGGGTTCCTATCCTCCTCCCCACAAAGGAAGGATGTTCTCTAATAGTTATTACCATAAGAATAAGAACAATAACAATAAGACTTACAACCGCACACCTGCATTCACACATAGCAAAAAACAACTCAGGTTGTCAAATGCTAACGATAGAACGAAAGACGGACAGAAGGTTGTAATTAATATGCGCATATCTACTACTGTTAACTCTCCACAGAGCACTAGCAGTAATAAGAGTCTGGTCTCTATCATGTCTCCCACCTGCAATACTATGGGTAGTGCAGTTCCTAAAAGGCTGGTAATGCATCAGGAGGAGACGAATAATGATAGTATAGCAGTCAATCCTTATGACACAACATTACACACTAAATTAAGAAAAAAATCCAACTTCTATTCTGTGGAGAGTAAAAGCCACCAGATAGATACTTTTTGCGACATCACTCTCCAAGATTTCAAGGAGGTTATGAGGACTCCAATCTCATACAGAGATAATAATATAAACCGACAAGAGAAGTTAGCACTTAATAATATTTGAAATAATAGGGATATAGTCCTCAGATCAGCGGACAAGACGGGTGGTATAGTTATCCAGGATTATGATGTGTATACAAAAGAAGCACTCCAGATATTGAGTGATGATAACTATTACAAAGAGATTTTGTATAATCCCATTTTGAAAATGATCCCTATATATAAGAAACTGATATCTAAAGCAGTAGATGAGAATATATTAAATGACAACAAAAGAAAGTGCTTGACTGTCCAAAGTCCTTGTATGCCCTTCTTTTATCATCTTCCCAAATTTCATAAGGATGAAAAAAAAACTCCAGGGAGACCGATTATATCGGGGATAGGCTCCCTTACATCAAATCTGGCTGAATACTTTGATATACTACTACAACCACCTGTCAAAAATTTAAAGAGTTACCTGCAAAACTCCAGCCATCTTCTTAGATTAACCTATGACATCAAATGGAAAAAAATCATGCACTTTCCTTAGCCTAGATGTTAACTCTTTATATACCAATATTGATGTTGGTCTATTATGCATAGAGTATGTAATTTCCAGAGACATACGGCTGTCTTCCAGCCAGAGATCTTTTAATATAGCAGGTTTATCTTTCATCCTAAAAAACAATTTTTTACCTTTCTAGATAAGACCTACCATCAAATTAAGGGAGTAGCAATGGGCTCTAAAGTACCACCTACCTTTGCCAATTTATTCATGGGATTATTTGAGCAAGTTTTTATTTACCAGGGAGACTTCCATAAGGGGGTTGTATTTTATAGAAGATACATAGACGATCTGATCTTCATCATTAACAGGAACATCACTGATCCCACCATTTTTTTTAATTTCCTCAATACAAATAATTGGGGCATCTCTTTCAATCAGGACAGTAATGAACTCACAATTAATTTTTTTAGATCTAGTTTTATATGTAGAGGAAGACAGGATACTTAGCAAAACTTTCTTCAAATCAGTGGACACTAATAGCTATATTCATTTCACTATTGGTCACTACAGAAAATGGCTCACCAATATTCCCCGCTATCAGTTTCAAAGACTTCGTAGGAGCTGCTCAACAGAAATCGAATATGACTAACAGTCAGAGATTCTCAAAAAAAGGTTCCAACAGAAATATTCTGAGACATTGGTTGTAGAATCTTGCAAACAGGTCAAAGAAAGATATGACCAGGGCTCATTACTTATGGCTTCAACACACAAAAATGATGTAAGTTTTGAACATGAACAGAAATTCTTTACTACATACAATCAACAACACAAGAAAATTAGAGAAATTATTCAAAAAAACTGGCATATTCTATTAAATGACCAGACATTAAAACAGGCATTACCAAAAAAACCCTCTCTAATCTTTAGAAGGGCACCGACACTTAGGAATATCTTGGGTCCCAGTAGATTGTGTGGACATGGAACATTGATTAATAAGAATAATGAAAAAGTCAGGGACAATATGGTCTCCAAGTGTGGTAAAAGAGGTTGCAAGTGCTGTGAATCTATTTTGCATTCCATAGACAATTTCACTTCTGTAGCCACTAGTGAGAATTTCAATATCTCTCATCCCATGTCATGTGGAACTTATTATGTGATATATGTCATCGAGTACAGTTGCCCCAAACAGTATGTGGGCAGAACCACCCAGGCACTACATAATAGGTTGAATTCACATAGACATAATATCACCACAGGATTTATTAAACATGGGCTGTCCCGACATATGGTCCTTCATCACAAACAGGACCTTAGGGAATTAAGGGTATTACTTTTTGAGCACATTTCTATTGACACTCCAAATAGGGTGCAATGTTTAAAAGAAATCTACTGGATTTATAAACTAAAGACGCTTAAACCGCAGGGGTTAAACAAAATCACAGAAGTTTTTCTTTGAGAATTCCAGCAGTCACTTTTTACACCTCCCCAGTTCTTTTTCAATAAACAACATATAGCCACCTCTCCCCAAACCCACACTCCTGTTATCACCGCCCACATTATAGCCTTCCAGTTACCTCTCACCACTCTTACAGATCTGTTTTTCAGCTGACAAAACAAATCAGGAGCCCTAGTGTAGCGGGCTATGTGCCTAGTGTGACTGTACACAGCAACTTGAGCAAGAATTTAAGTTCTAGCCCTCCATGGTTCATCATGATTAATATGAAAATTATTGGTATTAAAAGGTCATTTCAAATCTCAGGGAGACAGAAAAATTTGGCAATATAAACTAATGGTGACCTTTGACACCTTCAGAGCAGGAATGAATGAGTTGCATGGATTTATGTCATTCTACATCAACTAAGGAATGTGCTCCTCAGAGCTTTGGGGTCATCATAAACCTGGACCAGACCTCAATCACTGGACAATAAAACTTTCACAGTCCTTATCTATGAACTAATCCAATATTTACAGCCAGAACTGTTTACCTTTCTCCCACAGTAATAGCTCTGCTTTACGTTACCTGTCTCATCTATTGCATTATTTCTGTGTCCTATTGTGTATAAATATGTGACTCTTCAGATTTTGTGTCATACTATGCCTGATGAAGAGACCTGAGTAGTCTCGAAAGCTTGCAACTTGATAACCATTAAAAGGTATCAGCCACTGAGGACTCTCAAATCTTAATATTTTTCTAATAATTTTTCCATGGCTAACACTGTACTAAAATATATATTTTCCCTGATGTAAACATAACACCATCTGTAATAAGCTAAAGTTGAAAAGAGGATGGCTTCTACAAATGGATAATGATCCTAAACACGTCAAAATCAAGATCTTCACTGGTAAAGCCCCCCACTCATAACACATTAGGTAGCTGTCAGCCAAAAGATTGTTCAACTGACAGCCATCTCTTCTGAGCCCCTTATATACAAGAACGCTCAGCTTGGCTCCTGTGTTCTCTATGAGAGCGACTAATAGATTCCACTGGCAGCGGCTTATCTGCTGGAAAACAGAATGAGCTACCATTGGAAATACAACATGCAGGCTCCTTCTCTCCTCCAACATCATCTGTAGGGTACGTTCATATGACTGTATTGTCGTTCCCAGTGTTTTCCGTGAAAAAACTGACAGAACTAGACACAGACAGATCTAGGTCCATTGGGCTGTTTAGATATGTGTTTGAAAAAAAGCAAGTGAAAAAAATCATAGCACGCATAGGTTCTTCCTTACAATGGATGAGAGTAAGCCATTCAAGTCCAAAGGTGCACAAAAAAACAGATCCCACACAGATCATCCATATAGCTTCCATTTTTTTATGGATACATTTCCATTATTAACCTAGAAAACTGTATTTGGTCTTGTGAATGATAATAACTGTTGATGGAAAAGAAGGATGGTGTACAGACCACAACTGACCACCAAACTGATGAAAATCATCCATTTTTCCGGATGAAAAGATAAATGTCCCTTTCTTGTCTGTTGTCAGATTCTCGCTGCTCCACAGTCTGGGAATTCTGCTGGATTTTTTATTTTATAATGCATCAAATGTTTTCTCCTGGTGAAAGGTCTGGACTGCAGGTGGCCGGTTCTTCACCTGAACTCTTCCTCTTCGATGCCATGCTGCTGTGATGGATGTAGTATGTGGTTTAGCATTGTCTTGCCAAAATATGCAAAAAAAGATCCAACAAATACACAGAAAAAAAGTATGCAAAAAGAGGGATAACCTAAAAATCTAAAAATAGTCAATGCTTATTAACATGCAAGACATATTAAAAATATTTAAAAAGCACAAATGGCTGTAAGCCTGTAACATAAATTTTCCAGACCACAGCACTATAGTGCTAGGATCTACCCTGTCTGTCAATAAGGTAATTTAGGAACCCAAAAGTTAATACCACCTTAATACAGATATATTACTGTATAATATACCAATAATATGAAAATTGTTACATCAATGACCCAGGCCCTAAAATAAGGGCAAGTATTAAAGTGTATAGTGGGTTAAAGATATACACTCCCAATAAATAATGCACAAAAGCACAAAATAAAAGATGATAAAGAGGAGTGTATACAACAATTGTATGATAGAGTCAGAAAAGTTGCAGAAAAATCCTACTGCCGGCACAATAGCAAATAGCCACACAGAGTGAAGGTAAATGTGAAGTTTGTGCCACCTGGGTCATAGATATAACAATTTTCATATTATTGGTATAGCTGTGATTTGGGGTATATTGTAATATACCTTTATTAAGGTGGTATCAACTTTTGGTTTCCTAAATTACCTTATTGACAGACAGGGTAGATCCTAGCATTATAGAGCTGCGGTCTGGAAAATTTGTCATTTGTGCTTTTTAAATATTTTTAATATGTCTTGTTTGGCTTGTATGTTAATATACATTGACTATTTTTAGGTGATCCCTCTTTTTGCAACACCTCTGTATAAGGCTCATCATTGATCACGCCTTTCATGTGTAAGCTGCCCGTGTCAGAGGCACTAATGCAGCCCCAGACCATCAGAGATGCAGGAACTAAGCGCTGATAACAAGCTGGATGGTCCCTCTGCTCTGCAGTCTGCAGGACAAGGCGTCCACAGTTTCCATAAATAATTTCATATTTTTATTCATCCGACCTCAGAACAGTTAATATCTTCTGATCTGATTTCTATGTTCTGCAGTGAATATAATATGGCTAAAAGAGATTTCCAAATCATTACATTCCTGTTCTCTTTATACATTTACACAGCGTCACAAGTTTTTTGGAATTGGGGTTGTAAATATATCTATAAATATTTCTATCTACATGTGTACATCCATCAGAATAACTGCTCTTAGCGATGTCACAATATCAGAGTTCTAGAATGTTGATGTCACACAAGTTATGAAGTCACAATATGAAGAACTGATAAAACTTCTGCTCACGGCCTCCTCCACTGAGGGTTATAGAATTTGTGGAGTGAGGATATTTTTGCAATTCTGATTGAGTGAGCAAAATGTCTGAGTATAAGCGCAAACGTCGCTTTATTATTGAGTCTATTACAGAGAGCAGCGGTATTGATGACCAGGTGAGTGGCGGATTCTGGAGTATGTTGTCTATTTGAAATTCTGGAAATTTGAAGACTTTTTTTTACTTTTTATTATTTCCTTTTCCCAGTTACTGGTCAATAAAAAATGCCGCAGAGTTTTTGCGTCCGACACAGAGGACAGCAGCGGTGATGAGAATCTCCATCAGGTGAGCGCTCACTTCTCTCCAGCACTGTCTGCGGCTCTGGGGGTCTACTGGAGATCAGGGGACGCCCCATTCTGTGATTATGCCACTGTATCGCTGCTAATCCTTCATTCTCAAGGTCTTTATATTTCTTTATTTCAGTCTCATCCACTTATTTCAAGGTCTCCAAGGAGCCTTGAAGATGAAGATGGTGGCTCTGGTCCCCACCTGCTATACATAGAGTCAGGCATGTAATAAAGCGTCTGGAAGGATCATAAATTCCTTCCTGTAAAATAAGAAAATTAGATTTCTATTGATTAGGAAAACTGAACGACACAGAAGTAAATGACGATGTTTCTTCTTTTCTCCAGAGCCCAATTCTCCCCGATTCAGCTTTGTGCAGGAGGAGACAGCAAGGTAATGTATTCCTATATATCCGTTTCATCTGGGTCATGTTCATGATATCTGGTCGCTAGATGGCGCTATTATTAGCATATTTTCAGATAAGGTGTCAGCTGTGTGTCTGCAGGTCGTGTACGGTCTTAGTATATATCCAGTAGTGATGTGTGATCCTCTTTGATGCTTTGCTACCAGGAGACAGGAGCGTCCCATCAATTACTGTTTCCTGAGAAATCTGTCTTCACCCACGTCCAAATATGTCACTGACTTCCGTAAGAACAAACAGGAGCTGGTACGACGTCTGTACAAGTTTTATAACAGGACCGTCTTTGAGAACCAGGTATTCAGTTATAACACACAGCTTGGTATAGGGTTATAGGGGATGAAGGTTTAGAGCTAGGGATAGTGTATCCAGTGTATATAGTATATACCTCTATATTCTGTATGTATAGGGTGATACGAGGCAAAGGGTTAGAGCTAGGGATAGTGTATCCAGTGTATATAGTATATACCTCTACATTCTGTATGTATATGGTGATATGAGTCGAAGGGTTAGAGCTAGGGATAGTGTATCCAGTGTATATAGTATATACCTCTATATTCTGTGTGTATATGGTGATATAAGGTGAAGCGTTAGAGCTAGGGATACTGTATCCAGTGTATATAGTATATACCTCTACATTCTGTATGTATAGGTTGATAGGGGATGAAGGGTTAGAGCTAGGGATAGTGTATCCAGTGAACATAGTATATACCTCTTTATTCTGTATGTATATGGTGATACGAGGCAAAGGGTTAGAGCTAGGGATCGTGTATCCAGTGTATATAGCATATACCTCTACATTCTGTATGTATATGGTGATACGAGCCGAAGGGTTAGAGCTAAGGATTGTGTATCCAGTGTATATAGTATATACCTCTACATTCTGTATGTATATGGTGATACGAGGCAAAGGGTTAGAGCTAGGGTTAGTGTATCCAGTGTATATAGTATATACCTCTATATTCTGTACGTATATTGTGATAGGAGGATAAAGGATTACAGCTAGGGATGGTGTATCCAGTGTAAATAGCATATACCTCTATATTCTGTAGGTATGGGGTGGTATGGGAGATAGTGAGTAGATGGTTAAAGATAGGGTTAGGGTATCCAGTGTACATAGTATATACCTCTATATTCTGTAGGTGTGGGGTAATATGAGGGATAATGAATGGATGGTTAGAGCTAGGATTAATGTATCCAGTATATATAGTATATACCTCTATATTCTGTAGGTATGGGGTGATATTGAAGATAGTGAATGGAGGGTTAGAGCAAGGGTTAGTGTATCCAGTGTATATAGCATATACCTCTGTATTCTGTAGGTATGGGGTGATGTGGGGGATAGTGAATAGAGGGTTAGAGCTAGGGTCAGTGTATCCACTATATACAGTATATACCTCGATATTCTGTATTTCTACTTCCTCTGTAGCTTCCTGCATATATGGACATCAGCTGGAATAAAAGGCTGCGTAAAACAGCTGGTCGCACTGGATTCCTGGAGAACAACGGGGACCGCTACGCCATCATCCAGTTATCGGATAAAGTCTGCGATTCAGCAGGTAGTCGTCACATCCGGCACAATTTATAGATTAGCTGTGGTGAAATCTTCCCCACATCTTTACTCCTGATTGTTATTATATCCTGCTTTGTCCTTAGAACGACTCCAAGACACATTGATCCATGAGATGTGTCATGCTGCCTGCTGGGTCATCGATGGCAATGGAGAACTTGCCCATCACCAACTATGGGAGCAGTATTGTGAGAAGGTCGCACAGATCCACCCTGACCTTCCACCCATTACTGTATACCACAGTTGGGAGTACCACTACCCGGTGGTGTACCAATGCTCAGGGTGCCAGTACAGGTAAGATACGACTCAAATAAACTATGGACAGACGGGCGTCTGATACTGGTCGTGGGTGTATGTGCTACTACCACTGCTTGCTTCATGACTTCTGCAATCAATATGAAGGGGCTCTGTCATTGATGTTGGATGTGTGTGTACCTTTAGGATCAGTCTTTAATATCTTTAATAAGCTTTATCTCCCACTCCAGAGTCGGACGTTGGACGGATTCTCTCGACACCGAGAAGTTTGGGTGCGGCTACTGTGAGAACAAGTTGGTTCTAGTAACCACAACCTGAGAAGATCTATCAGCGACCATCCAGCTCCATCAATAGTCCGATCATCGGCTCGGCCAAGATAGCAGCACACAGATGAAGTCATCCAGAAGACTAGTGGAAAGTCACATCTCAGTCTTCCACCATTTTTCGGGCGTCACGGTGACTCAGTGGTTAGCACTGGTGTCTGCAGCACTCAGGTGGTGGAAACAAATATGACCACGGACATCTGCATGGAGTTTGTATGTCCTCCCCGTGTCTGCGTGGGTTTCCTCCGGGTTCTCCGGTTTCCTCCCACACTCCAAAAATATACTGATAGGTTAATTGGCTTATTCCAAATTGTCCCTAACATGAATTATGGTTCTCCCTGTACAGCGCTACAGACTATGTCATCGCTATATTATCGAGGGGAATCAAATTCATCATTAAATACAAATGCTTTAAACAAACTTATTATTGTAATGTTGCCTTGTGTCAGTAATTTCATACACAGATTATTTACAAAAAAGTTATGTCCTAAAGTGGGACGTCTGGAGGTGAGATTCTGCCATACCGATGGCCAGGGACAGGCATGCGGGTGCTAACACCTACATGGACTGGCAGGACAGGCTTAGACTGGTAATATACAGCGTATACACCCACAACGACTCACACACATCAAACCAAGCAAAGTCATCAAGTTTCAGAGCTCCCATAGAAATTAATGGTGATAGCCGCACATGCGCAGCCACCTTTCCATTTCTGACAGTGTGTAATGGGGTCGTTCTTGAGTTACATGTGGGTCCCTGATCTCAGCAATGGGACCTGCATCTATCAAACATTTATGACGTATGCTTTCGATAGAGGATGAAATAATGTCTTCAATGCGCTTCATCACGTGTCCACGGGCATGCTCGCGATTTCTAATGCTGACCCTATGCTGCTCTCTGATTCAGTTATGTCACCAGCAACATAGTGCATTAAGCATTAATGCTTTAAAGGGCACAGCTTAACTTTCCATCCTAATGTGGCACCTCAAACGTCACAAATTTTTCCAGGGCATTCATAAGGGGTATCTCTGCATTATCGTCCCGAACGGGGAAACAGCTGATCAGCGGATGTGCACGGTGCTGGACCCTCACTGATCTGATATTGATGACCTATTCTAAAGATATTCCACCAATTATCAAACACCTGAATAACTTCTTTAATTAGTTTAGGGGAGTGATTGAACCATTTTTAAGCCAAACACAATCCTTAATATTTATTCTTCACCGGAAGGTACAATGTGTTAAAAAACAGCTGATTATGGGGCCCATGGGCATTACCAGTATAGGAGACCCGCTCCTTTCTAATGGGAACATTTTTTTATGAGACCCTCCTCCACGTCTCTTCCAAGGGGCATTGGAGTGACTCCCAATTTTTAGCAGCCCTTGCATTCACTGCATAGCAAACACAATGGGAGACCCACTTTCTAATAATGGGAACATTGTTTTCATGAGGCCCTCTGACCTCCACGTCTTTTCCAAGGGGCATTGGAGTGCCTCCAAATTTTTGACAATCCTTGCATTCACTGCATAGGCAAACACAATGGGAGACCTACTTCCTAATAATGGGAAATTTGTTTTCAGGAGTCCCTCCTCTAAGTCTCTTCAAAGGGGTATTGGGGTGCGTCCAAATTTTCAAAGTGGTATTGGGGTGCGTCCAAATTTTGGGCAGCCCTGCCACTCACTGCATACGCAATAACAGTTTAGGAGACCTACTCTTTAGTAATGGGAACAATAAAACATAGCCGGCTGATGGCTCTCTAAGAATAGTGAGGGCCGATTGCTGGCCCTTTAAGAATAGTAAAGGCCGCCTGATGAACATTGCTGACAGAAGTGACCTGGGAGTCAGAAATGCTTCCAGGGGTCTTTCCCATACTGTCCCCATGTCATTTTAGCACTGTTCCCATCGATTTGGGCAATTTGCAATCTTCAGACCGCCCGGGGGAGGCACCTGAAAAATGCCCGAGTTTCCCATATACTTACATTGGGCTCGTTGCTCGGGTCGAGCACCCGAGTATTCCAATGTGCTCAGCCTGAGCATCAAGCACCCGAGCATTTTAGTGCTGGCCCATCACTACTCATAAGAGCACATTTATCTTTACAAACAACAGAACAGTGATAGCCGTCACATCTGTGTTCTGATACCTTAGCTCCCCAATAAGACATGGGAGTAAATCAATACTTTACAAGCTGCTCTGTGGCTGGGGGCACTGGTAAAATAGTGTCTTATTGTCATGCAAGGTGAGGGAAGGAACAGTGTACAAGGACAGGAATAGGGGGAAGGGGAAGGGAGCCCAACATCTAGAGAAAGGGGGAGTGGAGACCCCTAGGCAGATCTAATATCACCCTGACTACTCTATCATACTTATATAGGTTCATCTCCAATCGCAGAGCAGGAAACTTAATCCCTGAATGTCCCTAGAGCTAGGACCTAGGTAGGGAGGGACACTATATGAGGGGCAGCTTATGATAAGTGTTACTTCTCTTTTCTTTACATGATACCAGATTGATGGTGCTATTGTGGGCTGATGTTCTTCATAGACTTGTGTGAACAGCCCCTATTATATTCTTGCTCTGATGATTCAGAAGTTTGCTGTATATATGATACCTCTCTGTGGAGAATCAGCTTTAGGGATTCTCTTAACAATGTAAGAAAAACAAAGATTAACCACTGCATGTGATAGGGGTTATAAACTGGGCTCGGGTAATGATTGATAGAACTTATTCAGGAATTTATAAGCCCTACTAGCCCAGTTATTTGTAGTTATGTATTGTCTCTAAATTTCCCTAGAGCTGTCATTTTGCTTTATTGAACAGTTGTCGTCTTCTAATGTTTATTGAAATGGTCAGTCTCTGAATCTATACGTTCACTTCTTCCTATCTTTTTTCACCACTGTAGTTTTGTATTTATTAGGATAAATGTATTTATTAGTATAGAAGAATTTTTAGGGACATAAGGGACACCGTCGTTAAGCAGGGGCGCCACTTAACACAAATTATGGTGCCAACCTCCTCTGCCAGGAAGGTAGAGACATTAGGGATAAAGTAGGGACAGGTTTAGCCTGCACTCTCTCCTGATCAGTGTGTAACCTAATATGGATATTCCCTAATACTTTATTTTGTATTTTTGTTGTTTTGTCTATTGTGGATTGTTATAGTCCTTTTCAGATAATTTATTAAAAGTTACATTTTAGGGGTCTAATCTTCTATAGGTTTTTCATGCTAAATTAGGCCCTGTTTACATATTTTTTGCTAAGGTGTTTAACTGAACATTAGTCAGGCCCCACTGTAACTAAAGAAAACAAGGTAAACAAACAAAGGGGATACATTTAGCTTGAGAAGACACCAGAGAGGTAGGGCCAACTGTCCTCCAAGGCAAGTCCAAGAATGAACTAGCTGGCTACTAGTACTCCAGGCATAGACAGCAGAACATAGAACTATCACCAGTGACTCTCTGGAGACACAGAATTTTTAACTACCAAGCAAGGGTGTGTCAACCAGCAGCAGAAGTTGGAGGTCACCGCTGGGTACTAAAGGAAGAAGGATATCACTACACTACAGAGATGAGAGGATCAAGAAGGTGTCTGTAATGCCAAGCGCAGTGACCTTCTACAGCCGGATCCAGAGTGACTGTCTTTCACACTTGATACACCAGTGATATCTGATAAACAAAAAAAAATAAAATGTTGTAGGTACGTTCTCCTGAAATGGTTGCAACAGTCACAACTCCTATAAAAGCATGTAAAGGCTGCTGCAGGATGTCACGCACGGTGTGGGAAAGACTAAGTGCAACACGAAGGGAAGAAGGGGAGGAAGCAAAAACACTAGGGTAAGTGGGATTGGAGACCCCTAGGCAGATCTAATATCACCCTGCCTACCCTACCATCCCTATATAGGTTCCACATTTATCTCCGAACAGGACCCTAAACCCTGGATGACCCTAGAGCTAGACCCTAGATAGGGAGGGGGAAGGGTGAGCACTGGTCAGGACCTACTACAAACTATAGACAACAAGGTAGACAAACAAAGGGGATTAACTTAGCTTAAGAAGACACCAGAGGAGTAATGCCAACTGTCCTCCAAGGGCACCAGAGAAGACGCTAGCCGATTGCTAATGCTCCAAGCCTGTACATAGAAGTATTACCGGCAATTCCCTGGAGAAAACGTAGTGTTTTTAACTGCCAGGCAAGGGTGTGTCAATCAGCAGCAGGAGGGAGATTGCCACTGGGTCATAAAGGCAGAAGGATTAAGAAGGCATCTGTAATGCCAAGCGCAGTCACCTTCTACAGCCAGGTCTATTACACCTGTCACACCCTTGACACAGGACCACCAATAAATTCACATGAAGAAAATGAGAGGAATACGGTGGTTCAGAGTCCGAACTGCCCAGAGTTCAAAAGGTGTAGTCGCACACAAGGATTAAGCATGAATGTGGTTTATTGTGTCAATGCGTTTCAAGGTCTCCAAACCTCTTCATCAGGACCAAACCACAATGATTTTTATATATATACAGTACAGACCAAAAGTTTGGACACACCTCATTTAAAGATTTTTCTGCATTTTCATGACTATGAAAATTGTATATTCACACTGAAGGCATCAAAACTATGAATTAACACATGTGGAATTATATACTTAACAAAAAAGTGTGAAACAACTGAAAATATGTCTTATATTCTAGGTTCTTCAAAGTAGCCACCTTTTGCTTTGATGACTGCTTTGCACATTCTTGGCATTCTCTTGATGAGCTTCAAGAGGTAGTCACCGGAAATGGTCTTCCAACAATCTTGAAGGAGTTCCCAGAGATGCTTAGCACTCGTTGGCCCTTTTTGCCAGCTCACCCCAAACCATCTCGATTGGGTTCAGGTCTGGTGACTTTGGAAGCCAGGTCATTTGGCGTAGCACCCCATCACTCTCCTTCTTGGTCAAATAGCCCTTACACAGCCTGGAGGTGTGTTTGGGGTCATTGTCCTGTTGAAAAATAAATGATGGTCCAACTAAATGCAAATCGGATGGAATAGCATGCCGCTGCAAGATGCATTGGTAGTCATGCTGGTACAGTATGCCTTAAATTTTAAATAAATCCACAGTGTCACCAGCAAAGCACCCCCACACCATGACACCACCTCCTTCATGCTTCACGGTGGGAACCAGGCATGTAGAGTCCATCCATTCACCTTTTCTGCGTCGCACAAAGACACGGTGGTTGGAACCAAAGATCTCAAATTTGGACTCATCATACCAAAGCACAGATTTCCACTGGTCTAATGTCGATTCCTTGTGTTCTTTAATCCAAACAAGTCTCTTTTGCTTGTTGCCTGTCCTTAGCAGTGGTTTCCTAGCAGCTATTTTACCATGAAGGCCTGCTGCACAAAGTCTCCTCTTAACAGTTGTTGAAGAGATGTGTCTGCTGCTAGAACTCTGTGTGGCATTAACCTGGTCTCTAATCTGAGCTGCTGTTAACCTGCGATTTCTGAGGCTGGTGACTCGGATAAACTTATCCTCAGAAGCAGAGGTGACTCTTGGTCTTCCTTTCCTGGGGCGGTCCTCATGTGAGCCAGTTTCTTTGTAGCGCTTGTTGCTTTTTGCAACTGCACTTGAGGACACTTTCAAAGATTTCCCAATTTTTCGGACTGACTGACCTTCATTTCTAAAAGTAACAATGGCCACTCGTTTTTCTGTACTTAGCTGCTTTTTTCTTGCCATAATACAAATTCTAACAGTCTATTCAGTAGGACTATCAGCTGTGTATGCACCTGACTTCTGCACAACACAACTGATGGTCCCAACCCCATTTATAAGCCAAGAAATCCCACTTATTAAACCTGACAGGGCACACCAGTGAAGTGAAAACCATTTCCGATGACTACCTCTTGAAGCTCATCAAGAGAATGCCAAGAGTGTGCAAAGCAGTCATCAAAGCAAAAGGTGGCTACTTTGAAGAACCTAGAATATAAGACATATTTTCAGTTGTTTCACACTTTTTTGTTAAGTATATAATTCCACATGTGTTAATTCATAGTTTTGATGCCTTCAGTGTGAATGTACAATTTTTATAGTCATGAAAATACAGAAAAATCTGTAGGAGGTGTGTCCAAACTTTTGGTCTGTACTGTATATATATATATATATATATATATATATATATATATATATATATATATACATACATATATACACTGCTCAAAAAAATAAAGGGAACACTCAAATAACACATCCTAGATCTGAATGAATGAAATATTCTCATTGAATACTTTGTTCTGTACAAAGTTGAATGTGCTAACAACAAAATCGCACAAAAATCATCAATGGAAATCAAATTTATTAGCCAATGGAGGCCTCGATTTGGAGTAACCCCCAAAATTAAAGTGGAAAAACACACTACAGGCTGATCCAACTTAGATGTAATGTCCTCAAAACAAGTCAAAATGAGGCTCAGTATTGTGTGTAGCCTATACGTGCATGTATGACCTCCCTACAACGCCTGGGCATGCTCCTGATGAGGTTGCGGATGGTCTCCTGTGGGATCTCTTCCCAAACCTGGACTAAAGCATCCGCCAACTCCTGGACAGTCTGTGGTGCAACGTTGGTGGATGGAGCGAGACATGATGTCTCAGATGTGCTCAATCGGATTCAGGTCTCGGGAACGGGTGGGCCAGTCCATAGCTTCAATGCCCTCATGTTGCAGAACTGCTGACAAACTCCAGCTACATGAGGTCTGGCATTGTCCTGCATTAGGAGGAACCCAGGGCCAACCGCACCAGCATATGGTCTCACAAGGGGTCTGAGGATCTCATCTCGGTACCTAATGGCAGTTAGGCTACCTCTGGCGAGCACATGGAGGACTGTGCGGCCCTCCAAAGAAATGCCACCCCACACCATTACTGACCCACTGCCAAACCGGTCATGCTGAAGGATGCTGCAGGCAGCAGATTGCTCTCCACGGCGTCTCCAAACTCTGTCACGTCTGTCACATGTGCTCAATGTGAACCAGCTTTCATCTGTGAAGAGCACAGGGCGCCAGTGGTGACTTTGCCAATCCTGGTTGTAACATCCCTGGCGGCGTGCAGGCATGGCTTACCACCTCCCACCATTCAAGACCGCCATCTTACCTATCAATCCAGGCTGCACACTTTGCTCCAGTACCTGCTGTGTCTCTTGTCTGATTGCTTGGGGCGGCGGCGCGGCTGCTGCCTGATTCTTATATTTGCTGTGTGTGCACTCCTATTGCCTCCCCAGCCTATTGCTGTGAGTCACTGGATACTTAAACCCCCTCCATCCAGTAGGGGGTGCCTGAGCAACACTTTCATTCAGTGTGCTCTGTGCAACTGAGTTGCCAGGTCCTGTCCTGTATCTTGTTTGTTTCCGCCCCTGGGGGCTGTATACCCAGGCCTGTTACCTGTATCTGTGACTTCTAGTCTGTCTCTGCCACCCTGGGGGCTGAGTTCCCAGGCTCGCTCCTGTATCTTATTCCTGGTTCAGTTCCTGTCTGAACTGTGTCCTAGCCCATTACCTGTTTCTCTCTATGTCCGAACCTTCCCTTTTCCTGCAGTGTCTGAACCTGCAGCTAACTCCAACTCGTTGTCTCTGAACTTCTGTTTGTGAGTTTTGTGTACACTCGCTACTTCATTGTAAGTACCTTGTGTGTATCTGGTTCTGCTTGTTCACCGCACCTGCGGTTTTGCTCTGCCCTGCTTGTTCACCGCACCTGTGGTTTCGCTCTGCTCAGCTTGTTCACCGCACCTGCAGGTTTTGCTCTGCTCTGCTTGTTTACCGCACCTGCGAGTTTTGCTCTGCTCTGCTTGTCTACTGAACCTGCGGGTTTTGCTCTGCTCTGCTTGTCTACCGCATCTGCGGGTTTTGCTCTGCTCTGCTTGTCTACCGCATCCGCGGGTTTTGCTCTGCTCTGCTTGTCTACCGCATCTGCGGGTTTTGCTCTGCTCTGCTTGTCTACTGCACCTGATGGTTTTGCTCTGTTCTGCTTGTCTACTGCACCTGCGGGTTTTGCTCTGCTTGTCTACCACATCTGCGGGATTTGCTCTGCTCTGCTTGTCTACCGCACCTGCTGGTTTTGCTCTGCTCTGCTTGTCTACCACACCTGTGGGTTTTGCTCTGCTCTGCTTGTCTACCGCACCTGCTGGTCTTGCTCTGCTTGTCTACCACATCTGTGGGTTTTGCTCTGCTCTGCTTGTCTACCACATCTGCGGATTTTGCTCTGCTCTGCTTGTCTACAGCACCTGCGGCTCCGTTACTAAGTCCCAGTCTGTACAGGTCCATATCCTGCCTGTGTTCCTACCTGCCAGTACCCACCTGTCTGCATGCCAGCCGTGCCTGCCAGTGCCCACCTGTCTGCATGCCAGCCGTGCCTGCCAGTGCCCACCTGTCTGCATACCAGCCGTGCCTGCCAATACCCACCTGTCTGCATACCAGCCGTGCCGGCCGGTACCCACCTGTCTGTATGCCAGCCTAACCTGCCTGTTCCTGCATTCCCCGGTGTGGGTCAACAGCTGTGACCAGGGTCTGACCTGGAGTAGCACCTGGTACCTCTCCTCGGTTCCTCCCTGGTTCACGGAGTCGACTGAGTCACCGTGTGACCTTGGTTGGACCGAGTTGATACTTAGTTACACCCCTCCAAGCACTCCTCGGTTCATGGTCCAGTGGGATCACTAATCATGCTCACGCCAGTCAGTCTGGACGTGTGCGTAACACTGGTGTTCTGTGGCAAATGCCAAGCGTCCAGCACGGTGTTGGGCTGTGAGCACAACCCCCATCTGTGGACGTCGGGCCCTCATACCACCCTCATGGAGTCGGTTTCTAACCGTTTGTGCAAACACATGCACATTTGTGGCCTGCTGGAGGTCATTTTGCAGGGCTCTGGCAGTGCTCCTCCTGTTCCTCCTTGCACAATGGCGGAGGTAGCAGTCCTGCTGCTGGGTTGTTGCCCTCCTACTGCCCCCTCCACCTTTCCTGGTGTACTGGCCTGTCTCCTGGTTAGTGTTGAGCCACCCCCGTAGTGTTCGAGTTCGGTTCGGTTCGTCGAACACCTTCGAACACCGTTAAAACCAATGGCAGGCAAACAAAAACACATAGAAACACATAGAAAACACCTTCAAAAGTGTCCAAAAGCTGACAAACTGCTCAGAAGACATAACTAACACATGGAAAAGTGACAAGTACATATAGTCATGCGAAAATAAAAGAGGTGGAGGAGTAAAAGGAGGGGGAGACACAGATATAGGCATGTCATGCCCTTCTAAAATCCAAAAAGTGAGAAGCCGACACGGCCAGTCCGCTCCTGCCCGTGCCACCTCCGTGTCGCCGGGTTTGTGCCAGAGCCGCGGTGAACCCTGATGGCCAGCCCCCCTCTCCCAATACTGGTGCCTGTCCGCTGGTGGGTCGAGCGAGCCCCCATGTGGTGGAGGCAGCTCTAAGCTTTTTAATTTAAATTGTCTCTCTAATTTGAATGAATACACTTTAAATCCATTTACAAGGATCTATTGGAGGGCAAGTCTCATGCCAGCAGCCGCGTAATTCCAGCTCCAGTAGCGTCCACTAAAGCTGCTGCAGTTAAAAAGCTTTTATAAGGATCGAGCTCGGCTGTCCACCGCAAGGCATCCTACTGCCAGTCCCAGCCCCTATGCCTTGGGGTGCCTCCTGATGCTCTTCACTGAGTATCCCATGGTCCCGAAGCATTTCCTTTGAAAAAATTAAGTGTCTAAACTACAGGTGGTGTAGCTTGCTTAACAGCCGGGATAATCCGCTGACTAGCAGACACTGCTACTAGGCACAAAGTATTTCCTGGGCTAGATGCAGTTAAAAATTTGTAATTAGATACTCTCGTTGGATGCTGAGAAAGCATTCCATAGAGTCTCCTGGCACGCCATATATGATTCTCTTAAAAAGCTTGGGGTACGGGTCTAGGGGACCCTTTTATAGCCAAAATCACGGCCCTGTATCACAATACGTTACCTAGGCTGAAGATAAATGGAACTGTAGCACCCTGAGGGCTCGGTTGCTACAGACGTATTGCACCTCACCCAGAGGTGTGATATCTCACTCTCAGGTAAGGATGGAGTGTGGATCAGGACCCGACACCTGCATGCATTACACCACATTGCCGTGGGGCAGGGCGACCAATATGCCTCTGAGATGGGCACGACAGTCCCTGTCCCTGGCTGGAGTGGGGGGAGGGAACACTGAGGAAGGGGAACCCTGTAGTGCAGGAGCAGGGAGGAAGCAGTTCCTGGGTGCATTGAGAAGGTAGTATAAAAGGTGGGCACCATCTTAGTTCAGTGCAGAGAAGTCTGGGCAGAAGTGGCAGGGAGCAGGGGCTCTGCATGAGCTCTGCTCCGGAAGCGGGCCTAGTAACAGAGGCCCAGGCCTGCAAGAGGGAGAAGGAAGGAAGAGGAGCGGAGAAGGCTCCAGGAACGAGGAATGAAGGGATCCCAGGGGTGCGGACGGGCGAGTCGCCACCGCACGCCCGAATCCACCTGCGTGGAGGGGTCAGGCCAAAGGGGGAGACCGGTCCCCGAAACTAGTGGAGGCAGGAAACGACCCTCAGCTAGAAACCGGAGGCTGTGACATTTTATGTGGCGCAGCCCCTCGCTACACCCGCTAGGAAGGCACCACATAGGGTCAGGGAAACTGGCGCCAAGTTTACCAAGAGGAGGCCCGAGGCAGCCGGACAGAAGGGTTGGTAATAAAGGCCAGACAAAGGACACACAAAGGGGGTCCTGTGAAGCGCTCCAAAGTTATCTGGGAGTTGTCTGAGCCCCTCACCTGGTGAGCACAGTACGACGTGGGCAGCCGTTACCTGCAGACGTGGTCTGGATAATAAGAACTGTGAGTAAAGGCCCTGGACTGCATCACTGACTCCGTGTCGTTACTGCTGCTGCCCTGCACCATCACCCCCATCCTCCGCATACACTGCCCTGAGGCTATACTCCTCCTGTGGGGAGTTATGCTACGCTCTGCTGCACCCACAACACCAGCCTCAGCGGTCTGCCCTGCAGCGGCGGTTCACTCTGACCGCAATTCACGGGTGGCATAGTCGGACATTTAAACATCAAAACCACATAAATAGTTCCGCCACTGGTTTGACCACCCTGAGCCACGGAACCGGGTCGCCGCCACGAAGACTACAACCACCAGCATCCACCAAAAAGGGTCCGGCTCCGGGTGTCCCAAGGCCCAGGGGGTGCATCAGAACATTTTCATCACCTTTCACAATCACCAATGGGACAAGGCAGGGATGTCCTCTGTCCCCTCTCTTATACATCCTAGTGACGGAGCACCTGCTCTCATCAATTCGCCATAACCCCAATATTAGGTGGATTGAGGTGGGAGGCACCGAGTACAAGTGCTCTCTATTTGCTGATGATGTCCTAGTATATATCACTCAATCACATATATCCATCCATGCTGTTATGGCTGAAATAGATCACTTTGTTACATGGTCAAATTTTAAAATCAATGCAGCGAAGTCTGAGGCCCTCGATGTCTCCCTCCCCAAATCCATATAGGATTCCATCCAGTCCAACTTTCCCTTTGCCTGGCCCTCACAGGGTATCAAATACTTAGGAATTCCTATTCATAGAGACCTCTCCCATCTATGTTATCTTAATTTTGGGCCCTTTATTGAACAACTCCATACAGACCACGGTTGGCAAGTTAGAACTGTAAGATTCACTACGTGAACCACTGGTGTTTTGTGGAAAAGCACATGTACACTGCGTTCCAAATTATTATGCAAAAAGTGTTTAGGAGTGATAAGGGAAGAATTTGTTTGTTTGTCAGTTAAACTCATTGATGGTGATGTGTGTCAGGGCTCTTTATATCACTGTAAGCAATTGCAGACACCTGTGCTAATTAGTTTGGCAGGTGTGTCCAATGAAAGGCAAGACTACTTAAGAAGGCTGTCTCACATTATTAAGCAGCCTACATTTTCTGCCAAAATGGGAAAGAAAAAGGATGTGTCGGCTGCTGAGAAGCAACAAATTGTGGAGTGTTTAGGTCAAGGCATGACTACAATCAACATTGTGCGATGATCAGGATGAAGTGTCTTGGCAATCAAGAAGTATGTAGCTGATTCACAGTACACACGTGTGCGTGCTGATAAGGGCAAATTGAGGACTCTTTCCTACAGGCAATTACATCAGGTTGAAAGAGCAGCGGGAAAAAAGCCTTGTCATAGCAGCAGACAAGTTTTTGAAGCTGCTTGTGCCTCCAACGTCCCCCGAACAACAAGATGCAGGGTCCTTCAGAGGTTTGCAGCTGTGCATACGCCATCCTGTCGACCTCCTCTATCCACTTCACACAAGCAGAAACGGCTCCAGTGGGCCAAACATTACATGAAGACTGATTTCAAAACTGTTTTGTTCACGGATGAGTGCCGTGCAGCGCTCGATGGTCCAGATGGATGGAGTGGAGGATGGTTGGTTGATGGACACCCCACGCAAACACGGCTACAGCGCCAACAAGGAGGAGGTGGAGTAATGTTTTGGGCTGGAATCATGGGGAGAGAGATTGTCGGCCCCTTTAGGATCCCTGAAGGCGCTAAAGATGAACTCCATAATGTATGTGGATTTTCTCAAACAGCACTTCCTGCCATGGTTCAAGAAGAAGAACCGTGTATTTCACAGCAAGATCATTTTTCTGCATAATAATGCACCATCTCATGCTGCACATAAAACATCTGCATCTCTGGCTGATATGGGCATAAAAGGGGACAAACTTATGGTGTGACCCCCATGCTCCCCTGACCTCTACCCCATTCAGAACCTTTGGAGCATCATTAAAAGGAGTGTCTATGATGGCGGGAGGCAGTTCACATCTAAGCAACAGCTCTGGGAGGGTATTCTGTCCTCATGCAAAACAATTGAAGCAGAAACCATCCAAAACCTGACAAATTCAATGGACGAGAGAGTTCAGAAGTTCCTTTCGAACAAGGGGTCCTATGTGAAAATGTAACATCACCTAGAATAAAGTTTTGAGTGGAAAACTGTTTGATTTCAGTTTCTAACAACCTGCTAATGCTTATAATTTCAAAAATGACCATTTTTTTTGGTCTTTATTAAAATGAAAAGGTTGATCGAAAAGTTTGGGGGATCTAAGAGTGTGGCAACCCAGTAGTCATGATTACTTCGAATTCTGACAATATGAGGGTCATGCTGCAGGTAGTGCAGCAAGAAGGCACTTATGTGTCTTGCGCATCTCGGAGCCCCAAAATTATTTTCCGGGCTAGATGCAGCTAAAAATTATTATTAATTTTAAATCTGGTGAAGCTTTAGTATAGATGGCCTAATAGGATCAGTGCTGCACACTGCTACAAAGCCCAAGTTATTTTCCAGTCAAGATACAGATAAACATGATTAGTAATTTTAAATCTGGTGGAGCTTATTATAGATGGCCTAATAGAATCAGTGCTGCACACTGCTACAAAGCCCAAATTATTTTCCAGCCAAGATACAGATAAACATGATTAGTAATTTGAAAGCTTAAAACGGTTGGTAGCGTGATTTTAACCAATCATCAAGCTTTTACTCTCCCCAGGATGACACAGGGGTAGAAAAGTCGTTTCGGATCCATGATTTGTTCATCTTTATGAACGTGAGTCTGTCTACATTATCAGTGGAGAGCCGCGTGCGCTTATCTGTCAGCACACCACCAGCAGCGCTGAACACACGTTCAGACAGAACGCTGGCTGCGGGGCATGACAAGATCTCCAAGGCGTAAGTGGCTAGCTCCGGCCATTTATCCAGATTGGAAGCCCAAAAAGAGCAAGGGTCCAGTGACACAGTCGTGGCTTCAATGTTTACTTGGAGATACTCCTGTACCATCGTCTCTAGGCGTTGACTATGTGTCAGACTTCTTGTCTCCTGTGGCCTTGCAAAGGATGGGCTAAAAAAGTGGTGAAATGATTCCGCAAAATTGATGTTACCAGCAGATACTGTGGTTCTGTTACGGTTTGAGTGCTGAACACTTGACGGTCCCACGGTTGGCAAGTTGGAACTGTGAGATTCACTACGTGCACCACTGGTATTTTGTGGAAAAGCACATGTAAGATTCTGCAACAGTCTCTGCTGATACTCCTGCATGCGTGCATCCCTTTCTATGGCAGGAATAATTTCTGCAAATTTACTTTTGTACCGGGGATCTAACAGTGTGGCAACCCAGTAGTCAGGATTATTTCTAATTCTCACAATTCGAGGGTCATGTTGCAGGTAGTGCAGCAAGAAGGCACTCATGTGTGTTGCGCATCCAGGAGCACCAAGTCCCTGTTGTGTTGGTGGCGAGGTAACAATCATGCTTCCTTCCTCTGTCCTCTCCCCCCAACCTCGCACAACAGAAATGTGATCAAGGTCTCCCTCATCTGATGAGTCTTCCATCAGTTCGTCCTCCACTTCTTCCTGGGCTCCTGCACCTTCCTCACTAGTTTGCCTGCTACCATGCGCCCTGGTAAAACCATCTCCCCCACCCTCACATGCCTGCCGCCTTGGTGCTGCCGACCGTCTGGACCTTGCAGATGTTAGCCCTTCCGCATACAACTCCTCCTCCTCTACTTCCTCCACCTCCTCTTGTGCCACCACCTGACTCCGAATTCTGTTTAACATGTGCTCCAGCATGTAAATCACCGGAATAGTCATGCTGATAATGGCATCGTCAGAACTAAACATCTTCGTCGCCATTTCAAAACTGTGCAGAAGGGTGCATAGGTCCCTGATCTGAGACCACTCCTCCAGCGTGATTTGCCCCACCTCTGAATCTCGTTGGCCCAGGCTATACGTCAGAACGTATTGCACCAGGGCTTGTCGGTGCTGCCACAGTCGCTGCAACATGTGCAGAGTTGAATTCCACCGGGTAGGCACATCGCATTTTAGCCGGTGAAGTGGCAGGCCCAACGACTTCTGTAGAGATGTAAGTCGCTGAGCTGCGGGATGCGAACGGCGGAAGTGAGCACACAGCGACCGTGCCCTCTGCAGAAGGCCATCTAGTCTGGGATAGTGGGCTAAAAATTGCTGGACAACCAGGTTCAACACGTGAGCCATACAAGGCACGTGTGTGACATTGCCCCGGCGAAGGGCCGCACCCAGGTTTGCAGCATTGTCGCACACGGCCTTCCCTGGTTTCAGGTCCAGTGGAGACAACCATTCATGAAATTGGTTCTCCAGAGCTGACCACAACTCCTCAGCTGTGTGACTCACATTTCCCAGACATTTCAATGTAAAAACCGCCTGATGACGTTGAGCCCTACTGCCAGCATAGTAAGGAGGTGTGCAGGATCCCTTCTGCGCAGTTAGAAAGCTTGTGGCATGACCAGACAGGCTTTGGGTGCAGGTGGAAGACCGACAGGAGGTTTAGGAGGCAGAAGCAGTGGAGGAACTTTGACATAAAGAGGATTGACGCACAACTCGTGGGGACGGCAAGACTTGGACAGCAGCCCCTTGTCCTGCTGTCACCATAGTTACCCAGTGCCCAGTCAGCGACATGTAACGCCCCTGTCCATGCCTACTCGTCCAAGTGTCTGTGGTGAAATGCACCCTGTCACACACAGAGTTTCTCAAAGAAGCGGTGATGTTGTGTGCGACATGCTGGTGGAGCGCAGGCACACCTTTCTTTGAGAAGTAGTGCCGACTGGGCATCTGGTACTGGGGCACTGCGACGGACATAAGGTCTCGAAAATCCTCTGTGTCCACCAGGCGGAAAGGCAGCATTTCTGTAGCCAAGAGCTTGCAGATGGTGAAATTCAACCTCTTAGCTTTCTCATGGCCAGGAGGAAATGGTCTTTTACTTGTCCACATCTGAGGGACCGAGGGCTGGCTATTGTGCTTAGATGGGGTTGATAAGGGTGTCCCCGGCAAACTGCCGGTCTGTGAGGAAGATGCAGGCGGACATGTTAGGTTGCCTTGATCCAAAGGTGGTGCTATCGATGTCGGACAGCGCTCAACACCAGCTGGTGTTACCACCTCCAAAGAAAATGATGACCTGCCAATCACGCTGGCTGTTGCGGGTAAAGAGGTGGCAGGTCTGCGCCCCAAAACAGGTGTGACTGCTGTCCCCCCAGTCACAGAGGATGAAGAGGCCGCGGATGCACAAGATATGGCAGACGGTGGTTGGCCCGGCCGGCTAGGCCGCATTGTAGCACACTGAGCTTCCCACTGCAACTTATGCTTCATGTCCATGTGCCGGTTCATGCATGAAGTACTCAAACTATGTATTTTTTGGCCTCTACTTAGCTTTTGCTGACAAATGTTACAGATAACACGAGTTGGGTCATCTTTATCGATCTGAAAAAATGCCCAGGCTATGCAAGGCTTAGCACCCATGCGACCTGAAGAGCCACCACGACTTGTGGTGAGAGGCAGAGTTGTGTTTGAGAATGCAGTTGTTGACGTGCTTCCAGTACTACGTCTCTGTCCAGGAAGGCGCAACCTGACCTCGTCGTCACTAGTATCTTCCTCCACCTCCTCTGCTGACCTCATCTCTTGGTTGACTGTGGGTTGACAGTAAGTGGGATCTCCAACCTCATCATCATCACCCTGTGCGTTATCACACCCGTCGTCCTCAGAGCCAACCTGTTCCTGCCCTGACAAAAAACTAAAGTTGTCGCTCCAATCAGGTATTTGAGTCTTATCATCGTCTTCCTCATTGTCTCCACCAACAGGAGTTACAGTTTGGGAATGAGGGTCTACATTATGGTCAGAACCTTCTGCGTCTGGTCCTGGATCCGACTCATAAAGATTCTGGGCATCAGTGCAGATCATTTCCTCGTCTGGATTCACAGAAGCGCTGGAGTCGACCTCTGATTCCCAGGCTATAGTATGAGTAAACAGCTCTGCAGACTCAACCATCTGTTCTACCTCATACTCAGACGGGCAGCTGGAGATTTGGGAGCTGTGAGGAAGCAAGTGCGATTGGGGTGACACCTTTGAGGACTGGAGTATTTGTGATGTTGAAGTTGATGTGGAGGAGAGCCCACTTAAAGGAGCACTTGATATCCGTTGAAGCACCTGCTGTTTTTGTGCCTCATCTGGAATTTGTAGCGATTGGCGTGGCCGTAAGAAAGGGATCTTATCACATTGTCCGCTAAAAGAAGTAGACATTTTAGTTTGGCTGGAAGATGGTCTTTCTTCTGCAGATGTTACTGTTGCTTTAACACCTACCCCACGGACACAACCTTTTTTCCCCTTCCCAACACGCCTATTCCCCTTTCCACCAGCAGCAGGCCTTTTTCCACTCATTTTGGTGGTTAACTAATTCACAACTCTGGAGTTGTTTGCACAAAAAAACAATGGATGGTAACCGAGCAGAGCTGAGTGGCCAAACTGTGGTATTAGGCCAAAACTATTGGCTGGGTTAGATGCAGAAAAAAATTATATTCAATTTGCAACCTGATGGAGGTCTGTATAGATGGATTAATAGAACAAGTCCCACACACAGCTAGAAGCCCAATATTTTTTCAGAGGTAGATGCAGAAAAAAATATATTCAGTTTGCAACCTGATGGAGGTCAGTATAGATGGACTAATACAACAAGTCCCACACACAGCTAGAAGCCCAATATTTTTTCAGAGGTAGATGCAGGAAAAAATATATTCAGTTTGCAACCTGATGGAGGTCTGTATAGATGGATTAATAGAACAAGTCCCACACACAGCTAGAAGCCCAATATTTTTTCAGAGGTAGATGCAGAAAAAAATATATTCAGTTTGCAACCTGATGGAGGTCTGTATAGATGGATTAATAGAACAAGTCCCACACACAGCTAGAAGCCCAATATTTTTTCAGAGGTAGATGCAGAAAAAAATATATTCAGTTTGCAACCTGATGGAGGTCTGTATAGATGGATTAATAGAACAAGTCCCACACACAGCTAGAAGCCCAATATTTTTTCAGAGGTAGATGCAGAAAAAAATATATTCAGTTTGCAACCTGATGGAGGTCTGTATAGATGGATTAATAGAACAAGTCCCACACACAGCTAGAAGCCCAATATTTTTTCAGAGGTAGATGCAGAAAAAAATATATTCAGTTTGCAACCTGATGGAGGTCTGTATAGATGGATTAATAGAACAAGTCCCACACACAGCTAGAAGCCCAATATTTTTTCAGAGGTAGATGCAGAAAAAAATATATTCAGTTTGCAACCTGATGGAGGTCTGTATAGATGGATTAATAGAACAAGTCCCACACACAGCTAGAAGCCCAATATTTTTTCAGAGGTAGATGCAGAAAAAAATTATATTCAATTTGCAACCTGATGGAGGTCAGTATAGATGGACTAATAGAATGATGCTATGCCCAAAAGATTTTACTTCACTAGGTGCAGTAAAAAAATTGGTATTCTATACACAGGTGGTATATCTTGCAACACAGATAGGCTACTCCACTGACTAACACACTCTGCAATAGGCCAAAAAGGATTAGCTTTGCTAGATTCAGCCAAATGCTGTGAAAAAAACTTGCACAGCACTGGCACAGACCTGCCTGGCAAAAACTGATAGGAACTGATGTAACCTAGTCCTGAAAAGGACTCCAATTACAATTAGTCTTTACTCCCACAATCTATCTATTTAAGAGCGCAGACCTGCCTGATAAAAGTCGTAGGAAATTCTGTAACCTAGTCCTTAAAAGGACTGCAATCACAACTATTTCCTACTCCCAAGCTATCTGTAGATTTGTGCGAAAATTGGCTTGAAATTAACAAGGTATAGCGCACACAGCAACAGCGGTGCAGTCTAACACGCAGCTGCAGCAGTGAGAAAATGGTGGCGACGGGGAAAATGGCTGGGTCTTATAGGGCAAGGACATGTGACATACACTGCCAATGACACATGCACTTGCTTGTGTGAAAAAAAGCACTTCGCTCCGTGTGTGCGCTGCTGATAGGCTGACAGATTGCACCTCCCCACTGCAAATGCGGGAAAGAGAAAAAAAAATGGAGATCTTCATTGTTCCTGCAGAGATCCATCCCCTGCCCCTCCCCCCACCCCGCTGTACACTCAAACTGCGTATTAACATTAATTTTCATCATTACTGAGAAAAAATCCAGTTATGATTTTGGTGCACGAACAGTTAATTGTTTGTGTTCGCCGAACGGCTCGAACACCGCCCAAAACAGCTCGAATTTGAGATTGGCGAACAGTTCGAGTAGAACAACGCTCATCTCTACTCCTGGTAGCCTCCAGCCTCTGGACACTACGCTGACAGACACAGCAAACCTTCTTGCCACAGCTCGCATTGATGTGCCATCCTGGATGAGCTGCACTACCTGAGCAACTTCTGTGGGTTGTAGAGTCCGTCTCATGCTACCATGAGTGTGAAAGCACAAGCAACATTCAAAAGTGACCAAAACATCAGCCAGAAAGCATTGGTACTGAGATGTGGTCTGTGGTCCCCACCTGCAGAACCACTCCTTTATTGAGGGTGTCTTGATAATTGCCAATAATTTCCATCTATTGTCTATTCCATTTGCACACCAGCATGTGAAATTGATTGTCAATCAGTGTTGCTTCCTAAGTGAACAGTTTGATTTCACAGAAGTTTGATTCACTTGAAGTTATATTCTGTTGTTTAAGTGTTCCCTTTATTTTTTTGAGCAGTGTAAATATATATATATATAAATATATATGTGTGTATATACTGTATGTAATTGGTAAACTTATCGGCACCTTCAACCAGTATGTACAGCAAGTGTGAACAGGTGCAAGCTGCTATGACTGCATAATATGCAAACAAAATTAGATACAGTGGGTATGGAAAGTATTCAGACCCGTTTAAATTTTTCACTCTTTGTTTCATTGCAGCCATTTGGTAAATTCTAAAAGGTTCTTCATTTTTTTCTCATTAATGTACACTCTACACCCCATCTTGACTGAAAAAAACAGAAATGTAGAAATTTTTGCAAATTTATCAAAAAAGAAAAACTGAAATATCACGTGGTAACAAGTATTCCGACCCTTTGCTCAGACAGTCATATTTAAGTCACATGCTGTCCATTTCCTTGTGATCCTCCTTGAGATCGTTCTACTCCTTCATTGGAGTCCAGCTGTGTTTAATTAAACTGATACGACTTTATTTGGAAAGGCACACACCTGTCTATATAAGACCTCATAGCTCACAGTGCATGTCAGACAAAATAAGAATCATGAACTCAAAGGAACTGCCCAAGGAGCTCAGAGACAAAGTTGTGGCAAGGCACAGATCTAGCCAACGTTACAAAAGAATTTCTGCAGTATTCAAGGTTCCTAAGAGCACAGTGGCCTCCATAATCCTTAAATAGAAGAAGTTTGGGACCACCAGAAGTCTTCCTAGACCTGGCCGTCCAGCCAAACTGAGCAATTGTGGGAGAAAAGCCTTGGTGAGAAAGGTAAAGAAGAACCTCACGATCACAATGGCTGAGCTCCAGAGATGCAGTAGGGAGATGAGAGAAAGTTCCACAAAGTCAACTATCACTGCAGCCCTCCACCAGTCAGGCCTTTATGGCAGAGTGGCCCAACGGAAGCCTCTCCTCAGTGCAAGACATATGAAAGGCTGCATCGAGTTTGCTCAAAAACACATGAAGGACTCCCAGACTATGAGAAATAAGATTCTCTGGTCTGAGACGAAGATAAAACTTTTTGTTGATAATTCTAAGCGGTATGTGTGGAGAAAACCAGGCACTGCTCATCACCTGCCCAATACAATCCCAACAGTGAAACCAGGGAAAATTTGGGCCGAATGACCTCTTTAACTGGATTAGTAATATCAGCCCACAGTGGGCGAATTTCCTTCTGCTGATTATGAATAATAGGCAGTAGACCACGATGATTTTTTATTTAATTCTGTAGTTTACACATAATGTACACTGCGGGTGCAGACTAAAACTCCCATCATTGTCGCCTGATCATGATCATCTTAGGGAGACAAGGCGTTAGATGATAGGTAACTATATCTGTATTTTTTATTTTTAATTCAATATGTATTTATTTATTTTACTTTAAGAACAGGCCCTGGCTGATGACTACTTCCATCAGCGGCTCCTGCTCTCGCCGTTATTAGTGAAAGCAGGCATAGGCTGATCTGATGGGAGTAGTACACTCATCAGCCAACGCCTGTGACCCGCGGTAAGCTTTTTACCGTGGGTCATAGTCACAGCTGCGGGCTCACACTGACATCTGACAGCATGATCCTGTAGTGCTCTAACTGGTGGTAACGATGTTACCGCCGATCAGAGCTGCCAATGTTTCTCATGCTGTCACACAGATGACATCATGAGAAACACAGACTTCCTGAGATTTGCTAGAGAGGCAAATCAGAACACTCGATTGAGTGCAAAAGACCTTCAGAAAGATTTATCAGACCCTGGACTTGTGGTACATTGTTCTACTTTTCGGAGACACGTGCACAAATATAGCCTTCATGGAAGAGTCAAGAGAAGAAAACCTCTCCCGCATCTGACGCGCCCCCTGGGCCTGTGCTGTGCAGGGGATAACCGGAGCCGGATCGCTGGGGGTTGTAGTCCTCCGTGGCTGTGACCCGGTCCGTGCCCAGGGCGGTCAAACCAATGGCAGTCTGAGTGTGATAACAAATGTCCGACTACGCCACCCGTGGATTGCGGTCAGTGGGGACCGCCGCTGCGCTGCAGACCTTTGAGGCTGATGTTGTATGCGCAGCCAAGTATGGGATAACTCCCCACGGGAGAAGTATTGCCTCAGGGCAGCTAGTGTGGATGATGAGAGTGATGGTGTGAGCGTCCCAGTATTAATGGTGCTGGTGCGGCGATGAAACACAGAGAAGTGTGGTGCAGTTAAGGGTCTTTACTGATGGTATAACGCAGACCCTCCCGGGAGTACTGGCTAGCAGTAGAGGCCTGGTCAGTTTGAGAGCTAGCAGGATCTCCCCTTGGCCAGGTGGAGTTGTAGGCCTCCCCGTCTCTCTGCACTCTTTCCTGGCTACCTTGCTGTGTGCGGGTAGAAGTAGCCCACGTCCCTGAGTATACCGTGTGGTGCTCACCCATATGGCCGGTGACTTGGGGCCTTCCGTTAGCCTCCGCTTCACGATGGCAGTGCTGTTCCCTTGCTTGTGACCGTGCCTCTGGGCTTCTATGGCCAGAGGACATGGAATCCCCTGCCGGTTGGATTCTGCTGCAGGACCTGGATGTCCACACAGCCTCGGACTCCGTGTCCGGGTTTAGTATCTTTAGCCAAGGCGAGCTTTCTAGCTTCCAGCCTCTGGCACTCGCTCCTGCTCCTACAGAGCTTCTAGTTCTCGCTTTCCCTCTCCAGGCTCTGACTCTCAGACTCTGTCTGTCCTAATCCCGCCCCAGACCCAGTTTATAAGGGCAGATTCCTCCCCTCCCAGGTCTGGGCGGGCAGTGTTGCATGCTTAGGGCTCTTGACCAGAGAAACCTCCCACTTGCTCTCAGACATAATATTTCTATTACTGTGGCAACCAGACCCCTGGGGTGCCACACATCCTTATCATAAAAATCAGCATCAGAAGTATGCAAAAGAACATCTAAACAAGTCGGATGCATTTTGGAAACAAGTACTGTGGACCGATGAGGTTAAAATAGAACTCTTTGGCCTCAATGATCATAGGTATGTGTTGAGAAAAAGGGCACAGAATTTCAGGAAAATAATATCTCGCCAATCATTAAGCATGGGGGTGGATGAATCATTGCTTTGGGGTTGTGTTGCAGCCAATGGCACGGGGAACATTTAACGGGTAGAGGGAAGAATAGATTCAATGAAATTTCAGTATAATCTCTTTTTATTGAAATAGAAATAGACATTAACATATATAACATACATTAATAAATGCCGGTGTTTAGTCATCATGGCGATCAAAATAACATATTCTCTATCACTTCTCTGATAAGACTCGTACACCTCTTATCTAATAATGTAAATGACTCGCCCCCTGGGCCGTGGGGCTCTCGGAGTCGGGCAACAGGGCAATAATGGGGGTAGTAGTGGCAACCCGGTCCGTGGCTCAGGGTGGTCAGACCAAATGTTGTGGCAGTCTATTTATATGGTTTTGCAATGTCCGACTACGCCACCCGTGGATTGCGGCTATTATGAACCGCCGCTGCAAGGCAGTCCCCTGAGGCTGATGGTGTGTGCAGCTGAGATAGTATAACTCCCCACGGGAAGAGTGTAGCCTCAGGGCAGTGTAGTAGATGGTGGGGGTGATGGTGCAGGGAGTCCCAGTACCGTTAGTGCTGGCGAAGTAAGAAGCACAAAGACAACATGTTGCAGTCCAGGGTCTTTTACTCACAGTTCGTATACTCCAAGCCACTTCTGTATAGGTAGTGACTGCCCAAGCCGTGCCACGTCCACCAGGTGAGGGGCTCGGTCAACTCCCAGGCAATTCAGGAGCATGGCACAGGACCCCCTTCTGTCCTTTCTCTGGCTCGTGCCCCACCAGTGACCAAACTTCTGTCCAGCTGTCGCGGATTTATGCGGGAAAACGTGGGCCCCGTTTCCCGCTATCCTATATGGTGCCTTCCTAGCAGGTTTAGTGAGGGGTCGCACCAATATATGATCACGACCTCCGGTTCTTGGCTGAGGATTATTTGCCTCCACCAACTTGGGATCCGGTACCCTTTCCTTGCCTGACCCGTCACCCGTAATTTCCTGGGTCCTTAGGGTCCCTTCTTCCTTTGTGTTCCTGGGCCTTTCTCTTCGGTTCCTTTCTCTTTCTGTTCTGTTCCTTTCTTTCTCTCCCTCTCGCCCTGCCCGTGTCCTAGTCCTGGCTCTGGAGCAGAACTCCAGCGGAGCCTCTGCTCCCCTCTGCTCCCCTCCTCCTCCACTCTCACTTCCTCCTCACAGACTCAACTTCTCTCTACTCTTTTAGAACTAAGATGGTGCCCACCTTATATACCTCCTCCTCTGTGTCTGAGCCCAGGTGACCTGCAACCAATGAGCTCCTTCCTATGCCCAGAAACCAGCCCCTATCTGCTCCCACATCACTAGGGTTCCCCCCCCCTCTACTCCAGCCAGGGACATAGTCAGTCGTGCTCGCATACTAATGGGAGCACCGTAGAGCTGTCCCCCGGAAATGAGGAGTATATATGTGTGCAGCTAACTGAGCCCTGGTCCATACTCCAACCTTACCCGGGAGTGGAATACCACACCTCTGGCAGAGGTGCAATATCCCTGTAGCGGCCGAACCCTCGGGGCGCTACATAAACATTACTTTTAATCATATCCAACAGTGCAGACAACTACATAAATCAACAATACAACAGTACAAAAACAAAAAGAGAAAAAAGAAAAAAAAGAAGGGGTGGTGAGGGGGGAAGAGGAAAAAGAGAAAGAAAGATAAGAAAGGAGGGTAGGATTAGGAAATTGAAGAGGAGAAGGAGAACATAAACTAAGGCTCATTTTTAGACTCTCTAATTAGTTCCCAGCACCAACTCAGATCCAATTCACCAATTTATCAGTCTCTCACTCAAACAGCCTGTGAAACTCCGATGAGTCCTGAAACAGAATCCAGACACTCCAGATCTTCCTGAATTTATCAGCACATCCATTAAAGTCAGCAGAAAGTTCCTCCATTCTGCAGATATTAAACATTTCATTTTTTTGAGATCCTTTTGATGAGGGCAGGATAGAAAGCCGAGCTTTCTCAGGACGATTTTCGACCCTACTTCCGGTAATTAGATTATAATTGGAAAATATTTTTTCCCACAAAGGTTTGATCTTACTACACTCCCACCATATGTGAAGCATAGATCCTTTTTCCACTTTACATCGCCAACATAAGTCTGAGGCTGCCGGAAATATGGTGAGAAGTTTTACTGGATACTGGTACCATCTTGCCATAATTTTGAAATTTTTCTCCTGCGCATAATGTGACTGACATTTTGTGTGTAAACAAGAATCCTTTTCCCCAATCTGTTGAAGATATGACTACCCCCAATTCTTGTTCTCACATGTGTTGAAATTGTAACTTTCCTGAGATACTTTCCCTAATCAAATAATTATAAAGCAGCGATATTATATGATTGGGGGGAGATTCCTGTAAGAATAACCTCTTAAAAGAAGATGGTATACACTGGAATGGGGGTGCCAACCTCTGAGAAAACAAGAATGATTGCAACTGTAAGTATTCCATCCACAGCAATTTTCTAGACAGAGACCTATCCTGTAATGTATTGAATGATGGTATTTTACCATTTTCTAATATATGTAGGAGGCGAGTGTCCTCCATAGCTCTCCATCCCAAGAAAGATTCTCTCAGATATCCAGGAGGAAAGGAAACATTAGAGAAAAGTGGCATAAGAGGGCTGAATGTTCTAGAGGGATGGTATTTTTTCATAGTTGCATGCCAAATTTTAATTGTTCCCCTAGTCAATTCTGTCAAGCCTCCTATCGAGAAAACATCAGAGGCAAAAAGCCAAGGAAGGTGCTTCAAAGTTTGCTGAAGAAGCTGCATGGCGAGAAATGGGAACAGTTTGAAAAATGTATAAAAAGCGGGGCAATATATCGGTTTTTACTGCGTTCATTTTACCAAACCAGGATAGTCTCAGTTTACTGTAATTCAGTAGGTCTTTATATGTACGATCCAAAAGCGATTGGTAATTTAGTGCAAAAAGTTTTGAAAAGTCAGGAGAAATGAGCACGCCTAAGTATTTTATCGCTTCTGACGTCCATTTAAAAGGGAAGTTATCCATTACATGTTCAACTTCTCTCTGTGACAGCGATAAAATTAATGCCTCCGATTTTGAATAATTAACTTTAAAATTACTCAGGATCTATCAAACTCCTTCATTAAAGCAGGAAGAGATATCTGAGGCTGAGACACATAGAGGAGAAGGACATCTGCATATAATGCTGTCTTATATGTGATGCGACCCCTGGGCCGTGGGGTACTCGGCAGCCGGGCCTCTGGTTGCTGGGGGATATCACGGTAGCTGGCCCGGTCCATGACCCAGGGCGGTCAGTAAAAGGGGGGATACTTTATAGGGGATTTAAGAAAGCGTTCGTGACGCCACCTGTGGATTGCGGCTAGAGGGAGCCGCCACAGCGGAGCAGTCCTCTGGAGCTGGTGTTACGGCAGCAGGGATGGTGTGGCTCTCCACAGGTAGAGGTAGCTCCAGGGCAGCATGGGGTGTAATGGTGGTGGTGCAGGGGAGAGAGATGGCAGGACGGTCCCGGAGGAAAGATGGACTCTCACACGGGGGTAAGCTTCAGTTCCTTTACTGGTGATGTTGCAGGCACGGTCCAGGGTACTCCAGGCGAAGGGCACACTTTTGGACTCTCCCCTTTGAGCGGGTATAGGGCCTCCTGATCCGTTGCTTTATTCTCTAAGCTTCTGACCTGCCTGGAGCTAGGCCTAGCTTGGTTACTGTCTCTCTTTGCACCTGCTGACCTGGTGGTATGGCCTTCTCTTTGGAGATCACTATGCCTGGACGCTGGGACCTCTGTGACTCCTAGCCCTGGTACTGTAAGCAGCGTTTGGTGAACCTGGGACCTGTAGTCCTCCAGGGGTTCCGGTGGTTCCTACTGGGTATAAAGGGACCCGGTGTCCGGTATATATATATCTGCCCCCTCACTACTTCTTCCTTCTCCTCTCGCCTTCGGCCACACTCAAGGCCCTCACACGTGCTGTAGACCTTGGTTCGCCTAAGCACAGCAGCCAGCGTGCTGCTCTCTTCACAGCTCTCTGAGCGTCAGCACGCTCTCTGCTCAACTCTGAGCTGTGTTCCTCTCTGTGTCTGAACACTAAACTGAGCTGCCTAGCTCCACCCTCCCTATATATATCCCTAACGGGCTCCCTCTGCTGGTCTGAGGTGGTAAGGTGGAGGTGCGTGAATGTGTGAGGGCCTCTTGTGGAGAAGTCCATCCATGCACCTTTCTGGGTTCTGTGGCACCAATGCGCAGCAGGGTGCCACATTCCCCCCTAGTAAAACTCAGTACTTCTGGACTGAAACATTTTTCTCAAACAGGTTTAAACAATAACATTTCTTCCCTTTATGGGAGGCACTTTCCTTGAACGTTACAGGTGACATTATAATACAATAATTACAACTATAAATAACAATAAAGTTACAGTCAGTTCCGTAACTTGGTGTCCATTTCACCGAAGAAAGAACATGAGGGACCCGCCTGAAAACCCTCAACGTAGGCTCTGGGCGTGGCTACAGGGCATTGGTGATCTAGGTGCTGGACCACGTCTTCGGCTACGCCAAATGGGTTTTTGTTCTGTGGTCTAATAAGGGGCACTCCAGGGAGCGCAACTATGTACATGACAGTTTTTGGGCTGCTCACAGTCCTCAGCCACTGAGTCCTTTATATATATACCCTTACGGGTAACCAAATAAACACATATATTTCAGTTTATACAAAAAACATAATGCGAAACCCTACTGGGTAACTATTTATACTGCAGGTATTTCTCTATTTACTCCCTATACCTGACAGGGGTCTGGCCTTTTCTGCTATGTGATGACCTACGTAGTACGGGGATGCGTGTAGTGTGGATGCTTGTGTAATTTCCCGCTCTATGGGTTGGTGGACTGCAAGACTGCCTTAACCTCTCTACGGGACTGGCAAGTACACTGCTTACTGGGCCTTCTGGCTCTGCTTCTACCGGTGATCCTTCTTCCGGGAATTCTTCCTGAGAAGGCTCTTCTGGGGCACTTACAGGTTCTACTTGCAATGGAGGGTCTTCTGGCTGTTGGTAGAAGTGTAACACAGGTATTATTACCGCTCCATCCAGTTGAGGTCAATCTGCCGGGAAATCTCCTAAGACAGTATGGAGTTCTTCTTCTTTAGGCTCCTCCGGTACGGTGAGAGGCACTTCCTCCTGGGGCTTCAGCGGACTTGGGCACAACTTCAGATGGTCTCTTGATACCGTTGCAGTTGTTCTTCCTCCGTCTTTGCTAATTAGACAGGTTTTCCTATTGTCGAACCTGGAATTCAACACAGTGTAAGGTTCCCTTTCCCACTGGTCGACAAGTTTGTGGCTTCTTCTCTTTCGTTTCAACACAACTTCTCCAGGTGTCAAGGGTTCAGCTGGTGCACTCTTGTTGTTCTGTGCTTCCTGCTTATCTCTCACCCTACTTAGACTGTTTTCGACACAGGCCTGTACTCTCTTGTACTGCTCCTGTCGAGTCGCATCCCAGTCTTCAGTGGACATATCTGCTTCCGGCTCTAGCACTCCAAGCTCCAGGTCCATGGGCAACTTTCCGTGTCTTGCTCTCATGAGGTACGCTGGAGTACAATTGGTGGAACTCACAGGTATGTGATTGTACAGATCTACCAGGTCAGGTAGTTTGTCTGGCCACTGGTTTCTTTCCTCTAGAGGTAAGGTCTTCAACAGTTCGATGACTATGCTATTCATCTTTTCACATAACCCATTGGTTTGGGGGTGGTACTGTGTAGTCTGGATCTTCTTACACCTGTACAGATGGCAAAACTCTTTGAACAGCTCGGCTTCAAAGGCAGGGCCTTGATCCATCAGCACTTTATCCGGGTATCCATGGGGCCTGCAGAAGTATGCTTGAAACGTCCTTGCTGCTGTTTCTGTCATCAGATCCTTGATGGGGGCTACCACCAGGAACCAGGAGTAGTGATCCACCATGGTCAGGGCATACGAGTAGCCTGACCTGCTGGGTGACAAATTGACGTGATCCAGGGCAACGATCTCCAGGGGCTGGGTTGTCTTGATGGACTGCAGGGGTGCCTTCTGGCTGCTGTAGTCTTTTCTTCTGAGACTACAGGGTCCAAAATCCCAGCACCACCTCCCTATGGAGCTTCGCATTCCAACCCAGTAAAACCGACTCTTCAGGAGAGCTTCCAGCTTTTTCCAGCCAAAGTGCAATGCTTGATCGTGGTAGGCATCCAATACCATCTGGATGTCTGTCCTGGGCACTACGATCTGCCATACCATCTCATGGGTCCTGGGGTTGACATACTTTCGGCACAGTTTCTCTCTATAGATGAACAGCCGGGTTCTCTCATTCCACAGTTGCTTGGCTTGTGGAGACGCGTCCTTCTCCAGGGAGGAACCTTCCTGTGTTATCAGTTCTATGATACGGCTGACAACCGGGTCGCTGTCCTGGGTCTCCTTCCAACTGTGGTGAGGTAAAGGGTTTAGTGTCTTACCACGATACCTCCTGGAGGTGCGCTGCTCGTGGACCATCCCATTTCTACGGAAGGCAGGTAGCTCAATCTCCTCCAGGTCATCCACTTCTTCTTCAGTGTCCGACTAGTGAGGCTTGTGGTCTGCCCGGTACTTGATGGTGAACTGATAGTTTGACAGACGGGCCATCCAACGCTGTTCCATGGCTCCCAACTTAGCTGTCTCTAGATGTGTCAAGGGGTTGTTGTCAGTGTAAGCCGTGAACTTACTGGATGCCAAGTAGTGCTTGATTCGTTTAGTGATGGCCCAGACCAAGGCCAGAAGCTCCAACTTGAAGGAGCTATAGTTTTCTGGATTCCTCTCGGTAGGGCGGAGCTTCCTGCTGGCATAGGCAATCACCTTCTCTTTGCCATACTGCTTCTGGCTTAACACAGCTCCTAGTCCCTCATTGCTGGCATCAGTGTACAGCAGGAATGGTTGGATGTAGTCAGGGTAGGTCAGGATTTCTTCGCCAGTCAGGATCTCTTTCATCACTGCAAAGGACTCAGCCTGCTCTTTACCCCACTGGAAGTGGGGGTTCGTGCCTCTGTTGGACGGTATTACCAGGAGATCTTGCAAAGGTGCTGCCTTCTTGGTGTAGTCCTTTACAAACCTCCGGTAATACCCAACCAGTCCCAGGAACTGACGTACCTCCTTGAGATTCTTCGGCTCCGACCATTTCTGGATGGCAGTGACCTTCTCCGGGTCTGGTGCTACTCCTTCTGGACTGACGATGTGCCCCAGGTACTGAACCTTCCGTTTGAGCAGGTGGCACTTGGAAGACTTCAATTTCATCCCATACCGGGACAATGCTTCAAATACCTCCACCAGGTGCTTCAAATGGTCCTGATACGTCTTGGAGTACACTATCACGTCATCCAGGTATAGCAGCACGGTATCGAAGTTACGGTGTCCCAAAGAGCACTCCATCAATCTCTGGAATGTTCCAGGGGCGTTGCAGAGTCCGAACGGCATACTGTTGAACTCGCAGAGTCCCATCGGGGTAGTGAAGGCCGTCTTCTCCCGGTCCTCCTCAACAACTGCTACTTGGCAGTACCCACTAGTGAGGTCAAGGGTAGAGAAGTAATTTGCAGGCTTTAATGCAGCCAGGGATTCCTCTATACGGGGCAAAGGGTATGCATCTTTATGTGTTATGCGATTTACCTGTCTGTAATCTACACACATCCTCATGCTTCCATCCTTTTTCCTGACCAGGACCAGGGGAGCTGCACAGGGGCTACAGCTATCTCTTATTACCCCTGCCTTCCTCATGTCATGCAACATTTCCTTCGCTTTCTGGTAGTGTGCTGGTGGGATTGGCCTGTAACGTTCTTTGATGGGTGGATGGTCATCTGTGGGTATATAGTGTTGTACCCCTTTAATCCTCCCGAAATCAAGTGGGTGTTTGCTGAATACCTGCTCGTATTCCTGGACCACCCTGTATACACCTTGTTTTTTATGGACTGGAGTGGCGTCAGTCCCAACATGGAGCTGTTGACACCAATCCTCCAACTGAGCTACGGAGTCATTGTCCACCACTGTATCTGGTGGGGTCAAGGATTCCACTGTGTGTATGACGTTGTTATCGTTGTTATCCACAGTATACAACCTGGCGACAGTGGCATATCTTGGTAATTTAACTTCATCCTCCCCATAACTTAGGAGTCGTACGGGTACCCTCCCATTGCGTACATCAACCACCCCTCTGGCAGTTAAGAGTGTAGGTCTGTGCTCCGAACTAATGGGCTCCACTACTGCCTGATAGTTCTGTCCTTTGAGACCTATTGCTGCTCTACACCAAATCAGCATTTCACTCATCGGGGGAATCATAATGGGTATCGGGTCTGTGACCCGTACATTACCAATTTCACCACCTGATAGCTTTACCTGTTGCTGGTACATAAGGGCTCGGATCTCTTTCTGGAGCACCCTCCTCTGCCCTGGTTTGGCGGTGTCAGCAATCTGTTGGAGCAAAAACAACACTTCTCCCAAACAGTTACCGACAATATTCGTACCAAGTATAATATACAAGTCTGTATCACCAGGATTAAACTCCACTACAATCAGCCCTTGGTCCTTTAGTTCCACTCTCCCCACCTTCACTGTCACATTCTTAACCCCTACTAGGTTAAGAGAAAGGCCGTTAGAGGCATACACGGAGAGGTTCGGGGCTGGCGGCTGGAGTTTGTCTAAGGACCAGAACCTTTTGTAGAGGACATCAGGCATGATGGTTACCTGAGATCCAGTGTCCAGCAGGGCAGGTGTCGCGATGCCATCCAGCACAATGGACAGGAAAGGTCTTCCTCCCACGAACCGATGGTACCAGTTTGATGGGCCTGCTTGATTTACTCCTGGGTGTCGGCCCTCGGCCCAATGGTTTGCTTGTTTAAAGGACAGTTCCGCGCTGTGTGGCCTGCCTTCTGGCAGCGGTAGCAGATGAACTCTCCTGGAGGGCAACGTTGGTTGTTGGTCTTCCCATGGGGTGGCGTTGTCCTCCTCTGGGGTGGGTTGTCCTCCTACGGGGTGGCGTTGTCCTCCTTCTTCTTCTGATCCATGGGACATCCTCAGGGCTGTCGGCGAGTAGTATCCGTCCTTCCGGCTCGGGCTCCTCCTGTAGCTGCAGGGTGCTGAGGACAGTGGCCAGGGTTTTACTTAACTGGCGCACTTCATAGCGCAGGCTGTCCAGCTCGCTAGGTGGCACTGTTTGCATCTTTGTTTCCACCGTTAGTGAAGGAGCAGTGGGTGCTGCGGGCACTGGGGTGGCCCCACCCTGGTAACGCTGGATAGCAGTATCTGATGTTTCCAGGGGATGCAGACCCTTTATAGCCTCGTCCTTAAGGTACGAACCTGTTTCAGGGCCTGCAGGGCTTCCTGTAAGCGCCAGGCATAGTCCCGGACACTGTCCTCAGGTTTCTGGACACAGTGGTAGAACCTCATCCGGAGGTCTGTCTCAGTGCGGTTTTCAAACACAGTTTGCAGTCTCTTAAAGATGATGAATTCTGATACCTGGTCTGTGGCTGGCCAGGTTTCAATTTCCCGCTCTGCGGCACGAGTCAATTGTCCCAGCACAACAGCAGCTCTCTGTTTACCGGTCATAGAATACATGTGTAGCACACCGCATATTTTCCTCTTGAATCCGGACAGGGTGTCCGGTTTTCCATTATACTGGGGAAGCCATTTCTGTTAGAACCCTTCTGTTTGTTTTTGTTTCTATCTTGTGTTTTGCGGTCACGTGACCATCTTCCTATATATTCCAGCTACGCCCTTCTGGCCTTGCTGGACTTCAGTGTTGTTTTGACTGTCTCTCTAGCCAGATACTTTTGTGCCTATCTATCTCTAGTTTGCTTGGTCCTCTGGACCTCTAGTACTTTTGTCAGTTTTTCTTTTGCACTGCAACAACTTCTGTTAGGAGGTGTCCCATTTTTGTCACAGTCCTTAGTTCTTTTTGGTACCCTCCCTTTTTCTATAGGTCTCCGTTCAGACTAGCTGAGGACGCAGGCGGGTCTGGTCACTAGGAACAGGTTGCCCGCTACAACGTAGGGACTCAGCTTAGTCTTACTGTAGGGACAGCTCTCCCCTTCTTTCCCTAGTTTATGTTGCAGATCATAACAATTTCGCTCCAGGGATATACGACAGGGCCATGGGTATTAACGTGGTCATGACCCATGCTGGTGGAGCGGCCGCTCCGGCCTGTGCAGCGCCGGGTGCAGGTTGGGCATCTGGAGCGTTAACCGGTGCTCCAGCTGCTTGCTGGTCGTTGGCTATTGTTGCACCCCCCTAGTGAACCAGAGCCTACCTTCTTCACTTCTTATCAGGTAGGCCGCAGCTCCGCGGGCGACGGTCTTCTTCCAGGACCTTGCGTTGCTCACATATGACGTCAGAGCGTTCTCTGGGCTCCTTCCAGGACCTGACGCTTCCTGGTTCGACATCAGTGGCGGGGCGTGTCTTGGCTTCGCGCGCTTCCAGCGGTTACGCCCCTCCGATTCCCGCGGTTACCCCCCTCTTCTTCCCGCGCGGCAACAGGAAGATGGCGGACAATGGCGAGAAATCTCGGGAATGGCGGGAAAACTTCACCACAGTGAGTATTACAGTCTCTTAAGGCGCACAGTACCCGGTGGCAATGGGCATGGAATCCTGTTCGTGACGCCAAGACTGATGAGCCCCCTGTGCCGTGGGGTACTCGGCAGCCGGGCCTCTGGTTGCTGGGGATTATCACAATAGCTGGCCCGGTCCGTGACCCAGGGCGGTCAGTAAAAGGGAGGATACTTTATAGGGGATTTAAGAAAGTGTTCGTGATGCCACCTGTGGATTGCGGCTAGAGGGAGCCGCCGCTGTGGAGCAGTCCTCTGGAGCTGGTGTTACGGCAGCAGGGATGATGTGGCTCTCCACAGGTAGAGGTTGCTCCAGGGCAGCGTGGGGTGTAATGGTGGTGGACCAGGGGAGAGAGACGGCAGGATGGTCCTGGAGGAAAGAAGGACACTCACACGGGAGTAAGCTTCAGTACCTTTACTGGTGAGGTTGCAGGCACGGTCCAGGGTACTGCAGGCGAAGGGCACACTTTTGTACTCTCCCCAGTCAGTGGGTATAGGGCCTCCTGATCCGTTGCTTTATTCTCTAAGCTTCTGACCTGCCTGGAGCTAGGTCTAGCTTGGTTACTGTCTCTCTTTGCACCTGCTGACCTGGTGGTAAGGCCTTCTCTTTGGAGATCACTCTCCCTGGATGCTGGGACCTCCGTGACTCCTAGCCCTGGTACTGTAATCAGCGTTTGGTGAACTTGGGACCTGTAGTCCTCCAGGGGTTCCGGTGGTTCCTACTGGGTATAAAGGGTCCCAGTAGACGCAGACACGGTGTCCGATATATATATATCGGGGAGAGCCTGGTATGCTCCACTGCCCCCTCACTACTTCTTCCTTCTCCTCTCGCCTTTGGCCACACTCAAGGCCCTCACACATGCTGTAGCCCTTGACTCGCCTAAGCACAGCAGCCAGCATGCTGCTCTCTTCACTGCTCTCTGAGCGTCAGCACGCTCTCTGCTCAACTCTGAGCTGTGCTCCTCTCTGTGTCTGTGACTCGCCCAGGGGAATGGGGATGACTCGGTACCCGGGCCTTTAGCCTGGCCTTTAGAGATGACGGGGTGGTCGGCTCTGGGGCCCGTACCCTGGGGTCGCTCCTTAAAAAGGGTGGATATTTGTTAATTTTAAGATAGAGTTTGTGACGCCACCTGTGGCTTCTGGTGAGGATCACCAGCGCTGCGCAGTCCACTGAGGCCGTTGATAAGGCAGCTCGATGGTATAGCTCCCCACAGGTGGAGCTAGGCCTCAGGGCAGTGTATGACGGGGAATGCAGGACAGGCGAGACCGAGCCAGGTCAGAGAAAGAACAGGGACAGACACGATAGTCACTTCAGTACATTTTACTGATGGAAATTCAGGCACATCCCGGAGCGCTGTAGGGTGAAGTGTTCATGTCAGGATCCTCCCCAATGAGAGTTTTTTGGGCCTCCTGCTTCTTGCCTCTGCGTAGGAAGTTTCTGACCTGCCTGGAGCTAGGCCTTACTTTGTCTCTGTCCTTCGCTGGCTGACCTTGTGGTACGGCCTTTTCTTGGATTACACGCACCTTAGCTGCAGGCCTATGTGTCTCCTGGCTCTGTTACGTATCAGCACTTTAGCGATCCTGGGACTTGTAGTTCTCCAGGGATTCCGGTTTATCTTACTGGGTGTGGAGATCCCGGTAAGCTTCGGACCCGGTGTCCAGTAACCTCTTCGGGGTGAGCCAATTAAGCTCCTCTGCCCCGTATGTGCTAACTCTCTACTCGCCTTCGGCCTACTCGGGCCCTCACTAGGCTACTCACACTAACGACAGCTTGCCGCGCTTCACCGATCTTATGGCGCCGGCACGCCTAAAGCTCACCACTCTGAGCTACAACTGAGTTTGGATCTGGATAAGCTCCACTGCAGGATAGCAATTGCAGGAGCTGGAACAGGCTTTTGTCCTCTGAGGTAACTCCTCTCAGGCTGTACTGGACTCACTGCTAAACCAGAATAGACTAACTCTGACTAATTGACGCCTGGCTCCACCTTCCCTATTTATCTATCCCTAACGGGCTCCCTCTTGTGGTCTGAGGTGGAAGGTGGAGATGTGTGAATGGTTATGGGGGCCTCTTGTGGAGGAATCCTTCAATACACCCTTCTAGGATCTGTGATACCAAGCACAGCTGGGCATCACATTTGAACACTAAACTGAGCTGCCTAGCTCCACCCTCCCTATACATATCCCTAACGGGCTCCCTCTGCTGGTCTGAGGTGGTAGGGTGGAGGTGTGTGAATGTGTGAGGGCCTCTTGTGGAGAAGTCCATCCATGCACCCTTCTGGGTTCTGTGGCAAGAATGCACAGCAGGGCGCCACATATGTCCTGGTACCTATTTTAACCCCATGAATATTGCTGTTTTTCCTTATTGCAATGACCAAGAGTTCCATCACTATCACGTACAGAGGGGGGACAGAGGGCACCCTTGTCTAGTCCCGCTTCGTATCGCAAAAGGTAAGGACAAGGTTCCATTGACCCTAACTCTAGCAGTAGGGCCAGAGTACAGGGAAAAAATTAACTATAAAAATTGTGGTCCAATGCCTATTTGACATAATGCCTCCTTCATAAACCCCCAATGAACCCTGTCAAAGGTCTTCTCTGCATCAACAGATAAAAGGCCCATAGATATGGAGCGACTTTTAGCTTTAGAGATTAGCAACATGCTCATAATAGTGTTGCCTCTTGCCTCTCGGCCCTGAATAAATCCTACTTGATCCTACTTGATCAGTATTTATAAGAGAGGGCAACAATGGGGTAAGTCTTTCTGTTAGTATTTTTGAGAGTATTTTAATGTCCACATTTATTAATGATATGGGTCTATAATTAGCTGTGATTGTAAGATCCTTACCTGGTTTAGGGAGAACGTTAATATGAGCTTCCAATGATTGGGGGACAAAACATGTCTTATCATTTAATGAATTAAAGGTTTTGTTCATAACAGGGGATAGCTGAGTTTTAAGGGACTTATAGAATGCTGGAGTAAATCCGTCTGGGCCAGGACTTTTACCAGATGGTGTAGATTGAATTGCAAGATTGACCTCCTGCTCTGTAATGTCCTTTTCCAGTGCCTCAGAAACCTGACTATCTAAAGAGGTTAAAGAAGTATCTTGTATGTACTCCTTAATTCGGATAGATAGGTCAGAAGGGGAGAGATCAGAGTATTGCGGAATATGTCAATGATTTCTGTAGGATTATGAGCATCCTCCCCATTTTGTTTTTTGATATTTGGAACGTATGCCGCCACAGAGCAAGGGTGAAGCAACCTTGAGAGTGCCCATGCACATTTATCTGACGATTCATAAAAAAAGTTTTTAATCAGCTCCCTGTGTCTTAGGTATTTTTGGTCTAGCAAGATCTTGAGATCATTCATTTTTTTGGATAATTCTGCAAGAGTGTTAGGCGACAACGTATGTTTATGCGAGACCTCAAGTGTGTATCTGTCTCAAAAGGTCATTTACCTTTAGAGTTCTCTCCTTTTTGAGTTTTGAACCATGCTTAATCAACACGCCTCTCATGACACATTTTAAAGTTTCCCATTGCAGAGGTATTGAGGTCTGATCTGCTTTATGAATCTGCAAAAAAGAATCAATAGAATCCTTTAATTCTGTCATATAGATTTTGTCTTTTAGAAAGTGATCATTCATTTTACATGTCCATGAACGCTGGACCAGGGAGGGTACAGTGTCCATTTTAGGACATGATCAGATATCAAAATCAAGCATCAGAATGATGTCAGTTTGAGGCTAAATACCATGTCTGACAAGTGATTCTGACAAGCGATCCTGACAAGTAATTTTGACAAGTGATTTTGACAGGTCATTCTGATGAGAGATTTTGACGAGTGATTTTGATGAGTGATTCTGACAAGTGATTCTGACAAGTGATTTGGACAAATGATTCTGACAAGTGATCCTTACAAGTGATTTTGACAAGTGATTTTGACGAGTGATTTTGATGAGTGTTTCTGACAAGTGATTTTGACAAGTGATTCTGACAAGTGATTTTGACAAGTGATTTTGATGAGTAATTCTGACAAGTGATTCTGACGTGTGATTCTGACGAGTGATTTTGACAAGTGATTTTGACAAGCGATTTTGACGAGTGATTCTGACGAGTGATTTTGATGAGTGATTCTGACAAGTGATTCTGACGAGTGATTTTGACTAGTGATTCTGACGAGTGATTCTGGCGAGTGATTTTGACAAGTGATTCTGACAAGTGATTTTGACAAATGATTCTGACAAGTGATCCTTACAAGTGATTTTGACTAGTGATTTTGACAAGTGATTTTGATGAGTGATTCTGACAAGTGATTTTGACAAGTGATTCTGACAAGTGATTTTGACGAGTGATTCTGACGAGTGATTCTAACGAGTGATTTTGACAAGTGATTTTGACGAGTGATTTTGACAAATGATTCTGACAAGTGATTTTGATGAGTGATTCTGACGAGTGATTCTGATGAGTGATTTTGATGAGTGATTCTGACGACTATATGAGCCATGGGTAGGAGAAAAATATGTATAATCCTTACCCTGAGGATTTAAAATGCAGCAAACATCTGTCAACCTGAGGGCATGGATGACCCATTTCAATGAACGAAGCTGTCTCAGAGGGATGACACCCCTTCCTGAGGAGGAGTCTAACGCGGGATTCCATGTGAAGTTGAAGTCTCCACCTGCAATCAGAACTCCTTCTGCAAAATCAGAGAGGGACGTTAAAAAGGACCTACATGTGCAGATATGATCTTTGTTAGGGAGGTACCAGTTTGCTATTCTATATCTTGATTCTGCTATTTTGAGTTTGAGGAACACATATCTGCCTTGATCATCAATGAGAGAGTCTATGAGAGTATAGGCCAACGACTTGTGTATGGCTATGGATACACCCTTAGAGTGTGAATCCGGATTAGTGCTGTGGAACCACCGAGAGTAATACCTATCTCCAAAAACAGGCATATGCCCAGTTTTAAAGTGCATTTCCTGTAACATAAGAACCTGGACTCTTTGTTTGAGCATAGAGTACAAAATTTGTGAACGTTTCTGTGGGACATTAAAGCCTCTTACATTCAGTGAGCCTACTTTAACAGAGGACATGATTACCAAGGGGGATGAAAGGAGTGGGGCAAGAAGGGAAACGGAAATACACAGAAAACTAAGAAGAAATTACGGGATATATAAAATAAAAACCAAACAAAATTATATAACAAAATGAAAGCAAAACAATCTGATGAGAGGAAATAGGTATATTTTACACCTGCACAGCAGAGTGTAAACCCCCCTGGGAGGATGGGCTTTCTACTGCGGAGCCCCCCCCCCCCAAACCAGACATCAGGCCATACCATTTTGTCTTAAAACCTATGATAGAAAAGCAGCCAAAAGCTGTCAAAGATTAGCATCTACTTATCATTATATTAAACGTTGAATCAGTATATCACATATCCTTATGGAATAATATCCATACTGTCCAAGAACGGAATATTATTGACATAATATAATCAAATCTTATTACTGAGAGCCAGTCATATAAATGAATTATTCGTAATATCAACTATACTCATTGCTGAAAACATTTTAGAGGAATATAACACTCTAATATCTTTCACAAGATTGACTAGCGCTGAAGGCTAGCGTATTGACCACAGGATCCATTTGTAATAGACGATTCAATCTGGGGAGTGAGGGATATGTTTTCCATTGTTCCCTCTCCTGACTTCTTCTCTGGATTTGTTTCTTGTCGCTCTTTATGGTCGTGGATTGAGATCCGACTTGGGACCTCTCGGGAGACTCGGCCAATCCTCTGTTGGTATAGATACGTGGGGAATCCCCAAACCTGTAACAAAAGCCGGAATGTCTCCTGGGCAACGTATCACATGTAAAGCCCCTGAATGGCGGACCTGTAGACAGAAAGGGAAACCCCAAGAGTATAGAATGTTCTGCTGTCTCAGAACCTCTAATAGAGTCTTTAATGCCTTCCTCTTCTGTAGTGTGTGGCGCGATAGATCAGACATGAGTTGTATAGGATATTCTTGATATAAAATAGAATCACATCATGAGGTTTTGCCGCATCAGAGGATCTGGGGCCCAAGGACCTATAAGCCCTATCTAGCTCCAACTCATTCTCTAAGGGCAGACCCAAGATAGAGTTAAACAAATGACGTAGTGTCTCATCCAGTTCATGGTGTTCAATTGTCTCTGGTAGTCCTCTAATCCTAATATTGTTGCGCCTTCCTCTGTTTTCAATATCATCTATCAAATCTGTTAGGTATTCCAGTTGGTATGAGTGAGAAGACAAAGTTTGTTCCTGAGAATTTACTTGTTGAGCGATGGATGCTGTATGTGATTCAGCAGCAGACACTTTTTCTGTTAACTCTTGCATGTCCCCTCTAAGGGAGGCTGCTTCAGCCCTGTAAGAGGACTCCAGTCTAGACATATAATTCTCCATGTGCCTCTGGTTGGAATAGCTTGTATTCGATCTCTGAGGTCTCTCCACACTGCCTCACATTGCAATGAGTCATCCTGTTGGTTCTCCTCTGAGCAGCCAGGGGAAGAAGAATGTAATAATGCAGGGAAGGAGCCTCTCTCAGGGGAACTCCGGGCATCAGTGTGTGACTGGGGCCTCTGCAGGTCTGGACCCGCAGCAGAGATAAGTACTGCCCAATCTGGTGTGTCCAGGGGCCGAGGCACCAAGTGATCCTCCACCACGCACCTGAGCTCCGAAGGCGCAAAGCCGGAATCTGCCATCTTGGACTGAGGGAGATCCCCCGCAGCAGCAACAAGGCCTCCCGCGTCTCCCCAAGTCCGGGAAGCCAGGTCCGCATCCTCCGCCGATGAAAGTATCGTCCGCTCTGCTAATGTTGATGTGGGGGAGCATTTACCCCAGGACCTTTGGACCTCCGATGCAGGAGATGAGGAGCGCTAGGCAGGGACAGCCGATGTCATCTTAGATCCCACTCTTGCAGGAGAGGCAGATGCTGCAATTTCTTAGGTAGCGGGTAATATTTGTTGGAGGGACCCGCTGAGTACTCACACTGGTCTGCATTATATTCTTCTTCTTTTTTGCCGGCATTGGAAGTGTTTTGACCTGATTTGAAGTGATAGGCATGCCCTGAAGCTGGTCTAGGGATGGGAGCAGACAACCATGCAACTTCACTCCTCCATAGCCAGGCCACGCCCCCCCATTCAAAGAAATTTCAACAAATTCTTGATGTAAACATTAAGATTTGAGAGTCCTCAGTGGCTGATACCTTTTAATGGTTAACTAAAAAGATGGTAACAAGTTGCAAGCTTTCGAGACTACTCAGGTCTCTTCATCAGGCATAGTATGACACAAAATATGAAGAGTCACATATTTATACACAATAAGACACAGAAATAATGAAATAGATGAGACAGGTAATGTAAAGCAGAGCTATTACTGTGGGAGAAAGGTAAACAGTTCTGGCTGTAAATATTGGTTTAGTTCATAGATAAGGACTGTGAAAGTTTTATTGTCTAATGATTGAGATTTCGAGGGTTATGATGACCCCAAAGCTCTGTGAAGCTCATTCCTTAGTTGATGTAAGTAAAGAAAGCAAAGAAAGGAGCGCAAATAGCGCTGTTATCCAATAGACAGCAGTAAAGATAAAAGGGAAATTGCTCACCTCTGTGAGAATTCCAGCAGACCATTAAACTGCAGGGGTTAAACGAAATCACAGAAGTTTTTCTTTGAGAATTCCAGCAGTCACTTTTTACACCTCCCCAGTTCTTTTTGAATACACCAACATATAGCCACCTATCCCCAAACCCACACTCCTGTTAGCACCACTCACATTACAGCCTTCAAGTTACCTCTCACCACTCTTACAGCTCCTTTTTTCAGCTGACAAAATAAATCAGGAGCCCTAGTGTAGCGGGATATGTGCCTAGAGTGACTACACAGCAACTTAAGCAAGTATTTAAGTTCTAGCCCTCCATGGTTCATCATGATTAATATTAGACCCATATTTTATTATGTTTAAAAGAAAAGATTTTTTAATTAATCTCTAAATATTTTAAATTACTTCTTTTCTCCTCTTGAGCAAATGTTCATGTGCATTATGATTTTAGATGTGTTTCCAAGATTTCCTTCCCCTTTTTTTTCTGTCTCTCGCTCCTTTTTTTTTCCCTCTTTTTGGCGCCAAGGGGTGCTTTGGCAGTTTTTTTCTTCACTCCATGTGCTAGCATGTGTGTATATATACCTTCCATGTTGTAACAAGTAGCAGCTATGTTCCTGAAGGAGTGGACGGGATATCAACGAAGCACGTAGTCTTTTATAGCTTTTACAGTCTCCAATAAATGCTGCTGAGAACATTATCCATCTCTGGCATACATATACATTTTTTCATGGAGGAGCGCGGTGATTAATGGCACCTTTATCATCTGTATACTAGACTACTCGAAGATCCCAAGGGACCTGTGCCTGCTGCAGCACCTCAGCATATACTTTCTCATGAGTTGTGCATTTCACAACCCACAAAGGTGGGCAATTTCCCTTTTATCTTTACTGTTGTCTATTGGATAACAGCGCTACTTGCGCTCCTTTCTTTACTTATTTGAGTTATTGGGAACTGAGCTGGGGACAGCAGCGCACTTTGGTTAATTTGGGAGCAGCATTAGCGAATCCATACCGTTAACATGGAATATTTTGACAGACGCATGTCAACCAGAGAACGGCTTATTAAACAAGCCATGGGAATCACTATCCCATACTCTGATGAATCTTTCACCTTAAATTCAATGGACTTCAATGAAGAGGACACCAACACTATAAAGAATTTATTTAATGAATTTGAGGAATCACTTAAAGATGAGCTACGTCTTGACCTGGACATTCGTTTTCTAAGGATTTATATGGAGGAGAAACTATGTCCTCGGGGTTTGAGAATAACAATTCCCTCACCATTCCCTGAGGACAAACCATTTAATAAGGAATGGACTACTATTTTTGACACGTGCATGCACAATCTGCTAAAAAGTATACATACAAAAAGGTCAGAAATATGTCTAACAATTACTAATAGAATATTTGATATTGCAAAAAACCTATTACCATTTGAAACCCATCCTGTGTTTAGAAAGATTGATAGCAATATTGCAACAAGTATTTTACAGAATGTGCATGAAATTATCTTAAAAAAGGCAAAAAACTACAGAGAGATAGAGATGATTAGAAAGGACTAACTAGTACTACCTCACGTACTAAAACGTCGGTCATATCCAGTGATCAGTCATCTGATCCTTTGAGAACAGTGGGTTCCTATCCTCCTCCCCACAAAGGAAGGATGTTCTCTAATAGTTATTACCATAAGAATAAGAACAATAACAATAAGACTTACAACCGCACACCTGCATTCACACATAGCAAAAAACAACTCAGGTTGTCAAATGCTAACGATAGAACGAAAGACGGACAGAAGGTTGTAATTAATATGCGCATATCTACTACTGTTAACTCTCCACAGAGCACTAGCAGTAATAAGACTCTGGTCTCTATCATGTCTCCCACCTGCAATACTATGGGTAGTGCAGTTCCTAAAAGGCTGGTAATGCATCAGGAGGAGACGAATAATGATAGTATAGCAGTCAATCCTTATGACACAACATTACACACTAAATTAAGAAAAAAATCCAACTTCTATTCTGTGGAGAGTAAAAGCCACCAGATAGATACTTTTTGCGACATCACTCTCCAAGATTTCAAGGAGGTTATGAGGACTCCAATCTCACACAGAGATAATAATATAAACCGACAAGAGAAGTTAGCACTTAATAATATTTGAAATAATAGGGATATAGTCCTCAGATCAGCGGACAAGAGGGGTGGTATAGTTATCCAGGATTATGATGTGTATACAAAAGAAGCACTCCAGATATTGAGTGATGATAACTATTACAAAGAGATTTTGTATAATCCCATTTTGAAAATGATCCCTATATATAAGAAACTGATATCTAAAGCAGTAGATGAGAATATATTAAATGACAACAAAAGAAAGTGCTTGACTGTCCAAAGTCCTTGTATGCCCTTCTTTTATCATCTTCCCAAATTTCATAAGGATGAAAAAAAAACTCCAGGGAGACCGATTATATCGGGGATAGGCTCCCTTACATCAAATCTGGCTGAATACTTTGATATACTACTACAACCACCTGTCAAAAATTTAAAGAGTTACCTGCAAAACTCCAGTCATCTTCTTAGATTAACCTATGACATCAAATGGAAAAAAATCATGCACTTTCCTTAGCCTAGATGTTAACTCTTTATATACCAATATTGATGTTGGTCTATTATGCATAGAGTATGTAATTTCCAGAGACATACGGCTGTCTTCCAGCCAGAGATCTTTTAATATAGCAGGTTTATCTTTCATCCTAAAAAACAATTTTTTTACCTTTCTAGATAAGACCTACCATCAATTTAAGGGAGTAGCAATGGGCTCTAAAGTAGCACCTACCTTTGCCAATTTATTCATGGGATTATTTGAGCAAGTTTTTATTTACCAGGGAGACTTCCATAAGGGGGTTGTATTTTATAGAAGATACATAGACGATCTGATCTTCATCATTAACAGGAACATCACTGATCCCACCATTTTTTTTAATTTCCTCAATACAAATAATTGGGGCATCTCTTTCAATCAGGACAGTAATGAACTCACAATTAATTTTTTTAGATCTAGTTTTATATGTAGAGGAAGACAGGATACTTAGCAAAACTTTCTTCAAATCAGTGGACACTAATAGCTATATTCATTTCACTATTGGTCACTACAGAAAATGGCTCACCAATATTCCCCGCTATCAGTTTCAAAGACTTCGTAGGAGCTGCTCAACAGAAATCGAATATGACTAACAGTCAGAGATTCTCAAAAAAAGGTTCCAACAGAAATATTCTGAGACATTGGTTGTAGAATCTTGCAAACAGGTCAAAGAAAGATATGACCAGGGCTCATTACTTATGGCTTCAACACACAAAAATGATGTAAGTTTTGAACATGAACAGAAATTCTTTACTACATACAATCAACAACACAAGAAAATTAGAGAAATTATTCAAAAAAACTGGCATATTCTATTAAATGACCAGACATTAAAACAGGCATTACCAAAAAAACCCTCTCTAATCTTTAGAAGGGCACCGACACTTAGGAATATCTTGGGTCCCAGTAGATTGCATGGACATGGAACATTGATTAATAAGAATAATGAAAAAGTCAGGGACAATATGGTCTCCAAGTGTGGTAAAAGAGGTTGCAAGTGCTGTGAATCTATTTTGCATTCCATAGACAATTTCACTTCTGTAGCCACTAGTGAGAATTTCAATATCTCTCATCCCATGTCATGTGGAACTTATTATGTGATATATGTCATCGAGTACAGTTGCCCCAAACAGTATGTGGGCAGAACCACCCAGGCACTACATAATAGGTTGAATTCACATAGACATAATATCACCACAGGATTTATTAAACATGGGCTGTCCCGACATATGGTCCTTCATCACAAACAGGACCTTAGGGAATTAAGGGTATTACTTTTTGAGCACATTTCTATTGACACTCCAAATAGGGTGCAATGTTTAAAAGAAATCTACTGGATTTATAAACTAAAGACGCTTAAACCGCAGGGGTTAAACAAAATCACAGAAGTTTTTCCTTGAGAATTCCAGCAGTCACTTTTTACACCTCCCCAGTTCTTTTTCAATACCCAACATATAGCCACCTCTCCCCAAACCCACACTCCTGTTATCACCGCCCACATTATAGCCTTCCAGTTACCTCTCACCACTCTTGCAGCTCTGTTTTTCAGCTGACAAAACAAATCAGGAGCCCTAGTGTAGCGGGCTATGTGCCTAGTGTGACTGTACACAGCAACTTGAGCAAGTATTTAAGTTCTAGCCCTCCATGGTTCATCATGATTAATATGAAAATTATTGGTATTAAAAGGTCATTTCAAATCTCAGGGAGACAGAAAAATTTGGGAATATAAACTAATGGTGACCTTTGACACCTTCAGAGCAGGAATGAATGAGTTGCATGGATTTATGTCATTCTACATCAACTAAGGAATGTGCTCCTCAGAGCTTTGGGGTCATCATAAACCTGGACCAGACCTCAATCACTGGACAATAAAACTTTCACAGTCCTTATCTATGAACTAATCCAATATTTACAGCCAGAACTGTTTACCTTTCTCCCACAGTAATAGCTCTGCTTTACGTTACCTGTCTCATCTATTGCATTATTTCTGTGTCCTATTGTGTATAAATATGTGACTCTTCAGATTTTGTGTCATACTATGCCTGATGAAGAGACCTGAGTAGTCTCGAAAGCTTGCAACTTGATAACCATTAAAAGGTATCAGCCACTGAGGACTCTCAAATCTTAATATTTTTCTAATAATTTTTCCATGGCTAACACAGTACTAAAATATATATTTTCCCTGATGTAAACATAACACCATCTGTAATAAGCTAAAGTTGAAAAGAGGATGGCTTCTACAAATGGATAATGATCCTAAACACGTCAAAATCAAGATCTTCACTAGTAAAGCCCCCCACTCATAACACATTAGGTAGCTGTCAGCCAAAAGATTGTTCAACTGACAGCCATCTCTTCTGAGCCCCTTATATACAAGAACGCTCAGCTTGGCTCCTGTGTTCTCTATGAGAGCGACTAATAGATTCCACTGGCTGCGGCTTATCTGCTGGAAAACAGAATGAGCTACCATTGGAAATACAACATGCAGGCTCCTTCTCTCCTCCAACATCATCTGTAGGGTACGTTCATATGACTGTATTGTCGTTCCCAGTGTTTTCCGTGAAAAAACTGACAGAACTAGACACAGACAGATCTAGGTCCATTGGGCTGTTTAGATAAGTGTTTGAAAAAAAGCAAGTGAAAAAAATCATAGCACGCATAGGTTCTTCCTTACAATGGATGAGAGTAAGCCATTCAAGTCCAAAGGTGCACAAAAAAACAGATCCCACACAGATCATCCATATAGCTTCCATTTTTTTATGGATACATTTCCATTATTAACCTAGAAAACTGTATTTGGTCTTGTGAATGATAATAACTGTTGATGGAAAAGAAGGATGGTGTACAGACCACAACTGACCACCAAACTGATGAAAATCATCCATTTTTCCGGATGAAAAGATAAATGTCCCTTTCTTGTCTGTTGTCAGATTCTCGCTGCTCCACAGTCTGGGAATTCTGCTGGATTTTTTATTTTATAATGCATCAAATGTTTTCTCCTGGTGAAAGGTCTGGACTGCAGGTGGCCGGTTCTTCACCTGAACTCTTCCTCTTCGATGCCATGCTGCTGTGATGGATGTAGTATGTGGTTTAGCATTGTCTTGCCAAAATATGCAAAAAAAGATCCAACAAATACACAGAAAAAAAGTATGCAAAAAGAGGGATAACCTAAAAATCTAAAAATAGTCAATGCTTATTAACATGCAAGACATATTAAAAATATTTAAAAAGCACAAATGGCTGTAAGCCTGTAACATAAATTTTCCAGACCACAGCACTATAGTGCTAGGATCTATCCTGTCTGTCAATAAGGTAATTTAGGAACCCAAAAGTTAATACCACCTTAATACAGATATATTACTGTATAATATACCAATAATATGAAAATTGTTACATCAATGACCCAGGCCCTAAAATAAGGGCAAGTATTAAAGTGTATAGTGGGTTAAAGATATACACGCCCAATAAATAATGCACAAAAGCACAAAATAAAAGATGATAAAGAGGAGTGTATACAACAATTGTATGATAGAGTCAGAAAAGTTGCAGAAAAATCCTACTGCCGGCACAATAGCAAATAGCCACACAGAGTGAAGGTAAATGTGAAGTTTGTGCCACCTGGGCCATAGATATAACAATTTTCATATTATTGGTATAGCTGTGATTTGGGGTATATTGTAATATACCTTTATTAAGGTGGTATCAACTTTTGGTTTCCTAAATTACCTTATTGACAGACAGGGTAGATCCTAGCATTATAGAGCTGCGGTCTGGAAAATTTGTCATTTGTGCTTTTTAAATATTTTTAATATGTCTTGTTTGGCTTGTATGTTAATATACATTGACTATTTTTAGGTGATCCCTCTTTTTGCAACACCTCTGTATAAGACTCATCATTGATCACGCCTTTCATGTGTAAGCTGCCCGTGTCAGAGGCACTAATGCAGCCCCAGACCATCAGAGATGCAGGAACTAAGCGCTGATAACAAGCTGGATGGTCCCTCTGCTCTGCAGTCTGCAGGACAAGGCGTCCACAGTTTCCATAAATAATTTCATATTTTTATTCATCCGACCTCAGAACAGTTAATATCTTCTGATCTGATTTCTATGTTCTGCAGTGAATATAATATGGCTAAAAGAGATTTCCAAATCATTACATTCCTGTTCTCTTTATACATTTACACAGCGTCACAAGTTTTTTGGAATTGGGGTTGTAAATATATCTATAAATATTTCTATCTACATGTGTACATCCATCAGAATAACTGCTCTTAGCGATGTCACAATATCAGAGTTCTAGAATGTTGATGTCACACAAGTTATGAAGTCACAATATGAAGAACTGATAAAACTTCTGCTCACGGCCTCCTCCACTGAGGGTTATAGAATTTGTGGAGTGAGGATATTTTTGCAATTCTGATTAAGTGAGCAAAATGTCTGAGTATAAGCGCAAACGTCGCTTTATTATTGAGTCTATTACAGAGAGCAGCGGTATTGATGACCAGGTGAGTGGCGGATTCTGGAGTATGTTGTCTATTTGAAATTCTGGAAATTTGAAGACTTTTTTTTACTTTTTATTATTTCCTTTTCCCAGTTACTGGTCAATAAAAAATGCCGCAGAGTTTTTGCGTCCGACACAGAGGACAGCAGCGGTGATGAGAATCTCCATCAGGTGAGCGCTTACTTCTCTCCAGCACTGTCTGCGGCTCTGGGGGTCTACTGGAGATCAGGGGACGCCCCATTCTGTGATTATGCCACTGTATCGCTGCTAATCCTTCATTCTCAAGGTCTTTATATTTCTTTATTTCAGTCTCATCCACTTATTTCAAGGTCTCCAAGGAGCCTTGAAGATGAAGATGGTGGCTCTGGTCCCCACCTGCTATACATAGAGTCAGGCATGTAATAAAGCGTCTGGAAGGATCATAAATTCCTTCCTGTAAAATAAGAAAATTAGATTTCTATTGATTAGGAAAACTGAACGACACAGAAGTAAATGACGATGTTTCTTCTTTTCTCCAGAGCCCAATTCTCCCCGATTCAGCTTTGTGCAGGAGGAGACAGCAAGGTAATGTATTCCTATATATCCGTTTCATCTGGGTCATGTTCATGATATCTGGTCGCTAGATGGCGCTATTATTAGCATATTTTCAGATAAGGTGTCAGCTGTGTGTCTGCAGGTCGTGTACGGTCTTAGTATATATCCAGTAGTGATGTGTGATCCTCTTTGATGCTTTGCTACCAGGAGACAGGAGCGTCCCATCAATTACTGTTTCCTGAGAAATCTGTCTTCACCCACGTCCAAATATGTCACTGACTTCCGTAAGAACAAACAGGAGCTGGTACGACGTCTGTACAAGTTTTATAACAGGACCGTCTTTGAGAACCAGGTATTCAGTTATAACACACAGCTTGGTATAGGGTTATAGGGGATGAAGGTTTAGAGCTAGGGATAGTGTATCCAGTGTATATAGTATATACCTCTATATTCTGTATGTATAGGGTGATACGAGGCAAAGGGTTAGAGCTAGGGATAGTGTATCCAGTGTATATAGCATATACCTCTATATTCTGTATGTATATGGTGATATAAGGTGAAGGGTTAGAGCTAGGGATAGTGTATCCAGTGTATATAGTATATACCTCTATATTCTGTATGTATATGGTGATATAAGGTGAAGCGTTAGAGCTAGGGATACTGTATCCAGTGTATATAGTATATACCTCTACATTCTGTATGTATAGGTTGATAGGGGATGAAGGGTTAGAGCTAGGGATAGTGTATCCAGTGAACATAGTATATACCTCTATATTCTGTATGTATATGGTGATACGAGGCAAAGGGTTAGAGCTAGGGATCGTGTATCCAGTGTATATAGCATATACCTCTACATTCTGTATGTATATGGTGATACGAGCCGAAGGGTTAGAGCTAAGGATAGTGTATCCAGTGTATATAGTATATACCTCTACATTCTGTATGTATATGGTGATACGAGGCAAAGGGTTAGAGCTAGGGTTAGTGTATCCAGTGTATATAGTATATACCTCTATATTCTGTACGTATATTGTGATAGGAGGATAAAGGATTACAGCTAGGGATGGTGTATCCAGTGTAAATAGCATATACCTCTGTATTCTGTAGGTATGGGGTGGTATGGGAGATAGTGAGTAGATGGTTAAAGATAGGGATGGTGTATCCAGTGTACATAGTATATACCTCTATATTCTGTAGGTGTGGGGTAATATGAGGGATAATGAATGGATGGTTAGAGCTAGGATTAATGTATCCAGTATATATAGTATATACCTCTATATTCTGTAGGTATGGGGTGATATTGAAGATAGTGAATGGAGGGTTAGAGCAAGGGTTAGTGTATCCAGTGTATATAGTATATACCTCTGTATTCTGTAGGTATGGGGTGATATTGAAGATAGTGAATGGAGGGTTAGAGCAAGGTTAGTGTATCCAGTGTATATAGTATATACCTCTATATTCTGTAGGTATGGGGTGATGTGGGGGATAGTGAATAGAGGGTTAGAGCTAGGGTCAGTGTATCCACTATATACAGTATATACCTCGATATTCTGTATTTCTACTTCCTCTGTAGCTTCCTGCATATATGGACATCAACTGGAATAAAAGGCTGCGTAAAACAGCTGGTCGCACTGGATTCCTGGAGAACAACGGGGACCGCTACGCCATCATCCAGTTATCGGATAAAGTCTGCGATTCAGCAGGTAGTCGTCACATCCGGCACAATTTATAGATTAGCTGTGGTGAAATCTTCCCCACATCTTTACTCCTGATTGTTATTATATCCTGCTTTGTCCTTAGAACGACTCCGAGACACATTGATCCATGAGATGTGTCATGCTGCCTGCTGGGTCATCGATGGCAATGGAGAACTTGCCCATCACCAACTATGGGAGCAGTATTGTGAGAAGGTCGCACAGATCCACCCTGACCTTCCACCCATTACTGTATACCACAGTTGGGAGTACCACTACCCGGTGGTGTACCAATGCTCAGGGTGCCAGTACAGGTAAGATACGACTCAAATAAACTATGGACAGACGGGCGTCTGATACTGGTCGTGGGTGTATGTGCTACTACCACTGCTTGCTTCATGACTTCTGCAATCAATATGAAGGGGCTCTGTCATTGATGTTGGATGTGTGTGTACCTTTAGGATCAGTCTTTAATATCTTTAATAAGCTTTATCTCCCACTCCAGAGTCGGACGTTGGACGGATTCTCTCGACACCGAGAAGTTTGGGTGCGGCTACTGTGAGAACAAGTTGGTTCTAGTAACCACAACCTGAGAAGATCTATCAGCGACCATCCAGCTCCATCAATAGTCCGATCATCGGCTCGGCCAAGATAGCAGCACACAGATGAAGTCATCCAGAAGACTAGTGGAAAGTCACATCTCAGTCTTCCACCATTTTTCGGGCGTCACGGTGACTCAGTGGTTAGCACTGGTGTCAGCAGCACTCAGGTGGTGGAAACAAATACGACCACGGACATCTGCATGGAGTTTGTATGTCCTCCCCGTGTCTGCGTGGGTTTCCTCCGGGTTCTCCGGTTTCCTCCCACACTCCAAAAATATACTGATAGGTTAATTGGCTTATTCCAAATTGTCCCTAACATGAATTATGGTTCTCCCTGTACAGCGCTACAGACTATGTCATCGCTATATTATCGAGGGGAATCAAATTCATCATTAAATACAAATGCTTTAAACAAACTTATTATTGTAATGTTGCCTTGTGTCAGTAATTTCATACACAGATTATTTACAAAAAAGTTATGTCCTAAAGTGGGACGTCTGGAGGTGAGATTCCGCCATACCGATGGCCAGGGACAGGCATGCGGGTGCTAACACCTACATGGACTGGCAGGACAGGCTTAGACTGGTAATATACAGCGTATACACCCACAACGACTCACACACATCAAACCAAGCAAAGTCATCAAGTTTCAGAGCTCCCATAGAAATTAATGGTGATAGCCGCACATGCGCAGCCACCTTTCCATTTCTGACAGTGTGTAATGGGGTCGTTCTTGAGTTACATGTGGGTCCCTGATCTCAGCAATGGGACCTGCATCTATCAAACATTTATGACGTATGCTTTCGATAGAGGATGAAATAATGTCTTCAATGCGCTTCGTCATGTGTCCACGGGCATGCTCGCGATTTCTAATGCTGACCCTATGCTGCTCTCTGATTCAGTTATGTCACCAGCAACATAGTGCATTAAGCATTAATGCTTTAAAGGGCACAGCTCAAATTTCCATCCTAATGTGGCACCTCAAACGTCACAAATTTTTCCAGGGCATTCATAAGGGGTATCTCTGCATTATCGTCCCGAACGGGGAAACAGCTGATCAGCGGATGTGCACGGTGCTGGACCCTCACTGATCTGATATTGATGACCTATTCTAAAGATATTCCACCAATTATCAAACACCTGAATAACTTCTTTAATTAGTTTAGGGGAGTGATTGAACCATTTTTAAGCCAAACACAATCCTTAATATTTATTCTTCACCGGAAGGTACAATGTGTTAAAAAACAGCTGATTATGGGGCCCATGGGCATTACCAGTATAGGAGACCCGCTCCTTTCTAATGGGAACATTTTTTTATGAGACCCTCCTCCACGTCTCTTCCAAGGGGCATTGGAGTGACTCCCAATTTTTAGCAGCCCTTGCATTCACTGCATAGCAAACACAATGGGAGACCCACTTTCTAATAATGGGAACATTGTTTTCATGAGGCCCTCTGACCTCCACGTCTTTTCCAAGGGGCATTGGAGTGCCTCCAAATTTTTGACAATCCTTGCATTCACTGCATAGGCAAACACAATGGGAGACCTACTTCCTAATAATGGGAAATTTGTTTTCAGGAGTCCCTCCTCTAAGTCTCTTCAAAGGGGTATTGGGGTGCGTCCAAATTTTCAAAGTGGTATTGGGGTGCGTCCAAATTTTGGGCAGCCCTGCCACTCACTGCATACACAATAACAGTTTAGGAGACCTACTCTTTAGTAATGGGAACAATAAAACATAGCCGGCTGATGGCTCTCTAAGAATAGTGAGGGCCGATTGCTGGCCCTTTAAGAATAGTAAAGGCCGCCTGATGAACATTGTTGACAGAAGTGACCTGGGAGTCAGAAATGCTTCCAGGGGTCTTTCCCATACTGTCCCCATGTCATTTTAGCACTGTTCCCATCGATTTGGGCAATTTGCAATCTTCAGACCGCCCGTGGGAGGCACCTGAAAAATGCCCGAGTTTCCCATATACTTACATTGGGCTCGTTGCTCGGGTCGAGCACCCGAGTATTCCAATGTGCTCGGCCCGAGCATCAAGCACCCGAGCATTTTAGTGCTGGCCCATCACTACTCATAAGAGCACATTTATCTTTACAAACAACAGAACAGTGATAGCCGTCACATCTGTGTTCTGATACCTTAGCTCCCCAAATAAGACATGGGAGTAAATCAATACTTTACAAGCTGCTCTGTGGCTGGGGGCACTGGTAAAATAGTGTCTTATTGTCATGCAAGGTGAGGGAAGGAACAGTGTACAAGGACAGGAATAGGGGGAAGGGGAAGGGAGCCCAACATCTAGAGAAAGGGGGAGTGGAGACCCCTAGGCAGATCTAATATCACCCTGACTACTCTATCATACTTATATAGGTTCATCTCCAATCGCAGAGCAGGAAACTTAATCCCTGAATGTCCCTAGAGCTAGGCCCTAGGTAGGGAGGGACACTATATGAGGGGCAGCTTATGATAAGTGTTACTTCTCTTTTCTTTACATGATACCAGATTGATGGTGCTATTGTGGGCTGATGTTCTTCATAGACTTGTGTGAACAGCCCCTTTTATATTCTTGCTCTGATGATTCAGAAGTTTGCTGTATATATGATACCTCTCTGTGGAGAATCAGCTTTAGGGATTCTCTTAACAATGTAAGAAAAAGAAAGATTAACCACTGCATGTGATAGGGGTTATAAACTGGGCTCGGGTAATGATTGATAGAACTTATTCAGGAATTTATAAGCCCTACTAGCCCAGTTATTTGTAGTTATGTATTGTCTCTAAATTTCCCTAGAGCTGTCATTTTGCTTTATTGAACAGTTGTCGTCTTTTAATGTTTATTGAAATGGTCAGTCTCTGAATCTATACGTTCACTTCTTCCTATCTTTTTTCACGACTGTAGTTTTGTATTTATTAGGATAAATGTATTTATTAGTATAGAAGAATTTTTAGGGACATAAGGGACACCGTCGTTAAGCAGGGGCGCCACTTAACACAAATTATGGTGCCAACCTCCTCTGCCAGGAAGGTAGAGACATTAGGGATAAAGTAGGGACAGGTTTAGCCTGCACTCTCTCCTGATCAGTGTGTAACCTAATATGGATATTCCGTAATACTTTATTTTGTATTTTTGTTGTTTTGTCTATTGTGGATTGTTATAGTCCTTTTCAGATAATTTATTAAAAGTTACATTTTAGGGGTCTAATCTTCTATAGGTTTTTCATGCTAAATTAGGCCCTGTTTACATATTTTTTGCTAAGGTGTTTAACTGAACACTAGTCAGGCCCCACTGTAACTAAAGAAAACAAGGTAAACAAACAAAGGGGATACATTTAGCTTGAGAAGACACCAGAGAGGTAGGGCCAACTGTCCTCCAAGGCAAGTCCAAGAATGAACTAGCTGGCTACTAGTACTCCAGGCATAGACAGCAGAACAAAGAACTATCACCAGTGACTCTCTGGAGACACAGAGTTTTTAACTACCAAGCAAGGGTGTGTCAACCAGCAGCAGAAGTTGGAGGTCACCGCTGGGTACTAAAGGAAGAAGGATATCACTACACTACAGAGATGAGAGGATCAAGAAGGTGTCTGTAATGCCAAGCGCAGTGACCTTCTACAGCCGGATCCAGAGTGACTGTCTTTCACACTTGATACACCAGTGATATCTGATAAACAAAAAAAAATAAAATGTTGTAGGTACGTTCTCCTGAAATGGTTGCAACAGTCACAACTCCTATAAAAGCATCTAAAGGCTGCTGCAGGATGTCACGCACGGTGTGGGAAAGACTAAGTGCAACACGAAGGGAAGAAGGGGAGGAAGCAAAAACACTAGGGTAAGTGGGATTGGAGACCCCTAGGCAGATCTAATATCACCCTGCCTACCCTACCATCCCTATATAGGTTCCACATTTATCTCCGAACAGGACCCTAAACCCTGGATGACCCTAGAGCTAGACCCTAGATAGGGAGGGGGAAGGGTGAGCACTGGTCAGGACCTACTACAAACTATAGACAACAAGGTAGACAAACAAAGGGGATTAACTTAGCTTAAGAAGACACCAGAGGAGTAATGCCAACTGTCCTCCAAGGGCACCAGAGAAGACGCTAGCCGATTGCTAATGCTCCAAGCCTGTACATAGAAGTATTACCGGCAATTCCCTGGAGAAAACGTAGTGTTTTTAACTCCCAGGCAAGGGTGTGTCAATCAGCAGCAGGAGGGAGATTGCCACTGGGTCATAAAGGCAGAAGGATTAAAAAGGCATCTGTAATGCCAAGCGCAGTGACCTTCTACAGCCAGGTCTATTACACCTGTCACACCCTTGACACAGGACCACCAATAAATTCACATGAAGAAAATGAGAGGAATACGGTGGTTCAGAGTCCGCACTGCCCAGAGTTCAAAAGGTGTAGTCGCACACAAGGATTAAGCATGAATGTGGTTTATTGTGTCAATGCGTTTCAAGGTCTCCAAACCTCTTCATCAGGACCAAACCACAATGATTTTTATATATATACAGTACAGACCAAAAGTTTGGACACACCTCATTTAAAGATTTTTCTGCATTTTCATGACTATGAAAATTGTATATTCACACTGAAGGCATCAAAACTATGAATTAACACATGTGGAATTATATACTTAACAAAAAAGTGTGAAACAACTGAAAATATGTCTTATATTCTAGGTTCTTCAAAGTAGCCACCTTTTGCTTTGATGACTGCTTTGCACATTCTTGGCATTCTCTTGATGAGCTTCAAGAGGTAGTCACCGGAAATGGTCTTCCAACAATCTTGAAGGAGTTCCCAGAGATGCTTAGCACTCGTTGGCCCTTTTTGCCAGCTCACCCCAAACCATCTCGATTGGGTTCAGGTCTGGTGACTTTGGAAGCCAGGTCATTTGGCGTAGCACCCCATCACTCTCCTTCTTGGTCAAATAGCCCTTACACAGCCTGGAGGTGTGTTTGGGGTCATTGTCCTGTTGAAAAATAAATGATGGTCCAACTAAATGCAAATCGGATGGAATAGCATGCCGCTGCAAGATGCATTGGTAGTCATGCTGGTACAGTATGCCTTAAATTTTAAATAAATCCACAGTGTCACCAGCAAAGCACCCCCACACCATGACACCACCTCCTCCATGCTTCACGGTGGGAACCAGGCATGTAGAGTCCATCCATTCACCTTTTCTGCGTCGCACAAAGACACGGTGGATGGAACCAAAGATCTCAAATTTGGACTCATCATACCAAAGCACAGATTTCCACTGGTCTAATGTCGATTCCTTGTGTTCTTTAGCCCAAACAAGTCTCTTTTGCTTGTTGCCTGTCCTTAGCAGTGGTTTCCTAGCAGCTATTTTACCATGAAGGCGTGCTGCACAAAGTCTCCTCTTAACAGTTGTTGAAGAGATGTGTCTGCTGCTAGAACTCTGTGTGGCATTAACCTGGTCTCTAATCTGAGCTGCTGTTAACCTGCGATTTCTGAGGCTGGTGACTCGGATAAACTTATCCTCAGAAGCAGAGGTGACTCTTGGTCTTCCTTTCCTGGGGCGGTCCTCATGTGAGCCAGTTTCTTTGTAGCGCTTGTTGCTTTTTGCAACTGCACTTGAGGACACTTTCAAAGATTTCCCAATTTTTCGGACTGACTGACCTTCATTTCTAAAAGTAACAATGGCCACTCGTTTTTCTTTACTTAGCTGCTTTTTTCTTGCCATAATACAAATTCTAACAGTCTATTCAGTAGGACTATCAGCTGTGTATGCACCTGACTTCTGCACAACACAACTGATGGTCCCAACCCCATTTATAAGCCAAGAAATCCCACTTATTAAACCTGACAGGGCACACCAGTGAAGTGAAAACCATTTCCGATGACTACCTCTTGAAGCTCATCAAGAGAATGCCAAGAGTGTGCAAAGCAGTCATCAAAGCAAAAGGTGGCTACTTTGAAGAACCTAGAATATAAGACATATTTTCAGTTGTTTCACACTTTTTTGTTAAGTATATAATTCCACATGTGTTAATTCATAGTTTTGATGCCTTCAGTGTGAATGTACAATTTTTATAGTCATGAAAATACAGAAAAATCTGTAGGAGGTGTGTCCAAACTTTTGGTCTGTACTGTATATATATATATATATATATATATATATATATATATATATATATATATATATATATACATACATATATACACTGCTCAAAAAAATAAAGGGAACACTCAAATAACACATCCTAGATCTGAATGAATGAAATATTCTCATTGAATACTTTGTTCTGTACAAAGTTGAATGTGCTAACAACAAAATCGCACAAAAATCATCAATGGAAATCAAATTTATTAGCCAATGGAGGCCTCGATTTGGAGTAACCCCCAAAATTAAAGTGGAAAAACACACTACAGGCTGATCCAACTTAGATGTAATGTCCTCAAAACAAGTCAAAATGAGGCTCAGTATTGTGTGTAGCCTATACGTGCATGTATGACCTCCCTACAACGCCTGGTCATGCTCCTGATGAGGTTGCGGATGGTCTCCTGTGGGATCTCTTCCCAAACCTGGACTAAAGCATCCGCCAACTCCTGGACAGTCTGTGGTGCAACGTTGGTGGATGGAGCGAGACATGATGTCTCAGATGTGCTCAATCGGATTCAGGTCTCGGGAACGGGTGGGCCAGTCCATAGCTTCAATGCCCTCATGTTGCAGAACTGCTGACAAACTCCAGCTACATGAGGTCTGGCATTGTCCTGCATTAGGAGGAACCCAGGGCCAACCGCACCAGCATATGGTCTCACAAGGGGTCTGAGGATCTCATCTCGGTACCTAATGGCAGTTAGGCTACCTCTGGCGAGCACATGGAGGACTGTGCGGCCCTCCAAAGAAATGCCACCCCACACCATTACTGACCCACTGCCAAACCGGTCATGCTGAAGGATGCTGCAGGCAGCAGATTGCTCTCCACGGCGTCTCCAAACTCTGTCACGTCTGTCACATGTGCTCAATGTGAACCAGCTTTCATCTGTGAAGAGCACAGGGCGCCAGTGGTGACTTTGCCAATCCTGGTTGTAACATCCCTGGCGGCGTGCAGGCATGGCTTACCACCTCCCACCATTCAAGACCGCCATCTTACCTATCAATCCAGGCTGCACACTTTGCTCCAGTACCTGCTGTGTCTCTTGTCTGATTGCTTGGGGCGGCGGCGCGGCTGCTGCCTGATTCTTATATTTGCTGTGTGTGCACTCCTATTGCCTCCCCAGCCTATTGCTGTGAGTCACTGGATACTTAAACCCCCTCCATCCAGTAGGGGGTGCCTGAGCAACACTTTCATTCAGTGTGCTCTGTGCAACTGAGTTGCCAGGTCCTGTCCTATATCTTGTTTGTTTCCGCCCCTGGGGGCTGTATACCCAGGCCTGTTACCTGTATCTGTGACTTCTAGTCTGTCTCTGCCACCCTGGGGGCTGAGTTCCCAGGCTCGCTCCTGTATCTTATTCCTGGTTCAGTTCCTGTCTGAACTGTGTCCTAGCCCATTACCTGTTTCTCTCTATGTCCGAACCTTCCCTTTTCCTGCAGTGTCTGAACCTGCAGCTAACTCCAACTCGTTGTCTCTGAACTTCTGTTTGTGAGTTTTGTGTACACTCGCTACTTCATTGTAAGTACCTTGTGTGTATCTGGTTCTGCTTGTTCACCGCACCTGCGGTTTTGCTCTGCCCTGCTTGTTCACCGCACCTGTGGTTTCGCTCTGCTCAGCTTGTTCACCGCACCTGCAGGTTTTGCTCTGCTCTGCTTGTTTACCGCACCTGCGAGTTTTGCTCTGCTCTGCTTGTCTACTGAACCTGCGGGTTTTGCTCTGCTCTGCTTGTCTACCGCATCTGCGGGTTTTGCTCTGCTCTGCTTGTCTACCGCATCCGCGGGTTTTGCTCTGCTCTGCTTGTCTACCGCATCTGCGGGTTTTGCTCTGCTCTGCTTGTCTACTGCACCTGCTGGTTTTGCTCTGTTCTGCTTGTCTACTGCACCTGCGGGTTTTGCTCTGCTTGTCTACCACATCTGCGGGTTTTGCTCTGCTCTGCTTGTCTACCGCACCTGCTGGTTTTGCTCTGCTCTGCTTGTCTACCGCACCTGCGGGTTTTGCTCTGCTCTGCTTGTCTACCGCACCTGCTGGTCTTGCTCTGCTTGTCTACCGCATCTGTGGGTTTTGCTCTGCTCTGCTTGTCTACCGCATCTGCGGATTTTGCTCTGCTCTGCTTGTCTACAGCACCTGCGGCTCCGTTACTAAGTCCCAGTCTGTACAGGTCCATATCCTGCCTGTGTTCCTACCTGCTAGTACCCACCTGTCTGCATGCCAGCCGTGCCTGCCAGTGCCCACCTGTCTGCATGCCAGCCGTGCCTGCCAGTGCCCACCTGTCTGCATACCAGCCGTGCCTGCCAATACCCACCTGTCTGCATACCAGCCGTGCCGGCCGGTACCCACCTGTCTGTATGCCAGCCTAACCTGCCTGTTCCTGCATTCCCCGGTGTGGGTCAACAGCTGTGACCAGGGTCTGACCTGGAGTAGCACCTGGTACCTCTCCTCGGTTCCTCCCTGGTTCACGGAGTCGACTGAGTCACCGTGTGACCTTGGTTGGACCGAGTTGATACTTAGTTACACCCCTCCAAGCACTCCTCGGTTCATGGTCCAGTGGGATCACTAATCATGCTCACGCCAGTCAGTCTGGACGTGTGCGTAACACTGGTGTTCTGTGGCAAATGCCAAGCGTCCAGCACGGTGTTGGGCTGTGAGCACAACCCCCATCTGTGGACGTCGGGCCCTCATACCACCCTCATGGAGTCGGTTTCTAACCATTTGTGCAAACACATGCACATTTGTGGCCTGCTGGAGGTCATTTTGCAGGGCTCTGGCAGTGCTCCTCCTGTTCCTCCTTGCACAATGGCGGAGGTAGCAGTCCTGCTGCTGGGTTGTTGCCCTCCTACTGCCCCCTCCACCTTTCCTGGTGTACTGGCCTGTCTCCTGGTTAGTGTTGAGCCACCTCCGTAGTGTTCGAGTTCGGTTCGGTTCGTCGAACACCTTCGAACACCGTTAAAACCAATGGCAGGCAAACAAAAACACATAGAAACACATAGAAAACACCTTCAAAGGTGTCCAAAAGCTGACAAACTGCTCAGAAGACATAACTAACACATGGAAAAGTGACAAGTACATATAGTCATGCGAAAATAAAAGAGGTGGAGGAGTAAAAGGAGGGGGAGACACAGATATAGGCATGTCATGCCCTTCTAAAATCCAAAAAGTGAGAAGCCGACACGGCCAGTCCGCTCCTGCCCGTGCCACCTCCGTGTCGCCGGGTTTGTGCCAGAGCCGCGGTGAACCCTGATGGCCAGCCCCCCTCTCCCAATACTGGTGCCTGTCCGCTGGTGGGTCGAGCGAGCCCCCCTGTGGTGGAGGCAGCTCTAAGCTTTTTAATTTAAATTGTCTCTCTAATTTGAATGAATACACTTTAAATCCATTTACAAGGATCTATTGGAGGGCAAGTCTCATGCCAGCAGCCGCGTAATTCCAGCTCCAGTAGCGTCCACTAAAGCTGCTGCAGTTAAAAAGCTTTTATAAGGATCGAGCTCGGCTGTCCACCGCAAGGCATCCTACTGCCAGTCCCAGCCCCTATGCCTTGGGGTGCCTCCTGATGCTCTTCACTGAGTATCCCATGGTCCCGAAGCATTTCCTTTGAAAAAATTAAGTGTCTAAACTACAGGTGGTGTAGCTTGCTTAACAGCCGGGATAATCCGCTGACTAGCAGACACTGCTACTAGGCACAAAGTATTTCCTGGGCTAGATGCAGTTAAAAATTTGTAATTAGATACTCTCGTTGGATGCTGAGAAAGCATTCCATAGAGTCTCCTGGCACGCCATATATGATTCTCTTAAAAAGCTTGGGGTAGGGGTCTAGGGGACCCTTTTATAGCCAAAATCACGGCCCTGTATCACAATACGTCACCTAGGCTGAAGATAAATGGAACTGTAGCACCCTGAGGGCTCGGTTGCTACAGAGGTATTGCACCTCACCCAGAGGTGTGATATCTCACTCTCAGGTAAGGATGGAGTGTGGATCAGGACCCGACACCTGCATGCATTACACCACATTGCCGTGGGGCAGGGCGACCAATATGCCTCTGAGATGGGCACGACAGTCTCTGTCCCTGGCTGGAGTGGGGGGAGGGAACACTGAGGAAGGGGAACCCTGTAGTGCAGGAGCAGGGAGGAAGCAGTTCCTGGGTGCATTGAGAAGGGAGTATAAAAGGTGGGCACCATCTTAGTTCAGTGCAGAGAAGTCTGAGCAGAAGTGGCAGGGAGCAGGGGCTCTGCATGAGCTCTGCGCCGGAGGCGGGCCTAGTAACAGAGGCCCAGGCCAGGAAGAGGGAGAAGGAAGGAAGAGGAGCGGAGAAGGCTCCAGGAACGAGGAATGAAGGGATCCCAGGGGTGCGGACGGGCGAGTCGCCACCGCACACCCGAATCCACCTGCGTGGAGGGGTCAGGCCAAAGGGGGAGACCGGTCCCCGAAACTAGTGGAGGCAGGAAACGACCCTCAGCTAGAAACCGGAGGCTGTGACATTTTATGTGGCGCAGCCCCTCGCTACACCCGCTAGGAAGGCACCACATAGGGTCAGGGAAACTGGCGCCAAGTTTACCAAGAGGAGGCCCGAGGCAGCCGGACAGAAGGGTTGGTAATAAAGGCCAGACAAAGGACACACAAAGGGGGTCCTGTAAAGCGCTCCAAAGTTATCTGGGAGTTGTCTGAGCCCCTCACCTGGTGAGCACAGTACGACGTGGGCAGCCGTTACCTGCAGACGTGGTCTGGATAATAAGAACTGTGAGTAAAGGCCCTGGACTGCATCACTGACTCTGTGTCGTTACTGCTGCTGCCCTGCACCATCACCCCCATCCTCCGCATACACTGCCCTGAGGCTATACTCCTCCCGTGGGGAGTTATGCTACGCTCTGCTGCACCCACAACACCAGCCTCAGCGGTCTGCCCTGCAGCGGCGGTTCACTCTGACCGCAATCCACGGGTGGCGTAGTCGGACATTTAAACATCAAAACCACATAAATAGTTCCGCCACTGGTTTGACCACCCTGAGCCACGGAACCGGGTCGCCGCCACGAAGACTACAACCATCAGCATCCACCAAAAAGGGTTCGGCTCCGGGTGTCCCAAGGCCCAGGGGGTGCATCAGAACATTTTCATCACCTTTCACAATCACCAATGGGACAAGGCAGGGATGTCCTCTGTCCCCTCTCTTATACATCCTAGTGACGGAGCACCTGCTCTCATCAATTCGCCATAACCCCAATATTAGGTGGATTGAGGTGGGAGGCACCGAGTACAAGTGCTCTCTATTTGCTGATGATGTCCTAGTATATATCACTCAATCACATATATCCATCCATGCTGTTATGGCTGAAATAGATCACTTTGTTACATGGTCAAATTTTAAAATCAATGCAGCGAAGTCTGAGGCCCTCGATGTCTCCCTCCCCAAATCCATATAGGATTCCATCCAGTCCAACTTTCCCTTTGCCTGGCCCTCACAGGGTATCAAATACTTAGGAATTCCTATTCATAGAGACCTCTCCCATCTATGTTATCTTAATTTTGGGCCCTTTATTGAACAACTCCATACAGACCACGGTTGGCAAGTTAGAACTGTAAGATTCACTACGTGAACCACTGGTGTTTTGTGGAAAAGCACATGTACACTGCGTTCCAAATTATTATGCAAAAAGTGTTTAGGAGTGATAAGGGAAGAATTTGTTTGTTTGTCAGTTAAACTCATTGATGGTGATGTGTGTCAGGGCTCTTTATATCACTGTAAGCAATTGCAGACACCTGTGCTAATTAGTTTGGCAGGTGTGTCCAATGAAAGGCAAGACTACTTAAGAAGGCTGTCTCACATTATTAAGCAGCCTACATTTTCTGCCAAAATGGGAAAGAAAAAGGATGTGTCGGCTGCTGAGAAGCAACAAATTGTGGAGTGTTTAGGTCAAGGCATGACTACAATCAACATTGTGCGATGATCAGGATGAAGTGTCTTGGCAATCAAGAAGTATGTAGCTGATTCACAGTACACACGTGTGCGTGCTGATAAGGGCAAATTGAGGACTCTTTACTACAGGCAATTACATCAGGTTGAAAGAGCAGCGGGAAAAAAGCCTTGTCATAGCAGCAGACAAGTTTTTGAAGCTGCTTGTGCCTCCAACGTCCCCCGAACAACAAGATGCAGGGTCCTTCAGAGGTTTGCAGCTGTGCATACGCCATCCTGTCGACCTCCTCTATCCACTTCACACAAGCAGAAACGGCTCCAGTGGGCCAAACATTACATGAAGACTGATTTCAAAACTGTTTTGTTCACGGATGAGTGCCGTGCAGCGCTCGATGGTCCAGATGGATGGAGTGGAGGATGGTTGGTTGATGGACACCCCACGCAAACATGGCTACAGCGCCAACAAGGAGGAGGTGGAGTAATGTTTTGGGCTGGAATCATGGGGAGAGAGATTGTCGGCCCCTTTAGGATCCCTGAAGGCGCTAAAGATGAACTCCATAATGTATGTGGATTTTCTCAAACAGCACTTCCTGCCATGGTTCAAGAAGAAGAACCGTGTATTTCACAGCAAGATCATTTTTCTGCATGATAATGCACCATCTCATGCTGCACATAAAACATCTGCATCTCTGGCTGATATGGGCATAAAAGGGGACAAACGTATGGTGTGACCCCCATGCTCCCCTGACCTCTACCCCATTCAGAACCTTTGGAGCATCATTAAAAGGAGTGTCTATAATGGCGGGAGGCAGTTCACATCTAAACAACAGCTCTGGGAGGGTATTCTGTCCTCATGCAAAACAATTGAAGCAGAAACCATCCAAAACCTGACAAATTCAATGGACGAGAGAGTTCAGAAGTTCCTTTCGAACAAGGGGTCCTATGTGAAAATGTAACATCACCTAGAATAAAGTTTTGAGTTGAAAACTGTTTGATTTCAGTTTCTATCAACCTGCTAATGCTTATAATTTCAAAAATGACAATTTTTTTGGTCTTTATTAAAATGAAAAGGTTGATCGAAAAGTTTGGGGGATCTAAGAGTGTGGCAACCCAGTAGTCATGATTACTTCGAATTCTGACAATATGAGGGTCATGCTGCAGGTAGTGCAGCAAGAAGGCACTTATGTGTCTTGCGCATCTCGGAGCCCCAAAATTATTTTCCGGGCTAGATGCAGCTAAAAATTATTATTAATTTTAAATCTGGTGAAGCTTTAGTATAGATGGCCTAATAGGATCAGTGCTGCACACTGCTACAAAGCCCAAATTATTTTCCAGTCAAGATACAGATAAACATGATTAGTAATTTTAAATCTGGTGGAGCTTATTATAGATGGCCTAATAGAATCAGTGCTGCACACTGCTACAAAGCCCAAATTATTTTCCAGCCAAGATACAGATAAACATGATTAGTAATTTGAAAGCTTAAAACGGTTGGTAGGGTGATTTTAACCAATCATCAAGCTTTTACTCTCCCCAGGATGACACAGGGGTAGAAAAGTCGTTTCGGATCCATGATTTGTTCATCTTTATGAACGTGAGTCTGTCTACATTATCAGTGGAGAGCCGCGTGCGCTTATCTGTCAGCACACCACCAGCAGCGCTGAACACACGTTCAGACAGAACGCTGGCTGCGGGGCATGACAAGATCTCCAAGGCGTAAGTGGCTAGCTCCGGCCATTTATCCAGATTGGAAGCCCAAAAAGAGCAAGGGTCCAGTGACACAGTCGTGGCTTCAATGTTTACTTGGAGATACTCCTGTACCATCGTCTCTAGGCGTTGACTATGTGTCAGACTTCTTGTCTCCTGTGGCCTTGCAAAGGATGGGCTAAAAAAGTGGTGAAATGATTCCGCAAAATTGATGTTACCAGCAGATACTGTGGTTCTGTTACGGTTTGAGTGCTGAACACTTGACGGTCCCACGGTTGGCAAGTTGGAACTGTGAGATTCACTACGTGCACCACTGGTATTTTGTGGAAAAGCACATGTAAGATTCTGCAACAGTCTCTGCTGATACTCCTGCATGCGTGCATCCCTTTCTATGGCAGGAATAATTTCTGCAAATTTACTTTTGTACCGGGGATCTAACAGTGTGGCAACCCAGTAGTCAGGATTATTTCTAATTCTCACAATTCGAGGGTCATGTTGCAGGTAGTGCAGCAAGAAGGCACTCATGTGTGTTGCGCATCCAGGAGCACCAAGTCCCTGTTGTGTTGGTGGCGAGGTAACAATCATGCTTCCTTCCTCTGTCCTCTCCCCCCAACCTCGCACAACAGAAATGTGATCAAGGTCTCCCTCATCTGATGAGTCTTCCATCAGTTCGTCCTCCACTTCTTCCTGGGCTCCTGCACCTTCCTCACTAGTTTGGCTGCTACCATGCGCCCTGGTAAAACCATCTCCCCCACCCTCACATGCCTGCCGCCTTGGTGCTGCCGACCGTCTGGACCTTGCAGATGTTAGCCCTTCCGCATACAACTCCTCCTCCTCTACTTCCTCCACCTCCTCTTGTGCCACCACCTGACTCCGAATTCTGTTTAACATGTGCTCCAGCATGTAAATCACCGGAATAGTCATGCTGATAATGGCATCGTCAGCACTAAACATCTTCGTCGCCATTTCAAAACTGTGCAGAAGGGTGCATAGGTCCCTGATCTGAGACCACTCCTCCAGCGTGATTTGCCCCACCTCTGAATCTCGTTGGCCCAGGCTATACGTCAGAACGTATTGCACCAGGGCTTGTCGGTGCTGCCACAGTCGCTGCAACATGTGCAGAGTTGAATTCCACCGGGTAGGCACATCGCATTTTAGCCGGTGAAGTGGCAGGCCCAACGACTTCTGTAGAGATGTAAGTCGCTGAGCTGCGGGATGCGAACGGCGGAAGTGAGCACACAGCGACCGTGCCCTCTGCAGAAGGCCATCTAGTCTGGGATAGTGGGCTAAAAATTGCTGGACAACCAGGTTCAACACGTGAGCCATACAAGGCACGTGTGTGACATTGCCCCGGCGAAGGGCCGCACCCAGGTTTGCAGCATTGTCGCACACGGCCTTCCCTGGTTTCAGGTCCAGTGGAGACAACCATTCATGAAATTGGTTCTCCAGAGCTGACCACAACTCCTCAGCTGTGTGACTCACATTTCCCAGACATTTCAATGTAAAAACCGCCTGATGACGTTGAGCCCTACTGCCAGCATAGTAAGGAGGTGTGCAGGATCCCTTCTGGGCAGTTAGAAAGCTTGTGGCATGACCAGACAGGCTTTGGGTGCAGGTGGAAGACCGACAGGAGGTTTAGGAGGCAGAAGCAGTGGAGGAACTTTGACATAAAGAGGATTGACGCACAACTCGTGGGGACGGCAAGACTTGGACAGCAGCCCCTTGTCCTGCTGTCACCATAGTTACCCAGTGCCCAGTCAGCGACATGTAACGCCCCTGTCCATGCCTACTCGTCCAAGTGTCTGTGGTGAAATGCACCCTGTCACACACAGAGTTTCTCAAAGAAGCGGTGATGTTGTGTGCGACATGCTGGTGGAGCGCAGGCACACCTTTCTTTGAGAAGTAGTGCCGACTGGGCATCTGGTACTGGGGCACTGCGACGGACATAAGGTCTCGAAAATCCTCTGTGTCCACCAGGCGGAAAGGCAGCATTTCTGTAGCCAAGAGCTTGCAGATGGTGAAATTCAACCTCTTAGCTTTCTCATGGCCAGGAGGAAATGGTCTTTTACTTGTCCACATCTGAGGGACCGAGGGTGGCTATTGTGCTGAGATGGAGTTGATAAGGGTGTCCCCGGCAAACTGCCGGTCTGTGAGGAAGATGCAGGCGGACATGTTAGGTTGCCTTGATCCAAAGGTGGTGCTATCGATGTCGGACAGCGCTCAACACCAGCTGGTGTTACCACCTCCAAAGAAAATGATGACCTGCCAATCACGCTGGCTGTTGCGGGTAAAGAGGTGGCAGGTCTGCGCCCCAAAACAGGTGTGACTGCTGTCCCCCCAGTCATAGAGGATGAAGAGGCCGCGGATGCACAAGATATGGCAGACGGTGGTTGGCCCGGCCGGCTAGGCCGCATTGTAGCACACTGAGCTTCCCACTGCAACTTATGCTTCATGTCCATGTGCCGGTTCATGCATGAAGTACTCAAACTATGTATTTTTTGGCCTCTACTTAGCTTTTGCTGACAAATGTTACAGATAACACGAGTTGGGTCATCTTTATCGATCTGAAAAAATGCCCAGGCTATGCAAGGCTTAGCACCCATGCGACCTGAAGAGCCACCACGACTTGTGGTGAGAGGCAGAGTTGTGTTTGAGAATGCAGTTGTTGACGTGCTTCCAGTACTACGTCTCTGTCCAGGAAGGCGCAACCTGACCTCGTCGTCACTAGTATCTTCCTCCACCTCCTCTGCTGACCTCATCTCTTGGTTGACTGTGGGTTGACAGTAAGTGGGATCTCCAACCTCATCATCATCACCCTGTGCGTTATCACACCCGTCGTCCTCAGAGCCAACCTGTTCCTGCCCTGACAAAAAACTAAAGTTGTCGCTCCAATCAGGTATTTGAGTCTTATCATCGTCTTCCTCATTGTCTCCACCAACAGGAGTTACAGTTTGGGAATGAGGGTCTACATTATGGTCAGAACCTTCTGCGTCTGGTCCTGGATCCGACTCATAAAGATTCTGGGCATCAGTGCAGATCATTTCCTCGTCTGGATTCACAGAAGCGCTGGAGTCGACCTCTGATTCCCAGGCTATAGTATGAGTAAACAGCTCTTACAGACTCAACCATCTGTTCTACCTCATACTCAGACGGGCAGCTGGAGATTTGGGAGCTGTGAGGAAGCAAGTGCGATTGGGGTGACACCTTTGAGGACTGGAGTATTTGTGATGTTGAAGTTGATGTGGAGGAGAGCCCACTTAAAGGAGCACTTGATATCCGTTGAAGCACCTGCTGTTTTTGTGCCTAATCTGGAATTTGTAGCGATTGGCGTGGCCGTAAGAAAGGGATCTTATCACATTGTCCGCTAAAAGAAGTAGACATTTTAGTTTGGCTGGAAGATGGCCTTTCTTCTGCAGATGTTACTGTTGCTTTAACACCTACCCCACGGACACAACCTTTTTTCCCCTTCCCAACACGCCTATTCCCCTTTCCACCAGCAGCAGGCCTTTTTCCACTCATTTTGGTGGTTAACTAATTCACAACTCTGGAGTTGTTTGCACAAAAACACAATGGATGGGAACCGAGCAGAGCTGAGTGGCCAAACTGTGGTATTAGGCCAAAACTATTGGCTGGGTTAGATGCAGAAAAAAATTATATTCAATTTGCAACCTGATGGAGGTCTGTATAGATGGATTAATAGAACAAGTCCCACACACAGCTAGAAGCCCAATATTTTTTCAGAGGTAGATGCAGAAAAAAATATATTCAGTTTGCAACCTGATGGAGGTCAGTATAGATGGACTAATACAACAAGTCCCACACACAGCTAGAAGCCCAATATTTTTTCAGAGGTAGATGCAGAAAAAAATACATTCAGTTTGCAACCTGATGGAGGTCTGTATAGATGGATTAATAGAACAAGTCCCACACACAGCTAGAAGCCCAATATTTTTTCAGAGGTAGATGCAGAAAAAAATATATTCAGTTTGCAACCTGATGGAGGTCTGTATAGATGGATTAATAGAACAAGTCCCACACACAGCTAGAAGCCCAATATTTTTTCAGAGGTAGATGCAGAAAAAAATATATTCAGTTTGCAACCTGATGGAGGTCTGTATAGATGGATTAATAGAACAAGTCCCACACACAGCTAGAAGCCCAATATTTTTTCAGAGGTAGATGCAGAAAAAAATTATATTCAATTTGCAACCTGATGAAGGTCAGTATAGATGGACTAATAGAATGATGCTATGCCCAAAAGATTTTACTTCACTAGGTGCAGTAAAAAAATTGGTATTCTATACACAGGTGGTATATCTTGCAACACAGATAGGCTACTCCACTGACTAACACACTCTGCAATAGGCCAAAAAGGATTAGCTTTGCTAGATTCAGCCAAATGCTGTGAAAAAAACTTGCACAGCACTGGCACAGACCTGCCTGGCAAAAACTGATAGGAACTGATGTAACCTAGTCCTGAAAAGGACTCCAATTACAATTAGTCTTTACTCCCACAATCTATCTATTTAAGAGCACAGACCTGCCTGATAAAAGTCGTAGGAAATTCTGTAACCTAGTCCTTAAAATGACTGCAATCACAACTATTCCCTACTCCCAAGCTATCTGTAGATTTGTGCGAAAATTGGCTTGAAATTAACAAGGTATAGAGCACACAGCAACAGCGGTGCCGTCTAACACGCAGCTGCAGCAGTGAGAAAATGGTGGCGACGGGGAAAATGGCTGGGTCTTATAGGGCAAGGACATGTGACATACACTGCCAATGACACATGCACTTGCTTGTGTGAAAAAAAGCACTTCGCTCCGTGTGTGCGCTGCTGATAGGCTGACAGATTGCACCTCCCCACTGCAAATGCGGGAAAGAGAAAAAAAAATGGAGATCTTCATTGTTCCTGCAGAGATCCATCCCCTGCCCCTCCCCCCACCCCGCTGTACACTCAAACTGCGTATTAACATTAATTTTCATCATTACTGAGAAAAAATCCAGTTATGATTTTGGTGCACGAACAGTTATCGAACATAACCTCGAACAGCCGAATTTTTCTCAAATTGTTTGTGTTCGCCGAACGGCTCGAACACCGCCCAAAACAGCTCGAATTTGAGATTGGCGAACAGTTCGAGTAGAACAACGCTCATCTCTACTCCTGGTAGCCTCCAGCCTCTGGACACTACGCTGACAGACACAGCAAACCTTCTTGCCACAGCTCGCATTGATGTGCCATCCTGGATGAGCTGCACTACCTGAGCAACTTCTGTGGGTTGTAGAGTCCGTCTCATGCTACCACGAGTGTGAAAGCACAACCAACATTCAAAAGTGACCAAGACATCAGCCAGAAAGCATTGGTACTGAGATGTGGTCTGTGGTCCCCACCTGCAGAACCACTCCTTTATTGAGGGTGTCTTGATAATTGCCAATAATTTCCATCTATTGTCTATTCCATTTGCACACCAGCATGTGAAATTGATTGTCAATCAGTGTTGCTTCCTAAGTGAACAGTTTGATTTCACAGAAGTTTGATTCACTTGAAGTTATATTCTGTTGTTTAAGTGTTCCCTTTATTTTTTTGAGCAGTGTAAATATATAAATATATATGTGTGTATATACTGTATGTAATTGGTAAACTTATCGGCACCTTCAACCAGTATGTACAGCAAGTGTGAACAGGTGCAAGCTGCTATGACTGCATAATATGCAAACAAAATTAGATACAGTGGGTATGGAAAGTATTCAGACCCGTTTAAATTTTTCACTCTTTGTTTCATTGCAGCCATTTGGTAAATTCTAAAAGGTTCTTCATTTTTTTCTCATTAATGTACACTCTACACCCCATCTTGACTGAAAAAAACAGAAATGTAGAAATTTTTGCAAATTTATCAAAAAAGAAAAACTGAAATATCACGTGGTAACAAGTATTCCGACCCTTTGCTCAGACAGTCATATTTAAGTCACATGCTGTCCATTTCCTTGTGATCCTCCTTGAGATGGTTCTACTCCTTCATTGGAGTCCAGCTGTGTTTAATTAAACTGATACGACTTTATTTGGAAAGGCACACACCTGTCTATATAAGACCTCATAGCTCACAGTGCATGTCAGACAAAATAAGAATCATGAACTCAAAGGAACTGCCCAAGGAGCTCAGAGACAGAGTTGTGGCAAGGCACAGATCTAGCCAACGTTACAAAAGAATTTCTGCAGTATTCAAGGTTCCTAAGAGCACAGTGGCCTCCATAATCCTTAAATAGAAGAAGTTTGGGACCACCAGAAGTCTTCCTAGACCTGGCCGTCCAGCCAAACTGAGCAATTGTGGGAGAAAAGCCTTGGTGAGAAAGGTAAAGAAGAACCTCAAGATCACAATGGCTGAGCTCCAGAGATGCAGTAGGGAGATGAGAGAAAGTTCCACAAAGTCAACTATCACTGCAGCCCTCCACCAGTCAGGCCTTTATGGCAGAGTGGCCCAACGGAAGCCTCTCCTCAGTGCAAGACATATGAAAGCCTGCATCGAGTTTGCTCAAAAACACATGAAGGACTCCCAGACTATGAGAAATAAGATTCTCTGGTCTGAGACGAAGATAAAACTTTTTGTTGATAATTCTAAGCGGTATGTGTGGAGAAAACCAGGCACTGCTCATCACCTGCCCAATACAATCCCAACAGTGAAACCAGGGAAAATTTGGGCCGAATGACCTCTTTAACCCCTTAATAACATCTGACGTACTAATACGCGTCTGTGCCCTGGGACTTAAGAGCCAGACCCGTATTAGTACGTCATCGCGATCGCGCCCGCACACAGGCTGTGCGGGCGCGATCGCCGCCGGGTGTCAGCTGATTGTCACAGCTGACACCCGGTACTATGTGCAGGGAGCGGTCACGCACCGCTCCCAGCACATTAACCCCCGCGATGCTGCGATCGAAGTCGATCGAAGTCGATCGCGGCATTGCGGGGGCAAGGGGAGGTGATCGGCGATACTCACCTCCTCTTCCGGCTTTAAGCGCAGTCTGCAAAGGCTTCCCGGGTGTTGCCATGACGACCCGATGTCGTCATGACAACATCCGGGTCACCAGAGAGCAGGAAGATTGCTTGGACATGCGCAGTGCATCTCCAAGCAATCTTCACACTGTGCACTTCTGACAGCCTTCATGGCATAGGGATGGTGCTCCATTCCTGTGCCATGCAGGCGATCAGAAAAAAAAAAGTGAAAGTCCCAGAGTGGGACAAAGTAATAAAGTGTATAAACTGTGTGAAAGTGGAAAAAAAAAAAAAAAAAAAATGTGCAAAAATATTATAAAAAAATAAAAAAAATAATACACCAAAAATAAAAATATAATGTACCCATCAATAAATATTATTATAAAAAAAATAAAAAAAAAACAATAAAAGTACACATATTTGGTATCGCCGCATCCGGAACAACCTGACCTATAAAACTGTCCCACTAGTTAACCCCTTCAGTGAACACGGTAAAAAAAAAAAAAAAAAAACCAAGCAAAAAACAATGCTTTATCACCATACCGCCAAACAAAAAGTGGAATAACACGCGATCAAAAGACGCATATAAATAAAAATGATACCGCTGAAAACGTCATCTCGTCCCGCAAAAAACAAGCCGCCATATAGCTCCATCAGCCGAAAAATAAAAAAGTTATAGCTCTCAGAATAAAGCGATACTAAAAAATATTTTTTTCTATAAAATAGCTTTTATTGTGTATAAGCGCCAAAACATAGAAAAATGATACAAATGTGGTACCGCTGTAAACGTACTGACCCGAAGAGTAAAGCTGCCTCATCAATTTTACCACACGCGGAACAGAATAAAAAAAAAAAAAAAAAACAATTCCTGAATTGTTGGTTTTTGTTTATTCTGCCTCCCAAAAATCGGAATAGAAAGCGATCAAAAAATGTCACGTGCCTGAAAATGGCACCAATAACAACGTCAAGTCATCCCGCAAAAAACGAGCCGTCACATGACTGTCTGCCAAAATCTGGAAAAATTATAGCTCTCAAAATATGGCGATGCAAAAACTAGATTTTACAAAAAATGCGTCTTTTAGTGTGTGACAGCTGTCAGTCATAAAAACCCCATATGATTCTGGCATTGCTGTAATCACATCGACCCGAAGAATAAAGTCGTCTAATCACTTATACTGCACAAGGAACGGCGTCAAAAATAAACTCTTGAGTTAGGATTGGGCTAGGGTTAGGGCTGGGTTTGGGGCTAGGGTTGTGCTGGGGCTAGGGTTGTGCTGGGGCTAGGGTTGTGCTGGGGCTAGGGTTGTGCTAGGGTTAGGGCTGGGGTTGGGATTTTTTTCAAAAGTAAGAAAAAAAGATGACGATATGGCGACTAGTGTTGAGAGCAAGTGCTCGCTACTTGAGTTTGCATCGGGTGCTCTGGTATGCATTTAGTATCGTGGGTATTTGAGTGACATGCTCGAGTCTCTGCCCCATATGCTTCGCGGCCAAAAAACTTTACGGGGATTGCCTGCCATGCACGAGCGATCCCCGCATGTTTTTTTTTGGGTGTCTAATAACCGTGAAACATGCGGAGCAGGGACTCGAGCATGTCACTCGAGCACACGCTGTACATGGTGCATACCTGAGTACCCGATGCAAACTCAAGTAGCGAGCACTTGCGCTCAAGAATAATGAAAACTTATTCAATATGATGACCTAATGTAAACAAATAATGTGCCGTACCTCTGGGTTCAAAATGTTCACTATACACCTTAATAAAATCTTTGAGGGGTATAGTTTCCAAAATGGGGACACTTGTGGGGGAGCTCCACTGTTTAGGCACATCACGGGCTCTCCAAACGCGACATGGTGTCCGCTAACAAATTGAATGGAAAATCAGCTCAAATTGTTAGCGGACGCCATGTTGCGTTTGGAGAGCCCCTGTGTGTCCAAACATTGGAGCTCCCCCACAAGTGACCCCATTTTGGAAACGAGACCCCCCAAGGCACCTATCTAGATGCATAGTGAGCACTTAGAACCCCCAGGTGCTTCACAAATTGATTCGTAAAAATGAAAAAGTGAAAATAAAACACTTTTTCATTTTTATGAATCAATTTGTGAAGCACCTGGGGTTCCAAGTGCTCACTATGAATCTAGATAGGTGCCTTGGGGGGTCTAGTTTCCAAAATGGGGTCACTTGTGGGGGAGCTCCAATGTTTGGGCACACAGGGACTCTCTAAATGCAACATGGTATCCGCTAACAAATTGAATGGAAAATCGGCTCAAATTGTTAGCGGACACCACATTGCGTTTGGAGAGCCCCTCTGTGCCCAAACTTTGGAGCTCCCCCACAAGTGACCCCATTTTGGAAACTAGACCCCCCAAGGCACCTTTCTAGATGCATAGTGAGCACTTGGAACCCCCAGGTGCTTCACAAATTGATTCGTAAAAATGAAAAAGTGAAAAAAAAAACACTTTTTCATTTTTATGAATCAATTTGTGAAGCACCTGGGGTTCCAAGTGCTCACTATGAATCTAGATAGGTGCCTTGGGGGGTCTAGTTTCCAAAATGGGGTCACTTGTGGGGGAGCTCCAATGTTTGGGCACACAGGGACTCTCCAAATGCAACATGATATCCGCTAACAAATTGTCGGCTCAAATTGTTAGCGGATATCATGTTGCATTTGGAGAGTCCCTGTGTGCCCAAACATTGGAGCTCCTCCACAAGTGACCCCATTTTGGAAACTAGACCCCCCAAGGCACCTATCTAGATGCATAGTGAGCACTTGGAACCCCTAGGTGCTTCACAAATTAATTCGTAAAAATGAAAAAGTGTTTTTTTTTCACTTTTTCATTATTACGAATCAATTTGTGAAGCACCTGGGGGTTCCAAGTGCTCACTATGCATCTAGAAAGGTGCCTTGGGGGGTCTAGTTTCCAAAATGGGGTCACTTGTGGGGGAGCTCCAAAGTTTGGGCACAGAGAAGCTCTCCAAACGCAATGTGGTGTCCGCTAACAATTTGAGCCGATTTTCCATTCAATTTGTTAGCGGATACCATGTTGCATTTAGAGAGTCCCTGTGTGCCCAAACATTGGAGCTCTCCCACAAGTGACCCCATTTTGGAAACTAGACCCCCCAAGGCACCTATCTAGATGCATAGTGAGCAGTTGGAACCCCCAGGTGCTTCACAAATTGATTCATAAAAATGAAAAAGTGTTTTTTTTTTCACTTTTTCATTGTTACGAATCAATTTGTGAAGCACCTGGGGGTTCCAAGTGCTCACTATGCATCTAGATAGGTGCCTTGGGGGGTCTAGTTTCCAAAATGGGGTCACTTGTGGGGGAGCTCCAATGTTTGGGCACACAGCAGCTCTCCAAACGCAACATGGTGTCGCTAACAATTTGAGCCAATTTTGCGTTAAATTTGTTAGCGGACACCATGTTGCATTTAGAGAGCCGCTGTGTGCCCAAATATTGGAGCTCCCCCACAAGTGACCCCATTTTGGAAACTAGACCACCCAAGGCACCTATCTAGATGCATAGTGAGCACTTGGAACCCTCAGGTGCTTCACAAATTGATTCATACAAATGAAAAAGTGTTTTTTTTTTCACTTTTTCATTGTTACGAATCAATTTGTGAAGCACCTGGGGGTTCCAAGTGCTCACTATGCATCTAGATAGGTGCCTTGGGGGGTCTAGTTTCCAAAATGGGGTCACTTGTGGGGGAGCTCCAATGTTTGGGCACACAGGGACTCTCTAAATACAACATGGTGTCCTCTAACAAATTTAACGGAAAATCGGCTCAAATTGTTAGCGACACCATGTTGCGTTTGGAGAGCCGCTGTGTGCCCAAACATTGGAGCTCCCCACAAGTGACCCCATTTTGGAAACTAGACCCCCCAAGGCACCTATCTAGATGCATTGTGAGCACTTGGAACACTCAGGTGCTTCACAAATTGATTCATAAAAATGAAAAAGTGTTGTTTTTTTTCACTTTTTCATTGTTACGAATCAATTTGTGAAGCACCTGGGGGTTCCAAGTGCTCACTATGCATCTAGAAAGGTGCCTTGGGGGGTCTAGTTTCCAAAATGGGGTCACTTGTGGGGGAGCTCCAAAGTTTGGGCACACATGGGCTCTCCAAACACAACATGGCGTCCGCTAATTATTCAAGCAAATTTTACAATCAAAAAGTCAAATAGCGCTCCTTCCCTTCCGAGCCCTGCCGTGCGCCCAAACAGTATTTTTTCCCCAAATATTGGGTATCTGGGTGCCCAGGGGAAATTGCACAACAAATTTTGGGGTCCATTTTTTCTTGTTACCCCTGTGAAAATAAAAAAAATTGGGTCTAAATTAACATTTTTGTGAAAAAAGTTAAATGTTCATTTTTTTCTTCCACATTCAAAAAATTCCTGTGAAGCACCTGAAGGGTTAATAAAGTTCTTGAATGTGGTTTTGAGCACCTTGAGGGGTGCAGTTTTTAGAATGGTGTCACTTTTGGGTATTTTCTGTCATAAAGACCTCTCAAAGTGACTTCAAATGTGATGTGGTCACTAAAAAAATGGTTTTGTAAATTTTGTTGGAAAAATGAGAAATCGCTGGTCAACTTTTAACCCTTATAGCTCCCTAACAAAAAAAAATTTTGGTTCCAAAATTGTGCTGATGTAAAGTAGACATGTGGGAAATGTTATTTATTAACTCTTTTGTGTGACATATCGCTCTGATTTCAGGGCTTAAAAATTCAAATTTTGAAAATTGCAAAATTTTCAAAATTTTCGCCAAATTTCCGTTTTTTTCACAAATAAACGCAAGTGATATCGAAGAAATTTTTCCACAATCATGAAGTACAATATGTCACGAAAAAAACAATCTCAGAATCAGGGGGATCCGTTGAAGCGTTCGAGAGTAATTACCTCATAAAGTGACAGTGGTCAGAATTGTAAAAATTGGCCCGGTCATTAACGTGCAAACCACCCGCGGGGCTTAAGGGGTTAACTGGATTAGTAATATCAGCCTGCAGTGGGCGAATTTCCTTCTGCTGATTATGAATAATAGGCAGTAGACCACGATGATTTTTTATTTAATTCTGTAGTTTACACATAATGTACACTGCGGGTGCTGACTAAAACTCCCATCATTGTCGCCTGATCATGATCATCTTAGGGAGACAAGGCGTTAGATGATAGGTAACTATATCTGTATTTTTTATTTTTAATTCAATATGTATTTATTTATTTTACTTTAAGAACAGGCCCTGGCTGATGACTACTTCCATCAGCGGCGCCTGCTCTCGCCGTTATTAGTGAAAGCAGGCATAGGCTGATCTGATGGCAGTAGTACACTCATCAGCCAACGCCTGTGACCCGCGGTAAGCTTTTTACCGTGGGTCATAGTCACAGCTGCGGGCTCACACTGACATCTGACAGCATGATCCTGTAGTGCTCTAACTGGTGGTAACGATGTTACCGCCGATCAGAGCTGCCAATGTTTCTCATGCTGTCACACAGATGACATCATGAGAAACACAGACTTCCTGAGGATTGCTAGAGAGGCAAATCAGAACACTCGATTGAGTGCAAAAGACCTTCAGAAAGATTTATCAGACCCTGGACTTGTGGTACATTGTTCTACTTTTCGGAGACACGTGCACAAATATGGCCTTCATGGAAGAGTCAAGAGAAGAAAACCTCTCCCGCATCTGACGCGCCCCCTGGGCCTGTGCTGTGCAGGGGATAACCGGAGCCGGATCGCTGGGGGTTGTAGTCCTCCGTGGCTGTGACCCGGTCCGTGCCCAGGGCGGTCAAACCAATGGCAGTCTGAGTGTGATAACAAATGTCCGACTACGCCACCCGTGGATTGCGGTCAGTGGGGACCGCCGCTGCGCTGCAGACCTATGAGGCTGATGTTGTATGCGCAGCCAAGTATGGGATAACTCCCCACGGGAGAAGTATTGCCTCAGGGCAGCTAGTGTGGATGATGAGAGTGATGGTGTGAGCGTCCCAGTATTAATGGTGCTCGTGCGGCGATGAAACACAGAGAAGTGTGGTGCAGTTAAGGGTCTTTACTGATGGTATAACGCAGACCCTCCCGGGAGTACTGGCTAGCAGTAGAGGCCTGGTCAGTTTGAGAGCTAGCAGGATCTCCCCTTGGCCAGGTGGAGTTGTAGGCCTCCCCGTCTCTCTGCACTCTTTCCTGGCTACCTTGCTGTGTGCGGGTAGAAGTAGCCCACGTCCCTGAGTATACCGTGTGGTGCTCACCCGTATGGCCGGTGACTTGGGGCCTTCCGTTAGCCTCCGCTTCACGATGGCAGTGCTGTTCCCTTGCTTGTGACCGTGCCTCTGGGCTTCTATGGCCAGAGGACATGGAATCCCCTGCCGGTTGGATTCTGCTGCTGGACCTGGATGTCCACACAGCCTCGGACTCCGTGTCCGGGTTTAGTATCTTTAGCCAAGACGAGCTTTCTAGCTTCCAGCCTCTGGCACTCGCTCCTGCTCCTACAGAGCTTCTAGTTCTCGCTTTCCCTCTCCAGGCTCTGACTCTCAGACTCTGTCTGTCCTAATCCCGCCCCAGACCCAGTTTATAAGGGCAGATTCCTCCCCTCCCAGGTCTGGGCGGGCAGTGTTGCATGCTTAGGGCTCTTGACCAGAGAAACCTCCCACTTGCTCTCAGACATAATATTTCTATTACTGTGGCAACCAGACCCCTGGGGTGCCACACATCCTTATCATAAAAATCAGCATCAGAAGTATGCAAAAGAACATCTAAACAAGTCGGATGCATTTTGGAAACAAGTACTGTGGACCGATGAGGTTAAAATAGAACTCTTTGGCCTCAATGATCATAGGTATGTGTTGAGAAAAAGGGCACAGAATTTCAGGAAAATAATATCTCGCCAATCATTAAGCATGGGGGTGGATGAATCATTGCTTTGGGGTTGTGTTGCAGCCAATGGCACGGGGAACATTTAACGGGTAGAGGGAAGAATAGATTCAATGAAATTTCAGTATAATCTCTTTTTATTGAATAGAAATAGACATTAACATATATAACATACATTAATAAATGCCGGTGTTTAGTCATCATGGCGATCAAAATAACATATTCTCTATCACTTCTCTGATAAGACTCGTACACCTCTTATCTAATAATGTAAATGACTCGCCCCCTGGGCCGTGGGGCTCTCGGAGTCGGGCAACAGGGCAATAATGGGGGTAGTAGTGGCAACCCGGTCCGTGGCTCAGGGTGGTCAGACCAAATGTTGTGGCAGTCTATTTATATGGTTTTGCAATGTCCGACTACGCCACCCGTGGATTGCGGCTATTATGAACCGCCGCTGCAAGGCAGTCCCCTGAGGCTGATGGTGTGTGCAGCTGAGATAGTATAACTCCCCACGGGAAGAGTGTAGCCTCAGGGCAGTGTAGTAGATGGTGGGGGTGATGGTGCAGGGAGTCCCAGTACCGTTAGTGCTGGCGAAGTAAGAAGCACAAAGACAACATGTTGCAGTCCAGGGTCTTTTACTCACAGTTCGTATACTCCAAGCCACTTCTGTACAGGTAGTGACTGCCCAAGCCGTGCCACGTCCACCAGGTGAGGGGCTCGGTCAACTCCCAGGCAATTCAGGAGCATGGCACAGGACCCCCTTCTGTCCTTTCTCTGGCTCGTGCCCCACCAGTGACCAAACTTCTGTCCAGCTGTCGCGGATTTATGCGGGAAAACGTGGGCCCCGTTTCCCGCTATCCTATATGGTGCCTTCCTAGCAGGTTTAGTGAGGGGTCGCACCAATATATGATCACGACCTCCGGTTCTTGGCTGAGGATTATTTGCCTCCACCAACTTGGGATCTGGTACCCTTTCCTTGCCTGACCCGTCACCCGTAATTTCCTGGGTCCTTAGGGTCCCTTCTTCCTTTGTGTTCCTGGGCCTTTCTCTTCGGTTCCTTTCTCTTTCTGTTCTGTTCCTTTCTTTCTCTCCCTCTCGCCCTGCCCGTGTCCTAGGCCTGGCTCTGGAGCAGAACTCCAGCGGAGCCTCTGCTCCCCTCTGCTCCCCTCCTCCTCCACTCTCACTTCCTCCTCACAGACTCAACTTCTCTCTTCTCTTTTAGAACTAAGATGGTGCCCACCTTATATACCTCCTCCTCTGTGTCTGAGCCCAGGTGACCTGCAACCAATGAGCTCCTTCCTATGCCCAGAAACCAGCCCCTATCTGCTCCCACATCACTAGGGTTCCCCCCCCCTCTACTCCAGCCAGGGACATAGTCAGTCGTGCTCGCATACTAATGGGAGCACCGTAGAGCTGTCCCCCGGAAATGAGGAGTGTATATGTGTGCAGCTAACTGAGCCCTGGTCCATACTCCAACCTTACCCGGGAGTGGAATACCACACCTCTGGCAGAGGTGCAATATCCCTGTAGCGGCCGAACCCTCGGGGCGCTACATAAACATTACTTTTAATCATATCCAACAGTGCAGACAACTACATAAATCAACAATACAACAGTACAAAAACAAAAAGAGAAAAAAGAAAAAAAAGAAGGGGTGGTGAGGGGGGAAGAGGAAAAAGAGAAAGAAAGATAAGAAAGGAGGGTAGGATTAGGAAATTGAAGAGGAGAAGGAGAACATAAACTAAGGCTCATTTTTAGACTCTCTAATTAGTTCCCAGCACCAACCCAGATCCAATTCACCAATTTATCAGTCTCTCACTCAAACAGCCTGTGAAACTCCGATGAGTCCTGAAACAGAATCCAGACACTCCAGATCTTCCTGAATTTATCAGCCCATCCATTAAAGTCAGCAGAAAGTTCCTCCATTCTGCAGATATTAAACATTTCATTTTTTTGAGATCCTTTTGATGAGGGCAGGATAGAAAGCCGAGCTTTCTCAGGACGATTTTCGACCCTACTTCCGGTAATTAGATTATAATTGGAAAATATTTTTTCCCACAAAGGTTTGATCTTACTACACTCCCACCATATGTGAAGCATAGATCCTTTTTCCACTTTACATCGCCAACATAAGTCTGAGGCTGCCGGAAATATGGTGTGAAGTTTTACTGGATACTGGTACCATCTTGCCATAATTTTGAAATTTTTCTCCTGCGCATAATGTGACTGACATTTTGTGTGTAAACAAGAATCCTTTTCCCCAATCTGTTGAAGATATGACTACCCCCAATTCTTGTTCTCACATGTGTTGAAATTGTAACTTTCCTGAGATACTTTCCCTAATCAAATAATTATAAAGCAGCGATATTATATGATTGGGGGGAGATTCCTGTAAGAATAACCTCTTAAAAGAAGATGGTATACACTGGAATGGGGGTGCCAACCTCTGAGAAAACAAGAATGATTGCAACTGTAAGTATTCCATCCACAGCAATTTTCTAGACAGAGACCTATCCTGTAATGTATTGAATGATGGTATTTTACCATTTTCTAATATATGTAGGAGGCGAGTGTCCTCCATAACTCTCCATCCCAAGAAAGATTCTCTCAGATATCCAGGAGGAAAGGAAACATTAGAGAAAAGTGGCATAAGAGGGCTGAATGTTCTAGAGGGATGGTATTTTTTCATAGTTGCATGCCAAATTTTAATTGTTCCCCTAGTCAATTCTGTCAAGCCTCCTATCGAGAAAACATCAGAGGCAAAAAGCCAAGGAAGGTGCTTCAAAGTTTGCTGAAGAAGCTGCATGGCGAGAAATGGGAACAGTTTGAAAAATGTATAAAAAGCGGGGCAATATATCGGTTTTTACTGCGTTCATTTTACCAAACCAGGATAGTCTCAGTTTACTGTAATTCAGTAGGTCTTTATATGTACAATCCAAAAGCGATTGGTAATTTAGTGCAAAAAGTTTTGAAAAGTCAGGAGAAATGAGCACGCCTAAGTATTTTATCGCTTCTGACGTCCATTTAAAAGGGAAGTTATCCATTACATGTTCAACTTCTCTCTGTGACAGCGATAAAATTAATGCCTCCGATTTTGAATAATTAACTTTAAAATTACTCAGGATCTATCAAACTCCTTCATTAAAGCAGGAAGAGATATCTGAGGCTGAGACACATAGAGGAGAAGGACATCTGCATATAATGCTGTCTTATATGTGATGCGACCCCTGGGCCGTGGGGTACTCGGCAGCCGGGCCTCTGGTTGCTGGGGGATATCACGGTAGCTGGCCCGGTCCATGACCCAGGGCGGTCAGTAAAAGGGGGGATACTTTATAGGGGATTTAAGAAAGCGTTCGTGACGCCACCTGTGGATTGCGGCTAGAGGGAGCCGCCACAGCGGAGCAGTCCTCTGGAGCTGGTGTTACGGCAGCAGGGATGGTGTGGCTCTCCACAGGTAGAGGTAGCTCCAGGGCAGCATGGGGTGTAATGGTGGTGGTGCAGGGGAGAGAGACGGCAGGACGGTCCCGGAGGAAAGACGGACTCTCACACGGGGGTAAGCTTCAGTTCCTTTACTGGTGATGTTGCAGGCACGGTCCAGGGTACTCCAGGCGAAGGGCACACTTTTGGACTCTCCCCAGTGAGTGGGTATAGGGCCTCCTGATCCGTTGCTTTATTCTCTAAGCTTCTGACCTGCCTGGAGCTAGGCCTAGCTTGGTTACTGTCTCTCTTTGCACCTGCTGACCTGGTGGTATGGCCTTCTCTTTGGAGATCACTCTGCCTGGACGCTGGGACCTCCGTGACTCCTAGCCCTGGTACTGTAAGCAGCGTTTGGTGAACCTGGGACCTGTAGTCCTCCAGGGGTTCCGGTGGTTCCTACTGGGTATAAAGGGACCCGGTGTCCGGTATATATATATCTGCCCCCTCACTACTTCTTCCTTCTCCTCTCGCCTTCGGCCACACTCAAGGCCCTCACACGTGCTGTAGACCTTGGTTCGCCTAAGCACAGCAGCCAGCGTGCTGCTCTCTTCACAGCTCTCTGAGCGTCAGCACGCTCTCTGCTCAACTCTGAGCTGTGTTCCTCTCTGTGTCTGAACACTAAACTGAGCTGCCTAGCTCCACCCTCCCTATATATATCCCTAACGGGCTCCCTCTGCTGGTCTGAGGTGGTAAGGTGGAGGTGCGTGAATGTGTGAGGGCCTCTTGTGGAGAAGTCCATCCATGCACCTTTCTGGGTTCTGTGGCACCAATGCGCAGCAGGGTGCCACATTCCCCCCTAGTAAAACTCAGTACTTCTGGACTGAAGCATTTTTCTCAAACAGGTTTAAACAATAACATTTCTTCCCTTTATGGGAGGCACTTTCCTTGAACGTTACAGGTGACATTATAATACAATAATTACAACTATAAATAACAATAAAGTTACAGTCAGTCCCGTAACTTGGTGTCCATTTCACCGAAGAAAGAACATGAGGGACCCGCCTGAAAACCCTCAACGTAGGCTCTGTGCGTGGCTACAGGGCATTGGTGATCTAGGTGCTGGACCACGTCTTCGGCCACGCCAAATGGGTTTTTGTTCTGTGGTCTAATAAGGGGCACTCCAGGGAGCGCAACTATTTACATGACAGTTTTTGGGCTGCTCACAGTCCTCAGCCACTGAGTCCTTTATATATACCCTTACGGATAACCAAATAAACACATATATTTCAGTTTATACAATAAACATAATGCGAAACCCTACTGGGTAACTATTTATACTGCAGGTATTTCTCTATTTACTCCCTATACCTGACAGGGGTCTGGCCTTTTCTGCTATGTGATAACCTACGTAGTACGGGGATGCGTGTAGTGTGGATGCTTGTGTAATTTCCCGCTCTATGGGTTGGTGGACTGCAAGACTGCCTTAACCTCTCTACGGGACTGGCAAGTACACTGCTTACTGGGCCTTCTGGCTCTGCTTCTACCGGTGATCCTTCTTCCGGGAATTCTTCCTGAGAAGGCTCTTCTGGGGCACTTACAGGTTCTACTTGCAATGGAGGGTCTTCTGGCTGTTGGTAGAAGTGTAACACAGGTATTATTACCACTCCATCCAGTTGAGGTCAATCTGCCGGGAAATCTCCTAAGACAGTATGGAGTTCTTCTTCTTTAGGCTCCTCCGGTACGGTGAGAGGCACTTCCTCCTGGGGCTTCAGCGGACTTGGGCACAACTTCAGATGGTCTCTTGATACCGTTGCAGTTGTTCTTCCTCCGTCTTTGCTAATTAGACAGGTTTTCCTATTGTCGAACCTGGAATTCAACACAGTGTAAGGTTCCCTTTCCCACTGGTCGTCAAGTTTGTGGCTTCTTCTCTTTCGTTTCAACACAACTTCTCCAGGTGTCAAGGGTTCAGCTGGTGCACTCTTGTTGTTCTGTGCTTCCTGCTTATCTCTCACCCTACTTAGACTGTTTTCGACACAGGCCTGTACTCTCTTGTACTGCTCCTGTCGAGTCGCATCCCAGTCTTCAGTGGACATATCTGCTTCCGGCTCTAGCACTCCAAGCTCCAGGTCCATGGGCAACTTTCCGTGTCTTGCTCTCATGAGGTACGCTGGAGTACAATTGGTGGAACTCACAGGTATGTGATTGTACAGATCTACCAGGTCAGGTAGATTGTCTGGCCACTGGTTTCTTTCCTCTAGAGGTAAGGTCTTCAACAGTTCGATGACTATGCTATTCATCTTTTCACATAACCCATTGGTTTGGGGGTGGTACTGTGTAGTCTGGATCTTCTTACACCTGTACAGATGGCAAAACTCTTTGAACAGCTCGGCTTCAAAGGCAGGGCCTTGATCCATCAGCACTTTATCCGGGTATCCATGGGGCCTGCAGAAGTATGCTTGAAACGTCCTTGCTGCTGTTTCTGTCATCAGATCCTTGATGGGGGCTACCACCAGGAACCAGGAGTAGTGATCCACCATGGTCAGGGCATACGAGTAGCCTGACCTGCTGGGTGACAAATTGACGTGATCCAGGGCAACGATCTCCAGGGGCTGGGTTTTCTTGATGGACTGCAGGGGTGCCTTCTGGCTGCTGTAGTCTTTTCTTCTGAGACTACAGGGTCCAAAATCCCAGCACCACCTCCCTATGGAGCTTCGCATTCCAACCCAGTAAAACCGACTCTTCAGGAGAGCTTCCAGCTTTTTCCAGCCAAAGTGCAATGCTTGATCATGGTAGGAATCCAATACCATCTGGATGTCTGTCCTGGGCACTACGATCTGCCATACCATCTCATGGGTCCTGGGGTTGACATACTTTCGGCACAGTTTCTCTCTATAGATGAACAGCCGGGTTCTCTCATTCCACAGTTGCTTGGCTTGTGGAGACGCGTCCTTCTCCAGGGAGGAACCTTCCTGGGTTATCAGTTCTATGATACGGCTGACAACCGGGTCGCTGTCCTGGGTCTCCTTCCAACTGTGGTGAGGTAAAGGGTTTAGTGTCTTACCACGATACCTCCTGGAGGTGCGCTGCTCGTGGACCATCCCATTTCTACGGAAGGCAGGTAGCTCAATCTCCTCCAGGTCATCCACTTCTTCTTCAGTGTCCGACTGGTGAGGCTTGTGGTCTGCCCGGTACTTGATGGTGAACTGATAGTTTGACAGACGGGCCATCCAACGCTGTTCCATGGCTCAGAACTTAGCTGTCTCTAGATGTGTCAAGGGGTTGTTGTTAGTGTAAGCCGTGAACTTACTGGATGCCAAGTAGTGCTTGATTCGTTTAGTGATGGCCCAGACCAAGGCCAGAAGCTCCAACTTGAAGGAGCTATAGTTTTCTGGATTCCTCTCGGTAGGGCGGAGCTTCCTGCTGGCATAGGTAATCACCTTCTCTTTGCCATACTGCTTCTGGCTTAACACAGCTCCTAGTCCCTCATTGCTGGCATCAGTGTACAGCAGGAATGGTTGGCTGTAGTCAGGGTAGGTCAGGATTTCTTCGCCAGTCAGGATCTCTTTCATCACTGCAAAGGACTCAGCCTGCTCTTTACCCCACTGGAAGTGGGGGTTCGTGCCTCTGTTGGACGGTATTACCAGGAGATCTTGCAAAGGTGCTGCCTTCTTGGTGTAGTCCTTTACAAACCTCCGGTAATACCCAACCAGTCCCAGGAACTGACGTACCTCCTTGAGATTCTTCGGCTCCGGCCATTTCTGGATGGCAGTGGATGGCAGTGACCTTCTCCGGGTCTGGTGCTACTCCTTCTGGACTGACGATGTGCCCCAGGTACTGAACCTTCCGTTTGAGCAGGTGGCACTTGGAAGACTTCAATTTCATCCCATACCGGGACAATGCTTCAAATACCTCCACCAGGTGCTTCAAATGGTCCTGATACGTCTTGGAGTACACTATCACGTCATCCAGGTATAGCAGCACGGTATCGAAGTTACGGTGTCCCAAACAGCACTCCATCAATCTCTGGAATGTTCCAGGGGCGTTGCAGAGTCCGAACGGCATACTGTTGAACTCGCAAAGTCCCATCGGGGTAGTGAAGGCCGTCTTCTCCCGGTCCTCCTCAACAACTGCTACTTGGCAGTACCCACTAGTGAGGTCAAGGGTAGAGAAGTAATTTGCAGGCTTTAATGCAGCCAGGGATTCCTCTATACGGGGCAAAGGGTATGCATCTTTATGTGTTATGCGATTTACCTGTCTGTAATCTACACACATCCTCATGCTTCCATCCTTTTTCCTGACCAGGACCAGGGGAGCTGCACAGGGGCTACAGCTATCTCTTATTACCCCTGCCTTCCTCATGTCATGCAACATTTCCTTCGCTTTCTGGTAGTGTGCTGGTGGGATTGGCCTGTAACGTTCTTTGATGGGTGGATGGTCATCTGTGGGTATATAGTGTTGTACCCCTTTAATCCTCCCGAAATCAAGTGGGTGTTTGCTGAATACCTGCTCGTATTCCTGGACCACCCTGTATACACCTTGTTTTTTATGGACTGGAGTGGCGTCAGTCCCAACATGGAGCTGTTGACACCAATCCTCCAACTGAGCTTCGGAGTCATTGTCCACCACTGTATCTGGTGGGGTCAAGGATTCCACTGTGTGTATGACGTTGTTATCGTTGTTATCCACAGTATACAACCTGGCGACAGTGGCATATCTTGGTAATTTAACTTCATCCTCCCCATAACTTAGTCGTACGGGTACCCTCCCATTGCGTACATCAACCACCCCTCTGGCAGTTAAGAGTGTAGGTCTGTGCTCCGAACTAATGGGCTCCACTACTGCCTGATAGTTCTGTCCTTTGAGACCTATTGCTGCTCTACACCAAATCAGCATTTCACTCATCGGGGGAATCATAATGGGTATCGGGTCTGTGACCCGTACATTACCAATTTCACCACCTGATAGCTTTACCTGTTGCTGGTACATAAGGGCTCGGATCTCTTTCTGGAGCACCCTCCTCTGCCCTGGTTTGGCGGTGTCAGCAATCTGTTGGAGCAAAAACAACACTTCTCCCAAACAGTTACCGACAATATTCGTACCAAGTATAATATACAAGTCTGTATCACCAGGATTAAACTCCACTACAATCAGCCCTTGGTCCTTTAGTTCCACTCTCCCCACCTTCACTGTCACATTCTTAACCCCTACTAGGTTAAGAGAAAGGCCGTTAGAGGCATACACGGAGAGGTTCGGGGCTGGCGGCTGGAGTTCGTCTAAGGACCAGAACCTTTTGTAGAGGACATCAGGCATGATGGTTACCTGAGATCCAGTGTCCAGCAGGGCAGGTGTCGTGATGCCATCCAGCACAATGGACAGGAAAGGTCTTCCTCCCACGAACCGATGGTACCAGTTTGATGGGCCTGCTTGATTTACTCCTGGGTGTCGGCCCTCGGCCCAATGGTTTGCTTGTTTAAAGGACAGTTCCGCGCTGTGTGGACTGCCTTCTGGCAGCGGTAGCAGATGAACTCTCCTGGAGGGCAACGTTGGTTGTTGGTCTTCCCATGGGGTGGCGTTGTCCTCCTCTGGGGTGGGTTGTCCTCCTACGGGGTGGCGTTGTCCTCCTTCTTCTTCTCATCCATGGGACATCCTCAGGGCTGTCGGCGAGTAGTATCCGTCCTTCCGGCTCGGGCTCCTCCTGTAGCTGCAGGGTGCTGAGGACAGTGGCCAGGGTTTTACTTAACTGGCGCACTTCATAGCGCAGGCTGTCCAGCTCGCTAGGTGGCACTGTTTGCATCTTTGTTTCCACCGTTAGTGAAGGAGCAGTGAGTGCTGCGGGCACTGGGGTGGCCCCACCCTGGTAACGCTGGATAGCAGTATCTGATGTTTCCAGGGGATGCAGACCCTTTATAGCCTCGTCCTTAAGGTACGAACCTGTTTCAGGGCCTGCAGGGCTTCCTGTAAGCGCCAGGCATAGTCCCGGACACTGTCCTCAGGTTTCTGGACACAGTGGTAGAACCTCATCCGGAGGTCTGTCTCAGTGCGGTTTTCAAACACAGTTTGCAGTCTCTTAAAGATGATGAATTCTGATACCTGGTCTGTGGCTGGCCAGGTTTCAATTTCCCGCTCTGCGGCACGAGTCAATTGTCCCAGCACAACAGCAGCTCTCTGTTTACCGGTCATAGAATACATGTCTAGCACACCGCATATTTTCCTCTTGAATCCGGACAGGGTGTCCGGTTTTCCATTATACTGGGGAAGCCATTTCTGTTAGAACCCTTCTGTTTGTTTTTGTTTCTATCTTGTGTTTTGCGGTCACGTGACCATCTTCCTATATATTCCAGCTACGCCCTTCTGGCCTTGCTGGACTTCAGTGTTGTTTTGACTGTCTCTCTAGCCAGGTGCTTTTGTGCCTATCTATCTCTAGTTTGCTTGGTCCTCTGGACCTCTAGTACTTTTGTCAGTTTTTCTTTTGCACTGCAACAACTTCTGTTAGGAGGTGTCCCATTTTTGTCACAGTCCTTAGTTCTTTTTGGTACCCTCCCTTTTTCTATAGGTCTCCGTTCAGACTAGCTGAGGACGCAGGCGGGTCTGGTCACTAGGAACAGGTTGCCCGCTACAACGTAGGGACTCAGCTTAGTCTTACTGTAGGGACAGCTCGCCCATTCTTTCCCTAGTTTATGTTGCAGATCATAACAATTTCGCTCCAGGGATATACGACAGGGCCATGGGTATTAACGTGGTCATGACCCATGCTGGTGGAGCGGCCGCTCCGGCCTGTGCAGCGCCGGGTGCAGGTTGGGCATCTGGAGCGTTAACCGGTGCTCCAGCGGCTTGCTGGTCGTCGGCCATTGTTGCACCCCCCTAGTGAACCAGAGCCTACCTTCTTCACTTCTTATCAGGTAGGCCGCAGCTCCGCGGGCGACGGTCTTCTTCCAGGACCTTGCGTCGCTCACATATGACGTCAGAGCGTTCTCTGGGCTCCTTCCAGGACCTGACGCTTCCTGGTTCGACATCAGTGGCGGGGCGTGTCTTGGGCTTCGCGCGCTTCCAGCGGTTACGCCCCTCCGATTCCCGCGGTTACCCCCCTCTTCTTCCCGCGCGGCAACAGGAAGATGGCGGACAATGGCGAGAAATCTCGGGAATGGCGGGAAAACTTCACCACAGTGAGTATTACAGTCTCTTAAGGCGCACAGTACCCGGTGGCAATGGGCATGGAATCCTGTTCGTGACGCCAAGACTGATGCGCCCCCTGTGCCGTGGGGTACTCGGCAGCCGGGCCTCTGGTTGCTGGGGGATATCACAATAGCTGGCCCGGTCCGTGACCCAGGGCGGTCAGTAAAAGGGAGGATACTTTATAGGGGATTTAAGAAAGTGTTCGTGATGCCACCTGTGGATTGCGGCTAGAGGGAGCCGCCGCTGTGGAGCAGTCCTCTGGAGCTGGTGTTACGGCAGCAGGGATGATGTGGCTCTCCACAGGTAGAGGTTGCTCCAGGGCAGCGTGGGGTGTAATGGTGGTGGACCAGGGGAGAGAGACGGCAGGATGGTCCTGGAGGAAAGAAGGACACTCACACGGGAGTAAGCTTCAGTACCTTTACTGGTGAGGTTGCAGGCACGGTCCAGGGTACTGCAGGCGAAGGGCACACTTTTGTACTCTCCCCAGTCAGTGGGTATAGGGCCTCCTGATCCGTTGCTTTATTCTCTAAGCTTCTGACCTGCCTGGAGCTAGGTCTAGCTTGGTTACTGTCTCTCTTTGCACCTGCTGACCTGGTGGTAAGGCCTTCTCTTTGGAGATCACTCTCCCTGGATGCTGGGACCTCCGTGACTCCTAGCCCTGGTACTGTAATCAGCGTTTGGTGAACTTGAGACCTGTAGTCCTCCAGGGGTTCCGGTGGTTCCTACTGGGTATAAAGGGTCCCAGTAGACGCAGACACGGTGTCCGATATATATATATCGGGGAGAGCCTGGTATGCTCCACTGCCCCCTCACTACTTCTTCCTTCTCCTCTCGCCTTTGGCCACACTCAAGGCCCTCACACATGCTGTAGCCCTTGACTCGCCTAAGCACAGCAGCCAGCATGCTGCTCTCTTCACTGCTCTCTGAGCGTCAGCACGCTCTCTGCTCAACTCTGAGCTGTGCTCCTCTCTGTGTCTGTGACTCGCCCAGGGGAATGGGGATGACTCGGTACCCGGGCCTTTAGCCTGGCCTTTAGAGATGACGGGGTGGTCGGCTCTGGGGCCCGTACCCTGGGGTCGCTCCTTAAAAAGGGTGGATATTTGTTAATTTTAAGATAGAGTTTGTGACGCCACCTGTGGCTTCTGGTGAGGATCACCAGCGCTGCGCAGTCCACTGAGGCCGTTGATAAGGCAGCTCGATGGTATAGCTCCCCACAGGTGGAGCTAGGCCTCAGGGCAGTGTATGACGGGGAATGCAGGACAGGCGAGACCGAGCCAGGTCAGAGAAAGAACAGGGACAGACACGATAGTCACTTCAGTACATTTTACTGATGGAAATTCAGGCACATCACGGAGCGCTGTAGGGTGAAGGGTTCATGTCAGGATCCTCCAAAATGAGAGTTTTTTGGGCCTCCTGCTTCTTGCCTCTGCGTAGGAAGTTTCTGACCTGCCTGGAGCTAGGCCTTACTTTGTCTCTGTCCTTCGCTGGCTGACCTTGTGGTACGGCTTTTTCTTGGATTACACGCACCTTAGCTGCGGGCCTATGTGTCTCCTGGCTCTGTTACATATCAGCACTTTAGCGATCCTGGGACTTGTAGTTCTCCAGGGATTCCGGTTTATCTTACTGGGTGTGGAGATCCCGGTAAGCTTCGGACCCGGTGTCCAGTAACCTCTTCGGGGTGAGCCAATTAAGCTCCTCTGCCCCGTATGTGCTAACTCTCTACTCGCCTTCGGCCTACTCGGGCCCTCACTAGGCTACTCACACTAACGGCAGCTTGCCGCGCTTCACCGATCTTATGGCGCCGGCACGCCTAAAGCTCACCACTCTGAGCTACAACTGAGTTTGGATCTGGATAAGCTCCACTGCAGGATAGCAATTGCAGGAGCTGGAACAGGCTTTTGTCCTCTGAGGTAACTCCTCTCAGGCTGTACTGGACTCACTGCTAAACCAGAATAGACTAACTCTGACTAATTGACACCTGGCTCCACCTTCCCTATTTATCTATCCCTAACGGGCTCCCTCTTGTGGTCTGAGGTGGAAGGTGGAGATGTGTGAATGGTTATGGGGGCCTCTTGTGGAGGAATCCTTCAATACACCCTTCTAGGATCTGTGATACCAAGCACAGCTGGGCATCACATTTGAACACTAAACTGAGCTGCCTAGCTCCACCCTCCCTATACATATCCCTAACGGGCTCCCTCTGCTGGTCTGAGGTGGTAGGGTGGAGGTGTGTGAATGTGTGAGGGCCTCTTGTGGAGAAGTCCATCCATGCACCCTTCTGGGTTCTGTGGCAAGAATGCACAGCAGGGCGCCACATATGTCCTGGTACCTATTTTAACCCCATGAATATTGCTGTTTTTCCTTATTGCATTGACCAAGAGTTCCATCACTATCACGTACAGAAGGGGGGACAGAGGGCACCCTTGTCTAGTCCCGTTTCGTATCGCAAAAGGTAAGGACAAGGTTCCATTGACCCTAACTCTAGCAGTAGGGCCAGAGTACAGGGAAAAAATTAACTATAAAAATTGTGGTCCAATGCCTATTTGACATAATGCCTCCTTCATAAACCCCCAATGAACCCTGTCAAAGGCCTTCTCTGCATCAAAAGATAAAAGGCCCATAGATATGGAGCGACTTTTAGCTTTAGAGATTAGCAACATGCTCATAATAGTGTTGCCTCTTGCCTCTCGGCCCTGAATAAATCCTACTTGATCCTACTTGATCAGTATTTATAAGAGAGGGCAACAATGGGGTAAGTCTTTCTGTTAGTATTTTTGAGAGTATTTTAATGTCCACATTTATTAATGATATGGGTCTATAATTAGCTGTGATTGTAAGATCCTTACCTGGTTTAGGGAGAACGTTAATATGAGCTTCCAATGATTGGGGGACAAAACATGTCTTATCATTTAATGAATTAAAGGTTTTGTTCATAACAGGGGATAGCTGAGTTTTAAGGGACTTATAGAATGCTGGAGTAAATCCGTCTGGGCCAGGACTTTTACCAGATGGTGTAGATTGAATTGCAAGATTGACCTCCTGCTCTGTAATGTCCTTTTCCAGTGCCTCAGAAACCTGACTATCTAAAGAGGTTAAAGAAGTATCTTGTATGTACTCCTTAATTCGGATAGATAGGTCAGAAGGGGAGAGATCAGAGTATTGCGGAATATGTCAATGATTTCTGTAGGATTATGAGCATCCTCCCCATTTTGTTTTTTGATATTTGGAACGTATGCCGCCACAGAGCAAGGGTGAAGCAACCTTGAGAGTGCCCATGCACATTTATCTGACGATTCATAAAAAAAGTTTTTAATCAGCTCCCTGTGTCTTAGGTATTTTTGGTCTAGCAAGATCTTGAGATCATTCATTTTTTTGGATAATTCTGCAAGAGTGTTAGGCGACAACGTATGTTTATGCGAGACCTCAAGTGTGTGTATCTGTCTCAAAAGGTCATTTACCTTTAGAGTTCTCTCCTTTTTGAGTTTTGAACCATGCTTAATCAACACGCCTCTCATGACACATTTTAAAGTTTCCCATTGCAGAGGTATTGAGGTCTGATCTGCTTTATGAATCTGCAAAATAGAATCAATAGAATCCTTTAATTCTGTCATATAGATTTTGTCTTTTAGAAAGTGATCATTGATTTTCCATGTCCATGAACGCTGGACCAGGGAGGGTACAGTGTCCATTTTAGGACATGATCAGATATCAAAATCAAGCATCAGAATGATGTCAGTTTGAGGCTAAATACCATGTCTGACAAGTGATTCTGACAAGCGATCCTGACAAGTAATTTTGACAAGTGATTTTGACAGGTCATTCTGACGAGAGATTTTGACGAGTGATTTTGATGAGTGATTCTGACAAGTGATTTGGACAAATGATTCTGACAAGTGATCCTTACAAGTGATTTTGACAAGTGATTTTGACGAGTGATTTTGATGAGTGTTTCTGACAAGTGATTTTGACAAGTGATTCTGACAAGTGATTTTGACAAGTGATTTTGACGAGTAATTCTGACAAGTGATTCTGACGTGTGATTCTGACGAGTGATTTTGACAAGTGATTTTGACAAGCGATTTTGACGAGTGATTCTGACGAGTGATTTTGATGAGTGATTCTGACAAGTGATTCTGACGAGTGATTTTGACTAGTGATTCTGATGAGTGATTCTGGCGAGTGATTTTGACAAGTGATTCTGACAAGTGATTTTGACAAATGATTCTGACAAGTGATCCTTACAAGTGATTTTGACTAGTGATTTTGACAAGTGATTTTGATGAGTGATTCTGACAAGTGATTTTGACAAGTGATTCTGACAAGTGATTTTGACGAGTGATTCTGACGAGTGATTCTAACGAGTGATTTTGACAAGTGATTTTGACGAGTGATTTTGACAAATGATTCTGACAAGTGATTTTGATGAGTGATTCTGACGAGTGATTCTGATGAGTGATTTTGATGAGTGATTCTGACGACTATATGAGCCATGGGTAGGAGAAAAATATGTATAATCCTTACCCTGAGGATTTAAAATGCAGCAAACATCTGTCAACCTGAGGGCATGGATGACCCATTTCAATGAACGAAGCTGTCTCAGAGGGATGACACCCCTTCCTGAGGAGGAGTCTAACGCGGGATTCCATGTGAAGTTGAAGTCTCCACCTGCAATCAGAACTCCTTCTGCAAAATCAGAGAGGGACGTTAAAAAGGACCTACATGTGCAGATATGATCTTTGTTAGGGAGGTACCAGTTTGCTATTCTATATCTTGATTCTGCTATTTTGAGTTTGAGGAACACATATCTGCCTTGATCATCAATGAGAGAGTCTATGAGAGTATAGGCCAACGACTTGTGTATGGCTATGGATACACCCTTAGAGTGTGAATCCGGATTAGTGCTGTGGAACCACTGAGAGTAATACCTATCTCCAAAAACAGGCATATGCCCAGTTTTAAAGTGCATTTCCTGTAACATAAGAACCTGGACTCTTTGTTTGAGCATAGAGTACAAAATTTGTGAACGTTTCTGTGGGACATTAAAGCCTCTTACATTCAGTGAGCCTACTTTAACAGAGGACATGATTACCAAGGGGGATGAAAGGATTGGGGCAAGAAGGGAAACGGAAATACACAGAAAACTAAGAAGAAATTACGGGATATATAAAATAAAAACCAAACAAAATTATATAACAAAATGAAAGCAAAACAATCTGATGAGAGGAAATAGGTATATTTTACACCTGCACAGCAGAGTGTAAACCCCCCTGGGAGGATGGGCTTTCTACTGCGGAGCCCCCCCCCCCCCCAAACCAGACATCAGGCCATACCATTTTGTCTTAAAACCTATGATAGAAAAGCAGCCAAAAGCTGTCAAAGATTAGCATCTACTTATCATTATATTAAACGTTGAATCAGTATATCACATATCCTTATGGAATAATATCCATACTGTCCAAGAACGGAATATTATTGACATAATATAATCAAATCTTATTACTGAGAGCCAGTCATATAAATGAATTATTCGTAATATCAACTATACTCATTGCTGAAAACATTTTAGAGGAATATAACACTCTAATATCTTTCACAAGATTGACTAGCGCTGAAGGCTAGCGTATTGACCACAGGATCCATTTGTAATAGACGATTCAATCTGGGGAGTGAGGGATATGTTTTCCATTGTTCCCTCTCCTGACTTCTTCTCTGGATTTGTTTCTTGTCGCTCTTTATGGTCGTGGATTGAGATCCGACTTGGGACCTCTCGGGAGACTCGGCCAATCCTCTGTTGGTATAGATACGTGGGGAATCCCCAAACCTGTAACAAAAGCCGGAATGTCTCCTGGGCAACGTATCACATGTAAAGCCCCTGAATGGCGAACCTGTAGACAGAAAGGGAAACCCCAAGAGTATAGAATGTTCTGCTGTCTCAGAACCTCTAATAGAGTCTTTAATGCCTTCCTCTTCTGTAGTGTGTGGCGCGATAGATCAGACATGAGTTGTATAGGATATTCTTGATATAAAATAGAATCACATCATGAGGTTTTGTCGCATCAGAGGATCTGGGGCCCAAGGACCTATAAGCCCTATCTAGCTCCAACTCATTCTCTAAGGGCAGACCCAAGATAGAGTTAAACAAATGACGTAGTGTCTCATCCAGTTCATGGTGTTCAATTGTCTCTGGTAGTCCTCTAATCCTAATATTGTTGCGCCTTCCTCTGTTTTCAATATCATCTACCAAATCTGTTAGGTATTCCAGTTGGTATGAGTGAGAAGACAAAGTTTGTTCCTGAGAATTTACTTGTTGAGCGATGGATGCTGTATGTGATTCAGCAGCAGACACTTTTTCTGTTAACTCTTGCATGTCCCCTCTAAGGGAGGCTGCTTCAGCCCTGTAAGAGGACTCCAGTCTAGACATATAATTCTCCATGTGCCTCTGGTTGGAATAGCTTGTATTCGATCTCTGAGGTCTCTCCACACTGCCTCACATTGCAATGAGTCATCCTGTTGGTTCTCCTCTGAGCAGCCAGGGGAAGAAGAATGTAATAATGCAGGGAAGGAGCCTCTCTCAGGGGAACTCCGGGCATCAGTGTGTGACTGGGGCCTCTGCAGGTCTGGACCCGCAGCAGAGATAAGTACTGCCCAATCTGGTGTGTCCAGGGGCCGAGGCACCAAGTGATCCTCCACCACGCACCTGAGCTCCGAAGGCGCAAAGCTGGAATCTGCCATCTTGGACTGAGGGAGATCCCCCGCAGCAGCAACAAGGCCTCCCGCTTCTCCCCAAGTCCGGGAAGCCAGGTCCGCGTCCTCCGCCGATGAAAGTATCGTCCGCTCTGCTAATGTTGATGTGGGGGAGCATTTACCCCAGGACCTTTGGACCTCCGATGCAGGAGATGAGGAGCGCTAGGCAGGGACAGCCGATGTCATCTTAGATCCCACTCTTGCAGGAGAGGCAGATGCTGCAATTTCTTAGGTAGCGGGTAATATTTGTTGGAGGGACCCGCTGAGTACTCACACTGGTCTGCATTATATTCTTCTTCTTTTTTGCCGGCATTGGAAGTGTTTTGACCTGATTTGAAGTGATAGGCATGCCCTGAAGCTGGTCTAGGGATGGGAGCAGACAACCATGCAACTTCACTCCTCCATAGCCAGGCCACGCCCCCCTATTCAAAGAAATTTCAACAAATTCTTGATGTAAACATTAAGATTTGAGAGTCCTCAGTGGCTGATACCTTTTAATGGTTAACTAAAAAGATGGTAACAAGTTGCAAGCTTTCGAGACTACTCAGGTCTCTTCATCAGGCATAGTATGACACAAAATCTGAAGAGTCACATATTTATACACAATAAGACACAGAAATAATGAAATAGATGAGACAGGTAATGTAAAGCAGAGCTATTACTGTGGGAGAAAGGTAAACAGTTCTGGCTGTAAATATTGGTTTAGTTCATAGATAAGGACTGTGAAAGTTTTATTGTCTAATGATTGAGATTTCGAGGGTTATGATGACCCCAAAGCTCTGTGAAGCTCATTCCTTAGTTGATGTAAGTAAAGAAAGCAAAGAAAGGAGCGCAAATAGCGCTGTTATCCAATAGACAGCAGTAAAGATAAAAGGGAAATTGCTCACCTCTGTGAGAATTCCAGCAGACCCTTAAACCGCAGGGGTTAAACGAAATCACAGAAGTTTTTCTTTGAGAATTCCAGCAGTCACTTTTTACACCTCCCCAGTTCTTTTTGAATACACCAACATATAGCCACCTATCCCCAAACCCACACTCCTGTTAGCACCACTCACATTACAGCCTTCAAGTTACCTCTCACCACTCTTACAGCTCCTTTTTTCAGCTGACAAAATAAATCAGGAGCCCTAGTGTAGCGGGATATGTGCCTAGAGTGACTACACAGCAACTTAAGCAAGTATTTAAGTTCTAGCCCTCCATGGTTCATCATGATTAATATTAGACCCATATTTTATTATGTTTAAAAGAAAAGATTTTTTAATTAATCTCTAAATATTTTAAATTACTTTGTACTTCTTTTCTCCTCTTGAGCAAATGTTCATGTGCATTATGATTTTAGATGTGTTTCCAAGATTTCCTTCCCCTTTTTTTTCTGTCTCTCGCTCCTTTTTTTTTCCCTCTTTTTGGCGCCAAGGGGTGCTTTGGCAGTTTTTTTTTTCACTCCATGTGCTAGCATGTGTGTATATATACCTTCCATGTTGTAACAAGTAGCAGCTATGTTCCTGAAGAAGTGGACGGGATATCAACGAAGCACGTAGTCTTTTATAGCTTTTACAGTCTCCAATAAATGCTGCTGAGAACATTATCCATCTCTGGCATATATATACATTTTTTCATGGAGGAGCGCGGTGATTAATGGCACCTTTATCATCTGTATACTAGACTACTCGAAGATCCCAAGGGACCTGTGCCTGCTGCAGCACCTCAGCATATACTTTCTCATGAGTTGTGCATTTCACAACCCACAAAGGTGAGCAATTTCCCTTTTATCTTTACTGTTGTCTATTGGATAACAGCGCTACTTGCGCTCCTTTCTTTACTTATTTGAGTTATTGGGAACTGAGCTGGGGACAGCAGCGCACTTTGGTTAATTTGGGAGCAGCATTAGCGAATCCATACCGTTAACATGGAATATTTTGACAGACGCATGTCAACCAGAGAACGGCTTATTAAACAAGCCATGGGAATCACTATCCCATACTCTGATGAATCTTTCACCTTAAATTCAATGGACTTCAATGAAGAGGACACCAACATTATGAAGAATTTATTTAATGAATTTGAGGAATCACTTAAAGATGAGCTACGTCTTGACCTGGACATTCGTTTTCTAAGGATTTATATGGAGGAGAAACTATGTCCTCGGGGTTTGAGAATAACAATTCCCTCACCATTCCCTGAGGACAAACCATTTAATAAGGAATGGACTACTATTTTGGACACGTGCATGCACAATCTGCTAAAAAGTATACATACAAAAAGGTCAGAAATATGTCTAACAATTACTAATAGAATATTTGATATCGCTAAAAACCTATTACCATTTGAAACCCATCCTGTGTTTGGAAAGATTGATAGCAATATTGCAACAAGTATTTTACAGAATGTGCATGAAATTATCATCAAAAAGGCAAAAAAACTACAGAGAGATAGAGATGATTACAAAGGACTAACTAGTACTACCTCACGTACTAAAACGTCGGTCATATCCAGTGATCAGTCATCTGATCCTTTGAGAACAGTGGGTTCCTATCCTCCTCCCCACAAAGGAAGGATGTTCTCTAATAGTTATTACCATAAGAATAAGAACAATAACAATAAGACTTACAACCGCACACCTGCATTCACACATAGCAAAAAACAACTCAGGTTGTCAAATGCTAACGATAGAACGAAAGACGGACAGAAGGTTGTAATTAATATGCGCATATCTACTACTGTTAACTCTCCACAGAGCACTAGCAGTAATAAGAGTCTGGTCTCTATCATGTCTCCCACCTGCAATACTATGGGTAGTGCAGTTCCTAAAAGGCTGGTAATGCATCAGGAGGAGATGAATAATGATAGTATAGCAGTCAATCCTTATGACACAACATTACACACTAAATTAAGAAAAAAATCCAACTTCTATCCTGTGGAGAGTAAAAGCCACCAGATAGATACTTTTTGCGACATCACTCTCCAAGATTTCAAGGAGGTTATGAGGACTCCAATCTCATACAGAGATAATAATATAAACCGACAAGAGAAGTTAGCACTTAATAGTATTTGAAATAATAGGGATATAGTCCTCAGATCAGCGGACAATGGGGGTGGTATAGTTATCCAGGATTATGATGTGTATACAAAAGAAGACTCCAGATATTGAGTGATGATAACTATTACAGAGATATTGAGTATAATCCCATTTTGAAAATGATCCCTATATATAAGAAACTGATATCTAAAGCAGTAGATGAGAATATATTAAATGACAACAAAAGAAAGTGCTTGACTGTCCAAAGTCCTTGTATGCCCTTCTTTTATCATCTTCCCAAATTTCATAAGGATGAAAAAAAACTCCAGGGAGACCGATTATATCGGGGATAGGCTCCCTTACATCAAATCTGGCTGAATACTTTGATATACAACTACAACCACCTGTCAAAAATTTAAAGAGTTACCTGCAAAACTCCAGTCATCTTCTTAGATTAACCTATGACATCAAATGGAAAAAAATCATGCACTTTCCTTAGCCTAGATGTTAACTCTTTATATACCAATATTGATGTTGGTCTATTATGCATAGAGTATGTAATTTCCAGAGACATACGGCTGTCTTCCAGCCAGAGATCTTTTAATATAGCAGGTTTATCTTTCATCCTAAAAAACAATTTTTTTACCTTTCTAGATAAGACCTACCATCAAATTAAGGGAGTAGCAATGGGCTCTAAAGTACCACCTACCTTTGCCAATTTATTCATGGGATTATTTGAGCAAGTTTTTATTTACCAGGGAGACTTCCATAAGGGGGTTGTATTTTATAGAAGATACATAGACGATCTGATCTTCATCATTAACAGGAACATCACTGATCCCACCATTTTTTTTAATTTCCTCAATACAAATAATTGGGGCATCTCTTTCAATCAGGACAGTAATGAACTCACAATTAATTTTTTTAGATCTAGTTTTATATGTAGAGGAAGACAGGATACTTAGCAAAACTTTCTTCAAATCAGTGGACACTAATAGCTATATTCATTTCACTATTGGTCACTACAGAAAATGGCTCACCAATATTCCCCGCTATCAGTTTCAAAGACTTCGTAGGAGCTGCTCAACAGAAATCGAATATGACTAACAGTCAGAGATTCTCAAAAAATGGTTCCAACAGAAATATTCTGAGACATTGGTTGTAGAATCTTGCAAACAGGTCAAAGAAAGATATGACCAGGGCTCATTACTTATGGCTACAACACACAAAAAAGATATAAGTTTTGAACATGAACAGAAATTCATTACTACATACAATCAACAACACAAGAAAATTAGAGAAATTATTCAAAAAAACTGGCATATTCTATTAAATGACCAGACATTAAAACAGGCATTACCAAAAAAACCCTCTGTAATCTTTAGAAGAGCACCGACACTTAGGAATATCTTGGGCCCCAGTAGATTGTGTGGACATGGAACATTGATTAATAAGAATAATGAAAAAGTCAGGGACAATATGGTCACCAAGTGTGGTAAAAGAGGTTGCAAGTGCTGTGAATCTATTTTGCGTTCCATAGACAATTTCACTTCTGTAGCCACTAGTGAGAATTTCAATATCTCTCATCCCATGTCATGTGGAACTTATTATGTGATATATGTCATCGAGTACAGTTGCCCCAAACAGTATGTGGGCAGAACCACCCAGGCACTACATAATAGGTTGAATTCACATAGACATAATATCACCACAGGATTTATTAAACATGGGCTGTCCCGACATATGGTCCTTCATCACAAACAGGACCTTAGGGAATTAAGGGTATTACTTATTGAACACATTTCTATTGACACTCCAAATAGGGTGCAATGTTTAAAAGAAATCTACTGGATTTATAAACTAAAGATGCTAAACAAAATCACAGAAGTTTTTCTTTGAGAATTCCAGCAGTCACTTTTTACACCTCCCCAGTTCTTTTTCAATACCCAACATATAGCCACCTCTCCCCAAACCCACACTCCTGTTATCACCGCCCACATTACAGCCTTCCAGTTACCTCTCACCACTCTTGCAGCTCTGTTTTTCAGATGACAAAACAAATCAGGAGCCCTAGTGTAGCGGGATATGTGCCTAGCGTGACTGTACACAGCAACTTGAGCAAGTATTTAAGTTCTAGCCCTCCATGGTTCATCATGATTAATATGAAAATTATTGGTATTAAAAGGTCATTTCTATCTCAGGGAGACAGAAAAATTTGGGAATATAAACTAATGGTGACCTTTGACACCTTCAGAGCAGGAATGAATGTGTTGCATGGATTTATGTCATTCTACATCAACTAAGGAATGTGCTCCTCAGAGCTTTGGGGTCATCATAAACCTGGACCAGACCTCAATCACTGGACAATAAAACTTTCACAGTCCTTATCTATGAACTAATCCAATATTTACAGCCAGAACTGTTTACCTTTCTCCCACAGTAATAGCTCTGCTTTACGTTACCTGTCTCATCTATTGCATTATTTCTGTGTCCTATTGTGTATAAATATGTGACTCTTCAGATTTTGTGTCATACTATGCCTGATGAAGAGACCTGAGTAGTCTCGAAAACTTGCAACTTGATAACCATTAAAAGGTATCAGCCACTGAGGACTCTCAAATCTTAATATTTTTCTAATAATTTTTCCGTGGCTAACACAGTACAAAAATATAGATTTTCCCTGATGTAAACATAACACCATCTGTAATAAGCTAAAGTTGAAAAGAAGATGGCTTCTACAAATGGATAATGATCCTAAACACGTCAAAATCAAGATCTTCACTGGTAAAGCCCCCCACTCATAACACATTAGGTAGCTGTCAGCCAAAAGATTGTTCAACTGACAGCCATCTCTTCTGAGCCCCTTATACACAAGAACGCTCAGCTTGGCTCCTGTGTTCTCTATGAGAGCGACTAATAGATTCCACTGGCAGCGGCTTATATGCTGGAAAACAGAATGAGCTAACATTGGAAATACAACATGCAGGCTCCTTCTCTCCTCCAACATCATCTGTAGGGTACGTTCATATGACTGTATTGTCGTTCCCAGTGTTTTCCGTGAAAAAACTGACAGAACTAGACACAGACAGATCTAGGTCCATTGGGCAGATCTAGGTCCATTAAATATTTTTAATATGTCTTGTTTGGCTTGTATGTTAATATACATTGACTATTTTTAGGTGATCCCTCTTTTTGCAACACCTCTGTATAAGGCTCATCATTGATCACTCCTTTCATGTGTAAGCTGCCCGTGTCAGAGGCACTAATGCAGCCCCAGACCATCAGAGATGCAGGAACTAAGCGCTGATAACAAGCTGGATGGTCCCTCTGCTCTGCAGTCTGCAGGACAAGGCGTCCACAGTTTCCAAAAATAATTTCATATTTTTATTCATCCGACCTCAGAACAGTTAATATCTTCTGATCTGATTTCTATGTTCTGCAGTGAATATAATATGGCTAAAAGAGATTTCCAAATCATTACATTCCTGTTCTCTTTATACATTTACAGAGCGTCACAAGTTTTTTGGAATTGGGGTTGTAAATATATCTATAAATCTAAATGTGTACATCCATCAGAATAACTGCTCTTAGCGATGTCACAATATCAGAGTTCTAGAATGTTGATGTCACACAAGTCATGAAGTCACAATATGAAGAACTGATAAAACTTCTGCTCACGGCCTTCTCCACTGAGGGTTATAGAATTTGTGGAGTGAGGATATTTTTGCAATTCTGATTGAGTGAGCAAAATGTCTGAGTATAAGCGCAAACGTCGCTTTATTATTGAGTCTATTACAGAGAGCAGCGGTATTGATGACCAGGTGAGTGGCGGATTCTGGAGTATGTTGTCTATTTGAAATTATGGAAATTTGAAGATTTTTTTTTACTTTTTATTATTTCCTTTTCCCAGTTACTGGTCAATAAAAAATGCCGCAGAGTTTTTGCGTCCGACACAGAGGACAGCAGCGGTGATGTGAATCTCCATCAGGTGAGTGCTCACTTCTCTCCAGCAGTGTCTGCGGCTCTGGGGGTCTACTGGAGATCAGGGGACGCCCCATTCTGTGATTATGCCACTATATCGCTGCTAATCCTTCATTCTCAAGGTCTTTATATTTCTTTATTTCAGTCTCATCCACTTATTTCAAGGTCTCCAAGGAGCCTTGAAGATGAAGATGGTGGCTCTGGTCCCCACCTGCTATACATAGAGTCAGGCATGTAATAAAGCGTCTGGAAGGATCATAAATTCCTTCCTGTAAAATAAGAAAATTAGATTTTTATTGATTAGGAAAACTGAACGACACAGAAGTAAATGACGATGTTTCTTCTTTTCTCCAGAGCCCAATTCTCCCCGATTCAGCTTTGTGCAGGAGGAGACAGCAAGGTAATGTATTCCTATATATCCGTTTCATCTGGGTCACGTTCATGATATCTAGTCGCTAGATGGCGCTATTATTAGCATATTTTCAGATAAGGTGTCAGCTGTATGTCTGCAGGTCGTGTACGGTCTTAGTATATATCCAGTAGTGATGTGTGATCCTCTTTGATGCTTTGCTACCAGGAGACAGGAGCGTCCCATCAATTACTGTTTCCTGAGAAATCTGTCTTCACCCACGTCCAAATATGTCACCGACTTCCGTAAGAACAAACAGGAGCTGGTACGACGTCTGTACAAGTTTTATAACAGGACCGTCTTTGAGAACCAGGTATTCAGTTATAACACACAGCTTGGAATAGGGTTATAGGGGATGAAGGTTTAGAGCTAGGGATAGTGTATCCAGTGTATATAGTATATACCTCTATATTCTGTATGTATAGGGTGATATGAGGCGAAGGGTTAGAAATAGGGATAGTGTATCCAGTGTATATAGCATATACCTCTACATTCTGTATGTATATGGTGATATGAGGCGAAGGGTTAGAGCTAGGGATAGTGTATCCAGTGTATATAGTATATACCTCTATATTCTGTATGTATATGGTGATATAAGGTGAAGGGTTAGAGCTAGGGATAGTGTATCCAGTGTATATAGTATATACCTCTATATTCTGTATGTATAGGCTGATACGAGGCAAAGAGTTAGAGCTAGGGTTAGTGTATCCACTATATACAGTATATACCTCTATATTCTGTATTTCTACTTCTTCTGTAGCTTCCTGCATATATGGACATCAGCTGGAATAAAAGGCTGCGTAAAACAGCTGGTCGCACTGGATTCCTGGAGAACAACGGGGACCGCTACACCATCATCCAGTTATCGGATAAAGTCTGCGATTCAGCAGGTAGTCGTCACATCCGGCACAATTTATAGATTAGCTGTGGTGAAATCTTCCCCACATCTTTACTCCTGATTGTTATTATATCCTGCTTTGTCCTTAGAACGACTCCGAGACACATTGATGCAGGAGATGTGTCATGCTGCCTGCTGGGTCATCGATGGCAATGGAGAACTTGCCCATCACCAACTATGGGAGCAGTATTGTGAGAAGGTAGCACAGATCCACCCTGACCTTCCACCCATTACTGTATTCCACAGTTGGGAGTACCACTACCCGGTGGTGTACCAATGCTCAGGGTGCCAGTACAGGTAAGATACGACTCAAATAAACTATGGACAGACGGGCGTCTGATACTGGTCGTGGGTGTATGTGCTACTACCACTGCTTGCTTCATGACTTCTGCAATCAATATGAAGGGGCTCTGTCACTGATGTTGGATGTGTGTGTACCTTTAGGATCAGTCTTTAATATCTTTAATAAGCTTTATCTCCCACTCCAGAGTCGGACGTTGGACGGATTCTCTCGACACCGAGAAGTTTGGGTGCGGCTACTGTGAGAACAAGTTGGTTCTAGTAACCACAACCTGAGAAGATCTATCAGCGACCATCCAGCTCCATCAATAGTCCGATCATCGGCTCGGCCAAGATAGCAGCACACAGATGAAGTCATCCAGAAGACTAGTGGAAAGTCACATCTCAGTCTACCACCATTTTTCGGGCGTCACGGTGACTCAGTGGTTAGCACTGGTGTCTGCAGCACTCAGGTGGTGGAAACAAATACGACCACGGACATCTGCATGGAGTTTGTATGTCCTCCCCGTGTCTGCGTGGGTTTCCTCCGGGTTCTCCGGTTTCCTCCCACACTCCAAAAATATACTGATAGGTTAATTGGCTTATTCCAAATTGTCCCTAACATGAATTATGGTTCTCCCTGTACAGCGCTACAGACTATGTCATCGCTATATTATCGAGGGGAATCAAATTCATCATTAAATACAAATGCTTTAAACAAACTTATTATTGTAATGTTGCCTTGTGTCAGTAATTTCATACACAGATTATTTACAAAAAAGTTATGTCCTATAGTGGGACGTCTGGAGGTGAGAACACAGATTCCGCCATACCGATGGCCAGGGACAGGCATGCGGGTGCTAACACCTACATGGACTGGCAGGACAGGCTTACACTGGTAATATACAGCGTATACACCCACAACGACTCACACACATCAAACCAAGCAAAGTCATCAAGTTTCAGAGCTCCCATAGAAATTAATGGTGATAGCCGCACACGCGCAGCCACCTTTCCATTTCTGACAGTGTGTAATGGGGTCGTTCTTGAGTTACATGTGGGTCCCTGATCTCAGCAATGGGACCTGCATCTATCAAACATTTATGACGTATGCTTTCGATAGAGGATGAAATAATGTCTTCAATGCGCTTCGTCACGTGTCCACGGGCATGCTCGCGATTTCTAATGCTGACCCTATGCTGCTCTCTGATTCAGTTATGTCACCAGCAACATAGTGCATTAAGCATTAATGCTTTAAAGGGCACAGCTCAACTTTCGATCCTAATGTGGCACCTCAAACGTCACAAATTTTTCCAGGGCATTCATAAGGGGTATCTCTGCATTATCGTCCCGAACGGGGAAACAGCTGATCAGCGGATGTGCACGGTGCTGGACCCTCACTGATCTGATATTGATGACCTATTCTAAAGATATTCCACCAATTATCAAACACCTGAATAACTTCTTTAATTAGTTTAGGGGAGTGATTGAACCATTTTTAAGCCAAACACAATCCTTAATATTTATTCTTCACCGGAAGGTACAATGTGTTAAAAAACAGCTGATTATGGGGCCCATGGGCATTACCAGTATAGGAGACCCGCTCCTTTCTAATGTGAACATTTTTTATGAGACCCTCCTCCACGTCTCTTCCAAGGGGCATTGGAGTGACTCCCAATTTTTAGCAGCCCTTGCATTCACTGCATAGCAAACACAATGGGAGACCCACTTTCTAATAATGGGAACATTGTTTTCAGGAGGCCCTCTGACCTCCACGTCTTTTCCAAGGGGCATTGGAGTGCCTCCAAATTTTTGGCAATCCTTGCATTCACTGCATAGGCAAACACAATGGGAGACCTACTTCCTAATAATGGGAAATTTGTTTTCAGGAGTCCCTCCTCTAAGTCTCTTCAAAGGGGTATTGGGGTGCGTCCAAATTTTCAAAGTGGTATTGGGGTGCGTCCAAATTTTGGGCAGCCCTGCCACTCACTGCATACGCAATAACAGTATAGGAGACCTACTCTTTAGTAATGGGAACAATAAAACATAGCCGGCTGATGGCTCTCTAAGAATAGTGAGGGCCGATTGCTGGCCCTTTAAGAATAGTAAAGGCTGCCTGATGAACATTGTTGACAGAAGTCACCTGGGAGTCAGAAATGCTTCCAGGGGTCTTTCCCATACTGTCCCCATGTCATTTGAGCACTGTTCCCATCGATTTGGGCAATTTGCAATCTTCAGACCGCCGGGGGGAGGCGCCTGAAAAATGCCCGAATTTCCCATAGACTTACATTGGGCTCGTTGCTCGGGTTGAGCACCCGAGTATTCCAATGTGCTCGGCCCGAGCATCGAGCACCCGAGCATTTTAGTGCTGGCCCATCACTACTCATAAGAGCACATTTATCTTTACAAACAACAGAACAGTGATAGCTGTCACATCTGTGTTCTAATACCTTAGCTCCCCAATAAGACATGGGAGTAAATCAATACTTTACAAGCTGCTCTGTGGCTGGGGGCAATGGTAAAATAGTGTCTTATTGTCATGCAAGGTGAGGGAAGGAACAGTGTACAAGGACAGGAATAGGGGGAAGGGGAAGGTAGCCCAACATCTAGAGAAAGGGGGAGTGGAGACCCCTAGGCAGATCTAATATCACCCTGACTACTCTATCATACTTATATAGGTTCATCTCCAATCGCAGAGCAGGAAACTTAATCCCTGAATGTCCCTAGAGGTAGGCCCTAGGTAGGGAGGGACACTATATGAGGGGCAGCTTATGATAAGTGTTACTTCTCTTTTCTTTACATGATACCAGATTGATGGTGCTATTGTGGGCTGATGTTCTTCATAGACTTGTGTGAACAGCCCCTATTATATTCTTGCTCGGATGATTCAGAAGTTTGCTGTATATATGATACCTCTCTGTGGAGAATCAGCTTTAGGGATTCTCTTAACAATGTAAGAAAAAGAAAGATTAACCACTGCATGTGATAGGGGTCATATACTGGGCTCGGGTAATGATTGATAGAACTTATTCAGGAATTTATAAGCCCTACTAGCCCAGTTATTTGTAGTTATGTATTGTCTTTAAATTTCCCTAGAGCTGTCATTTTGCTTTATTGAACAGTTGTCGTCTTTTAATGTTTATTGAAATGGTCAGTCTCTAAATCTATACGTTCACTTCTTCCTATCTTTTTTCACGACTGTAGTTTTGTATTTATTAGGATAAATGTATTTATTAGTATAGAAGAATTTTTAGGGACATAAGGGACACCGTCGTTAAGCAGGGGCGCCACTTAACACAAATTATGGTGCCAACCTCCTCTGCCAGGAAGGTAGAGACATTAGGGATAAAGTAGGGACAGGTTTAGCCTGCACTCTCTCCTGATCAGTGTGTAACCTAATATGGATATTCCCTAATACTTTATTTTGTATTTTTGTTGTTTTGTCTATTGTGGATTGTTATAGTCCTTTTCAGATAATTTATTAAAAGTTACATTTTAGGGGTCTAATCTTCTATAGGTTTTTCATGCTAAATTAGGCCCTGTTTACATATTTTTTGCTAAGGTGTTTAACTGAACACTAGTGAGGCCCCACTGTAACTAAAGAAAACAAGGTAAACAAACAAAGGGGATACATTTAGCTTGAGAAGACACCAGAGAGGTAGCGCCAACTGTCCTCCAAGGCAAGTCCAAGAATGAACTAGCTGGCTACAAGTACTCCAGGCATAGACAGCAGAACATAGAACTATCACCAGCGACTCTCTGGAGACACAGAGTTTTTAACTACCAAGCAAGGGTGTGTCAACCAGCAGCAGAAGATGGAGGTCACCGCTGGGTACTAAAGGAAGAAGGATATCACTACACTACAGAGATGAGAGGATCAAGAAGGTGTCTGTAATGCCAAGCGCAGTGACCTTCTACAGCCGGATCCAGAGTGACTGTCTCTCACACTTGATACACCAGTGATATCTGATAAGCAAAAAAAAATAAAATGTTGTAGGTACGTTCTCCTGAAATGGTTGCAACAGTCACAACTCCTATAAAAGCATGTAAAGGCTGCTGGAGGATGTCACGCACGGTATGGGAAAGACTAAGTGCAACACGAAGGGAAGAAGGGGAGGAAGCCAAAACACTAGGGTAAGTGGGATTGGAGACCCCTAGGCAGATCTAATATCACCCTGCCTACCCAACCATCCCTATATAGGTTCCACATTTATCTCCGAACAGGACCCTAAATCCTGGATGACCCTAGAGCTAGACCCTAGATAGGGAGGGGGAAGGGTGAGCACTGGTCAGGACCTACTACAAACTATAGACAACAAGGTAGACAAACAAAGGGGATTAACTTAGCTTAAGACGACACCAGAGGAGTAATGCCAACTGTCCTACAAGGGCACCAGAGAAGACGCTATCCGATTGCTAATGCTCCAAGCCTGTACATAGAAGTATTACCGGCAATTCCCTGGAGAAAATGGAGTGTTTTTAACTCCCAGGCAAGGGTGTGTCAATCAGCAGCAGGAGGGAGATTGCCACTGGGTCATAAACGCAGAAGGATTAAGAAGGCATCTGTAATGCCAAGCGCAGTGACCTTCTACAGCCAGGTCTATTACACCTGTCACACCCTTGACACAGGACCACCAATAAATTCACATGAAGAAAATGAGAGGAATACGGTGGTTCAGAGTCCGCACTGCCCAGAGTTCAAAAGGTGTAGTCGCACACAAGGATTAAGCATGAATGTGGTTTATTGTGTCAATGCGTTTCAAGGTCTCCAAACCTCTTCATCAGGAACAAACCACAATGATTTTTATATATATACAGTACAGACCAAAAGTTTGGACACACCTCATTTAAAGATTTTTCTGTATTTTCATGACTATGAAAATTGTATATTCACACTGAAGGCATCAAAACTATGAATTAACACATGTGGAATTATATACTTAACAAAAAAGTGTGAAACAACTGAAAATATGTCTTATATTCTAGGTTCTTCAAAGTAGCCACCTTTTGCTTTGATGACTGCTTTGCACACTCTTGGCATTCTCTTGATGAGCTTCAAGAGGTAGTCACCGGAAATGGTCTTCCAACAATCTTGAAGGAGTTCCCAGAGATGCTTAGCACTCGTTGGCCCTTTTTGCCAGCTCACCCCAAACCATCTCGATTGGGTTCAGGTCTGGTGACTGTGGAAGCCAGGTCATTTGGCGTAGCACCCCATCACTCTCCTTCTTGGTCAAATAGCCCTTACACAGCCTGGAGGTGTGCTTGGGGTCATTGTCCTGTTGAAAAATAAATGATGGTCCAACTAAATGCAAATCGGATGGAATAGCATGCCGCTGCAAGATGCATTGGTAGCCATGCTGGTACAGTATGCCTTAAATTTTAAATAAATCCACAGTGTCACCAGCAAAGCACCCCCACACCATGACACCACCTCCTCCATGCTTCACGGTGGGAACCAGGCATGTAGAGTCCATCCATTCACCTTTTCTGCGTCGCACAAAGACACGGTGGTTGGAACCAAAGATCTCAAATTTGGACTCATCATACCAAAGCACAGATTTCCACTGGTCTAATGTCGATTCCTTGTGTTCTTTAGCCCAAACAAGTCTCTTTTGCTTGTTGCCTGTCCTTAGCAGTGGTTTCCTAGCAGCTATTTTACCATGAAGGCCTGCTGCACAAAGTCTCCTCTTAACAGTTGTTGTAGAGATGTGTCTGCTGCTAGAACTGTGTGGCATTGACCTGGTCTCTAATCTGAGCTGCTGTAAACCTGCGATTTCTGAGGCTGGTGACTCGGATAAACTTATCCTCAGAAGCAGAGGTGACTCTTGGTCTTCCTTTCCTGGGGCGGTCCTCATGTGAGCCAATTTCTTTGTAGCGCTTGATGGTTTTTGCAACTGCACTTGAGGACACTTTCAAAGATTTCCCAATTTTTCGGACTGACTGACCTTCATTTCTAAAAGTAACAATGGCCACTCGTTTTTCTTTATTTAGCTGCTTTTTTCTTGCCATAATACATATTCTAACAGTCTATTCAGTAGGACTATCAGCTGTGTATGCACCTGACTTCTGCACAACACAACTGATGGTCCCAACCCCATTTATAAGCCAAGAAATCCCACTTATTAAACCTGACAGGGCACACCAGTGAAGTGAAAACCATTTCCGATGACTACCTCTTGAAGCTCATCAAGAGAATGCCAAGAGTGTGCAAAGCAGTCATCAAAGCAAAAGGTGGCTACTTTGAAGAACCTAGAATATAAGACATATTTTCAGTTGTTTCACACTTTTTTGTTAAGTATATAATTCCACATGTGTTAATTCATAGTTTTGATGCCTTCAGTGTGAATGTACAATTTTCATAGTCATGAAAATACAAAAAAATCTGTAGGAGGTGTGTCCAAACTTTTGGTCTGTACTGTATATATATATATATATATATATATATATATATATATATATATATATATATACATACATATATACACTGCTCAAAAAAATAAAGGGAACACTCAAATAACACATCCTAGATCTGAATGAATGAAATATTCTCATTGAATACTTTGTTCTGTACAAAGTTGAATGTGCTGACAACAAAATCACACAAAAATCATCAATGGAAATCAAATTTATTAGCCAATGGATGCCTCGATTTGGAGTAACCCCCAAAATTAAAGAGGAAAAACACACTACAGGCTGATCCAACTTAGATGTAATGTCCTCAAAACAAGTCAAAATGAGGCTCAGTATTGTGTGTAGCCTATACGTGCATGTATGACCTCCCTACAACGCCTGGGCATGCTCCTGATGAGGTTGCGGATGGTCTCCTGTGGGATCTCCTCCCAAACCTGGACTAAAGCATCCGCCAACTCCTGGACAGTCTATGGTGCAACGTGACGTTGGTGCATGGAGCGAGACATGATGTCTCAGATGTGCTCAATCGGATTCAGGTCTGGGGAACGGGTGGGCCAGTCCATAGCTTCAATGCCCTCATGTTGCAGAACTGCTGACAAACTCCAGCTACATGAGGTCTGGCATTGTCCTGCATTAGGAGGAACCCAGGGCCAACCGCACCAGCATATGGTCTCACAAGGCGTCTGAGGATCTCATCTCGGTACTTAATTGCAGTTAGGCTACCTCTGGCGAGCACATGGAGGACTGTGCGGCCCTCCAAAGAAATGCCACCCCACACCATTACTGACCCACTGCCAAACCGGTCATGCTGAAGGATGCTGCAGGCAGCAGATTGCTCTCCACGGCGTCTCCAAACTCTGTCATGTCTGTCACATGTGCTCAATGTGAACCAGCTTTCATCTGTGAAGAGCACAGGTCGCCAGTGGTGACTTTGCCAATCCTGGTTGTAACATCCCTGGCGGCGTGCTGGCATGGCTTACCACCTCCCACCATTCAAGACCGCCATCTTACCTATCAATCCAGGCTGCACACTTTGCTCCAGTACCTGCTGTGTCTCTTGTCTGATTGCTTAGGGTGGCGGCGCGGCTGCTGCATGATTCTTATATTTGCTGTGTGTGCACTCCTATTGCCTCCCCAGCCTATTGCTGTGAGTCACTGGATACTTAAACCCCCTCCATCCAGTAGGGGGTGCCTGAGCAACACTTTCATTCAGTGTGCTCTGTGCAACTGAGTTGCCAGGTCCTGTCCTGTATCTTGTTTGTTTCCGCCCCTGGGGGCTGTATACCCAGGCCTGTTACCTGTATCTGTGACTTCTAGTCTGTCTCTGCCACCCTGGGGGCTGAGTTCCCAGGCTCGCTCCTGTATCTTATTCCTGGTTCAGTTCCTGTCTGAACTGTGTCCTAGCCCGTTACCTGTTTCTCTCTATGTCCGAACCTTCCCTTTTCCTGCAGTGTCTGAACCTGCAGCTAACTCCAACTCGTTGTCTCTGAACTTCTGTTTGTGAGTTTTGTGTACACTCGCTACTTCATTGTAAGTACCTTGTGTGTATCTGGTTCTGCTTGTTCACCGCACCTGCGGTTTTGCTCTGCCCTGCTTGTTCACCGCACCTGTGGTTTCGCTCTGCTCAGCTTGTTCACCGCACCTGCAGGTTTTGCTTTGCTCTGCTTGTTTACCGCACCTGCGGGTTTTGCTCTGCTCTGCTTGTCTGCCGAACCTGCGGGTTTTGCTCTGCTCTGCTTGTCTACCGCATCTGCGGGTTTTGCTCTGCTCTGCTTGTCTACCGCATCCGCGGGTTTTGCTCTGCTCTGCTTGTCTACCGCATCTGCGGGTTTTGCTCTGCTCTGCTTGTCTACTGCACCTGCTGGTTTTGCTCTGTTCTGCTTGTCTACTGCACCTGCGGGTTTTGCTCTGCTTGTCTACCACATCTGCGGGTTTTGCTCTGCTCTGCTTGTCTACCGCACCTGCTGGTTTTGCTCTGCTCTGCTTGTCTACCGCACCTGCGGGTTTTGCTCTGCTCTGCTTGTCTACCGCACCTGCTGGTCTTGCTCTGCTTGTCTACCGCATTTGTGGGTTTTGCTCTGCTCTGCTTGTCTACCGCATCTGCGGATTTTGCTCTGCTCTGCTTGTCTACCGCACCTGCGGCTCCTTTACTAAGTCCCAGTCTGTACAGGTCCATATCCTGCCTGTGTTCCTACCTGCCAGTACCCACCTGTCTGCATGCCAGTCGTGCCTGCCAGTGCCCACCTGTCTGCATGCCAGCCGTGCCTGCCAGTGCCCACCTGTCTGCATACCAGCCGTGCCTGCCAATACCCACCTGTCTGCATACCAGCCGTGCCGGCCTGTACCCACCTGTCTGCATGCCAGCCTAACCTGCCTGTTCCTGCATTCCCCGGTGTGGGTCAACAGCTGTGACCAGGGTCTGACCTGGAGTAGCACCTGGTACCTCTCCTCGGTTCCTCCCTGGTTCACGGAGTCGACTGAGCCGCCGTGTAACCTTGGTTGGACCGAGTTGATACTTAGTTACACCCCTCCAAGCACTCCTCGGTTCATGGTCCAGTGGGATCACTAATCATGCTCACGCCAGTCAGTCTGGACGTGTGCGTAACACTGGTGTTCTGTGGCAAATGCAAAGCGTCCAGCACGGTGTTGGGCTGTGAGCACAACCCCCATCTGTGGACGTCGGGCCCTCATACCACCCTCATGGAGTCGGTTTCTAACCGTTTGTGCAGACACATGCACATTTGTGGCCTGCTGGAGGTCATTTTGCAGGGCTCTGGCAGTGCTCCTCCTGTTCCTCCTTGCACAATGGCGGAGGTAGCAGTCCTGCTGCTGGGTTGTTGCCCTCCTACGGCCCCCTCCACCTTTCCTGGTGTACTGGCCTGTCTCCTGGTAGCCTCCAGCCTCTGGACACTACGCTGACAGACACAGCAAACCTTCTTGCCACAGCTCGCATTGATGTGCCATCCTGGATGAGCTGCACTACCTGAGCAACTTCTGTGGGTTGTAGAGTCCATCTCATGCTACCACGAGTGTGAAAGCACAACCAACATTCAAAAGTGACCAAAACATCAGCCAGAAAGCATTGGTACTGAGATGTGGTCTGTGGTCCCCACCTGCAGAACCACTCCTTTTTTGAGGGTGTCTTGATAATTGCCAATAATTTCCATCTATTGTCTATTCCATTTGCACACCAGCATGTGAAATTGATTGTCAATTAGTGTTGCTTCCTAAGTGAACAGTTTGATTTCACAGAAGTTTGATTTACTTGGAGTTATATTCTGTTGTTTAAGTGTTCCCTTTATTTTTTTGAGCAGTGTAAATATATATATATATATATATATATATATTTATATGTATATATATATATATAAATATATTTGTGTGTATATACTGTATGTAATTGGTAAACTTATCGGCACCTTCAACCAGTATGTACAGCAAGTGTGAACAGGTGCAAGCTGCTATGACTGCATAATATGCGAACAAAATTAGATACAGTGGGTATGGAAAGTATTCAGACCCCTTTAAATTTTTCACTCTTTGTTTCATTGCAGCCATTTGGTAAATTCTAAAAGGTTCTTCATTTTTTTCTCATTAATGTACACTCTACACCCCATCTTGACTGAAAAAAACAGAAATGTAGAAATTTTTGCAAATTTATCAAAAAAGAAAAACTGAAATATCACGTGGTAACAAGTATTCCGACCCTTTGCTCAGACAGTCATATTTAAGTCACATGCTGTCCATTTCCTAGTGATCCTCCTTGAGATGGTTCTACTCCTTCATTGGAGTCCAGCTGTGTTTAATTAAACTGATAGGACTTTATTTGGAAAGGCACACACCTGTCTATATAAGACCTCATAGCTCACAGTGCATGTCAGACCAAATAAGAATCATGAACTCAAAGGAACTGCCCAAGGACCTCAGAGACAGAGTTGTGGCAAGGCACAGATCTAGCCAACGTTACAAAACAATTTCTGCAGTATTCAAGCTTCCTAAGAGCACAGTGGCCTCCATAATCCTTAAATAGAAGAAGTTTGGGACCACCAGAAGTCTTCCTAGACCTGGCCGTCCAGCCAAACTGAGCAATTGTGGGAGAAAAGCCTTGGTGAGAAAGGTAAAGAAGAACCTCAAGATCACAATGGCTGAGCTCCAGAGATGCAGTAGGGAGATGAGAGAAAGTTCCACAAAGTCAACTATCACTGCAGCCTTCCACCAGTCAGGCCTTTATGGCAGAGTGGCCCAACGGAAGCCTCTCCTCAGTGCAAGACATATGAAAGCCTGCATCGAGTTTGCTCAAAAACACATGAAGGACTCCCAGACTATGAGAAATAAGATTCTCTGGTCTGAGACGAAGATAAAACTTTTTGTTGATAATTCTAAGCGGTATGTGTGGAGAAAACCAGGCACTGCTCATCACCTGCCCAATACAATCCCAACAGTGAAACCAGGGAAAATTTGGGCCAAATGACCTCTTTAACTGGATTAGTAATATCAGCCTACAGTGGGCGAATTTCCTTCTGCTGATTATGAATAATAGGCAGTAGCCCACGATGATTTTTTATGTAATTCTGTAGTTTACACATAATGTACACTGCGGGTGCTGACTAAAACTCCCATCATTGTCGCCTGATCATGATCATCTTAGGGAGACAAGGCGTTAGATGATAGGTAACTATATCTGTATTTTTTATTTTTAATTCAATATGTGTTTATTTATTTTACTTTAAGAACAGGCCCTGGCTGATGACTACTTCCATCAGCGGCGCCTGCTCTCGCCGTTATTAGTGAAAGCAGGCATAGGCTGATCTGATGGGAGTAGTACACTCATAAGCCAACGCCTGTGACCCGCGGTAAGCTTTTTACCGTGGGTCATAGTCACAGCTGCGGGCTCACACTGACATCTGACAGCATGATCCTGTAGAGCTCTAACTGGTGGTAACGATGTTACCGCCGATCAGAGCTGCCAGTGTTTCTCATGCTGTCACACAGATGACATCATGAGAAACACAGACTTCCTGAGGATTGCTAGAGAGGCAAATCAGAACACTCGATTGAGTGCAAAAGACCTTCAGAAAGATTTATCAGACCCTGGACTTGTGGTACATTGTTCTACTTTTCGGAGACACGTGCACAAATATGGCCTTCATGGAAGAGTCATGAGAAGAAAACCTCTCCCGCATCTGACGCGCCCCCTGGGCCTGTGCTGTGGGGTTGTAGTCCTCCGTGGCTGTGACCCGGTCCGTGCCCAGGGCGGTCAAACCAGTGGCAGTCTGAGTGTGATAACAAATGTCCGACTATGCCACCCGTGGATTGCGGTCAGTGGGGACCGCCGCTGAGCTGCAGACCACTGAGGCTGATGTTGTATGCGCAGCCAAGTATGGGATAACTCCCCACGGGAGAAGTATTGCCTCAGGGCAGCTAGTGTGGATGATGGGAGTGATGGTGTGAGCGTCCCAGTATTAATGGTGCTGGTGCGGCGATGAAACACAGAGACGTGTGGTGCAGTTAAGGGTCTTTACTGATGGTATAACGAGGGCCCTCCCGGGAGTACTGGCTAGCAGTAGAGGCCTGGTCAGTCTGAGAGCTAGTAGGATCTCCCCTTGGCCAGGTGGAGTTGTAGGCCTCCCCGTCTCTCTGCACTCTTTCCTGGCTACCTTGCTGTGTGCGGGTAGAAGTAGCCCACGTCCCTGAGTATACCGTGTGGTGCTCACCCGTATGGCCGGTGACTTGGGGCCTTCCGTTAGCCTCCGCTTCACGATGGCAGTGCTGGTCCCTTGCTTGTGACCGTGCCTCCGGGCTTCTATGGCCAGAGGACATGGAATCCCCTGCCGGTTGGATTCTGCTGCTGGACCTGGATGTCCCCACAGCCTCGGACTCCGTGTCCGGGTTTAGTATCTTCAGCCAAGGCGAGCTTTCTAGCTTCCAGCCTCTGGCACTCGCTCCTGCTCCTACAGAGCTTCTAGTTCTCGCTTTCCCTCTCCAGGCTCTGACTCTCAGACTCTGTCTGTCCTAATCCCGCCCCAGACCCAGTTTATAAGGGCAGATTCCTCCCCTCCCAGGTCTGGGCGGGCAGTGTTGCATGCTTAGGGCTCCTGACCAGAGAAACCTCCCACTTGCTCTCAGACATAATATTTCTATTACTGTGGCAACCAGACCCCTGGGGTGCCACACATCCTTATCATAAAAATCAGCTTCAGAAGTATGCAAAAGAACATCTAAACAAGTCGGATGCATTTTGGAAACAAGTACTGTGGACCGATGAGGTTAAAATAGAACTCTTTGGCCTCAATGATCATAGGTATGTGTTGAGAAAAAGGGCACAGAATTTCAGGAAAATAATATCTCGCCAATCATTAAGCATGGGGGTGGATCAATCATTGCTTTGGGGTTGTCTTGCAGCCAATGGCACGGGGAACATTTAACGGGTAGAGGGAAGAATAGATTCAATGAAATTTCAGTATAATCTCTTTTTATTGAAATAGAAATAGACATTAACATTTATAACATACATTAATAAATGCCGGTGTTTAGTCATCATGGCGATCAAAATAACATATTCTCTATCACTTCTCTGATAAGACTCGTACACCTCTTATCTAATAATGTAAATGACTCGCCCCCTGGGCCGTGGGGCTCTCGGAGTCGGGCAACAGGGCAATAATGGGGGTAGTAGTGGCAACCCGGTCCGTGGCTCAGGGTGGTCAGACCAAATGTTGTGGCAGTCTATTTATATGGTTTTGCAATGTCCGACTACGCCACCCGTGGATTGCGGCTATTATGAACCGCTGCTGCAAGGCAGTCCCCTGAGGCTGATGGTGTGTGCAGCTGAGATAGTATAACTCCCCACGGGAAGAGTGTAGCCTCAGGGCAGTGTAGTAGATGGTGGGGGTGATGGTGCAGGGAGTCCCAGTACCGTTAGTGCTGGCAAAGTAAGAAGCCCAAAGACAACATGTTGCAGTCCAGGGTCTTTTACTCACAGTTCGTATACTCCAAGCCACTTCTGTACAGGTAGTGACTGCCCAAGCCGTGCCACGTCCACCAGGTAAGGGGCTCGGTCAACTCCAAGGCAATTCAGGAGCATGGCACAGGACCCCCTTCTGTCCTTTCTCTGGCTCGTGCCCCACCAGTGACCAAACTTCTGTCCAGCTGCCGCGGATTTATGCGGGCAAACGTGGGCCCCGTTTCCCGCTATCCTATATGGTGCCTTCCTAGCAGGTTTAGTGAGGGGTCACACCAATATATGATCACGACCTCCGGTTCTTGGCTGAGGATTATTTGCCTCCACCAACTTGGGATCCGGTACCCTTTCCTTGCCTGACCCGTCACCCGTAATTTCCTGGGTCCTTAGGGTCCCTTCTTCCTTTGTGTTCCTGGGCCTTTCTCTTCGGTTCCTTTCTCTTTCTGTTCTGTTCCTTTCTTTCTCTCCCTCTCGCCCTGCCCGTGTCCTAGGCCTGGCTCTGGAGCAGAACTCCAGCGGAGCCTCTGCTCCCCTCCTCCTCCACTCTCACTTCCTCCTCACAGACTCAACTTCTCTCTACTCTTTTAGAACTAAGATGGTGCCCACCTTATATACCTCCTCCTCTGTGTCTGAGCCCAGGTGACCTGCAACCAATGAGCTCCTTCCTATGCCCAGAAACCAGCCCCTATCTGCTCCCACATCACTAGGGTTCTCCCCCACCCCTCCACTCCATCCAGGGACATAGTCAGTCGTGCTCGCATACTAATGGGAGCACCGTAGAGCTGTCCCCCGGAAATGAGGAGTGTATATGTGTGCAGCTAACTGAGCCCTGGTCCATACTCCAACCTTACCCGGGAGTGGAATACCACACCTCTGGCAGAGGTGCAATATCCCTGTAGCGGCCGAACCCTCGGGGCGCTACATAAACATTACTTTTAATCATATCCAGCAGTGCAGACCACTACATAAATCAACAATACAACAGTACAAAAACAAAAAGAGAAAAAAGAAAAAAAAGAAGGGGTGGTGAGGGGGGAAGAGGAAAAAGAGAAAGAAAGATAAGAAAGGAGGGTAGGATTAGTAAATTGAAGAGGAGAAGGAGAACATAAACTAAGGCTCATTTTTAGACTCTCTAATTAGTTCCCAGCACCAACCCAGATCCAATTCACCAATTTATCAGTCTCTCACTCAAACAGCCTGTGAAACTCCGATGAGTCCTGAAACAGAATCCAGACACTCCAGATCTACCTGAATTTATCAGCACATCCATTAAAGTCAGCAGAAAGTTCCTCCATTCTGCAGATATTAAACATTTCATTTTTTTGAGTTCCTATTGATGAGGGCAGGATAGAAAGCCGAGCTTTCTCAGGACGATTTTCGACCCTACTTCCGGTAATTAGATTATAATTGGAAAATATTTTTTCCCACAAAGGTTTGATCTTACTACACTCCCACCATATGTGAAGCATAGATCCTTTTTCAACTTTACATTGCCAACATAAGTCTGAGGCTGCCGGAAATATGGTGTGAAGTTTTACTGGATACTGGTACCATCTTGCCATAATTTTGAAATTTTTCTCCTGCGCATAACATGTGACCGACATTTTGTGTGTAAACAAGAATCCTTTTCCCCAATCTGTTGAAGATATGACTATCCCCAATTCTTGTTCTCACATGTGTTGAAATTGTAACTTTCCTGAGATACTTTCCCCAATCAAATAATTATAAAGCAGCGATATTATATGATTGGGGAGAGATTCCTGTAAGAATAACCTCTTAAAAGAAGATGGTATACACTGGAATGGGGGTGCCAACCTCTGAGAAAACAAGAATGATTGCAACTGTAAGTATTCCATCCACAGCAATTTTCTAGACAGAGACCTATCCTGTAATGTATTGAATGATGGTATTTTACCATTTTCTAATATATGTAGGAGGCGAGTGTCCTCCATAGCTCTCCATCCCAAGAAAGATTCTCTCAGATATCCAGGAGGAAAGGAAACATTAGAGAAAAGTGGCGTAAGAGGGCTGAATGTTCTAGAGGGATGGTATTTTTTCATAGTTGCATGCCAAATTTTAATTGTTCCCCTAGTCAATTCTGTCAAGCCTCCTATCGAGAAAACATGAGAGGCAAAAAGCCAAGGAAGGTGCTTCAAAGGAACACCCACCCCTTCCTGCTCAATAGTGACCCATTGTTTTGTCAGAGAGTTGACATGCCAGTCTATAAAGTGACCTAAAACAGAAGCTTGAAAGTATATTTTAAAATTCGGAAATCCAGCTCCACTGGCTATTTAGGGCGGTTTAATGTCTGCATACTTATCCTGGGTCTATATTTACCCCACACAAACCTGATTAATGCTGTACGTAGTTTGCTGAAGAAGCTGCATGGCGAGAAATGGGAACAGTTTGAAAAATGTATAAAAACCGGGGCAATATATCGGTTTTTACTGCGTTCATTTTACCAAACCAGGATAGTCTCAGTTTACTGTAATTCAGTAGGTCTTTATATGTACGATCCAAAAGCGATTGGTAATTTAGTGCAAAAAGGTTTGAAAAGTCAGGAGAAATGAGCACGCCTAAGTATTTTATCGCTTCTGACTTCCATTTAAAAGGGAAGTTATCCATTACATGTTCAACTTCTCTCTGTGACAGCAATAAATTTAATGCCTCCGATTTTGAATAATTAACTTTAAAATTACTCAGGATCTATCAAACTCCTTCATTAAAGCAGGAAGAGATGTCTGAGGCTGAGACACATAGAGGAGAAGGTCATCTGCATATAATGCTGTCTTATATGTGATGCGACCCCTGGGCCGTGGGGTACTCGGCAGCCGGGCCTCTGGTTGCTGGGGGATATCACGGTAACTGGTCCGGTCTATGACCCAGGGCGGTCAGTAAAAGGGGGGATACTTTATAGGGGATTTAAGAAAGCGTTCGTGACGCCACCTGTGGATTGCGGCTAGAGGGAGCCGCCGCAGCGGAGCAGTCCTCTGGAGCTGGTGTTACGGCAGCAGGGATGGTGTGGCTCTCCACAGGTAGAGGTAGCTCCAGGGCAGCGTGGGGTGTAATGGTGGTGGTGCAGGGGAGAGAGACGGCAGGACGGTCCCGGAGGAAAGACGGACTCTCACACGGGGGTAAGCTTCAGTTCCTTTACTGGTGATGTTGCAGGCACGGTCCAGGGTACTCCAGGCGAAGGGCACACTTTTGGACTCTCCCCAGTGAGCGGGTATAGGGCCTCCTGATCCGTTGCTTTATTCTCTAAGCTTCTGACCTGCCTTGGGCTAGGCCTAGCTTGGTTACTGTCTCTCTTTGCACCTGCTGACCTGGTGGTATGGCCTTCTCTTTGGAGATCACTCTGCCTGGACGCTGGGACCACCGTGACTCCTAGCCCTGGTACTGTAAGCAGCGTTTGGTGAACCTGGGACCTGTAGTCCTCTAGGGGTTCCGGTTGTTCCTACTGGGTATAAAGGGTCCCTGTAGGCGCGGACCCGGTGTCTGGTATATATATATCTGCCCCCTCACTACTTCTTCCTTCTCCTCTCGCCTTTGGCCACACTCAAGGCCCTCACACGTGCTGTAGACCTTGGTTCGCCTAAGCACAGCAGCCAGCGTGCTGCTCTCTTCACTGCTTTCTGAGCGTCAGCACGCTCTCTGCTCAACTCTGAGCTGTGTTCCTCTCTGTGTCTGAACACTAAACTGAGCTGCCTATCTCCACCCTCCCTATATATATCCCTAACGGGCTCCCTCTGCTGGTCTGAGGTGGTAAGGTGGAGGTGCGTGAATGTGTGAGGGCCTCTTGTGGAGAAGTCCATCCATGCACCTTTCTGGGTTCTGTGGCACCAATGTGCAGCAGGGTGCTACATTCCCCCCTAGTAAAACTCAGTACTTCTGGACTGAAGCATTTTTCTCAAACAGGTTTAAACAATAACATTTCTTCCCTTTATGGGAGGCACTTTCCTTGAACGTTGCAGGTGACATTATAATACAATAATTACAACTATAAATAACAATAAAGTTACAGTCAGTCCTGTAACTTGGTGTCCATTTCACCGAAGAAAGAACATGAGGGACCCGCCTGAAAACCCTCAACGTAGGCTCTGGGCGTGGCTACAGGGCATGGGTGATCCAGGTGCTGGACCACGTCTTCGGCCACACCAAATGGGTTTTTGTTCCGTGGTCTAATAAGGGGCACTCCAGGGAGCGCAACTATGTACATGACAGTTTTTGGGCTGCTCACAGTCCTCAGCCACTGAGTCCTTTATATATACCCTTACGGGTAACCAAATAAACACATATATTTCAGTTTATACAATAAAAATGATCCTACTGGGTAACTATTTATACTGCAGGTATTTCTCTATTTACTCCCTATACCTGACAGGGGTCTGGCCTTTACTGCTACGTGATGACCTACGTAGTACGGGGATGCGTGTAGTGTGGATGCTTGTGTAATTTCCCGCTCTATGGGTTGGTGGACTGCAAGACTGCCTTAACCTCTCTACGGGACTGGCAAGTACACTGCTTACTGGGCCTTCTGGCTCTGCTTCTACCGGTGATCCTTCTTCCGGGAATTCTTCCTGAGAAGGCTCTTCTGGGGCACTTACAGGTTCTACTTGCAATGGAGGGTCTTCTGGCTGTTGGTAGAAGTGTAACACAGGTATTATTACCGCTCCATCCAGTTGAGGCCAATCTGCCGGGAAATCTCCTAAGACAGTATGGAGTACTTCTTCTTTAGGCTCCTCCGGTACGGTGAGAGGCACTTCCTCCTGGGGCTTCAGCGGACTTGGGCAAAACTTCAGATGGTCTCTTGATACCGTTGCAGTTGTTCTTCCTCCGTCTTTGCTAATTAGACAGGTTTTCCTATTGTCGAACCTGGAATTCAACACAGTGTAAGGTTCTCTTTCCCACTGGTCGTCAAGTTTGTGGCTTCTTCTCTTTCGTTTCAACACAACTTCTCCAGGTGTCAAGGGTTCGGCTGGTGCACTCTTGTTGTACTGTGCTTCCTGCTTATCTCTCACCCTACTTAGACTGTTTTCGACACAGGCCTATACTCTCTTGTACTGCTCCTGTCGAGTCACATCCCAGTCTTCAGTGGACATATCTGCTTCCGGCTCTACCACTCCAAGCTCCAGGTCCATGGGCAACTTTCCGTGTCTTGCTCTCATGAGGTACGCTGGAGTACAATTGGTGGAACTCACAGGTATGTGATTGTACAGATCTACCAGGTCAGGTAGTTTGTCTGGCCACTGGTTTCTTTCCTCTAGAGGTAAGGTCTTCAACAGGTCGATGACTATGTTATTCATCTTTTCACATAACCCATTGGTTTGGGGGTGGTACAGTGTAGTCTGGATCTTCTTACACCTGTACAGATGGCAAAACTCTTTGAACAGCTCGGCTTCAAAGGCAGGGCCTTGATCCATCAGCACTTTATCCGGGTATCCATGGGGCCTGCAGAAGTATGCTTGAAATGTCCTTGCTGCTGTTTCTGCCATCAGATCCTTGATGGGGGCTACAACCAGGAACCAGGAGTAGTGATTCACCATGGTCAGGGCATACGAGTAGCCTGACCTGCTGGGTGACAAATTGACGTGATCCAGGGCAACGATCTCCAGGGGCTGGGTTGTCTTGATGGACTGCAGGGGTGCCTTCTGGCTGCTGTAGTCTTTTCTTCTGAGACTACAGGGTCCAAAATCCCAGCAACACCTCTCTATGGAGCTTCGCATTCCAACCCAGTAAAACTGACTCTTCAGGAGAGTTTCCAGCTTTTTCCAGCCAAAGTGCAATGCTTGATCATGGTAGACCTCCAATACCATCTGGATGTCTGTCCTGGGCACTACGATCTGCCATACCATCTCATGGGTCCTGGGGTTAACATACTTTCGGCACAGTTTCTCTCTATAGATGAACAGCCGGCTTCTCTCATTCCACAGTTGCTTGGCTTGTGGAGACGCGTCCTTCTCCAGGGAGGAACCTTCCTGGGTTATAAGTTCTATGATACGGCTGACAACCGGGTTGCTGTCCTGGGTCTCCTTCCAACTGTGGTGAGGTAAAGGGTTTAGTGTGTTACCACGATACCTCCTGGAGGTGCGCTGCTCGTGGACCATCCCATTTCTATGGAAGGCAGGTAGCTCAATCTCCTGCAGGTCATCCACTTCTTCTTCAGTGTCCGACTGGTGAGGCTTGTGGCCTGCCCGGTACTTGATGGTGAACTGATAGTTTGACAGACGGGCCATCCAACGCTGTTCCATGGCTCCCAACTTAGCTGTCTCTAGATGTGTCAAGGGGTTGTTGTCAGTGTAAGCCGTAAACTTACTGGAGGCCAAGTAGTGCTTGAATCGTTCAGTGATGGCCCAGACAAAGGCCAGGAGCTCCAACTTGAAGGAGCTATAGTTTTCTGGATTCCTCTCGGTAGGGCGGAGCTTCCTGCTGGCATAGGCAATCACCTTCTCTTTGCCATACTGCTTCTGGCTTAACACAGCTTCTAGTCCCTCATTGCTGGCATCAGTGTACAGCAGGAATGGTTGGCTGTAGTCAGGGTAGGTCAGGATTTCTTTGCCAGTCAGGATCTCTTTCATCACTGCAAAGGACTCAGCCTGCTCTTTACCCCACTGGAAGGGGGGGTTCTTGCCTCTGTTGGACGGTATTACCAGGAGATCTTGCAAAGGTGCTGCCTTCTTGGTGTAGTCCTTTACAAACCTCCGGTAATACCCAACCAGTCCCAGGAACTGACGTACCTCCTTGAGATTCTTCGGCTCCGGCCATTTCTGGATGACAGTGACCTTCTCCGGGCCTGGTGCTACTCCTTCTGGACTGACGATGTGCCCCAGGTACTGAACCTTCCGTTTGAGCAGGTGGCACTTGAAAGGCTTCAATTTCATCCCATACCGCGACAATTCTTCAAATACCTCCACCAGGTGCTTCAAATGGTCCTCATACGTCTTGGAGTACACTATCACGTCATCCAGGTATAGCAGCACGGTATCGAAGTTACGGTGTCCCAAACAGCACTCCATCAATCTCTGGAACGTTCCAGGGGCGTTGCAGAGTCCGAAAGGCATACTGTTGAACTCGCAGAGTCCCATCGGGGTAGTGAAGACCGTCTTCTCCCGGTCCTCCTCAACAACTGCTACTTGGCAGTACCCACTAGTGAGGTCAAGGGTAGAGAAGTAATTTACAGGCTTTAATGCAGCCAGGGATTCCTCTATACGGGGCAAAGGGTATGCATCTTTATGTGTTATGCGATTTACCTGTCTGTAATCTACACACATCCTCATGCTTCCATCCTTTTTCCTGACCAGGACCAGGGGAGCTGCACACGGGCTACAGCTATCTCTTATTACCCCTGCCTTCCTCATGTCATGCAACATTTCCTTCGCTTTCTGGTAGTGTGCTGGTGGGATTGGCCTGTAACGTTCTTTGATGGGTGGATGGTCATCTGTGGGTATATAGTGTTGTACCCCTTTAATCCTCCCGAAATCAAGTGGGTGTTTGCTGAATACCTGCTCGTATTCCTGGACCACCCTGTATACACCTTGTTTTTTATGGACTGGAGTGGCGTCAGTCCCAACATGGAGCTGTTGACACCAATCCTCCAACTGAGCTTCGGAGTCATTGTCCACCACTGTATCTGGTGGGGTCAAGGATTCCACTGTGTGTATGGCGCTGTTATCGTTGTTATCCACAGTGTACAACCTGGCGACAGTGGCATATCTTGGTAATTTAACTTCATCCTTCCCATAATTTAGGAGTCGTACGGGTACCCTCCCATTGCGTACATCAACCACCCCTCTGGCAGTTAAGAGTGTAGGTCTGTGCTCCGAACTAATGGGCTCCACTACTGCCTGATAGTTCTGTCCTTTGAGACCTATTGCTGCTCTACACCAAATCAGCATTTCACTCATCGGGGGAATCATAATGGGTATCGTGTCTGTGACCCGTACATTACCAATTTCACCACCTGATAGCTTTACCTGTTGCTGGTACATAAGGGCTCGGATCTCTTTCTGGAGCACCCTCCTCTGCCCTGGTTTGGCGGTGTCAGCAATCTGTTGGAGCAAAAACAACACTTCTCCCAAACAGTTACCGACAATATTCGTACCAAGTATAATATACAAGTCTGTATCACCAGGATTAAACTCCACTGCAATCAGCCCTTGGTCCATTAGTTCCACTCTCCCCACCTTCACTGTCACATTCTTAACCCCTTCTAGGTTAAGAGAAAGGCCGTTAGAGGCATACACGGAGAGGTTCGGGGCTGGCGGCTGGAGTTCGTCTAAGGACCAGAACCTTTTGTAGAGGACATCAGGCATGATGGTTACCTGAGATCCAGTGTCCAGCAGGGCAGGTGTCGCGATGCCATCCAGCACAATGGACAGGAAAGGTCTTCCTCCCACGAACCGATGGTACCAGTTTGATGGGCCTGCTTGATTTACTCCTGGGTGTCGGCCCTTGGCCCAATGGTTTGCTCGTTTAAAGGACAGTTCCGCGCTGTGTGGCCTGCCTTCTGGCAGCGGTAGCAGATGAACTCTCCTGGAGGGCGACGTTGGTCGTTGGTCCTCCCATGGGGTGGCGTTGTCCTCCTCTGGGGTGGCGTTGTCCTCCTACGGGGTGGCGTTGTCCTCCTTCTTCTTCTCATCCAGGGGACATCCTCAGGGCTGTCGGCAAGTAGTATCCGTCCTTCCGGCTCGGGCTCCTCCTGTAGCTACACGGTGCTGAGGACAGTGGCCAGGGTTTTACTTAACTGGCGCACTTCATAGCGCAGGCTGTCCAGCTCGCTAGGTGGCACTGTTTGCATCTTTGTTTCCACCGTTAGTGAAGGAGCAGTGGGTGCTGCGGGCACTGGGGTGGCCCCACCCTGGGAACGCTGGATAGCACTATCTGATGTTTCCTGGGGCTGCAGACCCTTTATAGCCTCGTCCTTAAGGGACGAACCTGTTTCAGGGCCTGCAGGGCTTCCTGTAAGTGCCAGGCATAGTCCCGGACACTGTCCTCAGGTTTCTGGACACAGTGGTAGAACCTCATCCGGAGGTCTGTCTCAGTGCGGATTTCAAACACAGTTTGCAGTCTCTTAAAGATGATGAATACTGATTCCTAGTCTGTGGCTGGCTAGGTTTCAATTTCCCGCTCTGCGTCACGAGTCAATTGTCCCAGCACAACAGCAGCTCTCTGTTTACCGGTCATAGAATACATGTCTAGCACACCGCATATTTTCCTCTTGAATCCGGACAGGGTGTCCGGTTTTCCATTATACTGGGGAAGCCATTTCTGTTAGAACCCTTCTGTTTGTTTTTGTTTCTATCTTGTGTTTTGCGGTCACGTGACCATCTTCCTATATATTCCAGCTACGCCCTTCTGGCCTTGCTGGACTTCAGTGTTGTTTTGACTGTCTCTCTAGCCAGGTGCTTTTGTGCCTATCTATCTCTAGTTTGCTTGGTCCTCTGGACCTCTATTACTTTTGTCAGTTTTTCTTTTGCTCTGCAACAACTTCTGTTAGGAGGTGTCCGATTTTTGTCCCAGTCCTTAGTTCTTTTAGGGACCCCTCCCTTTTTCTATAGGTCTCCATTTAGACTAGCCGAGGACGCAGGAAGGGTCTGGTCACTAGGAACAGGTTGCCCGCTACAACTTAGGGACTCAGCTTAGTCTTACTGTAGGGACAGCTCTCCCCTTTTTTCCCTAGTTTATGTTGAAGATCATAACAGTAAGTCCAGCCCAAACAAAAAAAACTTTAAGGAAAGAAATGCGGGGATCAGTATGGTTTCTGTTCAAGATTTGGCTCAACGCCTGCAGGGATTGTCTCTGGAGGTGTTCGAGCTCCGGCAACACGTGAGTAGCTGTTCTGGAGCGCATTTTGTCAAACCCAAGGTAGGGTTCCCTGATATTTTTTATGGAAAACAACAAGATTTTTTTTCCATTAAAAATGCTTGTTTATTATATTTTCGTTTGAGACCAAGGTCCTCTGGGAATGAATCACAGCGCATTGGGTTTATCATGTCACTTTTGTGCAAGGAACCACAGTAGTGGGCCTTTTCTCTCCAACCTAATGATCCTTGTTTTAGGTCAGTGGAGGATTTTTTTTCTGCTATGGGGCTATTGTATGACGATCCTGATCGAGTCTCATCTGCTGAGACAGAACTGAGGCGTTTGAATCAGGGGTCAGGTGATGTTGAAAATTATTGTACACACTTCAGAAGGTGGTACTCAGAAGTGAAATGGAATGATTCGGCGTTAAAATGTTTTTTTCTTGCTGGTCTAAGTGAAAGGATTAAGGATCTGCTGATTGCCTTTCCTGCACCTGAGACCTTGCAAGAAGCCATGCAATTAGCTATACGTGTGGACAGGAGACTGCGTGCCAGGGTTACTGATGAAAAAATTCCTGCAATGGCAGCTCCTAGTCCCCAGAGGGTCTGCTTGGATGGCGGAGAACCGATGGAGGTTGAGACGATGTCACTCCGCTCTCAGGAAAGAGACCGCAGGTTTTCCAAGGGATTGTGTTTTTATTGTGGTAAACCTGACCATTTGATTAAGAACTGTGAGCTTCGTTTAAGTAAAGAAAAAAAAAGGTCAGTTACGCCCGTATTGCTTGTTTGAGCTCTAAGGGAGTATTTCTTTCAGGGAGTACCTCATTGCAGGAAGATTTGATTGAATTTCAGGTATTTGTGGATTGTGGTTCAACACTTAATGTGATTGATAAGGGGTTTTTGGAAAAACTTAAATTGGAATCCAAACCTTCGTCATCACCTATTTCTGTGATTGCAATTGATAACACTCCTTTGAAATGTATTACTCACAATGTTGCTGCATTTCCCCTCACTATCAATGGCATTCACCAAGAGAATTTGGATTTGGTGGTATTAAATAATTTACCCTCTCCAGTCGTTTTAGGTTTGCCTTGGTTAAAACTGCACAATCCTTTACTGGACTGGTCTACTAATGAGATTAAGTCTTGGAGTCCTAAGTGCTATGATAAATGTTGTAATGGTCGCATTGCGGCTGTGGAAAAAGGGGAATTACCTGTACCTATTCAGGATTTTTGGAACGTTTTTTCAGAGGAGGAGTCGCAAGTTTTACCTCCTCATAGGGACTGTGATTGCACCATTGAGTTTGTTCCTGGAGCTACTCTTCCCAAGAGTCGCTTATTTAATCTGACTATCCCTGAAAGAAAGGCCTTGGAGGAATACATACAGACAAGCTTGGCTGCTGGTCACATTAGACCTTCTAAGTTGCCTGTGGCCGTTGGATTTTTCTTTGTTAAAAAAAAGGACGGCGGTTTACGTCCATGTCTGGACTTTCGTGAAATTAATAAGATTACCGTACGCAATTCCTACCCATTGCCGTTAATTCCTGACTTGTTTAACCAGTTAGTGGGGTTCAAGTGGTTCTCTAAAATTGATCTCCGGGGGACATACAATTTGTTACGAATGAAGGAGGGTGATGAATGGAAAATGGCTTTTAACACTCCGGTAGGTCATTTTGAGAATCTGGTGATGCCTTTTGGTCTTACCAATGCACCCGCGTTTTTTCAGAATCTTATTAATGACATACTGAGACCTTTGATTGGTAAGAATGTGGTTGTGTATTTGGATGACATTCTGATTTATTCACCAGATCTGGAGTCCCATTGGCAGAGCGTACGTGAAGTGTTGCAGTTATTGAGTGATAATTCACTTTTTGCTAAGCTGGAGAAATGTGAGTTCACTGTGCAGAGAATTAGTTTTTTGGGCTACATTATCTCCAGCGAGGGCTTTCAGATGGACCCGGTGAAGGTTCAGGCTGTGCAGGAATGGCCTAGGCCTATTGGTTTGAAATCGATACAGAGATTTTTGGGTTTCGCCAATTATTGCAGGAAATTCATTAAGAATTTTTCTATAATTGTTAAGCCGCTGACCGATCTCACTAGGAAAGGTGCGAATACGGTCCAGTGGACTACGGAGGCCATTGAAGCTTTTGTATATCTCAAGGAGAGGTTCAGTTCTGCCTCAATCCTTATGCATCCTGATGAGACCAAGCCTTTTTTGGTCGAGGTTGATGCTTCTTCGGTGGGGGTCGGTGTAGTTTTGTCTCAGGAGAACAAGGATGGAGTACATCCCTGTGCTTTTTTTTCGAAAAAATTTTCAGAAACCAAACTTAATTACGATGTTGGTAATCGGGAATTGCTGGCTATTAAACTCGCGTTTGAACATTGGCATCATTTCTTGGAAGGTGCTAAATTTCCCATTCAGGTTTTCACAGATCATAAGAATTTGATCTATCTGGATGCTGCCAAACGCTTGAATGCCCATCAAGCTAGGTGGGCACTTTTTTTTTCTCGGTTTAATTTTTCTGTTACCTATATCCCTGGTACTAAGAATGTTAAAGCCGATGCTTTATCTCACAGCTTTTCTCTCATGGTTGGTACCGAGGAGGAGGAGAGCATTTTACAGGAAGGAGTTGTGGTAGCAGCATTGGACTCCGTTTTGGAAGATGGGATTCTGAAAGCCCAAGAGGATGCCCCATCTAACACTCCTCATGGGAGGTTGTTTGTGCCTAGAACCTTTAGGAGAGATTTGTTTGTGGAGTATCATGAGTCTCGGTTGGCAGGTCATCCAGGAATTTCTGAGACTAAGAGACTTATCAGTCGCAGTTTTTGGTGGCCTGGGTGGCAGAAGGAAGTCGTCAAGTGGGTGTGTCAATGTACGGTGTGCGCTATGTCTAAGGCTTCACATACCCCTGCTGCGGGGTTGCTTTACCCTCTGGAGGTTCCTAGTGCGCCTCGGACGCATCTGGCAATGGATTTTATTACTGACCTTTCTGTATCCGAGGGTTTCACTGTAATCTGGGTGGTCGTGGACCGTTTTAGCAAGATGTGTCATTTGGTTCCATTCATTAAGCTACCCTGCGCTAAGACACTCGCTAAGGCGTTTGTTAAGGAAATTGTCAGGCTCCATGGCGTTCCCACCGACATTGTTTCTGATAGGGGACCTCAGTTTGTGGCTCGCTTTTGGCGTGCATTTTGTGACAGGTTGGGAGTCCATTTGTCATTTTCGTCTGGTTATCATCCTGAGTCTAATGGACAGACTGAAAGAAAGAACCAGGATGCTAAACCGTTTTTGCGTTGTTTTGTGGCAGACAATCAAGAGGGGTGGTCTGAGTTTCTGCCACTCGCAGAATTTGCTCTTAACAACCATACATCCTCCTCTGCTGGGTGTTCTCCTTTTTTTTTTTGTACTGGGAGACATCCGTCTTTTGGTTCGTTCTCCAAATTGGGGTCGGCGGTGCCGGTGGAGGAGAATTTTTCCGGTGATTTGGAGAGAGTTTGGACTAATGTACGTTGTAACCTTCAAGAGGTTAACAAAAAGTCCAAGAACTATTTTAACAGGAAACGTAAAGAGGTTTTGTTTACTGTGGGTGACATGGTTTGGTTGTCCTCAAAGAATCTGCGGTTGAAGATTCCCTCTAAAAAATTGGGTCCGAAGTTTGTGGGGCCATTTAAGGTTAACCAGTCTGCTGTTAGGTTGGAGGTTCCCTCCTCCTGAAAGATTAATCCTGTGTTTCATGTTTCCTTGTTAAAAAAGGCTGATGTATCTGATAGGGAGGCCATTGTCACAGTTCCTCCGGTGGTGGAAGACGGCGAATATGAAATTTCTCGTATCCTGAATTTCAGAGAGCATAGAGGGAGATTGCAGTATCTCGTCGCTTGGAAAGGTTTTGGTCCCGAGGATAACTCCTGGGTAAAGGCGGATAATGTCTCTGCCCCTAGACTTGTCAGAGCTTTCCACAAGAGATTTCCGGATAGGCCTGGGCCTGGAGGATTCGGAGGATCCTCCTAAAAGAGGGGGTACTGTTAGAACCCTCCTGTTTGTTTTTGTTTCTATCTTGTGTTTTGCGGTCACGTGACCATCTTCCTATATATTCCAGCTACGCCCTTCTGGCCTTGCTGGACTTCAGTGTTGTTTTGACTGCCTCTCTAGCCAGGTGTTTTGTGCCTATCTATCTCTAGTTTGCTTGGTCCTCTGGACCTCTAGTACTTTTGTCAGTTTTTCTTTTGCACTGCAACAACTTCTGTTAGGAGGTGTCCCATTTTTGTCACAGTCCTTAGTTCTTTTTGGTACCCCTCCCTTTTTCTATAGGTCTCCGTTCAGACTAGCTGAGGACGCAGGCGGGTCTGGTCACTAGGAACAGGTTGCCCGCTACAACGTAGGGACTCAGCTTAGTCTTAATGTAGAGACAGCTCTCCCCTTCTTTCCCTAGTTTATGTTGCAGATCATAACAATTTCGCTCCAGGGATATACGGCAGGGCCATGGGTATTAACGTGGTCACGACCCATGCTGGTGGAGCGGCCGCTCCGGCCTCTGCAGCGCCGGGCGCAGGTTGGGCATCTGGAGCGTTAACCGGTGCTCCGGTGGCTTGCTGGTCGTCGGCCATGGTTGCGCTCCCCTAGTGAACCGGAGCCTACCTTCTTCACTTCTTATCAAGTAGGCCGCAGCTCCGCGGGCGACGGTCTTCTTCCAGGACCTTGCGTCGCTCACGTATGACGTCAGAGCGCCCTCTGGGTTCCTTCCAGGACCTGACGCTTCCTGGTTCGACATCAGTGGCGGGGCGTGTCTTGGGCTTCGTGCGCTTCCAGCGGTTACGCCCCTCCGATTCCCACAGTTACGCCCCTCTTCTTCCCGCGCGGCAACAGGAAGATGGCGGACAATGGCGAGAAATCTCGGGAATGGCGGGAAAACTTCACCACAGTGAGTATTACAGTCTCTTAAGGCGCACAGTACCCGGTGGCAATGGGCATGGAATCCTGTTTGTGACGCCAAGGCTGATGCGCCCCCTGGGCCGTGGGGTACTCGGCAGCCGGGCCTCTGGTTGCTGGGGGATATCACGGTAGCTGGCCCGGTACGTGACCCAGGGCGGTCAGTAAAAGGGAGGATACTTTATAGGGGATTTAAGAAAGTGTTCGTGACGCCACCTGTGGATTGCGGCTAGAGGGAGCCGCCGCTGTGGAGCAGTCCTCTGGAGCTGGTGTTACGGCAGCAGGGATGGTGTGGCTCTCCACAGGTAGAGGTTGCTCCAGGGCAGCGTGGGGTGTAATGGTGGTGGACCAGGGGAGAGAGACGGCAGGATGGTCCTGGAGGAAAGAAGGACACTCACACGGGAGTAAGCTTCAGTACCATTACTGGTGATGTTGCAGGCACGGTCCAGGGTACTCCAGGCGAAGGGAACACTTTTGTACTCTCCCCAGTCAGCGGGTATAGGGCCTACTGATCTGTTGCTTTATTCTCTAAGCTTCTGACCTGCCTGGAGCTAGGTCTAGCTTGGTTACTGTCTCTCTTTGCACCTGCTGACCTGGTGGTAAGGCATTCTCTTTGGAGATCACTCTACCTGGATGCTGGTACCTCCGTGACTCCTAGCCCTGGTACTGTAATCAGCGTTTGGTGAACCTGGGACCTGTAGTCCTCCAGGGGTTCCGGTGGTTCCTACTGGGTATAAAGGGTCCCGGTAGACGCGGACCTGGTGTCCGATATATATATATCGGGGTGAGCGTGGTATGCTCCTCTGCCCCCTCACTACTTCTTCCTTCTCCTCTCGCCTTTGGCCACACTCAAGGCCCTCACACATGCTGTAGCCCTTGACTCGCCTAAGCACAGCAGCCAGCATGCTGCTCTCTGAGCGTCAGCACGCTCTCTGCTCAACTCTGAGCTGTGTTCCTCTCTGTGTCTGTGACTTGCCCAGGGGAATGGGGATGACTCGGTACCCGGGCCTTTAGCCTGGCCTTTAGGGATGTCGCGGTGGTCGGCTCCGGGGCCCGTACCCTGGGGTCGCTCCTTAAAAAGGGTTGATATTTGTTAATTTTAAGATAGAGTTCGTGACGCCACCTGTGGCTTCTGGTGAGGATCACCAGCGCTGCGCAGTCCACTGAGGCCATTGATAAGGCAGCTCGATGGTATAGCTCCCCACAGGTGGAGCTAGGCCTCAGGGCAGTGTATGACGGGGAATGCAGCACAGGCGAGACCGAGCCAGGTCAGAGCAAGAACAGGGACAGACACGATAGTCACTTCAGTACATTTTACTGAAGGAAATTCAGGCACATCCCGGAGTGCTGTAGGGTGAAGGGTGCATGTCAGGATCCTCCCCAATGAGCGGTTTTTGGGCCTCCTGCTTCTTGCCTCTGCGTAGGAAGTTTCTGACCTGCCTGGAGCTAGGCCTAACTTTGTCTCTGTCCTGCGCTGGCTGACCTTGTGGTAAGGCCTTTTCTTGGATTACACGCACCTTAGCTGCGGGCCTATGTGTCTCCTGGCTCTGTTACATATCAGCACTTTAGCGATCCTGGGACTTGTAGTTCTCCAGGGATTCCGGTTTATCTTACTGGGTCGTGGAGATCCCGGTAAGCTTCGGACCCGGTGTCCGATAACCGCTTCGGGGTGAGCCAATTAAGCTCCTCTGCCCCCTATGTGCTAACTCTATACTCGCCTTCGGCCTACTCGGGCCCTCACTAGGCTACTCACACTAACGGCAGCTTGCCGCGCTTCACCGATCTTATGGCGCCGGCACGCCTAAAGCTCACCACTCTGAGCTACAACTGAGTCTGGATCTGGATAAGCTCCACTGCAGGATAGCAATTGCAGGAGCTGGAACAGGCTTTTGTCCTCTGAGGTAACTCCTCTCAGGCTGTACTGGACTCACTGCTAAACCAGAATAGACTAACTCTGACTAACTGCCGCCTGGCTCCACCTTCCCTATTTATCTATCCCTAACGGGCTCCCTCTTGTGGTCTGAGGTGGAAGGTGGAGATGTGTGAATGGTTATGGGGGCCTCTTGTGGAGGAATCCTTCAATACACCCTTCTAGGATCTGTGATACCAAGCACAGCTGGGCATCACATTTGAACACTAAACTGAGCTGCCTAGCTCCACCCTCACTATACATATCCCTAATGGGCTCCCTCTGCTGGTCTGAGGTGGTAGGGTGGAGGTGTGTGAATGTGTGAGGGCCTCTTGTGGAGAAGTCCATCCATGCACCCTTCTGGGTTCTGTGGCAGGAATGCACAGCAGGGCGCCACATATGTCCTTGTACCTATTTTAACCCCATGAATATTGTTGTTTTTCCTTATTGCATTGACCAAGAGTTCCATCACTATCACGTACAGAAGGGGGGACAGAGGGCACCCTTGTCTAGTCCCGTTTCGTATCGCAAAAGGTAAGGACAAGGTTCCATTGACCCTAACTCTAGCAGTAGGGCCAGAGTACAGGGAAAAAATTAACTGTAAAAATTGTGGTCCAATGCCTATTTGACATAATGCCTCCTTCATAAACCCCCAATGAACCCTGTCAAAGGCCTTCTCTGAATCAACAGATAAAAGGCCCATATATATGGAGCGACTTTTAGCTTTAGAGATTAGCAACATGCTCATAATAGTGTTGTCTCTTGCCTCTCGGCCCTGAATAAATCCTACTTGATCCTACTTGATCAGTATTTATAAGAGAGGGCAACAATGGGGTAAGTCTTTCTGTTAGTATTTTTCAGAGTAGTTTAATGTCTACATTTATTAATGATATGGGTCTATAATTAGCTGTGATTGTAAGATCCTTACCTGGTTTAGAGAGAACGTTAATATGAGCTTCCAATGATTGGGGGACAAAACATGTCTTATCATTTAATGAATTAAAGGTTTTGTTCATAACAGGGGATAGCTGAGTTTTAAGGGACTTATAGAATGCTGGAGTAAATCCGTCTGGGCCAGGACTTTTACCAGATGGTGTAGATTGAATTGCAAGATTGACCTCCTGCTCTGTAATGTCCTTTTCCAGTGCCTCAGAAACATGACTATCTAAAGAGGTTAAAGAAGTATCTTGTATGTACTCCTTAATTCGGATAGATAGGTCAGAAGGGGAGAGATCAGAGTATTGCCCTTTAATATTGTACATCTTCTCATAGTTTGAGCGGAATATGTCAATGATTTCTGTAGGATTATGAGCTTCCTCCCCATTTTGTTTTTTGATATTTGGAACGTATGCCGCCACAGAGCAAGGGTGAAGCAACCTTGAGAGTGCCCGTCCACATTTATCTGACGATTCATAAAAAAAGTTTTTAATTACCTCCCTGTGTCTTAGATATTTTTGGTCTAGCAAGATCTTGAGAACATTCCTTTTTTCAGATAATTCTGCAAGAGTGTTAGCCGACAACGTATGTTTATGCGAGACCTCAAGTGTGTGTATCTGTCTCAAAAGGTCATTTACCTTTAGAGTTCTCTCCTTTTTGAGTTTTGAACCATGCTTAATCAACACGCCTCTCATGACACATTTTAAAGTTTCCCATTGCAGAGGTATTGAGGTCTGATCTGCTTCATGAATCTGCAAAAAAGAATCAATAGAATCCTTTAATTCTGCCATACAGATTTTGTCTTTTAGAAAGTGATCATTCATTTTCCATGTCCATGAACGCTGGACCAGGGAGGGTACAGTGTCCATTTTAGGACATGATCAGATATCAAAATCAAGCATCGGAATGATGTCAGTTTGAGGCTAAATACCCTGTCTGACAAGTGATTCTGACAAGCGATCCAGACAAGTAATTTTGACAAGTGATTTTGACAGGTGATTCTGACGAGTGATTTTGACGAGTGATTTTGATGAGTGATTCTGACAAGTGATTCTGACAAGTGATTTTGACAAGTGATTTTGATGAGTGATTTTGACGAGTGATTCTGATGAGTGATTTTGACAAATGATTTTGAGAAGTCATTCTGACAAGTGATTCTGACAAGTGATTTTGACAAATCATTCTGAAAAGTGATCCTTACAAGTGATTTTGACAAGTGATTTTGACGAGTGATTTTGATGAGTGATTCTGACAAGTGATTTTGACAAGTGATTCTGACAAGTGATTTTGACAAGTGATTTTGACGAGTGATTCTGACAAGTGATTCTGACGAGTGATTTTGATGAGTGATTCTGACAAGTGATTCTGACGAGTGATTTTGACTAGTGATTCTGACGAGTGATTCTGACGAGTGATTTTGACAAGTGATTCTGACAAGTGATTTTGACAAATGATTCTGACAAGTGATCCTTACAAGTGATTTTGACAAGTGATTTTGACGAGTGATTCTGCCAAGTGATTCTGACGAGTGATTTTGACGAGTGATTCTGACAAGTGATTTTGACAAATGATTCTGACAAGTGATCCTTACAAGTGATTTTGACAAGTGATTTTGACAAGTGATTTTGACGAGTGATTCTGACAAGTGATTTTGATGAGTGATTCTGACAAATGATTTTGACAAGTGATTTTGACAAGTGATTCTGACAAGTGATTTTGACAAGTGATTTTGACAAGTGATTCTGACAAGTGATTTTGACGAGTGATTCTGACGAGTGATTTTGACAAGTGATTTTGACAAGTGATTCTGACAAGTGATTTTGATGAGTGATTCTGATGAGTGATTTTGATGAGTGATTCTGACGATTGACTTTGACAAGTCATTCTGACAATTGACTTTGACAAGTGATTTTTACAACTATAATAATAATAAAAAAAAAAATAACTTCGCTGATGGGACTTGAACCCAAAATTCTGTATTCCAAATACAGTGCACTAACCACTAAGCTAGAAACTCAGATGTGAAAGCTTTGGATTTGTATTTGCTTATATAATTTTCAGTGCAAACTGGTCTATAACTCATTGGTACTTATGCACAGACTTCAAGCAAGGCAAATTCAAATGATGTTTGATTTTGATGTGTGAGTCTGATGTGTTACTTTCTTCAAACATCAGAATCAAAATCATAATGACTTTTAGTCACCCTGAGTATTTTCATGGTTAATGTCATAAGACAAGAAAAGCTACAACCTACCATTACTTGACTGGATAGCGCAATGGTAAAACATCAGCCTCTGAAATTACAGTGTCAGAATTCAAATCCTGATAGAAATACGAATTTTTTTTTAAATTAATTATGCCTATTTAGCACATAAACTACAGGGGTGTTTTACTTTTAATATCTGACACTCTGATTGTCATCCTGACGTGTTACGAGTTTCAGACACGCTGTCTATTTGCATGTTAAATTACATAGCCAAAGTAAATCACTTGGCAGACTCACTTGTCAAAATCACTTGTCAAAATCATTTGTCAAAATCACTCGTCATAATCACTCATCAAAATCACATGTCAAAATCATTCATCAAAATCACTCGTCAGAATCACTCGTCAGAATCACTCGTCAAAATCACTCGTCAAAATCACTCGTCAGAATCACTCGTCAAAATCACTTGTCAGAATCACTCGTCAAAATCACTCGTCAGAATCACATGTCAGAATCACTCGTCAGAATCACTCGTCTAAATCACTCGTCAAAATCACTCGTCAAAACCACTCGTCAAAATCACTTGTCAGAATCACTTGCCAGAATCACTTGTAGGAATCACTCGTCAAAATCACTCATCAAAATCACTTGTCAAAATCACTCATCAGAATCACTCATCAAAATCACTCGTCAAAATCACTTGTCAGAATCACTTATCAAAATCAGTTCTCAGACAGGGTATTTAGCCTCAAACTGACATCATTCTGATGTTTGATTTTGATATCTGATCATGTGCTAAAATGGACACTGTAGAAGGGAACGGAAATAGATAGGAAGATTGGGGCATGGTCAGACCACAATATGTCACCTATTGTAGCAGATGGGTTCCAAGAGAGAGCGTGATGACTCAACAGGAAGAAATCAATTCATAAAGAAAAAATGACGTATACGAACATATGCAAATAAACCCAAAGTTTATTATAAATTCAAGATATAACAAGCATACACAATGAAGAGAATGGCATAAATACATTGGTAGTAAGCTAATAAGAGAGATACCACAAACTGAATAACCACATACTAGAAAGTTTAAGAATCAATAATTGTAGTAAGTAAGGGTATGGGTATGTCAAGCATATGCCATAACCCAGCTACAAAAGTGTAAAGTATCAAGAAACTTATACTTAGGGGTGACGATACCTGGACTGACATACTGACAAACACATGTGAGTAATAGTATATATTTATCCATCTTTGAGTGCTAAATGGATTTACCTTTTTACTACTTATTTATGCACTGTGCACTTTAGCATCTCAATGGAGTTTCTTGATACTTTACACTTTTGTAGCTGGGTTATGGCATATGCTTGACATACCCATACCCTTACTTACCCCAATTATTGATTCTTAAACTTTCTAGTATGTGGTTATTCAGTTTGTGGTATCTCTCTTATTAGCTTACTACCAATGTATTTATGCCATTCTCTTCACTGTGTATGTTTTTTATATCTTGCATTTATAATAAACTTTGTTTTTTTTTTGCATATGAATGTTCGTATACGTCATTTTTTCTTTATGAGTTGCTCTTGGAGACGTTGAACAGATTCTGATTGTTCTATCGTAGAGAATTAACTATATATGTGGTCTTGGTGGTCAACCTATTTGCCTCAGGAAGAAATCAATGCGACTATATGAGCCATGGGTAGGAGAAAAATATGTATAATCCTTACCCTGAGGATTTAAAATGCAGCAAACATCTGTCAACCTGAGGGCATGGATGACCCATTTCAATGAACGAAGCTGTCTCAGAGGGACGACACCCCTTCCTGAGGAGGAGTCTAACGCAGCATTCCATGTGAAGTTGAAGTCTCCACCTGCAATCAGAACTCCGTCTGCAAAATCAGAGAGGGACGTTAAAAAGGACCTACATGTGCAGATCTGATCTTTATTAGGGAGGTACCAGTTTGCTATTCTATATTTTGATTCTGCTATTTTGAGTTTGAGGAACACATATCTGCCTTGATCATCAATGAGAGAGTCTATGAGAGTATAGGCCAACGACTTGTGTATGGCTATGGATACACCCTTAGAGCGTGAATCCGGATTAGTGCTGTGGAACCACCGAGAGTAATACCTATCTCTAAAAACAGGCATATGCCCAGTTTTAAAGTGCATTTCCTGTAACATAAGAAACTGGACTCTTTGTTTGTGCCTAGAGTACAAAATTTGTGAACGTTTCTGTGGGACATTAAAGCCTCTTACATTCAGTGAGCCTACTTTAACAGAGGACATGATTACCAAGGGGGACGAAAGGAGTGGGGCAAGAAGGAAAACGGAAATACACAGAAAACTAAGAAGAAATTACGGGATATATAAAATAAAAACCAAAACAAAATTATATAACAAAATGAAAGCAAAACAATCTGATGAGGGGAAATAGGTATATTTTACACCTGCACAGCAGAGTGTAAACCCCCCTGGGAGGATGGGCTTTCTACTGGGGAGCTCCCCCCCAAACCAGACATCAGGCCATACCATTTTGTCTTAAAACCTATGATAGAAAAGCAGCCAAAAGCTGTCAAAGATTAGCATCTACTTATCATTATATTAAACGTTGAATCAGTATATCACATATCCTTATGGAATAATATCCATATTGTCCAAGAACGGAATATTATTGACATAATATAATCAAATCTTATTATTGAGAGCCAGTCATATAAATGAATTATTCGTAATATCAACTATACTCATTGCTGAAAACATTTTAGAGGAATATAACACTCTAATATCTTTCACAAGATTGACTAGCGCTGAAGGCTAGCGTATTGACCACAGGATCCATTTGTAATAGACGATTCAATCTGGGGAGTGAGGGATATGTTTTCCATTGTTCCCTCTCCTGAATTCTTCTCTGGATTTGTTTCTTGTCGCTCTTTATGGTCGTGGATTGAGATCCGACTTGGGGCCTCCTGGGAGACTCGGCCAATCCTCTGTTGGTATAGATACGTGGGGAATCCCCAAACCTGTAACAAAAGCCGGAATGTCTCCAGGGCAACGTATCACATGTAAAGCCCCTGAATGGCGAACCTGTAGACAGAAAGGGAAACCCCAAGAGTATAGAATGTTCTGCTGTCTCAGAACCTCTAATAGAGTCTTTAATGCCTTCCTCTTCTGTAGTGTGTGGCGCGATAGATCAGACATGAGTTGTATAGGATATTCTTGATATAAAATAGAATCACATCATGAGGTTTTGTCGCATCAGAGGATCTGGGGCCCAAGGACCTATAAGCCCTATCTAGCTCCAACTCATTCTCTAAGGGCAGACCCAAGATAGAGTTAAACAAATGACGTAGTGTCTCATCCAGTTCATGGTGTTCAATTGTCTCTGGAAGTCCTCTAATCATAATATTGTTGCGCCTTCCTCTGTTTTCAATATCATCTATCAAATCTGTTAGGTATTCCAGTTGGTATGAGTGAGAAGACAAAGTTTGTTCCTGAGAATTTACTTGTTGAGCGATGGATGCTGTATGTGATTCAGCAGCAGACACTTTTTCTGTTAACTCTTGCATGTCCCCTCTAAGGGAGGCTGCTTCAGCCCTGTAAGAGGACTCCAGTCTAGACATATAATTCTCCATGTCCCTCTGGTTGGAATAGCTCGTATTCGATCTCTGAGGTCTCTCCACACTGCCTCACATTGCAATGAGTCATCCTGTTGGTTCTCCTCTGAGCAGCCAGGGGAAGAAGAATGTAATAATGCAGGGAAGGAGCCTCTCTCAGGGGAACTCCGGGCATCAGTGTGTGACTGGGGCCTCTGCAGGTCTGGACCCGCAGCAGAGATAAGTACTGCCCAATCTGGTGTGTCCAGGGGCCGGGGCACCAAGTGATCCTCCACCACGCACCTGAGCTCCGAAGGCGCAAAGCCGGAATCTGCCATCTTGGACTGAGGGAGATCCCCCGCAGCAGCAACAAGGCCTCTCGCGTCTCCCCAAGTCCGGGAAGCCAGGTCCGCGTCCTCCGCCGATGAAGGTATCGTCCGCCCTGCTAATGTTGATGTGGGGGAGCATTTACCCCAGGACCTTTGGACCTCCGATGCAGGAGATGAGGAGCGCTAGGCAGGGACAGCCGATGTCATCTTAGATCCCACTCTTGCAGGAGAGGCAGATGCTGCAATTTCTTAGGTAGCGGGTAATATTTGTTGGAGGGACCCGCTGAGTACTCACACTGGTCTGTATTATATTCTTCTTCTTTTTTGCCGGCATTGGAAGTGTTTTGACCTGATTTGAAGTGATAGGCATGCCCTGAAGCTGGTCAAGGGATGGGAGCAGACAACCATGCGACTTCACTTCTCCATAGCCAGGCCACGCCCCCCCATTCAAAGAAATTTCAACAAATTCTTGATGTAAATGTGGCACCCCAGGGGTCTGGTTTCCACAGTAATGTAATGTTATGTCTGAGAGCAGGTGGGAGGTCCTTTGGTCAGGGATCCTGTGCATGCCACACCTCCTGCCCAGTCTTGGGAGGGGAAGAACTTCCCCTATATAAACCCGGGGCTGAAGCAGGGTTAGGAGTCAAGGAGAGTAGAGACAAGAAACAGTCATAGGAAGAAACAGCAGAAGCTCAGTGGGAGCAATACTACTACGAGTCAGGGGCTGGCAGCTGCAGAGCTCGCCCTAACTGAGAAGCTTTCTTACCGGACCCGGCGTCCGAGGCTGTGGGGACTAACTCTTACCCAGCAGCAGAAACCGACCAGCAGGGGATTGCAGGTCCTCTGGCCCAGAAACCCGAAGGCACGGTCACACGCGTGGGACCAGCACCGCCAACGTGGAGCGGAAGCCATTAGAAGGCCCCGAGTCACCGGCCATACGGGTGAGCACCACACGGTACACTCAGGGACGTGGGCTACTTATATCCGCTTCTAGCAAGGTAGCCAGAAGAGTACAGTCAGTTTGGGAGGCCTACAACTCCGCCTGGCCAGGGGAGATCCCATCTGCTCAAGGACTGACCAGGCCCCGTTCGCTAGCAAGTACTCCGGGAGGGTCTATCGTTGTTACCAGTAAAGACCCTGAATTACACCGCACCGTCTCTGAGTGGTTCCTGCTACCCCCATCTTCCACGTCGGCTGCCCTGAGGCCATACCCCTCCCATTGGGGTTATACTATCACGCTGCACAATTCTACACCGGCCTCAGCGGTCTGCCCTGCAGCGGCAGCTCCATAGCTGCAAATCAACGGGTGGCGTAGTCGACACTCAAATAACATCTATCAAGACTGCCACACACTGAGTTTGACTCCCTGGGCACGGACCGGGTCCCCGCCACTCGGAGACTACAACCCTCATCTGATCCGGTTCCGGGTAAGCCCCCGTGCGCGAGACGCTGCGCGACACAGCAGGCCCAGGGGCGCGTCAACTTTGGCGTAGTCGGCAGGATTTCGTGCCCGCAACCACCGGGTACTGCGTGCCTGAAAAAGAGACTTTTCAAACTTACCTGTGGTGAAGATTCCCGCCATCCGGCGCCATCTTCAGCCTTCTTCCCGCCATCGGTGAAGTTTCCCGCCATCCGGCGCCATCTTCTGCCTTCTTCCCGCCATCCGTGGAGTTTTCCCGCCATTGGACGCCATCTTGAGGACGCCGCGCGGGAAGAAGAGGGGCGTGGACTCCGAAAGCGCGCGAGAACTGAAGCCCCGCCTCACGTCCGGACGTTGCGTAAGGTCCTGGAAGGAGCCCAGCAGACGCCGACATCACAGGAGCGCGACGGAAGGTCCTCAACCATCCACTGCCTAGCCGCGGCCTACGGAAGAGGATCATCGCAAGGTAGGCCACGGTCCACTAGGGGGGAGGAAGATGTCGGATACGGAGGAGAGCTTCACTGCCTCAACCCCCGCCAGCGCTACCGCTGCTGCAGTTATGCCCTTCACCATGCCCTATATCCCGGGAGCAGCTTGGCTACCCCAGTACTCAGGGGAGTCACATACCCTGCATGACTTTAGAGAAAAGCTGGATAGCCTCTTCCAGGTGTATCCCCTCACAGAAGAGCAAAAAGTGAGCATCCTGGTGGCCCAACTAACCGGGGCAGCCAAAAGGGAAGTAAAATCCTGGCCACCTGGGAGGAAGACTGTCGCAGGGATACTAACCCGGTTGAAGGACACCTTTGATACCCGCACCTCAGCCGAGATTAAGCTTAGATTCTACGGGTGCAAGCAGCGAGCGCATGAGAGTATAAGGGACTATGCACTAAACCTACAAGAGGCCCTGAGGGCCATTAAGCAGACCGACCCTGATGGAGTGGGAAACGAGGACAGGCTGTTGACCGAACAGTTTATAGAGGGACTATATTGTAATACCCACCGAACCCAGTTGCGGGCAATGGCCTTACAGGATCCCCATCTGGGCTTTGCACAGTTCAAGGACAGAGCCATCCGGGTGCTCCGAGAACCGGCACCGGGTGGCGTTGTGACCCACAGGCGCCCTGCTATCACTTACCACCAGGAGGCGGCGCCTTTGTCGGCAGGGCCTGTGGGAGCTGATGCGCAGGCTTTGGACAATGACCCGGCTCCAGACCTACACCATCAGGTCCAAGAGCTAGCTAAGAGCGTTGCTGCGCTAACCCGAACTGTGCAGTCTTTACAGGCTTCCACCTCAGGGAAGATCCAGCTGGCATCCGGACCGGAGGACATCCCGTGGCGTCGACCAAGGAGGACCCCACCGGCCAGAGGAAGACCCAGTGACCGATACAGCGAGGACGGACGACCCATCTGCCGCCGCTGCAATCAACCCGGACATATGGCAAGGTACTGTTCTTTAAACGGGCACAACCTGGGGTAAAGGGCCAACCCCCAGGAAAAAGATCACCAGGCCCATCGAACTGGCGCGACAGATATGTGGGAGGACGTCCAGTCTTGCCTGTGGTACTGGATGGCATTCCCATGAGTGCCCTACTGGACACCGGGTCACAGGTCACCACCATCCCGTACGTGCTCTTTAAGCAGTACTGGAATGACTCGGATATTACCCGCTACCCTGACGGCGACTTGAGTATCATCGCCAGCAATGGCCAGCCCGTGCCACAGATCGGATTTAAAGAGGTGACCATCAAAATCGGTAGAGTCGAACTGGCAGCACAGGGACTGATCATTGTAGATATTGACAAACATGAGAGTCACCCAAAAATAACTCTAGGAACTAATGTAATTGAAAATTGTCTTGCAGAGGTGATTTACCTTTTACAGCAGGTTGCCAAGAACGCCAGCTCCGGCGAGCAGCGGGTGCTCCAGAAAGAGATCCGGGCACTGATGCGACGGCAACAGGTGGAACTCTCCGGCGGTGAGATTGGTAGCGTAAGAATGTGTGACCCTTTTCCTATTGCCATGCCCCCAAAAAGTGAAATGATGATTTGGTGCCGGGCAGCTATTGGTCTGAGAGGTAGGGATTACCAGGCAATGGTAGAACCAGTTTACTCAGACAGTAGGCCCACCATTTTGACAGCACGGGGGGTGGTTGATGTACACCATGGGAGGGTGCCCGTTCGCATAATAAATATCGGGGAGAGGGAAGTGTACCTGCCCCGGTATGCCACGCTAGCCAAATTATATACCATTAACCAAAATTCTATACAATCTGTGGAACCCTTGCCTCCATCTCACCCGGAGGAAGGTAACGGCTCTAAGAAAAACATGGAGGACTGGTGTCAGCAACTACATCTGGGTACTGACTCCACTCCCGCACACCAGAAACAAGGAGTCTATCGGGTGGTTCAAGAGTACGAGAGAGTGTTCAGTAAACACCCGTTAGACTTCGGGCGAGTCAAGGGGGTAGAACACCACATCCCCACGGGAGACCATCCTCCTATAAAAGAGAGGTATCGACCCGTACCCCCTGCCCACTACCAACACGCCAAGGGGATGCTTAGAGACATGAAGGAGGCTGGGGTGATCAGGGATAGCTGTAGCCCCTGGGCAGCTCCACTAGTCTTAGTCAGAAAAAAAGACAACACCATGAGGATGTGTGTAGATTACCGGAAAATCAACCGTATCACACACAAGGATGCGTACCCCTTACCAAGGATAGAGGAGTCATTGGCTGCTTTAAGATCTGCTAACTTCTTCTCTACCTTGGATCTCACTAGCGGGTACTGGCAGGTTCCTGTAGCAGAGGCGGACCGGGAGAAGACCGCATTCACCACCCCGATGGGACTTAGCGAGTTCACCTGCATGCCGTTCGGACTCTGCAACGCACCAGGAACCTTAGAACGACTAATGGAGTGTTGTCTGGGCCACAGAAACTTCGAGACGGTCCTGTTGTACCTGGACGATGTCATCGTATATTCCAAGACATATGAGGACCACCTGAAACACCTGGCGGAAGTGTTCGAGGCTCTGGCGAGTTACGGCCTAAAGGTGAAACCCTCCAAGTGTCACCTCCTGAAACCAAAGGTGCAGTACCTGGGACACGTGGTGAGCGCTGACGGAGTGGCTCCCGACCCTGATAAGATCACCGCAATTAAGGAATGGCCAAGCCCCTCCAGCGTAAAAGAAGTGCGGCAGTTCCTCGGGTTGGTAGGCTACTACCGAAGGTTTATTCCCGGTTTCACCAAAAAGGCAGCACCTATGCAGGACCTCTTGATAGGCCAGTCCCGGAAGGCCAAGAACCAGAAGCCGCCCTTCAAATGGGAGGAGCTGGAAGAAGAGTCCTTCCGCCAGCTGAAGATGGCCCTCACGGGGGACGAAATCCTGGCGTACCCGGATTATAGCCAGCCCTTTATCCTCTACACCGACGCCAGTAACATCGGGCTAGGAGCCGTACTGTCCCAGATTCAGCAAGGGAAAGAACGAGTAATCGCCTACGCCAGCCGAAAACTGCGACCCACCGAAAGGAACCCCGAGAATTACAGCTCATTTAAGCTAGAGTTCCTGGCCGTGGTATGGGCAGTCACCGAGCGCTTTAAGCATTACCTCGCTTCTTCCCGGTTCACCGTGTACACGGATAACAACCCGTTGACACACCTGGACACGGCAAGACTCGGTGCCCTGGAGCAGAGGTGGATGGCCCGTCTGTCCAACTACGAGTTCACAATCAAATACCGGCAGGACGCTCCAATACTAACGCGGACGCCCTGTCCAGGATGCCCAACCTGCCGGACGGAGAAGAAGATCCGGAGGGACTGGAAGAAGTTGAACTCCCTGCGTTCCACCGTCATGGGACTATCCAGTATTCCCACCGGGTAAGGAGTAAGCAGGCTGCTACGTTGAACCCCTTACCTCACTACAACTGGGCGGAAACGCAAGACAGCGACCCTGCCGTCCGACTGGTGAAGGAGATGCTGACTCGCCCGGAGGCTTGCCTTGAACCAGACGCTCCGGAGGAGGCCAAACAACTATGGGCAGAGAAGAGTCGACTGTTCCTTTACAAGGGGAAGTTGTGCCGCAGAATGGTTAACTTCCGGACGCATGAACTACTCTGGCAAGTAGTGGTGCCACGAAGAGACGCAGCCATGGTGATGGAGGCATACCACGACGGAGCTGGACACTTCGGGTGGAAGAAGCTGGAGTTCCTGCTGCGCGAGCGATTCCACTGGGTAGGCATGAGGGGAACCATTGAGAAGTGGTGCAGAGACTGTGGCCCGTGCAACCTGAGAAGGAAGGACCGTGCCAGTCAGAAGACTCCCCTGCAGTCCATCGTCACCCGGCAACCGTTGGATCTGGTAGCCTTGGATCATGTAAAACTGACCCCAAGCAGAAGTGGCTACGTCTACGCGTTAACCATCGTGGATCATTACTCCCGGTTCTTGGTTGTCGTCCCCGTTAAGGACTTAACGGCTCAAACAGCAGCTAGAGCCTTCCAGCAGCACTTTTGCCGTCCACACGGGTACCCGGACCAAGTGCTGACGGACCAGGGACCTGCCTTTGAAGCGGAGGTCTTCCAGGAATTCTGCAATCTGTATGGCTGCCGGAAGATAAGGACGACACCCTACCATCCGCAAACTAATGGACTTTGTGAGAAAATGAACCAGGTGGTAATGGATCTTCTAAAAACGTTGCCCCTGGAAGAACGCAGTCTGTGGCCTGAGAAGTTGCCCGATCTGGTGGACCTATACAACCACATCCCGGTAGGTTCCACCAACTGTACCCCGGCTTACCTAATGAGGGCAAGACCTGGTAAGTTACCTGTTGACCTGGAAATGGGAGTCCTGACACCCGAGGACACTTCACCAGAAACAGACTGGGACACAGAGAGGCAGCAGCAGTACCGGAGAGTACAGGAGAGCGTGGAGCGAAGTCTCTGTCAGGCTAGGGAAAGACAAGAGAAAACTTACAACCAGTATGCTCCCGCTGTTCCCCTGGTACCCGGAGAGCAGGTCTTGAAGAGGAAGAGACGGCTCCACAAGTTGGACGACCAGTGGGAGAAGGACCCGTACACCGTACTGCCCTCAAGCCACGAGAACCCGAAGGTTTGTACCATCAGTAAAGATGGAGGGGAAACCACAGCCATTGTATCCTGGGACCACCTGAAGAAGTGTCCCGAACAACTGAGGAACCCTGAAGAGGAACAAGAAGACCATCGACCCGTAGAGGAAAGGGAAGATATGGTTAGCACTGTGCTCGGGGACTTCCCTCGGTCTTGGACTCAAGTCAATGGTGCAGTTGTGGTACCCGTACTCACCTTCCTCCAACCAGCATCCCAAGCACCTACGGAGCGACAGGTAGAGCTGGAAGAACAGCCGGTCCAGGAGGCAGAAGACCCCACACCCGCAGACCAGGAGGATCAACCCTCTGCTTGCAGTGAGCCTGCCATATCCCTAGTGAGCCAAAGAGCCGGTAGACAGCTGCCCAGTTTACCCTTGACAGCTCCTACACCTTGTAGTTCAGGGCTAGGCAGTCAGCTCCGTAGGTCCACTAGGGCCACTAGAGGCCAGTTACCCGCACGGTGGAGGATTTGAAGTGTATAAATTGTTTTATTTATGTTTACCTGTGTATTGTTGCTTGTGTATAATTTTGTGTTTCTAGTTATTTGTAGGAGTCCTTGGTGGATTTACCGGGAATCCTTGTACATAGTTGGAGCGTAACCCAGGACGGACTAAAGACTGTTAAGGACTCGGGGCAGGACAAACCCCTACCTGGTTATGTCTCCCTGTTTTGGTGAAATGGACACCTTGTTTTTCTTCAAAGACTGCACCCGGTTACGGACATGCCGTGACCACCTTTATGTGTTTCTTCTTATTGTACTATTATTGTTGTTATATCTTGTTATGTTTTTCTAAAATATGTTTAGTCCCGGAGTACTAAATTTCACTAGGGGGGAATGTGGCACCCCAGGGGTCTGGTTTCCACAGTAATGTAATGTTATGTCTGAGAGCAGGTGGGAGGTCCTTTGGTCAGGGATCCTGTGCATGCCACACCTCCTGCCCAGTCTTGGGAGGGGAAGAACTTCCCCTATATAAACCCGGGGCTGAAGCAGGGTTAGGAGTCAAGGAGAGTAGAGACAAGAAACAGTCATAGGAAGAAACAGCAGAAGCTCAGTGGGAGCAATACTACTACGAGTCAGGGGCTGGCAGCTGCAGAGCTCGCCCTGACTGAGAAGCTTTCTTACCGGACCCGGCGTCCGAGGCTGTGGGGACTAACTCTTACCCAGCAGCAGAAACCGACCGGCAGGGGATTGCAGGTCCTCTGGCCCAGAAACCCGAAGGCACGGTCACACGCGTGGGACCAGCACCGCCAACGTGGAGCGGAAGCCATTAGAAGGCCCCGAGTCACCGGCCATACGGGTGAGCACCACACGGTACACTCAGGGACGTGGGCTACTTATATCCGCTTCTAGCAAGGTAGCCAGAAGAGTACAGTCAGTTTGGGAGGCCTACAACTCCGCCTGGCCAGGGGAGATCCCATCTGCTCAAGGACTCACCAGGCCCCGTTCGCTAGCAAGTACTCCGGGAGGGTCTATCGTTGTTACCAGTAAAGACCCTGAATTACACCGCACCGTCTCTGAGTGGTTCCTGCTACCCCCATCTTCCACGTCGGCTGCCCTGAGGCCATACCCCTCCCGTTGGGGGTTATACTATCACGCTGCACAATTCTACACCGGCCTCAGCGGTCTGCCCTGCAGCGGCAGCTCCATAGCTGCAAATCAACAGGTGGCGTAGTCGACACTCAAATAACATCTATCAAGACTGCCACACACTGAGTTTGACTCCCTGGGCACGGACCGGGTCCCCGCCACTCGGAGACTACAACCCTCATCTGATCTGGTTCCGGGTGAGCCCCCGTGCGCGAGACGCTGCGCGACACAGCAGGCCCAGGGGCGCGTCATAAACATTAAGATTTGAGAGTCCTCAGTGGCTGATACCTTTTAATGGTTAACTGAAAAGATGGTAACAAGTTGCAAGCTTTCAAGGCTACTCAGGTCTCTTCATCAGGCATAGTATGACACAAAATCTGAAGAGTCACATATTTATACACAATAAGACACAGAAATAATGAAATAGATGAGACAGGTAATGTAAAGCAGAGCTATTACTGTGGGAGAAAGGTAAACAGTTCTGGCTGTAAATATTGGTTTAGTTCATAGATAAGGACTGTGAAAATGATGACCCCAAAGCTCTGTGAAGCTCATTCCTTAGTTGATATAAGTAAAGAAAGCAAAGAAAGGAGCGCAAATAGCGCTGTTATCCAATAGACAGCAGTAAAGATAAAAGGGAAATTGCTCACCTCTGTGAGAATTCCAGCAGACCCTTAAACCGCAGGGGTTAAACGAAATCACAGAAGTTTTTCTTTGAGAATTCCAGCAGTCACTTTTTACACCTCCCCAGTTCTTTTTCAATACCCAACATATAGCCACCTATCCCCAAACCCACACTCCTGTTAGCACCACTCACATTACAGCCTTCAAGTTACCTCTCACCACTCTTACAGCTCCTTTTTTCAGCTGACAAAATAAATCAGGAGCCCTAGTGTAGCGGGATATGTGCCTAGAGTGACTGCACACAGCAACTTAAGCAAGTATTTAAGTTCTAGCCCTCCATGGTTCATCATGATTAATATTACACCCATATTTTATTATGTTTAAAAGAAAAGATATTTTAATTAATCTCTAAATATTTTAAATTACTTTGTACTTCTTTTCTCCTCTTGAGCAAATGTTCATGTGCATTATGATTTTAGATGTGTTTCCAAGATTTCCTTCCCCTTTTTTCTCTCTCTCGCTCCTTTTTTTTTCCCTCTTTTTGGCGCCAAGGGGTGCTTTGGCAGTTTTTTTCTTCACTCCATGTGCTAGCATGTGTGTATATATACCTTCCATGTTGTAACAAGTAGCAGCTATGTTCCTGAAGAAGTGGACGGGATGTCAACGAAGCACGTAGTCTTTTATAGCTTTTACAGTCTCCAATAAATGCTGGGAACATTATCCATCTCTGACATATATATACATTTTTTCATGGAGGAGCGCGGTGATTAATGGCACCTTTATCATTTTTCATGGAGGAGCGCGGTGATTAATGGCACCTTTATCATCTGTATACTAGACTACTCGAAGATCCCAAGGGACCTGTGCCTGCTGCAGCACCTCAGCATATACTTTCTCATGAATTGTGCATTTCACAACCCACAAAGGTGAGCAATTTCCCTTTTATCTTTACTGTTGTCTATTGGATATCAGCGCTACTTGCGCTCCTTTCTTTACTTATTTGAGTTATTGGGAACTGAGCTGGGGACAGCAGCGCACTTTGGTTAATTTGGGAGCAGCATTAGCGAATCCATACCGTTAACATGGAATATTTTGACAGATGCATGTCAACCAGAGAACGGCTTATTAAACAAGCTATGGGAATCACTATCCCATACTCTGATGAATCTTTCACCTTAAATTCAATGGACTTCAATGAAGAGGACACCAACACTATAAAGAATTTGTTTAATGAATTTGAGGAATCACTTAAAGATGAGCTACGTCTCGACCTGGACATTCGTTTTCTAAGGATTTATATGGAGGAGAAACTATGTCCTCGGGGTTTGAGAATAACAATTCCCTCACCATTCCCTGAGGACAAACCATTTAATAAGGAATGGACTACTATTTTGGACACGTGCATGCACAATCTGCTAAAAAGTATACATACAAAAAGGTCAGAAATATGTCTAACAATTACTAATAGAATATTTGATATCGCAAAAAACCTATTACCATTTGAAACCCATCCTGTGTTTGGAAAGATTGATAGCAATATTGCAACAAGTATTTTACAGAATGTGCATGAAATTATCATCAAAAAGGCAAAAAAACTACAGAGAGATAGGGATGATTACAAAGGACTAACTAGTACTACCTCACGTACTAAAACGTAGGTCATATCCAGTGATCAGTCATCTGATCCTTTGAGAACAGTGGGTTCCTATCCTCCTCCCCACAAAGGAAGGATGTTCTCTAATAGTTATTACCATAAGAATAAGAACAATAACAATAAGACTTACAACCGCACACCTGCATTCACACATAGCAAAAAACAACTCAGGTTGTCAAATGCTAACGATAGAACGAAAGACGGACAGAAGGTTGTAATTAATATGCGCATATCTACTACTGTTAACTCTCCACAGAGCACTAGCAGTAATAAGAGTCTGGTCTCTATCATGTCTCCCACCTGCAATACTATGGGTAGTGCAGTTCCTAAAAGGCTGGTAATGCATCAGGAGGAGATGAATAATGATAGTATAGCAGTCAATCCTTATGACACAACATTACACACTAAATTAAGAAAAAAATCCAACTTCTATCCTGTGGAGAGTAAAAGCCACCAGATAGATACTTTTTGCGACATCACTCTCCAAGATTTCAAGGAGGTTATGAGGACTCCAATCTCATACAGAGATAATAATATAAACCGACAAGAGAAGTTAGCACTTAATAATATTTGAAATAATAGGGATATAGTCCTCAGATCAGCGGACAAGAGGGGTGGTATAGTTATCCAGGATTATGATGTGTATACAAAAGAAGCACTCCAGATATTGAGTGATGATAACTATTACAAAGAGATTTTGTATGATCCCATTTTGAAAATGATCCATATATATAAGAAACTGATATCTAAAGCAGTAGATGAGAATATATTAAATGACAACAAAAGAAAGTGCTTGACTGTCCAAAGTCCTTGTATGCCCTTCTTTTATCATCTTCCCAAATTTCATAAGGATGAAAAAAAAACTCCAGGGAGACCGATTATATCGGGGATAGGCTCCCTTACATCAAATCTGGCTGAATACTTTGATATACTACTACAACCTGACGAAACAGAGGAATGGAAGCATGTGACCCACAGAAGCAGGAGGATCGAGAGGCAGTCAGCACCCATACTGCTCAGGAACCAGTACCAGGCTCTCACGCAGGAGAACCATGAAGAAATACAGCAAGATAAGACTTTGCCAGCAATGAATAACTTTGTAAGCCCTCAGAATCCTCCTGGATGGAGAAAGAAGAATGTTGTGAAGAAAAAACGGAGAGTGGTGGTCATGGGGGATTCCCTGCTAAGAGGAACAGAGGCCGCTATCTGCAGACCAGACATAACCTCAAGAGAAATGTGCTGTCTTCCAGGAGCAAAAATTAAAGATGTGTCTGACAGGATATCAAGACTCTTCAGACCTACAGATCACTACCCATTCCTGCTAATACATGTGGGGACAAATGACACCGCAAGAAAGGACCTGGAAACCATCTGCAGTGACTTTGAAGACTTAGGCAAGAAAGTGAAAGAATTGGGAGCGCAGGTGGTCTTCTCATCCATCCTCCCAGTGGATGGCCATGGAACAATGAGGTGGAATAAGATTCTACAGGTGAACAACTGGCTACGTCGATGGTGCCGTCAACAAGGATTTGGATTTCTGGATCACGGAATGAATTACCTATACGATGGACTACTTGCTAGAGATGGGGTGCACCTTACGAAGACTGGAAAACATGTATTTGGAAGTCGCCTTGCTACACTAATCAGGAGAGCTTTAAACTAGAACAATGTGGGAAGGGAAGCAAAAGGCCAGAAAAAGCCATACAGCTGACAAATACTATTGAGATCTCTGCTACTGGAAGTGGAAAGGAAGAACAAAGACAAAACAATTTAAATAATAAAATTATGTGAGGAAGAGAAACCAATCACAAACTAAAATGTTTTTATACAAATGCACAAAGCATGGGCAACAAACAAGGAGAATTGGAACTACTAATGCAGGAAAAGGAATATGATGTCATTGGAATCACTGAAACTTGGTGGGACGATACACATGATTGGAATAAAAGGCTAAAAGGATACAACTTATTTGCAAGAAACAGACTTGATAAACGAGGAGGAGGTGTTGCATTGTATGTTAGAAAAGCATATATCTGCACAGAGATTGAAGCTTCAGAGACTGGGAGTTCTGTGGAAACTGTTTGGGTAAGAATACAAGGAGAGAACAACGGAAAGGACACCATTGTAGGCATTTACTACAGGCCACCTGGGCAAGCTGAAGATATGGATGAACTCTTTATGTATCAAATGACCAAGTTCTCCAAAAAATATGACGTAGTGGTCATGGGAGATTTCAACTATCCAGACATTTGTTGGGAATCTCTCTCAAGTAAAACTAACAGGTCAAGCAAATTCTTATCCTCTCTTGCTGACAACTTTATCTTCCAAAAGGTAGGGGAGAAAACAAGGGGATCTGCTACTTTGGATCTAATCCTTATAAACAGGGAGGAAATGGTTGAGGAGGTAAAGGTGGCTGGGACCCTAGGAGGCAGCGATCATGCTATTATAGAATTTTGGATAACTAGAGGAGGAAGACATGTGAAGACTCAAACTTCAAGGTTAGATTTTAGAAAGGCAGATTTTAAGAGACTCAGAAAGAGAATAGGAGGGATCCAATGGCTGGATGTCCTTAAGGACAAAAATGTCCAGGAAGGATGGGAAATTTTTAAAAATGAGATTCTCAAAGCACAATCGTTAACAATCCCGAAAAGTAGGAAGAATGGGAAGCATTTAAGGAAACCAGGATGGATGAACACAGAACTTAAACACATGCTAAAAAGAAAGAAAGAAATGTTTATTAAATGGAAAGAGGGAGGCATATCTAAAGAAGATTATAATGCAGTCTGCAGATCCTGTAGGGCACGTATCAGGTTAGCTAAAGCTGACAATGAATTAAGGCTTGCAAGAGATGTCAAAAGCAATAAAAAAGGATTTTGGGGGTATGTCAAAAGTAAAAGAAAAGTCAAAGATGCTATAGGATTTTTACAGGATGAAAATGGAGAAATGGTAAGAGAGGATGTTGAGAAGGCCGAACTTTTTAATTCCTATTTTGCATCTGTTTTCTCTCAGAAAGAAAATGTAACATCAACTGATCTTCACTGTCCTTTTAAAGGAATAGAGGAATCCAAGTTATCTGTAAACAGAAAGATTGTGAGGGAATATTTAGCTAACATAAATGAATTCAAGTCTCCAGGTCCAGATGAATTACACCCCAGAGTACTGAAGGAGATCGTAGAAGAAATTTTAGAACCACTCTCCATAATCTTTGAAAATTCTTGGAGAACAGGAGAAGTCCCAGAAGACTGGAGAAGAGCAAATGTTGTTCCTATCTTCAAAAAGGGGAAGAAGGTGGACCCAGGGAACTATAGGCCGGTGAGTCTGACTTCTATACCAGGAAAGATCTTTGAACAAATTATTAAACAACATGTATGTAAGTACATGGATAAGAATGAAGTGATTAACCAGAGTCAGCATGGGTTTGTAACTAACAAGTCATGTCAGACTAACTTAATTTCCTTCTATGACAGAATCACTGACTGGGTGGATCAGGGAAATGCTGTAGATATAGTATATCTTGACTTCAGCAAAGCATTTGACAAAGTATCTCACACCATCCTTATTGAAAAAATGACCAAGTATGCAATGGACCAGGCAACTGTTAGGTGGATTCATAACTGGCTTAGTGATCGGACTCAAAGGGTGGTTGTAAATGGCTTCACATCCAGCTGGATGAATGTCTCAAGTGGGGTACCACAGGGCTCCGTCCTGGGACCTGTATTGTTCAACATCTTTATCAATGATTTAGATGAAGGAATTGAGGGTAAACTGATTAAATTTGCTGATGACACAAAGCTAGGAGGGATAGCTAATACTAGAGAAGAGAGAGAGAGGATTCAAAAAGACCTAAATAAACTGGAGCAGTGGGCAGCAACCAACAGAATGGTTTTTAACAGGGAAAAATGCAAAGTACTACATCTGGGCAATAAAAATGAAAAAAGCATATACAGAATGGGAGGAATAGAGCTAAGCAACAGTACATGTGAAAAAGACTTAGGTATACTAATAGATCATAGACTGAACATGAGTCAACAGTGTGATGCAGCAGCAAAAAAGGCAAATACAATTCTGGGATGTATTAACAGAAGCATACAGTCTAGATCACGTGAAGTCATTATCGGTCTTTACTCCTCTTTGGTCAGACCTCATCTGGAATACTGTGTACAGTTTTGGGCACCACATTTTAAAAAAGACATAGACAAACTGGAGCAAGTTCAGAGAAGAGCGACCAGAATGGTGACTGGTCTGCAAACCATGTCCTATGAGGAACGGTTGCAGGATTTGGGAATGTTTAGCTTGCAAAAAAGAAGACTGAGAGGAGACTTAATAGCTGTCTACAAATATGTCAAGGGCTGTCACATTGTAGAAGGATCATCTTTATTCTCATTTGCACAAGGAAAGACTAGAAGCAATGGGATGAAACTAAATGGGAGGAGACACAGATTAGATATTAGAAAAAACTTTTTGACAGTTAGGGTGATTAATGAGTGGAACAGGCTGCCACGAGAGGTGGTGAGTTCCCCTTCAATGGACGTCTTCAAACAGAGGCTGGACAGACATCTGTCTGAGATGATCTAGTGAATCCTGCTTTGAGCAGGGGGTTGGACCAGATGACCCAGGAGGTCCCTTCCAACTCTACCATTCTATGATTCTATGATTCTATGATTCTATAACCACCTGTCAAAAATTTAAAGAGTTACCTGCAAGACTCCAGCCATCTTCTTAGATTAACCTATGACATCAAATGGAAAAAAATCATGCACTTTCCTTAGCCTAGATGTTAACTCTTTATATAGCAATATTGATGTTGGTCTATTATGCATAGAGTATGTAATTTCCAGAGACATACGGCTGTCTTCCAGCCAGAGATCTTTTAATATAGCAGGTTTATCTTTCATCCTAAAAAACAATTTTTTTACCTTTCTAGATAAGACCTACCATCAAATTAAGGGAGTAGCAATGGGCTCTAAAGTAGCACCTACCTTTGCCAATTTATTCATGGGATTATTTGAGCAAGTTTTTATTTACCAGGGAGACTTCCATAAGGGGGTTGTATTTTATAGAAGATACATAGACGATCTGATCTTCATCATTAACAGGAACATCACTGATCCCACCATTTTTTTTAATTTCCTCAATACAAATAATTGGGGCATCTCTTTCAATCAGGACAGTAATGAACTCACAATTAATTTTTTTAGATCTAGTTTTATATGTAGAGGAAGACAGGATACTTAGCAAAACTTTCTTCAAATCAGTGGACACTAATAGCTATATTCATTTCACTATTGGTCACTACAGAAAATGGCTCACCAATATTCCCCGCTATCAGTTTCAAAGACTTCGTAGGAGCTGCTCAACAGAAATCGAATATGACTAACAGTCAGAGATTCTCAAAAAGGTTCCAATAGAAATATTCTGAGACATTGGTTGTAGAATCTTGCAAACAGGTCAAAGAAAGATATAACCAGGGCTCATTACTTATGGCTTCAACACACAAAAATGATGTAAGTTTTGAACATGAACAGAAATTCTTTACTACATACAATCAACAACACAAGAAAATTAGAGAAATTATTCAAAAAAACTGGCATATTCTATTAAATGACCAGACATTAAAACAGGCATTACCAAAAAAACCCTCTCTAATCTTTAGAAGGGCACCGACACTTAGGAATATCTTGGGTCCCAGTAGATTGCATGGACATGGAACATTGATTAATAAGAATAATGAAAAAGTCAGGGACAATATGGTCTCCAAGTGTGGTAAAAGAGGTTGCAAGTGCTGTGAATCTATTTTGCATTCCATAGACAATTTCACTTCTGTAGCCACTAGTGAGAATTTCAATATCTCTCATCCCATGTCATGTGGAACTTATTATGTGATATATGTCATCGAGTACAGTTGCCCCAAACAGTATGTGGGCAGAACCACCCAGGCACTACATAATAGGTTGAATTCACATAGACATAATATCACCACAGGATTTATTAAACATGGGCTGTCCGGACAAATGGTCCTTCATCACAAACAGGACCTTAGGGAATTAAGGGTATTACTTATTGAACACATTTCTATTGACACTCCAAATAGGGTGCAATGTTTAAAAGAAATCTACTGGATTTATAAACTAAAGACGCTTAAACCGCAGGGGTTAAACAAAATCACAGAAGTTTTTCTTTGAGAATTCCAGCAGTCACTTTTTACACCTCCCCAGTTCTTTTTCAATACCCAACATATAGCCACCTCTCCCCAAACCCACACTCCTGTTATCACCGCCCACATTATAGCCTTCCAGTTACCTCTCACCACTCTTACAGCTCTGTTTTTCAGCTGACAAAACAAATCAGGAGCCCTAGTGTAGCGGGCTATGTGCCTAGCGTGACTGTACACAGCAACTTGAGCAAGTATTTAAGTTCTAGCCCTCCATGGTTCATCATGATTAATATGAAAATTATTGGTATTAAAAGGTCATTTCAAATCTCAGGGAGACAGAAAAATTTGGGAATATAAACTAATGGTGACCTTTGACACCTTCAGAGCAGGAATGAATGAGTTGCATGGATTTATGTCATTCTACATCAACTAAGGAATGTGCTCCTCAGAGCTTTGGGGTCATCATAAACCTGGACCAGACCTCAATCACTGGACAATAAAACTTTCACAGTCCTTATCTATGAACTAATCCAATATTTACAGCCAGAACTGTTTACCTTTCTCCCACAGTAATAGCTCTGCTTTACGTTACCTGTCTCATCTATTGCATTATTTCTGTGTCCTATTGTGTATAAATATGTGACTCTTCAGATTTTGTGTCATACTATGCCTGATGAAGAGACCTGAGTAGTCTCGAAAGCTTGCAACTTGATAACCATTAAAAGGTATCAGCCACTGAGGACTCTCAAATCTTAATATTTTTCTAATAATTTTTCCATGGCTAACACAGTACTAAAATATATATTTTCCCTGATGTAAACATAACACCATCTGTAATAAGCTAAAATTGAAAAGAGGATGGCTTCTACAAATGGATAATGATCCTAAACACGTCAAAATCAAGATCTTCACTGGTAAAGCCCCCCACTCATAACACATTAGGTAGCTGTCAGCCAAAAGATTGTTCAACTGACAGCCATCTCTTCTGAACCCCTTATATACAAGAATGCTCAGCTTGGCTCCTGTGTTCTCTATGAGAGCGACTAATAGATTCCACTGGCAGCGGCTTATCTGCTGGAAAACAGAATGAGCTACCATTGGAAATACAACATGCAGGCTCCTTCTCTCCTCCAACATCATCTGTAGGGTACGTTCATATGACTGTATTGTCGTTCCCAGTGTTTTCCGTGAAAAAACTGACAGAACTAGACACAGACAGATCTAGGTCCATTGGGCTGTTTAGATAAGTGTTTGAAAAAAAGCAAGTGAAAAAAATCATAGCACGCATAGGTTCTTCCTTACAATGGATGAGAGTAAGCCATTCAAGTCCAAAGGTGCACAAAAAAACAGATCCCACACAGATCATCCATATAGCTTCCATTTTTTTATGGATACATTTCCATTATTAACCTAGAAAACTGTATTTGGTCTTGTGAATGATAATAACTGTTGATGGAAAAGAAGGATGGTGTACAGACCACAACTGACCACCAAACTGATGAAAATCATCCATTTTTCCGGATGAAAAGATAAATGTCCCTTTCTTGTCTGATGTCAGATTCTCGCTGCTCCACAGTCTGGGAATTCTGCTGGATTTTTTATTTTATAATGCATCAAATGTTTTCTCCTGGTGAAAGGTCTGGACTGCAGGCGGCCGGTTCTTCACCTGAACTCTTCCTCTTCGATGCCATGCTGCTGTGATGGATGTAGTATGTGGTTTAGCATTGTCTTGCCAAAATATGCAAAAAAAGATCCAACAAATACACAGAAAAAAAGTATGCAAAAAGAGGGATAACCTAAAAATCTAAAAATAGTCAATGCTTATTAACATGCAAGACATATTAAAAATATTTAAAAAGCACAAATGGCTGTAAGCCTGTAACATAAATTTTCCAGACCACAGCACTATAGTGCCACGATCTACCCTGTCTGTCAATAAGGTAATTTAGGAACCCAAAAGTTAATACCACCTTAATACAGATATATTACTGTATAATATACCAATAATATGAAAATTATTACATCAATGACCCAGGCCCTAAAATAAGGGCAAGTATTAAAGTGTATAGTGGGTTAAAGATATACACGCCCAATAAATAATGCACAAAAGCACAAAATAAAAGATGATAAAGAGGAGTGTATACAACAATTGTATGATAGAGTCAGAAAAGTTGCAGAAAAATCCTACTGCTGGCACAATAGCAAATAGCCACACAGAGTGAAGGTAAATGTGAAGTTTGTGCCACCTGGGCCATAGATATAACAATTTTCATATTATTGGTATAGCTGTGATTTGGGGTATATTATAATATACCTTTATTAAGGTGGTATCAACTTTTGGTTTCCTAAATTACCTTATTGACAGACAGGGTAGATCCTAGCATTATAGAGCTGCGGTCTGGAAAATTTGTCATTTGTGCTTTTTAAATATTTTTAATATGTCTTGTTTGGCTTGTATGTTAATATACATTGACTATTTTTAGGTGATCCCTCTTTTTGCAACACCTCTGTATAAGGCTCATCATTGATCACTCCTTTCATGTGTAAGCTGCCCGTGTCAGAGGCACTAATGCAGCCCCAGACCATCAGAGATGCAGGAACTAAGCGCTGATAACAAGCTGGATGGTCCCTCTACTCTGCAGTCTGCAGGACAAGGCGTCCACAGTTTCCATAAATAATTTCATATTTTTATTCATCCGACCTCAGAACAGTTAATATCTTCTGATCTGATTTCTATGTTCTGCAGTGAATATAATATGGCTAAAAGAGATTTCCAAATCATTACATTCCTGTTCTCTTTATACATTTACACAGCGTCACAAGTTTTTTGGTATTGGGGTTGTAAATATATCTATAAATATTTCTATCTACATGTGTACATCCATCAGAATAACTGCTCTTAGCGATGTCACAATATCAGAGTTCTAGAATGTTGATGTCACACAAGTCATGAAGTCAGAATATGAAGAACTGATAAAACTTCTGCTCACGGCCTCCTCCACTGAGGGTTATAGAATTTGTGGAGTGAGGATATTTTTGCAATTCTGATTGAGTGAGCAAAATGTCTGAGTATAAGCGCAAACGTCGCTTTATTATTGAGTCTATTACAGAGAGCAGCGGTATTGATGACCAGGTGAGTGGCGGATTCTGGAGTATGTTGTCTATTTGAAATTCTGGAAATTTGAAGACTTTTTTTTACTTTTTATTATTTCCTTTTCCCAGTTACTGGTCAATAAAAAATGCCGCAGAGTTTTTTCGTCCGACACAGAGGACAGCAGCGGTGATGAGAATCTCCATCAGGTGAGCGCTCACTTCTCTCCAGCACTGTCTGCGGCTCTGGGGGTCTACTGGAGATCAGGGGACGCCCCATTCTGTGATTATGCCACTGTATCGCTGCTAATCCTTCATTCTCAAGGTCTTTATATTTCTTTATTTCAGTCTCATCCACTTATTTCAAGGTCTCCAAGGAGCCTTGAAGATGAAGATGGTGGCTCTGGTCCCCACCTGCTATACATAGAGTCAGGCATGTAATAAAGCGTCTGGAAGGATCATAAATTCCTTCCTGTAAAATAAGAAAATTAGATTTCTATTGATTAGGAAAACTGAACGACACAGAAGTAAATGACGATGTTTCTTCTTTTCTCCAGAGCCCAATTCTCCCCGATTTAGCTTTGTGCAGGAGGAGACAGCAAGGTAATGTATTCCTATATATCCGTTTTATCTGGGTCATGTTCATGATTTCTGGTCGCTAGATGGCGCTATTATTAGCATATTTTCAGATAAGGTGTCAGCTGTATGTCTGCAGGTCGTGTACGGTCTTAGTATATATCCAGTAGTGATGTGTGATCCTCTTTGATGCTTTGTTACCAGGAGACAGGAGCGTCCCATCAATTACTGTTTCCTGAGAAATCTGTCTTCACCCACGTCCAAATATGTCACCGACTTCCGTAAGAACAAACAGGAGCTGGTACGACGTCTGTACAAGTTTTATAACAGGACCGTCTTTGAGAACCAGGTATTCAGTTATAACACACAGCTTGGAATAGGGTTATAGGGGATGAAGGTTTAGAGCTAGGGATAGTGTATCCAGTGTATATAGCATATACCTCTATATTCTGTATGTATATCGTGATATGAGGCGAAGGGTTAGAGCTAGGGATAGTGTATCCAGTGTATATAGTATATACCTCTACATTCTGTATGTATAGGTTGATAGGGGATGAAGGGTTAGAGCTAGTGATAGTGTATCCAGTGAATATAGTATATACCTCTATATTCTGTATGTATATGGTGATACGAGGCAAAGGGTTAGAGCTAGGGATAGTGTATCCAGTGTATATAGTATATACCTCTACATTCTGTATGTATATGGTGATATGAGTCGAAGGGTTAGAGCTAGGGATAGTGTATCCAGTGTATATAGTATATACCTCTATATTCTGTATGTATAGGGTGATACGAGGCAAAGGGTTAGAGCTAGGGTTAGTGTATCCAGTGTATATAGTATATACCTCTATATTCTGGATGTATATTGTGATAGGAGGATAAAGGATTACAGCTAGGGATGGTGTATCCAGTGTAAATAGCATATACCTCTATATTCTGTAGGTATGGGGTGGTATGGGAGATAGTGAGTAGATGGTTAAAGATAGGGATGGTGTATCCAGTGTACATAGTATATACCTCTATATTCTGTAGGTGTGGGGTAATATGAGGGATAATGAATGGATGGTTAGAGCTAGGATTAATGTATCCAGTATATATAGTATATACCTCTATATTCTGTATGTATAGGGTGATACGAGGCAAAGGGTTAGAGCTAGGGATAGTGTATCCAGTGTATATAGTATATACCTCTACATTCTGTATGTATATGGTGATATAAGGTGAAGCGTTAGAGCTAGGGATACTGTATCCAGTGTATATAGTATATACCTCTACATTCTGTATGTATAGGTTGATAGGGGATGAAGGGTTAGAGCTAAGGATAGTGTATCCAGTGTATATAGTATATACCTCTATATTCTGTATGTATATGGTGATACGAGGCAAAGGGTTAGAGCTAGGGATCGTGTATCCAGTGTATATAGCATATACCTCTACATTCTGTATGTATATGGTGATACGAGCCGAAGGGTTAGAGCTAAGGATAGTGTTTCCAGTGTATATAGTATATACATCTACATTCTGTATGTATATGGTGATACGAGGCAAAGGGTTAGAGCTAGGGATAGTGTTTCCAGTGTATATAGCATATACCTCTACATTCTGTATGTATAGGTTGATAGGGGATGAAGGGTTAGAGCTAGGGTTAGTGTATCCAGTGTATATAGTATATACCTCTATATTCTGGATGTATATTGTGATAGGAGGATAAAGGATTACAGCTAGGGACGGTGTATCCAGTGTAAATAGCATATACCTCTATATTCTGTAGGTATGGGGTGGTATGGGAGATAGTGAGTAGATGGTTAAAGATAGGGATGGTGTATCCAGTGTACATAGTATATACCTCTATATTCTGTAGGTGTGGGGTAATATGAGGGATAATGAATGGATGGTTAGAGCTAGGATTAATGTATCCAGTATATATAGTATATACCTCTATATTCTGTAGGTATGGGGTGATATTGAAGATAGTGAATGGAGGGTTAGAGCAAGGGTTAGTGTATCCAGTGTATATAGTATATACCTCTGTATTCTGTAGGTATGGGGTGATATTGAAGATAGTGAATGGAGGGTTAGAGCAAGGTTAGTGTATCCAGTGTATATAGTATATACCTCTATATTCTGTAGGTATGGGGTGATGTGGGGGATAGTGAATAGAGGGTTAGAGCTAGGGTTAGTGTATCCACTATATACAGTATATACCTCGATATTCTGTATTTCTACTTCCTCTGTAGCTTCCTGCATATATGGACATCAGCTGGAATAAAAGGCTGCGTAAAACAGCTGGTCGCACTGGATTCCTGGAGAACAACGGGGACCGCTACGCCATCATCCAGTTATCGGATAAAGTCTGCGATTCAGCAGGTAGTCGTCACATCCGGCACAATTTATAGATTAGCTGTGATGAAATCTTCCCCACATCTTTACTCCTGATTGTTATTATATCCTGCTTTGTCCTTAGAACGACTCCGAGACACATTGATCCATGAGATGTGTCATGCTGCCTGCTGGGTCATCGATGGCAATGGAGAACTTGCCCATCACCAACTATGGGAGCAGTATTGTGAGAAGGTCGCACAGATCCACCCTGACCTTCCACCCATTACTGTATTCCACAGTTGGGAGTACCACTACCCGGTGGTGTACCAATGCTCAGGGTGTCAGTACAGGTAAGATACGACTCAAATAAACTATGGACAGACGGGCGTCTGATACTGGTCGTGGGTGTATGTGCTACTACCACTGCTTGCTTCATGACTTCTGCAATCAATATGAAGGGGCTCTGTCATTGATGTTGGATGTGTGTGTACCTTTAGGATCAGTCTTTAATATCTTTAATAAGCTTTATCTCCCACTCCAGAGTCGGACGTTGGACGGATTCTCTCGACACCGAGAAGTTTGGGTGCGGCTACTGTGAGAACAAGTTGGTTCTAGTAACCACAACCTGAGAAGATCTATCAGCGACCATCCAGCTCCATCAATAGTCCGATCATCGGCTCGGCCAAGATAGCAGCACACAGATGAAGTCATCCAGAAGACTAGTGGAAAGTCAAAATCTCAGTCTTCCACCATTTTTCGGGCGTCACGGTGACTCAGTGGTTAGCACTGGTGTCTGCAGCACTCAGGTGGTGGAAACAAATACGACCACGGACATCTGCATGGAGTTTGTATGTCCTCCCCGTGTCTGCGTGGGTTTCCTCCGGGTTCTCCGGTTTCCTCCCACACTCCAAAAATATACTGATAGGTTAATTGGCTTATTCCAAATTGTCCCTAACATGAATTATGGTTCTCCCTGTACAGCGCTACAGACTATGTCATCGCTATATTATCGAGGGGAATCAAATTCATCATTAAATACAAATGCTTTAAACAAACTTATTATTGTAATGTTGCCTTGTGTCAGTCATTTCATACACAGATTATTTCCAAAAAAGTTATGTCCTATAGTGGGACGTCTGAAGGTGAGATTCCGCCATACCGATGGCCAGGGACAGGCATGCGGGTGCTAACACCTATATGGACTGGCAGGACAGGCTTAGACTGGTAATATACAGCGTATACACCCACAACGACTCACACACATCAAACCAAGCAAAGTCATCAAGTTTCAGAGCTCCCATAGAAATTAATGGTGATAGCCGCACATGCGCAGCCACCTTTCCATTTCTGACAGTGTGTAATGGGGTCGTTCTTGAGTTACATGTGGGTCCCTGATCTCAGCAATGGGACCTGCATCTATCAAACATTTATGACGTATGCTTTCGATAGAGGATGAAATAATGTCTTCAATGCGCTTCGTCACGTGTCCACGGGCATGCTCGCGATTTCTAATGCTGACCCTATGCTGCTCTCTGATTCAGTTATGTCACCAGCAACATAGTGCATTAAGCATTAATGCTTTAAAGGGCACAGCTCAACTTTCCATCCTAATGTGGCACCTCAAACGTCACAAATTTTTCCAGGGCATTCATAAGGGGTATCTCTGCATTATCGTCCCGAACGTGGAAACAGCTGATCAGCGGATGTGCACGGTGCTGGACCCTCACTGATCTGATATTGATGACCTATTCTAAAGATATTCCACCAATTATCAAACACCTGAATAACTTCTTTAATTAGTTTAGGGGAGTGATTGAACCATTTTTAAGCCAAACACAATCCTTAATATTTATTCTTCACCGGAAGGTACAATGTGTTAAAAAACAGCTGATTATGGGGCCCATGGGCATTACCAGTATAGGAGACCCGCTCCTTTCTAATGTGAACATTTTTTTATGAGACTCTCCTCCACGTCTCTTCCAAGGGGCATTGGAGTGACTCCCAATTTTTAGCAGCCCTTGCATTCACTGCATAGCAAACACAATGGGAGACCCACTTTCTAATAATGGGAACATTGTTTTCAGGAGGCCCTCTGACCTCCACGTCTTTTCCAAGGGGCATTGGAGTGCCTCCAAATTTTTGACAATCCTTGCATTCACTGCATAGGCAAACACAATGGGAGACCTACTTCCTAATAATGGGAAATTTGTTTTCAGGAGTCCCTCCTCTAAGTCTCTTCAAAGGGGTATTGGGGTGCGTCCAAATTTTCAAAGTGGTATTGGGGTGCGTCCAAATTTTGGGCAGCCCTGCCACTCACTGCATACGCAATAACAGTATAGGAGACCTACTCTTTAGTAATGGGAACAATAAAACATAGCCGGCTGATGGCTCTCTAAGAATAGTGAGGGCCGATTGCTGGCCCTTTAAGAATAGTAAAGGCCGCCTGATGAACATTGTTGACAGAAGTGACCTGGGAGTCAGAAATGCTTCCAGGGGTCTTTCCCATACTGTCCCCATGTCATTTTAGCACTGTCCCCATCGATTTGGGCAATTTGCAATCTTCAGACCGCCGGGGGGAGGCGCCTGAAAAATGCCCGAGTTTCCCATATACTTACATTGGGCTCGTTGCTCGGGTCGAGCACCCGAGTATTCCAATGTGCTCGGCCCGAGCATCGAGCACCCGAGCATTTTAGTGCTGGCCCATCACTACTCATAAGAGCACATTTATCTTTACAAACAACAGAACAGTGATAGCCATCACATCTGTGTTCTGATACCTTAGCTCCCCAATAAGACATGGGAGTAAATCAATACTTTACAAGCTGCTCTGTGGCTGGGGGCACTGGTAAAATAGTGTCTTATTGTCATGCAAGGTGAGGGAAGGAACAGTGTACAAGGACAGGAATAGGGGGAAGGGGAAGGGAGCCCAACATCTTGAGAAAGGGGGAGTGGAGACCCCTAGGCAGATCTAATATCACCCTGACTACTCTATCATACTTATATAGGTTCATCTCCAATCGCAGAGCAGGAAACTTAATCCCTGAATGTCCCTAGAGCTAGGCCCTAGGTAGGGAGGGACACTATATGAGGGGCAGCTTATGATAAGTGTTACTTCTCTTTTCTTTACATGATACCAGATTGATGGTGCTATTGTGGGCTGATGTTCTTCATAGACTTGTGTGAACAGCCCCTATTATATTCTTGCTCTGATGATTCAGAAGTTTGCTGTATATATGATACCTCTCTGTGGAGAATCAGCTTTAGGGATTCTCTTAACAATGTAAGAAAAAGAAAGATTAACCACTGCATGTGATAGGGGTTATATACGGGGCTCGGGTAATGATTGATAGAACTTATTCAGGAATTTATAAGCCCTACTAGCCCAGTTATTTGTAGTTATGTATTGTCTCTAAATTTCCCTAGAGCTGTCATTTTGCTTTATTGAACAGTTGTCGTCTTCTAATGTTTATTGAAATGGTCAGTCTCTGAATCTATACGTTCACTTCTTCCTATCTTTTTTCACGACTGTAGTTTTGTATTTATTAGGATAAATGTATTTATTAGTATAGAAGAATTTTTAGGGACATAAGGGACACCATCATTAAGCAGGGGCGCCACTTAACACAAATTATGGTGCCAACCTCCTCTGCCAGGAAGGTAGAGACATTAGGGATAAAGTAGGGACAGGTTTAGCCTGCACTCTCTCCTGATCAGTGTGTAACCTAATATGGATATTCCCTAATACTTTATTTTGTATTTTTGTTGTTTTGTCTATTGTGGATTGTTATAGTCCTTTTCAGATAATTTATTAAAAGTTAGATTTTAGGGGTCTAATCTTCTATAGGTTTTTCATGCTAAATTAGGCCCTGTTTACATATTTTTTGCTAAGGTGTTTAACTGAACACTAGTCAGGCCCCACTGTAACTAAAGAAAACAAGGTAAACAAACAAAGGGGATACATTTAGCTTGAGAAGACACCAGAGAGGTAGGGCCAACTGTCCTCCAAGCCAAGTCCAAGAATGAACTAGCTGGCTGCTAGTACTCCAGGCATAGACAGCAGAACATAGAACTATCACCAGTGACTCTCTGGAGACACAGAGTTTTTAACTACCAAGCAAGGGTGTGTCAACCAGCAGCAGAAGTTGGAGGTCACCGCTGGGTACTAAAGGAAGAAGGATATCACTACACTACAGAGATGAGAGGATTAAGAAGGTGTCTGTAATGCCAAGCGCAGTGACCTTCTACAGCCGGATCCAGAGTGACTGTCTCTCACACTTGATACACCAGTGATATCTGATAAACAAAAAAAAATAAAATGTTGTAGGTACGTTCTCCTGAAATGGTTGCAACAGTCACAACTCCTATAAAAGCATGTAAAGGCTGCTGCAGGATGTCACGCACGGTGTGGGAAAGACTAAGTGCAACACGAAGGGAAGAAGGGGAGGAAGCAAAAACACTAGGGTAAGTGGGATTGGAGACCCCTAGGCAGATCTAATATCACCCTGCCTACCCTACCATCCCTATATAGGTTCCACATTTATCTCCGAACAGGACCCTAAACCCTGGATGACCCTAGAGCTAGACCCTAGATAGGGAGGGGGAAGGGTGAGCACTGGTCAGGACCTACTACAAACTATAGACAACAAGGTAGACAAACAAAGGGGATTAACTTAGCTTAAGAAGACACCAGAGGAGTAATGCCAACTGTCCTCCAAGGGCACCAGAGAAGACGCTAGCCGATTGCTAATGCTCCAAGCCTGTACATAGAAGTATTACCGGCAATTCCCTGGAGAAAACGTAGTGTTTTTAACTGCCAGGCAAGGGTGTGTCAATCAGCAGCAGGAGGGAGATTGCCACTGGGTCATAAAGGCAGAAGGATTAAGAAGGCATCTGTAATGCCAAGTGCAGTGACCTTCTACAGCCAGGTCTATTACACCTGTCACACCCTTGACACAGGACCACCAATAAATTCACATGAAGAAAATGAGAGGAATACGGTGGTTCAGAGTCCGCACTGCCCAGAGTTCAAAAGGTGTAGTCGCACACAAGGATTAAGCATGAATGTGGTTTATTGTGTCAATGCGTTTCAAGGTCTCCAAACCTCTTCATCAGGACCAAACCACAATGATTTTTATATATATACAGTACAGACCAAAAGTTTGGACACACCTCATTTAAAGATTTTTCTGCATTTTCATGACTATGAAAATTGTATATTCACACTGAAGGCATCAAAACTATGAATTAACACATGTGGAATTATATACTTAACAAAAAAGTGTGAAACAACTGAAAATATGTCTTATATTCTAGGTTCTTCAAAGTAGCCACCTTTTGCTTTGATGACTGCTTTGCACATTCTTGGCATTCTCTTGATGAGCTTCAAGAGGTAGTCACCGGAAATGGTCTTCCAACAATCTTGAAGGAGTTCCCAGAGATGCTTAGCACTCGTTGGCCCTTTTTGCCAGCTCACCCCAAACCATCTCGATTGGGTTCAGGTCTGGTGACTGTGGAAGCCAGGTCATTTGGCGTAGCACCCCATCACTCTCCTTCTTGGTCAAATAGCCCTTACACAGCCTGGAGGTGTGTTTGGGGTCATTGTCCTGTTGAAAAATAAATGATGGTCCAACTAAATGCAAATCGGATGGAATAGCATGCCGCTGCAAGATGCATTGGTAGTCATGCTGGTACAGTATGCCTTAAATTTTAAATAAATCCACAGTGTCACCAGCAAAGCACCCCCACACCATGACACCACCTCCTCCATGCTTCACGGTGGGAACCAGGCATGTAGAGTCCATCCATTCACCTTTTCTGCGTCGCACAAAGACACGGTGGTTGGAACCAAAGATCTCAAATTTGGACTCATCATACCAAAGCACAGATTTCCACTGGTCTAATGTCGATTCCTTGTGTTCTTTAGCCCAAACAAGTCTCTTTTGCTTGTTGCCTGTCCTTAGCAGTGGTTTCCTAGCAGCTATTTTACCATGAAGGCCTGCTGCACAAAGTCTCCTCTTAACAGTTGTTGAAGAGATGTGTCTGCTGCTAGAACTCTGTGTGGCATTAACCTGGTCTCTTATCTGAGCTGCTGTTAACCTGCGATTTCTGAGGCTGGTGACTCGGATAAACTTATCCTCAGAAGCAGAGGTGACTCTTGGTCTTCCTTTCCTGGAGCGGTCCTCATGTGAGCCAGTTTCTTTGTAGCGCTTGATGGTTTTTGCAACTGCACTTGAGGACACTTTCAAAGATTTCCCAATTTTTCGGACTGACTGACCTTCATTTCTAAAAGTAACAATGGCCACTCGTTTTTCTTTACTTAGCTGCTTTTTTCTTGCCATAATACAAATTCTAACAGTCTATTCAGTAGGACTATCAGCTGTGTTTGCACCTGACTTCTGCACAACACAACTGATGGTCCCAACCCCATTTATAAGCCAAGAAATCCCACTTATTAAACCTGACAGGGCACACCAGTGAAGTGAAAACCATTTCCGATGACTACCTCTTGAAGCTCATCAAGAGAATGCCAAGAGTGTGCAAAGCAGTCATCAAAGCAAAAGGTGGCTACTTTGAAGAACCTAGAATATAAGACATGTTTTCAGTTGTTTCACACTTTTTTGTTAAGTATATAATTCCACATGTGTTAATTCATAGTTTTGATGCCTTCAGTGTGAATGTACAATTTTTATAGTCATGAAAATACAGAAAAATCTGTACGAGGTGTGTCCAAACTTTTGGTCTCTACTGTATATATATATATATATATACATACATATATACACTGCTCAAAAAAATAAAGGGAACACTCAAATAACACATCCTAGATCTGAATGCATGAAATATTCTCATTGAATACTTTGTTCTGTACAAAGTTGAATGTGCTAACAACAAAATCGCACAAAAATCATCAATGGAAATCAAATTTATTAGCCAATGGAGGCCTCGATTTGGAGTAACCCCCAAAATTAAAGTGGAAAAACACACTACAGGCTGATCCAACTTAGATGTAATGTCCTCAAAACAAGTCAAAATGAGGCTCAGTATTGTGTGTAGCCTATACGTGCATGTATGACCTCCCTACAACGCCTGGGCATGCTCCTGATGTGGTTGCGGATGGTCTCCTGTGGGATCTCCTCCCAAACCTGGACTAAAGCATCCGCCAACTCCTGGACAGTCTGTGGTGCAACGTGACGTTGGTGGATGGAGCGAGACATGATGTCTCAGATGTGCTCAATCGGATTCAGGTCTGGGGAACGGGTGGGCCAGTCCATAGCTTCAATGCCCTCATGTTGCAGAACTGCTGACAAACTCCAGCTACATGAGGTCTGGCATTGTCCTGCATTAGGAGGAACCCAGGGCCAACCGCACCAGCATATGGTCTCACAAGGGGTCTGAGGATCTCATCTCGGTACCTAATGGCAGTTAGGCTACCTCTGGCGAGCACATGGAGGACTGTGCGGCCCTCCAAAGAAATGCCACCCCACACCATTACTGACCCACTGCCAAACCAGTCATGCTGAAGGATGCTGCAGGCAGCAGATTGCTCTCCACGGCGTCTCCAAACTCTGTCACGTCTGTCACATGTGCTCAATGTGAACCAGCTTTCATCTGTGAAGAGCACAGGGTGCCAGTGGTGACTTTGCCAATCCTGGTTGTAACATCCCTGGCGGCGTGCTGGCATGGCTTACCACCTCCCACCATTCAAGACCGCCATCTTACCTATCAATCCAGGCTACACACTTTGCTCCAGTACCTGCTGTGTCTCTTGTCTGATTGCTTAGGGCGGCGGCGCGGCTGCTGCCTGATTCTTATATTTGCTGTGTGTGCACTCCTATTGCCTCCCCAGCCTATTGCTGTGAGTCACTGGATACTTAAACCCCCTCCATCCAGTAGGGGGTGCCTGAGCAACACTTTCATTCAGTGTGCTCTGTGCAACTGAGTTGCCAGGTCCTGTCCTGTATCTTGTTTGTTTCCGCCCCTGGGGGCTGTATACCCAGGCCTGTTACCTGTATCTGTGACTTCTAGTCTGTCTCTGCCACCCTGGGGGCTGAGTTCCCAGGCTCGCTCCTGTATCTTATTCCTGGTTCAGTTCCTGTCTGAACTGTGTCCTAGCCCATTACCTGTTTCTCTCTATGTCCGAACCTTCCCTTTTCCTGCAGTGTCTGAACCTGCAGCTAACTCCAACTCGTTGTCTCTGAACTTCTGTTTGTGAGTTTTGTGTACACTCGCTACTTCATTGTAAGTACCTTGTGTGTATCTGGTTCTGCTTGTTCACCGCACCTGCGGTTTTGCTCTGCCCTGCTTGTTCACCGCACCTGTGGTTTCGCTCTGCTCAGCTTGTTCACCGCACCTGCAGGTTTTGCTCTGCTCTGCTTGTTTACCGCACCTGCAAGTTTTGCTCTGCTCTGCTTGTCTACCGAACCTGCGGGTTTTGCTCTGCTCTGCTTGTCTACCGCATCTGCGGGTTTTGCTCTGCTCTGCTTGTCTACCGCATCCGCGGGATTTGCTCTGCTCTGCTTGTCTACCGCATCTGCGGGTTTTGCTCTGCTCTGCTTGTCTACTGCACCTGCTGGTTTTGCTCTGTTCTGCTTGTCTACCGCACCTGCGGGTTTTCCTCTGCTCTGCTTGTCTACCGCACCTGCTGGTCTTGCTCTGCTTGTCTACCGCATCTGTGGGTTTTGCTCTGCTCTGCTTGTCTACCGCATCTGCGGATTTTGCTCTGCTCTGCTTGTCTACCGCACCTGCGGCTCCGTTACTAAGTCCCAGTCTGTACAGGTCCATATTCTGCCTGTGTTCCTACCTGCCAGAACCCACCTGTCTGCATGCCAGCCGTGCCTGCCAGTGCCCACCTGTCTGCATGCCAGCCGTGCCTGCCAGTGCCCACCTGTCTGCATACCAGCCGTGCCTGCCAATACCCACCTGTCTGCATACCAGCCGTGCCGGCCGGTACCCACCTGTCTGTATGCCAGCCTAACCTGCCTGTTCCTGCATTCCCCGGTGTGGGTCAACAGCTGTGACCAGGGTCTGACCTGGAGTAGCACCTGGTACCTCTCCTCGGTTCCTCCCTGGTTCACGGAGTCGACTGAGTCACCGTGTGACCTTGGTTGGACCGAGTTGATACTTAGTTACACCCCTCCAAGCACTCCTCGGTTCATGGTCCAGTGGGATCACTAATCATGCTCACGCCAGTCAGTCTGGACGTGTGCGTAACACTGGTGTTCTGTGGCAAATGCCAAGCGTCCAGCACGGTGTTGGGCTGTGAGCACAACCCCCATCTGTGGACGTCGGGCCCTCATACCACCCTCATGGAGTCGGATTCTAACCGTTTGTGCAAACACATGCACATTTGTGGCCTGCTGGAGGTCATTTTGCAGGGCTCTGGCAGTGCTCCTCCTGTTCCTCCTTGCACAATGGCGGAGGTAGCAGTCCTGCTGCTGGGTTGTTGCCCTCCTACTGCCCCCTCCACCTTTCCTGGTGTACTGGCCTGTCTCCTGGTTAGTGTTGAGCCACCCCCGTAGTGTTCGAGTTCGGTTCGGTTCGTCGAACACCCGTGTGTTCGCCGAACTGTTCGTCGAACTGTTCGTCGAACACCTTCGAACACCGTTAAAACCAATGGCAGGCAAACAAAAACACATAGAAACACATAGAAAACACCTTTAAAGGTGTCCAAAAGCTGACAAACTGCTCAGAAGACATAACTAACACATGGAAAAGTGACAAGTACATATAGTCATGCGAAAATAAAAGAGGTGGAGGAGTAAAAGGAGGGGGAGACACAGATATAGGCATGTCATGCCCTTCTAAAATCCAAAAAGTGAGAAGCCGACACGGCCAGTCCGCTCCTGCCCGTGGCACCTCCGTGTCTGGATAATAAGAACTGTGAGTAAAGGCCCTGGACTGCATCACTGACTCCGTGTCATTACTGCTGCTGCCCTGCACCATCACCCCCATCCTCCGCATACACTGCCCTGAGGCTATACTCCTTCCGTGGGGAGTTATGCTACGCTCTGCTGCACCCACAACACCAGCCTCAGCAGTCTGCCCTGCAGCGGCGGTTCACTCTGACCGCAATCCACGGGTGTCGTAGTCGGACATTTAAACATCAAAACCACATAAATAGTTCCGCCACTGGTTTGACCACCCTGAGCCACGGAACCGGGTCGCCGCCACGAAGACTACAACCACCAGCATCCACCAAAAAGGGTCCGGCTCCGGGTGTCCCAAGGCCCAGGGGGTGCATCAGAACATTTTCATCACCTTTCACAATCACCAATGGGACAAGGCAGGGATGTCCTCTGTCCCCTCTCTTATACATCCTAGTGACGGAGCACCTGCTCTCATCAATTCGCCATAACCCCAATATTAGGTGGATTGAGGTGGGAGGCACCGAGTACAAGTGCTCTCTATTTGCTGATGATGTCCTAGTATATATCACTCAATCACATATATCCATCCATGCTGTTATGGCTGAAATAGATCACTTTGTTACATGGTCAAATTTTAAAATCAATGCAGCGAAGTCTGAGGCCCTCGATGTCTCCCTCCCCAAATCCATATAGGATTCCATCCAGTCCAACTTTCCCTTTGCCTGGCCCTCACAGGGTATCAAATACTTAGGAATTCCTATTCATAGAGACCTCTCCCATCTATGTTATCTTAATTTTGGGCCCTTTATTGAACAACTCCATACAGACCACGGTTGGCAAGTTAGAACTGTAAGATTCACTACGTGAACCACTGGTGTTTTGTGGAAAAGCACATGTACACTGCGTTCCAAATTATTATGCAAAAAGTGTTTAGGAGTGATAAGGGAAGAATTTGTTTGTTTGTCAGTTAAACTCATTGATGGTGATGTGTGTCAGGGCTCTTTATATCACTGTAAGCAATTGCAGACACCTGTGCTAATTAGTTTGGCAGGTGTGTCCAATGAAAGGCAAGACTACTTAAGAAGGCTCTCTCACATTATTAAGCAGCCTACATTTTCTGCCAAAATGGGAAAGAAAAAGGATGTGTCGGCTGCTGAGAAGCAACAAATTGTGGAGTGTTTAGGTCAAGGCATGACTACAATCAACATTGTGCGATGATCAGGATGAAGTGTCTTGGCAATCAAGAAGTATGTAGCTGATTCACAGTACACACGTGTGCGTGCTGATAAGGGCAAATTGAGGACTCTTTCCTACAGGCAATTACGTCAGGTTGAAAGAGCAGCGGCAAAAAAGCCTTGTCATAGCAGCAGACAAGTTTTTGAAGCTGCTTGTGCCTCCAACGTCCCCCGAACAACAAGATGCAGGGTCCTTCAGAGGTTTGCAGCTGTGCATACGCCATCCTGTCGACCTCCTCTATCCACTTCACACAAGCAGAAACGGCTCCAGTGGGCCAAACATTACATGAAGACTGATTTCAAAACTGTTTTGTTCACGGATGAGTGCCGTGCAGCGCTCGATGGTCCAGATGGATGGAGTGGAGGATGGCTGGTTGATGGACACCCCACGCAAACACGGCTACAGCGCCAACAAGGAGGACGTGGAGTAATGTTTTGGGCTGGAATCATGGGGAGAGAGATTGTCGGCCCCTTTAGGATCCCTGAAGGCGCTAAAGATGAACTCCATAATGTATGTGGATTTTCTCAAACAGCACTTCCTGCCATGGTTCAAGAAGAAGAACCGTGTATTTCACAGCAAGATCATTTTTCTGCATGATAATGCACCATCTCATGCTGCACATAAAACATCTGCATCTCTGGCTGATATGGGCATAAAAGGGGACAAACTTATGGTGTGACCCCCATGCTCCCCTGACCTCTACCCCATTCAGAACCTTTGGAGCATCATTAAAAGGAGTGTCTATGATGGCGGGAGGCAGTTCACATCTAAGCAACAGCTCTGGGAGGGTATTCTGTCCTCATGCAAAACAATTGAAGCAGAAACCATCCAAAACCTGACAAATTCAATGGACGAGAGAGTTCAGAAGCTCCTTTCGAACAAGGGGTCCTATGTGAAAATATAACATCACCTAGAATAAAGTTTTGAGTTGAAAACTGTTTGATTTCAGTTTCTAACAACCTGCTAATGCTTATAATTTCAAAAATGACCATTTTTTTGGTCTTTATTAAAATGAAAAGGTTGATCGAAAAGTTTGGGGGATCTAAGAGTGTGGCAACCCAGTAGTCATGATTACTTCGAATTCTGACAATATGAGGGTCATGCTGCAGGTAGTGCAGCAAGAAGGCACTTATGTGTCTTGCGCATCTCGGAGCCCCAAAATTATTTTCCGGGCTAGATGCAGCTAAAAATTATTATTAATTTTAAATCTGGTGAAGCTTTAGTATAGATGGCCTAATAGGATCAGTGCTGCACACTGCTACAAAGCCCAAATTATTTTCCAGTCAAGATACAGATAAACATGATTAGTAATTTTAAATCTGGTGGAGCTTATTATAGATGGCCTAATAGAATCAGTGCTGCACACTGCTACAAAGCCCAAATTATTTTCCAGCCAAGATACAGATAAACATGATTAGTAATTTGAAAGCTTAAAACGGTTGGTAGGGTGATTTTAACCAATCATCAAGCTTTTACTCTCCCCAGGATGACACAGGGGTAGAAAAGTCGTTTCGGATCCATGATTTGTTCATCTTTATGAACGTGAGTCTGTCTACATTATCAGTGGAGAGCCGCGTGCGCTTATCTGTCAGCACACCACCAGCAGCGCTGAACACACGTTCAGACAGAACGCTGGCTGCGGGGCATGACAAGATCTCCAAGGCGCAAGTGGCTAGCTCCGGCCATTTATCCAGATTGGAAGCCCAAAAAGAGCAAGGGTCCAGTGACACAGTCGTGGCTTCAATGTTTACTTGGAGATACTCCTGCACCATCGTCTCTAGGCGTTGACTATGTGTCAGACTTCTTGTCTCCTGTGGCCTTGCAAAGGATGGGCTAAAAAAGTGGTGAAATGATTCCGCAAAATTGATGTTACCAGCAGATACTGTGGTTCTGTTACGGTTTGAGTGCTGAACACTTGACGGTCCCACGGTTGGCAAGTTGGAACTGTGAGATTCACTACGTGCACCACTGGTATTTTGTGGAAAAGCACATGTAAGATTCTGCAACAGTCTCTGCTGATACTCCTGCATGCGTGCATCCCTTTCTATGGCAGGAATAATTTCTGCAAATTTACTTTTGTACCGGGGATCTAACAGTGTGGCAACCCAGTAGTCAGGATTATTTCTAATTCTCACAATTCGAGGGTCATGTTGCAGGTAGTGCAGCAAGAAGGCACTCATGTGTGTTGCGCATCCAGGAGCACCAAGTCCCTGTTGTGTTGGTGGCGAGGTAACAATCATGCTTCCTTCCTCTGTCCTCTCCCCCCAACCTCGCACAACAGAAATGTGATCAAGGTCTCCCTCATCTGATGAGTCTTCCATCAGTTCGTCCTCCACTTCTTCCTGGGCTCCTGCACCTTCCTCACTAGTTTGGCTGCTACCATGCGCCCTGGTAAAACCATCTCCCCCACCCTCACATGCCTGCCGCCTTGGTGCTGCCGACCGTCTGGACCTTGCAGATGTTAGCCCTTCCGCATACAACTCCTCCTCCTCTACTTCCTCCACCTCCTCTTGTGCCACCACCTGACTCCGAATTCTGTTTAACATGTGCTCCAGCATGTAAATCACCGGAATAGTCATGCTGATAATGGCATCGTCAGCACTAAACATCTTCGTCGCCATTTCAAAACTGTGCAGAAGGGTGCATAGGTCCCTGATCTGAGACCACTCCTCCAGCGTGATTTGCCCCACCTCTGAATCTCGTTGGCCCAGGCTATACGTCAGAACGTATTGCACCAGGGCTTGTCGGTGCTGCCACAGTCGCTGCAACATGTGCAGAGTTGAATTCCACCGGGTAGGCACATCGCATTTTAGCCGGTGAAGTGGCAGGCCCAACGACTTCTGTAGAGATGTAAGTCGCTGAGCTGCGGGATGCGAACGGCGGAAGTGAGCACACAGCGACCGTGCCCTCTGCAGAAGGCCATCTAGTCTGGGATAGTGGGCTAAAAATTGCTGGACAACCAGGTTCAACACGTGAGCCATACAAGGCACGTGTGTGACATTGCCCCGGCGAAGGGCCGCACCCAGGTTTGCAGCATTGTCGCACACGGCCTTCCCTGGTTTCAGGTCCAGTGGAGACAACCATTCATGAAATTGGTTCTCCAGAGCTGACCACAACTCCTCAGCTGTGTGACTCACATTTCCCAGACATTTCAATGTAAAAACCGCCTGATGACGTTGAGCCCTACTGCCAGCATAGTAAGGAGGTGTGCAGGATCCCTTCTGCGCAGTTAGAAAGCTTGTGGCATGACCAGACAGGCTTTGGGTGCAGGTGGAAGACCGAGAGGAGGTTTAGGAGGCAGAAGCAGTGGAGGAACTTTGACATAAAGAGGATTGACGCACAACTCGTGGGGACGGCAAGACTTGGACAGCAGCCCCTTGTCCTGCTGTCACCATAGTTACCCAGTGCCCAGTCAGCGACATGTAATGCCCCTGTCCATGCCTACTCGTCCAAGTGTCTGTGGTGAAATGCACCCTGTCACACACAGAGTTTCTCAAAGAAGCGGTGATGTTGTGTGCGACATGCTGGTGGAGCGCAGGCACACCTTTCTTTGAGAAGTAGTGCCGACTGGGCATCTGGTACTGGGGCACTGCGACGGACATAAGGTCTCGAAAATCCTCTGTGTCCACCAGGCGGAAAGGCAGCATTTCTGTAGCCAAGAGCTTGCAGATGGTGAAATTCAACCTCTTAGCTTTCTCATGGCCAGGAGGAAATGGTCTTTTACTTGTCCACATCTGAGGGACCGAGGGCTGGCTATTGTGCTTAGATGGGGTTGATAAGGGTGTCCCCGGCAAACTGCCGGTCTCTGAGGAAGATGCAGGCGGACATGTTAGGTTGCCTTGATCCAAAGGTGGTGCTATCGATGTCGGACAGCGCTCAACACCAGCTGGTGTTACCACCTCCAAAGAAAATGATGACCTGCCAATCACGCTGGCTGTTGCGGGTAAAGAGGTGGCAGGTCTGCGCCCCAAAACAGGTGTGACTGCTGTCCCCCCAGTCACAGAGGATGAAGAGGCCGCGGATGCACAAGATATGGCAGACGGTGGTTGGCCCGGCCGGCTAGGCCGCATTGTAGCACACTGAGCTTCCCACTGCAACTTATGCTTCATGTCCATGTGCCGGTTCATGCATGAAGTACTCAAACTATGTATTTTTTGGCCTCTACTTAGCTTTTGCTGACAAATGTTACAGATAACACGAGTTGGGTCATCTTTATCGATCTGAAAAAATGCCCAGGCTATGCAAGGCTTAGCACCCATGCGACCTGAAGAGCCACCACGACTTGTGGTGAGAGGCAGAGTTGTGTTTGAGAATGCAGTTGTTGACGTGCTTCCAGTACTACGTCTCTGTCCAGGAAGGCGCAACCTGACCTCGTCGTCACTAGCATCTTCCTCCACCTCCTCTGCTGACCTCATCTCTTGGTTGACTTTGGGTTGACAGTAAGTGGGATCTCCAACCTCATCATCATCACCCTGTGCGTTATCACACCCGTCGTCCTCAGAGCCAACCTGTTCCTGCCCTGACAAAAAACTAAAGTTGTCGCTCCAATCAGGTATTTGAGTCTTATCATCGTCTTCCACATTGTCTCCACCAACAGGAGTTACAGTTTGGGAATGAGGGTCTACATTATGGTCAGAACCTTCTGCGTCTGGTCCTGGATCCGACTCATAAAGATTCTGGGCATCAGTGCAGATCATTTCCTCGTCTGGATTCACAGAAGCGCTGGAGTCGACCTCTGATTCCCAGGCTATAGTATGAGTAAACAGCTCTGCAGACTCAACCATCTGTTCTACCTCATACTCAGACGAGCAGCTGGAGATTTGGGAGCTGTGAGGAAGCAAGTGCGATTGGGGTGACACCTTTGAGGACTGGAGTATTTGTGATGTTGAAGTTGATGTGGAGGAGAGCCCACTTAAAGGAGCACTTGATATCCGTTGAAGCACCTGCTGTTTTTGTGCCTCATCTGGAATTTGTAGTGATTGGCGTGGCCGTAAGAAAGGGATCTTATCACATTGTCCGCTAAAAGAAGTAGACATTTTAGTTTGGCTGGAAGATGGTCTTTCTTCTGCAGATGTTACTGTTGCTTTAACACCTACCCCACGGACACAACCTTTTTTCCCCTTCCCAACACGCCTATTCCCCTTTCCACCAGCAGCAGGCCTTTTTCCACTCATTTTGGTGGTTAACTAATTCACAACTCTGGAGTTGTTTGCACAAAAAAACAATGGATGGGAACCGAGCAGAGCTGAGTGGCCAAACTGTGGTATTAGGCCGAAACTATTGGCTGGGTTAGATGCAGAAAAAAATTATATTCAATTTGCAACCTGATGGAGGTCTGTATAGATGGATTAATAGAACAAGTCCCACACACAGCTAGAAGCCCAATATTTTTTCAGAGGTAGATGCAGAAAAAATATATTCAGTTTGCAACCTGATGGAGGTCAGTATAGATGGACTAATACAACAAGTCCCACACACAGCTAGAAGCCCAATATTTTTTCAGAGGTAGATGCAGAAAAAAATATATTCAGTTTGCAACCTGATGGAGGTCTGTATAGATGGATTAATAGAACAAGTCCCACACACAGCTAGAAGCCCAATATTTTTTCAGAGGTAGATGCAGAAAAAAATATATTCAGTTTGCAACCTGATGGAGGTCTGTATAGATGGGTTAATAGAACAAGTCCCACACACAGCTAGAAGCCCAATATTTTTTCAGAGGTAGATGCAGAAAAAAATATATTCAGTTTGCAATCTGATGGAGGTCTGTATAGATGAATTAATAGAACAAGTCCCACACACAGCTAGAAGCCCAATATTTTTTCAGAGGTAGATGCAGAAAAAAATATATTCAGTTTGCAACCTGATGGAGGTCTGTATAGATGGATTAATAGAACAAGTCCCACACACAGCTAGAAGCCCAATATTTTTTCAGAGGTAGATGCAGAAAAAAATATATTCAGTTTGCAACCTGATGGAGGTCTGTATAGATGGATTAATAGAACAAGTCCCACACACAGCTAGAAGCCCAATATTTTTTCAGAGGTAGATGCAGAAAAAAATATATTCAGTTTGCAACCTGATGGAGGTCTGTATAGATGGATTAATAGAACAAGTCCCACACACAGCTAGAGGCCCAATATTTTTTCAGAGCTAGATGCAGAAAAAAATTATATTCAATTTGCAACCTGATGGAGGTCAGTATAGATGGACTAATAGAATGATGCTATGCCCAAAAGATTTTACTTCACTAGGTGCAGTAAAAAAATTGGTATTCTATACACAGGTGGTATATCTTGCAACACAGATAGGCTACTCCACTGACTAACACACTCTGCAATAGGCCAAAAAGGATTAGCTTTGCTAGATTCAGCCAAATGCTGTGAAAAAAACTTGCACAGCACTGGCACAGACCTGCCTGGCAAAAACTGATAGGAACTGATGTAACCTAGTCCTGAAAAGGACTCCAATTACAATTAGTCTTTACTCCCACAATCTATCTATTTAAGAGCACAGACCTGCCTGATAAAAGTCGTAGGAAATGCTGTAACCTAGTCCTTAAAAGGACTGCAATCACAACTATTCCCTACTCCCAAGCTATCTGTAGATTTGTGCGAAAATTGGCTTGAAATTAACAAGGTATAGAGCACACAGCAACAGCGGTGCCGTCTAACACGCAGCTGCAGCAGTGAGAAAATGGTGGCGACGGGGAAAATGGCTGGGTCTTATAGGGCAAGGACATGTGACATACACTGCCAATGACACATGCACTTGCTTGTGTGAAAAAAAGCACTTCGCTCCGTGTGTGCGCTGCTGATAGGCTGACAGATTGCACCTCCCCACTGCAAATGCGGGAAAGAGAAAAAAAAATGGAGATCTTCATTGTTCCTGCAGAGATCCATCCCCTGCCCCTCCCTCCACCCCGCTGTACACTCAAACTGCGTATTAACATTAATTTTCATCATTACTGAGAAAAAATCCAGTTATGATTTTGGTGCACGAACAGTTATCGAACATAACCTCGAACAGCCGAATTTTTCTCAAATTGTTTGTGTTCGCCGAACGGCTCGAACACCGCCCAAAACAGCTCGAATTTGAGATTGGCGAACAGTTCGAGTAGAACAACGCTCATCTCTACTCCTGGTAGCCTCCAGCCTCTGGACACTACGCTGACAGACACAGCAAACCTTCTTGCCACAGCTCGCATTGATGTGCCATCCTGGATGAGCTGCACTACCTGAGCAACTTCTGTGGGTTGTAGAGTCCGTCTCATGCTACCACGAGTGTGAAAGCACAACCAACATTCAAAAGTGACCAAAACATCAGCCAGAAAGCATTGGTACTGAGATGTGGTCTGTGGTCCCCACCTGCAGAACCACTCCTTTATTGAGGGTGTCTTGATAATTGCCAATAATTTCCATCTATTGTCTATTCCATTTGCACACCAGCATGTGAAATTGATTGTCAATCTGTGTTGCTTCCTAAGTGAACAGTTTGATTTCACAGAAGTTTGATTCACTTGAAGTTATATTCTGTTGTTTAAGTGTTCCCTTTATTATTTTGAGCAGTGTAAATATATATATATATAAATATATATGTGTGTATATACTGTATGTAATTGGTAAACTTATCGGCACCTTCAACCAGTATGTACAGCAAGTGTGAACAGGTGCAAGCTGCTATGACTGCATAATATGCAAACAAAATTAGATACAGTGGGTATGGAAAGTATTCAGACCCCTTTAAATTTTTCACTCTTTGTTTCATTGCAGCCATTTGGTAAATTCTAAAAGGTTCTTCATTTTTTTCTCATTAATGTACACTCTACACCCCATCTTGACTGAAAAAAACAGAAATGTAGAAATTTTTGCAAATTTATCAAAAAAGAAAAACTGAAATATCACGTGGTAACAAGTATTCCGACCCTTTGCTCAGACAGTCATATTTAAGTCACATGCTGTCCATTTCCTTGTGATCCTCCTTGAGATGGTTCTACTCCTTCATTGGAGTCCAGCTGTGTTTAATTAAACTGATACGACTTTATTTGGAAAGGCACACACCTGTCTATATAAGACCTCATAGCTCACAGTGCATGTCAGACAAAATAAGAATCATGAACTCAAAGGAACTGCCCAAGGAGCTCAGAGACAGAGTTGTGGCAAGGCACAGATCTAGCCAACGTTACAAAAGAATTTCTGCAGTATTCAAGGTTCCTAAGAGCACAGTGGCCTCCATAATCCTTAAATAGAAGAAGTTTGGGACCACCAGAAGTCTTCCTAGACCTGGCCGTCCAGCCAAACTGAGCAATTGTGGGAGAAAAGCCTTGGTGAGAAAGGTAAAGAAGAACCTCAAGATCACAATGGCTGAGCTCCAGAGATGCAGTAGGGAGATGAGAGAAAGTTCCACAAAGTCAAATATCACTGCAGCCCTCCACCAGTCACGCCTTTATGGCAGAGTGGCCCAACGGAAGCCTCTCCTCAGTGCAAGACATATGAAAGCCTGCATCGAGTTTGCTCAAAAACACATGAAGGACTCCCAGACTATGAGAAATAAGATTCGCTGGTCTGAGACGAAGATAAAACTTTTTGTTGATAATTCTAAGCGGTATGTGTGGAGAAAACCAGGCACTGCTCATCACCTGCCCAATACAATCCCAACAGTGAAACCAGGGAAAATTTGGGCCGAATGACCTCTTTAACTGGATTAGTAATATCAGCCTGCAGTGGGCGAATTTCCTTCTGCTGATTATGAATAATAGGCAGTAGACCACGATGATTTTTTATTTAATTCTGTAGTTTACACATAATGTACACTGCGGGTGCTGACTAAAACTCCCATCATTGTCGCCTGATCATGATCATCTTAGGGAGACAAGGCGTTAGATGATAGGTAACTATATCTGTATTTTTTATTTTTAATTCAATATGTATTTATTTATTTTACTTTAAGAACAGGCCCTGGCTGATGACTACTTCCATCAGCGGCGCCTGCTCTCGCCGTTATTAGTGAAAGCAGGCATAGGCTGATCTGATGGGAGTAGTACACTCATCAGCCAACGCCTGTGACCCGCGGTAAGCTTTTTACCGTGGGTCATAGTCACAGCTGCGGGCTCACACTGACATCTGACAGCATGATCCTGTAGTGCTCTAACTGGTGGTAACGATGTTACCGCCGATCAGAGCTGCCAATGTTTCTCATGCTGTCACACAGATGACATCATGAGAAACACAGACTTCCTGAGGATTGCTAGAGAGGCAAATCCGAACACTCGATTGACTGCAAAAGACCTTCAGAAAGATTTATCAGACCCTGGACTTGTGGTACATTGTTCTACTTTTCGGAGACACGTGCACAAATATGGCCTTCATGGAAGAGTCAAGAGAAGAAAACCTCTCCCGCATCTGACGCGCCCCCTGGGCCTGTGCTGTGCAGGGGATAACCGGAGCCGGATCGCTGGGGGTTGTAGTCCTCCGTGGCTGTGACCCGGTCCGTGCCCAGGGCGATCAAACCAATGCCAGTCTGAGTGTGATAACAAATGTCCGACTACGCCACCCGTGGATTGCGGTCAGTGGGGACCGCCGCTGCGCTGCAGACCTTTGAGGCTGATGTTGTATGCGCAGCCAAGTATGGGATAACTCCCCACGGGAGAAGTATTGCCTCAGGGCAGCTAGTGTGGATGATGAGAGTGATGGTGTGAGCGTCCCAGTATTAATGGTGCTGGTGCGGCGATGAAACACAGAGAAGTGTGGTGCAGTTAAGGGTCTTTACTGATGGTATAACGCAGACCCTCCCGGGAGTACTGGCTAGCAGTAGAGGCCTGGTCAGTTTGAGAGCTAGCAGGATCTCCCCTTGGCCAGGTGGAGTTGTAGGCCTCCCCGTCTCTCTGCACTCTTTCCTGGCTACCTTGCTGTGTGCGGGTAGAAGTAGCCCACGTCCCTGAGTATACCGTGTGGTGCTCACCCGTATGGCCGGTGACTTGGGGCCTTCCGTTAGCCTCCGCTTCATGATGGCAGTGCTGTTCCCTTGCTTGTGACCGTGCCTCTGGGCTTCTATGGCCAGAGGACATGGAATCCCCTGCCGGTTGGATTCTGCTGCTGGACCTGGATGTCCACACAGCCTCGGACTCCGTGTCCGGGTTTAGTATCTTTAGCCAAGGCGAGCTTTCTAGCTTCCAGCCTCTGGCACTCGCTCCTGCTCCTACAGAGCTTCTAGTTCTCGCTTTCCCTCTCCAGGCTCTGACTCTCAGACTCTGTCTGTCCTAATCCCGCCCCAGACCCAGTTTATAAGGGCAGATTCCTCCCCTCCCAGGTCTGGGCGGGCAGTGTTGCATGCTTAGGGCTCCTGACCAGAGAAACCTCCCACTTGCTCTCAGACATAATATTTCTATTACTGTGGCAACAAGACCCCTGGGGTGCCACACATCCTTATCATAAAAATCAGCATCAGAAGTATGCAAAAGAACATCTAAACAAGTCGGATGCATTTTGTAAACAAGTACTGTGGACCGATGAGGTTAAAATAGAACTCTTTGGCCTCAATGATCATAGGTATGTGTTGAGAAAAAAGGCACAGAATTTCAGGAAAATAATATCTCGCCAATCATTAAGCATGGGGGTGGATGAATCATTGCTTTGGGGTTGTGTTGCAGCCAATGGCACGGGGAACATTTAACGGGTAGAGGGAAGAATAGATTCAATGAAATTTCAGTATAATCTCTTTTTATTGAAATAGAAATAGACATTAACATATATAACATACATTAATAAATGCCGGTGTTTAGTCATCATGGCGATCAAAATAACATATTCTCTATCACTTCTCTGATAAGACTCGTACACCTCTTATCTAATAATGTAAATGACTCGCCCCCTGGGCCGTGGGGCTCTCGGAGTCGGGCAACAGGGCAATAATGGGGGTAGTAGTGGCAACCCGGTCCGTGGCTCAGGGTGGTCAGACCAAATGTTGTGGCAGTCTATTTATATGGTTTTGCAATGTCCGACTACGCCACCCGTGGATTGCGGCTATTATGAACCGCCGCTGCAAGGCAGTCCCCTGAGGCTGATGGTGTGTGCAGCTGAGATAGTATAACTCCCCACGGGAAGAGTGTAGCCTCAGGGCAGTGTAGTAGATGGTGGGGGTGATGGTGCAGGGAGTCCCAGTACCGTTAGTGCTGGCGAAGTAAGAAGCACAAAGACAACATGTTGCAATCCAGGGTCTTTTACTCACAGTTCGTATACTCCAAGCCACTTCTGTACAGGTAGTGACTGCCCAAGCCGTGCCACGTCCACCAGGTGAGGGGCTCGGTCAACTCCCAGGCAATTCAGAAGCATGGCACAGGACCCCCTTCTGTCCTTTCTCTGGCTCGTGCCCCACCAGTGACCAAACTTCTGTCCAGCTGTCGCGGATTTATGCGGGAAAACGTGGGCCCCGTTTCCCGCTATCCTATATGGTGCCTTCCTAGCAGGTTTAGTGAGGGGTCGCACCAATATATGATCACAACCTCCGGTTCTTGGCTGAGGATTATTTGCCTCCACCAACTTGGGATCCGGTACCCTTTCCTTGCCTGACCCGTCACCCGTAATTTCCTGGGTCTTTAGGGTCCCTTCTTCCTTTGTGTTCCTGGGCCTTTCTCTTCGGTTCCTTTCTCTTTCTGTTCTGTTCCTTTCTTTCTCTCCCTCTCGCCCTGCCCGTGTCCTAGGCCTGGCTCTGGAGCAGAACTCCAGCGGAGCCTCTGCTCCCCTCTGCTCCCCTCCTCCTCCACTCTCACTTCCTCCTCACAGACTCAACTTCTCTCTACTCTTTTAGAACTAAGATGGTGCCCACCTTATATACCTCCTCCTCTGTGTCTGAGCCCAGGTGACCTGCAACCAATGAGCTCCTTCCTATGCCCAGAAACCAGCCCCTATCTGCTCCCACATCACTAGGGTCCCCCCCCCCCCTCTACTCCAGCCAGGGACATAGTCAGTCGTGCTCGCATACTAATGGGAGCACCGTAGAGCTGTCCCCCGGAAATGAGGAGTGTATATGTGTGCAGCTAACTGAGCCCTGGTCCATACTCCAACCTTACCCGGGAGTGGAATACCACACCTCTGGCAGAGGTGCAATATCCCTGTAGCGGCCGAACCCTCGGGGCGCTACATAAACATTACTTTTAATCATATCCAACAGTGCAGACAACTACATAAATCAACAATACAACAGTACAAAAACAAAAAGAGAAAAAAGAAAAAAAAGAAGGGGTGGTGAGGGGGGAAGAGGAAAAAGAGAAAGAAAGATAAGAAAGGAGGGTAGGATTAGGAAATTGAAGAGGAGAAGGAGAACATAAACTAAGGCTCATTTTTAGACTCTCTAATTAGTTCCCAGCACCAACCCAGATCCAATTCACCAATTTATCAGTCTCTCACTCAAACAGCCTGTGAAACTCCGATGAGTCCTGAAACAGAATCCAGACACTCCAGATCTTCCTGAATTTATCAGCACATCCATTAAAGTCAGCAGAAAGTTCCTCCATTCTGCAGATATTAAACATTTCATTTTTTTGAGATCCTTTTGATGAGGGCAGGATAGAAAGCCGAGCTTTCTCAGGACGATTTTCGACCCTACTTCCGGTAATTAGATTATAATTGGAAAATATTTTTTCCCACAAAGGTTTGATCTTACTACACTCCCACCATATGTGAAGCATAGATCCTTTTTCCACTTTACATCGCCAACATAAGTCTGAGGCTGCCGGAAATATGGTGTGAAGTTTTACTGGATACTGGTACCATCTTGCCATAATTTTGAAATTTTTCTCCTGCGCATAACATGTGACCGACATTTTGTGTGTAAACAAGAATCCTTTTCCCCAATCTGTTGAAGATATGACTACCCCCAATTCTTGTTCTCACATGTGTTGAAATTGTAACTTTCCTGAGATACTTTCCCTAATCAAATAATTATAAAGCAGCGATATTATATGATTGGGGGGAGATTCCTGTAAGAATAACCTCTTAAAAGAAGATGGTATACACTGGAATGGGGGTGCCAACCTCTGAGAAAACAAGAATGATTGCAACTGTAAGTATTCCATCCACAGCAATTTTCTAGACAGAGACCTATCCTGTAATGTATTGAATGACTGTATTTTACCATTTTCTAATATATGTAGGAGGCGAGTGTCCTCCATAGCTCTCCATCCCAAGAAAGATTCTCTCAGATATCCAGGAGGAAAGGAAACATTAGAGAAAAGTGGCGTAAGAGGGCTGAATGTTCTAGAGGGATGGTATTTTTTCATAGTTGCATGCCAAATTTTAATTGTTCCCCTAGTCAATTCTGTCAAGCCTCCTATCGAGAAAACATCAGAGGCAAAAAGCCAAGGAAGGTGCTTCAAAGTTTGCTGAAGAAGCTGCATGGCGAGAAATGGGAACAGTTTGAAAAATGTATAAAAAGCGGGGCAATATATCGGTTTTTACTGCGTTCATTTTACCAAACCAGGATAGTCTCAGTTTACTGTAATTCAGTAGGTCTTTATATGTACGATCCAAAAGCGATTGGTAATTTAGTGCAAAAAGTTTTGAAAACTCAGGAGAAATGAGCACGCCTAAGTATTTTATCGCTTCTGACTTCCATTTAAAAGGGAAGTTATCCATTACATGTTCAACTTCTCTCTGTGACAGCGATAAATTTAATGCCTCCGATTTTGAATAATTAACTTTAAAATTACTCAGGATCTATAAAACTCCTTCATTAAAGCAGGAAGAGATGTCTGAGGCTGAGACACATAGAGGAGAAGGACATCTGCATATAATGCTGTCTTATATGTGATGCGACCCCTGGGCCGTGGGGTACTCGGCAGCCGGGCCTCTGGTTGCTGGGGGATATCACGGTAGCTGGCCCGGTCCATGACCCAGGGCGGTCAGTAAAAGGGGGGATACTTTATAGGGGATTTAAGAAAGCGTTCGTGACGCCACCTGTGGATTGCGGCTAGAGGGAGCCGCCGCAGCGGAACAGTCCTCTGGAGCTGGTGTTACGGCAGCAGGGATGGTGTGGCTCTCCACAGGTAGAGGTAGCTCCAGGGCAGCATGGGGTGTAATGGTGGTGGTGCAGGGGAGAGAGACGGCAGGACGGTCCCGGAGGAAAGACGGACTCTCACACGGGGGTAAGCTTCAGTTCCTTTACTGGTGATGTTGCAGGCACGGTCCAGGGTACTCCAGGCGAAGGGCACACTTTTGGACTCTCCCCAGTGAGCGGGTATAGGGCCTCCTGATCCGTTGCTTTATTCTCTAAGCTTCTGACCTGCCTGGAGCTAGGCCTAGCTTGGTTACTGTCTCTCTTTGCACCTGCTGACCTGGTGGTATGGCCTTCTCTTTGGAGATCACTCTGCCTGGACGCTGGGACCTCCGTGACTCCTAGCCCTGGTACTGTAAGCAGCGTTTGGTGAACCTGGGACCTGTAGTCCTCCAGGGGTTCCGGTTGTTCTTACTGGGTATAAAGGGTCCCTGTAGGCGCGGACCCGGTGTCCGGTATATATATATCTGCCCCCTCCCTACTTCTTCCTTCTCCTCTCGCCTTCGGCCACACTCAAGGCCCTCACACGTGCTGTAGACCTTGGTTCGCCTAAGCACAGCAGCCAGCGTGCTGCTCTCTTCACTGCTTTCTGAGCGTCAGCACGCTCTCTGCTCAACTCTGAGCTGTGTTCCTCTCTGTGTCTGAACACTAAACTGAGCTGCCTAGCTCCACCCTCCCTATATATATCCCTAACGGGCTCCCTCTGCTGGTCTGAGGTGGTAAGGTGGAGGTGCGTGAATGTGTGAGGGCCTCTTGTGGAGAAGTCCATCCATGCACCTTTCTGGGTTCTGTGACACCAATGTGCAGCAGGGTGCCACATTCCCCCCTAGTAAAACTCAGTACTTCTGGACTGAAGCATTTTTCTCAAACAGGTTTAAACAATAACATTTCTTCCCTTTATGGGAGGCACTTTCCTTGAACGTTGCAGGTGACATTATAATACAATAATTACAACTATAAATAACAATAAAGTTACAGTCAGTCCCGTAACTTGGTGTCCATTTCACCAAAGAAAGAACATGAGGGACCCGCCTGAAAACCCTCAACGTAGGCTCTGGGCGTGGCTACAGGGCATGGGTGATCCAGGTGCTGGACCACGTCTTCGGCCACGCCAAATGGGTTTTTGTTCCGTGGTCTAATAAGGGGCACTCCAGGGAGCGCAACTATGTACATGACAGTTTTTGGGCTGCTCACAGTCCTCAGGTACTGAGTCCTTTATATATAACCTTACGGGTAACCAAATAAACACATATATTTCAGTTTATACAATAAACATGATGCAATATCCTACTGGGTAACTATTTATACTGCAGGTATTTCTCTATTTACTCCCTATACCTGACAGGGGTCTGGCCTTTTCTGCTACGTGATGACCTACGTAGTACGGGGATGCGTGTAGTGTGGATGCTTGTGTAATTTCCCGCTCTATGGGTTGGTGGACTGCAAGACTGCCTTAACCTCTCTACGGGACTGGCAAGTACACTGCTTACTGGGCCTTCTGGCTCTGCTTCTACCGGTGATCCTTCTTCCGGGGATTCTTCCTGAGCAGGCTCTTCTGGGGCACTTACAGGTTCTACTTGCAATGGAGGGTCTTCTGGCTGTTGGTAGAAGTGTAACACAGGTATTATTACCGCTCCATCCAGTTGAGGCCAATCTGCCGGGAAATCTCCTAAGACAGTATGGAGTACTTCTTCTTTAGGCTCCTCCGGTACGGTGAGAGGCACTTCCTCCTGGGGCTTCAGCAGACTTGGGCACAACTTCAGATGGTCTCTTGATACCGTTGCAGTTGTTCTTCCTCCGTCTTTGCTAATTAGACAGGTTTTCCTATTGTCGAACCTGGAATTCAACACAGTGTAAGGTTCCCTTTCCCACTGGTCGTCAAGTTTGTGGCTTCTTCTCTTTCGTTTCAACACAACTTCTCCAGGTGTCAAGGGTTCGGCTGGTGCACTCTTGTTGTACTGTGCTTCCTGCTTATCTCTCACCCTACTTAGACTGTTTTCGACACAGGCCTGTACTCTCTTGTACTGCTCCTGTCGAGTCGCATCCCAGTCTTCAGTGGACATATCTGCTTCCGGCTCTACCACTCCAAGCTCCAGGTCCATGGGCAACTTTCCGTGTCTTGCTCTCATGAGGTACGCTGGAGTACAATTGGTGGAACTCACAGGTATGTGATTGTACAGATCTACCAGGTCAGGTAGTTTGTCTGGCCACTGGTTTCTTTCCTCTAGAGGTAAGGTCTTCAACAGGTCGATGACTATGTTATTCATCTTTTCACATAACCCATTGGTTTGGGGGTGGTACGGTGTAGTCTGGATCTTCTTACACCTGTACAGATGGCAAAACTCTTTGAACATCTCGGCTTCAAAGGCAGGGCCTTGATCCATCAGCACTTTTTCCGGGTATCCATGGGGCCTGCAGAAGTATGCTTGAAATGTCCTTGCTGCTGTTTCTGCCATCAGATCCTTGATGGGGGCTACCACCAGGAACCAGGAGTAGTGATCCACCATGGTCAGGGCATACGAGTAGCCTGACCTGCTGGGTGACAAATTGACGTGATCCAGGGCAACGATCTCCAGGGGCTTGGTTGTCTTGATGGACTGCAGGGGTGCCTTCTGGCTGCTGTAGTCTTTTCTTCTGAGACTACAGGGTCCAAAATCCCAGCACCACCTCTCTATGGAGCTTCGCATTCCAACCCAGTAAAACCGACTCTTCAGGAGAGTTTCCAGCTTTTTCCAGCCAAAGTGCAATGCTTGATCGTGGTAGACCTCCAATACCATCTGGATGTCTGTCCTGGGCACTATGATCTGCCATACCATCTCATGGGTCCTGGGGTTAACATACTTTCGGCACAGTTTCTCTCTATAGATGAACAGCCGGCTTCTCTCATTCCACAGTTGCTTGGCTTGTGGAGACGCGTCCTTCTCCAGAGAGGAACCTTCCTGGGTTATCAGTTCTATGATATGGCTGACAACCGGGTCGCTGTCCTGGGTCTCCTTCCAACTGTGGTGAGGTAAAGGGTTTAGTGTGTTACCACGATACCTCCTGGAGGTGCGCTGCTCGTGGACCATCCCATTTCTATGGAAGGCAGGTAGCTCAATCTCCTGCAGGTCATCCACTTCTTCTTCAATGTCCGACTGGTGAGGCTTGTGGCCTGCCCGGTACTTGATGGTGAACTGATAGTTTGACAGACGGGCCATCCAACGCTGTTCCATGGCTCCCAACTTAGCTGTCTCTAGATGTGTCAAGGGGTTGTTGTCAGTGTAAGCCGTAAACTTACTGGAGGCCAAGTAGTGCTTGAATCGTTCAGTGATGGCCCAGACCAAGACCAGGAGCTCCAACTTGAAGGAGCTATAGTTTTCTGGATTCCTCTCGGTAGGGCGGAGCTTCCTGCTGGCATAGGCAATCACCTTCTCTTTGCCATACTGCTTCTGGCTTAACACAGCTCCTAGTCCCTCATTGCTGGCATCAGTGTACAGCAGGAATGGTTGGCTGTAGTCAGGGTAGGTCAGGATTTTTTTGCCAGTCAGGATCTCTTTCATCACTGCAAAGGACTCAGCCTGCTCTTTACCCCACTGGAAGGGGGGGTTCTTGCCTCTGTTGGACGGTATTACCAGGAGATCTTGCAAAGGTGCTGCCTTCTTGGTGTAGTCCTTTACAAACCTCCGGTAATACCCAACCAGTCCCAGGAACTGACGTACCTCCTTGAGATTCTTCGGCTCCGGCCATTTCTGGATGGCAGTGACCTTCTCCGGGTCTGGTGCTACTCCTTCTGGACTGACGATGTGCCCCAGGTACTGAACCTTCCGTTTGAGCAGGTGGCACTTGGAAGGCTTCAATTTCATCCCATGCCGGGACAATGCTTCAAATACCTCCACCAGGTGCTTCAAATGGTCCTCATACGTCTTGGAGTACACTATCACGTCATCCAGGTATAGCAGCACGGTATCGAAGTTACGGTGTCCCAAACAGCACTCCATCAATCTCTGGAACGTTCCAGGGGCGTTGCAGAGTCCGAAAGGCATACTGTTGAACTCGCAGAGTCCCATCGGGGTAGTGAAGGCCGTCTTCTCCCGGTCCTCCTCAACAACTGCTACTTGGCAGTACCCACTAGTGAGGTCAAGGGTAGAGAAGTAATTTGCAGGCTTTAATGCAGCCAGGGATTCCTCTATACGGGGCAAAGGGTATGCATCTTTATGTGTTATGCGATTTACCTGTCTGTAATCTACACACATCCTCATGCTTCCATCCTTTTTCCTGACCAGGACCAGGGGAGCTGCACACGGGCTACAGCTATCTCTTATTACCCCTGCCTTCCTCATGTCATGCAACATTTCCTTCGCTTTCTGGTAGTGTGCTGGTGGGATTGATGGGTGGATGGTCATCTGTGGGTATATAGTGTTGTACCCCTTTAATCCTCCCGAAATCAAGTGGGTGTTTGCTGAATACCTGCTCGTATTCCTGGACCACCCTGTATACACCTTGTTTTTTATGGACTGGAGTGGCGTCAGTCCCAACATGGAGCTGTTGACACCAATCCTCCAACTGAGCTTCGGAGTCATTGTAGACCACTGTATCTGGTGGGGTCAAGGATTCCACTGTGTGTATGGCGTTGTTATCGTTGTTATCCACAGTATACAACCTGGCGACAGTGGCATATCTTGGTAATTTAACTTCATCCTCCCCATAATTTAGGAGTCGTACGGGTACCCTCCCATTGCGTACATCAACCACCCCTCTGGCAGTTAAGAGTGTAGGTCTGTGCTCCGAACTAATGGGCTCCACTACTGCCTGATAGTTCTGTCCTTTGAGACCTATTGCTGCTCTACACCAAATAAGCATTTCACTCATCGGGGGAATCATAATGGGTATCGGGTCTGTGACCCGTACATTAGCAATTTCACCACCTGATAGCTTTACCTGTTGCTGGTACATAAGGGCTCGGATCTCTTTCTGGAGCACCCTCCTCTGCCCTGGTTTGGCGGTGTCAGCAATCTGTTGGAGCAAAAACAACACTTCTCCTAAACAGTTACCGACAATATTCGTACCAAGTATAATATACAAGTCTGTATCACCAGGATTAAACTCCACTACAATCAGCCCTTGGTCCTTTAGTTCCACTCTCCCCACCTTCACTGTCACATTCTTAACCCCTACTAGGTTAAGAGAAAGGCCGTTAGAGGCATACACGGAGAGGTTCGGGGCTGGCGGCTGGAGTTCGTCTAAGGACCAGAACCTTTTGTAGAGGACATCAGGCATGATGGTTACCTGAGATCCAGTGTCCAGCAGGGCAGGTGTCGCGATGCCATCCAGCACAATGGACAGGAAAGGTCTTCCTCCCACGAACCGATGGTACCAGTTTGATGGGCCTGCTTGATTTACTCCTGGGTGTCGGCCCTCGGCCCAATGGTTTGCTTGTTTAAAGGACAGTTCCGCTCTGTGTGGCCTGCCTTCTGGCAGCGGTAGCAGATGAACTCTCCTGGAGGGCGACGTTGGTCGTTGGTCCTCCCATGGAGTGGCGTTGTCCTCCTCTGGGGTGGCGTTGTCCTCATACGGGGTGGCGTTGTCCTCCTTTTCTTCTCATCCAGGGGACATCCTCAGGGCTGTCGGCGAGTAGTATCCGTCCTTCCGGCTCAGGCTCATCCTGTAGCTACAGGGTGCTGAGGACAGTGGCCAGGGTTTTACTTAACTGGCGCACTTCATAGCGCAGGCTGTCCAGCTCGCTAGGTGGCACTGTTTGCATCTTTGTTTCCACCGTTAGTGAAGGAGCAGTGGGTGATGCGGGCACTGGGGTGGCCCCACCCTGGTAACGCTGGATAGCAGTATCTGATGTTTCCAGGGCTGCAGACCCTTTATAGCCTCGTCCTTAAGGGACGAACCTGTTTCAGGGCCCGCAGGGCTTCCTGTAAGCGCCAGGCATAGTCCCGGACACTGTCCTCAGGTTTCTGGACACAGTGGTAGAACCTCATCCGGAGGTCTGTCTCAGTGCGGTTTTCAAACACAGTTTGCAGTCTCTTAAAGATGATGAATACTGATTCCGAGTCTGTGGCTGGCTAGGTTTCAATTTCCCGCTCTGCGGCACGAGTCAATTGTCCCAGCACAACAGCAGCTCTCTGTTTACCGGTCATAGAATACATGTGTAGCACACCGCATATTTTCCTCTTGAATCCGGACAGGGTGTCCGGTTTTCCATTATACTGGGGAAGCCATTTCTGTTAGAACCCTTCTGTTTGTTTTTGTTTCTATCTTGTGTTTTGCGGTCATGTGACCATCTTCCTATATATTCCAGCTACGCCCTTCGGGCCTTGCTGGTCTTCAGTGTTGTTTTGACTGTCTCTCTAGCCAGCTGCTTTTGTGCCTATCTATCTCTAGTTTGCTTGGTCCTCTGGACCTCTAGTACTTTTGTCAGTTTTTATTTTGCTACAGGAAGATGGCGGACAATGGCGAGAAATCTCGGGAATGGCGGGAAAACTTCACCACAGTGAGTATTACAGTCTCTTAAGGCGCACAGTACCCGGTGGCAACGGGCATGGAATCCTGTTCGTGACGCCAAAGCTGATGCGCCCCCTGGGCCGTGGGGTACTCGGCAGCCGGGCCTCTGGTTGCTGGGGGATATCACGGTAGCTGGCCCGGTCCGTGACCCAGGGCGGTCAGTAAAATGGAGGATACTTTATAGGGGATTTAAGAAAGTGTTTGTGACGCCACCTGTGGATTGCGGCTAGAGGGAGCCGCCGCTGTGGAGCAGTCCTCTGGAGCTGGTGTTACGGCAGCAGGGATGGTGTGGCTCTCCACAGGTAGAGGTTGCTCCAGGGCAGCGTGGGGTGTAATGGTGGTGGACCAGGGGAGAGAGACGGCAGGATGGTCCTGGAGGAAAGAAGGACACTCACACGGGAGTAAGCTTCAGTACCTTTACTGGTGATGTTGCATGCACGGTCTAGGGTACTTCAAGCGAAGGGCACACTTTTTTACTCTCCCCAGTCAGCGGGTATAGGGCCTCCTGATCCGTTGCTTAATTCTCTAAGCTTCTGACCTGCCTGGAGCTAGGTCTAGCTTGGTTACTGTCTCTCTTTGCACCTGCTGACCTGGTGGTAAGGCCTTCTCTTTGGAGATCACTCTCCCTGGATGCTGGGACCTCCGTGACTCCTAGCCCTGGTACTGTAATCAGCGTTTGGTGAACCTGGGACCTGTAGTCCTCCAGGGGTTCCGGTTGTTCCTACTGGGTATAAAGGGTCCCGGTAGACGCGGACCCGGTGTCCAATATATATATATCGGGGTGAGCCTGGTATGCTCCTCTGCCCCCTCACTACTTCTTCCTTCTCCTCTCGCCTTTGGCCACACTCAAGGCCCTCACACATGCTGTAGCCCTTGACTCGCCTAAGCACAGCAGCCAGCATGCTGCTCTCTGAGCGTCAGCACGCTCTCTGCTCAACTCTGAGCTGTGTTCCTCTCTGTGTCTGTGACTCGCCCAGGGGAATGGGGATAACTCGGTACCCGTGCCTTTAGCCTGGCCTTTAGGGATGTCGCGGTGGTCGGCTCCGGGGCCCTTACCCTGGGGTCGCTCCTTAAAAAGGGTGGATATTTGTTAATTTTAAGATAGAGTTTGTGATGCCACCTGTGGCTTCTGGTGAGGATCACCAGCGCTGCGCAGTCCACTGAGGCCGTTGATAAGGCAGCTCGATGGTATAGCTCCCCACAGGTGGAGATAGGCCTCAGGGCAGTGTATGACGGGGAATGCAGGACAGGCGAGACCGAGCCAGGTCCGAGCAAGAATAGGGACAGACACGATAGTCACTTCAGTACATTTTACTGATGGAAATTCAGGCACATCCCGGAGCGCTGTAGGGTGAAGGGTGCATGTCAGGATCCTCCCCAATGAGCGTTTTTTGGGCCTCCTGCTTCTTGCCTCTGCGTAGTAAGTTTCTGACCTGCCTGGAGCTAGGCCTAACTTTGTCTCTGTCCTGCGCTGGCTGACCTTGTGGTAGGGCCTTTTCTTGGATTACACTCACCTTAGCTGCGGGCCTATGTGTCTCCTGGCTCTGTTACGTATCAGCACTTTAGCGATCCTGGGACTTGTAGTTCTCCAGGGATTCCGGTTTATCTTACTGGGTCGTGGAGATCCCGGTAAGCTTCGGACCCGGTGTCCGGTAACCGCTTCGGGGTGAGCCAATTAAGCTCCTCTGCCCCCTATGTGCTAACTCTCTACTCGCCTTCGGCCTACTCGGGCCCTCACTAGGCTACTCACACTAACGGCAGCTTGCCGCGCTTCACCGATCTTATGGCGCCAGCACGCCTAAAGCTCACCACTCTGAGCTACAACTGAGTCTGGATCTGGATAAGCTCCACTGCAGGATAGCAATTGCAGGAGCTGGAACAGGCTTTTGTCCTTTGAGGTAACTCCTCTCAGGCTGTACTGGACTCACTGCTAAACCAGAATAGACTAACTCTGACTAACTGCCGCCTGGCTCCACCTTCCCTATTTATCTATCCCTAACGGGCTCCGTCTGGTGGTCTGAGGTGGAAGGTGGAGATGTGTGAATGGTTATGGGGGCCTCTTGTGGAGGAATCCTTCAATACACCCTTCTAGGATCTGTGATACCAAGCACAGCTGGGCATCACATTTGAACACTAAACTGAGCTGCCTAGCTCCACCCTCCCTATACATATCACTAATGGTCTCCCTCTGCTGGTCTGAGGTGGTAGGGTGGAGGTGTGTGAATGTGTGAGGGCCTCTTGTGGAGAAGTCCATCCATGCGCCCTTCTGGGTTCTGTGGCAAGAATGCACAGCAGGGCGCCACATATGTCCTGGTACCTATTTTAACCCCATGAATATTGCTGTTTTTCCTTATTGCATTGACCAAGAGTTCCATCACTATCACGTACAGAAGGGGGGACAGAGGGCACCCTTGTCTAGTCCCGTTTCGTATCGCAAAAGGTAAGGACAAGGTTCCATTGACCCTAACTCTAGCAGTAGGGCCAGAGTACAGGGAAAAAATTAACTGTAAAAATTGTGGTCCAATGCCTATTTGACATAATGCCTCCTTCATAAACCCCCAATGAACCCTGTCAAAGGCCATCTCTGCATCAACAGATAAAAGGCCCATATATATGGAGCAACTTTTAGCTTTAGAGATTAGCAACATGCTCATAATAGTGTTGTCTCTTGCCTCTCGGCCCTGAATAAATCCTACTTGATCCTACTTGATCAGTATTTATAAGAGAGGGCAACAATGGGGAAAGTCTTTCTGTTAGTATTTTTGAGAGTATTTTAATGTCCACATTTATTAATGATATGGGTCTATAATTAGCTGTGATTGTAAGATCCTTACCTGGTTTAGGGAGAACGTTAATATGAGCTTCCAATGATTGGGGGACAAAACATGTCTTATCATTTAATGAATTAAAGGTTTTGTTCATAACAGGGGATAGCTGAGTTTTAAGGGACTTATAGAATGCTGGAGTAAATCCGTCTGGCCAGGACTTTTACCAGATGGTGTAGATTGAATTGCAAGATTGACCTCCTGCTCTGTAATGTCCTTTTCCAGTGCCTCAGAAACATGACTATCTAAAGAGGGTAAAGAAGTATTTTGTATGTACTCCTTAATTCGGATAGATAGGTCAGAAGGGGAGAGATCAGAGTATTGCCTTTTAATATTTTACATCTTCTCATAGTTTGAGCGGAATATGTCAATGATTTCTGTAGGATTATGAGCATCCTCCCCATTTTGTTTTTTGATATATGGAACGTATGCCGCCACAGAGCAAGGGTGAAGCAACCTTGAGAGTGCCCGTCCACATTTATCTGACAATTCATAAAAAAAAGTTTTTAATTAGCTCCCTGTGTCTTAGATATTTTTGGTCTAGCAAGATCTTGAGAACATTCCTTTTTTCGGATAATTCTGCAAGAGTGTTAGGCGACAATGTAGGTTTATGCGAGACCTCAAGTGTGTGTATCTGTCTCAAAAGGTCATTTACCTTTAGAGTTCTCTCCTTTTTGAGTTTTGAACCATGCTTAATCAACACGCCTCTCATGACACATTTTAAAGTTTCCCATTGCAGAGGTATTGAGGTCTGATCTGCTTTATGAATCTGCAAAAAAGAATCAATAGAATCCTTTAATTCTGCCATACAGATTTTGTCGTTTAGAAAGTGATCATTCATTTTCCATGTCCATGAACGCTGGACCAGGGAGGGTACAGTGTCCATTTTAGGACATGATCAGATATCAAAATCAAGCATCGGAATGATGTCAGTTTGAGGCTAAATACCCTGTCTAACAAGTGATTCTGACAAGCGATCCAGACAAGTAATTTTGACAAGTGATTTTGACAGGTGATTCTGACGAGTGATTTTGACGAGTGATTTTGATGAGTGATTCTGACAAGTGATTCTGACAAGTGATTTTGACAAGTGATTTTGATGAGTGATTTTGACGAGTGATTCTGACGAGTGATTCTGACAAGTGATTCTGACAAGTGATTTTGACAAGTGATTTTGATGAGTGATTTTGACGAGTGATTCTGACGAGTGATTCTGACAAATGATTTTGACAAGTCATTCTGACAAGTGATTCTGACAAGTGATTTTGACAAATCATTCTGACAAGTGATCCTTACAAGTGATTTTGACAAGTGATTTTGACGAGTGATTTTGATGAGTGATTCTGACAAGTGATTTTGACAAGTGATTTTGACAAGTGATTCTGACAAGTGATTTTGACAAGTGATTTTGATGAGTGATTCTGACAAGTGATTCTGACGAGTGATTCTGACGAGTGATTTTGACAAGTGATTTTGACAAGTGATTTTGACGAGCGATTCTGACGAGTGATTTTGATGAGTGATTCTGACGAGTGATTTTGACTAGTGATTCTGACAAGTGATTCTGACGAGTGATTTTGACAAGTGATTCTGACAAGTAATTTTGACAAATGATTCTGACAAGTGATCCTTACAAGTGATTTTGACAAGTGATTTTGACGAGTGATTCTGACAAGTGATTTTGATGAGTGATTCTGACAAGTGATTTTGACAATTGATTTTGATAAGTGATTCTGACAAGTGATTTTGACAAGTGATTTTGACAAGTGATTCTGACAAGTGATTTTGACGAGTGATTTTGACGAGTGATTCTGACGAGTGATTCTAACGAGTGATTTTGACAAGTGATTTTGACAAGTGATTCTGACAAGTGATTTTGACGAGTGATTTTGATGCGTGATTCTGACGAGTGATTCTGATGAGTGATTTTGATGAGTGATTTTGATGAGTGATTCTGACGAGTGATTTTGACAAGTCATTCTGACAAGTGACTTTGACAAGTGACTTTTACAACTATAATAATAATAATAATAATAAAAAAAAAAATAACTTCGCTGATGGGACTTGAACCCAAAATTCTGTATTCCAAATCCAGCGCACTAAGCACTAAGCTAGAAACTCAGTTGTGAAAGCTTTGGATTTGTATTTGCTTATATAATTTTCAGTGCAAACTGGTCTATAACTCATTGGGACTTATGCACAGACTTCAAGCAAGCCAAATTCAAATGATGTTTGATTTTGATGTGTGAGTCTGATGTGTTACTTTCTTCAAACATCAGAATCAAAATCATAATGACTTTTAGTCACCCTGAGTATTTTCATGGTTAATGTCATAAGACAAGAAAAGCTACAAGCTACTATTACTTGACAGGATACCGCAATGGTAAAACATCAGCCTCTGAAATTACAGTGTCAGAATTCAAATCCTGATAGAAATACATTTTTTTTTTTTAAATTAATTATGCCTATTTAGCACACAAACTACAGGGGTGTTTTACTTTTAATATCTGACACTCTGATTGTCATCCTGACGTGTTACGAGTTTCAGACACGCTGTCTATTTGCATGTTAAATTACATAGCCAAAGTAAATCACTTGGCAGAATCACTTGTCAAAATCACTTGTCAAAATCATTTGTCAAAATCACTTGTCAGAAACACTCATCAAAATCACACGTCAAAATCGTTCATCAAAATCACTCGTCAGAATCACTCGTCAAAATCACTCGTCAAAATCACTCGTCAGAATCACTCGTCAGAATCACTCGTCAAAATCACTCGTCAGAATCACTCGTCAAAATCACTCGTCAGAATCACTCGTCAGAATCACATGTCAGAATGTCAGAATCACTCGTCAAAATCTTTCACAGTCCTTATCTATGAACTAATCCAATATTTACAGCCAGAACTGTTTACCTTTCTCCCACAGTAATAGCTCTGCTTTACATTACCTGTCTCATCTATTGCATTATTTCTGTGTCCTATTGTGTATAAATATGTGACTCTTCAGATTTTGTGTCATACTATGCCTGATGAAGAGACCTGAGTAGTCTCGAAAGCTTGCAACTTGTTACCATCTTTTCAGTTAACCATTAAAAGGTATCAGCCACTGAGGACTCTCAAATCTTAATATTTTTCTAATAATTTTTCCATGGCTAGCACAGTACAAAAATATATATTTTCCCTGATGTAAACATAACACCATCTGTAATAAGCTAAAGTTGAAAAGAGGATGGCTTCTACAAATGGATAATAATCCTAAACACGTCAAAATCAAGATCTTCACTGGTAAAGCCCCCCACTCATAACACATTAGGTAGCTGTCAGCCAAAAGATTGTTCAACTGACAGCCATCTCTTCTGAGCCCCTTATATACAAGAACGCTCAGCTTGGCTCCTGTGTTCTCTATGAGAGCGACTAATAAACTCCACTGTCAGCAGCTTATCTGCTGGAAAACAGAATGAGCTACCATTGGAAATACAACATGCAGGCTCCTTCTCTCCTCCAACATCATCTGTAGGGTACTTTCATATGACTGTATTGTCGGTCCCAGTGTTTTCCGTGAAAAAACTGACAGAACTAGACACAGACAGATCTAGGTCCATTGGGCTGTTTAGATAAGTGTTTGAAAAAAAGCAAGTGAAAAAAATCATAGCACGCATAGGTTCTTCCTTACAATGGATGAGAGTAAACCATTCAAGTCCAAAGGTGCGCAAAAAAACAGATCCCATACAGATCATCCATATAGCTTCCATTTTTTTATGGATACATTTCCATTATTAACCTAGAAAACTGTATTTGGTCTTGTAAATGATAATAACTGTTGATGGAAAAGAAGGATGGTGTACAGACCACAACTGACCACCAAACTGATGAAAATCATCCATTTTTCTGGATGAAAAGATAAATGTCCCTTTCTTGTCTGATGTCAGATTCTCGCTGCTCCACAGTCTGGGAATTCTGCTGGATTTTTTATTTTATAATGCATCAAATGTTTTCTCCTGGTGAAAGGTCTGGACTGCAGGTGGCCGGTTCTTCACCTGAACTCTTCCTCTTCGATGCCATGCTGCTGTGATGGATGTAGTATGTGGTGTAGCATTGTCTTGCCAAAATATGCAAAAAAAGATCCAACAAATACACAGAAAAAAAGTATGCAAAAAGAGGGATAACCTAAAAATCTAAAAATAGTCAATGCTTATTAACATGCAAGACATATTAAAAATATTTAAAAAGCACAAATGGCTGTAAGCCTGTAACATAAATTTTCTAGACCACAGCACTATAGTGCTACGATCTACCCTGTCTGTCAATAAGGTAATTTAGGAACCCAAAAGTTAATACCACCTTAATACAGATATATTACTGTATAATGTAGCAATAATATGAAAATTGTTACATCAATGACCCAGGCCCTAAAATAAGGGCAAGTATTAAAGTGTATAGTGGGTTAAAGATATACACGCCCAATAAATAATGCACAAAAGCACAAAATAAAAGATGATAAAGAGGAGTGTATACAACAATTGTATGATAGAGTCAGAAAAGTTGCAGAAAAATCCTACTGCCGGCACAATAGCAAATAGCCACACAGAGTGAAGGTAAATGTGAAGTTTGTGCCACCTGGGTCATAGATATAACAATTTTCATATTATTGGTATAGCTGTGATTTGGGGTATATTATAATATACCTTTATTAAGGTGGTATCAACTTTTGGTTTCCTAAATTACCTTATTGACAGACAGGGTAGATCCTAGCATTATAGAGCTGCGGTCTGGAATATTTGTCATTTGTGCTTTTTAAATATTTTTAATATGTCTTGTTTGGCTTGTATGTTAATATACATTGACTATTTTTAGGTGATCCCTCTTTTTGCAACACCTCTGTATAAGGCTCATCATTGATCACTCCTTTCATGTGTAAGCTGCCCGTGTCAGAGGCACTAATGCAGCCCCAGACCATCAGAGATGCAGGAACTAAGCGCTGATAACAAGCTGGATGGTCCCTCTGCTCTGCAGTCTGCAGGACAAGGCGTCCACAGTTTCCATAAATAATTTCATATTTTTATTCATCCGACCTCAGAACAGTTAATATCTTCTGATCTGATTTCTATGTTCTGCAGTGAATATAATATGGCTAAAAGAGATTTCCAAATCATTACATTCCTGTTCTCTTTATACATTTACACAGCGTCACAAGTTTTTTGGAATTGGGGTTGTAAATATATCTATAAATATTTCTATCTACATGTGTACATCCATCAGAATAACTGCTCTTAGCGATGTCACAATATCAGAGTTCTAGAATGTTGATGTCACACAAGTCATGAAGTCACAATATGAAGAACTGATAAAACTTCTGCTCACGGCCTCCTCCACTGAGGGTTATAGAATTTGTGGAGTGAGGATATTTTTGCAATTCTGATTGAGTGAGCAAAATGTCTGAGTATAAGCACAAACGTCGCTTTATTATTGAGTCTATTACAGAGAGCAGCGGTATTGATGACCAGGTGAGTGGCGGATTCTGGAGTATGTTGTCTATTTGAAATTCTGGAAATTTGAAGACTTTTTTTTTACTTTTTATTATTTCCTTTTCCCAGTTACTGGTCAATAAAAAATGCCGCAGAGTTTTTGCGTCCAACACAGAGGACAGCAGCGTTGATGAGAATCTCCATCAGGTGAGCGCTCACTTCTCTCCAGCACTGTCTGCGGCTCTGGGGGTCTACTGGAGATCAGGGGACGCCCCATTCTATGATTATGCCACTGTATCGCTGCTAATCCTTCATTCTCAAGGTCTTTATATTTCTTTATTTCAGTCTCATCCACTTATTTCAAGGTCTCCAAGGAGCCTTGAAGATGAAGATGGTGGCTCTGGTCCCCACCTGCTATACATAGAGTCAGGCATGTAATAAAGCGTCTGGAAGGATCATAAATTCCTTCCTGTAAAATAAGAAAATTCGATTTTTATTGATTAGGAAAACTGAACGACACAGAAGTAAATGACGATGTTTCTTCTTTTCTCCAGAGCCCAATTCTCCCCGATTCAGCTTTGTGCAGGAGGAGACAGCAAGGTAATGTATTCCTATATATCCGTTTTATCTGGGTCATGTTCATGATATCTGGTCGCTAGATGGCGCTATTATTAGCATATTTTCAGATAAGGTGTCAGCTGTGTGTCTGCAGGTCGTGTACGGTCTTAGTATATATCCAGTAGTGATGTGTGATCCTCTTTGATGCTTTGTTACCAGGAGACAGGAGCGTCCCATCAATTACTGTTTCCTGAGAAATCTGTCTTCATCCACGTCCAAATATGTCACCGACTTCCGTAAGAACAAACAGGAGCTGGTACGACGTCTGTACAAGTTTTATAACAGGACCGTCTTTGAGAACCAGGTATTCAGTTATAACACACAGCTTGGAATAGGGTTATAGGGGATGAAGGTTTAGAGCTAGGGATAGTGTATCCAGTGTATATAGTATATACCTCTATATTCTGTATGTATATTGTGATATGAGGTGAAGGGTTAGAGCTAGGGATAGTGTATCCAGTGTATATAGTATATACCTCTACATTCTGTATGTATAGGTTGATAGGGGATGAAGGGTTAGAGCTAGGGATAGTGTATCCAGTGTATATAGTATATACCTCTATATTCTGTATGTATATGGTGATACGAGGCAAAGGGTTAGAGCTAGGGATAGTGTATCCAGTTTATATAGTATATTCCTCTATATTCTGTATGTATATGGTGATACGAGGCAAAGGGTTAGAGCTAGGGATAGTGTATCTAGTGTATATAGCATATACCTCTACATTCTGTATGTATATGGTGATATGAGGTGAAGGGTTAGAGCTAGGGATAGTGTATCCAGTGTATATAGCATATACCTCTACATTCTGTATGTATAGGGTGATATGAGGTGAAGGGTTAGAGCTAGGAATAGTGTATCCAGTGTATATAGCATATACCTCTACATTCTGTATGTATAGGTTGATAGGGGATGAAGGGTTAGAGCTAGGGTTAGTGTATCCAGTGTATACAGTATATACCTCTATATTCTGGACGTATATTGTGATAGGAGGATAAAGGGTTACAGCTAGGGATGGTGTATCCAGTGTAAATAGCATATACCTCTATATTCTGTAGGTATGGGGTGGTATGGGAGATAGTGAGTAGATGGTTAAAGATAGGGTTAGGGTATCCAGTGTACATAGTATATACCTCTATATTCTGTAGGTGTGGGGTAATATGAGGGATAATGAATGGATGGTTAGAGCTAGGATTAATGTATCCAGTATATATAGTATATACCTCTATATTCTGTAGGTATGGGGTGATATTGAAGATAGTGAATGGAGGGTTAGAGCAAGGGTTAGTGTATCCAGTGTATATAGTATATACCTCTGTATTCTGTAGGTATTGGGTGATATTGAAGATAGTGAATGGAGGGTTAGAGCAAGGTTAGTGTATCCAGTGTATATAGTATATACCTCTATATTCTGTAGGTATGGGGTGATGTGGGGGATAGTGAATAGAGGGTTAGAGCTAGGGTTAGTGTATCCACTATATACAGTATATACCTCTATATTCTGTATTTCTACTTCTTCTGTAGCTTCCTGCATATATGGACATCAGCTGGAATAAAAGGCTGCGTAAAACAGCTGGTCGCACTGGATTCCTGGAGAACAACGGGGACCGCTACGCCATCATCCAGTTATCGGATAAAGTCTGCGATTCAGCAGGTAGTCGTCACATCCGGCACAATTTATAGATTAGCTGTGGTGAAATCTTCCCCACATCTTTACTCCTGATTGTTATTATATCCTGCTTTGTCCTTAGAATGACTCCGAGACACATTGATCCATGAGATGTGTCATGCTGCCTGCTGGGTCATCGATGGCAATGGAGAACTTGCCCATCACCAACTATGGGAGCAGTATTGTGAGAAGGTCGCACAGATCCACCCTGACCTTCCACCCATTACTGTATTCCACAGTTGGGAGTACCACTACCCGGTGGTGTACCAATGCTCAGGGTGCCAGTACAGGTAAGATACGACTCAAATAAACTATGGACAGACGGGCATCTGATACTGGTCATGGGTGTATGTGCTACTACCACTGCTTGCTTCATGACTTCTGCAATCAATATGAAGGGGCTCTGTCATTGATGTTGGATGTGTGTGTACCTTTAGGATCAGTCTTTAATATCTTTAATAAGCTTTATCTCCCACTCCAGAGTCGGACGTTGGATGGATTCTCTCGACACCGAGAAGTTTGGGTGCGGCTACTGTGAGAACAAGTTGGTTCTAGTAACCACAACCTAAGAAGATCTATCAGCGACTATTAAGCTCCATCAATAGTCCGATCATCGGCTCGGCCAAGATAGCAGCACACAGATGAAGTCATCCAGAAGACTAGTGGAAAGTCACATCTCAGTCTTCCACCATTTTTCGGGCGTCACGGTGACTCAGTGGTTAGCACTTGTGTCTGCAGCACTCAGGTGGTGGAAATAAATCCGACCACGGACATCTGCATGGAGTTTGTATGTCCTCCCCGTGTCTGCGTGGGTTTCCTCCGGGTTCTCCGGTTTCCTCCCACACTCCAAAAATATACTGATAGGTTAATTGGCTTATTCCAAATTGTCCCTAACATGAATTATGGTTCTCCCTGTACAGCGCTACAGACTATGTCATCGCTATATTATCGAGGGGAATCAAATTCATCATTAAATACAAATGCTTTAAACAAACTTATTATTGTAATGTTGACTTGTGTCAGTCATTTCATACACAGATTACTTCCAAAAAAGTTATGTCCTATAGTGGGACGTCTGGAGGTAAGATTCCGCCATACCGATGGCCAGGGACAGGCATGCGGGTGCTAACACCTACATGGACTGGCAGGACAGGCTTACACTGGTAATATACAGTGTATACACCCACAACGACTCACACACATCAAACCAAGCAAAGTCATCAAGTTTCAGAGCTCCCATAGAAATGAATGGTGATAGCCGCACACGCGCAGCCACATTTCCATTTCTGACAGTGTGTAACGGGGTCGTTCTTGAGTTACATGTGGGTCCCTGATCTCAGCAATGGGACCTGCATCTATCAAACATTTATGACGTATGCTTTCGATAGAGGATGAAATAATGTCTTCAATGCGCTTCGTCACGTGTCAACGGGCATGCTCGCGATTTCTAATGCTGACCCTATGCTGCTCTCTGATTCAGTTATGTCACCAGCAACATAGTGCATTAAGCATTAATGCTTTAAAGGGCACAGCTCAACTTTCCATCCTAATGTGGCACCTCAAACGTCACTAATTTTTCCAGGGCATTCATAAGGGGTATCTCTGCATTATCGTCACGAACGGGGAAACAGCTGATCAGCGGATGTGCACGGTGCTGGACCCTCAGTGATCTGATATTGATGACCTATTCTAAAGATATTCCACCAATTATCAAACACCTGAATAACTTCTTTAATTAGTTTAGGGGAGTGATTGAACCATTTTTAAGCCAAACACAATCCTTAATATTTATTCTTCACCGGAAGGTACAATGTGTTAAAAAACAGCTGATTATGGGGCCCATGGGCATTACAAGTATTGGAGACCCGCTCCTTTCTAATGGGAACATTTTTTTATGAGGCCCTCCTCCACGTCTCATCCAAGGGGCATTGGAGTGACTCCCAATTTTTGGCAGCCCTTGCATTCACTGCATAGCAAACACAATGGGAGACCCACTTTCTAATAATGGGAACATTGTTTTCAGGAGGCCCTCTGACCTCCACGTCTTTTCCAAGGGGCATTGGAGTGCCTCCAAATTTTTGGCAACCCTTGCATTCACTGCATAGGCAAACACAATGGGAGACCTACTTCCTAATAATGGGAAATTTGTTTTCAGGAGTCCCTCCTCTAGGTCTCTTCAAAGGGGTATTGGGGTGCGTCCAAATTTTCAAAGTGGTATTGGGAGGCATCCAAATTTTGGGCAGCCCTGCCACTCACTGCATACGCAATAACAGTATAGGAGACCTACTCTTTAGTAATGGGAACAATAAAACATAGCCGGCTGATGGCTCTCTAAGAATAGTGAGGGCCGATTGCTGGCCCTTTAAGAATAGTAAAGGCCGCCTGATGAACATTGTTGACAGAAGTGACCTGGGAGTCAGAAATGCTTCCAGGGGTCTTTCCCATACTGTCCCCATGTAATTTGAACACTGTTCCCATAGATTTGGGCAATTTGCAATCTTCAGACCGCCGGGGGGAGGCGCCTGAAAAATGCCCGAGTTTGCCATAGACTTACATTGGGCTCGTTGCTCGGGTCGAGCACCCGAGTATTCCAATGTGCTCGGCCCGAGCATCGAGCACCCGAGCATTTTAGTGCTGGCCCATCACTACTCATAAGAGCACATTTATCTTTACAAACAACAGAACAGTGATAGCTGTCACATCTGTGTTCTGATACCTTAGTTCCCCAATAAGACATGGGAGTAAATCAATACTTTACAAGCTGCTCTGTGGCTGGGGGCACTGGTAAAATAGTGTCTTATTGTCATGCAAGGTGAGGGAAGGAACAGTGTACAAGGACAGGAATAGGGGGAAGGGGAAGGGAGCCCAACATCTAGAGAAAGGGGGAGTGGAGACCCCTAGGCAGATCTAATATCACCCTGACTACTCTATCATACTTATATAGGTTCATCTCCAATAGCAGAGCAGGAAACTTAATCCCTGAATGTCCCTAGAGCTAGGCCCTAGGTAGGGAGGGACACTATATGAGGGGCAGCTTATGATAAGTGTTACTTCTCTTTTCTTTACATGATACCAGATTGATGGTGCTATTGTGGGCTGATGTTCTTCATAGACTTGTGTGAACAGCCCCTATTATATTCTTGCTCGGATGATTCAGAAGTTTGCTGTATATATGATACCTCTCTGTGGAGAATCAGCTTTAGGGATTCTCTTAACAATGTAAGAAAAAAAAAGATTAACCACTGCATGTGATAGGGGTTATATACTGGGCTCGGGTAATGATTGATAGAACTTATTCAGGAATTTATAAGCCCTACTAGCCCAGTTATTTGTAGTTATGTATTGTCTCTAAATTTCCCTAGAGCTGTCATTTTGCTTTATTGAACAGTTGTCGTCTTTTAATGTTTATTGAAATGGTCAGTCTCTGAATCTATACATTCACTTCTTCCTATCTTTTTTCACGACTGTAGTTTTGTATTTATTAGGATAAATGTATTTATTAGTATAGAAGAATTTTTAGGGACATAAGGGACACCGTCGTTAAGCAGGGGCGCCACTTAACACAAATTATGGTGCCAACCTCCTCTGCCAGGAAGGTAGAGACATTAGGGATAAAGTAGGGACAGGTTTAGCCTGCACTCTCTCCTGATCAGTGTGTAACCTAATATGGATATTCCCTAATACTTTATTTTGTATTTTTGTTGTTTTGTCTATTGTGGATTGTTATAGTCCTTTTCAGATAATTTATTAAAAGTTACATTTTAGGGGTCTAATCTTCTATAGGTTTTTCATGCTAAATTAGGCCCTGTTTACATATTTTTTTTGCTAAGGTGTTTAACTGAACACTAGTCAGGCCCCACTGTAACTAAAGAAAACAAGGTAAACAAACAAAGGGGATACATTTAGCTTGAGAAGACACCAGAGAGGTAGCGCCAACTGTCCTCCAAGGGAAGTCCAAGAATGAACTAGCTGGCTACTAGTACTCCAGGCATAGACAGCAGAACATAGAACTATCACCAGCGACTCTCTGGAGACACAGAGTTTTTAACTACCAAGCAAGGGTGTGTCAACCAGCAGCAGAAGGTGGAGGTCACCGCTGGGTACTAAAGGAAGAAGGATATCACTACACTACAGAGATGAGAGGATCAAGAAGGTGTCTGTGATGCCAAGCGCAGTGACCTTCTACAGCCGGATCCAGAGTGACTGTCTCTCACACTTGATACACCAGTGATATCTGATAAACAAAAAAAAATAAAATGTTGTAGGTACGTTCTCCTGAAATGGTTGCAACAGTCACAACTCCTATAAAAGCCCTGTAAAGGCTGCTGCAGGATGTCACGCACGGTGTGGGAAAGACTAAGTGCAACACGAAGGGAAGAAGGGGAGGAAGCCAAAACACTAGGGTAAGTGGGATTGGAGACCCCTAGGCAGATCTAATATCACCCTGCCTACCCTACCATCCCTATATAGGTTCCACACTTATCTCCGAACAGGACCCTAAACCCTGGATGACCCTAGAGCTAGACCCTAGATAAGGAGGGGGAAGGGTGAGCACTGGTCAGGACCTACTACAAACTATAGACAACAAGGTAGACAAACAAAGGGGATTAACTTAGCTTAAGAAGACACCAGAGGAGTAATGCCAACTGTCCTCCAAGGGCACCAGAGAAGACGCTAGCCGATTGCTAATGCTCCAAGCCTGTACATAGAAGTATTACCGGCAATTCCCTGGAGAAAACGGAGTGTTTTTAACTCCCAGGCAAGGGTGTGTCAATCAGCAGCAGGAGGGAGATTGCCACTGGGTCATAAAGGCAGAAGGATTAAGAAGGCATCTGTAATGCCAAGCGCAGTGACCTTCTACAGCCAGGTCTATTACACCTGTCACACCCTTGACACAGGACCACCAATAAATTCACATGAAGAAAATGAGAGGAATACGGTGGTTCAGAGTCCGCACTGCCCAGAGTTCAAAAGGTGTAGTCGCACACAAGGATTAAGCATGAATGTGGTTTATTGTGACAATGCGTTTCAAGGTCTCCAAACCTCTTCATCAGGACCAAACCACAATGATTTTTATATATATACAGTACAGACCAAAAGTTTGGACACACCTTCTCATTTAAAGATTTTTCTGTATTTTCATGACTATGAAAATTGTATATTCACACTGAAGGCATCAAAACTATGAATTAACACATGTGGAATTATATACTTAACAAAAAAGTGTGAAACAACTGAAAATATGTCTTATATTCTAGGTTCTTCAAAGTAGCCACCTTTTGCTTTGATGACTGCTTTGCACACTCTTGGCATTCTCTTGATGAGCTTCAAGAGGTAGTCACCGGAAATGGTCTTCCAACAATCTTGAAGGAGTTCCCAGAGATGCTTAGCACTTGTTGGCCCTTTTTGCCAGCTCACCCCAAACCATCTCGATTGGGTTCAGATCTGGTGACTGTGGAGGCCAGGTCATTTGGCGTAGCACCCCATCACTCTCCTTCTTGGTCAAATAGCCCTTACACAGCCTGGAGGTGTGTTTGAGGTCATTGTCCTGTTGAAAAATAAATGATGGTCCAACTAAACGCAAATCGGATGGAATAGCATGCCGCTGCAAGATGCTTTGGTAGCCATGCTGGTACAGTATGCCTTAAATTTTAAATAAATCCCCAACAGAGTCACCAGCAAAGCACCCCCACACCATGACACCACCTCCTCCATGCTTCACGGTGGGAACCAGGCATGTAGAGTCCATCCATTCACCTATACTGCGTCGCACAAAGACACGGTGGTTGGAACCAAAGATCTCAAATTTGGACTCATCATACCAAAGCACAGATTTCCACTGGTCTAATGTTGATTCCTTGTGTTCTTTAGCCCAAACAAGTCTCTTTTGCTTGTTGCCTGTCCTTAGCAGTGGTTTCCTAGCAGCTATTTTACCATGAAGGCCTGCTGCACAAAGTCTCCTCTTAACAGTTGTTGTAGAGATGTGTCGGCTGCTAGAACTGTGTGGCATTGACCTGGTCTCTAATCTGAGCTGCTGTAAACCTGCGATTTCTGAGGCTGGTGACTCGGATAAACTTATCCTCAGAAGCAGAGGTGACTCTTGGTCTTCCTTTCCTGGGGCGGTCCTCATGTGAGCCAGTTTCTTTGTAGCGCTTGATGGTTTTTGCAACTGCACTTGAGGACACTTTCAAAGATTTCCCAATTTTTCGGACTGACTGACCTTTATTTCTAAAAGTAACAATGGCCACTCGTTTTTCTTTAATTAGCTGCTTTTTTCTTGCCATAATACAAATTCTAACAGTCTATTCAGTAGGACTATCAGCTGTGTATGCACCTGACTTCTGCACAACACAACTGATGGTCCCAACCCCATTTATAAGCCAAGAAATCCCACTTATTAAACCTGACAGGGCACACCAGTGAAGTGAAAACCATTTCCGGTGACTACCTCTTGAAGCTCATCAATAGAATGCCAAGAGTGTGCAAAGCAGTCATCAAAGCAAAAGGTGGCTACTTTGAAGAACCTAGAATATAAGACATATTTTCAGTTGTTTCACACTTTTTTGTTAAGTATATAATTCCACATGTGTTAATTCATAGTCTTGATGCCTTCAGTGTGAATGTACAATTTTCACAGTCATGAAAATACAGAAAAATCTTTAAATGAGGAGGTGTGTCCAAACTTTTGGTCTGTACTGTATATATATATATATATATATATATATATATATATATATATATACATACATATATACACTGCTCAAAAAAATAAAGGGAACACTCAAATAACACATCCTAGATCTGAATGAATGAAATATTCTCATTGAATACTTTGTTCTGTACAAAGTTGAATGTGCTGACAACAAAATCACACAAAAATCATCAATGGAAATCAAATTTATTAGCCAATGGAGGCCTCGATTTGGAGTAACCCCCAAAATTAAAGTGGAAAAACACACTACAGGCTGATCCAACTTAGATGTAATGTCCTCAAAACAAGTCAAAATGAGGCTCAGTATTGTGTGTAGCCTATACGTGCATGTATGACCTCCCTACAATGCCTGGGCATGCTCCTGATGAGGTTGCGGATGGTCTCCTGTGGGATCTCCTCCCAAACCTGGACTAAAGCATCCGCCAACTCTTGGACAGTCTGTGGTGCAACGTGACGTTGGTGGATGGAGCGAGACATGATGTCCCAGATGTGCTCAATCGGATTCAGGTCTGGGGAACGGGTGGGCCAGTCCATAGCTTCAATGCCCTCATGTTGCAGAACTGCTGACACACTCCAGCTACATGAGGTCTGGCATTGTCCTGCATTAGGAGGAACCCAGGGCCAACCGCAACAGCATATGGTCTCACAAGGGGTCTGAGGATCTCATCTCGGTACCTAATGGCAGTTAGGCTACCTCTGGTGAGCACATGGAGGACTGTGCGGCCCTCCAAAGAAATGCCACCCCACACCATTACTGACCCACTGCCAAACCGGTCATGCTGAAGGATGCTGCAGGCAGCAGATTGCTCTCCACGGCGTCTCCAAACTCTGTCACGTCTGTCACATGTGCTCAATGTGAACCTGCTTTCATCTGGGAAGAGCACAGGGCGCCAGGGGTGGCTTTGCCAATCCTGGTTGTAACATCCCTGGCGGCGTGCTGGCATGGCTTACCACCTCCCACCATTCAAGACCGCCATCTTACCTATCAATCCAGGCTGCACACTTTGCTCCAGTACCTGCTGTGTCTCTTGTCTGATTGCTTAGGGCGGCGGCGCGGCTGCTGCATGATTCTTATATTTGCTGTGTGTGCACTCCTATTGCCTCCCCAGCCTATTGCTGTGAGTCACTGGATACTTAAACCCCCTCCATCCAGTAGGGGGTGCCTGAGCAACACTTTCATTCTGTGTGCTCTGTGCAACTGAGTTGCCAGGTCCTGTCCTGTATCTTGTCTGTTTCCGCCCCTGGGGGCTGTATACCCAGGCCTGTTACCTGTATCTGTGACTTCTAGTCTGTCTCTGCCACCCTGGGGGCTGAGTCCCCAGGCTCGCTCCTGTATCTTATTCCTGATTCAGTTCCTGTCTGAACTGTGTCCTAGCCCGTTACCTGTTTCTCTCTATGTCCGAACCTTCCCTTTTCCTGCAGTGTCTGAACCTGCACCTAACTCCAACTCGTTGTCTCTGAACTTCTGTTTGTGAGTTTTGTGTACACTCGCTACTTCATTGTAAGTAACTTGTGTGTATCTGGTTCTGCTTGTTCACCGCACCTGCGGTTTTGCTCTGCCCTGCTTGTTCACCGCACCTGTGGTTTCGCTCTGCTCAGCTTGTTCACCGCACCTGCGGGTTTTGCTCTGCTCTGCTTGTTTACCACACCTGCGGGTTTTGCTCTGCTCTGCTTGTCTGCCGAACCTGCGGGTTTTGCTCTGCTCTGCTTGTCTACCGAATCTGCGGGTTTTGCTCTGCTCTGCTTGTCTACCGCATCCACGGGTTTTGCTCTGCTCTGCTTGTCTACCGCATCTGCGGGTTTTGCTCTGCTCTGCTTGTCTACTGCACCTGCTGGTTTTGCTATGTTCTGCTTGTCTACTGCACCTGCGGGTTTTGCTCTGCTTGTCTACCACATCTGCGGGTTTTGCTCTGCTCTGCTTGTCTACCGCACCTGCTGGTTTTGCTCTGCTCTGCTTGTCTACCGCACCTGCGGGTTTTGCTCTGCTCTGCTTGTCTACCGCACCTGCTGGTCTTGCTCTGCTTGTCTACCGCATCTGTGGGTTTTGCTCTGCTCTGCTTGTCTACCGCATCTGCGGATTTTGCTCTGCTCTGCTTGTCTACCGCACCTGCGGCTCCGTTCCTGTGTCCCAGTCTGTACAGGTCCATATCCTGCCTGTGTTCCTACCTGCCAGTACCCACCTGTCTGCATGTCAGCCGTGCCTGCCAGTGCCCATCTGTCTGCATGCCAGCCGTGCCTGCCAGTGCCCACCTGTCTGCATACCAGCCGTGCCTGCCAATACCCACCTGTCTGTATGCCAGTCTAACCTGCCTGTTCCTGCATTCCCCGGTGTGGGTCAACAGCTGTGACCAGGGTCTGACCTGGAGTAGCACCTGGTACCTCTGCTCGGTTCCTCCCTGGTTCACGGAGTCGACTGAGCCGCCGCGTGACCTTAGTTGGACCGAGTTGATACTTAGTTATACCCCTCCAAGCACTCCTCGGTTCATGGTCCAGTGGGATCACTAATCATGCTCACGCCAGTCAGTCTGGACGTGTGCGTAACACTGGTGTTCTGTGGCAAATGCCAAGCGTCCAGCACGGTGTTGGGCTGTGAGCACAACCCCCATCTGTGGACGTCGGGCCCTCATACCACCCTCATGGAGTCGGTTTCTAACCGTTTGTGCAGACACATGCACATTTGTGGCCTGCTGGAGGTCATTTTGCAGGGCTCTGGCAGTGCTCCTCCTGTTCCTCCTTGCACAATGGCGGAGGTAGCAGTCCTGCTGCTGGGTTGTTGCCCTCCTACGGCCCCCTCCACCTTTCCTGGTGTACTGGCCTGTCTCCTGGTAGCCTCCAGCCTCTGGACACTACGCTGACAGACACAGCAAACCTTCTTGCCACAGCTCGCATTGATGTGCCATCCTGGATGAGCTGCACTACCTGAGCAACTTCTGTGGGTTGTAGAGTCCGTCTCATGCTACCACGAGTGTGAAAGCACAACCAACATTCAAAAGTGACCAAAACATCAGCCAGAAAGCATTGGTACTGAGATGTGTTCTGTGGTCCCCACCTGCAGAACCACTCCTTTATTGAGGGTGTCTTGATAATTGCCAATAATTTCCATCTATTGTCTATTCCATTTGCACACCAGCATGTGAAATTGATTGTCAATCTGTGTTGCTTCCTAAGTGAACAGTTTGATTTCACAGAAGTTTGATTTACTTGGAGTTATATTCTGTTGTTTAAGTGTTCCCTTTATTTTTTTGAGCAGTGTAAATATATATATATATATAAATATATATGTGTGTATATACTTTATGTAATTGGTAAACTTATCGGCACCTTCAACCAGTATGTACAGCAAGTGTGAACAGGTGCAAGCTGCTATGACTGCATAATATGCGAGCAAAATTAGATACAGTGGGTATGGAAAGTATTCAGACCCCTTTCAATTTTTCACTCTTTGTTTCATTGCAGCCATTTGGTAAATTCTAAAAAGTTCATCATTTTTTTCTCATTAATGTACACTCTACACCCCATCTTGACTGAAAAAAACAGAAATGTAGAAATTTTTGCAAATTTATCAAAAAAGAAAAACTGAAATATCACGTGGTAACAAGTATTCCGACCCTTTGCTCAGACAGTCATATTTAAGTCACATGCTGTCCATTTCCTTGTGATCCTCCTTGAGATGGTTCTACTCCTTCATTGGAGTCCAGCTGTGTTTAATTAAACTGATAGGACTTTATTTGGAAAGGCACACACCTGTCTATATAAGACCTCATAGCTCACAGTGCATGTCAGACCAAATAAGAATCATGAACTCAAAGGAACTGCCCAAGGAGCTCAGAGACAGAGTTGTGGCAAGGCACAGATCTAGCCAACGTTACAAAAGAATTTCTGCAGTATTCAAGGTTCCTAAGAGCACAGTGGCCTCCATAATCCTTAAATAGAAGAAGTTTGGGACCACCAGAAGTCTTCCTAGACCTGGCCGTCCAGCCAAACTGAGCAATTGTGGGAGAAAAGCCTTGGTGAGAAAGGTAAAGAAGAACCTCAAGATCACAATGGCTGAGCTCCAGAGATGCAGTAGGGAGATGAGAGAAAGTTCCACAAAGTCAACTATCACTGCAGCCCTCCACCAGTCAGGCCTTTATGGCAGAGTGGCCCAACGGAAGCCTCTCCTCAGTGCAAGATATATGAAAGCCTGCATCGAGTTTGCTCAAAAACACATGAAGGACTCCCAGACTATGAGAAATAAGATTCTCTGGTCTGAGACGAAGATAAAACTTTTTGTTGATAATTCTAAGCGGTATGTGTGGAGAAAACCAGGCACTGCTCATCACCTGCCCAATACAATCCCAACAGTGAAACCAGGGAAAATTTGGGCCGAATGACCTCTTTAACTGGATTAGTAATATCAGCCTACAGTGGGCGAATTTCCTTCTGCTGATTATGAATAATAGGCAGTAGCCCATGATGATTTTTTATTTAATTCTGTAGTTTACACATAATGTACACTGCGGGTGCTGAATAAAACTCCCATCATTGTCCCCTGATCTTAGGGAGACAAGGCTTTAGATGATAGGTAACTATATCTGTATTTTTTATTTTTAATTCAATATGTATTTATTTATTTTACTTTAAGAACAGGCCCTGGCTGATGACTACTTCCATCAGCGGCGCCTGCTCTCGCCGTTATTAGTGAACGCAGGCATAGGCTGATCTGATGGGAGTAGTACACTCATCAGCCAACGCCTGTGACCCGCGGTAAGCTTTTTACATCTGACAGCATGATCCTGCAGTGCTCTAACTGGTGGTAACGATGTTACCGCCGATCAGAGCTGCCAGTGTTTCTCATACTGTCACACAGATGACATCATGAGAAACACAGACTTTCTGAGGATTGCTAGAGAGGCAAATCAGAACACTCGATTGACTGCAAAAGACCTTCAGAAAGATTTATCAGACCCTGGACTTGTGGTACATTGTTCTACTTTTCGGAGACACGTGCACAAATATGGCCTTCATGGAAGAGTCATGAGAAGAAAACCTCTCCTGCATCTGACGCGCCCCCTGGGCCTGTGCTGTGCAGGGGATACCCGGAACCGGATCGCTGGGGGTTGTAGTCCTCCGTGGCTGTGACCCGGTCCGTGCCCAGGGCAGTCAAACCAGTGGCAGTCTGAGTGTGATAACAAATGTCTGACTACGCCACCCGTGGATTGAGGTCAGTGGGGACCGCCGCTGCGCTGCAGACCGCTGAGGCTGATGTTGTATGCGCAGCCGAGTATGGGATAACTCCCCACGGGAGAAGTATTGCCTCAGGGCAGCTAGTGTGGATGATGGGAGTGATGGTGTGAGCGTCCCAGTACTAATGGTGCTGGTGCGGCGATGAAACACAGAGACGTGTGGTGCAGTTAAGGGTCTTTACTGATGGTATAACGCAGACCCTCCCGGGAGTACTGGCTAGCAGTAGAGGCCTGGTCAGTCTGAGAGCTAGCAGGATCTCCCCCTGGCCAGGTGGAGTTGTAGGCCTCCCCGTCTCTCTGCACTCTTTCCTGACTACCTTGCTGTGTGCGGGTAGAAGTAGCCCACGTCCCTGAGTATACCGTGTGGTGCTCACCCGTATGGCCGGTGACTTGGGGCCTTCCGTTAGCCTCCGCTTCACGATGGCAGTGCTGGTCCCTTGCTTGTGACCGTGCCTCCGGGCTTCTATGGCCAGAGGACATGGAATCCCCTGCCGGTTGGATTCTGCTGCTGGACCTGGATGTCCCCACAGCCTCGGACTCCGTGTCCGGGTTTAGTGTCTTCAGCCAAGGCGTACTTTCTAGCTTCCAGCCTCTGGCACTCGCTCCTGCTCCTACAGAGCTTCTAGTTCTCGCTTTCCCTCTCCAGGCTCTGACTCTCAGACTCTGTCTGTCCTAATCCCGCCCCAGACCCAGTTTATAAGGGCAGATTCCTCCCCTCCCAGGTCTTGGCGGGCAGTGTTGCATGCTTAGTGCTCCTGACCAGAGAAACCTTCCACTTGCTCTCAGACATAATATTTCTATTACTGTGGCAACCAGACCCCTGGGGTGCCACACATCCTTATCATAAAAATCAGCATCAGAAGTATACAAAAGAACATCTAAACAAGTCGGATGCATTTTGGAAACAAGTACTGTGGACCGATGAGGTTAAAATAGAACTCTTTGGCCTCAATGATCATAGGTATGTGTTGAGAAAAAGGGCACAGAATTTCAGGAAAATAATATCTCGCCAATCATTAAGCATGGGGGTGGATCAATCATTGCTTTGGGGTTGTGTTGCAGCCAATGGCACGGGGAACATTTAACGGGTAGAGGGAAGAATAGATTCAATGAAATTTCAGTATAATCTCTTTTTATTGAAATAGAAATAGACATTAACATATATAACATACATTAATAAATGCCGGTGTTTAGTCATCATGGCGATCAAAATAACATATTCTCTATCACTTCTCTGATAAGACTTGTACACCTCTTATCTAATAATGTAAATGACTCGCCCCCTGGGCCGTGGGGCTCTCGGAGTCGGGCAACAGGGCAATAATGGGAGTAGTAGTGGCAACCCGGTCCGTGGCTCAGGGTGGTCAGACCAAATGTTGTGGCAGTCTATTTATATGGTTTTGCAATGTCCGACTACGCCACCCGTGGATTGCGGCTATTATGAACCGCCGCTGCAAGGCAGTCCCCTGAGGCTGATGGTGTGTGCAGCTGAGATAGTATAACTCCCCACGGGAAGAGTGCAGTCTCAGGGCAGTGTAGTAGATGGTGGGGGTGATGGTGCAGGGAGTCCGAGTACCGTTAGTGCTGGCAAAGTAAGAAGCACAAAGACAACATGTTGCAGTCCAGGGTCTTTTACTCACAGTTCGTATACTCCAAGCCACTTCTGTACAGGTAGTGACTGCCCAAGTCGTGCCACGTCCACCAGGTGAGGGGCTCGGTCAACTCCCAGGCAATTCAGGAGCATGGCACAGGACCCCCTTCTGTCCTTTCTCTGGCTCGTGCCCCATCAGTGACCAAACTTCTGTCCAGCTGCAGCGGATTTATGCGGGAAAACGTGGGCCCCGTTTCCCGCTATCCTATATGGTGCCTTCCTAGCAGGTTTAGTGAGGGGTCGCACCAATATATGATCACGACCTCCGGTTCTTGGCTGAGGATTATTTGCCTCCACCAACTTGGGATCCGGTACCCTTTCCTTGCCTGACCCGTCACCCGTAATTTCCTGGGTCCTTAGGGTCCCTTCTTCCTTTGTGTTCCTGGGCCTTTCTCTTCGGTTCCTTTCTCTTTCTGTTCTTTTCCTTTCTTTCTCTCCCTCTCGCCCTGCCCGTGTCCTAGGCCTGGCTCTGGAGCAGAACTCCAGCGGAGCCTCTGCTCCCCTCCTACTCCACTCTCACTTCCTCCTCACAGACTCAACTTCTCTCTACTCTTTTAGAACTAAGATGGTGCCCACCTTATATACCTCCTCCTCTGTGTCTGAGCCCAGGTGACCTGCAACCAATGAGCTCCATCCTATGCCCAGAAACCAGCCCCTATCTGCTCCCACATCACTAGGGTCCCCCCCCCCTCCACTCCAGCCAGGGACATAGTCAGTCGTGCCTGCATACTAATGGGAGCACCGTAGAGCTGTCCCCCGGAAATGAGGAGTGTATATGTGTGCAGCTAACTGAGCCCTGGTCCATACTACATCCTTAGCCGGGAGTGGAATACCACACCTCTGGCAGAGGTGCAATATCCCTGTAGCGGCCGAACCCTCGGGGCGCTACATAAACATTACTTTTAATCATATCCAACAGTGCAGACAACTACATAAATCAACAATACAACAGTACAAAAGCAAAAAGAGAAAAAAGAAAAAAAAGAAGGGGTGGTGAGGGGGGAAGAGGAAAAAGAGAAAGAAAGATAAGAAAGGAGGGTAGGATTAGTAAATTGAAGAGGAGAAGGAGAACATAAACTAAGGCTCATTTTTAGACTCTCTAATTAGTTCCCAGCACCAACCCAGATCCAATTCACCAATTTATCAGTCTCTCACTCAAACAGCCTGTGAAACTCCGATGAGTCCTGAAACAGAATCCAGACACTCCAGATCTTCCTGAATTTATCAGCACATCCATTAAAGTCAGCAGAAAGTTCCTCCATTCTGCAGATATTAAACATTTCATTTTTTTGAGATCCTATTGATGAGGGCAGGATAGAAAGCCGAGCTTTCTCAGGACGATTTTCGACCCTACTTCCGGTAATTAGATTATAATTGGAAAATATTTTTTCCCACAAAGGTTTGATCTTACTACACTCCCACCATATGTGAAGCATAGATCCTTTTTCCACTTTACATCGCCAACATAAGTCTGAGGCTGCCGGAAATATGGTGTGAAGTTTTACTGGATACTGGTACCATCTTGCCATAATTTTGAAATTTTTCTCCTGTGCATAACATGTGACCGACATTTTGTGTGTAAACAAGAATCCTTTTCCCCAATCTGTTGAAGATATGACTACCCCCAACTCTTGTTCTCACATGTGTTGAAATTGTAACTTTGAGATACTTTCCCCAATCAAATAATTATAAAGCAGTGATATTATATGATTGGGGGGAGATACCTGTAAGAATAACCTCTTAAAAGAAGATGGTATACACTGGAATGGGGGTGCCAACCTCTGAGAAAACAAGAATGATTGCAACTGTAAGTATTCCATCCACAGCAATTTTCTAGACAGAGACCTATCCTGTAATGTATTGAATGACGGTATTTTACCATTTTCTAATATATGTAGGAGGCGAGTGTCCTCCAGAGCTCTCCATCCCAAGAAAGATTCTCTCAGATATCCAGGAGGAAAGGAAAGATTAGAGAAAAGTGGCGTAAGAGGGCTGAATGTTCTAGAGGGATGGTATTTTTTCATAGTTGCATGCCAAATTTTAATTGTTCCCCTAGTCAATTCTGTCAAGCCTCCTATCGAGAAAACATCAGAGGCAAAAAGCCAACGAAGGTGCTTCAAAGGAACACCCACCCCTTCCTGCTCAATAGTGACCCATTGTTTTGTCAGAGAGTTGACATGCCAGTCTATAAAGTGACCTAAAACAGAAGCTTGAAAGTATATTTTAAAATTCGGAAATCCAGCTCCACTGGCTATTTAGGGCGGTTTAATGTCTGCATATTTATCCTGGGTCTATATTTACCCCACACAAACCTGATTAATGCTGTACGTAGTTTGCTGAAGAAGCTGCATGGCGAGAAATGGGAACAGTTTGAAAAATGTATAAAAAGCGGGGCAATATATCGGTTTTTACTGCGTTCATTTTACCAAACCAGGATAGGCTCAGTTTACTGTAATTCAGTAGGTCTTTATATGTACGATCCAAAAGCGATTGGTAATTTAGTGCAAAAAGTTTGAAAAGTCAGGAGAAATGAGCACGCCTAAGTATTTTATCGCTTCTGACTTCCATTTAAAAGGGAAATTATTCATTACATGTTCAACTTCTCTCTGTGACAGCGATACATTTAATGCCTCCGATTTTGAATAATTAACTTTAAAATTACTCAGGATCTATCAAACTCCTTCATTAAAGCAGGAAGAGATGTCTGAGGCTGAGACACATAGAGGAGAAGGTCATCTGCATATAATGCTGTCTTATATGTGATGCGACCCCTGGGCCGTGGGGTACTCGGCAGCCGGGCCTCTGGTTGCTGGGGGATATCACGGTAGCTGGCCCGGTCCATGACCCAGGGCGGTCAGTAAAAGGGGGGATACTTTATAAGGGATTTAAGAAAGTGTTTGTGACGCCACCTGTGGATTGCGGCTAGAGGGAGCCGCCGCTGCGGAGCAGTCCTCTGGAGCTGGTGTTACGGCAGCAGGGATGGTGTGGCTCTCCACAGGTAGAGGTAGCTCCAGGGCAGCGTGGGGTGTAATGGTGGTGGACCAGGGGAGAGAGACGGCAGGACGGTCCCGGAGGAAAGACGGACTCTCACACGGGGGTAAGCTTCAGTTCCTTTACTGGTGATGTTGCAGGCACGGTCCAGGGTACTCCAGGCGAAGGGCACACTTTTGGACTCTCCCCAGTGAGCGGGTATAGGGCCTCCTTATCCGTTGCTTTATTCTCTAAGCTTCTGACCTGCCTGGAGCTAGGCCTAGCTTGGTTACTGTCTCTCTTTGCACCTGCTGACCTGGTGGTAAGGCCTTCTCTTTGGAGATCACTCTCCCTGGATGCTGGGACCTCCGTGACTTCTAGCCCTGGTACTGTAATCAGCGTTTGGTGAACCTGGGACCTGTAGTCCTCCAGGGGTTCCGGTGGTTCCTACTGGGTATAAAGGGACCCGGTGTCCGGTATATATATATCTGCCCCCTCACTACTTCTTCCTTCTCCTCTCGCCTTCGGCCACACTCAAGGCCCTCACACGTGCTGTAGACCTTGGTTCGCCTAAGCACAGCAGCCAGCGTGCTGCTCTCTTCACAGCTCTCTGAGCGTCAGCACGCTCTCTGCTCAACTCTGAGCTGTGTTCCTCTCTGTGTCTGAACACTAAACTGAGCTGCCTAGCTCCACCCTCCCTATATATATCCCTAACGGGCTCCCTCTGCTGGTCTGAGGTGGTAAGGTGGAGGTGCGTGAATGTGTGAGGGCCTCTTGTGGAGAAGTCCATCCATGCACCTTTCTGGGTTCTGTGGCACCAATGCGCAGCAGGGTGCCACATTCCCCCCTAGTAAAACTCAGTACTTCTGGACTGAAGCATTTTTCTCAAACAGGTTTAAACAATAACATTTCTTCCCTTTATGGGAGGCACTTTCCTTGAACGTTACAGGTGACATTATAATACAATAATTACAACTATAAATAACAATAAAGTTACAGTCAGTCCCGTAACTTGGTGTCCATTTCACCGAAGAAAGAACATGAGGGACCCGCCTGAAAACCCTCAACGTAGGCTCTGGGCGTGGCTACAGGGCATTGGTGATCTAGGTGCTGGACCACGTCTTCGGCCACGCCAAATGGGTTTTTGTTCTGTGGTCTAATAAGGGGCACTCCAGGGAGCGCAACTATGTACATGACAGTTTTTGGGCTGCTCACAGTCCTCAGCCACTGAGTCATTTATATATACCCTTACGGGTAACCAAATAAACACATATATTTCAGTTTATACAATAAACATAATGCGAAACCCTACTGGGTAACTATTTATACTGCAGGTATTTCTCTATTTACTCCCTATACCTGACAGGGGTCTGGCCTTTTCTGCTATGTGATGACCTACGTAGTACGGGGATGCGTGTAGTGTGGATGCTTGTGTAATTTCCCGCTCTATGGGTTGGTGGACTGCAAGATTGCCTTAACCTCTCTACGGGACTGGCAAGTACACTGCTTACTGGGCCTTCTGGCTCTGCTTCTACCGGTGATCCTTCTTCCGGGAATTCTTCCTGAGAAGGCTCTTCTGGGGCACTTACAGGTTCTACTTGCAATGGAGGGTCTTCTGGCTGTTGGTAGAAGTGTAACACAGGTATTATTACCGCTCCATCCAGTTGAGGTCGATCTGCCGGGAAATCTCCTAAGACAGTATGGAGTTCTTCTTCTTTAGGCTCCTCCGGTACGGTGAGAGGCACTTCCTCCTGGGGCTTCAGCGGACTTTTGGCACAACTTCAGATGGTCTCTTGATACCGTTGCAGTTGTTCTTCCTCCGTCTTTGCTAATTAGACAGGTTTTCCTATTGTCGAACCTGGAATTCAACACAGTGTAAGGTTCCCTTTCCCACTGGTCGTCAAGTTTGTGGCTTCTTCTCTTTAGTTTCAACACAACTTCTCCAGGTGTCAAGGGTTCAGCTGGTGCACTCTTGTTGTTCTGTGCTTCCTGCTTATCTCTCACCCTACTTAGACTGTTTTCGACACAGGCCTGTACTCTCTTGTACTGCTCCTGTCGAGTCGCATCCCAGTCTTCAGTGGACATATCTGCTTCCGGCTCTAGCACTCCAAGCTCCAGGTCCATGGGCAACTTTCCGTGTCTTGCTCTCATGAGGTACGCTGGAGTACAATTGGTGGAACTCACAGGTATGTGATTGTACAGATCTACCAGGTCAGGTAGTTTGTCTGGCCACTGGTTTCTTTCCTCTAGAGGTAAGGTCTTCAACAGTTCGATGACTATGCTATTCATCTTTTAACATAACCCATTGTTTTGGGGGTGGTACTGTGTAGTCTGGATCTTCTTACACCTGTACAGATGGCAAAACTCTTTGAACAGCTCGGCTTCAAAGGCAGGGCCTTGATCCATCAGCACTTTATCCGGGTATCCATGGGGCCTGCAGAAGTATGCTTGAAACGTCCTTGCTGCTGTTTCTGCCATCAGATCCTTGATGGGGGCTACCACCAGGAACCAGGAGTAGTGATCCACCATGGTCAGGGCATACGAGTAGCCTGACCTGCTGGGTGACAAATTGACGTGATCCAGGGCAACGATCTCCAGGGGCTGGGTTGTCTTGATGGACTGCAGGGGTGCCTTCTGGCTGCTGTAGTCTTTTCTTCTGAGACTACAGGGTCCAAAATCCCAGCACCACCTCCCTATGGAGCTTCACATTCCAACCCAGTAAAACCGACTCTTCAGGAGAGTTTCCAGCTTTTTCCAGCCAAAGTGCAATGCTTGATCGTGGTAGGCATCCAATACCATCTGGATGTCTGTCCTGGGCACTACGATCTGCCATACCATCTCATGGGTCCTGGGGTTGACATACTTTCGGCACAGTTTCTCTCTATAGATGAACAGCCGGGTTCTCTCATTCCACAGTTGCTTGGCTTGTGGAGACGCGTCCTTCTCCAGGGAGGAACCTTCCTGGGTTATCAGTTCTATGATACGGCTGACAACCGGGTCGCTGTCCTGGGTCTCCTTCCAACTGTGGTGAGGTAAAGGGTTTAGTGTCTTACCACGATACCTCCTGGAGGTGCGCTGCTCGTGGACCATCCCATTTCTACGGAAGGCAGGTAGCTCAATCTCCTCCAGGTCATCCACTTCTTCTTCAGTGTCCGACTGGTGAGACTTGTGGTCTGCCCGGTACTTGATGGTGAACTGATAGTTTGACAGACGGGCCATCCAACGCTTTTCCATGGCTCCCAACTTAGCTGTCTCTAGATGTGTCAAGGGGTTGTTGTCAGTGTAAGCCGTGAACTTACTGGATGCCAAGTAGTGCTTGATTCGTTTAGTGATGGCCCAGACCAAGGCCAGAAGCTCCAACTTGAAGGAGCTATAGTTTTCTGGATTCCTCTCGGTAGGGCGGAGCTTCCTGCTGGCATAGGCAATAACCTTCTCTTTGCCATACTGCTTCTGGCTTAACACAGCTCCTAGTCCCTCATTGCTGGCATCAGTGTACAGCAGGAATGGTTGGCTGTAGTCAGGGTAGGTCAGGATTTCTTCGCCAGTCAGGATCTCTTTCATCACTGCAAAGGACTCAGCCTGCTCTTTACCCCACTGGAAGTGGGGGTTCGTGCCTCTGTTGGACGGTATTACCAGGAGATCTTGCAAAGGTGCTGCCTTCTTGGTGTAGTCCTTTACAAACCTCCGGTAATACCCAACCAGTCCCAGGAACTGACGTACCTCCTTGAGATTCTTCGGCTCCGGCCATTTCTGGATGGCAGTGACCTTCTCCGGGTCTGGTGCTACTCCTTCTGGACTGACGATGTGCCCCAGGTACTGAACCTTCCGTTTGAGCAGGTGGCACTTGGAAGACTTCAATTTCATCCCATACCGGGACAATGCTTCAAATACCTCCACCAGGTGCTTCAAATGGTCCTGATACGTCTTGGAGTACACTATCACGTCATCCAGGTATAGCAGCACGGTATCGAAGTTACGGTGTCCCAAACAGCACTCCATCAATCTCTGGAATGTTCCAGGGGCGTTGCAGAGTCCGAACGGCATACTGTTGAACTCGCAGAGTCCCATCGGGGTAGTGAAGGCCGTCTTCTCCCGGTCCTCCTCAACAACTGCTACTTGGCAGTACCCACTAGTGAGGTCAAGGGTAGAGAAGTAATTTGCAGGCTTTAATGCAGCCAGGGATTCCTCTATACGGGGCAAAGGGTATGCATCTTTATGTGTTATGCGATTTACCTGTCTGTAATCTACACACATCCTCATGCTTCCATCCTTTTTCCTGACCAGGACCAGGGGAGCTGCACACGGGCTACAGCTATCTCTTATTACCCCTGCCTTCCTCATGTCATGCAACATTTCCTTCTCTTTCTGGTATTGTGCTGGTGGGATTGGCCTGTAACGTTCTTTGATGGGTGGATGGTCATCTGTGGGTATATAGTGTTGTACCCCTTTAATCCTCCCGAAATCAAGTGGGTGTTTGCTGAATACCTGCTCGTATTCCTGGACCACCCTGTATACACCTTGTTTTTTATGGACTGGAGTGGCGTCAGTCCCAACATGGAGCTGTTGACACCAATCCTCCAACTGAGCTTCGGAGTCATTGTCCACCACTGTATCTGGTGGGGTCAAGGATTCCACTGTGTGTATGACGTTGTTATCGTTGTTATCCACAGTATACAACCTGGCGACAGTGGCATATCTTGGTAATTTAACTTCATCCTCCCCATAACTTAGGAGTCGTACGGGTACCCTCCCATTGCGTACATCAACCACCCCTCTGGCAGTTAAGAGTGTAGGTCTGTGCTCCGAACTAATGGGCTCCACTACTGCCTGATAGTTCTGTCCTTTGAGACCTATTGCTGCTCTACACCAAATCAGCATTTCACTCATCGGGGGAATCATAATGGGCATCGGGTCTGTGACCCGTACATTACCAATTTCACCACCTGATAGCTTTACCTGTTGCTGGTACATAAGGGCTCGGATCTCTTTCTGGAGCACCCTCCTCTGCCCTGGTTTGGCGGTGTCAGCAATCTGTTGGAGCAAAAACAACACTTCTCCCAAACAGTTACCGACAATATTCGTACCAAGTATAATATACAAGTCTGTATCACCAGGATTAAACTCCACTACAATCAGCCCTTGGTCCTTTAGTTCCACTCTCCCCACCTTCACTGTCACATTCTTAACCCCTACTAGGTTAAGAGAAAGGCCGTTAGAAGCATACACGGAGAGGTTCGGGGCTGGCGGCTGGAGTTCGTCTAAGGACCAGAACCTTTTGTAGAGGACATCAGGCATGATGGTTACCTGAGATCCAGTGTCCAGCAGGGCAGGTGTCGCGATGCCATCCAGCACAATGGACAGGAAAGGTCTTCCTCCCACGAACCGATGGTACCAGTTTGATGGGCCTGCTTGATGTACTCCTGGGTGTCGGCCCTCGGCCCAATGGTTTGCTTGTTTAAAGGACAGTTCCGCGCTGTGTGGCCTGCCTTCTGGCAGCGGTAGCAGATGAACTCTCCTGGAGGGCAACGTTGGTTGTTGGTCTTCCCATGGGGTGGCGTTGTCCTCCTCTGGGCTGGGTTGTCCTCCTACGGGGTGGCGTTGTCCTCCTTCTTCTTCTCATCCATGGGACATCCTCAGGGCTGTCGGCGAGTAGTATCCGTCCTTCCGGCTCGGGCTCCTCCTGTAGCTGCAGGGTGCTGAGGACAGTGGCCAGGGTTTTACTTAACTGGCGCACTTCATAGCGCAGGCTGTCCAGCTCGCTAGGTGGCACTGTTTGCATCTTTGTTTCCACCGTTAGTGAAGGAGCAGTGGGTGCTGCGGGCACTGGGGTGGCCCCACCCTGGTAACGCTGGATAGCAGTATCTGATGTTTCCAGGGGATGCAGACCCTTTATAGCCTCGTCCTTAAGGTAAGAACCTGTTTCAGGGCCTGCAGGGCTTCCTGTAAGCGCCAGGCATAGTCCCGGACACTGTCCTCAGGTTTCTGGACACAGTGGTAGAACCTCATCCGGAGGTCTGTCTCAGTGCGGTTTTCAAACACAGTTTGCAGTCTCTTAAAGATGATGAATTCTGATACCTGGTCTGTGGCTGGCCAGGTTTCAATTTCCCGCTCTGCGGCACGAGTCAATTGTCCCAGCACAACAGCAGCTCTCTGTTTACCGGTCATAGAATACATGTCTAGCACACCGCATATTTTCCTCTTGAATCCGGACAGGGTGTCCGGTTTTCCATTATACTGGGGAAGCCATTTCTGTTAGAACCCTTCTGTTTGTTTTTGTTTCTATATTGTGTTTTGCGGTCACGTGACCATCTTCCTATATATTCCAGCTACGCCCTTCTGGCCTTGATGGACTTCAGTGTTGTTTTGACTGTCTCTCTAGCCAGATACTTTTGTGCCTATCTATCTCTAGTTTGCTTGGTCCTCTGGACCTCTAGTACTTTTGTCAGTTTTTCTTTTGCACTGCAACAACTTCTGTTAGGAGGTGTCCCATTTTTGTCACAGTCCTTAGTTCTTTTTGGTACCCTCCCTTTTTCTATAGGTCTCCGTTCAGACTAGCTGAGGACGCAGGCGGGTCTGGTCACTAGGAACAGGTTGCCCGCTACAACGTAGGGACTCAGCTTAGTCTTACTGTAGGGACAGCTCTCCCCTTCTTTCCCTAGTTTATGTTGCAGATCATAACAATTTCGCTCCAGGGATATACGACAGGGCCATGGGTATTAACGTGGTCATGACCCATGCTGGTGGAGCGGCCGCTCCGGCCTGTGCAGCGCCGGGTGCAGGTTGGGCATCTGGAGCGTTAACCGGTGCTCCAGCTGCTTGCTGGTCGTCGGCTATTGTTGCACCCCCCTAGTGAACCAGAGCCTACCTTCTTCACTTCTTATCAGGTAGGCCGCAGCTCCGCGGGTGACGGTCTTCTTCCAGGACCTTGCGTCGCTCACATATGACGTCAGAGCGTTCTCTGGGCTCCTTCCAGGACCTGACGCTTCCTGGTTCGACATCAGTGGCGGGGCGTGTCTTGGGCTTCGCGCGCTTCCAGCGGTTACGCCCCTCCGATTCCCGCGGTTACCCCCCTCTTCTTCCCGCGCGGCAACAGGAAGATGGCGGACAATGGTGAGAAATCTCGGGAATGGCGGGAAAACTTCACCACAGTGAGTATTACAGTCTCTTAAGGCGCACAGTACCCGGTGGCAATGGGCATGGAATCCTGTTCGTGACGCCAAGACTGATGCGCCCCCTGTGCCGTGGGGTACTCGGCAGCCGGGCCTCTGGTTGCTGGGGGATATCACAATAGCTGGCCCGGTCCGTGACCCAGGGCGGTCAGTAAAAGGGAGGATACTTTATAGGGGATTTAAGAAAGTGTTCGTGATGCCACCTGTGGATTGCGGCTAGAGGGAGCCGCCGCTGTGGAGCAGTCCTCTGGAGCTGGTGTTACGGCAGCAGGGATGATGTGGCTCTCCACAGGTAGAGGTTGCTCCAGGGCAGCGTGGGGTGTAATGGTGGTGGACCAGGGGAGAGAGACGGCAGGATGGTCCTGGAGGAAAGAAGGACACTCACACGGGAGTAAGCTTCAGTACCTTTACTGGTGAGGTTGCAGGCACGGTCCAGGGTACTGCAGGCGAAGGGCACACTTTTGTACTCTCCCCAGTCAGTGGGTATAGGGCCTCCTGATCCGTTGCTTTATTCTCTAAGCTTCTGACCTGCCTGGAGCTAGGTCTAGCTTGGTTACTGTCTCTCTTTGCACCTGCTGACCTGGTGGTAAGGCCTTCTCTTTGGAGATCACTCTCCCTGGATGCTGGGACCTCCGTGACTCCTAGCCCTGGTACTGTAATCAGCGTTTGGTGAACTTGGGACCTGTAGTCCTCCAGGGGTTCCGGTGGTTCCTACTGGGTATAAAGGGTCCCAGTAGACGCGGACCCGGTGTCCGATATATATATATCGGGGAGAGCCTGGTATGCTCCTCTGCCCCCTCACTACTTCTTCCTTCTCCTCTCGCCTTTGGCCACACTCACGGCCCTCACACATGCTGTAGCCCTTGACTCGCCTAAGCACAGCAGCCAGCATGCTGCTCTCTTCACTGCTCTGTGAGCGTCAGCACGCTCTCTGCTCAACTCTGAGCTGTGCTCCTCTCTGTGTCTGTGACTCGCCCAGGGGAATGGGGATGACTCGGTACCCGGGCCTTTAGCCTGGCCTTTAGAGATGACGCGGTGGTTGGCTCTGGGGCCCGTACCCTGGGGTCGCTCCTTAAAAAGGGTGGATATTTGTTAATTTTAAGATAGAGTTCGTGACGCCACCTGTGGCTTCTGGTGAGGATCACCAGCGCTGCGCAGCACACTGAGGCCGTTGATAAGGCAGCTCGATGGTATAGCTCCCCACAGGTGGAGCTAGGCCTCAGGGCAGTGTATGACGGCGAATGCAGGACAGTCGAGACTGAGCCAGGTCAGAGCAAGAACAGGGACAGACACGATAGTCACTTCAGTACATTTTACTGATGGAAATTCAGGCACATCCCGGAGCGCTGTAGGGTGAAGGGTTCATGTCAGGATCCTCCCCAATGAGCGTTTTTTGGGCCTCCTGCTTCTTGCCTCTGCGTAGGAAGTTTCTGACCTGCCTGGAGCTAGGCCTTACTTTGTCTCTGTCCTTCGCTGGCTGACCTTGTGGTACGGCCTTTTCTTGGATTACACGCACCTTAGCTGCGGGCCTATGTGTCTCCTGGCTCTGTTACGTATCAGCACTTTAGCGATCCTGGGACTTGTAGTTCTCCAGGGATTCCGGTTTATCTTACTGGGTGTGGAGATCCCGGTAAGCTTCGGACCCGGTGTCCAGTAACCTCTTCGGGGTGAGCCAATTAAGCTCCTCTGCCCCGTATGTGCTAACTCTCTACTCGCCTTCGGCCTACTCGGGCCCTCACTAGGCTACTCACACTAACGGCAGCTTGCCGCGCTTCACCGATCTTATGGCGCCGGCACGCCTAAAGCTCACCACTCTGAGCTACAACTGAGTTTGGATCTGGATAAGCTCCACTGCAGGATAGCAATTGCAGGAGCTGGAACAGGCTTTTGTCCTCTGAGGTAACTCCTCTCAGGCTGTACTGGACTCACTGCTAAACCAGAATAGACTAACTCTGACTAATTGCCGCCTGGCTCCACCTTCCCTATTTATCTATCCCTAACGGGCTCCCTCTTGTGGTCTGAGGTGGAAGGTGGAGATGTGTGAATGGTTATGGGGGCCTCTTGTGGAGGAATCCTTCAATACACCCTTCTAGGATCTGTTATACCAAGCACAGCTGGGCATCACATTTGAACACTAAACTGAGCTGCCTAGCTCCACCCTCCCTATACATATCCCTAACGGCTCCCTCTGCTGGTCTGAGGTGGTAGGGTGGAGGTGTGTGAATGTGTGAGGGCCTCTTGTGGAGAAGTCCATCCATGCACCCTTCTGGGTTCTGTGGCAAGAATGCACAGCAGGGCGACACATATGTCCTGGTACCTATTTTAACCCCATGAATATTGCTGTTTTTCCTTATTGCATTGACCAAGAGTTCCATCACTATCACGTACAGAAGGGGGGACAGAGGGCACCCTTGTCTAGTCCCGCTTCGTATCGCAAAAGGTAAGGACAAGGTTCCATTGACCCTAACTCTAGCAGTAGGGCCAGAGTACAGGGAAAAAATTAACTATAAAAATTGTGGTCCAATGCCTATTTGACATAATGCCTCCTTCATAAACCCCCAATGAACCCTGTCAAAGGCCTTCTCTGCATCAACAGATAAAAGGCCCATAGATATGGAGCGACTTTTAGCTTTAGAGATTAGCAACATGCTCATAATAGTGTTGCCTCTTGCCTCTCGGCCCTGAATAAATCCTACTTGATCCTACTTGATCAGTATTTATAAGAGAGGGCAACAATGGGGTAAGTCTTTCTGTTAGTATTTTTGAGAGTATTTTAATGTCCACATTTATTAATGATATGGGTCTATAATTAGCTGTGATTGTAAGATCCTTACCTGGTTTAGGGAGAACGTTAATATGAGCTTCCAATGATTGGGGGACAAAACATGTCTTATCATTTAATGAATTAAAGGTTTTGTTCATAACAGGGGATAGCTGAGTTTTAAGGGACTTATAGAATGCTGGAGTAAATCCGTCTGGGCCAGGACTTTTACCAGATGGTGTAGATTGAATTGCAAGATTGACCTCCTGCTCTGTAATGTCCTTTTCCAGTGCCTCAGAAACCTGACTATCTAAAGAGGTTAAAGAAGTATCTTGTATGTACTCCTTAATTCGGATAGATAGGTCAGAAGGGGAGAGATCAGAGTATTGCGGAATATGTCAATGATTTCTGTAGGATTATGAGCATCCTCCCCATTTTGTTTTTTGATATTTGGAACGTATGCCGCCACAGAGCAAGGGTGAAGCAACCTTGAGAGTGCCCATGCACATTTATCTGACGATTCATAAAAAAACTTTTTAATTAGCTCCCTGTGTCTTAGGTATTTTTGGTCTAGCAAGATCTTGAGATCATTCATTTTTCTGGATAATTCTGCAAGAGTGTTAGGCGACAACGTATGTTTATGCGAGACCTCAAGTGTGTGTATCTGTCTCAAAAGGTCATTTACCTTTAGAGTTCTCTCCTTTTTGAGTTTTGAACCATGCTTAATCAACACGCCTCTCATGACACATTTTAAAGTTTCCCATTGCAGAGGTATTGAGGTCTGATCTGCTTTATGAATCTGCAAAAAAGAATCAATAGAATTCTTTAATTCTGTCATATAGATTTTGTCTTTTAGAAAGTGATCATTCATTTTCCATGTCCATGAACGCTGGACCAGGGAGGGTACAGTGTCCATTTTAGGACATGATCAGATATCAAAATCAAGCATCAGAATGATGTCAGTTTGAGGCTAAATACCCTGTCTGACAAGTGATTCTGACAAGCGATCCTGACAAGCGATCCTGACAAGTAATTTTGACAAGTGATTTTGACAGGTCATTCTGACGAGAGATTTTAATGAGTGATTTTGATGAGTGATTCTGACAAGTGATTCTGACAAGTGATTTTGACAAGTGATTTTGACGAGTGATTTTGACGAGTGATTCTGACGAGTGATTCTGACAAATGATTTTGACAAGTGATTCTGACAAGTGATTCTGACAAGTGATTTGGACAAATGATTCTGACAAGTGATCCTTACAAGTGATTTTGACAAGTGATTTTGACGAGTGATTTTGACGAGTGATTTTGACGAGTGATTTTGATGAGTGTTTCTGACAATTGTTTCTGACAAGTGATTTTGACAAGTGATTCTGACAAGTGATTTTGACGAGTGATTTTGACAAGCGATTCTGACGTGTGATTCTGACGAGTGATTTTGACAAGTGATTTTGACAAGCGATTTTGACGAGTGATTCTGACGAGTGATTTTGATGAGTGATTCTGACAAGTGATTCTGACGAGTGATTTTGACTAGTGATTCTGACGATTGATTCTGGCGAGTGATTTTGACAAGTGATTCTGACAAGTGATTTTGACAAATGATTCTGACAAGTGATCCTTACAAGTGATTTTGACTAGTGATTTTGACAAGTGATTTTGATGAGTGATTCTGACAAGTGATTTTGACAAGTGATTCTGACAAGTGATTTTGACGAGTGATTCTGACGAGTGATTCTAACGAGTGATTTTGACAAGTGATTTTGACAAGTGATTTTGACGAGTGATTTTGACAAATGATTCTGACAAGTGATTTTGACAAGTGATTTTGATGAGTGATTCTGACGAGTGATTCTGATGAGTGATTTTGATGAGTGATTCTGACGACTATATGAGCCATGGGTAGGAGAAAAATATGTATAATCCTTACCCTGAGGATTTAAAATGCAGCAAACATCTGTCAACCTGAGGGCATGGATGACCCATTTCAATGAACGAAGCTGTCTCAGAGGGATGACACCCCTTCCTGAGGAGGAGTCTAACGCGGGATTCCATGTGAAGTTGAAGTCTCCACCTGCAATCAGAACTCCTTCTGCAAAATCAGAGAGGGACGTTAAAAAGGACCTACATGTGCAGATATGATCTTTGTTAGGGAGGTACCAGTTTGCTATTCTATATCTTGATTCTGCTATTTTGAGTTTGAGGAACACATATCTGCCTTGATCATCAATGAGAGAGTCTATGAGAGTATAGGCCAACGACTTGTGTATGGCTATGGATACACCCTTAGAGTGTGAATCTGGATTAGTGCTGTGGAACCACCGAGAGTAATACCTATCTCCAAAAAGAGGCATATGCCCAGTTTTAAAGTGCATTTCCTGTAACATAAGAACCTGGACTCTTTGTTTGTGCCTAGAGTACAAAATTTGTGAACGTTTCTGTGGGACATTAAAGCCTCTTACATTCAGTGAGCCTACTTTAACAGAGGACATGATTACCAAGGGGGATGAAAGGATTGGGGCAAGAAGGGAAACGGAAATACACAGAAAACTAAGAAGAAATTACGGGATATATAAAATAAAAACCAAACAAAATTATATAACAAAATGAAAGCAAAACAATCTGATGAGAGGAAATAGGTATATTTTACACCTGCACAGCAGAGTGTAAACCCCCCTGGGAGGATGGGCTTTCTACTGCGGAGCCCCCCACCCCAAACCAGACATCAGGCCATACCATTTTGTCTTAAAACCTATGATAGAAAAGCAGCCAAAAGCTGTCAAAGATTAGCATCTACTTATCATTATATTAAACGTTGAATCAGTATATCACATATCCTTATGGAATAATATCCATACTGTCCAAGAACGGAATATTATTGACATAATATAATCAAATCTTATTACTGAGAGCCAGTCATATAAATGAATTATTCGTAATATCAACTATACTCATTGCTGAAAACATTTTAGAGGAATATAACACTCTAATATCTTTCACAAGATTGACTAGCGCTGAAGGCTAGCGTATTGACCACAGGATCCATTTGTAATAGACGATTCAATCTGGGGAGTGAGGGATATGTTTTCCATTGTTCCCTCTCCTGACTTCTTCTCTGGATTTGTTTCTTGTCGCTCTTTATGGTCGTGGATTGAGATCCGACTTGGGACCTCTCGGGAGACTCGGCCAATCCTCTGTTGGTATAGATACGTGGGGAATCCCCAAACCTGTAACAAAAGCCGGAATGTCTCCTGGGCAACGTATCACATGTAAAGCCCCTGAATGGCGAACCTGTAGACAGAAAGGGAAACCCCAAGAGTATAGAATGTTCTGCTGTCTCAGAACCTCTAATAGAGTCTTTAATGCCTTCCTCTTCTGTAGTGTGTGGCGCGATAGATCAGATATGAGTTGTATAGGATATTCTTGATATAAAATAGAATCACATCATGAGGTTTTGTCGCATCAGAGGATCTGGGGCCCAAGGACCTATAAGCCCTATCTAGCTCCAACTCATTCTCTAAGGGCAGACCCAAGATAGAGTTAAACAAATGACGTAGTGTCTCATCCAGTTCATGGTGTTCAATTGTCTCTGGTAGTCCTCTAATCCTAATATTGTTGCGCCTTCCTCTGTTTTCAATATCATCTATCAAATCTGTTAGGTATTCCAGTTGGTATGAGTGAGAAGACAAAGTTTGTTCCTGAGAATTTACTTGTTGAGCGATGGATGCTGTATGTGATTCAGCAGTAGACACTTTTTCTGTTAACTCTTGCATGTCCCCTCTAAGGGAGGCTGCTTTAGCCCTGTAAGAGGACTCCAGTCTAGACATATAATTCTCCATGTGCCTCTGGTTGGAATAGCTTGTATTCGATCTCTGAGGTCTCTCCACACTGCCTCACATTGCAATGAGTCATCCTGTTGGTTCTCCTCTGAGCAGCCAGGGGAAGAAGAATGTAATAATGCAGGGAAGGAGCCTCTCTCAGGGGAACTCCGGGCATCAGTGTGTGACTGGGGCCTCTGCAGGTCTGGACCCGCAGCAGAGATAAGTACTGCCCAATCTGGTGTGTCCAGGGGCCGAGGCACCAAGTGATCCTCCACCACGCACCTGAGCTGCGAAGGCGCAAAGCCGGAATCTGCCATCTTGGACTGAGGGAGATCCCCCGCAGCAGCAACAAGGCCTCCCGCTTCTCCCCAAGTCCGGGAAGCCAGGTCCGCGTCCTCCGACGATGAAAGAATCGTCCGCTCTGCTAATGTTGATGTGGGGGAGCATTTACCCCAGGACCTTTGGACCTCCGATGCAGGAGATGAGGAGCGCTAGGCAGGGACAGCCGATGTCATCTTAGATCCCACTCTTGCAGGAGAGGCAGATGCTGCAATTTCTTAGGTAGCGGGTAATATTTGTTGGAGGGACCCGCTGAGTACTCACACTGGTCTGCATTATATTCTTCTTTTTTGCCGGCATTGGAAGTGTTTTGACCTGATTTGAAGTGATAGGCATGCCCTGAAGCTGGTCTAGGGATGGGAGCAGACAACCATGCAACTTCACTCCTCCATAGCCAGGCCACGCCCCCCCATTCAAAGAAATTTCAACAAATTCTTGATGTAAACATTAAGATTTGAGAGTCCTCAGTGGCTGATACCTTTTAATGGTTAACTAAAAAGATGGTAACAAGTTGCAAGCTTTCGAGACTACTCAGGTCTCTTCATCAGGCATAGTATGACACAAAATCTGAAGAGTCACATATTTATACACAATAAGACACAGAAATAATGAAATAGATGAGACAGGTAATGTAAAGCAGAGCTATTACTGTGGGAGAAAGGTAAACAGTTCTGGCTGTAAATATTGGTTTAGTTCATAGATAAGGACTGTGAAAGTTTTATTGTCTAATGATTGAAATTTCGAGGGTTATGATGACCCCAAAGCTCTGTGAAGCTCATTCCTTAGTTGATGTAAGTAAAGAAAGCAAAGAAAGGAGCGCAAATAGCGCTGTTATCCAATAGACAGCAGTAAAGATAAAAGGGAAATTGCTCACCTCTGTGAGAATTCCAGCAGACCCTTAAACCGCAGGGGTTAAACGAAATCACAGAAGTTTTTCTTTGAGAATTCCAGCAGTCACTTTTTACACCTCCCCACTTCTTTTTGAATACACCAACATATAGCCACCTATCCCCAAACCCACACTCCTGTTATCACCGCCCACATTATAGCCTTCAAGTTACCTCTCACCACTCTTACAGCTCCTTTTTTCAGCTGACAAAATAAATCAGGAGCCCTAGTGTAGCGGGATATGTGCCTAGAGTGACTACACACAGCAACTTAAGCAAGTATTTAAGTTCTAGCCCTCCATGGTTCATCATGATTAATATTAGACCCATATTTTATTATGTTTAAAAGAAAAGATTTTTTAATTAATCTCTAAATATTTTAAATTACTTTGTACTTCTTTTCTCCTCTTGAGCAAATGTTCATGTGCATTATGATTTTAGATGTGTTTCCAAGATTTCCTTCCCCTTTTTTTTCTGTCTCTCGCTCCTTTTTTTTCCCCTCTTTTTGGCGCCAAGGGGTGCTTTGGCAGTTTTTTTCTTCACTTCATGTGCTAGCATGTGTGTATATATACCTTCCATGTTGTAACAAGTAGCAGCTATGTTCCTGAAGAAGTGGACGGGATATCAACGAAGCACGTAGTCTTTTATAGCTTTTACAGTCTCCAATAAATGCTGCTGAGAACATTATCCATCTCTGGCATATATATACATTTTTTCATGGAGGAGCGCGGTGATTAATGGCACCTTTATCATCTGTATACTAGACTACTCGAAGATCCCAAGGGACCTGTGCCTGCTGCAGCACCTCAGCATATACTTTCTCATGAGTTGTGCATTTCACAACCCACAAAGGTGAGCAATTTCCCTTTTATCTTTACTGTTGTCTATTGGATAACAGCGCTACTTGCGCTCCTTTCTTTACTTATTTGAGTTATTGGGAACTGAGCTGGGGACAGCAGCGCACTTTGGTTAATTTGGGAGCAGCATTAGCGAATCCATACCGTTAACATGGAATATTTTGACAGACGCATGTCAACCAGAGAACGGCTTATTAAACAAGCCATGGGAAGCACTATCCCATACTCTGATGAATCTTTCACCTTAAATTCAATGGACTTCAATGAAGAGGACACCAACACTATGAAGAATTTATTTAATGAATTTGAGGAATCACTTAAAGATGAGCTACGTCTCGACCTGGACATTCGTTTTCTAAGGATTTATATGGAGGAGAAACTATGTCCTCGGGGTTTGAGAATAACAATTCCCTCACCATTCCCTGAGGACAAACCATTTAATAAGGAATGGACTACTATTTTGGACACGTGCATGCACAATCTGCTAAAAAGTATACATACAAAAAGGTCAGAAATATGTCTAACAATTACTAATAGAATATTTGATATCGCTAAAAACCTATTACCATTTGAAACCCATCCTGTGTTTGGAAAGATTGATAGCAATATTGCAACAAGTATTTTACAGAATGTGCATGAAAATATCATCAAAAAGGCAAAAAAACTACAGAGAGATAGAGATGATTACAAAGGACTAACTAGTACTACCTCACATACTAAAACGTCGGTCATATCCAGTGATCAGTCATCTGATCCTTTGAGAACAGTGGGTTCCTATCCTCCTCCCCACAAAGGAAGGATGTTCTCTAATAGTTATTACCATAAGAATAAGAACAATAACAATAAGACTTACAACCGCACACCTGCATTCACACATAGCAAAAAACAACTCAGGTTGTCAAATGCTAACGATAGAACGAAAGACGGACAGAAGGTTGTAATTAATATGCGCATATCTACTACTGTTAACTCTCCACAGAGCACTAGCAGTAATAAGAGTCTGGTCTCTATCATGTCTCCCACCTGCAATACTATGGGTAGTGCAGTTCCTAAAAGGCTGGTAATGCATCAGGAGGAGACGAATAATGATAGTATAGCAGTCAATCCTTATGACACAACATTACACACTAAATTAAGAAAAAAATCCAACTTCTATTCTGTGGAGAGTAAAAGCCACCAGATAGATACTTTTTGCGACATCACTCTCCAAGATTTCAAGGAGGTTATGAGGACTCCAATCTCATACAGAGATAATAATATAAACCGACAAGAGAAGTTAGCACTTAATAATATTTGAAATAATAGGGATATAGTCCTCAGATCAGCGGACAAGAGGGGTGGTATAGTTATCCAGGATTATGATGTGTATACAAAAGAAGCACTCCAGATATTGAGTGATGATAACTATTACAAAGAGATTTTGTATAATCCCATTTTGAAAATGATCCCTATATATAAGAAACTGATATCTAAAGCAGTAGATGAGAATATATTAAATGACAACAAAAGAAAGTGCTTGACTGTCCAAAGTCCTTGTATGCCCTTCTTTTATCATCTTCCCAAATTTCATAAGGATGAAAAAAAACTCCAGGGAGACCGATTATATCGGGGATAGGCTCCCTTACATGAAATCTGGCTGAATACTTTGATATACAACTACAACCACCTGTCAAAAATTTAAAGAGTTACCTGCAAAACTCCAGTCATCTTCTTAGATTAACCTATGACATCAAATGGAAAAAAATCATGCACTTTCCTTAGCCTAGATGTTAACTCTTTATATACCAATATTGATGTTGGTCTATTATGCATAGAGTATGTAATTTCCAGAGACATACGGCTGTCTTCCAGCCAGAGATCTTTTAATATAGCAGGTTTATCTTTCATCCTAAAAAACAATTTTTTTACCTTTCTAGATAAGACCTACCATCAAATTAAGGGAGTAGCAATGGGCTCTAAAGTACCACCTACCTTTGCCAATTTATTCATGGGATTATTTGAGCAAGTTTTCATTTACCAGGGAGACTTCCATAAGGGGGTTGTATTTTATAGAAGATACATAGACGATCTGATCTTCATCATTAACAGGAACATCACTGATCCCACCATTTTTTTTAATTTCCTCAATACAAATAATTGGGGCATCTCTTTCAATCAGGACAGTAATGAACTCACAATTAATTTTTTTAGATCTAGTTTTATATGTAGAGGAAGACAGGATACTTAGCAAAACTGTCTTCAAATCAGTGGACACTAATAGCTATATTCATTTCACTATTGGTCACTACAGAAAATGGCTCACCAATATTCCCCGCTATCAGTTTCAAAGACTTCGTAGGAGCTGCTCAACAGAAATCGAATATGACTAACAGTCAGAGATTCTCAAAAAAAGGTTCCAACAGAAATATTCTGAGACATTGGTTGTAGAATCTTGCAAACAGGTCAAAGAAAGATATGACCAGGGCTCATTACTTATGGCTTCAACACACAAAAAAGATGTAAGTTTTGAACATGAACAGAAATTCATTACTACATACAATCAACAACACAAGAAAATTAGAGAAATTATTCAAAAAAACTGGCATATTCTATTAAATGACCAGACATTAAAACAGGCATTACCAAAAAAACCCTCTCTAATCTTTAGAAGAGCACCGACACTTAGGAATATCTTGGGCCCCAGTAGATTGTGTGGACATGGAACATTGATTAATAAGAATAATGAAAAAGTCAGGGACAATATGGTCACCAAGTGTGGTAAAAGAGGTTGCAAGTGCTGTGAATCTATTTTGCATTCCATAGACAATTTCACTTCTGTAGCCACTAGTGAGAATTTCAATATCTCTCATCCCATGTCATGTGGAACTTATTATGTGATATATGTCATCGAGTACAGTTGCCCCAAACAGTATGTGGGCAGAACCACCCAGGCACTACATAATAGGTTGAATTCACATAGACATAATATCACCACAGGATTTATTAAACATGGGCTGTCCCGACAAATGGTCCTTCATCACAAACAGGACCTTAGGGAATTAAGGGTATTACTTATTGAACACATTTCTATTGACACTCCAAATAGGGTGCAATGTTTAAAAGAAATCTACTGGATTTATAAACTAAAGATGCTTAAACCGCAGGGGTTAAACAAAATCACAGAAGTTTTTCTTTGAGAATTCCAGCAGTCACTTTTTACACCTCCCCAGTTCTTTTTCAATACCCAACATATAGCCACCTCTCCCCAAACCCACACTCCTGTTATCACCGCCCACATTATAGCCTTCCAGTTACCTCTCACCACACTTGCAGCTCTGTTTTTCAGATGACAAAACAAATCAGGAGCCCTAGTGTAGCGGGATATGTGCCTAGCGTGACTGTACACAGCAACTTGAGCAAGTATTTAAGTTCTAGCCCTCCATGGTTCATCATGATTAATATGAAAATTATTGGTATTAAAAGGTCATTTCAAATCTCAGGGAGACAGAAAAATTTGGGAATATAAACTAATGGTGACCTTTGACACCTTCAGAGCAGGAATGAATGTGTTGCATGGATTTATGTCATTCTACATCAACTAAGGAATGTGCTCCTCAGAGCTTTGGGGTCATCATAAACCTGGACCAGACCTCAATCACTGGACAATAAAACTTTCACAGTCCTTATCTATGAACTAATCCAATATTTACAGCCAGAACTGTTTACCTTTCTCCCACAGTAATAGCTCTGCTTTACGTTACCTGTCTCATCTATTGCATTATTTCTGTGTCCTATTGTGTATAAATATGTGACTCTTCAGATTTTGTGTCATACTATGCCTGATGAAGAGACCTGAGTAGTCTCGAAAGCTTGCAACTTGATAACCATTAAAAGGTATCAGCCACTGAGGACTCTCAAATCTTAATATTTTTCTAATAATTTTTCCGTGGCTAACACAGTACAAAAATATATATTTTCCCTGATGTAAACATAACACCATCTGTAATAAGCTAAAGTTGAAAAGAGGATGGCTTCTACAAATGGATAATTATCCTAAACACGTCAAAATCAAGATCTTCACTGGTAAAGCCCCCCACTCATAACACATTAGGTAGCTGTCAGCCAAAAGATTGTTCAACTGACAGCCATCTCTTCTGAGCCCCTTATACACAAGAACGCTCAGCTTGACTCCTGTGTTCTCTATGAGAGCGACTAATAGATTCCACTGGCAGCGACTTATCTGCTGGAAAACAGAATGAGCTACCATTGGAAATACAACATGCAGGCTCCTTCTCTCCTCCAACATCATCTGTAGGGTACGTTCATATGACTGTATTGTCGTTCCCAGTGTTTTCCGTGAAAAAACTGACAGAACTAGACACAGACAGATCTAGGTCCATTGGGCTGTTTAGATAAGTGTTTGAAAAAAAGCAAGTGAAAAAAATCATAGCACGCATAGGTTCTTCCTTACAATGGATGAGAGTAAACCATTCAAGTCCAAAGGTGCACAAAAAAACAGATCCCATACAGATCATCCATATAGCTTCCATTTTTTTATGGATACATTTCCATTATTAACCTAGAAAACTGTATTTGGTCTTGTGAATGATAATAACTGTTGATGGAAAAGAAGGATGGTGTACAGACCACAACTGACCACCAAACTGATGAAAATCATCCATTTTTCCGGATGAAAAGATAAATGTCCCTTTCTTGTCTGATGTCAGATTCTCGCTGCTCCACAGTCTGGGAATTCTGCTGGATTTTTTATTATATAATGCATCAAATGTTTTCTCCTGGTGAAAGGTCTGGACTGCAGGCGGCCGGTTCTTCACCTGAACTCTTCCTCTTCGATGCCATGCTGCTGTGATGGATGTAGTATGTGGTTTAGCATTGTCTTGCTAAAATATGCAAAAAAAGATCCAACAAATACACAGAAAAAAAGAATGCAAAAAGAGGGGTAACCTAAAAATCTAAAAATAGTCAATGCTTATTAACATGCAAGACATATTAAAAATATTTAAAAAGCACAAATGGCTGTAAGCCTGTAACATAAATTTTCCAGACCACAGCACTATAGTGCTAGGATCTACCCTGTCTGTCAATAAGGTAATTTAGGAACCCAAAAGTTAATACCACCTTAATACAGATATATTACTGTATAATGTACCAATAATATGAAAATTGTTACATGAATGACCAGGCCCTAAAATAAGGGCAAGTATTAAAGCGTATAGTGGGTTAAAGATATACACGCCCAATAAATAATGCACAAAAGCACAAAATAAAAGATGATAAAGAGGAGTGTATACAACAATTGTATGATAGAGTCAGAAAAGTTGCAGAAAAATCCTACTGCCGGCACAATAGCAAATAGCCACACAGAGTGAAGGTAAATGTGAAGTTTGTGCCACCTGGGCCATAGATATAACAATTTTCATATTATTGGTATAGCCTTGATTTGGGGTATATTATAATATACCTTTATTAAGGTGGTATCAACTTTTGGTTTCCTAAATTACCTTATTGACAGACAGGGTAGATCCTAGCATTATAGAGCTGCGGTCTGGAAAATTTGTCATTTGTGCTTTTTAAATATTTTTAATATGTCTTGTTTGGCTTGTATGTTAATACACATTGACTATTTTTAGGTGATCCCTCTTTTTGCAACACCTCTGTATAAGGCTCATCATTGATCACTCCTTTCATGTGTAAGCTGCCCGTCTCAGAGGCACTAATGCAGCCCCAGACCATCAGAGATGCAGGAACTAAGCGCTGATAACAAGCTGGATGGTCCCTCTGCTCTGCAGTCTGCAGGACAAGGCGTCCACAGTTTCCATAAATAATTTCATATTTTTATTCATCCGACCTCAGAACAGTTAATATCTTCTGATCTGATTTCTATGTTCTGCAGTGAATATAATATGGCTAAAAGAGATTTCCAAATCATTACATTCCTGTTCTCTTTATACATTTACACAGCGTCACAAGTTTTTTGGAATTGGGGTTGTAAATATATCTATAAATATTTCTATCTACATGTGTACATCCATCAGAATAACTGCTCTTAGCGATGTCACAATATCAGAGTTCTAGAATGTTGATGTCACACAAGTCATGAAGTCAGAATATGAAGAACTGATAAAACTTCTGCTCACGGCCTCCTCCACTGAGGGTTATAGAATTTGTGGAGTGAGGATATTTTTGCAATTCTGATTGAGTGAGCAAAATGTCTGAGTATAAGCGCAAACGTCGCTTTATTATTGATTCTGTTACAGAGAGCAGCGGTATTGATGACCAGGTGAGTGGCGGATTCTGGAGTATGTTGTCTATTTGAAATTATGGAAATTTGAAGACTTTTTTTTACTTTTTATTATTTCCTTTTCCCAGTTACTGGTCAATAAAAAATGCCGCAGAGTTTTTGCGTCCGACACAGAGAACAGCAGCGGTGATGAGAATCTCCATCAGGTGAGCGCTCACTTCTCTCCAGCACTGTCTGCGGCTCTGGGGGTCTACTGGAGATCAGGGGACGCCCCATTCTGTGATTATGCCACTGTATCGCTGCTAATCCTTCATTCTCAAGGTCTTTATATTTCTTTATTTCAGTCTCATCCACTTATTTCAAGGTCTCCAAGGAGCCTTGAAGATGAAGATGGTGGCTCTGGTCCCCACCTGCTATACATAGAGTCAGGCATGTAATAAAGCGTCTGGAAGGATCATAAATTCCTTCCTGTAAAATAAGAAAATTAGATTTTTATTGATTAGGAAAACTGAACGACACAGAAGTAAATGACGATGTTTCTTCTTTTCTCCAGAGCCCAATTCTCCCCGATTCAGCTTTGTGCAGGAGGAGACAGCAAGGTAATGTATTCCTATATATCCGTTTCATCTGGGTCACGTTCATGATATCTGGTCGCTAGATGGCGCTATTATTAGCATATTTTCAGATAAGGTGTCAGCTGTGTGTCTGCAGGTCGTGTACGGTCTTAGTATATATCCAGTAGTGATGTGTGATCCTCTTTGATGCTTTGTTACAAGGAGACAGGAGCGTCCCATCAATTACTGTTTCCTGAGAAATCTGTCTTCACCCACGTCCAAATATGTCACCGACTTCCGTAAGAACAAACAGGAGCTGGTACGACGTCTGTACAAGTTTTATAACAGGACCGTCTTTGAGAACCAGGTATTCAGTTATAACACACAGCTTGGAATAGGGTTATAGGGGATGAAGGTTTAGAGCTAGGGATAGTGTATCCAGTGTATATAGTATATACCTCTATATTCTGCATGTATAGGGTGATACGAGGCAAAGGGTTAGAGCTAGGGATAGTGTATCCAGTGTATATAGTATATACCTCTATATTCTTTATGCATAGGGTGATACGAGGCAAAGAGTTAGAGCTAGGGATAGTGTATCCAGTGTATATAGTATATACCTCTATATTCTGTATGTATATGGTGATATAAGGTGAAGGGTTAGAGCTAGGGATAGTGTATCCAGTGTATATAGCATATACCTCTACATTCTGTATGTATACGGTGATATGAGGCGAAGGGTTAGAGCTAGGGATAGAGTATCCAGTGTATATAGTATATACCTCTATATTCTGTATGTATAGGGTGATACGAGGCAAAGGGTTAGAGCTAGGGATAGTGTATCCAGTGTATATAGTATATACCTCTATATTCTGTATGTATAGGGTGATACGAGGCAAAGAGTTAGAGCTAGGGATAGTGTATCCAGTGTATATAGCATATACCTCTGCATTCTGTTTGTATATGGTGATATGAGGCGAAGGGTTAGAGCTAGGGATAGTGTATCCAGTGTATATAGTATATACCTCTATATTCTGTATGTATATGGTGATATGAGGAGAAGGGTTAGAGCTAGGGATAGTGTATCCAGTGTATATAGCATATACCTCTGCATTCTGTATGTATTTGGTGATATGAGGCGAAGGGTTAGAGCTAGGGATAGTGTATCCAGTGTATATAGTATATACCTCTATATTCTGTATGTATAGGGTGATACGAGGCAAAGAGTTAGAGCTAGGGATAGTGTATCCAGTGTATATAGCATATACCTCTACATTCTGTACGTATATGGTGATATGAGTCGAAGGGTTAGAGCTAGGGATAGTGTATCCAGTGTATATAGTATATACCTCTATATTCTGTATGTATATGGTGATATAAGGTGAAGGGTTAGAGCTAGGGATAGTGTATCCAGTGTATATAGTATATACCTCTATATTCTGTATGTATATGGTGATATAAGGTGAAGGGTTAGAGCTAGGGATAGTGTATCCAGTGTATATAGTATATACCTCTACATTCTGTATGTATAGGTTGATAGGGGATGAAGGGTTAGAGCTAGGGATAGTGTATCCAGTGAATATAGTATATACCTCTATATTCTGTATGCATATGGTGATACGAGGCAAAGGGTTAGAGCTAGGGATAGTGTATCCAGTGTATATAGTATATACCTCTATATTCTGTATGTATATGATGATATAAGGTGAAGGGTTAGAGCTAGGGATAGTGTATCCAGTGTATATAGCATATACCTCTACATTCTGTATGTATATGGTGATATGAGGTGATTGGTTAGAGCTAGGGATAGTGTATCCAGTGTATATAGCATATACCTCTACATTCTGTATGTATAGGTTGATAGGGAATGAAGGGTTAGAGCTAGGGTTAGTGTATCCAGTGTATATAGTATATACCTTTATATTCTGTACGTATATTGTGATAGGAGGATAAAGGGTTACAGCTAGGGATGGTGTATCCAGTGTAAATAGCATATACCTCTATATTCTGTAGGTATGGGGTGGTATGGGAGATAGTGAGTAGATGGTTAAAGATAGGGTTAGGGTATCCAGTGTACATAGTATATGCCTCTATATTCTCTAGGTGTGGGGTAATATGAGGGATAATGAATGGATGGTTAGAGCTAGGATTAATGTATCCAGTATATATAGTATATACCTCTATATTCTGTAGGTATGGGGTGATATTGAAGATAGTGAATGGAGGGTTAGAGCAAGGGTTAGTGTATCCAGTGTATATAGTATATACCTCTGTATTCTGTAGGTATGGGGTGATATTGAAGATAGTGAATGGAGGGTTAGAGCAAGGGTTAGTGTATCCAGTGTATATAGTATATACCTCTGTATTCTGTAGGTATGGGGTGATATTGAAGATAGTGAATGGAGGGTTAGAGCAAGGTTAGTGTATCCAGTGTATATAGTATATACCTCTATATTCTGTAGGTATGGGGTGATGTGGGGGATAGTGAATAGAGGGTTAGAGCTAGGGTCAGTGTATCCACTATATACAGTATATTCCTCTATATTCTGTATTTCTACTTCTTCTGTAGCTTCCTGCATATATGGACATCAGCTGGAATAAAAGGCTGCGTAAAACAGCTGATCGCACTGCATTCCGGGAGAACAACGGGGACCGCTACGCCATCATCCAGTTATCGGATAAAGTCTGCGATTCAGCAGGTAGTCGTCACATCCGGCACAATTTATAGATTAGCTGTGGTGAAATCTTCCCCACATCTTTACTCCTGATTGTTATTATATCCTGCTTTGTCCTTAGAACAACTCCGAGACACATTGATGCATGAGATGTGTCATGCTGCCTGCTGGGTCATCGATGGCAATGGAGAACTTGCCCATCACCAACTATGGGAGCAGTATTGTGAGAAGGTCGCACAGATCCACCCTGACCTTCCACCCATTACTGTATTCCACAGTTGGGAGTACCACTACCCGGTGGTGTACCAATGCTCAGGGTGCCAGTACAGGTAAGATACGACTCAAATAAACTATGGACAGACGGGCATCTGATACTGGTCATGGGTGTATGTGCTACTACCACTGCTTGCTTCATGACTTCTGCAATCAATATGAAGAGGCTCTGTCACTGATGTTGGATGTGTGTGTACCTTTAGGATCAGTCTTTAATATCTTTAATAAGCTTTATCTCCCACTCCAGAGTCGGACGTTGGACGGATTCTCTCGACACCGAGAAGTTTGGGTGCGGCTACTGTGAGAACAAGTTGGTTCTAGTAACCACAACCTGAGAAGATCTATCAGCGACCATCCAGCTCCATCAATAGTCCGATCATCGGCTCGGCCAAGATAGCAGCACACAGATGAAGTCATCCAGAAGACTAGTGGAAAGTCACATCTCAGTCTTCCACCATTTTTCGGGCGTCACGGTGACTCAGTGGTTAGCACTGGTGTCTGCAGCACTCAGGTGGTGGAAACAAATACGACCACGGACATCTGCATGGAGTTTGTATGTCCTCCCCGTGTCTGCGTGGGTTTCCTCCGGGTTCTCCGGTTTCCTCCCACACTCCAAAAATATACTGATAGGTTAATTGGCTTATTCCAAATTGTCCCTAACATGAATTATGGTTCTCCCTGTACAGCGCTACAGACTATGTCATCGCTATATTATCGAGGGGAATCAAATTCATCATTAAATACAAATGCTTTAAACAAACTTATTATTGTAATGTTGCCTTGTGTCAGTAATTTCATACACAGATTATTTACAAAAAAGTTATGTCCTATAGTGGGACGTCTGGAGGTGAGAACACAGATTCCGCCATACCGATGGCCAGGGACAGGCATGCGGGTGCTAACACCTACATGGACTGGCAGGACAGGCTTACACTGGTAATATACAGCGTATACACCCACAACGACTCACACACATCAAACCAAGCAAAGTCATCAAGTTTCAGAGCTCCCATAGAAATTAATGGTGATAGCCGCACACGCGCAGCCACATTTCCATTTCTGACAGTGTGTAATGGGGTCGTTCTTGAGTTACATGTGGGTCCCTGATCTCAGCAATGGGACCTGCATCTATCAAACATTTATGACGTATGCTTTCGATAGAGGATGAAATAATGTCTTCAATGCGCTTCGTCACGTGTCCACGGGCATGCTCGCGATTTCTAATGCTGACCCTATGCTGCTCTCTGATTCAGTTATGTCACCAGCAACATAGTGCATTAAGCATTAATGCTTTAAAGGGCACAGCTCAACTTTCGATCCTAATGTGGCACCTCAAACGTCACAAATTTTTCCAGGGCATTCATAAGGGGTATCTCTGCATTATCGTCCCGAACGGGGAAACAGCTGATCAGCGGATGTGCACGGTGCTGGGCCCTCACTGATCTGATATTGATGACCTATTCTAAAGATATTCCACCAATTATCAAACACCTGAATAACTTCTTTAATTAGTTTAGGGGAGTGATTGAACCATTTTTAAGCCAAACACATTCCTTAATATTTATTCTTCACCGGAAGGTACAATGTGTTAAAAAACAGCTGATTATGGGGCCCATGGGCATTACCAGTATAGGAGACCCGCTCCTTTCTAATGAGAACATTTTTTTATGAGACCCTCCTCCACGTCTCTTCCAAGGGGCATTGGAGTGACTCCCAATTTTTAGCAGCCCTTGCATTCACTGCATAGCAAACACAATGGGAGACCCACTTTCTAATAATGGGAACATTGTTTTCAGGAGGCCCTCTGACCTCCACGTCTTTTCCAAGGGGCATTGGAGTGCCTCCAAATTTTTGGCAACCCTTGCATTCACTGCATAGGCAAACACAATGGGAGACCTACTTCCTAATAATGGGAAATTTGTTTTCAGGAGTCCCTCCTCTAAGTCTCTTCAAAGGGGTATTGGGGTGCGTCCAAATTTTCAAAGTGGTATTGGGGTGCGTCCAAATTTTGGGCAGCCCTGCCACTCACTGCATACGCAATAACAGTATAGGAGACCTACTCTTTAGTAATGAGAACAATAAAACATAGCCGGCTGATGGCTCTCTAAGAATAGTGAGGGCCGATTGCTGGCCCTTTAAGAATAGTAAAGGCCGCCTGATGAACATTGTTGACAGAAGTGACCTGGGAGTCAGAAATGCTTCCAGGGGTCTTTCCCATACTGTCCCCATGTCATTTGAGCACTGTTCCCATCGATTTGGGCAATTTGCAATCTTCAGACCGCCGTGGGGAGGCGCCTGAAAAATGCCCGAGTTTCCCATAGACTTACATTGGGCTCGTTGCTCGGGTTGAGCACCCGAGTATTCCAATGTGCTCGGCCCGAGCATAGAGCACCCGAGCATTTTAGTGCTGGCCCATCACTACTCATAAGAGCACATTTATCTTTACAAACAACAGAACAGTGATAGCTGTCACATCTGTGTTCTGATACCTTAGCTCCCCAATAAGACATGGGAGTAAATCAATACTTTACAAGCTGCTCTGTGGCTGGGGGCAATGGTAAAATAGTGTCTTGTTGTCATGCAAGGTGAGGGAAGGAACAGTGTACAAGGACAGGAATAGGGGGAAGGGGAAGGGAGCCCAACATCTAGAGAAAGGGGGAGTGGAGACCCCTAGGCAGATCTAATATCACCCTGACTACTCTATCATACTTATATAGGTTCATCTCCAATCGCAGAGCAGGAAACTTAATCCCTGAATGTCCCTAGAGCTAGGCCCTAGGTAGGGAGGGACACTATATGAGGGGCAGCTTATGATAAGTGTTACTTCTCTTTTCTTTACATGATACCAGATTGATGGTGCTATTGTGGGCTGATGTTCTTCATAGACTTGTGTGAACAGCCCCTATTATATTCTTGCTCGGATGATTCAGAAGTTTGCTGTATATATGATACCTCTCTGTGGAGAATCAGCTTTAGGGATTCTCTTAACAATGTAAGAAAAAGAAAGATTAACCACTGCATGTGATAGGGGTTATATACTGGGCTCGGGTAATGATTGATAGAACTTATTCAGGAATTTATAAGCCCTACTAGCCCAGTTATTTGTAGTTATGTATTGTCTCTAAATTTCCCTAGAGCTGTCATTTTGCTTTATTGAACAGTTGTCGTCTTTTAATGTTTATTGAAATGGTCAGTCTCTGAATCTATACGTTCACTTCTTCCTATCTTTTTTCACGACTGTAGTTTTGTATTTATTAGGATAAATGTATTTATTAGTATAGAAGAATTTTTAGGGACATAAGGGACACCGTCGTTAAGCAGGGGCGCCACTTAACACAAATTATGGTGCCAACCTCCTCTGCCAGGAAGGTAGAGACATTAGGGATAAAGTAGGGACAGGTTTAGCCTGCACTCTCTCCTGATCAGTGTGTAACCTAATATGGATATTCCCTAATACTTTATTTTGTATTTTTGTTGTTTTGTCTATTGTGGATTGTTATAGTCCTTTTCAGATAATTTATTAAAAGTTACATTTTAGGGGTCTAATCTTCTATAGGTTTTTCATGCTAAATTAGGCCCTGTTTACATATTTTTTGTTAAGGTGTTTAACTGAACACTAGTGAGGCCCCACTGTAACTAAAGAAAACAAGGTAAACAAACAAAGGGGATACATTTAGCTTGAGAAGACACCAGAGAGGTAGCGCCAACTGTCCTCCAAGGCAAGTCCAAGAATGAACTAGCTGGCTACAAGTACTCCAGGCATAGACAGCAGAACATAGAACTATCACCAGTGACTCTCTGGAGACACAGAGTTTTTAACTACCAAGCAAGGGTGTGTCAACCAGCAGCAGAAGATGGAGGTCACCGCTGGGTACTAAAGGAAGAAGGATATCACTACACTACAGAGATGAGAGGATCAAGAAGGTGTCTGTAATGCCAAGCGCAGTGACCTTCTACAGCCGGATCCAGAGTGACTGTCTCTCACACTTGATACACCAGTGATATCTGATAAGCAAAAAAAAATAAAATGTTGTAGGTACGTTCTCCTGAAATGGTTGCAACAGTCACAACTCCTATAAAAGCATGTAAAGGCTGCTGCAGGATGTCACGCACGGTGTGGGAAAGACTAACTGCAACACGAAGGGAAGAAGGGGAGGAAGCCAAAACACTAGGGTAAGTGGGATTGGAGACCCCTAGGCAGATCTAATATCACCCTGCCTACCCTACCATCCCTATATAGGTTCCACATTTAACTCCGAACAGGACCCTAAACCCTGGATGACCCTAGAGCTAGACCCTAGATAGGGAGGGGGAAGGGTGAGCACTGGTCAGGACCTACTACAAACTATAGACAACAAGGTAGACAAACAAAGGGGATTAACTTAGCTTAAGAAGACACCAGAGGAGTAATGCCAACTGTCCTCCAAGGGCACCAGAAAAGACGCTATCCGATTGCTAATGCTCCAAGCCTGTACATAGAAGTATTACCGGAAATTCCCTGGAGAAAATGGAGTGTTTTTAACTCCCAGGCAAGGGTGTGTCAATCAGCAGCAGGAGGGAGATTGCCACTGGGTCATAAACGCAGAAGGATTAAGAAGGCATCTGTAATGCCAAGCGCAGTGACCTTCTACAGCCAGGTCTATTACACCTGTCACACCCTTGACACAGGACCACCAATAAATTCACATGAAGAAAATGAGAGGAATACGGTGGTTCAGAGTCCGCACTGCCCAGAGTTCAAAAGGTGTAGTCGCACACAAGGATTAAACATGAATGTGGTTTATTGTGTCAATGCGTTTCAAGGTCTCCAAACCTCTTCATCAGGACCAAACCACAATGATTTTTATATATATACAGTACAGACCAAAAGTTTGGACACACCTTCTCATTTAAAGATTTTTCTGTATTTTCATAACTATGAAAATTGTATATTCACACTGAAGGCATCAAAACTATGAATTAACATATGTGGAATTATATACTTAACAAAAAAGTGTGAGACAACTGAAAATATGTCTTAAATTCTAGGTTCTTCAAAGTAGCCACTTTTTGCTTTGATGACTGCTTTGCACACTCTTGGCATTCTCTTGATGAGCTTCAAGAGGTAGTCACCGGAAATGGTCTTCCAACAATCTTGAAGGAGTTCCCAGAGATGCTTAGCACTCGTTGGCCCTTTTTGCCAGCTCACCCCAAACCAACTCGATTGGGTTCAGGTCTGGTGACTGTGGAAGCCAGTTCATTTGGCGTAGCACCCCATCACTCTCCTTCTTGGTCAAATAGCCCTTACACAGCCTGGAGGTGTGTTTGGGGTCATTGTCCTGTTGAAAAATAAATGACGGTCCAACTAAATGCAAATTGGATGGAATAGCATGCCGCTGCAAGATGCATTGGTAGCCATGCTGGTACAGTATGCCTTAAATTTCAAATAAATCCACAGTGTCACCAGCAAAGCACCCCCACACCATGACACCACCTCCTCCATGCTTCACGGTGGGAACCAGGCATGTAGAGTCCATCCATTCACCTTTTCTGCGTCGCACAAAGACACGGTGGTTGGAACCAAAGATCTCAAATTTGGACTCATCATACCAAAGCACAGATTTCCACTGGTCTAATGTCGATTCCTTGTGTTCTTTAGCCCAAACAAGTCTCTTTTGCTTGTTGCCTGTCTTTAGCAGTGGTTTCCTAGCAGCTATTTTACCATGAAGGCCTGCTGCACAAAGTCTCCTCTTAACAGTTGTTGTAGAGATGTGTCTGCTGCTAGAACTGTGTGGCATTGACCTGGTCTCTAATCTGAGCTGCTGTAAACCTGCGATTTCTGAGGCTGGTGACTCGGATAAACTTATCCTCAGAAGCAGAGGTGACTCTTGGTCTTCCTTTCCTGGGGCGGTCCTCATGTGAGCCAATTTCTTTGTAGCGCTTGATGGTTTTTGCAACTGCACTTGAGGACACTTTCAAAGATTTCCCAATTTTTCGGACTGACTGACCTTCATTTCTAAAAGTAACAATGGCCACTCGTTTTTCTTTACTTAGCTGCTTTTTTCTTGCCATAATACATATTCTAACAGTCTATTCAGTAGGACTATCAGCTGTGTATGCACCTGACTTCTGCACAACACAACTGATGGTCCCAACCCCATTTATAAGCCAAGAAATCCCACTTATTAAACCTGACAGGGCACACCAGTGAAGTGAAAACCATTTCCGATGACTACCTCTTGAAGCTCATCAAGAGAATGCCAAGAGTGTGCAAAGCAGTCATCAAAGCAAAAGGTGGCTACTTTGAAGAACCTAGAATATAAGACATATTTTCAGTTGTTTCACACTTTTTTGTTAAGTATATAATTCCACATGTGTTAATTCATAGTTTTGATGCCTTCAGTGTGAATGTACAATTTTCATAGTCATGAAAATACAAAAAAATCTGTAGGAGGTGTGTCCAAACTTTTGGTCTGTACTGTATATATATATATATATATATATATATATATATACATATATATACATACATATATACACTGCTCAAAAAAATAAAGGGAACACTCAAATAACACATCCTAGATCTGAATGAATGAAATATTCTCATTGAATACTTTGTTCTGTACAAAGTTGAATGTGCTGACAACAAAATCACACAAAAATCATCAATGGAAATCAAATTTATTAGCCAATGGATGCCTCGATTTGGAGTAACCCCCAAAATTAAAGTGGAAAAACACACTACAGGCTGATCCAACTTAGATGTAATGTCCTCAAAACAAGTCAAAATGAGGCTCAGTATTGTGTGTAGCCTATACGTGCATGTATGACCTCCCTACAACGCCTGGGCATGCTCCTGATGAGGTTGCGGATGGTCTCCTGTGGGATCTCCTCCCAAACATGGACTAAAGCATCCGCCAACTCCTGGACAGTCTGTGGTGCAACGTGACGTTGGTGGATGGAGCGAGACATGATGTCTCAGATGTGCTCAATCGGATTCAGGTCTGGGGAACGGGTGGGCCAGTCCATAGCTTCAATGGCCTCATGTTGCAGAACTGCTGACAAACTCCAGCTACATGAGGTCTGGCATTGTCCTGCATTAGGAGGAACCCAGGGCCAACCGCACCAGCATATGGTCTCACAAGGGGTCTGAGGATCTCATCTCGGTACCTAATGGCAGTTAGGCTACCTCTGGCGAGCACATGGAGGACTGTGCGGCCCTCCAAAGAAATGCCACCCCACACCATTACTGACCCACTGCCAAACCGGTCATGCTGAAGGATGCTGCAGGCAGCAGATTGCTCTCCACGGCGTCTCCAAACTCTGTCATGTCTGTCACATGTGCTCAATGTGAACCAGCTTTCATCTGTGAAGAGCACAGGGCGCCAGTGGTGACTTTGCCAATCCTGGTTGTAACATCCCTGGCGGCGTGCTGGCATGGCTTACCACCTCCCACCATTCAAGACCGCCATCTTACCTATCAATCCAGGCTGCACACTTTGCTCCAGTACCTGCTGTGTCTCTTGTCTGATTGCTTAGGGCGGCGGCGCGGCTGCTGCCTGATTCTTATATTTGCTGTGTGTGCACTCCTATTGCCTCCCCAGCCTATTGCTGTGAGTCACTGGATACTTAAACCCCCTCCATCCAGTAGGGGGTGCCTGAGCAACACTTTCATTCAGTGTGCTCTGTGCAACTGAGTTGCCAGGTCCTGTCCTGTATCTTGTTTGTTTCCGCCCCTGGGGGCTGTATACCCAGGCCTGTTACCTGTATCTGTGACTTCTAGTCTGTCTCTGCCACCCTGGGGGCTGAGTTCCCAGGCTCGCTCCTGTATCTTATTCCTGGTTCAGTTCCTGTCTGAACTGTGTCCTAGCCCGTTACCTGTTTCTCTCTATGTCCGAACCTTCCCTTTTCCTGCAGTGTCTGAACCTGCAGCTAACTCCAACTCGTTGTCTCTGAACTTCTGTTTGTGAGTTTTGTGTACACTCGCTACTTCATTGTAAGTACCTTGTGTGTATCTGGTTCTGCTTGTTCACCGCACCTGCGGTTTTGCTCTGCCCTGCTTGTTCACCGCACCTGTGGTTTCGCTCTGCTCAGCTTGTTCACTGCACCTGCAGGTTTTGCTCTGCTCTGCTTGTTTACCGCACCTGCGGGTTTTGCTCTGCTCTGCTTGTCTACCGAACCTGCGGGTTTTGCTCTGCTCTGCTTGTCTACCGCATCTGCGGGTTTTGCTCTGCTCTGCTTGTCTACCGCATCCGCGGGTTTTGCTCTGCTCTGCTTGTCTACCGCATCTGCGGGTTTTGCTCTGCTCTGCTTGTCTACTGCACCTGCTGGTTTTGCTCTGTTCTGCTTGTCTACTGCACCTGCGGGTTTTGCTCTGCTTGTCTACCACATCTGCGGGTTTTGCTCTGCTCTGCTTGTCTACCGCACCTGCTGGTTTTGCTCTGCTCTGCTTGTCTGCCGCACCTGCGGGTTTTGCTCTGCTCTGCTTGTCTACCGCACCTGCTGGTCTTGCTCTGCTTGTCTACCGCATCTGTGGGTTTTGCTCTGCTCTGCTTGTCTACCGCACCTGCTGGTCTTGCTCTGCTTGTCTACCGCATCTGTGGGTTTTGCTCTGCTCTGCTTGTCTACCGCACCTGCGGCTCCGTTACTAAGTCCCAGTCTGTACAGGTCCATATCCTGCCTGTGTTCCTACCTGCCAGTACCCACCTGTCTGCATGCCAGCCGTGCCTGCCAGTGCCCACCTGTCTGCATGCAAGCCGTGCCTGCCAGTGCCCACCTGTCTGCATACCAGCCGTGCCTGCCAATACCCACCTGTCTGCATACCAGCCGTGCCGGCCGGTACCCACCTGTCTGTATGCCAGCCTAACCTGCCTGTTCCTGCATTCCCCGGTGTGGGTCAACAGCTGTGACCAGGGTCTCACCTGGAGTAGCACCTGGTACCTCTCGTCGGTTCCTCCCTGGTTCCGTGTTGGACCGAGTTGATACTTAGTTACACCCCTCCAAGCACTCCTCGGTTCATGGTCCAGTGGGATCACTAATCATGCTCACGCCAGTCAGTCTGGACATGTGCGTAACACTGGTGTTCTGTGGCAAATGCCAAGCGTCCAGCACGGTGTTGGGCTGTGAGCACAACCCCCATCTGTGGACGTCGGGCCCTCATACCACCCTCATGGAGTCGGTTTCTAACCGTTTGTGCAGACACATGCACATTTGTGGGCTGCTGGAGGTCATTTTGCAGGGCTCTGGCAGTGCTCCTCCTGTTCCTCCTTGCACAATGGCGGAGGTAGCAGTCCTGATGCTGGGTTGTTGCCCTCCTACGGCCCCCTCCACCTTTCCTGGTGTACTGGCCTGTCTCCTGGTAGCCTCCAGCCTCTGGACACTACACTGACAGACACAGCAAACCTTCTTGCCACAGCTCGCATTGATGTGCCATCCTGGATGAGCTGCACTACCTGAGCAACTTCTGTGGGTTGTAGAGTCCGTCTCATGCTACCACGAGTGTGGAAGCACAACCAACATTCAAAAGTGACCAAAACATCAGCCAGAAAGCATTGGTACTGAGATGTGGTCTGTGGTCCCCACCTGCAGAACCACTCCTTTATTGAGGGTGTCTTGATAATTGCCAATAATTTCCATCTATTGTCTATTCCATTTGCACACCAGCATGTGAAATTGATTGTCAATCAGTGTTGCTTCCTAAGTGAACAGTTTGATTTCACAGAAGTTTGATTTACTTGGAGTTATATTCTGTTGTTTAAGTGTTCCCTTTATTTTTTTGAGCAGTGTAATATATATATATATATATATATATATATATATATATATATATGTATATATATATATATATATAAATATATATGTGTGTATATACTGTATGTAATTGGTAAACTTATCGGCACCTTCAACCAGTATGTACAGCAAGTGTGAACAGGTGCAAGCTGCTATGACTGCATAATATGCGAACAAAATTAGATACAGTGGGTATGGAAAGTATTCAGACCCCTTTAAATTTTTCACTCTTTGTTTCATTGCAGCCATTTGGTAAATTCTAAAAGGTTCTTCATTTTTTTCTCATTAATGTACACTCTACACCCCATCTTGACTGAAAAAAACAGAAATGTAGAAATTTTTGCAAATTTATCAAAAAAGAAAAACTGAAATATCACGTGGTAACAAGTATTCCGACCCTTTGCTCAGACAGTCATATTTAAGTCACATGCTGTCCATTTCCTTGTGATCCTCCTTGAGATGGTTCTACTCCTTCATTGGAGTCCAGCTGTGTTTAATTAAACTGATAGGACTTTATTTGGAAAGGCACACACCTGTCTATATAAGACCTCATAGCTCACAGTGCATGTCAGACCAAATAAGAATCATGAACTCAAAGGAACTGCCCAAGGAGCTCAGAGACAGAGTTGTGGCAAGGCACAGATCTAGCCAACGTTACAAAAGAATTTCTGCAGTATTCAAGGTTCCTAAGAGCACAGTGGCCTCCATAATCCTTAAATAGAAGAAGTTTGGGACCACCAGAAGTCTTCCTAGACCTGGCCGTCCAGCCAAACTGAGCAATTGTGGGAGAAAAGCCTTGGTGAGAAAGGTAAAGAAGAACCTCAAGATCACAATGGCTGAGCTCCAGAGATGCAGTAGGGAGATGAGAGAAAGTTCCACAAAGTCAACTATCACTGCAGCCCTCCACCAGTCAGGCCTTTATGGCAGAGTGGCCCAACGGAAGCCTCTCCTCAGTGCAAGACATATGAAAGCCTGCATCGAGTTTGCTCAAAAACACATGAAGGACTCCCAGACTATGAGAAATAAGATTCTCTGGTCTGAGACGAAGATAAAACTTTTTGTTGATAATTCTAAGCGGTATGTGTGGAGAAAACCAGGCACTGCTCATCACCTGCCCAATACAATCCCAACAGTGAAACCAGGGAAAATTTGGGCCGAATGACCTCTTTAACTGGATTAGTAATATCAGCCTACAGTGGGCGAATTTCCTTCTGCTGATTATGAATAATAGGCAGTAGCCCACGATGATTTTTTATGTAATTCTGTAGTTTACACATAATGTACACTGCGGGTGCTGACTAAAACTCCCATCATTGTCGCCTGATCATGATCATCTTAGGGAGACAAGGCGTTAGATGATAGGTAACTATATCTGTATTTTTTATTTTTAATTCAATATGTGTTTATTTATTTTACTTTAAGAACAGGCCCTGGCTGATGACTACTTCCATCAGCGGCGCCTGCTCTCGCTGTTATTAGTGAAAGCAGGCATAGGCTGATCTGATGGGAGTAGTACACTCATCAGCCAACGCCTGTGACCCGCGGTAAGCTTTTTACCGTGGATCATAGTCACAGCTGCGGGCTCACACTGACATCTGACAGCATGATCCTGTAGTGCTCTAACTGGTGGTAACGATGTTACCACCGATCAGAGCTGCCAGTGTTTCTCATGCTGTCACACAGATGACATCATGAGAAACACAGACTTCCTGAGGATTGCTAGAGAGGCAAATCAGAACACTCGATTGACTGCAAAAGACCTTCAGAAAGATTTTTCAGACCCTGGACTTGTGGTACATTGTTCTACTTTTCGGAGACACGTGCACAAATATGGCCTTCATGGAGGAGTCATGAGAAGAAAACCTCTCCCGCATCTGACGCGCCCCCTGGGCCTGTGCTGTGCAGGGGATACCCGGAGCCGGATCGCTGGGGGTTGTAGTCCTCCGTGGCTGTGACCCGGTCCGTGCCCAGGGCGGTCAAACCAGTGGCAGTCTGAGTGTGATAACAAATGTCCGACTATGCCACCCGTGGATTGCGGTCAGTGGGGACCGCCGCTGCGCTGCAGACCGCTGAGGCTGATGTTGTATGCGCAGCCAAGTATGGGATAACTCCCCACGGGAGAAGTATTGCCTCAGGGCAGCTAGTGTGGATGATGGGAGTGATGGTGTGAGCGTCCCAGTATTAATGGTGCTGGTGCGGCGATGAAACACAGAGACGTGTGGTGCAGTTAAGGGTCTTTACTGATGGTATAACGCAGACCCTCCCGGGAGTACTGGCTAGCAGTAGAGGCCTGGTCAGTCTGAGAACTAGTAGGATCTCCCCTTGGCCAGATGGAGTTGTAGGCCTCCCTGTCTCTCTGCACTCTTTCCTGGCTACCTTGCTGTGTGCGGGTTGAAGTAGCCCACGTCCCTGAGTATACCGTGTGGTGCTCACCCGTATGGCCGGTGACTTGGGGCCTTCCGTTAGCCTCCGCTTCACGATGGCAGTGCTGGTCCCTTGCTTGTGACCGTGCCTCCGGGCTTCTATGGCCAGAGGACATGGAATCCCCTGCCGGTTGGATTCTGCTGCTGGACCTGGATGTCCCCACAGCCTCGGACTCCGTGTCCGGGTTTAGTATCTTCAGCCAAGGCGAGCTTTCTAGCTTCCAGCCTCTGGCACTCGCTCCTGCTCCTACAGAGCTTCTAGTTCTCGCTTTCCCTCTCCAGGCTCTGACTCTCAGACTCTGTCTGTCCTAATCCCGCCCCAGACCCAGTTTATAAGGGCAGATTCCTCCCCTCCCAGGTCTGGGCGGGCAGTGTTGCATGCTTAGGGCTCCTGACTAGAGATGAGCGTTGTTCTACTCGAACTGTTCGCCAATCTCAAATTCGAGCTGTTTTGGGCGGTGTTCGAGCCGGTCGGCGAACACGAACAATTTGAGAAAAATTCGGCTGTTCGAGGTTATGTTCGATAACTGTTCGTGCACCAAAATCATAACTGGATTTTTTCTCAGTAATGATGAAAATTAATGTTAATACGCACTTTGAGTGTACAGCGGGGCGGGGGGAGGGGCAGGGGATGGATCTCTGCAGGAACAATGAAGATCTCCATTTTTTTTTCTCTTTCCCGCATTTGCAGTGGGGAGGTGCAATCTGTCAGCCTATCAGCAGCGCACACACGGAGCGAAGTGCTTTTTTTCACACAAGCAAGGGCATGTGTGATTGGCAGCGTATGTCACATGTCCTTGCCCTATAAGACCAAGCCATTTTCCCCGTCGCCACCATTTTCTCACTGCTGCAGCTGCGTGTTAGACGGCACCGCTGTTGCTGTGTGCGCTATACCTTGTTAATTTCAAGCCAATTTTCGCACAAATATACAGATAGCTTGGGAGTAGGGAATAGTTGTGATTGCAGTCCTTTTAAGGACTAGGTTACAGCATTTCCTACGACTTTTATCAGGCAGGTCTGTGCTCTTAAATAGATAGATTGTGGGAGTAAAGACTAATTGTAATTGGAGTCCTTTTCAGGACTAGGTTACATCAGTTCCTATCAGTTTTTGCCAGGCAGGTCTGTGCCAGTGCTGTGCAAGTTTTTTTCACAGCATTTGGCTGAATCTAGCAAAGCTAATCCTTTTTGGCCTATTGCAGAGTGTGTTAGTCAGTGGAGTAGCCTATCTGTGTTGCAAGATATACCACCTGTGTATAGAATACCAATTTTTTTACTGCACCTAGTGAAGTAAAATCTTTTGGGCATAGCATCATTCTATTAGTCCATCTATACTGACCTCCATCAGGTTGCAAACTGAATATAATTTTTTTCTGCATCTAGCTCTGAAAAAATATTTGGGCTTCTAGCAGTGTGTGGGACTTGGTCTATTAGTCCATCTATACTGACCTCCATCAGGTTGCAAATTAAAAATAATTGTTTTCTTCATTTAGCTCTGATAAAATATTTGGGCTTCTAGCAGTGTGTGGGACTTGTTCTATTAGTCCTTCTATACTGACCTCCAGCAGGTTGCAAATTGAATATAATTTTTTTCTGCATCTAGCTCTGAAAAAATATTTGGGCTTCTAGCGGTGTGTGGGACTTGGTCTATTAGTCCATCTATACTGACCTCCATCAGGTTGCAAATTAAAAATATTTTTTTTCTGCATCTAGCTCTGAAAAAATATTTGGGCTTCTAGCAGTGTGTGGGACTTGGTCTATTAGTCCATCTATACTGACCTCCATCAGGTTGCAAATTAAAAATAATTTTTTTCTTCATTTATCTCTGAAGAAATATTTGGGCTTCTAGCAGCGTGTGGGACTTGTTCTATTAGTCCATCTATACTGACCTCCATCAGGTTGCAAATTAAAAATAATTTTTTTCTGCATCTAGCTCTGAAAAAATATTTGGGCTTCTAGCAGTGTGTGGGACTTGGTCTATTAGTCCATCTATACTGACCTCCATCAGGTTGCAAATTAAAAATAATTTTTTTCTGCATCTAGCTCTGAAAAAATATTTGGGCTTCTAGCAGTGTGTGGGACTTGGTCTATTAGTCCATCTATACTGACCTCCATCAGGTTGCAAATTGAATAAAAAAAATTTCTGCATCTAGCTCTGAAAAAATATTTGGGCTTCTAGCGGTGTGTGGGACTTGGTCTATTAGTCCATCTATACTGACCTACATCAGGTTGCAAATTAAAAATATTTTTTTTCTGCATCTAGCTCTGAAAAAATATTTGGGCTTCTAGCAGTGTGTGGGACTTGGTCTATTAGTCCATCTATACTGACCTCCATCAGGTTGCAAATTAAAAATATTTTTTTTCTTCATTTAGCTCTGAAAAAATATTTGGGCTTCTAGCAGTGTGTGGGACTTGTTCTATTAGTCCTTCTATACTGACGTCCAGCAGGTTGCAAATTGAATATAATTTTTTTCTGCATCTAGCTCTGAAAAAATATTTGGGCTTCTAGCGGTGTGTGGGACTTGGTCTATTAGTCCATCTATACTGACCTCCATCAGGTTGCAAATTAAAAATATTTTTTTTCTTCATTTAGCTCTGAAAAAATATTTGGGCTTCTAGCAGTGTGTGGGACTTGTTCTATTAGTCCTTCTATACTGACGTCCAGCAGGTTGCAAATTGAATATAATTTTTTTCTGCATCTAGCTCTGAAAAAATATTTGGGCTTCTAGCGGTGTGTGGGACTTGGTCTATTAATCCATCTATACTGACCTCCATCAGGTTGCAAATTAAAAATAATTTTTTTCTGCATCTAGATCTGAAAAAATATTTGGGCTTCTAGCAGTGTGTGGGACTTGGTCTATTAGTCCATCTATACTGACCTCCATCAGGTTGCAAATTAAAAATAATTTTTTTCTGCATCTAGCTCTGAAAAAATATTTGGGCTTCTAGCAGTGTGTGGGACTTGGTCTATTAGTCCATCTATACTGACCTCCATCAGGTTGCAAATTAAAAATAATTTTTTTCTTCATTTAGCTCTGAAAAAATATTTGGGCTTCTAGCAGTGTGTGGGACTTGTTCTATTAGTCCTTCTATACTGACCTCCAGCAGGTTGCAAATTGAATATAATTTTTTTCTGCATCTAGCTCTGAAAAAATATTTGGGCTTCTAGCGGTGTGTGGGACTTGGTCTATTAGTCCATCTATACTGACCTCCATCAGGTTGCAAATTAAAAATAATTTTTTTCTGCATCTAGCTCTGAAAAAATATTTGGGCTTCTAGCGGTGTGTGGGACTTGGTCTATTAGTCCATCTATACTGACCTCCATCAGGTTGCAAATTAAAAATAATTTTTTTCTGCATCTAGCTCTGAAAAAATATTTGGGCTTCTAGCAGTGTGTGGGACTTGGTCTATTAGTCCATCTATACTGACCTCCATCAGGTTGCAAATTGAATAAAAAAATTTTTCTGCATCTAGCTCTGAAAAAATATTTGGGCTTCTAGCGGTGTGTGGGACTTGGTCTATTAGTCCATCTATACTGACCTCCATCAGGTTGCAAATTAAAAATAATTTTTTTCTGCATCTAACCCAGCCAATAGTTTTGGCCTAATACCACAGTTTGGCCACTCAGCTCTGCTCGGTTACCATCCATTGTTTTTTTGTGCAAACAACTCCAGAGTTGTGAATTAGTTAACCACCAAAATGAGTGGAAAAAGGCCTGCTGCTGGTGGAAAGGGGAATAGGCGTGTTGGGAAGGGGAAAAAAGGTTGTGTCCGTGGGGTAGGTGCAGAAGAAAGACCATCTTCCAGCCAAACTAAAATGTCTACTTCTTTTAGCGGACAATGTGATAAGATCCCTTTCTTACGGCCACGCCAATCGCTACAAATTCCAGATGAGGCACAAAAACAGCAGGTGCTTCAACGGATATCAAGTGCTCCTTTAAGTGGGCTCTCCTCCACATCAACTTCAACATCACAAATACTCCAGTCCTCAAAGGTGTCACCCAAATCGCACTTGCTTCCTCACAGCTCCCAAATCTCCAGCTGCCCGTCTGAGTATGAGGTAGAACAGATGGTTGAGTCTGCAGAGCTGTTTACTCATACTATAGCCTGGGAATCAGAGGTCGACTCCAGCGCTTCTGTGAATCCAGACGAGGAAATGATCTGCACTGATGCCCAGAATCTTTATGAGTCGGATCCAGGACCAGACGCAGAAGGTTCTGACCATAATGTAGACCCTCATTCCCAAACTGTAACTCCTGTTGGTGGAGACAATGAGGAAGACGATGATAAGACTCAAATACCTGATTGGAGCGACAACTTTAGTTTTTTGTCAGGGCAGGAACAGGTTGGCTCTGAGGACGACGGGTGTGATAACGCACAGGGTGATGATGATGAGGTCGGAGATCCCACTTACTGTCAACCCACAGTCAGCCAAGAGATGAGGTCAGCAGAGGAGGTGGAGGAAGATGCTAGTGACGACGAGGTCAGGTTGCGCCTTCCTGGACAGAGACGTAGTACTGGAAGCACGTCAACAACTGCATCCTCAAACACAACTCTGCCTCTCACCACAAGTCGTGGTGGCTCTTCAGGTCGCATGGGTGCTAAGCCTTGCATAGCCTGGGCATTTTTTCAGATCGATAAAGATGACCCAACTCGTGTTATCTGTAACATTTGTCAGCAAAAGCTAAGTAGACGCCAAAAAATACATAGTTTGAGTACTTCATGCATGAACCGGCACATGGACATGAAGCATAAGTTGCAGTGGGAAGCTCAGTGTGCTACAATGCGGTCTAGCCGGCCGGGCCAACCACCGTCTGCCATATCTTGTGCATCCGCGGCCTCTTCATCCTCTGTGACTGGGGGGACAGCAGTCACACCTGTTTTGGGGCGCAGACCTGCCACCTCTTTACCCGCAACAGCCAGCGTGATTGGCAGGTCATCATTTTCTTTGGAGGTGGTAACACCAGCTGGTCTTGAGCGCTGTCCGACATCGATAGCACCACCTTTGGATCAAGGCAACCTAACATGTCCGCCTGCATCTTCCTCACAGACCGGCAGTTTGCCGGGGACACCCTTATCAACCCCGTCTAAGCACAATAGCCAGCCCTCGGTCCCTCAGATGTGGACAAGTAAAAGACCATTTCCTCCTAGCCATGAGAAAGCTAAGAGGTTGAATTTCACCATCTGCAAGCTCTTGGCTACAGAAATGCTGCCTTTCCGCCTGGTGGACACAGAGGATTTTCGAGACCTTATGTCCGTCGCAGTGCCCCAGTACCAGATGCCCAGTCGGCACTACTTCTCAAAGAAAGGTGTGCCTGCGCTCCACCAGCATGTCGCACACAACATCACCGCTTCTTTGAGAAACTCTGTGTGTGACAGGGTGCATTTCACCACAGACACTTGGACGAGTAGGCATGGACAGGGGCGTTACATGTCGCTGACTGGGCACTGGGTAACTATGGTGACAGCAGGACAAGGGGCTGCTGTCCAAGTCTTGCCGTCCCCACGAGTTGTGCGTCAATCCTCTTTATGTCAAAGTTCCTCCACTGCTTCTGCCTCCTCAACCTCCTCTCGGTCTTCCACCTGCACCCAAAGCCTGTTTGGTCATGCCACAAGCTTTCTAAATGCGCAGAAGGGATCCTGCACACCTCCTTACTATGCTGGCAGTAGGGCTCAACGTCATCAGGCGGTTTTTACATTGAAATGTCTGGGAAATGTGAGTCACACAGCTGAGGAGTTGTGGTCAGCTCTGGAGAACCAATTTCATGAATGGTTGTCTCCACTGGACCTGAAACCAGGGAAGGCCGTGTGCGACAATGCTGCAAACCTGGGTGCGGCCCTTCGCCGGGGCAATGTCACACACGTGCCTTGTATGGCTCACGTGTTGAACCTGGTTGTCCAGCAATTTTTAGCCCACTATCCCAGACTAGATGGCCTTCTGCAGAGGGCACGGTCGCTGTGTGCTCACTTCCGCCGTTCGCATCCCGCAGCTCAGCGACTTACATCTCTACAGAAGTCGTTGGGCCTGCCACTTCACCGGCTAAAATGCGATGTGCCTACCCGGTGGAATTCAACTCTGCACATGTTGCAGCGACTGTGGCAGCACCGACAAGCCCTGGTGCAATACGTTCTGACGTATAGCCTGGGCCAACGAGATTCAGAGGTGGGGCAAATCACGCTGGAGGAGTGGTCTCAGATCAGGGACCTATGCACCCTTCTGCACAGTTTTGAAATGGCGACGAAGATGTTTAGTGCTGACGATGCCATTATCAGCATGACTATTCCGGTGATTTACATGCTGGAGCACATGTTAAACAGAATTCGGAGTCAGGTGGTGGCACAAGAGGAGGTGGAGGAAGTAGAGGAGGAGGAGTTGTATACGGAAGGGCTAACATCTGCAAGGTCCAGACGGTCGGCAGCACCAGGGCGACAGGCATGTGAGGGTGGGGGAGATGATTTTACCAGGGTGAATGGTAGCAGCCAAACTAGTGAGGAAGGTGCAGGAGCCCAGGAAGAAGTGGAGGACGAACTGATGGAAGACTCATCAGATGAGGGAGACCTTGATCACATTTCTGTTGTGCGAGGTTGGGGGGAGAGGACAGAGGAAGGAAGCATGATTGTTACCTCGCCACCAACACAACAGGGACTTGGTGCTCCTGGATGCGCAACACACATGAGTGCCTTCTTGCTGCACTACCTGCAACATGACCCTCGAATTGTGAGAATTAGAAATAATCCTGACTACTGGGTTGCCACACTGTTAGATCCCCGGTACAAAAGTAAATTTGCAGAAATTATTCCTGCCATAGAAAGGGATGCACGCATGCAGGAGTATCAGCAGAGACTGTTGCAGAATCTTACATGTGCTTTTCCACAAAATACCAGTGGTGCACGTAGTGAATCTCACAGTTCCAACTTGCCAACCGTGGTCTGTATGGAATTGTTCAATAAAGGGCCCAAAATTAAGATAACATAGATGGGAGAGGTCTCTATGAATAGGAATTCCTAAGTATTTGATACCCTGTGAGGGCCAGGCAAAGGGAAAGTTGGACTGGATGGAATCCTATATGGATTTAGGGAGGGAGACATCGAGGGCCTCAGACTTCGCTGCATTGATTTTAAAATTTTACCATGTAACAAAGTGATCTATTTCAGCCATAACAGCAGGGATGGATATATGTGATTGAGTGATATATACTACGACATCATCAGCAAATAGAGAGCACTTGTACTCGGTGCCTCCCACCTCAATCCACCTAATATTGGGGTTATGGCGAATTGATGAGAGCAGGTGCTCCGTCACTAGGATGTATAAGAGAGGGGACAGAGGACATCCCTGCCTTGTCCCATTGGTGATTGTGAAAGGTGATGAAAATGTTCTGACGCACCCCCTGGGCCTTGGGACACCCGGAGCCGAACCCTTTTTGGTGGATGCTGGTGGTTGTAGTCTTCGTGGCGGCGATCCGGTTCCGTGGCTCAGGGCGGTCAAACCAGTGGCGGAACTATTTATGTGGTTTTGATGTTTAAATGTCCGACTACGCCACCCGTGGATTGCGGTCAGAGTGAACCGCCGCTACAGGGCAGACCGCTAAGGCTGGTGTTGTGGGTGCAGCAGAGCGTAGCATAACTCCCCACGGGAGGAGTATAGCCTCAGGGCAGTGTATGCGGAGGATGGGGGTGATGGTGCAGGGCAGCAGCAGTAACGACACGGAGTCAGTGATGCAGTTCAGGGCCTTTACTCACAGTTCTTATTATCCAGACCACGTCTGCAGGTAACGGCTGCCCACGTCGTACTGTGCTCACCAGGTGAGGGGCTCAGACAACTCCCAGATAACTTTGGAGCGCTTCACAGGACCCCCTTTGTGTGTCCTTTGTCTGGCCTTTCTTACCAACACTTCTGTCAGGCTGCCTCGGGCCTCCTCTTGGTAAACTTGGCGCCAGTTTCCCTGACCCTATGTGGTGCCTTCCTAGCGGGTGGAGCAAGGGGCTGCGCCACATAAAATGTCAGAGCCTCCGGTTTCTAGCTGAGGGTCGTTTCCTGCCTCCACTAGTTCGGGGACCGGTCTCCCCCTTTGGCCTGACCCCTCCACGCAGGTGGATTCGGGCGTGCGGTGGCGACTCGCCCGTCCGCACCCCTGGGATCCCTTCATTCCTCGTTCCTGGAGCCTTCTCCGCTCCTCTTCCTTCCTTCTCCCTCTTGCAGGCCTGGGCCTCTGTTACTAGGCCCGCCTCCGGAGCAGAGTTCATGCAGAGCCCCTGCTCCCTGCCACTTCTGCTCAGACTTCTCTGCACTGAACTAAGATGGTGCCCACCTTTTATACTCCCTTCTCAATGCACCCAGGAACTGCTTCCTCCCTGCTCCTGCACTGCAGGGTTCCCCTTCCTCAGTGTTCCCTCCCCCCACTCCAGCCAGGGACAGGGACTGTCGTGCCCATCTCAGGGGCATATTGGTCGCCCTGCCCCACGGCAATGTGGTGTAATGCATGCAGGTGTCGGGTCCTGATCCACACTCCATCCTTATCTGAGAGTGAGATATCACACCTCTGGGTGAGGTGCAATACGTCTGTAGCAACCGAGCCCTCGGTGCTACAGTTCCATTTATCTTCAGCCTAGGTGACGTATTGTGATACAGGGCCGTGATTTTGGCTATAAAAGGGTCCCCTAGACCCCTACCCCAAGCTTTTTAAGAGAATCATATATGGCGTGCCAGGAGACTCTATGGAATGCTTTCTCAGCATCCAACGAGAGTATCTACTTACAAATTTTTAACTGCATCTAGCCCAGGAAATACTTTGTGCCTAGTAGCAGTGTCTGCTAGTCAGCGGATTATCCCGGCTGTTAAGCAAGCTACACCACCTGTAGTTTGGACACTTAATTTTTTCAAAGGAAATGCTTCGGGACCACGGGATACTTAGTGAAGAGCATCAGGAGGCACCCCAAGGCATAGGGGCTGGGACTGGCACTAGGATGCCTTGCGGTGGACAGCCGAGCTTGATCCTTATAAAAGCTTTTTAACTGCAGCAGCTTTAGTGGACGCTACTGGAGCTGGAATTACGCGGCTGCTGGCATGAGACTTGCCCTCCAATAGATCCTTGTAAATGGATTTAAAGTGTATTCATTCAAATTAGAGGGACAATTTAAATTAAAAAGCTTAGAGCTGCCTCCACCACAGGGGGGCTCTCTCGACCCACCAGCGGACAGGCACCAGTATTGGGAGAGGGGGGCTGGCCGTCAGGGTTCACCGCGGCTCTGGCACAAACCCGGCGACACGGAGGTGGCACGTGCAGGAGCGGACTGGCCGTCTCGGCTTCTCACTTTTTGGATTTTAGAAGGGCATGACATGCCTATATCTGTGTCTCCCCCTCCTTTTACTCCTCCACCTCTTTTCTTTTCGCATGACTATATGTACTTGTCACTTTTCCATGTGTTAGTTGTGTCTTCTGAGCAGTTTGTCAGCTTTTGGACACCTTTGAAGGTGTTTTCTATGTGTTTCTATGTGTTTTTGTTTGCCTGCCATTGGTTTTAACGGTGTTCGAAGGTGTTCGACGAACAGTTCGGCGAACACACGGGTGTTCGACGAACCGAACCGAACTCGAACACTACGGGGGTGGCTCAACACTACTCCTGACCAGAGAAACCTCCCACTTGCTCTCAGACATAATATTTCTATTACTGTGGCAACCAGACCCCTGGGGTGCCACACATCCTTATCATAAAAATCAGCATCAGAAGTATGCAAAAGAACATCTAAACAAGTCGGATGCATTTTGGAAACAAGTACTGTGGACCGATGAGGTTAAAATAGAACTCTTTGGCCTCAATGATCATAGGTATGTGTTGAGAAAAAGGGCACAGAATTTCAGGAAAATAATATCTCGCCAATCATTAAGCATGGGGGTGGATCAATCATTGCTTTGGGGTTGTGTTGCAGCCAATGGCACGGGGAACATTTAACGGGTAGAGGGAAGAATAGATTCAATGAAATTTCAGTATAATCTCTTTTTATTGAAATAGAAATAGACATTAACATATATAACATACATTAATAAATGCCGGTGTTTAGTCATCATGGCGATCAAAATAACATATTCTCTATCACTTCTCTGATAAGACTCGTACACCTCTTATCTAATAATGTAAATGACTCGCCCCCTGGGCCGTGGGGCTCTCGGAGTCGGGCAACAGGGCAATAATGGGAGTAGTAGTGGCAACCCGGTCCGTGGCTCAGGGTGGTCAGACCAAATGTTGTGGCAGTCTATTTATATGGTTTTGCAATGTCCGACTACGCCACCCGTGGATTGCGGCTATTATAAACCGCCGCTGCAAGGCAGTCCCCTGAGGCTGATGGTGTGTGCAGCTGAGATAGTATAACTCCCCACGGGAAGAGTGTAGCCTCAGGGCAGTGTAGTAGATGGTGGGGGTGATGGTGCAGGGAGTCCCAGTACCGTTAGTGCTGGCAAAGTAAGAAGCACAAAGACAACATGTTGCAGTCCAGGGTCTTTTACTCACAGTTCGTATACTCCAAGCCACTTCTGTACAGGTAGTGACTGCCCAAGCCGTGCCACGTCCACCAAGTGAGGGGCTCGGTCAACTCCAAGGCAATTCAGGAGCATGGCACAGGACCCCCTTCTGTCCTTTCTCTGGCTCGTGCCCCACCAGTGACCAAACTTCTGTCCAGCTGCCGCGGATTTATGCGGGCAAACGTGGGCCCCGTTTCCCACTATCCTATATGGTGCCTTCCTAGCAGGTTTAGTGAGGGGTCGCACCAATATATGATCACGACCTCCGGTTCTTGGCTGAGGATTATTTGCCTCCACCAACTTGGGATCCGGTACCCTTTCCTTGCCTGACCCGTCACCCGTAATTTCCTGGGTCCTTAGGGTCCCTTCTTCCTTTGTGTTCCTGGGCCTTTCTCTTCGGTTCCTTTCTCTTTCTGTTCTGTTCCTTTCTTTCTCTCCCTCTCGCCCTGCCCGTGTCCTAGGCCTGGCTCTGGAGCAGAACTCCAGCGGAGCCTCTGCTCCCCTCCTCCTCCACTCTCACTTCCTCCTCACAGACTCAACTTCTCTCTACTCTTTTAGAACTAAGATGGTGCCCACCTTATATACCTCCTCCTCTGTGTCTGAGCCCAGGTGACCTCCAACCAATGAGCTCCTTCCTATGCCCAGAAACCAGCCCCTATCTGCTCCCACATCACTAGGGTCCCCCCCCCCCCTCCACTCCATCCAGGGACATAGTCAGTCGTGCTCGCATACTAATGGGAGCACCGTAGAGCTGCCCCCCGGAAATGAGGAGTGTATATGTGTGCAGCTAACTGAGCCCTGGTCCATACTCCAACCTTACCCGGGAGTGGAATACCACACCTCTGGCAGAGGTGCAATATCCCTGTAGCGGCCGAACCCTCGGGGCACTACATAAACATTACTTTTAATCATATCCAACAGTGCAGACCACTACATAAATCAACAATACAACAGTACAAAAACAAAAAGAGAAAAAAGAAAAAAAAGAAGGGGTGGTGAGGGGGGAAGAGGAAAAAGAGAAAGAAAGATAAGAAAGGAGGGTAGGATTAGTAAATTGAAGAGGAGAAGGAGAACATAAACTAAGGCTCATTTTTAGACTCTCTAATTAGTTCCCAGCACCAACCCAGATCCAATTCACCAATTTATCAGTCTCTCACTCAAACAGCCTGTGAAACTCCGATGAGTCCTGAAACAGAATCCAGACACTCCAGATCTACCTGAATTTATCAGCACATCCATTAAAGTCAGCAGAAAGTTCCTCCATTCTGCAGATATTAAACATTTCATTTTTTTGAGATCCTATTGATGAGGGCAGGATAGAAAGCCGAGCTTTCTCAGGACGATTTTCGACCCTACTTCCGGTAATTAGATTATAATTGGAAAATATTTTTTCCCACAAAGGTTTGATCTTACTACACTCCCACCATATGTGAAGCATAGATCCTTTTTCCACTTTACATCGCCAACATAAGTCTGAGGCTGCCGGAAATATGGTGTGAAGTTTTACTGGATACTGGTACCATCTTGCCATAATTTTGAAATTTTTCTCCTGCGCATAACATGTGACCGACATTTTGTGTGTAAACAAGAATCCTTTTCCCCAATCTGTTGAAGATATGACTACCCCCAATTCTTGTTCTCACATGTGTTGAAATTGTAACTTTCCTGAGATACTTTCCCCAATCAAATAATTATAAAGCAGCGATATTATATGATTGGGGGGAGATTCATGTAAGAATAACCTCTTAAAAGAAGATGGTATACACTGGAATGGGGGTGCCAACCTCTGAGAAAACAAGAATGATTGCAACTGTAAGTATTCCATCCACAGCAATTTTCTAGACAGAGACCTATCCTGTAATGTATTGAATGATGGTATTTTACCATTTTCTAATATATGTAGGAGGCGAGTGTCCTCCATAGCTCTCCATCCCAAGAAAGATTCTCTCAGATATCCAGGAGGAAAGGAAAGATTAGAGAAAAGTGGCGTAAGAGGGCTGAATGTTCTAGAGGGATGGTATTTTTTCATAGTTGCATGCCAAATTTTAATTGTTCCCCTAGTCAATTCTGTCAAGCCTCCTATCGAGAAAACATCAGAGGCAAAAAGCCAAGGAAGGTGCTTCAAAGGAACACCCACCCCTTCCTGCTCAATAGTGACCCATTGTTTTGTCAGAGAGTTGACATGCCAGTCTATAAAGTGACCTAAAACAGAAGCTTGAAAGTATATTTTAAAATTCGGAAATCCAGCTCCACTGGCTATTTAGGGCGGTTTAATGTCTGCATACTTATCCTGGGTCTATATTTACCCCACACAAACCTGATTAATGGTGTACGTAGTTTGCTGAAGAAGCTGCATGGCGAGAAATGGGAACAGTTTGAAAAATGTATAACAAGCGGGGCAATATATCGGTTTTTACTGCGTTCATTTTACCAAACCAGGATAGTCTCAGTTTACTGTAATTCAGTAGGTCTTTATATGTACGATCCAAAAGCGATTGGTAATTTAGTGCAAAAAGGTTTGAAAAGTCAGGAGAAATGAGCACGCCTAAGTATTTTATCGCTTCTGACTTCCATTTAAAAGGGAAGTTATCCATTACATGTTCAACTTCTCTCTGTGACAGCGATACATTTAATGCCTCCGATTTTGAATAATTAACTTTAAAATTACTCAGGATCTATCAAACTCCTTCATTAAAGCAGGAAGAGATGTCTGAGGCTGAGACACATAGAGGAGAAGGTCATCTGCATATAATGCTGTCTTATATGTGATGCGACCCCTGGGCCGTGGGGTACTCGGCAGCCGGGCCTCTGGTTGCTGGGGGATATCACGGTAACTGGCCCGGTCTATGACCCAGGGCGGTCAGTAAAAGGGGGGGATACTTTATAGGGGATTTAAGAAAGCGTTCGTGACGCCACCTGTGGATTGCGGCTAGAGGGAGCCGCCGCAGCGGAGCAGTCCTCTGGAGCTGGTGTTACGGCAGCAGGGATGGTGTGGCTCTCCACAGGTAGAGGTAGCTCCAGGGCAGCATGGGGTGTAATGGTGGTGGTGCAGGGGAGATAGACGGCAGGACGGTCCCGGAGGAAAGACGGACTCTCATACGGGGGTAAGCTTCAGTTCCTTTACTGGTGATGTTGCAGGCACGGTCCAGGGTACTCCTGGCGAAGGGCCCACTTTTGGACTCTCCCCAGTGAGCGGGTATAGGGCCTCCTGATCCGTTGCTTTATTCTCTAAGCTTCTGACCTGCCTGGAGCTAGGCCTAGCTTGGTTACTGTCTCTCTTTGCACCTGCTGACCTGGTGGTATGGCCTTCTCTTTGGAGATCACTCTGCCTGGACGCTGGGACCACCGTGACTCCTAGCCCTGGTACTGTAAGCAGCGTTTGGTGAACCTGGGACCTGTAGTCCTCTAGGGGTTCCGGTTGTTCCTACTGGGTATAAAGGGTCCCTGTAGGCGCGGACCCGGTGTCCGGTATATATATATCTGCCCCCTCACTACTTCTTCCTTCTCCTCTCGCCTTTGGCCACACTCAAGGCCCTCACACGTGCTGTAGACCTTGGTTCGCCTAAGCACAGCAGCCAGCGTGCTGCTCTCTTCACTGCTTTCTGAGCGTCAGCACGCTCTTGCTCAACTCTGAGCTGTGTTCCTCTCTGTGTCTGAACACTAAACTGAGCTGCCTAGCTCCACCCTCCCTATATATATCCCTAACGGGCTCCCTCTGCTGGTCTGAGGTGGTAAGGTGGAGGTGCGTGAATGTGTGAGGGCCTCTTGTGGAGAAGTCCATCCATGCACATTTCTGGGTTCTCTGGCACCAATGTGCAGCAGGGTGCCACATTCCCCCCTAGTAAAATTCAGTACTTCTGGACTGAAGCATTTTTCTCAAACAGGTTTAAACAATAGCATTTCTTCCCTTTATGGGAGGCACTTTCCTTGAACGTTGCAGGTGACATTATAATACAATAATTACAACTATAAATAACAATAAAGTTACAGTCAGTCCTGTAACTTGGTGTCCATTTCACCGAAGAAAGAACATGAGGGACCCGCCTGAAAACCCTCAACGTAGGCTCTGGGCGTGGCTACAGGGCATGGGTGATCCAGGTGCTGGACCACGTCTTCAGCCACGCCAAATGGGTTTTTGTTCCGTGGTCTAATAAGGGGCACTCCAGGGAGCGCAACTATGTACATGACAGTTTTTGGGCTGCTCACAGTCCTCAGCCACTGAGTCCTTTATATATACCCTTACGGGTAACCAAATAAACACATATCATAGAATCATAGAATCATAGAATGGTAGAGTTGGAAGGGACCTCCTGGGTCATCTGGTCCAACTCCCTGCTCAAAGCAGGATTCACTAGATCATCTCAGACAGATGTCTGTCCAGCCTCTGTTTGAAGACGTCCATTGAAGGGGAACTCACCACCTCTCGTGGCAGCCTGTTCCACTCATTAATCACCGTAACTGTCAAAAAGTTTTTTCTAATATCTAATCTGTGTCTCCTCCCATTTAGTTTCATCCCATTGCTTCTAGTCTTTCCTTGTGCAAATGAGAATAAAGATGATCCTTCTACAATGTGACAGCCCTTGACATATTTGTAGACAGCTATTAAGTCTCCTCTCAGTCTTCTTTTTTGCAAGCTAAACATTCCTAAATCCTGCAACCGTTCCTCATAGGACATGGTTTGCAGACCAGTCACCATTCTGGTCGCTCTTCTCAGAACTTGCTCCAGTTTGTCTATGTCTTTTTTAAAATGTGGTGCCCAAAACTGTACACAGTATTCCAGATGAGGTCTGACCAAAGAGGAGTAAAGACCGATAATGACTTCACGTGATCTAGACTGTATGCTTCTGTTAATACATCCCAGAATTGTATTTGCCTTTTTTGCTGCTGCATCACACTGTTGACTCATGTTCAGTCTATGATCTATTAGTATACCTAAGTCTTTTTCACATGTACTGTTACTTAGCTCTATTCCTCCCATTCTGTATATGCTTTTTTCATTTTTATTGCCCAGATGTAGTACTTTGCATTTTTCCCTGTTAAAAACCATTCTGTTGGTTGCTGCCCACTGCTCCAGTTTATTTAGGTCTTTTTGAATCCTCTCTCTCTCTTCTCTAGTATTAGCTATCCCTCCTAGCTTTGTGTCATCAGCAAATTTAATCAGTTTACCCTCAATTCCTTCATCTATATCATTGATAAAGATGTTGAACAATACAGGTCCCAGGACGGAGCCCTGTGGTACCCCACTTGAGACATTCATCCAGCTGGATGTGAAGCCATTTACAACCACTCTTTGAGTCCGATCACTAAGCCAGTTATGAATCCACCTAACAGTTGCCTGGTCCATTGCATACTTGGTCATTTTTTCAATAAGGATGGTGTGAGATACTTTGTCAAATGCTTTGCTGAAGTCAAGATATACTATATCTGCAGCATTTCCCTGATACACCCAGTCAGTGATTCTGTCATAGAAGGAAATTAAGTTAGTCTGACATGACTTGTTAGTTACAAACCCATGCTGACTCTGGTTAATCACTTCCTTCTTATCCATGTACTTACATACATGTTGTTTAATAATTTGTTCAAAGATCTTTCCTGGTATAGAAGTCAGACTCACCGGCCTATAGTTCCCTGGGTCCACCTTCTTCCCCTTTTTGAAGATAGGAACAACATTTGCTCTTCTCCAGTCTTCTGGGACTTCTCCTGTTCTCCAAGAATTTTCAAAGATTATGGAGAGTGGTTCTAAAATTTCTTCTACGATCTCCTTCAGTACTCTGGGGTGTAATTCATCTGGACCTGGAGACTTGAACTCATTTATGTTAGCTAAATATTCCCTCACAATCTTTCTGTTTACAGATAACTTGGATTCCTCTATTCCTTTAAAAGGACAGTGAAGATCAGTTGATGTTACATTTTCTTTCTGAGAGAAAACAGATGCAAAATAGGAATTAAAAAGTTCGGCCTTCTCAACATCCTCTCTTACCATTTCTCCATTTTCATCCTGTAAAAATCCTATAGCATCTTTGACTTTTCTTTTACTTTTGACATACCCCCAAAATCCTTTTTTATTGCTTTTGACATCTCTTGCAAGCCTTAATTCATTGTCAGCTTTAGCTAACCTGATACATGCCCTGCAGGATCTGCAGACTGCATTATAATCTTCTTTAGATATGCCTCCCTCTTTCCATTTAATAAACATTTCTTTCTTTCTTTTTAGCATGTGTTTAAGTTCTGTGTTCATCCATCCTGGTTTCCTTAAATGCTTCCCATTCTTCCTACTTTTCGGGATTGTTAACGATTGTGCTTTGAGAATCTCATTTTTAAAAATTTCCCATTCTTCCTGGACATTTTTGTCCTTAAGGACATCCAGCCATTGGATCCCTCCTATTCTCTTTCTGAGTCTCTTAAAATCTGCCTTTCTAAAATCTAACCTTGAAGTCTGAGTCTTCACATGTCTTCCTCCTCTAGTTATCCAAAATTCTATAATAGCATGATCGCTGCCTCCTAGGGTCCCAGCCACCTTTACCTCCTCAACCATTTCCTCCCTGTTTATAAGGATTAGATCCAAAGTAGCAGATCCCCTTGTTTTCTCCCCTACCTTTTGGAAGATAAAGTTGTCAGCAAGAGAGGATAAGAATTTGCTTGACCTGTTAGTTTTACTTGAGAGAGATTCCCAACAAATGTCTGGATAGTTGAAATCTCCCATGACCACTACGTCATATTTTTTGGAGAACTTGGTCATTTGATACATAAAGAGTTCATCCATATCTTCAGCTTGCCCAGGTGGCCTGTAGTAAATGCCTACAATGGTGTCCTTTCCGTTGTTCTCTCCTTGTATTCTTACCCAAACAGTTTCCACAGAACTCCCAGTCTCTGAAGCTTCAATCTCTGTGCAGATATACGCTTTTCTAACATACAATGCAACACCTCCTTCTCGTTTATCAAGTCTGTTTCTTGCAAATAAGTTGTATCCTTTTAGCCTTTTATTCCAATCATGTGTATCGTCCCACCAAGTTTCAGTGATTCCAATGACATCATATTCCTTTTCCTGCATTAGTAGTTCCAATTCTCCTTGTTTGTTGCCCATGCTTTGTGCATTTGTATAAAAACATTTTAGTTTGTGATTGGTTTCTCTTCCTCCCATATTTTTATTATTTAAATTGTTTTGTCTTTGTTCTTCCTTTCCACTTCCAGTAGCAGAGATCTCAATAGTATTTGTCAGCTGTATGGCTTTTTCTGGCCTTTTGCTTCCCTTCCCACATTGTTCTAGTTTAAAGCTCTTCTGATGAGTGTAGCAAGGCGACTTCCAAATACATGTTTTCCAGTCTTCGTAAGGTGCACCCCATCTCTAGCAAGTAGTCCATCGTATAGGTAATTCATTCCGTCATCCAGAAATCCAAATCCTTGTTGACGGCACCATCGACGTAGCCAGTTGTTCACCTGTAGAATCTTATTCCACCTCATTGTTCCATGGCCATCCACTGGGAGGATGGATGAGAAGACCACCTGCGCTCCCAATTCTTTCACTTTCTTGCCTAAGTCTTCAAAGTCACTGCAGATGGTTTCCAGGTCTTTTCTTGCGGTGTCATTTGTCCCCACATGTATTAGCAGGAATGGGTAGTGATCTGTAGGTCTGAAGAGTCTTGATATCCTGTCAGACACATCTTTAATTTTTGCTCCTGGACGACAGCACATTTCTCTTGAGGTTATGTCTGGTCTGCAGATAGCGGCCTCTGTTCCTCTTAACAGGGAACCCCCCATGACCACCACTCTCCGTTTTTTCTTCACAACATTCTTCTTTCTCCATCCAGGAGGATTCTGAGGGCTTACAAGGTTATTCATTGCTGGCAAAGTCTTATTTTGCTGTATTTCTTCATGGTTCTCCTGCGTGAGAGCCTGGTACTGGTTCCTGAGCAGTATGGATGCTGACTGCCTCTCGATCCTCCTGCTTCTGTGGGTCACATGCTTCCATTCCTCTGTTTCGTCAGGTGCAGTTCGAATTTCTTCTCTTTCTGAATCATGAAGAGATAATTCTGCTCTGTCTAAGCAGTTTATACAATAAAAATGATACAATATCCTACTGGGTAACTATTTATACTGCAGGTATTTCTCTATTTACTCCCTATACCTGACAGGGGTCTGGCCTTTACTGCTACGTTATGACCTACGTAGTACGGGGATGCGTGTAGTGTGGATGCTTGTGTAATTTCCCGCTCTATGGGTTGGTGGACTGCAAGACTGCCTTAACCTCTCTACGGGACTGGCAAGTACACTGCTTACTGGGCCTTCTGGCTCTGCTTCTACCGGTGATCCTTCTTCCGGGAATTCTTCCTGAGCAGGCTCTTCTGGGGCACTTACAGGTTCTACTTGCAATAGAGGGTATTCTGGCTGTTGGTAGAAGTGTAACACAGGTATTATTACCGCTCCATCCAGTTGAGGTCAATCTGCCGGGAAATCTCCTAAGACAGTATGGAGTACTTCTTCTTTAGGCTCCTCCGGTACGGTGAGAGGCACTTCCTCCTGGGGCTTCAGCGGACTTGGGCACAACTTCAGATGGTCTCTTGATACCGTTGCAGTTGTTCTTCCTCCGTCTTTGCTAATGAGACAGGTTTTCCTATTGTCGAACCTGGTATTCAACACAGTGTAAGGTTCCCTTTCCCACTGGTCGTCAAGTTTGTGGCTTCTTCTCTTTCGTTTCAACACAACTTCTCCAGGTGTCAAGGGTTCGGCTGGTGCACTCTTGTTGTACTGTGCTTCCTGCTTATCTCTCACCCTACTTAGACTGTTTTCGACACAGGCCTATACTCTCTTGTACTGCTCCTGTCGAGTCGCATCCCAGTCTTCAGTGGACATATCTGCTTCCGGCTCTACCACTCCAAGCGCCAGGTCCATGGGCAACTTTCCGTGTCTTGCTCTCATGAGGTACGCTGGAGTACAATTGGTGGAACTCACAGGTATGTGATTGTACAGATCTACCAGGTCAGGTAGTTTGTCTGACCACTGGTTTCTTTCCTCTAGAGGTAAGGTCTTCAACAGGTCGATGACTATGTTATTCATCTTTTCACATAACCCATTGGTTTGGGGGTGGTACGGTGTAGTCTGGATCTTCTTACACCTGTACAGATGGCAAAACTCTTTGAACAGCTCGGCTTCAAAGGCAGGGCCTTGATCCATCAGCACTTTATCCGGGTATCCATGGGGCCTGCAGAAGTATGCTTGAAACGTCCTTGCTGCTGTTTCTGCCATCAGATCCTTGATGGGGGCTACAACCAGGAACCAGGAGTAGTGATCCACCATGGTCAGGGCATACGAGTAGCCTGACCTGCTGGGTGACAAATTGACGTGATCCAGGGCAACGATCTCCAGTGGCTGGGTTGTCTTGATGGACTGCAGGGGTGCCTTCTGGCTGCTGTAGTCTTTTCTTCTGAGACTACAGGGTCCAAAATCCCAGCACCACCTCTCTATGGGGCTTCGCATTCCAACCCAGTAAAACCGACTCTTCAGGAGAGTTTCCAGCTTTTTCCAGCCAAAGTGCAATGCTTGATCGTGGTAGACCTCCAATACCATCTGGATGTCTGTCCTGGGCACTACGATCTGCCATACCATCTCATGGGTCCTGGGGTTAACATACTTTCGGCACAGTTTCTCTCTATAGATGAACAGCCGGCTTCTCTCATTCCACAGTTGCTTGGCTTGTGGAGACGCGTCCTTCTCCAGGGATTAACCTTCCTGGGTTATCAGTTCTATGATACGGCTGACAACCGGGTCGCTCTCCTGGGTCTCCTTCCAACTGTGGTGAGGTAAAGGGTTTAGTGTGTTACCACGATACCTCCTGGAGGTGCGCTGCTCGTGGACCATCCCATTTCTATGGAAGGCAGGTAGTTCAATCTCCTGCAGGTCATCCACTTCTTCTTCAGTGTCCGACTGGTGAGGCTTGTGGCCTGCCCGGTACTTGATGGTGAACTGATAGTTTGACAGACGGGCCATCCAACGCTGTTCCATGGCTCCCAACTTAGCTGTCTCTAGATGTGTCAAGGGGTTGTTGTCAGTGTAAGCCGTAAACTTACTGGAGGCCAAGTAGTGCTTGAATCGTTCAGTGATGGCCCAGACAAAGGCCAGGAGCTCCAACTTGAAGGAGCTATAGTTTTCTGGATTCCTCTCGGTAGGGCGGAGCTTCCTGCTGGCATAGGCAATCACCTTCTCTTTGCCATACTGCTTCTGGCTTAACACAGCTCCTAGTCCCTCATTGCTGGCATCAGTGTACAGCAGGAATGGTTGGCTGTAGTCAGGGTAGGTCAGGATTTCTTTGCCAGTCAGGATCTCTTTCATCACTGCAAAGGACTCAGCCTGCTCTTTACCCCACTGGAAGGGGGGGTTCTTGCCTCTGTTGGACGGTATTACCAGGAGATCTTGCAAAGGTGCTGCCTTCTTGGTGTAGTCCTTTACAAACCTCCGGTAATACCCAACCAGTCCCAGGAACTGACGTACCTCCTTGAGATTCTTCGGCTCCGGCCATTTCTGGATGGCAGTGACCTTCTCCGGGTCTGGTGCTACTCCTTCTGGACTGACGATGTGCCCCAGGTACTGAACCTTCCGTTTGAGCAGGTGGCACTTGAAAGGCTTCAATTTCATCCCATACCGCGACAATGCTTCAAATACCTCCACCAGGTGCTTCAAATGGTCCTCATACGTCTTGGAGTACACTATCACGTCATCCAGGTATAGCAGCACGGTATCGAAGTTACGGTGTCCCAAACAGCACTCCATCAATCTCTGGAACGTTCCAGGGGCGTTGCAGAGTCCGAAAGGCATACTGTTGAACTCGCAGAGTCCCATCGGGCTAGTGAAGGCCGTCTTCTCCCGGTCCTCCTCAACAACTGCTACTTGGCAGTACCCACTAGTGAGGTCAAGGGTAGAGAAGTAATTTACAGGCTTTAATGCAGCCAGGGATTCCTCTATACGGGGCAAAGGGTATGCATCTTTATGTGTTATGCGATTTACCTGTCTGTAATCTACACACATCCTCATTAGAGATGACCGTTGTTCTACTCGAACTGTTCGCCAATCTCAAATTCGAGCTGTTTTGGGCGGTGTTCGAGCCGGTCGGTGAACACGAACAATTTGAGAAAAATTCGGCTGTTCAAGGTTATGTTCGATAACTGTTCGTGCACCAAAATCATAACTGGATTTTTTCTCAGTAATGATGAAAATTAATGTTAATACGCAGTTTGAGTGTACAGCGGGGCGGGGGGAGGGGCAGGGGATGGATCTCTGCAGGAACAATGAAGATCTCCATTTTTTTTTCTCTTTCCCGCATTTGCAGTGGGGAGGTGCAATCTGTCAGCCTATCAGCAGCGCACACACGGAGCGAAGTGCTTTTTTTCACACAAGCAAGGGCATGTGTGATTGGCAGTGTATGTCACATGTCTTTGCCCTATAAGACCAAGCCATTTTCCCCGTCGCCACCATTTTCTCACTGCTGCAGCTGCGTGTTAGACGGCACCGCTGTTGCTGTGTGCGCTATACCTTGTTAATTTCAAGCCAATTTTCGCACAAATATACAGATAGCTTGGGAGTAGGGAATAGTTGTGATTGCAGTCCTTTTAAGGACTAGGTTACAGCATTTCCTACGACTTTTATCAGGCAGGTCTGTGCTCTTAAATAGATAGATTGTGGGAGTAAAGACTAATTGTAATTGGAGTCCTTTTCAGGATTGGTTACATCAGTTCCTATCAGTTTTTGCCAGGCAGGTCTGTGCCAGTGCTGTGCAAGTTTTTTTCACAGCATTTGGCTGAATCTAGCAAAGCTAATCCTTTTTGGCCTATTGCAGAGTGTGTTAGTCAGTGGAGTAGCCTATCTGTGTTGCAAGATATACCACCTGTGTATAGAATACCAATTTTTTTACTGCACCTAGTGAAGTAAAATCTTTTGGGCATAGCATCATTCTATTAGTCCATCTATACTGACCTCCATCAGGTTGCAAACTGAATATAATTTTTTTCTGCATCTAGCTCTGAAAAAATATTTGAGCTTCTAGCAGTGTGTGGGACTTGGTCTATTAGTCCATCTATACTGACCTCCATCAGGTTGCAAATTAAAAATAATTTTTTTCTTCATTTAGCTCTGAAAAAATATTTGGGCTTCTAGCAGTGTGTGGGACTTGTTCTATTAGTCCTTCTATACTGACCTCCAGCAGGTTGCAAATTGAATATAATTTTTTTCTGCATCTAGCTCTGAAAAAATATTTGGGCTTCTAGCGGTGTGTGGGACTTGGTCTATTAGTCCATCTATACTGACCTCCATCAGGTTGCAAATTAAAAATAATTTTTTTCTGCATCTAGCTCTGAAAAAATATTTGGGCTTCTAGCAGTGTGTGGGACTTGGTCTATTAGTCCATCTATACTGACCTCCATCAGGTTGCAAATTAAAAATAATTTTTTTCTTCATTTATCTCTGAAAAAATATTTGGGCTTCTAGCAGCGTGTGGGACTTGTTCTATTAGTCCATCTATACTGACCTCCATCAGGTTGCAAATTAAAAATAATTTTTTTCTGCATCTAGCTCTGAAAAAATATTTGGGCTTCTAGCAGTGTGTGGGACTTGGTCTATTAGTCCATCTATACTGACCTCCATCAGGTTGCAAATTAAAAATAATTTTTTTCTGCATCTAGCTCTGAAAAAATATTTGGGCTTCTAGCAGTGTGTGGGACTTGGTCTATTAGTCCATCTATACTGACCTCCATCAGGTTGCAAATTGAATAAAAAAAATTTCTGCATCTAGCTCTGAAAAAATATTTGGGCTTCTAGCGGTGTGTGGGACTTGGTCTATTAGTCCATCTATACTGACCTCCATCAGGTTGCAAATTAAAAATAATTTTTTTCTGCATCTAGCTCTGAAAAAATATTTGGTCTTCTAGCAGTGTGTGGGACTTGGTCTATTAGTCCATCTATACTGACCTCCATCAGGTTGCAAATTAAAAATAATTTTTTTCTTCATTTAGCTCTGAAAAAATATTTGGGCTTCTAGCAGTGTGTGGGACTTGTTCTATTAGTCCTTCTATACTGACGTCCAGCAGGTTGCAAATTGAATATAATTTTTTTCTGCATCTAGCTCTGAAAAAATATTTGGGCTTCTAGCGGTGTGTGGGACTTGGTCTATTAGTCCATCTATACTGACCTCCATCAGGTTGCAAATTAAAAATATTTTTTTTCTGCATCTAGCTCTGAAAAAATATTTGGGCTTCTAGCAGTGTGTGGGACTTGGTCTATTAGTCCATCTATACTGACCTCCATCAGGTTGCAAATTAAAAATAATTTTTTTCTGCATCTAGCTCTGAAAAAATATTTGGGCTTCTAGCAGTGTGTGGGACTTGGTCTATTAGTCCATCTATACTGACCTCCATCAGGTTGCAAATTAAAAATAATTTTTTTCTTCATTTAGCTCTGAAAAAATATTTGGGCTTCTAGCAGTGTGTGGGACTTGTTCTATTAGTCCTTCTATACTGACCTCCAGCAGGTTGCAAATTGAATATAATTTTTTTCTGCATCTAGCTCTGAAAAAATATTTGGGCTTCTAGCGGTGTGTGGGACTTGGTCTATTAGTCCATCTATACTGACCTCCATCAGGTTGCAAATTAAAAATAATTTTTTTCTGCATCTAGCTCTGAAAAAATATTTGGGCTTCTAGCGGTGTGTGGGACTTGGTCTATTAGTCCATCTATACTGACCTCCATCAGGTTGCAAATTAAAAATAATTTTTTTCTGCATCTAGCTCTGAAAAAATATTTGGGCTTCTAGCAGTGTGTGGGACTTGGTCTATTAGTCCATCTATACTGACCTCCATCAGGTTGCAAATTGAATAAAAAAATTTTCTGCATCTAGCTCTGAAAAAATATTTGGGCTTCTAGCGGTGTGTGGGACTTGGTCTATTAGTCCATCTATACTGACCTCCATCAGGTTGCAAATTAAAAATAATTTTTTTCTGCATCTAACCCAGCCAATAGTTTTGGCCTAATACCACAGTTTGGCCACTCAGCTCTGCTCGGTTACCATCCATTGTTTTTTTGTGCAAACAACTCCAGAGTTGTGAATTAGTTAACCACCAAAATGAGTGGAAAAAGGCCTGCTGCTGGTGGAAAGGGGAATAGGCGTGTTGGGAAGGGGAAAAAAGGTTGTGTCCGTGGGGTAGGTGCAGAAGAAAGACCATCTTCCAGCCAAACTAAAATGTCTACTTCTTTTAGCGGACAATGTGATAAGATCCCTTTCTTACGGCCACGCCAATCGCTACAAATTCCAGATGAGGCACAAAAACAGCAGGTGCTTCAACGGATATCAAGTGCTCCTTTAAGTGGGCTCTCCTCCACATCAACTTCAACATCACAAATACTCCAGTCCTCAAAGGTGTCACCCAAATCGCACTTGCTTCCTCACAGCTCCCAAATCTCCAGCTGCCCGTCTGAGTATGAGGTAGAACAGATGGTTGAGTCTGCAGAGCTGTTTACTCATACTATAGCCTGGGAATCAGAGGTCGACTCCAGCGCTTCTGTGAATCCAGACGAGGAAATGATCTGCACTGATGCCCAGAATCTTTATGAGTCGGATCCAGGACCAGACGCAGAAGGTTCTGACCATAATGTAGACCCTCATTCCCAAACTGTAACTCCTGTTGGTGGAGACAATGAGGAAGACGATGATAAGACTCAAATACCTGATTGGAGCGACAACTTTAGTTTTTTGTCAGGGCAGGAACAGGTTGGCTCTGAGGACGACGGGTGTGATAACGCACAGGGTGATGATGATGAGGTCGGAGATCCCACTTACTGTCAACCCACAGTCAGCCAAGAGATGAGGTCAGCAGAGGAGGTGGAGGAAGATGCTAGTGACGACGAGGTCAGGTTGCGCCTTCCTGGACAGAGACGTAGTACTGGAAGCACGTCAACAACTGCATCCTCAAACACAACTCTGCCTCTCACCACAAGTCGTGGTGGCTCTTCAGGTCGCATGGGTGCTAAGCCTTGCATAGCCTGGGCATTTTTTCAGATCGATAAAGATGACCCAACTCGTGTTATCTGTAACATTTGTCAGCAAAAGCTAAGTAGAGGCCAAAAAATACATAGTTTGAGTACTTCATGCATGAACCGGCACATGGACATGAAGCATAAGTTGCAGTGGGAAGCTCAGTGTGCTACAATGCGGTCTAGCCGGCCGGGCCAACCACCGTCTGCCATATCTTGTGCATCCGCGGCCTCTTCATCCTCTGTGACTGGGGGGACAGCAGTCACACCTGTTTTGGGGCGCAGACCTGCCACCTCTTTACCCGCAACAGCCAGCGTGATTGGCAGGTCATCATTTTCTTTGGAGGTGGTAACACCAGCTGGTCTTGAGCGCTGTCCGACATCGATAGCACCACCTTTGGATCAAGGCAACCTAACATGTCCGCCTGCATCTTCCTCACAGACCGGCAGTTTGCCGGGGACACCCTTATCAACCCCGTCTAAGCACAATAGCCAGCCCTCGGTCCCTCAGATGTGGACAAGTAAAAGACCATTTCCTCCTAGCCATGAGAAAGCTAAGAGGTTGAATTTCACCATCTGCAAGCTCTTGGCTACAGAAATGCTGCCTTTCCGCCTGGTGGACACAGAGGATTTTCGAGACCTTATGTCCGTCGCAGTGCCCCAGTACCAGATGCCCAGTCGGCACTACTTCTCAAAGAAAGGTGTGCCTGCGCTCCACCAGCATGTCGCACACAACATCACCGCTTCTTTGAGAAACTCTGTGTGTGACAGGGTGCATTTCACCACAGACACTTGGACGAGTAGGCATGGACAGGGGCGTTACATGTCGCTGACTGGGCACTGGGTAACTATGGTGACAGCAGGACAAGGGGCTGCTGTCCAAGTCTTGCCGTCCCCACGAGTTGTGCGTCAATCCTCTTTATGTCATTTTTCCTCCACTGCTTCTGCCTCCTCAACCTCCTCTCGGTCTTCCACCTGCACCCAAAGCCTGTCTGGTCATGCCACAAGCTTTCTAACTGCGCAGAAGGGATCCTGCACACCTCCTTACTATGCTGGCAGTAGGGCTCAACGTCATCAGGCGGTTTTTACATTGAAATGTCTGGGAAATGTGAGTCACACAGCTGAGGAGTTGTGGTCAGCTCTGGAGAACCAATTTCATGAATGGTTGTCTCCACTGGACCTGAAACCAGGGAAGGCCGTGTGCGACAATGCTGCAAACCTGGGTGCGGCCCTTTGCCGGGGCAATGTCACACACGTGCCTTGTATGGCTCACGTGTTGAACCTGGTTGTCCAGCAATTTTTAGCCCACTATCCCAGACTAGATGGCCTTCTGCAGAGGGCACGGTCGCTGTGTGCTCACTTCCGCCGTTCGCATCCCGCAGCTCAGCGACTTACATCTCTACAGAAGTCGTTGGGCCTGCCACTTCACCGGCTAAAATGCGATGTGCCTACCCGGTGGAATTCAACTCTGCACATGTTGCAGCGACTGTGGCAGCACCGACAAGCCCTGGTGCAATACGTTCTGACGTATAGCCTGGGCCAACGAGATTCAGAGGTGGGGCAAATCACGCTGGAGGAGTGGTCTCAGATCAGGGACCTATGCACCCTTCTGCACAGTTTTGAAATGGCGACGAAGATGTTTAGTGCTGACGATGCCATTATCAGCATGACTATTCCGGTGATTTACATGCTGGAGCACATGTTAAACAGAATTCGGAGTCAGGTGGTGGCACAAGAGGAGGTGGAGGAAGTAGAGGAGGAGGAGTTGTATGCGGAAGGGCTAACATCTGCAAGGTCCAGACGGTCGGCAGCACCAGGGCGGCAGGCATGTGAGGGTGGGGGAGATGATTTTACCAGGGCGCATGGTAGCAGCCAAACTAGTGAGGAAGGTGCAGGAGCCCAGGAAGAAGTGGAGGACGAACTGATGGAAGACTCATCAGATGAGGGAGACCTTGATCACATTTCTGTTGTGCGAGGTTGGGGGGAGAGGACAGAGGAAGGAAGCATGATTGTTACCTCGCCACCAACACAACAGGGACTTGGTGCTCCTGGATGCGCAACACACATGAGTGCCTTCTTGCTGCACTACCTGCAACATGACCCTCGAATTGTGAGAATTAGAAATAATCCTGACTACTGGGTTGCCACACTGTTAGATCCCCGGTACAAAAGTAAATTTGCAGAAATTATTCCTGCCATAGAAAGGGATGCACGCATGCAGGAGTATCAGCAGAGACTGTTGCAGAATCTTACATGTGCTTTTCCACAAAATACCAGTGGTGCACGTAGTGAATCTCACAGTTCCAACTTGCCAACCGTGGGACCGTCAAGTGTTCAGCACTCAAACCGTAACAGAACCACAGTATCTGCTGGTAACATCAATTTTGCGCAATCATTTCACCACTTTTTTAGCCCATCCTTTGCACGGCCACAGGAGACAAGAAGTCTGACACATAGTCAACGCCTAGAGACGATGGTACAGGAGTATCTCCAAGTAAACATTGAAGCCACGACTGTGTCACTGGACCCTTGCTCTTTTTGGGCTTCCAATCTGGATAAATGGCCGGAGCTAGCCACTTACGCCTTGGAGATCTTGTCATGCCCCGCAGCCAGCGTTCTGTCTGAACGTGTGTTCAGCGCTGCTGGTGGTGTGCTGACAGATAAGCGCACGCGGCTCTCCACTGATAATGTAGACAGACTCACGTTCATAAAGATGAACAAATCATGGATCCGAAACGACTTTTCTACCCCTGTGTCATCCTGGGGAGAGTAAAAGCTTGATGATTGGTTAAAATCACCCTACCAACCGTTTTAAGCTTTCAAATTACTAATCATGTTTATCTGTATCTTGACTGGAAAATAATTTGGGCTTTGTAGCAGTGTGCAGCACTGATCCTATTAGGCCATCTATAATAAGCTTCACCAGATTTAAAATTAAAAATAATTTTTAGCTGCATCTAGCCCGGAAAATAATTTTGGGGCTCCGAGATGCGCAAGACACATAAGTGCCTTCTTGCTGCACTACCTGCAGCATGACCCTCATATTGTCAGAATTCGAAGTAATCATGACTACTGGGTTGCCACACTCTTAGATCCCCCAAACTTTTCGATCAACCTTTTCATTTTAATAAAGACCAAAAAAATGGTCATTTTTGAAATTATAAGCATTAGCAGGTTGTTAGAAACTGAAATCAAACAGTTTTCAACTCAAAACTTTATTCTAGGTGATGTTACATTTTCACATAGGACCCCTTGTTCGAAAGGAGCTTCTGAACTCTCTCGTCCATTGAATTTGTCAGGTTTTGGATGGTTTCTGCTTCAATTGTTTTGCATGAGGACAGAATACCCTCCCAGAGCTGTTGCTTAGATGTGAACTGCCTCCCGCCATCATAGACACTCCTTTTAATGATGCTCCAAAGGTTCTGAATGGGGTAGAGGTCAGGGGAGCATGGGGGTCACACCATAAGTTTGTCCCCTTTTATGCCCATATCAGCCAGAGATGCAGATGTTTTATGTGCAGCATGAGATGGTGCATTATCATGCAGAAAAATGATCTTGCTGTGAAATACACGGTTCTTCTTCTTGAACCATGGCAGGAAGTGCTGTTTGAGAAAATCCACATACATTATGGAGTTCATCTTTAGCGCCTTCAGGGATCCTAAAGGGGCCGACAATCTCTCTCCCCATGATTCCAGCCCAAAACATTACTCCACCTCCTCCTTGTTGGCGCTGTAGCCGTGTTTGCGTGGGGTGTCCATCAACCAGCCATCCTCCACTCCATTCATCTGGACCATCGAGCGCTGCACGGCACTCATCCGTGAACAAAACAGTTTTGAAATCAGTCTTCATGTAATGTTTGGCCCACTGGAGCCGTTTCTGCTTGTGTGAAGTGGATAGAGGAGGTCGACAGGATGGCGTATGCACAGCTGCAAACCTCTGAAGGACCCTGCATCTTGTTGTTCGGGGGACGTTGGAGGCACAAGCAGCTTCAAAAACTTGTCTGCTGCTATGACAAGGCTTTTTTGCCGCTGCTCTTTCAACCTGACGTAATTGCCTGTAGGAAAGAGTCCTCAATTTGCCCTTATCAGCACGCACACGTGTGTACTGTGAATCAGCTACATACTTCTTGATTGCCAAGACACTTCATCCTGATCATCGCACAATGTTGATTGTAGTCATGCCTTGACCTAAACACTCCACAATTTGTTGCTTCTCAGCAGCCGACACATCCTTTTTCTTTCCCATTTTGGCAGAAAATGTAGGCTGCTTAATAATGTGAGAGAGCCTTCTTAAGTAGTCTTGCCTTTCATTGGACACACCTGCCAAACTAATTAGCACAGGTGTCTGCAATTGCTTACAGTGATATAAAGAGCCCTGACACACATCACCATCAATGAGTTTAACTGACAAACAAACAAATTCTTCCCTTATCACTCCTAAACACTTTTTGCATAATAATTTGGAACGCGGTTTACATGTGCTTTTCCACAAAACACCAGTGGTTCACGTAGTGAATCTTACAGTTCTAACTTGCCAACCGTGGTCTGTATGGAATTGTTCAATAAAGGCCCCAAAATTAAGATAACATAGATGGGAGAGGTCTCTATGAATAGGAATTCCTAAGTATTTGATACCCTGTGAGGGCCAGGCAAAGGGAAAGTTGGACTGGATGGAATCCTATATGGATTTAGGGAGGGAGACATCGAGGGCCTCAGACTTCGCTGCATTGATTTTAAAATTTTACCATGTAACAAAGTGATCTATTTCAGCCATAACAGCAGGGATGGATATATGTGATTGAGTGATATATACTAGGACATCATCAGCAAATAGAGAGCACTTGTACTCGGTGCCTCCCACCTCAATCCACCTAATATTGGGGTTATGGCGAATTGATGAGAGCAGGTGCTCCGTCACTAGGATGTATAAGAGAGGGGACAGAGGACATCCCTGCCTTGTCCCATTGGTGATTGTGAAAGGTGATGAAAATGTTCTGACGCACCCCCTGGGCCTTGGGACACCCGGAGCCGGACCCTTTTTGGTGGATGCTGGTGGTTGTAGTCTTCGTGGCGGCGATCCGGTTCCGTGGCTCAGGGCGGTCAAACCAGTGGCGGAACTATTTATGTGGTTTTGATGTTTAAATGTCCGACTACGCCACCCGTGGATTGCGGTCAGAGTGAACCGCCGCTACAGGGCAGACCGCTAAGGCTGGTGTTGTGGGTGCAGCAGAGCGTAGCATAACTCCCCACGGGAGGAGTATAGCCTCAGGGCAGTGTATGCGGAGGATGGGGGTGATGGTGCAGGGCAGCAGCAGTAACGACACGGAGTCAGTGATGCAGTTCAGGGCCTTTACTCACAGTTCTTATTATCCAGACCACGTCTGCAGGTAACGGCTGCCCACGTCGTACTGTGCTCACCAGGTGAGGGGCTCAGACAACTCCCAGATAACTTTGGAGTGCTTCACAGGACCCCCTTTGTGTGTCCTTTGTCTGGCCTTTCTTACCAACACTTCTGTCCGGCTGCCTCGGGCCTCCTCTTGGTAAACTTGGCGCCAGTTTCCCTGACCCTATGTGGTGCCTTCCTAGCGGGTGGAGCAAGGGGCTGCGCCACATAAAATGTCAGAGCCTCCGGTTTCTAGCTGAGGGTCGTTTCCTGCCTCCACTAGTTCGGGGACCGGTCTCCCCCTTTGGCCTGACCCCTCCATGCAGGTGGATTCGGGCGTGCGGTGGCGACTCGCCCATTCGCACCCCTGGGATCCCTTCATTACTCGTTCCTGGAGCCTTCTCCGCTCCTCTTCCTTCTTCTCCCTCTTGCAGGCCTGGGCCTCTGTTACTAGGCCCGCCTCCGGAGCAGAGCTCATGCAGAGCCCCTGCTCCCTGCCACTTCTGCTCAGACTTCTCTGCACTGAACTAAGATGGTGCCCACCTTTTATACTCCCTTCTCAATGCACCCAGGAACTGCTTCCTCCCTGCTCCTGCACTGCAGGGTTCCCCTTCCTCAGTGTTCCCTCCCCCCACTCCAGCCAGGGACAGGGACTGTCGTGCCCATCTCAGGGGCATATTGGTCGCCCTGCCCCACGGCAATGTGGTGTAATGCATGCAGGTGTCGGGTCCTGATCCACACTCCATCCTTATCTGAGAGTGAGATATCACACCTCTGGGTGAGGTGCAATACCTCTGTAGCAACCGAGCCCTCGGTGCTACAGTTCCATTTATCTTCAGCCTAGGTGACGTATTGTGATACAGGGCCGTGATTTTGGCTATAAAAGGGTCCCCTAGACCCCTACCTCAAGCTTTTTAAGAGAATCAAATATGGCGTGCCAGGAGACTCTATGGAATGCTTTCTCAGCATCCAACGAGAGTATCTACTTACAAATTTTTAACTGCATCTAGCCCAGGAAATACTTTGTGCCTAGTAGCAGTGTCTGCTAGTCAGCGGATTATCCCGGCTGTTAAGCAAGCTACACCACCTGTAGTTTGGACACTTAATTTTTTCAAAGGAAATGCTTCGGGACCACGGGATACTTAGTGAAGAGCATCAGGAGGCACCCCAAGGCATAGGGGCTGGGACTGGCACTAGGATGCCTTGCGGTGGACAGCCGAGCTCGATCCTTATAAAAGCTTTTTAACTGCAGCAGCTTTAGTGGACGCTACTGGAGCTGGAATTACGCGGCTGCTGGCATGAGACTTGCCCTCCAATAGATCCTTGTAAATGGATTTAAAGTGTATTCATTCAAATTAGAGGGACAATTTAAATTAAAAAGCTTAGAGCTGCCTCCACCACAGGGGGGCTCTCTCGACCCACCAGCGGACAGGCACCAGTATAGGGAGAGGGGGGCTGGCTGTCAGGGTTCACCGCGGCTCTGGCACAAACCCGGCGACACGGAGGTGGCACGGGCAGGAGCGGACTGGCCGTCTCGGCTTCTCACTTTTTGGATTTTAGAAGGGCATGACATGCCTATATCTGTGTCTCCCCCTCCTTTTACTCCTCCACCTCTTTTCTTTTCGCATGACTATATGTACTTGTCACTTTTCCATGTGTTAGTTGTGTCTTCTGAGCAGTTTGTCAGCTTTTGGACACCTTTGAAGGTGTTTTCTATGTGTTTCTATGTGTTTTTGTTTGCCTGCCATTGGTTTTAACGGTGTTCGAAGGTGTTCGACGAACAGTTCGGCGAACACACGGGTGTTCGACGAACCGAACCGAACTCGAACACTACGGGGGTGGCTCAACACTAATCCTCATGCTTCCATCCTTTTTCCTGACCAGGACCAGGGGAGCTGCACACGGGCTACAGCTATCTCTTATTACCCCTGCCTTCCTCATGTCATGCAACATTTCCTTCGCTTTCTGGTAGTGTGCTGGTGGGATTGGCCTGTAACGTTCTTTGATGGGTGGATGGTCATCTGTGGGTATATAGTGTTGTACCCCTTTAATCCTCCCGAAATCAAGTGGGTGTTTGCTGAATACCTGCTCGTATTCCTGGACCACCCTGTATACACCTTGTTTTTTATGGACTGGAGTGGCGTCAGTCCCAACATGGAGCTGTTGACACCAATCCTCCAACTGAGCTTCGGAGTCATTGTCCACCACTGTATCTGGTGGGGTCAAGGATTCCACTGTGTGTATGGCGTTGTTATCGTTGTTATCCACAGTATACAACCTGGCGACAGTGGCATATCTTGGTAATTTAACTTCATCCTCCCCATAATTTAGGAGTCGTACGGGTACCCTCCCATTGCGTACATCAACCACCCCTCTGGCAGTTAAGAGTGTAGGTCTGTGCTCCGAACTAATGGGCTCCACTACTGCCTGATAGTTCTGTCCTTTGAGACCTATTGCTGCTCTACACCAAATCAGCATTTCACTCATCGGGGGAATCATAATGGGTATCGTGTCTGTGACCCGTACATTACCAATTTCACCACCTGATAGCTTTACCTGTTGCTGGTACATAAGGGCTCGGATTTCTTTCTGGAGCACCCTCCTCTGCCCTGGTTTGGCGGTGTCAGCAATCTGTTGGAGCAAAAACAACACTTCTCCCAAACAGTTACCGACAATATTCGTACCAAGTATAATATACAAGTCTGTATCACCAGGATTAAACTCCACTACAATCAGCCCTTGGTCCATTAGTTTCACTCTCCCCACCTTCACTGTCACATTCTTAACCCCTACTAGGTTAAGAGAAAGGCCGCTAGAGGCATACACGGAGAGGTTCGGGGCTGGCGGCTGGAGTTCGTCTAAGGACCAGAACCTTTTGTAGAGGACATCAGGCATGATGGTTACCTGAGATCCAGTGTCCAGCAGGGCAGGTGTCGCGATGCCATCCAGCACAATGGACAGGAAAGGTCTTCCTCCCACGAACCGATGGTACCAGTTTGATGGGCCTGCTTGATTTACTCCTGGGTGTCGGCCCTTGGCCCAATGGTTTGCTCGTTTAAAGGACAGTTCCATGCTGTGTGGCCTGCCTTCTGGCAGCGGTAGCAGATGAACTCTCCTGGAGGGCGACGTTGGTCGTTGGTCCTCCCATGGGGTGGCGTTGTCCTCCTCTGGGGTGGCGTTGTCCTCCTACGGGGTGGCGTTGTCCTCCTTCTTCTTCTCATCCAGGGGACATCCTCAGGGCTGTCGGCGGGTAGTATCCGTCCTTCCGGCTCGGGCTCCTCCTGTAGCTACAGGGTGCTGAGGACAGTGGCCAGGGTTTTACTTAACTGGCGCACTTCATAGCGCAGGCTGTCCAGCTCGCTAGGTGGCACTGTTTGCATCTTTGTTTCCACCGTTAGTGAAGGAGCAGTGGGTGCTGCGGGCACTGGGGTGGCCCCACCCTGGGAACGCTGGATAGCAGTATCTGATGTTTCCTGGGGCTGCAGACCCTTTATAGCCTCGTCCTTAAGGGACGAACCTGTTTCAGGGCCTGCAGGGCTTCCTGTAAGCGCCAGGCATAGTCCCGGACACTGTCCTCAGGTTTCTGGACACAGTGGTAGAACCTCATCGGGAGGGCTGTCTCAGTGCGCATTTCAAACACAGTTTGCAGTCTCTTAAAGATGATGAATACTGATTCCTAGTCTGTGGCTGGCTAGGTTTCAATTTCCCGCTCTGCGGCACAAGTCAATTGTCCCAGCACAACAGCAGCTCTCTGTTTACCGGTCATAGAATACATGTCTAGCACACCGCATATTTTCCTCTTGAATCCGGACAGGGTGTCTGGTTTTCCATTATACTGGGGAAGCCATTTCTGTTAGAACCCTTCTTTTTGTTTTTGTTTCTATCTTGTGTTTTGCGGTCACGTGACCATCTTCCTATATATTCCAGCTACGCCCTTCTGGCCTTGCTGGACTTCAGTGTTGTTTTGACTGTCTCTCTAGCCAGGTGCTTTTGTGCCTATCTATCTCTAGTTTGCTTGGTCCTCTGGACCTCTAGTACTTTTGTCAGTTTTTCTTTTGCTCTGCAACAACTTCTGTTAGGAGGTGTCCGATTTTTGTCCCAGTCCTTAGTTCTTTTAGGGACCCCTCCCTTTTTCTATAGGTCTCCATTTAGACTAGCCGAGGACGCAGGCGGGTCTGGTCACTAGGAACAGGTTGCCCGCTACAACTTAGGGACTCAGCTTAGTCTTACTGTAGGGTCAGCTCTCCCCTTTTTTCCCTAGTTTATGTTGAAGATTATAACAGTAAGTCCAGCCCAAACAAAAAAAACTTTAAGGAAAGAAATCCGGGGATCAGTATGGTTTCTGTTCAAGATTTGGCTCAACGCCTGCAGGGATTGTCTCTGGAGGTGTCCGAGCTCCGGCAACACGTGAGTAGCTGTTCTGGAGCGCATTTTGTCAAACCCAAGGTAGGGTTCCCTGATATTTTTTATGGTAAACAACAAGATTTTTTTTCCATTAAAAATGCTTGTTTATTATATTTTCGTTTGAGACCAAGGTCCTCTGGGAATGAATCACAGCGCATTGGGTTTATCATGTCACTTTTGTGCAAGGAACCACAGGGGTGGGCCTTTTCTCTCCAACCTAATGATCCTTGTTTTAGGTCAGTGGAGGATTTTTTTTCTGCTATGGGGCTATTGTATGACGATCCTGATCGAGTCTCATCTGCTGAGACAGAACTGAGGCGTTTGAATCAGGGGTCAGGTGATGTTGAAAATTATTGTACACACTTCAGAAGGTGGTACTCAGAAGTGAAATGGAATGATTCGGCGTTAAAATGTTTTTTTCTTGCTGGTCTAAGTGAAAGGATTAAGGATCTGCTGATTGCCTTTCCTGCACCTGAGACCTTGCAAGAAGCCATGCAATTAGCTATACGTGTGGACAGGAGACTGCGTGCCAGGGTTACTGATGAAAAAATTCCTGCAATGGCAGCTCCTAGTCCCCAGAGGGTCTGCTTGGATGGCGGAGAACCGATGGAGGTTGAGGAGATGTCACTCCGCTCTCAGGAAAGAGACCGTAGGTTTTCCAAGGGATTGTGTTTTTATTGTGGTAAACCTGACCATTTGATTAAGAACTGTGAGCTTCGTTTAAGTAAAGAAAAAAAAAGGTCAGTTACGCCCGTATTGCTTGTTTGAGCTCTAAGGGAGTATTTCTTTCAGGGAGTACCTCATTGCAGGAAGATTTGATTGAATTTCAGGTATTTGTGGATTGTGGTTCAACACTTAATGTGATTGATAAGGGGTTTTTGGAAAAACTTAAATTGGAATCCAAACCTTCATCATCACCTATTTCTGTGATTGCAATTGATAACACTCCTTTGAAATGTATTACTCACAATGTTGCTGCATTTCCCCTCACTATCAATGGCATTCACCAAGAGAATTTGGATTTGGTGGTATTAAATAATTTACCCTCTCCAGTCGTTTTAGGTTTGCCTTGGTTAAAACTGCACAATCCTTTACTGGACTGGTCTACTAATGAGATTAAGTCTTGGAGTCCTAAGTGCTATGATAAATGTTGTAATGGTCGCATAGCGGCTGTGGAAAAAGGGGAATTACCTGTACCTATTCAGGATTTTTGGAAGGTTTTTTCAGAGGAGGAGTCGCAAGTTTTACCTCCTCATAGGGACTGTGATTGCACCATTGAGTTTGTTCCTGGAGCTACTCTTCCCAAGAGTCGCTTATTTAATCTGACTATCCCTGAAAGAAAGGCCTTGGAGGAATACATACAGACAAGCTTGGCTGCTGGTCACATTAGACCTTCTAAGTCGCCTGTGGCCGTTGGATTTTTCTTTGTTAAAAAAAAGGACGGCGGTTTACGTCCATGTCTGGACTTTCGTGAAATTAATAAGATTACCGTACGCAATTCCTACCCATTGCCGTTAATTCCTGACTTGTTTAACCAGTTAGTGGGGTCCAAGTGGTTCTCTAAAATTGATCTCCGGGGGACATACAATTTGTTACGAATGAAGGAGGGTGATGAATGGAAAATGGCTTTTAACACTCCGGTAGGTCATTTTGAGAATCTGGTGATGCCTTTTGGTCTTACCAATGCACCCGTGATTTTTCAGAACCTTATTAATGACATCCTGAGACCTTTGATTGGTAAGAATGTGGTTGTGTATTTGGATGACATTCTGATTTATTCACCAGATCTGGAGTCCCATTGGCAGAGCGTACGTGAAGTGTTGCAGTTATTGAGTGATAATTCACTTTTTGCTAAGCTGGAGAAATGTGAGTTCGCTGTGCAGAGAATTAGTTTTTTGGGCTACATTATCTCCAGCGAGGGCTTTCAGATGGACCCGGTGAAGGTTCAGGCTGTGCAGGAATGGCCTAGGCCTATTGGTTTGAAATCGATACAGAGATTTTTGGGTTTCGCCAATTATTACAGGAAATTCATTAAGAATTTTTCTATAATTGTTAAGCCGCTGACCGATCTCACTAGGAAAGGTGCAAATACGGTCCAGTGGACTACGGAGGCCATTGAAGCTTTTGTATATCTCAAGGAGAGGTTCAGTTCTGCCTCAATCCTTATGCATCCTGATGAGACCAAGCCTTTTTTGGTCGAGGTTGATGCTTCTTCGGTGGGGGTCGGTGTAGTTTTGTCTCAGGAGAACAAGGATGGAGTACATCCCTGTGCTTTTTTTTCGAAAAAATTTTCAGAAACCAAACTTAATTACGATGTTGGTAATCGGGAATTGCTGGCTATTAAACTCGCGTTTGAACATTGGCATCATTTCTTGGAAGGTGCTAAATTTCCCATTCAGGTTTTCACAGATCATAAGAATTTGATCTATCTGGATGCTGCCAAACGCTTGAATGCCCATCAAGCTAGGTGGTCACTTTTTTTTTCTCGGTTTAATTTTTCTGTTACCTATATCCCTGGTACTAAGAATGTTTAAGCCAATGCTTTATCTCACAGCTTTTCTCTCATGGTTGGTACCGAGGAGGAGGAGAGCATTTTACAGGAAGGAGTTGTGGTAGCAGCATTGGACTCCGTTTTGGAAGATGGGATTCTGAAAGCCCAAGAGGATGCCCCATCTAACACTCCTCATGGGAGGTTGTTTGTGCCTAGAACCTTTAGGAGAGATTTGTTTGTGGAGTATCATGAGTCTCGGTTGGCAGGTCATCCAGGAATTTCTGAGACTAAGAGACTTATCAGTCGCAGTTTTTGGTGGCCTGGGTGGCAGAAGGAAGTCATCAAGTGGGTGTGTCAATGTACGGTGTGCGCTATGTCTAAGGCTTCACATACCCCTGCTGCGGGGTTGCTTTACCCTCTGGAGGTTCCTAGTGCGCCTCGGACGCATCTGGCAATGGATTTTATTACTGACCTTCCTGTATCCGAGGGTTTCACTGTAATCTGGGTGGTCGTGGACCGTTTTAGCAAGATGTGTCATTTGGTTCCATTCATTAAGCTACCCTGCGCTAAGACACTCGCTAAGGCGTTTGTTAAGGAAATTGTCAGGCTCCATGGCGTTCCCACCGACATTGTTTCTGATAGGGGACCTCAGTTTGTGGCTCGCTTTTGGCGTGCATTTTGTGACAGGTTGGGAGTCCATTTGTCATTTTCGTCTGGTTATCATCCTGAGTCTAATGGACAGACTGAAAGAAAGAACCAGGATGCTGAACCATTTTTGCGTTATTTTGTGGCAGACAATCAAGAGGGGTGGTCTGAGTTTCTGCCACTCGCAGAATTTGCTCTTAACAACCATACATCCTCCTCTGCTGGGTGTTCTCCTTTTTTTTTTTGTACTGGGAGACATCCGTCTTTTGGTTCGTTTTCCAAATTGGGGTCGGCGGTGCCGGTGGAGGAGTATTTTTCCGGTGATTTGGAGAGAGTTTGGACTAATGTACGTTGTAACCTTCAAGAGGTTAACAAAAAGTCCAAGAAGTATTTTAACAGGAAACGTAAAGAGGTTTTGTTTACTGTGGGTGACATGGTTTGGTTGTCCTCAAAGAATCTGCGGTTGAAGATTCCCTCTAAAAAATTGGGTCCGAAGTTTGTGGGGCCATTTAAGGTTAACCAGTCTGCTGTTAGGTTGGAGGTTCCCTCCTCCTGAAAGATTAATCCTGTGTTTCATGTTTCCTTGTTAAAAAAGGCTGATGTATCTGATAGGGAGGCCATTGTCACAGTTCCTCCAGTGGTGGAAGACGGCGAATATGAAATTTCTCGTATCCTGAATTCCAGAGAGCATAGAGGGAGATTGCAGTATCTCGTCGCTTGGAAAGGTTTTGGTCCCAAGGATAACTCCTGGGTAAAGGCGGATGATGTCTCTGCCCCTAGACTTGTCAGAGCTTTCCACAAGAGATTTCCGGATAGGCCTGGGATAAGAGGATTCGGAGGATCCTCCTAAAAGAGGGGGTACTGTTAGAACCCTCCTGTTTGTTTTTGTTTCTATCTTGTGTTTTGCGGTCACGTGACCATCTTCCTATATATTCCAGCTACGCCCTTCTGGCCTTGCTGGACTTCAGTGTTGTTTTGACTGTCTCTCTAGCCAGGTGCTTTTGTGCCTATCTATCTCTAGTTTGCTTGGTCCTCTGGACCTCTAGTACTTTTGTCAGTTTTTCTTTTGCACTGCAACAACTTCTGTTAGGAGGTGTCCCATTTTTGTCACAGTCCTTAGTTCTTTTTGGTACCCCTCCCTTTCTCTATACGTCTCCGTTCAGACCAGCTGAGGTCGCAGGCGGGTCTGGTCACTAGGAACAGGTTGCCCGCTACAAAGTAGGGACTCAGCTTAGTCTTACTGTAGGGACAGCTCTCCCCTTCTTTCCCTAGTTTATGTTGCAGATCATAACAATTTCGCTTCAGGGATATACGGCAGGGCCATGGGTATTAACGTGGTCACGACCCATGCTGGTGGAGCGGCCGCTCCGGCCTGTGCAGCGCCGGGCGCAGGTTGGGCATCTGGAGCGTTAACCGGTGCTCCGGCGGCTTGCTGGTCGTCGGCCATGGTTGCGCTCCCCTAGTGAACCGGAGCCTACCTTCTTCACTTCTTATCAGGTAGGCCGCAGCTCCGCGGGCGACGGTCTTCTTCCAGGACCTTGCGTCGCTCACGTATGACGTCAGAGCGCCCTCTGGGTTCCTTCCAGGACCTGACGCTTCCTGGTTCGACATCAGTGGCGGGGCGTGTCTTGGGCTTCGTGCGCTTCCAGCGGTTACGCCCCTCCGATTCCCGCGGTTACGCCCCTCTTCTTCCCGCGCGGCAACAGGAAGATGGCGGACAATGGCGAGAAATCTCGGGAATGGCGGGAAAACTTCACCACAGTGAGTATTACAGTCTCTTAAGGCGCACAGTACCCAGTGGCAACGGGCATGGAATCCTGTTCGTGACGCCAAGGCCGATGCGCCCCCTGGGCCGTGGGGTACTCGGCAGCCGGGCCTCTGGTTGCTGGGGGATATCACGGTAGCTGGCCCGGTCCGTGACCCAGGGAGGTCAGTAAAAGGGAGGATATTTTATAGGGGATTTAAGAAAGTGTTCGTGACGCCACCTGTGGATTGCGGCTAGAGGGAGCCGCCGCTGTGGAGCAGTCCTCTGGAGCTGGTGTTATGGCAGCAGGGATGGTGTGGCTCTCCACAGGTAGAGGTTGCTCCAGGGCAGCGTGGGGTGTAATGGTGGTGGACCAGGGGAGAGAGACGGCAGGATGGTCCTGGAGGAAAGAAGGACACTCACACGGGAGTAAGCTTCAGTACCTTTACTGGTGATGTTGCAGGCACGGTCCAGGGTACTCCAGGCGAAGGGAACACTTTTGTACTCTCCCCAGTCAGCGGGTATAGGGCCTCCTGATCCGTTGCTTTATTCTCTAAGCTTCTGACCTGCCTGGAGCTAGGTCTAGCTTGGTTACTGTCTCTCTTTGCACCTGCTGACCTGGTGGTAAGGCCTTCTCTTTGGAGATCACTCTGCCTGGATGCTGGTACCTCCGTGACTCCTAGCCCTGGTACTGTAATCAGCGTTTGGTGAACCTGGGACCTGTAGTCCTCCAGGGGTTCCGGTGGTTCCTACTGGGTATAAAGGGTCCCGGTAGACGCGGACCCGGTGTCCGATATATATATATCGGGGTGAGCCTGGTATGCTCCTCTGCCCCCTCACTACTTCCTCCTTCTCCTCTCGCCTTTGGCCAACCTCAAGGCCCTCACACATGCTGTAGCCCTTGACTCGCCTAAGCACAGCAGCCAGCATGCTGCCCTCTGAGCGTCAGCACGCTCTCTGATCAACTCTGAGCTGTGTTCCTCTCGGTGTCTGTGACTTGCCCAGGGGAATGGGGATGACTCGGTACCGGGGCCTTTAGCCTGGCCTTTAGGGATGTCGCGGTTGTCGGCTCCGGGGCCCGTACCCTGGGGTCGCTCCTTAAAAAGGGTGGATATTTGTTAATTTTAAGATAGAGTTCGTGACGCCACCTGTGGCTTCTGGTGAGGATCACCAGCGCTGCGCTGTCCACTGAGGCTGTTGATAAGGCAGCTCGATGGTATAGCTCGCCACAGGTGGAGCTAGGCCTCAGGGCAGTGTATGACGGGGAATGCAGCACAGGCGAGACCGAGCCAGGTCAGAGCAAGAACAGGGACAGACACGATAGTCACTTCAGTACATTTTACTGAAGGAAATTCAGGCACATCCCGGAGCGCTGTAGGGTGAAGGGTGCATGTCAGGATCCTCCCCAATGAGCGTTTTTTGGGCCTCCTGCTTCTTGCCTCTGCGTAGTAAGTTTCTGACCTGTCTGGAGCTAGGCCTAACTTTGTCTCTGTCCTGCGCTGGCTGACCTTGTGGTAGGGCCTTTTCTTGGATTACATGCACCTTAGCTGCGGGCCTATGTGTCTCCTGGCTCTGTTACATATCAGCACTTTAGCGATCCTGGGACTTGTAGTTCTCCAGGGATTCCGGTTTATCTTACTGGGTCGTGGAGATCCCGGTAAGCTTCGCACTCGGTGTCCGGTAACCGCTTCGGGGTGAGCCAATTAAGCTCCTCTGCCCCCTATGTGCCAACTCTATACTCGCCTTCGGCCTACTCGGGCCCTCACTAAGCTACTCACACTAACGGCAGCTTGCCGCGCTTCACCGATCTTATGGCGCCGGCACGCCTAAAGCTCACCACTCTGAGCTACAACTGAGTCTGGATCTGGATAAGCTCCACTGCAGGATAGCAATTGCAGGAGCTGGAACAGGCTTTTGTCCTCTGAGGTAACTCCTCTCAGGCTGTACTGGACTCACTGCTAAACCAGAATAGACTAACTCTGACTAACTGCCGCCTGGCTCCACCTTCCCTAATTATCTATCTCTAACGGGCTCCCTCTGGTGGTCTGAGGTGGAAGGTGGAGATGTGTGAATGGTTATGGGGGCCTCTTGTGGAGGAATCTTTCAATACACCCTTCTAGGATCTGTGATACCAAGCACAGCTGGGCATCACATTTGAACACTAAACTGAGCTGCCTAGCTCCACCCTCCCTATACATATCCCTAATGGGCTCCCTCTGCTGGTCTGAGGTGGTAGGGTGGAGGTGTGTGAATGTGTGAGGGCCTCTTGTGGAGAAGTCCATCCATGCACCCTTCTGGGTTCTGTGGCAAGAATGCACAGCAGGGCGCCACATATGTCCTGGTACCTATTTTAACCCCATGAATATTGCTGTTTTTCCTTATTGCATTGACCAAGAGTTCCATCACTATCACGTACAGAAGGGGGGACAGAGGGCACCCTTGTCTAGTCCCGTTTCGTATCGCAAAAGGTAAGGACAAGGTTCCATTGACCCTAACTCTAGCAGTAGAGCCAGAGTACCGGGAAAAAATTAACTGTAAAAATTGTGGTCCAATGCCTATTTGACATAATGCCTCCTTCATAAACCCCCAATGAACCCTGTCAAAGGCCTTCTCTGAATCAACAGATAAAAGGCCCATATATATGGAGCGACTTTTAGCTTTAGAGATTAGCAACATGCTCATAATAGTGTTGTCTCTTGCCTCTCGGCCCTGAATAAATCCTACTTGATCCTACTTGATCAGTATTTATAAGTAGTGTTGAGCCACCCCCGTAGTGTTCGAGTTCGGTTCGGTTCGTCGAACACCCGTGTGTTCGCCGAACTGTTCGTCGAACTGTTCGTCGAACACCTTCGAACACCGTTAAAACCAATGGCATGCAAACAAAAACACATAGAAACACATAGAAAACACCTTCAAAGGTGTCCAAAAGCTGACAAACTGCTCAGAAGACACAACTAACACATGGAAAAGTGACAAGTACATATAGTCATGCGAAAAGAAAAGAGGTGGAGGAGTAAAAGGAGGGGGAGACACAGATATAGGCATGTCATTCCCTTCTAAAATCCAAAAAGTGAGAAGCCAACACGTTCAGTCCGCTCCTGCCCGTGCCACCATCGTGTCGCCGGGTTTGTGCCAGAGCCGCGGTGAACCCTGACGGCCAGCCCCCCTCTCCCAATACTGGTGCCTGTCCGCTGGTGGGTCGAGCGAGCCCCCCTGTGGTGGAGGCAGCTCTAAGCTTTTTAATTTAAATTGTCTCTCTAATTTGAATGAATACACTTTAAATCCATTTACAAGGATCTATTGGAGGGCAAGTCTCATGCCAGCTGCCGCGTAATTCCAGCTCCAGTAGCGTCCACTAAAGCTGCTGCAGTTAAAAAGCTTTTATAAGGATCGAGCTCGGCTGTCCACCGCAAGGCATCCTACTGCCAGTCCCAGCCCTTATGCCTTGGGGTGCCTCCTGATGCTCTTCACTGAGTATCCCGTGGTCCCGAAGCATTTCCTTTGAAAAAATTAAGTGTCCAAACTACAGGTGGTGTAGCTTGCTTAACAGCCGGGATAATCCGCTGACTAGCAGACACTGCTACTAGGCACAAAGTATTTCCTGGGCTAGATGCAGTTAAAAATTTGTAATTAGATACTCTCGTTGGATGCTGAGAAAGAATTTCATAGAGTCTCCTGGCACGCCATATATGATTCTCTTAAAAAGCTTGGGGTAGGGGTCTAGGGGACCCTTTTATAGCCAAAATCACGGCCCTGTATCACAATACGTCACCTAGGCTGAAGATAAATGGAACTGTAGCACCCTGAGGGCTCGGTTGCTACAGAGGTATTGCACCTCACCCAGAGGTGTGATATCTCACTCTCAGGTAAGGATGGAGTGTGGATCAGGACCCGACACCTGCATGCATTACACCACATTGCCGTGGGACAGGGCGACCAATATGCCTCTGAGATGGGCACGACAGTCCCTGTCCCTGGCTGGAGTGGGGGGAGGGAACACTGAGGAAGGGGAACCCTGTAGTGCAGGAGCAGGGAGGAAGCAGTTCCTGGGTGCATTGAGAAGGGAGTATAAAAGGTGGGCACCATCTTAGTTCAGTGCAGAGAAGTCTGAGCAGAAGTGGCAGGGAGCAGGGGCTCTGCATGAGTTCTGCTCCGGAGGCGGGCCTAGTAACAGAGGCCCAGGCCTGGAAGAGGGAGAAGGAAGGAAGAGGAGCGGAGAAGGCTCCAGGAACGAGGAATGAAGGGATCCCAGGGGTGCGGACGGGCGAGTCGCCACCGCACGCCCGAATCCACCTGCGTGGAGGGGTCAGGCCAAAGGGGGAGACCGGTCCCCGAAACTAGTGGAGGCAGGAAACGACCCTCAGCTAGAAACCGGAGGCTGTGACATTTTATGTGGCGCAGCCCCTCGCTACATCCGCTAGGAAGGCACCACATAGGGTCAGGGAAACTGGCGCCAAGTTTACCAAGAGGAGGCCCGAGGCAGCCGGACAGAAGGGTTGGTAAGAAAGGCCAGACAAAGGACACACAAAGGGGGTCCTGTGAAGCGCTCCAAAGTTATCTGGGAGTTGTCTGAGCCCCTCACCTGGTGAGCACAGTACGACGTGGGCAGCCGTTACCTGCAAACGTCGTCTGGATAATAAGAACTGTGAGTAAAGGCCCTGGACTGCATCACTGACTCCGTGTCGTTACTGCTGCTGCCCTGCACCATCACCCCCATCCTCCGCATACACTGCCCTGAGGCTATACTCCTCCCGTGGGGAGTTATGCTGCGCTCTGCTGCACTCACAACACCAGCCTCAGCGGTCTGCCCTGCAGCGGCGGTTCACTCTGACCGCAATCCACGGGTGGCGTAGTCGGACATTTAAACATCAAAACCACATAAATAGTTCCGCCACTGGTTTGACCACCCTGAGCCACGGAACCGGGTCGCCGCCACGAAGACTACAACCACCAGCATCCACCAAAAAGGGTCCGGCTCCGGGTGTCCCAAGGCCCAGGGGGTGCATCAGAACATTTTCATCACCTTTCACAATCACCAATCGGACAAGGCAGGGATGTCCTCTGTCCCCTCTCTTATACATCCTAGTGACGGAGCACCTGCTCTCATCAATTCGCCATAACCCCAATATTAGGTGGATTGAGGTGGGAGGCACCGAGTACAAGTGCTCTCTATTTGCTGATGATGTCCTAGTATATATCACTCAATCACATATATCCATCCATGCTGTTATGGCTGAAATAGATCACTTTGTTACATGGTCAAATTTTAAAATCAATGCAGCGAAGTCTGAGGCCCTCAATGTCTCCCTCCCCAAATCCATATAGGATTCCATCCAGTCCAACTTTCCCTTTGCCTGGCCCTCACAGGGTATCAAATACTTAGGAATTCCTATTCATAGAGACCTCTCCCATCTATGTTATCTTAATTTTGGGCCCTTTATTGAACAACTCCATACAGACCACGGTTGGCAAGTTAGAACTGTAAGATTCACTACGTGAACCACTGGTGTTTTGTGGAAAAGCACATGTACACTGTGTTCCAAATTATTATGCAAAAAGTGTTTAGGAGTGATAAGGGAAGAATTTGTTTGTTTGTCAGTTAAACTCATTGATGGTGATGTGTGTCAGGGCTCTTTATATCACTGTAAGCAATTGCAGACACCTGTGCTAATTAGTTTGGCAGGTGTGTCCAATGAAAGGCAAGACTACTTAAGAAGGCTCTCTCACATTATTAAGCAGCCTACATTTTCTGCCAAAATGGGAAAGAAAAAGGATGTGTCGGCTGCTGAGAAGCAACAAATTGTGGAGTGTTTAGGTCAAGGCATGACTACAATCAACATTGTGCGATGATCAGGATGAAGTATCTTGGCAATCAAGAAGTATGTAGCTGATTCACAGTACACACGTGTGCGTGCTGATAAGGGCAAATTGAGGACTCTTTCCTACAGGCAAATACGTCAGGTTAAAAGAGCAGCGGCAAAAAAGCCTTGTCATAGCAGCAGACAAGTTTTTGAAGCTGCTGGTGCCTCCAACGTCCCCCGAACAACAAGATGCAGGGTCCTTCAGAGGTTTGCAGCTGTGCATACGCCTGTCGACCTCCTCTATCCACTTCACACAAGCAGAAACGACTCCAGTGGGCCAAACATTACATGAAGACTGATTTCAAAACTGTTTTGTTCACGGATGAGTGCCGTGCAGCGCTCGATGGTCCAGATGGATGGAGTGGAGGATGGCTGGTTGATGGACACCCCATGCAAACACGGCTACAGCGCCAACAAGGAGGAGGTGGAGTAATGTTTTGGGCTGGAATCATGGGGAGAGAGATTGTCGGCCCCTTTAGGATCCCTGAAGGCGCTAAAGATGAACTCCATAATGTATGTGGATTTTCTCAAACAGCACTTCCTGCCATGGTTCAAGAAGAAGAACTGTGTATTCCACAGCAAGATCATTTTTATGCATGATAATGCACCATCTCATGCTGCACATAAAACATCTGCATCTCTGGCTGATATGGGCATAAAAGGGGACAAACTTATGGTGTGACCCCCATGCTCCCCTGACCTCTACCCCATTCAGAACCTCTGGAGCATAATCAAAAGGAGTGTCTATGATGGCGGGAGGCAGTTCACATCTAAGCAACAGCTCTGGGAGGGTATTCTGTCCTCATGTAAAACAATTGAAGCAGAAACCATCCAAAACCTGACAAATTCAATGGACGAGAGAGTTCAGAAGCTCCTTTCGAACAAGGGGTCCTATGTGAAAATGTAACATCACCTAGAATAAAGTTTTGAGTTGAAAACTGTTTGATTTCAGTTTCTAATAACCTGCTAATGTTTATAATTTCAAAAATGACCATTTTTTTGGTCTTTATTAAAATGAAAAGGTTGATCGAAAAGTTTGGGGGATCTAAGAGTGTGGCAACCCAGTAGTCATGATTACTTCGAATTCTGACAATATGAGGGTCATGTTGCAGGTAGTGCAGCAAGAAGGCACTTATGTGTCTTGCGCATCTCGGAGCCCCAAAATTATTTTCCGGGCTAGATGCAGCTAAAAATTATTATTAATTTTAAATCTGGTGGAGCTTAGTATAGATGGCCTAATAGAATCAGTGCTGCACACTGCTACAAAGCCCAAATTATTTTCCAGTCAAGATACAGATAAACATGATTAGTAATTTTAAATCTGGTGGAGCTTATTATAGATGGCCTAATAGAATCAGTGCTGCACACTGCTACAAAGCCCAAATTATTTTCCAGCCAAGATACAGATAACCATGATTAGTAATTTGAAAGCTTAAAACGGTTGGTAGGGTGATTTTAACCAATCATCAAGCTTTTACTCTCCCCAGGATGACACAGGGGTAGAAAAGTCGTTTCGGATCCATGATTTGTTCATCTTTATGAACGTGAGTCTGTCTACATTATCAGTGGAGAGCCGCGTGCGCTTATCTGTCAGCACACCACCAGCAGCGCTGAACACACGTTCAGACAGAACGCTGGCTGCGGGGCATGACAAGATCTCCAAGGCGTAAGTGGCTAGCTCCGGCCATTTATCCAGATTGGAAGCCCAAAAAGAGCAAGGGTCCAGTGACACAGTCATGGCTTCAATTTTTACTTGGAGATACTCCTGTACCATCGTCTCTAGGCGTTGACTATGTGTCAGACTTCTTGTCTCCTGTGGCCTTGCAAAGGATGGGCTAAAAAAGTGGTGAAATGATTCCGCAAAATTGATGTTATCAGCAGATACTGTGGTTCTGTTACGGTTTGAGTGCTGAACACTTGACGGTCCCACGGTTGGCAAGTTGGAACTGTGAGATTCACTACGTGCACCACTGGTGTTTTGTGGAAAAGCACATGTAAGATTCTGCAACAGTCTCTGCTGATACTCCTGCATGCGTGCATCCCTTTCTATGGCAGGAATAATTTCTGCAAATTTACTTTTGTACTGGGGATCTAACAGTGTGGCAACCCAGTAGTCAGGATTATTTCTAATTCTCACAATTCGAGGGTCATGTTGCAGGTAGTGCAGCAAGAAGGCACTCATGTGTGTTGCGCATCCAGGAGCACCAAGTCCCTGTTGTGTTGGTGGCGAGGTAACAATCATGCTTCCTTCCTCTGTCCTCTCCCCCCAACCTCGCACAACAGAAATGTGATCAAGGTCTCCCTCATCTGATGAGTCTTCCATCAGTTCATCCTCCACTTCTTCCTGGGCTCCTGCACCTTCCTCACTAGTTTGGCTGCTACCATGCGCCCTGGTAAAACCATCTCCCCCACCCTCACATGCCTGCCGCCTTGGTGCTGCCGACCGTCTGGATCTTGCAGATGTTAGCCCTTCCGCTTACAACTCCTCCTCCTCTACTTCCTCCACCTCCTCTTGTGCCACCACCTGACTCCGAATTCTGTTTAACATGTGCTCCAGCATGTAAATCACCGGAATAGTCATGCTGATAATGGCATCGTCAGCACTAAACATCTTCGTCGCCATTTCAAAACTGTGCAGAAGGGTGCATAGGTCCCTGATCTGAGACCACTCCTCCAGCGTGATTTGCCCCACCTCTGGATCTCGTTGGCCCAGGCTATACGTCAGAACGTATTGCACCAGGGCTTGTCGGTGCTGCCACAGTCGCTGCAACATGTGCAGAGTTGAATTCCACCGGGTAGGCACATCGCATTTTAGCCAGTGAAGTGGCAGGCCCAACGACTTCTGTAGAGATGTAAGTCGCTGAGCTGCGGGATGCGAACGGCGGAAGTGAGCACACAGCGACCGTGCCCTCTGCAGAAGGCCATCTAGTCTGGGATAGTGGGCTAAAAATTGCTGGACAACCAGGTTCAACACGTGAGCCATACAAGGCACGTGTGTCACATTGCCCCGGCGAAGGGCCGCACCCAGGTTTGCAGCATTGTCGCACACGGCCTTCCCTGGTTTCAGGTCCAGTGGAGACAACCATTCATGAAATTGGTTCTCCAGAGCTGACCACAACTCCTCAGCTGTGTGACTCACATTTCCCAGACATTTCAAAGTAAAAACCGCCTGATGACGTTGAGCCCTACTGCCAGCATAGTAAGGAGGTGTGCAGGATCCCTTCTGCGCAGTTAGAAAGCTTGTGGCATGACCAGACAGGCTTTGGGTGCAGGTGGAAGACCGAGAGGAGGTTGAGGAGGCAGAAGCAGTGGAGGAACTTTGACATAAAGAGGATTGACGCACAACTCGTGGGGACGGCAAGACTTGGACAGCAGCCCCTTGTCCTGCTGTCACCATAGTTACCCAGTGCCCAGTCAGCGACATGTAACGCCCCTGTCCATGCCTACTCGTCCAAGTGTCTGTGGTGAAATGCACCCTGTCACACACAGAGTTTCTCAAAGAAGCGGTGATGTTGTGTGCGACATGCTGGTGGAGCGCAGGCACACCTTTCTTTGAGAAGTAGTGCCGACTGGGCATCTGGTACTGGGGCACTGCGACGGACATAAGGTCTCGAAAATCCTCTGTGTCCACCAGGCGGAAAGGCAGCATTTCTGTAGCCAAGAGCTTGCAGATGGTGAAATTCAACCTCTTAGCTTTCTCATGGCTAGGAGGAAATGGTCTTTTACTTGTCCACATCTGACTGACCGAGGACTGGCTATTGTGCTTAGACGGGGTAGATAAGGGTGTCCCCGGCAAACTGCCGGTCTGTGAGGAAGATGCAGGCGGACATGTTAGGTTGCCTTGATCCAAAGGTGGTGCTATCGATGTCGGACAGCGCTCAACACCAGCTGGTGTTACCACCTCCAAAGAAAATGATGACCTGCCAATCACGCTGGCTGTTGCGGGTAAAGAGGTGGCAGGTCTGCGCCCCAAAACAGGTGTGACTGCTGTCCCCCCAGTCACAGAGGATGAAGAGGCCGCGGATGCACAAGATATGGCAGACGGTGGTTGGCCCGGCCGGCTAGGCCGCATTGTAGCACACTGAGCTTCCCACTGCAACTTATGCTTCATGTCCATGTGCCGGTTCATGCATGAAGTACTCAAACTATGTATTTTTTGGCCTCTACTTAGCTTTTGCTGACAAATGTTACAGATAACACGAGTTGGGTCATCTTTATCGATCTGAAAAAATGCCCAGGCTATGCAAGGCTTAGCACCCATGCGACCTGAAGAGCCACCACGACTTGTGGTGAGAGGCAGAGTTGTGTTTGAGAATGCAGTTGTTGACGTGCTTCCAGTACTACGTCTCTGTCCAGGAAGGCGCAACCTGACCTCGTCATCTCTAGCATCTTCCTCCACCTCCTCTGCTGACCTCATCTCTTGGCTAACTGTGGGTTGACAGTAAGTGGGATCTCCAACCTCATCATCATCACCCTGTGCGTTATCACACCCGTCGTCCTCAGAGCCAACCTGTTCCTGCCCTGACAAAAAACTAAAGTTGTCGCTCAAATCAGGTATTTGAGTCTCATCATCGTCTTCCTCATTGTCTCCACCAACAGGAGTTACAGTTTGGGAATGAGGGTCTACATTATGGTCAGAACCTTCTGCGTCTGGTCCTGGATCCGACTCATAAAGATTCTGGGCATCAGTGCAGATCATTTCCTCGTCTGGATTCACAGAAGCGCTGGAGTTGACCTCTGATTCCCAGGCTATAGTATGAGTAAACAGCTCTGCAGACTCAACCATCTGTTCTACCTCATACTCAGACGGGCAGCTGGAGATTTGGGAGCTGTGAGGAAGCAAGTGCGATTGGGGTGACACCTTTGAGGACTGGAGTATTTGTGATGTTGAAGTTGATGTGGAGGAGAGCCCACTTAAAGGAGCACTTGATATCTGTTGAAGCACCTGCTGTTTTTGTGCCTCATCTGGAATTTGTAGCGATTGGCGTGGCCGTAAGAAAGGGATCTTATCACATTGTCCGCTAAAAGAAGTAGACATTTTAGTTTGGCTGGAAGATGGTCTTTCTTCTGCAGATGTTACTGTTGCTTTAACACCTACCCCACGGACACAACCTTTTTTCCCCTTCCCAACACGCCTATTCCCCTTTCCACCAGCAGCAGGCCTTTTTCCACTCATTTTGGTGGTTAACTAATTCACAACTCTGGAGTTGTTTGCACAAAAAAACAATGGATGGTAACCGAGCAGAGCTGAGTGGCCAAACTGTGGTATTAGGCCAAAACTATTGGCTGGGTTAGATGCAGAAAAAAATTATATTCAATTTGCAACCTGATGGAGGTCAGTATAGATGGACTAATAGAACAAGTCCCACACACTGCTAGAAGGCCAAATATTTTTTCAGAGCTAGATGCAGATCAAAATTATTTTTAATTTGAAACCTGATGGAGGTCAGTATATGTGACACCCCAGGGGTCTGGTTGCCACAGTAATAGAGATATTATGTCTGAGAGCAAGTGGGAGGTTTCTCTGGTCAGGATCCCTAAACATGCAACACGGTCCGCCCAGACCTGGGAGGGGAGGAATCTGCCATTATAAACTGGGTCTGGGGCGGGGTTAGAGGAGTCAGAGTCAGAGTGGAGCTACAGACAGTTCCAGACACAGGGAAAGCAAGAACAGGAGCTCTGTAGGAGCAGTAGCAGAAGTCCAGGGGCTGGAGCTGAGCAGAGTTCGCCCTGGACGAAGATACTAAAGCCGGACACAGGAGTCCGAGGCTGTGGGGACTGATATACACCCAGCAGCAGAAACCAGCCGGCAGGGGATTCCAGGTCCTCTGGCCATAGAAGCCCGGAGGCTCAGTCACAAAGAAGGGACCAGCGCCGCCATCCAGGAGCGGAGGCTAACAGAAGGCCCAAGTCACCAGCCATACGGGTGAGCACCACACGGTATACTCAGGGACGTGGGCTACTTGTAACCGCTGACAGCAAGGTAGCCAGGAAGAGTGCAGATTAACGGGGAGGCCTACAACTCCACCTGGCCAGGGGAACTCCTGCTTGCTCGCAGACTGACCAGGCCCCTTATACTAGCCAGTACTCCCGTGAGGGTCTGCCTTGTACCATCAGTAAAGACCCTGAACTGCACCTCACGTCTCTGTGATTCCTTGCCGCACCAGCACCATTAGTACTGTGACGCTCACACCATCACTCCCATCTTCTCTCACATTAGCTGAGGCAATACTCCTCCCGTGGGGAGTTATCCCATACTCGGCTGCGCAACCAACATCAGCCTCAGCGGTCGGCAGCGCAGCGGCGGTCCCCACTGACCGCAATCCACGGGTGGCGTAGTCGGACACTTAATACAACATTTAGACTGCCACTGGTTTGACCGCCCTGGGCACGGACCGGGTCACCGCCACGGAGAACTACAACCCCCAGCGATCCGGCTCCGGGTATTCCCCCTGCACAGCTGCAGCAGCACAGGCCCAGGGGGTGCGTCAACTTTGGCGTAGTCGGCAGGATTTTGTGCCCGCAACCACAGGGTACTAGTGGGTAGCTAACTGGCTAGTGGGTAGCTAACTGGCTAAAGGATAGAAGGCAGAGGGTGGTTATAAATGGAATATACTCAGATTGGGTAAGCGTCACTAGTGGGGTACCACAGGGGTCTGTACTAGGCCCAATGTTATTTAATATCTTTATTAACGACATAGTCAACGGGATAAATAGTAAAATATCAATATTTGCAGATGACACAAAGCTATGTAAAACAATTAATACAAAAGAGGATAGTGAAGACCTACAGAGGGATTTGGATAAGCTGGGTAGGTGGAGCATTAAATGGCAAATGAGGTTTAACGAGGAGAAATGTAAGGTCATACATATGGGAAGGAAAAATGGAAGTCACCAGTACTCACTGAATGGGAAATCATTGGGGAATTCAGAGATGGAGAAGGACTTGGGCATCTTGATTGATAGCAAACTAAATTGGAGTGCCCAAAGTCAGGCCGCTGCTGTAAGGGCAAACAGGGTAATGGGATGTATCAGAAGAGGTATAGCTGCAAAGGATGAGAACATTGTTCTTCCACTGTACAAAGCACTGGTCAGACCACACTTGGAATACTGTGCTCAGTTATGGGCCCCAATATATAGAAAGGATATAAATGAGCTTGAAAAGGTACAAAGGAGGGCAACAAAATTAATAAGGGGAATGGAGGGACTGCAATACCCAGAGAGGTTGGCAAAACTAGGACTATTCAGCCTGGAAAAGAGAAGGTTGAGGGGGGACATAATAAATGTGTACAAATATGTTAGGGGACAGTATAGAGACCTTGCCCGGGATTTGTTCAAAAGGAGGGATATTACGGTAACAAGAGGGCATTCACTAAGACTGGAAGAGAAAAGGTTTCAGCACCAGCATAGGAAGGGGTTCTTTACGGTAAGAGCAGTGAGAATATGGAATTCACTGAGTGAGGAGACGGTAATGTCGGATTCACTAAACCAGTTCAAGCGGGGACTGGATGCTTTTCTAGATACCAGGCAAATTTCTGCATATACTTAAAAATAGAATAAAATAGTAGGTTGATACAGGGATTTATTCTGACTGCTGGTTTCAGAGTCGGGAGGGAATTTTTCCTCAGGTGAAGATTGGCTAAATCATTTGGGGTTTTTGCCCTCCTCTGGATCAACTTTAGCAATTACAGAACTAACAGGTCGAACTTGATGGACGCAAGTCTTTATTCGGCTTTACTAACTATGTGTCTGAAAAAGACTTTTGAACTTACCTGTGGTGAAGTTTCCCGCCGTCCGGAGTCGTTTCCCGCCATCCGGAGCCGATTCCCGCCTTCAGACGCCATCTTCGGGATGCCGAGCAGGAAGAAGAGGGGTGTGGACGCTGAAAGCGCAAGAGATACGAAGCTCCGCCCCACGCTCCGCTCCACGCTCTGACGCTGCGCAAGATCCTGGAAGGGAGGAAGAGCGACGCTGATGTCATCGGAGCGCGACGCCAGGTCCTCGACCCCGACGATCGACTGCGGAGCCGCGGCCTACGGAAGAAGAGCATCGCAAGGTAGGCCACGGTCCACTAGGGGGGAGGAGGATGCCGGACACCGAGGGGAGCTCCACTGCCACAGCCACCGCCAGCGCAACCGCTGCAGCAGTCATGCCATTCACCATGCCCTATATCCCGGGGGCAACCTGGCTACCCCAGTACTCAGGGGAGTCCCAAAGGGAGGTAAAGTCCTGGCCACCTGGGAGGAAGAGGACTGTCAGAGAGATACTAGCCCGGCTGAAAGACACGTTTGACACCCGCACCTCAGCTGAGATAAAACTAAGATTTTATGGGTGCAAACAGCGGGCACATGAAAGTATAAGAGACTATGCTCTAAACCTACAAGAGGCCCTGAGAGCCATTAAGCAGGCAGACCCTGACAGCATGGGAAATGAAGATAAGCTGTTGACTGAACAATTTATTGAGGGTCTACTGTGCAATGCCCACCGAACCCAGTTGCGGGCAATGGCCTTACAGGACCCTGACCTGGACTTTGCACAGTTCAAGGACAGAGTCATCCGGGTGCTCCGAGAACCGGCACCAGGTGGCGCTGTGACCCACAGGCGCCCTGCTATCACATACCACCAGGAGACGGCGCCCTTGTCTGCAGGGCCTGTGGGAGCTGATGCGCAGGCTTTAAACAGTGACCCGGCTACAGACCTGCACCATCAGGTCCAAGAGCTGACTAAGAGCGTTGCCGCGCTAACCAGAACTGTGCAGTCTTTACAGGTCTCTTCTCCAGGAAAGATCCAGCTGGCATCCGGACCGGAGGACGTCCCGTGGCGCCGACTGAGGAGGACCCCACCGGCCAGAGGAAGACCCAGCGACAGTTACAACAAGGACGGACGACCCATCTGCCGCCGCTGCAATCAACCCGGACATGTAGCAAGGTACTGTCATTTAAACGGGCACAACCTGGGGTAGAGGGCCAACCCCCAGGCATAAGACCATCAGGCCCATCAAACTGGCGTGATAAATACGTAGGGGGACGTCCAATCTTGCCTGTGGTACTGGATGGCATTCCTATGAGTGCCTACTAGACACCGGGTCACAGGTCACCACCATCCCGTACGTGCTCTTCAAGCAGTACTGGAATGACTCGGACATAACCCGCTACCCAGATGACGACCTGAGTATCATCGCCAGCAATGGTCAGCCCGTGCCGCAGGTGGGATTCAAAGAGGTGACCATTAAGATCGGTAAAGTCGAACTGGCGGCACAAGGACTGATAATAGTGGACATAGACCGTCATGAGAGTCACCCTAGAACGGCTCTAAGAAACCAATGGAGGACTGGTGTCAGCAACTGCATTTGGGTACTGACTCCACTCCCTCACACCAGAAACAGGGAGTCTATCGGGTGGTTCGAGAGTACGAGAGAGTGTTTAGTAAACACCCGCTAGACTTCGGGCGAGTAAAGGGGGTAGAACACCACATCCCCACGGGAGACCATCCTCCCATAAAGGAGAGATACCGACCCGTACCCCCGGCACACTACCAACACGCCAAGGGGATGCTTAGAGACATGAAGGAGGCTGGGGTAATCAGGGAAAGCTGTAGCCCCTGGGCAGCTCCACTAGTCTTAGTGAAAAAGAAAGACAACACCATGAGAATGTGTGTAGACTACAGGAAGGTCAACCGTATCACACACAAAGATGCGTACCCGTTACCAAGGATAGAAGAGTCCTTAGCTGCATTAAAATCTGCTAACTTCTTCTCTACTTTGGATCTCACTAGCGGGTACTGGCAGGTTCCTGTAGCAGCGGCGGACCGGGAGACGACCGTATTCACCACCCCGATGGGTCTCAGCGAATTTAACTGTATGCCGTTCGGGCTCTGCAACGCACCAGGAACCTTCCAACGGTTGATGGAATGCTGTCTGGGACACCGGAACTTCGAGACGGTCCTGTTATACCTGGACGATGTCATCGTCTATTCCAAGACCTACGAGGACTACCTGAAACACCTGGCAGAAGTGTTCGAAGCTCTGGCGAATTACGGCCTAAAGGTGAAACCCTCCAAGTGTCACCTCCTGAAACCAAAGGTGCAGTACCTGGGACACGTGGTGAGTGCTGACGGAGTGGCTCCCGACCCTGACAAGATCACTGTGATTAAGGACTGGCCAAGACCCTCCAGCATAAAGGAAATGCGGCAGTTCCTCGGGTTGGTAGGCTACTACCGAAGATTCATTCCCGGTTTCACCAAAATGGCAGCCCCTATGCAGGACCTCCTGATAGGTCAATCTCGGAAAGCCAAAAACCAGAAGCCGCCCTTTAGGTGGGAAAAGCTGGAAGAGGAGTCCTTTTGCCAGCTGAAGATGGCCCTCACGGGGGATGAAATCCTGGCATATCCAGACTACAGCCAGCCCTTTATCCTCCACACGGACGCAAGCAACATCGGGCTAGGAGCCGTACTGTCCCAGATCCAGCAAGGGAAAGAACGGGTAATCGCTTACGCCAGCCGAAAGCTACGGCCCACGGAGAGGAACCCTGAGAATTATAGCTCATTCAAGCTGGAGTTCCTGGCAGTAGTGTGGGCAGTGACTGAATGTTTCAAGCATTACCTTGCCTCCTCCAAATTCACCGTGTACACGGATAACAACCCGTTGACACACCTGGACACTGCAAGGCTCGGTGCCCTGGAACAGAGATGGATGGCCCGCCTGTCCAACTTTGAATTCACCATCAAATACCGGGCAGGACGCTCAAATGCCAACGCGGATGCCCTGTCTAGAATGCCGAACTTACCGGACGTAGGGGAAGATCCAGAAGATCTTGAAGAAGTTGAGCTCCCTGCGTTCCACCGTCATGGGATTACCCTGTATTCCCACCGTGTGAAGGACAGGCGCTCTGTGACGTTCAATCCCTTGCCCCACTACAACTGGGCGGAGACGCAAGACAGTGATCCCGCAGTCCATTTGGTGAAGGAAATGCTGACCCAGGCCGATGCCCGTCTTGACCCTGATGCTCCGGAGGAGACCAAGCATCTGTGGAAGGAGAAAAGTAAGCTGTTCCTCTACAGGGAGAAGCTGTGCCGGAGAATGGTTAACTCTCGAACACATGAGTTGACCTGGCAGGTAGTGGTCCCAAGACGAGACGCGGCTATGGTTCTGGAGGCATACCACAACGGAGCAGGGCATTTCGGATGGAAGAAGCTGGAGTTCTTGTTGCGTGAACGGTTCTACTGGGTAGGCATGAGAGGAGCCATCGAGAGGTGGTGCAGAGACTGTGGCCCGTGCCACCTGAGAAGAAAAGACCGACCCAGCCAGAAGACTCCCCTGCAGCCCATCATCACCAGACAGTCACTGGAACTGGTAGCCCTGGACCATGTGAAACTGTCTCCAAGCAGATCTGGGTATGTCTACGCCCTCACAATCGTAGATCATTACTCCCGGTTCCTGGTGGTGGTCCCGGTCAAGGACTTAACGGCTCAAACAGCAGCTAGAGCCTTCCAGCAGCACTTCTGCCGTCCACACGGGTACCCGGACCAAGTGTTGACAGACCAAGGACCAGCCTTCGAAGCGGAGGTCTTCCAGGAGTTCTGCAATCTGTATGGCTGCAAGAAGATAAGAACAACGCCCTATCACCCTCAAACCAATGGACTCTGCGAGAAGATGAACCAGGTGGTGATAGATCTGCTAAAAACATTGCCCCTGGAAGAATGCAGTCTGTGGCCTGAGAAACTGCCCGATCTGGTGGACCTGTATAACCAGATCCCTGTAGGTTCCACCAACTGTACCCCGGCTTACCTAATGAGGGCAAGACCTGGTAAGCTGCCTATTGACCTGGATATGGGAGTCCTGACGCCTGAGGACACCTCGCCAGAGGCAGACTGGGATACAGAACGGCAGCAGCAGTATCGGAAAGTACAGGGGAGCGTCGAGCGAAGTCTGTCTCAAGCTAGAGAAAGGCAAGAGAAGGCTTATAACCAGTATGCTCCTGCTGTTCCCCTGGTACCTGGAGAGCAGGTCTTGAAGAGGAAGAAGCGGCTCCATAAGTTGGACGACCAGTGGGAGAAGGACCCGTACACCGTACTGCCATCAAGCCATGAGAACCCAAAAATCTGCGTAATCAGTAAGGATGGAGGAGAAACCACAGCCATTGTCTCCAGAGACCACCTGAAGAAGTGTCCCGAGCAGCTGCAAAGCCCTGAAGAAGATCAAGAAAACCCTCAACCCGCAGAGGAAAGGGAAGAAATGATCAGTACCGTACTTCCCCCGGTCTTGGACACAAGTAAGCGGCGCTGTCGTGATACCCGTCCTCACCTTTCTCCAGCCAGCCCTGCAAGTGCCTACAGAGGAACCGGTAGAGCTGGAAGAGCAGCCGGCCCAAGAGGCAGAAGAGTCCACACCAGCAGTACAGGAGGATCAACCCTCTGCTAGTAGTGAGCCTGCCGTGCCCCTAGTGAGCCAAAGAGTGCGCAGAAAGCTGCCCAGCTTGCCCATAACACCTCCTACACCCTGTAGTGCAGAACCAGTTAGTGAGCTCCGTAGGTCCACTAGAGTCACTAGAGGTCAGATGCCCGCTCGCTGGAGAATCTGAACTAATGCACTGTGAATTTATCTGTTTAAATGTTTATGGTTTATGTTTGTTGCCTGTTATTAATTATGTTTCTCAGTTACCCTGCAGATTTTTATGGACTAACAGGTTATGGACGCTGGATAACCGGAACAGTTTTGTAGATAGTTGCACCTTGGTGCCTCTTGCGAAGACGGCCGCGGAAGAGAAAACCTGTCTGGCGTGGCCTACTTGCGGCCCAAAGTAGCTAGCTCCAGCCTTGCAGCCACGCCCAAGGACAACGCAAGGGGTTTGCTTTGGACAGGTCCCCTACTTCCCTTAAAACTTCACCTTGGGTGATATGGACACCCGGTTGCGGACACGCTGTGACCTTTAAAGAACTAAAGCTTCTTGTAAATATGTTATCGTATTATTGTTTATACCCTGTTATTATGTTTTAAAAATGTGTTTAGTCCCGGAGTACTAAAATAGTCCATATAGATGGACTAATAGAGAAAGTCCCACACACTGCTAGAAGGCCAAATATTTTTTCAGAGCTAGATGCAGAAAAAAATTATATTCAGTTTGCAACCTGATGGAGGTCAGTATAGATGGACTAATAGAACAAGTCCCACACACAGCTAGAAGCCCAAATATTTTTTCAGAGGTAGATGCAGATAAAAATTATTTTTAATTTGCAACCTGATGGAGGTCAGTATAGATGGACTAATAGAGAAAGTCCCACACACTGCTAGAAGGCCAAATATTTTTTCAGAGCTAGATGCAGAAAAAAATTATATTCAGTTTGCAACCTGATGGAGGTCAGTATAGATGGACTAATAGAACAAGTCCTACACACAGCTAGAAGCCCAAATATTTTTTCAGAGGTAGATGCAGATAAAAATTATTTTTAATTTGCAGCCTGATGGAGGTCAGTATAGATGGACTAATAGAACAAGTCCCACACACTGCTAGAAGGCCAAATATTTTTTCAGAGCTAGATGCAGAAAAAAATTATATTCAGTTTGCAACCTGATGGAGGTCAGTATAGATGGACTAATAGAACAAGTCCTACACACAGCTAGAAGCCCAAATATTTTTTCAGAGGTAGATGCAGAAAAAAATTATATTCAGTTTGCAACCTGATGGAGGTCAGTATAGATGGACTAATAGAACAAGTCCCACACACAGCTAGAAGGCCAAATATTTTTTCAGAGGTAGATGCAGATAAAAATTATTTTTAATTTGCAGCCTGATGGAGGTCAGTATAGATGGACTAATAGAACAAGTCCCACACACTGCTAGAAGGCCAAATATTTTTTCAGAGGTAGATGCAGAAAAAAAATATATTCAGTTTGCAACCTGATGGAGGTCAGTATAGATGTACTAATAGAGAAAGTCCCACACACTGCTAGAAGGCCAAATATTTTTTCAGAGCTAGATGCAGACAAAAAATTATTTTTAATTTGCAACCTGATGGAGGTCAGTATAGATGGACTAATAGAGAAAGTCCCACACACTGCTAGAAGGCCAAATATTTTTTCAGAGCTAGATGCAGACAAAAAATTATTTTTAATTTGCAACCTGATGGAGGTCAGTATAGATGGACTAATAGAGAAAGTCCCACACACTGCTAGAAGCCCAAATATTTTTTCAGAGCTAGATGCAGAAAAAAATTATATTCAATTTGCAACCTGATGGAGGTCAGTTTAGATGGACTAATAGAATGATGCTATGCCCAAAAGATTTTACTTCACTAGGTGCAGTAAAAAAAATTGGTATTCTATACACAGGTGGTATATCTTGCAACACAGATAGGCTACTCCACTGACTAACACACTCTGCAATAGGCCAAAAAGGATTAGCTTTGCTAGATTCAGCCAAATGCTGTGAAAAAAACTTGCACAGCACTGGCACAGACCTGCCTGGCAAAAACTGATAGGAACTGATGTAACCTAGTCCTGAAAAGGACTGCAATTACAATTAGTCTTTACTCCCACAATCTATCTATTTAAGAGCACAGACCTGCCTGATAAAAGTCGTAGGAAATGCTGTAACCTAGTCCTTAAAGGGACTGCAATCACAACTATTCCCTACTCCCAAGCTATCTGTAGATTTGTGCGAAAATTGGCTTGAAATTAACAAGGTATAGCGCACACAGCAACAGCGGTGCCGTCTAACATGCAGCTGCAGCAGTGAGAAAATGGTGGCGACGGGGAAAATGGCTTGGTCTTATAGGGCAAGGACATGTGACATACACTGCCATTGACACATGCCCTTGCTTGTGTGAAAAAAAGCACTTTGCTCCGTGTGTGCACTGCTGATAGGCTGACAGATTGCACCTCCCCACTGTAAATGCGGGAAAGAGAAAAAAAAATGGAGATCTTCATTATTCCTGCAGAGATCCATCCCCTGCCCCTCCCCCCCCACTCCGCTGTACACTCAAACTGCGTATTAACATTAATTTTCATCATTACTGAGAAAAAATCCAGTTATGATTTTGGTGCACGAACAGTTATCGAACATAACCTCGAACAGCCGAATTTTTCTCAAATCGTTCGTGTTCGCCGAACGGCTCGAACACTGCCCAAAACAGCTCGAATTTGAGATTGGCGAACAGTTCGAGTCGAACAACGCTCATCTCTATTTATAAGAGAGGGCAACAATGGGGTAAGTCTTTCTGTTAGTATTTTTGAGAGTAGTTTAATGTCTACATTTATTAATGATATGGGTCTATAATTAGCTGTGATTGAAAGATCCTTACCTGGTTTAGGGAGAACGTTAATATGAGCTTCCAATGATTGGGGGACAAAACATGTCTTATCATTTAATGAATTAAAGGTTTTGTTCATAACAGGGGATAGCTGAGTTTTAAGGGACTTATAGAATGCTGGAGTGAATCCGTCTGGGCCAGGACTTTTACCAGATGGTGTAGATTGAATTGCAAGATTGACCTCCTGCTCTGTAATGTCCTTTTCCAGTGCCTCAGAAACATGACTATCTAAAGAGGTTAAAGAAGTATCTTGTATGTACTCCTTAATTCGGATAGATAGGTCAAAAGGGGAGAGATCAGAGTATTGCCCTTTAATATTGTACATCTTCTCATAGTTTGAGCGGAATATGTCAATGATTTCTGTAGGATTATGAGCTTCCTCCCCATTTTGTTTTTTGATATTTGGAACGTATGCCGCCACAGAGCAAGGCTGAAGCAACCTTGAGAGTGCCCGTCCACATTTATCTGACGATTCATAAAAAAAGTTTTTAATTAGCTCCCTGTGTCTTAGATATTTTTGGTCTAGCAAGATCTTGAGAACATTCCTTTTGTTCGGATAATTCTGCAAGAGTGTTAGGCGACAACGTATGTTTATGCGAGACCTCAAGTGTGTGTATCTGTCTCAAAAGGTCATTTACCTTTAGAGTTCTCTCCTTTATAAGTTTTGAACCATGCTTAATCAACACGCCTCTCATGACACATTTTAAAGTTTCCCATTGCAGAGGTATTGAGGTCTGATCTGCTTTATGAATCTGCAAAAAAGAATCAATAGAATCCTTTAATTCTGCCATACAGATTTTGTCTTTTAGAAAGTGATCATTCATTTTCCATGTTCATGAACGCTGGACCAGGGAGGGTACAGTGTCCATTTTAGGACATGATCAGATATCAAAATAAAGCATCGGAATGATGTCAGTTCGAGGCTAAATACCATGTCTGACAAGTGATTCTGACAAGCGATCCAGACAAGTAATTTTGACAAGTGATTTTGACAGGTGATTCTGACGAGTGATTTTGACGAGTGATTTTGATGAGTGATTCTGACAAGTGATTCTGACAAGTGATTTTGACAAGTGATTTTGATGAGTGATTTTGACGAGTGATTCTGACGAGTGATTCTGACAAATGATTTTGAGAAGTCATTCTGACAAGTGATTCTGACAAGTGATTTTGACAAATCATTCTGAAAAGTGATCCTTACAAGTGATTTTAACAAGTGATTTTGATGAGTGATTTTGATGAGTGATTCTGACAAGTGATTTTGACAAGTGATTTTGACAAGTGATTCTGACAAGTGATTTTGACAAGTGATTTTGACGAGTGATTCTGACAAGTGATTCTGACGAGTGATTTTGACAAGTGATTTTGACAAGTGATTTTGACGAGTGATTCTGACGAGTGATTTTGATGAGTGATTCTGACAAGTGATTCTGACGAGTGATTTTGACTAGTGATTCTGACGAGTGATTCTGACGAGTGATTTTGACAAGTGATTCTGACAAGTGATTTTGACAAATGATTCTGACAAGTGATCCTTACAAGTGATTTTGACAAGTGATTTTGACGAGTGATTCTGACGAGTGATTCTGACGAGTGATTTTGACAAGTGATTCTGACAAGTGATTTTGACAAATGATTCTGACAAGTGATCCTTACAAGTGATTTTGACAAGTGATTTTGACAAGTGATGTTGACGAGTGATTCTGACAAGTGATTTTGATGAGTGATTCTGACAAGTGATTTTGACAAGTGATTTTGACAAGTGATTCTGACAAGTGATTTTGACAAGTGATTTTGACAAGTGATTCTGACAAGTGATTTTGACGAGTGATTCTGACGAGTGATTTTGACAAGTGATTTTGACAAGTGATTTTGACAAGTGATTCTGACAAGTGATTTTGATGAGTGATTCTGATGAGTGATTTTGATGAGTGATTTTGATGAGTGATTCTGACGAGTGATTTTGACAAGTCATTCTGACAAGTGACTTTGACAAGTGACTTTTACAACTATAATAATAATAATAATAAAAAATAAAATATCTTCGCTGATGGGACTTGAACCCAAAATTCTGTATTCCAAATCCAGTGCACTGACCACTAAGCTAGAAACTCAGTTGTGAAAGCTTTGGATTTGTATTTGCTTATATAATTTCCAGTGCAAACTGGTCTATAACTCATTGGGACTTATGCACAGACTTCAAGCAAGCCAAATTCAAATGATGTTTGATTTTGATGTGTGAGTCTGATGTGTTAATTTCTTCAAACATCAGAATCAAAATCATAATGACTTTTAGTCACCCTGAGTATTTTCATGGTTAATGCCATAAGACAAGAAAAGCTACAAGCTACTATTACTTGACTGGATAGCGCAATGGTAAAGCATCAGCCTCTGAAATTACAGTGTCAGAATTCAAATCCTGATAGAAATACGAATTTTTTTTTTAAATGAATTATGCCTATTTAGCACATAAACTACAGGGGTGTTTTACTTTTAATATCTGACACTCTGATTGTCATCCTGACGTGTTACGAGTTTCAGACACACTGTCTATTTGCATGTTAAATTACATAGCCAAAGTAAATCACTTGGCAGAATCACTTGTCAAAATCACTTGTCAAAATCATTTGTCAAAATCACTCGTCAGAATCACTCATCAAAATCACACGTCAAAATCATTCATCAAAATCACTCGTCAGAATCACTCGTCAAAATCACTCGTCAAAATCACTCGTCAGAATCACTCGTCAGAATCACTCGTCAAAATCACTTGTCAGAATCACTCGTCAAAATCACTCGTCAGAATCACTCGTCAGAATCACATGTCAGAATCACTCGTCAGAATCACTCGTCTAAATCACTCGTCAAAATCACTCGTCAAAACCACTCGTCAAAATCACTTGTCAGAATCACTTGCCAGAATCACTTGCAGGAATCACTCGTCAAAATCACTCATCAAAATCACTTGTCAAAATCACTCATCAGAATCACTCATCAAAATCACTCGTCAAAATCACTTGTCAGAATCACTGATCAAAATCAGTTCTCAGACAGGGTATTTAGCCTCAAACTGACATCATTCTGATGTTTGCTTTTGATATCTGATCATGTGCTAAAATGGACACTGTAGAAGGGAACGGAAATAGATAGGTAGATTGGGGCATGGTCAGACCACAATATGTCACCTATTGTAGCAGACGGGTTCCAAGAGAGAGCGTGATGACTCAACAGGAAGAAATCAATTCATAAAGAAAAAATGACGTATACGAACATATGCAAAAAAACCCAAAGTTTATTATAAATGCAAGATATAACAAGCATACACAATGAAGAGAATGGCATAAATACATTGGTATTAAGCTAATAAGAGAGATACCACGAACTGAATAACCACATACTAGAAAGTTTAAGAATCAATAATTGTAGTAAGTAAGGGTATGGGTATGTCAAGCATATGCCATAACCCAGCTACAAAAGTGTAAAGTATCAAGAAACTTATACTTAGGGGTGACGATACCTGGACTGACATACTGACAAACACATGTGAGTAATAGTATATATTTATCCATCTTTGAGTGCTAAATGGATTTACCTTTTTACTACTTATTTATGCACTGTGCACTTTAGCATCTCAATGGAGTTTCTTGATACTTTACACTTTTGTAGCTGGGTTATGGCATATGCTTGACATACCTGTGGCACCCCAGGGGTCTGGTTTTCCACAGTAATGTAATGTTATGTCTGAGAGCAGGTGGGAGGTCCTTTGGTCAGGGATCCTGTGCATGCCACACCTCCTGCCCAGTCTTGGGAGGGGAAGAACTTCCCCTGTATAAACCGTGGGCTGAGGCAGGGTTAGTCAGTCAAGGAGAGTAGAGACAGAGAAGCAGCATAGGAAGAAACAGCAGAAGCTCATTGGGAGCAATATTACTACGAGTCAGGGGCTGGCAGCTGCAGAGCTCGCCCTGACTGAGAAGCTTTCTTACCGGACCCGGCGTCCGAGGCTGTGGGGACTAACTCTTACCCAGCAGCAGAAGCCGACCGGCAGGGGATTTCAGGTCCTCAGGCCCAGAAACCCGAAGGCACGGTCACACACGTGGGACCAGCACCGCCATCGTGGAGCGGAAGCCATTAGAAGGCCCCGAGTCACCGGCCATACGGGTGAGCACCACACGGTACACTCAGGGACGTGGGCTACTTATATCCGCTTCTAGCAAGGTAGCCAGAAGAGTACAGTCAGTTTGGGAGGCCTACAACTCCGCCTGGCCAGGGGAGATCCCATCTGCTCAAGGACTGACCAGGCCCCGTTCACTAGCAAGTACTCCGGGAGGGTCTATCGTTGTTACCAGTAAAGACCCTGAATTACACCGCACCGTCTCTGAGTGGTTCCTGCTACCCCCATCATCCACATCTGCTGCCCTGAGGCCATACCCCTCCCGTTGGGGGTTATACCATCTACGCTGCACCATCCATCCACCGGCCTCAGCGGACTGTCCTGCAGCGGCAGCTCCATAGCTGCATTCAACGGGTGGCGTAGTCGTCCTGCATCTACCGCTGTTACATCGCCGCTCAGTTTGACTCCCTGGGCACGGACCGGGTCACCGCCACGAGACTACAACCCTCAAGAGATCCGGCTCCGGGTAAGCTCCCGCGTGCGCAACGCAGCGCGACACAGGCCCAGGGGCGCGTCAACTTTGGCGTAGTCGGCAGGATTTCGTGCCCGCAACCACCGGGTACTGCGTGCCTGAAAAAGAGACTTTTCAAACTTACCTGTGGTGAAGATTCCCGCCATCCGGCGCCATCTTCAGCCTTCTTCCCGCCATCGGTGAAGTTTCCCGCCATCCGGCGCCATCTTCTGCCTTCTTCCCGCCATCCGTGGAGTTTTCCCGCCATTGGACGCCATCTTGAGGACGCCGCGCGGGAAGAAGAGGGGCGTGGACTCCGAAAGCGCGCGAGAACTGAAGCCCCGCCCCACGTCCGGACGTTGCGTAAGGTCCTGGAAGGAGCCCAGCAGACGCCGACGTCACAGGAGCGCGACGGAAGGTCCTCAACCCTGACGATCCACTGCGGAGCCGCGGCCTACGGAACAGGATCATCGCAAGGTAGGCCACGGTCCACTAGGGGGGAGGAAGATGTCGGATACGGAGGAGAGCTTCACTGCCTCAACCCCCGCCAGCGCTACCGCTGCTGCAGTTATGCCCTTCACCATGCCCTATATCCCGGGAGCAGCTTGGCTACCCCAGTACTCAGGGGAGTCACATACCCTGCATGACTTTATAGATAAGCTGGATAGCCTCTTCCAGGTGTACCCCCTCACAGAAGAGCAAAAAGTGAGCATCCTGGTGGCCCAACTAACCGGGGCAGCCAAAAGGGAAGTAAAATCCTGGCCACCTGGGAGGAAGACTGTCGCAGGGATACTAACCCGGCTGAAGGACACCTTTGATACCCGCACCTCAGCCGAGATTAAGCTTAGATTCTACGGGTGCAAGCAGCGAGCGCATGAGAGTATAAGGGACTATGCACTAAACCTACAAGAGGCCCTGAGGGCTATTAAGCAGACCGACCCTGATGGAGTGGGAAACGAGGACAGGCTGTTGACCGAACAGTTTATAGAGGGACTGTATTGTAATACCCACCGAACCCAGTTGCGGGCAATGGCCTTACAGGATCCCCATCTGGGCTTTGCACAGTTCAAGGACAGAGCCATCCGGGTGCTCCGAGAACCGGCACCGGGTGGCGTTATGACCCACAGGCGCCCAGCTAGCACTTACCACCAGGAGGCGGCGCCCTTGTCGGCAGGGCCTGTGGGAGCTGATGCGCAGGCTTTGGACAATGACCCGGCTCCAGACCTACACCATCAGGTCCAAGAGCTAGCTAAGAGCGTTGCTGCGCTAACCCGAACTGTGCAGTCTTTACAGGTTTCCACCCCAGGGAAGATCCAGCTGGCATCCGGACCGGAGGACATCCCGTGGCGTCGACCAAGGAGGACCCCACCGGCCAGAGGAAGACCCAGTGACCGATACAGCGAGGACGGACGACCCATCTGCCGCCGCTGCAATCAACCTGGACATATGGCAAGGTACTGTTCTTTAAACGGGCACAACCTGGGGTAGAGGGCCAACCCCCAGGAAAAAGATCACCAGGCCCATCGAACTGGCGCGACAGATATGTGGGAGGACGTCCAGTCTTGCCTGTGGTACTGGATGGCATTCCCATGAGTGCCCTACTGGACACCGGGTCACAGGTCACCACCATCCCGTACGTGCTCTTTAAGCAGTACTGGAATGACTCGGATATTACCCGCTACCCTGACGACGACTTGAGTATCATCGCCAGCAATGGCCAGCCCGTGCCACAGATCGGATTTAAAGAGGTGACCATCAAAATCGGTAGAGTCGAACTGGCAGCACAGGGACTGATCATTGTAGATATTGACAAACATGAGAGTCACACAAAAATAACTCTAGGAACTAATGTAATTGAAAATTGTCTTGCAGAGGTGATTTTCCTTTTACAGCAGGTTGCCAAGAACGCCAGCTCCGGCGAGCAGCGGGTGCTCCAGAAAGAGATCCGGGCACTGATGCGACGGCAACAGGTGGAACTCTCCGGCGGTGAGATTGGTAGCGTAAGAATGTGTGACCCTTTTCCTATTGCCATGCCCCCAAAAAGTGAAATGATGATTTGGTGCCGGGCAGCTATTGGTCTGAGAGGTAGAGATTACCAGGCAATGGTAGAACCAGTTTACTCGGACAGTAGGCCCACCATTTTGACAGCACGGAGGGGGGGTTGATGTACGCCATGGGAGGGTGCCCGTTCGCATAATAAATATCGGGGAGAGGGAAGTGTACCTGCCCCGGTATGCCACGCTAGCCAAATTATATACCATTAACCAAAATTCTATACAATCTGTGGAACCCTTGCCTCCATCTCACCCGGAGGAAGGTAACGGCTCTAAGAAAAACATGGAGGACTGGTGTCAGCAACTACATCTGGGTACTGACTCCACTCCCGCACACCAGAAACAAGGAGTCTATCGGGTGGTTCAGGAGTACGAGAGAGTGTTCAGTAAACACCCGTTAGACTTCGGGCGAGTCAAGGGGGTAGAACACCACATCCCCACGGGAGACCATCCTCCTATAAAAGAGAGGTATCGACCCGTACCCCCTGCCCACTACCAACACGCCAAGGGGATGCTTAGAGACATGAAGGAGGCTGGGGTGATCAGGGATAGCTGTAGCCCCTGGGCAGCTCCACTAGTCTTAGTCCGAAAGAAAGACAACACCATGAGGATGTGTGTAGATTACCGGAAAATCAATCGTATCACACACAAGGATGCGTACCCCTTACCAAGGATAGAGGAGTCATTGGCTGCTTTAAGATCTGCTAACTTCTTCTCTACCTTGGATCTCACTAGCGGGTACTGGCAGGTTCCTGTAGCAGAGGTGGACCGGGAGAAGACCGCATTCACCACCCCGATGGGACTTAGCGAGTTCACCTGCATGCCGTTCGGACTCTGCAACGCACCGGGAACCTTCCAACGACTAATGGAGTGTTGTCTGGGCCACAGAAACTTCGAGACGGTCCTGTTGTACCTGGACGATGTCATCGTATATTCCAAGACGTATGAGGACCACCTGAAACACCTGGCGGAAGTGTTCGAAGCTCTGGCAAGTTACGGCCTAAAGGTGAAACCCTCCAAGTGTCACCTCCTGAAACCAAAGGTGCAGTACCTGGGACACGTGGTGAGCGCTGATGGAGTGGCTCCCGACCCTGATAAGATCACCGCAATTAAGGAATGGCCAAGCCCCTCCAGCGTAAAAGAAGTGCGGCAGTTCCTCGGGTTGGTAGGCTACTACCGAAGGTTTATTCCCGGTTTCCCCAAAAAGGCAGCACCTATGCAGGACCTCCTGATAGGCCAGTCCCGGAAGGCCAAGAACCAGAAGCCGCCCTTCAAATGGGAGGAGCTGGAAGAAGAGTCCTTCCGCCAGCTGAAGATGGCCCTCACGGGGGACGAAATCCTGGCGTACCCGGATTATAGCCAGCCCTTTATCCTCTACACCGACGCCAGTAACATCGGGCTAGGAGCCGTACTGTCCCAGATCCAGCAGGGGAAGGAACGAGTAATCGCCTACGCCAGCCGAAAACTGCGACCCACCGAAAGGAACCCCGAGAATTACAGCTCATTTAAGTTAGAGTTCCTGGCCGTAGTATGGGCAGTCACCGAGCGCTTTAAGCATTACCTCGCTTCTTCTCGGTTCACCGTGTACACGGATAACAACCCGTTGACACACCTGGACACGGCAAGACTCGGTGCCCTGGAGCAGAGGTGGATGGCCCGTCTGTCCAACTACGAGTTCACAATCAAATACCGGGCAGGACGCTCCAATACCAATGCGGACGCCCTGTCCAGGATGCCCAACCTGCCGGACGGAGGAGAAGATCCGGAGGGACTGGAAGAAGTTGAACTCCCTGCATTCCACCGTCATGGGACTATCCAGTATTCCCACCGGGTAAGGAGTAAGCAGGCTGCTACGTTGAACCCCTTACCCCACTACAACTGGGCGGAAACGCAAGACAGCGACCCTGCCATCCGACTGGTGAAGGAGATGCTGACTCGGCCGGAGGCTCGCCTTGAACCAGACGCTCCGGAGGAAGCCAAACAACTATGGGCAGAGAAGAGTCGACTGTTCCTTTACAAAGGGAAGTTGTGCCGCAGAATGGTTAACTCCCGGACGCATGAATTACTCTGGCAAGTAGTGGTGCCACGAAGAGACGCAGCCATGGTGATGGAGGCATACCACGACGGAGCTGGACACTTCGGGTGGAAGAAGCTGGAGTTCCTGCTGCGCGAGCGGTTCCACTGGGTAGGCATGAGGGGAACCATCGAGAAGTGGTGCAGAGACTGTGGCCCGTGCAACCTGAGAAGGAAGGACCGTGCCAGCCAGAAGACTCCCCTGCTGTCCATCGTCACCCGGCAACCGTTGGAACTGGTAGCCTTGGATCATGTAAAACTGACCCCAAGCAGAAGTGGATACGTCTACGCGTTAACCATCGTGGATCATTACTCCCGGTTTCTGGTTGTCGTCCCCGTCAAGGACTTAACGGCTCAAACAGCAGCTAGAGCCTTCCAGCAGCACTTTTGCCGTCCACACGGGTACCCGGACCAAGTGCTGACGGACCAGGGACCTGCCTTTGAAGCGGAGGTCTTCCAGGAATTCTGCAATCTGTATGGCTGCCGGAAGATAAGGACGACACCCTACCATCCGCAAACTAATGGACTTTGTGAGAAAATGACCCAGGTGGTAATGGATCTTCTAAAAACGTTGCCCCTGGAAGAACGCAGTCTGTGGCCTGAGAAGTTGCCCGATCTGGTGGACCTATACAACCACATCCCGGTAGGTTCCACCAACTGTACCCCGGCTTACCTAATGAGGGCAAGACCTGGTAAGTTACCTGTTGACCTGGAAATGGGAGTCCTGACACCCGAGGACACTTCACCAGAAACAGACTGGGACACAGAGAGGCAGCAGCAGTACCGGAGAGTACAGGAGAGCGTGGAGCGAAGTCTCTGTCAGGCTAGGGAAAGACAAGAGAAAACTTACAACCAGTATGCTCCCGCTGTTCCCCTGGTACCCGGAGAGCAGGTCTTGAAGAGGAAGAGACGGCTCCACAAGTTGGATGACCAGTGGGAGAAGGACCCGTACACCGTACTGCCCTCAAGCCACGAGAACCCGAAGGTTTGTACCATCAGTAAAGACGGAGGGGAAACCACAGCCATTGTATCCCGGGACCACCTGAAGAAGTGTCCCGAACAACTGAGGAACCCTGAAGAGGAACAAGAAGACCATCGACCCGTAGAGGAAAGGGAAGATATGGTTAGTACTGTGCTCGGGGACTTCCCTCGGTCTTGGACTCAAGTCAATGGTGCAGTTGTGGTACCCGTACTCACCTTCCTCCAACCAGCATCCCAAGCACCTACGGAGCAACAGGTAGAGCTGGAAGAACAGCCGGTCCAGGAGGCAGAAGACTCCACACAAGCAGAACAGGAGGATCAACCCTCTGCTTATAGTGAGCCTGCCGTACCCCTAGTGAGACAAAGAGCCGGTAGACAGCTGCCCAGTTTACCCTTGACAGCTCCTACACCCTGTAGTTCAGGGCTAGACAGTCAGCTCCGTAGGTCCACTAGGGCCACTAGAGGCCAGTTACCCGCACGCTGGAGGATTTGAAGTGTATAAATTGTTTTATTTATGTTTATCTGTGTATTGTTGCTTGTGTATAATTTTGTGTTTCCAGTTATTTTTAGGAATCCTTGGTGGATTTACCGGGAATCCTTGTACATAGTTGGAGCGTAACCCAGGATGGACTAGAGACTGTTAAGGACTCGGGGTAGGACAGACCCCTACCTGGTTACGTCTCCCTGTTTTGGTGAAATGGACACCTTGCTTTTCTTCAAAGACTGCACCCGGTTACGGACATGCCGTGACCACCTTTATGTGTTTCTTCTTATTGTACTGTTATTGTTGTTATATCTTGTTATGTTTTTCTAAAATATGTTTAGTCCCGGAGTACTAAATTTCACTAGGGGGGAATGTGGCACCCCAGGGGTCTGGTTTTCCACAGTAATGTAATGTTATGTCTGAGAGCAGGTGGGAGGTCCTTTGGTCAGGGATCCTGTGCATGCCACACCTCCTGCCCAGTCTTGGGAGGGGAAGAACTTCCCCTGTATAAACCCTGGGCTGAGGCAGGGTTAGTCAATCAAGGAGAGTAGAGACAGAGAAGCAGCATAGGAAGAAACAGCAGAAGCTCATTGGGAGCAATATTACTACGAGTCAGGGGCTGGCAGCTGCAGAGCTCGCCCTGACTGAGAAGCTTTCTTACCGGACCCGGCGTCCGAGGCTGTGGGGACTAACTCTTACCCAGCAGCAGAAGCCGACCGGCAGGGGATTTCAGGTCCTCAGGCCCAGAAACCCGAAGGCACGGTCACACGCGTGGGACCAGCACCGCCATCGTGGAGCGGAAGCCATTAGAAGGCCCCGAGTCACCGGCCATACGGGTGAGCACCACACGGTACACTCAGGGACGTGGGCTACTTATATCCGCTTCTAGCAAGGTAGCCAGAAGAGTACAGTCAGTTTGGGAGGCCTACAACTCCGCCTGGCCAGGGGAGATCCCATCTGCTCAAGGACTGACCAGGCCCCGTTCACTAGCAAGTACTCCGGGAGGGTCTATCGTTGTTACCAGTAAAGACCCTGAATTACACCGCACCGTCTCTGAGTGGTTCCTGCTACCCCCATCATCCACATCTGCTGCCCTGAGGCCATACCCCTCCCGTTGCGGGTTATACCATCTACGCTGCACCATCCATCCACCGGCCTCAGCGGACTGTCCTGCAGCGGCAGCTCCATAGCTGCATTCAACGGGTGGCGTAGTCGTCCTGCATCTACCGCTGTTACATCGCCGCTCAGTTTGACTCCCTGGGCACGGACCGGGTCACCGCCACGAGACTACAACCCTCAAGAGATCCGGCTCCGGGTAAGCTCCCGCGTGCGCAACGCAGCGCGACACAGGCCCAGGGGCGCGTCATACCCATACCCTTACTTACCCCAATTATTGATTCTTAAACTTTCTAGTATGTGGTTATTCAGTTTGTGGTATCTCTCTTATTAGCTTAGTACCAATGTATTTATGCCATTCTCTTCACTGTGTATGTTTTTTATATCTTGCATTTATAATAAACTTTGCTTTTTTTTTCCATATGAATGTTCGTATACGTCATTTTTTCTTTATGAGTTGCTCTTGGAGACGTTGAACAGATTCTGATTGTTCTATCGTAGAGAATTAACTATATATGTGGTCTTGGTGGTCAACCTATTTGCCTCAGGAAGAAATCAATGCGACTATATGAGCCATGGGTAGGAGAAAAATATGTATAATCCTTACCCTGAGGATTTAAAATGCTGCAAACATCTGTCAACCTGAGGGCATGGATGACCCATTTCAATGAACGAAGCTGTCTCAGAGGGACGACACACCTTCCTGAGGAGGAGTCTAATGCGGGATTCCATGTGAAGTTGAAGTCTCCACCTGCAATCAGAACTCCTTCTGCAAAATCAGAGAGGGACATTAAAAAGGACCTACATGTGCAGATCTGATCTTTGTTAGGGAGGTACCAGTTTGCTATTCTATATCTTGATTCTGCTATTTTGAGTTTGAGGAACACATATCTGCCTTGATCATCAATGAGAGAGTCTATGAGAGTATAGGCCAACGACTTGTGTATGGCTATGGATACACCCTTAGAGCGTGAATCCGGATTAGTGCTGTGGAACCACCGAGTGTAATACCTATCTCCAAAAACAGGCATATGCCCAGTTTTAAAGTGCATTTCCTGTAATATAAGAACCTAGACTCTTTGTTTGAGCCTAGAGTACAAAATTTGTGAACGTTTCTGTGGGACATTAAAGTCTCTTACATTCAGTGAGCCTACTTTAACAGAGGACATGATTACCAAGGGGGACGAAAGGAGTGGGGCAAGAAAGGAAACAGAAATACACAGAAAACTAAGAAGAAATTACGGGATATATAAAATAAAAACCAAAACAAAATTATATAACAAAATGAAAGCAAAACAATCTGATGAGAGGAAATAAGTATATTTTACACCTGCACAGCAGAGTGTAAACCCCCCTGGGAGGATGGGCTTTCTACTGGGGAGCTCCCCCCCAAACCAGACATCAGGCCATACCATTTTGTCTTAAAACCTATGATAGAAAAGCAGCCAAAAGCTGTCAAAGATTAGTATCTACTTATCATTATATTAAACGTTGAATCAGTATATCACATATCCTTATGGAATAATATCCATCCTGTCCAAGAACGGAATATTATTGACATAATATAATCAAATCTTATTATTGAGAGCCAGTCATATAAATGAATTATTCGTAATATCAACTATACTCATTGCTGAAAACATTTTAGAGGAATATAACACTCTAATATCCTTCACAAGATTGACTAGCGCTGAAGGCTAGCGTATTGACCACAGGATCCATTTGTAATAGGCGATTCAATCTGGGGAGTGAGGGATATGTTTTCCATTGTTCCCTCTCCTGAATTCTTCTCTGGATTTGTTTCTTGTCGCTCTTTATGGTCGTGGATTGAGATCCGACTTGGGGCCTCCCGGGAGACTCGGCCAATCCTCTGTTGGTATAGATACGTGGGGAATCCCCAAACCTGTAACAAAAGCCGGAATGTCTCCAGGGCAACGTATCACATGTAAAGCCCCTGAATGGCGAACCTGTAGACAGAAAGGGAAACCCCAAGAGTATAGAATGTTCTGCTGTCTCAGAACCTCTAATAGAGTCTTTAATGCCTTCCTCTTCTGTAGTGTGTGGCGCGATAGATCAGACATGAGTTGTATAGGATATTCTTGATATAAAATAGAATCACATCATGAGGTTTTGTCGCATCAGAGGATCTGGGGCCCAAGGACCTATAAGCCCTATCTAGCTCCAACTCATTCTCTAAGGGCAGACCCAAGATAGAGTTAAACAAATGACGTAGTGTCTCATCCAGTTCATGGTGTTCAGTTGTCTCTGTAAATCCTCTAATCCTAATATTGTTGCGCCTTCCTCTGTTTTCAATATCATCTATCAAATCTGTTAGGTATTCCAGTTGGTATGAGTGAGAAGACAAAGTTTGTTCCTGAGAATTTACTTGTTGAGGGATGGATGCTGTATGTGATTCAGCAGCAGACACTTTTTCTGTTAACTCTTGCATGTCCCCTCTATGGGAGGCTGCTTCAGCCCTGTAAGAGGACTCCAGTCTAGACATATAATTCTCCATGTCCCTCTGGTTGGAATAGCTCGTATTCGATCTCTGAGGTCTCTCCACACTGCCTCACATTGTAATGAGTCATCCTGTTGGCTCTCCTCTGAGCAGCCAGGGGAAGAAGAATGTAATAATGCAGGGAAGGAGCCTCTCTCAGGGGAACTCCGGGCATCAGTGTGTGACTGGGGCCTCTGCAGGTCTGGACCCGCAGCAGAGATAAGTACTGCCAATCTGGTGTGTCCAGGGGCCGGGGCACCAAGTGATCCTCTACCACGCACCTGAACTCCGAAGGACCAAAGCCGGAATCTGCCATCTTGGACTGAGGGAGATCCCCCGCAGCAGCAACAAGGCCTCCCGCGTCTCCCCAAGTCCGGGAAGCCAGGTCCGCGTCCTCCGCCGATGAAGGTATCGTCCGCTCTGCTAATGTTGATGTGGGGGAGCATTTACCCCAGGACCTTTGGACCTCCGATGCAGGAGATGAGGAGCGGTAGGCAGGGACAGCCGATGCCATCTTAGATCCCACTCTTGCAGGAGAGGCAGATGCTGCAATTTCTTAGGTAGCGGGTAATATTTGTTGGAGGGACCCGCTGAGTATTCACACGGGTCTGCATTATATTCTTCTTCTTTTTTGCCGGCATTGGAAGTGTTTTGACCTGATTTGAAGTGATAGGCATGCCCTGAAGCTGGTCTAGGGATGGGAGCAGACAACCATGCGACTTCACTCCTCCATAGCCAGGCCACGCCCCCCCATTCAAAGAAATTTCAACAAATTCTTGATGTAAACATTAAGATTTGAGAGTCCTCAGTGGCTGATACCTTTTAATGGTTAACTGAAAAGATGGTAACAAGTTGCAAGCTTGTTAAACATAACACCATCTGTAATAAGCTAAAGTTGAAAAGAGGATGGCTTCTACAAATGGATAATGATCCTAAACACGTCAAAATCAAGATCTTCACTGGTAAAGCCCCCCACTCATAACACATTAGGTAGCTGTCAGCCAAAAGACTGTTCAACTGACAGCCATCTCTTCTGAGCCCCTTATATACAAGAACGCTCAGCTTGGCTCCTGTGTTCTCTATGAGAGCGACTAATAAACTCCACTGTCAGCGGCTTATGTGCTGGAAAACAGAATGAGCTACCATTGGAAATACAACATGCAGGCTCCTTCTCTCCTCCAACATCATCTGTAGGGTACGTTCATATGACTGTATTGTCGTTCCCAGTTCTTTCCGTGAAAAAACTGACAGAACTAGACACAGACAGATCTAGGTCCATTGGGCTGTTTAGATAAGTGTTTGAAAAAAAGCAAGTGAAAAAAATCATAGCACGCATAGGTTCTTCCTTACAATGGATGAGAGTAAGCCATTCAAGTCCAAAGGTGCACAAAAAAACAGATCCCATACAGATCATCCATATAGCTTCCATTTTTTTATGGATACATTTCCATTATTAACCTAGAAAACTGTATTTGGTCTTGTGAATGATAATAACTGTTGATGGAAAAGAAGGATGGTGTACAGACCACAACTGACCACCAAACTGATGAAAATCATCCATTTTTCTGGATGAAAAGATAAATGTCCCTTTCTTGTCTGATGTCAGATTCTCGCTGCTCCACAGTCTGGGAATTCTGATGGATTTTTTATTTTATAATGCATCAAATGTTTTCTCCTGGTGAAAGGTCTGGACTGCAGGCGGCCGGTTCTTCACCTGAACTCTTCCTCTTCGATGCCATGCTGCTGTGATGGATGTAGTATGTGGTTTAGCATTGTCTTGCCAAAATATGCAAAAAAAGATCCAACAAATACACAGAAAAAAAGTATGCAAAAAGAGGGGTAACCTAAAAATCTAAAAATAGTCAATGCTTATTAACATGCAAGACATATTAAAAATATTTAAAAAGCACAAATGGCTGTAAGCCTGTAACATAAATTTTCCAGACCACAGCACTATAGTGCTAGGATCTACCCTGTCTGTCAATAAGGTAATTTAGGAACCCAAAAGTTAATACCACCTTAATACAGATATATTACTGTATAATATACCAATAATATAAAAATTGTTACATCAATGACCCAGGACCTAAAATAAGGGCAAGTATTAAAGTGTATAGTGGGTTAAAGATATACACTCCCAATAAATAATGCACAAAAGCACAAAATAAAAGATGATAAAGAGGAGTGTATACAACAATTGCATGATAGAGTCAGAAAAGTTGCAGAAAAATCCTACTGCCGGCACAATAGCAAATAGCCACACAGAGTGAAGGTAAATGTGAAGTTTGTGCCACCTGGGCCATAGATATAACAATTTTCATATTATTGGTATAGCTGTGATTTGGGGTATATTATAATATACCTTTATTAAGGTGGTATCAAGTTTTGGTTTCCTAAATTACCTTATTGACAGACAGGGTAGATCCTAGCATTATAGAGCTGCGGTCTGGAAAATTTGTCATTTGTGCTTTTTAAATATTTTTAATATGTCTTGTTTGGCTTGTATGTTAATATACATTGACTATTTTTAGGTGATCCCTCTTTTTGCAACACCTCTGTATAAGGCTCATCATTGATCACTCCTTTCATGTGTAAGCTGCCCGTGTCAGAGGCACTAATGCAGCCCCAGACCATCAGAGATGCAGGAACTAAGCGCTGATAACAAGCTGGATGGTCCCTCTGCTCTGCAGTCTGCAGGACAAGGCGTCCACAGTTTCCATAAATAATTTCATATTTTTATTCATCCGACCTCAGAACAGTTAATATCTTCTGATCTGATTTCTATGTTCTGCAGTGAATATAATATGGCTAAAAGAGATTTCCAAATCATTACATTCCTGTTCTCTTTATACATTTACACAGCGTCACAAGTTTTTTGGAATTGGGGTTGTAAATATATCTATAAATATTTCTATCTACATGTGTACATCCATCAGAATAACTGCTCTTAGCGATGTCACAATATCAGAGTTCTAGAATGTTGATGTCACACAAGTCATGAAGTCACAATATGAAGAACTGATAAAACTTCTGCTCACGGCCTTCTCCACTGAGGGTTATAGAATTTGTGGAGTGAGGATATTTTTGCAATTCTGATTGAGTGAGCAAAATGTCTGAGTATAAGCGCAAACGTCGCTTTATTATTGAGTCTATTACAGAGATCAGCGGTATTGATGACCAGGTGAGTGGCGGATTCTGGAGTATGTTGTCTATTTGAAATTCTGGAAATTTGAAGACTTTTTTTTACTTTTTATTATTTTCTTTTCCCAGTTACTGGTCAATAAAAAATGCCGCAGAGGTTTTGCGTCCGACACAGAGGACAGCAGCGGTGATGAGAATCTCCATCAGGTGAGCGCTCACTTCTCTCCAGCACTGTCTGCGGCTCTGGGGGTCTACTGGAGATCAGGGGACGCCCCTTTCTGTGATTATGCCACTGTATCGCTGCTAATCCTTCATTCTCAAGGTCTTTATATTTCTTTATTTCAGTCTCATCCACTTATTTCAAGGTCTCCAAGGAGCCTTGAAGATGAAGATGGTGGCTCTGGTCCCCACCTGCTATACATAGAGTCAGGCATGTAATAAAGCATCTGGAAGGATCATAAATTCCTTCCTGTAAAATAAGAAAATTAGATTTTTATTGATTAGGAAAACTGAACGACACAGAAGTAAATGACGATGTTTCTTCTTTTCTCCAGAGCCCAATTCTCCCCGATTCAGCTTTGTGCAGGAGGAGACAGCAAGGTAATGTATTCCTATATATCCGTTTTATCTGGGTCATGTTCATGATTTCTGGTCGCTAGATGGCGCTATTATTAGCATATTTTCAGATAAGGTGTCAGCTGTGTGTCTGCAGGTCGTGTACGGTCTTAGTATATATCCAGTAGTGATGTGTGATCCTCTTTGATGCTTTGCTACCAGGAGACAGGAGCGTCCCATCAATTACTGTTTCCTGAGAAATCTGTCTTCACCCACGTCCAAATATGTCACCGACTTCCGTAAGAACAAACAGGAGCTGGTACGACGTCTGTACAAGTTTTATAACAGGACCGTCTTTGAGAACCAGGTATTCAGTTATAACACACAGCTTGGAATAGGGTTATAGGGGATGAAGGTTTAGAGCAGGGGTCTCAAACTCGGCTGGGTATATGGGCCGCACATGGAAAAAATTTGAATTTGGGGGGCCGCATTCTTTGTTCAATGTGACATTTTTAGTGATACCATTTTTTTTGTATACACCTTTTGAACATTTTTGCCGTGTTTATTTTTTTATGGCTTGGGTCGTTATGGATGTGGCGATAATAAACGTGCACTTTTTTGTGTTTACTTTAGTTTACATATAAAACAGCATTTTTAGTGCCCAATATTTTTTCATGCTTTATTTTATTTTTTATTTTTTTTACAATTTTATTTCCCCCAATTGGCCACATACAGTAATATTGTCTTACAATTAGCATCATATAGTAATAATGGAAAACATCTTGTAGTAATGATCCCCATCCAAGTCCCCATCTTGTACTAATGTGCCCCATCCAGGTCCCCATCCTTTGGATATGTGCCCCATCCAGGTCCCCATCCTGTGGCAACGTTCCCCATCCTGGCGCCCATCTTGTACTAATGTGCCTCATCCAGGTCCCCATCTTGTGGCTATGTGCCCCATCCAGGTCCCCTCTTGTGGCTATGTGCCCCATCCAGGTCCACATCTTGAGGCTCTGTGCCCCATCCAGGTCCCCATCCTGTGGCTATGTGCCCCATCCAGGTCCCCATCCTGTGGCTATGTGCCCCATCCAGGTCCCCTCTTGTGGCTATGTGCCCCATCCAGGTCCCCTCTTGTGGCTCTGTGCCCCATCCCGGTCCCCATGTTGTGGCTCTGTGCCCCCTGTGCTGTTCTTCACACACATAAAATAGAAAAAAAAAAGATGATTCTCACCTGTCCTCCGTTCCCTCGGCGGCCTTCCTGCAGATGTGGCCCGCAGGCACCACAGAGTCCGACCCCTTGACGATCCCGACCTGGTCCAGGAGGAGCCGCCGACAGCAGCGCTGCATTGCCGCACAGAGACTGTCTCCCAGCACAGCATTTTCAATGTCAGCCGCCGGCCAATCAGAGGCCAGCAGCTGACATCTGTATATGGCAATGACATCATACTCGCTGCGCCGACACGCAGATATCAGCTGCTGGCCTCTGATCGGCCAGCGGCTGGCATTGGAAATGCAGTGCTGGGAAACAGTCTCTGTGTGGCAATTCAGCGCTGCTGTCGGCGGCTCCTCCTGGACCAGGTCGGGATTGTCAAGGGGTCTGTGCCTGCGGGCCGCATAAAGCAGCCTCAGGGGCCGTATGCGGCCCGCGGGCCGCGTGTTTGAGACCCCTGGTTTAGAGCTAGGGATAGTGTATCCAGTGTATATAGTATATTCCTCTATATTCTGTATGTATATGGTGATACGAGGCAAAGGGTTAGAGCTAGGGATAGTGTATCCAGTGTATATAGCATATACCTCTACATTCTGTATGTATAGGTTGATAGGAGATGAAGGGTTAGAGCTAGGGATAGTGTATCCAGTGAATATAGTATATACCTCTATATTCTGTATGTATATGGTGATACGAGGCAAAGGGTTAGAGCTAGGGATAGTGTATCCAGTGTATATAGTATATTCCTCTATATTCTGTATGTATATGGTGATACGAGGCAAAGGGTTAGAGCTAGGGATAGTGTATCCAGTGTATATAGCATATACCTCTACATTCTGTATGTATATGGTGATATGAGGTGAAGGGTTAGAGCTAGGGATAGTGTATCCAGTGTATATAGCATATACCTCTACATTCTGTATGTATAGGTTGATAGGGGATGAAGGGTTAGAGCTAGGGATAGTGTATCCAGTGTATACAGTATATACCTCTATATTCTGGACGTATATTGTGATAGGAGGATAAAGGGTTACAGCTAGGGATGGTGTATCCAGTGTAAATAGCATATACCTCTATATTCTGTAGGTATGGGGTGGTATGGGAGATAGTGAGTAGATGGTTAAATATAGGGTTAGGGTATCCAGTGTACATAGTATATACCTCTATATTCTGTAGGTGTGGGGTAATATGAGGGATAATGAATGGATGGTTAGAGCTAGGATTAATGTATCCAGTATATATAGTATATACCTCTATATTCTGTAGGTATGGGGTGATATTGAAGATAGTGAATGGAGGGTTAGAGCAAGGGTTAGTGTATCCAGTGTATATAGTATATACCTCTGTATTCTGTAGGTATTGGGTGATATTGAAGATAGTGAATGGAGGGTTAGAGCAAGGTTAGTGTATCCAGTGTATATAGTATATACCTCTATATTCTGTAGGTATGGGGTGATGTGGGGGATAGTGAATAGAGGGTTAGAGCTAGGGTTAGTGTATCCACTATATACAGTATATACCTCTATATTCTGTATTTCTACTTCTTCTGTAGCTTCCTGCATATATGGACATCAGCTGGAATAAAAGGCTGCGTAAAACAGCTGGTCGCACTGGATTCCTGGAGAACAACGGGGACCGCTACGCCATCATCCAGTTATCGGATAAAGTCTGCGATTCAGCAGGTAGTCGTCACATCCGGCACAATTTATAGATTAGCTGTGGTGAAATCTTCCCCACATCTTTACTCCTGATTGTTATTATATCCTGCTTTGTCCTTAGAACGACTCCGAGACACATTGATCCATGAGATGTGTCATGCTGCCTGCTGGGTCATCGATGCCAATGGAGAACTTGCCCATCACCAACTATGGGAGCAGTATTGTGAGAAGGTCGCACAGATCCACCCTGACCTTCCACCCATTACTGTATTCCACAGTTGGGAGTACCACTACCCGGTGGTGTACCAATGCTCAGGGTGCCAGTACAGGTAAGATACGACTCAAATAAACTATGGACAGACGGGCGTCTGATACTGGTCGTGGGTGTATGTGCTACTACCACTGCTTGCTTCATGACTTCTGCAATCAATATGAAGGGGCTCTGTCATTGATGTTGGATGTGTGTGTACCTTTAGGATCAGTCTTTAATATCTTTAATAAGCTTTATCTCCCACTCCAGAGTCGGACGTTGGACGGATTCTCTCGACACCGAGAAGTTTGGGTGCGGCTACTGTGAGAACAAGTTGGTTCTAGTAACCACAACCTGAGAAGATCTATCAGCGACTATCCAGCTCCATCAATAGTCCGATCATCGGCTCGGCCAAGATAGCAGCACACAGATGAAGTCATCCAGAAGACTAGTGGAAAGTCACATATCAGTCTTCCACCATTTTTCGGGCGTCACGGTGACTCAGTGGTTAGCACTTGTATCTGCAGCACTCAGGTGGTGGAAATAAATCCGACCACGGACATCTGCATGGAGTTTGTATGTCCTCCCCGTGTCTGCGTGGGTTTCCTCCGGGTTCTCCGGTTTCCTCCCACACTCCAAAAATATACTGATAGGTTAATTGGCTTATTCCAAATTGTCCCTAACATGAATTATGGTTCTCCCTGTACAGCGCTACAGACTATGTCATCGCTATATTATCGAGGGGAATCAAATTCATCATTAAATACAAATGCTTTAAACAAACTTATTATTGTAATGTTGACTTGTGTCAGTCATTTCATACACAGATTACTTCCAAAAAAGTTATGTCCTATAGTGGGACGTCTGGAGGTGAGATTCCGCCATACCGATGGACAGGGACAGGCATGCGGGTGCTAACACCTACATGGACTGGCAGGACAGGCTTACACTGGTAATATAGAGCGTATACACCCACAACGACTCACACACATCAAACCAAGCAAAGTCATCAAGTTTCAGAGCTCCCATAGAAATGAATGGTGATAGCCGCACATGCACAGCCACTTTCCATTTCTGACAGTGTGTAACGGGGTCGTTCTTGAGTTACATGTGGGTCCCTGATCTCAGCAATGGGACCTGCATCTATCAAACATTTATGACGTATGCTTTCGATAGATGATGAAATAATGTCTTCATTGCGCTTCGTCACGTGTCCACGGTAGAGATGAGCGTTGTTCTACTCGAACTGTTCGCCAATCTCAAATTCGAGCTGTTTTGGGCGGTGTTCGAGCCGGTCGGCGAACACGAACAATTTGAGAAAAATTCGGCTGTTCGAGGTTATGTTCGATAACTGTTCGTGCACCAAAATCATAACTGGATTTTTTCTCAGTAATGATGAAAATTAATGTTAATACGCAGTTTGAGTGTACAGCGGGGCGGGGGGAGGGGCAGGGGATGGATCTCTGCAGGAACAATGAAGATCTCCATTTTTTTTCTCTTTCCCGCATTTGCAGTGGGGAGGTGCAATCTGTCAGCCTATCAGCAGCGCACACATGGAGCGAAGTGCTTTTTTTCACACAAGCAAGGGCATGTGTGATTGGCAGTGTATGTCACATGTCCTTGCCCTATAAGACCAAGCCATTTTCCCCGTCGCCACCATTTTCTCACTGCTGCAGCTGCGTGTTAGACGGCACCGCTGTTGCTGTGTGCGCTATACCTTGTTAATTTCAAGCCAATTTTCGCACAAATATACAGATAGCTTGGGAGTAGGGAATAGTTGTGATTGCAGTCCTTTTAAGGACTAGGTTACAGCATTTCCTACGACTTTTATCAAGCAGGTCTGTGCTCTTAAATAGATAGATTGTGGGAGTAAAGACTAATTGTAATTGGAGTCCTTTTCAGGACTAGGTTACATCAGTTCCTATCAGTTTTTGCCAGGCAGGTCTGTGCCAGTGCTGTGCAAGTTTTTTTCACAGCATTTGGCTGAATCTAGCAAAGCTAATCCTTTTTGGCCTATTGCAGAGTGTGTTAGTCAGTGGAGTAGCCTATCTGTGTTGCAAGATATACCACCTGTGTATAGAATACCAATTTTTTTACTGCACCTAGTGAAGTAAAATCTTTTGGGCATAGCATCATTCTATTAGTCCATCTATACTGACCTCCATCAGGTTGCAAACTGAATATAATTTTTTTCTGCATCTAGCTCTGAAAAAATATTTGGGCTTCTAGCAGTGTGTGGGACTTGGTCTATTAGTCCATCTATACTGACCTCCATCAGGTTGCAAATTAAAAATAATTTTTTTCTTCATTTAGCTCTGAAAAAATATTTGGGCTTCTAGCAGTGTGTGGGACTTGTTCTATTAGTCCTTCTATACTGACCTCCAGCAGGTTGCAAATTGAATATAATTTTTTTCTGCATCTATCTCTGAAAAAATATTTGGGCTTCTAGCGGTGTGTGGGACTTGGTCTATTAGTCCATCTATACTGACCTCCATCAGGTTGCAAATTAAAAATAATTTTTTTCTGCATCTAGCTCTGAAAAAATATTTGGGCTTCTAGCAGTGTGTGGGACTTGGTCTATTAGTCCATCTATACTGACCTCCATCAGGTTGCAAATTAAAAATAATTTTTTTCTTCATTTATCTCTGAAAAAATATTTGGGCTTCTAGCAGCGTGTGGGACTTGTTCTATTAGTCCATCTATACTGACCTCCATCAGGTTGCAAATTAAAAATAATTTTTTTCTGCATCTAGCTCTGAAAAAATATTTGGGCTTCTAGCAGTGTGTGGGACTTGGTCTATTAGTCCATCTATACTGACCTCCATCAGGTTGCAAATTAAAAATATTTTTTTTCTGCATCTAGCTCTGAAAAAATATTTGGGCTTCTAGCAGTGTGTGGGACTTGGTCTATTAGTCCATCTATACTGACCTCCATCAGGTTGCAAATTGAATAAAAAAATTTTCTGCATCTAGCTCTGAAAAAATATTTGGGCTTCTAGCGGTGTGTGGGACTTGGTCTATTAGTCCATCTATACTGACCTCCATCAGGTTGCAAATTAAAAATAATTTTTTTCTGCATCTAGCTCTGAAAAAATATTTGGGCTTCTAGCAGTGTGTGGGACTTGGTCTATTAGTCCATCTATACTGACCTCCATCAGGTTGCAATTTAAAAATAATTTTTTTCTGCATCTAGCTCTGAAAAAATATTTGAGCTTCTAGCGGTGTGTGGGACTTGGTCTATTAGTCCATCTATACTGACCTCCATCAGGTTGCAAATTAAAAATAATTTTTTTCTGCATCTAGTTCTGAAAAAATATTTGGGCTTCTAGCAGTGTGTGGGACTTGGTCTATTAGTCCATCTATACTGACCTCCATCAGGTTGCAAATTGAATAAAAAAAATTTCTGCATCTAGCTCTGAAAAAATATTTGGGCTTCTAGCGGTGTGTGGGACTTGGTCTATTAGTCCATCTATACTGACCTCCATCAGGTTGCAAATTAAAAATAATTTTTTTCTGCATCTAACCCAGCCAATAGTTTTGGCCTAATACCACAGTTTGGCCACTCAGCTCTGCTCGGTTACCATCCATTGTTTTTTTGTGCAAACAACTCCAGAGTTGTGAATTAGTTAACCACCAAAATGAGTGGAAAAAGGCCTGCTGCTGGTGGAAAGGGGAATAGGCGTGTTGGGAAGGGGAAAAAAGGTTGTGTCCGTGGGGTAGGTGCAGAAGAAAGACCATCTTCCAGCCAAACTAAAATGTCTACTTCTTTTAGCGAACAATGTGATAAGATCCCTTTCTTACGGCCACGCCAATCGCTACAAATTCCAGATGAGGCACAAAAACAACAGGTGCTTCAACGGATATCAAGTGCTCCTTTAAGTGGGCTCTCCTCCACATCAACTTCAACATCACAAATACTCCAGTCCTCAAAGGTGTCACCCAAATCGCACTTGCTTCCTCACAGCTCCCAAATCTCCAGCTGCCCGTCTGAGTATGAGGTAGAACAGATGGTTGAGTCTGCAGAGCTGTTTACTCATACTATAGCCTGGGAATCAGAGGTCAACTCCAGCGCTTCTGTGAATCCAGACGAGGAAATGATCTGCACTGATGCCCAGAATCTTTATGAGTCGGATCCAGGACCAGACGCAGAAGGTTCTGACCATAATGTAGACCCTCATTCCCAAACTGTAACTCCTGTTGGTGGAGACAATGAGGAAGACGATGATAAGACTCAAATACCTGATTGGAGCGACAACTTTAGTTTTTTGTCAGGGCAGGAACAAGTTGGCTCTGAGGACGACGGGTGTGATAACGCACAGGGTGATGATGATGAGGTCGGAGATCCCACTTACTGTCAACCCACAGTCAGCCAAGAGATGAGGTCAGCAGAGGAGGTGGAGGAAGATGCTAGTGACGACGAGGTCAGGTTGCGCCTTCCTGGACAGAGACGTAGTACTGGAAGCACGTCAACAACTGCATCCTCAAACACAACTCTGCCTCTCACCACAAGTCGTGGTGGCTCTTCAGGTCGCATGGGTGCTAAGCCTTGCATAGCCTGGGCATTTTTTCAGATCGATAAAGATGACCCAACTCGTGTTATCTGTAACATTTGTCAGCAAAAGCTAAGTAGAGGCCAAAAAATACATAGTTTGAGTACTTCATGCATGAACCGGCACATGGACATGAAGCATAAGTTGGAGTGGGAAGCTCAGTGTGCTACAATGTGGCCTAGCCGGCCGGGCCAACCACCGTCTGCCATATCTTGTGCATCCGCGGCCTCTTCATCCTCTGTGACTGGGGGGACAGCAGTCACACCTGTTTTGGGGCGCAGACCTGCCACCTCTTTACCCGCAACAGCCAGCGTGATTGGCAGGTCATCATTTTCTTTGGAGGTGGTAACACCAGCTGGTCTTGAGCGCTGTCCGACATCGATAGCACCACCTTTGGATCAAGGCAACCTAACATGTCCGCCTGCATCTTCCTCACAGACCGGCAGTTTGCCGGGGACACCCTTATCAACCCCGTCTAAGCACAATAGCCAGCCCTCGGTCCCTCAGATGTGGACAAGTAAAAGACCATTTCCTCCTAGCCATGAGAAAGCTAAGAGGTTGAATTTCACCATCTGCAAGCTCTTGGCTACAGAAATGCTGCCTTTCCGCCTGGTGGACACAGAGGATTTTCGAGACCTTATGTCCGTCGCAGTGCCCCAGTACCAGATGCCCAGTCGGCACTACTTCTCAAAGAAAGGTGTGCCTGCGCTCCACCAGCATGTCGCACACAACATCACCGCTTCTTTGAGAAACTCTGTGTGTGACAGGGTGCATTTCACCACAGACACTTGGACGAGTAGGCATGGACAGGGGCGTTACATGTCGCTGACTGGGCACTGGGTAACTATGGTGACAGCAGGACAAGGGGCTGCTGTCCAAGTCTTGCCGTCCCCACGAGTTGTGCGTCAATCCTCTTTATGTCAAAGTTCCTCCACTGCTTCTGCCTCCTCAACCTCCTCTCGGTCTTCCACCTGCACCCAAAGCCTGTCTGGTCATGCCACAAGCTTTCTAACTGCGCACTAGGGATCCTGCACACCTCCTTACTATGCTGGCAGTAGGGCTCAACGTCATCAGGCGGTTTTTACATTGAAATGTCTGGGAAATGTGAGTCACACAGCTGAGGAGTTGTGGTCAGCTCTGGAGAACCAATTTCATGAATGGTTGTCTCCACTGGACCTGAAACCAGGGAAGGCCGTGTGCGACAATGCTGCAAACCTGGGTGCGGCCCTTCGCCGGGGCAATGTCACACACGTGCCTTGTATGGCTCACGTGTTGAACCTGGTTGTCCAGCAATTTTTAGCCCACTATCCCAGACTAGATGGCCTTCTGCAGAGGGCACGGTCGCTGTGTGCTCACTTCCGCCGTTCGCATCCCGCAGCTCAGCGACTTACATCTCTACAGAAGTCGTTGGGCCTGCCACTTCACCGGCTAAAATGCGATGTGCCTACCCGGTGGAATTCAACTCTGCACATGTTGCAGCGACTGTGGCAGCACCGACAAGCCCTGGTGCAATACGTTCTGACGTATAGCCTGGGCCAACGAGATTCAGAGGTGGGGCAAATCACGCTGGAGGAGTGGTCTCAGATCAGGGACCTATGCACCCTTCTGCACAGTTTTGAAATGGCGACGAAGATGTTTAGTGCTGACGATGCCATTATCAGCATGACTATTCCGGTGATTTACATGCTGGAGCACATGTTAAACAGAATTCGGAGTCAGGTGGTGGCACAAGAGGAGGTGGAGGAAGTAGAGGAGGAGGAGTTGTATGCGGAAGGGCTAACATCTGCAAGGTCCAGACGGTCGGCAGCACCAAGGCGGCAGGCATGTGAGGGTGGGGGAGATGATTTTACCAGGGCACATGGTAGCAGCCAAACTAGTGAGGAAGGTGCAGGAGCCCAGGAAGAAGTGGAGGACGAACTGATGGAAGACTCATCAGATGAGGGAGACCTTGATCACATTTCTGTTGTGCGAGGTTGGGGGGAGAGGACAGAGGAAGGAAGCATGATTGTTACCTCGCCACCAACACAACAGGGACTTGGTGCTCCTGGATGCGCAACACACATGAGTGCCTTCTTGCTGCACTACCTGCAACATGACCCTCGAATTGTGAGAATTAGAAATAATCCTGACTACTGGGTTGCCACACTGTTAGATCCCCGGTACAAAAGTAAATTTGCAGAAATTATTCCTGCCATAGAAAGGGATGCACGCATGCAGGAGTATCAGCAGAGACTGTTGCAGAATCTTACATGTGCTTTTCCACAAAATACCAGTGGTTCACGTAGTGAATCTTACAGTTCTAACTTGCCAACCGTGGTCTGTATGGAATTGTTCAATAAAGGGCCCAAAATTAAGATAACATAGATGGGAGAGGTCTCTATGAATAGGAATTCCTAAGTATTTGATACCCTGTGAGGGCCAGGCAAAGGGAAAGTTGGACTGGATGGAATCCTATATGGATTTAGGGAGGGAGACATCGAGGGCCTCAGACTTCGCTGCATTGATTTTAAAATTTTACCATGTAACAAAGTGATCTATTTCAGCCATAACAGCAGGGATGGATATATGTGATTGAGTGATATATACTAGGACATCATCAGCAAATAGAGAGCACTTGTACTCGGTGCCTCCCACCTCAATCCACCTAATATTGGGGTTATGGCGAATTGATGAGAGCAGGTGCTCCGTCACTAGGATGTATAAGAGAGGGGACAGAGGACATCCCTGCCTTGTCCCATTGGTGATTGTGAAAGGTGATGAAAATGTTCTGACGCACCCCCTGGGCCTTGGGACACCCGGAGCCGGACCCTTTTTGGTGGATGCTGGTGGTTGTAGTCTTCGTGGCGGCGATCCGGTTCCGTGGCTCAGGGCGGTCAAACCAGTGGCGGAACTATTTATGTGGTTTTGATGTTTAAATGTCCGACTACGCCACCCGTGGATTGCGGTCAGAGTGAACCGCCGCTACAGGGCAGACCGCTAAGGCTGGTGTTGTGGGTGCAGCAGAGCGTAGCATAACTCCCCACGGGAGGAGTATAGCCTCAGGGCAGTGTATGCGGAGGATGGGGGTGATGGTGCAGGGCAGCAGCAGTAACGACACGGAGTTAGTGATGCAGTTCAGGGCCTTTACTCACAGTTCTTATTATCCAGACCACGTCTGCAGGTAACGGCTGCCCACGTCGTACTGTGCTCACCAGGTGAGGGGCTCAGACAACTCCCAGATAACTTTGGAGCGCTTCACAGGACCCCCTTTGTGTGTCCTTTGTCTGGCCTTTCTTACCAACACTTCTGTCCGGCTGCCTCGGGCCTCCTCTTGGTAAACTTGGCGCCAGTTTCCCTGACCCTATGTGGTGCCTTCCTAGCGGGTGGAGCAAGGGGCTGCGCCACATAAAATGTCAGAGCCTCCGGTTTCTAGCTGAGGGTCGTTTCCTGCCTCCACTAGTTCGGGGACCGGTCTCCCCCTTTGGCCTGACCCCTCCACGCAGGTGGATTCGGGCGTGCGGTGGCGACTCGCCCGTCCGCACCCCTGGGATCCCTTCATTCCTCGTTCCTGGAGCCTTCTCCGCTCCTCTTCCTTCCTTCTCCCTCTTGCAGGCCTGGGCCTCTGTTACTAGGCCCGCCTCCGGAGCAGAGCTCATGCAGAGCCCCTGCTCCCTGCCACTTCTGCTCAGACTTCTCTGCACTGAACTAAGATGGTGCCCACCTTTTATACTCCCTTCTCAATGCACCCAGGAACTGCTTCCTCCCTGCTCCTGCACTACAGGGTTCCCCTTCCTCAGTGTTCCCTCCCCCCACTCCAGCCAGGGACAGGGACTGTCGTGCCCATCTCAGGGGCATATTGGTCGCCCTGCCCCACGGCAATGTGGTGTAATGCATGCAGGTGTCGGGTCCTGATCCACACTCCATCCTTACCTGAGAGTGAGATATCACACCTCTGGGTGAGGTGCAATACGTCTGTAGCAACCGAGCCCTCAGGGTGCTACAGTTCCATTTATCTTCAGCCTAGGTGACGTATTGCGATACAGGGCCATGATTTTGGCTATAAAAGGGTCCCCTAGACCCCTACCCCAAGCTCTTTAAGAGAATCATATATGGCGTGCCAGGAGACTCTATGGAATGCTTTCTCAGCATCCAACGAGAGTATCTAATTACAAATTTTTAACTGCATCTAGCCCAGGAAATACTTTGTGCCTAGTAGCAGTGTCTGCTAGTCAGCGGATTATCCCGGCTGTTAAGCAAGCTACACCACCTGTAGTTTAGACACTTAATTTTTTCAAAGGAAATGCTTCGGGACCATGGGATACTTAGTGAAGAGCATCAGGAGGCACCCCAAGGCATAGGGGCTGGGACTGGCAGTAGGATGCCTTGCGGTGGACAGCCGAGCTCGATCCTTCTAAAAGCTTTTTAACTGCAGCAGCTTTAGTGGACGCTACTGGAGCTGGAATTACCGCGGCTGCTGGCATGAGACTTGCCCTCCAATAGATCCTTGTAAATGGATTTAAAGTGTATTCATTCAAATTAGAGAGACAATTTAAATTAAAAAGCTTAGAGCTGCCTCCACCACAGGGGGGCTCGCTCGACCCACCAGCGGACAGGCACCAGTATTGGGAGAGGGGGGCTGGCCGTCAGGGTTCACCGCGGCTCTGGCACAAACCCGGCGACACGGAGGTGGCACGGGCAGGAGCGGACTGGCCGTGTCGGCTTCTCACTTTTTGGATTTTAGAAGGGCATGACATGCCTATATCTGTGTCTCCCCCTCCTTTTACTCCTCCACCTCTTTTATTTTCGCATGACTATATGTACTTGTCACTTTTCCATGTGTTAGTTATGTCTTCTGAGCAGTTTGTCAGCTTTTGGACACCTTTGAAGGTGTTTTCTATGTGTTTCTATGTGTTTTTGTTTGCCTGCCATTGGTTTTAACGGTGTTCGAAGGTGTTCGACGAACCGAACCGAACTCGAACACTACGGGGGTGGCTCAACACTAGTCCACGGGTATGCTCGCGATTTCTAATGCTGACCCTATGCTGCTCTCTGATTCAGTTATGTCACCAGCAACATAGTGCATTAAGCATTAATGCTTTAAAGGGCACAGCTCAACTTTCCATCCTAATGTGGCACCTCAAACGTCACAAATTTTTCCAGGGCATTCATAAGGGGTATCTCTGCATTATCGTCACGAACGGGGAAACAGCTGATCAGCGGATGTGCACGGTGCTGGACCCTCAGTGATCTGATATTGATGACCTATTCTAAAGATATTCCACCAATTATCAAACACCTGAATAACTTCTTTAATTAGTTTAGGGGAGTGATTGAACCATTTTTAAGCCAAACACAATCCTTAATATTTATTCTTCACCGGAAGGTACAATGTGTTGAAAAACAGCTGATTATGGGGCCCATGGGCATTACAAGTATTGGAGACCCGCTCCTTTCTAATGGGAACATTTTTTTATGAGGCCCTCCTCCACGTCTCTTCCAAGGGGCATTGGAGTGACTCCCAATTTTTGGCAGCCCTTGCATTCACTGCATAGCAAACACAATGGGAGACCCACTTTCTAATAATGGGAACATTGTTTTCAGGAGGCCCTCTGACCTCCATGTCTTTTCCAAGGGGCATTGGAGTGCCTCCAAATTTTTGGCAACCCTTGCATTCACTGCATAGGCAAACACAATGGGAGACCTACTTCCTAATAATGGGAAATTTGTTTTCAGGAGTCCCTCCTCTAGGTCTCTTCAAAGGGGTATTGGGGTGCGTCCAAATTTTCAAAGTGGTATTGGGGTGCGTCCAAATTTTGGGCAGCCCTGCCACTCACTGCATACGCAATAACAGTATAGGAGACCTACTCTTTAGTAATGGGAACAATAAAACATAGCCGGCTGATGGCTCTCTAAGAATAGTGAGGGCCGATTGCTGGCCCTTTAAGAATAGTAAAGGCCGCCTGATGAACATTGTTGACAGAAGTGACCTGGGAGTCAGAAATGCTTCCAGGGGTCTTTCCCATACTGTCCCCATGTCATTTGAGCACTGTTCCCATAGATTTGGGCAATTTGCAATCTTCAGACCGCCGGGGGGAGGCGCCTGAAAAATGCCCGAGTTTCCCATAGACTTACATTGGGCTCATTGCTCGGGTTGAGCACCCGAGTATTCCAATGTGCTCGGCCCGAGCATCGAGCACCCGAGCATTTTAGTGCTGGCCCATCACTACTCATAAGAGCACATTTATCTTTACAAACAACAGAACAGTGATAGCTGTCACATCTGTGTTCTGATACCTTAGCTCCCCAATAAGACATGGGAGTAAATCAATACTTTACAAGCTGCTCTGTGGCTGGGGGCACTGGTAAAATAGTGTCTTATTGTCATGCAAGGTGAGGGAATGAACAGTGTACAAGGACAGGAATAGGGGGAAGGGGAAGGGAGCCCAACTTCTAGAGAAAGGGGGAGTGGAGACCCCTAGGCAGATCTAATATCACCCTGACTACTCTATCATACTTATATAGGTTCATCTCCAATAGCAGAGCAGGAAACTTAATCCCTGAATGTCCCTAGAGCTAGGCCCTAGGTAGGGAGGGACACTATATGAGGGGCAGCTTATGATAAGTGTTACTTCTCTTTTCTTTACATGATACCAGATTGATGGTGCTATTGTGGGCTGATGTTCTTCATAGACTTGTGTGAACAGTCCCTATTATATTCTTGCTCGGATGATTCAGAAGTTTGCTGTATATATGATACCTCTCTGTGGAGAATCAGCTTTAGGGATTCTCTTAACAATGTAAGAAAAAAAAAGATTAACCACTGCATGTGATAGGGGTTATATACTGGGCTCGGGTAATGATTGATAGACCTTATTCAGGAATTTATAAGCCCTACTAGCCCAGTTATTTGTAGTTATGTATTGTCTCTAAATTTCCCTAGAGCTGTCATTTTGCTTTATTGAACAGTTGTCGTCTTTTAATGTTTATTGAAATGGTCAGTCTCTGAATCTATACGTTCACTTCTTCCTATCTTTTTTCATGACTGTAGTTTTGTATTTATTAGGATAAATGTATTTATTAGTATAGAAGAATTTTTAGGGACATAAGGGACACCGTCGTTAAGCAGGGGCGCCACTTAACACAAATTATGGTGCCAACCTCCTCTGCCAGGAAGGTAGAGACATTAGGGATAAAGTAGGGACAGGTTTAGCCTGCACTCTCTCCTGATCAGTGTGTAACCTAATATGGATATTCCCTAATACTTTATTTTGTATTTTTGTTGTTTTGTCTATTGTGGATTGTTATAGTCCTTTTCAGATAATTTATTAAAAGTAACATTTTAGGGGTCTAATCTTCTATAGGTTTTTCATGCTAAATTAGGCCCTGTTTACATATTTTTTTTGCTAAGGTGTTTAACTGAACACTAGTCAGGCCCCACTGTAACTAAAGAAAACAAGGTAAACAAAGAAAGGGGATACATTTAGCTTGAGAAGACACCAGAGAGGTAGCGCCAACTGTCCTCCAAGGGAAGTCCAAGAATGAACTAGCTGGCTACTAGTACTCCAGGCATAGACAGCAGAACATAGAACTATCACCAGCGACTCTCTGGAGACACAGAGTTTTTAACTACCAAGCAAGGGTGTGTCAACCAGCAGCAGAAGATGGAGGTCACCGCTGGGTACTAAAGGAAGAAGGATATCACTACACTACAGAGATGAGAGGATCAAGAAGGTGTCTGTAATGACAAGTGCAGTGACCTTCTACAGCCGGATCCAGAGTGACTGTCTCTCACACTTGATACACCAGTGATATCTGATAAACAAAAAAAAATAAAATGTTGTAGGTACGTTCTCCTGAAATGGTTGCAACAGTCACAACTCCTATAAAAGCATGTAAAGGCTGCTGCAGGATGTCACGCACGGTGTGGGAAAGACTAAGTGCAACACGAAGGGAAGAAGGGGAGGAAGCCAAAACACTAGGGTAAGTGGGATTGGAGACCCCTAGGCAGATCTAATATCACCCTGCCTACCCTACCATCCCTATATAGGTTCCACACTTATCTCCGAACAGGACCCTAAACCCTGGATGACCCTAGAGCTAGACCCTAGATAGGGAGGGGGAAGGGTGAGCACTGGTCAGGACCTACTACAAACTATAGACAACAAGGTAGACAAACAAAGGGGATTAACTTAGCTTAAGAAGACACCAGAGGAGTAATGCCAACTGTCCTCCAAGGGCACCAGAGAAGACGCTAGCCGATTGCTAATGCTCCAAGCCTGTACATAGAAGTATTACCGGCAATTCCCTGGAGAAAACGGAGTGTTTTTAACTCCCAGGCAAGGGTGTGTCAATCAGCAGCAGGAGGGAGATTGCCACTGGGTCATAAAGGCAGAAGGATTAAGAAGGCATCTGTAATGCCAAGCGCAGTGACCTTCTACAGCCAGGTCTATTACACCTGTCACACCCTTGACACAGGACCACCAATAAATTCACATGAAGAAAATGAGAGGAATACGGTGGTTCAGAGTCCGCACTGCCCAGAGTTCAAAAGGTGTAGTCGCACACAAGGATTAAGCATGAATGTGGTTTATTGTGTCAATGCGTTTCAAGGTCTCCAAACCTCTTCATCAGGACCAAACCACAATGATTTTTATATATATACAGTACAGACCAAAAGTTTGGACACAGCTTCTCATTTAAAGATTTTTCTGTATTTTCATGACTATGAAAATTGTATATTCACACTGAAGGCATCAAAACTATGAATTAACACGTGGAATTATATACTTAACAAAAAAGTGTGAAACAACTGAAAATATGTCTTATATTCTAGGTTCTTCAAAGTAGCCACCTTTTGCTTTGATGACTGCTTTGCACACTCTTGGCATTCTCTTGATGAGCTTCAAGAGGTAGTCACCGGAAATGGTCTTCCAACAATCTTGAAGGAGTTCCCAGAGATGCTTAGCACTTGTTGGCCCTTTTTGCCAGCTCACCCCAAACCATCTCGATTGGGTTCAGGTCTGGTGACTGTGGAGGCCAGGTCATTTGGCGTAGCACCCCATCACTCTCCTTCTTGGTCAAATAGCCCTTACACAGCCTGGAGGTGTGTTTGGGGTCATTGTCCTGTTGAAAAATAAATGATGGTCCAACTAAACGCAAATCGGATGGAATAGCATGCCGCTGCAAGATGCTTTGGTAGCCATGCTGGTACAGTATGCCTTAAATTTTAAATAAATCCCCAACAGAGTCACCAGCAAAGCACCCCCACACCATGACACCACCTCCTCCATGCTTCACGGTGGGAACCAGGCATGTAGAGTCCATCCATTCACCTTTTCTGCGTCGCACAAAGACACGGTGGTTGGAACCAAAGATCTCAAATTTGGACTCATCATACCAAAGCACAGATTTCCACTGGTCTAATGTTGATTCCTTGTGTTCTTTAGCCCAAAGTCTCTTTTGCTTGTTGCCTGTCCTTAGCAGTGGTTTCCTAGCAGCTATTTTACCATGAAGGCCTGCTGCACAAAGTCTCCTCTTAACAGTTGTTGTAGAGATGTGTCGGCTGCTAGAACTGTGTGGCATTGACCTGGTCTCTAATCTGAGCTGCTGTAAACCTGCGATTTCTGAGGCTGGTGACTCGGATAAACTTATCCTTAGAAGCAGAGGTGACTCTTGGTCTTCCTTTCCTGGGGCGGTCCTCATGTGAGCCAGTTTCTTTGTAGCGCTTGATGGTTTTTGCAACTGCACTTGAGGACACTTTCAAAGATTTCCCAATTTTTCGGACTGACTGACCTTTATTTCTAAAAGTAACAATGGCCACTCGTTTTTCTTTAATTAGCTGCTTTTTTCTTGCCATAATACAAATTCTAACAGTCTATTCAGTAGGACTATCAGCTGTGTATGCACCTGACTTCTGCACAACACAACTGATGGTCCCAACCCCATTTATAAGCCAAGAAATCCCACTTATTAAACCTGACAGGGCACACCAGTGAAGGGAAAACCATTTCCGGTGACTACCTCTTGAAGCTCATCAAGAGAATGCCAAGAGTGTGCAAAGCAGTCATCAAAGCAAAAGGTGGCTACTTTGAAGAACCTAGAATATAAGACATATTTTCAGTTGTTTCACACGTTTTTGTTAAGTATATAATTCCACATGTGTTAATTCATAGTTTTGATGCCTTCAGTGTGAATGTACAATTTTCATAGTCATGAAAATACAGAAAAATCTTTAAATGAGGAGGTGTGTCCAAACTTTTGGTCTGTACTGTATATATATATATATATATATATATATATATATATATATATATATATATACATACACATATACACTGCTCAAAAAAATAAAGGGAACACTCAAATAACACATCCTAGATCTGAATGAATGAAATATTCTCATTGAATACTTTGTTCTGTACAAAGCTGAATGTGCTGACAACAAAATCACACAAAAATCATCAATGGAAATCAAATTTATTAGCCAATGGAGGCCTCGATTTGGAGTAACCCCCAAAATTAAAGTGAAAAAACACACTACAGGCTGATCCAACTTAGATGTAATGTCCTCAAAACAAGTCAAAATGAGGCTCAGTATTGTGTGTAGCCTATACGTGCATGTATGACCTCCCTACAACGCCTGGGCATGCTCCTGATGAGGTTGCGGATGGTCTCCTGTGGGATCTCCTCCCAAACCTGGACTAAAGCATCCGCCAACTCCTGGACAGTCTGTGGTGCAACGTGACGTTGGTGGATGGAGCGAGACATGATGTCCCAGATGTGCTCAATCGGATTCAGGTCTGGGGAACGGGTGGGCCAGTCCATAGCTTCAATGCCCTCATGTTGCAGAACTGCTGACACACTCCAGCTACAAGAGGTCTGGCATGGTCCTGCATTAGGAGGAACCCAGGGCCAAATGCACCAGCATATGGTCTCACAAGGGGTCTGAGGATCTCATCTCGGTACCTAATGGCAGTTAGGCTACCTCTGGCGAGCACATGGAGGACTGTGCGGCCCCCCAAAGAAATGCCACCCCACACCATTACTGACCCACTGCCAAACCGGTCATGCTGAAGGATGCTGCAGGCAGCAGATTGCTCTCCACGGCGTCTCCAAACTCTGTCACGTCTGTCACATGTGCTCAATGTGAACCTGCTTTCATCTGGGAAGAGCACAGGGCGCCAGGGGTGACTTTGCCAATCCTGGTTGTAACAGCTGGCATCGCTTACCACCTCCCACCATTCAAGACCGCCATCTTACCTATCAATCCAGGCTGCACACTAGCTCCAGTACCTGCTGTGTCTCTTGTCTGATTGATTAGGGCGGCGGCGCGGCTGCTGCATGATTCTTATATTTGCTGTGTGTGCACTCCTATTGCCTCCCCAGCCTATTGCTGTGAGTCACTGGATACTTAAACCCCCTCCATCCAGTAGGGGGTGCCTGAGCAACACTTTCATTCTGTGTGCTCTGTGCAACTGAGTTGCCAGGTCCTGTCCTGTATCTTGTCTGTTTCCGCCCCTGGGGGCTGTATACCCAGGCCTGTTACCTGTATCTGTGACTTCTAGTCTGTCTCTGCCACCCTGGGGGCTGAGTTCCCAGGCTCGCTCCTGTATCTTATTCCTGGTTCAGTTCCTGTCTAAACTGTGTCCTAGCCCGTTACCTGTTTCTCTCTATGTCCGAACCTTCCCTTTTCCTGCAGTGTCTGAACCTGCACCTAACTCCAACTCGTTGTCTCTGAACTTCTGTTTGTGAGTTTTGTGTACACTCGCTACTTCATTGTAAGTACCTTGTGTGTATCTGGTTCTGCTTGTTCACCGCACCTGCGGTTTTGCTCTGCCCTGCTTGTTCACTGCACCTGTGGTTTCGCTCTGCTCAGCTTGTTCACCGCACCTGCGGGTTTTGCTCTGCTCTGCTTGTTCACCGCACCTGCGGGTTTTGATCTGCTCTGCTTGTCTACCAAACCTGCGGGTTTTGCTCTGCTCTGCTTGTCTACCGCATCTGCGGGTTTTGCTCTGCTCTGCTTGTCTACCGCATCCGCGGGTTTTGCTCTGCTCTGCTTGTCTACCGCATCTGCGGGTTTTGCTCTGCTCTGCTTGTCTACTGCACCTGCTGGTTTTGCTCTGTTCTGCTTGTCTACTGCACCTGCGGGTTTTGCTCTGCTTGTCTACTACATCTGCGGGTTTTGCTCTGCTCTGCTTGTCTACCGCACCTGCTGGTTTTGCTCTGCTCTGCTTGTCTACCGCACCTGCGGGTTTTGCTCTGCTCTGCTTGTCTACTGCACCTGCTGGTTTTGCTCTGTTCTGCTTGTCTACCGCACCTGCTGGTCTTGCTCTGCTTGTCTACCGCATCTGTGGGTTTTGCTCTGCTCTGCTTGTCTACCGCATCTGCGGATTTTGCTCTGCTCTGCTTGTCTACCGCACCTGCGGCTCCGTTCCTGTGTCCCAGTCTGTACAGGTCCATATCCTGCCTGTGTTCCTACCTGCCAGTACCCACCTGTCTGCATGCCAGCCGTGCCTGCCAGTGCCCATCTGTCTGCATGCCAGCCGTGCCTGCCAGTGCCCACCTGTCTGCATACCAGCCGTGCCTGCCAATACCCACCTGTCTGTATGCCAGCCTAACCTGCCTGTTCCTGCATTTCCGGGTGTGGGTCAACAGCTGTGACCAGGGTCTGACCTGGAGTAGCACCTGGTACCTCTGCTCGGTTCCTCCCTGGTTCACGGAGTCGACTGAGCCGCCGCGTGACCTTGGTTGGACCGAGTTGATACTTAGTTATACCCCTCCAAGCACTCCTCGGTTCATGGTCCAGTGGGATCACTAATCATGCTCACGCCAGTCAGTCTGGACGTGTGCGTAACACTGGTGTTCTGTGGCAAATGCCAAGCGTCCAGCACGGTGTTGGGCTGTGAGCACAACCCCCATCTGTGGACGTCGGGCCCTCATACCACCCTCATGGAGTCGGTTTCTAACCGTTTGTGCAGACACATGCACATTTGTGGCCTGCTGGAGGTCATTTTGCAGGGCTCTGGCAGTGCTCCTCCTGTTCCTCCTTGCACAATGGCGGAGGTAGCAGTCCTGCTGCTGGGTTGTTGCCCTTCTACGGCCCCCTCCACGTCTCCTGGTGTACTGGCCTGTCTCCTGGTAGCCTCCAGCCTCTGGACACTACGCTGACAGACACAGCAAACCTTCTTGCCACAGCTCGCATTGATGTGCCATCCTGGATGAGCTGCACTACCTGAGCAACTTCTGTGGGTTGTAGAGTCCGTCTCATGCTGCCACGAGTGTGAAAGCACAACCAACATTCAAAAGTGACCAAAACATCAGCCAGAAAGCATTGGTACTGAGATGTGTTCTGTGGTCCCCACCTGCAGAACCACTCCTTTATTGAGGGTGTCTTGATAATTGCCAATAATTTCCATCTATTGTCTATTCCATTTGCACACCAGCATGTGAAATTGATTGTCAATCAGTGTTGCTTCCTAAGTGAACAGTTTGATTTCACAGAAGTTTGATTTACTTGGAGTTATATTCTGTTGTTTAAGTGTTCCCTTGATTTTTTTGAGCAGTGTAAATATATATATATATATATAAATATATATGTGTGTATATACTGTATGTAATTGGTAAACTTATCGGCACCTTCAACCAGTATGTACAGCAAGTGTGAACAGGTGCAAGCTGCTATGACTGCATAATATGCGAACAAAATTAGATACAGTGGGTATGGAAAGTATTCAGACCCCTTTAAATTTTTCACTCTTTGTTTCATTGCAGCCATTTGGTAAATTCTAAAAAGTTCATCATTTTTTTCTCATTAATGTACACTCTACACCCCATCTTGACTGAAAAAAGCAGAAATGTAGAAATTTTTGCAAATTTATCAAAAAAGAAAAACTGAAATATCACGTGGTATCAAGTATTCCGACCCTTTGCTCAGACAGTCATATTTAAGTCACATGCTGTCCATTTCCTTGTGATCCTCCTTGAGATGGTTCTACTCCTTCATTGGAGTCCAGCTGTGTTTAATTAAACTGATAGGACTTTATTTGGAAAGGCACACACCTGTCTATATAAGACCTCATAGCTCACAGTGCATGTCAGACCAAATAAGAATCATGAACTCAAAGGAACTGCCCAAGGACCTCAGAGACAGAGTTGTGGCAAGGCACAGATCTAGCCAACGTTACAAAAGAATTTCTGCAGTATTCAAGGTTCCTAAGAGCACAGTGGCCTCCATAATCCTTAAATAGAAGAAGTTTGGGACCACCAGAAGTCTTCCTAGACCTGGCCGTCCAGCCAAACTGAGCAATTGTGGGAGAAAAGCCTTGGTGAGAAAGGTAAAGAAGAACCTCAAGATCACAATGGCTGAGCTCCAGAGATGCAGTAGGGAGATGAGAGAAAGTTCCACAAAGTCAACTATCACTGCAGCCCTCCACCAGTCAGGCCTTTATGGCAGAGTGGCCCAACGGAAGCCTCTCCTCAGTGCAAGACATATGAAAGCCTGCATCGAGTTTGCTCAAAAACACATGAAGGACTCCCAGACTATGAGAAATAAGATTCTCTGGTCTGAGACGAAGATAAAACTTTTTGTTGATAATTCTAAGCGGTATGTGTGGAGAAAACCAGGCACTGCTCATCACCTGCCCAATACAATCCCAACAGTGAAACCAGGGAAAATTTGGGCCAAATGACCTCTTTAACTGGATTAGTAATATCAGCCTACAGTGGGCGAATTTCCTTCTGCTGATTATGAATAATAGGCAGTAGCCCATGATGATTTTTTATTTAATTCTGTAGTTTACACATAATGTACACTGCGGGTGCTGACTAAAACTCCCATCATTGTCCCCTGATCTTAGGGAGACAAGGCGTTAGATGATAGGTAACTATATCTGTATTTTTTATTTTTAATTCAATATGTGTTTATTTATTTTACTTTAAGAACAGGCCCTGGCTGATGACTACTTCCATCAGCGGTGCCTGCTCTCACCTTTATTAGTGAACGCAGGCATAGGCTGATCTGATGGGAGTAGTACACTCATCAGCCAACGCCTGTGACCCGCGGTAAGCTTTTTACCGTGGGTCATAGTCACAGCTGCGGGCTCACACTGACATCTGACAGCATGATCCTGTAGTGCTATAACTGGTGCTAACGATGTTACCGCCGATCAGAGCTGCCAGTGTTTCTCATACTGTCACACAGATGACATCATGAGAAACACAGACTTCCTGAGGATTGCTAGAGAGGCAAATCAGAACACTCGATTGACTGCAAAAGACCTTCAGAAAGATTTATCAGACCCTGGACTTGTGGTACATTGTTCTACTTTTCGGAGACACGTGCACAAATATGGCCTTCATGGAAGAGTCATGAGAAGAAAACCTCTCCTGCATCTGACGCGCCCCCTGGGCCTGTGCTGTGCAGGGGATACCCGGAACCGGATCGCTGGGGGTTGTAGTCCTCCGTGGCTGTGACCCGGTCCGTGCCCAGGGCGGTCAAACCAGTGGCAGTCTGACTGTGATAACAAATGTCCGACTACGCCACCCGTGGATTGCGGTCAGAGGGGACCGCCGCTGCGCTGCAGACCGCTGAGGCTGATGTTGTATGTGCAGCCGAGTATGGGATAACTCCCCACGGGAGAAGTATTGCCTCAGGGCAGCTAGTGTGGATGATGGGAGTGATGGTGTGAGCGTCCCAGTACTAATGGTGCTGGTGCGGCGATGAAACACAGAGACGTGTGGTGCAGTTCGGGGTCTTTACTGATGGTATAACGCAGACCCTCCCAGGAGTACTGGCTAGCAGTAGAGGCCTGGTCAGTCTGAGAGCTAGCAGGATCTCCCCTTGGCCAGGTGGAGTTGTAGGACTCCCCGTCTCTTTGCACTCTTTCCTGGCTACCTTGCTGTGTGCGGGTAGAAGTAGCCCACGTCCCTGAGTATACCGTGTGGTGCTCACCCGTATGGTCGGTGACTTGGGGCCTTCCGTTAGCCTCCGCTTCACGATGGCAGTGCTGGTCCCTTGCTTGTGACCGTGCCTCCGGGCTTCTATGGCCAGAGGACATGGAATCCCCTGCCGGTTGGATTCTGCTGCTGGACCTGGATGTCCCCACAGCCTAGGACTCCGTGTCCGGGTTTAGTGTCTTCAGCCAAGGCGAGCTTTCTAGCTTCCATCCTCTGGCACTCGCTCCTGCTCCTACAGAGCTTCTAGTTCTCGCTTTCCCTCTCCAGGCTCTGACTCTCAGACTCTGTCTGTCCTAATCCCGCCCCAGACCCAGTTTATAAGGGCAGATTCCTCCCCTCCCAGGTCTGGGCGGGCAGTGTTGCATGCTTAGGGCTCCTGACCAGAGAAACCTTCCACTTGCTCTCAGACATAATATTTCTATTACTGTGGCAACCAGACCCCTGGGGTGCCACACATCCTTATCATAAAAATCAGCATCAGAAGTATACAAAAGAACATCTAAACAAGTCGGATGCATTTTGGAAACAAGTACTGTGGACCGATGAGGTTAAAATAGAACTCTTTGGCCTCAATGATCATAGGTATGTGTTGAGAAAAAGGGCACAGAATTTCAGGAAAATAATATCTCGCCAATCATTAAGCATGGGGGTGGATCAATCATTGCTTTGGGGTTGTGTTGCAGCCAATGGCACGAGGAACATTTAACGGGTAGAGGGAAGAATAGATTCAATGAAATTTCAGTATAATCTCTTTTTATTGAAATAGAAATAGACATTAACATATATAACATACATTAATAAATGCCGGTGTTTAGTCATCATGGCGATCAAAATAACATATTCTCTATCACTTCTCTGATAAGACTTGTACACCTCTTATCTAATAATGTAAATGACTCGCCCCCTGGGCCGTGGGGCTCTCGGAGTCGGGCAACAGGGCAATAATGGGGGTAGTAGTGGCAACCCGGTCCGTGGCTCAGGGTGGTCAGACCAAATGTTGTGGCAGTCTATTTATATGGTTTTGCAATGTCCGACTACGCCACCCGTGGATTGCGGCTATTATGAACCGCCGCTGCAAGGCAGTCCCCTGAGGCTGATGGTGTGTGCAGCTGAGATAGTATAACTCCCCACGGGAAGAGTGTAGCCTCAGGGCAGTGTAGTAGATGGTGGGGGTGATGGTGCAGGGAGTCCCAGTACCGTTAGTGCTGGCAAAGTAAGAAGCACAAAGACAACATGTTACAGTCCAGGGTCTTTTACTCACAGTTCGTATACTCCAAGCCACTTCTGTACAGGTAGTGACTGCCCAAGCCATGCCACGTCCACCAGGTGAGGGGCTCGGTCAACTCCCAGGCAATTCAGGAGCATGGCACAGGACCCCCTTCTGTCCTTTCTCTGGCTCGTGCCCCATCAGTGACCAAACTTCTGTCCAGCTGCAGCGGATTTATGCGGGAAAACGTGGGCCCCGTTTCCCGCTATCCTATATGGTGCCTTCCTAGCAGGTTTAGTGAGGGGTCGCACCAATATATGATCACGACCTCCGGTTCTTGGCTGAGGATTATTTGCCTCCACCAACTTGGGATCCGGTACCCTTTCCTTGCCTGACCCGTCACCCGTAATTTCCTGGGTCCTTAGGGTCCCTTCTTCCTTTGTGTTCCTGGGCCTTTCTCTTCGGTTCCTTTCTCTTTCTGCTCTGTTCCTTTCTTTCTCTCCCTCTCGCCCTGCCCGTGTTCTAGGCCTGGCTCTGGAGCAGAACTCCAGCGGAGCCTCTGCTCCCCTCCTACTCCACTCTCACTTCCTCCTCACAGACTCAACTTCTCTCTACTCTTTTAGAACTAAGATGGTGCCCACCTTATATACCTCCTCCTCTGTGTCTGAGCCCAGGTGACCTGCAACCAATGAGCTCCATCCTATGCCCAGAAACCAGCCCCTATCTGCTCCCACATCACTAGGGTCCCCCCCCCCTCCACTCCAGCCAGGGACATAGTCAGTCGTGCCTGCATACTAATGGGAGCACCGTAGAGCTGTCCCCCGGAAATGAGGAGTGTATATGTGTGCAGCTAACTGAGCCCTGGTCCATACTACATCCTTAGCCGGGAGTGGAATACCACACCTCTGGCAGAGGTGCAATATCCCTGTAGCGGCCGAACCCTCGGGACGCTACATAAACATTACTTTTAATCATATCCAACAGTGCAGACAACTACATAAATCAACAATACAACAGTACAAAAAGAAAAAGAGAAAAAAGAAAAAAATGAAGGGGTGGTGAGGGGGGAAGAGGAAAAAGAGAAAGAAAGATAAGAAAGGAGGGTAGGATTAGTAAATTGAAGAGGAGAAGGAGAACATAAACTAAGGCTCATTTTTAGACTCTCTAATTAGTTCCCAGCACCAACCCAGATCCAATTCACCAATTTATCAGTCTCTCACTCAAACAGCCTGTGAAACTCCGATGAGTCCTGAAACAGAATCCAGACACTCCAGATCTACCTGAATTTATCAGCACATCCATTAAAGTCAGCAGAAAGTTCCTCCATTCTGCAGATATTAAACATTTCATTTTTTTGAGATCCTATTGATGAGGGCAGGATAGAAAGCCGAGCTTTCTCAGGACGATTTTCGACCCTACTTCCGGTAATTAGATTATAATTGGAAAATATTTTTTCCCACAAAGGTTTGATCTTACTACACTCCCACCATATGTGAAGCATAGATCCTTTTTCCACTTTACATCGCCAACATAAGTCTGAGGCTGCCGGAAATATGGTGTGAAGTTTTACTGGATACTGGTACCATCTTGCCATAATTTTGAAATTTTTCTCCTGCGCATAACATGTGACCGACATTTTGTGTGTAAACAAGAATCCTTTTCCCCAATCTGTTGAAGATATGACTACCCCCAATTCTTGTTCTCACATGTGTTGAAATTGTAACTTTCCTGAGATACTTTCCCCAATCAAATAATTATAAAGCAGTGATATTATATGATTGGGGGGAGATTCCTGTAAGAATAACCTCTTAAAAGAAGATGGTATACACTGGAATGGGGGTGCCAACCTCTGAGAAAACAAGAATGATTGCAACTGTAAGTATTCCATCCACAGCAATTTTCTAGACAGAGACCTATCCTGTAATGTATTGAATGACGGTATTTTACCATTTTCTAATATATGTAGGAGGCGAGTGTCCTCCATAGCTCTCCATCCCAAGAAAGATTCTCTCAGATATCCAGGAGGAAAGGAAAGATTAGAGAAAAGTGGCGTACGAGGGCTGAATGTTCTAGAGCAGGGTTCCCCAACTCCAGTCCTCAAGGCCCACCAACAGGTCATGTTTTCAGGATTTCCTTAGTATTGCACAGGTGATGGAATTATTGCCTGTGCAGGTGATGCAATTATCACCTGTGTAATACTAAGGAAATCCTGAAAACATGACCTGTTGGTGGGCCTTGAGGACTGGAGTTGGGGAACCCTGTTCTAGAGGGATGGTATTTTTTCAGAGTTGCATGCCAAATTTTAATTGTTCCACTAGTCAATTTTGTCAAGCCTCCTATCGAGAAAACATCAGAGGCAAAAAGCCAAGGAAGGTGCTTCAAAGGAACACCCACCCCTTCCTGCTCAATAGTGACCCATTGTTTTGTCAGAGAGTTGACATGCCAGTCTATTTTTACTACTTATTTATGCACTGTGCACTTTAGCATCTCAATGGAGTTTCTTGATACTTTACACTTTTGTAGCTGGGTTATGGCATATGCTTGACATACCCATACCCTTACTTACCCCAATTATTGATTCTTAAACTTTCTAGTATGTGGTTATTCAGTTTGTGGTATCTCTCTTATTAGCTTACTACCAATGTATTTATGCCATTCTCTTCACTGTGTATGTTTTTTATATCTTGCATTAATAATAAACTTTGTTTTTTTTTTGCATATGAATGTTCGTATACGTCATTTTTTCTTTATGAGTTGCTCTTGGAGACGTTGAACAGATTCTGATTGTTCTATCATAGAGAATTAACTATATATGTGGTCTTGGTGGTCAACCTATTTGCCTCAGGAAGAAATCAATGCGACTATATGAGCCATGGGTAGGAGAAAAATATGTATAATCCTTACCCTGAGGATTTAAAATGCAGCAAACATCTGTCAACCTGAGGGCATGGATGACCCATTTCAATGAACGAAGCTGTCTCAGAGGGACGACACCCCTTCCTGAGGAGGAGTTTAACGCGGGATTCCATGTGAAGTTGAAGTCTCCACCTGCAATCAGAACTCCGTCTGCAAAATCAGAGAGGGACGTTAAAAAGGACCTACATGTGCAGATCTGATCTTTGTTAGGGAGGTACCAGTTTGCTATTCTATATCTTGATTCTGCTATTTTGAGTTTGAGGAACACATATCTGCCTTGATCATCAATGAGAGAGTCTATGAGAGTATAGGCCAACGACTTGTGTATGGCTATGGATACACCCTTAGAGCGTGAATCCGGATTAGTGCTGTGGAACCACGGAGAGTAATACCTATCTCCAAAAACAGGCATATGCCCAGTTTTAAAGTGCATTTCCTGTAACATAAGAAACTGGACTCTTTGTTTGTGCCTAGAGTACAAAATTTGTGAACGTTTCTGTGGGACATTAAAGCCTCTTACATTCAGTGAGCCTACTTTAACAGAGGACATGATTACCAAGGGGGACGAAAGGAGTGGGGCAAGAAGGAAAACGGAAATACACAGAAAACTAAGAAGAAATTACGGGATATATAAAATAAAAACCAAAACAAAATTATATAACAAAATGAAAGCAAAACAATCTGATGAGAGGAAATAAGTATATTTTACACCTGCACAGCAGAGTGTAAACCCCCCTGGAAGGATGGGCTTTCTACTGGGGAGCCCCCCCCCCCCCAAACCAGACATCAGGCCATACCATTTTGTCTTAAAACCTATGATAGAAAAGCAGCCAAAAGCTGTCAAAGATTAGCATCTACTTATCATTATATTAAACGTTGAATCAGTATATCACATATCCTTATGGAATAATATCCATATTGTCCAAGAACGGAATATTATTGACATAATATAATCAAATCTTATTATTGAGAGCCAGTCATATAAATGAATTATTCGTAATTAGAGATGAGCGTTGTTCTACTCGAACTGTTCACCAATCTCAAATTCGAGCTGTTTTGGGCGGTGTTCGAGCCGTTCGGCGAACACGAACAATTTGAGAAAAATTCGGCTGTTCGAGGTTATGTTCGATAACTGTTCGTGCACCAAAATCATAACTGGATTTTTTCTCAGTAATGATGAAAATTAATGTTAATACGCAGTTTGAGTGTACAGCGGGGCGGGGGGAGGGGCAGGGGATGGATCTCTGCAGGAACAATGAAGATCTCCATTTTTTTTTCTCTTTCCCGCATTTGCAGTGGGGAGGTGCAATCTGTCAGCCTATCAGCAGCGCACACACGGAGCGAAGTGCTTTTTTTCACACAAGCAAGGGCATGTGTGATTGGCAGTGTATGTCACATGTCCTTGCCCTATAAGACCAAGCCATTTTCCCCGTTGCCACCATTTTCTCACTGCTGCAGCTGCGTGTTAGACGGCACCGCTGTTGCTGTGTGCGCTATACCTTGTTAATTTCAAGCCAATTTTCGCACAAATATACAGATAGCTTGGGAGTAGGGAATAGTTGTGATTGCAGTCCTTTTAAGGACTAGGTTACAGCATTTCCTACGACTTTTATCAGGCAGGTCTGTGCTCTTAAATAGATAGATTGTGGGAGTAAAGACTAATTGTAATTGGAGTCCTTTTCAGGACTAGGTTACATCAGTTCCTATCAGTTTTTGCCAGGCAGGTCTGTGCCAGTGCTGTGCAAGTTTTTTTCACAGCATTTGGCTGAATCTAGCAAAGCTAATCCTTTTTGGCCTATTGCAGAGTGTGTTAGTCAGTGGAGTAGCCTATCTGTGTTGCAAGATATACCACCTGTGTATAGAATACCCATTTTTTTACTGCACCTAGCGAAGTAAAATCTTTTGGGCATAGCATCATTCTATTAGTCCATCTATACTGACCTCCATCAGGTTGCAAACTGAATATAATTTTTTTCTGCATCTAGCTCTGAAAAAATATTTGGGCTTCTAGCAGTGTGTGGGACTTGGTCTATTAGTCCATCTATACTGACCTCCATCAGGTTGCAAATTAAAAATAATTTTTTTCTTCATTTAGCTCTGAAAAAATATTTGGGCTTCTAGCAATGTGTGGGACTTGTTCTATTAGTCCTTCTATACTGACCTCCAGCAGGTTGCAAATTGAATATAATTTTTTTCTGCATCTAGCTCTGAAAAAATATTTGGGCTTCTAGCGGTGTGTGGGACTTGGTCTATTAGTCCATCTATACTGACCTCCATCAGGTTGCAAATTAAAAATAATTTTTTTCTGCATCTAGCTCTGAAAAAATATTTGGGCTTCTAGCAGTGTGTGGGACTTGGTCTATTAGTCCATCTATACTGACCTCCATCAGGTTGCAAATTAAAAATAATTTTTTTCTTCATTTATCTCTGAAAAAATATTTGGGCTTCTAGCAGCGTGTGGGACTTGTTCTATTAGTCCATCTATACTGACCTCCATCAGGTTGCAAATTAAAAATAATTTTTTTCTGCATCTAGCTCTGAAAAAATATTTGGGCTTCTAGCAGTGTGTGAGACTTGGTCTATTAGTCCATCTATACTGACCTCCATCAGGTTGCAAATTAAAAATAATTTTTTTCTGCATCTAGCTCTGAAAAAATATTTGGGCTTCTAGCAGTGTGTGGGACTTGGTCTATTAGTCCATCTATACTGACCTCCATCAGGTTGCAAATTGAATAAAAAAATTTTCTGCATCTAGCTCTGAAAAAATATTTGGGCTTCTAGCGGTGTGTGGGACTTGGTCTATTAGTCCATCTATACTGACCTCCATCAGGTTGCAAATTAAAAATAATTTTTTTCTGCATCTAGCTCTGAAAAAATATTTGGGCTTCTAGCAGTGTGTGGGACTTGGTCTATTAGTCCATCTATACTGACCTCCATCAGGTTGCAAATTAAAAATAATTTTTTTCTTCATTTAGCTCTGAAAAAATATTTGGGCTTCTAGCAGTGTGTGGGACTTGTTCTATTAGTCCTTCTATACCGACGTCCAGCAGGTTGCAAATTGAATATAATTTTTTTCTGCATCTAGCTCTGAAAAAATATTTGGGCTTCTAGCGGTGTGTGGGACTTGGTCTATTAGTCCATCTATACTGACCTCCATCAGGTTGCAAATTAAAAATAATTTTTTTCTTCATTTAGCTCTGAAAAAATATTTGGGCTTCTAGCAGTGTGTGGGACTTGTTCTATTAGTCCTTCTATACTGACGTCCAGCAGGTTGCAAATTGAATATAATTTTTTTCTGCATCTAGCTCTGAAAAAATATTTGGGCTTCTAGCGGTGTGTGGGACTTGGTCTATTAGTCCATCTATACTGACCTCCATCAGGTTGCAAATTAAAAATAATTTTTTTCTGCATCTAGCTCTGAAAAAATATTTGGGCTTCTAGCAGTGTGTGGGACTTGGTCTATTAGTCCATCTATACTGACCTCCATCAGGTTGCAAATTAAAAATAATTTTTTTCTGCATCTAGCTCTGAAAAAATATTTGCGCTTCTAGCAGTGTGTGGGACTTGGTCTATTAGTCCATCTATACTGACCTCCATCAGGATGCAAATTAAAAATAATTTTTTTCTTCATTTAGCTCTGAAAAAATATTTGGGCTTCTAGCAGTGTGTGGGACTTGTTCTATTAGTCCTTCTGTACTGACCTCCAGCAGGTTGCAAATTGAATATAATTTTTTTCTGCATCTAGCTCTGAAAAAATATTTGGGCTTCTAGCGGTGTGTGGGACTTGGTCTATTAGTCCATCTATACTGACCTCCATCAGGTTGCAAATTAAAAATAATTTTTTTCTGCATCTAGCTCTGAAAAAATATTTGGGCTTCTAGCAGTGTGTGGGACTTGGTCTATTAGTCCATCTATACTGACCTCCATCAGGTTGCAAATTAAAAATAATTTTTTTCTGCATCTAGCTCTGAAAAAATATTTGGGCTTCTAGCAGTGTGTGGGACTTGGTCTATTAGTCCATCTATACTGACCTCCATCAGGTTGCAAATTAAAAATAATTTTTTTCTGCATCTAGCTCTGAAAAAATATTTGGGCTTCTAGCAGTGTGTGGGACTTGGTCTATTAGTCCATCTATACTGACCTCCATCAGGTTGCAAATTGAATAAAAAAAATTTCTGCATCTAGCTCTGAAAAAATATTTGGGCTTCTAGCGGTGTGTGGGACTTGGTCTATTAGTCCATCTATACTGACCTCCATCAGGTTGCAAATTAAAAATAATTTTTTTCTGCATCTAACCCAGCCAATAGTTTTGGCCTAATACCACAGTTTGGCCACTCAGCTCTGCTCGGTTACCATCCATTGTTTTTTTGTGCAAACAACTCCAGAGTTGTGAATTAGTTAACCACCAAAATGAGTGGAAAAAGGCCTGCTGCTGGTGGAAAGGGGAATAGGCGTGTTGGGAAGGGGAAAAAAGGTTGTGTCCGTGGGGTAGGTGCAGAAGAAAGACCATCTTCCAGCCAAACTAAAATGTCTACTTCTTTTAGCGGACAATGTGATAAGATCCCTTTCTTACGGCCACGCCAATCGCTACAAATTCCAGATGAGGCACAAAAACAGCAGGTGCTTCAACGGATATCAAGTGCTCCTTTAAGTGGGCTCTCCTCCACATCAACTTCAACATCACAAATACTCCAGTCCTCAAAGGTGTCACCCAAATCGCACTTGCTTCCTCACAGCTCCTAAATCTCCAGCTGCCCGTCTGAGTATGAGGTAGAACAGATGGTTGAGTCTGCAGAGCTGTTTACTCATACTATAGCCTGGGAATCAGAGGTCGACTCCAGCGCTTCTGTGAATCCAGACGAGGAAATGATCTGCACTGATGCCCAGAATCTTTATGAGTCGGATCCAGGACCAGACGCAGAAGGTTCTGACCATAATGTAGACCCTCATTCCCAAACTGTAACTCCTGTTGGTGGAGACAATGAGGAAGACGATGATAAGACTCAAATACCTGATTGGAGCGACAACTTTAGTTTTTTGTCAGGGCAGGAACAGGTTGGCTCTGAGGACGACGGGTGTGATAACGCACAGGGTGATGATGATGAGGTCGGAGATCCCACTTACTGTCAACCCACAGTCAGCCAAGAGATGAGGTCAGCAGAGGAGGTGGAGGAAGATGCTAGTGACGATGAGGTCAGGTTGCGCCTTCCTGGACAGAGACGTAGTACTGGAAGCACGTCAACAACTGCATCCTCAAACACAACTCTGCCTCTCACCACAAGTCGTGGTGGCTCTTCAGGTCGCATGGGTGCTAAGCCTTGCATAGCCTGGGCATTTTTTCAGATCGATAAAGATGACCCAACTCGTGTTATCTGTAACATTTGTCAGCAAAAGCTAAGTAGAGGCCAAAAAATACATAGTTTGAGTACTTCATGCATGAACCGGCACATGGACATGAAGCATAAGTTGCAGTGGGAAGCTCAGTGTGCTACAATGCGGTCTAGCCGGCCGGGCCAACCACCGTCTGCCATATCTTGTGCATCCGCGGCCTCTTCATCCTCTGTGACTGGGGGGACAGCAGTCACACCTGTTTTGGGGCGCAGACCTGCCACCTCTTTACCCGCAACAGCCAGCGTGATTGGCAGGTCATCATTTTCTTTGGAGGTGGTAACACCAGCTGGTCTTGAGCGCTGTACGACATCGATAGCACCACCTTTGGATCAAGGCAACCTAACATGTCCGCCTGCATCTTCCTCACAGACCGGCAGTTTGCCGGGGACACGCTTATCAACCCCGTCTAAGCACAATAGCCAGCCCTCGGTCCCTCAGATGTGGACAAGTAAAAGACCATTTCCTCCTAGCCATGAGAAAGCTAAGAGGTTGAATTTCACCATCTGCAAGCTCTTGGCTACAGAAATGCTGCCTTTCCGCCTAGTGGACACAGAGGATTTTCGAGACCTTATGTCCGTCGCAGTGCCCCAGTACCAGATGCCCAGTCGGCACTACTTCTCAAAGAAAGGTGTGCCTGCGCTCCACCAGCATGTCGCACACAACATCACCGCTTCTTTGAGAAACTCTGTGTGTGACAGGGTGCATTTCACCACAGACACTTGGACGAGTAGGCATGGACAGGGGCGTTACATGTCGCTGACTGGGCACTGGGTAACTATGGTGACAGCAGGACAAGGGGCTGCTGTCCAAGTCTTGCCGTCCCCACGAGTTGTGCGTCAATCCTCTTTATGTCATTTTTCCTCCACTGCTTCTGCCTCCTCAACCTCCTCTCGGTCTTCCACCTGCACCCAAAGCCTGTCTGGTCATGCCACAAGCTTTCTAACTGCGCAGAAGGGATCCTGCACACCTCCTTACTATGCTGGCAGTAGGGCTCAACGTCATCAGGCGGTTTTTACATTGAAATGTCTGGGAAATGTGAGTCACACAGCTGAGGAGTTGTGGTCAGCTCTGGAGAACCAATTTCATGAATGGTTGTCTCCACTGGACCTGAAACCAGGGAAGGCCGTGTGCGACAATGCTGCAAACCTGGGTGCGGCCCTTCGCCGGGGCAATGTCACACACGTGCCTTGTATGGCTCACGTGTTGAACCTGGTTGTCCAGCAATTTTTAGCCCACTATCCCAGACTAGATGGCCTTCTGCAGAGGGCACGATCGCTGTGTGCTCACTTCCGCCGTTCGCATCCCGCAGCTCAGCGACTTACATCTCTACAGAAGTCGTTGGGCCTGCCACTTCACCGGCTAAAATGCGATGTGCCTACCCGGTGGAATTCAACTCTGCACATGTTGCAGCGACTGTGGCAGCACCGACAAGCCCTGGTGCAATACGTTCTGACGTATAGCCTGGGCCAACGAGATTCAGAGGTGGGGCAAATCACGCTGGAGGAGTGGTCTCAGATCAGGGACCTATGCACCCTTCTGCACAGTTTTGAAATGGCGACGAAGATGTTTAGTGCTGACGATGCCATTATCAGCATGCCTATTCCGGTGATTTACATGCTGGAGCACATGTTAAACAGAATTCGGAGTCAGGTGGTGGCACAAGAGGAGGTGGAGGAAGTAGAGGAGGAGGAGTTGTATGCGGAAGGGCTAACATCTGCAAGGTCCAGACGGTCGGCAGCACCAGGGCGGCAGGCATGTGAGGGTGGGGGAGATGATTTTACCAGGGCGCATGGTAGCAGCCAAACTAGTGAGGAAGGTGCAGGAGCCCAGGAAGAAGTGGAGGACGAACTGATGGAAGACTCATCAGATGAGGGAGACCTTGATCACATTTCTGTTGTGCGAGGTTGGGGGGAGAGGACAGAGGAAGGAAGCATGATTGTTACCTCGCCACCAACACAACAGGGACTTGGTGCTCCTGGATGCGCAACACACATGAGTGCCTTCTTGCTGCACTACCTGCAACATGACCCTCGAATTGTGAGAATTAGAAATAATCCTGACTACTGGGTTGCCACACTGTTAGATCCCCGGTACAAAAGTAAATTTGCAGAAATTATTCCTGCCATAGAAAGGGATGCACGCATGCAGGAGTATCAGCAGAGACTGTTGCAGAATCTTACATGTGCTTTTCCACAAAATACCAGTGGTGCACGTAGTGAATCTCACAGTTCCAACTTGCCAACCGTGGTCTGTATGGAATTGTTCAATAAAGGGCCCAAAATTAAGATAACATAGATGGGAGAGGTCTCTATGAATAGGAATTCCTAAGTATTTGATACCCTGTGAGGGCCAGGCAAAGGGAAAGTTGGACTGGATGGAATCCTATATGGATTTAGGGAGGGAGACATCGAGGGCCTCAGACTTCGCTGCATTGATTTTAAAATTTTACCATGTAACAAAGTGATCTATTTCAGCCATAACAGCAGGGATGGATATATGTGATTGAGTGATATATACTAGGACATCATCAGCAAATAGAGAGCACTTGTACTCGGTGCCTCCCACCTCAATCCACCTAATATTGGGGTTATGGCGAATTGATGAGAGCAGGTGCTCCGTCACTAGGATGTATAAGAGAGGGGACAGAGGACATCCCTGCCTTGTCCCATTGGTGATTGTGAAAGGTGATGAAAATGTTCTGACGCACCCCCTGGGCCTTGGGACACCCGGAGCCGGACCCTTTTTGGTGGATGCTGGTGGTTGTAGTCTTCGTGGCGGCGATCCGGTTCCGTGGCTCAGGGCGGTCAAACCAGTGGCGGAACTATTTATGTGGTTTTGATGTTTAAATGTCCGACTACGCCACCCGTGGATTGCGGTCAGAGTGAACCGCCGCTACAGGGCAGACCGCTAAGGCTGGTGTTGTGGGTGCAGCAGAGCGTAGCATAACTCCCCACGGGAGGAGTATAGCCTCAGGGCAGTGTATGCGGAGGATGGGGGTGATGGTGCAGGGCAGCAGCAGTAACGACACGGAGTCAGTGATGCAGTTCAGGGCCTTTACTCACAGTTCTTATTATCCAGACCACGTCTGCAGGTAACGGCTGCCCACGTCGTACTGTGCTCACCAGGTGAGGGGCTCAGACAACTCCCAGATAACTTTGGAGCGCTTCACAGGACCCCCTTTGTGTGTCCTTTGTCTGGCCTTTCTTACCAACACTTCTGTCCGGCTGCCTCGGGCCTCCTCTTGGTAAACTTGGCGCCAGTTTCCCTGACCCTATGTGGTGCCTTCCTAGCGGGTGGAGCAAGGGGCTGCGCCACATAAAATGTCAGAGCCTCCGGTTTCTAGCTGAGGGTCGTTTCCTGCCTCCACTAGTTCGGGGACCGGTCTCCCCCTTTGGCCTGACCCCTCCACGCAGGTGGATTCGGGCGTGCGGTGGCGACTCGCCCGTCCGCACCCCTGGGATCCCTTCATTCCTCGCTCCTGGAGCCTTCTCCGCTCCTCTTCCTTCCTTCTCCCTCTTGCAGGCCTGGGCCTCTGTTACTAGGCCCGCCTCCGGAGCAGAGCTCATGCAGAGCCCCTGCTCCCTGCCACTTCTGCTCAGACTTCTCTGCACTGAACTAAGATGGTGCCCACCTTTTATACTCCCTTCTCAATGCACCCAGGAACTGCTTCCTCCCTGCTCCTGCACTGCAGGGTTCCCCTTCCTCAGTGTTCCCTCCCCCCACTCCAGCCAGGGACAGGGACTGTCGTGCCCATCTCAGGGGCATATTGGTCGCCCTGCCCCACGGCAATGTGGTGTAATGCATGCAGGTGTCGGGTCCTGATCCACACTCCATCCTTATCTGAGAGTGAGATATCACACCTCTGGGTGAGGTGCAATACGTCTGTAGCAACCGAGCCCTCGGTGCTACAGTTCCATTTATCTTCAGCCTAGGTGACGTATTGTGATACAGGGCCATGATTTTGGCTATAAAAGGGTCCCCTAGACCCCTACCCCAAGCTTTTTAAGAGAATCATATATGGCGTGCCAGGAGACTCTATGGAATGCTTTCTCAGCATCCAACGAGAGTATCTACTTACAAATTTTTAACTGCATCTAGCCCAGGAAATACTTTGTGCCTAGTAGCAGTGTCTGCTAGTCAGCGGATTATCCCGGCTGTTAAGCAAGCTACACCACCTGTAGTTTGGACACTTAATTTTTTCAAAGGAAATGCTTCGGGACCACGGGATACTTAGTGAACAGCATCAGGAGGCACCCCAAGGCATAGGGGCTGGGACTGGCACTAGGATGCCTTGCGGTGGACAGCCGAGCTTGATCCTTATAAAAGCTTTTTAACTGCAGCAGCTTTAGTGGATGCTACTGGAGCTGGAATTACGCGGCTGCTGGCATGAGACTTGCCCTCCAATAGATCCTTGTAAATGGATTTAAAGTGTATTCATTCAAATTAGAGGGACAATTTAAATTAAAAAGCTTAGAGCTGCCTCCACCACAGGGGGGCTCTCTCGACCCACCAGCGGACAGGCACCAGTATTGGGAGAGGGGGGCTGGCCGTCAGGGTTCACCACGGCTCTGGCACAAACCCGGCGACACGGAGGTGGCATGGGCAGGAGCGGACTGGCCGTCTCGGCTTCTCACTTTTTGGATTTTAGAAGGGCATGACATGCCTATATCTGTGTCTCCCCCTCCTTTTACTCCTCCACCTCTTTTCTTTTCGCATGACTATATGTACTTGTCACTTTTCCATGTGTTAGTTGTGTCTTCTGAGCAGTTTGTCAGCTTTTGGACACCTTTGAAGGTGTTTTCTATGTGTTTCTATGTGTTTTTGTTTGCCTGCCATTGGTTTTAACGGTGTTCGAAGGTGTTCGACGAACAGTTCGACGAACAGTTCGGCGAACACACGGGTGTTCGACGAACCGAACCGAACTCGAACACTACGGGGGTGGCTCAACACTATTCGTAATATCAACTATACTCATTGCTGAAAACATTTTAGAGGAATATAACACTCTAATATCTTTCACAAGATTGACTAGCGCTGAAGGCTAGCGTATTGACCACAGGATCCATTTGTAATACACGATTCAATCTGGGGAGTGAGGGATATGTTTTCCATTGTTCCCTCTCCTGACTTCTTCTCTGGATTTGTTTCTTGTCGCTCTTTATGGTCATGGATTGAGATCCGACTTGGGGCCTCCTGGGAGACTCGGCCAATCCTCTGTTGGTATAGATACGTGGGGAATCCCCAAACCTGTAACAAAAGCCGGAATGTCTCCAGGGCAACGTATCACATGTAAAGCCCCTGAATGGCGGACCTGTAGACAGAAAGGGAAACCCCAAGAGTATAGAATGTTCTGCTGTCTCAGAACCTCTAATAGAGTCTTTAATGCCTTCCTCTTCTGTAGTGTGTGGCGCGATAGATCAGACATGAGTTGTATAGGATATTCTTGATATAAAATAGAGTCACATCATGAGGTTTTGTCGCATCAGAGGATCTGGGGCCCAAGGACCTATAAGCCCTATCTAGCTCCAACTCATTCTCTAAGGGCAGACCCAAGATAGAGTTAAACAAATGACGTAGTGTCTCATCCAGTTCATGGTGTTCAGTTGTCTCTGTAAATCCTCTAATCCTAATATTGTTGCGCCTTCCACTGTTTTCAATATCATCTATCAAATCTGTTAGGTATTCCAGTTGGTATGAGTGAGAAGACAAAGTTTGTTCCTGAGAATTTACTTGTTGAGCAATGGATGCTGTATGTGATTCAGCAGCAGACACTTTTTCTGTTAACTCTTGCATGTCCCCTCTAAGGGAGGCTGCTTCAGCCCTGTAAGAGGACTCCAGTCTAGACATATAATTCTCCATGTGCCTCTGGTTGGAAAAGCTCGTATTCGATCTCTGAGGTCTCTCCACACTGCCTCACATTGTAATGAGTCATCCTGTTGGCTCTCCTCTGAGCAGCCAGGGGAAGAAGAATGTAATAATGCAGGGAAGGAGCCTCTCTCAGGGGAACTCCGGGCATCAGTGTGTGACTATGGCCTCTGGACCCGCAGCAGAGATAAGTACTGCCAATCTGGTGTGTCCAGGGGCCGGGGCACCAAGTGATCCTCTACCACGCACCTGAACTCCGAAGGCGCAAAGCCGGAATCTGCCATCTTGGACTGAGGGAGAGCCCCCGCAGCAGCAACAAGGCCTCCCGCGTCTCCCCAAGTCCAGGAAGCCAGGTCCGAGTCCTCCGCCGATGAAGGTATCGTCCGCTCTGCTAATGTTGATGTGGGGGAGCATTTACCCCAGGACCTTTGGACCTCCGATGCAGGAGATGAGGAGCGCTAGGCAGGGACAGCCGATGCCATCTTAGATCCCACTCTTGCAGGAGAGGCAGATGCTGCAATTTCTTAGGTAGCGGGTAATATTTGTTGGAGGGACCCGCTGAGTACTCACACTGGTCTGCATTATATTCTTCTTTTTTGCCGGCATTGGAAGTGTTTTGACCTGATTTGAAGTGATAGGCATGCCCTGAAGCTGGTCTAGGGATGGGAGCAGACAACCATGCGACTTCACTCCTCCATAGCCAGGCCACGCCCCCCCATTCAAAGAAATTTCAACAAATTCTTGATGTAAACATTAAGATTTGAGAGTCCTCAGTGGCTGATACCTTTTAATGGTTAACTGAAAAGATGGTAACAAGTTGCAAGCTTTCGAGACTACTCAGGTCTCTTCATCAGGCATAGTATGACACAAAATCTGAAGAGTCACATATTTATACACAATAAGACACAGAAATAATGAAATAGATGAGACAGGTAATGTAAAGCAGAGCTATTACTGTGGGAGAAAGGTAAACAGTTCTGGCTGTAAATATTGGTTTAGTTCATAGATAAGGACTGTGAAAGTTTTATTGTCTAATGATTGACATTTCGAGGGTTATGATGACCCCAAAGCTCTGTGAAGCTCATTCCTTAGTTGATGTAAGTAAAGAAAGCAAAGAAAGGAGCACAAATAGCGCTGTTATCCAATAGACAGCAGTAAAGATAAAAGGGAAATTGCTCACCTCTGTGAGAATTCCAGAAGACCCTTAAACCGCAGGGGTTAAACGAAATCACAGAAGTTTTTCTTTGAGAATTCCAGCAGTCACTTTTTACACCTCCCCAGTTCTTTTTCAATACCCAACATATAGCCACCTCTCCCCAAATCCACACTCCTGTTATCACCGCCCACATTATAGCCTTCCAGTTACCTCTCACCACTCTTACAGCTCTGTTTTTCAGCTGACAAAACAAATCAGGAGCCCTAGTGTAGCGGGCTATGTGCCTAGCGTGACTGTACACAGCAACTTGAGCAAGTATTTAAGTTCTATCCCTCCATGGTTCATCATGATTAATATGAAAATTATTGGTATGAAAAGGTCATTTCAAATCTCAGGGAGATAGAAAAATTTGACACCTTCAGAGCAGGAATGAATGTGTTGCATGGATTTATGTCATTCTACATCAACTAAGGAATGTGCTCCTCAGAGCTTTGGGGTCATCATAACCCTGGACCAGACCTCAATCACTGGACATTAAAACTTTCACGTTCCTTATCTATGAACTAATCCAATATTTACAGCCAGAACTGTTTACCTTTCTCCCACAGTAATAGCTCTGCTTTACATTACCTGTCTCATCTATTGCATTATTTCTGTGTCCTATTGTGTATAAATATGTGACTCTTCAGATTTTGTGTCATACTATGCCTGATGAAGAGACCTGAGTAGTCTCGAAAGCTTGCAACTTGTTACCATCTTTTCAGTTAACCATTAAAAGGTATCAGCCACTGAGGACTCTCAAATCTTAATATTTTTCTAATAATTTTTCCATGGCTAGCACAGTACAAAAATATATATTTTCCCTGATGTAAACATAACACCATCTGTAATAAGCTAAAGTTGAAAAGAGGATGGCTTCTACAAATGGATAATGATCCTAAACACCTCAAAATCAAGATCTTCACTGGTAAAGCCCCCCACTCATAACACATTAGGTAGCTGTCAGCCAAAAGATTGTTCAACTGACAGCCATCTCTTCTGAGCCCCTTATATACAAGAACGCTCAGCTTGGCTCCTGTGTTCTCTATGAGAGCGACTAATAAACTCCACTGTCAGCAGCTTATCTGCTGGAAAACAGAATGAGCTACCATTGGAAATACAACATGCAGGCTCCTTCTCTCCTCCAACATCATCTGTAGGGTACGTTCATATGACTGTATTGTCGTTCCCAGTGCTTTCCGTGAAAAAACTGACAGAACTAGACACAGACAGATCTAGGTCCATTGGGCTGTTTAGATAAGTGTTTAAAAAAAAGCAAGTGAAAAAAATCATAGCACGCATAGGTTCTTCCTTAAAATGGATGAGAGTAAGCCATTCAAGTCCAAAGGTGCACAAAAAAACAGATCCCATACAGATCATCCATATAGCTTCCATTTTTTTATGGATACATTTCCATTATTAACCTAGAAAACTGTATTTGGTCTTGTGAATGATAATAACTGTTGATGGAAAAGAAGGATGGTGTACAGACCACAACTGACCCCCAAACTGATGAAAATCATCCATTTTTCTGGATGAAAAGATAAATGTCCCTTTCTTGTCTGATGTCAGATTCTCGCTGCTCCACAGTCGGGGAATTCTGCTGGATTTTTTATTTTATAATGCATCAAATGTTTTCTCCTGGTGAAAGGTCTGGACTGCAGGCGGCCGGTTCTTCACCTGAACTCTTCCTCTTCGATGCCATGCTGCTGTGATGGATGTAGTATGTGGTTTAGCATTGTCTTGCCAAAATATACAAAAAAATAGATCCAACAAATACACAGAAAAAAAGTATGCAAAAAGAGGGATAACCTAAAAATCTAAAAATAGTCAATGCTTATTAACATGCAAGACATATTAAAAATATTTAAAAAGCACAAATGGCTGTAAGCCTGTAACATAAATTTTCCAGACCACAGCACTATAGTGCTAGGATCTACCCTGTCTGTCAATAAGGTAATTTAGGAACCCAAAAGTTAATACCACCTTAATACAGATATATTACTGTATAATGTACCAATAATATGAAAATTGTTACATCAATGACCCAGGCCCTAAAATAATGGCAAGTATTAAAGTGTATAGTGGGTTAAAGATATACACGCCCAATAAATAATGCACAAAAGCACAAAATAAAAGATGATAAAGAGGAGTGTATACAACAATTGTATGATAGAGTCAGAAAAGTTGCAGAAAAATCCTACTGCCGGCACAATAGCAAATAGCCACACAGAGTGATGGTAAATGTGAAGTTTGTGCCACCTGGGCCATAGATATAACAATTTTCAAATTATTGGTATAGCTGTGATTTGGGGTATATTATAATATACCTTTATTAAGGTGGTATCAACTTTTGGTTTCCTAAATTACCTTATTGAAAGACAGGGTAGATCCTAGCATTATAGAGCTGCGGTCTGGAAAATTTGTCATTTGTGCTTTTTAAATATTTTTAATATGTCTTGTTTGGCTTGTATGTTAATATACATTGACTATTTTTAGGTGATCCCTCTTTTTGCAACACCTCTGTATAAGGCTCATCATTGATCACTCCTTTCATGTGTAAGCTGCCCGTGTCAGAGGCTCTAATGCAGCCCCAGACCATCAGAGATGCAGGAACTAAGTGCTGATAACAAGCTGGATGGTCCCTCTACTCTGCAGTCTGCAGGACAAGGCGTCCACAGTTTCCATAAATAATTTCATATTTTTATTCATCCGACCTCAGAACAGTTAATATCTTCTGATCTGATTTCTATGTTCTGCAGTGAATATAATATGGCTAAAAGAGATTTCCAAATCATTACATTCCTGTTCTCTTTATACATTTACAGAGCGTCACAAGTTTTTTGGAATTGGGGTTGTAAATATATCTATAAATATTTCTATCTACATGTGTACATCCATCAGAATAACTGCTCTTAGCGATGTCACAATATCAGAGTTCTAGAATGTTGATGTCACACAAGTCATGAAGTCACAATATGAAGAACTGATAAAACTTCTGCTCACGGCCTCCTCCACTGAGGGTTATAGAATTTGTGGAGTGAGGATATTTTTGCAATTCTGATTGAGTGAGCAAAATGTCTGAGTATAAGCGCAAACGTCACTTTATTATTGAGTCTATTACAGAGAGCAGCGGTATTGATGACCAGGTGAGTGGCGGATTCTGGAGTATGTTGTCTATTTGAAATTCTGGAAATTTGAAGACTTTTTTTTACTTTTTATTATTTCCTTTTCCCAGTTACTGGTCAATAAAAAATGCCGCAGAGTTTTTGCGTCCGACACAGAGGACAGCAGCGGTGATGAGAATCTCCATCAGGTGAGCGCTCACTTCTCTCCAGCACTGTCTGCGGCTCTGGGGGTCTACTGGAGATCAGGGGACGCCCAATTCTGTGATTATGCCACTGTATCGCTGCTAATCCTTCATTCTCAAGGTCTTTATATTTCTTTATTTCAGTCTCATCCACTTATTTCAAGGTCTCCAAGGAGCCTTGAAGATGAAGATGGTGGCTCTGGTCCCCACCTGCTATACATAGAGTCAGGCATGTAATAAAGCGTCTGGAAGGATCATAAATTCCTTCCTGTAAAATAAGAAAATTAGATTTTTATTGATTAGGAAAACTGAACGACACAGAAGTAAATGACGATGTTTCTTCTTTTCTCCAGAGCCCAATTCTCCCCGATTCAGCTTTGTGCAGGAGGAGACAGCAAGGTAATGTATTCCTATATATCCGTTTTATCTGGGTCATGTTCATGATATCTGGTCGCTAGATGGCGCTATTATTAGCATATTTTCAGATAAGGTGTCAGCTGTGTGTCTGCAGGTCGTGTACGGTCTTAGTATATATCCAGTAGTGATGTGTGATCCTCTTTGATGCTTTGCTACCAGGAGACAGGAGCGTCCCATCAATTCCTGTTTCCTGAGAAATCTGTCTTCACCCACGTCCAAATATGTCACCGACTTCCGTAAGAACAAACAGGAGCTGGTACGACGTCTGTACAAGTTTTATAACAGGACCGTCTTTGAGAACCAGGTATTCAGTTATAACACACAGCTTGGAATAGGGTTATAGGGGATGAAGGTTTAGAGCTAGGGATAGTGTATCCAGTGTATATAGTATATACCTCTATATTCTGTATGTATAGGGTGATACGAGGCAAAGGGTTAGAGCTAGGGATAGTGTATCCAGTGTATATAGCATATACCTCTACATTCTGTATGTATAGGGTGATACGAGGCAAAGGGTTAGAGCTAGGGATAGTGTATCCAGTGTATATAGCATATATCTCTACATTCTGTATGTATATGGTGTTATGAGGCGAAGGGTTAGAGCTAGGGATAGTGTATCCAGTATATATGGTATATACTTCTATATTCTGTATGTATAGGGTGATACGAGGCAAAGGGTTAGAGCTAGGGATAGTGTATCCAGTGTATATAGTATATACCTCTATATTCTGTATGTATATGGTGATACGATCCGAAGGGTTAGAGCTAAGGATAGTGTATCCAGTGTATATAGTATATACCTCTACATTCTGTATGTATAGGGTGATACGAGGCAAAGGGTTAGAGCTAGGGATAGTGTATCCAGTGTATATAGTATATACCTCTATATTCTGTATGTATAGGGTGATACGAGGCAAAGGGTTAGAGCTAGGGATAGTGTATCCAGTGTATATAGCATATACCTCTACATTCTGTATGTATATGGTGATATGAGGCGAAGGGTTAGAGCTAGGTATAGTGTATCCAGTGTATATAGTATATACCTCTATATTCTGTATGTATATGGTGATATGAGGCGAAGGGTTAGAGCTAGGGATAGTGTATCCAGTGTATATAGTATATACCTCTACATTCTGTATGTATAGGTTGATAGGGGATGAAGGGTTACAGCTAGGGATAGTGTATCCAGTGAATATAGTATATACCTCTATATTCTGTATGTATATGGTGATACGAGGCAAAGGGTTAGAGCTAGGGATAGTGTATCCAGTGTATATAGTATATTCCTCTATATTCTGTATGTATATGGTGATATGAGGCGAAGGGTTAGAGCTAGGGTTAGTGTATCCAGTGTATATAGTATATACCTCTATATTCTGTACGTGTATTGTGATAGGAGGATAAAAGGTTACAGCTAGGGATGGTGTATTCAGTGTAAATAGCATATACCTCTATATTCTGTAGGTATGGGGTGATATGGGAGATAGTGAGTAGATGGTTAAAGATAGGGTTAGGGTATCCAGTGTACATAGTATATACCTCTATATTCTGTAGGTGTGGGGTAATATGAGGGATAATGAATGGATGGTTAGAGCTAGGATTAATGTATCCAGTATATATAGTATATACCTCTATAATCTGTAGGTATGGGGTGATATTGAAGATAGTGAATGGAGGGTTAGAGCAAGGTTAGTGTATCCAGTGTATATAGTATATACCTCTGTATTCTGTAGGTATGGGGTGATATTGAAGATAGTGAATGGAGGGTTAGAGCAAGGTTAGTGTATCCAGTGTATATAGTATATACCTCTATGTTCTGTAGGTATGGGGTGATGCGGGGGATAGTGAATAGAGGGTTAGAGCAAGGGTTAGTGTATCCACTATATACAGTATATACCTCTATATTCTGTAGGTATGGGGTGATGTGGGGGATAGTGAATAGAGGGTTAGAGCTAGGGTTAGTGTATCCACTATATACAGTATATACCTCTATATTCTGTATTTATACTTCCTCTGTAGCTTCCTGCATAAATGGACATCAGCTGGAATAAAAGGCTGCGTAAAACAGCTGGTCGCACTGGATTCCGGGAGAACAACGGGGACAGCTACGCCATCATCCAGTTATCGGATAAAGTCTGCGATTCAGCAGGTAGTCGTCACATCCGACACAATTTATAGATTAGCTGTGGTGAAATCTTCCCCAAATCTTTACTCCTGATTGTTATTATATCCTGCTTTGTCCTTAGAACGACTCCGAGACACAATGATCCATGAGATGTGTCATGCTGCCTGCTGGGTCATCGATGGCAATGGAGAACTTGCCCATCACCAACTATGGGAGCAGTATTGTGAGAAGGTCGCACAGATCCACCCTGACCTTCCACCCATTACTGTATTCCACAGTTGGGAGTACCACTACCCGGTGGTGTACCAATGCTCAGGGTGCCAGTACAGGTAAGATACGACTCAAATAAACTATGGACAGACGGGCGTCTGATACTGGTCGTGGGTGTATGTGCTACTACCACTGCTTGCTTCATGACTTCTGCAATCAATATGAAGGGGCTCTGTCATTGATGTTGGATGTGTGTGTACCTTTAGGATCAGTCTTTAATATCTTTAATAAGCTTTATCTCCCACTCCAGAGTCGGACGTTGGACGGATTCTCTCGACACCGAGAAGTTTGGGTGCGGCTACTGTGAGAACAAGTTGGTTCTAGTAACCACAACCTGAGAAGATCTATCAGCGACCATCCAGCTCCATCAATAGTCCGATCATTGGCTCGGCCAAGATAGCAGCACACAGATGAAGTCATCCAGAAGACTAGTGGAAAGTCACATCTCAGTCTTCCACCATTTTTTGGGCGGCACGATGACTCAGTGGTTAGCTCTGGTGTCTGCAGCACTCATGTGGTGGAAACAAATACGACCACGGACATCTGCATGGAGTTTGTATGTCCTCCCCGTGTCTGCGTGGGTTTCCTCCGGGTTCTCCGGTTTCCTCCCACACTCCAAAAATATACTGATAGGTTAATTGGCTTATTCCAAATTGTCCCTAACATGAATTATGGTTCTCCCTGTACAGCGCTACAGACTATGTCATCGCTATATTATCGAGGGGAATCAAATTCATCATTAAATACAAATGCTTTAAACAAACTTATTATTGTAATGTTGCCTTGTGTCAGTCATTTCATACACAGATTATTTGCAAAAAAGTTATGTCCTATAGTGGGACGTCTGGAGGTGAGATTCCGCCATACCGATGGCCAGGGACAGGCATGCGGGTGCTAACACCTACATGCACTGGCAGGACAGGCTTACACTGGTAATATACAGCGTATACACCCACAACGACTCACACACATCAAACCAAGCAAAGTCATCAAGTTTCAGACCTCCCATAGAAATTAATGGTGATAGCCGCACATGCGCAGCCACCTTTCCATTTCTAACAGTGTGTAACGGGGTCGTTCTTGAGTTACATGTGGGTCCCTGATCTCAGCAATGGGACCTGCATCTATCAAACATTTATGACGTATGCTTTCGATAGAGGATGAAATAATGTCTTCAATGCGCTTCGTCACGTGTCCACGGGCATGCTCGCGATTTCTAATGCTGACCCTATGCTGCTCTCTGATTCAGTTATGTCACCAGCAACATAGTGCATTAAGCATTAATGCTTTAAAGGGCACAGCTCAACTTTCCATCCTAATGTGGCACCTCAAACGTCACAAATTATTCCAAGGCATTCATAAGGGGTATCTCTGCATTTTCGTCACGAACGGGGAAACAGCTGATCAGCGGATGTGCACAGTGCTGGACCCTCACTGATCTGATATTGATGACCTATTCTAAAGATATTCCACCAATTATCAAACACCTGAATAACTTCTTTAATTAGTTTAGGGGAGTGATTGAACCATTTTTAAGCCAAACACAATCCTTAATATTTATTCTTCACCGGAAAGTACAATGTGTTAAAAAACAGCTGATTATGGGGCCCATGGGCATTACAAGTATAGGAGACCCGCGCCTTTCTAATGTGAACATTTTTTTATGAGGTCCTCCTCCACGTCTCTTCCAAGGGGCATTGGAGTGACTCCCAATTTTTGGCAGCCCTTGCATTCACTGCATAGCAAACACAATGGGAGACCCACTTTCTAATAATGGGAACATTGTTTTCAGGAGGCCCTCTGACCTCCACGTCTTTTCCAAGGGGCATTGGAGTGCCTCCAAATTTTTGGCAACCCTTGCATTCACTGCATAGGCAAACACAATGGGAGACCTACTTCCTAATAATGGGAAATTTGTTTTCAGGAGTCCCTCCTCTAAGTCTCTTCAAAGGGGTATTTGGGTGCGTCCAAATTTTCAAAGTGGTATTGGGGTGCGTCCAAATATTGGGCAGCCCTGCCACTCACTGCATACGCAATAACAGTATAGGAGACCTACTCTTTAGTAATGGGAACAATAAAGCATAGCCGGCTGATGGCTCTCTAAGAATAGTGAGGGCCAAATGATGGCCCTTTAAGAATAGTAAAGGCCGCCTGATGAACATTGTTGACAGAAGTGACCTGGGAGTCAGAAATGCTTCCAGGGGTCTTTCCCATACTGTCCCCATGTCATTTGAGCACTGTTCCCATAGATTTGGGCAATTTGCAATCTTCAGACTGCCGGGTGAGGCGCCTGAAAAGTGCCCGAGTTTCCCATAGACTTACATTGGGCTCATTGCTCGGGTCGAGCACCCGAGTATTCCAATGTGCTCGGCCTGACCATCGAGCACCCGAGCATTTTAGTGCTGGCCCATCACTACTCATAAGAGCACATTTATCTTTACAAACAACAGAACATTGATAGCCGTCACATCTGTGTTCTGATACCTTAGCTCCCCAATAAGACATGGGAGTAAATCAATACTTTACAAGCTGCTCTGTGGCTGGGGGCACTGGTAAAATAGTGTCTTATTGTCATGCAAGGTGAGGGAAGGAACAGTGTACAAGGACAGGAATAGGGGGAAGGGGAAGGGAGCCCAACATCTAGAGAAAGGGGGAGTGGAGACCCCTAGGCAGATCTAATATCACCCTGACTACTCTATCATACTTATATAGGTTCATCTCCAATCGCAGAGCAGGAAACTTAATCCCTGAATGTCCCTACAGCTAGGCCCTAGGTAGGGAGGGACACTATATGAGGGGCAGCTTATGATAAGTGTTACTTCTCTTTTCTTTACCAGATTGATGGTGCTATTGTGGGCTGATGTTCTTCATAGGCTTGTGTGAACAGCCCCTATTATATTCTTGCTCTGATGATTCAGAAGTTTGCTGTATATATGATACCTCTCTATGGAGAATCAGCTTTAGGGATTCTCTTAACAATGTAAGAAAAAAAAAGATTAACCACTGCATGTGATAGGAGTTATATACTGGGCCCGGGTAATGATTGATAGAACTTATTCAGGAATTTATAAGCCCTACTAGCCCAGTTATTTGTAGTTATGTATTGTCTCTAAATTTCGCTAGAGCTGTCATTTTGCTTTATTGAACAGTTGTCGTCTTTTAATGTTTATTGAAATGGTCGGCCTCTAAATCTATACGTTCACTTCTTCCTATCTTTTTTTACGACTGTAGTTTTGTATTTATTAGGATAAATGTATTTATTAGTATAGAAGAATTTTTAGGGACATAAGGGACACCGTCGTTAAGCAGGGGCGCCACTTAACACAAATTATGGTGCCAACCTCCTCTGCCAGGAAGGTAGAGACAATAGGGATAAAGTAGGGACAGGTTTAGCCTGCACTCTCTCCTGATCAGTGTGTAACCTAATCTGGATATTCCCTAATACTTTATTTTGTATTTTTGTTGTTTTGTCTATTATGGATTGTTATAGTCCTTTTCAGATAATTTATTAAAAGTTACATTTTAGGGGTCTAATCTTCTATAGGTTTTTCATGCTAAATTAGGCCCTGTTTACATATTTTTTGCTAAGGTGTTTAACTGAACACTAGTCAGGCCCCACTGTAACTAAAGAAAACAAGGTAAACAAACAAAGGGGATACATTTAGCTTGAGAAGACACCAGAGAGGTAGCGCCAACTGTCTTCCAAGGGAAGTCCAAGAATGAACTAGCTGGCTACTAGTACTCCAGGCAAAGACAGCAGAACATAGAACTATCACCAGCGACTCTCTGGAGACACAGAGTTTTTAACTACCAAGCAAGGGTGTGTCAACCAGCAGCAGAAGGTGGAGGTCACCGCTGGGTACTAAAGGAAGAAGGATATCACTACACTACAGAGATGAGAGGATCAAGAAGGTGTCTGTAATGCCAAGCGCAGTGACCTTCTACAGTCGGATCCAGAGTGACTGTCTCTCACACTTGATACACCACTGATATCTGATAAACAAAAAAAAAATAAAATGTTGTAGGTACGTTCTCCTGAAATGGTTGCAACAGTCACAACTGCTATAAAAGCATGTAAAGGCTGCTGCAGGATGTCACGCACTGTGTGGGAAAGACTAAGTGCAACACGAAGGGAAGAAGGGGAGGAAGCCAAAACACTAGGGTAAGTGGGATTGGAGACCCCTAGGCAGATCTAATATCACCCTGCCTACCCTACCATCCCTATATAGGTTCCACACTTATCTCCGAACAGGACCCTAAATCCTGGATGACCCTAGAGCTAGACCCTAGATAGGGAGGGGGAAGGGTGAGCACTGGTCAGGACCTACTACAAACTATAGACAACAAGGTAGACAAACAAAGGGGATTAACTTAGCTTAAGAAGACACCAGAGGAGTAATGCCAACTGTCCTCCAAGGGCACCAGAGAAGACGCTAGCCGACTGCTAATGCTCCAAGCCTGTACATAGAAGTATTACCGGCAATTCCCCGGAGAAAACGGAGTGTTTTTAACTCCCAGGCAAGGGTTTGTCAATCAGCAGCAGGAGGGAGATTGCCACTGGGTCATAAAGGCAGAAGGATTAAGAAGGCATCAGTAATGCCAAGCGCAGTGACCTTCTACAGCCAGGTCTATTACACCTGTCACACCCTTGACACAGGACCACCAATAAATTCACATGAAGAAAATGATAGGAATACGGTGGTTCAGAGTCCGCACTGCCCAGAGTTCAAAAGGTGTAGTCGCACACAAGGATTAAGCATGAATGTGGTTTATTGTGTCAATGCGTTTCAAGGTCTCCAAACCTCTTCATCAGGACCAAACCACAATGATATTTATATATATACTGTATATATATATACAGTGGTGGCCAAAAGTATTGGCACCCCTGCAATTCTGTCAGATAATACTCAGTTTCTTCCTGAAAATGATTGCAATCACAAATTCTTTGGTATTATTATCTTCATTTAATTTACTTGCAAGGAAAAAACACAAAAGAGAATGAAGCAAAAATCAAATCATTGATCACTTCACACAAAACTCCAAAATGGGCCAGACAAAAGTATTGGCACCCTCAGCCTAATACTTGGTTGCACAACCTTTAGCCAAAATAACTGCGAACAACCGCTTCCGGTAACCATCAATAAGCTTCTTACAATGCTCCGCTGGAATTACAGACCATTCTTCTATGGCAAACTGCTCCAGGTCCCTGATATTTGAAGGGTGCCTTCTCCAAACTGCCATTTTGAGATCTCTCCACAGGTGTTCTATGGGACTCATTGCTGGCCACCTTAGAAGTCTCCAGTGCTTTCTCTCAAACCATTTTATAGTGGTTTTGGAAGTGTCTTTTGGGTCATTGTCCTGCTGAAAGACCCATGACCTCTGCAGGGAGACCCAGCTTTCTCACACTGGGCCCTACATTATGCTGAAAAATTTGTTGGTAGTCTTCAGACTTCATAATGCCATGCACACGGTCAAGCAGTCCAGTGCCAGAGGCAGCAAAGCAACCCCAAAACATCAGGGAACCTCCGCCATGTTTGACTGTAGGAACCGTGTTCTTTTCTTTGAATGCCTCTTTTTTTTTCCTGTACACTCTATGTTGATGCTTTTTGCCAAAAAGCTCTACTTTTGTCTCATCTGACCAGAGAACATTCTTCCAAAACGTTTTAGGCTTTCTCAGGTAAGTTTTGGAAAACTCCAGCCTGGCTTTTTTATGTCTCGGGGTAAGAAGTGGGGTCTTCCTGGGTATCCTACCATACAGTACCTATTCATTCAGATGCCGATGGATATTACGGGTTGACACTGTTGTACCCTCGGACTGCAGGGCAGCTTGAACTTGTTTGGATGTTAGTCGAGGTTCTTTAGCCACCATCCGCACAATCTTGCGTTGAAATCTCTCGTCAATTTTTCTTTTCCGTCCACATCTAGGGAGGCTAGCCATAGTGCCATGGGCTTTAAACTTCTTGATGACACTGCGCATGGAAGACACAGAAACATTCTGGTCTTTGGAGATGGACTTGTAGCGTTGAGATTGCTCATGCTTCCTCACAATTTGGTTTCTCAAGTCCTCAGACAGTTCTTTGGCCTTCTTTCTCTTCTCCATGCTCAATGTGGTACACACAAGGACACAGGACAGAGGTTGAGTCAACTTTAATCCATGTTAACTGGCTGCAAGTGTGATTTAGTTATTGCCAACACCTGTTAGGTGACACAGGTAAGTTACAGGTGATGTTAATTACATGAACTAGAGAAGCATCACATGATTTTTCAAACAGTGCCAATACTTTTGTCCACCCCCTTTTTTAGGTTTGGTGTGGAATTGTATCCAATTTGGCTTTAGGACAATTCTTTTTGTGTTTTTTCATTGAAGACAAATTAAATGAAGATAATAATACCAAAGAATTTGTGATTGCAATCATTTTCAGGAAGAAAATGAGTATTATCCGACAGAATTGCAGGGGTGCCAATACTTTTGGCCACCACTGTATATATATGTATATATATATATATATATACATATATATATATATATATATATATACACATACACATATATACACTGCTCAAAAAAATAAAGGGAACACTCAAATAACACATCCTAGATCTGAATGAATGAAATATTCTCATTTGTTCTGTACAAAGTTGAATGTGCTGACAACAAAATCACACAAAAATCATCAATGGAAATCAAATTTATTAACCAATGGAGGCCTCGATTTGGAGTAACCCCCAAAATTAAAGTGGAAAAACACACTACAGGCTGATCCAACTTAGATGTAATGTCCTCAAAACAAGTCAAAATGAGGCTCAGTATTGTGTGTAGCCTCTACGAGCATGTATGACCTCCCTACAACACCTGGGCATGCTCCTGATGAGGTTGCGGATGGTCTCCTGTGGGATCTCCTCCCAAACCTGGACTAAAGCATCCGCCAACTCCTGGACAGTCTGTGGTGCAACGTGACGTTGGTTGATGGAGCGAGACATGATGTCCCAGATGTGCTCAATCGGATTCAGGTCTGGGGAACGGGTGGGCCAGTCCATAGCTTCAATGCCCTCATGTTGCAGAACTGCTGACACACTCCAACTACATGAGGTCTGGCATTGTCCTGCATTAGGAGGAACCCAGGGCCAACCGCACCAGCATATGGTCTCACAAGGGGTCTGAGGATCTCATCGTGGTAACTAATGGCAGTTAAGCTACCTCTGGCGAGCACATGGAGGACTGTGCGGCCCTCCAAAGAAATGCCACCCCACACCATTACTGACCCACTGCCAAACCGGTCATGCTGAAGGATGTTGCAGGCAGCAGATTGCTCTCCACGGGGTCTCCAAACTCTGTCACGTCTGTCACATGTGCTCAATGTGAACCTGCTTTCATCTATGAAGAGCACAGGGCGCCAGTGGTGACTTTGCCAATCCTGGTTGTAACATCCTACCGCCATCTTACCTATCAATCCAGGCTGCACACTTTGCTCCAGTACCTGCTGTGTCTCTTGTCTGATTGCTTAGGGCGGCGGCGCGGCTGCTGCCTGATTCTTATAGTTGCTGTGTGTGCACTCCTAATGCCTCCCCAGCCTATTGCTGTGAGTCACTGGATACTTAAACCCCCTACATCCAGTAGGGGGTGCCTGAGCAACACTTTCATTTAGTGTGCTCTGTGCAACTGAGTTGCCAGGTCCTGTCCTGTATCTTGTCTGTTTCCACCCCTGGGGGCTGTATACTCAGGCCTGTTACCTGTATCTGTGACTTCAAGTCTGTCTCTGCCACCCTGGGGGCTGAGTTCCCAGGCTCGCTCCTGTATCTTATTCCTGGTTCAGTTCCTGTCTGTACTGTGTCCTAGCCCGTTACCTGTTTCTCTCTATGTCCGAACCTTCCCTTTTCCTGCAGTGTCTGAACCTGCACCTAACTCCAACTCGTTGTCTCTGAACTTCTGTTTGTGAGTTTTGTGTACACTCGCTACTTCATTGTAAATACCTTGTGTGTATCTGGTTCTGCTTGTTCACCGCACCTGTGGTTTCGCTCTGCTCAGCTTGTTCACCGCACCTGTGGGTTTTGCTCTGCTCTGCTTGTTTACCGCACCTGCGGCGGTTTTTACTCTGCTCTGCTTGTCTACCGAACCTGCGGGTTTTGCTCTGCTCTGCTTGTCTACCGCATCTGCGGGTTTTGCTCTGCTCTGCTTGTCTACCGCATCCGCGGGTTTTGCTCTGCTCTGCTTGTCTACCGCATCTGCGGGTTTTGCTCTGCTCTGCTTGTCTACCGCACCTGCTGGTTTTGCTCTGCTCTGCTTGTCTACTGCACCTGCGGGTTTTGCTCTGCTTGTCTACCACATCTGCGGGTTTTGCTCTGCTCTGCTTGTTACCGCACCTGCTGGTTTTGCTCTGCTCTGCTTGTCTACCGCACCTGCGGGTTTTGCTCTGCTCTGCTTGTCCACCGCACCTGCTGGTCTTGCTCTGCTTGTTTACCGCATCTGCGGGTTTTGCTTTGCTCTGCTTGTCTACCGCATCTACGGGTTTTGCTCTGCTCTGCTTGTCTACCGCACCTGCTGGTTTTGCTCTGCTCTGCTTGTCTACCGCATCTGCGGGTTTTGCTTTGCTCTGCTTGTCTACCGCATCTGCGGGTTTTGCTCTGCTCTGCTTGTCTACCGCACCTGCGGCTCCGTTCCTGTGTCCCAGTCTGTACAGGTCCATATCCTGCCTGTGTTCCTAACTGCCAGTACCCACCTGTCTGCACACCAGCCGTGCCTGCCAATACCCACCTGTCTGCATACCAGCCGTGCCTGCCAGTACCCAACCGTCTGCATGCCAGCCTAACCTGCCTGCTCCTGCATTCCCCGGTGTGGGTCAACAGCTGTGACCAGGGTCTGACCTGGAGTAGCACCTGGTACCTCTGCTCGGTTCCTCCCTGGTTCACGGAGTCGACTGAGCTGCCGTGTGACCTTGGTTGGACCGAGTTGATACTTAGTTACACCCCTCCAAGCACTCCTCGGTTCATGGTCCAGTGGCATCACTAATCATGCTCATGCCAGTCAGTCTGGACGTGTGCGTAACACTGGTGTTCTGTGGCAAATGCCAAGCGTCCAGCACGGTGTTGGGCTGTGAGCACAACCCTCATCTGTGGACATCGGGCCCTCATACCACCCTCATGGAGTCGGTTTCTAACTGTTTGTGCAGACACATGCACATTTGTGGCCTGCTGGAGGTCATTTTGCAGGGCTCTGGCAGTGCTCCTCCTGTTCCTCCTTGCACAAAGGCGGAGGTAGCAGTCCTGCTGCTGGGTTGTTGCCCACCTACGGCCCCTTCCACCTTTCCTGGTGTACTGGCCTGTCTCCTGGTAGCCTCCAGCCTCTGGACACTACGCTGACAGACACAGCAAACCTTCTTGCCACAGCTCGCATTGGTGTGCCATCCTGGATGAGCTGCACTACCTGAGCAACTTCTGTGGGTTGTAGAGTCCGTCTCATGCTGCCACGAGTGTGAAAGCACAACCAACATTCAAAAGTGACCAAAACATCAGCCAGAAAGCATTGGTACTGAGATGTGGTCTGTGGTCCCCACCTGCAGAACCACTCCTTTATTGAGGGTGTCTTGATAATTGCCAATAATTTCCATCTATTGTCTATTCCATTTGCACACCAGCATGTGAAATTGATTGTCAATCAGTGTTGCTTCCTAAGTGAACAGTTTGATTTCACAGAAGTTTGATTTACTTGGAGTTATATTCTGTTGTTTAAGTGTTCCCTTTATTTTTTTGAGCAGTGTAAATATATATATATATATATATATATATATATAAATATATATATGTGTGTATATACTGTATGCAATTGGTAAACTTATCGGCACCTTCAACCAGTATGTACAGCAAGTGTGAACAGGTGCAAGCTGCTATGACTGCATAATATGCGAACAAAATTAGATACAGTGGGTATGGAAAGTATTCAGACCCCTTTAAATTTTTCACTCTTTGTTTCATTGCAGCCATTTGGTAAATTCTAAAAAGTTCATCATTTTTTTCTTATTAATGTACACTCTGCACTAGAGATGAGCGGTGTTCGACTAGAACTGTTCGCCAATCTCAAATTCGAGCTGTTTTGGGCGGTGTTTGAGTTGTTCGACGAACCCGAACGATTTGCAAAAAATTCGGCTGTTCGAGGTTATGTTCGATAACTGTTCGTGCACCAAAAGTGTGTCCTGCATGTCTGGCGCTATTTAGAGCACCAATCATGCAGGGATTGTCTGCCACTCACTGTAATGCCACAGCCATGGTGGTTGTGGCATTAGAGTGATTGCCCAAATCGATGGGAACTGTGCTCACACTGAAACATGAAAAGCCGGCAATTCAACAGCGGTACACCGGTACCCGACAATTTAGAACCGAAAGAATAGAGCATCACACATAGATTAGATAGATAGAAACATGTCAGTCACATATATAAGAATTACATTGACAGTGTTGATTACTGTACTTGTCATTTAGTGTAAAGGATTTATAAAAAAAATTATTAGTGTTTTCATGCACCGTCTCTTTAAAAAAGCCGGCCGGCAATTCAGCAGCGGTACCCGACAATTTAGAATAAAAGGAATAGAGAATCACACATAGATTAGATAGATAGAAACATGTCAGTCACATATATAAGAAGTACAGTGACAGTGTTGATTACTATACTTGCCATTTAGTGTAAAGGATTTATTAAAAAAAATAATAGTGTTTTCATGCACCGTCTCTTTAAAAAAGCCGGCCGGCAATTCAGCATCTGTACCCGACAATTTAGAATGGAAGCAATAGAGCATCACACATAGATTAGATAGATAGAAACATGTCAGTCACATATATATGAAGTACAGTGACAGTGTTGATTACTATACTTGTCATTTAGTGTTAAAATAAAGGATTTATTTAAAAAAAAATTGGCGTGGGATCCCCCATAATTTTAGGCTCTAGCGGAGGTTAAGCAGACGGCTTGGGCAGATGTTTGAAGCCTGGGAAGGGGTAATACCTACGGAGCTTCCCAGGCTATTAATATCAGCCCCCAGCTGAATGCCTAGCCTTTACTAGCTATTAAAATGGGGGACCCCCCAAAAAATTGACGTGGGGTCCCCCCTATTTTAATAGCTAGCAAAGGCTAGGCAGACAGCTGGGGGCTGATATTAATAGCCCAAGAAGGGTGCCATGAATATTGGCCCCCTCCCAGGCTAGAAACAACAGCCGTCAGCCGCCCCAGAAATGGCACATCCATAGGATGCGCCAATTCTGGCACTTAGCCTCGCTCTTCCCACTGCCCTGTAGCGGTGGCAGTGGGGTAATAGGGCTGGGGTTGATGTCAGCTTATAATGCCAGCTGACATCAAGCCCAGGTTAGTAATGGAGAGGCGTCTATAAGACACCCCCATTACTAACCCCATAGTCAAAGTTAAAAAAAAAACACAAACACCCAGAATAAAGTCCTTTAATTGAAATAAAGACACAATTCTTTATTGTTCTAAATTAAACCATACTTACAATCACGCCCATTCCAGCTGAAGCCAACGATCCCCTGCAATAAAAGAAAAATAATAAAGCAACCTCATCCTTACCTTCCCATGGTTCCCACGACAGCTACAGCTCTGCTACATCGAGATGACAGGCTGGACCGCAGCAGAAAGCTGCCATCCAGCCTGTCATCCCGCAGACACTGAGAAGCGCAGGCATGCTTGCGCTGCTCAGCGTCTCTCTGTGACGGCATCCAGATGAGCCGAGTTCATGTCCAATGAACTCGGCTCACCTCATGCACGTCACTGACAGCGTGGGAAAATTCTCACGCTGAAGAGGTGAGTGCAGGAGAATTCTAGCACGCTGTCAGTGACGTGCATAAGGTGAGCTCATGTCCAATGAACTCAGCTCACCTCCTGCACGTCACTGACAGCGTGGGAGAATTCTCCTGCACTCAGCGCTTCAGCGTGAGAATTCTCCCACGCTGAAGCGCTGAGTGCAGGAGAATTTTCCCACGCTGTCAGTGACGTGCATAAGGTGAGCTCATGTCCAATGAACTCAGCTCACCTCCTGCACGTCACTGACAGCGTGGGAGAATTCTCCTGCACTCAGCGCTTCAGTGTGAGAATTCTCCCACGCTGAAGCGCTGAGTGCAGGAGAATTTTCCCACGCTGTCAGTGACGTGCATGAGGTGAGCCGAGTTCATTGGACATAAACTCCGCTCATCTGGATGCCCTCACAGAGAGACACTGTGGAGCGCAAGCATGCCTGCGCTTCTCAGTGTCTGCGGGATGACAGGCTGAATGGCAGCGTTCTGCTGCGGTCCAGCCTGTCATCTCGATGTAGCAGAGCTGAAGCTGTCATGGGAACCATGGAAAGGTAAGGATGATGTTGCTTTATTATTTTTCTTTTATTTCAGGAGATCGTTGGCTTCAGCTGGAATGGGCGTGATGGTAAGTATGGTTTAATTTAGAACAATAAAGAATTGTGTGTTTATTTCAATTAAAGGACTTTTTTCTGGGTGTTGTGTTTTTTTTTAAATACTTTACTAGAAATTCATGGTGGTCATGTCTAATATTGGCATGACCCCATGAATTTCGGGCTTAGGGCCAGCTGATAATGCCAAGCTGGCCCTAACCCCTTTATTACCCAGTGAGCCACCGCATCAGGGCCCTGGATGAGTTGGGTACAGCGCCAGAAGATGGCGCTTCTATGAACGCGCCATTTTCCGGGGTGGCTGCGGACTGCAATTTGCAGCGGGGGTGGCCCAGAAAGCTTGGGCCTCCCTGCGCTGCGGATTCCAGCCCCCAGCTGCCTAGTTGTACCTGGCTGGACACAAAAACAGGGCGAAGCCCCACGTCAATTTTCTTTAAATTATTTCATGAAATAATTAAGAAAAAAAGGGCTTCCCTATATTGTTGTGTCCGGCCAGGTACAAATAGGCAGCTGGTGGTTGGGGGCAGCCCGTTCCTGCCTGCTGCACCTGACTGGACACAAATATAGTGCGAAGCCCCACGTCAATTTTTTTTTAATTATTTCATGAATTTCATGAAATAATTAAAAAAAATTGAAGTGGGGCTTCGCACTATATTTGTGTCCAGCCAGGTACAGCAGGCAGGAACGGGCTGCCCCCAACCACCAGCTGACTATTTGTACCTGGACGGACACAACAATATAGGGAAGGCCTTTTTTTCTTAATTATTTCATGAATTTCATGAAATAATTAAAAAAAAAATACGTGGGGCTTCGCCCTATTTTTGTGTCCAGCCAGGTACAACTAGGCAGCTGGGGGCTGGAATCTGCAGCGCAGGGAGGCCCAAGCTTTCTGGGCCCCCCCCCCCACTGCAAATTGCAGTCCGCAGCCACCCCGGAAAATGGCGCGTTCATAGAAGCGCCATCTTCTGGATCTGTACCCAACTCATCCAGGGCCCTGGTGCGGTGGCTCACTGGGTAATAAAGGGGTTAGGGCCAGCTTGGTATTATCAGCTGGCCCCAAGCCCAAAATTCATGGGGTCACGCCAATATTAGACATGACCACCATGAATTTCTAGTAAAGTATTTAAAAAAAACACAACACCCAGAATAAAGTCCTTTAATTGAAATAAACACACAATTCTTTATTGTTCTAAATTAAACCATACTTACCATCACACCCATTCCAGCTGAAGCCAACGATCTCCTGCAATAAAAGAAAAATAATAAAGCAACCTCATCCTTACCTTTCCATGGTTCCCACGACAGCTTCAGCTCTGCTACATCGAGATGACTGGCTGGACCGCAGCAGAACGCTGCCATCCAGCCTGTCATCCCGCGGACACTGAGAAGCGCAGGCATGCTTGCGCTGCTCACTGTCTCGCTGTAACGGCATCCAGATGAGCCGAGGTCATGTCCAATGAACTCGGCTCACCTCATGCACGTCACTGACAGCGTGGGAAAATTCTCACGCTGAAGTGCTGAGTGCAGGAGAATTCTCCCACGCTGTCAGTGACGTGCAGGAGGTGAGCTCATGTCCAATGAACTCAGCTCACCTCATGCACCTCACTGACAGCGTGGGAAAATTCTCCTGCACTCAGCGCTTCAGCGTGAGAATTTTCCCACGCTGTCAGTGACGTGCATGAGGTGAGCCGAGTTCATTGGACATGACCTCGGCTCATCTGGATGCCGTCACAGCGAGACAGTGAGGAGCGCAAGCATGCCTGCGCTTCTCAGTGTCCGCGGGATGACAGGCTGGATGGCAGCGTTCTGCTGCGGTCCAGCCAGTCATCTCGATGTAGCAGAGCTGGAGCTGTCCTGGGAACCATGGAAAGGTAAGGATGATGTTGGTTTATTATTTTATTTTTATTACAGGAGATCGTTGGCTTCAGCTGGAATGGGCGTGACGGTAAGTATGGTTTAATTTAGAACAATAAAGAATTGTGTGTTTATTTCAGTTAAAGGACTTTATTCTGGGTGTTTGTGTTTTTTTTAACTTTGACTATGGGGTTAGTAATGGAGGTGTCTTATAGACGCCTCTCCATTACTAACCTGGGCTTGATGTCAGCTGGCATTATAAGCTGACATCAAACCCAGCCCTATTACCCCACTGCCACCGCTACAGGGCAGTGGGAAGAGCGAGGCTAAGTGCCAGAATTGGCGCATCCTATGGATGCGCCATTTCTGGGGCGGCTGACGGCTGGTGTTTCTAGCCTGGGAGGGGGCCAATATTCATGGCACCCTTCCTGAGCTATTAATATCAGCCCCCAGCTGTCTGCCTAGCCTTTGCTAGCTATTAAAATAGGGGGGACCCCACGTCATTTTTTTGGGGGGGTCCCCCATTTTAATAGCTAGTAAAGGCTAGGTATTCAGCAGGGGGCTGATATTAGTAGTCTGGGAAGCTCCGTGGGTATTACCCCCTTCCCAGGCTTCAAACATCTGCCCCAGCCGTCTGCTTAACCTCCGCTAGAGCCTTAAATTATGGGGGATCCCACGCCAATTTTTATTTTAATAAATCCTTTATTTTAACACTAAATGACAAGTACAGTAACCAACACTGTCACTGTACTTATTATAAATGTGACTGACATGTTTCTATCTATCTAATCTATGTGTGATGCTCTATCTTTCTGTTCTAAATTGTCGGGTACCGCTGCTGAATTGCCGGCCGGCTTTTTTAAAGAGACAGTGCATGAAAACACTATTATTTTTTTAAATAAATCCTTTACACTAAATGACAAGTACAGTAAGCAACACTGTCACTGTACTTATTATATATGTGACTGACATGTTTCTATCTATCTAATCTATGTGTGAAGCTCTATTCTTTCTGTTCTAAATTGTCGGGTACAGATGCTGAATTGCCGGCCGGCTTTTTTAAAGAGACGGTGCATGAAAACACTAATATTTTTTTTAATAAATCCTTTACACTAAATGACAAGTGCAGTAACCAACACTGTCACTGTGCTTCTTATATGTGTGACTGACATGTTTCTATCTATCTAATCTATGTGTGAAGCTCTATTCCTTCTTGTCTAAATTGTCGGGTACCGGTGTATGCCGCTGCTGAATTTGCCGGCCGGCTTTTTTAAAGAGAGTGTCTTCTGAGCAGTTTGTCAGCTTTTGGACACCTTTGAAGTTGTTTTCTATGTGTTTTTGTTTGCCTGCCATTGGTTTTAACGGTGTTCGACGGTGTTCTAAGGTGTTCGACGAACAGTTCGACGAACAGTTCCTCGAACATCCCGGTGTTCGACGAACCGAACCGAACCCGAACACTACGGGGGTGGCTCAACACTACTCTGCACCCCATCTTGACTGAAAAAAACAGAAATGTAGAAATTTTTGCAAATTTATCAAAAAAAGAAAAACTGAAATATCACGTGGTAACAAGTATTCCGACCCTTTGCTCAGACAGTCATATTTAAGTCACATGCTGTCCATTTCCTTGTGATCCTCCTTGAGATGGTTCTACTCCTTCATTGGAGTCCAGCTGTGTTTAATTAAACTGATAGGACTTTATTTGGAAAGGCACACACCTGTCTATATAAGACCTCATAGCTCACAGTGCATGTCAGACCAAATAAGAATCATGAACGCAAAGGAACTGCCCAAGGAGCTCAGAGACAGAGTTGTGGCAAGGCACAGATCTAGCCAACGTTACAAAAGAATTTCTGCAGTATTCAATGTTCCTAAGAGCACAGTGGCCTCCATAATCCATAAATAGAAGAAGTTTGGGACCACCAGAAGTCTTCCTAGACCTGGCCGTCCAGCCAAACTGAGCAATTGTGGGAGAAAAGCCTTGGTGAGAAAGGTAAAGAAGAACCTCAAGATCACTGTGGCTGAGCTCCAGAGATGCAGTAGGGAGATGGGAGAAAGTTCCACAAAGTCAACTATCACTGCAGCCCTCCACCAGTTGGGCCTTTATGGCAGAGTGGCCCAATGGAATACTCTCCTCAGTGAAAGACATATGAAAGCCTGCATCGAGTTTGCTCAAAAACACATGAAGGACTCCCAGACTATGAGAAATAAGATTCTCTGGTCTGATGAGACGAAGATAAAACTTTTTGGTGATAATTCTAAGCGGTATGTATGGAGAAAACCAGGCACTGCTCATCACCTGCCCAATACAATCCCAACAGTGAAACCAGGGAACATTTGGGCCTAATGACCTCTTTAACTGGATTAGTAATATCAGCCCACAGTGGGCAAATTTCCTTCTGCTGATTATGAATAATATTCAGTAGCCCACGATGCTTTTTTATTTAATTCTGTATTTTACACATAATGTACACTGTGGGTGCTGACTAAAACTCCCATCATTGTCGCCTGATCATGATCATCTCAGGGAGACAAGGCGTTAGATGATAGGTAACTATATCTGTATTTTTTATTTTTAATTCAATATGTATTTATTTATTTTACTTTAAGAACAGGCCCTGGCTGATGACTACTTCCATCAGCGGCGCGTGCTCTCGCCGTTATTAGTGAAAGCAGGCATAGGCTGATCTGATGGGAGTAGTACACTCATCAGCCAACGCCTGTGACCCGCGGTAAGCTTTTTACCGTGGGTCATAGTCACAGCTGCGGGCTCACACTGACATCTGACAGCATGATCCTGCAGTGCTCTAACTGGTGGTAACGATGTTACCGCCGATCAGAGCTGCCAGTGTTTTTCATGCTGTCACACAGATGACATCATGAAAAACACAGACTTCCTGAGGATTGCTAGAGAGGCAAATCAGAACACTCGATTGACTGCAAAAGACCTTCAGAAAGATTTATCAGACCCTGGACTTGTGTTACATTGTTCTACTTTTCGGAGACACGTGCACAAATATGGCCTTCATGGAAGAGTCATGAGAAGAAAACCTCTCCTGCGTCCTCACCATAAAAATCAGCATCAGAAGTATGCAAAAGAACATCTAAACAAGTCGGATGCATTTTGGAAACAAGTACTGTGGACCGATGAGGCTAAAATAAAACTCTTTGGCCACAATGATCATAGGTATGTGTTGAGAAAAGGGCACAGAATTTCAGGAAAATAATATCTCGCCAGCCATTAAGCATGGGGGTGGATCAATCAATGCTTTGGGGTTGTGTTGCAGCCAATGGCACGGGGAACATTTAATGGGTAGAGGGAAGAATGGATTCAATGAAATTTCAGTATAATCTCTTTTTATTGAAATAGAAATAGACATTAACATATATAACATACATTAATAAATGCCGGTGTTTAGTCATCATGGCGATCAAAATAACATATTCTCTATCACTTCTCTGATAAGACTCCTACACCTCTTATCTAATAATGTAAACATTACTTTTAATCATATCCAACAGTGCAGACCACTGCATAAATCAACAATACAACAGTACAAAAACAAAAAGAGAAAAAAGAAAAAAAAAAGAAGGGGTGGTGAGGGGGGAAGAGGAAAAAGAGAAAGAAAGGTAAGAAAGGAGGGTAGGATTAGGAAATTGAAGAGGAGATGGAGAACATAAACTAAGGCTCATTTTTAGACTCTCTAATTAGTTCCCAGCACCAACCCAGATCCAATTCACCAATTTATCAGTCTCTCACTCAAACAGCCTGTGAAACTCCGATGAGTCCTGAAACAGAATCCAGACACTCCAGATCTTCCTGAATTTATCAGCACATCCATTAAAGTCAGCAGAAAGTTCCTCCATTCTGCAGATATTAACCATTTCATTTTTTTGAGATCCTTTTGATGAGGGCAGGATAGAAAGCCGAGCTTTCTCAGGACGATATTCGACCCTACTTCCGGTAATTAGATTATAATTGGAAAATATTTTTTCCCACAAAGGTTTGATCTTACTACACTCCCACCATATGTGAAGCATAGATCCTTTTCCACTTTACATCGCCAACGTAAGTCTGAGGCTGCCAGAAATATGGTGTGAAGTTTTACTGGATACTGGTACCATCTTGCCATAATTTTGAAATTTTTCTCCTGTGCATAACATGTGACCGACATTTTGTGTGTAAACAAGAATCCTTTATCCAATCTGTTGAAGATATGACTACCCCCAATTCTTGTTCTCACATGTGTTGAAATTGTAACTTTCCTGAGATACTTTCCCCAATCAAATAATTATAAAGCAGCGATATTATATGATTGGGGGGGGATTCCTGTAAGAATAACCTCTTAAAAGAAGATGGTATACACTGGAATGGGGGTGCCAACCTCTGAGAAAACAAGAATGATTGCAACTGTAAGTATTCCATCCACAGCAATTTTCTAGACAGAGACCTATCCTGTAATGTATTGAATGACGGTATTTTACCATTTTCTAATATATGTAGGAGGCGAGTGTCCTCCATAGCTCTCGATCCCAAGAAAGATTCTCTCAGATATCCAGGAAGAAAGGAAAGATTAGAGAAAAGTGGGGTAAGAGGGCTGAATGTTCTAGAGGGATGGTATTTTTTCATAGTTGCATGCCAAATTTTAATTGTTCCTCTAGTCAATTCTGTCAAGCCTCCTATCGAGAAAACATCAGAGGCAAAAAGCCAAGGAAGGTGCTTCAAAGGAACACCCACCCCTTCCTGCTCCATAGTGACCCATTGTTTTGTCAGAGAGTTGACATGCCAGTCTATAAAGTGACCTAAAACAGAAGCTTGAAAGTATATTTTAAAATTCGGAAATCCAGCTCCACCGGCTATTTTAGGGCGGTTTAATGTCTGCATACTTATCCTGGGTCTATATTTACCCCACACAAACCTGATTAATGCTGTACGTAGCTTGCTGAAGAAACTGCATGGCGAGAAATGGTAACAGTTTGAAAAATGTAAATTACATAGCCAAAGTAAATTGGGGGGCACTAATTTACTACATATCAATTTCCAAGTGACTTTATATTTGCATAATTTCTTAAAGGGGTCTAATGACAAAATGTCTTTATAGTAAATTTTTATTTCCATCCACCCAAGTACTGGCTGCAAACTCCCAATTTACTTTGGCTATGTAATTTACCATGCAAATAGACAGCGTGTCTGAAACTCGTAACACGTCAGGATGACAATCAGAGTGTCAGATATAAAAAGTAAAACACCCCTGTAGTTTGTGTGCTAAATAGGCATAATTAATAATAAATAAAACCTCTTATTCCTATCAGGGTTTGAACTCTAACACTGTAGTTTGAGAGGCTGATGCTTTAACATTGCAATATCGAGTCAAGTAATAGTAGCTTTCAAGTAATAGTAGCTTGTAGCTTTTCTTGTCTTATGACATTAACCATGAAAATACTCAGGGTGACTAAAAGTCATTGTGATTCTGATTCTGATGTTTGAAGAAAGTCACACATCAGACTCAGACATCAAAATCAAACATCATTTGAATTTGGCTTGCTTGCAGTCTGTGCATAAGTCCCAATGAGTTATAGACAAGTTAGCACTGAAAATGATATAAGCAAATAGAAATCAAAAGCTTTCACAATGGGGTTTCTAGCTTAGTGCCTAGTGCACTGGCTTTGGGATACAGAATTTTGGGTTCAAGTCCCATCAGCGAAGTTATTTTTTTTTTATTATTATTATAGTTGTAAAAGTCACTCGTCAAAGTCACTCGTCAAAGTCACTCGTCAGAATCACTCGTCAGAATCACTCGTCAGACAGGGTATTTAGCCTCAAACTGACATCATTCTGATGCTTGATTTTGATATCTGATCATGTCCTAAAATGGACACTGTACTTATAGAAAGATTTAACAAACAGCATGAACCACTATGACAAATCTGAAGCATCTTAAGACTGTTTGGTCTAAGTTTGTACTTTTTAAGAATTAGACAGTAAGGATAACTACTATATGCCCCTATGTGTTGTGCCTTGTCAGGGCGTAAGGGTTAACGTATGACAGTATGAGTCTCTCTTTTTTGAAACCCTGTGTCATGCTGTTATCTCAGCTCTGTAATGGGCATATTTTCTTTTTTGCCCGGAATATTTCTTTAGCAAAGTACCGTAATTACGATAATATTGAGGATTTTATTTGAGAATTCCTGTATATGTAGTGTACTAGTGTTGATTGACAATCAATTTCACATGCTGTTGTGCAAATGGAATAGACAATAGATGGAAATTATTGGCAGTTATCAAGACACCCTAAATAAAGGAGTGGTTCTGCAGGTGGGGACCAATGACCACATCTCAGTACCAATGCTTTCTGGCTGATGTTTTGGTCACTTTTGAATGTTGGTTGTGCTTTCACCCTCGTGGTAGCATGAGACGGACTCTACAACCCACAGAACTTGCTCAGGTAGTGCAGCTCATCCAGAATGGCACATTAATGCGAGCTGTAGCAAGAAGGTTTGCTGTGTCTGTCAGCGTAGTGTCCTGAGGCTGGAGGCGCTACCAGGAGACAGGCCAGTACAGCAGGAGACGTGGAGGGGGCCGTAGGAGGGCAACAACCCAGCAGCAGGACCGATAAATCCGCCTTTTTGCAAGGAGGAACAGGAGGAGCACTGCCAGAGCCCAGCAAAATGATCTCCAGCAGGCCACAATTGTGCATGTCTATGTCGCGCCCCTGGGCCTGTGTCGCGCTGCGTTGCGCACGCGGGAGCTTACCCAGAGCCGGATCTCTTGAGGGTTGTAGTCTCGTGGCGGTGATCCGGTCCGTGCCCAGGGAGTCAGACTAAGTGGCGCTGTATTAGCGGTAGATGTTGGACGACTACGCCACCCGTTGAGTACAGCTAAGGAGCTGCCGCTGCAGGGCAGACCGCTGAGGCCGGTGGTAGGATTGTGCAGCATGATAGTATAACCCCCAACGGGAGGGGTATGGCCTCAGGGCAGCCGACGTGGATGATGGAGGTAGCAGGAACCACTCGGAGACGGTACGGTGTAGTTCAGGGTCTTTACTGGTGACAAAGATAGACCCTCCCGGAGTACTGGCTAGCGATTGGGGCCTGGTCAGTCCTTGAGCAGATGGGATCTCCCCTGGCCAGGCGGAGTTGTAGGCCTCCCAAACTAACGATACTCTTCCGGCTACCTTGCTAGAGGCGGGTATAAGTAGCCCACGTCCCTGAGAGTACCGTGTGGTACTCACCCGTATGGCCGGTGACTCGGGGCCTTCTAGTAGCTTCCGCTCCACGACGGCGGTGCTGGTCCCACGCGTGTGACCGTGCCTTCGGGTTTCTGGGCCAGAGGACCTGCAATCCCCTGCCGGTCGGTTTCTGCTGCTGGATAGGAGTTAGTCCCCACAGCCTCGGACTCCGGGTCCGGTGATAACTTTTCAGTCAGGGCGAGCTCTGCAGCTGCCAGCCCCTGACTCCTTGTAGTACTGCTCCCACAGAGCTCCTGATGTTCTTTTCCTATATCTGCTTCTCTGTCTCTACTTCTTCTCTACTCCCTAACCCTGCCTCAGCCCTAGGTTTATATAGGGGAAGTTCTTCCCCTCCCAGGACTGGGCAGGAGGTGTGGCATGCACAGGATCCCTGACCAAGAGACCTCCCACCTGCTCTCAGACATAACATTGCTTGTTACTGTGGAAACCAGACCCCTGGGGTGCCACATCTACATAAACGGTTAGAAACCGACTCCATGAGGGTGGTATGAGGGCCCGACGTCCACAGATGGGGGTTGTTCTCATAGCCCAACACCATGCAAGACACTTGGCATTTGCCACAGAACACCAGGATTGGCAAAGTTGCCACTGGCGCCCTTTGCTCTTCACAGATGAAAGCAGGTTCACATTGAGCACATGTGACAGACGTGACAGAGTCTGGAGATGCCGTGGAGAGCTATCTGCTGCCTGCAACATCCTTCAGCATGACCGGTTTGGCAGTGGGTCATTAATGGTGTGGGGTGGCATTTCTTTGGAGGGCCGCACAGCCCTCCATGTGCTCGCCTGAGGTAGCCTGACTGCCATTAGGTACCGAGATGAAATCCTCAGACCCCTTGTGAGACCATATGCTGGTGCGGTTGACCCAGGGTTCCTCCTAATGCAGGACAATGCCAGACCTCATGTAGCTGGAGTGTGTCAGCAGTTCCTGCAAGATGAAGGCATTGAAGCTATGGACTGGCCCGCCCGTTCCCCAGACCTGAATCCAATTGAGCAAATCTGGGACATCATGTCTCGCTCCATCCACCAACGTCACGTTGCACCACAGACTGTCCAGGAGTTGTTGGATGCTTTAGTCCAGGTCTGGGAGGAGATCCCACAGGAGACCATCCGCAACCTCATCAGGAGCATGCCCAGGCATTGTAGGAAGGTCAAACAGGAGGCCACACACAATACTGAGCCTCATTTTGACTTGTTTTAAGGACATTACATCAAAGTTGGATCAGCCTGTAGTGTGTTTTTCCACTTTAATTTTTGGGGGTGACTCCAAATCCAGGCCTCCATTGGTTAATAAATTTGATTTTCATTGATGATTTTTGTGTGATTTTGTTGTCAGCACATTCAGCTTTGTACAGAACAAAGTATTCAATGAGAATATTTCATTCTTTCAGATCTAGTATGTGTTATTTGAGTGTTCCCTTTATTTTTTTGAGCAGTGTATATACTTTATGACACTTTTGAGTGGTTAATCTACATTAAGATATCAGTTTTATGTAAAGTCTGGCACATTTGTGAAATTGAGGGTGAATGGCAAGTCATGCAAGCATAAATTAAGAGTTCTTCTTGACCTCAATGTTACTTTTTGGATTTTTTGCCAAGGATAAATCAGCACTTAGCTAATTGTATTCAGTGCTGCATTACTGCATCAAATGCTCAGAGATGTGAAATGAACACCAAATAGGAGCCACCTATTTTTAGTCGTCTGTCTGATAATGAGCGATACTAGTCACGATTGCTAACAATAGAGGTGTTCGTAGAAAATGTTGATGAGAATAAGGGTAGATGTACATGTTTATTAACTTTTGAAGACTTTCTCAAAGTTTTGAATGGTGGGTGTGAAGGAACAGCAGCAGGGAGACCCCTCAGAACCTCTCTGCTGCCACTTCTTGTGATGGATCCACACTGCGCCACCCACCTGTCGTCACACCACACCAGACAGAGCACATGATACTGATCTACCCTTTGCACCAACATGATGTTCCGCCCCCCCGCCTCAAGGACATGTAAGGTCAGATTGGTACAGTTCTACACAGTCACCCCCTGTCCCCACGGGTACAGAGAAGCACCAGGGAGTGAGCAAAGGTGGCCCACTCAGTCACTGACTTGACACCACACTCGCTCACACCCCCTGACAGGCTGAGAGGTTCTTTCACTGGCTCCCATGAAGCAGAGCCTTGTTGGCCTGGTAGAGCTGCTACCAGTTTCTATATGATATACCGGACTTATATCGAAACCAGCCCGGTAGCGTGTTCGTTGGACCGAACAACAGAAACAACAGACATAAGGTTCGTGGATCGAGATAAAAGAACAGCCCAAGGTTAAATTATATATTTAATCGCTGTAAGGGCACACTAAACAATATACTATATACCGTACATAAGGGTTATACATACACAGTGATCAGAGTTACAAATACAAAAGTATGGTACAACAAGTATAAGCAGAACTTAAGAGTCAATTACCAATGTAGATGGAAAGGCCTGGCTTGTGGGGGAGGGCTGCCACATGGGAGACTTTGGGCCCTTGCTTGTTGGATGGACTTTTCCCACACGTCTTGATGTCATGACCTCCCCAGGAAAAAGACAATAGGCTCTAGCTACAGAGACCTTCTAACTCTCTGGGTCACTCCCCCTACTGCCCCCCTGGTCGAGCCCAAGTCTCCACCCCTGTTCTTTCCCAGCTAAGAGCTCCCAAAACTAAAATGAGCCATACATCCTTACTGGACGGTCTTAGGGAGCCAGTCCTGGTGTCATCGGACCCAGCCGGGCCCCTGCTATGCGTGGATACCAAACATCAGGGTCCTAAGGGCCCCTGCAAGGCTGTGCATCTCCTTTTCCTTACGCGCTGGACTATGTTTAAAGCTAGGGTTACATTCCCCATCCCCTCAGGTTTCTAATAATCTATTTTGTGTATCGCTGAGATGAAAAGTTTTCCATAACTCGCTGTTGAATTATGTTTCTTGAACAAAAAAGGACATGGCGTCGGGGGAAGGGACATCCTGTGTGGCTTGCAGCTGCTGTGAGGGATCTCACTCTTCCCTTCTCAGCCTCCTCCTTTGCAAGCTGCAGTGTCAAATTTGCATATGTACAGCTCTGTAAAACCCGCCTGCCAGTGCACAGTGATCGACAGGGGATTACCTTGAATATCTTCACAGTGGGTATCTAGGAGAGGAAAATCCCACTGTTCTCTTGAATCAAATATAAAGCACTGTGTCCTTCCTGCTCTCATTAGCATTTGTTGACTGGCATAGCTGGCAGTAGCATCTCACACTCTGGGATAGCATTAATGGTCTGACAAGGGATATTAAGCAGTGGCGTACATAGAAATCATGGGGCCCCATAGCAGAAGTTTTAATTGCACCCCCTTCCTCAAACAACAAAAATAAATAATTAATATTTGGTAAGGTTACAGAAGAGCATATCTCACAACTTTGCAGTCCTTACAAAGTCATTTTCCTCTTACTGAAGCCCTAAATTCCCCTTTCATTGCACCCATAAATTATGATGCCAGCAAAACTGCCCCCAAACACAGTATAATACCCCCACGGTAAATTATTCCACAGTACCCTCCACATACACAGAATGATGACCCTACTGTACCCCACCTCAACTGCTCCGGCTAAGTATGGTGACCCCAACACAGTATGATCCCCAACTATGACCCCCACACAGTGATCCATCCACTATAATGGGCCTACATACAGTATAATGGCCCCACACCTCACCACACTGTATAAGGGGCCCCGCTAGCCCTCCAAACAGTATAATGACCCCCACATAGCCCTCCAAATAATATAATGGCCCCCACATAGCCCTCCAAATATTATAATGGTCTCCACATAGCCCTCCATACATAGCCCTCCATATATTATATTAGCCCCAACGTATCCCTCCATATAGTATAATAGGCCCCATAGTCTTCTATATAGTATATTGCAGCCCATAATCCTCCATATAGTATAATGCACACCCCATAGGTCTCCATATAGCATAATGTACCCCATAGTCCTCCATATAGTATAATGCACTCCCCATAGTGCTCCATATAGTATAATGCACTCCCCATAGTCCTCCATACAGTATAATGCACCCCATAGTCCTATGCAGACCATAGTCTTCCAAACAGTATAATGCACTCCCTATAGTCCTCCATATAGTATAATGCACTCCTCATAGTCCTCCATACAGTATAATGCACCCCATAGTCCCCATATAGTATAATGCACTCCCCATAGTCCTCAATACAGTATAATGCACTCCATAGTCCTACATATAGTATAATGCACTCCCCATAGTCCTCCATATGGTATAATGGACCCCATAGTCCTATGCAGACCATAGTCCCCATATAGCATAATGCACTCCCCATAGTCCTCCATACAGTATAATGCACTCCGTAGTCCTACATATAGTATAATGCACTCCCCATAGTCCTCCATACGGTATAATGCTCCTCATAGTCATCCATATAGAATAATGTATTCCCCCTCCATATAGTATAATGCACGTCATACGCCTCCATACAGAATAATGCACCCCATAGTCCTCCATTTAGTATAATGCACCCCCCATAGATCCCCGTCTCGAGGGCCTTATAGCGGCCACCATTGGCGGTAAGTCACTGATATCAAGATATTGGTCCTTAGGTGTAGTAGTTTTAGAGGTTACTGACTCACATATACCCAATCCCCTGCTTTGCTCCAGTAGTCCCACTGATTGAGTGGTCAGAGTGCTCCTAACCACTTATATAGGTTTTCTTAGCATGACACTACCCTTTTCTATATGCACCAATAAATTATAGCGGAAGGACAGCCATTTTGAACCTACTTTACTCAACTCCTTAGCCAGAGTGTAGACTTAGCAAAAGACAGCAGCTCTTCATCTCACTGACTCTACCTGTCCATGTATTAAATCGTCAGCATCTGGATTGTGAAGGTAAGATGTCCTTGAATCACATATGTGTTCTATCTGTGTTTTTCATGGATAAAACACATACTAGTTATAGTCTATAAAGCTGCTAAATCGTGGAGACGCCTGTTTTTTATACAAAATTACACATACAAGTCTATGGGGCCCTGAAAGTCTGCGCAATCCATGTACTGTCTGTTTTTAAGTGATGGGTAAGAGAAACTTTGTTATTTATTTATTTTTATTTTTTTACTTACAAGAAAATCACTGTTGGCAAAAAACAACAACACATTGACCAAACACTGATGAAAATCAGTTGTTTTTTATCATATAGGTGAAAAAAACTACATCTGAATGAAGCCATAACCTGTACCGATACGTTTCTTGATGTTAATACATGAAGTTTCACCAGTTTACGAGGTTTTACTGCCCAAACCATTTGGGTGCTATTATAGCCTATGCAGTAGAGTACTATATGAGAGAAACTAGTTTCCATGGGAAGAGATGAGTGGAACATGTGAATGGGGGGAATCTGGGAATCTGATGCCAAGCACCATCCTATGTTCTGTGTGTCAAACTGAAAGCATAGGAGAGTGAAGTGAGGAATAGCCGAATGGTGGGAGATAGAAGCAATAGTGGTAGTCTAATACAACCAGCGAGAAATTGCTGCAAATAGGAGATACCTGGTGTACTGATCGTATGAATACCTAAGACATCAGAGTCTGTTCTTAAAAAAATTAGCACAGTATTGTATAATTTGTGGCTTTTTCAAACTGGACATGAGCATTAGATAATTATCAGCAGGTGCTACTAATAGCAGCAACCAACAACAACCCAATGTGTGAGGATAACCCTATTGCTTTCTCTCCCTTTTCTCCTTCAAGTCGCAAGAGACATCTCTCTAAATCCAGGCCCTCCTTGTAGTAGTAAATGTAATTACTTCCCTGCTGCACACAGAAACTTTGCTAATCTCCTTAACAGTCAGTGCATGCCTTCTGTTTCTTTTAAAGGGGTTTTCCCACAAACAAAGTACATTTTAATCAACACATCTTGGAATAAAAATAAGTTCCACAATTCAATTGTGCATTTAAAAATAATGTTCCTGTGCTGAGATAATCTTATAAATGTGCCCCTGCTGTGGCTGTGTCTGACCATACAGGAACATGGTCTGATCATACCATAGATTTTTTCTTCTCTCTCTCTCCGTTTTACTATCTTTGGCATATATATCCATGTGAATTAAGCTCCCCTTATCTGAATTTCATTGATATACCTATTCAATGAAAATCTTCTTAAATTCAGGTTCATGGTATAGATTTTTCTACTAATGCACTTATTTTCTCCTCTTAAAGGGATAGAAAAAGAAAGGAAAGAAAGAGAAGGAGAAAGTATAATATCTTCATTACCAAAATTTTATTATGGAAAATTTTATTATGACAAATTTTATTATGACAAATTTAGCTGCTCTATAATTTGTTTATTCTATAATCAGAGGAAAAAGCTGGAAAATCCTAACTCTGAGAAAGCTGAGTCTCTATAGAATGGGATTTGGGCGTTCCAACTCAAACCAATTTACATGTGATTAGGATAATTATTTCACTAGGTAGGTTTTTATAGTGACTATATAACCACCACTATTGACTCTCTTACATTAGACCTGAGGAAGGCTATATATCTTTAATTTTAATAGCCGAAACGCGTTGTTTTATTTATAAGTTTTATCTATTTACCAACCTGAATAAATCTTCTGAAGAATTAAATCCTTTTTTTGGATAATCATTCCTTGTGACCCTGGGAGCGCTCAATTGGCTGGATACATACTCTGAACCCTATTCTTACGGACTCCAGCTGGGAGATCCGTTTAATCCAGATAGAAGCTGCATACCAGTGGACCAGCTACCCACATTAGATCAGAATTGGTCGATAAGCCTTGGTACAAGATCTGCTAAAGGTGAGCAGTTCATTTTTCTTCTGTTTCTATATATATATATATACATCTACGCTTAGATCTGCGCCTGTTTTTTGTTTCTCCCCCCACCAGACCTACAGCCTTGGGGTCGAACACATTGAGTTTGAACAGTTCAGCAGTATATCTATTTCTTAATAAGATACTGGCCTTCCGCCACGGGGACCTCCCTAGTGATTGCAAACAAACTAAAGAAAGGAAAATTGATAGAATAAAGATCATGAAAAATTAGCTCCATTTTCTTTTGCCACAAGGAAAGCATCATAAATATTAAAGCGTATCTCCGGTCCACCCATAAACAAAAACTTTACTGTTTCCTAAATCCTTTTGTGTCATTAATGGCTAGACTGTTATCTGACTTCTGTGTGCTTTCAAAGAAGTTAATGTATCAAGGCTTCAGTCATCATCCAGCACTATATTAGCTAACATGTATTTTTTTTTTTTTTTTTTATTTTATATCTGGTCACCCTGATAACTGTCAACTCCTAAATAGAGTTTAAATAGGGTGTGACCCTTCTGAGAGCTCACCACAGAGAACAAATGACAACTGATAAATACCTACTCTGCAAAAACACACTGACACCCTGGCTGGGCAACACTGAGTCCCAGCTCTGCAAATGCTCTTTCTTGGACCACGTCTGTGTCACCCACTGCCATCAACATTGTAAGAACAGCGAAAAGCAACTGAAGCAGATGTAGTAGGCGTGGGTTCAGACATGGATGTAACAAAAATTTAATGTATGCTGTTGAAATCTGATGTGAAACCAGAGACCAAATGTCTACAGTGAGTACGGAAAGTATTCAGACCCCATTAAATTTTTCACTCTTTGTTTCATTGCAGCCATTTGGTAAAATCTAAAAAGTTCATTTTTTTTCTCATTAACCCCTTTCTGACCCAGGGCGAATTAGTACGTATCTGTGCCCTGGGCCTTATGGGCCTGATACGTATTAATACGCCCTGGCGATTTCGCCCGCACACAAGCGGTGCAGATGAGATCGCCGCCGGGTGTCAGCTGATTGTCACAGCTGACACCCTGTGCTATGTGCAGGGAGCAGTCCCGCACCACTCCCGGCACATTAACCCCCGAAATGCTGCGATCGAAATTGATCGCAGCATTCCGGTGGCAAGAGGAGGTAAGCGCGATACTTACCTTCTCTGCCGGCGTCCAGCGGCGTCTGAATCCGGTCCTGGATGTTGCCATGGTGACCCGACGTCATCATGACAACATCCGCGTCACCAGGAGGCAGGAAGTTGCTTTGGTCATGCGCAGTGCACGACCAAAGCAACTTCTCCCTGTGCAGCGCTGACAGGCTGCATGGCATAGGGAGCTGCTGCTCTCTATGCCATGCAGGCTATCAGGCTGCAAAAAGTGAAAGTCCCATAGTGGGACATTGTGAACAAGTAATAAAAATTTCAGAAAGTGAAAAAAAAAAAATAAATAAAAATTGTAAAAATATTTTTTAAAGAAATGAAAATAATAATAATAAAAAATATATATATTGTACCCATAAATAAATAATCTTATGAAAAAAACAAAAACAATAAAAGTACACATATTTGGTATTGTCACGTCCGGAATGACCTGACCAATAAAACTGTCCCACTAGTTAACCCCTTTAGTGAACAGGGTAAAAAAAAACGAAACATATAAACGATGTTTTATCATCATACCGCCAAACAAAAAATGGAATAAAACGCGATCAAAAAGACGAATGTAAATACAAATGGTACCGCTGAAAACGTCATCTTGTCCCGCAAAAAAAAAGCTGCAATACAATTCTAACAACAGAAAAATAAAAAAGTTATAGCTCTCAGAATAAAGCGATGCAAAAACAATTCTTTTTTCTATAAAATAGTTTTTATTGTGTAAAAGCGGCAAAATATAAAAAAAAAATAAAAATGCGGTACCGCTGTAAACATACTGACCCGAAGAATAAAGCTACCTTATCAATTTTACCACACGCAGAACGGCATAAAAAAAAAATTCCTGAATTGTTGGCTTTTGTTTATTCTGCCTCCCAAAAATCGGAATAGAAAGCGTTCAAAAAATGTCATTTGCCCGAAAATGATACCGATAAAAACGTCAACTTGTCCCGCAAAAAACAAGCCATCACATGACTCTGTCGGCCGAAATATGGAAAAATTATAGCTCTCAAAATATGGCGATGCAAAAACTAGTCTTTGCAAAAAATGCGTCTTTTAGTGTGTGACAGCTGACAATCATAAAAACCCGATATGAATCTGGCATCGCTGTAATTGCACCGACCTGAAGAATAACATCGTCTAATCACTTATACCACACGAGGAACGGCATAAAAAATAAACTTTAGGGTTAAGGTTGTGCTAGGGTTAGGGTTGTGCTAGGGTTGTGCTAGGGTTAGGGTTGGGCTAGGGTTGGGGTTAGGGTTGGGGTTAGGATTGGGCTAGGGTTGGGCTAGGGTTAGGGTTGGGCTAGGGTTAGGGTTGGGCTAGGGTTAGGATTAGGCTAAGGTTAGGGTTAGGCTAAGGTTGGGGTTTGGATTTTTTCAGAAATAAAGAAAAAAAAATGACGATGATTTGGCGACTAGTGAGCGCAAGTACTCGCTACTTGAGTTTGCATCGGGTGCTTGGGTATGCACCGAGTATGTCGGGTGCTTGAGTGACTTGCTTGAGTCTCCTCCCCAAATGTTTTGCAGCTGTTATACAGCCAAAAAAACCCTTGCGGGGATTGCCTGCCATGCACGAGCGATCCTCGCTTGTTTTTTTTTGGGTGTCTAATAAAAAAAACATGCGGGGCAGGGACTCGAGCATGTCACTTGAGCACCCGCGATACTTGGTGCATACCCTATTACCTGATGCAAACTCAAATAGCGAGCACTTGCACTCAAGACTAATGACAACTTATTCAATATGATGACTAGTGTTGAGCATTCCGATACTGAAATATCGGGCATCGGCCGATATTCGCGGTATCGGAATTCCGATACTTAATTCCGATACTTTTACAATATCGAATACTGGAATCGGAAGTTCCCATAATGCCTGTGACGCGCCCCCTGGGCCTGTGTTGCGTAGCGTTGCGCACGCGGGGAATACCCGGAGCCGGATCTGTCGGGGTTAGTAGTCCTCGTGGCGGTGACCCGGTCCATGCCCAGGGTGTCAAACTAAGAGGCGGAATTTAGCAGAAGATGTTATAGTGTTCGACTACGCCACCCGTTGAATGCGGTTATGAAGCCGCCGCTGCAGGGCAGACCGCTGAGGCCGGTGGTACAGTTGTGCAGCGTGGGTAGTATAACCCCCAACGGGAGGGGTATGGCCTCAGGGCAGCAGACGTGGATGATGGGGATAGCAGAATTGCACGCAGGCACCAGGAACCACTCAGAGACGGTGCGGTGTAGTTCAGGGTCTTTACTGGTGGCAAAGGTAGACCCTCCCGGGAGTACTGGCTAGCGATCGGGGCCTGGTCAGTCCGTGAGCAGATAGGATCTCCCCCGGCCAGGCGGAGTTGTAGGCCTCCCCAACTAATTGTACTCTTCCTGGCTACCTTGCTAGAAGCGGGTAAAAGTAGCCCACGTCCCTGAGTGTACCGTGTGGTGCTCACCCGTATGGCCGGTGACTCGGGGCCTTCTGGTAGCCTCCGCTCCACGACGGCGGTGCTGGTCCCTTGCGTGTGACCGTGCCTTCGGGTTTCTTGGCCAGAGGACCTGAAATCCCCTGCCGGACGGTTTCTGCTGCTGGGTATGGAACAGTCCCCACAGCCTCGGACTCCATGTCCGGTGAGATCTCTTCAGTCAGGACGAGCTCTACAGCTTCCAGTCCTGGACCCCTTTTATCACTGCTCCCACAGAGCTCCTGATATTGCTCTCCCTGCATCTGCTCCACTCCAGACCAGACTGTGTCTCTGTCTGGGACTCCTCTTCTTCTCTTCTTTTTCCTACCTAACCCCACCTCAGCCCCAGTTTATATAGGGGAAGTTCTTCCCCTCCCAGGACTGGGCAGGAGGTGTGGCATGCTTAGGCTTCCTGACCAGGAGACCTCCCACCTGCTCACAGACGTAATATTGCTATTACTGTGGTAACCAGAACCCTGGGGTGCCACACCTGCGCTCTGCAGTGTCTCTGAAGCATGACAAGCTGGATGGCAGCGCTCAGCTGCGATCCAGCCTGTCATCAGAATGCCATCCCAGCGTGGGAGAATTCTCCTGATTGTTTAAAAGCCGGCGCGCGGTAAAAAGCCGCCGGCTTTTAAACAATCACACAGCCCCATACTGCTTCCCCGCAGCCTCCCACCCCGATCCTCCGCGCCCCTCGCCACCTCCCATCCCGATCGTAAGTTAGGACCGGGCGGGGAGCGCAGCACCAAGGAGCGGGGAGCGAAGAACCCGGGCGGGGAAGCCGGCAGTGAAAAGACTTCACCGCCGACTTTCCCGTTCTGTGCTGCGCTTTCCCGCCGGTTATTTCAAATGAACAGCTGAGGTATCAGGTGATGCCGATCAGCTGTTCATTTGAAGTCGCCGCGGTGCCCTCGGAGGGTTCATGTGAGTTCATGCTTGACTGCATGAACTGAAATGAAATTTCCCATGGTCGCACAGGTCAGCCTCACCTCCCAGACCGGTCATGATTGGTGTGTGTGGGTGTCTGTGCGGGTGTGCGCGGTGTGTGGGGTGTCTGTGCGGTGTCTGCGGGTGTGTGCGGTGTCTGTGCGGTGTCTGCGGGTGTGTGCGGTGTCTGTGCGGTGTCTGCGGGTGTGTGCGGTGTGTGTGCGGTGTCTGTGCGGTGTCTGTGCGATGTCTGCGAGTGTGTGCGGTGTCTGTGCGATGTCTGCGGGTGTGTGCGGTGTCTGTGCGATGTCTGGGTGTGTGTGCGTGCAGGCAGACATAGGCCGATGTGACACTACTACTCCCATCGGCCTATGTCTGTCCCCCGTCCACTCGTGCCAACAGGATCAGCTCGATGGGAGCAGTAGTTCCCATCAGCCTGATCCTGCTATTTAAATTGCCCTACTGTGTCCCCAATAAATTTTAAATACATGTCATTGGTGGCCAGTGGTTACCTACAATAAATTAGTTCATACATTACCTGTCCCCGCCGATCGCCACCTAAAATAAAGTAAAAAATAAAAAACGACACCTATACTCACCTAGACACCTAATTCCCCGAAGCCATCGATCTCCTGTAATAAAATATAAAATAATAGGTCATAGGTCATAGTTAGTAAAGCCGAATAAAGACTTGCGTCCATCAAGTTCGACCTGTTAGTTCTGTAATTGCTAAAGTTGATCCAGAGGAGGGCAAAAACCCCAAATGATTTAGCCAATCTTCACCTGAGGAAAAATTCCCTCCCGACTCTGAAACCAGCAGTCAGAATAAATCCCTGTATCAACCTACTATTTTATTCTATTTTTAAGTATATGCAGAAATCTGCCTGGTATCTAGAAAAGCATCCAGTCCCCGCTTGAACTGGTTCAGTGAATCCGACATTACCGTCTCCTCACTCAGTGAATTCCATATTCTCACTGCTCTTACCGTAAAGAACCCCTTCCTATGCTGGTGCTGAAACCTTTTCTCTTCCAGTCTTAGTGAATGCCCTCTTGTTACCGTAATATCCCTCCTTTTGAACAAATCCCGGGCAAGGTCTCTATACTGTCCCCTAACATATTTGTACACATTTATTATGTCCCCCCTCAACCTTCTCTTTTCCAGGCTGAGTAGTCCTAGTTTTGCCAACCTCTCTGGGTATTGCAGTCCCTCCATTCCCCTTATTAATTTTGTTGCCCTCCTTTGTACTTTTTCAAGCTCATTTATATCCTTTCTATATATTGGGGCCCATAACTGAGCACAGTATTCCAAGTGTGGTCTGACCAGTGCTTTGTAGAGTGGAAGAACAATGTTCTCATCCTTTGCAACTATACCTCTTCTGATACATCCCATTACCCTGTTTGCCCTTACAGCAGCCGCCTGACTTTGGGCACTCCAATTTAGTTTGCTATCAATCAAGATGCCCAAGTCCTTCTCCATCTCTGAATTCCCCAATGATTTCCCATTCAGTGAGTACTGGTGACTTCCATTTTTCCTTCCCATGTGTATGACCTTACATTTCTCCTCGTTAAACCTCATTTGCCATTTAATGCTCCACCTACCCAGCTTATCCAAATCCCTCTGTAGGTCTTCACTATCCTCTTTTGTATTAATTGTTTTACATAACTTTGTGTCATCTGCAAATATTGATATTTTACTATTTATCCCGTTGACTATGTCGTTAATAAAGATATTAAATAACATTGGGCCTAGTACAGACCCCTGTAGTACCCCACTAGTGACGCTTACCCAATCTGAGTATATTCCATTTATAACCACCCTCTGCCTTCTATCCTTTAGCCAGTTAGCTACCCACTTGCAGACATTTTCCCCCAGCCCCATCATTCTCATTTTGTATTCCAACCTATTATGTGGCACGCTATCGAACGCTTTTGAGAAGTCGAGATACACGACATCCACTGGTTCCCCCTGATCTACTCGAGAGCTAACCTCCTCGTAGAAGTCAATCAGGTTTGTTTGGCAGGAGCGATTCCTCATGAATCCATGTTGGTTCGGGGTTAATAGATTATTAGCATCAAGATGCTCCATGATTGCCTCATTAATAAAGCCTTCAAAAATTTTGCCCACAACGGACGTCAGACTCACCGGCCGATAGTTTCTGGTGTTACTTTTTGCTCCCTTTTTGAATATTGGCACTACATTCGCCTGTCGCCAATCAAGTGGTACAGACCCAGTCTCAACAGAGTCCTTAAATATAAGATATAACGGTCTGTCTATCACATTACTTAGTTCCCTTAGTACCCGTGGGTGTATGCCATCAGGTCCTGGTGATTTGTTTATTTTAATGTTACTGAGGCGTTTCTGTACCCCAGCTTGGTTTAGATTTGTCATACTTAGTGGAGGATTAAGCTTGTCACTTCTCATTTCGCCTGTTCGTTCTTTTTCCTTTGTGAAAGTTGACGAAAAAAATTTATTTAATAGATTAGCTTTATCCTCATCTTTCTCTATGATTTTGCCTTCATCACTTTTTATCGGTCCAATATTATTCGATTTAATCCTTTTACTATTTATATACGTAAAGAACAGTTTGGGATTTGATCTACTTTCCCTAGCAATACGTCTCTCTGTTTCCTCCTTTGCTATTTTTATTTGTTTTTTGCAGGTTCTCGTTTTTTCCTTGTAACACATTAGTGCCTCCTTGCTGTTTTCCTGTTTTAATCTCTTGAATGCCTCTTTTTTGCTATTTAACGCCCCTTTTACGTTCTTATTCAACCATATTGGTTTCCTCTTGTTTCTGGCCCTTTTATTCCCATACGGTATATACCTCTCGCACTGAGTATTCAGAATTCTTTTGAAGGTTTCCCATTTACTATTCGTATTCCTTTGATTAAGAACTTTGTCCCAGTCTATAAGTTGAAGGTTTTCTTTCAGCTGATCAAACTTCGCCCTCCTAAAGTTTAATGTTTTAGTTGTTCCCTTATTGATAACCCTACTGAAGGGCATTTTGAAATTGATAATATTATGATCGCTATTACCTAAGTGCCCCCCTATCTGTACCTCAGTTATTCTATCAGGCCTATTAGTCAATATTAAGTCCAACACTGCCTTCCCTCTCGTTGGTTCCTGCACTAGTTGGGAGAGATAATTATCCTTGATATTTGTCAAGAACCTTTTTCCTTTCTGCGATCTACAGGTTTCTGTTTCCCAGTCAATATCCGGGTAGTTGAAGTCCCCCATTACAATCACCTCATTATGTTTTGCTACTTTGTCTATTTGTCCTAATAGCAGTTTCTCATTCTCCTCTGTTATATTGGGTGGCTTATAGCAGACCCCCAGTAATATTTTATTATTATTTTTTGCCCCCTCTATCTCTACCCACATGGACTCGACCCCCTCTTCTCCCTCTCCTATATCTTCCCTTAGTCTGGGCTTTAGACGTGACTTTACATATAAGCAGACTCCTCCGCCCTTCCCCTGTTTCCGGTCCCTTCTAAATAAACTATAATCTGTTAAATTTACCGCCCAGTCGTAGCTATCGTCTAGCCAAGTCTCTGTTATACCTACGATGTCATACCTCTCCTCCGATATAAGCGCCCGCAGCTCATCCGCCTTATTGGTCAGGCTTCTTGCGTTGGTCAGCATGCAAGATAAAACTTTGGGGTTATTTAGCATCCTATTCTTCTCTAACGATCTAACTGTACTATCCCCACCCCCCTCTCCACCCTCATTATATTCACTTCTCCCCTTCCCCCTTGCTTGCCTCACATCCCACCTATTTCCTTGGTTTCCCCCCCCCGTCTCTAGTTTAAAAACTCCTCCAACCTATTAGCCATCTTCTTCCCCAGCACCGCTGCACCCTCCCCATTGAGGTGCAGCCCGTCCCTACGGTAGAGCCTGTAGCCGACAGCGAAGTCGGCCCAGTTCTCCATGAACCCAAACTCTTCTGCCTTGCACCAACTCTTTAGCCACTTATTCACCTCCCTATCCTCCCGTTGGCGCTCCTGTGTGGCTCGCGGGATTGGTAGTATTTCTTAGAAAACTACCTTGGAGGTCCTTGCCCTAAGCTTCCTACCTAGATCCCTGAAATCATTTTTAAGGACCCTCCATCTACCACTCACTTTGTCATTGGTGCCAATGTGGACCATGACCGCTGGGTCTTCGCCAGCCCCACCCAGTAACCTGTCAACCCGATCCGCGATGTGCCGGACTCGAGCGCCAGGGAGGCAGCACACCGTTCGGCGATCCCGGTCTTTGTGACAGATTGCCCTGTCTGTCCCCCTAATAATAGAGTCACCCACTACCAGGACCTGTCTAGCCTGCCCTACACTTCCCCCCTCCCCCTCATTACTGGAGCATACACTCCCCCGGCGGTCAGAGGATCTGTCGTGCTCCAATAATGCCGGTTCTGAACCAGCCTTCCTATACTTCTTCCCTCTATCCCTTCTAACTGTTACCCAGCTCCCTGCCTGTTCAGCCTGCGCTTCCCCACTAAGCTCCACCCCCAGTGTTGACCCATTGAGTGTCTGCTCGGTGAGCAGCAAACTCCGTTCCATGTTGTCGATGCTCCTCAGCACCGCTATCTGACCACTTAGATCCAGGATTTGGGCTTCCAAGTGCACGATATGCTCACATCTCTCGCAGCAGTATGGATCCCTGAGCGGTAGCTCAGGGAATGCATACATTGCGCAAGATGTACACTGCACGGCTCCGGCCAACATGGACGTCATTCTAAATATGGGGATACAGTCAGTATATATGTACAAGTACAAAACACAATTATTTATATATAGGTGTATGGACGGGGATCAATTAGGGATGTGCAAGTGTATCGATTAGATATCGGCGCGGGATCAGTTAAGTATGGACGGGGGATCAATTAAGTATCAATTAAGTATGGACGGGGGATCACCTGAGTGGGTCAGGTGGATTAATTAAGTATGGACGGTGTGTCAATTAACTATGGACTGGGATGAATAAGTATGGACTGGGGAAATAATTAATTGTGGACTAGGGAATCAATCAATTAATTATGGACAGGGGGTTTAATTAAATAGGATGGGGGGTAAAGCAAATAAATAGGTATGGACGGTGGGTCAATTAACTAAGGACTGGGGATCAATAAGTATCAATAATATCAATAAATATGGACTGGGGAAATAATTAATTGTGGTCTGGGGAATCAATCAATTAATTATGGACAGGGGTTAATTAAATATGGTGGGGGATAAGGCAAATAGATAGGGACTGGGGATGAGTAAAAGTGGACAAGGGGAATCTATTAAATAGGACAAGGGGGATCAATCAATTATGGGCTGGGGGGGTCAATCATTTAAATGTGGTCAGGGGGATCACTTTAATATGGACGGGGGGTGGTCGGGGATCAATTAAATGAGGACGGGGGGGTCAATTTAATGTGGTCAGAGGGATCAGTTAAATATAGACGGGGGTGTTCAGGGGAATCAATTTAAATATGGACGGGGGTGATCAATTAAATATGGACGGGGGGTAATCAATTAAATATGGACTAGGGAATACAATACAATTACAATACAGATACAAATACAATACAGTACAGTACACACTTGGGTTCAGTAGGGCCGCTAATCGCAGCCTCCTGCCCCTCACTCACCTCCTCTAGGGACGCTGCACGCTATCACAGCGCGCTTGTCCCTCCGGTCGCCTCTTACCGGTCCTCCTGATCACCTCCTGGTCACCACCACCTGGCACCCTCTGCTGGCCGGCACTGCACGCTGCCACAGCGCTCTCTTGCGCTCGTCCCTCCGGTCGCCTCCTACTGGTCCTCCCGGTCCGCTCGGTCACCTCCGCCTGTCTCTCCTCCCTTCCCAGGAGCTCTCTCCACACACAGCACAACTCTTGCAGCACACGGCAGGCTCCGCCTCCACCACTTCCTGTCAGGCCTCCTCCCACTTCCTGTCAGTGTTACAGTGTTCCTGTCGATTGTATAATAAACCACAACCTTATCCTTACCCCTCCGTAGTAGTCCACGACTGTCCCACGATGATCTCCAGTTCAGAGCAGCCACATAGAATGTGACCGCTCTGAACCGCTGCCGCCGCTAGAATGATGGGGCCGTAAAGCAGCCCCGTCATTGCATAAGCGGGTTCGCCGGAGTTCAGGCAGCGCTGCTCCGGTCAGCTCCTTTACGGCCCTGCTGTATAGTGAGAAATTCCCACGGTACAGCAGTGCCGTAAAGGAGGTCTCCGGAGCTGCGCTGCCTGAATGCACTCCGGTGACCTCAGTCAGTGGCTCCCGCTGCCGGGAGCGGACGTGTTCCCGGCAGCGTGAGCTTACAGCAGCCATGCACAGCTGTCACCATCTCCAGATGTGACAGCTGTGCATGGGAGATCAGCGCAGGAACATGGACAGGTAACTATTTTTTTTTTAGTAAACTAAGAATTAAATAAAATGGTGTGTTTTATTTCAAATAAATTATTTTTTTCTGGGTGTGGTGTGTTTTTTATTTTTAACACTTTGTAGGTTAGTAATGGGGGTGTCTTATAGACGACCATTATTACTAACCTGGGCTTCATGGCAGCTGGCGCTGACATGAACCCCAACCCCATTACCCCCTGCCACCGCACCAGGGCAGCGTGGAAGAGCGAGGCTAAGTGCCAGAATTGGCGCATCCTATGGATGCGCCATTTCTGGGGCGGCTGACGGCTGGTGTTTCTAGCCTGGGAGGGGGCCAATATTCATGGCACCCTTCCTGGGCTATTAATATCAGCCCCCAGCTGTGTGCCTAGCCTTTGCTAGCTATTAAAATAGGGGGGACCCCACGTCATTTTTTTGGGGGGGTCCCCCATTTTAATAGCTAGTAAAGGCTAGGTATTCAGCAGGGGGCTGATATTAGTAGTCTGGGAAGCTCCGTGGGTATTACCCCCTTCCCAGGCTTCAAACATCTGCCCCAGCCGTCTGCTTAACCTCCGCTAGAGACTAAAATTATAGGGCATCCCACGCCAATTTTTTTTTAAACTAAATCCTTTATTTTAACACTAAATGACATTTGAGGAGTTAATAAAGATGCAGTCCCTAAATTATTATTTATTTTTTAATTAATTTTTCCCAAAAATTTTGACGTGGGCTTTGCCATATTTTTGTATGCCAGCCAGGGACAGCATCCAGCTTCTATGAACGCGCCATTTTCTGGGGTGGCTGCGGACTGCAATTTGCAGTGGGGGGGAGGGCCAGAAAGCTTGGGTCTCCCTGCGCTGCAGATTCCATCCCCCAGCTGCCTAGTTGTACCTGGCTGGACACAAAAATAGGGAGAAGCCCCACGTATTTTTTTTTTTAATTATTTCATGAAATATTTTTTTTTAAAAAGGGCTTCCCAATATTGTTGTGTCCGGCCAGGTACAAATAGGCAGCTGGTGGTTGGGGGCAGCCCGTTCCTGCCTGCTGTACCTGGCTGGACACAAATATAGTGCGAAGCCCCACGTCAATTTTTTTTTTAATTATTTCAGGAAATTCATGAAATAATTTAAAAAAAATTGACTTGGGGCTTCGCACTATATTTGTGTCCAGCCAGGTACAGCAGGCAGGAACGGGCTGCCCCCAAACACCAGCTGCCTATTTGTACCTGGCCGGACACAACAATATAGGGAAGCCCTTTTTTTCTTAATTATTTCATGAATTTCATGAAATAATTTAAAAAAAAAAATACGTGGAGCTTCGCCCTATTTTTGTGTCCAGCCAGGTACAACTAGGCAGCTGGGGGCTGGAATCTGCAGCGCAGGGAGGCCCAAGCTTCTGGGCCCCACCCGCTGCAAATTGCAGTTCGCAGCCGCCCCAGAAAATGGCGCGTTCATAGAAGCGCCATCTTCTGGCGCTGTACCCAACTCATCCAGGGCCCTGGTGCGGTGGCTCACTGGGTAATAAAGGGGTTAAGGCCAGCTTGGCATTATCAGCTGGCCCTAAGCCCGAAATTCATGGGGTCACGCCAATATTAGACATGACCACCATGAATTTCTAGTAAAGTATTTAAAAAAAACACAACAACCAGAATAAAGTCCTTTAATTGAAATAAAGACACAATTCTTTATTGTTCTAAATTAAACCATACTTACCATCATGCCCATTCCAGCTGAAGCCAACGATCTCCTGCAATAAAAGAAAAATAATAAACCAACCTCATCCTTACCTTCCCATGGATCCCACGACAGCTCCAGCTCTGCTACATCGAGATGACAGGCTGGACCGCAGCAGAACGCTGCCATCCAGCCTGTCATCCCGCAGACACTGAGAAGCGCAGGCATGCTTGCGCTCCTCAGTGTCTCTCTGTGACGTCATCCAGATGAGCCGAGTTCATGTCCAATGAACTCAGCTCACCTCATGCACGTCACTGACAGCGTGGGAAAATTCTCACGCTGAAGCGCTGAGTGCAGGAGAATTTTCCCATGCTGTCAGTGACGTGCATGAGGTGAGGTCATGTCCAATGAACTCGGCTCACCTCATGCACGTCACTGACAGCATGGGAAAATTCTCCTGCACTCAGCGCTTCAGCGTGAGAATTCTCCCACGCTGTCAGTGACGTGCATGAGGTGAGCTGAGTTCATTGGACATGACCTCACCTCATGCACGTCACTGACAGCGTGGGAAAATTCTCACGCTGAAGCGCTGAGTGCAGGAGAATTCTCCCACGCTGTCAGTGACGTGCATGAGGTGAGCTGAGTTCATTGGACATGACCTCGGCTCATCTTTATGCCGTCACAGAGAGACACTGAGGAGCGCAAGCATGCCTGCGCTTCTCAGTGTCTGCGGGATGACAGGCTGGATGGCAGCGTTCTGCTGCGGTCCAGCCTGTCATCTCGATGTAGCAGAGCTGAAGCTGTCGTGGGAACCATGGAAAGGTAAGGATGAGGTTGCTTTATTATTTTTCTTTTCTTGCAGGAGATCATTGGCTTCAGCTGGAATGGGCGTGACAGTAAGTATGGTTTAATTTAGAACAATAAAGAATTGTGTGTTTATTTCAATTAAAGGACTTTATTCTGGGTGTTTGTGTTTTTTTTTTTAACTTTGACTATGGGGTTAGTAATGGGGGTGTCTTATAGACGCCTCTCCATTACTAACCTGGGCTTGATGTCAGCTGGTATTATAAGCTGACATCAACCCCAACCCTATTACCCCACTGCCACCGCTACAGGGCAGTGGGAAGAGCGAGGCTAAGTGCCAGAGTTGGCGCATCCTATGGATGCGCCATTTCTGGGGCGGCTGACGGCTGGTGTTTCTAGCCTGGGAGGGGGCCAATATTCATGGCACCCTTCCTGGGCTATTAATATCAGCACCCAGCTGTCTGCCTAGCCTTTGCTAGCTATTAAATTAGGGGGAACCCCATATCATTTTTTTTTGGGGGGTCCCCCATTTTAATAGCTAGTAAAGGCTAAGTATTCCACTGGGGGCTGATATTAGCAGCCTGGGAAGCTCCGTGGGTATTACCCCCTTCCCAGGCTTCAAACATCTGCCCCAGCTGTCTGCTTAACCTCCGCTAGAGACTAAAATTAAGGGGAACCCCACGCCAATTTTTTTTAAAATAAATCCTTTATTTTAACACTAAATGACAAGTACAGTAATCAACACTGTCACTGTACTTCATATATATGTGACTGACATGTTTCTATCTATCTAATCTATGTGTGATTCTCTATTCCTTCTATTCTAAATTGTCGGGTACAGATGCTGAATTGCCGGCCGGCTTTCTTAAAGAGACGGTGCATTAAAACACTATTATTTTTTTAAATAAATCCTTTACACTAAATGACAAGTACAGTAAGCAACACTGTCACTGTACTTCATATATATGTGACTGACATGTTTCTATCTATCTAATCTATGTGTGAAGCTCTATTCTGTCTGTTATAAATTGTCGGGTACCGCTGCTGAATTGCCGGCCGGCTTTTTTAAAGAGACGGTGCATGAAAACACTAATATTTTTTTTAATAAATCCTTTACTAGTGTTGAGCGATACCTTCCGATATCAGGAAATATAGTATCGGATTGGATCGGGCCGATACCCAAAAAGTATCGGATATCGCCGATTCCGATACCGGAAACCAATGCAAGTCAATGGGACACAAATATCGGAATGAAAATAAACCCTTTCTTTCCTTGTAGGTTAATTCTACATGAAGTAAAACAACTAAGAATAATGTAGAATGTATTATGCGAAAAGCCGGCAATTCATCAGCGGCATTCACCGGTACCCGACAATTTACAACAGAAAGGATAGAGCATCACACATAGATTAGATAGATAGAACCATGTCAGTCACATATATATGAAGTACAGTGACAGTGTTGCTTACAGAACTTGTCATTTAGTGTAAAGGATTTATTTAAAAAAATATTAGTGTTTTCGTGCACCGTCTCTTTAAAAAAGCCGGCCGGCAATTCAGCATCTGTACCCGACAATTTATAACAGAAAGAATAGAGAATCACACATAGATTAGATAGATAGAAACATGTCAGTCACATATATATGAAGTACAGTGACAGTGTTGATTACTGTACTTGTCATTTAGTGTTAAAATAAAGGATTTATTTAAAAAAAAATTGGCGTGGGGTTCCCCTTAATTTTAGTCTCTAGCGGAGGTTAAGCAAACGGCTGGGGCAGATGTTTGAAGCCTGGGAAGGGGGTAACACCCACGGAGCTTCCCAGGCTACTAATATCAGCCCCCAGCTGAATACCTAGCCTTTACTAGCTATTAAAATGGGGGAACCCCCCAAAAAAAATAACGTGGGGTCCCCCCTAATTTAATAGCTAGCAAAGGCTAGGCAGACAGCTGGGGGCTGATTTTAATAGCCCAGGAAGGGTGCCATGAATATTGGCCCCCTCCCAGGCTAGAAACACCAGCCGTCAGCCGCCCCAGAAATGGCGCATCCATAGGATGCGCCAATTCTGGCACTTAGCCTCGCTCTTCCCACTGCCCTGTAGCGGTGGCAGTGGGGTAATAGGGCTGGGGTTGATGTCAGCTTATAATGCCAGCTGACATCAAGCCCAGATTAGTAATGGAGAGGCGTCTATAAGACACCCCCATTACTAACCCCATAGTCAAAGTTAAAGAAAAACACAAACACCCAGAATAAAGTCCTTTAATTGAAATAAACACACAATTCTTTATTGTTCTAAATTAAACCATACTTACAGTCACGCCCATTCCAGCTGAAGCCAACGATCTCCTGCAATAAAAGAAAAATAATAAAGCAACCTCATCCTTACCTTTCCATGGTTCCCACGACAGCTTCAGCTCTGCTACATCGAGATGACAGGCTGGACCGCAGCAGAACACTGCCATCCGGCCTGTCATCCCGCAGACACTGAGAAGCGCAGGCATGCTTGCGCTCCTCAGTGTCTGGCTGTGACGGCATCCAGATGAGCCGACAATGAACTCGGCTCACCTCATGCACGTCACTGACAGCGTGGGAAAATTCTCCTGCACTCAGCGCTTCAGCATGAGAATTCTCCCACGCTGTCAGTGACATACATGAGGTGAGGTCATGTCCAATGAACTCAGCTCACCTCATGCACGTCACTGACAGCGTGGGAAAATTCTCCTGCACTCAGCGCTTCAGCGTGAGAATTTTCCCACGCTGTCAGTGACCTGCATGAGGTGAGCTGAGTTCATTGGACATGACCTCGGCTCATCTTTATGCCGTCACAGCCAGACACTGAGGAGTGCAAGTATGCCTGCGCTTCTCAGTGTCTGCGGGATGACAGGCTGGATGGCAGCGTTCTGCTGCCCTCCAGCCTGTCATCTCGATGTAGCAGAGCTGAAGCTGTCGTGGGAGCCATGGAAAGGTAAGGATGAGGTTGCTTTATTATTTTACTTTTATTGCAGGAGATCGTTGGCTTCAGCTGGAATGGGCGTGACTGTAAGTATGGTTTAATTTAGAACAATAAAGAATTGTGTGTTTATTTCAATTAAAGGACTTTATTCTGGGTGTTCTGTTTTTTTAAATACTTTACTAGAAATTCATGGTGGTCATGTCTAATATTGGCGTGACCCCATGAATTTCGGGCTTAGGGCCAGCTGATAATGCCAAGCTTGTGTAGCACCCTGAGGATTCGGCTGCTACAGGGGTATTACACCTCAAGCCAGAGGTGTGGTATTCCACTCCCGGGTAAGGATGGAGTGTGGAACTGAGCTCAGTAGGCTGCATACACTACATACATCCCATTTCCGGGGGACAGATCGACGGTACTCCCACCAGTTTATGTGCAGGTACGATAGTGTCTGTCCCTGGCTGGAGTGGGAGGGGGGTGGAACATCCCAGTAGTGTAGGGGCAGATAGGGGGAGCAGTCTGGGTAATGCTAGGAGCTCATTGGGTGCTGGTCACCTGAGCTCACACATAGAGGGAGTATATAAGGTGGGAACCATCTTAGATCAGGGTCAGACAGGCAGACAGCTACTAGTCAGTCTGTTGTAGAGGGTCAAGCAGTCCTGAAAGAAGAGAGAGAGGAGTCAGAATGACCCAGAGAGAAGAAGAGGGAACCCCAAGAGCCCAAATACAAGCAACAGGGTGAAGGGTTGGCACAAGGGTACCGGATCCCAAGCTGGTGGAGGGCACTAATCCTCAGCCAGAGACCGGAGGTTGTGGGCAGGATCTGCCACGACCCCCCCACTAAATCCACCCGAAAGGCAGACCAAGTATAGGGTCAGGGAACCCAGAAGAGGTGTACCCACCAAGAGACCCGAGGGAGCCGGACATAAGTGGATCCCTGGTGGGGAAGGCCAGAGAAAAGGAACGTCAGAAAGGGAGCTCAGGATCACGCTCCAGAATTACCTGGGGGTTGGCCGAGTCCAGGACCTGGTGGACGCAGCACGGCTCGGGCAGTCACTCAAGGCCGGAGTGACCAGAACAACAGCAGTAAGTAAAAAACCTGAACTGCACAGCCCGACTCTGAGTCTTAATACCATCCTCACTGCACCACCACAACCACCACCCTCTGCAACTGACCCCCTGAGGCTATACCCCTCCCGTTGGGGGTTATACTACCAGAAGCTGCACACGCACCACCAGCCTCAGCGGACCCTGCTGCAGCGGCGGCCGTATTGACCGCAAATCAACGGGTGGCGTAGTCGACACGAAAGAACATCCAGCAACATCTGTAGGACTGCCACACACTGAGCTTGACACCCTGGGCACGGACCGGGTCACCGCCACTCAGAGACTACAACCCCCATCTGATCCGGCTCCGGGTATCCCCCAAACAACACTGGCCCAGGGGGCGCGTCAACTTTGGCGTAGTCGGCAGGATTACGTGCCCGCAACAACCGGGTACTGCGTGCCTGAAGAAACGTTCACCGTTACCTCAAAAAGAAGTCTCCCGCCGGTTCCGGAGGGTCCCCGCCAACGGACCCCATCACAGGTCGTTTCCCGCCGGTTGTCCGCCATTTGCAGCTTTTTCCTGCCATCCATGGAGTTTCCCGCCACTGGGAGACGATTCCCGCCATTTCCAAAGATTTCCCGCCTTGGAAGAGCGGACGCCATTATGGGCGTGCCAGAGGGTGGCAAGAGGTCACCTCCCATCGTGGGCCAGGTCGAAGAATGGCGCCAAAAGCGGAAACCGCGCCCACCAACAGAGACTGTGATGCTGGAAGTGTCCATCAGCGTGAGAGAACTGCCCCTGGAACTGACAATCACTAAGTTGCCCCGGGACCACCCTCAATGTGGGCGGAGACAGAACAAAAGAACGAAGATGGGTGCAGCCTGGAGGAGTCTGGAGAGAGCGCACCCGGAGACAAGAAGTCTGGAGAGGAGTCCAGAGAAAGCGTACCCGGAGATGGAGGGAGAGACAGGCAGCACCGACCCAGTGGTCAGGAGCCTGCTGCAAGCAACAACGCCACTAGGCTTAGTGGAAATCCTGGCACAGCTCCCCCGAGACCGGGAGTGTGCACAGACCGCGCTGGAGGGCCTTGCACGGAGGATGGCCCAGGTGCAGCAAGACACGCTGACGGAGTGGAGCCGTGAGATGGCCCAGCAGACCGGAACCCGTCAGCGGAGCACCCACCCGAGACGAGGAGACAGACCGCCTCTGAGGATGGTGCAGGAGGAGTGAAGGCCGGAGACGGCGCCGAGAAGGGAGCTGAACGGACGGAAGCAGGTAAAGGGTACGTCTCTACCCCGAGCCAAGAAACCGTGTACCTGTCCCAGCTCCCCGTCGCAGAGCCCGAAATTCCCCCTGCCGTGCCCGTCGCTGCATCGTCACCGTGCCGGACTAGGCCTCAAGCAGAAGCCGCGGCCGCGACCCCTGTGACGTCACACGCCTCGACCCTGAGCGCGACCAAACAGGAAATACCAACGGCCTGGTCGCAAGGTCTAGTACCTCCGGGCGCCTCAATTCCAACAGCGCCCCCTACCTCCGCGGAGCCACCGGCCCGGTCGCAGGGCCGAGTACCCCCGGGCGCCGCCGTCCTTACGGTGCCCTTTACCTTTAGGGTGCCCCAAGCCTGCTCGCAAGGCCTGGTCAACCCGGGCGCCGCTACCATCAACGCGCCCTCAACATCTCGAGTGCCGCACCTGGGCGAAGATCTATTTGCCCAGCACACGTGCCCGGATGGGCAGCCCTTTGTATGGCCCCAGGAGTACTACCAACTGGAACTCCAAAGAGCAAGGCCCCTGTGCGAGCCCCTGATTCCGGCTCCGAAGCCCGTCAGGAGAACCCCGCTCCCGCTAGAAGAAGCACAATTCGAGTGGGACCCCACCAGAGGAGATCTCATGGGGTTCACTCAAGAAACACGGGCAGCTGCAGCAGAGCGAGTGGAGTGCTGCCGCCAGCAGTTGGCAGCCTTCGAGCAAGAGCGGAAAGAGAGGCGGATCCGTGAGCAGCGGCTGCAGGAACAGAGCGCAGGGCAGAAGAGCCGGACCAGGAGGAACCCCCGTGCAGCTCATGGTCCCCGTACCACCGGGACTGTGATTAAATTCAACCTGCAGCATGGGTGGGGCTTCATAAGAGACCATCATACCCCCGGCGACGTCTTTGTAACCCGCAGAGACGTAGAAAGCCATCTGCCGGAGGGACACAGAGGTCGTGACCTGTACGTAGGGGACGAGGTCACGTTCACCCGGCACAAATGTGCCAAAGGACCCTACGCCCTCCATGTGCATCGCCTGACGGAGGAGGAGCTGCGGTGTGAGGAGGAGCAAGAGGACCCGGACGGGTCTGAAGATAAAGAAGGAGCAGGAGGACGCCGTCGTTAAAGTACGGTAAAGAGACTGTAAATAGTTACCCGTCGGGGTACAGTGAACTGTTGCTGCTTTAAATATGTCCCCGTTGGGACAAGTGTAAACTGTTAACCCGTATTTCCCTTAATCCCACTGACTGAGGACTGAGAGCGGTCATTCCTTCCTTATACCTGGCCGAGGACTGAGAGCGGCCACTTTCCCCCTGTATATAGTTGCGCTTTCTAAGGCGCCCCCTACCGGTTTTATAGGAAACTGTTGTTTTTCTTGAAGAGACTGTCGCACTTTACCCGGTCACAAGTTGCACCGTGGCCGGAGGAACAAGAATGTTATTTATGAAAAGTTTATGCTGATATATATATTGTTTTATATGTTTATGTTTTATGGAAAAAAAAAATTTGTATGTTTTGGATGTTTATTCTCTTACAGCCCGAGGACGTGCTGTGATTTACCAGGGGGGAATGTAGCACCCTGAGGATTCGGCTGCTACAGGGGTATTACACCTCAAGCCAGAGGTGTGGTATTCCACTCCCGGGTAAGGATGGAGTGTGGAACTGAGCTCAGTAGGCTGCATACACTACATACATCCCATTTCCGGGGGACAGATCGACGGTACTCCCACCAGTTTATGTGCAGGTACGATAGTGTCTGTCCCTGGCTGGAGTGGGAGGGGGGTGGAACATCCCAGTAGTGTAGGGGTAGATAGGGGGAGCAGTCTGGGTAATGCTAGGAGCTCATTGGGTGCTGGTCACCTGAGCTCACACATAGAGGGAGTATATAAGGTGGGAACCATCTTAGATCAGGGTCAGACAGGCAGACAGCTACTAGTCAGTCTGTTGTAGAGGGTCAAGCAGTCCTGAAAGAAGAGAGAGAGGAGTCAGAATGACCCAGAGAGAAGAAGAGGGAACCCCAAGAGCCCAAATACAAGCAACAGGGTGAAGGGTTGGCACAAGGGTACCGGATCCCAAGCTGGTGGAGGGCACTAATCCTCAGCCAGAGACCGGAGGTTGTGGGCAGGATCTGCCACGACCCCCCACTAAATCCACCCGAAAGGCAGACCAAGTATAGGGTCAGGGAACCCAGAAGAGGTGTACCCACCAAGAGACCCGAGGGAGCCGGACATAAGTGGATCCCTGGTGGGGAAGGCCAGAGAAAAGGAACGTCAGAAAGGGAGCTCAGGATCACACTCCAGAATTACCTGGGGGTTGGCCGAGTCCAGGACCTGGTGGACGCAGCACGGCTCGGGCGGTCACTCAAGGCCGGAGTGACCAGAACAACAGCAGTAAGTAAAAAACCTGAACTGCACAGCCCGACTCTGAGTCTTAATACCACCCTCACTGCACCACCACAACCACCACCCTCTACAACTGACCCCCTGAGGCTATACCCCTCCCGTTGGGGGTTATACTACCAGAAGCTGCACACGCACCACCAGCCTCAGCGGACCCTGCTGCAGCGGCGGCCGTATTGACCGCAAATCAACGGGTGGCGTAGTCGACACGAAAGAACATCCAGCAACATCTGTAGGACTGCCACACACTGAGCTTGACACCCTGGGCACGGACCGGGTCACCGCCACTCGGAGACTACAACCCCCATCTGATCCGTCTCCGGGTATCCCCCAAACAACACTGGCCCAGGGGGCGCGTCACTGGCCTTAACCCCTTTATTACCCAGTGAGCCACCGCACCAGGGCCCTGGATGAGTTGGATGAGGTGAGCTGAGTTCATTGGACATGACCTCGGCTCATCTTTATGCCGTCACAGCCAGACACTGAGGAGTGCAAGTATGCCTGCGCTTCTCAGTGTCTGCGGGATGACAGGCTGAATGGCAGCGTTCTGCTGCGGTCCAGCCTGTCATCTCGATGTAGCAGAGCTGAAGCTGTCTTGGGAACCATGGAAAGGTAAGGATGATGTTGCTTTATTATTTTTCTTTTATTGCAGGAGATCGTTGGCTTCAGCTGGAATGGGCGTGACGGTAAGTATGGTTTAATTTAGAACAATAAAGAATTGTGTGTTTATTTCAATTAAAGGACTTTTTTCTGGGTGTTTGTGTTTTTTTTAAATACTTTACTAGAAATTCATGGTGGTCATGTCTAATATTGGCGTGACCCCATGAATTTCGGGCTTAGGGCCAGCTGATAATGCCAAGCTGGCCTTAACCCCTTTATTACCCAGTGAGCCACCGCACCAGGGCCCTGGATGAGTTGGGTACAGCGCCAGAAGATGGCGCTTCTATGAACGCGCCATTTTCCGGGGCGGCTGCGGACTGCAATTTGCAGCGGGTGGGGCCCAGAAAGCTTGGGCTCCCTGCGCTGCAGATTCCAGCCCCCAGCTGCCTAGTTGTACCTGGCTGGACACAAAAATATGGCGAAGCCCCACGTATTTTTTTTTTAAATTATTTCATGAAATTCATGGAATAATTAAGAAAAAAAGGGCTTCCCTATATTGTTGTGTCCGGCTAGGTACAAATAGGCTGCTGGTGGTTGGGGGCAGCCCGCTCCTGCCTGCTGTACCTGACTGGACACAAATATAGGGCGAAGCCCCACATACATTTTTTTTAATTATTTCATGAATTTCCTGAAATAATTTAAAAAAAATTGACGTGGGGCTTCGTACTATATTTGTGTCCAGCCAGGTACAGCAGGCAGGAATGGGCTGCCCCCAACCACCAGCTGCCTATTTGTACCTGGTTGGACACAACAATATAGGGAAGCCCTTTTTTTCTTAATTATTTCATGAATTTCATGAAATAATTTTAAAAAAAAAATACGTGAAGCTTCTCCCTATTTTTGTGTCCAGCCAGGTACAACTAGGCAGCTGGGGGATGGAATCTGCAGCGCAGGGAGGCCCAAGCTTTCTGCCCCCCCCCCCCCCGCTGAAAATTGCAGTCCGCAGCCACCCTGGAAAATGACGCGTTCATAGAAGCAGGATGCTGTACCTGGCTGGCATACAAAAATATGGCGAAGCCCACGTCAAAAGTTTTGGGAAAAATTAATTAAAAAATAAATAATAATTTAGGGACTGCATCTTTATTAACTCCTCAAATGTCATTTAGTGTTAAAATAAAGGATTTATTTAAAAAAAAAATGGCGTGGGATCCCCCATAATTTTAGTCTCTAGCGGAGGTTAAGCAGACGGCTGGGGCAGATGTTTGAAGCCTGGGAAGGGGGTAAAACCCACGGAGCTTCCCAGGCTACTAATATCAGCCCCCAGCTGAATACCTAGCCTTTACTAGCTATTAAAATGGGGGACCCCCCCCAAAAAAATGACGTGGGGTTCCCCTATTTTAATAGCTAGCAAAGGCTAGGCAGACAGCTGTGGCTGATATTAATAGCCCAGGAAGGGTGCCAATTCTGGCACTTAGCCTCGCTCTTCCACGCTGCCCTGGTGCGGTGGCAGGGGGTAATAGTGGTGGGGTTCATGTCAGCGCCAGCTGCCATGAAGCCCAGGTTAGTAATGATGGGCGTCTATAAGACACCCCCATTACTAACCTACAAAGTGTTAAAAAGAAAACACACACTACACCCAGAAAAAAAAAAATTATTTGAAATAAAACAGACCATTTTATTTAATTCTTAGTTTACTAAAAATAATAGTTACCTGTCCACGTTCCTGCGCTGATCTCCCATGCACAGCTGTCACATCTGGAGATGGTGACAGCTGTGCATGGCTGCTGTAAGCTCACGCTGCCGGAAACACGTCCGCTCCCGGCAGCGGGAGCCCCTGACTGAGGTCACCGGAGTGCATTCAGTCAGCGCTGCTCCGGAGACCTCCTTTACGGCAGTGCTGTACCGTGGGAATTTCTCACGATACAGCAGGGCCGTAAAGGAGCTAACCGGAGCAGCGCTGCCTGAACTCCGGTGAACCCTTACGGCCCCGTCATTCTAGCGGCGGCAGCGGTTCAGAGCGGTCACATTCTATGTGGCTGCTCTGAACTGGAGATCATCGTGGGACACTCGTGGACTACTACGGAGGGGTAAGGATAAGGTTGTGGTTTATTATTTTATATTTTATTACAGGAGATCGATGGCTTCGGGGAATTAGGTGTCTAGGTGAGTATAGGTGTAGTTTTTTATTTTTTACTTTATTTTAGGTGGCGATCGGCGGGGACAGGTAATGTATGAACTAATTTATTGTAGGTAACCACTGGCCACCAATGACATGTATTTAAAATTTATTGGGGACACAGTAGGGCAATTTAAATAGCAGGATCAGGCTGATGGGAACTACTGCTCCCATCGAGCTGATCCTGCTAGCACGAGTGGACCGGGGACAGACATAGGCCGATGGGAGTAGTAGTGTCACATCGGCCTATGTCTGCCTGCACGCACAGACACCGCGCACACACACGCAGACATCGCACACACACCCCGCACACACACGCAGACATCGCACACACACCCCGCACACACACGCACAGACACCCGCACACACACTAATCATGACCGGTCTGATGGTCTGGGAGGTGAGGCTGACCTGTGCGGCCGTGGGAAAGTTCATGTGAGTTCATGCAATGCAGTCAAGCATGAACTCACATGAACCCTCTGAGGGCACCGCGGCGACTTCAAATGAACAGCTGATCAGCATCACCTGATACCTCAGCTGTTCATTTGAAATAACCGGCGGGAAAGCGCAGCACAGAACGGGAAAGCCGGCGGTGAAGTCTTTTCACTGCCGGCTTCCCCGCCCGGGTCCTTCGCTCCTTGGTGCTGCGCTCCCCGCCCGGTCCTAATTTACGATTGGGATGGGAGGTGGCGAGGGGAACGGAGGATCGGGGTGGGAGGCTGCGGGGAAGCAGTATGGGGCTGTGTGATTGTTTAAAAGCCGGCGGCTTTTTACCGCGCGCCGGCTTTTAAACAATCAGGAGAATTCTCCCCCGCTGGGATGGCATTCTGATGACAGGCTGGATCGCGCTGCCATCCAACTTGTCATCCTTCACAGACACTGCAGAGCTCAGGCATTATGGGAACTTCCGATTCCGGTATTCGATATTGTAAAAGTATCGGAATTAAGTATCGGAATTCCGATACCGCGAATATCGGCCGATACCCGATATTTCAGTATCGGAATGCTCAACACTATCCTTTACACTAAATGACAAGTACAGTAATCAACACTATCACTGTACTTATTATATATGTGACTGACATGTTTCTATCTATCTAATCTATGTGTGAAGCTCTATTCTTTCTGTTGTAAATTGTCGGGTACCGGTGTATGCGCTCATGAATTCCCAGCTTTTCGCATAATACATTCTACATTATTCTTAGTTGTTTTACTTCATGTAGAATTAACCTACAAGGAAAGAAAGGGTTTATTTTCATTCCGATATTTCTGTCCCATTGACTTGCATTGGTTTCCGGTATCGGAATCGGCGATATCCGATACTTTTTGAGTATCGGTCCGATCCAATCCGATACGATATTTCCTGATATCGGAAGGTATCGCTCAACACTAATGATGACCTAATGCTATCAAATTCTGTGTCGTACCTCTGGGTTCAAAATGTTCACTATACCCCTTGATAAAATCCTGGAGGGGTGTAGCTTCCAAAATGGAGTCACTGGGGGGAGGGTGGGGTGGTTTCCACTATTTAGGCACATCAGGGACTCCCCAAACGCAACCTGTTACCCTTGTGAAAATGAAAAATTGGGGGCTGAAAAACATTTTTGTTGAAAAAATGTGAAAATGTTATTTTTATGGCTCAATGTTATAAACTTCTGTGAAGCAACTGGGGGTTCAGGGTGCTCACCACACATCTAGATAAGTTCCCTAAGGGGTCTAGTTTCAAAAATGGTGTCACTTGTGGGGGATTTCCACTGTTTAGGCACTTCAGGGGCACATCCGCTAATTATTCAAGCAAATTTTACATTCAAAAAGTCAAATGGTGCTCCTACCCTTCTGAACTCTGCCGTACGTCCAAACAGTGTTTTTCCCCCACATATGGGGTATCGGCTTACTCAGGAGAAATTGCACAACAAACTGCATGGTGCAATTTCTCCTGTTACCCTTATGAAAATGCAAATTTGGGGGCTGAAAAACATTTTTGTTGGAAAAATGTGAAAATTTTATTTTTACGGCTCAATGTTATAAACTTCTGTGAAGCACCTGGGGGTTCAAGGTGCACACCATGCAAATAGATAAGTTCCCTAAGGGGTCTAGTTTCCTAAATGGTGTCACTAGTGTGGGGTTTCCACTGTTTAGGCACATCAGGGGCTCCCCAAACGCAACATGGTGTCCGCTAATTATTCAAGCAAATTTTACATTCAAAAAGTCAAATGGCGCCCCTTCCCTTCCAAACCCTACCGTGTGCCCAAACAGTGGTTTTTCCTCACATATGGGGTATCTTCGTGCTCAGGGGAAATTGCACAACATATTTTGTGGTCCATTTTTTCCTGCTACCCCTGCGAAAATAAAAGAATTTGGGTCTAAAGTGTCATTTTTGTGAAAAAAGTTAAATGTTCATTTTTTTCTTCCACAATCCAAAAATTCCTATGAAGCACCTGAAGGGTTAATAAACTTCTTGAATGTGGTTTTGAGCACCTTGAGGGGTGCAGTTTTTAGAATGGTGTCAATTTTGGGTATTTCTCTCATAAAGGCCCCTCAAAGTCACGTCAAATGTGATGTGGTCTCTAAAAAAATGGTTTTGTAAATTTTGTTGTTAAAATGAGAAATCGCTGGCCAACTTTTAACCCTTATAGCTCCCTACTAAAAAAAAATTTTTGTTCCAAAATTGTGCTGATGTAAAGTAGACATGTGGGAAATGTTATTTATTACCTATTTTGTGTGACATATCACTTTGATTTAAGGGCATAAAAATTTAAATTTTGAAAATTGCAAAATTTTCAAACTTTTCGCCAAATTTCTGATTTTTTCACAAATAAACGCAAGTGATATCGAAGAAATTTTACCACTATCATGAAGTACAATATGTCACGAAAAAACATTCTCAGAATCAGGGGGATCCGTTGAAGCGTTCCAGAGTAATTACCTCATAAAGTGACAGTGGTCAGAATTGTAAAAATTGGCCTGGTCATTAATGTGCAAACCACCCTCGGGGGTAAAGGGGTTAAAGTACACTCTGCACTCCATCTTGACTGAAAAAAACAGAAATGTAGAAATTTTTGCAAATTTATTAAAAAAGAAAAACTGAAATATCACATTGTCATAAGTATTCAGACCCTTTGCTCAGACACTCCTATTTAAGTCACATGCTGTCCATTTCCTTGTGATCCTCCTTGAGATGGTTCTACTCCTACATTAGAGTCCAGCTGTGTTTAATTAAACTGATAGGACTTGATTTGGAAAGGCACACACCTGTCTATATAAGACCTCACAGCTCACAGTGCATGTCAGACCAAATGAGACTCCTGAGCTCAAAGGAACTGCCCAATGAGCTCAGAGACAGAATTGTGGCAAGGCACAGATCTGGCCAAGGTTAAAAAAAGAATTTCTGCATTACTAAAGGTTCCTAAGAGCACAGTGGCCTCCATAATCCCTAAATGGAAGAAGTTTTGGACCACCAGAAGTCTTCCTAGAACTGTCCGTCCAGCCAAACTGAGCAATCGTGGGAGAAGAGCCTGGATGAAAACCGCTTCCACAGTGCTCTGGACCTCAGATTTGGCCGAAGGTTCACCTTCCAACAAGACAATGACCCTAAGCACACAGCTAAAATAACAAAGGAGTGGCTTCAGAACAACTCTCTGACCATTCTTGACTGGCCCAGCCAAAGCCCTGACCTAAACCCAATTGAGCATCTCTGGAGAGACCTGAAAACGGCTGTCCACCAACGTTCACCATCCAACCTGACGGAACTGGAGAGGATCTGCAAGGAAGAATGGCAAAGGATCCCCAAATCCAGGTGTGAAAAACTTGTTGCATCATTCCCAAGAAGAGTAATGGCTGTACTAACTCAAAAGGGTGCTTCTACTCAATACTGAGCAAAGGGTCCGAATACTTATGACTATGTGATATTTCAGTTTTTGTTTTTTAATAAATTTGTAAAAATTTCTACATTTCTGTTTTTTTCAGTCAAGATGGGGTTTAGAGTGTGCTTTAATGAGAAAAAAAATGAACTTTTTAGAATTCACCAAATGGCTGCAATGAAACAAAGAGTGAAAAATTGAAAGGGGTCTGAATACTTTCCGTACCCACTGTACATATCGTCCTTTATGTGAGCCATAAAGTCAGATATACTGGAGGTGCTCCATAGAAAAAACGCAGGTCCTTGTACACATTAGAGTTCGCTGATCTCAGTCTGGTTGAACATCTCATGTGTATGGGGATTCCTACAACAGACTTTTCTGAAATACGCTTTTTCCCCTATCTCTATTGAATAAACATGAACACTTGGCCAAGTGAAAGATAGTGCCACGCTAGGTATGGAGAGAACCCAGCGCATAACAACAGCAAAAGGGGACGGAGCTCTACAACTAGGGAAAGGGAGAGTGGAGATCCTAAACAGATCTAAACAACAAACCTTAACTCCCCTATAGACCCTAAATAGGTTCTACACCTATCGCTGAGAAGGAAACCTGGCCCTAGCTGAACCTAAGGCTAGGCCCTAGGTAGGGAGTGGGAGGGGTGAGCACTGAGTCAGCCCCACTACCATCTAATGTACACACAGGGGAAACAAACAGGGGAATACACTTAGCTACAAGATGTCACAGGAGAAAGCACAGCAACAATCCACGAAGGAACTCCAAGGTAATTCTAGCCGACTATTAGAATCCCCAGCCTGAATAGGTATACACGCTATCCCCAGCAACTCTCTGAGCAATCTGAGTGTATTTAAGGACCCAGCAAGGAAGTGCTGATTAACAGCAGAAAGGTGAGGATACCTCAGTGTCCTAAAGGGAAAGGTATAACCCCCAAGCAAGGTGAGGATCAACGCTGGGTCCTAAAGAGAGGAATCCTAAAAGGATCAGGAAGATGTTTGTAAGGCCAAATGCAGCAACCTTCTACAGCCAGAAACCGTATGACTGTCTGTCAACCCTGACACACCCGTGACAGAGAGATGTTGGACAAACACTCTTTTGGCTGACCTCTATCTCATGTCCAAAAGGAAAAAAATTGACCAGAAAATCCAGTGTAAATCAAAAATATCCTTTTATTTAATATCTGTAAAGATTTGGGGTCTTCCGTGGGCATTAAACTACGCAGACAACACAGGGTGAGGGTAAAACAGTGTGGCAATTCTTTAATGAACCACCAAATGGACAATAAACACATAGAACAGTCCCAGCAAATACCCAAGATGGTGCAAAATTACACAGTCTCACCCTTCCGCTGGCCCGCCGAGAATATTTCAGCTGCTACTGTGGGACTTCCAGGGCCAACTACCTTAACCAGTTGCCCCCTGCTTTTGGCGGGCCCCCATAGAGAGGAGGTAGCGGCAAGTTTAGGAAACTGACAGTCGAGGTACAAGGACAGGAGACCCGACAGTCCCACTCTGGCTTCTCCGAGAGTTTCCATGGGGCCATATGACCGGCTGGTCTGAATCTGGCTTCTCTGATCATCTCCATGAGTTCTAGGCGACCAGAGGGTTCCACCTGGCAACCTCAAACAACATATCCATGGGGCCAGGTGACCTCATTGTCCCAACCTGGTTTTCCCAAATGTATCCATGGGTTCTCTGATGGTCAATGGAGCAGATCTGTATCCTTCCAGTCAAGGCCGTGTACCCTTAGGCTGGAATACTGTAGAATTCAAATCTGTGTCTCTCTGGATGGAACCTTGCTACCAATCTGCTGTCCTAAAGAGTATGTTTGATCTTTGACTCTCTGAACTAAGGTTCTCTTTCGAAGCACGATAGAAATCCCTTTTTATATTTTTCTGTGGCTAGGGTCATCATTCACAGGTCACTGGGAGAGGTGCAGGGCTCAGATCTCATTGTTTGAGCATTTAACAAAATACATAGTTGGTATCCCCCTACTCTTTAAATCAACAACAAGCTGGCTTAGTACAATATGTAATTAGCATATTAACCAACATTATTGTTTCCAGACCAAGAGAAGTCAACATTCAGGTTTATACAATTACTAGTATGTCCCTCTTGACCCACCAAAGAAACACACACAAACAAAAGTCAACACAAACAAAATAGTGAATTTCTCTTGGCCTAACAAATCTAGACATCTAGCTAATTAAGATTAGAAGCTGTGTTGTCACAATATCCATTAAAATTAAATGGGCATCGTGGCCAGCATGCTGGTTTAAAAATACTCTGTAATACCTCCTTCTTAAGGAGTATTTTCCTCCAGTCCCCTCTGCATATAAGCTTGTTAACACTTTCTATTCCAAAAAAGTAAAGAAATTGAATTCACTGGCATGTGTTTCAGAGAAGTGTTTGGCAGCCCCTGATGTGTTCTTGATCTTTTTTTTTTGTGAATTTCAGCAATATGTTCTACAATCCTGCTTTTGAGTTTTGTATATGATTATATAAACCACATGGTTGGTATCACAGTTAATAAGTGAATTGATGTGAATTGTTTTGGAATCTGAGCTATTGATTGTGTAGCGCCCCGAGGGTTTGGTTGCTACAGGGGTATTGCACCTCAAACAGAGGTGTGATATTTAACTTCCAGGTAAGGATGGAGTATGGACCAGGGCTCAGCAGCTGCATACACACACTCACCCCATTTCCGGGGGACAGCTCGACAGTGCTCCCATTTATGCAGGTGTGGCACCCCAGGGGTCTGGTTGCCACAGTAATAGAAATATTATGTCTGAGAGCAAGTGGGAGGTTTCTCTGGTCAGGAGCCCTAAGCATGCAACACGGCCCACCCAGACCTGGGAGGGGAGGAATCTGCCCTTATAAACTGGGTCTGGGGCGGGATTAGTGAGTGAAGTCCCAGACACAGACAGAGCCTGCAGAACAAGCAGAGCAGTCAGAGCCTGGAGAGGGAAAGTAAGAACCAGGAGCTCTGTAGGAACAGTAGCTGAATACCAGGGGCTGGAGCTGAGCAGAGTTCGCCCTGGTTGAAGACACTAATACCGGACACGGAGTCCGAGGCTGTGGGGACATCCAGGTCCAGCAGCAGAATCCAACCGGCAGGGGATTCCATGTCCTCTGGCCATAGAAGCCCGGAGGCACGGTCACAAGCAAGGGACCAGCAATGCCATTGTGAAGCGGAGGCTAACAGAAGGCCCCAAGTCACCGGCCATACGGGTGAGCACCACACGGTATACTCAGGGACGTTGGCTACTTCTACCCGCATAGAGCAAGGTAGCCAGGAAAGAGTGCAGATAGACGGGGAGGCCTACAACTCCACCTGGCCAGGGGGAGATCCTGCTTGCTCACAGACTGACCAGGCCCCTACTGCTAACCAGTACTCCCGGGAGGGTCTGCTTTATACCATCAGTAAAGACCCTGAACTGCACCACACGTCTCTGTGTTTCATCACCGCACCAGCACCATCAGTACTGGGATGCTCACACCATGACTCCCATCATCCACACTAGCTGCCCTGAGGCAATACTTCTCCCGTGGGGAGTTATCCCATACTCAGCTGCGCAAACAACATCAGCCTCAGCGGTCCGCAGCGCAGCGGCGGTCCCCACTGACCGCAATCCACGGGTGGCGTAGTCGGACATTGTTATTACCTAAGACTGCTACTGGTTTGACCGCCCTGGGCACGGACCGGGTCACCGTGACACTGAGACTACAACCCCCAGCGATCCGGCTCCGGGTATCCCCTGCACAACACAGGCCCAGGGGGCGCGTCAACTTTGGCGTAGTCGGCAGGATTTCGTGCCCGCAACCACCGGGTACTGCGTGCCTGAAAAAAGACTTTTGTACTTACCTGTGGTGAAGTTTCCCGCCGTCCGGAGACGTTTCCCGCCATCGGATGCCATCTTGGGTCGTTTCCCGCCGTCTTCTGCCGTCTTCCCGCCATCCGCAGCCACTTTCCGCCTTCGGACGCCATCTTCGGGAAGAAGAGGGGCGTGGACGCCGAAAGCGCGTGAGATCCGAAGCTCCGCCCCACGCACTGACGCAGCGCAAGGTCCTGGAAGGGAGGAAGAGCGACGCTGACATCATCGGAGCGCGACGCCAGGTCCTCGACCCCGACGATTGACTGCGGAGCCGCGGCCTACGGAAGAAGAGCATCGCAAGGTAGGCCACGGTCCACTAGGGGGGAAGGAGGATGTCGGATACCGAGGGGAGCTCCACCGCCACACCGGCCGCCAGCGCAACCACTGCAGCGGTCATGCCATTCACCATGCCCTATATCCCGGGGGCAACCTGGCTACCCCAGTACTCAGGGGAGTCACATACCCTGAGTGACTTTAGGCAAAAACTGGATAGCCTCTTCCAGGTATACCCCCTCACGGAAGAGCAAAAAGTGAGCATCCTGGTGGCCCAATTAATCGGGGCAGCCCAAAGGGAGGTAAAGTCCTGGTCACCTGGGAAGAAGAGGACTGTCAGAGAAATACTAGCCCGGCTGAAAGACACATTTGATACCCGAACCTCAGCCGAAATAAAGCTCAGATTTTACGGGTGCAAACAATGGGCACATGAAAGTATAAGAGACTATGCTCTAAACCTACAAGAGGCCCTGAGAGCCATTAAGCAGGCAGACACTGACAGCGTGGGAAATGAAGACAAGCTGTTGACTGAACAATTTATTGAGGGTCTACTGTGCAATGCCCACCGAACCCAGTTGCGGGCAATGGCCTTACAGGACCCTGACCTGGACTTTGCACAGTTCAAGGACAGAGCCATCCGGGTGCTCCGAGAACCGGCACCAGGTGGTGCTGTGACCCACAGGCGCCCTGCTATCACTTATCACCAGGACGCGGCGCCCTTGTCTGCAGGGCCTGTGGGAGCTGATGCGCAGGCTTTGAACAATGACCCGGCAACAGACCTGCACCATCAGGTCCAAGAGCTGACTAAGAGCGTTGCCGCGCTAACCAGAACTGTGCAGTCTTTACAGGTCTCTTCTCCAGGAAAGACCCAGCTGGCATCCGGACCAGAGGACGTCCCGTGGCGCCGACTGAGGAGGACCCCACCGGCCAGAGGAAGACCCAGCGACAGATACAACGAGGACGGACGACCCATCTGCCGCCGCTGCAATCAACCCGGACATATGGCAAGGTACTGTCATTTAAACGGGCACAACCTGGGGTAGAGGGCCAATCCCCAGGCTTAAGATCATCAGGCCCATCAAACTGGCGTGACAAATACGTAGGGGGACGTCCGGTCTTGCCTGTGGTACTGGATGGCATTCTTATGAGTGCCCTACTAGACACCGGGTCACAGGTCACCACCATCCCGTACGTGCTCTTCAAGCGGTACTGGAATGACTCGGACATAACCCGCTACCCAGATGACGACCTGAGCATTATAGCCAGCAATGGTCAGCCCGTGCCCCAGATAGGACTTAAGGAGGTGACCATCAAGGTCGGTAAAGTTGAACTGCCGGCACAAGGACTGATCATTGTGGACATTGACCGTCGCGAGAGTCACCCAAAAATAACCCTAGGTACTAACGTAATTGAAAACTGTCTTGCAGAGGTGAATCTTATTTTGCAACTGGTTGCCAAGAACGCCAGTTCCAGCCAGCAGCGTGTGCTCCAAAAAGAGATCGGGCACTGATGAAACGGCAACAGGTGGAACTATCTGGTGGAGAGATAGGTAGCGTGAGAATGTGTGACTCGTTCCCTATTGCCATGCCCCCAAAAAGTGAGATGATGATTTGGTGCCGGGCAGCTATCAGTCTAAGAGGTAGAGACTACCAAGCAATGGTAGAACCAGTCTACTCAGACAGTAGGCCCACCATTTTGACAGCACGGGGGGTGGTAGATGTACGTCATGGGAGGGTGCCCATCCGCATCATCAATATCGGAGAGAGAGAAGTATACCTGCCCCGGTATGCCAAATTTTTCACTATCAACCAGAACTCTGTACAGGCCATGGAACCCTTGCCTTCATCTCAACCAGAGGAAGGTAACGGCTCTAAGAAACCAATGGAGGACTGGTGTCAGCAACTGCATTTGGGTACTGACTCCACTCCCTCACACCAAAATCAGGGAGTCTATCGGGTGGTTCAAGAGTACGAGAGAGTGTTTTGCAAACACCCGCTAGACTTTGGGCGAGTAAAGGGGTAGAACATCACATCCCCACGGGAGAACATCCTCCCATAAAGGAGAGATACTGACCCGTACCCCCTGCACACTATCAACACGCCAAGGGGATGCTAAAAGACATGAAGGAGGCTGGGGTAATTAGGGACAGCTGTAGCCCCTGGGCAGCTCCACTAGTCTTAGTGAAAAAAAAAGACAACACCATGAGAATGTGTGTAGACTACAGGAAGGTCAACCGTATCACACACAAAGATGCGTACCCGTTACCAAGGATAGAAGAGTCCTTAGCTGCATTAAAATCTACTAACTTCTTCTCTACTTTGGATCTCACTAGCGGGTACTGGCAGGTTCCTGTAGCAGAGGCGGACCGGGAGAAGACCACATTCACCACCCCGATGGGACTCAGCGAATTTAACTGTATGCCGTTCGGGCTCTGCAACGCACCAGGAACCTTCCAACGGTTGATGGAATGCTGTCTGGGACACCGGAACTTCGAGACGGTCCTATTATACCTGGACGACGTCATCGTCTATTCCAAGACCTATGAGGACCATCTGGAACACCTGGCAGAAGTGTTTGAAGCCCTGGCAAACTATGGCCTAAAGGAAAAACCCTCAAAGTGTCATCTACTGAAGCCAAAGGTACAGTACCTGGGACACGTGGTGAGTGCTGACGGAGTAGCCCCCGACCCTGACAAGATCACCGTGATTAAGGACTGGCCAAGACCATCCAGCATAAAGGAAGTGCGGCAGTTCCTCGGGTTGGTAGGCTACTACCGAAGATTCATTCCCGGTTTTACCAAGAAGGCACATCCTATGCAGGACCTCCTGATAGGCCAGTCCAGGAAGGCCAAAAACCAGAAGCCACCCTTCAAATGGGAAAAGCTGGAAGCGGAGTCCTTCCGCCAGCTGAAGATGGCCCTCACGGGGGATGAAATCCTTTCGTACCCTGATTACAGCCAGCCCTTTATCCTCCACACGGACGCAAGCAACATCGGGCTAGGAGCCGTACTGTCCCAGATCCAGCAGGGGAGAGAACGGGTAATTGCTTACGCCAGCCGAAAACTGCGACCCACGGAAAGAAACCCTGAGAATTACAGCTCGTTCAAGCTAGAGTTCCTGGCAGTGGTGTGGGCAGTAACCGAACGTTTCAAGCATTACCTTGCCTCTTCCAGGTTCACCGTGTACACGGACAACAACCCGTTGACACACCTGGACACTGCAAGACTGGGTGCCCTGGAGCAGAGATGGATGGCCCGCCTGTCCAATTTTGAGTTCACGATCAAATACCGGGCAGGACGCTCCAATACCAACGCGGACGCCCTGTCCAGGATGCCAAACCTACCGGACGAAGGGGAGGATCCAGAAGAATTGGAAGAGATCGAACTCCCTGCGTTTCACCTTCATGGGATTACCCAGTATTCCCACCGTGTGAGGGGCCAGCGATCCGCTACGTTCAACCCCTTACCCCACTAAAACTGGGCGGAGACGCAAGACAGTGACCCCGCAGTCCGTCTGGTGAAGGAGATGCTGACCCAGGCTGACGCCTGCCTGGACCCAGACGCTCCGGAAGAGACCAAGCAACTGTGGACGGAAAAGAGCAGACTGTTTCTCTACAAGGAGAAGTTGTGCCGCAGAATGGTCAATTCCCGGACACATGAACTGATCTGGCAGGTGGTGGTACCGAGACGGGACGCAGCTATGGTGCTGGAGGCCTACCACAATGGGGCAGGGCACTTCGGATGGAAGAAGCTGGAGTTCCTGCTGCGTGAACGGTTCTACTGGATAGGCATGAGAGGAGCCATTGAGAGGTGGTGTAGAGACTGTGGCCCGTGCAATCTAAGAAGAAGGGACCATGCCAGCCAGAGGACTCCCCTGCAGCCCATCATCACCAGGCAGCCGCTGGAACTGGTCGCTCTGGACCATGTTAAACTGGCTCCAAGCAGAAGCGGGTATGTCTACGCCCTAACCATCGTGGATCACTACTCCCGATTCCTAGTGGTGGTCCCCGTCAAAGACTTAACAGCACAAACAGCAGCTAGAGCCTTCCAGCTGCACTTCTGCCGCCCACATGGGTACCCGGACCAAGTGCTGACGGACCAAGGACCAGCCTTCGAAGCGGAGGTCTTCCAGGAGTTCTGCAACCTGTATGGCTGCAAGAAGATAAGAACAACGCCCTATCACCCCCAAACCAATGGACTCTGCGAGAAGATGAACCAGGTGGTGATAGATCTGCTAAAAACATTGCCCCTGGAAGAACGCAGTCTGTGGCCTGAGAAACTTCCCGATCTGGTGGACCTGTATAACCACATCCCGGTAGGTTCCACCAACTGTACCCCAGCTTACCTAATGCGAGCAAGACCTGGTAAGCTGCCTGTTGACCTGGATATGGGAGTCCTGATACCCGAGGACACCTCGCCAGAGACAGACTGGGATACAGAATGGCAGCAGCATTACCGGAATGTACAGGAGAGCGTCGAGCGAAGTCTCTGTCAATCAAGAGAAAGGCAGGAGAGGACTTATAACCAACATGCTCCCGCTGTTCCCCTGGTACTTGGAGAGCAGGTCTTGAAAAGAAAAAGGCGGCTCCATAAGTTGGACGACCAGTGGGAAAAGGACCCGTACACCGTACTGCCCTCAAGCCACAATAATCCAAAGGTGTACGTCATAAGCAAGGATGGAGGAGAGACCACAGCCACTGTCTCCAGAGACCACCTGAAAAAGTGCCCCGAGAAGTTGCAAAGCACGGATGAAGATCAGGAAGACCCTCAACCCGTACAGGAAAAGGAGGAAATGATCAGCACCGTACTCGGAGACTTTCCCCGGTCCTGGACACAAGTAAACAACGCTATCGTGGTGTCCGTCCTCACCTTTCTCCAGCCAGCCCCTCAAGTGCCTACAGAAGACCAGGTAGAGCTGGAAGAGCAGCCGGCCCAGGAGGCAGAAGAGTCCACACCAGCAGCGCAGGAGGATCAACCCTCTGCTAGTAGTGAGCCTGCCGTGCCTCTAGTGAGCCAAAGAGTGCGCAGACAGCTGCCCAGCTTACCCATAACACCTCCTACACCCTGTAGTGCAGGACCAGTTAGTGAGCTCCGTAGGTCCACTAGAGTCACTAGAGGTCAGATGCCCGCTCGCTGGAAAATATAAAGTAATGCACTGTAAATTTACCTGTTTCTTGAAAATGTTTATGGTTTATGTTTGTTGCCTGTTATTAATTATGTTTCTCAGTTACCCTGCAGATTTCTATGGACTAACAGGTTATGGACACTGGATAACCGGAACAATTCTTGTAGATAGTTGCACATTGTGCCTCTTGCGAAGATGGCCGTGGAAGAGAAAACCTGTCTGGCGTGGCCTCCTTGCGGCCCAAAGTAGCTAGCTTCAGCCTTGCAGCCACGCCCAAGGCCAACGCAAGGTGTTTGCTTTGGACAGGTCCCCTACTTCGCTTGAAGCTTCACCTTGGGTGACATGGACGCCCTCTTGTTTCACAAACTTCACCTTGGGTGATATGGACACCCAGTTGCGGACACGCCGTGACCTTTAAAGAACTAAAGCTTCTTGTAAATATGTTATTGCGTTATTGTTATACCCTGCATTTATGTTTCTTTAAAAATGTGTTTAGTCCCGGAGTACTAAAATTTACTAGGGGGGAATGTGGCACCCCAGGGGTCTGGTTGCCACAGTAATAGAAATATTATGTCTGAGAGCAAGTGGGAGGTTTCTCTGGTCAGGAGCCCTAAGCATGCAACACGGCCCACCCAGACCTGGGAGGGGAGGAATCTGCCCTTATAAACTGGGTCTGGGGCGGGATTAGTGAGTGAAGTCCCAGACACAGACAGAGCCTGCAGAACAAGCAGAGCAGTCAGAGCCTGGAGAGGGAAAGTAAGAACCAGGAGCTCTGTAAGAACAGTAGCTGAATACCAGGGGCTGGAGCTGAGCAGAGTTCGCCCTGGTTGAAGACACTAATACCGGACACGGAGTCCGAGACTGTAGGGACATCCAGGTCCAGCAGAAGAATCTAACCGGCAGGGGATTCCATGTCCTCTGGCCATAGAAGCCCGGAGGCACGGTCACAAGCAAGGGACCAGCAACGCCATTGTGAAGCGGAGGCTAACAGAAGGCCCCAAGTCACCGGCCATACGGGTGAGCACCACACGGTATACTCAGGGACGTGGGCTACTTCTACCCGCATAGAGCAAGGTAGCCAGGAAAGAGTGCAGATAGACGGGGAGGCCTACAACTCCACCTGGCCAGGGGGAGATCCTGCTTGCTCACAGACTGACCAGGCCCCTACTGCTAACCAGTACTCCCAGGAGGGTCTGCTTTATACCATCAGTAAAGACCCTGAACTTCACCACACGTCTCTGTGTTTCATCGCCGCTCCAGCACCATCAGTACTGGGACGCTCACACCATCACTCCCATCATCCACACTAGCTGCCCTGAGGCAATACTTCTCCCGTGGGGAGTTATCCCATACTCGGCTGCGCAAACAACTTCAGCCTCAGCGGTCTGCAGCGCAGCGGCGGTCCCCACTGACCGCAATCCACGGGTGGCGTAGTCGGACATTGTTGTTACCTAAGACTGCCACTGGTTTGACCGCCCTGGGCACGGACCGGGTCACCGCCACACTGAGACTACAACCCCCAGCGATCCGGTTCCGGGTATCCCCTGCACAACACAGGCCCAGTGGGCGCGTCACAGGCACAACTGACCATGTCCCTGGCTGGAGTGGGGAGGGGGAGAGAACCCAGAGATGTAGGAGCAGTAGGGGACGGTTTCTGGAGCATAGGAAGGAGCTCATTGGGTGCAGGTCACCTGAGCTCAGACACAAAGAAGCAGATAAAAGGTGGGGGCCATCTTAGGAGGAAGTTCAGAGAAGTAGTCAGCCAGAGAGAGCTGACAGGGAGCTGAGGCTCAGCCTGAGCTCAGCTCCACAAGGCAGGCCTAGAGAAGAGGCCGGGGCCAGAGAGGAGAAGTGAAGAAGGAGAAGGAAGGAAGGAGAAGAGACAGAGGAGTAGAAAGGCTCCAGAAACAAGAAGGCAGAAGGGACCCTAAGAGTGAGCAGAACGGACAGCAACCATTGCAAACCCGCGTTATATCGGGTGAAGGGTGAAGCGTCAGGCTATAGAAGGGTACCGGATTTCCAAGTTGGTGGAGGTAAATCATCCCTCAGCCAAGAACCTGAGGTCGTGATCATCTATTGGTGCGACCCCCCTCCAAACCAGCTAGGAAGGCACCATATAAGATAGCGTGAAGCGGAGGCCAACGTTTGCCCGCAAAGGTCCGTGGTAGCTGGACAGAAGTTTGGTCACTGGTGGGGCACGAGAGGCCAGAGAAAGGACAGAAGGGAGTCCTGTGCCATACTCCTGAATAGTTTGAGCCACCCCCGTAGTGTTCGAGTTCGGTTCGGTTCGTCGAACACCCGTGTGTTCGCCGAACTGTTCGTCGAACTGTTCGTCGAACACCTTCGAACACCATTAAAACCAATGGCAGGCAAACAAAAACACATAGAAACACATAGAAAACACCTTCAAAGGTGTCCAAAAGCTGACAAACTGCTCAGAAGACACAATTAACACATGGAAAAGTGACAAGTACATATAGTCATGCGAAAAGAAAAGAGGTGGAGGAGTAAAAGGAGGGGGAGACACAGATATAGGCATGTCATGCCCTTCTAAAATCCAAAAAGTGAGAAGCCGACACGTTCAGTCCGCTCCTGCCCGTGCCACCTCCGCGTCGCCGGGTTTGTGCCAGAGCCGTGGTGAACCCTGACGGCCAGCCCCCCTCTCCCAATACTGGTGCCTGTCCGCTGGTGGGTCGAGCGAGCCCCCCTGTGGTGGAGGCAGCTCTAAGCTTTTTAATTTAAATTGTCTCTCTAATTTGAATGAATACACTTTAAATCCATTTACAAGGATCTATTGGAGGGCAAGTCTCATGCCAGTAGCCGCGTAATTCCAGCTCCAGTAGCGTCCACTAAAGCTGCTGCAGTTAAAAAGCTTTTATAAGGATCGAGCTCGGCTGTCCACCGCAAGGCATCCTACTGCCAGTCCCAGCCCCTATGCCTTGGGGTGCCTCCTGATGCTCTTCACTGAGTATCCCGTGGTCCCGAAGCATTTCCTTTGAAAAAATTAAGTGTCCAAACTACAGATGGTGTAGCTTGCTTAACAGCCGGGATAATCCACTGACTAGCAGACACTGCTACTAGGCACAAAGTATTTCCTGGGCTAGATGCAGTTAAAAATTTGCAATTAGATACTCTCGTTGGATGCTGAGAAAGCATTCCATAGAGTCTCCTGGCACGCCATATATGATTCTCTTAAAAAGCTTGGGGTAGGGGTCTAGGGGACCCTTTTATAGCCAAAATCACGGCCCTGTATCGCAATACGTCACCTAGGCTGAAGATAAATGGAACTGTAGCACCCTGAGGGCTCGGTTGCTACAGAGGTATTGCACCTCACACAGAGGTGTGATATCTCACTCTCAGGTAAGGATGTAGTGTGGATCAGGACCCGACACCTGCATGCATTACACCACATTGCCGTGGGGCAGGGCGACCAATATGCCCCTGAGATGGGCACGACAGTCCCTGTCCCTGGCTGGAGTGGGGGGAGGGAACACTGAGGAAGGGGAACCCTGTAGTGCAGGAGCAGGGAGGAAGCAGTTCCTGGGTGCATTGAGAAGGGAGTATAAAAGGTGGGCACCATCTTAGTTCAGTGCAGAGAAGTCTGAGCAGAAGTGGAAGGGAGCAGGGGCTCTGCATGAGCTCTGCTCCGGAGGCGGGCCTAGTAACAGAGGCCCAGGCCTGGAAGAGGGAGAAGGAAGGAAGAGGAGCGGAGAAGGCTCCAGGAACGAGGAATGAAGGGATCCCAGGGGTGCGTACGGGCGAGTCGCCACCGCACGCCCGAATCCACCTGCGTGGAGGGGTCAGGCCAAAGGGGGAGACCGGTCCCCGAAACTAGTGGAGGCAGGAAACGACCCTCAGCTAGAAACAGGAGGCTGTGACATTTTATGTGGCGCAGCCCCTCGCTACACCCGCTAGGAAGGCACCACATAGGGTCAGGGAAACTGGCGCCAAGTTTACCAAGAGGAGGCCCGAGGCAGCCGGACAGAAGGGTTGGTAAGAAAGGCCAGACAAAGGACACACAAAGGGGGTCCTGTGAAGCGCTCCAAAGTTATCTGGGAGTTGTCTGAGCCGTTACCTGCAGACGTGGTCTGGATTATAAGAACTGTGAGTAAAGGCCCTGGACTGCATCACTGACTCCGTGTCGTTACTGCTGCTGCCCTGCACCATCACCCCCATCCTCCGCATACACTGCCCTGAGGCTATACTCCTCCCGTGGGGAGTTATGCTACGCTCTGCTGCACCCACAACACCAGCCTCAGCGGTCTGCCCTGGAGCGGCGGTTCACTCTGACCGCAATCCACGGGTGGCGCAGTCGGAAATTTAAACATCAAAACCACATAAATGGTTCCGCCACTGGTTTGACCGCCCTGAGCCACGGAACCGGGTCGCCGCCACGGAGACTACAACCACCAGCATCCACCAAAAAGGCTCCGGGTGTCCCAAGGCCCAGGGGGCGCGTCAGAACATTTTCATCACCTTTCACAATCACTAATGGGACAAGGCAGGGATGTTCTCTGTCCCCTCTCTTATACATCCTAGTGACGGAGCACCTGCTCTCATCAATTCGCCATAACCCCAATATTAGGTGGATTGAGGTGGGAGGCACCGAGTACAAGTGCTCTCTATTTGCTGATGATGTCCTAGTATATATCACTCAATCACATATATCCATCCATGCTGTTATGGCTGAAATAGATCACTTTGTTACATGGTCAAATTTTAAAATCAATGCAGCGAAGTCTGAGGCCCTCGATGTCTCCCTCCCCAAATCCATATAGGATTCCATCCAGTCCAACTTTCCCTTTGCCTGGCCCTCACAGGGTATCAAATACTTAGGAATTCCTATTCATAGAGACCTCTCCCATCTATGTTATCTTAATTTTGGGCCCTTTATTGAACTCCATACAGACCACGGTTGGCAAGTTAGAACTGTAAGATTCACTACGTGAACCACTGGTGTTTTGTGGAAAAGCACATGTACACTGTGTTGCAAATTATTATGCAAAAAGTGTTTAGGAGTGATAAGGGAAGAATTTGTTTGTTTGTCAGTTAAACTCATTGATGGTGATGTGTGTCAGGGCTCTTTATATCACTGTAACCAATTGCAGACACCTGTGCTAATTAGTTTGGCAGGTGTGTCCAATGAAAGGCAAGACTACTTAAGAAGGCTGTCTCACATTATTAAACAGCCTACATTTTCTGCCAAAATGGGAAAGAAAAAGGATGTGTCGGCTGCTGAGAAGCAACAAATTGTGGAGTGTTTAAGTCAAGGCATGACTACAATCAACATTGTGCGATGATCAGGATGAAGTGTCTTGGCAATCAAGAAGTATGTAGCTGATTCACAGTACACACGTGTGCGTGCTGGTAAGGGCAAATTGAGGACTCTTTCCTACAGGCAATTACGTCAGGTTGAAAGAGCAGCGGCAAAAAAGCCTTGTCATAGCAGCAGACAAGTTTTTGAAGCTGCTGGTGCCTCCAACGTCCCCCGAACAACAAGATGCAGGGTCCTTCAGAGGTTTACAGCTGTGCATACGCCATCCTGTCGACCTCCTCTATCCACTTCACACAAGCAGAAACGGCTCCAGTGGGCCAAACATTACATGAAGACTGATTTCAAAACTGTTTTGTTCACGGATGAGTGCCGTGCAGCGCTCGATGGTCCAGATGGATGGAGTGGAGGATGGCTGGTTGATGGACACCCCACGCAAACACGGCTACAGCGCCAACAAGGAGGAGGTGGAGTAATGTTTTGGGCTGGAATCATGGGGAGAGAGATTGTCGGCCCCTTTAGGATCCCTGAAGGCGCTAAAGATGAACTCCATAATGTATGTGGATTTTCTCAAACAGCACTTCCTGCCATGGTTCAAGAAGAAGAACCGTGTATTTCACAGCAAGATAATTTTTTTGCATGATAATGCACCATCTCATGCTGCACATAAAACATCTGCATCTCTGGCTGATATGGGCATAAAAGGGGACAAACTTATGGTGTGACCCCCATGCTCCCCTGACCTCTACCCCATTCAGAACCTTTGGAGCATCATTAAAAGGAGTGTCTATGATGGCGGGAGGCAGTTCACATCTAAGCAACAGCTCTGGGAGGGTATTCTGTCCTCATGCAAAACAATTGAAGCAGAAACCATCCAAAACCTGACAAATTCAATGGACGAGAGAGTTCAGAAGCTCCTTTCGAACAAGGGGTCCTATGTGAAAATGTAACATCACCTAGAATAAAGTTTTGAGGTGAAAACTGTTTGATTTCAGTTTCTAACAACCTGCTAATGCTTATAATTTCAAAAATTACCATTTTTTTGGTCTTTATTAAAATGAAAAGGTTGATCGAAAAGTTTGGGGGATCTAAGAGTGTGGCAACCCAGTAGTCATGATTACTTTGAATTCTGACAATATGAGGGTCATGCTGCAGGTAGTGCAGCAAGAAGGCACTTATGTGTCTTGCGCATCTCGGAGCCCCAAAATTATTTTCCGGGCTAGATGCAGCTAAAAATTATTATTAATTTTAAATCTGGTGAAGCTTTAGTATAGATGGCCTAATAGGATCAGTGCTGCACACTGCTACAAAGCCCAAATTATTTTCCAGTCAAGATACAGATAAACATGATTAGTAATTTTAAATCTGGTGGGGCTTATTATAGATGGCCTAATAGAATCAGTGCTGCACACTGCTACAAAGCCCAAATTATTTTCCAGCCAAGATACAGATAAACATGATTAGTAATTTGAAAGCTTAAAACGGTTGGTAGGGTGATTTTAACCAATCATCAAGCTTTTACTCTCCCCAGGATGACACAGGGGTAGAAAAGTCGTTTCGGATCCATGATTTGTTCATCTTTATGAACGTGAGTCTGTCTACATTATCAGTGGAGAGCCGCGTGCGCTTATCTGTCAGCACACTACCAGCAGCGCTGAACACACGTTCAGACAGAACGCTGGCTGCGGGGCATGACAAGATCTCCAAGGCGTAAGTGGCTAGCTCCGGCCATTTATCCAGATTGGAAGCCCAAAAAGAGCAAGGGTCCAGTGACACAGTCGTGGCTTCAATGTTTACTTGGAGATACTCCTGTACCATCGTCTCTAGGCGTTGACTATGTGTCAGACTTCTTGTCTCCTGTGGCCTTGCAAAGGATGGGCTAAAAAAGTGGTGAAATGATTCCGCAAAATTGATGTTACCAGCAGATACTGTGGTTCTGTTACGGTTTGAGTGCTGAACACTTGACGGTCCCACGGTTGGCAAGTTGGAACTGTGAGATTCACTACGTGCACCACTGGTATTTTGTGGAAAAGCACATGTAAGATTCTGCAACAGTCTCTGCTGATACTCCTGCATGCGTGCATCCCTTTCTATGGCAGGAATAATTTCTGCAAATTTACTTTTGTACCGGGGATCTAACAGTGTGGCAACCCAGTAGTCAGGATTATTTCTAATTCTCACAATTCGAGGGTCATGTTGCAGGTAGTGCAGCAAGAAGGCACTCATGTGTGTTGCGCATCCAGGAGCACCAAGTCCCTGTTGTGTTGGTGGCGAGGTAACAATCATGCTTCCTTCCTCTGTCCTCTCCCCCCAACCTCGCACAACAGAAATGTGATCAAGGTCTCCCTCATCTGATGAGTCTTCCATCAGTTCGTCCTCCACTTCTTCCTGGGCTCCTGCACCTTCCTCACTAGTTTGGCTGCTACCATGTGCCCTGGTAAAACCATCTCCCCCACCCTCACATGCCTGCCGCCTTGGTGCTGCCGACCGTCTGGACCTTGCAGATGTTAGCCCTTCTGCATACAACTCCTCCTCCTCTACTTCCTCCACCTCCTCTTGTGCCACCACCTGACTCCGAATTCTGTTTAACATGTGCTCCAGCATGTAAATCACCGGAATAGTCATGCTGATAATGGCATTGTCAGCACTAAACATCTTCGTCGCCATTTCAAAACTGTGCAGAAGGGTGCATAGGTCCCTGATCTGAGACCACTCCTCCAGCGTGATTTGCCCCACCTCTGGATCTCGTTGGCCCAGGCTATACGTCAGAACGTATTGCACCAGGGCTTGTCGGTGCTGCCACAGTCGCTGCAACATGTGCAGAGTTGAATTCCACCGGGTAGGCACATCGCATTTTAGCCGGTGAAGTGGCAGGCCCAACGACTTCTGTAGAGATGTAAGTCGCTGAGCTGCGGGATGCGAATGGCGGAAGTGAGCACACAGCGACCGTGCCCTCTGCAGAAGGCCATCTAGTCTGGGATAGTGGGCTAAAAATTGCTGGACAACCAGGTTCAACACGTGAGCCATACAAGGCACGTGTGTGACATTGCCCCGGCGAAGGGCCGCACCCAGGTTTGCAGCATTGTCGCACACGGCCTTCCCTGGTTTCAGGTCCAGTGGAGACAACCATTCATGAAATTGGTTCTCCAGAGCTGACCACAACTCCTCAGCTGTGTGACTCACATTTCCCAGACATTTCAATGTAAAAACCGCCTGATGACGTTGAGCCCTACTGCCAGCATAGTAAGGAGGTGTGCAGGATCCCTTCTGCGCAGTTAGAAAGCTTGTGGCATGACCAGACAGGCTTTGGGTGCAGGTGGAAGACCGAGAGGAGGTTGAGGAGGCAGAAGCAGTGGAGGAACTTTGACATAAAGAGGATTGACGCACAACTCGTGGGGACGGCAAGACTTGGACAGCAGCCCCTTGTCCTGCTGTCACCATAGTTACCCAGTGCCCAGTCAGCGACATGTAGCGCCCCTGTCCATGCCTACTCGTCCAAGTGTCTGTGGTGAAATGCACCCTGTCACACACAGAGTTTCTCAAAGAAGCGGTGATGTTGTGTGCGACATGCTGGTGGAGCGCAGGCACACCTTTCTTTGAGAAGTAGTGCCGACTGGGCATCTGGTACTGGGGCACTGCGACGGACATAAGGTCTCGAAAATCCTCTGTGTCCACCAGGCGGAAAGGCAGCATTTCTGTAGCCAAGAGCTTGCAGATGGTGAAATTCAACCTCTTAGCTTTCTCATGGCTAGGAGGAAATGGTCTTTTACTTGTCCACATCTGAGGGACCGAGGGCTGGCTATTGTGCTTAGACGGGGTTGATAAGGGTGTCCCCGGCAAACTGCCGGTCTGTGAGGAAGATGCAGGCGGACATGTTAGGTTGCCTTGATCCAAAGGTGGTGCTATTGATGTCGGACAGCGCTCAACACCAGCTGGTGTTACCACCTCCAAAGAAAATGATGACCTGCCAATCACGCTGGCTGTTGCGGGTAAAGAGGTGGCAGGTCTGTGCCCCAAAACAGGTGTGACTGCTGTCCCCCCAGTCACAGAGGATGAAGAGGCCGCGGATGCACAAGATATGGCAGACAGTGGTTGGCCCGGCCGGCTAGGCCGCATTGTAGCACACTGAGCTTCCCACTGCAACTTATGCTTCATGTCCATGTGCCGGTTCATGCATGAAGTACTCAAACTATGTATTTTTTTGCCTCTACTTAGCTTTTGCTGACAAATGTTACAGATAACACGAGTTGGGTCATCTTTATCGATCTGAAAAAATGCCCAGGCTATGCAAGGCTTAGCACCCATGCGACCTGAAGAGCCACCACGACTTGTGGTGAAAGGCAGAGTTGTGTTTGAGGATGCAGTTGTTGACGTGCTTCCAGTACTACGTCTCTGTCCAGGAAGGCGCAACCTGACCTCGTCGTCACTAGCATCTTCCTCCACCTCCTCTGCTGACCTCATCTCTTGGCTGACTGTGGGTTGACAGTAAGTGGGATCTCCAACCTCATCATCATCACCCTGTGCGTTATCACACCCATCATCCTCAGAGCCAACCTGTTCCTGCCCTGACAAAAAACTAAAGTTGTCGCTCCAATCAGGTATTTGAGTCTTATCATCGTCTCCCTCATTGTCTCCACCAACAGGAGTTACAGTTTGGGAATGAGGGTCTACATTATGGTCAGAACCTTCTGCGTCTGGTCCTGGATCTGACTCATAAAGATTCTGGGCATCAGTGCAGATCATTTCCTCGTCTGGATTCACAGAAGCGCTGGAGTCGACCTCTGATTCCCAGGCTATAGTATGAGTAAACAGCTCTGCAGACTCAACCATCTGTTCTACCTCATACTCAGACGGGCAGCTGGAGATTTGGGAGCTGTGAGGAAGCAAGTGCGATTAGGGTGACACCTTTGAGGACTGGAGTATTTGTGATGTTGAAGTTGATGTGGAGGAGAGCCCACTTAAAGGAGCACTTGATATCCGTTGAAGCACCTGCTGTTTTTGTGCCTCATCTGGAATTTGTAGCGATTGGCGTGGCTGTAAGAAAGGGATCTTATCACATTGTCCGCTAAAAGAAGTAGACATTTTAGTTTGGCTGGAAGATGGTCTTTCTTCTGCAGATGTTACTGTTGCTTTAACACCTACCCCACGGACACAACCTTTTTTCCCCTTTCCAACACGCCTATTCCCCTTTCCTCCAGCAGCAGGCCTTTTTCCACTCATTTTGGTGGTTAACTAATTCACAACTCTGGAGTTGTTTGCACAAAAAAACAATGGATGGGAACCGAGCAGAGCTGAGTGGCCAAACTGTGGTATTAGGCCAAAACTATTGGCTGGGTTAGATGCAGAAAAAAATTATATTCAATTTGCAACCCGATGGAGGTCAGTATAGATGGACTAATAGAACAAGTCCCACACACAGCTAGAAGCCCAAATATTTTTTCAGAGGTAGATGCAGAAAAATTTTTTATTCAGTTTGCAACCTGATGGAGGTCTGTATAGATGGATTAATAGAACAATTCCCACACACAGCTACAAGCCCAATATTTTTTCAGAGGTAGATGCAGAAAAAAAATATATTCAGTTTGCAAACTGATGGAGGTCAGTATAGATGGACTAATAGAGAAAGTCCCACACACTGCTAGAAGGCCAAATATTTTTTCAGAGCTAGATGCAGACAAAAAATTATTTTGAATTTGCAACCTGATGGAGGTCAGTATAGATGGACTAATACAACAAGTCCCACACACAGCAAGAAGCCCAATATTTTTTCAGAGGTAGATGCAGAAAAAAATATATTCAGTTTGCAACCTGATGGAGGTCAGTATAGATGGAGTAATAGAACAAGTCCCACACACAGCTAGAAGCCCAAATATTTTTTCAGAGGTAGATGCAGATAAAAATTATTTTTAATTTGCAACCTGATGGAGGTCAGTATAGATGGACTAATAGAGAAAGTCCCACACACTGCTAGAAGGACAAATATTTTTTCAGAGCTAGATGCAGATAAAAATTATATTCAATTTGCAACCTGATGGAGGTCAGTATAGATGGACTAATAGAGAAAGTCCCACACACTGCTAGAAGGCCACATATTTTTTCAGAGCTAGATGCAGATAAAAATTATATTCAATTTGCAACCTGATGGAGGTCAGTATAGATGGACTAATAGAACAAGTCCCACACACAGCTAGAAGCCCAAATATTTTTTCAGAGGTACTGTAGATGCAGATAAAAATTATTTTTAATTTGCAACCTGATGGAGGTCAGTATAGATGGACTAATAGAGAAAGTCCCACACACTGCTAGAAGGCCAAATATTTTTTCAGAGCTAGATGCAGAAAAAAATTATATTCAGTTTGCAACCTGATGGAGGTCAGTATAGATGGACTAATAGAGAAAGTCCCACACACTGCTAGAAGGCCACATATTTTTTCAGAGGTAGATGCAGAAAAAAATATATTCAGTTTGCAACCTGATGGAGGTCTGTATAGATGGATTAATAGAACAAGTCCCACACACAGCTAGAAGCCCAATATTTTTTCAGAGGTAGATGCAGAAAAAAATATATTCAGTTTGGAACCTGATGGAGGTCAGTATAGATGGACTAATACAACAAGTCCCACACACAGCTAGAAGCCCAATATTTTTTCAGAGGTAGATGCATAAAAAAATATATTCAGTTTGCAACCTGATGGAGGTCTGTATAGATGGATTAATAGAACAAGTCCCACATACAGCTAGAAGCCCAATATTTTTTCAGAGGTAGATGCAGAAAAAAATATATTCATTTTGCAACCTGATGGAGGTCAGTATAGATGGACTAATACAACAAGTCCCACACACAGCTAGAAGCCCAATATTTTTTCAGAGGTAGATGCAGAAAAAAATATATTCAGTTTGCAACCTGATGGAGGTCTGTATAGATGGATTAATAGAACAAGTCCCACACACAGCTAGAAGAACAATATTTTTTCAGAGGTAGAAGTGTGACACCCCAGGGGTCTGGTTGCCACAGTGATAGAGATATTATGTCTGAGAGCAGGTGGGAGGTCCTTTGGTCAGGGATCCTGTGCATGCCACACCTCCTGCCCAGTCTTGGGAGGGGAAGAACTTCCCCTGTATAAACCCGGGGCTGAGGCAGGGTGAGTCAGACAAGGAGAGTGGAGACAAGAAGCAGCATAAGAAACAGCAGGCTTACAAGGAGTCAGTGGCTGGCAGCTGCAGAGCTTGCCCTGACTAAGAAGATTCTTTACCGGACCCGGAGTCCGAGGCTGTGGGGACTAACTCCTACCCAGCAGCAGAATCCGTCAGGCAGGGGATTTCAGGTCCCCTGGCCCAGAAGCCCGAAGGCACGGTCACACGCGTGGGACCAGCACCGCCATCGTGGAGCAGAAGCCATTAGAAGGCCCCGAGTCACCGGCCATACGGGTGAGCACCACACGGTACACTCAGGGACGTGGGTTACTTACATCAGCTTCTAGCAAGGTAGCCAGAAGAGTACAGTCAGTTTGGGAGGCCTACAACTACGCCTGGCCAGGGGAGATCCCATCTGCTCAAAGACTGACCAGGCCCCGTTTGCTAGCAAGTACTCCGGGAGGGTCTGTCGTTGTTACCAGTAAAGACCCTGAACTACACCGTACCGTCTCTGAGTGGTTCCTGCTACCCCCATCATCCACGTCGGCTGCCCTGAGGCCATACCCCTCCCGTTGGGGGTTATACTATCACGCTGCACAATCCTACCACCGGCCTCAGCGGTCTGCCCTGCAGCAGCAGCTCCCTGGCTGCTCTCAACGGGTGGCGTAGTCATCAACTATTTACTACTAATAGACTGCCGTCTAGTTTGACTCCCTGGGCACGGACCGGGTCACCGCCACGAGACTACAACCCTCCACTGATCCGGCTCCGGGTAGGCTCCCGCGTGCGCAGCGCTGCGCGACACAGGCCCAGGGGCGCGTCAGAAGCAGAAAAAAATATTCAGTTTGCAACCTGATGGAGGTCAGTATAGATGGACTAATACAACAAGTCCCACACACAGCTAGAAGCCCAATATTTTTTCAGAGCTAGATGCAGAAAAAAATTATATTCAATTTGCAACCTGATGGAGGTCAGTATAGATGGACTAATAGAATGATGCTATGCCCAAAAGATTTTACTTCACTAGGTGCAGTAAAAAAATTGGTATTCTATACACAGGTGGTATATCTTGCAACACAGATAGGCTACTCCACTGTCTAACACACTCTGCAATAGGCCAAAAAGGATTAGCTTTGCTAGATTCAGCCAAATGCTGTGAAAAAAACTTGCACAGCACTGGCACAGACCTGCCTGGCAAAAACTGATAGGAACTGATGTAACCTAGTCCTGAAAAGGACTCCAATTACAATTAGTCTTTACTCCCACAATCTATCTATTTAAGAGCACAGACCTGCCTGATAAAAGTCGTAGGAAATGCTGTAACCTAGTCCTTAAAAGGACTGCAATCACAACTATTCCCTACTCCCAAGCTATCTGTAGATTTGTGCGAAAATTGGCTTGAAATTAACAAGGTATAGCGCACACAGCAACAGCGGTGCCGCCTAACACGCAGCTGCAGCAGTGAGAAAATGGTGGCGACGGGGAAAATGACTTGGTCTTATAGGGCAAGGACATGTGACATACACTGCCAATGACACATGCCCTTGCTTGTGTGAAAAAAAGCACTTCGCTCCGTGTGTGCGCTGCTGATAGGCTGACAGATTGCACCTCCCCACTGCAAATGCGGGAAAGAGAAAAAAAAATGGAGATCTTCATTGTTCCTGCAGAGATCCATCCCCTGCCCCTCCCCCCACCCCGCTGTACACTCAAACTGAGTATTAACATTAATTTTCATCATTACTGAGAAAAAATCCAGTTATGATTTTGGTGCACGAACAGTTATCGAACATAACCTCGAACAGCCGAATTTTTCTCAAATTGTTCGTGTTCGCCGAACGGCTCGAACACCGCCCAAAACAGCTCGAATTTGAGATTGGCGAACAGTTCGATTAGAACAACGCTCATCTCTACTCCTGAATTGCCTGGGGGTTGACGGAGCCCTTCACCTGGTGGACGCAGCACGGCTTGGGTAGTCATTGCTGACAGAAGTGACATGGATAACAACTGTGAGTAAAAACCCTGGACTGCATCATTGGACTCTGTGTGATTTCTGCTGCGCCTGCACCATCACCCCCAGCATCCACCTACATTGCCCTGAGGCTACACTCTTCCCGTGGTGAGTTATCCTATCCCTGTGCTGCACACCAACACCAGCCTCAGCGGTCTGCCTTGCAGCGGCGGTCATCCCTGACCGCAATCCACGGGTGGCGAAGTCGGACATTCAAAACACTGATAAATAGACAGCCAGCATTTGGTTTGACCACCCTGAGCCACGGGATCGGGTTGCCACTACTACCCCCAGCATCGCACAGAAGCCCGATTCCGGGTGCCCCACGGCCCAGGGGGCGAGTCAATTGTATTGTTAATTTTCACAAATTTGCATACATTACATGTGTTGCTGTCACATTTAAAAAATAAAAAAAACTGGTTGAAAAATGTATTATTTCTGGTGTTATCAAATAAGCTAGGAGAAAGCATATCTCTCAAATGCTTTCATTTTCATATACTTTTATGATACCTTTAGGCTATGTTCCCACGTGTTTTTTTATGTCAAAAATCTGCAGCAAAACTGATCTCTGGCAGGAAATCGGGTGCTTTAAAAAACGCAGGTTTTGCTGATTCTGTCTCTATTTATGCATGTAAATAAAGTTCTGTGAAAAAAAAAACATTCTATTTTGCCATCAAAAACGCTGAAAAAATGTACCTGCGTTTTTTGGTGCTTTTTTTTCACCACCCATTACTTCCCATGGGTGAAAAAACGCTGAAAAAACACTTAAAGAAGTGACATGCTCTATTTTCAAAATACCCAACCAAGGCACAAAATAAAAAAAAAAAAAGATGTGTAAACAGAGAATTCTGGTTTCTCATAGACTTTGCTGGTACTGCAAAACTCAGCGGAAAATTTGCATAAAAATCTGCAGCAAAATATGCTGAAAAACCCAACGTGTGTAAACATAGCCTTAATCCCTTGGAATTGCTTGCTATGTGGCTGTTTTTCTTTTCATCAACACAATTTCTATCCGCTCCTCACGTGTTAACCTCTGCGACATGTCAATGGCTGTAAACAAAGAGAAACTTGTAAATAACTCATGAAAGAATAAAGCTAAAACCAAGCACACCATTGTTTTTCTTATGAAATTCTCAATAAGTTTGATGTGTCACATGACCCTCTTCCCATTGAAAAAAATAAAGTTGGATGCAAAATGGCCGACTTCAAAATGGCCACCATGGTCACCACTTATACTAATGTGCCACAAACAGAAAGTTGATATCACCAACCATTCCCATTTTATTTAGGTGTATCCATATAAATGGCCCACCCTGTAGTGATGTGAAAACTATTGCTGTTAATATCCCCTGTTAATTGTAGATCTAAAAATGAAACAGTGTTGGAAGAAACAGAATGAGTGAATCTTAGATTATAATTATTGCATTAAAGGGAACCTGTCACCAGGTTTGGCCAATATGAGATACAGCCACCACCTTTCATGTCTGATATACAGCATTCTATAATGTTGTATTAAAGCCCCCAATCTGACCTGCAAGGCAAGAAAAAGATGTTTTATTATACTCACCTGGGGGCGGTCCAGTCTGAGGGGTGTTGCTCGTCCAGGTCCGGCGCCCCCTTTTTCTTTTGATGCTGTCCTCCTTCTGCTCCCCCAGGTGAGTATAATAAAAGCTCTTTTTCTTGTCTTGCAGGTTGGATCGGGGGCTGATATACAACATTATAGAATGCTGTATATCAGGCCTGAAAGGTGGTGGCCGTATCTCATATTGGCCAAAACTGGTGACAGGTTCGCTTTAATGTATCTGATACAGTTTGGTGTAGCAGCCTCATCACCCCGCTATTTAATAAGTAAATTGTCAATGAAACGGCCATACCAAACTAGGAAATCAGTGTATGGATTGTTTTGAGACAAAACATGTTTTTCTTTCCACTATGTCACATATAAAATTAGTAATGAAGGTGAGAGTTGTGAGTGTGACCTCATTGGGGAGCCCTGGATCTGCAAAAAGTATTCACTGTTGAATATGAAAAAATTGTGAGAAAGTAAATATTCAAAAGCCAATAATAATAACTGCTGTAATTCAGAGGAGAAACTACCATGTGAAGTTAAATAATGCAAAATAGCTACTAGTGCCAAATGATGTGGTATGCAGGACAAAAGCCTCACATGAAAAAAAATTAATTTTAAAAGTCCAATGAAAATTATCAAAAGTAATTAACACATCAGATCCATTCTGTAAATAGTTTGGCATGTTTCGTACCAATTTCTGGAGATGGAAATCCACCCAGGCACTGAATCTCTCGTTTAGAAACCCACTGCAAGCAATATTTGGTCTAAGTGGCGGAGGACAAACATGACCATGGTTTGATGTTCTGTGAGTAAATATTACAATTCATGTTTTTCAAATACACTAAGTCCTAAACTATCCATTTGAGTTTACGAAGTGACTCCTGGAAGGCTGGAGTTAGTTTACGATATGTGGTAATATCATTCAAAATATCAAATACTTGTTTACTGTAGAGATTTACATCCATAATCAGCAACAATCCCCCTTTATCACAGGAACGAATAACAATATATATATTTTTTTGAAGGTTCTTAATAGCTGAAACCTCAAACTTGCTTAAATTGTCATTAATATGATCGGTGGTAGTACGAGTATGCAAATCTCTAAGGTCTTTATCAATCAACATTTGAAACTGATCACAAACAAGAGTTCCAGCATTAAGAGAATGGATGATACAAGGGATTAGATGTCTTGAAACCACATTGGATAGAATTATAAAAGAGACTGTTGTTCCTTAAATAAGAAGCCTCTATACATAAGAGTTTGTAAATTTTCGATGTTCTCAGGATTTTGACAATCTGGCATTAAAATGTTGGTTTTGTTCCCGTGGTGTAATGGAAGTGTGGCACCCCAGGGGTCTGGTTTTCCACAGTAATGTAATGTTATGTCTGAGAGCAGGTGGGAGGTCCTTTGGTCAGGGATCCTGTGCATGCCACACCTCCTGCCCAGTCTTGGGAGGGGAAGAACTTCCCCTGTATAAACCCGGGGCTGAGGCAGGGTGAGTCAGACAAGGAGAGTGGAGACAAGAAGCAGCATAGGAAACAGCAGAGTTACAAGGAGTCAGGGGCTGGCAGCTGCAGAGCTCGCCCTGACTAAGAAGATTCTTTACCGGACCCGGAGTCCGAGGCTGTGGGGACTAACTCCTACCCAGCAGCAGAATCCGTCAGGCAGGGGATTTCAGGTCCTCTGGCCCAGAAGCCCGAAGGCACGGTCACACGCGTGGGACCAGCACCGCCATCGTGGAGCGGAAGCCATTAGAAGGCCCCGAGTCACCGGCCATACGGGTGAGCACCACACGGTACACTCAGGGACGTGGGCTACTTACATCAGCTTCTAGCAAGGTAGCCAGAAGAGTACAGTCAGTTTGGGAGGCCTACAACTACGCCTGGCCAGGGGAGATCCCATCTGCTCAAAGACTGACCAGGCCCCGTTTGCTAGCAAGTACTCCGGGAGGGTCTGTCGTTGTTACCAGTAAAGACCCTGAACTACACCGTACCGTCTCTGAGTGGTTCCTGCTACCCCCATCATCCACGTCGGCTGCCCTGAGGCCATACCCCTCCCGTTGGGGGTTATACTATCACGCTGCACAATCCTACCACCGGCCTCAGCGGTCTGCCCTGCAGCAGCAGCTTCCTGGCTGCACTCAACGGGTGGCGTAGTCATCAACTATTTACTACTAATAGACTGCCGTCTAGTTTGACTCCCTGGGCACGGACCGGGTCACCGCCACGAGACTACAACCCTCCACTGATCCGGCTCCGGGTAGGCTCCCGCGTGCGCAACGCAGCGCGACACAGGCCCAGGGGCGCGTCAGAAGCAAGTCGAATTTCAAATCCTCCACTTTCAAAGAAATCCATATTGGACGTCACTATTGGACTGTGACATGACTACACCTTTGTCTCATGCCTTTGTATCTTTGTCTTGTTTATGACGTACCCTCCTGTCTTATAACATCAGACTCCTCGACTTCCCCAACTCACAGCTTGTCCATGAGAAGGGACTCAACATCACATTGAAGTGACTCAGCGTCACATTGAAAACTGAAGAATCCAAATTCGTGGATGTAAGATCAAAGTCCACACATAATGATTTAGTTATGCGTTTATTTGGCCCCATAGATTTTTTGAGAATGGACCAAAGAAACCTTTCCTGATTTCTTCTCCAAGTGTAAACTTGATCCTCCTTATTGTCCTCCACATCTATGTTGCATTTCTGTTTTTTATACACGTGATCTCTGTTTCCAGTTTATTTAGATTTTCTTTTATATTTGAATGTAAATGCTTATATTCTGGAGTATTTAGATATCCGTGCAGAGATGATTCCAACCTGGTGATATCTGTTTAGATATAATTTAATCTGGGTTCCATAGAACATTTTGAAAGGATAACATTCCCAGGTTTTTTTAAAAAAAACATCTGAAAAAACAGTAGTGAGGACTTTTTCTTTCAGTTCTAAGCCCAAGAGGAATCATATTTCTTCCAAATAAATTTTAATTGTTCATTTTGCACAGTTTTTTCAAATTGGTGAAAAAATTATTTGCAGGATTTAGCTGCTTTTGTTTCCATGGGTTCACTGCTGAACACTTGCAGAAATTTGGCAAACTGTTGTAAAGTTATCTTAGAGTTCACATGGCAAATAGCTGATGTCATGTTATCCATCAGGATATATTAAATAAAACAGCAGCAAATAAAGTGACTATAATAAACAAATGTATATTGTTTAACTGAATGTGGCCAATAGCTAAGAAAAAAAAGCCAATAGTGCAACCCAGCAAGGGAAAAAGAGGACAAGTTACCAGTTTTACAATTAATTTCCACTATATAAATAAGTACCGCATCTCTGCAAGCAAGTTCCTGATTGTATAAGTGTTTGCTATTAACTGAAAGCATATATTTATGTCTATGCTTTTAACCATATCCCTGCTACAAGTTCCCGAGTGCATACTCCAATGCTATTAATATTAACATATTCCTGCAACAAGTTCTGGACTGCATGTACTTCTCTACAGTTCATGTGTGTGACTGCTCTCCTTCAGCGTCTGCTGCTTCAAGTTCACTCGTCCATCAGCTGTCCTGATCTTTACTGATCCATGTACTGATTTTGCTCTGTATCATCAATTATGGATCGTGCTGCTCACCCTGATTTATGGCTCCTGTTAATGCATGCATTGCCATTTATCTTGTCAAAATGACAGACACCATGACAGGACCCAACAGACCACCCCATTATAAGTAAACTGATCCATCAGACCAGTATTTTTCTTGCAACAGATCTGGCACTGGGCATTGGTTTCCATTTTAAACAGAAACCATGATGCATTAGTGAACATAGCCTTAAAGCAGACCTCCAGCAGAAATGTTATAGCCACTTAACAAGAGATTACATTAAATAGCCATAAAGGATGAACTATAATTTTTTTGTCATGAAGTGCCAAATTGTGTCATTGAAGTTTTGCTGCATGTATGAATGACACAGATTTCCGGACTCAAGTAGAAAAATTGTGTCAGTGAAACAGCCCGAGTCAGATGATTGAATCTGATATCTAGAGATGGGATTCAGCAAGAAGGATTCTGCAGGTAGAAATCTGATATGTGTAATTTCTGTAGTTGAAATGGTTTTTCAGGAGGGTAATAATGATAGCCCATCCTTAGCATCGTCCATCAATATCTTATTGGTTGGGTTGTGACTAGTGTTGAGCCACCCCCGTAGTGTTCGAGTTCGGTTCGGTTCGTCGAACACCCGTGTGTTCGCCAAACTGTTCGTCGAACTGTTCGTCGAACACCTTCGAACACCGTTAAAACCAATGGCAGGCAAACAAAAACACATAGAAACACATAGAAAACACCTTCAAAGGTGTCCAAAAGCTGACAAACTGCTCAGAAGACACAACTAACACATGGAAAAGTGACAAGTACATATAGTCATGCGAAAAGAAAAGAGGTGGAGGAGTAAAAGGAGGGGGAGACACAGATATAGGCATGTCATGCCCTTCTAAAATCCAAAAAGTGAGAAGCCGAGACGGCCAGTCCGCTCCTGCCCGTGCCACCTCCGTGTCGCCGGGTTTGTGCCAGAGCCGCGGTGAACCCTGACGGCCAGCCCCCCTCTCCCAATACTGGTGCCTGTCCGCTGGTGGGTCGAGAGAGCCCCCCTGTGGTGGAGGCAGCTCTAAGCTTTTTAATTTAAATTGTCCCTCTAATTTAAATGAATACACTTTAAATCCATTTACAAGGATCTATTGGAGGGCAAGTCTCATGCCAGCAGCCGCGTAATTCCAGCTCCAGTAGCGTCCACTAAAGCTGCTGCAGTTAAAAAGCTTTTATAAGGATCGAGCTCGGCTGTCCACCGCAAGGCATCCTAGTGCCAGTCCCAGCCCCTATGCCTTGGGGTGCCTCCTGATGCTCTTCACTAAGTATCCCGTGGTCCCGAAGCATTTCCTTTGAAAAAATTAAGTGTCCAAACTACAGGTGGTGTAGCTTGCTTAACAGCCTGGATAATCCGCTGACTAGCAGACACTGCTACTAGGCACAAAGTATTTCCTGGGCTAGATGCAGTTAAAAATTTGTAAGTAGATACTCTCGTTGGATGCTGAGAAAGCATTCCATAGAGTCTCCTGGCACGCCATATATGATTCTCTTAAAAAGCTTGGGGTAGGGGTCTAGGGGACCCTTTTATAGCCAAAATCACGGCCCTGTATCACAATACGTCACCTAGGCTGAAGATAAATGGAACTGTAGCACCGAGGGCTCGGTTGCTACAGACGTATTGCACCTCAACCAGAGGTGTGATATCTCACTCTCAGATAAGGATGGAGTGTGGATCAGGACCCGACACCTGCATGCATTACACCACATTGCCGTGGGGCAGGGCGACCAATATGCCCCTGAGATGGGCACGACAGTCCCTGTCCCTGGCTGGAGTGGGGGGAGGGAACACTGAGGAAGGGGAACCCTGCAGTGCAGGAGCAGGGAGGAAGCAATTCCTGGGTGCATTGAGAAGGGAGTATAAAAGGTGGGCACCATCTTAGTTCAGTGCAGAGAAGTCTGAGCAGAAGTGGCAGGGAGCAGGGGCTCTGCATGAGCTCTGCTCCGGAGGCGGGCCTAGTAACAGAGGCCCAGGCCTGCAAGAGGGAGAAGGAAGGAAGAGGAGCGGAGAAGGCTCCAGGAACGAGGAATGAAGGGATCCCAGGGGTGCGGACGGGCGAGTCGCCACCGCACGCCCGAATCCACCTGCGTGGAGGGGTCAGGCCAAAGGGGGAGACCGGTCCCCGAACTAGTGGAGGCAGGAAACGACCCTCAGCTAGAAACCGGAGGCTCTGACATTTTATGTGGCGCAGCCCCTTGCTCCACCCGCTAGGAAGGCACCACATAGGGTCAGGGAAACTGGCGCCAAGTTTACCAAGAGGAGGCCCGAGGCAGCCGGACAGAAGTGTTGGTAAGAAAGGCCAGACAAAGGACACACAAAGGGGGTCCTGTGAAGCGCTCCAAAGTTATCTGGGAGTTGTCTGAGCCCCTCACCTGGTGAGCACAGTACGACGTGGGCAGCCGTTACCTGCAGACGTGGTCTGGATAATAAGAACTGTGAGTAAAGGCCCTGAACTGCATCACTGACTCCGTGTCGTTACTGCTGCTGCCCTGCACCATCACCCCCATCCTCCGCATACACTGCCCTGAGGCTATACTCCTCCCGTGGGGAGTTATGCTACGCTCTGCTGCACCCACAACACCAGCCTTAGCGGTCTGCCCTGTAGCGGCGGTTCACTCTGACCGCAATCCACGGGTGGCGTAGTCAGACATTTAAACATCAAAACCACATAAATAGTTCCGCCACTGGTTTGACCGCCCTGAGCCACGGAACCGGATCGCCGCCACGAAGAATACAACCACCAGCATCCACCAAAAAGGGTCCGGCTCCGGGTGTCCCAAGGCCCAGGGGGTGCGTCAGAACATTTTCATCACCTTTCACAATCACCAATGGGACAAGGCAGGGATGTCCTCTGTCCCCTCTCTTATACATCCTAGTGACGGAGCACCTGCTCTCATCAATTCGCCATAACCCCAATATTAGGTGGATTGAGGTGGGAGGCACCGAGTACAAGTGCTCTCTATTTGCTGATGATGTCCTAGTATATATCACTCAATCACATATATCCATCCCTGCTGTTATGGCTGAAATAGATCACTTTGTTACATGGTAAAATTTTAAAATCAATGCAGCGAAGTCTGAGGCCCTCGATGTCTCCCTCCCTAAATCCATATAGGATTCCATCCAGTCCAACTTTCCCTTTGCCTGGCCCTCACAGGGTATCAAATACTTAGGAATTCCTATTCATAGAGACCTCTCCCATCTATGTTATCTTAATTTTGGGCCCTTTATTGAACAATTCCATACAGACCACGGTTGGCAAGTTAGAACTGTAAGATTCACTACGTGAACCACTGGTGTTTTGTGGAAAAGCACATGTACACCGCGTTCCAAATTATTATGCAAAAAGTGTTTAGGAGTGATAAGGGAAGAATTTGTTTGTTTGTCAGTTAAACTCATTGATGGTGATGTGTGTCAGGACTCTTTATATCACTGTAAGCAATTGCAGACACCTGTGCTAATTAGTTTGGCAGGTGTGTCCAATGAAAGGCAAGACTACTTAAGAAGGCTCTCTCACATTATTAAGCAGCCTACATTTTCTGCCAAAATGGGAAAGAAAAAGGATGTGTCGGCTGCTGAGAAGCAACAAATTGTGGAGTGTTTAGGTCAAGGCATGACTACAATCAACATTGTGCGATGATCAGGATGAAGTGTCTTGGCAATCAAGAAGTATGTAGCTGATTCACAGTACACACGTGTGCGTGCTGATAAGGGCAAATTGAGGACTCTTTCCTACAGGCAATTACGTCAGGTTGAAACAGCAGCGGCAAAAAAGCCTTGTCATAGCAGCAGACAAGTTTTTGAAGCTGCTTGTGCCTCCAACGTCCCCCGAACAACAAGATGCAGGGTCCTTCAGAGGTTTGCAGCTGTGCATATGCCATCCTGTCGACCTCCTCTATCCACTTCACACAAGCAGAAACGGCTCCAGTGGGCCAAACATTACATGAAGACTGATTTCAAAACTGTTTTGTTCACGGATGAGTGCCGTGCAGCGCTCGATGGTCCAGATGAATGGAGTGGAGGATGGCTGGTTGATGGACACCCCACGCAAACACGGCTACAGCGCCAACAAGGAGGAGGTGGAGTAATGTTTTGGGCTGGAATCATGGGGAGAGAGATTGTCGGCCCCTTTAGGATCCCTGAAGGCGCTAAAGATGAACTCCATAATGTATGTGGATTTTCTCAAACAGCACTTCCTGCCATGGTTCAAGAAGAAGAACCGTGTATTTCACAGCAAGATCATTTTTCTGCATGATAATGCACCATCTCATGCTGCACATAAAACATCTGCATCTCTGGCTGATATGGGCATAAAAGGGGACAAACTTATGGTGTGACCCCCATGCTCCCCTGACCTCTACCCCATTCAGAACCTTTGGAGCATCATTAAAAGGAGTGTCTATGATGGCGGGAGGCAGTTCACATCTAAGCAACAGCTCTGGGAGGGTATTCTGGCCTCATGCAAAACAATTGAAGCAGAAACCATCCAAAACCTGACAAATTCAATGGACGAGAGAGTTCAGAAGCTCCTTTCGAACAAGGGGTCCTATGTGAAAATGTAACATCACCTAGAATAAAGTTTTGAGTTGAAAACTGTTTGATTTCAGTTTCTAACAACCTGCTAATGCTTATAATTTCAAAAATGACCATTTTTTTGGTCTTTATTAAAATGAAAAGGTTGATCGAAAAGTTTGGGGGATCTAAGAGTGTGGCAACCCAGTAGTCATGATTACTTCGAATTCTGACAATATGAGGGTCATGCTGCAGGTAGTGCAGCAAGAAGGCACTTATGTGTCTTGCGCATCTCGGAGCCCCAAAATTATTTTCCGGGCTAGATGCAGCTAAAAATTATTTTTAATTTTAAATCTGGTGAAGCTTATTATAGATGGCCTAATAGGATCAGTGCTGCACACTGCTACAAAGCCCAAATTATTTTCCAGTCAAGATACAGATAAACATGATTAGTAATTTGAAAGCTTAAAACGGTTGGTAGGGTGATTTTAACCAATCATCAAGCTTTTACTCTCCCCAAGATGACACAGGGGTAGAAAAGTCGTTTCGGATCCATGATTTGTTCATCTTTATGAACGTGAGTCTGTCTACATTATCAGTGGAGAGCCGCGTGCGCTTATCTGTCAGCACACCACCAGCAGCGCTGAACACACGTTCAGACAGAACGCTGGCTGCGGGGCATGACAAGATCTCCAAGGCGTAAGTGGCTAGCTCCGGCCATTTATCCAGATTGGAAGCCCAAAAAGAGCAAGGGTCCAGTGACACAGTCGTGGCTTCAATGTTTACTTGGAGATACTCCTGTACCATCGTCTCTAGGCGTTGACTATGTGTCAGACTTCTTGTCTCCTGTGGCCTTGCAAAGGATGGGCTAAAAAAGTGGTGAAATGATTCCGCAAAATTGATGTTACCAGCAGATACTGTGGTTCTGTTACGGTTTGAGTGCTGAACACTTGACGGTCCCACGGTTGGCAAGTTGGAACTGTGAGATTCACTACGTGCACCACTGGTATTTTGTGGAAAAGCACATGTAAGATTCTGCAACAGTCTCTGCTGATACTCCTGCATGCGTGCATCCCTTTCTATGGCAGGAATAATTTCTGCAAATTTACTTTTGTACCGGGGATCTAACAGTGTGGCAACCCAGTAGTCAGGATTATTTCTAATTCTCACAATTCGAGGGTCATGTTGCAGGTAGTGCAGCAAGAAGGCACTCATGTGTGTTGCGCATCCAGGAGCACCAAGTCCCTGTTGTGTTGGTGGCGAGGTAGCAATCATGCTTCCTTCCTCTGTCCTCTCCCCCCAACCTCGCACAACAGAAATGTGATCAAGGTCTCCCTCATCTGATGAGTCTTCCATCAGTTCGTCCTCCACTTCTTCCTGGGCTCCTGCACCTTCCTCACTAGTTTGGCTGCTACCATGCGCCCTGGTAAAATCATCTCCCCCACCCTCACATGCCTGCCGCCTTGGTGCTGCCGACCGTCTGGACCTTGCAGATGTTAGCCCTTCCGCATACAACTCCTCCTCCTCTACTTCCTCCACCTCCTCTTGTGCCACCACCTGACTCCGAATTCTGTTTAACATGTGCTCCAGCATGTAAATCACCGGAATAGTCATGCTGATAATGGCATCGTCAGCACTAAACATCTTCGTCGCCATTTCAAAACTGTGCAGAAGGGTGCATAGGTCCCTGATCTGAGACCACTCCTCCAGCGTGATTTGCCCCACCTCTGAATCTCGTTGGCCCAGGCTATACGTCAGAACGTATTGCACCAGGGCTTGTCGGTGCTGCCACAGTCGCTGCAACATGTGCAGAGTTGAATTCCACCGGGTAGGCACATCGCATTTTAGCCGGTGAAGTGGCAGGCCCAACGACTTCTGTAGAGATGTAAGTCGCTGAGCTGCGGGATGCGAATGGCGGAAGTGAGCACACAGCGACCGTGCCCTCTGCAGAAGGCCATCTAGTCTGGGATAGTGGGCTAAAAATTGCTGGACAACCAGGTTCAACACGTGAGCCATACAAGGCACGTGTGTGACATTGCCCCGGCGAAGGGCCGCACCCAGGTTTGCAGCATTGTCGCACACGGCCTTCCCTGGTTTCAGGTCCAGTGGAGACAACCATTCATGAAATTGGTTCTCCAGAGCTGACCACAACTCCTCAGCTGTGTGACTCACATTTCCCAGACATTTCAATGTAAAAACCGCCTGATGACGTTGAGCCCTACTGCCAGCATAGTAAGGAGGTGTGCAGGATCCCTTCTGCGCAGTTAGAAAGCTTGTGGCATGACCAGACAGGCTTTGGGTGCAGGTGGAAGACCGAGAGGAGGTTGAGGAGGCAGAAGCAGTGGAGGAAAAATGACATAAAGAGGATTGACGCACAACTCGTGGGGACGGCAAGACTTGGACAGCAGCCCCTTGTCCTGCTGTCACCATAGTTACCCAGTGCCCAGTCAGCGACATGTAACGCCCCTGTCCATGCCTACTCGTCCAAGTGTCTGTGGTGAAATGCACCCTGTCACACACAGAGTTTCTCAAAGAAGCGGTGATGTTGTGTGCGACATGCTGGTGGAGCGCAGGCACACCTTTCTTTGAGAAGTAGTGCCGACTGGGCATCTGGTACTGGGGCACTGCGACGGACATAAGGTCTCGAAAATCCTCTGTGTCCACCAGGCGGAAAGGCAGCATTTCTGTAGCCAAGAGCTTGCAGATGGTGAAATTCAACCTCTTAGCTTTCTCATGGCTAGGAGGAAATGGTCTTTTACTTGTCCACATCTGAGGGACCGAGGGCTGGCTATTGTGCTTAGACGGGGTTGATAAGGGTGTCCCCGGCAAACTGACGGTCTGTGAGGAAGATGCAGGCGGACATGTTAGGTTGCCTTGATCCAAAGGTGGTGCTATCGATGTCGGACAGCGCTCAAGACCAGCTGGTGTTACCACCTCCAAAGAAAATGATGACCTGCCAATCACGCTGGCTGTTGCGGGTAAAGAGGTGGCAGGTCTGCGCCCCAAAACAGGTGTGACTGCTGTCCCCCCAGTCACAGAGGATGAAGAGGCCGCGGATGCACAAGATATGGCAGACGGTGGTTGGCCCGGCCGGCTAGACCGCATTGTAGCACACTGAGCTTCCCACTGCAACTTATGCTTCATGTCCATGTGCCGGTTCATGCATGAAGTACTCAAACTATGTATTTTTTGGCCTCTACTTAGCTTTTGCTGACAAATGTTACAGATAACACGAGTTGGGTCATCTTTATCGATCTGAAAAAATGCCCAGGCTATGCAAGGCTTAGCACCCATGCGACCTGAAGAGCCACCACGACTTGTGGTGAGAGGCAGAGTTGTGTTTGAGGATGCAGTTGTTGACGTGCTTCCAGTACTACGTCTCTGTCCAGGAAGGCGCAACCTGACCTCGTCGTCACTAGCATCTTCCTCCACCTCCTCTGCTGACCTCATCTCTTGGCTGACTGTGGGTTGACAGTAAGTGGGATCTCCGACCTCATCATCATCACCCTGTGCGTTATCACACCCGTCGTCCTCAGAGCCAACCTGTTCCTGCCCTGACAAAAAACTAAAGTTGTCGCTCCAATCAGGTATTTGAGTCTTATCATCGTCTTCCTCATTGTCTCCACCAACAGGAGTTACAGTTTGGGAATGAGGGTCTACATTATGGTCAGAACCTTCTGCGTCTGGTCCTGGATCCGACTCATAAAGATTCTGGGCATCAGTGCAGATCATTTCCTCGTCTGGATTCACAGAAGCGCTGGAGTCGACCTCTGATTCCCAGGCTATAGTATGAGTAAACAGCTCTGCAGACTCAACCATCTGTTCTACCTCATACTCAGACGGGCAGCTGGAGATTTGGGAGCTGTGAGGAAGCAAGTGCGATTTGGGTGACACCTTTGAGGACTGGAGTATTTGTGATGTTGAAGTTGATGTGGAGGAGAGCCCACTTAAAGGAGCACTTGATATCCGTTGAAGCACCTGCTGTTTTTGTGCCTCATCTGGAATTTGTAGCGATTGGCGTGGCCGTAAGAAAGGGATCTTATCACATTGTCCGCTAAAAGAAGTAGACATTTTAGTTTGGCTGGAAGATGGTCTTTCTTCTGCACCTACCCCACGGACACAACCTTTTTTCCCCTTCCCAACACGCCTATTCCCCTTTCCACCAGCAGCAGGCCTTTTTCCACTCATTTTGGTGGTTAACTAATTCACAACTCTGGAGTTGTTTGCACAAAAAAACAATGGATGGTAACCGAGCAGAGCTGAGTGGCCAAACTGTGGTATTAGGCCAAAACTATTGGCTGGGTTAGATGCAGAAAAAAATTATTTTTAATTTGCAACCTGATGGAGGTCAGTATAGATGGACTAATAGACCAAGTCCCACACACCGCTAGAAGCCCAAATATTTTTTCAGAGCTAGATGCAGAAAATTTTTTTATTCAATTTGCAACCTGATGGAGGTCAGTATAGATGGACTAATAGACCAAGTCCCACACACTGCTAGAAGCCCAAATATTTTTTCAGAGCTAGATGCAGAAAAAAATTATTTTTAATTTGCAACCTGATGGAGGTCAGTATAGATGGACTAATAGACCAAGTCCCACACACTGCTAGAAGCCCAAATATTTTTTCAGAGCTAGATGCAGAAAAAAATTATTTTTAATTTGCAACCTGATGGAGGTCAGTATAGATGGACTAATAGACCAAGTCCCACACACTGCTAGAAGCCCAAATATTTTTTCAGAGCTAGATGCAGAAAAAAATTATTTTTAATTTGCAACCTGATGGAGGTCAGTATAGATGGACTAATAGAACAAGTCCCACACGCTGCTAGAAGCCCAAATATTTTTTCAGAGATAAATGAAGAAAAAAATTATTTTTAATTTGCAACCTGATGGAGGTCAGTATAGATGGACTAATAGACCAAGTCCCACACACTGCTAGAAGCCCAAATATTTTTTCAGAGCTCGATGCAGAAAAAAATTATTTTTAATTTGCAACCTGATGGAGGTCAGTATAGATGGACTAATAGACCAAGTCCCACACACTGCTAGAAGCCCAAATATTTTTTCAGAGCTAGATGCAGAAAAAAATTATATTCAATTTGCAACCTGCTGTAGGTCAGTATAGAAGGACTAATAGAACAAGTCCCACACACTGCTAGAAGCCCAAATATTTTTTCAGAGCTAAATGAAGAAAAAAATTATTTTTAATTTGCAACCTGATGGAGGTCAGTATAGATGGACTAATAGACCAAGTCCCACACACTGCTAGAAGCCCAAATATTTTTTCAGAGCTAGATGCAGAAAAAAATTATATTCAGTTTGCAACCTGATGGAGGTCAGTATAGATGGACTAATAGAATGATGCTATGCCCAAAAGATTTTACTTCACTAGGTGCAGTAAAAAAATTGGTATTCTATACACAGGTGGTATATCTTGCAAAACAGATAGGCTACTCCACTGACTAACACACTCTGCAATAGGCCAAAAAGGATTAGCTTTGCTAGATTCAGCCAAATGCTGTGAAAAAAACTTGCACAGCACTGGCACAGACCTGCCTGGCAAAAACTGATAGGAACTGATGTAACCTAGTCCTGAAAAGGACTCCAATTACAATTAGTCTTTACTCCCACAATCTATCTATTTAAGAGCACAGACCTGCCTGATAAAAGTCGTAGGAAATGCTGTAACCTAGTCCTTAAAAGGACTGCAATCACAACTATTCCCTACTCCCAAGCTATCTGTATATTTGTGCGAAAATTGGCTTGAAATTAACAAGGTATAGCGCACACAGCAACAGCGGTGCCGTCTAACACGCAGCTGCAGCAGTGAGAAAATGGTGGCGACGGGGAAAATGGCTTGGTCTTATAGGGCAAGGACATGTGACATACACTGCCAATCACACATGCCCTTGCTTGTGTGAAAAAAAGCACTTCGCTCCGTGTGTGCGCTGCTGATAGGCTGACAGATTGCACCTCCCCACTGCAAATGCGGGAAAGAGAAAAAAAAATGGAGATCTTCATTGTTCCTGCAGAGATCCATCCCCTGCCCCTCCCCCCGCCCCGCTGTACACTCAAACTGCGTATTAACATTAATTTTCATCATTACTGAGAAAAAATCCAGTTATGATTTTGGTGCACGAACAGTTATCGAACATAACCTCGAACAGCCGAATTTTTCTCAAATTGTTCGTGTTCGCCGATCGGCTCGAACACCGCCCAAAACAGCTCGAATTTGAGATTGGCGAACAGTTCGAGTAGAACAACGCTCATCTCTAGTTGTGACTTCCGGTACTCCAACCAGTTTGCTGAATCAAGGACCATTCAGGGAGATCACCATACTTTTTTTTATAGATGAATCCATACAAATAGTAGACTTTAACTTGGCACAACCTTGACGACCAACCATGCAGATTAATTATTATATTGGGCATTCCTCATTTTCTTCATAAATATAAGTGCATGCTGCCATAGGTGGGTGCTATGAAACTTCTCCATTAAACTGAAATTTAGTCCTCTGGAGAGCAAAGACAAAGGGTCCAATTCATTAAAGTGTTTAACCCCTTACCAAAATATGACGTACCGGTACGTCATATGCTGGTTCCCTGACTTTGATGCGGGCTCGCACACTAAGCCCACATCTTTCCTCGCACATGATGGCTGATTTAATCAGCCACCATGTGCCTCTAACAGCCGCTGATGCACTGCTAACTATAGCAAAAGTGATCAGACAATCGCAGCTTCAAGTCCTCTAAGTAAAAAGTAAAAATAAGATATTTTTAAAAATATGAAAAGAATAAAAAAAACATAAAAGTCAAATCACCCTCCTTTTTGCCACATTTAAAATAAAATGATTACCAAAAAAAAATTCACATATGCTTGTAAAAGTCCAATCTATATAAATATAAAATAAATTAATCTGATAAAATGGCATAATGAGAAAAAAAATGATACTCCAGAATTACGTTTTTTTGCCCACCACAACATTCCATTAAAATGCAATAAGAGGCGATCAAAACATCATATCTACCCCAAAATGGTATCAGTGAAAATGTCAGCTCAGGGAGCAAAAAAAAACCCCTGATCCTGAAAAATGAAAATGTTACAGGTCTCAGAAAATGGCGACACAAGAAAGATTTTTGTTTTAAGAATTTCCTATTTTTTTTTCCTCACTTAAATAAAAAAAACTTTGTATGTTTGGTATCTGTGTACTTGTACTGACCTGCAGAATCATATTGCCAGGTCAGTTTTACCATATAGGGAACAGTTTTACCATATAGGGAAATAAAAAAACAAACCCACAAAATTGTGAAATTGCACTTTGTTTGCTATTTCAAAGCACTTGGATTTTTTTCCCACTTTCCAGTGCATCACATGATAAAATGAATGGTTTCATTCAAAAGTATAACTCTTCCCGCAAAAAAAGCCCTAATACGTCTATATTGATGGAAAAATAAAAAAGTTATGGCTCTTGGAAGAAGGAGAATAGAAAACAAAAAAACGGACAATGGCCATGACGTGAAGGGGTTAAGCCAAAATTCTGGTGTAAAACACTCTAATAATTCTTAATATTTTTGTGCAACTCAGAAGTTGCGCAAAAATATTGTGACATTTGGTGTTTACGTGCCAGTCCTGATCACCTACGTCAATACGGACTGGACGAGACCCAGGTATGCCCGCCCATCAAATTCATGAAATGTACTTGTTTCCTTTCCTTGTGTCTTTTTCTCTTGCTGCATCCCCGTCCAACTGGTTTTCTAAAGGGGCAGGAGTGCGTGAAATTACAGGAATGTTTTCTTCTTTTGCTGCATTTATATGGCTTTTCGAGGCACTTAAATATGTATGTGTGGTTTAGTTATCTGTTGACTTTTTTCTGATTAATTTTTTGTTTATTCCGCTTGTTGCTCCAATTAAAGACACAATCCACGTCATAACTGTGTTTGTCCTGTAGGATATATCCTTCTTACTTTGCTTTGTTTTAGTCTGCACAGGGACCAGTTTCTTTTGTAATTTATTATTGAAGGTAGATTGATTCTCATGCGTGTCTGCAATTCAGTTCTAGCCTTGCGTAGTTCTGCAGCCACCTCTAAACATAACTTTTAATTTTGTACTAAAATGAGTCTCATAAGATTCTGAGAATGCTGGAGGTGTGCCCGTTTCCATGCTTTAATAAATTCAGCATCGTCCTGATATTGTGCTACTGCTATATACAATCACAGACCTCTCAGTACTATATTGCATTCATCATATGATTTAAGTGAGTTGATCGTCCAGAACAAACGTATTTCACATTTGGCCAACATAATAATCTTTTGTTCCAAAGTTCTAGTACTAATGACCTGCAATTCTTCTTTCAGGTTACTTTTAGCAAAAAAAAAGTAATAACATTTTCTCTCCCTGCATTTATACCAGTGTTTGCACTGGAGTATTGCGTGAAGAGGCTCCTGTTTCCATTTCTACTTCTTACACGCCCCCAGGGCCGTGGGGTACTCGGCAGCCGGGCCTATGGATGCTGGTGGAGGATATCACGGTGGCTGGCCCTATCCGTGACCCAGGGCGGTCAATAATAAGGGGGGGTTTATATTTATAGGGGATTTATAAAGTTCGTGACGCCACCTGTGGAATGCGGCCAAAGGGAGCCGCCGCTGCGGAGCAGTCCTCTGAAGCTGATGTTACTGCAGCAGGGATGGTGTGGCTCTCCACAGGAAGAGCTAGCTCCAGGGCAGTGTAGATATTGTTGGTTGTGCTGGGCGTTGTAGTGCAGGGAGAAAGATGGCGCAGCTGAATAAATGGACTGAGGCAGTGCGGTGCAGTCATCTGAGTCTTTACTCACAGTTCTCATGCACGTTCCACTGATACACTGCGCAGGTGCCAGCCTCCCACGTCGTGCTGCGTTCACCAGACCGGGGGTTCAGCTCTTCCTCAGGTAGGTTAGGAGTGCTTGACAGAACCCCGCTTTCCTTATGTTCCTTTCCTTGACCGACTACACGCTGGGTCTTCTCCCTCCTGCCATGCGCTTCCCCACTCACAGTCCCGCTCGGGTGCTCTGAAGTCCCTCCTGTCAAATTGGAGTTCCCGGACCTGCTTGACCCTCACGGTGACTAGAATGAGGCTTCGGCAACTGAACTATAAAAGCCAGAAGCCTCCGGTTTTTCCAGCCGAGACCTGAAGTAACATGGTTAATCCCCTTCTTGCTGCCTGATCCCTCTGTCTTCTGACAGATTCGGGGCGTACGGGTGCCATCCTGCACTCGCCGTACCCCCTGGGATCCCTTCAATAGAACGGAGCCTTCCTCCTCTGCTCCCCTCCTGGGCCTCTAGCACTAGGCCCCACTTGTGGGGCAGAGCTCCTATGGAGACTCTGCTCCCAGACTGTCTTCACTCTCTCCTCTCACTGACTGAACTGCCACCCTAAGATGGCTTCCCTTTTATACCTCCTTCTATGGTGCTCCCCTAAACTGCTTCCTCTAGTCACACCCACTACTGGTTCCCCCTACCTTTGGGTTCCCCCCGCTCCAGCCAGGGACAGGGCTCAGCAGGAAACACATTGCATCTTGCCCTTCCTGCCGGCCTGGAGCAGTGTAATGTTGGATGCAGGTGTTGGGGTTCCGGGCAGCACTCCCTCCTTACCTGAGAGAAGGAGACACCACACCTCTGGGTGAGGCGCCACACTTCCATTCTCTGGAACTTATTCAAGTGTGCTCAAAGTTGTAAAAGTGCAAAATAATTGAAATTCAGTATAAATATTAAAATGTAACTTGGCACAACCTTCATTTCCAACCATACAGATTAATTGATTGTTATATTGAGCATTCCTATTTTTTTCCATAAATATAACTACATGCTATCATAGGTGGTGCTCTACCCACATGAAATAGAAGTGGTGCTCTACCCCATTCAAATAAAGGAAATAGGTGGCACTCACAAAGTTCAGACCTTTTCTTCTTTATTAGTGCAAATCCATAAAAATTGAGCAAACAAGTAAGGGCGAATATCTGAGTCGCCCTACAGGCAACAGCCATTTAGCTTTACAAGATGGTCTTCAATTGATCATGGCATCATCACTCCATTTATAAGAAGACTGTCACAAACTTCATTGATAGCTATGATCAGCGCAGAGAGACTCGGGCATCGCTCAAATACTTGTAGTTCCTAGGCAGGTTAGCAAGAGTTAAATCTCTGCTGTGCTAGGTTGTTAATCTCCTTTAGTCACATGCTGTGGGAGAACCAGTTATATCTTCTCTCCTCCTATATATGCTGGCTTGACTATTCAGGTAATGCCAGCTATAGTTAGTCTATCCTGTCTATAGAGGTGGATATATCCAGGATTACTGGCAGTTATTTCTAAGTTTGTTGCGATCGGTTTGGTGTAGTCTTTCCTTTCCTTTTGATGTCTTTGTGTTACTTCTTTGTCTCACTAGCTTTACACTTTTGTTCCTTAGTGTTTATTCCTGTGAGAGTGCTGTGTGACTGCGCTTCTGTTTTCCCCTGTCTATCTTGTTTGTGTTTTCCCATACACTTCTGTTCTACCTCCCTGGGAAGGAAGGGGGAAGAATCAGATTAGCATTATTTAGGAGCATAGCGAGGAACAAGACCCAGGCATCCCCACCATCAGGGGTAATCCTGAGGACAGGGATAACTTAGGATCCCCTAGCCTCAGGAACAAAACAGGAGTCTATTGTCCCTTTCTATCCTACAGTCACGCCGTGACATTATAGCTGGCCATGCTTTCTCTACACTTTAGCATGGATCCGTTTGCTGCAATTGTGAGTCAAATGTAGGTTTTGTCTCTTCAGGTGGCTCAATTAAAAGGGATGGTTCAACAGCAAGCTCAGTCCACCATACCAGATCAATTTGCTCTGGTCTCTGGATCTTTAGAACCCAAATTACCTCTACTGGAGAGATTTTCGGGGAGCGCAGTCGGGTAGTTCCTTTCAGAGAAGCGTGTAAGTTATATTTTTGTTTATGACCCCACTCCTTTGGACAAGAGGAACAGCGGGTTGGAATAATTATCTTTCTCTTGAGTGGGGGACCTGCAAACATTGGCATTTTCCTTGCCCTCTGATTCACTCTCATTATGATGGTGGACGGATTTTTCTCGCCTTTCGGGCTCATCTATGATGGTCTGATCTGCAACAAGGAGATCGGGCAGCAGAAAATTACTGTGCTGATGTTAGAACTCTCCTGTTAGGTTTTTTCTATTATGCTGGTCACATGACCGTTTTTGCCTATTTAATCCTGCTCCGCCCTTCTGGCGTTGCTGGACTTCATTGTAATTTCTACTCTTAAGATAGCCAGGTGCTTTGTTACCTTTCTCAGCCACTTTAGCTAGGTCTTTTGACCTCTATGTTCTATGTTGTTTGTTTGTCTTTTTTCTGCTACAATTTCTGCTAGGAGGTGTCCATCTTTCTCCCAGTCCCTAGTTCTTGTAGGGATCCCTCCCTCACATCTATTGGTCTTCGTTCAGACTAGCTGAGGACTTTAGCGGGTCTGATCGCAGGATCAGGTTCCCCGTTACATCGTAGGGCTCTAGCTTAGTTCTATTGTAGGGACAGATCTCCTGTCTTTCCTTAGTGCTTGTAGCAGATCATAACAGTAAGTCCAGCCCAAAAAATTTCTCTAAGGAAAGACCTACAGTTTCCATCATGGTGTCGGTTCAGGATTTGGCTCAACGTCTGCAAGGACTTTCTCTGGAGGTGGCCGAGCTGAAACAACATGTGAGTAGCTGTTCTGGAGTGCATTTTGTGGAGCCAAAGGTACGATTGCCTGATTTATTTTTTGGTGAACAACAAGATTTTTTTTCCTTTATAAATACTTGTTTATTGTATTTTTGTTTGAGACCCAGATCCTCTGGTGGTGAATCACAGCGCCTAGGGTTCATAATGTCACTTTTGCGCAAAGAACCTCAGGGATGGGCCTTTTCTCTCCAACCTAGTGATCCGTGCTTTAGATCAGTGGATAGTTTTTTTTCTGCTTTGGGGTTGTTGTATGATGATCCTGATCGTGTCTCATCAGCTGAGACGGAATTGAGACATTTGAGGCAGGGATCAGGTAATGTGGAAAATTATTGTACTCACTTCCGTCGGTGGTCTGCTCAGGTGGGGTGGAACGATTCAGCTCTGAAAAGTTTGTTTCTTGCTGGGCTAGGTGAAAGGGTTAAGGATCTGCTGATTGCTTATCCCACACCTGGAAACTTGCAGGAGGCAATGCAATTAGCTATACGGGTGGACAGGAGACTGCGTGCAAGGGTTAATGAGAGTAAATCCTCTGCCATGTCAGCTCCGAGTCTTGAGAGGGTCTGTACTGACACTGGAGAGCCGATGGAGATTGGGGTGATGTCACCCCGCTCTCAGGAAAAAGACCGCAGGTTTTCTGAAGGTTTGTGCTTTTATTGCAGCAAGTCTGACCATTTCATTAAGAACTGTGTGCTTCGTATTAACGAAGAAAAAAAATAGGTCAGTTACGCCCGTATAGCCTGTTTAAACACTAAGGGTGTATTTCTTTCTGCTACTACCGCAGCTCAGGAAGAATTAATTGAATTTCGGGTATTTGTGGATTGTGGTTCAACTCTGAATGTGATTGATGGGGGATTCTTGGAAAAACTTAATTTAAAACCCAAACCTTTGTCATCCCCTATTGCAGTGGTTTCTGTCGATGGCTCTCCCTTGAAATGTGTTACTCACAAGGTTTATGAATTTCCCCTCACTATTAATAGTATTCACCAAGAAAATTTGGATTTGGTGGTATTAAATAATTTGACTTCTCCAGTAGTTTTAGGGTTGCCCTGGTTAAAATTGCACAATCCTGTACTGGATTGGTCTACCAATGAAATTAAGTCCTGGAGCCCTAAGTGTTATGACAAGTGCTGTAACGGGCGCATTGCTGCTGTGGATAAAGGGGAATTACCTGTACCTATTCAGGATTTTTGGAAAGTTTTTTCTGAGGAGGAGTCGCAAATTTTGCCTCCCCATAGAGACTACGATTGTACCATTGAATTTGTCCCTGGAGCGACTCTTCCTAAAAGTCGTTTATTTAATCTGACTATTCCTGAGAGAAAGGCTTTGGAGGAATACATACAGACGAGCTTGGCCGCCGGTCATATCAGACCCTCTAAGTCACCTGTGGCTGTTGGATTATTTTTTGTTAAAAAAAAGGACTGCGGTTTACGTCCTTGTTTGGACTTTCGCGGGATTAATTAAATTACTGTACACAATCCCTACCCACTGCCATTGATTCCTGATTTGCTTAACCAGTTAGTGGGGGCCAAGTGGTTCTCTAAAATTGATCTCCGGGGGGCATACAATTTGTTGCGCATGAAGGTGGGTGATGAATGGAAGACTGCTTTTAACACTCCTGTGGGTCATTTTGAGAATTTGGTTATGCCTTTTGGTCTTACCAATGCACCAGCATTTTTTCAGAATCTTATTAATGACATCCTTAGACCTTTGATCGGCAAAAATGTGGTTGTGTATTTGGATGACATTTTGATTTATTCGCCTGACCTGGAGTCTTATTGGCGGAGCGTACGTGAGGTATTGCAGTTATTGATTGACAATTCGCTTTTTGCTAAGCTGGAGAAATGTGAGTTCGCTGTACAGAGAATTAGTTTTTTGGGCTACATTATCTCCAGCCAGGGCTTTGAGATGGACCCGGTGAAAGTTCAAGCTGTGCAGGAATGGCCTAGGCCTATTGGTTTGAAATCGATACAGAGGTTTTTGGGTTTCGCCAATTATTACAGAAAATTCATTAAAAAATTTTCTATTATTGTTAAACCACTGACCGATCTCATCAGGAAATGTTCTAATACGGTTCAGTGGACTACTGAGGCCATTGAAGCTTTTGTGTTTCTAAAGGAGAGGTTCAGCTCTGCCCCCATCCTTACGCAGCCTGATGTGACTAAGCCGTTTTTGGTTGAGGTTGATGCTTCTTCTGTGGGGGTCGGTGCGGTGTTGCCTCAGGAAAACAAGGATGGAGTACATCCCTGTGCCTTTTTTTCAAAAAAATTTTCTGAGACTGAACTTAATTACGATATTGGTAATCGGGAATTGCTGGCTATTAAACTCGCATTTGAACACTGGCGTCATCTCTTGGAAGGTGCTGATTTTCCCATTCAGTTTTCACTGATCATAAAAATCTGATCTATCTTGATGCTGCCAAGCGCTTGAATGCCCATCAGGCTAGGTGGGCACTTTTTTTTTTGCGGTTTAATTTTTCTGTTACTTACATCCCGGGTACCAAGAATGTTAAAGCTGATGCTTTGTCTCGCAGCTTTTCTCCCATGGTCGGTGCTGAGGAGGAGGAGAGCATTTTACAAGAAGGTGTTGTGATTGCTGCATTGGACTCCGTTTTGGAAGATGAGATTCTTAAAGCACAGGAGAATGCCCCATCTAACACTCCCCATGGGAGACTGTTTGTGCCTAGGACCTTTAGGAGAGATTTGTTTGTTGAGTGTCATGAGTCTCGGTTGGCAGGTCATCCTGGAATTTCTGAGACCAAGAGACTTGTGGGTCGCAGTTTTTGGTGGCCTGGATGGCAGAAGGAGGTCATTAAGTGGGTGCATCAATGTACTGTGTGTGCTAGATCTAAGTCTTCACATACTCCTGCTGCGGGGTTGCTTTGCCCTCTGGAGGTTCCTAGTGCACCTTGGACACATCTGGCTATGGACTTTATTACTGACCTTCTCCCCTCTGAGGGTTTCATGGTCATCTGGGTGGTCGTGCACCGTTTTAGCAAGATGTGTCACTTGGTTCCCTTTATCATACTGCCCTGCGCTAAGACACTCACTAAGGCCTTTGTCAAGGAGATTGTCAGACTCCATGGTGTTCCTACTGACATTGTTTCTGATAGGGGACCTCAGTTCGTGGCTCGTTTTTGGCGTGCCTTTTGTGACAGGTTGGGAGTTCATTTGTCATTTTCATCAGGATATCATCCTGAGTCTAATGGCCAGACAGAAAGGAAGAACCAGGATGTTGAGCAGTTCTTGCGTTTTTTTGTGGCAGACAATCAAGAGGGGTGGTCTGAGTTTCTGCCGCTAGCTGAATTTGCTCTTAACAACCATACATCCTCTTCTGCTGGGTGTTCTCCTTTTTTTTGTTGTTCTGGGAGACATCCGTCTTTTGGGTCATTCTCCAAATTGGTATCGGCTGTGCCTGAGGAGGAGAGTTTTTCCGGTGATTTGGAAAGAGTTTGGACGGATGTGCGTGGTAATCTTCAGGAAGCTAACAAAAAATCTAAGAGGTACTTTGACAGGAAACGTCAAGAGGTTTTGTTTACGGTTGGTGACATGGTTTGGTTGTCCTCTAAGAATCTGCGGTTGAGGATTCCTTCTAAAGAATTGGGTCCCAAGTTTGTAGGGCCCTTTATGGTGATTCAGGTAGTTAACCAATCTGCTGTTAGGTTGGAGGTTCCTACCTCCTGGAAGATTAATCCGGTGTTTCATGTTTCTCTATTGAAAAAAGCTTATGTATCAGATAGAGACGCCACTGCCACTGTTCCTCCGGTGGTGGAGGATGGGAAATATGAAATTTCCCGCATCCTTAATTTGAGACGGTATAGAGGGAGTTTGCAGTATCTCGTCGCTTGGAAGGGTTTCGGTCTCGAGGATAACTCATGGGTGAGGGCAGATGATGTCTCTGCTTCCAGACTTGTCAGAGGGTTTCACAAGAGGTTTCCTGATAAGCCTGGGCCTAGGGGATCCGGAGGATCCTCATAGAAGAGGGGGTACTGTTAGAACTCTCCTGTTAGGTTTTTTCTATTATGCTGGTCACATGACCGTTTTTGCCTATTTAATCCTGCTCCGCCCTTCTGGCCTTGCTGGACTTCATTGTAATTTCTACTCTTAAGCTATCCAGGTGCTTTGTTACCTTTCTCAGTCACTTTAGCTAGGTCTTTTGACCTCTATGTTCTATGTTGTTTGTTTGTCTTTTTTCTGCTACAATTTCTGCTAGGAGGTGTCCATCTTTCTCCCAGTCACTAGTTCTTGTAGGGATCCCTCCCTCCCATCTATTGGTCTTCGTTCAGACTAGCTGAGGACTTTAGCGGGTCTGATCGCAGGATCAGGTTCCCCGTTACATCGTAGGGATCTAGCTTAGTTCTATTGTAGCGACAGATCTCCTGTCTTTCCTTAGTGCTTGTAGCAGATCATAGCAGCTGAGTTCTGGCGCTGGTCCACAGATACACAGTAGAATGACCCTGTGCTGAAAAGCCAGTTTTTCCAGGGTTTATATGAGAGGGTGAAGGAGGCTTTGGTTATGTATGAGACCCCTCCTTCTTTAGAGTGTGCTATGTCTTGGGTAATTCGTATTGACATGCAATTTTGGAAGAGGTCCCAGAACTCTAAAACATCCTGGGGAGGTACTTCTGTACCTGCATCACCTTCTGAGATGTCACCTGAGCCCATGCAGCCAGGAGGGACGTTCTGTGGGGGGAGAGCCTCTACTCCACTCAAGAGGGGGGAGTTTGTTTTTTTTGTTGTAAAAAGCGACACTTTATCAGTATATGTCCCTCAGTGCCCTGGGAGAGACAGCAGCCAGAAAACTCCTAGACCCAGGTTATTTGGGGGATCCCCATTTGGGTCACCTCTTACGTAGGGGGGCTTTTCTGAGTGGGTACAGGGGTTGGAACTCCATATAGGGGTACTTCATTAGGAGCGGATATCATGCTATGTCCTTAGGTGCCTTCTTGCACAAATAGTGTCGGGGTTTCCTTGGTTAGCCTTACATAATCCCACTGTTGATTGGCAGACTCAGGATATAATTAAATGGTGCACGTATTGTAAGGACCACTGTTTAGCAACCTGTATTTCTGCAGTCACCACAAGTCTTCCTGATCCTCTCTCTGATTTTAGTGATGTATTCTCAGAGAAAGGTTGTCAGGTGTTGCCACCCCATAGACCTTATGACTACACCATAAGATTGATTTCGTAAGCAAAATTGCCCAAGTGCAAACTCCATAATTTAACCAACTAAAATGCCGAGTTATGTATGGTTTCTAGATATGGAATTGTATAATTATATGTTTATTCTATAATTTTTGATATCTGGTGAGGAAATGCAGTTTTCAATCCAATATGACACAATATGGCCATCCTTTAATCCCCATTCATTTGTGTATTTATCACATATGTTTATTTTCTTAGGATAGAAGCTGATTGTAAATTAGCACAGCTTCTTAGGACATGTGACATGAATATGTCATGTCTGATATCTTGGAACGCACCTTGCGTTCCATGGTTTACTAATTATTGTATCGTGGGGTGTGGTGCACCACAACAGTGTGTACTTCTGGTCATGCGCTCTTAAGTGGAGCGCAATTCACATTACATGATGTACTAACCATTGCATCTTAGTGTGTGATGCACTATAATGGAAGTGCCCGGTCACATGAAGCTAGAACTTCTGGTTAAGAGCTTTCGGATGGAACACATTTGCATTCCAGAATGACTGTCTGGGACATGTGACTGCTATCTTCCGGTCATGTGTATTTACATGTGGAGTGCACTTGCATTCCAGCAAGGCGGCTGGATGACATTCGGCTCACGGTAGGTATGACTGGGGACCGGGCTAGACTCCATTTTGTTACGGTCATGTGACAGTTTGGACTTGGAAGTAGTGGGCTCCATTTTGACCCATAGGGTCCTATTTATAGAAGGCTCTGAGGCATGGAGCACTGAGGTCTTTTCTCAGACAGTGGAGGCTGTATCAAATGTCTTTTAGAAACTTGTCCCCTGATGAACCCCTATAAAAAGAGGGGAGAAACGTGTTGGTAGTTGGGAATGGACATCTATATAAAAGATGAACGCTAAGTACCTTTTTCAGCATCATCCATATGCTATGCTCATCTTCTATATTAATGGCCAATGGGTTTTATATGAGGTATTAATATATCAGGCCATGACATTTTTGGTTGGATTGCCCAAATATAGTTTGGTGTGATCTTAGTCACATATGAGTTTAACCCCTTTACCCGCGAGTGTGGTTTGCAGGTTAATGACCAGGCCAATTTTTACAATTCTGACCACTGTCACTTTATGAGGTAATTACTCTGGAATGCTTCAATAGATTCCCCTGATTCTGAGAATTTTTTTGTGTGACATATTGGACTTCATGATAGTGGTAACATTTTTTCGATATCATTTGCGTTTATTTGTGAAAAAACGGAAATTTGGCAAAAATGTTGAAAATTTCACAATTTTCAAACTTTGAATTTTCATGCCCTTAAATCAGAGAGATATGTCAAACAAAATAGTTAATAAATAACATTTCCCACATGTCTACTTTACATAAGCACAATTTTGGAACCAAATTTTTTTTTTTTAGGGTGCTATAAGGGTTAAAAGTTGACCAGCGATTTCTCATTTTTTCAACAAAATTTACAAAACCATTTTTTTTATGGTCCATGTCACATTTGAAGTCACTTTGAGGGGTCTTTATGACAGAAAATACCAAAAGTGACACCATTCTAAAAACTGCATCCCTCAAGGTGCTCAAAACCACATTCAAGAAGTTTATTAACCCTTCACGTGCTTCACAGCATTTAATTGAACGTGAAAGGAAAAAATGAGCATTTAACTTTTTTTCACTAAAATTTTACTTTAGACCACAATTTTTTTATTTTCACGAGGGTAACAAGAGAAATTGGAAAACAAAAGTTGTTGTGAAATTTCTCATGAGTACGCTGATACCTCATATGTGGGGGAAAGCCATTGTTTGGGCGCACGGCAGGGCTTGGAAGGAAAGGAGCGCCATTTAACGTTTTCAATGCAAAACTCGCTGGAGTTGACAGCGGACCCATGTCGCGTTTGGAGAGCTCCTGAAGTGCCTAAACAGTGGAAACTCCCCACATGTGACCCCATTTTGGAAATTAGACCCCTTAAGGAACTTATTTAGATGTGTGGTGAGCACTTTCAACCCCCAAGTGTTTCGCAAAAGTTTATGATGTAGAGCCGTAAAAAAAACAACAACATTTTTTTTCCACAAAAATGATCTTTTAGCTGCAATATTTTTATTTTCACAAGGATACCAGGAGAAATTGGAAAACAAAAGTTGTTGTGAAATTTCTCCTGAGTACGCCGATACCCCATATGTGGGGACAAGCCATTGTTTGGGCGCACGGCAGGGCTCGGAAAGGAAGGAGCGCCATTTGACGTTTTCAATGCAAAACTCAGTGGAATTGACAGCGGACCCCATGTCGCGTTTGGAGAGCCCCTGATGTGCCTAAACATTGGAAATCCCCCACAAGTGACCCCATTTTGGAAACTAGACCCCTTAAGGAACTTAGTTAGATGTGTGGTGAGCACTTTCAAACCCCAAATGTTTTGAAAAAGTTTATGACGTAGAGCTGTGAAAAAAAAATCATTTTTTTCCACAAAAACGGTCTTTTAGCCGCAATATTTTTATTTTTACGAGGGTACTAGGAGAAATTGGACCTCAAAAGTTGTTGTGCAATTTCTCCTGAGTACGCTGATACCTCATATGTGGGGGCAAGTCATTGTTTGGGCGCATGGCAGGGCTCGGAAGGGAAGGAACGCCATTTGACGATTTCAATGCAAAGCTCACTGGAATTGACAGCGGACCCCATGTCGCGTTTGGAGAGCCCCTGATGTGCCTAAACAGTGGAAACCCCCCACAAGTGACCCCATTTTGGAAACTAGACCCCTTAAGGAACTTATTTAGATGTGTATTGAGCACTTTGAACCCCCAAGTGTTTTGAAAAAGTTTATGACGTAGAGGCGTGAAAAAAAAAAAAAATTTTCCACAAAAACAATCTTTAAGCCGCAATATTTTTATTTTCACAAGGGTACCTGGAGAAATTGGACCCCAAAAGTTGTTGTGCAATTTCTCCTGAGTACGCTGATACCTCATATGTAGGGGCAAGCCATTGTTTGGGTGCAGGGCTCGGAAGGAAAGGAATGACTCTTTGGCATGCAGACTTTGATGGAATGGGCTGCGGGCGTCAGGTCATGTTTTTAGAGTCCCTGATGTGCCTAAACAGTGGAAATGCCCAACAAGTGCCTGCTTTTTGGAAACTAGAACCCCAATGAATTTATCTAGATGTGTGGTGAGCACTTTGACCCCCCTGGTAAAAGGGGGGGGAGGGGAGAGGGGGATTGGGGTGGATGAGGGGAGAACAGAGATGGACTTACCAAGGTCTTCTCTATTCTTCTTACAGCAGCAGGATCAGCAGCAGGCTCTGGAGGAGGCTCTGGAGCAGGAACCGCAGCAGCAGGACACGGAGCAGGAGACCCAGGACCCAGGAAACCTCAGCAGGACGCCGGAACAGCAGCAGCAGCGACTGGAGCAGGTGAGAAGAAGGTCTTGTGTCACAGAAGATTCTGTGACACTACAAGGCCCACGACAGGGCAGATCAGTGTGACCGCTCTGTAGAGATCCTCAGCAAGTGTGAGGATCTCCCGGTCAGGTAATCTGATTGGTGCGATCGATGATGACATCAATAGCACCAATCACAGATGGCTGGTGCCTGGGCAGACATCACAGGGGGTCACAGGTAGGTGACAGGCAGATCATAATCCGGTCACCACCCTGTGATCGCCCTGTCACCTGTGTTCAGGTACTTTGATTGGAGCGATTGATGTCATCATCGATCGCTCCAATCAGAGCTGGATGGGGGCCCTGCTCACCTCACAGGGGGTCATGGGGCAGTGACAGACAGGTCACAAGCTGGTCACCGCCCCGTGACCGCCCTATTACCACGCGGTAGCGCTATGATCGGTGTGAATGATGTGATCGGCGATCGCACCAATCATAGTGGGTTGGGGCCAGGGCTGGGGTCTCCTAGCAAAAGCCTAGGATCGGTGCTCTTAGGAGCACTGATCCTAGGCTGCACATCACTGTTTCCGGCAATCAGATTGAGAAAGTGACAGTGAGAAATGCTGTGATTGACTGTGCAGAATTGAACGGCCAATCACAGCGTTTGTGGGTGCAGGGGGGGGCGGCGACACCCCCTGGGATGACGGCGCCATCTACCCTGAGGTAAAATGCCGCTGGAAATTTAATGCGATCACCGCGACTGAAGTCACGGTGCCGCATTAAAGATAGGGCGTACTAATAAGTATCAGGCCCAGGGCACAGATACGTATTAGTACGCCCTGGGCCAGAAAGTGGTTAAATTAATTTATTTTTATTGTTACACATTGGTGTCATATTTATAGGGTATATTATGGTCATTGAGGGTAAGCCGATGTTGAGCGGGGGAACCATATCGCTTAATAGGGTGCCAAACTCCGTGGCAAGGCAGGATAAGTCATATCCCAAATTAGGGCCAGATTCCCTGCCCCGTCTGTAGTATATTGCTAATACAGTAAACCCCCCTTTTTATTGTGTTTAAATAAAGTTGTTGTAAAATAGTAGGAGGGACTTTTATAGTTGTTGGTTACATTTTGGGACCTAATTAGCTATTCTTTTTTTTTTGGTCAAACTCTATAATTTGTCTGCTCCTGAGAGATTATGTCACGGGTGTGTCAGAGGTGACAGACAGCCGCCCTGCAGAGGGTTGCAGGAGATCTCTACGTTTGGCATTGCAGACAATTTCTTAGATAAGAGGCTGTCTTTAGGACTGAGTGGCTACCCCTCTCTTGCTAATTAGCTCTCTGGCCTGGGAGTATATATACCTGGTGTGTCTGAGAGGGAGTCGGTGATGTCCATTTCTACTTGTGAAGCTTAGCAGGAGCAGTACTTCGTTCTCTCTGGAGCTTGAGGCCGTGTGCTTATTTGGAGTTCATCTAAAGCTAAGCCATTTCCCCTGTTTTGTCCACCCTTGTTTTCTATAGAGTTTAGTGGAGGTTTACTAGTGCTCATCTCCTTCCATCCCTAGCCGTAGCCATACGCCAGGGAGAGTAGGGCGAGGCACGAGTGCGGCGATTGCTAAGGTGGCAATATAGGGACGATAAGTAGGACAGGGTGACGCTAGACCAGACTAGGAGGTCTCCACTTTCCCCTTTTCCCTAGTCTCTGGGCTCCCTTTCCCTTTACACTCCGTGTTGCACTCAGTCTTCCTCACACCTGGCGGGACATTATAGCCAGTCAAGCACGTTTTGAAAAGGAAAAAAATAAAAGGAACTGACATTTTGTTGTTTTTTTTTCTTTGTGTGTTTTTGGGTGTGCACCTTTTTTTTTTCTTTCTCCCTCTGGCATGGGTTCAGTTGCACAGCTCGCAGAGCAGTTGCACTGTCTGTCTCTGGAGGTGAATGACCTCCGTTGTGAAGTTCAGCAGCAGCATCAGCGGTTATAGGTTGCCAATATGGGAGTCTCTGCAGGTAGGCCTGTCCAGCCTGAACCCAAGGTTGCCCTTATGGACAGGTTTCAGGAGGTAGGGACAAGTTTTTTGTGTTTAAGGAGGCATGCAAATTGTATTTTAAATTTCGTCCCTACTCCTCCGGTAATGAGGAGCAACGGGTTGGTATTGTGATCTCTCTATTGCAGGGTGATCCTCAGTCATGGGCGTTTTGGTTACCTCAGGACTCGGTTTGTCTCCAATCTGTGGAGGGGTTTTTCGGAGCCCTGGCCCTCATCTATGATGACCCTGACTGAGTCGCCTTGGCTGAGTCTAGGCTACTTCGCCTTCAGCAGGGGATTCGGTCAGTGGAAACATACAGTTCAGAATTCCGTAGATGGGCAACGGATTCCAAATGGAATGACTCAGCCCTTAAAAGGGCTTACTGAAAGGTTGAAATATGCTGTATATGAAACTCCTCAGTCCATAGAGCCTGCCATGTCTTTGGCCATACGTCTTGATAGACGCCTTCGGGATAGACGGGTGCGACCACCTTCTTCGGGGCCTTCTTGCCGGGGTTGTGTACCTCTGCCAGGGGAGCGGTCTGGGGGTGAACCAGTACTGGGGAGGTGGAGGAACCCAAGCAGTTAGGGGGTATCTCTACATCATACATCTCCCCGGAGATTCGCAAGAATAAAGACGTTAGGTTTTTTTAGGGGAAAAATGGACACTTTGTTGGGACCTGTTCTTCAATTCCTAAACAAAAGGAGACTTGATTAACTCTCGGTAGTCTGGAGTTGGATAAACAAGGGGTGCATTTGTGGCCAAACTGCAGTTCCCGCTTTGTCCTGACAGCAGAGGTGGTGCTAGAGAGCAAAACCGAAAAAATTTCTGTGTTTGTTGACAGTGGAGCCGGAGTCAGCATGGTTGATGCTGAGTTTGTGAAAACTCATGGTCTTGCTTGCTGTGCTTTATCTGAACCTATTCCCATCTTTGCCAATGACTCGGCGCCACTTGAACAGAAAGCATTTACTCAGATTGTACATAATGTAAAACGGAGGGTGGGGTCAGTTCATTGTGAAATAATCCCTTGCTGTGTTCTGGACAATCTTCCTACTCTGATTGTCTTGGGTATACGTTGGCTTGTTAAACATAATCCGTTGGTGGATTGGCAAACCAGGGAGATTATGGAATGGGGAGATTACTGCCATGAGAACTGTCTAGATATTTCCATTGCTACTGTCTCTACAGAAATATTACCTGCTTTTCTGTCTGGTTTTGAGGACGTTTTTTCTGAGAAGGGGTGTCAGGATTTGCCTCCTCATCGTGCTTATGACTGTCCTATTAACCTGACCCCCGGAGCTAAACTACCGAAGTCCAGACTGTATGATCTTTCTGGCCCTGAGAGACAAGCCATAAAGGATTTCATTGTGGAAAGTCTGGAGAAGGGATATATCTCACATCTTTGCCTGTGGCGGCAGGGTTCTTCTTTGTGAAGAAAAAAGATGGCGGTTTCCGTGAATTAAATCAAATTACCATCCATGATCCATATCCTCTTCCTCTGATTTCTGATTTGTTCAGCCAGGTTGTGGGAGCTAAGGTATTCTCCAAGTTGGATTTAAAGGGAGCATACAATCTGGTTAGAATCAGAGAATGGGACAAATGGAAGACAGCGTTCAATACCCCGGAAGGACATTTTGAGAGTCTGGTTAGGCCTTTTGGTTTGACCAATGCACCTGCGGTATTCCAGCATTTCATAAATGATATTTTCCATCACTTGGTGTGGAGGTTTGTGATGGTCTATGTGGACAATATTTTGGTTTATTCACCTGATTTTGAGACTCATTGGGAGCATGTTAAGCAGGTGCTCCAGATATTAAGGGATAACAAACGTTATGCCAAACTAGAAAAATGTGTTTTCGCTGTTCAGGAGGTGCAGTTTTTGGGGGACTTGTTGCCATCTTCAGGTTTTCGGATGGATCTGGAGAAGATCTGTGCAGTTCTTGACTGGGAACGTCCCGAAAGTCTGAAGGCTCTGCAACGTTTTCTGGGCGTTACTAATTTTTACAGGAAATTCATCCAAAATTACTCTGTTATAGTGAAACCCCTTACTGACATGACTAAGAAGGGGTCTGGTTTTTCCAAATGGTCAGATGCTTCCCTCCAGGCTTTTTCTTCCTTAAAGAATCATTTTGCAACTGCACTTATACTCAGTCAACCCGATGTTTCTCAACCCTTTATTGTGGAGGTCGATGCTTCGGATGTCGGGGTTGGGGCTGTGTTGTCTCAGGGTTCGTCCCCTGGTAAATAGTGTCCATACGCCTTCTTTTCTAAAAAACTGTCTTCGGCTGAAAGAAATTATGACGTGGATATTAGGGAACTTTTGGCGATCAAATTGGCGTTCGAGGAATGGCGACATTGGATGGAGGGGGCTGTTAATCCTATTACTGTTATTACTGACCATAAGAACCTGTCTTATCTCCAGTCAGCTAAACGTCTCAACCCTAGGCAAGCCAGGTGGTCCCTGTTTTTTTACCAGGTTCAATTTTGTTGCCACTTTTCGTCCAGAGGTCAAAAATGTTAAGGCTTATGCTTTGTCCCGGAGCTTCCCTGGTGGTGGTGACCATGAAAACCCTTCCCCGATATTACAGAAAGGGGTAGTCATTTCGGCTATTTATCCTGAACTGGAGGTGATGGAGGCTCAGGGGGACGCTCCTGCCTCATGCCCTTCACGAAAGTTATTAGTACCATCTGATCTGCGCCGCAAAGTAATCAAGGAACATCATAACTCTGTGCTTGCTGAGCATCCAGGTGGCAAGGCAACCGCGGACATCCTCTCTCGTTTTTGGTCAACGGGGCTGCATCGGGATGTAATTGAACATGTAGCTGCTTGTAGTATTTGCGCACGTTCTAAGGTTTTGCATACCAGTCCATCTGGTACTCTTCTTCCGCTACCTATCCCTAGTAGGCCATGGACACACTTGTCCATGGATTTTATTACTGACCTACCGGTTTCTGCAGGCAAATATTGGTTTTGGTCGTAGTAGATAGGTTCAGTAAAATGGTTCACTTTGTCGCATTACCTGCACTTCCCAATGCCAAGACACTTGCTCAGGTGTTCATAAATGAGATTGTGAAGTTTCACGGGGTTCCCTCTGATGTGGTGTCGGATCGGGGGATCCAATTTGTTTCCAAGTTCTGGAAGGCATTCTGTTCTCGACTGGGGGTGCAGCTGTCCTTTTCCTCTGCCTTCCACCCTCAGTCGAAAGGTCAGACCGAGCGTGTCAATCAGAACTTGGAGACATACTTCAGGTGTTTCGTCTCCGAAAATCAGGAGGATTAAGCATCCTACTTACCGCTGGCAGAATTTGCCATGAATAATCATCAAGAATCCAATGGCAGGTCACCGTTCTTCGGTGCATATGACGCGCCCCCTGGGCCGTGGGGTACCCGGTGCCGGGCCGGTAGATGCTGGGGGTTGTAGTCACTGTGGCGGTGACCCAGTCCGTGACCCAGGGCGGTCAATCCAAGGGGAATTTATATGTATAGGTGTTAATGTCCGACTACGCCACCTGTGGAATGTGGCCAATGGAGACGGCCTCTGCGGAACAGTCCTCTGAAGCTGGTGGTTTTGCAGCAAGGGTGGTATAACTCCCCACAGGAAGAGTTAGCTTCAGGGCAGTGGGTGGATGATGGTGGTTGTGCAGGGTGTCAGAAATAACCACACAGTCAGTATAGTGCAGTCCCAGGGTCTTTACTGATGACAATTAGACAAGCCTGGACTGGAGTACTGGCTAGAAGTAAGAGTCCGGTCAGGCTGGAAGCAAACATAGAGTCCTCCTTGCCAGATGAAGTTGTAGGCCTGCCCTTCTCACTATACTCTTTGGCTTTACTGCTTGTAGCTGTGTTGTAGCCCACATCCCTGAGTTTGACGTTCTGTGCTAACCCGTATGGCTGGCAGCTTGGGCCTTGTGCATGCGTCGCTCCTCCGTGGCGGTGCTGGACCCTTGTGCTGCTGAGCCTCCGGGCGTCTGATGGGGCCAGGAGACCTGCAATCTCCTGCCCTACGGTATCTGCTGCTGGGCCTGCAGTGCCCCCACAGCCTCGGACTCCTGTGTCCGGTCCTCTGTGTATTTCAGCTAGGACGAGCTTCCTCAGCTCCAGTCCCTAGCTCCTCTCTCCTCGATGTCCTAAACTCAACTCCTGACACTAAGACTAACTAACCCCGCCCCCAGATCCCAGTTGCCAAGGGTAGGGGACTCCCCTTGCTGGTCTGGGGCCAGGAAAGTGTTGCATGTGTAGTGTACCTGACTAAAAGGACCCCTGCTTGCTTCCAGGCATGGCAGTACCTCTTTTGAAGGAGGCAATACCACTGTGGCAACCGGACCCTCTGGGGTGCCACATTCCCCCCTAGTTAATTTCAGTACTCCGGGACTGAGAATATTTTTCCAAAAGTAACAAATAACAACAACAAGGCATATAGAAAATTATAAACATTACAGTCTTTAACAGGTTACAGTATAATCTGCAACCAGGTGTCCATTCCACTGAGCAAGGTGCAACTTGAACATGAGGGACCCGTCCGCAAACCCTCAATGTAGGCCCTGGGCGTGGCTGCAGGGCATAGATGATCCAGGTGTTGGACCACGTCTTCAGCCACGCCAAACGGGTTTTTGTTCTAAAGTCATTTGTTATAATCCTAAAACCAGGGGACACTCTAATAAGTGCAACTATTTACAATGGAAAGTTCTTTGGTTATTCACCGTCCATAACCTACAAGTCTTTGTACCCCTTTCGGGTAACTGGATAAACACATATAACATTTTTTCAAACTGGCAATGTCTCTGGCATACCCTTACGGGTAACTATATACAGTATACATTTTAGTTTCTCCAACGGGCAGGGAGCTGACCTTTTGTACTCCTGGTGGATCTACGTAGTACACTACTCGTCACTGCGCTACCCTGGTCCCTTGTGTCTACCCCTGGTGTGGTGGGTTCAGTGTGGACTACACTACAGGTAGTCTGAGGTAACACTGGTAGGCTGGGTAATCTCCTACGCATTCTTTGGCTCACCATGGGTACGACAGGTTCACTGCTAGCAGAGGGTAGATTCTCCTGGCTTCTGTCTCTGGGGCCCACTGTTCTTCCAACTCTTCTGGGACTTCTGCAGCTTCCGGTGAGGCCGCTTGGAGAAAGGTAATGACCGGTACTACAATTGCATTGTTTACCTGTGTCCACGACCGGGGAAATTCTCAGAGTACTGTTTGGACCACTTCCTCCACTTCTTCTGTGGGCTGAGGGTTGTCTTGATTTTCTTTAGTGTGTTTTAACTTCTCAGGACATATCTTCAAGTGGTCTCTTGAGACTGCCGCTGAAGTTTCTCCTCCATCTTTGCTGATGAGGCACACTTTGGTGTTATCGTAACTCGAGGGTAGGATGGTGTACGGCTCTACCTCCCACTGATCATCTAGTTTGTGGAGTCGTCTCTTTCTCTTAAGGACTTGTTCTCCAGGTAACAAGGGGACAGCAGGTGCGTGTTGATTATAAGTTTTCTCTTGCTTTTGTCTAGCCTGGGACAAGTGTGTTACCCCAGGCCTGGATGCCACAAACTTGTAAGGCTGTGTCTGAGAGCAGAAGGGAGGTTCTCTGGTCATGGACCATTTGCATGCAGCACCTCCTGTCCCAGGCCAGTAGGGGGAGCAGGCTGCCCCTATAAAAACTGGTACTGAGGGCAGGGTTAGAGAAACCAGGACCCACTTCTGAAGCATCGAGAAGGGTTCCCAGAAGAGAGCGACAGGTCAGCCGCAGCTGAGGAGTCCAGGAGGCAAAGGAGGAACAGAAAGCCAGGGACAGAGGCGACGAGAGACGGTCTTGGCAGAGAGAGACCACACAACCGGACACTGGGGTCCGAGGCTGTCAGGGTTGCAAGCCCTGCAGCAGATAACCAACCCGCAAGGGATTTCAGGTCCCTTGGCCAAGAAGCCTGGAGGCTCCGCCACACAGAGGGACCGGTACAGCACGGAGAAGCTACAGGTACCTAAGGCCCGAGTCGCAATCCATACAGGCGTAGTACACGGCAAGCTCAGGGACGTGGGCTATCATACCACTAAAGGGGGAGATAGTCAGCAAGGGCAGAGAGAGAACGGTAGGCCTACCCACTCACCCTGACCAGCGGAGCTCGCCCGAATGCCCTCAGACACCCAGGTCCATTCCTACCCTGTACTCCTGGTGGGTCTGTGATAAGATCTGCAGTAAAAGACTGCGCCTGCACCATCACCCCCAGCATCCTGTTACACTGCCCTGAGGCAACACTCCTCCCGTGGGGAGTTGTACTATTCCCTGCTGCATCCCCAACACCAGCCTCAGCGGTCTGCTTTGCAGCAGCGGTCCTCCCTGACCGCAATCCACGGGTGGTGTAGTCAGTCATTACCTAAAACATATAAAAGGCTGCCACTGGTCTGACCACCCTGAGCCACAGGACCAGGTCGCCACTACTACTCCCAGCATTGCCCTGAAGTCCAGTCTCGAGTGCCCCACGGCCCAGGGGGCGAGTCAGCTTTGGCGTAGTCGGCAGGATTGTGACCAACCCGCCACAAACGGGTATTACGTGCCTGAAAAAGACTGTACACGTACCTTAAAAAGGAGTTTCCCACCATCCGGAGCCGTTTCCCGCCATTTTCAGCCGTCTCCCGCCATCTTCAGCAGTTTTCCCGCCATCTTCAGCCGTTTTCCCGCCATCGGACGCCATCTTCAGGACGCCGCGCGTGAAGAAGAGAGGACGTCCAAAGCGCGCGAGACTTGAAGCCCTGCCCTACGCACCGACGCTGCGCAAGGTCCTGGAAGGGAGAGAGAGCGACGCTGACATCACCAGGACGCGACGCAAGTTCCTGACACGGAGCAGCACCAGCGGAGCTGTGGCCTACAGATGAGGATCGTCGGAAGGTAGGCCACGCTTAACTAGGGGGGAGGAAGATGACGGACACGGAGGGGCCTTCTACAACCAGCGGGGCTGCAGCAGCGGTGATGCCGTTCTCTATGCCCTACATCCCCGGAGCAGCCTGGCTACCCCAATACTCAGGGGACCCCCATACCTTAACTGACTTTAGGGAAAGACTGCACAGTTTATTCAAAGTTTATCCCCTGACAGAAGAACAGAAAGTGAGCATTCTGACGGGGCAGCTCACCGGTGCAGCCCAGCGAGAAGTGAAATCATGGTCAGATGAGGAGAAAAGGACAGTAAAGGACATTCTGACCCGGCTGCGGAGTACCTTTGATACCCGTACCTCAGCAGAAATCAAAATGCGGTTCTATGGCTGTAAGCAGCGGGCCCAGGATAGTATCAGAGACTATGCCTTGAACCTGCAAGAAGCCCTGAGAGCTATCAAACAAGCTGACCCTGGTAGCGTGCAGGACTCTGATAAATTGTTGACTGACCAGTTCATAGAAGGTCTGCTGTCCAGCGCCCACAGAACCCAGCTGCGCCTCATGGCCCTACCGAACCCCGATTTGACTTTTGCGCAGTTCAAGGATAGGGCCATCCGGGTGCTCAGAGAACCCGCACCAGGTGGCGCTGTAGCTTCCCGGCGCCCTGCCATCACTTACCACCAGGGGGCAGCGCCCTACCCCGCAGACCTTGTGGGGTCTGATGCACAGGCCCTAAATCCATCCCAGCCTGCAGACCTGCACTATCAGGTCCAGGAGCTAACAAAGAGTGTGGCTGCATTAACCAGGACCGTAGAGTCGTTGCAGGTGGAACCGTCAAGACCAATCGAGCTGGCTTCCAGTCCGGAGGATGTCCCGTGGCGTCGACAGAGGAGAATCCTGCCATTCAGAGGGAGGCCCGCCGACCGCTACACTGAGGATGGACAGCCGATTTGCCGCCGTTGCAGTCAGCAGGACACATAGCAAGGTACTGTACTTTAAATGGGTCTGAACTGGGACAGAGGGCCAACCCCCAGGCATAAGGTCATCAGGCCCGTCTAATTGGTGTGATAAGAACGTGGGGGGACGCCCGGTCTTACCCGTAGTGCTGGATGGAATCCCCATGAGTGCACTGCTGGACACCGGGTCTCAAGTGACTACCATCCCCTACGTACTTTTCAAGCGGTACTGGAGTGACGCTGACATAACCCGCTACCCAGACGATGACTTAAGCATCATTGCCAGCAATGGCCAACCCGTGCTGCAGGTGGGGTTCAGAGAGATGACCATCAAGATTGGTAAGGTGGAACTGCCGGCACAGGAGTGATCATTGTGGACATTGACCGTCGTGAAAGTCACCCTAAAATAACTGTGGGTACTAATGTAATTGAAAACTGTCTTTCAGAAGTAATTGTGATTTTACAGCAGGTGGCGATGAATGCAAGCTCCAGCCAACAGAGGGTCCTCCAGAAAGAGACAAGAGCCCTGATGAGATGGCAGCAGGTAGAACTGTCTGGTGGTGAGATCGGTAGCGTAAGAATGAGTGACCCATTCCCCATTTCCATGCCTCTCAAAAGTGAAATGATGATCTTGTGTCGGACTGCAATCGGGTTGAGAGGCAGAGACTACCAAGCCATGGTAGAACCCGTGTACTCAGACAGCAGGCCCACCATTTTGACAGCCCAGGGGGTGGTTGATGTCCGTCATGGGAGGGTGCCCGTTCGCATTCTCAACATTGGGGAGAGGGAGGTACACCTACCCAGGTACGCTACACTTGCCAAACTGTTTGCTGTTGAGCACAAAGCTATCAGGGCCGTGGAACCGTAAACTCCATCTCCACAGGCGGAGGGTGATGGCTCCCAGAAGCAAAAGGAGGACTGGTGCCAGAAACTCCATGTGGGTGCTGACTCCACTCCCCTGCACCAAAAACAAGGAGTCTACCGGGTGGTTCAGGAGTACGAGAGAATTTTTAGTAAGCTAGACTTCGGCAGAGTAAAAGGGATAGAACACCATATCCCCACGGGGAGCCACCCACCAATAAAAGAGAGACACAGGCCTGTACCCCCTGCACATTATCAGAATGCCAAGGGTATGCTGAGAGAAATGAAAGAAGCTGGGGTCATTAGAGATAGCTGTAGCCCCTGGGCAGCTCCCTTAGTTTTGCTAAAAACGAAAGACGGTACCATGAGAATGTGCGTGGACTATAGACAAATCAATCGTATCACCCATAAAGATGCGTACCCGTTACCTAGGATAGAGGAGTCTTTAGCAGCTCTAAAATCAGCTAATTTCTTCTCTACTTTGGACCTTACTAGCGGGTACTGGCAGGTTCCTGTGGCAGAGGCTGACAAGGAGAAGACTGCTTTCACCACCCCGATGGGACTGAGCGAGTTCAACTGTATGCCCTTCGGGCTCTGCAACGCACCAGGGACCTTCCAGAGGCTGATGGAATGCTGTCTAGGGCACCGAAACTTCGAGACGGTCCTCCTTTACCTGGACAACGTGAACGTCTATTCGAAGACTTACGAGGACCATCTAAAGCACCTGGCCGAGGTGTTCGAAGCCCTGGCAGGCTACGGCCTGAAGGTGAAGCCTTCAAAGTGCCACCTGTTAAAACCGAAGGTCCAATACCTAGGACACGTGGTGAGTGCAGAGGGAGTAGCCCCCGACCCCGAAAAAGTTACAGCCATCAAGAGCTGGCCAAGCCCCTCTAACATCAAGGAAGTGAGGCAATTCCTCGGGTTGGTAGGCTACTACCGAAGGTTTATCCCCGGGTTCACTAAGATGGCAGCCCCTATGCAGGACCTCCTGATAGGGCAATCCAAATTCAGAAGTCACAAGTCACCCTTCAAGTGGGACAAGCCGGAAGAGGAGTCCTTCCGCCAGTTGAAGATGGCCCTCATGGGGGATGAGATCCTGGCCTACCCCGATTATGGCCAGCCTTTTATCCTCCACACAGATGCCAGTAATGTGGGGCTGGGAGCCGTACTGTCACAGAACCAACAGGGCAGAGAAAGGGTGATCGCGTATGCCAGCCGGAAGCTGAGGCCCACTGAAAGAAACCCGGAGAACTACAGCTCCTTCAAGCTAGAATTCTTGGCAGTGGTATGGGCCGTCATAGAACGGTTTAAGTTGGCCTCCGCAAAGTTCAACGTGTACACGGACAGCAACCCGCTGACACATCTGGACAATGCAAGACTAGGTGCCCTAGAACAGTGGTGGATGGCCCGGCAATCCAATTATGACTTCACAATTAAATACTGGGCGGGCAGAACCAACGCCAACGCAGATGCCCTATCAAGAATGCCCCACCTACCTGAAGGAGAAGACGACTCGGAAGAGCTGGAGGAAATAGAGCTCCCTGCGTTCCACCGGTATGGGGCCACTCAGCATTCTCACCGGGTAAGAGACAAAGACTTAACCACCGTCATGTTCAATCCCTTACCCCACCACGGCTGGGCTGAAACGCAAGATAGCGACCCTGCAATATGCCTGGTGAAAGACATGTTAACCCAGGAAGACGCTAGCCCTGGCCCGGACGCTCCAGAGGAAGCCAAGCAGATATGGAAGGAGAAAAGCAGGCTATTCCTCTACGAGGGTAAGCTGTGCAGAAGGCTTGTCAACCACCGGACGCACGAGCTGACCTGGCAGATAGTGGTCCCAAGGCTAGATGCAGCAATGGTCCTGGAGGCCTACCATGACAGAGCGGGACACTTCGGGTGGAAGAAACTGGAGTTCCTACTGAGAGAGTGGTTCTACTGGGTCGGCATGAGAAGGGCCATCGAGAAGTGGAGCAGGGACTGCGGCCCATGTCACCTCAGAAGGAAGGACCGTACCAGCCAGCAGACACCCTTGAGGCCCATCATCACCAGGCAGCCTCTTGAGCTGGTAGCTCTGGAACATGTGAAATTGGCTCCAAGCCGGTCGGGCTACGTCTATGCCCTGACAATTGTGGACCATTACTCCCGGTTCCTGGTAGTGGTTCCTGTTAAAGACTTGACAGCCCAAACAGCTGCCAGAGCCTTCCAGCAACACTTCTGCCGTCCACATGGGTATCCGGAACAGGTCTTGACAGACCAAGGTCCAGCGTTTTAGGCTGAAGTATTCCAGGAGTTCTGCAACCTCTACGGCTGTAGGAAGATTCGGACAACGCCTTACCACCCGCAAACCAACGGCTGTGTGAGATGAACAATATCATCATTGATCTCCTCAAGACGTTAGCCCTGGAAGAACGCAGCCTGTGGCCGGAGAAGCTGCCAGACCTGATTGACTTGTACAACCATATCCCGGTGAATGCTACAAATTGCAACCTGGCTTACCTGATGCGAGCAAGACCAGGTAAGCTGCCGATCGACCTGGAAATGGGAGTCCTGACACCTGAGGACACCTCCCCATACACGGACTGGGATACGGAACGGCGGCTACAGTACAAGAAGGTACAGGAGAGTGTGGAGAGGAGTCTGGCTCAAGCGAGAGAAAAGCAAGAGAGGCTCTTCAACCAACCCGCCCCTGCTGGTCCCCTGGAACCTGGTGAGCAGGTCCTGAAGCGGAAGAGAAGGTTACACAAGCTGGATGACCAGTGGGAGAGAGACCCGCACACCGTACTGCAGTCCGACCATGACAAACCGAAGGTATGTGTGATTACCAAGGATGGAGGAGAAACCACTAGCACCGTCTCCAGAGACCACCTAAAATGGTGCCCCGAGCAACTACAGAGTCTAAGTGAAGATCAAGATGACCTTGAACCCGCAGAGGACAAGGAAGAGATGATAAGCACAGTTCTCGGAGAGTTCCCCCGGACCTGGACTCAGATAAATGGTGCAATAGTGGTACCCGTCCTACACTTCCTTCAGCCTACCCATCAGGAGCCTACAGGAGGACAGGAAGAACAAGAAGAGCAAGCGGCCCCAGAGGTGGAAGAACCCACGCCAGCAGCCCAGGAGAGTCAGCGCTCTGTTGACAGTGAGCCTGTCATGCCTGCGGTAAGCCAAAGGACCCGCAGACAGCTGCCTGCCCTGCCTGTACACCCAGCTAGTAGCTGTACCCTCAATGATAGTGGGGAAAGCCAGGTTGATCCACCACCAGACAGTGGGTTAAGGAGGTCAACCAGGAGCACTAGGGGTCAAACACCAGCTCGCTGGAGGATATAGGCACAAGATCCAAATGTACCATGTATATATTTAATATGTTTGTTACCTGTAACTAATAGTGTTTTCTCCAGTTTGTCTAGATATATGGACTGACAGGTTATGAACTTTGGATAACCGGAACTACCTTGTAAATAGTTGCACTGGGTGCCTATTGCGAAGACGGCCACGGAAGAAAAACCTGTCTGGCGTGGTCCCGTGTGGTCCAAAGTAGTTTGCTTCGCCTTGCAGCCACCCCCAGGGCCAACGTTTGGGGTTTGCTTTGGACAGGTCCCCGCACCGGTTGAGACTTCGCCTTATTGGGTGAAATGGACACCCGGTCACAGGCCATACTGTGACCTAAAGAACTCAATATGTGGTGTTATTTGTTGTTTTCTTCTCTGTTATGTTTATGTTATAATTTATACCCTGTATCGTGTTTCTTGTTTTGTCCCGGAGTACTAAGCTTTCCTAGGGGGGAATGTGTCACCCCAGGCCTGGATGCCACAAACTTGTAAGGCTGTGTCTGAGAGCAGGAGGGAGGTTCTCTGGTCATGGACCATTTGCATGCAGCACCTCCTGTCCCAGGCCAGTAGGGGGAGCAGGCTGCCCCTATAAAAACTGGTACTGAGGGCAGGGTTAGAGAGACCAGGACCCACTTCTGAAGCATCCAGAAGGGTTCCCAGAAGAGAGGGACAGGTCAGCCGCAGCTGAGGAGTCCAGGAGGCAAAGGAGGAACAGAAAGCCAGGGAGAGAGGCGACGAGAGCCGGTCCTGGCAGAGAGAGACCACACAACCGGACACTGGGGTCCGAGGCTGTCAGGGTTGCAAGCCCTGCAGCAGATAACCAACCCGCAAGGGATTTCAGGTCCCTTGGCCAAGAAGCCTGGAGACTCCGCCACACAGAGGGACCGGTACAGCACGGAGAAGCTACAGGTAACTAAGGCCCGAGTCGCAAGCCATACAGGTGTAGTACACGGCAAGCTCAGGGACGTGGGCTATCATACCACTAAAGGGGGAGATAGTCAGCAAGGGCAGAGAGAGAACGGTAGGCCTACCCACTCACCCTGACCAGCGGAGCTCGCCCGAATGCCCTCAGACACCCAGGTCCATTCCTACCCTGTACTCCTGGTGGATCTGTGATAAGATCTGCAGTAAAAGACCCTGGACTGCATTATTGGACTCTGTGTGGTTACTGCTGCGCCTGCACCATCACCCCCAGCATCCTGTTACACTGCCCTGAGGCAACACTCCTCCCGTGGGGAGTTGTACTATTCCCTGCTGCATCCCCAACACCAGCCTCAGCGGTCTGCCTTGCAGCGACGGTCCTCCCTGACCGCAATCCACGGGTGGCATAGTCGGACATTACCTAAAACATATAAAAGGCTGCCACTGGTCTGACCACCCTGACCGGGTCGCCCCTACTACTCCCAGCATTGCCCTGAAGTCCGGTCTCGAGTGCCCCACGGCCCCTCACAAGCTTCTTTCAACACTCTCTTGCACTTTGCGGTATTGTTGCTGCCGCTCGGTATCCCAATCCGCATTTGGTGAGGTTGTCTCTAGTGTTAGGACTCCCATGTCCAAGTCGATGGGCAGCTTACCAGGTCTTGCTTTCATCAGGTAAGCAGGTGTGCAGTTGTTGGAGTTCACTGGGATGAGGTTATAGAGGTCCACCAAATCTGGTAACTTCTCTGGCCACAGGCTGCGTTCTTCAAGGGGCAACGTCTTCAACAGGTCTATCACCACTTGGTTCATCTTCTCACACAACCCGTTGGTTTGGGTGTGATACGGCATTGTCCTGATTTTCTTGCAGCAGTACAGGTTGCAGAATTCCTGGAACATCTCTGCTTCAAAGGCTGGACTTTGGTCAGTAAGCACACGGTCAGGGTAACCGTGCGGGCGACAGAAGTGCTGTTGTAAAGCTTTGGCTGCCGTCTGAGCCATCTGGTCTTTCACTGGCACTACTACCAGGAACCGGGAGTAGTGGTCTACGATGGTGAGAGCGTAGACATAGCCTGACCTGCTTGTGGCTAGCTTCACGTGGTCCAAGGCTACCAGTTTGAGTGTCTGTTTGCTGCCGATGGGCTGCAGGGGAGCCCTCTGGCTGTCACGGTCTTTTTGTCTCAGGTTGCATGGTCCGCATTCTCAACACCACCTCTCTCATGCCAGCCCAGTAGAATCGCTCACGTAGCAGGACTTCCAACTTCTTCCACCCGAAGTGTCCTGCTCCATCGTGGTACGCTTCTAAGACCATCGACGCATCCAGCCTCGGGACTACCACCTGCCAGACCAGTTCATGTGTCCGGGAGTTGATACTTCTTCGACACAGCTTCCCTTCATAGATGAACAGCTTACCCTTCTCCTTCCACAACTGTTTGGTCTCCTCTGGAGCATCTGGATCAGGGTGCGAGTCAGCTTGTGTCAGCAACTCCTTGACTAGGAGTCTGTATGGAGTATGAAGGGTTGGCCATAGTCGGGGTAGGCCAGAACTTCGTCTCCCGTGAGAGCCATCTTCAGTCGGGTGAAGGATTCGTCTTCTGGCTTATCCCATGTGAACGGAGGCTTCAGGCTTTTGGCCTTCCTGGACTGGCCTACTAGGAGGTCCTGCATGGGTGACGCTATCTTGGTGAAGCCTTTGATAAACCTTCGGTAGTAGCCTACCAACCTGAGGAACTGCTGCACTTCCTTGATAGTGGAGGGTCTTGGCCAGTCCTTGATTACGGTGACCTTTTCAGGGTCTGGTGCTACAACTTCGGCGCTTACCACATGACCTAGGTACTGCACCTTGGGCTTTAACAGGTGGCATTTGGACGGCTTTACCTTCAGGCCAAAATCAGATAGGGCTTCAAACACCTCGGCCAGGTGCTCCAGGTGGTCTTCATAGGACTTGGAGTAGACAATGACGTCATCCAGGTACAGCAGGACTGTCTCGAAGTTCTTGTGTCCTAGACAGCACTCCATCAACCGCTGGAAGGTTCCTGGGGCGTTGCAGAGCCCGAATGGCATGCAGTTGAACTCACTGAGGCCCATCGGTGTTGTAAATGCGGTCTTTTCTTTATCCACCTCTGCTACGGGAACCTGCCAATACCCACTGGTGAGATCCAAAGTAGAGAAATAATTAGCAGATCTTAATGCAGCTAGGGACTCTTCAATTCTGGGTAACGGGCAGGCATGCTTATGTGTAATGTGGTTAATTTGCCTGTAGTCAACACACATTCTCATTGTACCATCCTTTTTCCTGACGAGAACTAATAAAGCTGCCCAGGGACTACAACTATCTCTTATCACCCCAGCCTCCTTCATCTCCCGTAACATTCCTTTGGCACATTGATAGTGAGCTGTGGGTACAGGCCGGTAACGCTCTTTAATGGGTGGATGATCTCCCGTGGGGATATGGTGTTGTACCCCTTTTACCTGCCTGTAGTCTAGTGGGTGTTTGCTGAAGACCCGCTCATACTCCTGGACCACCCGGTATACTCCATGTTTTTGGTGCCGAGGGGTGGAGTCAGTGCCCACGTGTAGCTTCTGACACCAGTCCTCCATCTGTCCCTTTGAGCCATTATCCTCCGCCGGTTTGGATGGAGGTAAGGGTTCCACTGTCTTTATAGAGTTGTTACTGATGGTGAATAATTTGGCAAGGGTAGCATATCGGGGCAAATGAACCTCTTCCTCCCCACAATTCAGGATGCGGACTGGCACTCTCCCATGGTGGACATCAACTACCCTCCGGGCTGTCAAGATGGTCGGCCTACTGTCAGAGTATACAGGCTCTACCACGGCCTGGTAATCTCAACCCCTGAGACCAATTGCTGCCCGACACCATATCAACATTTCACTTCTAGGGGGCATGGCAATGGGGAATGGGTCACTCATCCTGACACTGCCAATTTCACCACCAGACAGTTCTACCTGTTGTCTTCTCATCAGGGCTCTGATCTCTCTCTGCAGAACCCACTGCTGACTGGAACTGGCTGTCTCCGCAACCTGCTGTAACAAGACAATAATTTCTGAAAGACAATTTTCAATGACATTAGTGCCTAAGGTTATCATGGGATGACTTTCTCGGCGATCAATGTCAACAATTATCATTCCTTGTGATGGCAACTCTACTCTGCCAATCTTTATGGTCACTTCTTTATACCCCACCTGAGGCAAGGGCTGACCATTGCTGGCATAGATGCTAAGACGTTCATGTGGACGGCGGGTAATGTCCGAATCAGTCCAGTATCGTTTATAAAGAATGTATGGCATAGTGGTCACCTGGGATCCAGTGTCCAGCAACGCGCTCATTGGGATGCCATCAAGCATGACAGGTAGGACCGGCCGTCCCCCCACGTACTTATCTCGCCAGCTTTGTGGGCCTTGTGGTCTTACTCCTGGGGGTTGGCCCTCTGCCCCAGGTTTTGCTCATTTAAATTACAGTACCTTGCATAGTGTCCTGCCTTGTGACAGCGGCGGCAGATGGGTTGTCCGTCCTGGTCGTAGTGGTCGCTGTTCCTCCCTCTGGTTGGTGGAATCCTTCTCTGTCGTCGCCAGGGGACGTCCTCCAGACTGGAAGCCAGCTGGATCTTTTCCTTGGGGGAGACTTGCATGGACTGCACCGTTTTGGCCAGTGCAGCCACACTTTTAGTCAGCTCCTGGACCTGAAGGTGCAGGTCTGTAGACGGGGCATTGTCTAGAGTCTGTGCATCAGCCCCTACAGGTTCTGGGGAAAAGGATGCCACCTCCTGGTGGTATGTGATAGCTGGGCGCCGGTGGGATGTAGCGCCACCTGGTGTTGACTCTTGCAGCACCCGGATGGCTCTGTCTTTAAATTGTGCAAAGTCCAGATCGGGGTTTTGAAGAGCCATTATGCGCAGCTGTGTCCAGTGAGCGCTGGACAGCAGCCCTTCAATAAACTGCTCAGTTAGCAATCTGTTCTCATCTCGCACACTGTCGGGGTCTACTTGTTTGATGGCCCGCAGCGCCTCCTGCAAGTTTAAAGCATAGTCCCATACACTGTCCTGCACCCTTTGTTTGCACCCGTAAAACTTCATTTTTATTTCAGCTGCAGTGCGGGTGTCAAAGGTGTCCTTTAGTCAGGCCAGTATTTCCTTCACAGTACCTTTGTCTCTGTCCGGCCAGGACTTCACTTCTCTCTGGGCTGCACCGATTAACTGACCTATGAGGATGCTTACTTTCTGCTCCTCAGACAGGGGGTACTCAGTGCGACTCCCCTGAGTACTGGGGCAGCCAAGCCGCTCCCGGTATGTATGGCATTGATAACGGCATTATGGTGGCAGCGGCCGCGCCTATGGCTGAACTTTCCTCCATGTTGGGCATGTCCTAAACTCAACTCCTGACACTAATACTAACTAACCCCGCCCCCAGATCCCAGTTGCCTAGGAGAGGGGACGGTTATCATCCCCAGTTTGGTACCTTCAGTGGGGGAGGAGCTTCAGGAATTCCTGAGGAGGAATGGTTTGCTTCGCCGCTTTCCTTGGTATGGCAGGGTGTTCTGTGTAATTTAAAGACTATGGGAGACAGGTATAAGCGTATGGCTGACAGAAAACGCTTGCCAGTTCCGGACCTGAATGTGAATGACTTTGTGTGGTTGTCTACTGGAAATACAAGATTGAAAGTTCCTTCTTGGAAGCTGGGACCTAGGTTTATTTGTCCCTAGAAAATAACCGCCATCATTAACCCAGCAGCGTTTCGTCTTGAACTTCCTCAGGCCCTTAAGGTCCACAATGTGTTCCACAGGTCCTTACTCTAAAACCTGGAACCTCTTGAGCCCTCACCTCTACCACCGGCCCCCAGTAATGGTTGATGGTAATCTGGAGTTCCGGATTTTGAGGATTGTAGATTCTCGTCTCCAACGTTGTTCTCTACAATACTTGGTGCACTGGAAAGGCTATGGTCCAGAGGAGAGGATGTGGGTTTTAGCATCAGAGGTGAACGCTCCCAGATTGGTTCGCTCGTAGAGGGGGGGCACTGTCACGGGTGTGTCAGAGGTGACAGACAGTCGCCTGCAGTGGGGTTGCAGGAGATCTCTACGTTTGGCATTGCAGACAGTTTCTTAGATAAGAGGCTGTCTTTAGGACTGAGCGGCTTCCTCTCTCTCGCTAATTAGCTCTCTGGCCTGGGTGTATATATACTTTGTGTGTCTGAGAGGGAGTCACCGGATATATCCATTTCTGCTTGTGAAGCTTAGCAGGAGCAGTACTTCGTCCTCTCTGGAGCTTGAGGCTGTGTGCTTATTTGAAGTTCATCTAAAGCTAAGCCATTTCCCCTGTTTTGTCCACCATTGTTGTCTTTAGAGTTTAGTGGAGGTTTACTAGTGCTCATCTCCTTCCATCCCTAGCCGTAGCCATACGCCAGGGAGAGTACGGCGATGGAACGCGTGCGGCAATTGCTGAGGAGGCAATATAAGGACGATAGTTGAGACAGGTGACGCTAGACCAGACTAGGAGGTCTCCACTTCCCCCCTTTTCCTAGTGTCTGGGCTTCTCTTTCCCTTTTCCCTCTGTGTTGCACTCTTCCCCACAGCTGGCGTGACAGATTAGCTCTCAAGGAGTATATAACTTATAACTGTGAGTTTAGCTAAGGGTCCCATTAGGCTGACTTCTTCACCAGAAGCAACTGAGTTTTTCTTTGTCAAAAAGAAGGATGGTGCCTGGACTTCCGGGAGCTCAACTAAATTACGGTTCGGGATTCGTATCCTCTTCCACTCATTCCTGACCTTTTTAATCAGTTTGCTGGTGCTAGGTGGTTCTCTAAACTTGACCATAGGGGGCCTATAATCTGATCCGGGTCAAACAATCCGGTTATGTGATTTCTGCTGCGGGTTTTCCCACTAAATTACAGGCTATACTGAAATGGGACAGTCCTGGAAACCTTAACCCCTTAACCCCACAAGCCTGTTTTCACAGTCATGACCAGGCCAAATTTTACAATTGTGACCAATGTCACTTTATGTGGTAATAACTCTACAATGCTTCACTTATTCTGAGAAGATTTTTTCAGGATATGTTGTACTTCATGATAGTGGTAAAAATTGTTCGGTATGACTTGTGTTTATTTGTGAAAATATCTGAAATTTTGTGAACATTTAGAAAAATATTTAGATTTGAGAGTCCTCAGAGAGACCTGAGTAGTCTCGAAAGCTTGCAATTCGTTACCTTCTTTTCAGTTAGCCATTAAAACGTATCAACCACTGAGGACTCTCAAATGTAAATATTTTTCTATCTACTGACTAACACGGTACAAGAATATATATTTTCCCTATGTGAAAATGTAGAAAATTTTGTGAAAATTTAGCAATTTTCAAAGTTTTAATATTCATGCCCTTAAATCAGAGAGATATGTCAGACAAATTAGTTAATAAATAACATTTCCCACATGTCTACTTTACATCAGCACAACTTATGAAACATATTTTTTTTGTTAGGGAGTTTGAATGGTTCAAAGTTGAGCAGCGATTTCTCATTTTTCCAACAAAATTTACAAAACTATTATTTTTAGGGACCACATAACATTTGAAGTGACTGTGAGTGGCCTAAGTGACAGAAAATGGCCCAAATTGACATCATTCTATAAACTGCACACCTCGTTGTATTCAAAACCACATTCAAGGTGTATATTTACCCTTCAGGTGCTTCACAGAAAGTGAAGCAATGTGGAAGGAAAAAATTAACAATCAAATTTTTTTCACAAAAATTTCACTTTAGACCCAAATTGTTATTTTCAGAAGGGTAACAGGAGATAATGGACCCCAACATTTGTTGTGCAATATCTTTTGAGCATGCCGATAACCCATATGTGGGAGAGAAAAACTATTTGGGCACATGGCAGGGCTCGAAAGCGAAGAAGCGCCTTTAGACTTTTTGAACTCAAAATTGGCTGGAATTAAGAGTGCACGCCATGTCGCGTTTGGAGAGCCCCTGATGTGCCTAAGCAGTGGAAACCCCTCATACATAAGTGACACTGTTTTGGAAACTAGACCCCTCAAGGAACTTATCTAGATGTGTGGTGAACACTTTGAACCCCCAGGTGCTTCACAGAAGTTTATAACGTAGAGCCATGATAATAAAAAAAAAAAACATTTTTCCCACAAAAATGTTTATTTTTTTTTTTTGCAAGAGTAATAAGAGAAATAGCACCATATCATTTGTTGTGTAATTTCTCCTGAGTACACCCATACCCCATATGTGCTCAAAAATTACTTTGGAGGCACAGTGCAAAGCTCAGAAGGGAAGAAGCGCCATAATGGAGTTCAGATTTTGCTGGAATGGTTTGAGGGAGACATGTCATTTTGGTACATAGCCCCTGAGGAGCCAGAACAGCAAAACCCCCCTAAAGTGACTTAATTTTACAAACTACACCTCTCAATGAATTTATCTGGGGGTGCAGTGAGCATGTTAAAACCACGCATGCCTCACAGAAATTTATACCATTGGGCGGTGAAGAAAGAATAATAACATTTTTACCTCTATAATGTTCGTTTAAGCCCAAATTTTTTATTTTTATAAGGGCTCAGTTTGTTTTTCAATTTTCCTGAGTACGCCAATACCCTGCATGTAATCGGAAGGGAAAGAGCTCCAACATTTAGTGCAGATTTTAATGTTATAGTTTGCAGGTGTCATGCTCCAACTGGGAGAGTCTCTGAGGTGTCCCCATTTTACAAACTACACCTCTCAATGAATTCATCTAAGGGTGCAATGATCATATTGATACCACAGGTGTGTCACAGAATTTTATATCATTGGGCAGTGAATAAGAAATAATTACATTTTTATCACAAAAATTTTGTTTTAGCCCCAGATTTTACACTTTCACAAGGGGAAATCTTTAAAAATGGCTCCAAAATTTGTCACACAATTTCTGCTGAAAGTGAAACTACCCCATATGTGGCTGTATAGCACCGCTTAGCCACACAGCGAGACTCGGGAGAGATGGAGCGCTATTTAACTCCTGGAGCAGAGATTTTCCTAGAATAGTTTGCAGACTTCATATACAAAGCCCCTAAGTGCTAGAAAAGCAGAATCTCCCCTCAAGTGACCCCATTTTGGAAACTATACCCCTTTAGGAATTTAACGGGTGTTTTCCAGAAATAAGCAGCAGTAGATGTTGCTGAGTGAAAATCTGCTATTTAAGTGCCCAGTACATTGCAGTGCCCAGTATGTTGTAGTGCCCAGTACGTTATGCCCAGCTTGTGGTTCTGGAGACATGCACCTATAAATTTAGCGGGCTCTCAACTCTACAGAAATGCAAAATATGTGGACGCTAAATGTGGTTTAGGCACACTGGGGCTCAGAAGGGAGGGGGGCATTTGGATTTGGGAGGGCAGAATTTGCTGGATTTCTTTTGGGGGTGAGGAGCCACAGTGCTTTTCCAGAGCCTTTGTACTATGAGTAACGTGGAAGCCCCCTATATTTCTGTTAACAGGTGACGGACCTGAATGTGGACTTGCTTTTTTTGTGGATTCGCTTTTGATCACAGCATTTAGAGAGTTAAACAGCCGGGGGCAGTGTGAGCACCACTCCCGGCTGTGACAGCCGGATCTCAGCTATCACTTAAGTTGAGCTACTCCTGGCGGTGATCAAGCGGGCACTGCTCCTGTGCCTGCATGATCTCCAGGACGTACTGATACGTTCAATGACGGTAAGCGGGTAATGGAATACAAGGAAAATGTAGTTAAACTGAGCTTATCTTTAAAAAAAAGGATTATGCCTCTTTAATAAAAAAAATGTATCAATCAGACTTTAGAGTGCTTAAAAGTTTGTGAACCCTTCAGAATGTTCCATTGTGGCGCCCCTGCGGGTTCAGTCGCCACAGAGGTACTGCATCTCACCCAGAGGTGTGGTATCCCCCACCTGCATCCAACACTACACCATTCCAGACCAGCAGGCGGGGCAAGATGCATGCGTACAGTGCTGAGCCCTGTCCCTGGTTGGAAGTGGGGGAAACCAAGTGAGGGGGAACCATGTAGTGGGTGTGGGTGGAGGAAGTAGTACAGGGGAGCACCTTCAGAAGGAGTATAAAAAGGGAACCATCTTGTAGGAGAAAGTGAAGTTTAGTCTGAAAGAGAGAGAGAGTTGGGAGCAGGAGCTCTGGAGGTGCTCTGCTCAGGAGGAGAGAGAGGACCGGAGCAGAGGGAAGGCTCCAAGAGGAACAGAGGGGATCCCACGGGGGTGCCTATCGTAGGGAACCCCCTTTTTCTCACCTGCCTTCTATATCGATAGCAGCATTTATGGGGTTAAACTACCAGGAGCGGTGCGGGCACTGCTCCTGGCAGTAAGTGCCGGGAGTCTGCTGTCATGTCAGCTGAACACCCGACGTTGATCGCAGCTCCTGTGAGCGCAAAATTGCTATGACATGTCCATACATCCAAGGTCGGGAAGTGCTTCCCAACCAGGACGTATAGATACGTATAAAGCCGCGAAGGGGTTAAGGCACTGCAGCTTTGTTTGGGCTTTGCAAATTATTGCAGAAAATGTAACTTTTTAAAACTTTTCTGCCATAGTAAGACTTCTTACTGACATGACTAAGAAAGGTACGGATTTCTTGAGATGGTCTGAGGATGCTTTGTATGCATTTAACCATCTTAAAGGGAACCCGTGATGTCCTTTATGGCTATTAAACTGCGCCCAGTGTCTTGTTAGTGATGCACAATGCATCACTAACATGTTGGTCTGAAGCAAAATGTCAGAGTATTTAGCGCACAAATCACTTTTTACACTTTGATGATTGCCCCACATACCTCCGGATTCAGTCATAGGGGTGCGCAGCTCTAACTTTTCAGTCACTGTGTTTTGAAATTCTCCCCGCCCATTGCATTAGCATTCACTGCTCCCTATGTCACCGCAATGTCCCAGGAGATCATCCACAATGACATCTCAGCTTCATATCCTATGTGCTCATTCTCTAGAAACGCTGAGCGGCAGTGGCCACATGCCAGTTTGTGAGCACGCACGCTATGCGTGCCTGTCTTCTTGTTCACCGTGCTGATGCTCAGCGGCTCCAGACCATGCACACATAGGATATGAAGCTGGGATGTACACCCAGATGCCGTGCACATGCCCGGAAAGCTGAACGTCATTGCCCCACCGCGGGATCTTCTGGGATATTGCGGTGACATAGGGAGCAGTGCCTGGAAGGAATGCTTATACGATGGGCAGGGAGAATTTCAAAGTGTTAGAGCTGCCCACCCATATGACTAAATCCGGTGGTATGTGGGGCACTCATCAAAGTGTAAAAAGTGATTTGTGCGCTAAAAAATATGACATTTTGCTTGAGACAAACATGTTACTGATGCATTGTGCATCACTAGCAAGACACTGGGGGCAGTTTAATAGACATTAAGGACGTGACAAGATCCCTTTAAAGAATGCTTTTTGCCGTCGCCTGTATTGGTATAGCCTGATGTGTCTCAGCCTTTTACGGTGGAGGTTGATGCTTCTGAGGTAGGTGTAGGAGCTCTGTTGTCTCAGGATCCATCTCTTGATAAGCTGGATCCATGCGCCTTTTTCTCTAAGAAACTGTCATCGGCTGAAAGCAATAATGATAATGGTAATAGGGAAATACGATCAAATTGAGGAGTGGCGGCACTTTTTGGAGGGAGCTATCCATCCTGCTACAGACGAACCATAAGAATCTCCTCTACCTTGAGTCTGCAAAGCGCTTAAGCCGAGACAAGCTCGTTGGGCGTTGTTTTTCAATAGATTTAATTTCTTTGTTACTTTTTGTCCTGGTTCTGAAAACATTAGGGCCGATGCTTAGGAGTTTACGAGTTTTCCTGGGGGGGAACCCTTTGAAGAACCTGTGCCTATCCTTCAGAAGGGAATGGTGGTGTCGGCGCTTTGCACCAATTTTGAGTCTGGTATCTTGGAGGCTCAATGTTGTGCGCCATCTGGGGTTCCGGTGGACAAATCATTTGTTCCTGAATCGTCGTCTTAAGGTCTTGGAGGGGAATCATGATTCAGAACTCGTTGGTCATTCTGAGGTTAAAGGAATGCTAGATCTCATATTGCATCGCTTTTGGTGGCCTAAAGTTTGGAGGGATTGTGGTGGCCTATGTTTCTGCCTGTGCCACCTGTGCGCGCTCCAAGGCATCTCATTCTCGTCCATCTGGATGTTTGCAGCCTTTGAGTATTCCCAGTCAACCATAGACAAACATTTCTATGGATTTTATAACTGATTTGCCCTCCTGTGCTAATAATAAGGTAATTTTGGTGATTGTTGATAAGTTTTTTAAAATGACACATTTTATCACCTTATCGTCTTTACTAGTTATGGACGAGCACTTGAGTGCTCGTCTCGAGTAACTAGCATAATGGAAGTCAATAGGAAATGCGAGCATTTTTCCGGCGGACCCTCCCAGAATGTCTGGGGGGGGGCAGTAAAATCTCTGAAATGGATGTACACAGCACTCAAATGGAATGGGAACAGCATGGGGTAGATGCATTGCGTTTTATTCCACTTTTTGTTCTGCAATATGATGAAAAAGCATAGCTTTTTGCCACGTTTTTTATTATTTTTTTTAACAGTGTTCACTGAAGGAGTTAATTAGTGTGACAGTTTTATAGATCAGGTCGTTCGACTCAGTGATACTACTGTGTACATTTTTTCATTTATTCATTTTTTTACATAAATATATGTATTCATTGGTATAATATTTTTTTCATTCTTTATTTTGTGATTTTTTTAAAAATATTTTTACAATTTTTTTACTTAGTCTCTTTATGGGATTCTAATCACTGGTATAATGCATTGGAATGCACCAGCACTGCAATGTATTATACCTGTCAGTACTACACTGGCAGAACGTCTGTTAGACCATGCTTCTGGCATGGTCTTACAGGCCACCATAGCTGGCAGATCAGGAGGTCATCATTTGACCTCCTACTGTCATGGCAACCATTGGGCCCCCACAATGATGTTGTGGGGGTGCTGATCAGAAGGGAGAGGGTGCCCCTTCTTCTCCCTGATTTTAAATGCTGCACTCGCTTTTGATCACAGCATTTAGAGAGTTAAACAGCCGGGGGCAGTGTGAGCACCACTCCCGGCTGTGACAGCCGGGTCTCAGCTATCACTTAAGTGGAGCTACTCCTGGCGGTGATCAAGCGGGTGCTGCTCCTGTGCCTGCATGATCTCCAGGACGTACTGATACGTTCAATGACGGTAAGCGGGTAATGGAATACAAGGAAAATGTAGTTAAACTGAGCTTATCTTTAAAAAAAAGGATTATGCCTCTTTAATAAAAAAAAATGTATCAATCAGACTTTAGAGTGCTTGAAAGTTTGTAAACCCTTCAGAATGTTCCATTGTGGCGCCCCTGCGGGTTCAGTCGCCACAGAGGTACTGCATCTCACCCAGAGGCGTGGTATCCCCCACCTGCATCCAACACTACACCATTCCAGACCAGCAGGCGGGGCAAGATGCATGCGTACAGTGCTGAGCCCTGTCCCTGGTTGGAAGTGGGGGAAACCAAGTGAGGGGGAACCATGTAGTGGGTGTGGGTGGAGGAAGTAGTACAGGGGAGCACCTTCAGAAGGAGTATAAAAAGGGAACCATCTTGTAGGAGAAAGTGAAGTTTAGTCTGAAAGAGAGAGAGAGTTGGGAGCAGGAGCTCTGGAGGTGCTCTGCTCAGGAGGAGAGAGAGGACCGGAGCAGAGGGAAGGCTCCAAGAGGAACAGAGGGGATCCCAGGGGCACGGTGAGTGCGGAAGCCACTCGTGCGCCCGAATCTCCCAGCACGGGGAGGGATCAGGCCGCAAAGGGGACCAGCCCCTAACTAATGGAGAACAACAAGGCTCAGCTAGAAAACCGGAGGCTGCTGTACTTACAGGGTGCAGCTGCCCACTACTGCAATTATATCGCCAAAAAGGTGGCCGCATAGGATTCAGGGGACTGCACGTCGCCTGCCAGGATCCGAGGCTACTGGCTTGGGACACTGATTGTGAGGCGCAGGGCAGGAGTGTGAGAGCCAGTGCAGGAAGACGACCAAGGAAGGCACACAGAACGGGGTCCCATTTAAGTACTCCTGAAACACCTGAGAGATTGCTGAACCCCTTCCTTGGTGAACACAGGACAACATGGGAGGTTACACACTGGTGCTGGTAACCTGGAGTCTTTAACAACTGTGAGTAAACTTTGAAGACTGCACCCCACTGTGTCCTGGAATTATTGCTGCGCCATCACCAGCCCTGTACTACACAGCACCAACCACATCTACCTCATAACACCACTATATCCTGCCCTGGACCTTAGCTCTACCTGTGGAGAGCTAAACCAACTCTGCTGCGTCACCATCAGCTCCAGAGGACCTGCACCGCATCGGTGGCCCCATATAGCCGCATACCACAGGTGGCGTCACAAACATTATATATAAAAACTTTATTCCTTTTATTTTATTCCCCTTTTATTGACTGCCCTGGATCACGGACCGGGTCACTGCAACCGTGACATCCCCCAGCACCGACCGGACCGGCTACCGAGTACACCACGGCCCAGGGGGCGCGTCACCATCTTCCTGCGTAAATTTTAGCTAAGTCTACATAAGCTTTTCAAACAAGTTTAAAAGTAGATATAGTGAAACAAATCAACAAATAAGTCAAAAATATTAGACTTTGTCACTTTTTAATTAAGGAAAATGATCCAATTTCACATGTCTGTGAGAGGCAAAAGTATGTGAACTTTTAGGATTAACAAATTATTTGAGGGTGAAATTAGAGTCAATGAGATGACAGATAGGTTTGAGTGTTTTATGTAAAGGGACCTATTAACGTCTGATCTTAAAAACATGTTTGTGGATATGTAACATTGGAGATGTGAGGACCTCAGAAGAAGAAGTTCTTAAAGAAAACCTGTCAGCATGTTCTTTAATCAGCAATTTAAGTTTTGTTGTAATAAACTTTAGGCTCGTAAGGGCTGGATTGTGCATTGGGTCATTGGCTTTTGCCCCGGTCCCTCTGCCTGCCTCAGGTATCTGTATGATAGGTCACTGATTTTTGAGTGACCTGCCTCCTATTTGAAAGTTCCTGTCGGCACCGTGCCTGTGGCAGTTGGCACTTGCGCAGATTGATCTACCAGATGGTCTTCAATAAAATGGCACTGGTGGTGGTGTAGGTGCAGATTGACCTCCCAATGGTCTTCAGTAAAATGGCGCCAGCATATGCGCAGATTGAGATTTTGGCTCAGTTATGTCTTTTAGAGATTTTAATTGAGCTGAGATTTCAATCTGTGCATGCGCCACCACCGGCAACATTTTACTGAAGACAGCTGAAGGTCAATCTGTGCATGCACCTCCACCAGCCATTTTATTGAAGACCGCCGGTAAGACCGCTCAAGCAAAGCCGGCGGTAAGAGCGGCGATGTGCAAACTTTCAAATAAGATGCAGGTCACTTACAAAGCAGGGACTTGGCATACAGACATCAGAGGCAGGCAGAGAGGCAGGGACAGGAGCTGAAAACACTACCCACAGTCCCGCCCTTATACATCGAAAGCTTATTACACCCAAACTTCAAATACTGATTAAACAACAATCACCATGTGGATTTCTTCACTAAAGGTATTTATTTAATGTATATATAACAGCGCCATTATGATAATATCTTTACTTTAACACGCAAAATTGGGCTGACAGGTTCTCTTTAAGTGCTCGCTCACACGAGCGTATAACATGGCTGAGTGCTATCCAATATTTTATCTCATAGCAGTCTGAACAATGTTATACTATGGGGCAGTGCAGATCGGTGATTTTGTTCCTCATGCTGATAGGGCATGAGAAAACAATCACAGCATGCTGTGGGTGCATCCGATGATCGGATCACGCACACCCGAACAAGTCTATCGGTGTATGTGAAACGTTGGACTGCATTTGGATGTCATCTGAGTGCTGTCCAATTACCGCAGACACAGAAAATGTAGAAGATGAATTAAGTTCTCCATCTTCTCCGCACCTGTGCTGCGCTTCTCTCATGCAAAAGAATCGGATCACACTAAGGTGACACTCAGATCAAACTCTGAGTACCAATAGCATTTGTGATGACCAGCTGTACTTGGTATCACAGATCCTAGAAGAGTGCATTGATGGATTCCTCCACAAGAGGCCCCCAAAAACATTCACACATCTCCACCTTCCACCTCAGACCAGCAGAGGGAGCCCGTTAGGGATATAAATAGGGAAGGTGGAGCTAGGTAGTTCAGTCTAGTTTCAGTTTGCAGTTTAGTCAAGTCTAGTTTAGAGTACAGAGTGATTCAGCAGTTTCTCTGAGAAGAGTTACCTCAGAGGACAGAGCCTGTTCCAGCTCCTGCAGTTGCTAGCCTGCAGTGAACCTCATCCAGACTAAGACTCAGTTGTAGCTCAGAATAGTGAGCTTAAGGTGTGCCGGCGCCATAACATCGGTGAAACGCGGCAAGCTGTTGTTAGTGTGACTAGCCTAGTGAGGGCCTGAGCGTGGCCGAAGGCGAGTGGAAAATGAGTAGCAGTGGGGGCCGAGGAGCTTACCCAGCTCACCCCGATACATTTACCGGACACCAGGTCCGAGCTTACCGGGATCTCTACGACCCAGTAAGGCATAACCGGAATCCCTGGAGAACTACAGGTCCCAGGTTCACCAGAGAGCTGATACGTAACAGAGCCAGGAGACACATAGGCCCCGCAAGCTGGGAGCGTGCACTCCAAGAGAAGGCCCTACCACAACATCAGCCGCTGCAGAACAGAGACAAAGTTAGGCCTAGCTCCAGGCAGGTCAGAAACTTACTACGCAGAGGAAAGAAACAGGAGGCCCTACACCCACTCATTGGGGAGGATCCTGATATGCACCCTTCACCCTGCAGTACTCCGGGACGTGCCTGAATTTCCATCAGTAAAAGATACTGAAGTGACTATCGTGTCTGTCCCTGTTCTTGCTCTGACCCGGCTGGGTCTCGCCAGTCCTGCATCCCCCTCTCCATACGCTGCCCTGAGGCCTAGCTCCACCTGTGGGGAGCTATACCATCGAGCTGCCTTAACACCGGCCTCAGTGGACTGCCGCAGCGCTGGTGATTCTCACCAGGAACCACAGGTGGCATTACGAACTTTCATAAAATTAACAAACAATCCCCTTTTAACCCCTTTACCCCCAAGGGTGGTTGGCACGTTAATGACCAGGCCAATTTTTACAATTCTGACCACTGTCAATTTATGAGGTAATTACTCTGGAACGCTTCAACGGATCCCCCTGACTCTGAGAATGTTTTTTCGTGACATATTGTACTTCATGATTGTGGTAAAATTTCTTCGATATCACTTGCGTTTATTTGTGAAAAAAATGGAAATTTGGCGAAAATTGTGAAAATTTAGCAATTTTCAAAATTTGAATTTTTATGCCCTTAAATCAGAGAGATATGTCACACAAAAGAGTTAATAAATAACATTTCCCACATGTCTACTTTACATCAGCACAATTTTGGAACCAAATTTTTTTTTTGTTAGGGAGCTATAAGGGTTAAAAGTTGACCAGCGATTTCTCATTTTTTCAACAAAATTTACAAAACCATTTTTTTAGGGACCACATCACATTTGAAGTCACTTTGAGAGGTCTTTATGACAGAAAATACCCAAAAGTGACACCATTCTAAAAACTGCACCCCTCAAGGTGCTCAAAACCACATTCAAGAACTTTATTAACCCTTCAGGTGCTTCACAGGAATTTTTGGAATGTGGAAGAAAAAAATGAATATTTAACTTTTTTCACAAAAATGTTACTTTAGACCTAATTTTTTTTATTTTCGCAGGGGCAACAGGAAAAAATGGACCCCAAAAATTTGTTGTGCAATTTCCCCTGGGCACGCAGATACCCCATATGTGGGGAAAAACCACTGTTTGGGCGCACGGCAGGGCTCGGAAGGGAAGGAGCGCCATTTGAGTTTTTGATTGTAAAATTTGCTTGAATAATTAGCGGACGCCATGTTGCGTTTGGAGAGCCCCTGATGTGCCTAAACAGTGGAAGCCCCCCACAAGTGACCCCATTTTGGAAACTAGACCCCCAAAGGCACCTATCTAGATGCATAGTGAGAACATGGAACCCCTAGGTGCTTCACAAATTGATTCGTAAAAATGAAAAAGTATTTTTTTTTCCACTTTTTCATTTTTACGAATCAATTTGTGAAGCACCTGAGGGTTCCAAGTGCTCACTATGCATCTAGATTGGTGCCTTGGGGGGTCTAGTTTCCAAAATGGGGTCACTTGTGGGGGAGCTCCACTGTTTAGGCACATCAGGGGCTCTCCAAACGCGACATGGTGTCCGCTAACAAATTGAATGGAAAATCGGCTCAAATTGTTAGAGGACACCATGTTGCGTTTGGAGAGCCCTTGATGTGCCTAAACAGTGGAAACCCCCCACAAGTGACCCAATTTTGGAAACTAGACCCCCAAGGCACCTATCTAGATGCATAGTGAGAACTTGGATCCCCCAGGTGCTTCACAAATTGATTCGCAAAAATGAAAAAGTGGAAAAAAAAACACTTTTTCATTTTTATGAATCAATTTGTGAAGCACTTGGGGGTTCCAAGTGCTCACTATGCATCTAGATAGGTGCCTTGGGTGGTCTAGTCTCCAAAATGGTGTCACTTGTGGGGGAGCTCCAATGTTTAGGCACACAGGGGCTCTCCAAACGCAACATGGTGTCCGCTAACAATTTGAGCCGATTTTCCATTCAATTTGTTAGCGGACACCATGTCGCGTTTGGAGAGCCCCTGATGTACCTAAACAGTGCAGCTCCCCCACAAGTGACCCCATTTTGGAAACTATACCCCTCAAGGATTTTATTAAGGGGTATTGTGAACATTTTGAACCCAGAGGTACGACACAGAATTTGATAACATTAGGTCATCATATTGAATAAGTTGTCATTAGTCTTGAGTGCAAGTGCTCGCTACTTGAGTTTGCATCGTGCACTCAGGTATGCACCATGTATCACGGGTGCTCAAGTGAAATGCTCGAGTCCCCGCCCGCATGTTTCACGGTTATTAGACACCCCCAAAAAAACATGCGGGGATCGCTCGTGCATGGCAGGCAATCCCCGCAAGGTTTTTTTGGCCGCGAAGAATATGGGGCGGAGACTCGAGCACCCGCGATACTCAGTGCATACCCGAGCACCCGATGCAAACTCAAGTAGCGAGCACTTGCATTCAACACTAGTTACCATATCGTGTTTTTTTTTTTTATTATTCTTTTTTTTACTTTTGAAAAAAAAAAACAACCCCAACCCTAACATTAGCACAACCCCAACCCCAGCCCTAGCGTTTATTTTTTACGCCGTTCCTCGTGCGGTATAAGTGATGAGATTACTTTATTCTTCGGGTCGGTGCGATTACAGCGATACCGGAATCATATCAGGTTTTTATGATTGACAGCTGTCACACACTAAAAGACACATATTTTGTAAAATCTAGTTTTTGCATCGCCATATTTTGGCCGACAGAGTCATGTGATGGCTTGTTTTTTGCGGGATGAGTTGACGTTTTTATTGGTGCCATTTTCAGGCACGTGACAATTTTTGATCGCTTTCTATTCCTATTTTTGGGAAGCAGAATAAACAAAAACCAACAATTCAGGAATTGTGTTTTTTTTTACATTTTTTTATTCTGCTCCGGGTGTGGTAAAATTGATAAGGTAGCTTTATTCTTCGGGTCAGTACGTTTACAGCGGTACCACATTTATATCGTTTTTTATGCTTTGGCGCTTTTACACAATAAAAGCTATTTTATAGAAAAAAATATTCTTTTGCATCACTTTATTCTGAGAGCTGTAACTTTTTGATTTTTCGGATGATGGCGCTGTATGGCAGCTTGTTTTTTGCGGGACGTGATGACGCTTTCAGCGATACCATTTTTATTTATATTCGTCTTTTTGATCGCGTGTTATTCCATTTTTTGTTTGTATGATGATAAAGCATTGTTTTTTGCTTTGTTTTTTATTTTTATTTTTTACCGTATTCACTGAAGGGGTTAACTAGTGGAACAGTTTTATAGGCCAGGTCATTACGGACGTGGCGATACCAAATATGTGTACTTTTATTGTTTGTTTGTTTTTTTTTCATAATAATATTTATTGATGGGTACACTATATTTTTATTTTTAGTGGATTATTATTATTATTTTTTTTTAAATATTTTTACAATTTTTTTTAAAAAATTTTTTTCACTTTTTGGGAGTTTTTTTTACTTTTTTACTTTGTCCCACTATGGGACTTTCACCTTTTTTATTCTGATCGCCTGCATAGCACAGTAATGGAGCACCATCCCTGTGCCATGCAGCCAGTCAGCGCTGGACAGGGAGAAGATAGTTTGGAGATGCACTGTGCATGTCCAAACAATCTTCCTGCTGTCTGGTGACCCGGATCTTGTCATGACGACATAGGGTCGTCATGGCAACACCCGGGAAGCCGCGGCACACAGCGCTGGAGGCCGGAAGAGGAGGTGAGTTTTGCAATCACCTCCCCTTGCCTCCGCAATTCTGCGATCGACTTCGATCGCAGCATTGCGGGGGTTAATGTGCTGGGAGTGGTGAGGGACCGCTCCCTGCACATAGTACCCGGTGTCAGCTGTGACAATCAGCTGACACCCGGCGGCGATCGCGCCCGCACAGCCTGTGTGCGCGCGCGATCGCGATGACGTACTAATACGGGTCAGGCTCTTAAAGCCCAGGGCACTGACGCGTATTAGTACGTCATGGGCTTTAAAGGGGTTAAAGCTGACCCCAGGGTACGGGCCCGGGAGCCGACCACCGCGACATCCCCAAGGCCAGGCAAAGGCCCGGGTACCGAGTCATCCCCATCCCCTGGGCTAGTCACATTATCGGCCCAATTCTCTCACATGAGAGAATTGACAGCCGTGTTACCCCAGCCCAAGGCGGTAAACGTTACATAACCATCTCTAAAGAGTTTTGACTCCACCAATCCACAGTCAGACAGATTGTGTACAGATGTAGGAAATTCAAGACCATTATTACCCTCCTCATGAATGTTCCAGTGTTTCTCAGCTCTAATCTTCACAGTCTCCCAACAGATCATGTTTATAGGATTTATTTGGTATTGCACAGGTGATGGAATTATTAGCAAGGCATCAGAAACTGGCACAGGTTCTCTCTATGGGATATCCAAAATTTATGAGTTGTTTGGGGGCCTTGAGGACAGGAGTTGAGAAACACTGGTTTAAGCAAATAAAGGCCTCTCTTATATTAGCTAATGTTAATATTCATGAATCGAACATTAGGAGGACACTGAATAACAGTGGTGTACAATACAGGATTGCAAGGAGAAAGCCACTGCTCTCGAAAAAGAACATTGCTGCCCAACTGCAGTTTGCTATAGATCACGTGGACAAGCCAGAATCCTATTGGAACAGTGTTTTATGGATAGATGAGATCGAAATAGAGCTTTTTGTTTTAAATGAAAAAGTGTTTTATTTGGAGAAAGAAAAATACTGCATTACAGCATAAAACATACAATCTGTGAATCAAGTGGTTGTAGTATCATGGTTTGGGCCTGTCTTGCTGTATCTGAATCAGGGCGGCTTGTCATCATTAATGGAATAATTAGTTATACACTATATGTGAAATTCCAAGGGAGATGTCAGGACATGCACCAAAATAATGAACCTAACACAGAAGTTGTTCTGCAAAAGAATGATTAACCCCTTAAGGACGGGGCAATTTTAAATTTTCGCACTTTCGTTTTTTCATCCTCTTATTCGAAGAGCCATAACTTTTCTATTTTTCTGTTGACATAGCAGTTTGAGAGCTTGTTTTTTTGTGGGACAAGTTTTACATTTGAATGACACCATCCATTTTATCATGTGATGAACTTGAAAGTGGGAAAAAAATTACAAGTGTGGTGAAATAGCAAAAAAACCACAATTCAGCAACTGTTTTTTTTTTTATTTACAGTGTTCATTTTACCATAAAACAGACAAGAAAATATGATTCTCCAGGTCAGTACAATTACGGCAATACCAAACATGCATAGTTTTTGTTTTATTTAAGTGGTGAAAAAAAATGCAGAAATTTGTAAAGAAAAGAAAATTAGCTTGTGTCGCCATTTTTCCCAGAGCTGTAACGTTTTAAATTTTTGGGTTATGGTTTTGTGTGAGGGCTTATTTTTTGCACCGTGAGCCAATGTTTTTATTGATATCATTTTGGAGTAGATATGATGTTTTGAGTTCCTGTCATTATATTTTGTTGTGTTGTTGTGGATGCTGAAAATCTACAATTCTGCTGTTTTGATTTTTTTTCTCGCTACTCCGTTTACCAATTGGATTAATTTATTTTGATAGATTGGACTTTTACAAATGCAGTGATGTCAAATATGTGTATTTTTTAAATTGTTTTAATTTCTTACTTTTTAATGAGGGAAAAGGGGGTGATTTTAACTTTTATATTTTTTTTTTCTTTTTTTTCATATTTTTTAAAACATTTTTGTTTTTTACTTTTCACTGTATTTGTTAGTCCCCTAGGGGGACTTGAAGCTGCGATCATCTGATTGCTTGTGCTATAAACACATATAAACACATATAGGAAAAATCACGGTCTCCTATGAGCGCCAGCTCATAGACCCCTGCCTATCATGGCATCGGTGACCTGCGATCGTGTCGTTGAGAGGTTAGCGGTTCCATATGCAGCTGTTGGAAGCAGATGATGGCTGAATAATTTAGCCATCATCTGCCGGGAAAGTAGTACATCATATGTCATTGAGAGGTTAGCGTAGAATCAAGTTAATATTTTGGAATGGCCAAGTCAAAGTGTGGCACCCCAGGGGTCTGGTTTCCACAGTAATAGCAATATTACGTCTGAGAGCAGGTGGGAGGTCTCCTGGTCAGGAATCCTATGCATGCCACACCTCCTGCCCAGTCCTGGGAGGGGAAGAACTTCCCCTATATAAAACTAGGGCTGAGGCAGGGTTAGAGGAGAAGGAGAAGAAGAGGAGTCCCAGACAGAGACACAGTCTGGTCTGGAGAGGAGCAGCTATAGGAAAGAAAGATCAGGAGCTCTGTGGGAGCTGTGCTAAAAGAGATCAGGGGCTGGAAGCTGTAGAGCTCGCCCTGATTGAAGAGTTCTGACCGGACCCGGAGTCCGAGGCTGTGGGGACGAATCCTTACCCAGCAGCAGAAACCGACCGGCAGGGGATTTCAGGTCCTCTGGCCAAGAAACCCGAAGGCACGGTCACACGCAAGGGACCAGCACCGCCGTCGTGGAGCGGAAGCTACCAGAAGGCCCCGAGTCACCGGCCATACGGGTGAGCACCACACGGTACACTCAGGGACGTGGGCTACTTTTACCCGCCTCTAGCAAGGTAGCTGTTAGAACCTTGCTCTTAGTTTTTTTTTCCTTTGCTGGTCACATGACCTTGTTGGCCTATTTAATCCTGCTCCGCCCTTCTGGCTTTGCTGGACTTCATTGTTTAACTACTTTCTAGCTAGCCTGTGCTCTGTATCTAACTCTGTTAGTTTGCTTGGTCTACGGACCTCTATGTTCTATATATTTTGTTTGTTCGTCTGTCTGCTACTATTTCTGTTAGGAGGTGTCCTATATTCCTCCCAGTCCTTAGTACTTGTAGGGATTCCTTCCCCACATCTATAGGTCTCCGTACAGACTAGCTTAGGACTTTAGCAGGTCTGATCGCAGGATCAGGTTCCCTGTTACATCGTAGGGATTCAGCTGAGTTCTATCGTAGGGACAGATCTCCTCTCTTTCCTTAGCTCTGGTAGCAGAACATAACAGTAGCCAGAAGAGTACAATTAGTTGGGGAGGCCTACAACTCCGCCTGGCCATGGGAGATCCTATCTGCTCACAGACTGACCAGGCCCCGATCGCTAGCCAGTACTCCGGGAGGGTCTACCTTTGCCGCCAGTAAAGACCCTGAACTACACCGCACCGTCTCTGAGTGGTTCCTGGTGCCTGCGTGCAACTCTGCTAACCCCATCATTCACGTTGGCTGCCCTGAGGCCATACCCCTCCCGTTGGGGGTTATACCATCCACGCTGCACAACCGTACCACCGGCCTCAGCGGTCTGCCCTGCAGCGGCGGTCTCATAACCGCATTCAACGGGTGGCGTAGTCGAGCAATATAACATCTTCTGACAAGCACTGCCACTTAGTTTGACTCCCTGGGCACGGACCGGGTCACCGCCACGAAACTACTACCCCTATCAGATCTGGCTCCGGGTAGGCCCCCGCGTGCGCAACGCTACTTGGCACAGGTACAGGGGCGCGTCAACTTTTGGCGTAGTCGGCAGGATTTCGTGCCCGCAACCACCGGGTACTGCGTGCCTGAAAAAGAGACTTTTCAACTTACCTGTGGTGAAGATTCCCGCCATCCGACGCCATCTTCTACCTTCTTCCCGCCATCCGTGGAGTTTTCCCGCCGTTGGACGCCATCTTGAAGACGCCGCGCGGGAAGAAGAGGGGCGTGGACTCCGAAAAGCCCGCGAGAACTGAAGCCCCGCCTCACGTCCGGACGTTGCGTAAGGTCCTGGAAGGAGCCCAGCAGACGCCGACGTCATAGGAGCGCGACGGAAGGTCCTCAACCCTGATGATCCACTGCGGAGCCGCAGCCTACGGAAGAGGATCATCGCAAGGTAGGCCACGGTCCACTAGGGGGGAGGAAGATGTCGGCTACGGAGGAGAGCTTTACTGCCACAGCCACCGCCAGCGCCACCGCTGCAGCGGTCATGCCTTTCACGATGCCCTATATCCCGGGGGCAGCCTGGCTACCCCAGTACTCAGGGGAGTCACATACCCTGAATGACTTTAGAGAAAAGCTGGATAGCCTCTTCCCCTCACAGAAGAGCAAAAAGTGAGCATCCTGGTGGCCCAATTAACTGGGGCAGCCCAAAGGGAGGTAAAGTCCTGGCCACCTGGGAGGAGGACCGTAGCAGGGATATTAACCCGGCTGAAGGACACCTTTGATACCCGCACCTCAGCTGAGATTAAGCTTAGATTCTACGGGTGCAAACAGCGAGCACATGAGAATATAAGGGACTATGCACTAAACCTACAAGAGGCCCTGAGAGCCATTAAGCAGACCGACCCTGACGGCGTGGGAAACGAGGACAGGCTGTTGACCGAACAATTTATAGAGGGACTATATTGCAATGCCCACCGAACCCAGTTGCGGGCAATGGCCTTACAGGATCCTCATCTGGACTTTGCACAGTTCAAGGACAGAGCCATTCGGGTGCTCCGAGAACCGGCACCGGGTGGCGTTGTGACCCACAGGCGCCCTACTACCGCTTACCACCAGGAGGCGGCGCCCTTGTTGGCAGGGCCTGTGGGAGCTGACGCGCAGGCTTTCAACAATGACCCGGCTCCAGACCTGCACTATCAGGTCCAAGAGCTAGCTAAAAGCGTAGCTGCGCTAACCCGAACTGTGCAGTCTTTACAGGTTTCTACTCCAGGGAAGATCCAGCTGGCATCCGGACCGGAGGACATCCCGTGGCGTCGACCAAGGAGGACCCCACCGGCCAGAGGAAGACCCAGCGACCGATACAACGAGGACGGACAACCCATCTGCCGCCGCTGAAATCAACCCGGACATATGGCAAGGTACTGTCCTTTAAACTGGCACAACCTGGGGTAGAGGGCCAACCCCCAGGCATAAGATCATCAGGCCCATCGAACTGGCGTGACAAATACGTGGGAGGACGTCCAGTCTTGCCTGTAGTACTGGATGGCATTCCTATGAGTGCCCTACTTGACACCGGGTCACAGGTCACCACCATCCCGTAGGTGCTCTTCAAGCAGTACTGGAATGACTCGGATATAACCCGCTACCCTGACGACGACTTGAGTATCATTGCCAGCAATGGTCAGCCCGTGCCACAGATCGGATTTAAAGAGATGACCATTAAAATCGGTAGAGTCGAACTGGCAGCACAGGGACTGATCATTGTAGACATTGACAAGCGCGAGAGTCACCCAAAGATAACTCTAGGAACTAATGTGATTGAAAATTGTCTTGCAGAGGTGATTTTCATTTTACAGCAGGTTGCCAAGAACGCCAGCTCCGGCCAACAGCGAGTGCTCCAAAAAGAGATCCGGGCACTGATGCGGCGGCAACAGGTGGAACTCTCCGGTGGTGAGATTGGAAGCGTGAGAATGTGTGACCCTTTCCCTATTGCCATGCCCCCAAAAAGTGAAATGATGATTTGGTGCCGGGCAGCTATTGGTCTAAGAGGTAGAGACTACCAAGCAATGGTAGTACCCGTCTACTCAGACAGTAGGCCCACCATTTTGACAGCACGGGGGGTGGTTGATGTACGCCATGGGAGGGTGCCCGTTCGCATAATAAACATCGGGAAGAGAGAAGTACACCTGCCCCGGTATGCCACGCTAGCTAAATTGTTCACCATAAACCAGAATTCTGTACAGGCCGTGGAACCCTTGCCTCCATCTCAACCAGAGGAAGGTAACGGCTCTAAAAAAACAATAGAGGACTGGTGTCAGCAACTACATTTGGGTACTGACTCCACTCCCTCACACCAGAAACAGGGAGTCTATCGGGTAGTTCAAGAGTACGAGAGAGTGTTTAGTAAACACCCGTTAGACTTCGGGCGAGTAAAGGGGGTAGAACACCACATCCCCACGGGAGACCATCCTCCCATAAAGGAGAGATACCGACCCGTACCCCCTGCACACTACCAACACGCCAAGGGGATGCTTAGAGACATGAAGGAGGCTGGGGTGATCAGGGATAGCTGTAGCCCCTGGGAAGCTCCACTAGTCTTAGTCAAAAAGAAAGACAACACCATGAGGATGTGTGTAGATTACCGGAGAATCAACCGTATCACACACAAGGATGCGTACCCCTTACCAAGGAACCAAGGATAGAGGAGTCTTTGGCTGCTTTAAAATCTGCTAACTTCTTCTCTACTTTGGATCTCACTAGCGGGTACTGGCAGGTTCCTGTAGCAGAGGCGGACCGGGAGAAGACCGCATTCACCACCCCGATGGGACTTAGCGAGTTTACCTGCATGCCGTTCGGACTCTGCAACGCACCAGGAACCTTCCAACGGTTGATGGAATGCTGTCTGGGACACCGAAACTTCGAGACGGTCCTGTTATACCTGGACGATGTCATCGTCCACTCCAAGACCTACGAGGACCACCTGAAACACCTGGCAGAAGTGTTCGAAGCCCTGGCAAACTACGGCCTAAAGGTGAAACCCTCCAAGTGTCACCTCCTGAAACCAAGGGTGCAGTACCTGGGACACGTGGTGAGTGCTGACGGAGTGGCTCCCGACCCTGATAAGATCACCGCAATTAAGGAATGGCCAAGCCCCTCCAGCGTAAAGGAAGTGCGGCAGTTCCTCGGGTTGGTAGGCTACTACCGAAGATTCATTCCCAGTTTCACCAAAAAGGCAGCTCCTATGCAGGACCTCCTGATAGGTCAGTCCAGGAAGGCCAAGAACCAGAAGCCGCCCTTCAGATGGGAGAAGCTGGAAGAAGAGTCCTTCCGCCAGCTGAAGATGGCCCTCACGGGGGATGAAATCCTGGCGTACCCGGATTACAGCCAGCCCTTTATCCTCTACACCGACGCAAGTAACATCGGGCTAGGAGCCGTACTGTCCCAGATCCAGCAGGGAAAAGAACGGGTAATTGCTTACGCCAGCCGAAAACTGCGACCCACCGAAAGAAACCCTGAGAATTACAGCTCATTCAAGCTAGAGTTCCTGGCAGTGGTGTGGGCAGTCACCGAACGCTTTAGGCACTACCTCGCCTCTTCCCGGTTCACCGTGTACACGGATAACAACCCGTTGACACACCTGGATACGGCAAGACTCGGTGCCCTGGAGCAGAGATGGATGGCCCGCCTGTCCAACTATGAGTTCACGATCAAATACCGGGCAGGACGCTCCAATACCAACGTGGATGCCTTGTCCAGAATGCCAAACCTACCGGACGTAGGGGAAGATCCAGAGGAACTGGAAGAAGTTGAACTCCCCGCGTTCCACCGTCATGGGACTATCCAGTATTCCCACCATGTAAGGGGTAAGCAATCCGCTACGTTCAACCCCTTACCTCATTACAACTGGGCGGAAACGCAAGACAGTGACCCCGCCGTCCGACTGGTGAAGGAGATGCTGACTCAGCCAGATGCCCGCCTTGACCCAGACGCTCCGGAGGAGACCAAGCAACTGTGGGCTGAGAAGAGTCGACTGTTCCTTTACAAGGGGAAGTTGTGCCGCAGAATGGTTAACTCCCGGACGCATGAACTGATCTGGCAAGTAGTGGTGCCAAGAAGAGACGCGGCTATGGTACTGGAGGCATACCACGACGGAGCTGGGCACTTCGGATGGAAGAAGCTGGAGTTCCTGCTGCGCGGGCGGTTCCACTGGGTAGGCATGAGAGGAACCATCGAGAGGTGGTGCAGAGACTGTGGACCGTGCCACCTAAGAAGGAAGGACCGTGCCAGCCAGAAGACGCCCTTGCAGCCCATCATCACCCGACAGCCACTGGAACTGGTAGCCCTGGACCATGTGAAACTGGCTCCAAGCAGATCTGGGTATGTCTACGCCCTCACAATCGTAGATCATTACTCCCGGTTCCTGGTGGTGGTCCCGGTCAAGGACTTAACGGCTCAAACAGCAGCTAGAGCCTTCCAGCAGCACTTCTGCCGTCCACACGGATACCCAGAACAGGTGCTGACGGACCAAGGACCTGCCTTTGAAGCGGAAGTCTTCCAGGAGTTCTGCACTCTGTATGGCTGCCGGAAGATAAGAACAACACCCTATCATCTGCAAACCAATGGACTCTGTGAGAAAATGAACCAGGTGGTGATAGACCTTCTGAAAACATTGCCCCTGGAAGAACGCAATCTGTGGCCTGAGAAACTGCCTGATCTGGTGGACCTATACAACCACATCCCGGTAGGTTCTACCAACTGTACCCCGGCTTACCTAATGAGAGCAAGACCTGGTAAGCTCCCTGTTGATCTGGAGATGGGAGTCCTGACACCCGAGGACACTTCACCAGAAGCAGACTGGGACACAGAAAGGCAGCAGCAGTACCGGAAAGTACAGGAGAGCGTGGAGCGAAGTCTCTGTCAAGCTAGAGAGAGACAGGAGAAGACTTACAACCAATATGCTCTCGCTGTTCCCCTGGTACCTGGAGAGCAGGTCTTGAAGAGGAAGAGACGGCTCCACAAGTTGGACGACCAGTGGGAGAAGGACCCGTACACCGTACTGCCCTCAAGCCATGAGAACCCGAAAGTCTGCACAATCAGTAAGGACGGAGGAGAAACCACAGCCATTGTATCCCGAGATCACCTGAAGAAGTGTCCCGAACAGCTACGGGACCCTGAAGAAGAACAAGAAGACCCTCGACCCGCAGAGGAAAGGGAGGAGATGGTTAGTACTGTACTCGGAGACTTCCCTCGGTCTTGGACTCAAGTCAATGGCGCTGTTGTGGTACCCGTCCTCACCTTCCTCCAACCAGCATCGCAAGTACCTACGGAGAAACAGGTAGAGCTGGAAGAGCAGCCGGTCCAGGAGGCAGAAGACCCCACACAAGCAGACCAGGAGAATCAACCCTCTGCTTATAGTGAGCCTGCCATACCCCTAGTGAGCCAAAGAGCCCGTAGACAGCTGCCCAGTTTACCTTTGACAGCTCCTACATCTTGTAGCTCAGGACCAGTCAGTAAGCTCCGTAGGTCCACTAGAGCCACTAGAGGCCAGTTGCCCGTACGTTGGAGGATTTAAAGTGCTCAAACTGTTTTATTTGTATTTACCTGTTTATTGTTGCTTGTGAATAATGGTGTATTTCCAGTTATTTTATAGGTGTCGTTTAGGGATTATCCGGAATCCTTTGTACATATGTTTGGAGCGTAACCCAGGAATGGACTAAAGACTGTTAAGGACTCGGTGCAGGACAGACCCCTACCTGGTTACGGCTCCCTGTTCCTTGGTGAAATGAACACCCTTGTTTTCTTCAAAAACTGCACCCGGTTGCGGACACGCCGTGACCATCATAATGTGTTTTTCTTTATTGTGCTGTTTCTGTTTATACTTGTTATGTTTACAAAAATATGTTTAGTCCCGGAGTACTAAATTTTACTAGGGGGGAATGTGGCACCCCAGGGGTCTGGTTTCCACAGTAATAGCAATATTACATCTGAGAGCAGGTGGGAGGTCTCCTGGTCAGGAATCCTATGCATGCCACACCTCCTGCCCAGTCCTGGGAGGGGAAGAACTTCCCCTATATAAAACTGGGGCTGAGGCAGGGTTAGAGGAGAAGGAGAAGAAGAGGAGTCCCAGACAGAGACACAGTCTGGTCTGGAGAGGAGCAGCTATAGGAAAGAAAGATCAGGAGCTCTGTGGGAGCTGTGCTAAAAGAGATCAGGGGCTGGAAGCTGTAGAGCTCGCCCTGATTGAAGAGTTCTGACCGGACCCGGAGTCCGAGGCTGTGGGGACGAATCCTTACCCAGCAGCAGAAACCGACCGGCAGGGGATTTCAGGTCCTCTGGCCAAGAAACCCGAAGGCACGGTCACACGCAAGGGACCAGCACCGCCGTCGTGGAGCGGAAGCTACGAGAAGGCCCCGAGTCACCGGCCATACGGGTGAGCACCACACGGTACACTCAGGGACGTGGGCTACTTTTACCCGCCTCTAGCAAGGTAGCCAGAAGAGTACAATTAGTTGGGGAGGCCTACAACTCCGCCTGGCCAGGGGAGATCCTATCTGCTCACAGACTGACCAGGCCCCGATCGCTAGCCAGTAATCCGGGAGGGTCTACCTTTGCCGCCAGTAAAGACCCTGAACTACACCACACCATCTCTGAGTGGTTCCTGGTGCCTGCGTGCAACTCTGCTAACCCCATCATTCACGTCGGCTGCCCTGAGGCCATACCCCTCCCGTTGGGGGTTATACCATCCACGCTGCACAACCGTACCACCGGCCTCAGCGGTCTGCCCTGCAGCGGCGGTCTCATAACCGCATTCAACGAGTGGCGTAGTCGAGCAATATAACATCTTCTGACAAGCACTGCCACTTAGTTTGACTCCCTGGGCACGGACCGGGTCACCGCCACGAAACTACTACCCCTATCAGATCCGGCTCCGGGTAGGCCCCCGCGTGCGCAACGCTACTTGGCACAGGTCCAGGGGCGTGTCAAAAGTACTGACTTTAAAGGGAACCTGACAGGTGATACATGCTGCTCAAACCGCGGGCAGCATGTAACAGCCACTGGTTGTACAATCACATCCATATATGTTTATTATCTCAGCAACGCTGTGGCATTGAGAAGAGGCTTGCCAGTCACTGTTATCAGGAAGGGTTAAGCTACTGGGGACCCGCCTGTACCACTAGCCAATAACGCGGCTCGGTCCCTGATGGCCATTAAAAGTATGCGGCATTTCAGAGACAAACATACATGGCTGTAGTCATACAGCCAGTGCCTGATACATGCTAACTAGTGATGAGCAAGCAGGCTTGCTATTGCTTGGTGCCCGCCCGAGCATCTCACTGCTCGAGATGCTCCCTGCTCGCCGAGTATTTCCGGGTTGATTGGCGGGAGCTTGGGTCCCCTGCCTGCATGTTTGGTGCTCTTTACAGAGCCAATGAACATGCAAGGGTTGCCTGTCACACACTGTGATGCCGCAGCCATGTTTGTTGTGGCATTACAGTGATTGGCTGGCTGCACATTGTCATCAGGTCTATATCAGACCTGGCATCGCCGTGGTCGTCACAGTCACTCCGGAATCAGACAGTATAGGGAAAGGTGCTGCTGAGATAGGGAGAGATTTGCTTGTTTATTAGGTAGTGCAGGTAGAACATGTTACGGATCCGGGTGGTGGAACCTCTGCGTTGCGGTGCAAGGAGGGACCAGAGGGGCGTAACTAGGTATCAACTCGGACTGACCAAGGCCGTACGGCGGCTCAATCGACTCCGTGACCAGGGAAGGACCGAGCACAGGGACCAGGTGCTACTCTGGGGACCGACCTTGTATGAGAGCAGGTGACTCCCATGGGTCAGAAGGCAGGGACTCACTGGTACAGCAGATGCGCACGGCAGGCAGGCTGACGGGTGATCCGGGCAGACGGACTGGCAGGCACGGCAGGTAACAAGCAGGTGCTTCCAGGTAAGCAGACTGGCAGGCACGGCAGGTAACAGGCAGGAGACTCCAGGTAGGCTGGCTAGTAGGCACGGCAGGTAACAGGCAGGTGCTTCTAGGTAAGCGAGCTAGCAGGTAACAGGCAGGAGCCTCCAGGTAGACTGGCTAGTAGGCACGGCAGGTAACAGGCAAGTGCTTCTAGGTAAGCGAGCTGGCAGGCACGGCAGGTAACAGTCAGGAGCCTCCAGGTAGGCTGGCTGGTAGGCACAGCAGGTAACAGGCAGGTGCTTCCAGGTAAGCAGGCGGACAGAGCCCATAGACAGACTTGCGGACTGGACTGTAGACAGACTGTCGGGCTGGAGATAGACAAGCAGACGGACTGTACTTGTAGTCTGGCTGGCGGGCTGGACTAGTAGTCAGGCTAGCAGCGGGACCTGAGGGCTGAAGTAGAGTATCAAACACAAAGCTACAACCTTGCACGGGCACCTCCATATTGGAGGAGATGCCTTTTATAGGGGAAGTCCTCCGGCCATTGGCCAGGGACTTTTGAGTACGGCGCGCGTGGCCCCTTTAAGAAGGAGGAAGCGCGCGCACGCCCTAAGCACAGAGTCGGGGAGGCTGCGTGCACCAGCAGCAGCTGCAGGGAGGCCAGAAGACGCCGGAGCAGGACCGCGGCGGAAAGGGGGACGGCGTCTCTGCCGGGCAGGAGGCAGAGACGCCGATGCTACAGAACAGAAGTATATTACACATATCCATCTCAACAAACAGTCCTCCTGAGGACTAATCCATCTGCAGAGATATCAGGCAGGCAGTGTATATAGCAGACTAGGCCCAGGTCTCATGGGCCAAGATTAATTATTTTTTTGGATGTTAATCCTCATTATTTGGTTAAAAAGCAATCCAGAGAACACTGTTTTTCTGCGCCATTTGCTTGTTGGCACTTCAGAATACAGCCAGGTCCTTTCCATATTACAGCGCTAAAAATCCAACTTAATTTACTTATTTAAAACTGGTTTGTCCATCACACAGATTACATTTAATTGCGCTGAAAATATTGCCATTTCTGGCCTCCATTGAAATTTTGTTTCAGTGTGTCAGTGAAGCTATTGATACCAGTTTGCTGTTAAAAATAGTTACCTACAGGCTAGGTATGTAAAACTGTGTTTTCTTCGTCACACGGATCACATATACGTTTTCAGAAAATACTGCCATTTCTGGCCTCCATTAAAAATTTGTTTCAGTGTGCCAGTGAAGCTATTGACACCAGTTTGCTGTTAAAAATAGTTACCTACAGGCCAGCTATTCAAAACTATGGTTTGTCCGTCACACGGATCACATATAATTGCGCTGAAAATATTGCCATTTCTGCCCTCCATTGAAATTTTGTCTCGGTGTGTCAGTGAAGTTATTGACACCAGTTTGCTGTTAAAAATAGTTACTTACAGGCCAGGTATTTAAAACTGTGGTTTGTCCATCACACAGATCACATATAAGTTCGCTCCAAATTCAGCCATTTGTAGTGAGCATGGAAGATATTGTCCTCCATTTAAAATTGGCAAGGCACGTGGCAAGGGACGGGGAACTGGACATGATGGTGATGGTGCATGCAGAGGCCAAGGCTGTGGGCAAGCTGAAATTGTGCCACAACAAATACCCACATCTTCTCGCTCGACCTTCCTATCCCACTTAATAGGGGACCGCAGAACACCACTATTTAACACAGAGCATTGTGAAAAGGGTATTGATTGGATAGCACATAATGCTTCCAGTCACTTAGCTATGACCACCACCCTGTCTTCCACACGGTCAAGTCTCAGTAGCTGTGAGTCTGGACCGCATATTCCTCACCCTGAACCTCCTTCCTCCCACCATGCTGAGTGCCCAGAGACAACTGTTTCCACACTTGGACACTTTTCCATTTATAGATTCGGGCCTCTCACCCGGTCCACTTGAAGCGGGGAAAGAGGAAATCACATGTAGCAATCCCCAAATATTTGAGCAGCCATGGTCCCATGAAGGCGACGGTGGGAAAGTGTCACAAGAGGTGGACTATGATGATGAGACACAATTGCCAGAAAGTCAGGAGGAGGACCAGGATGCGGAAGTGGAAGACGAGGTGGTGGATGATATAGTAACTGACCCAACCTGGCAGGAGGACATGCAGAGCAAGGACAGCAACACACAGGGGGAGGGAGGCAGAGCACCCCAACAGGCAGGAAGAAGCAGTGTGGTGGCCGCAGACAAAAGGCAGGCAACCGTTTCCCGTAACACCAACACGAAGGAAGTTGCCAGTACGACTGTTAGGTCTTCCCGAGTCTGGTTGTTTTTTAAAGACTCTACTGATAAACCCAAATGCACCTTTTTACACCCACACATGAGTATATGCTTCCTGATTTTGGATATTTGCTCTTGTCCTCCTCCTTCTCCTCATCCTCATCCTCCACCACCATATCACCAGGGTGACCGTGGTCCGTGATGCAACACCCACATAATTTTTTAAATGGTGTTTATGATGCCCGTAAAAAATTTTTTTTTATACAGTATGTTCATGTATACCCCCCAGGGTTAAATGTTTGTCAGCCAATACACTTAGTGCATGGGCATTACAAGTATAGGAGACTCGCTCCTTTCTAATGGGAACATTTTTTTATGAGGCCTTCTATGTCTCTTCCAAGGGGCATTGGAGTGCCTCCCAGTTTTTGGCAACCTTTGTATTCACTGCATAGGCAAACACAATGGGAAACCCACTTCCTAATAATGGGAACATTGTTTTCAGGAGGCCATCTGACCTCCACGTCTCTTCCAAGGTGCATTGGAGTGCCTACAAATTTTTGGCAGCTTTTGCATTCACTGCATAGGCAAACACTATGGGAGACCCACTTCCTAATAATGGGAACATTGTTTTTAGGAGGCTCTCCGACCTCTATGTCTATTCCAAGGGGCATTGGAGTGCTTCCAATTTTTTGGCAACCCTTGCATTCACTGCATAGGCAAGCACAATAGGAGACCCACTTTCTAATAATGGGAACATTGTTTTCAGGAGGCCCTCCTCTAAGTCTCTTCAAAGGGGTATTGGGGTGCGTCCAAATTTTGGGCACCCCTGCCACTCACTACATGCACAATAACAGTATAGGAGACCCATTTGTCACGGTTGAAAGCAATGCAAAAGTGAAAAAATGCATCAAAAACGCTACGTGTGAACATAGCCCAAGATGTTGAGGAGTATTTTTGTTTTTGATTATTTATTTTGCCTTATATACAAGTTATTACCCTGGAAAGGATGTTCCTTAACATATTTCCCAGGAAAATCCATTTTGGTTTTGTTTTAGTATGTTTTATTGTGAGTCCATAAAAGTGGCGTAATACCTCTGACAACGTTGTTGACAGCAGTGACCTGGGAGTCGGAAATGCTTCCAGGGGTCTTCCCCATGCTGTTTCCATGTCATTTGAGCTCTGTTCCCATCGATTTGGGCAATTTTTAAGTCCTTTGCAGACCGCCGGGGGGAGCCGCCAGAAAAATGCTCGAGTTTCCCATAGACTTACATTGGGCTCGTTGCTCGGGTCGAGTACCCGAGCATTTTAGTGCTCGCCCATCACTAATGCTGACCATGGTTTGGGCAGCATGTATCAGCTGACAGGCTCCCTTGAATCCTATAGAAATGTTGTAGAAGGACCTAAAGCAAGTAGATCATGGGAGAAAACCCACAAGCATACAAGAGGTGAAGTTATTTTGTAGTGAGGAATGAGCTAAAACTCCTCCAAGACAATGTGCAGAACTAATCAACAATGACTATAAACATGTAGCTGTAGTTATTACTGCACAAGGGGGTCACACATGATTTCACTCTGTAAGCATAGGTTCACATACTTTTGCCACTCAGACATGTAATTTTGGATCATTTTCCTTATTTAAACAAATGACAAAGTCTAATATTTTTGACTCAGTTGTTTGATTTGGTCCTCTTTATCTACTTTTAGAACTTGTAGTTTTAGGTCAAATTTATGCAGAAATATGGAAAATTCTCTAGACATACTCCCTAAGAGTCAATAAATGTTTAAGAATAGGACAAAAAAGCACAAAAAAAGAAAAATTGCATTGAATTATAGAATTATATATATGAGGAATTTTAAACCTTGGGACAATTAAATTATTTACTCCTTGCTTCACTTAACTTTATTGGCAACGATTATTTAGATGTGACCATGTCGAGACTAATTTCTGGAAAGGCATTCTAAGCTTAGGCCTGACGCATTACAATAATTAAAGACGTGGGAGAAAACAAAGATACACGGAACAGAAGACATGGCACGCATACAAAGAGGTACTTTCTTTTATCAAATTGAAAGGAAAGTTAATGCTGGCAGAACTTTCCAATTTATTTTTATATTTCCATTGGCAGCTTTTATTGCTCGCTCCTGACATTTGAATCAATAATAAAACGTACAGTGGTGCTGTGTTTAAGTGCGGCTTTGCTGGAAGGAAAGAAGACTGGAACATTACTTAATTCTTATGCAATTATGAACTTAAAGAGACACTCCATTGGAAATGTTTTCGATAAATTGGACTCCACCCTAAATCACTTATAACTTATCTTTGACCTTTCAAGAGAAAATGTGTACAAAGAGGTATATTCCGATAGAAAGTTTTAAATGTGCTGTCCCATGATTAAATGTAAAGTTTTGTCGGTTAGAAAACTCAAAACAGATTTTTTTAGAATTGGAAAAATTTAAAGCAAATAACATTAATTTACATTAATAACATTTTCAAGTATACTGTGCAAACAGTAGAAAGTACAGTAGAAGAACCTCCATTCCCCTGATTCAGAGGTGCTTACATAAGGATACTGTCACGATTCTGTTGTCAGATTAACTGGGACCAGGGGCTCCTTCCCTGTCCCTAATGCTAGGGGCACCCTAGCTATCCCTGCTCCCCGGATTACTTCTGATGGTGAAGATGCTGGGTCCACGTACCTTGCTGAACTCCTGAATCAGCCATATTTCTGTCCCCCTCCCCCACCCAGGGAAGTGGGGACGAATAGTTTGTATACACAAACCAGACAAATAAGGAAGGACCTACAGGGATAAATGAAAATACCAATCTTGCAAATATGAACTCACAGACAACAGAGAGGAACACCAGGGAGAAAAGGACTGCAAACTAAATAGGCGAGGATGAGGATTTGTACACAGGCGAAACACCTAGCAATTAGTCAAAGATAAACACTCCAAATGCTTCTACCAAATACATACTTCTCCACTCCTCACCAGGCAGTACAAGACTAAACACTGGCAATCCAGATTGCAAGAGGCGAGTATATATAGGAGAGAGGAGTGGCATATACTGAACAGCTGAGATCATCCAATCTGGGAAGCTTCAGAGACTCCAAGCTGAACAGATTAACCCCTGCACTGCTAGCAAAAACCTGCATCATTTAATAAGAAGGAGAAGTGCTTCTGATCAGTGCGGAAGTATGTGATATCAGACGCTGCGCTCATCTGGGCCCTCTCTGTCGCTTTACACCCATGACAGTACCCCCCCTTCTAAGAGGGACATCTGGAACCTCAAGGCCGGGTTTATCAGGGAGTGCCGCGTGAAAGGACTGGATCAACCTGATCACATAGACATCAAATGCTGGTACCCACATCCTCTCTTCAGGATCCTAATCCTTCCAGTGGACCAGATACTGAAGAGACTGATGAACCAAGCGAGAATTCACAATCTTAACTATCTGAAACTCGAAATTCCCATCAACAATGACTGGAGATGGAGGTGGTGATGGTTCAAAAGACGCAACGAATTTTTTGAGCAAAGACTGGTGAAACACATTATGAATCCTAAAAATAGGTGGCAAAGCAAGGCAGAATGCTACAAGATTGACAGCGGCCACAATCTTATAAGGACCGATGAACCTGGGATCCAGTTTCCAAGAAAAGACCTTTTAACTAGTGTTGAGCGAGTATGTTCTATTAACCCTTTCGGCGAGTATGCTCGGGCCGAGCTCCGAGTATTTATAGCTGCTCGGTGATATGGTTGAATCGCTTCCGTGTGCATGATTTGCAACTGTTTGACAGTTTTATTACATGTGAGGAATGTCTGTTTCTTACACAGTTGCAAATCATGCACACGGGAGCGATTCAACCATATCACCGAGCAGCTATAAATACTCAGAGCTCGGCCCGAGCATACTCAGACAGAACATACTCGCTCAACCCTACTTTTAACTTAATGTTCCTCGAGGACAACCACACTAAATCACCAACACACAGGTCCGGACAGATCAAGCGTCTGCGATCAGCCACACTCTTATATTTGGACTCCATCTTCTTCAAATTATTAATAAACCCTTTCCACACAGACGTAATAGGTGATGAAAACCATTCCTCCTCAGGTATTCCTGAAGAATGATTCCTTTTAAAAGAGCTGAACTGAGGATGAAACCCGAAGGCCCCGAAGAACGGGGACTTACCAGTAGACTCATGACAGCGGTTATTCACCTCAAATTTAGCTAGAGGTAAGTAAGTAACCCAATCCCCCTGATTCTCAGACAAAAAAAAATCCCATGATAACTCTCAAGATTCTGGTTAACGCATTCAGTTTGCTCACTAGACTGTGAATGAAAAGCTGAGGAAAATGACAGATGGATCCCCAACCGAGCGTAAAATGCTTTCCAGAATCTGGAAATAAATTGCACCCCCCGGTCCGAAACAATATCGGTAGGAATCCCATGTGATCTCACAATTGCTTTGATGAAAATTTGCGCCAAGGTCTTAGCAATGAAATGAGACATCTTGCTGAACTTGTCCACTAGGACCAAAATAACTGTATTACCTGCAGATACGGGTAAATCAGTAATGAAATCTACTGATAAATGAGTCCAAGGTCTACTGAGAATCGCCAATGATTGGAGAGATCTAGACGGACGAGTATGAGGGGTCTTAGAACGTGCACGCACACTACAGACAGCTACATACTCCAGAACATCCCGATGCACCCCATACCACCAAAAACGTTGGGTGAGGAGATCTGTGGTGGCATTACTACCAGGGTGTCCATACAAGACCGAATCATGATGTTCACTTATAACTTTAAGACGAGATTCACAGGTATGAACAGTTTACCTAAAGGACAGGCAGCCGGGGCATCCCTCTAAGCCTATACAAACTGATTGTCAAGGTAAGAACTTTTAGCAGCAATAACTACTCCTTTCTGTAGTATAGGAACTGCTTCACAATTATCTTCACCCCCAGGAAAACAACGGGATAAGACATCCACCTTAACATTCTTATTCCTATATGTCACGAAAAAGTTGAATCTGGTGAAGAAAAAAGACCACCTTGCCTGTCTAGGCGTCAGACACTTAGCAGATCCTAAATATAACAGATTTTTATGATCAGTGATTACCATGACTGGATGAACTGCCCCTTCCAGAAAATGATGCCACTCTTCAAAAGCCCACTTAATTGACAAGAGTTCCCTGTTACCAGTGTCATAGTTTTTCTCAGCAGATGATAGTTTCTTAGAAAATTATGCAAAAAAAATAACCTAGAAACCTAAACCGAGAACATGCATTTTTCTGGTTTGACAAATAATTTATTGTCTCTGAGTATCTGAAGGACCTGCCTAACATGTACCTGATGTGACTCGAGGTTAGGCGAATAAATCAAAATGTCATCAAGGTAGATCACAACAAACCTACCTGCAAGGTGACTAAAATGTCATTAACAAAGTCTTGAAAAATGGCGGGAGCATTAGTCAACCCAAATGACATCACAAGGTTTTCATAGTGTCCATCAGGTGTATTGATGGGAGTCTTCTACTCATCCCCCTCCTTGATGCAAATGAGATTATAAGCCCCCTTGAGAGACAGTTTAGAAAACCATTTTGCTCCCACAAACTGATTTAAGAGGTCTGGGATGAGAGATAGAGGATATGGATCCCTGACTGTAATCCGATTGAGTTTGCGAAAGTCTAGGCAAGGGCGTAACCCCCCCGTCTTTTTTCTTGACAAAGAAAAACCCTGCAGTAACAGGAGAGGAAGAAGGTCTGAAGGACCCTTTGCCAAACTTTCAATGATATAGTTCTTCATGGCCTGCCTCTCTGGACCAGTGATACTGTATAACCTGATCTTTGACAGCTTGGCCCCAGGAAAAAGATTAACGGCGCAATCATCAGGATGACCTGGAGGAATTTCCTGACACCCCTGTTCCGAAAACACATCCCCAAAGTCAGACAGGTATTCAGCAAATAACATTAATTTACATTAATAACATTTTCAAGTATACTGTGCAAACAGTAGAAAGTACAGTAGAAGAACCTCCATTCCCCTGATTCAGAGGTGCTTACATAAGGATACTGTCACGATTCTGTTGTCAGATTAACTGGGACCAGGGGCTCCTTCCCTGTCCCTAATGCTAGGGGCACCCTAGCTATCCCTGCTCCCCGGATTACTTCTGATGGTGAAGATGCTGGGTCCACGTACCTTGCTGAACTCCTGAATCAGCCCTATATCTGTCCCCCTCCCCCACCCAGGAAGTGGGGAGGAATAATATATGTGTATACACTAACCAGACAAACAAGGAAGGACTTACAATCAAGGATGAATGAAAATACCAATCATAAAAACCTGCACTCACAAATAACAGAGAGGAACACCAGGGAGAAAAGGGAGGGAAATTAAATAGGAGAGGATGAGGATTTGCAGCCAGCCGAAACACCTAGCAACAGTCAAAGATATACACTCCAAACACCTCTACCAACAACCAACTTCTCCACTCCTCACCAGGCAGTACAAGACTTAACAATAGCAATTAAGACTGCCACAGGCAAAAGCTGGGAAGCTTCGGAGACTCCAAGCTGAACAGATTAACCCCTGCACTGCTAACATAAATCTGCACCATTTAATATGACAGAGAAGTGCTTCAGATCAGTGCAGGAGAACATGAAATTAGATGCTGCGGTCTCCTGGCACCTCTCTGTTGTGGAAAACCTGTGACGGATACCCTCCCCCCCTCAAACTGGCAAATATACACAAACATATATGACATATAGTCAGTATATCCTGTCACAAGAGGTAAGCAGATAGTTTGAAAGTCAAATTTGCAGACTTCACCGAATTTCTCTCCAAATTTTAATTTGCGTCACTTGAATTTGCTGCAAATCACAATACTAAAAAGTCTCTAATTGCCCAGAAATTATGGGTATAACACTCTAAGTTATCTTAGCAGTGTATTGAACCTGTTTTGAGCCCGTCTTACAATGCAGGAAGCACACTTTCTGTGACACACAAGCCTTGGATTCAGAATTTTGTTTTAGTAGCAAAATTAGCACTGAGGGGTTTAATACTGCCCTCCTTGTTTGCACTGTGAAGAATAAATAAAGGCTTTTTTAAGGTGCTGGTACTGCAATATGTCACAGCAATCAATTTACAGACACATAGAGTGACTAATTATACAGGTAAAGCAATTCCCTATGCATCACTTGAATCTTTGGATTATTATTCACAGGCTGAGACTATCAGTCTCATTTTTAGCTTCAACATTGCAGTACTATATCACAATTAGATTAGGTCTTTTCTATCCCAAGGTGGAATGAGCTGTACGGTCTGACCTACTATCCGTACAATGTATAAGTGATAAACATAAAATGGCACTTCTTGGCAGATCTTCATTTTTTATATTGGCTGTGATTTTTCCCTGGATTGGCTGCTCTAGACATGTGATGTGATAGATGGAAGTCATTATAAAGAAGCCCATGCAACCACACCTTATGTCATTAGCCCATTTTCTGAGTCTTCAGTATTTTATGAAATGGCCAATGGCATTTTCCTTTTTCCTGTGGTCCTTGCAAATAGAATCACAGAGAGTTAGAATTCATGGGACCTGCATATTTCAGGAAATTCAACTCAAATTTGATCCTCCGTTGCTCATGCTGGCTATCTCTACCTGTCACTATTCATAACATTCATTGTTTATCATAAGTCAAGGAACACGTAATAGAGAATGAAGAATCACTTATCAGGATCTTTATTATCTTTTCCACACAAAGCTGGATATTGAGTTCCACAAAGAACGACACAGATCCCTTATAACATTGTCCTATATACCTCCAATCTGTACACCGAATTATGGCATTAAAGACGAACCCAACAAGCATTTTCCAGTGATGAGGAAAGCCAGGGATGTCTAGCCACAGAGCTTTTAAAATTTAAGTGGGGCTTGTCTATTGAAGTATATTTCCTTTTATAAGGATACAATGCCATTAAAGGAGTTTCTCATCCCCAAAATGCTAATTAAACCACTTACACATGTATATGCAAAATTTACGAAGGGAAAAAAAGGGAGAGTCAGTTCACCAATTGCCTGAACACCTGCAGTCAAAGCTAGGTATTATCGCGCGAAAATGCCAGAGTCAATGCTTCATAGGAAAAGCCGAAGAAAATAGAAGGTCCAGTGATGAAGAAAAATAACATTAAAGCTTCACATAGTACCATGATTAAGGCTTTATGCCGAAACAGGTAGGCCTGATGTCCTATGTGGATTAGCACGTTTTTTTGCATTGAATCATGTTTTTTTAACAAACTTTAATAAATGTGAAGTTTTACTATTATTTTCCTCCATCGCTGAACCTTCTATTTTCTTTGGGCTTACACAGGTATGTAGTGGACTCAGCCTTGACAAAAATCATACATTTAGTGCTTTAGGTGGCAGAAAAAAAAATATTTATTTCATATGCAAATGAGGGGGCTTTGTCTGTGGCCACCGCTCAGGACTGTACTGCAGGCAGGAGCCAGTGATAGTCTCTCTATTGCTTATGATATTGTTAAAAGTTCATCCATCATGCAGACATTGCATCACTGGGTACTGAAATATGAAAGGCAGTGTTTCTAATATCTAATACCTCACTCCAAAAGCAGCTAAGGTGTGTATGCGTCCAAAACATATAGAGAATTGTCAAATTGGTCAGGAACACATATTAGACATTTAGAGTTGGTCTGCTGGCCAGCCTTGAGCAATATCCACATGGTTTTATATACTCTGTAAGATATTGTTGTGACAAGCTGGTTATATCACTAAGATCATTTCGATACAGTGTCTAGGTTATTTTCCTAGTTGTCATTTGTAATTGAGCTTAGGCCTGTTTCCTTTTTGGTTAAGGTCTGTATAAGACATTTTATCAAATAGTTTAGGCACAAATGAAATAAGACCAGACAAGTTACAGTCTGTACCCAATTTGTCTGTTGCGTTATCTTCAGAAATTTCTATTGGTAAAAGTGCTGAAGAGACAAAAATAATTCAGAAGGCAACATCTGAGAAATCGTGGTGATGTCCGCTGTCCCACAAGGCTTTAAAAACTCGAAGATAGGTGAACCCACAAGACTATGGTTATCCCAGATTGACATAAAGATGGTACAGCCAACAATATCTCTGAGTGACTTCAGTTTCTTCCATATTTTATGTTATCAAATTTGTCCGCCCCGAATGCAGACAACAAGGATTCCTACTATGTGTCTAAGTTGATAGATCTTTCTGGAAATGCCTCGATTCAGTCTCTGAAAAGTAGGCATTGAGATGCCAAATAGTATAGCCAGTTGCTTCGTACAGCCAGCCCAATGGAGTAGCCTGGGATGCCAGTGCTCTGGGCAAGGCAAGAATTCTGTAGACTGAAAAAAAGATAATTAGCTCATAGTAACATAGTAACATAGTAACATAGTTTGTAAAGCCGAATAAAGACTTGCGTCCATCAAGTTCGACCTGTTAGTTCTGTAATTGCTAAAGTTGATCCAGAGGAGGGCAAAAACCCCAAATGATTTGGCCAATCTTCACCTGAGGAAAAATTCCCTCCCGACTCTGAAACCAGCAGTCAGAATAAATCCCTGTATCAACCTACTATTTTATTTTATTTTTAAGTATATGTTGAAATCTGCCTGGTATCTAGAAATGCATCCAGTCCCCACTTGAACTGGTGTAGTGAATCCGACATTACCGTCTCCTCACTCAGTGAATTCCATATTCTCACTGCTCTTACCGTAAAGAACCCCTTCCTATGCTGATGCTGAAACCTTTTCTCTTCCAGTCTTAGTGAATGCCCTCTTGTTACCGTAATATCCCTCCTTTTGAACAAATCCCGGGCAAGGTCTCTATACTGTCCTCTAACATATTTGTACACATTTATTATGTCCCCCCCTCAACCTTCTCTTTTCCAGGCTGAATAGTCCTAGTTTTGCCAACCTCTCTGGGTATTGCAGTCCCTCCATTCCCTTTATTAATTTTGTTGCCCTCCTTTGTACCTTTTCAAGCTCATTTATATCCTTTCTATATATTGGGGCCCATAACTGAGCACAGTATTCCAAGTGTGGTCTGACCAGTGCTTTGTACAGTGGAAGAACAATGTTCTCATCCTTTGCAGCTATACCTCTTCTGATACATCCCATTACCCTGTTTGCCCTTACAGCAGCGGCCTGACTTTGGGCACTCCAATTTAGTTTGCTATCAATCAAGATGCCCAAGTCCTTCTCCATCTCTGAATTCCCCAATGATTTCCCATTCAGTGAGTACTAGTGACTTCCATTTTTCCTTCCCATATGTATGACCTTACATTTCTCCTCGTTAATAGAGATGAGCGTTGTTCTACTCGAACTGTTCGCCAATCTCAAATTCGAGGTGTTTTGGGCGGTGTTCGAGCCGTTCGGCGAACACGAACGATTTGAGAAAAATTCGGCTGTTCGAGGCTATGTTCGATAACTGTTCGTGCACCAAAATCATAACTGGATTTTTTCTCAGTAATGATGAAAATTAATGTTAATACGCAGTTTGAGTGTACAGCGGGGTGGGGGGAGGGGCAGGGGATGGATCTCTGCAGGAATAATGAAGATCTCCATTTTTTTTCTCTTTCCCGCATTTGCAGTGGGGAGGTGCAGTCTGTCAGCCTATCAGCAGCGCACACACGGAGCGAACTGCTGTTTTTCACACAAGCAAGGGCATGTGTCATTGACAGTGTATGTCACATGTCCTTACCCTATAAGACCAAGCCATTTTCCCCGTCGCCACCATTTTCTCACTGCTGCAGCTGCGTGTTAGACGGCACCGCTGTTGCTGTGTGCGCTATACCTTGTTAATTTCAAGCCAATTTTCGCACAAATCTACAGATAGCTTGGGAGTAGGGAATAGTTGTGATTGCAGTCCTTTTAAGGACTAGGTTACAGCATTTCCTACGACTTTTATCAGGCAGGTCTGTGCTCTTAAATAGATAGATTGTGGGAGTAAAGACTAATTGTAATTGCAGTCCTTTTCAGGACTAGGTTACATCAGTTCCTATCAGTTTTTGCCAGGCAGGTCTGTGGAAGTGCTGTGCAAGTTTTTTTCACAGCATTTGGCTGAATCTAGCAAAGCTAATCCTTTTTGGCCTATTGCAGAGTGTGTTAGTCAGTGGAGTAGCCTATCTGTGTTGCAAGATATACCACCTGTGTATAGAATACCAATTTTTTTACTGCACCTAGTGAAGTAAAATCTTTTGGGCATAGCATCATTCTATTAGTCCATCTATACTGACCTCAGGTTGCAAATTGAATATAATTTTTTTCTGCATCTAGCTCTGAAAAAATATTTGGGCTTCTAGCAGTGTGTGGGACTTGTTCTATTAGTCCATCTATACTGACCTCCATCAGGTTGCATACTGAATATAATTTTTTTCTGCATCTACCTCTGAAAAAATATTTGGCCTTCTAGCAGTGTGTGGGACTTTCTCTATTAGTCCATCTATACTGACCTCCATCAGGTTGCAAACTGAATATATTTTTTTTCTGCATCTACCTCTGAAAAAATATTGGGCTTCTAGCTGTGTGTGGGACTTGCTCTATTAATCCATCTATACAGACCTCCATCAGGTTGCAAACTGAATATATTTTTTTCTGCATCTACCTCTCAAAAAATATTGGGCTTCTAGCTGTGTGTGGGACTTGTTCTATTAATCCATCTATACAGACCTCCATCAGGTTGCAAACTGAATATAATTTTTTTCTGCATCTAGCTCTGAAAAAAATAGTTGGCCTTCTAGCAGTGTGTGGGACTTTCTCTATTAGTCCATCTATACTGACCTCCATCAGGTTGCAAATTAAAAATAATTTTTATCTGCATCTAGCTCTGAAAAAATATTTGGCCTTCTAGCAGTGTGTGGGACTTTCTCTATTAGTCCATCTATACTGACCTTCATCAGGTTGCAAATTAAAAATAATTTTTATCTACATCTACCTCTGAAAAAATATTTGGGCTTCTAGCTGTGTGTGGGACTTGTTCTATTAGTCCATCTATACTGACCTCCATCAGGTTGCAAACTGAATATAATTTTTTTCTGCATCTAGCTCTGAAAAAATATTTGGCCTTCTAGTAGTGTGTGGGACTTTCTCTATTAGTCCATCTATACTGACCTCCATCAGGTTGCAAATTAAAAATAATTTTTATCTGCATCTAGCTCTGAAAAAATATTTGGCCTTCTAGCAGTGTGTGGGACTTTCTCTATTAGTCCATCTATACTGACCTCCATCAGGTTGCAAATTAAAAATAATTTTTATCTGCATCTACCTCTGAAAAAATATTTGGGCTTCTAGCTGTGTGTGGGACTTGTTCTATTAGTCCATCTATACTGACCTCCATCAGGTTGCAAACTGAATATAATTTTTTTCTGCATCTAGCTCTGAAAAATTATTTGGCCTTCTAGCAGTGTGTGGGACTTTCTCTATTAGTCCATCTATACTGACCTCCATCAGATTGCAAATTAAAAATAATTTTTATCTGCATCTAGCTCTGAAAAAATATTTGGCCTTCTAGCAGTGTGTGGGACTTTCTCTATTAGTCCATCTATACTGACCTCCATCAGGTTGCAAATTAAAAATAATTTTTATCTGCATCTAGCTCTGAAAAAATATTTGGCCTTCTAGCAGTGTGTGGGACTTTCTCTATTAGTCCATCTATACTGACCTCCATCAGGTTGCAAATTAAAAATAATTTTTATCTGCATCTATCTCTGAAAAAATATTTGGGCATCTAGCTGTGTGTGGGACTTGTTCTATTAGTCCATCTATACTGACCTCCATCAGGTTGCAAACTGAATATAATTTTTTTCTGCATCTAGCTCTGAAAAAATATTTGGCCTTCTAGTAGTGTGTGGGACTTTCTCTATTAGTCCATCTATACTGACCTCCATCAGGTTGCAAATTAAAAATATTTTTTATCTGCATCTAGCTCTGAAAAAATATTTGGCCTTCTAGCAGTGTGTGGGACTTTCTCTATTAGTCCATCTATACTGACCTCCATCAGGTTGCAAACTGAATATATTTTTTTTCTGCATCTACCTCTGAAAAAATATTTGGGCTTCTAGCTGTGTGTGGGACTTGTTCTATTACTCCATCTATACTGACCTCCATCAGGTTGCAAATCGAATATAATTTTTTTCTCCATCTAACCCAGCCAATAGTTTTGGCCTAATACCACAGTTTGGCCACTCAGCTCTGCTCGGTTCCCATCCATTGTTTTTTTGTGCAAACAACTCCAGAGTTGTGAATTAGTTAACCACCAAAATGAGTGGAAAAAGGCCTGCTGCTGGTGGAAAGGAGAATAGGCGTGTTGGGAAGGGGAAAAAAGGTTGTGTCCGTGGGGTAGGTGTTAAAGCAACAGTAACATCTGCAGAAGAAAGACCATCTTCCAGCCAAACTAAAATGTCTACTTCTTTTAGCGGACAATGTGATAAGATCCCTTTCTTACGGCCACGCCAATCGCTACAAATTCCAGATGAGGCACAAAAACAGCAGGTGCTTCAACGGATATCAAGTGCTCCTTTAAGTGGGCTCTCCTCCACATCAACTTCAACATCACAAATACTCCAGTCCTCAAAGGTGTCACCCCAATCGCACTTGCTTCCTCACAGCTCCCAAATCTCCAGCTGCCCGTCTGAGTATGAGGTAGAACAGATGGTTGAGTCTGCAGAGCTGTTTACTCATACTATAGCCTGGGAATCAGAGGTCGACTCCAGCGCTTCTGTGAATCCAGACGAGGAAATGATCTGCACTGATGCCCAGAATCTTTATCAGTCGGATCCAGGACCAGACGCAGAAGGTTCTGACCATAATGTAGACCCTCATTCCCAAACTGTAACTCCTGTTGGTGGAGACAATGAGGAAGACGATGATGAGACTCAAATACCTGATTGGAGCGACAACTTTAGTTTTTTGTCAGGGCAGGAACAGGTTGGCTCTGAGGACGACGGGTGTGATAACGCACAGGGTGATGATGATGAGGTTGGAGATCCCACTTACTGTCAACCCACAGTCAGCCAAGAGATGAGGTCAGCAGAGGAGGTGGAGGAAGATGCTAGTGACGACGAGGTCAGGTTGCGCCTTCCTGGACAGAGACATAGTACTGGAAGCACGTCAACAACTGCATCCTCAAACACAACTCTGCCTCTCACCACAAGTCGTGGTGGCTCTTCAGGTCGCATGGGTGCTAAGCCTTGCATAGCCTGGGCATTTTTTCAGATCGATAAAGATGACCCAACTCGTGTTATCTGTAACATTTGTCAGCAAAAGCTAAGTAGAGGCCAAAAAATACATAGTTTGAGTACTTCATGCATGAACCGGCACATGGACATGAAGCATAAGTTGCAGTGGGAAGCTCACTGTGCTACAATGCGGCCTAGCCGGCCGGGCCAACCACCGTCTGCCATATCTTGTGCATCCGCGGCCTCTTCATCCTCTGTTACTGGCGGGACAGCAGTCACACCTGTTTTGGGGCGCAGACCTGCCACCTCTTTACCCGCAACAGCCAGTGTGATTGGCAGGTCATCATTTTCTTTGGAGGTGGTAACACCAGCTGGTGTTGAGCGCTGTCCGACATCGATAGCACCACCTTTGGATCAAGGCAACCTAACATGTCCGCCTGCATCTTCCTCACAGACCGGCAGTTTGCCGGGAACACCCTTATCAACCCCGTCTAAGCACAATAGCCAGCCCTCGGTCCCTCAGATGTGGACAAGTAAAAGACCATTTCCTCCTAGCCATGAGAAAGCTAAGAGGTTGAATTTCACCATCTGCAAGCTCTTGGCTACAGAAATGCTGCCTTTCCGCCTGGTGGACACAGAGGATTTTCGAGACCTTATGTCCGTCGCAGTGCCCCAGTACCAGATGCCCAGTCGGCACTACTTCTCAAAGAAAGGTGTGCCTGCGCTCCACCAGCATGTCGCACACAACATCACCGCTTCTTTGAGAAACTCTGTGTGTGACAGGGTGCATTTCACCACAGACACTTGGACGAGTAGGCATGGACAGGGGCGTTACATGTCGCTGACTGGGCACTGGGTAACTATGGTGACAGCAGGACAAGGGGCTGCTGTCCAAGTCTTGCCGTCCCCACGAGTTGTGCGTCAATCCTCTTTATCTCAAAGTTCCTCCACTGCTTCTGCCTCCTCAACCTCCTCTCGGTCTTCCACCTGCACCCAAAGCCTGTCTGGTCATGCCACAAGCTTTCTAACTGCGCAGAAGGGATCCTGCACACCTCCTTACTATGCTGGCAGTAGGGCTCAACGTCATCAGGCGGTTTTTACTTTGAAATGTCTGGGAAATGTGAGTCACACAGCTGAGGAGTTGTGGTCAGCTCTGGAGAACCAATTTCATGAATGGTTGTCTCCACTGGACCTGAAACCTGGGAAGGCCATGTGCGACAATGCTGCAAACCTGGGTGCGGCCCTTCGCCGGGGCAATGTCACACACGTGCCTTGTAAGGCTCACGTGTTGAACCTGGTTGTCCAGCAATTTTTAGCCCACTATCCCAGACTAGATGGCCTTCTGCAGAGGGCACGGTCGTTGTGTGCTCACTTCAGCCGTTCGCATCCCGCGGCTCAGCGACTTACATCTCTACAGAAGTCGTTGGGCCTGCCACTTCACCGGCTAAAATGCGATGTGCCTACCCGGTGGAATTCAACTCTGCACATGTTGCAGCGACTGTGGCAGCACCGACAAGCCCTGGTGCAATACGTTCTGACATATAGCCTGGGCCAACGAGATCCAGAGGTGGGGCAAATCACGCTGGAGGAGTGGTCTCAGATCAGGGACCTATGCACCCTTCTGCACAGTTTTGAAATGGCGACGAAGATGTTTAGTGCTGACGATGCCATTATCAGCATGACTATTCCGGTGATTTACATGCTGGAGCACATGTTAAACAGAATTCGGAGTCAGGTGGTGGCACAAGAGGAGGTGGAGGAAGTAGAGGAGGAGGAGTTGTATGCGGAAGGGCTAACATCTGCAAGGTCCAGACGGTCGGCAGCACCAAGGCGGCAGGCATGTGAGGGTGGGGGAGATGGTTTTACCAGGGCGCATGGTAGCAGCCAAACTAGTGAGGAAGGTGCAGGAGCCCAGGAAGAAGTGGAGGACGAACTGATGGAAGACTCATCAGATGAGGGAGACCTTGATCACATTTCTGTTGTGCGAGGTTGGGGGGAGAGGACAGAGGAAGGAAGCATGATTGTTACCTCGCCACCAACACAACAGGGACTTGGTGCTCCTGGATGCGCAACACACATGAGTGCCTTCTTGCTGCACTACCTGCAACATGACCCTCGAATTGTGAGAATTAGAAATAATCCTGACTACTGGGTTGCCACACTGTTAGATCCCCGGTACAAAAGTAAATTTGCCGAAATTATTCCTGCCATAGAAAGGGATGCAAGAATGCAGGAGTATCAGCAGAGACTGTTGCAGAATCTTACATGTGCTTTTCCACAAAACACCAGTGGTGCATGTAGTGAATCTCACAGTTCCAACTTGCCAACCGTGGGACCGTCAAGTGTTCAGCACTCAAACCGTAACAGAACCACAGTATCTGCTGGTAACATCAATTTTGCGGAATCATTTCACCACTTTTTTAGCCCATCCTTTGCAAGGCCACAGGAGACAAGAAGTCTGACACATAGTCAACGCCTAGAGACGATGGTACAGGAGTATCTCCAAGTAAACATTGAAGCCATGACTGTGTCACTGGACCCTTGCTCTTTTTGGGCTTCCAATCTGGATAAATGGCCGGAGCTAGCCACTTACACCTTGGAGATCTTGTCATGCCCCGCAGCCAGCGTTCTGTCTGAACGTGTGTTCAGCGCTGCTGGTGGTGTGCTGACAGATAAGCGCACGCGGCTCTCCACTGATAATGTAGACAGACTCACGTTCATAAAGATGAACAAATCATGGATCCGAAACGACTTTTCTACCCCTGTGTCATCCTGGGGAGAGTAAAAGCTTGATGATTGGTTAAAATCACCCTACCAACCGTTTTAAGCTTTCAAATTACTAATCATGTTTATCTGTATCTTGGCTGGAAAATAATTTGGGCTTTGTAGCAGTGTGCAGCACTGATTCTATTAGGCCATCTATAATAAGCTCCACCAGATTTAAAATTACTAATCATGTTTATCTGTATCTTGGCTGGAAAATAATTTGGGCTTTGTAGCAGTGTGCAGCACTGATTCTATTAGGCCATCTATAATAAGCTCCACCAGATTTAAAATTACTAATCATGTTTATCTGTATCTTGGCTGGAAAATAATTTGGGCTTTGAAGCAGTGTGCAGCACTGATCCTATTAGGCCATCTATACTAAGCTCCACCAGATTTAAAATTAATAATAATTTTTAGCTGCATCTAGCCCGTAAAATAATTTTGGGGCTCCGAGATGCGCAAGACACATAAGTGCCGTCTTGCTGCACTACCTGCAACATGACCCTCATATTGTCAGAATTCGAAGTAATCATGACTACTGGGTTGCCACACTCTTAGATCCCCCAAACTTTTCGATCAACCTTTTCATTTTAATAAAGACCAAAAAAATGGTCATTTTTGAAATTATAAGCATTAGCAGGTTATTAGAAACTGAAATCAAACAGTTTTCTACTCAAAACTTTATTCTAGGTGATGTTACATTTTCACATAGGACCCCTTGTTCGAAAGGAGCTTCTGAACTCTCTCGTCCATTGAATTTGTCAGGTTTTGGATGGTTTCTGCTTCAATTGTTTTGCATGAGGACAGAATACCCTCCCAGAGGTGTTGCTTAGATGTGAACTGCCTCCCGCCATCATAGACACTCCTTTTGATGATGCTCCAGAGGTTCTGAATGGGGTAGAGGTCAGGGGAGCATGGGGGTCACACCATAAGTTTGTCCCCTTTTATGCCCATATCAGCCAGAGATGCAGATGTTTTATGTGCAGCATGAGATGGTGCATTATCATGCAAAAAAATGATCTTGCTGTGAAATACACGGTTCTTCTTCTTGAACCATGGCAGGAAGTGCTGTTTGAGAAAATCCACATACATTATGGAGTTCATCTTTAGCGCCTTCAGGGATCCTAAAGGGGCCGACAATCTCTGTCCCCATGATTCCAGCCCAAAACATTACTCACCTCCTACTTGTTGGCGCTGTAGCCGTGTTTGCGTGGGGTGTCCATCAACCAGCCATCCTCCACTCCATCCATCTGGACCATCGAGCGCTGCACGGCACTCATCCGTGAACAAAACAGTTTTGAAATTAGTCTTCATGTAATGTTTAGCCCACTGGAGCCGTTTATGCTTGTGTGAAGTGGATAGAGGAGGTCGACAGGATGGCGTATGCACAGCTGCAAACCTCTGAAGGACCCTGCATCTTGTTGTTCGGGGGACGTTGGAGGCACCAGCAGCTTCAAAAACTTGTCTGCTGCTATGACAAGGCTTTTTTGCCGCTGCTCTTTTAACCTGACGTAATTGCCTGTAGGAAAGAGTCCTCAATTTGCCCTTATCAGCACGCACACATGTGTACTGTGAATCAGCTACATACTTCTTGATTGCCAAGACACTTCATCCTGATCATCGCACAATGTTGATTGTAGTCATGCCTTGACCTAAACACTCCACAATTTGTTGCTTCTCAGCAGCCGACACATCCTTTTTCTTTCCCATTTTGGCAGAAAATGTAGGCTGCTTAATAATGTGAGACAGCCTTCTTAAGTAGTCTTGCCTTTCATTGGACACACCTGCCAAACTAATTAGCACAGGTGTCTGCAATTGCTTACAGTGATATAAAGAGCCCTGACACACATCACCATCAATGAGTTTAACTGACAAACAAACAAATTCTTCCCTTATCACTCCTAAACACTTTTTGCATAATAATTTGGAACACAGTGTACATGTGCTTTTCCACAAAACACCAGTGGTTCACGTAGTGAATCTTACAGTTCTAACTTGCCAACCGTGGTCTGTATGGAGTTGTTCAAAAAAGGGCCCAAAATTAAGATAACATAGATGGGAGAGGTCTCTATGAATAGGAATTCCTAAGTATTTGATACCCTGTGAGGGCGAGGCAAAGGGAAAGTTGGACTGGATGGAATCCTATATGGATTTGGGGAGGGAGACATCGAGGGCCTCAGACTTCGCTGCATTGATTTTAAAATTTGACCATGTAACAAAGTGATCTATTTCAGCCATAACAGCATGGATGGATATATGTGATTGAGTGATATATACTAGGACATCATCACCAAATAGAGAGCACTTGTACTCGGTGCCTCCCACCTCAATCCACCTAATATTGGGGTTATGGCGAATTGATGAGAGCAGGTGCTCCGTCACTAGGATGTATAAGAGAGGGGACAGAGGACATCCCTGCCTTGTCCCATTGGTGATTGTGAAAGGTGATGAAAATGTTTTGATGCACCCCCTGGGCCTTGGGACACCCAGAGCCGGACCCTTTTTGGTGGATGCTGGTGGTTGTAGTCTTCGTGGCGGCGACCCGGTTCCGTGGCTCAGGGTGGTCAAACCAGTGGCGGAACTATTTATGTGGTTTTGATGTTTAAATGTCCGACTACGCCACCCGTGGATTGCGGTCAGAGTGAACCACCGCTGCAGGGCAGACCGCTGAGGCTGGTGTTGTGGGTGCAGCAGAGCGTAGCATAACTCCCCACGGGAGGAGTATAGCCTCAGGGCAGTGTATGCGGAGGATGGGGGTGATGGTGCAGGGCAGCAGCAGTAACGACACGGAGTCAGTGATGCAGTCCAGGGCCTTTACTCACAGTTCTTATTATCCAGACCACGTCTGCAGGTAACGGCTGCCCACGTCGTACTGTGCTCACCAGGTGAGGGGCTCAGACAACTCCCAGATAACTTTGGAGCACTTCACAGGACCCCCTTTGTGTGTCCTTTGTCTGGCCTTTCTTACCAACCCTTCTGTCCGGCTGCCTCGGGCCTCCTCTTGGTAAACTTGGCGCCAGTTTCCCTGACCCTATGTGGTGCCTTCCTAGCGGGTGTAGCGAGGGGCTGTGTCACATAAAATGTCAGAGCCTCCGGTTTCTAGCTAAGGGTCGTTTCCTGCCTCCACTAGTTTCGGGGACCGGTCTCCCCCTTTGGCCTGACCCCTCCACGCAGGTGGATTCGGGCGTGCGGTGGCGACTCGCCCGTCCGCACCCCTGGGATCCCTTCATTCCTCGTTCCTGGAGCCTTCTCCGCTCCTCTTCCTTCCTTCTCCCTCTTCCAGGCCTGGGCCTCTGTTACTAGGCCTGCCTCCGGAGCAGAGCTCATGCAGAGCCCCTGCTCCCTGCCACTTCTGCTCAGACTTCTCTGCACTGAACTAAGATGGTGCCCACCTTTTATACTCCCTTCTCAATGCACCCAGGAACTGCTTCCTCCCTGCTCCTGCACTACAGGGTTCCCCTTTCTCAGTGTTCCCTCCCCCCACTCCAGCCAGGGACAGGGACTGTCGTGCCCATCTCAGAGGCATATTGGTCGCCCTGCCCCACGGCAATGTGGTGTAATGCATGCAGGTGTCGGGTCCTGATCCACACTCCATCCTTACCTGAGAGTGAGATATCACACCTCTGGGTGAGGTGCAATACCTCTGTAGCAACCGAGCCCTCAGGGTGCTACAGTTCCATTTATCTTCAGCCTAGGTGACGTATTGTGATACAGGGCCGTGATTTTGGCTATAAAAGGGTCCCCTAGACCCCTACCCCAAGCTTTTTAAGAGAATCATATATGGCGTGCCAGGAGACTCTATGGAATGCTTTCTCAGCATCCAACGAGAGTATCTAATTACAAATTTTTAACTGCATCTAGCCCAGGAAATACTTTGTGCCTAGTAGCAGTGTCTGCTAGTCAGCGGATTATCCCGGCTGTTAAGCAAGCTACACCACCTGTAGTTTGGACACTTAATTTTTTCAAAGGAAATGCTTCGGGACCACGGGATACTCAGTGAAGAGCATCAGGAGGCACCCCAAGGCATAGGGGCTGGGACTGGCAGTAGGATGCCTTGCGGTGGACAGCCGAGCTCGATCCTTATAAAAGCTTTTTAACTGCAGCAGCTTTAGTGGACGCTACTGGAGCTGGAATTACGCGGCTGCTGGCATGAGACTTGCCCTCCAATAGATCCTTGTAAATGGATTTAAAGTGTATTCATTCAAATTAGAGAGACAATTTAAATTAAAAAGCTTAGAGCTGCCTCCACCACAGGGGGGCTCGCTCGACCCACCAGCGGACAGGAACCAGTATTGGGAGAGGGGGGCTGGCCGTCAGGGTTCACCGCGGCTCTGGCACAAACCCGGCGACACGGAGGTGGCACGGGCAGGAGCGGACTGAACGTGTCGGCTTCTCACTTTTTGGATTTTAGAAGGGCATGACATGCCTATATTTGTGTCTCCCCCTCCTTTTACTCCTCCACCTCTTTTCTTTTCGCATGACTATATGTACTTGTCACTTTTCCATGTGTTAGTTGTGTCTTCTGAGCAGTTTGTCAGCTTCTGGACACCTTTGAAGGTGTTTTCTATGTGTTTCTATGTGTTTTTGTTTGCTTGCCATTGGTTTTAACGGTGTTCGAAGGTGTTCGACGAACAGTTCGACGAACAGTTCGGCGAACACACGGGTGTTCGACGAACCGAACTCGAACACTACGGGGGTGGCTCAACACAACTCGTTAAACCTAATTTGCCATTTAATGCTCCACCTACCTAGCTTATCCAAATCCCTCTGTAGGTCTGCACTGTCCTCTTTTGTATTAATTGTTTTACATAACTTTGAGTCATCTGCAAATATTGATATTTTACTATTTATCCCGTTGACTATGTCGTTAATAAAGATATTAAATAACATTGGGCCTAGTACAGACCCCTGTGGTACCCCACTAGTGATGCTTACCCAATCTGAGAATATTCCATTTATAACCACCCTCTGCCTTCTATCCTTTAGCCAGTTAGCTACCCACGTGCAGACATTTTCCCCCAGCCCAATCATTCTCATTTTGTATACCAACCTATTATGTGGTACGCTATCGAACGCTTTTGAGAAGTCGAGATACACGACATCCACTGGTTCCCCCTGATCTAATCGAGCGCTAACCTCCTCGTAGAAGTCAATCTGGTTTGTTTGGCAGGAGCGATTCCTCATGAATCCATGTTGGTTCGGGATTAAAAGATTATTAGCATCAAGATGCTCCGTAATCGCCTCTTCAATGAAGCTTTCAAAAATTTTGCCCACAACGGACGTCAGACTCACCGGCCGATAGTTTCCGGCGTCACTTTTTGCTCCCTTTGTGAATATTGGTACTACATTCGCCTGTCGCCAATCAAGTGGCACAGACCCAGTCTCAACAGAGTCCTTAAATATAAGATATAACGGTCTGTCTATCACATTACTTAGTTCCCTTAGTACCCGTGGGTGTATGCCATCAGGTCCCAGTGATTTATTTTAATGTTACTGAGGCGTTTCTGTACCCCAGCTTGGGTTAGATTAGTCATACTTAGTGGAGGATTAAGCTTGTCACTTCTCATTTCTCCTGTTAGTTCTCTTTCCTTTGTGAAAGTTGTCAAAAAAAAATGATTTAATAGATTAGCTTTATCCTCATCTTTCTCTATGATTTTGCCTTCCTCACTTTTTATCGGTCCAATATTATCCGATTTAATACTTTTACTATTTATATACGTAAAGAACAGTTTGGGATTTGATCTACTTTCCCTAGCAATACGTCTCTCTGTTTCCTCCTTCGCTATTTTTATTTGTTTTTTTACAGGTTCTCGTTTTTTCCTTGTAACACATTAGTGCCTCCTTGCTGTTTTCCTGTTTTAATCTCTTGAATGCCTCTTTTTTGCTATTTAACGCCCCTTTTACGTTCTTGTTCAACCATATTGGTTTCCTCTTATTTCTGGCCCTTTTATTCCCATACGGTATATATCTCTCGCACTGAGTATTCAGAATTCTTTTGAAGGTTTCCCATTTACTATTCGTATTCCTTTGATTAAGAACTTTGTCCCAGTCAATAAGTTGAAGGTTTTCTTTCAGCTGATCAAACTTCGCCCTCCTAAAGTTTAATGTTTTTGTTGTTCCCTTATTGATAACCCTACTGAAGGGCATTTTGAAGTCGATAATATTATGGTCGCTATTACCTAGGTGCCCCCCTATCTGTACCTCAGTTATTCTATCAGGCCTATTAGTCAATATTAAGTCCAACACGGCCTTCCCTCTCGTTGGTTCCTGCACTAGTTGGGAGAGATAATTATCCTTAATATTTGTCAAGAACCTTTTTCCTTTCTGAGATCTACAGGTTTCTGTTTCCCAGTCAATATCCGGGTAGTTGAAATCCCCCATTACAATCACTTCATTATGTTTTGCTACTTTGTCTATTTGTCCTAATAGCAGATTCTCATTCTCCTCTGTTATATTTGGTGGCTTATAGCAGACCCCCAGTAATATTTTATTATTATTTTTAGTTCCCTCTATCTCTACCCACATGGACTCGACCCCCTCTTCTCCCTCTCTTATATCTTCCCTTAGTCTGGGTTTTAGACATGACTTTACATATAAGCAGACTCCTCCGCCTTTCCCCTGTTTCCGGTCCCTTCTAAATAAACTATAATCTAATAAATTTACCGCCCAGTCGTAGCTATCGTCTAGCCAAGTCTCTGTTATACCTACGATGTCATACCTCTCCTCCGATATAAGCGCCTGCAGCTCATCCGCCTTATTGGTCAGGCTTCTTGCGTTGGTCAGCATGCAAGATAAAACTTTGGGGTTATTTAGCATCCTATTCTTCTCTAACGATCTAACTGTACTATCCCCACCCCCCTCTCCACCCTCATTATATTCACTTCTCCCCTTCCCCCTTGCTTGCCTCACATCCCACCTATTTCCTTGGTTTCCCCCCCCCCGTCTCTAGTTTAAAAACTCCTCCAACCTATTAGCCATCTTCTTCCCCAGCACCGCTGCACCCTCCCCATTGAGGTGCAGCCCGTCCCTACGGTAGAGCCTGTAGCCGATCATATCACCTGATACTCACAGGAATCCCAGGCTCACGGATTAGTGTTCAGCATACACTTGCAAGGATATATAACGAAGGTAAAATCCGGTGCCACATGCGATAAATCCTTTTATTCCAAAATTAAAAATCACAACATGTCCCTAGGAGGGGAACAACTGGACGCATTTCGAGGACACAGCCCCTTATTCGTCAGTATACAAATGTATTAAAAAAACAACACATTTATAATAAAAACTGTGACCACCCCTAAATATGTGTGATAGATTAGTATACAAATTAGGATATTAACTCCTACTTAGACAAGGTTTGCGTGCAACGAATTCTCTTAGGATATTCAGATATAAACTTAGGAGAGAAAAAAAAAATAAAGCAAGCACAGATGAATCACATGTGTCAGTTTCTGGTCAGGATGAAAATGGCTCTTTTAGAGCATATCATACCAGATATGCCTCCATATCTGCTGTTTCAAAAAACGGCAGCAAAGGCTGAAGCGGCGCTCACGGAGAAGGAGGAAAAAAGAAATACACAAAATAAATAAATATCTATTTCAAACATTGAAGGATGTAAACAAGTTCACAAGAAATTTAGCAGTTAAAATACATTTTTATGCTAGAAACATCCTTCAGGTCTCTACAGATCATGATTGTGTCCCTCCTATATTGCCTGACTGTTATCCATTACATATGGGGTTACAGGAAATCATGTGCATCAAGGATTTACATCATTTAGAAAATAATGTTGAGATCAAAAAATGTATGAAATTTAGAAATGATTTGGAAATATCTAATTTTACTACATCCAACGAAAATTATTATCCCACTGCGGCGAGGATACCAGCTATGGATTCCTTTCAAGCCGCAATGGAAAGGGATTTAAATAATCTTTTGGATGATGGAAAATTAAGAGTATCAAATAATCTCTCCAGAAGGGAAAGGGAAGCAATAATTTCCCTAAGGGCTAATTCTAACATTGTCATTAGACCTTCAGACAAGGGGGGGGGGGGGGTGTCGGTGGTGATTCTGGATTCAGGATTATATAAAAAACTGGTAGAAGATATATTATCTGACTCCACCACCTACCGCCCCTTAGTCTCTGATCCCACAAAAAAATTTACATTAAAATTAAACAAGCTACTGGAGGAAGGAGTAGCTCTTGGAGCCATTGATTCCAAGATGAAGGATTTTTTGTCTCCTGATCAGCCTGTAATTCCGATTTTTCATGCCCTCCCTAAGACGCATAAGTCTGTGTTTCTGCCTCCCCTGAGGCCAATCGTGGCGGGTATACATTCCCTCCATGAGAGACTTTCGGGGTGGGTGGATTCCAGATTACGTGTCTTATTGGAGGGATCACCAGGTATGATAAAAGATACAAAGCATCTAATGCAGGCCATTAATCATATGTCTTGGCATGAGGACTGTAATTGGATAACATGTGATGTTGTCCAGTTATATTCCTCAATACCTCACGATAAGGCATTGAGGGTTGTGCAATATTTTTTTAATCTAATTGACGTTTTCGCTGATGGTGTCAAGGAATTTGTGTTATTGAGTTTGGAATTTCTTTTGAAGAGTAATTTTTTCGTCTTCAATGATAAATTTTACTTACATTCGTTGTCCGATGGGTTCTAAGCTTTCCCCTTCACTGGCCAATGTTTATATGAAAAGATGGGAGGAAGAATATATTTTCAGTGAATGTTGTCCATATAGGAACAATATTTGGTGGTGCGGGAGATTCATTGATGACATGATCCTCATTTGGGGTCAGTCGTCGGGGTCTCCCGCACCACCTGTTACACAATTTTTAAATTATCTGGAGGATAACAACTATAATTTAAAATTCACTATGGAGATTCACAAGGAGTCAACTCCGTTTTTGGATGTCGTATTGACTGGTTGTGTGAGTAAAGGGAAAATTACCTCTAAACTTTACCGCAAGCCCCTCACCGGTAATTCTCTCTTGAGAGCTGAAAGTAGTCACCCAAAACATGTTATAAAAAATTTACCAGTGGGTGAGTTCATTAGAGCTAGACGCAATTGCAGTGAACAAGAGGGTTTTGAGGAGGAAACTAAAACCATGTCAGCGAGACTAAAATCTAGGGGATATGAAAAATGGATGATCGATAGGGCTGTATCTATAGCTACATCTTAAGATAGAGAAGGTTTGTTGACACAATCAGAAAAACATAGTTCCAATAAGGCGAAATCGTCATTAACTTTCTCTACGCCATATAGTGATCATTTTTACAACATTAAATGAATTTTTCTCAAGAATTTACCCATATTATATCAGGATGACAAATTGTCTAATATATTGGAAGCAGGCTGCAGGGTGGTCTCAAGGAAAGGTCAGGATCTACGCAATATGTTGTCACCCAGCGTATTTTTGGATAATAAAGTACAAAGTCCCACCTGGCTGAAATATGTCGGTATGTACAGTCATGGCCAAAAGTATTGAGAATGAGACAAATAGTAATTTTTCCAAAGTTTACTGCTTCATTTTTTGTAATGGCAATTTGCATATACTCCTGAATGTCAAAGAGTGATCAGCTTAACAGCAATTACTGTACTTGCAAAGTCAATATTTGCCCAGAAAATGAACTTTAACCCCCAAAACACATTTCAACATCATTGCAGTCCTGCCTTAAAAGGAGCAGCTAACATCGTTTTAGTGATTGATCCATTAACACAGGTGTGAGTGTTGATGAGGACAGGGCTGGCGATCAATCAGTCATGATTAAGTAAGAATGACATCACTGGACACTTTAAAAGGAGGCTGGTTCTTGGTATCATTGTTTCTCTTCAGTTAACCATGGTTATCTCTAAAGAAACACGTGCAGCCATCATTGCACTGCACAAAAATGGCCTAACAGGGAAGAGTATCGCAGCTACAAAGATTGCACCTCAGTCAACAATCTATCGCATCATCAAGAATTTCAAGGAGAGAGCTTCCATTGTTGTCAAAAAGGCTCCAGGGTGCCCAAGAAAGACCAGCAAGCGCCAGGACCGTATCTTAAAACTGTTTCAGCTGCGGGATCGGACTACCAGCAGTGCCGAGCTTGCTCAGGAATGGCAGCAGGCTGGTGTGAGTGCTTCTGCACGCACTGTGAGGCGGAGACTCTTTGAGCAAGGGCTGGTTTCAAGGAGGGCAGCAAAGAAGCCACTTCTCTCCAGAAAAAACATCAGGGACCGACAGATATTCTGCAAAAGGTACAGGGAGTGGACTGCTGAGGACTGGGGCAAAGTCATTTTCTCTGATCAATCCCCTTTTCGATTGTTTGGGACATCTGGAAAACAGCTTATTCGGAGAAGAAGAGGTGAGCGCTACCACCAGTCTTGTCTCATGCCAACTGTAAAGCATCCTGAAACCATTCATGTGTGGGGTTGCTTCTCAGCCAAGGGAATCGGCTCACTCACAGTCTTGCCTAAAAAACACAGCCATGAATAAAGAATGGTACCAGAATGTCCTCCAAGAGCAACTTCTCCCAACCGTCCAAGAGCAGTTTGGCGCCCAAAAATGCCTTTTCCAGCATGATGGAGCACCTTGCCATAAAGCAAAGGTGATAACAAAATGGCTCATGGAACAAAACATAGAGATTTTGGGTCCATGGCCTGGAAACTCCCCAGATCTTAATCCCATTGAGAACTTGTGGTCAATCATCAAGAGACGGGTGGACAAACAAAAACCAACAAATTCTGGCAAAATGCAAGCATTGATTATCAAGAATGGACTGCTATCAGTCAGGATTTGGTCCAAAAGTTGATTGAGAGCATGCCAGGGAGAATTACAGAGGTCTTGAAGAAGAAGGGGCAACACTGCAAATATTGACTTGCTGCATTAACTCATTCTAACTGTCAATATAACCTATTGGTACTCATAATATGATTGCAATTATATTTCTGTATGTGATATAAACATCAGACAAACACTAATAAAAACCAGAGGCCAGCAGATCATGTGAAAATATAATTTTGGTGTCATTCTCAAAACTTTTGGCCATGACTGTATAAATGTGGTAAAAATAGATGCTGTATGTGCAAGTATGTCGCTATGGGTTCAAGTTTCTCTGATCTACACACAGGTAGAAAATATGACACAGAGTCTTATATAAATTGTAACACCTCCCATGTTGTCTATATGGCAACTTGTGTCAGCTGTTCAAAATATTATATAGGCTGTACTATCAGAGCCCTTAAAGCAAGAATATCAGAACATATTACAGGAGCAAATCCTGCTTCAAAATCCATCAGGTTATCAGGTCTCTCCAAACATTTCAGGGAGGTACATGCGGGCAATATAAGTACATTAAATATTAGAGGCATAGAGAGAGTACCATGTCCCCATCGTGGCGGTAATTGGGAAAAAATGCTCCATAACAAAGAAAAATTATGGATATTGAAATTAAATGCACGGATACCGCAAGGTATGAATTATAGATCAGATCTAATTATTTTTATTAAATTATACATATATACTTGCATTTACAATATTATATGCATGTTCTGTTCTGTGCATTTATATGGTAAATTTATTACATATAAAATTTATTTATTTTTTTCTCTAAGTTTATATCTGAATATCCTATGAGAATTCGTTGCACGCAAACCTTGTCTAAGTAGGAGTTAATATCCTAATTTGTATACTAATCTATCACACATATTTAGGGGTGGTCACAGTTTTTATTATAAATGTGTTGTTTTTTAATTCATTTTTATACTGACGAATAAGGGGCTGTGTCCTCGAAATGCGTCCAGTTGTTCCCCTCCTAGGGACATGTTGTGATTTTTAATTTTGGAATAAAAGGATTTATCGCATGTGGCACCGGATTTTACCTTCCTCAAGTATTCTGTACCCTCTAACCTGTGGATTGTTAAAACTCTTTGCATCCCTTCCACCGGTTCAGACTTTGAATCCCTCATTACTAGTGTTGAGCGATACCTTCCGATATCGGGAAATATCGGATCGGATTGGATCGGACCGATACCGAAAAAGTATCGGATATCGCCGATTCCGATACCGGAAACCAATGCAAGTCAATGGGACAGAAATATCGGAATGAAAATAAACCCTTTCTTTCCTTGTAGGTTAATTCTACATGAAGGAAAACAACTAAGAATAATGTAGAATGTATTGGGGGAGGTGGGGGAGACAATAAAGGCATAGAGGTTTAGCCCAATCAAATGGAATAGCAGGAATTAATATTTTTTTTTAAGACGTTCTGAGTTACGGAAATATTGACTATGTTAAGTATTTTTATATATTTATGTTTCACTACTTCCATGCTCTTCACCTTCTTTTTTACTTCTCCCACACTTTCTCTTTCATCATCTTCAGCATCTTTTTCATCCACTTCTTCTTCACCTTCTTCATCTTCTTCTTCTTCACCTTCTTCGTATTATTCTTTTTTTTTTACATTCTTCATATTCTACTTCTTCATCTTCTTCATCTTCTTCTTCTTCATCATATTCTTATTTGTGGCAGGCATTCCTGTAGTTGTTATCTATAAAAGGTTGGACATTACACCTTTCGTTCTGCCCGTCACAAAAGATTTACAACAGGATTTGTCCGCGTTCAGTTTGGCCTGCAGCAGCAGGTCTTTTCCAGGGGCACCACGAGGAGGAACGGACTCACCCCCATACACTGCTTAGTCATCTTCTGCTTATAATTTAGATATTATCTTTTGCTCTGATTTTTAGTCTTAAGCTTAATGTTCTTCCGCTTTTTGTTCTGCAGCTTCTTGTATTTCTGCTTCTTGGCTTTCTGTCTCTTGTTCTTCTGTATCTTGGTGCTTGTCTTCTCTTCTTTGTCCTCTTGGTCAACTTCTTCAGGGTCATCTTCTTGGTCTTCTTCGGGGTGGTCTTCAGGGTCGTCGTCTTCGGGGGTCCTCGTCTTCGGGGTCCTCGTCTTCTTCGGGTTGGTCTTCTGGGTCCTCGTCTTCGGGGTCCTCGTCTTCTTCGGGGTGGTCTTCAGGGTCCTCGTCTTCTTCGGGGTGGTCTTCAGGGTCCTCGTCTTCTTTGGGGTGGTCTTCAGGGTCCTCGTCTTCTTCGGGGTGGTCTTCAGGGTCCTCGTATTCAGGGTCGTCGTCTTCGGGGTCCTCGTCTTCTTAGGGTTGGTCTTCAGGGTCCTCGTATTCAGGGTCGTCGTCTTCGGGGGTCCTCGTCTTCGGGGTCCTCGTCTTCTTCGGGTTGGTCTTCTGGGTCCTCGTCTTCGGGGTCCTCGTCTTCTTCGGGGTGGTCTTCAGGGTCCTCGTCTTCTTCGGGGTGGTCTTCAGGGTCCTCGTCTTCTTCGGGGTGGTCTTCAGGGTCCTCGTATTCAGGGTCGTCGTCTTCGGGGTCCTCGTCTTCTTAGGGTTGGTCTTCGGGGTCCTCGTCTTCAGGGTCCTCGTCAGGGAGATCTAGAGTGATTACCAAGAACCATTTCAAAAAGCTTGAACTTGGAAATGCAGCAGAAGGTACAAGAAAGCTGAGGAACTACCGAGAACCAGCTGATGGTACTGGAACCCGGATTGGTAGCAGAAGGTACAAGAGCCAATGGAACTGCCGAAGACCAGCTGACGGTACTGGAACTCGGTTACTAAGCAGGAGGTACCTGTGCCAGAAAGCACTACCAAGGACCAGCAGACGTTGGTGGAACTTGAATACCGAGAAGGAGGCACCTAATCCAAAGGCACTGCCGAGAACCAGCTGACGGTACTGGAACCCGGATGGGTAGCAGAAGGTACCCATGTAAAAAAAAGTTCAAGGCCGCGAGCCGGCCGCAGTTACCAAAACCCACAGTCCTACAGGGGGTGCTTGTCCTATTGGCACTATGGAACCAGCCTTCATTGCCAGATCCCGCAGCCCACATAGGAGTCACCTAAACTGCAGGCACCATAAAGTCGGCTAACCCGACCGCAACACGACAGGACAACGCATTGGAGGCAAAGTGACATTGACACTACCCGGAAACAGCTGGCGTGCTGGAACCAGGCTGGGCAGGAGGGAGTACCCGTGCCAAAGTCACTGCCGAGAACCAGCTGACGGTACTGGAACCCGGATGGGTAGCAGAAGGTACAAGAGCCAATGGAACTGCCAAAGACCAGCTGACGGTACTGGAACTCGGTTACTAAGCAGGAGGTACCTGTGCCAGAAAGCACCACCAAGGACCAGCAGACGTTGGTGGAACTTGGATACCGAGAAGGAGGCACCTAATCCAAAGGCACTGCCGAGAACCAGCTGACGGTACTGGAACCCGGATGGGTAGCAGAAGGTACCCATGTAAAAAAAAGTTCAAGGCCGCGAGCCGGCCGCAGTTACCAAAACCCACAGTCCTACAGGGGGTGCTTGTCCTATTGGCACTATGGAACCAGCCTTCATTGCCAGATCCCGCAGCCCACATAGGAGTCACCTAAACTGCAGGCACCATAGAGTCGGCTAACCCGGCCGCAACACGACAGGACAACGCATTGGAGGCAAAGTGACGTTGACACTACCCGGAAACAGCTGGCGTGCTGGAACCAGGCTGGGCAGGAGGGAGTACCCGTGCCAAAGTCACTGCCGAGAACCAGCTGACGGTACTGGAACCTGGATGGGTAGCAGAAGGTACAAGAGCAAATGGAACTGCCGAAGACCAGCTGACGGTACTGGAACTCGGTTACTAAGCAGGAGGTACCTGTGCCAGAAAGCACTACCAAGGACCAGCAGACGTTGGTGGAACTTGGATACCGAGAAGGAGGCACCTAATCCAAAGGCACTGCCGAGAACCAGCTGACGGTACTGGAACCCGGATAGGTAGCAGAAGGTACCCATGTAAAAAAAAGTTCAAGGCCGCGAGCCGGCCGCAGTTACCAAAACCCACAGTCCTACAGGGGGTGCTTGTCCTATTGGCACTATGGAACCAGCCTTCATTGCCAGATCCCGCAGCCCACATAGGAGTCACCTAAACTGCAGGCACCATGGAGTCGGCTAACCCGACCGCAACACGACAGGACAACGCATTGGAGGCAAAGTGACGTTGATACTACCCGGAAACAGCTGGCGTGCTGGAACCAGGCTGGGCAGGAGGGAGTACCCGTGCCAAAGTCACTGCCGAGAACCAGCTGACGGTACTGGAACCCGGATGGGTAGCAGAAGGTACAAGAGCCAATGGAACTGCCGAAGACCAGCTGACGGTACTGGAACTCGGTTACTAAGCAGGAGGTACCTGTGCCAGAAAGCACTACCAAGGACCAGCAGACGTTGGTGGAACTTGGATACCGAGAAGGAGGCACCTAATCCAAAGGCACTGCCGAGAACCAGCTGACGGTACTGGAACCCGGATGGATAGCAGAAGGTACCCATGTAAAAAAAAGTTCAAGGCCGCGAGCCGGCCGCAGTTACCAAAACCCACAGTCCTACAGGGGGTGCTTGTCCTATTGGCACTATGGAACCAGCCTTCATTGCCAGATCCCGCAGCCCACATAGGAGTCACCTAAACTGCAGGCACCATAGAGTCGGCTAACCCGACCGCAACACGACAGGACAACGCATTGGAGGCAAAGTGACGTTGACACTACCCTGAAACAGCTGGCGTGCTGGAACCAGGCTGGGCAGGAGGGAGTACCCGTGCCAAAGTCACTGCCGAGAACCAGCTGACGGTACTGGAACCCGGATTGGTAGTAGAAGGTACAAGAGCCAATGGAACTACCGAGAACCAGCTGGCGGTGCTGGAACCCAGGGTAAATACTAAAAACAGAGTGGAGCCAGAGGTGTAATTGGAGCAAGTTTTAAATCCGTAGTACAGTGGATGTGGACAAAGCAGGAGAATTTGCCGGACACACAGCTGGGGATCAGCTGACGTTACTGAACCCCAATAACACTGGAGCAAGCGTTGACTGTGCAGACAGCACTTCTGAGCAGCAACTAGCGGTATTGGAGCCCAGGGTAAATACTAAAAACGGAGGAGCCAGAGGTGTATTTGGAGGAGGTTTTAAATCCGTAGTACAGTGGATGTGGACAAAGCAGGAGAATTTGCCGGACACACAGCTGGGGATCAGCTGACGTTACTGAACCCCAATAACACTGGAGCAAGCGTTGACTGTGCAGACAGCACTTCTGAGCAGCAACTAGCGGTATTGGAGCCCAGGGTAAATACTAAAAACGGAGGAGCCAGAGGTGTATTTGGAGGAGGTTTTAAATCCGTAGTACAGTGGATGTGGACAAAGCAGGAGAATTTGCCGGACACACAGCTGGGGATCAGCTGACGTTACTGAACCCCAATAACACTGGAGCAAGCATTGACTGTGCAGACAGCACTTCTGAGCAGCAACTAGCGGTATTGGAGCCCAGGGTAAATACTAAAAACGGATGAGCCAGAGGTGTATTTGGAGGAGGTTTTAAATCCGTAGTACAGTGGATGTGGACAAAGCAGGAGAATTTGCCGGACACACAGCTGGGGATCAGCTGACGTTACTGAACCCCAATAACACGGCAGCAAGCGTTGACTGTGCAGACGGCACTTCCGAGCGCCAACTGGCGGTGTTGGAGCTCAGGGATTACAGTTCAGGTGGTAGAAACATGAACAGAACAGGAGACCTGGATACTGTTGCCAACCAATTATTTATTCTGGAAGAGGACTGGCAAATTCATGAGAGATCCAGGCCTTGTTCATTTTGAGAAAAGTAAGCCGGTCAACGTTATCGGAGGATAGTCGCATGCGACGGTCTGTTAGTACACCACCTGCGGCAGTAAAGACGCGTTCCGATAATACACTAGCAGCAGGGCAAGCTAGCACCTCCAATGCATACTGACTAAGCTCTGGCCATGTATCCAGCTTACAGACCCAAAACTTGAAGGGAGAAGAGCCGTCTGGGAGTACACTAAGAGGGCAAGACATGTAGTCTGTCACCATCTGACGGAAACGTTGCCTCCTGCTGACTGGAGCCGTCTGTGATGGTGTAGACATTTGTGGCAGCGGGGACACAAAACTTTGCCACATTTCGGCCATACTGGTCTTGCCTTGTGCTGAGGCGCTGCTTCTGCTCCCTCTTTGTGCAGAGCTTCCTCCACTGCCTCGACGCACTGAGCTGCTTTGTAAAGCACTAGCAGCACTGCTCTTGGTTGGAATGGAGAACATGATGGAATGCACCAGTGCGTCTTGGTACTCCCGCATTTTACGCTCGCGGTTCAACGGTGTTATGAGGCTTTGTAAGTTGTCCCGGTAGCGAGGATCTAGGAGGGTGGACACCCAATAATCAGCCGTGTTGAGAATGTGGGCGATGCGGCGGTCGTTTTTCAGGCACTGCAGCATGAAATCAACCATGTGCTGCAGACTGCCAACTGGCCAAGAAACGCTGTCCCCTGCTTGAGGCGTGATCTCTGCCTGCTCTGCATCACCCCACCCTCGCTCTAGATACTGACTACTAGAGCATTGTGTACCTCCCTCCTCTGGACAGATGTCTTCCTCATCCATTGACTCCTCCTCATCCTCCTCACAAAGTGTCCCCTGCCTAGGCCTTTGTGAGGAACCACGTTGCGCAGACTGTAGAGAAGCAGATGGCATTTGTGACTCCTCATCCTCCACCTCTTCCAAAACCTCGTCCCTTAGTGCTTGCAGTGTTTTTTCAAGCAGGCAGATAAGAGGGATAGTCATGCTGACTAGTGCATCATCTGCACTCGCCATCCGCGTGGAATAATCGAAGGCACGCAAAACGTGGCAAATGTCCTTCATAGAGGCCCACTCAGTGGTGGTGAAGTGTGAACGGCGCGCACTGCGACTTGTTTGCGCCTGCTGCAGCTGGTACTCCATTACTGCTGCCTGCTGCTCACACAACCTCTCCAACATATGTAACGTTGAATTCCACCTGGTGGGTAGGTCACATATGATGCGATGTTCCGGAAGACGTAATCGGCGCTGCAGAGCTGCAATGCGTGATCTTGCATTGCTGGAACGCCGCAAGTGAGCGCACTCTATGCGGACCTTGTGAAGCAGTGTGTAGCGCTGGCGTCCCTGCCCTCTGCTAGGCAGGGACGCTGCTCCCCTCACCGCTCTGCTCCGTGCCCGGCGTCCTCTCCCCGCTCTGCTGTCAGCGCGCGCTCCTTCCCGGCGTCCTCCTCCCGCTCTGCTCTCAGCGCGCGCTCCTTCCCGGCCCCTGTGCTTAGGGCGCGCGCGCGCGCGCTCCCCTCCTCTTAAAGGGGCCGCGCGCGCCGTCCTAAGGAGTCCCCGGCCAATGGCCGGAGGACTTCTTCATATATAAGGCACCTCCTCCAAAATGGAGGTGCCCGAGCAATGTTGTTTGCACCTGTGTCTCACCTGTGCTTCAGCCCTCAGGTCCCATTGCCAGTTACCTGCCAGTTACCTGCCAGTTTCCTGCCAGTTTCCTGCTAGTTACCTGCCAGTTACCTGCCTGATTCCTGCCTGAATACTTGTTACCTGCCTGCTTGCCTGAGGTCCGACGGTCTGCCTTACTACTCCTGTCAGTCTGTCTAAAGGACCAGCCTGCCCGCTCACCTGGGAGCGCATATCAGCTACCTGCCTGCTTGCCTGAGGTCCGACGGTCTGCCTTACTACTCCGGTCAGTCTGTCTATGGACCAGCTTGCCCGCTCACCTGGGAGCGCTTCTCCGTTATCTGCCTGCTTGCCAGCCCGGAGGCTCCGTTGTCACGTGCTGTGACCACCAGCTATCTCAGAGACTCTTGCCCGCTCACCTGGGAGCGCATCTCCGTTACCTGCCTGCTTGCCAGCCCGGAGGTCCCGTTGTCACGTGCGGTGACCACCAGCTATTCCAGAGACTCTTGCCCGCTCACCTGGGAGCGCATCTCCGTTACCTACCTGCCTGCCAGCCCGGAGGTTCCGCCGTCACGTGCCGTGATCACCTGCTATTCCAGAGACTCTCGCTTGCTCACCTGGGAGCACACATCTACCATCTGCCTGCTAGCCTACCCGGAGGCTCTGCCATCACAGGTCGTACCTACCCCTTACCCAGAGACTGCCCTGATCACTTGCCGTAACTCCCTGTCCGTTCACCCAGAGACTGCCACCCGCTCCCTTACAAGGGCCGCCCCCTTGTATAGTAGCTCAGAGGTTCCGCCTCCCGGACCCGTTACAGTTTGCTCGGGCCATGGAACCCGGTGGCACCCAAGCTCCCTCGCTCTCGGACCTCTGTCTTGAACTGTCCCGTCAGAGGTCCCAACAGGAGGCCATCCTGGGTCACCTGCGGAATGTTAATACTCGCCTGAACACTCTGTCTGATCCACCAACAACCTCCGCCAGTGCCATATCTTGCAATCCGGCAGCTCCGCTGCCCACTAATACTATGGTATCCTACCCCGGACCCCGGCTTTCTGCACCTCCTCGCTTCGGAGGCGACCCCGTCCAGGCTCGGGGCTTCTTAAATCAGTGCACCCTGCATTTTGAACTTTTGTCCTATCAGTTTAACTCCGACCGGGCCAAAATTGCCTTCATCATGTCCCATCTCACCGGGGAGGCCCTGGCCTGGCTGAATCCTCTATGGGAGAGAGGAGACCCCCTGGTGTCCAACTTGCCTGCTTTTCTCACGGCTTTCCGGAAAGTCTTCGACGAACCCGGACGGAAGACCTCATCTGCATCATCGTTGCTACGCCTCCGTCAGGGGAGTCTCACCGTGGGCCAATATGCCATACGGTTCCGTACCCTTGCCTCGGAGCTGGCCTGGGATAACGACGCTCTGGTTTCCGTCTTCTGGGAGGGTCTGTCCGGCCGTATTAAAGATGAACTTGCCGGTCGGGACATTCCTACCACTCTCGATGACTTAATAACTCTTGCCACCCGGATTGACCTACGGTTCCAGGAGCGTGCCAAAGAGGTCACCCGTGAGAGAAGGATTCCACGTTTAGCTCCTACTTTCCAGAAACCCGTCATTCCCTCCATCTCTCCCCAGGTACACTCTCCTGAGCCTATGCAGGTCGACCAGACCAAGATGGTCAAAACCCGTCAGGACTCACGCCGTGCCGAGGGGAGCTGCTTCTACTGTGGCAGTAAGGAGCACCGGATCCGTGCCTGCCCGGAGAGGTCGGGAAACGCCTGTGTCTAGGTTCGCTCAGAGAGGTCCACCTAGACAAGAATAAATCCTCTCCATCCCTGCTGTTGTCTGTTTCGATCATCTACGGGGAGAACCGTTATTTCGAACTAGCCCAACTTGACTCTGGAGCAGCCGGGAACCTTATTTCACAGTCCCTGGTTGAGAAATACCGCATCCCCACCAAACCTCTGGCTGTACCCTTGTCTGTCGCTGCCGTGGATGGGGGCCTCTTACCTCGCCCCATTCAACTCATCACCGAATCCATTACCCTGCAGGTGGGAATGCTGCATTCAGAAAGTATCTCCTTTCATGTTCTGCCTGGACTCTCTCACGCCCTCTTGCTAGGTCTGCCCTGGCTCCAGAGACATGCACCCGTGCTAGACTGGCAAACCGGAGAGGTCCTTCGCTGGGGACAAGACTGTCATAAAACCTGCCTGGTTCCCGTCCATCCCGTCCGTCCCTCTCCTACCCCAGCTAATCTACCTGGACTTCCGATTCCTTATTGGTCTTATGCAGATGTCTTTAATAAGAAGGAGGCAGAGACATTACCACCACATAGACCATACGACTGTCCCATCGATCTGCTACCCGGTACTACTCCTCCCCGTGGGCGTATCTATCCTTTATCCGCTGCTGAGACCCGGTCAATGTCCGAATATATTGAGGAGAATCTGGCCAGAGGATTCATCCGGAAATCTACCTCCCCGGCGGGAGCAGGCTTCTTTTTCGTCAAAAAGAAGGACGGCTCTCTCCGTCCCTGTATAGACTATAGAGGCCTAAACCTGATCACGGTGAAGAATAAGTACCCCCTTCCGCTCATTCCAGAATTATTTGATCGTCTGAGGGGGGCTAGGATCTTCACCAAACTGGACCTTCGTGGGGCGTACAACCTGGTTCGTATTCGTCAGGGGGATGAATGGAAGACGGCATTCATCACCCGGGACGGCCACTATGAATACCTGGTAATGCCCTTTGGTCTCTGTAACGCTCCTGCCGTCTTTCAAGAGTTGGTCAATGACATCTTCCGGGACCTTCTCTACTCCTGCGTAGTGGTGTACCTGGACGACATCTTGGTCTTCTCTCCGGATCTCCAGACTCACCGGAGGGACGTTCGTCAGGTCCTGCTCAGGCTAAGGCAGAACCATCTCTACGCTAAATTTGAGAAGTGCCTCTTTGAGCAGACCTCGCTTCCGTTTCTGGGCTACATTATCTCTCAGACCGGCCTACAAATGGATCCTGAGAAACTGTCTGCCATCGAGAAATGGCCCCGACCGGAGGGGTTGAAGGCCATTCAGCGATTCCTGGGCTTCGCCAACTACTACCGCCTCTTCATACCACACTTCTCTTCCCGGACGGCCCCAATTTCTGCGCTCACCCGTAAAGGTACTAATCCCAAAGAGTGGCCACCCGAAGCAGAGGAGGCCTTTCTTTCCCTTAAACAGGCCTTCTCTTCCGCCCCGGTGCTGCATCGCCCAGATGGCAACAAGCAGTTCTTCCTGGAAGTTGACGCCTCCTCCTCTGGAGCCGGAGCGGTACTTACTCAAAAATCATCTTCCGGGAGGATGGTAACTTGTGGCTTCTTCTCTAAACTCTTCTCCTCCTCTGAGCGCAACTATTCCATAGGAGACCGAGAGTTATTGGCCATCAAACTGGCATTGGAGGAGTGGCGTTACCTGCTCGAGGGGGCTCTTCACCCGGTAATAATTTACACTGACCACAAGAACTTGGCTTACCTCCAGCATGCCCAGAGACTTAACCCGCGCCAAGCCCGGTGGTCCTTGTTTTTTGCTCGTTTTGATTTTGTCCTTCATTTTCGCCCGGCTGACAAAAACGTCAAGGCGGACGCCTTGTCTCGGTCCTTTCTGGTGTCTGATCTCGAGGAGGATCCGAAACATATCATCGATCCCGCCAGAGTAATGCAGGTGGCTCCCGTGAGTCTAAATCGTCTTCCTCCTGGTAAGACGTTCGTACCAGTACCTGATCGGGAGAAGATCCTACACTGGGGTCATTCGTCTAAACTAGCTGGCCACGCCGGTCAGAAAAAGACCCTCCAGCTTATTACCCGGCACTACTGGTGGCCTAACCTGCACAAGGATGTAATAGACTTTGTTTCTGCCTGTGTGTCCTGCGCCCGCAACAAAGTTCCGAGACACCTGCCGGCCGGCCGCCTCCTACCTCTGCCAGTACCTGCTGCCCCCTGGCAGCATATAGCGATGGACTTCATTACTGATCTGCCCGTCTCTGCCGGTTGTACGGTCATTTGGGTGGTCGCTGACCGCTTCTCCAAGATGGCTCACTTCATTCCACTGCCAGGTCTTCCGTCTGCACCCGAGCTGGCTAAAGACTTTATCCGCCACATCTTCCGTCTTCATGGCCTGCCCCTTCACATCGTGTCGGATCGTGGGGTACAGTTCACTTCCCGTTTCTGGAGAGCCACTTGTAAATTGCTGGACGTCACCCTGGACTTCTCCTCCGCTTACCACCCACAGTCTAATGGTCAAGTGGAGCGGATCAATCAGAACCTGACAAGTTACCTTCGGCACTTCGTTAATGCCCACCATTCTGACTGGGTGGATCTCCTGCCATGGGCCGAATTCTCGTACAACAATCACGAGAGCGAGTCTTCCTCCAAATTCCCGTTTTTTGTAGTCTACGGTCAGCATCCTCGGATCCCGTTTCCCGTCTCCACCTCGGCGGACAATCCGGCTGCGGAATCTCTTGTTAACAAATTTTCCTCCATATGGGAGAGTACCCGGTCCGCACTCCTTCTGTCATCCGAGCGTATGAAAAGACACGCTGACAAAAAACGTCTGGACCCTCCTCAATTCCGCCCTGGGGATAAAGTCTGGCTCTCGTCCAAATATGTCCGGCTCAAGATCCCTTCCTATAAGTTAGGGCCTCGGTTCATCGGCCCACTGGAGGTCATCAGTCAGATCAACCCGGTGGCCTATAAATTGAAACTCCCGGCCAACTTACGAATCCCTAACTCCTTCCATGTGTCTCTCCTCAAACCTGTGGTGCTTAACTCTTTTTCCAAGTCTACAGGTACGCCTCCTGCTCCGGTTTCTGCTGAGGACGAGTTTGAGGTAGAGAACATTCTTGCCACCAAAAGGGTAAGAGGAAAGACCTTTTTTCTGGTAGATTGGAAGGGGTTTGGTCCTGAGGAGAGAACGTGGGAGCCCCGGGAGAACATCCATGCCCCTCTCATCCTAGCTAAATTTCTGTCTGGCCTAAAAAAGGGGGGGCCTAAAGGGGGGGGTACTGTAGCGCTGGCGTCCCTGCCCTCTGCTAGGCAGGGACGCTGCTCCCCTCACCGCTCTGCTCCGTGCCCGGCGTCCTCTCCCCGCTCTGCTGTCAGCGCGCGCTCCTTCCCGGCGTCCTCCTCCCGCTCTGCTCTCAGCGCGCGCTCCTTCCCGGCCCCTGTGCTTAGGGCGCGCGCGCGCGCGCTCCCCTCCTCTTAAAGGGGCCGCGCGCGCTGTCCTAAGGAGTCCCCGGCCAATGGCCGGAGGACTTCTTCATATATAAGGCACCTCCTCCAAAATGGAGGTGCCCGAGCAATGTTGTTTGCACCTGTGTCTCACCTGTGCTTCAGCCCTCAGGTCCCGTTGCCAGTTACCTGCCAGTTACCTGCCAGTTTCCTGCCAGTTTCCTGCTAGTTACCTGCCAGTTACCTGCCTGATTCCTGCCTGAATACTTGTTACCTGCCTGCTTGCCTGAGGTCCGACGGTCTGCCTTACTACTCCTGTCAGTCTGTCTAAAGGACCAGCCTGCCCGCTCACCTGGGAGCGCATATCAGCTACCTGCCTGCTTGCCTGAGGTCCGACGGTCTGCCTTACTACTCCGGTCAGTCTGTCTATGGACCAGCTTGCCCGCTCACCTGGGAGCGCTTCTCCGTTATCTGCCTGCTTGCCAGCCCGGAGGCTCCGTTGTCACGTGCTGTGACCACCAGCTATCTCAGAGACTCTTGCCCGCTCACCTGGGAGCGCATCTCCGTTACCTGCCTGCTTGCCAGCCCGGAGGTCCCGTTGTCACGTGCGGTGACCACCAGCTATTCCAGAGACTCTTGCCCGCTCACCTGGGAGCGCCTCTCCGTTACCTACCTGCCTGCCAGCCCGGAGGTTCCGCCGTCACGTGCCGTGATCACCTGCTATTCCAGAGACTCTCGCTTGCTCACCTGGGAGCACACATCTACCATCTGCCTGCTAGCCTACCCGGAGGCTCTGCCATCACAGGTCGTACCTACCCCTTACCCAGAGACTGCCCTGCTCACTTGCCGTAACTCCCTGTCCGTTCACCCAGAGACTGCCACCCGCTCCCTTACAAGGGCCGCCCCCTTGTATAGTAGCTCAGAGGTTCCGCCTCCCGGACCCGTTACACAGTGCATCAAGATCCGGATAGTCTCTCAAAAAACTCTGCACGACCAAGTTGAGCACATGTGCCAGACATGGGATGTGAGTGAGGTTGCCTAGGCCCAGAGCTGCCACCAGATTTCGGCCATTGTCACACACTACCATGCCTGGCTGGAGATTCGCTGGCACAAACCACACGTCGCTCTGCTGCTTGATGGCATTCCAGAGCTCCTGCGCTGTGTGGCTTCGATTCCCCAAAGAAATCAATTTTAATACGGCCTGTTGACGTTTGGCCACGGCTGTGCTCATATCGGTCATCATAACAGGTAACCGTTCACGGGTCGATGTGGAGGCAGACCGTGACGGCTCCTGCAGCGCTGATTCAGAGGAACTGGAGTATGAGGAGGAGTCAATGTGTACAGACTGGATTCCTGCAATCCTTGGAGTTGGCAGAACACGTACAGCGCCACTCTCAAGATTTGTACCCGGCTCCACAACATTTACCCAATGGGCAGTGAGGGAAAGGTATCGTCCCTGTCCATGCTTACTGGTCCACGCATCGGTGGTCAGGTGGACCTTGCTACTGACGGCGTTTTGTAGCGCATGTTTAATTTTTCCCTCCACATGATGTTGCAGGGCAGGGACGGCTTGCCTGCTGAAATAAAAGCGGCTGGGCACGTTGTATTGTGGGACTGCCAATGCCATAAAGTTACGGAATGTGTCAGTCTCCACCAGCCTGAATGATAGCATTTCAAGGGCCAGTAGTTTAGCAATGCCAGCATTCAGAGCCTGTGCTCGGGGGTGGTTTGCCGAGTATGGGCGCCTTTTCTCCCATGCCTGTGCTAACGATGGCTGTAGACTGGCCTGGGAGTGTGAGGATGACTGGGAAAGTGGTGCTGTGGGTGGAATTACACTGTGTCTCTGTACAACAGTGCCAGAGATTCTTCCATGGCGATCCTGTGAGGAAGCCGAACCAGCTGTGTGTGAGCTGGAGGAAGAGGCTACAACACGAGCTGAAGAGGTGGTAGGTGGGCTGTAGGTTGGCCTAGGTCTTCAGTGTGTTTTTGTAACTCCACCACGTGCTTGGTCCGCACATGTTTCCACATATTTGTGGTATTGAGGTTGCTGACACTTTTCCCTCTTTTCACCTTCTGATTACACAGCTTGCATTTGACAAAGCAAATGTCATCTGCAACTGTGTCAAAAAAGGACCAGGCACTGCAAGTCTTGGGAGCGCCCGCTTTGGATTTTGGAAGAGCCATGCTCCTAATGGGTGCCGAAGTGGAGGCTACAGGCAACCAAGTCTGCCCCCTCCCTCTCCCTCCTTTTTGGGCCGTTCGGGGAATCTCTTCCTCAGAGCTGCTCCCACCACCTTCCTGTCCCTCACGCCATGATGGGTCAAGGACCTCATCATCTACACCACCCTCTTCAAACAACTGCTTCTCCTGGGTAGTCTCGACAGCACAGTACGCACCAGAAAGTGGCACCTGAGTCTCATCATCAGATGCGTACTGAGGTGTGCTGCTGACCATAGGCACTGGCCCACCCGCCTCTTCAGATTCAGAGAGACAAAACGGTTGCGCATCACTGCATACTACCTCTTCTTCAAATTCTAGAATTCTGCTTGGCTGGCCCCCTCTTTCCAAGCCAAGAGATTCAGAGAACAGAAGTAGAGATGGCTCCTGTCCAGGGCTCTCTGACTGCCTGGGCAATTTGGCAGGTGGTGAAGAGACAGATGGGTGCTCTTCAGTGCTCAGGACCTGAGAGGATCTGGAACTAATTGAAGTCGATGCGTTAGCTGCCATCCATCCGACAATGGCTTCAATTTGGTCCTCGCGCAGCAGTGGGGTACGGCTAGCTCCTACAAAGCTGCGCATAAAGGACTGTTCCCTGGTAAAACTGGGGGATGCTGAGTCACTGGTGCCCGCAGCAGGCACAGAATCCCCACGTCCTCTCCCTGCAAGCACAGAATCCTCACGTCCTCTCCCTGCAGAAACTCCACACCCACGCCCACGACCACATGCCTTACTCCCTGCCTTCTTCATCTTGGTAGACTGATAAAGATAGGCAGAAAAGTACTAAGGGCTTAGTGTGCTTATTCCTGAACAGCTGCTAACAGGTATAAGAAACACTAATTTTATAAAGTGTGGACTAGACTTTAATATGAGCTAATGTGGCCTACACAACTGTAAAGTGGAGCGTTTGGTGAACTTTATTTAGGTTTTTTTTTGTCACAAAAAGACACTGGATGTGCCTAAAGATGTAATAACGATAGTATCACAAACTTTTTGTAGCTATTACAATGTAGGAAGGTAACCTACAATGTAATAGATGAGGCTGCAAAAAATAGGCTAATACTAATCTGGCTAGGGCTGCAGGGCCCAATGCTGCAGAACGGCTCCTCTAACTACTCCTATATAGTGTGTTTGGAACCAATTTAGCTGAATACGGATGGAACCACCACACTAATAAGAGATATCAGGAAAAATTATGAATTGGCAATAAAGGACAATGTATGAGGCAGTGACACACACTGAGTGCACTACAACCAGACGGGGTTGAAGCACACACTACAGGGTGAGCTGCACTCACACACCAGACCTTGCAGACAGCGGTGAACAGTACAGATGCAGAGCACTGTGCACTAGCGCTGCAAGACCAAAAAAATTTCTCTATCTACTCCTATATAGTGTGTTTGGAACCAATTTAGCTGAATACGGATGGAACCACCACACTAATAGGAGATATCAGGAAAAATTATGAATTGGCAATAAAGGACAATGTATGAGGCAGTGACACACACTGAGTGCACTACAACCAGACGGGGTTGAAGCACACACTACAGGGTGAGCTGCACTCACACACCAGACCTTGCAGACAGCGGTGAACAGTACAGATGCAGAGCACTGTGCACTAGCGCTGCAAGACCCAAAAAATTTCTCTATCTACTCCTATATAGTGTGTTGGAACCAATTTAGCTGAATACGGATGGAACCACCACACTAATAGGAGATATCAGGAAAAATTATGAATTGCCAAAAAAGGACAATGTATGAGGCAGTGACACACACTGAGTGCACTATAACCAGACGTGGCTGAAGCACACACTACAGGGTGAGCTGCACTCACACACAGAGACCTTGCAGAAAGCGGTGAACAGCACAGAGAACTGTGCACTAGCACTGCAAGGCACAGCGATTTATAAAGTAGCTTGGGTAAAGCAGAATAGACCAAATAGGTAGCTAAAACTGTCCCTCAGAACAACAGCGTCCTATCCCTAACTGAATTCACAGCAGAGTGAGCTCAAAATGGCGGCGGCGGCTTTTATAGTGCATCATGACATCATTTCAGCAGCCAATCACAGCCATGCCATTAGTTAAGATGCCTACATGCCTAACAGGATGTGCCCACACTTCTTAGGATCCTCATTGGCTGAATAAAATGAAAATGGCTCATTGCATTATGGGAACTTCCGATTCCGGTATACGATATCGCAAAAGTATCGAAATTAAGTATCGGAATTCCGATACTGCGAATATCGGCCGATACCCGATATTTCAGTATCGGAATGCTCAACACTACTCATTACCCAAGCATAGAATCATAGAATCATAGAATCATAGAATGGTAGAGTTGGAAGGGACCTCCTGGGTCATCTGGTCCAACTCCCTGCTCAAAGCAGGATTCACTAAATCATCTCAGACAGATGTCTGTCCAGCCTCTGTTTGAAGACGTCCATTGAAGGGGAACTCACCACCTCTCGTGGCAGCCTGTTCCACTCATTAATCACCCTAACTGTCAAAAAGTTTTTTCTAATATCTAATCTGTGTCTCCTCCCATTTAGTTTCATCCCATTGCTTCTAGTCTTTCCTTGTGCAAATGAGAATAAAGATGATCCTTCTACAATGTGACAGCCCTTGACATATTTGTAGACAGCTATTAAGTCTCCTCTCAGTCTTCTTTTTTGCAAGCTAAACATTCCCAAATCCTGCAACCGTTCCTCATAGGACATGGTTTGCAGACCAGTCACCATTCTGGTCGCTCTTCTCTGAACTTGCTCCAGTTTGTCGATGTCTTTTTTAAAATGTGGTGCCCAAAACTGTACACAGTATTCCAGATGAGGTCTGACCAAAGAGGAGTAAAGACCGATAATGACTTCACGTGATCTAGACTGTATGCTTCTGTTAATACATCCCAGAATTGTATTTGCCTTTTTGCTGCTGCATCACACTGTTGACTCATGTTCAGTCTATGATCTATTAGTATACCTAAGTCTTTTTCACATGTACTGTTGCTTAGCTCTATTCCTCCCATTCTGTATATGCTTTTTTCATTTTTATTGCCCAGATGTAGTACTTTGCATTTTTCCCTGCTAAAAAACATTCTGTTGGTTGCTGCCCACTGCTCCAGTTTATTTAGGTCTTTTTGAATCCTCTCTCTCTCTTCTCTAGTATTAGCTATCCCTCCTAGCTTTGTGTCATCAGCAAATTTAATCAGTTTACCCTCAATTCCTTCATCTAAATCATTGATGAAGATGTTGAACAATACAGGTCCCAGGACAGAGCCCTGTGGTACCCCACTTGAGACATTCATCCAGCTGGATGTGAAGCCATTTACAACCACCCTTTGAGTCCGATCACTAAGCCAGTTATGAATCCACCTAACAGTTGCCTGGTCCATTGCATACTTGGTCATTTTTTCAATAAGGATGGTGTGAGATACTTTGTCAAATGCTTTGCTGAAGTCAAGATATACTATATCTACAGCATTTCCCTGATCCACCCAGTCAGTGATTCTGTCATAGAAGGAAATTAAGTTAGTCTGACATGACTTGTTAGTTACAAACCCATGCTGACTCTGGTTAATCACTTCATTCTTATCCAGGTACTTACATACATGTTGTTTAATAATTTGTTCAAAGATCTTTCCTGGTATAGAAGTCAGACTCACCGGCCTATAGTTCCTTGGGTCCACCTTCTTCCCCTTTTTGAAGATAGGAACAACATTTGCTCTTCTCCAGTCTTCTGGGACTTCTCCTGTTCTCCAAGAATTTTCAAAGATTATGGAGAGTGGTTCTAAAATTTCTTCTACGATCTCCTTCAGTACTCTGGGGTGTAATTCATCTGGACCTGGAGGACAGTGAAAATCAGTTGATGTTACATTTTCTTTCTGAGAGAAAACAGATGCAAAATAGGAATTAAAAAGTTCGGCCTTCTCAACATCCTGTCTTACCATTTCTCCATTTTCATCCTGTAAAAATCCTATAGCATCTTTGACTTTTCTTTACTTTTGACATACCCCCAAAATCCTTTTTTATTGCTTTTGACATCTCTTGCAAGCCTTAATTCATTGTCAGCTTTAGCTAACCTGATACGTGCCCTGCAGGATCTGCAGACTGCATTATAATCTTCTTTAGATATGCCTCCTTCTTTCCATTTAATAAACATTTCTTTCTTTCTTTTTAGCATGTGTTTAAGTTCTGTGTTCATCCATCCTGGTTTCCTTAAATGCTTCCCATTCTTCCTACTTTTCGGGATTGTTAACGATTGTGCTTTGAGAATCTCATTTTTAAAAATTTCCCATCCTTCCTGGACATTTTTGTCCTTAAGGACATCCAGCCATTGGATCCCTCCTATTCTCTTTCTGAGTCTCTTAAAATCTGCCTTTCTAAAATCTAACCTTGAAGTTTGAGTCTTCACATGTCTTCCTCCTCTAGTTATCCAAAATTCTATAATAGCATGATCGCTGACTCCTAGGGTCCCAGCCACCTTTACCTCCTCAACCATTTCCTCCCTGTTTATAAGGATTAGATCCAAAGTAGCAGATCCCCTTGTTTTCTCCCCTACCTTTTGGAAGATAAAGTTGTCAGCAATAGAGGATAAGAATTTGCTTGACCTGTTAGTTTTACTTGAGAGAGATTCCCAACAAATGTCTGGATAGTTGAAATCTCCCATGACCACTACGTCATATTTTTTGGAGAACTTGGTCATTTGATACATAAAGAGTTCATCCATATCTTCAGCTTGCCCAGGTGGCCTGTAGTAAATGCCTACAATGGTGTCCTTTCCGTTGTTCTCTCCTTGTATTCTTACCCAAACAGTTTCCACAGAACTCCCAGTCTCTGAAGCTTCAATCTCTGTGCAGATATATGCTTTTCTAACATACAATGCGACACCTCCTCCTCGTTTATCAATTCTGTTTCTTGCAAATAAGTTGTATCCTTTTAGCCTTTTATTCCAATCATGTGTATCATCAAACCAAGTTTCAGTGATTCCAATGACATCATATTTCTTTTCCTGCATTAGTAGTTCCAATTCTCCTTGTTTGTTGCCCATGCTTTGTGCATTTGTATAAAAACATTTTAGTTTGTGATTGGTTTCTCTTCCTCCCATATTTTTATTATTTAAATTGTTTTGTCTTTGTTCTTCCTTTCCACTTCCAGTAGCAGAGATCTCAATAGTATTTGTCAGCTGTATGGCTTTTTCTGGCCTTTTGCTTCCCTTCCCACATTGTTCTAGTTTAAAGCTCTTCTGATGAGTGTAGCAAGGCGACTTCCAAATACATGTTTTCCAGTCTTCGTAAGGTGCACCCCATCTCTAGCAAGTAGTCCATCGTATAGGTAATTCATTCCGTGATCCAGAAATCCAAATCCTTGTTGACGGCACCATCGACGTAGCCAGTTGTTCACCTGTAGAATCTTATTCCACCTCATTGTTCCATGGCCATCCACTGGGAGGATGGATGAGAAGACCACCTGCGCTCCCATTTCTTTCACTTTCTTGCCTAAGTCTTCAAAGTCACTGCAGATGGTTTCCAGGTCCTTTCTTGCGGTGTCATTTGTCCCCACATGTATTAGCAGGAATGGGTAGTGATCTGTAGGTCTGAAGAGTCTTGATATCCTGTCAGACACATCTTTAATTTTTGCTCCAGGAAGACAGCACATTTCTCTTGAGGTTATGTCTGGTCTGCAGATAGCGGCCTCTGTTCCTCTTAACAGGGAATCCCCCATGACCACCACTCTCCGTTTTTTCTTCACAGCATTCTTCTTTCTCCATCCAGGAGGATTCTGAGGGCTTACAAGGTTATTCATTGCTGGCAAAGTCTTATCTTGCTGTATTTCTTCATGGTTCTCCTGCGAGAGAGCCTGGTACTGGTTCCTGAGCAGTATGGGTGCTGACTGCCTCTCGATCCTCCTGCTTCTGTGGGTCACATGCTTCCATTCCTCTGTTTCGTCAGGTGCAGTTCGAATTTCTTCTCTTTCTGAATCATGAAGAGATAATTCTGCTCTGTCTAAGAACTCTTCACCTTCCTTAATGATTTTCAAGGTAGTTAACCTCTCTTCTAGATTTCGCAACTTTTCCTCCAACAGGGACACAACCTTGCATTTCTGGCATGTGAAGTTTGGCTTTTCCACTGGCAAGTCTGTGAACATGTAGCAGGATATGCAGCTCACCAAATGGCTCCTGGACTCTTCCATGTTCTTACTGTTAATGTTCTGAAAACAGTGAAAAAAGCTTCAATATGCGTGCGCCGGCAGGCGCGCGCTTTACCGATGTCCTCTTTCCAGCTCCAACAGCCAACAGCACATGTATTGTATCTTAATAAAATAGTTTAAGGTAAGGCTAAGTTCACATATCACCAGTCTAAGGCCTCATTCCTACATTGGTAATTTTAATTAGTATTTAATCAGTGTTTTGTATGCCAAAACCAGGAGTGTCTCCAAACCACAGAACAGGTTTCAATCATTCAATTATAGTCTTTCTCTGTAAGTTCCAATCTTGGCTTTGGTATACAAACACTGATGTAAAAATACTAACGTGTGAATGAGGCCTTAAAGTGAATCTGTAAGCAGGTTTTTGCTACCTCATCTGAGAGCAGCGTGATGTTCGCAAAGAGACCCTGATTCCAATGATGTATCACTTAGTTTAGAGGGTGCAGCCATTCTTACACAATTAGAGTTTTTATATTTAGCAATGCAGCAGAGCTGAGAAAGCTAAGCCCGCCCACACCAGGCTTTCTGGGCACACAGTCTATAGACAGTGAGCTGCTTATCACAGAAGGGGGCAGAGTTGGACCTTCAAGCACATGACCAGCTAATCACAACAATGTTAATCACAAGGTGATTAAAGCTTCAGTTAAAGTAAACAACAGCACACAGCCAGATATGTGACAAATCGTTGAGTTAGGTGTATTAACCCCAACCTCATGCTGTCCTTGGATTACATAGCAAAAACCTGCTGACAGATTCCCTTTAAAGAATTGTGGCTTTAGTCTTCATTCACTGAAAGCTGCACAGCCCACCATACAATATATCTTTGCAGAATTGCGCAGCAGTTGGGATGACTCCGACATGCTGTTGCACTCTGCATAATCAGTGACCATGACTATGTATAGGTATAATTATACTGCAATGATGAAGCACTCAGTATAATTATCATACTGAGCTCTTTGTTATTTTGGTTGCTGCCTATGCAGACCGCAGCTACTGAGAAAGTCATCTCTACTGTTGGGCTCTACACATGTGCCAAAGTTGGAAGCAAGTAGGCTGCCTTACTCTGAATGAAGCTACTGCTTGCTGGGCACTCACCGCTTTTGTGTGCCACTAGTGGAAGAAGTACTTGCTTGCTCTTCATTGAAACTTCACAAGCAGTCAGTCTTGTTGTCCTAAATTATATTTACCTCGGGGGATTGACAAAAAGTTGTGGCCCAATAGAATTTGGCTCCTAGGGTAAACTCCTTCCCATGGTCTTGACCTCTTCCAAGCTACTCCAATGAGCCAGTTCACTGTTTTTTTCCTGCTGCAGAGCTTCAAGCTTAATTCTAGGTTGGTCAGTCTTCTGGATTATTAACTACAGTCAAATAAAAAAGCACCGATGTATACATATTACTGTTACAAACTCATTCTTGTTTCACCTGGTGGAACATCCTTTGAGGTCACCTAGTGGATGGCTTATACACTTCTTGATAAAAAAAAAATGTAAACTAAGTACCATACATTTTCATATGTGTAGCAATTGTGGAATTGATTCATAGTGTATGTATATACTCTGCATTTTTCCCATATTGAATCACCTGTTTGCTTGTAATCACTGTGTGTGCATAAAAGCTGAGGTCCTCACCTTTTAGTGGCCATTCAAACCCATTTGTGTCAAATTCAGTGCATGTTAAAATCACTAAAAATTTTTTTGTCATTCATATTCTCTGAAACAAGGCCAAGAAAGGAAAAATTCTGCCGGATTATGTAAACTTTTGAGCACAACTGTATATACATATATATTACAATGGAGAATTGGTCTATTTTGCATGATCCAACAGTGTAAATTAAACACTTACAGATACAGCAAGTGACAAGTCATTTGACTGGTTCGGCTATACAAATTGTTTGTTTACTTTATATTGGAGGGTATACAAGCGTTCAGAGTACCAATAGAACATTTGTGACATGACAAGCAAATGTTTTTAAACTTCTACATCTGTAATCTGAAGAGAGCAATCATTGGAGAGGGATATCATAGTCAGAAGAATAGAAGGAACAAGACGTAGAGGAAGACCAGCAACCCGATGGCTTGATACAATCAAAATAACCGCGGAGAAGACCCTGGTGGACCTATCTAGGCTTGCACAAGATAGATCTTCCAACATATCGTTCATCCATCAGGTCACCATGACTCTAGCTGAAAGCCATTGAAAAAAATAAAAAAAATTCTGTAATTATAAAACAGAGCAATGTTAATACTGCTTATTTTTATCTTACGTTTTCTAAGGAACGGGACTAGAGCACACACAATACTTTATGAGGTCTTTAGTGTACCTCTGTATCTTCATGCAGAGGTTTTGTATATTACAATATATATACATATATATATATACAGTGCATTGTGAAAGTATTTGGCCCCCTTGAAGTTTTCTACCTTTTGCCACATTTCTGGCTTCAAACATAAAGATGTAAAATTCTAATTTTTTGGGGAAGAATCAACAACAAGTGGGACACAATCGTGAAGTGGAACGAAATTTATTGGATATTTTAAACTTTTTTAACAAATTAAAAGCTGAAAAGTGGGGCGTGCAATATTATTCGGCCCCTTTACATTCAGTGCAGCAATCTCACTCCAGAAGTTCAGTGAGGATCTCTGAATGATCCAATGTTGTCCTAAATGACTGGTAATGATAAATAGAATCCACCTGTGTGTAATGAAGTCTACGTATAAATGCACCTGCTCTGTGATAGTCTCAGGGTTCTGTTTCAAGTGCAGAGAGCATCATGAAGACCAAGGAACACACCAGGCAGGTCCGAGATACTGTTGTGGCGAAGTTTAATGCCGGATTTGGATACAAAAAGATTTCCCAAGTTTTAAACATCTCAAGGAGCACTGTGCAAGCGATCATATTGAAATGGAAGGAGTATCAGACCAATGCAAATCTACCAAGACCCGGCCGTCCCTCTAAACTTTCATCTCAAACAAGGAGAAGACTGATCAGAGATGCAGACAAAAGGCCCATGATCACTCTGGATGAACTGCAGAGATCTACAGCTGAGGTGGGAGAGTCTGTATGTAGCGCCCCGAGGGTTCGGCCGCTACAGGGGTATTGCAACTCTGCCAGAGGAGTGATATTCCACTCCCGGGTAAGGATGGAGTGTGGACCAAGACTCAGTAAGCTGCATGCATCACACACACCCCATTTCCGAGGGACAGCTCAACGGTGCTCCCACTAGACAGAAGTGCAGGCACGACAGCATCTGTCCCTAGCTGGAGTGGGGAGGGGGGAGGAAAACCCAGTGATGTAGGAGCAGATAGAGGTTGGGTCTCTGGGCATAGGTAGGAGCCCATTGGTTGCAAGTCACCTGGGCTCATACACAGCTAAAGCTGACAATGAATTAAGGCTTGCAAGAGATGTCAAAAGCAATAAAAAAGGATTTTGGGGGTATGTCAAAAGTAAAAGAAAAGTCAAAGATGCTATAGGATTTTTACAGGATGAAAATGGAGAAATGGTAAGAGAGGATGTTGAGAAGGCCGAACTTTTTAATTCCTATTTTGCATCTGTTTTCTCTCAGAAAGAAAATGTAACATCAACTGATTTTCACTGTCCTTTTAAAGGAATAGAAGAATCCAAGTTATCTGTAAACAGAAAGATTGTGAGGGAATATTTAGCTAACATAAATGAGTTCAAGTCTCCAGGTCCAGATGAATTACACCCCAGAGTACTGAAGGAGATTGTAGAAGAAATTTTAGAACCACTCTCCATAATCTTTGAAAATTCTTGGAGAACAGGAGAAGTCCCAGAAGACTGGAGAAGAGCAAATGTTGTTCCTATCTTCAAAAAGGGGAAGAAGGTGGACCCAGGGAACTATAGGCCGGTGAGTCTGACTTCTATACCAGGAAAGATCTTTGAACAAATTATTAAACATCATGTAGGTAAGTACCTGGATAAGAATGAAGTGATTAACCAGAGTCAGCATGGGTTTGTAACTAACAAGTCATGTCAGACTAACTTAATTTCCTTCTATGACAGAATCACTGACTGGGTGGATCAGGGAAATGCTGTAGATATAGTATATCTTGACTTCAGCAAAGCATTTGACAAAGTATCTCACACCATCCTTATTGAAAAAATGACCAAGTATGCAATGGACCAGGCAACTGTTAGGTGGATTCATAACTGGCTTAGTGATCGGACTCAAAGGGTGGTTGTAAATGGCTTCACATCCAGCTGGATGAATGTCTCAAGTGGGATACCACAGGGCTCTGTCCTGGGACCTGTATTGTTCAACATCTTCATCAATGATTTAGATGAAGGAATTGAGGGTAAACTGATTAAATTTGCTGATGACACAAAGCTAGGAGGGATAGCTAATACTAGAGAAGAGAGAGAGAGGATTCAAAAAGACCTAAATAAACTGGAGCAGTGGGCAGCAACCAACAGAATGGTTTTTAACAGGGAAAAATGCAAAGTACTACATCTGGGCAATAAAAATGAAAAAAGCATATACAGAATGGGAGGAATAGAGCTAAGCAACAGTACATGTGAAAAAGACTTAGGTATACTAATAGATCATAGACTGAACATGAGTCAACAGTGTGATGCAGCAGCAAAAAAGGCAAATACAATTCTGGGATGTATTAACAGAAGCATACAGTCTAGATCACGTGAAGTCATTATCGGTCTTTACTCCTCTTTGGTCAGACCTCATCTGGAATACTGTGTACAGTTTTGGGCACCACATTTTAAAAAAGACATAGACAAACTGGAACAAGTTCAGAGAAGAGCGACCAGAATGGTGACTGGTCTGCAAACCATGTCCTATGAGAAACGGTTGCAGGATTTGGGAATGTTTAGCTTGCAAAAAAGAAGACTGAGAGGAGACTTAATAGCTGTCTACAAATATGTCAAGGGCTGTCACATTGTAGAAGGATCATCTTTATTCTCATTTGCACAGGGAAAGACTAGAAGCATCGGGATGAAACTAAATGGGAGGAGACACAGATTAGATATTAGAAAAAACTTTTTGACAGTTAGGGTGATTAATGAGTGGAACAGGCTGCCACGAGAGGTGGTGAGTTCCCCTTCAATGGACGTCTTCAAACAGAGGCTGGACAGACATCTGTCTGAGATGATTTAGTGAATCCTGCTTTGAGCAGGGGGTTGGACCAGATGACCCAGGAGGTCCCTTCCAACTCTACCATTCTATGATTCTATGATTCTATGACAGAGAGGGAAGTATATAAGGTGGGCACCATCTTAGATCAGTAGTCAGTTCAGTCTGAGAGAGGAAGTGACAGAGCCGGGCCTCTGTGGAGCTCTGCTCTGGAGGCGGGCCTAGCCTGTGAGGCCAGAGCCAGCAGAAAAGACAGGAACAGAAAGGAAAGGAAGAAAGGAACAGAACACCAAGAGAGGCCCAGAGACACGAAGGCAGAAGGAACCCCAAAGGCCCAGGAGATTGCGGGTGACAGGTTGGCAGAACAGGGTACCGGATCCCAAGTTGGTGGAGGCGACTAATCCTCAGCCAAGGACCGGCGGTCGCGATCATATCTTGGTGCGACCCCTCACTACACCTACTAGAAAGGCATACCACATAGGGTCAGGGAGGTGAGCACGAAGCCCTCTCAAGAGAAGGCCCGCGGGAGCTGGACAGACGTAGTGTCACTGGTGGGGCACGGCCAGAGAAAGGAGTAGAAGGGAGTCCTGTGACACACTCTGGAATTGCCTGGGTTTTGACCGAGCCCCCTGCCTGGTGGACGCAGCACGGCTTGGGCAGTCATTGCCCGCGGAATGACTTGGGACATAAAGAACTGTGAGTAAAGAACTTGAACTGCAACCCCACGTCTCTGTGCTTCATCGCCGCACCAGCACTACTAGTGCTGGGACGCCTGCGCACCATCACTTCTATCATCCACTCTTACTGCCCTGGGGCTGCACTCTTCCCGTGGGGAGTCACACTACCTCAGCTGCATACACCATCAGCCCCAGCGGTCTGCCTTGCAGCGGCGGTCCGCACTGACCGCAATCCACGGGTGGCGTAGTCGGACAATTAACCTAAAATCCCCCACAAAATACCGCCATTGGCCTGACCACCCTGAGCCATGGGACCGGGTCACCGCCACGGATACTACAACCCCCAGAAGCCCGGTTCCGTGTGCCCCTCGGGGGCGAGTCATGTACATAGGACAAAAATCAGTTGTACACTGCACAAATCTGGCCTTTATGGAAGAGTGGCAAAAAGAAAGCCATTTCTCAAAGATATCCATAAAAAGTCTCGTTTGAAGTTTGCCACAAGCCACCTGGGAGATACACCAAACATGTGGAATAAGGTGCTCATGTCAGATGAAACCAAAATCAAACTTTTTGGCCACAATGCAAAACGATATGTTTGGCGTAAAAGCAACACAGCTCATCACCCTCAAAACACCATCCCCACTGTCAAACATGGTGGTGGCAGAATCATGGTTTGGACCTGCTTTTCTTCAGCAGGGACAGGGAAAAAGGTTAAAATTGATGGGAAGATGGTCGGAGCCAAATACAGGACCATTCTTGGAGAAAACCTGTTGGAGTCTGCAAAAGACCTGAGACTGGGATGGAGATTTATCTTCCAACAAGACAATTATCCTAAATATAAAGCAAAATCTACAATGGAATGGTTAAAAAATAAACGTATCCAGGTGTTAGAATGGCCAAATCAAAGTCCAGACCTGAATCCAATCGAGAATCTGTGGAAAGAGCTGAAAACTGCTGTTCACAAACGCCCCCCATCCAACCTCAATGAGCTCGAGCTGTTTTGCAGGGAAGAATGGGCAAGAATTTCAGCCTCTCGATGTGCAAAACTGATAGAGACATACCCCAAGCGACTTGCAGCTGTAATCGCAGCAAAAGGTGGCGCTACAAAGTATTAACTCAAGGGGGCCGAATAATATTGCACGCCCCACTTTTCAGTTTTTAATTTGTTAAAAAAGTTTAAAATATCCAATAAATTTCGTTCCACTTCATGATTTTGTCCCACTTGTTGTTGATTCTTCCCCAAAAATTAGAATTTTATATCTTTATGTTTGAGGCCAGAAATGTGGCAAAAGGTAGAAAACTCCAAGGGGGCCAAATACTTTCACAATGCTCTGTATATGGAATGTTCCACTGGATACTATATGTAGTTGTGCCTGAGGCATTCGATAACGTCTCACATATGATTTCTCATGACTTCTAATATCTCAATTTAGAAATGTGTTGTACTCAGTGGTTACTATTATGGTAAGTGTATCTAAGCTAGATCGCCAAGATAATTGTTTGCATTTGTAGTTTGAAGAATAGCATTTCAATCCAATGAATAATTGATGGTAAAGAATTAGGACAGAGGTACTTCTAATTATCATCATTTTTTAATTACAGACAGATGGTTGTGCATTCATGTAATTAGTAAACCAGGAGACTCAAATCTTTTGAGTGATGATACAGGAGGAAATGTGTAGGTGGTGGATATACAACAGCTTATCACCCAGTAAAAGTGACTGTAAATGAAAGTGTCACACAGGATTCACTAAGCTCATTGTCACTCATCCTTCACTAGTAAAAGCCGTCAACATTGTGCACAGATATAAATAAAGAGTTGACCACAATACAGCAACAATTCTTTTTTTTTATTAAATTGGAATGATCAATGGGTAAGGGACATTCAGCAAAATATTTCAAATCATGATTTTTCCAATGATATGGTCAATTCCATGCATTTTTATTGCCTCGTATACTGTACAGTGTATTTTTCATAAGAGTATGTTCACACATTAACTTTCCACAGCAAACCCCCTAGTATCTGGAGGTATAAACAAATATATCTCCTATTGCTATACAATGCTCAGCATAAATGAGCACACCCAAACTGAAAACTAAGATTTTAATCGATGTACAGTGACTTGCGGAAGTATTCAACAAACTCCCCCCCCCGGAATTTTTTGTGTTTTGCTACCTAACAACCTGGAATTTCACAGTTTTTTTGAGGGTCTGCATCAGTTCATGTAAAGAACATGCCTACATCCGTGAACATTTGGTTTTCTTTTTATTGTGAAGCAAACAACACATAGGACAAAATAACTGAAAACTTCAGTGTGCATAACTATTCACTCCCCTAAAGTCAGTACTTTGTAGAGCCTCCTTTTGCGGCAATTACAGCTGCAAGTTGCTTTGGATAATTCTCTATGAGCTTTCCACATCTAGCCACTTGGATTTTTGCCCATTCCTCAAGGCAAAACTGCTCCAGCTCCTTCTGGTTTCCTCTGGTGGACAGCAATCTTCAAGTCTGACCAGTAGCGTAGCTACCGGGGGAACAGAGGCGGCAGTGGCCCCGGGCACCACGCTCTGAGGGGGCCCACCCAGAGCTACACTGTGCAACTGTAACCGGCTTGCGCAGCACGCCGATACAGTTACATTCCGGGCAGAGCAGGGAGACTCAATGTCCCTGCAATGCCCGGCGGCCGATATGCGGCCCTTGAGCAGGAGGGGGTGGCCCCGGTGCCAGCATCGGGCCCCCCGGCCCTTCACCACCGCAACGTCATCACTTGGCGCCTGGCTCGCTGTGCTGAAGATGTGCGGGCCAGGCGCTGCACTCAGAGCAGCGAGGGAATGAGGAGGAGAGGTGAGTATTGTGCTTATTCATTTTTTTGCCCGGGTGGGGGCACATTATACTACAGACCCTGCCTATGAGGGGGGAGGGGCACATTATACTACAGTCTCTGCCTATGGGGGGGATAATTATGCTACAGACGCTGCCTATGGGGGGGCATTATACTACAGACTCTTCCTACGAGGGGAGATTATACTACAGACTATAGTGTGGGGGACATCATACAGTGTGGGAGATAATGTGGGGTCTTTGTGTGGCACCCCAGGGGTCCGGTTGCCACAGTGGCATTGCCTCCCTCACAAGAGGTGATGCCATGCCTGGAAGCAAGCAGGGGTCCCCTAGTCAGGTATACTAGCATACAACACTTTCCTGGCTCCAGACCAGCAAGGGGAGCTCCTCCCCTTAGCAACTGGGATCTGGAGGCGGGGTTAGTTAGAGTTAGTGAGAGGAGCTGAAGACAGGACAGCAAAGAGGAAAGACCTGGGGAGTGGAGATGTAAGCCAGCTCACCCCAGAGAGTAGCGTAGAAGAACCGGACACCGGAGTCCAAGATTGTGGGGCACTGAAGGCCCAGCAGCAGAAACCGGAGGGCAGAAGACTGCAGGTCTCCTGGCCCCATCAGATACCCGGAGGCTCCCCAGCACATAGGGCCCAGCACCGCCACGTGGGAGCGACACTCCAGAAAGGCCCGAGCTGCCTGCCATACGGGTGAGCACAAAGACGTTTTACTCAGGGACGAGGGTCACAGCACAGCTATAAGCAGCAGGGTCAAAGAGATTAGCGCAAAGGAAGGCATACAACTTCACTTGGCGAGGTGGATTCCCAACTTGCTTCCAGGCTTCCCGGACCTCTACTACCAGTTAGTACCCTTGCCCTGGTCTGCCTAACCACTGCAAGTAAAGATAAGAGGAAACCGCCATTAAGTTGTGGACTGATTATTAACTGCGCCATCCCCTGCACTACACTGCACAGCAACATCTATAACGTCACTATTTCCTGCCCTGGAGCTAAGCTCTGCCTGTGGAGAGCTGAACCAACTCTGCTGCGTCACCATCAGCTCCAGAGGATCTGCACCGCAGCGGCGGCTCCATATAGCCGCATACCGCAGGTGGCGTCACGAACATTATATATAGAAACTCTATTCCCTTTTCTTTAAAACCCCTTTTATAGACCGCCCTGGTTCACCGACCGGGTCACCGCCACTGTGACATCCCCCAGCATCGACCGGCCCGGCTACCGAGTACCTCACGGCCCAGGGGGCGCGTCATATTTGCACAGTGTGGGGGCCATCATACAGTGTGGGAGATAATGTGGGGTATTTGTACAGTGTGGGGGCCATCATACAGCGTGGGAGATAATGTGGGGTCTTTGCACAGTGTGGGGGCCATCATACAGTGTGGGAGATAATGTGGGTTCTTTGCACAGTGTGGGGACCATCATACAGTGTGGGAGATAATGTGGGGTCTTTGCAGAGTGTGGGTGCCATCATACAGTGTGGGAGATAATGTGGGGTCTTTGCACAGTATGGGTGCCATCATACAGTGTTGGAGCCATCAATTTGGGGGCTACTAAGGGGTCAGTATACCATGTGGGGTATTATACAGTGAGGAGGAATTTTACTGTGTAGAAGAGAGCCTCATACTGTGTAGAGGGGAGCTGTACATGGGGGGAGACTCAGGACATTATTAAATCTTAAGTGGGCACTTATTGTTATAGGGGAACTCAGGTTATTATGACTGTCAGAGGGGCACACAGAGGTCACTATTACTTTCTAGAGGGCAAAATGAGGTCACTGTTTTCTAGGACACTTGCACATGGCATTACTATATTCTAGAGGTTTGTTTTACCATTTAGAGAGCACACAGCAGGTGCACGAATAGGGACACATACAGCAACAGAGGCTCAGTATTGGGGTATCAGCAGGATGAGGGGTTTGTGCAGATTGGGAATAGATGGGGACAGGGCCTGAAATGTAAGGAGTCAAATGTGTTGTTGTGATCTCTGCAGATCTGAGACTCTGAGTCCTGACTGGAGAAGTTGTCATGTCGGTCTGGGCCAGATGGAAAAGACAGGAAAAGTGAACAATTTAATCAGAAAGAACATCAGCTGTAAGTCACCATATATAACTGTGCTGTGATCTCTTATATGTTCTGCAGGACTGGCATCTATCAATATATGTCACCATATGGCAGTAATATCAGGCTGTATAGAGATTATTTTCAGTAACAGTGCGGTCATCTGCTGAGGTTCCCCTACATCCACTCTCTGGGTGCGTCACCATAGCTGTAACCAGGGCTACCTGGTTAGGGGCCCACTCAGAAGTTTTGCCCCCCCTGAACCAAAATCCTAGCTACGCCTCTGAGTCTGACCACAGATTCTCAAATGGATTAAGGTCTGGGCTTTGAGTTGGCCACTCCAAAACATTTACTTGTTTCCCGTTAAACCACTCGAGTGTTGCTTCACCAGTATGATTTGGGTCATTGTCTTGTTGGAACGTGAACCCCCGTCCCAGGCTAAAATCACTTACAAACTGAAACAGGTTTTGTTCAAGAATATAAGAAAAAGAAAGGAGAGTCCGCTCACCATGTAGGGTATCAAGCATTCACCACCTCGCACGGATCCAGTCAGAGCAGCTGTGATGAGAACTAGGAAAATGTAGGAAATGATGCATCAAAAAAGCTTCTGTGCTTTGAATAAAACTTAGCTTTTAATTAGACATTAAAACATGATGCTCCACAATACATTGGCAAAGGTGTAATTTAAGAAATTAGGACCTACGAGTTTCGATGTTAGTCTTAATCATGGTCAGACCAACATCGAAACGCGTAGGTCCTAATTTCTTAAATTGCACCCTTGCCAATGTATTGTGGAGCATCATGCTTTAATGGCTAATTAAAAGCTAAGTTTTATTCAAAGCACAGAAGATTTTTCGCTGGATCATTTTCTACATTTTCCGTGTTCAAGAATATCCCTGTATTTCGCATCATCCATCTTCCCCTTGACTTGGACCATTTTCCCTGTTGCCTACGGCATGATGCTGCCACCACCATGTTTCACAATGGGAATGGTGTTCTTGGGGTGATGAGCTGTGTTGGTTTGGCGCCAGACATAACATTTACCTTGGTGGCCAAAAAGTTAAATTTTGGTCTCATCTGACCACAGCACCTTCCTCCATACATTTGGGGAGTCTCCCACATGTCTTTTGGTACACTCAAAATGACTAAGGCTACTTGTTAGCAGAAACGCGTGTGAAGACATTTTTAATGATTTACCTCAGATAGCTGCGACTATCTAGATGTTTTTTATCCTGCTCTACTCACCGTGATCCAATAAAGGTATTTCCTGGAAGCTTATGCGCTAGATTAATTTTTTTTTTTTTTACTCAAAATGAGCCTTACAATTTTTGTGTGTAAGTAAAGGCTTTATTCTAGCCACTCTTCTATAAAGGCCAGCTCTATGGAGAGTAAGGCTTATTGTGGTCAGATGGTACAGTCTCTGCTTGGGAACTCTGTGACTCCTTCAGGGTTACCTTGGTTCTCTGTGCTGTATCTCTGATTAATGCCCTCCTTGCCCGGGTGGAGCATTTTGGTGGGTGGCCCTGTGGTGCCCCTGCTGCGCATGAGTGCCACAGATCCTAGAGGGGTGCATGAACGGATTCCTCCACAAGAGACCCTCACAGCATACACACACCTCCACCTTCCACCTCACACCACCAGAGGGAGCCAGTTAGGGATATAAATAGGGAAGGTGGAGCTAGGCAGTTCAGTTCCTCTGGAGAGTTCAGCAAGTACAGGTCTGAATACAGAGTCGAGCTCAGTCTAGGGAACGGAGTTCCTGCAGTAGAGAAGCCTGAGAGAGGTCAGCCTGCAGTGGAGCTCAGTCCAGAGAGAGCTCAGGTTAGTGAGCCCAAGGCGTGCCGACGCCATAAGAGCGGTGAAGCGCGGCAAGCTGCCGCTATTGTGTATAGCCTAGTGAGGGCCTCGAGCTAGGCCGAAGGCTAGAGGAGTGAGTAGCATCGGGGGCAGAGGAGCTGTACAAGCTCACCCCAGAGAACATATACCGGACACCGGGTTCGTGTCTACAGGGCCGTTTACCCCCCTGTAGAGACAACCGGAGACCCCTGGAAGATTTCAAGTCCCAGGATCACCCAAGAGCTGATACGTAACAGAGCCAGGAGTCACGGAGGCCCCGCAAGCTGGGAGTGTGTACTCCAAGAGAAGGCCCTACCACAAAGTCAGCCGGTGCAGGACAGAGACAAAGTTAGGCCTAGCTCCAGGCAGGTCAGAAACTTACTACACAAAGGCAAGAAACAGGAGGCCCTACACCCGCTCAGTGGGGAGGATCCTGATATGCACCCTTCACCCTACAGTGCTCCGGATTGTGCCTTGAATACCATCAGTAAAAGGTACTGAAGTGACTATCGTGTCTGTCCCTGTTCTTGCTCTGACCCAGTTGGGTCCCATCTCTCCTGCATCCTTACATCCCCGCTGCCCTGAGGCCTAGCTCCACCTGTGGGGATCTATACCACGCAAGCTGCCTTAACACCGGCCTCAGTGGGCTGCCGCAGCGCTGGTGATCCTCAGCAGACACCACAGGTGGCGTCACGAACTTCTATATAATTTTCCACCCTTTTAAAGAGAGGCCCAGGGTACGGGCTCGGGAGCCGACTGCCGCGACATTCCCCCAAAACTAACAACAGGCCCGGGCGCCGAGTCCTCCCCATCCCCTGGGTGCGTCAGCCCTCTCTTGGCAGGTTTGTTGTGGTACCATGTTCTTTCCATCTGATGATAATGGATTTGATGGTGCTCTGGGGGATCATCAGAGATTGGGATATTTTTTTATTAGCCAACCCTGACTTGTACTTCTCAACAACTTTGTGCCTGACTTGTTTGGAGATCTCCTTGGTGTTCATGGTTGTTTGGTTAGAGTTGCCTGTTGCTTAATGGTTTGGCAGCCTCTGTGGCCTTTCAAAAAAGGTGTGTATATACTGACGGACCATGTGACACTTAGATTGCACACAGGTGGACTTCCTTTCACTAAGCATGTGACTTATGAAGGTAATTGCTTGCACCAGAAATTTTTAGGGGCTTCATAGCAAAAGGGGTGAATACATCTGCACATGCCAATTTTTCTGTATTTGATCCCATAAATTAAATTTATGCCTATATGTTTCCCACTTAGCTTCACCAACTTAGACCATTTAGTGCTGAATGATCATACACAAATTAGATTACAAAAATATTTAAACACAGTAATGTAACAAAATAGGTAAAAAGCCAAGGGTGTGAATACTTTCGCAAGCCACTGTATCACTAAATGCAAGAAAAATGTACAAAATTTTGACAAGAGAGTTTCATAGAACATTTTTTACCCCATAACACTAAGGTAAGATTAATCATATAACTTTCATTAAAAAATCTTCAGTTTTACTTAAATTAGTTGATGCAAAAATGAATACATCCCACATCAAAAACTACTACATCTAGTATTTTGCATGACCTCCATTATTTTTAAGGACAGCACCAAGACTTCTAGGCCTGGAATGAACAAGTTGGCGACATATTGCAACATCTTTTTCCATTTTTCAAGAACGACCTCCTTTAGTGCCTAGATGCTGGATGAAGAGTGATGACAACTTGTCTCTTCACTTACAGGCTGTGTGCCCACAATGCGTTTTTTAAGCGTTTCCGCAGCGGCAAAAACGCTGCAGAAACGCTTAAAAAACGCATGGTAGAAGGCCTGCCATGTTCCCCAATGATAATCCGCCTGTGCTGTGCACATGCTGAGGAAATTTTCACTGCGGATTATCATTGCGAAAAAAACGCAGCACTACTAATTATTTTGCGGAAGAGCTGCGTTTTCGCCACCATTGACTTGCATTAGAACGCATGGATTCCGCATCACTAGATAAGCACATGCGGAATACATGCGTTCAATGTGCGGATGGTAACCGGGTCTGGAGGACAGGAGACTCTCCTCCGGACCCGGGTACCATAGAACCTGTTAAAAAAAGAATAAAATAAAAAATAAATGTTATATTTACCTTCTGGCGGCCCGCGGTCTCCTTGTCTCTGCTTGCCGGCAGATCGCGGTGGACTGGAGGACCTGCGCTGACGTCATAGTCATGTGACGGGTCACGCGACGCTGACGTCGGCAGGTCCTTCAGTGTACCACGATCTGCCGGCAGCCAGGACGGAGTGAAGCATGACTCCGGGGGCCATCGGAAGGTAAGTATAGATTTATTTTTTATTTTTAAACATTCTTTCAGTCACAGTATATAAATCCATGTCGGTTGCATGGATTTATATAGTGTGACCAAGCTGACAAGCACTTTCCAAGTGATGCTAAAATCGCTTGGAAAGCGCTTGTCAACCCGCATGCGGAAATGCATGTGAAGAACGCTTCACATCCGCATGTCCCTGGCAGGAAAAACGCATGTACAATCTGCATGTACAATCCGCATGCGTTTTTTTCTGCCAGGGAGATGCAGAAACGCTCAGGAAAAATCCGGAGCATTTCTGCATTGTGGGCACATAGCCTCACCCTGTTCTTCAGAAATGCAACAGATGTGTTTTGAATCATTGTCATGTTGTAAAAGTGCATAAAAAATACTAGATGTAGTAGTTTTTGATGTGAGATGTACTCATTTTTGCATCAACTATTTTGAATGTATTAACTAGAGATGAGCGTTGTTCGACTCGAACTGTTCGCCAATCTCAAATTCGAGCTGTTTTGGGCGGTGTTCGAGCCGTTCGGCGAACACGAACGATTTGAGAAAAATTCGGCTGTTCGAGGTTATGTTCGATAACTGTTCATGCACCAAAATCATAACTGGATTTTTTCTCAGTAATGATGAAAATTAATGTTAATACGCAGTTTGAGTGTACAGCGGGGCGGGGGGAGGGGCAGGGGATGGATCTCTGCAGGAACAATGAAGATCTCCATTTTTTTTCTCTTTCCCGCATTTACAGTGGGGAGGTGCAATCTGTCAGCCTATCAGCAGCGCACACATGGAGAGAAGTGCTTTTTTTCACACAAGCAAGGGCATGTGTCATTGGCAGTGTATGTCACATGTCCTTGCCCTATAAGACCCAGCCATTTTCCCCGTCGCCACCATTTTCTCACTGCTGCAGCTGCGTGTTAGACGGCACCGCTGTTGCTGTGTGCGCTATACCTTGTTAATTTCAAGCCAATTTTCGCACAAATCTACAGATAGCTTGGGAGTAGGGAATAGTTGTGATTGCAGTCCTTTTAAGGACTAGGTTACAGCATTTCCTACGACTTTTATCAGGCTGGTCTGTGCTCTTAAATAGATAGGTTGTGGGAGTAAAGACTAATTGTAATTGCAGTCCTTTTCAGGACTAAGTTACATCAGTTTCTATCAGTTTTTGCCAGGCAGGTCTGTGCCAGTGCTGTGCAAGTTTTTTTCACAGCATTTGGCTGAATCTAGCAAAGCTAATCCTTTTTGGCCTATTGCAGAGTGTGTTAGTCAGTGGAGTAGCCTATCTGTGTTGCAAGATACACCACCTGAGTATAGAATACCAATTTTTTTACTGCACCTAGTGAAGTAAAACCTTTTCGGCATAGCATCATTCTATTAGTCCATCTATACTGACCTCCATAAGGTTGCAAATTGAATACAATTTTTTTCTGCATCTAGCTCTGAAAAAATATTTGTCCTTCTAGCAGTGTGTGGGACTTGTTCTACTAGTCCATCTATACTGACCTCCATCAGGTTGCAAATTCAAAATAATTTTTTGTCTGCATCTAGTTCTGAAAAAATATTTGGGTTTCTAGCTGTGTGTGGGACTTGTTCTATTACTCCATCTATACTGACCTCCATCAGGTTGCAAATTAAAAATAATTTTTATCTGCATCTAGCTCTGAAAAAATATTTGGGCTTCTAGCAGTGTGTGGGACTTGTTTTATTAGTCCATCTATACTGACCTCCATCAGGTTGCAAATTAAAAATAATTTTTATCTGCATCTAGCTCTGAAAAAATATTTGGCCTTCTAGCAGTGTGTGGGACTTGTTCTATTAGTCCATCTATACTGACCTCCATCAGGTTGCAAATTAAAAATAATTTTTTCTCTGCATCTAGCTCTGAAAAAATATTTGGCCTTCTAGCAGTGTGTGGGACTTGTTCTATTAGTCCATCTATACTGACCTCCATCAGGTTGCAAATTGAATATAATTTTTTTCTGCATCTAGCTCTGAAAAAATATTTGTCCTTCTAGCAGTGTGTGGGGCTTGTTCTACTAGTCCATCTATACTGACCTCCATCAGGTTGCAAATTCAAAATAATTTTTTGTCTGCATCTAGCTCTGAAAAAATATTTGGCCTTCTAGCAGTGTGTGAGACTTGTTCTATTAGTCCATCTATACTGACCTCCATCAGGTTGCAAACTGAATATAATTTTTTTCTGCATCTACCTCTGAAAAAATATTTGGGCTTCTAGCAGTGTGTGGGACTTGTTATATTAGTCCATCTATACTGACCTCCATCAGGTTGCAAATTAAAAATAATTTTTATCTGCATCTAGCTCTGAAAAAATATTTGGCCTTCTAGCAGTGTGTGAGACTTGTTCTATTAGTCCATCTATACTGACCTCCATCAGGTTGCAAACTGAATATAATTTTTTTCTGCATCTACCTCTGAAAAAATATTTGGGCTTCTAGCAGTGTGTGGGACTTGTTATATTAGTCCATCTATACTGACCTCCATCAGGTTGCAAATTAAAAATAATTTTTATCTGCATCTAGCTCTGAAAAAATATTTGGGCTTCTAGCAGTGTGTGGGCCTTGTTCTATTAGTCCATGTATACTGACCTACATCAGGTTGCAAATTAAAAACAATTTTTATCTGCATCTAGCTCTGAAAAAATATTTGGCCTTCTAGCAGTGTGTGGGACTTGTTCTATTAGTCCATCTATACTGACCTCCATCAGGTTGCAAATTAAAAATAATTTTTTGTCTGCATCTAGCTCTGAAAAAAATATTTGGCCTTCTAGCAGTGTGTGGGACTTGTTCTACTAGTCCATCTATACTGACCTCCATCAGGTTGCAAATTAAAAATAATTTTTTTTGTCTGCATCTAGTTCTGAAAAAATATTTGGGCTTCTAGCAGTGTGTGGGACTTGTTCTATTAGTCCATCTATACTGACCTCCATCAGGTTGCAAATTAAAAATATTTTTTTGTCTGCATCTAGCTCTGAAAAAATATTTGGCCTTCTAGCAGTGTGTGGGACTTGGTCTATTAGTCCATCTATACTGACCTCCATCAGGTTGCAAATTAAAAATATTTTTTTGTCTGCATCTAGCTCTGAAAAAATATTTGACCTTCTAGCAGTGTGTGGGACTTGTTCTATCAGTCCATCTATACTGACCTCCATCAGGTTGAAAATTAAAAATAATTTTTATCTGCATCTAGCTCTGAAAAAATATTTGGGCTTCTAGCAGTGTGTGGGACTTGTTCTATTAGTCCATCTATACTGACCTCCATCAGGTTGCAAATTAAAAATAATTTTTATCTGCATCTAGCTCTGAAAAAATATTTGGCCTTCTAGCAGTGTGTGGGACTTGTTCTATTAGTCCATCTATACTGACCTCCATCAGGTTGCAAATTAAAAATAATTTTTTGTCTGCATCTAGGTCTGAAAAAATGTTTGGCCTTCTAGCAACGTGTGGGACTTGTTCTAATAGTCCATCTATACTGACCTCCATCAGGTTGCAAATTGAATATAATTTTTTTCTGCATCTACCTCTGAAAAAATATTTGTCCTTCTAGCAGTGTGTGGGACTTGTTCTATTAGTCCATCTATACTGACCTCCATCAGGTTGCAAATTCAAAATAATTTTTTGTCTGCATCTAGCTCTAAAAAAATATTTGGCCTTCTAGCAGTGTGTGGGACTTGTTCTATTAGTCCATCTATACTGACCTCCATCAGGTTGCAAACTGAATATAATTTTTTTCTGCATCTACCTCTGAAAAAATATTTGGGCTTCTAGCAGTGTGTGGGACTTGTTTTAGTAGTCCATCTATACTGACCTCCATCAGGTTGCAAATTAAAAATAATTTTTATCTGCATCTAGCTCTGAAAAAATATTTTGCCTTCTAGCAGTGTGTGGGACTTGTTCTATTAGTCCATCTATACTGACCTCCATCAGGATGCAAATTAAAAATAATTTTTATCTGCATCTAGCTCTGAAAAAATATTTGGCCTTCTAGCAGTGTGTGGGACTTGTTCTACTAGTCCATCTATACTGACCTCCATCAGGTTGCAAACTGAATACAATTTTTTTCTGCATCTACCTCTGAAAAAATATTTGGGCTTCTAGCAGTGTGTGGGACTTGTTTTATTAGTCCATCTATACTGACCTCCATCACGTTGCAAATTAAAAATAATTTTTATCTGCATCTAGCTCTGAAAAAATATTTGGGCTTCTAGCAGTGTGTGGGACTTGTTCTATTAGTCCATCTATACTGACCTCCATCAGGTTGCAAATTAAAAATAATTTTTATCTGCATCTAGCTCTGAAAAAATATTTGGCCTTCTAGCAGTGTGTGGGACTTGTTCTATTACTCCATCTATACTGACCTCCATCAGGTTGCAAATTAAAAATAATTTTTTGTCTGCATCTAGCTCTGAAAAAATATTTGGCCTTCTAGCAGTGTGTGGGACTTGTTCTATTAGTCCATCTATACTGACCTCCATCAGGTTGCAAATTGAATATAATTTTTTTCTGCATCTAGCTCTGAAAAAATATTTGTCCTTCTAGCAGTGTGTGGGACTTGTTCTACTAGTCCATCTATACTGACCTCCATCAGGTTGCAAATTCAAAATAATTTTTGTCTGCATCTAGCTCTGAAAAAATATTTGGCCTTCTAGCAGTGTGTGGGACTTGTTCTATTAGTCCATCTATACTGACCTCCATCAGGTTGCAAACTGAATATAATTTTTTTCTGCATCTACCTCTGAAAAAATATTTGGGCTTCTAGCAGTGTGTGGGATTTGTTATATTAGTCCATCTATACTGACCTCCATCAGGTTGCAAATTAAAAATAATTTTTATCTGCATCTAGCTCTGAAAAAATATTTGGGCTTCTAGCAGTGTGTGGGACTTGTTCTATTAGTCCATCTATACTGACCTCCATCAGGTTGCAAATTAAAAATATTTTTTTGTCTGCATCTAGCTCTGAAAAATTTTTTGTCCTTCTAGCAGTGTGTGGGACTTGGTCTATTAGTCCATCTATACTGACCTCCATCAGGTTGCAAATTAAAAATATTTTTTTGTCTGCATCTAGCTCTGAAAAAATATTTGACCTTCTAGCAGTGTGTGGGACTTGTTCTATCAGTCCATCTATACTGACCTCCATCAGGTTGCAAATTAAAAATAATTTTTATCTGCATCTAGCTCTGAAAAAATATTTGGGCTTCTAGCAGTGTGTGGGACTTGTTCTATTAGTCCATCTATACTGACCTCCATCAGGTTGCAAATTAAAAATAATTTTCATCTGCATCTAGCTCTGAAAAAATATTTGGCCTTCTAGCAGTGTGTGGGACTTGTTCTATTAGTCCATCTATACTGACCTCCATCAGGTTGCAAATTAAAAATAATTTTTTGTCTGCATCTAGCTCTGAAAAAATATTTGGCCTTCTAGCAGCGTGTGGGACTTGTTCTATTAGTCCATCTATACTGACCTCCATCAGGTTGCAAATTGAATATAATTTTTTTCTGCATCTAGCTCTGAAAAAATATTTGTCCTTCTAGCAGTGTGTGGGACTTGTTCTACTAGTCCATCTATACTGACCTCCATCAGGTTGCAAATTAAAAATAATTTTTATCTGCATCTAGCTCTGAAAAAATATTTTGCCTTCTAGCAGTGTGTGGGACTTGTTCTATTCGTCCATCTATACTGACCTCCATCAGGTTGCAAATTAAAAATAATTTTTTGTCTGCATCTAGCTCTGAAAAAATATTTGGCCTTCTAGCAGTGTGTGGGACTTGTTCTATTAGTCCATCTATACTGACCTCCATCAGGTTGCAAATTGAATATAATTTTTTTCTGCATCTAGCTCTGAAAAAATATTTGTCCTTCTAGCAGTGTGTGGGACTTGTTCTACTAGTCCATCTATACTGACCTCCATCAGGTTGCAAATTCTAAATATTTTTTTTTCTGCATCAAGCTCTGAAAAAATATTAGTCCTTCTAGCAGTGTGTGGGACTTGTTCTACTAGTCCATCTATACTGACCTCCATCAGGTTGCAAATTAAAAATAATTTTTATCTGCATCTAGCTCTGAAAAAATATTTGTGCTTCTAGCAGTGTGTGGGACTTGTTCTACTAGTCCATCTATACTGACCTCCATCAGGTTGCAAACTGAATATAATTTTTTTCTGCATCTACCTCTGAAAAAATATTTTGGCATCTAGCAGTGTGTGGGACTTGTTTTATTAGTCCATCTATACTGACTTCCATCAGGTTGCAAATTAAAAATAATTTTTATCTGCATCTAGCTCTGAAAAAATATTTGGCCTTCTAGCAGTGTGTGGGACTTGTTCTACTAGTCCATCTATACTGACCTCCATCAGGTTGCAAACTGAATATAATTTTTTTCAGCATCTACCTCTGAAAAAATATTTGGGCTTCTAGCAGTGTGTGGGACTTGTTCTATTAGTCCATCTATACTGACCTCCATCAGGTTGCAAATTCAAAATATTTTTTTGTCTGCATCTAGCTCTGAAAAAATATTTGGCCTTCTAGCAGTGTGTGGGACTTGGTCTATTAGTCCATCTATACTGACCTCCATCAGGTTGCAAATTAAAAATAATTTTTATCTGCATCTAGCTCTGAAAAAATATTTGGCCTTCTAGCAGTGTGTGGGACTTGTTCTTTTAGTCCATCTATACTGACCTCCATCAGGTTGCAAATTAAAAATAATTTTTTGTCTGCATCTAGCTCTGAAAAAATATTTGTGCTTCTAGCAGTGTGTGGGACTTGTTCTATTAGTCCATCTATACTGACCTCCATCAGGTTGCAAATTAAAAATATGATTTTGTCTGCATCTAGCTCTGAAAAAATATTTGACCTTCTAGCAGTGTGTGGGACTTGTTCTATTAGTCCATCTATACTGACCTCCATCAGGTTGCAAATTAAAAATAATTTTTATCTGCATCTAGCTCTGAAAAAATATTTGGGCTTCTAGCAGTGTGTGGGACTTGTTCTATTAGTCCATCTATACTGACCTCCATCAGGTTGCAAATTAAAAATAATTTTTTGTCTGCATCTAGCTCTGAAAAAATATTTGGCCTTCTAGCAGTGTGTGGGACTTGTTCTATTAGTCCATCTATACTGACCTCCATCAGGTTGCAAATTGAATATAATTTTTTTCTGCATCTAGCTCTGAAAAAATATTTGTCCTTCTAGCAGTGTGTGGGACTTCTTCTACTAGTCCATCTATACTGACCTCCACCAGGTTGCAAATTAAAAATTATTTTTATCTGCATCTAGCTCTGAAAAAATATTTGTCCTTCTAGCAGTGCGTGGGACTTGTTCTACTAGTCCATCTATACTGACCTCCATCAGGTTGCAAACTGAATATAATTTTTTTCTGCATCTACCTCTGAAAAAATATTTGGGCTTCTAGCAGTGTGTGGGACTTGTTCTATTAGTCCATCTATACTGACCTCCATCAGGTTGCAAATTAAAAATATTTTTTTGTCTGCATCTAGCTCTTTAAAAATATTTGGCCTTCTAGCAGTGTGTGGGACTTGTTCTATTAGTCCATCTATACTGACCTCCATCAGGTTGCAAATTGAATATAATTTTTTTCTGCATCTAACCCAGTCAATAGTTTTGGCCTAATACCACAGTTTGGCCACTCAGCTCTGCTCGGTTCCCATCCATTGTTTTTTTGTGCAAACAACTCCAGAGTTGTGAATTAGTTAACCACCAAAATGAGTGGAAAAAGGCCTGCTGCTGGTGGAAAGGGGAATAGGCGTGTTGGGAAGGGGAAAAAAGGTTGTGTCCGTGGGGTAGGTGTTAAAGCAACAGTAACATCTGCAGAAGAAAGACCATCTTCCAGCCAAACTAAAATGTCTACTTCTTTTAGCGGACAATGTGATAAGATACCTTTCTTACGGCCACGCCAATCGCTACAAATTCCAGATGAGGCACAAAAACAGCAGGTGCTTCAACGGATATCAAGTGCTCCTTTAAGTGGGCTCTCCTCCACATCAACTTCAACCTCACAAATACTCCAGTCTTCAAAGGTGTCACCCCAATCGCACTTGCTTCCTCACAGCTCCCAAATCTCCAGCAGCCCGTCTGAGTATGAGGTAGAACAGATGCTTGAGTCTGCAGAGCTGTTTACTCATACTATAGCCTGGGAATCAGAGGTCGGCTCCAGCGCTTCTGTGAATCCAGGCGAGGAAATGATCTGCACTGATGCCCAGAAACTTTATGAGTCGGATCCAGGACCAGACGCAGAAGGTTCTGACCATAATGTAGACCCTCATTCCCAAACTGTAACTCCTGTTGGTGGAGACAATGAGGAAGACGATGATGAGACTCAAATACCTGATTGGAGTGACAACTTTAGTTTTTGTCAGGGCAGGAACAGGTTGGCTCTGAACACGATGGGTGTGATAACACACAGGGTGATGATGATGAGGTTGGAGATCCCACTTACTGTCAACCCACAGTCAGCCAAGAGATGAGGTCAGCAGAGGAGGTGGAGGAGAATGCTAGTGACGAAGAGGTCAGGTTGCGCCTTCCTGGACAGAGACGTAGTACTGGAAGCACGTCAACAACTGCATCCTCAAACACAACTCTGCCTCTCACCACAAGTCGTTGTGGCTCTTCAGGTCGCATGGGTGCTAAGCCTTGCATAGCCTGGGCATTTTTTCAGATCGATAAAGATGACCCAACTCGTGTTATCTGTAACATTTGTCAGCAAAAGCTAAGTAGAGGCCAAAAAATACATAGTTTGAGTACTTCATGCATGAACCGGCACATGGACATGAAGCATAAGTTGCAGTGGGAAGCTCACTGTGCTACAATGCGGCCTAGCCGGCCGGGCCAACCACCGTCTGCCATATCTTGTGCATCCACGGCCTCTTCATCCTCTGTGACTGGGGGGACAGCAGTCACACCTGTTTTGGGGCGCAGACCTGCCACCTCTTTACCCGCAACAGCCAGCGTGATTGGCAGGTCATCATTTTCTTTGGAGGTGGTAACACCAGCTGGTGTTGAGCGCTGTCCGACATCGATAGCACCACCTTTGGATCAAGGCAACCTAACATGTCCGCCTGCATCTTCCTCACAGACCGGCAGTTTGCCGGGGACACCCTTATCAACCCCGTCTAAGCACAATAGCCAGCCCTCGGTCCCTCAGATGTGGACAAGTAAAAGACCATTTCCTCCTAGCCATGAGAAAGCTAAGAGGTTGAATTTCACCATCTGCAAGCTCTTGGCTACAGAAATGCTGCCTTTCCGCCTGGTGGACACAGAGGATTTTCGAGACCTTATGTCCGTCGCAGTGCCCCAGTACCAGATGCCCAGTCGGCACTACTTCTCAAAGAAAGGTGTGCCTGCGCTCCACCAGCATGTCGCACACAACATCACCGCTTCTTTGAGAAACTCTGTGTGTGACAGGGTGCATTTCACCACAGACACTTGGACGAGTAGGCATGGACAGGGGCGGTACATGTCGCTGACTGGGCACTGGGTAACTATGGTGACAGCAGGACAAGGGGCTGCTGTCCAAGTCTTGCCGTCCCCACGAGTTGTGCGTCAATCCTCTTTATCTCAAAGTTCCTCCACTGCTTCTGCCTCCTCAACCTCCTCTCGGTCCTCCACCTGCACCCAAAGCCTGTCTGGTCATGCCACAAGCTTTCTAACTGCGCAGAAGGGATCCTGCACACCTCCTTACTATGCTGGCAGTAGGGCTCAACGTCATCAGGCGTTTTTTACTTTGAAATGTCTGGGAAATGTGAGTCACACAGCTGAGGAGTTGTGGTCAGCTCTGGAGAACCAATTTCTTGAATGGTTGTCTCCACTGGACCTGAAACCAGGGAAGGCCGTGTGCGACGATGCTGCAAACCAGGGTGCGGCCCTTCGCTGGGGCAATGTCACACACGTGCCTTGTATGGCTCATGTGTTGAACCTGGTTGTCCAGCAATTTTTAGCCCACTATCCCGGACTAGATGGCCTTCTGCAGAGGGCACGGTCGCTGTGTGCTCACTTCCGCCGTTCGCATCCCGCAGCTCAGCGACTTACATCTCTACAGAAGTCGTTGGGCCTGCCACTTCACCGGCTAAAATGCGATGTGCCTACCCGGTGGAATTCAACTCTGCACATGTTGCAGCAACTGTGGCAGCACCGACAAGCCCTGGTGCAATACGTTCTGACGTATAGCCTGGCCAACGAGATCCAGAGGTGGGGCAAATCACGCTGGAGGAGTGGTCTCAGATCAGGGACCTATGCACCCTTCTGCACAGTTTTGAAATGGCGACGAAGATGTTTAGTGCTGACGATGCCATTATCAGCATGACTATTCCGGTGATTTACATGCTGGAGCACATGTTAAACAGAATTCGGAGTCAGGTGGTGGCACAAGAGGAGGTGGAGGAAGTAGAGGAGGAGGAGTTGTATGCGGAAGGGCTAACATCTGCAAGGTGCAGACGGTCGGCAGCACCAAGGCGGCAGGCATGTGAGGGTGGGGGAGATGGTTTTACCAGGGCGCATGGTAGCAGCCAAACTAGTGAGGAAGATGCAGGAGCCCAGGAAGAAGTGGAGGACGAACTGATGGAAGACTCATCAGATGAGGGAGACCTTGATCACATTTCTGTTGTGCGAGGTTGGGGGGAGAGGACAGAGGAAGGAAGCATGATTGTTACCTCGCCACCAACACAACAGGGACTTGGTGCTCCTGGATGCGCAACACACATGAGTGCCTTCTTGCTGCACTACCTGCAACATGACCCTCGAATTGTGAGAATTAGAAATAATCCTGACTACTGGGTTGCCACACTGTTAGATCCCCGGTACAAAAGTAAATTTGCAGAAATTATTCCTGCCATAGAAAGGGATGCAAGAATGCAGGAGTATCAGCAGAGACTGTTGCAGAATCTTACATGTGCTTTTCCACAAAACACCAGTGGTGCACGTACTGAATCTCACAGTTCCAACTTGCCAACCGTGGGACCGTCGAGTGTTCAGCACTCAAACCGTAACAGAAACACAGTATCTTCTGGTAACATCAATTTTGCGGAATCATTTCACCACTTTTTTAGCCCATCCTTTGCAAGGCCACAGGAGACAAGAAGTCTGACACATAGTCAACGCCTAGAGACGATGGTACAGGAGTATCTCCAAGTAAACATTGAAGCCATGACTGTGTCACTGGACCCTTGCTCTTTTTGGGCTTCCAATCTGGATAAATGGCCGGAGCTAGCCACTTACGCCTTGGAGATATTGTCATGCCCCGCAGCCAGCGTTCTGTCTGAACGAGTGTTCAGCGCTGCTGGTGGTGTGCTGACAGATAAGCGCACACGGCTCTCCACTGATAATGTAGACAGACTCACGTTTATAAAGATGAACAAATCATGGATCTGAAACGACTTTTCTACCCCTGTGTCATCCTGGGGAGAGTAAAAGCTTGATGATTGGTTAAAATCACCTCGCCAACCATTTTAAGCTTTCAAATTACTAATCATGTTTATCTGTATCTTGGCTGGAAAATAATTTGGGCTTTGTAGCAGTGTGCAGTACTGATTTTATCAGGCAATCTATACTAAGCTCCACCAGATTTAAAATTACTAATCATGTTTATCTGTATCTTGGCTGGAAAATAATTTGGGCTTTGTAGCAGTGTGCAGTACTGATTCTATTAGGCCATCTATACTAAGCTCCACCAGATTTAAAATTAATAATAATTTTTAGCTGCATCTAGCCCGGAAAATAATTTTGGGGCTCCGAGATGCGCAAGACACATAAGTGCCTTCTTCCTGCACTACCTGCAACATGACCCTCAGATTGTTAGAATTTGAAGTAATCCTGACTACTGGGTTGCCACACTCTTAGATCCCCCACACTCTTCGATCAACCTTTTCATTTTAATAAAGACCAAAAAAATGGTCATTTTTGAAATTATAAGCATTAGCAGGTTATTAGAAACTGAAATCAAACAGTTTTCAACTCAAAACTTTATTCTAGGTGATGTTACATTTGCACATAGGACCCCTTGTTCGAAAGGAGCTTCTGAACTCTCTCGTCCATTGAATTTGTCAGGTTTTGGATGGTTTCTGCTTCAATTGTTTTGCATGAGGACAGAATACCCTCCCAGAGCTGTTGCTTAGATGTGAACTGCCTCCCGCCATCATAGACACTCCTTTTGATGATGCTCTAGAGGTTCTGAATGGGGTAGAGGTCAGGGGAGCATGGGGGTCACACCATAAGTTTGTCCCCTTTTATGCCCATATCAGCCAGAGATGCAGATGTGTTATGTGCAGCATGAGACGGTGCATTATCATGCATAAAAATGATCTTGCTGTGGAATACACGGTTCTTCTTCTTGAACCATGGTAGGAAGTGCTGTTTGAGAAACTCCACATACATTATGGAGTTCATCTTTACCCCTTCAGGGATCCTAAAGGGGCCGACAATCTCTCTCCCCATGATTCCAACCCAAAACATTACTCCACCTCCTCCTTGTTGGCGCTGTAGCCGTGTTTGCGTGGGGTGTCCATCAACCAGCCATCCTCCACTCCATCCATCTGGACCATCGAGCATTGCACAGCACTCATCCGTGAACAAAACAGTTTTGAAACCAGTCTTCATGTAATGTTTGGCCCACTGGAGCCGTTTCTGCTTGTGTGAAGTGGATAGAGGAGGTCGACAGGATGGCGCATGCACAGCTGCAAACCTCTGAAGGACCCTGCATCTTGTTGTTCGGGGGACGTTGGAGGCACCAGCAGCTTCAAAAACTTGTCTGCTGCTATGACAAGGCTTTTTTGCCGCTGCTCTTTTAACCTGACGTAATTGCCTGTAGGAAAGAGTCCTCAATTTGCCCTTATCAGCACACACACGTGTGTACTGTGAATCAGCTACATACTTCTTGATTGCCAAGACACTTCATCCTGATCATCGCACAATGTTGATTGTAGTCATGCCTTGACCTAAACACTCCACAATTTGTTGCTTCTCAGCAGCCGACACATCCTTTTTCTTTCCCATTTTGGCAGAAAATGTAGGCTGCTTAATAATGTGGGACAGCCTTCTTAAGTAGTCTTGCCTTTCATTGGACACACCTGCCAAACTAATTAGCACAGGTGTCAGCAATTGCTTACAGTGATATAAAGAGCCCTGACACACATCACCATCAATGAGTTTAACTGACAAACAAACAAATTCTTCCCTTATCACTCCTAAACACTTTTTGCATAATAATTTGGAACACAGTGTACATGTGCTTTTCCACAAAACACCAGTGGTTCACGTAGTGAATCTTACAGTTCTAACTTTCCAACCGTGGTCTGTATGGAGTTGTTCAATAAAGGGCCCAAAATTAAGATAATGTAGATGGGAGAGGTCTCTATGAATAGGAATGCTAAATATTTGATACCCTGTGAGGGCCAGGCAAAGGGAAAGTTGGACTGGATGGAATCCTGTATGGATTTGGGGAGGGAGACATCGAGGGCCTCAGACTTCGCTGCATTGATTTTAAAATTTGACCACGTAACAAAGTGATCTATTTCAGCCATAACAGCAGGGATGGATATATGTGATTGAGTGATATATACTAGGACATCATCAGCAAATAGAGAGCACTTGTACTCGGTGCCTCCCACCTCAATCCACCTAATATTGGGGTTATGGCGAATTGATGAGAGCAGGTGCTCCGTCACTAGGATGTATAAGAGAGGGGACAGAGGACATCCCTGCCTTGTCCCATTGGTGATTATGAAAGGTGATGAAAATGTTCTGACGCGCCCCCTGGGCCTTGGGACACCCGGAGCCGGACCCTTTTTGGTGGATGCTGGTGGTTGTAGTCTCCGTGGTGGCGACCCGGTTCCGTGGCTCAGGGCGGGCAAAACAGTGGCGGAACTATTTATGTGGTTTTGATGTTTATATGTCCGACTACGCCACCCGTGGATTGCGGTCAGAGTGAACCGCCGCTGCAGGGCAGACCGCTGAGGCTGGTGTTGTGGGTGCAGCAGAGCGTAGCATAACTCCCCACGGGAGGAGTATAGCCTCAGGGCAGTGTATGCGGAGGATGGGGGTGATGGTGCAGGGCAGCAGCATTAACCACACGGAGTCAGTGATGCAGTCCAGGGCCTTTACTCACAGTTCTTACAATCCAGACCACGTCTGCAGGTAACGGCTGCCCACGTCGTACTGTGCTCACCAGGTGAGGGGCTCAGACAACTCCCAGATAACTTTGGAGCGCTTCACAGGACCCCCTTTGTGTGTCCTTTGTCTGGCCTTTCTTACCAACCCTTCTGTCCGGCTGCCTCGGGCCTCCTCTTGGTAAACTTGGTGCCAGTTTCCCTGACCCTATGTGGTGCCTTCCTAGCGGGTGTAGCAAGGGGCTGCGCCACATAAAATGTCACAGCCTCCGGTTTCTAGCTGAGGGTCGTTTCCCGCCTCCACTAGTTTCGGGGACCGGTCTCCCCCTTTGGCCTGACCCCTCCACGCAGGTGGATTCGGGCGTGCGGTGGCGACTCGCCCGTCCACACCCCTGGGATCCCTTCGCTCCTCGTTCCTGGAGCCTTCTCCGCTCCTCTTCCTTCCTTCTCCCTCTTCCAGGCCTGGGCCTCTGTTACTAGGCCCGCCTCCGGAGCAGAGCTCATGCAGAGCCCCTGCTCCCTGTCACTTCTGCTCAGACTTCTCTGCACTGAACTAAGATGGTGCCCACCTTTTATACTCCCTTCTCAATGCACCCAGGAACTGCTTCCTCCCTGCTCCTGCACTACAGGGTTCCCTTTCCTCAGTGTTCCCTCCCCCCACTCCAGCCAGGGACAGGGACTGTCGTGCCCATCTCAGGGGCATATTGGTCGCCCTGCCCCACGGCAATGTGGTGTAATGCATGCAGGTGTCGGGTCCTGATCCACACTCCATCCTTACCTGAGAGTGAGATATCACACCTCTGGGTGAGGTGCAATACCTCTGTAGCAACCGAGCCCTCAGGGTGCTACAGTTCCATTTATCTTCAGCCTAGGTGACGTATTGCGATACAGGGCCATAATTTTGGCTATAAAAGGGTCCTCTAGACCCCTACCCCAAACTTTTTAAGAGAATAATATATGGCATGCCAGGAGACTCTATGGAATGCTTTCTCAGCATCGAGAGTATCTACAAATTTTTAACTGCATCTAGCCCAGAAAATACTTTGTGCCTAGTAGTAGTGTCTGCTAGTCAGCGGATTATCCCGGCTGTTAAGCAAGCTACACCACCTGTAGTTTGGACACTTAATTTTTTCAAAGGAAATGCTTCGGGACCACGGGATACTCAGTGAAGAGCATCAGGAGGCACCCCAAGGCATAGGGGCTGGGACTGGCAGTAGGATGCCTTGCGGTGGACAGCCAAGCTCGATCCTTATAAAAGCTTTTTAATTGCAGCAGCTTTAGTGGACGCTACTGGAGCTGGAATTACGCGGCTGCTGGCATGAGACTTGCCCTCCAATAGATCCTTGTAAATGGATTTAAAGTGTATTCATTCAAATTAGAGAGACAATATAAATTAAAAAGCTTAGAGCTGCCTCCACCACAGGGGGGCTCGCTCGACCCACCAGCGGACAGGCACCAGTATTGGGAGAGGGGGGCTGGCCGTCAGGGTTCACCGCGGCTCTGGCACAAACCCGGCGACACGGAGGTGGCACGGGCAGGAGCGGACTGGCCGTGTCGGCTTCTCACTTTTTGGATTTTAGAAGGGCATGACATGCCTATATCTGTGTCTCCCCCTCCTTTTACTCCTCCACCTCTTTTCTTTTCGCATGACTATATGTACTTGTCACTTTTCCATGTGTTAGTTATGTCTTCTGAGCAGTTTGTCAGCTTTTGGACACCTTTGAAGGTGTTTTCTATGTGTTTCTATGTGTTTTTGTTTGCCTGCCATTGGTTTTAACGGTGTTCGAAGGTGTTCGACGAACCAAATCGAACTCGAACACTACGGGGGTGGCTCAACACTAGTATTAACATAAAACTGAATATATTATATTGAAAGTTATATTATTACCTTACTTTCATATTATGGATTAAGAAATGTTCTATGAAACTCAGTCTTGTAAAAATTTGGGAAATTGTTCTTGAGTTCAGATGATATTGATTAAAATCTTACTTTTCAAAGCGGGTGTACTCATTTTTGCCGAGTACTGTATGTGTGTGTAATGTGCCAGAGGGCAATAGCCGTGGTTGTGCTGCTCCATAACGTCCTGGCACTTTACAGGAAAATCGTGTCCCAGTCCCAGAGTGCTGTCTTGTGTAGGGTGCATTACACTCACTTGTAGGATGCCTTCCTCCGCTGTCTTCAATTCTTCATATTTAGGAACAGCCATACACAACTCAGGGGAATCCTGGTTCGTTTCAACACATAAAAGTTTACTGGACAGTTCAAGTACATCAGATTGTCCCATGCAGTAGTGGGCACAGCACCCTCTATTTCTTGTTTCAGTAATACAGTACATTTCTCGCTTTACTTTCTGTTGTTCCTGAACTATCTCTACATCCACTGATCCTGTCAGCCTCAGGGATTTCCCGTTCAGTCACGCGGTATATTTGAGATCCATTATCTTTCCCTCATGCGGTGCCATGTCCATCTTCCTCTGTACTAAAGGGTTTAAGATGCTCTCCATAGGCTTCGGACATTGCTAGAATGTAAGCAGGGAGTCTTTTAAGACCTCACACCACCCAGAACACTTTATACTCGGTTCTGCTATCAGCCCACTGCATCTTGAACTTCACCTTGTCACTTAAAAAATGAACTCTCCTCTAGAAACAGGAAGCAGTCTCCTATTTAATGGCTCTAACCCCTCCCACTATGGGCTAGACCAAACACTTAACTGTCTCTACTCTGTCTGCCCCAGCAGTCTGTTGCTGGACAGACTTAACCTTTCACCCACATTCTAACATCACTACTTAACTACAGTCACTATCTTCTAACAGTATGCACTAAGCATATTACACTTACAATGCCTATCTGCCCTATGTCCTAAACTCTAAACTGTGTGTTATCCTATGTTTATCCTATACTCGTGCTGGAGTGTACATTACTAACACTAGGCATTACCTTTACAGTACCTACACCGCAGCACCATTACCTAAAACATTATACATCACAATCCAAAACTGCATGACATAGTTTACGCTTCACATATCACAATACATGTACACAAAGGCATGACACTGTTCACTTTATGCGATTCTTGCTTCAGGGGCAGGAACACGACAGTCACTGTCCACACCCCTACATGTGACTCTTGTTACTAATTTACAGAAGAAGGGAAGATTTAAAGTAACGCCTGGTTGCATGATAAGACTACACAGTGTTAGCAGTCTATCTGTTACACGCAAGCCGCTAGGTTCAAATAGGGGCAAGACAGGTTACATGAATTCTTTGGAATCCTGGGGGAATCGTTACTCAGGGCGACTTTCCCACCGCCGCCTTTGTATGACCGTGGCTGCTCAAATATTTGTGCATCGCTACATGCGATCTCCTCTTGCCCCACTTCAAGTGGACCAGGCGAGAGGCCCAAATCTATAAATGGAAAAGTGAACAGCTCTTCGGAGTGTCCAAGTGTGGGATCAGTTGTCTCCGGGCACTCGGCATGGTGGGAGGAAGGAGGATCAGGGTGAGGAATATGCGGTCCCTACTCACGGCTACTGAGACTTGACCGTGTGGATGACAGGGTGGTGGTGGTTGTGGCTAAGTGACTGGAAGCATTATGTGCTATCCAACCAATAACCTTTTCACACTGCTCTGTGTTCAATAGTGGTGTTCGGCGGTCCCCTATTAATTGGGACAGGAAGGTCGATCGAGAAGATGTGGGTATTTGTTGTGGCACAATTTCAGCTTGCCCACGGCCTCGGCCTCTGCATGCACCATCACCATCACATCCAGTTGCCCGTCCCTTGCCACGTGCCTTGGCCATTTTAAATGGAGGACAGTATCTTCCAGGCTCACTACAAATGGCTGAATTTGGAGCGAACTTATATGTGATCCGTGACGGACAAACCACAGTTTTAAATACCTGGCCTGTAGGTAACTATTATTAACAGCGCCGACCTCGTGTCAATAAGTTCACTGACACACTGCAACAAAATTTCAATAGAGGCCAGAAATGGCAATATTTTCAACGCAATTATGTAGCGTCGGCGTCTCTGCCTCTTGCCGGTCCGCGGTCCCTCACCGTCGCGGTCCCTCACCGCCGCGGTCCCGGTCCAGCGTCCTCCTGCTCTCCCGCTGCTGTTGCGCACAGCTTCCCGGGCACTGTGCTTAGGGCACGCGCGCGCTCCCTCCCTCTTGAAGGGGCCGCGCACACAGTCCTAAAGAGTCCCCGGCCAATGGCCGGAGGACCACTCCTATATAAAGCACCTCCTCCAAAATGCAAGGTTGTTGTTTGTGTGCTAACACTCTCCTCAGCCCTCAGGTTCCAGTGCCCGCCAACCTGTCTGTTTGCCGTGCCTGCCAGCCTGTCTATCAGCTGTGCCCACCAGCCTGTCTATCAGCCGTGCCCGCCAGCCTGTCTGTCAGCCGTGCCCGCCTGCCTGTCTACCCGGATCACCTGTCAGGCCACCTGCCGGGTCCGCCTGCTTGCCTACCCGGATCACCCGTCTGGCTACCTGCCGTGCCCGCCTGCTTGCCAACCCGGATCACCCGTCAGGCTACCTGCCATGCTCTCCCGCTGTACCTGTCAGCTTCAGCCATCTGACCAGTGGGAGTCGCCTGCTCTCGCACATGGTCGGTCCCAGAGTGGCACCTGGTCCACCTGCCCGGTCCCTCCTTGATTCACAGAGTCGACTAAGCCGTCGGTCCGAGTAGGCACTTAGTTACGCTCCTCTGGTCCCTCCTTGCATCCCAGCACAGAGGTTCCACCACCCGGATCTGTAACAAATTATATGTGATCCATGTGATGGATAAACCACAGTTTTAAATAGCTGGCCTGTAGGTAACTATTTTTAACAGCAAACTGGTGTCAATAACTTCACTGACACACTGAAACAAAATTTTAATGGAGGCCAGATTTTGGCAGAATTTTGATTGAACTTATATGTGATCCGTGTGATGGACAAACCACAGTTTTAAATAGCTGGCTTGTATGTAACTATTTTTAACAGCGACCTCGTGTCAATAACTTCGCTGACACACTGCAACAAAATTTCAATGGAGGCCAGAAATGGCAATATTTTCAGCGCAATTATATGTGATCCATGTGACAGACAAACCATAGTTTTAAATAGCTGGATTTTTAGCGCTGTAATATGGAAAGGACCTGGCTGTATTCTGCAGTGCCAACAAGCAAATGGCGCAGAAAAACCGTGTTCTCTGGATTGCTTTTTAAGCAAATAATCAGAATTAAGATAAAAAAAATTATTCCTGGCCCCTGATACCTGGGGCTATTTCTACAAATATCTGTAAAAGCACCAGCAGACAGAACTGGAATGGAGCCTCTTGTGATATATGCACTGCAGTCTGCTATATACACTGCCTGCCTGCCTATACATACTGCCTGCCTGATATCTATGCAGCTGGTTTAGTCCTCAGAAGGACTGTTAGTTGAGATGGATATGTAGAGCATCTTGTAGAATACCTATACTAACTAATAAGCAACTGAATCTCTCCCTAGCTCAGCAGCACCTCTCCCTACACTGCCTGATTGCGGAGTAGACTGTGACAAACATGGCGGTGCCAGGTCTGATATAGATCTGATGACGCTGTGCGGCCAGCCAATCACTGTAATGCCACAACCAACATGGCTGCGGCATTACAGTGTGTGGCAGACAATCCCTGCATGTTGATTGGCGCTCTAAAGAGTGCCAAACATGCAGAGGGGGGACCCAAGCTCCCGCCGAGCAACCCCGGAAATACTGGGCGAGCGCTGAGCATCTTGAGCAGTGAGATGCTCGGGCAAGCACCGAGTAGTAGCGAGCATGCTTGCTTATCACTAGTCATTACATGTCTCACGTAGGAGAAAACCTGCTCTAAGTGGGGCAATGTTCCTTTTCCCTCAATATGTTGCTGCCTGCTTATGTTTGTTCAACGTCATACATGGGAAGAAGTATACGCCTCTTGAAAAACATCTCTAGTAACACCCAATTGGGCTTATTATAAAATATAACCTAAACTTTACAAGCATATCTCCTCAACAAAGATAAGAGATTAAAAAATAAAAACTACATTTTATTCAGCTCTGCAGCCACTATTCCATAATATGACTAGAGTAATATGCTAAAACTAGTGAAAGATCTTCTTTAACTGGTAAGTAAATTAAATAAAGAAATTAAAAAACTGTTCAATGTAAAAATCCCTTTAAAAGACAAGCGAGCACTCCCTTCATCTGGAGAAAAAAGGTTCAATCCCGAGGGAAGATTCTTTACCCTGAGAACCAGGGCCAGCTCCAGGTTTTTGTGGGCCCTGGGCAAAAGAGTCTCAGTGGGCCCCGTAACACATACCCCGATTCATGATGCACAGATACCGCAGAGAAATATATATATATTACAAGGCCAAAGATTTCACTTCTTACATTACATGAGTGATAAATTCTACAATAGCTCAGAAACCAGTAAACTGGCCCCAATAAAATGCTCCATAAAGAATACTGGCCCCCATATAATGCTCCATACAGGATACTGGCCCCCATATAATGCTCCATACAGGATACTGGCCCCCATATAATGCTCCATACAGAATACTGGCCCCCATATAACGCTCCATGCAGGCTGTGCCCCCACAAAATGCTCCATGCAGGCTGTCCCCCCCACATAATGCCTCATGCAGGCTGTTCCCCCCACACAATGCCCCACGCAGGCTGTTCCCCCCCACATAATACCCCACACAGGCTGTTCCCCCCCACATAATGCCCCACGCAGGCTGTTCCCCCCACATAATGCCCCACACAGGCTGTTCCCACCACGTAATGCCCCTCACAGGCTGTTCCCCCCACATAATGCCCAATGCAGGTGTGGCACCCTGCTGCGCATTGGTGCCACAGATCCCAGAGGGGTGCATGGATGGAATTCTCCCCAGTGGTCTCAATACATACAGACACCTCCACCCAAGTCCACTAGATGGAGCCCTGTCAGGTATATAAATACTGGGGGGTGGAGTTCAGGAAGTCAGTGGGAAGCAGACAGTGTGACACCATGCTGCAGCTCCAGTCAAGCTGAAGTCTGTGTGGCTGAAGGCCAGGCTAGGCCCAAGCTGCAGGCTAGTCTGGCCAGTGAGAGCCTGGAGCGGGCTAGAAGGCAAGTGAGAGTTCCTGTCAGGCACAGACAGGGACAGAACTCAGAGAGTCTTCTCAGGAAGTCTGCATGAGAGAGTCTGCAGACTGAGGAGAAGAAGGAGAAACGCATAGGGGGCAGAGGAGCATAACAGGCTCACCCAAAACCATATAACGGACACCGGGTCCGCGCCTACAGGGATCTTTATGACCAGTAGGAACAACCGTAATCCCTGGAGAACTACAAGTCCCAGGTTAACCAACCGCTGACCACAGCAACAGGGTTAGGTACCACTAAGGCTCCAGCGACCAGGAAAAGTGGGAACCAGGAGAAAACCCTACCGCCAGGTCAGTAGGTACAAGAAGGAAGCAGTAAGCAAGCCAGGCCTAGCTCCAGGCAGGCCCGAAGCTTAGAGAGTAAAAGACACAGATCAGGAGGCCTTACACCCGCTCACTGGGGAGAGTTCAGAAATGTACCCTTCGCCCTGAGTGCCCTGGACCGTACCTGAATCACCACCAGTAAAGGTATTGAAGTTTACCCTTGTGTGTGTGTGGCGCCCCTGAGGGTTCGGTCGCCACAGAGTTATTGCATCTCATCCAGAGATGTAGTACCTCACTCTCAGGTAAGGAAGGAGTATGGCTCAGGACCCTAGCACTACATCCACTACACCACATTTCCGGGGGACAGGGCGATAATGCTCCTACAGTAGAGCACAAGTGTCCCTGATCCCTGGCTGGAGTGGGGAGGAACCACCTAGAGAGGGGGAACTATGTAGTGGGTGGGTGGAGGATCTAGATCCTGGGAGCACTGGAGTAGGAGGTATAAAAGGAAGGAACCATCTTGGTTCAGTAGTCAGTCAGTACAGTACAGTGTTGGAGAGTGAAAGTGACAGGAGCAGAGGCTCTGCATGAGCTCTGCTCCAGAGGTGGTCCAACCAGGAGGCCTGAGCCTGGAAGGAGAAGAGAGGAGTGGGAGCAGGACGGCTCCAGGACGAGGAGAGGAGAGACCCCAGGGGTACGGGCCGTGCAGCAAGCCACCCGTACGCCCGCCGCTGCCAGGAGGTAGGGGGGTCAGGCCAGAAGAGTGGAACCGGGTCCCCCAGGCAGCTGAGACTACAGTGCTCAACAGGGAAGCGGAGGCTGCAGGACTTTAGGTACAGCAAGCCGTCCACACCAGCCACTAGAAAGGTAGCCACATAGGGCAAGGGGACGGAACACACGTCACCCGCCAAGGCCCGAGGACACTGGACAGAGGTGCCGCTAGGTGTGAGGTACAAGGAGAGAGGCCAGAGAGGACACACAGAAGGGGGTCCTGCTAAATGCTCCAGAGATACCTGAGGGTCGACCGAGCCCACTATCTTGTCTCTGTGTTCCTTGCGGCGCCAGCACTCACATCACTAGAACGCCCTGCACAATCACCACCATCATCCAGTCACGCTGCCCTGAAGCTACACTCTTCCTGTGGGGTGTCACATCACCTTGCTGCACATACCATCAGCTTCAGTGGACTGCTCCGCAGCGGCGGTTCCCAATAACCGCATTCCATAGGTGGCGTAGTCGGACTATACATAACAGAAACCCATAGACTACCCTGGTTTGACCGCCCTGGGTCACGGACTGGGTCACCGCCACGGTGACTACAACCCCCAGCGTCTATAGGCCCGGCTCCGGGTACCCCACCGCCCAGGGGGCGCGTCAACTTTGGCGTAGTCAGCAGGATTCGAAACCAACCCGTTATCATCGGGTAATGGTGTGCCTAAAGACTGTTTCACTATACTGAATGTGGCGCTCGCCCCAGACGGACGGACGCCATTATGTGCCAGCCAAACAACAACCAAAGGTCACCTCCTATCGTGGGCCAGGTTCCAGAATGGCGCCAAAAGTGGAGCCCGCCCCAACCAGCAGTGATCATGTATGTGGATGTGTCTATCGACGTGGGGGGGCTGCCCTTGGAGGTGACCGACAGCAAACTGCCCTGGAACCAACCCCTGAAAGGGGAGGGGAGGCAAGAAAACTGAGAGACAGGGTGTGGTCTGGACCAGTCCAGGCAGGCAGCACCCGGGAAAGGAGATGGACTGTGGCAGCTCCGGAGACCCTGCCAGCGACATGCTGCTGGCCGAAGCGCCTTATACCCTGGAGGAGCTGGTGGCCAAGCTCCTCCGGGAGGATACCGAGTTCCTCCGGGCCGGCATGGAAGATCTGGGCCGGAGGATGGCCAGGGCGCAGCGAGACGCCATCGCGGACTGGAAGAGGGAGATGGAGCAAAGGATGGCGGCCCGGCAGGCAGCGATGCTGCCCAGCACCGGCAGCGCCCCAGCCTCCGAGGACCGGGATCGAGATCAGGAGACCGCGTCTGATGCAGGAGCGGCCGCAGGAGCAGGTAGGAGAAGTTCTCCTGTGCCCGACGCTGTAAGCGTCGACCTGCCCCTGGGCCCCCTGGTGGAGTCGCAGATCCCGGGCGTCATCAAAGCTGCCCCATTCCCGACGCCAGAGCCAGGCCCTTTAAACCAGGGTGAGACCTGGGACTGGTCCGCGGAGGTGGAGGACCAGCGACCATCACTCCTGCCCGCTCCACAGCCCACCGCCACCGTCTCCCAGGTACCGGAGGATGAGGCCCAATTCGAGTGGGATCACTGGAGGGGGGATTTAATGGGGTTCTCCCAGGAGACAAGGGCAGCTGCAGCCCGCCGCAAAAAGTTCTGCCACCAGCAGCTGATCCAGTATGAGAGGGAGCGCAGCCACATAGGGCCAGGGGACGGAACACACGTCACCGCCAAGGCCCGAGGACACTGGACAGAGGTGCCGCTAGGTGTGAGGTACAAGGAGAGAGGCCAGAGAGGACACACAGAAGGGGGTCCTGCTAAATGCTCCAGAGATACCTGAAAGAGATACCTGAAAGTCGACAGAGCCCCTCACTGCGTGAACACAGGACGCCGTGGGCTCTTACACTGGCCCTGTACGTGGCACTGTTTAAACTGTGAGTAAAGACCCTGGGACTGCACTATCTTGTCTCTGTGTTCCTTGCGGCGCCAGCACTCACAGCACTAGAACGCCCTGCACAATCACCACCATCATCCAGTCACGCTGCCCTGAAGCTACACTCTTCCTGTGGGGAGTCACATCACCTTGCTGCACATACCATCAGCTTCAGTGGACTGCTCCGCAGCGGCGGTTCCCAATAACCGCATTCTACAGGTGGCGTAGTCGGACTATACATAGCAGAAACCCATAGACTACCCTGGTTTGACCGCCCTGGGTCACGGACTGGGTCACCGCCACGGTGACTACAACCCCCAGCGTCTACAGGCCCGGCTCAGGGTACCCCACGGCCCCTAACATCAGCCTCAGTGGACTGTCTCAGCGCTGGTTCCTCTTACTAGAATCCACAGGTGGCGTCACAAATTATTCTAAAACCCCTATAAATATAATCATTCCCCATTTTTGTTGACCGCCCTGGGCCACGGACCGGGCCAGCCACCGTGATATCCCCCAAGCATCTGAAGGCCCGGCTGCCGAGTACCCCACGGCCCTGGGGGCGCGTCACAGGCTGTTCCCCCTACATAATGCCTCATGCAGGCTGTTCCCCCCATATAATGCCCCATGCAGGATGTCACCCCCCCTCCCTTATAATACCCCATGCAGGATGTCACCCCCCCTTATAATGCCCCAGACAGGATGTCACACACACCCCCCCTCCCTTATAATGCCCCATGCAGGATGTCACACCATCCCCTTATAATGCCCCATGCAGGATGTCACACCCCCCTCCCTTATAATGCCCCATGTAGGATGTCACACCCCGCCCTTGCTTATAATGCTCCATGCAGGATGTCACACACCCCCTCCCTTATAATGCCCAATGCAGGATGTCACACCCCTCCCTTATAATGCCCTATGCAGGATGTCACCCCCCTTATAATGCCCCATGCAGGATGTCACACCCCCCCCTTATAATGCCCCATGCAGGATGTCACCCCCCCTCGCTTATAATGCCCCATGCAGGATGTCACCCCCCTCTCCCTTATAATGCCCCATGCAGGATGTCACCCCCCCTTATAATGCCCCATGCAGGATGTCACACCCCCCCTTCCTTACAATGCCCCATGCAGGATGTCACACCATCCCCTTATAATGCCCCATGCAGGATGTCACCCTCCCTTGCTTATAATGCTCCATGCAGGATGTCACCCCCCCCTCCCTTATAATTCCCCATGCAGGATATCACACACCCCCTCGCTTATAATGCCCCATGCAGGATGCCACATCCCCCCACCCCACCCCACCATATAATGCCCCATGCCTCCATACAAAAAAAAAAAAATCAAATACTCACCTCACTTCTCACCTGCTGCCGCTGCTCCGGACTCCTCATGCGCGCCGGTGTCTTCCCGCTCTGCGCTGCCTGTGATGGCTCAGGAGAGAGCGCGGTGGAAAGACGTCACCGCCCTGAGTCGTCACAGTGCAGCAGCCGCGGAAGAGACAGGAGCTGCTGCGGAGGCACAGGGAGAGGTAAGTACTGCGCCGGGTGCCGGGGCCCTGAGCAAGCGGGGGAGCGGGCACTGGCACCGCTCTCCTCCGCTCACGGGTCCCTGGGTGCCCGACGGCGAGTGGGCCGACCCGCCTGCTCAGGGCCCCGGCACTTGCTCAGGTGCGCCGGGTACTGACGCCGGCCCTGCTGAGAACTATTAATCTGTGGACCAGCCTTGCTAAGGTGCTGGTCACTGCGGGAACTATTGATGGTTTCAAAAAAGGCTTAGAAGTTTCTTAGATCAAAATAATATCAATGATTATGTAAATGAAAAGTAATCTTGTTCTGAATTTTGATCTAGTCTGATTGCTACTCTGTATTATGAGGGAAATGTTTCCCCTTTGGGGCCATTTGGTTCATGTATTATGTTTTTATGCCCTACTTTACATCAATATTGGTTTTACATAATGTATGGTCACTGGGTGAGATGGATCCTCTACTCCCAAGGTCCAGGTGGGTGTGTCCAGGAAGCCGCAGGCGGACACATAGCCAAGACAAACTAAAAGTTTTAATAAAGTCCTGAAAGTCGCAAATGGACAAGAGACATCCTGGAAACATCAGACACACATGAAGAAGGGTTACTGGAAGCCACAGACAATTAAGTGAAGTGCTTTAGACCACTGACAGATAGCAGGGTTACTGAAATCTGCAAGAAAGTGAAGTCCTGGAGATCACTGACAGGCAGCAGGTTTTCTTAAAGCCACAGACAAACAGATGAAGTCCTGGAGACCGCTGACAGGTAGCAGGTTTACTGGAAGTTGCAGACAGGTGAAGTCCTGGAAACCACTGAAACCACTGACTAGCAGGTAGTGATGAGCAAGCGTGTTCTGTTAACCCTTTTGGCGAGCATGCTCGGGTGCTCGCTGAGTATTTGCAGCGTGCTCGAATGTTATGTTTTAGTCACTCCTAGTGCATGCTTTGCGACTGTTTGACAGCTTTAATACACGTGAGGAATGCCTAAAAAACAGGCATTACTCACATGTATTAAAGTTGTCAAACAGTCACAAATCATGCACATGGAGTGACTAAAACATAACATTCGAACACACTGAAGATACTCGGAAAACACCCGAGCGTGGTCGTAAATCTCGAGTAATGAGCATGCTCGCTCATCACTAGTAGCAGGTTTACTGGAAGCCGCAGACAAACAAGTGAAGCCCTGGAGACCACTGAAAGGTAGCAGGTTTACAGGAAGCCACAGACAAACAGGTGAAGTTCTGGAGACCACTGATAGGTAGCAGTTTTACTAGAATCTGCATACAAACAAGTGAAGTCTTGGAGACCACTGATAGGTAGCAGGTTTACTGAAAGTCACAGACAAACAGGTGAAGTCCTGGAGACCACTGATAGGTAGCAGGTTTACTAGAATCTGCATACAAACAAGTGAAGTCCTGGAGACCACTGATAGGTAGCAGGTTTACTGAAAGCCACAGACAAACAGGTGAAGTCCTGGAGACAACTGAAAGGTAACAGGGTCACTGCAGACCTCAGACAGATTGCAGAGTTATTGAACATGACAGGAAGATTACAGAGATATGGTAGCAGACAAAACTTCGGAGTAACTAGAAAGTCTTAAAACCATGGAAGCCGCAGTTAGAAAGGAGATGTCCAGAAGAATCTAGCCAGTTTGCAGTGGAACTAAAAGCCAAAGGCATGTAACTCAAGGAGGGAACCTCAGGCATCTTGGAGACTGTGGACGGGAACTGTGCACAGATAAACTAAAAGTCATACTAGAAAGTCTTAATAACAAGACACCGGTGTGAGTCTTGGGAGGCCTTATAAAGGTCTAAGAAACTAACACATGGGAGCACACTAGGCTACTTGCAAACCCCGACGTGCACACAAGAAAGTCTGATGGACTGGGATGAGGGAAGCAAAGCATATGTCTGTGATAGGTGTGTAACAATTGGAAAGCACATTTCTAAAATGTTTACGTATACCCTTTCTTTTCATTCATAGCCCCTTCCATTCCTTGGTTGACCTTAATTTGACATTTCTTTTTTTAAACACACTAGCTATATAATAAGACTATTTGCAAACCTGTTACATTTTTTTATACTTAATTTTAAATGCAGTGCGAAAAAATGTTTGCAAACGTGCTCACATCCATTAAAGCAACTAAAATACAGCAAGACATGAAGTGTGAAGAACGGAGAAGAGACATATACACAGTGATTTCAGAATAAATTGTTTAAATCAAGTGAAATACGGAAGGATATACTCAAAAGGAGAAGGAACATAAAGTCAGTGGAAAAAAGTGCTTAACAAAAAAAATAGCGACAAAGGAGAAGGAAAATCTAAACAGAGCTGAAATGGTAAATCATCAGTTACCGAAAGTGATAAAGTACAATGTTCTCCTCAAAGGAAGGAACAAGTAATGGTATTTGCCAAAAAGTAATATTTAGAGCTGTCACGGCAGCACATTCAATGTTTCACCTATACTTTTGTTTAGAGCAAGACACATTATTTTCTAGAATTTGTATTAAATCTTTATTGTATCTATTATTTATTGTATATTTTTAGTTATATATATATATTTTTTTTTACGTAATGACAGGGTAGTGGTATATAAGGCTGTTCTATGCTTTACAGTAGCCTTATGTAGTTTGGAGATTAACTTCTATGGAAGAGTTTGCTCTGCAATTTTGCAGTAGTCATTGTCCATGGTGAGAGAGTAAGTGAGCTGTGATCATCACCTCTGGTCAGTGGTGGATCCCGTGTTATCCATATATTGGCATTAACTTCCATAGTAAGCCTACGTGAAATGATACTGACATGACTCCTGAGAGGTGGTCTCACTCTCTACATAACAGGAACTATTACCCCCATACGTCAATGATCAAAGAAAAAAAAAATTCAAGATGATTTTTTTATGTACTTTGTGATTGTGGATCACGCTGCTTTTGGAGCTCATTCATTTCTTAAGCCTCCATTCACCCAATGGAGGATCTTTGTTATATTGTTCACAGAGGCTTCCAGTAGAAAAATGTAAACCATGAGGTATGCCAGTGTTAGCCCACGTAGAAGCATCTGTGTGAGGTATACATCTGAAAATCATCACAATAGATCCTTCTGATGAAAATGGCAAATTCTGCATGAAAACATTCTCATGGCACATGAAAAATTGAAATAAAATTTTAATTTAAAGAGTAACTATTAGTGTTGAGCGAACATGCTCGACACTGCTCGGTACTCGCCCGAGCATCACGCTACTCGGGATGTTCGGCGAGCACCGAGCATTTCCGGGTTACTCGGGCGGGAGCTCGGGTCTCCGCCCTGCATGTTTGGCGCTCTTTACAGAGCCAATGAACATGCAGGGATTGCCAGCCATTCACTGTAATGCCGCAGCCATGTTGTTTGTGGGCATTACAGTGATTGGCTGGCCGCACAGCGTCACCTCGAGTATTTAAAACCGGGCGCCGCCATCTTGGATACAGTCGCTCCGGATCAGACAGTGTAGGGACAGTGCTGCTGATTTAGGGAGAGATATATCCTGCAAAATAGTTAGTGTAGGGTCTGTAAAGGCTGCCAGATCAAACAAACAGTCCTTCTCAGGACTGATATCCATCCCAGGTATATCAGGCAGGCTGTATAGGAGACGCAGTGGTTATACCAGCAAACGCTGCATTACAGTCCTGTGTGCTGCTCTTGTTGCTGAAATTGCTGGACTTAGCTCCAGGTCCCGGGGGCCAGGAAAATCCTTTTTTTTATCAAAATCCTCTTTTTTTTTTCCTCCTTCACAATGTACAAATACCCATCTTATTAACCTTTTGGTGTCCCCCCCCCCCCCAAAAAAAAAGTGTGCCTCTGATTTTTCAGACACAAATATATCTGTTGAAAATAGTCTGGTGTAGGCCAGAGAAATAGAAGTGTGGTTTTGCAGTTCTATGGGCCATTTGTATCTAAAAAAAACAGTTTGAGTGTGTCGCTCACTGTTCAGCCGCAAATATATATATTTAAAAAAGTCTGGCATGCAACAGTAAATTATTACTGTGGTTTTGATGTTCCACGGTAAAACATCTCTATTATCCTGCTTTTGGCATTTTTTGCCGTAAAAAATAAATAGTGTATCCTGATTTTTCAGACACAAATATATCTGTTGAAAATAGTCTGGTGTAGGCCAGAGAGACAGAAGTGTGCTTTTGCTGTTCCACGGTAAAAAATCTCTATTATCATGCTTTTTGCATTTTTTGCTGTAAAAAAAGAAATAATAGTGTCTCCCTGATTTTTCAGACACAAATATATCTGTTGAAAATAGTCTGGTGTAGGCCCGAGAAATACAAGTGTGGTTTTGCAGTTCCACGGTACAAACCTCTGTATTATCCACTTTTGGGCCATTTGTATCTAAAAAAACAGTTTGAGTGTGTCGCTCACTGTTCAGCCGCAAATATATATATATTTTAAAAAGCCTGGTATACACCAGTAAATTATAACTGTGGTTTTGCTGTTCCACAATAAAAAATCTCTATTATCCTGCTTTTGGCATTTTTTGCCGTAAAAAATAAATAGTGTCTCCTGATTGTTCAGACACAAATATATCTGTTGAAAATAGTCTGGTGTAGGCCCGAGAAATACAAGTGTGGTTTTGCAGTTCCACGGTTCAAACCACTGTATTATCCACTTTTGGGCCATTTGTATCTAAAAAAAACAGTTTGAGTGTGTCACTCACTGTTCAGCCGCAAATATATATATATTCAAAAAAGTCTGGTATACACCAGTAAATTATAACTGTGGTTTTGCTGTTCCACGGTAAAACATCTCTATTATCCTGCTTTTGGCATTTTTTGCCGTAAAAAATAAATAGTGTCTCCTGATTGTTCAGACACAAATATATCTGTTGAAAATAGTCTGGTGTAGGCCCGAGAAATACAAGTGTGGCTTTGCAGTTTCACGGTTCAAACCTCTGTATTATCCACTTTTGGGCCATTTGTATCTAAAAAAAACAGTTTGAGTGTGTCGCTCACTGTTCAGCCGCAAATATATATATATTTTAAAAAGCCTGGTATACACCAGTAAATTATAACTGTGGTTTTGCTGTTCCACAGTAAAAAATCTCTATTATCCTGCTTTTGGCATTTTTTGCCGTAAAAAATAAATAGTGTCTCCTGATTGTTCAGACACAAATATATCTGTTGAAAATAGTCTGGTGTAGGCCCGAGAAATACAAGTGTGGTTTTGCAGTTCCACGGTTCAAACCTCTGTGTTATCCACTTTTGGGCCATTTGTATCTAAAAAAAACAGTTTGAGTGTGTCGCTCACTGTTCAGCCGCAAATATCTCTATTTAAAAAAGTGTGGTATACCCCAGTAAACAATAACTGTGGTTTTGCCATCCCACGGTAAAAAATCTCTATTATTCAGATTTTGGTAGTTTTTTCCGTAAAGAAAAACAGTAGTGTCTCCTGACTGTTGTGACACAAAAATATATCTGTTGAAAATAGTCTTGTGTAGGCCCGACATCCCAGTGTGGTTTCACAGTTCCACGGGTCAAATCGCTGTACTATCCAGTTTTGGGCCTTTGGTATCTAAAAAAAAAGCAGTTTGAGTGTGTCGCTCACTGTTCAGCCGCAAATATCTCTATTTAAAAAAGTGTGGTATACCCCAGTAAACAATAACTGTGGTTTTGCCATCCCACGGTAAAAAATCTCTATTATTCAGGTTTTGGTAGTTTTTTCCGTAAAGAAAAACAGTAGTGTCTCCTGACTGTTGTGACACAAAAATATATCTGTTGAAAATAGTCTTGTGTAGGCCCGACATCCCAGTGTGGTTTCGCAGTTCCACGGGTCAAATCGCTGTACTATCCAGTTTTGGGCCTTTGGTATCTAAAAAAAAAGCAGTTTGAGTGTGTCGCTCACTGTTCAGCCGCAAATATCTCTATTTAAAAAAGTGTGGTATACCCCAGTAAACAATAACTGTGGTTTTCCTCTTCCACGGTTCTAATCTACTCTTTATTACCCTTTTTCCATTGATAGTGCAAGTGTAAGCTATTTTACTTCATTTACAATGGGCAAGGCGCGTGGCAAGGGACGTGGAAGTGGACGTTCTGGTGATGGTTCGTGCAGAGGACGGGGCCGTGGCCAAGGTGAAAATGTGCCACAACCAACAGCCACATCTTCTCGCTCCCACTTCTTGACCGAATTACTAGGGAAGCACAGAACAACACCAGTATTGAGAACTGATCAGTGTGAACAGGTTATTAATTGGATAGCAGACAATACTTCCAGTTACCTGGGCACCACCACCTCCGGTCTGTCTTCCACATGGTCAACTCTTAGTAGCTGTGAGTCTCGACCGCATACTCCTCCTCACCCTGATGCTCCTTCCTCCCACCATGCCGAGTGTCGTCAGACAGCAAGTGATCCCACACTTGGACACTCTGAAGAGCTGTTCACTGGTCCATTTCCATATTTGGGCCCCTTGCCTGATACGCTTGAAGTGGTGGAAGAGGAGATCCCATGTTGCGATGCCCAAATATTTGAGCAGCCACGGCCACAGGAAGTCGACGTTGGCAATCTGTCACAAGAGGTGGACGATGACGAGACACAATTGCCAGGAAGTGAGGAGGAGGATCGTGGTGCGCAAGTGGAAGAGGAGGAGGTGGTGGATGATCTAGTAACTGACCCAACGTGGAAGGAGGACATGCAGAGTGAGGCCAGCAGCACACAGGGGGAGGGAGGCAGAGTACCCCAACAGGCAGGAAGAAGCAGTGTGGTGGCCGCAGACAGAAGGCAGGCAACCGTTCCCCGTAACACCAACACGAGGGACGTTGCCAGTACAAGCGGTAGGTCTTCCAGAGTCTGGAATTTTTTTAAAGACTCTGCTGATAACCCCAAAAAGGCCATATGTTCCACCTGCCATGCCAGCATCAGCAGGGGTGACAAAACTACCAGCCTGACCACCACCAGCATGATCAGGCACATGGCAGCAAAGCACCCGACTTTGTGGGGCGAAACCCAGGGTCCACGACCAGTGTCAGCGGGTGTCACCACTGCTTCTTCCACTGTTGTGCGTGCAATAGAACCCCCTGTTGTGTGTGCAAGGCAATCCCCTGTCCATACTGCATGTAAAGATGCCCCCTCCTCTCAGTCTTCACTTGTTATGGCAGTTTCTCAAGAAACAGCATCAACGTCCAAGTCCACGTCCCACCGCAGCGTTCAATTGTCCATATCCCAGACCTTTGAACGAAAGCGGAAATTCGCAGCTAACGCCCCACAGGCCACAGTCCTAAATTCGCACATTTCACGACTGCTTGCATTGGAAATGCTGCCTTTTAGGCTGGTGGAGACGGAATCCTTCCGCAATCTTATGGCGGTGGCCGTCCCTCGGTACTCGGTCCCCAGCCGACACTATTTTGCCCGGTGTGCCATCCCCGCACTACACAAGCACGTGTCCCAAAGCATCTGCCGTGCCCTCAACAACGCAGTTACTGGGAGAGTCCACCTGACAACGGACACGTGGACAAGTGCTTGTGGCCAGGGATGGTACATCTCTCTGACGGCACACTGGGTAAACATAGTGGAAGCCGGGACCCAGTCGGACCTTGGGACGGAACACATCCTCCCCACACTGAGGATTGCGGGCCCTATGTCAGTCAGAGTTGCCCCCACAGTGTACAGCTCCTGCACATCCTCCTCCTCCTCCTCCTCATGTTCAGCCTCCATCTCAGATATCACCACATCAGTTACAAGCTGGAAGCATTGCAGTACTGCCTCCACCAAGCGGCAACAGGCTGTGTTGAAACTCATAAGCTTAGGTGATAAACCTCACACTGCTTGTGAGTTGTGGACAGCTGTGAAAGAGCAGGCAGATCTGTGGCTGAGACCGCTGAACCTACATCCCGGCATGGTCGTGTGTGACAATGGCCGTAACCTGGTGGCGGCTCTGAGGCGAGGTGAGATCACACACGTACCATGCCTGGCACATGTGCTTAACCTCGTGGTTCAGCGGTTTCTTAAATCGTACCCCGAGTTGCCAGATCTGCTCGTGAAAGTATGCCGCCTGTCAGCTCATTTTCGCAAGTCGGCTACAGCTTCCGCCGCCCTTGCTGTGTTGCAGCAGCGTTTGCAGCTTCCGGCACACCGACTGGTGTGTGATGTCCCCACACGTTGGAACTCTACCCTCCACATGTTGCAAAGGATTTGTGAGCAGAAGAGAGCAGTTGTGGAGTACCAGCTGCAACAAGGCCGTCGATATTCAGGTCAGACTCCACACATAAGACCTCAGGAGTGGACCTGGATGTCTGACATATGTACCATCCTGACAAACTTTGAGGAGGCCACCAAGATGGTGAGTGGCGATGACGCCATCATTAGTGTCAGCATCCCACTTGTCTGTCTTTTGCAACGGTCTCTGCAGAGAATTAAAGAGGAGGCATTGCAGCCAGAGTATGATGAGATGGATCAAGAAGTCGTAGCAGGCGATTACACACAGCCCAGCCTCATCTCATCCCAACGTGCATTGGGGGACAATGAGGGAGAGGAGGAGGAGGAGGAGGAAGAACAGGAGCTGCTATCATGCGTTGTAGACGGTAGTACCTGTACAAGTGTCATACCGTCGGTTCAGCGTGGGTGGCCTGAGGACAGGGGGAGGAGGAAGAGGAGGAGGAGGAGGAGAGCATGGTCAGTCGTCATCTTGGTGAGGACACGGAAATCTTGCCCGTTACCAGTCTGGCACGCATGGCTGACTTTATGTTACGCTGCCTTAACCGTGACCCTCGCGTTGTCAAAATGTTGGGTGACAGTCATTACTGGTTGATGACACTTGTAGACCCCCGCTACAAGGAGAACTTTCACTCTCTTATTCCTGAGGTGGAGAGGTCTACAAAAATGGGGCAATACCAGAAAGCCCTTGCTGCAGAACTCTTAAAAAAGTTCCCATCTGAACACGCTAGCGGCAGAGGTCACAGTTCGTTGCCCAACCAAGGCGTGCAGGCGAGAGAGATGCAACTCCAATCCAGCAGAGGCAGGGGAACACTGTCAACGTTCTGGGACAGCTTTCTGACACCCGCCCAGCTTACAGGCCCTGAAGCGCGGGGTACTCTCACAAGGAGTGGAAAGTTTCAAAAGATGGTGAGGGAGTACCTTGCCGATCGTGCCAGCGTCCTCCGTGATTCCTCTGTGCCTTTTAATTATTGGGTATCCAAGCTGGACACTTGGAATGAACTCACTCTGTACACCTTGGAGGTCCTGGCCTGCCCTGCCGCTAGCGTGTTATCGGAGCGTGTTTTTAGTGCCGCTGGGGGAATTATAACTGATAAGCGCACTCGCCTCTCAACTGACAATGCTGACAAGCTGACCCTTATCAAAATGAACAAGGGCTGGATTGGGCCAGACTTCTCATCACCACCAAATGACAGCAGAGTAACATAAAGTCAAATCCACTGTGTTATTTCGGGAGGTGTATTCCCATGCATCGCTTCACACCCACACATGGGTATACGCTTCCTCATTTCGGCTGTTTTTTGCTCTTCTCCTTATCCTCAGCCTCCACGACCACTATACCACAAGGGTGACCGTGGTTCATGTTGCCAGCATTGCAAGTTCCTCTGTCCTAGTTTTTGGCAGCTTTTGCTTGGAAGGCATAGGCAAAGACTATGAGAGACCCACTCCCCAATAATGGGAATAATGTTTTTAATATGCTGTACTGCATGGCTCTTGTAAGGGACATTGCAAGTTCCCCCTTCCTAATTTTTGGTAGCTTTTGCTTGGAAGGCATAGGCAAAGACTATGGGAGACCCACTCCCCAATAATGGGAATAATGTTTTTAATATGCTGTACTGCATGGCTCTTGTAAGGGGCATTAAAATCGTCTTGTTAAGCTACTGTGACCTTCACGTCTCTTCCAAGGGTCGTTAATATTGTCTTTTTATTCCACTGCGACCTCCACCACTCTTCCAAGGGGCATTAAAAGCGTCTTGTTAAGCTACTGTGACCTCCACGTCTCTTCCACAGGGCGTTGATATTGTCTTTTTATTCCACTGTAACCTCCACCACTCTTCCAAGGGGCATTGATATTGTCTTTTTATTCCACTGCGACCTCCACCACTCTTCAAAGGGGCATTAAAACCGTCTTTGTTAAGCTACTGTGACCTCCACGTCTCTTCCACGGGGCATTGATATTGTCTTTTTATTCCACTGTAATCCCCACCACTCTTCCAAGGGGCATTAAAACTGTCTTGTTAAACCACTCTGAACTCCACGTCTCTTCCAAGGGGCATTAAAACCATCTCGTTAAGCTACTGTGACCTCCACATCTCTTCCAAGGGGCATTAAAACTGTCTTGTTAAACCACTCTGAACTCCACGTCTCTTCTAAGGGGCATTAAAACCGTCTTGTTAAACCACTCTGAACTCCACAGCTCTTCCAAGGGGCATTGACATGTTGTTTTTAATTACCTCTAACCTCCACGACTCTTGCAAAGGGCATTGCATTTCCTCCTAATTTTTGTCAGCTTTTGCTTTTCAATGCATAGGCGAACACTAAGGGAGACCCACTCCCCAATAATGGGTAAAAGGTTTTTAATATGCTGTAATCCACGTCTGTTTCAAGGGGCATTGCAGTGCCTAATAATTTTTGGAAAGCCTTCCATTCCCTGCTTAGGCCAACAGTGTACAGGAGACCCAGTTGCTATAAATGGAAAAAACGGTTTAGTTAAGGCCCTCTGACCTCCATGTCACTTCCAAGGGGCATTGGAGTGCCTCGAAATTTTTGGTAGGCATTGCATTCACTGTATGCCTTATAACTGTGTAGCTGAACCGCTCCTTTTGGTAAAGAAACATATCCTACAAGACATGTGTGGTTGGCTGGCCTGATATTGATGTGAATGGTCCCTGTTCCTCCTGCTCTTTCTCCTTTGCCACCACCTCATCCATCATTCATCACCTGAAGCTTTGTTTTAACGGGAGTCATAGAACTGGGATAGTAGCAGGAAAACATCCAGCAATCCTCGAAGGAGGTAGAATATGCGCCAAAACGCTGACCACCTCATGCCTAGCTGCTACTACATACATGCGCTTGCATTCCAAGGAACAGAAAGCTAAGGATGTGGATGGCCTCATGATCATGAATAATTTACTCGTTGTGTAGGAGGCCGACCACTGCTGCTGTCTACCTTCTGAACTTTGTGTTGAAGCCTGATTGACCCAGGACCCACAATCCTCTATGTCTGGAGGACGTGTTGCATCCCAGTGTCCAACTGTGTCCCGGCTTCCACAATATTAACCCAGTGTGAAGGCGTCAGTGAGATGGACCATTCCTGGCCACATTCACTTGTCCACGTGTTTGTGGTTAGGCTGTCCTTCCCACTAAATGCACCGGGGAGGGCACAGGTAATGTTTTGGTATGCGCGCTTGTGTATAAGGCGCACCGGGACAAATAGGGGCGGCTGGGGACCATTTATGGACACCCGGCCACCCCCACGCGGCTGGGGAATGTGTGTGGGCACCCGGCCGCGGGGCGGCTGGGGACTGAGTATGGACACCCGGCCGCCCCCTGGCGGCTGGTGACCAAGCGTGGACACCCGGCCGCCGGGCGGCTGGGGACTGAGTATGAATACCAGGCTACCGACGCAGCCATGACGTGGTGGCCAGATTCCACCTCCACATGCCTAAAAGGCCCAATTTCAAGTATGGTATTGCAGCCTGGGGGTGGGTGGGTGGCAGGCTGCATACTTGCGCTTGTATTGCAAGTTATGGGGGAGGTACAATTGAACACTGCCCTGGGACAAGGACTTGCACGGGGATAGTTGCAAGTCTGCATCTTCTGATGCGGCAAGGATCACTTCTGATGGGCACACTTTTAGGCTGTGATCTGAGTGTCAGAGATGCTTCCAGGGGTCTTCCCCATGCTGTTCCCATGTCTTTTTAGCACTGTATGCATGTGTCACACAGCACATGGCCAGATAAGGTTGTAAAATGTTAAAATGACATTTCCCGGTGAATGCATTTGTCACGGTTGAAAGCAATACAAACGTGCAAAAACGCATAAAAAATGTTACTTGTGAACATAGCCCAAGGTGTGGAGGAGTATTTTTGTTTTTGGTTATTTATTTTACCTTATACGCAAGTCTTTACCCTGGAAAGGATGTTCCTTAACCCCTTTCCGACCTGGTCAGTAATAGTACGCACCAGGTCGGGAAGGCCGGTTCAGCGGGGGCTCCGGCGGTGAGCCCGCACTGAAGCGAGCACATGTCAGCTGATTATTGGAATCGCAATCCACCCGCGGCTGTTAACATGTTAAATCTCTGACAGTGGCATTTAACTCGCGCTTCCGGGAGTCCTAAGCCCCGCCCATCAGTGACCCCGTCACGTGATCGCGGGTCACCAATGGGTGGGCATGACAACTCAGGGTCTGCAGCAGACGCCTGTGGTTGTCATGTCTCAATTGCTATGAGCGCCACCTAGTGGTCAGCGCTCATAGCAAGTGAGCATTTTTCCTGCATACAAGCGATCTGCTCATCGCTTGTATGCAGTAGAAGCAATCAGACAACTGCTGCTTCTAGTCTCCTCTGGAGACTATAGAAGCAAGCAGAAAGTGTAAAAAAAAAGTTTTTAAAAAAATAAAAAAAATAAAAAATATATAAAAGTTTAAGTCACCCCCCTTTCGCCCCATTCAAAATAAAATATATATATATAAAAAAAAAAAACACATACACATATTTGGTATCGCCGCGTTCAGAATCGCCCGATCTATCAATATAAAAGAAGAATTAATACAATCAGTAAACGGCGTAGCGAGAAAAAAATTTTAAACGCCAGAATTACGTTTTTTTGGTCGCTACAACTTTGCAATAAAATGCAATAACGGGCGATCAAAACATCGGATCTACCCCAAAATGGTATCAATAAAAACGTCAGCCCGGCACGCAAAAAATAAGCCCACACCTTGCCCCAGATCCCGAAAAATGGAGAAGCTAAGGGTCTCGGAAAATGGCGTCATTTTTTTTGTTTTTTTTAGCAAGCTTTGGATTTTTTTTTCACCACTTAAATAAAAAAGAACCTATACATGTTTGGTGTCTATGAACTCGTAACGACCTGGAAAATAATGATGGCAGGTCAGTTTTAGCAATCTGTGAATGTCGTTAAAAAAAGTACCCAAAAAACAACTGTGGAATTGCATTTTTTTTGCAGTTTCACTGCACTTGGAATTTTTTTCCCATTTTCCAGCACACGATATGGTAAAACCAGTGATGGTGTTTAAAAGTACAACTCGTCCCGCAAAAAATAAGCCCTCACATGGCCATATTGAACGAAAATTAAAAAGTTCTGGCTCTGGGAATAACGGGAGCAAAAAAGGAAAACACAAAAACAGAAAGACCCATGGTCGTTAAGGGGTTAACATATTTCACAGGAAAGCACTTTCACTTTCATTTTTGAACGTTTTATTGTGAGCCTGTAAAAGTGGCTTAATACTTCTGACCACGTTGTTGACAGCAGTGACCTGGGGGTCAGAAATGCTTCCAGGGGCGATCCCCATGCTGTCCCCATGTCTTTTGAGCACTGTCACTATCGTTTTGGGCACTTTTTAGGCTTTCTACAGACTGCCGGTGGTGCCGCCGCAAAAATGTTCGGGTCTCCCATAGACTAACATTGGGCTCGTTGCTCGGGTCGAGCACCCGAGTATCACGGTGAGCTCGGCCCGAGCTTCGAGCACCCGAGCATTTTAGTGCTCGCTCAACACTAGTAACTATCTTTTTTAACATCTACACCTTAATTTATCTATCATGCAGATCGATGGGGGTCCAAGTCATAAGTCCCTCACCGATTTCCCAAAAATCCTCACTGTAGCACTGTTTAGCAAGCAGAAGTAATAATGAACTCTTACATAGAGCGCACACATAGACCGGAGTGTGGTGTCAACAGAAAGTCTGTACACCATTCTGTGCATAAGCTTATAGACTTTCTATATATTCTGTGTATATATTTCTATTTATTTCTATATATATTTCTATGCATTCTGCTCAGCAAACAAAAGCACTGAGCCCCTGTATGCACAGAGCAAAGTGCTACAGAGCGGATTTATGAGCAATCAGCGGGGGTCTCAGGACCCGAACCCTGACTCATTTGCAGGTCAAGTAATTTAGGGTAATGAAGCTATAGAAAAAAGATCAGTTCCCTTTAAACAATAAGCCAATGTCTGGTGATATATTCCATTCAGTGGTAGAATATTATTACTAAAGATCCACTTTGCATCAAAATTTTGAGAACAACCTATTAAAAACAAGACACAGATATTTGCATTTCGTGAGTCTGAAGTCAGGTATTGATGAGCTCTTACAGCTTTAGTCTTATAGTAGAGCATGAGGACATACACCTTGTCAAAGAAAGGCTGGCAGCTTTTTCTCAAATGTATCAATAAGCACTGCAGTAATGTGCATTCACTTCTAGCTGTTTACTGTTGAAGTGCCTTGTGTCCAATTCTGATTAGGCAAGGATGTCTAGTTTAAAAGGGATTCTTCACCAAATTTTACAATATAAACTGCATACCTTATTAAAAAGATATTATAGACCTGATGAGGTTGGTGTGTTTACTTTGAGAAGCTATTCAATATATAGCATGGCTGAATTTCTGTAATTCTCCTGCTTGATATTAAAGGGAATCTTTCAGCAGTTTTTTTCTATGTAATCTGAGGACAGCAGGTAGGGGTTAAAACACTAAACTCAAAGATGCATCACATGTCTGGCTATGTGCTGTTGTTTAGTTAGACTGAAACTTTAACCCCTTAAGGACCAAGCCAATTTGTAGGTTAATGACCAGGCCTCATTTTTTAAATTTGACCACTGTCACTTTATGAGGTAATAACTCTGGACCGCTTCAACGGATCCCCCTGATTCTCAGATTGTTTTTTCGTGACATATTGTACTTCATGGTAGTGGTAAAAGTTTTTCGATAAGACTTGCGTTTATTTGTGAAAAAATTAGAAGTTTGGCAAAAATTGTGAAAATTTCACAATTTTCAAAATTTTAATTTTTATGCCCTTAAATCAGAGAGATATGTCAAACAAAATAGTTAATAAATAACATTTCCCACATGTCTACTTTACATCAGCACAATTTTTTAAACATAATTTTTTTTTGTTAGGAAGTTATAAGGGTTAAAAGTTGACCAGAGAATTCTCAGTTCTTTAACAAAATTTTCAAAACTATTTTTTTTAGGGACCACATCACATTTGAAGTGACTTTTAGGGGTCTATATGACAGAAAATGCCCAAAAGTGACACCATTCTAAAAACTGCACCCCTGAAGGTGCTCAAAACCATATTCAAGATGTTTATTAACCCATCAGGTGCTTAACAGGAACTGAAGCAATGTGGAAGGAAAAAATGAACATTTAACTTTTTTTCACAAAAATTTTACTTTAGGCTATGTGCCCACGATGCAGAAATGAAGCAGAAAATTTGTGCAGCATTTCTGCATCTTCCTGGCAGAAAAAACGCATGCAGATTGTGCATGCGTTTTTCCTGCAGAATACATGCGGAATACATGCGGATTCACATGCGTATCCACATGCGTTAACGCATGTGTTTCCGCATGCGGACTGACAACCACTTTCCAGGCGATAGCATCACTTGGAAAGTGCTTGACAACTAGGTCACACTGTATAAATCCATGCAAACGGCATGGATTTATACAGTGTGACCGTAAAAATAAAAAAATAAAGTGATACTTACCTCCGATGCCCCGCCGCGTGTGCTGTCGCGCTCGTCCTGGCTTCTTCCGGGTTGCCGGGCTCTCACGAGACAGCCTGCGGTCACATGACCACGACGTCATCTCAGGTCCTGGAAGGTAAGCTCTGCAGGGGCTGCCGGACAGGTGAATATAAACTTTATTTATTATTTTATTCTTTTTTTTACATGTACAATGGTACCCAGGTCTGGATGAGAGTCTTCTCTCCTCCAGAACCGGGTACCATCCGCGCATTGAAACGCATATAATCCGCGTGTACAAATGTACAGACACGGATTATATGCGTCTCAATGCAAGTCAATGGCGGCAATTCCGCTGCGCTTTCGCAAAATTAATGAACATGCTGCGGATTTATGAGCGCTGCAGAAACGCTGTGGAAAAATCCGCAGCATGTGCATTGACATTGCGGAATGCCATTGGTGACCATGGGGTGCGGATTACCAAGCGTTTTTGATGCATTTCCGCTGCGGAAATTCCACAGCGGAAACGCATGAAAAACGCATCGTGGGCACGCAGCCTTAGACCCATTTTTTTTACTTTCACAACGGTATCAGGAGAAAATGGCCCCCAAAATGTGTTGTGTAATTTCTCCTGAGCACGACAATATGCCATATGTGGGGGAAAACCACTGTTTTGGCGCATGGCAGGGCTCAGATGGCAAGGAGCACTGTTTTACTTTTTGAATGCAAAATTGGCTGGAATCAAGAGCGAACGCCATGTTGCGTTTGGAGTACCCCTGATGTGCCTAAACAGTGGAAACATATAACAAGTGACCCAATTTTGGAAACTAGACTCCTCAGGGAACATATTTAGATGTGTGGTGAGCACCCGCAGGTGCTTCACAGAAGTTTATATAATGTAGAACTGTGAAAATAAAAAATCAACTTTTTTCCACAAAAATGTACTTTTAGTCCCAATTTTTTTTACTTTCACAATGATAACAGGAGAAAATGGACCTCAAAAGTCGTGCAATTTCTCCTGAGTTCGCCAATACACAATGTGTGGTCGAAAACTACTTTTGAGGCACAGTGCAAAGCTCAGAAGGGAAGAAGCGCCGTATTGGAGTTCAAATTTTGCTGGAATGATTTGAGGGTGCCATGTCACATTGGCAGAGCCCCTCAGGTGCCAAAACAACAGAATACCCGATAAGTGACCCCATTTTACAAACTACACCTCTCAATGAATTCATCTAGAGGTGCAGTGATCATAATGACACCACAGGTGTGTCACAGAATTTTATACTAATGGGCAGTGAAGAAAAAATAATTACATTTTTACCACAAATGTTTTGTTTTAGCCCCAGATTTTACATTTTCACATGGGGAAATTGGTAAAAAAAAATGGCACCAAAATGTATCACACAATTTCTGCTGAACGTGTCAATACCCCATATGTGACTGTACAGTACTGCTAAGCCACATGGTGAGACTCAGAGGGACGGAGCACTATTTGCCTGCTGGAGTGCAGATTTTCCTAGAATAGTTTGCAGACTCCATATAGCCCTTGAGGGTATGTGCCCACGTAGCATTTTACAAGCGTATATGCTGCGGAATTTCCGCAGCGTAAACGCTTGTGAAACGCTTGTTAATCCGTCCCCAATGGTCCCCAATGAGAATCCACAATTTCAATGCCCATGCTGCAGATTTTTCCGCAGCGTTTATGCTGGGCTCAAAAATCCGCAGCATGTCCATTAATTTTGCGTTTATGCATGCGGAATTGCCTTGTCAATGCAATAAAAAACGCAAGGCAATTTCGCATGTCCCAAACGCATTATAAACGCGCGAAAAACGCTTGCCAAATTCCGCAAGCGTTTTTCCGGGAGAGGATATGCGGAAATGAAGCAGAAATTTTCTGCTTCATTTCTGCAACGTGGGCACATACCCTAAGTGCTAGAAGAGCAGAATCTCCCCCCTCAAGAGACCCCATTTTGGAAATTATACACCTGCCAAACATTTGGCTGCTAAATGTTGTTTAAGACACACTGTGGTGCTCAGAAAGGAGGGCGGATTTGGATTTGGGAGGGGAGATTTGAATTTGAGAGCACAGATTTGCTGAATTTCTTTTGGTGGGGCGAGGAGCTATTTCGCTTTTCCACAGCCTTTGTACTACCAGTAACATGGAAGCCCCCTATATTTCCACTAACAGATGACGGACCTGAGTGGGAAGCTCTTATTGGTAACATATTATATAACATTTTGGATCACATTTATCTTGCGCTCTACACTGAGCACTTACTTTGGGGTTTCCATATAAATCTCCAAATTATGTGATTCAGATGAAAACCCCGAGGGATCCATTCACTATAATGAGATGAGGCAGCAGAGTTACTCTGGACTCCATCTGGCCTCTGTTCAGCATTTTCCTTCTTTTCAGAGGTGCACAAAACTGTGGCTGAACGTGCTTTTATCTACGCGTAAAAGGATGGACACCGCCGGATCATAGGTCACACGGTGCTTCCATCTGCCTGATTACAGGGAATCTTCCACCAGGGGTTCTGTCTGAATCATGTATTTCAGAGATTTACACGGAATCCCCGGTGTAAGCGCTCAGCGCAGAGTGCAGGATAAATGCGAGCCAAGCCTTACGGCGATCTTAGAGAGGCAGAATGAACAAATCAGCAGCAGGTGTGACGCGCCCCCAGGGCCGTGGGGTACTCGGCAGCCGGGCCTCTGGTTGCCGGGGGATATTGTAGCGCCCCGAGCGTTCGGCCGCTACAGGGGTATTGCACCTCAACCAGAGGTGTGGTATTCCACTCCCGGGTAAAGAGGGAGTGTGGAACAGGGCTCGGTAGGCTGCATGCAACACACACACCCCATTTCCGAGGGACAGCTCAACGGTGCTCCCACGAGACAGAAGTGCAGGCACGACAGCATCTGTCCCTGGCTGGAGTGGGGAGGGGGAAGCACACCCAGTGATGTAGGAGCAGGAGGGGACGGTCTCTGGGCATAGGTAGGAGCCCATTGGTTGCTAGTCACCTGGGCTCACACAGAGAGGGAGGTATATAAGGTGGGCACCATCTTAGAAGTTCGGACAAGACAGTCAGAGGAGAGGAGTGAGAGAAGGAGTTCAGCCAGAGAGGGCTGACAGGGAGCTGTGGCTCAGTCTGGGCCCAGCTCCACGAGACAGGCCTGGAGTGGAGGCCAGAAACAGCAGAGAGAACAGGAACAGAAGAGAAAGGAAACAAGGAACAGAACATTAAGAGAGGCCCAGAGACACGAGAGAAGAAGGAACCCCATAGGCCCAGGAGATTGCGGGTGACGGGTTGGCAGAACAGGGTACCAGATCCCAAATTGGTGGAGGCAACTAATCCTCAGCCAAAGACCGGCGGTTGTGACTATATCTCGGTGCGACCCCTCACTACACCTACCAGGAAGGTGCACCACATAGGGTCAGGGACACAGAAATCAGCATACCAAGAGAAGGCCCGATGCAGCCAGACAAACGTAGAGTCACTGGTGGGGCACGGCCAGAGAAGGGAAGAGAAGGGAGCCCTGAGCCACGCTCTGGAATTGCCTAGGAGGTGGTCGAGCCCCTTGCCTGGTGGATGCAGCACGGCTTGGGCAGTCGCCGCTGGTGCCGAGGTGACTAGGACCAGTAAAGAACTGTGAGTAAAGCATTGGAAACTGCAATCACAAGTCTCTGTGCTTCTTCGCCGCACCAGCACCACCAGTGCTGGGACCCTCGTGCACCATCACTCCCATCATCCGCACTAACTGCCCTGAGGCTATACTTCTCCCGTGGGGAGTCATCCCATACTTGGCTGCGCACACAACATCGGCCTCAGTGGGCTGCATCGCAGCGGCGGTCCCCACTGACCGCAATCCACGGGTGGCGTAGTCAGACAATTATAATACTACTAAGTCTGCCCCTGGTTTGACCACCCTGGGCACGGACCGGGTCATCGCCACAGAGACTACAACCCCCAGCGATCCGGCTCCGGGTATTCCCCGCATACACGTGCACGCACAACACAGGCCCAAGGGGTGAGTCAATATCACGGTGGCTGGTCCGGTCCGTGACCCAGGGCGGTCAGTGAAATGGGGAAACTTCTATTATTTGAGGTTTTTGGAATTATTCATGACGCCACCTGTGGAATGCGGCTAAGGGGTGCCGCCGCTGCAGGGTAGTCCTCTGAGGCAGATGGTAGGGCAGTTTGTGATGGAATGGCTCCCCACAGGTGGAGCGGGCCTCAGGGCAGCGTGGGGGATGTACTGGATGGTGGTGCAGGGGAGAGACGGCAGGATGGTCCCGGAGGAAGGATGGACACTCACACACTGGTAAGCTTCAGTACCTTTACTGGTGATGCTGCAGGCACGGTCCAGGGTACTCCAGGTGAAGGGCGCACTTCTGGACTCTCCCCAGTGAGCGGGTATAGGGCCTCCTGATCCGTTGCTTTATTCTGTAACCTGGAGCTAGGCCTAGATTGGTTACTGTCTCTCTCTGCACCTGCTGACCTGGTGGTAGGGCCTTCTCTTTGGAGATCACTCTCCCTGGACGCTGGGACCTCCGTGACTCCTAGCCCTAGTACTACAATCAGCATTAGGTGGACCTGGGACCTGTAGTTCTCCAGGGGTTCCGGTGGTTCCTACTGGGTATAAAGAGTCCCTGTAGGCGCGGACCCGGTGTCCGGTATATAAATCGGGGTGAGCTTACTATGCTTCTCTGCCCCCTTAGCTCCACTCTCCTTTTCCTCTCGCCGTCGACCACACTCGGGGCCCTCACTACTTGGCAGCTGGCTTGCTGCGTCTTCACTGCTCTCTGAGCGTCGGCACGCTCTCAGCTCACTCTGAGCTGTGTTCTTCTCTGAACACTGAACTGAAACTCTCTGTAGACTCAACTCTCAATGAGCTGCCTAGCTCCACGTTCCCTATATATGTCCCTAACGGGCTCCCTCTGCAGGTCTGAGGTGGAGGTGTATGAATGTAGTGAGGGCCTCTTGTGGAGAAGTCCATCCATGCACCCTTCTGGGTTCTGTGGCGACAATGCGCAGCAGGGGCGCCACAGGTGAAGAATTGGTTTTATTTATTTTTTACACCGTTCCTCTTGCAGTATAAGTGATTAGGCAACTTTATTCTTTGGGTCGGTGCATATACAGAGATACCAGATTTATATCGGGTTTTTATGTTTGGCTGCTGCACACTAAAAGACGCTTTTTTTTTTGCAAAAACTAGTTTTTGCATCATCATATTTTGAGAGCTATAATTTTTCCATATTTCTGAGTCATGTAAGGGCTTGTTTTTTGCGTGACAAGTTGACGTTTTTATTGGTACCATTTTCGGGCAAATTAAATTTTTGGATTGCTTTCTATTCTGATTTTTGAGGAGGCAGAATGAACAAAAACAAGCAATTCAGGAATTTTTTTTTCCTTTTTTGTCGGTACTTGTGGGGTAAAATTGATAAGGCAGTTTTATTCTTCGGGTCAGTAAGATTATAGTGATAGCTCATTTATTTTATTTTATTTTTTTTTGTGCTTTTGCATAATAAAAACTTTTATATAAAAAGTAATTATCTTTGCATCACTGTATGCTGAGAGCTGTAACTTTTACATTTTTCGGCTGATGAAGCTGTGTGGCTGCTTGATTTTTGTGGAACAAGATGACGTTTTCAGCGATACCGTTTTTATTTCCCTTTTTGATCGGGTTTTATTCCACTTTTTTCCAGTGGTATGATGAAAAGGCAAAGTTTCCCATGTGTTTTTTATTTTTTTTACTCTGTTCACCGAAGGGGTTAACTAGCATGACACGTTTATAGATCGGGTCGTTCCGGACGCGGCGATACCAATATGTGTACTTTTTTTTGTTTATTTTGAATTTTTTACATAAAAATGTGTACTATTTATTAGTGTAATATACTTTATTATTTTTTAACTTTTTTTTTAGATTGACTGACCGATCACAGCGATCTGGGTTCCGGGACCGCCGGCATGGGTCCCTGCACCTCTTCCCGTGCCGCTTAACTGTCATTTACAGCTGTCGGCACTGAATTGTCGCTGCATGTTTACACGCAGTGACAGTTCGACAGTTCAAAGTCATGACGGGGACAGCCAGTCCTGGAAATGCAAAAAAAAGAGCATGGACCGCACCTCCAAAAAATCATACATTTGATCTAATGCCTTTCGTTAAAAATATATATAACTGAACATGAGGTTCTTAGTTTAACATTCTGATCAGACTGTATGAAGCCCACTGCCACCTCACGGCAAACCTCGTAGTGGGTCCTAACATTTCCTGCCTGAACGGGAGCGGAGCCGTGCGCCAACCACCGCCACAGCAACAATGCACCAGCAGGGTGGGCGGCCTGGTGCCTCACAGCACCCATGCTGCAAGACCAAGTCCCCATGATTCCAGGCAACGCCGCCCCACAAGTGATGCGCCCACTGGGCCGTGTGTGCACGCGTGTGGGTTACCCGGAGCCGGGTCTCTGGGGGTTGTGGTCTCCGTGGCGGCGACCCTGTCCCGTGGCTCAGGTTGGTCAGACCAATGGCAGTCTTTTATATGTTTTTGGCTAATGTCCGACTACGCCACCCGTGGATTGCGGTCAGGGTGTACCGCCGCTGCGAGGCAGACCGCTGAGGCTGGTGTTATGTGCGCAGCAGAGGATGGGACAACTCCCCACAGGAGGAGTATAGCCTCAGTGCAGGGAGTGTGGATGATGGGAGTGATGGTGCACGGGTGAAGCAGGAATGACTCAGAGTCTTTGCAGTGCAGTTCAGGGTCTTTACTGATGATGATAAGGCAGACCCTCCCGAGAGTACTGGCGAGCATAAGAGGTCTGGTCAGTCTGTGAACAAACAGGAGTTCCCCTGGCCAGGTGGAGTTGTAGGCCTCCCCGTCTGACTGCACTCTTCCTGGCTACCTTGCTGTAAGCGAGTGGAAGTAGCACACGTCCCTGAGTATACCGTGTGGTGCTCACCCGTATGGCTGGTGACTTGGACCCTCTGGTAACTTCCGCTCCTCGCTGGCGGTACCGGTCGCTTGTGTGTGACTGAGCCTCCGGGCTTCCTATGGCCAGAGGACCTGAAATCCCCTGCCGGCTGGTTTCTGCTGCTGGATATATAAGTCCTCACAGCCTCGGACTCCGTTGTCCGGTCGTAGTGTCTTCAGCCAGGACAAGCAATATCTGCTTCCAGTCCCTGGCACTCAGCTCCTGCTCCTACAGAGCTCCTAGCTGTTGCTTTCCCTGTGTCTGGAACTTCACTTTCTCTTCTCTCTGGAGCTTCACTAAGCTAACCCCACCCCAGATCCAGTTTATATAGGGCAGGTTCCTCCCCTATCTGGTCTGGGACAGGAGGTGTTGCATGTTCAAGGGCTCCTGACCAGGGAACCTCCCACTTGCTCCCAGACGTGATATTTCTATCACTGTGGCAACCAGACCCCTGGGGTGCCACCTTCCCCCCTAGTGAAATGTAGTACTCCAGGACTAAACACATTTTTGAAACATACATAACAGGGTATAAACAATAATACAACAACATATGTACAAGAAGTTTAGTCTTTAGAGGTCACGGCGCGTCCTTGACCGGGTGTCCTTGTCACCCAACGAGGTGAAGTCTTGAATGGTGCGGGGACCTGTCCAAAGCAAACCCCAAACGTTGGCCCTGGGCGTTGCTGCAAGGCGAAGCAAACTACTTTGGACCACACGGGACCACGCCAGACAGGTTTTTCTTCCGTGGCCGTCTTCGCAAGAGGCACCAAGTGCAACTATTTACAATGTAGTTCCGGTTACTCAGCGTCCATAACCTGGCAGTCCAAATAAACATGCAGGGTAACTAGAGGAACATAATTAATAAACAGGCAACAAAAACATAAACCATTTTCAGCATTTGCAATTTACAGGTTAATCCACATTACATTCTAGATTCTCCAGCGAGCGGGCATCTGTCCTCTAGTGCTCCTGGTGGACCTACGTAACCGACTATCTGGCTCTGCACTACAGGGTGTAGGAGGTGTTGCAGGTAGGCCTGGCAGCTTCCTGCGTACTCTTTGGCTTACTAGGGGCACGACAGGCTCACTACTAGCAGAGGGTTGATTCTCCTGGGCTGCTTGAATGGATCCTTCTGCCTCCTGGGCTGGCTGCTCTCCCGATACTCCCTGTTCTTCTGTAGGCCCTTGAGGGGCTGGCTAGAGAAAGGTGAGGATGGGTACCACGACTGCGTTGTTGATTTTAGTCCAGGACTGGGGAAAGTCTCCGAGTACGGTACTAATCATTTCTTCCTTTTTCCTCTGTGGGTTGAAGGATATCCTGGTCTTCTTCAGCACCTGTAGCTGCTCGGGACACTTCTTCAGGTGGTCTCTGGAGACAGTGGCTGTGGTCTCTCCTCCATACTTACTGATGACACATACTTTTGGGTTCTCATGGCTTGAGGGCAGTACGGTGTACGGGTCCTTCTCCCACTGGTCATCCAACTTGCCGTCTCTTCCTCTTCAAGACCTGCTCTCCAGGTGCCAGGGGAACAGCGGGAGCATGTTGGTTATAAGTCCTCTCTTGCCTTCCTCTTGCTTGAGACAGACTTCGCTCCACAGTCTCCTGTACTTTCCGGTACTGCTGCTGCCATTCCGTGTCCCAGTCTGCTTCTGGTGAGGTGTCCTGGGATGTCAGGACTCCCATCTCCAGGTCAATTGGCAGCTTACCAGGCCTTGCTCTCATTAGGTAAGCCGGGGTGCAGTTGGTGGAATTTACTGGGATATGGTTATACAAATCCACCAGATCAAGCAGTTTCTCAGGCCACAGGCTGCGTTCCTCCAGAGGCAACGTCTTGAGCAGGTCTATCACTACCTGGTTCATTTTCTCACACATCCCGTTCGTTTGGGGGTTTCTAAGGCGTTGTCCTTATCTTCTTGCAGCCATACAAGTTGCAGAACTCCTGGAAGACCTCCGCTTCGAAGGCTGGACCTTGGTCAGTCAACACTCGCTCCAGATACTCGTGTGGATGGCAGAAGTGCTGCTGGAAGGCTCTAGCTGCTGTTTGACACGTTAAGTCCTTGACAGGGACCACCACCAGAAACCGGGAGTAGTGGTCTACGATGGTGAGGGCGTAGACGTACCCGGACCTACTTGGAGCCAGCTTCACATGGTCCAGGGCTACCAGTTCTAGTGGTTGCTTCGTGATGATGGGCTGCAGGGGGGTCTTCTGGCTGGCACGGTCCTTCCTCCTCAGGTTGCACGGGCCGCAGTCTCTGCACCATCTCCCAATGGCCCCTCTCATGTCTACCCAGAAGAACCAGTCACGCAACAGGAACTCCAGCTTCTTCCATCCGAAGTGCCCTGCTCCGTCGTGGTATGCCTCCAGGACCATAGCCGCGTCCCGTCTCGGGACCACTACCTGCCAGGTCAGCTCATGTGTCCGGGAGTTGACAGTTCTCCAGCACAGCTTCCCCTTGTAGAGAAACAGTTTACTCTTCTCCTTCCACAGCTGTTTGGTCTCCTCCGGGGCGCCTGGGTCAAGGTGGGCATCAGCCTGCGTCAGCATCTCTTTTACCAGGCGGACTGCTCGGTCACTGTCTTGCGTCTCCGCCCAGCTGTAGTGGGGTAAGGGATTGAACGTGGTCGGAGTGCCTGTCCCTTACCCAGTGGGAATACTGGGTAATCCCATGACGGTGAAACGCGGGGAGTTCAATCTCTTCCAGTTCTTCTGGATCCTCCCCTCCGTCCGGTAAGTTCGGCATCCTGGACAGGGCGTCTGCGTTGGCATTTGAGCGTCCTGCCCGGTATTTGATAGTGAAGTCATAGTTGGACAGGCGGCCATCCATCTCTGTTCCAGGGCACCAAGTTTCGCAGTGTCCAGATGTGTCAACGGATTGTTGTCCGTGTACACGGTGAACTTGGAAGAGGCAAGGTAATGCTTGAATCGTTCCGTCACTGCCCACACCACTGCCAGGAACTCTAGCTTTAAGGAGCTATAATTCTCAGGGTTTCTCTCTGTGAGCCGTAGTTTTCGGCTGGCATAAGCGATTACCCGTTCTCTCCCCTGCTGGATCTGGGACAGCACCGCTCCTAGTCCGATGTTGCTCGCGTCCGTGTGGAGAATAAAGGGCTGGCCGTAATCAGGGTATGCCAGGATTTCATCCCCCGTGAGGGCCATCTTCAGCTGGCGGAAGGACTCCTCTTCCAGCTTGTCCCACCTGAAGGGTGGCTTCTGGTTTTTGGCCTTTCTGGACCGGCCTATTAGGAGGTCCTGCATAGGAGCGGCCATTTTGGTGAAACCAGGAATGAATTTTCGGTAGTAGCCTACCAACCCGAGGAACTGCCTCACTTCCTTTATGTTGGAGGGTCTTGGCCAATCCTTAATCACTGTGATCTTATCAGGGTCAGGAGCTTCTCCATCAGCACTCACCACGTGTCCCAGGTACTGCACCCTTGGTTTCAGTAGATGACACTTGGAGGGTTTCACCTTTAGGCCGAAGCCTGCCAGGGCATCGAACACTTCTGCCAGGTGCTTTAGGTGGTCCTCATAGGTCTTGGAATACACAATGACATCGTCCCGGTATAGCAGGACCGTCTCGAAATTTCTGTGCCCCAGACAGCACTCCATCAGCCTCTGGAAGGTCCCTGGTGCGTTGCAGAGTCCGAACGGCATACAGTTGAATTCACTGAGACCCATCGGGGTGGTAAACGCGGTCTTCTCCTTGTCTGCCTCTGCTACAGGAACCTGCCAGTAGCCGCTAGTAAGATCCAAAGTGGAGAAGAAGTTAGCAGATTTTAATGCAGCTAAAGATTCTTCTATCCTAGGTAACGGGTACGCATCTTTGTGTGTGATACGGTTGATCTTTCTGTAATCTACACACATCCTCATGGTGCCATCTTTCTTTTTCACAAGAACTAGTGGAGCTGCCCAGGGGCTACAGCTATCCCTGATTACCCCAGCCTCCTTCATTTCTCGCAACATTCCCTTGGCATTCTGATAGTGTGCAGGGGGTACAGGCCGGTATCTCTCTTTTATGGGTGGATGGTCTCCTGTGGGAATTTGATGTTCTACCCACTTTACTTGCCCAAAGTCTAGCGGGTGTTTGCTAAAGACCCTTTCGTACTCCTGAACCACCTGGTAGACTCCCTGTTTCTGGTGTGGGGGAGTGGAGCCAGTGCCCATGTGCAGCTTCTGGCACCAGTCCTCCATTTGTTTCTTGGAGCCGTTACCTTCCTCTGGGGAAGATGGAGGCAAGGGTTCCACGGCCTTTACAGAGTTCTGGTTAATGGTGAACAATTTGGCTAGCGTGGCATACTGGGGCAAGTATACTTCTCTTTCCCCAATGTTTAGGATGCGGACAGGTACCCTCCCATGGCAGACATCAACCACCCACTGTGCCGTCAAAATGGTGGGCCTACTGTCTGAGTAAACGGGTTCTACCATAGCTTGGTAGTCTCTACCCCTCAGACCAATAGCTGCCCGACACCAGATCATCATTTCACTCTTTGGGGGCATGGCGATAGGGAACGGGTCACTCATCCTAACGCTACCAATCTCACCACCCAACAATTCTACCTGTTGCCGTTTCATCAGTGCCCGGATCTCCTTTTGTAGGACATGCTGCTGGCTGGAACTGGCGTTCATGGCAACCTGCTGTAAAATGAGAATTATCTCTGCAAGACAATTTTCAATCACGTTAGTACCCAAGGTTATTTTAGGGTGACTCTCACGACGGTCAATGTCCACAATAATCAGTCCTTGTGCCGCCAGTTCAACTTTACCGATTTTAATGGTCACCTCTTTGAATCCCACCTGCGGCACGGGCTGACCATTGCTGGCGATGATACTCAAGTCATCATCTGGGTAGCGGGTTATGTCCGAGTCATTCCAGTACCGCTTAAAGAGCACATAAGGGATGGTAGTCACCTGTGACCCGGTGTCTAGTAGGGCACTCATAGAAATGCCATCCAGTACCACAGGCAAGACTGGACGTCCCCCTACGTATTTATCACGCCAGTTCGATGGGCCTGATGATCTTATGCCTGGGGGTTGGCCCTCTGCCCCAGGTTGTGCCCGTTTAACCCCTTAATAACATCTGACGTACTAATACGCGTCTGTGCCCTGGGACTTAAGAGCCAGACCCGTATTAGTACGTCATCGCGATCGCGCGCGCACACAGGCTGTGCGGGCGCGATCGCCGCCGGGTGTCAGCTGATTGTCACAGCTGACACCCAGTACTATGCGCAGGGAGCGGTCCTGCACCGCTCCCAGCACATTAACCCCTGCGATGCTGCGATCGAAGTTGATCGCAGCCGATCGCAGCATTGCGGGGGCAAGGGGAGGTGATCGCAGATACTCACCTCCTCTTCCGGCTTCCAGCGCTGTCTGCAAAGGCTTCCCGGGTGTTGCCATGACGACCCGATGTCGTCATGACCACATCCGGGTCACCAGACAGCAGGAAGATTGTTTGGAAATGCGCAGTGCATCTCCAAACAATCTTCTCACTGTGCAGCGCTGATAGCCTGTATGACACAGGGATGGTGCTGCATTCCTGTGCCATGCAGGTGATCAGAGAAAAAAAAGTGAAAGTCCCATAGTGGGACAAAGTAATAAAGTATAAAAACTGTCAGTAAGTGAAAAAAAAAAAAAAATTGCAAAAATATAAAAAAAAAAATAAAATAATCCACCAAAAATAAAAATATAATGTACCCATCAATAAATATTATTATAAAAAAAAACAAAAAAAACAATAAAAGTACACATATTTGGTATCGCCGCGTCCGGAACAACCTGACCTATAAAACTGTCCCACTAGTTAACCCCTTCAGTGAACACGGTAAAAAAAAAAAAAAAAAACGAAGCAAAAAACAATGCTTTATCACCATACCGCCAAATAAAAAATGGAATAACACGCGATCAAAAAGACGAATACAAATAAAAATGGTACCGCTGAAAACGTCATCTCGTCCCGCAAAAAACAAGCTGACATACAGCTCCATCAGCCGAAAAATAAAAAAGTTAAAGCTCTCAGAATAAAGCTATGCTAAAAAATATTTTTTTCTATAAAATTGCTTTTATTATCTAAAAGTGCAAAACATAGAAAAAAGATATAAATGTGGTACCGCTGTAAACGTACTGACCCGAAGAATAAAGCTGCCTTATCACTTTTACCACACGCGGAACAGAATAAAAAAAAAAAAAAACAATTCCTGAATTGTTGGTTTTTGTTTATTCTGCCTCCCAAAAATCGGAATAGAAAGCGATCAAAAAATGTCACGTGCCTGAAAATGGCACCAATAACAACGTCAACTCATCCCGCAAAAAACGAGCTGTCACATGACTGTCTGCCAAAATCTGGAAAAATTATAGGTCTCAAAATATGGCGATGCAAAAACTAGATTTTACAAAAAATGCGTCTTTTTGTGTGTGACAGCTGTCAGTCATAAAAACCCCATATGATTCTGGTATTGCTGTAATCACACCGACCCGAAGAATAAAGTCGTCTAATCACTTATACCGCACGAGGAACGGCGTCAAAAATAAACTCTTGGGTTAGGATTGGGCTAGGGTTAGGGCTGGGTTTGGGGTTGGGGTTGTGCTAGGGTTAGGGTTGTGCTAGGGTTAGGGTTGTGCTAGGGTTAGGGTTGTGCTACGGTTAGGGTTGTGCTACGGTTAGGGTTGTGCTACGGTTAGGGCTGGGGTTGGGGTTAGGGTTGGGGTTAGGGTTGTGATGGGGTTGGGATTTTTTTCAAAAGTAAGAAAAAAGATGATGATATGGCGACTAGTGTTGAGCGCAAGTGCTCGCTACTTGAGTTTGCATCGGGTGCTCTGGTATGCATTGAGTATCGTGGGTATTTGAGTGACATGCTCGAGTCTCTGCCCCATATGCTTCGCGGCCAAAAAAACTTTACGGGGATTGCCTGCCATGCACGAGCGATCCCCACATGTTTTTTTTTGGGTGTCTAATAACCGTGAAACATGCGGAGCAGGGACTCGAGCATGTCACTCGAGCACACGCTGTACATGGTGCATACCTGAGTACCCGATGCAAACTCAAGTAGCGAGCACTTGCGCTCAAGACTAATGACAACTTATTCAATATGATGACCTAATGTAAACAAATTCTGTGTGGTACCTCTGGGTTCAAAATGTTCACTATACACCTTAATAAAATCCTTGAGGGGTATAGTTTCCAAAATGGGGTCACTTGTGGGGGAGCTCCACTGTTTAGGCACATCACGGGCTCTCCAAACGCGACATGGTGTCCGCTAACAAATTGAATGGAAAATCGGCTCAAATTGTTAGCGGACGCCATGTTGCGTTTGGAGAGCTACTGCGTGCACAAACATTGGAGCTCCCCCACAAGTGACCCCATTTTGGAAACTAGACCCCCCAAGGCACCTATCTAGATGCATAGTGAGCACTTGGAACCCCCAGGTGCTTCACAAATTGATTTGTAAAAATGAAAAAGTGAAAAAAAAACACTTTTTCATATTTATGAATCAATTTGTGAAACACCTGGGGGATCCAAGTGCTCACTATGCATCTAGATAGGTGCCTTGGGGGGTCTAGTTTCCAAAATGGGGTCACTTGTGGGGGAGCTCCAATGTTTGGGCACACAGGGACTCTCCAAATGCAACATGGTATCCGCTAACAAATTGTCAGCTCAAATTGTTAGCGGACATCATGTTGCATTTGGAGAGCCCCTGTGTGCCCAAACATTGGAGCTCCCCACAAGTGACCCCATTTTGGAAACTAGACCCCCCAAGGCACCTATCTAGATTCATAGTGAGCACTTGGAACCCCCAGGTGTTTCACAAATTGATTCATAAATATGAAAAAGTGCTTTTTTTTCACTTTTTCATTTTTACGAATCAATTTGTGAAGCACCTGGGGGTTCCAAGTGCTCACTATGCATCTAGATAGGTGCCTTGGGGTGTCTAGTTTCCAAAATGGGGTCACTTGTGGGGGAGCTCCAATGTTTGGGCACACAGGGGCTCTCCAAACGCAATATGATGTCCGCTAACAATTTGAGCCGACAATTTGCTAGCGGATACCATGTTGCATTTGGAGAGTCCCTGTGTGCCCAAACATTGGAGCTCCCCCACAAGTGACCACATTTTGGAAACTAGACCCCCCAAGGCACCTATCTAGATGCACAGTGAGCACTTGAAACCTCCAGGTGTTTCACAAATTGATTCATAAATATGAAAAAGTGTTTTTTTTTCACTTTTTCATTTTTACGAATCAATTTGTGAAGCACCTGGGGGTTCCAAGTGCTCACTATGCATCTAGATAGGTGCCTTGGGGTGTCTAGTTTCCAAAATGGGGTCACTTGTGGGGGAGCTCCAAAGTTTGGGCACACAGGGGCTCTCCAAACGCGACATGGTGTCCACTAGCAAATTGAATGGAAAATCGGCTCAAATTGTTAGCGGACGCCATGTTGCGTTTGGAGAGCTACTGCGTGCACAAACATTAGAGCTCCCCCACAAGTGACCCCATTTTGGAAACTAGACCCCCCAAGGCACCTATCTAGATGCATAGTGAGCACTTGGAACCCCCAGGTGCTTCACAAATTGATTCGTAAAAATGAAAAAGTGAAAAAAAAAACTCTTTTTCATATTTATGAATCAATTTGTGAAACACCTGGGGGTTCCAAGTGCTCACTATGCATCTAGATAGGTGCCTTGGGGGGTCTAGTTTCCAAAATGGGGTCATTTGTGGGGGAGCTCCAATGCTTGGGCACGCAGGGACTCTCCAAATGCAACATGGTATCCTCTAACAAATTGTCGGCTCAAATTGTTAGCGGACATCATGTTGCGTTTGGAGAGCCCCTGTGTGCCCAAACATTGGAGCTCCCCCACAAGTGACCCCATTTTGGAAACTAGACCCCCCAAGGCACCTATCTAGATGCATAGTGAGCACTTGGAACCCCCAGGTGTTTCACAAATTGATTCATAAATATGAAAAAGTGTTTTTTTTTTCACTTTTTCATTTTTACGAATCAATTTGTGAAGCACGTGGGGGTTCCAAGTGCTCACTATGCATCTAGATAGGTTCCTTTGGGGGTCTAGTTTCCAAAATGGGGTAACTTGTGGGGGAGCTCCAAAGTTTGGGCACACAGGGGCTATCCAAACGCAACTTGGTGTCCGCTAACAATTTGAGCCGATTTTCCATTCAATTTGTTAGCGAATACCATGTTGCATTTGGAGAGTCCCTGTGTGCCCAAACATTGGAGCTCTCCCACAAGTGACCCCATTTTGGAAACTAGACCCCCCAAGGCACCTATCTAGATGCATAGTGAGCACTTGGAACCCCCAGGTGCTTCACAAATTGATTCGTAAAAATGAAAAAGTGAAAAAAAAACACTTTTTCATATTTATGAATCAATTTGTGAAACACCTGGCGGTTCCAAGTGCTCACTATGCATCTAGATAGGTGCCTTGGGGGGTCTAGTTTCCAAAATGGGGTCACTTGTAGGGGAGCTCCAATGTTTGGGCACACAGGGACTCTCCAAATGCAACATGGTATCCGCTAACAAATTGTCGGCTCAAATTGTTAGCGGACATCATGTTGCGTTTGGAGAGCCCCTGTGTGCCCAAACATTGGAGCTCCCCCACAAGTGACCCCATTTTGGAAACTAGACCCCCCAAGGCACCTATCTAGATTCATAGTGAGCACTTGGAACCCCCAGGTGTTTCACAAATTGATTCATAAATATGAAAAAGTGTTTTTTTTTTACTTTTTCATTTTTACGAATCAATTTGTGAAGCACCTGGGGGTTCCAAGTGCTCACTATGCATCTAGATAGGTGCCTTGGGGTGTCTAGTTTCCAAAATGGGGTAACTTGTGGGGGAGCACCAATGTTTGGGCACACAGGGGCTCTCCAAACGCAACATGATGTTCGCTAACAATTTGAGCCGACAATTTGCTAGCGGATACCATTTTGCATTTGGAGAGTCCCTGTGTGCCCAAACATTGGAGCTCCCCCACAAGTGACCCCATTTTGGAAACTAGACCCCCCAAGGCACCTATCTAGATGCATAGTGAGCACTTGGAACCTCCAGGTGTTTCACAAATTGATTCATAAATATGAAAAAGTGTTTTTTTTTCACTTTTTCATTTTTACGAATCAATTTGTGAAGCACCTGGGGGTTCCAAGTGCTCACTATGCATCTAGATAGGTGCCTTGGGGTGTCTAGTTTCCAAAATGGGGTCACTTGTGGGTGAGTCCCAAAGTTTGGGCACACAGGGTCTCTCCAAACGCGACATGGTGTCCACTAGCAAATTGAATGGAAAATCGGCTCAAATTGTTAGCGGACGCCATGTTGCGTTTGGAGAGCTACTGCGTGCACAAAGATTGGAGCTCCCCCACAAGTGACCCCATTTTGGAAACTAGACCCCCCAAGGCACCTATCTAGATGCATAGTGAGCACTTGGAACCCCCAGGTGCTTCACAAATTGATTCGTAAAAATGAAAAAGTGAAAAAAAAAATCTTTTTCATATTTATGAATCAATTTGTGAAACACCTGGGGGTTCCAAGTGCTCACTATGCATCTAGATAGGTGCCTTGGGGGGTCTAGTTTCCAAAATGGGGTCACTTGTGGAGGAGCTCCAATGTTTGGGCACACAGGGACTCTCCAAATGCAACATGGTATCCGCTAACAAATTGTCGGCTCAAATTGTTAGCGGACATCATGTTGCGTTTGGAGAGCCCCTGTGTGCCCAAACATTGGAGCTCCCCCACAAGTGACCCCATTTTGGAAACTAGACCCCCCAAGGCACCTATCTAGATGCATAGTGAGCACTTGGAACCCCCAGGTGTTTCACAAATTGATTCATAAATATGAAAAAGTGTTTTTTTTTTCACTTTTTCATTTTTACGAATCAATTTGTGAAGCACCTGGGGGTTCCAAGTGCTCACTATGCATCTAGATAGGTTCCATTGGGGGTCTAGTTTCCAAAATGGGGTCACTTGTGGGGGAGCTCCAATGTTTGGGCACACAGGGGCTCTCCAAACGCAACTTGATGTCCGCTAACAATTTGAGCCGATTTTCCATTCAATTTGTTAGCGAATACCATGTTGCATTTGGAGAGTCCCTGTGTGCCCAAACATTGGAGCTCTCCCACAAGTGACCCCATTTTGGAAACTAGACCCCCAAGGCACCTATCTAGATGCATAGTGAGCACTTGGAACCCCCAGGTGCTTCACAAATTGATTCATAAAAATGAAAAAGTGTTTTTTTTTTCACTTTTTCATTTTTACGAATCAATTTGTGAAGCACCTGGGGGTTCCAAGTGCTTACTATGCATCTAGATAGGTGCCTTGGGGGGTCTAGTTTCCAAAATGGGGTAACTTGTGGGGGAGCTCCAATGTTTGGGCACACAGGGGCTCTCCAAACACAACATGGCGTCCGCTAATTATTCAAGCAAATTTTACAATCAAAAAGTCAAATGGCGCTCCTTCCCTTCCGAGCCCTGCCGTGCGCCCAAACAGTGTTTTTTCCCCACATATTGGGTATCTAAGTGCCCAGGGGAAATTGCGCAACAAATTTTGGGGTCCATTTTTTCTTGTTACCTCTGTGAAAATAAAAAAAATTGGGTCTAAAGTAACATTTTTTGTGAAAAAAGTTAAATGTTCATTTTTTTCTTCCACATTCAAAAAATTCCTGTGAAGCACCTGAAGGGTTAATAAAGTTCTTCAATGTGATTTTGAGCACCTTGAGGGGTGCAGTTTTTAGAATGGTGTCACTTTTGGGTATTTTCTGTCATAAAGACCTCTCAAAGTGACTTCAAATGTGATGTGGTCCCTAAAAAAATGGTTTTGTAAATTTTGTTGGAAAAATGAGAAATCACTGGTCAACTTTTAACCCTTATAGCTCCCTAACAAAAAAAAAATTTTGATTCCAAAATTGTGCTGATGTAAAGTAGACATGTGGGAAATGTTATTTATTAACTCTTTTGTGTGACATATCTCTCTGATTTAAGGGCATAAAAATTAAAATTTTGAAAATTGCAAAATTTTCAAAATTTTCACCAAATTTCCATTTTTTTCACAATTAAACGCAAGTGATATCGAAGAAATTTTACCACAGTCATGAAGTACAATATGTCACGAAAAAACAGTCTCAGAATCAGTGGGATCCGTTGAAGCGTTCCAGAGTAATTACCTCATAAAGTGACAGTGGTCAGATTTGTAAAAATTGGCCTGGTCATTAATGTGCAAACCACCCTCGGGGCTTAAGGGGTTAAATGACAGTACCTTGCCATATGTTCGGGTTGATTGCAGCGGCGGCAGATGGGTTTTCCGTCCTCGTTGTATTGGTCGCTGGGTCTTCCTGTGGACGATGGGATCCTCCTCTGTCAGCGCCACGGGACGTCCTCCGGACTGGTGGCCAGCTTGATCCTTCCTGGAGAGGATACCTGTAACGACTGCACAGTCCTGGTTAATGCGGCAACGCTTTTGGTCAGTTCTTGGACCTGATGGTGCAGGTCTGCAGCCAGGTTTTTATCCAAAGCCTGCGCACCAGCTCCCACAGGCTCTGCAGACAAGGGCGCCGCCTCCTGGTGATAGGTAATAGCAGGGCACCGGTGGGTTACAGCGCTACCCGTTGCCGGTTCTTGGAGCACCCGGATGGCCCTGTCTTTGAACTTTGCAAAGTCTAACCCAGGGTTCTGCAAGGCCATTGCACGTAAATGGGTTCGGTGGGCGTTGGACAGCAGACCCTCAATGAATTGCTCAGTCAACAGTTCATCTGCATTCCGCACACTGTCAGGGTCTGCCTGTTTAATGGCTCCCAGAGCCTCTTGCAAATTCAAAGCATAGTCTCTTATACTGTCTTGGGCCCGCTGCTTGCACCCATAAAACCACATTTTGATCTCTGCTGAGGTACGGGTATCAAAAGTGTCCTTCAGAAGGGCTAAGATCTCCTTCACGGTCTCCTTGTCCCTGACTGACCAGGACTTTACTTCACGTTGGGTTGCGCCGGTTAGCTGGCCTATCAATATGCTCACTTTTTGTCTCTCCTTCAGGGGGTACACTTTAAATAGGCTGTACAGTTTCTCTTTAAAGTCGCTTAGGGTATGCGACTCCCCTGAGTATTGGGGCAGCCAGGCCGCTCCGGGGATGTAAGGCATTGTGAATGGCATTACTGCGGCAGCGGCCGCGCTGGCGGTGGCAGTCCCCTCCGCTTCCAACATCCTCCTCCCCCCCAGTTGACCATGGCCTACCTTCTGTTGCTTCTTCTCCATAGGCCGCGACTCCGCAGGCGATCGTCGGGGTGGAGGACCTTGCGTCGCGTCCTGGTGACGTCAGCGTCCGCTCGGCTCCTTTCAGGACCTTGCGCAGTGTCCGTGCGTAAGGCGGGGCTTCAGGTCTCGCGCGGTTTGGACGTCCACGCCCCTCTTTTTCCCGCGCGGCGTCCCGAAGATGGCGTCCGATGGGAAAACGGCTGAAGACCGCGGGAAACGACTGAAGATGGCAGGAAACTACTGAAGATGGTGGGAAACGACTTTTGAGGTACGTGTACAGTCTTTTCAGGCGCGCAATACCCGTTTGTGGCGGGTTGGTCACAATCCTGCCGACTACGCCAAAAGCTGACGCGCCCCCTGGGCCGTGTGTGCACGCGTGTGGGTTACCCGGAGCCGAGTCTCTGGGGGTTGTAGTCTCCATGGCGGCGAACAGGTCCCGTGGCTCAGGGTGGTCAGACCAATGGCAGTCTTTTATGTGTTTTTGGTTAATGTCCGACTACGCCACCCGTGGATTGCGGTCAGGGTGTACCGCCGCTGCGAGGCAGACCGCTGAGGCTGGTGTTATGTGTGCAGCAGAGGATGCGACAACTCCCCACGGGAGGAGTATAGCCTCAGGGCAGTGAGTGTGGACGATGGGAGTGATGGTGCACGGGTGAAGCAGGAACGACTCAGAGTCTTTGCAGTGCAGTTCAGGGTCTTTACTGATGATGATAAGGCAGACCCTCTGTAACGGGTCTGGGAGGTGGAACCTCTGTGCAACTATACAAGGGGGCAGTCCTTGTAAGGAAGCGGGTGGCTCCCAGGGAAGACGGGCAGGTAGTCACGGCAAGTGACAGGGACAGTCTCTGGGTAGAGGGGCAGGTAGTCACGGCAAGTGACAGGGACAGTCTCTGGGTAGAGGGGCAGGTAGTCACGGCAAGTGACAGGGACAGTCTCTGGGTAGAAGGGCAGTGGGCTGGTGGCTGGTGAACGCTCCCAGGTGAGCGGGCGTGAGTCTCTGGACAGGCAGGTGGTCACGGCAAGTGACGGCAGAGCCTCCAGTTAGGCTAGCAGGCAGGTAGCAGGTGAGCGCTCCCAGGTGAGCGGGCAAGAGTCTCTGGACAGGCAGGAGGTCACGGCAAGTGACGGCAGAGCCTCCAGGTAGGCTAGCAGGCAAGTAACAGGTGAGCGCTCCCAGGTGAGCGGGCAGGCTGGTCCATAGACAGACTGACAGGTGTCGGAGAGCAGACCGTCGGACCGCAGGCTTGCAAGCTGGTAAGCGGATATCAGGCAGGTATCAAGCAGGAATCTGGCAGATGACTGGCAGGTAACAGGCAGGAATCAGGCAGGTGACTGGCAGGTCACTGGCAACGGGACCTGAGGGCTGAAGCAGAGTGAAGGCTTTGCAACAACATAGTTCGGGCACCTCCATTTTGGAGGAGGTGCCTTATATATGGGAGATCCTCCGGCAATTGGCCGGGGACTCCTTAGGACGGCGCGCGCGGTCTCTTTAAGAGAGGGGGAGCGCGCGCGCGCCCTAAGCACACTGCCGGGGAAGGAGCGCGTGCCGGAAGCAGCGGGGAGAGAAGCGCTGGAGGACGCCGCGCCAGGAGCGGGGAGGTGAAAGGGACGGCGTCTCTGCCTAGTACGGGGCAGAGACGCCGATGCTACAGTACCCCCCCCTTTAGGCCCCCTCTTTTTTTGGCCAGAAAGAAATTTTTCAAGGAGAAGCGGGGCGTTGATGTTCTCCCTGGGTTCCCAAGTTCTCTCCTCAGGACCAAACCCCCTCCAATCTACCAGAAAAAAGGTCTTTCCTCTTACCCTCTTGGAGGCCAGAATACTCTCTACCTCAAAGACGTCATCAGCGGAAACCGGAGCAGGAGGGGCACCTGGATTATTGGAAAAAGAGTTAAAGACAACGGGTTTGAGGAGAGATACGTGGAAGGAGTTGGGAATCCGTAGGGTGGCCGGGAGTTTTAATTTGTAGGCCACAGGGTTAATTTGCCTGAGGACTTCGAAGGGACCGATGAATCGAGGGCCCAACTTGAAGGAGGGTACTTTGAGCCGCACATGTTTGGACGAGAGCCAAACCTTGTCTCCCGGACGGAATTGAGGCGGATCCAGACGTCTATTATCAGCATATCTCTTCATCCGCTCAGAGGACAGAAGAAGAGCGGACCTGGTACTCTCCCAAATAGTAGAAAATTCACTGACAAGAGACTCCGCAGCAGGGTTGTCCACAGAAACGGAGACAGGTAGCGGAATCCGGGGGTGCTGGCCATAGACAATAAAGAACGGGGACTTGGAAGAGGATTCGCTCTCGTGGTTATTATAAGAGAACTCGGCCCAAGGAAGGAGGTCCACCCAATCAGAATGGTGGGCATTAACAAAGTGCCGGAGATAGCTGGTAAGGATCTGATTGATCTGCTCCACTTGACCATTGGACTGAGGGTGGTAAGCGGAGGAGAAGTCCAGGGTGACGTCCAGCAGTTTACATGTGGCTCTCCAGAAGCGTGAGGTAAACTGAACCCCTCGATCCGACACGATGTGGAGGGGTAGGCCATGGAGACGGAAGATATGGCGAATAAAGTCCTTAGCCAGCTCAGGTGCAGACGGAAGACCAGGCAGGGGAATGAAGTGGGCCATTTTAGAGAAGCGGTCCGCGACCACCCAAATGACAGTACACCCGGCAGAGACAGGAAGATCGGTAATGAAGTCCATAGCGATGTGTTGCCACGGGGCAACAGGTATGGGAAGCGGCAGGAGATGACCAGCTGGTAAGTGTCTGGGAATTTTATTGCGGCCACAAGATGAACAGGCAGAGACGAAGTCTACCACATCCTTACGCAGGGTAGACCACCAGTAATGCCGGGAAATGAGTAGGAAGGTCTTCTTTTGGCCGGCATGGCCAGCTAGTTTAGAAGAGTGACCCCAGCGAAGAACCCTCTCACGGTCTGTAGGCGCCACGAACGTCTTGCCGGGTGGAAGACGAGTCAAATCCAAGGGGGCCACATTCATCACCTTGGAGGGGTCGATAATGTGCATAGGCTCCTCCTCTTGGTCGAAGGACAGGAAGGATCGGGACAAGGCATCAGCTTTGACATTTTTGTCCGCCGGGCGGAAATGAAGGATGAAATCGAAGCGGGCAAAGAACAAAGACCACCGGGCCTGACGTGGATTAAGTCTCTGGGCATTTTGGAGATATGCCAGGTTCTTGTGATCCGTATAGATGATCACCGGGTATAGAGCCCCTTCAAGCAGGTAACGCCACTCCTCCAGCGCCAATTTAATGGCAAGCAGTTCTCGGTCTCCTATGGAGTAATTGCGCTCAGAGGAGGAGAAGATTTTAGAGAAAAAGCCGCAGGTTACCATTCTCCCGGAGGAAAACTTCTGGGTGAGCACCGCTCCGGCTCCAGAGGAGGAGGCATCAACCTCCACGTAGAACTGTTTGTTGCAGTCCGGACGGTGCAGCACAGGGGCAGAGGAGAAGGCTTGTTTCAGGGAAAGGAAGGCCTCCTCAGCTTCGGATGACCATACCTTGGGATTTGCTCCCTTACGGGTGAGCGCAGATATGGGCGCAGTCCGTGACAAGAAGTGAGGAATGAAGAGACGATAGTAATTAGCGAAGCCCAGGAATCGCTGTATCGCCTTCAAGCCCTCCGGACGGGGCCACTTTAGGACAGCAGAGAGCTTCTCGGGATCCATTCAAAAGCCTGTCTGGGAGATAACATAGCCCAGGAAAGGAAGAGAGGTCTGCTCAAAAAGGCACTTCTCGTATTTAGCATAGAGGTGGTTCTGCCTGAGCCTAAGCAGTACCTGACGAACATCCCTCCGGTGTGTGGGAAGATGCGGAGAGAAGACCAAGATGTCGTCCAGGTATACCACCACGCAGGAGTAAAGAAGGTCACGGAAGATGTCGTTGACCAGTTCTTGGAAGACGGCGGGAGCATTGCAGAGACCGAAGGGCATCACACGGTACTCATAGTGTCCGTCCCGGGTATTAAATGCTGTTTTCCACTCGTCTCCCTGACGGATACGGACCAGGTTATACGCTCCACGTAGATCCAGCTTGGAGAAAGATCCTGGCGCCTTTAAGACGATCAAATAACTCAGAGATGAGCGGAAGGGGGTATTTATTTTTAACCGTGATCTGATTGAGTCCTCTATAGTCAATACAGGGGCGTAGCGAGCCGTCTTTCTTTTTGACAAAGAAGAATCCGGCTCCAGCCGGGGAGGTAGATTTCCGGATAAATCCCCTAGCCAGATTCTCTTCAATGTACTCAGACATGGCCCGGGTCTCGGCTGCAGACAACGGGTAGATACGCCCACAGGGAGGAGTGGTGCCAGGTACCAGGTCGATCGGGCAGTCATATGGCCTATGGGGTGGCAACGTCTCTGCTTCCTTCTTACCGAGGACGTCCGCATAGGGCCAGTAAGGAGCCGGGAGACCTGGTAAATTAGCTGGAGTTGGCGGAGGGCGAGCTGGGCGGACCGGAACCAGGCAGGTCCTATGGCAGTCTGGACCCCATCGGAGTACTTCACCGGATCGCTAGTTCAATACGGGTTCGTGTGTCTGGAGCCAAGGTAGACCTAGCAACAGGGAGTGAGAAAGTCCGGACAACACATGGAATGAGATTTCCTCAGAGTGCAGCATTCCCACCTGCAGGGTTATGGGTTCAGTGACGAGCAGGATGGTCTCCGAGAGAAGTCTTCCATCCACGGAGGCGACTGATAATGGTTCAGCCAGGGACTTGATGGGAATACGGTATCTCTCTACCAGAGACTGGGAGATGAGGTTTCCAGCAGCTCCAGAATCCAGGTGGGCGAGTTCAAAGTGACGGTTTTCTCCCCAAGCAATAGAGACCGGTAAAGTCAGAGACGGAGAGGGCTTACTTTTGTCTAGGACGACCTCTCTGAGCGGTCCTAGACACTGGCGTTTCCCGGCTTCTCCGGGCAGGAACGGATGAAGTGCTCCATACTGCCACAATAGAAACAGCTTCCCTCGGCTCGGCGAGATTCTTGGCGAGATCTGACCATCTTGGTCTGGTCGATCTGCATAGGTTCAGGCGAGAGAGCCCGCGGAGTGACTGATTGAAAGGCAGGTCTCAGGGAAGTAGGAGCAGAGCAAGAAAAGTCTTTCTCCCAGGTAGTCTCTTTGGCACGTTCTTGGAACCGGATGCCAATCCGGGTAGCTTGTGACACCAGGTCATCCAGAGTGGTAGGAATGTCCCGACCAGCTAACTCGTCCTTAATCCGACCGGAAAGACCCTCCCAGAAGACGGACACCAGAGCCTCATTCTCCCAGGCAAGCTCAGAAGCGAGGGTGCGGAACCGTATGGCATATTGGCCCACGGTGAGACTCCCTTGGCGGAGACGTAGCAGAGAGGAGGCAGAAGAGGTTTTCCGTCCAGGTTCATCGAAGACTTTCCGGAAAGCAGCGAGGAAAGACGGCAGGTCGGACACCAGGGGATCCCTTCTCTCCCACAGGGGATTTAGCCATGCCAGTGCCTCCCCAGTGAGATGGGACATGATGAAGGCCACCTTGGCCCGGTCGGAGATGAACTGGTATGCCAATAGCTCAAAGTGCAGGGTGCACTGGTTTATGAAACCCCGAGCTAAAGTAGGTTCGCCGGCAAAGCGTGGAGGTGCCAGAAGCCGAGGTCCATAGTCGGGTACCATGAAGGGACTGGATTGCGGTTCCGCAGGAATGGGCACTGCTGGACCAGAGGTAGACATAGACAAGTCACACAATGCGCCTAGACGAGAGTTAACGGACCGTAGATAGGACAGTACCACCTCCTGCTGAGTTTTCTAACGTAAGACTTCCTGGTGCAGATCGGAGATCTGGGGGCCACCGGGTTCCATGGCCCGAGCAAACTGTAACGGGTCTGGGAGGTGGAACCTCTGTGCAACTACACAAGGGGGCTGTCCTTGTAAGGAAGCGGGTGGCTCCCAGGGAAGACGGGCAGGTAGTCACGGCAAGTGACAGGGACAGTCTCTGGGTAGAGGGGCAGGTAGTCACGGCAAGTGACAGGGACAGTCTCTGGGTAGAGGGGCAGGTAGTCACGGCAAGTGACAGGGACAGTCTCTGGGTAGAAGGGCAGCGGGCTGGTGGCTGGTGAACGCTCCCAGGTGAGCGGGCAAGAGTCTCTGGACAGGCAGGTGGTCACGGCAAGTGACGGCAGAACCTCCAGGTAGACTAGCAGACAGGTAGCGGATGGACGCTCCCAGGTGAGCGGGCAAGAGTCTCTGGACAGGCAGGAGGTCACAGCAAGTGACGGCAGAGCCTCCAGGTAGGCTAGCAGGCAAGTAACAGGTGTGCGCTCCCAGGTGAGCGGGCAGGCTGGTTCATAGACAGACTGACAGGTGTCGGAGAGCAGACCGTCGGACCACAGGCTTGCAAGCTGGTAAGCGGATATCAGGCAGGTATCAAGCAGGAATCTGGCAGATGACTGGCAGGTAACAGGCAGGAATCAGGCAGGTTACTGGCAGGTCACTGGCAACGGGACCTGAGGGCTGAAGCAGAGTGAAGGCTTTGCAACAACATTGCTCGGGCACCTCCATTTTGGAGAAGGTGCCTTATATATGGGAGGTCCTCCGGCAATTGGCCGGGGACTCCTTAGGACGGCGCGCGCGGTCCCTTTAAGAGAGGGGGAGCGCGCGTGCGCGCGCGCCCTAAGCACACTGCCGGGGAAGGAGCGCGTGCCGGAAGCAGCGGGGAGAGAAGCGCTGGAGGACGCCGCGCCAGGAGCGGGGAGGTGAAAGGGATGGCGTCTCTGCCTAGTACGGGGCAGAGACGCCGATGCTGCACCCTCCCTGGAGTACTGGTTAGCATAAGAGGTCTGGTCAGTCTGTGAACAAACAGGAGTTCCCCTGGCCAGGTGGAGTTGTAGGCCTCCCCGTCTGACTGCACTCTTCCTGGCTACCTTGCTGTAAGCGAGTGGAAGTAGCCCACGTCCCTGAGCATACCGTGTGGTGTTCACCCGTATGGCTGGTGACTTGGACCCTATGGTAGCTTCCGCTCCTCGCTGGCGGTACCGGTCCCTTGTGTGTGACTGAGCCTCCGGGCTTCCTATGGCCAGAGGACCTGAAATCCCCTGCCGGCTGGTTTCTGCTGCTGGATATATAAGTCCTCACAGCCTCGGACTCCGTTGTCCAGTCGTAGTGTCTTCAGCCAGGACGAGCAATATCTGCTTCCAGTCCCTGGCACTCAGCTCCTGCTCCTACAGAGCTCCTAGCTGTTGCTTTCCCTGTGTCTGGAACTTCACTCTCTCTTCTCTCTGGATCTTCACTAAGCTAACCCCGTCCCAGATCCAGTTTTATATAGGGCAGGTTCCTCCCCTATCTGGTCTGGGACAGGAGGTGTTGCATGTTCAAGGGCTCCTATCCAGGGAACCTCCTACTTGCTCCCAGACATGATATTTCTATCACTGTGGCAACCAGACCCCTGGGGTGCCACACAAGCACAAAACCAGTCCTGGTGCGCAAACTAGCATCCGGCCATGATGGGCTATCCCCTTCATTGAACGAAATGGGGTTAATCACCTGGTGTTTATCATTGCTCGGACAGCAACAGCTACAGCAGGTCATGCATGCTAGTTCGACTCCGCCCCCTCCTGTGATAAGCAGCCCACTGTTTATGGACTTTGTACATTCAGAGCCTGGTGTGGGCGAGGTTAGCTTTCTCAACTCTGCTTCATTCTAAATCTAAAAACTGATTGTGTCAGAACTGCTGCATCCATTATACTAAGTGATACATCGTTGGATTCAGGGTCTCTTTGCCTACATCATGCCATTCTCACATGAGATAGCAAAACCTGCTGACAGATTCCCTTTAAAATTAATCTAACTTTAGCTAGATATAAAATACTCATCCTCATATTAGGATTAAATTACCATTCTGATGTGGATTTTCAAAATAAGTACACCTTCCTTCTGTCTTTGAGATCCATCTAATTATGTCTGTAGTTTGGATTGTGAAATCTGGAGACAGATCCACTTTCACTCCTTAAAAAGAAGGAAATGTATGAAGAAAATGTATGTCATGGGCGGGTGCTAGTTCCTTCACCATGACGTACATTTTTGTCATGGCTTTAGACTGTACCCACATCTAATCATGTTGTGACAGGATGGTGTGGATAACTGGCTCATGCATCTGATGGACACTGAGCTTAGTTATGAACCTATCACAGCTGTCCCGCTCAATGATCACTATGATTGGACCAATCATATTGCTGTTACACAGGAAAAAAAAGCCGTTCCCGACTCTGACCTCCTCACTCCTTGTCAGTGCTGTGGATGAGATTAGAGCTTGTTCTTAGCTGCTGAAAAAAAGTTATTTAACCCCTTCAGTACCTCACCTGATCATCCAGATGCCCCTTCTGATTGCCCCAGTGTCCCAGGGCTGCAAAAAATAATTTCAAATCCCCATACCGGCAACGTTTTCGGACCCCCTTAAGACTCCGCCTCCACCCCAGCTCCGCCTGCACCCCTGGAACCTTCCACAGTCCCACTGCCCATGGCATTATACTGCATATTAACCGTATTTTCAAAAAAACTATTATTTACCACACTCAATAAACATGACATACGCAGATTTGGTTGGAAAAAATTTATGGCCACGGCCTTTATTAAAAATTCTTATACTTAAAAATCCATAACTTTAATAAAACTCTTATAACACCGCAGCATAGCCATAAGCTCAAGCCCGTTTACCTTACCAACCTGCTGTCCATTCAGTCTCCTGAACGACTAACCCCAAAGCCGTGACGAATATAAGCATATATGTAGGGAGGGTGGGCGGGGCAGCAGCACTAGATGAGCAGTGTCTGAGGACTGACACTCTCCTCAGGCGCTGCCATCTTTAATACCCTGCACCACCAATGTTTAATAAATATTAGGACCCTATCAGCAGCTGTCGCATAGAGAAGAAGTAGACTTCCCCCTGCGTCAGCTCACTGACAGGCTGGCTACCTGAACCAATCCCCAGCATGGCGGGAAACCATTCAAGACACATTAACCCTTTCAGAAGAGGAAAACAATGCATAATAATGCCATGCATTCCCCTCCTGAAGGTCCGGGTCTTAACACTCTTGGAAAAACTCCCCTTCTGCACCCCGTCCTCACCAATCACACATTAACAGTTCCCATTGAACCAGATCACATACATAGTCAGCAACTTTTGTTTTGGCCAAAATATTTTTTAAGCCGCCACCAGGACAAGGTAGACTCTTCTGGCCGGGCCTTACTCAACTCTATCCTATTAAACATGGCATTATACTGCATATTAACCTTACTTTCAAAAAACCTATTATTTACCACACTCAATAAACATGACATACACAGATTTGGTTGGAAAAAATTTATGGCCACGGCCTTCATTAAAAATTCTTATACTTAAAAAAACATAACTTTAATAAAACTCTTATAACACCGCAGCTTAGTCATAAGCTCAAGCCCGTTTACCTTACCAACCTGCTGTCCATTCAGTCTCCTGAACGACTAACCCCAAACGGCCATCGTGACTAAAAAGACACGCATGGCCCCGCCCCACCAAGGGCCAACTCAGCCATTGCTTGTAAATTTAGGTTGAATATGTCAAGACCTACATCAGATAGGTGAACACAATCAACCTGAAAAAGGCCTGGCAATCCTACTTCCAAATCCTCGTGTCTAAATGAAAACCCACCAATTAGTGGCATGAATTTACTCAAAGACCTGTTTAACCTTTTACGTACTGTATTTTCTCACAAAACTTTAGCTCCGCTGACCTAACCCACAAAAGCCTGGAAATAACCTCAGAAAATATAATCTTAACATTATAAAATGACTTTTTTTTAACTCTAACAAACTCTTCTTCATCTGGAATAACAGGTCAATAGTGCCCAACTTTCCATTGTCGCTTCCTCCTAGGTGTACGATAATGATGTCAGGGGCCGGTGCTTGAATACCCATTAGGGTCACTTGATCTAAAAGACCATCCCATCTTTGTCCACTAATTCCAAACCAAAAAATTCTCACTTTATCCGAAGACAATGATAAATTTGGCCCGTAGCAGCGCTGTTGCGCACTCCATTCAGCCCATCGAATAAATGAATGGCCCAAAATCCAGACTGTGACACCTAGAAAAAACTACAACAGAAAAAACAATAGTGTTAATTATCTCCTAATGTACAACTTATAACATTTCGAATCCCACCTGCCCAATCTCTTAATGACTTCCTCACTCAATCCCAATCTGGTGGCCTCTGTCGCAGCACCAATCCTAAAGGAATGGGTAGAAAAATATCTATCTCCCAACTGCATCACCGACAAACACTTTTTAAGAATACTCCTAAACTGGAATTGCGTCAGAGGCTCACCAGACCGATGAAGCAGGAACATCTCTCCATTTGCCGGGCGAATATCCAAGTAGCTCTTCACCCTGCAGACTGGACAGATAGCTGCATCAGAAAAACATTTTAAATGAATACCACAACCTTTACCGGACTGATCTGTCGTTGACCTAGCTATAAAAAGCATTAATGATTTTCTTTTCCAATTTCACGTGCTGCCATGACAATCCTTCTGTGCCCGTCTTACTTCTGGGTAACAGCTCACCCATACGAAGAGCTCCAAAAAGCATTAAAACTGCTGCTGTGGAAAATAAAATAGCCTCAAATTCATTATACCAACAAGTAAATGCCACTTCACACAGATTTCTTAGCATAGTTGGGGAAATCGGGCACCTTCCATCACGAACAAAACGCTTCCTCTTGCACCCCTTCAAAACCTGCTTAATTAAAAAATAATCATTAATTGGACGCTGACCCAGAATTTTAAGAAAGAAAAAAATACCGGATAAATTTTTTGCTATTGTTGAATATGCAAACCCTTTATCAATACATGTCAACACAAAAGTTAAAGCAGCCTGCTCCGAACACCTGTCAGCTCTCAACCTGCCACCCACACAGAATTCTGACCACAGCTCCCAAGCCGCCAGGCAGGGCCGGCTCCAGGTTTTTCTGGGCCCCGGGCGAAAGAGTCTCAGTGGGCCCCTTTAACACATACCACGATTCATGATGCAGAGAAACGGCGGAGAAATATATATATATATATATATATATATATATATATATATATATATAGTACAATGCAAAGATTTCACTTCTTACATTACATGAGTGATATCTATTGTAAATTCCACAATAGCTCAGAAACAGGTGAATCGCTCCACACAGAATACTGGCCCCCATATAAGGCTCCATACGGAATACTGGCCCCCATATAACGCTTCATACGGAATACTGGCCCCCATATAAGGCCCCATACGGAATACTGGCCCCCATATAAGGCCCCATAAGGAATACTGGCCCCCATATAAGGCCCCATACGGAATACTGGCTCCCATATAAGGCTCCATGCGGAATACTGACCCCCATATAAGGCTCCATGCGGAATACTGGCCCCCCATATAAGGCTCCATACAGAATACTGGCCCCCATATAAAGCTCCATACGGAATACTGGCCCCCATATAAGGCTCCATACGGAATACTGGCCCCCATATAAGGCCCCATACGGAATACTGGCCCCCATATAAGGCTCCATATGGAATACTGGCCCCCATATAAGGCTCCATACGGAATACTGGCCCCCATATAAGGCTCCATACGGAATACTGGTCCCCATATAAGGCTCCATATGGAATACTGGCCTCCATATAAGGCTCTATACGGAATACTGGCCCCCATATAAGGCTCCATACAGAATACTGGCCCCCATATAACGCTCCATACAGGATACTGGTCCCCTTATAAAGCTCCATACAGGATACTGGCCCCCATATAACGCTCCATACAGGATACTGGTCCCCTTATAAAACTCCATACAGGATACTGGCCCCCATATAACGCTCCATACAGGATACCGGTCCCCTTATAACGCTCCATACAGGATACCGGTTCCCTTATAACGCTCCATACAGGATACTGGCCCCCATATAATGCTGCATGCAGGCTGTTACCCCCCACATAATGCCCCATACAGGCTGTCCCCCCCTTATAATGCTCCATGCAGGCTGTTACCCCCCACATAATGCCCCATACAGGCACCCCCCTTTTAATGCTCCATGCAGGCTGTTACCTCCCACATAATGCCCCATACAGGCTGCCCCCCCTTATAATGCCCCATGCAGGCTGTTCCCCACCTTATAATGCCCCATGCAGGATGTCACCCCCCTCTCTTTATAATGCCCCATGCAGGATGCCGCCCCCCTCTTTATAATGCCCCATGCGGGATGTCCCCCCCTCTCTTTATAATGCCCCATGCAGGATGGCCCCCGCCTTCTCTTTATACTGCCCCATGCCTCCATACATAAAAAAAAAAAAATCAAATACTCACCTCCCTTCTGCTACCTGCTGCCCGCTGCCCGCTGCCCACTGCTCGGGTCCGAACTCCAGCGTTGTCGGCGTCTTCCCGCTCAGCGCTCCCTGTGACGGCTCAGGGGAGGGCGCGGTGTAAAGACGTCACCGCGCCCTCTGACCTGAGACGTCACAGGGAGCGCAGAGCAGGAAGACAGCTGATCTGCGGAGGCACGGGGAGAGGTAAGTATCCAGCTGCTGGGGCCCTGAGCAAGCGGAGGAGAAGGGCGGGAGCTGACACCGCTCTCCTCCGCCCATAGCCCAGCGGGGTGCGCGACCGCCAGTGGGCCCCTCTGCCTGCTCAGGGCCCCGGCATTTGCCCGGGTGTGCCGGGTGCTGACGCCGGCCCTGCCGCCAGGTGACCCTTCCAGGTTGAAACCGCTAGTGACCTTTACAATTCCATTATTAGGCCCAGATTATTCCCCACAAATATCCTGGACAATCCTCTCCTATCTGTTGAGCGCGGGGTGCGAGCCTGAAGAAATCTGAGAACTATAAATGAGAAAGTGATTCAGCAACTGCACTACATTTATTATCAACTTCTACCGCCTTCAGCCAAATGTTCCTTTTGAGACACAACAGAACTAAATGCCTGAGCAGTCTAACTACTAATTTACATTTACTTGACAAGCAATTCACAGCAAGAACTACTCCTTTCCTACTGGAATGAATGAGAATATTCCTATTAGACAACTGCTCTCCCCAAATCGCTATTGACACCAAAATGTGAAAAACTTCTAACAAAATTATAATATTTAAAATGCCATTTTTTAACCAGGCAGGGTGCCATTTCTCTGCACACCACTTACCACCCAGATAGACACCAAAACCTAAGGAAAAATTTACATCCATATACCACTCCAATTCAACCTCAGCAACAAAGGCAGACTGCCAAATTGATAGGCCATTAAAATACTGCAAAAAATCTAACCAGACTTCTAAATCTTCCTTGACCTCCTTGGTTATGCGCACATGAAACTGCGGGTTCCCAACTCCTCCAATGTGCGTGGACCAGCGTCTACTGAAAACTCTACCCATAGGCATAACTCTAGACGCAAAGACTAGCAAACCCAACACAGACTCAACTTCTTTGACCATTGCTTTCTTCTTACTGAATAATGCAAGCAATGCATTCCTACATTTGTCAATCTTAACTAAAGGTAATCGACACTCGCCCCTAACTGTATCTACTAGAATACCTAAATATTCAATACAACTAACCAGATGAATAGTTTTCCCTCTAGCGGGATACCAAACTTCACACAAATTGATTGAAAGATAGCTAACAGCTCACGACAAACATCAGAATCAGCTGGGCCTACAAAAAGAAAATCGTCCAAGTAGTGCGCTATACCTCCCTTCATGGACTTGACTGCTGTCTCCCACTCCATAAATGAAGCAAACGCCTCAAAATAAAAACACGATACTGAACAACCCATAGGCAGGCATTTATCTACATAGAAAGAACCATTAAACTGAAAACCAAGAGAATTAAACCCACTAGGGTGTATAGGCAGCAGCCTAAAGGCAGATTCTATGTCGGCCTTGGCCATTAAAGCCCCAGGCCCAAAACTTTTAACTATCTCCACTGCCATATCAAATGATGTATAGCTAACAGAAATAACGCTATTGTCATGCTGTCATTTAAAGAAGACCCATATGGATATGATAAGTGGTGAATAAGCTTAAACGAATTTGGCTCCTTCTTAGGGACTACACCCAGAGGTGATAAATGAAAATTCTTAAACGGACGCACTCTAAAGGGGCCCGCTACTCTCCCTTCCACTATTTCTTTACTTAATTTCTTCTCTACCACCTCTGGGTGTAGATCCACAGATTTTAAATTATTCACCCATATGCAGCCTTCCCCCAGGAATTGGGGAATATAGAAACCCTCCGTAAAACCATTAGTTAGTAAGCTGGCTCTCTTGCGGTCTGGGTACCGCTCTAACCAGGGGCGCATTTTCTCCAGATTTACTGGAGTCAATGCCCTTGTTAAGGTGCTCCTTTGTGGAGGGCTGTCCTGACAGGCTCGCTTTTTTAAAACACCTGGACATAGGATGTGACCCTCCACAAAAGGAGCACTCGTGTTTGTATTTGCAGGTGTTTGGGCCATTTACACTGTGTTTCATTGAAAGTGAAGCAAGTACCTTTCCTCATTGCAGTTTGAGCCGGTATTTGGCGCGGAACATTAGCGGGTTTGGAGGGCAACATAAGGTTCAGCCACAAATCCACATCCTTAACCCCCCATCTAAGGGATGGGTATATCGATAGTTTCTGTTTAAAATTCTCATCATAGAAATACCAGCTCAAATTACCAAAATGTTTGTATGCTTCCAATACTAGTTCCACATGTTGGAAAAGCACTGAACACTTGCTGGGAAACCTCTCACCCATAACACTGGCGTAAATGCAAAAGGTTTGCAGCCAATTATTAAAAGACCGTGGAATCGGTCTGCGTCTATCATCGTCTTTCTCCAGCCGGGACAAAAAGTCCTTAGAAGCTGGCAGCAAAGACAAAATATCCAAATATTCATTACGCCAAATTTTTTCTTTCACTGTTATGGGTAAGTGATAACCCAGAGGGGAGACAGTGCATACTAACGCTTCCTTATAACAATCCTCCCCTACCCCTTTAACCCCTGAAGCTACAGGAGTTAATGTGACGCTCACAGCCCACCCTGGGAGATAGGGGGTACTCGGAGCCGGGTCAGATGTTTGGGGGATTGCAGTCGTGGCCTGGACCTGTTCCGTGCCCAGGGCCGTCACATTAAAATATTTAATGGGCTTTCAGAGTTTGGTGTTAATCGAGTTGTTGTATTGACTACATCACCTGTGGTTTCAGGTGATCCTCCACCAGCGCTGCGTTCAGTCCTCTGAGGCGGGATGTAGTGGCAGCAGCAGATGGTACTACTCCCCACAGGTGGAACAGGGCCTCAGGGCAAAGAAACAGGAGGACGGGAGTTGTAGTGGGAGATGTGGTGCGGTGTCATGCGGTGCCGCATTGCAATAAGAAACCGGAGGCCATAGGGGTAGTCTTCCAAGCTTTACTCACAGTAGCATGCACAGCTGCAAGGCTTCCCCTGCTCCTCACGGTGCGCTGCGGCCACCAGTACCGGGGGTCCGACAACCTCCGGGTAGTTCAGGCGCTTTGGTCAGGACCCCGCACCAGAATGTTCCTAGACTTTCCTACTAGGTCCTCTCCTGTCCGAATGTGGTACGTGTGGTAAGGCTGGGTCTCCCTCTAGTCTATGCACAGAACAAGGGTACGGGTGGAGACTCCGCTCCGTGCGTTACCCGGTGGGATCCACTGAGCCTCCGGGCTTCTCCGACTAAGACTTAAATTGACAGAGTCAGATATCGGGGGCCGGCACCCCTTTTGCAGCAGGAATCCCTCTGACTAGGCCAGAATAGTGAGAACAGGTGGCGTATACCGCTCCGTCTGCATCCCCCTGGGATCCTTTTGCCTGCGGAGCTTGTCTCCTCTGCTCCCCTCCAGGCCTTCTTGGGTAGGGACCTTGACCGAGTAGAGACAACCGTTAACTCTAGCCTGCTCCTCGCCTCAAGGCCAGTGTACGAGAACCGTGTCCCCATCAACTGCAGGTTCACACAGAAAGCCACGTTCAGTGATGAAGATCACAATCAAAGACCATAAGCCCAAGATGGCTGTTTATTAAATATGAATTTTGTGGTGTAATCTAAATGTGCGTCCTCCACCCTCACCCACTACTAGGTTCCCCCTAATTTTTGGTTCCCCCATCTCCTCTTATCCCGACTGGGGCAGCACCCTGGTGCATATAAGCCCCCCTCAGGTGGGAGAGGTGTAGTGTTGGATGCAGAGGTGGGGTCCTGACAGCTGCACCACCCTTACCTCGAAGGGGAGATACCACACCTCATTAAAGAGATGCAGTACCCCTGTGGCGACCGAACCCTCAGGGGCGCCACAATAACGTGCATTCCTGCTCCCCCCTCTCGCCCCCCAGGCCCTGGTCTAAGTGCTTCCATACATCAGCTACACCAGGGGACCCTGGAGGACAGACTAGCTGGCCTAGAAGGCACAGCAGGGGGCTGTAATAAGTCCCTCAATGAGGACAATACATGTGACAACTGTTCCAGAGTGTAGTGTGTATCATGATGGCTATACTCACCGCCCTCAGGCGACCTGTCCTGACTGTCCTCACAGATCTCGTTCTCTGCGGGCTCTCCAGCTTGCGGACCGTCAGCCTCAGGACCAGCAACGGCTTCCTCCAGCCGGTGGTCAACTGAGGCCAGCTTGGTCCTTGTGTGTGGGGTGACATCAGCGGCACCCCTGCGTCCTCGCCTCCTCCCTGGTGTCCCGTGCGCCCTCACTGGGGATGGAGAGTATACCACTCTCCTCCTCTTGCTCCTGGCTCCGGCGCGCAGGACCGCTCCGCCGGATGACGTCATCAGGGCTTCCGGCTCAGCATCGGTGATGCGCTCCTCCAGTGCTTCCTGTTCTCCGTTCAGTCTGCGGGCGGCACTCGGTCCGGGCACATCTCCCTCATCCTGGTCCAGGCATCGACGGATACACGACAGGGTACCTTCCTCCCCCATCTTGTGGCGCAGCTCCTCCATCAGGGCATCCATGGTGACACGGGCACGGTGGCGGCAGCAGCACTAGATGAGCAGCGTCTGAGGACTGACACTCTCCTCAGGCGCTGCCATCTCTAATACCGTGCACCACCAATGTTTAACAAATATTAGGACCCTATCAGCAGCTGTCGCATAGGGAAGAAGTAGTCTTCCCCCTGCGACACCTCACTGACAGGCTGGCTACCTGAACCAATCCCCAGAATGGCGGAAACTATTCCAGCCACTTTAACCCTTTCAGGAGAGGAAAACAATGCATAATAATGCCATGCATTCCCCTCCTGAAGGTCCGGGTCTTAACACTCTTGGAAAAACTCCCCTTCTGCACCCCTTCCTCACCAATCACACATTAACAGTTCCCATTGAACCAGATCACATACATAGTCAGCAACTTTTGTTTTGGCCAAAAGATTTTTTAAGACGCCACCAGGACAAGGTAGACTCTTCTGGTCGGGCCTTACTCAACTCTATCCTATTAAACATTTTTTATAGTACCCAATACTCTTTTAGGTATATTTTTATTTATTTATTTAAGGGAATGAGTCACATACATTTTTTTTAACTAATTGAAACCAGATTGTGATAATTTTTTATAATCTGTATTTCTGATAGCAGATTATAATAGTCAAATGAATTGAGCAGCTGTATGCATGTCTGACCAGCTGCTTTGTTCATTTCAGGGGGTGGTTAGAGTTATGGGGACCCTGTGCTCAGGATCAGTGGGAGTCCTACTTCTGGGACCCCCCATTGATCACAAGAATGGGGCCCCGGTAAATCTCATCACCCCCTGAAATGAGCGGAGCAGCTGATTGAGCTTGTGTGCAGCTGCTCGATTGTAAGGGCCAGCTCACATGGCAGATTTTAAAGTCAAATTTTGGTGCAGATGACTAGCCCAGGGGATGGGGATGACTCGGTATCCGGGTCTATGCCTGGCCTTAGGGATGTCGCGGTGGTCGGCTCCCGGGCCCGTACCCAGGGGTCACTCTTTAAAAAGGGGATTGTTTGTTAATTTTATGAAAGTTTGTGACGCCACCTGTGGTTTCTGGTGAGAATCACCGGCGCTGCGCAGTCCACTGAGGCCGGTGATAAGGCAGCTCGATGGTATAGCTCCCCACATGTGGAGCTAGGCCTCAGGGCAGCGTACGGAAAGGGGGATGCAGGACAGGCGAGACCCAGCCGGGTCAGAGCAAGAACAGGGACAGACACGGTAGTCACTTCAGTACCTTTTACTGGTGGAAATTCAGGCACATCCCGGAGCACTGTAGGGTGAAGGGTGCATATCATGATCCTCCCCAATGAGCGGGTGTAGGGCCTCCTGTTTCTTGCCTCTGCGTAGTAAGTTTCTGACCTGCCTGGAGCTAGGCCTAACTTTGCCTGTGTCCTGCGCTGGCTGACCTTGTGGTAGGGCCTTTTCTTGGAGTACACACTCCTCAGCTTGCGGGGCCTATGTGTCTCCTGGCTCTGTTATGTATCAGCACTTTAGCGATCCTGGGACCTGTAGTTCTCCAGGGATTCCGGTTATGCCTTACTGGGTCATAGGGATCCCGGTAAGCTTGGACCAGGTGTCCGGTATTTGTTTCGGGGTGAGCTGGGACCTGTCCCAAACCCTCAACGTAGGCCCTGGGGTGGCTGCAGGGCATGAAGATCCCGAGTTGGACCTCCAAGAGCGCCACTCCAGACAGGTTTTCCTTCTGAGGTCACCTAAAAGGGGCACTCTAGGAAGTGCAATTATATACAAAAAGCAGTTTTTGGGCTGCACATAGTCCTCAGCCACGAAGTTTTTTATGCAAACAATAAAGGAATTAATAAGGTAAAGTGTCCATGTCACTTGAACTGTTCACTAATAAAGCAAAGCACAAAATAATATACATATGCATGAAAACACACAATAATACAGTACATTACAATTTAATACACAATACCCCAGGGGTGGCTATCTACATTTTCAGAAATTTGACTATTTTACTGCTTGTACCTGACAGGGGGTTAACCTCGCATGCTACGTGTTGATCTGCGTAGTACCGGGATGCGTGAAGTACTAGTAGGTACACTACCTCCCAATGTGTCAGTACTAGGTGTGGAGGGGCTACATAATTGTATTGACCTCTCTACTGGACTAGCAAGCATACCATTGGCTGGGCCTTCTTGCTCTGTTCCAACCGGGGATCCTTCTTCCGGGTATTCTGCTTGAGCAGGCTCTTCTGCAGCACTTATAGGTTCTTCTTGCGGTGGGTAGAAGGTGACTACAGGAATGACTACTGCTCCTCCTAGTTGAGGCCAATCTGCCGGGAAATCTCCTAAGTCAGTGTGGATCACTGTTTCTTTAGGCTCCTCCGGCATAACGAGAGGCACTTCTTCTTGGGGTTTCAGTAAGTCTGGACACAACTTTAGGTGGTCCCTGGACACTGTTGCAGACGTTCTTCCTCCATCTCGACTGATTATGCAGGTCTTCTTATTATCGAATCTTGACTGTAACACAGTGTAGGGTTCTTTTTCCCACTGGTCGTCAAGTTTGTGGTTTCGTCTTTTCCTTTTCAATACTACTTCACCAGGTGTGAAGGGTTCTGCGGGCGCGTTTTTGTTGTAGTGCGCCTCCTGCTTTTCCCTCACTCGAGTGAGACTATCCTCAACACAGGCCTGTACTCTCCTGTACTGCTCTTGTCTGGTCGTGTCCCAGTCCTCAGTGGTCATATCAGCTTCAGGCTCAACAACACCAAGCTCCAGGTCCATGGGCAGCTTTCCTGGCCTTGCCCGCATGAGATATGCTGGAGTACAATTGGTGGAACTTACTGGTATATGATTGTACAGATCCACTAGGTCAGGTAGTAGGTCTGGCCACTGATTCCTCTCCTCAAGTGGTATGGTCTTTAGCAGGTCGATGATGATGTTGTTCATCTTTTCCCAGAGACCGTTGGTTTGTGGGTGGTACTGTGTAGTTCTTATCTTCTTACACCCGTATAGATGGCAGAACTCCTTGAACAACTCAGCCTCAAAGGCTGGGCCTTGGTCCGTCAGCACCTGCTCAGGATAACCATGGGGTCTACAGAAATACGCTTGGAACGTCTTCGCTGCTGTCTCTGCCGTCAGGTCTTTGACAGGGGCGACCTCCAGTAAACGTGAGTAGTGATCCACCATGGTCAGAGCATAAGAGTACCCTGACCTGCTGGGGGACAGCTTGACATGGTCCAGGGCCACGATCTCCAGGGGTCGAGTCATCTTGATGGGTTGCAGGGGCGCCTTCTGGCTGCTGTAGTCCTTTCTTCTGAGGCTACAGGGTCCACAGTCCCGGCACCACCGCTCAATGGAGCTGCGCATTCCTACCCAGTAGAATCGACACTTCAGCAGGGTCTCTAGCTTTTTCCAGCCAAAATGCCCCGCCTGATCGTGGTAGGCCTCCAACACCATTTGGATGTCTGTCTTGGGGACCACTATCTGCCATACCATCTCATGGGTTTTTGGATTGACGTACCTCCGGCACAGCTTCTCCCGGTAGATAAACAGCCGGCTTCTCTCGTTCCACAGCTGCTTTGCTTGCAGAGACGCGTCTTTTTCCAGGGAGGAACCTTCTTGGGTAATCAGCTCCTTGATGCGGCTGACAACCGGGTCACTGTCCTGGATCTCTTTCCAGCTGTGGTGAGGCAAGGGGTTTAACGTTTTTCCACGCTGCCTCCTGGAGGCCCGTTGCTCGTGGATCATCCCATTCCGGTGAAAGGCAGGTAGCTCAATCTCTTCCAGGTCATCCACTTCTTCTTCTGTGTCTGACTGGTGAGGCATCCTGGACAGGGCATCGGCGTTGGCGTTCTTGCGGCCCGCCCGGTATTTAATTGTAAATTGGTAATTTGACAGCCGAGCCATCCATCGCTGTTCCAGTATGTCCGGTCTTGCGGCAGCGGTAGCAGGTAGGGTCCTTCTGTGGACGGCGCTGGTCACTGATCCTCGTAGAGGGTGGTGTTGGCCTCCTCCTCCTTTTCATCCAGGGGACATCCTCAGGGCTATCGGCTAACAGGATTTTCCCTCCTTCCTCGGGCTCCGTCCGCAGCTGCAGGGCACACAGCACAGTGGTCAGGGTTTTGCTCAACTGGCGCACTTCAGAGCGCAGACTGTCCTGCTCTCTGGGGGACGTTGCTGGAACCTTGGCTTTAGCAGCCACTGGGGAAAAGGTGGGTGTAGCAGGCACTGGGGTAGCCCCACCCTGGTAACATTGGATGGCATTTGTTTCCAGGGGCTGCAGTCCTTTTATAGCCATGTCCTTAAGATTGTCAAAGGTAGCATCTGGATGTTCTAAGGACCACCAACGCACAGTCCTGCTCTCCTCTGGAGACCTCAGTCCCCGGACAAACTGTTCCTTCAGCATTTTGTTCTCATTTTCGATGCTGGTTGGACTAACCTGTTTCAGAGCCCGCAGGGCCCCTTGTAGACGCCAAGCATAATCCCGAACATTGTCCCCCGGCTGTTGAGAACAGTTGTAGAACCTCATCCGGAGGTCCGCCTCAGTATGATCCTCAAAAACAGTCTGTAGCTTTTGAAAGATTGTGGACACTGACTCCTGGTCTGCGGCCGACCATGTTTCCACTTCCCGTTCCGCAGCACCAGTCAGTTGTCCTAATACAACAGCGGCCCTTTGCTTGCCTGTCATAGAGTACATGTCTAAGATACAGCATATCTTCCGTTTGAATCCAGACAGGGTATCTGGTTTGCCGTTGTACTGGGGAAGCCACTTTGCTGTAGGAATGTACGGGAGTGTTATGGGAATGACAGGAGTTACAGTCGCTGCTGGTGGAGCGGCCGCCTCGGCCTGCCCGGCGTCGGCGCGGGTTGAACATCAGGGCCGTTAACCGGTATTCCGGCGTTGTGCTGTTCCTCGGACATCCTGGCGCCCCCCTAGCGAACCGTGGCCTACCTTCTTTTCTTTTCTTCCGGTAGGCCGCAGCTCCGCAGGTGACGGTCGTCTTCAGGACCTTGCGTCGCTTGCGTCCTACGTCAGAGCGTTCAGCGACGTTCCTTACAGGACCTGGCGCTTCTTGGTTTGACGTCGATGTGTGGGGCGAGTTCGGGGGCTTTGCGCTCTTCTGCAGGTACGCCCCTAAGTTTCACGCGGTTACGCCCTTCTTCCCGCTCGGCGGCCCAACAATGGCAGCAATCTTCACCACAGTTTAAACACACAGTTTTTTTTTAATTAAAGGCGCACAGTACCCGGTGGCAACGGGCATAACACTCCGTCATTGCAACAGGCACGCGATCCTGTTCGTGATGCCAGGAGAGATGACTAGCCCAGGGGATGGGGATGACTCGGTACCCGGGCCTTTGCCTGGCCTTAGGGATGTCGCGGTGGTCGGCTCCCGGGCCCGTACCCTGGGGTCACTCTTTAAAAAGGGGATTGTTTGTTAATTTTATGAAAGTTCGTGACGCCACCTGAGGTTTCTGGTGAGAATCATCAGCGCTGCGCAGTCCACAGAGGCTGGTGATAATTCAGCTTTATGGTATAGCTCCCCACATGTGGAGCTAGGCCTCAGGGCAGCGTACGGAAAGGGGGATGCAGGACAGGTGAGACCCAGCCGGGTCAGAGATCCTACATAGAACATCCGATTTCTATGGATACATTTTTATTAACCTAGGAAAATGTATGTGATCATCTACACTGTTTAATGTGGGTGTATGAAAACAGATTACACATGGACGTCACATGAATGTTAAAACGTACACATGGATGGCACATGGATGAAAATCAGATGAAAATTATCCAAATCTTCTGGATGATTTTTCATACGCTCGTCTGCTGCCGGCCTTTGTCATATATTCCTCCAGTAAGCAAAGAACTTGATTGGAAGGAGCAACGTTCATCTGACAGCGGCTTTGTGCTATTCGGTGTGGTGGTGTACTGCCCCTTTCAACCATATTAAGGAAACACTGCAACGCGGGTGCCAACGGCATTTATTCTACAAGTTTGGTTTTAATGCATTATTTTGTCATTCTAAGAACTAATATACCTATAAATAAAAGAACTGTGCTTGTGGTATGTTGGAGATGTGCTACAATTTTTCACTTGCTAATCTAAGAAAGAACATGCAGCATTTCTAGTTACTAAATAGACCAAGTGTCCGTCTTCTCCATGCAGCGTGGCCGACCAACTAGAATCTTTCCTGGATGTAGAGCAGCCTCTTGTGGTTGACTAAAATGTTTTACTGGAAGAGTCTTAAGAAGAGCATTGAGAATACGAATGGTGAAGGAGGATGACAGTAAATGGTGACCTGGTCACGCAAACAGCACAGTAATGGCAAAAATTATGAGATCCACATCTGTACGGGTCTCTTTTTGGTACTTATCTCCCATGATGCATACCAGGCATGTCCATTTTCTTGGGGGATGACTACATGCACCTGCTGCATTAAAGAGAAAAAGAAGCTGGAACTTCTCTAAACTCATTTTGAACGAGAAAAAAAAATCTTCACCCTCTTAAAAATAAAATTGACTTATGCGTAGTGAATAACATTGTGTCTTCTGTGCCATTATAAGATTCATGGACAAAGCCATATAAAAAAATGAACTGGGATATGATGCCATGTTACAAAGGTAATACGGTTTCTATGAAGGTGGGAGGAGTACAGCAGCTAATGGAGGCACCATAATGTGGCACACAAAAGGTATGAGTCCATAATTTCAATTTACTATGGGTCTTTAAAGGAACTGTCAGTAGGTCAAAGTGTCCAGCTTTTGCTATTATTTATTTCCCGCTCCTCCCATAATTATTCAGTTTTCTTTCCTTTTTTTTTAAATCCACCATACTGTTTCTAAAGATATGAATCTTTTTATTAAGCGTGCCCAGCAATGTTGTCAACCTGACATTTTATTTTTACTGGATCACTTACCAAAAAATCACGAACAGACAACAATTTTTATGGACACATTGGAAAACCATAATAAATCATTAGGATTAAAAGTGATCCATGTACAGCCCATAATTCTGACATGAAGACATCAGCTGCATTCACTGTACACTGTAAAATGATGATACTTACATATGAAAATAATTTGTAGAAGTTTTTTCAGCTTCAAAAAAATCACGGACGCCTGAAATTCTTTTAAGGACAAGGCAAAAAAGTGTCCTATTTTTCGGACTAACAAACGAAGCTTTGACTGAGCACTCCGCCTTTAGGCCACAGGCGGTTTTAATTGCAGCAGGATCTTGCATTCCCACACACAAGCAGACTTTTGTGCCTTAGAGAGGAGTTCACACAGGCAGGTTCCTGGTATAATGAGAAACGCCTTATCGCGGCTACCATGTACACATGAATTGGCCAATTTATGCGTTAAGATTTCTCATTTATTTCTATTTTCTAGAGCAGTATTGCTATTTGTGTTCGTATACTTAGTGTTGCAGAGTGCTACTTCGTTTGTTAGTTGTATATGGAGGTAGCTGCTCCTAGTAAGCACATGTACACACCTATTTCTTGTTTTGGAAGTGCCCGTCAGTTTTTTCTGTCTATTTTTCAGACTGTCCTGGCAACCCTGGTGCCCAATATGCATTTTTTTCATGGTCCTCATCAAGGGGTTGTTGCCCACAGAATTCTCTAGGGGCATGACTTTATGCTGATCTGCACGATAATCTGTGATCAACACCTTCTTGGTAAAGACCTTAAAAATTAACATATTGGGCGTAATAAATGTAAAGGGCAATTTCTCTGGAAACATATGACAGATTTAAAAAAAAGCAAAGCAAAACAAAAAAATATGGAATACTCAGAGGAGCTCGGGAATAAAATCTGAGTTGAATCTGGCCACTTTTGACTGATGACTGGTTTTCTTTAAGATAGAGGATAGAATATTTATATTGAGTCCATCTTTTTTCTCTCAGTTCTCTTGAATTTAAAGGGATTATCCAGGCATGGTTTTTATTCTTATAATGTGCCCAAGCACTAACAGACAGGTGGTTGTTAACTTTCACGCCAGTTTTGATGAGGGGGCATACTTCATTAAGAGGGACTGATAAAATTTCTGGCATAAGGAATGCTAAAGCTCATTGTGAATTATGGCGTCACACCCCCACTGAGCCCTGTTTTTGCTCCAGCTCTGCCAATTTTGGTGAAACCGGTCTGAAATCACCAAAAGTTGCAAAACTTGGCGAATTTTCAAAGGAATTCTGGAGTAAAGACTTTAATGAATGGGGCCTAGTATAATGTACTGTACCACTTCATTATCAATAAATGATTATCACTGCCATTATACTAGTGTTCTATATGTTATGCAAGACATGATCCTGAAATAAACATATGAGTTCTCAAAACTTTTTTCCGCAAATTTGCCAGTGGTCTGTTGTAGTTTATTAAATATACAAAATATGGGTCTTACAACTGAAGCCCCTAATGGAGTATATCTTGCCAGTAGTAGCATTATGTATAGGCATACGCATTTCACTTATTGACTTCAATTGTACAAGATGCACACCATGCCTTATACTTATTTTTTTACTGTGTTCCTCTGTACAAGAAGGTTTAGTAGACACATACTGTACCAGGCCAGCTTATGCCGGAAAAATACTCTTTAGGCATTTTGCGGGCACAAGGGGTACTGGAGCTTTCTCAGCACATATGCCAAATGTAGTGAGAAAATCTAGGTGTAAATAAAGCATATGATAAAATTCAGCAAATGCCTACTTGTATGTGAGATTTAGCAATGGTTGTAGAAATGTTTGTATTTGGATGGTTGTATTTGGAAACTGTTGGGGCCGATTCATCAAACTTTTTATTTCACAAAAGTGGCGTAAAAGCTTTGAAAAGTCGCAAAATTTTTGTGAAACACAGAGTTGGGAAAAAATTTTGCGACTTTTGGTGTTTTCATGCCAGTTTGAATCAGCTTCACCGAAATGGGAGCCAGGGATATTACTTGTCAAATTCATAAAAAATGGCGGTGTTTTTGTATGCCAGAAATGTTACTCCATTTCCTAACTGGAGAAGCATTTGTATCGCAGCGCACAGAGGTGTGCGCCACTGAAAAGAGGCGCCAAATTCACTAAATGTGGTGTGCGCCTCTTAATGAGATTGGCACCATGTACTCCAACAAGACTGGTCTAGCACGATTGTGAAATACACCAGTAAATTTTTTTTTTACAGTTCTGAAAACTAACACATAAGAAAACCCATATGAACCCAACAGTAGTTAAAGGGGCCCTTCTGCTTCCTTCTACATCACTTATGCAATGGTTCCTCTTTGTACATGAATTCTGTTTGGCTGTTCCTGGATAAGACTGTGCACTCGGCCAGTTTGTTGCAAAATAACTTCATATAGAGAAGCGGAAAGCTCTGCATGTAGATGTGGCATTCACACTGGGAAGAAATGATCAGCAGTGTAGTGAAGCATTGAATTTTTCCCACATGCTGTCAAATACAAATGTCTGACAGAGCCGGAGAGATGAATAGTCTGTGTGGATGAAGCATTTGATGTGCCTGATGTTGGCAACCACTGATGCTTAAATATCACACTGCAACCTTGGTGAAATTGAAGATCAAGTTGCAATCTACCAAGTGGATATGTCCATCCTGGCATAACAGAGGGCATCCATGTCTCCATGTATCTAGGAAAAATGAAAAACGCCGTATTACATCTCGCTGGACCCTTTCTGGGGTCATTATCTTTGTGAGAGTGAGTGTCAGTTTAGACCAATGTTTATGTTTCTTACGTGACATATTACTTGGTGACCTCTATTTACTGGCTGACATGCAGAGATTTATTGTAAGGTCATGTATTGGGGTGTATAGGATTACAATGGCAGAACCACTGGCTTTTCCTTCACGTGATGGATATACAGCAAAAAGAAAAGAATCCTGTGATATGTTGTACACTCTATTGAGGTTTATCAGAAGAAAAGTATTAGTAGTTTTGCTAGAAACTGTATTGTGTTTATTTATGCCAAATTTATCAAATTGTTGCACATAGTGAGAGAATTATCTCCCAATATATGCCCAAAAGTGTTTTTTCATTACTTCATTCATTTATTATCCCTTCTCTTTCAATTACATTTCTCCCCTAGCTGCAATTTCCTATGAAAAAAAAAAATCCCACCTTCTCCAGGTCCACCGTTGAGTCTATAAAGCTTTTGCCGGTTTATGGCATAGACCCCAGTCTTGAAGTCACGTCGACAGCACAGTAGTCAATCAGTGGCTTTGAAAGGGCCATTCTATCTACATTGTGATGCCCCGTTAGTCACTGATTGACTGCAACGCTGTGAAGGTGACGTTAGCGCCGTAGCCAATGCCACAAACAGGGAACAGTGGCTTAGACTCGCCAGAGGACATGGGGAAAGAGTACAGATGGGTTTGTTTTTTTTGTGGCAAACTGCAGCCGTGGGAGAAATTTAAAGGGAACCTGACACCAGAAATAACGCTATTAACCTGCAGATATGTGGGTGATCTGCAGGTTAACAGCGTTGTTATGCTGCCCGGCGCCTGCACGCAGCTGAATGCAGAGGGGAGAAAATTTACTTTATTCTCCCCGACAACATTCGGTTTCAGTCATGGTAGCGGGGGCACCGCAAGTTCTGTCACCCATGACTGAAACCGAATGCTGGCAAGAATAAAGTTTATTTTCTCCCCACTGCTTTTGGCTGTGTGCAGGCGCCGGGCAGCATAATAACGCTGTTAACCTGCAGATTGACCGCATATCTGCAGGTTAATAGTGTTATTTCTGGTGACAGGTTGCTTTTAATTGAAAGGTAACTGTCACGCAAGGTGTAGGAAAGTGACACAAAGGAAAAAGGAGAAGAGGGCCCAGATGCTAGGGAAAGGGGGGGAGTGGAGTCCTCCTAGGCTGACCTGATATCTCCCTGACTCCCCTAAATGTCCCTATATTGGTTCCGCACCAATCGCCGCACAGGAACATAGCCCTGTCTTTCCCTGGCGTTTTGCCCTGGCTAGGGAAGGGGGGATGAGCGGTAGTCGATCCCCGCTAGCAACTAAAGACAACAAGGGGGAACAAACAAGGGAAAATAGCTTAGCTTTAGTTGGCTCCAGACAGATGCGCGCACGTTCTCTAGCTCTAGAGTGGAATAAGTACTGCTCTTGCTCAAGCCTTCACAAGAAGTCATATGAATATCACCCACACCTCCCTCTAGCAAACAGCAGGTATTTATACACCCAAGCCATGGTGTTAATTAGCCAGAGGAAGGTAGCCTCTGGGTCCTAGAGAGACAGCTTATAAGAAGGTGTCTGTAATGGCAAAATGCAGAAATCTCCTGCAACCAACTGCAGGGCGACTGTCTGTCACTTCTGACACACCCGTGACAGTACCCCCTCCCCCTCTACGAATGGCCTCTGGACACTCAGGACAGGGTTTCTTAGGATAAGAGGTGTGGAATGAACAAACCAACCTGGGAGCGTTCACCTCTGATGCAGAAACCGACATCCTCTCCTCTGGACCATAGCCCTTCCAGTGCACCAAGTATTGTAGAGAACGACGTTGGAGGCGAGAATCTACAATCCTTGAAATCTGAAACTCCAGATTACCATCAACCATTACTGGGGGCAGTGGCAGAGGTGAGGGCTCAAGAGGTTCCACATACTGCTTTAGTAAGGACCTATGGAACACGTTGTGGGCCTTAAGGGCCTGAGGAATTTCAAGACGAAACACTGCTGGGTTAATAACGGTGGTTATTTTATAGGGACCAATAAACCTAGGTCCCAGCATCCAAGAAGGAACTTTCAATCTTATATTCCTGGTAAACAACCACACAAAGTCATTCACATTCAGGTCCAGACCTGGCAAGCGTTTTCTGTCAGCCATACGTTTATACCTGTCTCCCATGATCTTTAAATTACTCAGAACACCACGCTATACCGAGGAGAGCGATGAAGCAAACCGTTCCTCCTCAGGAACTACCGAAGCTCCTCCCCCACTAAAGGTACCAAATTGTGGGTGATAACCGTATGCACCGAAGAACGGAGACCTGCCAGTGGATTCTTGTCGATGATTATTAATGGCAATTTCTGCCAGTGGTAAGTAGAATGCCTAATCCTCCTGATTTTCGGAGACGAAACACCTGAGGTAGGTCTCCAAATTCTGATTGACACGCTCGGTCTTTCGGACTGAGGGTGTAAGGCAGAGGAAAAGGACAGCTGCACCCTCAGTCGAGAACAGAATGCCTTCCAGAACTTGGAAACAAACTGGGTTCCCCGATCTGACACCACATCGGAGGGAACCCCATTAGTGTTGAGCCACCCCCGTAGTGTTCGAGTTCGGTTCGGTTCGTCGAACACCCGTGTGTTCGCCAAACTGTTCGTCGAACTGTTCGTCGAACACCTTCGAACACCGTTAAAACCAATGGCAGGCAAACAAAAGCACATAGAAACACATAGAAAACACCTTCAAAGGTGTCCAAAAGCTGACAAACTGCTCAGAAGACATAACTAACACATGGAAAAGTGACAAGTACATATAGTCATGTGAAAAGAAAAGAGGTGGAGGAGTAAAAGGAGGGGGAGACACAGATATAGGCATGTCATACCCTTCTAAAATCCAAAAAGTGAGAAGCCGACACGGCCAGTCCGTTCCTGCCCGTGCCACCTCCGTGTCGCCGGGTTTGTGCCAGAGCCACGGTGGACCCTGACGGCCAGCCCCCCTCTCCCAATACTGGTGCCTGTCCGCTGGTGGGTCGAGCGAGCCCCCCTGTGGTGGAGGCAGCTCTAAGCTTTTAATTTAAATTGTCTCTCTAATTTGAATGAATACACTTTAAATCCTTTTACAAAGATCTATTGGAGGGTAAGTCTCATGTCAGCAGCCGCGTAATTCCAGCTCCAGTAGCGTCCACTAAAGCTGCTGCAGTTACAAAACTTTTATAAGGATCGAGCTCGGCTGTCCACCGCAAGGCATCCTACCGCCAGTCCCAGCCCCTATGCCTTGGGGTGCCTCCTGATGCTCTTCACTGAGTATCCCGTGGTCCCGAAGCATTTCCTTTGAAAAAATTAAGTGTCCAAACTACAGTGGTGTAGCTTGCTTAACAGCCGGGATAATCCGCTGTCTAGCAGACACTGCTACTAGGCACAATGTATTTCCTGGGCTAGATGCAGTTAAAAATGTGTAATTAGATACTCTTGTTGGATGCTGAGAAAGCATTCCATAGAGTTTCCTGGCACGCCATATATTATTCTCTTAAAAAGCTTGGGGTAGGGGTCTAGGGGACCCTTTTATAGCCAAAATCACGGCCCTGTATCGCAATACGTCACCTAGGCTGAAGATAAATGGAACTGTAGCACCCTGAGGGCTCGGTTGCTACAGAGGTATTGCACCTCACCCAGAGGTGTGATATCTCACTCTCAGGTAAGGATGGAGTGTGGATCAGGACCCGACACCTGCATGCATTACACCACATTGCCGTGGGGCAGGGCGACCAATATGCCCCTGAGATGGGCACGACAGTCCCTGTCCCTGGCTGGAGTGGGGGGAGGGAAAACTGAGGAAGGGGAACCCTGTAGTGCAGGAGCAGGGAGGAAGCAGTTCCTGGGTGCATTGAGAAGGGAGTATAAAAGGTGGGCACTATCTTAGTTCAGTGCAGAGAAGTCTGAGCAGAAGTGACAGGGAGTAGGGGCTCTGTTATGATCTGCTACAGGGACTAAGAAAAGACAGGGGAACTGTCCCTACAATAGAACTAAACTAGATCCCTACGATGTAACGGGGAACCTGATCCTGCGATCAGACCCGCTAAAGTCCTCGGCTAGTCTGTACGAAGACCTATAGATGTGAGGGAGGGATCCCTACAAGAACTAGGGACTGGGATAAGTAGGACACCTCCTAGCAGAAATAGTAGCAGTCAAAGACAAACACACAACAAAAAGCATAGAGGTCAGAAGACCTAGCAAAACTAACAGAGAACGGCAACAGAGCACCAAGCTAGCTCAAGAGTAGTAAATACAATGAAGTCCAGCAAGACCAGGAGGGCGGAGCCGGATTAAATAGGCAAAAATGGTCATGTGACCAGCAAACTAAAAAAAACCTAACAGGAGAGTTCTAACAGTACCCCCTCTTCAAAGAGGATCCTCCGGATCCCCTAGGCCCAGGCTTACCAGGAAACCGCCTGTGAAACGCTCTGACAAGTCTGGAAGCAGAAACATCATCCGCCCTCACCCATGAGTTATCCTCAGGTCCGAAACCCCTCCAAGCGACGAGATGCTGCAAACTCCCTCTATACCGTCTAGAATTTAGGATGCGGGAAATTTCATATTCCCCGTCCTCCACCACCAGAGGAACAGTGGCAGAGGCGTCACCATCCGACACATCAGCTTTTTTCAACAGAGAAACATGAAACACCGGGTTAATCTTCCAGGACGTAGGAACCTCCATCCTAACAGCAGATTGGTTAACTATCTGAAGCACCTTAAAGGGCCCTACGAACTTGGGACCCAATTTTTTAGAAGGAATCCTCAATCGCAGATTCTTAGAGGACAACCAAACCATGTCACCAACAGCAAACAAAACCTCTTTCCGTTTCCTATCAAAGTACCTCTTAGATTTTTTGTTAGCCTCCTGAAGATTACCACGCACATCCGTCCAAACTCTCTCCAAATCACCAGAAAAACTCTCCTCCTCAGGCACAGCCGAAACCAATTTGGAGAATGACCTAAAAGACGGATGTCTCCCAGAACAACAAAAAAAAGGCGAACACCCAGCAGAAGAGGATGTATGGTTGTTAAGAGCAAATTCAGCAAGTGGCAGAAACTCAGACCACCCCTCTTGATTGTCTGCCACAAAACAACGCAAGAACTGCTCAACATCCTGGTTCTTCCTTTCTGTCTGGCCATTAGACTCAGGATGATATCCAGATGAAAACGACAAATGAACTCCCAACCTGTCACAAAAGGCACGCCAAAAACGAGCCACGAACTGAGGTCCCCTATCAGAAACAATGTCAGTAGGAACACCATGTAGTCTGACAATTTCCTTGACAAAGGCCTTAGCGAGTGTCTTAGCGCAAGGCAGTTTGATGAAGGGAACCAAGTGACACATCTTGCTAAAACGGTCCACGACCACTCAGATGACCGTGAAACCTTCAGAGGGGGGAAGGTCAGTAATAAAGTCCATAGCCAGATGTGTCCAAGGTGCACTAGGAACCTCCAGAGGGCAAAGCAACCCCGCAGCAGGAGCATGCGAAGACTTGGATCTAGCACACACAGTACATTGACGCATCCACTTAATGACTTCCTTTTGCCATCCAGGCCACCAAAAACTGCGACCCACAAGTCTCTTGGTCTCAGAAATTCCTGGATGACCTGCCAACCGAGACTCATGACACTCAACAAACAAATCTCTCCTAAAGGTCCTAGGCACAAACAACCTCCCATGGGGAGTGTTAGATGGGGCATTCTCCTGAGCTTTAAGAATCTCATCCTCCAAAACGGAGTCCAAAGCAGCAATCACAACACCTTCTTGTAAAATGCTCTCCTCCTCCTCCTCAACACCGTCCATGGGAGAAAAGCTGCGAGACAAAGCATCCGCTTTAACATTCTTGGTACCCGGGATGTATGTAACGGAAAAATTAAACCGCGAGAAAAAAAGTGCCCACTTAGCCTGACGGGCATTCAAGCGCTTGGCAGCATCAAGATAGATCAGATTTTTATGATCAGTGAAAACCTGAATGGGAAATTCAGCACCTTCCAAGAGGTGATGCGGCACCTTTCCTGGTGAGATCGGTCAGCGGTTTGACAATAATAGAAAAATTTTTTATGAATTTTCTGTAATAATTGGTGAAACCCAAAAACCTCTGTATCGATTTCAAACCTGTTAGAACCTTGCTCTTAGGTTTTTCCCTTTGCTGGTCACATGACCTTGTTGGCCTATTTAATCCTGCTCCGCCCTTCTGGCTTTGCTGGAATTCATTGTATAACTACTTTCTAGCTAGCCTGTGCTCTGTATCTAACTCTGTTAGTTTGCTTGGTCTACGGACCTCTATGTTCTATATATTTTGTTTGTTCGTCTGTCTGCTACTATTTCTGTTAGGAGGTGTCCCATTTTCCTCCCAATCCTTAGTACTTGTAGGGATTCCTTCCCCACATCTATAGGTCTCCGTACAGACTAGCTTAGGACTTTAGCAGGTCTGATCGCAGGATCAGGTTCCCTGTTACATCGTAGGGATTCAGCTGAGTTCTATCGTAGGGACAGATCTCCTCTCTTTCCTTAGCTCTGGTAGCAGAACATAACAGTAAGTCCAGCCTGCAAATTCTCTAAGGAAAGATTTTTCTGTTCCATCATGGTGTCGGTTCAGGATTTGGCTCATCGCCTGCAGGGACTCTCTCTGGAGGTGGCCGAGCTCCGTCAGCACGTGAGTAACTGTCCTGGAGCACATTTCTTGGAGCCTAAGGTATGTTTGCCGGATTTATTTTTTGGTGAACACCGAGAATTTTTTTCATTTAAAAATGCTTGCTTATTGTATTTTCATTTGAGACCCAAGTCCTCTGGGGATGAATCCCAGTGCATAGGGTTCATAATGTCACTTTTGCACAAAGAGCCTCAGGAGTGGGCCTTTTCTTTGCAACCTAGTGATACATGCTTCAGATCAGTGGATATTTTTTTTTCTGCTTTGGGACTATTATATGATGATCCTGACCGTGTCGCATCAGCTGAGACTGAGTTGAGACGTTTGAAACAGGGATCAGGTAATGTGGAAAAATATTGTACTCATTTCCGTCGTTGGTCTACTCAAACAGGGTGGAACGATTCTGCTCTGAAAAGTCTATTTCTTGCTGGGCTCAATGAAAGGGTTAAAGACCTGCTAATTGCTTATCCTACACCTGAAGATTTGCAACAGGCTATGCAATTAGCTATACGGGTGGATAGGAGACTGCGTGCAAGGGTTAATGAGAGCAAATCCTCTGCTATGTCAGTTTCTGGTTATGAGAATGTGTGTACTAACAGTGGTGAACCGATGGAGATTGGATCGGTGGCACCTCACTCTCAAGAAAAAGACCGTAGATTTTCTGAAGGCTTGTGTTTCTATTGCGGAAAATCTGGTCATTTGATTAAAGGCTGTGAGCTTCGTATGAAGAAAGAAAAAAAAATGGTCAGTCATGCCCGTATTGCCTGTTTAAATTCCAAGGGTGTATTTTTAGCTGCTTCCACGATTGCTCAGGAAAAATTAATGGAATTTCGGGTGTTTGTTGATTGTGGGTCTACTCTGAATGTAATTGATGGGGGATTCTTGGAAAGACTCAATTTAAAACCCGAACCTTTATCATCCCCCATTGCTGTGGTTTCTGTGGATGGTTCCCCTTTGAAGAATATTACTCTCAAGGTCTGTGAATTTCCTCTCACTATTAATGGTGTTCACCATGAGAAATTGGATTTGGTAGTTTTGAATAACTTGCCTTCTCCAGTAATATTGGGATTGCCCTGGTTAAAATTTCACAATCCTGTACTGGATTGGTCTACCAGTGAAATTAAATCCTGGAGCCATAAATGTTATGACAAGTGTTGTAACGGGCGTATTGCAGCTTTGGATAGGGGAGAATTGCCTGTTCCTATTCAGGATTTTTGGAGAGTTTTTTCTGAGAAGGAATCGCAGGTTTTGCCTCCCCATAGAGACTATGATTGTTCTATTGAATTTGTCCCTGGAGCGACTCTTCCTAAAAGTCGTTTATTTAACCTTACTATTCCTGAGAGGAAGGCTTTGGAGGAATACATACAGACAAGTTTGGACGCCGGTCACATTAGGCCCTCTAAGTCTCCTGTGGCGGTTGGATTTTTTTTTGTAAAAAAAAAACGGCGGTTTACGTCCTTGTCTGGATTTTCGTGAGATTAACAAAATTACTGTACGCAATCCTTACCCACTGCCATTGATTCCTGATCTGTTTAACCAGTTAATGGGGGCCAAGTGGTTCTCTAAAATTGACCTTAAGGGGGCATACAATCTGTTGCGCATGAAGGAGGGTGACGAATGGAAGACTGCTTTTAACACTCCTGTGGGTCATTTTGAGAATCTGGTTATGCCTTTTGGTCTTACCAATGCTCCAGCATTTTTTCAGAATCTTATTAATGACATCCTTAGTCCTTTGATCGGCAAAAATGTGGTTGTGTATTTGGATGACATTTTGATTTATTCGCCGGATCTGGAGTCTCATTGGCGGAGCGTACGTGAGGTATTACAGTTATTAATGGACAATTCGCTTTTTGCTAAGCTGGAGAAATGTGAGTTCGCTGTACAGAGAATTAGTTTTTTGGGTTACATTATCTCCAGCGAAGGTTTTGAGATGGACCCGGTTAAAGTTCAAGCTGTACAGGAATGGCCTAGGCCTATTGGTTTTGTTATGTTCTGCTACCAGAGCTAAGGAAAGAGAGGAGATCTGTCCCTACGATAGAACTCAGCTGAATCCCTACGATGTAACAGGGAACCTGATCCTGCGATCAGACCTGCTAAAGTCCTAAGCTGTACGGAGACCTATAGATGTGGGGAAGGAATCCCTACAAGTACTAAGGACTGGGAGGAAAATGGGACACCTCCTAACAGAAATAGTAGCAGACAGACGAACAAACAAAATATATAGCACATAAAGGTCCGTAGACCAAGCAAACTAACAGAGTTAGATACAGAGCACAGGCTAGCTAGAAAGTAGTTATACAATGAAGTCCAGCAAAGCCAGAAGGGCGGAGCAGGATTAAATAGGCCAACAAGGTCATGTGACCAGCAAAGGAAAAAACCTAAGAGCAAGGTTCTGACAGTACCCACCCTTCTAAGAGGATCCTCCGGATCCCCTAGGACCAGGCTTATCAGGAAATCTCCTGTGAAACGCTCTGATAAGTCTGGACGCGGAAACATCATCTGACCTCACCCAAGAGTTATCCTCAGGTCCGAAACCTTTCCAGGCCACAAGATACTGCAAACTACCTCTATACCGTCTAGAGTTAAGGATGCGAGAAATTTCATATTCCCCGTCCTCCACCACCGGAGGAACAGAGGCAGAGGCGTCACCATCCGACACAACAGCTTTTTTTTAACAGAGAGACATGAAATACCGGATTAATTTGGGGAGGCAAAATTTGTGACTCCTCCTCAGAAAAAACTCTCCAAAAATCCTGAATAGGTACAGGCAATTCCCCTTTATCCACAGCAGCAATACGTCCGTTACAACACTTGTCATAACACTTAGGGCTCCAGGACTTAATTTCATTGGTAGACCAATCCAGTACAGGATTGTGCAATTTTAACCAGGGTAACCCCAATATTACTGGAGAAGGCAAATTATCCAATACCACCAAATCCAAATTTTCTTGGTGAATACCATTAATAGTGAGGGGAAATTCACAGACCTTATGAGTAACACTCTTCAAGGGAGAGCCATCAACAGAAACCACAGCAATAGGGGATGACAAAGTTTTAGGTTCTAATCTAAGTTTTTCCAAGAATCCCCCATCAATCACATTCAGAGTAGAACCACAATCCACAAATACCTGAAATTCAATTAATTCATCCTGAGCAGCAGTAGTGGCAGATAGGAATACGCCCTTAGAATTTAAACAGGCAATACGGGCATAACTGACCATTTTTTTTTCTTTCTTCATACGAAGCACACAGTTCTTAATAAAATGACCAGAATTTCCGCAATAGAAGCACAAGCCTTCAGAAAGCCTGCGGTCTTTTTCCTGAGAGCGGGGTGTCATCGCCCCAATCTCCATCGGCTCTCCATTGTCAGCACAGACCCTCTCAGGACTCGGAGCTGACATAGCAGAGGATTTGCTCTCATTAACCCTTGCACTCAGTCTCCTGTCCACCCGTATAGCTAATTGCATTGCCTCCTGCAAGTTTCCAGGTGTGGGATAAGCAATCAGTAAATCCTTAACCCTTTCACCTAGCCCTGCAAGAAACAAGCTTTTCAAAGCTGAATCGTTCCACCCCACCTGGGCAGACCACCGACGGAAGTGAGAACAATATTTTTCCACATTACCTGATCCATGCCTCAAACGTCTCAATTCAGACTCAGCAGATGAGACACGATCAGGATCATCATACAACAAACCCAAAGCAGAAAAAAAACTATCCACTGATCTAAAGCACGGATCACTAGGTTGGAGATAGAAGGCCCATCCCTGAGGATCTTTGCGCAAAAGTGACATTATGAACCCTATGCGCTGTGATTCATCACCAGAGGTTCCGGGTCTCAAACGAAAATACAATAAACAAGCATTTTTAAAAGAAAAAAAATCTTGTTGTTCGCCAAAAAATAGATCAGGCAGACGTACCTTTGGCTCCACAAAATGCGCTCCAGAACAGCTACTCACGTGTTGTTGGAGCTCGGCCACCTCCAGAGAGAGTCCCTGCAAGCGTTGAGCCAAATCTTGAACCGAGACCATGATGGAAAACTGGAGGTCTTTCCTTAGAAACATTTTTTTTTTTTTTTATGGCTGGACTTACTGTTATGATCTGCTACAGGGACTAAGGAAAGACAGGAGAACTGTCCCTACAATAGAACTAAACTAGATCCCTACGATGTAACGGGGAACCTGATCCTGCGATCAGACCCGCTAAAGTCCTCGGCTAGTCTGTACGAAGACCTATAGATGTGAGGGAGGGATCCCTACAAGAACTAGGGACTGGTAGGACACCTCCTAGCAGAAATAGTAGCAGTCAAAGACAAACACACAACAAAAAGCATAGAGGTCAGAAGACCTAGCAAAACTAACAGAGAACGGCAACAGAGCACCAAGCTAGCTCAAGAGTAGTAAATACAATGAAGTCCAGCAAGACCAGGAGGGCGGAGCCGGATTAAATAGGCAAAAATGGTCATGTGACCAGCAAACTAAAAAAAACCTAACAGGAGAGTTCTAACAGGCTCTGCATGAGCTCTGCTCCGGAGGCGGGCCTAGTAACAGAGGCCTAGGCCTGGAAGAGGGAGAAGGAAGGAAGAGGAGCGGAGAAGGCTCCAGGAACGAGGAACGAAGGGATCCCAGGGGTGCGGACGGGCGAGTCGCCATCGCACGCCCGAATTCACCTGCGTGGAGGGGTCAGGCCAAAGGGGGAGACCGGTCCCCGAAACTAGTGGAGGCGGGAAACGACCCTCAGCTAGAAACCGGAGGCTGTGACATTTTATGTGGCGCAGCCCTTCGCTACACCCGCTAGGAAGGCACCACATAGGGTCAGGGAAACTGGCGCCAAGTTTACCAAGAGGAGGCCCGAGGCAGCTGGACAGAAGGGTTGGTAAGAAAGGCCAGACAAAGGACACACAAAGGGGGTCCTGTGAAGCGCTCCAAAGTTAGTCCTTTTGGAAGTGCATTGAGTGAAGAGGTATTTGGGAATCCTGCAGAAAATACCTGTGTGAATTGCGTGAAGTGGTATTTGGGAATCCTGCAGAAAATACCTGTGTGAATTGCGTGAAGAGGTATTTGGGAATCCTGCAGAAAATACCTGTGTGAATTGCATTTGCGAGTGTGAACGAGCTGCGTGTGTCCGGAGCGTAAGTGCGAACGAAAGTAAGTGTGTGACTTGTTTTTCAGTGACTTTGGATTCAGGGAGTTTGGAAGGGAGGACTTAGGACTGAATTGCTGACTGTATTTCATTCTTTCTTTACTTTACTTTTTACTTAATTAATCCACCTGACCTACTTATCTGATTCCCCCGTCCATACTTGATACTTAACTGATCCCCCGCCGATATCTAATTGATACACTTGCACATCCCTAATTGATCCCCGTCCATACACCTATATATAAATAATTGTGTTTTGTACTTGTATATATATACTGACTGTATCCCCATATTTAGAATGACATCCATTTTGGCCGGAGCCGTGCAGTGTACATCTTGCGCAATGTATGCATTCCGTGAGCAACCGCTCGAGGATCCATACTGCTGCGAGAGATGTGAGCATATCGTGCACTTGGAAGCCCAAATTCTGGATCTAAGTGCTCAGATAGCGGTACTGAGGAGCATCAACAACATGGAATGGAGTTTGCTGCTCACAGAGCAGACACTCAATGGGTCAATACTGGGGGTGGAGCATAGAGGGGAAGTGCAGGCTGAACAGGCAGGGAGCTGGATAACAGTTAGGAGGGATAGAGGGAATAAGTATAGGAAGGCTGCTTCAGAACCGGCATTATTGGAGCACGACAGATCCTCTGACCGCCGGGGGAGTGTATGCTCCAGTAATGAGGGGGAGGGGGGAAGTGTAGGGCAGGCAAGACAGGTTCTGGTAGTGGGTGACTCTATTATTAGGGGGACAGAAAGGGCAATCTGTCACAAAGACCGGGATCGCGGAACGGTGTGCTGCCTCCCTGGCGCTCGAGTCCGGCACATCGCGGATCGGGTTGACAGGTTACTGGGTGGGGCTGGCGAAGACCCAGCGGTCATGGTCCACATCGGCACCAATGACAAAGTGAGTGGTAGATGGAGGGTCCTTAAAAATGAATTCAGGGACCTAGGTAGGAAGCTTAGGGCAAGGACCTCCAAGGTAGTTTTCTCAGAAATACTACCAATCCCGCGAGCCACACAGGAGCGCCAACGGGAAGTTAGGGAGGTGAATAAGTGGCTAAAGAGTTGGTGCAAGGCAGAAGGGTTTGGGTTCATGGAGAACTGGGCCGACTTCACGGTCGGCTACAGGCTCTACCGTAGGGACGGGCTGCACCTCAATGGGGAGGGTGCAGCGGTGCTGGGGAAGAAGATGGCTAATAGGTTGGAGGAGTTTTTAAACTAGAGACGGGGGGGGGAACCAAGGAAATAGGTGGGATGTGAGGCAAGCAAGGGGGAAGGGGAGAAGTGAATATAATGAGGGTGGAGAGGGGGGTGGGGATAGTACAGTTAGATCGTTAGAGAAGAATAGGATGCTAAATAACCCCAAAGTTTTATCTTGCATGCTGACCAACGCAAGAAGCCTGACCAATAAGGCGGATGAGCTGCAGGCGCTTATATCGGAGGAGAGGTATGACATCGTAGGTATAACAGAGACTTGGCTAGACGATAGCTCCGACTGGGCGGTAAATTTATTAGATTATAGTTTATTTAGAAGGGACCGGAAACAGGGGAAAGGCGGAGGAGTCTGCTTATATGTAAAGTCATGTCTTAAACCCAGACTAAGGGAAGATATAGGAGAGGGAGAAGAGGGGGTCGAGTCCATGTGGGTAGAGATAGAGGGAACTAAAAATAATAATAAAATATTACTGGGGGTCTGCTATAAGCCACCCAAAATAACAGAGGAGAATGAGAATCTGCTATTAGGACAAATAGACAAAGTAGCAAAACATAATGAAGTGATTGTAATGGGGGATTTCAACTACCCGGATATTGACTGGGAAACAGAAACCTGTAGATCTCAGAAAGGAAAAAGGTTCTTGACAAATATTAAGGATAATTATCTCTCCCAACTAGTGCAGGAACCAACGAGAGGGAAGGCCGTGTTGGACTTAATATTGACTAATAGGCCTGATAGAATAACTGAGGTACAGATAGGGGGGCACCTAGTAGAGATGAGCATTGTTCTACTCGAACTGTTCGCCAATCTCAAATTCGAGCTGTTTTGGGCGGTGTTCGAGCCGGTCGGCGAACACGAACAATTTGAGAAAAATTCGGCTGTTCGAGGTTATGTTCGATAACTGTTCGTGCACCAAAATCATAACTGGATTTTTTCTCAGTAATGATGAAAATTAATGTTAATACGCAGTTTGAGTGTACAGCGGGGCGGGGGGAGGGGCAGGGGATGGATCTCTGCAGGAACAATGAAGATCTCCATTTTTTTTTCTCTTTCCCGCATTTGCAGTGGGGAGGTGCAATCTGTCAGCCTATCAGCAGCGCACACACGGAGCGAAGTGCTTTTTTTCACACAAGCAAGGGCATTTGTGATTGGCAGTGTATGTCACATGTCCTTGCCCTATAAGACCAAGCCATTTTCCCCGTCGCCACCATTTTCTCACTGCTGCAGCTGCGTGTTAGACGGCACCGCTGTTGCTGTGTGCGCTATACCTTGTTAATTTCAAGCCAATTTTCGCACAAATATACAGATAGCTTGGGAGTAGGGAATAGTTGTGATTGCAGTCCTTTTAAGGACTAGGTTACAGCATTTCCTACGACTTTTATCAGGCAGGTCTGTGCTCTTAAATAGATAGATTGTGGGAGTAAAGACTAATTGTAATTGGAGTCCTTTTCAGGACTAGGTTACATCAGTTCCTATCAGTTTTTGCCAGGCAGGTCTGTGCCAGTGCTGTGCAAGTTTTTTTCACAGCATTTGGCTGAATCTAGCAAAGCTAATCCTTTTTGGCCTATTGCAGAGTGTGTTAGTCAGTGGAGTAGCCTATCTGTGTTGCAAGATATACCACCTGTGTATAGAATACCAATTTTTTTACTGCACCTAGTGAAGTAAAATCTTTTGGGCATAGCATCATTCTATTAGTCCATCTATACTGACCTCCATCAGGTTGCAAACTGAATATAATTTTTTTCTGCATCTAGCTCTGAAAAAATATTTGGGCTTCTAGCAGTGTGTGGGACTTGGTCTATTAGTCCATCTATACTGACCTCCATCAGGTTGCAAATTAAAAATAATTTTTTTCTTCATTTATCTCTGAAAAAATATTTGGGCTTCTAGCAGCGTGTGGGACTTGTTCTATTAGTCCATCTATACTGACCTCCATCAGGTTGCAAATTAAAAATAATTTTTTTCTGCATCTAGCTCTGAAAAAATATTTGGGCTTCTAGCAGTGTGTGGGACTTGGTCTATTAGTCCATCTATACTGACCTCCATCAGGTTGCAAATTAAAAATAATTTTTTTCTGCATCTAGCTCTGAAAAAATATTTGGGCTTCTAGCAGTGTGTGGGACTTGGTCTATTAGTCCATCTATACTGACCTCCATCAGGTTGCAAATTGAATAAAAAAATTTTCTGCATCTAGCTCTGAAAAAATATTTGGGCTTCTAGCGGTGTGTGGGACTTGGTCTATTAGTCCATCTATACTGACCTCCATCAGGTTGCAAATTAAAAATAATTTTTTTCTGCATCTAACCCAGCCAATAGTTTTGGCCTAATACCACAGTTTGGCCACTCAGCTCTGCTCGGTTACCATCCATTGTTTTTTTGTGCAAACAACTCCAGAGTTGTGAATTAGTTAACCACCAAAATGAGTGGAAAAAGGCCTGCTGCTGGTGGAAAGGGGAATAGGCGTGTTGGGAAGGGGAAAAAAGGTTGTGTCCGTGGGGTAGGTGCAGAAGAAAGACCATCTTCCAGCCAAACTAAAATGTCTACTTCTTTTAGCGGACAATGTGATAAGATCCCTTTCTTACGGCCACGCCAATCGCTACAAATTCCAGATGAGGCACAAAAACAGCAGGTGCTTCAACGGATATCAAGTGCTCCTTTAAGTGGGCTCTCCTCCACATCAACTTCAACATCACAAAGACTCCAGTCCTCAAAGGTGTCACCCAAATCGCACTTGCTTCCTCACAGCTCCCAAATCTCCAGCTGCCCGTCTGAGTATGAGGTAGAACAGATGGTTGAGTCTGCAGAGCTGTTTACTCATACTATAGCCTGGGAATCAGAGGTCGACTCCAGCGCTTCTGTGAATCCAGACAAGGAAATGATCTGCACTGATGCCCAGAATCTTTATGAGTCGGATCCAGGACCAGACGCAGAAGGTTCTGACCATAATGTAGACCCTCATTCCCAAACTGTAACTCCTGTTGGTGGAGACAATGAGGAAGACGATGATAAGACTCAAATACCTGATTGGAGCGACAACTTTAGTTTTTTGTCAGGGCAGGAACAGGTTGGCTCTGAGGACGACGGGTGTGATAACGCACAGGGTGATGATGATGAGGTCGGAGATCCCACTTACTGTCAACCCACAGTCAGCCAAGAGATGAGGTCAGCAGAGGAGGTGGAGGAAGATGCTAGTGACGACGAGGTCAGGTTGCGCCTTCCTGGACAGAGACGTAGTACTGGAAGCACGTCAACAACTGCATCCTCAAACACAACTCTGCCTCTCACCACAAGTCGTGGTGGCTCTTCAGGTCGCATGGGTGCTAAGCCTTGCATAGCCTGGGCATTTTTTCAGATCGATAAAGATGACCCAACTCGTGTTATCTGTAACATTTGTCAGCAAAAGCTAAGTAGAGGCCAAAAAATACATAGTTTGAGTACTTCATGCATGAACCGGCACATGGACATGAAGCATAAGTTGCAGTGGGAAGCTCAGTGTGCTACAATGCGGTCTAGCCGGCCGGGCCAACCACCGTCTGCCATATCTTGTGCATCCGCGGCCTCTTCATCCTCTGTGACTGGGGGGACAGCAGTCACACCTGTTTTGGGGCGCAGACCTGCCACCTCTTTACCCGCAACAGCCAGCGTGATTGGCAGGTCATCATTTTCTTTGGAGGTGGTAACACCAGCTGGTCTTGAGCGCTGTCCGACATCGATAGCACCACCTTTGGATCAAGGCAACCTAACATGTCCGCCTGCATCTTCCTCACAGACCGGCAGTTTGCCGGGGACACCCTTATCAACCCCGTCTAAGCACAATAGCCAGCCCTCGGTCCCTCAGATGTGGACAAGTAAAAGACCATTTCCTCCTAGCCATGAGAAAGCTAAGAGGTTGAATTTCACCATCTGCAAGCTCTTGGCTACAGAAATGCTGCCTTTCCGCCTGGTGGACACAGAGGATTTTCGAGACCTTATGTCCGTCGCAGTGCCCCAGTACCAGATGCCCAGTCGGCACTACTTCTCAAAGAAAGGTGTGACTGCGCTCCACCAGCATGTCGCACACAACATCACCGCTTCTTTGAGAAACTCTGTGTGTGACAGGGTGCATTTCACCACAGACACTTGGACGAGTAGGCATGGACAGGGGCGTTACATGTCGCTGACTGGGCACTGGGTAACTATGGTGACAGCAGGACAAGGGGCTGCTGTCCAAGTCTTGCCGTCCCCACGAGTTGTGCGTCAATCCTCTTTATGTCATTTTTCCTCCACTGCTTCTGCCTCCTCAACCTCCTCTCGGTCTTCCACCTGCACCCAAAGCCTGTCTGGTCATGCCACAAGCTTTCTAACTGCGCAGAAGGGATCCTGCACACCTCCTTACTATGCTGGCAGTAGGGCTCAACGTCATCAGGCGGTTTTTACATTGAAATGTCTGGGAAATGTGAGTCACACAGCTGAGGAGTTGTGGTCAGCTCTGGAGAACCAATTTCATGAATGGTTGTCTCCACTGGACCTGAAACCAGGGAAGGCCGTGTGCGACAATGCTGCAAACCTGGGTGCGGCCCTTCGCCGGGGCAATGTCACACACGTGCCTTGTATAGCTCACGTGTTGAACCTGGTTGTCCAGCAATTTTTAGCCCACTATCCCAGACTAGATGGCCTTCTGCAGAGGGCACGGTCGCTGTGTGCTCACTTCCGCCGTTCGCATCCCGCAGCTCAGCGACTTACATCTCTACAGAAGTCGTTGGGCCTGCCACTTCACCGGCTAAAATGCGATGTGCCTACCCGGTGGAATTCAACTCTGCACATGTTGCAGCGACTGTGGCAGCACCGACAAGCCCTGGTGCAATACGTTCTGACGTATAGCCTGGGCCAACGAGATTCAGAGGTGGGGCAAATCACGCTGGAGGAGTGGTCTCAGATCAGGGACCTATGCACCCTTCTGCACAGTTTTGAAATGGCGACGAAGATGTTTAGTGCTGACGATGCCATTATCAGCAGCATGACTATTCCGGTGATTTACATGCTGGAGCACATGTTAAACAGAATTCGGAGTCAGGTGGTGGCACAAGAGGAGGTGGAGGAAGTAGAGGAGGAGGAGTTGTATGCGGAAGGGCTAACATCTGCAAGGTCCAGACGGTCGGCAGCACCAGGGCGGCAGGCATGTGAGGGTGGGGGAGATGATTTTACCAGGGCGCATGGTAGCAGCCAAACTAGTGAGGAAGGTGCAGGAGCCCAGGAAGAAGTGGAGGACGAACTGATGGAAGACTCATCAGATGAGGGAGACCTTGATCACATTTCTGTTGTGCGAGGTTGGGGGGAGAGGACAGAGGAAGGAAGCATGATTGTTACCTCGCCACCAACACAACAGGGACTTGGTGCTCCTGGATGCGCAACACACATGAGTGCCTTCTTGCTGCACTACCTGCAACATGACCCTCGAATTGTGAGAATTAGAAATAATCCTGACTACTGGGTTGCCACATTGTTAGATCCCCGGTACAAAAGTAAATTTGCAGAAATTATTCCTGCCATAGAAAGGGATGCACGCATGCAGGAGTATCAGCAGAGACTGTTGCAGAATCTTACATGTGCTTTTCCACAAAATACCAGTGGTGCACGTAGTGAATCTCACAGTTCCAACTTGCCAACCGTGGTCTGTATGGAATTGTTCAATAAAGGGCCCAAAATTAAGATAACATAGATGGGAGAGGTCTCTATGAATAGGAATTCCTAAGTATTTGATACCCTGTGAGGGCCAGGCAAAGGGAAAGTTGGACTGGATGGAATCCTATATGGATTTAGGGAGGGAGACATCGAGGGCCTCAGACTTCGCTGCATTGATTTTAAAATTTTACCATGTAACAAAGTGATCTATTTCAGCCATAACAGCAGGGATGGATATATGTGATTGAGTGATATATACTAGGACATCATCAGCAAATAGAGAGCACTTGTACTCGGTGCCTCCCACCTCAATCCACCTAATATTGGGGTTATGGCGAATTGATGAGAGCAGGTGCTCCATCACTAGGATGTATAAGAGAGGGGACAGAGGACATCCCTGCCTTGTCCCATTGGTGATTGTGAAAGGTGATGAAAATGTTCTGACGCACCCCCTGGGCCTTGGGACACCCGGAGCCGGACCCTTTTTGGTGGATGCTGGTGGTTGTAGTCTTCGTGGCGGCGATCCGGTTCCGTGGCTCAGGGCGGTCAAACCAGTGGCGGAACTATTTATGTGGTTTTGATGTTTAAATGTCCGACTACGCCACCCGTGGATTGCGGTCAGAGTGAACCGCCGCTACAGGGCAGACCGCTAAGGCTGGTGTTGTGGGTGCAGCAGAGCGTAGCATAACTCCCCACGGGAGGAGTATAGCCTCAGGGCAGTGTATGCGGAGGATGGGGGTGATGGTGCAGGGCAGCAGCAGTAACGACACGGAGTCAGTGATGCAGTTCAGGGCCTTTACTCACAGTTCTTATTATCCAGACCACGTCTGCAGGTAACGGCTGCCCACGTCGTACTGTGCTCACCAGGTGAGGGGCTCAGACAACTCCCAGATAACTTTGGAGCGCTTCACAGGACCCCCTTTGTGTGTCCTTTGTCTGGCCTTTCTTACCAACACTTCTGTCCGGCTGCCTCGGGCCTCCTCTTGGTAAACTTGGCGCCAGTTTCCCTGACCCTATGTGGTGCCTTCCTAGCGGGTGGAGCAAGGGGCTGCGCCACATAAAATGTCAGAGCCTCCGGTTTCTAGCTGAGGGTCGTTTCCTGCCTCCACTAGTTCGGGGACCGGTCTCCCCCTTTGGCCTGACCCCTCCACGCAGGTGGATTCGGGCGTGCGGTGGCGACTCGCCCGTCCGCACCCCTGGGATCCCTTCATTCCTCGTTCCTGGAGTCTTCTCCGCTCCTCTTCCTTCCTTCTCCCTCTTGCAGGCCTGGGCCTCTGTTACTAGGCCCGCCTCCGGAGCAGAGCTCATGCAGAGCCCCTGCTCCCTGCCACTTCTGCTCAGACTTCTCTGCACTGAACTAAGATGGTGCCCACCTTTTATACTCCCTTCTCAATGCACCCAGGAACTGCTTCCTCCCTGCTCCTGCACTGCAGGGTTCCCCTTCCTCAGTGTTCCCTCCCCCCACTCCAGCCAGGGACAGGGACTGTCGTGCCCATCTCAGGGGCATATTGGTCGCCCTGCCCCACGGCAATGTGGTGTAATGCATGCAGGTGTCGGGTCCTGATCCACACTCCATCCTTATCTGAGAGTGAGATATCACACCTCTGGGTGAGGTGCAATACGTCTGTAGCAACCGAGCCCTCGGTGCTACAGTTCCATTTATCTTCAGCCTAGGTGACGTATTGTGATATAGGGCCGTGATTTTGGCTATAAAAGGGTCCCCTAGACCCCTACCCCAAGCTTTTTAAGAGAATCATATATGGCGTGCCAGGAGACTCTATGGAATGCTTTCTCAGCATCCAACGAGAGTATCTACTTACAAATTTTTAACTGCATCTAGCCCAGGAAATACTTTGTGCCTAGTAGCAGTGTCTGCTAGTCAGCGGATTATCCCGGCTGTTAAGCAAGCTACACCACCTGTAGTTTGGACACTTAATTTTTTCAAAGGAAATGCTTCGGGACCACGGGATACTTAGTGAAGAGCATCAGGAGGCACCCCAAGGCATAGGGGCTGGGACTGGCACTAGGATGCCTTGCGGTGGACAGCCGAGCTCGATCCTTATAAAAGCTTTTTAACTGCAGCAGCTTTAGTGGACGCTACTGGAGCTGGAATTACGCGGCTGCTGGCATGAGACTTGCCCTCCAATAGATCCTTGTAAATGGATTTAAAGTGTATTCATTCAAATTAGAGGGACAATTTAAATTAAAAAGCTTAGAGCTGCCTCCACCACAGGGGGGCTCTCTCGACCCACCAGCGGACAGGCACCAGTATTGGGAGAGGGGGGCTGGCCGTCAGGGTTCACCGCGGCTCTGGCACAAACCCGGCGACACGGAGGTGGCACGGGCAGGAGCGGACTGGCCGTCTCGGCTTCTCACTTTTTGGATTTTAGAAGGGCATGACATGCCTATATCTGTGTCCCCCCCTCCTTTTACTCCTCCACCTCTTTTCTTTTCGCATGACTATATGTACTTGTCACTTTTCCATGTGTTAGTTGTGTCTTCTGAGCAGTTTGTCAGCTTTTGGACACCTTTGAAGGTGTTTTCTATGTGTTTCTATGTGTTTTTGTTTGCCTGCCATTGGTTTTAACGGTGTTCGAAGGTGTTCGACGAACAGTTCGACGAACAGTTCGACGAACACACGGGTGTTCGACGAACCGAACCGAACTCGAACACTACGGGGGTGGCTCAACACTAGCACCTAGGTAATAGCGACCATAATATTATCGACTTCAAAATGCCCTTCAGTAGGGTTATCAATAAGGGAACAACAAAAACATTGAACTTTAGGAGGGCGAAGTTTGATCAGCTGAAAGAAAGCCTTCAACTTATTGACTGGGACAAAGTTCTTAATCAAAGGAATACGAATAGTAAATGGGAAACCTTCAAAAGAATTCTGAATACTCAGTGCGAGAGATATATACCATATGGGAATAAAAGGGCCAGAAATAAGAGGAAACCAATATGGTTGAACAAGAACGTAAAAGGGGCATTAAATGGCAAAAAAGAGGCATTCAAGAGATTAAAACAGGAAAACAGCAAGGAGGCACTAATGTGTTACAAGGAAAAAACGAGAACCTGTAAAAAACAAATAAAAATAGCGAAGGAGGAAACAGAGAGACGTATTGCTAGGGAAAGTAGATCAAATCCCAAACTGTTCTTTACGTATATAAATAGTAAAAGGATTAAATCGGATAATATTGGACCGATAAAAAGTGAGGAAGGCAAAATCATAGAGAAAGATGAGGATCAAGCTAATCTATTAAATATTTTTTTTTCGACAACTTTCACAAAGGAAATCGAACTAACAGGAGAAATGAGAAGTGACAAACTTAATCCTCCACTAAGTATGACAAATCTAACCCAAGCTGGGGTACAGAAACGCCTCAGTAACATTAAAATAAACAAATCACCAGGACCTGATGGCATACACCCACGGGTACTAAGGGAACTAAGTAATGTGATAGACAGACCGTTATATTGTATTATACTGTAGCTCTTATTCATTCTCGCCTGGACTACTGCAACTCTCTACTAATCGGTCTCCCTCTTTCTAAACTTTCCCATCTCCAATCTGTCCTTAACGCAGCAGCCAGGATCATTTTCCTCTCCAACTGCTACACCGATGCCTGTTCCCTATGCCCATCCAATACAGAGTTCAATATAAACTTATCACGCTTACTCACAATGTGCTCCATGCTTCAGCACCGCCCTACATTTCCTCCCTCGTCGCAGTCTACCACCCTACCCGTGCCCTCGGTTCTGCCAATGACTTTAAACTAAAATCCTCCATAATCCGAACTTCCCACTCTCGTCTCCAAGATTTCTCATGTGCTGCACCAATTCTTTGGAATGCACTACCCAGGACAATTCGATTAATTCCCAATACCCACAGTTTTAAGCGTGCACTAAAAACCCATTTCTTTATACTGGCCTATTGCCTCAATATACTTATCTAACTGTCCTAGTTTAGCACATATTAAAATTTTCTTCAAATTCATGTTCATACCATTCATGCACTTAATAGTCTGTAATGTACACGTACTGGCTGGCGAACAGTTCATGTAGTGTTATGTACATACCCTATTTAGTATATTATGGCTATATTATATAACATATGTACATGATACCTTTTGTGTCCCCCCTATGTCCTCATAGACTGTAAGCTTGCGAGCAGGGCCCTCACTCCTTTTGATATGAGTTATGCTTATTCTGTAACGTCTGTATTGTCTGTATAAGTCCCCCCTAAAATTGTAAAGTGCTGCGGAACATGTTGGCGCTATAAAAATAAAAATTATTATTATTATTATTATATCTTATATTTAAGGACTCTGTTGAGACTGGGTCTGTGCCACTTGATTGGCGACAGGCGAATGTAGTGCCAATATTCAAAAAGGGAGCGAAAAGTGACGCCGGAAACTATCGGCCGGTGAGTCTGACGTCCGTTGTGGGCAAAATTTTTGAAAGCTTCATTAAAGAGGCAATTACGGAGCATCTTGATGCTAATAATCTTTTAATCCCGAACCAACATGGATTCATGAGGAATCGCTCCTGCCAAACAAACCTGATTGACTTCTACGAGGAGGTTAGCTCTCGAGTAGATCAGGGGGAACGAGTGGATGTCGTGTATCTCGACTTCTCAAAAGCGTTCGATAGCGTGCCACATAATAGGTTGGTATACAAAATGAGAATGATGGGGCTGGGGGAAAATGTCTGCAAGTGGGTAGCTAACTGGCTAAAGGATAGAAGGCAGAGTGTGGTTATAAATGGAATATACTCAGATTGGGTAAGCGTCACTAGTGGGGTACCAGAGGGGTCTGTACTAGGCCCAATGTTATTTAATATCTTTATTAACGACATAGTCAACGGGATAAATAGTAAAATATCAATATTTGCAGATGACACAAAGTTATGTAAAACAATTAATACAAAAGAGGACAGTGCAGACCTACAGAGGGATTTGGATAAGCTGGGTAGGTGGAGAATTAAATGGCAAATGAGGTTTAACGAGGAGAAATGCAAGGTCATACATATGGGAAGGAAAAATGGAAGTCACCAGTACTCACTGAATGGGAAATCATTGGGGAATTCAGAGATGGAGAAGGACTTGGGCAACTTGATTGATAGCAAACTAAATTGGAGTGCCCAAAGTCAGGCCGCTGCTGTAAGGGCAAACAGGGTAATGGGATGTATCAGAAGAGGTATAGCTGCAAAGGATGAGAACATTGTTCTTCCACTGTACAAAGCACTGGTCAGACCACACTTGGAATACTGTGCTCAGTTATGGGCCCCAATATATAGAAAGGATATAAATGAGCTTGAAAAGGTACAAAGGAGGGCAACAAAATTAATAAAGGGAATGGAGGGACTGCAATACCCAGAGAGGTTGGCAAAACTAGAACTATTCAGCCTGGAAAAGAGAAGGTTGAGGGGGGACATAATAAATGTGTATAAATATGTTAGGGGACAGTATAGAGATCTTGCCCGGGATTTGTTCAAAAGGAGGGATATTACGGTAACAAGAGGGCACTCAGTAAGACTGGAAGAGAAAAGGTTTCAGCACCAGCATAGGAAGGGGTTCTTTACGGTAAGAGCAGTGAGAATATGGAATTCACTGAGTGAGGAGACGGTAATGTCGGATTCACTACACCAGTTCAAGCGGGGTCTGGATGCATTTCTAGATACCAGGCAGATTTCAGCATATACTTAAAAATTTAAATAAAATAGTAGGTTGATACAGGGATTTATTCTGACTGCTGGTTTCAGAGTCGGGAGGGAATTTTTCCTCAGGTGAAGATTGGCCAAATCATTTGGGGTTTTTGCCCTCCTCTGGATCAACTTTAGCAATTACAGAACTAACAGGTCGAACTTGATGGACGCAAGTCTTTATTCGGCTTTACAAACTATGTTACTATGTTACTATGTTTATCTGGGAGTTGTCTGAGCCCCTCACCTGGTGAGCACAGTACGACGTGGGCAGCCGTTACCTGCAGAAGTGGTCTGGATAATAAGAACTGTGAGTAAAGGCCCTGGACTGCATCACTGACTCCGTGTCGTAACTGCCGCTGCCCTGCACCATCACCCCCATCCTCCGCATACACTGCCCTGAGGCTATACTCCTCCCGTGGGGAGTTATGCTACGCTCTGCTGCACCCACAACACCAGCCTCAGCGGTCTGCCCTGGAGCGGCGGTTCACTCTGACCACAATCCACGGGTGGCGTAGTCGGACATTTAAACATCAAAACCACATAAATAGTTCCGCCACTGGTTTGACCGCCCTGAGCCACGGAACCGGGTCGCCGCCACGGAGACTACAACCACCAGCATCCACCAAAAAGGGTCCGGCTCCGGGTGTCCCAAGGCCCAGGGGGCGCGTCAGAACATTTTCATCACCTTTCATAATCACCAATGGGACAAGGCAGGGATGTCCTCTGTCCCCTCTCTTATACATCCTAGTGACGGAGCACCTGCTCTCATCAATTCGCCATAACCCCAATATTAGGTGGATTGAGGTGGGAGGCATCGAGTACAAGTGCTCTCTATTTGCTGATGATGTCCTAGTATTAATCACTCAATCACATATATCCATCCCTGCTGTTATGGCTGAAATAGATCACTTTGTTACATGGTCAAATTTTAAAATCAATGCAGCGAAGTCTGAGGCCCTCGATGTCTCCCTCCCCAAATCCATACAGGATTCCATCCAGTCCAACTTTCCCATTGCCTGGCCCTCACAGGTTATCAAATACTTAGGAATTCCTATTCATAGAGACCTCTCCCGTCTATGTTATCTTAATTTTGGGCCCTTTATTGAACAACTCCATACAGACCACGGTTGGCAAGTTAGAACTGTAAGATTCACTACGTGAACCACTGGTGTTTTGTGGAAAAGCACATGTACACTGTGTTCCAAATTATTATGCAAAAAGTGTTTAGGAGTGATAAGGGAAGAATTTATTTGTCAGTTGATGGTGATGTGTGTCAGGGCTCTTTATATCACTGTAAGCAATTGCAGACACCTGTGCTAATTAGTTTGGCAGGTGTGTCCAATGAAAGGCAAGACTACTTAAGAAGGCTGTCCCACATTATTAAGCAGCCTACATTTTCTGCCAAAATGGGAAAGAAAAAGGATGTGTCGGCTGCTGAGAAGCAACAAATTGTGGAGTGTTTAGGTCAAGGCATGACTACAATCAACATTGTGCGATGATCAGAATGAAGTGTCTTGGCAATCAAGAAGTATGTAGCTGATTCACAGTACACACGTGTGCGTGCTGATAAGGGCAAATTGAGGACTCTTTCCTACAGGCAATTACGTCAGGTTAAAAGAGCAGCGGCAAAAAAGCCTTGTCATAGCAGCAGACAAGTTTTTGAAGCTGCTGGTGCCTCCAACGTCCCCCGAACAACAAGATGCAGGGTCCTTCAGAGGTTTGCAGCTGTGCGTTCGCCATCCTGTCGACCTCCTCTATCCACTGCACACAAGCAGAAACGGCTCCAGTGGGCCAAACAATACATGAAGACTGATTTCCAAACTGTTTTGTTCACGGATGAGTGCCGTGCAACGCTCGATGGTCCAGATGGATGGAGTGGAGGATGGCTGGTTGATGGACACCCCACGCAAACACGGCTACAGCGCCAACAAGGAGGAGGTGGAGTAATGTTTTGGGCTGGAATCATGGGGAGAGAGATTGTCGGCCCCTTTAGGATCCCTGAAGGGGTAAAGATGAACTCCATAATGTATGTGGATTTTCTCAAACAGCACTTCCTGCCATGGTTCAAGAAGAAGAACCGTGTATTCCACAGCAAGATCATTTTCATGCATGATAGTGCACCGTCTCATGCTGCACATAAACATCTGCATCTCTGGCTGATATGGGCATAAAAGGGGACAAACTTATGGTGTGACCCCCCATGCTCCCCTGACCTCTACCCCATTCAGAACCTCTGGAGCATCATCAAAAGGAGTGTCTATGATGGCAGGAGGCAGTTCACATCTAAGCAACAGCTCTGGGAGGGTATTCTGTCCTCATGCAAAACAATTGAAGCAGAAACCATCCAAAACCTGACAAATTCAATGGACGAGAGAGTTCAGAAGCTCCTTTCGAACAAGGGGTCCTATGTGCAAATATAACATCACCTAGTATAAAGTTTTGAGTTGAAAACTGTTTCATTTCAGTTTCTAATAACCTGCTAATGCTTATAATTTCAAAAATGACTATTTTTTGGTCTTTATTAAAATGAAAAGGTTGATCGAAGAGTGTGGGGGATCTAAGAGTGTGGCAACCCAGTAGTCAGGATTACTTCGAATTCTGACAATCTGAGGGTCATGTTGCAGGTAGTGCAGCAAGAAGGCACTTATGTGTCTTGCACATCTCGGAGCCCCAAAATTATTTTCCGGGCTAGATGCAGCTAAAAATTATTATTAATTTTAAATCTGGTGGAGCTTAGTATAGATGGCCTAATAGAATCAGTACTGCACACTGCTACAAAGCCCAAATTATTTTCCAGCCAAGATACAGATAAACATGATTAGTAATTTTAAATCTGGTGGAGCTTAGTATAGATGGCCTAATAGAATCAGTGCTGCACACTGCTACAAAGCCCAAATTATTTTCCAGCCAAGATACAGATAATCATGATTAGTAATTTTAAATCTGGTGGAGCTTAGTATAGATGGCCTAATAGAATCAGTACTGCACACTGCTACAAAGCCCAAATTATTTTCCAGCCAAGATACAGATAAACATGATTAGTAATTTGAAAGCTTAAAATGGTTGGTGAGGTGATTTTAACCAATCATCAAGCTTTTACTCTCCCCAGGATGACACAGGGGTAGAAAAGTCGTTTCGGATCCATGATTTGTTCATCTTTATGAACGTGAGTCTGTCTACATTATGAGTGGAGAGCCGCGTGCGCTTATCTGTCAGCACACCACCAGCAGCGCTAAACACACGTTCAGACAGAACGCTGGCTGCGGGGCATGACAATATCTCCAAGGCGTAAGTGGCTAGCTCCGGCCATTTATCCAGATTGGAAGCCCAAAAAGAGCAAGGGTCCAGTGACACAGTCATGGCTTCAATGTTTACTTGGAGATACTCCTGTACCATCGTCTCTAGGCGTTGACTATGTGTCAGACTTCTTGTCTCCTGTGGCCTTGCAAAGGATGGGCTAAAAAAGTGGTGAAATGATTCCGCAAAATTGATGTTACCAGCAGATACTGTGTTTCTGTTACGGTTAGAGTGCTGAACACTCGACGGTCCCACGGTTGGCAAGTTGGGACTGTGAGATTCACTACGTGCACCACTGGTGTTTTGTGGAAAAGCACATGTAAGATTCTGCAACAGTCTCTGCTGATACTCCTGCATGCGTGCATCCCTTTCTATGGCAGGAATAATTTCTGCAAATTTACTTTTGCACCGGGGATCTAACAGTGTGGCAACCCAGTAGTCAGGATTATTTCTAATTCTCACAATTCGAGGGTCATGTTGCAAGTAGTGCAGCAAGAAGGCACTCATGTGTCTTGCACATCCAGGAGCACCAAGTCCCTGTTGTGTTGGTGGCGAGGTAACAATCATGCTTCCTTCCTCTGTCCTCTCCCCCCAACCTCGCACAACAGAAATGTGATCAAGGTCTACCTCATCTGATGAGTCTTCCATCAGTTCGTCCTCCACTTCTTCCTGGGCTCCTGCACCTTCCTCACTAGTTTGGCTGCTACTATGCGCCCTGGTAAAACCATCTCCCCCACCCTCACATGCCTGCCGCCTTGGTGCTGCTGACCGTCTGGACCTTGCAGATGTTAGCCCTTCCGCATACAACTCCTCCTCCTCTACTTCCTCCACCTCCTCTTGTGCCACCACCTGACTCCGAATTCTGTTTAACATGTGCTCCAGCATGTAAATCACCGGAATAGTCATGCTGATAATGGCATCGTCAGCACTAAACATCTTCGTCGCCATTTCAAAACTGTGCAGAAGGATGCATAGGTCCCTGATCTGAGACCACTCCTCCACCGTAATTTACCCCACCTCTGGATCTCGTTGGCCCAGGCTATACGTCAGAACGTATTGCACCAGGGCTTGTCGGTGCTGCCACAGTCGCTGCAACATGTGCAGAGTTGAATTCCACCAGGTAGGCACATCGTATTTTAGCTGGTGAAGTGGCAGGCCCAACGACTTCTGTAGAGATGTAAGTCGCTGAGCTGCGGGATGCGAACAGCGGAAGTGAGCACACAGCGACCGTGCCCTCTGCAGAAGGCCATCTAGTCCGGGATAGTGGGCTAAAAATTGCTGGACAACCAGGTTCAACACGTGAGCCATACAAGGCACGTGTGTGACATTGCCCCGGCGAAGGGCCACACCCAGGTTTGCAGCATTGTCGCACACAGCCTTCCCTAGTTTCAGGCCCAGTGGAGACAACCATTCATGAAATTGGTTCTCCAGAGCTGACCACAACTCCTCAGCTGTGTGACTCACATTTCCCAGACATTTCAAAGTAAAAACCGCCTGATGACGTTGAGCCCTACTGCCAGCATAGTAAGGAGGTGTGCAGGATCCCTTCTGCGCAGTTAGAAAGCTTGTGGCATGACCAGACAGGCTTTGGGTGCAGGTGGAGGACCGAGAGGAGGTTGAGGAGGCAGAAGCAGTGGAGGAACTTTGAGATAAAGAGGATTGACGCACAACTCGTGGGGACGGCAAGACTTGGACAGCAGCCACTTGTCCTGCTGTCACCATAGTTACCCAGTGCCCAGTCAGCGACATGTAACGCCCCTGTCCATGCCTACTCGTCCAAGTGTCTGTGGTGAAATGCACCCTGTCACAAATAGAGTTTCTCAAAGAAGCAGTGATGTTGTGTGCGACATGCTGGTGGAGCGCAGGCACACCTTTCTTTGAGAAGTAGTGCCGACTGGGCATCTGGTACTGGGGCACTGCGACGGACATAAGGTCTCGAAAATCCTCTGTGTCCACCAGGCGGAAAGGCAGCATTTCTGTAGCCAAGAGCTTGCAGATGGTGAAATTCAACCTCTTAGCTTTCTCATGGCTAGGAGGAAATGGTCTTTTACTTGTCCACATCTGAGGGACCGAGGGCTGGCTGTTGTGCTTAGACAGGGTTGATAAGGGTGTCCCCGGCAAACTGCCGGTCTGTGAGGAAGATGCAGGCGGACATGTTAGGTTGCCTTGATCCAAAGGTGGTGCTATCGATGTCGGACAGCGCTCAACACCAGCTGGTGTTACCACCTCCAAAGAAAATGATGACCTGCCAATCACGCTGGCTGCGGCGGGTAAAGAGGTGGCAGGTCTGCGTCCCAAAACAAGTGTGACTGCTGTCCCCCCAGTCACAGAGGATGAAGAGGCCGCGGATGCACAAGATGTGGCAGACGGTGGTTGGCCCGGCCGGCTAGGCCGCATTGTAGCACAGTGAGCTTCCCACTGCAACTTATGCTTCATGTCCATGTGCCGGTTCATGCATGAAGTACTCAAACTATGTATTTTTTGGCCTCTACTTAGCTTTTGCTGACAAATGTTACAGATAACACGAGTTGGGTCATCTTTATCGATCTGAAAAAATGCCCAGGCTATGCAAGGCTTAGCACCCATGCGAACTGAAGAGCCACCACGACTTGTGGTGAGAGGCAGAGTTGTGTTTGAGGATGCAGTTGTTGACGTGCTTCCAGTACTACGTCTCTGTCCAGGAAGGCGCAACCTGACCTCGTCGTCACTAGCATTCTCCTTCACCTCCTCTGCTGACCTCATCTCTTGGCTGACTGTGGGTTGACAGTAAGTGGGATCTCCAACCTCATCATCATCACCCTGTGTGTTATCACACCCGTCGTGTTCAGAGCCAACCTGTTCCTGCCCTGACAAAAAACTAAAGTTGTCGCTCCAATCAGGTATTTGAGTCTCATCATCGTCTTCCTCATTGTCTCCACCAACAGGAGTTACAGTTTGGGAATGAGGGTCTACATTATGGTCAGAACCTTCTGCGTCTGGTCCTGGATCCGACTCATAAAGATTCTGGGCATCAGTGCAGATCATTTCCTCGCCTGGATTCACAGAAGCGCTGGAGCCGACCTCTGATTCCCAGGCTATAGTATGAGTAAACAGCTCTGCAGACTCAACCATCTGTTCTACCTCATACTCAGACGGGCAGCTGGAGATTTGGGAGCTGTGAGGAAGCAAGTGCGATTGGGGTGACACCTCTGAGGACTGGAATATTTGTGATGTTGAAGTTGATGTGGAGGAGAGCCCACTTAAAGGAGCACTTGATATCCGTTGAAGTACCTGCTGTTTTTGTGCCTCATCTGGAATTTGTAGCGATTGGCGTGGCCGCAAGAAAGGGATCTTATCACATTGTCCGCTAAAAGAAGTAGACATTTTAGTTTGGCTGGAAGATGGTCTTTCTTCTGCAGATGTTACTGTTGCTTTAACACCTACCCACGGACACAACCTTTTTTTCCCCTTCCCAACACGCCTATTCCCCTTTCCACCAGCAGCAGGCCTTTTTCCACTCATTTTGGTGGTTAACTAATTCACAACTCTGGAGTTGTTTGCATAAAAAAACAATGGATGGGAACCGAGCAGAGCTAAGTGGCCAAACTGTGGTATTAGGCCAAAACTATTGGCTGGGTTAGATGCAGGAAAAAATTATGTTCAATTTGCAACCTGATGGAGGTCAGTATAGATGGACTAATAGACCAAGTCCCACACACTGCTAGAAGCCCAAATATTTTTTCAGAGCTAGATGAAGAAAAAAATTATATTCAATTTGCAACCTGATGGAGGTCAGTATAGATGGACTAATAGAACAAGTCTCACACACTGATAGAAGCCCAAATATTTTTTCAGAGCTAGATGCAGATAAAAATTATTTTTAATTTGCAACCTGATGGAGGTCAGTATAGATGAACTAATAGACCAAGTCCCACACACTGCTAGAAGCTCAAATATTTTTTCAGAGCTAGATGCAGAAAAAAATTATATTCAATTTGCAACCTGGTGGAGGTCAGTATAGATGGACTAATAGAACAAGTCCCACACACTGCTAGAAGCCCAAATATTTTTTCAGAGCTAGATGCAGATAAAAATTATTTTTAATTTGCAACCTGATGGAGGTCAGTATAGATGGACTAATAGAACAAGTCCCACACACTGCTAGAAGCCCAAATATTTTTCCAGAGCTAGATGCAGAAAAAAATTATATTCAATTTGCAACCTGATGGAGGTCAGTATAGATGGACTAATAGACCAAGTCCCACACACTGCTAGAAGCCCAAATATTTTTTCAGAGCTAGATGCAGATAAAAATTATTTTTAATTTGCAACCTGATGGAGGTCAGTATAGATGGACTAATAGACCAAGTCCCACACACTGCTAGAAGCCCAAATATTTTTTCAGAGCTAGATGCAGATAAAAATTATTTTTAATTTGCAACCTGATGGAGGTCAGTATAGATGGACAAATAGACCAAGTCCCACACACTGCTAGAAGCCCAAATATTTTTTCAGAGCTAGATGCAGATAAAAATTATTTTTAATTTGCAACCTGATGGAGGTCAGTATAGATGGACTAATAGACCAAGTCCCACACACTGCTAGAAGCCCAAATATTTTTTCAGAGCTAGATGCAGATAAAAATTATTTTTAATTTGCAACCTGATGGAGGTCAGTACAGATGGACTAATAGACCAAGTCCCACACACTGCTAGAAGCCCAAATATTTTTTCAGAGCTAGATGCAGAAAAAAATTATATTGAATTTGCAACCTGATGGAGGTCAGTATAGATGGACTAATAGACCAAGTCCCACACACTGCTAGAAGCCCAATTTTTTTTTCAGAGCTAGATGTAGAAAAAAATTATATTCAATTTGCAACCTGGTGGAGTTCAGTATAGATGGACTAATAGACCAAGTCCCACACACTGCTAGAAGCCCAAATATTTTTTCAGAGCTAGATGCAGAAAAAAATTATATTGAATTTGCAACCTGATGGAGGTCAGTATAGATGGACTAATAGAATGATGCTATGCCCAAAAGGTTTTACTTCACTAGGTGTAGTAAAAAAATTGGTATTCTATACACAGGTGGTGTAGCTTGCAACACAGATAGGCTACTCCACTGACTAACACACTCTGCAATAGGCCAAAAAGGATTAGCTTTGCTAGATTTAGCCAAATGCTGTGAAAAAAACATGCACAGCACTGGCACAGACCTGCCTGGCAAAAACTGATAGAAACTGATGTAACTTAGTCCTGAAAAGGACTGCAATTACAATTAGTCTTTACCCCCATCCTATCTATTTAAGAGCCCAGACCTGCCTGATAAACGTCGTAGGAAATGCTGTAACCTAGTCCTGAAAAGGACTGCAATCACAACTATTCCCTACTCCCAAGCTATCTGTAGATTTGTGCGAAAATTGGCATGAAATTAACAAGGTATAGCGCACACAGCAACAGCGGTGCCGTCTAACACGCAGCTGCAGCAGTGAGAAAATGGTGGCGACGGGGAAAATGGCTGGGTCTTATAGGGCAAGGACATGTGACATACACTGCCAATCACACATGCCCTTGCTTGTGTGAAAAAAAGCACTTCGCTCCGTGTGTGCGCTGCTGATAGGCTGACAGATTGCACCTCCCCACTGTAAATGCGGGAAAGAGAAAAAAAAATGGAGATCTTCATTATTCCTGCAGAGATCCATCCCCTGCCCCTCCCCCCGCCCCGCTGTACACTCAAACTGCGTATTAACATTAATTTTCATCATTACTGAGAAAAAATCCAGTTATGATTTTGGTGCACGAACAGTTATCGAACATAACCTCGAACAGCCGAATTTTTTTCAAATCGTTCGTGTTCGCCGAACGGCTCGAACACCGCCCAAAACAGCTCGAATTTGGGATTGGTGAACAGTTCGAGTCGAACAACGCTCATCTCTAAACCCCATGAACCTTCACAATCTCATTTATGAAAACCTGAGCAAGTGTTTTGGCATTTGGAAGTGCAGGTAATGCGACTAAGTGAACCATTTTACTGAACCTATCTACTACCACCAAAACCACAGTTTTGCCTGGAGAAACCGGTAGGTCACTAATAATATCCATGGACAAGTGTGTCCATGGCCTACTATGGATAGGTAGCGGGAAAAAAGTACCAGACAGATGGGTATGTGAAACCTTAGAACGTGCGCAAATACTACAAGCAGATACGTGTTCAATCACATCCCGATGTAACCCCGACCACAATAAACGACGAAAAAGGAGGTGCGCGGTTGCCTTACCACCTGGATGACCAGCAAGCACAGAGTTATGATGTTCTTTAATAACCTTACGGTGCAGATTGGATGGTACAAATAACCTTCCTGGAGGGCAGGAGGCAGAAGCGTCCCCCTTAGCCTCCGACACATCACCCTCCAGTTCAGGATATAATGCCGAAATGACTAACCCCTTCTGTAATGTAGGGGAAGGGTTCTCATAGTCACCACCACCAAGGAAGCTCCAGGACAAAGCATCAGCTTTTACATTTTTAACCCCTGGACGAAAAGTGACAATAAAATTGAACCTAGTAAAAAACAGGGACCATCTGGCTTGCCTAGGGTTGAGACGTTTAGCTGATTGGAGATATGACAGGTTCTTATGGTCAGTAATAACAGTAATAAAAATTCCCTATTACCCACGTCAAAATTTCTCTCAGCCGAAGACAATTTTTAAGAAAAGAAGGCGCATGGACGCCATTTCCAGGGGACGAAGCCTGAGACAACACAAACCCAACCCCCACATCTGATGCATCAACCTCCACAATAAAGGGTTGGGAAACATCAGGTTGACTGAGTATAGGTGCACTGGCAAAATAATTCTTTAAGGAAGAAAAAGCCCTGAGGGAGGTCTCTGACCATTTGGAAAAATCAGACCCCTTCTTAGTCATGTCAATAAGGGGTTTTACAATTATTGAGTAATTTTGGATGAATTTCCGGTAAAAATTAGTAAAGTCCAGAAAACATTGTAAAGCCTTCAGGTTCTCAAGGACTGCATGGATCTTCTCCGGAAAACCCAAAGATGACAACAAGTACCCCAAGAACTGCACTTCCTGAACGGCGAAAACATAGTTTTCCAGTTTGGCATAGAGTTTGTTATTCCTTAATATCTGGAGCACCTCTTTAACATGCCCCGATGTGTGTCAAAATCAGGTGAATAAACCAAAATATCGTCCAGGTAGACCACCACAAACCTCCCCACCAAAGGATGGAAAAAATCATTTATGAAATGCTGGAATACCGCAGGTGCATTGGTTAAACCGAAAGGCATAACCAGACTTTTGATATGCCCCTCAGGGGTATTGAACACTGTTTTCCATTTGTCCCCTTCTCTGATTCTAACCAGAATGTAGGCTCCCCTTAAATCCAACTTGAAGAATATCTTAGCTCCTACAATCTGGCTGAACAAATCAGGAATCAGAGGAAAAGGGTATGAGTCGGATGGTAATTTGATTTAATTACCGGAAATCTAAAAAGGGACGTAGACCGCCATCTTTTTTCTTCACAAAGAAGAACCCAGTCGCCACAGGCAAAGATGAGGGCTTAATGTGTCCCTTCTCCAGACTTTCCGCAATGAAATCCTTCATGGCTTGTCTCTCAGGGCCAGAAAGACTATACAGTCTGGACTTCGGTAGTTTAGCTCTGGGGGTCAGGTTAATAGAACAGTCATTTGCAAGATGAGGAGGCAATTCCTGACACCCCTCTCAGAAAAAACGTCCTCAAAACCAGACAGAAAAGCAGGTAATATTTCCATAGAGACAGTAGCAAGGGAAATATCTAAACAGTTCTCATGGCAGTAATCTCCCCATTCAATGATCTCCATGGCTTGCCAAACCAACAACGGAATATGTTTCAATAGCCACGGAAGACCCAATACAATTGGTGTGGGAAGATTGTCCAGGACATAGCAAGGGATTATTTCACAATCAACTGACCCCTCAGTTTTACATTATGTACAATCTGAGTAAATGCTTTCTGTGCAAGTGGCGCCGAGTCGATGGTGAAGATGGAAATAGGTTTAGCTAAAGTACAGCAATCAAGACCATTAGTTTTCACAAACTCAGCATCAACCATGCTGACTCTGGCTCCACTATCAACAAGCACAGAAATTTTCTCGGTTTTGTTCTCTAGCACCACCTCTGCTGTCAGGACAAAGCGGAAAATGCGGGTTGGCAACAAATGCACCTCTTACTGATCCAACTCCAGAATCGAGTCTCCTTATGTTTAGGAATTGAAGGACAGGTCCCAATAAAATGTGCCTTTTTCCCACAAAAAAAAACATACACCTTTTTTCTTGCGAATCTCCAGGGAAATGTATGATGCAAAGGCATCCCCCAACTGCATGGGTTCCTCCACCTTCCCCAGGACTGGCTCACCACTAGACCACTCCCCCGGCAGAGGTACATAACCCCGACAAGAAGGCCCCGGAGAAGGTGGTCTTACCCGTCTATCTTGAAGGCGTCTATCAAGACGTATGGCCAACGACATGGCAGCCTCCAAGGGCTGAGGGGTTTCATATACTGCCAAGGCATCTTTCAACCTTTCAGAAAGACCCTCACAAAATTGGCTTCTAAGGGCTTAGTCATTCCATTTAGAATCCGTTGCCCATGTACGGAATTCAGAACTGTACGTCTCCACTGACCGATTCCCCTGCTGAAGTTGATGTAGCCTAGACTTAGCCAAGGCGACTCAGTCAGGGTCATTACAGATGAGGGCCAGAGCCCCAAAAAATCCATCTACAGATGTCACACAAGGTGTGGGAAAGACTTAGTGCAACACAAAGGGAAGAGGGAAAGGGAGCCCAGACTCTAGGGAAAGGGAGGAAGTGGAGACCTCCTAGGTTGATATAGCGTCACACTGTCTCCCCTAACATCCCTGTATTGGCTCTTCTCCAATCGCCACATGTGTGCCTCGCCCCGTCTTTCCCTGGCATATAGCTAAGACTAGGGAAGGGAGGAGATGAGCACTAGTCAATCTCCACTAAACACTATGGACAACAGAGGTGGACAAAGAGGGGGAAATAGCTTAGCTTTAGATGAACTCCAGACAAATGCACACACATCCTCTAGCTCCAGAGAGGACAAAGTACTTCTCTTGCTAAAGCCTTCACAAGCAGAAATGAATATTGCCGGCTCCTCCCTCTGAAACACAGCAGATATTTATACACCCAGACAGGGTGTCAACTAGCCAGAGGAAGGCAGCCACTGGGTCCTAGAGACAGCCTCTTGCAACCAACAGCAGGGCGACTATCTGTCACTTCTGACACACCCATGACAACAGATTGGAGACAAACCAAAACCTGCGGTAAAGAAAACGCCCACGATTGAGGATCTCACTCCAGTAGAGAGATCACAATTCCAACCCATTGTTCCTCATTTCCGGAGGAGTAGGGACGAAGTTTGAAATACAGTTTGCAGGCCTCTTTGAATACAAAAAACTTGTCCCTACCTCCTGAAAATCAGTCTGGGAGGGCAACCTTGGGTTCATGCTGGACAGGCCTACCTGCAGAAACCCCCACATTAGCAACCTGTTGCCGCTGATGCTGTTGCTGCACCTCACAGCGGAGGTCATTCACCTCCAGAAATAGACTGCACAGCTGCTCTGCGAGCTCTGCAACTGAAACCATACTAAGGGAGAAAAGAAAAAAAAAATCCACTTCCAAAAAACACATACAAAAAAAAAACCTAAACCCAAAGTGTCAGTTTTTTTTTCTTTTCAAAATGGACACGGCCGGCGATAATGTCACGCAAGGTGTAGGAAAGACTAAGTGACACAAAGGGAAGGAGGAAAGAGGGCCCAGATACTAGGGAAAGGGGGGAGTGGAGACCTCCTAGGCTGTCCTGATATCTCCCTGACTCCCCTAAACGTCCTTATATTGGTCCCGCACCAATCGCCGCACAGGAATCTCGCCCTGTCTTTCACTAACGTTTGGCCTTGGCTAGGAAAGGGGGGATGAGCGCTAGTCAATCCCCGCTAGCAACTAAAGACAACAAGGGGGAACAAACAAGCGAAAATAGCTTAGCTTTAGTCGACTCCAGACAGATGCACGCACATCCTCTATCTCCAGAGTGGAAGAATTACTGCTCTTGCTCAAGCCTTCACAATGGGTCATGTGAATATCGTTGGCACCTCCCTGTAGCAAACAGCGGGTATTTATACACCCAGGCCAGGGTGTTAATTAGCCAGAGGAAGGTAGCTGGGTCCTAGAGAGACAGCTTCTAAGAAGGTGTCTGTAATGCCAAATGCAGAGATCTCATGCAACCACCTGCAGGGCGACTGTCTGTCACTTCTGACACACCCGTGACAGGGACAATCCCTTTAACATACTTCCTTTGCTGGTCTGTCAAGGTATGTCACTTCACAGAAAAGAGGCATAACATAATATGCTACAGCATGCACCAAAAATATGCCAAAATTTTGGCACACATTTCTGGCACAAAGTAAGCTAACTAATAGGTTGGGTAAATACAGAATGGACAGTCTAAGGATCTGCCAGATTTATCAAACAGGATGAACCACTGTGATTTTAAGACTGTCTAGTTTATGTTTGCACTGTCTAAGAAATAGACAGTATTGATAAATTTGGCTCCAATGTTTGATAGTACTCCTGTATAGAGATGTTTCTACAATTTTTACTGCACCCTCTACTCGTGAGAATTTTGACTTTTTTGTGACTTTTTAAAAAGTTGCAATTCATAAATCTTGCTTATACAATCTAGAACGTTATAACATTTAGAAGTAAAAATGAAAATTATATTTTTTTCCAGTAAAATGTTGTTTTAGCCCCAAATTTGTATTTTTCACAATGGGTTACTGGAAAAAAAAAGGTAGCACATAACTGGTCATGTAATTTCTTCTGAACTTTTTATCCCATATGAGGTCAAATGCTAATTTTTGGGCACATGGCAAGGTTCAGAAAGGAAATAGCACAAATTAATTTTTGGAGCGTAAATTTGGCTGGAATAGAATGTGGATATCATGATGCATTTGCAGAGCCTCTGAGGTGCGAGAACAGTTTAAACCTCCCACTAGTGACCCCATTTTGGAAACAAGATCCCTAAAGGAACTCATCTAGGGGTGTATTGAGGATAAAATGAACATATTGATGCTTCAGAGAACTTTATAACATTTGAATGTGAATGTTTGGGCACATGGCAGGATTCGTAAAGCAAGGAGCGAAATTTTATTTTTGGAATGCAAATTTCGACACCATGTTGCATTTGCAGAGCCCTTGAGGTGCCAAAAAAGCAGACACACCTAGAAATGAATCTAGGGATGTGATGAGCATTTTGAACCTACAGGTGCTTTACAGAATTGTATAAATTTGGGCTGTAAAAATAAATTTTTTACACTAGCATCAAATTTTTAATTCTCACAAAGAAAATGGACTGCACAATTTGTTATGCAATGTCTCCTAAATGCAGTAATACCCTTAAGTGATTAGATACTACTGTTAGGGCACATGGAATGAAAAAAGCACCATTTTGACTTTTGGAGTTCAATTTTGGCTGAAATACACTGCTGAAAAAAATAAAGGGGACACTTAAACAACAGAATATAACTCCAAGTAAATCAAACTTCTGTGAAATCAAACTGTCCACTTAGGAAGCAACACTGATTGACAATCAAATTCATATGCTGTTGTGCAAATGGAATAGACAATAGATGGAAATTATTGGCAATTATCAAGACACCCTCAATAAAGGAGTGGTTCTGCAGGTGGGGACCACAGGCCACATCTCAGTACCAATGCTTTCTGACTGATGTTTTGGTCACTTTTGAATGCTAGTTGTGCTTTCACACTCGTGGTAGCATGAAATGGACTCTACAACCCACAGAAGTTGCTCAGGTAGTGCAGCTCATCCAGGATGGCACATCAATGTGAGCTGTGGCAAGAAGGTTTGCTGTGTCTGTCAGCGTAGTGTCCAGAGGCTGGAGGCGCTACCAGGACACAGGTCAGTACACCAGGAGACACAGAGGGGGCCGTAGGAGGGAAACAACCCAGCAGCAGGACCACTACCTCCGCCTTTGTGCAAGGAGGAACAGGAGGAGCACTTCCAGAGCCATGCAAAATGATCACCAGCAGGCCACAAATGTGCATGTGTCTGCACAAACGGTTAGAAATCGACTCCATGAGGGTGTTATGAGGGCCCAACACCGTGCAGGACGCTTGGCATTTGCCACAGAACAACAGGATAGGCAAAGTCGCCACTGGCGCCCTGTGCTCTTCACAGATGAAAGCAGGTTCATACTGAGCACATGTGACAGACGTGACAGAGTCTGGAGACGCCGTGGAGAGCGATCTGCTGCCTGCAACATCCTTCAGCATGACCGGTTTGGCAGTGGGTCACTAATGGTGTGGGGTGGCATCTCTTTGGAGGGCCACACAGCCCTCCATGTGCTCGCCAGAGGTAGCCTGACTGCCATTAGGTACCGAGATGAGATCCTCAGACCCATTGTGAGACCATATGCTGGTGCGATTGGCCCTGGGTTCCTCCTAATGCAGGACAATGCCAGACCTCATGTGGCTAGAGTGTGTCAGCAGTTCCTGCAATATGAAGGCATTGAAGCTATGGACTGGCCCGCCCGTTCCCCAGACCTGAATCCGAATGATCACATCTGGGACATCATGTCTCACTCCATCCACCAACGTCACGTTGCACCACAGACTGTTCAGGAGTTGGCAGATGCTTTAGTCCAGGTCTAGGAGGAGATCATACAGGAGACCATCCGCAACCTCATCAGGAGCATGCCCAGGCATTGTAAGGAGGTCATACAGGCATGTGGAGGCCACACACAATACTGAGCCTCATTTTGACTTGTTTTAAGGACATTACATCAAAGTTGGATCAGCCTGTAGTGTGTTTGTCCACTTTAATTTTGGGGGTGACTCCAAATCCAGGCCTCCATTGGTTAATAAATTTGATTTCCATTAATGATTTTTGTGTGATTTTGTTGTCAGCACATTCAACTTTGTACAGAACAAAGTATTCAATGAGAATATTTAATTCATTGAGATCTAGGATGTGTTATTTGAGTGGTCCCTTTATTTTTTTGAGCAGTGTAGAATGAACATACCATGTCGCATTTGCAGACACAGACATTCTGCTGCAAGTTCTCCTGAAATGACAGTTATAGTTTAACCTTTTTTTACCGTAGATTTAGGGCTCGCTCACACGAGCGTATAACACGGACGAGTGCTCTCCAATGTATTATCGCATAGCACTCGGACCCAATGTTATACTATGGGGCAGTGCAAATCTGTGATTATTTTCTCATGCTGCAAGTGCATCTGATCGGACCATGCCCACTCATACAAGTCTATGGGTGCATGTGAAACATCAGTCTGATGTACGCTCACAGAGACAATGGAGAAGATGGAGAAGATGGAGGAATTAATTTCTCTGTCTTCTTCACACCTGTACTGCAGTTCTCTCATGTGAGAGAATCTGATCACACTCAGATGACACCAATGTCATAAGCATAATTGGCCTTATTCTCTTCCATGAGAGAGAGAGTGTGAGCGAGCCCTTCGATTGCAACTGCTATTACAGGAGAACTTGCAGCAGAATGTATGCGGGTGCTTCTAGCTCCTCCCTTCTGATCCACTCCATAGCATCTTATAAGTAGCATCTGCTATTCACAGATTTTACCCATGAATTAGGATTGAAAAATCTCAAGATTGTAAAACCAATCCAGTAGGTGAAAGAAAAAAATTTCACTAATAAGATATATTGTAATGTTGTTTATTTTCACGTGTGCTATTGAATTATGAAAAAAATTAAAATGACGGATACTCTTTAATATTCCTCTATGTCCATAAAATGAAACAATTCCTTCAATGCTTTTTTTGCCATTTCTGCATTGTGAAAGCTCAATTCATTATTCAACTATTTTTTATACTCAAGATAATGAGATTACTTGGCTAATTTACATTGCACGTCTTGTCCTAGCACATGTTGCTGGATGAATTTCTAAAATGTACATTGCATCCTTATATCCTCACAGGTAACTCATTTATCAAGTGCTTTTCTTCGTTGCTTCTCTTTACCAGTTCTGCTGTGAAAGTACACTACAGTTCTTACATAATTAATCCGGCATATTCATTTACAGGTTTTAGCTTAAGGGTAACCATAGCACACAGGAATTCATTATTCATCATAGTTTCAGAGTAAGCTGCACCTTTCCCTTCCAGACGTTATTTCCTTATGGGTGCTGTAGTCATTACCAGGAGTATTGCTGTTGTCGAGAGTGTGACAGCTCAGCAAGTGAGGTGACGCTCTGGGGCCTGGAAAATGTAATCGATTTTGTTTTTTACCCATGGATGGAGATATATTAAACATGGAGATGAAGCCTGAAGGAGACAGGCAACAAAGGAAAGTGAGGTTTAGGGTAGCGTCATCTTACAGTGGACGAGTGCTGAAAGAAGTCTACACTGATGGGGACTCGGTGGATTCTGAATGTGCCAGCAGCTCAGAGACCGACCAGAACAGCATACCAAGCGAAACAGATGGTCATCATAATGGCTTTTTAGGGTCAGAGTACGATGAAAGTGAAAATGAACCAGATGATTTGCTTGTTTTAGCTCGAGCCACGAAAGATAGAGGATTTGGAACCAAGCGGGTGAATATTCTCAGTAAGAACGGCACCGTGCGAGGAGTCAAGCACAAAGTCAGCGCAGGGCAAGCTTTGTTTGACAATTTGGCAAAAGTTTTCCAGGTAAGAAAAGACAATACCTATTAATATTGTTGACTTATAATGAGGTCCAACAGTTCCATAGAGGTATTCTTCATCAAAAATAACTGCGTTTTTAATGGCTTGAAATGGAGCCTCTGATGCAAATGTGAACAATGCCAAAGTCTTTTTTACTTTTTACACGAGTGCTTCAAGTACGACTCAGTCATTGTCTAGTTATTGTCTAGTTGTCTAGTGTTTTCTACCTATCATAGCTTGTCCCATATCATTGCCTGTTTTATCAGTTGTAGGGATTCATGCTCAGCAGTAGGCAGCATTCACACAGGCACTGGATGCTTGTGTCAAAACAATGTGACGTGTATTTCTACAAGTTGCGCAGCACCGAAAACAAAACCATAAACACAATCACTATCCTTATCCAGGTGCTAACTAAACAAAATAGACCCTGGTACGTAGACAAGGCTGAGCTAGTCCCAGTTCAGTCAAACAAAACAGCTATTCTCCATAGCTACCACTGATATTTGCAGTATGGTGCACACCTCCTTTCAGAGAAACTCTGTTTTCTCTCTCCGCAACTCCAACTCAACCCACTCTGCTCAACTTCCCCAGCTGACTGAGAGAGAGCAAGGTAAACACATGTCCTCGTTCTTAGTCAAAGCTAGTCAGGTGTATCTAATCAACCCAGTCCTACCTGGCTTTCCACACTGTATACGTAAAAAATTGGAGCTCAGTCTAAGTTACATCAAGGTGCAGTAGGAATGAGCTCTTGTCCCCAATGAAATACTGTATAACTGCTGACACTTTGAACATAAAGGGTCTTTGATGATTGCGCAATCATAAATCTTAACCACCTCCCCCTATACACAATAGATAGATGTCGGAAAAATAATTGGCCAAATTATCAACTCTTCTGAATCCTCTATAACAGTAATGCTTGGCAGAGCTACAGTGTTCTCTTACAGAGAACCACTGTCAGATTCCTCTGACAGTGACTTTTCTCACCGAGAACAAAAGAATTGTCAGGCATCATGAGGCCCTCTAATATTGAGCACCACGATACTAGTTGGTTCAGCCGAAGTGAGTCTAATGTGTATAGAGGCCATAGATAGAAGATTACAAAGTACTAAGCTGGGAGCTGGAGACCAGTGAACTAAGGACTGCTATAATGTAATGACCAGATATAATTGTTGGGCCTTCTGTATGAAAATAATGTGTCATATACAAGTAATTAGAAATATTAAGCTTTAAATAAGAACATGGTAAGGTGTGTCCAGTTCCAGCCATTATCCTGCTGAGGTCAGAGCAAAGTACTATAATGCGCATGCACTGGGAGAGTCCAAAAAGTGCAGGTTCTCTGAAAGTAAAGCCGGCACATGCACATTACAATACTTTGCTCTTCCCTCGGCAGGGCAGAGACAAGTACAACTGCACAGGAGCACAATTGGGGGACTCTGTACGGATGATCTATGATGCTTCCTTCACATGGAGCAGGGCTGGAGGATGACGAGAGTAGGGAGGCACTGAAGCAATACCAGTGACGCCTATAGGACTGGACTGCATCATATGCGGGGATTTTAAACAGTATTTTTGTGCTATGCAGAGGTGGTTGGGGAATTGCATACAGCTTACTAGAATGCTGTAAAAAAGGCCTTAAAGGTGGTCGCTGTAATTTATATTGGTAAAAGCTGGTGACAGGTTCCCTTTAGCTTCAATTAAGTCGGCTGTTCACATTTAAGTACCTGCCTCACAAGAGGTTTCTGGTGTCAGGTTCAACACAGAATAAGAAAAAGGACTGGTCTTCCTATTTCTGCTAGTAACTAACATAGGGAAGTTCAGCTTCTTCAGTATTTATTAAGACAGCATGCATTCTGAAAAAGATCCTCTTTTACTTATAAGTATACAATGTGGCATTTCTAATGCATATTTAATTATTGTATATGCCGTGATTACATTAACTTTAACTTTATTCTTATTACTGGCTGTGAAATATTGTATAGTGATAGTTCACTGTCCATGATCTAGGATATGTCCGAATACTTGTTAAAAGGGCATCACAGAGCTCTGGCAGCTGTAAATGAGAATAATATTACATAATTTATATAGGTGTATACTAGAATCAACAGAGTAAAGCCTCCGGTCATGGTAATTTATTAGATTCTCTATAACATATGTCAACCTGCCATTGTTAATATTCATGAATGTAAACTCTAGAATTCGTTTGACAAATGTCATATCCCTGAAAAGCTCCCTCAGTAGTAACCAATATTGAGCCATGTAACCGATCTTACCTGAGGAAGGCAGGTATCTTCATCTGCTGCAGTGAAGCGCTCAGTAAGAAGCTTGATACGCATTGCTTGGCATTAGTCGGCTATTCATCGCTGCGTGTTGTACCTTCTGGATAACGTGTCTTCATCAACTTTGGCACAATGTGTTCTCCATGGTTCAAGACCAGGTTAATGCAAAAAGTCATTCATACAGATCATCAGAAAAGTCACCTTTACATCACCCTCTATACAAGCAAATTAAAAGGGTTGTCCACTATCTAAACAGGCCCTTTTTAAATGAAGTTGTCTACCTTGTTGAATAAAAACACTTTATTGCCACATCCTGCACTGGTGCTGATCCAGCGATATTGACGCTGGGTCTCTTGGGGCTTGCGCGACATTGGCTGCAGGGCTCATGTGGCATACCAATCAGTGGTCACTATGGATGGAAGGCTTATGACTGTTGCTAAAATGAAGGGCGGCTATATTTGTCACTGATATTTTTTATGAAATGTCAGAAATATATTTTTGTACATCTTAAGCTGTTTGATAGTGATGAGTGTGCACTAAAATGCTTGAGTGCTTGTTACTTGAATCAAGCAGGTCGGACGCTTGAAAGGACTCGACTCGAGTAAAGAGTATAATGGAAGTAAATGGGAAACTCAAGCATTTTTCCGGCAGACCCTCCCAGGAGATCTGGGGGGGACAGGAAAATTGCTGAAATGGATGGAAACAGCTCTCAAATGGAATGGGAACAGCATGGGGAAGACCCCTGGAAGCAACTCTGACTCCCAGATCGCTGCTGGGAAAAATGTTGTCAGAGTATTACTCCACTTTTACTGACTGACAATAAAACATACAAAGCCGAAGATAAAACGGATTTTTCAGAAAAAAATGTTAGGAAACATTTTTTCATATATAATGACATGTACATAAGGCAAAGTTAAAAATTGAAAAAAAAGCCTTCTCCACCATTTAGTAGCTGGGCCATCTCTCACCGTATTTTCATGCATGAGTAAATTACATAATAGAGGGGGAAATAAAACTACACCCACCGTTAGTCACCAGTAAATGTTATGGAATGTAAATGTAATTTTAACATTTTACTACCTTATCTGGCCATGTGGTGTTTGTGACATGGTCAGACACATCCTGTTTAGTTTATGAAGGAGGGACTCTGAAAGTCACAAAGCCTATGCAGACAATGCAAGAACTACCAAAAATTAGAAGAGGGACTCCTATACAGCCTGTATTAGACACATAGAGGAGGGCCTCAGAAAACCTTTTCTTCCCATTTTAAAGAGTGGGAATCCTAGACTGGTAAAGCCTATGCACTAAGTGAAAGGCCTAGCAAAAATTTTAACAAGGGACTGCAATACACCCTGGAAAACACGTAAAGAATGGCCTCAGAATAAATTTGGTTAGAATTTTAAAAAAATTGTACAAAGAGACAGAATTTGTCAATGAATTCAAGGAAAGAAGGTATCATGTTGTGGACTGGTGAAGAGATTTATGTGACAAGAAGGCACACTCATTTCCATCAGATGATACTGACATGAGACAACGAGAAATAGAACAAGTTGGGAAAAATCAAGAACTTGACTTGAATGAAACTAAAGCTGTTAACGTGCTGAGTGAAGACTATGTTGAAATTGAAGAAACACACCAAAACAACGATGGGCTGGAGAAGGCCTCATTCACTTTAACTAGTGAAGAGCAGAGGTCCAGAGTAGTTCCTGTTGAAGAAAGTGACTGGCAGCGCGTCAGCGGACCGGCCCCAGAATCTTCTTGCACTTCTGAACTGGAATTTTCTCCCGCTCTTCCTTCACAGTTTGTTCAAGCTCTTGAATGTTTTTTTTCCCAATGGCAAACTTCAGCTCACCCCAAAGATTTTCAATGAGATTGAGGTAAGGACTCATTGCTGGCCATTTTAAAACAGACCATTTTTTCTTTTTCAACCATTCCTGTGTACTTTTGGATGAGTGCTTTGGGTCATTGTCTTGCTGGAGGACCCATGACCTTCAACTTAAACCAGCTTTTCTTATACTGGGTAGGACATTTAGCTTTAAAATCTCTTGATAATTCTCTGATTTCATGATTCCTGTGATACGGTCAAGGCCTCCAGTACTAATGGCAGCACAGCAACCCCACAGCATTATGGATCCTTCACCATGCTTAACTCTTGGTAAGGTGTTCTTTTCCTTATAAGCTTCAGTGTGCCTTCTGTAAATAAACTGTTGCTTTGCATTGCCAAAAAGCTCTATTTTTGTTTCATCTGTCCACAGAACATTTTCCCAGAAGGATTTTGGTTCGCCAAGGTACTCTTTGGCAAAGATCAGTCATTCCTTTTAATGTCTTTTCTTCAGCAATGCTTTTTTCCTTGGCCTTCACTCATAAAGCTCTAGTTGGTTTAGTGTGTGGTGTATGGTACTTGTTGAAACCATGACCTCAGACTGTTACAGGTTGGCCTTCAGGTCTTTGGATGTTTTTTACGTGGTGTTTTTTCCACCATTCGCACCAACCTTCGAAGACATCTCTTGTCAATTTTCCTCTTTCCCATATGTCCAGGGAGGTTCTTGATGGTTCCATGCTTGGCAAACTGCTTAATAACATTGCACGCTGTTGAAACTGGGATACCAAGGCCTTTGGAGGTGGCCTTATACCCTTTGGAAGTTTTGTGTTTGCTAATAATAGCAGTTCTGATGTCCTCAGACAGCTCCTTTTTCTTCACCATTGTGACAAAGGAACAGGGCCTACCATGTGGCTTTTTAAAACACTGAAGTCATCATTCATTGGCTAATTCATATCCCATGGGCAACGACAATTAATCACAGGAGAATCTCTTTTGCAATTTACCACAGGCAAGTCAAAATGTGTTTCCATACTAAATTAATGTAAAGGGAGCCAATACTAGTGACACAGCAAGCTTTAGGTTTTTCTATTTTTCTCTCCCATTGTTTTTAGTCTTAAATTATTGTTTATCATTTTCTCTTTTGTATTTAACACGAGTGCTCTATACAAAAATCTGTTTCCCTTGATTCATTTTTTTCAGGAGATATTCCATATTATGTACTTAAACTTCATGGGTGCCAATTATGATGAGCAGGACTGTACACTATATATAGCTAACAGCGGTACTGAATAGAATAGATACTGTATAGGCCTGAAAAGGAGTTTTGGTTTTTGGTTCCTGCAGCAAGGCCTGTAATGTTCTACTAACCCTTCTCCAGCAGCTATCCCTACACTAAATAGTACAGCTAACAGCGTTATTAAATAGAATAGATGGAGCCCTGATAAAGACTGTTTGTTTTTAAAGAGGTTTTCCCACAAAGAATAAGTAAATTTTCATCAATAGATCTTGGAATAATAATAAGTTCAACAATTGGATGTGTTTAAATAAAATGTTCCTGTGCTGAGATAATCTTATAAATGTGCCCCTGCTGTGTACTGTATAATGGCTGTGTCTGACCATGTAGGAACATGGTCTGATCATACCACATCTCCTGGGCAGGGGAGGAAGCAAAAGAGTATACAGACATTACAGCATGGGATCACAGCTGATTCTTTCTGTGAGGTAAAACATTTCACTGCCTGTTTTTAAACAATGTTTTATCTCACAGAAAGAATCAGCTGTGATCCTGTGCTGTATTGTCTGTATACTCTTTTGCTTCCTCTCCTGCCCAGGAGCTGTGGTTTGATCAGACCATGTCCCTGTACGGTCAGACACAGCCATTACACAGTACACAGCAGGGGCACATTTATAAGATTATCTCAGCACAGGACCAATTTATTTAAACAAATCCAATTGTGGGAGTTATTATTATTCCAAAATCTATTGATTAAAATGAACTTTTGTTCATGGGAAACCCGGTTAAGTTTCTGCTGCAAGGCCAGTAATGCTATGTAAATGGTGACTAGACCTGTATTGCTAACTTTCCCTTCTTCTGCAACTCTCCATACTCTGTTTCAGGGGTACAGTGTGGTGAGCATCGCGTCACTGGGTTTTATATAGAATCGGTGATGCAAGGGAGCCGGCCAATCACAGTAATGCTAGTAGCCAACATGGCTACAGCATTACCATGATTGACAAGCAATCCCTGCATGGTTAGTGGCTGAAAAACAGCCGCAAAAGATGCGGGGAAGGGACTCGAGCATGTGCTAGGGATACTCGATCGAGTACCGAGTGTGCCCGAGCACCCCAATGTTCGATCGAGTATCGAGCAGTTCCAAGCATGCTCACCCATCACTACTGTTTAGTTATTATTCTCATTATAACAGATGAAAAGAGAACTGAGATGGAAAAATGTTTTTCATTTAGTTGAATAGCAATTAGAACCAGGGCCGGCCTTTGGGGCGTGCCAGCTGTGCAACTGCACAGGGCGCCTCAAACTTGAGAGTGAAGGGGGGCGCTGCGCTGGCTCCCTCCCCGTCGGTATTTTTCTTATGGAAGAGCAGAGAGGGAGCGCCCAGCGTTTCTTCTGTGCTCAGGCGCCGGCGCCCCCTCTCTGCTCTGAAATGTCCGGCCGGGACCCGGGCGCGCTGCACTCTCTCCTCCTCACACACTTACCCCCAGCGCTGGAGACAGTGCGGGAGGCGCCGCCTGCAGCATCTCTCGTCTCCTTCCATTGGCGCGGGCACGGCACTGTGACGTCACACAGCTCAGACACAGTGCCGCGCCGGGGATGCTGCAGGCAGCTCAGCTACAAAGTGGTGGTGACTGGTGAGTGCTGTGCTGCTGAGCCTGATATGATGAACAAACTTGAATAAAGACGTTAACAATAAGGTGCAGACAGACAGACATCCCCCCAATGTCCCCATTGCCACCCTGTGAGTCAGCCATTGCAAAACTACGACTCCCATCATAAATGGACAGCCTTTGTTGGTAGAAGATCAGTTCCCTGACTATCTGTTCTTTGTTGCTGCATTATAATAAAAAGATGAAGAATATTTAGAATATTTAAGTTTCAATAATAATAGTGTTATTATTATATACATTTTTCAGTTTAATTATGGGCCCCAAAAAACTATCAGGAGCACAAAATCGAAAACGAAAAGCACTTAAAGAAGTTGAAGACAAAAAATGTGCAGAGTCTTTCAAAAAGCTTTTTCAGAAATCCAGCGACCAATGCTCTTCTAAAGAGACAGCTGCAGAACAATATGAAAGTGTAGCGACACATAGAGAAGGTCCAATAGAAATCGATTTGGATGAACCTTCCACGTCAGGACAATTTTCAAACCCTGATGGCTCTCTAAACGATGAATCAGAGATAGCAGAGGATCCTCAATTTTTAGAAAATTTAACTGAAAATGTTGAAAATCCAGAGGAACATTCTGCAGCTGACACAGGCACTGGTCACCAGGAAACTGATATCCCAGAATTTCCAAGCAATCAAGATCTAATACTGATTGACACTGATCCCGCTCTATGGCCTTCATTGACTACCAAAGTTATAGATCATGTTGTGGAAACTGGGCCTGTTCATATAACAGATATGGAGTTTAAAAAAGATTCAAATGACCGTCACTTTTCTGCTAAATTCTATAAGAGAGTTTTGGTTAATGGACAACACTGCAAGAGACAGTGGTTGGTTTACTCAAAATCTGCAAACAAAGTATTCTGCTTTTGTTGTAAATTATTTGATAGAAAACCAAGGTCATCTCTTGCTTTAGATGGATCTCAAGACTGGCAACATATATCATCTATATTAAAATCACACGAGTCCTCACCAAATCATTTTTTAGCAGAACGTAAATGGTTGGAGACTCAGGTTCGGCTCAAGACGAATACAACAATAGATTCCAACATGCAAACTCTTATGAATAGAGAAAGACAACACTGGAGAGGAGTGTTGGAAAGGCTTGTATGTATTATTCAATTTCTTGCAGAACGCAATTTGGCATTCAGAGGAAGTTCTGATCGTCTTTTTACCCCCAATAATGGAAACTTTTTGGGGTTTGTGCAGGTACTTGGAAAGTTTGATAGAGTGATGTCAGAACACCTGCATCGTGTTGTCTCCAAAGAAATATCAGACCACTATTGTGGTAAAACTATTCAAAATGAAATTATTGCTCTGATGGCAAGCCAAGTCATTAACCACATTGTAACGCGCTGCAACCAGGCTAAATATTACTCTATAATACTAGACTGCACCCCTGATTTAAGCCACAAGGAGCAAATGTCATTTACCATTCGCTTTTTGGATGAAGTATGTGGCATATACACAATTAAGGAACATTTTATTGGATACAAAAATGTTGTAGACACAACAGGAAAGGGATTGACCGATGCCCTTCTTGACTTTCTGAGTGAGAAAAATTTAGATATTACTAATTGTCGTGGTCAAGGCTACGATAATGGTGCCAATATGGCAGGAAAACACAACGGTGTTCAAGTTCAAATTTTAGAGAAAAATTCTCGTGCTGTCTTTGTACCATGTGGATGCCATTGTCTTAATCTTGTGGTTGGAGATGCAGCAAGATCTAGTAAAGACTCAAAGGACCTTTTTGGTTTAATCCAGTGTATTTATGTTCTTTTTTCTGGCTCTGTTAAAAGGTGGAAAATCTTGACTGACCATATTTCAGGTCTGACTTTGAAACCCATGTCTACTACAAGATGGGAATGCAGAATAGACTGCCTTAAACCCTTTCGTTATCATTTAGGAGACATACATGAGGCACTAATTGCACTATCTGAGGAAGAGAGAGTTGAGCCAAATGTATCTTTTGAAGCCAAGACTCTTGCTCAGAAGATTACGGACTTTAAGTTTATCATGTCGTTTATCATTTGGTATGACATATTGTTTCAAATAAATATCGTAAGTAAAGCCATGCAAAGACAAACTTCTGATCTCAGTACAGTGACAGAACTAATTCACAAGTGTCTAGAATTTATTAGAAACTTTCGTGAAAAAGGATTTGACATGGCACTGCAGAGTGCAAAGGAGATTGCTGAGAATTTGAATTTGGAGCCAGTGTTTAGGCCAGAAAAGCGCATCAGAGTGAAGAAAGCTAGTTTTAGTTATGAAGGACGGGACGAAGCAATAACAGACCCGCAATCTAAATTCAAGGTAGATTTTTTTTTCGTTTTAGTAGACACAGCGTCAGCATCATTGGAGGAGCGCTTCAAACAATTAGAAAACCATAACGGAGTATGGGGATTCTTATACAACATAAAAAATAATAGTTTTTCTAGAGAAGACCTGACAAGAAGTTGCCTAAATCTACAAGCTGCATTGGTTAGTGGAACTGAATCTGACGTAAACGGAGAAGAGTTGGCCCAGGAATTCTACCACATTCAAAGTCTTTTACCTAGTGATACCATAAATCCTCTTGATGTGCTAAACTTCATAAACAAAAATAGTCTGACTGACACTTTCCCCAATCTGTGGGTAGCACTTCGTATTTTGCTGACAATTCCTGTCACGGTGGCTTCAGGAGAACGTAGCTTTTCCAAATTAAAACTGATAAAAACTTACTTGAGGTCGTCAATGTCAGATGACAGACTAACAGCTTTAGCAGTCCTGTCCATTGAAAATGACATTCTTCAGAGTCTGGACATGACCACCACTATCGATGAGTTTGCAAGAACAAAAGCCCGAAAAGTTATTTTCTAAGCACATTCATTTGGGACTCTTTGCAATGCACTTTGAATGTGTATTTTATGGTTGAAATTGATTGTTTCAGAAATAAAAATTGTACCTGTTCAAAACACTTTATACTTTATAATGACCGTCTGTTCAACTTTTGTTGCTTGTTATTACTTGATCATTTGATTAATAAAAAATGCACTTGTTGTTTTCACCTACATGAGTTTAATTTTTTTTCTTTGGGGGGGGGCGCCAAGAGGGATTTCGCACAGGGCGCCATATACCCTAAGGCCGGCCCTGATTAGAACCAATAATTCTGCACACATAGATATTCTCCTAAGAAAGACAAAACCTCACTATTACTTAAATATTCAGGTTTCAGGTTTATTAACCTTTTGGATTGACTGACAGCAATGCAGTTGTTCAATTATAAAATTAATCATCAAAACGGCAAATTGCCAAATAATTGTGCACAATGTATCCAAAAGGACTACGCTGTAATACCACACAAAACCTGTGGAAAGATGTGGCACTCTGGAACAAAATAGCCTTGTTTTTTAAACCTTTAAAACTCCTTTGACGTGATTTATGGTGATCACAAACCTACTGAATGAGTGGCGAAGGTGCCCTGATAAACCGCAAAGGTTACATATAAGTGAATAATTTTATGTTGCTTTGCTGCTATATTTTCTATACTTTAAATGTGAAGTTTTAGAAACAGATTTTGATAACAACTTTTGGGTCAGATTATGAGGGCAAAAGAGGCAGTTGTCCAAAGGCCCCTATGACTTATCACTTATCCCACCACCAAATGAAAGGGATATTCCTAGAATTGTAAGTTGTACTATATCCATTGGTTAGGGGATATATTATTGATCACTGGGGATATGACCCCTGTTACCCCATGCAATCCTAAGAACAGAGCTCCAGTACCAAGATAACGGGGCTCTATAGAGTCCTGTCTAGAATCGTGTGGAGGTTCATATATCCGACCTCCACCTTATTAATCGTAGGAAGGCTAGAAATAGCCTAGCTCTGTACTAAACTTTTTCTGGCAGCCCCATAGACAATAAATGGAGAGGATGTTGAGCATAGACATCTCTGTTCCATACTCTAATCAATGGTCAGGCCCCCAACAATCAAGAAATTATCCCTTATCCATAAATTATCCCCAATCTTGAAATTCTGGGAATATTCTTTAAATTTGAAAAATCTTTAAAATTAGGGAAGTTTAAAATTAGAAATTAGAGAAGTTTAAAAATATTGCCAAAAATACTAGTTTCACATGACTTCCAAGGGGCCTTTATAAAAACGAATATCCTTCTATAGTCCATGTCTGTGTCTTTGATTAGAAAACACTGTTACATTGTAGGTTTATAAATACTGAAAATATTGTTGAAACGTTGACGTCATCTGATCTCTTTCCTCATGGATGCATATGGCTTATTCATAACTGTTGTTATAACTTCATGTGTGTTCGGTGCCTTATTTATGGATCCACAGCTCACAATAATATGTAATATGTTTAATACCAAGAGAGTCTCCAGAGACAAAGACAAGTCACAACCACTTTTACTGTTGAGCACATGAGATGGAGCAGAAAAGTGTATTGGATTACAACCCAAAGACCATGAACAATATGATCTGACAGGAGACAGATAAATAGGTAATAATTAGTGTTGAGAGAGCATGCTCGACACTGCTCGTTACTCGCTCGAGCATCTCACTACTCGGCGAGCACCGAGCATTTCTGGGTTACTCGGACGGGAGCTCGGGTCTCCGCCCTGCATGTTTGGCGCTCTTTACAGTGCCAATGAACATGCAGGGATTACCAGCCAGTCACTGTAATGCCGCAGCCATTTTGTTTGTGGGTATTACAGTGATTGGCTGGCCGCACAGCGTCACCTCGAGTATTTAAAATCGGGCGCCGCCATCTTGGACACAGTCGCCCGGGATCAGACAGTGTAGGGTCAATGCTGCTGAGTTAGGGAGAGATATATAGTGCGAAATAGGTAGTGTAGGGTCTCTAAAGCCTGCAAAATCAAACAAACAGTCCTTCTCAGGACTAATATCCATCCCAGATATCAGACAGGCAGGCAGGCTGTATAGGAGATGCAGTGGTTATACCAGCAAACGCTGCATTACAGTCCTGTGTGCTCCTGTTGGTCAAATTGCTAGACTTATTCCCCGGTCTCAGGGCCCAGGAAAAATTCTCTTTTTTTTCATCTAAATCCTGTATTTTTTTTTTCCTCAGTCAGACTGTACAAATACGCGTCTTATTAACCTTTTGGTATTTTCTCCCCCTCTCAAAAAAAATTGAGTGTGTCTGTGACTGTTCAGACACCAATATATCTGTTTAAAAGAGTCTGGTGTAGGCCTGAGAAATAGAACGGTGGTTTTGCAGTTCCACGGGTCAAATCTCTGTATTATCATGCTTTTGGCATTTTTTGCCGTAAAAAAAACTGTAATAGTGTCTCCCTGACATGTCAGACACCAATATATCTGTTTAAAAGAGTCTGGTGTAGGCCAGAGAAATAGAACTGTGGTTTTGCAGTTCCACGGGTCAAATTTCTGTATTATCCTGCTTTTGTCATTTTTTGTCGTAAAAAAAACCTGTAATAGTGTCTCCCTGACTGGTCAGACACCAATATATCTGTTTAAAAGAGTCTGGTGTAGGCCAGAGAAATAGAGTGGTGGTTTTGCAGTTCCACGGGTCAAATCTCTGTATTATCCTGCTTTTGGCATTTTTTGCCGTAAAAAAAAACTGTAACAGTGTCTCCCTGACTGGTCAGACACAAATATATCTGTTTAAAAGAGTCTGGTGTAGGCCAGAGAAATAGAACTGTGGTTTTCCTCTTCTACGGTCCTTTTTATTACCCTTTTTCCATTGATAGTGCGAGTGTAAGCTATTTTACTTCATTTACAATGGGCAAGACGCGTGGCAAGGAGCGTGGAACTGGACGTTCTGGTGATGGTGCGTGCAGAGGACGGGGCCGTGTCCACGGTGAAAATGTGCCACAACCAACAGCCACATCTTCTCGCTCCCACTTCCTGACCGAATTACTAGGGAAGCACACTACAACAACAGTATTGCGAACTGATCAGTGTGAACAGGTTATTAATTGGATAGCAGATAATACTTCCAGTTACCTGGGCACCACCACCTCAGGTCTGTCTTCCACACGGTCAAGTTTTAGTAGCCGTGAGTCTCGACCGCTTACTTCTCCTCACCCTGATGCTCCTTCCTCCCACCATGCCGAGTATCATCAGACAGCAACTGATCCCACACTTGGACACTCTGAAGAGCTGTTCACTGGTCCATTTCCATATTTGTGCCCCTAACCTGCTCCACTTGAAGTGGTGGAAGAGGAGATCCCATGTAGCGATGCCCAAATATTTGAACAGCCACGGCCACAGGAAGTCGACGCTGGCAATTTGTCACAAGAGGTGGACGATGACGAGACACAATTGCCACGAAGTGAGGAGGAGGATCGTGGTGCGCAAGTGGAAGAGGAGGAGGTGGTGGATGATCTAGTAACTGACCCAACGTGGCAGGAGGACATGCAGAGCGAGGCCAGCAGCACTCAGGGGGAGGGAGGCAGAGTACCCCAACAGGCAGGAAGAAGCAGTGTGGTGGCACACAGAAGGCGGGCAACCGCTCCCCGTAACACCAACACGAGGGACGATGCCAGTACAACCGGTAGGTCTTCCAGAGTCTGGAATTTTTTTAAAGACTCTGCTGATAACCCCAAAAAGGCCATTTGCACCACCTGCCATGCCAGCATCAGCAGGGGTGACAAAACTACCAGCCTGACCACCACCAGCATGATCAGGCACATGTCAGCAAAGCACCCGACTTTGTGGGGCGAACCCCAGGGTCCACGACCAGTGTCAGTGGGTGTCACCACTACTTCTTCTGCCTGTAATAGAACCCCCTGTTGTGCGTGCAAGGCAATCCCCTGTCCATACTGCATGCAAAGATGCCCCCTCCTCTCAGTCTTCACTTGTTATGGCAGTTTCTGAAGAAACAGCATCCACGTCCACGTCCCACCGCAGCGTTCAATTGTCCATATCCCAGACCTTTGAATGAAAGCGCAAATTCGCAGCCAACGCCCCACAGGCCACAGTCCTAAATTCGCACATTTCACGATTGCTTGCATTGGAAATGCTGCCTTTTAGGCTGGTGGAGACGGAATCCTTCCGCAACCTTATGGCGGTGGCCGTCCCTCGGTACTCGGTCCCCAGCCGACACTATTTTGCCCGGTGTGCCATCCCCGCACTACACAAGCACGTGTTCCAAAACATCTGCCGTGCCCTCAACAATGCAGTTACTGGGAGAGTCCACCTGACAACGGACACGTGGACAAGTGCTTGTGGCCAGGGACAGTACATCTCCCTGACGGCACACTGGGTAAACATAGAGGAAGCCGGGACCCAGTCGGACCTTGGGACGGAACACATCCTCCCCACACCGAGGATTGTGGGCCCTATGTCAGTCAGAGTTGCCCCCACAGTGTACAGCTCCTGCGCATCATCCTCCTCCTCCTCCTCATGTTCAGCCTCCATCTCAGATATGACCACATCAGTTACAAGCTGGAAGCACTGCAGTACTGCCTCAGCCAAACGACAACAGGCTGTGCTGAAACTCATAAGCTTAGGTGAGAAACCTCACACTGCTTGTGAGTTGTTGACAGCTGTGAAAGAGCAGGCAGATCTGTGGCTGAGACCGCTGAACCTACATCTAGGCATGGTCATGTGTGACAATGGCCGTAACCTGGTGGTGGCTCTGAGGCGAGATCACACACGTACCAAGCCTGGCTCATGTGCTTAACCTCGTGGTTCAGCGGTTTCTTAAATCGTACCCCGAGTTGCCAGATCTGCTCGTTAAAGTGCGCCGCCTGTCAGCTCATTTTCAGAAGTCGGCTACAGCTTTCACCGCCCTTGCTGTGTTGCAGCAGCGTTTGCAGCTTCTGGCACACCGACTGGTGTGTGATGTCCCCACACATTGGAACTCTACCCTCCACATGTTGCAAAGGATTTGTGAGCAGAAGAGAGCAGTTGTGGAGTACTAGCTGCAACAAGGCCGCTGATATTCAGGTCAGACTCCACACATAAGACCTCAGGAGTGGACCTGGATGTCTGACATATGTACCATCCTGACAGACTTTGAGGAGTCCACCAAGATGGTGAGTGGCGATGATGCCATCATTAGCGTCAGCATCCCACTTGTCTGTCTTTTGCAACGCTCTCTGCAGAGAATTAAAGAGGAGGCATTGCAGCCAGAGTAAGATGAGATGGATCAAGAAGCCATAGCGGGCGATTGCACACAGCCCAGCCTCATCTCATCCCAACGTGCATTGGGGGACAATGAGGGAGAGGAGGAAGAACAGGAGCTGGTATCATGCGCTGTAGACGGTAGTACCTGTACAACTGTCATACAGTCGGTTCAGCGTGGGTGGACTGAGGACAGGGGGGAGGAGAAGGAGGAGGAGGAGGAGAGCATGGTCAGTCGTCATCTTGGTGAGGACACGGAAGTCTTGCCCGTTACCAGTCTGGCACGCATGGCTGACTTTATGTTACGCTGCCTTAACCGTGACCCTCGCGTTGTAAAAATGTTGGGTGACAGTCATTACTGGTTGGTAACACTTTTAGACCCCCGCTACAAGGAGAACTTTCACTCTCTTATTCCTGAGGTGGAGAGGTCTACAAAAATGTGGCAGTACCAGCAAGCCCTTGCTGCAGAACTGTTAAAAAAATTCCCATCTGAACACGCTAGCGGCAGAGGTCACAGTTTGTTGACCAACCAAGGTGTACAGGCGAGAGAGACGCAACTCCAATCCAGCAGAGGCAGGGGAACACTGTCAACATTCTGGGACAGTTTTCTGAGAACCGCCCAGCTTACAGGCCCTGAGGCGCGGGGTACTCTCACAAGGAGTGGAAAGTTTCAAAAGATGGTGAGGGAGTACCTTGCCGACCGTACCAGCGTCCTCCATGATTCCTCTGTGCCTTTTAATTATTGGGTATCCAAGCTGGACACTTGGAATGAACTCGCTCTGTAAGTAAGCCTTGGAGGTCCTGGTCTGCCCTGCCGCTAGCGTGTTATCGGAGCGTGATTTTAGTGCCGCTGGGGGAATTATAACTCATAAGCGCACTCGCTTGTCAACTGACAATGCTGACAAGCTGACCCTTATCAAAATGAACAAGGGCAGGATTGGGCCAGATTTCTCATCACCACCAAATGACAGTAGAGCAGCATAAAGTCAAATCCACTGTGTTATTTCGGGAGGTGTATTCCCATGCACCGCTTCACACCAACACATGGGTATATGCTTCCTCATTTCGGCTGTTTTTTGCTCTTCTCCTTATCCTCAGCCTCCACCACCACTATACCACCAGGGTGACCGTGGTCCGTGTTGCCAGCATTGCAAGTTCCTCCGTCCTAATTTTTGCCAGCTTTTGCTTGGAAGGCATAGGCAAAGACTATGGGAGACCCACTCTCCAATAATGGGAACAATGTTTTTAATATGCTGTACTGCATGGCTCTTGTAAGGGGCATTAAAATCGTCTTGCTAAGCTACTGTGACCTCCACGTCTCTTCCAAGGGGCATTAAAACCGTCTTTTTAAGCTACTGCGACCTCCACCACTTCTCCAAGGGGCATTAAAACCGTCTTGTTAAGCTACTGCAACCTCCATGTCTCTTCCAAGGGGCATTTAAACCGTCTTGTTAAGCTACCGTAACCTCCACGTCTCTTCCAAGGGGCATTTAAACCATCTTGTTAAGCTACTGCGACCTCCACGTCTCTTCCAAGGGGCATTTAAACCATCTTGTTAAGCTTCTGCAACCTCCACGTCTCTTCCAAGGAGCATTTAAACCGTCTTGTTAAGCTACTGCAACCTCCACATCTGTTCCAAGGGGCATTAAAACCGTCTTGTTAAGCTACTGCAACCTCCACGTCTCTTCCAAGGGGCATTGAAACCGTCTTGTTAAGCTACTCGACCTCCACCACTTCTCCAAGGGACATTAAAACCATCTTGTTAAGCTACTGCAACCTCCACGTCTCTTCCAAGGGGCATGTAAACCGTCTTGTTAAGCTACTGCAACCTCCACGTCTCTTCCAAGGGGCATTAAAACCGTCTTGTTAAGCTACTGCGACCTCCACCACTTCTCCAAGGGGCATTAAAACCGTCTTGTTAAGCTACTGCGACCTCCACCACTTCTCCAAGGGGCATTAAAACTGTCTTGTTAAGCTACTGCGACCTCCACGTCTCTTCCAAGGGGCATTTAAACCGTCTTGTTAAGCTACTGCAACTTCCACGTCTCTTCCAAGGGGCATTTAAACCGTCTTGTAAAGCTACTGCGACCTCCACGTCTCTTCCAAGGGGCATTAAAACCGTCTTGTTAAGCTACTGCGACCTCCACGTCTCTTCCAAGGGGCATTAAAACCATCTTGTTATGCTACTGCGACCTCCACGTCTCTTCCAAGGGGCATTAAAACCGTCTTGTTAAACCATTCTGAACTCCACAGCTCTTCCAAGGGGCATTGAAATTTTGTTTTTAATTAACTCTAACCTCCTTGACTCTTCCAACGGGCATTGCATTTCCTCCTAATTTTAGTCAGCTTTTGCTTTTCAATGCATAGGCGAACACTAAGGGAGACCCACTCCTCAATAATGGGTAGAAGGTTTTTAGTATGCTGTAATCCACGTCTGTTTCAAGGGGCATTGCAGTTCCTCATAATTTTTGGAAAGCTTTCCATTCACTGCTGAGGCCAACAGTCCACAGGAGACCCAGTTGCTATAAATGGAAAAAACGGTTTAGTTAAGGCCCTGTGACCTCTATGTCACTTCCAAGGGGCATTGGAGTGCCTCGAAATTTTTGGTAGGCATTGCACTCACTGCATGCCCTATAACTGTGTAGCCAAACCTCTCCTTTTGGTACAGAAACATATCCTACTAAACATGTGTGGTTGACTGGCCTGATATTGATGTGAATGGTCCCTGTTCCTCCTGCTCTTTCTGCTTTGCCACCACCTCATCCAACATTCATCACCTGAAGCTTTGTTTTAACGGGAGTCATAGAACTGGGATAGTAGCAGGAAAACATCCAGCAATCCTCGCAGGAGGTAGGATATGCTCCAAAACGCTGACCACCTCAGGCCTAGCCGCTACTACATACATGCGCTTGCATTCCAAGGAGCAGAAAGCTAAGGAGATGGATGGCCTCATGATCATGAATAATTTACTCGTTGTGTAGGAGGCCGACCAATGCTGCTGTCTACCTTTTGAACTTTGTGTTGAAGCCTGATTAACCCAGGACCCGCAATCCTCTATGCCTGGAGGATGTGTTGCATCCCAGTGTCCAACTGTGTCCCGGCTTCCACAATATTAACCCAGTGTGAAGGGGTGAGATGGACCATCCCTGGCCACATTCACTTGTCCACGTGTTTGTTACTAGGCTGTCCTTCAAATAGGGGCGGCTGGGGACTGTGTGTGGACACCCGGCCGCGGGGCGGCTGGGGACCGAGTATGGACACCCGGCCTCCCCCTAGCAGCTGGGGACCGAGCGTGGACACCTGGCCGCCGGGCGGCTGGGGATTGAGTATGGATACCTCGCTGCCGAAGCAGCCATGAGGTAGTGGCCAGCTTCGGCCTCCTCCAAACTAAAAGGCCCCATTTCAAGTGCAAGCTAGCAGTATGGTATTGCAGCCTGGGGGTGAATGGGTGGGTGGCAGGTTGCACACTTACGCTTGCATTCCAAGAAAACAAAGCAGATGCTAACTTCTATCATCATCATCATGCTCCTCGCCTTGGCACTCTCAACTCCCCTGATGGAGAAGCCAGGGCCCACCGGAGGAGTCTGGTTCTCTGGTGGGCTCGTCCAATGCTGCCCTAAAGCAGGCCGGGCTAAGAAAAGTGTGGGGGGATGTTCCACGGAGAAATAGGGGTGGCTGGGGACTGTTTATCGACACCTGACCGCCCCCAGGCGGCTGGGGACCGTGTGTGGACACCCGGCTGCCCCCTGGCGGCTGGGGACTGAGCGTGGACACCCGGCCGCCGAGCGACTTGGGACTGAGTATGGATACCTCGCTGCCGAAGCAGCCATGAGGTAGTGGCCAGCTTCGGCCTCCTCCAAACTAAAAGGCCCCATTTCAAGTGCAAGCTAGCAGTATGGTATTGCAGCCTGGGGGTGGGTGAGTGGCAGGATGCATACTTGCGCTTGCATTGCAAGGGATGGGGGAGGTACAATTGAACACTGCCCTGGGACAAGGACTTGCACGGGGATAGTTGCAAGTCTGTATCTTCTGATGTGGCAAGGATCACTTCTGATGGGCACACTTTTAGGCAGTGACCTGGGTGTCAGAGATGCTTCCAGGGGTCTTCCCCATGCTGTTCCCATGTCTTTTCAGCACTGTATGCATGTGTGACACAGCACATGGCTAGATAAGATTGTAAAATGTTAAAATGACATTTCCCGGTGAATGCATTTGTCACGGTTGAAAACAATACAAAAGTGCAAATATGCATAAAAAATGCTACTTGTGAACATAGCCCAAGGTGTGGAGGTGTGTTTTTGTTTTTGGTTATTTATTTACCTTATACACAAGTCTTTACCCTGGAAAGGAAGTTCCTTAACATATTTCACAGGAAAGCACTTTCAGTTTCGTTTTTGAACGTTTTCTTGTGAGCCCGTAAAAGTGGCTTAATACCTCTGACCACGTTGTTGACAGCAGTGACCTGGGGGTCAGAAATGCTTCCTGGGGTGATGCCCATGCTGTCCCCATGTCTTTTGAGCACTGTCACTATCGTTTTGGGCACTTTTTAGGCTTTCTACAGACTGCCGGGGGTGCCACCGCAAAAATGCTCGGGTCTCCCATAGACTAACATTGGGCTCGTTGCTCGGGTCAAGCACCCGAGTATCACGGCGAGCTCGACCCGAGCTTCGAGCACCCGAGCATTTTAGTGCTCGATCAACACTAGGTGTTTATGATGCCGTAAAAAAAAATTTTATACAGTATGTTCATGTATACCCCCAAGGGGTAAATGATTGTCAGCCTATACACTTAGTGCATGGGCATTACAAGTATAGGAGACCCGCTCCTTTCTAATGGGAACATTTTTTTTATGAGGCCCTCCTCCACGTCTCTTCCAAGGGGCATTGGAGTGCCTCCAAATTTTTGGCAGCCCTTGCTTTCACTACATAGGCAAACAGAATGGGAGACCCACTTCCTAATAATGGGAACTTGTTTTTCAGGAGGCCCTCCTCTATGTCTCTTCCAAGGGGCATTGGAGTGCCTCCAAATTTTTGGCAACCTTTGCATTCACTGCATAGGCAAACACAACGGGAGACCCACTTCCTAATAATGGGAACATTGTTTTGAGGAGGCCCTCTGACCTCCACGTCTCTTCCAAGGGGCATTGGAGTGACTTCAAATTTTTGGCAACCCCTGCATTCACTGCATAGGCAAACACAATGGGAGACCCACTTCCTAATAATGGGAACATTGTTTTCAGGAGGCCCTCTAACCGCCACATCTCTTCCAAGGGGCATTGGAGTGCCTCCAAATTTTTGGTAACCCCAGCATTCACTGCATAGGCAAACACAATGGGAGACTCACTTCCTAACAATGGGAACATTGTTTTCAGGAGGCCCTCTGACCTCCACATCTCTTCCAAGGGGCACTGGAGTGCCTCCAAATTTTTGGCAACCCTTGCATTCACTGCATAGGCAAACACAATGAGAGACCTACTTCCTAAAAATGGGAACACTGTTTTCAGGAGGCCTTCCTCTAAGTCTCGTCAAAGGGGTATTGGGGTGCGTCCAAATTTTCAAAGTGGTATTGGGGTGCGTCCAAATTTTGGGCAGCCCTGCCACTCACTGCATATGCAATAACAGTGTATAAGACCCACTCTTTAGTAATGGGAACAATAAAACATAGCTGGTTGATGGCTCTCTAAAAATAGTGAGGGCAGACTGCTGGTCCTTTAAGAATAGTAAAGGCTGCCTGACGGCCCTATAAAAATAGGCTTTGTGACTTTCATAGTCCCTCCTTCATAAATGAAACACGATGTGTCTGATGATATCTCACACACCACATGGCCAGATAAGGTTGTAAAATGTTAAAATAACATTTCCTGGTGAATGCATTTGTCACAGTTGAAAGCAATGCAAAAGTGCAAAAACGCATCAAAAACGCTACGTGTAAACATAGCCCAAGGTGTGGAGGAGCATTTTTGATTTTGGTTATTTATTTTGCTTTATATACAAGTCATTACCCTGCAAAGGATGTTCCTTAACATATTTCCCAGGAAAATCCATTTTGGTTTCGTTTTAGTATGTTTTATTGTGAGTCCGTAAAAGTGACGTAATACCTCTGACAACGTTGTTGACAGAAGTGACCTGGGAGTCAGAAATGCTTCCAGCGGTCTTCCCCATGCTGTTCCCATGTCATTTGAGCACTGTTCCCATCGATTTGGGCAATTTTTAGGCCCTCTGCAGACCGCCGGGGGAAGCCGCCTGAAAAATGCTCGAGTTTCCCATAGACTTACATTGGGCTCGTTGCTCGGGTCGAGCACCCGAGTATTCCAATTTGCTCAACCCGAGCATCGAGCACCCGAGCATTTTAGTACTCGCCCATCACTACTGATTACAGTGCCTACAAGTAGTATTCAACCCCCTGCAGATTTAGCTGGTTGACACATGCGGAATTAACTTGGCATTGTGACATTTGTACTGTAGATCAGCCTGGAAGTGGGAAATGCACTGCAGCAAATTTTTGTTTGTTTTTTTGTTTTTTTGTTTTTAAAAACGTTAAAAGTTAATTCAGAGTGTCATTTATTATTCAACCCCTCAAACCACAAGAATTCTGTTTGGTCCCCCTAAAGTATTAAGAAGTAGTTCAGGCACCAAGAATAATGAGCTTCACATGTGTGGATTAAAGATCTCTTTTGCCAGCCTTTTCTGACTATTTAAGACCCTCCCCAAACTTGTGAACAGCACTCAGACATGGTCAACATGGGAAAGACAAAGGAGCATTCCAAGGCCATCAGAGACAAGATCGTGGAGGGTCACAAGGCTGGCAAGGGGTACAAAACCCTTTCCAAGGAGTTGGGCCAATCTGTCTCCACTGTTGGGAGCATCATCCGTAAGTGGAAGGCTTATGGAACTACTGTTAGCCTTCCACGGCCAGGACAGCCTTTGAAAGTGTCCTCCCGTGCCGAGGCCAGGCTTGTCCGAAGAGTCAAGGCTTACCCAAGGACAACAAGGAAGGAGCTCCGGGAAGATCTCATGGCAGTGGGGACATTGGTTTCAGTCAATACCATAAGTAACGTACTCCACCGCAATGGTCTCCATTGCAGACGAGCCCGTAAGGTACCTTTACTTTCAAAGCGTCATGTCAAGGCTCGTCTACAGTTTGCTGATGATCACTTGGAGGACTCTGAGACAGACTGGTTCAAGGTTCTATGGTCTGATGAGACCAAGATCGAGATCTTTGGTGCCAACCACACACGTGACGTTTGGAGACTGGATGGCACTGCATACGACCCCAAGAATACCATCCCTACAGTCAAGCATGGTGGTGGCAGCATCATGCTGTGGGGCTGTTTCTCTGCCAAGGGGCCTGGCCATCTGGTCCGCATCCATGGGAAGATGGATAGCACGGCCTACCTGGAGATTTTGGCCAAGAACCTCCGCTCCTCCATCAAGGATCTTAAGAGGGGTCGTAATTTCATCTTCCAACAAGACAACGACCCAAAGCACACAGCCAAGAAAACCAAGACCTGGTTCAATAGGGAAAAAGTCAAGGTGTTGGAGTGGCCTAGTCAGTCTCCTGACCTTAACCCAATTGAAAACTTGTGGAAGGAGCTCAAGAATAAAGTCCACATGAGACACCCAAAGAACCTAGATAACTTGGAGAAGATCTGCATGGAGGAGTGGGCCAAGATAACTCAACAGACCTGTGCCGGCCTGATCAGGTCTTATAAAAGACGATTATTAGCTGTAATTGCAAACAAGGGTTATTCCACAAAATATTAAACATAGGGGTTGTATAATAATTGACCCACACTTTTATGTTTAAAATTTAATAAAATTCAACTGAGCAACATAACTTTTTGGTTTGTAAGATTTATGCTTCTGTTCATAAAACCTACTCTCGTTTGCAGTTTGAAGGCTCTAACTTATTTGCATCTTATCAAACCAGCTAAATCTGCAGGGGGTTGAATACTACTTGTAGGCACTGTATATATTTTTTTAACATTGGCACGCTGATAGTTTACAGAAGGCTGAAAAGGGGGAAATCTCTTTAAAATGTTAACTACCAGGACAACCCCTTATAAGCTACTTTTCTTTGCTCTTGATCCAAAGAACATTGTGAGGTTCAAAATTGTGACATGCTTTGGCTAGAGGGCCAAAGAGGAGATGGCCTGAGTGTTGGCTTATAAGAACAAGGATTTAGGCTTGAAATTTTATTGCATTGGGAATAGTGACAGAAACCTGATGGTTCTCATTGTAGTATGTGAGAACAGTTGGACTCCACAGCTTTAAAGGGGTTGTCCATCACTTTCTAATATCTTCTTTATGTGTCCAGGGTAGATTGAAATGGTAAATACAGTATGTGTGGCTAGAGGGTGGGTTTAAAGGTGCAGCATAATCTGCTCCTATTTATCTTCTCTGAAAGTTGGGAAGCATGGTTTTGGTAGTCCATTCCCTTTTTTGATTTTTATAATGGATCAAAAAAACGGAAGTCGAGACACCAGTGTGCACCCATCCTTACAAAATTAAACACTTAGATCAGGTCCATTTGCAACATATTTTACAAATCCATATGTGTAAATTTGGGATTGCTGCTGATTTTGTAGTGTATTTCCCTTAAAATATTCATTTTAAAATGTGCACAGTTAGGTCAATTACTGTGCAGAAATATTTGCCAGTGTACAGATGAGAAATGTAAAATATCTTTTACTTGCTCACTATTGTAAAATATAGTTCATAATTATAATTTTCAGCTATTTCTCCCCTTGTGGACTTATCATTGACCCCTTAGTGCAATATGATTGTGTGTGGAGTGGGCACAGGAGCTGAGGTCCTTCTACATGTGTATATGCCAGCTCGTATGTTACTGAACGGAGCTCCAATCGCTGATGTTGACTGTTTAGTTGCAGATCTCAATTAGTGTTGAGCCACCCCCGTAGTGTTCGAGTTCGGTTCGGTTCGTCGAACACCCGTGTGTTCGCCGAACTGTTCGTCGAACTGTTCGTCGAACACCTTCGAACACCGTTAAAACCAATGGCAGGCAAACAAAAACACATAGAAACACATAGAAAACACCTTCAAAGGTGTCCAAAAGCTGACAAACTGCTCAGAAGACACAACTAACACATGGAAAAGTGACAAGTACATACAGTCATGCGAAAAGAAAAGAGGTGGAGGAGTAAAAGGAGGGGGAGACACAGATATAGGCATGTCATGCCCTTCTAAAATCCAAAAAGTGAGAAGCCGAGACGGCCAGTCCGCTCCTGCCCGTGCCACCTCCGTGTCGCCGGGTTTGTGCCAGAGCCGCGGTGAACCCTGACGGCCAGCCCCCCTCTCCCAATACTGGTGCCTGTCCGCTGGTGGGTCGAGAGAGCCCCCCTGTGGTGGAGGCAGCTCTAAGCTTTTTAATTTAAATTGTCCCTCTAATTTGAATGAATACACTTTAAATCCATTTACAAGGATCTATTGGAGGGCAAGTCTCATGCCAGCAGCCGCGTAATTCCAGCTCCAGTAGCGTCCACTAAAGCTGCTGCAGTTAAAAAGCTTTTATAAGGATCGAGCTCGGCTGTCCACCGCAAGGCATCCTAGTGCCAGTCCCAGCCCCTATGCCTTGGGGTGCCTCCTGATGCTCTTCACTAAGTATCCCGTGGTCCCGAAGCATTTCCTTTGAAAAAATTAAGTGTCCAAACTACAGGTGGTGTAGCTTGCTTAACAGCCGGGATAATCCGCTGACTAGCAGACACTGCTACTAGGCACAAAGTATTTCCTGGGCTAGATGCAGTTAAAAATTTGTAAGTAGATACTCTCGTTGGATGCTGAGAAAGCATTCCATAGAGTCTCCTGGCACGCCATATATGATTCTCTTAAAAAGCTTGGGGTAGGGGTCTAGGGGACCCTTTTATAGCCAAAATCACGGCCCTGTATCACAATACGTTACCTAGGCTGAAGATAAATGGAACTGTAGCACCGAGGGCTCGGTTGCTACAGACGTATTGCACCTCACCCAGAGGTGTGATATCTCACTCTCAGATAAGGATGGAGTGTGGATCAGGACCCGACACCTGCATGCATTACACCACATTGCCGTGGGGCAGGGCGACCAATATGCCCCTGAGATGGGCACGACAGTCCCTGTCCCTGGCTGGAGTGGGGGGAGGGAACACTGAGGAAGGGGAACCCTGCAGTGCAGGAGCAGGGAGGAAGCAGTTCCTGGGTGCATTGAGAAGGGAGTATAAAAGGTGGGCACCATCTTAGTTCAGTGCAGAGAAGTCTGAGCAGAAGTGGCAGGGAGCAGGGGCTCTGCATGAGCTCTGCTCCGGAGGCGGGCCTAGTAACAGAGGCCCAGGCCTGCAAGAGGGAGAAGGAAGGAAGAGGAGCGGAGAAGGCTCCAGGAACGAGGAATGAAGGGATCCCAGGGGTGCGGACGGGCGAGTCGCCACCGCACGCCCGAATCCACCTGCGTGGAGGGGTCAGGCCAAAGGGGGAGACCGGTCCCCGAACTAGTGGAGGCAGGAAACGACCCTCAGCTAGAAACCGGAGGCTCTGACATTTTATGTGGTGCAGCCCCTTGCTCCACCCGCTAGGAAGGCACCACATAGGGTCAGGGAAACTGGCGCCAAGTTTACCAAGAGGAGGCCCGAGGCAGCCGGACAGAAGTGTTGGTAAGAAAGGCCAGACAAAGGACACACAAAGGGGGTCCTGTGAAGCGCTCCAAAGTTATCTGGGAGTTGTCTGAGCCCCTCACCTGGTGAGCACAGTACGACGTGGGCAGCCGTTACCTGCAGACGTGGTCTGGATAATAAGAACTGTGAGTAAAGGCCCTGAACTGCATCACTGACTCCGTGTCGTTACTGCTGCTGCCCTGCACCATCACCCCCATCCTCCGCATACACTGCCCTGAGGCTATACTCCTCCCGTGGGGAGTTATGCTACACTCTGCTGCACCCACAACACCAGCCTTAGCGGTCTGCCCTGTAGCGGCGGTTCACTCTGACCGCAATCCACGGGTGGCGTAGTCGGACATTTAAACATCAAAACCACATAAATAGTTCCGCCACTGGTTTGACCGCCCTGAGCCACGGAACCGGATCGCCGCCACGAAGACTACAACCACCAGCATCCACCAAAAAGGGTCCGGCTCCGGGTGTCCCAAGGCCCAGGGGGTGCGTCAGAACATTTTCATCACCTTTCACAATCACCAATGGGACAAGGCAGGGATGTCCTCTGTCCCCTCTCTTATACATCCTAGTGACGGAGCACCTGCTCTCATCAATTCGCCATAACCCCAATATTAGGTGGATTGAGGTGGGAGGCACCGAGTACAAGTGCTCTCTATTTGCTGATGATGTCCTAGTATATATCACTCAATCACATATATCCATCCCTGCTGTTATGGCTGAAATAGATCACTTTGTTACATGGTAAAATTTTAAAATCAATGCAGCGAAGTCTGAGGCCCTCGATGTCTCCCTCCCTAAATCCATATAGGATTCCATCCAGTCCAACTTTCCCTTTGCCTGGCCCTCACAGGGTATCAAATACTTAGGAATTCCTATTCATAGAGACCTCTCCCATCTATGTTATCTTAATTTTGGGCCCTTTATTGAACAATTCCATACAGACCACGGTTGGCAAGTTGGAACTGTGAGATTCACTACGTGCACCACTGGTATTTTGTGGAAAAGCACATGTAAGATTCTGCAACAGTCTCTGCTGATACTCCTGCATGCGTGCATCCCTTTCTATGGCAGGAATAATTTCTGCAAATTTACTTTTGTACCGGGGATCTAACAGTGTGGCAACCCAGTAGTCAGGATTATTTCTAATTCTCACAATTCGAGGGTCATGTTGCAGGTAGTGCAGCAAGAAGGCACTCATGTGTGTTGCGCATCCAGGAGCACCAAGTCCCTGTTGTGTTGGTGGCGAGGTAACAATCATGCTTCCTTCCTCTGTCCTCTCCCCCCAACCTCGCACAACAGAAATGTGATCAAGGTCTCCCTCATCTGATGAGTCTTCCATCAATTCGTCCTCCACTTCTTCCTGGGCTCCTGCACCTTCCTCACTAGTTTGGCTGCTACCATGCGCCCTGGTAAAATCATCTCCCCCACCCTCACATGCCTGCCGCCCTGGTGCTGCCGACCGTCTGGACCTTGCAGATGTTAGCCCTTCCGCATACAACTCCTCCTCCTCTACTTCCTCCACCTCCTCTTGTGCCACCACCTGACTCCGAATTCTGTTTAACATGTGCTCCAGCATGTAAATCACCGGAATAGTCATGCTGATAATGGCATCGTCAGCACTAAACATCTTCGTCGCCATTTCAAAACTGTGCAGAAGGGTGCATAGGTCCCTGATCTGAGACCACTCCTCCAGCGTGATTTGCCCCACCTCTGAATCTCGTTGGCCCAGGCTATACGTCAGAACGTATTGCACCAGGGCTTGTCGGTGCTGCCACAGTCGCTGCAACATGTGCAGAGTTGAATTCCACCGGGTAGGCACATCGCATTTTAGCCGGTGAAGTGGCAGGCCCAACGACTTCTGTAGAGATGTAAGTCGCTGAGCTGCGGGATGCGAACGGCGGAAGTGAGCACACAGCGACCGTGCCCTCTGCAGAAGGCCATCTAGTCTGGGATAGTGGGCTAAAAATTGCTGGACAACCAGGTTCAACACGTGAGCCATACAAGGCACGTGTGTGACATTGCCCCGGCTATGGGCCGCACCCAGGTTTGCAGCATTGTCGCACACGGCCTTCCCTGGTTTCAGGTCCAGTGGAGACAACCATTCATGAAATTGGTTCTCCAGAGCTCACCACAACTCCTCAGCTGTGTGACTCACATTTCCCAGACATTTCAATGTAAAAACCGCCTGATGACGTTGAGCCCTACTGCCAGCATAGTAAGGAGGTGTGCAGGATCCCTTCTGCGCAGTTAGAAAGCTTGTGGCATGACAAGACAGGCTTTGGGTGCAGGTGGAAGACCGAGAGGAGGTTGAGGAGGCAGAAGCAGTGGAGGAAAAATGACATAAAGAGGATTGACGCACAACTCGTGGGGACGGCAAGACTTGGACAGCAGCCCCTTGTCCTGCTGTCACCATAGTTACCCAGTGCCCAGTCAGCGACATGTAACGCCCCTGTCCATGCATACTCGTCCAAGTGTCTGTGGTGAAATGCACCCTGTCACACACAAAGTTTCTCAAAGAAGCGGTGATGTTGTGTGCGACATGCTGGTGGAGCGCAGGCACACCTTTCTTTGAGAAGTAGTGCCGACTGGGCATCTGGTACTGGGGCACTGCGACGGACATAAGGTCTCGAAAATCCTCTGTGTCCACCAGGCGGAAAGGCAGCATTTCTGTAGCCAAGAGCTTGCAGATGGTGAAATTCAACCTCTTAGCTTTCTCATGGCTAGGAGGAAATGGTCTTTTACTTGTCCACATCTGAGGGACCGAGGGCTGGCTATTGTGCTTAGACGGGGTTGATAAGGGTGTCCCCGGCAAACTGCCAGTCTGTGAGGAAGATGCAGGCGGACATGTTAGGTTGCCTTGATCCAAAGGTGGTGCTATCGATGTCGGACAGCGCTCAAGACCAGCTGGTGTTACCACCTCCAAAGAAAATGATGACCTGCCAATCACGCTGGCTGTTGCGGGTAAAGAGGTGGCAGGTCTGCGCCCCAAAACAGGTGTGACTGCTGTCCCCCCAGTCACAGAGGATGAAGAGGCCGCGGATGCACAAGATATGGCAGACGGTGGTTGGCCCGGCCGGCTAGACCGCATTGTAGCACACTGAGCTTCCCACTGCAACTTATGCTTCATGTCCATGTGCCGGTTCATGCGTGAAGTACTCAAACTATGTATTTTTTGGCCTCTACTTAGCTTTTGCTGACAAATGTTACAGATAACACGAGTTGGGTCATCTTTATCGATCTGAAAAAATGCCCAGGCTATGCAAGGCTTAGCACCCATGCGACCTGAAGAGCCACCACGACTTGTGGTGAGAGGCAGAGTTGTGTTTGAGGATGCAGTTGTTGACGTGCTTCCAGTACTACGTCTCTGTCCAGGAAGGCGCAACCTGACCTCGTCGTCACTAGCATCTTCCTCCACCTCCTCTGCTGACCTCATCTCTTGGCTGACTGTGGGTTGACAGTAAGTGGGATCTCCGACCTCATCATCATCACCCTGTGCGTTATCACACCCGTCGTCCTCAGAGCCAACCTGTTCCTGCCCTGACAAAAAACTAAAGTTGTCGCTCCAATCAGGTATTTGAGTCTTATCATCGTCTTCCTCATTGTCTCCACCAACAGGAGTTACAGTTTGGGAATGAGGGTCTACATTATGGTCAGAACCTTCTGCGTCTGGTCCTGGATCCGACTCATAAAGATTCTGGGCATCAGTGCAGATCATTTTCTCATCTGGATTCACAGAAGCGCTGGAGTCGACCTCTGATTCCCAGGCTATAGTATGAGTAAACAGCTCTGCAGACTCAACCATCTGTTCTACCTCATACTCAGACGGGCAGCTGGAGATTTGGGAGCTGTGAGGAAGCAAGTGCGATTTGGGTGACACCTTTGAGGACTGGAGTATTTGTGATGTTGAAGTTGATGTGGAGGAGAGCCCACTTAAAGGAGCACTTGATATCCGTTGAAGCACCTGCTGTTTTTGTGCCTCATCTGGAATTTGTAGCGATTGGCGTGGCCGTAAGAAAGGGATCTTATCACATTGTCCGCTAAAAGAAGTAGACATTTTAGTTTGGCTGGAAGATGGTCTTTCTTCTGCACCTACCCCACGGACACACCCTTTTTTCCCCTTCCCAACACGCCTATTCCCCTTTCCACCAGCAGCAGGCCTTTTTCCACTCATTTTGGTGGTTCACTAATTCACAACTCTGGAGTTGTTTGCACAAAAAAACAATGGATGGTAACCGAGCAGAGCTGAGTGGCCAAACTGTGGTATTAGGCCAAAACTATTGGCTGGGTTAGATGCAGAAAAAAATTATTTTTAATTTGCAACCTGATGGAGGTCAGTATAGATGGACTAATAGACCAAGTCCCACACACCGCTAGAAGCCCAAATATTTTTTCAGAGCTAGATGCAGAAAATTTTTTTATTCAATTTGCAACCTGATGGAGGTCAGTATAGATGGACTAATAGACCAAGTCTCACACACTGCTAGAAGCCCAAATATTTTTTCAGAGCTAGATGCAGAAAAAAAATATTTTTAATTTGCAACCTGATGGAGGTCAGTATAGATGGACTAATAGACCAAGTCCCACACACTGCTAGAAGCCCAAATATTTTTTCAGAGCTAGATGCAGAAAAAAATTATTTTTAATTTGCAACCTGATGGAGGTCAGTATAGATGGACTAATAGAACAAGTCCCACACGCTGCTAGAAGCCCAAATATTTTTTCAGAGATAAATGAAGAAAAAAATTATTTTTAATTTGCAACCTGATGGAGGTCAGTATAGATGGACTAATAGACCAAGTCCCACACACTGCTAGAAGCCCAAATATTTTTTCAGAGCTAGATGCAGAAAAAAATTATATTCAATTTGCAACCTGCTGGAGGTCAGTATAGATGGACTAATAGAACAAGTCCCACACACTGCTAGAAGCCCAAATATTTTTTCAGAGCTAAATGAAGAAAAAAATTATTTTTAATTTGCAACCTGATGGAGGTCAGTATAGATGGACTAATAGACCAAGTCCCACACACTGCTAGAAGCCCAAATATTTTTTCAGAGCTAGATGCAGAAAAAAATTATATTCAGTTTGCAACCTGATGGAGGTCAGTATAGATGGACTAATAGAATGATGCTATGCCCAAAAGATTTTACTTCACTAGGTGCAGTAAAAAAATTGGTATTCTATACACAGGTGGTATATCTTGCAACACAGATAGGCTACTCCACTGACTAACACACTCTGCAATAGGCCAAAAAGGATTAGCTTTGCTAGATTCAGCCAAATGCTGTGAAAAAAACTTGCACAGCACTGGCACAGACCTGCCTGGCAAAAACTGATAGGAACTGATGTAACCTAGTCCTGAAAAGGACTCCAATTACAATTAGTCTTTACTCCCACAATCTATCTATTTAAGAGCACAGACCTGCCTGATAAAAGTCGTAGGAAATGCTGTAACCTAGTCCTTAAAAGGACTGCAATCACAACTATTCCCTACTCCCAAGCTATCTGTATATTTGTGCGAAAATTGGCTTGAAATTAACAAGGTATAGCGCACACAGCAACAGCGGTGCCGTCTAACACGCAGCTGCAGCAGTGAGAAAATGGTGGCGACGGGGAAAATGGCTTGGTCTTATAGGGCAAGGACATGTGACATACACTGCCAATCACACATGCCCTTGCTTGTGTGAAAAAAAGCACTTCGCTCCGTGTGTGCGCTGCTGATAGGCTGACAGATTGCACCTCCCCACTGCAAATGCGGGAAAGAGAAAAAAAAATGGAGATCTTCATTGTTCCTGCAGAGATCCATCCCCTGCCCCTCCCCCCGCCCCGCTGTACACTCAAACTGCGTATTAACATTAATTTTCATCATTACTGAGAAAAAATCCAGTTATGATTTTGGTGCACGAACAGTTATCGAACATAACCTCGAACAGCCGAATTTTTCTCAAATTGTTCGTGTTCGCCGACCGGCTCGAACACCGCCCAAAACAGCTCGAATTTGAGATTGGCGAACAGTTCGAGTAGAACAACGCTCATCTCTACTCTCAATCTCTTACATTTAAATGCTTTGGCTCTCATCAGCCCATGCAACGTGATCGGGGGGGCATTGATGGATTACCATGGCAGCCGTCATTGCCATCTTGGTGCTCCTGTTATGTTAGCCACTGGCTAAACCTGCCTTTGGCTGTTGACCAACACTGCAGGGAACCTTCTCCAGGATTTTCCAGAATTGTCCCCATTCTTAGCAGTTTCTGGTATTAATGTTGCTCTTTTCTGACCGCAGTGCTGGAATTAATGGGGTGTCATGCTGAAATAAAGGCTCATGACAAGATGTAGTTCTAATAATTCTGCCATGTCGTCTTCCACTTGCTGCTATAACCTTTGCTACAGCATGATTGTGCTGAGTGGGTGGAATAGGTCCTCCTAATTTAAATTCCACTCTCTTTTGGAATTTGAGAGGGTAATTCTCTTACTTTAATGGCTCTTATGCTGTCACCACTTGCTCTCCTGTCCTTGTAGAAATGTCCACACACCCTCCTCATACCAGGTGAATATCAGCTTCCTTTACTGGTAAACGGCCAGGGTCTGTCACATTGGCACTGTCTCCCCACCACCCGCACTGCATAGGAACTTGCATAGGTTATTTTTTTAATTGCTGCATAATAAAGAAATCTTCCTCATTATGACTGTAGATACTAACACCATATTCACGTTGAAATTTTGGAAAGAAATTCAATTCATAATGAATTGATTTGTCATAAACCGAAGGTACACCAAAGCCTTTAATTGTCCTGAATGGATGTGTATGACATTCAGAAGTCTCCTAGGACTGTATCCAACCCATTTATAGCTCTTTAATGCAAACACAGCCTTAGCAATGTGAAAGTGACCTCAACATAAATGACTATGGTAAATGGATGGTAACTGTTCTCCACTTCTTTCTTGTCACACTGTACAGTATAGGGATTCACTCTATTGGGTAGCCGCTTGGAACACAAAGCCACAGGGTTTTTTTTCTATCACACATGGAATAGTGTTTATTTCCACTGGTCGTACAGTAACAAAGCCACAAACCTAAAATCCCTTGCCTTGTTATGGCACTAACTAAACAATACAGGCCCTAGCTAGTCTCAGTTTGATCACACAAAACAGCTATTATCCATATTAACCAGTGATACTTGCAATTTGGTGCACACGGCCTGCACGGTCTCTTCTCAGAGAGATTCTGGCTTTTCTCTCTCAAGCTCCAAAACAACCCGTTCTGCTCAGCTTCCCCCAGCTGACTGACCAGTGAACAAATGGCCTGCTTCTGTGATATCTATCTAGGTGCACCTTATCAGAACCTGTAGTGCTAGGATTTAACCCTAGCCTACCTGGCTTTGCTACATAACCCCCTCCCACCCAAAGCCGAGGGCTATGCAAACCCACAGGGCCTATAGGGGGCCAGTTTAAGCTCCTGAAATAGCCTAACATTCTTATGACTACTATAGGGTTTTAAATTTACCTGAGCCTAAGACTCATGCTTGATGACATGAGGGTAACATAGTAACTCCACAATTCTACCCCTATTTTTGAGTATCATTTTCTGTTCATGCCGTTTCTGGAAAACATCAAAGTTTCTGTCGCTTGGATACCCACAATGTTGGTTTCTGTATGGACCAACAAACAAAGGGTTTCAAGTGGCCCCTTATTCTTCTAGGATTTTAGTAGGTTGCTATAATATATATTTGAAAGGGCTTCCTTTCCCCTGGTTGGTGTACTTGATAGTAGACCTCTCCCACCTTTTCTACCACCTCATAGGGCACTTGCCACTTGGCAAGGAACTTGCTTCCCCACAAGTAACGAATCCTTAGATCTTAATTGTCTAACTTGAGCCAAATGATTATACCCCCTTTATTGTGCCTCCTGTACGTTAAGTTGTCCTGGGACTCTTCCAGGTCAGGGATATTGGATTCAGGGGATGCTTCCTCATCCTCCTTTCCATGCACTAGCACATGCAGAAGTGTTGCCCTTACCAGGGTCACCAAACTTCCAAGCGTGCAGTCACACCATTCACCGTCACCTGGTACAACTGAGCTCCCTCACCAGGGTCAGGTACCGCACTGCACTCGGGATGTGCAAAAAATGAGAATAGTCGGCTTTCAGAGCAGTCCATTGGTTTGGAGAACAGTGGGCTGATATATGCCCAGGGTTATAACACCTCCAATAGACAACTGTAGGAGATGTACCACTAGAACCTGACTCTGAGCCCTTTTGGGTCTTTTGGGTATCCCGGAATGGTGACCTCAGGATACCTTGATTGCTCAGGGAATTCTACACAGCCAAGTATCTTTCCACAAGGCTCACAAGGTCATCTGCATTCTGGGGATCTAGCTTTGTACTGATTTAGGTTGAGAGTGAATAAATCGGTCCACCATCACTGTCTGCACTCTGTGTGTCAGAGAGCAGGTCTCAGGCTGCAGCCATTTTTGCACAAAATGTAACAGGTCGAACATTGGGGACCAGGGAGGCTCTTCCCTTTGGTAGCGCCAGAGGTGCACCTGATGCATCCGGACTGCTAGGGTTACGCCTAAATATGCCGTAATCTCTGCCTTCAACGTGTCATACTCCTTGGCATTCTGCACAGCAAGGTTGTTGTACATTTTCTGCGATTACCCAACAAGGTATAGAGCTAGGTCCTCTGCCCATTGCTCTGGGGGCAGTTTCTTCCAGTCTGCCATCCTCTCAAAGACAGGAAAGCCTTGACATAGTCCTCCAGAGTCAATTTCTGCAAACCTTCCCAAACAGTTTGCCTCACACGGATACCTTCACTTTGGCTAGCCGGAGGTGCCGTCACCCTGACCTGAATAGTTTCTGCTAAGAGATCCATCTGCTGCTGTTGCTGCTGCTGTTGCAATTGCAACTGCTGGATCAGGATTTTGTTGGTTTCTTGTTGTGACTGCTGCTTCCACTACTGCTGCTGCTGCAGATTGGCCTGAACTAATTGCTTAACAAGTTGCTACATGTAGTATCGGCGTCTCTGCCCCCTGACAGGCAGAGACGCCGTCCCACTTACCGCCGCGCTCCCTGCCCGGCGTCCTCCGGCGCTCCTTCCTCTGTTTCTGCCGGCGCGCGCAGCTTCCAGGGCGCTGTGCTTAGGGCGTGCGCGGGCTCCCTCCCTCTTAAATGGGCCGCGTGCGCCATCCTAAGGAGTCCCCGGCCAATGGCTGGAGGACCTCTCATATAAAAGGCACCTCCTCCTAAATGGAGGTGCCCGTGCAAGGTTGTAGCTTTGTGTGGTAAACTCTGCTTCAGCCCTCAGGTCCCGCTGCTAGCCTGACTACAAGTCCAGTCCACCAGCCTGACTACAAGTCCAGTCCGCCAGCTCGTTTACTCTCCAGCCCGACAGTCTGTCTACAGTCCAGTCCGCCAGTCTGTCTATGGGCTCTGTCCGCCTGCTTACCTGGAAGCACCTGCCCGTTACCTGCCGTGCCTGCCAGCCCGCTTACCTGGAAGCACCTGCCTGTTACCTGCCGTGCCTGCCAGCACGCTTACCTAGAAGCACCTGCCTGTTACCTTCCGTGCCTACCAGCCAGCCTACCTGGAGGCTCCAGCCTGTTACCTGCCGTGTCTGCCAGTCCGTCTGCCCGGATCACCCATCAGCCTGCCTGCCGTGCTCATCTGCTGTACCGGTCAGTCCCTGCCTTCTGACCCGTGGGAGTCACCTGCTCTCATACAAGGTCGGTCCCAGAGTAGCACCTGGTCCCTCTGCTCGGTCCTTCCCTGGTCACGGAGTCGACTGAGCTGCCGTACGACCTTGGTCGGTCCGAGTTGATACCTAGTTATGCCCCTCTGGTCCCTCCTTGCACCCCAGTACAAAGGTTCCACCACCCGAATCCGTAACACTACATGCTTTCCGATCGTGTTTGCAATGCTGTAGCTGCCTTTACCCAGGACATTCAGTCTTCAAACTATAATCACCTGAGTTATTTGGGACTTCTGGCCCACATACAAATACCAATTGTAGTGGTTCGCTCTTGGGTAGCCCCTTAAAACACAAAGCCACAGGGTTTTTTTTCTATCACACGTGGAATAGTGTTTATTTCGACTAGTTGTACAGTATCAAAACAAAACATAAGGGCCCTAGGGTTGTCCAGGCACTAACTAAACAATACAGACCCTTGCTACTCAGGCATGGCTGAGCTAGTCTTAGTTTGGTCACACAAAACAGCTATCACCCATAGCAAACAGTGATACCTGCAGTTTGGTGCACAAGACCTGTGCAGTCTCTTTTCAAAGAGAATCTGGCTTTTCTTTCTCCAGTTCCAACACAACCCACTCTGCTCGGCATCCTCCAGCTGCCGGAGAACTGTGAACACATGGCCTGGTCCTGGTCATAGCTATCCAGGTACAGCTAATCAGAATCTGTGGTGATATGACTTAATCCTAGCCTATCTGGCTTTTTCTTAAACAGCTACTTCAATGCTTTATGGCTTTCTCTCCTTATCTCTATGGCTAAGCTGTAAGCTGTGATTGTTAGAACCCTCCTGTTTGTTTTTTCCATCTTGTGTTTTGTGGTCACGTGACTATCTGCCTTTATATTCCAGCTCTGCCCTTTTGGCTGTGCTGGACTTCAGTGTGTTGTTTGACTGTTTTTCTAGCCAGGTGCTTCGGTGCCTATCTCTGTCAGTTCGCTTGGTCCTTCTGGGATCTCTAGTACCTTTTTGTCAGTTTGTCTATTTGTGTTCTCCAACAACTTTCTCTGTTCAGGAGGTGTCCTATCTTTGATCCAGTCCTTAGTTCTTCTAGGGACTCCTTCCTTTATTCTATAGGTCTTCGTTCAGACTAGCTGAGGACTAAGGCGGGTCTTTTCACAAGGAACAGGCTGCCCGCTACATCGTAGGGATTCAGCTTAGTCTTACTGTAGGGACAGCTTTCTTCTTTCTTTCCTTAGTACATGTTGCAGATCATAACAGTAAGTCCAGCCCAAAAAGCTAAAAGGAAAGAAAATTGGGGATCAGTATGTTTTCCATCCAGGATTTGGCTCAACGCTTGCAGGGATTGTCTCTGGAGGTGGCCCGAGCTCCAGCAACACATGAGTAGCTGTTCTGGAGCACATTTTGTGGAACCCAAGGTAGGACTGCCTGATGTTTTTTAATGGTAAACAGCAAGATTTTTTTTCCTTTAAAAATGCTTGTTTGTTATATTTTTGTTTGAGACCAAGGTCCTCTGGGAATGAATCACAGTGCATTGGTTTTATTAGGTCACTTTTGCACAATGAACAACCTAATGATTCATGCTTAAGGTCAGTAGAAGAATTTTTTTCTGCTATGGGGCTATTATATGACGATTATGATCGAATCTCATCTGCTGAGGCAGAACTCAGGCGTTTGAATCAGGGGTCAGGTGATGTTGAAAATTATTGCACACACTTTAGAAGATGGGCTTCAGAAGTCAAATGGAATGATCCTGCTCTGAAATGTCTATTTCTTGCTGGTCTGAGTGAAAGGGTTAAGGATTTGCTAATTGCATTCCCCGCACCTGAGACTCTGCAGGATGCCATGCAATTAGCTGTTCGTATGGATAGGAGGCTGAGGTCCAGGCTGAATGAGGTAAAGATTCCTGTAATGCCAGGTCCTAGTCCCCAGAAAATCTGCTCAGATGGCGGAGTACCGATGGAGGTTGGGGCGGTGTCACTCCGCTCTCAGGAAAGAGACCGGAGGTTCGCCGAGAGATTGTGTCTTTATTGTGGTAAAGCTGACCATTTGATTAAGTATTGTGAGCTTTGTTTAAGTAAAGAAAAAAAAAAGGGCAGGTACGCCCGTATTGCTTGTTTACGCTCTGCGGGAGTATTTCTTTCTGGGAGTACTACTTTGCAGGAAGATTTGATTGAATTTCAGGTATTTGTGGATTGTGGTTCAACACTTAATGTGATTGATAAAGGGTTTTTGGAAAAACTTAAATTGAAATCGAAACCTTTGTCATCACCTATTTCTGTGATTGCAATTGATAACACTCCCTTGAAATGTATTACTCACAAGGTTACTGCATTTCCCCTCACTATCAATGGAGTTCACCAAGAAATTTTGGACTTGGTTGTATTAGATAATTTACCCTCTCAGGTCGTTCTAGGTTTGCCTTGGTTAAAACTGCACAATCCTTTACTGGACTGGTCTACTAATGTGATTAAGTCTTGGAGTCCAAAGTGCTATGATAAATGTTGTAATGGTCGCATTGCAGCTGTGGAAAAGGGGGAATTACCGGTACATATTCAAGATTTTTGGAGGGTTTTTTCGGAGGAGGAGTCGCAAGTTTTACCTCCTCATAGGGATTATGATTGCTCCATTGAGTTTGTTCCGGGAGCTACTCTTCCCAAGAGTCACTTGTTTAATCTGACTATCCCTGAAAGAAAGTCCTTGAGTACATACAGACTAGCCTGGCTGCTGGTCACATTTGACCTTCTAAGTCACCTGTGGCAGTTGGATTTTTCTTTGTTAAAAAATAGGACGGGCGTTTACGCCCATGTCTGGATTTTCGTGAAATTAATAAGATTACCGTACGCAATTCCTACCCATTGCCGTTAATTCCTGACTTGTTTAACCAGTTAGTGGGGGGCAATTGGTTCTCTAAAATTGATCTCTGGGGGGGCATACAATTTTTTTACGAGTGAAGGAGGGTGATGAATGTAAAACTGCTTCTAACACTCCGGTAGGTCATTTTGAGAATCTGGTGATGCTTTTTGGTCTTACCAATGCACCTGCATTTTTTCAGAACCTTATTAATGACATCCTGAGACCTTTGATTGGTAAGAATGTGATTGTGTATATGGATGACATTTTGATTTATTCACCAGATCTAGAGTCCCATTGGCAGAGTGTACGTGAAGTTTTGCAGTTATTGAGTGATAATTCACTCTTTGCTAAGCTGGAGAAATGTGAGCTCGCTGTGCAGAAAATTCATTTTTTGGGCTACATTGTCTCCAGCGAGGGCTTTGAGATGGACCCTGTGAAGGTTCAGGTGTTATGATCCCCAACATGTACTAAGGAAAGATAGGGGAAAGCTGTCCCTACAGTAAGACTAAGCTGAATCCCTACGATGTAGCAGGCTGCCTGTTCCTAGTGAACAGACCTGCCTTAGTCCTCGGCTAGTCTGAACGAAGACCTATAGAATTAAGGGAGGGGTCCCTAAAAGAACTAAGGACGTGGACAAAAATGGGACACCTCCCAAACAGAGAAGCCATTGCAGAACCCAAAAAAACAAACTGACAAAAATGTACTAGAGGTCCCAGAGGACCAAGCGAACTTGACAGAGAAAGGCACTGAAGCACCAGGCTAGAGAAACAGTCAAACACTGAAGTCCAGCACAGCCATAAGGGCGGAGCTGGAATATAAAGGCAGATAGTCACGTGACCGCAAAACACAAGATGGAAAAAACAAACAGGAGGGTTCTAACATCAGGCTGTGCAGGAATGGCCTAGGCCTATTGGTTTGAAATCTATACAGAGATTTTTGGGTTTTGCCAATTATTACAGGAAATTCATTAAGAATTTTTCTGTAATTGTTAAGCCTCTAGCCAATCTCATCAGGAAAGGTGTGAATACGGTCCAGTGGACTACTGAGGCCATAGAAGTGTTTAAGTATCTCAAAGAGAGGTTGAGTTCTGCCCCTATCTTTATGCAGCCTGATGAGACCAAGCCTTTTTTGGTCGAGGTCGATGCTTCATCGGTCGGGGTCAGAGCAGTTTTGTCTCAGGAGAGCAGGGATGGAGTACATCCTTGTGCCTTCTTTTCCAAAAAATTTTTGGAAACCGAACTGAATTATGATGTTGGAAATCGGGAGTTGCTGGCTATTAAACTCGCGTTTGAACATTGGCGTCATTTTTTGGAAGGCGCTAGATTTCCTATTTAGGTTTTCACAGATCATAAGAATTTGATCTATCTGGATGCTGCCAAGCGCTTGAATGCCTGTCAAGCTAGGAGGGCACTTTTTTTTTCTCGGTTTCATTTTTCTGTTACCTATATACCTGGTACTAAGAATGTTAAAGCCAATGCTTTATCTTGCAGCTTCTCTACTATGGTCGGTGCCGAGGAGGAGGAGAGCATTTTACAGAAAGGAGTTATGGTGGCGGCATTGGACTCCATTTTGGAGAATGGGATTCTGAAAGCTCAAGATGGTGCTCCATCTAACACTCCCCATGGGACGTTGTTCGTGCCTAGAACCTTTAGGAGAGATTTGTTTGTGGAGTGTCATGAGTTTCGGTTGGCAGGTCATCCAGGAATTTCGGAGACTAAGAGACTTATCAGTCGCAGTTTTTGGTGGCCTGTATGGCAGAAAGAAGTCATCAATTGGGTGCGTCAATGTACGGTGTGTGCTAGGTCAAAGGCTTCACATACTCCTGCTGCGGGGTTGCTTTGCCCTTGGAGGTTCCTAGTGTGCCTTGGACGCATCTCACAATGGATTTTATTACTGATCTTCCTGTGTCCGAGGGTTTTACTGTCATCTGGGTGGTTGTGGACCGTTTTAGTATGATGTGTTATTTGGTTCCATTCATTAAGTTGCCCTGCGCCAAGACACTCGCTAAGGCGTTTGTTAAGGAGATTGTCAAGCTTCATGGCGTTCCCACGGATATTGTTTCTGATAGAGGACCTCAGTTTGTGGCTCGCTTTTGGCGTGCTTTTTGTGATAGGTTGGGAGTCCATTTGTCATTTTCGTCTGGGTATCATCCTGAGTCTAATGGACAGACTGAAAGAAAGAACCAGGATGTAGAACAGTTTTTGCGTTGTTTTGTGGCAGACAATCAAGAGATGTGGTCTGAGTTTCTGCCTCTCGCAGAATTTGCTCTTAACAATCATACATCCTCCTCTGCTGGGTGTTCTCCTTTTTTTTGCTGTACTGGGAGACATACGTCTTTTGGTTCGTTCTCCAAATTGGGGTCGGCAGTGCCGGAGGAGGAGAATTTTTCCGGTGATTTGGAGAGAGTTTGGACTAATGTACGTTGCAACCTTCAAGAGGCTAACAAGAAGTTCAAGAAGTATTTTGACAGGAAACGTAAGGAGGTTTTGTTTACTGTGGGTGACATGGTTTGGTTGTCCTCAAAGAATCTGCGGTTGAGGATTCCCTCTAAAAAACTGGGTCCATTTAAAGTGCTTCAGGTTGTTAACCCCTCTGCAGTTAGGTTGGATGTCCCTACTTCCTGGAATATTAATCCTGTGTTTCATGTTTCCTTGTTGAAAAAGGCTGATGTATCAGATAGGGATGCCACTGTCACAGTTCCTCCTGTGGTGGAAGATGGCGAATATGAAATTTCTCGTATCTTGAATTCTAGATGGCATAGAGGGAGATTACAGTATCTTGTCTCCTGGAAGGGTTTCGGTCCCGAAGATAATTCCTGGGTAAGGACGGATGATGTCTCTGCTCCTAGGCTTGTTGGAGCTTTCCACAAGAGGTTTCCGGATAGGCCTGGGCCTGGAGGATCCAGAGGATGCTCATAAAAAAGGGGGTACTGTTAGAACCCTCCTGTTTGTTTTTTCCATTTTGTGTTTTGCGGCCATGTGACCATCTGCCTTTATATTCCAGCTCCGCCCTTTTGGCTGTGCTAGACTTCAGTGTTGTTTGACTGTTTTTCTAGCCAGGTGCTTCGGTGCCTATCTCTGTCAGTTCGCTTGGTCCTTCTGGGACCTCTAGTACCTTTTTGTCAGTTTGTCTTTTTGTGTTCTGCAACAACGTTTTCTGTTCAGGAGGTGTCCCATTTTTGTTCCAGTCCTTAGTTCTTCTAGGGACTCCTTCCTTTATTCTATAGGTCTTCGTTCAGACTAGCCAAGTACTAAGGCAGGTCTGTACGCAAGGAACAGGCAGCCCGCTACATCGTAGGGATTCAGCTTAGTCTTACTGTAGGGACAGCTTTCCCCTTTCTTTCCTTAGTACATGTTGCAGATCATAACAGTGATGTCCTTTCGCTATCATGTTTCACAAAAAAAATGGCTAATGCATTCCCTGCCAGGGCTTTTATACAAGCTATGATAGTCCCTTCCCCTTTCCATTTTCTGCATCTTATTATGTGATAGCTACAAGATAATATGGGAAAGTCAGCCCAGCTAACACCTGAGGTCATGTGATCCTTCATTGGATGGGGCAATATTTTGTAATTTGTAAAATGATGGTATTCCCAGAAACTTATCACAAATGCGAATTGCAATAACATGATTCTCTCATATCTAACGTTGAAGATTAAACCCCTCGACTATTTCACCAATGCAGAAGGTAAGCAATTTATTTTATATCTTCAAATGTATGAGAGTTTTGTTTTTGTCTGAGTTTTTGTTCCCTACAGTCTGGGGATTAATATTGGAAAATCTTAGGGTAGTGTGGCCGCGGTGCAGTGGAAGTGCAGACAAAACTTCAAACTCCTGTGGTTGGCCATTGACCACATGACTGTGAAACAAAATTGGTCATTGCAGTAGGCAGATCTACGGCCGCATGCCATTTTTTTTTCAAAGCTATGACCAAAATAGGACTGGGCAATATGGCCTAAAAATAAAATTTACATAAATTAAAACTTAATTTTTTTTCACATTCATAGGCAATTCTCAATTTTAATTTCAAATTTCTTCCTGTTAAACTTCAGGTCACTTAATCTCTATCACTTAATGTAGTACCACATTACTTTTTCTGTTACTCAGCTACATCATTCTATCATAGATTACCGATACATTGCAACTCCACTGAATATAAATATTGTCCCCACAACGCACAGATAATATGCAAAAACCCAAAAAGAGAAAACTTTGTGCTGGAGACATAAATCATAGACCAATGTGTTTAAAAAATCAAAGCTTTATTTGGACTATAATTGAAACAAAAATGTACTTAAAATAACACCAGATACAGACAGGTTAAAAGAAAAAAGTTGGTGGGTGAGCTATTGTGGAAATAGCCCCAATGCTTCATCAGGGGTGAAACGTGCGTTGGGTGTTTGGTGGATGAGCTTGTTATGTAAATCTGGTATTGATAACTATGACATCCAAAAAACATTTTATTAATGAACCTTCTTGTGGAAAACACCTTCATGGTACATTTGTGTATTTATACCTGTCTACTTGTTATATTCTCATGAACTGATATTGGCATACCCATGCATACATGATTGTTCTGTTGGATTTATGAATTTATACTCTACAAGTGACACAATTATACATGCAGTGATCTTCCTTACACATGTATTGGGATTTATGCATCCTTTCTATGCGTTTTTTATGCATTTATTTAAAACATGCACTTTACTTATGTATGCATTTGAATTAGACACTGATGCATTTATTTGCAGTGCATGTGATATAGGAATGACTTAATTTTTCAGGGGCTTTTTCCAAAATAGCTCACCCACCAACTTTTCTCTTTTAATCTGTCTGTATCCAGTGTTGTTTTATGTACATTGTTTTAAATATTGTCCAAATAAAGCTTTGATTTTTTTTAAATGCATTGGTCTATCATTTAGGTCTCCAGCACAAAGTTTTTTGGCTTTTTATCATTCTGTCATAGAAGAGGAGGAATGAATATATGACATTTAGCCCCTGCCTTCACACGTATTCACATTATTAAACTTTTCAGTGGTCAGTTCTGATAAGAAAGTGGACATTTTGATACTTTTCACAATAGATTTAAACGAAATATGAAAAAAAATAATTTGTGTCGCGGCATTCAGAGAATCAAACTTTTTGATATTTTACTCCAGACAGCTGTGTGAGGGATTTTTTTAGACTAAACATTGTAATTCTTAAGACTTTTTTGTTCATACTTTTCAATTACTTCTAAGAGAAACTGTTGCTTGAATCATGTTTCCCAATCAGCATCCAGCATGAATCTGAACCAGGCTACTTGATTGCAGACAGATATATTTTTCTCTAAAATGCTGGAGTGATATAAGATTCAGCAGCGGACTATAGGAGGAGAGTAGACTAGTCTGGCTCCACTCCCAGTCAATTCTGAGCACCCCTGTAGGTGATCACCTTTAGCTACACTGGGAAAAACTGGCCGGTGATGGCACTGACACGCCCAGGGGATGGGGGACGACTACTCGGCGCCCGGGCCTTGCTGTTAGTTTTGGGGGATGCCGCGGCGGCCGGCTCGCGGGCCCGTACCCTGGGGTCACTCTTAAAAGCAAGGAATAATGGGGGAAAAGTGTATGGGATAGGAAAAGTTTGTGACGCCACCTGTGGTGTCTGGTGAGGATCACCAGCGCTGCTACAGTCCTCTGAGGCATGTGGTCAGGCAGCTTAGTTGGTGCGGCTCCCCATAGGTGGAGCGGGGCTTCAGGGCAGCGTAGGAAAAGGGATGCAGGACAGAGGGAACCCAGCCGGGTCAGAAGAAGAATAGGCACACTCACAACAGTTCACTTCAGTACCTTTACTGGTGGTGTTTCAGGCACGATCCAGGGCACTGTAGGGTGAAGGGTGCATTTCAGGACTCTCAAAAGTGAGCGGGTGTGGGGTCTCCTGTTTCTTGCCTTTTCCTGATAAGTTTATGACCTGCCTGGAGCTTCTGGTGTTCCTGGGACATGTAGTTTGCCAGGGGTTCCGGTTGTTTCTGCTGGTCCTAGAGATCCTTGCAGACATGGACCCGGTGTCCGGTATATGGTCTTGGGGTGAGCTCGCTAAGCTCCTCTGCCCCCTATGTAGCTCGCTTACTCCACTTGCCTTCAGTCGCGCTCGGGTCCCTCACTAGGCTTCACACTGGCAGTAGGCCTCGCTACTCTTCACCGCTCTTATGGCGTCAGCACGCCTTAGACTCACTAACGTGAGCTCAATGAGTCTGGGCTGGACTCACAACCTCTCTCTGGCTGCAGCAGACTGTAGACTCTAGACTGCAGACTCCAGACTTAGACTGAACTGCCTAGCTCTACCTTCCCTATTTATATCCCTATCCGGGCTCCCTCTGGTGGTCTGAGGTGGAAGGTGGAGGTGTGTGTATGCTACAAGGGCCTCTTGTGAAGGAATCCGTCCATGCACCCCTCTAGGATCTGTGGCACCAATGCACAGCAGGGCGCCACATTACCCCTTAGCAAAGCTCAGTACTCCCAGACTGAAGTACTTTTTTATAACAACAACAATAACTCTTCCCTTTATGGGAGGCACTTTGCTTGAACGTTACATCTAAAACATTATAAATAATAAATAGATATATACAATTCAATAAGCAACCCCTGAATTCAAGTCTCTTCCGGTGAGGTTCCCCGACAGGATGTCCATCTCACAGGGTAGAGTACTTGGTAGCTTGAGGGACTCACTACTCGGGATGTTCGGCGAGTACCGAGCATTTCCGGGTTAATCGGGCGGGAGCTCGGGTCTCTGTCCTGCACGTTTGGCGCTCTTTACAGAGCCAATGAACATGCAGGGATTGCCAGACAGTCACTGTAATGCCGCAGCCATGTTGTTTGTGGGCATTACAGTGATTGGCTGGCCGCACAGCGTCACCTCGAGTATTTAAAACCGGGAGCCACCATCTTGGACACAGTCGCTCCGGATCAGACAGTGTAGGGTCAGTGCTGCTGAGCTAGGGAGAGATTTATACTGCAAAATAGTTAGTGTAGGGTCTCTAAAGCCTGCCAAATCAAACAAGCAGTCCTTCTCAGGACTAATATCCATCCCAGATATCAGGCAGGCTGTATAGGAGACGCAGTGGTTATACAAACAAACACTGCCTTACAGTCCTGTGTTCTCCTGCTGGTCAAATTGCTAGACTTATCCCCAGGTCTCAGGGGCCAGGAAAAATACTTTTTTTTTAAATCTAAATCCTGTTTTTTTTTTTTCCTCAGTCAGACTGTACAAATACCCGTCTTATTAACCTTTTGTAACCCCCCCCCCCCAAAAAAAAAAGTGTGTCTGTGAGTGTTCAGAAACAAATATATCTGTTTAAAAGAGTCTGGTGAGGACCAGATAACTAGAACTGTGTTTTTCCTCTTCTACAGTTCAAATGTGGGTGTTATCAACCTGCTTGCATTTTTTCCATAAAAAAAACAGTTTGAGTGTGTCGCTGACTGTTCAGACACAAATATATCTATTTTAACAAGTCTGGTATGCAGCAGGAAACTATAACTGTGGTTTTGCAGTTCCACGGTTCAAATCTCTGTATTATCCACTTTTTTGTCTATTTTCCATAAAAAAAAACATTTTCAGTGTCTTGCTGACTGTTCAGCCACCAATATATCTGTTTAAAAGAGCCTGGTGTAGGCCAGAGAAATAGAACTGTGGTTTTCCTCTTCCACGGTTCAAATCTGGGTGTTATCAACCTGCTTGCCTTTTTTCCATAAAAAAAAACAGTTTGAGTGTGTCGCTGACTGTTCAGACACAAATATATCTATTTTAACAAGTCTGGTATACAGCAGGAAACTATAACTGTGGTTTTGCAGTTCCACGGTTCAAATCTCTGTATTATCCACTTTTTTGTCATTTTTCCATAAAAAAAACATTTTCAGTGTCTTGCTGACTGTTCAGACACCAATATATATGTTTAAAAGAGCCTGGTGTAGGCCAGAGAATTAGAACTGTGGTTTCCCTCTTCCACGGTTCAAATCTGGGTGTTATCAACCAGCTTGCCTTTTTTCCATAAAAAAAAACAGTTTGAGTGTGTCGCTGACTGTTCAGACACAAATATATATATTTTAACAAGTCTGGTATACACCAGGAAATTATAACTGTGGTTTTGCAGTTCCACGGTTCAAATCTCTGTATTATCCACTTTTTTGTATTTTTTCTATAAAAAAAAACATTTTCAGTGTCTCGCTGACTGTTCAGACACAAATATATCTGTTTAAAAGAGTCTGGTGTAGGCCAGATAACTAGAACTGTGTTTTTCCTCTTCCATGGTTCAAATCTGGGTGTTATCAACCTGCTTGCCATTTTTCCATAAAAAAAACATTTTCAGTGTCTCGCTGACTGTTCAGACACCAATATATCTGTTTAAAAGATTATGGTGTAGGCCAGAGATATAGTACTGTGGTTTTCCTCTTCCACGGTTCTAATCTCCTTTTTATTACCCTTTTGCCAATGATAGTGCGAGTGTAAGCTATTTTACTTAATTTACAATGGGCAAGGTGCATGGCATGGGACGTGGAACTGGACGTTCTGGTGATGGTGTGTGCAGAGGACGGAGCAGTGGCTAAGGTGAAAATGTGCCACAACCAACAGCCACATCTTCTCGCTCCCAGTTCAAAACCGAATTACTAGGGAAGCACACAACAGCACCACTATTGCGAACTGATCAGTGTGAACAGGTTATTAATTGTATAGCAGATAATACTTCCAGTCACCTGGGCACCACTACCTCTGGTCTGTCTTCCACACGGTCAAGTGTTAGGCTGTGTGCCCACGTAGCGTTTTTCAAGCGTATATGCTGCGGAATTTCCGCAGCGTAAACGCTTGAAAAACGCATGTATATCCGCACCCCATGGTCCCCAATGGCATTCCGTAATGTCAATGCCCATGCTGCGGATTTTTCCGCAGCGTATATGCTGTGGTCAAAAATCCGCAGCATGTTCATTAATTTTGCGGAAGCGCAGCGGAATCAATGTGCGGATGGTACCCAAGTCTGGATGAGAGGAGACTCTCATCCAGACCTGGGTACCAAAGAACCTGTAAAAAAAAGAATAAAATAAAGTTTATACTTATCTTCTGATGTTTTCCCTCCGTCGCGCTGTTGTCTGAAGGACCTGCCACGTCATTGAGTCATGTGACCCACCACATGACTCAATGACGTCACCGCAGGTCCTGCACACAACAGCGTGAGCCGCTCAAGCCTCCGGACGGGGCAGAGAATGCATCAGAAGGTGAGTATAAAGTTTATTTTTTTTTAATTTTTAACCATTCTGAACAAGTTGTCAAGCACTTTTCCAAGTGATGCTTGGAGAAGTGCTTGATAACCTGCATGCGGAAATGCATGCAAAGACGCCTCACAAACGCTTCTACCTGGCGGGAAAACCGCATGTAATATCCGCATGCGATTTTCCCGCCAGGGAGAAGCGTAAAAAATATGCTTCAGGTCCGCAACGTGGGCACATAGCCTTAGTAGCCGTGAGTCTCTACTGCATACTCCTCCTCACCCTGATGCTCCTTCCTCCCACCATGCCGAGTGTCGTCAGACAGCAAATGATCCCACAGTTGGACACTCTGAAGAGCTGCTCACTGGTCCATTTCCATATTTGTGCCTGCTCCGCTTGAAGTGGTGGAAGAGGAGATCCCATGTAGCGATGGCCAAATATTTGAACAGCCACGGCCACAGGAAGGCGACGCTGGCAATTCGTCACGATGACGACACACAATTGCCACGAAGTGAGGAGAAGGACCGTGGTGCGGAAGTGGAAGAGGAGGAGGTGGTGGAGGATCTAGTAACTGACCCAACGTGGCAGGGGGACACGCAGAGCGAGGCCAGTAGCACACAGGGGGAGGGAGGCAGAGTACCCCAACAGGCAGGAAGAAGCAGTGTGGTGGCCGCACACAGAAGGAGGGCAACCGCTCCAAGTAACACCAACACGAGGGAAGTTGCCAGTACAACCGGTAGGTCTTCCAGAGTCTGGAATTTTTTTAAAGACTCCGCTGATAACCCCAAAAAGGCCATTTGTACCACCTGCCAGGCCAGCATCAGCAAGGGTGACAAAACTACCAGCCTGACCACCACCTGCATGATCAGGCACATGTCAGCAAAGCACCCGACTTTGTGTGGCGAACCCCAGGATCCACGACCAGTGTCAGTGGGTGTCACCACTGCTTCTTCCGCTGTTGTGCGTGTAAGAGTACCCCCTGTTGTGCGTGCAAGGCAATCCCCTGTCCATACTGCATGCAAATATGCCCCCTCCTCTCAGTCTTCACTTGTTATGGCAGTTTCTCAAGAAACAGCATCAACGTCCACGTCCACGTCCCACCGCAGCGTTCAATTGTCCATATCCCAGACCTTTGAACGAAAGCGCAAATTCGCAGCCAACGCCCCACAGGCCACAGTCCTAAATTCGCACATTTCACGACTGATTGCATTGGAAATGCTACATTTTAGGCTGGTGGAGATGGAATCCTTCCGCAACCTTATGGCGGTGGCCGTCCCTCGGTACTCGGTCCCAAGCCGACACTATTTTGCCCGGTGTGCCATCCCCGCACTACACAAGCACGTGTCCCAAAACATCTGCCGTGCCCTCAACAACGCAGTTACTGGGAGAGTCCACCTGACAACGGACACGTGGAGAAGTGCTTGTGGCCAGGGATGGTATATCTCCCTGACGGCACACTGTGTAAACATAGTGGAAGCGGGGACCCAGTCAGACCTTGGGACGGAACACATCCTCCCCACACCGAGGATTGCGGGCCCTATGTCAGTCAGAGTTGCCCCCACAGTGTACAGCTCCTGCGCATCATCCTCCTCCTCCTCCTCATGTTCAGCCTTCATCTCAGATATCACCACATCAGTTACAAGCTGGAAGCACTGCAGTACTGCCTCAGCCAAGCGGCAACAGGCTGTGCTGAAACTCATAAGCTTAGGTGATAAACCTCACACTGCTTGTGAGTTGTGGACAGCTGTGAAAGAGCAGGCAGATCTGTGGCTGAGACTGCTGAACCTACATCCAGGCATGGTCGTGTGTGACAATGGCCGTAACCTTGTGGCGGCTCTGAGGCGAGGCGAGATCACACACGTATCATGCCTGGCTCATGTGCTTAACCTCGTGGTTCAGCGGTTTCTTAAATCGTACCCCGCGTTGCCAGATCTGCTCATCAAAGTACGCCGCCTGTCAGCTCATTTTCGGAAGTCGGCTACAGCTTCCGCCGCCCTTGCTGTGTTGCAGCAGCGTTTGCAGATTCCTGCACACGACTGGTGTGTGATGTCCCCACACGTTGGAGCTCTACCCTCCACATGTTGCAAAGGATTTGTGAGCAGAAGAGAGCAGTTGTGGAGTACCAGCTGCAACAAGGCCGTCGATATTCAAGTCAAACTCCACACATAAGACCTCAGGAGTGGACCTGGATGTCTGACAAATGTACCATTCTGACAAACTTTGAGGAGTCCACCAAGATGGTGAGTGGCGATGACGCCATCATTAGCGTCAGCATCCCACTTGTCTGTCTTTTGCAATGCTCTCTGCAGAGAATTAAAGAGGAGGAATTGCAGCCAGAGTATGATGAGATGGATCAAGAAGCCGTAGCGGGCGATTACACACAGCCCAGCCTCATCTCATCCCAACGTGCATTGGGGGACAATGAGGGAGAGGAGGAGGAGGAGGAGGAAGAACAGGAGCTGGTATCATGCGCTGTAGACGGTAGTACCTGTACAACTGTCATACCGTCAGTTCAGCGTGGGTGGCCTGAGGACAGTGGGGAGGAGGAGGAGGAGAGCATGGTCAGTCGTCATCTTGGTGAGGACATGGAAGTCTTGCCCGTTACCAGTCTGGCACGCATGGTTGACTTTATGTTACGCTGCCGTAACCGTGACCCTCGCGTTGTCAAAATGTTGGGTGACAGTCATTACTGGTTGGTGACACTTTTAGACGCCCGCTACAAGGAGAACTTTCACTTGCTGCAGAACTGTTAAAAAAATTCCCATCTGAACACGCTAGCGGCAGAGGTCACAGTTTGCTGCCCAACCAAGGCGTACAGGCAAGAGAGACGCAATTTCATTCCAGGAGAGGCAGGGGAACACTGTCAACGTTCTGGGACAGTTTTCTGAGACCCGCCCAGCTTACAGGCCCTGAGGCGTGGGGTACTCTCACAAGGACTGGAAAGTTTCAAAAGATGGTGAGGGAGTACCTTGCCGACCGTACAAGCGTCCTCCGTTATTCCTCTGTGCCTTTTAATTATTGGGTATCCAAGCTGGACACTTGAAATGAACTCTCTCTGTACGCCTTGGAGTTCCTGGCCTGCCCTGCCGCTAGCATGTTATCGGAGCGTGTTTTTAGTGCTGCTGGGGGAATTATAACTGATATGCGCACTCACCTGTCAACTGACAATGCTGACAAGCTGACCCTTATCAAAATGAACAAGGGCTAGATTGGGCCAGACTTCTCATCACCACCAAATGACAGCAGAGTAACATAAAGTCAAATCCACTGTGTTGTTTCGGGAGGTGTATTCCCATGCACCGCTTCACACCCACACATGGGTATACGCTTCCTCATTTCGGCTGTTTTTTGCTCTTCTCCTTATCCTCAGCCTCCACCACCACTATACCACAAGGGTGACCGTGGTCCGTGTTGCCAGCATTGCAAGTTCCTCCGTCCTAATTTTTGGCAGCTTTTGCTTGGAAGGCATAGGCAAAGACTATGGGAGACCCACTCCCCCATAATGGGAACAATGTTTTTAATATGCTGTACTGCATGGCTCTTGTAAGGGGCATTGCAAATTCCTCCGTCCTAATTTTTGGCAGCTTTTGCTTGGAAGGCATAGGCAAAGACTATGGGAGACCCACTCCCCAATAATGGAAATAATGTTTTTAATATGCTGTGCTGCATGGCTCTTGTAAGGGGCATTAAAACCATCTTATTAAGCTACTGTGACCTCCACGTCTCTTCCACGGGGCATTGATATTGTCTTTTTATTCCACTGCGACCTCCACCACTCTTCCAAGGGGCATTGATATTGTCTTTTTATTCCACTGCGACCTCCACCACTCTTCCAAGGGGCATTAAAACCGTCTTATTAAGCTACTGTGACACCCACGTCTCTTCCAAGGGGCATTAAAACCGTCTTGTTAAGCTACTGTGACCTCCACGTCTCTTCCAAGCGGCATTAAAACCGTCATGTTAAGCTACTGTTACCTCCACGTCTCTTCCAAGGGGCATTAAAACCGTCATGTTAAGCTACTGTGACCTCCACGTCTCTTCCAAGGGTCATTAAAACCATCTTGTTAAACCACTCTCACCTCCACGTTTCTTCCAAGGGGCATTAAAACCATCTTGTTAAACCACTCTGACCTCCACGTCTCTTTCAAGGGGCATGAAAACTGTCTTGTTAAACCACTCTGACCTCCACATCTCTTCCAAGAGGCACTAAAACCATCTTGTTAAGCTACTGTGACCTCCACGTCTCTTCCAAGGGGCATTAAAATCCCCTTGTTGAGCTACTGTGACCTCCACGTCTCTTCCAAGGGGCATTAAAACCATCTTGTTAAACCACTCTGACCTCCACGTCTCATCCAAGGGGCATTAAAAAAATCTTGTTAAACCACTCTGATCTCCACCACTCTTCCAAGGGGCATTAAAACCATCTTGCTAAGCTACTGTGACCTCCACGACTCTTCCAAGGGGCATTAAAACCGTCTTGTTGAGTTACTGTGACCTCCACGTCTCTTCCAAGGGGCATTAAAACAGTCTTGTTAAGCTACTGTTACCTCCACGTCTCTACCAAGGGGCATTAAAACCATCTTGTTAAGCTGCTGTGACCTCAACGTCTCTTCAACGGGACATTGATATTGTCTTTTATTCCACTGCGACCTCCACCACTCTTCCAAGGGGCATTGATATTGTCTTTTTATTCCACTGTGACCTCCACGTCTCTTCCATGGGGCATTAAAACCATCTTGTTAAAGCACTCTGACCTCCACCACTCTTCCAAGGGGCATTAAAACCGTCTTGTTAAGCTACTGTGACCTCCACGTCTCTTCCACGGGGCATTAAAACCATCTTTTTAAACCACTCTGACCTCCACGTATCTTCCAAGGGGCATTAAAACCATCTTGTTAAATCACTGTGACCTCCACGTCTCTTCCAAGGGGCATTAAAACCGACTTGTTAAGCTACTGTGACCTCCACGTCTCTTCTAAGTGGCATTAAAACCATCTTGTTAAACCACTCTGACCTCCACGTCTCTTCCAAGGGGCATATAAAGCGTCTTCTTAAGCTACTGTGACCTCCACGTCTCTTCCAAGGGGCATTAAAACCGTCTTGTTAAACCACTCTCACCTCCACGTCTCTCCCAAGGGGCATTAAAACCGTATTGTTAAGCTACTGTGACCTCCACGTCTCTTCCAAGGGTCATTAAAACCATCTTGTTAAACCACTCTGACCTCCACGTCTCTTCCAAGGGGCATTAAAACCATCTTGTTAAACCACTCTGACCTCCACCACTCTTCCAAGGGGCAATAAAACCGTCTCGTTAAGCTACTGTGACCTCCACGTCTGTTCCACGGGGCATTGATATTGTCTATTTATTCCACTGCGACCTCCACCACTCTTCCAAGGGGCATTGATATTATCTTTTTATTCCACTGCGACCTCCACCACTCTTCCAAGTGGCATTGATATTGTCTTTTTATTCCACTGCGACCTCCACCACTCTTCCAAGGGGCATTAAAACCGTCTTGTTAAGCTACTGTGGCCTCCACGTCTCTTTCAAGGGGCATTAAAACCATCTTGTTAAACCACTCTGACCTCCACGTCTCATCCAATGGGCATTAAAACCATCTTGTTAAACCACTCTGACCTCCACGTCTCTTCCAAGGGGATTAAAACATAGTTACAAAGTTACATAGTTACATAGTTTATAAGGCCGAAAAAAGACAAGCGTCCATCCAGTTCAGCCTATTTCTTGTGCACTGCAGCTATTCCGCAGCGTTGATCCAGGGGAAGGCAACAAAAAAACATGCGGTATAGGCCAATTTACATCATTGAGGAAAAATTCACTTCCCGACACCAATCTGGCAGTCAGATTAAATCCCTGGATTAATTAACTAAGCATAAGATGTAATTTTATTGTTCTCAAGAAAGGCGTCCAGGCCTCTCTTGAACTCTTTAACCGGTTCCCGACCGCCCACTGTAGATAAACGCTTGCTGGGCTCTGTGCAGCGCCGACGTTTAAAAACGGTGGGTGGTCTCGCAGTGCTCAGGACCCCCAGGGTCCTGCAAGCGCTGCGATTCCGGTGCAGAGCGTTAGCTCTGACAGGGAACATCATCGGGACCTGATTAGATCAGGTCCCAGTGATGTTAACCCTTAGCTGTCTTCTATATGCTGTGATCTATAGTGATCGCGGCATATAGGAGACAGCAGGAGGAGAGGGGGTCGTCAACTTACCTCTCCGAAGACCTCCGAGTCCTTCCAGGACCTGGGGTTGCTATGGCAGCTGGAGGTCACATGACCGCCTCCAGCTCTGCCATATATGGTGTCCTGTCTGGCTCAGCTGCAGCTGTAGCCAGACAGGAGACTCTGACTGAAACAGTCAGGGAAGATCTCATGTAATGTAATATATCTATTACATTACATGAGATCAGAGATCAGAAAAATAAAAATTAATGTCCCATACAGGGACTAAGAAAAAATGTGAAAAAAAGTAAAAAAAAAGTTTTTAAACTATTAATAAAAAAATCACAAAATAAATAAAAATAAATAAATAAAATATTAAACCAATAAATCCGTATATTTTTACAAAACCAAAAAAAGTACACATATTTGGTATCGCCGCGTCCGAAACAACCCGAGCTATAAAACTGTCACACTAATTAACTCCTTCTGTGCACACCGTAATAAAAATAAATAAAAAACGGAGCAAAAAAATATGCTTTTTCATCATATTGCCAAACAAAAAGTGGAAAAAAATGCGATCAAAAAACAAAATAGAAATAAAAATGGTACCACTGAAAACGTCATCTTGTTACGCAAAAAAAAAGCCGCCATACAGCTCCATCAGCCGAAAAATAAAAAAGTTATAGCGCTCAGAATAAAGCAATGCAAAAAAAATATTTTTTTCTATAAAATAGTTTTATTGTGTAAAAGCGCCAAAACATAAAAAAAATACAGTAAGTGTAGTATCGCTGTAAACGTACTGACCCGTAGAATAACGCTGCCTGATCACTTTTACCACACGCAGAACGGCATAAAAAAAAAACTCAAAAAACAATTCCTGAATTGTTTGTTTTTGTTAATTTTACCTCCCAAAAAACGGAATAGAAAGCGATCAAAAAATGTCACGTCCCCAAAAATGGTACCAATAAAAATGTCAACTCGTCCCGCAAAAAACAAGCTGTCACATGACTCTGTCGGCCGAAATATGGAAAAATTATAGCTCTCAAAATATGGTGATGCAAAAACTAGATTTTGCAAAAAAAGCGTCTTTTAGTGTGTGACAGCTGTCAGTCATAAAAACCCGATATCAATCTGGTATCTCTGTAATCACACCGACCCGAAGAATAAAGTAATCTAATCAGTTATATCACACTAGGAACGGCGTAAAAAATAAATAAAACCAATTCTTCACCTGCTACTGATTTGTTTATTATGTCCCCAAAGATCCCAGTAAGGCTCTGCCCACATTTATCCTGTGCTCTGCGCTGAGCACTTACACCAGAGTTTCCGTGTAAATCTCTGAAATACATGATTCAGCCGGAACCCATGACGGAAGATTCCCTGTAATGAGACAGATATAGGCCACTGTGGACGCCGTCTAGCCTGGGATCCCACGGTGTCATTTGTTTTAGGCGTGCATAAAAGTGCGGTTGGCCACAGTTTTGTGCACTTCTGAAAAAAAGGACACCGCTACACAGAGGCCAGACGGTGTCCAGAGTAACTCTGCTGCCTCATTACAGTGAATGGATCCTGCAGGGGTTTCATCTGAATTACATCACTTGGAAATTTAGATGGAAACCCCGATGTAAGTGCTCAGCCTAGAGCGCCGGATAAATGTTACGTAAAATGTTCCCAATAAAAGCTTCAACTCAGTCCTCAAAAAAAGCTAGTCCCCACTCAGGTCCGTCATCTGTTAAAAATATAAGGGACTTCCAAGTTACTGGTAGCAGAAAGGCTCTGGAAAAGCAAAATGACCCTTGCCCCCCAAAAGAAATTCAGAAAATTTTGTGCTCCCAAATCCAAATGCCTATTGTACAATAATTTGTTCTCCAATTGTCAAATAGCACTCCGTCCCCCCCAGATCTCACCGTATGGCTAAGCGGTACGATACAGCCACATATGGGGTATTGACACTTTTAGAAGAAATTGTGTGACACATTTCGGCACCATTTTTACCCATTGCCCTGTGTGAAAATGTAAAATCTGAGGGTAAAACATTTTTTTGTGGTAAAAATATAATTATGATTTTTTCACTGCCCAATGGTATAAATTTAAAAATTAAAAAATACTCACTACTTCCCTAGATGAATTCCTTGAGAGGTGTAGTTTACAAAATGGGGTCATTTGTGGAGGTTTCTGCTGTTTTGGCATGTCAGCGACTCTTCAAATGTGACATGGTGTCTGCTGCCTATCCCAGCCAACATAGCGCTCCTTTCTCTTCCGAACCCTGCCGTACACCAAAGCAGTGGTTTTCCCCCACATATGGGGTATCGGCTTACTCAGGAGAAATTGTACAACAAATTTCATGGTGCAATTTATCCTATTACCCTTATGATAATGCAAAATTAAGGGATGAAAAACGGTTTTGTGGGAAAAATGTGAAAATTTTATTTTTACAGCTCAATATTATAAACTTCTGTGAAGCACCTTGGGGTTCAAGGTGCTCACCACACATCTAGATAAGTTCCCTAAGGGGTCTAGTTTCCAAAATGGTGTCACTTGTGGGGGGTTTCCACTGTTTAGGCACATCAGGAGCTCTCCAAACGCAACATGGCGTCTGCTAATTATTCAGACAAATTTTACATTCAAAAAGTCTAATGGCGCTCCTTCCCTTCCGAACCCTGCAGTGCGCCCAAACAGTGTTTTTCCACCACATATGGGGTATCAGCACGCTCAAGAGAAATTGCACAAAAAAATTTGGGGTCCATTTTTTCCTGTTACCCCTGTGAAAATAAAAAAAATTGGGTCTAAAGTAACATTTTTGTGAAAAAAGTTAAATGTTAATTTTTTTTTTCCACATTCCAAAAATTCCTGTGAAGCACCTGAAGGGTTAATAAAGTTCTTGAATGTGGTTTTGAGCACCTTGAGGGGTGCAGTTTTTAGAATGGTGTCACTTTTGGGTATTTTCTGTCATAAAGACCCCTCAAAGTGACTTCAAATGTGATGTGGTCCCTAAAAAATGTTTTTGTAAATTTTGTTGGAAAAATGAGAAATCGCTGGTCAACTTTTAACCCTTATAGCTCCCTAACAAAAAAAAATTTTGGTTCCAAAATTGTGCTGATGTAAAGTAGACATGTGGGAAATGTTATTTATTAACTATTTTGTGTGACATATCTCTCTGATTTAAGGGCATGAAAATTCAAAGTTTGAAAATTGCAAAATTTTCAACATTTTCGCCAAATTTCCGATTTTTTCGCAAATAAACGCAAGTTATATGGAAGAAATTTTACCACTATCATGAAGTACAATATGTCATGAAAAAACAGTCTCAGAATCAGGGGAATACGTTGAAGCGTTCCAGAGTAATTACTTCATAAAGTGACAGTGGTCAGAATTGAAAAAATTGGCCCGGTCACGAAGGCAAAAACAGGCTCTGGTGCGAAGTGGTTAAGTGAGTTGGACATCACCACTTCCTCTCCCAGAGAGTTCCAGAGTCTCATGGCTCTGACCGTAAAGAATCCCCTTCTATGCTGGTGCAGGAACCTCCTTTCCCCCAGACGCATAGTGTGCCCCCTCGTCTTTGTCACCATCCTTGGTATAAACAGGTCATGGGAGAGATCTCTGTACTGCCCCCTGATGTATTTATACATGTTTATGAGGTCTCCCCTAAGCCTTCTCTTTTCCAATGTAAATAGGCCTAATTTTGACAACCTCTCTGGGTATTCTAGTCCCTCCATTCCCTTTATTACCTTAGTCGCCCTCCTTTGTACCCTCTCTAGCTCCAATATGTCTTTCCTGAGCACCGGAGCCCAGAACTGTGCACAATATTCTAAGTGCGGCCTTACCAGTGCTTTATACAGAGGAAGAACAATGTTCTCATCATATGCCCCTATTCCTCTTCTGATGCATGCCATGACTCTATTTGCCTTCGCAGCTGCTGCCTGACACTGGGCACTCCAATTTAATTTGCTATTAACCAAGACGCCCAGGTCCTTCTCCATGTCAGATTTCCCCAACGGTTTCCCATTTAATATGTATGGGTGACTGCTGTTTTTCTTTCCCATGTGCATGACCTTACATTTATCGGCATAAAACCCCATTTGCCATTTTTTGGCCCAACTCCCCAATTTATCTAAATCCTCCTGTAGCTGTGCCCTATCCTCATCTGTATTAACTACTTTACAAAGTTTAGTATCATCTGCAAATATTGCTATTTTACTATGCAACCCTTCCACTAGATCATTAATAAATATATTAAATAATATAGGGCCCAAGACAGACCCTTGAGGCACCCCGCTAGTAACCCTGACACACCCTGAGCTTACTCCATTGATAACCACCCTCTGCTTTCTATCACTCAGCCAGCTATTTACCCACTTGCACACATTATCCCCCAGACCAAGCATTCTCATTTTATATACCAACCTTTTGTGTGGCACGGTATCAAACGCTTTGGAGAAGTGAAGGTATACAACATCCACTGACTCTCCCCGGTCCAGCTGTGAGCTCACCTCCTCGTAGAAGGCGATCAGGTTTGTTTGGCAGGAGCGATCCCTCATGAATCCATGTTGATATGGAGTTAGACAGTTATTATCATTAAGATAACCATCTTGTTAAGCTGCTGTGACCTCAACGTCTCTTCCACAGGACATTGATATTGTCTTTTTATTCCACTGCGACCTCCACCACTCTTCCAAGGGGCATTGATATTGTCTTTTTATTCCACTGTGACCTCCACGTCTCTTCCAAGGGGCATTAAAACCATCTTGTTAAAGCACTCTGACCTCCACGTCTTTTCCAAGGGGCATTAAAACCATATTGTTATACCACTCTGACCTCCACCACTCTCCCAAGGGGCATTAAAACCGTCTTGTTAAGCTACTGTGACCCCCACGTCTCTTCCACGGGGCATTAAAACCATCTTTTTAAAACACTCTGACCTCCATGTCTCTTCCAAGGGGCATTAAAACAATCTTGTTAAATCACTCTGACCTCCACGTCTCTTCCAAGGGGCATTAAAACCGTCTTGTTAAGCTACTGTGACCTCCACGTCTCTTCTAAGGGGCATTAAAACCGTCTTGATAAACTACTCTGACCTCCACGTCTCTTCCAAGGGGCATATAAAGCGTCTTCTTAAGCTACTGTGACCTCCACATCTCTTCCAAGGGGCATTAAAACCGTCTTGTTAAACCACTCTGACCTCCACGTCTCTCCCAAGGGGCATTAAAACCATCTTGTTAAGCTACTGTGACCTACACGTCTCTCCCAAGGGTCATTAAAACCATCTTGTTAAACCACTCTGACCTCCACGTCTCTTCCAAGGGGCATTAAAACCATCTTGTTAAACCACTTTGACCTCCACCACTCTTCCAAGGGGCAATAAAACCGACTCGTTAAGCTACTGTGACCTCCAAGTCTGTTCCACGGGGCATTGATATTGTCTTTTTATTCCACTGCGACCTCCACCACTCTTCCAAGTGGCATTGATATTGTCTTTTTATTCCACTGCGACCTCCACCACTCTTCCAAGGGCCATTAAAACCGTCTTGTTAAGCTACTGTGACCTCCACGTCTCTTTGAAGGGGCATTAAAACCATCTTGTTAAACCACTCTGACCTCCACGTCTCTTCCAAGGGCCATTAAAACTATCTTGTTAAACCACTCTGACCTCCACCACTCTTCCAATGGGCATTAAAACCATCTTGTTAAACTACTGTGACCTCCAAGTCTCTTCCAAGGGGCATTAAAACCATCTTGTTAAACCACTCTGACCTCCACGTCTCTTCCAAGGGGCATTAAAACGATCTTTTTTAAACCACTCTGACCTCCACGTCTTTTCCAAGGGGCATTAAAACCATCTTGTTAAGCTACTGTGACCTCCACGTCTCTTCCAAGGTGAATTAAAACCGTCTTGTTAAACCACTCTGACCTCCACGTCTCTTCCAAGGGGCATTAAAACCATCTTGTTAAACCACTCTGACCTCTACGTCTCTTCCAAGGGGCATTAAAACCATCTTGTTAAACCACTCTGACCTCCACGTCTCTTCCAAGGGGCATTAAAACCGTCTTCTTAAGCTACTGTGAGCTCCACGTCTCTTCCAAGGGGCATTAAAACCATCTTGTTAAACCACTCTGACCTCCACGTCTCTTCCAAGGGGCATTAGAACCATCTTGTTAACCCAATCTGACCTCCACGTCTCTTCCAAGGGGCATTAAAACCGTCTCGTTTAGCTACTGTGACCTCCACATCTCTTCCAAGGGGCATTAAAACCATCTTGTTAAACCACTCTGACCCCCATGTCTCATCCAAGGGGCATTAAAACCGTCTTGTTAAGCTACTGTGATCTCCACGTCTCTTCCACGGGGCATTGATATTGTCTTTTTATTCCACTGCGACCTCCACCAACCTCCCAAGGGGCATTAAAACCGTCTTGTTAAGCTACTGGGACCTCCACGTCTCTTCCAAGGGGCATTAAAACCATCTTGTTAAACCACTCTGACCTCCACGTCTCTTCCAAGGGGCATTAAAACCATCTTGTTAAACCACTATGACCACCACGTCTCTTCCAAGGGGCATTAAAACCATCTTGTTAAACAACTCTGACCTCCACGTATCTTCCAAGGGGCATTAAAACCATCTTCTTAAGCTAATGTGAGCTCCACGTCTATTCCAAGGGGCATTAAAACCATCTTGTTAAACCACTCTGACCTCCACGTCTCTTCCAAGGGGCATGAATTCCATCTTGTTAAACCACTCTGACCTCCACGTCTCTTCCAATTGGCATTAAAACCATCTTGCTAAGCTACTGTGATCTCCCCGTCTCTTCCACGGGGCATTGGTATTGTCTTTTTATTCCACTGCGACCTCCACCACTCTTCCAACTCTTCCAAGGGGCATTGATATTGTCTTTTTATTCCACTGCGACCTCCACCACTCTTCCATCTCTTCCAAGGGGCATTGATATTGTCTTTTTATTCCACTGCGACCTCCACCACTCTTCCAAGGGGCATTAAAACCGTCTTGTTAAGCTACTGTGCACTCCACGTCTCTTCCAAGGGGCATTAAAACCATCTTGTTAAACCACTCTGACCTCCACGTCTCTTCCAAGGGGCATTAAAACCATCTTGTTAAACCACTCTGACCTCCAACACTCTTCCAAGGGGCATTAAAACTGTCTTGTTAAGCTACTGTGACCTCCACGTGTCTTCCAAGGGGCATTAAAATCATCTTGTTAAGCCACTCTGACCTCCACGTCTCTTCCAAGGGGCATTAAAACCATCTTGTTAAACCACTCTGACGTTCACGTCTCTTCCAAGGGGCATTAAAACCGTCTTGTTAAGCTACTGTGACCTCCACGTCTCTTCCAAGGGGCATTAAAACCATCTTCTTAAACCACTCTGACCTCAACGTCTCTTCCAAGGGGCATTAAAATCGTCTTGTTAAGCCACTTTGTCCTCCACGTCTCTTCCAAGGGGCATTAAAACCATCTCGCTAAACCACTCTGACCTCCACATCTCTTCCAAGGGGCATTAAAACCATCTTGTTAAACAACTCTGACCTCCACGTCTCTTCCAAGGGGCATTAAAACCATCTTGTTAAACCACTCTGACCTCCACGTCTCTTCCAAGGGGCATTAAAACCATCTTGTTAAACCACGCTGACAGCCACGTCTCTTCCAAGTGGCATTAAAACCGTCTTGTTAAGCTACTGTGATCTCCACGTCTCTTCCACCGGGCATTGATATTGTCTTTTTATTCCACTGCGACCTCCACCACTCTTCCAAGGGGCATTGATATTTTCTTTTTATTCCACTGTGACCTCCACCACTCTTCCAAGGGGCATTAAAACCGTCTTGTTAAGCTACTGTGAACTCCACGTCTCTTCCACGGAGCATTAAAACCATCTTGTTAAACCACTCTGACCTCCACGTCTCTTCCAAGGGGCATTAAAACCATCTTGTTAAACCACTCTGACCTCCACCACTCTTTCAAGGGGCATTAAAACCGTCTTGTTAAGCTACTGTGACCTCCACGTCTCTTCCAAGGGGCATTAAAACCATCTTGTTAAGCCACTCTAACCTCCACGTCTCTTCCAAGGGGCATTAAAACCATCTTGTTAAACCACTCTGACGTCCACGTCTCTTCCAAGGGGCATTAAAACTGTCTTGTTAAGCTACTGTGACCCCCACGTCTCTTCCAAGGTGTATTAAAACCGTCTTCTTAAACCACTCTGACCTCCACGTCTCTTCCAAGGGGCTTTAAAACCGTGTTGTTAAGCCACTGTGTCCTCCACGTCTCTTCCAAGGGGCATTAAAACCATCTTGTTAAACCACTCTGACGTCCACGTCTCTTCCAAGGGGCATTAAAACTGTCTTGTTAAGCTACTGTGACCCCCACGTCTCTTCCAAGGTGCATTAAAACCGTCTTCTTAAACCACTCTGACCTCCACGTCTCTTCCAAGGGGCTTTAAAACCGTGTTGTTAAGCCACTGTGTCCTCCACGTCTCTTCCAAGGGGCATTAAAGCCGTCTCGTTAAACCACTCTGACCTCCACGTCTCTTCCAAGGGGCATTAAAACCATCTTGTTAAACCACTCTTACCTCCACGTCTCTTCCAAGTGGCATTAAAACCATGTTGTTAAACCACTCTGACCTCCACATCACTTCCACGGGGCATTAAAACGTCTTGTTAAGCTACTGTGAGCTCCACGTCTCTTCCAAGGGGCATTAAAACCATCTTGTTAAAACCACTCTGACCTCCATGTCTCTTCCAAGGGGTATTAAAACCATCTTGTTATACCACACTGACCACCACCACTCTTCCAAGGGGCAATAAAACCGTCTTATTAAGCTACTGTGACCTCCACGTCTCTTCCAAGGGGCATTAAAACCGTCTTGTTAAGGTACTGTGACCTCTACGTCTCTTCCACGGAGCATTGATATTGTCTTTTTATTCCACTGCGACCTACACCACTCTTCCAAGGGGCATTGATAATGTCTTTTTATTCCACTGCGTCCTCCACCACTCTTCCAAGGGGCGTTAAATCCGTCTTGTTAAGGTACTGAGACCTCCATGTCTCTTCCAAGGGGCATTAAAACCGTCTTGCTAAACCACTCTGAACTCAACAGCTCTTCCAAGGGGCATTGAAATGTTGTTTTTAATTACCTCTAACCTCCACGACTCTTCCAACGGGCATTGCATTTCCTCCTAATTTTAGTCAGCTTTTTCTTTTAAATGCATAGGCGAACACTAAGGGAGACCCACTCCCCAATAATGGGTAGAAGGTTTTTAGTACGCTGTAATCCACGTCTGTTTCAAGGGGCATTGCAATTACTCATAATTTTTGGAAAGTCTTCCATTCACTGCTTAGGCCAACAGTGTACAGGAGACCCAGTTGCTATAAATGGAAAAAACGGTTTAGTTAAGGCCTTCTGACCTCCATGTCACTTCCAAGGGGCATTGGAGTGCTTCAAAATTTTTGGTAGGCATTGAACTCACTGTATGCCCTATAACTGTGTAGCCGAACCGCTCCTTTTGGTACAGAAACGTATCCTACAAGACATGTGTGGTTGACTGGTCTAATATTGATGTGAATGGTCCCTGTTCCTCCTGCTCTTTCTCCTTTGCCACCACCTCATCCTTCATTCATCACCTGAAGCTTTGTTTTAACGGGAGTCATAGAACTGGGATAGTAGCAGGAAAACATCCAGCAATCCTCGGAGGAGGTAGGATATGCGCCAAAACGCTGACTACCTCAGGCCCAGCCGCTACTACATACATGCGCTTGCATTCCAAGGAACAGAAAGCTAAGGAGATGGATGGCCTCCTGATCATGAATAATTTGCTCGTTGTGTAGGAGGCCGACCACTGCTGCTGTCTACCTTCTGAACTTTGTGTTGAAGCCTGATTGACCCAGTATCCGCAATCCTCTATGTCTGGAGGACGTGTTGCATCCCAGTGCCCAACTGTGTCCCGGCTTCCACAATATTAACCCAGTGTGAAGGCGTCAGTGAGATGGACCATCCCTGGCCACATTCACTTGTCCACGTGTTTGTGGTTAGGCTGTCCTTCCCACTAAATGCACTGGGCAGGGCACATGTAATGTTTTGGTATGCGCGCTTGTGTATAGGGCGCACCGGGACAAATAGGGGCGGCTGGGGACCGTTTATGGACACCCGGCCGCCCCCAGGAGGCTGGGGACCGTGTGTGGGCACCCGGCCGCGGGGCGGCTGGGGACCGAGTATGGACAACCGGCCGCATCAGAGCGTGAGCGTGAGCGTCAGAGCGTGAGCGTCAGCGTGAGCGTGAGCGTCAGAGCCTGAGCGTGAGCGTCCGAGCGTGAGCGTCAGAGCGTGAGCGTCAGAGCGTGAGTGTCCGAGCGTCAGAGCGTAAGCGTCAGAGCGTGAGGGCCCGAGCGTGAGCGTCCGAGCGTGAGCATCAGAGCGTGAGCGTGAGCATCAGAGCATGAGCGTCCGAGCATGAGCGTCAGACCATGAGCGTGAGTGTCAGAGCCTGAGCGTGAGTATCAGAGCGTAAGCGTCAGCGTGAGCGTGAGCATCAGAGCGTGAGCGTCAGAGCCTGAGCGTGAGCGTCAGAGCATGAGCGTCCGAGCGTGAGTGTCAGAGCGTGAGCGTGAGCGTCAGAGCGTGAGTGTCCGAGCGTCAGAGCGTGAGCGTCAGAGCGTGAGGGCCCGAGCGTGAGCGTCCGAGCGTGAGCGTCCGAGCGTGAGCGTCAGAGCGTGCGCGTCAGAGCGTGAGCGTGAGCGTCAGAGCGTGAGCGTCCGAGTATGAGAATCAGACCGTGAGCGTGAGCTTCCGAGCGTGAGCGTCAGAGCCTGAGCGTGAGCGTCAGAGCGTGAGCGTCCGAGCGTGAGTGTCAGAGCGTGAGCGTCAGAGCATGAGCGTCCGAGCGTGAGCATCCGAGCGTAAGTGTTCGAGCGTGAGCGTAAGAACATGAGCGTCAGAGCGTGAGCATCCAAGTGTGAGCATCCGAGCGTGAGCGTCTGAGCGTGAGCGTCACAGCGTGAGCGTGAGAGCGTGAGCGTCACAGCGTGAGCGTGAGAGCGTGAGCGCCCGAGCGTGAGCGTCTGACCGTAAGCGTCAGAGCGTGAGCGTCAGAGCATGAGCGTGAGCGTCAGAGCTTGAGCGTCAGAGCGAGAGCGTGAGCGTCAGAGCGTGAGTGTGAGCGTCAGAGCGTGAGCGTCCGAGCGTGAGCGTCTGAGCATGAATGTCAGAGCGTGAGCGTCCGAGCGTGAGCATCAGAGTGTGAGCATCAGAGCCTGAGCGTCCGAGCATGAGCATCCGAGCGTGAGCGTCAGAGCGTGAGCGTGAGCGTCAGAGCGTGAGCGTCAGAGTGTGAGTGTGAGTGTCAGAGTGTGAGCGTCAGAGCGCGAGCGTGAGTGTCCGAGCGTGAGCGTCCGAGCGTGAGCGTAAGCATCAGAGCGTGAGCGTCAGAGCGTGAGCGTCCAAGCGTGAGCGTCTGAGTGTGAGCGTCTGAGCATGAGCGTCCGAGCGTGAGCGTCAGAGCGTGAGCGTGTGGGCGTCAGAGCGTGAGAGTGTGAGCGTCTGAGCGTGAGCGTCCGAGCGTGAGCATGAGAGCGTGAGCGTCAGAGCGTGAGCGTGAGCGTCAGAGCGTGAGCGTCCGAGCGTGAGCGTCTGAGTGTAAGCGTCAGAGCGTGAGCGTCAGAGCGTGAGAGTCAGAGCGTGAGCGTGAGCATCAGAGCGTGAGTGTCAGAGCGTGAGCGTCAGAACGTGAGTGTGAGCGTCAGAGCGTGAGCGTCCGAGTGTGAGCGTCCGAGCGTGAGCGTCTGAGCGTGAGCGTCAGAGCGTGAGCGTCAGAGCGTGAGCATCAGAGCGTGAGCGTGAGAGCGTGAGCGTCCGAGCGTGAGCGTCTGACCGTAAGCGTCAGAGCGTGAGCGTCAGAGCGTGAGCGTGAGAGCTTGAGCGTCAGAGCGTGAGTGTGAGCGTCAGAGTGTGAGTGTGAGTGTCAGAGCGTGAGCGTCTGAGCGTGAGCGTCCGAGCGTGAGCGACCGAGCGTCCGAGCGTGAGCATCCGAGCGTGAGCATCAGAGTGTGAGCATCAGAGCGTGAGAGTGAGCGTCCGAGCGTGAGCATCCGAGCGTGAGCGTGAGCGTCAGAGTGTGAGTGTGAGCGTCAGAGCGTGAGCGTCCGAGCGTGAGCGTGAGCGTCAGAGCGTGTGTGTGAGCGTCAGAGCTTGAGCGTCAGAGCGTGAGCGTCCAAGCGTGAGCGTCCAAGCGTGAGCGTCCGAGCGTGAGCGTCTGAGCGTGAGCATGAGCGTCCGAGCGTGAGCGTCAGAGCGTGAGCGTCCGAGCCTGAGCGTGTGAGCCTCAGAGCGTGAGCGTGTGAGCGTCTGAGCGTGAGTATCCGCGAGTGAGCGTCCGAGCGTAAGCGTGAGAGCGTGAGCGTCAGAGCGTGAGCGTCCGAGCGTGAGCGTCAGAGCGTGAGCGTCCGAGCGTGAGCGTCTGAGTGTAAGCGTCAGAGCGTGAGCGTCAGAGCGTGAGCGTGAGTGTCAGAGCGTGAGCGTCAGAGCGTGAGTGTGAGCATCAGAGCGTGAGCGTCCGAGCGTGAGAGTCAGAGCGTGAGCGTGAGAGCGTGTGCGTCAGAGCGTGAGCGTCCAAGCGTGAGTGTCCGAGCGTGAGCGTCAGAGAGTGAGCGTCTGACCGTAAGCGTCCGAGCGTGAGCATCCGAGCGTGAGCGTGAGCGTCAGAGTGTGAGTGTGAGCGTCAGAGCGTGAGCATCAGAGCGTTAGCGTCAGAGGGTGAGTGTCAGAGCATGAGCGTCAGAGCGTGAGTGTGAGCGTCAGAGCGTGAGTGTCAGAGCATGAGCGTCAGAGCGTGAGTGTGAGCGTCAGAGCGTGAGCATCCGAGTGTAAGCGTCCGAGCGTGAGCGTCTGAGCGTGAGCGTCAGAGCGTGAGCATCAGAGCGCGAGCGTGAGAGCGTGAGCGTCACAGCGTGAGCGTGAGAGCGTGAGCGTCCGAGCGTGAGCATCCGAGCGTGAGCGTATTTCCGTAAGCGTCAGAGCGTGAGCGTCAGAGCGTGAGCGTCATAGCTTGAGCGTCAGAGCGTGAGCGTGAGCGTCAGAGTGTGAGTGTGAGCGTCAGAGCGTGAGCGTCTGAGCGTGAGCATCTGTGCGTGAGTGTCAGAGCGTGAGCGTCCGAGTGTGAGCGTGAGCGTCAGAGCGTGAGCATCAGAGCGTGAGCATCAGAGTGTGAGCATCAGAGCGTGAGCATCCGAGCATTAGCATCCGAGCGTGAGCGTCAGAGCGTGAGCGTGAGCGTCAGAGCCTGAGCGTCAGAGTGTGAGCGTCCAAGCGTGAGTGTCTGAGCGTGAGCGTCTGAGCGTGACCGTGAGCGTCCGAGCGTGAGCGTCAGAGCGTGAGCGTGTGGGCGTCAGAGCGTGAGAGTGTGACCGTCTGAGCGTGAGCGTCCGAGCGTGAGCGTCCGAGCGTGAGCATGAGAGCGTGAGCGTCAGAGCGTGAGCGTCAGAGCATGAGCGTGAGCGTCAGAGCGTGAGCATCCGAGCGTGAGCGTCTGAGTGTAAGCGTCAGAGCGTGAGCGTCAGAGCGTGAGAGTCAGAGCGTGAGCGTGAGCGTCAGAGCGTGAGTGTCAGAGCGTGAGCGTGAGCGTCAGAGCGTGAGCGTCCGAGTGTGAGCGTCCGAGCGTGAACGTCTGAGCGTGAGCGTGAGCGTCAGAGCGTGAGCATCAGAGCATGAGCTTGAGAGCGTGAGCGTCAGAGCGTGAGCGTCCGAGTGTGAGCGTCCGAGCGTGAACGTCTGAGCGTGAGCGTGAGCGTCAGAGCGTGAGCATCAGAGCATGAGCTTGAGAGCGTGAGCGTCAGAGCGTGAGCGTCCGAGCGTGAGCGTCTGACCGTAAGCGTCCGAGCTTGAGCATCTGAGCGTGAGCGTCAGAGCGTGAGCGTCAGAGTGTGAGTGTGAGCATCAGAGCGTGAGCGTCAGAGCGTGAGCGTCAGAGTGTGAGTGTGAGCATCAGAGCGTGAGCGTCAGAGCGTGAGCATCAGAGTGTGAGTGTGAGCGTCAGAGCGTGAGCATCCGAGTGTGAGCGTCCGAGCGTGAGCGTCTGAGCATGAGCGTGAGCGTCAGAGCGTGAGCATCAGAGCGTGAGCGTGAGAGCGTGAGCGTCACAGCGTGAGCGTCCGAGCGTGAGCGTCTGACCGTAAGCGTCAGAGCGTGAGCGTCAGAGCATGAGCGTCAGAGCTTGAGCGTCAGAGCGTGAGCATCAGAGCTTGAGCGTCAGAGCGTGAGCGTTAGAGTGTGAGTGTGAGCGTCAGAGCGTGAGCGTCCGAGCGTGAGCGTCCGAGCGTGAGCGTCAGAGCGTGAGCGTCCGAGTGTGAGCGTGAGCGTCAGAGCGTGAGCGTCCGAGCGTGAGCATCAGAGTGTGAGCATCAGAGCGTGAGCATCCGAGCGTGAGCGTCAGAGCGTGAGCGTCATAGCGTGAGCGTCAGAGTGTGAGTGTGAGCGTCAGAGCGTGAGCGTCAGAGCGCGAGCATGAGTGTCCAAGCGTGAGCGTAAGCGTCAGAGCGTGAGCATCTGAGCGTGAGCGTCTGAGCGTGACCGTGAGCGTCCGAGCGTGAGCGTCAGAGCGTGAGCGTCCGAGCGTGAGCGTGTGGGCGTCAGAGCGTGAGAGTGTGAGCATCCGAGCGTGAGCGTCTGAGTGTAAGCGTCAGAGCGTGAGCGTCAGAGCGTGAGAGTCAGAGCGTGAGCGTGAGCGTCAGAGCGTGAGTGTCAGAGCGTGAGCGTCAGAGCGTGAGTGTGAGCTTCAGAGCATGAGCGTCCGAGTGTGAGCGTCCGAGCGTGAACATCTGAGCGTCAGCGTGAGCGTCAGAGCGTGAGCATCAGAGCGTGAGCGTGAGAGCGTGAGCGTCAGAGCGTGAGCGTCCGAGCGTGAGCGTCTGACCATAAGCATCGGAGCAAGAGCCTCAGAGCATGAGCGTCAGAGTTTGAGCGTCAGAGCGTGAGCGTGAGCATCAGAGCGTGAGTGTGAGCGTCAGAGCGTGAGCGTCTGAGGGTGAGCGTGAGCATCAGAGCGTGAGCGTCCGAGCGTGAGCGTCAGAGCGTGAGCGATCGAGCGTCCGAGCGTGAGCGTCAGAGAGTGAGCGTGAGCGTCCGAGCGTGAGCATCAGAGTGTGAGCATCAGAGCGTGAGAGTGAGCGTCCGAGAGTGAGCATCTGAGCGTGAGTGTGAGCATCAGAGTGTGAGTGTGAGCGTCAGAGCGTGAGCGTCCGAGCGTGAGCGTCAGAGCGTGTGCGTGAGCGTCAGAGCGTGAGCGTCCAAGCGTGAGTGTCCGAGCGTGAGCGTCTGAGCGTGAGCGTCTGAGCGTGAGCATGAGCGTCCGAGCGTGAGCGTCAGAGCGTGAGCGTCCGAGCATGAGCGTGTGAGCATCAGAGTGTGAGCATCTGAGCGTGAGCATCCGCGAGTGAGCGTCCGAGCGTGAGCGTGAGAGCGTGAGCGTCAGAGCGTGAGCGTCCGAGCGTGAGCATCAGAGTGTGAGCGTGTGAGCATCTGAGCGTCCGAGCGTGAGAGTCTGAGTGTAAGCGTCAGAGCGTGAGCGGCAGAGCGTGAGCGTGAGCGTCAGAGCGTGAGCGTCAGAGCGTGAGTGTGAGCATCTGTGCGTGAGTGTCAGAGCGTGAGCGTCCGAGTGTGAGCGTGAGCGTCAGAGCGTGAGCATCAGAGCGTGAGCATCAGAGTGTGAGCATCAGAGCGTGAGCATCCGAGCATTAGCATCCGAGCGTGAGCGTCAGAGCGTGAGCGTGAGCGTCAGAGCCTGAGCGTCAGAGTGTGAGCGTCCAAGCGTGAGTGTCTGAGCGTGAGCGTCTGAGCGTGACCGTGAGCGTCCGAGCGTGAGCGTCAGAGCGTGAGCGTGTGGGCGTCAGAGCGTGAGAGTGTGACCGTCTGAGCGTGAGCGTCCGAGCGTGAGCGTCCGAGCGTGAGCATGAGAGCGTGAGCGTCAGAGCGTGAGCGTCAGAGCATGAGCGTGAGCGTCAGAGCGTGAGCATCCGAGCGTGAGCGTCTGAGTGTAAGCGTCAGAGCGTGAGCGTCAGAGCGTGAGAGTCAGAGCGTGAGCGTGAGCGTCAGAGCGTGAGTGTCAGAGCGTGAGCGTGAGCGTCAGAGCGTGAGCGTCCGAGCGTGAGCGTCTGACCATAAGCATCGGAGCAAGAGCCTCAGAGCATGAGCGTCAGAGTTTGAGCGTCAGAGCGTGAGCGTGAGCATCAGAGCGTGAGTGTGAGCGTCAGAGCGTGAGCGTCTGAGGGTGAGCGTGAGCATCAGAGCGTGAGCGTCCGAGCGTGAGCGTCAGAGCGTGAGCGATCGAGCGTCCGAGCGTGAGCGTCAGAGAGTGAGCGTGAGCGTCCGAGCGTGAGCATCAGAGTGTGAGCATCAGAGCGTGAGAGTGAGCGTCCGAGAGTGAGCATCTGAGCGTGAGTGTGAGCATCAGAGTGTGAGTGTGAGCGTCAGAGCGTGAGCGTCCGAGCGTGAGCGTCAGAGCGTGTGCGTGAGCGTCAGAGCGTGAGCGTCCAAGCGTGAGTGTCCGAGCGTGAGCGTCTGAGCGTGAGCGTCTGAGCGTGAGCATGAGCGTCCGAGCGTGAGCGTCAGAGCGTGAGCGTCCGAGCATGAGCGTGTGAGCATCAGAGTGTGAGCATCTGAGCGTGAGCATCCGCGAGTGAGCGTCCGAGCGTGAGCGTGAGAGCGTGAGCGTCAGAGCGTGAGCGTCCGAGCGTGAGCATCAGAGTGTGAGCATGTGAGCATCTGAGCGTCCGAGCGTGAGAGTCTGAGTGTAAGCGTCAGAGCGTGAGCGGCAGAGCGTGAGCGTGAGCGTCAGAGCGTGAGCGTCAGAGCGTGAGTGTGAGCATCAGAGCGTGAGCGTCAGAGCGTGAGCGTCCGAGCGTGAGTGTCCGAGCGTGAGCGTCAGAGCGTGAGCGTCTGACCGTAAGCGTCCGAGCGTGAGCGTCTGACCGTAAGCGTCCGAGCGTGAGCATCCGAGCGTGAGCATGAGCGTCAGAGCTTGAGCGTCAGAGTGTGAGTGTGAGCGTCAGAGCGTGAGCGTGAGCGTCCGAGCGTGAGCGTCCGAGCGTGAGCGTAAGCGTCAGAGCGTGAGAGTCAGAGCGTGAGCGTGAGCGTCAGAGCGTGAGCATCCGAGCGTGAGCGTCTGAGTGTAAGCGTCAGAGCGTGAGCGTCAGAGCGTGAGAGTCAGAGCGTGAGCGTGAGCGTCAGAGCGTGAGTGTCAGAGCGTGAGCGTCAGAGCGTGAGTGTGAGCGTCAGAGCGTGAGCGTCCGAGTGTGAGCGTCCGAGCGTGAACATCTGAGCGTGAGCGTGAGCGTCAGAGCGTGTGCATCAGAGTGTGAGCGTCAGAGCGTGAGCGTCCGAGCGTGAGCGTGAGAGCGTGAGCGTGAGAGCGTGAGCGATCGAGCGTCCGAGCGTGAGCGTGAGCGTCCGAGCGTGAGTATCAGAGTGTGAGCATCAGAGCGTGAGAGTGAGCGTCCGAGCGTGAGCATCTGAGCGTGAGCGTGAGCATCAGAGTGTGAGTGTGAGCGTCAGAGCATGAGCGTCCGAGCGTGAGCGTCAGAGCGTGTGCGTGAGCGTCAGAGCTTGAGCGTCAGAGCGTGAGCGTCCAAGCGTGAGCGTCCGAGCGTGAGCGTCTGAGCGTGAGCGTCTGAGCGTGAGCATAAGCGTCCGAGCGTGAGCGTCAGAGCGTGAGCGTCCGAGCGTGAGCGTGTGAGCATCAGAGTGTGAGCGTGTGAGCGTCTGAGCGTGAGCATCCGCGAGTGAGCATCCGAGCGTGAGCGTGAGAGCGTGAGCGTCAGTGCGTGAGCATCCGAGCGTGAGCGTCAGAGCGTGAGCGTCCGAGCGTGAGAGTCTGAGTGTAAGCGTCAGAGCGTGAGCGTCCGAGCGTGAGCGTCTGAGCGTGAGTGTCCGAGCGTGAGCGTCAGAGGGTGAGCGTCTGACCGTAAGCGTCCGAGCGTGAGCATCCGAGCGTGAGCGTGAGCGTCAGAGCATGAGCGTCAGAGTGTGAGTGTGAGCGTCAGAGCGTGAGCGTGAACGTCCGAGCGTGAGTGTCCGAGCGTGAGCATCCGAGCGTGAGCGTAAGCGTCAGAGCGTGAGCGTCTGAGCGTGAGCATGAGCGTCCGAGCGTGAGCTTCAGAGCGTGAGCGTGAGCGCCCGAGCGTGAGCGTGTGAGCATCAGAGCGTGAGCGTGTGAGCATCTGAGCGTGAGCGTCCGCGAGTGAGCGTCCGAGCGTGAGCGTGAGAGCGTGAGCGTCAGAGCGTGAGCGTCCGAGCGTGAGCGTCAGAGCGTGAGCGTCCGAGCGTGAGAGTCTGAGTGTAAGCGTCAGAGCGTGAGCGTCAGAGCGTGAGCGTGAGCGTCAGAGCGTGAGCGTCAGAGCGTGAGTGTGAGCATCAGAGCGTGAGCGTCCGAGCGTGAGCGTCCGAGCGTGAGCGTCAGAGGGTGAGCGTCTGACCGTAAGCGTCCGAGCGTGAGCATCCGAGCGTGAGCGTGAGCGTCAGAGCGTGAGCGTCAGAGTATGAGTGTGAGCATCAGAGCGTGAGCGTGAACGTCCGAGCGTGAGCGTCCGAGCGTGAGCATCCGAGCGTGAGCGTAAGCGTCAGAGCGTGAGCGTCAGAGCGTGAGCGTCAGAGCTTGAGCGTCAGAGCGTGAGCGTCACAGCGTGAGCGTCCGAGCGTGAGCGTCTGAGCGTGAGCGTCTGAGTGTGAGCATGAGCTTCCGAGCGTGAGCTTCAGAGCGTGAGCGTGAGCGCCCGAGCGTGAGCGTGTGAGCATCAGAGCGTGAGCGTGTGAGCATCTGAGCGTGAGCGTCCGCGAGTGAGCGTCCGAGCGTGAGCGTGAGAGCGTTAGCGTCAGAGCGTGAGCGTCCGAGCGTGAGCGTCTGAGTGTAAGCGTCAGAGCGTGAGCGTCAGAGCGTGAGTGTGAGCGTCAGAGCGTGAGCGTCCGAGCGTGAGCGTCTGAGCGTGAGCGTCCGAGCGTGAGCATTAGCGTGAGCGTCAGAGCGTGAGCGTGAGCGTCCGAGCGTGAGCGTCAGAGCGGGAGCGTGAGCGTCTGACCGTAAGCGTCAGAGCATGAGCATCAGAGCTTGAGCGTGAGCGTCAGAGCGTGAGCGTCAAAGCGTGAGCGTGAGTGTCAGAGCTTGAGCGTTAGAGCGTGAGTGTGAGTGTCAGAGCGTGAGTGTGAGCGTCAGAGCGTGAGCGTCTGAGCGTGAGCGTCCGAGCGTGAGCGTCAGAGCGTGAGAGCGTGAGCGTGAGAGCATGAGCGTCCGAGCGTTAGCGTCAGAGCGTGAGCGTCTGAGCGTAAGCGTCAGACCGTGAGCGTCTGAGCGTGAGCGTCAAACCGTGAGCTTCAGAGCGTTAGCGTCAGAGCGTGAGCGTCAGAGCATGAGCGTCCGAGGGTGAGCGTCCGAGCGTGAGCGTAAGTGTCAGAGCGTGAGCATCAGAGCGTGAGCGTCAGAGCTTGAGCGTCAGAGCGTGAGCGTCAGAGCGTGAGTGTGAGCGTCAGAGCGTGAGCGTGAGTGTCAGAGCTTGAGCGTCAGAGCGTGAGCGTGTGAGTGTCAGAGCTTGAGCGTCAGAGCGTGAGCGTCAGAGCGTGAGTGTGAGCGTCAGACCGTGAGCGTGAGCGTCTGAGCGTGAGCGTCCGAGCGTGAGCATCAGAGCGTGAGCGTGAGAGCGTGAGCGTCCGAGCGTTAGCGTCAGAGCGTGAGCGTCTGAGCGTAAGCGTCAGACCGTGAGCGTCTGAGCGTGAGCGTCAAACCGTGAGCTTCAGAGCGTTAGCGCCAGAGCGTGAGCGTCAGAGCATGAGCGTCCGAGTGTGAGCGTAAGTGTCAGAGCGTGAGCGTCAGAGCTTGAGCGTCCGAGCGTGAGCGTCAGAGCGTGAGTGTGAGCGTCAGAGCGTGAGCATCAGAGCGTGAGCGTCAGAGCGTGAGCGCTGCATCTCCCGGCTGCATCGCCGCTGACCTCCGTGCCACACATGAGCCACTAACGTCCGCCATGTTTTTCAGAAATGCCGCATCGCTGATTGGCCGCAGCCAGACCAATGAGCGACCCGGGATTTCCAGGACAGACAGACAGACAGAAAGACAGACAGACGGGATAAGACAATTATATAGTAGATAGAGTTTATTAAATTATAGTATAGTACAGTATAGTTTTGTTCAGTAACATAACTTGAAGCTCACAGACCTCAATATAAAATCTACAACAGGGTCCCCAGGGTCTTTTATTGGTATTGGTATTCTCATATGGCCTAAATGAACCTTTTTGGCCCCCTTATGCTCCAGGTCTCAGTTCACATCTGCATTAGGTAATTTAATTTTTCTGTTCTAGGAAAATAAGTATACAATCTATACAGTGGACACTCAAAGGCCCCTGTTTAGTATAATGGAGTCTATCAAGTATCCATCAAGTGACTGTGTTATAGTAGCAGAAAAAAATAGTGCAGCATGTTTTATTTTTTTTATAGTCCTGATGAGATTTCCATATTGTCTATTTACTATTGTCTTATCCTTTCCTATCCTTACTATTTCCCTATCCTTCCTGCTATATTCACTATTTGCTATGTGTCATTTAAAATGAATTTGAAGTATTTAAATGTTAATTAGATGAATAGTGTTTTAAGGGATCAACATATTAAGTGATTTTCAGAATGCATAGATTAATAGAAAGCATGCAATAAGACTTCATGATTTCCAGGGCGGACCTCAATAGATACGGTACCCAGGGAAGTTCCAGGTAGAAGGTTTCATTAATTTTTCAGAAGCAGGAACACAATCTGCTTAAAAGCCAAGGTTCAGCAGATGGAGTCTTCAGATATACACACATGCAATGCTATACATGCAATCCATACAGGAAGAGACATACTGTACAGAGTAGAGCCTGTGACTGATGAATGTACAGTGGAGCCAAGATCAACAATAAACTGATAATATTAGGACCTAAAGTTTATTTACACTAACTAACCGGCGGTTGATTAAAAGCCTGTCTACACAGGGCGACCGTGTTGAACGATGCACACTGAACGATGTGCACTGAACAATCAGTAATAGATCATTCGGTGCATGTAGGCTGCCATTGTTCTCATCCAATTTACATAGGATGATGCCCTGCAGGGATTGATGATTTTTAACCCGTTTAACAAGCCAATTTTGACCTTAATGACCAGGCCAAATTTTTGAAATCTGACCAGTGTCACTAAAATTTGTTTAATAGGACTTGCATTTATATGTGAAAATACTGAAAATTTGGTAAAAGTTATAAAAATTTAGCAATTTTCAAACTTTTAATTTTTATGCCCTTAAACCAGAGAGTTATGTCACACAAAATAGTTAATAAATAACATTTCCCATATGTCTACTTTAAATCTGCATAATTTTTGAAAGGAAGTTAGAAAGGTTAAAATTTGATCAGCAATTTCTAATTTTTCCAACAAAATTTACAAAACCATTTTTAGGGACTACATCACATTTGAAGTGACTTTGGTGGGTCTATATGACAAAAAATACACAAAAGTGACACCATTCTAAAAAGTACTCTCCTCAAAGTCCTTAAAACCACATTCAAGAAGTTTATTAACCCTTCAGGTGCTTCATAGGAACCAAAGCAATGTGGAAGGAAAAAATGAACATTTTACTTTTGTTCACAAAAATTTTACTTTAGCCCCAATTTTTTTATTTTCACACTGGTAACAAGAGAAAATTTATCCCAAAATGTGTTGTGCAATTTCTCCTGAGTACGTCAATAACCCATATGTGGGAGATAACTATTGTTTGGGCGCATGGCAGGCTCGGAAGGGAAGGAGCACCGTTTGACTTTTTGAAAGCATAAATGGCTGGAAGTGAGACCAGACGCCATGTAATGTTTGGAGAGCCCATGATGTGCCTAAACAGGGGAAACCCCCAACATATGACCCTATTTTGGAAATTAGACCCCTCAAGGAATGTGTGTAGATGTGTGTTGAGCACCTTGAGTCCCCAGGTGCTTAGCATGAGTTTATCACGTAGAGCTGTGAAAATAAAAAAATCTGATTTTACCCACAAATATGTACTTTTAGCCCTAAATTTTTTATTTTTACATGGGTAGCAAGAGAAAATGGACCCCAAAATTTGTTGCGCAATTTCTCCTGATTACGCCAATAACCCATATGTTGGGGAAAACTACTATTTGGGTGCACTACAGGGCTCAGAAAGAAAGGAGTAATGTTTTGGAACGCAGACTTTGATGGAATGATCTGGGGGCGTCATGCCATGTTTGGAGAGCCCCTGATGTGCCTAAGCAGTGGAAACCCCCAACAAGTTATCCCACTTTGGAAACTACACCCCTCAAGGATTTTTTACAGGGATACAGTGAGCATTTTGAACTCACAGGTACTACACAGAATTTGATAACATTAGGTCGAAAAAAAATTTTTCACAAAAATGTAGTTTTAGCACCAAATTTGTAAATTTGTAAATTAAAAACATCCCTAAAGAAGAGTGGGCAAGACTAGTCCCACAAAAAAGGATGTATAGAGTAAACACCCAATACAGCCACCCTGTGTCACAACACGTCACCAATATGCCTCACCGTAATATGGATATTTTTCAACAAAAACCATTTAAGTACTACCTGAAATAATGTGTAGTCCAGGCACCCACCACACCTGATGCACGTTTCGACCGCTGGACGAAGCATTTCTCTGCGAAACGCGCATCGGGGGTGTCGTGGGTGCCTGGATTACACATCATTTAAGGTAGTAACGGTTTTTGCTGAAAAATATCCATGTTACAGTGAGGCATATTGGTGACATGGTGTGACACAGGGTGGCTGTATTGGGTGCTTACTCTATACATCCTTTTTTGTGGGATTAGCCTTTCCCACTCTTCTTTATGGGATGTTTGTTTAAATATTATTGATTTCTACTGAGGGGCTTACACTGCCTTACTTTCACTTTTATTATATATATATATTTAAAATGTCCCTATATACTTCTATACACCCCTCTGTGTCACATAATTATACATGACTTATATGTTAGTTCTGTGACTTTACTTACCTGTCATCAAAGTACCTCTAATTGGGATGTTTGTGGACTTTACCATGCACTTGATAACTGATAATATACATGTGTCTCCAGACTACTGCTGGGGTTTGATATCCTCATTTTTAGTACGCAGATTTCGTTTGAATAAATTGTGTGCTGCATTAGCTGAGCCCCTGAAGTGCCAGAACAGCAGAAAATCCCCCCAGGTGACCGTATATCGGAAACTTCATTGCCAAGGAATTCATCTAGGGATGTAGTGAGTATTTTGAACCCATTTGTACCTCACAGAATTTTATAACATTGAGACCTGGAAATATGACAAGGGTTAATAGGTGAAACTGGACCCCATAATTTATTGCGCAAATTTCTCCAGAGCGGGGTGATGCCCCATATGTCATTATGTCATCAGAAATTACTGTTAGGCCACACGTTAGGGCTGAGAAGCAAGGAGTGCAATTTGGCTTTTGGAGGACAGATTTTGATAGAATAGTTTGCGGGCGACATTTGCGGAGCCCCGAAGATGTCAGAACAGCATTAAATACCCCAAAAGTGACCCCATTGTAGAAATTGCACCTCTCAATGCATTAATTTACGGTTGCAGCGACTATTTTGTAACATCCATGCCATGCTTTATTCTTGAGAATTGCAAATAGGCCAGTTTAGTGCCCATACATTGTGCCACTACAGTGTAGAGCCCCCATATATTGTAGCTCCCCCATACATTGTGCCCAGCTTGTGCTTCTGGAGAAATGCACTCAGTAAATTGTTAAGTGCTCTCTCTGCACTACAATAATGCCAAACAAGTGGCCGCTTACTGTGGTTTAGGCACAGTGGGGCTTAGAAGGAGGGGGGCATTTGGATTTGGCATCACTGAATTCACTGAATTTTATTTGAGAAGGCGAGAGCAATGATGTTTTTCCAGAGTCTTTGTTCTACCAGTAACGTCGGAACCCGCTATAGTTCCAGTGACAGATGACGAACCTGAGTGGGGGCTGGTTTTGTGCAGTTTTGTGATTCAGACAAAACCCCCAATGAAACCGTTTGGCATCTGCTCCAGTGGTATCCATCTTTTTAGGAGCGCATAGGTCTGTGGTCGCCAACACTTGTGAGCTAAAAAGACACCTAAAATGATGGACACTGCCAGAACAGAGACCAGTCCAAAGTGACTCCATCTGCCTCATAAGTGAGTGGTTCCGTCATGGGTTTTGTCTGAATCGTAGTTTGGAGAATTTACACGCGCACCCTGACATGCTCAGTGGAGAGCGCAAGATAAATGTGAGCTGAGCCTTGTTCCGATTTTTGGGAGGTAGAATGAACAAATAGACAGCAGTACAAGAATAGTTCCTATTTTTGCGCAGTTCACCATGCGGTATAAATGATAAGGCTGATTTATTCTTCGGTCGGTGCGATTACAGCGATACAAAATTTATATTGTTTGGTTATTTTCAGATTTTGCTTTTATCACATGCTAAAATACTTTTTTATAAAAAGTAGTTTTTTTCGTCGAGAGCTGTAACATTTTTATTTTTTGGCGAACATAAACGTATGAGGGCTTATTTTTTGCGGGACGAGTTGCAGATTATTTTGGTACCATTCTAGGGCACATAAAAATTTTTGATCGCTTTTTAATCAGATTTTTCAAACACAGAATGAACAAAAAACAGTGATTCAGTTATTGTCTTTGTTTTTTGTTTTTTTGTGCCATTCACCATGCAGCAAAAGTGATAAAACTGATTTGCTCGTTGGGTCGGTACAATTACAGCAATACCAGATACATACCCTACAGACCAAAAGTTTGGACACACCTTCTCATTTATAGATTTTTCTGTATTTTCATGACTATGAAAATTGTACATTCACACTGAAGGCATCCAAACTATAAATTAACACATGTGGAATTATATACTTAACAAAAAAGTGTGAAACAACTGAAAATATGTCTTATATTCTAGGTTCTTCAAAGTAGCCACCTTTTGCTTTGATGACTGCTTTGCACACTCTTGGCATTCTCTTGATGAGCTTCAAGAGGTAGTCACCAGAAATGGTCTTCCAACAATCTTGAAGGAGTTCCCAGAGATGCTTAGCACTTATTGGCCCTTTTGCCTTCACTCTGCAGTCCAGCTCACCCCAAACCATCTCGATTGGGTTCAGGTCTGTGGAGGCCAGGTCATCTGGCATAGCACCCCATCACTCTTCTTCTTGGTCAAATAGCCCTTACACAGCCTGGAGGTGTGTTTGGGGTCATTGTCCTGTTGAAAAATAAATGATGGTCCAACTAAACGCAAACCGGATGGAATAGCATGCCGCTGCAAGATGCTGTGGTAGCCATGTTGGTTCAGTATGCCTTCAATTTTGAATAAATCCCTAACAGTGTCACCAGCAAAGCACCCTCACACCATCACTCCTCCTCCTCTATGCTTCACGGTGGGAACCAGGCATGTAGAGTCCATCCGTTCACATTTTCTTGTTCGCACAAAGACACGGTGGTTGGAACCAAAGATCTCAAATTTGGACTCATCAGACCAAAGCACAGATTTCCACTGGTCTAATGTCCATTCCTTGTGTTCTTTAGCCCAAACAAGTCTCTTCTGCTTGTTGCCTGTCCTTAGCAGTGGTTTCCTAGCAGCTATTTTACCATGAAGGCCTGCTGCACAAAGTCTCCTCTTAACAGTTGTTGTAGAGATGTGTCTGCTGCTACAACTCTGTGTGGCAGTGACCTGGTCTCTAATCTGAGCTGCTGCGATTCCTGAGGCTGGTGACTCGGATAAACTTATCCTCAGAAGCAGAGGTGACTCTTGGTCTTCCTTTCCTGGGGCGGTCCTCATGTGAGCCAGTTTCTTTGTAGCGCTTGATGATTTTTGCAACTGCACTTGGGGACACTTTCAAAGTTTGCCCAATTTTTCAGACTGACTTTCTTAAAGTAATGATGGCCACTCGTTTTTCTTTACTTAGCTGCTTTTTTCTTGCCATAATACAAATTCTAACAGTCTATTCAGTAGGACTATCAGCTGTGTATCCACCTGACTTCTGCACAACACAACTGATGGTCCCAACCCCATTTATAAGGCAAGAAATCCCACTTATTAAACCTGACAGGGCACACCTGTGAAGTGAAAACCATTTCCGGTGACTACCTCTTGAAGCTCATCAAGAGAATGCCAAGAGTGTGCAAAGCAGTCATCAAAGCAAAAGGTGGCTACTTTCAAGAACCTAGAATATAAGACATATTTCCAGTTGTTTCACACTTTTTTGTTAAGTATATAATTCCACATGTGTTAATTTTGATGCCTTCAGTGTGAATGTACAATTTTCATAGTCATGAAAATACAGAAAAATCTTTAAATGAGAAGGTGTGTCCAAACTTTTGGTCTGTACTGTATATATTTTTTATGCTTTGCTATTTTTACACACTAAAAACCATATTTTACAAAAATGTTTCTTTTTTGCATAGTCATATTCTGAAAGCTATAACTTTTGAATTTTTTTGCCAAATGAGCCATATTAGGGCTTGTTTTTTGCAGGACGGTTTAAAGTTTTCATTTATACAATTTGTATGACTTTTTGATGGCTTTTTATTCACTTTTTTGTGACTCAGTATGATGAAAAAGTGACATTTTTGGCTTGTTTTTTTATTATTTTTTATGTCGTTTGCCATACAGAATAAATAACATGCCAGTTTTATAGAGCGTGACGTTCCCGATGCGGCAATACCAATTATGTGTACTTGGTTTATTTTTGTTTTATCAGAAACTCTGCATTTTGTGTTGTGAAACGGCTTTTAGTGATTTGTGTGCACTTTTGTGTTTTTTTTTTACATATTTTATTTTAGTTTTTCACTTAGTCTCACTGTGGGGTATGTGTAATTTTTAGCTTGATTACTGGTCTCACTGACTGTACCTGTAAGACGCAGCGTATAGCTGGATCTGACAGGCTACCGTATTCTGGGGTCAGCACATGACCATGGTAACCATCGGCACCTGAGATTCTTATCGCGGGGGTCCGATGGTTAGAAAGGGGGTCTTGTAACTTCCTTGTAGCTAATTAAATACCGCTGTTACGATTAGTAGCTGTATTTAAGGGGTTAATCAGCCCCTATCAGCTTCAAAATTGGCCAGGGCCAATACCGCATGGGCGGCGCTATACTCTTATTCCTTGGCGTCGTTAAAATACGGCGCTGAGGAATAAGACCCCTTAACGACCGCCGTTAAAAGGCATGGCTATCACTTAAGATGAGCTCCCGGTGGCGATTGTGCGGGCACAGCTCCTGTGCGCCGCACGATTGCCATGATGTACCCATATGGGCACGTCAAAGGTCGTGAAGGGGTTAAATCATAATGTATGTTATTTCAGGTTTTCTGTTCAGAATAAGATATGCACCAGTACATGGAGAATAACATTTGACCATTTTATAATTTGTATCATACAATATCCTCTCTGTAGACTGTCTATAATTTTTAGTTGTCTCTGAGCTGGTGGATGGAAGCTAGATGCTTTGATGTCTCCCATACACAGTATACAAGTATGAGGGATTCCTGCTCAACTGTGTCTATATAGTACATGTTCAGAAGCTGCAGCAGTATAGGGGATTTTACATATCAGCACTGAGAAGTATAGCTGTGAATTCAGCACTGAAGTTAAAATTAGATAAAACAGTTACTTGAAAGAAGCACCGTGTATGTGTGTTTGTGTCTCTTTCACTTCTAATTATTGCTCTGCTCCTCCCACTTCCCCTCTCGTAGACTTCAATAGGCAGCTGTAATTTGACACATCAGTGAATTGTCCACCTGGGAGTAAATTATAAATTCAGGGGGCAGAGGGAGGAGAAGAAAATGTCCCTTAAGTTGAGAAAGAAGCATAATTCTCTGATAAAAAATATGACAAAGTTTCTTCTATTCCCTTATACTATTGTACTATTGGTTTTTGCAGTTTGTTGAAACAACAACAAACATATGTCTGTGACCTAGCTTTCTTATAATTCACATGTTTGTTTTGTCTTTTTATTTCCTTATCTACAGAAGCAGAAAGGAGGTAGATACTTACAATTAGATGTTTAATAAATCAGATAGATATTTGGGATAAATTGAGGGTTGGGTATAAAAACACCAGTTCACATGGAGTCTTGCTTTTCAAATTAGGGGTTATATTTGAAATTTATTGATTCGGATTCCCCAAACAAGTTGATGCTTTTTTAACTTTTTTTTAACCTGAGGATTTTCATAGATAAAATCTGTGCAGGTACCAGGTAAAGAGAGGAGACTACAAATCTTATTCACAGGTTGTGAACTTATTTCACATGGAAATTGACATATGGTGGGGATTTTATAAATCTGCAGTATGACAATTTTTGTTACAAGCACTGTAGCAGGGATCAAATGAACCCGCAGCACCACGTACAGATTTTGCTGCATATTCCTTACAGATTAATAGCAAATTTCATTCCATTTGGGCGTAAAAATCTGCGTAGTTTGGACCAAACCTATCAGACATGAAAATAATAAAATCATTACCTTTTCAGAACTGTTTATTGTGTTGAAATCTTTACGGCCTTGAATGAGGCTATGGTAATTATGAGATCCCACTGTCTTATTATCAGTCATGAATGCAGCTATTCAAGTCACTTCAATTTCATTACATGGCCAAAAGTACTTGAAAATATTTGAAACCTAATTTCCATTTTAGCTTTTTATTTACTAGAAGCGGCATGACAATGTTTTTATTGAAAGGACTGGAGGCATCTGAAATATTTGGTAAAAAGGCATATGAAGAGTCATGTATTAAATTAGCGCAACATTTCTGTTTGTTTTGGCTGCTGCTAAATAGAATGGGGATGATTCATTTGACAGGTTTAAGATTAGCAGATTTTGAAATGTCTTTGGAAAATAGAGATTTTTAACCAAAACCCTTGTTTATAAGGCAACTATAGAACAGGTCTACAAAAAAAATTCTTTTCAGGTGCCAAGGTTTTTTTGAATGGATTTAGGGTATTTTGAAGGTGCTGAATTCAAAAATCCCATTACTTTTGCTAAATTGGTTCTAGTTTTTGAGATAATTTATCCATGAAAATAATGCATTCCCCCAATATGACTTGTGTGTGGTAACAAATGCAATAACTTTTGGTCTTTTGACTCTTTAACTGTGTCTTAGGTAATGAAATATCCCATATAATTATTATGTATTTCAATCTGTAGGATTACAATGCAATAAAAGTGACTTTTTGAAGCCAGAATTCTACTGTAATTAATAGTGATGAGCGAACGTGCTCGAGTAATGTCTTAGCCGAGCATGCTCGGGTGTTATCCACGTATCTTTGGTGTGCTCCTATATTATGTTTGAGTCCCTGCGTCTGGATGTTTTGCGGCTGTTAGACAGCCTCTACACATGTGAGGATTCCCTAACAAACAGCCAATCCCTGCATGTGTTGAGGCTGTCTAACAGATGAAGATGATGCAGATGAAGGGACTCGAACATAATATACGAGCACGCCGAAGATACTCGGATAACACCCGAGCATGCTCGGATAAAACGTTATCCGGGCATTTTCGCTCATCACTAGTAATTACCTTTTAAATATCTCAGAAACTAGAGCCAATCTGGAAAAATCTAAGTCCTATTCTTAATCAGCTCCATAAACTTAATATAAAACCGTTCAGACATCGTTGGCACCACAATCACTGTATACCAGTGTATAGTATACAAAATCTTGTCTGTCTATGCCCCTGCATCAACCAAACATCCTAGATCTTCTGATCATAAGGTTAATTTCTTTCCCTTGAATGTTTATGAGCCCAGTCAAGACCACATGGGCACACAAGGGGCTGACTGCTAGCGTCTGCCTGCAAGACTCATAAGCTAAAACTGCATAAACTCTAGCCTAGTTAGTGAATTTGTTTGACTGAGGGGGCTAATTGTCCCCATACACATTAGACTAACAAGAGTTAAACTTACCAATCTTATTGGGAAAGGCTGACAGTCTAATGTGTATGGGGGGATCCCAACTCTTCCCTAACAGCCTTTCGACTGTCTCCAAGGACAGATTATTTTGTTTTCTGGGAGATAAGTCACTGCCAAAAGAGTATGGCAGCAGTTTTCTCATAGAAATCAGTGGAGTCGAGCGCTCGGGTGACACAAGTGTTCCTGTATTGTGTCGATACCTGATGGCTAAACAATCATTTGGTCGACTGCTATCGACCCCCCTCAGCATCACCAGGCCCCCCCTCAGCATCACCATGCTCCCCCTAAGCATCACCAGGCCCCCTCAGCATCACCAGACCCCCCTCAGCATCACCAGGCCCCTCCCTCAGCATCACCAGGCCCCCCCTCAGCATCACCAGGCCCCCCTCAGCATCACCAGCTCCCCCTCAGCACAAGGCCCCCCTCAGCATCATCAGCCCCCCCCTTAGCATCACCAAGCACTCCCCTCAGCATCACCAGGCCCCTTTTAGCATCACCAGGCCCCCCCCTCAGAAGTTGCCTGTATTGTTGGATTCTGTTTCTCACAATATTCCTGACGACACTGGGGACCCTATGCAGGTCGGGGCTATGTCATCCCATTCCAGGGAGAGGGACAGGAGGTTCTCTGAGGGACTTTGCTTGTATTGCGGTAAGGCTGATCATTTTTTAAAGCAATGTGAGGTTCACTTAAGGAAAGAAAAAAAATGGTCAGTAGAAATAACACTCCCGTTCGCATTGCGTTCTTACGTTCTGCTGGGTTGTTTTTTCCTGGTAATACCACCTGTCAGGGTCATTTAATTGAGTTTCAGGTAATGGTGGATTGTGGTTCTGTACTAAATTTGATTGATCAACAATTTATTGAAAAGTATAAGTTTGATTCTGAACCTTTGTCGTCTCCTTTTCTTGTGGTGGCGATTGATAATACCCCCCTGGAGCATGGGAGCATTCTTCGAAAGGTCACTGGGTTTCCGCTTACTATAAATATGGAACATCAGTAGCAGATTGACTTATTTGTACTTGCTAAGTTGCCTTCCCCGGTCATCCTGGGATTGCCCTGGTTAAAAGTGCATAATCCTTTGCTGGACTGGTCGTCTGGTTCAATAAAATCCTGGGGTCAGGGGTATTATGGTAAGTGTTGTAATGTTCACATTGCGGCTGTTGTGAAGGGGGAGTTACCTGAACCCATTCAGGATTTTTGGAGGGTTTTTTCGGAGGTGGAGTTGAAAGCTTTACCACCTCATAGAGATTATGATTGCGCTATTGACTTCGTCCCTGATGCAAAGCTCCCTATGAGCCGGTTGTTTAATCTGACAATTCCCGAGAGGGAGGCTATGAAGGAGTAGCTTCAGACTAGTTTAGCTGCAAGTCACATAAGACCCTCTAAGTCTCTTGTGGCGGTTGGGTTCTTCTTTGTCAAAAAGAAGGATGGGGGTCTTAGGCCATGTCTGGATTTTCGGGAGATTAATAAGATCACTGTGCGCAATCCTTACCCGTTACCACTTATTCCGGATTTGTTTAACCAATTGACCGGAACTAAATGGTTTTCTAAGATTGTCCTTCGTGGGGCATATAATTTGCTGTGGGTGAAGGATGGAGATGAATGGAAGACAGCTTTTAACACCACGGAAGGACATTTTGAGTCTTTGGTGATGCCTTTTGGGCTTACTAACGCCCCTGCATTTTTTCAAAATTTCATCAATAACATTCTGAGACCCTTGATCAGTAGGAGTGTTATTGTTTATCTGGATGACATTTTGATTTATTCATCGGATCTTGAGTCTCATTGGCAGAGAGTCCGCGAAGTTCTTCAGATACTGAGAGATAACACACTCTTTGCTAAATTGGAGAAGTGTCAGTTTGCTGTCCAGAAAATTAGTTTTATGGGTTACTTTGTCTCATGTGATGGTTTTGAGATGGACCCGGTGAAAGTTCAGGCTGTGCTGGAGTGGCCGAGGCCTGAGGGTTTGAAGTCCGTACAGAGGTTTTTGGGGTTTGCCAATTATTACAGGAAATTCATAAAGAATTTCTCTGTCATCGGTAAACCCATCACTGATCTCACCAAGAAGGGTGCTAATACAGTCCAATGGTCCACTGAGGCTATTGAAGCTTTTGAGTATCTCAAGGAGAGGTTCAGCTCTGCTCCTGTTCTTATCCAGACGGATGAGACCAAGCCATTTTTGGTTGAGGTGGATGCCTCATCTATAGGCGTAGGGGCAGTTCTGTCCCAGGAGGGTGAGGATGGGGTGCATCCCTGAGCTTTCTTTTCAAAAAAATTTTCTGAGCCAGAGCTCAACTATGATGTTGGGAATCGTGAGTTGTTGGTTATTAAACTCGCGTTCGAGCATTTGCGACATTTTTTGGAGGGGGCTCGACATCCTATACAGGTTTTCACTGATCATAAGAATTTGATTTATCTGGATGCAGCTAAACGTTTGAATGCCCATCAGGCTAGGTGGGCACTCTTTTCTGCCCGGTTCAATTTATCCGTAACCTTTGTCCCGGGGACAAAGAATGTTAAGGCTGACGCTTTGTCTCGTAGTTTCTCTCCAGCGGTGAATGCTGAGAGGGAGGAGTGTATTTTGCAGAGAGGGGTGGTGGTGGCCGCATTGGATTCTGAGTTGGAGAATAGCATCCTAGGAGCTCAGAGTGCAGCACCAACTAACTCTCCGTGTGGTAAATTGTTTGTGCATAGAGCCTTGAGGAGAGCATTGTTTGTTGAATGTCATGAATCTCGGTTGGCGGGTCACCCAGGGATTTCGGAAACTAGGAAGTCTATCGGTCGGAGTTTCTGGTGGCCGGGGTGGCAAAGGGAAGTCATCAAGTGGGTGCGTCAGTGCTCTGTATGTGCTAGGTCGAAGGCCTCTCACGCTCCGGCTTAAGGGGGTTGCTATGCCCCTCGGAAGTCCCTAGTTCGCCATGGACGCACCTTGCCATGGATTTTATCACCGATCTGCTTTTATCGGAGGGTTTTTCTGTCATCTGGGTTGTTGTGGACCGGTTTAGTAAAATGTGTCATCTGGTTCCGTTCAACAAGTTACCTTGCGCCAAAACTCTTCCTAAGGCTTTTGTGAAGGAGATTGTTAGGCTCCATGGTGTTCCCACGGACATTGTTTCCGATAGAGGACCACAGTTTGTAGCTCGCTTTTGGCGTTATTTTTGTGACAGATTGAAAATTCATTTGTCATTCTCGTCGGGGTATCATCCAGAGTCCAATGGACAGACTGAAAGGAAGAACCAGGATGTCAAGCAGTTTTTGAGATGTTTTGTGGCAGACAATCAGGAAATGTGGTCTGAATTTCTACCACTTGCGGAGTTTGCCCTTAATAATCATACTTCCTCCTCGGCTGGTTGTTCTCCTTTTTTTTGGTGTACTGGCAGGTATCCATCTTTTGGTCCATTTTCCAAAGTTGGGGCTGCTGTTCCGGAGGAGAATTTTTCTAGTGATTTAGAGAGGGTTTGGACCAGTGTACGCCTGAACCTTAAAGAGGCTAACAGGAGATCAAAAAGGTATTTTGACAAAAAAAGAAAGGAGTCCTTGTTTGCTGTTGGGGATATGGTTTGGTTGTCCTCTAGGAATCCTCTTTTGAAAATTCCTTCTAAAAATCTGGGGCCTAAATTTGTGGGTCCTTTCAAAGTGGTTCAGATTGTCAACTCGGCAGCGGTGAGATTGGCCATTCCCTCGTCCTGGAGGATTTATTCTGTGTTTCATGTGTCGTTACTTAAGAAGGCGCACACTTCTGATAAGCAGGCGAAGCCTACTGTTCCTCCTGTTGATGAGGACGGGAATTTGAGATTTCTCGCATTTTGGATTCCCGGTGGCATAGAGGAAGATTACAGTATCTTGTGTCCTGGAGAGGTTTCGGCCCTGAGGATAATTCCTGGGTGAAGGCCGAGGACGTCTCAACCTCAAGGCTAATTAAGGCTTTTCACAGGAGATTTCCTGGTAAGGTTCAGCCTAGAGGATCCGGAGGATCCTCGTAAAAGGGGAGGTACTGTTAGAATCTATGTTGTTTTACTATCGGCCATCTTGTTGTGGTTTGCTTGCTTCTAGTCTTTTCCTCTGGTGCTGGGTTTCTTGGTCACATGATCTCTGCACTCTTTATTACCCAGCACCTGGCCCTCATTCCCTGCTGGACATCAGTGCTGTAACGCTCGTGCTCTGGCTAAGTAGCCTTGTTTATTTCTTCATGCTTTTGACTATAGTTATCCTGGGACTTCTTGTTCCACCAGTTTTGTTTTCTTTAATTTTCGTTTCTGCAACTATCTTTTCTGTTAGGAGGTCTCCTGCTTTTGCTCCCAGTCCTTAGACCTTTTAGGAACCCCTTTTTCCCTTTCCTACAGGTCTTCGTTTGAGTTCAGTGCAGGAGTTTCGGTGGGGCTATTCGTAAGGAATAGGGCACCCACCCCAGCGTAGGGTTAAGCTGAGTCTCAGTGCAGGGACAGCTTTTCCCTGCTATTCCTTAGTTCTAAGTTGCAGAACATAACACAGGCCCCCGCTCAGCATCACCAGGCCCCCCTCAGCATCACCAGGCCCCCCTCAGAATCACCAGGCCCTCCCCTCAGCATCACCAGGCCCCCCCTCAGCATCACCAGGCCCCCACTCAGCATCACCAGGCCCCCCCTAAGCATCACCAGGCCCCCCCTCAGCATCACCAGGCCCCCCTCAGCATCACCAGGCCCCCCTCAACATCACTAGCACACCCCTCAGCATCACCAGGCCCCCCCTTAGCATAACCACCCCCCCCTTAGCATAACCAGGCCCCCCCTTAGCATCACCAGGCCCCCCCTTAGGATCACCAAGCCCCCCCTCAGCATCACCAGGCCCCCCTCAGCATCACCAGCCCCCTCAGCATCAGCAGGCCCCCCTCAGCATCAGCAGCCCCCCCTCAGCATCAGCAGGCCCCCCTCAGCATCACTAGGTCTCCCTTCAGCATCACCATGCCACCCTCAACATCACCAGGTACCCCTCAGCATCACCAGATCCCCCTCAGGATCACCAGGTCCTCTTCAGCATCACTAGGTTTCCCTTCAGCATCACCATGCCACCCTCAACATCACCAGGTACCCCCTCAGCATCACCAGATCCCCCCTCAGGATCACCAGGTCCTCTTCAGCACAAGGCCCCCCTCAGCATCACCAGGCCCCACTCAGCATCACCTATTAGACTATTAGATAAGGCTTGCTTCTCCATCACATTCTAAAGTGGTGGCCAAAAGTATTGGCACCCCTGCAATTCTGTCAGATAATACTCAGTTTCTTCCTGAAAATGATTGCAATCACAAATTCTTTGGTATTATTATATTCATTTCATTTATCTTCAATAAAAAAACACAAAAAGAATTGTCCTTAAGCCAAATTGGATATAATTCCACACCAAACCTAAAAAAGGAGGTGGACAAAAGTATTGGCACTGTTTGAAAAATCATGTGATGCTTCTCTAATTCGTGTAATTAACAGCACCTGTAACTTACCTGTGGCACCTAACAGGTGTTGGCAATAACTAAATCACACTTGCCGCCAGTTAACATGGATTAAAGTTGACTCAACCTCTGTCCTGTGTCCTTGTGTGTACCACATTGAGCATGGAGAAAAGAAAGAAGACCAAAGAACTGTCTGAGGACTTGAGAAACCAAATTGTGAGGAAGCATGAGCAATTTCAAGGCTACAAGTCCATCTCCAAAGACCTGAATGTTCCTGTGTCTTCCGTGCGCAGTGTCATCAAGAAGTTTAAAGCCCATGGCACTGTGGCTAACCTCCCTAGATGTGGACGGAAAAGAAAAATTGACGAGAGATTTCAACGCAAGATTGTGCGGATGGTGGATAAAGAACCTCGACTAACATCCAAACAAGTTCAAGCTGCCCTGCAGTCCGAGGGTGCAACAGTGCCAACCCGTACTATCCGTCGGCGTCTGAATGAAAAGGGACTATATGGTAGGATACCCAGGAAGACCCCACTTCTTACCCCGAGACATAAAAAAGCCAGGCTGGAGTTTGCCAAAACTTACCTGAGAAAACCTAAAACGTTTTGGAAGAATGTTCTCTGGTCAGATGAGACAAAAGTAGAGCTTTTTGGGAAAAAGCATCAACATAGAGTGTACAGGAGAAAAAAAGAGGCATTCAAAGAAAAGAACACGGTCCCTACAGTCAAACATGGCGGAGGTTCCCTGATGTTTTGGGGTTGCTTTGCTGCCTCTGGCACTGGACTGCTTGACCGTGTGCATGGCATTATGAAGTCTGAAGACTACCAACAAATTTTGCAGCATAATGTAGGGCCCAGTGTGAGAAAGCTGGGTCTCCCTCTGAGGTCATGGGTCTTCCAGCAGGACAATGACCCAAAACACACTTCCAAAAGCACTATAAAATGGTTTGAGAGAAAGCACTGGAGACTTCTAAGGTGGCCAGCAATGAGTCCAGACCTGAATACCATAGAACACCTGTGGGGAGATCTCAAAATGGCAGTTTGGAGAAGGCACCCTTCAAATATCAGGGACCTGGAGCAGTTTGCCAAAGAAGAATGGTCTACAATTCCAGCAGAGCATTGTAAGAAACTCATTGATGGTTACCGGAAGTGGTTGTTCGCAGTTATTTTGGCTAAAGGTTGTGCAACCAAGTATTAGGCTGAGGGTGCCAATACTTTTGTCTGGCCCATTTTTGGAGTTTTGTGTGAAATGATCAATGATTTGATTTTTGCTTCATTCTCTTTTGTGTTTTTTCCTTGCAAGCAAATTAAATGAAGATAATAATACCAAAGAATTTGTGATTGCAATCATTTTCAGGAAGAAACTGAGTATTATCTGACAGAAATGCAGGGGTGCCAATACTTTTGGCCACCACTGTAAGTACATGTTCATTAGTATTTGTCACCTGTGTGACCTTCCTCATATTACTTTCTGACTAATCTGTATCCTTCTGGAAACACTTTTCCTACCTGTATGTAAACGTACGGCTGTTTCTGTGATGTGTAATAGTTTGGTACCCATTTTCCATTATTTATTTTCACTTTCAGTTAGGAATCTACAGGGCCATGAGAAACATTGAGCTTCTCTATTTTGGTCCAAATTTTAAAGGGGTTGTCCACTACTCAAACAAACCCTTCTCAACCCAGTGTAAAATGAAGAACAGCCTATATTCACCTGGTGCGATGTGAGCCCTGCAGCCAATCAGCAGTCACTAACTGGCTGCATCAGTCCCACTTTCTTCGGATGTAACTGACATCCAGAGGAAGCCAAAGAGCAGCAGAAGATCTCACTTTCTTCCAGATGTCATTTTCGTTCAAAGAAAGTGAGAGTGACGCAGCACATTATCCATTGCTGAATGGCTGCAGGACTCATGGGGCATAACAATTCATTATGCGCTCTGGGAGAGTCGGTGAGTATAGATTGTTGTTTTTAATTTATATGGGGAATAGTAATAGTAATTGAGAAGGGTTTGTCTGAGTAGTGGACAACCCCTTTAACTAATATTTCACATTCACTAATAGGCTGTAAGCTGGCATGATACACTGCTGGCACCATTTTAATCACCTCTTGATGATAGATGTCTGGGGCTTTTTATTAGTATGTTCAACCTGTCTGACCTCCCTCATATAACATTGGTTCTTATCTGCCTCCAGTTTGGAACTAATTGTTTAACCTGCCTTTTTATCTACAGTAGTAGTTATGGCAGCTATGTTATGTTATAAGGTAATCTTGGAATAAAGTAGGAGGGTACAATATAGAATGTAAAAAATATGTAAAGTGAAATTTATCTCTCTTGTCTGTCGGACCAGACTTTATTTGTTTGTCTTGAGAGATGAGTCATTTCCCACTTTGCTCACTGAACCTTGTCTGGCTGTGGCTGCAGCAGGAACCTCCCCCCACTGCTTGATTAAAATATCAGACCAGGAATATAAGAAGCCCTACCCCCTTTATTAAGTCACGCCCCTCAGTTATCTGCCAGATTAAATTTAAAGTCAAAAGTAGGAAATTAAACATCGTATTCATTGCAGGTTTCATACAGTACAGAAAATATTGAAGACTGTGTGGGCAAACATATTCTCTTTACCTGTATCATTTACCTCTTAGTATTACTTTTTGGATTTACAGTGAGATTAAAGGGGTTGTCCAGTCTAAAAAGAAAAGTCTGCAGTCACTCTGTGTGAGTGCAGACTTTTAACCCCCCCCCAGGGCATGCTCTGTGCACTGCGAGGGTTCGCTGTTGTCTGCCACAGCGGACAAGTAAGCATAATCCGTCTAATGGGTGCGCCCTCACTCAATACAACTTCATGGATCAAGGACGCGTCCCATCTAATGGGCATGGCCATCTTGTGAGCATGGCTTTGCTCAATACAAGTATATTGAGGGAGGCCGGTCCCAAAAGTCGGGTTCTGCCCGGGTGTATGCGTATTATATACTTGACCGCTGTTCCTGGTGTAGACAACATCAAATCCCCGCAGAGCACAGCGGGGAGGATCACGAGTCGTCTGCAGTCGCACAAAGTGACTACAAACTTTTCATTTTAGACCAGACAACCCCTTTAAAAGTTTATGAACCAGAATTTTCCATATTTCTGCATACTGTAAATGTGGAAGAGGAGAGCCAAATCAAACAAATGAGTCAAAAATATAAGACTTTGCAGGGTGAAGATAAAAAATCTTACTAGAAGCACTCACTAAGCTTTCACTAATAGACCGGAAAAAGAAAAGAAACAAGAAAAAAATCATACATAAAAAAACAGATTCTTTGTGAGTAGCAAATTACCCCCGCTCAACAAATATCAAGTATTCCAACGTGCCTATTCCTATTTTTTTCTAGGTATCTGCTTCTATCCACATCAGTCTCCCTAATCAGGATTTTGTTTAAAAAGGAGCTTAGAAAAAACAAAAAAAGTTTAAATAAAATATGTACAGCAGACATAGCACCACAATCGTCATTCAGGAGAGGAGACCTAGACTCCTCTCTCCTCACTTCTTGGAACAGTACTTCTCAAGTCACATGATCCAGATTGTTCCGTCTTTCAACTCCAGACAGCAAACACGACCCATAGTCCTAAAAAATAGTAATTTATTCAAAAAACATAAAATACATCATTTACCTAATAACACAGCATAAAAATATGCATACACTCATTGCGTTTTGAGGGTAAACCGCTTCATCAAGAATAATTTCAAATATGCTGATTATTCACAATTATGCTGTGGCAGCACCATGAATATTCATAAGATTGCTCAAAGAACTAGTAAAAACAAATATAGTTCTCGAAAGGGAGCAAAAAGTATATAATACAGGCACAGTTAAAATATGTTTCAATAAATAAAAAATAATTATCTTTATTATTGACACATTACAAACTTACAAGCAAATCCAGACATGATTTAACCCCTTAGTGACCGGACCAATTTTTTAAAATCTGACCAGTGTCACTTTATGTAGTAATAACTCTGGAACGCTTCAACATATCCCATTGATTTTGAGATTGTTTTTTTTGTGACACATGATACTTTATAATAATGGTAAATTTAAGTTGATATGTTTTGCGTTTATTTTTAAAAATATCAGAAATTTGATAAAAATGTTTTAAAATTTTCAATTTGCAAACTTTGAATGACTATCGCTTTAATCCCATTAGTCAGACCACACAAAAACATTAATAAATAACATTTCCCTCATGTCTGCTTTACATCAGCACCATTTGTAAAGTGTTGTTTTATTTTGTTGGCATTTTAGAAGGTTTAGAAATGTAGCAGTAATTTTTCATTTTTTCAAGGAAATTTATAAAACTTATTTTTATAGGGACCAGTTCAGTTTTGAAGTGACTTTGGGCATCCTATATGTTGGAAACCACCCAAAAGTGATACCATTTTAAAAACCGCACCCCTCAATGTATTTAAAGTTGCTTTCAGGTAGTTCATTAACCCTTCTGGTTCTTTTCAGGAAGTAATAGAAAGTGGCATGGCAAGAATAAAAAAGTTTATTTTTACCACCTAAATTTTGATAACTTCTGAACAGGCCGCTATAACTGGCAGACTCTAGGGCTGTTACTTAGCCATGAACTGCCATGGCAAACATCAGGACCACACAGTCAAGATCTCAGGGTGCTGATGGGGATAAAGAGGGAGCCCCCACAAACTATTTAGATTCTGTAGTCACTATTGACAGCAGCATCTAAGGGGTTAAACATCTATGGTCGTGGCTGATGCAGCAAGTTGTCAGCTATAGTGTACAGGTGACAGTTACAGGATTGTACATGGACAAGTCCGATCTAAGTGAAACAACAAACCTTCTAAAATAAGGACCTGTTTACACTATGGTTTGCAGTGAATCCGGGAGTTCAGTTGAATTCCCTTAAAAATGGGATTCAGGCAAACCACAGATGGAGCCATATATAGCAATGACATGAATGGAGTTCCAAGAACAGACAGGCACAGAAACATTGTCTGGTGAGGAGAATATGCTGCAAAGTAAGAATGCTTTCAAAACTAGAAGTGTTAGGCTGTGTACCCACGATGCGTTTTTAATGCGTTTCTGCAGCGTTTTTGCAGCTGCGGAAACGCTGCAGAAACGCATCAAAAATGCATGGTAGAAGGGCAGCAATATTCCCCAATGATAATCCGCATGTGCTGTGCACATGCTGCGGAAATTTCCGCTGCGGATTATCATTGCGGAAAAAAACGCAGCACTACCAATTATTTTGCGGAAGTGTTGCGTTTAAGCCGCCATTGACTTGCATTAGAACGCGCCAATTCCGCAAGACTGTATCTGTACTTGCGTAATTGGCACGTTCTAATGTGCGGATGGTACACGAGTGTAGATGAGAGGAGAGTCTCATCCACACCCAGGTACCATTAAAAAATCTGTAAAATAAAAAATAAATGTATACTTACCTTCTGGCGGCCCGCACTGTGCTCCTGCTTGCTTCCCGGCAATTGAAGGACCTGCGCTGACGTCAGAGTCATGTGACTGGTCACGCGACGCTGATGTCGGCAGGTCTTTCAATTCACCGATGCCGGCAAGGGAGAGCGGAGTGTAAAGTAGGACACCGGGGGCTATCGGAGGGTAAGAATACATTTATTTTTTTATTTTTAACCACTCTCTCGGGTCACACTATATAAATCCATGCCGTTTGCATGGATTTATATAGTGTGACCTAGTTGTCACAAGCACTTTCCAAGTGATGCTAATCGCTTGGAAAGCGCTTGTCAATCCGCATGCGGAAATGTCAGTGAATGACGCTCCATTTCCGCATGTCCCTGGCAGGAAAACGCATGTACAATCCACATGCGTTTTTTTCTGCCAGGGAGATGCAGAAACGCTCAGGAAAAAATCCTGAGCATTTCTGCATCGTGGGCACATAGCCTTAAAGGGAATCTGTCAACACAGTTGACTTACGTAAACTATTAATATGGGCATACAGGATATAGACTGCTGAGGAGAGTGATGCCTGTATTCCTCATATCAGATGCCTTGTTGTGGATAAATCATCTTTTATCACTTTATATAAATTACCTCTTTCAGGCTCTGAGGAGCGCACTGCCTGGAAGATAACTCTGCTTCCAGAGCTTGTTTTACATGAAGGAGGAGTTCCCAGTGTGATGTTTGATGGCCGCTCTCCTGATCTCACTGCAGAGCTGTGTGTGATTATACCTGACACATCTGCAGGTTCCTCTCACTGCAGAGCTGTGTGTGATTATACCTGACACATCTGCAGGTTCCTCTCACTGCAGAGCTGTGTGTGATTATACCTGACACATCTGCAGCTTCCTCTCACTGCAGAGCTGTGTGTGATTATACCTGACACATCTGCAGCTTCCTCTCACTGCAGAGCTGTGTGTGATTATACCTGACACATCTGCAGCTTCCTCTCACTGCAGAGCTGTGTGTGATTGTACCTGACACATCTGCAGCTTCCTCTCACTGCAGAGCTGTGTGTGATTATACCTGACACATCTGCAGGTTCCTCTCACTGCAGAGCTGTGTGTGATTATACCTGACACATCTGCAGCTTCCTCTCACTGCAGAGCTGTGTGTGATTATACCTGACACATCTGCAGCTTCCTCTCACTGCAGAGCTGTGTGTGATTATACCTGACACATCTGCAGCTTCCTCTCACTGCAGAGCTGTGTGTGATTATACCTGACACATCTGCAGCTTCCTCTCACTGCAGAGCTGTGTGTGATTATACCTGACACATCTGCAGCTTCCTCTCACTGCAGAGCTGTGTGTGATTATACCTGACACATCTGCAGCTTCCTCTCACCGCAGAGCTGTGTGTGATTATACCTGACACATCTGCAGCTTCCTCTCACTGCAGAGCTGTGTGTGATTATACCGGACTCATCTGCAGGTTCCTCTCACTGCAGAGCTGTGTGTGATTATACCTGACACATCTGCAGGTTCCTCTCACTGCAGAGCTGTGTGTGATTATACCTGACACATCTGCAGCTTCCTCTCACTGCAGAGCTTTGTGTGATTATACCGGACTCATCTGCAGCTTCCTCTCACCGCAGAGCTGTGTGTGATTATACCTGACACATCTGCAGCTTCCTCTCACCGCAGAGCTGTGTGTGATTATACCTGACACATCTGCAGCTTCCTCTCACTGCAGAGCTGTGTGTGATTATACCGGACTCATCTGCAGGTTCCTCTCACTGCAGAGCTGTGTGTGATTATACCTGACACATCTGCAGGTTCCTCTCACTGCAGAGCTGTGTGTGATTATACCGGACACATCTGCAGCTTCCTCTCACTGCAGAGCTGTGTGTGATTATACCGGACTCATCTGCAGCTTCCTCTCACTGCAGAGCTGTGTGTGATTCTACCTGACACATCTGCAGCTTCCTCTCACCGCAGAGCAGTGTGTGATTATACCGGAACACATCTGCAGCTTCCGCTCACTGCAGAGCTGTGTGTGATTATACCTGACACATCTGCAGCTTCCTCTCACCGCAGAGCAGTGTGTGATTATACCGGAACACATCTGCAGGTTCCTCTCACTGCAGAGCTGTGTGTGATTATACCTGACACATCTGCAGCTTCCTCTCACCGCAGAGCTGTGTGTGATTATACCTGACACATCTGCAGCTTCCTCTCACCGCAGAGCAGTGTGTGATTATACCGGAACACATCTGCAGCTTCCGCTCAGCTTCAGCTTCAATCTCACAGGCAGACAGGGTTGTAACTCCCCTTCATGTAAAATAATCTCTGGAGACAGAGATATTTTCCAGGCAGCGTCCTCCCTAGAGCCTGGTATATGTCATTTATATAAAGTGACAAAAGATGATTTATCCACAACAAGGCATCTAATATGAGGCATACATATAGCACTCTCCTCAGCAGTCTATAGCCTGTGTGCCCATATTAATAATTTAGATAGGTCAAAGGTGATGAGAGATTCCCTATAGGCTAAGTGCCCACGATGCAGAAATGCTCCGGATTTTTCCTGAACGTTTCTGCATCTCCCTGGCAGAAAAAACGCATGCGGATTTTACATGCGTTTTTTTCAGCCAGGGACAAGCGTTTGTCACGCGTTTTGCACATGCGATTTCGCATGCAGATTATCAAGCGCTTTCCAAGCGATTTTAGCAGCACTGACAACTTGGTCACACTATATAAATCCATGCAACCGGCATGGATTTTATATAGTGTGACCAAGTTAGTTTAAAAAAAAGAATAAGAATGGTAAAAAATAAAAAAAAAACATTATACTCACCTTCCGATGGCCCCCGGTCTCCTTATCCGATGCGTCCGGTCTTCCCGGTGTCTCGCGATTGTGTAAAAGGACCTTCCATGACATCATTTAGTCATGTGACCATCGCGAGCTGCCGGGGAGCCAGGACGCATCGCTATGGAGCCCGGGGGCCATCAGAAGGTGAGTATAATGTATATTTTTTATTTTAAATTCTTCTTTTTTTTACAGGTACCATGGCACCCGGGTCTGGAGGAGACTCTCCTCTTCTCCAGACCCGGGTACCATCCGTACATTGAATCGCTTAATATCCGCATGTGCCCATGTAGCCATGCGGATATTAAGCGATTCAATGCAAGTCAATGGCGGCGAAAATGCCGCGAATACGCAAAATAATTGGTAATGCTGCGGATTTTTCTGCAATGATAATCCGCAGCTGAAATCTCCGCAGCATGTGCACAGCACATGCGGATTATCATTGGGGAACATGGCAGACCTTCTACCAAGCGTTTTTTAAGCGTTTCTGCAGTGGAATTGCCGCTGCGGAAACGCTTAAAAAACGCATAGTGGGCACAAAGCCATAAAGAGATCCTGTCGTCAGGTTTCTATACCCCACACTAATGCCATCTATGTAAGGGCGCTGTAATGGTGAATACATTCATATCTTTATTTTAGAAACCTGGGTTTATGTTTTAGAAAAATTTATTATTGAATTGTTAAAGCAGTTGTCCGGTCCAAACTGATAAGTCTGCAGTCACTCTATGTGACTGCAGACTTATGAATCCCCCCAGCACACGCACTGTGTGTTGAGGGGATTCACTGGTTCTGAGCCAGGACTGGAGGGTATGTATGCGTTATACATACTCCCAGCCAGAGTCCATCCAGTGGGCACAGCCTCACTCCATACACTAGTATGGAGCGAGGCCGCGCCCCATCTAGAGACACGGCAGTCCAGTGGGTGTGGCGGTCTAGAGGGTGCGGCCTCGCTCCATACAAATACATGGAGTGAGGCCACGCCCACTGGATGGACTCTAGCCGGGAGTATGTATAACGCATAGTCTTGGCGCAGAAACCGGCGAATCTCCACAGTGCACAGTGTGAGCGTTGGGGGGTTTCATAAGTCTGCAGTCGTAGAGGGTATAACTGCAGACTTATCGATTTGGACCGGAAAACTCCTTTAAGCAAATGAGCCACGAGAGCTGGGGGCGGGCACCGAACTTACAGCTTTACTGCCTCTCTTCCCTATTCTCCGCCTGCTGCAGTCACTTCTCAGTGATTGACAGCTCACTCATCTTTCGGTATCCTGCCTCGCCCGCCTAAAAGCTAGTGCAAGCGTCATTCTGCATTGAAGATCATTTGTTTCACTAGCAGCAGGAGTGAAGAAGACGGTCAGTATCTGGCATGATCTGTAAGCCATGTAGATAGCACCATTCACTGACAATTCAGTACTGGGTGTGCAGCGCCCTGGGGAAAGACAGCACTTGCACTAGATCTTTGGTGATGGAGACAGGTCACTGAAAGAAGAGTGACCTGTCAATCAATAATTGTGCTGTGAAATTGTCAAAAAACAATCCAATATAAACTGCTGATGGCATAAGCAGATCTTACATGAAAAACTCTCCGATCACATTTATCCCCTAATCATGCTCCGTATTCGATTGGATTAGAAATAAAAGACTTTTTCTTTCATTTTATTATAGTCTTCTGTCTTTATTGTATCAAAAGACCCAAACACCTAAATGGAGGTAAAGTATGCAACAATTCCCTGCACAGTGGATGACCAGGATTACTACTGTGCAGTAGGAAAGCCAAAGGGGGCCTCAGTTCCTCCTTTGAATGAATTGCTTAATAAGTCCCGTTTACACAGACCGACTGGCGGCACGATAAACGATTGGTAAATATTTTTTTCACTCGGCTTTCGATTAAGTGCCTGTTTACATATGCAGACCAAAGTAAATGATGCACACTGGGCGATCTGTATTAGATCTCTCAGTGCACTTAGGCTGCCATAGTCCTCGGCAGTGCGAGTCCCGTTTACACAAGATGATGCACCGCCAAAAATGATGATCTTTTTCACTGCACAAAAGATCATTGGTTCCAGGTATGAGTAATAACATGTAATTGACATTTTTTATACATTTCTTATAGGTATATGAACATTAGTGTAATAGACCATACTTATGTCTGCAATTTGAAAATATATAAAATAAGACAAATGTTGTTAATCTGTTAATTTGGTAAAATAATACTAATTATTATTTTACAAGGTTTTGATAGAGGTTAGAGAATGGAGAATATTAAGAAATCAGCATTTAAATATAATTAGCATACATTTACATTAAATTAACATTATTTGGTTCTCTCTGAGCCCCACAAATTTACATTTTATAATACAAAACTTCATTTTCTTGCAGTCCACTACCACCTTAGAATACGGGCGGATTGTGATTTATACTACAAGTCTGCGTGTGGTAAGAAACACTTTTGAGAGGTGTGAAATAGTCCGGAAAATCTTTCAGAATCACAGAGTAAAATTTGAAGAAAAGAATATTGCCCTTAACAGTGAATATGGAAAAGAGGTTGACGAGAGATGTCGCTGGGTGTCTGAAATGCCATCTCTTCCTGTTGTATTCATTGATGGTCATTATCTTGGGGTAAGTGCATGTAATTGTGTTATTACTGAAGCACCACTCCAGTTTTTTTTAACATTTCAGCACTGAAATGGTGCTACTAATGTAAGTTCCCTGCCTATAATTTTATACTCACCAGCTGCTATCTTCAGCTGTTCCAGGTGCCACGCCGATCCTGCGTCGTCATTTTGTGACCGCACTTTCTGACTGATTGGAAGTCATAGGTAAAGGTCACAAGCTCTCAGTGTAAGTCTATGAGAGGCTCGTTCTGGCTAGAGATGAGCGAACATGTTCGGAAAACGTTTGCCAATCTCAAAGTTGGCACGAACATTTCACATTCAGATTCGTGTTTGGATTCCCGAACATTTTCCTCAAAATCGTCAAAATTTGGCCAAAGTTCGGTAAATGATTGAGTTTCCACTAATGATTTGTTAGGACTTTAGCTAGGATAGTGGTGCTGGGACGTGAGTGAGGGGGTACGTGTTTGATGAGTGAAGGGGGTGGGGAGAGGTCAGAGGATTTTTTTTCATTAACTTAATGTCTTGAGATCCCAGCAGCCAATCAGCGTGCAGAAACAACCCAGAACGTCCAGACACAAGGGCTTGTGTAATTGGCTGCCGAAGTCACATGTCCCTCTCCATATAAAAAACGGTCATGTTGTTTTGGCACCATTTTGTCAATGTAACAGTACAAAGAGGCTGCTCCTGCTGCTGCAAGTAGTCAGATAGTTGGCTAGGCGGTTTATTGTCAGCTAGTTCAGATAGATAGTATCCTGTGTAAAATGGACCTTCTAGCATTGAAATCATTTGTGCTAATTGTGTGGTCCAGCCAGGAGTTCACAGTTCAGAATTTAAATCCTTTCTGCTAATAGTGTGGTCCAGACACCAGTCCACATTTCAGAATCTAAATCCTTTCTGCTAATAGTGTGGTCCAGACACCACTCCACTAGTGATGAGTGAGCGTGTATTGTCAAACAGGCAATCCATCCATGTGTCACAGCTGTGTAACAGCCGGGACACATGCAGCCGCGGCAACACTAACATAAATGCTGAGCACGCCACACATACTCGAGGGTTAACAATACACGCTTGCTCATCACTACCATCCACATTTCATAATCTAAATCCTTTCTGCTGATAGTGTGGTCAAGACACCAGTCCAAATTTCAGAATCTAAATCAGTTCTACTAATAGTGTAGTCCACCCAGGAGTCCACATTTCAGAATGTAAATCCTTTCTACTAAAAGTTTGGTCCAGACACCGGGCCACATTTCAGAATCTAAATTCTTTCTGCTAAAAGTGTGGTCCAGACAGGAGTCCACATTTCAGAATCTAAATCCTTTCTGCTAATAGTGTTGTCCAGCCAATAGTCCACATTTCAGAATCTACATCCTTTCTGCTAATAGTGTGGTCCAGCCAGGAGTCCACATTTGAGAATCTAAATCCTTTCTGCTAATAGTGTGGTCCAGACACCAGGTCAGGTCACATTTCAGAATCAAAATCCTTTCTACTAATAGTGTGGTCAGCAAATAAATGCTGATTGTTATTTTAGTGACAGGTGACTGACAGGCTGAGTCTTGGGTTGCGAAACAGCTGGTTAAAAGAGGGGAAGGTACCCATCATGAGTGAGAAAAAGCGAGGTCGTGGTGGAAGGGGGAATAGGCTTGGTGTTCAAGGTGTCAAGGTGTGCTTGGGTTAGGTGATAATGTTACTGAAAGCTCTACTGAACAAACACCATCTCATCCTATCCAAAGACATTTGACAACTTCTGTTACTGGACTGGCTATTCGACTCCCTTTCTTTTGCAGCCGCACAGCAGTACACCTTATAGATGAGGGCCAGAAAGAGCATGTGCACCAGTGGATGGCAAGCGCTGCATCAAGTGGCCTTTCCTCCTCTTCCTCCACCTTAACATCACACACACTACCATCCTCAGAGGTGGAACCCCAATTACCCTTGTTTCCCCCTGTGTCACAACTCTCCAACCATTCAACTGACTGTGGGGAACCACAGATGGGTGAGTCTGCAGAGCTGTTCACACATTCTATTCCATGGGCATCAGAGGTCTTCTTTAAAGATTCAAAAACTCAAGAGGAGAAAAGCATCTGCATCGATGCACCAAATTATTTTAAGCTGGATATGGGGCTGGACGAAGTAGGGTCCGAGCAGAATCCAGACTCTCGTCACCAGACTTTAACCCCGGGGGTTGGAGGTGATCCGATATCTGAGGCGCACGTGGACTGTACTGTGCTGGCAGGGCAGGAAAAGGAGGAGGGTGACTCTCAGGGTGAGGAGTGGGAGAACAGTGAGGATGACAATGAGGTTGTAGATCCCACTTGGTGTGAACCCAGAGGCATTCAGCTGAGTAGCTCAGCAAAGGAGGTAGAGGAGGATTATGAGGAGGTTACATTGCGGCCTCCCACACAGACATGGAGTGCTGCAACCACGACAAGCACTGCACTGCATCCTCAGCCACAACTCTGGCTGTGGTCATCAGTGGTTGCAGGTATGCAGTTCGCAGGGGCGGTAAGGGTTGCCTAAACTGGGCCTTTTTTGAGACCGCAAAGGATGACCCAACTCACGTTATCTGCCAACTTTGTAAAAAACGACTCAGTAGAGGCAAAAATTCTAATAATTTGACTACTATGTGCATGAATCGGCACATGCGTGATCAACATGTGTTAGTCTGGGAATCTCACTGCACTGAAATGCGGAGTAGTTGGCCTCGCCAAACACCGACCACCCCATCAACCGCATCTGCTGCTTCTTCCTCCTCTGTCACCTTGGAAAGTGTTCTCACACTGGTCTCCGGCCGCAGAACCTCCACTTGTTTATCTGCTACAGTTGGGGTGAGTGAGAACCCATCAGCTGTTGCTTGCTGCTTTTGTTTCACTGAGCACACCACATCTTTCTCAATCCACCATAACATCTCCGCTTGCACCTCACTCACAATCCAGCAGTTTGTTGTGTTCACCCTACTCCACCCTCTCTCAGCACAGCAGCCAGTCCTCGATCCCACAGTTGTGGTCACGTTAAAGATTGTTTCCTCCTACAAATGCCAAAGTGAAGAGCTTGAACTCCACCATCTCCAATCTATTGGCCACAGAAATGCTGCCTTTGCACCAGGTGGACAAAGATCGTTTCTCAAAGCTGATGGCCATCGCAGTCCCCCCAGTACCAGTTGCCCCTTCGCCATTACTACTCTAAGAAAGATGTGACACCAGCATGCCACAGACAACATCATCCGTTCCTTGAAAACATCTATGTCTGCCAGGGTGCATTTCACCACTGACACCTGGACAAGCAAGCATGACATTATATCTCGCTGACTAGGCACTGGGTGACTCTAGTGGCTCTGGGGGCAGGCAGGAAAGGGGCTGCTCCACAAGTCTTGGAATCTCCAAGGCTTGCTGGACAAACCTCTGTATCTAACACTTTCTCCACGGCTTCTGCCTCCTCCACCTCCTCTAGGGTCTCCACCTGCGCCCTTAACCACTCCTTTAATAAGACACTCGTTCCAACAGTGCAGAGGGAATCCCCTCCACCTACGTACTGCGCAGCCAGTACTCACCGTAATCAGGCAGTTTTAAATTAATATGCATTGGAGATCACAGTCACACAGCTCAAGAGTTGTGCACAGATATCCAGGCCGAGTTTGAGCAATGGCTGTCTCCACTGAACCTGGAGCCAGGGAAAGCTGTGTGTGATAACGGTGCGAACCGGGTGGTGGTGCTACGCCGGGGCAACTTCACACACGTGCTTTGCATGGCTCACATCCTCATCTTGGTGGTACAGCAATTTCTCCACCACTATCAAGGCCTGGATGAGCTGCTTCAGAAAGCACGGTCACTGTGTGCTCACTTCTGCCATTCGCACCCCGCGGGTCATCGATTTGCATCGCTACAGAGGTCTTTCGGACTACCAGTTAATCGGTTGATATGTGATGTGCCAACATTGTGGAATTCCACTCTGCACATGTTGCAGCAATGAGCCCTAGTGCAGTATATAATTTTGCATAGTCTGGCCCAACGCAGTATGGACGTGGTGCTAAAGAACGCTTGCCAAGTGGGCACAGATGAAGGACCTCTGCACCCTTCTGCACAGTTTTGAAATGGCTACTAAGATGGTTAGTGCTGACGATGCCGTCATCAGCATCTTTATTCTGGTCATCTACATGCTGGAGCACACTTTGAATATTCTGCGGCCAGAGGTGGTTTTCCTAAAGGAAGAGGAGGAAGCAAAGGAGGATGTGGAAGGGATAACAATATCTCTAACAGTCAGGAGATGAAGAGGATAATGATCTCCTCTCTTTTGTCCTCGGTTGGCGGGAGGGGATGGAGGAAAGAAGCTTGAGTGTTACCCCGCCACCAACACACCATGGAATTGGACCTCATGGAAGCGCCCAACACATGAGCGCGTTCTTGCTGCACTTCAACATAATGCCCGTATTGTTAGGGTTTTGAAATAGTTCTGACTACTGGGTTGCCACTCTGTTAGATCCATGGTACAAAAGTAAATTTTGCCAGATGCTTTTCCCTGGAAAGGGAAGCACACATGCTGGGGTATCGAAACACGCTTGTCAACAATCTTAAGAGTGGTTTTCCCCAAGACAGCAGTGAGGCACACAGTGTGCATTGCAATTATAGACTTCCAACCCCGGGAACGTTGAGTTGTCAACCCAAAAACATTAGCAGCAGTATAAGTGGCTAAAGAAATTTCTGTGAGTCGTTTCACACATTTTTTAGATCAGCATGTGCACCAGCAGAACAGAGTACAAGTCTGACACATAGTGAACGACTGGAGAGGATGGTGCAGGAGTATCTTGAGCTCAATATCAATGCAATCAGGGAGGGGATTTTGGACCCTTTTGCATTTTAGTCTTCAAAGTGGAAGAGTGCCTGAGCTTGCCTGTCATGCCTTGGAGGTTTTGTCATGCCCGGCAGCTAGTGTTCTCTCAGAACGTGTCTTTATCACTGCTGGTGGTGTCCTGACGGATAAGCGCATCCGGCTGTCCCAAGAAAGTGTAGACCGCCTTATTTTCATCAAGATGAACAAGTTATGGATCTCCAATGACTTTTGCACCCGAGTGGCAGACTGGGCAGACTAGTATATGGTGTAGTTTGTGCCTACTGTTGTTACTGCTGCTGATGTTACTAACATTTTTTTGAAATGTGGAGACTCCAAGTTGGGTCTCCATCTGGTGTGTGGCCTGTACTGTATACTATTTCTACTCTGGGGAAATTGATGCCACTTTAGTGGTTTGTGGCAATAATTTTTTGACATGTGGAGACTTGTGGTTGGGTCTCCTTCATGTGTTTTGCCTGTAGCAGTAGGGCTTCCAGACTGGCAGGCCTGCACGTACTTTCAGCCAACTACCTATGTTACTATGTTTAAATTGTCCTAACAATAGTAGTCTACGAAGCTGATATTTGTGCCATCTGAGTGTGACTGGGCAGAAAAGCAGTTTGAGCTGTTGCATGAGGTATCGGGGCTCCCAGCACAGCAGGCCTACACTGATCCCTCACCCACCTCGTCTTAATTTGAACTTAAATTCAAAGCTATAAATGCTGGCCCAGATCCTGATACCCCATGCATGGCCCATGGCTGACTCCTGCTGTGCCATTATAAAATTTCTACTGTGTTCTACTAATTTTTTGAAATGTTTGGACTCCAAGTTGGGTGTGTTGTCTGAATTTGGCAGGGCTCTCAGAGCACCAGGACTACACCTGTCACTCATCCACCTGTTACTGATCAATGTTTAACCTAGAAATGCTGGTCCAAGCCCTGTTCCATGCATGCATGCTGCGCAATCATACTATTTGTACTCTGGGTCAATTGATGCAACATTTCCTGGTGTCTGCCCCTAATTTGAGCTGTTTTGTCAGCTTTTGGGTCCCCCTGAAGGTGTTTTCTACGCTTTTTTTTTTGCCTCCCATTAAATTCAATGGTGTCCAGATATGTTTGGCAAACTGTTAGACGAAGTGTTCGGCGAACATCGGAACGTTCGCTGATTCGAACCGAACTTTGAAAGGTTCACTCATCTTTAGTTCTGGCCTCATTGTTCTGGCTCTCATAGACTTACATTGAGTAGTGATGTCCCAGGCTAGAGTATACCCCAGGGGATAAACTGTCCTAGGCCAAACTATACCCGGAGGTGTAAAATACACTAGACGAAACTATACCCCTCCAGGCTACAATATACCCCCCTAATTTATGAGCCCTTGTAAATGAGATAGATTTTAGATGCCATTTTGTAATGACTTAGAGATTGATCTTACAATACATTGTGACTGGTAACCGACAACAGTCATTACATCTGAGATTACACTGTTGTCCATTAAGATAAGTGCTTTTACCTTAAAATGCAATTGTAACTTGATCTTATCACTTCACTGGTTTTCTCACCCTGTCTTTGGTAGGAAAGTGTGCAGATCTCTTTTTATCATACTCAGACACACAGCTGCTTTTAATGTGTAACTACTGAGAAGTGCGGTAGGATTCTTTACCTCATTGTATCTTTGTGAAAGTCTAATATTTTTTATTGATTTGAGTTTTTCTGGTTCAAGTAATAAAAGTCTGTGTTTAGAACTTTAAGATTAAAGTCAGTTATCTTCTCACATAACTTACCTGACAAACCTGAACCCCCATTAAGATGTTGAAAAATTAAGTAATTCTTTCGTATATCACTCAGCGCTGCTGATATCAAGGGGGGTATAATCAGGCATGAGGGGGTATGAAATGGCCTTGTATGGAGTATAAATTGACCTAGACCATAATATACCCGGGGTATAATCAAGCCTAGGACGCTTTAACCCCGCGTATAGTCTGGACATGGGGTATCCTATGGCCTGTTACACCCAGCAAGCATTGGAGCAATCTGACAGGTCACAAACTGCAGAAGACAACCGGAGCGGTGCCAAGAACAGATGAAGATAGCAGCTGGTAGAGAACTTAGATTAGTAGTACCACTTCAGCACTGAAATAAAAAAAGAAAACCACTGGAGTGGTGCTTTAATCTGATTTTGACCAAGGTGCTTTATATAACTTTAAAGGGAATCAGTGACCAGGTTTTTGCTTCCTTATCTGAGAGCAGCATAGTGTAGAGACAGGGACCTTAATTGCAGCGATTTGTCACTTACTTTAGTTTTGATAAAATCAGCAGGAGATTAACACTAGAGGACTAGTAAACCTGCTGCCATGTAGTCCTTCGTATTCATGAGCTCTGTATAATTCTGCTCTCTCCAATGATTGACAGCTTTTTGCCTATGCACAGTGTACGCAGAAATCTGCCAATCTGTGGTGTAGACAGGGTAATACAGAGCAGTCAGAGAACTGGAAGATCTACAGCAGGTAAAGCAGTGATTTTATCAAAACTACCACAAGTAGCCCAGTAAGTGAAACATCGCTGGAATCAGGGTCTGTACCCCTCCATCATGCAGCTCTCAGATTGGTTAACCAACACCTGGTGACTATGAACATAATCTACAAGAAGTTGAATATTATTGAAACTACATTGCATTTCTTGGTTGATTTTGATCTTGAACGTCAGTATACTGTATATCAAAATCTGAGGCTGCGTTTTTAATTTTGCAGTCTTCAGTGGAAATCTTGTAGGCAGAATGCATTTGCAGTATTTTACAGCATTTACTTTAGCCATTAGTATTCTGGGATGTGTTATCTTACATTGTACATTAATCTCATGTAGGAAGAGTAATAATTCCGCGGCTTTGTAGTGTAAAGTCAATGTAAGGTAAAATTAAAATGCAATTTATTTACAAATAGTGATGCGCATACGTACTCGGATAAGGGGTGATCTGAGCATGATCGGGTGCTAACCAAGTAGCTTTGGCGTTCTCGAAAACTATGCTTGAGTCACCGCGGCTGCATGTTTTGCACATGCAGGGATTGCCTAACAAACAGGCAATCCCTGCTTGTGTCCCTACTGACTAACAGCCACGAGACATGCAGCCACACGACTCGAACATAGTTTTTGAGGCCCTAGCTCTAGTAAAAGCTAGGCAGGTGCTTCTAATCAACTCCTGCAGAGCTAGGACTTAACCCTGTCCTGCCAGGTCCCGCCACATACGTTATTGGAGGGTTTTCCCATGGTTATTGTGACATCTTTTTTACTGCTATTTTTTGGTAATTTTTTCATCTCCGCTGAATAAAAAAGAATCTTCTACCTTTTTTTTTTAAGCAAAACCAATTGTAAAATGCCCCAAAAGCTTCTGGGTGGCTTGTATTATAAAGAGCATCTTCCGAGCGGAAAATGCCTGAAGAATCGTCATGTCACTTGTCATTTTTAAAAACCTGATGCAGTTAAAATGCATTCAAAATCCTAAACATATGGAGATCATTTTAACATGCATATATAAAATGCATGTGTTTATTCTTCTGAGCTTTTTTGTAAGTTTATTAGCTGGTTTCCGTGGCGGAAAAAGATGTTGTGTGCACATACCCTTACAGACATGTAGAAAATACTACAGACTAACTATCTGTCAATGTGGATAACTAGATATTTTGTTTAGCTTTAAGTTTTTGGTTTTGTGCTCCTATAGGCTAGGGTCACACCACCGTATTGTCTCTCATCCAAGAGAATCGGTCCGATTATGCCAATCACACTCTTATCAAACTCTAATCAGAGTGTGATCACAGTGCAATTCTATTTTCTCGTTTGAGGAAAAGATGAAAAAAAAATGTCTCCATCTTCTCCATTCTGTCGTGAAAATTGGACTGCACTCAGATGTCATCTAAGTGCAGTCTGATGTTTTCCACAGACTCACTGACTTGCATGACCGAGTGCGATCCAAATATTGGATGCAAATTGTGCATGCTGCGATTTTTTTCCTAGGACGGACTTGGTCTGAGGAAAAAGTCTGACATGTATTCTGCCCTATAGGATAACATTGGTCAAAGTGCAATACAATGCTTTTTTGGATCGCTCTCGGACAGAAAATATGGTTGTCTCCACAATCCCTTAAGGTGGCAGCATAGAATTTCTTGTGCTATTTGATCATACCTACTTATGCAGTTTAAAGATTATGTCTAGGGTTCTTTCGACCTTATATTTCTATCTAAAGAACCATTCAGAGTCAATTAACCCCTTGCCAACAAGGATATACTGGTATGTCCAATGTTTGGTCCCTGTGCATGATGCGAGCTCAAGAGCTGAGCCTGCATCATATCTGGCAGATACTGGCAGTGTTATGTAACCAGCATCTGCCTATACGTAACAGCAAGTGCAGCTGAGCTCCGTCCTATTATCGCTTCATCAGTTCATTTAAAGAACATGCCTTCAACTGTGAACATTTGGTTTTCTTATTATTGTGAAAAAAACAACAAATAGGACAAAATTACTGAAAACTTCAGTGTGCATAACTATTTACCCCCCCTAAAGTCAGTAATTTGTAGTGCCTCCTTTTGCGGCAATTACAGCTGCAAATTGCTTTGGCTCTATGAGCTTTTCACATCTTGCCACTGGCATTTTTGCCCATTCCTCAAGGCAAAATGGATCCCGCTCCTTCAAATCTGACTTTTCTAATCTGACCAGAGATTCTCAATTGGATTAAGGTCTGAGCGTTGACTAGGCCACATTTACACATTTCACCTTAAACCACTCAAGTGTTACTTTAGCAGTATGATTTGGGTCAGTGTCTTGTTGGAAGGTGAACCTCCGTCCCAGTCTCAAATGACTGACAGACTGAAGGTTTTGCTCAAGAATATCCCTGTATTTCGCAACATCCATCCTCCCCTCGTCTTGGACCATTTTCCCTGAACCCTGCATTATTACAAAGTTTGGTTCGGGTACCAGAACTTGAACCAGAACCCAAACCCCATTAGAAATATTGGGGTCCCAAAAAACATCCCCACAGCCTGAGGCTGTCACCACCATGTTTCACTATAGGGATGGTGGACTTGGGGTGATGAGCTTTGTTGGTTTGGCACCAGACCTAGCGTTTATCTCGGTGGCCAAAAAGTTCAATTTTGGGGAGTCTCCCACATGTCTTTTGGCAAACTCAAAATGAGCCTTACAATTTTTGTGTGTAAGTAAAGGCTTTTTTCTGCCCACTATTCCATAAAGGTCACCTCTATGGAATGTACGGTTATTGTGGCTGTATGGACAAATACTCCAGTCTCTGCTTGGGAACTCTGTAGCTGTCTTCAAGGTTACCTTTGGTCTCTTTTCTGACTCTCTGATTAATGCCCTCCTTGTCCGGACTGAGAGTTTTGGTGGGTGGCCCTCTTTGGCAGGTTTGTAGTGGTATCATGTTCTTTCCATTTGGTGATAATAGATTTGATGGTGCTCCAGGGGATCATCAGAGATTGGGATATTTTTTGTAACCCAGCCCTGACTTGTACTTCTCAACAACTTTGTTCTTGACTTGTTTGGCGATCTCCTTGGTCTCCATGGTGCCTCTTGCTTAAAGAAGTTGTCCGCTACTATTTAAAATGCCCCCAATGTATTTAACCTGTGGAGAGAAGATTTTTTCTAACTACCTTGCGTTGTGTTTATTGCCTCTGAGCGGCGCTATCACTGACCGCTCACAGGCATTACATGACCCCCGGCTGCAGGCGGCTATTGCTTCCACTGATGTCATGCGTGACTCAGTGACTCGCTCCCCGCGGTGGATGCTGGCCTGTGGGCGGGGTTTCCCCATGCGTCACAGCCCAGCATCCACCGCGCTTTCCCTCTCCTGCATTCATTGGGAAAGCTCACGGTGAATGCTGAGCTGTGACGCGCGGGGAAACCCCGCCCACAGCCCATCACTCACTGGGGAGTGCAGCATTGAGTCACGCCCGGCTGCAGCCAGAACTTGACGTGACATCAGGGGATGTCAGAGCCGGCTGCAGCGAGGGTTCACATGATGCCTGTGAGCGGCCAGCAATAGCGCCACTCACAGGCAAGAAGGACAGTACAAGGTATTTACAAAACAACTTATTTACACCATTTAAATATATTGTGGGCACTATCCATAGTAGTGGACAACCCCTTTTATGGTGTTGCAGCCTCTTTGGCCTTTTAGAAAAGGTGTGCATATACTGACAGACCCTGTGACACTTAGATTTCACACATGTGGACATCCTTTCACTAAGCATGTGACTTATGAGGGTAATTGCTTGCACCACACATTTTTAGGGGCTTCATAGCAAAAGGGGTGAATACATATGCACATGCCAATTTTTAGTTATTTGATCCCATACAATTTATGTATGCCTATATTTTTCTCTCTTCACCAACTTAGACTATTTAATTATTTAATGTTGATGCATCACACATAAATCAGATTACAAAAATATTTGAACACCGGTTGTAATGTAACAAAATAGATTAAAAGCCAAGAGGCTGAATACTTTCTCAAGCTACTGTATTACTGCAATACTTTGGTTGTGCAGCATATACACTGTGTGCAGAATTATTAGGCAAGTTGTATTTTAGAGGATTATTTTTATTATTCATCAACAACTATGTTCTCAATCAACCCAAAAGACTCATAAATATCCAAGCTTATTATTTTTGGAAGTTGGAGTGTTTTTTTTTTTAGATTTGGCTATCTTAGGAGGATATCTGTTTGTGCAGGTAACTATTACTGTGCTGAATTATTAGGCAACTTAATAAAAACCAAATATAATCCCATCTCACTTGTTTATTTTCACCAGGAAAATCAATATCAGTGCACAAAATTTAGAAATAAACATTTCTGACATGCAAAAACAAAAAACAAAAAAATTAGTGATCAATATAGCCACCTTTCTTTATGATGACACTCAACAGCCTTCCATCCATAGATTCTGTCAGTTGCTTGATCTGTTTTCGATCAACATTGCGTGCAGCAGCCACCACAGCCTCCCAGACACTGCTCCGAGAGGTGTACTGTTTTCCCTCCCTGTAGATCTCACATTTTATGATGGACCACAGGTTCTCTATGGGGTTAAGATCAGGTGAACAAGGGGGCCATGTCATTTTTTTTTCTTCATTTAGACCATTACTGGCCAGCCAGTGGAGTAGTTGGATGCATGTGATGGAGCATTGTCCTGCATGAAAATCATGTTTTTCTTGAACGATACCGACTTCTTCCTGTACCACTGCTTGAAGAAGTTGTCTTCCAGAAACTGGAAGTAGGTCTGGGAGTTGAGCTTCATTCCATCCTCAACCCGAAAAGGTTCCACAAGTTCATCTTTGATGATACCAGCCCATACCAGTACCCCACCTCCACCTTGCTGGCGTCTGAGTCGGAGTGGCGCTCTCTGCCCTTTACTGATCCAGCCTCTGGCCCATCCATCTGGCCCATCAAGAGTCACTCTCATTTCATCAGTCCATAAAATCTTTGAAAAATCAGTCTTAAGATATTTCTTGTCCCATTCTTGAAATTTTATCTTATGTTTCTTGTTCAAAGGTGGTCGTTTTTCAGCCTTCCTTACCTTGGCCATGTCCCTGAGTATCACACACCTTGTGCTTTTTGATACTCCAGTAACGTTGCAGCTCTGAAATATGGCAAAACTGGTGGCGAATGGCATCTTGGCAGCTTCACGCTTGATTTTCCTCAATTCATGGGCAGTTATTTTGTGTCTTTTTTGGCCAACACGCTTCTTGCGACCCTGTTGGCTATTTGCCATGAAACGCTTGATTGTTCGGTGATCACGCTTCAAAAGTTTGGAAATTTCAAGACTGCTGCATCCCTCTGCAAGACATCTCACAATTTTGGACTTTTCAGAGCCCGTCAAATCTCTCTTCTGACCCATTTTGCCAAAGGAAAGGAAGTTGGCTAATAATTAAGCACACCTTATATAGGGTGTTGTTGTCATTAGTCAACACCCCTCCTCATTACAGAGATGCACATCACCAGATTTACTTAATTGGTAGTTGGCTCTCAAGCCTATGCAGCTTGGAGTAGGACGACATGTATAAAAAATATCATGTGATCAAAATATTCATTTGCCTAATAATTCTGCACACTGTGTAGATCAAGCAATCAGACATTACAAATAAAAAAATCACTTCCTTTTTCCCTTTTTAAAATAAAGAAATAAAAAAATGTAAAAAGTAAACATCTTTAGTACTGCTGAATGCGTAAAAGTCCGATGTGTGAAGATATAAAATGAATGAACCCACATGGTAAAAGCAATAAACAGAAAAAAAATTGAAATACCAGAATTGCTTTTTTTGGTTGTTGCCGCAATGCAGCTAAACAATGCAATAGAGAAGTGATCAAAACAAATTAATAAAAACATCAGCTCAACACACAAAAATCAAACCCTCAAAGGCTTTTTTGAGGTAAAAATGAAAACGTTACAGGTCTCAGAAGATGGGAACATAAATATTTTCTTTTACAGAATTTTTTTGATCCTGGTAATACAAAAGACAAACCCTCATACAGCTGTGTCGAAAGAAAAATAAAAACGTTATGGCTCTTGGAAGAGGGGGAGTAAAAAAACAAAAGAGCAAAAAAGGGAAATGTTCCAGTCTGGAAGGCGTTAGAAAAGGAAAAATTCAGGGAGAGAAGTAATATCTGGTTATTTTTATTCTCATTAAACTATATATCTAGAGTTCCTTTTATAGTTTGAGATGTTTATCATTTTATAGATTTTTTGGCCTTGATACTATAGTGTTATGGCTGTTGGTGTTCAGCACGGCTGCACAGCACCACCTACCTAATAATCACAGACACTGCAGATGAAGAACTAGGTGTTAACATCATCTAGTCATTATCATAGTTATATTGTTTGCCTTATTCTTAGAATATTCTTAGATTGTGCTCTGTCTGTGTTAAAACAGAGATGGGATGTCTCAGCTCCAGCCCTGTAATCAAAGACTGGTGGGAACCAAAAAAATAATTAAATAAATGACCCTGCCAACACAAATTGTTACCCTACCTAACTATCCGACAATGTAATAGTTAAATATTAAACTGACCATAATTAAAATAAGAGCTCCAAATAATTATTTTATTTAAATCAATGAAAACTAAAAGACTCGTGTCATCTTAAGCTCCAAGGTCGTAGTAACCTATTTGCCCAAAATGAACACCATAGATTGGGTCTTACCTTGAAACAGGTATGAGGGAGTTATAATTAGTGATGAGCGAACCCGAACTTAAAAGTTCGGGATTCGTACCGGATAGTGTCTCCCGGAGGTCCTTCGGAGTTCCAGGCGGTGGGAGAGAGAGAGAGATTGACTCAAAAGTTCGGGTCCCAACTGCTTTCAATGGGTTCGGGTTCTGGTTCAAGTTCGGGCATAGTTCTGATAACTGAACCAAACTTTGGAATAACATTCAAGTCGGATACTGTGTCAGTGTTTTCCTCGATAATGAGAAGCTTCCTAGAGACTACAAGACACTCTTTTTGCAAGATTTTTTTCCTATTAAAAATTGCATAATATAAAAAATATGTGATATAAACTGGTAGACTGAATATTTGCAGGTTTTGTACATTTTCACTTCTATTCTACACTAAAAGAGACCAATGTCCAATGATTAACATTCTTATAGACTCTGTTGGTATATGTTATTTCAGGGTGCTGAAAAAATACTATCAATGAATGAATCAGGAGAACTTCAGGACCTGCTCATGAAGATTGAGGTAACTGGTCTGTTATAATTCTGTGTGAGGTGACATTTCTCCAACAAATGCACACACATGGGTACTGCGTGGTTTTGGTTATATTATGTGGGTCAGCTTCAATAAAATGTATATTTTAGGCCAATTGGTGAGTTTCAGTTATTGACTTCATAGCTACGACTGGACCATGTTATAATATATGTTACCAAGATGATTAATTGTATACACATAGCCATATCAGAGTGGCCCAACATATGGCTCTTTATCCATCGTGAACATGCAATTCCCAGTATTATAGATGAGTGCGCCAGACAAAATTCAAATTCACCTGTTTGCGTGGATTTTACCAGGAAATTTAATGTCCCTTATTGTGCTCTGGGGTCCCGCTAAACCCCAGAGCCCAATAAACAAAAAATGGAATAAATAGAAAACATTCTAAGGCTGAGTTCACACGATGCGTTTTTCATGCGTTTCCGCGGCATTTTTGCAGTTGCGGAAACGCATGAAAAACGCATGGTAGAAGGGCAGCAATGTTCCCCAATGGAAATCCGCATGTGCTGTGCCCATGAAGCGGATTTTTCCGCAGCGTAAACGCTGCGGTCAAAAATCCGCAGCATGTCAATTAATTTTGCGGAAACGCTGCTCTTTTGCCGCCATTGACTTGCATTAGACCGCATGGAATCCACATCACTGTATATGTTGATGCGCTTTTCATGCGGTCTAATGTGCGGATGGTACCCGGGTGTGGAGGAGAGGACTCTCATCCAGACCCAGGTACCATTAAAAAAAAAAGAATAAAATAAAAAATATATATATTCTCACCTTCTGACGGCCCGCGCTGCGTCCTGCCGGCTTCCCGCGCACTTCGCGGTTGAATGAAGGACCTTCGCTGACGTCAGAGTCATGTGACGGGTCACGTGACGCTGACGTCGGAAGGTCCTACAGTCTTCACTGCCGGCAGCCGGGACCGATGAAGCAGGACACCGGGGGCCATCAGATGGTAACGTATAGATTTATTTTTTATTTTTTGACATTCACACACTATATAAATCCATGCCGGCTGCATGGATTTATATAGTGTGAAGTTGACAAGCACTTTCCAAGTGATGCTAAAATCGCTTGGGAAGCGCTTGTCTACCCGCATGCGGAAATGAAAGTGAAGACCGCTTCATTTCCGCATGTCCCTGGCAGGAAACCGCATGTACAATCCGCATGCGTTTTTTCCTGCCAGAGAGATGCAGAAACGCTCAGGAAAAAATCCTGAGCATTTCTGCATCGTGTGCACATACCCTTATACTCATCTCACCCCTCACCTTTCTGGCTGCTTCCACTTCATCCTGCCAGCTGTCCGGTCACCTCTGCTGCATTGCATCCCCAGCCTGGCATTTTCTCAAGGCTGGCGTTTTGGGATGCGAGCAGACCACGAGTTAAAGGGAACCTATCATCATAAAATTGCAGCCCAGTCTGCAGTCACCATGTTATAGAGCAGGAGGAGCTGAGCAGATTGATATATAATTTTGTGAGAAAGATTCAGTGTAACCTGTTTTAATCATGTAATCCTCTGCTCTTTGTGAGATTTTGGGTCCAGTGGGCGGTCCTATCAGTGACTGACAGTTATCTCTGTGTGCACACTTATACAAAGGAAGCTGTCAGTCACTGATAGGCCCGCCTACTGGACTGAAAACCCCAGAAAGAGCAGAGGATTAAATGATGAAATCACAGTTTAAGCTGAATCTTTTCTCATAAAACCATATATCTGCTCAGCTCCTCCTGTTGTATAACATCATAGCAGCAGATTGGACTGCAATTTCATGGTGACAGGTTCCCTTTAAGTAACCTCAATGGCCTGTGGCCAGAAGTCACTGCCAGGTGTTCACCCTTGGCTAGGACTTCTTCCTGTGAGTAGGCCCCGGAGCGTGTGCAATGAACATTGGGCCGTAGATACGACGCCACTGAGGCATGGAGGACTCGCAGGCAGCAGCAGGGGTGGGCAGAGAAGTGAGCAATGAGGTACAGTATATATATTTTTTTAACCTTCTGCCGGCCCAAACAACTGGCTGCCATTTTATGCTGAATTTGTATGGTGCGAATTACAAAAAATCCACCTTCTCCAGAATGTGGATTTTTGTAAAATTCTAGTACAACACAATTCCACTCGAATAAATTCGCCCATCTCTACCCAGCAAGCTGTGAGTTGTTCCTTACTATTGTAAGGCTATGATCAGAAGAGCACTGAAGTTTGCGAATCAGTCACGTCCACATGGCTGCAGGAGCTGCTTACTAGTTAAATGCACTAGTCTGGTCCGTAAATCCATACTAGCACCTAGTCTAACATTGGTCCATGTGCTATCTGTGTGTGGTCCTTTGCATACGTGGACAGCACATGGACCGAAAAAAGTCAGTGTGAATGTACTCTAACAGTGTGCATTGTGTGCTATATAGTTTATCCCAATAGTGACTACATCTACTATAGTAATATTTTTCTGTCTCTTTTTATGCAGAGAGTGCAGCACCCTCACGCATGTGCCTCTTGTGGGGGGTTTGGCTTCCTTCCTTGTCTAGTGTGCCATGGAAGCAAGATGTCAGTGTTCCGAAACTGCTTCACGGACTCTTTTAAGGCTTTAAAGTGCACAGCGTGCAATGAGAACGGGCTACAGCGCTGTAAAAGCTGCACAGGTTAAGACAAAAAAGGAAAAAATCACTAAGATTCATTTTGAGATACGTCATTTCTTACACATTTTTTAAGGTCCTATTTGCAGAAATAAAGTGAATTTGTACAAATGAGTTTCTCTTTTTTTATAGACAGTCAATTTAAAGTGCATCTAGACTTATAAATCACAATGCTTCTGTGTGCTCAGGGCCTTATGTTTGTCCAGTGTGCCGTACTATAAAAGATAGAAATTGCTTTTTTGGCAATTTATAGACTGGCAAATTTCTATTCTGAAGAAATAAGTGTTTTATTATTTCACATAGGACCCATAAGGCTCCGTAATAGGACATTTACCTGTTTACAATATTCCAACAAGAGAGATTTTTAATAATTTGCTCAGCTCTACTAGCAGAGAGTAATTTTCAAAACAAAGGCCGTCTGAAATTTATTTGGTACTATTTCTATGATCCAGACACATGCTGAGACATGCTGGAATTTAGCTTTACAATGTTTCCCCGAAAATAAAACCTACCCCAAATATAAGCCCTAGAAAGATTTTACAGGATTTTTAGAGAATGCTTGAAATATAAACCCTACTCCAAAAATAAGCTTAAGTTAGAGTCAGGGCTAACCTTAGGGAAGCCCTAAGGCCACGACCCCACTATCAGTATTTGGTCAGTATTCGGTCAGTATTTTTTCTCAGGAATGGGAGACAAAACCAGGTGAGGAACAATCAGAGAAAAGGTTTAATAGAAACAAGTCACCAATTCTGCATTTATCACCCACTCCTGGTTTTAGCATCCACTCCTGAGAAAAAATACTGCCGAATACTGATAGTGGGGCCGTGGCCTAACTCATTTTTAGGAGTAAAAAATTATTTAAGGCACAATTTTATTTTCAGGGAAAAATGGTAGTTGGTGAAGGAAATAAGTGAGCCACATGCAGTGTATGGTATTGTGGATGTAGGTATTTAGATACGAGTCCAGACACTAAACTATTAATAAAGATGGGACTAAAATCACTGATACCCAATGCCCCAAAGATCAGGAAAAAAAGCCGATAGTCACCAAGAACTGAGCACCAAATAACGAGACACCAAAGAATGAGGCACTAAGTCACTGGACGACAGGAACTGTAACGCCAGATCAATGGATGCTAGGAGATGTAGCCAAAAACAATTGGAAATCAAAGATTTGACATTTTCTTAGGTATGAAAAGCATCATTTGAAGATACACATGAAAAACAATAGGATTTTACTACTGAAACTAGTGGTATGTCTTATAGGATCTAGGAAAACAATAAAGATACCTATTTTGTAAATTGTATAAATGTACCCCAAATGCATTTCCAGATTAATTAGCATTTTGCTTCAAAGTTCAGATGGCAGATCAGATTACAGCAATACGTGTGTCACATTCAAAAATTTTTTCACATTGAACTAAGACATATACAGACATATCATTGGTTTCAGTAGTAAAAGTTTCCTAACAGATTCCTTTTAAAGGGTACTACAAACATTTAACTAATTTGAAACATTGATGTAATACATGCTGTAATACTGATTACATTGATACCTTTGGTGAAAAAATCCACTTTCTTGTTCTTCTTTAATCACCATTTGAAGTTTTCTGCTATTTAGATTTCGGTGCACAGGGGCCGGACTGTGCACTGGGTCTTCTCCTCCCTGTCTGTGATTCCCCAACCCCCCACCTGACTCCGTTCTTTTAATAACAGGTCACTGCTTTTTCAGTGATCTTCCTCCTAAGTTTGCTATCTCTTCTTCAAACAGAGGAGTCAGGTAGAGAAGCAGGAAATCATAGAAAGGGAGGAGAAGACCCCGGGTACAGTCCGGCCCCTTGAGGAGGATGGAGTGAACAATCAGAGACGGGTACTGTGAAAGGATGCCTAGCATTACGGCCCCGAGTTTATAACTCAGAGAGGTAAACTGCCAAGACAGAACAGCAAAGGTGAGGCGAAGAGAGAGTGCCCCGGGTGGAAGTTCCAAAGCGTGAGAGACAGAGAAGCTAAGGACCGGCCATATTGGCAACATAGTTTCCTTCAAGGGAAAGAGAACACTAACTGGACTGTAGTACTGAGATGGGTTGTGGTGAAGGAAAGTGAAACAGTAGAGATAGAGACCAAACGAGTAACAAGAAAGGAATAGAGACTGTGCGTGAAATGCTCCGTGTTGTGATGGAAACGTTCATAAAGTTGTGTACCCGCTACCTACTGTACATAATTCCCTCAAAGTTATCATCCAGTAAAAAGATTATTTTTGACTGGTGGTCTCCTTCTTTGGAGTCTTCAACGTCTGGTCCTGGCCATCCAAAGTCATCGGTAACATGCAGCCTGCAAGGACGTAGTGCACAAGTCCACACACCCAGCCAGGACCCCCACTTTCATGTAACGTGCAGAGGCATAAGAGACGAGTACCTCACCCACGGCTACCGCCCTGCGCCACGTTACAAGTGCACAGTTTGGGCCAGTGGTGTAACCATGTCTCTGGTTTGAAGTTTTAATAAAGCAGAAGTGTACTGCTCCCCTGACAGACAGGAAGCTGAGAGGCAGGGGAGCAGTGCGCTCCTGAAGAAAACAGTGAGAAATCCCACTAAGGTACTGTATGTGCACACGATGTCTATTAAACTCAGGCAAGTTTTTCAAACAGAAAACATTTCAGGAAATTGTGGAGTATTTTTTTACTGAATCACAATTTGTGTCATTTTTTTTCTGTTGCTTTCTAAGCGTCTGTCCGATGGTTTTGGCCACCGGTGGTTTTTCCAAGGGTTTTTGTGACGTCTTTTTTGTTGTCATTTTCCAGTTGTGTTTTTCACTCCATTGAATAATGATGAAACTGTTAGCATTTTATTTAGAAAAATAAAAGCATAACATTCAAAAAGACATCTTATTGCCAGGTCAATTTTATCATATAGTGAACATGGTAAATAAATCTCCCTCCCCCCAAAAAAATTAATTGTGAACTTGCAGTTTTTTTGCAACGCACTTGGAATTTTTTTCCTGCTTTCCAGTTCAAAACATGATAAAATGGACGGTGTCTTTCAAAAGTACAACTCGTCCCGCAAGAAACAAGCCCCCACATAGCTATGTGGGCAAAAAAATAAAAAAGGTATGGCTCTTGGAGGAGGGGGAGGAAAAAATGAAAAAAAATGAAAAATTGCCTTAGGGTGAAGGGGATAACTCATGTTCTTGGCCCATTAGAGGCTATTAAAATCTAGAAAGTGAAAGCTTCATTTTTACATACAGTACATCAATGCACATGCAGGACTTCTGGGGATAATTTTGGTTCAGTTTATTTAAAAATGCAATTCTATAATCACAACAACAACACATCGTTTGTTCTTTTATTGCTTTGGGACAAGGTGCAATACATAACAGCTTATTAATTTTTGTTATCTAACATTTCTTTTACTTTTCTATCTGTTACAGCATGTTTTAGCCTCGGTGTTGAATAATGCATTTCTTTTGCAAGCCTAGCATTACAAATTCCTGTGCATTATTAATAATTCAGGAGGTTTCCCACTGAATGCTTTTGTGGTTTCATTACGTGGCTTAGCCAAAGTGCATATGTTGTAATTATCATTAGTGAAGGGGAAACACAACCAAAATCATAACAGATGGATTCTCTATTTATAGGCCCTCGTCTCATCTTTGCTTTGGGGCTTTTATTGTGAAACATTTTATTCTATCACATTGAGTATTGCCATATTGCCTCAATATGTGCACAATCTTAACATCTTGTTCTGTGAAAAAATGAATACTGAAACAGTGGGAAAGAAAGAATAATAATAATATTCATAATTTTTAATTCCTGGTGGAAATGGGTCCTATTCCTAAACTTTGGGGCTCGATGTCCAGTTGTAAAGCTAAGTGCACACTATGCTTGTGAACCTAGACTAAAGAATTTGACACAAACTTTTCCAAATGTATAGTTTCTCATAGGCTGTCAAGCAGGCTTGGACTGGCCCACAGGAAAACAGGAGAATCCTCCGGTGGGCCACCACCCTCTTATATGAGCAGAACTTGGCACACTATACTTGAATCACTATGTACAGACAAAGGCAGCATCTTATTCATCTAACAATCTACCTATTCCATTGTCATATAAATTAGTGATTTGAGGATAATGTCACATTTGCATGTAGTTGAAAAGTGGGGCCCTGGAGCTGGTTACTGGTGGATCCTTGGCAGCCCAGTCCGACACTGATGTCAAGTATGTTCTCTTGGCCTTCATCTGGCCAGGATGCGGCCATTTTCATACCATTTAGTTAACTGTATAGCAAGGGCCCTGCAGTCTCCACTTTCCTGGCAGACAGTAGCAACAAATGCATTGTGCACCTAGCCTTACAACCCTTGATTCTGTCTGCCAGTGGCAGTATAGCAATTTTAGGGCTCACGCAGACAGTCCATTAATTGCAGTCCGAGATCGAGCCGAATTGCACGGATGTCTGCATTAACCCTTATGCATATCATTTAGCATTTACATTCCCTTTTTTTAACCACTTCCTTGTCCTGCCAGCGAACACCAACTTTCTATAGAATAATCCTGCACAGCATTGTGATTGCATTAATCTCTGCCTATAGACAAATTGTATATAGGCACAATGAACAAACAATAATACAATTTAATACACAATGTTGCCAAAGATAACTACAAGACAAGTTGTCTCTGTCACTGTTAGGATATATCAATAATAATAATGTTTTTTTTATTTCTATAGTGCCAACATATTCCGCAGCACTTTACATTTTAGAGGGGACTTGTACAGACAATAAAAGACATTACAGAATAACGATAATCACATAAATCAACTGATACTAAGAGGAGTAAGGGTTCTGCTCACAAGCTTACAATCTATGAGGAAATAGGGGAGACACGAAAGGTGGATGGTAACAATTGCTTGTATTGTACGGTCAACCATCAATGTAATAAGTATCAATATTTTTGTGTGAGGTTCCCTAATCCAGACCTCTCCGTGAGGCGGACCAGAGAGCTGAAGGATAATTCAAATAAAGAATTACAACTTTCTTGTTCTTTATTGTCATCCTGATAAATATTCAAGTTACTTTTAATAATTCCTCATTGAAAGATAAGACCAGGAATAATCCAGGTTCTCAGCAGATGGCACTAGTGTGCTGTAATGGAAATTCATGCGTCAACACCAAGGAGAACATTCAGAATATTGTAACTAACAAGTCAAGTCATCGTAAGGCTGTGTGCCCACTATGCGTTTTTTAAGCGCTTCCACAGTGGCAATTCCGCTGCAGAAACGCTTAAAAAACGCTTGGTAGAAGGTCTGCTATGTTCCCCAATGATAAGCCGCATGTGCTGTGGAAAAATCCGCAGCACTACCAATTACTTTGCGTAATCGCGGCATTTTCGCCACCATTGACTTGCATTGAATCACTTGACTATGACTATGACAATGACTACATGTGCATATGCGGATATTAAGCGATTCAATGTGCGGATGGTACCCGGGTCTGGAGAAGAGGAGACTCTCATCCAGACCCGGGTACCATAGTACCTGTAAAAAAAAAGAATTTAAAATAAAAAAATACATTATACTCACCTTCTGATGGCCCCTGGTCTCCTTAGTGATGGCTCCCCGGCAGCTCGCGATGGTCTAAAAGCACCTGCCATGACGTCATTTAGTCATGTGATGGGTCACGCGACCACTGACGTCAGCGGTCGCATGACCTGTCACATGACTAAATGACGTCATTAAAGGTCCTTTTACACAACGAGACATCGGGGGACTGGACACATCGAATAAGGAGACCGGGGGCCATCAGAAGGTGAGTATAATGTTTTTTGTTTTTTTTTACCATTTTTATTCTTTTTTTTAACTAACTTGGTCACACTATATAAAATCCATGCCGGTTGCATGGATTTATATAGTTACATAGTTACATAGTTACATAGTTTGTAAAGCCGAATAAAGACTTGCGTCCATCAAGTGTGACCAAGTTGTCAAGCACTTTTCCAAGTGATGCTAAAATCGCTTGGAAAGCGCTTGACAACCTGCATGCGAAATCGCATGTGCAAAACGCGTGACAAACGCTTGTCCCTGGCTGAAAAAAACGCATGTAAAATCCGCATGCGTTTTTTCTGCCAGGGGAGATGCAGAAACGTTCAGGAAATATACAGAACATTTTTGCATCGTGGGCACAAGCATGCCTGCGCTTCTCAGTGTCCGCGGGATGACAGGCTGGATGGCAGCGTTCTGCTGCAGTCCAGCCTGTTATCTCGATGTAGCAGAGCTGAAGCTGTCCTGGGAACCATGGAAAGGTAAGGATGATGTTGCTTTATTATTTTATTTTTATTGCAGGAGATCGTTGGCTTCAGCTGGAATGGGTGTGACGGTAAGTATGGTTTAATTTAGAACAATAAAGAATTGTGTGTTTATTTCAATTAAAGGATTTTATTCTGGGTGTTTGTGTTTTTTTTAACTTTGACTATGGGGTTAGTAATGGGGGTGTCTTATAGACGCCTCTCCATTACTAACCTGGGCTTGATGTCAGCTGGCATTATAAGCTGACATCAACCCCAACCCCATTACCCCACTGCCACCACTACAGGGCAGTGGGAAGAGCGAGGCTAAGTGCCAGAATTGGCGCATCCTATGGATGTGCCATTTCTGGGGCGGCTGACGGCTGGTGCTTCTAGCCTGGGAGGGGGCCAATATTCATGGCACCCTTCCTGGGCTATTAATATCAGCCCCCAGCTGTCTGCCTAGCCTTTGCTAGCTATTAAAATAGGGGGGACCCCACGTCATTTTTTTGGGGGGGTCCCCCATTTTAATAGCTAGTAAAGGCTAGGTATTCAGCTGGAGGCTGATATTAGTAGCCTGGGAAGCTCCGTGGGTATTACCCCCTTCCCAGGCTTCAAACATCTGCCCCAGCCGTCTGCTTAACCTCTGCTAGAGACTAAAATTAGGGGGAACCCCACGCCAATTTTTTTTTCTAATAAATCCTTTATTTTAACATTAAATGACAAGTACAGTAATCAACACTATCACTGTACTTCTTATATATGTGACAGACATGTTTCTATCTATCTAATCTATATGTGATTCTCTATTCTTTCTATTCTAAATTGTCGGGTACAGATGCTGAATTGCCGGCCGGCTTTTTTAAAGAGACGGTGCATGAAAACACTAATATTTTTTTAATAAATCCTTTACACTAAATGGCAAGTACAGTAAGCAACACTGTCACTGTACTTCATATATATGTGACTGACATGATTCTATCTATCTAATCGATGTGTGATGCTCTATTCTTTCTGTTATAAATTGTCGGGTACCGGTGTATGCCGCTGCTGAATTGCCGGCTTTTCATGTTTCACTGTGAGCACTGTTCCCATCGATTTGGGCAACCACCTCCCCCAATACATTCTACATTATTGTTAGTTGTTTTCCTTCATGTAGAATTAACCTACAAGGAAAGAAAGGGTTTATTTTCATTCCGATATTTGTGTCCCATTGACTTGCATTGGTTTCCGGTATCGGAATCGGGGATATCCGATACTTTTTGGGTATCGGCCCGATCCAATCCGATCCGATATTTCCTGATATCGGAAGGTATCGCTCAACACTAATCATGACTGGAAGCTTGGATATACAGACACGGGAAGAAGACCAAGCAAGTGATCGTTGGGGGAGGTGAGTTTAATTATTCTTTTTTTTTAAAACTTTGCAAATATTTTTTTTAGACGTTATAGATTTTTTTTTACATTTTTTATTGTCAAGATTTTTACATAAAAAAGACACAAATATTCCCACTTCGCAGGGCATTCACAAGCAAACAAGAAAAAAGTATCCAATAAAACAGATTTAAATAATGAACTGCAAAAACGTAGGCTTGATAAGGGTTGTAGCAGATGAAGTAATTTTTACATTTTGCTAGTGTGTCAATAGGAAACCTATGAAAAGAGAACAAAGAGTACTTAGATTGGAACGAAGCATTAGCTCCTGGATGTCAAGATTCTACTAACATATGGTGCAAACAACAAAGCAATGAGGGTAGCCAGTAGAAGAGCATATAACGAAGGAGGGGAGAGAGGAAGAAGTTCTGGATTTTGCTGCAGATCCTCAGGTAACCAATAGCAGCTCACAACAGTCTTGGATTCAATGGGACTGTCCTGATTTCAGGGGCCAGTTCCGCTATGTCAGGGCTTTGTCTCGACTTCCAGTCACTCTCTTTTCTCTGTGAGATGTCTTCATTAGTGATGAGCAAGCATGGTCGTTACTCGAGATTTATGAGCATGCTCGGGTGTTTTCCAAGTATTTTCAGCGTGCTCGGGTGTTATATTTTAGTCACTCCGTGCGCATGATTTGCAATTGTTTGACAGCTTTAATACATGTGAGGAATGCCTGTTTCTTAGGCTGTTAGACAGCCGCGACACATGCAGGGATTGCCTGTTTGTTAGACGCTAGAAGATTCTTTTTTATTCAGTGGAGATAAAAAAAAATGACCGAAAAATGGCAGTAAAAAAAGATGTCACAAGACTCGCAATAACCATGGGAAAACCCTCCAATAACATATGTGGCGGAACCTGGCAGGACAGGGTTAAGTCCTAGCTCTCCAGGAGTTGATTAGAATCACCTGCCTAGCTTTTACTAGAACCAGGGCCTCAAAAACGATGTTTGAGTCACCGCGACTGCATGTCTTGCGGCTGTTAGACAGCCGCGACACATGCAGGGATTGCCTGTTTGTTAGGCAATCCCTGCATGTGTCATGGATGTCTAACAGCCACAAGACATGCAGCCACGGCAACTTGAACATAGTTTTCGAGCACACCGAAGATACTCGGTAAGCATGCGAGTGTGCTCGGTTAATCCCTTAACTGAGCACGTTCGCTCATCACCAGCTTCTCAGTGTGCCCAGCCACCCTGCTCTTGGCACCTGGGAAGGGCTTTACAAAGTCCTCCTTTACTTAGTGGGAGGGGGTGAAGAGTACCTCAGCCCTCAAGGGTGTGCATAAGTGTGACGACTTGTGGTAAGTGTGTCTGGCATACTGCTGTTACCGGCCTTCAGTCCGGTCATCTCATCATTGCTCGAGTGTCACATTGTGTTGATATATGGCTTCTTCTTTGGATGATAGAACTTTAACTTGCATTTATGGATGCACAGAGAAATGTGCATGCGGACTATGATTTCTGTATGTATTCCTGAGCCCATACAGTGATTTGCACAAGCAAATCATGACTTTTTAATGCAGCGCCATCTGAGGTCGGCTGATTATGAACATCCAATATTGACTGTTGGCATTGGGCACATGGATTTCTCCAGAATCCCTGAATTTTTTGATGATTTTATGGACTGTAGATGGTGGGATATTCAGTCTTTGCAGTTTTACATTGAGGATCATTTTTCTAAAATTCTTCCACAATTTATGGACGCTGTTGTTCACAGATTAGTTAATCTCTGATAATATTCATTTGTGAGACTCTCTAATGTGCTCTTTTTATACACAGTCATGTGACTTAATTGAAAATTGACCTTTTAGCTGTTTTACATTAGTACTACATACTTTTTCAGCCTTTTGCAAACCCCGTCTCAACTTTTTTGAGATGTGTTACTGCCATCAATTTCTAAATGAGTTACTATTTTTTAAAGTTATGCTCTGTGCTATATGTTCTGTTGTGAATAAAATATGACTATGAAAAATGTCTGAATCATTGCATTCTTGTTTTCTTTACACTTTATACAGCGTCCCAACTTTTTCAGAATTGGGGTTGAATTTTGCAAGTAATAAACACAGAAGTTTTATTTTAAACACACAATCTTTTAGAGGGAAAATTCATTTTAAGAGAAGAAACACAAACAAATTTAGTTTTTCTTTCAATTTTCATTGTATTTTAATTTTTATTTTTTTTCCTATCAGGTGATTATCTTCAGTATACTCAAATATAGGCATAAGTATTATATTATTATTGCAGTACAATAAAGACAATAAGAAAATACTTTTTTGGAATTAGCAATTAAGAAAACCACTGCCATATGCTTCCCCTAACATGCCAGGCCATTACAATGCATTTTGCATGAAAATGATAAATTTTTTATGATTTTATGAATCGTGTGCACTTATTCACCTTCAGATGTCATGGAAAACAAAACGTGGCTTGAATTTGACAAAGAATGGAATTACTTCATACAATTTTTGCATGTGAAGGTATGTATCTAGGAAAATGCAATGGAATGAAATCACAAAATACATTACAAAAATCTTTGCGAAAAATTTATCATAAGGAATTTTTTTAAGTCAGTTTTGCTTGTTGATATGTTGCCATTTTTCGTACCAAATTTCATGCCATACAATATTCTATAATTTATTTATTTTTTTTAAAAGTAAGGTACACCAAAAGGCCAGATAGGCTTCAATGGCTTACAAAATGGATCTGTTATATAGTCACATTAGTTTTCACATTGAATGTCTTAAACAGGGGCAAAACTATATAGAGCTTGGATCCCACTGCAACATTTTAACCCCTTCTTTAACCACAGACAGACATAAAAATGGCAAGCTGCATTACATAAAAAAACTGGTAAACAGAATATTGTCACCCAATAGTGCCCCACTCACTTTCAAAGTGCCTTACTTGTGTATCACACATTTGCAGTAACCCACACAATGATTATGTCCCTTTGGTCCCCCTTACAGTAATAATGTCCCCTTGGTGCCCCCTCACAGTAATAGTGCCTCCTTAGCTACCTTCTCACACAGTATGATGTCCACAATATGATACCTCCTTAATGCCATCACACTGTACAACACATACACAATGGCCTCCACACAGGGTTGACAACATGACTTTTATTTTTTTCTGGACAACTTATCAAAAAATCAAGGACAGACAATATTTTTTATGGAAACTGGAAACTATAATAAATCATTATTATGATTATACATGATACATGTGTACAGCCTAGAATTCTGATAAGAAGATTTTAGTTATATTCACTGGAAACTGTAAAATGATGATAATTAAATAAAAAAAATATCTTTGTAAATTTCTTAAGCTTATTACGTGCATCCCTCACAGTATGATACCCCACAGTGCATCATATACAATATGATCCATTATTAGTGCATCCCTCATAGTATGATGCCCCACAGTGCATCATACACAATATGATCCCTTATTAGTGCTACCACACAGTATGATGCCCCACAGTGCATCATACACAATAAAATCCCTTATTAGTGCATCCCTCACAGTATGATGCCCCACAGTGCATCATACACAATATGATCCCTTATTAGTGCATCCCTCACAGTATGATGCCCCACAGTGCATCATACACAATATGATCCCTTATTAGTGCATCCCTCACAGTATGATACCCCACAGTGCATCATACACAATATGATCCCTTATTAGTGCATCCCTCACAGTATGATGCCCCACAGTGCATTATACACAATATGATCCCTTCTTAGTGCATCCCTCACAGTATGATACCCCACAGTGCATCATACACAATATGATCCCTTATTAGTGCATCCCTCACAGTATGATGCCCCACAGTGCATTATACACAATATGATCCCTTATTAGTGCATCCCTCACAGTATGATGCCCCACAGTGCATCATACACAATATGATCCATTATTAGTGCATCCCTCACAGTATGATGCCCCACAGTGCATCATACACAATATGATCCCTTATTAGTGCATCCCTCACAGTATGATACCCACAGTGCATCATACACAATATGATCCCTTATTAGTGCATCCCTCACAGTATGATGCCCCACAGTGCATTATACACAATATGATCCCTTATTAGTGCATCCCTCACAGTATGATGCCTCACAGTGCATCATACACAATATGATCCATTATTAGTGCATCCCTCACAGTATGATGCCTCACAGTGCATCATACACAATATGATCCCTTATTAGTGCTACCACACAGTATGATGCCCCACAGTGCATCATACACAATATGATCCATTATTAGTGCATCCCTCACAGTATGATGCCCCACAGTGCATCATACACAATATGATCCCTTATTAGTGCTACCACACAGTATGATGCCCCACAGTGCATCATACACAATAAAATCCCTTATTAGTGCATACCTCACAGTATGATGCCCCACAGTGCATCATACACAATATGATCCCTTATTAGTGCATCCCTCACAGTATGATGCCCCACAGTGCATCATACACAATATGATCCCTTATTAGTGCATCCCTCACAGTATGATACCCCACAGTGCATCATACACAATATGATCCCTTATTAGTGCATCCCTCACAGTATGATGCCCCACAGTGCATTATACACAATATGATCCCTTCTTAGTGCATCCCTCACAGTATGATACCCCACAGTGCATCATACACAATATGATCCCTTATTAGTGCATCCCTCACAGTATGATGCCCCACAGTGCATTATACACAATATGATCCCTTATTAGTGCATCCCTCACAGTATGATGCCCCACAGTGCATCATACACAATATGATCCATTATTAGTGCATCCCTCACAGTATGATGCCACACAGTGCATCATACACAATATGATCCCTTATTAGTGCATCCCTCACAGTATGATACCCACAGTGCATCATACACAATATGATCCCTTATTAGTGCATCCCTCACAGTATGATGCCCCACAGTGCATCATACACAATATGATCCATTATTAGTGCATCCCTCACAGTATGATGCCCCACAGTGCATCATACACAATATGATCCATTATTAGTGCATGCCTCACAGTATGATACCCCACAGTGCATCATACACAATATGATCCATTATTAGTGCATCCCTCATAGTATGATGCCCCACAGTGCATCATACACAATATGATCCCTTATTAGTGCATCCGTCACAGTATGATGCCCCATAGTGCATCATACACAATATGATCCCGTATTAGTGCATCCCTCACAGTATGATACCCCACAGTGCATCATACACAATATGATCCCTTATTAGTGCATCCCTCACAGTATGATGCCCCACAGTGCATTATACACAATATGATCCCTTATTAGTGCACCCCTCACAGTATGATGCCTCACAGTGCATCATACACAATATGATCACTTATTAGTGCTACCACACAGTATGATGCCCCACAGTGCATCATACACAATATGATCCATTATTAGTGCATCCCTCACAGTATGATGCCCCACAGTGCATCATACACAATATGATCCATTATTAGTGCATCCCTCACAGTATGATACCCCACAGTGCATCATACACAATATGATCCATTATTAGTGCATCCCTCATAGTATGATGCCCCACAGTGCATCATACACAATATGATCCCTTATTAGTGCATCCGTCACAGTATGATGCCTCACAGTGCATCATACACAATATGATCCCTTATTAGTGCATCCCTCACAGTATGATGCCCCACAGTGCATCATACACAATATAATCCCTTATTAGTGCATCCCTCACAGTATGATGCCCCACAGTGCATCATACACAATATGATCCATTATTAGTGCATCCCTCACAGTATGATGCCTCACAGTGCATCATACACAATATGATCCCTTATTAGTGCATCCCTCACAGTATGATGCCTCACAGTGCATCATACACAATATAATCCCTTATTAGTGCATCCCTCACAGTATGATGCCCCACAGTGCATCATACACAATATGATCCATTATTAGTGCATCCCTCACAGTATGATGCCTCACAGTGCATCATACACAATATGATCCTTTATTAGTGCATACCTCACAGTATGATGCCTCACAGTGCATCATACACAATATGATCCCTTATTAGTGCTACCACACAGTTTGATGCCCCACAGTGCATCATACACAATATGATCCATTATTAGTGCATCCCTCACAGTATGATGCCCCACAGTGCATCATACACAATATGATCCCTTATTAGTGCATCCCTCACAGTATGATGCCTCACAGTGCATCATACACAATATGATCCCTTATTAGTGCATCCCTCACAGTATGATGCCTCACAGTGCATCATACACAATATGATCCCTTATTAGTGCATCCCTCACAGTATGATGCCCCACAGTGCATCATACACAATATTATCCATTATTAGTGCATCCCTCACATTATGATACCCCACAGTGCATCATACACAATATGATCCATTATTAGTGCATCCCTCATAGTATGATGCCCCACAGTGCATCATACACAATATGATCCCTTATTAGTGCATCCATCACAGTATGATGCCTCGCAGTGCATCATACACAATATGATCCCTTATTAGTGCATCCCTCACAGTATGATGCCCCACAGTGCATCATACACAATATAATCCCTTATTAGTGCATCCCTCACATTATGATGCCCACAGTGCATCATACACAATATGATCCATTATTAGTGCATCCCTCACAGTATGATGCCTCACAGTGCATCATACACAATATGATCCCTTATTAGTGCATCCCTCACAGTATGATGCCTCACAGTGCATCATACACAATATAATCCCTTATTAGTGCATCCCTCACAGTATGATGCCCCACAGTGCATCATACACAATATGATCCATTATTAGTGCATCCCTCACAGTATGATGCCCCACAGTGCATCATACACAATATGATCCCTTATTAGTGCATCCCTCACAGTATGATGCCTCACAGTGCATCATACACAATATGATCCCTTATTAGTGCATCCCTCACAGTATGATGCCTCACAGTGCATCATACACAATATGATCCCTTATTAGTGCATCCCTCACAGTATGATGCCTCACAGTGCATCATACACAATATGATCCCTTATTAGTGCATCCCTCACAGTATGATGCCTCACAGTGCATCATACACAGTATAATCCCTTATTAGTGCATCCCTCACAGTATGATGCCCCACAGTGCATCATACACAATATGATCCCTTATTAGTGCATCCCTCACAGTATGATGCCTCACAGTGCATCATACACAATATAATCCCTTATTAGTGCATCCCTCACAGTATGATGCCCCACAGTGCATCATACACAATATGATCCATTATTAGTGCATCCCTCACAGTATGATGCCCCACAGTGCATCATACACAATATGATCCCTTATTAGTGCATCCCTCACAGTATGATGCCTCACAGTGCATCATACACAATATGATCCCTTATTAGTGCATCCCTCACAGTATGATGCCTCACAGTACATCATACACAATATGATCCCTTATTAGTGCATCCCTCACAGTATGATGCCTCACAGTGCATCATACACAATATGATCCCTTATTAGTGCATCCCTCACAGTATGATGCCTCACAGTGCATCATACACAATATAATCCCTTATTAGTGCATCCCTCACAGTATGATGCCCCACAGTGCATCATACACAATATGATCCCTTATTAGTGCATCCCTCACAGTATGATGCCTCACAGTGCATCATACACAATATAATCCCTTATTAGTGCATCCCTCACAGTATGATGCCCCACAGTGCATCATACACAGTATGATCTTTTATTAGTTCTACCAGACAGTAATTTATCTCTTTGTGTCCTCCATGCAGTATAATGCTCCCTTAATGCCCCCACATAGTAAAATGCTCCTCTTTGTTCCCCTACACAGCAGGATGGCCTTAGTGCCTCTTAATAAAAATGATGTTGTTCTCTCCTCGTTTAGTTCCCATGATAAATCAAGGAGCATTCAGCAGGATTTTTCTATCACACACAGCTGGCGGTTCAGTGCAACCAGGCACAATGATATTATTGCATCACACTGGCCTGCATTTTTTGAGGTCAGAATGAATGGTGGAGCAGAAAATTTGGCGGCTTCCTGCTCACCCACTGTATTTAATGCTATTTGCTTTCATGCGTTCTGACGGTGATTCAGGGGCAAGTGGTGCTAGGTGGTCTAATTAGTTACTATGGGCATTACATAAACAGTTTTATGCATGAGTCGCAAAGAGGGAGATCTATTAATTCTAATACACCTTTTACATAGTTACATAGTTTATAAGGCCGAAAAAAGACAAGCGTCCATCGAGTTCAGCCTATTTCTTGTGCACTGCAGGTATTCCGCAGCGTTGATCCAGGGGAAGGCAAAAAAAAAACACATGCGGTATAGGCCAATTTACATCATTGAGGAAAAATTCACTTCCCGACTCCAATCTGGCAGTCAGATTGAATCCCTGGATTAATTAACTAAGCATAAGATGTAATTTTATTGTTCTCAAGAAAGGCGTCCAGGCCTCTCTTGAACTCATTAAGTGAGTTGGACATCACCACTTCCTCTCCCAGAGAGTTCCAGAGTCTCACGGCTTTGACCGTAAAGAATCCCCTTCTATGCTGGTGCAGGAACCTCCTTTCCTCCAGGCTCATAGTGTGCCCCCTCGTCTTTGTCACCATCCTTGGTATAAACAGGTCATGGGAGAGATCTCTGTACTGCTCCCTGATGTATTTATACATGTTTATGAGGTCTCCCCTAAGCCTTCTCTTTTCCAACGTAAATAGGCCTAATTTTGACAACCTCTCTGGGTATTCTAGTCCCTCCATTCCCTTTATTACCTTAGTCGCCCTCCTTTGTACCCTCTCTAGCTCCAATATGTCTTTCCTGAGCACCGGAGCCCAGAACTGTGCACAATATTCTAAGTGCGGCCTTACCAGCGCTTTATACAGAGGAAGAACAATGTTCTCATCATATGCCCCTATTCCTTTTCTGATGCATGCCATGACTCTATTTGCCTTCGCAGCTGCTGCCTGACACTGGGCACTCCAATTTAATTTGCTATTAACCAAGACGCCCAGGTCCTTCTCCATGTCAGATTTCCCCAACGGTTTCCCATTTAATATGTATGGGTGACTGCTGTTTTTCTTTCCCATGTGCATGACCTTACATTTATCGGCATTGAACCCCATTTGCCATTAGAACAGGTAACAAGAGCGAGCTTTATTAATAATAATACACCTTTAGAACACGTAGTCTAAAATTTTAAAGGGGATGTCCACTACTGGTCAACACCTTTACAATGTCCATAGTGCCTAGTAAAATAAAAAAAATAAATGCATTTAACCTTTGGACTTTGTGGAGGGTTGTGCGGGGTCATTATACTGAGTGAAGGACTGTGTGGGGGCCATTACACTGTGTTGTGGCCATTACGCTGTGTGAGGCCATATACTTTGTGGAAACCATTATGTGTGGAGGCCATTATACTGTGTGGGGGCCATTATATTGTGTGGAGGGCTGTGTGGGGCTGTTATAGTGTGTGGAAGGCTGTGTGAAGGCCTTTTGTATTGTGCAGGAGCCGTTATACTATGTGGAAGGCTGTGAAGGCCTCATAATGTGTTGTAGGACTGTGAGGGCCATAATATTGTGTTGTGGGTTTGTAGGGGCAATCATTCTGTGTTTTGGGATTGTGGGGCCATCAAACTATGTTGAGGGGCTGTTGAAGCCATCATACTGTGTTGTGTGATTGTGGGGGACATCATTCTCACGGGTTTGTCAGGTGTGACAGTCGCTCTGGATCCGGCTGTAGAAGGTCATTGCGCTTGGCATTGCAGACGCCTTCTTGATCCTCTAATCTCTTAAGTATAGTTATATCCTTCTTTCTTTAGGACCTAGCAGCGACCTCCATCTTCTGCTGCTAATTGACACACCCTTGCTTGGTAGTTAAAAACTCTCAGTTTCTCCAGAGAGTCGCCGGTGATAGTTCTATGTACCTCTGTGCAGACTTGGAGTGCTGGCAGTCCACTAGTCTCGTTTTTGGGGCCCTTGGAGAACAGTTGGGTTATCTCTCTGGTGTCTGCTCCAACTAAGTGTATCTCCTTTGTTTGTTTACCTTGTTGTCTTTAGTTTGTAGTGGTCCCTGACTAGTAGTCACCCTGTCCGTTCCCTATCTAGGGCATAGCTCTAGGGACATTCAGGGTTTAGGTTCCTGCTTGGCGATAGGTGCAGAACCTATATAGGGACGATAGGGTAGGCAGGGTGATATTAGATCTGCCTAGGGGTCTCCACTCCCTCTTTCCCTAGTTGTTGGGCTCCCTTCCACTTCTTCCTGTCGTTGTACACTTATTCCTTCCCTCACCTTGCGTGACAATCATACTGTGTTGTGGCAGTCTCTATAGTGTGTTGGAGCAGTATGAAAATTTGTAATCATAATTAATGAAATCTGGTAATAATTTTTACAAATCATGTAGTTTTGCTATAATGAAGAAAAGGCAAACCCTATACTTTTAGCTAAGCCTTGACCCTTTAGTCAATTATACCAGCTTACATTGGAGAGGAACTGTAACAGAGGGATGATCTGTTAGCTCCTCTGGCATGTTTTTATTAGTAAATATTTATATATCCTGAGAAATATAAATAACCCTGTACTTGTATAACCTGAGAAATAGCAATTCTGAAGCATCTTTTCTTTGGACTCTGTGTGGTGGCTTTCCTCTAATATCACCCTAGAAATATTAAACTTATTATTACGAGTTGGGGGTTTGTCCTACACGCTCTTTGTGCTATCGGTGCTGAATCTGTAGGGACACACTTCTTTGATAAATGGTAACACCCAATTGTAAAATTATTAATTAATGTTTAGGAGGGATAACAAATTGACATCTCAATATGGAACGCAAAAAACGTTACCTGGAATTATTTCATGTGAAATATACAGTATGTAGTTGATGAATTAGATATGTCAGGAGTAGTGATGAGTGAGTGTATTCGTGCAGTTTTGGCGCCTCCTTTGCAGCCACAAAACATGGTGGGCTTCTTAACCAATCACAGTAATGCCACAGACATCTTGGTTGTGGCATTGCTGTGATTGGCTGGCCGCCCAGCGTCATAGGGTCTATTTAAGCCCTGCAGTCGCCATTTTGGGCACATTCCATCTGGAGCCTGCGTTCTATAAGCATAGGGAGAGATCAATGAGCTGCTAGGGAGAGTGTTTATGTGGCACCCTGCTGTGCACAGGTACCACAGGACCCAGGGTGCATGGACGGACTTCTCCACAAGAGGCCCTCATTACATGCAAACACCTCCACCCTTCCACCTCACACCATCAGAGGGAGCCCGTTAGGGATATATATATGGAGGGTGGAGCCAGGCAGTTCAGTTAGTGAGTTGTGAGACAGACTGAGAGAGAGTCTGAGAGCATGCTGATGCTGAGAGCAGAGAAGACGCAACTCGTCTGCTGCTGAGTTCTGAGGGCCCCGAGTGTGGCCGACGGCAAAGAGGAGAGAGGAGTTGAAGGGGGCAGAGGAGCATCATAGGATCACCCCGATATACAAACCGGACACCGGATCCGCGTCTACAGGGTCCCTTTATACCCAGTAGGGATCACTGGCATCCCAGGATTACCAGGAATCACAAGGCCCCAGCATCCAGGGAGAGTGGTTACCAGCAGAAGGTCCTACTACCGAGCGACAGGTGAAGGAACAACACGACACATAAGCTAGGCCCAGCTGCAGGCTAGCCAGGAGCATACAGAGAGGCAGACACGGACCAGGAGGCCTTATACCCGCTCACTGGGGAGAAGTTCTGAAATGCACACATCCTACTGAGTACCCTGGACTGTACCTGACAACAGCACCAGTAAAGGTATTGAAGCGAATCCCCTGTCTCTGTCAATTACTCCTGCTGCGCCATCCCACCTGCACTACAAGTCCCAGCATCACCACCATCAAACTCCACACTGCACCGGGGCCTCGCTCCACCTGTGGGGAGCAGAAACACCTCGACTGCCATCCCATCACCCCCCGGACGTCTGCAGCAGCGCTAGTAAACCTTACCAGGTACCACAGGTGGCGTCACAAACTATTTATTTTATTTTTCCTATCCAAGTTATAATCCCCTTTTTGGTTGACCGCCCTGGGCCACGGACCGGGCCAGCCACCGTGATATCCACCCCACCAGCATCCATAGGCCTGGCTGCCGACTACCCCATTGCCCCGGGGGCGTGTCAACTTCTGGCGTCACAAACAGGATTTCGTGCCCATTGCAACAAACAGGATTCTGTGCCCGTTGCCACCGGGTACTGTGCGCCTTAAAAGACTATAACACTTACTGTGGTGAAGATTTCCCACCATTCCTGAGGTTTCCCGCCATTATCCGCCATTTTCCTGTCGCCGCGCCGGAAGAAGAGGGGAGTAACCGCGGGAATCGGAGAGGCGTAACCGCTGGTAGCGCGTGAAGCCCAGGCCCCGCCTCGCGCCTTGACGCCGAACCAGGAAGCGTCAGGTCCTAAAAGGAGACAGTCGCCTGCGGTGCTGCGGCCTACCCGATCCAAGTAAAGAAGGTAGGCTACGGTTTACTAGGGGGGCTCAACCATGGCCGACGACCAGCAAGACGCCGGAGCACCGGATAACGCTCCTGATGCTCAACTTGCGCCCGGCGCTGCACAGGCCGGAGCAGCCGCCCCACCAGCAGGGGTTGTGACTCTGTTGATACCCATGGCCCTGCCATATATCCCTGGAGCAAAATGGCTTCCCCAGTATGATGGCAAACCAGACACCATGTCTGGGTTCAAAAGGAAAATATGCGGTGTACTGGATATGTACTCAATGACTGGTAAACAGAGAGCCGCTGTTGTGCTGGGACAATTGACTGGTGCCGCAGAGCGGGAAGTTGAAACCTGGCCAGCTGCAGACCAGGAATCAGTATCCATTATCTTTAAGAGACTGCAAACTGACTTTAAAAACCGCACTGAGACAGATCTCCGGATGAGGTTCTACCACTGCACCCAGAAACCAGAGGACAGTATCCGGGACTACGCCTGGCGCTTACAGGAAGCCTTGCGGGCCCTGAAACAGGTTAGTCCAGCCAGCATACAAGATGAGAATAAAATGCTGACAGAACAATTCATCCGGGGGTTGAGGTCCCAGGAGGAGAGCAGAACCGTACGGTGGTGGGCCTTAGATCATCCAAATGCCACCTTTGACACCCTGAAGGACATGGCTACTAAGCGCCTTCAGCCCATGGAAACATCAGGGACTGCTATCCAGCGTTACCAGGGTGGTGCAACCCCAGTGCCCGCAGCACACACTGCTCCTTCATTAATGGCTGAAGCAAAGATGCAAACAGTGCCCCCTAGCGAGCTGGACAGCCTGCACTCTGAAGTGCGTCAGCTAAGTAAAACCCTGGCCACTGTCCTGAGCACCCTGCAGCTACCGACGGAGCCTGAGCCGGAAGGAAGGATCCTACTCGCCGACAGTCCTGAGGATGTTCCCTGGATAAGGAGAAGAAGGAGGACAACGCCACCCCGGAGGAGGACAAAGCCACCCCGTGGGAGGACCAACAACAAACGTCGCCCTCGAGGAGACTTCATCTGCTACCGTTGCCACAAGGCAGGCCACACCGCGCAGAACTGTCCTTTAAACGGGCAAACCCTGAGGAATAAATCAACCAGGCCCATCAAGCTGGTACGACCGGTTTGTAAGAGGAAGGCCTTTCCTGTCCATCGTGCTGGACGGCATAGCAACACCTTTCGTTACTGGACACCGGCTTACAGGTAACCATCATACCTGATGTCCTCTACAAAAGGTACTGGTCCATAGATGAACTCTACCCGCCAGCCCCGAACCTCTCTGTGTATGCCTCTAACAGCCTTCCTCTTAACCTAGTAGGGGTTAAGGACGTGACAGTGAAGGTGGGGAGAGTGGAACTAAAGGACCAAGGACTAATTGTCATAGAATCTAACCCTGGTGATACAGACTTGTATATGATACTTGGTACAAATATTGTTGGTAACTGTTTGGGAGAAGTGTTGTTTTTGCTCCAACAGATTTCTGACACTGCCAAACCAGGGCAGAGGAAGGTGCTCCAGAGAGAGATTCGAGCCCTCCTGTACCAGCAACAGGTAAAGCTAACAGGTGGTGAGATTGGTAATGTACGGGTGACAGACCCGATACCCATTGTGATTCCCCCAATGAGTGAGATGCTGATTTGGTGTAGGGCAGCAATAGGTCTCAAGGGACAGAACTACCAGGCGGTAGTGGAGCCCATTAGCTCGAAGCACAGACCTACACTCTTGACTGCTAGAGGGGTAGTTAATGTACGCAATGGGAGGGTACCCATACGTTTCCTAAATTGTGGGGAGGAGGAAGTTAAATTGCCAAGGTATGCCACTGTTGCTAGATTGTATACTGTAAATGATGATGCCATACACACAGTGGAATCCTTGACCCCACCAGATACAGTGGAGGACAACGACTCCGAAGCTCAGCTGTAGGATTGGTGTCAACAGCTCCATGTTGGGACTGACGCCACTCCTGTCCATCAGAAAAACGGTGTTTACAGAGTGGTTCAGGAATATGAACAAGTGTTTAGTAAGCACCCACTTGACTTTGGTACGGTTAAAGGGGTACAACACCACATACCCACCGGTAACCATCCACCTATTAAGGAGCGTTACAGACCCGTACTGACGCGCCCCCAGAGCTGTGGGGTACTCGGCAGCCTGGCCTATGGATGCCGGTGGGGGAGAATATCACGGTGGCTGGCCCGGTCCGTGGCCCAGGGCAGTCAACAAAAAGGGGGCTTATTTATAGGGGATTTGGAAAGTTTGTGACGCCACCTGTGGAATGCGGCTAGAGGGAGCCGCCGCTGCAGAGCAGTCCTCTGAGGCAGATGTTAGGGCAGCTTATGATGGAACGGCTCCCCACAGGTGGAGCGGGCCTCAGGGCAGCGTGGAGAAATGGATTGTGGTATGGGTGAGAGACGGCCAGGACGGTTCAGGGAGAAATGACAGACACTCACACGGGGGTTCGCTTTGGTACCTTTACTGGTGTAGATGCAGATATGGTCCAGGGTACTCGGTACGCAGGGTGCACTTCTGGACTCTCCCCAGTGAGCGGGTATAGGGCCTCCTGATCCGTTGCTTCTACTTGCTAAGCTTCTGACCTGCCTGGAGCTAGGCCTGGCTTAATTACTGTCTCTCTTTCTCTCTTGCACCTGCTGACCTGGTGGTAGGGCCTTCTCTTGGAGATCACTCTCCCTGGATGCTGGGGCCTCCGTGACTCCTAGCCCTGGTACAATAGTCAGCGTTGGTCGACCTGGGGCTTGTAGTCCTCCAGGTATCCGGTGGTCCCTGCTGGGTATAAAGGGTCCCTGTAGGCGCGGACCCGGTGTCCGGTGTATAGTTCGGGGTGAGCCTGGTACGCTCCTCTGCCCCCTCGACTCCTCTCTCTTTTCCTCCTTGCAGTAGCCCACATTCAGGGCCCTCACTAGGCTTCAACTCGTGCTGTAGGCCTTGGCTCGCCTAAGCACTGCAGCCAGCGTGCTGCCTCTTCACTGGTCTTAGTGCCAGCACACTCTCAGACTAAACACTGCACTGCACTGAGTTACCTGGCTCCACCCTCCATATATATATATACCCCTAACGGGCTCCCTCTGCTGGTCTGAGGTGGTAGGGTGGAGGTGTGTGAATGTGTGAGGGCCTCTTGTGGAGAAGTCCATCCATGCACCCTACTGGGTTCTGTGGCACCTGTGTACTGGAGGGCGCCACATTCCCCCCTAGTACAATTCAGTACTCCTGGACTGAAGCATTTTGTAACAGGTCAACAAATAACAATTATAATAACAACAAGTATAAGAACATTAATATAGTTACAGTAAGTCCTGTAACGTGGTGTCCATTTCACCGATGAAGGAACATGAGGGACCCGCCTGAAAACCTTCAATGTAGGCCCTGGGCGTGGCTACAGGGCATAGGTGATCCAGGTGCTGGACCACGTCTTCGGCCTCACCAAACGGGTTTTTGTTCTGTGGTCACTTACGGGGCACTCCAGGGAATGCAACTTTGTATATGGACAGTTTTTGGGCTGCTCACAGTCCTCAGCCTACGAGTCCTTATACCCTGACGGGTAGCTAAATAAATACATATATTTAATTTCAGTTTATACAATAAACAATAGTAGGCAATACCCAACTGGGTAACTATTTACACTGCAGGTATTTCTAACTTATTCCTGGTACCTGGCAGGGATCTGGCCTTTTGTACTGCGTGTTGACCTACGTAGTACTGGGGTGTTGTTGATGTCTATGTTTGCACTGTCTGATACCCTATCAGATCTACGTGTGGGCAAATTCTAGAACTGTCTTAACCTCTTGATGGGACTGGCAAGTACACTGGTTACTGGGCCTACTGGCTCTGCTTCTACCGATGATCCTTCTTCCGGGGACTCTTCCTGAGCAGGCTCTTCTGGGGCACTTACAGGTCTTACTTGCAGTGGAGGGTCTTCTGGCTGTTGGTAGAAGTGCATCACAGGTATTATTACAGCTCCATCCAGTTGAGGCCAATCTGCCGGGAAATCTCCTAAGACAGTATGGAGTACATCTTCTTTGGGTTCTTCAGTCACTATAAGAGGTATTTCTTCCCGTGGCTTCAATAGACCTGGGCACAACTTCAAATGGTCTCTTGAGACTGCTGCAACTGTCTTACCTCCATCTTTACTGATTAGACAGGTTTTTCTATTGTTGAACCTGGAATCCAACACAGTGTAAGGCTCTCTCTCCCACTGGTCGTCAAGCTTGTGGTTTCTTCTCTTTCGCTTCAGCACAACTTCTCCAGGTGTTAAGGGTTCTGCGGGTGCACTCTTGTTGTACTGTGCTTCTTGCATATCTCTCACCCTATTTAGACTGTCTTCGACGCAGGCCTGTACTCTCTTGTACTGCTCCTGTTGGGTCATATCCCAGTCTTCAGTGGACATGTCTGCTTCCGGCTCTACCACTCCAAGCTCCAGGTCCATGGGCAACTTTCCGGGTCTTGCTCTCATGAGGTACGCTGGAGTACAATTGGTGGAACTCACAGGTATGTGATTGTACAGATCTACCAGGTCAGGTAGTTTGTCTGGCCACTGATTCCTTTCTTCTAGAGGTAAGGTCTTCAGCAGGTCTATGACGACATTGTTCATCTTTTCACATAGACCGTTAGTTTGAGGGTGGTACGGCGTAGTCCGAATCTTCTTACTCCTGTACAGATGGCAAAACTCTTTGAACAGCTCGGCTTCAAAGGCAGGGCCTTGATCCGTCAGCACCTTATCCGGGTATCCATGGGGCCTGCAGAAGTATGCTTGAAACGTCCTTGCTGCAGTTTCTGCCATCAGATCCTTGACTGTGGCTACCACTAGGAAACGGGAGTAGTGATCCACCATGGTCAGGGCATAAGAGTACACTGACCTGCTGGGTGACAGCTTGACGTGAACCAGAGCGACGATCTCCAGGGGCTGGGTTGTCTTGATGGACTGCAAGGGTGCTTTCTGGCTGCTGTTGTCTTTTCTTCTGAGGCTACAGGGTCCACAATCCCGGCACCACCTCTCTATGGAGCTCCGCATTCCAACCCAATAAAACCGAATCTTCAGGAGGGTTTCCAGCTTCTTCCAGCCAAAGTGCCCCGCTTGATCGTGGTAGGCCTCCAACACCATCTGGATGTCTGTCCTGGGCACTACGATCTGCCATACCATCTCATGGGTCCTAGGGTTAACATACCTTCGGCACAGCTTCTCTCTATAGATGAACAGCCGGCTTCTCTCATTCCACAGTTGCTTGGCTTGTGGAGAAGAGTCCTTCTCCAGGGAGGAACCTTCCTGGGTTATCAGTTCTTTGATACGGCTGACAACCGGGTCGCTGTCCTGGGTCTCCTTCCAACTGTGATGAGGAAAAGGGTTTAGTGTCTTACCACGATACCTCCTGGAGGTGCGCTACTCGTGGACCATCCCATTTCTATGGAAGGCAGTTAGCTCAATCTACTCCAGGTCATCCACTTCTTCTTCAGTGTCCGACTGGTGAGGCATTCTGAATAGGGCATCGGCGTTGGCGTTCTTGTGGCCTGCCCGGTACTTGATTGTGAACTGATAGTTTGACAGTCGGGCCATCCAACGCTGTTCCATGGCTCCCAACTTGGCTGTCTCTAGATGTGTCAAGGGGTTGTTGTCAGTATAGGCCGTGAAATTAGTGGAGGCCAGGTAGTGCTTGAATCATTCAGTGATGGCCAGACCAAGGCCAGGAGCTCCAACTTGAAGGAGCTATAGTTTTCTGGATTTCTCTCGGTAGGACGGAGCTTCCTGTTGGCATAGGCAATCACCTTCTCTTTGCCATACTGCTTCTGGATTAACACAGCTCCTAGTCCCTCGTTGCTGGCATCAGTGTACTGCAGGAAAGGTTGGCTGTAGTCAGGGTAGGCCAGGATTTCTTCGCCAGTCAGGATCTCTTTCATCACTGCAAAGGACTCAACCTGCTCTTTACCCCACTGGAAGGGGGAGTTATTGCCTCTGTGGGACTGTCCTACCAGGAGATTTTGCAAAGGCGCTGCCTTCTTGGTGTAGTTCTTTACAAATCTCCGGTAATACCCGACCAGTCCCAGGAACTGACGTAACTCCTTGAGATTCTTTGGTTCCGGCCATTTCTGGATGGCAGTGACCTTCTCCGGGTCTGGTGCTACTCCTTCTGGACTGACGATGTGCCCCAGATACTGAACCTTCTGTTTGAACAGGTGGCACTTGGAAGGCTTCAATTTCATCCCATACCGAGACAATGCTTCAAATACCTCCGCCAGGTGCTTCAAATGGTCCTTATACGTCTTGGAGTACACTATCACGTCATCCAGGTATAGCAGCACGGTCTCAAAGTTACGGTGTCCCAAACAGCACTCCATTAATCTCTGGAACGTTCCAGGGGCGTTGCAGAGTCCGAACGGCATACTGTTGAACTCGCAGAGCCCCATCGGGGTAGTGAAGACCGTCTTCTCCCGGTCCTCCTCAGCAACTGTTACTTGCCAGTACCCACTAGTGAGGTCAAGGGTAGAGAAGGAATTTGCAGACTTTAGTGCAGCCAGGGATTCCACTATACGGGGCAAAGGGTATGCATCTTTATGTGTTATGCGGTTTACCTGTCTGAAATCTACACACATCCTCATGCTTCCATCCTTTTTCTTGACCAGGACCAGGGGAGCTGCCCAGGGGCTACAGCTATCTCTTATTACCCCTGCTTTCTTCATGTCATGCAACATTTCCTTCTCTTTCTGGTAGTGTGCTGGTAGTATGGGCTTGTAACGTTCTTTGATGGGTGGATGGTCACCTGTGGGTATATGGTGTTGTACCCCTTTAATCCTCCCGAAATCAAGTGGGTTTTTGCTGAATACCTGTTCGTATTCGTGGACCACCCTGTGTACACCTTGTTTTTGGTGGACAGGAATGGTGACAGTCCCAACATGGAGCTGTTGACAACAATCCTCCAGCTGAGCTTCGGAGTCATTGTCCTCCACTGTATCTGGTGGGGTCAAGGATTCCACTGGGTGTATGGCATCATCATACATCATACATCATCATCATTCACAGTACACAACTTGGCAACAGTGGCGTATCTTGGTAATTTAACTTCCTCCTCCCCACAATTTAGGAAACGTATGGGTACCCTCCCATTGCGTACATTAACTACCCCTCTAGCAGTCAAGAGTGTAGGTCTGTGCTTCGAGCTAATGGGCTCCACTACCGCCTGGTAGTTCTGTCCCTTGAGACCTATTGCTGCCCTACACCAAATCAGCATCTCACTCATTGGGGGAATGACAATGGGTATCGGGTCTGTCACCCGTACATTATCAATCTCACCACCTGTTAACTTTACCTGTTGCTGGTACAGGAGGGCTTGAATCTCTCTCTGGAGCACCTTCCTCTGCCCTGGTTTGTCAGTGTCAGCAATCTATTGGTGCAAAAACAACACTTCTCCCAAACAGTTACCAACAATATTCGTACCAAGTATCATATACAAGTCTGTATCACCAGGGTTAGATTCTACTACAATCAGTCCTTGGTCCTTTAGTTCCGCTCTCCCCACCTTCACTGTCACGTCCTTAACCCCTACTAGGTTAAGAGGAAGGCCGTTAGAGGCATACACAGAGAGGTTCGGGGCTGGCGGGCGGAGTTCATCTATGGACCAGTACCTTTTGTAGAGGACATCAGGTATGATGGTTACCTGTGAACCGGTGTCCAGTAACGCAGGTGTAGCAATGCCATCCAGCACGATGGACAGGAAAGGCCTTCCTCCTACGAACAGGTGGTACCCGCTTGATGGGACTGGTTGATTTACTCCTGGGTGTCGGCCCTCGGCCCCAGGGATTGCTCGTTTAAAGGACAGTTCCGCGCATTGTGGCTTGCCTTGTGGCAACGGTAGCAGATGAAGTCTCCTGGAGGGCGACGTTGGTCGTTGGTCCTCCCAAGGGGGGGCGTTGTCCTCCTCCGGGGTGGCGTTGTCCTCCTACGGGGTGGTGTTGTCCTCCTTCTTCTCCTCATCTAGGGGACATCCTCAGGGCTGTCGGCGAGTAGGATCCTTCCTTCCGGCTCGGGCTCCTCCTGTAGCTGCATGGTGCTCAGGACAGTGGCCAGGGTTTTACTTAGCTGACGCACTTCAGAGCGAAGACTGTCCAGCTTGCTAGGGGGCACTGTTTGCATCTTTGTTTCAGCCATTAATGACGGAGCAGTGGGTGCTGCGGGCACTGGGGTGGCCCCACCCTGGTAGCGCTGGATAGCAGTCCCTTGTGTTTCCAGAGGCTGTAGACCCTTAATAGCCATGTCCTTCAGGGTGTCAAAGGTGGCATTTGGATGATCTAAGGCCCACTACCGTACGGTTCTGCTCTCATCCTGGGACCTCAACCACCGGATGAACTGTTTCATCAGCATTTTATTTTCCTCTTGTATGCTGGCTGGACCAACCTGTTTCAGGGCCCGCAGGGCTTCCTGTAAGCGCCAGGCATAGTCCCAGATACTGTCCTCAGGTTTCTGGACACAGTGATAGAACCTCATCCGAGATCTGTCTCAGTGCGGTTTTCAAACACAGTCTGCAGTCTCTTAAAGATAATGGATACTGATTCCTGGTCTGCGGCTGGCCTGGTTTCAACTTCCCGCTCTGCGGCACCAGTCAATTGTCCCAGCACAACAGCGGCTCTCTGCTTACCAGTCATAGAATACATGTCCAGTACACCGCATATTTTTCTCTTGAACCCAGACAAGGTGTCTGGTTTGCCATCATACTGGGGAAGCCATTTCGCTCCAGGGATATACGGCAGGGCCATGGGTATAGAATCATAGAATGGTAGAGTTGGAAGGGACCTCCTGGGTCATCTGGTCCAACCCCCTGCTCAAAGCAGGATTCACTAGATCATCTCAGACAGATGTCTGTCCAGCCTCTGTTTGAAGACGTCCATTGAAGGGGAACTCACCACCTCTCGTGGCAGCCTGTTCCACTCATTAATCACCCTAACTGTCAAAAAGTTTTTTCTAATATCTAATCTGTGTCTCCTCCCATTTAGTTTCATCCCATTGCTTCTAGTCTTTCCTTGTGCAAATGAGAATAAAGATGATCCTTCTACAATGTGACAGCCCTTGACATATTTGTAGACAGCTATTAAGTCTCCTCTCAGTCTTCTTTTTTGCAAGCTAAACATTCCCAAATCCTGCAACCGTTCCTCATAGGACATGGTTTGCAGACCAGTCACCATTCTGGTCGCTCTTCTCTGAACTTGCTCCAGTTTGTCTATGTCTTTTTTAAAATGTGGTGCCCAAAACTGTACACAGTATTCCAGATGTGGTCTGACCAAAGAGGAGTAAAGACCGATAATGACTTCACGTGATCTAGACTGTATGCTTCTGTTAATACATCCCAGAATTGTATTTGACTTTTTTGCTGCTGCATCACACTGTTGACTCATGTTCAGTCTATGATCTATTAGTATACCTAAGTCTTTTTCACATGTACTGTTGCTTAGCTCTATTCCTCCCATTCTGTATATGCTTTTTTCATTTTTATTGCCCAGATGTAGTACTTTGCATTTTTCCCTGTTAAAAACCATTCTGTTGGTTGCTGCTCACTGCTCCAGTTTATTTAGGTCTTTTTCAATCCTCTCTCTCTCTTCTCTAGTATTAGCTATCCCTCCTAGCTTTGTGTCATCAGCAAATTTAATCAGTTTACCCTCAATTCCTTCATCTAAATCATTGATAAAGATGTTGAACAATACAGGTCCCAGGACGGAGCCCTGTGGTACCCCACTTGAGACATTCATCCAGCTGGATGTGAAGCCATTTACAACCACCCTTTGAGTCCGATCACTAAGCCAGTTATGAATCCACCTAACAGTTGCCTGGTCCATTGCATACTTGGTCATTTTTTCAATAAGGATGGTGTGAGATACTTTGTCAAATGCTTTGCTGAAGTCAAGATATACTATATCTACAGCATTTCCCTGATCCACCCAGTCAGTGATTCTGTCATAGAAGGAAATTAAGTTAGTCTGACATGACTTGTTAGTTACAAACCCATGCTGACTCTGGTTAATCACTTCATTCTTATCCATGTACTTACATACATGTTGTTTAATAATTTGTTCAAAGATCTTTCCTGGTATAGAAGTCAGACTCACCGGCCTATAGTTCCCTGGGTCCACCTTCTTCCCCTTTTTGAAGATAGGAACAACATTTGCTCTTCTCCAGTCTTCTGGGACTTCTCCTGTTCTCCAAGAATTTTCAAAGATTATGGAGAGTGGTTCTAAAATTTCTTCTACGATCTCCTTCAGTACTCTGGGGTGTAATTCATCTGGACCTGGAGACTTGAACTCATTTATGTTAGCTAAATATTCCCTCACAATCTTTCTGTTTACAGATAACTTGGATTCCTCTATTCCTTTAAAAGGACAGTGGAGATCAGTTGATGTTACATTTTCTTTCTGAGAGAAAACAGATGCAAAATAAGAATTAAAACGTTCGGCCTTCTCAACATCCTCTCTTACCATTTCTCCATTTTCATCCTGTAAAAATCCTATAGCATATTTGACTTTTCTTTTACTTTTGACATACCCCCAAAATCCTTATTTATTGCTTTTGACATCTCTTGCAAGCCTTAATTCATTGTCAGCTTTAGCTAACCTGATACGTGCCCTACAGGATCTGCAGACTGCATTATTATCTTCTTTAGATATGCCTCCCTCTTTCCATTTAATAAACATTTCTTTCTTTCTTTTTAGCATGTGTTTAAGTTTTGTGTTCATCCATCCTGGTTTCCTTAAATGCTTCCCATTCTTCCTACTTTTGGGATTGTTAACGATTGTGCTTTGAGAATCTCATTTTTAAAAATTTCCCATCCTTCCTGGACATTTTTGTCCTTAAGGACATCCAGCCATTGGATCCCTCCTATTCTCTTTCTGAGTCTCTTAAAATCTGCCTTTCTAAAATCTAACCTTGAAGTTTGAGTCTTCACATGTCTTCCTCCTCTAGTTATCCAAAATTCTATAATAGCATGATCGCTGCCTCCTAGGGTCCCAGCCACCTTTACCTCCTCAACCATTTCCTCCCTGTTTATAAGGATTAGATCCAAAGTAGCAGATCCCCTTGTTTTCTCCACTACCTTTTGGAAGATAAAGTTGTCAGCAAGAGAGGATAAGAATTTGCTTGACCTGTTAGTTTTACTTGAGAGAGATTCCCAACAAATGTCTGGATAGTTGAAATCTCCCATGACCACTACGTCATATTTTTTGGAGAACTTGGTCATTTGATACATAAAGAGTTCATCCATATCTTCAGCTTGCCCAGGTGGCCTGTAGTAAATGCCTACAATGGTGTCCTTTCCGTTGTTCTCTCCTTGTATTCTTACCCAAACAGTTTCCACAGAACTCCCAGTCTCTGAAGCTTCAATCTCTGTGCAGATATATGCTTTTCTAACATACAATGCAACACCTCCTCCTCGTTTATCAAGTCTGTTTCTTGCAAATAAGTTGTATCCTTTTAGCCTTTTATTCCAATCATGTGTATCGTCCCACCAAGTTTCAGTGATTCCAATGACATCATATTCCTTTTCCTGCGTTAGTAGTTCCAATTCTCCTTGTTTGTTGCCCATGCTTTGTGCATTTGTATAAAAACATTTTAGTTTGTGATTGGTTTCTCTTCCTCCCATATTTTTATTATTTAAATTGTTTTGTCTTTGTTCTTCCTTTCCACTTCCAGTAGCAGAGATCTCAATAGTATTTGTCAGCTGTATGGCTTTTTCTGGCCTTTTGCTTCCCTTCCCACATTGTTCTAGTTTAAAGCTCTTCTGATGAGTGTAGCAAGGCGACTTCCAAATACATGTTTTCCAGTCTTCGTAAGGTGCACCCCATCTCTAGCAAGTAGTCCATCGTATAGGTAATTCATTCCGTGATCCAGAAATCCAAATCCTTGTTGACGACACCATCGACGTAGCCAGTTGTTCACCTGTAGAATCTTATTCCACCTCATTGTTCCATGGCCATCCACTGGGAGGATGGATGAGAAGACCACCTGCGCTCCCAATTCTTTCACTTTCTTGCCTAAGTCTTCAAAGTCACTGCAGATGGTTTCCAGGTCCTTTCTTGCGGTGTCATTTGTCCCCACATGTATTAGCAGGAATGGGTAGTGATCTGTAGGTCTGAAGAGTCTTGATATCCTGTCAGACACATCTTTAATTTTTGCTCCTGGAAGACAGCACATTTCTCTTGAGGTTATGTCTGGTCTGCAGATAGCGGCCTCTGTTCCTCTTAACAGGGAATCCCCCATGACCACCACTCTCCGTTTTTTCTTCACAACATTCTTCTTTTTCCATCCAGGAGGATTCTGAGGGCTTACAAGGTTATTCATTGCTGGCAAAGTCTTATTTTGCTGTATTTCTTCATGGTTCTCCTGTGTGAGAGCCTGGTACTGGTTCCTGAGCAGTATGGGTGCTGACTGCCTCTCGATCCTCCTGCTTCTGTGGGTCACATGCTTCCATTCCTCTGTTTCGTCAGGTGCAGTTCGAATTTCTTCTCTTTCTGAATCATGAAGAGATAATTCTGCTCTGTCTAAGAACTCTTCACCTTCCTTAATGATTTTCAAGGTAGTTAACCTCTCTTCTAGATTTCGCAACTTTTCCTCCAACAGGGACACAAGCTTGCATTTCTGGCATGTGAAGTTTGGCTTTTCCACTGGCAAGTCTGTGAACATGTAGCAGGATATGCAGCTCACCAAATGACTCCTGGACTCTTCCATGTTCTTATTGTTAATGTTCTGAAAACAGTGAAAAAAGCTTAAAAAAAAAGCTTCAAAATGCGCGCGCCGGTAGGCAGATGTCCTCTTTTCAGCTCCAACAGCCAAAATCCAGTGTTCTTTGAGCTCGCGGAGACTCTTCACTTACCCCAAAATGCAGTGGGAATATGCAAATTATCTCCTCAGGACTCCTCCCCTGGTTTCAACAGAGTCATGACCCCTGCTGGTAGGGCGGCCGCTCCGGCCTGTGCAGCGCCGGGCGCAAGTTGGGCATCAGGAGCGTTAATCGGTGCTCCGGCGGCTTGCTGGTCGTCGGCCATGGTTGCACCCCCCTAGTAAACCGTAGCCTACCTTCTTCACTTTTTATCAGGTAGGTCGCAGCTCCGCGGGCGACAGTCTTCTTCCAGGACCTTGCGTCGCTCGTGTCTGACGTCAGAGCGTCCACTGGACTCCTTCCAGGACCTGACGCCTCCTGGTTCGATGTCAAGGGTGGGGTCCTGGGTTTCGCGCGCTTCCAGCAGTTACACCCTTCTTTTTCCCGGGCGGCAACGGGAAAATGGAGGATAATGGCGGGAAACCTCGGAAATGGCGGGAAATCTTCACCACAGTAAGCGTTACAGTCTTTTAAGGCGCACAGTACCCAGTGGCAACGGGCACGGAATCCTGTTCGTGACGCCAGAAGCTGACGCGCCCCCATGGCTGTGGGGTACTCGGCAACCGGGCCTATGGATGCCGGTGGGGGAGAATATCACGGTGGCCCAGGGCGGTCAACAAAAAGGGGGAATATTTATAGGGGATTTGGAAAGTTCATGACGCCAACTGTGGAATGCGGCTAAAGGGAGCAGCCGCTGCGAAGCAGTCCTCTGAGGCAGATGTTAGGGCAGCTTATGATGGAACGGCTCCCCACACGTGGAGTGGGCCTCAGGGCAGCGTGGAGAAATGGATGGTGGTACGGGTGAGAGATGGCCAGGACGGTTCAGGGAGAAATGACAGACACTCACACTGGGGTTCGCTTCGGTACCTTTACTGGTGTAGATCCAGGTATGGTCCAGGGTACTCGGTACGCAGGGTGCACTTCTGGACTCTCCCCAGTGAGCGGGTATAGTGCCTCCTGATCCGTTGCTTCCACTTGTAAGCTTCTGACCTGCCTGGAGCTATGCCTGGCTTAATTACTGTCTCTCTTTCTCTCTTGCACCTGCTGACAAGGTGGTAGGGCCTTCTCTTGGAGATCACTCTCCCTGGACGCTGGGGCCTCCGTGACTCCTAGCCCTGGTACAATAGTCAGTGTTGGTCGACCTGGGGCTTGTAGTCCTCCAGGTATCCGGTGGTCCTTACTAGGTATAAAGGGTCCCTGTAGGCGCGGACCCGGTGTCCGATGTATAGTTCGGGGTGAGTCTGGTACGCTCCTCTGCCCCCTCGACTCCTCTCTCCTTTCCTCCTTGCCGTTGGCCACAATCAGGGCCCTCACTAGGCTTCAACTCGTGCTGTAGGCCTTGGCTCGCCTAAGCACTGCAGCCAGCGTGCTGCCTCTTCACTGGTCTTAGTGCCAGCACACTCTCAGACTAAAACACTGCACTGCACTGAGCTGCCTGGCTCCACCCTCCATATATATATATATCCATAATGGGCGCCCTCTGCTGGTCTGAGGTGGTAGGGTGGAGGTGTGTGAATGTGTGAGGGCCTCTTGTGGAGAAGTCCATCCATGCACCCTACTGGGTTCTGTGGCACCTGTGTACTGCAGGGCGCCACAGTACCACCAGCACATTATCAGCAAGCCAAGGAAATGTTGCGTGACATGAAAAAGGCAGGGGTAGTAAGGGATAGCTGTAGCCCCTGGGCAGCTCCCCTGGTCCTGGTCAGGAAAAAGGACGGTAGCATGTGGATGTGTGTAGATTATAGACAGATTAATCGCATAACACATAAAGATGCATACCCTTTGCCCCGTATAGAGGAATCCCTGGCTGCACTAAAATCTGCCAATTACTTCTCTACACTGGATCTCATTAGCAGGTACTGGCAAGTCTCTGTTGCTGAGGAAGACCGGGAGAAGACGGCCTTCACCACCCCGATGGGACTGTGCAAGTTCAACAGTATGCCGTTTGGACTCTGCAATGCACCCGGAACATTCCAGAGGCTGATGGAGTGCTGCTAAGGACACTGGAACTTCGAGACAGTGCTGCTGTACCTGGATGACGTTATCGTGTACTCAAGGACGTAAGAGGACAATCTGAAGCACCTGGCGGAGGTATTTGAAGCATTGTCCCGGTATGGGATGAAACTAAAGCCTTCTAAATGCCACTTGCTCAAGCAGAAGGTTCAGTACCTGGGACACGTAGTCAGTTCGGAGGGAGTAGCACCAGACTGGTGAAGAAATCCTAGCTTACCCTGACTACAGCCAGCCTTTCCTGCTGTACACCGACGCCAGCAACGAGGGACTGGGAGCTGTGTTGCCCCAGAAGCAAAATGGAAGAGAGAAGGTAATTGCGTATGCCAGCAGGAAGCTACGCCCTACCGAGAGGAACCCGGAGAACTACAGTTCCTTCAAGCTGGAGTTCCTGGCCTTGGTCTGGGCTATCACTGAATGGTTCAAGCATTACCTAGCCTCAACTAAGTTTACAGCTTTTACTAACATCAATCCCTTGACACACCTGGAAACAGCCAGGCTGGGAGCCATGGAACAGCGTTGGGTGGTCAGACTGTCAAATTATCAGTTCACCATCAAGTACCGGGCAGGTCACAAGAACACCAATGCTGACGCCCTGTCAAGGATGCCCCACCAGTCAGACACCGAGGATGAAGCGGATGATTTAGAGGAAGTTGAATTACCTGCTTTCCACCGCAGCGGAGTGGTCCATGAGCAACACGTCACCAGAAGACGTCAGGGAAGGACGCTGAATCCTCTACCCCATCACAGCTGGAAGGAGACCCAGGACAGTGACCCCGTTGTCAGCCTTATCAAAAGACTGATCACCCAGGAAGGTTCCCACCTGGAGAAGGATGCTCCTCCACAAGCCAAGCAACTGTGGAATGAAAGAAGCCGGCTGTTCATCTATAGAGAGAAGCTGTGCAGAAGATATGTCAACCCCAAGACCCATGAAATGGTGTGGCAGATTGTTGTACCTAGAACGGATATCCAGATGGTGTTGGAGGCCTACCACGATCAAGCAAGTCACTTTGGCTGGAAGTAGCTGGAAACCCTGCTGAAGGACCGGTTCTACTGGGTTGAAATGCGGAGCTCCATAGAGAGGTGGTGCTGGAATTGTGGGCCCTGTAGCCTCAGAAGAAAAGACTACGGCAGCCAGAAAGCACCCTTGCAGTCCATCAAGACAACCCAGCCCCTGGAGATCGTCGCTCTGGATCACGTCAAGCTGTCACCCAGCAGGTCAGGCTATTCCTATGCACTGACCATGGTGGATCATTATTCCCGGTTCCTGGTGGTAGCCCCTGTCAAGGACCTGACAGCAGAAACTGCAGCAAGGACGTTCCAAGCATACTTCTGCAGGCCTGGAGAAAGTGCTGACGGATCAAGGCCCTGCCTTTGAAGCCCAGCTGTTTAAAGAATTCTGCCACCTGTACGGATGCAAAAAGATCCAGACTATGCCGTACCACCCTCAGACCAATGGTTTGTGTGAAAAAATGAACAACATCGTCATAGACCTGCTGAAAACCTTACCCTTGGAAGAAAGAAATCAGTGGCCAGACAAACTACCTGACCTGGTAGATCTGTACAATCACATACCTGTGAGTTCTACTAATTGTACTCAAGCGTACCTCATGAGACCAAGACCCGGAAAGTTGCCCATGGACCTGGAACTCGGAGTGGTAGAGCCTGAAGCAGATATGTCCACTGAAGACTGGGATACAAATCGGCAAGAGCAGTACAGGAGAGCACAGGCCTGTGTCGAAGACAGTCTGAACAGAGTAAGGGAAAGACAGGAAGAACAGTACAATAAACATGCACCAGCAGAACCCTTGGCACCTGGAGAGATAGTGCTAAAGCGGAAGAGAAGAAGTCACAAGCTCGATGACCAGTGGGAAAGAGAGCCCTACACAGTGTTGAACTCCAAGTTTGACAACAGTAAAACTTGCCTGATTAGCAAAGATGGAGGTAAAACAACTGCAACAGTCTCAAGACTCCATCTGAAAGTGTGCCCAAGTCTACTGAAGACAACAGAAGAAGAAGTGCCTCCTATAGCACCAGAAGAACCCAAGGAAGAAGTGCTTCACACAGTTCTAGGAGATTTCCCTGCGGACTGGCCTCAACTTGATGGAGCAGTTATAGTACCGGTGATACACTTCTATCAACAACCAGAAGAACCTGTAAGCGCCCTGGAAGAGCCTGCTCAGGAACAGGAAGAGTCCCCAAAAAGAAGAAAAGCACCAGTTGAAGTAGAACCTGCAGGCCCAGTGAACAGTGCACTTGCCAGTCCCATAGAGAGATTAAGGCAGTTCTATAATCTACCAACACGTACACCTGCTAGATTAATAGAGAGGGCATGCATAGGCACTAGTGACACCCCAGTACTACGAAGGTCCACACACAGCACACAAGGACAAATCCCTGCCCGGTTTAGGGAATAAGCATGAAGTGTCTAACATATAAATAGTTACCCAGTTGGGTGTTGCCTACTATTGTTTATTATGTAAACTGAAATTAATGTGTGCCTGTAGTTACCCGTAAGGGTATAAAGACTTGTAGGCTGAGGACTGTGAGCAGCCAAAAACTGTCTTGTATATAGTTGCACTTATCAAAGTGCCCCTTAATTGACCACAGAACAAAAACCTGTTTGGCGTGGCCGAAGACGTGGTCCAGCACCTGGATCACTTATGCCCTGTAGCCACGCCCAGAGCCTACGTTGAGGGTTTTCAGGCGGGTCCCTCATGTTTCTCAAGTTCTTTCATCGGTGAAATGGACACCAGGTTACGGGACTTACTGTAACTTTATTAATGTTATTATGCTTATTGTTATTAGTATACTTGTTATAATTATTGTTGTAACCGGTTACAAAATGCTTCAGTCCAGGAGTACTGAATTGTACTAGGGGGGAATGTGGCACCCTGCTGCGCACAGGTACCACAGGACCCAGGGTGCATGGACGGACTTCTCCACAAGAGGCCCTCATTACATACAAACACCTCCACCCTTCCACCTCACACCACCAGAGGGAGCCCGTTAGGGATATATATATGGAGGGTGGAGCCAGGCAGTTCAGTTAGTGAGTTGTGAGTCAGACTGAGAGAGAGTCTGAGAGCGTGCTGACGCTGAGAGCAGCGAAGACGCAGCTCGTCTGCTGCTGAGTTCTGAGGGCCCCGAGGGTGGCCGACGGCAAAGAGGAGAAAGGAGAGAGGAGTTGAAGGGGGTAGAGGAGCATCATAGGCTCACCCCGATATACAAACCGGACACCGGGTCCGCGCCTACAGGGTCCCTTTATACCCAGTAGGGATCACCGGCATACCAGGAGGACTACAAGTCCCTGGCTGACCTGAAGCTAGACCCATTACAGGACCAGGAACCACAAGGCCCCAGCGTCCAGGGAGAGTGGTTACCAGCAGAAGGTCCTACTACCGAGCGACAGGTGAAGGAACAACACGACACATAAGCTAGGCCCAGTTGCAGGCTAGCCAGGAGCATACAGGGAGGCAGACACGGACCAGGAGGCCTTATACCCGCTCACTGGGGAGAAGTCCTGAAATGCACACATCCTACTGAGTACCCTGGACTGTACCTGACAACAGCACCAGTAAAGATATTGAAGCGAATCCCCTGTCTCTGTCAATTACTCCTGCTGCGCCATCCCACCTGCAATACAAGTCCCAGCATCACCACCATCAAACTCCACACTGCACCGGGGGCACGCTCCACCTGTGGGGAGCAGAAACACCTCAACTGCCATCCCATCACCCCCCGGACGTCTGCAGCAGCGCTAGTAAACCTTACCAGGTACCACAGGTGGCGTCACAAACTATTTATTTTATTTTTCCTATCCAAGTTATAATCCCCTTTTTGGTTGACTGCCCTGGGCCACGGACCGGGCCAGCCACCGTGATTTCCCCCCCACCAGCATCCATAGGCCCGGCTGCCGAGTACCCCATTGCCCCGGGGGCGCGTCATTTAGGCCTCTTGATAAAACAAAAGCCCTTGTAAGGGCTACCTGCAGTGTGTACTAGGTTATTGTTTAAAGGAGTCGCTCACTAGCTCCATAATGCAACCAAAAAATAGCTCTTTTCAGAGCTGAAGACACACAACAAAGTCAGAGAACAGGGAGGGAGAGATTGTGTTTTAGGTAGGGAGAGGTTAAAGTATCCAGTGTCCATCTTAAAACAGCTCTTGTCAGAGGCAAAGCAATATTTTTCCAGCACACAGAGTACTAGCATTTTTGCTGCCTTTTTTTTTAAAAACACCAGTCTATTTTCTCCAATGTTTTAGGGGTCAGAGCCTGGCTTCTGCTGTCCACATTAGTCCACATAAAAAGGCGGTTAGTGCCCAACGCAAAGCAGTAGTCCAAACATTTCCTACTGCCTGCTACCAAGCACGCACCAGGCTATTTTCCCAATTGTTTTGGGGGTGACAGCCTGCCTTCTGTCCACATTAGTCCACTTAAAAAAGCATTTAGTGCCCTACAAAAAGCACTAGTCCAAATGTTTCCTATTGCCTGCTACCAAGCACGCTCCAGGCCATTTTCTCCACTGTTTTTGGGGTGACAGCCTGCCTTCTGTCCACATTAGTCCACTTAAAAAAGCGTTTAGTGCCCTACAAAAAGCAGTAGTCCAAATATTTCCTACTGCTTGCTACCAAGCACGCACCAGCCCATTTTCCCCGCTGTTTTTGGGATGACAGCCTGCCTTCTGTCCACATTAGTCCACTTAAAAAGGCGTTTAGTGCCCTACAAAAAGCAGTAGTCCAAACATTTCCTACTGCCTGCTACAAAGCACGCACCAGGCCATTTTCCCCGCTGTTTTTGGGGTGACAGCCTGCCTTCTGTCCACATTAGTCCACTTAAAAAGGCATTTAGTGCGCTACACAAAGCAGTAGTCCAAACATTGCCTACTGCCTGCTACAAAGCACCCACCAGCCCATTTTCCCCGCTGTTTTTGGGGTGAGAGCCTGTCTTCTGTCCACATTAGTCCACTTAAAAAGGTGGTTAGTGCCCTACAAAAATCAGTAGTCAAAACATTTGCTACTGCCTGCTACCAAGCATGCACCAGGCCATTTTCCCCACTGTTTTTGGGGTGACAGCCTGCCTTCTGTCCACATTAGTCCACTTAAAAAGCGCTTAGTGCGCTACACAAAGCAGTAGTCCAAACATTTCCTACTGCCTGCTACAAAGCACGCATCAGCCCATTTTCCCCGCTGTTTTTGGGGTGACAGCCAGCCTTCTGTCCACATTATTCCACTTAAAAAAGCGTTTAGTGCCCTACAAAAAGCAGTCATACAAACATTTCTTACTGCCTGCTACAAAGCACGCACCAGCCCATTTTCCCCGCTGTTTTTGGGCTGACAGCCTGTCTTCTGTCCACATTAGTCCACTTAGAAAGGCGTTTAGTGCCCTACAAAAAGCAGTAGTCCAAACATTTCCTACTGCCTGCTACCAAGCACGCACCAGGCCATTTTCCCCACTGTTTTTGGGCTGACAACCTGCCTTCTGTCCACATTAGTCCACTTAAAAAGGCGTTTAGTGCGCTACACAAAGCAGTAGTCCAAACATTTCCTATTGCCTGCTACCAAGCACGCACAAGCCCATTTTCCCCGCTGTTTTTGGGGTGGGAGCCTGCCTTCTGTCCACATTAGTCCACTTAAAAAAGCGTTTGGTGCGCTACACAAAGCAGTAGTCCAAAACATTGTCTACTGCCTGCTACAAAGCACCCACCAGCCCATTTTCCCCCCTGTATTTGGGGTGAGAGCCTGCCTTCCTACTGCCTGCTACCAAGCACGCACCAGGCCATTTTCCTCACTGTTTTTGGGGTGACAGCCTGCCTTCTGTCCACATTAGTCCACTTAAAAATGCGTTTAGTCCATTATGCAAAGCAGTAGTCCAAACATTTCCTATTGCCTGCTACCAAGCACGCACCAGCCCATTTTCCCCGCTGTTTTTGGGGTGACAGCCGACCTTCTGTCCACATTAGTCCACTTAAAAAAGCGTTTAGTGCGCTACACAAAGCAGTAGTCCAAAGATTTCCTACTGCCTGCTACAAAGCACGCACCAGGCCATTTTCCCCGCTGTTTTTGGGGTGACAGCCTGCCTTCTGTCCACATTAGTCCACTTAAAAAAGCGTTTAGTGCGCTACACAAAGCAGTAGTCTAAACATTTCCTACTGCCTGCTACAAAGCACGCACCAGCCCATTTTCCCCGCTGTTTTTGGGGTGACAGCCTGCCTTCTGTCCACATTAGTCCACTTAAAAAAGCGTTTAGTGCGCTTCACAAAGCAATAGTCCAAACATTTCCTACTGCCTGCAACCAATCACGCACCAGGCCATTTTACCCACTATTTTGGCTGTGACAGGTAGCTTGGCTTGTGACATCAACATCTGAAAATCTGTCAACAAAACACAAAATGACAAAAAAGCCTGTTGTTAAGGGACGTGGACGTGGACGTGGTGTTGTCAGTGGCGCGCGAGAAGGCACTCAGTCTGTGTCAGGTCAGAAGAAGCTTGATGCATTCACTATGTTCCTGGAAAAATTTCCCAGTCTGGAATGTAAACGTGTGTGAAATCCAGAAGAGCGAGAGCAGATACTGTCTTGGATAGCAGACAAGGCCTCTACACATTTGCCAAGCAGCAACAACTCTTCCACGACCACACAGTCTACTGTCGATACACAGAAGGCTGGTCCATCCAATCCTGAAGCTGGTTCTCCTTCCTCCCACCATTATCAGTCACAGGAGACATATGACCCCAAGCTTGGTCACTCCGAGGATCTGTTTGGTACGTATCCTTTGGTTAGCTCTGGCCTATCACCGTGCAGTATTGAAGAGGGACAAGAGGAGGTGGCGTGCGTTGATGCTCAAGTATTTGAGGACCTACAGCCAGAAGAAAGCCACTTGGAGGAACGTCATTTACTGTCTCCAGAGGTGGAGGCTGATGATGATGATGAGACACAGTTGCCATCAGGTCAGCCTACAACGTCAACTGGGAAGGAGGATGAGATGGAAGACGAGGTTGTCGATGATGAGTCCAATGATCCAACCTGGACCGTTGGCAAGCATAGCCATGACAGCAACACGGAGGAAGATGGATATGTAGCATCAACACAGGCATCAAGGGGTCGTGACCAGAGTGAGAACTGGTTCAACTGTTCCCAAGAGCACCCCCGCTGTGCTCCAAGTCAGGGCAAGCGGGCGTTCAGCTGCTGTATGGAATTTTTTTTCTGAAAGTCCTTCAGAGAAAAACAGTGTAGTCTGTTGCATCTGTCATACCAAGTTGAGCAGAGGCCAGGGCCTAGGCAACCTGAGCACCACCAGTATGCGAAACCACATGGCAGCCAAGCAACCCAGTAGGTGGGCGGAAAACCAGGGTGCCAAATCTGCGTCTATGGTGCCATGTCGCCTGGGCTATGTCCTTCAGAATCTGCTGTTCAGGAAGCAGGCTCTCATACCTCCTGCCCACAAGCTGCGGTTGCTCACACACAACAAACATCAACCACATCCACTTCCTTGTCCCAGTGAAGCGTCCATTTGTCCGTGTCTGAGAGCTTGGAAAGAAAGCGTAAATACCCAGCCACGCACCCACAGGCACAAATACTAAACTCGCACATTGCCAAATTGCTAGCTGTGGAGATGTTGCAGTTTTGGCTTGTGGGAACACAGTCTTTCCGTGATCTCTTGGCTGTGGCTGCCCCACGATACAGTGTCCCAGCCGCCACTGTTTTGCCCGGTGTGCCGTCACTGCGTTACACAAGCACGTGTTAAACAATCTGAACCGTGCTCTCACCAACGCTGTAACTGGGAAGGTCCACCTAACAACAGATACCTGGACAAGTTGTTGTAGACAGGGACAATACATTTCTGTCACGGCACACTGGGTGAGCCTGATGGAGGGTGGGAGAAAGGCGTAAACTGGAACATCACACATCCTACCCATGCCAAGAATAGCGGGCCCAACTTCTGTCAGGGTTTCCGCCTCTTCTTATTCCACTTCCTCTCTCTTCTCCTCCTGCTCCTCATCCTCTGCTGAATTACCCTCCCCATCACTGCCAAGCTGGAACCTGTGCAGCAGTGCATAGGTAAAGCGGCAACACGCTCAGCTGAAGCTGATCTGTTTAGGTCAGAAAGCACACACTGCAGTAGAGCTGTGGCAAGCTTTAAAACAATAGACTGATCAGTCGCTCCCCCCGCTCCACCTCCAACCCGGTCTGGTCATCTGCGATAATGGGCGTAACCTGGTGGCGGCTTTAAAGGTCGGCAAGCTGGTATACGTGCCATGCATGGCTCACGTGCTGAACCGAGTTGTTCAGAAATTTCTGAAAACTTACCGTGACTTGCCGTACCTACTTAAGAAGGTGCGATGTATTAGCGCCCATTTCCGCCATTCCTCTACCGCTTTTGATGCTCTAACAGCGCTGCAAAAGCGCTTGAATTTGCCAAGTCACTGACTCATTTGCGACCTGCCCACGCGGTGGAAATCAACATATCATATGCTGGCAAGGATTAGTGAACAGCAGAGGGCAGTAGCTGAATACTAGCTTCAACATGCCCGTCATACTGAGAGTCAGCCACCCCACATAACAACTGTCTAGTGGGTGTGGATCGCTGACATTTGTGAGGTTCTTGAGAACTTTGAGTACTGCACCAACCTCATGAGCGATGATGAGGCTATTATCAGCGTAACCATCCCGCTGCTGTGTCTCTTGAAACAATCACTGCATAATCTCAAAGAGGAAGCTTTGAGTGCCCAGCATGTTGGTATGGAGCCAGATTTCCCAATGGGTGATACTACCCAGCCCAGCCAATATTCTGAGGCAACATTGGGTGATGAGGAGGAAGATGAGGAGGATGAGGAGGGAGAGGACTTGTTTTTCTGTGCTACCGAGGGGACTCATAATGCTACAGAGGGGACACCCAACCAAAGCTTCATGTCTGTCCAGCCAGGATGGGCTGAAGAGGAGGAGGTGGAGGAGGCAAGTCAGCATGAGGAGAGGATGGGTACTGTTTCTACTGTTGGGGACACAGAACATTTACCTTTTTGCAGCTTGGCCCACAGGGCACAGTTCATGTGTGTCTGTGGCAAGACCCTCGCGTGATACACATTTTATCCAACAACCTATACTGGTTGGCTACCTTTCTCGATCCACGGTACAAGGAGAAATTTCCTTCTCTCATTTTGGAGTCACCAAAGAGTTTTACAATGGAATCGTTCAAGAGGGCTGTTGTAGATCAGTTGCTGAAAACATCACCTTCTGACAATGCTGGTGGCAGAGGTACCGGCTCTTTTCAACACCAAGGGATAATGAGGAGAGACACAAACACCAGCTCCAACAGAGGTGGGGGGATAATGTGCACAAATTGGGCAATTTTCAATAAACCAGCACAACAGCAAGGGCTATCTGTGCCTGTAACAATGCCAAGGAGGGATAAGTTGCAGAACATGGTCAAGGTACTTAAGTGACCATACGTGCGTCCTTTCTGATGCTTCAGTTCCCTTTAATTATTGGGTGTCTAAGCTGAACACTTGGCCCGACCTCTCCTTATATGCCTTGGAGGTACTGGCCTGCCCGGCTGCTAGTGTGGTGTCTGAGCGTGTTTTCAGTTCTGCTGGGGCAATCATCACTGATAGGCGCACACGCCTCTCCACGGAAAATGCAGACAGACTTACTCTGATTAAATTCAACAAGGACTGGATATCTCCACAGTTTGTAATCCCTCCAGATGACAGCAAGCCAACCTAAATTCACCAAAAATGCAGATTTATGCTACTGCTGTTAACGTCACCCCCTTCCCATAAAAACCCGTTTCCTTCCTTCGTCAACCATGACTCAGCCCATAGGGCTAATTTTTACAATCCCTATGCATATTGTGCAGTGGACAAACCAGGACAGGTATTCCTACTCCAGCCTAACTACTATTTGTGATTCGAGGCCCTTGGGATGGTGGCTTCCTGCGTCAACCATGACTCATCCCATAGGGCTAATTTTTACAAACCCTATGCAGAAATCTGGAATGTACAGTGGCCCTACCAAACTAATATTTGTCATTGGAGGCCCTTGTCACAGGTTGTGCCACATTGTGACTGAGATAGGGGATACATATTCAATATAAATGTACTGTCAGTCACCCTATTTGGCAAAAAAAACATGCCTGGCTTGTGCCACATTATGACTGAGATAGGGGATATATATTCAATAGAAATTTACACTGACTGTTGATGACCGACTGATGGCCCTCTGAAACTTGAATTGAGGGCCACAACTACTACAGTACTCCATCGTAGATAATATTTGTCAAGGGAGGCCCTTGTCATGGAATCTTCCTGCACCTATGAAACAGCCCCTAGGAGTAATTTTTGGAAATATGATGCACATTCTGCACTGGACAAAGTAGTACAGTATCAAGAAGTCTTCTCTTCCTATATACCGTAATCTGGGGAATATTGACAATCAAAATCTCTGAGCCATTTGGAGAAGCTTCTCCAACCCATCCTGGAGGGAGGCACCATATATCCTTTGTCCATTGACTTGCACAAGTGATATATTTGAGCTTGTCATCCAGTTGACTAGTGCAGCTTTATTTTTCCGGTTCACAGAGTTCAGCCAAAACCTGAGGATCGCAGGCAGCACTCACTGCTACCTTCTAGTACTCCATGTATCTTGGCCTTATTCTCTGTAGTCTCTGCCCTTAAATGAGTTAAATAATAGTGAGGGCCCTACAATATGAATAAGTGAGGGCACTCTCAAATGTACACAAGTGGGACCTCCAAAATTTCTAGAGGAGGGCACTTCATAATGTATGTTACAGGGCCACACGAGGACTCTCACAAAACTCAGCTTTCCTGCCTACTGCAGGGCCTCTGAACATTTGAATTTAGGGCAGCAGTATCACATGGTGGTGGAGGAGGAGGAGAGTCAAGCCCAACGCTACAATGGGCACATTGTAAACTGCTATGGAATATGTATTCCACTATTTGAGTGTCAATGATGGAGAGACCGCCCAAATGTCTAAGTAACAGCTGTCTCTCCAAAACGCATGTTACAGAGCCACCTGAGGCCTCTCGGGTCAAAGATCAACATACCTACTGGTGCATTCTAGCTGTGCTTGTAAAGTGCTGGGGAATAGCGACTTAAAAATGATGATGACAGAGGGACCTACAAAATGTATAAGTCAGGGCCCTCCCAATTGTAAAAGGCGAAAAAAAGCCACAACAGTATGTGAGAACAAACGATAAAAGGGATATTTTTTTGGTTTCTCTGGTTTATTTATACCTTATATACAAGTGATTGTGCAGGAAAAACTGTTTCTTAACCTTTTTGGCCTGTTAAATGCAATTTAGGTTACGTTTGGTAGTTGTTCTTGTGTGTCTGTAAAAGTGGCGTAATACTGCGACAAACTTATTCCCAGAAACCATATGTGAGTCAAAAATGCATGCAAGCACATTCTCCATGCTCTTCCCATTCTGTTTCATCACTTTCCCATCCATTTCAGCCTTTTCCTCAGGCCCCCAGACCCCTTTGCAGGGTCCAGCAGAAAATGACTTGCATTTCCCATTGACTTACATTGTACTCGCTATTTGGAACGAATACTCGATTATTACAAAGTACTCATTACGAGTATAGCGATTATGAATATTACGGTACTCGTTCATCACTAGTCAGGAGTAGCTAAGACAGTTTTGATTATTTATTGTTCAACATGGTGTCTATGTATTTGTAAATTTATGTCATGGGAGTTTTTCAAGGACCACAACATTTTTGTAATTTACCTGATTAAAAATTCTTGCAGGATTTGACCACTTTCTGTCCAATTATTTTCATACTGGAAGTTGTTCATTTCTCCCTTAATATGATAGGAAAATACGGCCTTGTTGAGTCATCCGTGAACAATGAAACCAAAGGTAGCTTTTTTTTTCTTCTAAATTGTTGTGTATATATTGATACATTTTTTATCTTGCTTTACTATTCATATAACTTAATTCTTGCAAATGACTCCTAATGACTACATTTTACATAAACATATCAGTATACACAGTACCTAAGTGTATAAGAATACACATAACAAGACAGTGCCATCAGTCTGGTTGCTATAGACTCCCTGGATGTAATTATTCTTGTTCTCCTGTTAAATACAATACTCTAATGAAGCTGTCAGGGAGGTTTCTTTGCTAATGGATTTATGTGCCTTTTGATCCTACAATTAACTACAGTAAATTACTCGATGAACATATGAACTCTCTTATAATAAGTATCCTGTTTCGGTAGAAGTTTGAAACTAAAATGATTTATGAAACTTGGATACACTGTTCAATATTAAAATTAAGTTTGGGAAGCAAAGCATTTAAAGGTATTATTAAAGGTAGTTTAGGGGTAAAGGAAGCATTAGGATGTACAATTATAATTTTTTATTCAAATATTCTACTCTATTCCTAGAGTTGGTTACACTAGGACAACATTTAAAGGGAATCTGTGATTAGGATTAGTGTTGAGCGAATTTGTTCGGCATTTCAAATTTGTGTTCGTGTTCGGGGTTCGCCCATGAACATCCCTGATTTGACATCTGCCTGACAGCATGGCAAATCAGGGATGTTCATGGGCGGAGCCGATTTTTTGGCGTGAACAAGTCGGAACCCCGAACACGAACACGAATTTGAAATGCCGAACAAATTCGTTCAACACTAATTAGGATCACCCCAATTAAGCTGTCTATATGGGCATGTAGGTCATAGGAAGCTGAATAAAATGATATATTGATATCTGCTATCTGATATATTATTCCAGAGAAATTCACCTTTTTCTTATATGTAAATGAGCTGTTACGATCTACGGGCCGGACACAGATCTCCCTGAGAATCTGCCTTCAGAGTTTATTTTAAATTTAAGGGGGAATTACCAGTGTAAACCAAGTAATGACTGGCACTTTGCTCTCATGTTGACACACAGCTCTATAGTGAGATCAGAACTAACACAGTAATTAGACAAAATTCACTTCTGTTGTACTAACACATTTGCACTGCAGGTGTCCTCTCATAGCACTTCAGCTTCCATCTCATAGGCAGTCAGTGTGGAGGGAGGGGAAGTACAGCAGAGCTGACTGCACTACAAATCTGTTTCTAATGAGACAAAGTTCAACTTTGCTGTATTATGTTGGTTATAATCAGGCACAGCTTTGCAGCAGAACTGCCAGCACTATGAGAGGACAAGCGGTGCTGCAAATGTTTGTAATGAGACAAAATTCACATCTGCAGTACAGTGTTAGCTCTGCTGTACTGTGTTAGCTCTGCTGTACTGTTTTAATGCTGATCTCACTGCAGAACTGTGTCTGATTATGAGAGCAAAGTGTCAGTCATAACTCAGTTCACACTAGTAACTAGTAAATTTCATTTTAAATAAGCTCTGGAGGCAAATTCTCAGGGAGATCAGTGCCCGGCCCATAGATCTTAACAGCTCATTTACATGTAAGAAAAACGTGGGAATACTTGTGATTTTTGGTCAGATCCATTTTTATATTCATTATCATCTTTTATTTGCATTAACTTGAATGTGAACGCCTTCTTGAAACTGATCACCGCTTGAGAACAGATCACGTGTTTCAGTAGAGGACCGAAAGAGAGTAGGTGTTGCCAAATTAAAGCACATAATAAAATCAGTATTATGTGTGAACTATACAATCCATTTTTTTTCTGTGCTTCTTTTTGATTTGGCAGTACAAAGATATTCTTCTGGCTACAATTTTTCACTGTGTTTAATTTTGTTAACATATGGGATTGGAGAAATAATAATAATGAAAAATAGCAATGTTCATAATAATAAATTAGTCCATGGTATGCGCCAAATTAATATGTCTGTTACATTTGTCTTAGAACTTCTTTGTCACGTTTGAAAACTTAAGAGGAAAAAAAGGCGTATCTTAGTCATTGAATACATTTACTTTATGAAGGAAGCATTCTATTTTTATAGCAATCTATTGGTATAAATACTGACAAGCCATAAGGTAGGACAGGACGTTGTGCCAAATATAATACTATGGTACTTCAATATAGCCATTTGTGGGGTTGTTATTTTTTTCTTTGTGAAATTCAATGACAGCTTGATCTCACGGCAGAACAATTAGAAGTTCCTTGAGGACAATAGACATAAGTGTGATTAAGTGTGATCTCACGCACTGAGAAACCTGCTCTGAACTATGGTGGGGGTGTGTTCTTTCCCCAGTGTGTTGCTGCCTGCTTAAGCTTAAGATTGGTCAGTATTATATGGGAGGAAGAAGTACACACCCCCAGAGAAAATTATCTGATAACACCTACTTGGACTTAACAAGTGGGTGCTAAATATTTTCATTGGTAATATCTCCGCAAAGGAGAGGCGAAATAATAAAACAAAAAAAGAAATAAAAATATTATTTCACATTGCAGTCACTATAACATTGTGTGTCCAGTTCCAAATGAAAAATTTGGTGAAAAGTCCTCTTTAAAGTAAAATAAATATGAAATGAATCGATAATGACCTATGGGTACCATGTAAAGGATCCATACGACTTAGGTTCATAATAATACAGTGTGCACAAGACCTAAAAGGTCGCCTAATTATTATTTTCTTTTAAAATTTTCAGAAGTCATAAAATTACTATATGTATATATAAATATATGTATATATTTATACTGTATATCAGCTGAATAACTCACTGATGTTTTCATTGGTAGGAAATGCCTAAGGAGTTCTCTTAGTATGCATCGCCCTTTGAAGAATCAGGGTTATTTTAAGGTTAATTTATTTCAATGTCTGACATTTAATCTGAAGTTATGTTTCATCAGCAGCCATCGTCTGCTCTCAATAACAAATACCATTGGGGATTTTATCATAAGAGCCCATTGTAAGTCGGAATAAAGTTGAAAGTGGCATGTTCTTTTGCACTTCATAGTAATAAATAACATTTTGAAGACTATGCATTAAATTTATTGCAGAAGAAGCAAATAAACGGAATACGTGTTTACAGTGGCTTAAGGGCACCGAAAACTTTGGATCCACACAGCGAGACTGTCGGAATAAAGATATTTATGTACTTTTTTCATTAGGAATATTTGTTTTGTGCTGTAATGATTTTGAAATCAATTCTCATTCTGTTACTCAATGTTAATTCTAAACCTGTGCCGCAGTTCAGTGATTTGATTTTTTGTTCTCATTTGTTGTTATTTTTTTTGGTCCTGAAATTAGAACTATGATAAATGTAAAATAATTATTTGTTAGCTCAGCTAGTCGTGTTCTAAAGAACTTTGTTCCCTTGCCACCTGCAAAATCATGAATTTTAATGTATTTGCAGACACACAGTCCATCTAATCGGTGTCAGAAGAGTTTGCTTTAAACACCCGTAGAAATAAATTACAATTATTTATAATTCAGTTTACGAACTGCTGAAGCAACTCACTGCATCTAATAAACAATGCGATTAGGAACTATAAATTATTACATGACCTATAATATCCATCCTGTAGGGCACAGCTTAATAAATATTGTCACTATGTTCATAGTAACTAATAGCTTAATTCTGATCTAAAGCCAAAGTTTAGATGAATTATAGGCTATTAAAGTACACTATCGCAAGTAGTTATAATTAGTGTTGAGCCACCCCCGTAGTGTTCGAGTTCGGTTCGGTTCGTCGAACACCTTCGAACACCGTTAAAACCAATGGCAGGCAAACAAAAACACATAGAAACACATAGAAAACACCTTCAAAGGTGTCCAAAAGCTGACAAACTGCTCAGAAGACACAACTAACACATGGAAAAGTGACAAGTACATATAGTCATGAGAAAAGAAAAGAGGTGGAGGAGTAAAAGGAGGGGGAGACACAGGTATAGGCATGTCATGCCCTTCTAAAATCCAAAAAGTGAGAAGCCGACACGTTCAGTCCGCTCCTGCCCGTGCCACCTCCGTGTCGCCGGGTTTGTGCCAGAGCCGCGGTGAACCCTGACGGCCAGCCCCCCTCTCCCAATACTGGTGCCTGTCCGCTGGTGGGTCGAGCGAGCCCCCCTGTGGTGGAGGCAGCTCTAAGTTTTTTAATTTAAATTGTCTCTCTAATTTGAATGAATACACTTTAAATCCATTTACAAGGATCTATTGGAGGGCAAGTCTCATGCCAGCAGCCGCGTAATTCCAGCTCCAGTAGCGTCCACTAAAGCTGCTGCAGTTAAAAAGCTTTTATAAGGATCGAGCTCGGCTGTCCACCGCAAGGCATCCTACTGCCAGTCCCAGCCCCTATGCCTTGGGGTGCCTCCTGATGCTCTTCACTGAGTATCCCGTGGTCCCGAAGCATTTCCTTTGAAAAAATTAAGTGTCCAAACTACAGGTGGTGTAGCTTGCTTAACAGCCGGGATAATCCGCTGACTAGCAGACACTGCTACTAGGCACAAAGTATTTCCTGGGCTAGATGCAGTTAAAAATTTGTAAGTAGATACTCTCGTTGGATGCTGAGAAAGCATTCCATAGAGTCTCCTGGCACGCCATATATGATTCTCTTAAAAAGCTTGGGGTAGGGGTCTAGGGGACCCTTTTATAGCCAAAATCACGGCCCTGTATCACAATACGTCACCTAGGCTGAAGATAAATGGAACTGTAGCACCCTGAGGGCTCGGTTGCTACAGACGTATTGCACCTCACCCAGAGGTGTGATATCTCACTCTCAGGTAAGGATGGAGTGTGGATCAGGACCCGACACCTGCATGCATTACACCAAAGTTGCCGTGGGGCAGGGCGACCAATATGCCCCTGAGATGGGCACGACAGTCCCTGTCCCTGGCTGGAGTGGGGGGAGGGAACACTGAGGAAGGGGAACCCTGTAGTGCAGGAGCAGGGAGGAAGCAGTTCCTGGGTGCATTGAGAAGGGAGTATAAAAGGTGGGCACCATCTTAGTTCAGTGCAGAGAAGTCTGAGCAGAAGTGGCAGGGAGCAGGGGCTCTGCATGAGCTCTGCTCCGGAGGCGGGCCTAGTAACAGAGGCCCAGGCCTGCAAGAGGGAGAAGGAAGGAAGAGGAGCGGAGAAGGCTCCAGGAACGAGGAATGAAGGGATCCCAGGGGTGCGGACGGGCGAGTCGCCACCGCATGCCCGAATCCACCTGCGTGGAGGGGTCAGGCCAAAGGGGGAGACCGGTCCCCGAACTAGTGGAGGCAGGAAACGACCCTCAGCTAGAAACCGGAGGCTCTGACATTTTATGTGGCGCAGCCCCTCGCTACACCCGCTAGGAAGGCACCACATAGGGTCAGGGAAACTGGCACCAAGTTTACCAAGAGGAGGCCCGAGGCAGCCGGACAGAAGTGTTGGTAAGAAAGGCCAGACAAAGGACACACAAAGGGGGTCCTGTGAAGCGCTCCAAAGTTATCTGGGAGTTGTCTGAGCCCCTCACCTGGTGAGCACAGTACGACGTGGGCAGCCGTTACCTGCAGACGTGGTCTGGATAATAAGAACTGTGAGTAAAGGCCCTGAACTGCATCACTGACTCCGTGTCGTTACTGCTGCTGCCCTGCACCATCACCCCCATCCTCCGCATACACTGCCCTGAGGCTATACTCCTCCCGTGGGGAGTTATGCTATGCTCTGCTGCACCCACAACACCAGCCTCAGCGGTCTGCCCTGTAGCGGCGGTTCACTCTGACCGCAATCCACGGGTGGCGTAGTCGGACATTTAAACATCAAAACCATATAAATAGTTCCGCCACTGGTTTGACCACCCTGAGCCACGGAACCGGGTCGCCGCCACGAAGACTACAACCACCAGCATCCACCAAAAAGGGTCCGGCTCCGGGTGTCCCAAGGCCCAGGGGGTGCGTCAGAACATTTTCATCACCTTTCACAATCACCAATGGGACAAGGCAGGGATGTCCTCTGTCCCCTGTCTTATACATCCTAGTGACGGAGCACCTGCTCTCATCAATTCGCCATAACCCCAATATTAGGTGGATTGAGGTGGGAGGCACCGAGTACAAGTGCTCTCTATTTGCTGATGATGTCCTAGTATATATCACTCAATCACATATATCCATCCATGCTGTTATGGCTGAAATAGATCACTTTGTTACATGGTCAAATTTTAAAATCAATGCAGCGAAGTCTGAGGCCCTCGATGTCTCCCTCCCCAAATCCATATAGGATTCCATCCAGTCCAACTTTCCCTTTGCCTGGCCCTCACAGGGTATCAAATACTTAGGAATTCCTATTCATAGAGACCTCTCCCATCTATGTTATCTTAATTTTGGGCCCTTTATTGAACAACTCCATACAGACCACGGTTGGCAAGTTAGAACTGTAAGATTCACTACGTGAACCACTGGTGTTTTGTGGAAAAGCACATGTACACTGCGTTCCAAATTATTATGCAAAAAGTGTTTAGGAGTGATAAGGGAAGAATTTGTTTGTTTGTCAGTTAAACTCATTGATGGTGATGTGTGTCAGGGCTCTTTATATCACTGTAAGCAATTGCAGACACCTGTGCTAATTAGTTTGGCAGGTGTGTCCAATGAAAGGCAAGACTACTTAAGAAGGCTCTCTCACATTATTAAGCAGCCTACATTTTCTGCCAAAATGGGAAAGAAAAAGGATGTGTCGGCTGCTGAGAAGCAACAAATTGTGGAGTGTTTAGGTCAAGGCATGACTACAATCAACATTGTGCGATGATCAGGATGGAGTGTCTTGGCAATCAAGAAGTATGTAGCTGATTCACAGTACACACGTGTGCGTGCTGATAAGGGCAAATTGAGGACTCTTTCCTACAGGCAATTACGTCAGGTTGAAAGAGCAGCGGCAAAAAAGCCTTGTCATAGCAGCAGACAAGTTTTTGAAGCTGCTTGTGCCTCCAACGTCCCCCGAACAACAAGATGCAGGGTCCTTCAGAGGTTTGCAGCTGTGCATACGCCATCCTGTCGACCTCCTCTATCCACTTCACACAAGCAGAAACGGCTCCAGTGGGCCAAACATTACATGAAGACTGATTTCAAAACTGTTTTGTTCACGGATGAGTGCCATGCAGCGCTCGATGGTCCAGATGGATGGAGTGGAGGATGGCTGGTTGAGGGACACCCCACGCAAACACGGCTACAGCGCCAACAAGGAGGAGGTGGAGTAATGTTTTGGGCTGGAATCATGGGGAGAGAGATTGTCGGCCCCTTTAGGATCCCTAAAGGCGCTAAAGATGAACTCCATAATGTATGTGGATTTTCTCAAACAGCACTTCCTGCCATGGTTCAAGAAGAAGAACCGTGTATTTCACAGCAAGATAATTTTTCTGCATGATAATGCACCATCTCATGCTGCACATAAAACATCTGCATCTCTGGCTGATATGGGCATAAAAGGGGACAAACTTATGGTGTGACCCCCATGCTCCCCTGACCTCTACCCCATTCAGAACCTTTGGAGCATCATTAAAAGGAGTGTCTATGATGGCGGGAGGCAGTTCACATCTAAGCAACAGCTCTGGGAGGGTATTCTGTCCTCATGCAAAACAATTGAAGCAGAAACCATCCAAAACCTGACAAATTCAATGGACGAGAGAGTTCAGAAGCTCCTTTCGAACAAGGGGTCCTATGTGAAAATGTAACATCACCTAGAATAAAGTTTTGAGTTGAAAACTGTTTGATTTCAGTTTCTAACAACCTGCTAATGCTTATAATTTCAAAAATGACCATTTTTTTGGTCTTTATTAAAATGAAAAGGTTGATCGAAAAGTTTGGGGGATCTAAGAGTGTGGCAACCCAGTAGTCATGATTACTTTGAATTCTGACAATATGAGGGTCATGCTGCAGGTAGTGCAGCAAGAAGGCACTTATGTGTCTTGCGCATCTTGGAGCCCCAAAATTATTTTCCGGGCTAGATGCAGCTAAAAATTATTATTAATTTTAAATCTGGTGAAGCTTTAGTATAGATGGCCTAATAGGATCAGTGCTGCACACTGCTACAAAGCCCAAATTATTTTCCAGTCAAGATACAGATAAACATGATTAGTAATTTTAAATCTGGTGGAGCTTATTATAGATGGCCTAATAGAATCAGTGCTGCACACTGCTACAAAACCCAAATTATTTTCCAGCCAAGATACAGATAAACATGATTAGTAATTTGAAAGCTTAAAACGGTTGGTAGGGTGATTTTAACCAATCATCAAGCTTTTACTCTCCCCAGGATGACACAGGGGTAGAAAAGTCGTTTCGGATCCATGATTTGTTCATCTTTATGAACGTGAGTCTGTCTACATTATCAGTGGAGAGCCGCGTGCGCTTATCTGTCAACACACCACCAGCAGCGCTGAACACACGTTCAGACAGAACGCTGGCTGCGGGGCATGACAAGATCTCCAAGGCGTAAGTGGCTAGCTCCGGTGGCAAGGGTCCAGTGGCACAGTCGTGGCTTCAATGTTTACTTGGAGATACTCCTGTATCATCGTCTCTAGGCGTTGACTATGTGTCAGACTTCTTGTCTCCTGTGGCCTTGCAAAGGATGGGCTAAAAAAGTGGTGAAATGATTCCGCAAAATTGATGTTACCAGCAGATACTGTGGTTCTGTTACGGTTTGAGTGCTGAACACTTGACGGTCCCACGGTTGGCAAGTTGGAACTGTGAGATTCACTACGTGCACCACTGGTATTTTGTGGAAAAGCACATGTAAGATTCTGCAACAGTCTCTGCTGATACTCCTGCATGCGTGCATCCCTTTCTATGGCAGGAATAATTTCTGCAAATTTACTTTTGTACCGGGGATCTAACAGTGTGGCAACCCAGTAGTCAGGATTATTTCTAATTCTCACAATTCGAGGGTCATGTTGCAGGTAGTGCAGCAAGAAGGCACTCATGTGTGTTGCGCATCCAGGAGCACCAAGTCCCTGTTGTGTTGGTGGCGAGGTAACAATCATGCTTCCTTCCTCTGTCCTCTCCCCCCAACCTCGCACAACAGAAATGTGATCAAGGTCTCCCTCATCTGATGAGTCTTCCATCAGTTCATCCTCCACTTCTTCCTGGGCTCCTGCACCTTCCTCACTAGTTTGGCTGCTACCATGCGCCCTGGTAAAACCATCTCCCCCACCCTCACATGCCTGCCGCCTTGGTGCTGCCGACCGTCTGGACCTTGCAGATGTTAGCCCTTCCGCATACAACTCCTCCTCCTCTACTTCCTCCACCTCCTCTTGTGCCACCACCTGACTCCGAATTCTGTTTAACATGTGCTCCAGCATGTAAATCACCGGAATAGTCATGCTGATAATGGCATCGTCAGCACTAAACATCTTCGTCGCCATTTCAAAACTGTGCAGAAGGGTGCATAGGTCCCTGATCTGAGACCACTCCTCCAGCGTGATTTGCCCCACCTCTGAATCTCGTTGGCCCAGGCTATACGTCAGAACGTATTGCACCAGGGCTTGTCGGTGCTGCCACAGTCGCTGCAACATGTGCAGAGTTGAATTCCACCGGGTAGGCACATCGCATTTTAGCCGGTGAAGTGGCAGGCCCAACGACTTCTGTAGAGATGTAAGTCGCTGAGCTGCGGGATGCGAACGGCGGAAGTGAGCACACAGCGACCGTGCCCTCTGCAGAAGGCCATCTAGTCTGGGATAGTGGGCTAAAAATTGCTGGACAACCAGGTTCAACACGTGAGCCATACAAGGCACGTGTGTGACATTGCCCCGGCGAAGGGCCGCACCCAGGTTTGCAGCATTGTCGCACACGGCCTTCCCTGGTTTCAGGTCCAGTGGAGAAAACCATTCATGAAATTGGTTCTCCAGAGCTGACCACAACTCCTCAGCTGTGTGACTCACATTTCCCAGACATTTCAATGTAAAAACCGCCTGATGACGTTGAGCCCTACTGCCAGCATAGTAAGGAGGTGTGCAGGATCCCTTCTGAGCAGTTAGAAAGCTTGTGGCATGACCAGACAGGCTTTGGGTGCAGGTGGAGGACCAAGAGGAGGTTGAGGAGGCAGAAGCAGTGGAGGAACTTTGACATAAAGAGGATTGACGCACAACTCGTGGGGACGGCAAGACTTGGACAGCAGCCCCTTGTCCTGCTGTCACCATAGTTACCCAGTGCCCAGTCAGCGACATGTAACGCCCCTGTCCATGCCTACTCGTCCAAGTGTCTGTGGTGAAATGCACCCTGTCACACACAGAGTTTCTCAAAAAAGCGGTGATGTTGTGTGCGACATGCTGGTGGAGCGCAGGCACACCTTTCTTTGAGAAGTAGTGCCGACTGGGCATCTGGTACTGGGGCACTGCGACGGACATAAGGTCTCGAAAATCCTCTGTGTCCACCAGGCGGAAAGGCAGCATTTCTGTAGCCAAGAGCTTGCAGATGGTGAAATTCAACCTCTTAGCTTTCTCATGGCTAGGAGGAAATGGTCTTTTACTTGTCCACATCTGAGGGACCGAGGGCTGGCTATTGTGCTTAGACGGGGTTGATAACGGTGTCCCCGGCAAACTGCCGGTCTGTGAGGAAGATGCAGGCGGACATGTTAGGTTGCCTTGATCCAAAGGTGGTGCTATCGATGTCGGACAGCGCTCAACACCAGCTGGTGTTACCACCTCCAAAGAAAATGATGACCTGCCAATCACGCTGGCTGTTGCGGGTAAAGAGGTGGCAGGTCTGCGCCCCAAAACAGGTGTGACTGCTGTCCCCCCAGTCACAGAGGATGAAGAGGCCGCGGATGCACAAGATATGGCAGACGGTGGTTGGCCCGGCCGGCTAGGCCGCATTGTAGCACACTGAGCTTCCCACTGCAACTTATGCTTCATGTCCATGTGCCGGTTCATGCATGAAGTACTCAAACTATGTATTTTTTGGCCTCTACTTAGCTTTTGCTGACAAATGTTACAGATAACACGAGTTGGGTCATCTTTATCGATCTGAAAAAATGCCCAGGCTATGCAAGGCTTAGCACCCATGCGACCTGAAGAGCCACCACGACTTGTGGTGAGAGGCAGAGTTGTGTTTGAGGATGCAGTTGCTGACGTGCTTCCAGTACTACGTCTCTGTCCAGGAAGGCGCAACCTGACCTCGTCGTCACTAGCATCTTCCTCCACCTCCTCTGCTGACCTCATCTCTTGGCTGACTGTGGGTTGACAGTAAGTGGGATCTCCAACCTCATCATCATCACCCTGTGCGTTATCACACCCGTCGTCCTCAGAGCCAACCTGTTCCTGCCCTGACAAAAAACTAAAGTTGTCGCTCCAATCAGGTATTTGAGTCTTATCATCGTCTTCCTCATTGTCTCCACCAACAGGAGTTACAGTTTGGGAATGAGGGTCTACATTATGGTCAGAACCTTCTGCGTCTGGTCCTGGATCCGACTCATAAAGATTCTGGGCATCAGTGCAGATCATTTCCTCGTCTGGATTCACAGAAGCGCTGGAGTCGACCTCTGATTCCCAGGCTATAGTATGAGTAAACAGCTCTGCAGACTCAACCATCTGTTCTACCTCATACTCAGACGGGCAGCTGGAGATTTGGGAGCTGTGAGGAAGCAAGTGCGATTGGGGTGACACCTTTGAGGACTGGAGTATTTGTGATGTTGAAGTTGATGTGGAGGAGAGCCCACTTAAAGGAGCACTTGATATCCGTTGAAGCACCTGCTGTTTTTGTGCCTCATCTGGAATTTGTAGCGATTGGCGTGGCCGTAAGAAAGGGATCTTATCACATTGTCCGCTAAAAGAAGTAGACATTTTAGTTTGGCTGGAAGATGGTCTTTCTTCTGCAGATGTTACTGTTGCTTTAACACTTACCCCACGGACACAACCTTTTTTCCCCTTCCCAACACGCCTATTCCCCTTTCCACCAGCAGCAGGCCTTTTTCCACTCATTTTGGTGGTTAACTAATTCACAACTCTGGAGTTGTTTGCACAAAAAAACAATGGATGGGAACCGAGCAGAGCTGAGTGGCCAAACTGTGGTATTAGGCCAAAACTATTGGCTGGGTTAGATGCAGAAAAAAATTATATTCAATTTGCAACCTGATGGAGGTCTGTATAGATGGACTAATAGAACAAGTCCCACACACAGCTAGAAGGCCAAATATTTTTTCAGAGGTAGATGCAGAAAAAAATTATATTCAGTTTGCAACCTTATGGAGGTCAGTATAGATGGACTAATAGAACAAGTCCCACACACAGCTAGAAGGCCAAATATTTTTTCAGAGGTAGATGCAGAAAAAAATTATATTCAGTTTGCAACCTTATGGAGGTCAGTATAGATGGACTAATAGAACAAGTCCCACACACAGCTAGAAGGCCAAATATTTTTTCAGAGGTAGATGCAGAAAAAAATTATATTCAGTTTGCAACCTTATGGAGGTCAGTATAGATGGACTAATAGAACAAGTCCCACACACAGCTAGAAGGCCAAATATTTTTTCAGAGGTAGATGCAGAAAAAAATTATATTCAGTTTGCAACCTGATGGAGGTCTGTATATATGGATTAATAGAACAAGTCCCACACACAGCTAGAAGCCCAATATTTTTTCAGAGGTAGATGCAGAAAAAAATTATATTCAGTTTGCAACCTTATGGAGGTCAGTATAGATGGACTAATAGAACAAGTCCCACACACAGCTAGAAGGCCAAATATTTTTTCAGAGGTAGATGCAGAAAAAAATTATATTCAGTTTGCAACCTTATGGAGGTCAGTATAGATGGACTAATAGAACAAGTCCCACACACAGCTAGAAGGCCAAATATTTTGCCAGAGGTAGATGCAGAAAAAAATTATATTCAGTTTGCAACCTTATGGAGGTCAGTATAGATGGACTAATACAACAAGTCCCACACACAGCTAGAAGCCCAATATTTTTTCAGAGGTAGATGCAGAAAAAAATATATTCAGTTTGCAACCTGATGGAGGTCTGTATAGATGGATTAATAGAACAAGTCCCACACACAGCTAGAAGCCCAATATTTTTTCAGAGGTAGATGCAGAAAAAAATATATTCAGTTTGCAACCTGATGGAGGTCTGTATAGATGGATTAATAGAACAAGTCCCACACACAGCTAGAAGCCCAATATTTTTTCAGAGGTAGATGAAGAAAAAAATATATGCAGTTTGCAACCTGATGGAGGTCAGTATAGATGGACTAGTACAACAAGTCCCACACACAGCTAGAAGCCCAATATTTTTTCAGAGCTAGATGCAGAAAAAAATTATATTCAATTTGCAACCTGATGGAGGTCAGTATAGATGGACTAGTACAACAAGTCCCACACACAGCTAGAAGCCCAATATTTTTTCAGAGCTAGATGCAGAAAAAAATTATATTCAATTTGCAACCTGATGGAGGTCAGTATAGATGGACTAATAGAATGATGCTATGCCCAAAAGATTTTACTTCACTAGGTGCAGTAAAAAAATTGGTATTCTATACACAGGTGGTATATCTTGCAACACAGATAGGCTACTCCACTGACTAACACACTCTGCAATAGGCCAAAAAGGATTAGCTTTGCTAGATTCAGCCAAATGCTGTGAAAAAAACTTGCACAGCACTGGCACAGACCTGCCTGGCAAAAACTGATAGGAACTGATGTAACCTAGCCCTGAAAAGGACTGCAATTACAATTAGTCTTTACTCCCACAATCTATCTATTTAAGAGCACAGACCTGACTGATAAAAGTCGTAGGAAATGCTGTAACCTAGTCCTTAAAAGGACTGCAATCACATCTATTCCCTACTCCCAAGCTATCTGTAGATTTGTGCGAAAATTGGCTTGAAATTAACAAGGTATAGCGCACACAGCAACAGCGGTGCCGTCTAACACGCAGCTGCAGCAGTGAGAAAATGGTGGCGACGGGGAAAATGGCTTGGTCTTATAGGGCAAGGACATGTGACATACACTGCCAATGACACATGCCCTTGCTTGTGTGAAAAAAAGCACTTTGCTCCGTGTGTGCGCTGCTGATAGGCTGACAGATTGCACCTCCCCACTGCAAATGTGGGAAAGAGAAAAAAAAATGGAGATCTTCATTGTTCCTGCAGAGATCTATCCCCTGCCCCTCCCCCCACCCCGCTGTACACTCAAACTGCGTATTAACATTAATTTTCATCATTACTGAGAAAAAATCCAGTTATGATTTTGGTGCACGAACAGTTATCGAACATAACCTCGAACAGCCGAATTTTTCTCAAATTGTTTGTGTTCGCCGAACGGCTCGAACACCGCCCAAAACAGCTCGAATTTGAGATTGGCGAACAGTTCGAGTAGAACAACGCTCATCTCTAGTTATAATCACATTAGTAATAAATCATGAATGAAAGGCAATATGCACGTTATAAAAGAATCCTCTGTTACAAACTCCACCACCCAAAAATAATTCATGTGCAATGTCAAATTTTTAACTTTCTACTCTAGAGCTAGAAAACTATTAACCCCTACCTGTTGAAGCAAATTTTATTTTTGCTTCTTCCTCCATTTCTTCCAATAGTCTTTTTTTTATTTATGGGTGGCGGGGTTGAAGGATTTGTTTTTATGGTGACCTAGCATCATGATTCTTCTGGTCAGTACGATTACTCTGATTCCAAACTTGTATTACTTATTTTTATTTTAATAAGTTTTGCATTGCGAGCTGACATTTTTATTGATAACATTATGGTATATATAAAATAATAATAATCTTTTTATTTAGATAGTGACAACATATTCCACAGAGCTTTTCAATTCAGACAATTTACAGACATTATGGGCACTGTCCCCACTGGGGCTCACAATCTACATTCCCTATGAGTATAGCCCCCGTCAAACTAAGCGAGATCGCTGCTGAGTCACAAGTTTTGTGACGCAACAGCCACCTCAGCAGCGATCTCGCTACATTTGACACGTAGCATCGATCAGGCCCCTGCTGTGAGATCGCTGGTCGTGTCAAAATGGCCTGGACCATTTTTTGATCATTGAGGTTCCACTGGGTAGCATGCATCGGTGTGTTTGACACCTTACCAACGACCTCGTTGGCGACTCAGGACTGAGACACATAGGCATGCATCGTTATACAGGTCGCTACGAGTCGACATATCGTTGCTGCGTTGTTGGGAAGATCTGACTGTTTGACATCTCACCAGCGACCACATAGCGACGCAGCAACGATTCCTGCCAGGTCGTATCGTTGTCGGGATCGCTGTAGCGTCGCTAAGTGTGATGGTACCTTATGTCTTTGTTTGGATCACTTTTTATTGTGCACTTCTCAGAAAAATAAAGGGAACACTCAAATAACACATCCTAGATCTGAATGAATGAAATATTCTCATTGAATACTTTGTTCTGTACAAAGTTGAATGTGCTGACAACAAAATCACACAAAAATCATCAATGGAAATCAAATTTATTAACCAATGAAGGTCTGGATTTGGAGTCACCCCCAAAATTAAAGTGCAAAAACACACTACAGGCTGATGCAACTTTGATGTAATGTCCTTAAAACAAGTCAAAATGAGGCTCAGTATTGTGTGTGGCCTCCACGTGCCTGTATGACCTCCCTACAATGCCTGGGAATGCTCCTGATGAGGTTGCGGATGGTCTCCTGTGGGATCTCCTCCCAGACCTGGACTAAAGCATCCGCCAACTCCTGGACAGTCTGTGGTGCAACGTGACGTTGGTGGATGGAGCGAGACATGATGTCCCAGATGTGCTCAATCGGATTCAGGTCTGGGGAACGGGCAGGCTAGTCCATAGCTTCAATGCCTTCATCATGCAGGAACTGCTGACACACTCCAGCCACATGAGGTCTGGCATTGTCCTGCATTAGGAGGAACCCAAGGCCTACCCCACTAGCATATGGTCTCACAAGGGGTCTGAGAATCTCATCTCGGTACCTAATGGCAGTCAGGCTACCTCTGGCGAGCACAGGAGGGCTGTGCGGGCCTTCAAAGAAATGCCACCCCACACCATTACTGACGTACTGCCAAACTGGTCATGCTGAAGGATGTTGCAGGCAGCAGATCGCTCTCCATGACGTCTCCAGACTCTGTGACGTCTGTCACATGTGCTCAGTGTGAACCTGCTTTCATCTGTGAAGAGCACAGGACGCCAGTGGCGACTTTGCCAATCCTGATGTTCTGTGGCAAATGCCAAGCATCCTGCACGGTGTTGGGCTGTGAGCACAACCCTCATCTGTGGACGTCGGGCCCTCATACCACCCTCATGGAGTCGGTTTCTAACCGTTTGTGCAGACACATGCACATTTGTGTCCTGCTGGAGGTCATTTTGCAGGGCTCTGGCAGTGCTCCTCCTGTTCCTCCTTGCACAAAGGCGGAGGTAGCGGTCCTGCTGCTGGGTTGTCGCCCTCCTACAGCCCCCTCCACATCTCCTGGTGTAGTGTCCTATCTCCTGGTAGTGCGTCCAGCCTCTGGACACTACACTGACAGACACAGCAAACCTTCTTGCCACAGCTCGCATTGATGTGCCATCCTGGATGAGCTGCACTACCTGAGCAACTTCTATGGGTTGTAAAGTCCGTCTCATGCTACCACGAGTGTGAAAGCACAACCTACATTCAAAAGCGACCAAAACATCAGCCAGAAAGCATTGGTACTGAGATGTGGTCTGTGATCCCCACCTGCAGAACCACTCCTTTATTGAGGGTGTCTTGACAATTGTCAATCATTTCCATCTATTGTCTATTCCATTTGCACAACAGCATGTGAAATTGATTGTCAATCAGTGTTGCTTCTGTGGCACCCCATGGGTCCGGTTGCCACAGTGGCATTGCCTCCCTCACAAGGGGTGATGCCATGACTGGAAGCAAGGAGGGGTCCCCTAATCAGGTTTACCAGCATTCAACACTTTCCTGGCTCCTGACCAGAAAGGGGAGCTCCTCTCCTTCAAACTGGGTTAGCAAGGGTGAGTTGTCAGTTGAGAGGAGTTGGAGACAGGACAGCGACGAGGAAGGACCTGGGGAAGGGAGCTGTGTACAAGCTCGCCCCAGAGGAGAGAAGCGCAAGTGAACCAGACACCGGAGTCTGTGGCTGTGCAGGCACTGAAGGCCAAGCAGCAGAATCCGGAGGACAGGAGACTGCAGGTCTCCTGGCCCCACCAGATGCCCGGCGACACAGCAGCACCATAGGGCCCAGCACCACCACGTGGGAGCGACACTTAAGGAAGGCCCGAGCTGCCTGCCATACGGGTGAGGAAAAAGACGTTTTACTCAGGGACGAGGGCCGCAGCATAGCTTCAAGAAGCAGGGCCAAAGAGATTAGCGCAGAGGGAAGGCCTACAACTTCACCTGGCGAGGTGGATCCCCAACTTGCTCCCAGGCCGCCCGGACCTCTACTACCAGCTAGTACCAGTGCCCCGGTCTGCTTAACAACCGCAAGTAAAGATAAGAGGAAACCGCCATTAAGCTGTGGACTGGCCATTATCTGCGCCATCACCTGCACTACACCGCACCAACAACATCTACCTCATAAAATCACCATCTACTGCCCTGGAGCTAAGCTCTGCCTGTGGAGAGCTGAACCAACTCTGCTGCGTCACCATCAGCTCCAGAGGATCTGCACCACAGCAGCGGCCCCATATAGCCGCAGACCACAGGTGGCGTCACGAACATTATCTCTAAAAACTTTATTTCCCCTTTTACTTTCCCTTTAATTGACCACCCTGGGTCACGGACCGGGTCACTGCCACCGTGACATCCCCCCAGCATCGACCGGCCCGGCTACCAGGGAGCGCGTCACTTCCTAAGTGGACAGTTTGATTTCACAGAAGTTTGATTTACTTGGAGTTATATTCTGTTGCTTAAGTGTTCCCTTTATTTTTTTGATCAGTGTATATTTTCTTTTCTATTTTTTAATGACTTTATTTTTAATGGAGGAAAAGAGTTGATAACATGTTTTATGCTTTTTATTAAATATTTTTTACATTTTTATTTTTTTAGTCTCCATAGAGAACTTGAACCTACGATCGGCTGATCGCTTGTTATATACTGTATACTGCAATACAACTGTATTGTACAGGGTGGGCCATTTATATGGATACACCTAAATTAAATGGGAATGGTTGGTGATATCAACTTCCTGTTTGTGGCACAGTAGTATATGGGAGGGGGAAAACTTTTTCAGATGGGTGGTGACCATGGCGGCCATTTTGAAGTCGGACATTTTTTTTTCAATGGGAAGAGGGTCATGTGACATATTAAACTTATTGAGAATTTCATAAGAAAAACAATGTTGTGCTTGGTTTTAATGTAACTTTATTCTTTCAAGAGTTTTTTACAAGTTTATGACCACTTATAAAATGTGTTCAAAGTGCTGCCCATTGTGTTGGATTATCAATGCAACCCTCTTCTCCCACTCTTGACACACTGATAGCAACACCGCAGAAGAAATGCTAGCACAGGCTTCCAGTATCCATTGTTTCAGATGCTGCACATCTCATATCTTGATGGTATGGTGTGGTATATGGGGTACAAAGATAGAGGGGCCATTCCTCATCAATGGAAACCTCAATGCCACTGGATATCTGAAATTGCTACATGATGATGTGTTGCCCTCTTTATGCACTGAAGATGGCACGTTCCCTGAGTTTTTCCAACAAGATGGTGCACTACCACATTATGGGTGTCAGGTCCGAGCATTCCTACATGAATAATTTCCTGGAAAGTGGATTGGTCGTCGTGGGCCAGTTGAATGGCCACCAAGGTCTCCCGATCTAAGCCCCTTAGACTTTTATCATTGGGGTCATCTGAAGGTCTATGCTGTGAAGATACGAGATGTGCAGCATCTGAAAAAACAGAAACAACCTTTTCTTACAACTCATGTGGTCGTGCTCCAATCCCTACACAACCGAGACTGCTGGGTGTCTTCAAGATGACCGCTGACCTCCACAATTACCCGAACCATACTGTAATGTAGATGTGCATTCAAAAGAGATTCTGTTCTCTGATTGGCTCATTGTAGAGTGGCCTGTTGGCTTTGTGCGTACATGGTTCAGTTCAGATTGCTTATAAAGATCCATGCAAAGCTAATAGGGTCGCTTTCAGGCATACTGCCCATGTTCGACCACCACTCCAGAAGTGCCTACAGGACGTTACTCAGTTCTCACTATCCATTGACAATTCTAAACAAGAATATATTGAAAAATTGTATAACTTATGAATTTATATATTTATCTCAATCACCCAAAACATAACAGCTTTTTAATTGTATTTATTTAACCCCTTTACACCAAAAGCAAAAGTGCTAAAAGAAAAATATTGCAAAAAAAAAAAAATCTCCCATTTTCACAATTGAGAAGTAGAGAAATTAAAAAAGAAAAGAATAAGCACTTTGGTATGGTATGCACATTATATGCAGATTTTCACATGATTACTTCTGATGGTTGTGTGACATTAGATAAAGTAATGTCTTTCAAGGATGTTGAATTCCAGATCGTTTTACTTTCCCCAGGAAGCGTTACAATTACCTACTGTGATCCTGTGTTTTCTAGCTGCGTCTGCTAATGAGAAAATTATTACAGGAAATTTATTATGACACAAAAGTAGGATTTCAGCCAGAATGAAAAGAGTTGCTATAACTCACTTTGATCATCGTCCCGAGTGTCATAAATCAGAGCTAAAGCTATCTGTGCAGAATTTATTCATTTTGAAAAATTACAAATTAACTACTTTGAAAAATAGAATCCTTGGGAAAATACAAATCAGTACGTAATTAACCCCTTCATGATCATAATGCATTAATGACTCAAAATATTATTTCACTTTTGTTAACTTCAGTTTCTTTTAGGCCACGGCCCCATTATCAGTATTTGGTCAGTATTCGGTCAGTGTTTTTTCTCAGGAGTGAGAGCCAAAACCAGATGAGGAACAATCAGAGAAAAGGTATAATAGAAACAAGTCACCAATTCTGCATTTATCACCCACTCCACGTTTTGGCTCCCACTCCTGAGAAAAAATACTGACCAAATCCCTTCAACACTTTACAATTGTGTAATAAGTAGTGTTGAGCGATACCTTCCGATATCAGGAAATATCAGATCGGATTGGATCGGGCCGATACCCAAAAAGTATCGGATATCGCCGATTCCGATACCGGAAACCAATGCAAGTCAATGGGACAGAAATATCGAAATGAAAATAAACCCTTTCTTTCCTTGTAGGTTAATTCTACATGAAGGAAAACAACTAACAATAATGTAGAATGTATTGGGGGAGGTGGTTGCCCAAATCGATGGGAACAGTGCTCACAGTGAAACATGAAAAGCCGGCAATTCAGCAGCGGCATACACCGGTACCCGACAATTTAGAACAGAAAGAATAGAGCTTCACACATAGATTAGATAGATAGAAACATGTCAGTCACATGTATATGAAGCACTGTGACAGTGTTGCTTACTGTACTTGTCATTTAGTGTTAAAGGATTTATTAAAAAAAATATTAGTGTTTTCATGCACCGTCTCTTTAAAAAAGCCGGCTGGCAATTCAGCATCGATAACCGACAATTTAGAGTAGAAAGAATAGAGAATCACACATAGATTAGATAGATAGAAACATGTCAGTCACATATATATGAAGTACAGTGACAGTGTTGCTTACTGTACTTGTCATTTAGTGTAAAGGATTTATAAAAAAAAATTGGCGTGGGGTTCCCCGTAATTTTAGTCTCTAGCGGAGGTTAAGCAGACGGCTGGGGCAGATGTTTGAAGCCTGGGAAGGGGGTAATACCCACGGAGCTCCCCAGGCTACTAATATCAGCCCCCAGCTGAATACCTAGCCTTTACTAGCTATTAAAATGGGGGACCCCCCAAAAAATGACGTGGGGTCCCCCCTATTTTAATAGCTAGCAAAGGCTAGGTAGACAGCTGGGGGCTGATATTAATAGCCCAGGAAGGGTGCCATGAATATTGGCCCCCTCCCAGGCTAGAAACACCAGCCGTAAGACACCCCCATTACTAACCTACAAAGTGTTAAAAAGAAAACACACACTACACCCAGAAAAAAATAATTTATTTGAAATAAAACACACCATTTTATTTAATTCTTAGTTTACTAAAAAAAAATAGTTACCTGTCCACGTTCCTGCACTGATCTCCCATGCACAGCTGTCACATCTGAAGATGGTGACAGCTGTGCATGGCTGCTGTAAGCTCACACTGCCGCGAGCACGTCCGCTCCCCGCAGCGGGAGCCACTGACTGAGGTCACCGGAGTGCATTCAGTTAGCGCTGCTCTGGAGACCTCCTTTACGGCACTGCTGTACCGTGGGAATTTCTCACGGTACAGCAGGGCCGTAAAGGAGCTGACCGGAGCAGCGCTGCCTGAACTCCGGCGAACCCGCTTATGCAATGACGGGGCTGCTTTACGGCCCCATCATTCTAGCGGCGGCAGCGGTTCAGAGCGGTCACATTCTATGTGGCCGCTCTAAACTGGAGATCTTCGTGGGACACTCGTGGACTACTACGGAGGGGTAAGGATAAGGTTGTGGTTTATTATTTTATATTTTATTACAGGAGATCGATGGCTTCAGGGAATTAGGTGTCTAGGTGAGTATAGGTGTAGTTTTTTATTTTTTACTTCATTTTAGGTGGTGATCGGCGGGGACAGGTAATGTATAAATTAATTTATTGTAGGTAACCACTGGCCACCAATGACATGCATTTAAAATTTATTGGGGACCAAAAAAAACATGTATAGGGGCAAAAATAGCACATGGGGCAGTTTAAATAGCAGGATCAGGCTGATGGGAACTACTGCTCCCATCGAGCTGATCCTGCTGGCACGAGTGGACGGGGGACAGACATAGGCCGATGGGAGTAGTAGTGTCACATCGGCCTATGTCTGCCTGCACGCACACACCTGCAGACATCGCACAGACACCGCGCACACACCCACAGACATCGCACAGACACCGCACACACCCGCAGACATCGCACAGACACCCCGCACACACCCACAGACATCGCACAGACACCCGCACACACTAATCATGACGGGCTGATGGTCTGGGAGGTGTGGCTGACCTGTGCGGCCGTGGGAAAGTTCATGTGAGTTCATGCAATGCAGTCAAGCATGAACTCACATGAACCCTCTGAGGGCACCGCGGCTACTTCAAATGAACAGCTGATCGGCATCACCTGACACCTCAGCTGTTCATTTGAAATAACCGGCGGGAAAGCGCAGCACAGAACGGGAAAGCCGGCGGTGAAGTCTTTTCACTGCCGGCTTCCCCGCCTGGCTCCTTGGTGCTGTGCTCCTGGCTCCTTGGTGCTGTGCTCCCCGCTCCTTGGTGCTGTGCTCCCCGCCCGGTCCTAACTTACGATCAGGATGGGGGGAGCAGAGGATCGGGGTGGGAGGCTGCGGGGAAGCAGTATGGGGCTGTGTGATTGTTTAAAAGCGGGAGGCTTTTTACCGCCCGCCGGCTTTTAAACAATCAGGAGAATTCTTTCAAGCTGGGATGGCATTCTGATGACAGGCTGGATCGCAGCTGAGCGCTGCCATCCAGCTTGTCATCCTTCAGAGACACTGCAGAGCGCAGGTGTAGCACCCTGAGGATTCGGCTGCTACAGGGGTATTGCACCTCAACCCAGAGGTATGATATTCCACTCCCGGGTAAGGATGGAGTGTGGGACTGAGCCCAGAAAGCTGCATGCACTACACACATCCCATTTCCGAGGAACAGACCAATGGTACTCCCACTTAGAAATGTGCAGGTACGACCGAGTCTGTTCCTGGCTGGAGTGGGAGGGGGGTGGTACATCCCAAGTAGTGTAGGGGCAGATAGGGGGAGCAGCCTGGGTAAAGATAGGAGCTCATTGGGTGCTGGTCACCTGAGCTCACACATAGAGGGAGTATATAAGGTGGGCACCATCAAAGATCAGGGTCAGTCTGTCAGTCTGTCAGAGTGGAGGCAGTCAGCGAGTCTTTGCAGAGGAGTCAGAGGAAGAGGAGCAGAGCAGTCCCAGGCCCAGAGAGAGTGAGAGAGGAGAGTCAGAAGGACCCAGAGAAAACAAGCAGGAACTCTGAGAACCCATATACAAACCCAGGGTGAAGAGTTGGCAAAAGGGTACCGGATCCCAAACTGGTGGGGGCTCAAGCACACCCCAGCCAGAGACCGGAGGCCGTGGGCAGGATCTGCCACGGCCACCCACCACATCCACCCTGAAGGCAAACCACGTGTAGGGTCAGGGAACCCAAGGCCAAGGGTTTCCCAACAGAAGGCCCGAGGGAGCTGGACTTAGGTGGATCCCTGGTGGGGACGGCCAGAAGACAGGACAGGAAGGAGGGCTCAGGGTCACGCTCCGGACTTGCTTGGGGGTTGGCTGAATCCAGGACCTGGTGGACGCAGCACGGCTCGGGTGGTCACTTGAAGCTGGAGTGACCGGAACATCAGCAGTAAGTAAATACCCTAAACTGCACAACCCGACTCTGTCTTTAATTACCATCTATGCTGCACCACCACAACCCCCATCCTCTGCACCTGACCCCCTGAGGCTATACCCCACCCGTTGGGGGTTATACTATCAAAAGCTGCACCAACACCATCAGCCTCAGCGGACCCTGCTGCAGCGGCGGCCGTAGTGACCGCAATACAACGGGTGGCGTAGTCGACATTAAGAACTTTATAACATCTGTAAGACTGCCACATACTCTGAGCTTGACACCCTGGGCACGGACCGGGTCACAGCCACTCGGAAGACTACAACCCCCATCTGATCCGGCTCCGGGTATTCCCCTAAAGAATATGGCCCAGGGGGTGCGTCAACTTTGGCGTAGTCGGCAGGATTACGTGCCCGCAACAACCGGGTACTGCGTGCCTGAAGAAAAGAACAAGTTTACCTCAAAAAGAAGTCTCCCGCCGGTTCCGGAGGGTCCCCGCCATCGGACTCCATCACAGATCGATTCCTGACCGTTGTCCGCCATTAACAGCTTTTTCCCGCCATCTGCAGAGTTTCCCGCCACTGGGAGACGATTCCCGCCATTTCCGAAGATTTCCCGCCTTGGAAGAGCGGACGCCATTATGGGCGTGCCAGAGGGTGGTGAGAGGCCGCCTCCCATCGTGGGCCAGGACCGAAAATGGCGCCAAAAGTGGAAACCGCCCCCACCAACAGAGACTGTGATGCTAGAGGTGTCTGTCAGCGTGAAAGAACTGCCCCTGGAGCTGACAATCACCAAGTGGCCCCGGGACCGCCCTCGAAGTGGGAGGACTGAGGAGAAGAGAGCAAAGATGGGTGTCGCCTGGAGCTGTCTGGAGAGAGCGCACCCGGAGACAAGAAGCCTAGAGCTGAGTCGAGAAGAAGCTTACCCGGAGATGGGAGAAGAGCAGAGCAGCACCGGCCCGCTGGCCAGGAGCCTGCTGGAGACAACAGAAGGAGAGCAGAGCAGCACCGACCCGTTGGTCAGGAGCCTGCTAGAAGCAACGACCCCACTAGGCCTAGTGGAGGTCTTGGCACAGCTCCCCCGAGATCGGGAGTGTGCACAGACTGCGCTGGAGGGCCTCGCACGGAGGATGGCCCGGGTGCAACGAGAGACGTTGGCGGAGTGGAGCCGAGAGATGGCCCAGCAGACAAGAACCCGTCAGCGGAGCACGCCACCCGAGACGAGGAGACAGACCGCCTCTGAGGATGGCGCAGGAGGACTGAAGGCCGGAGACGGCGCCGAGAAGGGAGCCGAACGAAAGGAGGCAGGTAAAGGGGACGTCTCTACCCCGAACCGGGAAACCGCGCACCTGCCCCAGCTCCCCGTCGCAGAGCCCGAGGTACCCCCTGCCGTGCCCGTAACCGCAACGTCACCGCCACAGACTAGGCCTCAACCGGAAGCCGCAGCCGCGACCCCTGTGACGTCATACGCCTTGACCCCGAGCGTGACCAAGCAGGAAGTACCACCAGCCTGGTCGCAAGGCCTAGTACCCCCGGGCGCCGCAATACCAACAGCGCCCCCTACCTCCGCGGAGCCACCGGCCTGGTCGCAGGGCCAAGTAGCCCAGGGCGCCGCCGTCCTTACGGTGCCCTTCACTTTCCAGGGGCCCCAGGCCTGGCCGCAAGGCCTGGGCAACCCGGGCGCCACCACCACCGCGCCCATAAAACCAAGAGTGCCGCATCTGGGAGAAGATCTGTTCGCCCAACATACGTGCCCGGATGGGCAGCCCTTTATATGGCCACTGGAGTTTCACCATCCCCGACTCCGGAAAGAGAGACCCCTAGATGAACCCCTGATTCCGGTTCCAAAGCCCGTAAAAAGGACCTCGCCCCCGCTAGAGGAGGCACAGTTTGAGTGGGACCCCACCGGAGAAGACCTCATGGGGTTCACTCAGGAGACCCGGGCAGCTGCAGCGGAGCGTGCAGAGTGCTGCCGGCAGCAGCTCGAGGTCTTTGAGAGGGAGCGGAGAGAGAGGCGGGTCCGGGAACAACAAGCCCAGATAAGGAGCGCGGAGCAGAAGAGCCGGGCCAGGAGGAGTCCCCGTGCCGCTCATGGTCCCCCTTCCACCGGGACTGTGATCAAGTTCAATATGCAGCACGGGTGGGGCTTCATCCGAGATCACCGCACCCCAGGCGACGTCTTCGTGACAAGAAGAGACGTTGAGTCCCACCTACCGGAGGGACACAGAGGACGTGACCTGTATATAGGGGACGAGGTCAATTTCACCCGGCACAAGTGTGCCAAAGGACCCTACGCCCTCCATGTGCATCGCCTGACGGAGGAGGAGCTGCGGTGTGAGGAGGAGCAAGAGGACCCGGACGGGTCTGAAGCTAAAGTTAATCACAAAGAAAGAGCAGGAGGACGTCGTCGTTGAGTACAGCAGAGTACAAGCTGTATATAGTTGCCCGTCGGGGCACAGTGAACTGCTGTTGCTATTATAGTCCCCGTTGGGACCAGCAAATTGAACTGTTACCCGTATTTCCCTTAATCCCTCTGACCGAGGACTGAGAGCGGTCATCCCTTTCCTAATACCTGGCCGAGGACTGAGAGCGGCCATATCCCCTTGTATATAGTTGCGCTTCCTAAAGCGCCCCCTACCGGTTTTATAGGAAAACCATTTTTTCTAGAGAAACTGTTGCACTTTTCCCGGGCACACGTTGCACAGTGTCCGGAGGAGGAACCAGAGACAAGAGAAGTCTACGAGAATGTTATTAATATGAAAAGTTTTATGATGATGCTGATATATATATGATATTTTATATGTTTTTATTATGTTGTTTATATGAAAAAAAAAAAAAATGTATGTTTGTGGATGTTTTATATCTTACAGCCCGAGGACGTGCTGTGATTTACCAGGGGGGAATGTAGCACCCTGAGGATTCGGCTGCTACAGGGGTATTGCACCTCAACCCAGAGGTGTGATATTCCACTCCCGGGTAAGGATGGAGTGTGGGACTGAGCCCAGAAAGCTGCATGCACTACACACATCCCATTTCCGAGGAACAGACCAACGGTACTCCCACTTAGAAATGTGCAGGTACGACCGAGTCTGTTCCTGGCTGGAGTGGGAGGGGGGTGGTACATCCCAAGTAGTGTAGGGGCAGATAGGGGGAGCAGCCTGGGTAAAGATAGGAGCTCATTGGGTGCTGGTCACCTGAGCTCACACATAGAGGGAGTATATAAGGTGGGCACCATCAAAGATCAGGGTCAGTCTGTCAGTCTGTCAGAGTGGAGGCAGTCAGCGAGTCTTTGCAGAGGAGTCAGAGGAAGAGGAGCAGAGCAGTCCCAGGCCCAGAGAGAGTGAGAGAGGAGAGTCAGAAGGACCCAGAGAAAACAAGCAGGAACTCTGAGAACCCATATACAAACCCAGGGTGAAGAGTTGGCAAAAGGGTACCGGATCCCAAACTGGTGGGGGCTCAAGCACACCCCAGCCAGAGACCGGAGGCCGTGGGCAGGATCTGCCACGGCCACCCACCACATCCACCCTGAAGGCAAACCACGTGTAGGGTCAGGGAACCCAAGGCCAAGTGTTTCCCAACAGAAGGCCCGAGGGAGCTGGACTTAGGTGGATCCCTGGTGGGGACGGCCAGAAGACAGGACAGGAAGGAGGGCTCAGGGTCACGCTCCGGACTTGCTTGGGGGTTGGCTGAATCCAGGACCTGGTGGACGCAGCACGGCTCGGGTGGTCACTTGAAGCTGGAGTGACCGGAACATCAGCAGTAAGTAAATACCCTAAACTGCACAACCCGACTCTGTCTTTAATTACCATCTATGCTGCACCACCACAACCCCCATCCTCTGCACCTGACCCCCTGAGGCTATACCCCACCCGTTGGGGGTTATACTATCAAAAGCTGCACCAACACCATCAGCCTCAGCGGACCCTGCTGCAGCGGCGGCCGTAGTGACCGCAATACAACGGGTGGCGTAGTCGACATTAAGAACTTTATAACATCTGTAGGACTGCCACATACTCTGAGCTTGACACCCTGGGCACGGACCGGGTCACAGCCACTCGGAAGACTACAACCCCCATCTGATCCGGCTCCGGGTATTCCCCTAAAGAATATGGCCCAGGGGGTGCGTCACAGGCATTATGGGAACTTCCGATTCCGGTATTCGATATTGTAAAATTATCGGAATTAAGTATCAGAATTCCGATACCGCGAATATCGGCCGATACCCGATATTTCAGTATCGGAATGCTCAACACTAGTAATAAGGTATTAGTGCTTTAAAGCACTGTGCCATATATTTATGGCATACTGTTGACACAGGAATAGGACGTGTGCCTATCACTTCACCAACTAGTGTCAACTGCATTTTACAACTTTAAACCTGGCTCCTGAAAAAGGGTTTATTGGTTTAAATACTTTATCATCCATAGGTTAACAGGGGGTTAAAACAATAAACTGAGATGATTCTTACCTTTCCCTCCTCCATTGGCAGCTCTCTGCTCCAGTTTCTGCTTACATGCTGTAGTGTCTGTATGGCTGCGGTGCACGTCACCACTGCAGTCACTCACTGAGTTGTTCCTGCTGTCTACATTGGCCGAGCCGCTGAGCTCAGTGATTATCTGCAGCGGTAATGTGCACTTTAGCCGTGATGTCACTGTTGCAGCCTGTAAACAGGGACCCAAGCAGCAGCAGGGATCCTGGAGCAATGAAATATGAAAGTCATCTCAGCTATAAAACTGGAAACTCCCTTAATAGCAGCCACAGCAGCTAAGTAGTTTTCCATCTGATTTCTAAATGGTGTCCCTATGATGAAATTTCATGACAAAGCGTTTGTGAAACGCGCGTCAGGTGTTTGGTGGGTGAATTATTATTAATGTTACTATACATGGTTATTGCTGTAATTTTCTAACCTGTAGGATATATTTTTTATATATATGCATATGGTCATAAATATGAATGACTGATCACTGTAATCATATATATATATGTATGTATGTACAGTACAGACCAAAAGTTTGGACACACCTTCTCATTTAAAGATTTTTCTGTATTTTCATGACTTTGAAAAATGTACATTCACACTGAAGGCATCAAAGCTATGAATTAACACATGTGGAATTATATACTTAACAAAGAAGTGTGAAACAACTGAAAATATGTCTTATATTCTAGGTTCTTCAAAGTAGCCACCTTTTGCTTTGATGACTGCTTTGCACTATCTTGGCATTCTCTTGATGAGCTTCAAGAGGTAGTCAACGGAAATGGTCTTCCAACAATCTTGAAGGAGTTCCCAGAGATGCTTAGCACTTGTTGGCCCTTTTGCCTTCACTCTGCGGTCCAGCTCACCCCAAACCATCTCGATTAGGTTCAGGTCTGGTGACTGTGGAGGCCAGGTCATATGGCGTAGCACCCCATCACTCTCCTACTTGGTCAAATACCCCTTACACAGCCTGGAGGTGTGTTTGGGGTCATTGTCCTGTTGAAAAATAAATGATGGTCCAACTAAACGCAAACCCGGATGGAATAGCATGCCGCTGCAAGATGCTGTGGTAGCCATGCTGGTTCAGTATACCTTCAATTTTGAATAAATCCCCAACAGTGTCACCAGCAAAGCACCCTCACACCATCACACCTCCTCCTCCATGCTTCACGGTGGGAACTAGGCATGGAGAGTCCATCCGTTCACCTTTTCTGCGTCGCACAAAGACACGGTGGTTGGAACCAAAGATCTCAAATTTGGACTTATCAGACCAAAGCACAGATTTCCACTGGTCTAATGTCCATTCCTTGTGTTCTTTAGCCCAAACAAGTCTCTTCTGCTTGTTGCCTGTCATTAGCAGTGGTTTCCTAGCAGCTATTTTACCATGAAGGCCTGCTGCACAAAGTCTCCTCTTAACAGTTGTTGTAGAGATGTGTCTGCTGCTAGAACTCTGTGTGGCATTGACCTGGTCTCTAATCTCAGCTGCTGTTAACCTGCGATTTCTGAGGCTGGTGACTCGGATAAACTTATCCTCAGAAGCAGAGGTGACTCTTGGTCTTCCTTTCTTTGGGTGGTCCTCATGTGAGCCAGTTTCTTTGTAGCGCTTGATGGTTTTTGCAACTGCACATGGGGACACTTTCAAAGTTTTCCCAATTTTTCGCACTGACTGACCTTCATTTCTTAAAGTAATGATGGCCACTCGTTTTTCTTTACATAGCTGCTTTTTTCTTGCCATAATACAAATTCTAACAGTCTATTCAGTAGGACTATCAGCTGTGTATCCACCAGACTTCTGCACAACACAACTGATGGTCCCAACCCCATTTATAAAGCAAGAAATCCCACTTATTAAACCTGACAGGGCACACCTGTGAAGTGAAAACCATTTCCGGTGACTACCTCTTGAAGCTCATCAAGAGAATGCCAAGAGTGTGCAAAGCAGTCATCAAAGCAAAAGGTGGCTACTTTGAAGAACCTAGAATATAAGACATATTTTCAGTTGTTTCACACTTTTTTGTTCAGTATATAATTCCACATGTGTTAATTCATAGTTTTGATGCCTTCAGTTTGAATGTACAGTTTTCAAAGTCATGAAAATACAGAAAAATCTTTAAATGAGAAGGTGTGTCCAAACTTTTGGTCTGTACTGTATATACATGTATGTATATGTATGTACAATGAAGAAAATAATTATTTGATCCCTTGCTGTTTTTGTAAGTTTGCCCACTGACAAAAACATGAACAGTCTATAAATTTAAGGTTAGGTTAATTTTAACATTGAAAGACAGAATATCCTCAAAAAATCAAGAAAATCACATTGTATAAATTAGATACATTTATTTGCATTTTCAGATGAATGGAAACTAATATATTTGCTAGAAAATTAGCAAAGAAAATTGGCGGTCACACCACTAGACATTGAAAAAGATCATTACAGTTATGGTAATTATCTGCTGCAGTCTAATAAACATAAGCTGGAGGTGCTGAATTTGCTGCCACACTTCAGATACATGGCATAACATAGCAGGTCTCCCAGTGTAGACAACACTACATCTCAGCCTCGTGGTTTATGCCAGTCTCTCCATTGTCTCAACACTGTAAGGTTCGGTACTCACTTAGCCACGTTAGAGGTAGACACAGGATACTGTTTCTTTAAAAATGTCCAAGGCAGGTTTATTATTCCTGCATAAACCGCACTTTCACAAGTAAACAAAAGCAAGCCTGGTCCGGCACAGTGTAACAAAACAGAAAATAAACAGTCCATACAATATGGGGGGTTGAATGAGACACTTTATACACACACCCTGGGGTGGGGATATGTGAGCAGCCAATCCCCCCCATCTCTTATGACTGCTCGTAAAAACCAGCCCTGATGCACTTAATTAACCCTCTCAGCACTACTTGTGCCGAAGCATGTTTTTCTGATTTTACATCACTGAAGTTACCATCCTTAGCGATACATATCCCCCTCAAGGACATGTCCGGTGGCCATCTTACAACACACACACTGTTTTAGCAATTTGCATGTTTCAGGTCAAATGATATCACTACTACAGGCAGTTTCATGATAGGCTTAAAGGAGTTTTCCAGTTTCAGAAAACCTCTGTCCTCTGTATTTCAAAGGGAATCTGTCAACAGGTTTTTGCTACATAATCTGGGGACAGCATGAGGTAGCTGTAAAAACAATAAAGTGTCACTTATCAAGCTGTGTTCTGTTGTTTACTTATAGCGAATGTTTTATAACTAGGAGATTATTATTGCCAGATCTGATGTGCATTTGACTGCCAGTCCTACTCCGTCCCCTCCTGTGGTGGAGTAGGACTCACTGTGTATAGACAATCTAAATACATAACCTGTGTGGTGTATTCAAATGATTGCAGGTTTAAGTCCCCAAAGGGGACTTAAAAAATAGAAAAAAAATAAAGAATTTTTTTTTTTTTTAAAAAAGTGAAACAATTAAAAAATATATAAAGATTCAAATTATCCCTCTTTCTCCCCATCTATAATATAATCGGCTAAGCGTCCCTCTCTCTGAAGCCTCTATAGACTCCGCATGCGCGGCGCGCAGTCTGGCTCTAGACAGAAGAACGCATGGAGCCGTTACAGGTAAGAGGAGTGTTGTATGGTGCTGGAGATCACGGTATGCGTAGACACTGAACGCATACTGTGTTCTCCGGCGCCATACTTACATACTTACCTGACCGGGAGGAGCGTTGCCGCAGCGCCTTTCTTCTGGTCAGAGACCAGGGGCGGAGGCCGAGTGAAGACGTCGGAATCTGCGCATGTGCATAGCGCTATCCGGCGCCGTTTTACTGAAGACACATTTACAGTGTGTCTTCAGCAAAATGGCGCCAGACAGCGGGGTGCTCCTGCGCCGCACTCCACCCCCGGCCTCTGGCAGAAGAAGACACAGCAGCACTGTAACACAGGGAAGAAAGGTGAGTATAAGTGTTTATTTTTTTTTATGTGTGCAGAGGATACCATGCATACCAGGATTATGGGGATGAGGGGTACCATGCATACCAGGATTGGGGGATGAGGGGTACCATGCATACCAGGATTGGGGGATGAGGGGTACCATGCATACCAGGTTTGGGGGATGAAGGGTACCATGCATACCAGGATTGGAGGTGAGGGGACCATGCATACCAGGATTGAGGGATGAGGGGGCCACGTATACCAGGATTGGGGGATGAGGGGTACCATACATACCAGGATTGGGGGATGAGGGGTACCATACATACCAGGATTGGGGTTGAGGGGGGCCATGCATACAAGGATTGGGGGAGAGGGGACCACACATAACAGGATTGGGGGATAAGGGGACCATGCATACCAGGATTGAGGGTGAGGGGACCATGCATACCAGGATTGGGGGTGAGGGGACCATCCATACCAGGATTGGGGGTGAGGGTACCACCCATACCAGGATTGGGGGTGAGGGGTACCACGCATACCAGGATTGGGGGATGAGGGGTACCATGCATACTAGGATTGGGGGATGAGGGGTACTATGCATACCAGGATTGGGGGGTGAGGGGGCCATACATACCAGGATTGGGGGATGAGTGAGGGGTACCATACATACCAGGATTGAGGGATGAGGGTGCCACACATACCAGGATTGGGGGGATGAGGGGACCATGCATACCAGGAATGGGCGATGAGGGGACAATGCATACCTGGAAAGGGGGATGAGGGGACCATGCATACCAGGATTGAGGGATGAGGGGACCATGCATACCAGGAATGGGAGATGAGGGGACCATGCATATCAGGATTGAGGGATGAGGGGTACCATGCATACCAGGATTGGGGGATGAGTGGTCCATGTATACCAGGATTGGGGGATGAGGGGTACCATACATACCAGGATTGGGGGATGAGGGGTACCATACATACCAGGATTGGGGAATGAGGGGTACCATGCATACCAGGATTGGGGGATGAGGAGTGCCATGCATACCAAGATTGGGGATGAGGAGTGCCATGCATACCAGGATTTGGGGATGAGCGGTGCCATGCATACCAGGATTGGAGGAAGAGGGGTGCCATGCATACCAGGATTGTGGGGTGAGGGGTACCATGCATACCAGGATTGAGGGATGAGGGGTACCATGCATACCAGGATTGGGGATGAGGGGTACCTTGCCTACCATGATAGGGATCTGGGGAGCCATGCATACCAGGATTCTGATGAGGGGCCATGCATACCAGGAAAGGGATGAGGGGTACCATGTATACCAGGATAGGGATGAGGGGTACCATGCATACCAGGATGAGGGATGAGGGGTACAATGCATACCAGGATGAGGGATGAGGGAGTCATGCATACCAGGATGAGGGGCACCATGCATGCCAGGATTGGGGATGAGGGGTGCCATGCATGCCAGGATTGGGGATGAGGGGTGCCATGCATAACAGGATTGGGGGATGAGGGGTACCATGCATACCAGGATTGGGGGATGAGGGGTACCATGCATGCCAGGATTGGGGGATGAAGGGTACCATGCATACCAGGATTGGTGGGTGAGGGGACCATGCATGCCAGGATTGGGGGATGAGAGACCATGGATACCAGGATTGGAGGTGAGGGGACCATGTATACCAGGATTGAGGGATGAGGGGGCCACGTATACCAGGATTGGGGGATGAGGGGTACCATACATACCAGGATTGGGGGATGAGGGGTACCATACATACCAGGATTGGGGGTTGAGGGGGGCCATGCATACAAGGATTGGGGGAGAGGGGACCACACATACCAGGATTGGGGGATAAGGGGACCATGCATACCAGGATTGGGGGTGAGGGGACCATGCATAGCAGGATTGGGGGTGAGGGTACCACCCATACCAGGATTGGGGGTTGAGGGGTACCATGCATACAAGGATTGGGAGAGAGGGGACTACACATACCAGGATTGGGGGTTAAGGGGACCATGCATACCATGATTGGGAGTAAGGGGACCATGCATACCAGGATTGGGGGTGAGGGGTACCACGCATACCAGGATTGGGGGATGAGGGGTACCATGCATACCAGGATTGGGGGATGAGGGGTACCATGCATACCAGGATTGGGGGGTGAGGGGGCCACACATACCAGGATTGGGGGATGAGGGGTACCATACATACCAGGATTGAGGGATGAGGGTGCCACACATACCAGGATTGGGGGGATGAAGGGACCATGCATATCAGGATTGAGGGATGAGGGGTACTATGCATACCAGGATTGGGGGATGAGGGGGCCACACTTACCAGGATTGGGGGATGAGGGGTACCATACATACCAGGATACGGGGATGAGGGGTACCATACATACCAGGATTGGGGAATGAGGGGTACCATGCATACCAGGATTGGGGGATGAGGAGTGCCATGCATACCAAGATTGGGGATGAGGGGTGCCATGCATACCAGGATTTGGGGATGAGCGGTGTCATGCATACCAGGATTGGGGGAAGAGGGGTGCCATGCATACCAGGATTGAGGGGTGAGGGGTACAATGCATACCAGGATTGAGGGATGAGGGGTACCATGCATACCAGGATTGAGGGATGAGGGGTACCATGCATACCAGGATTGGGGGATGAGGGGTACCTTGCATACCAGGATAGGGATCTGGGGAGCCATGCATACCAGGATTCTGATGAGGGGCCATGCATACCAGGATAGGGATGAGGGGTACCATGTATACCAGGATAGGGATGAGGGGTACCATGCATACCAGGATGAGGGATGAGGGGTACAATGCATACCAGGATGAGGGATGAGGGCGCCATGCATACCAGGATGAGGGGCGCCATGCATGCCAGGATTGGGGATGAGGGGTGTCATGCATGCCAGGATTGGGGATGAGGGGTGCCATGCATACCAGGATTCTGATGAGGGGTGCCATGCATACCAGGATGAGGGTTTCCATGCATACCAGGATTGGGGGTGAGTTGTGCCATGCATACAGAATTGGGGGTGAGGGGTGCCATGCATACCAGGATTGGAAGTGAGGGGTGCCATGCATACCAGGATTGGAGGTGAGGGGTGCCATGCGTACAATGGATTGGGGATGAGGCGTGCCATGCATACCCGGATAGGGATGAGGTGTGCCATGCATACCATGATTAGTGGTGAGTGGTGCCATTCATACCAGGATTGGAGGCGAGGGGTGTCATGCATACCAGGATTCGGATGAGGGTCCATGCATACCAGGATAGGGATGAAGGGTGCCATGTATAGCAGCATAGGGATAAGGGGTACCATGCATACCAGGATGAGGGATGAGGGGTACCATGCATACCAGGATGAGGGATGAGGGAGCCATGCATACCAGGATTGGGGATGAAGGGTTCCATGCATGCCAGGATTGGGGATGAGGGGTGCCATGCATACCAGGATTGGGGGTGAGGGGGCCACACATACCAGGATTGGGGGGATGAGGGGACCATGCATACCAGGAATGGGCGATGAGGGGACAATGCATACCAGGAAAGGGGGATGAGGGGACCATGCATACCAGGATTGAGGGATGAGGGGACCATGCATACCAGGAATGGGAGATGAGGGGACCATGCATATCAGGATTGAGGGATGAGGGGTACCATGCATACCAGGATTGGGGGATGAGGGGTCCACGCATACCAGGATTGGGGGATGAGGGGTACCATACATACCAGGATTGGGGGATGAGGGGTACCATACATACCAGGATTGGGGAATGAGGGGTACCATGCATACCAGGATTGGGGGATGAGGAGTGCCATGCATACCAAGATTGGGGATGAGGAGTGCCATGCATACCAGGATTTGGGGATGAGCGGTGCCATGCATACCAGGATTGGAGGAAGAGGGGTGCCATGCATACCAGGATTGTGGGGTGAGGGGTACCATGCATACCAGGATTGAGGGATGAGGGGTACCATGCATACCAGGATTGGGGGATGAGGGGTACCTTGCCTACCAGGATAGGGATCTGGGGAGCCATGCATACCAGGATTCTGATGAGGGGCCATGCATACCAGGAAAGGGATGAGGGGTACCATGTATACCAGGATAGGGATGAGGGGTACCATGCATACCAGGATGAGGGATGAGGGGTACAATGCATACCAGGATGAGGGATGAGGGAGCCATGCATACCAGGATGAGGGGCACCATGCATGCCAGGATTGGGGATGAGGGGTGCCATGCATGCCAGGATTGGGGATGAGGGGTGCCATGCATAACAGGATTGGGGGATGAGGGGTACCATGCATACCAGGATTGGGGGATGAGGGGTACCATGCATGCCAGGATTGGGGGATGAAGGGTACCATGCATACCAGGATTGGTGGGTGAGGGGACCATGCATGCCAGGATTTGGGGATGAGAGACCATGCATACCAGGATTGGAGGTGAGGGGACCATGTATATCAGGATTGAGGGATGAGGGGGCCACGTATACCAGGATTGGGGGATGAGGGGTACCATACATACCAGGATTGGGGGATGAGGGGTACCATACATACCAGGATTGGGGGTTGAGGGGGGCCATGCATACAAGGATTGGGGGAGAGGGGACCACACATACCAGGATTGGGGGATAAGGGGACCATGCATACCAGGATTGGGGGTGAGGGGACCATGAATAGCAGGATTGGGGGTGAGGGTACCACCCATACCAGGATTGGGGGTTGAGGGGTACCATGCATACAAGGATTGGGAGAGAGGGGACTACACATACCAGGATTGGGGGTTAAGGGGACCATGCATACCATGATTGGGAGTGAGGGGACCATGCATACCAGGATTGGGGGTGAGGGGTACCACGCATACCAGGATTGGGGGATGAGGGGTACCATGCATACCAGGATTGGGGGATGAGGGGTACCATGCATACCAGGATTGGGGGATGAGGGGTACCATGCATACCAGGATTGGGGGGTGAGGGGGCCACACATACCAGGATTGGGGGATGAGGGGTACCATACATACCAGGATTGAGGGATGAGGGTGCCACACATACCAGGATTGGGGGGATGAAGGGACCATGCATATCAGGATTGAGGGATGAGGGGTACTATGCATACCAGGATTGGGGGATGAGGGGGCCACACTTACCAGGATTGGGGGATGAGGGGTACCATACATACCAGGATACGGGGATGAGGGGTACCATACATACCAGGATTGGGGAATGAGGGGTACCATGCATACCAGGATTGGGGGATGAGGAGTGCCATGCATACCAAGATTGGGGATGAGGGGTGCCATGCATACCAGGATTTGGGGATGAGCGGTGTCATGCATACCAGGATTGGGGGAAGAGGGGTGCCATGCATACCAGGATTGAGGGGTGAGGGGTACAATGCATACCAGGATTGAGGGATGAGGGGTACCATGCATACCAGGATTGAGGGATGAGGGGTACCATGCATACCAGGATTGGGGGATGAGGGGTACCTTGCATACCAGGATAGGGATCTGGGGAGCCATGCATACCAGGATTCTGATGAGGGGCCATGCATACCAGGATAGGGATGAGGGGTACCATGTATACCAGGATAGGGATGAGGGGTACCATGCATACCAGGATGAGGGATGAGGGGTACAATGCATACCAGGATGAGGGATGAGGGCGCCATGCATGCCAGGATGAGGGGCGCCATGCATGCCAGGATTGGGGATGAGGGGTGTCATGCATGCCAGGATTGGGGATGAGGGGTGCCATGCATACCAGGATTCTGATGAGGGGTGCCATGCATACCAGGATGAGGGTTTCCATGCATACCAGGATTGGGGGTGAGTGGTGCCATGCATACAGAATTGGGGGTGAGGGGTGCCATGCATACCAGGATTGGAAGTGAGGGGTGCCATGCATACCAGGATTGGAGGTGAGGGGTGTCATGCGTACAATGGATTGGGGATGAGGCGTGCCATGCATACCCGGATAGGGATGAGGTGTGCCATGCATACCATGATTAGTGGTGAGTGGTGCCATTCATACCAGGATTGGAGGCGAGGGGTGTCATGCATACCAGGATTCGGATGAGGGTCCATGCATACCAGGATAGGGATGAAGGGTACCATGTATAGCAGCATAGGGATAAGGGGTACCATGCATACCAGGATGAGGGATGAGGGGTACCATGCATACCAGGATGAGGGATGAGGGAGCCATGCATACCAGGATTGGGGATGAAGGGTTCCATGCATGCCAGGATTGGGGATGAGGGGTGCCATGCATACCAGGATTGGGGGTGAGGGGTGCCATGCATACAGGATTGGGGGTGAGGGGTGCTATGCATACCCGGATTGGGGGTGAGGGGTGCCATGCATACCAGGATTGGGGATGAGGGCTGCCATGCATACCAGGATTGGGGGTGAGGGGTGCCATGTGTACCAGGATTGAGGGTGAGGGGTGCTATGCGTACCAGGATTGCGGGTGAGGGTTGCCCTGCGTACCAGGAATGAGGGTGAGGGGTGCCATGCGTACCAGGATTGGGGGTGAGGGGTGCCATGCATACCAGGATAGGGATGAGGGCAGCGCATAACAGGATTGGGGAACAGGATTGGGGAGCACAAATACAAGGATGGGGGCAGCACAAATACCCGGATGGGAGACCATATACCAATAAAGACGCTCGCCACCTGGGCGTAGAATGGTCTCAATAGCTAGTTAAAAATAAAGGAATAAAAAACATATCTGGTATCACGACTTTTATAATGACTAAAACATTAAAATATGAAAATAATTCATCCAATCGGTAAATGTTGTAATGAGAAAAAAAATCAAAACTCCAAAATTGCATTCTTTGGTCACCTTACCTCCTTAAAAAAATAATAATAGGAAATCAAAGCATTGTATGTACATAAATTAGTATTAAAAAAAACATCAACACAAAGAAAAAATAAAACAAAATTTTTTGCAATATTCCAAATTATTTCCATTACTAAAATAGAAATAAATCGCTATATGTTTGATTTTGCCATAATTAGACTGACATGGACAATCATGTTTCTAGGTCACTTTTACTGCTTAATAACTCTTTAAAAACCCAAATAATTATAGCGGAATTGCAATTTTTTCACAATTTTATCCATTTTTTTATTTTTATCCTGTTTTCCATTAAATTGATAAAATGAATGGTGCCATTCAAAATTACAACTCGTCCCTCCAAAAACAAGCCCTCATACATCTATCTAGATGGAAAAATTAAAAAACGTTATGGCTCTTTGAAGAAGACGAGGATAAAACAAGAATGCAAAAACAAAAAATGATTTGGTCCTTAAAGGATTAAGTCTTTTATGTACTTAAGGGATCTATAATTTGAGTCAGTGTGTCCCTCCACTGTGGAAGATGCCACTTAAAGGGATGTTCCAATTTCCAAGATCCTATCCCAGTTTGTAGTAGGTGTAAGAATAATAATAGCTAATGCCTTCAATTAAAAATGTGCCATAGTTCTTCTGATTCCCTATGTTGCTTACCCCATGTGCAGGGCATTGCAGTACCTTAGGTATTCATGGTTACAACCAATAATAGCAAACTGTCACTATATCAGTGATCGTAGCCATGGATACCAAAGCTACTGCAATGCCCTGCACATGTGGTAAGAGTAGTCAGAGAGCTTTTGCTAGCCAGCTGTATCCAGTAACATTTTGCTTTTATGGGTGTCTCCCTCAACAGGCTTTATGATTTTGTCAATCCAGAGCAGGTCTCAAGGCTACTAGATGCTGTAACTTAAAGGTGCTATACTATCCACTTCTTCTGATCAGTTACTTTCGTCATACTTTGGAAGTGCCAACAAAGGTCCATGCTTAGCATCACGCTCTGGCCTCCAGCACTTATGACTTGTGACTAGTGTTGAGCGAATTTGTTCGGCATTTCAAATTCGGGTTCAATGTTATCTGTGTGATAGCATGGCAAATCAGGGATGTTCGTGGGCGGAGCCGATTTTTTGCCGCGAACAAGCCAGAACCCGAATTTGAAATGCCGAACAAATTCGCTCAACACTAGTTGTGACCTCAACCTGCTTGCTGATCCACTCCCCACATTCTAGATAGAGCAAAGTGTCTGCTTCTAAAACATGTTAAAGGTTCCATGTACCCGAACATGCCAACTCACTTGGTTTTACAGGGAGTTACCTGTTTTTGAACCTACCTCACTTGAACGGGTATAGACTTTACCTGCGTGTGGCCGCAGCTCTCAACAGATGACCTAATTAAATAGCTTCATTAGGAAGTGCTGTGATTCAAAACATATAAGATTTTTGGCAAGCTGTTCCCTTGCCCAGCTGCCCTGTACAATGTTCTCAGACGCAGGCAGGTAGTGAAGCAATTTGTGTGTAAGTGCTGATCACTGGTGTCCTGCTGCTTCCACTGGGGAAAAAAGTAGGCTTTCACAAAAGTCATAACTCCTGCTGCCACCACAGAAATTTCTATTGCTGCCATACTGGGATGTTGTCCTGTTAGGATGCCAGGAGACCCAGGCACTAACATGCCTCCTATATAAATCTTCTCACTCTTAGGCCACATTCACACGTTCAGTATTTGATCAGTATTTTACATCAGTATTTGTAAGACAAAACCAGGAGTGGGTGATAAATACAGAAGTGGTGACGTGCTTCTATTATACTTTTCCTCTGATTGTTCCTCTCTTGGTTTTGGCTTACAAATACTGATTAGTGTTGAGCGAACATGCTCGACACTGCTCGGTACTTGCCCGAGCATCACGCTACTCGGGATGTTCGGCGAGCACCGAGCATTTCCGGGTTACTCGGGCGGGAGCTCGGGTCTCCGCCCTGCATGTTTGGCGCTCTTTACAGAGCCAATGAACATGAAGGGATTGCCAGCCAGTCACTGTAATGCCGCAGCCATGTTGTTTGTGGGCGCCGCCATCTTGGACACAGTCGCTCCGGATCAGACAGTGTAGGGACAGCGCTGCTGATTTAGGAAGAGATATATCCTGCAAAATAGTTAGTGTAGGGTCTGTAAAGGCTGCCAGATCAAACAGTCCTTCTCAGGACTAATATCCATCCCAGGTATATCAGGCAGGCAGGCAGGCTGTATAGGAGACGCAGTGGTTATACCAGCAAACGCTGCATTACAGTTCTGTGTGCTGCTCCTGTTGCTGAAATTGCTGGACTTAGCTCCAGGTCCCGGGGGCCAGGAAAAATCCTTTTTTTTTATCTAAATCATCTTTTTTTTTTCATCCTTCACAATGTACAAATACCCATCTTATTAACCTTTTGGTGCCCCCCCCCCCCCAAAAAAAAGTGTGCCTCTGATTTTTCAGACACAAATATATCTGTTGAAAATAGTCTGGTGTAGGCCAGAGAAATAGAAGTGTGGTTTTGCAGTTCTATGGGCCATTTGTATCTAAAAAAACCAGTTTGAGTGTGTCGCTCACTGTTCAGCCGCAAATATATATATATTTTAAAAAGCCTGGTATACACCAGTAAATTATTACTGTGGTTTTGATGTTCCACGGTAAAACATCTCTATTATCCTGTTTTTGGCATTTTTTGCTGTATAAAAATAATAAGTGTCTCCCTGATTTTTCAGACACAAATATATCTGTTGAAAATAGTCTGGTGTAGGCCAGAGAGACAGAAGTGTGCTTTTGCTGTTCCACGGTAAAAAATCTCTATTATCCTGCTTTTTGCATTTTTTGCTGTAAAAAAAAAAAAATAGTGTCTCCCTGATTTTTCAGACACAAATATATCTGTTGAAAATAGTCTGGTGTAGGCCCGAGAAATACAAGTGTGGTTTTGCAGTTCCAAGGTACAAACCTCTGTATTATCCACTTTTGGGCCATTTGTATCTGAAAAAAACAGTTTGAGTGTGTCGCTCACTGTTCAGCCGCAAATATATATATATTTTAAAAAGCCTGGTATACACCAGTAAATTATTACTGTGGTTTTGATGTTCCATGGTAAAACATCTCTATTATCCTGTTTTTGGCATTTTTTGCTGTATAAAAATAATAATAGTGTCTCCCTGATTTTTCAGACACAAATATATCTGTTGAAATTAGTCTGGTGTAGGCCAGAGAGACAGAAGTGTGCTTTTGCTGTTCCACGGTAAAAAAATCTCTATTATCCTGCTTTTTGCATTTTTTGCTGTAAAAAAAAAAAAAATAGTGTCTCCCTGATTTTTCAGACACAAATATATCTGTTGAAGATAGTCTGGTGTAGGCCCGAGAAATACAAGTGTGGTTTTGCAGTTCCACGGTACAAACCTCTGTATTATCCACTTTTGGGCCATTTGTATCTAAAAAAACCAGTTTGAGTGTGTCGCTCACTGTTCAGCCACAAATATATATATATATTTTAAAAAGCCTGGTATACACCAGTAAATTATTACTGTGGTTTTGATGTTCCACGGTAAAACATCTCTATTATCCTGTTTTTGGCATTTTTTGCTGTATAAAAATAATAATAGTGTCTCCCTGATTTTTCAGACACAAATATATCTGTTGAAAATAGTCTGGTGTAGGCCAGAGAGACAGAAGTGTGCTTTTGCTGTTCCACGGTAAAAAATCTCTATTATCCTGCTTTTTGCATTTTTTGCTGTAAAAAAAAAAAAAAATAGTGTCTCCCTTATTTTTCAGACACAAATATATCTGTTGAAAATAGTCTGGTGTAGGCCCGAGAAATACAAGTGTGGTTTTGCAGTTCCACGGTACAAACCTCTGTATTATCCACTTTTGGGCCATTTGTATCTAAAAAAAACAGTTTGAGTGTGTCGCTCACTGTTCAGCCGCAAATATATATATATTTTAAAAAGCCTGGTATACACCAGTAAATTATAACTGTGGTTTGGCTGTTCCACGGTAAAAAATCTCTATTATTCAGGTTTTGGTAGTTTTTTCCGTAAAGAAAAACAGTAGTGTCTCCTGACTGTTGTGACACAAAAATATATCTGTTGAAAATAGTCTTGTGTAGGCCCGACATCCCAGTGTGGTTTCGCAGTTCCACGGGTCAAATCGCTGTACTATCCAGTTTTGGGCCTTTGGTATCTAAAAAAAAAGCAGTTTGAGTGTGTCGCTCACTGTTCAGCCGCAAATATCTCTATTTAAAAAAGTGTGGTATACCCCAGTAAACAATAACTGTGGTTTTCCTCTTCCACGGTTCTAATCTACTCTTTATTACCCTTTTTCCATTGATAGTGCAAGTGTAAGCTATTTTACTTCATTTACAATGGGCAAGGCGCGTGGCAAGGGACGTGGAAGTGGGCGTTCTGGTGATGGTTCGTGCAGAGGACGGGGCCGTGGCCAAGATGAAAAGGTGCCACAACCAACAGCCACATCTTCTCGCTCCCACTTCTTGACCGAATTACTAGGGAAGCACAGAACAACACCAGTATTGAGAACTGATCAGTGTGAACAGGTTATTAATTGGATAGCAGACAATACTTCCAGTTACCTGGGCACCACCACCTCTGGTCTGTCTTCCACACGGTCAACTCTTAGTAGCCGTGAGTCTCGACCGCATACTCCTCCTCACCCTGATGCTCCTTCCTCCCACCATGCCGAGTGTCGTCAGACAGCAAGTGATCCCACACTTGGACACTCTGAAGAGCTGTTCACTGGTCCATTTCCATATTTGGGCCCCTCGCCTGATATGCTTGAAGTGGTGGAAGAGGAGATCCCATGTTGCGATGCCCAAATATTTGAACAGCCACGGCCACAGGAAGTCGACGTTGGCAATCTGTCACAAGAGGTGGACGATGACGAGACACAATTGCCAGGAAGTGAGGAGGAGGATCGTGGTGCGCAAGTGGAAGAGGAGGAGGTGGTGGATGATCTAGTAACTGACCCAACGTGGAAGGAGGACATGCAGAGTGAGGCCAGCAGCACACAGGGGGAGGGAGGCAGAGTACCCCAACAGGCAGGAAGAAGCAGTGTGGTGGCCGCAGACAGAAGGCAGGCAACCGTTCCCCGTAACACCAACACGAGGGACGTTGCCAGTACAAGCGGTAGGTCTTCCAGAGTCTGGAATTTTTTTAAAGACTCTGCTGATAACCCCAAAAAGGCCATATGTTCCACCTGCCATGCCAGCATCAGCAGGGGTGACAAAACTACCAGCCTGACCACCACCAGCATGATCAGGCACATGGCAGCAAAGCACCCGACTTTGTGGGGCGAAACCCAGGGTCCACAACCAGTGTCAGCGGGTGTCACTACTGCTTCTTCCACTGTTGTGCATGCAATAGAACCCCCTGTTGTGTGTGCAAGGCAATCCCCTGTCCATACTGCATGTAAAGATGCCCCCTCCTCTCAGTCTTCACTTGTTATGGCAGTTTCTCAAGAAACAGCATCAACGTCCACGTCCGCGTCCCACCGCAGCGTTCAATTGTCCATATCCCAGACCTTTGAACGAAAGCGGAAATTCGCAGCTAACGCCCCACAGGCCACAGTCCTAAATTCGCACATTTCACGACTGCTTGCATTGGAAATGCTGCCTTTTAGGCTGGTGGAGACGGAATCCTTCCGCAATCTTATGGCGGTGGCCGTCCCTCGGTACTCGGTCCCCAGCCGACACTATTTTGCCCGGTGTGCCATCCCCGCACTACACAAGCACGTGTCCCAAAGAATCTGCCGTGCCCTCAACAACGCAGTTACTGGGAGAGTCCACCTGACAACGGACACGTGGACAAGTGCTTGTGGCCAGGGACGGTACATCTCTCTGACGGCACGCTGGTTAAACATAGTGGAAGCCGGGACCCAGTCGGACCTTGGGACGGAACACATCCTCCCCACACCGAGGATTGCGGGCCCTATGTCAGTCAGAGTTGCCCCCACAGTGTACAGCTCCTGCGCATCCTCCTCCTCCTCATGTTCAGTCTCCATCTCAGATATCACCACATCAGTTACAAGCTGGAAGCATTGCAGTACTGCCTCCGCCAAGCGGCAACAGGCTGTGCTGAAACTCATAAGCTTAGGTGATAAACCTCACACTGCTTGTGAGTTGTGGACAGCTGTGAAAGAGCAGGCAGATCTGTGGCTGAGACCGCTGAACCTACATCCCGGCATGGTCGTGTGTGACAATGGCCGTAACCTGGTGGCGGCTCTGAGGCGAGGTGAGATCACACACGTACCATGCCTGGCTCATGTGCTTAACCTCGTGGTTCAGCGGTTTCTTAAATCGTACCCCGAGTTGCCAGATCTGCTCGTGAAAGTACGCCGCCTGTCAGCTCATTTTCGCAAGTCGGCTACAGCTTCCGCCGCCCTTGCTGTGTTGCAGCAGCGTTTGCAGCTTCCGGCACACCGACTGGTGTGTGATGTCCCCACACATTGGAACTCTATCCTCCACATGTTGCAAAGGATTTGTGAGCAGAAGAGAGCAGTTGTGGAGTACCAGCTGCAACAAGGCCGTCGATATTCAGGTCAGACTCCACACATAAGACCTCAGGAGTGGACCTGGATGTCTGACATATGTACCATCCTGACAAACTTTGAGGAGGCCACCAAGATGGTGAGTGGCGATGACGCCATCATTAGTGTCAGCATCCCACTTGTCTGTCTTTTGCAACGCTCTCTGCAGAGAATTAAAGAGGAGGCATTGCAGCCAGAGTATGATGAGATGGATCAAGAAGCCGTAGCGGGCGATTACACACACCCCAGCCTCATCTCATCCCAACGTGCATTGGGGGACAATGAGGGAGAGGAGGAGGAGGAGGAGGAGGAAGAACAGGAGCTGCTATCATGCGTTGTAGACGGTAGTACCTGTACAAGTGTCATACCGTCGGTTCAGCGTGCGTGGCCTGAGGACAGGGGGGAGGAGGAAGAGGAGGAGGAGGAGGAGAGCATGGTCAGTCGTCATCTTGGTGAGGACACGGAAATCTTGCCCGTTACCAGTCTGGCACGCATGGCTGACTTTAAGTTACGCTGCCTTAACCATGACCCTCGCGTTGTCAAAATGTTGGGTGACAGTCATTACTGGTTGGTGACACTTGTAGACCCCCGCTACAAGGAGAACTTTCACTCTCTTATTCCTGAGGTGGAGAGGTCTACAAAAATGGGGCAATACCAGAAGGCCCTTGCTGCAGAACTCTTAAAAAAATTCCCATCTGAACACGCTAGCGGCAGAGGTCACAGTTCGTTGCCCAACCAAGGCGTACAGGCGAGAGAGATGCAACTCCAATCCAGTAGAGGCAGGGGAACACTGTCAACGTTCTGGGACAGTTTTCTGACACCCGCCCAGCTTACAGGCCCTGAGGCGCGGGGTACTCTCACAAGGAGTGGAAAGTTTCAAAAGATGGTGAGGGAGTACCTTGCCGATCGTACCAGCGTCCTCCGTGATTCCTCTGTGCCTTTTAATTATTGGGTATCCAAGCTGGACACTTGGAATGAACTCGCTCTGTACGCCTTGGAGGTCCTGGCCTGCCCTGCCGCTAGCGTGTTATCGGAGCGTGTTTTTAGTGCCGCTGGGGGAATTATAACTGATAAGAGCACTCGCCTGTCAACTGACAATGCTGACAAGCTGACCCTTATCAAAATGAACAAGGGCTGGATTGGGCCAGACTTCTCATCACCACCAAATGACAGCAGAGTAACATAAAGTCAAATCCACTGTGTTATTTCGGGAGGTGTATTCACATGCACCGCTTCACACCCACACATGGGTATACGCTTCCTGGTTTCGGCTGTTTAATCTTCTTCTCCTTATCCTCAGCCTCCACCAACACTATACCACCAGGGTGCCAGCATTGCAAGTTCCTCCGTCCTAATTTTTGGCAGCTTTTGCTGGGAAAGCATAAGCAAATACCATGGGACACCCACTCCCCAATAATGGGACTTATGTTTGTAATATGCTGTACTGCATGGCTCTTGTAAGGGGCATTGCAAGTTGCTCCATCCTAATTTTTGGCAGCTTTTGCTGGGAAAGCATAAGCAAATACTATGGGAGACCCACTCCCCAATAATGGGACTTATGTTTGTAATATGCTGTACTGCATGGCTCTTGTAAGGGGCATTGCAAGTTGCTCCGTCCTAATTTTTGGCAGCTTTTGCTGGAAAAGCATAAGCAAATACTATGGGAGACCCACTCCCCAATAATGGGACTTATGTTTGTAATATGCTGTACTGCATGGCTCTTGTAAGGGGCATTGCAAGTTGCTCCATCCTAATTTTTGGCAGCTTTTGCTGGGAAAGCATAAGCAAATACTATGGGAGACCCACTCCCCAATAATGGGACTTATGTTTGTAATATGCTGTACTGCATGGCTCTTGTAAGGGGCATTGCAAGTTGCTCCGTCCTAATTTTTGGCAGCTTTTGCTTGGAAGGCATAAGCAAATACTATGGGACACCCACTCCCCAATAATGGGACTTATGTTTGTAATATGCTGTACTGCATGTGACGCGCCCCCTGGGCCGTGTGTACACGTGTGTGGGATACCCGGTGCCGGGTCTCTGGGGTCTGTAGTCTCCGTGGCGGTGACCCGGTCCCGTGGCTCAGGCTGGTCAAACCAATGGCAATCTTTCTTAGGTTTTGAGGTTAATTGTCCGACTGCGCCACCCGTGGATTGTGGTCAGGGAGTACCACCGCTGCGAGGCAGACCGCTGAGGCTGGTGTTGTGTGCGCAGCATAAAATGGGATAACTCCCCTCGGGAGGAGTATAGCCTCAGGGCAGTGAGTGTGGATGATGGGGGTGATGGTGCACGAGCGCAGCAGGAATGACTCAGAGTCTTTGCAGTGCAGTTCAGGGTCTTTACTGATGATTATAAGGTAGACCCTCCCGGGAGTACTGGCTAGCATAAGAGGCCTGGTCAGTCAGTGAGCAAGCAGGAGTTCCCCTGGCCAGGTGGAGTTGTAGGCCTCCCCGTCAGTCTTCACTCTTCCTGGCTACCTTGCTGTAAGCGGGTAGAAGTAGCCCACGTCCCTGAGTGTACCGTGTAGTGCTCACCCGTATGGCTGGTGACTTGGGGCCTTCTGTTAGCCTCCGCTCCACGACGGCAGTGCTGGTCCCTTGCTTGTGACTGAGCCTCCGGGCTTCTATGGCCAGAGGACCTGAAATCCCCTGCCGGCAAGTTTCTGCTGCTGGATATATAAGTCCTCACAGCTTCGGACTCCTGTGTCCGGTTCCTATTGTCTTCTGCCAGGGCGAGCTCTGCTCAGCTTCCAGCCCCTCGTCTTTAGCTCCTAGCTCCTACAGAGCTCCTTGCTGTTACTTTCCCTTGCTCTCACTCTGACTCTGACTGTTCTCTGTTCTCTGACTCACTCAACCCCACCCCAGATCCAGTTTATAAGGGCAGAATTCTCCCCTCCCAGGACTGGGGCAGGAGGATGTTGCATGTTTAAGGGATCCTGACCAGGAAACCTCCCACTTGCTCTCCGACGTAATCTCTATTACTGTGGTGACCAGACCCCTGGGGTGCCACACATGGCTCTTGTAATTGGCATTGCAGTACCTCATAATTTTTGGAAAGCATTCCATTCACTGCTTAGGCCAACAGTGCACAGGAGACCCAGTTGCTATAAATGGAAAAAAAGGTTTAGTTAACGCCCTCTGACCTCCATGTCATTTCCAAGGGGCATTGGAGTGCCTCGAAATTTTTGGTAGGCATTGCACTCACTGTATGCCCTATAACTGTGTAGCCGAACCGCTCCTTTTGTTACAGAAACATATCCTACAAGACATATCTGGTTGACTGGCCTGATATTGATGTGAATGGTCCCTGTTCCTCCTGCTCTTTCTCCTTTGCCACTACCTCATCCATCATTTATCACCTGAAGCTTTGTTTTAACGGGAGTCATAGAACTTGGATAGTAGCAGGAAAACATCCAGCAATCCTCGGAGGAGGTAGGATATGCGCCAAAACGCTGACCTCCTCAGGCCTAGCCGCTACTACATACATGCGCTTGCATTACAACAAAACAAAGCAGATGCTAACTTCTATCATCCTCATCATGCTCCTCACCTTGGCACTCTCAACTCCCCTGATGGAGAAGCCAGGGCCCACCGGAGGAGTCTGATAGTCCGGTGGGCTTGGCCTATGCTGCCCTGAAGCAGGCCAGGCTAAGAAAAGTGTGGGAAAGGTTACCAGTACAAATAGGGGTGGCTGGGGACCGAGTATGGACACCCGGCCACCCCCTGGAGGCTGGGGAGCAAGCGGGGACACCCGGCCACCAGGCGGCTGGGGACTGAGTATGGATACCAGGCCGCCAACACAGCCATGGCGTGGTGGCCAGATTCCGCCTCCACATGCCTAAAAGGCCCAATTTAAAGTGCAAGCAAGCAAGCAGTATGGTATTGCAGCCTGGGGGTGGGTGGGTGGCAGGCTGCATTCTTGCGCTTGCTTTGCAAGGAATGGGAGAGGTACAATTGAACACTGCCCTGGGACAAGGACTTGAATGGGGATAGTTGCAAGTCTGCAACGACAGGTGCAAGGTGGGAGGCATCTTCGCATGTACCATGAACAGGGGTTTGGCATGCACACACTACAGCGGAATAGGCTCTCCTTCCCACTAAATGCACTGGGGAGGGCACAGGTAATGTTTTGGTATACACGCTTAATCTTATGTATAAGGCACACCAGGACAAATAGGGGCGGCTGGGGACTAAGTATGGATACCTCGCGGCCGAAGCAGCCATGAGGTAGTGGCCAGCTTCGGCCTCCTCTAAACTAAAAGGCCCCATTTCAAGTGCAAGCTAGCAGTATGAATTGCAGTCTGGGGGTGGGTGGGTGGCAGGCTGCACACTTACACTTGCATTAAAAGAAAACATAGCAGATGCTAACTTCTGTCATCATCATCATGCTCCTCACCTTGGCACTCTCAACTCCATCGATGGAGAAGTCAGGGCCCACCGGAGGAGTCTGGTTCTCTGGTGGGCTCGTCCAATGCTGCCTAAAGCAGGCCGGGCTAAGAAAAGTGTGTGGGGGGATGTTCCAAGGAGAAATGGGGGCGGCTGGGGACTGTTTATGGACACCCGACTGCCCCCAGGTGGCTGGGGACCGTGTGGACACTCGGCCGCGGGGCGGCTGGGGACTGAGTATGGACACCCGGCTGCCGGGCGGCTGGGGACTGAGTATGGATTCCAGGCCGCCAACACAGCCATGACGTGGTGGTCAGATTCCGCCTCCACATGCCTAAAAGGCCCAATTTCAAGTTCAAGCAAGCAAGCAGTATGGTATTGCAGCCTGGGGGTGGGTGGGTGGCAGGCTGCATACTTGCACTTGTATTGCAAGGAATGGGGGAGGTACAATTGAACACTGCCCTGGGACTAGAACTTGCATGGGGATAGTTGCAAGTCTGCATCTTCTGATGCGGCAAGGATCACTTATGATGGGCACACTTTTAGACAGTGACCTGGGAGTCAGAGATGCTTCCAGGGGTCTTCCCCATGCTGTTCCCATGTCTTTTCAGCACTTTATGCATGTGTCACACAGCACATGGCCAGATAAGGTTGTAAAATGTTAAATTGACATTTCCCGGTGAATGCATTTGTCATAGTTGAAAGCAATACAAAAGTGCAAAAACGCATAAAAAATGCTACTTGTGAACATAGCCGAAGGTGTGGAGGAGTATTTTTGTTTTTGGTAATTTATTTTAACTTATACACAAGTCTTTTCCCTGGAAAGGATGTTCCTTAACATATTTCACAGGAAAAAAGTTTCACTTTCGTTTTATTGTGAGCCTGTAAAAGTGGCTTAATACCTCTGACCACGTTGTTGACAGCAGTGACCTGGGGGTCAGAAATGCTTCCTGGGGCGATCCCCATGCTGTCCCCATGTCATTTGAGCACTGTCACTATCGTTTTGGGCACTTGTTAGGCTTTTAAAAGACTGCCGGGGGTGCCACCGCAAAAATGCTCGAGTCTCCCATAGACTAACATTGGGCTCGTTGCTCGGGTCGAGCACCGGAGTATCACGGCGAGCTCGGCCCGAGCTTCGAGCACCCGAGCATTTTAGTGCTCGCTCAACACTAATACTGATGTAAAATACTGACCAAATACTGACCTTGTGAACATAGTCTTACTGAGTCTCTGAATACACCTCTCTCTGCCTGACAGTTTCATCTTGTGGCTAAAATTCATGGACTCCCAGTGACTTACAGAAAGCAAGAAAGCAAACACTGGTCCCTCATACGTGTCTTCTGTTGATGTGACACTACCTGCTCACAGCCTCACTTGCCTATTTTTTCCATCACGTTGGGGAAGCCCCTGCTTCAGACGAAAAAGACCAGTCCGGTCCTCAGATCAGTGTCCTCTCCCATCCTGACTGGCACCACCATGCCTTGCCCCCAGGGATAAAGGATTGGCCTTAACTTTTTTGATACAGTATTTGCATGTGAAGGTGTCCACTGGCATGAAATCCCCCAGCAGATTTACTGTCTTGTCCATACTTGAGGTACAGTAACTTCTGCCTCATCAGACCCTTAAGCCCCCCTCTCAGATTCTGAGAATAATGCACATGGACTACAATGCTGCCATCCTTTACACATTTAAAATTCTAGTTGAGGTGGATCGTTCTCATGTGGATCCTTTGCAGCTTCCTGACATCCTTTTCATGAACTAGTGACCAAAACTGTAATGCGTGAAGATGAGGCACACATTGTGGCACCCTGCTACAAAAGGTACCACAGGACCCAAAAGGGTGCATGGACGGACTTCTCCACAAGAGGCCCTCATTACAAACAGACACCTCCACCCTTCCACCTCAAACCACCAGAGGGAGCCTGTTAGGGATATATATATGGAGGGTGGAGCCAGGCAGTTCAGTGAGTTGTTCAGTAAGAGAGAGTGTGCTGCCACTGTGAGCAGTTAAGACGCAGCACGTCTGCTGCTGTATTGAGGGCCCCGAGTGTGGCCGGAGGCAAAGAGGAGAGGAGAGAGGAGTTGATGGGGCAGAGGAGCATCATAGGCTCACCCCAAGACACAAACCGGACACCGGGTCCGCGCCTACAGGGTCCTTTATACCCAGTAGGGATCACCGGCATACCAGGAGGACTACAAGTCCCTGGTCAACCTGAAGCTAAACCCTTGACAGGACAAGGAAACACAAAGGCCCCGGCGTCCAGGGATAGTGGTTGCCAGAGAAAGGTCCTACTACCAAGCGACAGGTGAAGGAAAAGCACGACACAGAAGCTAGGCCCAGTTGCAGGCTGGCCAGGAGCTTAGAGAGAAGGAGACACGGACCAGGAGGCCTTATACACGCTCACTGGGGAGAAGTCCTGAAGTGAACCCTTCCTACCGAGTACCCTGGACCGTACCTGACATCCGCACCAGTAAAGGTACTGAAGTGAATCCCCTGTCTCTGTCAGTTACTCCTGCTGTGCCATCTCTCCTGCACTACAAGCCCCAGCATCACCACCATCTGCACCTACACTGCCCCGGAGGCCTGCTCCGCCTGTGGGGAGCAGAAACATCCCAGCTGCCATCCCATCACCCCCGGAGGTCAGCAGCAGCGCCGGTAACTGTTACGGGAAACCACAGGTGGCGTCACGAGACAAACTGTACACTAAAACCCCTTTTAAAAGAGAGACCCAGAGTATGGGCCGGGGAGCCGACTGCCGTGACCTCCTAAACAAGGTAAAAGGCCCGGGTACCAAGTCCCCTATATTCCCCCTGGGTGACACAGCTCTCTTTCCTGGCGTCACGAACAGGATTTCATGCCCGTTGCCACCGGGTACTGTGTGCCGTATTGAACTGTGTTTTAACTGTGGTGAACATCGCCACCATTACCGCGTCGCCGCGCGGGAAGAAGAGGGGCGTAACCGTGGGAACCAGAGAGGCGTGACTGTTGGAAGCGCGCGAAGCTCAAGCCCCGCCTCGCTTTCTGACGCAGCACCACGAAGCGTCAGGTCCTGGAAGGAGACCTTCATCTGTGGAGCTGTGGCCTACCCGAAAAAGAAAGAGAAGGTAGGCTACGGTTTACTAGGGGGGCGCAACCATGGCCGACGACCAGCAAGACGCCGGAGCACCAGTTATCGCTCTTGATGTTCAACTCGCGCCCAGCGCTGCTCAGGCCGGAGCGGCCGCCCCACCAGCAGGGGTCGTGACTCCATTGATACCCATGGCCCTGCCGTACATCCCCGGAGCAAAATGGCTTCCCCAGTATGATGGCAAACCAGACACCCTGTCTGGATTCAAGAGAAAGATATGCGGTGTATTGGACATGTATTCAATGACTGGTAAACAGAGAGCCGCTGTTGTGCTGGGATAATTGACTGGTGCCGCAGAGCGGGAAGTTGAAACCTGGCCAGCCGCAGACCAGGAATCAGTATCCATAATCTTTAGGAGACTGCAAACTGTCTTTGAAAACCACACTGAGACAGATCTCTGGATGAGGTTCTACCACTGTACCCAGAAACCTGAGGACAGTTTCAGGGACTATGCCTGGCACTTACAGGAAGCCCTGTGGGCCCTGAAACAGGTCAGTCCGGCCAGCATACATGGTGAAGACAAAATGCTGACAGAACAGTTCATCCGTGGGTTGAGGTCCCAGGAGGAGAGCAGAACCGTACGGTGGTGGGCCTTAGATCATCCAAATGCCACCTTTGATGCCCTGAAGGACATGGCTATTAAGGGTCTGCAGCCCCTGGAACCATCAGATACTGCTAACCAGCGTTACCACGGTGGGGCCACCCCAGTGCTCGCAGCACCCACTGCTCCTTCATTAACGGTTGAAACAAAAATGCAAACAGTGCCCCTTAGCGAGCTGGACAGCCTGCGCTCTGAAGTGCGTCAGCTAAGTAAAACCCTGGCCACTGTCCTGAGCACCCTGCAGCTACAGACTGAGCCCGAGCCGGAAGGAAGGATCCTACTCGCCTACTGTCCTAAGGATGTCCCCTGGATGAGGAGAAGAAGGAGGACAACGCCACCCCGCAGAAGGACAACGCCACCCCGTGGGAGGATGAACGACCAACGTCGCCCTCCAGGAGACTTCATCTGCTACCATTGCCACAAGGCAGGTCACATCGCGCGGAACTGTCCTTTAAACAGGCAAACCCTGGGGCCAAGGGCCGACACCCAGCAGTAGCTCAATCAGGCCCATCAAGCTGGTACGACCGGTTTGTAGGAGGAAGGCCTTTCCTGTCCATCGTGTTGGACGGCATAGCAACACCTGCATTACTGGACACCGGCTCACAGGTAACCATCATACCTGATGTCCTTTACAAAAGGTACTGGTCCATAGATGAACTCCACCCGCCAGCCCCGAACCTCTCTGTGTATGCCTCTAACGGCCTTTCTCTTAACCTAGTAGGGGTTAAGTACGTGACAGTGAAGGTGGGGAGAGTGGAACTAAAAGACCAAGGACTAATTGTCATAGAATCTAACCCTGGTGATACCAATCCGTATATGATACTTGGTACAAATATTGTTGGTAACTGTTTGGGAGAAGTGTTGTTTTTACTCCAACAGATTGCTGACACTGCCAAATCAGGGCAGAGGAAGGTGCTCCAGAAAGAAATTCAAGCCCTCCTGTACCAGCAACAGGTAAAGCTAACAGGTGGTGAGATTGGTAATGTACGGGTGACAGACCCGATACCCATTGTGATTCCCCCAATGAGTGAAATGCTGATTTGATGTAGGGCAGCAATAGGTCTCAAGGGACAGAACTACCAGGCGGTAGTGGTTCCCATCAGTTCAGAACACAGACCTACACTCCTAACTGCTAGAGGGGTAGTTGATGTACATAATGGAAGGGTACCTGTACGTCTCCTAAATTGTGGGGAGGAGGAAGTTAAATTGCCACAATATGCCACTGTTGCCCGACTGTATACTGTGAATGATGATGCCATACACACAGTGGAATCCTTGACCCCACCAGACACAGTGGAGGACAATGACTCCGAAGCTCAGCTGGAGGATTGGTGTCAACAGCTCCATGTTGGAACTGACGCCACTCCTGTCCATCAAAAACACGGTGTCTACAGAGTGGTTCAGGAATATGAACAAGTGTTTAGTAAACACCCACTTGATTTTGGAAGGGTTAATGGGGTACAACACCACATACCCACCGGTAACCATCCACCCATTAAGGAGCGTTACAGACAAGTACCACCAGCACATTACCAAAAAGCCAAGGAAATGTTGCATGATATGAAAAAGGCAGGGGTAATAAGGGATAGCTGTAGCCCCTAGGCAGCTCCCCTGGTCCTGGTCAGAAAGAAGGACAGTAGCATGATGTGTGTAGATTATAGACAAATTAATCAAATAACACATAAAGATGCATACCCTTTGCCCCGTATAGAGGAATCCCTGGCTGCACTAAAATCTGCCAATTACTTCTCTACATTGGATCTCACTAGCGGGTACTGGCAAGTCTCTGTTGCTGAGGAAGACCAGGAGAAAACAGCCTTCACCACCCCGATGGGATTATGCAAGTTCAACAGTATGCCGATTGGGCTCTGCAACGCCCCCGGAACGTTCCAGAGGCTGATTGAGTGTTGCTTAGGACACCGGAAGTTTGAGACAGTGCTGCTGTACCTGGGTGACGTTATCGTGTACTCGAGGACGTATGAAGACCATCTGAAGCACCTGGCGGAGGTATTTGAAGCATTGTCCCGGTATGGGATGAAACTAAAACCTTCTAAGTGCCACCTGCTCAAGCAGAAGGTTCAGTATCTGGGACACGTAGTCAGCTCAGAGGGAGTAGCACAAGACCCGGAGAAGGTCACTGCCAGCCAGAAGTGGCCTGAACCGAGAAGCATCAAAGAAGTACGGCAATTCCTGGGACTGGTCGGGTGCTACAGGAGGTTCATAAAGGACTATACCAAAAAGGTAGCACCTCTACAAGATCTCCTGGTAGGACAGTCAAAAAGAGGAAAAAGTCCCCCATTTCAGTGGGGCAAGGAGCAGACTGAGTCCTTTGCATCAATGAAGGAAGTCCTAACCGGTGAAGAAATCCTGGCTTACCCTGACTACAGCCAGCCTTTCCTGTTGTACACCGACGCCAGCAACGAGGGACTGGGAGCTGTGTTGTCCCAGAAGCAAAACGGCAGAGAAAAGGTAATTGCGTATGCCAGCAGGAAGCTTCGCCCTACTGAGAGGAACCCGGAGAATTACAGTTCCTTCAAGCTGGAGTTCCTGGCCTTGGTCTGGGCTATCACTGAAAGATTCAAGCATTACCTAGCCTCAACTAAGTTCACAACTTTTACCGACAATAATCCCTTGACACACCTGGAGACAGCCAGGTTGGGAGCCATGGAACAGCGTTGGGTGGCCAGACTGTCGAGTTATCAGTTCACATTCAAGTACCGGGCAGGTCACAAGAATACCAATGCTGATGCCTTGTCAAGGATGCCCCACCAGTCGGACACCGAGGATGAAGTGGACGATCTTGAAGAAATTGAACTACCTGCTTTCCACAGAAATGGAATGGTCCACGAGCAGCAAGCCTCCAGAAGATGTCATGGTAGGATGCCGAACCCTCTACCTCATCACAGCTGGAAGGAGACCCAGGACAGTGACCCGGTTGTCAGCCTCATCAAAAGACTGATAACCCAAGAAGGTTCTCACCTGGAGAAGAATGCTCCCCTACAAGCCAAACACCTGTGGAATGAGAGAAGCCGGCTGTTCATCTACAGAGAGAAGCTGTGCAGAAGGTATGTCAACCCCAAGACCCATGAAATGATGTGGCAGATTGTTGTACCCAGGACGGATATCCAGATGGTGTTAGAGGCCTACCACGACCAAGCAGGTCACTTTGGTTGGAAGAAACTGGAAACCCTGCTGAAGGACAGATTCTATTGGGTTGAGATGCGGAGTTCCATAGAAAGGTGGTGCCGGAAATGTGGGCCCTGTAGCCTTAGAAGAAAAGACTACGGCAGCCGGAAAGCACCCTTGCAGTCCATCAAGACAACCCAGCCCCTGGAGATTGTCACTCTGGATCACGTCAAATTGTCGCCCAGCAGATCAGGCTATTCCTATGCCCTGACCATGGTAGATCACTATTCCCGGTTCCTGGTGGTAGCCCCTGTCAAGGATCTGACAGCAGAAACTGCAGCAAGAACGTTTCAAGCCTACTTCTGCAGACCCCATGGATATCCGGACAAGGTGCTAACAGATCAAGGCCCTGCTTTTGAAGCTGAGCTATTTAAGGAATTCTGCCACCTGTATGGATGCAAGAAGATCGGGACTACGCCTTATCATCCGCAAACCAACGGTATGTGCGAGAAAATGAACAACATTGTTATAGACCTGTTGAAAACCCTGCCTTTGGAAGAAAGGAACCAGTGGCCAGAAAAACTACCTGACCTAGTGGACCTGTATAACCACATACCCGTGAGTTCTACAAATTGTACCCCAGTGTACCTTATGAGAGCAATACCTGGAAAGTTGCCCATGGACCTGGAGCTCGGAGTGGTAGAACCTGCTGCAGATACGTCCACTGAAGATTGGGACACAAGTCGGCAAGAGCAGTACAGGAAGGTACAGGCCTGTGTCGAAGACAGTTTGAACAAGGTGAAGGAAAGACAGGAAGAGCAGTATAACAAACATGCACCAGCAGAACCCTTGGCACCTGGAGAAATAGTGCTAAAGCGGAAAAGAAGAGGTCACAAGCTCAATGACGAGTGGGAAAGGGAGCCCTACACCGTGCTAAACTCCAGATTTGACAACAGTAAAACCTGCCTGATCAGCAAGGATGGAGGTAAAACAACCGCAACAGTCTCAAGAGACCACTTGAAAGTGTGCCCAGGTCTACTGAAGACGCAGGAGGAAGAAGCACCTCTTGTAATACCGGAGAAACCCAAGGAAGATGTGCTTCACACAGTTCTACGAGATTTCCCTGCGGACTGGCCTCAACTTGATGGAGCAGTTATTATACCAGTAATACACTTCTATCAACCAGAAGAAGAACCTGTGAGCGCCCTAGAGGAACCTGCTCAGGAACAGGAAGAGTCCCCAGTAAGAGGAGGATCACCCGTTGAGGCAGAGCCTGAAGGCCCAGTGTACAGTGCACTTGCCAGTCCTATAGAGAGATTGAGGCAGTTTTATAATCTACCAGCACGTACACCTGATCGGTTAATAGAGAGTGCATGCACAGACACCAGTAACACCCCAGTGCTACAAAGGTCCACACACAGCACACAAGGCCAAATCCCTGACAGGTATAGGGAATAAGTACAAAGTGCCTACATTGTAAATAGTTACCCAGTTGGGTATTGCCTATTGTTTATTGTGTAAACTGAAAATAATGTGCTCATTTAGTTACCCGTAAGGGTATAAAGACTTGTAGGCTGAGGACTGTCCTTGTAAATAGTTGCACTAATCATAAGTGCCCCCTTATTTGACCACTGAACAAAAACCCGTTTGGCGTGGCCGAAGACGTGGTCCAACACCTGGATCACTTATGCCCTGTAGCCACGCCCAGGGCCTACGTTGAGGGTTTTCAGGCGGGTCCCTCATGTTACTCATTTTACACTCTCATCGGTGAAATGGACACCTGGTTACAGGCCTTACTGTAACTTCATTATTGTTATTGTTATTATAATTATTGTTATTGTTGTAACCTGTTAAAAAATGCTTCAGTCCAGGAGTACTCTATTGTACTAGGGGGGAATGTGGCACCCTGCTACAACAGGTACCACAGTACCCAAAAGGATGCATGGACGGACTTCTCCACAAGAGCCCCTCATTACAAACAAACACCTCCACCCTTCCACCTCAAACCACCAGAGGGAGCCTGTTAGGGATATATATATGGAGGGTGGAGCCAGGCAGTTCAGTGAGTTGTTCAGTGAGAGAGAGTGTGCTGCAACTGAAAGCAGTGAACGTCTGCTGCTGTATTGAGGGCCCTGAGTGTGGCCGAAGGCAAAGAGGAGAGGAGAGAGGAGTTGATGGGGCAGAGGAGCATCATAGGCTGACCGCAAGACACAAACTGGACACCGGGTCTGCGCCTACAGGGTCCTTTATACCCAGCAGGGATCACCGGCATACCAGAAGGACTACAAGTCCCTGGTCGACCTGAAGCTAAACCCTTGACAGGACTAGGAACCACAAAGGCCCCGGCGTCCAGGGATAGTGGATGCCAGAGAAAGGTCCTACTACCAAGCGACAGGTGAAGGAAAAGCACGACACAGAAGCTAGGCCCAGTTGCAGGCTGGCCAGGAGCTTAGAGAGAGGGAGACACAGACCAGGAGGCCTTATACCCGCTCACTGGGGAGAAGTCCTGAAGTGAACCCTTCCTACCGAGTACCCTGGACCGTACCTGACATCCGCACAAGTAAAGGTACTGAAGTGAATCCCCTGTCTCTGTCAGTTACTCCTGCTGCGCCATCTCTTCTGCACTACAAGCCCCAGCATCACCACCATCTGCACCTACACTGCCCCGGGGGCCCGCTCCGCCTGTGGGGAGCAGAAACATCCCAGCTGTCATCCCATCACCCCCGGAGGTCGGCAGCAGCGCTGGTAACCGTTACCGGAAACCACAGGTGGCGTCACGAGACAAACTGTACACTAAAACCCCTTTTAAAAGAGAGACCCAGAGTACGGGCCCGGGAGCCGACTGCCATGACCTCCTAAACAAGGTAAAAGGCCCGGGTACCGAGTCCCCTATATTCCCCTGGGTGACACAACATCATTATCTTCTATTCTGCAAGATGTGCTACTTCAATTAATATCTTTTGGCTTTCCACGCAGTTGACTAGCATAAAGTGCTTTAATTTAATTTAACAATATTTGCAAACAAAAATCCTGCTCCACGGAACGGTGTGCATATTTTTATCCCCAAAATATCCCTTTAATAATCAATATATGTGATTTTACATTGTTTCTAAACTTGTTTTGCCAAAGAAATTACATTTTGCAATTAAGACACAGATAATACATATATCTAGTTAAATCAAAAACGGATTGAGACACAATTCCAAATTGTGCTATCCTTCCCAGTAATTCCTAGCTATGCCCATGACTGCATCACTAACAAGCCATCTGCTACTATCTACATAATGACTGAGGATTCTTAAGCAGTTTGCACCGATATTACCTGGATTTTCTGTAATGGGATCTAGGTTTGTTCTGACGAGCAGCAGACCTATGACTATCTACTGATCTTCAAACAATTCTTCATTTGGTCACGTTGCCCCTTTATATCTGTCACATTTTAGTTTCCAGTCATTATTGTTTATGTTTATTTTTGACTTTTGACGTACTTAAGCTGTCAGTAACAGCTACAGTCATGGCCAAAAGTTTTGAGAATGACACCAAAATTATATTTTCACATGATCTGCTGGCCTCTGGTTTTTATTAGTGTTTGTCTGATGTTTATATCACATACAGAAATATAATTGCAATCATATTATGAGTACCAATAGGTTATATTGACAGTTAGAATGAGTTAATGCAGCAAGTCAATATTTGCAGTGTTGCCCCTTCTTCTTCAAGACCTCTGTAATTCTCCCTGGCATGCTCTCAATCAACCTTTGGACCAAATCCTGACTGATAGCAGTCCATTCTTGCATAATCAATGCTTGCATTTTGCCAGAATTTGTTGGTTTTTGTTTGTCCACCCGTCTCTTGATGATTGACCACAAGTTCTCAATGGGATTAAGATCTGGGGAGTTTCCAGGCCATGGACCCAAAATCTCTATGTTTTGTTCCATGAGCCATTTTGTTATCACCTTTGCTTTATGGCAAGGTGCTCCATCATGCTGGAAAAGGCATTTTTGGGCGCCAAACTGCTCTTGGACGGTTGGGAGAAGTTGCTCTTGGAGGACATTCTGGTACCATTCTTTATTCATGGCTGTGTTTTTAGGCAAGACTGTGAGTGAGCCGATTCCCTTGGCTGAGAAGCAACCCCACACATGAATGGTTTCAGGATGCTTTACAGTTGGCATGAGACAAGACTGGTGGTAGCGCTCACCTCTTCTTCTCCGAATAAGCTGTTTTCCAGATGTCCCAAACAATCGAAAAGGGGATTCATCAGAGAAAATGACTTTGCCCCAGTCCTCAGCAGTCCACTCCCTGTACCTTTTGCAGAATATCAGTCGGTCCCTGATGTTTTTTTTGGAGAGAAGTGACTTCTTTGCTGCCCTCCTTGAAACCAGCCCTTGCTCAAAGAGTCTCCGCCTCACAGTGCGTGCAGAAGCACTCACACCAGCCTGCTGCCATTCCAGAGCAAGCTCTGCACTGCTGGTAGTCCGATCCCGCAGCTGAAACAGTTTTAAGATACGGTCCTGGCGCTTGCTTGTCTTTCTTGGGCGCCCTGGAGCCTTTTGACCACAATGGAAGCTTTCTCCTTGAAGTTCTTGATGATGCGATAGATTGTTGACTGAGGTGCAATCTTTGTAGCTGCGATACTCTTCCCTGTTAGGCCATTTTTGTGCAGTGCAATGATGGCTGCACGTGTTTCTTTAGAGATAACCATGGTTAACTGAAGAGAAACAATGATACCAAGAACCAGCCTCCTTTTAAAGTGTCCAGTGATGTCATTCTTACTTAATCATGACTGATTGATCGCCAGCCCTGTCCTCATCAACACCCACACCTGTGTTAATGGATCAATCACTAAAACGATGTTAGCTGCTCCTTGTAAGGCAGGACTGCAATGATGTTGAAATGTGTTTTGGGGGTTAAAGTTCATTTTCTGGGCAAATATTGACTTTGCAAGTACAGTAATTGCTGTTAAGCTGATCACTCTTTGACATTCAGGAGTATATGCAAATTGCCATTACAAAAAATGAAGCAGTAAACTTTGGAAAAATTACTATTTGTCTCATTCTCAATACTTTTGGTCATGACTGTATATTCAGCAGGATTTTTTTTGTACCTATTTCTGGGACATTTGAGTGACAATCACTAGGGTCACCTTTATGGTTCCTACATGGGTTGTCACAAAGTTTTTTTAGACTCTGATTGACAAATGAGCCTAATTATACAACAAAACATTTTGTTTCTATTGCAAATATAACTATATACCTGCGAAATGTATAGTTTTCTAGTTGCTTCCAAAAAAAACCTTATGTAACTGCATGATAGCTAAATAGGATTTATGCTATGAAAATGACACTTTCTGATGATGACTTTTTAACTTGTGCTGTGTGCACAGCAGGCAGGATCAGCAGTCATCTCATTATCATCAGAGATTAATATTCTATTTTAAATTCTATTATGAAGCTGCAGACAGATAGCACAGGCTCACATCACTGAATAGGCAATTGTGGGGCTCATCTTCTCCTACCTACTCCCTATTGTTGCATAGTGACCACCTCACATGATAAAGATCAGGCTGAGATCCACACTTCGATTAGTGTTATATATTTGCCTGGCCACGCTGCTGGAGTGGTGTTGATATACTACTTGAGGAGATGGTGCGGATATCATCGTGTAGCATGTTTGTCACTATTTAAGAAGAGTGTTCTCTACTGCTTGGTGGCGCACACACTATAACCCCCAAAGCTCCTCCTGCTTGGCAGTGTGTTTGCCACCTATCTGTAGCAATATAGTAATATGTATTGCAGGGATTCACGCTCTCAGGTAGGCATTAGGCAGCATTCACACAGGCAATGTGATTTGGTCCAAAAATGTACAGTTTTATTGTTTTCGTAAAACTCCTAGCAATTCAAAGCCAAAACAGCCTCTTCTGGGCACAAAGCTTTCACAGCAAATAAACCGTTCATTCACATATATGCCAGTGCGGGCTCACCCGAACAGATTACAGTCCTCTCTCTCTCAGATATGACAAGGTGATATATACAGTCCATTCTCCCAGAGCAAACTTTACACACAGAACAGGTACAGTGCTAACAGTTTCAATATCACCTTCAGACTGAACCGGAAGCGCTTGTTCGCAGTTATTTTGGCTAAAGGTTGTGCAACCAAGTATTAGGCTGAGGGTGCCAATACTTTTGTCTGGCCCATTTTTGGAGTTTTGTGTGAAATGATCAATGATTTGATTTTTGCTTCATTCTCTTTTGTGTTTTTTCCTTGCAAGCAAATTAAATGAAGATAATAATACCAAAGAATTTGTGATTGCAATCATTTTCAGGAAGAAACTGAGTATTATCTGACAGAATTGCAGGGGTGCCAACACTTTTGGCCACCACTGTACATACATATATGTAAAGTATATACTGCTTAGCGTACATCCCCTTTGAAAACTAAGATTTTAATCAATATCTAACAAAATACAAGGACAGTTCCCAAATTGAAAAAAAACTGAGTTTCATGAAACATTTTTATAACCCATACCATGAGAGTAAGGTTAATAACTGGGACTTATGTTTGTAATATGCTGTACTGCATGGCTCTTGTAAGGGGCATTGCAAGTTGCTCCATCCTAATTTTTGGCAGCTTTTGCTGGGAAAGCATAAGCAAATACTATGGGAGACCCACTCCCCAATAATGGGACTTATGTTTGTAATATGCTGTACTGCATGGCTCTTGTAAGGGGCATTGCAAGTTGCTCCGTCCTAATTTTTGGCAGCTTTTGCTGGGAAAGCATAAGCAAATACTATGGGAGACCCACTACCCAATAATGAGACTTATGTTTGTAATATGCTGTACTGCATGGCTCTTGTAAGGGGCATTGCAAGTTGCTCCGTCCTAATTTTTGGCAGCTTTTGCTGGGAAAGCATAAGCAAATACTATGGGAGACCCACTCCCCAATAATGGGACTTATGTTTGTAATATGCTGTACTGCATGGCTCTTGTAAGGGGCATTGCAAGTTGCTCCGTCCTAATTTTTGGCAGCTTTTGCTTGGAAGGCATAAGCAAATACTATGGGACACCCACTCCCCAATAATGGGACTTATGTTTGTAATATGCTGTACTGCATGTGACGCGCCCCCTGGGCCGTGTGTACACGTGTGTGGGATACCCGGTGCCGGGTCTCTGGGGTCTGTAGTCTCCGTGGCAGTGACCCGGTCCCGTGGCTCAGGCTGGTCAAACCAGTGGCAATCTTTCTTAGGTTTTGAGGTTAATTGTCCGACTGCGCCACCCGTGGATTGTGGTCAGGGAGTACCACCGCTGCGAGGCAGACCGCTGAGGCTGGTGTTGTGTGCGCAGCATGAAATGGGATAACTCCCCTCGGGAGGAGTATAGCCTCAGGGCAGTGAGTGTGGATGATGGGGGTGATGGTGCACGAGCGCAGCAGGAATGACTCAGAGTCTTTGCAGTGCAGTTCAGGGTCTTTACTGATGATTATAAGGTAGACCCTCCCGGGAGTACTGGCTAGCATAAGAGGCCTGGTCAGTCAGTGAGCAAGCAGGAGTTCCCCTGGCCAGGTGGAGTTGTAGGCCTCCCCGTCAGTCTTCACTCTTCCTGGCTACCTTGCTGTAAGCGGGTAGAAGTAGCCCACGTCCCTGAGTGTACCGTGTAGTGCTCACCCGTATGGCTGGTGACTTGGGGCCTTCTGTTAGCCTCCGCTCCACGACGGCAGTGCTGGTCCCTTGCTTGTGACTGAGCCTCCGGGCTTCTATGGCCAAAGGACCTGAAATACCCTGCCGGCAAGTTTCTGCTGCTGGATATATAAGTCCTCACAGCTTCGGACTCCTGTGTCCGGTTCCTATTGTCTTCTGCCAGGGCGAGCTCTGCTCAGCTTCCAGCCCCTCGTCTTTAGCTCCTAGCTCCTACAGAGCTCCTTGCTGTTACTTTCCCTTGCTCTCACTCTGACTCTGACTGTTCTCTGCTCTCTGACTCACTCAACCCCACCCCAGATCCAGTTTATAAGGGCAGAATTCTCCCCTCCCAGGACTGGGGCAGGAGGATGTTGCATGTTTAAGGGATCCTGACCAGGAAACCTCCCACTTGCTCTCCGACGTAATCTCTATTACTGTGGTGACCAGACCCCTGGGGTGCCACACATGGCTCTTGTAATTGGCATTGCAGTACCTCATAATTTTTGGAAAGCATTCCATTCACTGCTTAGGCCAACAGTGCACAGGAGACCCAGTTGCTATAAATGGAAAAAAAGGTTTAGTTAACGCCCTCTGACCTCCATGTCATTTCCAAGGGGCATTGGAGTGCCTCGAAATTTTTGGTAGGCATTGCACTCACTGTATGCCCTATAACTGTGTAGCCGAACCGCTCCTTTTGTTATAGAAACATATCCTACAAGACATATCTGGTTGACTGGCCTGATATTGATGTGAATGGTCCCTGTTCCTCCTGCTCTTTCTCCTTTGCCACTACCTCATCCATCATTTATCACCTGAAGCTTTGTTTTAACGGGAGTCATAGAACTTGGATAGTAGCAGGAAAACATCCAGCAATCCTCGGAGGAGGTAGGATATGCGCCAAAACGCTGACCTCCTCAGGCCTAGCCGCTACTACATACATGCGCTTGCATTACAACAAAACAAAGCAGATGCTAACTTCTATCATCCTCATCATGCTCCTCACCTTGGCACTCTCAACTCCCTGATGGAGAAGCCAGGGCCCACCGGAGGAGTCTGATAGTCCGGTGGGCTTGGCCAATGCTGCCCTGAAGCAGGCCAGGCTAAGAAAAGTGTGGGAAAGGTTACCGGTACAAATAGGGGTGGCTGGGGACCGAGTATGGACACCCGGCCACCCCCTGGAGGCTGGGGAGCAAGCGGGGACACCCGGCCACCAGGCGGCTGGGGACTGAGTATGGATACCAGGCCGCCAACACAGCCATGGCGTGGAGGCCAGATTCCGCCTCCACATGCCTAAAAGGCCCAATTTAAAGTGCAAGCAAGCAAGCAGTATGGTATTGCAGCCTGGGGGTGGGTGGGTGGCAGGCTGCATTCTTGCGCTTGCTTTGCAAGGAATGGGAGAGGTACAATTGAACACTGCCCTGGGACAAGGACTTGAATGGGGATAGTTGCAAGTCTGCAACGACAGGTGCAAGGTGGGAGGCATCTTCGCATGTACCATGAACAGGGGTTTGGCATGCACACACTACAGCGGAATAGGCTCTCCTTCCCACTAAATGCACTGGGGAGGGCACAGGTAATGTTTTGGTATACACGCTTAATCTTATGTATAAGGCACACCAGGACAAATAGGGGCGGCTGGGGACTAAGTATGGATACCTCGCGGCCGAAGCAGCCATGAGGTAGTGGCCAGCTTCGGCCTCCTCTAAACTAAAAGGCCCCATTTCAAGTGCAAGCTAGCAGTATGAATTGCAGTCTGGGGGTGGGTGGGTGGCAGGCTGCACACTTACACTTGCATTAAAAGAAAACATAGCAGATGCTAACTTCTGTCATCATCATCATGCTCCTCACCTTGGCACTCTCAACTCCATCGATGGAGAAGTCAGGGCCCACTGGAGGAGTCTGGTTCTCTGGTGGGCTCGTCCAATGCTGCCTAAAGCAGGCCGGGCTAAGAAAAGTGTGTGGGGGGATGTTCCAAGGAGAAATGGGGGCGGCTGGGGACTGTTTATGGACACCCGACTGCCCCCAGGCGGCTGGGGACCGTGTGGACACTCGGCCGCGGGGCGGCTGGGGACTGAGTATGGACACCCGGCTGCCGGGCGGCTGGGGACTGAGTATGGATTCCAGGCCGCCAACACAGCCATGACGTGATGGCCAGATTCCGCCTCCACATGCCTAAAAGGCCCAATTTCAAGTTCAAGCAAGCAAGCAGTATGGTATTGCAGCCTGGGGGTGGGTGGGTGGCAGGCTGCATACTTGCACTTGTATTGCAAGGAATGGGGGAGGTACAATTGAACACTGCCCTGGGACTAGAACTTGCATGGGGATAGTTGCAAGTCTGCATCTTCTGATGCGGCAAGGATCACTTATGATGGGCACACTTTTAGACAGTGACCTGGGAGTCAGAGATGCTTCCAGGGGTCTTCCCCATGCTGTTCCCATGTCTTTTCAGCACTTTATGCATGTGTCACACAGCACATGGCCAGATAAGGTTGTAAAATGTTAAATTGACATTTCCCGGTGAATGCATTTGTCATAGTTGAAAGCAATACAAAAGTGCAAAAACGCATAAAAAATGCTACTTGTGAACATAGCCGAAGGTGTGGAGGAGTATTTTTGTTTTTGGTAATTTATTTTAACTTATACACAAGTCTTTTCCCTGGAAAGGATGTTCCTTAACATATTTCACAGGAAAAAAGTTTCACTTTCGTTTTATTGTGAGCCTGTAAAAGTGGCTTAATACTTCTGACCACGTTGTTGACAGCAGTGACCTGGGGGTCAGAAATGCTTCCTGGTGCGATCCCCATGCTGTCCCCATGTCATTTGAGCACTGTCACTATCGTTTTGGGCACTTGTTAGGCTTTTAAAAGACTGCCGGGGGTGCCACCGCAAAAATGCTCGAGTCTCCCATAGACTAACATTGGGCTCGTTGCTCGGGTCGAGCACCGGAGTATCACGGCGAGCTCGGCCCGAGCTTCGAGCACCCGAGCATTTTAGTGCTCGCTCAACACTAATACTGATGTAAAATACTGACCAAATACTGACCTTGTGAACATAGTCTTACTGAGTCTCTGAATACACCTCTCTCTGCCTGACAGTTTCATCTTGTGGCTAAAATTCATGGACTCCCAGTGACTTACAGAAAGCAAGAAAGCAAACACTGGTCCCTCATACGTGTCTTCTGTTGATGTGACACTACCTGCTCACAGCCTCACTTGCCTATTTTTTCCATCACGTTGGGGAAGCCCCTGCTTCAGACGAAAAAGACCAGTCCGGTCCTCAGATCAGTGTCCTCTCCCATCCTGACTGGCACCACCATGCCTTGCCCCCAGGGATAAAGGATTGGCCTTAACTTTTTTGATACAGTATTTGCATGTGAAGGTGTCCACTGGCATGAAATCCCCCAGCAGATTTACTGTCTTGTCCATACTTGAGGTACAGTAACTTCTGCCTCATCAGACCCTTAAGCCCCCCTCTCAGATTCTGAGAATAATGCACATGGACTACAATGCTGCCATCCTTTACACATTTAAAATTCTAGTTGAGGTGGATCGTTCTCATGTGGATCCTTTGCAGCTTCCTGACATCCTTTTCATGAACTAGTGACCAAAACTGTAATGCGTGAAGATGAGGCACACATTGTGGCACCCTGCTACAAAAGGTACCACAGGACCCAAAAGGGTGCATGGACGGACTTCTCCACAAGAGGCCCTCATTACAAACAGACACCTCCACCCTTCCACCTCAAACCACCAGAGGGAGCCTGTTAGGGATATATATATGGAGGGTGGAGCCAGGCAGTTCAGTGAGTTGTTCAGTGAGAGAGAGTGTGCTGCCACTGTGAGCAGTTAAGACGCAGCACGTCTGCTGCTGTATTGAGGGCCCCGAGTGTGGCCGGAGGCAAAGAGGAGAGGAGAGAGGAGTTGAGGGGGCAGAGGAGCATCATAGGCTCACCCCAAGACACAAACCGGACACCGGGTCCGCGCCTACAGGGTCCTTTATACCCAGTAGGGATCACCGGCATACCAGGAGGACTACAAGTCCCTGGTCAACCTGAAGCTAAACCCTTGACAGGACAAGGAAACACAAAGGCCCCGGCGTTCAGGGATAGTGGTTGCCAGAGAAAGGTCCTACTACCAAGCGACAGGTGAAGGAAAAGCACGACACAGAAGCTAGGCCCAGTTGCAGGCTGGCCAGGAGCTTAGAGAGAAGGAGACACGGACCAGGAGGCCTTATACCCGCTCACTGGGGAGAAGTCCTGAAGTGAACCCTTCCTACCGAGTACCCTGGACCGTACCTGACATCCGCACCAGTAAAGGTACTGAAGTGAATCCCCTGTCTCTGTCAGTTACTCCTGCTGCGCCATCTCCTGCACTACAAGCCCCAGCATCACCACCATCTGCACCTACACTGCCCCGGGGGCCTGCTCCGCCTGTGGGGAGCAGAATCATCCCAGCTGCCATCCCATCACCCCCGGAGGTCAGCAGCAGCGCCGGTAACTGTTACGGGAAACCACAGGTGGCGTCACGAGACAAACTGTACACTAAAACCCCTTTTAAAAGAGAGACCCAGAGTATGGGCCGGGGAGCCGACTGCCGTGACCTCCTAAACAAGGTAAAAGGCCCGGGTACCAAGTCCCCTATATTCCCCCTGGGTGACACAGCTCTCTTTCCTGGCGTCACGAACAGGATTTCATGCCCGTTGCCACCGGGTACTGTGTGCCGTATTGAACTGTGTTTTAACTGTGGTGAACATCGCCACCATTACCGCGTCGCCGCGCGGGAAGAAGAGGGGCGTAACCGTGGGAACCAGAGAGGCGTGACTGTTGGAAGCGCGCGAAGCTCAAGCCCCGCCTCGCTTTCTGACGCAGCACCACGAAGCGTCAGGTCCTGGAAGGAGACCTTCATCTGTGGAGCTGTGGCCTACCCGAAAAAGAAAGAGAAGGTAGGCTACGGTTTACTAGGGGGGCGCAACCATGGCCGACGACCAGCAAGACGCCGGAGCACCAGTTATCGCTCTTGATGTTCAACTCGCGCCCAGCACTGCTCCGGCCGGAGCGGCCACCCCACCAGCAGGGGTCGTGACTCCATTGATACCCATGGCCCTGCCGTACATCCCCGGAGCAAACTGGCTTCCCCAGTATGATGGCAAACCAGACACCCTGTCTGGATTCAAGAGAAAGATATGCGGTGTATTGGACATGTATTCAATGACTGGTAAACAGAGAGCCGCTGTTGTGCTGGGATAATTGACTGGTGCCGCAGAGCGGGAAGTTGAAACCTGGCCAGCCGCAGACCAGGAATCAGTATCCATAATCTTTAGGAGACTGCAAACTGTCTTTGAAAACCACACTGAGACAGATCTCTGGATGAGGTTCTACCACTGTACCCAGAAACCTGAGGACAGTTTCAGGGACTATGCCTGGCACTTACAGGAAGCCCTGTGGGCCCTGAAACAGGTTAGTCCGGCCAGCATACATGGTGAAGACAAAATGCTGACAGAACAGTTCATCCGTGGGTTGAGGTCCCAGGAGGAGAGCAGAACCGTACGGTGGTGGGCCTTAGATCATCCAAATGCCACCTTTGATGCCCTGAAGGACATGGCTATTAAGGGTCTGCAGCCCCTGGAACCATCAGATACTGCTAACCAGCGTTACCACGGTGGGGCCACCCCAGTGCTCGCAGCACCCACTGCTCCTTCATTAACGGTTGAAACAAAAATGCAAACAGTGCCCCCTAGCGAGCTGGACAGCCTGCGCTCTGAAGTGCGTCAGCTAAGTAAAACCCTGGCCACTGTCCTGAGCACCCTGCAGCTACAGACTGAGCCCGAGCCGGAAGGAAGGATCCTACTCGCCTACTGTCCTAAGGATGTCCCCTGGATGAGGAGAAGAAGGAGGACAACGCCACCCCGTAGAAGGACAACGCCACCCCGTGGGAGGATGAACGACCAACGTCGCCCTCCAGGAGACTTCATCTGCTACCATTGCCACAAGGCAGGTCACACCGCGCGGAACTGTCCTTTAAACAGGAAAACCCTGGGGCCAAGGGCCGACACCCAGGAGTAGCTCAATCAGGCCCATCAAGCTGGTACGACCGGTTTGTAGGAGGAAGGCCTTTCCTGTCCATCGTGTTGGACGGCATAGCAACACCTGCATTACTGGACACCGGCTCACAGGTAACCATCATACCTGATGTCCTTTACAAAAGGTACTGGTCCATAGATGAACTCCACCCGCCAGCCCCGAACCTTTCTGTGTATGCCTCTAACGGCCTTTCTCTTAACCTAGTAGGGGTTAAGTACGTGACAGTGAAGGTGGGGAGAGTGGAACTAAAAGACCAAGGACTAATTGTCATAGAATCTAACCCTGGTGATACCAATCCGCATATGATACTTGGTACAAATATTGTTGGTAACTGTTTGGGAGAAGTGTTGTTTTTACTCCAACAGATTGCTGACACTGCCAAATCAGGGCAGAGGAAGGTGCTCCAGAAAGAAATTCAAGCCCTCCTGTACCAGCAACAGGTAAAGCTAACAGGTGGTGAGATTGGTAATGTACGGGTGAAAGACCCGATACCCATTGTGATTCCCCCAATGAGTGAAATGCTGATTTGATGTAGGGCAGCAATAGGTCTCAAGGGACAGAACTACCAGGCGGTAGTGGTTCCCATCAGTTCAGAACACAGACCTACACTCCTAACTGCTAGAGGGGTAGTTGATGTACATAATGGAAGGGTACCTGTACGTCTCCTAAATTGTGGGGAGGAGGAAGTTAAATTGCCACAATATGCCACTGTTGCCCGACTCTATACTGTGAATGATGATGCCATACACACAGTGGAATCCTTGACCCCACCAGACACAGTGGAGGACAATGACTCCGAAGCTCAGCTGGAGGATTGGTGTCAACAGCTCCATGTTGGAACTGACGCCACTCCTGTCCATCAAAAACACGGTGTCTACAGAGTGGTTCAGGAATATGAACAAGTGTTTAGTAAACACGCACTTGATTTTGGAAGGGTTAAAGGGGTACAACACCACATACCCACCGGTAACCATCCACCCATTAAGGAGCGTTACAGACAAGTACCACCAGCACATTACCAAAAAGCCAAGGAAATGTTGCATGATATGAAAAAGGCAGTGGTAATAAGGGATAGCTGTAGCCCCTAGGCAGCTCCCCTGGTCCTGGTCAGAAAGAAGGACAGTAGCATGATGTGTGTAGATTATAGACAAATTAATCAAATAACACATAAAGATGCATACCCTTTGCCCCGTATAGAGGAATAACTGGCTGCACTAAAATCTGCCAATTACTTCTCTACATTGGATCTCACTAGCGGGTACTGGCAAGTCTCTGTTGCTGAGGAAGACCAGGAGAAAACAGCCTTCACCACCCCGATGGGATTATGCGAGTTCAACAGTATGCCGATTGGGCTCTGCAACGCTCCCGGAACGTTCCAGAGGCTGATTGAGTGTTGCTTAGGACACCGGAAGTTTGAGACAGTGCTGCTGTACCTGGGTGACGTTATCGTGTACTCGAGGACGTATGAAGACCATCTGAAGCACCTGGCGGAGGTATTTGAAGCATTGTCCCGGTATGGGATGAAACTAAAACCTTCTAAGTGCCACCTGCTCAAGCAGAAGGTTCAGTATCTGGGACACGTAGTCAGCTCAGAGGGAGTAGCACAAGACCCGGAGAAGGTCACTGCCAGCCAGAAGTGGCCTGAACCGAGAAGCATCAAAGAAGTACGGCAATTCCTGGGACTGGTCGGGTGCTACAGGAGGTTCATAAAGGACTATACCAAAAAGGTAGCACCTCTACAAGATCTCCTGGTAGGACAGTCAAAAAGAGGAAAAAGTCCCCCATTTCAGTGGGGCAAGGAGCAGACTGAGTCCTTTGCATCAATGAAGGAAGTCCTAACCGGTGAAGAAATCCTGGCTTACCCTGACTACAGCCAGCCTTTCCTGTTGTACACCGACGCCAGCAACGAGGGACTGGGAGCTCTGTTGTCCCAGAAGCAAAACGGCAGAGAAAAGGTAATTGCGTATGCCAGCAGGAAGCTTCGCCCTACTGAGAGGAACCCGGAGAATTACAGTTCCTTCAAGCTGGAGTTCCTGGCCTTGGTCTGGGCTATCACTGAAAGATTCAAGCATTACCTAGCCTCAACTAAGTTCACAACCTTTACCGACAATAATCCCTTGACACACCTGGAGACAGCCAGGTTGGGAGCCATGGAACAGCGTTGGGTGGCCAGACTGTCGAGTTATCAGTTCACAATCAAGTACCGGGCAGGTCACAAGAATACCAATGCTGATGCCTTGTCAAGGATGCCCCACCAGTCGGACACCGAGGATGAAGTGGACGATCTTGAAGAAATTGAACTACCTGCTTTCCACAGAAATGGAATGGTCCACGAGCAGCAAGCCTCCAGAAGATGTCATGGTAGGATGCCGAACCCTCTACCTCATCACAGCTGGAAGGAGACCCAGGACAGTGACCCGGTTGTCAGCCTCATCAAAAGACTGATAACCCAAGAAGGTTCTCACCTGGAGAAGAATGCTCCCCCACAAGCCAAACACCTGTGGAATGAGAGAAGCCGGCTGTTCATCTACAGAGAGAAGCTGTGCAGAAGGTATGTCAACCCCAAGACCCATGAAATGGTGTGGCAGATTGTTGTACCCAGGACGGATATCCAGATGGTGTTAGAGGCCTACCACAACCAAGCAGGTCACTTTGGTTGGAAGAAACTGGAAACCCTGCTGAAGGACAGATTCTATTGGGTTGAGATGCGGAGTTTCATAGAAAGGTGGTGCCGGAAATGTGGGCCCTGTAGCCTTAGAAGAAAAGACTACGGCAGCCGGAAAGCACCCTTGCAGTCCATCAAGACAACCCAGCCCCTGGAGATTGTCACTCTGGATCACGTCAAATTGTCGCCCAGCAGATCAGGCTATTCCTATGCCCTGACCATGGTAGATCACTATTCCCGGTTCCTGGTGGTAGCCCCTGTCAAGGATCTGACAGCAGAAACTGCAGCAAGAACGTTTCAAGCCTACTTCTGCAGACCCCATGGATATCCGGACAAGGTGCTAACAGATCAAGGCCCTGCTTTTGAAGCTGAGCTATTTAAGGAATTCTGCCACCTGTATGGATGCAAGAAGATCGGGACTACGCCTTATCATCCGCAAACCAACGGTATGTGCGAGAAAATGAACAACATTGTTATAGACCTGTTGAAAACCCTGCCTTTGGAAGAAAGGAACCAGTGGCCAGAAAAACTACCTGACCTAGTGGACCTGTATAACCACATACCCGTGAGTTCTACAAATTGTACCCCAGTGTACCTTATGAGAGCAATACCTGGAAAGTTGCCCATGGACCTGGAGCTCGGAGTGGTAGAACCTGCTGCAGATACGTCCACTGAAGATTGGGACACAAGTCGGCAAGAGCAGTACAGGAAGGTACAGGCCTGTGTCGAAGACAGTTTGAACAAGGTGAAGGAAAGACAGGAAGAGCAGTATAACAAACATGCACCAGCAGAACCCTTGGCACCTGGAGAAATAGTGCTAAAGCGGAAAAGAAGAGGTCACAAGCTCAATGACGAGTGGGAAAGGGAGCCCTACACCGTGCTAAACTCCAGATTTGACAACAGTAAAACCTGCCTGATCAGCAAGGATGGAGGTAAAACAACCGCAACAGTCTCAAGAGACCACTTGAAAGTGTGCCCAGGTCTACTGAAGACGCAGGAGGAAGAAGCACCTCTTGTAATACCGGAGAAACCCAAGGAAGATGTGCTTCACACAGTTCTACGAGATTTCCCTGCGGACTGGCCTCAACTTGATGGAGCAGTTATTATACCAGTAATACACTTCTATCAACCAGAAGAAGAACCTGTGAGCGCCCTAGAGGAACCTGCTCAGGAACAGGAAGAGTCCCCAGTAAGAGGAGGATCACCCGTTGAGGCAGAGCCTGAAGGCCCAGTGTACAGTGCACTTGCCAGTCCTATAGAGAGATTGAGGCAGTTTTATAATCTACCAGCACGTACACCTGATCGGTTAATAGAGAGTGCATGCACAGACACCAGTAACACCCCAGTGCTACAAAGGTCCACACACAGCACACAAGGCCAAATCCCTGACAGGTATAGGGAATAAGTACAAAGTGCCTACATTGTAAATAGTTACCCAGTTGGGTATTGCCTATTGTTTATTGTGTAAACTGAAAATAATGTGCTCATTTAGTTACCCGTAAGGGTATAAAGACTTGTAGGCTGAGGACTGTCCTTGTAAATAGTTGCACTAATCATAAGTGCCCCCTTATTTGACCACTGAACAAAAACCCGTTTGGCGTGGCCGAAGACGTGGTCCAACACCTGGATCACTTATGCCCTGTAGCCACGCCCAGGGCCTACGTTGAGGGTTTTCAGGCGGGTCCCTCATGTTACTCATTTTACACTCTCATCGGTGAAATGGACACCTGGTTACAGGCCTTACTGTAACTTCATTATTGTTATTGTTATTATAATTATTGTTATTGTTGTAACCTGTTAAAAAATGCTTCAGTCCAGGAGTACTCTATTGTACTAGGGGGGAATGTGGCACCCTGCTACAACAGGTACCACAGTACCCAAAAGGATGCATGGACGGACTTCTCCACAAGAGCCCCTCATTACAAACAAACACCTCCACCCTTCCACCTCAAACCACCAGAGGGAGCCTGTTAGGGATATATATATGGAGGGTGGAGCCAGGCAGTTCAGTGAGTTGTTCAGTGAGAGAGAGTGTGCTGCAACTGAAAGCAGTGAACGTCTGCTGCTGTATTGAGGGCCCTGAGTGTGGCCGAAGGCAAAGAGGAGAGGAGAGAGGAGTTGATGGGGCAGAGGAGCATCATAGGCTGACCGCAAGACACAAACTGGACACCGGGTCTGCGCCTACAGGGTCCTTTATACCCAGCAGGGATCACCGGCATACCAGAAGGACTACAAGTCCCTGGTCGACCTGAAGCTAAACCCTTGACAGGACTAGGAACCACAAAGGCCCCGGCGTCCAGGGACAGTGGATGCCAGAGAAAGGTCCTACTACCAAGCGACAGGTGAAGGAAAAGCACGACACAGAAGCTAGGCCCAGTTGCAGGCTGGCCAGGAGCTTAGAGAGAGGGAGACACAGACCAGGAGGCCTTATACCCGCTCACTGGGGAGAAGTCCTGAAGTGAACCCTTCCTACCGAGTACCCTGGACCGTACCTGACATCCGCACAAGTAAAGGTACTGAAGTGAATCCCCTGTCTCTGTCAGTTACTCCTGCTGCGCCATCTCTCCTGCACTACAAGCCCCAGCATCACCACCATCTGCACCTACACTGCCCCGGGGGCCCGCTCCGCCTGTGGGGAGCAGAAACATCCCAGCTGTCATCCCATCACCCCCGGAGGTCGGCAGCAGCGCTGGTAACCGTTACCGGAAACCACAGGTGGCGTCACGAGACAAACTGTACACTAAAACCCCTTTTAAAAGAGAGACCCAGAGTACGGGCCCGGGAGCCGACTGCCATGACCTCCTAAACAAGGTAAAAGGCCCGGGTACCGAGTCCCCTATATTCCCCTGGGTGACACAACATCATTATCTTCTATTCTGCAAGATGTGCTACTTCAATTAATATCTTTTGGCTTTCCACGCAGTTGACTAGCATAAAGTGCTTTAATTTAATTTAACAATATTTGCAAACAAAAATCCTGCTCCACGGAACGGTGTGCATATTTTTATCCCCAAAATATCCCTTTAATAATCAATATATGTGATTTTACATTGTTTCTAAACTTGTTTTGCCAAAGAAATTACATTTTGCAATTAAGACACAGATAATACATATATCTAGTTAAATCAAAAACGGATTGAGACACAATTCCAAATTGTGCTATCCTTCCCAGTAATTCCTAGCTATGCCCATGACTGCATCACTAACAAGCCATCTGCTACTATCTACATAATGACTGAGGATTCTTAAGCAGTTTGCACCGATATTACCTGGATTTTCTGTAATGGGATCTAGGTTTGTTCTGACGAGCAGCAGACCTATGACTATCTACTGATCTTCAAACAATTCTTCATTTGGTCACGTTGCCCCTTTATATCTGTCACATTTTAGTTTCCAGTCATTATTGTTTATGTTTATTTTTGACTTTTGACGTACTTAAGCTGTCAGTAACAGCTACAGTCATGGCCAAAAGTTTTGAGAATGACACCAAAATTATATTTTCACATGATCTGCTGGCCTCTGGTTTTTATTAGTGTTTGTCTGATGTTTATATCACATACAGAAATATAATTGCAATCATATTATGAGTACCAATAGGTTATATTGACAGTTAGAATGAGTTAATGCAGCAAGTCAATATTTGCAGTGTTGCCCCTTCTTCTTCAAGACCTCTGTAATTCTCCCTGGCATGCTCTCAATCAACCTTTGGACCAAATCCTGACTGATAGCAGTCCATTCTTGCATAATCAATGCTTGCATTTTGCCAGAATTTGTTGGTTTTTGTTTGTCCACCCGTCTCTTGATGATTGACCACAAGTTCTCAATGGGATTAAGATCTGGGGAGTTTCCAGGCCATGGACCCAAAATCTCTATGTTTTGTTCCATGAGCCATTTTGTTATCACCTTTGCTTTATGGCAAGGTGCTCCATCATGCTGGAAAAGGCATTTTTGGGCGCCAAACTGCTCTTGGACGGTTGGGAGAAGTTGCTCTTGGAGGACATTCTGGTACCATTCTTTATTCATGGCTGTGTTTTTAGGCAAGACTGTGAGTGAGCCGATTCCCTTGGCTGAGAAGCAACCCCACACATGAATGGTTTCAGGATGCTTTACAGTTGGCATGAGACAAGACTGGTGGTAGCGCTCACCTCTTCTTCTCCGAATAAGCTGTTTTCCAGATGTCCCAAACAATCGAAAAGGGGATTCATCAGAGAAAATGACTTTGCCCCAGTCCTCAGCAGTCCACTCCCTGTACCTTTTGCAGAATATCAGTCGGTCCCTGATGTTTTTTTTGGAGAGAAGTGACTTCTTTGCTGCCCTCCTTGAAACCAGCCCTTGCTCAAAGAGTCTCCGCCTCACAGTGCGTGCAGAAGCACTCACACCAGCCTGCTGCCATTCCAGAGCAAGCTCTGCACTGCTGGTAGTCCGATCCCGCAGCTGAAACAGTTTTAAGATACGGTCCTGGCGCTTGCTTGTCTTTCTTGGGCGCCCTGGAGCCTTTTGACCACAATGGAAGCTTTCTCCTTGAAGTTCTTGATGATGCGATAGATTGTTGACTGAGGTGCAATCTTTGTAGCTGCGATACTCTTCCCTGTTAGGCCATTTTTGTGCAGTGCAATGATGGCTGCACATGTTTCTTTAGAGATAACCATGGTTAACTGAAGAGAAACAATGATACCAAGAACCAGCCTCCTTTTAAAGTGTCCAGTGATGTCATTCTTACTTAATCATGACTGATTGATCGCCAGCCCTGTCCTCATCAACACCCACACCTGTGGAATGGATCAATCACTAAAACGATGTTAGCTGCTCCTTTTAAGGCAGGACTGCAATGATGTTGAAATGTGTTTTGGGGGTTAAAGTTCATTTTCTGGGCAAATATTGACTTTGCAAGTACAGTAATTGCTGTTAAGCTGATCACTCTTTGACATTCAGGAGTATATGCAAATTGCCATTACAAAAAATGAAGCAGTAAACTTTGGAAAAATTACTATTTGTCTCATTCTCAATACTTTTGGCCATGACTGTATATTCAGCAGGATTTTTTTTGTACCTATTTCTGGGACATTTGAGTGACAATCACTAGGGTCACCTTTATGGTTCCTACATGGGTTGTCACAAAGTTTTTTTAGACTCTGATTGACAAATGAGCCTAATTATACAACAAAACATTTTGTTTCTATTGCAAATATAACTATATACCTGCGAAATATATAGTTTTCTAGTTGCTTCCAAAAAAAACCTTATGTAACTGCATGATAGCTAAATAGGATTTATGCTATGAAAATGACACTTTCTGATGATGACTTTTTAACTTGTGCTGTGTGCACAGCAGGCAGGATCAGCAGTCATCTCATTATCATCAGAGATTAATATTCTATTTTAAATTCTATTATGAAGCTGCAGACAGATAGCACAGGCTTACATCACTGAATAGGCAATTGTGGGGCTCATCTTCTCCTACCTACTCCCTATTGTTGCATAGTGACCACCTCACATGATAAAGATCAGGCTGAGATCCACACTTCGATTAGTGTTATATATTTGCCTGGCCACGCTGCTGGAGTGGTGTTGATATACTACTTGAGGAGATGGTGCGGATATCATCGTGTAGCATGTTTGTCACTATTTAGGAAGAGTGTTCTCTACTGCTTGGTGGCGCACACACTATAACCCCCAAAGCTCCTCCTGCTTGGCAGTGTGTTTGCCACCTATCTGTAGCAATATAGTAATATGTATTGCAGGGATTCACGCTCTCAGGTAGGCATTAGGCAGCATTCACACAGGCAATGTGATTTGGTCCAAAAATGTACAGTTTTATTGTTTTCATAAAACTCCTAGCAATTCAAAGCCAAAACAGCCTCTTCTGGGCACAAAGCTTTCACAGCAAATAAACCGTTCATTCACATATATGCCAGTGCGGGCTCACCCGAACAGATTACAGTCCTCTCTCTCTCAGATATGACAAGGTGATATATACAGTCCATTCTCCCAGAGCAAACTTTACACACAGAACAGGTACAGTCCTAACAGTTTCAATATCACCTTCAGACTGAGCTCCAGCAGCTTCTAGTGCCAAACAGAAGTGATCAACTCCATGCACAGCTCACACTGAACAGGCTGCAGCTTCCACACGTTATTCTGCAGCTCCAACACACAGACTGCTCAGCTTTCCTAGCTGACCCATGCAGTCTCCATTCAGAGAGAAACTTGTCTCTCAGCTACAGATCACATTATGGCTGGTCACTCATCAGCTTCAACACACTTCACTCTGCTCAACATTCAGCAGACTGACACAAGGTGAACCCATTTCCTGGTTCTTAGTCAAAACTAACCAGGTGCAACTAACTAAGACCTGTAGTGCTATGATTTAACCCAGTCATACTTGGCTTTACTACAGTATATACAGTGGTGGCCAAAAGTATTGGCACCCCTACAATTCTGTCAGATAATACTCAGTTTCTTCCTGAAAATGATTGCAATCACAAATTCTTTGGTATTATTATCTTCATTTAATTTGTCTTCAATGAAAAAACACAAAAAGAATTGTCCTAAAGCCAAATTGGATATAATTCCACACCAAACCTAAAAACGGGGGTGGACAAAAGTATTGGCACTGTTTGAAAAATCATGTGATGCTTCTCTAATTCGTGTAATTAACAGCACCTGTAACTTATCTGTGGCACCTAACAGGTGTTGGCAATAACTAAATCACACTTGCAGCCAGTTAATATGGATTAAAGTTGACTCAACCTCTGTCCTGTGTCCTTGTGTGTACCACATTGAGCATGGAGAAAAGAAAGAAGACCAAAGAACTGTCTGAGGACTTGAGAAACCAAATTGTGAGGAAGCATGAGCAATCTCAAGGCTACAAGTCCATCTCCAAAGACCTGAATGTTCCTGTGTCTTTCGTGCGCAGTGTCATCAAGAAGTTTAAAGCCCATGGCACTGTGGCTAACCTCCCTAGATGTGGACGGAAAAGAAAAATTGACGAGAGATTTCAAGGCAAGATTGGGCGGATGGTGGATAAAGAACCTTGACTAACATCCAAACAAGTTCAAGCTGCCCTGCAGTCCGAGGGTACAACAGTGTCAACCCGTACTATCCGTCGGCGTCTGAATGAAAAGGGACTGTATGGTAGGATACCCAGGAAGACCCCACTTCTTACCCCGAGACATAAAAAAGCCAGGCTGGAGTTTGCCAAAACTTACCTGAGAAAGCCTAAAACGTTTTGGAAGAATGTTCTCTGGTCAGATGAGACAAAAGTAAAGCTTTTTGGGAAAAAGAGTGTACAGCAAAAAAAAAAGAGGCATTCAAAGAAAAGAACACGGTCCCTACAGTCAAACATGGTGGAGGTTCCCTGATGTTTTGGGGTTGCTTTGCTGCCTCTGGCACTGGACTGCTTGACCGTGTGCATGGCATTATGAAGTCTGAAGACTACCAACAAATTTTGCAGCATAATGTAGGGCCCAGTGTGAGAAAGCTGGGTCTCCCTCAGAGGTCATGGGTCTTCCAGCAGGACAATGACCCAAAACACACTTCCAAAAGAACTATAAAATGGTTTGAGAGAAAGCACTGGAGACTTCTAAGGTGGACAGCAATGAGTCCAGACCTGAATCCCATAGAACACCTGTGGAGAGATCTCAAAATGGCAGTTTGGAGAAGGCACCCTTCAAATATCAGGAACCTGGAGCAGTTTGCCAAAGAAGAATGGTCTATAATTCCAGCAGAGCATTGTAAGAAACTCATTGATGGTTACCGGAAGCGCTTGTTCGCAGTTATTTTGGCTAAAGGTTGTGCAACCAAGTATTAGGCTGAGGGTGCCAATACTTTTGTCTGGCCCATTTTTGGAGTTTTGTGTGAAATGATCAATGATTTGATTTTTGCTTCATTCTCTTTTGTGTTTTTTCCTTGCAAGCAAATTAAATGAAGATAATAATACCAAAGAATTTGTGATTGCAATCATTTTCAGGAAGAAACTGAGTATTATCTGACAGAATTGCAGGGGTGCCAATACTTTTGGCCACCACTGTACATACATATATGTAAAGTATATACTGCTTAGCGTACATCCCCTTTGAAAACTAAGATTTTAATCAATATCTAACAAAATACAAGGACAGTTCCCAAATTGAAAAAAAACTGAGTTTCATGAAACATTTTTATAACCCATACCATGAGAGTAAGGTTAATAACTTTCATTACAAAATCTTCAGTTTTACTCAAATTGGTTGAAGCAAAATTGAATATACCCCACATCGAACATTTCTACATATTGTTTATGACCTCCATGATTTTTAAGGAGAGAACCAAATCTTCTAGACATGGAATGAGCAAGTTAGCGACATATTGCACATCTATCTTTTTCCATTTTTCTAGGATGAGCTCTCTTAGAGCCTGGATGCTGGATGGAGAGTGATGACAACTTGTCTCTTCAGAATTCCCCATAGGTGTTCGATTGGGTTCAGATCAGGAGACATACTTGGCCACTGAATCACTTTCATTCTGTTCTTCAGAAATGCAACAGATGTGTGTTTTAGAGCATGCCTACCAAGGGCACGGAGTGATGGAGGCAGCATGATACCATTATGTTTCACTGTGGGCACTATGCATTTAAAAAAATGAATTAGAAAGAATACATGATGCCTACAGTGACACTTTGTAGTGGCCGTGTCCATATGTGGGGCTCCACGAGTGCTACTGGTGTCAGGGAGATACATTTCATTAATGTTATCATGAATTCACAGATATACTTTTCCAACATGACATTGATCAAAAACACACATCTGTTGCATTTCTGAAGAAGAACAGAGTGATAGTGATTCAGTGGCTAAGTGTTTCCTGATCTGAACCCAGAAGAAACACCTGCGTGGAATTCTAAAATGACAAGTTGAGCATCATCACCATCCAGCATCCAGGCTCTAAAAGAGGTCGTTCTTGAAAAATGGAAAAAAGATAAATGTTTCAAAATGTCTCCAATTTGTTCATTCCATGACTAGAAGACTTTATGCTGTCCTTAAAAAAGCATGCCTATCAAAGTTTTTATCCTTTTAATATATTGCAATTATCATATTAGATAGCACTGTGTACTTACAATTGTTCATTTTGCACTTCTTCCCAGTCAATGCTTCTCTTTTCCATTAGGTCTATGACATCAAGCAATTAAAGACAGACTAGCTAAACCCTTCTAAGCTCTATGAAGAAACATGAAGTCTCTTTTCCCTGCATGAGTAATCATTAGAACAACAATTCTTCATCACTGCAAAGTCTCTGGCAGCCCAGATACATCTCCTCTTCAACTCCTGGTATAGCTGCTCCGCTCTTTCCCCTGCCAGGTACTTTAAGTGACGGAAAATGATAGTTCTAATGATGACTCATTTAGGGAAAAGAGACTTCCTGTTTCTTCATAGAGCTTAGAAGGATTCAGCTAGTCTGTCATAGACTTGATGCAAAAGAGAAGAATTAACTGGGTAGAAGCGAAAAATTAGCAACTCTAAGTACACAGTGCTATTTAAAATGATGATTGCAATATATTAAGAGGATAATAATTTTGATGGGAGTGCTTCTTTAAAAATCATGGAGGTCAAACAGAATACTAGATATAATTGTTTTTGATGTGTGGTATATTCATTTTTGCATCAACTAATTTTAGAACAAATCAAGATTTTGTAATGAAAGTTACATTATTAGCGTTACTTTCATTTTATAGGTTTAAAAAATGTTCTATGAAACTCAGTGCTTGTCAAAATTTTGGAAATTGTTCTTGTATTCAGTAATATAGTGATTAAAATCTTAATTTTCAAAGGTGAGATTGCCAGGGAGATGGAAGTGATCTGTTCTCACTGGAAGGATGACATCCACAATCGAATATAGTATGATGGTTTATTATCAACGAGACTTCTTCCTCAGGACAAACATTCGATTGTGGGTGCTATCCTTTCACTAAGGGCAGATCACTTTCATTTTCCTGACAATCTCATTTCTGATTTTTTATGGAAGCTGTAGCATCTGTTTTTCTCAGTGGTTGTGTCTCGCACAACCTTGTAAGGTGAGCGTATCTTACTCTGTTTTGTTTATATTAGGATAAGACCCTATTGCGCTATTGTATTTTATCTACTTTTCAAAGGTGGTGTACTCATTTATGCTAAGCATATATATACTGTAGGGATTGTACTCACTCAGGTGAGGCAAACAGGAGGCATTTTCCTTTAAATGTCCATAAGGGTTTATTGGCTTCATAAACCGCTCAAAAGCAAAATGCAAACAAACATCCTTTAGTGCAGGCAAACACAAAGGAAACAGTCCTTTTAGCAAAGCCTCTGGTTAGCCAGCACTGTGGTCATATAGGCTGGTAGGCATCCAGTACATGGGCCAGTAAGGAGACAACCACACACAGGAGGCCTTACCCCTCCAGACACACAGACCATGTGCCAAACAACAGCCTCCATTGTATAGGCTGTTAACCACACCCAGAGGTGAGGTATGTGGGTAGCTAGACCCGCCCATCTCTCTAAACTACCCGTAACCCGGCCCCAGGTGCACAAAACGATCCCCTTAGTGCTTACTTGCACTAGAGAAACACTCCAGGTTACATCACGGAGACCAGCGATCTCTGTGACACATACCTGCCATCGACTATGCGACCATTAGCCACCTTACAATACATATATATTATCACGGTACATGTATGTACATATATATATATATATATATATATATATATATATATATATATATACACGAGTATGTACAAGTGCTTCTCACTAAATTAGAATATCATCAAAAAGTTAATTTATTTCAGTTCTTCAATACAAAAAGTGAAACTCATATATTATATAGAGTCATTACATACAGAGTGATCTATTTCAAGTGTTTATTTCTGTTAATGTTGATGATTATGGCTTACAGCCAATGAAAACACAAAAGTCATTATCTCTGTAAATTAGAATAATTAGCAAATAACACCTGCAAAGGTTTCTTAAGCATTTTAAAAGGTCCCTTAGTCTGTTTCAGTAGGCTCCACAATCATGGGGAAGACTGCAGATTTGACAGATGTCCAGAAGGCAGTCATTGACACACTCCACAAGGAGGGTAAGAAACCTTTGCAGGTGTTATTTGTTAATTATTCTAATTTACTGAGATAATGACTTTTGTTTTTTCATTGGCTGTAAGCCATAATCATCAACATTAACAGAAATAAACACTTGAAATAGATCACTCTGTTTGTAATGACTCTATATAATATATGAGTTTCACTTTTTGTATTGAAGAGCTGAAATAAATTAACTCTTTGATGATATTCTAATTTAGTGAGGAGCACTTATATATATATACATACTGTATATGGTTCAGTACAGTATTCAGTGGCCAATGGCAGAGCACAGCACTCTATTTTATTCTGCTCCTGGTGCTATATTCCTGATTTCTTCAGTAATTCAGTAATTCTGATACCTGACCCAACTTGTTTACTACTGCTACTGTGCTGTATGACCCCTAGATTGATAATTGGACTTGACCCTGGGCTGACTTAACCCCTGTATTGCCTGTTTTGTCTTTGGTTCGTCACCCTGTCTATATTACAAAATGTTCCCCTGTATGCTGAATCTGTTCTTGGTACCATCCCTCTGGTTTTGTTTCCACTTGTCCACTATTTTACTGCCAACCCATTCCACCGGCCCAGAGCTACTCTGTGGAGGCAACCCAGGAGCCTTTATTGCAAAGGCTAGATTCTTGTATAGGGGTAAAACGGTAAACAAAGAATTCCCTGGGATTGGCTAAGTGGAATGGCTAATACAATAACTTTATTTGGAAGCCCTTTTATGAATTGTCAGAATTCACATATAGACCCCATAAAATTAGTGATTACAAAGTCAATTGTTTCTGCTCCTTTCTTTTCATATACATCAATTTATCTTATTCTACCACACACAAATCTGTGCCCCCTTGGATTGCACTTACATTAAGGAATCATTGCATGTCATCCATGATGGGAGTCAGGTATATAATTTCTTTCCGTTTCCTAGAGAATTTGGAAGAAGCAGCAACTGGCTAGACTAAGGGGTTAATTACTCTGAGTAGTACTCGCATATTAGTGGAATTAATACTTACCTGATAAACAGTAGCAAAGTATAATAATAAAACGCATTAGATTGGAAACAAGACAAGGCAATGAAGATGTAAAAAGTGGCTTTTCATGCTTGTCCCACGTTATCTACAAAACATCTGTCATTTGGCATTTCAGCATTAAACAGTTTTGAAGGAGTTAAACAGGTCTATGTTGAGAATTGCTATTCTTGTACATTCAGCACATAAATCAGTATGACCAATTGAGTGGAACTTATAAGCTAATTTGTCACGGTTTGTGTTGCAAATTAAATGGTTGCACCAATAAATGGTGCAGCTGTGTCCTAGCCGCAAACACGATGACTCGATGATCGAAGACATTTTGCTCTGACAAGTTTATAGGAATATATGAGTCCTACTGTTGTAGCCAGATAAACAGTTTGTAATGCCATAATTATTGAAACCTTATTTTATATTTGCATTTTTGAAAGATGTGCGATATGGAGAATATTAGTTTCAAAAGCATGAAATCCTGTATAATTAGGCAATTGCTTTAATTAAGTATGCTTGGTTGCAGTCCATTCGCATACCAATTACTGACTATGCATGCTATTCTTCTTAACCACTTCGCACCAGAGCCTGTTTTTGCCTTCGTGACCGGGCCAATTTTTTCAATTCTGACCACTGTCACTTTATGAGGTAATTACTCTGGAACGCTTCAACGGATCCCCCTGATTCTGAGATTGTTTTTTGTGACATATTGTACTTCATGATAGTGGTAACATTTCTTCGATATCACTTGCGTTTATTTGTGAAAAAATCGGAAATTTGGCAAAAATTTTGAAAATTTTGCAATTTTCAAACTTTGAATTTTCATGCCCTTTAATCAGAGAGATATATCACACAAAATAGTTAATAAATAACATTTCCCACATGTCTACTTCACATCAGCACAATTTTGGAACCAAATTTTTTTTTGTTAGGGAGCTATAAGGGTTAAAAGTTGACCAGCGATTTCTCATTTTTACAACAAAATTTACAAAAACATTTTTTTAGGGACCACATCTTATTTGAAGTGACTTTGAGGAGCCTTTATGACAGAAAATACCCAAAAGTGATCCCATTCTAAAAACTGCACCCCTCAAGGTGCTCAAAACCACATTCAAGAAGTTTATTAACCCTTCAGGTGCTTCACAGGAATTTTTGGAACGTGGAAGAAAGCAATGAACATTTAACTTTTTTTCACAAAACTGCTACTTTAACCTCAAATTTTTAATTTTCACAAGGGCAGCCAGAAAAAATGGACCCCAAAATGTGTTGTGCAATTTCTCCTGAGCACGCTGATACCCCATATGTGGTGCAAAGCCACTGTTTGGGCGCACGGCATGGCTTGGAAGGTAAGGAGCGCCATTTGACTTTTGGAATGGAAATTTGACTGGAATCGATAGCGGATGCCATGTTGCATTTGGAGAGCCCCTGAGGTGCCTAAACAGAGGAAACCCCCAACAAGTGACTCCATTTTGGAAACTAGACCCCTTAAGGAACTTATCTAGATGTGTGGTGAGCACCTTGAACCCCCAGGGGCTTCACAGAATTTTATAATGTTGAAGTGTGAAAATAAAAAAACACATTTTTAACACAAAACTGCTACTTTAGCCTCAAATTTTTAATTTTCACAAGGGCAGCCAGAAAAAATGGACCCCAAAATGTGCTGTGCAATTTCTCCTGAGCACGCTGATACCCCATATGTGGTGCAAAACCACTGTTTGGGCGCACGGCATGGCTCGGAAGGTAAGGAGCGCCATTTGACTTTTGGAATGGAAATTTGACTGGAATGGATAGCGGACGCCATGTTGCATTTGGAGAGCCCCTGAGGTGCCTAAACAGAGGAAACCCACAACAAGTGACCGAATTTTACAATCTACTCCTCTGTATAAATTAATCTAGTGGTGGGAAAATAAGTAGATAGGTAAATGGTCACTAAACCCATAGATGAATTCCCACAGAGGTGTCATTTCCATAATGGGGTCACTTCAGGGGGGATTATGCTGTTCTGGCACTTTTCAGAGTACCAGAGCTAAAGAATCCCCCCTGAAGTGACCCCATTTTGGAAATGACACCCCTCTGGGAATTCATCTATGGGTTTAGTGACCATTTTAACTCAATGGATGATTTCCAGAAACAAGCACGCAATGGAAGGTTTAGATTCTGGAGAACCCCCCCTGGAAATTAAGTGAGCTCTACTCGAATGTGTCATTCACTAAATGAACCAAATGTTTGAATGACAAATTGGGAAACATTTTTACAGTTTAAAAACGTGGTTCTGTGTGGAAGATTTTAAAGCAGTCAGTGACGCATAAGGCTGGCAATGATGGGCATTGTGGGCAATAGTAGTGGGTATCACGCCTCATTCCTCTCTTAGTACATACACAACATCTTTTCTGGGGGTTCCTTCTTGTTTCCGTTGCTGGAATAAGTGCAATAAAATGTCGCTCAGTGAGTCTTCTCACATCCTCAGATTCTAATGGATGAGCGGGGCTAACACTTTGAAAGACAAGATTTTCAATTACCTTTTCTTGATAATCAAGAAAAGGATCTGAATTTCCTGCTTTTTTGTACAACACAAAAGAATTGTATGTGGCCAGCTGAAACAAATAAATAACCAACTTTTTATACCGGGTATAGGACTTTCTTGATACCTGGTATGGCTGTAGAACCTGGTCTGCAAGGTCCACACCCCCCATGTGTTTGTTGTAGTCAATGACTGACACAGGTTTTTGCTTCGGAGTGGTGGATCCTAGTTCTACAGTGGCCCTTGTGGCATCTGTGTGGATCGAGCTGAGGACAAAAATATCCCTCTTATCCCTATATTTCAGGGCAAGCAGCTCTCCGTTGCGTACAGCCCCTGACTGCCCCTTTTGAAACTTTTGGTTGACCAATGGTTGTGGAAACCCCTGACGGTTTTTACGGATGGTCCCACAAGCCCCGATGTTGTGTTCAACCAGACTTTTAAATAGGGGTATGCTGGTGTAATAATTGTCCACATATAGATTGTAGCCTTTTTGAAAAAATGGACTTATCAGCTCCCAAACAATTTTTCCAGATGTCCCCAGATAAGTAGGGCATCCTGGTGGGTTTAGTTGGCTATCTTTCCCCTATCTTTCCCCTGCCACGAGAGGTGGTGAGTTCCCCTTCAATGGACGTCTTCAAACAGAGGCTGGACAGACATCTGTCTGAGATGATCTAGTGAATCCTGCTTTGAGCAGGGGGTTGGACCAGATGACCCAGGAGGTCCCTTCCAACTCTACCATTCTATGATTCTATGATATATGCGAAAAGCGGATGTGTATCCGGTTGAACTTTCGCACATTTTATAGAGCTTTATTCCAAACCTTGCCCTTTTAGATGGGATAAATTGCTTGAGGTGCAGTCTTCCTTTGAATTTTACAAGGGACTCATCTATAGAAATATTTTGTGTTGGGGTGTAGAGGCTTAAGAATTTTTCTGACAAATTTTCAATGATGGGTCTAATTTTATATAACCTGTCATGTTCTGGGGCATTTCTGGGCAGGCATTGACTATTGTCGTTAAAATGCCAAAACCGCATGAGCATTTCATAACGGGTCCTAGGCAGAACGACTGAAAACATAGGGGTGGCTTGAATAGGGTGGTTGAACCAGTAGGATCGAATGCTCGGTTTTTTAACAAGCCCCATGGCAAATGTAAGTCCTAAAATTAAAAAAATGAATTGGTCCAAAATCTTCCACCTCCACATTTATACCAGGAATGGCGTTGAAATCAGGGCTGTATGGAGCAGCCGAATCCGAAGCCTCCCATCTGGGAAATGCTAGATCATGTGGCAACGCCCCTTGTACACTGGCGTGCGCCAATTCACTAGTAGCAGGGACAGCGCTTGTACTGGGCAGTGTTCCCTGATTTGGAGACGTTTCTCCAGTAGCGCTATTTGCCCCTATTGCTGTACTGGTCCTTGGGTTTGAGGATGGAACAGAATCACTGCTCATTTCTGAGCTCTCAGTGTCGCCGCTACTAAAGCCCTCAAAATCCATATCTCCATCTGAGATTGCACTATCATCACTATCAGAACACAGTAGGGCATACACCTCTCCTGCAGTATAAGTCTGACGGGCCATTTTATTTTTATATTTTTTGACTGGACTGAACGGACCGGACAGAACGGACCGGACTGAAAGGACAGGACCGGACTGGACTGACCGGACTGGACTGACCGGACTGATCTGACAGGACTGACTGACCTGACAGGACTGACTGATCTGACAGGACTGACTGACTGATCTGACAGGACTGACTGGACTGATCTGACAGGACTGACTGACTGACAGGACTGACTGATCTGACAGGACTGACTGACTGACTGATCTGACAGGACTGACTGACTGACAGATCTGACAGGACTGACTGACTGACAGATCTGACAGGACTGACTGATCTGACAGGACTGACTGACTGACTGATCTGACAGGACTGACTGACTGACTGATCTGACACGACTGACTGACTGACTGATCTGACAGGACTGACTGATCTGACAGGACTGACTGATCAGACAGATCTGACAGGACTGACTAACCCTAACTCTTACTTTCTTTTTTATTTTTTATTTTTTTCACTTTTACTGTGGCAAGGCTGACAGCTCTTGTCACAGTGTTTCTCCTCTGCTCTCTCACTGAGATCGGAGGAGAAACAATGTATTTATCAGGCAGATCGCCTGGGAAAGTTTGTTGCTAAAACAAACTTCCCTGGTGATCTCTCTGATTGGCTGGTGTGACGCTGACATCATCGAGACCTGAGCCAATCAGGTCTCGATGATGTCAGAGGTCACAGCACCGGGATCCCCGTCGCTGGCAGGTATGTGGGGGGTCCCGATCGCCGACCACCGGCTGTCACTATCTTTTAAATGCCGCGATCGCTATGGATCGCGGCATCTAGAAGATAGGAACAGGTTAACATCATGGGGACCTGATCAGGTCCCCATGATGCCACATGTCAGAGCTATCGCTCTGAACCGGTACCGTAGCGCTAGCAGGACCCTGGGGGTCCTGAGCTCTGCGGGACCACCCACCGTTTTTAAACGTCGGCGCTGCACAGAGCCCAGGCAGCGCTGACGTTTATGTACAGTGGGCGGTCGGGAACCGGTTAAACAGTTCTAATAAACTCAAAATTTATAATTAATGAAAATGTATTGACTTGTGATTGATCTTCAGAAAAAAGGGAATGAAACAAAAAGAAACAAGAAACTGCAACCTGTTCCATGCAAGTTGTTATGCTTCTAATATGTACAAAACTGTGTTTTTGAGATTAAAATCAATATACTATACTCTTCAACATTGAAACTGCAACACCAAGAAGGAAAAGCTGTGGATGCATGAAAATCACAGGGTAATTTTTTTATTTTATTTTATTTAATAATTCCACAGCGCTTTACAGACATCATCATCACTGTCCCCATTGGAGTTCACAATCTACATTCCCTATGAAGTATATCTTTGGAGAGTGGGAGGAAATCGGAGAACTCAGAGGAAATCCACACAAACATGGAATCGATAGAAATATTATTGATATGCAAATGGTTGAAAATAGAAGTAACATATTTAAAACATCTTGATTTGCTCAGTATCGAATATGAGCGCTGTGCACAGAAAAACACGCTGTTACACACCTTTGCTGCTATTAGTAAGGTTATTAATGGTTATCTGAGGGATATTCTGCCACGCTGACCTCATTTGGTATCTCCTTTTGCAATAGCCGATCAATGATCTCGCAAATACTGTATAATGAGCAACCAACTAAAAAAGTAATTTGGGGCCCTTAAGGGCAAAACTGACAAAAACAATAACCCCTAAAATGTATTAATTATATAAACCTATAAAACAGGTACTCAAGTACCTGGATGGGGACAAACAAACACTAATAAATTTGCACATATAATAGAACAAGGAATTCACCCTAAACTATTCCCTTTCTGTTCTTGGAGGTTGGCACCCTATAAGCACAATGTGGCACCACCACCCAACGAAGACTATCCCTCTTTGACCCTAACGAATATCACTAGATTTGGAAATAAACTAAATGACAATACAATTAAAAAAATTACAAAGAGAACAGTATGTCCTTGGTGGTGGACAACACAGATTTAGAACATAATAGGCTATCTACATAGGCCCAGGTGGAGCCAGTATGCCCTGAATTAAAAAGGTACTTTGCTTTATGAACTTCTGGATAATTGGCATTGTTCCAACATAGTCCCCATAATCCTGATGCATTTCCCCCCTTTTCTGGTTATCCAGGGGTTGATCAGGGGAATCGAACTTTGGTAAAATAAAGAAAAGGAGCAGTGCTCAAGTAGGCACAACACCTTCACAGACCATAGATGAGATAAGTGTAGGCAGCGTGTGTTGCCAAAGCTATATGCAGTATAAATACCCACAGGCCATTCTCTTTAATGTATAGGGATGCCAATCCCTGGTGATGGCGCTTGAATGATCGCACTCCCAGAACACAACAGGAAGCGTGTCGCTGGATGGGATATCAATACGTGAGTGGAACGTAAATGCATTCTATGGACCAATAGATATGGCGCCAATATGTGAGTGGAACACAAACATAAAATGTCCCCCATCCTGGTGTAATGTCCCCCATCCTGGTATAATGTCCCCATTCTGGTATAATGTCCCCCATCCTGGTATAATGTCCCGATCCTGGTATAATGTCCCTCATCCTGGTATAATGTCTCTATCTTGGTATAATGTCCCCCATCCTGGTATAATGTCCCAATTTTGGTATAATGTCCCCCATCCTGGTATAATGTCTCTATCCTGGTATAATGTCCTCATCCTGGAATAATGTCCCCATTTTGGTATAATGTTCCCCATCCTGATATAATGTCTCTTTCCTGGTATAATGTCCCCATTCTGTAAAAATGTCCCCCAATAGTTAAAATAATATTCTCTATATTTCATTGTGTGCAGAACTATTAGGCAAGTGTTTATTTTATTCATTTTTGTAACATCCCTGGCGGCGTGCTTGTATGGCTTACCATCTCCCACCATGCAAGACCGCAATCTTACCCATCAGGCCAGGCTGCACACTTTGCTCCTGTACCTGCTGTTTGTATGTCTCTTGTCTGCTGGCTTAGGGCGACAGCGCTGTTGCTTCCTGATTCTTAAAGCTACAGTGTGCACAGTCCTAATGTGTCCCCAGCCTATTGCTGTGAGTCACTGGATACTTAAACCCTCTCCACCCAGTAGGAGGTGCCTGAGCAACACTTTCATTCAGTGTGTTCTGTGCAACTGAGTTGCCAAGTCCCATCCTGTATCTTGTCTGTTTCCGCCCCTGGGGGCTCTATACCCAGGCCTGTTATCTATCTGTGACTTCTAGTCTGTCTCTGCCACCCTGCGGGCTGAGTTCCCAGGCTTGTTCCTGTATCTTATTCCTGGTTTAGGTCCTGTCTGAACTGTGTCCTAGCCTGTTACTTGTTTATCTCTATGTCCGAACCTTCCCTTTTCCTGCAGTGTCTGAACCTGCACCTAACTCCAAATCGTTGTCTCTGAACTTCTGTTTGTGAGTTTTGCGTACACTCGCTATTTCATTGTAAGTACCTTGTGTGTGTCTAGTTCTGCTTGTTCACCGCACCTGCAGTTTTGCTCTGCTCTGCTTGTTCACCGCAACTGCGGTTTTGCTCTGCTCTGCTTGTTTACTGCACCTGCGGGTTTTGCGCTGCTCTGCTTGTCTACCGCATCTGCGGGTTTTGCTCTGCTTGTCTACCGCATCTGCGGGTTTTGCTCTGCTCTGCTTGTCTACCGCATCTGCGGGTTTTGCTCTGCTCTGCTTGTCTACAGCATTTGCGGGTTTTGCTCTCCTCTGCTTGTCTACCGCATCTGCGGGTTTTGCTCTGCTCTGCTTGTCTACCGCATCTGCGGGTTTTGCTCTGCTCTGCTTGTTTACCGCATCTGCGGGTTTTGTTCTGCTCTGCTTGTCTACCGCACCTGCGGGTTTTGCTCTGCTCTGCTTGTCTACCGCATCTGCGGGTCTTGCTCTACTCTTCTTGTATACCGCATCTGCGGGTTTTGCTCTGCTTGTCTACCGCATCTGCGGGTTTTGGTCCACTCTGCTTGTCTATCGAATCTGCGGGTTTTGCTCTGCTCTGCTTGTCTACCGCATCTGCGGATCTCGCTCTTCTCTGCTTGTCTACCGCATCTGCAGGTTTTGCTCCGCTCTGCTTGTCTACCGCATCTGCGGGTTTTGCTCTGCTCTGCTTGTCTACCGCATCTGCGGGTTTTGCTCTGCTCTGCTTGTCTACCTCATCTGGGGGTTTTGCTCTGCTTGTCTACCGCATCTGCGGTTTTTGCTCCGCTCTGCTTGTCTACTGCAGCTGTGGGTTTTGCTCTGCTCTGCTTGTCTACCACTTCTGCGGGTTTTGATTTGCTTGTCTACCGCATCTGCGGGTTTTCCTCTGCTCTGCTTGTCTACCTCATCTGTGGGTTTCGCTCTGCTCTGCTCTGCTTATCTACCGCATCTGCGGGTTTTGCTCTGCTCTGCTTGTCTACTGCATCTGCGGGTTTTGCTCTGCTCTGCTTGTCTACGGCACCTGCGGGTTTTGCTCTGCTCTGCTTGTCTACCGCACCTGTGGCTTTTGCTCTGCTCTGCTTGTCTACCGCACCTGCGGGTTTTGCTCTGCTTTACTTGTCTACCGCATCTGCGGGATTTGCTCTGCTCTGCTTGTCTACCGCATCTGCGGGTTTTGCTCTGCTCTGCTTGTCTACCGCATCTGCGGGTTTTGCTCTGCTTGTCTACCGCACCTGCGGGTTTTGCTCTGCTCTGCTTGTCTACCGCATCTGCGGGTTTTGCTCTGTTCTGCTTGTCTTCCGCATCTGCGGGTTTTGCTCTGCTCGGCTTGTCAACCGCATCTGCGGGTTTTGCTCTGCTCTGCTTGTCTACCGCATCTTCGGGTTTTGCTCTGCTCTGCTTGTCTACTGCATCTGCGGGTTTTGCTCTGCTCTGCTTGTCTACCGCATCTGCGGGTTTTGTTCTGCTCTGCTTGTCTACCGCATCTACGGGTTTTGCTCTGCTCTGCTTGTCTACCGCACCTGCGGGTTTTGCTCTACTCTGCTTGTCTACCGCACCTGCGGGTTTTGCTCTGCTCTGCTTGTCTACCGCACCTGCGGATTTTGCTCTCCTTTGCTTGTCTATTGCATCTGCGGGTTTTGCTCTGCTCTGCTTGTCTACCGCATCTGCGGGTTTTGCTCTGCTCTGCTTGTCTACTGCATCTGCAGTTCCATTCCTGTGTCCCAGTCTGTACTGGTCCCTATCCTGCCTTCCTACCTGCCAGTGCACGCATGTCTCCATGCCAGCCGTGCCTGCCACTGCCCACCTGTCTGCATGCCAGCCGTGTCTGCCAGTGCCCACCTGTCTGCATACCAGCCATGTCTGCCAATACCCACCTGCCTGCATAGCAGCCGTGCCTGCCAGTATCCCCTGTATGTATGTCAGCCTAACCTGCCTGTTCCTGCATTCCCCGGTGTTGGTCAACAGCTGTGACCGGGGTCTGACCTGGAGTAGCACCTGGTCCCTCTGCTCAGTTCCTCCCTGGTTCACGGAGTCGACTGAGCCGCCGTGTGACCTTGGTTGGACCGTGTTGATACTTAGTTACGCCCCTCCAGGCACTCCTCGGTTCATGGTCCAGTGGGATCACTAATCATGCTCACGCCAGTCAGTCCCAGAGTGTGCGTAACAATTTTTATGTACATTTTCTAACTCTAAGCTGTATAAACGTGAATGCTTATTGGATGAAGCAGATCAGGTGATGTGTGTTTGTGTAATGAGGGGGTTGTGGCCTAAGGATACAACACCCTTTATCAAGGTGTGCAGAAATATTAGGCAGCTTGTTTTCCTCAGGCAAAATTGATCAAAAAAGACATTTAAGTAAAAAAATGTTAAAAATCTTACAGGGGGACGCAGCACTCTTGAAATTGCTGAGATATTGAGGCAATCACAGAATCATGAAAAGTTTTGCTTCAAATAGTCAACTGCAACCTCTCTGGAGCGCCCAGAAGTAGAAGGTGTTTAGTTCTCAGAGACACAGCCGAGATAAGGACGCTGAAACCCAATCATCATTGAAAAAGACACAGAAGAACATGGTGTGTTCAGTGCTCAGAGACATGGCCAAGGTAAAGGAAGCTGAAAGCCAAACACCACTGAAGAAGACACAGAAGGTGAAATGTTGAAATGACAAAGTGATCTTGTCTGCATGAAAAATCTAATTGACTGAACTACTGTAGAATAACGAATGTCTGGATAAGGTTAACATGCTGGTACATAGCTAAGAAGCCACGTGACATTAAATTTCTAGCATCAGATATATTTTATAGCATTATAATTTTACAAATTGAATTTTGCTAAAGTACATAAAATTACATATTTTTGCCATGATTCAAATTATTTCTAAAATTGCACTTACCGTAATTTATAAAGTCATTCCAGCACAAAATAGAACTTTGTTCTAAACCAATACCTTTTTGCTGTTATTTTGTTTTCAAAATAAAAATGGTAAAAAGAGCAGATAATCTCACTTGAAGATTTAAATTATTAGAAAAAAAACAGCCATATTTCACAAAATACTTTATGTCTTCAATTGAAATGAAATGATTGCAAAGCTGAGGATATAATGGAGAATGGGAGCGTAGAGTTTGAAAATTATACCTTCTCACAGTATGATGCCTTGTTGAGGGGGTGACATCTGAGTGGCACCTTTATTAGCACTCATTGCTATTAGTATTCTAATAACTGAAGAAATTATTTTTTTCATCACCGTGATGGTGTGATTAGTCCAGTTTTCATACTGCATTGTACTGAACATTTTTCATTTATTTGTAATTGTCCTAACATGTGGTGCATATGCTGCTGTGATTAATTGCATGTGAAGCATCTATTAATGCTTGATTGGGAAATTGCAAACATGAAAAAAAAACATAATAATGAAAAAAAAGAATATAAAAAAAAATACAAAATGAGCGTATTAAAAAACAAAATTAATTGCATGTTTGGAATACCGTATTTTTCAGATTATGAGATGCACTTTTTTCCCCAAAAAATTTGGAGGAAAATGGGGGTGCGTCTTATAGTCCAAATGTAGTTTACCGGGTTGGCGGTGGAAGCAGGGTTTCTGCTGCAGAAAGCCGGGGCGGCAGGAGTGGGGCGATGCTGCGGGCCCCTGGCTGGGAGGAGGGGGTGTCCCGGTGGCTTAATGATGAGCCGAGATCTTAATCTTCGCATGCACTGCCTTCGGAGGCCATTTTCCTAAAGCTCACCTCCGGGAAATCAATGAGTAGAGTGGGGACTCCTCTCCTGCCTCACCACTGACATTTTGTTGAAACCCAGGGCCAGCAGCCTTGCCCCGCCGGGACAACCCCTCCTCCCAGCCTGAGGCCTGCAGCATCACCCCACTCCTGCCGCCCCGGTTTCCTGCGGCAGCGACCCTGCCTTCTGTGACCCCGCTCCACTGCCGCTACCACCCTCAGTGAGCTACCGTAAATTCTGATTATAAGACAGACCCCCATTTAATTAAAACTTTTTTTACTATTTTCTTCCCCAAAATTTGGGATGTGTCTTATGGTCTGGTGCGTCTTATAGTCTGCAAAATACCGTAGCTATATTTGGCACCAGACATAAAAAAAAACACCCCAGTGGTTTAATTTTTCAATTATTTTTTCTATATCAAGTTATGTGTTTCAGAGATATTATTTTCTGGCTCATTTGGATCATGATCATTGCAACCAGTTACCTCTGATTGACTGCAGGTCAGCTGATGCCCCCTGCTGATGGAGGAAGCCTGGCGAGGTACAGAGATAGCAGTACAGAGGCGCTACAGGGATCCAGTAAGGGAGTATTATTATTGTTAGGTTGTTGTTTTTTTTACACTTCCATGGGCTCATGAACCCTTTAAGGACTTGTACATTTTTTGTTTTTTTGTATTTTTGTCCTTCCCTCTCCTTCTTCCAAGAGCCATAACATTTTATTTTTTGACAACATAGCTGTATGAGGGCTTGTTTTTCTGTGGGATGAGTTGTGGTTTTGAATGGCACCATTCATTTTACCATATAATGTACTGAAAAAGAAGAAAAAAAAAGAGAAAAAGTGAGATGAAATGATGAAAAAAAAACAAACAACCTATACCACCATTATTTTTTAATTTTGTTTTGATGGAGTTTGTTATGCATTAGAAATTATCTCGCATTATGACTTTCTCGTTAAAAAATGATTGTGTTGCCGTTTTCTGAAACCTGTAACATTTTTATTTTTTTGTCCACGAAGCTGTTTGAGGACTTCTTTTTTGGAAACTGAGCTGATGATTTTATTGATACCACATTGTGGTATATATGACATTTTGATAGCTTTTATTATATTTTTTAGGAAAGTGTGGAGACCGAATAACAAAAAGTACGGCATTTTGATTTTTAACATATGGTTTAAATAATTTTATATTTTGATAGATCAGACTTTTTGGGACTTGACAATATCAGGCTGTGGCTGAGTTTCAGAAAGGGACTAAGATTGTAGCCAAAAAGGCATTCAGCAGGCCCCCCACTACCATAATTATCCATTGGCTCCCTGCAATCGCATTGTGGGAAGCCAATAAGATCTAATGCGCTCATACACTGGTGATCGAGTCATTTAAATACCTCTGTTAGTGATTGACAGCAGCTTCTAAATGGATAACAGCTTTGGATTGTTCTTTTGTTGTATACTGGAATTAACTTTGAGTTTTTAAAACATGGATTGATGTTTGACGTATATTTATGCCAAAGGTTGTGTCCCTGCCTTTGATGTGGACTCAAATGCCAAGCTCTCATCTTTCCCTGCACTTGGTAGCTGATTTAATCAGCCATGAAGTGCCTGTAACAGCCCCTGGTGGAGTCGTGCTCCTCTCATGGCTGTAAACCTGTTAAATCCCGCTGTTAATAACAGCGGGATTTAGCACGCGCAGTCCGGAAGCGCTTCACTAATCCCACCCCTCAAGTGATCACAGGGCGCCGATGGGTTATCTTGACATTCGGGGGTCTGCTGATGATCCCCGTGACTGACATTGTGAATCTCCTGTGAATACATATGAGATCGTCATTTCTGCTATACTTAGGCAGGGCTGAAGCACTGCTATGTGTAGTACATGTGATCAGACGATCGAAGCTTCAAGTCTCCCAATGGAACTATTGAAGTCAGTAAAAGTGTGAAAAAAAAAGTTTTAAAAAATATGAAAGAAGTGAAAAAAAAGTTCAAATCACCCTCCTTTTGCCCCATTGAAAATGAAAAAATTAAAAATATATACATATTTGGTATTGCAGCATTCTGAAATGTCTTATCTATCAAAATATGAAGTAAATTAATCCAATCGGTAAACAGTGTAATGAGATAAAAAATTTAAATGCCAGAATTAAGATTTTTTGGCCACCGTAACATTGCAAAAAAATGCAATAAGAGGCGATCAAAACATCATATCTACACCAAGATGGTATCAATAAAAATGGCAACTCAGGGCACACAAAATAAGCTCTCACTTAGGCCAGATGCCGAAAAATGAAAACACTACAGGTCTTGGAAAATGGCGACATGCACAAAAAAAAATTCTGATTTTTTTTTACCACAAAAATCTATTGTTTGGTACCTACATACTCATACTAACCTGCTGAATCATATTGGCAGGTCAGTTTTACCATATAGTGAACATGGTAAATAAAAAAAACCAAAACAATTGTGGAATTGCATTTTTTTTGCAATTTCACCACACTTGGATTTTTTTCCTGTTTTCCAGTACACTGTATGGAAAAATCAATGGTGTCATTCACAAGTGTTTTGTCCTGCAAAAAAAAGCCCTCATATGGCTATATTAACAGAAAACTAAATAAGATATGGTTCGTGGAAGAAGGGGAGGAAAAAACAAAAGCGTAAAAAAGGAAAATCGCAAGGTCATAAAGGGGTTAATAATTTTTGTTAGATGGCAGAATTCATGGCTTTGTCAAGTAATAAAAGGATGCCCTTGCCTTCAACTAGCTAAACATCTTTACATTTCTGAATAACGAAAAAAAAAAAATCTGAAATGTATGGATAAAAAATAAAAATATATTGACCTTTTTTTTAAAATGACAACTATTAAATTCCCACAGTTGTAAAAGTCAAGTTTAGCACTATCATTGTGAAGTCAGAAGACTATTTGAATAATGAGCCAGGTAATAGGGTCAGAACTGATTTAAGAAGGTCCCATTTCCATTGAAAAGTGTCCACCTTAGAAGTTAGAGGCTCCCATCAGTTATGACCTGCTTGTCTTTCACAACTTACTGTGCATAAGAAAAAGGAAAGCTCATGAATATACATTCTCATTTCAGTGAGTTTAGGAAGAAATTTGTCAAGATTTTCTGCTCACATACATTATAATGTTTGTTATGGAACATGTTTAAAAGAAAATACTGGTAAAATATAGTAATATGTATATGTTAGAGGGTAGCTAGCGATTCAGCACAGTGGCAAGGACTGTTGAAAACACATCTGAATGGGCCCCTAATCATGTTTACAACTACAGTGGTGCACCATTACCATAGTAAGGGAAACCTCAGTAGATGACTATGCTGTAACTGAAGAAAAAGCACTATACAAAAAACAAAACCTATATTACTGCTATATGGTGACCATATAGTAGTAAACACGGGGGAGTAACGACGGGATCCATGAGGGATGAGTACCCACTGACACCAGCGCTTATTTCAGCTGGATGTGTGTGTGAGGAGTCGGACACACATTCAGCTGAAATGTATCGTGGTGCAGAGACTTGACGGGTACCTGCACTGCAATACATGCCGCCGGCCAATCAGAGGTTAACAGCTGACACCGGTGTGCCAGTCACATGAGGCACATAGCAGTGATGTCATGCGCTGCCTGTAGCAAGCACATCAAAGTCAGCTGCCTGCCTCTGCATCGGCTATAGTAGAGCTTCATGAGAGCGGGAAAACGTGAGAAGAATAGGTTTTTTTTATTTTTTACATGTGTTGGAGAGCAGGTGCAGAACTGGAGCATTATTACAGAATGCGCCCAGGAGCTGGGACTTTATACCAGGAAGGGGTCCAGGATGGGGGACATTATAGCAGGAAGGGGGCTAGGGTGGCGGAAATTATACCAGGAAGAGGCCCATGATGTTGGACAATACTACTGAAAGGACACAGGATCGGGAACATTTTTACTGTAAGGGACACAGGATGTTGGACATTATTACTGCAAGAGCCTGGGATGGGGGACATTATTGCTGTAAGGGGCACATATATATTTTTCTACCATCACTTATGGTAGTTGGTAGGTTTAAGACCATGAAGTTTGGGTTCTTGATCTTTTGAGTTTTGTTTGGGTTTTTTTGGTTTTCTTCTATGTCTGTATCACTTGCCTTAGGATGAAAAATTAGTCCTCAAATGTCCTTGTGTATTTAAAAGCCATTTTACATTTATAATAATTTTTTCCTATTTTTATTTTTTTGCTTTTTTCCCTTTCAATAATTTTTTTTAAAGTAACACCCCTTTAAACCCTTTACTCCTGAAGGTGGTTAGCACGTTAATGACCAGGCCAGTTTTTACAATTCTGTCACTTTATGAGGTAATAGCTCTGGAACGCTTCAACGGATCCCCCTGATTCTGAGATTGTTTTTTGTGACATATTGTACTTCATGATAGTGGTAACATTTCTTTGATATGACTTGCGTTTATTTGTGAAAAAATCGGAAATTTGTCAAAAATTTCGAAAATTTCGCAATTTTCAAAATTTGAATTCTCATGCCCTTAAATCATAGAGATATGTTATACAAAATAGTTAATAAATAACATTTCCCACATGTCTACTTTACATCAGCACAATTTTGGAACCAAATTTTTTTTTGTTAGGAAGTTATAACTTATAAAGGTTAAAAGTTGACCAGCGATTTCTCATTTTTTCAACAAAATTTACAAAACCATTTTTCTAGGGACCACATCACATTTGAAGTAGCTTTGAAGGGTCTTTATGACAGAAAATACCCAAAAGTGACAACATTCTAAAAACTGCACCCCTCAAGGTGCTCAAAACCATATTCAAGAAGTATATTAACCCTTTAGGTGATTGACTGGAATTTTTGGAATGTGGAAAAAAAATGAACATTTAACTTTTTTCTCAAAAATTTTACTTTAAACCCCAATTTTTTTTATTCTCCTGAGCACGCCATTACCCCATATGTGAGGGAAAACCACTGTTTGGGCGCATGGCAGTGCTCTGAAGGGAAGGAGCGCCATTTGACTTTTTGAATGTAAAATTTGCTTGAATAATTAGCGGACGCCATATTGCATTTGGGGAGCCCCTAATGTGCCTAAACAGTGGAAACTGCCCACAAGTGACACCATTTTGGAAACTAAACCCCTAAGGGAACTTATCTAGATGTGTAATGAGCACCTTAAACCCAAGGAGCTTCACAGAAGTTTATAACATTGAGCTGTAAAAATAAAATTTTAAATTTTTTTCCACAGAAACGTTTTTCAGCCCACAATTTTGCATTTTCATAAGGGTAACAGGAGAAATTGCACCATACCATTTGTTGTTTAATTTCTCCTGAGTAAGCTGATACCCCATATGTGGGAGAGAACCACTGTTTGGGTGCACGACAGGGTTCGGAAGGGAAGGAGTGCTATTTGACTTTTTGAATATAAAATTTGCTTGAATAATTAGCGGACGCCATGTTGCGTTTGGAGAGCTCCTGATGTGCTTAAACAGTGGAAACCCCCCACAAGTGACACTATTTTGGAAACTAGACCCCTCAGGGAACTTATCTAGATGTGTGGTGAGCACCCTGAACCCCCAGGTGCTTCACAGAAGTTTATAACATGAAGCCGTGAAAATAAAAAAATCTAACTTTTTCCACAAAAATGATCTTTTAGCCCCAAATTTTTTATTTTCACAAGGGTAAGAGGAGAAAATGGACCCCAAAAACTGTTGTGTAATTTCTCCTGAGTACGCCGATACCCCATATGTGAGGAAAATACACTGTGCACACGGCAGGGTTCAGAAGGGAAGGAGCACTATGTGACATTTTGAACGAAAATTGTCTGGAATCGAGAACAGATGCCATGTCGCGTTTGGAGAGCCCCTGATTCGCCTAAATAGTGGAAACCCCCCCACAAGCGACCCCATTTTGGAAACTAGACCCCTCAAGGATTTTATCAAGAGGTATAGTGAACATTTTGAACCCAGAGGTACAACACAGAATTTGATAACATTTGATAACTCGCTACTTGAGTTTGCATCGGGTAGTCGGGTATGTACCATGTATCGCGGGTGCTCGAGTGGCATGCTTAAGTCCCTACCCCGCATGTTTCACGGTTGTTAGACCCCCAAAAAACATGCGGGGATCGCTCGTGCATGGCAGGCAATCCCCGCAAGTTTTTTTTGCCCACGAAGCATATGGGGAGGAGACCCAATCATGTCACTCAAGCACCCGTGATACTCGGTGCATACCTGAGCACCCAATGGAAAACTCAAGTAGCGAGCACTTGCGCTTAACACTAGTCGCCATATCGTCATCACTTTTTTTTTTTACTTTTGAAAAAATCCCAACCCCAACACAACCCTAACCCTAGCACAACCCTAACCCTAGCACAACCCTAACCCTGGCACAACCCTAACCCTAGCACAACCCTAACCCTAGCACAACCCTAACCTTAGCACAACCCTAACCCTAGGACAACCCTAACCCTAGCACAACCCTAACCCTAGTATAACACTTGCACAACCCTAACCCTAGCACAACCCTAACCCTAGCACAACCCTAACGCTAGCATAACCCTAACCCTAGCACAACCATAACCCTAACATAATCCTAACCCTAGCACAACCCTAACCCTAACACAACGCTAACCCTAGAGTTTATTTTTTTCCGCCATTCCTCGCAGGGTATAATTGATTAGACGACTTTATTCTTCGGGTCGGTGCGATTACAGCGATGCCAGATTCATATCGGGTTTTTATGTTTGGCAGCTGTCATACACTAAAAGATGCTTTTTTTTGCAAAGACTAGTTTTTGCAATCATTTTTACATATTTTAGCCGACAGAGTCATGTAAGGGCTTGTTTTTTTGCAGGACAGGTTAATGTTTTTATTGGTACCATTTTTGGGCACGTGACATTTTTTGATCGCTTTCTATTTCGAATTTTGGGAGGCGGAATAAAGAAAAACCAACAATTCAGGATTTTTTTTTTATGCCATTTCATGGGTGGTAAAATAATAAGGCAGCATTATACTTCGGGTCAGTACATTTACAGTGATACTACATTTATGTTTTGGTGCTCTTTCACAATGAAAACTATTTTATAGAAAAAATATTTTTTTTGTATCGCTTTATTCTGAGAGCTATAACTTTTTTTATTTTTCGGCTGATGGAGCTGTATGGCGGCTTGTTTTTTGTGGATTAAGATGACATTTTCAGTGGTACCATTTTTATTTACATTCGTCTTTTTGATCGAGTTTTATTCCATTTTTTGTTTGGCGGTATGATTATAATGCATCGTTTTTTGCTTAGTTTTTTATTTATTTTTTTACCATGTTCACTAAAGGGGTTAACTAGTGGGACAGTTTTATAGGTCAGGTAGTTAAGGCGATACCAAATATGTGTACTTTTATTGTTTGTTTTTTTTCATAATGATATTTATGGGTACAGTATATTTTTATTCTTTTTATTATTTTTTTATTTATTTTTTATATTTTTACAATTTTTTTTCACTTTCTGACACTGTTTTTATCTTTACACTTTGTCCCACTATGGAACTTTAATTTTTTTGCAGGCTGATCACTTGCATAGCATAGAGATGCAGCAGCAGCAGCAGCAGCATCTCTATGCTATACTGCCTGTCAGCGCTGCACAGGCAGAAGTTACTTTGATCGCACACTGCGCATGATCAAAGTAACTTCCTGATGCCTGGTGACCCGGATGTCGATGACGACATAGTGTCGCCATGAAAATTACCGGGACCCGGCACAGACAGCGCTGGACACCAGAAAGGAGGTAAGTACAGTAGGTCGCATTTACCTCCCCTTGCTCCCGAAATGTTGCGATCGACTTCAGTCTCAGCATTTCGAGGGTTAATGTGCTGGGAGCGGTACGGCACAGCTCCTGGCATATAGCACCAGGTGTTAGCTGTGAGAATCAGCTGACACCCGGCGGCGATCACCCCGCACCGCTTGTGTGCGGGCGCGATCGCAGTGCTCGTCCAATAGGCTCAGGTAACTACGACATACTATTATTGAACTCGTCAGAAAGGGGTTGAGCTGCCCCTGGGGGCAGGGTGTCCAGTTGTTCTCACCTCAATATGGTGAAGTGCCTCCTCTTGAATCTTGCTGGGAGCTGTAGTGGGATTCTGGAGGGTCTTACTCTTCTGCGAGGAGTTGACTCAGGAAACCCTATACACATTCACAAGAGATGAGGTTGAAACAATTAACACGTTTATTTACAGAGAAATAAATGGTGTTATATTCAGAGGGTGTAACAAGGAACTGCAAAACATATAATATCGCACAATCTATGATACAGGTTCAAAATGTGCTTTGTAGTAGGTCTGAACGTTAATGATGACACTTCCCATTTAATTGACAGCAGACACACTCCTAACTAAGAGCACCCAATAACGGCTGCAGCAATGCCAGTAACACAGTCCAACGATGGAGCCCAGTTGCCACAGTTGTTGGCGCGCTTTTCAGAATCTGTTGGTGAACATAATACAATAAGAACAAAATCCCCTCAGCAACAGTTCTCTTATTAACTCCTCAACAATGGAACCACAAGTCCCAACAATAGCTCAGCAATAGTTCTCTTATTAACTCAACAGTAGAACGACAAGTCCCAACAATAGCTACTCACTCCTTGATTGAGCAGGTTTGGGTGTCACTCAGGGATCCAGTTTGGGATTGCAGGGTTTGGACTCCTTAGACACAAGGGATGGATTGTAGACTCATTCCCTTAGTTAAACCAGGAGGTGGTGGACATCTTCTGGTAACCTAACTTGTCTGCAGAGGGATGTGGTTTGGCTGCAGGATTATCTTCTTCCCTCACACACTGAGCAGTTGGGTGATTACCACTCACTCTGTGATTCTGTTCCCTGCTCTCCAGGATCAGAATCTCACATGTCTGACATGGAGGATTGCACGCCTTGCTCCCCCTGCTGCTAGCCCCTTCCTTTGCCGCTCCTCCTCCCTTATGATGCCGGGAGGAGCAATGTCTACTAGGAGTTGTAGTCTAGGACAGTCAAGCAAGAGAATCATTAATATCTGCTGCTGTGAATGTCTGTGTAATCCCAGCAAGCAGAAGTCTCTATACACATAGATCTCACTGCAGATGTTACATAAATATTTACCCCCAAATTCCATCAATTTGCATTGATATTGGTTTTACCAAAGAAATGGAATTGCAATGTGTCAATTGAGTCTGCTGTTATATTTCTAGTCATGTGAGTTTTTCGGTAGGAAGTTAAGGGAAGGATCATATAAAGATCATATAAAGAACTAGTATGATATTCTTTAAAGAGGCACTCCTCCCATCAAAGTTTTTATTCATAATATATTGTAATCATCATATATAGAACTGTGTACTTACAATTGCTCATTTTGCCTTTCTACCTTGCTAATTCTTCTCTTTTCTCTGTTTTACGTAGAAACAGGAAGTATATTGTCCCTGCAGAAATCATTCCTCTCTTCAGTTCCTGACCCAGGTGATCTGCCCCTCTTCCCTGCCATTGACTTTTGCTGTAAGTGATGCTGTAACTGATGAGTCATAAAGGGCAAATTGAACTTCTGTTTCTATATAGAGCTTAGAAGGAAGGATTCAGCTAGTCCGTTTTTAATCACGTGATGTCATTGACCTAATGGAAAACAGAAGAATTAGCTGGGTAGAAGGGCAAAATGAGCAATTGTAGGTAAACAGTGCTAAATAATATGGCGATTGAAATATATTAAGAGGATACACATTTTGATAGGAGTTCTTCTTTAAGAACATTTAGAGATCAAAGAGAACATTTTAATGAGCTTTAGTGCAAAACTGCTTATGACTTAAATTACAAATTATGCAAAATACCGCATAGCATGCAGTCTTTTTGTCAAATGTAAATTGACTTTGATCATAATGGATGATGTCCCATGTGATTTTCTATAAATGTGTCAAACATGACATAAGCAGTGAGAATTTAACTACAGATTGAAAAACTCCCTGAGTCAGTTAGAAAATGAATTATCCTTTTTCTATTGAATCTATGGTTAGACTTTCGGATCATCAAGAATTTGTGATGGAAAAATTTATAGAGGGATTTTGATTTGTCCTCCTATATATCACTCTAAAGGCAGAGCAGTGAGGAGTTAATTCACATAAGGATAAATTTAAACTTAGTCTACCATACCTCTGACATGCGATGTGAAGATCTTCTGCCTTCTTTCTATTCCACATGTTTTACTGATTTTAATTATAAATGGTACATATAAACATTGGAATGATTACCACCAATTGTAAATCATAAAACAGTATGGCTAGATTGCTGTTTGATACAACTCATTTTCTTTGAATGAGACAAAGAGAGTATTACTGTGTATAACCCAAAAAAGGTAAAGTTCAGTTCCTGGACAGTCAGTCTCTGTGTATGCAGAGGTGGAAATGGATATTCTATCTAATTCCCAAAAAGTTGGGACACTGTAAAATGTAAAGAAAACAAGAATCTTATTATTTAGAGATAGACATATTTTATTCACAGCAGAACATAGGTCACAGATCGGACGCTTAATGTTAAACATTTTTCTATTTAATTAAAAAAAAATAAACTCATTTAGAAATTGATGTCAGCAACACATTTCAAAAAAGTTGGGACAGGACCAATTCTTCCAAAGTTTTGCATCTCCTCTTCTTTATACAACAGTTTGTAAACATCTGGGAAGTGAAGAGACAATTGCTGGAGTTTCGGGAGAGGAAGATTGTCCCATTCTTTTCTGATGTAGGATTCTCGCTGCTCAACAGTTCTGGGGCTTGGCTGGATTTTTCATTTCACAATGTGCCAAATGTTTTCTATTGGTGAAAGATCTTGGCTGCAGATGGCTAATGCATCACCATAACTCTTCCTCAGCCATGCTGTTGTGATGGATGCTATCCCATACCATCAGAGATGAAGGCTTTTGACCTATACGCTGATAACAAGCTGGGTGGTCCCTCTCCTCTTGAGTGTGCAGGACAGACCGGTTTTACAATTTGATTCATCTGATCACAGAACAATTTTCTATTTTGCCTCTTAGGCCATGATAACTGAGCTTTGGCATAGAGAAGCCTATAGTGTTTCTGGATTGTGCTGATATTTGGCTTGTTCTTTGCACAAAGGAGCTTTAACTTGTATGTGTGGATTCAGTATCGGACTGGGACAAAAAAAAACAGCCCCATCACCCAAACCCCACCAGCCCACATACTATAACACCTCCACGCCCCGATCAGTGAATTTTGCTTTTATGTTGTCATGCCCTTCACCATTCTCTTAAAAGAGTTATTTGAAGAGCCGCATGTGAATGGCGCCGTAGTGCATATGATCAACCACAGCTCCATTTACATGTTGCTCTTCAAAGTTACATTTCTCAGGATCGTCAGAGATAGCGGACAACTTCCAAACTTGGGATAGCCCATCTAAACAGGTTTTTCATGATTCATTTTTATATGTAGAAAATAATAAACCAATAATGACAATCCAGAAGTCCAATGCCGCCAAGGACTCATGCAAACAAGCATATAAATCAGGCGTGTGTTATCCGATGTTTTATCAGATCACACACAGACCGATGTTCTCCAATGAGGCCGTACAGAGAAACATTTTTTTCTCATACAGATTTGGTGTGAGAAAAAAAATCGTATCATACTGCAATTGACTCTGAAATTGGATGAGACTCACCCATTCAAGTCTATGAGTACGAAAAAAAATAGGATGCCACAGTATAGCATCCAATATGTACGGATACATTACAATTTTGTAACATAGGAAACTGTAAATGGCCGTGTAAAAGATTAATAGCTGCTGAGAAAAAAACAAACTGACTTCACACAGATGACAAGTGAGAAGAAAATCATCCCACTTTTCTGGATGAAATTAATAGATCCTTATATATGATGCACAGATAAGAAATATATGTATAGTACAAGGCCAAAGATTTCACTTACTTCTTACATTACTTGAGAGATATCTATTGTAAATTCTACAACAGCTTAGAATCCTCACAGCACACAGTGTGTGTCCTGGGGGGGACTCAAAAGTCTGCAGTCACACAGAATGACTGCAGACTTATCATTCTAGACAGAACAGTATAGTCCTCCACACAGTATTATGGGGCCCACATAGTCCTCCATACAGTATTATGGGCACCACATAGTCCTTCATACAGTATAATGGACCGACATAGTCCTCCATACAGTATTATGGGCACCATATAGTCCTCCATACAGTATAATGGCCCCACATAGTCCTCCATACAATATTATGGGCACCACATAGTGCTCCATACAGTATTATGGGCCCCACATAGTCCTCCATACAGTATAATGGGCCCCACATAGTCCTCCATACAGAATAATGGGCCCCACATAGTCCTCCATACAATATAATGGGCACCACATAGTCCTCCATACAGAATAATGGGCCCCACATAGTCCTCCATACAGTATAATGGGCACCACATAGTCCTCCATACAAAATAATGGACCCACATAGTGCTCAATACAGAATAATGGGCCCCATATATTACTCTGTACAGTATAATGGGCCCATATATTGCTCCATACAGTATAATGGGCCCATAAATTGCTCTATACAGTATAATGGGCCCCATATAATGCTCAATACATAAAAAAAAAAAATCAAATACTCACTTCACCCCATTCCCCGCTGCTCCGGTCTCCTCAGCATCTTCCAACCCTCTGCACTGCTCGGCACAGAGGGCGCAGTAGTGAAAATCATTGTGCCTGCTGCGCTGAGAACTCACAGAGCTCAGACACAGAGGGGGAATGATGGCAGAGGGAGCGTCATTGGACGACTCCCTCACCCATCATTGTTTTCAACTGTATTGGCATCCAGGATGCCGAAATAGTTGAAAGTATGACGCGGGGGGGACGACTCCGGAGCCCCACAGCGTTCCGAGTCCCCGACGGCTAGTGGACCCCCCTATTTGTCCACGGCTCGGGGTGGTGACGACAGCCCTGATATGTGTCATAACTGAGCATCACCAAATCTTAAGCAGTGGGTGAAGTGCTTCAGGACACATACCCTTAAAACAAAGGGATTTATAAAAAGAATAAAAGCAGCACACCAAATAAATAAGAGAAAAGTGGAGGGCTCTTATTTATTAGCCGTTGTTGCCATGTTTCGCTTTCATAACAGAGAAATGTTCTGTTTTGGATCTGAAGCGTGGCCACAAGGGCTAATAAAGAAGAGCCCTCCACTTTTTCCACAATTAATCGGAGTGCTGCTTATGTTTATATATACAGTATATACATACACACACACAATATATATATATATATATATATACACATTCATAATTAGAGTAGATACTGAGATTTACACCATGTATACAGGACAGGAGAAGTATACATGACATACACAGCCCCACAATATATTCTGTGTTAAGGAATATAGAATGGAGGGTATATAGTGTGGATTCCACACTATATACATATAATCATACTATATAAACATCTCTACACTATATACTGTTATGATCTGCTACAGGGACTAAGGAAAGACAGGAGAACTGTCCCTACAATAGAACTAAACTGGATCCCTACTATGTAACGGGGAACCTGATCCTGCGATCAGACCTGCTAAAGTCCTCGGCTAGTCTGTACGAAGACCTATAGATGTGAGGGAGGGATCCCTACAAGAACTAGGGACTGGGATAAGTTGGACACCTCCTAGCAGAAATAGTAGCAGTCAAAGACAGACACACAACAAAAAGCATAGAGGTCAGAAGACCTAGCAAAACTAACAGAGAACGGCAACAGAGCACCAAGCTAGCTCAAGAGTAGTAAATACAATGAAGTCCAGCAAGACCAGGAGGGCGGAGCCGGATTAAATAGGCAAAAATGGTCATGTGACCAGCAAACTAAAAAAAAACTAACAGGAGAGTTCTAACAGTACCCCCTCTTCTAAGAGGATCTTCCGGATCCCCTAGGCCCAGGCTTACCAGGAAACCTCCTGTGAAACGCTCTGACAAGTCTGGAAGCAGAAACATCATCCGCCCTCACCCATGAGTTACCCTCAGGTCCGAAACCCTTCCAAGCGACGAGATACTGCAAACTCCCTCTATACCGTCTAGAATTTAGGATGCGGGAAATTTCATATTCCCCGTCCTCCACCACCGGAGGAACAGTGGCAGAGGCGTCACCATCCGACACTTCAGCTTTTTTCAACAGAGAAACATGAAACACCGGGTTAATCTTCCAGGACGTAGGAACCTCCAACCTAACAGCAGATTGGTTAACTATCTGAAGCACCTTAAAGGGCCCTACGAACTTGGGACCCAATTTTTTAGAAGGAATCGTCAATCGCAGATTCTTAGAGGACAACCAAACCATGTCACCAACAGCAAACAAAACCTCTTGCCGTTTCCTGTCAAAGTACCTCTTAGATTTTTTGTTAGCCTCCTGAAGATTACCACGCACATCCGTCCAAACTCTCTCCAAATCACCGGAAAAACTCTCCTCCTCAGGCACAGCCGAAACCAATTTGGAGAATGACCCAAAAGACGGATGTCTCCCAGAACAACAAAAAAAAGGCGAACACCCAGCAGAAGAGGATGTATGGTTGTTAAGAGCAAATTCAGCAAGTGGCAGAAACTCAGACCACCCCTCTTGATTGTCTGCCACAAAACAACGCAAGAACTGCTCAACATCCTGGTTCTTCCTTTCAGTCTGGCCATTAGACTCAGGATGATATCCAGATGAAAACGACAAATGAACTCCCAACCTGTCACAAAAGGCACGCCAAAAACGAGCCACGAACTGAGGTCCCCTATCAGAAACAATGTCAGTAGGAACACCATGTAGTTTAACAATTTCCTTGACAAAGGCCTTAGCGAGTGTCTTAGCGCAAGGCAGTTTGATGAAGGGAACCAAGTGACACATCTTGCTAAAACGGTCCACGACCACCCAGATGACCGTGAAACCTTCAGAGGGGGGAAGGTCAGTAATAAAGTCCATAGCCAGATGTGTCCAAGGTGCACTAGGAACCTCCAGAGGGCAAAGCAACCCCGCAGCAGGAGCATGCGAAGACTTGGATCTAGCACACACAGTACATTGGCGCACCCACTTAATGACTTCCTTCTGCCATCCAGGCCACCAAAAACTGCGACCCACAAGTCTCTTGGTCTCAGAAATTCCTGGATGACCTGCCAACCGAGACTCATGACACTCAACAAACAAATCTCTCCTAAAGGTCCTAGGCACAAACAACCTCCCATGGGGAGTGTTAGATGGGGCATTCTCCTGAGCTTTAAGAATCTCATCCTCCAAAACGGAGTCCAAAGCAGCAATCACAACACCTTCTTGTAAAATGCTCTCCTCTTCCTCCACAACACCGACCATGGGAGAAAAGCTGCGAGACAAAGCATCCGCTTTAACATTCTTGGTACCCGGGATGTAAGTAACGGAAAAATTAAACCGCGAGAAAAAAAGTGCCCACCTAGCCTGACGGGCATTCAAGCGCTTGGCAGCATCAAGATAGATCAAATTTTTATGATCAGTGAAAACCTGAATGGGAAATTCAGCACCTTCCAAGAGGTGACGCCAGTGTTCAAATGCGAGTTTAATTGCCAGCAATTCCCGATTACCAATATCGTAATTAAGTTCAGTCTCAGAAAATTTTTTGGAAAAAAAAGCACAGGGATGTACTCCATCCTTGTTTTCCTGAGACAACACCGCACCGACCCCCACCGAAGAAGCATCAACCTCAACCAAAAACGGCTTAGTCACATCAGGCTGCATAAGGATGGGAGCAGAGGTGAACCTCTCCTTTAGAAACACAAAAGCTTCAATGGCCTCAGAAGTCCACTGAACCGCATTAGCACCTTTCCTGGTGAGATCGGTCAGCGGTTTGACAATAATAGAAAAAATTTTTATGAATTTTCTGTAATAATTGGCGAAACCCAAAAACCTCTGTATTGATTTCAAACCAATAGGCCTAGGCCATTCCTGCACAGCTTGAACTTTAACCGGGTCCATCTCAAAGCCCTCGCTGGAGATAATGTAGCCCAAAAAACTAATTCTCTGTACAGCGAACTCACATTTCTCCAGCTTAGCAAAAAGCGAATTGTCCATTAATAACTGTAATACCTCACGTACGCTCCGCCAATGAGACTCCAGATCAGGCGAATAAATCAGAATGTCATCCAAATACACAACCACATTTTTGCCGATTAAAGGTCTAAGGATGTCATTAATAAGATTCTGAAAAAATGCTGGAGCATTGGTAAGACCAAAAGGCATAACCAGATTCTCAAAATGACCCACAGGAGTGTTAAAAGCAGTCTTCCATTCATCACCCTCCTTCATGCGCAACAAATTGTATGCCCCCCGGAGATCAATTTTAGAGAACCACTTGGCCCCCACTAACTGGTTAAATAAATCAGGAATCAATGGCAGTGGGTAAGGATTGCGTACAGTAATTTTATTAATCTAACGAAAGTCCAGACAAGGACGTAAACCGCCATCTTTTTTTTTTGCAAAAAAAAATCCAACAGCCACAGGAGACTTGGAAGGCCTAATGTGACCGGCGGCCAAGCTTGTCTGTATGTATTCCTCCAAAGCCTTTCTCTCAGGAATAGTAAGATTAAATAAGCGACTTTTAGGAAGAGTCGCTCCAGGGACAAATTCAATGGTACAATCATAGTCTCTATGGGGAGGCAAAATTTGTGACTCCTCCTCAGAAAAAAACTCTCCAAAAATCCTGAATAGGTACAGGCAATTCCCCTTTATCCACAGCAGCAATACGTCCGTTACAACACTTGTCATAACACTTAGGGCTCCAGGACTTAATTTCATTGGTAGACCAATCCAGTACAGGATTGTGCAATTTTAACCAGGGTAACCCCAATATTACTGGAGAAGGCAAATTATCCAATACCACCAAATCCAAATTTTCTTGGTGAATACCATTAATAGTGAGGGGAAATTCACAGACCTTATGAGTAACAGTCTTCAAGGGAGAGCCATCAACAGAAACCACAGCAATAAGGGATGACAAAGTTTTAGGTTCTAATCAAAGTTTTTCCAAGAATCCCCCATCAATCACATTCAGAGTAGAACCACAATCCACAAATTCATCCTGAGCAGCAGTAGTGGCAGATAGGTATACTCCCTTAGAATTTAAACAGGCAATACGGGCATAACTGACCATTTTTTTTTCTTTCTTCATACGAAGCACACAGTTCTTAATAAAATGACCAGAATTTCCGCAATAGAAGCACAAGCCTTCAGAAAGCCTGCGGTCTTTTTCCTGAGAGCGGGGTGTCATCGCCCCAATCTCCATCGGCTCTCCATTGTCAGCACAGACCCTCTCAGGACTCGGAGCTGACATAGCAGAGGATTTGCTCTTATTAACCCTTGCACGCAGTCTCCTGTCCACCCATATAGCTAATTGCATTGCCTCCTGCAAGTTTCCAGGTGTGGGATAAGCAATCAGTAAATCCTTAACACTTTCACCTAGCCCTGCAAGAAACAAGCTTTTCAAAGCTGAATCGTTCCACCCCACCTGGGCAGACCACCGACGGAAGTGAGAACAATATTTTTCCACATTACCTGATCCCTGCCTCAAACGTCTCAATTCAGACTCAGCAGATGAGACACGATCAGGATCATCATACAACAAACCCAAAGCAGAAAAAAAACTATCCACTGATCTAAAGCACGGATCACTAGGTTGGAGAGAGAAGGCCCATCCCTGAGGATCTTTGCGCAAAAGTGACATTATGAACCCTATGCGCTGTGATTCATCACCAGAGGATCTGGGTCTCAAACGAAAATACAATAAACAAGCATTTTTAAAAGAAAAAAAATCTTGTTGTTTGCCAAAAAATAGATCAAGCAGACGTACCTTTGGTTCCACAAAATGCGCTCCAGAACAGCTACTCACGTGTTGTTGGAGCTCGGCCATCTCCAGAGAGAGTCCCTGCAAGCGTTGAGCCAAATCTTGAACCGAGGACCATTATGGAAAACTGGAGGTCTTTCCTTAGAGAAAATTTTTTTTTTCTTTTAGGGCTGGACTTACTGTTATGATCTGCTACAGGGACTAAGGAAAGACAGGAGAACTGTCCCTACAATAGAACTAAACTGGATCCCTACGATGTAACGGGGAACCTGATCCTGCGATCAGACCCGCTAAAGTCCTCGGCTAGTCTGTACGAAGACCTATAGATGTGAGGGAGGGATCCCTACAAGAACTAGGGACTGGGATAAGTTGGACACCTCCTAGCAGAAATAGTAGCAGTCAAAGACAGACACACAACAAAAAGCATAGAGGTCAGAAGACCTAGCAAAACTAACAGAGAACGGCAACAGAGCACCAAGCTAGCTCAAGAGTAGTAAATACAATGAAGTCCAGCAAGACCAGGAGGGCGGAGCCGGATTAAATAGGCAAAAAAGGTCATGTGACCAGCAAACTAAAAAAAAACTAACAGGAGAGTTCTAACCTATACAATATATACACAACTCTACCTTACACACTATATTAAGACAGAATTACACTATATACTGCATTATGATGCATACAGCACATAGGAGACACACATATATATCATATACGAGACACCGCAACTGCTGAATATATATCATATTGAGACTGCTGTACATACATTACATACATGATACTGTGACTGCTGTGTATATGTTATGTAGGTGATACTGCGACTGCTGTGTATAGTCGCAGTATCACTTATTTAATATATATACAGCAGTATCAGCGATATAATGTATATAGACTGGTGTAAGTATATACATTATGTAGGTGATACGGTGACTGTTGTATATATGTTATGTAACTGATACTGCAATTATACACAGCAGTCTATATATATTACAGCGACTGCTGTCTATAATTGCAGTATAGTATTGGAGTGGAATCCTATCCGGGCACCCACATTAACAGCGAGTGCTGCGCAGCCTATTTTTTTCCTAATTGCAGTATAACCTATATAATGTATACACAGCAGTAGCAGTATCACCTACACATTGTATATAAAGCAGTCTGTATACATTATATAGGTTATACTGCAATTATACACAGCAGTTGCTGTATTGTATCTGCTCTAATTTTAAATGAAGCCCCTGTGTGCCCGTGCCCCGCGCTGTCTCTCTTGCACGTGCTGACAAGGGCTGCCACAAACGCTGTGCGGCCTTGTCAGGGCATGCGCACACAGGTGGCCCTTGCCCGTGACGCGCCCCCTGGGCCTGTGTTGTGCAGGGAATACCCGGAGCCGGATCGCTGGGGGATGTAGTCTCCGTGGCGCTGACCCGGTCCGTGCCCAGGGTGGTCAATTCAGTGGCAGTCTTATTAGTGAGATAATAGTCCGACTACGCCACCCGTGGATTGCGGTCAGTGGGGGCCACCGCTGCAAGGCTGAACCCGCAGGGGCACCACACTTAGATCTAGGCAGCCTCCTAATCTAGACCTAATCTAGAAGAGTGATAGCTAGGTGCACAGTAAGCAATCTGGGTAACTACCAAATATCACCTCATTAGGACTATAAAGTCAACTATGGTGAAGTGACATCAATTGAGAATTTTGACATTTTCTCCAATTGCGAAGTCGAATACATGGTTGACTTGTGATGTAATTTAAAGAAGCTATTCCAACTCCAACTCCAACTCTGAAATAAGGAAGGAGATGTGAGGCCTGGTACGAAACTGAGATTTGCCCAAATGATGGTGAGAGGTACGTAGCAGTGATACGAATTTGCTGGAATATTTATCGAATCCCAGACAGACAGAGAGTAGGGCACAAGGGTACTAACTGAAGATGGCCTAGACTGTGTAAATAGCCATGTAAATGAGTCTGTAGGGATAAGATCTATATTCCAGATTTCTAGGAAAACACTCTGAAGAAAATATACAACGGTTTGGTTTTTTCACCCATGTTGTGCATCTTGCAAAGTTTTCTTCAACTGAGATTTATTTCAAAGAAAAGAGAAAAACTTTGCGCAAGAGCTAAAACATTGCTGTACAACAAGAGTGGAAAAAACAAACAAAAGAAACATTCCGTATTCTTGTCTTGCTGTCTTTTCGCTACGCTATTATCTTGATAGTGATCAAAACTGCTGTATCTTTTCTGGGACATAGCTTACAATTCTCTGCTAATACTTAAAAGTGTGTTCCCATGAACAAAGTTTATTTTAATCAATAGATCTTGGAATAAAAATTAGATGTGTTTAAAAAAAAATTCCTGTGTTGAGATAATCTTATAAATGTGCCCCTGCTCTGTACTGTGTAATGGCTGTGTCTGACCGTACAGGGACATGGTCTGATCATACCACAGCTCCTGGGCAGGGGAGGAAGCAACAGAGTATACAGACTTTACAGTACAGGAGCACAGCTGATTCTTTCAGTGAGCTAAATATGGTTTGAAAACAGACAGTGAAATGTTTTACTTCACAGAAAGAATCAGCTGTGATCCCATGGTGTTCTGTCTGTATACTCTTTTGCTTCCTCCCCTGCCCAGGAGATGTGGTATGATCAGACCATGTTCCTGTATGGTCAGACACAGCCATTACACAGTACACAGCAGGGGCACATTTATTAGATTATCTCAGCACAGGAACATTTTTTAACACATCAAAATGTGGAACTTATTTTTATTCCAAGATCTGTTAATTAAAAAGAACTTTGTTCATGGAACAACACCTTTAATGATAAATGATAACTAGTGGGAGCTTACATTTATTATTAAGTAAAATGTACAAGTATAAATATATGTAGTAATTATATACCTCTTCCCATTTGCTCAAAATTTGTATGTATTTAGATAGGTTTAAATACCACCTCAATAATAAAAAACTCATGAGCATTTATATAGGAACTAGAGCTAATCTACCCTCCACTTTATTGGCTTTCTTTTTTTTTCTTATGTTGTTGCATTTGATTGTCAATACAACCCTCTTCTCCCACTCTTGACACACTGATAGCAACACCGCAGAAGAAATGCAAGCACAGGCTTCCAGTATCCGTTGTTTCAGAAGCTGCACATCTTGTATCTTCACGGCATAGACAATTGCCTTCAGATGACCCCAAAGATAAAAGCCTAAGGGGGTCATATCGTGAGACCTTGGTGGCCATTAAACTGGCCCACGATGACCAATCCACTTTCTAGGAAACTGTTCATGTAGGAATGCTCGGACCTGACACCCATAATGTGGTGGTGCACCATCTTGTTGGAAAAACTTAGGGAACGTGCCATCTTCAGTGCATAAAGAGGGCAACACATCATCATGTAGCAATTTCAGATATCCAGTGGCATTGAGGTTTCCATTGATGAAGAATGGCCCCACTATCTTTGTACCCCATACACCACACCATACCATCAAGATACGAGATGTGCAGAATCTGAAACAACGGATACTGGAAGCCTGTGCTAGCATTTCTTCTGTGGTGTTGCTATCAGTATGTCAAGAGTGAGAGAAGAGGGTTGCATTGACAATCCAACACAATGGGTAGCACTTTGAATACATTTTATAAGTGCTTATAAACTTTTTAAAAAACTCATGAAAGAATAAAGTTACATTAAAACCAAGCACAACATTGTTTTTCTTATGAAATTCTCAATAAGTTTGATGTGTCACATGACCCTCTTCCCAATGAAAAAAATAAAGTTGAATACAAAATGGCCGACTTCAAAATGGCCACCCATCTCTAAAAGTTTTCCCCCTCCCATATACTAATGTGCCACAAACAGGAAGTTGATATCACCAAACATTCCCATTTAACTTAGGTGTATCCATTTAAATGGCTCACCCTGTATATATACATACACACACGTGTATATATATATATATATATATATATATATATATATATACAGTACAGACCAAAAGTTTGGACACACCTTCTCATTTAAAGATTTTTCTGTATTTTCATGACTATGAAAATTGTACAGTCACGCTGAAGGCATTAAAACTATGAATTAACACATGTGGAATTATATACTTAACAAAAAAGTGTGAAACAACTGAAAATATGTCTTATATTCTAGGTTCTTCAAAGTAGCCACCTTTTGCTTTGATGACTGCTTTGCACACTCTTGGCATTCTCTTGATGAGCTTCAAGTGGTAGTCACCGGAAATGGTCTTCCAACAATCTTGAAGGAGTTCCCAGAGATTCTTAGCACTTGTTGGCCCTTTTTCCTTCACTCTGCGGTCCAGCTCACCCCAAACCATCTCGATTGGGTTCAGGTCTGGTGACTGTGGAGGCCAGGTCATCTGGCGTAGCACCCCATTACTCTCCTTCTTGGTCAAATAGCCCCTACACAGCCTGGAGGTGTGTTTGGGGTCATTGTCTTGTTGAAAAATAAATGATGGTCCAACTAAATGCAAACCGGATGGAATAGCATGCCGCTGCAAGATGCTGTGGTAGCCATGCTGGTTCAGTATGCCTTCAACTTTGAATAAATCCCCAACAGTGTCACCAGCAAAGCACCCCCACACCATCACACCTCCTCCTCCATGCTTCACGGTGGGAACCAGGCATCCAGAGTCCATCCGTTCACCTTTTCTGCGTCGCACAAAGACACGGTGGTTGGAACCAAAGATCTCAAATTTGGACTCATCAGACCAAAGCACAGATTTCCACTGGTCTAATGTCCATTCCTTGTGTTCTTTACCCCAAACAAGTCTCTTCTGCTTGTTGCCTGTCCTTAGCAGTGGTTTCCTAGCAGCTATTTTACCATGAAGGCCTGCTGCACAAAGTCTCCTCTTAACAGTTGTTGAAGAGATGTGTCTGCTGCTAGAACTCTGTGTGGCATTGACCTGGTCTCTAATCTGAGCTGCTGTTAACCTGTGATTTCTGAGGCTGGTGACTTGGATAAACTTATCCTCAGAAGCAGAGGTGACTCTTGGTCTTCCTTTCCTGGGGCGGTCCTCATGTGAGCCAGTTTCTTTGTAGCGCTTGATGGTTTTTGCAACTGCACTTGGGGACACTTTCAAAGTTTTCTCAATTGTTCGCACTGACTGACCTTCATTTCTTAAAGTAATGATGGCCACTGGTTTTTCTTTACTTAGCTGCTTTTTTCTTGCCATAATACAAATTCTAACAGTCTATTCAGTAGGACTATCAGCTCTGTATCCACCTGACTTCTGCACAGCACAACTGATGGTCCCAACCCCATTTATAAGGCAATAAATCCCACTTATTAAACCTGACAAGGCACACCTGTGAAGTGAAAACCATTTCTGGTGACTACCTCTTGAAGCTCATCAAGAGAATGCCAAGAATGTGCAAAGCAGTCATCAAAACAAAAGGTGGCTACTTTGAAGAACCTAGAATATAAGACATATTTTCAGTTGTTTCATTTGTTTCACACTTTTTAGTTAAGTATATAATTCCACATGTGTTAATTCATAGTTTTGATGCCTTCAGTGTGAATGTACAATTTTCATAGTCATGAAAATACAGAAAAATCTTTAAATGAGAAGGTGTGTCTAAACTTTTGGTCTGTACTGTATATATATATATATATATATATATATATATATATACTTAAAATATACTTAAATATTTATTTATATATACACATGTATCCAAAAAGTATATTGGACCGAAACGTTGCTATGTGGGCTAATAAATTACTTTACTCTATTTTGTGTGCTGCCTCCATACTTTTTTGGATATTTCAAGGACTGGTATGTACCTGGGGGGCTTTTGCACCTGAACATCTTTTTTGTGCTGTTTCCTGTTTTTTTTGTTTTTTGATTATATACACATGTGTATATATACAGTGGTGGCCAAAAGTATTGGCACCCCTGCAATTCTGTCAGATAATACTCAGTTTCTTCCTGAAAATTATTGCAATCACAAATTCTTTGGTATTATTATCTTCATTTAATTTGTCTTCAATGAAAAAACACAAAAAGAATTGTCCTAAAGCCAAATTGGAAATAATTCCACACCAAACCTAAAAAGGGGTGGACAAAAGTATTGGCACTGATTGAAAAATCATGTGATGCTTCTCTAATTTGTGTAATTAACAGCACCTGTAACTTACCTGTGGCACCTAACAGGTGTTGGCAATAACTAAATCACACTTGCAGCCAGTTAACATGGATTAAAGTTGACTCAACCTCTGTCCTGTGTCCTTGTGTGTACCACATTGAGCATGGAGAAAAGAAAGAAGACCAAAGAACTGTCTGAGGACTTGAGAAACCAAATTGTGAGGAAGCATGAGCAATCTCAAGGCTACAAGTCCATCTCCAAAGACCTGAATGTTCCTGTGTCTTCCGTGCACAGTGTCATCAAGAAGTTTAAAGTCCATGGCACTGTGGCTAACCTCCCTAGATGAGGACGGAAAAGAAAAATTGATGAGAGATTTCAACGCAAGATTGTGCGGATGGAGGATAAAGAACCTCGACTAACATCCAAACAAGTTCAAGCTGCCCAGCAGTCCAAGGGTACAACAGTGTCAACCAATACTATCCGTCTGCATCTGAATGAAAAGGGACTGTATGGTAGGATACCCAGGAAGACCCCACTTCTTACCCTGAGACATAAAAAAGCCAGGCTGGAGTTTGCCAAAACTTACCTGAGAAAGCCTAAAACGTTTTGGAAGAATGTTCTCTGGTCAGATGAGACAAAAGTAGAGCTTTTTGGGAAAAAGCATCAACATAGAGTGTACAGGAAAAAAAAAGAGGCATTCAAAGAAAAGAATACGGTCTCTACAGTCAAACATGGCGGAGGTTCCCTGATGTTTTGGGGTTGCTTTGCTGCCTCTGGCACTGGACTGCTTGACCGTGTGCATGGCATTATGAAGTCTGAAGACTACCAACAAATTTTGCAGCATAATGTAGGGCCCAGTGTGAGAAAGCTGGGTCTCCCTCAGAGGTCATGGGTCTTCCAGCAGGACAATGACCCAAAACACACTTCCAAAAGCACTATAAAATGGTTTGAGAGAAAGCACTGGAGACTTCTAAGGTGGCCAGCAATGAGTCCAGACCTGAATCCCATAGGACACCTGTGGAGACATCTCAAAATTAGTGTTGAGCCACCCCCGTAGTGTTCGAGTTCGGTTCGTCGAACACCCGTGTGTTCGCCGAACTGTTCGTCGAACTGTTCGTCGAACACCTTCGAACACCGTTAAAACCAATGGCAGGCAAACAAAAACACATAGAAACACATAGAAAACACCTTCAAAGGTGTCCAAAAGCTGACAAACTGCTCAGAAGACATAACTAACACATGGAAAAGTGACAAGTACATATAGTCATGCGAAAATAAAAGAGGTGGAGGAGTAAAAGGAGGGAGAGACACAGATATAGGCATGTCATGCCCTTCTAAAATCCAAAAAGTGAGAAGCCGACACGGCCAGTCCGCTCCTGCCCGTGCCACCTCCGTGTCGCCGGGTTTGTGCCAGAGCCGCGGTGAACCCTGACGGCCAGCCCCCCTCTCCCAATACTGGTGCCTGTCCGCTGGTGGGTCGAGCGAGCCCCCCTGTGGTGGAGGCAGCTCTAAGCTTTTTAATTTAAATTGTCTCTCTAATTTGAATGAATACACTTTAAATCCATTTACAAGGATCTATTGGAGGGCAAGTCTCATGCCAGCAGCCGCGGTAATTCCAGCTCCAGTAGCGTCCACTAAAGCTGCTGCAGTTAAAAAGCTTTTATAAGGATCGAGCTCGGCTGTCCACCGCAAGGCATCCTACTGCCAGTCCCAGCCCCTATGCCTTGGGGTGCCTCCTGATGCTCTTCACTAAGTATCCCATGGTCCCGAAGCATTTCCTTTGAAAAAATTAAGTGTCTAAACTACAGGTGGTGCAGCTTGCTTAACAGCCGGGATAATCCGCTCACTAGCAGACACTGCTACTAGGCACAAAGTATTTCCTGGGCTAGATGCAGTTAAAAATTTGTAATTAGATACTCTCGTTGGATGCTGAGAAAGCATTCCATAGAGTCTCCTGGCACGCCATATATGATTCTCTTAAAAAGCTTGGGGTAGGGGTCTAGGGGACCCTTTTATAGCCAAAATCACGGCCCTGTATCGCAATACGTCACCTAGGCTGAAGATAAATGGAACTGTAGCACCCTGAGGGCTCGGTTGCTACAGACGTATTGCACCTCACCCAGAGGTGTGATATCTCACTATCAGGTAAGGATGGAGTGTGGATCAGGACCCGACACCTGCATGCATTACACCACATTGCCGTGGGGCAGGGCGACCAATATGCCCCTGAGATGGGCACGACAGTCCCTGTCCCTGGCTGGAGTGGGGGGAGGGAACACTGAGGAAGGGGAACCCTGTAGTGCAGGAGCAGGGAGGAAGCAGTTCCTGGGTGCATTGAGAAGGGAGTATAAAAGGTGGGCACCATCTTAGTTCAGTGCAGAGAAGTCTGAGCAGAAGTGGCAGAGAGCAGGGGCTCTGCATGAGCTCTGCTCCGGAGGCGGGCCTAGTAACAGAGGCCCAGGCCTGGAAGAGGGAGAAGGAAGGAAGAGGAGCGGAGAAGGCTCCAGGAACGAGGAATGAAGGGATCCCAGGGGTGCGGACGGGCGAGTCGCCACCGCACGCCCGAATCCACCTGCGTGGAGGGGTCAGGCCAAAGGGGGAGACCGGTCCCCGAACTAGTGGAGGCAGGAAACGACCCTCAGCTAGAAACCGGAGGCTCTGACATTTTATGTGGCGCAGCCCCTCGCTACACCCGCTAGGAAGGCACCACATAGGGTCAGGGAAACTGGCGCCAAGTTTACCAAGAGGAGGCCCGAGGCAGCCGGACAGAAGTGTTGGTAAGAAAGGCCAGACAAAGGACACACAAAGGGGGTCCTGTGAAGTGCTCCAAAGTTATCTGGGAGTTGTCTGAGCCCCTCACCTGGTGAGCACAGTACGACGTGGGCAGCCGTTACCTGCAGACGTGGTCTGGATAATAAGAACTGTGAGTAAAGGCCCTGAACTGCATCACTGACTCCGTGTCGTTACTGCTGCTGCCCTGCACCATCACCCCCATCCTCCGCATACACTGCCCTGAGGCTATACTCCTCCCGTGGGGAGTTATGCTACGCTCTGCTGCACCCACAACACCAGCCTCAGTGGTCTGCCCTGTAGCGGCGGTTCACTCTGACCGCAATCCACGGGTGGCGTAGTCGGACATTTAAACATGAAAACCACATAAATAGTTCCGCCACTGGTTTGACCGCCCTGAGCCACGGAACCGGGTCGCCGCCACGAAGACTACAACCACCAGCATCCACCAAAAAGGGTCCGGCTCCGGGTGTCCCAAGGCCCAGGGGGTGCGTCAGAACATTTTCATCACCTTTCACAATCACCAATGGGACAAGGCAGTGATGTCGTCTGTCCCCTCTCTTATACATCCTAGTGACGGAGCACCTGCTCTCATCAATTCGCCATAACCCCAATATTAGGTGGATTGAGGTGGGAGGCACCGAGTACAAGTGCTCTCTATTTGCTGATGATGTCCTAGTATATATCACTCAATCACATATATCCATCCATGCTGTTATGGCTGAAATAGATCACTTTGTTACATGGTAAAATTTTAAAATCAATGCAGCGAAGTCTGAGGCCCTCGATGTCTCCCTCCCCAAATCCATATAGGATTCCATCCAGTCCAACTTTCCCTTTGCCTGGCCCTCACAGGGTATCAAATACTTAGGAATTCCTATTCATAGAGACCTCTCCCATCTATGTTATCTTAATTTTGGGCCCTTTATTGAACAACTCCATACAGACCACGGTTGGCAAGTTAGAACTGTAAGATTCACTACGTGAACCACTGGTGTTTTGTGGAAAAGCACATGTACACTGCGTTCCAAATTATTATACAAAAAGTGTTTAGGAGTGATAAGGGAAGAATTTGTTTGTTTGTCAGTTAAACTCATTGATGGTGATGTGTGTCAGGGCTCTTTATATCACTGTAAGCAATTGCAGACACCTGTGCTAATTAGTTTGGCAGGTGTGTCCAATGAAAGGCAAGACTACTTAAGAAGGCTCTCTCACATTATTAAGCAGCCTACATTTTCTGCCAAAATGGGAAAGAAAAAGGATGTGTCGGCTGCTGAGAAGCAACAAATTGTGGAGTGTTTAGGTCAAGGCATGACTACAATCAACATTGTGCGATGATCAGGATGAAGTGTCTTGGCAATCAAGAAGTATGTAGCTGATTCACAGTACACACGTGTGCGTGCTGATAAGGGCAAATTGAGGACTCTTTCCTACAGGCAATTACGTCAGGTTGAAAGAGCAGCGGCAAAAAAACCTTGTCATAGCAGCAGACAAGTTTTTGAAGCTGCTTGTGCCTCCAACGTCCCCCGAACAACAAGATGCAGGGTCCTTCAGAGGTTTGCAGCTGTGCATGCGCCATCCTGTCGACCTCCTCTATCCACTTCACACAAGCAGAAACGGCTCCAGTGGGCCAAACATTACATGAAGACTGATTTCAAAACTGTTTTGTTCACGGATGAGTGCCGTGCAGCGCTCGATGGTCCAGATGGATGGAGTGGAGGATGGCTGGTTGATGGACACCCCACGCAAACACGGCTACAGCGCCAACAAGGAGGAGGTGGAGTAATGTTTTGGGCTGGAATCATGGGGAGAGAGATTGTCGGCCCCTTTAGGATCCCTGAAGGCGCTAAAGATGAACTCCATAATGTATGTGGATTTTCTCAAACAGCACTTCCTGCCATGGTTCAAGAAGAAGAACCGTGTATTTCACAGCAAGATCATTTTTCTGCATGATAATGCACCATCTCATGCTGCACATAAAACATCTGCATCTCTGGCTGATATGGGCATAAAAGGGGACAAACTTATGGTGTGACCCCCATGCTCCCCTGACCTCTACCCCATTCAGAACCTTTGGAGCATCATTAAAAGGAGTGTCTATGATGGCGGGAGGCAGTTCACATCTAAGCAACAGCTCTGGGAGGGTATTCTGTCCTCATGCAAAACAATTGAAGCAGAAACCATCCAAAACCTGACAAATTCAATGGACGAGAGAGTTCAGAAGCTCCTTTCGAACAAGGGGTCCTATGTGAAAATGTAACATCACCTAGAATAAAGTTTTGAGTTGAAAACTGTTTGATTTCAGTTTCTAACAACCTGCTAATGCTTATAATTTCAAAAATGACCATTTTTTTGGTCTTTATTAAAATGAAAAGGTTGATCGAAAAGTTTGGGGGATCTAAGAGTGTGGCAACCCAGTAGTCATGATTACTTCGAATTCTGACAATATGAGGGTCATGCTGCAGGTAGTGCAGCAAGAAGGCACTTATGTGCCTTGCGCATCTCCGAGCCCCAAAATTATTTTCCGGGCTAGATGCAGCTAAAAATTATTTTTAATTTTAAATCTGGTGAAGCTTTAGTATAGATGGCCTAATAGGATCAGTGCTGCACACTGCTACAAAGCCCAAATTATTTTCCAGTCAAGATACAGATAAACATGATTAGTAATTTGAAAGCTTAAAACGGTTGGTAGGGTGATTTTAACCAATCATCAAGCTTTTACTCTCCCCAGGATGACACAGGGGTAGAAAAGTCGTTTCGGATCCATGATTTGTTCATCTTTATGAACGTGAGTCTGTCTACATTATCAGTGGAGAGCCGCGTGCGCTTATCTGTCAGCACACCACCAGCAGCGCTGAACACACGTTCAGACAGAACGCTGGCTGCGGGGCATGACAAGATCTCCAAGGCGTAAGTGGCTAGCTCCGGCCATTTATCCAGATTGGAAGCCCAAAAAGAGCAAGGGTCCAGTGACACAGTCGTGGCTTCAATGTTTACTTGGAGATACTCCTGTACCATCGTCTCTAGGCGTTGACTATGTGTCATACTTCTTGTCTCCTGTGGCCTTGCAAAGGATGGGCTAAAAAAGTGGTGAAATGATTCCGCAAAATTGATGTTACCAGCAGATACTGTGGTTCTGTTACGGTTTGAGTGCTGAACACTTGACGGTCCCACGGTTGGCAAGTTGGAACTGTGAGATTCACTACGTGCACCACTGGTATTTTGTGGAAAAGCACATGTAAGATTCTGCAACAGTCTCTGCTGATACTCCTGCATGCGTGCATCCCTTTCTATGGCAGGAATAATTTCGGCAAATTTACTTTTGTACCGGGGATCTAACAGTGTGGCAACCCAGTAGTCAGGATTATTTCTAATTCTCACAATTCGAGGGTCATGTTGCAGGTAGTGCAGCAAGAAGGCACTCATGTGTGTTGCGCATCCAGGAGCACCAAGTCCCTGTTGTGTTGGTGGCGAGGTAACAATCATGCTTCCTTCCTCTGTCCTCTCCCCCCAACCTCGCACAACAGAAATGTGATCAAGGTCTCCCTCATCTGATGAGTCTTCCATCAGTTCGTCCTCCACTTCTTCCTGGGCTCCTGCACCTTCCTCACTAGTTTGGCTGCTACCATGCGCCCTGGTAAAACCATCTCCCCCACCCTCACATGCCTGCCGCCTTGGTGCTGCCGACCATCTGGACCTTGCAGATGTTAGCCCTTCCGCATACAACTCCTCCTCCTCTACTTCCTCCACCTCCTCTTGTGCCACCACCTGACTCCGAATTCTGTTTAACATGTGCTCCAGCATGTAAATCACCGGAATAGTCATGCTGATAATGGCATCGTCAGCACTAAACATCTTCGTCGCCATTTCAAAACTGTGCAGAAGGGTGCATAGGTCCCTGATCTGAGACCACTCCTCCAGCGTGATTTGCCCCACCTCTGAATCTCGTTGGCCCAGGCTATACGTCAGAACGTATTGCACCAGGGCTTGTCGGTGCTGCCACAGTCGCTGCAACATGTGCAGAGTTGAATTCCACCGGGTAGGCACATCGCATTTTAGCCGGTGAAGTGGCAGGCCCAACGACTTCTGTAGAGATGTAAGTCGCTGAGCTGCGGGATGCGAACGGCGGAAGTGAGCACACAGCGACCGTGCCCTCTGCAGAAGGCCATCTAGTCTGGGATAGTGGGCTAAAAATTGCTGGACAACCAGGTTCAACACGTGAGCCATACAAGGCACGTGTGTGACATTGCCCCGGCAAAGGGCCGCACCCAGGTTTGCAGCATTGTCGCACACGGCCTTCCCTGGTTTCAGGTCCAGTGGAGACAACCATTCATGAAATTGGTTCTCCAGAGCTGACCACAACTCCTCAGCTGTGTGACTCACATTTCCCAGACATTTCAATGTAAAAACCGCCTGATGACGTTGAGCCCTACTGCCAGCATAGTAAGGAGGTGTGCAGGATCCCTTCTGCGCAGTTAGAAAGCTTGTGGCATGACCAGACAGGCTTTGGGTGCAGGTGGAGGACCGAGAGGAGGTTGAGGAGGCAGAAGCAGTGGAGGAACTTTGACATAAAGAGGATTGACGCACAACTCGTGGGGACGGCAAGACTTGGACAGCAGCCCCTTGTCCTGCTGTCACCATAGTTACCCAGTGCCCAGTCAGCGACATGTAACGCCCCTGTCCATGCCTACTCGTCCAAGTGTCTGTGGTGAAATGCACCCTGTCACACACAGAGTTTCTCAAAGAAGCGGTGATGTTGTGTGCGACATGCTGGTGGAGCGCAGGCACACCTTTCTTTGAGAAGTAGTGCCGACTGGGCATCTGGTACTGGGGCACTGCGACGGACATAAGGTCTCGAAAATCCTCTGTGTCCACCAGGCGGAAAGGCAGCATTTCTGTAGCCAAGAGCTTGCAGATGGTGAAATTCAACCTCTTAGCTTTCTCATGGCTAGGAGGAAATGGTCTTTTACTTGTCCACATCTGAGGGACCGAGGGCTGGCTATTGTGCTTAGACGGGGTTGATAAGGGTGTCCCCGGCAAACTGCCGGTCTGTGAGGAAGATGCAGGCGGACATGTTAGGTTGCCTTGATCCAAAGGTGGTGCTATCGATGTCGGACAGCGCTCAACACCAGCTGGTGTTACCACCTCCAAAGAAAATGATGACCTGCCAATCACGCTGGCTGTTGCGGGTAAAGAGGTGGCAGGTCTGCGCCCCAAAACAGGTGTGACTGCTGTCCCCCCAGTCACAGAGGATGAAGAGGCCGCGGATGCACAAGATATGGCAGACGGTGATTGGCCCGGCCGGCTAGGCCGCATTGTAGCACACTGAGCTTCCCACTGCAACTTATGCTTCATGTCCATGTGCCGGTTCATGCATGAAGTACTCAAACTATGTATTTTTTGGCCTCTACTTAGCTTTTGCTGACAAATGTTACAGATAACACGAGTTGGGTCATCTTTATCGATCTGAAAAAATGCCCAGGCTATGCAAGGCTTAGCACCCATGCGACCTGAAGAGCCACCACGACTTGTGGTGAGAGGCAGAGTTGTGTTTGAGGATGCAGTTGTTGACGTGCTTCCAGTACTACGTCTCTGTCCAGGAAGGCACAACCTGACCTCGTCGTCACTAGCATCTTCCTCCACCTCCTCTGCTGACCTCATCTCTTGGCTGACTGTGGGTTGACAGTAAGTGGGATCTCCGACCTCATCATCATCACCCTGTGCGTTATCACACCCGTCGTCCTCAGAGCCAACCTGTTCCTGCCCTGACAAAAAACTAAAGTTGTCGCTCCAATCAGGTATTTGAGTCTTATCATCGTCTTCCTCATTGTCTCCACCAACAGGAGTTACAGTTTGGGAATGAGGGTCTACATTATGGTCAGAACCTTCTGCGTCTGGTCCTGGATCCGACTCATAAAGATTCTGGGCATCAGTGCAGATCATTTCCTCGTCTGGATTCACAGAAGCGCTGGAGTCGACCTCTGATTCCCAGGCTATAGTATGAGTAAACAGCTCTGCAGACTCAACCATCTGTTCTACCTCATACTCAGACGGGCAGCTGGAGATTTGGGAGCTGTGAGGAAGCAAGTGCGATTTGGGTGACACCTTTGAGGACTGGAGTATTTGTGATGTTGAAGTTGATGTGGAGGAGAGCCCACTTAAAGGAGCACTTGATATCCGTTGAAGCACCTGCTGTTTTTGTGCCTCATCTGGAATTTGTAGCGATTGGCGTGGCCGTAAGAAAGGGATCTTATCACATTGTCCGCTAAAAGAAGTAGACATTTTAGTTTGGCTGGAAGATGGTCTTTCTTCTGCAGATGTTACTGTTGCTTTAACACCTACCCCACGGACACAACCTTTTTTCCCCTTCCCAACACGCCTATTCCCCTTTCCACCAGCAGCAGGCCTTTTTCCACTCATTTTGGTGGTTAACTAATTCACAACTCTGGAGTTGTTTGCACAAAAAAACAATGGATGGTAACCGAGCAGAGCTGAGTGGCCAAACTGTGGTATTAGGCCAAAACTATTGGCTGGGTTAGATGCAGAAAAAAATTATTTTGAATTTGCAACCTGATGGAGGTCAGTATAGATGGACTAATACAAATAGTCCCACACACTGCTAGAAGCCCAAATATTTTTTCAGAGGTACTGTAGATGCAGAAAAAAATTATTTTTAATTTGCAACCTGATGGAGGTCAGTATAGATGGAATAATAGACCAAGTCCCACACACCGCTAGAAGCCCAAATATTTTTTCAGAGCTAGATGCAGAAAAAAATTATTTTTAATTTGCAACCTGATGGGGGTCAGTATAGATGGGCTAATAGACCAAGTCCCACACACCGCTAGAAGCCCAACTATTTTTTCAGAGCTAGATGCAGAAAAAAATTATATTCAATTTGCAACCTGCTGGAGGTCAGTATAGAAGGACTAATAGAACAAGTCCCACACACTGCTAGAAGCCCAAATATTTTTTCAGAGCTAAATGAAGAAAAAAATTATTTTTAATTTGCAACCTGATGGAGGTCAGTATAGATGGACTAATAGACCAAGTCCCACACACTGCTAGAAGCCCAAATATTTTTTCAGAGCTAGATGCAGAAAAAAATTATATTCAGTTTGCAACCTGATGGAGGTCAGTATAGATGGACTAATAGAATGATGCTATGCCCAAAAGATTTTACTTCACTAGGTGCAGTAAAAAAATTGGTATTCTATACACAGGTGTTATATCTTGCAACACAGATAGGCTACTCCACTGACTAACACACTCTGCAATAGGCCAAAAAGGATTAGCTTTGCTAGATTCAGCCAAATGCTGTGAAAAAAACTTGCACAGCACTGGCACAGACCTGCCTGGCAAAAACTGATAGGAACTCATGTAACCTAGTCCTGAAAAGGACTCCAATTACAATTAATCTTTACTCCCACAACCTATTTATTTAAGAGCACAGACCTCCCTGATAAAAGTCGTAGGAAATGCTGTAACCTAGTCCTTAAAAGGACTGCAATCACAACTATTCCCTACTCCCAAGCTATCTGTATATTTGTGCGAAAATTGGCTTGAAATTAACAAGGTATAGCGCACACAGCAACAGCGGTGCCGTCTAACACGCAGCTGCAGCAGTGAGAAAATGGTGGCGACGGGGAAAATGGCTTGGTCTTATAGGGCAAGGACATGTGACATACACTGCCAATGACACATGCCCTTGCTTGTGTGAAAAAAAGCACTTCGCTCCGTGTGTGCGCTGCTGATAGGCTGACAGATTGCACCTCCCCACTGTAAATGCGGGAAAGAGAAAAAAAAATGGAGATCTTCATTGTTCCTGCAGAGATCCATCCCCTGCCCCTCCCCCCACCCCGCTGTACACTCAAACTGCGTATTAACATTAATTTTCATCATTACTGAGAAAAAATCCAGTTATGATTTTGGTGCACGAACAGTTATCGAACATAACCTCGAACAGCCGAATTTTTCTCAAATTGTTCGTGTTCGCCGAACGGCTCGAACACCGCCCAAAACAGCTCGAATTTGAGATTGGCGAACAGTTCGAGTAGAACAACGCTCATCTCTACTCAAAATGGCAGTTTGGAGAAGGCACCCTTCAAATATCAGGGACCTGGAGCAGTTTGCCAAAGAAGAATGGTCTACAATTCCAGCAGAGCATTGTAAGAAACTCATTGATGGTTACCGGAAGCGGTTGTTCGCAGCTATTTTGGCTAAAGGTTGTGCAACCAAGTATTAGGCTGAGGGTGCCAATACTTTTGTCTGGCCCATTTTTGGAGTTTTGTGTGAAATGATCAATGATTTGATTTTTGCTTCATTCTCTTTTGTGTTTTTTCCTTGCAAGCAAATTAAATGAAGACAATAATACCAAAGAATTAGTGATTGCAATCATTTTCAGGAAGAAACTGAGTATTATCTGACAGAATTGCAGGGGTGCCAATACTTTTGGCCACCACTGTATATATATATATATATATATATATATATATATATATATATATATATATATACAGTTATATGAAAAAGTTTGGGCACCCCTATTAATCTTAAGCTTAATGTTTTATAAAAATTGGTGTTTTTGCAACAGCTATTTCAGTTTGATATATGTAATAACTGTTGGACACAGTAATGTTTCTGCCTTGAAATGAGGTTTATTGTACTAACAGAAAATGTGCAATCTGCATTCAAACAAAATTTGACAGGTGCATAAGTATGGGCACCTCACCAGAAAAGTGACATTAATATTTAGTAGATCCTCCTTTTGCAAAAATAACAGCCTCTAGTCGCTTCCTGTAGCTTTTAATGAGTTCCTGGATCCTGGATGAAGGTATTTTTGACCATTCCTCTTTACAAAACAATTCCAGTTCAGTTAAGTTTGATGGTCGCCGAGCTTGGACAGCCCTCTTCAAATGATCCCACAGATGTTCAATGATATTCAGGTCTGGGGACTGGGATGGCCATTCCAGAACATTGTAATTGTTCCTCTGCATGAATGCCTGAGTAGATTTGGAGCGGTGTTTTGGATCATTGTCTTGCTGAAAGATCCATCCCCTGCGTAACTTAAACCTTATCACTGATTCTTGTACATTATTGTCAAGAATCTGCTGATACTGAGTGGAATCCATGCGTCCCTCAACTTTAACAAGATTCCCGGTGCCGGCATTGGCCACACAGCCCCAAAGCATGATGGAACCTCCACCAAATTTTACTGTGGGTAGCAAGTGTTTTTCTTGGAATGCTGTGTTTTTTTGACACCATGCATAACGCCTTTTTGTATGACCAAACAACTCAATCTTGGTTTCATCAGTCCACAGGACCTTCTTCCAAAAAGAAATTGGCTTCTCCAAATGTGCTTTTGCATACCTCAGCCGACTCTGTTTGCGGCGTGCTTGCAGAAATGGCTTCTTTCGCATCACTCTCCCATACAGCTTCTCCTTGTGCAAAGTGCGTTGTATAGTTGACCGATGCACAGTGACACCATCTGCAGCAAGTTGATGCTGCAGCTCTCTGGAGGTGGTCTGAGGATTGTCCTTGACTGATCTCACCATTCTTCTTCTCTGCCTTTCTGATGTTTTTCTTGGCCTGCCACTTCTGGCCTTAACAAGAACTGTCCCTGTGTTCTTCCATTTCCTTACTATGTTCCTCACAGTGGAAACTGACAGGTTAAATCTCTGAGACAGCTTTTTATATCCTACCCCTGAACAACTATGTTGAATAATCTTTGTTTTCAGATCATTTGACAGTTGTTTTGAGGAGCCCATGATGCCACTCTTCAGAGGAGATTCAAACAGGAGTACAACTTGCAAGTAGCCACTTTAAGTAGCTTTTCTCATGATTGCATACACCTGGCTATGAAATTCAAAGCTCAATGAGGTTACAAAACCAAAAAAAGTGCTTTAGTAAGTCAGTAAAAAGTAGGTAGGAGTATTTGCACCTGTCAAATTTTGTTTGAATGCAGATTGCACATTTTCTGTTAGTACAATAAACCTCATTTCAAGGCAGAAACATTACTGTGTCCAACAGTTATTACATATATCAAACTGAAATAGCTGTTGCAAAAACGCCAATTTTAAGAAAACATTAAGCTTAAGATTAATAGGGGTGCCCAAACTTTTTCATATAACTGTATATATATATATATATATATATATATATATATATATATATATATATACAGTATATGTATGAAGCTTTTGTTATACTTTCTTGTCTGTTAGTCCATTAATAATAAAACTTTGGTAGGAGAGAAGATTTGATAAGTGAGATCAAGCCCTAGAACTGGAAATGAAACAGTGGGCTGATGATCATCTGCAGATTACAGGCAGTCCCTGATTTACGAACATCTGATTTAAATACGACTCAAATGTAAAATGTAAAAACAAAGCAAAACTAATGCTTATCAATTCGTTCACCTTTCCAGTCATCCTGCTGCTCGCTACCCGCCATACGGTCTTCTTTCCACCATCACATGCCGCATCTCCACCCTCTTCACTATATGCAAGGATTTCCACCCATGTAAAGGCCTTGGAGGTCACTATACGCTGTAAGGTAATGACTTTGTTACATCAAGACATGCACGGATACCTTTTAACACACAGTGCCGTCCAGGGCCTGGATATGGCTGGAAGTTCTGACCTATAGTAAAGAGGACAGAGATGCGGCACAGAAAGGCAGAAAGATGAGGACCTCTTGTTTAGATCATCACATGACCCATCTCTTGTCTCTTCACTATAACTTAGGACTTTCAACAGCTTCCATGCCTTTTGAGGTTACTGTGTGTCATAAGGTTACAGTGCACATCTTGACATCATAAACTTACATCATGTAGTGACCTCTGAAGCTTAGACACAGCATTTAGTGGAGAGGCCAAAGATGCGCCACACTACAACAGAACAAACAGACACCGGCAGTGATGAGGTATTAGTTTTTCTTTTACCAACCCTGTTCCAACTTACATACAAATTTGGGTTATGATTATGAACAAACATACAGAACCGATCTAGTTTGTAACCCAAAGCATGCCTGTATGCAATCTGCAAACATCTCAGGAGAATCAGCTCCATTGCATAGTATTGCACCAGTTGGTACCTGGCTTTATAGGACAAATTAAGGGTATGTACACACAACGACTTTTCCAGACAGATTCAGCAAAGGGAACTGCTTAAAAAAGTTGTAAAATACTGTCAAAAGGAATAAACATATGCACTGCAATGTCAAGACAACTTTCCCTGCAGATGTTCCGGCTTTTGTAACTTCTTTTAATAGTTTCAGACTTTGAAAGTCACTTGTAAGTTGTCATTGGTTTTTATATAGAATGTAAAAAAATGGCGGTGGCAAAGCCAACACAAAATATGTCTAAAAAGAGATCAGAAAACACTGCTGGCGTTTTCCTGAAGCATCTGCAAAAAATGCGGTTACGCCAGGGTATAAGAAATGCTGTGTACACATAACCTTAGTTTATGCTGCATCTGACCGTTACGCAAAGATAGAGGTATAGCAAAGTCCACTATATGTTTCTTAAAAATGTATTTGGTAATTGATTTATGCTACTTATACTGTGTAGTGCCAAAGTCAAAATAATTCACAGGACTTTATAGATAATGTCATCATTATCTCCAAAAGGGCTCACACTCTAAATTCAGTATGTCTTTGGAGGGTGGAAGGAAATCAGAGTAACTAGAGAAAACCGCACAGAGGGAAAACATGCAAATCACATACAAATAATTAATCACTTGATCACCTTATGGATGACATCGTTATGTTTCCTAGGTAATTTACCAAATTGGGCTATTACTATTTTTTCTTCTCACTAGAGATCTGAGCAGATATGAGTAATAGTGTCAACCTCCAGGACTGCAGATTGATTAAGACAGTGATTCCCAACATTATTTCCATAAGCGACTGTAGTGTGAACATAAAAATTTTGAGTCCATATTGAAATATACAGAATCAGCTTCATGGTTACACATTCACAGATAGATATAGATCATTCTGTGATAGCCTTACCTGATATTTACACACAGACAATGTTCATAGTAACAAAATCTTGAGAAACTGTTTACTCACATTGTCTGAAAGTTCACCTCTCAAAAAGTCCTGTGTTTATTATTTGTTATTGTAAAACATGGAGATTTGTTTAACAATTGTCTGCAGTTGGCTTATGTGATCACTGAGAGCTTTTGAATTGTGTGCGTTTATTGCCCACCATTGTTTGATGAGAGCCTGTATCTCTAATTCATCTTTTCTCGAAGGCTGGCCACTGTAGGTTACAGGTTACTAGTGTAGATTCACTATATATAAGGCCAGAGAAATATTACTAAGACAGAAGCCATGGTAGTTCCTGCACTGATGTGTAGTGTGGTAATACCTGCAATAAGTGGGTACGCCCATGTTGTGATTTGTCCAGGGGTTCTCTGTTTTGGTGGTTGCTTCTCTGATATTTCAGATGGATGATGTTTAAATGCTCCTTGGTGATGACGTGATGACCTTTGTATGTTAACGTATACAAAAATGTACGCAATATCATAATATCATACTATTCATTAATTGTGTATTTTATCTTTTAAATCAACTATTATAAATAAAATTGTGTTATATCGCAAGTGGTTGCCTTCTTTAAAGCCGTATCTGAACCTTAGTGTTAAATACTTGGCAAAATAGGGACTCCACAGAGAAATGTGTCAAGTTCCAGGAGATCCCTACTCTAGTTATTCAATTTTGCTATTTCTATTCTGAAATTAAAGGTTTTTTTCTGCAATTGTATTCTGAAGAAACTCTCTTCAGATTCCATATATCCTCAGATTTCCTGATAACCCCGATAAACCCCAATGAAGGTTGAAAAATGCAAACATTTCTGGCAGACAGTGTTGCATTTACCACTGTTGGAGTGAGTTTTGTTTGTGATTAAAACTTGCTAATAAATATTTGAGAAAATTTAAACTTACTGGAAAAGTAATTGGGAGGATACACCAAGTAGTTTCCCTTTTGGCAAAATGCCAAAATAGAGTAATGTTTCCCATCTAGTTGAGATTTTTTCTATTATTCATAAAATATTACAGCCACATTTGCCCTCTAGGTGGTTGAACAATTTTTTTATTTTTCTATTTCTCCAAGATTGTAGAATTACATTTTCATTTTTCCTTCCTTCTTTTAAAGTACATATAAGCTGCAAGAGGAATAAATGTTTTATAGCAATATTGAAAAATTATAAAACATAGCATTCACCTTACTTTATCCCTCTCATTTTATCGATGTGAAAGGCTTATATCCAGTGCGTATTGAATAAATAGCCACAGCAGGTTCTCCCTATCGGCCACAAAAAACATGCTGAATGTAAGCTTTTTGCATCCATCAAAGGAATACAAAAGCACTGTGATTGCCCTGTTTTGCTATGCGGACTTCACTTTACTTGTAGCTAAATGAAGAGGAGCTAGAATTCAGGATAATCAAATCTGGAAAAAAAAAGTTAAGTGAATTGACATGAATGATCAATAATTTTTAATAAGACCATTGGTATGGTGTGCATAGTGTCAGATGCATAATATTCATAGCCAAATACAAAAAAGGAAGACTACATGCATATAAGCCAGAAGTTGCACTTAAAATAAGCAAATACAGTAATTATTTATTAGTTGCAAAAAGTAAACAAGAAAAACACAATAATTACTTAAACAATTAAAAAACACACAGCCAATGTCTATTATCACAATAGACAAAAGGTGAGTTGATCAACCTCCAATTTATGTTGCAAAGAAGAGAATGGGTGCTTATCCCAATGAAGCATTACTCTCTGCTTAGTCAGAAATACTGTATAAAGAAATAGTACAACAAGAATAGGCACAAAACCAAATATTTTTTTGAATGCTTTTAATTTTCTACCTTCATACAGTGCATTGTGAAAGTATTTGGTCCCCTTGAACTTTTCTACCTGTTGCCACATTTCTGGCTTCAAACATAAAGAGTCTTGGTAGATTTGCAGTGGTCTGATACTCCTTCCATTTCAATATGATCGCTTGCACAGTGCTCCTTGAGATGTTTAAAACTTGGGAAATCTTTTTGTATCCAAATTCGGCTTTAAACTTCGCCACAACAGTATCTCGGACCTGCCTGGTGTGTTCCTTGGTCTTCATGATGCTCTCTGCACTTGAAACAGAACCCTGAGACTATCACAGAGCAGGTGCATTTATACCGAGACCTGATTACACACAGGTGGATTCTATTTATCATCATTACCAGTCATTTAGGACAACATTGGATCATTCAGAGATCCTCACTGAACTTCTGGAGTGAGATTGCTGCACTGAAAGTAAAGGGGCCGAATAATATTGCGCGCCCCACTTTTAATTTGTTAAAAAAGTTTAAAATATCCAAAAAATTTTGTTCTACTTCACGATTGTGTCCCACTTGTTGTTGATTCTTCCCCCAAAAATTTGAATTTTATATCTTTATGTTTGAAGTCAGAAATGTGGCAAAAGGTAGAAAAGTTCAAGGGGGCCAAATACTTTCACAATGCACTGTATATATATATATATATATATATATACATATATATATATATATATATATATACAGTACAGGCCAAAAGTTTGGACACACCTTCTCATTTAAAGATTTTTCTGCATTTTCATGACTATGAAAATTGTACATTCACACTGAAGGCATCAAAACTATGAATTAACACATGTGGAATTATATACTTAACTAAAAAGTGTGAAACAAATGAAAATATGTCTTATCTTCTAGGTTCTTCAAAGGAGCCACCTTTTGCTTTGATGACTGCTTTGCACACTCTTGGCATTCTCTTGATAAGCTTCAAGAGGTAGTCACCGGAAATGGTCTTCACCTCACAGGTGTGCCCTGTCAGGTTTAATAAGTGGGATTTCTTGCCTTATAAATGGGGTTGGGACCATCAGTTGTGTTATGCAGAAGTCTGGTGGATACACAGCTGATAGTCCTACTGAATAGACTGTTAGAATTTGTCCAAACTTTTGGTCTGTACTGTATATATATTACACCATATATGTTATTACACCGCAGAGTGAAGTATAGCAATGTTTCGGGTAATATACCCTTAGACAGGTTATGAATAGGGCATCTGTGGAATGTCTTTCTTGGCCAAAAAAAAAATGACGTCACACCGCATTCCTCTATAACCACTGCATGTTGTACCACTAAGTGTAACATCCCTGGCGGCGTGCTGGCATGGCTTACCACTTCCCACCATGCAAGACCGCCATCTTACCTATCAGTCCAGGCTGCACACTTTGCTCCAGTATCTGCTGTGTGCATGTCTCTTGTCTGATTGCTTAGGGCGGCGACGCGGTTACTGCCTGATTCTTATAGTTACTGTGTGCGCACTCCTAATGCGTCCCCAGCCTATTGTTGTGAGTCACTGGATACTTAAACCCCCTCCACCCAGTAGCAGATGCCTGAGCAACACTTTCTTTCAGTGTGTTCAGTGCAACTGAGTTGCCAGGTCCTGTCCTGTATCTTGTCTGTTTCTGCCACCCTGGGGACTGAGTACCCAGGCCTGTTACCTGTATCTGTGAATTCTAGTCTGTTCCGCCACCCTGGGGGCTGTATACCCAGGCCCGTTACCTGTATCTGTTACTTCTAGTCTGTTTCCGCCACCCTGGGGGCTGAGTTCCCAGGCTCGTTCCTGTATCTTGTTCCAGGTTCAGTTCCTGTCTGAACTGTGTCCTAGCCCGTTACCTGTTTGTCTCTATGTCCGTACCTGCCCTTTTCCTGCAGTGTCTGAACCTGCACCTAACTCCAACTCGTTGTCTCTGTACTTCTGTTTGTGAGTTTTGTGTCCACTCGCTACTTCATTGTAAGTACCTTGTGTGTATCTGGCTCTGCTTGTCCACCGCACCGACGGTTTCGCTCCACTCTGCTCTGCTTGTCCACCGCACCTGCGGTTTCGCTCTGCCCTGCTTGTCCACTGCACCTGTGGTTTCGCTCTGCTCTGCTTATCCACCGCACCTGCGGTTTCGCTCTGCTCTGCTTGTCCACCGCACCTGTGGTTTCGCTCTGCTCTGCTTGTCCACCGCACCTGCGGTTTCGCTCTGCTCTGCTTGTCCACCGCACCTGCGGTTTCGCTCTGCTCTGCTTGTCCACCGCACCTGTGGTTTCGCTCTGCTCTGCTTGCCCACTGCACCTGTGGTTTCGCTCTGCTCTGCTCCACTTGTCCTCCGCGCCTGCAGTTCTGCTCTGCTAGTCCACCGCACCCGTGGCTCTGTTCCTGTATCCCAGTCTGTACTGGTCCCTATCCAGCCTGCGTTCCTACCTGCCAGTATCTGCCAGTCTGCATACCAGCCGTGCCTGCCAGTACCCGCCTGTCTGCAAACCAGCTGTGCCTGCCAGTACCCACCTGTCTGCATACCAGCTGTGCCAGCCTGTTCCTGCATTCCCCAGTGTGGGTCAACAGCTGTGACCGGGGTCTGACCTGGAGTAGCACCTGGTCCCTCTGCTCGGTTCCTCCCTGGTTCATGGAGTCGACTGAGCCGCCGTGCGACCTTGGTCGGACCAAGTTGATACTTAGTCACGCCCCTCCAGGCACTCCTCGGTTCATGGTCCAGTGGGATCACTAACCACGCTCACGCCAGTCAGTCCGGGCGTGTGCGTAACACTAAGTTCCTTCTGCTATGAGCAATAGTAATTTACACATTCTTTGGATTATTAAACAGCCCAGTGACTCCATCCCTTGATATACTGGTACAAGTGGATATTTTGCTCTTTTTTATGTCCAAAAAAGACAAACCACACATACTCTATTCATGGCCTTACGAAGGGTATATTACCCGAAACGTTGCTATGTGGTGTAATATTGTTTCTTTTATTGGATATGAGGGTAGAAAATTGAAAGCATTCAAAGCAACCTCCCATTTTGTGCCTATTCTTGGTATTCCTTTATACAATATTAATGTGTATTATCACAAGCACTTCTTCAGTGTTATCTCTTAATAGACTTAAGCCCCCGTCTCACATAGCGAGATCGCTGCTGTGTCACGGTTTTGGTGACGCAACAGCGACCTCACCAGCGATGTCGCTATGTGTGGCACTTTGCAACGATCAGGCCCCTGCTGTGAGGTCGCTGATCGCTGCAAAGTGTCCTGGACCATTTTTTGGTCGTTGCTCTCCCGCTGATCAGCACACATCGCTGTATGTGACCAGCTGGAGCAGCGATCAGGCTGGTAACCATGATAAACATCGGGTTACTAGGGGCACTCGCGCACCTAGTAACCCATTGTTTATCATGATTACGAGCCTGCTAAAGTGAGCGGTAACCTCCCGCTCACTGTAGCAGAGTGGTAACCATGATAAACAACTGAGTATATAGATATGAAATATGAATAGCATAACTGCTGTAGAAAACAGAAATAAATGAAAAAAAATTTTGTCATGTACACATGAATTGGCCAATTTATGCGCTAAGATTTCTCATTTATTTACAGCAGTAATGCTATTCATTTTCCATACTTCATATTTACATGCGCTAAAAAAATTTTCAAAATTTTTTTTTTCATTTATTTCTATTTTCTACAGCAGTTATGCTATTCATATTTCACATCTATATACTCAGTGTTACAGTGTGCTACTTTATTTGTTCATTATATATGGAGGTAGCTGCTCTTAGTAAGCACCTGTTCACACCTAGTTTTTGTAGTGGAAGTGCCGTCATTTTCTTTGTTACTAGATTCAGCGTTGACTGAGCACTCCACCCCCACCCCCATGCCGCAGGTGGTTTTAAATGCATCAGGATCTGTCTTTCCCACACATAAGCAGACGGAGGTCTCTTAGAGAGGTATTCACATTGATAGGTCCTGACATCGAGAAACGCCTTACCGCGGCTGTCAGGTACACATGAATTGGCCAATTTATGCGCTAAGATTTCTCATTTATTTACAGCAGTAATGCTATTCATTTTCCATACTTCATATTTACATGCGCTAAAAAAAATTTCAAAAAAATTTTTTTTCATTTATTTCTATTTTCTACAGCAGTTATGCTATTCATATTTCATATTTCATATCTATATACTCAGTGTTACAGTGTGCTACTTTATTTGTTCATTATATATGGAGGTAGCTGCTCTTAGTAAGCACCTGTTCACACCTAGTTTTTGTAGTGGAAGTGCCGTCATTTTCTTTGTTACATCTCACTTGACGTGACATCAGCAGGGGAGGGTTACGTGATGCCTATGAGCGGCCCAAGGTAGCGCCGCTCGCAGGCAAAAAGGACAGCAGGAGGTAATTAGGAAAACACTTATGATCACCAGCTGAATACATTGCGGGGATAATAAAAAGTTGTGGACGACTTCTTTAATCATGAGATATATGTTTCCCACCATAGATGGTATCTTGGAATTTGCATGATCTGATCCCCCGTTTTTATAAAATATATACACATTGATAACATACTTACCAATTTCTGGTTATTTAGAAACTTATTATAAGGGCAGCTGAGCATTTGAAATTATTCTGATAAGTGTGATATGTATTTTGAACTCATCTATTATGTTTTGTGGAATCATGTACTGTAAATTTAAGATGGTATAAACTATTTACGGAATGTTTACTGTTCATCAAGTTGTTTCGTTCATTCGTGACTCACTATCACTGCGTATGTTTTATAAGTCTCTTTTTTATTGTCTTTTATCTCTTTTATTTTATCTCTTCTTTATTTACTAGTTTTTTGGCCTATTCGGCTCCTTGCTAATATAACAAGTGGTTTTTCCAAATTCAGCATAAAAACTACCACTTTTAGTGACTACTGCAGGCTCAGAATTATTCAACCCCTTCATGAAAGTCTTTTTTAGTACTTAGTTGAGCACATGTGGCTCTTAGACCCTTCTGTAAACGTGATGCTTAGCCAAACTCCAGCATCTGGCAGCGTTCCTGAGGAAGTTTGGCCCATTGCAGGCCCACTCTGCAGGACACAGTGGCTTAAATTCCTGAAGGGTCTGGTTGCGCTTCGCTATAGCCAGGTGGAAACTCTCCAGCAACAGGGGAATGCAGCAGTGCTTGGAGTGCTGCAAGAAGCAGCTTAGTGCGATGACCTAATACTGGGAGGAGCAGAGCAGTGAACGCAGTGAGTAAAATGGCGTTGAGCAAGCGTGCGAGTTACTAGTGTGACACTTAGCTCTGCTGCATCTACATCAGACAAAACAGATATTCTATCAAAACTGCACCAAACAGATCAGTAAGCGACACATCGCTGGTATCGGTGTCACTTGCCCTATATTATGCTGCTCTCAGATTATGCAGCAAAAACCTGCAGACAAATTCCCTTTAAGTTGAGCACCAAAACAAAACTAAGGCTAGGCTATCAATATTAAACGCCTAAGCTTTGTAGCATATCATACTTGCTCACATACACTATGTAAGTACAGTATGGCTTTTGATCTAATCTGGTTTTCCCATGTTTTCTTCTCACTCTTTTTGTTGTATTTCAGACTTCTAGCCATCAAAGAAAAAAGGAATCAAACACTCGATGCAGACACACGTAGCCAAAGCATTGAAGTTCTGTTGGAAAAAAGGTATCTCGGCTGAGAAAAAATAGTATGTCTAGATTTTAACCCTGGAACATTAACTTATTTTGCATATTTAATCTTTTATGTTGAATTTCCTTACTTCACTAAGCAGGACACTTAAGCCTTACACATTGCTGAACATGACATTATTGCACCTTACATGAATCCATCTCTTTAGAGTTTGCAAAGTGACTCAGGCTTAAAGGGTGCTTCCCATCTGTTTAACTATTATTAGTATAGGGAAAAGTGTGTATAAACCGTGCGGCCACCATACCCTATTGGTCTAGCTTTTACTGGAATCTTAGTGTAAAGAAATATAATCTAATATGCATGCAACAATTATTTCTGCAGAAAAAATCCTCTGCATTCCTCCATAGGAAATCAGAGTCATGTGCTGGTACATTAGAAGGCTCATGCACCCCTATGGCAGAACTATTCTTTCTCTATACAAAATGGAGCTCTGTACAAAAAGAAGCACTCCCAGCAAAAATGTAATAAATAAGTATATAATGTAGTTTAGGTTAATTAAAACACTTACCTATTCCACTCTTTCCCAGTTTACAGCATCGCTCCACTCCTCTTCTGGGTCACATGACCCTAAATCAGATTAGTCGGATCTCACAGAGATTTATTTTGTGGACCGGAAGTTGCTTTCACAATGTAAGTCTATTGAGCCTAACTCTGAAAATCCATAGGCTTACAGTGGGTACAGAAAGTATTCAGACCCCTTTAAATTTTTCACTTTGTTTCATTGCAGCCATTTGGTAAATTCTAAAAAGTTCATTTTTTTTCTCATTAAAGTACACCCTGCTCCCCATCTTGACTGAAAAAAAACAGAAATGTAGAAATGTTTGCAAATTTATTAAAAAAGAAAAACTGAAATATCACATGGTCATAAGTATTCAGACCCTTTGCTCAGACACTTATATTTAAGTCACATGCTGTCCATTTCCTTGTGATCCTCCTTGAGACGGTTCTACTACTTCATTGGAGTCCAGCTGTGTTTAATTAAACTGATAGGACTTGATTTGGAAAGGCACACACCTGTCTATATAAGACCTCACAGCTTACAGTGCATGTCAGACCAAATGAGAATCATGAGCACGTGTCAGTAAAGCTATTGACTCCAGTTTGCTGTTAAAAATAGTTACCTACAGGCCAGGTATTTAAAACTGTGTTTTCTCCGTCACACGGATCACTTATACGTTTTCAGAAAATACTGCCATTTCTGGCCTCCATTAAAAATTTGTTTCAGTGTGTCAGCAAAGTTTTTGCCACTGGTTGCTGTTAAAAATAGCTACCTACAGGCCAGCTATTTAAAACTGTGGATCACATATAAGTTCGCTACAAATTCAGCAATTTGTAGTGAGCATGGAAGATATTGTCCTCCATTTAAAATGGGCAAGGCACGTGGCAAGGGACGGGGAACTGGACGTAATGGTGATGGTGATGGTGCATGCTGAGGCCATGGGCAAGCTGAAATTGTGCCACAACAAACACCCAGATCTTCTCGCTCGACCTTGCTGTCCCAATTAATAAGGGACCGCAGAACACCACTATTGAACACAGAGCAGTGTGAAAAAGTTATTGGTTGGATAGCTGATAATGCTTTCAGTCACTTAGCCACCACCACCACCACCACCACCCTGTCTTCCACACGGTCAAGTCTCAGTAGCTGTGAGTCTGGACCGCATATTCTTCACCCTGAACCTCCTTCCTCCCACCATGCCGAGTGCCGAGAGACAACTGATCCCACACTTGGACACTCCGAAGAGCTCTTCACTTTTCCATTTATAGAGTCGGGCCTCTCGCATGGTCCACTTGAAGCGGGGCAAGAGGAGATCGCATGTAGCAATGCCCAAATATTTGAGCAGCCACGGTCACACCAAGATGACGGAGGGAAAGTGTCACAAGAGGTGGACGATTATGAGACATTATTGCCAGAAAATCAGGAGGAGGACCAGGGTGCGGAAGTGGAAGACAAGGTGGTGGATGATATAGTAACTGACCCAACCTGGCAGGAGGACATGCAGAGCGAGGACAGCAGCACACAGGGAGGAGGGAGGCGGAGCACCCCAACAGGCAGGAAGAAGCAGTGTGGTGGCCACAGACAGTGTGGTGGCCACATCAACTGTTCTCCGTAACACCAACACGAAGGAAGTTGCCAGTACAACTGTTAGGTCTTCCTAAGTCGGGTTGTTTTTTAAAGACTCTGCCGATAACCCCAAAAAGGCCATTTGCACCACCTGCCAAGCCAGCATCAGCAGGGGTGGCAAAACTACCAGCCTGACCAACACCAGCATGATCAGGCACATGACAGCAAAGCACCCGACTTTGTGGACAAAACCCCAGGGTTCAGGAACAGTGTCTGCGGGTGGCACCACTGCTTCTTCCGCTGTTGTGCATGCAAGCCAATCCTCTGTTCATGTTGCATGAGAAGATGCCTCCTGCCCTGCACCTGTCGTTGCACACTCTCAAGTAGCAGCATCAGGAAGTACGTCCACGTCCTTGTCCCAGCGCAGCATTCAGTTGTCCATACCCCAGTCCTTGGAACGCAAGCGCAAATATGCAGCCAATGCCCCGCAGGCCACAATACTAAATTCCCAAATTTCGCGACTGCTTGCGCGCGAAATGTTGCCTTTTAGGCTTGTGGAGACAGAAGCATTCCGCAACCTGATGGCGGTGGCCGTCCCTTGGTGCTCGGTCCCCAGCCACCACTATTTCTCCCGGTGTGCTGTCCCCGCATTACACAAGTATGTGTCCCAAAACATTAGCCATGCCCTCAACAACACAGTTACCGGGAAAGTCCACCTAACCACGGACACGTGGACAAGTGCTTGTGGGCAGAGACGGTACATCTCACTGACGGCACACTGGGTTAACATAGTGGAAGCTGGGATCCAGTCGGACCTTGGGATGGAACACGTCCTCCCGATGCCAAGGATTGCGGGCCCTAGGTCAATCAGGGTTGCCCCCACAGTCTACAGCTCCTGCACCTCATCCTCCTCAGCCTCCTCCTCCTCTTGACCCTCCATCTCCGAAATGACCACATCAGTCACAAGCTGGAAGCACTACAGCACTGCCTCGGCCAAGTGGCAACAGTCTGTGCTGAAGCTAATATGCTTAGGTGACAAACCGCACAATGCTGAAGAGTTGTGGACAGCTTTGAAAGAGCATATAGATCTGTGGCTCACACCGCTGAACCTACAGCTAGGCATGGTCGTGTGTGACAATGGCCGGAACCTGGTGGTGGCTCTGAGGCGAGGCGAGCTTACACACGTACCATGCCTGGCCCATGTGCTTAACCTCGTGGTTCAGCGATTTCTCAAATCCTACCCGGAGCTGCCGGATCTGCTTGTTAAAGTATGCCGCCTGTGTGCCCATTTTAGAAAGTCGCCTACAGCTTCCGCCGCCCTTGCCGTGTTTCAGCACTGTTTGGAGCTTCCGGCTCACAGACTGGTGTGTGATGTCCCCACGCATTGGAACTCTACACTGCCGATGTTGGGAAGGATTTGTGAGCAGAAGAGGGCAGTTGTTGAGTACCAGCATCAACAAGGCCGTCGGTATTCAGTTCAGACTCCACACATAAGACCTCAGGAGTGTACATGGATGTCAGACATATGTATCATCCTCCAAAACTTTGAGGACTCCACCAAGATGGTGTGCGGCAATGACGCTATAATTAGCATCACCATCCCACTTCTCTGGCTTCTGAAACGCTCTCTGCTCACAATCAAAGAGGATGCATTGCAGGCAGAGCACGATGAGATGGAGCAAGGAACCATACAGGGTGATTACACACAGCCCAGCCTCATCTCATCCCAACATGGATTGGGTGACAATGAGGAAGAGGAGGAGGAAGAACAGGAGCTAGTTTCATGTGCTATAGATGGTACTACCTGCACAACTGTCATACCGTCTGTTCAGCATGGATGGCCTGAGGATAGAGAGGAGGAGGAAGAGAGAATATTTTTTTTTCCTCTTGGTGAGGACACAGAAGTCTTGCCTGTTAGCAGTCTGGCATGCATGGCTGAGTTTATGTTACGCTGCCTTTCCGATGACCCTCGCGTTCTCAAAATTTTGGGTGACAGTCATTACTGGTTGGTGACACTTCTAGACCCACACTACAAGGAGAACTTTATATCTCTTATTCCTGAGGCAGACAGGTCTACAAAAATGGGGCAGTACCAGAAGGCCCATGTTGCGGAACTATTAAAATAATTCCCATCTGAAAACGCTGGCGGCAGAGGTCACAGTTCATTGGACAACCAAGGACTACAGGCGAGAGAGACGCAACTTCAATCCAGCAGAGGCAGGGGAACACTGTCAAAGTTCTGGGAGAATTTTTTCAGCCTCTCCCATCGCACAGGCCCTGAGGTGCGGGGTACTCTTACAAGGAGTGCAAAGTTTGGGAAGATGCTGAGGGAGTACCTTGCCAACTGTACCAACATCCTCCGTGATTCCTCTGTGCCTTATAACTATTGGGTATCCAAGCTGGATATGTGGAATGAACTGGCTCTCAGCGCCTTGGAGGTCCTGGCCTGCCCTGATGCTAGCATTTTATCAGAGCGGGTTTTTGTGCCACTGGTGGAATTATAACTGATAAGCGCTTCTGCCTGTCAACTGAAAATGCTGACAGGCTGACTCTTATAAAAATGCACAAGGGCTGGATTGCGTCAGACTTCTCAACACCACCGAATGATAACAGCGTAACATAAACTCAAATCCAGTGTCTTTTTTTTGGGAGGTGTATTCCCATGCACCTTTTCACACCCACACATGGGTATACGCTTCCTGATTTTGGCTATTTGCTCTTGCCCTCCTCCTTCTCCACATCGTCATCCTCCAAAACCATATCAACAGGGTGACCGTGGTCCGTGATGCAACACCCACATCATTTTTTTAAAGGGTGGTTATGATGCCCGTGAAAAAAATTTTTTATCCAGTATGTTCATGTATACCCCCCAGGGGTAAATGTTTGTCAGCCCATACACTTAGTGCATGAGCATTACAAGTATAGGAGACCCACTCCTTTCTAATGGTAATATTTTTTTATGAGGCCCTCCTCCACGTCTCTTCCAAGGGGCGTTGGAGTGCCTCCCAAGTTTTGGCAGCCCTTACATTCACTGCATAGGACAACACTATGGGAGACCCACTTCCTAATAATGGGTACCTTTTTTCATGAGGCCCTCTACGTCTCTTCCAAGGGGCATTGGAGTGCCTCCAAATTTTTGGCAACCCTTGCATTCACTGCATAGGCAAACACAATGGGAAACCCACTTCCTAATAATGGGATCATTGTCTTCATGAGGCCCTCTGACCTCCACGTCTCTTCCAAGGGGCATTGGAGTAATTTTTTGGCAACCCTTGCATTCACTGCATAGGCCAACACTATGGAAGACCCACTTCCTAATAATGGGAGCATTGTTTTCAGGAGGCCCTCTGACCTCCACGTCTCTTCCAAGGGGCATTGGAGTGCCTCCAAATTTTTGGTAACCCTTGCATTTACTGCATAGGCAAACACAATGGGAGACCCACTTCCTAATAATGGGAACATTGTTTTCAGGGGGCCCTCCTCTAAGTCTCTTCAAAGGGGTATTGGGGTGCGTCCAAATTTTGGGCAGCCCTGCCACTCACTGCATATGCAATAACAGTATAGGAGACCCACTCTTTAGTAATGGGAACAACAAAGTCTAGCTGGCTGATGGCTCTCTAAGAATAGTGAGGGCCAACTGCTGGCCCTTTAAGAATAATAAAGGCCGCGTGTTGACCCTGTAAAAATAAACTTTGCGACTTTCAGAGTCCCTCCTTCATAAATGAAACAGGATGTGTCTGATGATGTCTCACACACCAGATGGCCAAATAAGGTTGTAAAATGTTAAAATGACATTTCTTGGTGAATGCATTTGTCATGGTTGAAAGCAATGCAAAAGTGCAAAAACGCATCAAAAACGCTATGTGTGAACATAGCCCAAGGCGTGGAGGAGTAGTTTTGTTTTTGGTTGTTTATTTTGTCTTATATACAAGTCATTACCCTGGAAATGATGTTCCTTAACATGTTTCCCAGGAAAATCCATTTTGGTTTAGTTTTTGTATGTTTTATTGTGAGTCCGTAAAAGTGGCGTAATACCTCTGACAACATTGTTGACAGCAGTGACCTGGAAGTGAGAAATGCTTCCAGGGGTCTTCCCCATGCTGTTCCCATGCCATTTGAGCACTGTTCCCATCGATTTGGGCAATTTTTAGGCCCTCTGCAGACCGCCGGGGCGAGCCACCTGAAAAATGCTCGAGTTTCCCATAGACTTACATTGGGCTTGTTACTCGGGTCGAGCACCCGAGTATTCCATTGTGCTCGACCCGAGCAACGAGTACCCGAGTGGATCACTCCATGGAGGATAGAGTTTGAGTCGAATTTCCTGAAATTGATGGTTTCACTTGAATTCAAACACTGAAATTCGATTCATAGTTATCAAATAAAAAATGTGCCGACAGCATTTCCCACACTAGAGAGTGTATTTTTCATAGCTGTGCAGGATTTTCTAAAATGCCGTGCAGCTATGATGCCTAGCAGATTATCATACCTTGTACAGCAGTGGTCAGTACCTGCGCCATCACGGATCAGTGGATCACAGTTTATATGGCAAAGTCATTTTCTATCTCCACATTCACTGGGTAAGTGTCTTTCTCCTGCAGAGTGTAAACTTTTATTGTAAGCAGGGTCATCTCTATCTCTCTCTCTCTCGCCTGTAGAGTGTAAGTTCTGATGGTCAGAGGAGTTTTCTCCCTCTCTCCTGTAGAGTGGACACTCTTATGGGCATTGGGGTCCTCTCTTTTGTAAAGTATAAGCTCTTATGGACATGGGGGTCCTCTCTCTCTCTCCCCTGTAGAGTGTAAGCTCTTATGGTCAATGGGGTCCTCTCTCTATCTCCTCTAGAGTGTAAGCTCTTATGTTCAGCCTGGTCCTCTCTCTCACTCTCCTGTAGAGTGTAGGTTCTTATTGATAGGTGGGGGTCCTCTCTCTCTCTCCTGTAGAGTGTAAGCTGTTATGGACAGCCGGCTCCTCCCTCTCTCCTGTACTGTATAATCTCTAATGGTCAGTGAGGTCCTTTCGCTCTCTCTCCTGTACTGTATAAGCTCTAATGGTCAGTGAGAGCCTCTCTCTCTCTCCTATAGAGTGTAAGTGACGCGCCCCCTGGGCCAGTGTTGTTTGGGGGATACCCGGAGCCGGATCAGATGGGGGTTGTAGTCTCCGAGTGGCGGTGACCCGGTCCGTGCCCAGGGTGTCAAGCTCAGTGTGTGGCAGTCCTACAGATGTTGCTGGATGTTCTTTAGTGTCGACTACGCCACCCGTTGATTTGCGGTCAATACGGCTGCCGCTGCAGCAGGGTCCGCTGAGGCTGGTGGTGTGTGTGCAGCTTCTGGTAGTATAACCCCCAACGGGAGGGGTATAGCCTCAGGGGGTCAGTTGTAGAGGGTGGTGGTTGTGGTGGTGCAGTGAGGATGGTATTAAGACTCAGAGTCCGGCTGTGCAGTTCAGGGTTTTTACTTACTGCTGTTGTTCTGGTCACTCCGGCCTTGAGTGACCGCCCGAGCCGTGCTGCGTCCACCAGGTCCTGGACTCGGCCAACCCCCAGGTAATTCTGGAGCGTGATCCTGAGCTCCCTTTCTGACGTTCCTTTTCTCTGGCCTTCCCCACCAGGGATCCACCTATGTCCGGCTCCCTTGGGTCTCTTGGTGGGTACACCTCTTCTGGGTTCCCTGACCCTATACTTGGTCTGCCTTCCTGGTGGATTTAGTGGGGGGGTCGTGGCAGATCCTGCCCACAACCTCCGGTCTCTGGCTGAGGATTAGTGCCCTCCACCAGCTTGGGATCCGGTACCCTTGTGCCAACCCTTCACCCTGTTGCTTGTATTTGGGCTCTTGGGGTTCCCTCTTCTTCCCCTCTGGGTCCTTCTGACTCCTCTCTTTCTTCTTTCAGGACTGCTTGACCCTCTACAACAGACTGACTAGAAGCTGTCTGCCTGTCTGACCCTGATCTAAGATGGTTCCCACCTTATATACTCCCTCTATGTGTGAGCTCAGGTGACCAGCACCCAATGAGCTCCTAGCTTTACCCAGACTGCTCCCCCTATCTGCCCCTACACTACTGGGATGTTCCACCCCCCTCCCACTCCAGCCAGGGACAGACACTATCGTACCTGCACATAAACTGGTGGGAGTACCGTCGATCTGTCCCCCGGAAATGGGATGTATGTAGTGTATGCAGCCTACTGAGCTTAGTTCCACACTCCATCCTTACCCGGGAGTGGAATACCACACCTCTGGCTTGAGGTGTAATACCCCTGTAGCAGCCGAATCCTCAGGGTGCTACATCCCCCCCTGGTAAATCACAGCACGTCCTCGGGCTGTAAGAGAATAAACATCCAAAACATACAATTTTTTTTTCATAAAACATAAACATATAAAACATCATATATACTATCAGCATAAAACTTTTCATAGATAACATTCTTGTTCCTCCGGCCACGGTGCAACTTGTGACCGGGTAAAGTGCGACAGTCTCTTCAAGAAAAACAACAGTTTCCTATAAAACCGGTAGGGGGCGCCTTAAAAAGCGCAACTATTTACAAGGGGAAAGTGGCCGCTCTCAGTCCTCGGCCAGGTATAAGGAAGGAATGACCGCTCTCAGTCCTCGGTCAGTTGGATTAAGGGACACACAGGTTAACAGTTTACACTTGTCCCAACGGGGACATATTTAAAGCAGCAACAGTTCACTGTACCCCGACAGGTAACTATTTACAGTCTCTTTACCGTACTTTAACGATGGCGTCCTCCTGCTCCTTCTTTGTCTTCAGACCCGTCCGGGTCCTCTTGCTCCTCCTCACACCGTAGCTCCTCCTCCGTCAGCCGATGCACATGGAGGGCGTAGGGTCCTTTGGCACATTTGTGCCGGGTGAACGTGACCTCGTCCCCTACGTACAGGTCACGACCTCTGTGTCCCTCCGGCAGATGGCTTTCTACGTCTCTGCGGGTTACAAAGACGTCGCCGGGGGTATGATGGTCTCTTATGAAGCCCCACCCATGCTGCAGGTTGAATTTAATCACAGTCCCGGTGGTACGGGGACCATGAGCTGCACGGGGGTTCCTCCTGGTCCGGCTCTTCTGCCCTGCGCTCTGTTCTTGCAGCCGCTGCTCTCGGACCCGCCTCTCTCTCCGCTCTTGCTCAAAGGCTGCCAACTTCTGGCGGCAGCACTCCACTCGCTCTGCTGCAGCTGCCCGCGTTTCTTGAGTGAACCCCATGAGGTCTCCTCCGGTGGGGTCCCACTCGAATTGTGCTTCTTCTAGCGGGAGCGGGGTTCTCCTGACGGGCTTCGGAGCCGGAATCAGGGGCTCGCACAGGGGCCTTGCTCTTTGGAGTTCCAGTTGGTAGTACTCCTGGGGCCATACAAAGGGCTGCCCATCCGGGCACGTGTGCTGGGCAAATAGATCTTCGCCCAGGTGCGGCACTCGAGATGTTGAGGGCGCGGTGGTGGAAGCGGCGCCCGGATTGACCAGGCCTTGCGACCAGGCCTGGGGTACCCTGAAGGTAAAGGGCACCGTGAAGACGGCGGCGCCCGGGGGTACTCGGCCCTGCGACCAGGCCGGTGGCTCCGCGGAGGTAGGGGGCGCTGTTGGAATTGCGGTGCCCGGAGGTACTAGACCTTGCGACCAGGCCGATGGTATTTCCTGTTTGGTCGCGCTCAGGGTCGAGGCGTGTGACGTCACAGGGGTCGCGGCCGCGGCTTCTGCTTGAGGCCTAGTCTGGCACGGTGACGATGCAGCGACGGGCACGGCAGGGGGAATTTCGGGCTCTGCGGCGGGGAGCTGGGACAGGTACACGGTTTCTCGGCTCGGGGTAGTGACGCCCCCTTTACCTGCCTCCGTCCGTTCAGCTCCCTTCTCGGCGCCGTCTCCGGCCTTCACTCCTCCTGCACCATCCTCAGAGGCGGTCTGTCTCCTCGTCTCGGGTGGCGTGCTCCGCTGACGGGTTCCAGTCTGCTGGGCCATCTCACGGCTCCACTCCGTCAGCGTGTCTTGCTGCACCTGGGCCATCCTCCGTGCGAGGCCCTCCAGCGCGGTCTGTGCACACTCCCGGTCTCGGGGAAGCTGTGCTAGGATCTCCACTAAGCCCAGTGGGGTTGTTGCTTGCAGCAGGCTCCTGACCACTGGGTCGGTGCTGCCTGTCTCTCCCTCCATCTCCGGGTACGCTTTCTCTGGACTCCTCTCCAGACTTCTTGTCTCCGGGTGCGCTCTCTCCAGACTCCTCCAGGCTGCACCCATCTTCGTTCTTTTGTTCAGTCTCCGCCCACATTGAAGGTGGTCCCGGGGCAACTTTGTGATTGTCAGTTCCAGGGGCAGTTCTCTCACGCTGATGGACACTTCCAGCATCACAGTCTCTGTTGGTGGGCGCGGTTTCCGCTTTTGGCACCATTCTTCGACCTGGCCCACGATGGGAGGTGACCTCTTGCCACCCTCTGGCACGCCCATAATGGCGTCCGCTCTTCCAAGGCGGGAAATCTTTGGAAATGGCGGGAATCGTCTCCCAGTGGCGGGAAACTCCATGGATGGCGGGAAAAAGCTGCAAATGGCGGACAACCGGCGGGAAACGACCTGTGATGGGGTCCGTTGGCGGGGACCCTCCGGAACCGGCGGGAGACTTCTTTTTAAGGTAACGGTGAACTTTTCTTCAGGCACGCAGTACCCGGTTGTTGCGGGCACGTAATCCTGCCGACTACGCCAAAGTTGACGCGCCCCCTGGGCCAGTGTTGTTTGGGGGATACCCGGAGTCGGATCAGATGGGGGTTGTAGTCTCCGAGTGGCGGTGACCCGGTCCATGCCCAGGGTGTCAAGCTCAGTGTGTGGCAGTCCTACAGATGTTGCTGGATGTTCTTTAGTGTCGACTATGCCACCCGTTGATTTGCGGTCAATACGGCCGCCGCTGCAGCAGGGTCCGCTGAGGCTGGTGGTGTGTGTGCAGCTTCTGGTAGTATAACCCCCAACGGGAGGGGTATAGCCTCAGGGGGTCAGTTGTAGAGGGTGGTGGTTGTGGTGGTGCAGTGAGGATGGTATTAAGACTCAGAGTCGGGCTGTGCAGTTCAGGGTTTTTACTTACTGCTGTTGTTCTGGTCACTCCGGCCTTGAGTGACCGCCCGAGCCGTGCTGCGTCCACCAGGTCCTGGACTCGGCCAACCCCCAGGTAATTCTGGAGCGTGATCCTGAGCTCCCTTTCTGACGTTCCTTTTCTCTGGCCTTCCCCACCAGGGATCCACCTATGTCCGGCTCCCTCGGGTCTCTTGGTGGGTACACCTCTTCTGGGTTCCCTGACCCTATACTTGGTCTGCCTTCCTGGTGGATTTAGTGGGGGGGTCGTGGCAGATCCTGCCCACAACCTCCGGTCTCTGGCTGAGGATTAGTGCCCTCCACCAGCTTGGGATCCGGTACCCTTGTGCCAACCCTTCACCCTGTTGCTTGTATTTGGGCTCTTGGGGTTCCCTCTTCTTCCCCTCTGGGTCCTTCTGACTCCTCTCTTTCTTCTTTCAGGACTGCTTGACCCTCTACAACAGACTGACTAGAAGCTGTCTGCCTGTCTGACCCTGATCTAAGATGGTTCCCACCTTATATACTCCCTCTATGTGTGAGCTCAGGTGACCAGCACCCAATGAGCTCCTAGCTTTACCCAGACTGCTCCCCCTATCTGCCCCTACACTACTGGGATGTTCCACCCCCCTCCCACTCCAGCCAGGGGGACAGACACTATCGTACCTGCACATAAACTGGTGGGAGTACCGTCGATCTGTCCCCCGGAAATGGGATGTATGTAGTGTATGCAGCCTACTGAGCTCAGTTCCACACTCCATCCTTACCCGCGAGTGGAATACCACACCTCTGGCTTGAGGTGTAATACCCCTGTAGCAGCCGAATCCTCAGGGTGCTACATAAGCTCTTATGGTCAGTAAGGTCCTCTCGCTCTCTCTCCTATAGAGTGTAAGCTCTTATGGTCAGTAAGGTCCTCTCTCTGTCTCTCTCTCTCTAATGTAATGTGTAAGCGCTTATGGCCAGTGAGGTCCTCTCTTGCTCTCCTGTAGAGTGTAAGCTCTTATGTTCATCCTGGTCCTCTCGCTCTCTCTCTCTCCTGTAGAGTGTAAGCTCTTATGGACAGCCAGCTCCTCCCTCTCTCCTGTACTGTATAAGCTCTAATGATCAGTGAGATCCTCTCTCTCTCTCTCCTAAGGAGTGTAAGCTCTTATGGCCAGTGAGGTCCTCTCTCTGTCTCTCTCTCTCCTGTAATGTGTAAGCTTTTATGGCCAGTGAGGTCCTCTGTCTCTGTCTCTCTCTCCTGTAAGGTGTAAGCTCTTATGGCAGTGAGGTCGTCTCTCTCTCTCTCTCTCTCCTGTAATGTGTAAGCTCTTTTGGTCAGTGAGGTCCTCTCTCTCTCTGTCTCTCTCTCCTTTAAGGTGTAAGCTCTTATGGTCAGTGAGGTCCTCTCTCTCTCTCTCCTGTAATGTGTAAGCTCTTTTGGTCAGTGAGGTCCTCTCTCTCTCTCTCTCTCCTTTAAGGTGTAAGCTCTTTTGGTCAGTGAGGTCCTCTCTCTCTCTGTCTCTCTCTCCTTTAAGGTGTAAGCTCTTATGGTCAGTGAGGTCCTCTCTCTCTCTCTGTCTCTTTCTCCTGTAGGATGTATGCTCTTATGGTAAGCAGGTTTCTCTCTCTCACTCTTTCTCCCCCACATGTATTTTCTGAGCAATTCTAAGCTTTCCAGTATTGAGATTTGAGCAAATCAAACTTTTTGGAAAAATTCAGTGATGCAAGTGAGTTCAAATTTCAAAAGACCCGCTCATCTCTAATTATTTGGTGATAACATTTTTACTGGGAGTGCTTATACGTCTAGGAAACTATAAATAAAAGCCTGTAGTGGCACATACTCCCTTTGATTTCTACGTTACTATGTTGCTTTATTTTATGTCTTTATTTTAGTAGAAATATTATGGTGGTAGCACAAGAGAAAACAGCAATACGTTCTTCTCACCCAATGCAGTATTTCAGGGTTACCAGAGAACTGCTTGGGAGAGCACCAAGTACTTTATTATGGTCACAAGGGAAAATAGTTACATTTTGTGTACATTTTTCCCATGACCTCTAGCTCTGTGTCATATGTTCAGCTTCTATGTGTTTAGCTTTGGATGAAATCCTCCCCAGCACAGTTTAATGATAATTTGTCAGGTCTATTTCACCTCACTATCCCAAGAATCAATACATGCACTTAAAAAGGGGCACACAGAACAATCGATAGAGTTCACTTGTAATGTGCTCTGTTCTGGTTTGCAGATTAGCTGTAGAAGGGCTAATTAGCAATTTGTAGACCTTAACACAGAGTACTATTGGACTGCTGGTTTCTTGATGTCAGCTCTAAAAGCTACATAAATAATTACTTTTGGTATTAAGATCAGATAGTTAAGGCCTGCTAATTACTCGTGAGTAATGTCCTACTTTAGAATGAAAACATCTAAGATAGTTTCAAATTGAAACTCAAGAGTAGATGGACAGATGGAATAGAACCCCACAGGGATGGATGTGAAATCAAACACAGTAGAACATTAATGGAGCATATCGAAGAAGGAACAAGAGAGTCTCAATCCCAAGACATAGATGTGTATGTTTCATTGGGTCTTAACCCCTTCATGACCGGGCCATTTTCCGTTTTTTGCATTTTCATTTTTTGCTCCCCTTCTTCCCAGAGTCATAACTTTTTTATTTCTTAGTCAATATGGCCATGTGAGGGCTTATTTTTTGCGGGACAAGTTTTACTTTTGAATGACTCCATTGGTTTTACCATATAGTGTACTGGAAAACGGGGAAAAAAAATTAAAAATAGTGCAATTCCACAGTTGTTTGTTTTTTTTAACCATGTTCACTAAATGCTAAAACTGACCTGCCATTATGATTCTCCAGGTTATTATGAGTTCGTAGATACCAAACATGTAAGGGTTCTTTTTTATTTAAGTGATGAAAAAAAATCCAAAGTTTGCTTAAAAAAAAAAAAAAATGGCACTATTTTCTAAGACCCGTAGCGTCTCCATTTTTCAGGATCTGGGGCCGGATGAGGGCTTATTTTTTGCGCACCGCACTGATGTTTCTATTGATATCATGTTGGGGTAGATCCAATGTTTTTATCGTCTGTTATTGCATTTTATTACAATATAGTGGCGACCAAAAAAACGTAATTCTGGCGTTTTGATTTTTTTTTTCGTTACGCCATTTACCGATCAGAATTATTCTTTTTTTATATTGTTAGATCAGACGATTCTGAATACAAAATATGTATATATGTGATTTTTTATTGTTTTATTTTGAATGGGGCGAAAGGGGGATGATTTAAACTTTTATATTTGTTTTAATTTTTTTTATATTTTTTGAAAAAAATTTTTTTACTGTTTGCATGCTTCAATAGTCTCTACGGGAGACTAGATGCTGCAATTGTCTGATTGCCTGTACTACATACAGGCGATCATCAGAGGCCAGGTTACAAATTTTGCTTTGGGGCCCAGGAGCTGTAAGTTATCTCTGGTTGTAATGATTGATATATTTGCATATTTATGAAACTGTTAACTGAATATAATTATGTAAAACAAGTAGAGGATATGACGCTGGATGAATCTAAACTCCTGCAAACACATGCAGTCTGTTATGCTAGGTATGGGAAGAACCCAGCATAAAACGATGGGAAAAGGCGGGAAGCCCAACAACTAGGGAAAGGGGGAGTGGAGACCCCTAAGCAGATCTAACAACACCCTCACTCCCCTATTGTCCCTAAATAGGTTCTGTACCTATCGCCGAGCAGGATACTTTAGCCCTGGCTGACCCTAGGTAGGGAGGAGAGGGCTGAGCACTAGTTAGCCCCACTACAACTAAAGACAAACAAGGGAAAGATACAAGGGGATACACTTAGCTTTGAGAAGACACCAGAGAGATAATGACTACAATCCACAAAGGAACTTCAAGGAGAATCTAGCCGTCTGCTAGAATTCCAGGAATTAACTCTATCACCAGCAACTCTCTGGAGAAACTGAGTGTATTTAAAATCCTGAAAGGGTGTGTCAATTAGCAGCAGAAGGTGAGGATCCTAAAGAGAGAGGGATGATGAAAGGATCAAGAAGGTGTCTGCAAGGCCAAGCGCAGTGACCTTCTACAGCCGAATCCAGAATGACTGTCTGTCAAACCTGACACAGCCGTGAAACAGTCATGGGAAAGACTAAGCACTTTGAATTCTATGGCTTTACATATCAGGACATAAAGAACAGGTCTAAAAATTTGGTAAAAGCAACCTCAGATGAACAAAAAATCTTGACATATTACACATTGTCATTTTTTATTTACAACAGAACAGGCCAAAATCCAGAAGCAGTGTGTGAAAAATTAAGTACACCTTTACAGCTACCATACAAATTAAGAGGAGAGGTAGCAGCCAGGTGCTGCTAATCAAATACCCTTGAATGACTGATTATCAGGTAGTGTGACCACCTCTATAAAAGCAGAAGTTTGACAATTTCCTGATCTAGAGCATTCAGGCATGTGTTAACATAATGCTAAGGAAGAAAGACACCAGGACTGATCCTAGAGAAGCAATTGTTGCTGCCAATCTGGGAAGGGTTTTAAGGACATTTCAAAATATTTTGGAGTCCATCATTCTACAATGAGAAAGTGGAAAACATTCATGACAGTTCATATTCTTCTCACGAATGGACATGCCAGCAAGTTCACTCCAGGGTCAGCATGTGCAAGACGCAGAGAAATTGTAAAGACTTAAGAGCTATAACTCCGACTCTAAAGGTCTCATCATGTTAAATGTTCAAGTACAAGTAAAACAGTACAATTAAAAAAGACTGAACAAGTATGGTTGTTAGGAAGGGTTGCCAAGAGAAATACTGTTGTTTCTGAAAAGAACATAGCAGCACTGTAAAAGTTTTGCAAAGTTGCATCTGACCAATCCACAAGACCTCTGGAACAATGTTTTTCGGACATATAAGACCAAAGTGGAGATGTTGAACCATAATTCTCTGCTCCATGTTTGGTGGAGAGGGTGATGATTTGGGCTTGTTTTACATCCACAACACCTGGGCACCTTGTAGTCATTGAGTTGACCATGAAGACCTCAGTATACAAAAGTATTCTAAAGTCAAATGTGACACCATCTATCGAAAACTTAAAGCTTGGCTTGGTGGCTAGCATTAAAATTGCAAGATTTATGTTTTAATTATTTTTTATATATACCTGTAGATTGTGATGTGAAAAAAAATACCAAAAATGAAAAAAAGACATTAAACTTAAAAATCTGATTCATACAATTGACTACTTTCTAATGACACATTATCTTTAAATGTTGTAGGTTGGTGAGATATAAAAAAATATTTTGCTGAGCATGTTTCTGTCACGCCCCCGGGGCCGTGGGGTACTCGGCAGCCGGGCCCTCAGATGCTTGGGGGATATCACGGTGGCTGGCCCGGTCCGTGGCCCAGGGCGGACAACTGAAAAGAGGGGAATGTATATTGGGATAATAGGTTTGTAAATGTTTGTGACGCCACCTGTGGTGTCTGGTGAGGGTCACTAGCGCTGCAGCAGTCCACTGTGGCCGGTGTTGTGGCAGCTTAGATGGTATCGCTCCCCACAGGTGGAGCAGGGCCTCAGGGCAGCGTAGGAGGGGGGGAGGGATGCAGGACTGAGTGGACCCAGCCGGGTCAGAGCAAGAATAGGAGCACACACGAAAGTCACTTCAGTACCTTTTACTGATGGAAATTCAGGCACGTCCCGGAGCACTGTAGGGTGAGGGGTGCACGTCCAGATTCTCCCCACTGCAGCTGGGACGCTGCTCTTCTTCGCCGCTCTCAGAGTGTCGGCACACTCCTAGCTCTCTATCCTGAGCTCTGTGTGTTCTAGTCTGGACTCACTCTACAGACTATACTGAACTCTTTCTGCAGGAACTACTAGGCTCTGGCTCGACTGCACTGACTCCATCTGTGTCTGAGCAGGAACTGCTGAATCACTGAGCTGCCTAGCTCCACCTTCCCTATTTATATCCCTATCGGGCTCCCTCTGGTGGTCTGAGGTGGAAGGTGGAGGTGTGTGTATGCTGTGGGGGCCTCTTGCGGAGAAATCCGGTAATGCAACCCTCTAGGATCTGTGGTACCAAGCGCAGCTGGGTGCCAAATTCCCCCCTAGCAAAGCTCAGCACTCCCGGGCTGAAGTATGTTTTATAATACAATAAACATTAACAATCTTCCCTTTATGGGAGGCACATTTCTAAAACGTTGCATAACAAAAACATTATGAACATATAAAACATTTTCAGCAGTTCAATAATGGTGCTCCTTCCGGGGAAGCACCTGTCCATGATAGGCTGGCCCAGCCGGGTCATCAGCCGTAGATGGCGGGGGTTTGCTCTCCTCCCCCACCTTGTGGACATTCAGGGCCATGGGTATGACAGGGGTTACAGGTCCTGCTGACGGGGCGGCCGCTTCGGCCTGCTCGGTGCCGAGCTCGGGTTGAACATCAGGGCGGTGAACTGGTGCTCCGGCGCTGTGCTGTTCCTCAGACATTCTGACGCCCCCCTAGTGAAACGTGGCCTACCTTCTTTTCTTTTCTTCGGGTAGGCCGCTGCTCTGCAGGTGACGGTCGTCTTCAGGACCTTGCGTCGCTTGCGTCCTACGTCAGAGCGTTCAGCGACGCTCCTTCCAGGACCTGGTGCTTCCTGGTTTGACGTCGAGGCGTGGGGCGTGTCCGGGGCTTCACGCACTTTTGCAGGTACGCCCCTCAGTTTCCCCTCGGTTACGCCCTTCTTCTCGCTCTGCGGCCCAACAATGGCGGCAATCTTCACCACAGTCAAAACACAAAGTTCTTTTGATTAAAGGCGCACAGTACCCGGTGGCAACGGGCATATCACTCCGTCGTTGCAGCGGGCACGAGATCCTGTTCGTGACGCCAGAAGTTGTCACGCCCCCGGGGCCGTGGGGTACTCGGCAGCCGGGCCCTCAGATGCTTGGGGGATATCACGGTGGCTGGCCGGTCCGTGACCCAGGGCGGACAACTGAAAAGAGGGGAATGTATATTGGGATAATAGGTTTGTAAATGTTCGTGACGCCACCTGTGGAGTCTGGTGAGGGTCACTAGCGCTGTAGCAGTCCACTGTGGCCGGTGTTGTGGCAGCTTAGATGGTATCGCTCCCCACAGGTGGAGCAGGGCCTCAGGGCAGCGTAGGAGGGGGGGATACAGTACAGAGGGGACCCAGCCGGGTCAGAGCAAGAATAGGAGCACACACGAAAGTCACTTCAGTACCTTTTACTGATGGAAATTCAGGCACGTCCCGGAGCACTGTAGGGTGAGGGGTGCACGTCCGGATTCTCCCCAGTCAGCGGGTATAGGGCCTCCTGTCTCTAGCCTCTCTGTAGTAAGTTTCTGACCTGCCTGGAGCTAGGCCTAACTTGGTTTCTGTTCATCACCTGCTGACTTGGTAATAGGGCCTTCTGTTGGAGATCACTCTCCCTATTCTTTGGGGTCTCCATGATTCCTGACCCTGCTACGTATCAGCTTTTGGTGATCCTGGGACATGTAGTTCACCAGGGGTTCCGGTTGTTTTCTACTGGTCATGAAGATCCACGCAGACTCGGACCCGGTGTCCGGTATATGCTTCGGGGTGAGCTGGTTAAGCTCCTTTGCCCCTTATGTTACTCACTTTCCACTCGCCTTCGGCCCCGCTCAGGCCCTCACTAGGCTACACACACTGCAGCCGGGACGCTGCTCTTCTTCGCCGCTCTCAGAGTGTCGGCACACTCCTAGCTCTCTATCCTGAGCTCTGTGTGTTCTAGTCTGGACTCACTCTACAGACTATACTGAACTCTTTCTGCAGGAACTGCTAGGCTCTGGCTCGACTGCACTGACTCCTTCTGTGTCTGAGCAGGAACTGCTGAATCACTGAGCTGCCTAGCTGCACCTTCCCTATTTATATCCCTATCGGGCTCCCTCTGGTGGTCTGAGGTGGAATGTGGAGGTGTGTGTATGCTGTGGGGGCCTCTTGTGGAGAAATCCGGTAATGCAACCCTCTAGGATCTGTGGTACCAAGAGCAGCTGGGCGCCACATTTCTTTAGTTGTCTTCTTCAGAACCTCTCAGATATCTCTTAACAAAGTTGGCAAGTAAGGACTAAATAGTCAGCTGGATTTCATATGATTAGAAATTTACGGGATTAATATTTGCCTCCTTATATATAATTCTAAGACAGAATGTTAAACTTCTGTGTCTATCGTGTGATATAAAATTATAAGATGATTAATTCTATAATATAATTCATTTTAATATGAAATCTTGCTCTGGGAAAACATCTGTACCTTGAAAACAGATGGTTTAAACATGAAAGTCATTACCTGAGCAAAATTACCTTAAGGATAATGGAAGACTTCTGCTAACAGCCATCAACTGCTATCTCTGAGCTGCAGCATTCACAATTAAAGGTAACAATTTTTTTCATCATTTCTTTTGGATTCGAATTTTTACAAATAAAAATGTCAAAGAAATACTGGACTCAAACTGGAAACACAGACCTGACTTATTAGAATGTACTAGGTGTCCGGTACTTTTCTAATAACCCTCATCTTTATGCAAGTCTCACTGATATATTTTTGCAAATAGTAATGTACATAGAGAAAGGCCCCAACGACACACTTCAAAATTCTCCCCCATTGTGGTGCCAAGTTTTTCCAACTAGGGCAGAAGTATCTAATGTTTGCCCCCTTCCCCTCATGCTTTGTATGACCCTTAGATCAGTTCTCCCCCCAGATTCACTTGCAGATTAGATTCGCTCTGAAAAGTTGTTTCTAATCAAAACTGCCCTCATTAACTATAGGGAAGTAAAGGGGTTAAAACGTTAAAAAAACAAACAAGACAAAAAGAAACCCTGTATATTCACGTATCTCTGCCACCACCACAACTCCCTGGTCCTCTGCACAGGTCTTCTGTTCTTCCATTATTCCATATTGCCATTGAGAGCAACCTGAAGCCTGTGATTGTCTTAGTGCGGTCAATTGGATGGGGCAATGCACTTCATGATGTGAGATGATCTCCCGTGTGACTGTGTGAGGCCAATCACAAGCCTCAGAGCGACGTCATGTAGTCAATTGGGGAGACAATGTACATCATGAAGTATGTAGCTCCCCCGCTTGACAGAATAAGGACAATCAAAAGCATTTTTTTATAAGTACATTCACAGCCCGCAAAAAAATCCAGCAAATTTCTGGTCACCATTTTGCTGGATTCATGGAAGTTGAACCCCTAAAAATTCAGATTTTAGTAAATACGAATTTTTGGGGAAATATGCAACGAATTTGGTTTGTTACAAAACTATTATTCACCCATCTCTAGAAGAAATCAATGCAATTCTTGTGTTATGATTTCAGAAATATCCCATATACAGTACATATTATAATATATTGTTGTACAGAAACTTTGGTATGAATTGTACCTACTGTATCATGGTAACTGGGTTATACTTAATCAATATTGGTTTGTATACCATAGTTATTATACAGAATAAAAGGAAGAAGTTAGGGGAATGAATAAGAATAAATATGGCGCTAGAGAGTAGTTGATTTGTCTGTAGCTTTGAAAGTACAAAGCCTAACAGCATGTATAGGTCTATTTTATAAGAAGGAGCTATGGACAAGTACATGGACACATGGGCATATAAACCACCATCATGGGGCTAGAGACAACATAAGACCTAAGTAGAGAATATTGGTGAGTCGCAATTGGTGGGGAAATGTCACCAGAATATGTCCATTCGGTTTGATATCTGGCTTTGGGGACTAGAACTGTTTGCACGTGTATCCTGGTATATTATTGCCTTTGACCTGTTGATGTGTTCCGGCTATTATTTCTGACTATACTATTGCTGATTACTGAACGGGATCAGATCCAGCAATGTGACGTTTTTGTGAAAATATTGAGTGATCTCAGAGGATGGCATCTGACTGTGGGTATTAAATGATTAGATGCAGTGGTCATGTGATTGGCTGCAGTGGTCACGGTAAGGACATGTGAAAGACTGGCTGTTGCAGTCGAGCTGGAGCATCTAAGTAACTAAAGGAGTGATCCTCTTTTAGAAAACTTTACAAAGAGAACACAAACAAACTGATTATTACTTATCACTACATTTTCAGTACATTTTCAAGTCTTGAAAAGCTCCTTTACTTCATGAATGACCTTCACCATTTGTCTGTGCTACCTAATCAGTATTTCTGACTATCTGGTTTAATTTTTATTATTAATGTGTGTCCTCTTGTACTGTATTATGGCTTCCACACATCCCAGTTCAGACCCTGGCTTGCTTCTAACTAAATTTTTTGCTGCATCCTCTATGCTGACCTCAATTTTTTCATTTTGACCTATCCCGATGTCCATAAGTCTCCAATAACTAGCAGCAATCACTCGCTTCAGAATGTTTTTCTCACTTAGTTCCATTCATGATACCAAGAAAATTGATTACCAGGTTATCACTATGGATCTAGGTTTGGGGGCTAACAGGTCCAAACCAAATTCACAGGAAATTGGGGCGCTACATTGAATTATTACTAATATTTTGATTGTTTTTTTACTGTTATAAGAAGTGGCTTCCATAAATTCACATCCACTTTAAAAATATTGATAAATCTTTCCTAATTGAAAGATAAGTACACAACAGTTTAATACCTGGATGGTCGTGGTCTGCTAGAATAAGAGCTACTTTTACCTTGTTTCTTAGATGAGGGTCTTGTGGTTTTGAACAGGAACCCTCTTTTATGGCGTTCATCTGTCCTATTAGGGCATATGGGCATGGATTACCTTTCTGGGTCAACACTTGTAAACTGCACACGTTACAGATGGAAAGAAAAAGTTCTTAAAGGGAATCTGTCACCCTCCTGGGAGATATGAGACCTCTAATATGGGCATACAGGTGATAGAAAAGTAAATCTATACATACCTGTATGGTTCATAGTAGAGGTTTGATTGCAGAGAAATCTGTTTTTATAAACTCCGTTGTGCACAGGCTTGGCGTCTGCGGCAGGAAATCCCTGCCTATCTGTTTATTATTCCCTGAAATCCCCGCCTATCTGTTTATTATTCCCTGAAATCCCCGCCTATCTGTTTATTATTCCCTGAAATCCCCGCCTATGTGTGTATTTATCATAATCACTCCCTCTCCTGCTCGTCATAGGGCCCTGTGACGTGCACTGTTCTCCCTCAGTTGCCGGACATGCGCAAAGCGCCGCTTACATAGAACGCGCTTTGCTTCCTCTCGGCCTGTCTCTATATGCACTGTGCCGCAGTGTGCTGCAGGCGCCAGGAAGTGACAGTGACTCCCTGAGCAATAGAACCCTGCGGCGCAGTGCATAGGCAGACGGAGCCGAGAGGAAGTAAATGCAGGGAATAATAAACAGATAGGCGGGGATTTCTTGGCGTCCCCCGTACGCCAAGCCTGTGCACAACGGAGTTTATAAAAACAGATTTTTCTGCAATCAAACCTCTGCTATGGGCCATACAGGTAACCTGTATGCTCATATTAGAGGTCTCATATCTCCCAGGGGGTGACAGATTCCAGAGCCCAAACTATTTATCTGACGAATTTAGCTCTTTCAATGACAAGTCCAGCAATACTTTTATATGGCCAGTCCATTCCTCCATTAGTGAGAAATCAGGATTTGAACTGATATGCAAATAAAACTGAAGATCTGAAGCCTCTGTCACTCCAGCTCTATTCCCCCACTCGGTGGGGAATAGAGCTGGAGTGACAGAGGCTTCAAATCTACCATAGTCATTTGCATATCAATTCAAATGCTGATTTCTCAGTAACGGAGGAGTGTAATGGCCAAGTAAGGTATTGCGAGACTTATTTTTGAAATAGCTACCTGCACACATAAATAGTTTGAGAGGTGAATAATGGTGGCAGATTGACTTGAACACGATTATAACGAAAGACACATAGAAACCAGAGTATTACTAGCATATTTAAGGTATTCTGATACATTTTTTTGACTTTGTGAACTGTGTCATTTAAGGACCTCTTATAATAAGTATTAAAATAAGACATCAGTGCATTATTCATCATGATGAATTTCCCTCTTGATCTCATTTAAACTGCGGACTGCATATTTCAGGTTGGATATTGAGCTGAATGACAAATGTCACGCCAGCTATGTTAATCAATAGCCTTCATGTGGGAGAAGATAATTACCAGCAGAGCCAGCATATCTAATGGCCACATGCTAGTATTATGGTCAACATTTTGTTAAAATATTTAGCTGCCATTCATTTCATTTAGTGTAATTAGGCTTGCAGTGTTGAAGACGGTTCTTGATAAATCATAGAGCCACCACTGTTCTGCTGATGGATATGATGCTTTATTTTTACTTCCAGCTGCTCCTGAATAAAACGAGAAAAATATAGTTTAGAAAAAATAATAAAGCTGACTATTAGATACTATTATATTGAATGGTATTAAAGAACTGAATGTGAAAAAAATACACAAGAATATCAGAGATCAAATACAGCAGTTGCTTTAAAGGCACATGCCAGGGGGTGACACGGGGATTCAAGAACACCAAAGAGAGCTCCTCTGTGCCATGCACCACTCCCTTATACCATGAACTAGACCTAATCATGTATGTCAGTTATATAGTGTACAATATAGTGACTACAAATGCTTTTGAAAGGTAGCTCCAATAAAGTGTCCAGTAAAGGGTCCAATAAAAAATTCTTCTTTAATTAAAGTTGATTAAAATCCACAAATATTAATAACCGTAGACGCGTTTCTGATTGATGTCCTTATTCAGTGCATACGTGTAACTGACTGAGTTCCCAAATTTATATATAGCATGCATTCTGGAGAAATGCCCCCCCATAGAGAATCTTATGAGCAAGGCCCATTGGTAAAGACCATAATAATTAGCAGTAAATAGAAAGGCTCATATCTCTGGAACTGTGTGGGGCATTTAATAAAAGAATATACCAAAATACTCAGGGGAGCAGCGGGAATAAAATAAGAGCAAAAACTGGCCAATTTTGACCAGGTGACAAGTCCTTTTTAATAGCCAAAAGTAGTTTTATTCTTTATATGTACACACTTTGGTTTCCAGAACTTGATGTTTAAGCGACTAAAGACTATAGGTTACATATGACAAGGCTATCACTATAAGGATGGATTCAGCCTGAAGCATAAATATAATAAGTGCAGGTGTGGCAATTTCACCAGGCACCTGGAGTCAAGGGGCCCAAAGGGTTCCTTTGGCCCACATGAAAAGACATTACTATTAAAAACCAGCTATAATTGGGGGCCCTATTGCAAATTTTGCCTTGGGGCCCCAAGCTTCAAGTTACGTCACTGGATTCACCACAATGGTCATGATTCTCCTAATCTGAACTTTACCACGTCATATGAATTTATGAAGTTGTCGAGTTTGAATTAGGAGACTCTTGGCCAGTCTGATCATTTTGTCACAAGTATGATCTCAGAAATATGGATGTAAAATCTATGTCTGGATGCGAGCATGAACATGATGATGAACATGGATATGAGATTTATGTCTGACTATGTAATGAGTAAAAATGGGCGAACCCAAACAGTAAAGTTTGGGGTCCGTACCAAACACCTAGTGTCCATGCACAGACCCCGATCATGGACTTCTCCAGGGAGTCCGTGATACTGTCCGGGTTCGGCACCCCGAACATCGGCTGTTTCCCACATTGTCATCTGTGTGACAGCGTGAAAAACACCGGTAAGTTAGTTACCGCCGGTCAGAGCACTGCAGTTCCCACACTGTCAGATAACAGAATGAGCCAGCAGCTGTGACTGGTGCTAAAATGGTTACTGGTCCCAAGCGTCGCCTGCTAAGAGAGTACTAATCTCATGAGCTGTGTTATCAGCGACAGCAGGCGCCACTGATGGGAGTATTTGTCAGCCAGCGCCTGTGCTATAAATAAATATATAATTTAAAAAAACGGCGTGGAGTCCCCCCCATTTTTGACAACCAGCCAAGCTTAAGTAGACAGCTGGGGGCTGGTATTCTCAGACTGGTATGGGAACTAGGATATTATTCCCCCAGCCTAAAAATATCAGCCCGCAGCCGCCTCAGAAAAGGCGCATCTATTAGATACTCCAATTCTAGCGCTTTGCCCAGCTCTTCCCACTTGACCTGGTGTGATGGCAAGTGGGGTAATAGGTTTGGGGTTTATGTCAGCTGTTTTATGAAAAAAATAAATAAACGAAAAAAACAGCGTGGGGACTCTTGTAATTTTCATAAGCAGAATACTAGTCCCCAGCTGTCTGCTTTAGCTTGGCTGGTTGTCAAAATGAGGGGAAACCCATGCCACTTTTTTAAATTGTTCTTGATAATACTATTCTTGATTATACTATTCTTGATAACCAGCCATGATAAAGCTGAAAGCTGAGACCTTTGGCTTTCAGCCCACAGATGTTGATTTTGCCTGGGCTGGTTATCAAAAATAGAAGAGACCACACGTCCTTTTTTTATTTATTTATTTATTTATAGCACAGGTGCTGGCTGATGTATACTCCCATCAGCAGCTCCTGCTCTCACTGTTATCAGCGACAGCAGGCGTACGCTGATGAGAGTAGTACTCTCTTATGAGCTGATACCTGTGACCAGAGGTAATTGCTGGTCACAGCTGCAGGCTCATGCTGTCATCAGACAGCATAGGAACCACAGCTCTCTGACCGGCGGTAATGATCTTGCCGCCGATCAGATCCCATGTTTGCCGCTCTGTCACACAGATGACAATGTGGAAAACAATGGATGTTCTGACCCCCCATTCATCTGAATAGGGTCCAGGTACCATTCTGGTACCTGAACCAAACTTTTTTTAGATGTTCGGTAGAACCCACCGGACCTGAACATCCACGGGTTCGCTCATCACTAGCAATGAGTGATGCAGAATTGTGAGATTATGGTTAATAAAGCCTTACAGTATCTATAGACCTTATCTAGTATGACACCACTAAGTACATTACCACAAGTCATTAGGTAGTGAGCTTTTACCTGATGATGTGTCAGGTGTAATGCATATAGCCACATTAAGTCTGTATCTTTCACATACATGCTCTGTTGGGCACAGACACTGACATCATTGCTGGGGGGATGCTAGATAGCATTTATACAATGTACAGTTATTTGTGTATGCCAGGGGAATAGCAAAAGTTGTCCAGAATGTTCTGTCCTAGCAGTAAAGTTTGCTACCAGAAAGTTAGTCACTTTGTGTCTATCACCGATACCACATCATACTTTGTGTGTATATTGAATCCCGTCTATTTTTTTATATATTGTTTGGTAACAGCGCTATCTGTTGGAGAATTAATGTATTCATTGTAGTTTCCGTTTGCTATGTATTATGGGAAGTTCCTAAGGCATTGTGGGATTGTTCCTGTTGCATTATGGTCTTGTTTTGACACTGAAAAGAACACTGCCCATTTTCCTGTATGCTTATAAAGAGAAACCACATCATCACTCGTTTTCTATCTTGTGCTCCTTGCAAACAGCCTTCTCCAAGCATAGTTGGTAAGCCACTATCTATGTGTTACAATGCTGTGTTTTCTAAGTATATTTGCTGTATTAGATAGGTAATCATCAAATTGTACATTACTTCTTGTTATACTGTGTATTCCAGACTATTTGTATCTATGCACTGTACAGTTATACAGGTGCTTCTCACTAAATTAGAATATCATCAAAAAGTTAATTTATTTCAGTTCTTCAATACAAAAAGTGAAACTCATATATTATATAGAGTCATTACAAACAGTGATTTATTTCAAGTGTTTATTTCTGTTAATGTTGATGATTATGGCTTACAGCTAATGAAAACACAAAGGTCTTTATCTCAGTAAATTAGAATACTTTATAACAATAGCTTGAAAAATGTTTTTAAAATCTGAAATGTTGGCCTACTGAAATGTATGTTCAGTAAATGCACTCAATACTTGGTCGGGGCTCCTTTTGCATCAATTACTGCATTAATGCGGCGTGGCATAGAGGCGATCAGCCTGTGGCACTGCTGAGGTGTTATGGAAGCCGAGGTTGCTTTGATAGCAGCCTTCAGCTCGTCTGAATTGTTGGGTCTGGTGGCTCTCATCTTCCTCTTGACAATACCCCATAGATTCTGTATAGGGTTAAGGTCAAGCGAGTTTGCTGGCCAATCAAGCACAGTGATACTGTTGTTTTTAAACCAGGTATTGGTACTTTTGGCAGTGTGGACAGGTGCCAAGTCCTGCTGGAGAATGAAATTTCCATCTCCAAAAAGCTTGTCGGCAGAGGGAAGCATGAAGTGCTCTAAAATTTCCTGGTAGATGGCTGCGCTGACTTTGGTCTTGATAAAGCACAGTGGACCTACGCCAGCAGATGACATGGCTCCCCAAACCATCACTGATTGTGGAAACTTCACAGTAGACCTCAAGCAGCTTGGATTGTGGCCTCTCCACTCTTCCACCAGACTCTGGGACCTTGATTTCCAAATGAAAATTGGAACTCTGGGACCTTGTGGAGTGTGTCAATGACTGCCTTCTGGACATCTGTCAAGTCAGCAGTCTTCCCCATGATTGTGGAGCCTACTGAAACAGACTAATGGACCTTTATAAATGCTTAGGAAGCCTTTGCAGGTGTTTTTTGTTAATTATTTTAATTTACAGAGAAAATGACTTTTGCATTTTCATTGGCTGCAAGCCATAATCATCAACAATAACAAAAATAAACACTTGAAATAGATCACTCTGTTTGTAATGACTCTATATAATATATGAGTTTCACTTTTTGTATTGAAGAACTGAAATAAATTAACTTTTTGGTGATATTCTAATTTAGTGAGATGCACCTGTATATTCTTAAATACTCCTTTTATTACATCTCATAGTTTCACCCTTTCCTATCACAATGTGCAAACAATAAAAAGAAAGTTACAACTTCACAGACTCTTTTCTTAAGAAGACTAGTGATGAGCGAGCGTGCTCGTTACTCGAGATTTACAAACATGCTCGGGTGTTTTCCGAGTATCTTCATCATGCTCGGGTGTTATGTTTGACTCACTCTCTGCTCATGATATGCGACTGTTTGAGAGCTTTAATACATGTGAAGAATGCCTGTTTCTTAAGCATTCCTTACATGTATTAAAGCTGTCGAACAGTCGCAAATCATGAGCATGGAGTGAGTTAAGCATAACAACTAAGCACGCTGAAGATACTCAGCGAGCGCCCGAGCATGCTCGCCGAAAGGGTTAACAGAACATACTCGCTCATCACTAAAGAAGACATGTCTCAGTACACACCTGTTAATGTGTATGAGGACAGTATACAGAAACCTCTTGGTAATTTAACTCCTTAGTAATCAAGCCCCATTTTCAATCCTGTGATGTGTCACATTATGTTATAATTACTCCAGCAAGCTTCTACATAGCCCAAAGATTATGGTTTTAGTGACACAGTGTAATTTATGTTATTATTAGATTTAGGTCGATATGTTTTGCGTTTTATTTATGAAAATATCTGAAATGCAATGAAAATTTTAGAAAAATGTGCAATTTTCAAACTTTGATTTTTTTTATACCTTCATGCCAGATAGTGATACCACATAAAAAAACTTTCAATAAACAACATTTACCATATGTCTATTTCTCATCATTTTTCAAAAGTTTTTTTTACTTTATAAGGATGTTGTAAAGGTTAACATTTTAGCAGCAATTTTCCATTTTTTCAAGGAAATTTCCAAATCCTTTGTTTTTCATATGGACATAATCAGTTTTGAATTATTTTTGAGTGTATTATATACTGGAAACTCCCTAAACTGATACCATTTTAAAAACAACAACCCACAAGTTATTCAAACCTTCTTTCAGTAAGTTTGTTAACCCTTCAGGTGCCACAAAGGAATTAATGCAAAATGCTCTGAAAAAAAATGGAAAATTACATTTTGTTCACTAAAATATTGCTTAATTTGACCTCAGGCTGCAATAGCAACCATCAGTTACCCAGTGGCAATCATAGAGTGTTCATGGGGTTAAAGAGGGAGCCCATTCCTTCTGTTAACCATCTAAATTCTGCTGTCACTACTGACAGCAGCGTCTAGTTGATTAAACAGTTATGATTGATGCTAACACAAGTCTTGGCCAATAGAGAAAGATGTCAGCCATAGTATACACCTAAAAAATTTAAAAAGGAGTAATGGAGGTGTATCGAACCCCAAAAAAAAACTATAGTGGTGTAGTTATCTGTGTAAAGAAATGTACCGGTAATTTCCTCCAGACATTGAAAATAGCAATCCAAGTAAATGGATCAATTGCAAATGTCAGACACTCAATAAAATTAGCCTAAAATATGTTCTTCAAGAAACCAGTTTGTTCAATCAATAAAGCAATATTATCAACATGTTGCATTAATTTGCAATTTTTTTTGCAATTAACCCATAAGAAATCCAGCTATTTTTCTGTGTTTCTTTTGCCTGTATGTTTTTATCACTTACAATAGTCCGGAAAATATTTCGCTCTCACTGTGTGAAGCTTTGCCTTATGCAATACTTATGGCTTTTCTGTTCTTCCATTAGAAATAGTGATTGGAATGACGTTTCGTAGCATTGACAGAACAGCAGTAAATCTCAGCAGTTAGAAATCTACTAATGAGCAAGCTCCAGTCCCACAGTGCCACTACCATTTAGCAATAACAGCAGCGGCGTCCTATGAAGTAATGTATTGTAAGAGAAAATACAAACTTAAAAGAATGGCAGCACAATGAATGGACATCTCTTTTTTCATGAAAGAATCACAAAATAATATGACAGGTTCTCCAAAATAAGCCACATTTGTATTTGGGTAACAGCATGCATCATTTTATATCCCATGCATTGACACTGCAGGAATTAGTTAGCTTCTTCATTTGTCTTAGTTCCCCCACATATTTGGAGGTTGTTATAAATTGTATATCAATTGTGCTTAGTGTTACTGTTTCATACACTGTTTCCCTTTTGTAGCCCAAATCCTTCTCATGTGCCCGGGATAACTAGTACCATACAGCTGAACATACTGTATATGGCTTCTGGCTTACTTTGAAAATAAAGTCACCGACCCAAACACATTAGGCTAATGTTGTCCAAACCCGACACTGATATTGACAGGCTTGGACAACAGTCTTTTGTGTATGGGGGCGTTTTGTCGGAGAAGATAAGGATCAGGAATGGCCTATATTGTCTTGCAGATCCTTCTGTTCTTGGTGGGATAACCCATCACCAGAGATGTCTGGCAACGGCTCTCTTATATGACACAATAGCAGTCAGTGGGGCAGTAGTGATAGCTGAAAGATCGGCCATCATTCGGCCAACAGCTATCTATTGTGTATGGGGGGCTTCATACACAATGGGACACTGGGTTAAACACGTGAGATTTGGAACTTACCACTTGAAGTCAACCAACCTGCTGAATTCTTTGGAGTCTAAGCTACAAGCCCCTAAACATCTTAAAGTAAAGTCAGCTGATCGACTAATGTGTATGAGGTCCTCTACCCAGGAGAAGAAGAAGTCAGGAGATAGAAGGATCCAGCAGTTTGAAATTACTTGGAGGCAGGAAAGCTAGTGCCAGAGGTGTTTGGCAGTATGTTCCTCCTGTCTCCCCTTTAAAAACATATGAACGCTTAGCGGAGCCAAATGTGATGGGGGAATGGGGAGAGCTACCCTGTATGGAAACAGTATTGGGACACCTTGTTTAATCATTAAATTCAGATTTTTCATTCACTATCATTAGCACAGGTGTGTAACATCCAGCACCTCGTCGTGCAGTCAACCTTTACTAATGTTAGTGACAGAATAGCTTGCTCTAAAGAACTGAATTTGAGCATGGTCCTTTTAGGATGCCACTGTTTTAACCGATCAGTTCATTACTGTGAAGATCTGAGTTTTTAATAATCACCTAGGCAGGTTAACGATGCAACAATATTTTATTCCTTTCATCCATGGTAATCCAGTAATTCCAGGTAAATGTCCAAAATACAATTGTCTCAGTCCACAATCCTCTATATGACAGATAAAGCGATGGAAGCACAGGTATCGGTATCTAGTAGCACGTTTATCCAGCCCAGTCGGTCCTCAGATTAGATCCACTCCCTTCAACAATATTCCACCAGCTCCCCACTAAACAAGCGACTTATTTTCTCCTTCACTGGGATCAGTCCCCTGAATGGGCAGAACTGCTCTCACCCTCCCCCCCAAAGCTAAGTGTGTGTTAGTGGAAGTATTTTTCTCAGGTCTAACCCATCACCTGGGTTTGAATGTCAGACTACATTCAACACTCACACAATGGGCTTAGTCCCTGTTTGAACAATGGTTTAAGGCTGCTGAGATATTAACAAGATTAGCAGAATTTATATTTACCTTTGGCAATCTCTTGTCAGGCCTTATGTATACATAAGTTCCAGCCAAAATGTCTTCCTCTGCTTACTGTCACTGAATGGAAACATTGATTCTTGAAGCTGAACATTTTACAAGTAAAATTAGTGTACATAAACTGACGAGCAAGCAGAACATTAATAAAACACAGCAAGCAAATCTCTAATAAAACACAATAATAATATTGACGGAAAGGTAGCTCCGTGATGGAAAAGTCTCATAGTCTTTAGTAAATGGGCAGCTTCTCACAATTATATTTTTTCCCTCTTAAATATTCTCTTATTGTGGGTGGTGATATTGAAAAGAGCAAATGTTAAGGAATCACTGCAACTAAGCCGCAAATTGAGTCTTTCAGGAGGGAAATCTTAATGCTTGAGCAAACCAAGACATTGCATGTTTACAACTTTGTGGGAATTCTGATGAAAGTCCTTTTCTGTTTCCCATGACTGCCCAACTTTACAAAGCAAGGTCCATGGGGTGGAAGAACTTGACTGGTCCAAAGTGAGCCCTGACCTCAACCCCATTGAACGCTTTTGGGATGAACTCCAATGTAGATTGCGAGTTAGACCCTCTCATCCAACATCTTTGTTTGCCTTCACAAATGCTTCTGGATGAATGGTCAAAAATTACCAGATACACTTTAAAATTATGTAGAAAGAAATCCTTCCAAGGAGAGTAGAATCTCTTATAGCTACAAGGTGGGGACCCACTCCATATTAATGCCTATTGACTTAAAAATGGGATGTCATGAAAGCTCCTGTAGATATATGTACAGGCCCTGTAGGTATTAGAAAGCAAAATTTACTGGAAATTAGTGACATTTATTTAAAAAAAAATTCTACAATATAAACAGTGAACTGACCATGGTTGGACTGCATTCTGTGTGATTGACGTTGGTTGTACACATGAACAATCTATGCAGGCAGGAAGCACAAACCTATTAATAGTGCAGGCAATGACTGCAGAACACCGCGCAAACGGTATATGCTAGAAATGAACATAACACTACTTCAATAGCAATCTAAACCCAGTACTGCCTGTGACCTCTTCATTGAACCGTACAATCTCCATTACATTATATTCCTCTGCAGTAGCAATATACAGGAAGATATAACTGGCTATTTTCAATCATCCGGTTTATGTGTCACTATACATTAGCAGTCTGAGGATTGTACAGTTTTGAAACTTAGATCAGGATATTTCAAACTTTTAAATTGCATTGATTCTACATGATGTTTGCCTTTCTCATTATTTTGTACCACTATATGATATCTCTACTGAGAAAAATGCAAAGTATTCCTGCTTGCAACTAATATTAGAAAAATGGATTTGCAAAATGGATTTAAAGGGAACCCCGTCATGTAAAAAAATGCTATTAATCAGCAGATATGGGGTTAATATGCAAGTTAACAGTGTACTAAAGCCGTGTGGTGGCCGCAGTGGAAGCGCAGCTAGCGGGAGGAAATTAACTTTATTCCTCCTGGCAGCCTCTGGCTTTCAGTCATAGAATTGCAGCTTCTGTGCAGCTTCAGTCACCACTTCTTACATAGTAAGCGGCAGCTGTAACGCCGCTTCAGTACTGATTGACAGCCGGCTCAATCCTGAATCAGTGCTGAGTCGGCTGTCAGTCAGTGGCGGTATGTGATTATAGCCGCCGCTCACTATGTACTGAGCGGTGACTGAAGCTGTGCCTCTATAACTGAAAGCCAGAGGCTGCCGGGAGGAATAGAGTTTATTTCCTCCCAGTAACCAGGCTTTCAGTGCTGCAGCTGCACAGCTTTAATATGCTATTAACATGCAAATGAACCCTATATCTGCAGGCTAATAGCGTTTTTGACATGACGAGATCCCTTCAATGTCATTGGCTCACTTGCTAGTACTGTAGCCTTGCAGCACTGGGGCCCTGGATTCCAATCCCACATAGGACAACATCTGCAAGGAGTTTGTATGTTCTCCCTATAGTTATATTATAGATTTCCTTTTTTACACTCCAACGCGATACTTGAATCTTGATTGAGAGTCTCAATGAGGAAAATGTCCATTAAGCTCTTTGGAATATGTTGTCGCTTTGTTATTTATATTTTATATCCAATACATTTTATTGTTTTTTGGTAAACTTACAAAAACATATTATACAATTTAATCCATGGATTCTAAAGTTTCAATATTCTGTAGGTTGCTAAAGAGGTTGGGGAGTTGTTTCATGGTTACATTGATTTCTTCAGGAATGGAAGACAGTCATAAAATTATTTCTTATAACACTCAGATTTTGTTAGTGAACACAACTTAGGTCCATATGGATGCTGTCTGATTCTAATATAGGTCACAGCTAGGTGTTTTGCACATTTGTGGTTGTTTTAAGTGCTTTTATCACTGTGGCATCTTCTCCACCGACTATGCTTCAAATGATGTCATGATGTTACATGGTGACGGACAACGCTTGAGACCTAGTGAGTTTTAGAAGCTACTAATAGTGAAGAAGATTGAAGACAGAAGAGGAGACTGGAGTCAGAGGGAGAAAGTTATCCAGCAGGGGAGGGAGAGCTGCGGACAGGTGAAGGAGCGAGGTGAACATAATATTTTGTTTATTTTTTAAACCCTCCATTATATTCTAGGGTCTGCATCTTTCAAGAAAAACTGAAAGAAATAAACTGGAGTATAAGTTGGTATACATGTAACTTGTAGGAACACGTTCACACTGGCCATTAAGCAAACAAAACCTAAGATAGAAACAAAATGAATATATACCCTGCTGTAAGAAAGTAAAAAGCACTCAGTGAAAGCAAGGGTGTGGCCTCCCTTTCTTTGAGCTAGGCATTACATTTATATAGCTTTCCCTTGCTGGGTGTCCACAATCGGTCCCCATCCTGCTCAGCTCTTATTCAAATGGAGGTCATTTTTGACACATGGAAAGGTTTTAATACTAGAGGTTAGGACAATTCCAATTGGGTACACCTTGTCACTGGTGGCATTACTTTCAGGGCTGTGGAGTCGGTAAGCCAAACCTCCGACTCCTCAATTTCCATGACACCATGACACCGACTCCAACTCCACAACTCCACGACTCCCTCATTCATGGCTCATGTTTAAGTGATAAATTTACTGTAGCACAGATTCATCTCAGCTAAAAGTTTAGACCCTTAGATCAGGAATAGGACAGACATTTATAGGACATTTCATAACTTTCTCAAATCGTATGAAAAAATATTCCCCACAAACTACTGTAACCAATTTATTATATATTTTAGGAGTCTGAGTGGGTCCATTTTATACCGACTCCACCAAAATTGGCTCCGACTCCAACTCCACAGCCTTGATTGCTTTTAGGCTTTTTTTTTAATCAAAAGTTTATTAAGTACCCTATGTTATTTATACGCACTATTGCTTTTTAACACTATTGTGTTAACTGGTGAAATTGTTGGCAAATTATCTGTGTCTGTGTTAGTGGATTATTGCTGTTTAAAAGAAAAAAAAAGGGGGATAGCCCGTGATTACAAAAAGAAGGTACACCCAGCACTGGGTCCTCATAAAAAAATTCTTCTTTAATGCAAATCCATAAAAACTCCAGACATAGAGTAATCGCATACTCGTTTCAGACGGTTACGTCCTTAGTAGTGTTGAGCGAGCACTAAAATGCTCGGGGGCTCGAAGCTCGGGCCGAGCTCGCCGTGATACTCGGGTGCTCGACCCGAGCAATGAGCCCAATGTTAGTCTATGGGAGACCCGAGCATTTTTGCGGCGGCACCCCCAGCAGTCTGTAGAAAGCCTAAAAAGTGCCCAAAAAGATAGTGACAGTGCTCAAAAGACATGGGGACAGCATGGGCATCGCCCCAGGAAGCATTTCTGACCCCCAGGTCACTGCTGTCAACAACGTTGTCAGAGGTATTAAGCCACTTTAACGGGCTCACAATAAAACGTTCAAAAACGAAACTGAAACGGTTTTCCTGTGAAATATGTTAAGGAACTTCCTTTCCAGGGTAAAAACTTGTGTATAAGGTAAAATAAATAACCAAAAACAAAAATACTCCTCCACACCATGGGCTATGTTCACAAGTAGCATTTTTTATGCGTTTTTGCACTTTTGTATTGCTTTCAACCGTGACAAATGCATTCTCAGGGAAATGCCATTTTAACATTTTACAATCTTATCTGGCCATGTGCTGTGTGACACATGCATACAGTGCTGAAAAGATATGGGAACAGCATGGGGAAGACCCCTGGAAGCATCTCTGACACCCAGGTCACTGTCTAAAAGTGTGCCCATCAGAAGTGATCCTTTCCGCATCAGAACATGCAGACTTGCAACTATCCCCGTGCAAGTCCTTGCCCCTGGGCAGTGTTCAATTGTACCTCCCCCATTCCTTGCAATCCAAGCGCAAGTATGCAGCCTGCCACCCACCCACCCCCAGGCTGCAATACCATACTGCTAGCTTGCTTGCACTTGAAATGGGGCCTTTTAGTTTGGAGGAGGCCGAAGCTGGCCACTACCTCATGGCTGCTTCGGCAGCGAGGTATCCATACTCAGACCCCAGCCGCCCGGCAGCCGGATGTCCACACTCGGTCCCCAGCTGCCAGGGGGCGGCCGGGTGTCCATACTCGGTCCCCAGCTGCCTGGGGGCGGCCTGGTGTCCACACACGGTCCCCAGCCGCCTGGGGGCGGCCGGGTGTCCATAAACGGTCCCCAGCCGCCCCTATTTCTCCTTGGAACATACCCCCACACTTTTCTTAGCCCGGCTTGCTTTAGGGCAGCATTGGACGAGCCCACCAGAGAACCAGACTCCTCCGGTGGGCCCTGGCTTCTCCATCAGGGGAGTTGAGAGTGCCAAGATGAGGAGCATGATGATGATAGAAGTTAGCATCTGCTTTGTTTTCTTGGAATGCAAGCGCATGTATGTAGTAGTGGCTAGGCCTGAGGTGGTCAGCGTTTTGGGGCATATACTACCTCCTCCGAGGATGGCTGGATGTTTTCCTGCTACTATCCCAGTTCTATGACTCCCTTTAAAGCAAAGCTTCAGGTGATGAATGATGGATGAGGTGGTGGCAAAGGAGAAAGAGCAGGAGGAACAGGGACCATTCACATCAATATCAGGCCAGTCAACCACACATGTCTAGTAGGATATGTTTCTGTACCAAAAGGAGAGGTTCAGCTACATAGTTATAAGGCATACAGTGAATGCAATGCCTACCAAAAATTTCGAGGCACTCCAATGCCCCTTGGAAGTGACATGGAGGTCAGAGGGCCTTAACTAAACTGTTTTTTTCCATTTATAGTAACTGGGTCTCCTGTGCACAGTTGGCCTAAGCAGTGAATGGAAGGCTTTCCAAAAATTATGAGGAACTGCAATGCCCCTTGAAACAGACGTGGATTACAGCATACTAAAAACCTTCTACCCATTATTGGGGAGTGGGTCTCCCTTAGCGTTCGCCTATGCATTGAAAAGCAAAAGCTGACTAAAATTAGGAGGAAATGCAATGCCCGTTGGAAGAATGGTGGAGTTCGCAGTGGAATAAAAAGACAATATCAATGCCCCTTGAAAAAGTGGTGGAGGTCGCAGTAGCTTAACAAGATGGTTTTAATGCCCCTTGGAAGAGTAGTGGAGGTCACAGTAGCTTAACAGGACAGCTTTAATGCCCCTTGAAAAAGTGGTGGAGGTCGCAGTAGCTTAACAAGACAGCTTTAGTGCCCCTTGGAAAAGTGGTGGAGGTCGCAGTAGCTTAACAAGACGGTTTTAATGCCCCTTGGAAAAGTGGTGGAGGTCGCATTAGCTTAATAAGACGGTTTTAATGCCCCTTGGAAGAGATGTAGAGGTCGCAGTAGCTGAACTAGACAGTTTTAATGCCCCTTGGAAGAGTGGTGGAGGTCACAGTAGCTTAACAAAACAGCTTTAATGCCCCTTGGAAAAGTGGTGGAGGTCGCAGTAGCTTAAAAAGACGGTTTTAATGCCCCTTGGAAGAGTGCTGGAGGTCACAGTAGCTTAACAAGACAGCTTTAATGCCCCTTGGAAAAGTGGTGGAGGTCGCAGTAGCTTAACAAGACAGCTTTAATGCCCCTTGGAAAAGTGGTGGAGGTCGCAGTAGCTTAACAAGACGGTTTTAATGCCCCTTGGAAAAGTGGTGGAGGTCGCATTAGCTTAACAAGATGGTTTTAATGCCCCTTGGAAGAGACGTGGAGGTTGCAGTAGCTTAACAAGATGGTTTAAATGCCCCTTGGAAGAGACGTGGAGGTCAGAGTGGTCTAACAAGACAGTTTTAATGCCCCTTACAAGAGCCATGCAGTACAGCATATTAAAAACATTATTCCCATTATTGGGGAGTGGGTCTCCCATAGTCTTTGCCTATGCCTTCCAAGCAAAAGCTGCCAAAAATTAGGACGGAGTAACTTGCAATGCTGGCAACACGGACCACGGTCACCCTGGTGGTATAATGGTGGTGGAGGCTGAGGATAAGGAGAAGAGCAAAAAAAAGCCGAATTGAGGAAGCGTATACCCATGTGTGGGTGTGAAGCGGTGCATGGGAATACACCTCCCGAAATAACACAGTGGATTTGACTTTATGTTACTCTGCTGTCATTTGGTGGTGATGAGAAGTCTGGTCCAATCCAGCCCTTATTCATTTTGGTAAGGGTCAGCGTGTCAGCAATGTCAGTTGACAGGCGAGTGCGCTTATCAGTTATAATTCCCCCAGCGGCACTAAAAACACGCTCCGATAACATGCTAGCGGCAGGGCAGGCCAGGACCTCCAAGGCTTACAGAGCGAGTTCATTCCAAGTGTCCAGCTTGGATACCCAATAATTAAAAGGCACAGAGGAATCACGGAGGACGCTGGTATGCTCGGCAAGGTACTCCCTCACCATCTTTTGAAACTTTCCACTCCTTGTGAGAGTACCCCGCGCCTCAGGGCCTGTAAGCTGGGCGGGTCTCAGAAAACTGTCCCAGAATGTTGACAGTATTCCCCTGCCTCTGCTGGATTGGAGTTGCGTCTCTCTCGCCTGTACGCATTGGTTGGTCAACGAACTGTGACCTCTGCCGCTAGCGTGTTCAGATGGGAATTGTTTTAACAGTTCTGCAGCAAGAACCTTCTGGTACTGCCCCATTTTTGTAGATCTCTCCTCCTCAGGAATAAGAGAGTGAAAGTTCTCCTTGTAGCGGGGGTCTACAAGTGTCACCAACCAGTAATGACTGTCACCCAACATTTTGGCAACGCGAGGGTCACGGTTAAGGCAGCGTAACATAAAGTCAGCCATGTGTGCCAGACTGGTAACGGGCAAGACTTCCGTGTCCTCACCAAGATGACGATTGACCATGCTCTCCTTCTCCTCCTCCCCCCTGTCCTCAGGCCACCCACGCTGAACCGACTGCATGACAGTTGTACAGGTACTAACGTCTACAGCGCATGATACCAGCTCCTGTTCTTCCTCCTCCTCCTCTCCCTCATTGTCCCCCAATGCACGTTGGGATGAGATGAGGCTGGGCTGAGTGTAGTCGCCCATTACGGGTTCTTGATCCATCTCATCATACTCTGGCTGCAATGCCTCCTCTTTAATTCACTGCAGAGAGCGTTGTAAAAGGCAGACAAGTGGGATGCTGACGCTAATGATGGCGTCATCGCCACTCACCATCTGGGTGGACTCCTCAAAGTTTGTCAGGATGGTACAAATGTCAGACATCAAGGTCCACTCCTGAGGTCTTATGTGTGGCGTCTGACCTGAATATCGACGGCCTTGTTGCAGCTGGTACTCCACAACTGCTCTCTTCTGCTCACAAATCCTTTGCAACATGTGGAGGGTAGAGTTCCAACGTATGGGGACATCACACACCAGTCGGTGTGCCGGAAGCTGCAAACGCTGCTGCAACACAACAAGGGCGGCGGAAGCTGTAGCCGACTTGCGAAAATGAGCTGACAGGCGGCGTACTTTGACGAGCAGATCTGGCAACTCGGGGTACGATTTAAGAAACCGCTGAACCACGAGGTTAAGCACATGAGCCAGGCATGGTACGTGTGTGATCTCGCCTCGCCTCAGAGCTGCCACCAGGTTATGGCCATTGTCACACACGACCATGCCTGGATGTAGGTTCAGCGGTCTCAGCCACAGATCTGCCTGCTCTTTCACAGCTGTCCACAACTCACAAGCAGTGTGAGGTTTATCACCTAAGCTTATGAGTTTCAGCACAGCCTGTTGCCGCTTGGCTGAGGCAGTACTGCAGTGCTTCCAGCTTGTAACTGATGTGGTGATATCTGAGATGGATGCTGAACATGAGGAGGAGGAGGATGATGCGCAGGAGCTGTACACTGTGGGGGCAACTGACATAGGGCCCGCAATCCTCAGTGTGGGGAGGATGTGTTCCGTCCCAAGGTCCGACTGGGTCCCGGCTTCCACTATGTTTATCCAGTGTGCCGTCAGGGAGGTGTACCATCCCTGGCCACAAGCACTTGTCCACGTGTCCGTTGTCAGGTGGACTCTCCCAGTAACTGCGTTGTTGAGGGCACAGCAGATGTTTTGGGACACGTGCTTGTGTAGTGCTGGGATGGCACACTGGGCAAAATAGTGTCGGCTGGGGATCGAGTATCGAGGGATGGCCACCGCCATAAGGTTGCGGAAGGATTCCGTCTCCACCAGCCTAAAAGGCAACATTTCCAACGCAAGCAGTCGTGAAATGTGCAAATTTAGGACTGTGGCCTGTGGGGCGTTGGCTGCGAACTTGCGCTTTCGTTCAAAGCTCTGGGACATGGACAATTGAACGCTGCAGTGGGACGTGGACGTGGACGTTGATGCTGTTTCTTGAGAAACTGCCATAACAAGTGAAGACTGAGAGGAGGGGGCATCTTTGCATGCAGTATGGACAAGGGATTGCCTTGCACGCACAACAGGGGGTTCTATTACACGCACAACAGTGGAAGAAGCAGTGGTGACACCCGCTGACACTGGTCGTGGACCCTGAGGTTCGCCCCACAAAGTCGGGTGCTTTTCTGCCATGTGACTGATCATGCTGGTGGTGGTCAGGCTGGTAGTTTTGTCACCCCTGCTGATGCTGGCATGGCAGGTGGTACAAATGGCCTTTTTGGGGTTATCAGCAGAGTCTTTAAAAAAATTCCAGACTCTGGAAGACCTACCGGTTGTACTGGCAAAGTCCCTCATGTTGGTATTACGGGGAACTGTCGCCCGCCTTCTGTGTGCGGCCACCACATTGCTTCTTCCTGCCTGTTGGGGTACTCTGCCTCCCTCCCCCTGTGTGCTGCTGGCCTCGCTCTGTGTGTCCTCCTGTCACGTTGGGTCAGTTACTAGATCATCCACCACCTCCTCCTCTTCCACTTGCGCACCACGATCCTCCTCCTCACTTCGTGGCAATTGTGTCTCGTCATCGTCCACCTCTTGTGACAATTTGCCAGCGTCGACTTCCTCTGGCCATGGCTGTTCAAATATTTGGGCATCGCTACATGGGATCTCCTCTTCCACCACTTCAAGCGGAGCAGGCAAGGGGCACAAATATGGAAATGGCCCAGTGAACAGCTCTTCAGAGTGTCCAAGTGTGGGATCAGTTGCTGTCTGACGACAGTCGGCATGGTGGGAGGAAGAAGCATCAGGGTGAGGAGGAGTATGCGGTCGAGACTCACGGCTACTAAAACTTGACCGTGTGGAAGACAGACCAGAGGTGGTGGTGCCCAGTTAACTGGAAGTATTATCTGCAATCCAATTAATAACCTGTTCACACTGATCAGTTCACAATACTGGTGTTGTAGTTTGGTTCCCTAGTAATTCGATCAAAAAGTGGGAGCGAGAAGATGTGGCTGTTGGTTGTGGCACATTTTCACCTTGGCCACGGCCCCGTCCTCTACACGCACCATCACCAGAACATCCAGTTCCAAGTCCCTTGCCACGCGCCTTGCCCATTGTAAATGAAGTAAAATAGCTTACACTCGCACTATCAATGGAAAAAGGGTAATAAAAAGGAGATTAGAACCATGGAAGAGGAAAACCACAGTTCTATTTCTCTGGCCTACACCAGAACCTTTTAAACAGATATATTTGTGACTGAACAGACAGGGGAGACACTATTTCTGTTTTTTTTTACGGCAAAAAATGCCCAAAACAGGATAATACAGAGATTTGATCCGTGGAAGTGCAAAACCACAATTATATTTTTCTGGCCTACACCAGACTCTTTTAAACAGATATATTGGTGTCTGACCAGTCAGTGAGACACTATTACAGTTTTTTTTATGGCAAAAAATGCCAAAAGCTGGATAATACAGAGATTTGACCTGTGGAACTGCAAAACCACAGTTATATTTCTCTGGCCTATAACAGACTCTTTTAAACAGATATATTGGTGTCTTACCAGTCAGGTAGACACTATTACTGTTTTTTTTTACGGCAAAATATGCCAAAAGTAGGATAATACAGAGATTTGACCCGTGGACCTGCAAAACGACAGTTATAGTTATGTGGCATACACCAGACTCTTCTAAACAGATATATTGGTGTCTGACCAGTCAGGGAGACACTATTACAGTTTTTTTTATGGCAAAAAATGCCAAAAGCAGGATAATACAGAGATTTGACCCGTGGACCTGCAAAACGACCGTTATAGTTATGTGGCGTACACCACACTCTTTTAAACTGATATATTCGTGTCTGACCACTCAGGGAAACACTATTACAGTTTTTTTTTTTCAGCAAAAAATGCCAAAAACAGGATAATACAGAGATTTGACCCGTGGAACTGCAAAACCACAGTTATATTTTTCTGGCCTACACCAGACTCTTCTAAACAGATATATTGGTGTCTGACCAGTCAGGGAGACACTATTACAGGTTTTTTTTACGGCAAAAAATGCCAAAAGCAGGATAATACAGAGATTTGACCCGTGGAACTGCAAAACCACAGTTATAGTTATGTGGCTTACACCAGACTCTTTTAAACAGATATATTGGTGTCTGACCAGTCAGGGAGACACTATTACAGTTTTTATTATGGCAAAAAAAGCCAAAAGCAGGATAATACAGAGATTTGACCTGTGGAACTGCAAAACCACAGTTATAGTTATGTGGCGTACACCAGACTCTTTTAAACAGATATATTGGTGTCTGACCAGTCAGGGAGACAATATTCCAGGGTTTTTTTATGGCAAAAAATGCCAAAAACAGGATAATACAGAGATTTGACCAGTGGAACTGCAAAACCACAGTTATAGTTATGTGGCGTACACCAGACTATTTTAAACAGATATATTGGTGTCTGACCAGTCAGGGAGACACTATTACAGTTTTTTTTTACGGCAAAAAATGCCAAAAGCAGGATAATACAGAGATTTGACCCGTGGAACTGCAAAACCACAGTTATAGTTATGTGGCGTACACCAGACTATTTTAAACAGATATATTGGTGTCTGACCAGTCAGGGAGACACTATTACAGTTTTTTTTTATGGCAAAAAATGCCAAAAGCAGGATAATACAGAGATTTGACCCGTGGAACTGCAAAACCACAGTTATATTTATGTGGCTTACACCAGACTCTTTTAAACAGATATCTTGGTGTCTGACCAGTCAGGGAGACACTATTACAGTTTTTTTTACGGTAAAAAATGCCAAAAACAGGATAATACAGAGATTTGACCCGTGGAACTGCAAAACCACAGTTATATTTTTCTGGCCTACACCAGACTCTTTTGAACAGATATATTGGTGTCTGACCAGTCAGGGAGACACTATTACAGTTTTTTTTTCGGTAAAAAATGCCAAAAGCAGGATAATACAGAGATTTGACCAGTGGAACTGCAGAACCACAGTTACAGTTATGTGGCGTACACCAGACTCTTTTAAACAGATATATTGGTGTCTGACCAGTCAGGGAGACACTATTACAGTATTTTTTTACAGCAAAAAATTCCAAAAGCAGGATAATACAGAGATTTGACCTGTGGAACTGCAAAACCACAGTTATAGTTTTGTGGCGTACACCAGACTCTTTTAAATAGATATATTGGTGTCTGACCAGTCAGGGAGACAATATTACAGTTTTTTTTTACGGCAAAAAATGCCATAAGCAGGATAATACAGAGATTTGACCAGTGGAACTGCAAAACCACAGTTATAGTCATGTGGCATACACCAGACTATTTTAAACAGATATATTGGTGTCTGACCAGTCAGGGAGACACTATTACAGGTTTTTTTTAGGGCAAAAAATGCCAAAAGCAGGATAATACAGAGATTTGACCCGTGGAACTGCAAAACCACAGTTATATTTTTCTGGCCTACACCAGACTCTTTTAAACAGATGTATTGGTGTCTGACAAGTCAGCGAGACACTATTACAGGATTTTTTTACTGCAAAAAAACGCCAAAAGCAGGATAATACAGAGATTTGACCCGTGGAACTGCAAAACCACAGTTATAGTTATGTGGCGTACACCAGACTCTTTTAAACAGATATATTGGTGTCTGACCAGTCAGGGAGACACTACTACTGTTTTTTTACGGTAAAAAATGCCAAAAGCAGGATAATACAGAGATTTGACCCGTGGAACTGCAAAACCACAGTTATATTTTTCTGGCCTACACCAGACTCTTTTAAACAGATATATTGGTGTCTGACCAGTCAGGTAGACACTATTACTGTTTTTTTTTTACGGCAAAAAATGCCAAAAGTAGGATAATACAGAGATTTGACCTGTGGAACTGCAAAACCACAGTTATAGTTATGTGGCATACACCAGACTCTTTTAAACAGATATAATGTTGTCTGACCAGTCAGGGAGACACTATTTCAGTTTTTTTTACGGCAAAAAATGGCAAAAGCAGGATAATACAGAGATTTGACCCGTGAAACGGAAGAACCACAGTTATAGTTATGTGGCGTACACCAGACTCTTTTAAACAGATATATTGGTGTCTGACCAGTCAGGGAGACACTATTACAGTTTTTTTTTACAGCAAAAAATGCCATAAGCAGGATAATGCAGAGATTTGACCAGTGGAACTGCAAAACCACAGTTATAGTCATGTGGCGTACACAAGACTCTTTTAAACAGATATATTGGTGTCTGACCAGTCAGGGAGACACTATTACAGGTTTTTTTACGGAAAAAAATGCCAAAAGCAGGATAATACAGAGATTTGACCCGTGGAACTGCAAAACCACAGTTATATTTTTCTGGCCTACACCAGATTCTTTTAAACAGATGTATTGGTGTCTGACAAGTCAGCGAGACACTATTACAGGATTTTTTTACTGCAAAAAACGTCAAAAGCAGGATAATACAGAGATTTGACCCGTGGAACTGCAAAACCACAGTTATAGTTATGTGGCATACACCAGACTCTTTTAAACAGATATATTGGTGTCTGACCAGTCAGGGAGACACTACTACTGTTTTTTTTACGGTAAAAAATGCCAAAAGCAGGATAATACAGAGATTTGACCCGTGGAACTGCAAAACCACAGTTATATTTTTCTGGCCTACACCAGACTCTTTTAAACAGATATATTGGTGTCTGACCAGTCAGGTAGACACTATTACTGTTTTTTTTTACGGCAAAATATGCCAAAAGTAGGATAATACAGAGATTTGACCTGTGGAACTGAAAAACCACAGTTATAGTTATGTGGCATACACCAGACTCTTTTAAACAGATATATTGGTGTCTGACCAGTCAGGGAGACAATATTACAGTTTTTTTTACGGCAAAAAATGCCATAAGCAGGATAATACAGAGATTTGACCAGTGGAACTGCAAAACCACAGTTATAGTCATGTGGCGTACACCAGACTCTTTTAAACAGACATATTGGTGTCTGACAAGTCAGGGAGAAACTATTACAGGATTTTTTACGGCAAAAAATGCCAAAAGCAGGATAATACAGAGATTTGACCCGTGGAACTGCAAAACCACAGTTATAGTTATGTGGCGTACACCAGACTATTTTAAACAGATATATTGGTGTCTGACCAGTCAGGGAGACACTATTACAGTTTTTTTTTACGGCAACAAATGCCAAAAGCAGGATAATACAGAGATTTGACCCGTGGAACTGCAAAACCACAGTTATATTTTTCTGGCCTACACCAGACTCTTTTAAACAGATGTATTGGTGTCTGACCAGTCAGCGAGACACTATTACAGGATTTTTTTACTGCAAAAAACGCCAAAAGCAGGATAATACAGAGATTTGACCCGTGGAACTGCAAAACCACAGTTATAGTTATGTGGCGTACACCAGACTCTTTTAAACAGATATATTGGTGTCTGACCAGTCAGGGAGACACTACTACTGTTTTTTTTACAGCAAAAAATGCCAAAAGCAGGATAATACAGAGGTTTGACCCCTGGAACTGTAAAACTACAGTTAAAGTTATGTGGCGTACACCAGACTCTTTTAAACAGATATATTGGTGTCTGACCAGTCAGGGAGACACTATTACAGTTTTTTTTTACGGCAAAAAATGGCAAAAGCAGGATAATACAGAGATTTGACCCATGGAACTGCAAAACCACAGGTATATTTTTCTGGCGTACACCAGACTCTTTTAAACAGATGTATTGGTGTCTGACCAGTCAGGGAGACACTATTACAGGATTTTTTTACTGCAAAAAATGGCAAAAGCAGGATAATACAAAGATTTAACCCTTGGAACTGCAAAACCACAGTTATAGTTATGTGATGTACTCCAGACTCTTTTAAACAGATATACTGGTGTCTGACCAGTCAGGGAGACAATATTACAGTTTTTTTATGGCAAAAAATGCCAAAAGCAGTATAATACAGAGATTTGACCCGTGGAACTGCAAAACCACAGTTATAGTTATTTGGCGTACACCAGACTCTTTTAAACAGATATATTGGTGTCTGACCAGTCAGGGAGACACTATTACAGTTTTTTTTACGGCAAAAAATGCCTAATACAGGATAATACAGAGATTTGACGCGTGGAACTGCAAAACCACAGTTATAGTTATGTGGCTTACACCAGACTCTTTTAAACAGATATATTGGTGTCTGACCAGTCAGGGAGACACTATTTCAGTTTTTTTTTACAGCAAAAAAATGCCAAAAGCAGGATAATACAGAGATTTGAGCTGTGGAACTGCAAAACCACAGTTATAGTTATGTGGCGTACACCAGACTCTTTTAAACAGATATATTGGTGTCTGACCAGTCAGGGAGACAATATTACAGTTTTTTTTTTACGGCAAAAAATGCCAAAAGCAGGATAATACAGAGATTTGACCAGTGGAACTGCAAAACCAAAGTTATATTTTTCTGGCCTACACCAGACTCTTTTAAACAGATATATTGGTGTCTGACCAGTAAGGGAGACACTATTACAGTTTTTTTTGAGGCAAAACATGCCAAAAGCAGGATAATACAGAGATTTGACCCATGGAACAGCAAAACCACAGTTATAGTTATGTGGCTTACACCAGACTCTTTTAAACAGATATATTGGTGTCTGACCAGTCAGGGAGACACTATTACAGTTTTTTTTTACGGCAAAAAATGCAAAAAGCAGGATAATACAGAGATTTGACCCGTGGAACTGCAAAATCACAGTTATATTTTTCTGGCCTATACCAGACTCTTTTAAACAGATATATTGGTGTCTGACCAGTCAGGGAGACACTATTACAGTTTTTTTTTACGGCAAAAAATGCAAAAAGCAGGATAATACAGAGATTTGACCCGTGGAACTGAAAAACCACAGTTATATTTTTCTGGCCTATACCAGACTCTTTTAAACAGATATATTGGTGTCTGACCAGTCAGGGAGACACTATTACGTTTTTTTTTTAAGGCAAAAAATTCCAAAAACAGGATAATACAGAGATTTGACCTGTGGAACTGCAAAACGACAGTTCTATTTTTCTGGCCTACACCAGACTCTTTAAAACAGATATATTGGTGTCTGAACAGTCACAGACACAGTAAAAAAATTTTTTTTGAGGGGGGGAATACCAAAAGGTTAATAAGACTCGTATTTGGACAGTCTGACTGAGAAAAAAAAAATACAGGATTTAGATGAAAAAAAAGAAAATTTCTCCTGGCCCCTGAGACCGGGGTGATAAGTCTAGCAATTTGACCAGCAGGAGCACACAGGACTGTAATGCAACGTTTGCTGGTATAACCACTGCGTCTCCTATACAGCCTGCCTGCCTGATATCTGGGATGGATATTAGTCCTGAGAAGGACTGTTTGTTTGATTTGGCAGGCTTTACAGACCCTACACTACCTATTTCGCACTATATATCTCTCCCTAACTCAGCAGCACTCTCCCTACACTGTCTGATCCGGAGCGACTGTGTACAAGATGGCGGCGCCCGGTTTTAAATACTCGAGGTGACGCTGTGCGGCCAGCCAATCACTGTAATGCCCACAAACAACATTACAGTGACTGGCTGGCAATCCCTGCATGTTCATTGGCTCTGTAAAGAGCGCCAAACGTGCAGGGCGGAGACCCGAGCTCCCACCCGAGTAACCCGGAAATGCTCGGTGCTCGCCGAACATCCTGAGTAGCGTGATGCTCGGACGAGTAACGAGCAGTGTCGAGCATGCTCGCTCAACACTAGTCCTTGCATACATACTCTAAACTAAAACTAGACAAACTATATACATGTCATGTCTTGAAGGAATGCAGCTGCAATAAAGAAGACATTTTTAAGAGGACCCAGTGCTGGATGTACCTTCTTTTTCTCTTCATTGTTCCTTGCTATACTACAAGACAGTCCGTGCAGATGAGATCCTCCGTTCGTGGGTGAGCTGAATCAGGTTACTGCAAGGTTTCCTATGACTTTCCTATGACTTTCATAGCCTGTGATTGGTTCATATGACCAAGTGGTTGTGTGTAAGAGTGTTTGGTCTAGAAGTTTCTAACAGAATCACATGTGCTGAGCTGACTGGAAGTACTACAAGTGCTGAGATGCCAAGCAAGGCTGCTGAGCGTGCAGAGGCTGCATAATTACAGAGGAGGTAGATAAGAACATAGTTAAATGCAATATCATAGTTTAACACAAGAGCATAGTTTGGTGTTTTCCTTACTAGCCTTCTATTAGTGTTTCCCCTTTTACCTTTATTGTTTATCCCCATTTAATATGTGCCCCAAGGAAAATGCTACCAGGTGTGCGTCTTGTGAGATGTGTGCATGCCTTGAACAGCTGTTTGAGGGTGAATATGTCTGCGCTCTATGCCAGTGAGCTACATGTTTGGAAGCCCAGATACTGGATCTAAATGTGCAGCTAGCACAACCTGATCTGGCACAACCTGGTCCTGATCTGGCACAACCTAGTAAATATGCCTGTTTGGCTGATATTAGGATTGCAAGCCCTGGATTAGGATCACTACAGCAGGATGTTGCTCCTAGCAATCAAGAAAACGATTGCTGTAGGAAGGAGGGAAAGCAAAGGCCAGACAGATGATGGTAGTAGGGGACTCTATAATTAGGCGGACAGACAGGGTCATCTGCTGCCGAGACTGTGAATGCCGAACAGTATGTTGTCTGTCAGGTGCTCGGGTTCGACATACAGCAGATCGGATAGACAGATTGCAGGGTGGGGCTGGGGAAAACACAGCGGCAGGGCCGGCTCCAGGTTTTTCTGGGCCCCAGGCGAAAGAGTCTCAGTGGGCCCCTTTAACACATACCACGATTCATGATGCACAGATACCGGAGAGAAATATAGGTATAGTACAATGCCGAAGATTTCACTTCTTACATTACATGAGTGATATCTATTGCAAATTCTACACTAGCTCAGAAACCGGCGAATCGTTCCACACAGTATACTGGCCCCCATAAAATGCTCCATACAGAATACTGGCCCCCATAAAATGCTCCATACAGAATACTGGCCCCCATATAACGCTCCATGCAGAATACTGGCCCCCATAAAACGCTCCGTACAGGATACTGGCCCCCATATAATGCTCCATGCAGGCTGTTCCCCCCACATAATGCCCCATGCAGGATGTCACCCCCCATATAATGCCGCATGCAGGATGTCACCCCTCATATAATGCCCCATGCAGGATGCCACTCCCCCCCCCACATAATGCCCCACGCAGGATGTCCCTTTCCCCCCCATATAATGCCCCATGCAGGATGCATGCACCTCTCGCCCCCCATATAATGCCCCATGCAGGATGTCCCTTCCCCCCTATATAATGCCCCACGCAGGATGTCCCTTCCCCCCATATAATGCCCCATGCAGAATGTCCCTTTCCCCCCCATATAATGCCCCATGAAGGATGTCACACACCCCCCATATAATGCCCCTACAGGATGTCCCTGTCCCCCACCATATAATGCCCCATGCAGGATGTCACCCCCCCATATTATGCCCCATGCAGGATGTCACCCCCCTCTTTATAATGCCCCATGCAGGATGTCCCTTTCCCCCCCATATAATGCCCCATGCAGGATATCACCCCCCTCCCTTATAATGCCCCATGCAGGATGTCACCTCCCCTCTTTAGAATTCCCCATTCAGGATGTCACCCCCCCATATACAGTGCCTACAAGTAGTATTCAACCCCCTGCAGATTTAGCTGGTTGACACATGCGCAATTAACTTGGCATTGTGACATTTGTACTGTAGATCAGCCTGGAAGTGGGAAATGCACTGCAGCAAATTTTTTGTTTTGTTTTGTTTGTTTTTTGTCTTTTTGTTTTTAAAAACGTTAAAAGTTAATTCAGAGTGTCATTTATTATTCAACCCCTCAAACCACAAGAATTCTGTTTGGTCCCCCTAAAGTATTAAGAAGTAGTTCAGGCACCAAGAATAATGAGCTTCACATGTGTGGATTAAAGATCTCTTTTGCCAGCCTTTTCTGACTATTTAAGACCCTCCCCAAACTTGTGAACAGCACTCAGACATGATCAACATGGGAAAGACAAAGGAGCATTCCAAGGCCATCAGAGACAAGATCGTGGAGGGTCACAAGGCTGGCAAGGGGTACAAAACCCTTTCCAAGGAGTTGGGCCTACCTGTCTCCACTGTTGGGAGCATCATCCGTAAGTAGAAGGCTTATGGAACTACTGTTAGCCTTCCACGGCCAGGACAGCCTTTGAAAGTGTCCTCCCGTGCCGAGGCCAGGCTTGTCCGAAGAGTCAAGGCTAACCCAAGGACAACAAGGAAGGAGCTCCGGGAAGATCTCATGGCAGTGGGGACATTGGTTTCAGTCAATACCATAAGTAACGTACTCCACCGCAATGGTCTCCGTTCCAGACGAGCCCGTAAGGTACCTTTACTTTCAAAGCGTCATGTCAAGGCTCGTCTACAGTTTGCTCATGATCACTTGGAGGACTCTGAGACAGACTGGTTCAAGGTTCTATGGTCTGATGAGACCAAGATCGAGATCTTTGGTGCCAACCACACACGTGACGTTTGGAGACTGGATGACACTGCATACGACCCCAAGAATACCATCCCTACAGTCAAGCATGGTGGTGGCAGCATCATGCTGTGGGGCTGTTTCTCTGCCAAGGGGCCTGGCCATCTGGTCCGCATCCATGGGAAGATGGATAGCACGGCCTACCTGGAGATTTTGGCCAAGAACCTCCGCTCCTCCATCAAGGATCTTAAGATGGGTCGTAATTTCATCTTCCAACAAGACAACGACCCAAAGCACACAGCCAAGAAAACCAAGGCCTGGTTCAATAGGGAAAAAGTCAAGGTGTTGGAGTGGCCTAGTCAGTCTCCTGACCTTAACCCAATTGAAAACTTGTGGAAGGAGCTCAAGAATAAAGTCCACATGAGACACCCAAAGAACCTAGATAACTTGGAGAAGATCTGCATGGAGGAGTGGGCCAAGATAACTCCACAGACCTGTGCCGGCCTGATCAGGTCTTATAAAAGACGATTATTAGCTGTAATTGCAAACAAGGGTTATTCCACAAAATATTAAACATAGGGGTTGTATAATAATTGACCCACACTTTTATGTTTAAAATTTAATAAAATTCAACTGAGCAACATAACTTTTTGGTTTGTAAGATTTATGCTTCTGTTCATAAAACCTACTCTCGTTTGCAGTTTGAAGGCTCTAACTTATTTGCATCTTATCAAACCAGCTAAATCTGCAGGGGGTTGAATACTACTTGTAGGCACTGTAATGCCCCATGCAGGATGTCACCCCCCCTCTTTATAATGCCCCATGCAGGATGTCACCCCGCCATATAATGCCCCATGCAGGATGTCACCCCCCCTTATGATGCCCGATGCAGGATGTCACCCCCCTTTTTAATGCCCCATGCCTCCATACCTTAAAAAAAAAATCAAATACTCACCTCACTCCTCCTCACCTGCTGCCGGACTCCAGTGTCGCCGGCATCTTCCCGCTCTGCGCTGCCTGTGATGGCTCAGGGCAGGGCGCGGTGGAAAGATGTCACCATGCCTTCTGACCTGAGATGTCACAGGGAGCGCACAGCAGGAAGACAGCGGATCTGCGGAGACACGTGGAGAGGTAAGTATCTGGCTGCAGGGCCCTGAGCAAGCAGGGGAGAAGGGCGGCTGCTGGCATCCCCCTCATCCACCCATAGCCCAGTAGGGTGCCCGACTGCGATTGGGCCCCCCGCCTGCTCAGGGCCCGGCACTTGCCCGGGTGCGCTGGGTGCTGATGCTGGCCCTGCACAGCGGTCATGGTAAACATCGGTATCAATGACAAAGTTAGAGGGAGGTGGAAGGTCCTTAAAAATGATTTCAGGGAACTAGGAGAGAAGCTGAAGGCCAGGACTTCCAAGGTGGTGTTTTTGGGAATACTGCCGGTGCCACGACCGTCACTAGAAAGACAGTAGGCGCTTAGGGAGATAAATAAGTGACTTATAAATTGGTGCAGGAAGGAAGGGTTTGGTATCATGGAGACCTGGGCCGACTTCACTGTCGGCTACAGGCTCTATGGTAGGGACGGGCTGCATCTCACTGGGGAGGGTGCAGCTGTGCTGGGGGAAAAATGGTCAGACAGATGGAGGAGATTTTAAATTAGGATCTGGAGGGAGTGAGGGTAGTAGGGCTAATAAGGGAATAGATAGAGTAGACAAAGAGAGTGAAACAGTTGGGGTTAATGAGGATTTAGGGGGGCTGGGATATGCAAGGAAAGTAGGGAGCTGAGTATGAGTAACAAATGTGCTAATAATATTAAATGTCTGCTGGCAAATGCAAGAAGTCTCGCAAACAAAATGAATGAACTGGAGACTCTTAAGTCGGTCACTGAATAAGATGTGGTGGGTATTACGGAAACCTGGCTGGATGAAAGCCATGACTGGGCGACAAACATAGAGGGATACACTACATTTAGAAAGGACAGGAAAGACAAAAAAGGTGGAGGGGTGTGTATTTTCATAGGATCCAACTTAAAACCTGTACTCAATGATGACATTGAGGAAAGCTGCGACAATATAGAATCAGTCTGGGTAAAAGTACATGGGGATGGCAATAATGGAAAGCTGCTAATTGGAGTTTGTTACAAGCCTCCTATAGCTGAACAGGTAGAGGATGAAATGCTGCAACAAATTAAAAAGGCAGCAAAGAACAATAGGGTCCTTATTATGGGGGATTTTAACTCTCCAGACATTCAATGGGACATATAATCTTCTAGTTGTGCTAAAAGCTGCAAGTTCAGGACAATTTCCTCTCTCAGCTGGTAGATGAACCAACCAGGGGAGGTAATCTGCTGCACCTGGTCCTGTCAAATAGACCAGATACAATTTCAGATCTATAGGTCAGAGAGCATTGGGAGGCAGCGACCATAATATGGTAAGTTTCAATGTGATATTCAATAAAACATTTCAAAAGGGAAATCCATCTACATCGTAGCTTGACCCAACTTTCTCGAAGAGCAGTTGACATACCAACTATTGTCACGTCATTGAGCGGATATGTATTCCTTGAAGGAAAGCTTTACCTTTCTTTGCTCTCTGATAAGATGCATTATTATCCTGGAAAATGACTTTGACATTACCAAACTTATTTTCTATCGATAGAATGAAAAAAGTGTCCAAAATTTCTATGTACACCAGAGTATTGACTGTGGAGGTAATAATTGCCACCTTCCCCGGTCTTCTAACTGACATGCATTGCCACCTTTTGTCGTAAATAAGGTTGGAAATTCGTTTTTTTTTTCAGTCAGTCATCTTTGTATGTTTCTTTAGAAAGGGACAAAACATAAGTTCCGGCCTCATCTCCTTGGACAAAGCGGATTTGTAATTCACTACAGAACTCCACTCTTAGCCAATCATCCACACTCCATGATTGCGTCTCCTTAGCACACTGTAACCATTTTTTCTTCTCTAGTGCAGGTTTTCTTTTGACTTTTCTATATGTTAATTCCATTCCATTTAGCAAATTTCTTGCAGTTACGCAAACATCAACCTTTTTTTTCCGTCATTTGTTTTTCTTTTGTTTTGTTGTGCATTTTCTACTGCCTATACCTACTGGTTGGAGATTTATATCCTGATAGTCTAACATCATCTACTAATATGTTTTCCTTTATAAACCTTCCCATTTAATTTTTTTTTACATATGGCTGATAGGAAACGAGCTACAATTGTGCTCAAAAGTTTACATACCCCTGCAAAATTTTTCCTTTCTTGGCCTTGTTTCAGAGAATATGAATGATAACAAAGAAACTTTTTCTCCACTCATGGTTATTGGTTGGATGAAGCCATTTATTGTCAAATTACTGTGTTTTCTCTTTTTAAATTTTGATGACAACCAAAAACATCAAAATGACCCTGATCAAAAGTTCACATACCCCAGTTCTTAATACCGTGTTTTGCCCCCTCTAACATCAATGACAGCTTGAAGTCTTTTGTGGTAGTTGTGGATGACGTTTTTTATTTTCTCAGATGGTAAACCTGCCCATTCTTCTTGGCAAAAGGCCACCAGTTCCTGTAAATTCCTGGGCTTTGTATCATGAACTGCGTGCTTGAGATCTCCCCAGAGTGGCTCAATGATATTGAGGTCAGGAGACTGAGATGGCCACTCCAGAACCTTCACTTTGTTCTGCTGTAGGTCGACTTGGCCTTGTGTTTTGGATCGTTGTCATGTTGGACATCCAAGTACATCCCATGCGCAGCTTCTGGGCTGATGAGTGCAAATTTGACTCTAGTATTTGCTGATAATGTGCTGCATTCATCTTTACTTCATCTTTACTTCAACAAGAAATGCACAAAGCATGGGCAACAAACAAGGAGAATTGGAACTACTAACGCAGGAAAAGGAATATGAAGTCATTGGAATCACTGAAACTTGGTGGGACGATACACATGATTGGAATACAAGGCTAAAAGGATACAACTTATTTGCAAGAAACAGACTTGATAAACGAGGAGGAGGTGTCGCATTATATGTTAGAAAAGCGTATATCTGCACAGAGATTGAAGCTTCAGAGACTGGGAGTTCTGTGGAAACTGTTTGGGTAAGAATACAAGGAGAGAACAACGGAAAGGACGCCATTGTAGGCATTTACTACAGGCCACCTGGGCAAGCTGAAGATATGGATGAACTCTTTATGTATCAAATGACCAAGTTCTCCAAAAAATATGACGTAGTGGTCATGGGAGATTTCAACTATCCAGACATTTGTTGGGAATCTCTCTCAAGTAAAACTAACAGGTCAAGCAAATTCTTATCCTCTCTTGCTGACAACTTTATCTTCCAAAAGGTAGGGGAGAAAACAAGGGGATCTGCTACTTTGGATCTAATCCTTATAAACAGGGAGGAAATGGTTGAGGAGGTAAAAGTGGCTGGAACCCTAGGAGGCAGCGATCATGCTATTATAGAATTTTGGATAACTAGAGGAGGAAGACATGTGAAGACTCAAACTTCAAAGTTAGATTTCAGAAAGGCAGATTTTAAGCGACTCAGAAAGAGAATAGGAGGGATCCAATGGCTGGATGTCCTTAAGGACAAAAATGTCCAGGAAGGATGGGAAATTTTTAAAAATTAGATTCTCAAAGCACTATCGTGAACAATCCCGAAAAGTAGGAAGAATGGGAAGCATTTAAGGAAACCAGGATGGATGAACACAGAACTTAAACACATGCTAAAAAGAAAGAAAGAAATGTTTATCAAATGGAAAGAGGGAGGCATATCTAAAGAAGATTATAATGCAGTCTGCAGATCCTGTAGGGCACGTATCAGGTTAGCTAAAGCTGACAATGAATTAAGGCTTGCTAGAGATGTCAAAAGCAATAAAAAAGGATTTTGGGGGTATGTCAAAAGTAAAAGAAAAGTCAAAGATGCAATAGGATTTTTACAGGATGAAAATGGTGAAATGGTAAGAAAGGATGTTGAGAAGGCCAAACTTTTTAATTCCTATTTTGCATCTGTTTTCTCTCAGAAAGAAAATGTAACATCAACTTATCTTCACTGTCCTATTAAAGGAATAGAAGAATCCAAGTTATCTGTAAACAGAGAGATTGTGAGGGAATATTTAGCTAACATAAATTAGTTCAAGTCTCCAGGTCCAGATGAATTACACCCCAGAGTACTGAAGGAGATCGTAGAAGAAATTTTAGAACCACTCTCCATAATCTTTGAAAATTCTTGGAGAACAGGAAAAGTCCCAGAAGACTGGAGAAGAGCAAATGTTGTTCCTATCTTCAAAAAGGGGAAGAAGGTGGACCCAGGGAACTATAGGCCGGTGAGTCTGACATCTATACCAGGAAAGATCTTTGAACAAATTATTAAACAACATGTATGTAAGTACCTGGATAAGAATGAAGTGATTAACCAGAGTCAGAATGGTTTTGTAACTAACAAGTCATGTCAGACTAACTTAATTTCCTTCTATGACAGAATCACTGACTGGGTGGATCAGGGAAATGCTGTAGATATAGTATATCTTGACTTCAGCAAAGCATTTGACAAAGTATCTCACACCATCCTTATTGAAAAAATTACCAAGTATGGAATGGACAAGGCAACTGTTAGGTGGATTCATAACTGTCTTAGTGATCGGACTCAAAGAGTGGTCGTAAATGGCTTCACATCCAGTTGAATGAATGTCTCAAGTGGGGTACCACAGGGCTCTGTCCTGGGACCTGTATTGTTCAACATCTTTATCAATGACTTAGATGAAGGAATTGAGGGTAAACTGATTAAATTTGCTGATGACACAAAGCTAGGAGGGATAGCTAATACTAGAGAAGATAGAGAGAGGATTCAAAAAGACCTAAATAAACTGGAGCAGTAGGCAGTAACTAACAGAATGGTTTTTAACAGGGAAAAATGCAAAGTACTACATCTGGGCAATAAAAAGGAAAAAAGCATATACAAAATGGGAGGAATAGAGCTAAGCAACAGTACATGTGAAAATGACTTAGGTATACTAATAGATCATAGACTGAACATGAGTCAACAGTGTGATGCAGCAGAAAAAAAGGCAAATACAATTCTGGGATGTATTAACAGAAGCATACAGTCTAGATCACGTGAAGTCATTATCGGACTTTACTCCTCTTTGGTCAGACCTCATCTGGAATACTGCGTCCAGTTTTGGGCACCACTTTTTAAAAATGACATCGATAAACTGGAGCAAGTTCAGAGAAGAGCGACCAGAATGGTGACTGGTCTGCAAACCATGTCCTATGAGGAAAGGTTACAGGATTTGGGAATGTTTAGCTTGCAAAAAAGACTGAGAGGAGACTTAATAGCTGTCTACAAATATCTCAAGGGCTGTCACATTGTAGAAGGACCATCTTTATTCTCATTTGCACAAGGAAAGACTAGAAGCAATGGGATGAAACTGAATGGGAGGAGACACAGATTAGATATTAGAAAAAACTTTTTGACAGTTAGGGTGATCAATGAGTGAAACAGGCTGCCACGAGAGGTGGTGAGTTCCCCTTCAATGGACGTCTTCAAACAGAGGCTGGACAGATATCTGTCTGAGATGATTTAGTGAATCCTGCTTTGAGCAGGGGGTTGGACCAGATGACCCAGGAGGACCCCTCCAACTCTACCATTCTATGATTCTATGATTTTACCAAGTTTCCTGTGCCTTTGTAGCTCACACATCCCCAAAACATCAGTGATCCACCTCCATGCTTTACTGTAGGAATGGTGTTCCTTTCATCATAGGCCTTGTTGACCTCTCTCCAAATGTAACATTTACGATTGTGGCCAAAAAGTTCAATTTTGGTCTCATCACTCCAAATTACCTTGTTCCAGAAGTGTTGAGGCTTGTCTCTGTGCTGTTTGACATATTGTAGGCGAGATACTTTGTGGGATTTGCGTAGTAATGGCTTTCTTCTGGCGACTAGAACATGAAGCCCATTTTTCTTCAAGTGCCTCCTTATTGTGCATCTTGAAACAGCCACACCGCTAGTTTTCAGAGAGTCCTGAATTTCAGCTGATGTTATTTGTGGGTTTTTCTTTGCATCCCGAACAATTTTCCTGGCAGTTGTGGCGGAAATTTTTGTTGGTCTACTTGACCGTGGTTTGGTATTTACAAAGCCCCTGATTTTCCATTTGTTAATCACAGTTTGAACGCTGCTGACTAGCATTATCAATTCCTTGAATATTTTTTTGTATCCATTTCCTGTGTTGTACAGTTCAACTACCTTTTCCCGTAGATCCGTTGACAATTCTTTTGCTTTCCCCATGACTCACAAACCAGAAATGTCAGTGGCTGGATGAATGATGCAAGAGTCTGTCTGGATCCCAGAAACTCACTCAGCTTTTATGCACACGCACTGATTACAAGCAAACAGGTCACAGGTGAGGATGTTACCTTTAGTAGCCATTCAAACCCATTTGTGTCAGACTCTGTGCATGTTATCAGGTCAAAATCACCACGATATGTGAACTTTTGATCAGGGTCATTTGGATGTTTTTGGTTGTCATTAAGATTTAAAAAGAGAAAACACAGTAGTTTGACAATAAATGGCTTCACCCAACCAATAACCATGAGTGGAGAAAAAGTTTTTTTGTTATCATTCATATTCTCTGAAACAATGCCAAGAAAGGAAAAATTCTGCTGGGGTATGTAAACTTTTGAGCACAACAGTACGTGAGTTTTTGAATTGAAGAACTGTAATAAATTAACTTTTTGATGATATTTTATTTTAATGAGAAGCAGCACTTGTATATTCTTATTGATTCAAATGCTGCACTAGTTGTTTATGTGGGTGACTATAATGAGTGGTACTCAGAGCCAGTTACATTTACATGAAAATCCTGTAAAGACCACTCAGGGAAATTCAGGATGCAGAGTTAGCAAACAGGATCAATAATTTTAAACATGGCTCCCTGTTGGCAAATCACAGCGACTTTGTGTTTGTGTTCTTCTGTGTTATACACCCCATTGCTCTTTGGAACAATTTCATTTGGGAGGATGTTTTACTTTCGTATGTGCTGGCACAAAAGTCATTTAGGTAAACACTGCAATTATTTTTTCCACTGTGCCCAAAATATCTCACTTTTCATGTAGCGATTTTGAACATTTTGCTAAAAATATTATTGAAAATAAATTCTACTGCTACAAAGATGTGTGAGCTGCAATGTATTAGCCCACTAGCTCATTATACTGCATTTATGTACCTATGCTTTTTAAACTAGGGCTCCTTGCTGTTTCAATGTGTGCGACTGTTCCCAGTATACTTGCATGCTAAACTCCATTGCATTATTCCCCAAACTGAATGTGATATTAGGCTTTAGAAACACAATATCACATGCCTACACATGATGTCAGGGTGTTTAATCCTTGGCCTTATCCCAAGTGCTGAAAAATACAGTTTCCATGAATCACACAAGCAAGATATTGTAGGAGATTATGGAACCGTGGCAGTAACCTGATTACATTTCCAATCATCAGATCTTGTTTTTAAGCAATATTTTGTATATTTTTTCCAGGAGTGGACACAGACAGCAAAAACAGAATAATATCCCCTTTGCTCTACAATATCTCACCATAAAAATGAGCTTATGTAAAGATGTAACAGCCACCAACATTAATAGCATGGCGTTCTACACTATTTGCATAGCACAGCTTCTCTCATTCGCTTTTGAATGAGAAGCGCGCTGGGTAAAGAGTAAAGGCGTTCTATAATTTCATTGTAGTATTGCGCAGTGTTACATCTCTACATTGCTGACTGCTAATGTACATCTGTGTCTTTTTCAACTCAATAGAAATTGAGAGCCGTAATATGCATAAATTTAGTCCCTTATATGCATTTGTGAAGGCTGGGAACAATGGGTCGGTTTAAAATGTTCAAATGTTGTACATGGTACGTCAGCTCTTGAGGTTATCCCTTTGAAATATAGTATGTACAGGTGGAGAGGAGTTTTTTTTTAAGGTGAAGCTTAGACTTTGAAATAATCATTATCAAAGTTTTTATCCTCTATATATTGCAATCATCATATTATATAGCACTGTGTACTTACAATTTCTCATTATGCCTTTCTACCCAGATAATTCTTCTCTTTTCCATTAGGTCTATGGCATCACGTGATTAAAAACAGACGTGCTGAATCCTTCTAAGCTTTATGTAGATACAGGAACTCTCTTTTCCCTGCATGAGTCATCATTAGAATTACAATTCTACATCACTGTAAAGTCTCTGGCAGCCCAGCTCCACCTCCCCTTCAACTCCCAATGCAACTGCTCCGCTCCTCCCTCCTGACAGGGATTTTTGCAGTGACTTGCGACTCGTATAGGGAAAATTGACCTCCTGTTTCTACATAGAGCTTAGAAGGATTCAGCTAGTCAGTTTTTAATAATGTGATGTCAGAGACCTAATAGAAAAGAGAAGAATTAGCTGGGTAAAAGGGCAAAATAAGGAATTGTAAATGCACAGTGCAATGTAATATGATGATTGTAATATATTAAGAGGATAAAGCATTTGATGGGAGTGCTTTTTTAAAGATATCTCCAGACATGCCTGCTTTAGAAAAAACTATGGGGCGGATTTACTAATAGAAGTTTTCGGGTGCAAACATTTTGAAACATGTCAAATGTTTACCATAATTTGCGAGTTTTTAACTTTCACCGCCGCTCTCCACACTTGGTGGAAAGGGCAGCCTGTGCAGCCTGACAAATTTACTATAATTTAAAACTACCATTAACTTCATTGCAAATCTCCGCCAGCTGTACAGTGTCAAAGTGCGTGGGGGCATACCCCATTGATATTAGAAATTATAACATTCAGTTATCAATGTAACTGTATTTTTCCAGGAGGAACAAGATTGCGCACACATTGTATTTGTGGTCATTATTGAGCACATACAGTACAGACCAAAAGTTTAGACACACCTTCTCATTTAAAGATTTTTCTGTATTTTCATGACTATGAAAATTGTACATTCACACTGAAGGCATCAAAACTATGAATTAACACATGTGGAATTATATACTTAACAAAAAAGTGTGAAATAACTGAAAATATGTCTTATATTCTGGGTTCTTCAAAGTGGCCACCTTTTGCTTTGATGACTGCTTTGCACACTCTTGGCATTCTCTTGATGAGCTTCAAGAGGTAGTCACCGGAAATGGTTTTCACTTAACAGGTGTGCCCTGTCAGGTTTAATAAGTGGGATTTCTTGCCTTATAAATGGGGTTGGGACCATCAGTTGTGTTGTGCAGAAGTCTGGTGGATACACAGCTGTTAGTCCTACTGAATAGGCTGTTAAAATTTGTATTATGGCAAGAAAAAAGCAGCTAAGTAAAGAAAAACGAGTGGCCATCATTACTTTAAGAAATGAAGGTCAGTCAGTCCGAAAAATTGGAAAAACTTTGAAAATGTCCCCAAGTGAAGTTGCAAAAACCATCAATCGCTACAAAGAAACTGGCTCACATGAGGACCGCCCCAGGAAAGCAAGACCAAGAGTCACCTCTGCTTCTGAGGATAAGTTTATCCGAGTCACCAGCCTCAGAAATCGCAGGTTAACAGCAGCTCAGAATAGAGACCAGGTCAATGCCACACAGAGTTCTAGCAGCAGACACATCTCTTCAAACACTATTAAAAGGAGAGTTTGTGCAGCAGGCATTCATAGTAAAATAGCTGCTAACTGCTAAGGACATTCAACAAGCAGAAGAGACTTGTTTGGGCTAAAGAACACAAGAAATGGACATTAGACCAGTGGAAATCTGTGCTTTGGTCTGATGAGTCCAAATTTGAGATCTTTAGTTCCAACCACCGTGTCTTTGTGCGACGCAGAAAAGGTGAACGGATGGACTCTACATGCCTGGTTCCCACCATGAAGCATGGAGGAGGAGGTGTGATGGTGTGGGGGTGCTTTGCTGGTGACACTGTTGGGAATTTATTCAAAATTAAAGGCATACTGAACCAGCATGGCTACCACAGCATCTTGCAGCGGCATGCTATTCCATCCGGTTTGCGTTTAGTTGGACCATCATTTATTTTTCAACAGGACAATGACCCCAAACACACCTCCAGGCTGTGTAAGGGCTATTTGACCAAGAAGGAGAGTGATGGGGTGCTACGCCAGATGACCTGGCCTCCACAGTCACCAGACCTGAACCCAATCGAGGCAAAAGGGCCAACAAGTGCTAAGCATCTCTGGGAACTCCATCAAGATTGTTGGAAGACTATTTCCAGTGATTACCTCTTGAAGCTCATTAAAAGAATGCCAAGAGTGTGCAAAGCAGTCATCAAAGCAAAAGGTGGCTACTTTGAAGATCCTAGAAAATAAGACATATTTTCAGTTGTTTCACACTTTTTTGTTAAGTATATAATTCCACATGTGTTAATTCATAGTTTTGATGCCTTCAGTGTGAATGTTCAATTTCCATAGTCAAGAAAATACAGAAAAATCTTTAAATGAGAAGGTGTGTCCAAACTTTTGGTCTGTACTGTATGCTCTGGCGGCCCAAATAGGCCACTGTCAGGATGAATGCCAAGCCATCTGTTTACCATAGGGACTTTGTTTGCACTGGTACGATAGGCGATTGCAATCCGATATGAGAATAAGATGCTGCACTTTCCTATATAGTTAAGCAAACAATATATAGGCAAATATCTGCCAGACACAAACCAAAACAACAGAAGTTTGGCCACTATCTGGGGAATGGGGACCTATGGGAATGTTGCATTATAGGTTGGGAAAGACAGTCCTTTGATTGAGTTAATCGAATAAATAGTTGTTGGTTTAAGTACCATTGTCTCCTCATTGTCTACGCTGTTGCATCCACGTACCTGAATTTCCTATAATACCCTATATACCCACGAATACTTTTAATTCTCTCAAAGTTGTGGGTGTAGGCCACTTCTGTATGGCAGCCACTTTCTCCCTCTTTGGGTACACTACTTCACTGGAGACTGTATGCCCTAGGTATGCTATTTACTTCTGGAACAGATGACATTTTCAATGCTTTATCTTCAATCCATGCTTCTGAAGCCAGCTACCCTACCACCTGCCCGAGTCTAACAAGATGCTCTTAAAACTTGTGGAGTATATTATAATGTCATGAAGTTAGATCAGTATCGCTTCAAAGTTCAAGTCTCCAAGACATCTTTCCATCAATTGTTGAAACGTCCCTGGGGCATTGCATCTGATTAAACTCAAATAGTCCCATAGGGAGGATGAAAGCCTTCTTCGGCCGATCTCGCTTAGCCATGGGTACTTGCCAATAACCACTGGCCAAATTGAGACATGAAAAGTATCTAGCTTTCCCTAGTGTCAACAGGGATTCTTTTATCCTCAGCAGAGGGTACAAATCTCAGACCGTGCAGGCATTCAACCACCAATAGTCAACACAGAAGCACAGAGCCCCATCTTTCTTCCGGAGCAACATGATGGGTACAGCCCAGGTGCTCTGTCTTTTTCATAACACCCCGTTTTGTAGTATGTGGGCCAGCAGATCCTTCGCTTCTTGATACATCTGGGGTGTAATCTGAAGATATTTTTCTCATATGAGGGCTGTATTTCCCACAGGGATTTTATTCTGAATGGCCTCTATACACTCAAAAATATCATCGTGTCGGGTGAACACCTCCTGATATTTCCCCAACAGATTTTCCCCTTTTCCCACTTCTTTGGAGGAAAACTCAGATAGATCAACTTACATCTGCTCCAATATACCATAGCCATCCCTTGTCTTGTACTCTCTCTTTTCCAGTCTATGGACACTGACAGTGTCCACGGGGGTCAAGTTCATAGCATCAGATCTTGCGAGAAAACTATTGCCTGTTCTTACAGCTTACAAGTAAACCATTGTGACTTTATATTTTCTCCACGCTGAAAGGAACATTCCCACTGTGATGCTTCTGTAATCCTCATTATCAAAGTGTGAGATCACACTGACTTTGATACTTATATAAATGTCCATTCAGATCCTATCTTTATCTATGAAATGTAAGCAGCGTGGGACTGGGGTGCCAAGGGCCCACCAGTAACCAACTCCAGGGCCTCGATTTTCAGCTCCATGCAAATGTGACATTTTCCTCAATCAAAAATGTATATAACAATGAACTTGGTAGATTGTTAAATGAATAAGATGCTACATTTATACATAGAGATTCAAGTATATTGTGCCAAGTAACACTCATGGGGACTCACTCTTGCACAGGGGCCCACCAGAGGATTCTCCAGTTCTCCTGTGGGCCGGTCCAAGCCTGAATGTAAGGTATTTTTTCTTGTTATACAAAAGGAATGCAGATGTTCCTTGGTTGCACTATATTTGACATAAAATATATGCAGGATACATGATCACTAATGCAGAGAGTGCAGCTTTCTCTACAGTACAATTGCTTAGTCAATTCTACAATCAATCCACAGGAAACCTTCTCAAAAATCAATCTTTTATCCAGTGCCTTTGTAAGTAGATACTGTATCTTTTTACTAATAATGATGACAATGTAATATTAGTCAAGATCTTTGTGTTGCACATTTACTGTATTATTTTCCATTTAGGTTCATTAACCCTACGCAGTGAATGCATGTCCTCATTTAAACCGATCCGTATGATCAGCTCTGTGAGCTGACATTGATTGTAGGATGCGAGCTGCTGTGTTGTGGTGAATTCAATTTCTTTCTGACATGCTATGAGAGCACTCAGAGTGATATCTATCTGCTGCTCACATTTCACTGCTCCTCGGCTGTCTTCCTGTATGTATATCTTTTAATTAGAATTTGCTATAATGTATATTGATTCTGTATGTAACAGTTGAAAGAAGCTGGCTGTAGGCCACGTTACATTTTATATGCATGGAAATGGACTGTATGTATTAAGGGACTGCAACAACTAAAATGCAGGCTGCCTCTATAACATGGTATTTAATGATATTTATACATAACCTTGTGACCTTGCACAGGCTTAACAGAGCTGAGGCTGAGCAAGATAAAGTTTTACATTGGGAATAGATTGTAGATCAGCATGGACAGAATAAATTGCTGCAGCTACATAGCGCTGTCCGTGCACACTGAGATATCACCGGTGGTTATCTGATTTTCTCCACCATATTATTTACAAGACTACCTGTGGGTAAAATATAAAGCAATAGTATAAAATATATAGGCACAAATAGATAGATAGATAGATAGATAGATAGACAGATAGATACAGTAGATAGATAGATAATAGATACTGTAGATAGATAGATGATAGATAGATAGATAGATAGATAGATAGATAGATAGATAGATAGATAGATAGATAGATAGATAGCACTCCATTATGGCAAAGATACATAAAGACAATAAAAACATTTGATCTAAACTGTGTTATTACTCAATAAGATTTACTTACAAAAACGGAGGTTCTTAGCGCATAAATTGGCCAATTCATGTGTGCCCATCAACCGCTGCAAGGTGACCTCCCGTCTGATGGGTACTGCTCTGCCTACATGCCTCTCTTGAATTGGCCAATTTAGGCACTAAGAACCTCCGTTTTTTGTAAGAAAAGCTTACTGAGTAATAACACAGTTTAGAGCAAATGTTTTATTGTCTTTATGTATTTTGGCCATATATATATATATATATATATATATATATATATATATATATAGATAGATAGGTAGGTAGATACTGTATGTAGAAAGATAAATATTTATTGTAGATAGATAATGTAACAAAAGCATACATAAAATGTGGCCCCATAGCAGAAGTCCTAATTGCTCCCCAACAATAATATTCAGCAGGCTCACAAAAGAGCACATCTCATAACTTTGCAGTCCTTACAAAGTAATTCTGCTCCTATTAAAGCCCCTTAGTGTTCCCACGCACTATACCTCTTTTAAAGTATGGTGCCAACAAAAGTACCCCTCAAGCACAGAATGATACCCCTACAGTGAATTCCTTCACATATCCATCCACATGCACAGTATGATGATAATACATTACCAGCCAGCCGTAAAGTATAATACCCAGACAGTGACCCCAACATAGTATGAAGCCCCCACTGTGACCTCAAAACAGTGCGATGGCCCACACACAGTATGTTGGACCCCACAAAAACTTCCACACACAGTGTAAGGCCACTGCCCCACTATCAGTATTTGGTCAGTATTCTGTAATTATTTTTTCTCAGGAGTGGGAGACATAACCAGGAGTGGGTGATAAATGCAGAATTGGTGACTTGTTTCTATTATACGGTATACAGAAGAGAAAAGGGCATAGGGCAAACAGAGACCATGCACTCCCAAATGTAATGCAAAATATCAAAAAGTTTTTATTAATAATTAGTGTTGAGCGAGCACTAAAATGCTCGGGTGCTCGAAGCTCGGGCCGAGCTCGCCGTGATACTGGGGTGCTCGACCCGAGCAACGAGCCCAATGTTAGTTTATGGGAGACCTGAGCATTTTTGCGGCGGCACCCCCGGCAGTCTGTAGAAAGCCTAAAAAGTGCCCAAAACGATAGTGACAGTGCTCAAAAGACATGGGGACAGCATGGGCATCGCACCAGGAAGCATTTCTGACCCCCAGGTCACTGCTGTCAACAACGTGGTCAGAGGTATTAAGCCACTTTTACGGGCTCACAATAAAACGTTCAAAAACGAAACTGAAACGGTTTTCCTGTGAAATATGTTGCCTGTGAAATATGACTTGTGTATAAGGTAAAATAAATAAACCAAAACAAAAATACTCCTCCACACCTTGGGCTATGTTCACAAGTAGCATTTTTTATGCGTTTTTGCACTTTTGTATTGCTTTCAACCGTGACAAATGCATTCACCGGGAAATGTCATTTTAACATTTTACAATCTCATCTGGCCGTGTGCTGGGTGACACATGCATACAGTGCTGAAAAGACATGGGGACAGCATGGGGAAGACCCCTGGAAGCATCTCTGACACCCAGGTCACTGCCTAAAAGTGTGCCCATCAGAAGTGATCCTTGCCGCGTCAGAAGATGCAGACTTGCAACTATCCCCGTGCAAGTCCTTGTCCCAGGGCAGTGTTCAATTGTACCTCCCCCATTCCTTGCAATGCAAGTGCAAGTATGCAGCCTGCCACCCACCCACCCCCAGGCTGCAACACCATACTGCTAGCTTGCTTGCACTTCAAATTGGGCCTTTTAGGCATGTGGAGGCGGAATCTGGCCACCACGTCATGGCTGCGTCTGCGGCCTGGTATCCATACTCAGTCCTCAGCCGCCCGGTGGCCGGGAGTCCACGCTTGGTCCCCAGCCGCCAGGGGGCGGCCGGATGTCCATACTCGGTCCCCAGCCACCCCGCGGCCGGGTGTCCATAAATGGTCCCCAGCCTCCCCTATTTCTCCTGTCAACTTCCCCCCACACACTTTTCTTAGCCCGGCCTGCTTTAGGGCAGCATTGGACGAGCCCACCAGAGAACCAGACTCCTCTGGTGGGCCCTGGCTTCTCCATCAGGGGAGTTGAGAGTGCCATGGTGAGGAGCAGGATGATGATAGAAGTTAGCATCTGCATTGTTTTCTTGGAATGCAAGCGTAAGTGTGCAGCCTGCCACCCACCCACCCCCAGGCTGCAATACCATACTGCTAGCTTGCTTGCACTTCAAATTGGGCCTTTTAGGCATGTGGAGGCGGAATCTGGCCACCACGTCATGGCTGCGTTGGCAGCCTGGTGTCCATACTCAGTCCCCAGCCGCCCGGCGGCCGCGTGTCCACGCTCGGTCCCCAGCAGCCAGGGGGCGGCCGGGTGTCCATACTCGGTCCCCAGCCGCCCCGCGGCCGGGTGTCCATACTGCTAGCTTGCTTGCACTTTAAATTGGGCCTTTTAGGCATGTGGAGGTGGAATCTGGCCACCACGCCATGGCTGCATAGGCGGCCTGGTATCCATACTCAGTCCCCAGCCGCCCGGCGGCCGGGTGTCCGCGCTCGGTCCCCAGCCGCCTGGGGGTGGCCAGGTTTCCATAAACGGTCCCCAGCCGCCCCTATTTGAAGGACAGCCTAACCACAAACACGTGGACAAGTGAATGTGGCCAGGGATGGTCCATCTCACGCCTTCACACTGGGTTAATATTGTGGAAGCCGGGACACAGTTGGACACTGGGATGCAACACGTCCCCCAGACATAGAGGATTGCGGGTCCTGGGTCAATCAGGCTTCAACACAAAGTTTAAAAGGTAGACAGCAGCAGTGGCTGGCCTCCTACACAACAGGTAAATTATTCATGATAATGAGGCCATCCATCTTCTTAGCTTTCTGTTCCTTGGAATGCAAGCGCATGTATGTAGTAGCGGCTAGGCCTGAGGTGGTCAGTGCTTTGGTGCATATCCTACCTCCTCCGAGGATTGCTGGATGTTTTCCTGCTACTATCCCAGTTCTATGACTCCCGTTAAAACTAAGCTTCAGGTGATGAATGATGGATGAGGTGGTGGCAAAGCAGAAAGAGCAGGAGGAACAGGGACCATTCACATCAATATCAGGCCAGTCAACCACACAAGTCTTGTAGGATATGTTTCTGTACCAAAAGGAGCGGATTGGCTACACAGTTATAGGGCATACAGTGAGTGCAATGCCTACCAAAAATTTCGAGGCACTCCAATGCCCCTTGGAAGTGACATGGAGGTCAGAGGGCCTTAACTAAACCATTTTTTCCACTTATAGCAACTGGGTCTCCTGTGCACTGTTGGCCTAAGCAGTGAATGGAAGGCTTTCCAAAAATTATGAGGAACTGCAATGGCCCTTGAAACAGACGTGGATTACAGCATACTAAAAAACTTCTACCCATTATTGGGGAGTGAGTCTCCCTTAGTGTTCGCCTATGCATTGAAAAGCAAAAGCTGACTAAAATTAGGAGAAAATGCAATGCCCATTGGAAGAGTCATGGAGGTTAGAGTTAATTAAAACAACATTTCAATACCCCTTAGAAGAGCTGTGGAGTTCAGAATGGTTTAACAAGACGGTTTTAATGCCCCTTGGAAGGGACGTCGAGGTCACAGTAGCTTAACAAGATGGTTTTAATGTCCCTTGAAAGTTACGTGGAGGTTGCAGTAGCTTAACAAGACTGTTTTAATGCCCCTTGGAAGAGACGTGGAGGTCGCAGTAGCTTAACAAGACTGTTTTAATGCCCCTTGGAAGAGATGTGGAGGTTGCAGTAGCTTAACAAGACGGTTTTAATGCCCCTTGGAAGAGACATGGAGGTCGCAGTAGCTTAACAAGATGGTTTTAATGCCCCTTGGAAGAGACGTGGAGGTCGCAGTAGCTTAACAAGATGGTTTTAATGCCCCTTGGAAAAGTGGTGGAGGTCGCAGTAGGTTAACAAGACGGTTTTAATGCCCCTTGGAAGAGACGTGGAGGTCACAGTAGCTTAACAAGAAGGTTTTAATGCCCCATGGAAGAGATGTGGAGGTTGCAGTAGCTTAACAAGATGGTTTTAATGCCCCTTGGAAGAGTGGTGGAGGTCACAGTAGCTTAACAAGACGGTTTTAATGCCCCTTGGAAGAGCCATGCAGTACAGCATATTAAAAACATTATTCTCATTATTGGGGAGTGGGTCTCCCATAGTCTTTGCCTATGCCTTCCAAGCAAAAGCTGCCAAAAATTAGGAGGGAGGAACTTGCAATGCTGGCAACACTGACCAAGGTCACCTTCGTGGTATAGTGGTGGTGGAGGCTGAGGATAAGGAGAAGAGCAAAATACAGCCGAAATGAGGAAGCGTATACCCATGTGTGGGTGTGAAGCGGTGCATGGGAATACACCTCCCGAAATAACACAGTGGATTTGACTTTATGTTACTCTGCTGTCATTTGGTGGTGATGAGAAGTCTGGCCCAATCTAGCCCTTGTTCATTTTGATAAGGGTCAGCTTGTCAGCATTGTCAGTTGACAGGCGAGTGCGCTTATCAGTTATAATTCCCCCAGCGGCACTAAAAACACGCTCCGATAACATGCTAGCGGCAGGGCAGGCCAGGACCTCTAAGGCGTACAGAGCGATTTCATTCCAAGAGTCCAGCTTGAATACCCAATAATTAAAAGGCACAGAGGAATCACGGAGGACACTGGTACGGTCGACAAGGTACTCCCTCACCATCTTTTGAAACTTTCCACTCCTTGTGAGAGTACCCTGCACCTCACGGCCTGTAAGCTGGGCGGGTCTCAGAAAACTGTCCCAGAATGTTGACAGTGTTCCCCTGCCTCTGCTGGATTGGAGTTGCGTCTCTCTCGCCTGTACGCCTTGGTTGGTCAACGAACTGTGACCTCTGCCGCTAGCGTGTTCAGATGGTAATTTTTTTAACAGTTCTGCAGCAAGGGCCTTCTGGTACTGCCCCATTTTTGTAGACCTCTCCACCTCAGGAATAAGAGAGTGAAAGTTCTCCTTGTAGCGAGGGTCTAAAAGTGTCACCAACCAGTAATGACTGTCACCCAACATTTTGACAACACGAGGGTCACGGTTAAGGCAGCGTAACATAAAGTCAGCCATGCGTGCCAGACTGGTAACGGGCAAGACTTCCGTGTCCTCACCAAGATGACGACTGACCATGCTCTCCTCCTCCTCCTCCTCCTCCCCCCTGTCCTCAGGCCACCCACGCTGAACCGACGGTATGACAGTTGTACAGGTACTACCGTCTACAGCGCATGATACCAGCTCCTGTTCTTCCTCCCCCTCCTCCTCCTCCTCTCCCTCATTGTCCCCCAATGCACGTTGGGATGAGATGAGGCTGGGCTGTGTGTAATCGCCGGCTACGGCTTCTTGATCCATCTCATCATACTCTGGCTGCAATGCCTCCTCATTAATTCTCTGCAGAGAACGTTGCAAAAGACAGACAAGTGGGATGCTGACGCTAATGATGGCGTCATCACCACTCACCATCTTGGTGGACTCCTCAAAGTTTGTCAGGATGGTATATATGTCAGACATCCAGGTCCACTCCTGAGGTCTTATGTGTGGCGTCTGACCTGAATATCGATGGCCTTGTTGCAGCTGGTACTCCACAACTGCTCTCTTCTGCTCACAAATCCTTTGCAACATGTGGAGGGTAGAGTTCCAACGTGTGGGGACATCACACACCAGTCGGTGTGCCGGAAGCTGCAAACGCTGCTGCAACACAGCAAAGGCGGAGGAAGCTGTAGCCGACTTGCGAAAATGAGCTGACAGGCGGCGTACTTTGACGAGCAGGTCTGACAACTCGGGGTACGATTTAAGAAACCGCTGAACCACGAGGTTAAACACATGAGCCAGGCATGGTACGTGTGTGATCTCGCCTCGCCTCAGAGCCGCCACCAGGTAACGGCCATTGTCACACACGACCATGCCTGGATGTAGGTTCAGCGGTCTCAGCCACAGATCTGTCTGCTCTTTCACAGCTGTCCACAACTCACAAGCAGTGTGAGGTTTATCACCTAAGCTTATGAGTTTCAGCACAGCCTGTTGCCGCTTGGCTGAGGCAGTACTGCAGTGCTTCCAACTTGTAACTGATGTGGTGATATCTGAGATGGAGGCTGAACATGAGGAGGAGGAGGAGGATGAGGTGCAGGAGCTGTACACTGTGGGGGCAACTCTGACTGACATAGGGCCCGCAATCCTCAGTGTGGGGAGGATGTGTTCCGTCCCAAGGTCCGACTGGGTCCTGGCTTCCACTATGTTTACCCAGTGTGCCGTCAGGGAGATGTACCGTCCCTGGCCACAAGCACTTGTCCACGTGTCCGTTGTCAGGTGGACTCTCCCAGTAACTGCGTTGTTGAGGGCACGGAAGATAATTTGGGACATGTGCTGGTGTAGTGCGGGGATGGCACACCGGGCAAAATAGTGTCGGCTGGGGACTGAGTACTGAGGGACGGCCACCGCCATAAGGTTGCGGAAGGATTCCGTCTGCACCAGCCTAAAAGGCAGCATTTCCAACGCAAGCAGTCGTGAAATGTGCAAATTTAGGACTGTGGCCTGTGGGGCGTTGGCTGCGAATTTGTGCTTTCGTTCAAAGGCCTGGGATATGGACAATTGAACACTGCGGTGGGACGTGGACGTGGACGTTGATGCTGTTTCTTGAGAAACTGCTATAACAAGTGAAGACTGAGAGGAGGGGGCATCTTTGCATGCAGTATGGACAGGGGATTGCCTTGCACGCACAACAGGGGATTCTATTACACGCACAACAGCGGAAGAAGCAGTGGTGACACCCGCTGACACTGGTCGTGGACCCTGTTGTTCGCCCCACAAAGGCGGGTGCTTTGCTGCCATTTGCCTGATCATGCTGGTGGTGGTCAGACTGGTAGTTTTGTCACCCCTGCTGATGCTGGCATGGCAGGTGGTACAAATGGCCTTTTTGGGGTTATCAGCAGAATCTTTAAAAAAAAATTCCAGACTCTGGAAGACCTACCGGTTGTACTGGCAATGTCCCTCGTGTTGGTGTTACGGGGAACTGTTGCCCGCCTTCTGTGTGCGGACACCACACTGTTTCTTCCTGCCTGTTGGGGTACTCTGCCTCCCTCCCCCTGTGTGCTGCTGGCCTCGCTCTGCGTGTCCTCCTGCTACATTGGGTCAGTTACTAGATCATCCACCACCTCCTCCTCTTCCACTTGCGCACCACGATCCTCCTCCTCACTTCGTGGCAATTGTGTCTCGTCATCGTCCACCTCTTGTGACAAATTGCCAATGTGACACCCCAGGGGTCTGGTTGCCACAGTGATAGAGATATTACGTCTGAGAGCAGGTGGGAGGTCTCTTGGTCAGGGATCCTATGCATGCCACACCTCCTGCCCAGTCCTGGGAGGGGAAGAACTTCCCCTATATAAACCTAGGGGTGAGGCAGGGTGAGTGAGTAGAGAAGAAGTAGAGACAGAGAAAAGAAGCAAATATAGGAACAGAACATCAGGAGCTCTGTGGGAGCAGTGTTACAAGGAGTCAGGGGCTGGCAGCTGCAGAGCTTGCCCTGACTGAGAAGATTTCTTACCGGACCCGGAGTCCGAGGCTGTGGGGACTAATCTCTACCTAGCAGCAGAAACCGACCGGCAGGGGATTGCAGGTCCTCTGGCCCAGAAACCCGAAGGCACGGTCACACGCGTGGGACCAGCATCGCCATCGTGGAGCGGAAGCCACTAGAAGGCCCCGAGTCACCGGCCATACGGGTGAGCACCACACGGTACACTCAGGGACGTGGGCTACTTTTACCCGCCTCTAGCAAGGTAGCCAGAAGAGTACAGTTAGTTGTGAAGGCCTACAACTCCGCCTGGCCAGGGGAGATCCCATCTGCTCAAGGACTGACCAGGCCCCGATTGCTAGCAAGTACTCCGGGAGGGTCTATCTTTGTCACCAGTAAAGACCCTGAACTACACCGCATCGTCTCTGAGTGGTTCCTGCTACCCCCATCATCCACGTCGGCTGCCCTGAGGCCATACCCCTCCCGTTGGGGGTTATACCATCCACGCTGAACCATCCTTCCACCGGCCTCAGCGGTCTGCCCTGCAGCGGCAGCTCCATAGCTGCATTCAACGGGTGGCGTAGTCATCCACCATCTACTGCTAATAGACTGCCACTTAGTCTGACTCCCTGGGCACGGACCGGGTCATCGCCACGAGACTACTACCCCCATCTGACCCGGCTCCGGGTAGGCTCCCGCGTGCGCAACGCAGCGCGACTCAGGCCCAGGGGCGCGTCAACTTTTGGCGTAGTCGGCAGGATTTCGTGCCCGCAACCACCGGGTACTGCGTGCCTGAAAAAGAGACTTTTAAAACTTACCATCCGTGAAATTTTCCCGCCATCCGGCGCCATCTTCAGCCTTCTTCCCGCCATCCGTGAAGATTCCCGCCGTCCGGCGCCATCTTCAGCCTTCTTCCCGCCATCCGTGAGGTTTTCCCGCCATCCGGCGCCATCTTCAGCCTTCTTCCCGCCATCCGTGGAGTTTTCCCGCCGTTGGCCGCCGTCTTGAAGACGCCGCGTGGGAAGAAGAGGGGCGTGGACTCCGAAAGCGCGCGAGAACTGAAGCCCCGCCTCACGTCCGGACGTTGCGTAAGGTCCTGGAAGGAGCCCAGCAGACGCCGACGTCACAGGAGCGCGACGGAAGGTCCTCAACCCTGACGATCCACTGCGGAGCCGCGGCCTACGGAAGAGGATCATCGCAAGGTAGGCCACGGTCCACTAGGGGGGAGAAGGATGTCGGATACGGAGGAGAGCTTCATCGCTCCAACCCCCGCCAGCGCCACCGCTGTTGCGGTCATGCCTTTCACCATGCCCTATATCCCAGGGCCAGACAATGTGAACTGAGGTCTAAGATGGCAGACATACAAGAAAGAGAGGCATGTTCACACTAGCAAAAAAGAAGCAAGACAAAAATATATCTCATACCCTACCATAATTATATATAAATGTAAAGCAAAATTGCATAATAAATATAGGGTACTTAGTGAACTATTTTTGATCAAAAAAAGTATACAAGCCGTCCCACCAGTGGCAAGGTGACCCTAAATTGGGACGGTACCTATACTGCCTATATTAAAAACCTTACTGTATATCAAAGTTGAAGTAATGCATATAAAAGGGTAGACAAATAGGACCGGGTCCCAACTCCAGACCACCTAGGCCCGTGGTAAGCTACATATATACCAATCAGCTCAACAAAGGGCATGCCACACCCTTAAATTGCACAGAATGCAAACAAGTCAAAAAACCAGACAATGTGAACTGAGGTCTAAGATGGCAGACATACAAGAAACAGAGGCATGTTCACACTAGCAAAAAAGAAGCAAGACAAAAATATATCTCATACCCTACCATAATTATATATAAATGTAAAGCAAAATTGCATAATAAATATAGGGTACTTAGTGAACTATTTTTGATCAAAAAAAGTATACAAGCCGTCCCACCAGCGGCAAGGTGACCCTAAATTGGGACGGTACCTATACTGCCTATATTAAAAACCTTACTGTATATCAAAGTTGAAGTAATGCATATGAAAGGGTAGACAAATAGGACCGGGTCCCAACTCCAGACCACCTAGGCCCGTGGTAAGCTACATATATACCAATCAGCTCAACAAAGGGCATGCCACACCCTTAAATTGCACAGAATGCAAACAAGTCAAAAAACCAGACAATGTGAACTGAGGTCTAAGATGGCAGACATACAAGAAACAGAGGCATGTTCACACTAGCAAAAAAGAAGCAAGACAAAAATATATCTCATACCCTACCATAATTATATATAAATGTAAAGCAAAATTGCATAATAAATATAGGGTACTTAGTGAACTATTTTTGATCAAAAAAAGTATACAAGCCGTCCCACCAGCGGCAAGGTGACCCTAAATTGGGACGGTACCTATACTGCCTATATTAAAAACCTTACTGTATATCAAAGTTGAAGTAATGCATATAAAAGGGTAGACAAATAGGACCGGGTCCCAACTCCAGACCACCTAGGCCCGTGGTAAGCTACATATATACCAATCAGCTCAACAAAGGGCATGCCACACCCTTAAATTGCACAGAATGCAAACAAGTCAAAAAACCAGACAATGTGAACTGAGGTCTAAGATGGCAGACATACAAGAAACAGAGGCATGTTCACACTAGCAAAAAAGAAGCAAGACAAAAATATATCTCATACCCTACCATAATTATATATAAATGTAAAGCAAAATTGCATAATAAATATAGGGTACTTAGTGAACTATTTTTGATCAAAAAAAGTATACAAGCCGTCCCACCAGCGGCAAGGTGACCCTAAATTGGGACGGTACCTATACTGCCTATATTAAAAACCTTACTGTATATCAAAGTTGAAGTAATGCATATAAAAGGGTAGACAAATAGGACCGGGTCCCAACTCCAGACCACCTAGGCCCGTGGTAAGCTACATATATACCAATCAGCTCAACAAGGGGCATGCCACACCCTTAAATTGCACAGAATGCAAACAAGTCAAAAAACCAGACAATGTGAACTGAGGTCTAAGATGGCAGACATACAAGAAACAGAGGCATGTTCACACTAGCAAAAAAGAAGCAAGACAAAAATATATCTCATACCCTACCATAATTATATATAAATGTAAAGCAAAATTGCATAATAAATATAGGGTACTTAGTGAACTATTTTTGATCAAAAAAAGTATACAAGCCGTCCCACCAGCGGCAAGGTGACCCTAAATTGGGACGGTACCTATACTGCCTATATTAAAAACCTTACTGTATATCAAAGTTGAAGTAATGCATATAAAAGGGTAGACAAATAGGACCGGGTCCCAACTCCAGACCACCTAGGCCCGTGGTAAGCTACATATATACCAATCAGCTCAACAAAGGGCATGCCACACCCTTAAATTGCACAGAATGCAAACAAGTCAAAAAACCAGACAATGTGAACTGAGGTCTAAGATGGCAGACATACAAGAAACAGAGGCATGTTCACACTAGCAAAAAAGAAGCAAGACAAAAATATATCTCATACCCTACCATAATTATATATAAATGTAAAGCAAAATTGCATAATAAATATAGGGTACTTAGTGAACTATTTTTGATCAAAAAAAGTATACAAGCCGTCCCACCAGCGGCAAGGTGACCCTAAATTGGGACGGTACTTATACTGCCTATATTAAAAACCTTACTGTATATCAAAGTTGAAGTAATGCATATAAAAGGGTAAACAAATAGGACCGGGTCCCAACTCCAGACCACCTAGGCCCGTGGTAAGCTACATATATACCAATCAGCTCAACAAAGGGCATGCCACACCCTTAAATTGCACAGAATGCAAACAAGTCAAAAAACCAGACAATGTGAACTGAGGTCTAAGATGGCAGACATACAAGAAACAGAGGTATGTTCACACTAGCAAAAAAGAAGCAAGACAAAAATATATCTCATACCCTACCATAATTATATATAAATGTAAAGCAAAATTGCATAATAAATATAGGGTACTTAGTGAACTATTTTTGATCAAAAAAAGTATACAAGCCGTCCCACCAGCGGCAAGGTGACCCTAAATTGGGACGGTACCTATACTGCCTATATTAAAAACCTTACTGTATATCAAAGTTGAAGTAATGCATATAAAAGGGTAGACAAATAGGACCGGGTCCCAACTCCAGACCACCTAGGCCCGTGGTAAGCTACATATATACCAATCAGCTCAACAAAGGGCATGCCACACCCTTAAATTGCACAGAATGCAAACAAGTCAAAAAACCAGACAATGTGAACTGAGGTCTAAGATGGCAGACATACAAGAAACAGAGGCATGTTCACACTAGCAAAAAAGAAGCAAGACAAAAATATATCTCATACCCTACCATAATTATATATAAATGTAAAGCAAAATTGCATAATAAATATAGGGTACTTAGTGAACTATTTTTGATCAAAAAAAGTATACAAGCCGTCCCACCAGCGGCAAGGTGACCCTAAATTGGGACGGTACCTATACTGCCTATATTAAAAACCTGTGGTCTGGAGTTGGGACCCGGTCCTATTTGTCTACCCTTTTATATGCATTACTTCAACTTTGATATACAGTAAGGTTTTTAATATAGGCAGTATAGGTTCCGTCCCAATTTAGGGTCACCTTGCCGCTGGTGGGACGGCTTGTATACTTTTTTTGATCAAAAATAGTTCACTAAGTACCCTATATTTATTATGCAATTTTGCTTTACATTTATATATAATTATGGTAGGGTATGAGATATATTTTTGTCTTGCTTCTTTTTTGCTAGTGTGAACATGCCTCTGTTTCTTGTATGTCTGCCATCTTAGACCTCAGTTCACATTGTCTGGTTTTTTGACTTGTTTGCATTCTGTGCAATTTAAGGGTGTGGCATGCCCTTTGTTGAGCTGATTGGTATATATGTAGCTTACCACGGGCCTAGTGTTATGCACACGCCCGGGCTAAGCGGCGTGTGCGTGTGATTGGTAGTGATTCCACTGGACCGTGCCGGAGAGTGAATGCCTGGAGGGGCGTGACTAGGTATTCACCCGATCCGACCAGGGTCGCACGACGGCATACGACGCCAGTGCACCAAGGAGGAACCGAGCAGAGGGACCAGGTGCTACTCCAGGACAGACCCCGGACACGGCTGTTGACCCACACAGGGGAATACAGGAACAGGCTGGTAGGCTGGCACACAGACTGGTGGGTATAGACAGGCACGACTGGTATGCTGGCAGGCGGGTATGCAGGCAGGGGGGTAAAGACAAGCACAGCTAGAGTGCAGACAGGGAGGCACTAGCAGGTAGGAACACAGGCGGGATAGGACCCAGTACACACCGGGACTCAGGAACAATACAGGCAGAGGGTTACAGGCAAGCACAGCTAGAGTGCAGACAAGGCTGAGCAGGGAGGACAGGGCTCTGTTCACACGGAACAGACAGGAAGGGAAAGACAGAGCCAGATACTCATACAGTACTTGCAGAGACAACAAGCAGGAGTTAGGTACGAGTTCAGACTCTGCAGAAAAAGGAAGGGAACGGACATAGAGGCAAAACAGGTAAAGGACAGGAGAGAGTTCAGACTGGAACTGAGTGTACGGAGGAGACCGACACTGCAGAGGGATACAGGAGCGGGTCTGGGAATACGGCCCCCAGAGAGGCGGAACGAACAGGCAAGGAGCGTGTTCAGACAGGACAGACCAGACACAGGAGCGGGTCTAGGAAATCGGCCACTAGAAGGCGGAACGAACAGGCAAGGAGCGAGTTCAGACAGGTCAGACAAGATACAGGAACGGGTCTAGGAAATCGGCCCCTAGAAGGCAGGAGGAACAGGCTAGGAGCGTGTTCAGACAGGACAGACAAGAGAACACAGAAAGGACTCAGTTCAGACACGGGAACTGATACAAAAAGCAGGAGACATACAGGACTCAGTTCAGACACGGGAACTGATACAACAAAGCAGGAGACATACAGGACTCAGTTCAGACACGGGAGCTGATACCGCAAAGCAGGAGACATACAGGACACAGTTCAGACACGGGAGCTGATACCGCAAAGCAGGAGACATACAGGACTCAGTTCAGACACGGGAACTGATACAAAAAGCAGGAGACAAGAGACGGGACCTGGCACCTTCAGAGTGCAAGCACACACTGAAGGAAACACTATGCTCAGGCAGGGATAGAAGGGAGCTGCTGAGCTATATACCAAGTGACAGACAGCAATAGGCTGAGGACGCACAAGGGGTGTGACCCACAGCAGGTACAAAAGGCAGGAAGTGATCGGGCGCCGCCCTTAAGCAGCAGAAACAGACACAAACAGACAGCATGGAGGGAAGCCAGAGAGACATTCTGGACAGGAGATCAAGTGCGCCCTCTTGCACAGTGGGAGATGGACCACCATGCAAGGACGCCGCCAGGTATGTTACAGTACCTCCCCCCTTACGCCCCCTCTTCTTCAGGCCTGCCAGAATCTTCCGCAGGGAATTCGAGGGCCAGTCGTTCACTGGGTTGGAGGGGGACAGAGACTTAAGGGTAATCTCTGCTTCGAGGTACATCTTGTCAAGCTCACAGGAAGAAATAGACGGGTTATCAGGTACATAATGAGGAAAAGTCACTGTCTCTTTGTTATCTGGTGGTATCCCGGAGGATTCAGGAAACAACTGGAGGTCCTCCGCCGGGTCAGAAGAGTGCAGAGGCTCAGAGAAAACAACTGCTTCAGAGTACACTAGGTCGGACTCACTGGAGGAAGCAGGCGAGGTATCGGGTACCGAGTATAGGAAAGTCTCTGTCCATTCACCACCAGGTGGCACCCCGAAGGGTTCTGGAGACAGCTGGCGGTCCTCCGCCTGGTCAGAGGGGTGTAGAGACTCACGGGTAACCTCTGCTTCAGAGTACACTAGGTCGGACTCACTGGAGGAAGCAGGCGAGGTATCGGGTACCGAGTATAGGAAAGTCTCTGTCCATTCACCACCAGGTGGCACCCCGAAGGGTTCTGGAGACAGCTGGCGGTCCTCCGCCTGGTCAGAGGGGTGTAGAGACTCACGGGTAACCTCTGCTTCAGAGTACACTAGGTCGGACTCACTGGACGAAGCAAGCGAGGTATCAGATCCAGGATATAGGAAAGTCTCTGTCCATTCACCACCAGGTGGCACCCCGAAGGATTCTGAACACAACTGGAGGTCCTCCGCCTGGTCGGAGGGGTGTAGAGACTCAGGAGTAACCTCTGCTTCGGAGTACACTAAGTTGGACTCACTGGACGAAGCGAGCGAGGTATCAGGTACAGAGTATAGGAGAGTCTCTGTCCTTTCGCTACCAGGTAGCACCCCGAAGGGTTCAGGAGACAACTGGAGATCCTCCGCCTGGTCGGAGGGGTGTAGAGACTCGGAGGTAACTACCACTTTGGGGTACCCATTGTCAGGCTCACAGGACGAAGCGGACAAAGTATTGAGTACCGGGTGTAGAGAAGTCTCTCTCCATTTGTCATCGAGTGGTATCCCGGAGGGTTCAGGAGGCAACAGGGGATCCTCCGCCAGGTAGTAGAGGTGCACAGACTCTGAGGTAACCACAGCTTTGGAGCATCCTTGGACATGCACACCGGTTAAAGAGAAAGAAGCATCTGATGCCGGGTGCAGGAAGTTCTCCTGTGTGGAGTCTGGATGGGCAGAAGTCTCTTCGGCCAGGAGAACTGGTGCACTACCCACGCACATTACCCATTGGGGTTTCTCCGGGATACAGGGAGATGAAGCTTCAGTAGGGACTTCAAGGTTGGGGTCAGGAGGTCTCAGGGAGGACAGACCCTGGCGTGACGGCTTGCCTCTAAGTCTAGCACGTCTGGACTGCCTCTTGAGGTTGAGAGAAGTATTCCGGAAAGCGTAGTCACCCTGTGAGGATTCTGGGTGGGCAGTAGTCTCATTGGGCTGGAGGACTATTGCGCTACCCACACACATTACCCGTCGGGGCTGCTCCGGGATATTGGGAAGTGAAGCTTCAGCAGGGGCTTCAGAGTTAGGGTCCTCGAAGACCATACGAAAGGCCACCAGGAAGGCCTGCAGGTCAAGGATGACAGGATCCCATGCTTCCCATAGGGGGGTGACCCATTTCAAGGCATCACCCGCTAGGTAGTCAATCATAAAGGCCACTTTAGCCCAATCGGAAGGAAAATAGAGAGGGTAGGCCTTAAAGTGTAGCATGCATTGCTCCACAAATGCACGACACTGTCTTGGATCCCCATAGTAACGTGGCGGATCCGCAGGAACGAGGGCTGATAGATCCATCTGGACGGGTGCGTAACTCGCCTGGAACTCAGCTAAAGGGGGGGGAAAAATTTATTTATTTTATTTTAATGCATGTATTCGCTGGAAAAACTTCTCAAAGAGCGAAGGCCGTGGGGCTCAACGGGAACCATGGCCTGAGCATGCTGTTATGCACACGCCCGGGCTAAGCGGCGTGTGCGTGTGATTGGTAGTGATTCCACTGGACCGTGCCGGAGAGTGAATGCCTGGAGGGGCGTGACTAGGTATTCACCCGATCCGACCAGGGTCGCACGACGGCATACGACGCCAGTGCACCAAGGAGGAACCGAGCAGAGGGACCAGGTGCTACTCCAGGACAGACCCCGGACACGGCTGTTGACCCACACAGGGGAATACAGGAACAGGCTGGTAGGCTGGCACACAGACTGGTGGGTATAGACAGGCACGACTGGTATGCTGGCAGGCGGGTATGCAGGCAGGGGGGTAAAGACAAGCACAGCTAGAGTGCAGACAGGGAGGCACTAGCAGGTAGGAACACAGGCGGGATAGGACCCAGTACACACCGGGACTCAGGAACAATACAGGCAGAGGGTTACAGGCAAGCACAGCTAGAGTGCAGACAAGGCTGAGCAGGGAGGACAGGGCTCTGTTCACACGGAACAGACAGGAAGGGAAAGACAGAGCCAGATACTCATACAGTACTTGCAGAGACAACAAGCAGGAGTTAGGTACGAGTTCAGACTCTGCAGAAAAAGGAAGGGAACGGACATAGAGGCAAAACAGGTAAAGGACAGGAGAGAGTTCAGACTGGAACTGAGTGTACGGAGGAGACCGACACTGCAGAGGGATACAGGAGCGGGTCTGGGAATACGGCCCCCAGAGAGGCGGAACGAACAGGCAAGGAGCGTGTTCAGACAGGACAGACCAGACACAGGAGCGGGTCTAGGAAATCGGCCACTAGAAGGCGGAACGAACAGGCAAGGAGCGAGTTCAGACAGGTCAGACAAGATACAGGAACGGGTCTAGGAAATCGGCCCCTAGAAGGCAGGAGGAACAGGCTAGGAGCGTGTTCAGACAGGACAGACAAGAGAACACAGAAAGGACTCAGTTCAGACACGGGAACTGATACAAAAAGCAGGAGACATACAGGACTCAGTTCAGACACGGGAACTGATACAACAAAGCAGGAGACATACAGGACTCAGTTCAGACACGGGAGCTGATACCGCAAAGCAGGAGACATACAGGACACAGTTCAGACACGGGAGCTGATACCGCAAAGCAGGAGACATACAGGACTCAGTTCAGACACGGGAACTGATACAAAAAGCAGGAGACAAGAGACGGGACCTGGCACCTTCAGAGTGCAAGCACACACTGAAGGAAACACTATGCTCAGGCAGGGATAGAAGGGAGCTGCTGAGCTATATACCAAGTGACAGACAGCAATAGGCTGAGGACGCACAAGGGGTGTGACCCACAGCAGGTACAAAAGGCAGGAAGTGATCGGGCGCCGCCCTTAAGCAGCAGAAACAGAAACAAACAGACAGCATGGAGGGAAGCCAGAGAGACATTCTGGACAGGAGATCAAGTGCGCCCTCTTGCACAGTGGGAGATGGACCACCATGCAAGGACGCCACCAGGTATGTTACACCTAGGTGGTCTGGAGTTGGGACCCGGTCCTATTTGTCTACCCTTTTATATGCATTACTTCAACTTTGATATACAGTAAGGTTTTTAATATAGGCAGTATAGGTACCGTCCCAATTTAGGGTCACCTTGCCGCTGGTGGGACGGCTTGTATACTTTTTTTGATCAAAAATAGTTCACTAAGTACCCTATATTTATTATGCAATTTTGCTTTACATTTATATATAATTATGGTAGGGTATGAGATATATTTTTGTCTTGCTTCTTTTTTGCTAGTGTGAACATGCCTCTGTTTCTTGTATGTCTGCCATCTTAGACCTCAGTTCACATTGTCTGGTTTTTTGACTTGTTTGCATTCTGTGCAATTTAAGGGTGTGGCATGCCCTTTGTTGAGCTGATTGGTATATATGTAGCTTACCACGGGCCTAGGTGGTCTGGAGTTGGGACCCGGTCCTATTTGTCTACCCTTTTATATGCATTACTTCAACTTTGATATACAGTAAGGTTTTTAATATAGGCAGTATAGGTACCGTCCCAATTTAGGGTCACCTTGCCGCTGGTGGGACGGCTTGTATACTTTTTTTGATCAAAAATAGTTCACTAAGTACCCTATATTTATTATGCAATTTTGCTTTACATTTATATATAATTATGGTAGGGTATGAGATATATTTTTGTCTTGCTTCTTTTTTGCTAGTGTGAACATGCCTCTGTTTCTTGTATGTCTGCCATCTTAGACCTCAGTTCACATTGTCTGGTTTTTTGACTTGTTTGCATTCTGTGCAATTTAAGGGTGTGGCATGCCCTTTGTTGAGCTGATTGGTATATATGTAGCTTACCACGGGCCTAGGTGGTCTGGAGTTGGGACCCGGTCCTATTTGTCTACCCTTTTATATGCATTACTTCAACTTTGATATACAGTAAGGTTTTTAATATAGGCAGTATAGGTACCGTCCCAATTTAGGGTCACCTTGCCGCTGGTGGGACGGCTTGTATACTTTTTTTGATCAAAAATAGTTCACTAAGTACCCTATATTTATTATGCAATTTTGCTTTACATTTATATATAATTATGGTAGGGTATGAGATATATTTTTGTCTTGCTTCTTTTTTGCTAGTGTGAACATGCCTCTGTTTCTTGTATGTCTGCCATTTTAGACCTCAGTTCACATTGTCTGGTTTTTTGACTTGTTTGCATTCTGTACAATTTAAGGGTGTGGCATGCCCTTTGTTGAGCTGATTGGTATATATGTAGCTTACCACGGGCCTAGGTGGTCTGGAGTTGGGACCCGGTCCTATTTGTCTACCCTTTTATATGCATTACTTCAACTTTGATATACAGTAAGGTTTTTAATATAGGCAGTATAGGTACCGTCCCAATTTAGGGTCACCTTGCCGCTGGTGGGACGGCTTGTATACTTTTTTTGATCAAAAATAGTTCACTAAGTACCCTATATTTATTATGCAATTTTGCTTTACATTTATATATAATTATGGTAGGGTATGAGATATATTTTTGTCTTGCTTCTTTTTTGCTAGTGTGAACATGCCTCTGTTTCTTGTATGTCTGCCATCTTAGACCTCAGTTCACATTGTCTGGTTTTTTGACTTGTTTGCATTCTGTGCAATTTAAGGGTGTGGCATGCCCTTTGTTGAGCTGATTGGTATATATGTAGCTTACCACGGGCCTAGGTGGTCTGGAGTTGGGACCCGGTCCTATTTGTCTACCCTTTTATATGCATTACTTCAACTTTGATATACAGTAAGGTTTTTAATATAGGCAGTATAGGTACCGTCCCAATTTAGGGTCACCTTGCCGCTGGTGGGACGGCTTGTATACTTTTTTTGATCAAAAATAGTTCACTAAGTACCCTATATTTATTATGCAATTTTGCTTTACATTTATATATAATTATGGTAGGGTATGAGATATATTTTTGTCTTGCTTCTTTTTTGCTAGTGTGAACATGCCTCTGTTTCTTGTATGTCTGCCATCTTAGACCTCAGTTCACATTGTCTGGTTTTTTGACTTGTTTGCATTCTGTGCAATTTAAGGGTGTGGCATGCCCTTTGTTGAGCTGATTGGTATATATGTAGCTTACCACGGGCCTAGGTGGTCTGGAGTTGGGACCCGGTCCTATTTGTCTACCCTTTTATATGCATTACTTCAACTTTGATATACAGTAAGGTTTTTAATATAGGCAGTATAGGTACCGTCCCAATTTAGGGTCACCTTGCCGCTGGTGGGACGGCTTGTATACTTTTTTTGATCAAAAATAGTTCACTAAGTACCCTATATTTATTATGCAATTTTGCTTTACATTTATATATAATTATGGTAGGGTATGAGATATATTTTTGTCTTGCTTCTTTTTTGCTAGTGTGAACATGCCTCTGTTTCTTGTATGTCTGCCATCTTAGACCTCAGTTCACATTGTCTGGTTTTTTGACTTGTTTGCATTCTGTGCAATTTAAGGGTGTGGCATGCCCTTTGTTGAGCTGATTGGTATATATGTAGCTTACCACGGGCCTAGGTGGTCTGGAGTTGGGACCCGGTCCTATTTGTCTACCCTTTTATATGCATTACTTCAACTTTGATATACAGTAAGGTTTTTAATATAGGCAGTATAGGTACCGTCCCAATTTAGGGTCACCTTGCCGCTGGTGGGACGGCTTGTATACTTTTTTTGATCAAAAATAGTTCACTAAGTACCCTATATTTATTATGCAATTTTGCTTTACATTTATATATAATTATGGTAGGGTATGAGATATATTTTTGTCTTGCTTCTTTTTTGCTAGTGTGAACATGCCTCTGTTTCTTGTATGTCTGCCATCTTAGACCTCAGTTCACATTGTCTGGTTTTTTGACTTGTTTGCATTCTGTGCAATTTAAGGGTGTGGCATGCCCTTTGTTGAGCTGATTGGTATATATGTAGCTTACCACGGGCCTAGGTGGTCTGGAGTTGGGACCCGATCCTATTTGTCTACCCTTTTATATGCATTACTTCAACTTTGATATACAGTAAGGTTTTTAATATAGGCAGTATAGGTACCGTCCCAATTTAGGGTCACCTTGCCGCTGGTGGGACGGCTTGTATACTTTTTTTGATCAAAAATAGTTCACTAAGTACCCTATATTTATTATGCAATTTTGCTTTACATTTATATATAATTATGGTAGGGTATGAGATATATTTTTGTCTTGCTTCTTTTTTGCTAGTGTGAACATGCCTCTGTTTCTTGTATGTCTGCCATCTTAGACCTCAGTTCACATTGTCTGGTTTTTTGACTTGTTTGCATTCTGTGCAATTTAAGGGTGTGGCATGCCCTTTGTTGAGCTGATTGGTATATATGTAGCTTACCACGGGCCTAGGTGGTCTGGAGTTGGGACCCGGTCCTATTTGTCTACCCTTTTATATGCATTACTTCAACTTTGATATACAGTAAGGTTTTTAATATAGGCAGTATAGGTACCGTCCCAATTTAGGGTCACCTTGCCGCTGGTGGGACGGCTTGTATACTTTTTTTGATCAAAAATAGTTCACTAAGTACCCTATATTTATTATGCAATTTTGCTTTACATTTATATATAATTATGGTAGGGTATGAGATATATTTTTGTCTTGCTTCTTTTTTGCTAGTGTGAACATGCCTCTGTTTCTTGTATGTCTGCCATCTTAGACCTCAGTTCACATTGTCTGGTTTTTTGACTTGTTTGCATTCTGTGCAATTTAAGGGTGTGGCATGCCCTTTGTTGAGCTGATTGGTATATATGTAGCTTACCACGGGCCTAGGTGGTCTGGAGTTGGGACCCGATCCTATTTGTCTACCCTTTTATATGCATTACTTCAACTTTGATATACAGTAAGGTTTTTAATATAGGCAGTATAGGTACCGTCCCAATTTAGGGTCACCTTGCCGCTGGTGGGACGGCTTGTATACTTTTTTTGATCAAAAATAGTTCACTAAGTACCCTATATTTATTATGCAATTTTGCTTTACATTTATATATAATTATGGTAGGGTATGAGATATATTTTTGTCTTGCTTCTTTTTTGCTAGTGTGAATGACGCGCCCCTGGGCCTGTGTCGCGCTGCGTTGCGCACGCGGGAGCCTACCCGGAGCCGGATCAGTGGAGGGTTGTAGTCTCGTGGCGGTGACCCGGTCCGTGCCCAGGGAGTCAAACTAGACGGCAGTCTATTAGTAGTAAATAGTTGATGACTACGCCACCCGTTGAGTGCAGCCAGGAAGCTGCTGCTGCAGGGCAGACCGCTGAGGCCGGTGGTAGGATTGTGCAGCGTGATAGTATAACCCCCAACGGGAGGGGTATGGCCTCAGGGCAGCCGACGTGGATGATGGGGGTAGCAGGAACCACTCAGAGACGGTACGGTGTAGTTCAGGGTCTTTACTGGTAACAACGACAGACCCTCCCGGAGTACTTGCTAGCAAACGGGGCCTGGTCAGTCTTTGAGCAGATGGGATCTCCCCTGGCCAGGCGTGGTTGTAGGCCTCCCAAACTGACTGTACTCTTCTGGCTACCTTGCTAGAAGCTGATGTAAGTAGCCCACGTCCCTGAGTGTACCGTGTGGTGCTCACCCGTATGGCCGGTGACTCGGGGCCTTCTAATGGCTTCCGCTCCACGATGGCGGTGCTGGTCCCACGCGTGTGACCGTGCCTTCGGGCTTCTGGGCCAGAGGATATGAAATCCCCTGCCTGCCGGATTCTGCTGCTGGGTAGGAGTTAGTCCCCACAGCCTCGGACTCCGGGTCCGGTAAAGAATCTTCTTAGTCAGGGCGAGCTCTGCAGCTGCCAGCCCCTGACTCCTTGTAACTCTGCTGTTTCCTATGCTGCTTCTTGTCTCCACTCTCCTTGTCTGACTCACCCTGCCTCAGCCCCGGGTTTATACAGGGGAAGTTCTTCCCCTCCCAAGACTGGGCAGGAGGTGTGGCATGCACAGGATCCCTGACCAAAGGACCTCCCACCTGCTCTCAGACATAACATTACATTACTGTGGAAAACCAGACCCCTGGGGTGCCACAGCGTGTCCGCAACCGGATGCAGTCTTTGAAGAAAAGCAAAGGTGTCCATTTCACCAACACAGGCAGACGTAACCAGGTAGGGGTCTGTCCTACCCCGAGTCCTTAACAGTCTCTAGTCCATCCTGGGTTACGCTCCAACTATATACAAGGATTCCCGGTAAATCCACCAAGGTTTCCTAAAAACAACTGGAAACACAAAATTATACACAAGCAACAATACACAGATAAACATAAATAAAACTATTTTTACACTTCAAATTCTCCAGCGTGCGGGTAACTGGCCTCTAGTGGCCCTAGTGGACCTACGGAGCTGACTGTCTGGCCCTGAACTACAGGGTGTAGGAGCTGTCAAGGGTAAACTGGGAAGCTGTCTACCGGCTCTTTGTCTCACTAGGGGTACGGCAGGCTCACTATAAGCAGAGGGTTGATTCTCCTGTTCTACTCGTGTGGAGTCTTCTGCCTCCTGGACCGGCTGTTCTTCCAGCTCTACCCGTTGCTCCGTAGGTTCTTGGGATGATGGTTGGAGGAAGGTGAGTACGGGTACCACAACTGCACCATTGACTTGAGTCCAAGACCGAGGGAAGTCCCCGAGCACGGTACTAACCATATCTTCCCTTTCTCCCACGGGTCGATGGTCTTCTTGTTCCTCTTCAGGGTTCCTCAGTTGTTCGGGACACTTCTTCAGGTGGTCCCGGGATACAATGGCTGTGGTTTCCCCTCCGTCTTTACTGATGGTACAGACCTTCGGGTTCTCGTGGCTTGAGGGCAGTACGGTGTACGGGTCCTTCTCCCACTGGTCATCCAACTTGTGGAGCCGTCTTTTCCTCTTCAAGACCTGCTCTCCGGGTACCAGGGGAACAGCGGGAGCATACTGGTTGTAAGTCTTCTCTTGTCTTTCCCTAGCCTGACAGAGACTTCGCTCCACGCTCTCTTGTACTCTCCGGTACTGCTGCTGCCTCTCTGTGTCCCAGTCTGTTTCTGGTGAAGTGTCCTCAGGTGTCAGGACTCCCATTTCCAGGTCAACAGGTAACTTACCAGGTCTCGCCCTCATTAGGTAAGCCGGGGTACAGTTGGTGGAACCTACCGGGATGTGGTTGTATAGGTCCACCAGATCGGGCAACTTCTCAGGCCACAGACTGCGTTCTTCCAGGGGCAATGTTTTTAGAAGATCCATTACCACCTGGTTCATTTTTTCACAAAGTCCATTAGTTTGCGGATGGTAGGGTGTCGTCCTTATCTTCCGGCAGCCATACAGATTGCAGAATTCCTGGAAGACCTCCGCTTCAAAGGCAGGTCCCTGGTCCGTCAGCACTTGGTCCGGGTACCCGTGTGGACGGCAGAAGTGCTGCTGGAAGGCTCTAGCTGCTGTTTGAGCCGTTAAGTCCTTGACGGGGACGACAACCAAGAACCGGGAGTAATGATCCACGATGGTTAACGCGTAGACGTAGCCACTTCTGCTTGGGGTCAGTTTTACATGATCCAAGGCTACCAGTTCCAACGGTTGCCGGGTGACGATGGACTGCAGGGGAGTCTTCTGGCTGACCCGGTCCTTCCTTCTCAGATTGCACGGGCCACAGTCTCTGCACCACTTCTCGATGGTTCCCCTCATGCCTACCCAGTGGAACCGCTCGCGCAGCAGGAACTCCAGCTTTTTCCACCCGAAGTGTCCAGCTCCGTCGTGGTATGCCTCCATCACCATGGCTGCGTCTCTTCGTGGCACCACTACTTGCCAGAGTAGTTCATGCGTCCGGGAGTTGACCATTCTGCGGCACAACTTCCCCTTGTAAAGGAATACTCGACTCTTTTCCGCCCATAGTTGTTTGGCTTCCTCCGGAGCGTCTGGTTCAAGGCGAGCCTCCGGCCGAGTCAGCATCTCCTTCACCAGTCGGACGGCAGGGTCGCTGTCTTGCGTTTCCGCCCAGTTGTAGTGGGGTAAGGGGTTCAACGTAGCAGCCTGCTTACCCCTTACCCGGTGGGAATACTGGATAGTCCCATGACGGTGGAACGCAGGGAGTTCAACTTCTTCCAGTCCCTCCGGATCTTCTCCTTCGTCCGGCAGGTTGGGCATCCTGGACAGGGCATCCGCGTTAGTATTGGAGCGTCCTGCCCGGTATTTGATTGTGAACTCGTAGTTGGACAGACGGGCCATCCACCTCTGCTCCAGGGCACCGAGTCTTGCCGTGTCCAGGTGTGTCAACGGGTTGTTATCCGTGTATACGGTGAACCGGGAAGAAGCGAGGTAATGCCTAAAGCGCTCGGTGACTGCCCATACCACGGCCAGGAACTCTAGCTTAAATGAGCTGTAATTCTCGGGGTTCCTTTCGGTGGGTCGCAGTTTTCGGCTGGCATAGGAGATTACTCCTTCTCTCCCCTGCTGAATCTGGGACAGTACGGCTCCTAGCCCGATGTTACTGGCGTCGGTGTAGAGGATGAAGGGCTGGCTATAGTCCGGTTACGCCAAGATTTCATCCCCCGTGAGGGCCATCTTCAGCTGGCGGAAGGACTCTTCTTCTAGCTCTTCCCATTTGAAGGGCGGCTTCTGGTTCTTGGCCTTTCGGGACTGGCCTATCAGGAGGTCCTGCATAGGCGCTGCCTTTTTGGTGAAGCCGGGAATAAACCTTCGGTAGTAGCCTACCAACCCTAGGAACTGCCGCACTTCTTTTACGCTGGAGGGGCTTGGCCATCCCTTAATTGCGGTGATCTTATCGGGGTCGGGAGCCACTCCGTCAGCGCTCACCACGTGTCCCAGGTATTGAACCTTTGGTTTCAGGAGGTGACACTTGGAGGGTTTCACCTTTAGGCCGTAACTCGCCAGAGCTTCGAACACCTCCGCCAGGTGTTTCAGGTGGTCCTCATAAGTTTCGGAGTATACGATGACATCGTCCAGGTACAACAGGACCGTCTCGAAGTTTCTGTGGCCCAGACAGCACTCCATTAATCGTTGGAAGGTTCCTGGGGCGTTGCAGAGTCCGAACGGCATGCAGGTGAACTCGCTAAGTCCCATCGGGGTGGTGAATGCGGTCTTCTCCCGGTCCGCCTCTGCTACAGGAACCTGCCAGTACCCGCTAGTGAGATCCAAGGTAGAGAAGAAGTTAGCAGATCTTAAAGCAGCCAATGACTCCTCTATCCTTGGTAAGGGGTACGCATCCTTGTGTGTGATACGGTTGATTTTCCGGTAATCTACACACATCCTCATGGTGTTGTCTTTCTTTTTGACTAAAACTAGTGGGGCTGCCCAGGGGCTACAGCTATCCCGGATTACCCCAGCCTCCTTCATGTCTCTAAGCATCCCCTTGGCGTGTTGGTAATGTGCAGGGGGTACGGGTCGATACCTCTCTTTTATGGGAGGATGATCTCCCGTGGGGATGCGGTGTTCTACCCCCTTGACTCGCCCGAAGTCTAACGGGTGTTTACTAAACACTCTCTCATACTCTTGAACCACCCGATAGACTCCTTGTTTCTGATGTGAGGGAGTGGAATCAGTACCCAAATGTAGTTGCTGACACCAGTCCTCCATGTCTTTCTTAGAGCCGTTACCTTCCTCCGGGTGAGATGGAGGCAAGGGTTCCACAGATTGTATAGAATTTTGATTAGTGGTATATAATTTGGCTAGCGTGGCATACCGGGGCAGGTACACTTCCCTCTCCCCGATATTTATTATGCGAATGGGCACCCTCCCATGGCGTACATTGACCACCCCCCGTGCTGTCAAAATGGTGGGCCTACTGTCTGAGTAAACTGGTTCTACCATTGCCTGGTAATCTCTACCTCTCAGACCAATAGCTGCCCGGCACCAAATCATCATTTCACTTTTTGGGGGCATGGCAATAGGAAAAGGGTCACACATTCTTACGCTACCAATCTCACCGCCGGAGAGTTCCACTTGTTGCCGTTGCATCAGTGCCCGGATCTCTTTCTGGAGCACCCGCTGCTCGCCGGAGCTGGCGTTCTTGGCAACCTGCTGTAAAAGGAAAATCACCTCTGCAAGACAATTTTCAATTACGTTAGTTCCTAGAGTTATTTTTGGGTGACTCTCATGTTTATCAATATCTACAATGATCAGTCCCTGTGCGGCCAGTTCGACTCTACCGATTTTGAGGGTCACCTCTTTAAATCCGATCTGTGGCACGGGCTGGCCATTGCTGGCGATGATACTCAAGTCGTCGTCAGGGTAGCGGGTAATATCCGAGTCATTCCAGTACTGCTTGAAGAGCACGTACGGGATGGTGGTGACCTGTGACCCGGTGTCCAGTAGGGCACTCATGGGAATGCCATCCAGTACCACAGGCAAGACTGGACGTCCTCCCACATATCTGTCGCGCCAGTTCGATGGGCCTGGTGATCTTTTTCCTGGGGGTTGGCCCTCTACCCCAGGTTGTGCCCGTTTAAAGAACAGTACCTTTCCATATGTCCGGGTTGATTGCAGCGGCGGCAGATGGGTCGTCCGTCCTCGCTGTATCGGTCACTGGGTCTTCCTCTGGCCGGTGGGGTCCTCCTTGGTCGACGCCACGGGATGTCCTCCGGTCCGGATGCCAGCTGGATCTTCCCTGGGGTGGAAACCTGTAAAGACTGCACAGTTCGGGTTAGCGCAGCAACGCTCTTAGCTAGCTCTTGGACCTGATGGTGTAGGTCTGGAGCCGGGTCATTGTCCAAAGCCTGCGCATCAGCTCCCACAGGCCCTGCCGACAAGGGCGCCGCCTCCTGGTGGTAAGTGATAGCTGGGCGCCTGTGGGTAACAACGCCACCCGGTGCTGGTTCTCGGAGCACCCGGATAGCTCTATCCTTGAACTGTGCAAAGTCCAGATGGGGATCCTGTAAGGCCATTGCCCGCAACTGGGTTCGGTGGGCATTGCAATATAAACCCTCTATAAATTGTTCAGTCAATAGCCTGTCCTCGTTTCCCACCCCATCAGGGTCGGTCTGCTTTATGGCCCTCAGGGCCTCTTGTAGGTTTAGTGCATAGTCCCTTATACTCTCATGCGCTCGCTGCTTGCACCCGTAGAATCTAAGCTTAATCTCGGCTGAGGTGCGGGTATCAAAGGTGTCCTTCAGCCGGGTTAGTATCCCTGCGACAGTCTTCCTCCCAGGTGGCCAGGATTTTACTTCCCTTTTGGCTGCCCCGGTTAGTTGGGCCACCAGGATGCTCACTTTTTGCTCTTCTGTGAGGGGGTACACCTGGAAGAGGCTATCCAGCTTTTCTCTAAAGTCATGCAGGGTATGTGACTCCCCTGAGTACTGGGGTAGCCAAGCTGCTCCCGGGATATAGGACATGGTGAAGGGCATAACTGCAGCAGCGGTAGCGCTGGCGGGGGTTGAGGCAGTGAAGCTCTCCTCCGTATCCGACATCTTCCTCCCCCCTAGTGGACCGTGGCCTACCTTGCGATGATCCTCTTCCGTAGGCCGCGGCTCCGCAGTGGATCGTCAGGGTTGAGGACCTTCCGTCGCGCTCCTGTGACGTCGGCGTCTGCTGGGCTCCTTCCAGGACCTTACGCAACGTCCGGACGTGAGGCGGGGCTTCAGTTCTCGTGCGCTTTCGGAGTCCACGCCCCTCTTCTTCCCGCGCGGCGTCCTCAAGATGGCGTCCAATGGCGGGAAAACTCCACGGATGGCGGGAAGAAGGTCGAAGATGGCGCCGGATGGCGGGAAAACTTCGCAGATGGCGGGAAGAAGGTAGAAGATGGCGCCGGATGGCGGGAAACCTTCACCACTGGTAAGTTTGAACAGTCTTTGCTTTTCAGGCACGCAGTACCCGGTGGTTGCGGGCACGAAATCCTGCCGACTACGCCAAAGTTGACGCGCCCCTGGGCCTGTGTCGCGCTGCGTTGCGCACGCGGGAGCCTACCCGGAGCCGGATCAGTGGAGGGTTGTAGTCTCGTGGCGGTGACCCGGTCCGTGCCCAGGGAGTCAAACTAGACGGCAGTCTATTAGTAGTAAATAGTTGATGACTACGCCACCCGTTGAGTGCAGCCAGGAAGCTGCTGCTGCAGGGCAGACCGCTGAGGCCGGTGGTAGGATTGTGCAGCGTGATAGTATAACCCCCAACGGGAGGGGTATGGCCTCAGGGCAGCCGACGTGGATGATGGGGGTAGCAGGAACCACTCAGAGACGGTACGGTGTAGTTCAGGGTCTTTACTGGTAACAACGACAGACCCTCCCGGAGTACTTGCTAGCAAACGGGGCCTGGTCAGTCTTTGAGCAGATGGGATCTCCCCTGGCCAGGCGTAGTTGTAGGCCTCCCAAACTGACTGTACTCTTCTGGCTACCTTGCTAGAAGCTGATGTAAGTAGCCCACGTCCCTGAGTGTACCGTGTGGTGCTCACCCGTATGGCCGGTGACTCGGGGCCTTCTAATGGCTTCCGCTCACGATGGCGGTGCTGGTCCCACGCGTGTGACCGTGCCTTCGGGCTTCTGGGCCAGAGGATCTGAAATCCCCTGCCTGCCGGATTCTGCTGCTGGGTAGGAGTTAGTCCCCACAGCCTCGGACTCCGGGTCCGGTAAAGAATCTTCTTAGTCAGGGCGAGCTCTGCAGCTGCCAGCCCCTGACTCCTTGTAACTCTGCTGTTTCCTATTCTGCTTCTTGTCTCCACTCTCCTTGTCTGACTCACCCTGCCTCAGCCCCGGGTTTATACAGGGGAAGTTCTTCCCCTCCCAAGACTGGGCAGGAGGTGTGGCATGCACAGGATCCCTGACCAAAGGACCTCCCACCTGCTCTCAGACATAACATTACATTACTGTGGAAAACCAGACCCCTGGGGTGCCACATGAACATGCCTCTGTTTCTTGTATGTCTGCCATCTTAGACCTCAGTTCACATTGTCTGGTTTTTTGACTTGTTTGCATTCTGTGCAATTTAAGGGTGTGGCATGCCCTTTGTTGAGCTGATTGGTATATATGTAGCTTACCACGGGCCTAGGTGGTCTGGAGTTGGGACCCGGTCCTATTTGTCTACCCTTTTATATGCATTACTTCAACTTTGATATACAGTAAGGTTTTTAATATAGGCAGTATAGGTACCGTCCCAATTTAGGGTCACCTTGCCGCTGGTGGGACGGCTTGTATACTTTTTTTGATCAAAAATAGTTCACTAAGTACCCTATATTTATTATGCAATTTTGCTTTACATTTATATATAATTATGGTAGGGTATGAGATATATTTTTGTCTTGCTTCTTTTTTGCTAGTGTGAACATGCCTCTGTTTCTTGTATGTCTGCCATCTTAGACCTCAGTTCACATTGTCTGGTTTTTTGACTTGTTTGCATTCTGTGCAATTTAAGGGTGTGGCATGCCCTTTGTTGAGCTGATTGGTATATATGTAGCTTACCACGGGAGTAGGTGGTCTGGAGTTGGGACCCGGTCCTATTTGTCTACCCTTTTATATGCATTACTTCAACTTTGATATACAGTAAGGTTTTTAATATAGGCAGTATAGGTACCGTCCCAATTTAGGGTCACCTTGCCGCTGGTGGGACGGCTTGTATACTTTTTTTGATCAAAAATAGTTCACTAAGTACCCTATATTTATTATGCAATTTTGCTTTACATTTATATATAATTATGGTAGGGTATGAGATATATTTTTGTCTTGCTTCTTTTTTGCTAGTGTGAACATGCCTCTGTTTCTTGTATGTCTGCCATCTTAGACCTCAGTTCACATTGTCTGGTTTTTTGACTTGTTTGCATTCTGTGCAATTTAAGGGTGTGGCATGCCCTTTGTTGAGCTGATTGGTATATATGTAGCTTACCACGGGCCTAGGTGGTCTGGAGTTGGGACCCGGTCCTATTTGTCTACCCTTTTATATGCATTACTTCAACTTTGATATACAGTAAGGTTTTTAATATAGGCAGTATAGGTACCGTCCCAATTTAGGGTCACCTTGCCGCTGGTGGGACGGCTTGTATACTTTTTTTGATCAAAAATAGTTCACTAAGTACCCTATATTTATTATGCAATTTTGCTTTACATTTATATATAATTATGGTAGGGTATGAGATATATTTTTGTCTTGCTTCTTTTTTGCTAGTGTGAACATGCCTCTGTTTCTTGTATGTCTGCCATCTTAGACCTCAGTTCACATTGTCTGGTTTTTTGACTTGTTTGCATTCTGTGCAATTTAAGGGTGTGGCATGCCCTTTGTTGAGCTGATTGGTATATATGTAGCTTACCACGGGCCTAGGTGGTCTGGAGTTGGGACCCGGTCCTATTTGTCTACCCTTTTATATGCATTACTTCAACTTTGATATACAGTAAGGTTTTTAATATAGGCAGTATAGGTACCGTCCCAATTTAGGGTCACCTTGCCGCTGGTGGGACGGCTTGTATACTTTTTTTGATCAAAAATAGTTCACTAAGTACCCTATATTTATTATGCAATTTTGCTTTACATTTATATATAATTATGGTAGGGTATGAGATATATTTTTGTCTTGCTTCTTTTTTGCTAGTGTGAACATGCCTCTGTTTCTTGTATGTCTGCCATCTTAGACCTCAGTTCACATTGTCTGTTTTTTTGACTTGTTTGCATTCTGTGCAATTTAAGGGTGTGGCATGCCCTTTGTTGAGCTGATTGGTATATATGTAGCTTACCACGGGACTAGGTGGTCTGGAGTTGGGACCCGGTCCTATTTGTCTACCCTTTTATATGCATTACTTCAACTTTGATATACAGTAAGGTTTTTAATATAGGCAGTATAGGTACCGTCCCAATTTAGGGTCACCTTGCCGCTGGTGGGACGGCTTGTATACTTTTTTGATCAAAAATAGTTCACTAAGTACCCTATATTTATTATGCAATTTTGCTTTACATTTATATATAATTATGGTAGGGTATGAGATATATTTTTGTCTTGCTTCTTTTTTGCTAGTGTGAACATGCCTCTGTTTCTTGTATGTCTGCCATCTTAGACCTCAGTTCACATTGTCTGGTTTTTTGACTTGTTTGCATTCTGTGCAATTTAAGGGTGTGGCATGCCCTTTGTTGAGCTGATTGGTATATATGTAGCTTACCACGGGCCTAGGTGGTCTGGAGTTGGGACCCGGTCCTATTTGTCTACCCTTTTATATGCATTACTTCAACTTTGATATACAGTAAGGTTTTTAATATAGGCAGTATAGGTACCGTCCCAATTTAGGGTCACCATGCCGCTGGTGGGACGGCTTGTATACTTTTTTTGATCAAAAATAGTTCACTAAGTACCCTATATTTATTATGCAATTTTGCTTTACATTTATATATAATTATGGTAGGGTATGAGATATATTTTTGTCTTGCTTCTTTTATTCCTATATCCCAGGGGCAGCCTGGCTACCCCAGTACTCAGGGGAGTCACATACCCTGCAGGACTTTAGAGAAAAACTGGATAGCCTCTTCCAGGTGTACCCCCTCACAGAAGAGCAAAAAGTAAGCATCCTGGTGGCCCAATTAACCGGGGCAGCCCAAAGGGAGGTAAAGTCCTGGCCACCTGGGGGGAGGACTGTCGCAGGGATACTAACCCGGCTGAGGGACACCTTTGATACCCGCACCTCAGCCGAGATCAAGCTCAGATTCTACGGGTGCAAACAGCGGGCACATGAGAGTATAAGGGACTATGCATTAAACCTACAAGAAGCCCTGAGAGCCATTAAGCAGACCGACCCTGACGGCGTGGGAGACGAGGACAGGCTGTTAACTGAACAATTTATAGAGGGTTTATATTGCAATGCCCACCGAACCCAGTTGCGGGCAATGGCCTTACAGGACCCTCATCTGGGATTTGCACAGTTCAAGGACAGAGCCATCCGGGTGCTCCGAGAACCGGCACCAGGTGGCGTTGTGACCCACAGACGCCCCACTACCACTTACCACCAGGAGGCGGCGCCCTTGTCGGCAGGGCCTGTGGGAGCTGATGCGCAGGCTTTGAACAATGACTCGGCTCCAGACCTGCACCATCAGGTCCAAGAGCTAGCTAAAAGCGTTGCTGCGCTAACCCGAACTGTGCAGTCTTTACAGGTTTCCACTCCAGGGAAGCTCCAGCTGGCATCCGGACCGGAGGACATCCCGTGGCGTCGACCAAGGAGGACCCCACCGGCCAGAGGAAGACCCAGCGACCGATACAACGAGGACGGACGACCCATCTGCCGCCGCTGTAATCAACCCGGACATATGGCAAGGTACTGTCCTTTAAACTGGCACAACCTAGGGTAGAGGGCCAACCCCTAGGAAAAAGATCATCAGGCCCATCGAACTGGCGCGACAAATATGTGGGAGGACGTCCAGTCTTGCCTGTGGTACTGGATGGCATTCCTATGAGTGCCCTACTGGACACCGGGTCACAGGTCACCACCATCCCGTACGTGCTCTTCAAGCAGTACTGGAATGACTCGGATATTACCCGCTACCCTGACGACGACTTGATTATCATCGCCAGCAATGGTCAGCCCGAGCCACAGATCGGATTTAAAGAGGTGACCATTAAAATTGGTAGAGTTGAACTGGCAGCACAGGGACTGATCATTGTAGACATTGACAAACACGAGAGTCACCCAAAGATAACTCTAGAAACTAATGTAATTGAAAATTGTCTTGCAGAGGTGATTTTCCTTTTACAGCAGGTTGCCAAGACCGCCAGCTCCGGCGAGCAGCGAGTGCTCCAAAAAGAGATCCGGGCACTGATGCGACGGCAACAGGTGGAACTCTCCGGCGGTGAGATTGGTAGCGTGAGAATGTGTGACCCTTTCCCTATTGCCATGCCCCCAAAAAGTGAAATGATGATTTGGTGCCGGGCAGCTATTGGTCTGAGAGGTAGAGATTACCAGGCAATGGTAGAACCAGTTTACTCATGTGACACCCCAGGGGTCTGGTTGCCACAGTGATAGAGATGTTATGTCTGAGAGCAGGTGGGAGGTCCTTTGGTCAGGGATCCTGTGCATGCCACACCTCCTGCCCAGTCAGGGGAGGGGAAGAACTTCCCCTATATAAACCCGGGGCTGAAGCAGGGTTAGGAGTCAAGGAGAGTAGAGACAAGAAACAGTCATAGGAAGAAACAGCAGGAGCTCAGTGGGAGCAATACTACTACGAGTCAGGGGCTGGCAGCTGCAGAGCTCGCCCTGACTGAGAAGCTTTCTTACCGGACCCGGCGTCCGAGGCTGTGGGGACTAACTCTTACCCAGCAGCAGAAGCCGACCGGCAGGGGATTTCAGGTCCTCAGGCCCAGAAACCCGAAGGCACGGTCACACGTGTGGGACCAGCACCGCCATCGTGGAGCGGAAGCCAATAGAAGGCCCCGAGTCACCGGCCATACGGGCGAGCACCACACGGTACACTCAGGGACGTGGGCTACTTATATCCGCTTCTAGCAAGGTAGCCAGAAGAGTACAGTCAGTTTGGGAGGCCTACAACTCCGCCTGGCCAGGGGAGATCCCATCTGCTCAAGGACTGACCAGGCCCCGTTCGCTAGCAAGTACTCCGGGAGGGTCTATCGTTGTTACCAGTAAAGACCCTGAATTACACCGCACCGTCTGAGTGGTTCCTGCTACCCCCATCTTCCACGTCGGCTGCCCTGAGGCCATACCCCTCCCGTTGGGGGTTATACTATCTCGCTGCACAATTCTACACCGGCCTCAGCGGTCTGCCCTGCAGCGGCAGCTCCATAGCTGCAAATCAACGGGTGGCGTAGTCGACACTCAAATAACATCTATCAAGACTGCCACACACTGAGTCTGACTCCCTGGGCACGGACCGGGTCCCCGCCACTCGGAGACTACAACCCTCATCTGATCCGGTTCCGGGTAAGCCCCCGTGCGCGAGACGCTGCGCGACACAGCAGGCCCAGGGGCGCGTCAACTTTGGCGTAGTCGGCAGGATTTCGTGCCCGCAACCACCGGGTACTGCGTGCCTGAAAAGCAAAGACTGCACCCGGTTGCGGACACGCCGTAACCATCTTATGTGTTTTTCTTATTGTATTGTTATTGTTATACCTTGTTATGTTTTTCTAAAAATATGTTTAGTCCCGGAGTACTAAATTTCACTAGGGGGGAATGTGACACCCCAGGGGTCTGGTTGCCACAGTGATAGAGATGTTATGTCTGAGAGCAGGTGGGAGGTCCTTTGGTCAGGGATCCTGTGCATGCCACACCTCCTGCCCAGTCAGGGGAGGGGAAGAACTTCCCCTATATAAACCCGGGGCTGAAGCAGGGTTAGGAGTCAAGGAGAGTAGAGACAAGAAACAGTCATAGGAAGAAACAGCAGGAGCTCAGTGGGAGCAATACTACTACGAGTCAGGGGCTGGCAGCTGCAGAGCTCGCCCTGACTGAGAAGCTTTCTTACCGGACCCGGCGTCCGAGGCTGTGGGGACTAACTCTTACCCAGCAGCAGAAGCCGACCGGCAGGGGATTTCAGGTCCTCAGGCCCAGAAACCCGAAGGCACGGTCACACGTGTGGGACCAGCACCGCCATCGTGGAGCGGAAGCCAATAGAAGGCCCCGAGTCACCGGCCATACGGGTGAGCACCACACGGTACACTCAGGGACGTGGGCTACTTATATCCGCTTCTAGCAAGGTAGCCAGAAGAGTACAGTCAGTTTGGGAGGCCTACAACTCCGCCTGGCCAGGGGAGATCCCATCTGCTCAAGGACTGACCAGGCCCTGTTCGCTAGCAAGTACTCCGGGAGGGTCTATCGTTGTTACCAGTAAAGACCCTGAATTACACCGCACCGTCTCTGAGTGGTTCCTGCTACCCCCATCTTCCACGTCGGCTGCCCTGAGGCCATACCCCTCCCGTTGGGGGTTATACTATCACGCTGCACAATTCTACAGCGGCCTCAGCGGTCTGCCCTGCAGCGGCAGCTCCATAGCTGCAAATCAACGGGTGGCGTAGTCGACACTCAAATAACATCTATCAAGACTGCCACACACTGAGTCTGACTCCCTGGGCATGGACCGGGTCCCCGCCACTCGGAGACTACAACCCTCATCTGATCCGGTTCCGGGTAAGCCCCCGTGCGCGAGACGCTGCGCGACACAGCAGGCCCAGGGGCGCGTCACTCAGACAGTAGGCCCACCATCTTGACAGCACGGGGGGTGGTTAATGTACGCCATGGGAGGGTGCCCGTTCGCATAATCAATATCGGGAAGAGGGAAGTGTACCTGCCCCGGTATGCCACGCTAGCCAAATTATATACCATTAACCAAAATGCTATACAATCTGTGGAACCCTTGCCTCCATCTCACCCGGAGGAAGGTAACGGCTCTAAGAAAACAATGGAGGACTGGTGTCAGCAACTACATTTGGGTACTGACTCCACTCCCTCACACCAGAAACAGGGAGTCTATCGGGTGGTTCAAGAGTACGAGAGAGTGTTTAGTAAACACCCGTTAGACTTCGGGCGAGTCAAGGGGGTAGAACACCACATCCCCACGGGAGACCATCCTCCCATAAAGGAGAGGTATCGACCCGTACCCCCTGCACACTACCAACACGCCAAGGGGATGCTTAGAGACATGAAGGAGGCTGGGGTGATCAGGGATAGCTGTAGCCCCTGGGCAGCTCCACTAGTCTTAGTCAAAAAGAAAGACAACACCATGAGGATGTGTGTAGATTACCGGAAAATCAACCGTATCACACACAAGGATGCGTACCCCTTACCAAGGATAGAGGAGTCTTTGGCTGCTTTAAGATCTGCTAACATCTTCTCTACCTTGGATCTCACTAGTGGGTACTGGCAGGTTCCTGTAGCAGAGGCGGACCGGGAGAAGACCGCATTCACCACCCCGATGGGACTTAGCGAGTTTACCTGTATGCCGTTCGGACTCTGCAACGCACCGGGAACCTTCCAACGATTAATGGAGTGCTGTCTGGGCCACAGAAACTTTGAGACGGTCCTGTTGTACCTGGACGATGTCATCGTATATTCTAAGACTTATGAGGACCACCTGAAACACCTGGCGGAAGTGTTCGAAGCTCTGGCAAGCTACGGCCTAAAGGTGAAACCCTCCAAGTGTCACCTCCTGAAACCAAAGTTGCAGTACCTGGGACACGTGGTGAGCACTGACGGAGTGGCTCCCGACCCTGATAAGATCACCGCAATTAAGGAATGGCCAAGTCCCTCCAGTGTAAAGGAAGTGCGGCAGTTCCTCGGGTTGGTAGGCTACTACCGCAGGTTCATCCCCGGTTTCACCAAAAAGGCAGCTCCTATGCAAGACCTCCTGATAGGCCAGTCCCGGAAGGCCAAGAACCAGAAGCCGCCCTTCAAATGGGAGAAGTTGGAAGAAGAGTCCTTCCGCCAGCTGAAGATGGCCCTCACGGGGGATGAAATCCTGGCGTACCCGGATTACAGCCAGCCCTTTATCCTCTACACCGACGCAAGTAACATCGGGCTAGGAGCCGTGCTGTCCCAGATCCAGCAGGGGAAAGAGCGAGTAATCGCTTACGCCAGCTGAAAACTGCGACCCACCGAAAGAAACCCTGAGAATTACAGCTCATTTAAGCTAGAGTTCCTGGCAGTGGTGTGGGCAGTCACCGAACGCTTTAAGCACTACCTCGCTTCTTCCCGGTTCGTCGTGTACACGGATAACAACCCGTTGACACACCTGGACATGGCAAGACTCGGTGCCCTAGAGCAGAGATGGATGGCCCGCCTGTCCAACTACGAGTTCACCATCAAATACCGGGCAGGACGCTCCAATACCAACGCGGACGCCCTGTCCAGGATGCCAAACCTACCGGACGTAGGAGAAGATCCAGAGGGACTGGAAGAAGTCGAACTCCCCGCGTTTCACCGTCATGGGACTATCCAGTATTCCCATCGGGTAAGGAGTAAGCAAGGCGCTACGCTTAACCCCTTACCTCACTACAACTGGGCGGAAACGCAGGACAGTGACCCTGCCGTCCGGCTGGTGAAGGAGATGCTGACTCGGCCAGAGGCTTGCCTTGACCCAGACGCTCCGGAGGAAGCCAAGCAACTGTGGGCAGAAAAGAGTAGACTGTTCCTTTACAAGGGGAAGTTGTGCCGCAAAATGGTTAACTCCCGGACGCATGAACTAATCTGGCAAGTAGTGGTGCCACGAAGAGATGCAGCCATGGTGATGGAGGCATACCACGACGGGGCTGGACACTTCGGATGGAAGAAGCTGGAGTTCCTGCTGCGCGAGCGGTTCCACTGGGTAGGCATGAGGGGAACCATCGAGAGGTGGTGCAGAGACTGTGGCCCGTGCAACCTAAGAAGGAAGGACTGTGCCAGCCAGAAGACTCCCCTGCAGTCCATCGTCACCCAGCAGCCGTTGGAACTGGTAGCCTTGGATCATGTAAAACTGACCCCAAGCAGAAGTGGCTACGTCTACGCACTAACCATCGTGGATCACTACTCCCGGTTCTTGGTTGTCGTCCCCGTCAAGGACTTAACAGCTCGAACAGCAGCTAGAGCCTTCCAGCAGCATTTCTGCCGTCCACACGGGTACCCGGACCAAGTGTTGACAGACCAGGGACCTGCCTTTGAAGCGGAGGTCTTCCAAGAATTCTGCACTCTGTATGGCTGCCGGAAGATAAGGACGACACCCTATCATCCGCAAACTAATGGACTTTGTGAGAAAATGAACCAGGTGGTAATGGATCTTCTGAAAACGTTGCCCCTGGAAGAACGCGGTCTGTGGCCTGAGAAGCTGCCCGATCTGGTGGACCTATACAACCACATTCCGGTAGGTTCCACCAACTGTACCCCGGCTTACCTAATGAGGGCCAGACCTGGTAAGTTACCTGTTGACCTGGAAATGGGAGTCCTGACACCCGAGGACACTTCACCAGAAGCAGACTGGGACACAGAGAGGCAGCAGCAGTACCGGAGAGTACAGGAGAGCGTGGAGCGAAGTCTCTGTCAGGCTAGGGAAAGACAAGAGAAAACTTACAACCAGTATGCTCCCGCTGTTCCCCTGGTACCCGGAGAGCAGGTCTTGAAGAGAAAAAGACGGCTCCACAAGTTGGACGACCAGTGGGAGAAGGACCCGTACACCGTACTGCCCTCAAGCCACGACAACCCAAAGGTCTGTACCATCAGTAAAGACGGAGGTGAAACCACAACCATTGTATCCCGGGATCACCTGAAGAAGTGTCCCGAACAACTACGGAACCCTGAAGAGGAACAAGAAGACCCTCGACCCGTAGAGGAAAGGGAAGACATGGTTAGTACTGTGCTCGGAGACTTCCCTCGGTCTTGGACTCAAGTCAATGGCGCAGTTGTGGTACCCGTACTCACCTTCCTCCAACCAGCATCCCAAGCACCTACGGAGCGACAGGTAGAGCTGGAAGAGCAGCCGGTTCAGGAGGCAGAAGACTCCACACAAGCAGAACAGGAGGATCAACCCTCTGCTTATAGTGAGCCTGCCGTACCCCTAGTGAGCCAAGGAGCCGGTAGACAGCTGCCCAGTTTACCCTTGACAGCTCCTACACCCTGTAGTTCAGGGCTAGACAGTCAGCTCCGTAGGGCCACTAGAGGCCAGTTACCCGCACGTTGGAGGATTTGAAATGTATAAATTGTTTTATTTGTGGTTACCTGTTTTTCTTGTTGGTTGTGTATAATTATGTGTTTCTAGTTGTTTATAGGAGTCTTTGGTGGATTTACCGGGAATCCTGTGTACATAGTTGGAGCGTAACCCAGGACGGACTAAAGACTGTTAAGGACTCAGGGCAGGACAGACCCCTACCTGGTTACGTCTCCCTGTTTTGGTGAAATGGACACCTTGCTTTCTTCAAAGACTGCACCCGGTTACGGACATGCCGTGACCACCTTTATGTGTTTCTTTATTGTATTGTTATTGTTATGTTTTTCCAAAAATATGTTTAGTCCCGGAGTACTAAATTTCACTAGGGGGGAATGTGACACCCCAGGGGTCTGGTTGCCACAGTGATAGAGATATTACGTCTGAGAGCAGGTGGGAGGTCTCTTGGTCAGGGATCCTATGCATGCCACACCTCCTGCCCAGTCCTGGGAGGGGAAGAACTTCCCCTATATAAACCTAGGGCTGAGGCAGGGTGAGTGAGTAGAGAAGAAGTAGAGACAAAGAAAAGAAGCAAATATAGGAACAGAACATCAGGAGCTCTGTGGGAGCAGTGTTACAAGGAGTCAGGGGCTGGCAGCTGCAGAGCTCGCCCTGACTGAGAAGATTTCTTACCGGACCCGGAGTCCGAGGCTGTGGGGACTAATCTCTACCTAGCAGCAGAAACCGACCGGCAGGGGATTGCAGGTCCTCTGGCCCAGAAACCCGAAGGCACGGTCACACGCGTGGGACCAGCACCGCCATCGTGGAGCGGAAGCCATTAGAAGGCCCCGAGTCACCGGCCATACGGGTGAGCACCACACGGTACACTCAGGGACGTGGGCTACTTTTACCCGCCTCTAGCAAGGTAGCCAGAAGAGTACAGTTAGTTGGGAAGGCCTACAACTCCGCCTGGCCAGGGGAGATCCCATCTGCTCAAGGACTGACCAGGCCCCGATTGCTAGCAAGTACTCCGGGAGGGTCTATCTTTGTCACCAGTAAAGACCCTGAACTACACCGCATCGTCTCTGAGTGGTTCCTGCTACCCCCATCATCCACGTCGGCTGCCCTGAAGCCATACCCCTCCCGTTGGGGGTTATACCATCCACGCTGCACCATCCTTCCACCGGCCTCAGCGGTCTGCCCTGCAGCGGCAGCTCCATAGCTGCATTCAACGGGTGGCGTAGTCATCCACCATCTACTGCTAATAGACTGCCACTTAGTCTGACTCCCTGGGCACGGACCGGGTCATCGCCACGAGACTACTACCCCCATCTGACCCAGCTCCGGGTAGGCTCCCGCGTGCGCAACGCAGCGCGACTCAGGCCCAGGGGCGCGTCACCAGCGTCGACTTCCTCTGGCCATGGCTGTTCAAATATTTGGCCATCGCTGCATGGGATCTCCTCTTCCACCACTTCAAGCGGAGCAGGCGAGGGGCACAAATATGGAAATGGACCAGTGAACAGCTCTTCAGAGTGTCCAAGTGTGGGATCGGTTGCTGTCTGACGACACTCGGCATGGTGGGAGGAAGGAGCATCAGGGTGAGGAGGAGTATGCGGTCAAGACTCACGGCTACAAAAACTTGACCGTGTGGAAGACAGACCGGAGGTGATAGTGCCCAGGTAAATGGAAGTATTATCTGCTATCCAATTAATAACCTGTTCACACTGATCAGTTCGCAATACTGGTGTTGTAGTGTGGTTTCCTAGTAATTTGGTCAAGAAGAGGGAGCGAGAAGATGTGGCTGTTGGTTGTGGCACATTTTTACCTTGGCCACGGCCCCGTCCTCTACATGCACCATCACCAGAACGTCCAGTTCCACGTCCCTTGCCACGCTCCTTGCCCATTGTAAATGAAGTAAAATAGCTTACACTCGCACAATCAATGGAAAAAGGGTAATAAAATGGAGATTAGAACCGTGGAAGAGGAAAACCACAGTTCTATATCTCTGGCCTATACCAGAATCTTTTAAACAGATATATTTGTGACTGAACAGACAGGGATACACAATATATATTTTTTTTTTCGTAAAACAGGCAAAAAGGTAGATAATACAGAGATTTGAACTGTGGAACTGCAAAACCACAGTTCTAATTTACTGGCGTATTCCAGACTTTTTTTAATAGATATATTTTGGGGCTGAACAGTCAGCGACACAGTCAAACTGTTTTTTTAATGGAAAAAAGGCCCAAAAGTGGATAATACAGAGATTTGAACCGTGGAACTGCAAAACCACAGTTATATTTTTCTGGCCTACACCAGAATCTTTCAAACAGATATATTTATGTCTGAACAATCAGGGAGACATTATTACTGTTTTTTCTTATGGAAAAAATACCAAAAGCTGGATAATACAGAGATTTGAACCGTGGAACTGCAAAACCACAGTTATATTTTTCTGGCCTACACCAGAATCTTTCAAACAGATATATTGGTTTCTGACCAGTTAGGGAGACACTATTACTGTTTTTCTTTACGGAAAAAATACCAAAAGCTGGATAATACAGAGATTTGAACCGTGGATCTGCTAAACCACAGTTATATTTTTCTGGCCTACACCAGAATCTTTTAAACAAATATATTTGTAACTGAACAGACAGTGATACACAATATATATATTTTTTTTCGTAAAACAGGCAAAAAGCTAGATAATACAGAGATTTGAACCGTGGAACTGCAAAACCACAGTTCTAACTTACTGGCGTACACTAGACTTTTTTTAGTAGATATATTTGGGGCTGAACAGTCAGCGACGCACTCAAACTGGTTTTTTAATGTAAAAAAGGCCCAAAAGGGGATAATACAGAGATTTGAACCATGGAACTGCAAAACCACAGTTATATTTTTCTGGCCTACACCAGAATCTTTCAAACAGATATATTTGTGTCTGACCAGTCAAGGAGACACTATTACAGATTTTCTTTACGGAAAAAATACCAAAAGCTGGATAACACAGAGATTTGAACCGTGGAACTGCAAAACCACAGGTATATTTTTCTGGCCTACACCAGACTCTTTTAAACAGATATATTGGGGTCTGACCAGTCAAGGAGACACTATTACAGTTTTTCTTTACGGAAAAAATACCAAAAGCTGGATAACACAGAGATTTGACCCGTGGAACTGCAAAACCACAGTTATATTTTTCTGGCCTACACCAGAATCTTTTAAACAGATATATTTGTAACTGAAGAGACAGTGATACACAATATATATATTTTTTTTCGTAAAACAGGCAAAAAGCTAGATAATACAGAGATTTGAACCGTGGAACTGCAAAACCACAGTTCTAATTTACTGGCGTACACTAGACTTTTTTTAATAGATATATTTGGGGCTGAACAGTCAGCGACACACTCAAACTGTTTTTTTAATGTAAAAAAGGCCTAAAAGGGGATAATACAGAGATTTGAACCGTGGAACTGCAAAACCACAGTTATATTTTTCTGGCCTACACCAGAATCTTTCAAACAGATATATTTGTGTCTGAGCAATCAGGGAGACACTATTACTGTTTTTCTTTACGGAAAAAAATACCAAAAGCTGGATAATACAGAGATTTGAACCGTGGAACTGCAAAACCACAGTTATATTTTTCTGGCCTACGCCAGAATATTTCAAACAGATATATTTGTGTCTGAACAATCAGGGAGACACTATTACTGTTTTTCTTTACGGAAAAAATACCAAAAGCTGGATAATACAGAGATTTGACCCGTGGAACTGCAAGACCACAGTTATATTTTTCTGGCCTACACCAGACTCTTTTAAACAGATATATTGGTGTCTGACCAGTCAAGGAGACACTATTACAGTTTTTTTTATGGCAAAAAATGCCAAAAACAGGATAATACAGAGATTTGACCCGTGGAACTGCAAAACCACAGTTATATTTTTCTCGCCTACACCAGAATCTTTCAAACAGATATATTGTGTCTGAACAATCATGGAGTACTATTACTGTTTTTCTTTACGGAAAAAATACCAAAAGCTGGATAATACAGAGATTTGAACCGTGGAACTGCAAAACCACAGTTATATTTTTCTGGCCTACACCAGACTCTTTCAAACAGATATATTGGTGTCTGACCAGTCAAGGAGACACACTATTACTGTTTTTCTTTACGGAAAAAATACCAAAAGCTGGATAATACAGAGATTTGAACCGTGGATCTGCAAAAGCACCGTTATATTTTTCTGGCCTACACCAGAATCTTTCAAAGAGATATATTTGTGTCTGAACAATCAGGGAGACACTATTACTGTTTTTCTTTACGGAAAAAATATCAAAAGCTGGATAATACAGAGATTTGACCCGTGGAACTGCAAAACCACAGTTATAGTTATGTGGCGTACACCAGACTCTTTTAAACTGATATATTGGTGTCTGACCAGTCAGGGAGACACTATTACAGTTTTTTTTTACGGGCAAAAAATGCCAAAAACAGGATAATACAGAGATTTCACCCGTGGAACTGCAAAACCACAGTTATATTTTTCTGGCCTACACCAGACTCTTTTAAACAGATATATTTGGTGTCAGAACTGTCACAGAGACGCTCAATTTTTTTTTTTTTGGGGGGGGATACCAAAAGGTTAATAAGACTCGTATTTGGACAGTCTGTCTGAGGGAAAAAAAAAATACAGGATTTAGATGGAAAAAAAAAAATTTTTCCTGGCCCCTGAGACTGGGTCATAAGTCTAGCAATTTGACCAACAGGAGCACACAGGACTGTAATGCAGCGTTTGCTGGTATAACCACTGCGTCTCCTATACAGCCTGCCTGCCTGCCTGCCTGATATCTGGGATGGATATTAGTCCTGAGAAGGACTGTTTGTTTTGGCAGGCTTTAGAGACCCCACACTAGCTATTTCGGAGTATAAATCTCTCCCTAGCTCACCAGCACTGACCCTACACTGTCTGATCCAGAGCGACTGTGCACAAGATGACGGCGCCCGGTTTTAAATACACGTTTTTTACCGCAAATATTGATTGTTTATTGATATATTGATCCAGTGGTCAGTGACCTAAGGTATTGTTTTCTATCTGGACTCAATAAATACTTGACTTTTCACAGTACCTACAAAGTTTAGAGGTTTTCTGCATTGCTGGGTTATTTTCCCATACCTTTTGTATCTGAATATTTTCTATACAGGTTGTGTTTTAAATGTTTTTAAAAAAACTTGGTTGCTTGTGCGTTGTTGATGTATTATTAATAAAAACTTTTTGATACTTTGCATTACATTTGGGAGTGCATGGTCTCTGTTTGCCCTATGCCCTTTTCTCTTCTGTATACCAACTGATTCCCAGCGTGGGTTTACTATAGCACCCCTTTGTTAAAAACAAAAAATTTTTTTTATAGCTAATCATTGAGCGGTGCCCGCTAAATGTGTTGTGTATATTTTGTTTCTATTATACCCTTTCTCTGATTGTTCCTCACCTGGTTTTGGCTCTCACTCCTGAGAAAAAATAAGGACTGAATACTGGCCAAATACTTATAGTGGGGCCGTGGCCTAATAGCCTCACTAGTCCTCCAAATGATATAATGGCCCACCATTTATCCCTCTTAACATTATAATGGCCATCCACATAGCCATCCAAACACTGTAATGGCCCCCCACATAGCCCTCCAAACAGTATGATAGCCCCCACATAGCCCTCTAAGCAGTATGATGGCCCCCACATAGCCCTCCAAACAGTATACAGTAATAGCCCCAAACATAGCCCTCCAAAGAGTTCAATAGCCACCACCTGGCCTTCCAAACAGTATAATTGCCCTCACATAGCCCTCCAAATAATATAATGCCCCCCCACACACATACTGTAGCTCTGCAAACAGTATAATGGTCCCCAAATAGCCCTCCAAACAGTATAATTGCTCCCACAATGTACTCATTGATTTAAAAAAAATACTCACCTCTCCCCATTCCCCCGCTGCTCCGGCTGCATGTGGTCTGAAGCTTTGCATAGTGGGTACAAAGTAGTGATGTCATCGTGCCTGCCGAGCTAAGATGTTAGTATTCAGGTGCACAGCGAGTATAGTGGAGGAAGAGCTGATGGCTCCCTGTTTCATCATTGCTTTCAACGATATCTACATATAGGATGCAGATACAGTTGAAAGCGTAATGCCAGGAGGGACACTAGCACCAGACCCCCCGACTCATGGGCCCCATAGCGGCCGAGTGGTCTGCCGCTATCAGAGTTATGCCACTGTACTGTAGATAGATAGATAGATACTGTAGAAAGAGATAGATAGAGAGATAATAGACATAAAACAGTAAATTCCTTTATTTTACAATTTATAATTTTCTGCGTTGGACTTTCACCTGAGAAAATATCTTTGCAGGAAGTACAGGGATTGGGCTGCAGAGGACTGGGGCAAATGTTTTCTCTGATGTAGCCCCCTTCAGGCTCTTTGGGACATCTGGAAGAATGATTGTTCGGAGAAGAAAAGGTGAGCGCTTACATGAGCCCTGTGTCTGCAAGCAGTAAGTAGTGTAATAAACGGGGGGCAGATGAGGCATTTGCCCGGGTACAGCCTGCAAGGGGGCACCATTGTTTCATCTGATGCAGTGGTCTGAGGTGTCTCCCAGTAAGCTGCATTTTGCTGCTCCCCAGAACAAGATTCAGCCGTTTTCTAAGCTGGCTCAGAGTAGGTGTAAAACACCAGCTCCCAGCATTCAATTTGCATTTTCAGGTGACCATTAAGATTGAAATTTCACTTTTGTGAGTTGAGGAATAAAAAAAAACCTTTTGATGATTTTTGCAACCCCTGTTGAGTGCTGTCAAGATTTTTTTCCAATGAATGCGCTTTAAACTTGTCTTTCTGTTGGAAATCTTTGATTAAAATTGTATAACAGCGTACACCCCTTCTACATCATACCTCTCCTTTACATATGTACTATAACTAGTGTTGAGCATTCCGATACTGAAATATCGGGTATCGGCCGATATTCGCGGTATCGGAATTCCGATACTTAATTCCGATACTTTTGCAATATCGTATACCGGAATCGGAAGTTCCCATAATGCAATGAGCCATTTTCATTTTATTCAGCCAATGAGGATCCTAAGAAGTGTGGGCACATCCTGTTAGGCATGTAGGCATCTTAACTAATGGCATGGCTGTGATTGGCTGCTGAAATGATGTCATGATGCACTATAAAAGCCGCCGCTGCCATTTTGAGCTCACTCTGCTGTGAATTCAGTTAGGGATAGGACGCTGTTGTTCTGAGGGACAGTTTTACCTACCTATTTGGTCTATTCTGCTTTACCCAAGCTACTTTATAAATCGCTGTGCCTTGCAGCGCTAGTGCACAGTTCTCTGTGCTGTTCACCGCTTTCTGCAAGGTCTGTGTGTGTGAGTGCAGCTCACCCTGTAGTGTGTGCTTCAACCACATCTGGTTATAGTGCACTCAGTGTGTGTCACTGCCTCATACATTGTCCTTTTTTGCCAATTCATAATTTTTCCTGATATCTCCTATTAGTGTGGTGGTTCCATCCGTATTCAGCTAAATTGGTTCCAAACACACTATATAGGAGTAGTTAGAGGAGCCTTTCTGCAGCATTGGGCCCTGCAGCCCCAGCCAGATTAGTATTAGCCTATTTTTTGTAGCCTCATCTATTGCATTGTAGGTTACCTTCCTACATTGTAATAGCTACAAAAAGTTTGTGATACTATCGGTATTACATCTTTAGGCACATCCAGTGTCTTTTTGTGACAAAAAAAACCTAAATAAAGTTCACCAAACACTCCATTTTACAGTTGTGTAGGCCACATTAGCTCATATTAAAGTCTAGTCCACACTTTATAAAATTAGTGTTTCTTATACCTGTTAGCAGCTGTTCAGGAATAAGCACACTAAGCCCTTAGTACTTTTCTGCCTATCTTTATCAGTCTACCAAGATGAAGAAGGCAGGGAGTAAGGCATGTGGTCGTGGGCGTGGGCGTGGAGTTTCTGCAGGGAGAGGACGTGAGGATTCTGTGCCTGCAGGGAGAGGACGTGGGGATTCTGTGCCTGCTGCCGGCACCAGTGACTCAGCATCCCCCAGTTTTACCAGGGAACAGTCCTTTATGCGCAGCTTTGTAGGAGCTAGCCGTACCCCACTGCTGCGGGAGGAACAAATTGATTCTGTTGTCAGATGGATGGCAGCCAACGCATCGACTTAAATTAGTTCCAGATCCTCTCAGGTCCTGAGCACTGAAGAGCACCCATCGGTCTCTTCACCACCTGCCAAATTGCCCAGGCAGTCAGAGAGCCCTGGACAGGAGCCATCTCTACTTCTGTTCTCTGAATCTCTTGGCTTGGAAAGAGGGGGCCAGCCAAACAGAATTCGAGAATTTGAAGAAGAGGTAGTATGCAGTGATGCGCAACTGTTTTGTCTCTCTGAATCTGAAGAGGCGGGTGGGCCAGTGCCTATGGTCAGCAGCACACCTCAGTATGCATCTGATGATGAGACTCAGGTGCCACTTTCTGGTGCGTACTGTGCTGTCGAGACTACCCAGGAGAAGCAGTTGTTTGAAGAGGGTGGTGTAGATGATGAGGTCCTTGACCCATCATGGCGTGAGGGACAGGAAGGTGGTGGGAGCAGTTCTGAGGAAGAGATTCCCCGAACAGCCCAAAAAGGAGGGAGAGGGAGGGGGCAGACTTGGTTGCCTGTAGCCTCCACTTCGGCACCCATTAGGAGCATGGCTCTTCCAAAATACAAAGCGGGCGCTCCCAAGACTTGCAGTGCCTGGTCCTTTTTTGACACACTTGCAGATGACATTTGATTTGTCAAATGCAAGCTGTGTAATCAGAAGGTGAAAAGAGGGAAAAGTGTCAGCAACCTCAATACCACAAATATGTGGAAACATGTGCGGACCAAGCACGTGGTGGAGTTACAAAAACACACTGAAGACCTAGGCCAACCTACAGCGCCACCTACCACCTCTTCAGCTCGTGTTGTAGCCTCTTCCTCCAGCTCACACACAGCTGGTTCGGCTTCCTCACAGGATCGCCATGGAAGAATCTCTGGCACTGTTGTACAGAGACACAGTGTAATTCCACCCACAGCACCACTTTCCCAGTCATCCTCACACTCCCAGGCCAGTCTACAGCCATCGTTAGCACAGGCATGGGAGAAAAGGCGCCCATACTCGGCAAACCACCCCCGAGCACAGGCTCTGAATGCTGGCATTGCTAAACTACTGGCCCTTGAAATGCTATCATTCAGTCTGGTGGAGACTGACACATTCCGTAACTTTATGGCATTGGCAGTCCCACAATACAACGTGCCCAGCTGCTTTTATTTCAGCAGGCAAGCCGTCCCTGCCCTGCAACATCATGTGGAGGGAAAAATTAAACATGCGCTACAAAACGTCGTCAGTAGCAAGGTCCACCTGACCACCGATGCGTGGACCAGTAAGCATGGACAGGGACGATACCTTTCCCTCACTGCCCATTGGGTAAATGTTGTGGAGCCGGGTACAGATCTTGAGAGTGGCGCTGTACGTGTTCTGCCAACTCCAAGGATTGCAGGAATCCAGTCTGTACACATTGACTCCTCCTCATACTCCTGTTCCTCTGAATCAGCGCTGCAGGAGCCATCACGGTCTACCTCCACATCGACACGTGAACGGTTACCTGTTATGATGACCGATATGAGCACAGCCGTGGCCAAACGTCAACAGGCCATATTAAAATTAATTTCTTTGGGGAATCGAAGCCACACAGTGCAGGAGCTCTGGAATGCCATCAAGCAGCAGAGCGACGTGTGGTTTGTGCCAGCGAATCTCCAGCCAGGCATGGTAGTGTGTGACAATGGCCGAAATCTGGTGGCAGCTCTGGGCCTAGGCAACCTCACTCACATCCCATGTCTGGCACATGTGCTCAACTTGGTCATGCAGAGTTTTTTGAGGGACTATCCAGATCTTGATGCACTGCTTCACAAGGTCCGCATAGAGTGCGCTCACTTGCGGCGTTCCAGCAACGCAAGATCACGCATTGCAGCTCTGCAGCGCCGATTACTTCTTCCGGAACATCGCATCATATGTGACCTACCCACCAGGTGGAATTCAACGTTACATATGTTGGAGAGGTTGTGTGAGCAGCAGGCAGCAGTAATGGAGTACCAGCTGCAGCAGGCGCAAACAAGTCGCAGTGCGCGCCGTTCACACTTCACCACCACTGAGTGGGCCTCTATGAAGGACATTTGCCACGTTTTGCGTGCCTTCGATTATTCCACGCGGATGGCGAGTGCAGATGATGCACTAGTCAGCATGACTATCCCCCTTATCTGCCTGCTTGAAAAAACACTGCAAGCACTAAGGGACGAGGTTTTGGAAGAGGTGGAGGATGAGGAGTCACAAATGCCATCTGCTTCTCTACAGTCTGCGCAACGTGGTTCCTCACAAAGGCCTAGGCAGGGGACACTTTGTGAGGAGGATGAGGAGGAGTCAATGGATGAGGAAGACATCTGTCCAGAGGAGGGAGGTACACAATGCTCTAGTAGTCAGTATCTAGAGCGAGGGTGGGGTGATGCAGAGCAGGCAGAGATCACGCCTCAAGCAGGGGACAACGTTTCTTGGCCAGTTGGCAGTCTGCAGCACATGGTTGATTTCATGCTGCAGTGCCTGATAAACGACCGCCGCATCGCCCACATTCTCAACACGGCTGATTATTGGGTGTCCACCCTCCTAGATCCTCGCTACCGGGACAACTTACAAAGCCTCATAACACCGTTGAACCGGGAGCGTAAAATGCGGGAGTACCAAGACGCACTGGTGCATTCCATCATGTTCTCCCTTCCAACCGAGAGCAGTGCTGCTAGTGCTTTACAAAGCAGCTCAGTGCGTCGAGGCAGTGGAGGAAGCTCTGCACAAAGAGGGAGCAGAAGCAGCGCCTCAGCACAAGGCAAGACCAGTATGGCCGAAATGTGGCAAAGTTTTGTGTCCCCGCCGCCACAAATGTCTACACCATCACAGACGGCTCCAGTCAGCAGGAGGCAACGTTTCCATCAGATGGTGACAGACTACATGTCTTGCCCTCTTAGTGTACTCCCAGACTGCTCTTCTCCCTTCAAGTTTTGGGTCTGTAAGCTGGATACATGGCCAGAGTTTAGTCAGTATGCATTGGAGGTGCTAGCTTGCCCTGCTGCTAGTGTATTATCGGAACGCGTCTTTAGTGCCGCAGGTGGTGTACTAACAGACCGTCGCATGCGACTATCCTCCGATAACGTTGACCGGCTTACTTTTCTCAAAATGAACAAGGCCTGGATCTCTCATGAATTTGCCAGTCCTCTTCCAGAATAAATAATTGATTGGCAAGAGTATCCAGGTCTCCTGTTGTGTTCATGTTTCTACCACCTGAACTGTAATCCCTGAGCTCCAACACCGCCAGTTGGCGCTCGGAAGTGCCGTCTGCACAGTCAACACTTGCTGCCGTGTTATTGGGGTTCAGTAACGTCAGCTGTTCCCCTGCTGTGCGGACGGCAATTTCTCCTGCTCTGTCCACATTCTCACTACTACAGATTTTAAAGTTGCTCCAATTACACCTCTGGCTCCTCTGTTTTCAGTATTATCCCTGAGCTCCAACACCACCAGTTGGCGCTCGGAAGTGCCGTCTGCAAAGTCAACACTTGCTGCCGTGTTATTGGGGTTCAGTAACGTCAGCTGTTCCCCTGCTGTGCGGACGGCAATTTCTCCTGCTCTGTCCACATTCTCACTACTACAGATTTTAAAGTTGCTCCAATTACACCTCTGGCTCCTCTGTTTTCAGTATTATCCCTGAGCTCCAACACCGCCAGTTGGCGCTGGGAAGTGCCGTCTGCACAGTCAACGCTTGCTCCAGTGTTATTGGGGTTCAGTAACGTCAGCTGTTCCCCAGCTGTGTGTTCGGCAAATTCTGCTGCTCTGTCCACATTCACACTACTACAGATTTTAAAGTTGCTCCAATTACGCCTCTGGCTCCACTCTGTTTTTAGTATTTACCCTGGGCTCCAGCACCGCCAGCTGTTTCCTAGCAGTGTCTTTGGCACGGGTACTCCCTCCTGCCCAGCCTGGTTCCAGCACGCCAGCTGTTTCCGGGTAGTGTCAACGTCACTTTGCCTCCAATGCGTTGTCCTGTCGTGTTGCGGTCGGGTTAGCCGACTCTATGGTGCCTGCAGTTCAGGTGACTCCTATGTGGGCTGCGGGATCTGGCAATGAAGGCTGGTTCCATAGTGCCAATAGGACAAGCACCCCCTGTAGGACTGTGGGTTTTGGTAACTGCGGCCGGCTCGCGGCCTTGAAACTTTTTTTTACATGGGTACCTTCTGCTACCCATCCGGGTTCCAGTACCGTCAGCTGGTTCTCGGCAGTGCCTTTGGATTAGGTGCCTCCTTCTCGGTATCCAAGTTCCACCAACGTCTGCTGGTCCTTGGTAGTGCTTTCTGGCACAGGTACCTCCTGCTTAGTAACCGAGTTCCAGTACCATCAGCTGGTCCTCGGTAGTTCCATTGGCTCTTGTACCTTCTGCTACCCATCCGGGTTCCAGTACCGTCAGCTGGTTCTCGGCAGTGCCTTTGGATTAGGTGTCTCCTTCTCGGTATCCAAGTTCCACCAACGTCTGCTGGTCCTTGGTAGTGCTTTCTGGCACAGGTACCTCCTGCTTAGTAACCGAGTTCCAGTGCCATCAGCTGGTCCTCGGTAGTTCCATTGGCTCTTGTACCTTCTGCTACCCATCCGGGTTCCAGTACCGTCAGCTGGTCCTCGGTAGTTCCTCAGCCTTCTTGTACCTTCTGCTACATTTCCAAGTTCAAGCTTTTTGAAATGGTTCTTGGTAATCACTCTGGATCTCCCTGACGAGGACCCTGAAGACGAGGACCCTGAAGACCAACCCGAAGAAGACGAGGACCCCGAAGACGACGACCCTGAAGACGAGGACCCTGAAGACCACCCCGAAGAAGACGAGGACCCTGAAGACCACCCCGAAGAAGACGAGGACCCCGAACACGACGACCCCCGAAGACGACGACCCTGAAGACCACCCCGAAGAAGACCAAGAAGATGACCCTGAAGAAGTTGACCAAGAGGACAAAGAAGAGAAGACAAGCACCAAGATACAGAAGAACAAGAGACAGAAAACCAAGAAGCAGAAATACAAGAAGCTGCAGAGCAAAAAGCGGAAGAACATTAAGCATAAGACTAAAAATCAGAGCAAAAGATAATATCTAAATTATAAGCAGAAGATGACTAAGCAGTGTATGGGGGTGAGTCCGTTCCTCCTCGTGGTGCCCCTGGAAAAGACCTGCTGCTGCAGGCCAAACTGAACGCGGACAAATCCTGTTGTAAATCTTTTGTGACGGGCAGAACGAAAGGTGTAATGTCCAACCTTTTATAGATAACAACTACAGGAATGCCTGTCACAAATAAGAATATGATGAAGAAGAAGAATATGAAGAAGATGAAGAAGTAGAATATGAAGAATGTAAAAAAAAAGAATAATACGAAGAAGGTGAAGAAGATGAAGAAGGTGAAGAAGAAGTGGATGAAAAAGATGCTGAGGATGATGAAGGAGAAAGTGTGGGAGAAGTAAAAAAGAAGGTGAAGAGCATGGAAGTAGTGACACATAAATATCTGACAAAATATAAAAATACTTAACATAGTCAATATTTCCGTAACTCAGAACGTCTTAAAAAAAATATTAATTCCTGCTATTCCATTTGATTGGGCTAAACCTCTATGCCTTTATTGTCTCCCCCACCTCCCCCAATACATTCTACATTATTCTTAGTTGTTTTCCTTCATGTAGAATTAACCTACAAGGAAAGAAAGGGTTTACTTTCATTCCGATATTTCTGTCCCATTGACTTGCATTGGTTTCCGGTATCGGAATCGGCGATATCCGATACTTTTTCGGTATCGGTCCGATCCAATCCGATCCGATATTTCCCGATATCGGAAGGTATCGCTCAACACTAACTATAACTTTATAATATATCTCTCTCTTCTTTCTTTGCTACTCAGATGTCTCTTTCCACCTATACCAAACTATTAGGCCACAGCCCCACTATCAGTATTCGGTCAGTATTTTTTCTCAGGAGTGGGAGCCAAAACCAGGTGAGGAACAATCAGAGAAAAGGTATAATAGAAACAAGTCACCAATTCTGCATTTATCACCCACTCCTGGTTTTCACTCCCACTCCTGAGAAAAAATACTGACCAAATACTGATAGTAGGGCCGTGGCCTTACAGTGTAACTGCTCAGAAACTCTGCAACATAGAGGCATCTGACAACTATATCCTAGTAAATATAGCAAAAATGAGCGGCGCATCCGAGGAATAAAATATGGCTATGAGTAGAGGGCGTTATTGTTATAACAGAAACGCGTCAGTATTTCATGTCTATCATGTGAACCTTTTCCATTGCAAAGGTTTTTTATCTATTTTTGTTAGACAATAAAGAAGTTTCCGTAATGTTATTCCTTGGATGTGTTGCTCGTTTTCTCTATATTTGTGAACTGGAGTCTGTTGGAGCACTGGTGACCATACATGCTAAGCCAAGAAACACTATATGGACTATGGATGTGGTGAGCCTTAATATCAAATCCTCTGTTTATATCCCATTAAAGTTATTGCAGCTTCAGCCTCACTGAGAGATCATTATACAAAGCTCAGAGCTGTAAGAAGAATGTATAAGAGACAAAACGGTGGAGAGGTGATGGATCCTGCCTGCATACAAATGCATAATTACATAGTTGGAAAAAAGACTCGTCTATCACGTTCAACCTTTCTCCATCAGTTATATATTCTCTATCGCTAGATTATTTGTAACCTACAATTCCATTTGTTGTTTTGTTGTGAGAAAAACATCCAGCCATTTTATAAAAGCTGTTATAGTGTCTGCCATTACTACCCCTTGTGGTCGGCATTCCACAGTCTGACTGCTCTAACTGTAAAGAACCCTTTCCTATTTAGCTGCCCCCTGGTCCCTTGTAAGATCTTCGGAACAAATAAGTCACGCTCTAGTCTTTTGTATTGACAACACTTATACTTAAACATATAAATGAGATCTCTTCTGTTTGAGTCTTTTTTCTAAGCAAAACAAGCCAAAATGTTTTATCCTCTCATTAGAGGAGAGGCCTTCCATCCCATGTAATGATCTAGTTGTCCAACTGGGAACTGACTCCAACTTTCCAATATCCTTTATAAAATGTGGAGCCCAAAACTGGTATTCACAGGATTTTATCTCTCTTTTCATACACTATAAAATCGTGTTTGCTTTTGCACAGTGCTCTATTGAAAAACAGCTGTTTATCCTCCTGAACAAATCATAAATTATTGACTTTCACACCAGAACTTGTTTGCGAGCAGCTGCTTAGTCTTTTTAGTGTAAAATCGTAGGGGGTCTATACGAGGATGGGCTATGTAGAACCATTAGTTGGATGTCGTCACAGATGGTGGCCCATTTGTTCAGGGTACAATGCTTCTGACTGGAGCTGAGCTTAGGAAAACATTCATCTACTGTACATCATATAGGTAATATTATAATCACAGTATAGATGAGCAAATCGGTTTTATGAGAATAGAATTTTGTTGAATTATTGAACAACTGTGATTCATTTTTTGTGAAAGACGTCAAAAATGCTCACCCCATTTTACACAATGCAGTTGATTGTGTTAGCTAGTTGTGTTTGGCGCGTTTTGGTAGGTTTTCTATGATGCCTTGCAGCTATTTCATCACATGGTAGAGAAAATTCAGTAAGTAGGGACCATCATAGCTTGTATAAGCACAGAAGCAAGAAATGCAGCTGTCACGAATGTGCCGCACCCTGCTGTGACCTATGATGCATCTGGGATCAGAAGATCACAGAGAATAGCTGATCACAGGTCTTCTTTGGAGTCTATGCGACCATTCACATGAGTTGTGCAGGTTTATTGTTTCTTATGGTACGGATGGGATTAAGGGTTCCCGATTTAAATCTGCTGAGATTCTATTTGGTTTTCGTCTCAGCTGCTGCTCACTTGGATCACTCCCTCTTTATTATTTAAACCCACTCCTGGCTTCCTCCCTTGCCAGCAATAGAATTACTATCCTGTGTCTGACTTCTCTGGAGAAGGTTTTCTTGGAGAAACTGCTGTGCTTCTTTGAAGCTTGTGGATTTCCATTTGTTTGTGTGTTTTCTCCTGTCCGTCTCATTCCCTGTGTTGTCTTTACTGTAGTAGTAAGACTAGTGTTTTACTGTCCTGCACACTAGCTAGGGCAAGGTGCAGGGTCAGACAGGGCTTAGGCACATGACGGCCCACGGTGGAAAGGACCCGTCTAGGGTGATAGGGAGTGCATGTTTCAGCATAAGGTGAGTGTGAGGGGTCACCATCTTTCCACTATTCCTGTCGTCAGGGCTTTCCTTTACCAGCTCCCTCACCCTGTCCCTTTGGATCGTACACCGGGCATCTCCCTGACTTGGTGTGACAGCAGCAGCCATTGTTGATTAAATCTGGAGAATGAGAAGGCGTCACAACTCACAGCTTAGCGATAGGGATAGAAAGCCATAAAACATTGGACAAATTCTACAAACAGTGTATGACATCACAGAAGTGAAAGACAATTGCCATCCACTTAACCATAGCCATGTTTGTTGCGAGCACTTTCCGACATCACTAAGGCTGTGGTTGCACTGAAGCACTTGAAAGGAGACCCAGAGTGTTATACACATCTTTTCAGTTTGAGTAATTAGGATTCTCCGCAATTTGATTCCCCGTGAATACAATTTCTATAAAAAGTGAAATTGGTGAATTCAAATTTCAAAAGATTCAGTCGTCTCTACTCTACTAAATTTTGCGGTTACTCATACATGACGGCTTTTTCTGAAAATTTGTCTTGAAAAATAAATATGATTTTATTCAGAGTCATCTTGATACACCAATAGTTATATTGCAGAGGAAACAATTTATGATTTCTGACAAATTATTTTTGGATTAGCTCCATTCCCAAGAATAGTTTCTATTAAGTGAATTCATTTTGTGTTGACAATCGCATTTTCTTCTGTTGTTGATTTTATTTTTATTAACAGCTCAATAAAGAATATATATAACCACAATATACAAGAATAGAGACACAAATTCTATAATTTCTGCTGCTGGATAATTGTACTTGCAATTTCCATGTCAGTCTTGTTTCCCTTTCTATACATCAGTTCAGTGATATTTATCCTGGGTTTATTTTTAACTTTGCATGGCTTGTACATCCAAGGAGCAATTAAGCAAAATGTTGGCATGTGCCTACCTTATATTAGAAGTTGTCAAAATATGTCACGGTGTAACAGAATTAATTAATATCTAATCAATGCACAGTTCTAAAGGTCACTCCCCACTGAGACCTGCCGCTTGCTGATGGAATCTGAATTGACTTTGTGTTATACTGAGCATTGCCAAGGTCCGACCTCTTTGCTCGTTTGTTCATGGTGAAATGAAAGAAAAGAGACTTAACTTGCTGTTACAGTGAAAGTATAGTTTATAGATAGCTACCCGCAAATATACAAAAAACTTTTTTCCCTACAATATGTTTGACAGGTGCATTGGGTAAGTTCTTAATGTACACGCAGAACACGCTATAGGACTCTCTTGCCAGGCAGGAATCTAAAGAGTGCGCTTTAAGCCTCAGTTTGTCATCTACTTGCATATTTCAGTATACTGCAAAAAAAGGTATAGAATAAAGTAGAAAACTACTAGACAGATGGGTGACAGATGTGTTACACGCAAGCCGCTAGGTTCAGATAGGGCGAGACGGGTGTCATGAATTCTTTGGAATCCTGGGGGAACCGTTACTCAGGGCGACAATAGGCTGCAGCTTCTTTCAGGCACACAATAGATTCAATTGCTGACCAGACACATCTGACATGAGTCTTTTTCATCAGTTTAACAGTGGAATTTAATCTGAAGCACGGCCAGTGCAATTCAGGGATATTACAGTAACAATCTTCATTACAGTACAATCTGAGTTTCTTTAGTAACCGGCTCCAGTAACAATACAGTAGTTTCTTCTCAAGGCACAGTATTACAGTCTCTTCAGTAGCATAATTCAGCATTGATTAGATCTCTTAACAGCACAATTCTATGCATACACAACCACAGGCTTTTCTTTCACAAGGACACAATAGTAAACAGCATTCTTTATCCTGCATGAAGATGGAGGGGGGGAGGGTTTGATGAGGGAGATGATCCCTGTGACACAATTCCTTCCAGTTCTGATCTTCCTGCCCGATAATTCTCTGCACTGTTAGCTCAGGGAGTTTATCTGACCTGTGTTTAGTTTCTCTCCTGATCTGAATCCTGTTCAGTTGCCTTCTGTCAGATCCAGATAACTCGCGGCCTTTCTCTTCGGCTTCAGTCAGACTACAATAACAAGTTCCTCACAATCCCCCTGGGGCTCTGCTAAAACACTCCCTGTCTCCTGTGACTGTGTTAACCCCTCTAGTAGCTGGATGCTTCTGAAGCATAACACTTCCTATCTCATGTGCTTGTGTTATTTCTAATAGTTGCTGGATGCTTTTGAAGCAGCAGCACTACTTCTACACTCTTCCCTCCTTTTTGAATGTCATCCTCGACATTTGTCTTAATTGGTCAATCTGACCAATTCTGAGACAGTTGGGAAAGTTGAGTAACTTTATGTAGAAATTGGCATAACATTTATAAACATTTATAACAACCTATTCTACCTTTTTCTTGTAGTATTCCTGTAAGAAATAAACAATTAACACAATCAGCGTCTCTTCAGCTGGAGCTTTTCGTACGTCTTCAACCAGCTATCTCTCTCACTAGGCCTTAACAGCTCTTTGTTTCTACAAAGTTTTTTAAGGAAAATCAAAGCATGACAACAAGTCTTTCCACCAGGCAACATCTTCCATACTGCCTCTCGGCGGTGAATACCTGTAATCGACTGGAACTTAGAACTAAGGAATAGGAGGAAAAAGCTGTCCCTGCACTGAGACTCAGCTTAACCCTACGCTGGGGTGGGTGCCCTATTCCTTATGAATAGCCCCACCGAAACTCCTGCACTAAACTCAAATGAAGACCTGTAGGAAGGGGAAAGGGGTCCCTTAAAGATCTAAGGACTGGGAGCAAAAGCAGGAGACCTCCTAACAGAAAAGTTAGTTGCAGAAACGAAGATTAAAGGGAACAAAACTGGTGGAACAAGAAGTCCCAGGATAACAATTGTCCAAAGCACAAAAAACTAAACAAGGCTACTTAACCAGAGCACAAGCGTAACAACACTGATGTCCAGCGGGGAATGGGATCCAGGTGCTGAGTAATAAAGAGTGCAGAGATCACATGACCAAGAAACCCAGCACCAGAAGAAAAGACTAGAAGCAAGCAAACCACAACAAGATGGCCGATAGTAAAACAACATAGATTCTAACAGTATCTCCCCTTTAACGAGGATTCTCTGTATACTCTAGGCCGAGCCTTACCAGGAATTCTCCTGTGAAAAGCCTTAATTAACCTTGAGGCCGAGACGTCCTTGGCCTTCACCCAGGAATTATCCTCGGGGCCGAAACCTTTCCAGGACACAAGATACTGTATTCTTCCTCTATGCCACCTGTAATCCAAAATGCGAGAAATCTCAAATTCACCGTCCTCATCAACAGGAGGAACAGTAGGCTTCGCCTGCTTATCAGGCATGTCTGCCTTCTTAAGTAACGACACATGAAACACAGAATTAATTCTCCAGGACGAGGGAATGCCCAACCTCACCGCTGACGAGTTGACAATCTGAACCACTTTGAAAGGACCCACAAATTTAGGCCCCAGTTTTTTAGAAGGAATTTTCAAACGAAGATTCCTAGAGGACAACCAAACCATATCCCCAACAGCAAACAAGGACTCCTTTCTTCTTTTGTCAAAATACCTTTTTGATCTCCTGTTAGCCTCTTTAAGTTTCAGGTGTACAGCGGTCCAAACCCTCTCCAAATCACTAGAAAAATTGTCCTCCTCCGGAACAGCATCCCCAACTTTGGAAAATGGACCAAAAGATGGATACCTGCCAGCACAACAAAAAAAATTCCAACAACCTGCCGAGGAAGAAGTATGATTATTAAGAGCAAACTCCGCAAGAGGTAGAAATTCAGACCACATTTCCTGACTGTCTGCCACAAAACATCTCACAAACTGCTCGACATCCTGGTTCTTCCTTTCAGTCTGTCCATTGGAGTCTGGATGATACCCCGATGAGAATGACAAATGAATTTTCAATATGTCACAAAAAGCACGCCAAAAGCGAGCCACAAACTGTGGTCCTCTATCGGAAACAATGTCCATGGAAACACCATGGAGCCTGACAATCTCCTTCACAAAAGCCTTAGCAAGAGTCTTGGTGCAAGGTAACTTGTTGAACGGAACCAGATGACACATTTTACTAAACCGGTCAACAACAACCCAGATGACAGAAAAACCCTCCGATAACGGCAGATCGGTGATAAAATCCATGGCAAGGTGTGTCCACGGCGAACTAGGAACTTCCAAGGGGCACAGCAACCCCGCAGCCAGAGCATGAGAGGCCTTCGACCTAGCGCCCACAGAACACTGACGCACCCACTTGATGACTTCCCTTTGCCACGCTGGCCACCAGAAACTCCGACCGATAGACTTCCTAGTTTCCGAGATCCCTGGGTGACCCGCCAGCCAAGGCTCATGACATTCAACAAACAACGCTCTCCTCAAGGTTCTAGGCACAAACAATTTACCACATGGAGTGTTAGATGGTGCTGCACTCTGAGCTCCTAGGATGCTATTCTCCAACTCAGAATCCAATGTGGCCACCACCACCCCTCTCTGCAAAATACACTCCTCCCTCTCAGCATTCACCGCTGGAGAGAAACTACGAGACAAAGCGTCAGCCTTAACATTCTTTGTCCCTGGGACAAAGGTTACGGAAAAAAATTGAACCGGGTAAAAAACAGTGCCCATCCAGCCTGACGGGCATTCAAACGTTTAGCTGCGTCCAGATAAATCAAATTCTTATGATCAGTGAAAACCTTTATAGGATGTTGAGCCCCCTCCAAAAAATGTCTCCAATGCTCGAATGCGAGTTTAATAGCCAACAACTTACAATTCCCAAAATCATAGTTGAGCTCTGTCTCAGAAAATTTTTTTGAAAAGAAAGCACAGGGATGCACCCCATCCTCACCCTCCTGGGAAAGAACTGCCCCTACGCCAATAGATGAGGCATCCACCTCAACCAAAAATGGCTTGGTCTCATCTGTCTGGATAAGAGCAGGAGCAGAGCTGAACCTCTCCTTGAGATACTCAAAAGCTTTAATAGCCTCAGTGGACCATTGGACTGTATTAGCACCCTTCTCGGTGAGATCAGTAATGGGTTTAGCGATGACAGAGAAATTCTTTATGAATTTCCTGTCATAATTGGCAAACCCCAAAAACCTCGCAACGGACTTCGAACCCTCAGGCCTCGGCCACTCAAGCACAGCCTGAACTTTCACCGAGTCCATCTCAAAACCATCACAAGAGACAAAGTAACCCAAAAAACTAATTTTCAGGACAGCAAACTGACACTTCTACAATTTAGCAAAGAGTGTGTTATCTCTCTGTATCTGAAGAACTTCGCGGACTCTCTGCCAATGAGACTCAAGATCCGATGAATAAATCAAAATGTCATCCAGATAAACAATAACACTCCTACCGATCAAGGGTCTCAGAATGTTATTGATGAAATTTTGAAAACATGCAGGGGCGTTAGTAAGCCCAAAAGGCATCACCAAACACTCAAAATGACCTTCCAGGGTGTTAAAAGCTGTTAAAAGAAATAAGCAAGGCTACTTAGCCAGAGCACAAGCATAACAACACTGATGGGAGCCAGGTGCTGAGTAATAAAGAGTGCAGAGATCACGTGACCAAGAAACCCAGCACCAGAGGAAAAGACTATAAGCCAGCAAACCACAACAAGATTGCCGATAGTAAAACAAAATAGATTCTAACAATACTAATCCAGTGGGCTTACCTGGTCCATAGGCAGCGATACCTGTTTCCAGTCTACAGTCCATGGCACTTGACTTGGTTCACCAAGTGTCTCATACGTCAGCATCACGGGCCTCCTCACTTCTCAAGTCGACATCCCCCTGGTGGGTTGTTCCTCAGATACCACAGGTTCTTCGGTCACAGGAGTTTCTTCTGCTGCACTCATTTCCTGCGCTTCCTCAGATACTCTTGGAACTGCCGGTGTAAGATTCTGTACTTCTCCTGAATCGCCTGATTCCACACAGTCTGGTAATTCCGCTTCTCCTGAGTGTTGATCAGTCTCTCCAGTGACCGGTGTTCGATCATAAGATCTGAATTGGAATTCATCTGTACTCCTTGGTACAAACTCTGGAGCCCTGGGACTTAGTTTACTCTCCTGAGGATGGTACATCCCTCTCCTTGCTGGTCTGAGAAATACAATGGTGTGCTCTTCTTCATTGGAACTTTCAAGGTCACTATCCACCACCGGAACTTCAATCTGTGGTGGTCTCTTACTCGATCTCGGTCGATATCAGTCTGCTTCTGGGAAGTCTTGTTGTGGTGGGAGATAATCACAGGGTAGTAATACATTCCGATAGACTATTCTGGTTTTCTTGTCCCCTCTTTCCAATTGGATTTCATACACTGGACTGTCATTGGCTTTCCTCTTTACAACCACATACACCTTGTCTTCCCAGTATGAACGAAGGTTTCCTGGACCACCTTTCTCACGTACGTTCTTGACGAGCATCTGGTTTCCCGGTGCCAATTCTGCTCCATAATATTTTCGATCATAGTACTCCTTACTCTTGCTCTTTCCTTGCGTAACCACTTTTTGACACTATGTTGTATGCCTCTGCCATTCTTTCTTTCCATTTCCGAACGTACTCTGGATACGTTCTGTAAGTTTCTGAACATGATGTCGATCTTGGTGATCTTGGCGATCGTCCATACAATAGAAAGACGGGTGAGTAACGCTATGCATTGCTCTTTGTACAGTTATAGGCATGTACCACTTCTGACAGAGAACTCTTCCAGTCTTTCTTCTCGTCAGCTGTTAAAGTGCGAACATCGACAATAATGTCCAGTTAAAACGTTCCACTTGTCCATTACCCTCTGGGTGATAGGGTGTTGTGTGGGATCTCTGAATTCTACAGTACTTTCCTAGCTTGGCAAAGAGCTGGTGCTCAAATTCTCTTCCTTGGTCATGGTGTAACCTCGTAGTGAACCCAAAGCTCAAAGCAAAATCATTGAAGATCTTCTCTGCCACTGTTCGATCAGCTTTATTGGTGGTGGCATATGCGATCGTCCATACAATAGAAAGAAGGGTGAGTAACGCTATGCATTGCTCTTTGTACAGTTATAGGCATGTACCACTTCTGACAGAGAACTCTTCCAGTCTTTCTTCTCGTCAGCTGTTAAAGTGCGAACATCGACAATAATGTCCAGTTAAAACGTTCCACTTGTCCATTACCCTCTGGGTGATAGGGTGTTGTGTGGGATCTCTGAATTCTACAGTACTTTCCTAGCTTGGCAAAGAGCTGGTGCTCAAATTCTCTTCCTTGGTCATGGTGTAACCTCGCAGGGAACCCAAACCTCAAAGCAAAATCATTGAAGATCTTCTCTGCCACTGTTCGATCAGCTTTATTGGTGGTGGCATATGCTTGGGCAAATCGAGTAAAATGGTCCATCACCACCAATATGTATTCGTAACCACCCTTGCACCCTCGAGATGTAAAAAGTCTATTGAGACCATCTCAAACAGATACATAGTTTGGATGTTGCCCCTAGGTGCCCGGGTTGAAGTGTTGGGACCTTTATCTTTCAGACACCCACATTCCCTGGTCACGAAACTCTCAATATCTCGCAGCATGTACGGCCAGAAGAAACATTCATGGATCAAGTTGGTTGTCCTTTCCACTCTCAGTTGTCCCATGTGTTCATGGAGTTCTTTGAAGACGAACCTACGGAATACTCTGGGTAGTACCAACTGACGGTTTTTTGCTTCTTTACGATACAGAATACTGTCTTCACTGAGGTAGAGCTTCATCTATTCTTTAACTAAAACAGATTCTGCTGGTGACTCATTATCTATCTTCTGTTTATTTGGAAACCGATTTTGGTCCACATAAAGAAGCATTCTACCAATTATCTGATCTTCCCGTTGTGCTCTTTGGATTTTTCCTTTTGGTAGTTGTTGAATGGACAGGGGGTGATCTTTTCTCTCGCTTTTATGGTGGCTTCCACCGTCAACGGACACCTCTTGATAAGCTTGTACTGCTTCGGTAGTGCTCTCAATTGCTTCCAGACTAAATTCCTCCAAGCATTCTTGCATGAACTCCTCAGGCTCTAGTGGCATTCTTGACAATCCATCAGCATCCGCATTGCATTTTCCTGGCCTGTACTTGATGCTGAAAATGAAGTTAGCTAGTTCAGCGACCCATCTCTGACCCGTTGCATTCAGTTTGTCTGTAGTGAGGACATAGGTCAAAGGGTTGTTGTCAGTGTATACCTCAAACTCTTTGCTGTAGTAGAGATAATCTCTAAATTGTTCAAAGATAGCCCATTTCAATGCCAGGAACTCCAATTTTCCGGAACGTAGATGGTAATTCTTTTCGGCATCTGTCAACGTTCTAGAACCGTAACCAATGACTCTCAATTTTCCATCTTGATGCTGATATAGGGTAGCTTCCAGTCCAACTTGAGAAGCGTCACAATGAAGAACAAATGGTAAGTTGAAATCAGGATATCCCAAGATGGGTGGTTTTACCAAGTAGTCTACTAGTTCTTCCAATACCTCCTGGTGGTCTGCTGTCCAGATAATGGGCTGTTGGGATGAAACCATGTTGTTTCTGTTAAGCCCGGTCTTACCCGCGTTCTTCTTTTTCTCCATGGGTGTTGTTAACTCTGTCGTCCTCCCCCAAGAGGAGGTATAGCGAGACGGCAATCCTGGAGAAGTTCCGAACGTAAGTACGATAGTAGGAGAGGAATCCTAAGATCTGCCTCAACTCCCCAACAGTAGAGGGCCGCTTGTCTTTTAAGGCCAGTACCGGAGCGATTTCTGCTGGGTCCATGGTATATCCTTCTCCAGACACAATTTTCCTTAGAAATCGGACTTGCCTTTTGAACAGTTCACACTTCTTTGGGGTCAACTTAACTCCGTGTTGTTGTACCGCTGTAATACGGTCCTCACGTGTTCAACATGCTGCCGGAAGGTTTTGCTGTGTACCACATTGTCATCCAAGTATGGCTGGCAGATATCGTCCCTCAATCCTTCCAAACAGGTCTCCATGATCCTCTGAAATTCTGCTGGAGCTGAACTGAGCCCAAACGGTATGCAGATCCACTCATATAACTCCCACGGTGTGATGAATGCTGTCAAGGGTCTACTGGACTCTTTAACAAACCCTTGATGGTATGCTTTACACTGATCGAGGACAGAGAATCAGATACTTCCTGATAGGCTATCCAGCATATCTTGAATCATTGGTATCGGGTGCCGATCAGGAACTGATTTTCGGCTTAGTTCCCGGTAATCACAGCAGAGTCTAACCGTACCGCCCTTCTTCCTAACACAAACAATAGGAGAGGAATAAGATGACTTCGACTTTTGGACCCAACCTCTGTTGATTAGATCTTGCTAATACTCTTTCACTTCATGGTATAATGGTTTCGGCACAGACATGTAACTTCTGGTTACTGGGGTCGTGTCTTTGAAATTGATTTTCAACTGCAACGACGGGATGCAGCCTATATCAGAGTCATCTTTAGAGAATGCATGACACTCTTCTCTCAGCATCTGTTTTGCTACCGCTATATCTTCACCACACAAGTGTTCCAAGATACTGGGGAATCCCAGGACCCTGAGGTGGGTCATGCAATTTCCTGCCATGGTCAACACCTGTTCCTTGGTAGGGAGAGTGAATTCACGGTAGACCCCTGGGTGGGTCTCCCACTGGCTGGATATACCGTTTTAACGGTTTCAATGTGACAGTCTCACCTTGAACTAGGTCTTCCGGAAGTTCTGAGGAGTCTTTTGGCACCAAGTCTTTTCTGGACTTTTCTTACCGGTTCTACCCGGACTCCACACCTCACCCCCACTATTTGGTTTGCAGGGATGATGGTTGGGCGCCAGTCTACCTTGACTTCTTTTAGGTCCATTGTATTCTGTGCTTTCTTGACTCTATGAATCACATTTTCCACCACGGCGTTGGGTATGGCAAGTGATGTGGCATTTGCATCCACCACCAGCGTCCCTGACTTCGTGTTTCGTGATGACCTCACTGACTACATTATAACCCTGGATAGGATCCTCTGCCTCATTCTCATCACTGGTCATGAGAAAAGGTACCAAAAGCTCAATGATGTTGCTGTTCTTCATAGCCCTCAGGTGGAAAGTCACTTCCACCCAGCCTATGAAAGGGATTTCGGTCTGGTTGACAGCACTGCCATGGAGTTCCACTAGTCCTAAGAATTCTTTTAGCGACCGAAGGCAGGTATGTGGCAGGTAGCACCTTCTTCATTCTTCATTTTAAAGGCTCGCTTGGACTCCTGTGTCCCATAGTACTTTTACCAGGAGTCCATCTAGCTGGCACTGTATAAAGCACCTTTCACTGATTAAGCTGATGAGGCTATCTTTACTGAATCCTCCTCCCAGGAGTACATCGTTTGACCTCCGCACTGGGCATTTAGTACCTGATGCCCCTGTCTCTCTTGCAGCTGTTGTAGAAGGGAACACACTTGGGGATAGTACTGACACAGCCATTTTACCCCACACTGGCAACCTCCTTTCTTTTAACCCAAATGACTGTGACCATTGGCATTCCTTGGCATAATGTCCTTCCTAACCATATCTTCAACAGTGTTCACACACCGTACTCTGATTTGATGAATGGCACGCTTCACAAGCCAGGTATCTTCTGTTTTGGAACCCACTCCTGGGTCTGAGGGATACAGGTTCTGGCCTGGAACAAATCAACTTTTTCACCTCAATCAACTCGGCTTGCTGTTCTCCTATTACTTCTTCCCAGTCAGCGCTGGTGGTCCTTTCTTTTGTTGGTGATTTAAGGTTCCCTCTTGGAGGTGGCACTAGAGGGTCTCCATGATGATCTTTGGACTGGCCACCGGGGGTCTCCAACTTTAGCTGACTCATTTTGATGATTTTAGAAGCAGAGCCTTTCGTTAACTTCTGTTCTCTCTCTGACTCCAAACCAGCTGCCGCATTCATTTTTTCAATTAGGACTTCGTCCAGAATGCCAAGATCTTCTAGGTACTGTTTCAGCTGCAACTTGATGTCTTTGCTGATTAACCCCGTTCCGAATGATCTCAAGAACTTCTTCTGGACTAGTCCAGCATCAAACTTCCCCTCCGCTTCTACATCTCTGGATACAAACAACAGTCTATCCTTCAGTTCAATTGCTCTGAACAAGAAACTTTGGGGTGATTCATTATTTTTCTGTGAGAGGTTAATGAGTCGGTGGAACAATTCTGAAGTACTCTCTTCTTTATAGTGCCCTTTTAAAATCATCTTCAGCTGTTGCAAGGTCAATTGACTCTTCATTTCTTGCATACTATGGAGGTTCAGTCCTGGGCTGATCGCTTTGACCACACCCTCAACTATCTCATCTGGCTGGTAGCCTTTCTGTAAGGATGCATCGATCTGTGGCAACAAGTTCATATAAGACAGTTTTGCTTTCTGTTCACACTCTCCAATCTGTCCCAGAATTTTGAATTCTTTCCTTATGGTGATTTGTGGTGTTAGAGAGGACTGTCTTCCTGATTTATCTAACCCAAGCAGGGTAAAGGTTCTGTCTGAGTCTGCTACCTGTTTACAAGTTTTGATCGATTCCTGCAGGGCTGTTGTTAGGACTTTGAATTGTACTTTCAATTCCTGTAGTTCTGTCTGCGGACGGAGATTCCCGCTTTTGGTAATTGGTGCTGACGCGCCCCCAGGGCCGTGGGGTACTCGGCAGCCGGGCCTCTGGTTGCTGGGGGATATCACGGTGGCTGGCCCGGTCCGTGACCCAGGGAGGTCAGTGCAAAAGGGGGATATTTCTATATGGGGTTTTGGGATTTTTCGTGACGCCACCTATGGTGTCTGGTGAGGATCACCAGCACTGCAACAGTCCTCTGAGGCAGATGTTAGGGCAGCTTGTGATGGAATGGCTCCCCACAGGTGGTGCGGGCCTCAGGGCAGCGTGGGGTGGTCTGGATGGTGGTGCAGGGGAGAGATGGCAGGACGATCCCGGAGGAAAGATGGCCACTCACACGGGGGTAAGCTTCAGTACCTTTACTGGTGATGCTGCAGGCACGGTCCAGGGTACTCCAGGTGAAGGGCACACTTCTGGACTCTCCCCAGTGAGCGGATATAGGGCCTCCTGATCCGTTGCTTTATTCTCTAAGCTTCTGGACTGCCTGGAGCTAGGCCTAGTTCGGTTACTGTCTCTCCTTGCACCTGCTGACCTGGTGGTAGGGCCTTCTCCTTGGAGATCACTCTCCCTGGATGCTGGGGCCTCCATGACTCCTAGCCCTGATACTATAATCAGCATTTGGTGAACCTGGGACCTGTAGTTCTCTGGGGGCTCCGGTGGTTCCTACTGGGTATAAGGCGTCCCTGTAGGCGCGGACCCGGTGTCCGGTATATATATTGGGGTGAGCCTGGTATGCTCCTCTGCCCCCTCACTACTTCTTCCTTCTCCTCTCGCCTTCGGCCCACTCAAGGCCCTCACTAGGCTTCCACACGTGCTGTAGGCCTTGGTTCGCCTAAGCACAGCAGCCAGCGTGCTGCTCTCTTCACTGCTCTCTGAGCGTCAGCACGCTCTCCGCTCAACTCTGAGCTGTGTTTCTCTCTGTCTCTGAACACTGACTGAAAACTAACTGAGCTGCCTGGCTCCATCCTCCCTTTATATATCCCTAATGGGCTCCCTCTGCTGGTCTGAGGAGGTAGGGTGGAGGTGTGTGAATGTGTGAGGGCCTCTTGTGGTGAAGTCCATCCATGCACCCTTCTGGGATCTGTGGCACCAGTGCGCAGCAGGGCGCCACATTCCCCCCTAGTAAAACTCAGTATTCCTGGACTGAAGCATTTTTGCAAAACAGGTTAACAATTAACGATTCTTCCCTTTATGGGAGGCACTTTTCTCAAACGTTACAGGTAACATTATTAACACAATAAATATATGTACAATAGTTAAAGTTTTTGAGAAATTGTCAGTGAATCCCCTAACAGGGTGTCCATTTCACTGCAAAGTACAAGGGAGCTTGAGGGACCTGTCCATAAACCCTCCACGTAGGCCCTGGGCGTGGCTGCAGGGCATAGATGATCCGCAGTTGGACCACGTCTTCCGCCACGCCAAACAGGTTTTCGTTCAGTGGTTACCTAAAAGGGGCACTCCAGGGAGTGCAATTATGTACAAATAAACAGTTTTTGGGCTGCACACAGTCCTCAGCCACCGAGTCCTTCATATATACCCTTACGGGTAACTAAATGCAACAAGAAAAGTGTCCATGTCACCTATATTGTCCATTGTAAGGCAAAAATACATCAATACATACATGAAAATTACACAAGAATAACATACCCCAAGGGGCAACTATTTATACTATCAGAGTTTCTCATTCTACTCTCTGTATCTGACAGGGGTCTGACCTTGCGTGCTACGTGTTGACCTACATAGTACTGGGATGCGTGTGGTACTGGTCTTTGTACTACCTCCTATTCTGTCAATTCTAGGTGTGGAGGGACTGCAAGGCTGCCTTATCCTTCCTACGGGGCTGGCAAGTGTACCATTGGCTGGGCCTTCTTGCTCTGCTACTACTGGTGATCTTTCTTCCGGGGATTCTTCCTGAGCAAGCTCGTCTGGGGCACCTACAGGTTCTACTTGCTGTGGAGGGTCTTCTGGCTGTTGGTAGAAGTGGATCACAGGTATTATCACTGCTCCTCCTAGTTGGGGCCAATCTGCCGGGAAATCTCCTAATTTAGTATGTATTACTGATTCTTTAGGCTCCTCCGGTACAATGAGAGGCACTTCTTCATGGGGCTTTAGCAGACCTGGACACAACTTCAGCTGGTCTATAGATACCGTTGCAGTCGTTCTTCCTCCGTCCTTGGTAATTAAACAGGTCTTCCTGTTATCAAATCTTGAATTTAACACAGTGTAGGGTTCCCTCTCCCACTGGTCATCAAGTTTGTGGTTTCTTCTTTGTCTCTTTAGCACAACTTCTCCAGTTGAAAAGGGTTCTGCTGGTGCGCTCTTGTTGTACTGTGCTTCCTGCTTGTCTCTTACCCTATTCAGACTGTCTTCGACACAGGCCTGTACTCTCTTGTACTGCTCCTGTCGCGTCGTGTCTCAGCCTTCAGTGGACATATCTGCTTCGGGTTCCACTACACCAAGCTCCAGGTCCATGGGCAACTTTCCGGGTCTTGCTCGCATGAGATATGCTGGAGTACAATTGGTGGAACTTACCGGTATGTGGTTGTACAAATCTACCAGGTCAGGTAGCTTGTCGGGCCACTGGTTTTTTTCTTCTAGCAGTAAGGTCTTCAACAGGTCGATGACAATGTTATTCATCTTTTCACATAACCCATTGGTTTGGGGGTGGTACGGTGTAGTCCGGATCTTCTTACACCCGTACAGATGGCAGAACCCCTTGAACAATTCGGCTTCAAAGGCAGGGCCTTGATCCATGAGCACCTTATCCGGGTATCCATGGGACCTGCAGAAGTAGGCTTAAAACGTCCTTGCTGCAGTTTCTGACGGGGGCTACCACCAGGAACCGGGAGTAATGATCCACCATGGTCAGGGCATACGAGTAACCTGACCTGCTGGGTGACAGTTTGACGTGATCCAAAGCGACGATCTCCATGGGCTGGGTTGTCTTGATGGACTGCAGGGGTGCTTTCTGGCTGCCGTAGTCCTTTCTTCTGAGGCTACAGGGTCCACAATCTCGGCACCATCTCTCTATGGAACTCCGCATTCCAACCCAGTAAAACCGATTCTTCAGGAGGGTTTCTAGCTTCTTCCAGCCAAAGTGCCCCGCTTGATCGTGGTAGGCCTCCAACACCATCTGGATGTCCGTCCTAGGCACTACGATCTGCCATAACATCTCATGGATCCTCGGGTTGACGTACCTTCGGCACAGCTTATCCCTATAGATGAACAGCCGGCTTCTCTCATTCCACAGTTGCTTGGCTTGTGGAGACGCGTCTTTCTCCAGGGAGGAAGCTTCCTGGGTTATCAGTTCTTTGATGCGGCTGACAACCGGATCGCTGTCCTGGGTCTCCTTCCAGCTGTGGTGAGGCAACAGGTTTAACGTCTTACCGCGATCCCTCCTGGAGGCTCGTTGCTCGTGGACAACTCCATTGCGGTGGAAGGCAGGTAGCTCAATCTCCTCCAGGTCATCCACTTCTTGCTCAGTATCCAACTGGTGCGGCATCCTGGACAGGACATCGGCATTGGCATTCTTACGGCCTACCCGGTACTTAATGGGGAACTGGTAGTTTGACAGCCGAGCCATCCATCATTGTTCCATGGCTCCTAACTTTGCTGTTTCCAAATGAGTCAAGGAGTTATTATCAGTGTAGGCAGTGAACTTACTGGAGGCTAGGTAGTGCTTGAACCACTCGGTGATGGCCCAGACCAGGGCCAGGAACTCCAGCTTGAAGCTGCTATAGTTCTCTGGGTTCCTCTCGGCCGGGCAGACCTTCCTGCTTGCATAGGCGATCACCTTCTCTCGACCATTCTGCTTCTGACTTAACACAGCTCCTAATCCTTTGTTGCTGGCATCAGTGTACAGCAGGAACGGTTGGCTGTAGTCAGGGTAGGCTAGGATCTCTTCGCTGGTCAGGATCTCCTTCATCACCTCAAAGGATTCAGCTTGCTCCTTACCCCACTGGAACAGGGGGTTTCTGCCTCTCCCGGACTGTCCTACCAGGAAATCTTGCAAAGGCGCCGCTTTCTTGGTGTAGTCCTTCACAAACCTCCGGTAATACCTGACTAGACCCAGCAACTGACATACCTCCTTGCGGCTCTTCGGCTCCGGCCATCTCTGAATGGCAGTGACCTTCTCCGGGTCCGGCGCTACTTCTTCTGGACTGACGATGTGTCCCAGGTACTGCAACTTTCGCTTGAGCAGGTGACACTTGGAGGGCTTCAGATTCATCCCATACCGGGACAGCGACTCAAATACCTCTGCCAGGTGCTTCAAATGGTCCTTGTACGTTTTAGAGTACACTATCACGTCATCCAGGTATAGCACTACACTCTCGAAGTTGCGGTGTCCCAGGCAGCACTCTATCAATCTCTGGAACGTTACGGGGTCGTTGCAGAGTCCAAACGGCATACTGTTGAACTCGCAGAGTCCCATCGGGGTAGTAAAGGCTGTCTTCTTCCGATCCTTCTCAGCAACAGCTACTTGCCAGTATCCACTAGTGAGGTCAAGGGTGGAGAAGTAATTTGCAGACTTTAATGCAGCCAGGGATTCCTCTATACGGGGCAAAGGGTATGCATCTTTGTGTGTTATGCGATTTACTTGTCTGTAATCTACACACATTCTCATGCTTCCATCCTTCTTCCTGACTAGGACCAGGGGAGCTGCCCAGGGGCTACAGCTATCTCTTATTACCCCTCCCTTCCTCATGTCATGCAACATTTTCTTCGCTTTCTGGTAGTGTGCTGATGGGTGGATCTGTGGGTATATAGTGTTGTACCCCTTTAATTCTCCCGAAATCAAGTGGGTGTTTACTGAATACTCGCTCGTATTCCTGAACCACCCGGTGTACACCCTGTTTCTGATGGGCAGGAGTGGTGTCTGTCCCAACATGGAGCTGTCGACACCAATCCTCCACTTGGGTTCCCGGGTCATTATCCTCCACCTCGTCTGGTGAGGTTAAGGACTCCGCCGTGTGTATGGAGTTGTTATCTACTGTGTACAGTTTAGCAACAGTGGCGTAGCGTGGTAATCTAACCTCGTGCTCCCCATAGTTTAGGAGGCGTACAGGCACCCTCCCATTGCGTACATCCACTACCCCTCTGGCAGTCAAGAGTGTAGGTCTATGCTCCGAGCTAAGGGGCTCTACTACCGCCTGGTAGCTCCGTCCTTTGAGACCTATTGCTGCTCTACACCAAATCAGCATCTCACTCATCGGGGGGATCACAATGGGTATCGGGTCTGTCACCCGTACATTACCAATTTCACCACCTGATAGCTTTACCTGTTGCTGGTACATAAGGGCTCGGATCTCTTTCTGGAGCACCCTCCCCTGCCCTGGTTTAGCGGTGTCAGCTGTTGGAGCTAAAACAACACTTCTCCCAAACAGTTACCGACAATATTTGTACTAAGTATCATATACAAGTCTGTATCACCGGGATTAGACTCCACTACAATCAGTCCTTGGTCCTTTAGCTCCGCTCTCCCCACTTTCACTGTCACATTCTTAACCCCTACTAGGTTAAGAGGAAGGCCATTAGAGGCATACACGGAGAGGTTCGGGGCTGGCGGCTGGAGTTCGTCTATGGACCAGAACCTTTTGTAGAGGACATCAGGCATGATGGTTGCCTGAGATCCCGTGTCCAGCAGGGCAGGTGTCGCGATGCCATCCAGCACAATGGACAGGAAGGGTCTTCCTCCCACTAACCGATGGTACCAGTTTGATGGGCGTGCTTGATTTACTCCTGGGTGTCGGCCCTCGGCCCCAGGGTTTGCTCGTTTAAAGGACAGTTCCGTGCTGTGTGGACTGCCTTCTGGCAGCGATAGCAGATGAAGTCTCCTGGAGGGCGACGTTGGTCGTGGGTCCTCCCATGGGGTGGCGTTGTCCTCCTCTGGGGTGGCATTGTCCTCCTCCTTCTTCTCATCCAGGGGACATCCTCAGGGCTGTCGGCGAGTAGTATCCTTCCTCCCGGCTCGGGCTCCTCCTGTAGCTGCAGGGTGCTCAGGACAGTGGCCAGGGTTTTACTTAACTGTCGCACTTCAGAGCGTAGGCCGTCCAGCTCGCTAGGAGGCACTGTTTGCATCTTTGTTTTGGCCATTAGTGAAGGAGCAGTGGGTGCTGCGGGCACTGGGGTGGTCCCACCCTGGTAATGCTGGATAGCAGTATCTGATGTTTCCAGGGGTTGCAGACCCTTTATAGACATGTCCTTAAGGGTGTCAAAGGTGGCATCTCGATGGTCTAAGGCCCACCACCGTACAGTTCTGCTCTCCTTCTAGGACCTCAACCCCCGGATGAACTGTTCCGTCAACATTTTATTTTCATTTTGTATGCTGGCTGGACGAACCTGTTTCAGGGCCCGCAGGGCTTCCTGTAAGCGCCAGGCATAGTCCCGGACACTGTCCTCAGGCTTCTGGACGCAGTGGTAGAACCTCATCCGGAGATCCGTCTCAGTGCGGTTTTCAAACACAGCCTGCAGTCTCTTAAAGATGATGGATACTGATTCCTGGTCTGCGGCTGGCCAGGTTTCCACTTCCCGCTCTGCGGCACCAGTCAATTGTCCCAGCACAACAACAGCTCTCTGTTTACCGTTCATAAAATACATGTCTAGCACACCGCATATTCTTCTCTTGAATCCGGACAGGGTGTCAGGTTTGCCGTTATACTGGGGGAGCCACTTCGCTCCAGGGATATACGGCAGGGCCATAGGTAATAACGGGGTCATAACCCCTGTAGGTGGAGCGGCCGCTCCGGCCTGTGCAGCTCCGGGCGCAGGTTGGGCATCAGGTGCATTAACCGGTGCTCCGGTGGCTTGCTGGTCGTCGGCCATTGTTGCGCCCCCCTAGTGAACCAGAGCCTACCTTCTTCACTTCTTTTACCAGGTAGGCCGCAGCTCCGCGGGCAATGGTCTTCTTCCAGGACCTTGCTTCGCTCGCCTCTGATGTCAGAGCGTCCTCTGGCTCCTTCCAGGACCTGACACTTCCTGATTCGACGTCAGGGGCAGGGCGTGTCCTCCACTTCGCGCGCTTCCAGCGGTTACTCCTCTCCGATTCCCGCGGTTTTGCCTCCTCTTCTTCCCGCGCGGCGACAGGAAGATGGTGGACAATGGCGGGAAATCTCGGTAATGGCGGGAAAACTTCACCACAGTGAGTACTACAGTCTCTTAAGGCGCACAGTACCCGGTGGCAACGGGCACGGAATCCTGTTCGTGATGCCAGAACTGACGCGCCCCCAGGGCTGTGGGGTACTCAGCAGCCGGGCGTCTGGTTGCTGGGGGATATCACAGTGGCTAGCCCGGTCCGTGACCCAGGGCGGTCAGTGCAAAAGGGGGATATTTCTATATGGGGTTTTAGGATTTTTCGTGACGCCACCTGTGGTGTCTGGTGAGGATTACCAGCACTGCAACAGTCCTCTGAGGCAGATGTTAGGGCAGCTTGTGATGGAATGGCTCCCCACAGATGGAGCGGGCCTCAGGGCAGCGTGGGGTGGACTGGATGGTGGTGCAGGGGAGAGATGGCAGGACGGTCCTGGAGGAAAGACAGACACTCACACGGGGGTAAGCTTCAGTACTTTTACTGGTGATGCTGCAGGCACGGTCCAGGGTACTCCAGTTGAAGGGCGCACTTCTGGACTCTCCCCAGTGAGCGGGTATAGGGCCTCCTGATCTGTTGCTTTATTCTCTAAGCTTCTGACCTGCCTGGAGCTAGGCCTAGCTTGGTTACTGTCTCTCTTTGCACCTGCTGACCTGGTGGTAGGGCCTTCTCCTTGGAGATAACTCTCCCTGGATGCTGGGGCCTCCGTGACTCCTAGCCCTGATACTATAATCAGCATTTGGTGAACCTGGGACCTGTAGTCCTCTGGGGGTTCCGGTGGTTCCTACTGGGTTTAAGGCGTCCCTGTAGGCACGGACCCGGTGTCCGGTATATATATTGGGGTGAGCCTGGTATGCTCCTCTGCCCCCTCACTACTTCTTCCTTCTCCTCTCGCCTTCGGCCCACTCAAGACCCTCACTAGACTTCCACACGTGCTGTAGGCCTTGGGTCGCCTAAGCACAGCAGCCAGCGTGCTGCTCTCTGAGCGTCAGCATGCTCTCCGCTCAACTCTGAGCTGTGTTCCTCTCTGTCTCTGAACACTGACTGAAAACTAACTGAGCTGCCTGGCTCCACCCTCCCTTTATATATCCCTAATGGGCTCCCTCTGCTGGGCTGAGGTGGTAGGGTGGAGGTGTGTGAATGTGTGAGGGCCTCTTAAGGAGAAGTCCATCCATTCACCCTTCTGGGATCTGTGGCACCAGTGCGCAGCAGGGCGCCACAGTACCGCTCCTCCATCCTCTAACTTCTACCTGGTTAGAAACTGTGTTAGCGCCTAGAGGAACGTCCCAATGACATCTTTAGCTTCTTTCTCCCATAGCTCATCCATTTTTACATTAATGGCAGCTAACAGTGGCCTGCGGTTGTGTGCTTTAGAAATCTGTTCTTCTGACATCTTTATATGTTCTGCTACTGTTCTCAATTCTTCACAGGTTAACTGAAGAAGCAGCTCACTAATTATGTCCATTTATATTTCCACATCCATTCTTGCTAGTGAGTTTTCTTTAGGGCTGATCCCCTTTAACTGGTGTAGCAGAGTTGAATTGAGGTGCTGTGCTGCTGTGTTTTTCCAGACACTTTTTCTCTTCTCCCTCTACATGCTAATTCCCACTCAGGATTCTCCGTATGGGCTACCAATGTTACACGCACATTGCTAGGTTCAGATAGGGTGAGACGGATTTCATGAATTCTTTGGAATCCTGGGGGAACAGTTACTCAGGGCGACCATAGGCTGCAGCTTCTCCCAGGTGCACGATAGATTCAACTGCTGACCAGACACATCTCACAAGAGTCTTTTTCAACAGTTTAACAGTAGAATTTAATCTGAAGCACGGCCAGTGCAATTCAGGGATATTACAGCAACAATCTTCATTACAGTACTGTCTGAGTTTCTTGAGCAACCGGCTCCAGTAACAATACAGTAGTTTCTTTACAAGGCACATTATTACAGTTTCTCCAGTAGCATAATTCAGCAAAGATTAGCTCTCTTAGCTGCACACTTCTATGCATACACAACCACAGGCTTTTCCTTCACACGGACACAATAGTAAACAGCATTCTTTATCCTACATGGAGATGGAGGGGGGGGGGTTGATGAGGGAGATGATGCCTGTGACACAATTCCTTCCTGTCCTTATCTTCCTGCCAGATAATACTCTGCACTGTTAGTTCAGGGAGTTTCTCTGACCTGTGTTTAGTTTCTCTCCTGATCTGAATCCTGTTCAGTTTCTTTCTGTCAGATCCAGATAACACACTACCTTTCTCTTCAGCTTCAGCCAGACTACAATAACAAGTTCCCCACAACTCTCCTGAGGCTCTGCTAAAACGCTCCCTGTCTCCTTTGACTGTATTAACCCCTCTAGTTGCTGGATGCTTCTGAAGCACAACACTTCCTATCTCATGTGTTTGTGTTATTTCTAATAGTTGCTGGATGCTTTTGAAGCAACAACACTACTGCATGTCACAGATGCCACTGTCACAATTCTCCATTATAGGTTTATTTCCAATAATTCATGTTATCACCTATCCTGTGTCCAAACTTGGGGATTGATGGGGGTCTGACTGCTAGGACCCCACCGATCCAAACAATGGGGCTCTGACATGTCCCCTTAAAAAAAAGGCCTACACACACTCTAGATAGCTGCCAGCCGGACACCAATCATTTATTCATTTGGCCAGCAGCTATTTTGCACGATTCTCCCACACCAAGCACTACTGTGTTCTCCAAGAGATGGCCACTGTCAGTCACGCAGACGGAATCTTAAATTTTAGAGAACAAAATATCAGAAATCTTAAATTGGATATGCTGGATGTTTATTATAAGACCTCAAGGAAGAGTCAGAGGCCCCTTTACACATTTGACTGTTAAATGAACTCATGAATACCAGCGGGTTCAACTGACATTAATTTTATGTGTATGGGGGCCTTAAAGAGGTGTTCTCAAGTTCTTAAATTGCTTTAATTAGTTAGACAGCATGAAAATAAGCAAGTTTGCATTTGACTTGTTTTATTATTTCTGCTTTTATTGTCCTGAAATGAGAGCTTATAAAGTGCAGCTTTTTTCAAAAGAGCTTGGCTTCCAGACCCTTGCAAACCATTCACAGTAGCTACATTATAGGAGAGGAGTTAACTCTTAACATCCCAGTCAGCTCTCTCAAGCCCATTGATTTCATTAGAGAATTTGGCTGCTCACGAACTTCCCCCTCACTCCCTCCCTCCCTCCTCTTTTACACTTTTTTTCGCCTCTTCTGAAGAGATGCAGTTATAAATTACCAGTCCTCAGCTTTCAGAGCTTGACTGCTAATTATAGTTCTGCTTTTGTGTCCAGCGCTGTGTGCTTGTTCAAATGGAACTGTTATCTATATGTGTAAATACAGTAATAGCTGTGTATACTCCTGAACAAACCTTAGATGACTGAATATGTCATAACAGAACTTGTGCTGAGCTTTGTAGTTCTACTAATACTACAGTTCTACCATTTACCAGAGCTGTAACAGAGCAGATTGGACATAATTTCACACAAAACCCCAAAAATTCTCTGGACAAAATTTTTGCCACCCTCAACTTAATATTTTGTTGCACACCCTTTGGAATAAATAACTGCGATCAATCGCTTCCTATAACCATCAACAAGCTACTTACACCTCTCAACTGGAATTTTGGATGAGTCTTCTTTTGCAAACTGCTCCAGGTCTCTCATATTTGAAGGTGCCTTCTCCCAACAGCAATTTTAAGATCTCTCTACAGGTGTTCAATGGGATTTAGATCCGGACTCATTTCTGGCCACTTCAGAACTCTCCAGCGCTTTGTTTCCATCCATTTCTGGGTGCTTCCTTAAGTATGTTTGGAGTCATTATTTTGCTGGAAAACACACAACCTAGTATTGCAACCCAAACTCCTTTGGCAATCTTCAAATTTCATGATGCCTTGCATAGAGCAAAGACACCCAGTCCAGAGGCAGCAAAACAACCCCAAAACATCATTGAACCTCCACTATATTTGACTGTAGGTACTGTTTTCTTTTCTTTGTAGGCCTCATGTTTTCAGTAAACAGTAGAATGTTGTGCTTTGCCAAAAAAGCTCTAGCTTGGTGTCATCTGTCCACAAGATGCTTTCCCAAAAGGATTTTGGCTTACTCACATACATTTTGGCAAACTGCAGTCTAGCTTTTATATGTCTCTGTGTAAGCAGTGGGGTCCTCCTGGGTTTCCTGCCATAGTGTTTCATTTCATTCAAATGTTGACGAATAGTTAGTACCCTGAGTGTCATGGGTTTACCGCAACAGAGAGGGGCCTCTGATTTCACATACTCCTGCACTAATCAGAAGCACTTCTCCTTCATATTAAACAGTGCAGGTTTCTTTTAGCAGTGCAGGGGTTAGAGTCTCTGAAGCTTCCATGCTTGAATGATCACAGCTGTTTAGTATTGGCCACTCCCCTCTCCTTTATATACTTGTCTCTGGTAATCTGGATTGCCAATGTTAGTTGCATACTGCCTGGTGTGGAGTGGAGGTGTTGGTTGTTGGTAGAGGCGTTTGGCGTATTAATCTGTGACTGTTGCTTGGTGTTTTGGCTGCATGCAATCCTTATTCTCTCCTATTTAGTTTTTCTACTTTTTCTCCCCGATGTTCCTCTCTGCTGTCCATGAGTGCATATTTGTATGATTGGTGTTTTCATTTATCCCTGTACGTCCTCCCTTGTTAGTCTGATTTGCGTATATTTATACACTGTAACTCCCCACATCCCTGGGTGGGGGAGGGGGACAGATATAGGACTGATTAAGGAGTTCAGCAAGGTACGTGGCCCCGGCGTCTTCACTATCAGAAGTAATCCGGGGAGCAGGGATAGCTAGGGCACCCCTAGCATTAGGGACAGGGCAGGAGCACCTGGCCCCAGGTAATCCGGCAACAGAGTCGTGACATTAAGCCTGCAGGACAGCTTGAATTTTTTTGGAACTTGATTGGGGCTGCTTATCCACCATCTGGACTAGCGTTGCAACATTTCATCATTTTTCTCTGCTGTCCAAATCTAGGGAGATTAGCTACAGTGCCATGGATTGTAAACTTCTTGACTATGTTGCGCACTGTGGACAAACGAACATCAAGATCTCTGGAGATGGACCTTAACATTGTTGATATTTTTCAACAAATTTGGTTCTCAAGTCCTAAGACAGTTCTCTCCTCTTTCTGTTCTCCATGCTTAGTGTGGCATACCCAGACACACAATGCAAAGATTAAGTCAACTTCTCCCCTTTCTATCTGGTTTCAGATGTCATTTACATATTGCCCACATCTGTTACTTGCCACAGGTGAGTTTGAGCGAGCATCGCAAGCTTGAAGCAAAGTTGTTTACACACAATTTTGGAAATGTGCGAACAATTTTGTCAATTTTTGAAGTTTTTGTGTCAAATTATGTACAATTTGCCATTTTCTGTTTTTTGTTGTTCTAATACACACATAGGAAAAAAAACGTGTGTAACAAAACATGTGTAATTGCAATAATTTTCTGGGAGAAATCCATCATTTTCTGGAACAATTTCAAGGGTACCAACACTTTCGGCCATGACTGTATGAGGTAATTACATGGTAGATAGGTAGGTAGATAGGTAGGTAGATAGGTAGATAGATAAAAAGACAGAAAAATGGAACAGCACCAATGCCTTGTAAATAAAGTGTGATGCAGAGCCTCTTAAGTTAATATCCAATTACAAAACAGATAAAAAATGGAAAAAGAGGCAGCATTCCAAAATAAGCAAAAAGAAGAAAGGACCTTTAATGTGGTGTGGCAATGATTTGTGCCTTGCATATGTATTGTACAGTACATCTTTTAACCTAAAAAAATAAATGAAAAAATTGACGTGAGGTCCTCCCAATTTTTAGTAACCAGCAAAGGTAAACCAGACAACTGAGAATAGATATTAGCAGGCTTGGAAGGTCCCTGGTTATTGGGCCCTTTCCAGCCTAAAAATACAATCGCGCAGCCGCTCCAGAAGTGGAACATCACATGAGATGCTTCAATTCTGGCGCTTTGCCTTGGCTTTTCCCGATGCCTTGGTGCATTGGCAACCGGAGTAATGGAGTTTGGGGTTGATGTCAGCTATGACGTGTCCAAAAACACAGCTGATATCAAGCCCTGGTGTTAGTTATGGAGAGGTGTTAACCAAGTAATAAAAAGGGAACACACGCACAAAAAAATACTTTATTTAAATAAACACTGCCTGACACTTTCTCTGGTTCACCACTTTAAAAAAAAATCCCACACTGGTCCTACATAGTCCAGCAAATCCGATGTAGTCCAGTGAATGGAAACTTGAAATGAACATACACACAAAACACAGAGAAATAAAACATATACTTTCCCTCTTTCACCACTTTATAGAAAAAAAAATTAACAGAGAGGTCCGATGTAGTTCAAGCGAATCCGACGTAGTCCAAGCAAATCCAGCGAAGTCCATTGAATCCGCCACAAAAAGTCTATAGAGCCACATTCTGACGCTCCATAGGATCTGCCAACAGTCACTTTCGACCTGGAAGTCACTGTTGGCAAAGCCTATGGAGCGTTAGAACTTGGCTCCATAGGCTCTGTATGGCAGCTTTGATGGACTTCGCTGGATTCGCTTGGACTACGTTGGATCCGCTTGGACCTGTGTAGGATTTTTTTTTTCTTTTTAATAAAGTGGTAATTCGGGAAAATGGGAGTGTTTATTTAAATAAAGTAATTTTTTGTGTGTGTGTTTTCTTTTTATTACTGGGTTAGTAATGGGGGTGTCTGATAGACACTTCTCCGAAACTAACACTAGGGCTTGCTATCTGCTGCATTTTTGGACACTTCACAGCTGTCATCAACTCCAAACCCCATTACACTGATTGACAATGCACCAGGCTAGGGTATCGGGAAGAGCCAAGGCAAAGCGCCAGAATTGGAGAATCTCATGTGATTCCCCACTTCTGGAGCTTCTGCGGGCTGGTATTTTTAGCCTGGGAAGAGCCCAATAACCAGGAACCTTCCCAGCCTGATAATATCAACTCTCAGCTGTCTGCTTTACCTTTGCTGGTTACAAAAAATGGGGGTGACCCTACATAATTTTTTTCATTTATTTATTTATTAGGTTAAAACATGTACAGTAAACATGCAAGGCGCACATTATTTATCTCATGGATATCTATCTATCTACCTATCTAATATCTTTTCACATCTGTAACACATAAAAATCTGTTACTTCTATTCTGCATTCTATTTCGGTACGTGTCACAAGGCTGCCAAATGGCCAGCACACTGATGTCACATGGACGGCACATGGATGGTACAAACATACACACAGATGGCACATGGATGGTACAGACGTACATACGGATGGTCAACAGAAATCCGCACGGATAGCAAAAAAGGACCATCTCAAGTGTACATTTTTTAAGCGGACGAGTGAAGGGGACCTAAAGCAAAGTTCCACCAACCTAAACATATAACAGCTTCCATTGAGATACCGTGCAACAAAATTTGTTTTGTTTTTCTTCAAGTAAATTCACAAATTGGAGTTCAATATTCAGCCTAAACCTTTTAGCATTGAGGACATTAGTACAAAGTTGTAGATCATTGTGTTTTTGTTCCACACTTCATCACAGCAGTTTTTACCAGACACATGATTTAACACAGCAGATCCACCAGGATATTTAATAGCTTTATTCAATCAAGCCTGTAATTGGAGTTATTTTGAATGTGATTGGATTCGTCCGGTAATGTAGCATTCCCAGCTTTGTGCCCTGATTGCAAGCATATAACCTTTTAACTCAAACAGAGTAATTACCTTAGCTGTGACTGCATAGAATAGTGAGATACAAGCATCTACACTGTATGCATAATGCATATCAGAGGCACACGTAAAATAGAAAGAGATAAAGTACAAGATGCAAACATCATTATCCAATTTATTTATTTTTTAAAATATATATTTTATAAGTGATTTTATTGCATAATCAATACAGTCATATTAATTTAATCTGTAAACTGTTAATCTGCTATACTTTTTTTTAATGAAAAAACTGCTATGTAATGTGAAATTAAGGGGCAGAGCCATTACTAATAGGCTCCATTCACATTTCTGTTTTTATTTCTCTCGGTATCAGACTATTTTTCTCCAATGTATCATCCTGGGTGATCCATTTTGTCTCCCTTTTGCACCTTTTTTTCCATTTATAATTAGCAATGCAGTAGCTAAAAAAATGAAGTAAAATGGATGTTTTCTGCTTTTTAGCAGATAACAATCGAGAATCGGACATGTATTGTGTCTGACAGAATGGACACATCCGACACTTATAAAAATTGGATGTGTGAATGGATCTATTCATCCCTTAAGCACCAAAGAATATATCATTTTTTGTGCTTTTGTTTTTTCCTTCCTTTGTTCCAAGAGCCAAAACTTTTTTTTTTCCATTGTACTGTATTTGAGGGCTTGTTTTCTCTGTGTGATGGACTTGTAGTTTTGAATAACACCATTCATTTTACCATAGAATATACTGGAACATAGTTTCATTATGGCGTTTTCTTTATTATATTTTTGTTGTTAGAGCTATTCAAGGGCTTGTTTATCACAGCTCGAGCTGACATTTTTTTCATACAATTTTGAGTATACAGTCATGGCCGAAAGTGTTGGCAACCTTGAAGTTGTTCCAGAAAATTAAGTATTTTTCCCAGAAAGTTATTTCAATTACACGTTTTGTTATACCTATCTTTATTTCCTTTGTGTGTATTGGAACAACACAAAAATACAGAGAAAATTAAGCAAATTGGACATCATTTCATGCAAAACCCACAAAATGGGCTGGACAAAATTGTTGGCACCTTCAACTTAATATTTAGTTACCCACCCTTTGGAATAAATAACTGCAATCAATCGCTTCCTATAACCATCCACAAGTTTCCTACACCTCTGAACTGGAATTTTTGACCACTCTTCTTTTGCAAACTGCTCCAGGTCTCTCATATTTGAAGACGCCTTCTCCCAACAACAATTTTAAGATCTCTCCACAGGTGTTCAATGGGATTTTGATCCGGACTCATTGCTGGCGACAAGTATGTTTGGGGTCATTGTCCTCCTGGAAGACCTAGGACGCAAACCCAGCTTTCTGAGACTAGGCACTACATTGCCACCCAAAATCCTTTGGTAATTTTCATATTTCATGATGCCTTGCACACAGTCAAGGCATCCAATACCAGAGGCGGCAAAACAACCCCATAACATCTTTGAACATCCACCATATTTGACTGTAGGTATTGTGTTCTTTTTTTTGTAGGCCTCATTCTGTTTTTGCTAAACAGCAAAATGATGTGCTTTATTAAAAAGCTCTATCTTGGTCTCATCTGTCCACAAGATGCTTTCCCAGAAAGATTTTGGCTTACTGACGTACATTTTGGCAAACTGCAGTCTAGATTTTTTATGTCTCTGTGTTAACAGTGGGGTCCTTCTGCGTCTCCTGCCATAGCGTTTCATTTCATTCAAATGTCAACGGATAGTTCACGCTGACACTGATGCACCCTGAGCCTGCAGGACAGCTTGAATTTCTTTGGAACTTGATAATCCACCATCCGGACAATCCTGCATTGCAACCTTTCATCAATTTCTCTCTGCTGTCCACGTCCAGGGAGATTAGCTACAGTGCCATGGGTTGTAAACTTCATGATTTATGTTGCACACAGTGGAAAAGGAACATCAAGATCTCTGGAGATGGACTTGCAACCTTGAGATTTTTGATATTATTCAACAATTTTGGCTCCCAAGTCCTCAGACAGTTCTCTCCTCTTTCTGTACTCCATGTTTAGTGTGCAACACACAGACACACAATGCAAAAACTGAGTCAACTTCTCCCTTTTTTATCTGGTTTCAGGTGTGATTTATATTGCCCACACCTGTTACTTGCCACAGGTAAGATTGAATGAGCATCACATGCTTGAAACAAAGTTGTTTACCTACATTTTTTAAAAGGTTCCAACAATTTTGTCCTGCCCATTTTGGGGGTTTTGCGTGAAATTATGTCCAATTTGCCTTTTTCTTTCTGTTTATTTTGTGTTGTTCCAATACAAGCAAAGGAAATAAACATGTGTATAACAAAACATGTGTAATTGCAATAATTTTCTGAGAGAAATACTTCATTTTCTGGAACAATTTCAAGGGTGCCAACACTTTCGGCCATGACTGTATATGTCATTTTGATCTCTTTAAGAATGAGGTCACTCGGCCGTTGATTCTCTCATTCTAAAGAATAGGGCCGATTGTGCTGATGTCACTCAAATCAAGAGTTTGATCTGAGTGCCATCTTACTGTGATCCGATTCTCTTGCATGAAAGAATTGTATTACAGGTGCGGAGAAGATGGAGAACTTAATTTCTCCATCTTCTTCATTCTTGGTGTCCGTGGGAATCAGACTGCACTCAGATGACATCTGTATGTCTGCTCGTGATCCGATTATCGAATGCACTCGCAGCATGCTGCGATTGTTTTCTCATGCCGAATCGGCATGAGAAAAATATCGCAGATCTGCACTCTTCCTTAGTATAGAATTGGTCCAAGTGCCCAATAAAACATCAGATAGCCCTCGACTGAGTTATCCACTCATGTGGTCTGGCCCTTAATTGTATTTTTTTGGGAGGGTAAGAGTGTTAGAACCTTGCTCTTAGGTTTTTTCCTTTGCTGGTCACATGACCTTGTTGGCCTATTTAATCCTGCTCCGCCCTTCTGGCTTTGCTGGACTTCATTGTATAACTACTTTCTAGCTAGCCTGTGCTCTGTATCTAACTCTGTTAGTTTGCTTGGTCTACCGACCTCAGTGTTCTATATATTTTGTTTGTTTGTCTGTCTGCTACTATTTCTGTTAGGAGGTGTCCCATTTTCCTCCCAGTCCTTAGTACTTGTAGGGATTCCTTCCCCACATCTATAGGTCTCCGTACAGACTAGCTTAGGACTTTAGCAGGTCTGATCGCAGGATCAGGTCCCCTGTTACATCGTAGGGATAAAGCTGAGTTCTATCGTAGGGACAGATCTCCTCTCTTTCCTTAGCTCTGGTAGCAGAACATAACAGTAAGTCCAGCCTGCAAATTCTCTAAGGAAAGATTTTTCTGTTCCATCATGGTGTCGGTTCTGGATTTGGCTAAACGCCTGCAGGGACTCTCTCTGGAGGTGGCCGAGCTCCGTCAGCACGTGAGTAACTGTCCTGGAACACATTTCTTGGAGCCTAAGGTATGTTTGCCGGATTTATTTTTTGGTGAACACCGAGAATTTTTTTCATTTAAAAATGCTTGCTTATTATATTTTCATTTGAGACCCACGTCCTCTGGGGATGAATCCCAGCGCATAGGGTTCATAATGTCACTTTTGCGCAAAGAGCCTCAGGAGTGGGCCTTTTCTTTGCAACCTAGTGATACATGCTTCAGATCAGTGGATAGTTTTTTTTCTGCTTTGGGACTATTATATGATGATCCTGACCGTGTCGCATCAGCTGAGACTGAGTTGAGACGTTTGAAACAGGGATCAGGTAATGTGGAAAAATATTGTACTCATTTCCGTCGTTGGTCTACTCAAACAGGGTGGAACGATTCTGCTCTGAAAAGTCTATTTCTTGCTGGGCTCAATGAAAGGGTTAAAGACCTGCTAATTGCTTATCCTACACCTGAAGATTTGCAACAGGCTATGCAATTAGCTATACGGGTGGATAGGAGACTGCGTGCAAGGGTTAATGAGAGCAAATCCTCTGCTATGTCAGTTTCTGGTTATGAGAATGTGTGTACTAACAGTGGTGAACCGATGGAGATTGGATCGGTGGCACCTCGTTCTCAAGAAAAAGACCGTAGATTCTCTGAAGGCTTGTGTTTCTATTGCGGAAAATCTGGTCATTTGATTAAAGGCTGTGAGCTTCGTATGAAGAAAGAAAAAAAAATGGTCAGTCATGCCCGTATTGCCTGTTTAAATTCCAAGGGTGTATTTTTAGCTGCTTCCACGATTGCTCAGGAAAAATTAATGGAATTTCGGGTGTTTGTTGATTGTGGGTCTACTCTGAATGTAATTGATGGGGGATTCTTGGAAAGACTCAATTTAAAACCCGAACCTTTTTCATCCCCCATTGCTGTGGTTTCTGTGGATGGTTCCCCTTTGAAGAATATTACTCTCAAGGTCTGTGAATTTCCTCTCACTATTAATGGTGTTCACCATGAGAAATTGGATTTGGTAGTTTTGAATAACTTGCCTTCTCCAGTAATATTGGGATTGCCCTGGTTAAAATTTCACAATCCTGTACTGGATTGGTCTACCAGTGAAATTAAATCCTGGAGCCATAAATGTTATGACAAGTGTTGTTGTTGTAACGGGCGTATTGCAGCTTTGGATAGGGGAGAATTGCCTGTTCCTATTCAGGATTTTTGGAGAGTTTTTTCTGAGAAGGAATCGCAGGTTTTGCCTCCCCATAGAGACTATGATTGTTCTATTGAATTTGTCCCTGGAGCGACTCTTCCTAAAAGTCGTTTATTTAACCTTACTATTCCTGAGAGGAAGGCTTTGGAGGAATACATACAGACAAGCTTGGCCGCCGGTCACATTAGGCCCTCTAAGTCTCCTGTGGCGGTTGGATTTTTTTTTGTAAAAAAAAAGGACGGCGGTTTACGTCCTTGTCTGGATTTTCGTGAGATTAACAAAATTACTGTACGCAATCCTTACCCACTGCCATTGATTCCTGATCTGTTTAACCAGTTAATGGGGGCCAAGTGGTTCTCTAAAATTGACCTTAAGGGGGCATACAATCTGTTGCGCATGAAGGAGGGTGACGAATGGAAGACTGCTTTTAACACTCCTGTGGGTCATTTTGAGAATCTGGTTATGCCTTTTGGTCTTACTAATGCTCCTGCATTTTTTCAGAATCTTATTAATGACATCCTTAGACCTTTGATCGGCAAAAATGTGGTTGTGTATTTGGATGACATTTTGATTTATTCGCCGGATCTGGAGTCTCATTGGCGGAGCGTACGTGAGGTATTACAGTTGTTAATGGACAATTCGCTTTTTGCTAAGCTGGAGAAATGTGAGTTCGCTGTACAGAGAATTAGTTTTTTGGGTTACATTATCTCCAGCGAAGGTTTTGAGATGGACCCGGTTAAAGTTCAAGCTGTACAGGAATGGCCTAGGCCTATTGGTTTGAAATTGATACAGAGGTTTTTAGGTTTCGCCAATTATTACAGAAAATTCATAAAAAATTTTTCTAGTATTGTCAAACCTCTGACCGATCTCACCAGGAAAGGTGCTGATGCGGTTCAGTGGTCTTCTGAGGCCATTGAAGCTTTTGTGTATCTCAAGGAGAGGTTCACCTCTGCTCCCATCCTTACGCAGCCTGATGTGACTAAGCCGTTTTTGGTTGAGGTTGATGCTTCCTCTGTGGGGGTTGGCGCAGTATTGTCTCAGGATAACGGGGATGGATTACATCCCTGTGCCTTTTTTTCAAAAAAATTTTCGGAGACTGAACTGAATTACGATATTGGTAATCGGGAATTATTGGCTATTAAACTCGCATTTGAACACTGGCGCCACTTCTTGGAAGGTGCGGAATTTCCCGTTCAGGTTCTTACGGATCATAAAAATCTGATATATCTTGATGCTGCCAAGTGCCTGAATGCCCGTCAGGCTAGGTGGGCACTGTTTTTCTCGTGGTTTAATTTCTCCGTTACTTACATCCCTGGTACTAAGAATGTTAAGGCGGATGCCTTGTCTCGCAGTTTTTCTCCCATAGTCGGTGCTGAGAAAGAGGAGAACATTTTACAAGAAGGTGTTGTGATAGCTGCTTTGGACTCCGTTTTGGAAGATGAGATTCTTAAAGCACAGGAGAATGCCCCATCTAACACTCCTCATGGGAGGTTGTTTGTGCCTAGGACCTTTAGGAGAGATTTGTTTGTTGAGTGTCACGAATCTCGGTTGGCAGGTCATCCCGGAATCTCTGAGACCAAGAGACTGGTGGGTCGCAGTTTTTGGTGGCCTGGATGGCAGAAGGAAGTCATTAAGTGGGTGCGTCAATGTACTATATGTGCTAGATCTAAGTCCTCACATACTCCTGCTGCGGGGTTGCTTTGTCCTTTGGAGGTTCCCAGTGCTCCTTGGACACATTTGGCTATGGACTTTATAACTGACCTTCCCCCCTTTGAGGGTTTTACTGTCATCTGGGTGGTCGTGGATCGTTTTAGCAAGATGTGTCACTTGGTTCCCTTCGTCAAACTGCCCTGCGCTAAAACTGTCGCTAAGGCCTTTGTCAAGGAAATTGTCAGACTTCATGGCGTTCCTACTGACATTGTTTCTGATAGGGGTCCTCAGTTCTTGGCTCGTTTTTGGCGTGCCTTTTGTGACAGGTTGGGAGTTCATTTGTCGTTCTCGTCCGGATATCATCCTGAATCTAATGGCCAGACAGAAAGGAAAAACCAGGATGTTGAGCAGTTCTTGCGTTGTTTTGTGGCAGACAATCAAGAGGGGTGGTCTGAGTTTCTGCCACTTGCTGAATTTGCTCTGAACAATCATACATCTTCTTCTGCTGGTTGTTCGCCTTTTTTTTGTTGTTCTGGGAGACATCCGTCGTTTGGGTCGTTCTCCAAGTTGGGATCTGCCGTGCCTGAGGAGGAGAATTTTTCCGGTGATTTGGAGAGAGTTTGGACGGATGTGCGTGGTAATCTTCAGGAGGCCAACAGAAAATCTAAAGACTACTTTGATAGGAAACGACAGGAGGTTTTGTTCGCTGTTGGTGACATGGTTTGGTTGTCCTCTAGGAATCTGCGGTTGAGGATTCCTTCTAAGAAATTGGGTCCCAAGTTTGTAGGGCCCTTTAAGGTGCTTCAGGTTGTCAACCAATCTGCTGTTAGGTTGGAGGTTCCTACCTCCTGGAGAATTAATCCGGTATTTCATGTCTCTCTGTTAAAAAAAGCTGTTGTGTCGGATGGTGACGCCTCTGCCTCTGTTCCTCCGGTGGTGGAGGACGGGGAATATGAAATTTCTCGCATCCTTAACTCTAGACGGTATAGAGGTAGTTTGCAGTATCTTGTGGCCTGGAAAGGTTTCGGACCCGAGGATAACTCTTGGGTGAGGTCAGATGATGTTTCCGCGTCCAGACTTATCAGAGCGTTTCACAGGAGATTTCCTGATAAGCCTGGTCCTAGGGGATCCGGAGGATCCTCTTAGAAGGGGGGGTACTGTTAGAACCTTGCTCTTAGGTTTTTTCCTTTGCTGGTCACATGACCTTGTTGGCCTATTTAATCCTGCTCCGCCCTTCTGGCTTTGCTGGACTTCATTGTATAACTACTTTCTAGCTAGCCTGTGCTCTGTATCTAACTCTGTTAGTTTGCTTGGTCTACGGACCTCAGTGTTCTATATATTTTGTTTGTTTGTCTGTCTGCTACTATTTCTGTTAGGAGGTGTCCCATTTTCCTCCCAGTCCTTAGTACTTGTAGGGATTCCTTCCCCACATCTATAGGTCTCCGTACAGACTAGCTTAGGACTTTAGCAGGTCTGATCGCAGGATCAGGTCCCCTGTTACATCGTAGGGATAAAGCTGAGTTCTATCGTAGGGACAGATCTCCTCTCTTTCCTTAGCTCTGGTAGCAGAACATAACAAAGAGAGTGCAATAACCAAAAAAATAGCAATTCTGTCAATCCATTTTTCTTTCTTTTTGGTGATTAAGGTATAGTTTAAATCATTTTATATTTGCATAATTCAGTTTAATTTTTTGGACATGACGATACAAAATGTTAATTTTTTTTTATTTTTTATTTTCACCTGTACTATAGTAAAATCGAAGTTCTCCCATGAAACTTAGCTTGTGGCTGAGCTTCATAGGTGGACCAAAATGGCAATTACTGGGTCATCAGCGGACCACCAGCTGCTATAGTAAACCATCGGTTCCCAATGATCGTGTTGCAGGGAGGATGGGCACCAGGAATGGAAATTCAATTAGCAGAAAAGTTATTCTCTGCATATGTAATGTTCCTTATGAACCCAATGCATAATAAATGTAATATATAAAAAATCCTTATTGTGAGGGGACAGTATGGGGGGAGTGTGAAATGGCACAGTATAGAGACTAGGTAATGTCGGGTGGCAGTATAGAAAGACAAAAGCATGGGAAGACAGCGTGAGGACTCAGCAAGAAAGGGGTGTGATGAGGGGGCACAGTATGAAAAGTGGGCAGCATGGTGGTATACACTTAAGATACTAACAGTGTGAAGGTTATAGCTAATTCAGGGTGGACAGTGGTGGTTATAGTTCTTAAGGGCAGCTAGTGAGGAGGCAATATATAGGCGAGGACAATATGGAGGACATATTCTATAAGAGAGACAATGTGCGGATCATATTTTGTGCATGTAGCTCAGGAAGGGGAAATCTTTCAGAGGCACAACATAGGGTAGATAACTAGATATTTTTATTCAGGTGCATTACAATTACACTGTTATTTTTAAGGGCACCATATCAGGATGTGCTGCAGAAGATCAGAGAAGATAAATCTGCAGAAAGGAGCTGTTCATGTGAAAAGTCATCAAGACATCTGGACAAGATTGATAAAGAAAGCAAATGAGTCCAATCAGAGAAGATGTCACCTATAAGGTACCTGGGTATAAATGTTTATTTGTGATACTGCCTGCGTCTCATCAGTACTTTAGTTCCTATATGGTCTGCAGTCTGGTGATGGCTGTTAACAACTTCCAGTATTGTCTAAACATTGTTATGGACAAGCTGGAAGTTATAGGTTCATATGATACAATGGTATATGGGGCTTCCTAACTCTGCAATTGACCACTGTACTAAGCTTGGTAATGTATTCCTGTACTGATCATGGTTCCCGTGATGTATTTATATGCTGATAGTGCTTCTGGTGATGAATTCATGAAGTGATGGTAGTTCTGGTGATGCATTAATATACTGTTGATGATTCTGGTGCTGTATTCATGTACTGATTTTTGGTTCTGGTGCTGTTTTCATGTGCTGATGGTGATTTTACTTGCTGTATTCATATACTATTGGTGATTGTGATGTTTTATTCCTGTACGGTTATTGGTTCTGAATATACACTGTGACAAAGTCACTGGTGATATATGTGAGAGGAGATATGTTTCACTGCGGCTACTAACCTCAGTGAACTGAACCTAGAAGTTTCTTCAGCATGTTAGGTGCTGAAGAGGTTAATGAGCCATTTTCTGGTCCTTTGTGAGTAGGTGTGAGATGGGTGGGTCGCCTACTCACCATATCTCTACCTCAAGGGTGTGGCTGGAGAAGGTAAATCTCCAGCAGTGTTTTTTTTTCTCGGTTGTTGTTGTGAGTTTGGAGAAGCAAGTCTCCAGACTGTGGAACTTGTGCTCAAAAGGAGCTGAAGTGTGCTGCAACTTGTGCGGGCGAACTCCGCACACATATGGACTTTGTTTTATTTTGCCGTTATGCCAGCAAGGCTGAGTTTATTTTGCTGACTCTGCAGTGCTTTATGCCGTTATAATAAACCTGCAGATGAAACCGTTCCTGAGTCTACTTCCAAAAGCAGCCGTCTTGCTACAGTTGGTGTGAGAGTGCGAGCAAGTTTCCAGAAACACGTGTACCTGCCACAGAGATCGGTGGATGTCCTGGGTAAAGGCTGCCAGCCAGCCAGAGATGTCCGGCAGCATGGAGGAGCTCCTCAAGCACCTGCTCCAAAGTCAAAAACAGGAGCACCAGCAGGACCTGCAGAGCCAGCAGCACATGCAGAAGCAGCACTGGGAGCAGCAGCAGGTACAGCAGGAGACAAATAAACTCCTGATGCAGCAAATCCAACAGCAGCAAGGGCAGATGGAACTCCTGGCAGGGGAGGTCCGCAGCAGAGAAACCACCCCTCCCCCCAACTCCAGGTGATGTCTTCTAAGTCCGGAAGGCGGTAAGGCAAGCTATGCAAAAAATGACCCCAGGTGATGATGTTGAGGCATTTCTGACTGTGTTCGAAAGGGTAGCAGAGCAGGAAAAGCTGCCGCCAGAGCAGTGGGGGGAGGTGCTAGCCCCCTATTTAATGGATGAACCCTGAAAGGCCTACTATGACCTAGCCCTAAAGGATGCGCAGGAGTATGCCAAATTAAAGACAGAGATATTGCCACACTCAGGAGTGACTATGTCTGTCAGAGCACAAAGGGTCCACCACTGGGCCTATGCTGGCGACAAACCTCCTCGTTTGCAGATGTTTGACTAGCTACTACATCTAGTCCAGAAGTGGCTGCAACCAGAATCTTCCACTCCTGCCCAGATGGTCAAGCGTGTGGTGATGGACAAGTTCATCCATTCCCTTCCCAGGCCGGTGCATACCTGCTTGGACTATTGGACTCGGGGAGTCAGGTGACCCTAATCAGTGCCACCCTCCCCACCAGCTGATCTCTGCCAAAACTGTGAGCATTCGCTGCATACATGGGAACTCCAAGGACTATCCTGTGGCCAGAGTGACAGTGGGAACAGACTGTGGTGCCAAGTCCCATGAAGTCGGGTTGATCAAGGACTGAAGACTAGGCCAGCGTTGTTCCTATTATGCCTACCCGGCCTGTAGTGTGGACGGTCAACCTGGTGAGGGGCCGCAGGCGTGTGCCGTTTCCATTAAAGGGGTGATGGTGCTTGGACTATTGGACTCGGGGAGTCAGGTGACCCTAATCAGTGCCATCCTTCCCCACCAGCTGATCTCTGCCAAAACTGTGAGCATTCGCTGCATACATGGGGACTCCAAGGACTATCCTGTGGCCAGAGTGACAGTGGGAACAGACTGTGGTGCCCAGTCCCATGAAGTCAGGTTGGTCAAGGACCTGATACATCCTGTCATATTGGGGTGCGATTTTTCTTTGTTTTGGGACTTGTGTTGGAAGGGAACCGGACTGAGTCGCGTGGACAAAAGCCAGATCCCTAGGAAAAAAACCCTGTCAAAATCTCCAGTGGATGAGTTCCCTTTGTGTGTCCTTGCCAGGGATGAGGATGAGACCGTGACCGAGGAGGCCGACCTCCCTGAGTTAGAGGTGTCCAGAGAGAACTTTGGGCCTGCTCAAGTTCGGGACTTGACCTTAAAGGGGGCATGAGCCAATGTTACTGTTTGCAATGGGGTTAGTCTAGAGCTGGGGGCGGACACCAGGTACCCATACTTTGCAGTTCAGGGGGAGTTATTGTACTGGGTGACCAAACTAAGAGGTGATGAGATAGTGAAACAGCTGTTAGTTCTATGGTCATACCGACAGAGGGTATTAGATATGGCCATTCACATGTTCTGGGGGGGGACCTGAGAGTTGAGAAAACTCAGGAGAGAATAATGAGGAGGTTCTATTGGCTAGGATGTTACCGGGATATCCTATACTATTGTAGGTCCTGCCCCACCTGCCAGATAACCGGGCCCTCCTCCAACTTCCGTAGTCTCTTGGTCCCACTACCTGTGATAGAGGTTCTCTTTGAGAGGATTGCCATGGACCTCATGGGTCACAGGACCACCAATACATCCTGGTGGTCATGGACTATGCGACCCGGTACCCCAAAGCGGTACCCCCTAAGGAACTCGTCAACTAAGAGTATAGCCCAGAAACTGGTCCATATTTTTGCCAGAACCGGTCTGCCAAAGGAAATTTTGGCAGAGCAGGGAACCCCCTTCATGAGCAAAGTGATGAAGGAGCTATGTAAGGTCCTTCAGATTGCCCAGCTACAGACCTCAGTTTACCATCCACAGACGGACGGCCTAGTGGGGCGCTTTAACAAGACCTTAAAGGCGATGCTCAGGAAGGTTGTTGAGAAGGATGGGTGAGACTGGGACTACCTGCTTCCGTTTCTGCTCTTCTCGTCAGAAAAGTTCCTCAAGCCTCCACTGGCTTCTCTCCGTTTGAGCTCCTTTATGTTCGGCATCCAAGAGGACTCCTAGACATCGCCATGAAACCTGGGAGGCCGAGGTGACGCCCCACCAGAGCATCATCGAACATGTTGCCCAGTTGCAGGAGAGAATGGCGAAAGTGATGCCTATCTTGAAGGAACATCTCCTCCAGGTGCAGTAAGTCCAGGCGAGGGTGTATAACTGGTCAGTTAGGCTGAGACAGTTCCAGCCTGGGGAACGCGTTCTGGTACTTATTTCCACTGTCGAGAGCAAGTTCCTGGCCAAGTGGCAAGGCCCATATGAGATGGTGGAGAAACTTAGCGAAGTGAACTATAAAGTCCACCAGCCTGGCCGAAGAAAACCGCACCAAGTGTTCCATCTGAACTTGCTCAAGCCATGGCGAGATCGGGAAACATTCGGGGCTCCTTGTTTGGGAGCCAGTCCCAAAGCCAAAGTGGACGATGTCACGATAGCAGAGACTCTATCGCCGGCCCAAAAGCAACAGTGTAGAGAGCTGCTGCAACGAAACCTTGACCTCTTTTCGAACTTGCCGGGGCGTATGCAGGTGGTCGAGCATGACATCCTGTCAGAAGCGCATGTTAGGGTAAATCTTAAGCCCTATAGGACTCCTGAAGTCCGCTGTGAGGTGATCTCAGCTGAGGTGAAGAGGATGCTGGACCTCGGTGTGATAGAGGAATCAAAGAGCGGATGGTCGAGTCCCATTGTTCTCGTGCCAAAGCCCAATGGGGAGTGAAGGTTTTGCAATGAATACCGCCGGCTGAATGAGGTATCCAAGTGTGACGCATACTCGATGCCCCACATCGATAAACTCATCGAAAGGCTTGGACCTGCGAGGTATATTACCACCCTCAACCTGATGAAGGGCTACTGGCAGATCCCCATGTCCCAGAGAGCCAAAGGGAAGACGGCTTTCTCAACACCTGATGAGTGTTTCCAATTCACTCGAATGCCATTCGGACTGCAGGGGGCCCCAGCCACCTTCCAGAGGGCCATGGATTGGATCCTCGACCCACATAAGAAGTATGGCGCAGCCTACCTTGATGACATTGTCGTCTTTAGCCCAGACTGAGCTAGTCATCTAGCAAACGTACAGGCGATTCTGGATGCTTTGAAGAAGGCAGGATTTACTATAATTTCAAAAAAATGTGCCATTGGAAAGGAGGAGGCCAAGTAATTAGGCTATGTCGTCGGGAGAGGCGAAATTAAGCCACAAGTCAATAAAGTCGAGGGATTCCAGAACAGACTGCAACCGCTCTCCAAGAAGCAGGTGAGAGCGTTTCTTGGAATTGTGGGATATTTCCAGCAGTTTGTTCCAAATTTTTCCATGATGGCCGCGCCACTTACGGATCTTCTCAAAGGTACCAAACCAATGATGGCGAAATGGACGGTTGAAACGGAGATGGTGTTCCAACAGCTGAAGCTGGCACAGTGTAAGAAGCGGGTCCTGGTCGCACCAGACTTTAATAAAGAATTTGTGGTCCAGACAGATACAGAAGTTTGCCTTGGAGCCGTGCTCTCCCAAGAGATAAATGGTGAAGAAAATCCCATCCTGTATCTCAGCTCGAAGCTCTCTTCCTGCAAGAAAAACTACACTATAGTAAAGAAAGAATGCTTAGCCATAAAATGGGCCATAGATACGCTAAGATATTACCTACTAGGCTGGAAGTTTAAACTTGTGTCAGACCATGCCCCTTTGAGATGGTTGAGGAAAAAGAAGGATAAGAATGCCCGGGTGACTAGGTGGTTCTTAGGTCTCCAGGACTTTAATTTTCACATGGAGCATAGACCCAGGAAGTTACACGGTAACGCGGATGCCCTCTCCAGTGTTTCCCTGTCTGGTGTCTGAAGGTGCCCAAATCCCTGGGTTTGGGCAGAGGGGGGAATATGTAACAGTCACTGGTGATATATGTGAGTGGAGATATGTTTCACTGCGGCTACTAGCCTCAGTAAACTGAACCTAGAAGTTTCTTCAGCATATTAGGTGCTGAGGAGGTTAATGAGCCATTTTGGGATGGGTCCTTTGTGAGTAGGTGTGAGATGGGTGGGTTGCCTACTCACCATATCTCCACCTCAAGGGTGTGGCTGGAGAAGGTAAATCTCCAGCAGTGAGTTTTTTTCTCCGTTGTTGTGAGTTTGAAGAAACAAGTCTCCATACTGTGGAACTTGAGCTCAGGAGGAACTGAAGTGTGTTGCAACTTGTGCGGGCGAACCCCACACACATGTGGACTGTGTCATCGTTTGTCTTTTGCCGTTATGCCAGCAAGGCTGTGTTTATTTTGCTGAATCTGCAGTGCTTTATGCAGTTATAATAAACCTGCAGACGAAACTGTTCCTGAGTCTACTTCCAAAAGCAGCCAAGTGAGTCGTCCTGCCAAGACACATATGTAGCAATCCATAACTTGTCAGATAACTTGATACATGGCTATGCCAATAAAATCTTATATCATCTGATAAGTTAAGAGTTACTAGTTACTACATCTGTGCTTATGTTAGGAGAATTAATTATATAAAATTCAGAACTGTAGCATGCCAAATCCTAGCAGAGTCCAATATACTCACTGTCAGGATTTGGTTCTGCTTGCCCATTCCAGTGGTCATCACATGATCACTCATGTGTTATTTTCATACTTACGGTCCTGTGCCGACTAGCTTATCTTCCTGTTTCAAAAAATCAGGGACAGTTTTCCACTGAACATTGAGAAAAATAGGAACAGCAGCTAGTTGGTTTGTGACTGTAACTGTGCAAATTGCACATGAGCAGTCACATGAAGACTACTCAAACCACTTAAACTGTGTATAGGAGAGAGTAAATGTTTGCTCAATGTGCAGGAAAATCTAGATTTGCCTCTGGTATGGCAAATGTCAGATGCATCTGTTTAACTTTTCCGATCTAACAATTACAGTACTGTGCAAAAGTTTTAGACATATGTGGAATAAATACTACAAAGTAAAAATTATTTAAAAAATAGAAGTGTTAATGTTAATGGTTCATTTTTATGAATTAACATAATGCAAAGTGAATGAACAAAAGGGAAATATAAATTAAATTAATATTTGGTGTGACCAACCTAGGCCTTCAAAACAGCAGCAATTCTTTTAAATACACTTGGTATAAAGTCAGAGATTTTGTAGGATTATAGTCAGGTGAATGAGTAACCAATTATACTAAAGGGGTGATAATGATCATCAGTTTCATATGTAGGTTGAAACAAGTCATCCTGGGACCTTGCTGGATTAAGCCCTCCACCTCCAAAAAATGTTGGCCTGTGTTTTTATACCTAAGAACTTTTTGGAATAAAGCTTTGGAACATATTGCTTTGGTGCCGGATTTCTTCATATTTCTATTGAAGCAAGTCATTAACTGAAATAGAAACAGCTGTGTTGGAGGTTTAAAAGTGGGTGAGCGACAGTCGAAATCTACCACAAAGGTGAGGTCGTGGAAGACAGTTTCCTGTCACCGTTCATACAGCATTTTAAAACTGAGCACAACAATAACTGCATTAGCAAGGTCTTTCTCAGGCACATATTTCAAAGCAGACTGGGGTTATAAGATGTGCAATACAAGATCTTTTGAAGAATCACCAAGAAATGGACAACTGTGAGGCAGTGGTCAGTCAAAAAAACTTAGTACTGCAGATAAAAGATAGATAATGCTTACTTCCCTTAAAAATAAGATGTCCAGCAGTGCCATCAGTAAGAAAAGGCACTTTTTTTGCTTTCGGGTTTTGGTGTGTCTGCAGGCAATAGTGAAGTATGATGTAGGTTTCTTTCTAGTTTGGAGCTGCATTTCTGCAAATAGTTGGGGATTTGGTCAAGATTATTGATGTCATCAATGCTGAGAAATACAGCCAGATACTTATCCATCATACAACAACATCAGGGCATCTGATTGACTCCACATTTATTGTGCAGCAGGACAATGAAGCCAAAAATACAGCAAATATTATTAAGAACTATTTTCAGTAAAGTAGAACAAGGAGTCCTGGAAGTGATGATATGACCCCACAGAGCCCTGATCTTATTATCTTCGAGTCTGCCTGGGATTACATGAAGTTATAGAAAGATTTAAGCAACCCTATATCCACAAAAGATCTGTGATTAGTTCTCCAAAATATTTGGAAAAACACCCTGCCGAGTTCCTTCAGAGTGCAAGTGTAATTGATGCTGATTTAAAGGAAGTGGGTAGTCACACCAAATACTGATTTTATTTAGATTTAATTTTTGTTTATTTGCATTTTGTTAATTGATAAAAAAAATCTTACACTTCTGTTTTTGAAAGCATTCTCATTTTGTACTATTTTTTTTTACAACTGTTTAAAAATTGTACACACTATATATTGGGCCATAATTGTGAAGTGACCAGCGCCTTTTCGCTTCGACAAGCTCTTGATCTTGATATAATTTAGTTATATTCTCTAAACACAAACAATTATTGTGTCCAATCAAATATTTTATGCTTCACATATGTAATGTAATTTATTTTAAGTAACCACTTCATGCAACAATCTTTTCATAAGTTATTCAAAAGAGAATCAAGAATCAAAAGAAGAAAAAAGAAAAAAAAGTACAAGATGAAGTTGCATTTGTGTTTTATTTCTAAGATGGTGGTCATGCAAATTAAGTATTTTACTGCATTTACATTTATTTGAGAAATTTATGTTGGTAAAATCTACTGCATACCTCCCAATCTTTGATTCCAAAGGCAAGGGACATTTAAGCTCCATCTTCTTTCCTCTTAGAAAAATCTAAAAATCACATAGAAGTCTGTAAACTTGAATATGCTCTTCTTTTTTTGCTGCCTAGTTCAAGGGACAGTTCGCGAGATGAAAGGGTCTATTGGGAGGTATGCTACTGATGTTAATATTGTAACTATTATTTTATAATAAATGTTTTCACAAAAATGTTATATTAAATACAGGAGTGAAAAGGTATCTGACAAACGTTTGACAGTAGAAGTGGTCCCTTGAAGACATGCATGGTATTTTCTAATTTCTTATCACCAGGATTTCTTCTTGTGGAAAATGACAGTTTCTGCTTTAGAACTGATGGTATTTTAAATTGTCACAAAATTACACTTTATAAATTCATATGCACAAAATTCTATACATCAAATAGGTTGTGAAAGCGAGGGAGTTCAGTAGAGGAACACACAAACCACATATCATTGAATGGTAAAAAGGAGATTCCTATAAATCATATTTTTCTAATAATTCCATCTGCCATGGACGTTTTTTCTCTGGAAAGTAATCTGGAATTTTTATTTTTTTAAATTCTTGTATACATTTTTTCATTTCTTCTTCGATGCTTGGTTTCTCACTGACTTTCCTTTTAGAAAGGTTGTTATCTCTAGATTTACTCATCAGTGATTGGAAGAGTTCACTATTCCTACGTTTATCAGCCGGTGGAACCCACTGGACTTGATTCTTTTTTGATTGACGATCCAATGTCAAGGTGCTAGGTTGATGGGAACTCGATTGCTGGAGCACAGATGTATTTTCTTGTGGGGTGCTAGCTTCTGACTGGCTATCGCAACTAGATGAAGACAGTTCATTACATGATGTTCCACTTTCACTACCTTTGTCTAACACTTTTTCGGACTTAACTTCATCACAGTCTTGTTTTGGAGATACTAACTTTAGTGGGGATCCTGTGATGACAAAAAAAAGACAAAACAAAATGATGGTGAACATAACTAGCATTAGAATTAACATTTAAATAGTTGAATATTATGTAGGTCAGTCATCAGTAATAGCCAGTCAACTATCATCTACTCGTGATACAATTCAACTTAAAGAAGTTGTCTGAGATAAGGAAAAGGGGTCTGCTTTTTTGTCATAAAACAGTGCCACATGTTATGGGGTATTGCAAGTCGTTAGTTTGGCTACTACTCCTAATATTTTAATTTCAGTGATAAATCCATTACCCTTAAACTCTAACATTAGAAAAAAATATGCATTAAGTTATATATTGTTTTCTATTGAATAGCTGTGATGGATTCCTCTGATTGATGTCATTTGTCAGCCACGTTTTTACTGGATAAAACAAGATTGTATTGAATTAGTATAATGTCAAATTGTTAGATATGAGTGTATCTTCTGAAATTCAAATTTGTCACATTTTTTCCCAGGAAATTTGATTTGTGATGAACTGAAAGTACTCCAAATTCTCCAAATTCCCTGAAAAATGTGTGTGGCAGTGTTCTCTTTTCCTCACACACTAATCTTCTTCATTGCTGTAACATCACACATTATTTTACCAGTTTCTTCAGTGTTTTATGGCTTTCTTTCCCTGTGTCTATGGTTAAGCTATGTACTGTGACATATTATTATCCAGATTCACCATAAAATAACTACTGCATTCCTTACTCCTGCTTTTTAACAGGCTCTGAGAGTCTCTCCTGACTGGCTGTGCTATACCATGTGATGTGATACCTGCAAGGCTTTATGTGGAAGCCTTACTGAGGACATGTGATCTTTCTTTGGCTAATACAATTTTCTGCAATGTGTAAAATGTCAGTGGCCACATTAGGTGGCTCGCATGAAACAAATAGCAAATTGTTTGAATTTGCCAAGTTCAATGAATTCCTAAATTTTCTTTTCCAGTAATTTTTATTAACAATTTTTAAACATATAAGAAAATTGGGGAGGGAAAGAGCGGAGGTGGTAAGGGGGGAGGGGTAAGGGTAGACTAGGAAAAGAGGGAGGGGAACAAAATAAGGAAGGAGAACTCATTAATAAGTAAAGGAGTAACAATCAATTAGGTGTGTATGGAATTACAGTAATATTTGTAAGATAAAGAATATAGCAAAAATACTGTAAGTTAGTTAAGCTAAAGTATTACATAGACCCATAAAACAGATAAGATAGTGAGGTACTTAAATATAAGCAGTAGATCAAGGATGGGTTTCAGACCAATGTGCCTACTTTTTTAAAAATTTATTAAAACAGTCATTGGCGAATCTGTGTTCGTATGTTTTATGGAGTTTAATTCTTTTCATAATATCTGAGAATTTGGGTGGATCAGGCTTTTTCTAATGTAAAGCTTTGGCGGTTTTTACTACAAGAAGGGTATGAATGATAATGGGCCTGTCTAAGGGATTTAAATCTTCCATTCCCAAGGATAATAGAGCCATCTGAGGGGTGATTGTAATTGTGCTGCTAGATAATTTATTAATAAGGTCAGAAGTATGGGCCCATAAGGATTGAATTTTAGGGCAGCTCCCAAAGACATGAAGGAGACTTCCGTGGAAATCACAATTTCTCCAACACAAAGGAATTCCTAAATTTTCAACACATTTTTTTCATTTCATTTTTCATATGGCATCAATTTGATTTGCTCATCTGTACAAATTGCAGAATAACTAGTGTACCTGTATGGTGATTAGAATAACGGGTGTACCTGTATGATGATGAGAATAACTGGAGTACCTGTATGGTGATGAGAATAACTGGTGTACCTGTATGCTGATGAGAATAGCTGGTGCACCTGTATGGTGATGAGAATAACTGGTGTACCTGTATTGTGATGAGAATAACTGGTGTACCTTTATGCTGATGAGAATAGCTGGTGTACCTGTATGGTGATGAGAATAACTGGTGTACCTGTATGGCGATGAGAATAACTGGTGTACCTGTATGGTGATGAGAATAACGGGTGTACCTGTATGGTGATGAGAATAACGGGTGTACCTGTATGGTGATGAGAATAACTGGCATACCTGTATAGTGATGAGAATAACTGGAGTACCTGTATGGTGATGAGAATAACTGGTGTACCTGTATAGTGATGAGAATAACTGGCGTACCTGTATGCTGATGAGAATAGCTAGTGTAACTGTATGGTGATGAGAATAACTGGTGTACCTGTATGCTGATGAGAATAGCTGGTGCACCTGTATGGTGATGAGAATAACTGGTGTACCTGTATGGTGATGAGAATAACTGGTTTACCTTTATGCTCATGAGAATAGCTGGTGTACTTGTAAGGTGATGAGAACAACTGGTGTACCTGTATGGTGATGAGAATAACTGGTGTACCTGTATGGTGATGAGAATAACTGGTGTACCTGTATTGTGATGAGAATAACTGGTGTACCTTTATGCTGATGAGAATAGCTGGTGTACCTGTATGGTGATGAGAATAACTGGTGTACCTGTATGGCGATGAGAATAACTGGTGTACCTGTATGGTGATGAGAATAACGGGTGTACCTGTATGGTGATGAGAATAACGGGTGTACCTGTATGGTGATGAGAATAACTGGCATACCTGTATAGTGATGAGAATAACTGGAGTACCTGTATGGTGATGAGAATAACTGGTGTACCTGTATAGTGATGAGAATAACTGGCGTACCTGTATGCTGATGAGAATAGCTAGTGTAACTGTATGGTGATGAGAATAACTGGTGTACCTGTATGCTGATGAGAATAGCTGGTGCACCTGTATGGTGATGAGAATAACTGGTGTACCTGTATGGTGATGAGAATAACTGGTTTACCTTTATGCTCATGAGAATAGCTGGTGTACTTGTAAGGTGATGAGAACAACTGGTGTACCTGTATGGTGATGAGAATAACTGGTGTACCTGTATGGTGATGAGAATAACTGGTGTACCTGTATGGTGATGAGAATAACTGGTGTTCCTGTATGGTGATGAAGTAACAAAGAGGTTAACCATAATTTTACCCTGATGATCATAGAATCATAGAATGTTAGAGTTGGACGGACCTCCTGGGTTATCTGGTCCAACCCCTCTGCTCAAAGCAGGATTCACTAAATCATCCCAGTCAGATATCTGTCCAGCCTCTGTTTGAAGACGTCCATTGAAGGGGAACTCACCACCTCTCGAGGCAGCCTGTTCCACTCATTGATCACCCTAACTGTCAAAAAGTTTTTTCTAATAACTAATCTGTGTCTCCTCCCATTCAGTTTCATCCCATTGCTTCTAGTCTTTCCTTGTGCAAATGAAAATAAAGATGATCCTTCTACAATGTGACAGCCCTTCAGATATTTGTAGACAGCTATTAAGTCTTCTCTCAGTCTTCTTTTTTGCAAGCTAAACATTCCCAAATCCTGTAACCGTTCCTCATAGGACATGGTTTGCAGACCGGTCACCATTCTGTTGACTCATGTTCAGTCTATGATCTATTAGTATACCTAAGTCTTTTTCACATGTACTGTTGCTTAGCTCTATTCCTCCCATTCTGTACATATTTTGCCACTGATGTACGTGGGGCGAGATGTGTCTGAGGGATGTGACACGGATCTCTGTATAAGCAATGGCATATAGCGTCAACTCACTGACCTGCGCTTCTGTTCCTCATGAACTGCACGTGGTAATCTGGAATGATGATGCAGTGATGACTTCAACAGATTTATTTACAGTTCTTGATGAAGTGAGATGAGGGAAAGTGAAGGATGAGGAAAGGGTAGGAATTGTAGGTATTAGAAGCGCCAGGTAAAATGGTAACAAGAGAATCCTTTCTCCAGTCCTGCAGCATGTGTAGTCAAGATGGATGTGATGAAGAAGAAGGAAGTGAAGAGCAGGAGATAGGAGGAGTTACAGACCGAAAGGTGTTGTGGGTAAAACACAGGAATAATACATGTTATAACATATTATAACAACGGCCAGTAGATGGCAGCAAAGTACAACAATACAATAATCATGTAACATTAGGTAATGCCCAAAATGGCTGAAAGTCTTTTCAAACAAAGAGCTGGACAGCACACTCCCCGTCTGAAATCCCTGGACTTCACTATATTAACAGTCTTGAGGTGGAGGTGTTTTCCTGAAGTACTGAGGGATACTTCAACCTGAAAGACAAACAATGCATGCAATGCAACAATAACATAGAACAAACGAGGCAGACGAATGTCTATAACAGTTCCTGAAGCAATCCAAAGGATGCCCATCTTCGGATTGGAGAAGCCGCACTAGGCCAAACTGTCTCCAACCCAATTGTAATCCAGTGGTTGCAGTTCCTGGAAAGTTCCTTATGGTTGAATGGATAGTCCTTAATTCTCAACCGACATAAGTAAGATGACCTCTGATATAGACCTAATGAAAGATTTGTGGTCACCTTGCTTCGTGACTGTTACTTCCACCTTGTGCACCTTGCCATCTTCACTTGGAAAGGTTTTCGATATACAGTACAGACCAAAAGTTTGGACACACCTTCTCATTTAAAGATTTTTCTGTATTTTCATGACTATGAAAATTGTACATTCACACTGAAGGCATCAAAACTATGAATTAACACATGTTTAATTATATACTTAACAAAAAAGTGTGAAACAACTGAAAATATGTTTCATATTCTAGGTTCTTCAAAGTAGCCACCTTTTGCTTTGATGACTGCTTTGCACACTCTTGGCATTCTTTTGATGAGCTTCAAGAGGTAGTCACCGGAAATGGTCTTCCAACAATCTTGAAGGAGTTCCCAGAGATGCTTAGCACTTGTTGGACCTTTTGCCTTCACTCTGCGGTCCAGCTCACCCCAAACCATCTCGATTGGGTTCAGGTCTGGTGACTGTGGAGGCCAGGTCATCTGGCGTAGCACCCCATCACTCTCCTTCTTGGTCAAATAGCCCTTACACAGCCTGGAGGTGTGTTTGGGGTCATTGTCCTGTTGAAAAATAAATGATGATCCAACTAAACGCAAACCGGATGGAATAGCATGCTGCTACAAGATGCTGTGGTAGCCATGCTGGTTCAGTATGCCTTCAATTTTGAATAAATCCCCAACAGTGTCACCAGCAAAGCACCCCCACACCATCACACCTCCTCCTCCATGCTTCACGGTGGGAACCAGGCATGTAGAGTCCATCCGTTCACCTTTTCTGCGTCGCACAAAGACACGGTGGTTGGAACCAAAGATCTCAAATTTGGACTCATCAGACCAAAGCACAAATTTCCACTGGTCTAATGTTCATTCCTTGTGTTCTTTAGCCCAAACAAGTCTCTTCTTCTTGTTGCCTGTCCTTAGCAGTGGTTTCCTAGCAGCTATTTTACTATGAAGGCCTGCTGCACAAAGTCTCCTCTTAACAGTTGTTGTAGAGATGTGTCTGCTGCTAGAACTCTGTGTGGCATTGACCTGGTCTCTAATCTGAGCTGCTGTTAACCTGCGATTTCTGAGGCTGGTGACTTGGATAAACTTATCCTCAGAAGCAGAGGTGACTCTTGGTCTTCCATTCCTGGGGCAGTCCTCATGTGAGCCAGTTTCTTTGTAGCGCTTGATGGTTTTTGCAACTACACTTGGGGACACTTTCAAAGTTTGCCCAATTTTTCGGACTGACTGACCTTCATTTCTTAAAGTAATGATGGCCACTCGTTTTTCTTTGCTTAGCTGATTTTTTCTTGCCATAATACAAATTCAGTAGGACTATCAGCTGTGTATCCACCAGACTTTTTCACAACACAACTGATGGTCCCAAACCCATTTATAAGGCAAGAAATCCCACTTATGAAACCTGACAGGGCACACCTGTGACGTGAAAACCATTTTTGTTGACTACCTCCTGAAGCTCATCAAGAAAATGCCAAGAGTGTGCAAAGTAGTCATCAAAGCAAAAGGTGGCTACTTTGAAGAACCTAGAATATAAGACATATTTTCAGTTGCTTCACACTTTTTTGTTAAGTATATAATTCCACATGTGTTAATTCATAGTTTTGATGCTTTCAGTGTGAATGTACAATTTTCAAAGTCATGAAAATACAGAAAAATCTTTAAATGAGAAGGTGTGTCTAAACTTTTGGTCTGTACTGTAAGTCCCATAGGCCATGCGTTTCTTTCAGCTTTCTGGCCTCTCATGAGAACAAGATCTCCTACTTGTAAGCTAGGTTTAACTTGTTGCCATTTTCTCCGTCCTTAAAGAAGATTAAGGTACTCCCTCTTCCATCTACTCCAGAAACAGTTAGCCAGATGTTGCACGTGTTTCCAACGTCTCTGATATTTGTTACCGGACACAGAGTCTTCAGGTGGGTTAGGAACGGTTCCAAGTTTCTGAGTGAGGAGAGTTGCTGGTGTAAGAATAGCAGGAGATTCTGAATCTGTAGATATAGGAACAAGTGGTCTTGAGTTTACAATAGCAGATACTTCTGCTAAGAAAGTGGTTAAGGTCTCATGAGTGAGTCTCGAGAGGTTTGAGTCCATCAACATAGACTCCAGTATCCGACGAGTGATGCCTATCATTCTTTCCCATGATCTGCCCATATGGGAAGCGTGAGGAGGATTGAAGACCCACGAACAGCCATTGTTTGCCAAGAAATTCTGGACTGCTGTTGAATCTAATTGTAGTTCTCGACAGGCACCTACAAAGTTTGTTCCACAATCAGACCTTATTTGCTTGACTGGTCCTCGTATGGCGAGGAATCGTCTTAAGGCATTGATAAAACTGGAGGAATCCATTGATTCTATTACTTCTATGTGTATTGCTCGTACACTCATGCATGTGAACAACACTGCCCAACGTTTACTTTGTGCATGTCCGCCTCTGGTCCTACGTGCAGTGACTTCCCACAGGCCAAAAACGTCTAAACCAATATAGGTAAAAGGTGGTTCTGTGCTTGTCCTATCAGCAGGCAAATCAGACATCTGTTGTTGTTGCAGTTTTCCTCTTGCCTTGCAACACTGAACACAAAGATGAATTAAATGGGAAACTTGTCTCTTTGCTCCCACAATCCAGAGGCCTGCAGCTCTTAAGGCACCTTCAGTGAAGTGTCTGCCTTGATGTTTGACCTTTTCATGGTAATGTCGTATTAGCAGAGTGGTGATGTGGTGATGGCCAGGAATGATTAGAGGATTCTTTTCTGCCTCCTCCAACTTGGCTTTGCTTAAACAACCACCGACTCTCAGTAAACCCTTCTTGTCAATTACGGGATTTAAGTCGACAATAGGGCTGTTTTTAGGGACATCTTGCTTTTTAAGTATACATTCCATTTCCTTGTGAAAAACATTCTGCTGCACATTACGTATCACAAACAGTTCACTCAGAGCAATGTCTTCTGCAGAGAGAGGCTTATGACAGATGTGCCAACCGCGACACTCAGTGTTACTGTCCTTATTTCAGTAGCATTGTGCGATGTGGACTAACCTTGCAATAGCACGAACAAGCCTTGCCCATCTGGAGAAGCGATCAAATCATCGACAGTCCAAGCCATCCTTTTCCTTGGAATTGGTGATGAGGGTGCTGAAGTCAGGACGGATCTCTGGGTCAAGGTCTGGATCCTGAAGACTGAAGCTGTCTTCAACGGCAGTATCTTCACACTGGCCGCAAAGGAACTCCGGTCCTGTTAACCAAGAAGAGTTTGCGAAGGCACCAACAGACACTGGCCTAGTAGCAAGGTCAGCAGGGTTAAGATGGGATGGAACATACTGCCATTGCTCAGGTTTAGAGGATTTCCTGATCCTTTCAACGTGACATACTGACATAGACATAGAAGCGTTTTGTCTGGTTGTATATGTAGCCCAGAACATCCTTGCTGTCTGTGTAGAATCTTGTGTCATCCACATGAATAGCTAGTTCACTCTGTATGAAGTCTGCAATCTCGATGGCTAGTACAACCACACAGAGCTCAAGTCTGGGTATGGTGTGCTCAGGTTTAGGAGCCAATTTAGCCTTTCCAAATAAAAATCCAGTCTATAACCTTCAAATAGGCAACAGCTGCAATGGCTTCAGTAGAGGCGTCAGAGAATATATGGATCTCTTTCCTTTGACTCATAGCATGAGATGCCAGAGTGTAACAACGTGGTATGTGGATTTTATCTAAGGCACAAAGAGATTCCCTCCATGACTTCCACTTTAGTTGTTTGTCAGCAGGGAGTGGTACGTCCCAGTCCTTAATAGACTCTGAGAGTAGCCTTAACAGAAGCTTGCCTTGTATAGTCAGGGGTGCAACAAACCCAAGTGTATCGTATAGACTGTTCACCACCGACAGAACCCCACGCTTAGTAAATGGTTTTTCTGTACCATTAACCTGAAAGCTGAAGGAGTCCTTTAGCAAGTTCCATCTCAAGCCCAGACTTCTCTGTACTGGTGGGTTGTCTGAACCTAGATTCAAGTCTCTGAATTCTGAAGCATGATCATTAGAGTGAAAAGCCTTCATGACAACAGCACTGTTGGAGGGAATTTTATGCAATCTTAAATGAGCTTTAGAAAGCATACCTTGTGTCAGTTTGAGCAGATCTATGGCTTCTTCCGCTGTGGGCAGGGATTTGAGACCGTCGTCCACGTAGAAGTCCTTTTCAACGAACTGTTGGGCGTCCTTCCCGAATTCTTCTTCACCATCAGAGGCGATCCTAAGTAGGTCGTATGTAGCAACTGCAGGAGAAGGGCTGTTTCCGAACACGTGCACCTTCATGCGGTATTCAACCATTTCCTTGCTGGTGTCGTTGTCTCGGTGCCATAGAAAACGGAGATAGTTTCTGTGATCTTGTCGCATGATGAAACAATGGAACATTTGTTCAATGTCAGCAGTAATGGCGACTGGCTCTTTTCTGAATCTCATTAGCACTCCCATCAGGTTATTAGTCAGGTTGGGACCAGTGAGGAGAACATCGTTCAGAGATACACCATCATGTTTGGCGCTTGAATCGAACACCACTCTGATTTGTTTAGGCTTTCTTGGATGGTATACTCCAAAGCAAGGTAGATACCAGCATTCTTCATTGGCTTGCAAGGGTGGAGCTGGCTCTGCGTGGTCATTGCGAAATATCTTCTCCATAAAGGCTACCAAATGGTCCTTCATTTCAGGCTTATTTCTCAATGTTCTCTGCAGTGAGGTGAACCTTGATAAGGCCTGTTCTCGGTTGTTAGGAAGCATGGCCCTTTTACCCTTGAAGGGTAAGGGAGCGACCCAAAGGTCAGATTCATTCTTGAAGAATCCACTGTCAATTATTTTAATAAATTCCTTGTCTTCTATGGATAAGGCGACCTTGTTGTCATCTTGTGTTGTGTGAAACACTGTTCTCCCTAAGTCGTCACCATAGGGAGTGGGAATGATGTCAGGCTCTTGGATGAAGTCAGAGAACCTTTCTTTCACTTCGTAGTGATGAGAGCATGGTTTGAAGTGAGTTGTGCAACCATTTTGAAGTACATACGTTTTAAAGGAGTTGACTTCGGATGCCTTGTGACTCTTATCCAGACATACATTGCCCACGATTACCCAGCCTAGATCAAGTCTTTGGGCGTATGGAGCATCATCTGGGCCATTGCATTGTTGGCGCACCTTGTGGACCCTTAGAATGTCTCTCCCCAGTAGGATTAGAATATCAGCATTCATATCCAGAGGAGGAATTTCGTTGGTTAGGTGCCTCAAGTGGGGATGATGAAGCATGGCTTCAAGAGTGGGAATTTCTTCCTTGTTATCAGGTATCTGGTCACATTCAATTAAAGTTGGCAAGGGTATGTGCACGTTCCCCTTGATTGAAGAGATAATGTACACAGAGGCTCTCTTACCAGAAGTCTCAATACGACCAGAACAGGTGTTGAGGGTGTACGGAGCTGTTTGTCCTTTTATATTGAAGATCTCAAAGAGTTTTGGCTTTGCTAGAGACCTGTTACTTTGGTCATCTATTATGACATACATTTTGGAGGCCTTGTCGGGTTGTCCTTCTGGATAGACCTTGATCAGACATACTTTAGCGCAGCATTTAGGAGCAGTCCCTTCTCCACATACTACCATACATGAGGAGGAAACAGCAGTTGCAGCTGGATCAGGAACTTGTGGCTCCCCGCCATGCTTTTGAGCAGGATTGGGTGCTGCAGAAGGTTGTGAATTGTGTGGAGCTGGTGTGGGATGCATAGATGTAACGTGTTTGTCACTACTGCATTCAGTGCACTTAATGACAGCCTTACAGTTCTTAGCAAGGTGGTCTGAGGAGGCGCAACACTTGTAACATATCCCTAGCTCCTTGAGAGTATCTCTGCGTTCCTGCAAAGTCTTTGCCCTGAATCCACGGCATTCCTTAAGTGGGTGAGGTCTTTTGTGAATAGGGCACATATGGTTACTGTCCATAGCTTTAGGAGCAACAGCGTTTGTTTTGGTAAAAGAGGGTGCAGTAAGTGGAACGTCAGTCTTTCTCATGGATACTGTGCTCCTTAACTCTCTACGTTTGGTGATATTGTTATCACACCTTGTAGATGATGATGATTATAAAGCTGGTGGAGTAGGTTCAGTGAAGTCAAAGCTGGGATCATTCTTCTTCCGAGCTTGATCACTGACGAACCTGGAAAAATAGGAAAAGGGAGGAAAAGACACATTATGCTGTCCTTTATACCGTGAGCCGTGGTCTGCCCATTTATCCTGAATGCCTTTTGGTAACTTGAGAACTACTGGAGTCAAGCCATGAGCAGTATCCAGGTAGCTCACTCCTGAAAGACGTGGGTCTAATTTTGCCAATTCTATTTCCTTTAGTAGGTCACTCAGGTCTTGCAGTTTTCGATTGTCCTTGTTAGTTATTTTTGGGAAGGCTTGCAGTTTCTTAAATAAGGCAGACTCTATGGCTTCTGAGCTGCCGTAGGTTTGCTCCAGTCTGTCCCATGTTGCAATAAGACCTGCATCTGAATAGTCCACATGAACTGCCCTTATTGTCTTGATGTGCTCTGCTGATTCAGGACCTAACCAGTTGACAAGCAAATCTAGTTGTTCCTTGCCGGTGAGATTAAGGTCTTGGATTACTGCTTGAAAGGTCGATTTCCAGGCTCTATAATTTTCGGCACAATCATCAAACTTTGAGAGACTGATGTTTATTAACTCCCTGCGAATCATATATCTGGCGAATTCAGATATGTCTGACCTCCCGGTCATAGTTGCAGGATTAACTTGTGATATCCCTGGGGAATGTAAGTTCTCTGGCTTATATGACTGAGACAGATCAGGACGGAATGATGTGGCATGAGAATTAGGTTGTGGTTTAGTCTCTATAGGGTCTGCTGGCTGCGGCATAAATTGTGGGTTAGTGCTGGAAGTTACCTTGTCGGCAGTAGGTGGTGACATTTCTTGGCTTATGGGTGCATCCGTGTGGTGGATTGGAAGTGGCGCTGGTACAGATGGTAAATGTTTTACACATAGTCTGTAGTGCGATCAGCTGGGTCCTCCATTTCTCCTGGAATAAAGCAGTCCATATCAGCATCTTGACCTAGTGCTTGTTCAAGGACCTTCAGTTTAGCGAGGGCTGCTGCTTTTTCCCTTTCTGCTTGGAGTATTTTTAATTGGGCTCCCATCTCAGCTTCCTGCTTTTTTTAATTGGGCTCCCATCTCAGCTTCCTGCTTTTTTAATTGGGCTTCTACTTCAGCCTCCTTCCTAGCAAAGGAGCTTCTTACTCTAGCTTCCTCTGCAGATGCACGGATTTCCAGTATCTTGTCAGACAATGTGTTGACTTCCTGGACTGAGATGATCTGGGAGACCGAGATGTGATTTTGGTCGAGGTTGTACGATGTGACCTAACCTCTTGGAGGTGTGCGATGCAGAGTTCTGCCTTAACCTGGGCATCTCGCACTAATACGGTCATTTCTTGGAGAAGAGTCTCCCTTTCAGCCAGCTCTGCTGGGGCATCATCCATATCACAGTTACTCAGGAATGCAATGTACTTAACAGACAGTCTCTGGTAGCGATCATAGGCGGCAGATAAACGCTTCAATTTGGCGGTTAAATCTGCTGCGTCATTGTTAGCTACATGGAAGAGCTACTAAATAATGATCAACTCTGCCCCATAAATGATCTATGTTATCATGGAGCTCATCTCTGGTTGTCTCCAGGTTCTCTCTGACCTTTTGTGTTGGCTTGGTTACACGTTTGGGTCTTACATTCTGCTCTGCAGTAAGTGTGGACTCTGCTCCTGGAGCATCTGTGGTGTCAGGAACATGATGTGCTTCTCCAACAGAGGGATCCACTGTGCCCTTTCTAGACATGCTTTAGCTAAGATGATGGACGGTCATAGACTTGCTAGCAGACATGAATATGCACACAGACACTGAAGACTTAGGTCTCTTGTTACTATTCTGCCACCGATGTACGTGGGGCAAGATGTGTCTGAGGGATGTGACACGGATCTCTGTATAAGCAATGGCATATAGCGTCAACTCACTGACCTGCGCTTCTGTTCCTCATGAACTGTACGTGGTAATCCGGAATGATGATGCAGTGATGAATTCAACAGATTTATTTACAGTTCTTGATGAGGTGAGATGAGGGAAAGTGAAGGATGAGGAAAGGGTAGGAATTGTATGTGTTAGAAGCGCCAGGTAAAGTGGTAACAAGAGAATCCTTTCTCCAGTCCTGCAGCATGTGTAGTTGACGCGCCCCCTGGGCCGCGTGTGTGTGGGGATATCTGGAACCGGACCCGTTGTGGATGCTGGGGGTTGTAGTCCTTGCGTGGCGGGGACCCGGTCCCGTGGCTCAGGGTGGTCAACTCAAATGGCATTCTATTTATAGGGTTTTGTGATTAAATGTCCGACTACGCCACCCGTGGATTGCGGTCAGAGTGCACCGCCGCTGCAGGGCAGACCACTGAGGCTGGTGTTGTGAGTGCAACAGGAAATAGTATAACTCCCCACGGGAGGAGTATAGCCTCAGGGCAGCAAATGGAGATGTTGGGGGTTATGGTGCGTGGGAGCAGCAGTAACGACACAGAGTCCTGTAATGCAGTCCAGGGTATTTGCTCACAGTTCTTTATCCACGTTACTACAGCTGGTCATAACGTCCCTCGTGGCACTGTGTTCACCAGGTGAGGGGCTCGGCCTACTCCCAGATAACTTTGGAGCGTTTCACAGGACCCCCTTTATGTGTCCTTTCTCTGGCCTGTCATACCCCGCCAGTGACCTCGCTTCTGTCTGGCTGCCTCGGGAGTTCTCTGGTAAACCTTGGCGCCAGTTTCCCTGACCCTATATGGTGCCTTCCTAGCGGGTGTAGCGAGGGGCTGCGCCACATGAAATGTCACAGCCTCCGGTTTCTAGCTGAGGGTAGTTCCCCGCCTCCACTAGTTTCGGGGACCGGTCTCCCCCTTTGGCCTGACCCTTCTACGCAGGTAGATTCGGGCGTACGGTGGCGACTCGCCGGTCCACACCCCTGGGGTCCCTTCATTCCTTGTTCCTGGAGCCTCCTCCGCTCCTCTTTCTTCCTTCTTCCTCCTCCAGGCCTGCCTGCGGAGCAGAGCCCATGCAGAGCCTCTGCTCCCAGCTACTGAGCTGTCTGACTTCACACTGACTTCTCACTGAACTAAGATGGTGCCCACCTTTTATACCTCCCTCTAGGTGCACCCAGGAACTGCCCTCTCCCTCCTATGCACTACAGGGTTCCCCCTTCCTCGGTGTTCCCTCCCCCCACTCCAGCCAGGGACAGGGACTGTCGTGCTCTTCTTGGAGCATATCGGTCGCCCTGCCCCCCGGAAATGTGGTGTAATGCATGCAGGTGTCGGGGTCCTGATCCACACTCCATCCTTACCTGAGAGTGAGATATCACACCTCTGAGTGAGGTGCAATACCTCTGTAGCAACCGAGCTCTCGGGGTGCTACATAGTCAAGATGGATGTGATGAAGAAGAAGGAAGTGAGGAGCAGGAGATAGGAGGAGTTACAGACCGAAAGGTGTTGTGGGTAAAACACAGGAATAATACATGTTATAACATATTATAACAACGGCCAGTAGATGGCAGCAAAGTACAACAATACAATAATCATGTAACATTAGGTAATGCCCAAAATGGCTGAAAGTCTTTTCAAACAAAGAGCTGGACAGCACAGTATATGCTTTTTCTCATTTTTATTGCCCAGATGTAGTACTTTGCATTTTTTCCTGTTAAAAATCATTCTGTTAGTTGCTGCCCACTGCTCCAATTTATTTAGGTCTTTTTGAATCCTCTCTCTCTCTTCTCTAGTATTAGCTATCCCGCCTAGCTTTGAGTCATCAGCAAATTTAATCAGTTTACTCTCAATTCCTTCATCTAAATCATTGATAAAGATGTTGAACAATACAGGTCCCAGGACAGAGCCCTGTGGTACCCCACTTGAGACATTCATCCAACTGGATGTGAAGCCATTTACGACCACTCTTTGAGTCTGATCACTAAGCCAGTTATGAATCCACCTAACAGTTGCCTTGTCCATTCCATACTTGGTCATTTTTTTAATAAGGATGGTGTGAGATACGTTGTCAAATGCTTTGCTGAAGTCAAGATATACTATATCTACAGCATTTTCCTGATCCACCAAGTCAGTGATTCTGTCATAGAAGGAAATTAAGTTAGTCTGACATGACTTGTTAGTTACAAACCCATGCTGACTCTGGTTAATCACTTCATTCTTATCCAGGTACTTACATACATGTTGTTTAATAATTTGTTCAAAGATCTTTCCTGGTATAGAAGTCAGACTCACCGGCCTATAGTTCCCTGGGTCCACCTTCTTCCCCTTTTTGAAGATAGGAACAACATTTGCTCTTCTCCAGTCTTCTGGGACTTCTGTTCTCCAAGAATTTTCAAAGATTATGGAGAGTGGTTCTAAAATTTCTTCTACCATCTCCTTCAGTACTCTGGGGTGTAATTCATCGGGACCTGGAGACTTGAACTCATTTATGTTAGCTAAATATTCCCTCACAATCTTTCTGTTTACAGATAACCTGGATTCTTCTATTCCTTTAATAGGACAGTGAAGATCAGTTGATGTTACATTTTCTTTCTGAGAGAAAACAGATGCAAAATAGAAATTAAAAAGTTCGGCCTTCTCAACATCCTTTCTTACCATTTCACCATTTTCTTCCTGTAAAAATCCTATAGCATCTTTGACTTTTCTTTTACTTTTGACGTACCCCCAAAATCCTTTTTTATTGCTTTTGACATCTCTTGCAAGCCTTAATTCATTGTCAGCTTTAGCTAACCTGATACATGTTCTGCAGACTGCATTATAATCTTCTTTAGATATGCCTCCCTCTTTCCACTTGACAAACATTTCTTTCTTTCTTTTTAGCATGTGTTTAAGTTTTGTGTTCATCCATCCTGGTTTCCTTAAATGCTTCCCATTCTTCCTACTTTTCGGGATTGTTAACGATTGTGCTTTGAGAATCTCATTTTTAAAAATTTCCCATCCTTCCTGGACATTTTTGTCCTTAAGGACATCCAGCCATTGGATCCCTCCTATTCTCTTTCTGAGAGCTTAAAACCTGCCTTTCTGAAATCTAACCTTGAAGTTTAAGTCTTCACATGTCTTCCTCCTCTAGTTATCCAAAATTCTGTAATAGCATGATCGCTGCCTCCTAGGGTCCCAGCCACTTTTACCCCCTCAACCATTTCCTCCCTGTTTATAAGGATTAGATCCAAAGTAGCAGATCCCCTTGTTTTCTCCCCTACCTTTTGGAAGATAAAGTTGTCAGCAAGAGAGGATAAGAATTAGCTTGACCTCTTATTTTTACTTGAGAGAGATTCCCAACAAATGTCTGGATAGTTGAAATCTCCCATGACGACTACGTCATATTTTTTGGAGAACTTGGTCATTTGATACATAAAGAGTTCATCCATATCTTCAGCTTGCCCAGGTGGCCTGTAGTAAATGCCTACAATGGTGTCTTTTCCGTTGTTCTCTCCTTGTATTCTTACCCAAACAGATTCCACAGAACTTCCAGTCTCTGAAGCTTCAATCTCTGTGCAGATATACGCTTTTCTAACATACAATGCGACACCTCCTCCTCGTTTATCAAGTCTGTTTCTTGCAAATAAGTTGTATCCTTTTAGCCTTGTATTCCAATCATGTGTATCGTCCCACCAAGTTTCAGTGATTCCAATGACATCATTATTCTTTTCCTGCGTTAGTAGTTCCAATTCTGCTTGTTTGTTGCCCATGCTTTGTGCATTTGTATAAAAACATTTTAGTTTGTGATTGGTTTCTCTTCCTCCCATATTTTTATTATTTAGAATTTTTTGTCTTTGTTCTTCCTTTCCACTTCCAATAGCAGAGATCTTAATATTATTTGTCAGCTGTATAGCTTTTTCTGGCCTTTTGCTTCCCTTCCCACATTGTTCTAGTTTAAAGCTCTCCTGATGAGTGTAGAAAGGCGACTTCCAAATACATGTTTTCCAGTCTTCGTAAGGTGCACCCCATCTCTAGCAAGTAGTCCATCGTATAGGTAATTCATCCCGTGATCCAGAAATCCAAATCCTTGTTGACGGCACCATCGACGTAGCCAGTTGTTCACCTGTAGAAACTTATTCCACCGCATTGTTCCATGGCCATCCACTGGGAGGATGGATGAGAAGACCACCTGCGCTCCCAATTCTTTCACTTTCTTGCCTAAGTTTTCAAAGTCACTACAGATGGTTTCCAGGTCCTTTCTTGTGGTGTCATTTGTCCCCACATATATTAGCAGGAATGGGTAGTGATCTGTAGGTCTGAAGAGTCTTGATATCCTGTCAGACACATCTTTAATTTTTGCACCTGGAAGACAGCACATTTCTCTTGAGGTTATGTCTGGTCTGCAGAGGCCTCTGTTCCTCTCAAAAGGGAATCCCCCATGACCACCACTCTCCTTTTTTTCTTCACAACATTTTTCTTTCTCCATCCAGGAGGATTCTGAGGGCTTACAAAGTTATTCATTGTGGGCAAAGTCTTATCTTGCCGTATTTCTTCATGGTTCTCCTGCGTGAGAGCCTGGTACTGGTTCCTGAGCAGTATGAGTGCTGACTGCCTCTCGATCCTCCTGCTTCTCTGGGTCACATGCTTCCATTCCTCTGTTTCGTCAGGTGCAGTTCAAATTTCTTCTCTTTCTGTGTCATGAAGAAATAATTCTGCTCTGTCTAAGAACTCTTCACCTTCCTTAATGATTTTCAAGGTAGTTAACCTCTCTTCTAGATTTTGCAACTTTTCCTCCAACAGGGACACAAGCTTGCATTTCTGTCATGTGAAATTTGGCTTTTCCATTGGCAAGTCTGTGAACATGTAGCAGGATATGCAGCTCACCAAATGGCTCCTAGACTCGTCCATGTTCTTATTGTTAATGTGTTATGAAAACAGTGAAAAACCTACGCGCGATTTACCGATGTCCTCCTTACAGTTCCAACGGCCAAAATCCAGTGTTCTTTGAGCTCGCGGAGACTCTTCACTTATCCCAAAATGCAGTGGGAGTATGCAAATTATCTCCTCAGGACTCCTCCCCTGTTTTACCGATGTTCTCCTTTCAGCTCCAACGGCCAAAATCCAGTGTTCTTTGAGCTCACGGAGACTCTTCACTTATCCCAAAATGCAGTGGGAATATTCAAATTATCTCCTCAGGACTCCTCCCCTGGTTTTCACACACTGTCTATTTTATTAGCTTAGGTGCTGTGAACGCAGCTGTGTCCTTAAGATGAGGCCTCTTTTGCTGAGAGTATATCATGAAGATAAGACGTATGTAGGGAGTAATCTAGAAATCTATTACCCATGGTAACAAAGTAATGTAGATGCCAACATTCTACATTTGTATAATGCTTCCTTTATATATCTAGCTTGTCTTTCACACAGAATTAAAGGAAACCTCTCACTAAGATTTCTCTATATAAACTCAATTCACCACCTTTTAAGTCATCAATGAGGTCCAGTCCGATGGTTATCGCTGGTATGTGCTCGGCGCCTCCTGTGTCCCCGAAATCGCCTTTCTCCTGTCTTGACTGACGTAGCTTATGTCTCCTATGTCATCCCAAGTTTGTTCAAATCTTGTGCCTACACAGTATTGAATAAGAACTGTGCAGGCGCAACTAACTGTGTCGATGACATCAGCCACCTCAACCAAGGTAGGAGCATGGCAAATGTAGGGCCAGAGAAGGCACCGAGCACAAATGTGCGACATCCAATGAACCATGCCATTTAACATGTGGTGTGGAAGGATTATCCATGGTATTTTCTTCAATATACAAGGGGAGCTGGGCTCTTATAAATAGATTAATGGGTAGTGTTTTAGATGACTTAAAGGTTTTGGATTTAGTTTATACAGAGAAAACCTGATGACAGGTTCCCTTATAAGTATGCATACGTGCATTGCTGACTGTGATTAGTAATAATGCTCTATGTTCATGATTGAGCAATGTAATGTAAGGGTTCCAATGTGCTTTTCTTATTATTATGAATACACAACTTCAGGGCATCTCTGAAGACCTTGTACAGAACCAGTGTAGAGTGTACTTCTTGTTGGCTGGCCAGCCAAAACCCCACCCAACCTTTAACCTGAAGACCTCTATAAAACTGGAAATCTCCTCCTTGTGGGGATGCCTAAATTACTACTTTCACAATGGTATACTGTCTATTTTTTTCCACTGTAAAAAAAGCATAGTCCACAATTTAGTGTGCAGCTCAAAAAAAAGTATACAGGCCTGATAAATTGGAAAGTAGTAATGATGAGCGAGTATGTTCTGTTAACCCTTTATGCGAGCATGCTCGGGTGCTCGCAGAGTATCTTCCGCGTGCTCGGGTATTATGTTTCAGTCACTCCCTGCTCAAGATTCCTCACATGTATTAAAGCTGTCAAACATTCACAAATCATGCACACAGCGCGACTCAAAAATAACACCTGAGTGCGCTGAAGATACTCGGGAAACACCCGAGCATGCTCGCTCATCACTAGAAAGTAGATAATTTGACCATCTGTAGGCTAAATGGAGCTATATGAATATTTTTAGTGTATGCAATAGAAAAGCCTATTGTATTTACGTTCTGATATAGAAAAACATTTCCAAATTTTAAATTTTTAGAAGTTCATGGTTTGTACATCTTATTTTAACTAGGGAAAAGGATGAACAGAAGCTGTTTGAGTTAAAAACATCCGATGCACTATGCAATAAAAAATAATTACTGAACGTCCCAATTTACTTTTCTATGCCTTAGTGTGATCTCACAGAACACAATGTTTCTCAGCAAATGTCACAGCCCTTCACATAAAAGCACTGCAACACCATAGTAATTTGTGGTGGAGGCAGGCATGTGCTCTTCCCTTTACTACAGGCTGCGGGGTAGATTATTAACATAATGTTCTGGATAAGTCAACACTAAATGGAGGTCACTTTACTACAGGCCTCATCCTGCTTTGCCATTGAGCATTATTATATAACTCTGTTAAGAGTTTCATAGAAACTGTAATGGCCGCCATTTTCAATGCAGAAATACATATGAGAAACTCCAACAGTGACTGCAAGCAGAATGTATGACAGAACTCAACAGGCCCCTACAAGTCAATAGGGTCCGTCAGGCCCTGTCATGTCCTTCCTTGGTATTTGTAGTGAGCCTGATCCAGAGGTACATTGTGGTTTTCACTTTAAGGGTTCGCTCATGCCACCGTATAAATACATTTTTTATCGGATAGCACTTTGACCAATGTTATTCAATGGGGCTGTGCTGATGACCGAGTTTTTTCACTGACAGAATCTGTCTCTGAAAAAAATCACAACATGTTGCGATTTCACTTGGAAATTGGATGGGTGCGAGAAAAAAATCGGATGCCATACGGGGCCACAGTACAGCATCTGATTTTTATGCATATATACCAATTTCCGTAGCATAGGAAACTGTAAATGGTCCTGTAAATGATTGATAACTGGTGAGTAAAAAAAAATGATTGCATACGGACAGCACAGGGATCACAAGGCAGAAAAAAATGGTCCCACTTTTCTGTCAAATCGATTTTTTTACACGCTCATGAGATCCTAGCCTAAAGAGAAACCTTGGTGCAGATGTAATTAGTGACTAAAGAGTAAGGGAAGACATGTTTTAACAATTTTAGGACATAGAGGACTTTCTTAATGTTTTTGGCATTCTTTTTCAAAACTGTCAAAAATAAAAAAGAAACTTTCTTTGTTGCACATAGCAACCAATCAGAACTCAGCTGTTATTTCTTACACTGCTCTGGCAAAAAGAAAACTGCACTATGATTGGTTGCTCTGAGCGACAAAGATGGTTTTCCTATAAGATGGTTTTTTCATAATTTTTTTTTTTATTTTAAAGCTGTAAAATGAGAAATCCAGTCAGAATAATGTTACATATACTGTATATGATGATAACAGCACTTTTTGTAACTTGAAAGCTGTCCCTGATATGAATGGCTTTTTGCTTAAGATGTTTGGCTACCTCGTAGAAAGCTCTATGTAGGTAATATGTGACCACCTGCATTACCGAGCTCACCTGTACCTATGGAATATCAGAAGACATAGGGTCATGTTCTTTAAGATTGGCATTTTGTATGCCAGTCTTAATGAATGACGTGCAGGAATAAGATGATATCCAATTCATTAAGAGGCATACGATACTTAATCAATTCGGTGCATCTTACCACTGGTGAGCGCCTCACAAAAATGTTCCTCCAGTCCGTGACTGAAATACATTTCTGGCGCAACCAAGGTGACTTAACTTCTGAAGAATTTGTCAAGCGACCTTCGTCATGGCCTGTCCCATCCATGCTTTGCCCACTTTGGTGGTTCTGACATGAAAATGCCAAAAGTTGCAACATTTTTACAGTGTTGCGCAAAAAAAATTGTGACTTTTCAATAAGTTTTACACTAGAAATGTGGCGAAAATACTTTGATAGGACCAATTTCCCTGGATTTGCCCTTTAAAGTCCATTGATCTTCCAAAAAGAATCAATTTTGACTTGCTGCACACAAAAAGAATCCACAAGGATCTGCAATCATCTCATGGCCAAACAAACCGCAAACAAGCCACAGTATATAATATATGGCATTGAAATAAGTGTTGTTACATTTGACTATTTAGAGAATTGGATATTTCAGAATCCCATTTCTAATCAAGTTATGTTTCATAAATTTCCTGCTAATAGAATCTTCTAATCCGTGACTCACTAGTGCCGTCACTGTATTTACACTGTCTGGATCCATGGATTGTCATACCATGCATGGACAAGATGGTTTACAGGTAAAGTCCATGTGCTTGGTCCTAGGCTACATGTCTTCAAACCATACCAGTAATCTGAGATAGGGGTAACAGCAAAATCAAGCAATTGTTATTAGCACTTTTTTCTTTTTACATTTAAAGGGAATCTGTCACCCCCTGGGACTTATCTGACCTCTAATATGGGCATACAAATAATAGAAATGTAAATCTATACCTACCTGTATGCCTCATATTAGAGGTCTTGTTGTTGTGAAATGTCTTTTTATTCAGTCAAGTTTCTGACATTTCCAGACCCGGGGTCTGGAAGAAATCCCACCTCCTGTGGTAATTACAATGTTTCCCCCCTCCCCTGCATGTCACAGTGCCCTGTGATGATTAGTTGCTGCAGCCAAATCCAGGCACTGTGACATGCAGGAGAGGAGGGAAACATTGTAATTCACACAAGAGGCGAGACTGGAAGTCATCAGAAACTTGACTAAATAAAAATACATTTCACAGCAACAAGACCTCTAATATGAGGCATACAGGTAGGTATAGATTTACATTTCTATCACTTGTATGCCCATATTAGAGGTCACAAAAGTGACAGAGGGTGACAGATTCCCTTTAAAGGGGTGTTCTCAAGATCGGATAGGGGATACAATGTCTATTGCTGGAGTTTTAACCACTTGGATTCCCACCAATTCCAAGAACCAAAGCTTTGAAGAAAAAAAAAACAGCGGTAGATCCCTCACCAAATAATTGAGCATAGTAGAAGTGGAGTTGTCAGAAGCTACGCCTGGATCCAGTCAAAGCAGCTGCACTTGTACAAAAATAAAGAGAAAAATGATCCAGAGGAAATAGAGGCTTGCTTTAAAAAAAAAATGTAACATTTATTCAAGTATAAAAAACTCCAAGTATACAGGTGATGTAGCATAAAATACTGTTAACAGGACCTACTAGTTTCAACACTCTGTCTTACTCATGGTCTGTATTACTCATGAGTAAGACAGAGTGTCAAAACTAGTAGGTCCTGTTAACAGTATTTTATGCTACATCACCTGTATATTTGGCGTTTTTTATACTTGAATAAATGTTACTTTTTATTTTTTAAAGCAAGCCTCTATTTCCTCTGGATTGTTTCTCCCTTCATTTTTGTCCAAAGCTTTGAAGAGCCCAATTTGAATAAAGCAGTGGTTGATCATGCGCACTGCTGCTCCATTCATTCTTAATAGGAGTGCCAGAGATGGCCAAGAGCTGCAGTCCTTTAAGAATGAATGGAGTGGCAGTGCGCATGATCGATCACTGCTCCATTCACATGAGGCTCTTTAGCCCTGTTTCCTGGTATTAGTTTGTGTTCCAGACGTCGGACCCCCCGGTATCCGGACAACTTCCAGATTTGAAAATTTGAAAATATCCCTTTAACTCTTGCAAAACCTTGTAGACTGTGAGCCCTCGGGGGCAGGGTCCTCTGTCCTCCTGTACCAGTCGGTGACTTTGTATTGTTCATGATTACTGTACTTGTTTTTTATTATGTATACCCATTTTCACATGTAAAGCACCATGAAATAAATGGCGCCATAATAATAAATAATAATAACTTGTTATTAAAAAATGTTCAAAAATTCAATAATCGTTCATCAGTTACCCATATAAAAAAGTCTATAGAAATATGGTTTGAAGAAATTAAATAAACGTGTTAACAATTCTAATTCTACCAAAATTTTCGATCAAAGACAAGAATGATTCCTCCACAATTACGTTCATGTACAAAATATATTCCAATTTGAGCTAAATTATGTTAATGATATATAATGTATACATGCATACATACTGAATATAGATCATGTACTATCGGTGTCAAGGGCTCGTAGTACTATTCAACATTTATAGACAACCTAGATAATTATTCATGTATTTATAAGGGAGAGCTTGTTTCTGCTTTTTATCACACTTATTCCCATTGATTCTCTCTTTTCAATGCTTTTACTATAAAACAGAACTAGCTGATATCACATAGTTGGAGGACGACATTAGGGAGCCACTTTTATTGGTCTAAGTATGAAGAAACTGATGCTGAAAGTCTGTTACACCGAGTACGAACACATGAAAGAGATCATTTATTCCTTTACCTTTTCACTAGATAAGAATATCATTATTTAATTTGTTTTAGTAACGTATTGTTGGTTTTATCCACTTAATTAACAGTGAAACAGATAACTATGCTCAATGGAGTAATTCTGCAAGATTAACTGCCTTAAGTTAGAAAGCAATATGATAAGAGACCAGAAATCTCCCTAGAGATACTTTATAGATTCACAGATAATTGATGTCAAACTTGACATTAAATATTTCTTTGATTTACTATTCAACCTACTGTGTAAATGTCAATCAAGCCAGCCATGTCTATTAAATATACGAACAATCCGATAAATCTCATATTTGAAAAATGCCAGGAATTCTCCCTTTCCATAACACCCGCGTCTTTGCACTATAAAGATCTATGTGCAGGGGCAAATTACTGCTGTCAACCCCAGTGCAGTTTATGAGGCCATATTCTATCTCTGTATGCCTTAGTTTTTAAACAGACAAATATAAAACCTTTTTCTATCTGACCAAATTCAACAGAAAAAAATGTGCTTTGTTCCATTGGATTTATATCCCCTAAAATGATTCTCTATAGTGCCATATATAGGCACCATACTATGGCACACAGAGTGAAATAATACTGTGTTGCCCAATCACAGCACAGTTTTCATTTTGGAAACTACTCTGGTAAAAAGGTAAAGAAAAATAGTTTTTCTTTTCGAAAAATTCTGCCCTATTGGGTGCAACTTTTTAAAATGATTGCATATTAACATTTTTTTAATTACATGTAATCAGTTTATTTCAGTGGTAACATTAATATTAAGGATGTATATTAACATATTTAAAATGTTCTATATTATCGTAAATTAAATTCATTCTAAATCCCTATCTAGCTGGGCAGAGACCAGTAACGTCACTTGCGGAGGCAGCGCTTGTCTCTGCACATTGGATATCCTGACAATGCTCTGTTGTCGGCTAGTTACTGCTGGTCTGAGCCGACAACAGAAAGCGCGCTGTCATTGTGCACATTGCACAGGGACTAGCCCTGTGCCTGAACCAAGCGTCACTGATGACGCTTCATTTCAGAGTGGGGCTGCGGCAGTGATTGCAGCCTTTGCACCCTTCGTTTGAGTATCCCAACATGCACTGGGATTTTCAAACGAAGATTTATCATAAAGGAAGTAGGGGAAAAATAGAAAAGCAGTTACATTGTGTAGTTAGGGAAGGATAGGGAATTTTTAATGCAAGTATTTTAGAAAATAGTTTAGACTATGGCACTAAATAAGTAGGGATTTAGAATGAAAATGACTTTGCCTTTGAACCACCCCTTTAAGTGCCCTCATTTTTTTTATTAATGATAGTAAAAATATGTAAGTATAATGACTATGAATAAAATACATAAAATAAAAATGTATTTTTCTTTGATTTTTTTATAAGGATAAAATTTGATTGACTAATACGGACCAATAATATTCCTTAAAGCACAATATTTTGTAGGTATTATTTTGACATATTTTTATGCTATTTTAAATCATTGTCTCAACACAAAAACAAAGATGAAAAACTATTGTAAACTTGCCATGAAATAACTAAAAAAAAATGACTTATTACTTACATCTTATTATTGCTGCTCAATTTTGTTCTTTCACATACGATGAGATGCTAAGCTCTCAGAAAGCCAAAAATACATTGGATTGGAAATTTGGTCCTAAAAAGTAAAGCGTAGGGCTTTGTAAATATCAAGTACATAATATGTAAAATATTCTACAGCAAGAACATGATTTTGTAATGCTGAACAATTTTAATTTTACAGAACACATGGACTTATTTTACAAAATTTTATAATTGCGATAAACACTACAATTATCACCTAATGTGAGGCCTATTGATTTCACTAGCAAATGGTAGCTAAACCATAGGGGTGATGAAGCTCATTTATCCCCCATGCTGTACCTGCCCTGTTTTTATATTTGGTTTCTGCAATTAAAATAGTGATGTTCTAATTTTCTCTGAATCCATTTAAATTAGTAATTACAAGCTTAAGTAAATTAGGAAATGAGACTAAAGCATACATAAATAGAGTTGTAAAGTATCAAGAACAAAAAGTAGGAAAATGTAAATGTGTATGCCGATATACACATAACACATTTATTAAAGGGGTATTTCCATCTCCAAGATCCTACGCCAATATGTAGTAGATGTAATAAGAATAATAATGTTAGCAAACACCTCCAATTAGAAAAGAAGTATAGTTCTTCTGATTAGGTATGTCGCTTTTTAGCAGACTTCATCCACTTTAAGTTCATGCTCAAAACCTATAACTCTGCCCTTCATCTGGCCAAACAATCCTACTTCACCACCCTCATCACTTCACTGTCCAACAATCCAAAATGACTTTTTGAAGCCTTAAACTCCCTCCTGAAACCTTAAGCACAGGCCCCCCCATAACCAACCTCAGCAGTGAGGATCTGGCCACTTATTTCCTAGAAAAAATCAACCACATCCATCAGGACATCTCAGCTCAATCTCCCCAGTGCCTGGATCCCCTTCCTTGCCACACTTTAAGCTCACTTGCCTTTTTTGAGCCTGTCACAGAAGAAGAAGTTACCCAGCTCCTCGCTTCTTCTCGGCCTACAACCTGCAACAGTGACCCCATTCCCTCACATCTCCTTCAGTCCCTCTCACCAGTGGTCACCACTCACCTGACTAAAATATTTAACCTTTCTTCAGGTATTTTTCCCTCCTTATTTAAACATGCCATCATAACCCCTTTACTTAAAAAGACATCCCTGGACCAGAACTGCACTGCTAACTACAGACCTGTCTCTAATCTTCCTTTCATCTCTAAACTCCTGGAACGCTTGGTCCACTCCCGTCTAATCGCTATCTCTCAGATAACTCTCTCCTCGACCCTCTACAATGTGGTTTCCGCTCTTTACACTCCACTGAAACTGCCCTCACTAAAGTCTCTAATGATCTAATAACAGCTAAATCCAAAGGTCATTGATCCCTGCTGATTCTCCTGGATCTCTCTGCTGCATTTAACACTGTGGGTCACCAGCTCCTCCTCACTATGCTCTGTTCTATTGGCCTCAAGCACACCGTTCTCTCCTGGTTCTCCTCCTATCTCTCTGACCATTCCTTTACTGTATCTTTTGCCGGCTCCTCTTCCTCTCCTCGTCCCCTTACTATCGGGGTTCCGCGAGGCTCAGTCCTAGGCCCCCTCCTCTTCTCCCTATACACTGCCCCTATTGGACAATCAGCAGATTTGAGTTCCAGTACCATCTCTATGCTGACGACACCCAATTATGCACTTCCTCTCCAGAAATCACCCCTAACCTAATACAAAATACCAATGATTGTCTGTCTGCTGTCTCTAACATCATGTCCTCCCTCTATCTTAAACTGAATCTCTCCAAAACTGAACTTTTTGTGTTTCTCCCCTCTACTAACCTAACTCTACCTAAATTGAAATTACCTTAGAGGGTTCAACCATAACTCCCAAGCAGCACGACCACTGCCTTGGGGTCGTATTCGACATTAAACTTTCCTTTACAAATGACCTAAGACTAACATCCCCCATAATCCGGACCTCACACCTACATCTCCAAGACTTCTCTCGTGCTGCGCAAGTTCTCTGAAATGCACTTTCCCAGACGATCCGACTGATGCCTTGCCCCCACGTCTTCAAACGCACTTTAAAAACGTATCTCTTTAAACAAGCCTACCACCCCAACTCAGTAAACTAACTTTCCCTCCTTCTAAATATTATTCAGAATCTGCACCCTACTATTCAGCTGTCTGCACACCCTCCATGCACACGATAACTGCAATCGATACTTGATTATTGCACTTAAACATACTGACTGATAACTGGATCATGCCGTCTTATATGAAAATCCCTACTTATTATAATTGCCTGACCTGAAATAACAAGCACTTTTCACCTATTGTGTCCCCCCTTTTCCTTGTAGATTGTAAGCTTGCGAGCAGGGACCTCACTCCTGATGTAACTGTTTACACTGTCTTACCTTATATTGAATTTATTGTCTGTACATGTCCCCGCTTAATTGTAAAGTGCTACGGAATACGTTGGCGCTCTATAAATAAAAATTATTATTATTATTACCGGTGTGCAGGGCATTTCAGTAGCTTAGATATCCATGGTTACGACCATTCATATAGTGACAGTTATTAGTGGTCATAAACATGGATTCCTCAGCTACTACAATGCCCTGCACATGGGGTAAGCGACATAGCGAATAAGAAGAGCTATACTACATTTCTATTTGGAGGTATTTGTTAATATTATTATTACTCCTGCTACATATTGGGATAGGATCTTGAAGATGGGAATACCCCTTTAACTCCTTAAAGACCATGCAGTTTTTAGTTTTTGGGCTTCCTTTTTTTTCCTTTCCTTCTTCCACAAGCCATACTTTTTTTTTTACTTTCTGAAAAAAAATTTCTTTGTTTTGCACAAGGCCAGGGTCAGAAGAGTATGTGAACAATCGTCCCATTTTCATCCAGAAAACTTGGAGATTTTCATCTGTATTGTCATCCATGTGTCCGTATTTTTCGTGTGTGTACCATTCGAAAGCCATCCATTTTTAGACATCAACACATTTTAAAATGTACATCATCAAATACAGTTTCCTCGATTAATTATGGGAATATATCCATAAAAATCGTATCCAATACGGATGTCCCGTATAAGATCTGATTTTTCTTGTGCACCCATAGGCTTAAATGAGCTAGTCTCACCCGAGAGTCGCAAGAGAATAGCGCATGGTGCTGTCATCTATCCTATTGATTACATTAGTCAGTGTACTGTCTGTCCTTTAGACGGACAGCACACGTCTGTATTATACGCTCGACTGGATGAGCCCTAAGTTGCAGTTTTGAACTATACTGCTTAACTGACAGCATACTAGACTTTATTTGCATATTAACCCTTTCACAAACTTTGGGATTTTCTGTTTCTGCTTTTCGTTTTATTCTCCCCTTCTTCCCAAAGCCATAACTTTTTCCGTCAATATGGCCGTGTGAGGGCTTGTTTTTTGTGGGAAGACTTGTACTTTTGAACGTCATCATTGATTTTACCACATAGTGTACTTAAAAAACGGGAAAAAATTCAAAGTACGGGGAAATTGCCATAAAAGTGAAATTTCACAATTGTTTTTTTTTTTTTGCCATGATCACTAAATGCTAAAACTGACCTGGTAATATGATTCTCTAGGTCATTACACATTCACAGATACCAAACATGTATAGGTTTTTTCTTTTTTAAGCGATGAAAAAAAATCCAAATTTTGTAAAAAAAAATGGTGCCATTTTCTGAGACCTGTAGTGTTTCCATTTTTTGGAATCTGGGGCTGGGAGAGGGCTTATTTTTTGTGCGCCAAGCTGACGTTTTTATATATATCATTTTGGGGTAGATGCAATGTGTTGATCGACTGTTATTGCATTTTATTGCAATGTAGTGGCAAACAAAAAAAAATTAATTTTGGCGTTTTTCTCGTAACACAGTTTACCCTTTCAGATTAATTGTTTCTATATTTTACTAGAGCGGGTGTTTTTGAATGTTGTGATACCAAATATGTGTATGGGGCAAAAGGGGGGTGATTTAAACTTTTGTATTTTTTTAATTTGTTTAATATTTTTAAAAACTTTTTTTTTTCTACTTTTTACTTCCTTCAATAGTCTCCATGGGAGATCATCCAATCACTTGTGCTACATATAGCAAGCCCTGCTATGTGTAGCAAGAATCAGCATCTTCTATGAACGCCAGTGTTCATAGCACATCAGCAATGACAAGCACGGGGATCTTCTGCAGACCTCCGGTCATCATGTCAACCCATCAGTGCCCTGCAATCACGTGACAGGAGCGCCGATGGGCGGGGTTTGTGACGCGCTTTCGGCATGCTCATGTTAAATGTTAAATGAGATTGACAGCGGCATTTAACATGTTAACAGTAGTGTTGAGCCACCCCCGTAGTGTTCGAGTTCAGTTCGGTTCGTCGAACACCCGTGTGTTCGCCGAACTGTTCGTCGAACTGTTCTTCGAACACCGTTAAAACCATTGGCAGGCAAACAAAAACACATAGAAACACATAGAAAACACCTTCAAAGGTGTCCAAAAGCTGACAAACTGCTCAGAAGACACAACTAACACATGGAAAAGTGACAAGTACATATAGTCATGCGAAAAGAAAAGAGGTGGAGGAGTAAAAGGAGGGGGAGACACAGATATAGGCATGTCATGCCCTTCTAAAATCCAAAAAGTGAGAAGCCAACACGTTCAGTCCGCTCCTGCCCGTGCCACCTCCGTGTCGCCGGGTTTGTGCCAGAGCCGCGGTGAACCCTGACGGCCAGCCCCCCTCTCCCAATACTGGTGCCTGTCCGCTGGTGGGTCGAGCGAGCCCCCCTGTGGTGGAGGCAGCTCTAAGCTTTTTAATTTAAATTGTCTCTCTAATTTGAATGAATACACTTTAAATCCATTTACAAGGATCTATTGGAGGGCAAGTCTCATGCCAGCAACCGCGTAATTCCAGCTCCAGTAGCATCCACTAAAGCTGCTGCAGTTAAAAAGCTTTTATAAGGATCGAGCTCGGCTGTCCACCGCAAGGCATCCTACTGCCAGTCCCAGCCCCTATGCCTTGGGGTGCCTCCTGATGCTCTTCACTGAGTATCCCGTGGTCCCGAAGCATTTCCTTTGAAAAAATTAAGTGTCCAAAACTACAGGTGATGTAGCTTGCTTAACAGCCGGGATAATCCGCTGACTAGCAGACACTGCTACTAGGCACAAAGTATTTCCTGGGCTAGATGCAGTTAAAAATTTGTAATTAGATACTCTCGTTGGATGCTGAGAAAGCATTCCATAGAGTCTCCTGGCACGCCATATATGATTCTCTTAAAAAGCTTGGGGTATGGGTCTAGGGGACCCTTTTCTAGCCAAAATCACGGCCCTGTATCACAATACGTCACCTAGGCTGAAGATAAATGGAACTGTAGCACCCTGAGGGCTCGGTTGCTACAGAGGTATTGCACCTCACCCAGAGGTGTGATATCTCACTCTCAGGTAAGGATGGAGTGTGGATCAGGACCCGACACCTGCATGCATTACACCACATTGCCGTGGGGCAGGGCGACCAATATGCCTCTGAGATGGGCACGACAGTCCCTGTCCCTGGCTGGAGTGGGGGGAGGGAACACTGAGGAAGGGGAACCCTGTAGTGCAGGAGCAGGGAGGAAGCAGTTCCTGGGTGCATTGAGAAGGGAGTATAAAAGGTGGGCACCATCTTAGTTTAGTGCAGAGAAGTCTGAGCAGAAGTGGCAGGGAGCAGGGGCTCTGCATGAGCTTTGCTCCGGAGGCGGGCCTAGTAACAGAGGCCCAGGCCTGGAAGAGGGAGAAGGAAGGAAGAGGAGCGGAGAAGGCTCCAGGAACGAGGAATGAAGGGATCCCAGGGGTGCGGACGGGCGAGTCGCCACCGCACGCCCGAATCCACCTGCGTGGAGGGGTCAGGCCAAAGGGGAAGACCGGTCCCCGAAACTAGTGGAGGCAGGAAACGACCCTCAGCTAGAAACCGGAGGCTGTGACATTTTATGTGGCGCAGCCCCTCGCTACACCCGCTAGGAAGGCGCCACATAGGGTCAGGGAAACTGGCGCCAAGTTTACCAAGAGGAGGCCCGAGGCAGCCGGACAGAAGTGTTGGTAAGAAAGGCCAGACAAAGGACACACAAAGGGGGTCCTGTGAAGCGCTCCAAAGTTATCTGGGAGTTGTCTGAGCCCCTCACCTGGTGAGCACAGTACGACGTGGGCAGCCGTTACCTGCAGACGTGGTCTGGATAATAAGAACTGTGAGTAAAGGCCCTGGACTGCATCACTGACTCCGTGTCGTTACTGCTGCTGCCCTGCACCATCACCCCCATCCTCCGCATACACTGCCCTGAGGCTATACTCCTCCCGTGGGGAGTTATGCTACGCTCTGCTGCACCCACAACACCAGCCTCAGCGGTCTGCCCTGCAGCGGCAGTTCACTCTGACCGCAATCCACGGGTGGCGTAGTCGGACATTTAAGCATCAAAACCACATAAATAGTTCCGCCACTGGTTTGACCACCCTGAGCCACGGAACCGGGTCGCCGCCACGAAGACTACAACCACCAGCATCCACCAAAAAGGGTCCGGCTCCGGGTGTCCCAAGGCCCAGGGGGTGCATCAGAACATTTTCATCACCTTTCACAATCACCAATAGGACAAGGCAGGGATGTCCTCTGTCCCCTCTCTTATACATCCTAGTGACGGAGCACCTGCTCTCATCAATTCGCCATAACCCCAATATTAGGTGGATTGAGGTGGGAGGCACCGAGTACAAGTGCTCTCTATTTGCTGATGATGTACTAGTATATATCACTCAATCACATATATCCATCCATGCTGTTATGGCTGAAATAGATCACTTTGTTACATGGTCAAATTTTAAAATCAATGCAGCGAAGTCTGAGGCCCTCGATGTCTCCCTCCCCAAATCCATATAGGATTCCATCCAGTCCAACTTTCCCTTTGCCTGGCCCTCACAGGGTATCAAATACTTAGGAATTCCTATTCATAGAGACCTCTCCCATCTATGTTATCTTAATTTTGGGCCCTTTATTGAACAACTCCATACAGACCACGGTTGGCAAGTTAGAACTGTAAGATTCACTACGTGAACCACTGGTGTTTTGTGGAAAAGCACATGTACACTGTGTTCCAAATTATTATGCAAAAAGTGTTTAGGAGTGATAAGGGAAGAATTTGTTTGTTTGTCAGTTAAACTCATTGATGGTGATGTGTGTCAGGGCTCTTTATATCATTGTAAGCAATTGCAGACACCTGTGCTAATTAGTTTGGCAGGTGTGTCCAATGAAAGGCAAGACTACTTAAGAAGGCTGTCTCACATTATTAAGCAGCCTACATTTTCTGCCAAAATGGGAAAGAAAAAGGATGTGTCGGCTGCTGAGAAGCAACAAATTGTGGAGTGTTTAGGTCAAGGCATGACTACAATCAACATTGTGCGATGATCAGGATGAAGTGTCTTGGCAATCAAGAAGTATGTAGCTGATTCACAGTACACACGTGTGCGTGCTGATAAGGGCAAATTGAGGACTCTTTCCTACAGGCAATTACGTCAGGTTGAAAGAGCAGCGGCAAAAAAGCCTTGTCATAGCAGCAGACAAGTTTTTGAAGCTGCTGGTGCCTCCAACGTCCCCCGAACAACAAGATGCAGGGTGCTTCAGAGGTTTGCAGCTGTGCATACGCCATCCTGTCGACCTCCTCTATCCACTTCACACAAGCAGAAACGGCTCCAGTGGGCCAAACATTACATGAAGACTGATTTCAAAACTGTTTTGTTCACGGATGAGTGCCGTGCAGCGCTCGATGGTCCAGATGGATGGAGTGGAGGATGGCTGGTTGATGGACACCCCACGCAAACACGGCTACAGCGCCAACAAGGAGGAGGTGGAGTAATGTTTTGGGCTGGAATCATGGGGAGAGAGATTGTCGGCCCCTTTAGGATCCCTGAAGGCGCTAAAGATGAACTCCATAATGTATGTGGATTTTCTCAAGCAGCACTTCCTGCCATGGTTCAAGAAGAAGAACCGTGTATTTCACAGCAAGATCATTTTTTTGCATGATAATGCACCATCTCATGCTGCACATAAAACATCTGCATCTCTGGCTGATATGGGCATAAAAGGGGACAAACTTATGGTGTGACCCCCATGCTCCCCTGACCTCTACCCCATTCAGAACCTCTGGAGCATCATCAAAAGGAGTGTCTATGATGGCGGGAGGCAGTTCACATCTAAGCAACAGCTCTGGGAGGGTATTCTGTCCTCATGCAAAACAATTGAAGCAGAAACCATCCAAAACCTGACAAATTCAATGGACGAGAGAGTTCAGAAGCTCCTTTCGAACAAGTGGTCCTATGTGAAAATGTAACATCACCTAGAATAAAGTTTTGAGTTGAAAACTGTTTGATTTCAGTTTCTAATAACCTGCTAATGCTTATAATTTCAAAAATGACCATTTTTTTGGTCTTTATTAAAATGAAAAGGTTGATCGAAAAGTTTGGGGGATCTAAGAGTGTGGCAACCCAGTAGTCATGATTACTTCGAATTCTGACAATATGAGGGTCATGTTGCAGGTAGTGCAGCAAGAAGGCACTTATGTGTCTTGCGCATCTCGGAGCCCCAAAATTATTTTCCGGGCTAGATGCAGCTAAAAATTATTATTAATTTTAAATCTGGTGGAGCTTAGTATAGATGGCCTAATAGGATCAGTGCTGCACACTGCTACAAAGCCCAAATTATTTTCCAGTCAAGATACAGATAAACATGATTAGTAATTTTAAATCTGGTGGAGCTTATTATAGATGGCCTAATAGAATCAGTGCTGCACACTGCTACAAAGCCCAAATTATTTTCCAGCCAAGATACAGATAAACATGATTAGTAATTTGAAAGCTTAAAACGGTTGGTTGGGTGATTTTAACCAATCATCAAGCTTTTACTCTCCCCAGGATGACACAGGGGTAGAAAAGTCGTTTCGGATCCATGATTTGTTCATCTTTATGAACGTGAGTCTGTCTACATTATCAGTGGAGAGCCGCGTGCGCTTATCTGTCAGCACACCACCAGCAGCGCTGAACACACGTTCAGACAGAACGCTGGCTGCGGGGCATGACAAGATCTCCAAGGCGTAAGTGGCTAGCTCCGGCCATTTATCCAGATTGGAAGCCCAAAAAGAGCAAGGGTCCAGTGACACAGTCATGGCTTCAATGTTTACTTGGAGATACTCCTGTGCCATCGTCTCTAGGCGTTGACTATGTGTCAGACTTCTTGTCTCCTGTGGCCTTGCAAAGGATGGGCTAAAAAAGTGGTGAAATGATTCCACAAAATTGATGTTACCAGCAGATACTGTGGTTCTGTTACGGTTTGAGTGCTGAACACTTGACGGTCCCACGGTTGGCAAGTTGGAACTGTGAGATTCACTACGTGCACCACTGGTGTTTTGTGGAAAAGCACATGTAAGATTCTGCAACAGTCTCTGCTGATACTCCTGCATGCGTGCATCCCTTTCTATGGCAGGAATAATTTCTGCAAATTTACTTTTGTACCGGGGATCTAACAGTGTGGCAACCCAGTAGTCAGGATTATTTCTAATTCTCACAATTCGAGGGTCATGTTGCAGGTAGTGCAGCAAGAAGGCACTCATGTGTGTTGCGCATCCAGGAGCACCAAGTCCCTGTTGTGTTGGTGGCGAGGTAACAATCATGCTTCCTTCCTCTGTCCTCTCCCCCCAACCTCGCACAACAGAAATGTGATCAAGGTCTCCCTCATCTGATGAGTCTTCCATCAGTTCGTCCTCCACTTCTTCCTGGGCTCCTGCACCTTCCTCACTAGTTTGGCTGCTACCATGCGCCCTGGTAAAACCATCTTCCCCACCCTCACATGCCTGCTGCCTTGGTGCTGCCGACCGTCTGGACCTTGCAGATGTTAGCCCTTCCGCATACAACTCCTCCTCCTCTACTTCCTCCACCTCCTCTTGTGCCACCACCTGACTTCGAATTCTGTTTAACATGTGCTCCAGCATGTAAATCACCGGAATAGTCATGCTGATAATGGCATTGTCAGCACTAAACATCTTCGTCGCCATTTCAAAACTGTGCAGAAGGGTGCATAGGTCCCTGATCTGAGACCACTCCTCCAGCGTGATTTGCCCCACCTCTGGATCTCGTTGGCCCAGGCTATACGTCAGAACGTATTGCACCAGGGCTTGTCGGTGCTGCCACAGTCGCTGCAACATGTGCAGAGTTGAATTCCACCGGGTAGGCACATCGCATTTTAGCCGGTGAAGTGGCAGGCCCAACGACTTCTGTAGAGATGTAAGTCGCTGAGCTGCGGGATGCGAACGGCGGAAGTGAGCACACAGCGACCGTGCCCTCTGCAGAAGGCCATCTAGTCTGGGATAGTGGGCTAAAAATTGCTGGACAACCAGGTTCAACACGTGAGCCATACAAGGCACGTGTGTGACATTGCCCCGGCGAAGGGCCGCACCCAGGTTTGCAGCATTGTCGCACACGGCCTTCCCTGGTTTCAGGTCCAGTGGAGACAACCATTCATTAAATTGGTTCTCCAGAGCTGACCACAACTCCTCAGCTGTGTGACTCACATTTCCCAGACATTTCAAAGTAAAAACCGCCTGATGACGTTGAGCCCTACTGCCAGCATAGTAAGGTGGTGTGCAGGATCCCTTCTGCGCAGTTAGAAAGCTTGTGGCATGACCAGACAGGCTTTGGGTGCAGGTGGAAGACCGAGAGGAGGTTGAGGAGGCAGACGCAGTGGAGGAACTTTGACATAAAGAGGATTGACGCACAACTCGTGGCGACGGCAAGACTTGGACAGCAGCCCCTTGTCCTGCTGTCACCATAGTTACCCAGTGCCCAGTCAGCGACATGTAACGCCCCTGTCCATGCCTACTCGTCCAAGTGTCTGTGGTGAAATGCACCCTGTCACACACAGAGTTTCTCAAAGAAGCAGTGATGTTTTGTGCGACATGCTGGTGGAGCGCAGGCACACCTTTCTTTGAGAAGTAGTGCCGACTGGGCATCTGGTACTGGGGCACTGCGACGGACATAAGGTCTCGAAAATCCTCTGTGTCCACCAGGCGGAAAGGCAGCATTTCTGTAGCCAAGAGCTTGCAGATGGTGAAATTCAACCTCTTAGCTTTCTCATGGCTAGGAGGAAATAGTCTTTTACTTGTCCACATCTGAGGGACCGAGGGCTGGCTATTGTGCTTAGACGGGGTTGATAAGGGTGTCCCCGGCAAACTGCCGGTCTGTGAGGAAGATGCAGGCGGACATGTTAGGTTGCCTTGATCCAAAGGTGGTGCTATCGATGTCGGACAGCGCTCAACACCAGCTGGTGTTACCACCTCCAAAGAAAATGATGACCTGCCAATCACGCTGGCTGTTGCGGGTAAAGAGGTGGCAGGTCTGCGCCCCAAAACAGGTGTGACTGCTGTCCCCCCAGTCACAGAGGATGAAGAGGCCGCGGATGCACAAGATGTGGCAGACGGTGGTTGGCCCGGCCGGCTAGGCCGCATTGTAGCACACTGAGCTTCGCACTGCAGCTTATGCTTCATGTCCATGTGCCGGTTCATGCATGAAGTACTCAAACTATGTATTTTTTGGCCTCTACTTAGCTTTTGCTGACAAATGTTACAGATAACACGAGTTGGGTCATCTTTATCGATCTGAAAAAATGCCCAGGCTATGCAAGGCTTAGCACCCATGCGACCTGAAGAGCCACCACGACTTGTGGTGAGAGGCAGAGTTGTGTTTGAGGATGCAGTTGTTGACGTGCTTCCAGTACTACGTCTCTGTCCAGGAAGGCGCAACCTGACCTCGTCGTCACTAGCATCTTCCTCCACCTCCTCTGCTGACCTCATCTCTTGGCTGACTGTGGGTTGACAGTAAGTGGGATCTCCAACCTCATCATCATCACCCTGTGCGTTATCACACCCGTCGTCCTCAGAGCCAACCTGTTCCTGCCCTGACAAAAAACTAAAGTTGTCGCTCCAATCAGGTATTTGAGTCTCATCATCGTCTTCCTCATTGTCTCCACCAACAGGAGTTACAGTTTGGGAATGAGGGTCTACATTATGGTCAGAACCTTCTGCGTCTGGTCCTGGATCCGACTCATAAAGATTCTGGGCATCAGTGCAGATCATTTCCTCATCTGGATTCACAGAAGCGCTGGAGTCGACCTCTGATTCCCAGGCTATAGTATGAGTAAACAGCTCTGCAGACTCAACCATCTGTTCTACCTCATACTCAGACGGGCAGCTGGAGATTTGGGAGCTGTGAGGAAGCAAGTGCGATTGGGGTGACACCTTTGAGGACTGGAGTATTTGTGATGTTGAAGTTGATGTGGAGGAGAGCCCACTTAAAGGAGCACTTGATATCCGTTGAAGCACCTGCTGTTTTTGTGCCTCATCTGGAATTTGTAGCGATTGGCGTGGCCGTAAGAAAGGGATCTTATCACATTGTCCGCTAAAAGAAGTAGACATTTTAGTTTGGCTGGAAGATGGTCTTTCTTCTGCAGATGTTACTGTTGCTTTAACACCTACCCCACGGACACAACCTTTTTTTCCCTTCCCAACACGCCTATTCCCCTTTCCACCAGCAGCAGGCCTTTTTCCACTCATTTTGGTGGTTAACTAATTCACAACTCTGGAGTTGTTTGCACAAAAAAACAATGGATGGGAACCGAGCAGAGGTGAGTGGCCAAACTGTGGTATTAGGCCAAAACTATTGGCTGGGTTAGATGCAGAAAAAAATTATATTCAATTTGCAACCTGATGGAGGTCAGTATAGATGGACTAATAGAACAAGTCCCACACACAGCTAGAAGCCCAAATATTTTTTCAGAGGTAGATGCAGAAAAAAATTGTATTCAGTTTGCAACCTGATGGAGGTCAGTATAGATGGACTAATAGAACAAGTCCTACACACAGCTAAAAGCCCAAATATTTTTTCAGAGGTAGATGCAGAAAAAAAATATATTCAGTTTGCAACCTGATGGAGGTCAGTATAGATGGACTAATAGAGAAAGTCCCACACACTGCTAGAAGGCCAAATATTTTTTCAGAGCTAGATGCAGACAAAAAATTATTTTTAATTTGCAACCTGATGGAGGTCAGTATAGATGGACTAATAGAGAAAGTCCCACACACTGCTAGAAGGCCAAATATTTTTTCAGAGCTAGATGCAGAAAAAAATTATATTCAATTTGCAACCTGATGGAGGTCAGTATAGATGGACTAATAGAATGATGCTATGCCCAAAAGAATTTACTTCACTAGGTGCAGTAAAAAAATTGGTATTCTATACACAGGTGGTATATCTTGCAACACAGATAGGCTACTCCACTGACTAACACACTCTGCAATAGGCCAAAAAGGTTTAGCTGTGCTAGATTCAGCCAAATGCTGTGAAAAAAACTTGCACAGCACTGGCACAGACCTGCCTGGCAAAAACTGATAGGAACTGATGTAACCTAGTCCTGAAAAGGACTGCAATTACAATTAGTCTTTACTCCCACAATCTATCTATTTAAGATCACAGACCTGCCTGATAAAAGTCGTAGGAAATGCTGTAACCTAGTCCTTAAAAGGACTGCAATCACAACTATTCCCTACTCCCAAGCTATCTGTAGATTTGTGCGAAAATTGAAATTAACAAGGTATAGCGCACACAGCAACAGCGGTGCCGTCTAACACGCAGCAGTGAGAAAATGGTGGCGATGGGGAAAATGGCTTGGTCTTATAGGGCAAGGACATGTGACATACACTGCCAATGACACATGCCCTTGCTTGTGTGAAAAAAAGCACTTCGCTCCGTGTGTGCGCTGCTGATAGGCTGACAGATTGCACCTCCCCACTGTAAATGCGGGAAAGAGAAAAAAAAATGGAGATCTTCATTATTCCTGCAGAGATCCATCCCCTGCCCCTCCCCCCACCCCGCTGTACACTCAAACTGCGTATTAACATTAATTTTCATCATTACTGAGAAAAAATCCAGTTATGATTTTGGTGCACGAACAGTTATCGAACATAACCTCGAACAGCCGAATTTTTCTCAAATCGTTCGCGTTCGCCGAACGGCTCGAACACCGCCCAAAACAGCTCGAATTTGAGATTGGCGAACAGTTCGAGTCGAACAACGCTCATCTCTAGTTAACAGTTGCGGGTGGATAGCGATTCCACTCATGGCTCTTAGGAGCACATGACTACTGATCAAATCAGCTATCATGTGCTGGAAAAGATGTGGACTCAGTGCCAGAGCCCGCATCAAATGCCAGGACACGACCTATGACGTACCTATATGTCATAGATCGTGAAGGGGTCAATAAAAAAATTGATTATCGTATATACTATATACTATTATGCTTATAGTATAAGCTGACCCGAATATAAGCCGAGGCACCTAATTTTACCACAAAAAAGCTGGGAAAACTTATTGACTCGAGTATAAGCCTAGGGTGGGAAACGCAGCAGCTACTGGTAAATTTCCCCATCCTGGTAAGTATTGCCCACTCATCCCCAATTCTGGTATTCATGGCCCCCTCATCCCAAATACTGGTACGCATTGCTCCCTCATCACCAATCCTAGTATGCATGGACCCTCCAATCCTGGTATACATGGTCCCATCATCCCCAATCCTGGTATGCATGGCACCCCTCATCCCCAATACTGGTATGCATGGCCCCCTCATCCCCAATCCTGATAGGCATGGCGCCCTCATCCCCAATCCTGATATGCATGGCCCCCTCATCCCCAATCCTGATATGCATAGCCCCCTCATCCCCAATCCTGATATCTATGGCCCCCCTATCCTGGTTTGCATGGCCCCCCATCACTACACACATTAAAAAAAATAAAATACTCACCTTCCTCCCCTTTCCACCAGCGCTGCTCCTGTTCTGCCAGCAGTAGCTCACTTCCGCATCTGAGCTACGCATGACGTCACTGTCATGTGCCCTCAGACGCCGATGTGAGCTGCGGGGATATTCATTCCTTTCCACGCCGGGACTATGTGCGTGGAGAAGAATTAATATCCCTGTTCTTTAACGGCGTGTGCACAGTGTCAGCAGCGCCACAATTACTGCTGCGGCTCAGCGATCCTCCGTTCCCTCTACTAAAGAAAATGCATATTCACCCTTCTCCAATATGCATTCTCTTTAGTAGCAGGCATAGAGGATCACTGAGCCGCAACAGTAATTGTGGCGCTGCTGATACTGTGCGCAAGCTATTAAAGAAATGAATATTCACCTCTCTCCACTCCCATAGGCGTGGAGAAGGGTGAATATTCATTTCCCTTTAGCAGCAGGTACATGTGGTAGCTGCAGCAGCCGGCTACTGCATGTGCCCCGCTCCTCCGCCGCCGCACCCCCCCCCCACTATCCACTATCCACCACCAGACTATGTATATACTCGAGTATATACCCGAGGGGAATTTTTCAGCCTAAAAAATGGGCTGAAAAAGTCGGCTTATACGCGAATATATACGGTAGTTTATTATGGAGCTGCATAATATATATTTCATTTTTTTGGCTATATGAGTAGAGATGAGCGGTGTTCGACTAGAACTGTTCGCCAATCTCAAATTCGAGCTGTTTTGGGTGGTGTTCGAGTTGTTCGACGAACCCGAACGATTTGCAAAAAATTTGGCTGTTCGAGGTTATGTTCGATAACTGTTCGTGCACCAAAAGCGTGTCCTGCATGTCTGGCACTATTTAGAGCACCAATCATGCAGGGATTGCCTGCCACTCACTGTAATGCCACAGCCATGGTGGTTGTGGCATTACAGTGATTGCCCAATTCGATGGGAACAGTGCTCACAGTGAAACATGAAAAGCCGGCAATTCAGCAGCGGCATACACCGGTACACGACAATTTAGAACCGAAAGAATAGAGCTTCACACATAGATTAGATAGATAGAAACATGTCAGTCACACATATAAGAAGCACAGTGACAGTGTTGCTTACTGTACTTGTCATTTAGTGTAAAGGATTTATCAAAAAAAATAATAGTGTTTTCATGCACCGTCTCTTTAAAAAAGCCGGCTGGCAATTCAGCATCTGTACCCGACAATTTAGAATAGAAGGAATAGAGAATCACACATAGATTAGATAGATAGAAACATGTCAGCCACATATATACGAAGTACAGTGACAGTGTTGCATACTGTACTTGTCATTTAGTGTAAAGGATTTATTAAAAAATATAATAGTGTTTTCGTGCACTGTCTCTTTAAAAAAGCCGGCCGGCAATTCAGCAGCGGTACCCGACAATTTATAACAGACAGAATAGAGCTTCACACATAGATTAGATAGATAGAAACATGTCAGTCACATATATATGAAGTACTGTGACAGTGTTGCTTACTGTACTTGTCATTTACTGCAAAGGATTTATTAAAAAAAATAATAGTGTTTTCACACACCGTCTCTTTATAAAAGCCGGCCGGCAATTCAGCATCTGTACCCGACAATTTATAACAGAAAGAATAGAGAATCACACATAGATTAGGTAGATAGAAACATGTCAGTCACATATATATGAAGTACTGTGACAGTGTTGCTTACTGTACTTGTCATTTACTGCAAAGGATTTATTAAAAAAAATAATAGTGTTTTCATGCACCGTCTCTTTAAAAAAGCCGGCCGGCAATTCAGCATCTGTACCCGACAATTTATAACAGACAGAATAGAGCTTCACACATAGATTAGATAGATAGAAACATGTCAGTCACATATATAATAAGTACAGTGACAGTGTTGGTTACTGTACTTGTCATTTAGTATTAAAATAAAGGATTTATTATTAAAAAAAATTGGCGTGGGGTTCCCCGTAATTTTAGTCTCTAGCGGAGGTTAAGCAGACAGCTGGGGCAGATGTTTGAAGCCTGGGAAGGGGGTAATACCCACGGAGCTTCCCAGGCTACTAATATCAGCCCCCAGCTGAATACCTAGCCTTTACTAGCTATTAAAATGGAGGACCCCCCCCAAAAAAATGACGTGGGGTCCCCCCTAATTTAATAGCTAGCAAAGGCTAGGCAGACAGCTGGGGGCTGATATTAATAGCCCAGGAAGGGAGCCATGAATATTGGCCCCCTCCCAGGCTAGAAACACCAGCCGTCAGCCGCCCCAGAAATGGCGCATCCATAGGATGCGCCAATTCTGGCACTTAGCCTCGCTCTTCCACGCTGCCCTGGTGCGGTGGCAGGGGGTAATAGGGTTGGGGTTGATGTCAGCTTATAATGCCAGCTGACATCAAGCCCAGGTTAGTAATGGAGAGGCGTCTATAAGACACCCCCATTACTAACCCCATAGTCAAAGTTAAAAGAAAACACAAACACCCAGAATAAAGTCCTTTAATTGAAATAAAGACACATTCCTTTATTGTTCTAAATTAAACCATACTTACCGTCACGCCCATTCCAGCTGAAGCCAACGATCTCCTGCAATAAAAGAAAAATAATAAAGCAACCTCATCCTTACCTTTCCATGGTTCCCACGACAGCTTCAGCTCTGCTACATCGAGATGACAGGCTGGACCGCAGCAGAACGCTGCCATCCAGCCTGTCATCCCGCAGACACTGAGAAGGGCAGGCATGCTTGCGCTCTGCAGTGTCTGGCTGTGACGGCATAAAGATGAGACGAGTTCATGTCCAATGAACTCGGCGCACCTCATGCACGTCACTGACAGCGTGGGAGAATTCTCCTGCACTCAGCACTTCAGCGTGAGAATTCTCCCACGCTGTCAGTGACGTGCATGAGGTCAGCTGAGTTCATTGGACATGAATGAGCTCACCTCATGCACGTCACTGACAGCGTGGGAGAATTCTCACGCTGTAGCGCTGAGTGCAGGAGAATTTTCCCACGCTGTCAGTGACGTGCATGAGGTGAGCTGAGATCATTGGACATGAATGAGCTCACCTCATGCACGTCACTGACAGTGTGCGAAAATTCTCCTGCACTCAGCGCTTCAGCGTGAGAATTTTCCCACGCTGTCAGTGACGTGCATGAGGTGAGCTCATTCATGTCCAATGAACTCAGCTGACCTCATGTACGTCACTGACAGCGTGGGAGAATTTTCACGCTGAAGTGCTGAGTGCAGGAGAATTCTCCCACGCTGTCAGTGACGTCCATGAGGTGCGCCGAGTTCATTGGACATGAGCTTGTCTCATCTTTATGCCGTCACAGCGAGACACTGAGGAGCGCAAGCATGCCTGCGCTTCTGAGTGTCCGCGGGATGACAGGCTGGATGGCAGCGTTCTGCTGCGGTCCAGCCTGTCATCTCGATGTAGCAGAGCTGAAGCTGTCGTGGGAACCATGGAAAGGTAAGGATGAGGTTGCTTAATTATTTTACTTTTATTGCAGAAGACATTGGCTTCAGCTGGAATGGGCGTGACGGTAAGTATGGTTTAATTTAGAACAATAAAGAATTGTGTGTTTATTTCAATTAAAGGACTTTATTCTGGGTGTTGTGTTTTTTTAAATACTTTACTAGAAATTCATGGTGGTCATGTCTAATATTGGCGTGACCCCATGAATTTCGGGCTTAGGGCCAGCTGATAATGCCAAGCTGGCCTTAACCCCTTTATTACCCAGTGAGCCACCGCACCAGGGCCCTGGATGAGTTGGGTACAGCGCCAGAAGATGGCGCTTCTATGAACGCGCCATTTTCTGGGGCGGCTGCGGACTGCAATTTGCAGTGGGTGGGGCCCAGAAAGCTTGGGCCTCCCTGCGCTGCGGATTCCAGCTCCCAGCTGCCTAGTTGTACCTGGCTGGGCACAAAAATATGACAGGCTGGACCGCAGCAGAACGCTGCCATCCAGCCTGTCATCCCGCAGACACTGAGAAGCGCAGGCTTGCTTGCGCTACTCAGTGTCTGGCTGTGACGGCATCCAGATGAGCCGAGGTCATGTCCAATGAACTCGGCTCACCTCATGCACGTCACTGACAGCGTGGGAAAATTCTCACGCTGAAGCGCTGAGTGCAGGAGAATTTTCCCACGCTGTCAGTGACGTACATGAGGTGAGCCGAGTTCATTGTCGGCTCATCTGGATGCCGTCACAGTCAGACACTGAGGAGCGCAAGCATGCCTGCGCTTCTCAGTGTCTGCAGGATGACAGGCTGGATGGCAGCGTTCTGCTGCGGTCCAGCCTGTCATCTCGATGTAGCAGAGCTGAAGCTGTCCTGGGAACCATGGAAAGGTAAGGATGAGGTTGCTTTATTATTTTTCTTTTATTGCAGGAGATCGTTGGCTTCAGCTGGAATGGGCGTGATGGTAAGTATGGTTTAATTTAGAACAATAAAGAATTGTGTCTTTATTTCAATTAAAGGACTTTATTCTGGGTGTTTGTGTTTTTTTTTTAACTTTGACTATGGGGTTAGTAATGGGGGTGTCTTATAGACGCCTCTCCATTACTAACCTGGGCTTGATGTCAGCTGGCATTATAAGCTGACATCAACCCCAACCCTATTACCCCCTGCCACTCCACCAGGGCAGCGTGGAAGAGCGAGGCTAAGTGCCAGAATTGGCGCATCCTATGGATGCGCCATTTCTGGGGCGGCTGACGGCTGGTGTTTCTAGCCTGGGAGGGGGCCAATATTCATGGCTCCCTTCCTGGGCTATTAATATCAGCCCCCAGCTGTCTGCCTAGCCTTTGCTAGCTATTAAATTAGGGGGGACCCCACGTCATTTTTTTGGGGGGGGTCCTCCATTTTAATAGCTAGTAAAGGCTAGGTATTCAGCTGGGGGCTGATATTAGTAGCCTGGGAAGCTCCGTGGGTATTACCCCCTTCCCAGGCTTCAAACATCTGCCCCAGCTGTCTGCTTAACCTCCGCTAGAGACTAAAATTACGGGGAACCCCACGCCAATTTTTTTTAATAATAAATCCTTTATTTTAATACTAAATGACAAGTACAGTAACCAACACTGTCACTGTACTTATTATATATGTGACTGACATGTTTCTATCTATCTAATCTATGTGTGAAGCTCTATTCTGTCTGTTATAAATTGTCGGGTACAGATGCTGAATTGCCGGCCGGCTTTTTTAAAGAGACGGTGCATGAAAACACTATTATTTTTTTTAATAAATCCTTTGCAGTAAATGACAAGTACAGTAAGCAACACTGTCACAGTACTTCATATATATGTGACTGACATGTTTCTATCTATCTAATCTATGTGTAAAGCTCTATTCTGTCTGTTATAAATTGTCGGGTACCGCTGCTGAATTGCCGGCTGGCTTTTTTAAAGAGACGGTGCACGAAAACACTATTATATTTTTTAATAAATCCTTTACACTAAATGACAAGTACAGTAAGCAACACTGTCACTGTACTTCATATATATGTGACTGACATGTTTCTATCTATCTAATCTATGTGTGATGCTCTATTCCTTCATGTCTAAATTGTCGGGTACCGGTGTATGCCGCTGCTGAATTGCCGGCCGGCTTTTTTAAAGAAAGCGTCTTCTGAGCAGTTTGTCAGCTTTTGGACACCTTTGACGGTGTTTTCTATGTGTTCCTATGTGTTTTTGTTTGCCTGCCATTGGTTTTAACGGTGTTCGACGGTGTTCTAAGGTGTTCGACAAACAGTTCGACGAACAGTTCCTCAAACATCCCGGTGTTCGACGAACCGAACCGAACCCGAACACTACGGGGGTGGCTCAACACTATATATGAGGACTTGTTTTTATGGGACAAGTTGTATTTGTCCTAGGCACCATTTTGGGATGCATATAACTTATTATCTAACTTTTATTAACTCTAGATTACATTCCTAACGATTAGGGTGATAACATCATGTAGCATCATTCACGTTTTATTACTTTTGTACAGTAAATTCACTGAAAAAAATTATTATTTTTTGTCCATATTATGCAACCGATAATTTTTACTTTTCTTAATCAAAGGAGTTATATGAGAACTTATTTTTGTGCTTTCTATTTCTACCATCTAGGGTTATTTATATCTTTATCATCACTTTGTACATTTTGGGAGTTGGGATAAACAAAAAACAACAATTCTGGATTTTATTTTTGTTTTATTTTAAACACTGCTAATCATTCAGTGTAATTAATATGCAAATGTATTCTGCGGGTTGATAAATAATGATAACACAAAATGTATATAATTTTTATGCTTTGCTACTTTAGAAAAAAAAATCACTCTTTTTTAAAAAAGGACATATTTTTTGGTCGTCCTATTCTGAGACCCATAACATTTATGTTTTTCCCTACATAGCGCTATGTGGGAGCTTATTTTAGTGAACAAGGTTTAGTTTTCGTGCCAGATTTAGGTGCAAAAATTACCATTTGACCATTTTTTCATTTAATTTTTTTGTGCGGAAGGATGAACATAAAAAACAGCAATAGAGATGAGTGGTGTTCGACTCGAACTGTTCGCCAATCTCAAATTCGAGCTGTTTTGGGCGGTGTTCGAGCCGTTCGGCGAACACGAACAATTTGAGAAAAATTCGGCTGTTTGAGGTTATGTTCGATAACTGTTCGTGCACCAAAATCATAACTGGATTTTTTCTCAGTAATGCTGAAAATTAATGTTAATACGCAGTTTGAGTGTACAGCGGGGCGGGGGGAGGGGCAGGGGATGGATCTCTGCAGAAATAATGAAGATCTCCATTTTTTTTTCTCTTTCCCGCATTTACAGTGGGGAGGTGCTGTCAGCCTATCAGCAGCGCACACACGGAGCGAAGTGCTTTTTTTCACACAAGCAAGGGCATGTGTCATTGGTAGTGTATGTCACATGTCCTTGCCCTATAAGACCCAGCCATTTTCCCCGTCGCCACCATTTTCTCACTGCTGCAGCTGCGTGTTAGACGGCACCGCTGTTGCTGTGTGCGCTATACCTTGTTAATTTCAAGCCAATTTTCGCACAAATCTACAGATAGCTTGGGAGTAGGGAAGAGTTGTGATTGCAGTGCTTTTAAGGACTAAGTTACATCATTTCCTACGACTTTTATCAGGCAGGTCTGTGCTCTTAAATAGATAGGTTAGGAGTAAAGACTAATAGTAATTGCAGTCCTTTTCATGGCTAGGTTACATCAGTTCCTATCACTTTTTGCCAGGCAGGTCTGTACCAGTGCTGTGCAAGTTTTTTTCACAGCATTTGGCTAAATCTAACAAAGCAAATCCTTTTTCGCCTATTGCAGAGTGTGTTAGTCAGTGGAGTAGCCTATCTGTGTTGCAAGCTACACCACCTGTGTATAGAATACCAATTTTTTTACTGCACCTAGTGAAGTAAAACCTTTTGGGCATAGCATCATTCTATTAGTCCATCTATACTAACCTCCACCAGGTTACAAATTCAATATAATTTTTTCCTGCATCAAGCTCTGAAAAAATATTTAGGCTTCTAGCAGTGTGTGGGACTTGTTCTATTAGTCGATCTATACTAACCTCCATCAGGTTGCAAATTCAATACAATTTTTTTCTGCATCTAGCTCTGAAAAAATATTTAGGCTTCTAGCAGTGTGTGGGACTTATTCTATTAATCCATCTATACTGACCTCCATCAGGTTGCAAATTCAATATAATTTTTTTCTGCATCTAGCTCTGAAAAAATATTTCGGCTTCTACCAGTGTGTGGGACTTGTTCTATTAGTCCATCTATACTGACCTCCATCAGGTTGCAAATTCAATATAATTTTTTTCTGCATCTAGCTCTGAAAAAATATTTCGGCTTCTAGCAGTGTGTGGGACTTGTTCTATTAGTCCATCTATACTGACCTCCATCAGGTTGCAAATTCAATACAATTTTTTTCTGCATCTAGCTCTGAAAAAATATTTCAGCTTGTAGCAGTGTGTGGGACTTGTTCTATTAGTCAATCTATACTAACCTCCATCAGGTTGCAAATTCAATATAATTTTTTTCTGCATCTAGCTCTGAAAAAATATTTAGGCTTCTAGCAGTGTGTGGGACTTGTTCTATTAGTCCATCTATACTGACCTCCATCAGGTTGCAAATTCAATATAATATTTTTCTGCATCTTGCTCTGAAAAAATATTTAGGCTTCTAGCAGTGTGTGGGACTTGTTCTATTAGTCCATCTATACTAACCTCCATCAGGTTGCAAATTCAATATAATTTTTTCCTGCATCTAGCTCTGAAAAAATATTTCGGATTCTAGCAGTGTGTGGGACTTGTTCTATTAGTCCATCTATCCTGTCCTCCATCAGGTTGCAAGTTCAATATAATTTTTTTCTGCATCTAGCTCTGAAAAAATATTTCGGCTTCTAGAAGTGTGTGGGACTTGCTCTACTAGTCCATCTATACTAACCTCCATTAGGTTGCAGATTCAATATAATTTTTTCCTGCATTGAGCTCTGAAAAAATATTTCGGCTTCTAGCAGTGTGTGGGACTTGTTCTATTAGTCCATCTATACTGTCCTCCATCAGGTTGCAAATTCAATATAATTTTTTTCTGCATCTAGCTCTGAAAAAATATTTCGGCTTCTAGCAGTGTGTGGGACTTGCTCTACTAGTCCATCTATACTAACCTCCATCAGGTTGCAAATTCAATATAATTTTTTCCTGCATCGAGCTCTGAAAAAATATTTCGGCTTCTAGCAGTGTGTGGGACTTGTTCTATTAGTCCATCTAAACTAAACTCCATCAGGTTGCAAATTCAATATAATTTTTTTCTGCATCTAGCTCTGAAAAAATATTTCGGCTTCTAGCAGTGTGTGGGACTTGTTCTATTAGTCCATCTATACTGTCGTCCATCAGGTTGCAAATTCAATATAATTTTTTTCTGCATCTAGCTCTGAAAAAATATTTCGGCTTCTAGCAGTGTGTGGGACTTGCGATACTAGTCCATCTATACTAACCTCCATCAGGTTGCAAATTCAATATAATTTTTTCCTGCATCGAGCTCTGAAAAAATATTTCGGCTTCTAGCAGTGTGTGGGACTTGTTCTATTAGTCCATCTATACTAACCTCCATCAGGTTGCAAATTCAATATAATTTTTTTCTGCATCTAGCTATGAAAAAATATTTCGGCTTCTAGCAGTGTGTGGGACTTGTTCTATTAGTCCATCTATACTGACCTCCATCAGGTTGCAAATTCAATATAATTTTTTTCTGCATCTAGCTCTGAAAAAAATATTTCGGCTTCTAGCAGTGTGTGGGACTTGTTCTATTAGTCCATCTATACTGTCTTCCATCAGGTTGCAAATTCAATCTAATTTTTTTCTGCATCTAGCTCTGAAAAAATATTTCGGCTTCTAGCAGTGTGTGGGACTTGCTCTACTAGTCCATCTACACTAACCTCCATCAGGTTGCAAATTCAATATAATTTTTTCCTGCATCTAGCTCTGAAAAAATATTTCGGCTTCTAGCAGTGTGTGGGACTTGTTCTATTAGTCCATCTATACTAACCTCCATCAGGTTGCAAATTCAATATAATTTTTTTCTGCATCTAGCTCTGAAAAAATATTTCGGCTTCTAGCAGTGTGTGGGATTTGTTCTATTAGTCCATCTATACTGACCTCCATCAGGTTGCAAATTAAATATAATTTTTTTCTGCATCTAGCTCTGAAAAAATATTTTGGCTTTTAGCAGTGTGTGGGACTTGATCTATTAGTCCATCTATACTGACCTCCATCAGGTTGCAAATTCAATATAATTTCTTTTTGCATCTAGCTCTGAAAAAATATTTCAGCTTGTAGCAGTGCGTGGGACTTGTTCTATTAGTCCATCTATACTGACCTCCATCAGGTTGCAAATTCAATATAATTTTTTTCTGCCTCTAGCTCTGTAAAAATATTTAGGCTTCTAGCAGTGTGTGGGACTTGTTCTATTGGTCCATCTATACTAACCTCCACCAGGTTGCAAATTCAATATAATTTTTTTCTGCATCTAGCTCTGAAAAAATATTTCAGCTTCTACCAGTGTGTGGGACTTGTTCTATTAGTCCATCTATACTGACCTCCATCAAGTTGCAAATTCAATATAATTTTTTTCTTCATCGAGCTCTGAAAAAATATTTCAGCTTCTAGCAGTGTGTGGGACTTGTTCTATTAGTCTATCTACACTGACCTCCATCAGGTTGCAAATTAAATATAATTTTTTTCTGCATCTAGCTCTGAAAAAATATTTCAGCTTGTAGCACTGTGTGGGACTTGTTCTATTAGTCCATCTATACTAACCTCCATCAGGTTGAAAATTCAATATAATTTTTTTCTGCATCTGGCTCTGAAAAAATATTCAGGCTTCTAGCAGTGTGTAGGACTTGTTGTATTAGTCCATCTATACTGACCTCCATCAGGTTGCAAATTCAACATAATTTTTTTCTGCATCTAGCTCTGAAAAAATATTTAGGCTTCTAGCAGTGTGTGGGACTTGTTCTATTAGTCCATCTATACTGACCTCCATCAGGTTGCAAATTCAATATAATTTTTTTCTGCATCTAGCTCTGAAAAAATATTTAGGCTTCTAGCAGTGTGTGGGACTTGTTCTATTAGTCCATCTATACTGACCTCCATCAGGTTGCAAATTGAATATAATTTTTATCTGCATCTAACCCAGCCAATACTTTTTGGGCTAATACCACAGTTTGGCCACTCAGCTCTGCTCGGTTCCCATCCATTGTCTTTTGTGCAAACAACTTCAGAGTTGTGAATTAGTTAACCACCAAAATGAGTGGAAAAAAGGCCTGCTGCTGGTGGAAAGGGGAATAGGCCTGTTGGGAAGGGAAAAAATGGTTGTGTCCGTGGGGTAGGTGTTAAAGCAACAGCAACATCTGCCGAAGAAAGACCATCTTCCAGCCAAACTAAGATGTCTACTTCTTTTAGCGGACAATGTGATAAGATCCCTTTCTTACGGACACGCCAATCGCTACAAATTCCAGATGAGGCACAAAAACAGCAGGTGCTTCAACGGATATCAAGTGCTCCTTTAAGTGGGCTCTCCTCCACCTCAACTTCAACATCACAAATACTCCAGTCCTCAGAGGTGTCACCCCAATCGCATTTGCTTCCTCACAGCTCCCAAGTCTCCAGCTGCCCGTCTGAGTATGGGGTAGAACAGATGGTTGAGTCTGCAGAGCTGTTTACTCATACTATAGACTGGGAATCAGAGGTCGGCTCCAGAGCTTCTGTGAATCCAGACGAGGAAATGATCTGCACGGATGCCCAGAATCTTTATGAGTCGGATCCAGGACCAGACGCCGAAGGTTCTGACCATAATGTAGACCCTCGTTCCCAAACTGTAACTTCTGTTGGTGGAGACAATGAGGAAGACGATGATGAGACTCAAATACCTGATTGGAGCGACAACTTTAGTTTTTTGTCAGGGCAGGAACAGGTTGGCTCTGAGGACGACGGGTGTGATAACACACAGGGTGATGATGACGAGGTTGGAGATCCCACTTACTGTCAACCCATAGTCAGCCAAGAGATGAGGTCAGCAGAGGAGGTGGAGGAGGATGCTAGTCACGACGAGGTCAGGTTGCGCCTTCCTGGACAGAGACGTAGTACTGGAAGCACGTCAACAACTGCATCCTCAAACACAACTCTGCCTCTGACCACAAGTCGTGGTGGCTCTTCAGGTCGCATGGGTGCTAAGCCTTGCATACCCTGGGCATTTTTTCAGATCGATAAAGATGACCCAACTTGTGTTATCTGTAACATCTGTCAGCAAAATCTAAGTAGGGGCCAAAAAATACATAGTTTGAGTACTTCATGCATGAAACGGCACATGGATATGAAGCATAAGTTGCAGTGGGAAGCTCACTGTGCCACAATGCGGCCTAGCCGGCCGGGCCAACCACCGTCTGCCACATCTTGTGCATCCGCGGCCTCTTCATCCTCTGTGACTGGGGGGACAGCAGTCACACCTGTTTTGGGACGCAGACCTGCCACCTCTTTACCCGCAACAGCCAGCGTGATTGGCAGGTCATCATTTTCTTTAGAGGTGGTAACACCAGCTGGTGTTGAGCGCTGTCCGACATCGATATCACTACCTTTGGATCAAGGCAACCTAACATGTCCGCCTGCATCTTCCTCACAGACTGCAGTTTGCCGGGGACACCCTTATCAACCCCGTCTAAGCACAACAGCCAGCCCTCCGTCCCTCAGATGTGGACAAGTAAAAGACCATTTCCTCCTAGCCATGAGAAAGCTAAGAGGTTGAATTTCACCATCTGCAAGCTCTTGGCTACAGAAATGCTTCCTTTCTGCCTGGTGGACACAGAGGATTTTCGAGACCTTATGTCCGTCGCAGTGCCCCAGTACCAGATGCCCAGTCGGCACTACTTCTCAAAGAAAGGTGTGCCTGCGCTCCACCAGCATGTCGCACACAACATCACCGCTTCTTTGAGAAACTCTGTGTGTGACAGGCTGCATTTCACCACAGACACTTGGACGAGTAGGCATGGACAGGGGCGTTACATGTCGCTGACTGGGCACTGGGTAACTATGGTGACAGCAGGACAAGGGGCTGCTGTCCAAGTCTTGCCGTCCCCACGAGTTGTGCGTGAATCCTCTTTATCTCAAAGTTCATCCACTGCTTCTGCCTCCTCAACCTCCTCTCGGTCCTCCACCTGCACCCAAAGCCTGTCTGGTCATGCCACAAGCTTTCTAACTGCGCAGAAGGGATCCTGCACACCTCCTTACTATGCTGGCAGTAGGGCTCAATGTCATCAGGCGGTTTTTACTTTGAAATGTCTGGGAAATGTGAGTCACACAGCTGAGGAGTTGTGGTCAGCTCTGGAGAACCAACTTCATGAATGGTTGTCTCCACTGGACCTGAAACCAGGGAAGGCCGTGTGCGACAATGCTGCAAACCTGGGTGCGGCCCTTCGCCGGAGCAATGTCACACACGTGCCTTGTATGGCTCACGTGTTGAACCTGGTTGTCCAGCAATTTTTAGCCCACTATCCCGGACTAGATGGCCTTCTGCAGAGGGCACGGTCACTGTGTGCTCACTTCCGCCGTTCGCATCCCGCAGCTCAGCGACTTACATCTCTACAGAAGTCGTTGGGCCTGCCACTTCACCGGCTAAAATGCGATGTGCCTACCCGGTGGAATTCAACTCTGCACATGTTGCAGCGACTGTGGCAGCACCGACAAGCCCTGGTGCAATATGTTCTGACGTATAGCCTGGGCCAACGAGATCCAGAGGTGGGGCAAATCACGCTGGAGTAGTGGTCTCAGATCTGGGACCTATGCACCCTTCTGCACAGTTTTGAAATGGCGACGAAGATGTTTAGTGCTGACGATGCCATTATCAGCATGACTATTCCTGTGATTTACATGCTGAAGCACATGTTAAACAGAATTCTGAGTCAGGTGGTGGCACAAGAGGAGGTGGAGGAAGTAGAGGAGGAGTTGTTGTATGCGGAAGGGCTAACATCTGCAAGGTCCAGACGGTCGGCAGCACCAAGGCGGCAGGCATGTGAGGGTGGGGGAGATGGTTTTACCAGGGCGCAAGGTAGCAGCCAAACTAGTGAGGAAGGTGCAGGAGCCCAGGAAGAAGTGGAGGACGAACTGATGGAAGACTCATCAGATGAGGGAGACCTTGATCACATTTCTGTTGTGCGAGGTTGGTGGGAGAGGACAGAGGAAGGAAGCATGATTGTTACCTCGCCACCAACACAACAGGGACTTGGTGCTCCTGGATGCGCAACACACATGAGTGCCTTCTTGCTGCACTACCTGCAACATGACCCTCGAATTGTGAGAATTAGAAATAATCCTGACTACTGGGTTGCCACACTGTTAGATCCCCGGTACAAAAGTAAATTTGCAGAAATTATTCCTGCCATAGAAAGGGATGCACGCATGCAGGAGTATCAGCAGAGACTGTTGCAGAATCTTACATGTGCTTTTCCACAAAACACCAGTGGTGCACGTAGTGAGTCTCACAGTTCCAACTTGCCAACCGTGGGACCGTCAAGTGTTCAGCACTCAAACCATAACAGAAACACAGTATCTGCTGGTAACATCAATTTTGCGGAATCATTTCACCACTTTTTTAGCCCATCCTTTGCAAGGCCACAGGAGACAAGAAGTCTGACACATACTCAACGCCTAGAGACGATGGTACAGAAGTATCTCCAAATAAACATTGAAGCCATGACTGTGTCACTGGACCCTTGCTCTTTTTGGGCTTCCAATCTGGATAAATGGCCAGAGCTCGCCACTTACGCCTTGGAGATCTTGTCATGCCCCGCAGCCAGCGTTCTGTCTGAACGTGTGTTCAGCGCTGCTGGTGGTGTGCTGACAGATAAGCGCACGCCGCTCTCCACTGATAATGTAGACAGACTCACGTTCATAAAGATGAACAAATCATGGATCCGAAACGACTTTTCTACCCCTGTGTCATCCTGGAGAGAGTAAAAGCTTGATGATTGGTTAAAATCACCTCACCAACCGTTTTAAGCTTTCAAATTACTAATCATGTTTATCTGTATCTTGGCTGGAAAATAATTTGGGCTTTGTAGCAGTGTGCAGTACTGATTCTATTAGGCCATCTATACTAAGCTCCACCAGATTTAAAATTACTAATCATGTTTATCTGTATTTTGGCTGGAAAATAATTTGGGCTTTGTAGCAATTTGCAGTACTGATTCTATTAGGCCATCTATACTAAGCTCCACCAGATTTAAAATTACTAATCATGTTTATCTGTATCTTGGCTGGAAAATAATTTGGGCCTTGTAGCAGTGTGCAGCACTGATTCTATTAGGCCATCTATACTAAGCTCTACCAGATTTAAAATTACTAATCATGTTTATCTGTATCTTGGCTGGAAAATAATTTTGGGGCTCCGAGATGCGCAAGACATATAAGTGCCTTCTTGCTGCAGTACCTGCAACATGACCCTCAGATTGTCAGAATTCGAAGTAATCCTGACTACTGGGTTGCCACACTCTTAGATTCCCCACACTCTTCGATCAACCTTTTCATTTTAATAAAGACCAAAAAAATGGTCATTTTTGAAATTATAAGCATTAGCAGGTTATTAGAAGCTGAAATCAAACAGTTTTCAACTCAAAACTTTATTCTAGGTGATGTTACATTTGCACATAGGACCCCTTGTTCGAAAGGAGCTTCTGAACTCTCTCGTCCATTGAATTTGTCAGGTTTTGGATGGTTTCTGCTTCAATTGTTTTGCATGAGGACTGAATACCCTCCCAGAGCTGTTGCTTAGATGTGAACTGCCTCCCGCCATCATAGACACTCCTTTTGATGATGCTCCAGAGGTTCTGAATGGGGTAGAGGTCAGGGGAGCATGGGGGTCACACCATAAGTTTGTCCCCTTTTATGCCCATATCAGCCAGAGATGCAGATGTGTTATGTGCAGCATGAGGCGGTGCATTATCATGCATGAAAATGATCTTGCTGTGGAATACACGGTTCTTCTTCTTGAACCATGGCAGGAAGTGCTGTTTGAGAAACTCCACATACATTATGGAGTTCATATTTACCCCTTCAGGGATCCTAAAGGGGCCGACAGTCTCTCTCCCCATGATTCCAGCCCAAAACATTACTCCACCTCCTCCTTGTTGGCGCTGTAGCCGTGTTTGCGTGGGGTGTCCATCAACCAGCCATCCTCCACTCCATCCATCTGGACCATCGAGCGTTGCACGGCACTCATCCGTGAACAAAACAGTTTTGAAATCAGTCTTCATGTATTGTTTGATGTTTAAACGTCCGACTACGCCACCCGTGGATTGCGGTCAGATTGAACCGCCGATGCAGGGCAGACTGCTGAGGCTGGTGTTGTGGGTGCAGCAGAGCGTAGCATAACTCCCCACGGGAGGAGTATAGCCTCAGGGCAGTGTATGCAGAGGATGGGGTGATGGTGCAGGGCAGCAGCAGTAACGACACGGAGTCAGTGATGCAGTCCAGGGCCTTTACTCACAGTTCTTATTATCCAGACCACTTCTGCAGGTAACGGCTGCCAACGTCGTACTGTGCTCACCAGGTGAGGGGCTCAGACAACTCCCAGATAACTTTGGAGCGCTTCACAGGACCCCCTTTGTGTGTCCTTTGTCTGGCCTTTCTTACCAACCCTTCTGTCCGGCTGCCTCGGGCCTCCTCTTGGTAAACTTGGCGCCAGTTTCCCCGACCCTATGTGGTGCCTTCCTAGTGGGTGTAGCGAGGGGCTGCGCCACATAAAATGTCACAGCCTCCGGTTTCTAGCTGAGGGTCGTTTCCCGCCTCCACTAGTTTCGGGGACCGGTCTCCCCCTTTGGCCTGACCCCTCCACGCAGGTGGATTCGGGCATGCGGTGGCGACTCGCCCGTCCGCACCCCTGGGATCCCTTCGTTCCTCGTTCCTGGAGCCTTCTCCGCTCCTCTTCCTTCCTTCTCCCTCTTCCAGGCCTGGGCCTCTGTTACTAGGCCTGCCTCCGGAGCATAGCTCATGCAGAGCCCCTGCTCCCTGTCACTTCTGCTCAGACTTCTCTGCACTGAACTAAGATGGTGCCCACCTTTTATACTCCCTTCTCAATGCACCCAGGAACTGCTTCCTCCCTGCTCCTGCACTACAGGGTTCCCCTTCCTCAGTGTTCCCTCCCCCCACTCCAGCAAGAGACAGGGACTGTCGTGCCCATCTCAGGGGCATATTGGTCGCCCTGCTCCACGGCAATGTGGTGTAATACATGCAGGTGTCGGGTCCTGATCCACACTCCATCCTTACCTGAGAGTGAGATATCACACTTCTGGGTGAGGTGCAATACCTCTGTAGCAACCGAGCCCTCAGGGTGCTACAGTTCCATTTATCTTCAGCCTAGGTGACGTATTGCGATACAGGGCCGTGATTTTGGCTATAAAAGGGTCCCCTAGACCTCTACCCCAAGCTTTTTAAGAGAATAATATATGGCGTGCCAGGAGACTCTATGGAATGCTTTCTCAGCATCCAACGAGAGTATCTAATTACAAATTTTTAACTGCATCTAGCCCAGGAAATACTTTGTGCCTAGTAGCAGTGTCTGCTAGTCAGCGGATTATGCCGGCTGTTAAGCAAGCTACACCACCTGTAGTTTGGGCACTTAATTTTTTCAAAGGAAATGGTTCGGGCCCCCGGGACACTCAGTGAAGAGCATCAGGAGGCACCCCAAGGCATAGGGGCTGGGACTGGCGGTAGGATGCCTTGCGGTGGACAGCCGAGCTCGATCCTTATAAAAGCTTTTTAACTGCAGCAGCTTTAGTGGACGCTACTGGAGCTGGAATTACGCGGCTGCTGGCATGAGACTTGCCCTCCAATAGATCCTTGTAAATGGATTTAAAGTGTATTCATTCAAATTAGAGAGACAATTTAAATTAAAAAGCTTAGACCTGCCTCCACCACAGGGGGGCTCGCTCGACCCACCAGCGGACAGGCACCAGTATTGGGAGAGGGGGGCTGGCTGTCAGGGTCCACCGCAGCTCTGGCACAAACCCGGCGACACGGAGGTCGCACGGGCAGGAACGGACTGGCCGTGTCGGCTTCGCACTTTTTTGGTTTTAGAAGGGCATGACATGCCTATATCTGTGTCTCCCCCTCCTTTTACTCCTCCACCTCTTTTCTTTTCGCATGACTATATGTACTATTCACTTTTCCATGTGTTAGTTGTGTCTTCTGAGCAGTTTGTCAGCTTTTGGACACCTTTGAAGGTGTTTTCTATGTATTTCTATTTGTTTTTGTTTGCCTGCCATTGGTTTTAACGGTGTTCGAAGGTGTTCAACGAACAGTTCGACGAACAGTTCGGCGAACATACGGGTGTTCGACGAACCGAACCGAACTCGAACACTACGGGGGTGGCTCAACACTAAACAGCAATTCACTGTGTTGGATAAGCAATTATTTCGTTTTATAGTATGACCTGATAGAAATATGGGGATAAACAATTCAAACCTTTATTTTTGCATCATATTTTGAGTCATATACCGTATATTTTTAGAAGAATTGTTTTTGCATACAAAGCATAAATGAACAAATACTCATGATTAATATATACATCAAATAGCGTTAAAGTTTGAGGGAGTAGATTTTATTTCAGAGATTTTAGGCACTGCTCCATTCACCTGAATGGTTTTTTTTTGATACATGGACGAGTTGCAAAACTTTTTGCAACAATATCTGCAGAATGGGAATTCAAACTAATACTACTTGGTTGGCGGCTCTGAAATTCATGATTCAGATTAGATCACCATAACTTCTATTATTATTATTTATTCTTATTATAGCGCCATTTATTCCATGGCGCTTTACATGTGAAAAGGGGTATATGTAATAAAAACAAGTACAATATATATTCTATATGGAGGTTGTATGTTTTATATGTAAAATGTGCTTATGGGGGTTATCAAAAATTGGCTAAGAGAAAAAAATGTGTTAACATACTAAAATAAGTAATGATTGCCACCAATGCGGTGGTCTCCACTGGTCTTGCAATGGCATCATTCATGTGACTAGTTCAACTAATTTATGGCATCAGTGGTCACAATGCTGTAAATGCAGGGGCGACGGCTGAGGTCTGTGATTGGCTGCAGGCATCAAGCGAATCATGTTATGTGATTGCTGCAGGATTGGCGGGATCACTGGAGTGGCAGGCACTGTAAAGGTGGGCATTGAATAGGTAAGTAATGGTTATAAAATAGTTTTAACACACATTCTTCTCTTAGCCATTTGTAAAAATCCCTAACGATGTTTTAAATACACCACTATAATCTATGTACCATAGCTAGACTGAAATTTGCTTTAAATAAGACAAATCATTTTTTCTTAATATGACTGAATGTCTTAAAAAATCTAATTACTACACTTGTTTCTCCAAAACCAACACAGGGTCTTATATTAATTTCTGCTCTGAAAGATGGGATAGGGCTGATTTTGAGGGGATGCCTTATTTTTTTCCAAAAACAACAATCCACATTGATTCTTGAACAAAAAAATCAACATTTATTCAAATATAATCCTGTCATCACATTGTGGAACATCAACATACGTTTCTAAACCCTGAATACCACCATGAATTTCCTGAGATCCTATATTCTTTTTCCATGTACAACAATCTACTCTTTAAACATGCTGACGAACGATGGCGTTAGAACATTCAGTCCCCATATATACCATGTTATCGGCAGCACATCTCCCATTTACACCGGGCGACGTGCTAACGAGAACAATGGCCCTGATTCATTAATATTTGCCTGGTGCAGGCTGTCTTAATGAACGGCGCCAGTTGAGTAAGATGCACCTAATACATTAAAAGGCTCATAGCACCTAATAAATTACAAATCCTAAAAGTGTTGTGCTTATCTGGCAGAAATGTACATACACACAAACACTGCACATACACATGTATATACACACACTGCACATACATACCAGCTCTAGACTCCTACAGTTAAGAGACCTTGAGTGACATCATGGTCACACAACAGTGATGTCACCAAAGGTTATTAAGCAGTTTTAACCTCAGAATAGAAATTCTGGGGACCCCTAAGAGAGTGAGGGTCCTGAGAAATGTCCCAATTTGCTCTCCCTACCCCCTAACTCCGGCCCTGCATGCCAGCCTGCTCCTGTTCAGTTCCTCTAGACTACTGCAGTTAAGAAATCTTTGGTGACATCATGGTCACATGACTGTGAAGTCACCAAAGATCCTTAATCAGTTTTAACTTCGGAGTAGAAATACTGAGGGACCCTAAAAGAATGGGAGACCTGGGCGATTGCCTAGTTTGACTCCCTTTAATGTCGGCCCTGACTATAACTAGGGCTTATTTTTGTAGTAGGGCTTATATTTCAAGGATACTGCAAAAATCCCGTAAAATCATGCTAGGGCTTATTTTTGGGGTAGGTCTTATTTTCGGGGAAACACGGTTATTTTTTTTCCAAAATCTTGCATGTTAATTTTATTGTATTATGTAGCAATTAATATATAAATTCCACTATTACTATACATCCAGAAATGTGAGGTACTTAGGTAACATTTTTTGATGTGGTCCCTAGTAGTGTTGAGCCACCCCCGTAGTGTTCGAGTTCGGTTCGTCGAACACCCGTGTGTTCGCCGAACTGTTCGTCGAACTGTTCGTCGAACACCTTCGAACACCGTTAAAACCAATAGCAGGCAAACAAAAACACATAGAAACACATACAAAAGAAAAGAGGTGGAGGAGTAAAAGGAGGGGGAGACACAGATATAGGCATGTCATGCCCTTCTAAAATCCAAAAAGTGAGAAGCCGACACGGCCAGTTCGTTCCTGCTCGTGCCACCTCCGTGTCGCCGGGTTTGTGCCAGAGCCGCGGTGGACCCTGACGGCCAGCCCCCCTCTCCCAATACTGGTGCCTGTCCGCTGGTGGGTCGAGCCCCCCCTCAGTGGGGGGGGGGTAACATCTGCAGAAGAAAGACCATCTTCCAGCCAAACTAAGATGTCGACTTCTTTTCGTGGACAATGTGATACGATCCCTTTCTTACGGACACGCCCATCGCTACAAATTCCAGATGAGGCACAAAAACAGCAGGTGCTTCAGCGGATATCAAGTGCTCCTTCAAGTGGGCTCTCCTCCACCTCAATTTCAACATCACAAATACTCCAGTCCTCAGAGGTGTCACCCCAATCGCACTTGCTTCCTCACAGCTCCCAAGTCTCCAGCTGCCCGTCTGAGTATGGGGTAACACAGATGGTTGAGTCTGCAGAGCTGTTTACTCATACTATAGCCTGGGAAACGGAGGTCTGCTCCAGAGCTTCTGTTAATCCAGATGAGGAAATTATCTGCACTGATGCCCAGAATCTTTATAAGTCGGATCCAGGACCGGATGAAGAAGGTTCTGAGCATAATGTAGACCCTCGTTCCCAAACTGTCACTCCTGTTGGTGGAGACAATGATGAAGACGATGATGAGACTCAAATACCTGATTGGAGCGACAACTTGACTTTTCGGTCAGGGCAGGAAGAGGTTGGCTTTCAGGACGACGGGTGTGATAACACACAGGGTGATGATAATGAGGTTGGAGATCCCACTTACTGTCAACCCACAGTCAGCCAGTCGATGAGGTCAACGGAGGAGGTGGAGGAGGATGTGACTAGCCCAGGGGATGGGGATGACTCGGTACCCGGGCCTTTGCCTGGCCTTGGGGATGTCGCGGTGGTCGGCTCCCTGACCCGTACCCTGTGGTCACTCTTTAAAAGAGTGGATAATTGTTAATTTTATAAGAGTTCGTGAAGCCACCTGTGGTATCTGGTGAGAAGCACCAGCGCTGCAGTAGTCCACTGAGACCTGTGATAAGGCAGCTCGATGGTATAGCTCCCCACAGGTGGAGCTAGGTCTCAGGGCAGCGTATGCAGGGGGAATGCAGGACAGGCGAGACCCAGCTGGGTCAGAGCAAGAACGGGAACGGACACGGTAGTCACTTCAGTACCTTTTACTGGAGGAAATTCAGGCACATCCCGGAGCACTGTAGGGTGAAGGGTGAATATCAGGATCCTCCCCAATGAGCGGGTGTAGGGCCTCCTGTTTCTTGCCTCTGCGTAGTAAGTTTCTGACCTGCTTGGAACTAGGCCTAACTTTGTCTCTGTCCTGCGCTGGCTGACCTTGTGGTAGGGCCTTCTCTAGGAGTTCACGCTCCCACTATGCGGGGCCTAAGCGTCTCCTGGCTCTGTTACGTATCAGCACCTTAGCGATCCTGGGACTTGAAGTTCTCCAGGGATTCCGGTTATGCCTTATAGAATCTAGCTAGCAGGAGCCTCGTGCTCCACTGCTGAACTATTAACTGAGTTCTCTAGACTAGACTGAGCTCCACTGCAGACTGACCTCTCTTAGGCTTCTCTACTGCAGGAACTCTTCAGAGGAACTGAACTGCCTAGCTCCACCTTCCCTATTTATATCCCTAATGGGCTCCCTCTGCTGGTCTGAGGTGGAAGGTGGAGATGTGTGAATGTTTATGGGGGCCTGTTGTGGAGGATTCCATCAATACACTCTTCTAGGATCTGTGATACCAAGCACAGCGGGGCGTCACAGATGCTATTGACGACGAAGTTAGGTTGCGCCTTCCTGGACAGAGACGGAGTACTGGAAGCACGTCAACAACTGCATCCTCAACCACAACTCTGCCTCTGACCACAAGTCGTAGTGGCTCTTCAGGTCGAATGGGCTCTAAGCCTTGCATAGCCTGGGCATTTATTCAGAATGATAAGGATGACCCAACTCGAGTTATCTGTAATATTTGTCACCAAAAGCTAAGTAGAGGCCAAAAAATCCATAGTTTGAGTACTTCAAGCATGTACCGTCACATGGATATGAAGCATAAGTTGCAGTGGGAAGCTCACTGTGCTACAATGCGGCCTAGCAGGCTGGGCCAACCACCTTCTGCCCCATCTTGTGCATCCGCGGCCTCTTCATCCTCTGTGACTGGGGGGACAGCAGTCACACATGTTTTTGGACGCAGACCTGCCACCTCTTTACCTGCAACAGCCAGTGTGATTGGCAGGTCGTCAGTTCATTGGGAAGTGGAAACACCTGCTGGTGTTGAGCGCTCTCTGACATCGAGAGCACCACCTTTGGATCAAGGCAACCTAACATGTCCGCCTGCATCTTCCTCACAGACCGGCAGTTTGCCGGGGACACCCTACTCAACCCCGTCTAAGCACAACAGCCAGCCCTCGGTCCCTCAGATGTGGAAAAGTAAAAGACCATTTCATCCTAGCCATGAGAAAGCTAAGAGGTTGAATTTCACCATCTGCAAGCTCTTGGCTACAGAAATGCTGCCGTTCCGCCTGGAGGGCACAGTGGATTTTCGAGACCTTATGTCCGTCGCAGTGCCCCAGTACCAGATGCCCAGTCGGCACTACTTCTCAAAGAAAGGTGTACCTGCGCTCCACCAGCATGTCGCACACAACATCACCGCTTCTTTGAGAAACTCTGTGTGTGACAGGGTGCATTTCACCACAGACACTTGGACGAGTAGGCATGGACAGGGGCGTTACATGTCGCTGACTGGGCACTGGGTAACTATGGTGACAGCAGGACAAGGGGCTGCTGTCCAAGTCTTACCGTCCCCACGAGCTGTGCGTCGATCCTCTTTATCTCGAAGTTCCTCCACTGCTTCTGCCTCCTCAACCTCCTCTCGGTCCTCCACCTGCACCCAAAGCCTGTCTGCTAATGCCACCTGTGTTATGTTCTGCTACCAGAGCTAAGGAAAGAGAGGAGATCTGTCCCTATGATAGAACTCAGCTTAATCCCTACGATGTAACAGGGAACCTGATCCTGCGATCAGACATGCTAAAGTCCTAAGCTAGTCTGTACGGAGACCTATAGATGTGGGGAAGGAATCCCTACAAGTACTAAGGACTGGAAGGAAAATGGGACACCTCCTAACAGAAATAGTAGCAGACAGACGAACAAACAAAATATATAGAACATAGAGGTCCGTAGACCAAGCAAACTAACAGAGTTAGATACAGAGCACAGGCTAGCTAGAAAGTAGTTAAACAATGAAGTCCAGCAAAGCCAGAAGGGCGGAGCAGGATTAAATAGGCCAACAAGGTCATGTGACCAGCAAAGGAAAAAACCTAAGAACAAGGTTCTAACAGTACCCCCCCTTCTAAGAGGATCCTCCGGATCCCCTAGGACCAGGCTTATCAGGAAATCTCCTGTGAAACGCTCTGATAAGTCTGGACGCGGAAACATCATCCGACCTCACCCAAGAGTTATCCTCGGGTCCGAAACCTTTCCAGGCCACAAGATACTGCAAACTACCTCTATACAGTCTAGAGTTAAGGATGCGAGAAATTTCATATTCCCCGTCCTCCACCACCGGAGGAACAGAGGCAGAGGCGTCACAATCCGATACAACAGCTTTTTTCAACAGAGAGACATGAAATACCGGATTAATTCTCCAGGAGGTAGGAACCTCCAACCTAACAGCAGATTGGTTGACAACCTGAAGCACCTTAAAGGGCCCTACAAACTTGGGACCCAATTTCTTAGAAGGAATCCTCAACCGCAGATTCCTAGAGGACAACCAAACCATGTCACCAACAGCGAACAAAACCTCCTGTCGTTTACTATCAAAGTAGTCTTTAGATTTTCTGTTGGCCTCCTGAAGATTACCACGCACATCCGTCCAAACTCTCTCCAAATCACCGGAAAAATTCTCCTCCTCAGGCACGGCAGATCCCAACTTGGAGAACGACCCAAACGACGGATGTCTCCCAGAACAACAAAAAAAAGGCGAACAACCAGCAGAAGAAGATGTATGATTGTTCAGAGCAAATTCAGCAAGTGGCAGAAACTCAGACCACCCCTCTTGATTGTCTGCCACAAAACAATGCAAGAACTGCTCAACATCCTGGTTTTTCCTTTCTGTCTGGCCATTAGATTCAGGATGATATCCTGATGAGAACGACAAATGAACTCCCAACCTGTCACAAAAGGCACGCCAAAAACGAGCCACGAACTGAGGACCTCTATCAGAAACAATGTCAGTAGGAACGCCATGAAGTCTGACAATTTCCTTGACAAAGGCCTTAGCGAGAGTTTTAGCGCAGGGCAGTTTGACGAAGGGAACCAAGTGACACATCTTGCTAAAACGGTCCACGACCACCCAGATGACAGTAAAACCCTCAGAGGGTGGAAGGTCAGTTATAAAGTCCATAGCCAAATGTGTCCAAGGAGCACTGGGAACCTCCAAAGGACAAAGCAACCCCGCAGCAGGAGTATGTGAGGACTTAGATCTAGCACATATAGTACATTGGCGCACCCACTTAATGACTTCCTTCTGCCATCCAGGCCACCAAAAACTGCGACCCACCAGTCTCTTGGTCTCAGAGATTCCGGGATGACCTGCCAACCGAGATTCGTGACACTCAACAAACAAATCTCTCCTAAACGTCCCAGGCACAAACAACCTCCCATGAGGAGTGTTAGATGGGGCATTCTCCTGTGCTTTAAGAATCTCATCTTCCAAAACGGAGTCCAAAGCAGCATCACAACACCTTCTTGTAAAATGTTCTCCTCTTTCTCAGCACCGACTATGGGAGAAAAACTGCGAGACAAGGCATCCGCCTTAACATTCTTAGTACCAGGGATGTAAGTAACGGAGAAATTAAACCGCGAGAAAAACAGTGCCCACCTAGCCTGACGGGCATTCAGGCGCTTGGCAGCATCAAGATATATCAGATTTTTATGATCCGTAAGAACCTGAACGGGAAATTCCGCACCTTCCAAGAAGTGGCGCCAATGTTCAAATGCGAGTTTAATAGCCAATAATTCCCGATTACCAATATCGTAATTCAGTTCAGTCTCCGAAAAATTTTTTGAAAAAAAGGCACAGGGAGGTAATCCATCCCCGTTATCCTGAGACAATACTGCGCCAACCCCCACAGAGGAAGCATCAACCTCAACCAAAAACGGCTTAGTCACATCAGGCTGCATAAGGATGGGAGCAGAGGTGAACCTCTCCTTGAGATACACAAAAGCTTCAATGGCCTCAGAAGACCACTGAACCGCATCAGCACCCTTCCTGGTGAGATCGGTCAGAGGTTTGACAATACTAGAAAAAATTTTTATGAATTTTCTGTAATAATTGGCGAAACCCAAAAACCTCTGTATCGATTTCAAACCAATAGGCCTAGGCCATTCCTGTACAGCTTGAACTTTAACCGGGTCCATCTCAAAACCTTCGCTGGAGATAATGTAGCCCAAAAAACTAATTCTCTGTACAGCGAACTCACATTTCTCCAGCTTAGCAAAAAGCGAATTGTCCATTAATAACTGTAATACCTCACGTACGCTCCGCCAATGAGACTCCAGATCCGGCGAATAAATCAAAATGTCATCCAAATGCACAACCACATTTTTGCCGATCAAAGGTCTAAGGATGTCATTAATAAGATTCTGAAAAAATGCAGGAGCATTAGTAAGACCAAAAGGCATAACCAGATTCTCAAAATGACCCACAGGAGTGTTAAAAGCAGTCTTCCATTCGTCACCCTCCTTCATGCACAACAGATTGTATGCCCCCTTAAGGTCGATTTTAGAGAACCACTTGGCCCCCATTAACTGGTTAAACAGATCAGGAGTCAATGGCAGTGGGTAAGGATTGCGTACAGTAATTTTGTTAATCTCACGAAAATCCAGACAAGGACGTAAACCGCCGTCCTTTTTTTTTACAAAAAAAAATCCAACCGCCACAGGAGACTTAGAGGGCCTAATGTGACCGGCGGCCAAACTTGTCTGTATGTATTCCTCCAAAGCCTTTCTCTCAGGAATAGTAAGGTTAAATAAACGACTTTTAGGAAGAGTCGCTCCAGGGACAAATTCAATAGAACAATCATAGTCTCTATGGGGAGGCAAAACCTGCGATTCCTTCTCAGAAAAAACTCTCCAAAAATCCTGAATAGGAACAGGCAATTCTCCCCTATCCAAAGCTGCAATACGCCCGTTACAACACTTGTCATAACATTTATGGCTCCAGGATTTAATATCACTGGTAGACCAATCCAGTACAGGATTGTGAAATTTTAACCAGGGCAATCCCAATATTACTGGAGAAGGCAAGTTATTCAACACTACCAAATCCAATTTCTCATGGTGAACACCATTAATAGTGAGAGGAAATTCACAGACCTTGAGAGTAATATTCTTCAAAGGGGAACCATCCACAGAAACCACAGCAATGGGGGATGATAAAGGTTCGGGTTTTAAATTGAGTCTTTCCAAGAATCCCCCATCAATAACATTCAGAGTAGACCCACAATCAACAAACACCCGAAATTCCATTAATTTTTCCTGAGCAATCGTGGAAGCAGCTAAAAATACACCCTTGGAATTTAAACAGGCAATACGGGCATGACTGACCATTTTTTTTTCTTTCTTGATACGAAGCTCACAGTCTTTAATTAAATGACCAGATTTTCCGCAATAGAAACACAAGCCTTCAGAAAATCTGCGATCTTTTTCTTGAGAGCGAGGTGCCATCGCTCCAATCTCCATCGATTCACCACTGTTAGTACACACATTCTCATAACCAGAAACTGACATAGCAGAGGATTTGCTCTCATTAACCCTTGCACGCAGTCTCCTATCCACCCGTATAGCTAACTGCATAGCCTGTTGCAAATCTTCAGGTGTAGGATAAGCAATTAGCAGGTCTTTAACCCTTTCACTGAGCCCAGCAAGAAATAGACTTTTCAGAGCAGGATCGTTCCACCCTGTTTGAGTAGACCATCGACGGAAATGAGTACAATATTTTTCCACATTACCTGATCCCTGTCTCAAACGTCTTAACTCAGTCTCAGCTGATGAGACACGGTCAGGATCATCATATAATAGTCCCAAAGCAGAAAAAAAACTATCCACTGAACTGAAGAATGTATCACTAGGTTGCAAAGAAAAGGCCCACTCCTGAGGCTCTTTGCGCAAAAGTGACATTATAAACCCTATGCGCTGGGAATCATCCCCAGAGGACTTGGGTCTCAAACGAAAATACAATAAGCAAGCATTTTTAAATGAAAAAAATTCTCGGTGTTCACCAAAAAATAAATCCGGCAAACGTACCTTAGGCTCCAAGAAATGTGCTCCAGGACAGTTACTCACGTGTTGACGGAGCTCAGTCACCTCCAAAGAGAGTACCTGCAGGTGTTTAGCCAAATCCAGAACCGACACCATGATGGAACAGAAAAAATCTTTCCTTAGAGCATTTGCTGGGCTGGACTTACTGTTATGTTCTGCTACCAGAGCTAAGGAAAGAGAGGAGATCTGTCCCTACGATAGAACTCAGCTTAATCCCTACGATGTAACAGGGAACCTGATCCTGCGATCAGACCTGCTAAAGTCCTAAGCTAGTCTGTACGGAGACCTATAGATGTGGGGAAGGAATCCCTACAAGTACTAAGGACTGGGAGGAAAATGGGACACCTCCTAACAGAAATAGTAGCAGACAGACGAACAAACAAAATATATAGAACATAGAGGTCCATAGACCAAGCAAACTAGCAGAGTTAGATACAGAGCACAGGCTAGTTAGAAAGTAGTTAAACAATGAAGTCCAGCAAAGCCAGAAGGGCGGAGCAGGATTAAATAGGCCAACAAGGTCACGTGACCAGCAAAGGAAAAAACCTAAGAACAAGGTTCTAACAACCTGCTTACTAACTGCGCAGAAGGAATCCTGCACACCTCCTTACTATGCTGGCAGCAGGGCTCAAGGCATCAGTGTTTACTTTGAAATGTCTGGGAAATGTGAGTCACACAGCTGAGGAGTTGTGGTCAGCTCTGGAGACCCAGTTTCATGAATGGTTGTCTCCACTGGACCTGCAACCAGGGAAGGCCGTGTGCGACAATGCTGCAAACCTGGGTGCGGCCCTTCGCCGGGGCAATGTCACACACGTGCCTTGTATGGCTCACGTGTTGAACCTGGTTGTCCATAAATTGTTAGCCCACTATCCCGGACTAGATGGACTTCTGCAGAGGGCACGGTCGCTGTGTGCTTACTTCCGCCGTTCGCATCCCGCAGCTCAACGACTTACATCTCTACAGAAGTCGTAGCCAGTTCACCGTCTAAAATGCGATGTGCCGACACGGTGGAATTCAACTCTGACCATGTTGCAGCGACTGTGGCAGCACCGACAAGCCCTGGTGCAGTACGTTCTGACGTATAGCCTGGGCCAACGAGATCCAGAGGTGGGGCAAATCACGCTGCAGGAGTGGTCTCAGATCAGGGACCTATGAAGTTGACGCGCCCCCTGGGCCGTGGGGTACCCTGAGCCGGGCCGGTAGACGCTGGGGGTTGTAGTCACTGTGGGGGTAACCCGGTCCGTGATCCAGGGCGGTCAATCCAAGGGTAATTTGTATATATGGGTTTTATATTGTCCGACTACGCCACCTCTGGAGTGGGGCAAAAGGGGCCGCCGCTGCGGAACAGTCCTCTGAAGCTGGTGGTTTTGCAGCAATGGTATTATTTCTCACCACAGGAAGAGTGTAGCTTCAGGGCAGTGTGGGTGGATGATGGTGGTTGTAGTGCAGGGAGTCAGTAATGAACATAGAGTCTGTGTGATGCAGTCCCAAGATCTTTACTCACAGTTGTTGCAGTCCAGATTACAGGTACCAGAGCAATCTCACCCGTCGTGCTGTGCGTACTCAGTGAGGGGCTCAGTCCACCCCCAGATAGCTCCGTAGTACTTAGCAGGACCCCCTTCTGTGTGTCCTTTCTCTGGCCTTCTCCCTGCACCTCACACCCAGTGACACTTCTATCCGGTATCCTCGGGCCTTGGCGGGCGACTTGTGTTCCGTCCCCTGGGTCCTATGTGGCTACCTTCTTAGTGAGACTGGTGTGGACTTTTACCTGCAGTACATGAAATGCTGCAGCCTCCGATTTCTAGTTGAGCCTTGCTGTTTCTCCGCTAGTTGAGGGACCGGTTCCCCTTATCTGGCCTGACCCCTCTACCTCCTGGTAGCAGCAGGAGTACGGGTGGCCTTCTGCACGGCCCGTAGCCCTAGGGTCCCTTCGGTTCCTGGAGCCTTCCTGCTCCCACTCCTCTCTTCTCTCCTTCAGTCCTGGGTCTCCCAGGCTAGGCCCGCCTCTGGAGCAGAGCTCATGCCGAGCCTCTGCTCCTGTCGCTTTTCCTCCTCTGACTGGCTTGCTCTTTCTAAGATAGCTTCCTATTTATACTCTCCCTGTCATGTGCTCTGCTAAGCTGCTCCCTTAAGCACCCACTACATAGGACCCTCCCACCAGCTAGGGACCTGGGACTGTGCTCTCCCTTAGGAGCAATCTCGCCCTACCCCCACTGCGGGTATGTGTTGGATGCAGGTGTTAGGGTCCCGAGCCATATGCCTTACGAAGCCATGACTGTGTCACTGGACCCTTGCTCATTTTGGTATTCCAATCTGGAAAAATGGCCGGAGCTCGCCACTCACGCCTTGGAGATCTTGTCATGCCCTGCAGCCAGTGTTCTCTCTGAACGTGTGTTCAGCGCTGCTGGTGGTGTGCTGACAGATAAGCGCACGCGTCTGTCCACTGAGAATGTAGACAGACTCACGTTCATAAAGATGAACAAATCATGGATTCGCAAGGACTTTTCTACCCCTGTGTTATCCTTGGGAGACTAAAACCTTGAGGATTTGGTAAAATCACCTCACCAACCATTTTAAGCAACTGTGGGGCAATTGATGCCACTTAACCCTAGAACGCATGACCATAAAAATCTACACTTTCATATACCTGGGGCCTTTTAGGCCCGTGTGCAAATAACATGGAATAACTCAAACTGAAATGACAAACAACTATATACATGAAGAATACCTAGAGTTTCAAAATTCTAACTAAAGTAATCTTGCAGAAAATAGAAAACAATTAACAGGGCGGGCCTGCGAGGCCCCAGGTATGCGTTCTAGGGTTAAGTGGTGTCTGTGCCACAATTTTGGGAAAAAATGGAGACTCTTTTTGGAGTTCCCTTGCTGTGTCTTACGTGACATTGGCATCGGCAATTTCAGGTGGGTTGGGTCGCTCCCCCCCCCTTTTAACTGTAAGAAACTACATACACTATGGCTTGGGGTAACACAGATGGTTGAGTCTGAAGAGCTGTTTACTCAGAGGTCTGCTCCAAATTTTCAGTGTCTGCTAGTCAGCGTAGAATTTTTAACTGCATCTAGCCTAGGCAATACTTTGGGCGTAGTAGCCCAGCTGCGAAGCAAGCTGCACCGCCTGTGTATCTAATAAGAATTTTTAAATGCATCTAGCCTAGGCAGACTTTGGGGACCCCCAACCAAACCCAGACACTCAGCCCCCCTACCGCCCCCCTTTCCTTGACAATACAATAATGTAACTCTTACAACTGGATGGGTGAGGATCGGTCACAGCTTTATTAACTCTTTATACTCATTCCATTAGAAAGGCATTTTATTTCTAAAATAATTCAGCTTGTTGCAGCATGCCCTGGGTCTCCACTCCGGCAAGTTGGCCAACAAGTGTAACTCTCCAACATGTCCTTTCTATTTCCAGGCCACGGAGAATCCTGCGTACTCGTATGCAGGACTCTGACCCCCACCCATCACTCTTAACGCTTGTTCCACTCCGTCCTGGAGTCCTGACAGGAATATGTCCAGTACAATATCCATTAAGTGAACAACGTCGGGCCGTATGAGGCCTGCTTTATCTCCTTCCAGTTGTCGGTGTCGTACCACTACACCGCCTCTGTCTCTTCTAAATTTCGCCATTCGAATATTTATTACCCGCCTTGTCCGTTCGATGGCTGTGATGTCTCGCGCACCTTGCCATACCGCTATGGGCACAATCTCTGACCATGCTATAGCTAGTTTTGTGAAAAATTCTCTGAAGCGCTCAGTGTCTAGTTTCATTATTGCCATTAGTTATGCGCTGTTGTGATGACCTAGGTTGTTTCCCCCGGCCTGTATAACTAAGATGACCGGACATCTTGCCTCTCTCCCTACCTTGATTACCTCCATTAGTACCTGTGGCCATAGCAGGCCTCTAATAACTCTCTAGTTGAAATATGTGTTATGAAACTCTAATTTCCTCCCGCCTGGGCAGACTTTCGCCCTTTTTTCTGCCCAATGCATATATGAGTGGCCTATCACCCACACTGTTGGCTTAGCGTCACCTGTAAAAGAAACAAACCACGTTAGGATAACAAGTCCGGTCTTATGTATCTTGCCAAACACGTGGATCGCCATCTCCCTATCCTCTGAACTTCCGTTTCTGACAGTCCTGCTCTTGCTGCTTCCGTGGCCGCGCCTATGCGGAATGAGTGTGTCCCGTAATCTTTGGGGTGGTTCCCTGCCGATGTTATGCATTTATTAAATATAGCTTGGAACTGGTATCTTGATAATGGCATTCCATCAATGTGTGATAGGAAGAAATTACTTTGTGATCTGATGGTTAGATATGTTTTTACTATTGTTACCCGACTCAGTGTACCGTTTGTGGGTTGTAGAAGTACCCAAGTGCCCCTGCCCGCTGGAACCGTTTTCGATTTGTGTATGCGTAGACGTATTGCATTATTGGCTATGACTACGTCCTGGTGTAATAAGCCTCCACTGGTGGTAATTTTGGATTGAGGGACTAATTCGCTTATGCATAGCGCCCCGAAGAAGGCGATCACAAATGCAGTAGACAGTAGTGTTGCTTCAAATTGTGAGTGTCATGTTAATGGTGTTAGGGATATGATGTGAGAAATCAGTTTTAGTGACACGGGACGGGACGTCTACACTCCTGACTTGGCTGACCCCTTTTCCACCCTTTTATGGATTGTCTGATGATGAACCTTTGTCACATCTCCCCAATTCAGTAGTTGGAAGTGAAATGCTACTCCGGTCAGACACCGCTGCGCTGACGCCCCTGATATGCCCCTCATAATTAGCTGGTGGAGAAATTCTATTGTGACTTGTGATCTGGCTTGTTCACATTGGTCAACTCGTCTGCCTGCTACTAGTCGTGTCCACTCTTCCCATGCCTTACCGTATGCTTGCCACGTCGACGGGGCAACTGACACTCTGATTAATGGCATCAACTATTCGCCACTAGATCCCATAGGGAAGGTGGGCAACTGTTGCCCGATGGGTGGGCGTTCTGGAAGAGCTCTGTGAAAATCTGCCAATTGAATTGTTATAAAGCGTTAGCAGCAGCTTTAGACCCCTCAGCATAGTGGCTAGCGCGGACCCATACATTGTGTTTTAGGCACAGGAATGCTAGCCTGGGTAGTAGGCCTAGCACTGGGAGAGACGATGATGCCATCTTATTAATGCAGTGCGCTAGGCTGGTGTTTTTTGCTATGAAGCGTATATTTTTGTAAGCCAGGCGAGCGCCCCATATTTCTATTGCTACCACTATTGGGAAGAAAAATTATTTTCAGGGCTAGATGCAGCTAAAAATTATTATTAATTTAAAAGCTGGTGGAGCGTGGTTTAGATGGCCTAATACAATGAGTCCCACACACTAGATGCCGATAAAAATTATTTTTCATTTGCAACCTGATGGAGGTCAGTATAGATGGACTAATAGAGAAAGTCCCACACACTGCTAGAAGGCCAAATATTTTTTCAGAGCTAGATGCAGAAAAAAATTATATTCAATTTGCAACTTGATGGAGGTCTGTATAGATGGACTAATAGAACAAGTCGCACACACTGCTAGAAGGCCAAATATTTTTTCAGAGCTAGATGCAGATAAAAATTATTTTTAATTTGCAACCTGATGGAGGTCAGTATAGATGGACTAATAGAGAAAGTCCCACACACTGCTAGAAGGCCAAATATTTTTTCAGAGCTAGATGCAGATAAAAATTATTTTTCATTTGAAACCTGATGGAGGTCAGTATAGATGGACTAATAGAGAAAGTCCCACACACTGCTAGAAGGCCAAATATTTTTTCAGAGCTAGATGCAGACAAAAAATTATTTTGAATTTGCAACCTGATGAAGGTCAGTATAGATGGACTAATAGAGAAATTCCCACACACTGCTAGAAGGCCAAATATTTTTTCAGAGCTAGATGCAGAAAAAAATTATATTCAATTTGCAACCTGATGGAGGTCAGTATAGATGGACTAATAGAACAAGTCCCACACACTGCTAGAAGGCCAAATATTTTTTCAGAGCTAGATGCAGATAAAAATTATTTTGAATTTGCAACCTGATGGAGGTCAGTATAGATGGACTAATAGAGAAAGTCCCACACACTGCTAGAAGGCCAAATATTTTTTCAGAGCTAGATGCAGATAAAAATTATTTTTAATTTGCAACCTGATGGAGGTCAGTATAGATGGACTAATAGAGAAAGTCCCACACACTGCTAGAAGGCCAAATATTTTTTCAGAGCTAGATGCAGACAAAAAATTATTTTGAATTTGCAACCTGATGGAGGTCAGTATAGATGGACTAATAGAGAAAGTCCCACACACTGCTAGAAGGCCAAATATTTTTTCAGAGCTAGATGCAGAAAAAAATTATATTCAATTTGCAACCTGATGGAGGTCAGTATAGATGGACTAATAGAACAAGTCCCACACACAGCTAGAAGCCCAAATATTTTTTCAGAGGTAGATGCAGAAAAAAATTATATTCAGTTTGCAACCTGATGGAGGTCAGTATAGATGGACTAATAGAACAAGTCCCACACACAGCTAGAAGGCCAAATATTTTTTCAGAGCTAGATGCAGAAAAAAATTATATTCAATTTGCAACCTTATGGAGGTCAGTATAGATGGACTAATAGAATAATGCTATGCCCAAAAGGTTTTACTTCACTAGGTGCAGTAAAAAAATTGGTATTCTATACACAGGTGGTATATCTTGCAACACAGATAGGCTACTCCACTGACTAACACACTCTGCAATAGGCCAAAAAGGATTAGCTTTGCTAGATTCAGCCAAATGCTGTGAAAAAAACTTGCACAGCACTGGCACAGACCTGCCTGGCAAAAAGTGATAGGAACTGATGTAACCTAGCCCTGAAAAGGACTGCAATTACAATTAGTCTTTACTCCCAACCTATCTATTTAAGAGCACAGAGCTGCCTGATAAAAGTCGTATGAAATGATGTAACGTAGTCCTTAAAAGGACTGCAATCACAACTATTCCCTACTCCCAAGCTATCTGAAGATTTGTGCGAAAATTGGCTTGAAATTAACAAGGTATAGCGCACACAGCAACAGCGGTGCCGTCTAACACGCAGCTGCAGCAGTGAGAAAATGGTGGCGACGGGGAAAATGGCTGGGTCTTATAGGGCAAGGACATGTGACATACACTGCCAATGACACATGCCCTTGCTTGTGTGAAAAAAAGCAGTTCGCTCCGTGTGTGCGCTGTTGATAGGCTGACAGATAGCACCTCCCCACTGTAAGTGCGGGAAAGAGAAAAAAAAATGGAGATCTTCATTATTCCTGCAGAGATCCATCCCCTGCCCCTCCCCCCGCCCCGCTGTACACTCAAACTGCGTATTAACATTAATTTTCATCATTACTGAGAAAAAATCCAGTTATGATTTTGGTGCACGAACAGTTATCGAACATAACCTCGAACAGCCGAATTTTTCTCAAATCGTTCGTGTTCGCCGAACGGCTCGAACACCGCCCAAAACAGCTCGAATTTGAGATTGGCGAACAGTTCGAGTCGAACAAGGCTCATCTCTAGTCCCTAGCTTGAATAACTTGACTCTCCATGTACCCAGACAGGTCACAAATGGGGAAGAGATAGAAACCCGGTATAGGTCGTAGTAAGATCTTTTTGAAAATGATTGGTGGATAAGTGTGCACAGCCCACAATACAAACTGTAAAAAAGGCCCAGCATACCTTAAGTATTAAATTAATATGCAGGTGCACAAATTCGCTACTGTGGTCAATATACAAACATATACATATGACGCGCCCCTGGGCCTGTGTCGCGCTGCGTTGCGCACGCGGGAGCTTACCCGGAGCCGGATCTCTTGAGGGTTGTAGTCTCGTGGCGGTGACCCGGTCCGTGCCCAGGGAGTCAAACTGAGCGGCGATGTATCAGCGGTAGATGTTGTACGACTACGCCACCCGTTGAATGCAGCTATAGAGCTGCCGCTGCAGGACAGTCCGCTGAGGCCGGTGGATGGATGGTGCAGCGTAGATGGTATAACCCCCAACGGGAGGGGTATGGCCTCAGGGCAGCAGATGTGGATGATGGGGGTAGCAGGAACCACTCGGAGACGGTACGGTGTAGTTCAGGGTCTTTACTGGTAACGACGATAGACCCTCCCGGAGTACTTGCTAGTGAACGGGGCCTGGTCAGTCCTTGAGCAGATGGGATCTCCCCTGGCCAGGCGGAGTTGTAGGCCTCCCAAACTGACTGTACTCTTCTGGCTACCTTGCTAGAAGCGGATATAAGTAGCCCACGTCCCTGAGTGTACCGTGTGGTGCTCACCCGTATGGCCGGTGACTCGGGGCCTTCTAATGGCTTCCGCTCCACGATGCAGGTGCTGGTCCCACGCGTGTTACCGTGCCTTCGGGTTTCTGTGCCTGAGGACCTGAAATCCCCTGCCGGTCGGCTTCTGCTGCTGGGTAAGAGTTAGTCCCCACAGCCTCGGACGCCGGGTCCGGTAAGAAAGCTTCTCAGTCAGGGCGAGCTCTGCAGCTGCCAGCCCCTGACTCGTAGTAATATTGCTCCCAATGAGCTTCTGCTGTTTCTTCCTATGCTGCTTCTCTGTCTCTACTCTCCTTGACTGACTAACCCTGCCTCAGCCCAGGGTTTATACAGGGGAAGTTCTTCCCCTCCCTAGACTGGGCAGGAGGTATGGCATGCACAGGATCCCTGACCAAAGGACCTCCCACCTGCTCTCAGACATAACATTACATTACTGTGGAAAACCAGACCCCTGGGGTGCCACATTCCCCCCTAGTGAAATTTAGTACTCCGGGACTAAACATATTTTAGAAAAACATAACAAGATATAACAACAATAACAGTACAATAAGAAGAAACACATAAAGGTGGTCACGGCATGTCCGTAACCGGGTGCAGTCTTTGAAGAAAAGCAAGGTGTCCATTTCACCAAAACAGGGAGACGTAACCAGGTAGGGGTCTGTCCTACCCCGAGTCCTTAACAGTCTCTAGTCCATCCTGGGTTACGCTCCAACTATGTACAAGGATTCCCGGTAAATCCACCAAGGATTCCTAAAAATAACTGGAAACACAAAATTATACACAAGCACCAATACACAGATAAACATAAATAAAACAATTTATACACTTCAAATCCTCCAGCGTGCGGGTAACTGGCCTCTAGTGGCCCTAGTGGACCTACGGAACTGACTGTCTGGCCCTGAACTACAGGGTGTAGGAGCTGTCAAGGGTAAACTGGGCAGCTGTCTACCGGCTCTTTGTCTCACTAGGGGTACAGCAGGCTCACTATAAGCAGAGGGTTGATCCTCCTGTTCTGCTTGTGTGGAGTCTTCTGCCTCCTGGACCGGCTGTTCTTCCAGCTCTACCTGTTGCTCCGTAGGTGCTTGGGATGCTGGTTGGAGGAAGGTGAGTACGGGTACCACAACTGCACCATTGACTTGAGTCCAAGACCGAGGGAAGTCCCCGAGCACAGTACTAACAATATCTTCCCTTTCCTCTACGGGTCGAGGGTCTTCTTGTTCCTCTTCAGGGTTCCGTAGCTGTTCGGGACACTTCTTCAGGTGATCCCAGGATACAATGGCTGTGGTTTCCCCTCCGTCTTTACTGATGGTACAAACCTTCGGGTTCTCGTGGCTTGAGGGCAGTACGGTGTACGGGTCCTTCTCCCACTGGTCATCCAACTTGTGGAGCCGTCTCTTCCTCTTCAAGACCTGCTCTCCGGGTACCAGGGGAACAGCGGGAGCATACTGGTTGTAAGTTTTCTCTTGTCTTTCCCTAGCCTGACAGAGACTTCGCTCCACGCTCTCCTGTACTCTCCGGTACTGCTGCTGCCTCTCTGTGTCCCAGTCTGTTTCTGGTGAAGTGTCCTCGGGTGTCAGGACTCCCATTTCCAGGTCAACAGGTAACTTACCAGGTCTTGCCCTCATTAGGTAAGCCGGGGTACAGTTGGTGGAACCTACCGGGATGTGGTTGTATAGGTCCACCAGATCGGGCAACTTCTCAGGCCACAGACTGCGTTCTTCCAGGGGCAACATTTTTAGAAGATCCATTACCACCTGGTTCATTTTCTCACAAAGTCCATTAGTTTGCGGATGGTAGGGTGTCGTCCTTATCTTCCGGCAGCCATACAGATTGCAGAATTCCTGGAAGACCTCCGCTTCAAAGGCAGGTCCCTGGTCCATCAGCACTTGGTCCGGGTACCCGTGTGGACGGCAAAAGTGCTGCTGGAAGGCTCTAGCTGCTGTTTGAGCCGTTAAGTCCTTGACGGGGACGACAACCAGAAACCGGGAGTAATGATCCACGATGGTTAACGCGTAGACGTAGCCACTTCTGCTTGGGGTCAGTTTTACATGATCCAAGGCTACCAGTTCCAACGGTTGCCGGGTGACGATGGACTGCAGGGGAGTCTTCTGGCTGGCACGGTCCTTCCTTCTCAGGTTGCACGGGCCACAGTCTCTGCACCACTTCTCGATGGTTCCCCTCATGCCTACCCAGTGGAACCGCTCGCGCAGCAGGAACTCCAGCTTCTTCCACCCGAAGTGTCCAGCTCCGTCGTGGTATGCCTCCATCACCATGGCTGCGTCTCTTCGTGGCACCACTACTTGCCAGAGTAATTCATGCGTCCGGGAGTTAACCATTCTGCGGCACAACTTCCCTTTGTAAAGGAACAGTCGACTCTTCTCTGCCCATAGTTGTTTGGCTTCCTCCGGAGCGTCTGGTTCAAGGCGAGCCTCCGGCCGAGTCAGCATCTCCTTCACCAGTCGGACGGCAGGGTCGCTGTCTTGCGTTTCCGCCCAGTTGTAGTGGGGTAAGGGGTTCAACGTAGCAGCCTGCTTACTCCTTACCCGGTGGGAATACTGGATAGTCCCATGACGGTGGAATGCAGGGAGTTCAACTTCTTCCAGTCCCTCCGGATCTTCTCCTCCGTCCGGCAGGTTGGGCATCCTGGACAGGGCGTCCGCGTTGGTATTGGAGCGTCCTGCCCGGTATTTGATTGTGAACTCGTAGTTGGACAGACGGGCCATCCACCTCTGCTCCAGGGCACCGAGTCTTGCCGTGTCCAGGTGTGTCAACGGGTTGTTATCCGTGTACACGGTGAACCGAGAAGAAGCGAGGTAATGCTTAAAGCGCTCGGTGACTGCCCATACTACGGCCAGGAACTCTAACTTAAATGAGCTGTAATTCTCGGGGTTCCTTTCGGTGGGTCGCAGTTTTCGGCTGGCGTAGGCGATTACTCGTTCCTTCCCCTGCTGGATCTGGGACAGTACGGCTCCCAGCCCGATGTTACTGGCGTCGGTGTAGAGGATAAAGGGCTGGCTATAATCCGGGTACGCCAGGATTTCGTCCCCCGTGAGGGCCATCTTCAGCTGGCGGAAGGACTCTTCTTCCAGCTCCTCCCATTTGAAGGGCGGCTTCTGGTTCATGGCCTTCCGGGACTGGCCTATCAGGAGGTCCTGCATAGGTGCTGCCTTTTTGGTGAAACCGGGAATAAACCTTCGGTAGTAGCCTACCAACCCGAGGAACTGCCGCACTTCTTTTACGCTGGAGGGGCTTGGCCATTCCTTAATTGCGGTGATCTTATCAGGGTCGGGAGCCACTCCATCAGCGCTCACCACGTGTCCCAGGTACTGCACCTTTGGTTTCAGGAGGTGACACTTGGAGGGTTTCACCTTTAGGCCGTAACTTGCCAGAGCTTCGAACACTTCCGCCAGGTGTTTCAGGTGGTCCTCATACGTCTTGGAATATACGATGACATCGTCCAGGTACAACAGGACCGTCTCGAAGTTTCTGTGGCCCAGACAACACTCCATTAGTCGTTGGAAGGTTCCCGGTGCGTTGCAGAGTCCGAACGGCATGCAGGTGAACTCGCTAAGTCCCATCGGGGTGGTGAATGCGGTCTTCTCCCGGTCCGCCTCTGCTACAGGAACCTGCCAGTACCCGCTAGTGAGATCCAAGGTAGAGAAGAATTTAGCAGATCTTAAAGCAGCCAATGACTCCTCTATCCTTGGTAAGGGGTACGCATCCTTGTGTGTGATACGATTGATTTTCCGGTAATCTACACACATCCTCATGGTGTTGTCTTTCTTTCGGACTAAGACTAGTGGAGCTGCCCAGGGGCTACAGCTATCCCTGATCACCCCAGCCTCCTTCATGTCTCTAAGCATCCCCTTGGCGTGTTGGTAGTGGGCAGGGGGTACGGGTCAATACCTCTCTTTTATAGGAGGATGGTCTCCCGTGGGGATGTGGTGTTCTACCCCCTTGACTCGCCCGAAGTCTAACGGGTGTTTACTGAACACTCTCTCGTACTCCTGAACCACCCGATAGACTCCTTGTTTCTGGTGTGCGGGAGTGGAGTCAGTACCCAGATGTAGTTGCTGACACCAGTCCTCAATGTTTTTCTTAGAGCCGTTACCTTCCTCCGGGTGAGATGGAGGCAAGGGTTCCACAGATTGTATAGAATTTTGGTTAATGGTATATAATTTGGCTAGCGTGGCATACCGGGGCAGGTACACTTCCCTCTCCCCGATATTTATTATGCGAACTGGCACCCTCCCATGGCGTACATCAACCACCCCCCGTGCTGTCAAAATGGTGGGCCTACTGTCCGAGTAAACTGGTTCTACCATTGCCTGGTAATCTCTACCTCTCAGACCAATAGCTGCCCGGCACCAAATCATCATTTCACTTTTTGGGGGCATGGCAATAGGAAAAGGGTCACACATTCTTACGCTACCAATCTCACCGCCGGAGAGTTCCACCTGTTGCCGTCGCATCAGTGCCCGGATCTCTTTCTGGAGCACCCGCTGCTCGCCGGAGCTGGCGTTCTTGGCAACCTGCTGTAAAAGGAAAATCACCTCTGCAAGACAATTTTCAATTACATTAGTTCCTAGAGTTATTTTTGGGTGACTCTCATGTTTGTCAATATCTACAATGATCAGTCCCTGTGCTGCCAGTTCGACTCTACCGATTTTGATGGTCACCTCTTTAAATCCGATCTGTGGCACGGGCTGGCCATTGCTGGCGATGATACTCAAGTCGTCGTCAGGGTAGCGGGTAATATCCGAGTCATTCCAGTACTGCTTAAAGAGCACGTATGGGATGGTGGTGACCTGTGACCCGGTGTCCAGTAGGGCACTCATGGGAATGCCATCCAGTACCACAGGCAAGACTGGACGTCCTCCCACATATCTGTCACGCCAGTTCGATGGGCCTGGTGATCTTTTTCCTGGGGGTTGGCCCTCTACCCCAGGTTGTGCCCGTTTAAAGAACAGTACCTTGCCATATGTCCAGGTTGATTGCAGCGGCGGCAGATGGGTCGTCCGTCCTCGCTGTATCGGTCACTGGGTCTTCCTCTGGCCGGTGGGGTCCTCCTTGGTCGACGCCACGGGATGTCCTCCGGTCCGGATGCCAGCTGGATCTTCCCTGGGGTGGAAGCCTGTAAAGACTGCACAGTTCGGGTTAGCGCAGCAACGCTCTTAGCTAGCTCTTGGACCTGATGGTGTAGGTCTGGAGCCGGGTCATTGTCCAAAGCCTGCGCATCAGCTCCCACAGGCCCTGCCGACAAGGGCGCCGCCTCCTGGTGGTAAGTGATAGCAGGGCGCTTGTGGGTCACAACGCCACCCGGTGCCGGTTCTCGGAGCACCCGGATGGCTCTGTCCTTGAACTGTGCAAAGCCCAGATGGGGATCCTGTAAGGCCATTGCCCGCAACTGGGTTCGGTGGGTATTACAATACAGTCCCTCTATAAACTGTTCGGTCAACAGCCTGTCCTCGTTTCCCACTCCATCAGGGTCGGTCTGCTTAATGGCCCTCAGGGCCTCTTGTAGGTTTAGTGCATAGTCCCTTATACTCTCATGCGCTCGCTGCTTGCACCCGTAGAATCTAAGCTTAATCTCGGCTGAGGTGCGGGTATCAAAGGTGTCCTTCAGCCGGGTTAGTATCCCTGCGACAGTCTTCCTCCCAGGTGGCCAGGATTTTACTTCCCTTTTGGCTGCCCCGGTTAGTTGGGCCACCAGGATGCTCACTTTTTGCTCTTCTGTGAGGGGGTACACCTGGAAGAGGCTATCCAGCTTTTCTCTAAAGTCATGCAGGGTATGTGACTCCCCTGAGTACTGGGGTAGCCAAGCTGCTCCCGGGATATAGGGCATGGTGAAGGGCATAACTGCAGCAGCGGTAGCGCTGGCGGGGGTTGAGGCAGTGAAGCTCTCCTCCGTATCCGACATCTTCCTCCCCCCTAGTGGACCGTGGCCTACCTTGCGATGATCCTGTTCCGTGGGCCGCGGCTCCGCAGTGGATCGTCAGGGTTGAGGACCTTCCGTCGCGCTCCTGTGACGTCGGCGTCTGCTGGGCTCCTTCCAGGACCTTACGCAACGTCCGGACGTGGGGCGGGGCTTCAGTTCTCGCACGCTTTCGGAGTCCACGCCCCTCTTCTTCCCGCGCGGCGTCCTCAAGATGGCGTCCAATGGCGGGAAAACTCCACGGATGGCGGGAAGAAGGCAGAAGATGGCGCCGGATGGCGGGAAACTTCACCGATGGCGGGAAGAAGGCTGAAGATGGCGCCGGATGGCGGGAATCTTCACCACAGGTAAGTTTGAAAAGTCTCTTTTTCAGGCACGCAGTACCCGGTGGTTGCGGGCACGAAATCCTGCCGACTACGCCAAAGTTGACGCGCCCCTGGGCCTGTGTCGCGCTGCGTTGCGCACGCGGGAGCTTACCCGGAGCCGGATCTCTTGAGGGTTGTAGTCTCGTGGCGGTGACCCGGTCCGTGCCCAGGGAGTCAAACTGAGCGGCGATGTATCAGCGGTAGATGTTGTACGACTACGCCACCCGTTGAATGCAGCTATAGAGCTGCCGCTGCAGGACAGTCCGCTGAGGCCGGTGGATGGATGGTGCAGTGTAGATGGTATAACCCCCAACGGGAGGGGTATGGCCTCAGGGCAGCAGATGTGGATGATGGGGGTAGCAGGAACCACTCGGAGACGGTACGGTGTAGTTCAGGGTCTTTACTGGTAACAACGATAGACCCTCCCGGAGTACTTGCTAGTGAACGGGGCCTGGTCAGTCCTTGAGCAGATGGGATCTCCCCTGGCCAGGCGGAGTTGTAGGCCTCCCAAACTGACTGTACTCTTCTGGCTACCTTGCTAGAAGCGGATATAAGTAGCCCACGTCCCTGAGTGTACCGTGTGGTGCTCACCCGTATGGCCGGTGACTCGGGGCCTTCTAATGGCTTCCGCTCCACGATGGCGGTGCTGGTCCCACGCGTGTGACCGTGCCTTCGGGTTTCTGTGCCTGAGGACCTGAAATCCCCTGCCGGTCGGCTTCTGCTGCTGGGTAAGAGTTAGTCCCCACAGCCTCGGACGCCGGGTCCGGTAAGAAAGCTTCTCAGTCAGGGCGAGCTCTGCAGCTGCCAGCCCCTGACTCGTAGTAATATTGCTCCCAATGAGCTTCTGCTGTTTCTTCCTATGCTGCTTCTCTGTCTCTACTCTCCTTGACTGACTAACCCTGCCTCAGCCCAGGGTTTATACAGGGGAAGTTCTTCCCCTCCCAAGACTGGGCAGGAGGTGTGGCATGCACAGGATCCCTGACCAAAGGACCTCCCACCTGCTCTCAGACATAACATTACATTACTGTGGAAAACCAGACCCCTGGGGTGCCACACATACACTATACACAAAAACCTTTGTTGTGGTTTTTTATTTCCGTTGAGGCCTGTCTGACAAAAAGAACAAAGTATTCCAGTATATTCTAATAAAATAGCACATGCTCTTCATTTACCGTCAAGATAATTTAAAGGATAATTTCCATTGCAGATATTTATGGCATATCCGCATATTCTGTAAATGTCAGATAGATGCCATCCCATCTCTGGGATCCACATACGTAGTATCCCAAGAGAACAGGTCCACTGAGCTATGTCCTGACTGTTGAAGCTGTGAATGTGACTAGAGAGGTGAGCTCTTTTGTTCTGGTTTCTTCATTCACTTGTACGGGAATTTTGAAAAACTCTCAGGCAAGTGTGCGATAAGGGTGATATAATTTATGAGAACTTATGAACCCATACGCCATATAAATCCAAATTCTGTACACAGACTATTTGGGTATACTATAACTGTAGACTAGAGATGAGTGAATACATTTTCAGGAACCAGGTATAGCGGCCAGGTAGGTATTGTGTGGCCTCTAGACAGGAGCCCTGCAAACTGCCTCCTACCTTTTGGCATCCGCTGCTCCACTTTTAATTAGTTGACCTGAGGCGTTGACATTGCGCTTGGCAGGCTAATCAAAAGAAGCGCCACAGATGCCATCAGGTAGGAGGAAGTTCACATGGATCGCTTTCAGTTCCCATCGAATACTAGTCTGGCAACTAGACTTGGGTCCTGCAAATTGGATCGCTTATCTCTACTGTAGGCCCATAACATACTCAGATTAGGCCTGCAGGAGAGTATTTAGGGCAGATACAGTTGGGAATATTTACGAGGACTACATGGAATGTACATTATTTTTTATATAAATGTGTATGTTTTTTAAGCCAACCAAATAGATTTAAACTGTCTAATTCCTCTGTCAAGAGAGTTGCATGATATATATTAAAGGGGTTGTCCGGCCTTAGAGTACAAGTCTGCACTCACTCAATGTACACTCTATGCAGACTGTGACTGCAGACTACAAACTTGTGAATCCTCACATCGAGTATTGCATACAAGGTCAGGTGCCGAATAGAGGTTTGCGGCCTCGCTCAGTGCAAGTGTGTTGAGCGAGGTCGGACACATTTAGTTGTAATGTGGCTAGAAGTGTGCAAATCAGAGAATTGTCATAGCATGCAGACTTGTACCTCAGGCTGGACAACCCCTTTAACCGGCTGCCCATGAAATATTTTCATTGAATAGATATCCATGCTACCTTGTGACACTATTTACAAATCTCACCCAGCATTTCTGTTTTTCAGGTATGTTAATGAGCAGGGCACTGTATTAACTTTAAACCTGTATGACGTAGAATAAAAACATAAGACGCAGAAACACTACCGTAAGCAAATACATAGTAACAAATGTAAATTACATAGCGTAAAAGCCATCCCACCACGACAAGGTGTACCCAATCAGGATAGTCCCCAACTCTAGAGACTCGCCTCACTTGTGGCATCCAGACCTCAAAATAGACGGGGGAAGAGTGGGAAACCTTGTCACAGTAGGATAGCTTTTACACTTTTTTAATCTAAAAAATGTCAACTAAGTACCCTTTTTTACATTTTTTACTTTTTATTTGCTTACTGCAGTATGTCTATGCATTGTTTCTATTCTGGGTTATATTTGTCTGTTAATGACTACAGAGTATATGTGCACCTACACATTGCACTTATACTAACAGGTGTGTTGGACCTTCTTTTTTGGTTTTGATTAAACGGATGGCCTGAAACTAACATTAATTTTCATCCTATATGTCTATCTATTTAATATAACAATCTAATCACTTTTCTAATGCGCCTTAATTAAAAAGTCCATACCATTCCCTCTTTATTCTACCTAAATGCTTTATTTTTTTTACCTACTTTTGCTTGATGACATCTTGATGGCATTCCCCAGTACATGCTGGGATACTCAAACGGGATGTTATTAGGGGTCACTGTTGCAGCCTATGTTCCAACTCTGAAGTGAAGTGTCATCAATCAAGTCTGTTTCAGGGACTGAGCTAGTCACAGCTCTACTGGGCATGCATCAGTTGTCAAATCGAACACATGCTCAGAACAAGTTTTCTTGTAACTGTGTGATAGTCTTTTCAATGAGAAGTGACAGTGCGCTCCCTCACCGGCTCTAATGAGAAGTAATGAGTAGGCAAGAGAGTGCACTGTCAGTGCTCAATGTATGAAGTGAACACAGCGATTAGAGACACTGACATCTGTTTGAGAGGCTGGTCTCTGCTCTCCCTGCTGGACACGTTCTCCCTTCTGAAGACATCAAAGCATGCACTGGGGATTCTCAAACAAAATGTCATCAAAAGGAAAGTAAATAAAAAAATAAATAAAGCAGTTAGAGAGGGCAGAGAGGGAATGGTAGGGAATTTTTAATTAAAGTATATTAGAAAAGAGATTAGATTATTACATTAAATAGATACACATTTAGTTTCGAACCATCCCTTTAAGTTTAAACGTGGAACATCTTTAAAAGGAAGCTATCACTTTGGAAAATGCTATTTACCTGCAGATATAGGGTTAGTCTGCAGGTAAATAGCTTTACAATGCTGCCCGACTGCCTTATTGAAAGTATGACTACAAGGAGAAAATAAACTTGTTTCCTCCTGTGAGCTGCCATCTTTTAGTCATAGAGGGAGGGAGTAGCCGCACGCAATCTGTTTTTTTTGTTTTGTTTTTTTTTTACACCAGCAGCTATCAATCATTTACAGGACCATCTACAGTTTTTATGTTACAGATTTACAATGTATCGATAAAAATTGGATATTACACTGTGGCTCCGTATGGCATCCGATTTTTCTTTTTCTTTTTGGGTGAATTTCATCCGATTTACAGGAGAAACTAGTGCACTAGTGTGATTTTTTTTTTCACACACCGATTTGGTTAGTGAAAAAAAATAGTATATCTGCACTGCCCCATTGAATCACATTGGTCCTAGTATTGTCCATTTTTTTCACGAACAGCACTTGGACTAAAAATACGGTCTAGTGAACGAGCCCTCAGGCGGCTTTGCTGCATTGTAATGTTATTTGCCTGGAGATTAACCCAACATCGGCAGGTAAATAGTGTTTCTTAGGTGAATGGTTCCCTTTAATTCTGCCATTGTTAGTTTATATTCATTGTGTGCACCCAGTGAAAGTACGTTATTTACTAGAATTGCTGTGTTCTAGTAGAACTGTTATTTGCTTTGTTTGCACAATTTGTGCTGACTGGTCTGTCTGAAAGAGTTTATCTAAAGTTATTAACGTCTACTTTTAGAGACTTCTCTTAACCCTCCTGCTACTGTAACACAACAGCTTAATTGATTTGACAATGAACATGTAATGTTATGCTCAGAATCTCATGAAAGAGTAATGTCGACTGGATTTCATTTATAAGGTTATTCTATAAGAATGTATACATTATGTTGTTATGTACAGTGGGGAAAATAAGTATTTGATACACTGCCGATTTTGCAAGTATTCCCACCTACAAAGATAGGAGAGGTCTGTAATTTTTATCACAGATACACTTCAACTGTGAGAGACAGAATCTAAAACTAAGTGATCACATTGTATGATTTTCACATAATTAATTTGCATTTTATTGCATGAAATAAGTATTTGATACAATAGAAAAAAACTTAATATTTGGTACAGAAACCTTTGCTTGCAATTACGGAGGTCAGACGTTTCTTGTAGTTCTTGACCAAGTTTGCACACACTACAGCAGGGATTTTGGCCCACTCCTCCATACAGCTCTTCTCCAGACATTTCAGGTTTCGGGCTGTCTCTGGACAACATTGCCTTTTGCTCCCTCCAAAGATTTTCTATTGAGTTCAGATCTGGAGACTGACTAGGCCACTCCAGGACCTTAAAATTCTTCTTACGGAGCCACTCCTTAGTTGCCCTTGCTGTGTATTTCGGGTCATTGTAATGCTGGAAGATCCATCCATGACCCATGTTTAATGTTCTTACTGAGGGAAGGAGGTTGTTGGCCAAAATCTCGTGATACATGACTCCATCTATCCTCCCTTAAATACAGTGCAGTCGTCCTGTCCCCTTTGCAGAAAAACACCCCCAAAATATGATTTTTCCCCCACCATGATTCATGGTTGGGATGGTGTTCTTTGGATTGTACTCATCCTTCTTCTTCCTCCAAACATGGCTAGTGGAGTTGATACCAAAAAGTTCTATTTTGGTCTCATCTGACTTCATAACCTTCTCCCATGCCTCCTCTGGATCATCCAGATGGTCATTGGCAAACTTCAAATGGGCCTGGACATGTGCTGGCATGAGCAGGGGGACCTTGCGTGCCCTGTAGGATTTTAATCCATGACAGCATAGTGTTACTAACAATAATGTTTGAGACTGTGGTCCCAGCTCTCTTCAGGTCATTGACCAGATCCTCCCATGTAATTCTGGACTGATTCACGACATTTCTAAGAATCATCATTACCCCGCGAGGTGAGATCTTGCATGCAGCCCCAGACCGAGGAAGATTGACAGTCATCTTGTGTTTCTTCCATTTTCTAATAATTGTGCCAACAGCTGTTGCCTTCTCACCAAGCTCCTTGCGTATTGTCCTGTAGCCCATCCCAGCCTTGTGCAGATCTACAATTTTGTCACTGGTGACCTTAAACAGCTCTTTGGTCTTGGCTATGGTGAAGAGGTTGGAGTGTGATTGATTGAGCGTGTGGACAGGTGTCTTTTATACAGGTAAGGAGTTCAAACAGGTGCAATTACTACAGGTAATGAGTGCCGAGTAGGAGGGCTTCTTAAAGAAAAACTAACAGGTCTGTGAGAGTCAGAAGTCTTGCTGGTTGGTAGGTGGTCAAATACTTATTTCATGCAATAAAATGCAATTTAATAATTTAAAAATCATACAATGTTATCTTCTGGTTTTTATTTTTAGATTGTGTCTCTCACATTTGAAGTGTACCTATGATAAAAATTACAGACCTCTCCATTCTTTCTAGGTGGGAAAACTTGCAAAATCAGCAGTGTATCAAATACTTATTTTCCCCACTGTATTATTGGATATAAACCCAAGCAATGATGCAAGATGTACAAGTCTTGAATATTTGGTAAGGATTTATGTTGGGATTTACCATATAATTAAAGGGATTGGCCACTATATCTTTATTTTAACACATATTGGGGACGTTATTTTGTGGCACATGATAATATATACAATCATGGCCAAAAGGGTTGGCACAATAATAATTGTTACAGAAACTGAAGTGTTTCTTCCAGAAAATTATTGCAAATACACATATTTTGTTATACACATGTTTATTTCCTTTGTGTGTATTGGAATAACACAAAAAAAACTGAGAAAAAATGCAAATTGGACATCATTTCACACAAAACCCCAAAAATAAGCAGGACAAAATTGTTGCCACTTTTCCAAAAATGTGTGTAAATAACTTTGTTTCAAGCATGTGATGCTCATTCCAACTCACGTGTGGTGGCAAGTAACAGGTGTGGGCAAAATGAAAATCACATCTGAAACCAGATAAAAAGGGGAGAAGTTGACTCAGTCTTTGCATTGTGTGTGCCACATTATGCATGGAGAACGGGAAGAGGAGAAGAAAACTGTCTAAGGACTTGAGAACCAAAATTGTTGAGAAATATCAACAATCTCAAGGTTACAAGTCCATCTCCAGAAATCTTGATGTTACCTTGTCCACGGTGCGCAACATAATCAAGACGTTTTCAAGCCACTGAAGAGAATCTCCCTGGACGTGGATGGCAGACAAAAATTGATGAAAGGTTTCAACGTAGGATAGTCCGGATGGTAGATAAGTAGCCCCAATCAAGTTTCAAAGAAATTCAAACTGTCCTGTAGGCTCAGGGTGCAGCAATGTCAGTGCAAACTATCCATCAACATTTGAATGAAATAAAACGCTATGGCAGGAGACCCAGGACGACCCCACTGCTGACAGAAACATAATAAAGCAAGACTGCAGTTTGCCAAAATGTGCACGAGTAATTCAAAATCCTTCTGGGAAAGCATCTTGTGGACAGATGAGACCAAGATAGAGCTTTTTGATAAAGCACATCATTCTACTGTTCACTGTAAACGGAATGAGGCCTACAAAGAAAAGAACACAGTACCTACAGTCAAATATGGTGAGGTACAAAGATGTTTTAGGGTTGTTTTGCCTCTGGCACTGGGTGCCTTGACTGTGTGCAAGGCATCATGAAATCTGAAGATTACCAAAACATTTTGGGTTGCAATGAAGTGCCCAGTATCAAAAAGCTTGGTTTGCGTCCTAGGTCAGGGGTCTTCCAAGCAGGACAATGACCCCAAACATACTTCAAGAAACACCCATAAATGGATGGAAACAAAGTATTGGAGAGTTCTGAAGTGGCCTACAAATTCCATTGAACACCTGTGGAGATATTTTAAAATTGTTGTTGGGTGAAGCCACTCCTCAAATATCAAATATGAGAGACCTGGAGCAGTTTGCATAAGAAGATTGGGGTTCAAAATTCCAGTTGAGAGCTGTAAGAAGTTTGCTGATGGTTATAGGTAGCGATTAGTGATGAGCGAGCATGCTCGCCACTGCTCGGTACTCGCCCGAGCATCTCAGTACTCGAGATGCTCGGAGCTCGCCGAGTACTTGCGCGATGCTCGGGCGGGAGCTCGGGTCCCCGTCCTGCATGTCTGGCGCTATTTAGAGCACCAATCATGCAGGGATTGTCTGCAACTCACTGTAATGCCACAGCCATGGTGGTTGTGGCATTACAGTGATTGCACAAATCGATGGGAACAGTGCTCACAGTGAAACATGAAAAGCCGGCAATTCAGCAGCGGCATATATCGGTACCCGACAATTTAGAACAGAAAGAATAGAGCATCACACATAGATTACATAGATAGAAACATGTCAGTCACATATATAAGAAGTACAGTGACAGTGTTGGTTACTGTACTTGTCAGTTTCTGTTAAAGGATTTATTAAAAAAAAATAATAGTGTTTTCATGCACCTGTCTCTTTAAAAAAGCCGGCCGGCAATTCATCATCGGTACCCGACAATTTAGAACAGAAAGAATAGAGCATCACACATAGATTAGATAGATAGAAACATGTCAGTCACATACTGTATATAATAAGTACAGTGATAGTGTTGGTTACTGTACTTGTCATTTAGTGTTAAAATAAAGGATTTATTAAAAAAAAATTGGCGTGGGGTTCTCTGTAATTTTAGTCTCTAGCGGAGGTTAAGCAGACGGCTGGGGCAGATGTTTGAAGCCAGGGAAGGGGGTAATACCCACAGAGCTTCCCAGGCTACTAATATCAGCCCCCAGCTGAATACCTAGCCTTTACTAGCTATTAAAATGGGCATGCTTGCACTCTGCAGTGTCTCTGAAGGATGACAAGCTGAATGGCAGTGCTCAGCTGCGATCCTGCCTGTCATCAGAATGCCATCCCAGCGTGGGAGAATTCTCCTGCTCAAGCGCTGAGCGCAGGAGAATTCTCCCACGCTGGGATGGCATTGAGATGACACGCTGGATCGCAGCTGAGCGCTGCCATACAGCATGCCATCCTTCATAGACACTGCAGAGCGCAGGCATGCTTGCGCTCTGCAGTGTCTCTGAAGGATGACAAGCTGGATGGCAGCGCTCAGCTGCGATCCAGCCTGTCATCTCAATTCCATCCCAGCGTGGAAGAATTCTCATGCGCTCACCGCATGCACAGGAGAATTCTCCCACGCTGTCAGTGACGTGCATGAGGTGAGCTGAGTTCATTGGACATGAACTCGGCTCATCTGGATGCCGTCATAGCGAGACACTGAGGAGCTTCACTGAGAAGCTTCTCAGTGTCTGCGGCATGGCAAGTGGATGGCAGCGTTCTGCTGCGGTCCAGCCTGTCATCTCAATGTAGCAGAGCTGATGCTGTCCTGGGAACCATGGAAAGGTAAGGATGAGGTTGGTTTATTATTTTATTTTTATTGCAGGAGATCGATTGGCTTCAGCTGGAATGGGCGTGACGGTAAGTAGAGTTTAATTTAGAACATTAAAGAATTGTGTGTTTATTTCAATTAAAGGACTTTATTCTGGGTGTTTGTGTTTTTTTTTTAACTTTGACAATGGGGTCAGTAATGGGGGTGTCTTATAGACGCCTCTCCATTACTAACCTGGGCTTGATGTCAGCTGGCATTATAAGCTGACATCAACCCCAACCCTATTACCCCACTGCCACCGCTACAGGGCAGTGGGAAAAGCGAGGCTAAGTGCAAGAATTGGCGCATCCTATGAATGCGCCATTTCTGGGGCGGCTGACGGCTGGCGTTTCTAGCCTGGCAGGGGGCCAATATTCATGGCACCCTTCCTGGGCTATTAATATCAGCCCCCAGCTGTCTGCCTAGCCTTTGCTAGCTATTAAAATAGGGGGGACCCCACGTCATTTTTTTTTGGGTCCCCCATTTTAATAGCTAGTAAAGGCTAGGTATTCAGCTGGGGGCTGATATTAGTAGCCTGGGAAGCTCCGTGGCTATTACCCCCTTCCCAGGCTTCAAACATCAGCCCCAGCCGTCTGCTTAACCTCCGCTAGAGACTAAAATTACAGAGAACCCCACGCCAATTTTTTTTTTAATAAATCCTTTATTTTAACACTAAATGACAAGTACAGTAACCAACACTATCACTGTACTTATTATATATGTGACTGACATGTTTCTATCTAATCTATGTGTGATGCTCTATTCTTTCTGTTCTAAATTGTCGGGTACCGATGATGAATTGCCGGCCGGCTTTTTTAAAGAGACAGGTGCATGAAAACACTATTATTTTTTTTTAATAAATCCTTTAACAGAAACTGACAAGTACAGTAACCAACACTGTCACTGTACTTCTTATATATGTGACTGACATGTTTCTATCTATGTAATCTATGTGTGATGCTCTATTCTTTCTGTTCTAAATTGTCGGGTACCGGAGAATGCCGCTGATGACTTGCCGGCCGGCTTTTTTAAAGAGACGGGTGCATGAAAATCGGAGGGCACTAGTGTGTTCCAAGTGCCCTGCTATGTATTTCATGCACCCTCCTATATACCCTGCCTGCCTGTCTGCCTATATATTCTGCCTGACTGACGTTTAATTGAGCACTGTTCCCATCGATTTGGGCAATTTTTGACCTTCTGCAGACCGCCGGGAGGGACCGCCAGAAAAATACTCGAGTTTCCCATAGACTTACATTGAGCTCGTTGCTCAGGTCGAGCACCCGAGTATTCCAATGTGCTCGACGCGAGCTTCGAGCACCCGAGCATTTTAGTGCTCGCTCATCACTAGTAGCGATTGATTGCAATTATTTATTCGAAAGGGTGTGCAACAAAATATTAAGTTGAGGGTGCCAACAATTTTGTCCAGCCCATTTTGGTGGCTTTGAATGAAATGGTGTGCAATTTTTCTTTTTATCCTCTGATTTTTTTGTGTTTTTCCAATACGCACAAAGAAAGTAAACATGTGTATACCAAAACATGTATAATTGCAATAATATTTTGGGAGACATACTCAATTTTCTGGAACAATTTCAAGGGTGCTAACACTTTTGGCCATGACTGTATATATTAAAAAGTGCTACAAAATCTTGTCCATAACCCTTTTGTTAAAATAAAGATGAAGTGGACAACGCTTTTAGCACCCAAGGGGATGAATGGATTTTCCTACAATTAATCTCCAGGTCACTCTCCAAAAGTAGTCTCTGTTATCCACAGCTGATGTGGATGGTCACATATCTCAGTTTAAATCACCATAAGGCAGAATGCCTACTGAAACATGGAGAGGTCAAGACTGGAACAGGATAATCAAGCAGAAGATCAGGGCAGGCTGCAAACAAAAGGCCTTGGAAAGTAACAAGCTGGATTTTACCAAGATTATCAAGTGAGGAACATCAAAATCTTATTGCTCAAGCAGTGAGTGATAAGGGAAGGGTCTTTTAAAACCCAACAATGGCTGGACATTGTCTGTGGATAAAGAACTTTTGTTCAAATTAGCACTTTAAGAAAGCAGGAGTCAGCACTAGCGGCACAAGCAGAGGTCCCAGCAGGAGTGACATGTTGGAAGCAAGGAGCCTTCCTGTGGGTAAGAACCAGGATTGGCCACGTAGTAATTGTGTGACACCCAGGAAATCAAGTATTCATGAAAAACAATAACAAATAACAAAACTGGGACCTGAGTGCAATAATCCAGAAAAGCTGATAATCCAGTGTTCCCTGGATTATTGGCACTTTACTACAGCACAATTTCTAATTCTTATATTTGAAAGGAAACTGGAAAAGACCATTATTAGTTTGCATTACTGGGTTACAATGTTACAACTGTTTTTCATTAAATAAGAAAACGGTAACATATTTGTAATAGAGTTACATGTTCAGGGACGGATTTGTACTAACTCGTTAAATTATATTACAATCTCCTGGGACGTATTAAATAGAAAGCACAAATCATAGATACATGTTAGACAATTCACTCTTGGCTTATTTGGAGCACACAATAGCCTTAAAAGAAAATGTTTTATGCATTTTCTTGTTTCACTGTCAGTTTATAATTTGCAGGAACAAACTTTTAAATGGATTCCCTTATCAATTTTCAGCAGCTGAATGCCATTACAGAAATGGTTTAAACCTGCTTTCCTGAAAAACCCCTGGGTACATAAAATCTCTAAGTTGGCAGTAAAAATGTCTACTTGCCACTATAAGGAATAATTAATCTCATTAATAAACGTACAAGCAAGCTGCTGCTATTGGATTTGTATACTATGTCAACTGCTAGACACAAACACTCTTCACTTTTTTTCTGATTACTTTTGAAGCAAAGAATATTCATACTTTTCTGTGCATTGAGCAGTAAACATAATTTGTCATAGCTTTTTTCCGTGTTAGGGCTACCGTCATTCATCTGTGTTTCATGGTCTGAGTACAGACCACAATGCATAGACCTCCTATGGGACTCCCAACCCGAATTCTGAAGTTTCATATATCACAGAATCCTAAAATGTTAGAGTTGGAGGGGACCTCCAGGGTCATCTGTCCAACCCCCTGCTCAGGCAGTATTCACTAAACCATCTCAGACAGGTGTCTGTCCAGCCTCTATTTGAAGTCTTCCACTGAAGGAGAACTCACCATTTCTCGTGGTATGCCTATGAGGCTGTTAAGCTTTGGTCAGGAGACCTGCTGCTTTTCAAGGCATTGCGATCCGAATTTGAATCCCAAAATATAGATATGTGAATCTGGTCTAAGGTTACCTTCACATCCAGCATTTCAGGAAAAATGCTACTTTTTGGAACATCTTTTTCCTATCAACACAACAAAATTAGAATTATCCTAAAACATCACTAATAACAGCCTTGTTAAAGCCAGCATCGTGTGACCTGATCTCTTCTAAATCCCACTGTTGGGTCTTCTAAGTTTATCCTCAGCATTCCCCTGAAGAGTCTTTTTAATGAAAGAAAGAAATGTGTCAGGAAAGTAGCAGGAATATTATAGGATCCCCTACTAACCGGTATATTTCAGCTACTGACCTTGTCAGGGTGGAATCTATAACACATAGAGTTTTTAGCTGTGGTAGGATCAATTAGAGATAGATACAGTTGTGTTCAAAAGTTTACATACCCCGGCAGAATTTTTGCTTTCTTGGCCTTGTTTCAGAGAATATGAATGTTAACAAAAAACTTTTTCTCCACTCATGGTTTTTGGTTGGGTGAAGCCATTTATTGTCAAACTACTGTGTTTTCTTGTTTTAAATCTTAATGACACCCAAAAACATCCAAATGACCCTGATCAAAAGTTCACATATTCCAGTTCGTATTGCCTACTCTAACATCAATGACAGCTTGAAGTCTTTTGTGGTAGTTGTGGATGAGGTTCTTTAATTTCTCTGATGGTAAAGCTGCCCATTCTTCTTGGCAAAAAGCCTCCAGTTCCTGTAAATTCCTGGGCTGTCTAACATGAACTGCGCGCTTTAGATTTTTTTTGTAATCATTGATATTCTCTGAAACAAGGCCAAGAAAGGAAAAATTCTGCCGGGGTATGTAAACAACTGTACCTTCCTGACCCTCGTCTTGTACAAAGCTCACTATAACTGTAAAGTCCAGTGAGGTAGAACATTTTTTTCATTGAGCGCCATTATATATGTGCACCTTCCTGAACGATTTAGTCGTAGAGCCTTGCCTCTAGACCATTTTACTGGACAAGTGGTAAAAGATACAATGAGTATGTGAAGTGCATTTTTTGTTGGTTCACTATTTGTTGCTTTTAACACATGCATGTTTAGATATTGTTTTTTTAATAAGATTAATTAAGTTATGTTTTAGTAAAATCCATTTTTTGCTAATTGATTTGTATATACATGGAGAATTCAATTGAGCTTTCTGCTACAACAGAGGGGTTATTGGCTCTTTTGTAAGAATTTTTTCCTACTGTTTGAAAAAAAGCTGCCGCTAAATGTTAGCTGTATGGAAATACAGAAATAATACACGCACTATAAATTGTGCATTTTCTTGTGGCATTGCTCATTCGCTTTACCATAAGAACTATTAATCTGTGGAATAATTCACCGCAGGAGCTGGTCACAGCGGGAACCATTGATGGTTTCAAAAAGGGCTTACATGTTTTTGTAGAATAAAATAACATAAATAGTTATGTTGTTTTCTGAAAGTAATAGTAGTGATAACGTTTCCAACATGAACCAGCCTATTTTTGAGATCTGGGGTTCCCCACCAATGACTGTTTTATATGCTACTTATGTCCAGGTCATGTGCTTGATGCAGACCCATAAGTCATTAGAATCAAAGTGTTGATGGCAGCACTGTTAGGAGCTGAATGACATGGCCAGGACTTATATTTAGTCATTAAAAATAAGCAATTAAGGTTCCAATTCAAAAATGCCAAGTAGAGATTGTGAAAACAATAAGCAAATTGGAATAATTGGGTAACTTCATAATGCAATGCATAATATTTTCCGTATTTGTTACAGATGTAATAACCCTGTGCAAAACCATCAAAATTGAATTTCCAGCCAAGTTTAAGTACAGCCTATAATAATTACTACTTGGAATTAAAGAAGTTGTCCACTACTTGGATAACTTCTTGTCATACCCAACACTTGGCCCCGATAAAATAAAAAGGCTTATACTCACCTCCTGTGCAGGCTCCGTTCCCGCGGTTTTGGCACTCGCTCTCCCCGGGGCTCCCATGCTGTTGTTGTGACCCCAGTGCCCAATCAGAGCTGGCATCACTGTCTCTGCCTCCTGTTGAATTGAGCATGAAGAGGAAGTCAGAGATCAGCTGCAGCACGGACTTCCTCTTCATGTTCGATTTGTCCAAAGGTGAGGACAGTGACACCAGCGCTGACTGAGCGCTGGGGTCACGTGTCACAACAAGCACTCGAGAGCCCCGAAACCGTGAGTACCGACACCGCTGGAACGGCGCCAGTACTGGAGGCGAGAATAAGCTTTTTTATTTTATTGGTGGCAAATATTTATTTCAAGAAGGGGTTGTCCAATTAGTGGACAACCGCTTTAAGCTTTAAAGAGGACCCATGGGTGTACCCACCGTGGGGCAGGGAGGGGAAGCTGCCCCCCCCCTAGAAGCAGGAACGCATGCCGCCATAGGCGGATTATACTGAGGGCAATTTGGGCTACCGCCCGGGGCTCTGGGCTGTCTATGGCCAGATTGCCCTCATTATATGTGCGGCGCCGCGGCACATACCGGCAGACAGTGGCAGGGGGCCCCCCGGGCCGCTCCCCCAGCAGCGGCGCAAGGCCGCTACTTCTTCTTCGGCAGGGCCAGCACTGCAGCTGTTAACTTCCCTGTGCTGGCCTGGCCGCGTCAAAGCTAGGAGACACGGCCCTGTGAGCGGCTGTGTCTACTAGTGTGAAGTAATGCAGTGTGCGCCCGGCCTGCACTGCTGCACCGGAGAGGAGCAGGAGGACTGGAGCCGGGGGGATGGTGAGTGTGTGTGTGAGTGTGAGTGAGTGTGTGTGTGTGAGTGATTGAGTGAGTGTGTGTGTGTGCAGGCAGATATCATTGTGTGATGTCTGTTTATATGTATTTTTGTGTTTCAAATGTGTTTATGCATGTATGTATATGTCTGTATATGTTTGTGTGTGCGTGACTGCGTGCGGCCTCCCACTGTCTCTGGGGGGGCGCCGTGTGGCCTCCTGCTGTGTATAGATGGCTACGTGCAGCCTCCTGCTGTGTATAGACGGGTACGTGCGGTCTCCTGCTGTGTATAGATGGCTACGTGCGGCCTCCTGCTGTGTATAGATGGTGCCGTGCAGCCTCCTGCTGTGTATAGATGGCGCCGTGCAGCCTCCTGCTATGTATAGATGGCTACGTGTGGCCTCCTGCTGTGTATAGATGGCTACGTGCGACCTCCTGCTGTGTATAAATGGCTCCGTGCGGCCCCCCGCTGTGTATAGATGGCTACGTGCGGCCCCTCGCTGTGTATAGATGGCTACGTGCGGCCTCCTGCTGTGTATAGATGGCTACGTGCGGCCTCCTGCTGTGTATAGATGGCTACGTGCGGCCTCCTGCTGTGTATTGATGGCTACGTGCGGCCTCCTGCTGTGCATAGATGGTATGTGCGGCCTCCCACTGTGTATAGATGGCGCCGTGCGGCCTCCTGATGTGTATTGATGAATACATGCAGCCTCCCGCTGTGTATAGATGGCTACGTGCGGCCTCCTGCTGTGTATAGATGGCTACGTGCGGCCTCCTGCTGTGTATAGATAGCTACGTGCGGCCTCCTGCTGTGTATAGATGGCTCCGTGTGGCCCCCTGCTGTGTATAGATGGCTACGTGCGGCCTCCCGCTGTGTATAGATGGCACCGTGCGGCCTCCTGCTGTGTATTGATGGCTACGTGCGGCCTCCTGCTGTGTATAGATGGTACGTGCGGCCTCCCGCTGTGTATAGATGGCGCCGTGCGGCCTCCTGCTGTGTATTGATGAATACATGCGGGCTCCTGCTGTGTATAGATGGCTACGTGCGGCTTCCTGCTGTGTATAGATGGCTACGTGCGGCCTCCTGCTGTGTATAGATGGCTACGTGCGGCTCCTGCTGTGTATAGATGGCTGCGTGTGGCCCCCCGCTGTGTATAGATGGCTACGTGCGGCCTCCCGCTGTGTATAGATGGCTACGTGCGGCCTCCCGCTGTGTATAGATGGCACCGTGCGGCCTCCTGCTGTGTATAGATGGCTACTTGTGACCTCCTGCTGTGTATAGATGGCACCGTGCGGCCTCCTGCTGTGTATTGATGGCTACGTGCGGCCTCCCGCTGTGTATAGATGACTACGTGTGGCCTCCTGCTGTGTATTGATGGCTACGTGCCGCCTCCCGCTGTTTATAGATGGCGCCATGCGGCCTCCCGCTGTGTATAGATGGCGCCGTGCAGCCTCCCGCTGTGTATAGATGGCTACGTGCGGCCTCCCGCTGTGTATAGATGGCGCCATGCAGCCTCCCGCTGTGTATAGATGGCGCCGTGTGGCCTCCCGCTGTTTATAGATGGCACCATGCGGCCTCCTGCTGTGTATAGGTGGCTACGTGCGCCCTCCTGCTGTGTATAGATGGCTACGTGTGCTCAATATTGAGTCATACAATTAATGTAAGGCTGTGTGCCCACGATGCAGAAATGCTTCCGATTTTTCATGAGCGTTTCTGCATCTTCCTGGCAAAAAAAACGCATGTGGATTGTACATGCGGATTGTACATGCGTTTTTCCTGCCAGGGACAAGTGGATGTGAAGCGTTCTTCACATGCATTTCTGGATGCGGGTTATCAAGCGCTTTCCAAGCGATTTTAGCATCACTTGGAAAGTGCTTGACAACTTGGTCACACTGTATAAATCCATGCAACTGGCATGGATTTATATAGTGTGACCGTAAAAGAATGGTAAAAAATAAAAAATAAATACTTACCTTCTGATGGCCTGCCGACATCAGCAGTCGCGTGACCCATCACATGACTAAATGACGTCACGGCAGGTCCTTTTCAGACCATCGTGAGCTGCCGGCAAGCCAGGACGCATCGGATAAAGACACCGGGGGCCATCAGAAGGTAAGTATAATATTTATTTTTTATTTTATTCTTTTTTTACAGGTACTATGGTACCCGGGTCCGGAGGAGAGTCTCCTCTTCTCCAAACCCGGTACCATCCGCACATTGAAACGCATGGAATCCGCATGTACAGATGCAGTGATATGTAATCCATGCGTTCCAATGCAAGTCAATGGTGCTGTGGATTTTTCCGCAATGATAATACGCAGCGGGAATTTCCGCAGCATGTGTACAGCACATGCGGATTATCATTGGGGAACATGGCAGACCTTCTACCAAGCGTTTCTTAAGCGTTTCTGCAGCGGAATTGCCGCTGTGGAAATGCTTAAAAAACGCATAGCGGGCACACGGCCTAAAAAAAATTATTATAATTAATATTGTGCCAAATTAATTTCACGTGAACTATCACATGATCTATCACAGGGGATCATGTGACATGTGATACATCAGGTGTGTGTGGGAGGGGGGATCGGGGCCCGCACCTTCTAAACTGCACGCCGCACACACACTTAGATCACTGGCGGTGGCGGCCAGCGAAAGTTCCCTCTGCGGCCGGCCGCAGGAGACTGCTCTGCTCTGCACCTGGCGGCCGGAACTGCGCAGTGTCACTGCATGGGGTCCGGCCGGGAATACCTTTAACACACGCTGAGTGACACAGCACGCCGCAATGCCGCATGTCATCTGATCAGGGTCCTGACTCCTGAGGCATGCTGACGTAGTACGCTGCCTGCCTCCCCTGTTTCCTGTCTCTGAGAATCCCGCCGGAGTGGAGCGCTTGTCCTGTTACTGTGGGCCAGCTGCCTGTGACTGTGGCAGCCAGCCAGTGTAAATTACACAATACACTCACTCACTGTGTAATTATTGAAATTTGGAAGGGCCTGGGGCCTGGGCCTTGGGAGTAGGAACCGGACCTGGAGAAAGGACAGGTGGTTAATGTTGGGCCAGCTGGGGGGACATTAATTATTATAGCAATAGCACAATTATATATAAATAAATAAAATTTAAATAAAATCCCGTACCCGAGTGTCAGCGCCATTATCCCGCACCCCGAGTGTCAGCGTCATTATCCCGCACACCGAGTGTTAGCGCCATTATCCCGTACCCCGAGTGTCAGCGCCATTATCCTGTACCCCCAGTGTTGGCGCCATTATCCTGCACCCCGAGTGTCGGCGTCTTTATCCTGTACCCCCACTGACGGCGCCATTATCCTGTACCCCCAGTGTCGGTGTCATCCTGTACCCCCAGTGTCGGTGTCATTATCCTGTACCCCGAGTGTCAGCGCCATTATCCTGTATCCCGAGTGTCAGCGCCATTATCCTGTACCCCGAGTGTCAGCGCCATTAATCCGTACCCCGAGTGTCAGCGCCATTAATCCATACCCCGAGTTTCAGCGCCATTAATCCGTACCCCGAGTGTTGGTGTCATTATCCTGTACCCCCAGTGTCGGTGTCATTATCCGGTACCCCGAGTGTCAGCGCCATTAATCCGTACCCTGAGTGTCAGCGCCATTATCCTGCACCCCGAGTGTGAGCACCATTAATCCGTACCCCGAGTGTCAGCGCCATTAATCCGTACCCTGAGTGTTGGTGTCATTATCCTGTACCCTCAATGTCGGTGTCATCCTGTACCCCCAGTGTCGGTGTCATTATCCTGTACCCCCAGTGTTGGTGTTATTAACCTGTACCCCCAGTGTCGGTGTCATCCTGTACCCCCAATGTCGGTGTCATTATCCTGTACCCCGAGTGTCAGTGTCATTATTCTAGGCTATATGTAATTACACTACAGGGAGGCCTCTATATGTGATTACCTGGATTGGTGCTCTAAATGTAATTCTCCTGCTCCATCTTATACTCACCCTCCGGGGTCTTATCTGTTTCCAGCGTTTCACCTTTTTCGTTTTAAAATTTTACAACCTGAACGACCATGGCTTGCCCCCCCCTAGTTTTGATCCTGGGTACGCTCATGAGAGGACCTGTAACTAAATTTTTCATGTTGAGTTGTACACACCATGTGACGCACCCCCTGGGCCGTGGGGGCACCCAGAGCCGGGCCTTGTAGACACTGGGGGTTGTAGTCACTGTGGCGGCGACCCGGTCCGTGACCCAGGGCGGTCAAACCAGCGTAGTCTAAGTGTATAGTCTGACTACGCCACCTGTGGAATGCGGTTATTAGGAACCGCCGCTGCGGGGCAGTCCGCTGAAGCTGGTGGTGTGCGCAGCAGGGTGATGTAACTCCCCACAGGAGGAGTGTAGCTTCAGGGCAGCATGAGTGGATGATGGTGGTGATAGTACCTGGATCAGTAATAACAACACAGTCTTTGCAGTGCGGTCTTTGGGTCTTTTACTGGTGGCAATTATGTAGGCCTCATCAGGAGTACTTGCTAAGGATGAGGGCCTGGTCAGTCCGGGAGCAATCCTAGAATTCCCCTGGCCAGGTGGAGTTGTAGGCCTGCCGTTCTGACTGTACTCTTTTGGCCATCCCGCTTATAGTCGTGTTGTAGCTCACGTCCCTGAGTGTGACGTGCTGTGCTCACCCGTATGGCTGGCGACTTGGATCCCGTGTATTCCTCGCTCCTTTCGTGTGGCTGAGCCTCCGGGCTTCTGTTGGGCCAGGAGACCTGCAATCCCCTGCCCTGCGGTATCTGCTGCTGGGCTTGAAGGGTCCCACAGCCTCGGACTCCGGTGTCCGGTTCTCTGTATGTACTCCGGCTAGGACGAGCTCTGCACAGCTCCAGTCCTCAGTTCCTTGCTCCTTAGTCCTCAACTCGACTACAGCCCTGTCTCAGACTCAAGTGACTAACCCCGCCTCCAGATGCAGTTATATAGGGCAGGATCCTCCCCTTTTCTGGTCTGGAGCAGGAGGTGTTGCATGTAGTGTGTTCACTGACCAGGAAACTCCTGTTTTGCTCCCAGACATGGTATTACTACCACAGTGGCAACCAGACCCCCTTGGGTGCCTCATTCCCCCCTAGTAAATTTCAGTACTCCGGGACTGAACATATTTTGCAAAAATATAACAGATAACAATACATTAACATATTTACAATCATTAGAGTCTCTATAGGTCAGGGTATCATCCGCAACCAGGTGTCCATTTCACCGAAGATGTAGTTTGAGGGACCCGTCCCAAACCCTCCACGGAGGCCCTGGGGTGGCTACAGGGCATTGATGATCTGGATGTTGGACCACGTCTTCAGCCACCTCCACGGGTTTTTGTTCTGTGGTCTGGCACAAAAGAGGGCACTTTAACAAGTGTAACTATTTACAGGCAAAGTTTTTGGTTATTCATTGTCCATAACCTAAAAAGTCTCTGAAACCTGTCGGGTAACTGGAAAAGCAGGTTAAATGCAGACATAAAACATTTCAACATTACAGTTATACATTACACTTAAATTCTCCAATGAGCAGGAATTTGACCTCTGGTGCTTCTGGTAGACCTGCGTAACACGCTGTCTGTCTGTGTTCCGCTCTGGTCCCCTTTCCCTACCCCTGGTGTAGTGGGCACTGTGTGACCTGCACTACTGGTATTTTGAGGTGTCACTGGTAGGTTGGGCAGTTTCCTACGGATCCTTTGGCTTACCGTGGGTATGACAGGCTCGCTACTAGCAGAGGGTAGATTCTCCTGGGCTGCTGATGAGGAATCTTCTGTCTCCAAGGCCAATGGTTCTTCCAACTCTACAGGGACTTCTACAGCTTCCTGAGGGGCTGGTTGGAGAAAAGTAAGGACCCGCACAACTATTGCATTATTTACTTGTGTCCATGACCGGAGAAATTCTCCGAGTACTGTGCTGACCATTTCTTCCACTTCCTCTGTGGGTTGAGGGATCTCTTGGCCTTCTTCAGCATGCTGTAGCTGCTCGGGACATTTCTTCAGGTGGTCCCTGGAAACTGTTGCCGTTGTCTCACCTCCGTCCTTACTTATGAGGCACACCTTGGTGTACGGCTCTTTTTCCCACTGGTTATCCAACTTGTGGAGTAGCCTCTTCCTCATTAGAACTTGCTCTCCAGGTGACAGGGGAACAGCAGGTGCATGTTGATTGTAAGCCCTCTCTTGCCTTTCTCTTGCTTGAGACAGACTTCTTTCAACACTCTCCTGTACCTTACGGTATTGCTGTTGCCGCTCAGTGTCCCAATCCGCATCTGGTGTGGCGTCCTCTGGCATCAGAACTCCCATATCCAGGTCGATGGTCAGCTTACCAGGTCTCGCTCGCATCAGGTACGCTGGTGTGCAGTTGGTGGAATTCACTGGGATATGATTGTAGAGGTCCACCAGGTCTGGCAACTTTTCTGGCCACAGACTGCGTTCCTCCAGGGGCAATGTCTTCAGTAGGTCTATCACCACCTGGTTCATCTTTTCACACATCCCGTTGGTCTGGGGGTGATAAGGCGTTGTCCTAATCTTCTTGCAGCCGTACAGGTTGCAGAACTCCTGGAATACCTCCGCTTCAAAGGCCGGACCTTGGTCAGTTAGCACACGTTCTGGGTAACCATGCGGGCGGCAGAAGTGCTGCTGGAAAGCTCTGGCCGCTGTCTGAGCCGTTTGGTCCTTGACTGGCACTACTACCAAGAACCGGGAGTAGTGGTCTACGATGGTGAGAGCGTAGACATAGCCTGACCTGCTTGGGGACAGCTTCACATGGTCCAGGGCTACCAGTTCGAGTGGCTGCTTAGTGAGGATGGGCTGCAGGGGAGCCCTCTGGCTGGCACGGTCTTTCCTTCTCAGGTTGCACGGTCCGCAGTCTCGGCACCACCTCTCAATTGCTCCTCTCATGCCAACCCAATAGAACCATTCCCGCAGCAGGACTTCCAGCTTTTTCCATCCTAAGTGTCCTGCTCCATCGTGGTACGCTTCCAAGACCATAGACGCGTCCCGCCTCGGGACTACCACCTGCCAGACCAGCTCGTGCGTCCGGGAGTTGACAGTTCTTCGATACAGCTTCCCTTCATAGATGAACAGCTTACTCTTCTCTTTCCACAGCTGTTAGCTGTTTGGTCTCCTCTGGAGCATCTGGGTCAGGGTATGAGTCGGCTCGTGTCAGCAACTCTTTGACTAGGTGGACGGCCGGGTCACTGTCTTGTGTTTCTGCCCATCCGTGGTGGGGCAAGGGATTGAACGTGACCTCTTTGGTGGTAGAGTACCTGTCTTTCACACAGTGGGAGCACTGAGTTATCCCATGACGGTGGAAAGCGGGGATTTCTATCTCTTCCAGTTCTTCCGGGTCTTCTCCCCCATCTGGCAAGTTAGGCATCCTGGATAGTGCATCTGCATTGGTATTCTTGCGCCCAGCCCGATACTTGATGGTGAATTCATAATTGGAAAGTCGGACCATCCATCTCTGCTCCAAGGCACCAAGTTTCGCAGTGTCCAGGTGTGTCAGCGGGTTGTTGTCTGTGAATACGGTGAACGTGGAAGAGGCGAGGTAATGCTTAAAGCGCTCTGTCACTGCCCATACCACTGCGAGGAACTCTAGCTTGAAGGAGCTGTAATTTTCAGGGTTCCTTTCTGTGGGCCGGAGCTTCCTGGTGGTATAAGTGATTACCCGCTCTCTGCCCTGCTGGATCTAGGACAGCACCGCTCCCAGTCCCACGTTGCTCGCGTCCGTATGGAGGATGAAGGGCTGCCCATAATCAGGGTAAGCCAGGATCTCGTCCCCTGTGAGGGCCATTTTCAGCTGGTGGAAGGACTCATCTTCCAGCTTGTCCCATCTGAATGGCGGCTTCTGGTTCTTGGCCTTCCTGGACTGGCCTATCAGGAGGTCCTGCATGGGTGCCAAAATCTTGGTGAAGCCTAGAATAAATCTTCGATAGTAGCCTACCAACCCTAGGAACTGCCGTACTTCCTTTACGGTGGAGGGTCTTGGCCAGTCCTTAATTACTGTGATTTTATCGGGGTCTGGAGCTACACCGTCAGCGCTCACCACGTGCCCCAGGTACTGTACCTTGGGCTTCAGCAGATGACATTTTGAGGGCTTCACCTTTAGACCAAAGCCAGCCAGGGCGTCAAACACTTCCGCCAGGTGCTTCAGATTGTCCTCATACGTCTGGGAGTATACAATGACGTCATCCAGGTACAGCAGGACCGTCTCGAAATTCTTATGTCCCAGACAGCACTCCATCAACCGCTGGAAGGTTCCTGGGGCGTTGCAGAGCCCGAATGGCATGCAGTTGAACTCGCCTCTGCTACAGGAACCTGCCAATACCCACTAGTATGATCCAAAGTAGAGAAATAATTAGCAGATTTTAACGCAGCTAGTGACTCCTCTATCCTGGGTAGCGGGTATGCATCTTTGTGTGTTATGCGGTTGATTTTCCTGTAGTCTACACACATTCTCATAGTGTCATCCTTTTTATTTACAAGAACTAATGGAGCTGCCCAGGGGCTACAACTGTCTCTTATTACCCCAGCCTCCTTAATTTTGTCGCAACATCCCTTTGGCATTTTGGTAGTGAGCAGGGGGTACAGGCCGATACCTTTCTTTAATGGGTGGATGGTCTCCCGTGGGGATATGGTGTTGAACCCCTTTTACCTGCCCGAAGTCAAGTGGATGTTTACTGAAGACCCTTTCGTATTCCTGTACCACCCGGTACACTCCTTGTTTTTGGTGTGGAGGGGTGGAATCAGTGCCCACATGCAGCTTCTGACACCAGTCCTCCATTTGTCCCTTGGAGCCGTTATCCTCCGCCTGTTGGGATGGAGGCAAGGGTTCCACTGTCTTTATAGAATTCTAGTTGACAGTGAACAGTTTGGCTAGGCTGGCATACCGGGGCAAATGGACTTCTCTCTCCCCAATGTTTAGGATGCGGACGGATACCCTCCCATGGTGGACATCAACCACCCCCCGGGCTGTCAAAATGGTGGGCCTACTGTCAGAGTAGACGGGCTCTACCAAGGCCTGGTAATCTCTACCCCTTAGACCAATAGCTGCCCGGCACCATATCATCATTTCACTTTTTGGGGGCATGGCGATTGGGAATGGGTCACTCATCCTAACACTACCAATTTCACCACCAGACAGTTCTACCTGCTGTCTTTTCATCAGGGCGCGGATCTCCCTCTGTAGAACCCGCTGCTGGCTGGAACTGGCGGTTTCCGCAACCTGCTGCAATAAGACAATTATCTCTGCAAGACAATTTTCAATGACATTAGTGCCTAAAGTTATCATAGGATGACTTTCTCGGCGATCAATGTCGACAATAATCAGTCCTTGTGCTGGCAGTTCGACTTTGCCAACCTTTATGGTCACTTCTTTGAACCCCACCTGAGGCACGGGTTGACCATTACTGGCATAAATTCTCAAATGTTCGTCTGGATGGCGGGTGATGTCAGAGTCAGTCCAGTACCATTTGAAAGAATGTAGGGGATGGTGGTCACCTGGGATCCAGTGTCCAGCAACGCGCTCATTGGAAAGCCGTCCAGCACGACAGGTAGGACCGGTCGTCCTCCCACATATTTGTCTCGCCAGCTTGATGGGCCTGGTGGTCTTATGCCTGGGGGTTGGCCCTCTGCCCCAGGTTTTGCTCGTTTAAATGACAGTACCTTGCATAATGTCCTGGCTGGTTGCAGCGGCGGCAGATGGGTTGTCCGTCCTGGCTGTAGCGGTCGCTGTTCCTCCTTCTGGATGGTGTAATCCTCTTCTGTCGGTGCCACGGGACGTCCTCCGGACTGGAAGCCAGCTGGATCTTTCCTTTGGGAGACACCTGCAAGGACTGTACAGTTTTGGTTAGCGCAGCTACACTTTTGGTTAACTCTTGGACCTGATGGTGCAGGTCTGTAGATGGGGCATTGTCCAGAGTCTGCGCATCAGCTCCTACAGGCTCCGGGGAAAAGGGTGCCACCTCCTGGTGGTAGGTGATAGCTGGGCGCCGGTGAGCTGTAGCGCCACCTGGTGCTGGTTCCTGTAGCACCCGGATGGCCCTGTCCTTAAACTGAGCAAAGTTCAAGTCAGGGTTTTGCAGGGCCATTATGCGCAGCTGTGTTCAGTGGGCGCTGGACAGTAAACCCTCAATAAATTGTTTGGTTAACAGTCTGTTTTCATCTCGCACACTGTCAGGGTCTACCTGTTTGATAGCCCTCAGCGCCTCCTGCAGGTTTAAAGCATAGTCCCGTACACTGTCCTGTGCCCGTTGTTTGCACCCATAGAACTTCATTTTTATCTCTGCGGTGGTGCGGGTGTCAAAAGTGTCCTTTAGGCGGGCCAGTATCTGCTTTACAGTCCCTTTTTCTCTGGCTGACCAGGATTTTACCTCTCTCTGGGCTGCACCAATCAACTGGCCTATAAGGATGTTCACTTTCTGCTCCTCGGACAGGGGAAATACCTTAAACAGGCTGCTTAGTCTCTCTTTGAAGTCACTCAGGGTGTGCGACTCTCCTGAGAACTGGGGTAGCCACGCCACTCCCGGGATATAGGGCATTGTGAATGGCATCACCGCGGCAGCGGCCGCACTGGCGGTGGAAGTTCCCTCCATATCCGGCGTCTTCCACCCCCCTAGTGAACCGTGGCCTACTTTCCTTCTCTTTTCCTCCATAGGCCGCAGTTCCGCAGGCGATGGTCTCCTTGTAGGACCTCGCGTCGCACGCGTCTGACGTCAGCGCTCACTGGGGCTCCTTCCAGGACCTGGCGTTGTGTCAGCGCGCGGGGCGGGGCTTTAGACTTCGCGCGTTTCCAGTGGTTCCGCCCCTCTTCTTCCCGCGCGGCAATGCGGAAATGGCGGACGATGGCGGGAAAACGGCAGCAGATGGCGGGAAAACTTCACCACGGTATGCGACACAGTCTGTGAAAGCGCGCAGTACCCCGTGGTAGCGGGCACGTAATCCTGCCGACTACGCCAAAGTTGACGCGCCCCCTGGACCGTGGGGGCACCCGGAGCCGGGCCTTGTAGACACTGGGGGTTGTAGTCACCGTGGCGGCGACCCAGTCCGTGACCCAGGGCGGTCAAGCTAGGGTAGTCTAAGTGTATAGTCCGACTACGCCACCTGTGGAATGCGGTTATTAGGAACCGCCGCTGCGGGGCAGTCCGCTGAAGCTGGAAGTGTGCGCAGCAGGGTGATGTAACTCCCCACAGGTGGAGTGTAGCTTCAGGGCAGCATGAGTGGATGATGGTGGTGATAGTACCTGGATCAGTAATAACAACACAGAGTCTTTGCAGTGCGGTCCTGGGGTCTTTTACTGGTGGCAATTATATAGGCCTCAACGGGAGTACTTGCTAGGAATGAGGGCCTGGTCAGTCCGGGAGCAATCCTAGAATTCCCCTGGCCAGGTGGAGTTATAGACCTGCCGTTCTGACTGTACTCTTTTGGCTATCCCGCTTATAGTCGTGTTGTAGCCCACGTCCCTGAGTGTGACGTGCTGTGCTCACCCGTATGGCTGGCGCCTTGGATCCCGTGTATTCCTCGCTCCTCTGTGGCGGTACTGGTCCTTTCGTGTGGCTGAGCCTCTGAGCTTCTGTTGGGCCAGGAGACCTGCAATCCCCTGCCCTGCGGTATCTGCTGCTGGGCTTGAAGGGTCCCACAGCCTCGGACTCCGGTGTCCGGTTCTCTGTATGTACTCCGGCTAGGACGAGCTCTGCACAGCTCCAGTCCTCAGTTCCTTGCTCCTTAGTCCTCAACTCGACTACAGCCCTGTCTCAGACTCAAGTGACTAACCCCGCCTCCAGATGCAGTTATATAGGGCAGGATCCTCCCCTTTTCTGGTCTGGAGCAGGAGGTGTTGCATGTAGTGTGTTCCCTGACCAGGAAACTCCTGTTTTGCTCCCAGACATGGTATTACTACCACTGTGGCAACGAGACCCCCTGGGGTGCCACACATGTAATAGGTGCTGCAGAGCAGAATACAACTTTTTTCATTATTTTGCCTCTTTATTGCAGAGATATTTTTTTTAACTCCAAGTGGGCATTACTAGAGTTTTTTGGAGGCATGTACTTATTCCACTTTCTGATGCTGACTAATCATAAGTAGGCAGCAGAACACTGGTGAAAGATGAACACACACATACAATAAATTAGATTAGACTCAGTGTGAGACATGTATTGACGGCAGAGTGATGACTTGTGCTGAAGCACAGCAGACCTGAATGTGATTAACAGTTTTCACCTGCAGCAGTCAGTGTGAGTGTGAGTGGAGGAGCAGTACTGCAGAAGTTGAGTTTCATTACAAACACCTCTATAAGCTCATCTCTCAAATTGAAATGAGCTTTATTCACAGGACCAAATACACATTAGCATTCCCAAAACAAGTATAGTGCCACCAACTCTGCTGTACTCCCCCCTCCCCCACACTGACTGCTGGAGATGAAAGATGAAAGCCGTTAATCACACTGAGGTCTGCTGTGCTCCAGCACATAAGAGCAGACTGTGTCATTAGGTATCAAACTGAGCCTGTTCTAAGTTATTGTGAGGGAATGTTCTTCTTTCATCAGTGTGTTGCTGCCTGCTTATGATTGGTCAGAGACAGAAAAGGAAGAAGTACACTCCCACAGTGAAATCTCTCTGGTAATGCCCATTAAAAAAATGACTGTTTAGGTGCCAAATACTTTGATTGATAATATCACAGCAACGGAGAAATGAAATAAAAAATAACAAAAAAACAAACATAAAAACGAAAACAACAAAATGTTTTATTCTACACTATTACTTTGTATGTCCAGTTCAACATGAAAAATTTGGTGAACGGTCATCTTTAACAAGATCAGGATTGAGAGAAGATTAAGTCATAGACACTCACACAAACCAAAACCTGATGAGGATACGGCTCACTCTCCCTTTACATGACTATTATGTATTTCAGTAATAGTAGTTATAAAGTTAACATATAAAGCAGCTGATTTTGGGGATCATATGGTCCCCATAAACCACTGTTTTATCTACTATTAACATTGTGATAAAATGGATTTTACAGTTAGGTCCATATATATTTGGACAGAGACAACATTTTTCTAATTTTGGTTCTAGACATTACCACAATGAATGTTAAACAAAACAATTCAGATGCAGTTGAAGTTCAGACTTTCAGCTTTCATTTGAGGGTATCCACATTAAAATTAGATGAAGGGTTTAGGAGTTTCAGCTCCTTAACATGTATTTCTAATTGATACCAGTAAATCTGTCTTGTCTATAATACATGAAGATATTTAGGGCTGATTCATCATTTCCATTTTAAGTCACTCTAATATTTTTTTTATTGTATTGGTTGACATTTTTGCTCCAATTTCTTGAAAACAGCACAAGTGGTTATTGAACTTTGCAGAATATAAAAAATGTTTTTTATTTTTGTCTTTACCCTTTTTACTGATTTTTTTTTAGTGCAAAAAGCCACATATTCTGCTACAATGTTGCAAAACTTGCACAACAATATTGTGACACCCCAGGGGTCTGGTTGCCACAGTAATAGAGATATTATGTCTGAGAGCAAGTGGGAGGTTTCTCTGGTCAGGAGCCCTAAGCATGCAACACTTCCCACCCAGACCTGGGAGGGGAGGAATCTGCCCTTATAAACTGGGTCTGGGGCGGGATTAGAGAGTGAAGACAGAGACAGAGCCTGCAGAACAAGCAGAGCAGTCAGAGCCTGGAGTGAAGTTCCAGACACAGGGAAAGGAAGAACTAGGAGCTCTGTAGGAACAGTAGCTGAATACCAGGGGCTGGAGCTGAGCAGAGTTCACCCTGGTTGAAGACACTAATACCGGACACGGAGTCCGAGGCTGTGGGGACATCCAGGTCCAGCAGCAGAATCCAACCGGCAGGGGATTCCATGTCCTCTGGCCTTAGAAACCCGAAGGCACGGTCACAAGCAAGGGACCAGCACCGCCATCGTGAAGCGAAGGCTGACGGAAGGCCCCAAGTCACCGGCCATACGGGTGAGCACCACACGGTATACTCAGGGACGTGGGCTACTTCTACCCGCATAGAGCAAGGCAGCCAGGAAAGAGTGCAGATAGTTGGGGAGGCCTACAACTCCACCTGGCCAGGGGAGATCCTACTTGCTCACAGACTGACCAGGCCCCTACTGCTAACCAGTACTCCTGGGAGGGGAGGGTCTGCTTTATACCATCAGTAAAGACCCTGAACTGCACCACACGTCTCTGTGATTCCTTGCCGCACCAGCACCATTACTACTGTGATGCTCACACCATCACTCCCATCATCCATATTAGCTGCCCTGAGGCAATACTTCTCCCGTGGGAAGTTATCCCATACTCGGCTGCGCAAACAACATCAGCCTCAGCGGTCTGCAGCGCAGCGGCGGTCCCCACTGACCGCAATCCACGGGTGGCGTAGTCGGACATTGTTCTTACTTAAGGCCGCCACTGGTTTGACCGCCCTGGGCACGGACCGGGTCACCGCCACGGAGACTACAACCCCCAGCATTCTACAACAGGCCCGGTTCCGGGTTCCCCTGCACAACACAGGCCCAGGGGGCGCGTCAATATCATACATAAAATTATTGCTGAGTGGACTGGAGTACTCTTGCGTAAAAATGTTATGACTTTTCAAACATCTAGAAACCTCAAACCGCAGCAAAAATGTTGAATATTAAAAAAAACACAGGCTAGCACATATAAAATAGACTTAAAAAAGCACAAATTAAAAGAAGAATGAAAAACACCAAAAACTAAACAAAAAAGGCAAAAAATTTAATGAATTGGACAGTATTCTTCTCGATTTCCATCAAGGTAGATAGTTTTGGTTGTTGTTGTGGTCACTTTAGAAGATAAAAACCTGCCCTGCTTATGTCCATCTTAGGCAGTACAGAACATGAGAAATCCAATACATGCTGTAACTCCCCCTACAGGTGACTGCAAACAGCAAAAATGCTGTCAATTTACAGCAGTATTTTTTTTCTTTTTCTGGGTGGACCCCATTCCTGCACCAGTGTGTAACTGCTACACCCTCGTCAAACTGCTATGACTGTCATGATTTTGCCATGACAGGTACTGGGGATGTATGATACATTATTATTACATTAAAGGGAATCTGTCACCACATTTGAGCTATCTAACCTAATAATATGGGCATACAGGTTACAGAATGCTGAAAAAAGTAGTCCTCCCGGTATGCCTCATATCAGATACCTTGTCGTTGAGAAATCATCTTTTATCACTTTATGTAAATGACCTCTTGCAGGCTCTGGGACGGACGTAGCCCGGAAGATAACTCGGCCTCCACCCTTCAATATCCTATGAATCACCTGCCACAGCGTCACTCTGTCCCTATAATGTTGGGTCCTCAACCGGAAATCTTGCGCCTGCGCATTCTAAGTACTGGTGAGTCACTGGCACTTCTGTAGTGCAATGTTTTTGCGTGGCGGAAAACTCTGGGAGCCAAAGTACCAATGACTCACCGGTACCAGCGCAGTAGGAAGCCTATGCCTATAGATGGGTGGAACACTGAAGAGGAACGCCAGGAGATGGAATGTGCAGGTGTGAGATTTACGGACAAGCACCCGACATCACAGGAACAGGGTGAAGCTCTGGGCGGTGATTTATCGGATAATTAAGCGCGGAGACAGAGTTATCTGCCGGGCAGCATCCTCCCTATAACCTGGAAGAGGTCATCTACAAAATCGGATACAAGTGGATTCCTCAACAATAAGTCAGGACTTTTTTCAGCAGTCTATAACCTGTGTGTCCATATTAATAGATTAGATAGGTCAAATGTGGTGACAGATTCCCTTTAAAGAGCACCAATGCCCTTCTTCAGTCTCGGCATTGGCATAACACAATGTAAGTGGGAAAAATGAACAAGACATTCACTTTTGTTCTGTACGTATTGTAGTGCCTTATTTTTCATATGCGCAGCGCACAAATAAGACATTATGATGCGTCAAAATGTAAAAATAAATAATAATAATAATAATAATGGGCAGTGTGAGATGGCACTGTGAGGCTTGCTACATCCATATATCAATAAACCACTGCGGGTCATGACCGAAAACAAGTGCACATTACTATTCAGTGGTGCTTCTAACAAGGACAGGATTGTGACATCTCCTCATTGATTTTCATGAAAAGGAAAAATGTTGTCACATTTAAAAAAGATGAAAAGTGTATCTGTGTGCCAGCATGGGGAATCTCATCAATCAAAAGGGCTGGAACGGTATGTTAAGGAGAGATTTGGAAACTAACATGGGACATCTATTTCGGTTGAGGTGAGCTTTAAAAAAAGGATTGGATTATGAGACTGACTTTAGATCAGTGTGTGACCATTAAGCTTGTAACAAAATCCTCAAATTAAATACGGAGTTGCTCTACAATCTTTTCTCTATAGCAAAATTTGGACCCTCGCACTCCATCCACCACACAAGCATATTGCTCATGTGTGTGGGCCCCAATAGCAATGAATCTGTGTGCCGCGGCCATAAATAAATAATACAAATATAATATATCAATCTGAAAAAAAAAATCAATAAAATAATTATCAAAGTAATACTTCTAAAAATTACAGTCACATAGGTACCAAATGTTCTAACAAATATTATCCCAATACAATCACTAGACAAATTCAACTACACCAAGACCAATATGCCAATAATGCCACATACAAGAAATAATATCGCCACACCATAACCACATATTACCAGAATGCAGTGTCTGAATATAGCCACCTTCTTGTTACTGAACAAATTCCACTATACCAAGAGAAATATACCACATACAAGTGACAAATAATACCAGAACACCATGACCATGTATAATCACCAAATAATGTCCAACTAATGCTACCATACTGATTGTTAATAATACTAATATTACCTCCATGTAATAACTGTCTGGTGGAAGGTATCAGTATATACACTACAGATAACTCCAGATACTCACCAGTGACATCCCCAATTAATGTAATGCTTTTTTTCTTTCTAATGCGCAGACCCCTATGACTTCTAGCCATGATTTGTCTATGCAAAATGTAACACACAGACAAAACCAGGGGAGGAGTCCTGAGGAGATAATTTGCATATTCCCACTGCATTTTGGGGTAAGTGAAGAGTCTCCGCGAGCTCAAAGAACACTGGATTTTAGCTGTTGGAGCTGAAAAGAGGACATCGGTAAACCAGGGGAGGAGTCCTGAGGAGATAATTTGCATATTCCCACTGCATTTTGGGGTAAGTGAAGAGTCTCCGCGAGCTCAAAGAACACTGGATTTTGGCTGTTGGAGCTGAAAAGAGGACATCGGTAAACCAGGGGAGGAGTCCTGAGGAGATAATTTGCATATTCCCACTGCATTTTGGGGTAAGTGAAGAGTCTCCGCGAGCTCAAAGAACACTGGATTTTGGCTGTTGGAGCTGAAAAGAGGACATCGGTAAACCGCGCGCCTGCCGGCGCGCTCATTTTGAAGCGTTTTTCACTGTTTTCAGAACATTAACAGTAAGAACATGGAAGAGTCCAGGAGCCATTTGGTGAGCTGCATATCCTGCTACATGTTCACAGACTTACCAGTAGAAAGGCCAAATTTCACATGCCAGAAATGCAAGCTTGTGTCCCTGTTGGAGGAAAAGTTGCGAAATCTAGAAGAGAGGTTAACTACCTTGAAAATCATTAAGGAAGGTGAAGAGTTCTTAGACAGAGCAGAATTATCTCTTCATGATTCAGAAAGAGAAGAAATTCGAACTGCACCTGAGGAAACAGAGGAATGGAAGCATGTGACCCACAGAAGCTGGAGGATCGAGAGGCAGTCAGCACCCATACTGCTCAGGAACCAGTACTAGGCTCTCACGCAGGAGAACCATGAAGAAATACAGCAAGATAAGACTTTGCCAGCAATGAATAACCTTGTAAGCCCTCAGAATCCTCCTGGATGGAGAAAGAAGAATGTTGTGAAGAAAAAACGGAGAGTGGTGGTCATGGGGGATTCCCTGTTAAGAGGAACAGAGGCCGCTATCTGCAGACCAGACATAACCTCAAGGATTTCAAGACTCTTCACACCTACAGATCACTACCCATTCCTGCTAATACATGTGGGGACAAATGACACCGCAAGAAAGGACCTGGAAACCATCTGCAGTGACTTTGAAGACTTAGGCAAGAAAGTGAAAGAATTGGGAGCGCAGGTGGTCTTCTCATCCATCCTCCCAGTGGATGACCATGGAACAATGAGGTGGAATAAGATTCTACAGGTGAACAACTGGCTACGTCAATGGTGCCGTCAACAAGGATTTGGATTTCTGGATCACGGAATGAATTACCTATACGATGGACTACTTGCTAGAGATGGGGTGCACCTTAAGAAGACTGGAAAACATGTATTTGGAAGTCGCCTTGCTACACTCATCAGGAGAGCTTTAAACTAGAACAATGTGGGAAGGTAAGCAAAAGGCCAGAAAAAGCCATACAGCTGACAAATACTATTGAGATCTCTGCTACTGGAAGTGGAAAGAAAGAACAAAGACAAAAAAATCTAAATAAAAATATGGGAGAAAGAGAAACCAATCACAAACTAAAATGTTTTTATACAAATGCACAAAGCATGGGCAACAAACAAGGAGAATTGGAACTACTAATGCAGGAAAAGAAATATGATGTCATTGGAATCACTGAAACTTGGTGGGACGATACACATGATTGGAATAAAAGGCTAAAAGGATACAACTTATTTGCAAGAAACAGACTTGATAAACGAGGAGGAGGTGTCGCATTGTATGTTAGAAAAGCGTATATCTGCACAGAGATTGAAGCTTCAGAGACTGGGAGTTCTGTGGAAACTGTTTGGGTAAGAATACAAGGAGAGAACAACGGAAAGGACACCATTGTAGGCATTTACTACAGGCCACCTGGGCAAGCTGAAGATATGGATGAACTCTTTATGTATCAAATGACCAAGTTCTCCAAAAAATATGACGTAGTGGTCATGGGAGATTTCAACTATCCAGACATTTGTTGGGAATCTCTCTCAAGTAAAACTAACAGGTCAAGCAAATTCTTATCCTCTCTTGCTGACAACTTTATCTTCCAAAAGGTAGGGGAGAAAACAAGGGGATCTGCTACTTTGGATCTAATCCTTATAAACAGGGAGGAAATGGTTGAGGAGGTAAAGGTGGCTGGGACCCTAGGAGGCAGCGATCATGCTATTATAGAATTTTGGATAACTAGAGGAGGAAGACATGTGAAGACTCAAACTTCAAGGTTAGATTTTAGAAAGGCAGATTTTAAGAGACTCAGAAAGAGAATAGGAGGGATCCAATGGCTGGATGTCCTTAAGGACAAAAATGTCCAGGAAGGATGGGAAATTTTTAAAAATGAGATTCTCAAAGCACAATCGTTAACAATCCCGAAAAGTAGGAAGAATGGGAAGCATTTAAGGAAACCAGGATGGATGAACACAGAACTTAAACACATGCTAAAAAGAAAGAAAGAAATGTTTATTAAATGGAAAGAGGGAGGCATATCTAAAGAAGATTATAATGCAGTCTGCAGATCCTGCAGGGCACGTATCAGGTTAGCTAAAGCTGACAATGAATTAAGGCTTGCAAGAGATGTCAAAAGCAATAAAAAAGGATTTTGGGGGTATGTCAAAAGTAAAAGAAAAGTCAAAGATGCTATAGGATTTTTACAGGATGAAAATGGAGAAATGGTAAGAGAGGATGTTGAGAAGGCCGAACTTTTTAATTCCTATTTTGCATCTGTTTTCTCTCAGAAAGAAAATGTAACATCAACTGATCTTCACTGTCCTTTTAAAGGAATAGAAGAATCCAAGTTATCTGTAAACAGAAAGATTGTGAGGGAATATTTAGCTAACCTAAATGAGTTCAAGTCTCCAGGTCCAGATGAATTACACCCCAGAGTACTGAAGGAGATCGTAGAAGAAATTTTAGAACCACTCTCCATAATCTTTGAAAATTCTTGGAGAAAAGGAGAAGTCCCAGAAGACTGGAGAAGAGCAAATGTTGTTCCTATCTTCAAAAAGGGGAAGAAGGTGGACCCAGGGAACTATAGGCCGGTGAGTCTGACTTCTATACCAGGAAAGATCTTTGAACAAATTATTAAACAACATGTATGTACGTACATGGATAAGAATGAAGTGATTAACCAGAGTCAGCATGGGTTTGTAACTAACAAGTCATGTCAGACTAACTTAATTTCCTTCTATGACAGAATCACTGACTGGGTGTATCAGGGAAATGCTGTAGATATAGTATATCTTGACTTCAGCAAAGCATTTGACAAAGTATCTCACACCATCCTTATTGAAAAAATGACCAAGTATGCAATGGACCAGGCAACTGTTAGGTGGATTCATAACTGGCTTAGTGATCGGACTCAAAGGGTGGTTGTAAATGGCTTCACATCCAGCTGGATGAATGTCTCAAGTGGGGTACCACAGGGCTCTGTCCTGGGACCTGTATTGTTCAACATCTTCATCAATGATTTAGATGAAGGAATTGAGGGTAAACTGATTAAATTTGCTGATGACACAAAGCTAGGAGGGATAGCTAATACTAGAGAAGAGAGAGAGAGGATTCAAATAAACTGGAGCAGTGGGCTGCAACCAACAGAATGGTTTTTAACAGGGAAAAATGCAAAGTACTACATCTGGGCAATAAAAATGAAAAAAGCATATACAGAATGGGAGGAATAGAGCTAAGCAACAGTACATGTGAAAAAGACCTAGGTATACTAATAGATCATAGACTGAACATGAGTCAACAGTGTGATGCAGCAGCAAAAAAGGCAAATACAATTCTGGGATGTATTAACAGAAGCATACAGTCTAGATCACGTGAAGTCATTATCGGTCTTTACTCCTCTTTGGTCAGACCTCATCTGGAATACTGTGTACAGTTTTGGGCACCACATTTTAAAAAAGACATAGACAAACTGGAACAAGTTCAGAGAAGAGCGACCAGAATGGTGACTGGTCTGCAAACCATGTCCTATGAGGAACGGTTGCAGGATTTGGGAATGTTTAGCTTGCGAAAAAGAAGACTGAGAGGAGACTTAATAGCTGTCTACAAATATGTCAAGGGCTGTCACATTGTAGAAGGATCATCTTTATTCTCATTTGCACAAGGAAAGACTAGAAGCAATGGGATGAAACTAAATGGGAGGAGACATAGATTAGATATTAGAAAAAACTTTTTGACAGTTAGGGTGATTAATGAATGGAACAGGCTGCCACGAGAGGTGGTGAGTTCCCCTTCAACGGACGTCTTCAAACAGAGGCTGGACAGACATCTGTCTGAGATCATTTAGTGAATCCTGCTTTGAGCAGGGGGTTGGACCAGATGACCCAGGAGGTCCCTTCCAACTCTACCATTCTATGATTCTATGATCTATGGCTGATTGCTTCTAGATCACTCTTTCCACTTTTCCCACACTTCTAAAGTATCAGTACCTCCCTTTTATGTCACAGGAACATTATCCCTCAAAATAAAATATATTACAGTTGTGACTTTACTCTATGTGTCCCCCACACAGTAGTAATGCTTATGCCCTGTTTGTGACCGCAAAACAGTAGAATTGCCCTACTGTGGCACCCATACAGTAGTATTAAAAACCTAGTATGCACCCACACAGGTGTAACATCCCTCTTTATGGCCCGACATAGTAGATATATTTCCCTTTGTGGCCCAATACACCAATAATGTCCCCCTATGTGGCCCCATAGAGTAATAATATCACCCTATTGGGCCCCCATATCCTCCATATTGTAATAATGTCCCTCTATGTGGCCCCCATATAGTAATAATGTTCCCTATGTGGCCCCCATATAGTAATAATGTTCCCGTATGTGGCCCCCATATTAATAATGTCCCTTTATGTGACCCCCCATATAGTAATAATGTCGTTCTATGTGGCCCCTATATAGTAATAATGTTCCCTATGTGACCCATATAGTAATAATGTCCCCCTATGTTGTCCCCATATAGTAATAATGTCCCTCTATCTGCTTCCATATAATAGTGTCCCTCTATGTGGCCCCGTATAGTAATAATGCTCCCTATGTGGCCCCCATATAGTAATAATGTCCCTCTATCCGCCTCCAAATAATAATAATGTCCCTCTATGTGGCCCCCGTATAGTAATAATGTTCCCTATGTGGCCCCCATATAGTAATAATGTCCCCCTATGTGGCCCCCATATAGTTATAATGTCCCTCTATCTGCCTCCATATAATAATAATGTCCCTCTATGTGGCCCCCGTATAGTAATAATGTTTCCTATGTGACCCCCATATAGTAATTATGTCCCTCTAGCTGCCTCCATATAATAATAATGTCCCTCCATCTGCCTCCATATAATAATAATGTCCCTCTATGTGGCCCTCGTATAGTAATAATGTTCCCTATGTGGCCCCCATATAGTTATTATGTCCCTCTATCTGCCTCCATATAATAATAATGTCCCTCCATCTGCCTCCATATAATAATAATGTCCCTCTATGTGGCCCTCGTATAGTAATAATGTTCCCTATGTGGCCCCCATATAGTAATAAAGTCCCTCTAGCTGCCTCCATATAATAATAATGTCCCTCTATCTGCCTCCATATAATAATAATGTCCCTCTATGTGGCCCCCATATAGTAATAATGTTCCCTATGTGGCCCCCATATAGTTATAATGTCCCTCTATCTGCCTCCATATAATAATAATGTCCCTCTATGTGGCCCCCATATAGTAATAATGTTCCCTATGTGGCCCCATATAGTAGTAATATTCACCACTTCTTGTCTCCATATACTAATGTTTCTTAATTGCACTCCCCATATAGTCAATAGTCCCTCTATTTGGCCCCCATAAATTAATATTACCCCCCATGTGGCCCCCATTGTGTTGCCATGGTCTGTCCACCAATCAAACTTTTCACCTATTCTTCTTTCTCCCTGCTGGCTCCTCGCCTTGAACTTACTCAGGTCTGCTATGTGCCCACAGCTGCGGATCCCGTCATAGGCCCCACCTGACATCATTACGCTGGGATGCTCTTCTGCTGTGGGCCTGTGTTAGGCCTGTCGAATGGGGCAGGGAGCCAGTAGCACTTTGCTCTGCATCAATGTTGGCCCCACAGGGCCCTCACTCCCACACAGGCAGAGGGTGCAGCCACGATCGTTTTGTCCCTGACTCTGTTATACAAGCTCTTATAGTCAATTCTTCTCAATCCTTCTCAGAACTGTTTCCTAATTTCACTATGCATCGACTGCCATTTTCTTTCATCACTTTTTCTCTGGATAGAAGAAGTGGAGAACTCTCAATTCTTTGTACTTGGTCTCACTTTTCCTGACTCTATGTCATATGGAGCCTTATCAGGAAATCCCATTTTGAGTCGCTGGAATAATGCAGCCTCTTCACTTGCAGTAATTGTCAGACTGTGGGTTTTAGGGTGCTTTCAGATTGTTCTCTGGCACCTGTTCGGTGGCCCCAACAGGTCTTACGTCTGAGACCCCCGCAAAACGGGATCTGGACGTATATGCCGATGGGGCCATAGACGATAATGCTGCTGGCAGAGTACATCATTTTTGCACGTATACGCCTATTGGAGGTGGACACTCAGATGCAGTTTACTACATTTGGGTGTCCGTCTCCAGTAGGCGTATATGCTAGAAAATGATGCACGGCAGAGTGCATGGTGACTCTGCCAGCACCATTATAGTCTATGGCTCCATCGTATACGTTTATTCCCGTGTTGTGGTGGGGGGTTCAGGCATAAGCCACGACGGGGCCACTGAACCGATGCCGGAATGCAATGTGAAAACACCCTTACGCCCATAGCTCTTACAAGTACATGCTAAGGATCGGTCATCAGTGTGAAATCCGAAAAGCCCCTTTAATGAATGGCAGTAGTAACATATCATACTCAAGAAATGGGTCAAATCTACAAACAAAAAAATTGGAAAAATAGGCTTAAATGATAACATGAATTTAGTATTCATAAATGATATAACAGAACAAAAATGACACTCACTGTTCAGACCAGATGAAGTGCACATGGCTGCTGCCTGTTATGTGAACAAGCATGGCCTCCCTCCCACCCATGGCATGCGTTTTTCATAGTACAAAACAAAGCACCTTTGGTGGTACACCCTTGTGAGTGCTTGCCTATTCCTGTTATATTGTGTATTATTTGAATAACGCTACACTTCAGCTGAATACCACCAAAAGGGAAGCACAAGGTCCCACCATGCACACTACACGCAGTCACGTCTACAGAAAGGGTCTGCTTAGGTTAGTGTCAGCCCACAAATCCTTTATCATTACTATAATACATGTTTTTGTCTGTTTTTTTCTCATTGGGACTGCCTCTACTGCATTTAAGTTTCTAGTGTGTATTGGAGAGTCCTAAATCCTCAATAAAGGGACAGTCTTTCATAAATGGACTCCATTTTGTACAAGGACTGTGTTCTTAAAGAAATTGAAGTAGTCATAGAGACTGAACCAATCTTACTGTAGGAAACTGTCTTTAGTATGCAGTGGGTACGGAAAGTATTCAGACCCCTTTAAATTTTTCACTCTTTGTTTCATTGGTAAATTCTAAAAAGTTATTTTTTTTCTCATTAAAGTACACTGCATCCCATCTTGACTGAAAAAAAAACAGAAATGTAGAAAATTTTACAAATTTATTAAAAAAGAAAAACTGAAATATCACATGGTCATAAGTATTCAGACCCTTTGCTCAGACACTCATATTTAAGTCACATGCTGTCCATTTCCTTGTGATCCTCCTTGAAATGGTTCTACTCCTTCATTGGAGTCCAGCTGTGTTTAATTAAACTGATAGGACTTGATTTGGAAAGGCACACACCTGTCTATATAAGACTTCACAGCTCACAGTGCATGTCAGACCAAATGAGAATCATCAGCTCAAAGGAACTGCCCAAGGAGCCTAGACCTGGCCATCCAGCCAAACTGAGCAATCGTGGGAGAAGAGCCTTGGTGAGAGAGGTAAAGAAGAACCCCAAGATCACTGTGGCTGAGCTCCGGAGATGCAGTAGGGAGATGGGAGAAAGTTTCACAAAGTCAACTATCACTGTAGCCCTCCACCAGTTGGGCCTTTATGGCAGAGTGGCCCAAAGGAAGCCTCTCCTCAGTGCAAGACATATGAAAGCCCACATAGAGTTTGCTCAAAAACACATGAAGGACTCCCAAACTATGAGAAATAATATTCTCTGGTCTGATGAGACGAAGATAGAACTTTTTGGTGATAATTCTAAGCAGTATGTGTGGAGAAAACCAGGCACTGCTCATCACCTGCCCAATACAATCCCAAAAGTGAAACATGGTGGTGGCAGCATCATGCTATGGGGGTGTTTTTCAGCTGCAGGGACAGTGTGGCGCCCCTGAGGGTTCAACCGCCACAGGGATGCTGCACTTCTTTAATGGAGTGTGGTGTTCCTCCTCTGAGGTAAGAACGGTGCAATGGTCAGGACCCCACCTCCACATCCAACACCACACTTCTTCCACCAGAGGGGGCTAGTAGGCACTAGAGTGCTGCCCCTACTGGAAATTGGGAGACTGGGGAACCAAGAGATAGGGGGAACCAATTAGTGGGTGAGGGTGGAGGACTCACATTTAGTGACACTTAATATTTCATATTTAATAAACAGCAATCTTGGCTCAAGGTTCTTTGATTGTGATCTCCCTCCCTGAACGTGGCTTCTGGGAGAACCTGCAGTGGATGGGGACACGGCCCTCGTACCCTGGCCTTGGGTCGAGGGGCAGGTTGCAGATAACGTATGTCTCAACCCGGTCAAGGACCATGAGCAAGAAGGCCTGGAGCTTAAGAGTGTAGCTCCACCACAAAAGGACCTCAGGGGGATTCAGATGGAGCGGTATACGCCACCTGTCCTCGCTATTTATTTGCATCACTCGGAGGTTGTCGGACCCCCGTTCCTGGTGACCGCAGAACTCCGCGAAGAGCAGGGAGAAGCCTTGCAGCTGTACTCTCCACCATGAGTAAAAACCCTGGAAGTCGACCCCTATGGCCTCCGGACTCTTTATTCTGCACTGCACCGCACCACTTAGCACCAGACCTCCTACACTACAACCCCCTTCATCCCTGTCGCTGCCCTGAGGCCCTGCTCCACCTGTGGGGAGTAGTATCAACTTTGGCTGCCGCAACATCCCGCCTCAAAGGACTGCTGCAGTGCTGGTGGCCTTCACCAGGTACCACAGGTGGCGTAGTCGATAGCAACCACTCAACCCTGATAAGCCCGTACCACCTTTTTAATGTGATGGCCCTGGGCACGGAGCGGGTCAGGGCCACGGCTGCACCCCACCGACAACATAGGACCCAGCTCCGAGTCCCCTATCTCCCAGGGTAGGGCTGCATGCGTCACACAACAGGACGACTGGTTGCAATTGAAGGAAACATGAATGCGGCTAAGTACAGAGATATCCTGGATGAAAACCTCTTCCAGAGTGCTCTGGACCTCAGACTTGGCCGAAGGTTCACCTTCCAACAAGACAATGACCCTAAGCACACAGCTAAAATAACAAAGGAGTGGCTTCAGAACAACTCTGTGACTATTCTTAACTGGCCCAGCAAGAGCCCTGACCTAAATCCAATTGAGCATCTCTGGAGAGACCTGAAAATGGCTGTCCACCAACGTTCACCATCCAACCGGAGAGAACTGGAGAGGATCTGCAAGGAAGAATGGCAGAGGATCCCCAAATCCAGGTGTGAAAAACTTGTTGCATCATTCCCAAGAAGACTCATGGCTGTACTAGCTCAAAAGGGTGCTTCTACTCAATACTGAGCAACGGGTCTGAATACTTATGACCATGTGATATTTCAGTTTTTCTTTTTTAATAAATTTGCAAAAATGTCTACATTTCTGTTTTTTTTCAGTCAAGATGGGGTGCAGAGTGTACATTAATGAGAAAAAAATTAACTTTTTAGAATTTACCAAATGGCTGCAATGAAACAGAGTGAAAAATTTAAAGGGGTCTGAATACTTTCCGTACCCACTGTATATAGCTCCAAATACTGCTCATATAAGAGAGTGGTGGCTCACTTCTGCACAGGGGCCCACTGGAGAATTCTCCTGTTCTCCTGTGGGCCAGTCCAAGCCTGCTCCCATGTCATAAAGGGGCACACTGTATGGTTATTGGATTGTGCAAGCTTTTAATTTGCAGCTTTGTATCCACAGATAGTTGTTGTATATATACTGTACATATTAATTTTAAATACTCTTCTTCACTTCTTCTTGAAGTCTATTTTCAGCAGATTATGAATAATTGAATACTTGATTTGTGCTGCATGAAAACACAGGGAGCACCAGGACAGATGTATAAGACTTGGCGTAACACAGTGCTAAGTAGATTCAAGGTTTCCGTTTCAGGGCTTCTGTTTTCTAACAACTAAAATCATTCTGCTTGGAGACCCTATATGGTGCGCCTTTTCACTGTTGGTAGAATACAAATATTTTCTACAGTATTAGTCATAGCTATAGGGGGTACAATGGAAGCAGCTGCACCCTGGTACTTTAGGGAGACCATAGACCCCATTGCCATATGTGATTAGTTTTATAAATGGCACATGGTAGGAGAAGGGCCCTACATAAGCTGGTAATATTAAAACAAGTTACAATTACGTGGTTTTCTTATTGTTAATAGTATAGTCTAGTCTCTAGGCTAATAGTCTTAATTAAAAAAAAAGAATATTGACATTATTTGGGCCCCATAAAATCTTTGGGGTTTTTCCCAAGAGCAGTCAGAGGTTTAGACTAAATTCACACAACTTTATTTTTGCTTTGCATGCTGATCCAGCTCACAATGGACTCTGCATGTACAGCACATGGAGCCACAGTAGCCAGTGGTCAACGTGGTCTGTGAATAAAACTTTGTCTCACTCACATGAGTCAGATGGGTTAAGATAGCCTAAACAGATGCACTGCAGGAAGGCCCACAAATGAAAACACATCAGAATTGTCTGGGTGCAACATGGCTGACTTTTGATACCTTTGTGTGAATCCCACCTTCAAAGAGATCCCGGCGTCATGAAACCCATCTGAGCTGTTACAATACATGAATGGAGACACAAATTCCAACCATGTAATTATTATCTCTGAACTCATCTTCACTCTGCATTAATATGCCTACCATCAGTCCTTGATCTGCATTGTAATGCTCCCACCCAGACTCCAAAAGTTCAGAGAAACGGAGATTCCAAGAAGACATGTTAGCATTCTGAGAAGAGCTTGCCATCAGGCTTACTGCAGTAAGTTTAGAGATAATTACATTGTTGGAATCTACGGCTCTTCAACTAGTCACAAATTTAAGTAGGTTATGGCCATATTTCATGGTGACAGATTGCCCTTAATATAAGTTTATTTTATTAACTTCCAGGGAAGCAATGACAATCTTCTGTGGACTGTAGTGCAAATAAGTGGATCTGTAAAAATTAGTCTTTTAACCCCTTTACCCCCCAGGGTGGTTTGCACGTTAATGACCAGGCCAATTTTTACAATTCTGACCACTGTCACTTTATGAGGTAATTACTCTGGAACGCTTCAACGGATCCCCCTGATTCTGAGAATATTTTTTCGTGACAAATTGTAGTTCATGGTAGTTGTAAAATTTCTTCAATATCACTTGTGTTTTTTGCGAAAAAAAAGGAAATTTGGCGAAAATTTAGAAAATTTCACAATTTTCAAACTTTGAATTTTTATGCCCTTAAATAAGAGAGATATATCACACAAAATAGTTAATAAATAACATTTCCCGCATGTCTACTTTACATCAGCACAATTTTGGAAACAAAATTTTTTTTTGTTAGGGAGCTATAAGGGTTAAAAGTTGACCAGCGATTTCTCATTTTTACAACAAAATTTACAAAACCATTTTTTTTAGGGTCCACATCACATTTGAAGTCACTTTGAGGGGTCTTTATGACAGAAAATACCAAAAAGGGACCCCATTCTAAAAACTGCACCCCTCAAGGTGCTCAAAACCACATTGAAGAAGTTTATTAGCCCTTCACGTGCTTCACAGCAATTAATTGAACGTGAAAGGAAAAAATGAACATTTAACTTTTTTTCACTAAAATTTTACTTTAGACCCCAATTTTTTTATTTTCACGAGGGTACCAGGAGAAATTGGAAACCAAAAGTTGTTGTGCAATTTCTCGTGAGTACGCTGATACCACATATGTGGGGGAAAGCCAGTGTTTGGGCACACGGCAGGGCTCGGAAGGGAAGGAGCGCCATTTGACGTTTTCAATGCAAAACTCGCTGGAGTTGACAGCGGACCCCATGTCACGTTTGAATAGCCCCTGATGTGCCTAAACAGTAAAAAAAAAACACAAGTGACCCAATTTTGGACACTAGACCCCTTAAGGAACTTATTTAGATGTGTAGTGAGCACTTTGACGTAGTTTATGACGTAGAGCTATAAAAAAAAATCATATTTTTTCCACAAAAACGACCTTTTAGCCGCAATTTGTGTAGTGGAACCTCGTACAGTCCTGAGGGTGCTGCCATCACCATGTATGGTGGTCAAGATGAGGACATCCCTCTTGTCCTTGTACTTGACCACCAGTAGGTGGTCGCTACATTGGGCTCTGCTCTCACCCCTTCTGAGCAGCTGACCAATTAGTGTCTTTGGGAGGCTTCTCTGATTTTTGCAGACAGTACCGCAGGATGCGGTACGTTATGCAGAGAGGGACTTGAAGAGCTGGATACTTGTATAAAAGTTATCCACGTACAGGTGAGAATTTTTATCCAGCAGTGGTTGCGCCAAATCCCACACAATTTTCCCACTCACTCCCAGGACAGGGGGGCATTCAGGGGGTTCAGAGATGGACTTACCAAAGTATTCTCTGTTCTTTTTTCAGCAGGATCAGGAGCAGGGTCAGTAGCAGGATCAGCAGCAGGAGCTCAGCAGCAGCAGGAGACCGAAGACCCGAGCAGACCGGAGCAGGAGAACCAGGACACTGCAGCAGGACTGGAGCAGGTCACCGGAGCAGCAGCAGGACACTGGAGGAGCAGATCCAGAAGACAGAACACCGGAGCAGGTCGGAGAAGGTCTTGTCGTGTCACAGAAAATTCTGTGGCACTAGAAGGCCCAGCACAGCGCAGATCAGATATGACTGCTCTGTAGAAATCCTCACCAAGTGTGAGGATCTGCAGGGCAGTCACAGGGGGGTGATGATATCAATTGCACCAATCAGAGATGTCTTGGGCCTGGGCACGCACCACAGGAGGTCACAGGGAAGAGACAGGCAGATCACAATCCGGTCATTGCATCGCCCTGTGACCGTCCTGTCACCTGTGTTCAGGTACTCTGATTGGAGCGATCAATGTCATCATCGATCGCTCCAATCAGAGGTGGCTGGGGCCTGGACTTACACTGCAGGGGGTGATGGGGGGGTGACAGGCAGGTCACAAGCTGGTCACCGCCCCGTGACCGCCCTGTTACCGCGCGGTCGCGCTGTGAGCGGTACAATCAATGTGATCGGCGATCGCACCGATCATAGCGAGTTGGGGCCAAGGCTGGGGTCTCCTAGCAACAGCCTATGGTCGGTGCTCTTAGGAGCACCGATCCTAGGCTGCACATCACTGTTTCTGGCAATCTGATTGCCGGAAACAGTGAGAAATGCTGTGATTGGCTGTTCAGAATTCAGCTACCGTGGCAGCGGGGGGGGCGGCGACACCCCCAGGGGTGACGGCGCCATCTACCCTGAGGTAAGATGGCGCCATAAGTTTAATGCGGTCACCGCAACTTCGGCAGGGTCTTCATCTCGTTCTCCATGATGGTGGCCGCGCAGAATTTTAAAAAGGAGTCAGGTCACTGAATAATCAATAACTTGCACAAGAAACAGAGGAGGCTGGTGGGGGTGCAGAGAATGAGAAGAAGACCCTGCCCGCACGTCCCGCCCCAAAGCACACGAGACGTCATCTTCTGAAAACTTCATAAGGTGAGTGTTAAACAACCACTAAGGGCATCCCTTCACAGCAGGTATCATATTAATCAGCATCACAGCGCCATAATAGCCATGCTTTTTGTTTATAGAGCTAAATCCTGCTGACAGGTTCGCTTTAAAGAGATGAGCACATTTTTTGAAATACAGCTTTGCCAGCGTTACCAAATTTTTCCCAAAACTTTTATTCTTAATTGATTTGCCGCAAATTTCAATTACCACAAAGTCTCCGATTGCCTTGAAAAGACGTATGTAAGACTGAGTTCTCCTAGGACTGTATCCAATCCCTTTCATGCTATTTAACACACACAAAGCCATATTAATGTCAAAACGACTTCAATGGATATGGCTATGGTAACTGTTCTTCACTACTCTGCTGTCACACACTCTCTGTACAGTTTATTCTTTGCTTTGTACCTTTGTCATCCTATCTCTAATGCTGAGCTGTGAGGTGATCTTTCCCTATTGAGATTCATCACAAAATGACTATTCAAGGTCAGGAATATATGGACTGCACATATAAATCACTGTTCCTGCATTTAAATACATGAGTTTTCAGGGATAAATCTGAGAAATCAGCATTCATTTGAATATACAAATGAGGCTGAAGAACAATTTGTAGATCTGGTGCCTCTGTCACTCCAGCTCTATTTCTCGCCCAGTGCTTTTTTCTTCTGCTTGACTGACAGCCTCTATGCTTTGTGACTTCAGACAAAGTAGCCATCAGTCAGGTAGAAGAAGGCGGCGCTGAACAGGAAATGGAGCTGGAGTGACAGAGGCTTCAGATCTACCGTATCTACCAAAATGTCCAGGATTCAATGAACTGTCCCAGGAGTTCTCTCCCTGTTTACACCAAGTCACAAAAGGTGCATGAGTCCAGATAAAAACATTTAAGCAGCACATTACCTCCTGCTACTAAAGAGACCCACTGTAGAAAACCTGAGCCCTGAGAAAGGGAGTATACCACATGGGATCACTAATCAGTGTCAGACTAGGATGCCAAGGACCCACCAGTAATCAACTCCAGGGCCCCACTTTTCAGCTACATGCAAATGTGACATTGTCCTCAATCACAAATTTATATAACAATGAACTGGGTAGATTAGATGAATAAGATGCTGCCTTTGTCTGTACATAGAGAATCAAGTATATTGTTCCAAGTACTACTCATGTAAGAGGGTGGTGGCCCACTCCTACACAGGGGCCCACCAGAGGATTCTCCTGTTCTCCTGAAGGCCAGTCCTAGCCTGGATAACTATACTTTGGGAATGTGGCAGGCATATGGTGGGTTGAAGCAGGCAATTTGTATGATGGGGCATGTAGCAAACCATATGGGGTCATAAACTGGAGATAATTAATATAATGTGAGAAGGCTGTCACTTTATTTGGACAGAGTAGTTGGCAATTATTGTTAATGGGGCTCCAAAAGCATGTAGAAAGGGAAGACGTAAAAGTAGCAATCCCACCATGACCATGCGTGCGCCGCAGTGTATTGTAACTCATTGAGAAGGTGATTAGATGCTTTTCATGTATCATTTGATTGCTGATCTAATGGCTAGGGTCACGCCACCATATATTTTCTCTCATCCGAGAGAAGTTGGCAGATTATACTAACTACAATCTGGTCAAACCTCAATCAGAGTGTGGTCAGAGAGTGATCAGAGTGTGATCTGATTTTCTCTACATCTTCTCCATTCTGTCAGTCCGTGAAAATTGGACAGCACTCGGATATCTTCATTGACTTGCTTGGCTGAGTGCGATTGGAATATCGGATGCAAGTTGTGCATGTTGCAATTTTTTCCTCAGACAGACTTGGTCCGAGGAAAAAATCTGATGTGTGCATGGCCCTGTACAATAACATTGATCCAAGAGTGATCCGCTGTTTTGTCAGATCACACTTGGACAGAAAATATGGCCGTCTGCATGAGCCCTAACTCTAATACATATCCTATGGTTGATTAAAATCTTAACAAAGAGGATTTTGTATTCTCTACAGGCTCCAGAGATGTAATTCGGCTGGAGTCCATAGATATACATTATGAGGTCTTCACTAAAATGATGCTTCTCTTTGATTCCACAGGAGGCACAGCAGACTGACTCTTTTCCAAATGCTTAATCTAGTGATTGGATTCTTTGACTTTACTCAGAGAGGGAATGTTTAAAAACTCTTTTGGTTTTCCAATTTATAAATCAGCCTGAATTACTGCAAATCTCTAACTTGGCAAATCCATTCCGCTATCTCTATCCTCACTGCTGGATTATCTTGCAGGCATCTGTTTCTGGCTTAGAGATGATATAAATAGTGGAAACTCTCCCAATTAAAATACCAGTTGATAAAAGTTTTCCATGTGCACTGTGTGAGGAAAAGGAGCAGGTGCCTATGGCTACCAATCAGATAGAGGCTTTAGGTTGGGTTCAAACGTATCCGTCATTTTGTGTCCCTCGGTGTATCCAACAAGTATTATAATAGAAAATCTAGTATGGAGGTTCTGAAAAATGTGTTTGAGTTGTGGCCCATATTCTTTAATCAGTTGCTATATGACTGGTAACTACACTGAGTACACTTGAATTTGACCCTTTAAAGGGCGATTTATGAAGGAGTGATGGCGCATGGAATGTTTCCCAACAGTGATACAATTTACTTTTTTACAAAGTGATGTAAATATATGTTGTTACGCCCAACGGTGGCGCACGTAGATTTGTGGACACACTGTGCCATAGGGCTGGGCCTGCCTAGGAAGGGGCGTATCTAAGTGGCTATCTGGTGTTCACTGAAGCTCCAGATGGTGGAGACAGACTGGGCTGCAGGTAGCCACCAGCTATCACTCCTAGGCAGATCCTGGTACTGCACAGGGGTCAGGGTAGCTGACACAGACTCGGGCTGTGTTCAGACTAATAGGTTCAGGATCACTGCAGAGCAGTTAGTGACATAGAGATTGGTTGTAGCAGTCCGTATACATGGGATACTCAGATCGGGATATGTTCAGGCACTGGCCACACAGTGACAATGTTCAGGCACTGGTCACACCAGAACCAAGGGACTTCGGGAACAAGGCTGTCTGCACTAGGACCAGGGAACAAGTCACAGGACACTGGCCACACCAGGATCAGGGGACGAGGTTCAGGCACCGGCCTCACAGGGACCGTGGGAGCAGATTCAGGCTCTGGCCACATTGGAACCAGGGGACCTAACAACTCACTAGTAGGAGAAACTACACACTAATGAATTTTGTTGCTTCTGCGACTCCCTAAGGGGAAGGGATTCTTTTTTACAAGATGCCTCTCATCTATTGGCTGGGAGCCATCTTGCAGGTGTACTAATTATGCAAATGCCTCTCAGCTACAAACCAGGATCTGTGGCATGCACTGTAGCACAGGACAGGGAGCACGCCGGGGACCACGTTGAGGCGGTGAGTGAGCCGGTGTCCCTGCATGGACGGAGAAGGGGACACCATGCAGGGGCACTGGCCATGATGTTACATATGATTAATCTGACCTCATAAATAGCTTGTGTTTGTTTGACAACATTTGTAAGCAGAAGGCTACGGCTAAACTAAGACATGTGTCATGTGACAGCATTTCTCTGAAAAGATGGGGAGAAAAAACATTTGTGCAACTAGTCTGTGACGTGGTCTCGTGTGACTTGGGTTTGCTATTATTAGTCACATGTAGAATGCGACTTGCATTGAAATGCATGGCAAGTCAGTCGCGTGCGACAGAAAATCCAACTCATTTGAAAACATTTGCAACTTTGTGCAGGAAAGTCACAGGACGCAATGCAGCACCATAGGAAATCATCATATGAGATGTTGCAAATAATGCAACACTGTTGCGCATCACAAGTTGCCGTGTAGCCCTAGCCAAAACCTGAAGTCAGAAAATCCAACCAACATTAGTTTATCCTGAAGCAAGTACTAGGGGTGTAACTATAATAGGTGCAGGGGTTGCAATTGAGCTTAGGGGGGCACAAATGGTCCCTTTGGCTCATATGAAAAGGTAATATTGTAAAAATCCTGTGATAATTTGGGCCCTGTTTAAGATTTGGCATTGGGGCCTACGAGCTTCAAGTTATGCCACAGTTCAGTACCAGTTATGAGTAAGACGGAGTCAGGGCAGTCAGAATTGTAAACTGGGTCAGGAAAGCAGAGTATATCAGCAAAGTCAGGAGTCAATCTGAATTGCACCAGGATAACAGAATTGAGAAACAGGAACCAAATAAAGCTACTGGTACATATGTGTCCAAGATTATCTTTCTGAAAATTTCGTTAAAGACTCTAATTTATCACAATTCAAATTCAATAGAATATCACAATCTGAAAAAGTCTTGACAATAGAGACATATTCACATTAAAGACACATATAGCACAACAAAACGCCCAGCAGAGCATTGCAAAATCATGTTGACCATCTTGTGAAAATAATCTCAGACTATATCAAGCCAAGTGGAAAGATGAGGAAGAATACATCTGTAGCCTAAGATGCTCAGTATAATAACAAAAAAAGAGAGCACAGCTACCGGAAACATGTACGGGCAACACTATTAAGGGGTTTGGCCACTAATTTTTTATTGATGGCCTATTCTCAGGAAGGGCCATCAATATCTGATTGATGGGGTGCAACACCAGGCACCCCCATGATCAGCTGTTACCGGCACTGGTGGCGGCTGAAAGTCCTCGGATGCTGCCGAAACACAGCAGCTTTATCATTTCTACAGTGGTGGCAGATTGCTACTACAAATCCACTCCATAGTTCATTTGAATAGGGAGTGGATCTTCAGTACCCGGCCGCGGCCACTACAGTTTTGATGACGCATCTAAGAAGTTCCAGCCGGCACCAGTATCAGCTAACTGGTGGGGGTGCCGGGTGTCGCACCTTCACCCATTAGATATTGATGACCCATCAATAAAAAGATAATGGAGCACTACTGATGTGGGTTGACAATGTTGGCACTAGGGCGAGGGGGCGCACATCTGTGTCTAAAGTGTTAAAAGGGTGGCACTGCTGTAACTGTTTCGGGAAGAGGGCTCTCGTACCTGTTTTCTAACACTTTGTGATCATAACCCTATCCATATGGTAGTGTTGATTCATCTTCCTCATTGACTTTACCATTATCTGCTTGGAAAAATTGCTTTACTATAAAGACCAAAGAGTGCAGTTCAAAGTTTTTCTGACCCATTTATTCACTCAACTGTTCAGATTATCCTATAGCAGACTTTTATTATTCAGAGCTTTTGGCATATTTTGATTTTGCTGATCCAAGACTTACAGTAAATTTTACATTGATCAAAGAAGATGAAGCACTTGACTATACATGGTAGATAATTAATTCCTCATTACATTTCCTAGAGTTACATAATTGCACATTAACATCTCTTTCAAGGAATAAAAAGATCTCATAAGCTATTATGCCAAAATGATATTCTTTAGTTTGCAATTTGCAGTAATTCCACTTATTGCACTTACTCAATGGTAATATATCAGAAGAGAAAGAGCAGGAGTAATATTAGCGTCAGATGTGATTGATAATAATGACTTCTAAGTGCTAATACTAAGTATGTTACATGGTGCAATTAATTGTATGCATTTCTGGTTTAACTACACTGCTGTTATGATTGTCTATGACTATTTATACGTGTTGTGTGCCTAGGACATAAGGTGGCTTGTCATTACAATTGCAAAACCTCTCCAATCCACCAATATACTTATTAAAGGGAATCTGTCATCAGGTTTTAGCTATCCTATCTGAAAGCAGCATAATGTAGGGGCAGAGATCCTGATTCCAATGATATGTCACTTACTTTGCTGATGTATGCAGTTTTATCTGCTGCAGATCACCCAGTTCTCTGAATGCTAAGCTCTGTATAACTCCGCCCACACCACTGATTGGCAGCTTTTTGTGTACACTATGCATAGGCAGAAATCAGCCAAACAATGGGGAGGGTGGAGTTATATAAATCTCATGAATATGGAAAACTACCTGTCAGCAGATTTACTAGTGCACTAGTGATAATCTCCTGCTGATAAAATAGTGATTTTACAAAAAAAAAAGACAGCAAGCAGCCCAGTACGTGACACATCGCTGGAATCAGGGTCTTTATCTCTACATCATGCTGATCTCAGATGTAGTGGCCAAAACCTGGTGACAGATTCCCTTCCGTATAATGTTCTTCATATCTCATAATGAAGCGTTATGGTAGTAGTCATCCCACTGTTCATGAAACGTAATAACATTGATTAAACATAGGAAAAATCCCCAAATCATCATTTTAACCTGATGGCTGTGTCATATGAAATTCCATTGGTAACAATATTCTATCTGACACTACTATATGGTAGCATTGCGCTATGTGGTTTTACATTGTGGCTTTTACTGTAGGGACAATATGGTATTGTGTTTGCACAATCACTGTGTAGTAACATACTGTACTTTTAGAATAATTACAGGAGCAAGATATAATCACAGAGCATTGATTGCACAGGGGAATACTTATCTAACATGCAGGGTTACTGACACATTTTTGCTACATTTCCATTAGTAATAAGCTAAAAAGAAACATGGCAATTATTTGCACTACTCAAGTAAAAAGCAGGATTATAGGTCTTGTTTTCTCATGACTGCATTGAAATGCGTATACACAGGGCAACACGATACAAAGCTTGTATTATGTATCATTAATGTTATGTAATCAGTCATGAGAATAAGTAACTGCCCCCAATAATACAATGAGTTATTGCAGAATAGGATTATCAACAGCAGCAGTCATCACCCACATAGCCTTATCTGAGCCCATCTTCAATTTGTTGTTCTGTGCTATTTTTATCATTAGGCATTGGACTGAAGTCACTGAACATTTGGAATTCCTTAAAATATAGCAATTATCTTGCCCGACTTCTGAGATGTTAGGCCATAAGACGCCCATGATCACAAAGGAGGACTGCGGTGCTCTTCTGAGCAGAACGTCCCTTTGACTCCTTAGTTATTTTTCCTTGGTTATGAATAACGCAATATATTATCTATGTCTTCTTCCCTCTATGAAGAGGCGCCAGAGTTAGATGTGACATCACAGATCTTAGCAAATGACTTCACTCTTAAAGGTGTTGAAAATTATTTAGGCTGCTCAGAACCAAAATTATAAATACTGTGTATTCAAGGAATGGCTGGTCATAGATCAACACAACACCGTGCTCAGTGTCCAGGTAGTGTGTTCTGCCTGTCACATAAGATACAACATCTAGCTACAGCTCTGCATTAATAAACTGTAATGTAACATGGCGTGGATATACACATGGATTGGACATAAATGGGAAAATTAATAGATAATAAACAAATACATAAATAACGAAATAGATTGATCGATAGAAAGATACAAAGATAGATAACAGAAAAAAATAGATACAAAGATAACTAGATATATCCACAGATAAAAATATAGAGATCTGATAGATAATAGATAGTGTAGGGTTTCTACTCACTCAGCTGCGCCTGAGGTAGGCACAGGAAGCGGTTTCAGTAAAATGTCCATCTTGGTTTATTAAAACTTTATAAACAGCTCAGTATAACCAAACAAAAAGACAGCCTTTTCCGGCACAGAGTGAAAACAGAAAGTAAATAATTCAAGATTTCTCGGTGACAACCGGACCAGTAGAACCTCTCGAGGATCCGCTCCTGAGTTTTTTCTACGGCCAGATGACCACATAACACATGCCTATGGGCCATGTCTAACACATTGCGTCTGTATGGTCCTGGCATCAGTAACTGCTCGATTACCTCACCTCTCTGCTTGGTGACCTGATATGGTAATTCCCCATTTACGGCAAAATATGGATATTGGGTGTCAGCCCCCGGCTCTTAAATGACCTGGCAGTCTTCCGAGTAATGAGGTGACTCCGCTTTCCCCCACAAGTCCCAGAACAAAGTCCTACCCTATTATAACAGGGTGTAATAGGTCCTTGACTATGACAACCTCATGTGACATGGTGCCACAGTTTGAGTCCAGGACCACTCGGGTCACAGGATAGTCATCCCCATAGATACAGCGGATGCCCACCATCTTCCCAGGAATCAGCCAATGAGGAACTGTGGTCCTCAATAAACTTACCAAACTTCCCGAGTCCAACAGACCAGTCATTTGAACTTCATTCACGCATATGGGACATGCCTGCAGCCCCTCGCTTGATTGAGGGACAGCACTGCAGGCAGGATATACAAAATATGAGCAGTGTCTTCCTATGCTGCAGTCCACTGGCTCAGTGGTTATGGGACAACAGGCGGCTATGTAACCTGGGATGTGACACCTCCTTAGCAAACAACTCAGATGCCTCCTGGGCTTTTGGATGCCCCTCAGGTGTGGCTCTAGCTCCCCTCTTTTGGGTATCAGCTCCCCTTCGGGAACCCCAGTATGGAGATGCTAAGAGCCCTTGCTTCCCCAAGGAACTCTCGACCGCCTGGTAACTTTCCACCATGCCCACCAGGACATTGACATTCCGGGGATCTCCCAGGGCAACCCAGGATTGCACTGGCCTTGGAAGGGAGTGTATGAACCTGTCCATTAAAATCCTCTCCACCATCTGTGCTGGTGAGGAAAATTCAGGTTGCAACCACTTTTGGACCAGGTGTAGGAGGTCGAACATTTGGGACCAGGGAGGTTTGTCACTGCTATAGGCCCAGTGGTGCACCCATTGCGCCCTGACAGTCAGTCACCCATAAGCATGCCAAGATCTCAGTTACTCTTTTGCATCCAGCAAGGTCAGGTCATAATAGGCCTTCTCCAGTTACCCTGTTATGTATGGCGCCAAAACCTCTGCCCACTGCTCCAGAGGAAATTTAGCCCGTTCCGCCACCTTTTCGAAAACCGTCAGGAACGCCTTAACATCATCACCTGGGGTCATCTTTTGCAAGGCTCTCCTTACCATCTTCCTAACGTGTGAGTCATCACCTAGACTTGGGGGTGGGATGGTTGCCCTGCCATGGATCGCCTCGGCTAGGAGTTCCATCTGCTGCCTGTGCTGCTGCTGCATCTGCTGCTGTTGCCACTGCTGCTGCTGCTGTTGCTCCTGCTGCTTTAGCTGCTGCTGGAAATTAGCCTGCAACAGTTGCTTTATCAACTCCTTCATGTTGTCGGCTTTTGCTCCTGCAGTAGCTTTTACCCAGGATATGAGGTATTTCTGTGGCAGTCATGTGGCACCCCAGGGGTCTGGTTACCACAGTAATAGAGATATTATGTCTGAGAGCAAGTGGGAGGTTACTCTGGTCAGGAGCCCTAAGCATGCAACACTGCCCGCCCAGACCTGGGAGGAGAAGGATTTGCCCTTATAAACTGGGTCTGGGGCGGGATTAGTATAGTTCAGCTCCAGACACAGGGAAAGTTACAACAGGAGCTCTGTAGGAGCAGGAGCGAGTGCCAGAGGCTGGAAGCTAGAAAGCTCGCCTTGGCTGAAGACACTAACCCGGACACGGAGTCCGAGGCTGTGGGAACATCCAGGTCCAGCAGCAGAATCCAACCGGCAGGGGATTCCATGTCCTCTGGCCTTAGAAACCCGAAGGCACGGTCACAAGCAAGGGACCAGCACCGCCATCGTGAAGCGAAGGCTGACGGAAGGCCCCAAGTCACCGGCCATACGGGTGAGCACCACACGGTATACTCAGGGACGTGGCCTACTTCTACCCGCATAGAGCAAGGTAGCCAGGAAAGAGTGCAGATAGTCGGGGAGGCCTACAACTCCACCTGGCCAGGGGAGATCCTGCTTGCTCACAGACTGACCAGGACCCTACTGCTAACCAGTACTCCCGGGAGGGTCTGCTTTATACCATCAGTAAAGACCCTGAACTGCACCACACGTCTCTGTGATTCCTTGCCGCACCAGCACCATTACTACTGGGATGCTCACACCATCACTCCCATCATCCACACTAGCTGCCCTGAGGTCATACTTCTCCCGTGGGGAGTTATCCCATACTTGGCTGCGCATACAACATCAGCCTCAGCGGACTGCAGCGCAGCGGCGGTCCCCACTGACTGCAATCCACGGGTGGCGTAGTCGGACATTGTTATTACCTAAGACTGCCACTGGTTTGACTGCCCTGGGCACGGACCGGGTCACCGCCACACTGAGACTACAACCCCCAGCGATCCGGCTCCGGGTATCCCCTGCACCAGCACAGGCCCAGGGGGTGCGTCAACTTTGGCGTAGTCGGCAGGATTTCGTGCCCGCAACCACCGGGTACTGCGTGCCTGAAAAAGAGACTTTTATACTTACCTGTGGTGAAGTTTCCCGCCGTCCGGAGCCGTTTCCCGCTATCGGACGCCATCTTGGACCGTTTCCCGCCTTCTTCTGCCGTCTTCCCGCCATCCGCAGCTGCTTCCCGCCTTCGAACACCATCTTCGGGACGCCGCACGGGAAGAAGAGGGGCGTGGACGCCGAAAGCGCGCGAGATCCGAAGCTCCGCCCCACGCTCCGCCCCACGCTCCGACGCTGCGTAAGGTCCTGGAAGGAAGGAAGAGCGACGCTGACGTCATCGGAGCGCGACGCCAGGCCCTCAACCCCGACGATCGACTGCGGAGCCGCGGCCTACGGAAGAAGAGCATCGCAAGGTAGGCCACGGTCCACTAGGGGGGAAGGAGGATGTCGGACACCGAGCGGAGCTCCACCGCCACACCGGCCGCCAGCGCAACCGCTGCAGCGGTCATGCCATTCACCATGCCCTATATCCCGGGGGCTACCCCAGTACTCAGGGGAGTCACATACCCTGAGTGACTTTAGGGAAAGACTTGATAGCCTCTTCCAGGTATACCCCCTCACAGAAGAGCAAAAAGTGAGCATTCTGGTGGCCCAGTTAATCGGGGCAGCCCAAAGGGAAGTAAAGTCCTGGTCACCTGGGAAGAAGAGGACTGTCAGAGAGATACTAGCCCGGCTGAAAGACACATTTGACACCCACACCTCAGCCGAGATAAAACTCAGATTTTACGGGTGCAAACAACGGGCACATGAAAGTATAAGAGACTATGCTCTAAACCTACAAGAGGCCCTGAGAGCCATTAAGCAGGCAGACCCTGACAGCGTGGGAAATGAAGACAAGCTGCTGACCGAACAATTTATTGAGGGTCTACTGTGCAATGCCCACCGAACCCAGTTGCGGGCAATGGCCTTACAGGACCCTGACCTGGACTTTGCACAGTTCAAGGACAGAGCCATCCGGGTGCTCCGAGAACCGGCACCAGGTGGCGCTGTGACCCACAGGCGCCCTGCTATCACTTATCACCAGGACGCGGCGCCCTTGTCTGCAGGGCCTGTGGGAGCTGATGCGCAGGCTTTGAACAATAACCCAGCAACAGACCTGCACCATCAGGTCCAAGAGCTGACTAAGAGTGTTGCCGCGCTAACCAGAACTGTGCAGTCTTTACAGGTCTCTTCTCCAGAAAAGATCCAGCTGGCATCCGGACCGGAGGACGTCCCGTGGCGCCGACTGAGGAGGACCCCACCGGCCAGAGGAAGACCCAGCGACAGATACAACGAGGACGGACGACCCATCTGCCGCCGCTGCAATCAACCCGGACATATGGCAAGGTACTGTCATTTAAACGGGCACAACCTGAGGTACAGGGCCAACCCCCAGGCCTAAGATCATCAGGCCCATCGAACTGGCGTGACAAATACGTAGGGTGACGTCCGGTCTTGCCTGTGGTACTGGACGGCATTCCTATGAGTGCCCTACTAGACACCGGGTCACAGGTCACCACCTTCCCGTACGTGCTCTTCAAGCGGTACTGGAATGACTCGGACATAACCCGCTACCCAGATGACGACCTGAGCATTATCGCCAGCAATGGTCAGCCCGTGCCACAGATAGGATTTAAGGAGGTGACCATCAAGGTCGGTAAAGTTGAACTGCCGGCACAAGGACTTATCATTGTGGACATTGACCGTCGCGAGAGTCACCCAAAAATCACCCTAGGTACTAACGTAATTGAAAACTGTCTTGCAGAGGTGATTCTTATTTTGCAGCAGGTTGCCAAGAACGCCAGTTCCAGCCAGCAGCGTGTGCTCCAGAAAGAGATCCGGGCACTGATGAAGCGGCAACAAGTGGAACTATCTGGTGGTGAGATAGGTAGCGTGAGAATGTGTGACCCCTTCCCTATTGCCATGCCCCCGAAAAGTCAGATGATGATTTGGTGCCGGGCAGCTATTGGTCTGAGAGGTAGAAACTACCAAGCAATGGTAGAACCCGTCTACTCAGACAGTAGGCCCACCATTTTGACAGCACGGGGGGTGGTCGATGTACGCCATGGGAGGGTGCCCATCCGCATCATCAATATCGGGGAGAGAGAAGTATACCTGCCCCGGTATGCCACGCTAGCCAAATTGTTCACCATAAACCAGAATTCTATACAGGCCGTGGAACCCTTGCCTCCATCTCAACCAGAGGAAGGTAACGGCTCTAAGAAACCAATGGAGGACTGGTGTCAGCAACTGCATTTGGGTACTGACTCCACTCCCTCACACCAAAAGCAGGGAGTCTATCGGGAGGTTCAAGAGTACGAGAGAGTGTTTAGCAAACACCCGTTAGACTTTGGGCGAGTAAAGGGGGTAGAACATCACATCCCAACGGGAGACCATCCTCCTATAAAGGAGAGATACCGACCCGTACCCCCTGCACACTATCAACACGCCAAGGGGATGCTAAAAGACATGAAGGAGGCTGGGGTAATTAGGGACAGCTGTAGCCCCTGGGCAGCTCCACTAGTCTTAGTGAAAAAGAAAGACAACACCATGAGAATGTGTGTAGACTACAGGAAGGTCAACGGTATCACACACAAAGATGCGTACCCGTTACCAAGGATAGCAGAGTCCTTAGCTGCATTAAAATCTGCTAACTTCTTCTCTACTTTCGATCTCACTAGCGGGTACTGGCAGGTTCCTGTAGCAGAGGCGGATCGGGAGAAGACCGCATACACCACCCCGATGGGACTCAGCGAATTTAACTGTATGCCGTTCGGGCTCTGCAACGCACCAGGAACCTTTCAACGGTTGATGGAATGCTGTCTGGGACACCGGAACTTTGAGACGGTCCTATTATACCTGGACGATGTCATCGTCTATTCCAAGACCTATGAGGACCATCTGGAACACCTGGCAGAAGTGTTTGAAGCCCTGGCGAACTATGGCCTAATGGTAAAACCCTCAAAGTGTCATCTACTGAAGCCAAAGGTACAATACCTGGGACACGTGGTGAGTGCTGACGGAGTGGCTCCTGACCCTGACAAGATCACCGTGATCAAGGACTGGCCAAGACCATCCAGCATAAAGGAAGTGCGGCAGTTCCTCGGGTTGGTAGGCTACTACCGAAGATTCATTCCCGGTTTTACCAAGAAGGCAGCTCCTATGCAGGACCTCCTGATAGGCCAGTCCAGGAAGGCCAAAAACCAGAAGCCACCCTTCAAATGGGAAAAGCTGGAAGAGGAGTCCTTCCGCCAGCTGAAGATGGCCCTCACGGGGGATGAAATCCTGGCGTACCCTGATTACAGCCAGCCCTTTATCCTCCACACGGACGCAAGCAACATCGGGCTAGGAGCCGTACTGTCCCAGATCCAGCAGGGGAGAGAACGGGTAATTGCTTACGCCAGCCGAAAACTGCGACCCACGGAAAGAAACCCTGAGAATTACAGCTCGTTCAAGCTAGAGTTCCTGGCAGTGGTGTGGGCAGTAACCGAACGTTTTAAGCATTACCTTGCCTCTTCCAGGTTCACCGTGTACACGGACAACAACCCGTTGACACACCTGGACACGGCAAGACTGGGTGCCCTGGAGCAGAGATGGATGGCCCGCCTGTCCAATTTTGAGTTCACGATCAAATACCGGGCAGGACGCTCCAATACCAATGCGGACGCCCTGTCCAGGATGCCAAACCTACCGGACGAAGGTGAGGATCCAGAAGAATTGGAAGAGATCGAACTCCCTGCATTTCACCGTCATGGGATTACCCAGTATTCCCACCGTGTGAGGGGCCAGCGATCCGCTACGTTCAACCCCTAACCCCACTACAACTGGGCGGAGACGCAAGACAGTGACCCCGCAGTCCGTCTGGTGAAGGAAATGCTGACCCAGGCTGACGCCCGCCTAGACCCAGACGCTCCGGAAGAGACCAAGCAACTGTGGACGGAGAAGAGCAGACTGTTTCTCTACAAAGAGAAGTTGTGCCGCAGAATGGTCAATTCCCGGACACATGAACTGATCTGGCAGGTTGTGGTACCGAGACGGGACGCAGCTATGGTGCTGGAGGCCTACCACAATGGGGCAGGGCACTTCGGATGGAAGAAGCTGGAGTTCCTGCTGCGTGAACGGTTCTACTGGATAGGCATGAGAGGAGCCATTGAGAGGTGGTGTAGAGACTGTGGCCCGTGCAATCTAAGAAGAAGGGACCATGCCAGCCAGAGGACTCCCCTGCAGCCCATCATCACCAGGCAGCCGCTGGAACTGGTCGCTCTGGACCATGTTAAACTGGCTCCAAGCTGAAGCGGGTATGTCTACACCCTAACCATCGTGGATCACTACTCCCGGTTCCTGGTGGTGGTCCCTGTCAAAGACCTGACGGCTCAGACAGCAGCCAGAGCCTTCCAGCTGCACTTCTGCCGCCCACACGGGTACCCGGACCAAGTGCTGACGGACCAAGGACCAGCCTTCGAAGCGGAGGTCTTCCAGGAGTTCTGCAACCTGTATGGCTGCAAGAAGATAAGAACAACGCCCTATCACCCCCAAACCAATGGACTCTGCGAGAAGATGAACCAGGTGGGGATAGATCTGCTAAAAACATTGCCCCTGGAAGAACGCAGTCTGTGGCCTGAGAAACTGCCCGATCTGGTGGACCTGTATAACCACATCCCGGTAGGTTCCACCAACTGTACCCCGGCTTACCTAATGCGAGCAAGACCTGGTAAGCTGCCTGTTGACCTGGATATGGGAGTCCTGATACCCGAGGACACCTCACCAGAAGCAGACTGGGATACAGAATGGCAGCAGCAGTACCGGAAAGTACAGGAGAGCGTCGAGCGAAGTCTCTGTCAATCAAGAGAAAGGCAGGAGAGGACTTATAACCAACATGCTCCCGCTGTTCCCCTGGTACCTGGAGAGCAGGTCTTGAAAAGGAAAAGGCGGCTCCATCAGTGGGAAAAGGACCCGTACACCGTACTGCCCTCAAGCCACAATAATCCAAAGGTGTACGTCATTAGCAAGGATGGAGGAGAGACCACAGCCACTGTCTCCAGAGACCACCTGAAAAAGTGCCCCGAGAAGTTGCAAAGCAGGGATGAAGATCAGGAAGACCCTCAACCCGTAGAGGAAAAGGAGGAAATGATCAGCACCGTACACGGAGACTTTCCCCGGTCCTGGACACAAGTAAACAACGCTATCGTGGTGCCCGTCCTCACCTTTCTCCAGCCAGCCCCTCAAGTGCCTACAGAAGACCAGATAGAGCTGGAAGAGCAGCCGGCCCAGGAGGCAGAAGAGTCCACACCAGCAGCACAGGAGAATCAACCCTCTGCTAGTAGTGAGCCTGCCGTGCCCCTAGTGAGCCAAAGAGTGCGCAGACAGCTGCCCAGGTTACCCATAACACCTCCTACACCCTGTAGTGCAGGACCAGTTAGTGAGCTCCGTAGATCCACTAGAGTCACTAGAGGTCAGATGCCCGCTCGCTGGAGAATCTAAACTAATGCACTGTAAATTTACCTGTTTCTTGAAAATGTTTATGGTTTATGTTTGTTGCCTGTTATTAATTATGTTTCTCAGTTACCCTGCAGATTTATTTGGACTAACAGGTAATGGACACTGGATAACCGGAACAATGCTTGTAGATAGTTGCACCTTGGTGCCTCTTGCGAAGACGGCCGCGGAAGAGAAAACCTGTCTGGCGTGGCCTACTTGCGGCCCAAAGTAGCTAGCTCCAGCCTTGCAGCCACGCCCAGGGCCAACGCAAGGGGTTTGCTTTGGACAGGTCCCCTACTTCGCTTAAAACTTCACCTTGGGTGATATGGACACCCGGTTACGGACACGCCGTGACCTTTAAAGAACTAAAGCTTCTTGTAAATATGTTATTGTATTATTGTTATACCCTGTATTTATGTTTCTTTAAAAAAAAAAATGTGTTTAGTCCCGGAGTACTAAAATTTACTAGGGGGGAATGTGGCACCCCAGGGGTCTGGTTACCACAGTAATAGAGATATTATGTCTGAGAGCAAGTGGGAGGTTACTCTGGTCAGGAGCCCTAAGCATGCAATACTGCCCGCCCAGACCTGGGAGGGGAAGGATTTGCCCTTATAAACTGGGTCTGGGGCGGGATTAGGACAGTTCAGTTCCAGACACAGGGAAAGTTACAACAGGAGCTCTGTAGGAGCAGGAGCGAGTGCCAGAGGCTGGAAGCTAGAAAGCTCGCCTTGGCTGAAGACACTAACCCGGACACAGAGTCCGAGGCTGTGGGGACATCCAGGTCCAGCAGCAGAATCCAACCGGCAGGGGATTCCATGTCCTCTAGCCTTAGAAACCCGAAGGCACGGTCACAAGCAAGGGACCAGCACCGCCATCGTGAAGCGAAGGCTGACGGAAGGCCCCAAGTCACCGGCCATACGGGTGAGCACCACACGGTATACTCAGGGACGTGGGCTACTTCTACCCGCATAGAGCAAGGTAGCCAGGAAAGAGTGCAGATAGTCGGGGAGGCCTACAACTCCACCTGGCCAGGGGAGATCCTGCTTGCTCACAGACTGACCAGGCCCCTACTGCTAACCAGTACTCCCGGGAGGATCTGCTTTATACCATCAGTAAAGACCCTGAACTGCACCACACGTCTCTGTGATTCCTTGCCGCACCAGCACCATTACTACTGGGACGCTCACACCATTACTCCCATCATCCACACAAGCTGCCCTGAGGCCATACTTCTCCCGTGGGGAGTTATCCCATACTTGGCTGCGCATACAACATCAGCCTCAGCGGTCTGCAGCACAGCGGCGGTCCCCACTGACCGCAATCCACGGGTGGCGTAGTCGGACATTGTTATTACCTAAGACTGCCACTGGTTTGACCGCCCTGGGCACGGACCGGGTCACCGCCACACTGAGACTACAACCCCCAGCGATCCGGCTCCGGGTATCCCCTGCACCAGCACAGGCCCAGGGGGTGCGTCAGTCACACTGCCCCTTGGGATTCATGCCCGTGCTTCAAGCACCAATTGTAGGGTTTCTACTCACTCAGCTGTGGTTGAGGTAGGCACAGAAAGTGGTTTCAGTAAAATGTCCAGGCAGGTTTATTAAAACTTCACAAACCGCTCAGCATAACCAAACAAAAAGACAGCCGGAACAGAGTGAACACAGAAACTAAATAGTCCATACAGTAGTGCAGGTTTGCCCGCTCAGGTTAGTGTCCAGCTCATGAGTCCTTTAGCAAACACAAGCAATACTGGAGATCTACACACATCCAGACACAGACATTGAATGAGACAAGTGGTCTCCCTCTTATCTGCCATACCACGCCCCCAGGGTTGGGATATGTGAGCAGCCAGTCCCACCCATCTCTTTGACTTCTTATAAACCCGGCCCTGATTCCGCCTATTAACTGTCTCAGCACTATATGTGCTGGAGCCTGCTTTCCCGGGCTTACATGATATGGGCAATGATACATATCTCCCCTTAAGGACCTATCCGGCTGCCATCTTACAATAGATACATACATACAGCCATGAAAAAAGTACACCCTCTTTGAATTCCATGGTTTTACGTATCAGATGATTATAAATAATGCCTGGTCCTTGAAGGTCTTAAAATTAGGTGAATACAACCTCAAAAAAAAACACAACACAAGAGAAATTACAACTTGTCACTATTTATTTAGCAAAAACTGAACCAAAATACTGAAAGGTAATCTGTCACCCGGTTTTTGCTATGTAATGTGAGAGCACCATGAAGTTGTAAAAGAGACACTGATTACAGTGATGTGTCACTTACTAGGCTGTTTCAATACAATCAGTGTTTTATCAGCAGGGGATTTATCACTACAGGACAACTGGCCTGTGCCTCATAGTCATACCACACCTTCAATACTGATTAGCAGCTCTCTCCAATATATACAGAAAGCTGTGGTGTGGGCGGGTTATACACAGATCAACACATTAGCTCTGTTAGATCTGCAGCAGAAAAATTTGACTTCATAATACCTGCTGCATCAAGTAAACTAAGTGATACATTGATGGAATCAGGGTCTCTGTGACTACATCATGCTGCTGTAAGCTTAAATAGTAAAGCCTGCTGACAGATTCTCTTTAAGCTGTTTTAAAAAATAATGACACTGTATTTGATGTGTTGTTGTTCATCTGAAGTTGTATTTACCTCATTTTCTAAAAACCCAATGATTTTTATTATTATGTACTGATACATAAAACCACAGCATTGCAAGACGTTGTACTTAGTTTTTCATGACTGTAAATTTTAGAAAAGCTCTGTTCAGTGGCGTCACTATAGTCTGATGGGTCCCAGTGAAAAATTTGGACCTGTGCCTGCACTTACATGTTGGTAAGATGTATTACCATGCTAAATCCTATAAAGACATACGTGTTTCCTCCTACATAATGTAATACTGTCCCCATACTGTATTAATGTCTCATAACCTGGGCCCCTTCCTGGCATAATGTCCTCTATCTAAGGCCCCTTCCGTTAATAATGTCCCCCATCCTTTACCCCTTGTAGCAATAATGTCCCCCATCCTGGGCCCCTTTCAGTAATAATGTTCCTATCCTGGCATATTCCTGGTATAATATCCCCTTTCTGGGCCCATTCCAGTAGTGATGTCTCCCATCCTGAGCCCCTTCCTGGTATAATGTCCTCCATACTGGACCGCTTCCTGGTATAAGGTCCCCCCATACTGGTGTAATGTTCCTATCCTGTCCCATTCCAGTAATAAATGTCCCTCCTCCTGGGCCCTTTCCTGGTATAATGTCCCAGCTCCTGGGCCCATCCTGTAATAATGCAGAAAAAGGAAAGGAAAGTCAGCTCACATGATGTGTTGCAATCTGGCATCAGTCGAATGGACAATCGCACGGAAACGCCCTGGCCAGGGCTGACATATACACGATCAGAGAAATTTTTTTTAGCAAAATATAAGTCCTATTATTTTTCACTTAAACCCACCCCTTGTGGGTCAGTATAAGTTTTTTTAGCGGGCTGATGGTGCGCCTTACATATTGCACCTTGCATTCTGTGCATTCAATGGTGTAAATGACACCCATCGTATTGCAATTTAAAAAGGTTTTTATAGGGAAAATATGTCCCGTAACGTAGGATGTAAAATTGGTGCATTTTTTGGCATGCTTGAAGGAAATGCATTTGTAGCGCCCCGAGGGTTCGGCCCCTACAGGGGTATTGCACCTCAAACCAGAGGTGTGATATTCCACTCCCGGGTAAGGATGGAGGGTGGACCAGGGCTCGGTAGGCTGCATGCATCACACACACCCCATTTCCGAGGGACAGCTCAACGGTGCTCCCACTAGACAGAAGTGCAGGCACGACAGCATCTGTCCCTGGCTGGAGTGGGGAGGGGGGAGGAAAACCCAGTGATGTAGGAGCAGGAGGGGACGGTCTCTGGGCATAGGTAGGAGCCCATTGGTTGCAAGTCACCTGAGCTCATGTTCTAGAGGGAGGTATATAAGGTGGGCAGCATCTTAGGACAGGAAGTGAGTTCAGAGAAGTTCAGTCAGAAGGAGGAGGGGAGAGGAGCTCAGCCGGAGAGGGCTGACAAGGAACTGTGGCTCAGTCTGGGCCCAGCTCCATGAGGCAGGCCTGGAGCGAAAGCCAGAAACCGCAGAGAGGAACAGAAACAGCAAGGAACAGGAACAGAAAGGAAAGGAAGAAAGAAACAGAACACTAGGAGAGGCCCAGAGACACGAGGGCAGAAGGAACCCCAAAGGCCCAGGAGATTGCGGGTGACGGGTTGGCAGAACAGGGTACCGGATCCCAAGTTGGTGGAGGCGACTAATCCTCAGCCAAGGACCGGCGGTCGTGATCACATCTTGGTGCGACCCCTCACTACACCTTCTAGAAAGGCATACCACATAGGGTCAGGGAGGTGAGCACGCAGCCCTCCCAAGAGAAGGCCTGCGGGAGCTAGACAGACGTAGTGTCACTGGTGGGGCACGGCCAGAGAAGGGAATAGAGGGGAGTCCTGTGCCACACTCTGGAATTGCCTGGGGGTTGGCCGAGCCCCTTGCCTGGTGGAGGCAGCGCGGCTTGGGCAGTCACTACCGGTACCGAAGTGATTTGGAATATAAAGAACTGTGAGTAAAGCATTTGAACTGCAACCCCACGTCTCTGTGCTTCATCGCCGCACCAGCACTATTAGTGCTGGGACGCCCGCACCATCACCCCCACCATCAATTACACTGCCCTGGGGCTGCACTCTTCCCGTGGGGAGTTACACTACCTCAGCAGCATACACCATCAGCCCCAGCGGTCTGCCTTGCAGTGGCGGTTCGCACTGACCGCAATCCACGGGTGGCGTAGTCGGACAATTAACTTGAAACCTTACAAATAGACTGCCACAGGTTTGACCACCCTGAGCCACGGGACCGGGTCGCCGCCACGGAGACTACAAACCCCAGCATCCCCCAGAGACCTGGTTCCGGGTAACCCACTACACGTGTACGCTGGGCCCAGGGGGCGAGTCAACATTTGGCGTAGTCGGCAGGATCGTTACCAACCCGCCACAAACGGGTATTGCGTGCCTGAAGAAGACTTTGCACTTACCTGAGAGAAGTTTCCCGCCATCGGACACCATCTTTGGTCGTTTTCCGCCATCGGACGCCATCTTTGGTCGTTTCCCGCCATCTTCAGCCATTTTTCCCGCCCCGGCAGAGCGGACGCCATTATGTGCGCACCAAAGGACAGCAGGAGGCCACCTCCTATCGTGGGCCAGATCCCAGAGTGGCGACAAAGAAGGAGCCCGTCCCCCACTGCCATGAGTACAGCTGTGGAGATGTCCATCAACGTGGGGGGGCTGCCCCTAAAGGTGATTGTCAGCAGGTGGCCCCAAGACCACCCCCCATGGGGGCGGACAGGAAAGAAAACTGTGGGGCAGGGTGCGGCCTGGATCAGTCTGGACGTACCACACCCGGAGATGGAAGGAGCAGCAAACCCCACCAGCACCCTGGCCCGCAGCCTGCTGCAGGCTGAACCACCGTGCAGCCTAACGGAGTTGCTGGCACAGCTGCCCAGAGACTCGGAGTGTGCGCGAGCTGGGCTGGAAGATTTAAATCGGAGGATGGTCCGGGCGCAGCGAGATGTGTTTACCGGGTGGAAGGAGGAGTTGGCCCAGCAGCACGTAACCCGCCAGCAGGAGACATCACCAGGGCCGAGCAGCACGCCTGCCTCCGAGGGCGGTGAAGGTGGACCGGCGGCTGCGGATGACGCCGCGGAGGAGGCCACAGAGACTGAGGCAGGTAGCGGGGACGTCATCACCCAAAGCCCTGAGGCCACCAGCCTGCCCCCACCTTCCGTTGCGGGACCCGAAGCCCCGGGGACTGTACCTGACACCACGCCTCCACCGCCGCCAGCTAGGCCTCAGGCAGCAAGCGTCGCTGTCACGCCCCGCCCCGCGCTGTGCCCTTTGAACCCGAGCGCAGTAAAGAGGGAGACATCACAGGCCGAGACACAAGGCCTAGTGCACCCGGGTGCCGCTGCCTCACCAGCGCCCCCTACCTTGACTGCGCCACTTCCGGGCACGACCAGCAGACGACCACCGGCCTGGTCACAAGGCCGAGTGCCCCCGGGCGCTGCTCCCCGACTGGGGTCTCCTGCCATACCACCGCTGGGCATGGACCTGTTTGCCCATCATACTGGTCCGGATGGACTGCCGCTGGAATGGCCGGCTGAACTGACCAGTGGTCAGCCCTGGACAACCCAGCCCTCGCATGAGCCTCTGATACCTGCTTCGGAGCCTGTGGAAGTCACCCAGCCCCCGCTACAGGATGTCCAGTTTGAGTGGGACCCCACTGGCGAAAATCTAATGGGGTTCCCCCAAGAAACCCGGGCGGACGCAGCCCGTCGCCTGGAGTCCTGCCGTCAGCAGCTGGCCACCTTTGAGAGAGAGCGGCGGCAGAGGCATATCAGGGAGGAGCGACTCCAAGCCCGGAGCGCAGAACAGAAACGAAGAGCTCGCCAAAGTCCACAGGCCGCCCGCGGTCCCCGAGCTACCGGGACCATAGTAAAGTTCCAACTGGAGCACGGCTGGGGCTTCATTAGAGACCCGGAGGCCGCAAACGACGTCTTCGTGACCAGAAGAGACGTTGAGAGTCACCTGCCAGAGGGACATCACGGATGTGACCTGTACCCTGGTGACGTGGTCACCTACACCCGGCACAAGTGCGCCAAAGGACTGTACGCCCTCCATGTCCACCACTTGACTGAGGAGGAACTGCAGTACCGCCCAGACGCTGAGTACCCAGAGGGTCCGGACGGACCTGAAGACTACCCGGAAGAGCAAGGAGCATCAGGAGGACACCGTTACCAGTGAACGGTAAATTGAACTGTAAATAGTTACCCGTCAGGGTATAAGAACTGTTGTTGGAACTGTTACTGGATTGAAGTGTGGTCCCCGTTGGGACTAATGTGGAACTGGTAAAGGACTGTTACCTGCCAAAGTTGCCTCCTATATCCCTAGCCTGGCTGGGGACTGAGAACAGCCATCCCCTTTCCCTACCTGGCCGAGGACTGAGAGCGGCCAACCTGTAAATAGTTGCACTTCTTAAAGCTCCCCCTACTGGTTTTATAAAAAGACTGCAACGTCTACCTCAGAACAAACTAATTGGACTGTTGCACCTTTAAGAAGAGTGAACACCTGGTCGCAAGTTGAACCGCGGCCAGAACTCAAGAATGTGTTTTTGAAAAAAAATGTTTTACTTGAAAATGTCTTATGTGAAGAAGTTTAATATGCTTCTAAAATAGTAGTGCAAAAGTTTTACATAGTGTTTCATAAAAGAGTTCCAGTGGCCTTAGCAAGATGTTGTATGAAAATGTAACCAGTAACGTTAAGAAGAGAAGAATACCTCCCATAAAGGGATGAGTTAATAGTTAATGTCTTATATGCGAATGCATTCCAAAATTTTGTATGTTTTAAATTGTTTTTATTCTCTTCCAGCCCGAGGACGTGCTGTGGTTTACCAGGGGAAAATGTAACGCCCCGAGGGTTCGGCCGCTACAGGGGTATTGCACCTCAAACCAGAGGTGTGATATTCCACTCCCGGGTAAGGATGGAGGGTGGACCAGGGCTCGGTAGGCTGCATGCATCACACACACCCTATTTCCGAGGGACAGCTCAACGGTGCTCCCACTAGACAGAAGTGCAGGCACGACAGCATCTGTCCCTGGCTGGAGTGGGGAGGGGGGAGGAAAACCCAGTGATGTAGGAGCAGGAGGGGACGGTCTCTGGGCATAGGTAGGAGCCCATTGGTTGCTAGTCACCTGGGCTCATGTTCTAGAGGGAGGTATATAAGGTGGGCACCATCTTAGGACAGGGAGTGAGTTCAGAGAAGTTCAGTCAGAAGGAGGAGGGGAAAGGAGCTCAGCCGGAGAGGGCTGACAAGGAACTGTGGCTCAGTCTGGGACCAGCTCCATGAGGCAGGCCTGGAGCGAAAGCCAGAAACCACAGAGAGGAACAGAAGCAGCAAGGAACAGGAACAGAAAGGAAAGGAAGAAAGAAACAGAACACTAGGAGAGGCCCAGAGACACGAGGGCAGAAGGAACCCCAAAGGCCCAGGAGATTGCGGGTGGCGGGTTGGCAGAACAGGGTACCGGATCCCAAGTTGGTGGAGGCGACTAATCCTCCGCCAAGGACCGGCGGTCGTGATCACATCTTGGTGCGACCCCTCACTACACCTACTAGAAAGGCATACCACATAGGGTCAGGGAGGTGAGCACGAAGCCCTCCCAAGAGAAGGCCCGCGGGAGCTGGACAGACGTAGTGTCACTGGTGGGGCACAGTCAGAGAAGGGAATAGAAGGGAGTCCTGTGCCACACTCTGGAATTGCCTGGGGGTTGGCCGAGCCCCTTGCCTGGTGGACGCAGCGCGGCTTGGGCAGTCACTACCGGTACCGAAGTGATTTGGAATATAAAGAACTGTGAGTAAAGCATTTGAACTGCAACCCCACATCTCTGTGCTTCATCGCCGCACCAGCACTATTAGTGCTGGGACGCCCGCACCATCACCCCCACCATCAATTACACTGCCCTGGGGCTGCACTCTTCCCATGGGGAGTTACACTACCTCAGCTGCATACACCATCAGCCCCAGCGGTCTGCCTTGCAGCGGCGGTTCGCACTGACCGCAATCCACGGGTGGCGTAGTCGGACAATTAACTTAAAACCTTACAAATAGACTGCCACAGGTTTGACCACCCTGAGCCACGGGACCGGGTCGCCGCCACGGAGACTACAAACCCCAGCATCCCCCAGAGACCTGGTTCCGGGTAACCCACTACATGTAATAAACACTATGGCCAGCATAATGAAAATCACGAATATGGAGTGCGGAAAGACCACAACTCACACCCCATGGTCGCACAAGAAATTGCTTACTCAAAATGAGTGAAAAAACACAAGAGAGGACTGAGTATACAGCATATAAAAAAGACTTTATTAATAGAAGTATAGATACACAATATTATAAATATGATGAAATGATGCAGATAGGGAGACGATACAGAGCCACAAGGGCGCAAATAGGGAGACAGTCTGGAGCCACAAGGGCACGTAATAACTATCCACGACTAACCAAAATGGTCCATATATAGGATACACTCACCAAAAAGGTCACCAAGGGGCGCTCAAGGAGGGGGTCAGGGAACAAGGCAGGAGCAGACCAGTGTGGAACCTGCGGGCCTCGACGCGCGTTTCGCGGGTTTGCTTTATCAAGAGTATGTATCCTATATATGGATTTTATCTACTTTGGCCCCATTAGGGGGAAAAATGGGATATGTATTTACCATTATTTAATGTACTGATATCCTTCTATAGATATCTCTCCTATCTTACCATTTATCAGCATATGCTGCTTTGGGTCGCTCTTTTTCCCCTTCTCTACCTTCATTCCCTCCCCTTTTTCCCTCCATTACACTATCCTACCATTTTGGTTAGTCGTGGATAGTTATTACGTGCCCTTGTGGCTCCAGACTGTCTCCCTATTTGCGCCCTTGTGGCTCTGTATCGTCTCCCTATCTGCATCATTTCATCATATTTATAATATTGTGTATCTATACTTCTATTAATAAAGTCTTTTTTATATGCTGTATACTCAGTCCTCTCTTGTGTTTTTTTAACCCACTACATGTGTACGCTGGGCCCAGGGGGCGAGTCACATTGTGTGTGGTTGCATTTGTAGAAACCTGCCGCCAAGTGTCATTGGTCTTTTTATTATCAATAGGCAGAAGACTGGGGGACAAAATGGTCTGTAATGTGGGAGCTCTCCAAGATACAAATCTGATCTGTCCATCTCTGAGGATCTCACCTAAACGCACGTCAGAATTTAACAGCGGTAGGTATTTTTTAATATTGGAGGCAATTTGATGATAGTGCGGACTGTATTGTGTGGAAAAGGTGATAGATTTTGACAGTGCAACTGCCACTAATATTTCTGTGGCTTCCAAACTCTTCCGCAGCGTGCACGGAGGGGATGTTTCCACGCTGATTTTCTATGGTATTGAAAAAGTATACAGACCCAAAAGGGGTGGCGAATTTAAGAGAATAATTTTAAACAGAGAATCCTTCTGGATTTTTAAATTATAAACAAGGATACCACTGGGGCTCAATATTAGGCAATACATTATTCTGCAATACAATTAACTATTTCTTTGATGCTTTCATATTGTATTCTTAGGTGATTTGTGTATTTAGTGCGTAGTGGGATTGGCCATTTTTGGTCATGTGTTTTTTTCCTCCTCCCTTTTTAAAGTTTGCATAGCATATACGGATAGACCATGATTAAGGCTTGAGAGCCGAAACATGTTGGTTCTGTTCATATCCGTGGCCTGTCCTGTGTATATACTCTTTTAACAATCAAAATAAATCTGGAATTTTTTTCTTTGATCCTGTAATAATGCTCCCCATTCTGCCGCTGTTCTCTAACACATTTAATAAAAACTCGATTGTTCTCACCTTCCTCCGCTCCCACAACACCCAGCGTCCTCTTCTATTGCAGATGCAGAGGCTGGTAGATGACTTCGCCAATGTCAGCTGAAGGTTTCTGATTGGCTGGCGGCGTGTATTGCGGTGCTGGGACCCAGCGGGTCATTGTGTCATGCCCCCGGGGCCGTGGGGTACTCGGCAGCCGGGCCCTCAGATGCTTGGGGGATATCACGGTGGCTGGCCCGGTCCGTGGCGGACAACTGAAAAGAGGGGAATGTATATTGGGATAATAGGTTTGTAAATGTTCGTGACGCCACCTGTGGTGTCTGTTGAGGATCACCAGTGCTGCAGCAGTCCACTGAGGCCGGTGTTGTGGCAGCTTAGATGGTATCGCTCCCCACAGGTGGATCAGGGCCTCAGGGCAGCGTAGAAGGGGGGGGATGCAGGACAGAGGGGACCCAGCCGGGTCAGAGCAAGAATAGGAGCACACACGAAAGTCACTTCTGTACCTTTACTGGTGTTTAGTTCAGGAACACCCCGGAGCACTGTAGGTTGAGGGGTGCACTTCCGGATTCTCCCCAGTGAGTGGGTGTAGGGCCTCCTGTTTCTTGCCTCTCTGTAGTAAGTTTCTGACCTGCCTGGAGCTAGGCCTAACTTTGTCTCTGTTCTGCACCTGCTGACTTGGTGATAGGGCCTTCTGTTGGAGATCACTCTCCCTATTCTTTGGGGTCTCCGTGATTCCTGACCCTGATACGTATCAGCTTTTGGTGATCCTGGGACATGTAGTTTGCCAGGGGTTCCGGTTGTTTTCTACTGGTCATGAAGATCCACGTAGACTCGGACCCGGTGTCCGGTATATGCTTCTGGGGTGAGCTTGTAAAGCTCCTCTGCCCCCTATGTTACTTTCTTCCACTTGCCTTCGGCCCCGCTCGGGCCCTCACTAGGCTACACACACTGCAGCCGGGACACTGCTCTTCTTCGCCGCTCTCAGAGTGTCGGCACACTCCTAGCTCTCTATCCTGAGCTCTGTGAGTTCTAGTCTGGACTCACTCTACAGACTGTACTGAACTCTTCCTGCAGGAACTGCTAGGCTCTGGCTCGACTGCACTGACTCCTTCTGTGTCTGAGCAGGAACTCCCTAGCTGCTCTGTACTCTAGCAGGCTAGGAACTCAACTGCCTAGCTCCACCTTCCCTATTTATATCCCTATCCGGGCTCCCTCTGGTGATCTGAGGTGGAAGGTGGGGGTGTGTGTATGCTATGAGGGCCTCTTGTGGAGAAATCCTTCTATGCACCCCTCTAGGATCTGTGGCACTCATGCGCAGCAGGGGCGCCACAATTGCACCTCAATACATTCCAGCTGGATGTGTGTCCTCAGACACACATCCTCTTGAAATAGGCACTGATGTTATGAGCTGAAATTTTTGCATCTTAATATGATTCTTTGTATCCTACTTAACAGAGCGCTACTTTTTTGTGGTATGTATGTGAATAAGTCTTTGGTTGAGTTTGTGGAGGCTTTGCACCAGTCAGTGCTGCTTTAACTTCTCTACTTCACATAGTTTTACTGCAATTGCTATGCAAAAGCAAAAATAAAATTGAACAGCACCTCCTACCAAAATAAAGCAAGCGTGAACAGCTAGACTGGATAATATGCAAACAAAAGAATACAACAGCCTCTGTAAGCGGTAAGATTTATACAAGCATTGAAGATATGAAATTTAGACTATATTAGTGCTATATTGAGTATATGAAGCTTTAAAAAAATTAAGGTACTTAGTGCACAAAATGGACAATTCATTTAGATTAATATTAGGTTTAGGCTCCTACTAGAGAAAGGTACGCCTTGTCATGGCTGGTGGGCTCACATGAATTGGCAAAATTATGTGCTAAGTACATTCATTATATAAGTACAGTATATTCTATGTAGCAGTAATGCACTTTAAATTTCATATATTCAGTGTTTGCATACAGTTATACGAGAAAGTTTGGGCACCCCTATTAATCTTAAGCTTATTGTTTTATAAAAATTGGTGTTTTTGCAACAGCTATTTCAGTTTGATATATGTAATAACTGTTGGACACAGTAATGTTTCTGCCTTGAAATGAGGTTTATTGTACTAACAGAAAATGTGCAATCTGCATTCAAACAAAATTTGACAGGTGCATAAGTATGGGCACCTCACCAGAAAAGTGACATTAATATTTAGTAAATCCTCCTTTTGCAAAAATAACAGCCTCTAGTCGCTTCCTGTAGCTTTTAATGAGTTCCTGGATCCTGGATGAAGGTATTTTTGACCATTCCTCTTTACAAAACAATTCCAGTTCAGTTAAGTTTGATGGTCGCCGAGCATGGACAGCCCTCTTCAAATGATCCCACAGATGTTCAATGATATTCCGGTCTGGGGACTGGGATGGCCATTCCAGGACATTTTAATTGTTCCTCTGCATGAATGCCTGAGTAGAGTTGGAGCGGTGTTTTGGATCATTGTCTTGCTGAAAGATCCATCCCCTGCGTAACTTCAACTTTATCACTGATTCTTGAACATTATTGTCAAGAATCTGCTGATACTGAGTGGAATCCATGCGTCCCTCAACTTTAACAAGATTCCCGGTGCCGGCATTGGCCACACAGCCCCAAAGCATGATGGAACCTCCACCAAATTTTACTGTGGGTAGCAAGTGTTTTTCTTGGAATGCTGTGTTTTTTTGCCGCCATGCATAACGCCTTTTTGTATGACCAAACAACTCAATCTTGGTTTCATCAGTCCACAGGACCTTCTTCCAAAAAGAACTTGGCTTCTCCAAATGAGCTTTTGCATACCTCAGCCGACTCTGTTTGTGGCGTGCTTGCAGAAACGGCTTCTTTCGCATCACTCTCCCATACAGCTTCTCCTTGTGCAAAGTGCGTTGTATAGTTGACCGATGCACAGTGACACAATCTGCAGCAAGTTAATGCTGCAGCTCTCTGGAGGTGGTCTGAGGATTGTCCTTGACTGATCTCACCATTCTTCTTCTCTGCCTTTCTGATGTTTTTCTTGGCCTGCCACTTCTGGCCTTAACAAGAACTGTCCCTGTGTTCTTCCATTTCCTTACTATGTTCCTCACAGTGGAAACTGACAGGTTAAATCTCTGAGACAGCTTTTTGTATCCTTCCCCTGAACAACTATGTTGAATAATCTTTGTTTTCAGATCATTTAACAGTTGTTTTGAGGAGCCCATGATGCCACTCTTCAGAGGAGATTCAAACAGGAGAGCAACTTGCAAGTGGCCACTTTAAGTAGCTTTTCTCATGATTGCATACACCTGGCTCTGAAGTTCAAAGCTCAATAAGGTTACAAAACCAAAAAAAGTGCTTTAGTAAGTCAGTAAAAAGTAGGTAGGAGTATTTAAAACAAGAAAATGATAAGGGTGCCCATACTTATGCACCTGTCAAATTTTGTTTGAATGCAGATTGCACATTTTCTGTTAGTACAATAAACCTCATTTCAAGGCAGAAACATTACTGTGTCCAACAGTTATTACATATATCAAACTGAAATAGCTGTTGCAAAAACACCAATTTTTATAAAACAATAAGCTTAAGATTAATAGGGGTGCCCAAACTTTCTCATATAACTGTATGCAAACACTGAATATATGAAATTTAAAGTGCATTACTGCTACATAGAATATACTGTACTTATATAATGAATGTACTTAGCACATAATTTTGCCAATTCATGTGAGCAAAACCACCAATTTGTATAAAACATTAAGCTTAAGATTAATAGGGGTGCCCAAACTTTTTCATATAACTGTATATCGTAGCATTTACAGAGGTTGCTGTATTCTTTTGTTTGCAATTGCTATGTAGTTTTCATCTATATGGCTTATGCAGAAGCACATTCAACCTTGCTTGCGGCTTGCTGTGCAGTTCTCGGAAGGGTGACACAAATCTCAGCATGTATATTCATCCTTATGCTTGTGTTTATTCAGATTCCCTTTGTATAATATTGTTTATAGGATATGCCAGAAATGGCTGATAGATGTGAGTCCCACCGCAGGGACAAACATCTATCTTGAGAACAGGGCCACTTATTTCATAGAATGGTTTGGAATGAATTGCTGTAGGACCTGTATAACCCATTTAAAGAACTAACTTTTTCTCATCCAATCTAAAAAAAAATTATAATAGGGAATGGCAATGAGATAGAAATAAGCGGATCTTTTGAAATTTGAATTCGACGACTTTGCCGAATTTATCCCCAAAATTAAATTTGCAACAAATAAATTTGTGCAAATTTCAATACTGGAAAGCTTGTAATTATTCAGAAAATGCACTTGGGAGAGAGGCAGGACAGAGAAAGGGAGAGAGTGAGAGAGAGAAAGAGGAGAACCTGCCTGACCATAAGAGCTTATACTCTACAAAACAGAGAAAGAAAGACATTAGCCCACTCTCTGAAGCCATGTGGGAAGTGGTGCTGGACAAATTTTTTTGCAAACTGAAAATTAAATCTTAAAGTGTTTGAATTTGCGTGAAACCATGAATTTCAAGAAATGTGACTTAAATTTGATCTTTTGTTGATCATTCTGCTCTTCTCTATATTAAGGTGATTAGTAGACATGTATAAAATAAGTAAGAAGAAGAAGAGTATTACATGATGTACAGTCAACACTACTCTTCAGAAACTAAAAATCTAAGAAGTCTCAATTACACTATACCCATCTTTGTAGCCCATCCTTTGTGCTTCATAAAAACAAGCAACTGTGAAATTTGGGTTAGGTCTAATTGGACAACCAAGACTTTGTCACAATGATAGTGTTACACACCTGACCCAAGTGTCCTGGGCTTCGCTCCCTTCTCCTGGGTCCTCTGTCCTCAGTTGTGCTACATGTCGGGTTTTGTAGGTTGCCCAGCATGAATCCATGACCTATTCACACTAGACCTATTTAAGGCCCATTGACACACACCTATGTCTTGGGATTGAGTTTCTAGACCTCTATGTTTGGCGTGCTCCACCAGCTGTGATTTTATGTTTTACATTGTACTGACTTCCATCTGTGCTGGGTTAAACTTCATCTGTACTGTGGGTCCTAAGATTTCAGAGTGTGCCAAGTCCTCACTATCCACTTGCCTTTGAGGTTGCTGCATCAACGACCCGAGTCCTCATGTCCACCTGGACCTGGAGCTTAGAGGATCCACCTTACCCGATGAGCCTTGACAAATAGGATCTGACTTTAATACTAGGATCAATTGATATTAATATCTATATTTCTTATAGATCTATTAGATCTTATCCAAGTAAATAATTACAAAGATTAAAAGGAAATTAAAGTGGACATGCACATGTTCTAAAAATATGGACGATGGGATCTGAAATAATTTCCTTTTGGTTGATCCAAGGAACGCCAGCTTGAAAGTTGGAGAACAGTGTCTTTGAATGAATAAAGCCTTATTGCTTGCAATTATTACATTACTATTTTGTTATTTATAGCTGGTATCATATCTCTTTTACTCTATAATACTGTCCAATCTGACTTTGATCTGGAAATGCTCTCATGACTTTCTCAGCGTCTTTCTTTAATCCATGAACAAAAAATCTAAAAAGCTTCTTATCTCTTGACTTGCAGCATAATAATGCCTTTAAAATGTATGCAAAACTGGCATTTTTTGACATGAAGAATTTGCTGATGCATGTCTTATCCTAAAAGTAACTGATTCGCACATATCAAGTAAAAGTAGCACTTATCTGCATATTTCAAATAGTCTGGAGCCTGATTACATTTTACTAAACTCATCCAGCTGCGGTGTCTATTTAAAGTCTATTGCTATGAGCTTCACAGTTAACATCATTTTAGGAGCAAAGTCATTTTTTAAATTAAGACGAGATGTGTGTTAATCATGGAATTAGCACCATAAATATTTATAGAGTTAAGCTAAAGGGGATAAATTAAATACAGATTTTTTAGAATTTTTCTAGTCAAAAATGGGTGAATGTTATCATCAAAGCTTGGAGTAGAATAAGTAATCCAATGGCCCTGCATTAAAATTGGATGGGGTCCAGTGAACCATAAACAACCAAAGGCCATCATTGTTAGATACAATCTTCATGTAATGGAAATTTCCTTATATTAATTAAAGAAAATCCGTTTACCCTAAAATGTTTTTAAATGGGGTATACAGTGTTGTATGGACCTTAGCCTGAGAAAATAACTTATAATTCATATGCAAATGAGGCTTTGGTGCACTCTTGGAGTGGCCAAGAGTTTGGTGCACCGTTACTTCTCCTTATTTGCCTATTGGAGGCCTGCCCCCAGTTTTGATTGACAGTGCTCAGCCCCCAGAGCAAGCATTGATTGAATGCTGGCGACATGTGTGTGCATGTGTGACTTCCCAGATGTTCTCGATGGGAGACAAGTCCACAAAGACCCTGCAGGCCACTGTAGCAAGTTCAGGTCATGCAGGCTGCTCACAGTAGCACGAGCAACATGTGACTTTGTGTTGTCGTGTTGAAAATCAGCTCTTGAGACACTTTGGAAAAATGGCCATACCACTGGTTCCATGAATGTCCGATTGTACTGCAAGTGAAACTGGACATCATATACCAAACCTAAGACATCAAATAGTATCTACATAAACCATCAGAAGGCATATGCATGACATTGGCTTACAAGTCAGATATTCAGCAACAGGTGCTTCATTGATCTCACACCACCACGCTAAAAGGCCATAATGGTGCAGAGTAAGATGGCACTGGAGGCTGGAATGGACGTCTGTCCTCTTCAGCAGGGAGTCCCACTTTTGTCTTGGATGCAACGACTGCTGAAGATTGATCTGGAGATCATGTGGGCAATACCACAAAGACGCTTTCACATAGCTGGACCCTTCTAGTCTTCATGTAAAGAGAAGGGTGGGTCAGTTTAGCAATCTGGGCAAACAGGCTCATTAAATCCAGGAAGCCTCGCACGGACTAACCAGAGCAGCTCCAATAGCAATATACAACAGATAGAAAAGTCCAGCATGGACAGGTATGTGTTAAGCCTAAAAAATTTCATTTACATTAGGAATGAATTAAAAACTCTATATTGGGAACATTAGAGTAGCAAACTCATGGTATTTTAAAGTGTCCCAGGAACCGCTTTTAATAACAATAATGCCAAGCTGCATGTTGCCAGTGTTGCTGTGAACAGCATGCAGGGCCTAAAAGTTCTACCATGGCCTGCAGCGTCTCCGGACTTGTCCCGCATCGAGCACATCTTGGACGTCATTGGTCGGCAATTGCAAAGGGAGCTGCCAGCAGCGGATTTTGATGATTTGATGCCCAAGTGCATTCAGTGTTTTAGAACATTCCTCAGATGACCATTAATAACCTCACTGATAGCAACTAAGGCGTGTAAGTGTATGCATTTCTTCATAAGGAGCTCATACTTAGTACCAAATAAATCGAAATGTTTTGAAAATGTTGCTTCTAATTTTTTCATAATTTCCATATCCTTTATATATAAATCTTGTGATTTCCATAATTCCATGACTTTTCCTTCTTGATGTTGCAATTTCAATGTTGAGGAATGTATATACAGGTGTATCTCACAAAATTAGAATATCATAAAAAAAGTAAATTTATTTCAGTTCTTCAATACAAAAAGTGAAACTCATATATTATATAGAGTCATTACAAACAGAGTGATCTATTTCAAGTGTTTATTTCTGTTAATGTTGATGATTATGGCTTACAGCCAATGAAAACACAAAAGTCATTATCTCAGTAAATTAAAATAATTAACAAACAAACACCTGCAAAGGCTTCCTAAGCTTTTAAAAAGGTCCATTATTCTGTTTCAGTAGGCTCCACAATCATGGGGAAGACTGCTGACTTGACAGATGTCCAGAAGGCAGTCATTGACACACTCCACAAGGTCCCAGAGTCTGGAGGAAGAGTGGAGAGGACACAATCCAAGCTGCTTGAGGTCTACTGTGAAGTTTCCACAATCAGTGATGGTTTGGGGAGCCATGTCATCTGCTGGTGTAGGTCCACTGTGTTTTATCAAGACCAAAGTCAGCGCAGCCGTCTACCAGGAAATTTTAGAGCACTTCATGCTTCCCTCTGCAGACAAGCTTTTTGGAGATGGAAATTTCATTCTCCGGCAGGACTTGGCACCTGTCCACACTGTCAAAAGTACCTATACCTGGTTTACAAACAACAGTATCACTGTGCTTGATTGGCCAGCAAACTCGCCTGACCTTAACCTCATCGAGAATCTATGGGGTATTGTCAAGAGGAAGATGAGAGACACCAGACCCAGCAATGCAGATGAGCTGAAGGCTGCTATCAAAGCAACCTGGGCTTCCATAATACCTCAGCAGGGCCACAGGCTGATCGCCTCCATGCCACGCCACATTGATGCAGTAATTGATGCAAAAGGAGCCCCGACCAAGTATTGAGTGCATTTACTGAACATACATTTCAGTAGGCAAACATTTCGTATTTTAAAAACATTTTTCAAGCTGTTGTTATAAAGTATTCTAATTTACTGAGATAATGACTTTTGTGTTTTCATTGGCTGTAAGCCATAATCATCAACATTAGCATAAATAAACACTTGAAATAGATCACTCTGTTTGTAATGACTCTATATAATATATGAGTTTCACTTTTTGTATTGAAGAACTGAAATAAATTAACTTTTTGATGATATTCTAATTTTGTGAGATGCATCTGTGGCGCCCCTGAGGGTTCGGTCGCCACAGAGGTATTGCATCTCACCTAGAGGTGTGGTGTCTCACTCTCAGGTAAGGAAGGAGTATGGCTCAGGACCCTAACACTACATCCACTACACCACATTTCCAGGGGACAGGGAGATAATGCCCCTACGGGAGAGCACAAGTGTCCCTGATCCCTGGCTGGAGTGGGGAGGAATCACTTAGAGGGGGGTAACTAGGTAGTGGATGGGTGGAGGACGTAGATCCTGGGAGCACGGTAGTAGGAAATATAAAAAGAAGGAACCATTTTGGTTCAAAGCAGTCAGAGTCCGAGTGAAGAGAGTTCAGCCCAGTCAGTCAGACTGAAGTGCTGACAGGGGGCAGAGGCTCTGTACGAGCTCTGCTCCACAGGCAGGCCCAGCCAGGAGGAAAGAGAGGAAAGAGGGAGCAGGAAGGCTCCAGGACGAGGAGAGAAGGGACCCTAGGGGTACGGGCCGTCCACACCAGCCACTAAGAAGGTAGCCACATAGGGTCAGGGGACGGAACATACGTCGCCCGCTAAGACCCGAGGACACTGGACAGAGGTGCCGCTAGGTGTGAGGTACAAGGAGAGAGACCAGAGAGGACACACAGAAAGGGGTCCTGCTAAATGCTCCAGAGCTACCTGGGAGTCGACAGAGCCCCTTACTCGGTAAACACAGGACGACGCGGGAAGTTATAAACCTGCAGTAATAACTTGGAGTGAAAGAACTGTGAGTAAAGACTCTGAGACTGCATTGCAAAGGCTCTGTGTTATCATTACCGATCCCGGCACTACCACCACCATCATCCACCCACGCTGCCCTGAAGCTATACTCCACCTGTGGGGAGTCACATCACCTAGCTGCACATACCACCAGCTTCAGCGGACTGCATCGCAGCGGCGGTTACCGATGACCGCAATCCACAGGTGGCGTAGTTGGACATTAATATTTGTGCACATAGACTACTACCCTGGTTTGACCGCCCTGGGTCACGGACCAGGTCACCGCCACGGTGACTACAACCCCCAGCATCTACAAGGCCCGGCTCCGGGTACCCCCACGGCCCAGGGGGCGCGTCACATCTGTATATGACAATATACTGTATATGCATAAAAATATAGTTATATACCATATAGATAGCTAAACCAAAGAGTACAGCTGCACACTGTATGTGCTAAGATGCAAAGATTGGATTACTGTTATATGGACTATAGCTATAAAATGAATGTTCTCCCTTCACTTTATAATTAGATTCTACTGTATATAGCAGTAATGCAGTTTAAAGTTTACATATCCAATCTTTGCTTATATATCATATGGCATATCGAGTGCAGCTGCATTCTTTGGTTTGTATATAATGCAATCATAGCAGATTGAAGCTGTTCACACTCAGTTTATTCTGTTAAGTCAGTCTTTGCTTTTTGTTTATAGGGATAGATAGGACTTGAACCTGCAATCATGTGAGTGGAGTTTGCTCCATACACCTGACATGTTTTTATCTACAGGGTCAAGATTAATAGGTCGTTATAAAAAAGTGAAGGTATTTTTATTAAAAATGATTATAGTGAGTTTTAACATTCAAGAGTCATAAATTTACATGTAACAATAAATATTGATTTCTTCATCATTTCGATAGTTTGTCTTCTCTCTTGCTTCCACTGCTAACAATTAGCAGATGGCTGTGTACATATAAAGATAAGATAGGGACCACAGGGGGAAATCAGCAAAAACGAATATATGTATATGTTAAAACACTTCTCCTACCTGACCCCCCCAAAGGTTTTTTAAGATCTTACGAGAGGCACAATGTATGAAATAAGTGAAAACATAAATTAAAATAGCTAAAATACAGTAGAAAAAACATCATGGATAAATGAAAAAAAAAAAAAAAAAATTAAGAGCCACTGCCAGTCTAAATAGCTGTTTCTAGCCCGGCCCACATCGAAAAAATATGTCCAGTATATAAAAATAATTTCCTAGGAAAGGGGAACGCAATTTAAAATATTTTTAGAGGTCCTCTGTGTTCATCAAAGGAATTTAAAACAAAAATGTGAAAAATAGACACATATTTCCTTTTTTCTTTACATTTTCCCCTGATATCAGCAAGAAGAAAAAAAAATATATAAAAAAGAAATAAATTCTTGTGAAGGTCAGCTTCCCATTTTAAGATTTGTTTAGATTTGGAGAATTCAAGGTCTGAATAGGGAATATATATTTTTCGTATTCCATATTTTATCTGAAGAAGGTTGGTCTAATAATGTAATGATGGTACGTAGTAAGGCCAAAGGTAGTGATATTTTATTTCTTATAAGTTTCCTTAGTTCTATCAAGTTGAAAATTTCCTCTTCTGGTAGACCGTAAACCGTTTTTAAAGTATAGAAGTTTAGTATTCTGTCTTTATTTGGGCCTCTAAGAATATGAGAATAGTCTTTAATTCCTAATTTAGACCATTTCCCAGTTGGAATAGGGACAAATTTTGTCTAGAGATAGTTTGTAAAGTCTTTTACCTTGTGTAATGGTGGATTTTAAAAGAGGATGAGATGGTAATGATAGATTTGGGATTAATAAATAGATTAAGATTAGGGAAGATAAAGGGGTAATTCCATTTGAATATTCTTCTAAAGAGACTCAATTTTGTATGTTTGTTTTTTAATAGCCATTTCTTGCTTTGTAATACAATATTAGCCACGTATAACATGCAAGTATTGGGTAAAGCTATACCTCTGTTGGCCTTACTTTTGAAGAGAAAATTTTTATTTACTCTTGGAGTTTTTTTCTGCTAAATATAATCTGATAATTTATTTTGTATAATTTTTTAATCCAGTGGGGGGGGGTATAAGAAGGGGAATTGATTTAAAAATATATAGGAGTCTTGGAAGAATCATCATTTTGTATGTTATTATTCTTCCTAGTCAAGATGTGTCAATTTTAGCAAAATTTCTTAGTGTGTTCTGAATTTTTTAAATTTGTTTAAATATAAAACCTTCACAAGAATTTTTCCAAAAGTGACTGGCAACATACACTAAAATACACATATCAATTTTTTATTAATAAAAATATTCAAGAAATGTTTTTCAAAATAATTTCCCGATGACATTTGACTCCTGTCAGACTCAAAGAAGCCTACCCAGAATATTCTGACCAATGTTGGAGAAATTGCGAGAACAAATGAAACATAATGCATATTTTTTGGACCTGTCCAAAAATAAATATATTATGGAAAGAGATTTATGACTTTCTGTACATTTTGGGGAAGAAAAAACTACATATGACTCCACAATTATCTCCCTTATCTTTAGAGATAGATTCTCTCCCCAGAAAAATCAAACATCTTTCAATACATATTTTTTCAGTAGTTAAACTTCTTATTGCTGCTAAATGGAAAGCTGTTGACATACCTACCATAAACGATATTTTGGAAAGGTCACTCATCATAATACCTTTAAACTTGCTTTTGCCCTCAAAAACAACTGTATATTAAAATATCAATCTAAATGGTCACTATGGAATTCTCACTTTTCTTCCCATGCGGAATTAGCTACTCAAACGTTACACTGAAATTCTTCCACTATGATCAGATGATTACATAATCTGATCTTCTAGCCTTGTTATCAATAGTAAGTTTTATCCTATGATTCTTTATGTGTGAAATGTAATCTCAGAAGACTAACTTCTTGTGTTTCCCCCTTTAATTTCCTTGCCCTTCTTACCGCTATCTTCCCTCTCCTATTTACCCTTCCCTATATCCCTCTCCCCCTCCCTTTACTCCATGTTTTGCTTTCTCCCTTCCCATATCCTTCCTATCTTCTTCATGTCCTTTATTGTCCTCATCCTAATATTATCTTCCTTTTTTCACTTTCATAATTATAGCTTAGCTTAACTTTGAAGTTAGTTATTATTATGGTTTTTTTTTAAATAATAAGTCTCATTGTTTGTAACCTTATTATATATGTAAATTCCATATATTGTTGTTTATTTGAGGATTTGGATGGTTGTTTCTTCTCTCCCCAGAATGTTAAAAACCCCTTCATGAAAATTATTGAAATAAAAAAGTAGCCCTATGTGTTGCAAAAAAAAAAGCAAAAATTATTTGAATGAGAAAAAATGATGGAGCCATTAAAAGCACATGTATGATAAAACCAAAAAATGTTCCTGGTCTGGTAGGGGAAGGGGGGAATGGCCTGGTCATGAACTGATTAAAGATAACCTGTCCCCTCTTCATCCAAAGTGTGCAGTTTTTGCTCATATTTTGTTCCCGCTGTTTCCAGAGTGTTCTGTTTTTTTGTTTTTTTTTTAAAGTCCGCTATATGGTTCTAGAGATATGGACCTTTTTATTTAGCTCTAATAATTATGGTCTTTACCAAGGGAGTGTGGCTTACAGGATTTTCTCTGGGGGGTGTCCTTAGGCTGTTTTTCATTTTTACCCTGATAGCACCTCCCCTCTTCGTAAAGACCATAAAAGTTAACACTAAATAAAAAGGCCCATATCTCTAAAACCGTACGGAGGATTTTAAAAAAGTAAAAAGTTAAATATTCAGGAAAGTAGTGGGGATAAAATAAAAGGGAAAACTGGACCCTTGTGACTTCTTTAAGGCAAATTAATAGTAAATGCTTCAAAATGAGTATCCTATTCTGGATAATGCCACTTCTTAATTTCCTGACATTAAAATAATATAAAATCAGATCGCATAATGAAATGTAATATGAACTTGCTCTTGGTTTTATAAAGAATACGAACAAATCAACACAAATTTGTCCACTATTCCTGATGTACTGGCCCCTGTGCGGAGTGTGGAAAATGATAAATGAGACCTGTCTTAAGAACAATGTCCTAGGAAGCGTCTATGAGTGATAGTAAAATTATCACTAATGTTTCCCATATAACTCATCTGTCATGTCTGGATCACAACCATTTACCAGATGACTTTGTTTCCTAGCTAAAGTCATACATTATATTAATGTCTGCTTGGCTACTTATGACTTTTTTGCTCTCTATTGAGATAAGGCAATTTGCAGAAGGAAATTTTTCTTTAAATGTATTTTCCTCCACCTCATCATTAACAGTTTTTATATATTTTTAGGATGAATTTTGGTGAGTTCCTAGTAATAGATCATTACATATTATGTAAATGTTCGGTAAAATGTAAAAACTTTTGACCCCAGTTCTCTGATGCTGCTTCTACGCACGGCAGTAACCCCATCATACGCACATTTAAGTACACAGCACATTTCGCACTCATTATGCAACTTCATAAAGGCAAATTGCTGAGAGCTTTGTGCCGAGGAGGGAAAAATCAATGAATTCGATTGCACAGTGAACGGGGTTGTGAAACAGATATTCATTTCACAGAGCAATATCATTTAAATTGCATTAAAAGGGTTGTCTGTCTTCTTGAATTATTTTAATAGGGTTGCTTATTCAGTACTCCTATTTCTCAATCAGTGTAAAGAGTGGCTGCAGAGGTTTTCCTGCAATTGAGGACATAGCATGTCTGGACATTACATAGATAGTGTGACTCTGAGTCACTACTTATGGGCTAGGGTAGTGAAACAGGGTAGTCAGGAGGTCCGAGGTCAGATACCAGGAGGGCTCGTAGTACAGAGGGGTAAGACAAAGGCATGGTCAGGTAACAGTCCGGGGTCAAATGCCAGACGGGTACATAAAAGCCAGGGAGTACAACAAAGGATAGTCAGAGGCCAAGTCCGAGGTCAGATACCTGAAGTCAGAGAGCGTCAAAAGCAGAAGGAATAATCCAAAAAAGTAGTCACAACGAAATCCAGGGTCATCAGCAAGATCAGAAGTCAGACACAGAGCAAGCATACACACCTAACTATAGCAAATCTACAACTAACAATATGCTGCTCACAGCAAGCCTTGCAAATCATTTGAGGACAAGACGCACCTGAGGAAATGTCCACAGGCTAAACCAGATTGAACAGCAGGGCTGTCAATCAACATGCTGACAGCACAGCACGCCCCATGATCAGATTGGATGACTGGATTGTCATTCACAAAACCGATCATCCAGCACACTCTAGATCCCATAGGGCGGCTGAGCTGTCACAGCGTTCCAAGGCCACAGTCAGATGTGAAGCGGTGACACACAGACCATGCAATGTTTCATTAATACTGCGGTGACAATGCAAGAAATTAAAAGTGGTTCTCTGGTTTTATGATATTGATGACCTATCCAGTGGATAGGTCATCAATATTCTATTGATGGAGGTCTGGCATATGATCTCTATCAATCAGGTATTATTAATTTCAATAGTGACCTGATGTAAACATTAAAATATTCAGTCTAGTGGTGGCAGCCAGGTACTGCAGATCAGCTCCTATGGATAAGTCATCAATATCATATGACCGGGACAAACTATTTAAACACTTGCTGTTGGGTACCCTTACAGTAGATTGCTGTGAATTTAAAGACAGCTAAACCTTGTGATCAGCTTAACCTCAGCAGACCAAAAATTGGTCAACTTCTAAGAGAAATAACTAAAATGTTTGTTAAAGAGATAATGTTCTTCAGCTTTTACCTTCTAAATAGTTGCGATATAGATTTCGCTATTCTGCAAAGTAAAACTAGTGATTTTAGGAAAACAGAATCTTATTTAAATACATTTTCTGTATGGTACGTAAAGAATATAAACTGGTAGAGGAAGTGTAACCAGCTCACCTGGATGGCTCAAGGCGTGCGAGCAGGGAAACCGTGTGACCCCACGTGGATAGCCAAAGCTCTGAGCTTTGAGAAAGAACACCGAAGAGCGCTTAAAATGCATTGCTCTTGATCACACTATGGATTCAAATAATAATTTGTAATTTGCTTAAATAAATTTGGAAATTTTATGGAGCAGGAATTTTCTACTTTTTTGCTTGACGTAAAGAATATATCCTACGATTACAGGATTGAATATGCTTTACAGTGTCGACCACTGTATAATAAAATTTCCTAAAATGACATAATTTGTTATATTATATTACATAAAAATGATAATGCCCTTTTATCTTACCATAACTCTCTGCTGCCCACAAATAACCGAAGTAAACATTTTTATAAAGCCATTTTTGCATCTAAAGGACACTGGTTGGGTCTTCTTTCATCTACTACTGCCAAGGCATTGAACAGTAGCAGAATGCATCAAGCGCATGTGCAGATTTAGAGAGCAGTATACCTGCGCATGTGTGGGACATGTTTAGCCTGGGGCCCACTAGTAATATTGACTCTGGGGACCCACTGTTCAGCTACATGCAAATATTACCTCTACTTCTACAAATTGGGGTAATCTGTTAAATGAATGATGAGATGCAGCCTTTGTATGTACATAGCGAATCAAGTGTCTTGTGTCAACTACTGTTCATATAGGGGAGTGGAGGCCCACCAGGGAATTCACCTGTTCTCCCATGGGGCAGTCCAAACTTGTATTGATCTACTGTCCGGCACCTGCACAGAAGTGGATGCACCAAGGAAGAATCATATGTACGTTGAAAACACTCTTCTCAGATTTTATGTAATTTAGAAAGTTTATTTAACATGCTAGTTTTTTCTATTGCTGTTACTTTCAATACTAAACATTTGTCTGCCATTTGGCCTGTCTTATTTCTACTTCATGGATTAGATCTCTCATTAATTATATGGGAGAATGTTTCCTAATTCTTTCTTGGAAGAATTGATGCTCAACCAGACAATTACACCATTTTAGGATGTTCTATTTAGAAGAAAGCTGCTATAATTCTTTCCTGTGGTCAGTATTTCAGCCTGCACTTTAACCAACATATAACATTCACTAATGGCTTCAGGTAATAGCGTCTGAATTAAACGACATGAAATTATTATATTCTGTAATGATTCTTAATTAGAAAAGAGAAATTAATTGATTACAGTGATTTTATCCTTGGACCTGACTGCTTTGGGATCAGGGCCGTGGCTGGCAGGATGCACAGCAACAGGATCAGGCTGGCATGGGATAGCAAACTGACTAAATCATTACTGTTTATCCTGACCTATTTCTTCTGTACAGACACAACCACCCAAACTATCTTTTAGACCTTTGTACATAACAGTACAAATTCATGTTGTAGAAATATAGTAAATAATATGTCTCCAAAAAATTTTTTTATTTACTTGCATGCCAGCATAGGATTATTAAACACCTGATTATTTCTAAAAGTTTACACTAACTACAAAGTTGTTAGAGTCCTTAGAGAGTGGTGTCAAGTTCATGATTCTCATCTCTTAGCTATTCTTGCATGGAGAACATCTACAAAGGGCATTTCCCACGCTGTTATGTCCATGTATTACAAATATGATTTCATTGGAGATTTTATAATATTTGATTTGCCTTCCAGCATTGCTTTGGGGAGAACAGACTATTTACTGTTGGGTTCCCCCAGTCCAGATAAATCATTGCTGGTGGGCCCAGGATCAGGAAACTCCATGATGAACTTAGCATTTGAGCATCTTTCCTTCTTTCCTAGTACTTTTGTAGTGCTTTGTGAATTAATTATGGGAATATTACATAAAAGATTAGATATATTTTGCAAACTGATAACTAATGTTTTAGCATACTCCAGGAAATGATATTGCACTCATTAACAGCAGCAAATTAGTAAAATGACACTTTTAAGATATAACTGATTGCTTTAATCTGATGTGTGCGGAAGGTAAAATAAAGGTCACTCGTAGTTCATTAAACACTCATTAAATTATATTAAATTAATCTTGACAGTGGAAAAAATGACACAGCGTTTACAGAGAATGAATGGTGTTTGGTCGCTGCTTATTAATTTTTATTTAATTTATCGGCACATAACTAAGAATGTAATTATTTTCATTAGAAAAAAATCTTCTTCAACCCTCAGATGAAATGCTATTGTCATTGACTACAAATAAACTATTATTATTAATATTATTATAACCAGTAAAACTTCCAGGCAGAGTATGCTTCAATGGTAAAAAATGTATAAAACAATCAGGACCTGAAATGTATACAAAGGATAGTGACATTAAAAATGTGTATGTGAATATAGAGTGCTGAACATAAATGAGTACACCCACAAGGCTTGTCAGAAAACCTTTAGTTTCCTTTCAGAATCAACATTTTCTATGGGATACCATACTATAAAACACTCCCACAAATGAGGGTCATTGATTGCAAACAAGATTTATGAATTTGCACACCCCAAAAAAAATGTCCTTACAAATTCATTCAATACCATATTCCAAATATGAGTATACCTTCTCATCAGAAGATGCTCTTTTTTAGCTGTTAACGTTCATGGCTGGCCTGGACATCTCTGGGAGATGGTTGTGTAATGCTAGTCACAGTTTACGGACAAGTCATGAGGCAGGATAGTCAAATGTTCCAGGGTCAGATACCAAGAGAGCATGTAATAAGCAAAAGGGAAAAGATAAGGCAAAGTCAGATCATGGTCCGAAGTCAGAATACCAGGAGAATAGCAGATCAGAGGAAAGGGGTTGAGCAAGTGGATAGTCAGAACAAGGTCCAAAGTCAGGCAGCAATAGATCAATGAACAGAGCCCAGAATACTAGTCAAACAACAACACTGAGTGTATGCTACAATTGGCAGAGATTTGAGCTGAGCTAAGTAGCAAGGAATTGGTTAGAAATAGAAAGCAACTGCAAGAAGCTCAGAACCTCCCAGTCTCTGATTGGACGGCTGAGCTATCAATCAAGGTACCGACAACTCAGCACATCTCTGCATCAGATTGGATGACTGAGCTGTCTATCAACACACTGACAGCTTAGTACGCCCCTTCACCCAATTGGATGACTGAGCTATTACTCACTGTGCCCATGAAACGCTGAGGGGAGAAATAATGCCAGGTAGCAGTTCCATGTTTGTTAAATTTTTGTATCTCTTTTACCACTTTATTCTGACAGATAAGTAAAGCTTTGCCGATCTTGCAACCTTCACCTTGTTTGTGTGAAGAAATGATTTTCTTTCTCCGATCTTGTAACATTTCTCTTCCATGTGGTGCCATTGCAGACATAATTAAATAGGAAGGTTTTTTTTGTTAAGTAACTCCATTTTATTATCAACAGCTGGACACCTGTTTAATGAATAATTCGATTTTCTTGTGGATTTACTTGTGAATTCACACTAGCTAGAATTTTGTATTCTAACCTTTAGCATTGCTCCTAACCTTTTCATTGGGGTGTACTCATATTTGCAAAATGGTCTTGAATGAATTTGTTAGGAAAATTAATGTGTTGGGTGTAATAAATGACAAATCTTCTTTGCAATCAATGACCCACAATTGTAGGAGTATTTTGTACTATGGTATCCCATAGAAAATGTTGATTCTGAAAGAAAATTAAAGGTTTCTGTCAAATCTGTACTCATTTATGCCGAGCACTGTACGTACATATATATTATATATATGTATGACATATATGTATATATATATATATATATACTACCGTTCAAAAGTTTGGGGTCACTCAGACAATTTTGTGTTTTCCATGAAAACTCATACTTTTATTTATCAAATGAGTTGCAAAATGATTAGAAAATATAGTTCAGACATTGACAAAGTTAGAAATAATTATTTTTATTTGAAAAAATAATTTTCTCCTTCAAACTTTGCTTTCGTCACAGAATGCTCCCTTTGCAGCAATTCCAGCATTGCAGACCTTTGGCATTCTAGCTGTTAATTTGCTGAGGTAATCTTGAGAAATTTCACCCCATGCTTCCTGAAGCCCTCCCACAAGTTGGATTGGCTTGATGGGCACTTTTTGCGTACCATACGGTCAAGCTGCTCTCACAACAGCTCAATGGGGTTGCGATCTGGTGACTGCGCTGGCCACTCCATTACAGATAGAATACCAGCTGCCTGCTTCTTCCCTAAATAGTTCATGCATAATTTGGAGGTGTGCTTTGGGTCATTGTCCTGTTGTAGAATTAAATTGGCTCCAATCAAGCGCTGTCCACAGGGTATGGCATGGCGTTGCAAAATGGAGTGATAGACTTCCTTATTCAAAATCCCATCTACCTTCTACAAATCTCCCACTTTACCCACACCAAAGCAAAACCAGACCATCACATTACTTCCACCGTGCTTGACAGATGGCGTCAGACACTCTTCCAGCATCTTTTCAGTTGTTCTGCATCTCATAAATGTTCTTCTGTGTGATCCAAACACTTCAAACTTTGATTCGTCTGTCCATAAAACTTTTTTCCAATCTTCCTCTGTCCAATGTCTGTGTTCTTTTGCCCATATTAATCTTTTCCTTTTATTAGCCAGTCTCAGATATGGCTTTTTCTTTGCCACTTTGCCCTGAAGGCCAGCATCCCAGAGTCGCCTCTTCACTGTAGACGTTGACACTGTCGTTTTGCGTGTACTATTTAATGAAGCTGCCAGTTGAGGAGCTGTGAGGCGTTGATTTCTCAAACTAGAGACTCTAATGTACTTGTCTTGTTGCTCAGTTGTGCAACGGGGCCTCCCACTTCTCTTTCTACTCTGGTTAGAGCCTGTTTGTGCTCTCCTCTGAAGGGAGTAGTACACACCATTGTAGGAAATCTTCAGTTTCTTGGCAATTTCTCGCATGGAATAGCCTTCATTTCAAAGAACAAGTATAGACTGTCGAGTTTCACATGAAAGTTCTCTTTTTCTGGCCATTTTGAGAATTTCAAAGAACAAACAAATGTAATGCTCCAGATTCTCAACTTGCTCAAAGGAAGATCAATTTTATAGCTTCTCAAATCAGCCAAACCATTTTCAGCTGGGCTAACATACTTGTGCAAAGGTTTTCTAGGGTTTTCTAAACATCCATTAGCCTTCTTATGCAGTTAGCAAACACAATGTACCATTAAAACACTGGAGTGGTGGTTGTTGGAAATGGACCTCTATACACCTATGTAGATATTGCAATAAAAACAAGACGTTTGCAGCTAGAATAGACATTTACCACATTGACAATGCATAGAGTGTATTTCTGATTTATTTAATGTTAGCTTCATTGAAAAAAAATGTGCTTTTCTTTCAAAAATAATGAAATTTCTAAATGACCCCAAACTTTTGAACGGTAGTGTATATATATATATATATATATATATATACATATATATATATATATATATATATATAAATATATATATATATATATATATATACAGTTAGGTCCATATATATTTGGACAGCGACAACATTTTTCTAATTTTGGTTCTAGACATTACAACAAAGAATTTTAAACAAAACAATTCAGATGCAGTTGAAATTCAGACTTTCAGCTTTCATTTGAGGGTATCCACACTAAAATTGGATAAAGGGTTTAGGAGTTTCAGCTCCTTAGCATGTGCCACCCTGTTTTTAAAGGGACCAAAAGTAATTGGACAATTGACTCCAAGGCTATTTCATGGACAGGTGTGGGCAATCCCTTCGTTATGTCATTCTCAATTAAGCAGATAAAAGGCCTGGAGTTGATTTGAGGTGTGGTGCTTGCATTTGGAAGGTTTTCCTGTGAAGTAAACATGCGGTCAAAGGAGCTCTCCATGCAGGTGAAACAAGCCATCCTTAAGCTGCAAAAGCAGAAAAAAACCATCTGAGAAATTGCTACAATATTAGGAGTGGCAAAATCTACAGTTTGGTACATCCTGAGAAAGAAAGAAAGCACTGGTGAACTCATCAATGCAAAAAGACCTGGGCGCCCACGGAAGACAACAGTGGTGGATGATCGCAGAATAATCTCCATGGTGAAGAGAAACCCCTTCACAACAGCCAACCAAGTGAACAACACTCTCCAGGAGGTAGGCGTATCAATATCCAAATCTACCATAAAGAGAAGACTGCATGAAAGTAAATACAGAGGGTTCACTGCACGGTGCAAGCCACTCATAAGCATCAAGAATAAAAAGGCTAGACTGGACTTTGCTAAAAAACATCTAAAAAAGCCAGCACAGTTCTGGAAGAACATTTTTTGGACAGATGAAACCAAGATAAACCTCTACCAGAATGATGGAAAGAGAAAAGTATGGCGATGGCATGGTACAGTTCATGATCCAAAGCATACCACATCATCTGTAAAACTCGGTGGAGGCAGTGTGATGGCTTGGGCATGCATGGCTGCCAGTGGCACTGGGTTACTAGTGTTTATTGATGATGTGACACAAGACAGAAGCAGCCGAATTAATTCTGATGTATTCAGAGCCATACTGTGTGCTCAGATCCAGCCAAATGCAGCCAAACTGATTGTCCATCTGTAGTATGAAACGACGACCAATGACCCAAAACATAAAGCCAAAGCAACCCAGGAGTTTATTAAAGCAAAGCAGTGGAATATTCTTGAATGGCCAAGTCAGTCACCTGATCTCAACCCAATTGAGCATGCATTTCACTTGTTAAAGACTAAACTTCAGACAGAAAGGCCCACAAACAAACAGCAACTGAAAACCACCGCAGTGAAGACCTGGCAGAGCATCAAAAAGGAGGAAACACAGCATCTGGTGATGTCCATGAGTTCAAGACTTCAGGCAGTCATTGCCAACAAAGGGTTTTCAACCAAGTACCAGAAATGAACATTTTATTTACAATTATTTAATCTGTCCAATTACTTTTGGTCCCTTTAAAAACAGGGTGGCACATGCTAAGGAGCTGAAACTCCTAAACCCTTCATCCAATTTTAATGTGGATACCCTCAAATGAAAGCTGAAAGTCTGAACTTCAACTGCATCTGAATTGTTTTGTTTAAAATTCATTGTGGTAATGTCTAGAACCAAAATTAGAAAAATGTTGTCTCTGTCCAAATATATATGGACCTAACTGTATATATTTATATTATCTTTTCTAGTGGTTGGCTACCTCCATCAGTTTTGGCTACCTTCAACAACTCTCCATTAAACCCTCCCTGAAATAGAGGTTATAGATAGAGAATTTAGATTGTGAGCACCTAGGGAGACATTGATGATAATGTCTGTCAAGTAGTATGGAAATTAATGGAGTTATATAAGCGAATAAAATAAATAAATTAGTTTCCCGTCCTCCCTTGGATTTCCCTTGCTGCAAGACTGCCATGAATACATGAATGTGCCTCCTGCTCCAATATAATCTTAAGCACAAAGATTTATCATCAGTGTCTTAGACATAAATAGAGCACCAGGGTTTATACCTGTATGTGATCAGCCTTTTTACTAAAGTTTGTCTGGCCACAGTCTTGCTGTAAGGGGGGGATTTAATAGAGAAATGGGAACACAAGTCCATTCAGCCAAGTGGTGGGACCCAAACCAATCTAAGAATTATCACCAATCCCTTGCCGCAAAATTAACCCCTTCATGCCTGGGCAATTTTTCACTTTTGTGATTTCGTTTTATATGCTCCCATTTTTCTAAACACCATAACTTTTATATTTTTCTGTTAAACTAGCCATATGAGATCTTGTTTTTTGCAAGACAAAACAAAAGACAAAACAAAACTTGTTTTTTGCAAGTTGTAGTTTTGAATGACACCTTTAATTTCACAACATAATGTGCTGAAAAAATTCCAAGCAGTGGAATATATCAGAACTTTGAAAAAAGAATTTGGTTTGTTTCTCCATTTTCTGTAACAGACAATTTTTTATTTTTATGTCGATGGACCTGTCTCAGTTATTGCTTTTTACTTGCTGAGCTGACATTTTCATTGGTGCCTTTTTGGAGTACCGTATTTTTCGGACCATAAGACGCACTTTTTTTCCCCAAAATTTGGAAGGAAAGTGGGGGTGCGTCTTATGGTCCGAATGGTTCTTTACCGGTGGTGGTGGAGCGGGGATCGCAGGGTCCTCCGGCGGTGGCAGAGGTGAGATGCGGCTGGAGCCGGGGCCTGTACCTCTGCTGGTGTCTGGCGGTGAGGCAGAGGAGCCGGGGCCTCTGCCGGGCTGTGAATGGCGTCCGGCGGTGAGGCAGAGGAGCCGAGGCCTCTGTCGGGCTGTGAGCAGTGTGCGGCGGTGCGGCAGAGCAGCGTGTGCGGTTTCCATCTTCCCGAGGCCGTAATCCACGGGAAAATGGCCGCCGGAGCCGGCGCATGCGCTGACCCAGAGCTCCGGCGGCCATTTTCCTGCAGATTACAGCCTCAGGACGCCGGAAACCGCACACGTTGCTCTGCCGCATCCCTGGAAACCACTCACAGCCCGGCAGAGGCCCCGACTCCTCTGCCTCACCGCCGGACGCCGCTCACAGCTTGGCAGAGGCCCCGGCTCCTCTGCCTCACCGCCGGACACCAGCAGAGGTACTGGCCCCAGGCCCCAGTCCACAGGTTCAGGCCCCAGTCCACAAGCACCAGGGCCCAGTCCACAGGCCAGGCCTCAGTCCACAGGCCAGGCCCCAGTCCACAGTCCACAAGGCAGGCCAGGCCCAGTCCACAAGTGCCAGGCCCCAGTCTACAGGCCAGGCCCCAGTCCACAGGCCAGGCCCCAGTCCATAGGCCAGGCCAGGCCCCAGTCCACAGGCCAGGCCAGGCCCCAGGCCCGTCCCCAAGTCAGGCCAGGCCCCAGGCCCGTCTACAAGCCTCAAGACAGGCCCCAGGCCCGTCCACAAGCCCCAGGCCCGTCCACAAGCCCCAGACCCGTCCACAAGCCCCAGGCCCGTCCACAAGCCCTAGGCCAGGCCCCAGTCCACAGGCCCCAAACAGACACCGGCATCTCACCTCTTCTGCTGCCGCCGGGTTCCTGAGGCAGGGAACTGAGGGACCTGCGATCCTGCTCCACCACCCCCCAGGTAAGATTCCTAATCAGACTATAAGACGGACTCCATCTTATAAAAATTATTTTTTTTCCTATTTTACACCCCAAAATTTGGGGTGCGTCTTATGGTCCGGTGCGTCTTATAGTCCGAAAAATACGGTATATATGACTAGAGATGAGCGAACATGTTCGGAAAATGTTTGTTTTTTCAAATTCGGCACGAACATTGCACATTCGGATTTGTGATCGGACACCCAAGCGTTTTTACTGAAAATTTGCCCAGTTCTGCAAAAGTGCGGTAAATGATCGCGTTTCTAACTAATGTATTTTTTATGACTTTGTCTAGGATAGTGGTGCTGTATGATGAGCGGGGAGAATGTGTTTGATGAGGGGAGGGCATGGGGAGAGGTCAGAGGAGCAGCGGGCTGTTAATTTTTTCTTTTCTTAACTTAATGCATGCAGATTCCGGCAAGCCAATCAGGGCACCGGAACCATTCACAACGTCCAGACACAAGGGCTTGTGCCATTGGCTGCTGAAGTCACATGAAGTCGCCATTTTGTCAGTGTAACAGGGCAGAGAGGCTGCTCCTGGATACTGATAGATTGAGATAGTTAGCTAGGCGGTTGCTTCTAAGTCAGATAGTTTAGATAGGATCCTGTGTGGCTGTGAAATCGACCTTCAAGCAGATCAATCGTTTTTGCTATTAATGTGGTCCACATAGAGACAGCAGGCCACATTTCAGCATAGAACTCTGTTGTGCTGATATTGTGCTCCATGCAGGAGTACACCTTTGAAACTCTAGTTTTTTCTGTTCTTACCATGCAACATAAAGCAGGTCACATCTCAGCTTGTAATTTTTTTAGATTCAGCTGTATCCAGGGCTCCACAGTAAAATATCTAATTGTTTCTGTTACTACCGTGATATATACAGCAGGCCACATCTCAGCTTGTAATTTTTTTACTGTGAGATTCAGCAGTATACAGAACTCATCCACAGTAAAAAAAAAATCAAATTTCTTTTGTTACTACCGTAATACATACAGCAGGCCAGTTATTCTGCTAAATCCAGAGCTTGTCCACAGTAAAATAATCTAATATTTTCTGTTTCTACCGTAATACATACAGCAGGCCACATCTGAGCTTGTAATTTTTTTGCGCTGAGCGTCAGCTGTATACAGGGCTCGTTCACAGTAAAAAAATATAATTTCTTCTGTTAATACAGTGATACATACAGCAGGCCACATCTCAGTTTGCAATTCTTTTTGCGCTGATGTGGCACCCCAGGGGTCCGGTTGCCACAGTGGCATTGCCTCCCTCAAAAGAGGTAATGCCATGCCTGGAAGCAAGCAGGGATCCCCTAGTCAGGTATACTAAACATGCAACACTTTCCTGGCTCCAGACCAGCAAGGGGAGCCACTCCCCTTGGCAACTGGTATCTGGGGGCGGGGTTAGTTAGTCTTAGTGTGAGGAGTTGAAAAGAGGACGTCGAGGAGAGAGGAGCTGGGGACTGGAGCTGCACGGCAGCTCACCCCAGAAGGAACGAACACAGAAGAACCGGACACCGGAGTCCGAGGCTGTGGGGCACTGAAGGCCCAGCCGCAGAAACCAGAGGGCAGGAGACTGCAGGTCTCCTGGCCCCATCAGACGCCTGGAGGCTCAGCAGCACAGCAGGGTCCAGCACCACCACGTGGGAGTGACGTGCCAACAATGCCCGTGCTGCCTGCCATACGGGTGAGCACAGAAACACCGCACTCAGGGACGAGGGCCACCGCACCGCTACAAGTAGCAGGGCCAAAGAGTTTAGTGGAAAGGGAAGTCCTCCAACTTCACCTAGCAAGGAGGATTCTTTACTTGCTTCCAGGCTGCCCGGACTTCCACTTCTAGCCAGTACCCTAGTCCCGGCTGGTTTAATCAGCACCAGTAAAGACCCTGGGACTGCACTTCCTTGTCTCTGTGTTTCTTGCTGCGTCATCAACCCCTGCACTACAACGCCCAGCACAACCTGCAACATCATCTACACTGCCCTGGAGCTAGCTCTTCCTGTGGAGAGCCACACCATCCCTGCTGCAGTAACATCAGCTTCAGAGGAATGCTCCACAGCGGCGGCTCCCTTTAGCTGCATTCCACAGGTGGCGTCACGAACTCTATAAAAACTCTATAAATCCCTTAAACATAACCCCTTTTATTGACTGCCCTGGGTCACGGACCGGGTCACCGCCACTGTGACATTCCCCCAGCATCTATCGGCCCGGCACCGGGTACCCCACGGCCCAGGGGGTGCGTCACTGAGATTCAGCTGTATACAGGGCTCGTCTACAGTAAAAAAAAAAAATCAAATTTCTTCTGTTACTACCGTGATACATAAAGCAGGCCACATATCAGCTTGACTGGTGGCTGTGGGTGCAGGCAGGGAAGGGGCTGCTCCACAAGTCTTGGAATCCCCAAGACTTGCGGGACAAACCTCTGTATCTAACACTTACTCCTGCGTCCTCAACCTCTGCCTTAATGAGACACATGTTCCAAAAGTGCAAAGCAAATCCCCACCACCTCCGTACTGTGCAGCCAGAGCTAACTGCAATCAGGCAGTGTTAAAATTAATATGTCATGGAGGTCGCAGTCACACAGGTCAATAGTTGTGGACAGCTATTCAGGTTTTTTTTCAGGAGTTTGAGAAATGGCTGTCTCCACTGAACCTGGAGCCAGGGAAGGCCGTGTGTGATAATGATGTGAAACTGGTGGCGGCCCTACGCCGGGGCAAGCTCACACACGTGTCTTGCATGGCTCACATCCTCAACCCTGTGGTACAGCAATTTCACTGCCACTATCTTGGCCTGGATGCGCTGCTGCAGAAAGCACGGTTACTATGGTTACTATGTGCTCACTTCCACAGGTCATCGACTTGCATCGATACAGAGGTCTTTGTCCATACCAATTAACTGGTTGCTATGCAATGTGGCGACATGGGAAATTCCACTCTGCACATGTTGATGCGACTGTGGCTGCAGCGACAAACTCTGATGCAGTATCTCATGTCATATAGCCTGGGCCAACGCAGTATGGACTTAGTGCAAATCACACTTGCGGAGTGGGTACAGATTAAGGACCTCTGCACCCTTCTGCACAGTTTTGAAATGGCTACTAAGATGGTCAGCGCTGATGATGCTGTCATCAGCATAACTATTCCGTTCATCTACATGCTGGAGAACACTTTGAATAGTCTGCTGGAGGAGGTGGTGGTCCAAGAGGAAGAGGAGGAAGCAGAGGAGAATGCGGAAGGGATAACAATGTCTTTAAGTTCCACATTGTCATCACACAGGCGGGTTTCAAGGCAGGGTGTATTACTGCGATCGAGGGGGGCTTGTGTTACCAGACAAACTGTTAGTGAAGGTGCAAGAGCCGAGGAACAAATGAAGGAGAACGAGGAGGAAGAGCAACAGTCAGGAGATGAAAAGGATAATGATCCCCTCTCTGTTGTTCGTGGTTGGCGGGAGGGGATGGAGGAAACAAGCATCAGTGTTACTCTTCCACCAACATACCATGGACTTGGACCTCATTGAAGAGCCAGACGCATGAGCCCCCTCACCCTGACCAGAGGGGCTTCCCGAGTGTTCTCAGACATCCAGGCCCCTTCTGGCCGGTACTGTTGTTGGGTCATTACCATATGTTATAATAAAGACCCTGAACTGTTTAAGCGGACTCTGCATTCTGACCATCGCGGCTGGAACTATCACCCCCAACATCCACCTACCCTGCCCTGGGGCTACACTCCTCCCGTGGGGAGTTATACCATTCCTGTGCTGCTCACCAACACCAGCCCCAGCGGTCTGTCCTGCAGCGGCGGTTATCACGGACCGCAATCCACGGGTGGCGTAGTCGAACTTTCACATGAATATATACACAAAGAGACTGCCACCATTTTAGCTTGACACCCTGAGCACGGGACTGGGTTGCCACTACTACCCCCATCAGCACCGTGCAACCTAGAGACCCGGTCTTGAGTACCCCACGGCCCAGGGGGCGAGTCAATTGCAGTCTGTGATATCTTTGTTGTGGCTTCTGTACCTGCTGTTGCTGCTCCTGCTGATGTTAGCAATAATTTTTGGAAATGTGGAGACTCCTGATTGGGTCTCCATCTGCTGAGTTGGCTGTAGTGCAAGGGGTGTCAGAGCCCCATTATACTAGTTCTACTCTGGAGAAATTGATGCCACTTTGGTGGTGTCTGCCCCTAATATTTTGAAATGTGGAGACTCCTGATTGGGTCTCCATCTGCTGGGTTGGCTGTAGTGGAAGAGGTGTTGGTCCCCATTATACTATTTCTACTGTAGTGAAATTGATGCCACTTTGGTGTTGTCTGCCCCTGATTTATGGAAATGTGGAGACTCCTGACTGGGTCTTCATTTGCTTGGTTGGCTATAGTGGAAGAGGTGTTGGTCTCCATTATACTATTTCTACTCTAGTGAAATTGATGCCACTTTGGTGGGGTCTGTCCATAATTTTTTAAAATGTGGAGACTCCTGATTGGGTCTCCATCTGCTGGGTTGGCTGTAGTGTAAGGGGTGTTAGTGCCCCATTATACTAGTGTGGCACCCCAGGAGTCCGGTTGCCACAGTGGCATTGCCTCCCTCACAAGGGGTGATGCCATGCCTGGAAGCAAGGAGGGGTCCCCTAATCAGGTTTTGGTAGCATTTAACACTTTCCTGGCACCAGACCAGCAAGGGGAGCTCCTCCCCTTAGCAACTGGGATCTGGAGGCGGGGTTAGTTAGTGTGAGGAGAACAGACAGGAGTTGAAGTCAGGACGTCGATGAGGAAAGACCCAGGGAGTGGAGCTACATGGCAGTTCACACCAGAGGAAAGCGCAGAAGAACCGGACACCGGAGTCCGAGGTTGTGGGGCACCGAAAGCCCAGCAGCAGAAACCAGAGGACAGGAGACTGCAGGTCTCCGGGCCCCATCAGACGCCCGGAGGCTCAGCAGCACAATAGGGCCCAGCACTGCCACATGGGAGCGACACTCCAGGAAGGCCTGAGCTGCCTGCCATACGGGTGAGCACAAAGACGTTTTACTCAGGGACGAGGGCCGCAGCATAGCTATACGCAGCAGGGCCAAAGAGGTAGCGCAAAGGGAAGGCCTACAACTCCACCTGGCTAGGTGGATCCCCCAACTTGCTTCCAGGCCGCCTGGACCTCTACTACCAGCTAGTACCCGTGCCCCGGTCTGCCTAACCACCGCAAGTAAAGATAAGAGGAAACCGCCAGTAAGTTGTGGACTGATTATTAACTGCACCATCCTCTGCACTACACCACACAGCAACATCTATAAAATCACTACTTCCTGCCCTGGAGCTGAGCTCTGCCTGTGGAGAGCTGAACCAACTCTGCTGCACCAACAGCAGCTCCAGAGGTTCTGCACCCCAGCGGCTGCTCCATATAGCCGCATACCACAGGTGGCGTCACGAACTGTATATAAAAACTATAAATCCCCTGTCAATATCTCCTTTTATTGACCGCCCTGGGTCACGGACCGGGTCTTCCCTAGTAATGACCGGCCCGGCACCGAGTACCCCACAGCCCAGGGGGCGCGTCACTAGTTCTACTCTGGTTAAATTGTTGCCACTTTGGTGTGTCTGCCCCTAAATTTTGGAAATGAGGAGACTCGTGGATGGGTCTCCTTCATGTGTGTTGCTTGTAGCAGTAGGGCTCTCAGACCAGCAGGCCTCCACTTACTTTCACTCAGCTACCTGTGTTACTATCCTTACATTTTTGTACCAATAGTGTAACTGAGCATAAAAGCAGCTTGAGCTGTTGCATGCGGTATCAGGACTCCCAGCACCGCAGACCTACACCGATCCCTTACCCACCTCATCATAATTTGAAATTAAATTCTGGTCCAGACCCTGATACTTTATGCATGGCGCATGTCTGACTTCTGCTGTGCCATTCTAAAATGTGTACTGTGGCTCAATTGATGCCACTTTTCATGGTGTCTGCCTCTAATTTGAGCTGTTTTGACAGCTTTTGGGACCCTTTGAAGGTGTTGTGTATGCGTTTGGTTTTGCCTCCCATTGAATACAATGGGATTCTGATATGTTCGACGAACTGTTTGACGAATTTTTCAGCGAACATCGGGAAGTTCACCAATCTGGAACGAATCAAATCTTCAAAGGTTCACTCATCTCTATATATGACACCTTGATCGATTTAATTGTGTTTATTGGGGTAAATGCAGTGACCAAAAATGGCAATTCTGGCATTTTGATATATTTTTTTTCTTGCCATTTAACATACAGTTTAAACAATTTTAGATTTGATAGATTGAATTTTTCTGGACATGACAATACCAAATATGTAATTTTTTGTTATTTTGTAACTGGGAAAAGCTAGATTAATTAAACTTTTATAATTTTTGTATTTGTTTTTGTTTTTTAATCTTTTTTTATTTTTATTTTATTCTTTATAATTTTTTAATAGACTTGAACCTGCAAGCATTTGATCACATATGCAATATACTGCATTATTGCAGTATTGCTATTTATAATTAAATTAATATTCTCCTATGAAGCTCAACCACAGGGATGACCAACATTGCAGATATGAGGATTTCAGAAGCCCCATTGCTGCCATGGTAACCTAATAACACCCCTGATCAATGCACTTGTTCACTCCGTTTGTTGCTTTTACAATGCGATGCCAATGTTATAATACAGTTCCTTGTGAGACTGACACCGATGTATGAATTGTAGTGCAATGGCTAGTGCCTCTGCATGGTGTCCTCTTCTCCCTGGATACAGGGACGCCGGCTTACTCACCACCCCGACCCTTGGCATGGTCACCGGCATGCTCCCTGTCCTCTGCTACTGTGTGCGCCGCAGTTCCTGGTGGCACGTAGTGGTCACTTATAGTAAATGCCCTCAGCTTGTAGCTGAGATGCATTTAGTATAATTAGTACACCTGCAAGGTAGCTGCCAGCCAATAGCTGGGAGGTATCTTGTATATAAGACTCCCTCTCCCTTAGGGAGTCGCTGAAGCAACAGCATTCATTAGTGTGTAGTTTTCCCTACTAGTGAGTTGTTAGGTCCTCTGGTCCTGGTACGGCCAGTGTCCTGAACCCTAATCCTTTGTTCTGATGAAGCCAGTGTCCTGAACCTGAATCCCTGGTACTGGTACGGCCAGTGCCTGAACATTGTCCCCTGGTCCTGATGTGACCAGTCATTCCTGAACATTGTCCACTGGTCCTGGTACGGCCAGTCACTGTACATTGTCCCCTGGTCCTGGTGCGGGCAGTCCTGTTCCGAAAGTTCACTGGACCCGATACGGCCAGTATCTGAATGTTTCCCTATCCAAGTATCCCATGTATCTCGACTGCTACAACCTGTTTCTGAAGTACCCATTTGAGTCTCCATGTCAGTAACCATTCTGCGGTGATCCTGAACCTTTTAGTCTGAACGGTGCCGGAGTCTATGTCAGCTAACCTGATCATTGGGGTCAGCAGCTGCAGTACTAGCATCTATCTAGAAGTGGTACCTGGCGGCTACCTGCAGCTCAGTCTGTCTCCAACATCAGGAGTGCCAGTGATCACCAGCTAGCCCCTACATAGGCAGACCCGGCCCTGTGGCACAGTGGGTCCACAAATCCATGTACACCGCCGTTGGGCATAAAATGAATCATCTCCTATTTTGTGGACATGTGATAATTTTTGTAGATCAAAATAACCCTATAAGCATATTTCTACAAGAATAATTCTAGTTTAATTCTAATGAAACTTAGGAAAGAGGTTGTCCACTACTATACAGAATTCCCCCATTGATGTAAACAGTGTAAATAAGATTTTTTGCAAGTGCCTTGCTCTGTCATTCTTGCGTGTGAGCAGCGTGTGAGACATTATCCTTTTTTTGGGAGCAGCAATATGTTTGCTGTTTGGAAAAAAGAAAAAAATGCCTTGTTAATAAGCTGTCAAAAATTAGCACTATTTTGGGATCAGCAACAGGTTTGCTATTTGGAAAATGAAGAAGTAATGATTTTTTAACAAGCCATCCATAAATTATCCCTCTTTATAAGAGCTGCAACAGGTTTTCTGTTTTGAAAGTGAAGAAGCAATGGCTTCTTAAAAAGCCATGCAAAAACTATCCCTTTTTGGAAGAAGTTTCAGATTCATTTACCCTGTACAGATGTTAGGGTTTCCAGCAGCAATACAGTATAGCTAAAGAACACAATGGACAAGCATGAGATTTTTGTGGCTGTCTATCGGCAGTGGCATTGGATATGGCAGCTGTTGCAACTGCACAATATAGAGTGTGATGGAACAGGCAAGGAGATGTCCAGATGTGTAGGTCCAGAGGAGGCATTCCAGTCATCAGCAGTACAGTTCAGCTAGAGAACACAATGGGTTATCAGGAGATATGTGATTGTCTATCGCCAATGCCATCAGTCGCACAATATAGAATATGATGAAACAGGCAAAGAGATGTTCATATGTGTAAGGCCAGCACTGGAAATCATGGCATTAGCAGTACAGTATAGTTATAGAACACAATAGACAGCCAGGTGATGTTCAATTGGTAGATTGGTAGGAGCAGCAGCTGCACAGTATAAAATATGATGGGACAAGTAAGGAAAAGTCCGGCTGCATACGACCAGCATTGGCAGTCCCAGCAACAGCAGTACTGTATAGCTATAGGACACAATGGACAGGAAGTAAATGTATGGCTGTGTATCAGCGGTAGCAGTTGCAGTAGCCACACAGTACAGAATATGATTTGACAAGCATGGAGAGTTCTTTACTGTGTAGAGCCAGAATAGACAGCCCAGGTGTGGCGCCCCTGAGGGTTCAGTCGCCACAGAGGTACTGCACCTCACCCAGAGGTATGGCATCTCCTTCTCTCAGGTAAGGATGGAGTACTGCCCCGGGACCCCAACACCTGCACTCAACACTACACTACTCCAGGCCGGCTGGAAGGGCATTATGCACTTCTTCTGCTGCCTTGTCCCTGGCTGGAGTGGGGGGAACCAAAGAGAGGGGGAACCAGTAGTGGGTGTGGGTGGAGGACATAGGACAGGGGAGCACTTAGAGAATAGATATAAAAAGGGAAGCCATCTTAGTGAGGAAGAGTGCAGTCAGTGAGTAGTAAGGAGAGGAGGGGAGCTCTACTCCATCGTGGGGCCTAGCAAGAGAGGCCCAGGAGTGAGAGGGGAGCAAGGGAGGAATGCTCTGGGAACAGAAGGGATCCCAGGGGGTACGGTGAATGCAGGACGGCACCTGTATGCCCGAATCTGCCAAGAGTCAGAGGGATCAGGCCGCAAGAAGGGAACCGGTCCCTGGACCAGCATTGTTACTCCAGGTCTCGGCTGGAAAAAACGGAGGCTTCTGCACTTCAGTGGTACAGTTGCCACAACCTCACCCTAGCCGCTGTGAAGGGCACCAAGTAGGTCCCGGAACTCCAGGTTGCCCAGAGGGATCTCAAAGTACCCGAGTGGGACTGTGTGTGGGGGAGCGCAGGGCAGGAAGGAGAAGACCCAGCATGGGAAGTCGGTCAAGGAAGGAACATAAAGACAGGGGGTCCCGTTAAGTGCTTCTAATATACCTGAAGGAGTGCTGAACCCCTGCCTGGCAAACGCAGTGCGACGTGGGAGTCTGACACCTGGACAGTGTACCTAAGGAACCTTAAAGAACTGTGAGTAAACTCGGATGACTGCACTCCACTGTCTCTGTCAGTTATTTCCACCACACTACCGTGCCTGCACTACAACGCCCAGCATCACCATCTGCAACTACACTGCCCCGGGGGCCCACTCTGCCTGTGGGGAGCAGAAACATCCCAGCTGCCATCCCATCACCCCCGGAGGTCTGCAGCAGCGCCAGTACTCATTACCGGGAACCACAGGTGGCGTCATGAGACAAGAACTGTTAGCAAAACCCCTTTTTAAAGAGTGATCCCAGGGTACGGGCCCGGGAGCTGACTGCCGTGACATCCCACAGAAGGTCAAGGCCCGGGTACCGAGTTTCCCCCATATCCCCCTGGGCGAGGCACAGGCAGCAGCAGTAAATATTACTGTAGAACACAATGGACAGGAATGGACAGAGATGTGTGACTGTCTATTGCATACGTGTCAAACTGCCAAATCTGGCCTACAGGGTGATTGTATTTGGCCGGTGACACCAGAACCACCACCCCTAAGGGGGCCATTATTCTGCATGAAGGAGTTTGTGGGGCCCATTATACTGTATGATGGAGTATGTGGGACCCATTATACTGTATGGAAAGCTATGTGGGGCCATTATACTGTTTAGATGACTATGGGGGGTCCATTATTTTGTATGGAGGACTGTGTGGGGTCCATTATACTGTATACTGGTTTGGCCTGCGACTTCGTCCAAGTTTTTTATTTTGGCCCTGTGTGTGTTTTGAGTTTGACATCCCTAGTTTATTGACAGTAGCAGCGGTAGTGTCTGCACAGTACATAATTGGATGGGACAGGCAATGAGAAGTCTAGATGTGTAGAGACAGCATTGGCAGCTATGGCAGAATCAATAAAGTTTAGCTATAGAACCCATCGGACAGCCAGGAGATGTCTGGTTGTTTATCTCAGCAGTGGCATCAGCCAGACAGTATAAAGTATGATGGTACAGGCCAGGAGATGTCTAGCAGATTAGTATTATCACCAGCAGCTGTACAGTATAGCTATAGACTGTAACGGGTCTGGGAGGCGGAACCTCTGAGCTACTATACAAGGGGGCAGTCCTTGTAAGGGAGCGGGTGGCGACCAGGGAAGACGGGCAGGAGGTCACAGCAGGTGACCGGGACAGTCTCTGAGTGAACGGGCTGGAGGTCACGGCAAGTGACCGGGGCAGTCTCTGGATGAACGGGCTGATGGTCACGGCAAGTGACCGGGGCAGTCTCTGAGTGAACGGGCAGATGGTCACGGCAAGTGACCGGGGCAGTCTCTGGATGAACGGGCAGATGGTCACGGCAAGTGACCGGGGCAGTCTCTAGGTAAAGGGTTGGTACGACCTGTGGCGGCTGATGATAGACGTGAGCTTCCAGGTGAGCAGGCGAGAGTCTCTGGATGAACGGGTGGTCACAGCATGTGACGGCGGAGCCTCCAGGAAGACCAACAGACAGGCGGCAGATGAGCGCTCCCAGGTGAGCGGGCAGAAGTCTCTGGACAGGCGGGTGGTCACAGCACGTGACGGCAGAGCCTCCAGGTAGGCTAGCAGACAGGCAGCAGATGAGCGCTACCAGGTGAGCGAGCAGGAGTCACTGGACAGGCAGGTGGTCACAGCACGTGACGGCGGAGCCTCCAGGTAGACTAGCAGGCAGGTAGCAGGTGTGTGCTCCCAGGTGAGCGGGCAAGCTGGTCCATAGACAGACTGACAGGAGTTGGAAGGCAGACCGTCGGACCTCGGGCAAGCAGGCAGGTGGCTGATGTGCGCTCCCAGGTGAGCGGGCAGACTGGTCCTTAGACAGACTGACAGGAGTAGTAAGGCAGACCGTCGGACCTCAGACTAGCAGGCAGGTAGCAGATAATCAGGCAGGAATCTGGCAGGTAACTGGCAGGTAACTGGCAGGAACTGGCAACGGGACCTGAGGGCTGAAGCAGAGTAGTGAACAGTGCAACAACATTGCTCGGGCACCTCCATCTTGGAGGAGGTGCCTTATATATGGTGAAGTCCTCCGGCCATTGGCCGGGGACTCCTTAGGACAGCGAGCGGGGTCCCTTTAAGAGGGAGGGAGAGCGCGCGCGCGCGCCCTAAGCACAGTGGACGGGAAGGAGCGCGCGCTGCCAGCAGAGCGGGAGGAGGATGCCGGGCACGGAGCAGGGAGGTGAGGGGAACAGCGTCCCTGCCTAGCAGAGGGCAGGGACACCGGCGCTACATAGACCACAATAGACAGGCAGGAGATGTGTGACTGTCTATCCACAATGGCAACGGCATCGGCCCCACATCATAGAATGTGATAGGAAATGTCTAGCTATGTAGTACCAGGAGCTGCAGCAGTAGTACAGTATAGGTATAACATGATGGACATTCAGGAGATGCCGGACTGGGCGTAGTGGGGGGGGGTCATTGTGTAGAACACAATGGACAGATAGATAGATTGCTACAGCAGATCTAATTACTGCCATTAGCCGTAGGTGAAAAAAAAATCAGCACTAACTCATGCCTGATTCATTTTGACAAATTTAAGATTTTTCACACTTGTACAGGACAAACTCGTCTGCTTGGGTATGACAAAGACAAATTCCATGCTGAATTTTGAATAGCTTCTCTAATAGTACACAAGAAGTTGGACACAACAGTACGCCCATTGCAACCTTTGCCAGAGTTTGTCATTGATCCAATCTGCTAACTCAGAAGTCCATGGGGTCAGGGCTCAGGCTATCTGCTGGAGAAAGGACACAATCCACGTATGACTGAACCTGGCTGTGCCTCTGTTTGCTGAAGAGCAACAGGTTGGAACATTGGAAGATATAACATCTGGTCCATTATGTCATATATAAATCGCTGCTACTACCTAACCTAGTAATGCACTAAATTTGACTCCCTTTTAGAAGCCAGAAGAAATAAACCCATTGTGCTTTTATAGCAAGGGTCTAAAAGCATGGCCATCCACTAGTCATCCTTTTGCTTAATGCTAAAGATACCCTGTAATCCCACAAGCAATTGAGCATACGGCTTGCCATGCTTGCCAGTATGAATGAAGGTGCCATTGGTTCACTTTCCGCATCCCACTTTGATGCATCAATATGAGGTGAATGGCATTATTGCCACAGTTCTTGCTGCTGACATATTTAGTAGGCACCTGTTTCATCGGCACTCAATTAAGAATGGATAACTGGGGGTGCCACAGAGAAGGAATATGACAAGCAATAGTTGTGATCTTGTGGATGATGATGTTGATTGTGACACTAACTAGGTACAGTGCTACTTGAGGATGTGGCCTAGCTACCAGAAAGATGAGTGTGAGGAGAAGGGGTAGGATGATAGCTTGAGCCTTGCTCATATTGCTGGCCAAATTGCTTTTCCCAAATGAGCAGGTGATGTTGCTTGTTCCTTGTCTATTCCAGTCTGTATATCCACAACTTATTTTCCTAGCCTGCACACTGCAAAATATTTGTTGACTGACAATATGGAAAGTAACCCCTACACCTGAGATGCCCATACCAATGACTTGTCGGCACCAAAATCACAACCAGAACTTTCATGCGCTGTTGTGGCTCTTTACCAACAGCAATTGTGGCATCACCTATTTCAAAGCTGATCACAGGAGATTCACATCTGCCTTGGAAAATATCTTTTGACCAGACATCGGCTCTGCTCTTTATCACCAACGCCAACATCCTCCTCCTCTGATGGCATCTTCATCCTCGACTTGGATGTCAGTATCCTCAGAAATGTTCTGTACGCCTTTCTCCTGCCCGATTCCCTTTTCTGACTTAGAATGTCATTATGACCTTGGCTGCCACTTCCAGTGCCACTACCAATATGGCTGACAGAGCCACCAAAACAGATATGTATTTGTATCGTATCCTCCATCTCCTCTGGCCTTAGGTCCTCTGAGTATGAAGGCTTACTGTTCATCTCATCCAGTAAATCAAACGGAAGTACTTTCTTTTGTGAAATATCTTCCTTAGCCCCTGGAGTGATGTCACTTAGAGGATTAAGTGGAAGAACAAATAAAAGTGTCATTGACGGACATGACAGTCTGCAGTGTAAAAGTTTATCTGTTACAGTGGCGGAGGAAAACTACCATGCAGAACACTGACACAAACTTACCAAGTCGCTGTCAGAGGTAACATCATTGTGCCGTGACTGAGATGAGTACTGTGCCATTTATTCCATAATGCCCTCAACTTCCCCCTCACTAATATGCTTGCAGGAGGCAAAGAAGCCAGTTGTCACCTGTATTTGGTAGTACTACTGCCTAGTGCTGGTGCCATTGGTGGTGCTGTTGCTAGCTACTTTAACATTCATAGCCGTGGTGTGTTTTTTTACTCTTACACTACCCTGTCCATTGTCATTAGCACTTTTACTTTAGCCATACATTTTGTCCAGCACTATAATTAACTTTTGCCAATCTTTTCAACCCCAATGCAACAACAGTCCAATGTATTGGTGTAATATGTCGAATTGTCAAATTTGACTAGTAAAACAGGTTTTCAAAATTTATTCACTCATCTCTATTTATTTAGAGACTTCAAATCACTCTACAAACATCTGTGCAATATCCTGTGGTCTCCAGTGTGTCTTTCTCTGGTTGCTTGCTGATGAGCATAGCCCATTGTCCTGGTCCTTGTCGCTTTGCCATCGCCAATAGGATCCATCTCACCAGGAGAGCTTAATGTTTTTTTAACAAAATTCAACCCCCTATCCCAAAAAGGTCATAACAAGAAATGCTATGTAGGTACACGTCCTAAAAGCTGTAAAAATTTATTTAGTAAAACAGGTGTGGAAAAAAAAAGTTTGCAAGATACACACTTTGTAAGGTAGATGGTCCCAAATAACTATCTGGATTTTGGAGAATTGTCTTATGTTTTTTTAAGAAAACAATTATTCGCTCCTTCACTAAAAGGATTAAACAAGAAATGCAAAAACTCATTACAGTTGTTTGTGACAAGCAAGCACACCATCTCTGAATGACTTTAATTTCAGATTTTTTTTCTTTGTATAAAATATTCTGATGACTTGCTGCTGCTTGTTCAGGCTTGGGACAAAGTCTACAGTCACTCCATGTGACTGCAGATTGCTGAGTTGTTACAGCACGCAATGTGATTCACTGTTATTGGAGCAAGCAGGCGGTCATGTGACCACATGTATGCAACTTGCATACTTACAGCCGACTTGTCTCTCCAACACTTCTCTCAATTAAAGTCGATTGAAAGAATGTGTCTAGTTGGCATATACAGTGGGTACGGAAAGTATTCAGACCCCTTTAATTTTTCACTCTTTGTATCATTGCAGCCATTTGGTAAATTCTAAAAAGTTCATTTTTTTTTCTCATTAATGTACACTCTGCAGCCCATCTTGACTGGAAAAAAACAGAAATATAGACATTTTTGCAAATTTATTAAAAAAGAAAAACTGAAATATCACATGGTCATAAGTATTCAGACTCTTTGCTCAGTATTGAGTAGAAGCACCCTTTTGAGCTAGTACAGCCATGAGTCTTCAATTGCAACCAGTCATCTTGTCCCTGCAGCTGAAAAACACCCCCATAGCATGATGCTGCCACCACCATGTTTCACTGTTGGGATTATATTGGGCAGGTGATGAGCAGTGCCTGGTTTTCTCCACACATACCACTTAGAATTATCACCAAAAAGTTCTATCGTCATCTCATCAGACCAGAGAATCTTATTTCTCATAGTCTGGGAGTCCTTCATGTGTTTTTGAGCAAACTCTATGCGGGCTTTCATATGTCTTGCACTGAGGAGAGGCTTCCGTCGGGCCACTCTGCCACAAAGGTCTGACTGGTGGAGGGCTGCAGTGATAGTTGACTTTGTGAAACTTTCTCCCATCTCCCTACTGCATCTCTGGAGCTCAGCCACAGTGATCTTGGGGTTCTTCATTACCTCTCTCACCAAGGCTCTTCTCCCACGATTGCTCAGTTTGCTGGGCGACCAGGTCTAGGAAGACTTCTGGTGGTCCCAAACTTCTTCCATATAAGGATAATGGAGGCACTGTGCTCTTAGGAACCTTGAATAATGCAGAAATTCTTTGTAACCTTGGCCAGATCTGTGCCTTGCCATAATTCTGTCTCTGAGCTCCTTGGGCAGTTCCATTGAGCTCATGATTCTCATTTGGTCTCACATGCACTGTGAGCTGTGAGGTCTTATATAGACAGGTGTGTGCGTTTCCAAATCAAGTCCTATCAGTTTAATTAAACACAGCTGGACTCCAATGAAGGAGTAGAACCATCTCAAGGAGGATCACAAGGAAATGGACAGCATGTGACTTAAATATCAGTGTCTGAGCAAAGGGTCTGAATACTTATGACCATGTGATATTTCAGTTTTTCTTTTTTAATAAATTTGCAAACATTTCTACATTTCTGTTTTTTTCCAGTCAAGATGGGGTGCAGAGTGGACTTTAATGAGAAAAAAATGAACTTTTTAGAATTTACCAAATGGCTGCAATGAAACAAAGAGTGAAAAGTTTAAAGGGGTCTGAATACTTTCCGTACCCACTGTAACTGCAAGTATGCAAATTGCCTATTTGTACAGAGTATACTGGGAAATGGTGACAGCAATTGCATGCTATCACAATTTGGCAGTCTACAGTCACACAGAGTGACTGCAGACTTTTATCCCAAGCTTCAACAAGGCCTTTAAGAATAAAGAAAAAAATGTAATTCAAATGCAGCAGAACAAATGTCATCTCCCCTCTCCCCACCCCCACTATATCAATTGAATTTCTGTATTATTCACAGACTACTAAACTGATCTTTTTCAGTTCTGTAGTTATATAACACATTCCTATATTGAGTATTTGTCCAATGTTTTGGGGCTTTTTCTCCCTATCTCTATTGCTGAGCTGTGAGCTCTGATGTCCTCTCACTATCGTAAATTACACTAAATGGCTGCAGTATTCCCTGCCTCAGCTTTTATACAGGCTCTAATTGTTCCTCCTAATTGGCTGTGCCAAGTCATGTGATGTGATAGCTGCAAAGCATTATGGGGATGCCTGTGCGGCTGAGCCTGATCTTATGTGAGCGTTCTGTGGCTGATGCAATCATTTGCAATGGTGGCCAGTATTTTTTTGGCAATTAATGCAAATCAAATCACAAAATACAAATTTCATAAAATTCAACACAAAAATTCAATTTGCATCAAATCGATTCGCTCATCTCTAATAGTAACCATCTAAAGTTTAAGAAATAAAGAACTTTTAAACATTGTAAATACAACTCTAACCTCATAACACATCAACAGGAAAACGCATCTGCATTTCTGTAGAAATTATGCTTTTACTGGAAGGTCCCAATGGGAATGAAATGGTTTCTTTGTTTGGTATCTTCTGTTAGAATTAACCGCTTCTGACATTTTATCTCTAGTGAGAGTTCATCTGCTTTCTGGCCCTGCTTACAGTGTACAAGAGCAGACTAACCCACAGAATTGCTCCTCAAACTGTATTTTGTATTGTCCTAGTTAATCTTTCTTTTTTCGGTAAGTACATCTGACAGTGAAAGCGCGATTAAACCACAGTAAAGTGGACATATATCTTGTGTCACAAGGCTAAAGTGTTCTCCATCAGCTACCAAGCAAAGGAGGATTGAAAGAAGATAGTATCCATGTTGTTGTATGCAGCATATGAAAAGTAATCTATTTCTGCATTGAACGGCTTCACCTAGTCAATACTCTACAATAACCACTATTAGTCTGCATGTGCTGTATATGGCAGTGGTGTTCATGAGTCTGAATGGAGGTACATAGATTCCTTGTGCTTCCATAGTACATATCTTGTGCAGCCAAAAGGTAGTGTTTAAGGGAGCTATTCACCCCTAAAAGCAGTGGGGGAGATTTATTAAAGGGAATCTGTCACTACGTTTTTGCCACCTAACCTGAGAGCAGTATATTATAGAGACAGAAACCCTGATTCTAATGATGTACCACTTAGTGGGCTGCTTGATATTATTTTGACAAAATTACTGTTTTATCAGCAGGAGATTCATTAGAGGACCAGTAAACCTGCTGCCATATAGTCCTCCATATTTATTAGCACTGTATAACCCCACCACTGCTTGGCAGCTTTCAGTGCACACTGTGCATAGCCAGAAAGGTGCCAATCAGTGGTGTGGACAGGGTTATACAGAGCTCAGCATTCAGAGAACTGATAGCCGTGTTAGTAAAATGTGATACAAGGGGTAACGTTTCTCCTGGTGGAGAGTGACATTTTAAGCATCTCAAGGTGAGGAGAATTTTAAGCCACAATGCTCCTGTGGGAGATCTGCAAATTGTCTCTTCAGAGAGGAAGAGGACTAGAACTCTAGTGCCACCTATAGGAAGTAGCAATATCGACTCTCTAACGAGCCTTGTCACATGACTTAGGATAAAAGCCAAAACCAAAATCTCAGATTCTGGTTTTAGCTTTTATCCTAAGTGATGTGATAAGGCTCGTTAGAGAGTGGATATTGACTTTTAGGATTGCTACTTCCTATAGGAGGCACTAGAGTTATAGTCCTTTTCCTCTCTGAAGAGACAATTTGCAGTAAAATATGAGAAAGTTATACAAATTATGAGTTTCATATGGCATACTCATTAATTTGCCACTTTTTACACCATTTCTGGCATGAACACTATTATAAATGTCCCTCCAAATCTTAATGATATGATATGCGATTAAAGGGATTGTTCCATAATTAATATTTATCACTTATTTACAGGATAGGTGGCTAACCTCTGAGGATCCCATTACTGGGATCCCATTAAATCTTAAGAACAGGGGTCTTGTGTCACCCTGTTGAATTGCACTGTGAGCATGAATGCTCATTGCCACTAAATATGCAGTAAAAAAAAATAATACAGTAGCCATCATCAAACTACAGTCTATAATAAAAATACTTTATTTCATAAAATTTAAAACATAATAAGTAGAAAAATTCTAGGAGACTGACCTACCCATTTCAAACCAAGTGGTTCTTAATAATTATCACTTCCACTCCATTATTTATGGATCTGATGGGGCTATCATCATCAGTCCCATAGACAATGGATAAAGCAGCACACATACATTACCACTACTACTTCAAATAGAGATTATCTAAGTAAAATTGCATCCAATGGAATGCTTCTTTTCAGTTAAGGTCCATTTTGCTTAGATATTGTTTCCTAGACGTATTGCTTTGTGCAGTTTGAGAATAAATTGAAGACATGCAGAGGTACAACATAAGCCCATAGGCCACTGTAGGAGCTGTGCTGTATTATTACTCTTTACAAGTCTGACGTTGTCTGCATAAGCCATCACTAGATTCATTGAATTAGTCAATTAATGAAATTTAGCCAATGTGGCAGATCTGAGTTTTGCACAATATACTGTGATTTTAATCCAAAGAAAATATAGCAGATAATGAATCCTAAAGCGCCCACAATTGCCAACAGTAGATTAATATCAATTAGTGAAAACAGAAGGCACAAGAAAGGAGCCATAGGGCTTACAGGACCCAAAAAGTCCCTTTGGTCCATGTGAGAAGACCGATTCTATCGATAATTGGGAGCCCTATCATAGATTTTGCAATGGAGTTCACAAGCTACGAGTTATACCATTGTCAAAAGTCATTTACAAACATCAATTTAGTAAAGTAAGAACCACATAAGGCACTCACCATGAAATAATAGAAATCTATCTTTAATAAGAAGACATTGCAGAAAACAAAAATGTCTAAGATGTCACATACACAGGAGAAACATGTATTTCTACTAGTGTTGAGCGAGTATGCTCTATTAACCCTTTCGCCGAGTGTGCTCGGGCCGAGCTCCGAGTATTTATAGCTGCTCGGTGATATGGTTTAATCGCTCTCGTGTGCATGATTTGCGACTGTTTGACAGTTTTATTGCATGGGAGGAATGTCTATTTCTTACACATTCCTCACATGTAATAAAGCTGTCACACAGTCGCAAATCATGCACACGAGAGCGATTAAACCATATCACCGAGCAGCTGTAAATACTCGGAGCTCGGCCCGAGCATACTCGGACAGAACATACTCACTCAACCCTAATTTCTACCTATTATACTGCGCTCTTAACCTCGTGCCCACTCACTGCGCTGTTTTACTTCTTCACTTCCAATATCTTATGCAATCCATGAATCTGAGGAAGGTCTCATTGTTAAACAAAACGTCATGATTTAAAGTGGATTGCACAATACAATGTACAAGTTATCATTAGTGTTGAGCGAACATGCTCGACACTGCTCGGTACTCGCCCGAGCATCACGCTACTCTGGATGTTCGGCGAGCACCGAGCATTTCCGGGTTACTCGGGCAAGAGCTCGGGTCTCCGCCCTGCATGTTTGGCGCTCTTTACAGAGCCAATGAACATGCAGGGATTGCCAGTCAGTCACTGTAATGCCGCAGCCATGTTGTTTGTGGGCATTACAGTGATTGGCTGGCCGCACAGCGTCACCTCGAGTATTTAAAACCGGGCGCCGCCATCTTGGACACAGTCGCTCCGGATCAGACAGTGTAGGGACAGCGCTGCTGATTTAGGGAGAGATATATCCTGCAAAATAGTTAGTGTAGGGTCTGTAAAGGCTGCCAGAACAAACAAACAGTCCTTCTCAGGACTAATATCCATCCCAGGTATATCAGGCAGGCAGGCTGTATAGGAGACGCAGTGGTTATACCAGCAAACGCTGCATTACAGTCCTGTGTGCTGCTCCTGTTGCTGAAATTGCTGGACTTAGCTCCAGGTCCCGGGGGCCAGGAAAAATCCTTTTTTTTTATCTAAATCCTCTTTTTTTTTTCCTCCTTCACAATGTACAAATACCCATCTTATTAACCTTTTGGTGCCCACCCCCCAAAAAAAAAAAAGTGTGCCTTTGATTTTTCAGACACAAATATATCTGTTGAAAATAGTCTGGTGTAGGCCAGAGAAATAGAAGTGTGGTTTTGCAGTTCTATGGGCCATTTGTCGCTCACTGTTCAGCCGCAAATATATATATATATATTTTAAAAAGCCTGGTATACACCAGTAAATTATTACTGTGGTTTTGATGTTCCACGGTAAAACATCTCTATTATCCTGTTTTTGGCATTTTTTGCTGTATAAAAATAATAATAGTGTCTCCCTGATTTTTCAGACACAAATATATCTGTTGAAAATAGTCTGGTGTAGGCCAGAGAGACAGAAGTGTGCTTTTGCTGTTCCACGGTAAAAAATCTCTATTATCCTGCTTTTTGCATTTTTTGCTGTAAAAAAAAAAAAATAGTGTCTCCCTGATTTTTCAGACACAAATATATCTGTTGAAAATAGTCTGGTGTAGGCCCGAGAAATACAAGTGTGGTTTTGCAGTTCCACGGTACAAACCTCTGTATTATCCACTTTTGGGCCATTTGTATCTAAAAAAAACAGTTTGAGTGTGTCGCTCACTGTTCACCCGCAAATATATATATATTTTAAAAAGCCTGGTATACACCAGTAAATTATTACTGTGGTTTTGATGTTCCACGGTAAAACATCTCTATTATCCTGTTTTTGGCATTTTTTGCTGTATAAAAATAATAATAGTGTCTCCCTGATTTTTCAGATACAAATATATCTGTTGAAAATAGTCTTGTGTAGGCCCGACATCCCAGTGTGGTTTCGCAGTTCCACGGGTCAAATCACTGTATTATCCAGTTTTGGGCCTTTGGTATCTAAAAAAAAAGCAGTTTGAGTGTGTCGCTCACTGTTCAGCCGCAAATATCTCTATTTAAAAAAGTGTGGTATACCCCAGTAAACAATAACTGTGGTTTTCCTCTTCCACGGTTCTAATCTACGCTTTATTACCCTTTTTCCATTGATAGTGCAAGTGTAAGCTATTTTACTTCATTTACAATGGGCAAGGCGCGTGGCAAGGGACGTGGAAGTGGACGTTCTGGTGATGGTTCGTGCAGAGGACGGGGCCGTGGCCAAGGTGAAAATGTGCCACAACCAACAGCCACATCTTCTCGCTCCCACTTCTTGACCGAATTACTAGGGAAGCACAGAACAACACCAGTATTGAGAACTGATCAGTGTGAACAGGTTATTAATTGGATAGCAGACAATACTTCCAGTTACCTGGGCACCACCACCTCCGGTCTGTCTTCCACACGGTCAACTCTTAGTAGCCGTGAGTCTCGACCGCATACTCCTCCTCACCCTGATGCTCCTTCCTCCCACCATGCCGAGTGTCGTCAGACAGCAAGTGATCCCACACTTGGACACTCTGAAGAGCTGTTCACTGGTCCATTTTCATATTTGGGCCCCTCGCCTGATACGCTTGAAGTGGTGGAAGAGGAGATCCCATGTTGCGATGCCCAAATATTTGAACAGCCACGGCCACAGGAAGTCGATGTTGGCAATTTGTCACAAGAGGTGGACGATGATGAGACACAATTGCCAGGAAGTGAGGAGGAGGATCGTGGTGCGCAAGTGGAAGAGGAGGAGGTGGTGGATGATCTAGTAACTGACCCAATGTGGAAGGAAGACATGCAGAGTGAGGCCAGCAGCACACAGGGGGAGGGAGGCAGAGTACCCCAACAGGCAGAAAGAAGCAGTGTGGTGGCCGCAGACAGAAGGCAGGCAACCGTTCCCCGTAACACCAACACGAGGGACGTTGCCAGTACAAGCGGTAGGTCTTCCAGAGTCTGGAATTTTTTTAAAGACTCTGCTGATAACCCCAAAAAGGCCATATGTTCCACCTGCCATGCCAGCATCAGCAGGGGTGACAAAACTACCAGCCTGACCACCACCAGCATGATCAGGCACATGGCAGCAAAGCACCCGACTTTGTGGGGCGAAACCCAGGGTCCACGACCAGTGTCAGCGGGTGTCATCACTGCTTCTTCCACTGTTGTGTGTGCAATAGAATCCCCTGTTGTGTGTGCAAGGCAATCCCCTGTCCATACTGCATGTAAAGATGCCCCCTCCTCTCAGTCTTCACTTGTTATGGCAGTTTCTCAAGAAACAGCATCAACGTCCACGTCCACGTCCCACCGCAGCGTTCAATTGTCCATATCCCAGACCTTTGAACGAAAGCGTAAATTCGCAGCTAACGCCCCACAGGCCACAGTCCTAAATTCGCACATTTCACGACTGCTTGCATTGGAAATGCTGCCTTTTAGGCTGGTGGAGACGGAATCCTTCCGCAATCTTATGGCGGTGGCCGTCCCTCGGTACTCGGTCCCCAGCCGACACTATTTTGCCCGGTGTGCCATCCCCGCACTACACAAGCACGTGTCCCAAAGCATCTGCCGTACCCTCAACAACGCATTTACTGGGAGAGTCCACCTGACAACGGACACGTGGACAAGTGCTTGTGGCCAGGGACGGTACATCTCTCTGACGGCACACTGGGTAAACATAGTGGAAGCCGGGACCCAGTCAGACCTTGGGACGGAACACATCCTCCCCACACCGAGGATTGCGGGCCCTATGTCAGTCAGAGTTGCCCCCACAGTGTACAGCTCCTGCGCATCCTCCTCCTCCTCCTCCTCATGTTCAGCCTCCATCTCAGATATCACCACATCAGTTACAAGCTGGAAGCATTGCAGTACTGCCTCCGCCAAGCGGCAGCAGGCTGTGCTGAAACTCATAAGCTTAGGTGATAGACCTCACACTGCTTGTGAGTTGTGGACAGCTGTGAAAGAGCAGGCAGATCTGTGGCAGAGACCGCTGAACCTACATCCCGGCATGGTCGTGTGTGACAATGACCGCAACCTGGTGGCGGCTCTGAGGCGAGGTGAGATCACACACGTACCATGCCTGGCTCATGTGCTTAACCTCGTGGTTCAGCGGTTTCTTAAATCGTGAAAGTACGCCGCCTGTCAGCTCATTTTCGCAAGTCGCCTACAGCTTCCGCCGCCCTTGCTGTGTTGCAGCAGCGTTTGCAGCTTCCGGCACACCGACTGGTGTGTGATGTCCCCACACGTTGGAACTCTACCCTCCACATGTTGCAAAGGATTTGTGAGCAGAAGAGAGCAGTTGTGGAGTACCAGCTGCAACAAGGCCGTCGATATTCAGGTCAGACTCCACACATAAGACCTCAGGAGTGGACCTGGATGTCTAACATATGTGCCATCCTGACAAACTTTGAGGAGGCCACCAAGATGGTGAGTGGCGATGACGCCATCATTAGTGTCAGCATCCCACTTGTCTGTCTTTTGCAACGCTCTCTGCAGAGAATTAAAGGGGAGGCATTGCATCCAGAGTATGATGAGATGGATCAAGAAGCCGTAGCGGGCGATTACACACAGCCCAGCCTCATCTCATCCCAACGTGCATTGGGGGACAATGAGGGAGAGGAGGAGGAGGAGGAGGAAGAACAGGAGCTGCTATCATGCGTTGTAGACGGTAGTACCTGTACAAGTGTCATACCGTCAGTTCAGCGTGGGTGGCCTGAGGACAGGGGGGAGGAGGAAGAGGAGGAGGAGGAGGAGAGCATGGTCAGTCGTCATCTTGGTGAGGACACGGAAATCTTGCCCGTTACCAGTCTGGCACGCATGGCTGACTTTATGTTACGCTGCCTTAACCGTGACCCTCGCGTTGTCAAAATGTTGGGTGACAGTCATTACTGGTTGGTGACACTTGTAGACCCCCGCTACAAGGAGAACTTTCACTCTCTTATTCCTGAGGTGGAGAGGTCTACAAAAATGGGGCAATACCAGAAGGCCCTTGCTGCAGAACTCTTAAAAAAATTCCCATCTGAACACGCTAGCGGCAGAGGTCACAGTTCGTTGCCCAACCAAGGCGTACATGCGAGAGAGATGCAACTCCAATCCAGCAGAGGCAGGGGAACACTGTCAACGTTCTGGGACAGTTTTCTGACACCCGCCCAGCTTACAGGCCCTGAGGCGCGGGGTACTCTCACAAGGAGTGGAAAGTTTCAAAAGATGGTGAGGGAGTACCTTGCCGATCGTACCAGCGTCCTCCGTGATTCCTCTGTGCCTTTTAATTATTGGGTATCCAAGCTGGACACTTGGAATGAACTCGCTCTGTACGCCTTGGAGGTCCTGGCCTGCCCTACCGCTAGCGTGTTATCGGAGCGTGTTTTTAGTGCCGCTGGGGGAATTATAACAGATAAGCGCACTCGCCTGTCAACTGACAATGCTGACAAGCTGAGCCTTATCAAAATGAACAAGGGCTGGATTGGGCCAGACTTCTCATCACCACCAAATGACAGCAGAGTAACATAAAGTCAAATCCACTGTGTTATTTTGGGAGGTGTATTCACATGCACCGCTTCACACCCACACATGGGTATACGCTTCCTCGTTTTGGCTGTTTAATCTTCTTCTCCTTATCCTCAGCCTCCACCACCACTATACCACCAGGGTGCCAGCATTGCAAGTTGCTCCGTCCTAATTTTTGGCAGCTTTTGCTGGGAAAGCATAAGCAAATACCATGGGACACCCACTCCCCAATAATGGGACTTATGTTTGTAATATGCTGTACTGCATGGCTCTTGTAAGGGGCATTGCAAGGTGCTCCGTCCTAATTTTTGGCAGCTTTTGCTGGGAAAGCATAAGCAAATACTATGGGAGACCCACTCCCCAATAATGGGACTTATGTTTGTAATATGCTGTACTGCATGGCTCTTGTAAGGGTCATTGCAAGTTGCTCTGTCCTAATTTTTGGCAGCTTTTGCTGGGAAAGCATAAGCAAATACTATGGGAGACCCACTCCCCAATAATGGGACTTATGTTTGTAATATGCTGTACTGCATGGCTCTTGTAAGGGGCATTGCAAGTTGCTCCGTCCTAATTTTTGGCAGCTTTTGCCTGCAAGGCATAAGCAAATACTATGGGACACCCACTCCCCAATAATGGGACTTATGTTTGTAATATGCTGTACTGCATGTGACGTGCCCCCCTGGGCTGTGTGTACACGTGTGTGGGATACCCGGTGCCGGGTCTCTGGGGTCTGTAGTCTCCGTGGCGGTGACCCGGTCCCGTGGCTCAGGCTGGTCAAATCTTTCTTAGGTTTTGAGGTTAATTGTCCGACTGCGCCACCCGTGGATTGCGGTCAGGGAGTACCACCGCTGCGAGGCAGACCGCTGAGGCTGGTGTTGTGTGCGCAGCATAAAATGGGATAACTCCCCTCGGGAGGAGTATAGCCTCAGGGCAGTGAGTGTGGATGATGGGGTGATGGTGCACGAGCGCAGCAGGAATGACTCAGAGTCTTTGCAGTGCAGTTCAGGGTCTTTACTGATGATTATAAGGTAGACCCTCCCGGGAGTACTGGCTAGCATAAGAGGCCTGGTCAGTCTGTGAGCAAGCAGGAGTTCCCCTGGCCAGGTGGAGTTGTAGGCCTCCCCGTCTGTCTGCACTCTTCCTGGCTACCTTGCTGTAAGCGGATAGAAGTAGCCCACGTCCCTGAGTTTACGGTGTAGTGCTCACCCGTATGGCTGGTGACTTGGGGCCAAATGTTAGCCTCCGCTCCACGACGGCGGTGCTGGTCCCTTGCTTGTGACTGAGCCTCCGGGCTTCTATGGCCAGAGGACCTGAAATCCCCTGCCGGCTGGTTTCTGCTGCTGGATATTTAAGTCCTCACAGCTTCGGACTCCTGTGTCCGGTTCCTATTGTCTTCTGCCAGGGCGAGCTCTGCTCAGCTTCCAGCCCCTCGTCTTTAGCTCCTAGCTCCTACAGAGCTCCTTGCTGTTACTTTCCCTTGCTCTCACTCTGACTTTGACTGTTCTCTGTTCTCTGACTCACTCAACCCCACCCCAGATCCAGTTTATAAGGGCAGAATTCTCCCCTCCCAGGACTGGGGCAGGAGGATGTTGCATGTTTAAGGGATCCTGACCAGGAAACCTCCCACTTGCTCTCCGACGTAATCTCTATTACTGTGGTGACCAGATCCCTGGGGTGCCACACATGGCTCTTGTAAGGGGCATTGCAGTACCTCATAATTTTTGGAAAGCATTCCATTCACTGCTTAGGCCAACAGTGCACAGGAGACCCAGTTGCTATAAATGGAAAAAAAGGATTAGTTAACGCCCTCTGACCTCCATGTCATTTCCAAGGAGCATTGGAGTGCCTCGAAATTTTTGGTAGGCATTGCACTCACTGTATGCCCTATAACTGTGTAGCCGAACCGCTCCTTTTGTTACAGAAACATATCCTACAAGACATATCTGGTTGACTGGCCTGATATTGATGTGAATGGTCCCTGTTCCTCCTGCTCTTTCTCCTTTGCCACTACCTCATCCATCATTTATCACCTGAAGCTTTGTTTTAAAGGGAGTCATAGAACTTGGATAGTAGCAGGAAAACATCCAGCAATCCTCGGAGGAGGTAGGATATGCGCTAAAACGCTGACCTCCTCAGGCCTAGCCGCTGCTACATACATGCGCTTGCATTACAACAAAACAAAGCAGATGCTAACTTCTATCATCCTCATCATGCTCCTCACCTTGGCGTTCTCAACTCCTCTGATGGAGAAGCCAGGGCCCACCGGAGGAGTCTGATAGTCCGGTGGGCTCGGCCAATGCTGCCCTAAAGCAGGCCAGGCTAAGAAAAGTGTGGGAAAGGTTACCGGTACAAATAGGGGTGGCTGGGGACCGAGTATGGACACCCGGCCACCCCCTGGAGGCTGGGGAGCAAGCGGGGACACCCGGCCACCAGGCGGCTGGGGACTGAGTATGGATACCAGGCCGCCTACACAGCCATGGCGTGGTGGCCAGATTCCGCCTCCACATGCCTAAAAGGCCCAATTTAAAGTGCAAGCAAGCAGTATGGTATTGCAGCCTGGGGGTGGGTGGGTGGCAGGCTGCATACTTGCGCCTGCATTGCAAGGAATGGGAGAGGTACAATTGAACACTGCCCTGGGACAAGGACTTGAATGGGGATAGTTGCAAGTCTGCAACGACAGGTGCAAGGTGGGAGGCATCTTCGCATGTACCATGAACAGGGGTTTGGCATGCACACACAACAGCGGAATAGGCTCTCCTTCCCACTAAATGCACTGGGGAGGGCACAGGTAATGTTTTGGTATACGCGCTTAATCTTATGTATAAGGCACACCAGGACAAATAGGGGTGGCTGGGGACTGAGTATGGATACCTCGCTGCCGAAGCAGCCATGAGGTAGTGGCCAGCTTCGGCCTCCTCTAAACTAAAAGGCCCCATTTCAAGTGCAAGCTAGCAGTATGAATTGCAGTCTGGGGGTGGGTGGGTGGCAGGCTGCACACTTACACTTGCATTAAAAGAAAACATAGCAGATGCTAACTTCTGTCATCATCATCATGCTCCTCACCTTGGCACTCTCAACTCCACCGATGGAGAAGTCAGGGCCCACCGGAGGAGTCTGGTTCTCTGGTGGGCTTGTCCAATGCTGCCTAAAGCAGGCCGGGCTAAGAAAAGTGTGTTGTGGGATGTTCCAAGGAGAAATGGGGGCAGCTGGGGACCGTTTATGGACACCCGACTGCCCCCAGGCGGCTGGGGACCGTGTGGACACTCGGCCGCGGGGCGGCTGGGGACTGAGTATCGACACCCGGCCGTTGGGCGGCTGGGGACTGAGTATGGATTCCTGGCCGCCAACACAGCCATGACGTGGTGGCCAGATTCCGCCTCCACATGCCTAAAAGGCCCAATTTCAAGTTCAAGCAAGCAAGCAGTATGGTATTGCAGCCTGGGGGTGAGTGGGTGGCAGGCTGCATACTTGCGCTTGTATTGCAAGGAATGGGGGAGGTACAATTGAACACTGCCCTGGGACTAGAACTTGCATGGGGATAGTTGCAAGTCTGCATCTTCTGATGCGGCAAGGATCACTTATGATGGGCACACTTTTAGACAGTGACCTGGGAGTCAGAGATGCTTCCAGGGGTCTTCCCCATGCTGTTCCCATGTCTTTTCAGCACTTTATGCATGTGTCACACAGCACATGGCCAGATAAGGTTGTAAAATGTTAAAATGACATTTCCCGGTGAATGCATTTGTCATAGTTGAAAGCAATACAAAAGTGCAAAAACGCATAAAAAATGCTACTTGTGAACATAGCCGAAGGTGTGGAGGAGTATTTTTGTTTTTGGTCATTTATTTTAACTTATACGCAAGTCTTTTCCCTGGAAAGGATGTTCCTTAACATATTTCACAGGAAAAAAGTTTCACTTTCGTTTTATTGTGAGCCTGTAAAAGTGGCTTAATACCTCTGACCACGTTGTTGACAGCAGTGACCTGGGGGTCAGAAATGCTTCCTGGGGCGATCCCCATGCTGTCCCCATGTCATTTGAGCACTGTCACTATCGTTTTGGGCACTTGTTAGGCTTTTAAAAGACTGCCGGGGGTGCCACCGCAAAAATGCTCGAGTCTCCCATAGACTAACATTGGGCTCGTTGCTCGGGTCGAGCACCCGAGTATCACGGCGAGCTCGGCCCGAGCTTCGAGCACCCGAGCATTTTAGTGCTCGCTCAACACTAGTTATCATTTTTAAAATTCTAAGTGCGAAGTTCTTCTTTTGGATCCCATTAGGTTTGGGACAATACTTGTGCACCTAAATACAGTATTCTCCTGTGACCAACTATCTATTATCCTACTATATTCTGTAATATTCTACGATCCATTACAATTCTTTTCATGTCCTGTACTGCAGTAGACGAGGCCTTATTGACATTCCAAAATAATCTATAGTTTCTGTTGTTTGGTTGGAGATATCAAGAGCTTGCAAAAAAACTGTTTAAATGTGCTCTTAAAGAGGATTTATCAGAAATATTGATGTTCCAAGCCATACATTCCTACACATAGAAGGAATGTAGATAGAATCATTTTTCTCCTTCTTTTTGACTACTCCACTTAGGAGATATAGAGCACTGAATTACTGACACCTAATGTGTTATTCCTTTTATAATTCAACAGGCAATCCCTGCATGTGTCGCAGCTGTCTAACAGCCTTGACACATGCAGCCGCGGCGGCTCAGACATAGATGCCGAGCATGCCGAAAATACTCGGCGAGCACCTGAGCGTGCTCGATTAAAGGGTTAAATGAGCATGCTCGCTCATCACTAGTTATTATGTGTGCACATGGGCATAGTATGGCTGTGTGATGTTTAAAGCCATAATAGATCATACATCCTAGTGCATGCACACAGGATATTAGTTTTCACAGAGAAGCAAGAGGACTACCATTCTAATGCATGGGGCCATTACTGTACCTCCTTATGTCTTTTTCTGTTCTGGTATGTTCCACAAATGCTGTATGTAAAAAGGAATTTCTCTAGAAAATATCTCTTTATAGTACATAGATCACCTATCGATAACACCACCTGATGGTAATAATACTACAATCCAATAAAGGAATTTTTGCAATTGGCTGGGTCATGAGGCTACTTTTAATAAGCTTCTCAACAATTATGATTAGGAAGTCTCAAATACAATGCAGAAACGTGTATGTGTATATTTTCCAGCACAGAAAGAGTTACTTGAATTGGGTACTTAAATGGCTATGACAACATGCTGAAAGCAAAAGCATCATTGCCATAGGCAAAACTGGAAACTTCAGAGAATAAAGCTGTACTTTCTGGTGAATAACACTTGACGATGTGTGACCAAGCAAGGAAATGAAGTTGAGCTTTGGTCCGCCGATGTGCCGCACGCTAAGCATTTATCCAGTATAGGATACAACCACTTCTCGCCTATCTCAGCTACTATAAGATACTTTGTGATGCTGAAAATAAAATGAACTTGACTATTATCCAAAATGCAGAAAAGGGTTTTGTTATTATTAATCACACAGTATGCAACAAGAAAACAGACGGAAATCACCAAAATTGACAATTAAAAGCCACAGCCCTAATGTTGTTCTGTATGTAAATAGATAATTAGGGTAATGATTTTGCTATAACCCACTAAAAAAATCATTAACATTTTATGTCTCTAATGTAATGTTTGGGGATTATGTATATTGAATGGTTAGTCCTGCTGAGAAAGCAATGAAATCCATACAAGCTTCGCTATCATTGTTTTAACCCATGATTTCCTAGGCGTCAGTATTAAGTATGAGATATGATATTAAAGAAAAACAATCAGAATTCTCACTGGGAACTTTTAATTGGTCATGCACATATCCCACATAATTATTTAGCTTAAATCTGCTTTATTAATATTTTGGAAGCTCCCAAAACAATGACTACCATAGAAGGCTGAACCAAGTCTCACATGAGGACATATAAATTGTAACGGGTCTGGGAGGCGGAACCTCTGAGCTACTATACAAGGGGGCGGCCCTTGTAAGGGAGCGGGTGGCAGACTCTGGATGAACGGACAGGGAGATACGGCAAGTGATCAGGGCAGTCTCTGGGTAAAGGGTAGGTACGACCTGTGATGGCAGAGCCTCCGGGTAGGCTAGCAGGCAGATGGTAGATGTGTGCTCCCAGGTGAGCAAGCGAGAGTCTCTGGAATAGCAGGTGGTCACGGCACGTGACGACGGAACCTCCGGGCTGGCAAGCAGGCAGGTAACGGAGAAGCGCTCCCAGGTGAGCGGACAAGAGTCTGAAGTAGCTGATGGTCACAGCACGTGACAGCGGAGCCTCCAGGTAGGCAAGCAGGCAGGTAACGGAGAAGCGCTCCCAGGTGAGCGGGCAAGAGTCTGGAATAGCTGGTGGTCACAGCACGTGACAACGGAGCCTCCGGGCTGGCAAGCAGGCAGGTAACGGAGAAGCGCTCCCAGGTGAGCGGGCAAGCTGGTCCATAGACAGACTGACCGGAGTTGTAAGGCAGACCGTCGGACCTCAGGAAAGCAGGCAGGTAGCTGATGTGCGCTCCCAGGTGAGCGGGCAGGCTGGTCCTTTAGACAGACTGACAGGAGTAGTAAGGCAGACCGTCGGACCTCAGACTGGCAGACAGGTAACAAGTATTCAGGCAGGAATCAGGCAGGTAACTGGCAGGAAACTGGCAGGTAACTGGCAGCGGGACCTGAGGGCTGAAGCACAGGTGAGACACAGGTGCAAACAACATTGCTCGGGCACCTCCATTTTGGAGGAGGTGCCTTATATATGATGAAGTCCTCCGGCCATTGGCCGGGGACTCCTTAGGACGGCGCGCGCGGCCCCTTTAAGAGGAGGGGAGCGCGCGCGCGCCCTAAGCACAGGGGCCGGGAAGGAGCGCGCGCTGAGAGCAGAGCGGGAGGAGGACGCCGGGAAGGAGCGCGCGCTGACAGCAGAGCGGGGAGAGGACGCCGGGCACGGAGCAGAGCGGTGAGGGGAGCAGTGTCCCTGCCTAGCAGAGGGCAGGGACGCCAGCGCTACAGTACCCCCCCCTTTAGGCCCCCCCTTTTTTAGGCCAGACAGAAATTTAGCTAGGATGAGAGGGGCATGGATGTTCTCCCGGGGCTCCCACGTTCTCTCCTCAGGACCAAACCCCTTCCAATCTACCAGAAAAAAGGTCTTTCCTCTTACCCTTTTGGTGGCAAGAATGTTCTCTACCTCAAACTCGTCCTCAGCAGAAACCGGAGCAGGAGGCGTACCTGTAGACTTGGAAAAAGAGTTAAGTACCACAGGTTTGAGGAGAGATACATGGAAGGAGTTAGGGATCCGTAAGTTGGCCGGGAGTTTCAATTTATAGGCCACCGGGTTGATCTGACTGATGACCTCCAGTGGGCCGATGAACCGAGGCCCTAACTTATAGGAAGGGATCTTGAGCCGGACATATTTGGACGAGAGCCAGACTTTATCCCCAGGACGGAATTGAGGAGGGTCCAGACGTTTTTTGTCAGCGTGTCTTTTCATACGCTCGGAAGACTGAAGGAGTGCGGATCGGGTACTCTCCCAAATGGAGGAAAATTTGCTAACGAGAGATTCCGCAGCCGGGTTGTCCACCGAGGTGGAGACAGGAAAAGGAATCCGAGGATGCTGACCAAAGACTACAAAAAACGGGGATTTGGAGGAGGATTCGCTCTCGTGATTATTGTAAGAGAACTCGGCCCATGGTAGGAGATCCACCCAGTCAGAATGGTGGGCATTAACGAAGTGCCGGAGGTAACTGGTCAGGTTCTGATTGATCTGCTCCACTTGACCATTGGACTGTGGGTGGTAAGCGGAAGAGAAGTCCAGGGTGACGTCTAGTAGTTTACAAGTGGCTCTCCAGAAGCGTGAGGTGAACTGTACCCCACGATCCGACACGATGTGGAGGGGCAGGCCATGAAGACGGAAGATGTGACGAATAAAGTCTCTAGCTAGCTCGGGTGCAGACGGGAGGCCTGGCAGGGGAACGAAATGAGCCATCTTGGAGAAGCGGTCAGCGACCACCCAAATGACCGTACAACCGGCAGAGAGTGGGAGGTCAGTTATGAAGTCCATTGCAATATGCTGCCAGGGGGCAGCAGGTACTGGGAGCGGAAGGAGGCGACCGGCTGGCAGATGTCTCGGAACCTTGTTGCGGGCGCAGGACACACAGGCAGAAACAAAGTCTATTACATCCTTGTGCAGGGTAGGCCACCAGTAGTGCCGGGAAATAAGCTGGAGGGTCTTCTTCTGACCAGCGTGGCCAGCCAGTTTAGACGAGTGACCCCAGTGAAGGATCTTCTCCCGATCAGGTACTGATACGAACGTCTTTCCGGAAGGGAGACGATTTAGACTCACGGGAGCCACCTGCATTACTCTGGCGGGATCGATGATGTGTTTCGGATCTTCCTCGAGATCAGATACCAGAAAGGATCGAGACAAGGCGTCCGCCTTGACGTTTTTGTCAGCCGGGCGAAAATGAAGGACAAAATCAAAACGAGCAAAAAACAAGGACCACCGGGCTTGGCGCGGGTTAAGTCTCTGGGCATGCTGGAGGTAAGCCAAGTTCTTGTGGTCAGTGTAAATTATTACCGGGTGAAGAGCCCCCTCAAGCAGGTAACGCCACTCCTCCAATGCCAGTTTGATGGCCAATAACTCTCGATCTCCTATAGAATAATTGCGCTCTGAGGAGGAGAAGAGTTTAGAGAAGAAGCCGCAAGTTACCATCCTCCCGGAAGAAGATTTTTGAGTAAGTACCGCTCCAGCTCCAGAGGAGGAGGCGTCCACTTCCAGGAAGAACTGCTTGTTGCCGTCCGGGCGATGCAGCACCGGGGCGGAAGAGAAGGCCTGTTTTAAGGAAAGAAAGGCTTCTTCTGCTTCGGGCGGCCACTCTTTGGAATTAGTACCCTTACGGGTGAGCGCGGAAATTGGGGCAGTCCGGGAAGAGAAGTGTGGTATGAAGAGGCGGTAGTAGTTGGCGAAGCCCAGGAACCGCTGAATGGCCTTCAACCCCTCCGGTCGGGGCCATTTCTCGATGGCAGACAGTTTCTCTGGATCCATTCGTAGGCCGGTCTGAGAAATAATGTAGCCCAAAAACGGAAGCGAGGTCTGCTCAAAGAGGCACTTCTCGTATTTAGCGAAGAGGTGATTCTGCCTGAGCCTGAGCAGGACCTGACGAACGTCCCTCCGGTGAGTCTGGAGATCCGGAGAGAAGACCAAGATGTCGTCCAGGTACACCACTACGCAGGAGTAGAGAAGGTCCCGGAAGATGTCATTGACCAACTCTTGAAAGACGGCAGGAGCGTTACAGAGACCAAAGGGCATTACCAGGTATTCATAGTGGCCATCCCGGGTGTTGAATGCCGTCTTCCATTCATCCCCTTGACGGATACGAACCAGGTTGTACGCCCCACGGAGGTCTAGTTTGGTGAAGATTCTAGCCCCCCTCAGACGATCAAATAATTCTGGAATGAGCGGAAGAGGATACTTATTCTTCACCGTGATCTGGTTTAGGCCTCTATAGTCTATACAGGGACGGAGAGAGCCGTCCTTCTTTTTGACGAAAAAAAAGCCTGCTCCCGCCGGGGAGGTAGATTTCCGGATGAATCCCCTGGCCAGATTCTCCTCAATATATTCGGACATCGACCGGGTCTCAGCAGCGGATAAAGGATAAATACGCCCACGGGGAGGAGTAGTACCGGGTAACAGGTCGATGGGACAGTCGTATGGTCTATGAGGGGGTAATGTCTCTGCCTCCTTTTTATTAAAGACATCAGCATAAGACCAATAAGGAATTGGAAGTCCAGGTAGATTAGCTGGGGTAGGAGAGGGACGGACGGGATGGACGGGAACCAGGCAGGTCTTATGACAGTCTTGTCCCCAGCGAAGGACTTCTCCGGTTTGCCAGTCAAGCACGGGTGCATGTCTCTGGAGCCAAGGCAAACCTAGCAAGAGGGCATGAGAGAGTCCAGGCAGAACATGAAAGGAGATACTCTCAGAATGCAGCATTCCCACCTGCAGAGTAATGGATTCGGTGATGAGTTGGATGGGGCGTGGTAAGAGACCCCCATCCACGGCAGCCACAGACAAGGGTACAGCCAGAGGTTTGGTGGGGATGCGGTATTTCTCTACCAGGGACTGTGAAATAAGATTCCCGGCTGCTCCAGAGTCCAGTTGGGCTAGTTCGAAATAACGGTTCTCCCCGTAGACGATTGAAACTGACAACAGCAGGGATGGAGAGGATTTATTCTTGTCTAGGTGGACCTCCCTGAGCGAACCTAGACACAGGCGTTTCCCGACCTCTCTGGGCAGGCACGGATCCGGTGCTCCTTACTGCCACAGTAGAAGCAGGTCCCCTCGGCACGGCGTAAGTCCTGACGGGTCTTGACCATCTTGGTCTGGTCGACCTGCATAGGCTCAGGAGGGTGTACCTGGTTAGAGACAGAAGGAGTGACGGGTTTCTGAAAAGTAGGAGCTAGACGTGGTAACCTCCTCTCACGGGTGACCTCTCTGGCACGCTCCTGGAACCGTAGGTCAATCCGGGTGGCAAGAGTTATTAAGTCATCGAGAGTGGTAGGAATGTCCCGACCGGCAAGTTCATCTTTAATACGGCCGGACAGACCCTCCCAGAAGACGGAAACCAGAGCGTCGTTATCCCAGGCCAGCTCCGAGGCAAGGGTACGGAACCGTATGGCATATTGGCCCACGGTGAGACTCCCCTGACGGAGGCGTAGCAACGATGATGCAGATGAGGTCTTCCGTCCGGGTTCGTCGAAGACTTTCCGGAAGGCCGTGAGAAAAGCAGGCAAGTTGGACACCAGGGGGTCTCCTCTCTCCCATAGAGGATTTAGCCAGGCCAGGGCCTCCCTGGTGAGATGGGACATGATGAAGGCAATTTTGGCCCGGTCGGAGTTAAACTGGTAGGACAAAAGTTCGAAATGCAGGGTGCACTGATTTAAGAAGCCCCGAGCCTGGACGGAGTCGCCTCCGAAGCGAGGAGGTGCAGAAAGCCGGGGTCCGGGGTAGGATACCATGGTATTAGTGGGCAGCGGAGCTGCCGGATTGCAAGATATGGCACTGGCGGAGGTTGTTGGTGGATCAGACAGAGTGTTCAGGCGAGTATTAACATTCCGCAGGTGACCCAGGATGGACTCCTGTTGGGACCTCTGACAGGACAGTTCAAGACAGAGGTCCGAGAGCGAGGGAGCTTGGGTGCCACCGGGTTCCATGGCCCGAGCAAACTGTAACGGGTCTGGGAGGCGGAACCTCTGAGCTACTATACAAGGGGGCGGCCCTTGTAAGGGAGCGGGTGGCAGACTCTGGATGAACGGACAGGGAGATACGGCAAGTGATCAGGGCAGTCTCTGGGTAAAGGGTAGGTACGACCTGTGATGGCAGAGCCTCCGGGTAGGCTAGCAGGCAGATGGTAGATGTGTGCTCCCAGGTGAGCAAGCGAGAGTCTCTGGAATAGCAGGTGGTCACGGCACGTGACGACGGAACCTCCGGGCTGGCAAGCAGGCAGGTAACGGAGAAGCGCTCCCAGGTGAGCGGACAAGAGTCTGAAGTAGCTGATGGTCACAGCACGTGACAGCGGAGCCTCCAGGTAGGCAAGCAGGCAGGTAACGGAGAAGCGCTCCCAGGTGAGCGGGCAAGAGTCTGGAATAGCTGGTGGTCACAGCACGTGACAACGGAGCCTCCGGGCTGGCAAGCAGGCAGGTAACGGAGAAGCGCTCCCAGGTGAGCGGGCAAGCTGGTCCATAGACAGACTGACCGGAGTTGTAAGGCAGACCGTCGGACCTCAGGAAAGCAGGCAGGTAGCTGATGTGCGCTCCCAGGTGAGCGGGCAGGCTGGTCCTTTAGACAGACTGACAGGAGTAGTAAGGCAGACCGTCGGACCTCAGACTGGCAGACAGGTAACAAGTATTCAGGCAGGAATCAGGCAGGTAACTGGCAGGAAACTGGCAGGTAACTGGCAGCGGGACCTGAGGGCTGAAGCACAGGTGAGACACAGGTGCAAACAACATTGCTCGGGCACCTCCATTTTGGAGGAGGTGCCTTATATATGATGAAATCCTCCGGCCATTGGCCGGGGACTCCTTAGGACGGCGCGCGCGGCCCCTTCAAGAGGAGGGGAGCGCGCGCGCGCGCGCCCTAAGCACAGGGGCCGGGAAGGAGCGCGCGCTGAGAGCAGAGCGGGAGGAGGACGCCGGGAAGGAGCGCGCGCTGACAGCAGAGCGGGGAGAGGACGCCGGGCACGGAGCAGAGCGGTGAGGGGAGCAGCGTCCCTGCCTAGCAGAGGGCAGGGACGCCAGCGCTACATAAATGATAGCGCTGCAATATATACAATGTCCATATCCTCTTAGCGTACAATTTTTTTCTACTGTTTCTTTGTAAATATTGCACAGACTGAATATTTTTCTTTTGCTAATTCACAAGTAACTTAGGTGAATAGAGAGATATATAGAAGTGAATCTCCAACTGATCTAATCCTATGTGCCCCGTGATAACTCATGGCATTGTGCATGGGGCATGGTACAATAACAAATTCAGATCTGCTAAACATGTACGATACCTGTTCTTTATTGTTTACAGTTTTATACAATCTATGGTCTCTGTTAAAGGGGTTATCCAGGACTCTTATTATTATTGTGTATGGGGTTAAGAACTAACAGACAGGTAGTTTCTAACTACCCGCTTGTTCTGCACACGGACTATCTCTGCCTGCTTCATTTCACATCTCATCAACAGAGCCGCTCTTCATCTTCTGGTCTGCTCTTCGATGGGGCATCACTGCAGACATCATACTGATTGACCATTGGCTCCGCGCAGTTAGGCAGCGGGGAGCCAATTGTCAATCAGTATGTCATCAGCAGAAACGTCCCGTCAACAGAGCAACATAGCAGAGCGAAAGAGAAGACACTACTCTATCGATGTGATGTCGCTGGAAACCACAGAATCACCGGCAGGAGCAGTACCTGATTGATTTGAGCTGGCAAAGATCAGCATCGGGCAGAACAGGCATGTAGTTAGCGCCTGCTAGTTCTTGGCCCCTTACGCAAAAATAAAAAAAGTCTTGGATAACCCCTTTAACAGAGCCATGGATGGATCAACATTGCTAGAATTTCCAGATCAAAACATTGTTTTTTATCAAATTTTTACATTTGAATATCTATCCATTTTTTTGGAAGAATAGAAGCAGAGTACTACACTAATCAGGCATAGCATTAAAACAATGATAAATTAAGCTGCAAGTTAACAGTCAGTTCTTGAAGATAATTTGCCGACTCCAGGAAACATGGGCTAGTGTGACCAACACAATTGTGATATCTAGACCACTTGGTCAGAGTATGTTTTAAACAACAATTTTTGTGGGATGTTCCCAGTATCCAGTGGTTATTACTAGAGATGAGCGAACCCGAACTCATAAACACCTAACACGGACTTCTCCCGGTAGTCCATTTCAATGTTCAGAGTTCCAGGGGAAGGAGAGAGAGAGAGAATTTTCCTGCTACAATGTTCGGATCCCTGTTGTTTTCAATGGGATTCAGGTTCTGGTTCAAGTTTGGGTACAGTTCTAGCACCCGAACTGTACTTTGGACTAAGGTTTGGGTTGGGTACCAGAACCTAAACTTCCATGGGTCCGCTCATCCCTAGTTATTACCTATGAAAAGCTGTCCATAGAGGACAACCCTATGGTGACAGAGTCATGGGTGATTAAGGCTCACTAATGTGCATCGGAAGGTGGAAGGCTAGCTTGACTGGTCCAATCCCACAGAAGATCTACTGTAGCAGAAACAGTTATTGATGGTTATTATAAAAAGGGGTTGGAATATGCAAGGAAGAATTTAATAAGAGCTAGTTTTCCAACAGGAAAAGTCATAATTTATAGTATATGCATGACAAAAAGTTGTAGGTGTTGACTTGATCTCCAAATTCCCCAGCTCTCAATTAGATCAACTATAGGAAGTGCAAAAAAAAATAACAAAACAACTATTGTCAGCTCACCGCAACAGTCGCAAGTGTACACAGAAGCCCTGAGACAGGGTGGTGGCAAACAAAAAGACAGATAGTCCAGAAACTTCTTCATAAAACAATTAGCTTTATTCAAACCACATTAAAATCCACAAATGGTGCCCGCTTATATAGTCTAGCCGACAAGTATCAGACAGCATCAGTGGTTACTAATGGCTGGAAGTGCTAGAAAAACAAATGGTAGCCCAGCCTTGCAACTTACAGGACTTAAAGAATTTCCTGCAGACACATTAGTACCAGATATAACAGGACAGTTTAAGAGATAGGTAAGAAAAGTAATGTGGGGCGATGTGGTGCTGGTAGCACTTTCCTTAAAAAGACAGAGAAAAGTGCCAAACAATTACCCTATTTCTACTCCATTTACTCTAATTTGATTTCTTTCTTAGTATTACTGTATATACCACAGTCAAAACCTAAGATAAAAAACAAAATGAGCAAATACCCTACAGTAAGTAAATAAATAGTAATAGTACAAGTAAATAACTTAATGTATTTAGTTAACACTATTTTCATCAAAAAAGCATAAAAGTCATCCCACCATGACAAGTGTGTAGACCATCAGGATAGTCCAATCTCCAATATTAGACCTCTCAATGTGTCAGCACACTTTCTCGCGGTGGGATGGCGTTTCTGTTTTTTTTTTCCAAAATAGTGTTAACTAAATACCCTATGTTATTTAGTTATGCTATTACTATTTATTTACTTACTACAGGGTATTTGCTCGTTTTGTAACTTAATTTTGTCCGTTAAATGGCCACTGTGTGAACATGCACCTACACACTGCACTTACACCTACACACTGCACTTACACCAACATGTGCAGGTCTAAGGGGTAACATACCGGCTCTGGCATGTCAAGGTAAGGAGGGCTTACCCCTTAGACCTCAGTCCAGAGCCACTCATCTAGCCAAATCAGTTCTCATACTTTGCACTGACCAGGTCCAGCACCCCGAAACACTGTGTCTGCAAATTGAGGTTCTGATTTGGCTATTATCCTTGACTTGTAGGATTGCTGCTTCCAATAGGTGGCGCTATAGAGTTCAAGTCCTCTTTTTGTCTGAAGAGGCAATTTACATATTTGGTTGGTGAGAAATTAACTAGCAACAAAACGTGGGTAACACGTGGGGTAGGAAAGGTCATGGTGTACTTGTTTGTCGTGCAGGTACTGTCATTTTGAATTAAACTCCTTTTCAACCGTGCAGGCTGAGGTCTCAGTTCACATGTGCAGAAGCTAACTATTGCTAACCATTGCACAGCACAAGCTTAATTACCATCACGGCCAAATATAGGTGTAAAATTCATCTTAGTCCCACAGTTGTGATGTGTAACATACAAGCTCAATGCCTTACTCCTGAAATATAACTGTCAAGCTTTGTGTCATGATTTAATGTGTAACCATCAAGTTTTGTGCCACTTTTGTGCTACTTATAACCACCAAGTTTGAGAGTCTTCTTTGAGAAACTGTGATGGGATGAGTTGGCTCAGATTTGGGTAAAACCTTTTCGGGTCTACACCTGCCATGCTTCCATCAAAACTGATCTGCTCTGCTTTAGAATTTAGAATAAGAGCTAGAATTGGTATTTGCTCTTCAAGGTGTCATGAATACCAATTAGTTAAAATGAATTTTAATAGAGCATCAATATCCTATGGAAAAAAATTGATTGAAAAATATTAATTCAAAATCGAGATAATAATTCTAATCACATTGGTTTGATAAAAAAAAATCTATAGTGTTATGAAAAAAAGAAGTTACTAATGCAAATGACATCTTTTACCTGAAAGTCTCACTGCAAAGTTTATAGTAGAAAACAATTTAGGTTCAATTATTTAAGAAGCACTCCCATGTATATTTTTTTAATTAAAAGTGTGTATATGTGCATGTAATTTAGTGTATTAATATAGTCACTTACCGCCACGCTCTCCAATGTCCAGCGCCGTTCAGCTTCGCTTCTGAAGATGTCACCGCGAGTGCAATTATCCGGCTCCCTCTATGCTCTATGCATGAGCCGGAAGTCTCTTTAATAATCAAAGCTTATGGAGCCTCATTCGGACACTCTACAGGATTTCATTGTAAAGCGACGGTCAGACGGACATAGCTTCTCTCATCCAAATCGGGCCGATCTGATAAGAGTTTGATCCGAGTGTCATATAAGAGCCTCAGATCACACTGTTAGGAGAATATGGAAAGCAAAATTTCCCTATCGTCTCCATTCTGTTAGTCTGCGGAATTCGAACTGCACTCGGATGTCATCCCAGTGCAGTCAGATGATTTCCACGCACCTATAGACTTGAATGTGTGAGTGGCATCCGATTTCAAAGTGAAACTGCAGCATGCTGTGATTTTTTTCACTGACAGATTCAGCGTAAAAAAAAAAGTGCATCAGCTCTGCCCCATTGAATAACATTGGTCTGAGTGCTAGCCAATAAAAATTCAGATAATATTCGTCCAATATATACGCTGGTGTGAACAAGCTCTAAAAGTCACTTCTGGGTCACGCAGTGTGTAGTGTGGACAGTCTGCAGAGCGGTGACGTCATGAAGAAGAGAAGAACAGCATTGGACCCCGGAGAGCGCAGCATTAGGTGACTATATTAATACACTCACACTACATTACATGCACATATACACATTTAATTTAAAAAATATATACATGGGAGTGCTTTTTTAATGATAAAATATATTCCAGCACCAATGTCACTTTGCTGCATTTAAAGTTAGCCAGATGTTATCAGATATTAGAAATTACATGATTTCTGGAGAAAAGGGTATTAAAAAAGCACTCCTATGAAAATACTGGGCAGCATTGAGTTTCAGCTCCCTCCAAAGATTTTCTATTGGGTTCAGGTCTGGAGACTGGCTAGGCCACTTCAGGACTTTGAAATGCTTCTTACGGAGCAACTCCTTAGTTGCCTTGGCTGTGTGCTTCAGGTGATTGTCATGCTGGAAGACACAGCCACGATCCATCTTCAATGCTTTTACTGAGGGAAAGAGATTGTTGGCCAAAATCTTGTGATACATGACCCCATCCATCCTCCCTTCAATACGGTGCAGTCATCATGTCACCTTTGAAGAAAAGCACCCCCAAATATGATGATTCTCCCACCATGCTTCACAGTTGGGACAGTGTTACTGGGGTTGTACTCATCCTTCTTCTTCCTCAAAACACGACGAGTGGAGTTGATACCAAAAAGTTCTATTTTAGTCTCATGTGACCACATGACCTTCTCCCATGCCTCCTCTGGATCATCCAGATGGTCATTGGCGAACTTCAAACAGGCCTGGACAAGTGCTGGCGTGAGCAGGATTTTAATTCATGACGGGGTAGTGTGTTACTAATGTTTGAGACTGTGGTCCCAGCTCTCTTCAGGTTATTGTCCAGGTCCTCTTGTGTAGTTCTGGGCTGATTCCTGACCCTTCTCAGAATCATTCTTACCCCACGACACAAGACTTTGCATGGAGCCCCAGACCGAGGAAGATTAACAGTCAACTTGCGATTCATCCATTTTCTAAAAATTGTGCGAACAGTTGTTGCCTTCTCCCCAAGCTGCTTGCTTAATGTCCTGTAGCCCATCCCAGCCTTTTGCAGGTCTACAATTTTGTCCCTGGTGTCCTTAGACAACTCTTTGGTCTTGGCCATGGTGGAGAGGTTGTAGTGTGATTGATTAAGTGTGTGGACAGGTGTCTTTTATACAGGTAATGAGTTCAAACAGGTCTGTGAGAGCCAGAATTCTTGCTGGTTGGTAGATGATCAAATACTTATTTCATGAAATAAAATGCTAATTAATTATGTAAAAATCATACAATGTGATTTTCTGTTTTTTATCTTTAGATTCTGTCTCTCACAGGTGAAGTGTACCTACGATAAAAATTACAGACCTCTCCATTCTTTGTAGGTGGGAAAACTTCCAAAAATGGCAGTGTATCAAATACTTACTTCCCCCACTGTAGAGCCTCATTCTGAGGTTCTATAGACTTAGATTGTAAAAGCCACTTCTGGATCACACATAAATCCCAGTGTGAACTGGCAAGTTGGAATAGTCATCATTGGGCTCAGAAGAGGACTGGAGTGACACTGCAAACCGGGGAAGACATAGTTCACTGAATATATTAATGTACATACACTACACTACATCTACATTTACACAGGTTTAGTCAATAAAAAGTATAATGGGAGTGCTTTCTTAATTATTACTTTACAAAGCACAGGAATGTCATAGGGATGTATCAGAAGGTTTGATCTTTTGAGGTCTCCTACCATTTGCTGAAATAAAGGGGCACAAGAACTTCTACTGAGCATTATGAAAATATAACTGAGGTCGACTTAGCTTAGTTATCCATAACATCATAGGTAGGGTGTTGAACAGATCCATAAACAATATAGAGTGTGTGCTGTACATCACTTTTCTTGAATTTCTAAGAATAGAGAAGCAAAATCAATCACAGCTAACGAGACACAGTGCCCAGCAATTGGTGGGGTCTCAGACAAACAATGATCACAACTTTTGACATGTCATTCTTTAAGAAAGTTTTCTTTCAGACACTTTGTACTCTGGGTATTTGTATCAATGTACAATGTTGATTCTCTCTGATTGCCAGTTGGGGTCAACAAGCAAAGTTTCCAAATTGATCTTTGCCAGATAAAGATGTTTTTGACTAATTTAATTTTGGTTTGTGTGAAAAAAAGATGAAAAGGTGTCTGTAACATGGCCCCCATGTTCAGGTGTCTTCTTCTTCATTATACATGTAGGGTTTTAATTCTACTGCTACTTCTCTATCCTTTATAAATGTTAAAACTATGTTCATACCAAACTGTAGATTCATATTGTCAGTTATCTCTTTCTATCACAAGGTCAGGGTGGCCCACCAGAGGATCCACTAATGGGTCTAATGGGTCTAAAATAATAATGTGATCCGAAAGTAACATCAAATTTATCATTTTTTGTGGGTTATTGCCCAAATAACTATTTTTACTATATTACTGATATGTCTCGGGACAGTGGTAACAGCACGCAAAGTATATTTATCACCTAATGAAGCCAATGTCCCATCCCCTGACGATGCCGCTGAAGCGGAGAAACATGTTGGGGGGACATGTGCTTGTATAAACTACCTTCCTATTCTGCCACGAATGGTGGCTTCCTATGAGGCCATCAGAACAAACATATGAGTGATTATATTAGAAAGTTTAGGTAGATCAGGGATGTTTTTTAATACCCAGTGTGCATTTTAATTGAATATTTAATAAAAGTTACATTTTATAGTCTTTAGTGAAGGGTATTATATGTGGTTTCTCCATTTGGTAAATATCACCTAATGTATCTATAGGTGGGTAATTAACATCCGATCGTCAAAGGCCAAAACCCTTTGAAACCCAACAATAAATTATAGTGGGTTTGGAGGCTCTATCCCTCAAAAGTACATAACCAAGATGAGAAAGAAGTTGACTGAGGCAGAAGGTATTTTATGTATATTGGCACTTTTTTAAAAAAAAAAAAATCGATGTTTATTGTTTTTTTATAACTATAAAAAAACAGAAAACTGGACAGAACTGGAGCAGGGAAGAGTTCTGTAGGACAGTAGAAAACTTCATTATATTTACCAATAGGTATTTATCAGCCTTCTTCTAACATTTTTAATGATTCCTGTGTTATACCTAAAAGAATGCACATTTTTAAAAACAATATTAAATCCTTCCTGCTCCCTCTGCCTGCGGTTAGCAGACTAGTCCGGGAACGCTGCCAATCATGGCTACAGTGCGCTGGGATCACACCCACAGCTGCGTGATTGACTTCCCACTGTGTGTAGTGTGCACATGGAGAAGACTAAGTCTCTCTCCTCCTTCCTCTCTATACTCCGGAGGAAAGAGAAACGAGGATTTAACATTGTTTTAATCACACATGTATCATTTAGGTAGAACACAGAGATCATTAAAAAAAAATCATTAGGAGGCTAATCGAGCCCCATTAATACCTCCTGGTGGTAAATCCTACCGTCAGATTCTATTTAAGTGGGATTAGTAGTTTGGCAGCTTGTATAAACCAGAGGATTTGGCAGCTTTTAGATGGATTAATCCCTGGCAAAGGTAGCCACAATATAAAAGTCATGGGAGAAAGTTGTACATCTTCACGGCATATGCTTTTCATTTCTTCTCTTACTTTGTTCCAGAATGGGATAATCAATGGGCAAGTCAACCAGATGTGAGTGAGGGTATCTACAGATCTGTTGCATCTTCAGTATAGGTTTAGGTGTGAAAGGATCTTATTGAAGCCCAAAGCAGAGTTGAATGCTTGCCAAACTTTGATCATGTTTTTAGTTCGGTTTTAAGGGGGAGATGGATGCGTGGACCAGAGCTGGAACATAAGGAGTGGTGGTAGGGGGTGGTTCTCCAGATCAACAGCTATAGGAGCAAGGGAGAAACGATATCTAGGTAGTGAGAAAGATCTGTTGTAATTTTCTAATTATATAGGTTATTTTGCACCAATATCTGGTATACACTCTACAGGTATTTCTCTCACCAGGAAGAAAACAGATAAGATATGCACCTTATTAAAGAACAATGGGACAGACAGAAAAAGACCAAAACAGAGCTCAGCTGTGTCTGTAAGGCCCCATAGACCTTAAATGTAGAGAATCAACACATGTTGGATTTTATTCAAACTTCTTTTTCCGGTAGACATAATAAAGAATCGGAGGCTCAGGACCCTCATTTTAGTGATCAGTGAAAGTTCCAGGAGTTGAACCCCTATTGAGCAGACATTTATCACTTATCCTGTAGATACGTGATACATTTTTATCTTTTTATTGTGGCAGAGAACCTTTGAAGAAATTCTTTATAACTGGTGGGCTGTATAAAAATAGATCCCAAAGGCTGAATTTTCACACAATGGCTGACCCATGTGGCCTAAACCGCCCCCCATGTGGTGACCATAGGATGCATTATTTTGAAAGTGATACCTCCATTTATAAGTCTCCTAACATATAAGAACACACTGGACATCCACCATTAATGCTTACTCGCCTTCAAATACATGCAGGAGATTCTAACCACTGGCGGTCTTCATGCTTTATAATGGTAGACCAATATGGTCAAAAAGTATAAACGGATAATGAAAATAGTAAGCAGATCCAAAGAAGACATAAACACTTTACAATAGTAAAGTCAAATAACAACTACTTTTTTGATACAATGGTACATTAAAAACATAAAACAAGTCGGGATAAACCTGTACCATTCTTGCTAATATTGGGTTACTGTTGGAAATACCGGTATGTAATTTGGGAGCATAGCACTATATTCCTAATCTTCTGAAACTAGTACAAGTGGTAATCTTTGTATTTTATAAATATTAAAGGTTACCTGTCATCAGCCTTCCTGCTATTAAACTGCTGCTAGCATATTATGTCCTTTTTAATTAAATCCTAGGAATCCACTCTGTGCGCCCCTGCATCCCGACATACCTCTGAAATTGATCTTTATTCACTGCTTTCCGGCATGGTACTCGATGCTGAGCGGTATGATGAGTGTTTATAGACCTACATCGGCACCTGCTGTGAGCTCACTAACCTGGCCCCATTAATCAAAGGCACAGGGGACAGGTAAGTGAGCTCAGAGAAGGTCGAGGTTCATCCGTATACACCCAATGGATTATACGGCACCAAGTATCATGCTAGAGAGCAATGAAAAAAGATAATTGCCGGGATGCAGGGGTGCATGGAATGGATTATTAGTATCCTAATTAGTTGGTCATAATGTTTCTGTACTAGTTTAACAACAAGAAACCTGATGACAGGTTTCCTTTAAAGGGAACCTGTCACCCCCCTGGGACCTATCAGACCGCTAATATATGTATACTGGTGATAGAAATGTAACTCTATACCTACCTGTATGTCCCATATTTGAGGTCTGTGGCTGTAAAATTGCTTTTTATAAAATTTGTTTTCTTAGGCTTGACGACCAGGGGACGCCAAGAAATGCCCGCCTATATGCTTAATTTAAATATTCCCACCCTCCACTGCCCTCCCCTGCACGTCATCGGGCCCTGTGACGTGCAGTCTAGGGCTGCACATTCCACGCATGTGCAATGCGCCTATAGCGTAAGGAGCTTTTTTTTTTATCCCTGCCCTATTTTACTGATCTGCTCTAGTGTGCAGGCTCCGGGAGTCTCTGTGACTTTCGCTCCAGTGACCTCAGGCATGGGCAACAATGAGGTTTGGTCCCCACTTACTCCCGGCATCCTGCTATCCGAGCAGAAGTGGGGACCAAACCACATTGTTGCGCACACCGGAGGTCACTGGAGCAGAAGTCACAGTGACTCCCCGGCGCCTGCGCACTAGAGCAGATCAGTAAAATAGGGCAGGGAGAAAAAAAAAGCGCCTTACCCTAGAGGCGCATTGCGCATGCGCGGGATGAGCACAGCGGACTGACTATTCAATTAAAGATGGCTCCAATAATTGTAACATTTTCTGAGTGTTTTAGGTAATACTCCATTTATCCACAAAATTGTGCAGCCATTGGCCACTGCATACTTGCATGGTCTCAGCCACGAGAAATCATAACTTAGTGAAAAAATCATTCTGTGCAGCTAATATATTTTACCTCAATGTTCGCTTCTGACTACAAAGCTTTGTACTACTCAGAACTTTGATTATTCCCATAAAATATTTCCAGAGAAAACACATTTTCAAAGCCTTTCCATAAAAAAAATGTTTATAAACTGTCTGGGGGAGCATGTATTATTTATTAAGTAGAGCTGATCATAGGCTGCGCATCTGTGCTGCTCAGCGTTAACCAGCGAGTCTGACAGGTGCAGGTGCACCCTATTCACAGAAAGAAAATTGCAGACTAGAGACGGAATTAGAGAGAGAAAACTTGCCAAGAAACCAACTGGAATAAATAATTCAAATCACAAAATATACACTAGACAAATAAAGAACTATAATATGCATTAACTTTAAAGACCCCCATAGCTGCTGTTATAGATACCGCACTGGTCAGTGAAGTGGAGCTGCTGGAGTCAGGAGAGGGGGTCTGAAAAGAGGACATTGGTGACAATTTCATAGTTTAAGATATTAGTGAGGTCAAATATTTTGAAATGTTGATGTCTCTGTCCAACTCCCTTAACTCTCAGTAATGGGAACTGCTATAAATTATAAGAAATATTATACAGTATGTTTGTGTAGACGCACATCTGCCTGAAAATGAAGAACACAATTATTGTCTATAGGCATATAAAAAGAAAAACCCACAATGGTCACTGAAATAAATTTAAAACTGACAAAAGTAATTTTCAATTTAAATTAACCAAATATCAATTTAAGGCAATCAGACACAGCTTTTGAATTTTAATTCAACAGAAAAATATAAAAAAAAAAAAAACTAATGAAACTGGCCTGGACAAAGATGTTGGTAGCCTTAACTTAATATTTTGTTACACAACCTTTTGAGGCAATCACTGCAAACAAATGATTTCTGTAACTCTCAATGAGACTTCTGCACCTGTCTCCAGCTATTTTGACCATTCCTCATGACCAGACAGCTCCTTGCGTCTCAGATGTGAAGATGCCTTCTCCAGGCTGCTTCTTTCAGCTAATTCCATAGATGTTCAATAGGATTTAGATCAGGGCTCACAGAAAGCCACTTCTGAATAGTCCAATAGTCCTTGCTCTTAGCCATTCTTGGATGTTTTAGCTGTGTTTTGGGTCATTATCCAGAGGACCCATGACCTGTGACTCAGAGCAAGCATTCTGAAACTTGGCCTCCTCCATGCTTCACAGTAGGTACAATGCTCTTTTCTTTGTATGCTTAATTTTTGCATCTGTGAACATAGAGCTGATGTGACTTGCCAAAAAGCTAAAGTTTTTGTCTCATCTGTCCAACATTCTTTCTTTGTGCTTGTCAATATGTAGTTTAGAAAATTCCAGTCTTGTTTTTTTATGACTTGCTTTCAACAGTGGTTTTCTCCTTGGTTGTCTTCCAAGTCCACATTGGCCATGACAGTGATGGATGGTGCGATCTGACACTGATGTACCTTGACTTTAGAGTTCCCCTCCAATCTCTTTGGAAGTTGTCCTGGGCTCTTTGGTTACCATTTGTATAATCCGTCCTTTCAATTAGTCATCAATTTTTCTCTTGTGGCCACATTTAGGGAGGTTGGCTAAAGTCCCATAGACCTTAAACTTCTGAATATCATGTCTAACTGTAGTAGTCTAACCCTTGTCTAACCCTTTAAAGAGGCAGACTGACTGCTTACAAGTTTGTAGACACAAATGATGCTACTTACAGGAAACACCTTAGTTGAACATGTCCTTATGGTTACATTATTTTCAAACCTTTTTTAGGGTTACCAGCATTTTTTTCCAGGCAATTTTCATTAGTTTTCTTTTTTTAATGTTTCTGTTATTTTTTTTTTATTTCTATTAAACCACAATTCAAAAGTAATGTCTGATTTTCATTATTTGATTGCTTTCTTTTTCTTAAATTACTTTTCACTTTTTAGTCATTGTAGTGACCATTGTGGGTTTTTTCTTATTTTATATTATATTTGCATTGCCAGAGGACATTGTTTTTGTGTATTACAATACTATTTTTAGTTAATGTATTTTGACCATATTGGGTTTCATTTATTGGAACATTTTTGACTTTCTAGTGTAGAATAACCTTCTCAAATGATAATAGTATATTTATATCTATAGGTAAAATGCTGATCTGGTTTTTCCAGTTTTCATTATGCTACTCAACTGCTGACCTACTGTAAAGAATACCCACAAGGATGACTGAAAAAAGTGCTGGCATCTGACATATAAACATATACTGTACAATCAGCATCAGGTAACTGTATAAACTAGAAAATCCATTGATCTAAGTTACATAAAAGTCACAGCAACAAATAAAGTCTTCCGTAGAAAGTTAGTGGTGCATTATAACTGCAATATAATGTATATATTTCGGCATATTTTTAGCTGGTGATTAAAATTTGGGAAGGTTTAGTAAACTGAGCTTATAAGGGATTAGAAACATACCAGGGCTATTATCTTATCTTTCTTGTCCACCAAAGGCAACCTTCTGCGGTGCTCTTAACATTTTTAAGTCCATGGCTATAATAGTCAATAATGTTTTCGCAGGTTTTACGGTAGTGGTTGTCAAAAATACACTTTTCTTTTGGACAAGTAATCAGTGCTCTGCAGCTGAATTTTCATCATTAACTGAGCTTTCTGCTCTATTTCAGCTGTGTCCTTCAACTTTAAGGTCCACATACAGAGCGAAGCAGCAGAAAGCAAGAAAAGAGATCTCAGTATTTGTAGCATTGAAGGCGACTAATGATAAAGTTCCCCTTGTAACTGCAAATGGACCCTTCAAAAAGTTGCATGTCCCTCTAAATGGAATTTTCTGGAGTGAGAGGCTGTTCAGAATATTTTCAATTTATACTTTGTACATATGAAAATGTATCTACTGTATATTGCACTGTATATGTGTTATCTTTTTTTTACCGGTTGGATGTATGCCAAGCTACATTGCCTTCCATTACATAAGTAGTGCTCTGACTGGGGTCTTCTGGCTAACAGTTATAAGGGAATTACGTAAGACTGTCTAGGTCCAGGAAGAGGCTGAGCTGACTAGAAATGGAGCATGGTGGTCCCCAATTGCTGACCAATTGTGACGACACTGCTGTAGTCTTTAAACAATCACTGGAGCAGCAGCAAAGAGGCAGCGCTGGACCGGGAGAGGGTGAATAAGCCCAGACAGGACTATAGGCTGCAGAACATTATTTCTGCAAAATGTAGTGTTGTCTGCAAGTATCATCCATCTACCAGATTTCTAAGTGTCAATAAAAGTTGCATCTATAACCCTGAACTGAAAATTCTCATAGAACCCAAATACAAACCGTTTTTACACATCCGTTTGCCAGAGTTGGTACCCTGCCAGTCCGTCATACACTTTTTGTCTGTTATTTCTAGTATCCATCAACAAGTGTTCAGTTCCTCAGAAAGCGCCTTCATATTTTAGCTCAGTCACAAGGCTCCTAAGATTATGTGCCACAAGATCAGACACAAGTTTTTACTCTTTTTTCATGTACGATTTACTTAATCATCTGTTTTCTACTTATTATATTGACAGTCCCTGTGATATCTTCAAAATTATTTAAAAAATCTCATAAAATAAAAATTTTCCTACCACAAATAAATACTCCATTTTCAATGTTTAAATATACAGTAGTGATACATTTAGCTGCGCTTCTAGAGAAACACCACAAAAGCTAGTGTAATAACCTAATAATGCATGGAGAATAATTGCTGTTACATCTGTATATTTGCTTGTCTTATGCTCATTTTTATTCAATCCACGGTTCACTAGTCAATGTACAGAGGCTGCGTGACAATACAAAACAGGTCTGCAATTCTTTCCTAAAAGCACAATTATTTCCCATGGGCTGTGTCTGTTAATGCATCTCAGGCTTATTCATGGAAATAGGGCCAAGCTGCAATACAGGGAACAGCCAATGGACAAAGGGGGCAGTGTTTGTAAAAAAAAAATACTTGTTACCATTTAAGATGATTATTAAATAAAACTGGCACATACTGTATAGAATTTCGCTAATTATCATGTTTTAAGGTTGCATTACAAATGTTTGACAAACTATGTATGTGTGCTAGTGTTTTATGGTAAAACAAATGCATGAAAGCAGGAAAGACATGGATACACTGTGTGCAGAATTATTGGGCAATTTATATTTTGATGATTGATTTTATTATTAAACAGCTGTAGTGATGTCGGTCAATCCAAAAGGTTAATAACCTTGAAACCTGAATATTTAAGAAAGTAAAAGTGAGGTTTTGACTTTCTTTGGAGATTATATATGTGTGCAGAATTATTATGCAACGAAATGAAAAATGTAAATTTCCCATCTCAGTTGTTTATTTTTTTTATCTGTTACAGTGAGAGCAATAACCAAACAACTCAAAGTGGACAAAAATACATTTCTGACATTTAAAAAAATATCAGTGACCAATATAGCCGCCCTTCTTTACAATAACACTCATAAAACTTCCATCCATGGAGTCTGTCAGTTTCTTAATATGTTGATCATCAACTTTTTGAGCAGCACCAACCACAGCCTCAAGGCACTGTTCAGAGAGGTGACTGTTTCCCTTCTCTGTAAATCTCCCGTTTAAGAAGAACTCCCAAGGTTTCAATGGGGTTTAGGTCAGGTGAGGCAGGTGCCATGTCATTATTCTTTCATCTCTAAGGCCTTTACTGGCAGCCGAACAGTGGAGACTTTGATGCTGCGATGGAGCATTGTCCTTCATAAAAATCATGGTTTTCATGAAAGATACAGACATTTTCCTGTATCACTGGTAAAAGAAAATGTCTTCTAAACACTGGCAATATGTTTGGCAGTTGATTTTGAGTCCATCTTCAACCCAATAAGGTTCAACTAGCTCATCATTAATAATACCAGCCTTTGGCAGTACCCCACCTCCACCTTGCTGGTGCCTGAGCGGAAGTGGAGGTCTCTGCCCCTTACTGATCCAACCACAGGCCCAGCCATCTGTTCCATGAAGAGTCATTCTCATCTCATCAGTCCATAAAACCTTTGAAAAATAAATCTGTCTTCCTGCATTTCTTGGCCCAGTCTTGACATTTCCACTTATGTATCTTGTTCAGTGGTTGTCGTTTTAAGCCTTCCTTACCTCGGCCATGTCTCTGAGCACTGAACACCTTGTACTTCTGGGTTCTCCAGGGAGGTTGCATATCTGGAATATGACAGCACTTGAGGATATTGGCTTCCTGGTCACTTCACGTTTCATTGTTTTCAAATCTTCAGAAGTTACATGAGTCTTTTTTTTCTTAAGTTGTTTTCAACCCTGTTGACTATTTGCAACAAAACTTTTGATGGGTCTATGATCTCAACCCAATATCATAGCAATTGTTGCATTTTTCTGAAATACTTGTAAAAATTTTTGACTTTTCAGAGTCAGTTAAATCTCTTTTTTGGTCCATTTTGCCTGGAGAAATCAAGCTGCCTAATAATTCTTCACACCTTGATAAAGGGGGTTGATATCTTTAGGCCCCACCATCTCTCATTACACAAATACACATCACCTGATCTGCTTTATCCAATAAGCATTTACGCATATACACCTTGGAGTTCGAAATCTGCATAAAATGGTGATATGGTCAAAATACTCACTTGCTTAATAATTCTGCAAATTCTCCACTATGTATCTCCATGCACCTGCGGAAACTGACATGCGGCGCGTCTTTCAGACCCGCAGCCTGTCAATTTTTCTTGCGGGTCCACATGTGGACTTTCCCCATAGACTAACATCAATGAGAAAAGTCCACATGTGAAAAAAAAATGGCGCCGTTCATTAGCATGTGAGGGCGGGAGCCGAGCGGCCCTTCCGTAGTGTCGGGGCCGCAGGCAGCTCCTGACAGTGTGCACATACCCTAAGGTTTTGAGAAAATAGATTCTGCTATTTAAAGGGAAGCTGTCATTAAGATCAATCCCCTTAAACCGCATATATGGACATGCAGATTTTTGAAAGCATACTTTCTATATTCTATCTGTTGCTGTCTTCCGGTGAAATCAGCGTTTTATTTCATATACAGCTGAGGCACTAAATCCTCTGGGCAAAACACATAGCACTTCCCGAACTTCTGCCTTCCAAGATTGTTTCCCCACTCTGCACCAGCCTCTTTAGCTTTATTGATAGCTCACTGTCGATCTCCCTGCCTGGTTCCAGATGTTACATAGACATTGAGCTATCAATAAAGATAAAGAGGCAGGTGCTGGGGAACTGCCTGTCACGCCCAGAGCATTGAATGCCTCATTTGCATCTTTCAGGATTACAGCAACAGATTAGGCTTCAATGGATTTAGACCTACATACCCATACATGCAGGATTACATACACATGACAGTATTTTAGTCCAGATTTTAATATGGGAAATCCACAGCAGAATACAGCTACAGCTAAAACGGTGACATTTCAACTCTCAGATCTCGCCTATATGCTGTATAAATTTTTCCAGCAGAATTTGACTTGTGAATGTGATGCACATTTTCAGTCTGCAAGATATCAATTATTGTCACGGATTTGTTGCAGATTTTCCCCATTCAGTTCCACTGAGAAATAAAAATCCACAACAAAACCCCTATTGGGTGGACATTGCTTTGGATTACCCACAGGTAGTGAATTTTGCATCTACAAGTTCTCAAAAAAAAACAGTTCCCAGAAAGTTAAAAATCAACCACTGCACTTATCTCCCATGTTACTTTTTTGGCTACCATGTTTGTTCCATAGAGTAGCATAGGACTAGGCGAGGTAGCTACAGAAGCACCAGGATAGATAAGTCTATTGGGTCTCATAGTTTAGATGCTTTTTTTATTTTTCAAAGGAAAATTTGCACGAAGATCCCCGCATTTTGGTGCAGATTTGCTGCTATGGATTTGCCTGTAATTTCCTATGGATTTTGGACATACTTTACCCTAAAACCATAGGCGTGATTCTTATCACGCTTAAGCAGTAGTCAACTACTTATCTATTCTTACTCATAACACTTCTCTCAAGTTTAACCATTGTATTCGCAAAGCATTGCCTCCTTTCTTCCTCTTAAGACATTATGTCAGTAATTGCTACTTTAGAACTGTAGAACTAAATTTACATAAATTGTTAACACAGCAATATCACAGAATAGCCCAGTACCCACCAATGTGATTATTTCACTTAAAGCCTTTACAGGAGGCTCAGAATCCCATTAAACTGTTTGACGACGGCTCTTGACTCTTGACAGAAAAAATCCTCTGAAGTATTTTCCTGTTTGTCTTGTAGATGACTTACCATTAAACCTCATTACGCAGAACTACTGTCCTTTATTGTACACTTAGGATGCATTTAATGGTTTGGAGGGATGGTCTGCAGAAAGATGCTTGTATGTCAGGTGGGGAAGGGGGATTAAAAGAGATACCATGAAGAAAGCATGACATGTATCAGATTCACCTAAACGAATGTGGACTTCACTAACAAAATATTAAAAATCAGTAAGTCCATAGTAACTGGAACTTATATATGGTCTTATGTTAGAAAAAAACAGTATACGTGTCCTGGTTTCCCGCTGATCTGCTTTTTAGCCATCCTTTGCTAACTCCAGATGGAGAGTGTTGACTTTACAGCTAATGAGAAAGAGACGAATTACAGACATGGTTTAATCCTTTGTGCCCAAACTAATGTGGGTAATAAATCAAAGCTAAACCACTATGTTCCCAGTAATGAAAGCAAACATGAAGCATTTTAGAAGACTGATCCGATGGTTTTATATTGGCGACATTTAATCAAACCTCCTTAAAGGGCAGCAATGTTGGGCATGGTGGCTAAGTTTGACAAGTGGCACAACTTTAGAAATATTAGGATATGTTATCTATAATTCCCCATGTATCGTAAATCAGTGATTGGAAAGCACAATCTCGGTTTCATCTATAATGCACAAAGCCTTGTGGTATTTACTATTGATTTAGGGTTAAAGTATTATAATCCTATTATATTTACTATATGGCTGTTGCATTTTTGTACACTTCTTTTGCCACCAAATGTATCTGAAAATTATAAAGAAGAGACCATTTCTATAGTGCAGGTCAATATACAGGATTTAGATGTAAATATCAATGCAATTGTATAAGAAGTAGAGTGACTTACTGTAAAAAATGTACTCGGTGTAACTGCTCCAGATTTTGTCATCCCTGTACTGGTTTACGAAGGCTGCCGTTCCAGTAGAGTTGCAGGCTACCATTTGAAACCCAGCTTCTGAAAGCCTATCAAAAGCTTGCTCCAAGTAAGTAAATTTTAGGTAGAACCTAGAAGTGTACTTTTCTGGGGGGCGATCGGGGTCTCTACTTTCGTTCAATGTTTCTCCAAAAACTTCTTTAGCCAGAGCTATTCTGCCACATACCATAATCCTGGCCACTCTTCTGAACTTGGCATCAGCCTGGTTATCTCTGACCATGGTGTAAGAACCTCTGTAGCCTATAGTGATAAAACCAGATTTTTTATCCAGGGCTGCAGTTCTGAATAGGTCGCTGCTTTGTGAGTTCTCTTCTAGGTCACTCTGACAACCTTCATCATTCAAAGAGCTCTGCTTGGTTACTTTAGGTGTCAGTAGCTTCACCAGGTCATTGAGCTGGAAATATTCAGCCTCTCTTAAAAGTCTTTCCTTTTCTGGAAAGTGATCTGGAAGTGAGAGCTGCTTGTCCCTTAGATAGTCAAGCACGTACCTGAAAAGGAAGCCATCTCTGTCTATAAAGAATCGAGACCTGTTATCCCTGGGAAGCTCCTTGACGTTGTTCCTAGAGAACATGCTGTACAGAGTGCTGTCCGGAACACTGGTAAGTGTCGAATACTTTGTAACATAAACTTGGCCACCAACATTGAGCTCTACCACATCCGGAAAGGGATACGACATTTCGCTGATAGGGAGGATTGTATCTTTCAGAGCCATGTTTCCACATCAACATGCAGAAAGTGATGAACTTCAGAACAGTGTCCAGTGCAATGGCTTTCAGTTAAATCCACACCCAAGGCTCCGAGACTTCAATTCAGCCCCCACAAAGAGAAGCTTTCAGCACCATGGACAGTCCATGCAGCCCCAGAGCAGAGCAATGATCAGCACCAAGGAAAGCAGCACAAAATAGTCTATGAAGAAGAGCAATGATCAGCACCAAGGACAGCAGCACATAATAGTGGCTTCAGCTTCGCAGCGGAGCAACCATCAGCGCCACAGACAGCAGCACATAATACTCTGCACTGAGAGCTTATAGTGAACCGAGCTGACGTCACTCCAACTGCAGGCTGGGCTTCGGGGAAACTTTTCCCACATCTGTCTTTTAAAGGAGCCTGTTCTTTTTGCATGAGCTCTTTCTTTCGTGTCCTAAATGAGCCAATGCACAAGTGATAGAAAAAAAATACTATGCTATAGAAAGCACAACATCTCATTCACGGCTTAAACCTCCATGGTTATAGTAATACACAGTTCTCTTTTCCATTGCTGCACTATATTTTATCGTTGACATTTTTGTCATTAAAATGTGCAACAAATACAGAATAATACATGAGAATTGGGTGTAAAAATCCTATCGACATGCAAAAAAAAAAAAAGTGAAAATCCACATTTTTAAGGACCATATTTTCGGTCCAAGTGTTGAAAAATTCTGACATTACACGGACAGCAATGGTCTTCAATTGGGCCGTACAGATGACTCTTTTGTTTATACAGACTGATTGTCCAAGTGAAATAAAATTGCAGCATGCGCTAGTCTCACCATATTTCGGATGAGACTTGTCTATTCAAGTCTATAGATGTGCAAAAAAAAGTTGTATCCCATACAGGTCAATTGTATGTTAATCAAGGAAACTTTTTTTGTTTTGTAAATTTCATTCAACGCTGATGTATGAAAACCAACGCCACATGAATGCCACACGAATGTCACAAGGATGACAATACCAATGAAAAATCTTCTGCTTCTATGGATGAAAATCATGCAATTTTTTTATACGCTCGTGTAAGCCTAGCCTAACTCATACCAATTTTGCTGCACAGACGATCTCTGCAGTGCAAAATATAGGTTTCTAGTTTGGACACATTATCCATTATTTACTTGTTTATTTACTATTTGGTTTAAAACCTATGTAATCCAGTTTCCATTAGAGATTTAACCAGTGCAAGACTGTAACTGTGGCAGTAAACCATCTTTGCCTTCTCTATGGGGAGTCTATGGGGTGCTTTGCAAATAGTTAAAACACCACTCAAGCATTTTATTTTATTGCAGCGCTGGAGTGGTTCAACTAACCTAAGTGCCTTGCCCCCAGTATCATGCTTATCAGCCACCATCTTCTTCTATTCTTGGTGCCACTCCGGTTGGTCTTCTGCAGGTTGTGACCTACCGGATCACTCCAGTGTTTGCTGGGTGATCCAGAAGTCACAACTCAATGTAAGTCTATGAGAGTGAGAACGAGACTCTCATAGACCTACACTGAGAGCTTGTGACCATCACCTCTGACTTCCGGTCAGTCTGAAGTTGCGGTCACAAGAATCAGGACGGGAGCAGCATCGGGAATACCTGAAGATGGTGGCTGGTAAGTATAATATTAGGGGCAGGGAACTTTCATTAGTGGCACCACTCCAGCCCTGAAATAAAAGAAAAACACTGGAGTGGTGCTTTAAGGTATTTTAGGCATATGTGTACTAAATAGTAGAGTGTCATTCTACATGTCTCATGCCACCATGTATATTCTAAGAGGCCACTTAGATGACAAGTAACCAAGTAACACTGACATGTCACACTGATATGATATAAATATATATATAAACAGTTTTTTTAAGGACAGCTATAAATCATGTTTTTATTTTAAACCAACCTTCCCGAGCCTGCCTGTCTGAGAGTGCATTATCCAAAGAGACCGATTTTCCCTAAATTCAAGATTAGAGCATGTTTCATCCGTAATGAATAACTTATGCATAAAATACATCTAATATTTAATTAAGGGTGGTTTATGAGATTTCCACAATTGGATAATGACCCTCCTTGGAAAGAAGCCCTTAAGGACTGTTTTCTTGGCTTCCCAGTCACCTACTAACCTAGTTTCTGCACATAAAATACAATTAGTTGGATCAAATGCAATATAGACTTGAAATAATGGGGACAATAAGTTTACAATCTTTAATAAGGGAATAATTTAGGACAACGGCAAAACATATGAACTAAATCTGCAGCTAAAATTAAACAAGGAGGACTAGTATTATTTATAAGACCCTATCAGTTATATTAGATACACAAACTTAGTACAGGGCACGATGCATTTAAGAATAGTAAGTCATAAGCCTACATCAGTACTTTCTCCTGATTCTTCCCCCTTTGTTCTCTTTTGCTATTTACTGTATATTTTCCTACTTGATTTGCAAGTAGCTACTAATTTTGTAAAACTATTCATGAACTATTGGGATGTACTCTTCCAAATTTTCTCAACTTCTCTCTGATTTTGCTGACTTTTTAACATACCTACTTATTAATTCCTGGCATTTTAAAGAGAATGTATTGTTTTCATTCCTTATGAGTGGAATTTAAAAGGTCAACTATTGTGTAAACGTAAAGATTAACGTTCTGAAAACTTTTGGCATGTCAAAAGTTTTGATCAGTAGGGAATGGTTTGCTCATAGCTAATGAAGGGGCAGGAGTGCTCATCCAAGTGCTGCTGTGCTCAGAGACTGAAGATATTCTCATGGACTTTTTATTTAGCCCATCTTTAGTATAGTAAGACATCAGTTGCTCTTCTGCCCCTTTGTTTTAGCAATTGGTATGATTGTCTGCGCCTGAGCCACAACTGATCAAAATTTCTGTAATGTCTCTGTCAAAGTGTCTCTATGACTAGTCAAAAGTTTTCTTAAAGGTGTATCCTCTAGTTGAGCAGTTTATTACAATGCATTTTCCTTAATTTCCGTGCGTACGGGTTTCTAGAAGGATGGGCTCTCCAGCTTGGGTGACAGCTCTGGAAAGCAGACCTGTAGTATTAGTAGAACGATGACGCTCAGCATGTTCTGCTATAACATATTCAGCTATCAGTGGATTGTTCTGGAGTGTACACTGCTATAACTATATTTATATATAAAGATAACAGGACATTTGAACAAGTACACAGCTCAAGACAGCGGATAGGAGAGCAGATTAGGAGGCTTGTTGTAAAAGCTGTGGGGCAGGTGATTTATAACTGCATCTCTCTTCAAAAGTTGAGAGGGAGAGGAGGAAGGGGAAGGGAGGCAAACAGCTAACTGCTTCATAGAAACCAATTTGCTGAAGAGAACTGTCTGGGATGTTAAGAGTTAACTCCTCTCCTGGAATGTAACTACAGCGCACACTTGGCCAGGGTCTGATAGCCAAGCTCCATGGAAGCAAGCTTTAGGCTGTGTGCCCACAATACGGATTTAATGCTTTTCCACGGTGGCATTTCCGCCACGGAAACGCATTAAAATCGCTTGTTAATAGGTCTCCCATGTTACCCAATGATAATCCTCATGTGCTGTGCACATGCTGCGGAAATTTCCGCTGCGGATTACCATTGCGGAAAAATCCGCAGCACAACCATTAATTGTGCGGAATCGCGGCGAAATCACCGCCATTGACTTGCATTGGACCGCATAATATCCGCATGACTACATGTACACATGCGGATATTAAGCGATTCAATGCGCGGATGGTACCCGGGTCTGGAGAAGAGGAGACTCTCCTCCAGACCCAGGTACCATAGTACCTGTAAGTAAAGAAAGAATTAAATTAAAAATAACCTTATACTCACCTCCTGATGGTCCCTGCTCTGCTCCCGGTGTCGCTGCTGGCTCCGTGGCAGGTAACGGTAATGAAAAAGGTACCCGCCACGGAGCCAGCAGAGACACCGGGAGCAGACCGAGGCTGCAGGAAAGGTGAGTATAAGGTTATTTTTTATTTTTTTACGTTCTAATTCTTTTTTTTTTTAAACATTATGTTGGTCACACAATATAAATCTATGTCGGTTGATGGATTTATATTGTGTGACCCACTTTCAAGCACTTTTCCAAGTGATGCTAAAATCGCTTGGAAAAGCGTTTGACAAAAACATACGAAATTGCATGCTAAAAACGCTTGACAAACGCTTGTCTCTGGCAGAAAAAACTTATGTAAAATCCGCATGTAAAATCCGCATGCGTTTTTTCTGCCAGGGAGATGCAGAAATGCTCAGGAAAAGTCCGGAGCATTTCTGCATCGTGGGCACATAGCCTTACACCGTAAGAGATAAAAGCTGCCATTACCAGAGCATTACAGCAGTAAGAAAAAGCAAGTCAATTGCAAATTTGCTTATTTTTATGCCGTCTAACAAATTAAAGCAATTTAAGAAGTTGAGAATACCCCTTTAAAGTTACTCTTTTAAAACTTAAAATATTAAAATATATTAAATATTTAAATATTACAATACTTTAAATATTCTCTGAGCACAGTGTATTCATTTTAATATTAGGAGAGTGAGTGCAAAGCTTTATTACTGTAGTCCTTCATTTCCTCCTTTGTAAAAGATATATATTTAGTTAAATAACAAATATATCTTTCTCAAACAGACAAATATCAATTGCCTATTATGTCTATGAAACCTGCTAACAGATACAAAGTCCTGTGATCACAGCAGCATTGTCACTGATTCAAGCAAGCAGTCTCGGCAGTAAGATAACATGGCATACAATCATAACAAGTTCCTGATAGTAGATAAGGAATAAGGAGAGGTCTGCAAATCAATAAGCTAGGCTTTAAATGAGATGAAACCATAAGGGAACTGTACATAAAGAAGTATTAGTGATATTCTTAGAATGTTTGGGGTCTATATGAGGTTCTACATCTTAAAGAAGTATAAGACAAATTGAGTTCAGTCATTTTAAGTACAACGCTCTCATTTTATATGTTATCGATACATATTGGAATAATCACACAAACACATAAAGCTAGAAAGCAAACTAATCCTGTTGGACAAGGTGCTAATATATTTAATGGAGAAAAGAAATGAGGCCTTAGTCACATTTGAGAATATCTGTATCAGACATATTAAATATGCAACTGGTATTAAACTTAAACTTTATTGCATTCAGTATTCTTTTCCCACTAAACTGATAGCAAGTCATGCACTGTATAAAAATCCAAAAAATGACTCCTAATCAGGTGTTTTAAAATTTGTAGTATTCCGACTAGTCCTCGAGTAGCAGATATAGAGCTGAGATGTAATGCAGACATGCTTCTGACAGCTTGATGATTCCTTCATAAACCAAGTTCATTTCAATTCTTCAGAGATTCTACTGTCACTTTCAGTTATATTATCGGGACCTAAAACAAAATGTGTGGGTCTTCCATCATGACTTTTTTAGAGAGACGAAGCATATTTCCTAGATTCGGGGTGGATGTACATAATGTATTACACCAGGATAGAGGTACAGCCCTATTTTATCAACTCAAGCTATAAACTTAGCTGCAATGCGCAACTGAATTAGAGCAGGAAATGTTTAGCGTGTTTGTTTACTACATACTTGTACATGTCAAACTTTGGCCCACAGACCAAATATGGCCCACAGGGTGATTATATTTGGCCTGAAACGCCAGCACCGCCCCCCTTTCCTGGCATTGCACTTGCAACTGTATTGGCATCCTAGATACGATACAGTTCAAAGCAATGATGGAGGAGGTAACTGTGCGAGGCCCATTATAGTGTATGAAGGACTGTGTGAAGCCCATTACGGTATATTGTTATACTGTATGTAAGAATGAGTGGGGCCCATTATACTGTATGGAGGACTATGTGGGGCCTATTATTCTGTATGGTGGATTATGTGGGGCCATTATACTGTATGGAGGACTATGTGGGGCCTATTATTCTGCATGGTGGATTATGTGGGGCCATTATACTGTATGGAGGACTATGTGGGGCCATTATACTGTATGGAGGACTATGTGGGGACATTATACTGTATGGAGGACTATGTGGGGCCATTATACTGTATGGAGGACTGAGTGGGGCCCATTATTCTGTATGGAGCACTATGTGGGGTCCGTTATACTGTATGGAGGACTATGTGGGGCCATTATATTGTATGGACTACTATGTGGGGTCCATTCTACTGTATGGAGGACTATGTGGTGCCTATTATACTGTATGTAGGACTGAGTGGGGCCCATTATTCTGTATGGAGGACTATGTAGGGTCCATTATGCTGTATGGAGGACTATGTGGGGCCATTATATTGTATGGAGTACTATGTGGGGCCCATTATATTGTATGGAGAACTACGTGGTGCCATTATACTGTATGTAGGACTGAATGGGGCCCATTATTTTGTATGGAGGACTATGTGGGGCCATTATACTGTATGAATCACTATATGGTGCCTATTAAGCTGTATGGAGGACTATGTGGGGCCCATTATTCTGTATGGAGGACTATGTGGGGCCATTATATTGTATGGAGGACATTGTGGGGCCATTATACTGTATGGAGTAGTCTGTGGGGTCCATTATATTGTATGAAGGACTATGTGGTGCCTATTATACTGTATGTAGGACTGAGTGGGGCCCATTATTCTTTATGGACGACTATGTGGTGTCTATTATACTGTATGGAGGACTTTGTGGGGACATTATACTGTATGGAGTACTATGTGGGGCCCATTATACTGTATAGAGTACTATGTGGGGCCATTATACTGTATGGAGGACTGAGTGGGGCCCATTATTCTGTATGGAGGACTATGTGGGGTCCATTATACTGTATGGAGGACTATGTGGGGCCATTATATTGTATGGAGTACTATGTGGGGCCCATTATACTGTGTGGAGAACTATGTGGTGCCATTATATTGTATGGAGTACTATGTGGGGTCCATTCTACTGTATGGACGACTATGTGGTGTCTATTATACTGTATGTAGGACTGAGTGGGGCCCATTATTTTGTATGGAGGACTATGTGGGGCCATTATACTGTATAGAGGACTATGTGGGGCCATTATACTGTATGGAGGACTGAGTGGCTCCCATTATTCTGTATGGAGGACTATGTGGGGTCCATTATACTGTATGGAGGACTTTGTGGGGCCATTATATTGTATGGAGTACTATGTGGGGCCCCTTATACTGTATGGAGAACTATGTAGTGCCATTATACTGTATGGAGTACTATGTGGGGTCCATTCTACTGTATGGAGGACTATGTGGTGCCTATTATACTGTATGTAGGACTGAGTGGGGCCCATTATTCTGTATGGAGGACTATGCGGGGTCCATTATACTGTATGGAGGACTTTGTGTGGCCATTATATTGTATGGAGTACTATGTGGGGCCCATTATACTGTATGGAGAACTATGTAGTGCCATTATACTGTATGGAGTAGTATGTGGGGTCCATTATATTGTATGGAGGACTATGTAGTGCCTATTATACTGTATGTAGGACTGAGTGGGGCCCATTATTCTGTATGGAGGACTATGTGGGGCCATTATACTGTATGAATCACTATGTGGTGCCTATCATACTGTATGTAGGACTGAGTGGGGCCCATTATTCTGTATGGAGGACTATGTGGGGTCCATTATACTGTATGGAGGACTTTGTGTGGCCATTATATTGTATGGAGTACTATGTGGGGCCCATTATACTGTATGGAGAACTATGTAGTGCCATTATACTGTATGGAGTAGTATGTGGGGTCCATTATATTGTATGGAGGACTATGTGGTGCCTATTATACTGTATGTAGGACTGAGTGGGGCCCATTATTCTGTATGGAGGACTATGTGGGGTCCATTATACTGTATGGAGGACTTTGTGTGGCCATTATATTGTATGGAGTACTATGTGGGGCCCATTATACTGTATGGAGAACTATGTAGTGCCATTATACTGTATGGAGAAGTATGTGGGGTCCATTATATTGTATGGAGGACTATGTAGTGCCTATTATACTGTATGTAGGCCTGAGTGGGGCCCATTATTCTGTATGGAGGACTATGTGGGGCCATTATACTGTATGAATCACTATGTGGTGCCTATCATACTGTATGTAGGACTGAGTGGGGCCCATTATTCTGTATGGAGGACTATGTGGGGTCCATTATACTGTATGGAGGACTTTGTGTGGCCATTATATTGTATGGAGTACTATGTGGGGCCCATTATACTGTATGGAGAACTATGTAGTGCCATTATACTGTATGGAGTAGTATGTGGGGTCCATTATATTGTATGGAGGACTATGTGGTGCCTATTATACTGTATGTAGGACTGAGTGGGGCCCATTATTCTGTATGGAGGACTATGTGGGGTCCATTATACTGTATGGAGGACTTTGTGTGGCCATTATATTGTATGGAGTACTATGTGGGGCCCATTATACTGTATGGAGAACTATGTAGTGCCATTATACTGTATGGAGAAGTATGTGGGGTCCATTATATTGTATGGAGGACTGAGTGGGGCCCATTATTCTTCATGGAGGACTATGTGGTGTCTATTATACTGTATGGAGGACTTTGTGGGGCCATTATACTGTATGGACGACTATGTGGGGCACATTATTCTGTATGGAGGACTTTGTGGGGCCATTATACTGCATGGAGGACTGAATGGGGCCCATTATTTTGTATGGAGGACTATGTGGGGCCATTATACTGTATGAATCACTATATGGTGCCTATTAAACGGTATGGAGGACTATGTGGGGCCCATTATTCTGTATGGAGGACTATGTGGGGCCATTATATTGTATGGAGGACATTGTGGGGCCATTATACTGTATGGAGTAGTATGTGGGGTCCATTATATTGCATGAAGGACTATGTGGTGCCTATTATACTGTATGTAGGACTTTGTGGGGACATTATACTGTATGGAGTACTATGTGGGGCCCATTATACTGTATAGAGTACTATGTGGGGCCATTATACTGTATGGAGGACTGGGTGGGGCCCATTATTCTGTATGGAGGACTATGTGGGGTCCATTATACTGTATGAATCACTATATGGTGCCTATTAAACGGTATGGAGGACTATGTGGGGCCCATTATTCTGTATGGAGGACTATGTGGGGCCATTATACTGTATGAATCACTATATGGTGCCTATTAAACGGTATGGAGGACTATGTGGGGCCCATTATTCTGTATGGAGGCATATGTGGGGCCATTATATTGTATGGAGGACATTATGGGGCCATTATACTGTATGGAGTAGTATGTGGGGTCCATTATATTGCATGAAGGACTGTGTGGTGCCTATTATACTGTATGTAGGACTTTGTGGGGACATTATACTGTATGGAGTACTATGTGGGGCCCATTATACTGTATAGAGTACTATGTGGGGCCATTATACTGTATGGAGGACTGAGTGGGGCCCATTATTCTGTATGGAGGACTATGTGGGGCCCATTATTCTGTATGGACGACTATGTGGTGTCTATTATACTGTATGGAGGACTTTGTGGGGACATTATACTGTATGGAGTACTATGTGGGGCCCATTATACTGTATAGAGTACTATGTGGGGCCATTATACTGTATGGAGGACTGAGTGGCTCCCATTATTCTGTATGGAGGACTATGTGGGGTCCATTATACTGAATGGAGGACTTTGTGGGGCCATTATATTGTATGGAGTACTATGTGGGGCCCCATATACTGTATGGAGAACTATGTAGTGCCATTATACTGTATGGAGTACTATGTGGGGTCCATTCTACTGTATGGAGGACTATGTGGTGCCTATTATACTGTATGTAGGACTGAGTGGGGCCCATTATTCTGTATGGAGGACTATGTCGGGTCCATTATACTGTATGGAGGACTTTGTGGGGCCATTATATTGTATGGAGTACTATGTGGGGCCCATTATACTGTATGGAGAACTATGTAGTGCCATTATACTGTATGGAGTACTATGTGGGGCCCATTATTCTGTATGGAGGACTATGTGGGGTCCATTATACTGTATGGAGGACTTTGTGTGGCCATTATATTGTATGGAGTACTATGTGGGGCCCATTATACTGTATGGAGAACTATGTAGTGCCATTATACTGTATGGAGTAGTATGTGGGGTCCATTATATTGTATGGAGGACTATGTAGTGCCTATTATACTGTATGTAGGACTGAGTGGGGCCCATTATTCTGTATGGAGGACTATGTGGGGCCATTATACTGTATGAATCACTATGTGGTGCCTATTATACTGTATGTAGGACTGAGTGGGGCCCATTATTCTGTATGGAGGACTATGTGGGGTCCATTATACTGTATGGAGGACTTTGTGGGGCCATTATATTGTATGGAGTACTATGTGGGGCCCATTATACTGTATGGAGAACTATGTAGTGCCATTATACTGTATGGAGTACTATGTGGGGTCCATTCTACTGTATGGAGGACTATGTGGTGCCTATTATACTGTATGTAGGACTGAGTGGGGCCCATTATTCTGTATGGAGGACTATGTGGGGTCCATTATACTGTATGGAGTACTTTGTGTGGCCATTATATTGTATGGAGTACTATGTGGGGCCCATTATACTGTATGGAGAACTATATAGTGCCATTATACTGTATGGAGTAGTATGTGGGGTCCATTTTATTGCATGGAGGACTATGTAGTGCCTATTATACTGTATGTAGGACTGAGTGGGGCCCATTATTCTGTATGGAGGACTATGTGGGGCCATTATACTGTATGAATCACTATGTGGTGCCTATTATACTGTATGTAGGACTGAGTGGGGCCCATTATTCTGTATGGAGGACTATGTGGGGTCCATTATACTGTATGGAGGACTTTGTGTGGCCATTATATTGTATGGAGTACTATGTGGGGCCCATTATATTGTATGGAGAACTATGTAGTGCCATTATACTGTATGGAGTAGTATGTGGGGTCCATTATATTGTATGGAGGACTATGTGGTGCCTATTATACTGTATGTAGGACTGAGTGGGGCCCATTATTCTTTATGGAGGACTATGTGGTGTCTATTATACTGTATGGAGGACTTTATGGGGCCATTATACTGTATGGACGACTATGTGGGGCACATTATTCTGTATGGAGGACTTTGTGGGGCCATTATACTGCATGGAGGACTATGTGGGGCCCATTATTCTGTATTGAGGACTATGTGGTGCACATTATTCTGTATGGAGGACTATGTGGTGCCTATTATACTGTATGGAGGACATTGTGGGCCATTATACTGTATAGAGGACTATGTGGGACCCATTATTCTGTATGTAGGACTATGTGGGGCACATTATTCTGTATGGAGGACTATGTGGGGCCATTATACTGTATGGGGTACTATGTTGGGCCATTATACTGTATGGAGGACTATGTTGGGCCATTATACTGAATGGAGGACTGAATGGGAGCCATTATTCTGTATGGAGGACTATGTGGGGTCCATTATTCTGTATGGAGGACTATGTGGGGCCATTATACTGTATGGAGGACTATGTTGGGCCATTATACTGTATGGAGGACTGAGTGGGGGCCATTATTCTGTATGAAGGACTATGTGGGGTCCATTATACTGTATGGAGGACTATGTGGGGCCCATTATTCTGTATGGAGGACTATGTGGTACCATTATTCTATATGGAGGACTTTGTGGGGCCCATTATTCTGTATGGAGGACTATGTGTGGCCATTATTCTGTATGGAGGACTATGTGGTGTCATTATACTGTATGTTGGGCCCATTATACTGTATGTAGGACTGAGTGGGGCAACATTATACTGTGTATGAAACACAATTGGGGCATCATACTGTGCTGACGTCACCATACTTTGTCGAAAGGTTTGAGGGGGGATACAGTAGAGTCATCATACCATGCGTGTGGATGAATTCACTGTTGGGGTATTATATTGTAATTGGGGGACACTTTTATTGGCTTTATAGTTTATTGGGGCAATGAGGGGCTTCAGTAGGAGGAAAATTACTTTGTAAGGCTGCAAAGTTGTGAGATATGCTCTTCTGTGGCCCCATCGAATATTCAGATTTATTGGGTGTTTGGGGCCCAATTAGAACTTCTGCTATGGGGCCTCTGTATATTAGTAATACCCATTTTCTTGAATTCTATATTTTTTAAATTTCAGTATATGTTTTTTTTAAACTTTTTTTATTTTTACATTACTTTTTAGTCCCCTTATGGGTCTTGAGCTTGTGATTGTTTGATCTCTTATACGATAAACTTCAATATCTCAGTATGTCAGCTTGTGGCTGAGCTTCATAGAAGTATCAATATGGTAGTGACCGGGACATTCGGCAGGCCCTCTGGCTGACAGGGTGACTCATTGGTGCCCCATGATCACATTGTTTGTGGCCTATTGGAGCTGATGTACAGTATGTGAGCACCAGCCTGCGCTCTTTTTTTTAATACCGCTGTCAAATTGAGCACAACTTCGATCGTGGTTGTTAGAGACAGATGTTGGCTATGTAATATTGCTCTTGAGCCCCCTCCACACATGCAGACCCTTTCCAAAGATGTTACTTCACATCCTAATGAGGGAAGGGTTAATAATGCCCCTTATTATTTCTATGTGATAATAATGCTTCTTCATGCCTACATATATTTATTAATAATGCCTCTCCGTGCTTCCATCTACGAATAATGTTCCCTTTCGGATCTCAATGCAATTGTTAATAATGTCCCTTTTGTGCGTCTAAATATTAATAATGCCCTCTTTGTGCCTCGATAAATTAATAATGCCTCTTTTCTCACTGTATGTGTTAATAATGTCCCGTTTGTGCCCCTATGTAATAGCAAAAGTAGTTCCACACCTTCTCTGTGTCCTGAGCAGCTGGAGCAATGAAGTTATGTCTTTGCACCACCTGCCATGCTCCCTGCACTTATGACATCTGATATAAGGTAGCCTATAGTTTTTGAGAGTAAGAGGTGAAGCAGGTAGCCAGTATCTCCCAGTTCTGCCACAGTTTTCAACTGTATCCATATCATGATGAAGCGTATACGGTTAAAAGCAGTGTCTGTCTGGGGATCTATGTGCGCCCCCTTCCCCTCCAGGTCCAATTATGCCGGTGATCATTATGTATCACGGGTGTGTCAGGTCTGACAGACAGTCGCTCTGGATTTGGCTGGAGAAGGGCACTGCGCTTGGCATTGCAGACGCTTTCTTGATCCTCTTATCTCTGTAGTATAGTTATATCCTTCTTCCTTTAGGCCCAGCAGCGACCTCCACCTTCTGCTGCTGATTGACAAACCTTTGCTTGGTAGTTAAAAACTCTCAGTTTCTCCAGAGAGGTGCCAGTGATAGTTCTATGTACCTCTGTGCAGGCTTGGAGCATTAGCAGTCGGCTAGTTTCTTCTTTGGTGCCCTTGGACGACAGTTGGCGTCATCTCTCTGGTGTCTGTTCAAGCTAAGTGTATACCCTTTCTTTGTTTACCTTGTTGTCTTTAGTTTGTAGTGGGGCCTGACTAGTGCTCACCCCGTCCCTCCCTATCTAGGGCTAAGCTCTAGGGACATTCAGGGATCAGGTTCCTGCTCGGCGATAGGTGTGGAACTTATATAGGGACGATAGGGAAGGCAGGGTGATATTAGATCTGCCTAGGGGTCTCCACTCCCCCTTCCCTAGTTGTTGGGCTTCCTTCCCCCCTTCCCGTCGTTGTACACTTGTGCCTTCCCTCACCTTGTGTAACATTATGCCAATGAATGTAGGATCGGTGCAGCAGCTGGCTGACCCCGGACTGTGAAAACTCAGATAAGTGCACTAAATAGCTGTGCCTATACTCTAGCACAACCACATAAGGTTAACTTAGTATCCCTTTGATGTCTACTTCTGCATTTAATATTCTCAGTCAAGATGGTTTTGCCCAAGGGAGCACTCCTGTCTTTTTTTAATTCATAGCTTGGAATTTGTGTGAAAACCTGTGGACAGAAGAAGACTGTACAGGCTCAATGGCAATGTAGCCCAGACCCCAATGCTGCAAGACAATGAGATCTTTCTGTCCCTTAATTTTTATTTTATTTTAACTTTTATAGTGTCAGGAAGTAATCCTAATAGTATCAGGGTGTAATCATGCAGCGACGTCCTTTATGTTCTTTGTTAGCTTGACTGACATACTGTTGGCATTGACATGCATAATTTACATTTCCATGTAGAATGTTTATTTTCTGCACATGTGACAGTCACATCTCTAGAGATACCGTGTGCACTCATAGTTATGATTATGCTTAACTATTGTATATATTTAGTAGCTTCCTTACAAGGAGGTAGCAGGAACGAGCCCCATTCATGTTGTGTAACTCATTGCCTCATTTCCAGATATGAGTGGGTGCAGTAAATGTAACAGAATTCCCTTCATATTCTGTATTAAAACCTAATAAGACACAATGTTACTTTAAAATATTCTAACCAAATAACAGATTGGGTCACATTTTTAACATTTCTTACAAAATTTAGATTTTTAAATGTATAAATCTATAAAAGCAGAAAGACATGAAACGGGGGGCAAATTCACGATTCAACCCCATCCTACACATGATTCACAGCATTTCCTAGTCTTTAAAGGTGTATTACCATTTTAGGAAGTCATGGCATATTGCCAGATTATGGCGTGTCGCTAGGATGTGCCATCACTTAAAGGGGTTGTCCAACCTTAGGTTACAAGTCTGCAGTGAGTCTATGTGACTGCAGACTTGTGAATACTCACATTGTGTGCACTGTGAGGTTTCTTCGGTGATGATGCTGGGAGCAGGTAGTCATGTGACCACAAGTATGTTATTTGCATACTGCCGGCCACATTCCGACTAGACTTTGTAACATCCCTGGCGGCGTGCTGGCATGGCTTACCACCTCCCACCATGCAAGACCGCCATCTTACCTATCAATCCAGGCTGCACACTTTGCTCCAGTACCTGCTGAGTCTCTTGTCTGATTGCTTAGGGCAGCGGCGCGGCTACTGCCTGATTCTTATAGTTACTGTGTGCGCACTCCTAATGCCTCCCCAGCCTATTGCTGTGAGTCACTGGATACTTAAACCCCCTCCACCCAGTAGGGGTAGCCTGAGCAACACTTTCATTCAGTGTGTTCTGTGCAACTGAGTTGCCAGGTCCTGTATCTTGTCTGTTTCCGCCCCTGGGGGCTGTATACCCAGGCCTGTTACCTGTATGTGTGACTTCTAGTTTGTCTCCGCCACCCTGGGGGCTGAGTTCCCAGGCTCGTTCCTGTATCTTATTCCTGGTTCAGTTCCTGTCTGAACTGTGTCCTAACCCGTTACTTGTTTCTCTCTATGTCCGAACCTTCCCTTTTCCTGCAGTGTCTGAACCTGCACCTAACTCCAACTCGTCTCTGAACTTCTGTTTGTGAGTTTTGTGTACACTCGCTACTTCATTGTAAGTACCTTGTGTGTATCTGGTTCTGCTTGTTCACCGCACCTGCGGTTTCGCTCTGCCCTGCTTGTTCACGCACCTGCAGTTTCGCTCTGCTCAGCTTGTTCACCGCACCTGCGGGTTTTGCTCTGCTCTGCTTGTCTACCGCATCTGCGGGTTTTGCTCTGCTCTGCTTGTCTACCGCATCTGCGGGTTTTGCTCTGCTCTGCTTGTCTACCGCATCTGCGGGTTTTGCTCTGCTCTGCTTGTCTACCGCACCTGCAGGTTTTGCTCTGCTATGCTTGTCTACCGCACCTGCGGGTTTTGCTTTGCTCTGCTTGTCTACCGCACCTGCGGGTTTTGCTCTGCTCTGCTTGTCTACCGCACCTGACGGTTTTGCTCTGCTCTGCTTGTCTACCACATCTGCAGGTTTTGCTCTGCTCTGCTTGTCTACTGCATCTGCGGGTTTTGCTCTGCTCTGCTTGTCTACCGCATCTGTGGGTTTTGCTCTGCTCTGCTTGTCTACCGCACCTGCGGCTCCGTTCCTGTGTCCCAATCTGTACTGGTCCCTATCCTGCCTGCATTCCTACCTGCCAGTACCCGCCTGTCTGCATGCCAGCCGTGCCTGCCAGTGCCCACCTGTCTGAATGCCAGCCATGCCTGCCAGTGCCCACCTGTCTGAATGCCAGCCGTGCCTGCCAGTGCCCACCTGTCTGCATACCAGCCGTGCCTGCCAATACCCACCTGTCTGCATACCAGCCGTGCCTGCCAGTACTCACCTGTCTGTATGCCAGCCTAACCTGCCTGCTCCTACATTCCCCAGTGTGGCTCAACAACTGTGACCGGGGTCTGACCTGGAGTAGCACCTGGTCCCTTTGCTCGGTTCCTCCCTGGTTCACGGAGTCGACTCAGCCGCCGTGTGACCTTGGTCGGACTGAGTTGATACTTAGTTACGCCCCTCCAGGCACTCCTCGGTTCATGGTCCAGTGGGATCACTAATCATGCTCACACCAGTCAGTCCGGGCGTGTGCATAACAGACTTTATCCAGCCTCACTCAATACATTTGCATTGAGCAAGGCCGTGCCCATCTAGTCAACACCGCAAATAGTAAAATTTACAAACTTTCTCATGTTTCTTATAAACCAAACAAACAAAAACAACAGAAATACCACAACACACCTAATCACTGGAGGACACGGACCAAAAAGGGTCCCTTAAGCACAGTACATGGGTCCACTCCTTTACAGTCCAATAGCTCATCATAATACATAATTTCAACTGCTTTGCAGGAGGTAGTGGCCCCCGTACCTCTTGGGCCCCAGTGCCGCTGAACAGGTTGCATCATTGATATATTAGTTGCAGGGGCAGACATAACAAGGGGTTTCTCCAAAGTCAATTCAAATGCCATTTTTATTAACTGATGTAGTCTCAGAATTATTCAACCTTCTGAATAGAATTCCTCATAAGAGCAAACATTTCCAGATCAGGTGTTGCCTGAAGCCCACGTGATGTAAATAACTAAGAGGTGAATTACATGGATCAGGTGTGGTTGAGATAAAAAAATATCAAATACCAGGACTCGCTTTGAGTTTGTTGACTGTAATGCTTGATTCCTTGTTAGAAATAAGTCAAGAGAGAGGTCCAAAAAGTTAAAGAAGCATTCCTCCCATCAAAATGTTTAGCCTCTTAATATATTGCAATCATCGTATTATATGGCCCTGTGTACTTACAATTGCTCATTTTGCCTTTCTACCCAGTTAATGATTCTTTTTTCCATTAGGTCTGTGACATCACATTATTAAAAACTGACTAGCTGAATCCTTCTAAGCTCTATGTAGAAACAGGTGGTCAGCTTTCCCTGTATGAGTCATGAGTCACTGCAAAAATCCCTGGCCCCTGGCAAAAATCCCTGGCAGAGGGGAGAAGGAAGCAGCTGGGTCAGGAGCTGAAGAGGGGAATGATTCATGCAGGGAAAGAGACTTTCTGTTTCTACATAGAGCAGAGAAAAGAGAAGAATTAGCTGTGTAGAAAGGCAAAATGAGCGATTGTAAGTATGAAGTGACCGCGGGCAAGGCCACGCGTTGGTATCTATGATCTGGCCCAGCAAGATCCCCACACACAGACTCTATCTTGATAACCGTATCTTTACTCGTATACATTTTTAACACAGCAGAACACAATAAATGACAACCGCAAATGTTCACAGCAATAACGTGTACTGATAAGCTGACCCTCACTGTCCCTACTCACACGTTACCAGTCCTTTACTCCAGAAGGATGTGTCCCCCGTCGCAGGCCTGTCTGTCTTTGCAGGAAGGCGTCCCAGCCGAAGAAAAAAAAACAGGAACAACAAATTTCGCTGAAAGGAGGGGATACTTCGGCCTCTCGCCAGAGGTCCCGCTTACAGTTTCTCTGATCCGGATAGCAGCTCTTGTGGATTCCCTTGTGTAGTCCACACTCCAGTAGTGGGGAGTGTAACAGCTGAATCCTTCAGCCGTGCGGAAGCTGGGGGAAGCTCGGAGGAAAAGATGTCAGATAGCAGCAGCCACGTTGAGAGTATCCTCTACGGCACACCCGAGGACCTGCACACCGTCCTGGTTCTTTACACAGACTCTCTCAGACTCTTAGCGTGCTTTTTCCTGCTTCTCACTCTGGTCACGTGACTCTCTAGGGCGGGACACAGGAGACTCAGTCTTTTTCTCTGTCATCACACCCTGCGCAGGTGCAACCTCTGGCCACAAGGTGGCAGCACCATCCTGCGTAATCATTTCTGTCACAGGCTCTATTTCAATTATCACAGAACAGCCAGAGCCTGCCAGCTCACTACAAGTACACAATGCTGTATAATATGATGGCTGCACTATATTAAGAGGATAAAAACTTTGATGGGAGGAGGAGGAGGAGTGCTTTATTAACCGAAGAGATCATTGCCTTGTACAAAGAAGGAAAACGGTACAAAAAAACCCAAAGGCATTTCATGTTCACAGAGATACAGTTGGAAGTTGCATTTAAAGTTAAAAGGGTTGTCCACTACCAGACCATGATCCACCCTGGGGGGCTGCAAAAAAAAAATATAAATATACATATACTCACCTCTGGATTGACACAGATCCTCTGCTCTGAGCTTCTGGCCCCATGGCACTTTTGTGACATTAACAATGTCATGGGAGGGCTGCAGCTAGTGGCGTAACTAAAGTCCGATGGGCCCCAGTGCAAGATTTGGACCTGGGCCCCCCTCATATAGGTCAGATGTATGGGCCCTTGTAGCATTCTAAATCCTATAAGGACATACAAGCTGCACCTCCTCCCTCATTATGCTGTAATGTCCCCCATTTTGGGCACCTTCCTGGTATATATGTCCCCCATCCTGTTCCCATCCTAGTATATACTGTATGTCCCCTATCCTGGTATGTGTATATATATATATATATATATATATATATATATACAGTATATGTCCTCCATCCTTGTATATATGTCCCTCATCCTGGCCCCATCCTGGTATATGTACACTGCTCAAAAAAATAAAGGGAACACTCAAATAACATATCCTATATCTGAATGAATGAAATATTCTCATTGAAAACTTTGTTCTGTTCAAAGTTGAATGTGCTGACAACAAAATCACACAAAAATCATCAATGGAAATCAAATTTATTAACCAATGGAGGCCTGAATTTGGACTCACCCCTAAAATTAAAGTGGAAAAGCACACTACAGGCTGATCCAACTTTGATGTAATGTCTTTAAAACAAGTCAAAATGAGGCTCAGTATTGTGTGTGGCCTCCATGTGTCTGTATGACCTCCCTACAACTCCTGGACATGCTCCTGATGAGGTTGAGGATGGTCTCCTGTGGAATCTCCTCCCAGACCTGGACTAAAGCATCCGCCAACTCCTGGACAGTCTGTGGTGCAACATGACGTTGGTGGATGGAGCGAGACATGATGTCCCAGATGTGCTCAATCGGATTCAGGTCTGGGGAACGGGCGGGCCAGTCCATAGCTTCAATGCCTTCATCTTGCAGGAACTGCTGACACACTCCAGCCACATGAGGTGTGGCATTGTCCTGCATTAGAAGGAACCCAGGGCCAACCGCACTAGCATATAGTCTCACAAGGGGTCTGAGGATCTCATCTCGGTACCTAATGGCAGTCAGGCTACCTCTGGCGAGCACATGGGGGGCTGTGCGGCCCTCCAAAGAAATGCCACCCCACACCATTACTGACCCACTGCCAAACCGGTCATGCTGAAGGATGTTGCAAGCAGCAGATCGCTCTCCATGGCATCTCCAGACTCTGTCACGTCTGTCACATATGCTCAGTGTGAACCTGCTTTCATCTGTGAAGAGCACAGGGCGCCAGTGGTGATTTTGCCAATCCTGGTGTTCTGTGGCAAATGCCAAGCGTCCTGCACGGTGTTGGGCTGTGAGCACAACCCCCATCTGTGGACCTTGGGCTCTCATACCACCCTCATGGAGTCAATTTCTAACCATTTTTGCAGACACACGCACATTTGTGGCCTTCTGGAGGTCATTTTGCAGGGCTCTGGCAGTGCTCCTCCTGTTCCTCCTTGCACAAAGGCGGAGGTAGCGGTCCTGCTGCTGGGTTGTTGCCCTCCTACGGCCCCCTCCACGTCTCCTGGTGAACTGGCCTGTCTCCTGGTAGTGCCTCCAGCCTCTGGACACTACGCTGACAGACACAGCAAACCTCCTTGCCACAGCTCTCACTGATGTGCTATCCTGGATGAGCTTCACTACCTGAGCAACGTCTGTGGGTTGTAGAGTCCGTCTCATGCTACCATGAGTGTGAAAGCCCAGCCAACATTCAAAAGTGACCAAAACATTAGCCAGAAAGCATTGGTACCGAGATGTGGTCTGTGGTCCCCACCTGCAGAACCACTCCTTTATTGAGGGTGTCTTGATAATTGCCAATAATTTCCATCTATTGTCAATTCCAAATTAAATGAAGATAATAATACCAAAGAATTTGTGATTGCAATCATTTTCAGGAAGAAACTGAGTATTATCTGACAGAATTGCAGGGGTGCCAATACTTTTGGCCACCACTGTATATATATATATATATATATATATATAGTTAGTAATTTTTTACATTTTAACAATTACAAAAAGCAAAATGGGCCGATGCAAAAGTTTGGGCACCCTTGGAGATTTGTGTGCTCAGATAACTTTGACCAAGGTTTCAGACCTTAATTAGCCTGTTAGAGTTATGGCTTGTTCACTATCATCGTTAGGAAAGTCCAGGTGAACAGGAACAGTGGAGGTCAAGATAAGGTCTGGAAGACAAAGCAAAATTTCAGTGATTGCTGGTCATAGGATTCCTAGAGAGGCAAATCAGAACCCTCGTTTGACTGCAAAAGATCTTCAGAAAGATTTAGCAGACTCTTGAGTTATGACACCTGCACAAATATGGCCTTCATAGAAGAGTCATCAGAAGAAAACCTCTCCTGCGTCCTCACCATAAAATTCAGCATCAGAATTATGCAAAAGAACATCTAAACAAGCCTGATGCATTTAGGAAACTAGTCCTGTGGACTGACAAGATTAAAATACAACTCTTTGGCCGCAATGATCAAAGGTATATGTGGAGAAAAAAGGGCACAGAATGTCAGGAAAAGAACATCAACACCAACCATTATGCATGGGGGTGGATCAATCATGTTTTTCGGTTGTGTTGCAGCTAATGGCACAGGGTTAGAGGGACAAATGGATTCAATGACATTTCAACAAATTCTTGATGCAACATAACGCCATCTGTAAAAAAGCTGAAGTTGAAAAGCGGATGGCTTCTACAAATGGATAATGATCCTAAACACATGTCAAAATCCACAATAGATTACCTCAAAAGGCGCAAACTGCAGGTTTTACAATCGTCATCACAGTCCCCAGATCTGAACATCATTGAAAATCTGTGGCTAGACCTCATAATATCAGTGCATGCAAGACGACCCTGGAATCTCACAGAACTGGAAGAATTTCCCAAGGAAGAATGGATGAAAATTCCTCAAACAAGAATTGAAAAACTCTTGGCTGGCTGCAAAAAGCGTTTATGAGCTGTGATACTTTCAAAAGTGGGTGTTACTAGGTACTAACCATGCAGGGAGCCCAAACTTTTGTATCGGGCTATTTTCCTTTTTGTAATTTTTAAAATATATTGTCTAAAATACAAAAGAAATATGTCATCTTTAACTTTAGGCCTTTTGGAGATCATTTCATCTTCAACTTGCTTAACTGTTCTCAATGAGGCTGTGTGCCCACGATGCAGATTTAATGCGTTTCCGCAGAGGCATTTCCGCCGCGGAAACACAATAAAATCGCTTATTAAAATGTCTGCCATGTTTCCCAATGATAATCCGCATGTGCTGTGCACATACTGTGGAAATTTCCGCAGCGGATTATCATTGCGGAAAAAAACACAGCACTACCAATTTGGGCGCGATTTTGCGGCGAAATCGCGCCCATTGACTTGCATTGAGCTGCATAATAACCGCATGTATACATGCGGATGTTATACGGTTGAATGCGCGGATGGTACCCGGCTCTGGAAAAGAGGCGACTCTCGTCCAACCCGGGGTACCATGGTACTTGCAAGTTAAAAAAGAATTATAAAGTAAAAAATTTAAAAAAAAAAATTCTTAGTCACCTGTTCGATGGCCCCCGGTCTCCTCCCGGCCGTGTCCTCTCTCCTCGGCGTCCCGCGGTGTACTTGCACGACCTGCGGTGATGTCATTTAGTCAGCTGATGGTCACGCGCAATCAATTGATTAATGTTGTGCAAACTACTGGCAGCAGGAATCAGACCATGGCTGCACGACTACAGTCAGATATGTTTTGCTGTAAAAAATTCCAGAATTTTAGACAAAACTTAGTTTCAAGATCCAGCTGGGGATCATAGGGATAGACGTCACTAGACCAGCACAGCCTCTGGTCAGCTTTTCCCAGAGCCCCTCCAACTGAATAATGTACACACATGGGAGAGACCCGTCAATCAACTAGACCAGTGCGGAGATAATTCGGCTATAGGCAGCATGAAACGACTGACAGGTTCCCTTTAAATGATGCACTAACCCAAATACAAAATTCTGCAACATCTTATCAACTTAGTTCTACATTTAAATAATTTTCCAGCATTTGGTATGAGTTATCTAACATACACAGTAAGCTAATGAATTGTGCTTAATTTTCTTTTCATCCTATGGGAATCATAGCTTCTTATAAAACATAATGAAGAAGTAAAAATCGGTTTACGAGCGCAAGTTACAGGAGAGCTGGGTTTTCTTTCACTCAGGTATAATGTCGGAGATGATGTGCTTGAGGGAAGAAGAATGATCCCCTGTAGGCGGAAACCGGAACGCCACATTCAAAGGAAGAGAAAGGTGTTTTTTTTATATTCACCAGAGAGAAATGTACATTAATGTAAAATGGTAAATAGGAAAGAGAATCAAAGGGAAGAAGTTGATTGAAATTTATATCACGGGATAATCCAGAAGTACTTATCACTGTTAGAGCTTACATACCACGCAAAATCCCTGGAGGAAATACATTAAATATAATTTCCTAAGCATATCTTGAAAATGGCATTTCATGGCGTTCTCTCTGTCGTGTTCTTACCCTATAAAATGTAAAAAAAAAAAAACAGATTGTCGCCTTCGTTTGATTGAGTTACACTGACAAAGATGATTTTATGCTGAGATATTCATGTCTGGAGAGAATCGCATTTGAAAAGGAAATTGACATTGTAGAAGACACTGATTAATACATTGAAACGCATGGAGAGTTATAAAACAAGCAAAATGAAATTGTTCCATAAAGGCTCATGTGTATTTCTGAGAGTGAGGACGGTCTACAATTGAATGCAGGAGTACAAATATAAACTCATATATACTTATCTAAATGTCGCTCTGAAATAAGATTACGGTTTTTATCTGTGATTGGATTTGCAGCGTGTTCTTTTTAAGATAGCAGGATAGGAGAGATGTATTTTATAAGACCATTTTAGATCTTTTTAAGACTAGGACTACCAGTTGTCTTTCGTCAGCCAACATGAAGATTGCAGTGTGACTTTGGGACATTCCATTTAATAATTGTCAATATGTTCTTGTTGTGGCACATGACTTAATGTGACGGCAAAGGAAATGTCGCTAATATTCTAAATAAAGACCACAATGTAAGTTGTGTCCAAATATGACTTGTTTGCCTCCTGGCTGTAATTTGTTGTTTTTTATTGTTTTGTTTGTTTTTTTGCTTTTTTAAAGTCAAATCTCAAAAGTAAATAATCATACGACAGCCAGGCACACAAGGGTTTGGTTCACATGACTTGCCTGAAACTTAAAGTCATGCAAAAAAAGTCATCATCTAAACCTGGCACTAGGATTAAACGGGTTGTCCACTACTCAGACAACCCTTTCTCAATCCGTATGATTCCCCCTTTTAATATAACAACACTTATACTCATCTCCGGTGACAGCGCTGTTCCACTGTCTCTCCCAATGATTGTGTAACAGCGTGACGTCAAGCGAACCATGCGGCCAATCAGCGGCCACTTCACTCTCCTCATCTTAGGACGAATCGCTTATGACGCGCCCCTGGGCCGGTGTTGCGCTGCGTTGCGCACGTGGGAGCTTACCCGGAGCCGGATCTGTTGAGGGTTGTAGTCTCGTGGCGGTGACCCGGTCCGTGCCCAGGGAGTCAGACTAAGCGGCGCTGTATCAGCGGTAGATGTAGGACGACTACGCCACCCGTTGAATGCAGCTATGGAGCTGCCGCTGCAGGGCAGACCGCTGAGGCCGGTGGTAGGATAGTGCAGCGTAGATGGTATAACCCCCAACGGGAGGGGTATGGCCTCAGGGCAGCCGACGTGGATGATGGGGGTAGCAGGAATCACTCAGAGACGATGCGGTGTGATTCAGGGTCTTTACTGGTGACAAAGATAGACCCTCCCGGAGTACTGGCTAGCGATCGGGGCCTGGTCAGTCCTTGAGCAGATGGGATCTCCCCTGGCCAGGCGGAGTTGTAGGCCTCCCAAACTGACTGTACTCTTCTGGCTACCTTGCTAGAGGCGGGTATAAGTAGCCCACGTCCCTGAGTGTACCGTGTGGTGCTCACTCGTATGGCCGGTGACTCGGGGCCTTCTAGTAGCTTCCGCTCCATGACGGCGGTGCTGGTCCCATGCGTGTGACCGTGCCTTCGGGTTTCTTGGCCAGAGGACCTGAAATCCCCTGCCTGACGGATTCTGCTGCTGGGTAGGAGTTAGTCCCCACAGCCTCGGACTCTGGGTCCGGTAAGAAATCTTCTCAGTCAGGGCGAGCTCTGCAGCTGCCAGCCCCTGACTCCCTGTAACACTGCTCCCACAGAGCTCCTGTTGTTTCTCCCATAGCTGCTTCTCTTCTCTGTCTCTACTTCTGGCATGGCCCAGGAGCTGGGCCCAGCCGGAGCCACAGCTCCCTGTCAGCCCTCCTGGCTGCACTCTCCCTCTGAACTCTCTCACCCTGCCTCAGCCCCAGGTTTACATAGGGGAAGTTCTTCCCCTCCCAGGACTGGGCAGGAGGTGTGGCATGCATAGGATTCCTGACCAAGAGACCTCCCACCTGCTCTCAGACATAACACTGCCGTTACTGTGGAAACCAGACCCCTGGGGTGCCACATTCCCCCCTAGTGAAATTTAGTACTCCGGGACTAAACATATTTTTAGAAAAACATAACAAGGTATAAACAATAATAATACAATAAGAAAAACACATAAAGATGGTTACGGCGTGTCCGCAACCGGGTGCAGTTTTGAAGAAAAGCAAGGTGTCCATTTCACCAAAACAGGGAGACGTAACCAGGTAGGGGTCTGTCCTGCCCCGAGTCCTTAACAGTCTTTAGTCCATTCCTAGGTTACGCTCCAACCATGTACAAGGATTCCCGGTAAATCCACCAAGGACTCCTATAAATAACTAGAAACACATAATTATTTACAGGATATGGCCGCTCTCAGTCCTCGGCCAGGTAGAGGGAAAGAACGACCGCTCTCAGTCCTCGGTCAGTGGGGATAAGGAATGGCTGCTCACAGTCCTCAGCCTGGTTTAAGATAGGGGCACATGGGGAACAATTCACTAATCCCAACGGGGACCATATTTTAATTAGCAGCAGTCCTTGTACCCTTACGGGTAACTATTTACAGCTCTTTATTCACGCTACTTCCCTTCAGTAGCTATGTCCTCTTTGTGCTCCCTCCTGAGGGTAGTCCTCAGACCCGTCCGGGTCCTCTTGGCTTTCATCGTATTGGTAGTACTGCAGCTCCTCCTCGGTTAGCTGGGTTAGTATCTCTGCGACAGTCCTCCTCCCAGGTGGCCAGGACTTTACCTCCCTTTGGGCTGCCCCGGTTAATTGGGCCACCAGGATGCTCACTTTTTGCTCCTCTGTGAGGGGGTACACCTGGAAGAAGCTATCCAGCTTTTCTCTAAAGTCATGCAGGGTATGTGACTCCCCTGAGTACTGGGGTAGCCAGGCTGCCCCCGGGATATAGGGCATGGTGAAAGGCATGACCGCAACAGCGGTGGCGCTGGCGGGGGTTGAAGCGGTGAAGCTCTCCTTCGTATCCGACATCCTTCTCCCCCCTAGTGGACCGTGGCCTACCTTGCGATGATCCTCTTCCGTAGGCCGCGGCTCCGCAGTGGATCGTCAGGGTTGAGGACCTTCCGTCGCGCTCCTGTGACGTCGGCGTCTGCTGGGCTCCTTCCAGGACCTTACGCAACGTCCGGACGTGAGGCGGGACTTCAGTTCTCGCGCGCTGTCGGAGTCCACGCCCCTCTTCTTCCCGCGCGGCGTCCTCAAGATGGCGTCCAATGGCGGGAAAACTCCACGTATGGCGGGAAGAAGGCTGAAGATGGCGCCGGATGGCGGGAAAACTCCACCGATGGCGGGAAGGAAGCGGAAGATGGCGCCGGATGGCGGGAATCTTCACCACAGGTAAGTTTGAACAGTCTTTTTCAGGCACGCAGTACCCGGTGGTTGCGGGCACGAAATCCTGCCGACTACGCCAAAAGTTGACGCACCCCTGGGCCGGTGATGCGCTGCGTTGCGCACGTGGGAGCTTACCCGGAGCCGGATCTGTTGAGGGTTGTAGTCTCGTGGCGGTGACCCGGTCCGTGCCCAGGGAGGCAGACTAAGCGGCGCTGTATCAGCGGTAGATGTAGGACGACTACGCCACCCGTTGAATGCAGCTATGGAGCTGCCGCTGCAGGGCAGACCGCTGAGGCCGGTGGTAGGATAGTGCAGCGTAGATGGTATAACCCCCAACGAGAGGGGTATGGCCTCAGGGCAGCCGACGTGGATGATGGGGGTAGCAGGAATCACTCAGAGACGATGCGGTGTGATTCAGGGTCTTTACTGGTGACAAAGATAGACCCTCCCGGAGTACTGGCTAGCGATCGGGGCCTGGTCAGTCCTTGAGCAGATGGGATCTCCCCTGGCCAGGCGGAGTTGTAGGCCTCCCAAACTGACTGTACTCTTCTGGCTACCTTGCTAGAGGCGGGTATAAGTAGCCCACGTCCCTGAGTGTACCGTGTGGTGCTCACCCGTATGGCCGGTGACTCGGGGCCTTCTAGTAGCTTCCGCTCCATGACGGCGGTGCTGGTCCCATGCGTGTGACCGTGCCTTCGGGTTTCTTGGCCAGAGGACCTGAAATCCCCTGCCTGACGGATTCTGCTGCTGGGTAGGAGTTAGTCCCCACAGCCTCGGACTCCGGGTCCGGTAAGAAATCTTCTCAGTCAGGGCGAGCTCTGCAGCTGCCAGCCCCTGACTCCTTGTAACACTGCTCCCACAGAGCTCCTGTTGTTTCTTCCCATAGCTGCTTCTCTTCTCTGTCTCTACTTCTGGCATGGCCCAGGAGCTGGGCCCAGCCGGAGCCACAGCTCCCTGTCAGCCCTCCTGGCTGCACTCTCCCTCTGAACTCTCTCACCCTGCCTCAGCCCCAGGTTTACATAGGGGAAGTTCTTCCCCTCCCAGGACTGGGCAGGAGGTGTGGCATGCATAGGATTCCTGACCAAGAGACCTCCCACCTGCTCTCAGACATAACACTGCCGTTACTGTGGAAATCAGACCCCTGGGGTGCCACACTTACATCCGAAAGAAGTGAATGCTGCTGCTCTCACCTCCTCTGGATGTATGTGATACGTCCAAAAGCGGGGAGAGTGACGCGGCCACTTACTGGCTGCAGGGTTCGCTTGATGTCACACTGTTACAGATCACCGGGAGAGATGGGGGAAACGGGGGATTGAGGAGGGAGAAACATGCAGTTGAGAAAGGGTTTTCCGACTAGTGGACAACCCCTTTACGTTTGGCCATATTATATGGAGCAAGTGAACAGAAATGTCCATCAGATTCCTCTAATATATTGCCCATGGGAAAGATAGAGTAGGAAATTTATCATACGAGGCCTTAATGAAGTCAGTTTTGCTTGTGGCTGCAATCCCTTTATTTGCATCAAAGTGTTAATAAATAATAATAATAATTTTTATTTATGTCTCACCAACATATTCTGCAGCACTTTACAATTAAACGGGGACATATAGAGATGATAAATTCAATAGAAGGTAAGAAAGTTTAAACATTTACATTAGGAGTGAGGTCACTGCTCACAAGCTTACAATCTAAAAGGAAATAGGGGGACACAATAGGTCAAAAGTGCTAGTTATTTCAGGTCTATCAATTATAATAAATAGGGATTTTCATACAGAGCTTCATGATCCGGTCATCAGCCCGTATGTTTAGGTGCAATAATCAAGTATCAAGTGCAGTTATCGTATGCATTGAGGGTGTAGAGACAGATGAATAGGAGGAAACAGATTCTGTATAATATTTAGAGGAAGGGAACGGGGGAAAGTTAATTTACTGAGTTGAGGTGGTAGGCTTGTTTAAAGAGATGGGTTTTTAAAGCGCGCTTGAAGACGTGGGGGCTAGGTATTAGTCGAATTGTCTGGGGTAATGCATTCCAGAGAACTGGCGCAGCATGAGAGAAGTCTTGGAGATGTAGGTGCGAGGTTTGGATTATGGGGAATGCTAGTCTTAGGTAATTTATAGAATGGAGGGCGCGTGTATGGCGATAGACAGAGATGAGAGAGGAGATATTTGTGTCCAGTATGGACCAGATACCAAGTGTCCAGTTTAAGATTGATGCATTTCGACTGCACTAGTGTGGCACCCTGCTACCACAGGTACCCCAGGACCCAAAAGGGTGCATGGATGGACTTCTCCACAAGAGGCCCTCACTACAAACAGACACCTCCACCCTTCCACCTCAGACCACCAGAGGAAGCCCTGTTAGGGATATATATAAACTGGGGGGTGGAGACAGTTAGTCAGTTAGCCAGTCAGAGAGTGTGCTGACACTGAGAGCAGTGAAGCTGCTGTACTGAGGGCCCCGAGTGTGGCTGAGGCAAGGAGAGAGGAGAGGGGAGTTAAGGGGGCAGAGTAGCGTCTGAAGCTCACCCCAAGACACAAGCCGGACACCGGGTCCACGCCTACAGGGTCCTCTACAACCGGTATACCAGGAGGATTCTAAACCCCTGGTCAACCTGAAGCTACAATCATTTAAAGAACTAGGAACCATGAAGGCCTCAGCGTCCAGGGATAGTGGTAGCCAGAAGAAAGTTCTTACCACTAAGCATGCAGGTGAGGAGAGGGAAAAAGTACAGAAGCTAGGCCTAGTTCCAGGCTGGTCAGAAGCTTCAGAGAGAGAGGAAGAAACAGATCAGGAGGCCTTATACCCGCTCGCTGGGGAGAGTCCAAAAGTGCACCCTTCCTATCAAGTACCCTGGACCGTACCTGCCGTCTACACCAGTAAAGGTACTGAAGCGAACCCCCTGTGTGCGTGTCTGTTATTCTCCCCTGGCCCGGCTGGGCCACCTCTCACCTACATCCCTTTCATCAACTCTGCCCCGGTGGCCCGCTCCGCCTGTGGGGAGCAGAAACATCCCAGCTGCCATCCCATCATCCCGGGAGGTCTGCAGCAGCGCCCGTATTCATTACCGGGAACCACAGGTGGCGTCACGAGACAAACTGTTAACAAAAACAAAACCCATTTTTAAAGAGTGACCCCAGAGTACGGGCCCGGGAGCCGACTGCTGTGACATCCTACAAAGAAGGTAAAGGCCCGGGTACCGAGTCCCCCCCCCCCATATCAACCCTGGGCGAGTCACTAGTCCTAGTCATGATCTGTGACTAAGACTGATGCAGTCGAAACACTTTGATCTTAAACTGGACACTTGGTGGTAGCTGGTTTCCAAATGTAACACCTGCACAGGGAACTGTCAGAGCAGCTACCGGTATACTGGAACTTACAGACACTAAGAAAAGCTTTGCAGCTGCTGTTAAAGAGGGACCTACAGACATTAACCATTTTTCCCTTGAGCTGCAGTGGACTACAATTCCCAGGGACCCTTGTTTCAGTCAGATGGCACAGTCTGGAAAGATAGAAGGAGAGAGAGTGGATTGGATGAGGAGGGACTTGGGGGAGGGAGCTGGGCAGGAAGTGAAATCACTTAAAGACTTAATAGCTGTCTACAATTATCTCAAGGGCTGTCACATTGTAGAAGGATCATCTTCATTCTCATTTGCACAAGGAAAGACTAGAAGCAATGGGATGAAACTGAATGGGAGGAGACACAGATTAGATATTAGAATAAACTTTTTGACCGTTAGGGTGATCAATAAATGGAACAGGCTGCCACGAGAGGTGGTGAGTAGTGTTGAGCCACCCCCGTAGTGTTCGGGTTCGGTTCGGTTCGTCGAACACCGGGATGTTCGAGGAACTGTTCGTCGAACACCTTAGAACACCGTCGAACACCGTTAAAACCAATGGCAGGCAAACAAAAACACATAGGAACACATAGAAAACACCTTCAAAGGTGTCCAAAAGCTGACAAACTGCTCAGAAGACGCTTTCTTTAAAAAAGCCGGCCGACAATTCAGCAGCGGCATACACCGGTACCCGACAATTTAGACATGAAGGAATAGAGCATCACACATAGATTAGATAGATAGAAACATGTCAGTCACATATATATGAAGTACAGTGACAGTGTTGCTTACTGTACTTGTCATTTAGTGTAAAGGATTTATTAAAAAATATAATAGTGTTTTCGTGCACCGTCTCTTTAAAAAAGCCGGCCGGCAATTCAGCAGCGGTACCCGACAATTTAGAATAGAAGGAATAGAGAATCACACATAGATTAGATAGATAGAAACATGTCAGCCACATATATACGAAGTACAGTGACAGTGTTGCTTACTGTAATTGTCATTTAGTGTAAAGGATTTATCAAAAAAAATAATAGTGTTTTCATGCACCGTCTCTTTAAAAAAGCCGGCCGGCAATTCAGCATCTGTACCCGACAATTTATAACATACAGAATAGAGCTTCACACATAGATTAGATAGATAGAAACATGTCAGTCACATATATAATAAGTACAGTGACAGTGTTGGTTACTGTACTTGTCATTTAGTATTAAAATAAAGGATTTATTATTAAAAAAAATTGGCGTGGGGTTCCCCGTAATTTTAGTCTCTAGCGGAGGTTAAGCAGACAGCTGGGGCAGATGTTTGAAGCCTGGGAAGGGGGTAATACCCACGGAGCTTCCCAGGCTACTAATATCAGCCCCCAGCTGAATACCTAGCCTTTACTAGCTATTAAAATGGAGGACCCCCCCCCAAAAAATGACATGGGGTCCCCCCTAATTTAATAACTAGCAAAGGCTAGGCAGACAGCTGGGGGCTGATATTAATAGCCCAGGAAGGGAGCCATGAATATTGGCCCCCTCCCAGGCTAGAAACACCAGCCGTCAGCCGCCCCAGAAATGGCGCATCCATAGGATGCGCCAATTCTGGCACTTAGCCTCGCTCTTCCACGCTGCCCTGGTGCGGTGGCAGGGGGTAATAGGGTTGGGGTTGATGTCAGCTTATAATGCCAGCTGACATCAAGCCCAGGTTAGTAATGGAGAGGCGTCTATAAGACACCCCCATTACTAACCCCATAGTCAAAGTTAAAAAAAAAAACACAAACACCCAGAATAAAGTCCTTTAATTGAAATAAAGACACAATTCTTTATTGTTCTAAATTAAACCATACTTACCGTCACGCCCATTCCAGCTGAAGCCAACGATCTCCTGCAATAAAAGAAAAATAATAAAGCAACCTCATCCTTACCTTTCCATGGTTCCCAGGACAGCTTCAGCTCTGCTACATCGAGATGACAAGCTGGACCGCAGCAGAACGCTGCCATCCAGCTTGCCATGCCGCACACACTGAGAAGCGCACTCACGCTTGCGCTCCTCAGTGTCTGACTGTGACGGCATCCAGATGAGCCGACAATGAACTCGGCTCACCTCATGTACGTCACTGACAGCGTGGAAAAATTCTCCTGCACTCAGCGCTTCAGCGTGAGAATTTTCCCACGCTGTCAGTGACGTGCATGAGGTGCGCCGAGTTCATTGGACATGAACTCGGCTCATCTGGATGCCGTCACAGCCAGACACTGAGGAGCGCAAGCATGCCTGCTCTTCTCAGTGTCTGCGGGATGACAGGCTGGATGGCAGCGTTCTGCTGCGGTCCAGCCTGTCATCTCGATGTAGCAGAGCTGAAGCTGTCGTGGGAGCCATGGAAAGGTAAGGATGATGTTGCTTTATTATTTTACTTTTATTGCAGGAGATCATTGGCTTCAGCTGGAATGGGCGTGGCGGTAAGTATGGTTTAATTTAGAACAATAAAGAATTGTGTGTTTATTTCAATTAAAGGACTTTTTTATGGGTGTTTGTGTTTTTTTTAAATACTTTACTAGAAATTCATGGTGGTCATGTCTAATATTGGCGTGACCCCATGAATTTCGGGCTTAGGGCCAGCTGATAATGCCAAGCTGGCCTTAACCCCTTTATTACCCAGTGAGCCACCGCACCAGGGCCCTGGATGAGTTGGGTACAGCGCCAGAAGATGGGCCTCCCTGCGCTGCAGATTCCAGCCCCCAGCTGCCTAGTTGTACCTGGCTGGACACAAAAATAGGGCGAAGCTCCACGTATTTTTTTTTTAAATTCATGAAATTCATGGAATAATTAAGAAAAAAAGGGCTTCCCTATATTGTTGTGTCCGGCTAGGTACAAATAGGCAGCTGGTGGTTGGGAGCAGCCCGTTCCTGCCTGCTGTACCTGACTGGACACAAATATAGGGCAAAGCCCCACATCAATTTTTTTTTCATTATTTCATGAATTGCCTGAAATAATTAAAAAAAAATTGACGTGGGGCTTCGCCCTATATTTGTGTCCAGTCAGGTACAGCAGGCAGGAACGGGCTGCCCCCAACCACCAGCTGCCTATTTGTACCTGGCCAGACACAACAATATAAGGAAGCCCTTTTTTAAAAAAATTATTTCATGAAATAATTTAAAAAAAATTGACGTGGGGCTTCGCACTATATTTGTGTCCAGCCAGGTACAGCAGGCAGGGACGGGCTGCCCCCAACCACCAGCTGCCTATTTGTACCTGGTTGGACACAACAATATAGGGAAGCCCTTTTTTTCTTAATTATTCCATGAATTTCATGAAATAATTAAAAAAAAAAATGCGTGGGGCTTCGCCCTATTTTTGTGCCCAGCCAGGTACAACTAGGCAGCTGGGAGCTGGAATCCGCAGCGCAGGGAGGCCCAAGCTTTCTGGGCCCCACCCGCTGCAAATTGCAGTCCGCAGCCGCCCCAGAAAATGGCGCGTTCATAGAAGCGCCATCTTCTGGCACTGTACCCAACTCATCCAGGGCCCTGGTGCGGTGGCTCACTGGGTAATAAAGGGGTTAAGGCCAGCTTGGCATTATCAGCTGGCCCTAAGCCCGAAATTCATGGGGTCACGCCAATATTAGACATGACCACCATGAATTTCTAGTAAAGTATTTAAAAAAACACAACACCCAGAATAAAGTCCTTTAATTGAAATAAACACACAATTCTTTATTGTTCTAAATTAAACCATACTTACCGTCACGCCCATTCCAGCTGAAGCCAATGTCTTCTGCAATAAAAGTAAAATAATTAAGCAACCTCATCCTTACCTTTCCATGGTTCCCACGACAGCTTCAGCTCTGCTACATCGAGATGACAGGCTGGACCGCAGCAGAACGCTGCCATCCAGCCTGTCATCCCGCGGACACTGAGAAGCGCAGGCATGCTTGCGCTCCTCAGTGTCTCGCTGTGACGACATAAAGATGAGCCGAGGTCATGTCCAGTGAACTCGGCTCACCTCATGCACGTCACTGACAGCATGGGAGAATTCTCCTGCACTCAGCACTTCAGCGTGAAAATTCTCCCACGCTGTCAGTGACGTACATGAGGTCAGCTGAGTTCATTGGACATGAATGAGCTCACCTCATGCACGTCACTGACAGCGTGGGAAAATTCTCACGCTGAAGCGCTGAGTGCAGGAAAATTTTCCCACGCTGTCAGTGACGTGCATGAGGTTAGCTCATTCATGTCCAATGATCTCAGCTCACCTCATGCACGTCACTGACAGCGTGGGAAAATTCTCCTGCACTCAGCGCTACAGCGTGAAAATTCTCCCACGCTGTCAGTGACGTGCATGAGGTGAGCTCATTCATGTCCAATGAACTCAGCTGACCTCATGTACGTCACTGACAGCGTGGGAGAATTCTCACGCTGAAGTGCTGAGTGCAGGAGAATTCTCCCACGCTGTCAGTGACGTGCATGAGGTGCGCCGAGTTCATTGGACATGACCTCGGCTCATCTTTATGTCGTCACAGCGAGACACTGAGGAGCGCAAGCATGCCTGCGCTTCTCAGTGTCCGCGGGATGACAGGCTGGATGGCAGCGTTCTGCTGCGGTCCAGCCTGTTATCTCGATGTAGCAGAGCTGAAGCTGTCGTGGGAACCATGGAAAGGTAAGGATGAGGTTGCTTTATTATTTTTCTTTTATTGCAGGAGATCGTTGGCTTCAGCTGGAATGGGCGTGACGGTAAGTATGGTTTAATTTAGAACAATAAAGGAATGTGTCTTTATTTCAATTAAAGGACTTTATTCTGGGTGTTTGTGTTTTCTTTTAACTTTGACTATGGGGTTAGTAATGGGGGTGTCTTATAGACGCCTCTCCATTACTAACCTGGGCTTGATGTCAGCTGGCATTATAAGCTGACATCAACCCCAACCCTATTACCCCACTGCCACCACTACAGGGCAGTGGGAAGAGCGAGGCTAAGTGCCAGAATTGGCGCATCCTAAGGATGCGCCATTTCTGGGGCGGCTGACGGCTGGTGTTTCTAGCCTGGGAGGGGGCCAATATTCATGGAACCCTTCCTGGGCTATTAATATCAGCCCCCAGCTGTCTGCCTAGCCTTTGCTAGCTATTAAAATAGGGGGGACCCCACGTCATTTTTTGGGGGGTCCCCCATTTTAATAGCTAGTAAAGGCTAGGTATTCAGCTGGGGGCTGATATTAGTAGCCTGGGAAGCTCCGTGGGTATTACCCCCTTCCCAGGCTTCAAACATCTGCCCCAGCCGTCTGGTTAACCTCCGCTAGAGCCTAAAATTACGGGGAACCCCACGCCAATTTTTTTTTAAATAAATCCTTTATTTTAACACTAAATGACAAGTACAGTAATCAACACTGTCACTGTACTTCATATATATGTGACTGACATGTTTCTATCTATCTAATCTATGTGTGATTCTCTATTCCTTCCATTCTAAATTTCGGGTACAGATGCTGAATTGCCGGCCGGCTTTTTTAAAGAGACGGTGCATGAAAACACTATTATTTTTTTAAATAAATCCTTTACACTAAATGACAAGTACAGTAAGCAACACTGTCACTGTACTTCATAGATATGTGACTGACATGTTTCTATCTATCTAATCTATGTGTGATTCTCTATTCCTTCTATTCTAAATTGTCGGGTACAGATGCTGAATTGCCGGCTGTCTTTTTTAAAGAGACAGTGCATGAAAACACTATTATTTTTTTTAATAAATCCTTTATACTAAATGACAAGTACAGTAAGCAACACTGTCACTGTACTTCATATATATGTGACTGACATGTTTCTATCTACCTAATCTATGTGTGATTCTCTATTCCTTCTATTCTAAATTGTCGGGTACAGATGCTGAATTGCCGGCCGGCTTTTTTAAAGAGACGGTGCATGAAAACACTATTATTTTTTTTAATAAATCCTTTACACTAAATGACAAGTACAGTAAGCAACACTGTCACTGTACTTCATATATATGTGACTGACATGTTTCTATCTATCTAATCTATGTGTGAAGCTCTATTCTGTCTGTTATAAATTGTCGGGTACCGCTGCTGAATTGCCGGCCGGCTTTTTTAAAGAGACGGTGCATGAAAACACTATTATTTTTTTTGATAAATCCTTTACACTAAATGACAAGTACAGTAAGCAACACTGTCACTGTGCTTCTTATATGTGTGACTGACATGTTTCTATCTATCTAATCTATGTGTAATGCTCTATTCTTTCGGTTCTAAATTGTCGGGTACCTGTGTACGCCGCTGATGAATTGCCGGCTTTTCATGTTTCACTGTTGGCACTGTTCCCATCGATTTGGGCAATCACTGTAATGCCACAACCACCATGGCTGTGGCATTACAGTGAGTGGCAGACAATCCCTGCATGATTGGTGCTCAAAATAGCGCCAGACATATAGGACACGCTTTTGGTGCACGAACAGTTATCGAACATAACCTCGAACAGCCGAATTTTTTGCAAATCGTTCGGGTTCGTCGAACAACTCGAACACCGCCCAAAACAGCTCGAATTTGAGATTGGCGAACAGTTCTAGTCGAACACCGCTCATCTCTAGTGGTGAGTTCCCCTTCAATGGACGTCTTCAAACAGAGGCTAGACAGACATCTGTCTGAGATGATTTAGTGAATCCTGCTTTGAGCAGGGGGTTGGACCAGATGACCCAGGAGGTCCCCTCCAACTCTACCATTCTATGAGTCTATGATTCTATGAAAAGTTCAGAGGAGAAGGAGCGTGGCAGCTTGCTGTGAGAGACGGAGTGGTGTGGACCTGCATTCCTCTACGCTGCAGAGTGTGGCGGCCCCCTCTGAGATACCCGCGCTGCTGGAGAGAGCACGGTCCTGTCACCCTCTGAAGCAAGTTACATCAAGGACTCGGAGAGTTCTGCCGGCACTCCCACCGTATAAAGGCCTGAATCCTGCCGCCCCCAGCTGGTGTCCAGAGAACCATCCGACCGTTTGAGACACACAGTGAGTGCCCTTCTGAGACTTGTGGTTCTACCAGCGCTATTTACAGTGAGTACACTACAACCCAGATTATTGACATTAATATTCATCTAAGTGCACCAACGGTTCTAATTTGTGCGCCAACATCCGCGGCAACTGGGCCCCAACGTTTGGACTGAGTTAATACAAGAAAGGGAAAACCTGCTACGTTATATTTGCAGGGTTGGAGTAGAAGTAGATTGTGATGTGTATATGACTTTTATAGAGCACCGTTACTTGTATTGTATGCTATTCCTTTAAACCCACCTCAATTCTGCTGCATAGCAATAAACCTGTTAAACGGTTTTACTCCTGTTCCCTGTGTGTGTACTGAGCTGTGGCAGGGGCTTCCCAAATCAGCCCCTGGCAGAAGATAACCGTCCTTTTGCAGTCCCCGAGAGAGAGTGCCAATCAAGATTCGGGTGGAGGCACTGCGCCTTAGAGTGGTGAGACCCCCCATAACACCAAGTGTACCGTGGTAGCCCTAAAGGGGTGTTACAGTGGAGGCACTGCTGAGATCCAGAACAAACACAGGAGTATATACTATGGAGACTTTAACAGAGCAAGAAGTGTATTTGTGGTGTGAAGAGATGGATGTTACAGCTAAACAAAGCTTTGCAGTGAGTGGTGAGCTCTGTGATGCGTCTGATGAAGAGATACTGAAAATAGTTAACCGACTCACTGAACTTGCCCACCCTAAAGTGGTCGACCGCAGGAAGGAAAAGGGAGTACAGTTACCCACAGCCCTGATCTCAACAGGGCAGATCTTGAGGAAAGAATACTTCCCATCCATGATAGCCTTGTCCCCAGAGTATGGTCGACAATGGAAGATCACTTGGCCTACTGAGTCCGAAGTTGAGACCCGGCAACAGGAATCAACCACTCAGCCTAGAAAGACTAGTATATGTCCACTCTCTACTTCACTTAGAGTCAGTCCTGAAGAGACAGCTGCCCCTGCTGATGTGTTTATGACAGCTATGGAAAAGTTAGTCAGTCAGTTTGCAAAGATGCAGCCAGAAGAGAACTACCGTCGTCTAAGAACTTTCTTGGGTGCTCTCCCCACCCCTGCTGGAGAAGAAGGATATGATACTTGGAGGGATGTCACTTTACTGTGCTTAGAAGAGTGGCAGTGCACTGATGGCGTAAAGAAGCAGAGAATAGTAGAAAGTTTGAAGGGTACTGCTATGGAAGTGGTGCAGGCTGCTTGGCAGAGCAAGCCACTAGCAATTTATCAAGATTATATGAGTGCTTTAGAAGATGCTTTTGGAACCCCTGAAGATGCTACTGATCTACTCTATAAACTCCGTACCACCTACCAACTGCCAGATGAGAAGATGTCCGACTATCTATACCGACTAGATAAGCTGGTTCATAGAATAGTATCTAAAGGTGGAGTCAGCCCTAAAGAAGTTGATCAGTGTCGTCTGCAACAAGTACTCAGAGGAGCTCTCATGCATGATCCAATTGCCCAGCGGATGAGGTCTTGTGATAGAGAGAAGATTCCTGGTTCTTTTCATGAGTTGCTTAAGGAAGTTCGCAAAGAGGAGGTTATTTTGGCCGCAAGAGAGAAGACATCCCCTCGGGTGACTACTGTTGCCCTGAACCCAGCAGCTGACTGCCAAGAGATGGAACTGTTGAAAGTCATCGAGAAACAGGGGGAGCAGCTTACACAATTGTTAAGTGCCCAGGCCAAGACAATACAGCGGCTACAAAGTGCTGCGGAGGTAGCCGAGAAGCAAACCCTGGCTTCAGGAAGCGAGAATGATGACCTCTGTAGAGTAGAGAGTAGGAAACCAGAAGGGTGCTTTGTCTGTGGGAGTCCAGGCCATATAGCTCGTCAGTGTCCGAAGAGGTGGAGCTCAAAGAACTCGTCACATCTTCCCCATCACACTCAGAGGCAGTCGGGAAACGGGAAAGGGGGCCAGTAGAACCCCATACTGAGCCCCCATCGGCAACTAAGACCTACTCTACTGCCCCATACAATAGTGCTTCATCGAAAACACTGCCTGAAGGTTTAGTGGGACCAGTCCCACATGTCCCCGCATATATCAATGGTCAACCTTGTAGAGTATTGCTGGATAGCGGGTCTCAAGTGTCCATCATCATCGAAGGATGGTATAAGAGATATTTATCCAACGTGCCTCTGAAACCGTTGTCTGGACTCGTGGTGTGGGGACTGAGTGAGCACAGCTACCCCTACAGAGGGTACGTGTCCATGACACTACGATTCCCAAAGACTGTTGTTGGAGTGGATAAAGAGATACCCATCATAGCGCTAATCTGCCCAGAGGCAGAGGCAGATGAGAGACCAACACCTGTCATAGTGGGAACAAATGCCAACATCTTCCGTACATTAGCTCAGTGATGTCGGGAAGTTGGGGGAGAAAATTACTCGCAGACCCTATCCATCCACCCAGTCTGTCTGGAAGCCTATGTGAGAACGGAGGAGAAGAGGGAACTAGAGCCTGAAAGCTTTGACCCTTGTTTTGAAGGAAGTGAGCTGAAAGGAGAAGAGAGGAGGCTGGTCATCGATGGCATGATGATGCAGGGGGCAGCTTTCTCTTTAGGCGAATGGGACATGGGCCTCTCCCAAGGAGTAGAGCATCGCATACGGTTGAAGGATCAAAAGCCTTTCTGAGAGAGATCCCGAAGATTGGCCCCGGCGGTTATCGAAGATGTCAGGCAGCATCTACGCGGTATGTTAGACACAGGAGTCATCATAGAGTCTAGTAGCCCCTATGCTTCCCCCATTGTGATAGCTCTAAAAAAAAATGGAGCTATTCGGATGTGTGTGGATTATCGTACCTTGAACAAACGTACGGTTCTTGACCAGTACACTGTGCCCCGAATCGATGAAGCTTTGGATTGCCTGCAAGGGAGCCAATGGTTTTCTGTGTTAGATCTCCGGAATGGCTACTATCAGATACCCATGTCAAAAGAAGATCAAGAGAAGACCGCTTTTATCTGCCCCATTGGGTTCTTCAAGTTTCAGAGACTGCCTCAAGACTGACAGGTGCTCCGGCCACTTTTCAGAGATGTATGGACAAAGTAGTGGGGGACATGCACTTACGTGAGGTCCTGGTTTATCTAGATGATCTTATTGGTTTTGGGAAGACTCTAGAAGAACACAACCAGCGGTTGTTCAAGGTGCTGGATCGGTTGAAGGAGGCTGGGTTGAAGTTGTCCCTTGACAAGTGCCGGATTTGCCAGACGACTGTGAAATATGTGGGGCACATAGTCAGCAGAGAAGGAATTTCCACTGACCCAGCCAAAGTGGTGGCTGTTGTAAACTGGCCTAAGCCCACCAAACTGAGGGAGCTTAGGTCCTTTTTATGATTTTGTGGATATTACCGAAGATTTGTACCCCAGTACTCTCGGATTGTGAAGCTGTTAACTGCCCTTACCCAGGGGTATCCCCCTTCCGGGAGGACAGCCCACTCCTCAAGGTCAGGAAAGAGGGTCTACTTCCGAGTTAATGAACTTTTTGGAAAAAGATGGACACCTGTATGCGATGAGGCATTTGAGAAACTGAAGTCATGTATGACCCAAACTCCAGTGTTGGCCTATGCAGACCTCAGTAAACCGTATGTGTTACAAGTATATGCTTCTCTCGATGGACTAGGAGGGATTCTCTACCAGGACCATGATGACTGTCTGCATCCCGTTTACTACATTAGTCGAGGATTGACTCCCAGTGAACGCAACTACCCAGCTCACAAACTGGAGTTTCTGGCTCTGAAATGGGCTGTAGTGGACACGCTGCATGACTACCTCTATGGGGTACACTTCATGGTTCATACCGACAACAATCCATTAACCTACGTGAGAACCACAGCAAAACTGGATGCCACGGGGTACCGGTGGCTTGCCGCACTCTCTTTGTACAATTTCAGCTTAAAATATCGACCAGGGATCAGTAATATTGATGCAGACACACTCTCTTGCCTGCCTAGGGAACCCTTAAATGAGGAAGAAGAAGGAGGATGGATAGAGGTCCATGCCCCTGAGGTGAAGACTGTGCCATAGACATCAAACTAATGCCCTCCCTATGCAGTGCTGTGCTAAATTCTTAGGAGCATCCAGTGAAGCGCTCCCATTGTTGTACTGCCGAGTGACAAATGTAACCCCACACTCTCTCCCTCAACTCACTTGTAATCAAGTCAGAAAGGCGCAGCAGGAGGATCGATGGGGGTAGTCCGATGGTGGGTTAAGAGGGGCTGGATGCCCGAAAAGAATGCATTAAGAATAGAGGAGTCTGTCCTGCTGACTCGGCAGCTAGAGTCGCTAGTAGTAAGAAATGGACTACTATACGGGATGCAAAGCGCCAGAAGGGAGGAAGCCGTAGACAGCTGGTGTTACCCACCCGATTTCAGAGGATGGTCATGAAGTCCCTGCATGATGATCATGGACATCTTGGCATCGAGAAGACCACGGGTCTTGCGGCCGACCGATTTTACTGGCCTCGGATGGAAGCGGATATTGAAGAATACTGCAAATCATGCTCCCTGTGTGTTGAGAAAAACCTTGCCTTTGAGAACAGCCCCCCTTGTGAACATTACCAGTGATGGCCCACTTGAGCTAGTGTGCATTGATTTCCTCTCCATCGAGACTGATGAAAGCAATGTCAGTAATGTGTTAGTGGTCACTGACCATTTCACCCGATATGCCCAAGCCTACCCCACTAAAGATCAAAGGGCAATTACTGTGGCAAAAACACTATGGGAGAAGTTCTTCATACATTACAGGCTGCCAGCCTGCATCCATACCGATCAAGGAAGAGATTTCGAAAGTAGACTAATCAAGGAGCTATGCACCATCTGTGGGATCAAGAAATCCAGAACCACACCATATCACCCCCAAGGGGATCCTCAACCTGAGAGGTTCAACCGTACCCTTCTGAACATGTTAGGCACTTTGGATCCCAGGAAGAAGAGACACTGGAGCATGCATGTGAGTCAGTTGGTTCATGCCTACAATTTCCTCATGTTTGGAAGAAAAGCCCGGCTACCAGTGGATATTAGTTTTGGGACATCCTTTGACAGTTCTAACGGGAAGACCTAGTTAAAATATGTGTCCCAGCTACAAGAAGATTTGAAAAAAAGCTTACAGATTGGCAGAGCAGGCCTCTGGTTGGTCAGGGAGGTGCAATAAGACTCACTATGACTGTAGAGTTCGAGAACAAGTTTTACTGCCTGGATAGAGAGTCCTTATCCAACTTCTGGGTCTTCCTGGGAAGCACAAGCTTGCTGATCGGTGATGTCCTGACCCTTATGTGGTGATGGAGAAGCTGCCCCGGCCTACAGAGTGAAGCCCAAGAAAGGGGGCGGAGCTGTCAAAACCTATCATCGACACCATCTGTTGCCTGTGGGAAAAACATCCATTTACCACCATTGCCAACCCAAGGAGATCATACCACCCTTCCGTGCAATAGGAGAAGTCGTAGGTGTGAACAACCACCCCGCCTGGGGTTGCCTCAGGAGGAAGTGACAGCGAGTCTGGGGATGAATGGGGACCCGACGGTCAATGGAGCTACAGATGGACCGAGGACCCATGCCCCATAGGAGCGGACCCTGTAAACCAGACTCCTGAAGTGGAAACACGAAAAAGGACATTTGTCAGGAGGCGAGTGCTCTCTGCCCACAATTGGGGGAGAGTTCAGAAGAGGGACATTTATTGAATGAAGAGATCCATCTGGAGGAGCCCGTTCTTGAGAGACAAGAGTCGGGGGCTGAGGAGGGTGCCCCCTCGGTACACACTCGTCCCAAATGGGACACTAGGCCACCCATGATGCTGACCTATGATATAATGGGACACACCACTGAGGTCCCCAGGCTGATACATCCTAATTCAAATTCTGTTTGGCCTTATTTCCCAGTATCTCCCATGTGTCAGGATGCCTTAACCCCCATTCATGTTTCAGGTGGTGAGTCCTCATGTCGTGATGGGACACTTTCAATGACTCACCAGGGGGAGAATGTAACACCTGCACAGGGAACTGTCAGAGCAGCTACCGGTACTAAGAAGTGCTTTGCAGCTGCTGTTAAACAGGGACCTACAGACATTAACCGTTTTTCCCCTGAGCTATAGTGGACTACAATTCCCAGGGACCCTTGTTTCAGTCAGATGACACAGCCTGGAAGGATAGAAGGAGAGAGAGTGGATTGGATGAGGTGGGACTTGGGGGAGGGAGCTGGGCAGGAAGTGAAAGTAAAAGTTCAGAGGAGAAGGAGCGTGGCAGCTTGCTGTGAGAGACGGAGTGGTGTGGATCTGCATTCCTCTAAGTTGCAGAGTGTGGCGCCCCCCTCTGAGATACCCACGCTGCTGGAGCGAGCGCGGTCCTGTCACCCTCTGAAGCAAGTTACATCAAGGACTCAGAGAGTTCTGCCGGCACTCCCACCGTATAAAGGCCTGAATCCTGCCGCCCCCAGCTGGTGTCCAGAGAACCATCCGACCGTTTGAGACACACAGTGAGTGCCCTTCTGAGACTTGTGGTTCTACCAGCGCTATTTACAGTGAGTACACTACAACCCAGACTATTGACATTAATATTCATCTAAGTGCACCAACGGTTCTAATTTGCGCGCCAACTTCCGCGGCAACTGGGCCCCAACGTTTGGACTGAGTTAATACAAAAGGGGAAAACCGGCTACGTTATATTTGCAGAGTCGGAGTAGAAGTAGATTGTGATGTGTATATTGATGCGCCCCCTGGGCCGTGGGGTGCTCGACAGCCGGGCCTCGGTGTATGCCGGTGGGGGATATCACGGTGGCTGGCCCGGTCCGTGATCCAGGGTGGTCAGTAAAAAGGGGAATATTTATAAGGGATTTAAAGTGTTCGTGACGCCACCTGTGGAATGCGGCTAAGGGGTGCCGCCGCTGCGGAGCAGTCCTCTGGAGCTGGTGTTATGGCAGCCGGGATGGTGTGGCTCTCCTCAGGTAGAGCTAGCTCCAGGGCAGCGTGGGGTGTAATGGATGGTGGTGCAGGGGAGAGACGGCAGGACGGTCCCGGAGGAAAGAAGGACACTCACACGGGGGTAAGCGTCAGTACCTTTACTGGTGATGGTGCAGGCACGGTCCAGGGTACTCCGGACGAAGGGCGCACTTTTGGACTCTCCCCAGTGAGCGGGTATAGGGCCTCCTGATCCGTGGCTTTACTCGCTAAGCTTCTGACCTGCCTGGAGCTAGGCCTAACTTGGTTACTGTCTCTCTTTGCACCTTCTGACCTGGTGGTAGGGCCTTCTCTTGGAGATCACTGTCCCTGGGCCTCCGTGACTCCTAGCCCTTGTACTGTAATCAGCGTTTGGTGAACCTGGGACCTGTAGTCCTCCAGGGGTTCCGGTGATCCCTACTGGGTGTAAAGGGTCCCTGTATGCGCGGACCCGGTGTCCGGTATATATATCGGGGTGAGCCTGTTATGTTCCTCTGCCTCCTCGCTACTTCTTCCTTCTCCTCTTGCCTTCGGCCACACTCAGGGCCCTCACACGTGCTGTAGGCCTTGGCTCGCCTAAGCACGGCAGCCAGCGTGCTGCCTCTTGACTGCTCTCTGAGCGTCAGCACGTTCTCAGACTCTCTCTGTCTGACTGGACACTGCACTAACTACTGAACTAACTGAGCTGCCTGGCTCCACCCTCCCTATATATATTCCTAACGAGCTCCCTCTGCTGGTCTGAGATGGTAGGGTGGAGGTGTGTGAATGTGTGAGGGCCTCTTGTAGAGAAGTCCATCCATGTACCCTTCTGGGTTCTGTGGCACCAATGCGCAGCAGGGCGCCACATATATGACTTTTATAGAGCACCGTTACTTGTATTGTATGTTAGTCCTTTAAACCCACCTTAATTCTGCTGCATAGTGTAACGGGTCTGGGAGGTGGAACCTCTGAGCTACTATACAAAGGGGCAGTCCTTGTAAGGAAGCGGGTGGCTCCCAGGGAAAGTGGGCAGGCAGTCACGTCAAGTGACAGGGACAGTCTCTGGGTAGAAGGGCAGGAGATCACGGCGAGTGACGGGGACAGTCTCTTGACAGGCGGGTGGTCACGGCAAGTGACAGCAGGATAAGAGTCTCTAGACAGGCGGGTGGTCACGGCAAGTGACAGCAGGGTAAGAGTCTCTCGACAGGCAGGTGGTCACGGCAAGTGACAGCAGGATAAGAGTCTCTGGACAGGCAGGTGGTCACGGCAAGTGACAGCAGGGTAAGAGTCTCTGGACAGGCTGGTGGTCACAGCAAGTGACGGCTAAGCCTCCAGGTAGGCTAGCAGGCGGGTAGCAGGTGAGCGCTCCCAGGTGAGCGGGTAAGAGTCTCTGGACAGGCTGGCAGGCAGGTATCAGGCAGGTATCAGGCAGGTATCTGGCAGGTGCTTCCTGGTCCGCGGGCGGACTGATCCATAGACAGACTGTCAGGAGCTGGTAGGCAGACTGTCGGACCGCAGGATTGCAAGCAGGTAGACAGGTATCAGGCAGGTATCTGGCAGGTGCTTCCTGGTCCGCAGGCGGACTGATCCATAGACAGACTGGCAGATGCTGGTAGGCAGACTGTCGGACCGCAGGATTGCAAGCAGGTAGACAGCACTGGAAAACAAGCTGGCAACGGGACCTGAGGGCTGAAGCAGAGTTGAAAGGCTTTGCAACAACATTGCTCGGGCACCTCCATTTTGGAGGAGGTGCCTTATATATGGTGCGATCCTCCGGCCATTGGCCGGGGACTCCTTAGTACGGCGCGCGCGGCCCCTTTAAGAGAGAGGAAGCGCGCGCGCGCCCTAAGCACAGTGGCCGGGAAGCAGCGCGCGCTGCCAGCAGAGCGGAAGGAGGACGCCGGGCACGGAGCGGAGAGGTGAGGGGAGTGGCATCCCTGCCTAGCAGGAGGAAGGGACGCCGACGCTACAGTACCCCCCCCTTTAGGCCCCCCCTTTTTTAGGCCAGAGAGAAATTTATCAAGGATGAGAGGGGCATGGATGTTCTCCCGGGGCTTCCACGTTCTCTCCTCATAACCAAACCCCTTCCAATCCATTAGAAAAAAGGTCTTTCCTCTTACCCTTTTGGTGGCCAGAATGTTCTCTACCTCAAACTCGTTTTCAGCGGAAACCGGAGCAGGAGGCGTACCTGTAGACTTGGAAAAAGAGTTAAGTACAACGGGTTTGAGTAGAGATACATGGAAGGAGTTAGGGATCCGCAAGTTTGCCGGGAGTTTCAATTTATAGGCCACCGGGTTGATTTGTTTGATAACTTCCAGTGGGCCGATGAACCGAGGCCCTAACTTGTAGGAAGGAATCTTGAGCCGGACATATTTGGACGAGAGCCAGACTTTATCTCCAGGACGGAATTGTGGCGGATCCAGACGTCTTTTGTCAGCCTGTTTTTTCATCCTCTCGGATGACTGAAGAAGTGCGGATCTGGTACTTTCCCAAATGGAGGAAAATTCGCTAACAAGAGATTCCGCAGCCGGATTGTCCTCCGAGGTGGAGACGGGAAACGGGATCCGAGGATACTGACCGTAGATTATAAAAAACGGGGATTTGGAGGAAGATTCGGTCTCGTGATTATTGTAGGAAAATTCGGCCCACGGTAAAAGATCCACCCAGTCGGAATGGTGAGCATTAACAAAGTGCCGGAGGTAACTGGTTAAAATTTGGTTGATCCGCTCTACTTGACCATTGGACTGTGGGTGATAAGCAGAAGAAAAGTACAAGGTGACCCCCAGCAATTTACACATGGCTCGCCAGAAGCGAGAGGTGAACTGAACTCCTCGATCGGATACGATGTGGAGAGGAAGACCATGAAGACGGAAAATATGATGGATGAAGTCTTTAGCCAACTCAGATGCAGACGGGAGGCCCAGCAGGGGAATGAAGTGAGACATCTTAGAAAAGCGGTCAGCGACCACCCAAATGACCGTACAACCGGCAGAGACAGGGAGGTCTGTTATAAAGTCCATGGCTATATGCTGCCACGGGGCAGCAGGTACAGGAAGAGGCAGGAGGCGGCCGGCTGGCAGGTGTCTAGGATCCTTGTTGCGGGCGCAGGACGCACAGGCTGAAACAAAGTCTATTACGTCCTTGTGCAGGGTAGGCCACCAGTAATGCCGGGTAATAAGCTGGAGGGTCTTTTTCTGACCAGCATGGCCAGCTAGCTTAGACGAATGTCCCCAGTGTAGGACCTTCTCACGATCAGGTACTCTTACGAACGTCTTACCGGGTGGAAGATGATTTAGATTCACGGGGGCCACCTGCATTACTTTGGCGAGGTCGATGATGTGCTTAGGCTCCTCCTCTAGATCAGAGACCAAAAAGGATCGGGACAAGGCATCAGCTTTGATGTTTTTGTCTGCCGGGCGAAAATGAAGAATGAAATCAAAGCGGGCGAAGAACAAGGACCACCGGGCTTGGCGCGGGTTAAGTCTCTGGGCACTCTGGAGGTAAGCCAAGTTCTTGTGGTCCGTGTAAATTATTACCGGGTGAAGAGCCCCCTCGAGCAGGTAACGCCACTCCTCCAGTGCCAGCTTAATGGCTAATAATTCTCGGTCTCCTATAGAATAATTGCGCTCAGAAGAGGAGAAGAGTTTGGAGAAGAAGCCGCAGGTTACCATTCTTCCGTAAGACGACTTTTGGGTGAGTACCGCTCCGCTCCGGAGGAGGAAGTGTCTACTTCTAGGAAGAATTGTTTGTTGCCGTCCGGACAATGCAGCACAGGGGCGGAGGAGAAAGCTTGTTTCAAGGAAAGGAAGGCCTCCTCTGCTTCGGGCAGCCATTCTTTGGGATTAGCGCCCTTACGGGTGAGCGTAGAGATAGGGGCAGTCCGGGAAGAGAAGTGCGGAATGGAGAGGCGGTAGTAGTTGGCGAAGCCCAGGAACCGCTGAATAGCCTTCAACCCCTCCGGTCGGGGCCACTTCTGGATGGCAGACAGTTTCTCAGGATCCATTCGTAGGCCGGTCTGAGAGATTATGTAGCCCAGAAATGGAAGCGAGGTCTGCTCAAAGAGGCACTTCTCATATTTTGCGTAGAGGTGGTTCTGCCTGAGCCTGAGCAGGACCTGACGAACGTCCCTCCGGTGTGTGGGAAGATCTGGAGAGAAGACCAAGATGTCGTCCAGGTACACCACCACGCAGGAGTAGAGAAAGTCACGGAAGATGTCATTGACCAACTCTTGAAAGACGGCGGGAGCATTACAGAGACCGAAGGGCATTACGAGGTATTCATAGTGGCTGTCCCGGGTGTTGAATGCCGTCTTCCATTCATCCCCCTGACAGATACGGACCAGGTTATACGCCCCACGGAGATCCAGCTTGGTGAAGATTCTAGCACCCCTCAGACGGTCAAATAATTCAGGAATGAGCGGAAGGGGGTATTTATTTTTCACCGTGATCTGGTTAAGGCCTCTATAGTCTATACAGGGACGGAGTGAGCCATCCTTCTTTTTGACGAAGAAGAAGCCTGCTCCCGCCGGGGAGGTAGATTTCCGGATAAATCCCCGGGCCAGATTCTCCTCGATATATTCAGACATGGACCGGGTTTCAGCAGCGGACAAAGGGTAAATACGCCCACGGGGAGGAGTAGCGCCGGGTATCAGGTCGATTGGGTAATCGTATGGTCTATGAGGGGGTAATGTCTCTGCTTCTCTTTTGTTAAAGACGTCTGCATAAGACCAATAGGGAACCGGTAGGCCGGGTACATTGGCTGGGATAGGAGAAGGGCGGGCAGGACGAACGGGAACTAAACAAGTCTTATGGCAGTCCTGCCCCCAGCGAAGGACTTCACCGGTCTGCCAATCAAGCACGGGTGCATGTCTCTGGAGCCAAGGTAGGCCTAGCAAGAGGGCGTGAGAGAGTCCAGGCAGAAAATGGAAGAAGATGCTCTCAGAGTGCAGCATTCCCACCTGCAGAGTTATGGATTCGGTGATGAGTTGGACGGGATGCGGTAAGAGACCCCCATCCACGGAGGCGACAGATAAGGGTACAGCCAGAGGTTTGGTGGGAATGCGGTATTTCTCTACCAGGGACTGAGAAATGAGATTTCCGGCAGCTCCAGAATCAAGTTGAGCAAGTTCAAAGTAACGGTTCTCCCCGCAGATGATAGAGACCGACAGCATCAGAGAAGGAGAGGATTTATTTTTGTCTAGGACGACCTCTCTGAGCGATCCTAGACACAGGCGTTTCCCGACCTTTCCGGGCAGGAACGGATCCGGTGCTCCTTACTACCACAGTAGAAACAGCTCCCCTCGGCACGGCAAGACTCTTGACGGGTTTTGACCATCTTGGTTTGGTCAACCTGCATGGGCTCTGGCGAGTGCGCCCGGGGAGTTACAGAGGAAGAGACGGGATTCAGAAAAGTAGGAGCAAGGCGTGGAAACCTCCTCTCACGGGTGACCTCTTTGGTGCGCTCCTGGAACCGGATGTCAATCCGGGTGGCAAGTGTCACTAAGTCATCGAGAGTGGTAGGAATGTCCCGACGGGCAAGTTCATCTTTAATCTGGCCGGACAGGCCCTCCCAGAAGACGGAAACCAGTGCCTCATTATCCCAGGCAAGCTCGAAACCGTATGGCATATTGGCCCACGGTGAGACTCCCTTGACGGAGGCGTAGCAGAGATGAGGCGGATGAGGTCTTTCGTCCTGGTTCGTCGAAGACTTTCCGGAAGGCCGTGAGAAAGGCTGGCAGGTTGGATACCAGGGGGTCTCCTCTCTCCCATAGAGGATTTAGCCAAACCAGTGCCTCCCCAATGAGATGGGACATGATGAAGGCCACCTTGGCTCGGTCAGTGGTGAACTGGTATGCCAAAAGTTCAAAGTGCAGGGTGCACTGGTTAATGAAGCCTCGTGCCAGGCCGGGATCTCCACCAAAACGAGGCGGGGCGGAAAGGCGTGGACCGGGAAGGGATGCCATGGTGTTGATGGGCAGCGGCGCTGCCGGAGTAGTAGTTGTGCGGGTGGAAGCAGCTCCCGATGAGGCGGTCAGTGTGTCCAGGCGGGAGTTAACACTACGCAGGTGGCCCAAGATGGAGTCCTGTTGGGACCACTGACAGGATAGTTCATGACATAGGTCCGAGAGCGAGGGAGCTTGGGTGCCACCGGGTTCCATGGCCCGAGCAAACTGCCGGACCGCAGGATTGCAAGCAGGTAGACAGGTATCAGGCAGGTATCAGGCAGGTATCTGGCAGGTGCTTCCTGGTCCGCAGGCGGACTGATCCATAGACAGACTGGCAGGAGCTGGTAGGCAGACTGCCGGACCGCAGGATTGCAAGCAGGTAGACAGGTATCAGGCAGGTATCAGGCAGGTATCTGGCAGGTGCTTCCTGGTCCGCAGGCGGACTGATCCATAGACAGACTGGCAGATGCTGGTAGGCAGACTGTCGGACCGCAGGATTGCAAGCAGGTAGACAGCACTGGAAAACAAGCTGGCAACGGGACCTGAGGGCTGAAGCAGAGTTGAAAGGCTTTGCAACAACATTGCTCGGGCACCTCCATTTTGGAGGAGGTGCCTTATATATGGTGAGATCCTCCGGCCATTGGCCGGGGACTCCTTAGGACGGCGCGCGCGCGGCCCCTTTAAGAGAGAGGGAGCGCGCCCTAAGCACAGTGACCGGGAAGCAGCGCGCGCTGCCAGCAGAGCGGGAGGAGGACACCGGGCACGGAGAGGAGAGGTGAGGGGAACGGCGTCCCTGCCTAGCAGGAGGCAGGGACGCCGACGCTACACATAGCAATAAACCTGTTAAACGGTTTTACTCCTGTTCCCTGTGTGTGTACTGAGCTGTGGCAGGGGCTTCCCGAATCAGCCCCTGGCAGAAGATAACCGTCCTTCTGCAGTCCCCGAGAGAGAGCTCCAATCAAGATTCGGGTGGAGGCACTGCACCCTAGAGAGGTGAGACCCCCCATAACACCAAGTGTACCGTGGTAGCCCTAAAGGAATGTTACACAAACCAAAGTTTTCATTGGATTTAATACAATTTTGGGTATTTTACTTCCTCATCACTGCAGAATTTTTTCTTATTTCTGCAAGAGTTGTAGCAGTTTCAAAGGTGAGAAAAGGTCGGATTCTGGAAATGTTTTTAAGATACAGGTGACAATAGCGAGTGAGTGATCGGATATAGGGAATAAAGGAAAGTTTAGTGTCGAAGATGACCCCAAGGCAGTGGGCATGCTGCTTGGGAGATATGGTGGAACCCTCCAAGGTAATTTCAATGTCGGGTAGAGTTAGGTTAGAAGAGGAGAAACACAAGAAGTTCAGTTTTGGAAAGATTCAGTTTAAGATAGAGAGAGGACATGATGTTAGAGACAGCAGACAAACAATCCTTGGTATTTTGTATTAGGGTAGGGGTGATGTCAGGGGGAGAAGTGTATTGGGTGTCATCAGCATAGAGATGATACTGGAACACAAATCTACTGATTGTTTGTCCTATAGGGGCTGTGTATAGAGAGAAGAGGAGGGGGCCTAGGACTGAGCCCTGAGGAACCCCAATAGTAAGGGGACGAGGAGAGGAAGAAGAGCTGGCAAAAGATACAGTGTCGGAGAGGTCAGAGAGGTATGAGGAGAACTAGGAGAGAACGGTGTCCTTGGGGCAGATAGAGTGGAGCATAGTGAGCAGGAGCTGGTGATCAACAGAGTCAAATGCAGCAGAGAAATCCAGAAAAATCAGCGGGAGCAGACCTTTGGATTTAGCTGCTAATAGAATATTAGAGACTTTAGTGAGGGCAGTTTCAGTAGACTGTAAAGAGCAGAAACCAGATTGTAAAGTGTCGAGAAGAGTTATTTGAGAGATAGCGAATTAGACGGGAGTGGACCAAGTATTCCAGGAGTTTAGTGATGAAAGGAAGATTAGAGACAGATTTAGTTAGCAGTGCAGTTCTGGTCTAGGGATGTTTTTTAAGTAAAGTGGTTATGATGGCGTGCTTAAATGAGGAGGGAAAGATACCTGAAGAAAGAGAGAGGTTAAATATTTTCGTTAGGCAAGTGGTGACCACCGATGAGAGAGACTGCAGGAGATGTGAGGTTGCAGGTTGCAGGCCGAAAAGAAGCGAGGAGCTGGGCAACTTCTTCTTCTGTGACAGGCTCAAAGATGATGCAGCAGGGAAGGGGATCCAGGCACATGAGAAGATTGGACTGAAATGTCCTGATGGATGTGGTTGATTTTTTCTAGGAAATAAGTGGCCAGATCCTCACCACTAAGGTTGGTGACAGGGGCCAGTGCTTTAGGGCTCAGGAGGGAGTGTAAGGTTTCAAAAAGTCGTTTTGGATTGTTAGCTAGTGAAGTGATGAGGGTAGTGAAGTAGGATTGTTTGGCCAGATGAAGGGCAGAGTTATAGGTTTTGAGCATGAACTTATACCTCGAGCAACGCAGAAGAAAACGTGTTTGCAGCGTGTGCCAGGGCTGCCATTATCTGTGTCAGGTCTTTCTGCATCATCTACTGTTCAGTGTATTATTGTAGTGTGACAATGCTAAGTCTGGACAGAAGAGGAAGGAGATGGGAGGTAAAGATGTGTGTAAATTGTCCATAAACTGCTAGGTATTAATGGTACGTGTATTCCTATAAGTGTGGTAAGTGCGGGTGTCTCAGGTGGGAGACAGTTCTTGACAGAGAAGGAAAGAAGGTTGTGGTCTGATAGTGGGAAAGGGGAGTTAGTAAAGTCATGCAGCGAGCAGAGACGAGAGAAGACCAAGTCCAGAGTATTAACGTCTTCATGTGTAGCAGAGTTAGTAAACTGTGAGAGGCCGAATGAGAAGGTTAGAGAAAGTAGATGAGAGGCAGATTGGGAGAGGGGATCATCGATGGGGATATTAAAGTCTCCCATGATGAGGGTAGAGATGTCACAGGATAGAAAGTGAAGAAGCCAGGTGGCGAAGTGTTCCAAGAACTGGCGGGAGGAGCCTGGAGGGCGATACACAACCGCCACTCGCAGGGAGAAGGGTTTAAAGAGTCTGATGGTGTGAACTTCAAAGGAAGGAAACATAAGTGAGGGAACCGGGGGGATGAGCTAGAAAGCACATTGTGAGGAAAGGAGCAGACCAACACCTCCATCTTGTCTGTTCTCAGGTCTGGCGGTATGTGAAAATTTCAGCCCACCAAACAAGAGAGCAGCAGTGGCGGTGGTGTCTGAATGCTGGATCCAGGTTTCTGTAAGAGCCAGAAGGTTAAGGGAATTAGAAAGGAGAAAAATCGTGAATGTAAGCTAGTTTGTTACACACTGACAGTGTGTTGCAGGGGGCACAATGAAAAGCGATAGGAAAAGGCATGCACTGAATGTTAATATGATTGGCAGGGTTTCTACTGTATATGCAGCTGGAAGAGAGTTATGTATACTGGTGGAGGGAGGCCCAGGGTTGGGGGAGATGTCGCCAGCGACTAGGAGAAGGAGAAAAAAAGAGAAAGCGCAGGTGGTGCAATGATTTGTATGAACGGTTTGAGTGCTGCATGGTGGTAGTGGATGGTTTGGAGTGGGTGAGAAATGTCAGTAGACCCTCAGAGTTATATATGGGAGAGGGGAGAAAGGAGGGGTTGATGTGGAGAGAATGCACAAAATGTGTAAGAGGGCAGGAGAGTTGTGAGAAAACAGAAGTTAAAATAATTAAGAAGCAGAGTGATGTGACCAATGCAGTACAACTGACCAAGAAGCATGTTAGTTTGAATGTCTTATGCACCTTACCTGTCTCCTGCCCTGTCTAACTGCCATGTACAGGGTCGGACTGGGGTGCCTAAGGCCCACCATGGGAACTGACTCTAGGGGCCCACACTACAGCTCACCATAAATGGTTTTATTACTTGTTATGTTTTTCTATAATGTACTATAATTACATGATTGGCCTCGCTGTGGAGCACCAAGCGACAGGACTTTGTTCGAACAGTCATTCCGTACTGCCAGAGTGCCTTTAATGGTAACTTGTCACCTTGAAAAACGCTATTTATCTGCAGATATAGGGGTAATCTGCAGGTAAATAGGGTTTAAAGCCTGGTTAGACGGCTTAATGGAAAAGCGTTGGCTACACGGAGAAAATTACGTTTTATTCTACCTGTCGCCACTCGCTTCCTGTTATAGGGTCGGTGCAAGGAGGGAGACATTACAGTCACAACTACAAAGTGAGCGTGCTGCACTAACGTCCGGCACCTTGATTGTGACATTTTCCATGGAGGCCAACCTCAGGCTGAGCTTCATTGAATGACTAACATGGCAGCAGCACCTGGCAACTAGTGCTGAGCGAGAGTGGTCTGATAAGGTGTTATCCCAGCATGCTCGGGTGTTATCCGAGTATCTTGTAGTGCTCTGCTAGTATGCTCAAGTCCCCGGGGTAGCATGTTTTGCGGCGGTAGACAGACGCAACACATGCAGGAATTGCCTGTTTGTTAGGTAATCCCTGCATGTGTTGCTTCTGTCTACCGCCGCAAAACATGTTACCGCAGGGACTCGAGCATATTAGCAGAGCACTACAAGATATTCGGATAACATCCGAGCATGCTGAGATAACACATTATCAGACCACGCTCACTCAGCACTACTGGCAACCCATCAGCAACCTGCAACTGCGTCACAGGGGGCTGAAGGGAGCAGGTGACTGCATGCACAGGCCATCGTGCTATCTAAATGCCGCTGTCAGTGATTGACAAGGGGACTTAAATACTCAAAACAGCAGCAATCAAGGTGAGCTCTGAACACTGCTGTTACAGGCAGACGCCGGCTATGTAACAAAGCTGACATCTGCCCTGTATGGAGCAGGCTCAGCTCCTGAACCTGCTCCATACAAGCACATCCCAATGGTGGCAATTATGACAAGGTTAGCAAATTTCACTTGTCTGTTCCTAAATGTGGAAAGACAAATGGAATTCCCTAACACATGTGAAAGAGTCCTAATAGATTTAGTAAAGGTGCCCCAAGCATATGAATGTTATTACACACCACAATGGACTCTTACATACACGCATCTTACAAAAATACATATTATTCCAGATACGTAGACATGCACAAACACGCAGACGCGCACAGACACATCAGTACATGAATACATCATCTGAACCACCATCATTTGTAATGTCAGGTCAGCCCCATATATCTTTGTATCGCATAAACCTACAACTCCCAGTATGTAATTAACAATAGAGATTCTGGGAGTTGTTATCAGTGATCATCAGACTGCGGACCATACAGGAACCTCAGTACTGATGAGATGCAGGCAGTATCACAAATGAACATTTACATCCAGGTATCTTATCTGAGACGGCTTCTCTGATTAGAGTCGTTTTCTTTCTTCTCTTCATGTTGTCCAGACTCCATGATGAGTTTTCTCATCCACAGCTTGTCTCTGCAGACTTCCATCTTCTCCGGTCTTCTGCAGCACATCCCGACACGATCCCTTAAAGATAGCAGTGCCATTATAATGCTCCTGAATAAAAATATCTACACTGAGCCCCTGAATAAACCTAACTCTTACAATGCTCCCTGCACAAAATATGACATACACTCTACCCCTCTTATGGTACCTGCTCTCCATACTGTTCCCTCCTTGCTGTACCCTCACACTGTTTCCCCCATACTGCCGCATCTCTATACCTTCCCCCACACTACCTAGTCTCTGTGCTGTGTCACCTCACACTTTTCTCCCTCCATACTGTCTCCTCACACTATTCCCCCACTCTCCATACTGTTTCATCATACATCCCCCTTCCCCATTCTGTTCCCGCACCCATTCCCACCCCTCCCCTAGTTCACCATACTGTTTCTTCACACATCTCCCCATTCTGTCTCTTAAAATTTCTCTCCCATCTCTCCACAAATACACTGCTCAAAAAAATAAAGGGAACACTCAAATAACACATCCTAGATCTGAATGAATGAAATATTCTCATTGAATACTTTGTTCTGTACAAAGTTGAATGTGCTGACAACAAAATCACACAAAAATCATCAATGGAAATCAAATTTATTAACAAATGGAGGCATGGATTTGGAGTAGCCCCCAAAATTAAAGTGGAAAAACACACTACAGGCTGATCCAACTTTGATGTAATGTCCTTAAAACAAGTCAAAATGAGGCTCAGTATTGTGTGTGGCCTCCACGTGCCTGTATGAGCTCCCTACCATGCCTGGGCATGCTCCTGATGAGGTTACGGATGGTCTCCTGTGGGATCTCCTCCCAGACCTGGACTAAAGCATCCGCCAACTCCTGGACAGTCTATGGTGCAACGTGACGTTGGTGGATGGAGTGAGACATGATGTCCCAGATGTGCTCAATCGGATACAGGTCTGAGGAATGGGCGGGCCAGTCCACTGCTGACACACTCCAGCCACATGAGGTCTGGCACCATCCCTGTGCTATGCAGGCTGTCAGCGCTGCACAGTGAGAAGATAGTTTGGTCATGTACTGCGCATGACCAAAAAATCTTCCTGCTGTCTGGTGACCCGGATGTTGACTTCGATCGCAGCATTACGGGGGTTAATGTGCCGGGAGCGGTGCGGGACCGCTCCCTGCACATAGTACTGTGTGACAATCAGCTGACACCCGATCGCCATGACATGCTAATACAGGTCAGGCTCTTAAGTCCCAGGGCACAGACGCGTATTAGTACGTCATGGGCTTTAAAGGGGTTAACCAGTCTCAACTTCAGAAATTACATTGATAATGCAGAACTATAATTAATGTAACTTCTGATGTAGACACTGGAGACCCCTGGGGCAGAGGTGGTCCTGGGTAATTGCCCAGTTTTCAGCGCCCCAATACCGGCTATGAATATGGGTATAGCCATGGCAAATCTAGTTGTTTCTCCAGCATGTGCATGATTTTTATAAACCCCATTTAGATGTATAGGAAATACTGCAATATAAATCTGCTAACTGTGAGTATAGAAGTTATGTGCGTAGGGAAGGTGTTATCATAAAGTACTGCATGAAGCACCTTCCATATATTTCTTACTATTTACAATTTCTCGGTGATAGTTTCAATTTACAAATTATTCCTTACAGTAAATGGTTCCCTATAAGTTGGCAGCAGTACCCCGTGCCTAAGCCCCCTTTTATACCTGCTACTGCAGTGTGTTGGCCCTTAGATAATTTCCTCCTGGAAATATTTTACAGCTAAACATTACAACGTTATAATATCTGTACGAAAGAGAAAGCAGAAATACCAAAGAGCAGATTTTTTTTCTATAAAGGTCCAGTAAGAACAAATAATAGTATACATGAACTATAACAAGTAACCTTCAGACTAATTAGCGTGTCTCCGTTTCTGTCATATCCTGAGGTTTTTTCATATGTCAGTTTTATTTATTTAGAGGACATTTACTCCAACACTAGTAGCCATTTCTATTCACGGGAACATATCCTGCTGAGAGCACAGCTGTTAAATGATAATGAAGAGCTCCAGATTCCGGATCTCAAGGGGTGTCTAATTAGGAGGAGCACCTAGACTTGCTGCCATGAAAAAGATATGCAATATTCTCAAGTCTGGCTTTGAGAACAGGCAGCAATGAAATGTGCAGAGAGCTGAAGCTCTTTAATTATTCTTTTATCATTCACAAATATAAAGTCGGTTCAGCGTTTTAGTAAAATGTGTCACTGCAATATCTGTATGTACAATTTATATCAGTGGAGAAAAATAAGCTGAAGACCAAAATTAGTCAGAATTTTACTTTTAGTTCATGCAAGCGCATTTTCGGTCCATGGGCTATTCGTGCGAGCAATAGACGGCACATGGACCAATGTTGGCCTATGTTCTAGTGCAGCTTGTGCTAGTCTGGTCCAATTTATAGACCAGACTAAAGCATTAGCAGGAGGACTACACAATGAAACTGTCTCTTTAAGTGCGGCTATTAGCACCAAAACAAAAAATTTATAGGGAGGCTGACTCAACAGGCAGAACCATGTAACAAGCAAATACTGTATATAAAAAAATAGTCCAAATAGACAGCACGTAAAGAAACCATGTAACTCACCAAGTATAAGACCAGCAATCAGGGCCGCCATCAGGGCATTACTGTCCTTACTGTTGTGTGGGGACCGGTGAGCAGAAGAAAAGAGGGGGGGGCCCGGACCCAGTCCAGGTCCCCCTCTTGTGCTTCTGCTCACCGGACCCCAGGGTATAATAATGTAGTGTGCGCCGTGCACCGCCATGGGCAATGCACATCTCGGCGCAGTGAGCCTTCCTGGGAGCTCCATGGAACAGCCGTGCAGCTGGGGGACGGCAATACATGATGATGTATTGAGACTGGGGGGTGCGGGACAGTAAATGATGATGAATTGAGGGTGGGAGGCAACACATGATGATGAATAGGGGGTGAGGGAGAGTAAATAATGAATTGAGTGTGGGGGAGAGCAAATGATGATGAATTGGGGGTGGGGGTGGGAGAGAGAGAGGACATGACATAATGAATTTGGGCGGAGTGGGGCATGTAAATATAATGAATCAGGGGAGCGGGAGGTTCAAGGGGATGGCGTTGAGGATGCAGGAGAGTGACTGGCAATGAATTGGGGGAAAGAGTATAGGTTCTAATTAAATTATATATTTATTGGGTGGGAAAAAGTGGCTATTTAAAGTTAGCAGGGGGCACAGTGGTGGATTACAATTTATATTTGGAATGGTGGGTTGTATAATAAGTAATTATATATTAATGGTGGGTGCACATCTGTATTCAGCTGCGCAGTGTAGAAGTTTGGGAAAAAGTGGGGAATGTGCTCTGGAAGCGGCGCTGTAGATAAGTGTGTTATTTTATGCAGAGACGAGTCCTGGCTGAAAGAAGTGATAGCGGTCTGCGCTGGATGAAGAACAAAAGAGGAGATGAAGGACTTCAACTAGAGATGTCACCAGTGAGTCACTGTATTACCTGTACACTTACACTATACACTATATACTACATACAGAGCTCATGTGTATAATGTCACTAGTGATCACTGTATTATCTGTACAATGACACTATATACAGAGCTCATGTGTATAATGTCACTAGTAGTGTTGAGCGATACCTTCCGATATCGAGAAATATCGGATTGGATTGTATTGGACCGATATCCAAAAAATATCGGATATCGCCGATTCCGATACCGGAAACCAATGCAAGTCAATGGGACACAAATATCGGAATGAAAATAAACCCTTTCTTTCCTTGTAGGTTAATTCTACATGAAGGAAAACAACTAAGAATAATGTAGAATGTATTGGGGGAGGTGGGGGAGACAATAAAGGCATAGAGGTTTAGCCCAAAAAAATGGAATAGCAGGAATTATTTTTTTTTAAGACGTTCTGAGTTACGTAAATATTGACTATGTTAAGTTTTTTTATATTTTGGCAGATATTTATGTTTCACTACTTCCATGCTCTTCACCTTCTTTTTTACTTCTCCCACACTTTCTCCATCATCATCCTCAGCATCAGCTTCTTCTTCACCTTCTTCATCTTCTTCTTCTTCACCTTCTTCATATTATTCTTTTTTTTTACTATTATTCTTCTTCATATTCTACTTCTTCATCTTCTTCATATTCTTCTTCTTCATCATATTCTTATTTGTGACAGGCATTCCTGTAGTTGTTATCTATAAAAGTTTGAACATTACACCTTTCGTTCTGCCCATCACAAAAGATTTACAACAGGATTTGTCCGCGTTCAGTTTGGCCTGCAGCAGCAGGTCTTTTCCAGGGGCACCACGAGGTGCTTAATGTTCTTCCGCTTTTTGTTCTGCAGCTTCTTGGTTCTTCCGCTTTTTGTTCTGCTGCTTCTTGGTTTTCTGTCTCTTGTTCTTCTGTATCTTGGTGGTTGTCTTCTTGTTCTTTGTCCTCTTGGTCATCTTCTTCAGGGTCATCTTCTTGGTCTTCTTCGGGGTGGTCTTCAGGGTCGTCGTCTTCAGGGTCGTCGTCTTCGGGGTCCTCATCTTCTTCGGGGTGGTCTTCAGGGTCCTCGTCTTCAGGGTCATCATCTTCGTGGTCCTCGTCTTCTTTGGGGTGGTCTTCAGGGTCCTCGTCTTCAGGGTCGTCATCTTCGGGGTCCTCGTCTTCTTCGGGGTGGTCTTCAGGGTCCTCGTCTTCAGGGTCGTCGTCTTCGGGGTGGTCTTCAGGGTCCTTGTCTTCAGGGTCGTAGTCTTCGGGGTCCTCGTCTTCTTCGGGGTGGTCTTCAGGGTCCTCGTCTTCAGGGTCGTCATCTTCAGGGTCCTCGTCTTCTTCGGGATGGTCTTCAGGGTCCTCGTCTTCAGGGTCGTCATCTTTGGGGTCCTCGTCTTCTTCGGGGTGGTCTTCGGGGTGGTCTTCAGGGTCCTCGTCTTCAGGGTCGTCATTTTCGGGGTCCTCGTCTTTTTCGGGGTGGTCTTCAGGATCCTCGTCTTCAGGGTCCTCGTCTTCGGGGTCCTCATCTTCGGGGTCCTCTTCTTCTTCGGGGTGGTCTTCAGGGTCCTCATCAGGGAGATCCAGAGTGATTACCAAGAACCATTTCAAAAAGCGTGAACTTGGAAATGTAGCAGAAGGTACAAGAAGAATGAGGAACTGCCGAGAACCAGCTGACGGTACTGGAACCCGGATGGGTAGCAGAAGGTACAAGAGACAATGGAACTACCGAGGACCAGCTGACTGTACTGGAACCCGGTTACTAAGCAGGAGGTACCTGTGCCAGAAAGCACTACCAAGGACCAGCAGACGTTAGGGGAACATGGATACCGAGAAGGAGGCACCTAAGCAAAAGGCACTGCCGAGAACCAGCTGACGGTACTGGAACCCAGATGGGTAGCAGAAGGTACAAGAGCCAATGGAACTACCGAGGACCAGCTGATGGTACTGGAACCCGGTTACTAAGCAGGAGGTACCTGTGCCAGAAAGCACTACCAAGGACCAGCAGACGTTGGCGGAACTTGGATACCGAGAAGGAGGCACCTAAGCGAAAGGCACTGCCGAGAACCAGCTGACGGTACTGGAACTCGGATGGGTAACAGAAGGTACCCATGAAAAAAAAAGTTGCAAGGCCGCGAGCCGGCCGCAGTTACCTAAACACACAGTCCCACAGGGGGTGCTTGTCCTATTGGCACTATGGAACCAGCCTTCATTGCCAGATGCCGCAGCCCACATAGGAGTCACCTAAACTGCAGGCACCATAGAGTCGGCTAACCCGACTGCAACACGACAGGACAACGCATTGGAGGCAAAGTGTCGTTGATACTACCCGGAAACAGCTGGCGTGCTGGAACCAGGCTGGGCAGGAGGGAGTACCCGTGCCAAAGACACTGCTGGGAAACAGCTGGCGGTGCTGGAACCCAGGGTAAATACTAAAAACAGAGTGGAGCCAGAGGCCTAATTGGAGCAACTTTAAAATCAATAGTAGACTAGTAGTGTGAATGTGGACAGAGCAGGAGACATTGCGGTACACACAGCAGGGGAACAGCTGACGTTACTGAGCCCCAATAACACGGCAGCAAGTGTTGACTGTGCAGATGGCACTTCTGAGCACCAACTGGCGGAGTTGGAGCTCAGGGATAATACTGAAAACAGAGGAGAAAGAGGCGTAATTGGCGCAACTTTAAAATCTGTAGTAGTGTGAATGTGGACAGAGCAGGAGAAATTGCCGTACGCACAGCAGGGGAACAGCTGACGTTACTGAACCCCAATAACACGACAGCAAGTGTTGACTGTGCAGACGGCACTTCTGAGCGCCAACTGGCGGTGTTGGAGCTCAGGGATAATACTGAAAACAGAGGAGCCAGAGGCGTAATTGGAGCAACTTTAAAATCAGTAGTAGACTAGTAGTGTGAATGTGGACTGAGCAGGAGAAATTGCCGTGCACACAGCAGGGGAGCAGCTGACGTTACTGAACCCCAATAACATGGCAGCAAGTGTTGACTGTGCAGTCGGAACTTCTGAGAGCCAACTGGCGGTGTTGGAGCTCAGGGATAATACTGAAAACAGAGGAGAAAGAGGCGTAATTGGAGCAACTTTAAAATCTGTAGTTGTTATGTTCTGCTACCAGAGCTAAGGAAAGAGAGGAGATCTGTCCCTACGATAGAACTCAGCTGAATCCCTACGATGTAACAGGGAACCTGATCCTGCGATCAGACCTGCTAAAGTCCTAAGCTAGTCTGTACGGAGACCTATAGATGTGGGGAAGGAATCCCTACAAGTACTAAGGACTTGGATGAATATGGGACACCTCCTAACAGAAATAGTAGCAGACAGACGAACAAACAAAATATATAGAACATAGAGGTCCGTAGACCAAGCAAACAAACAGAGTTAGATACAGAGCACAGGCTAGCTAGAAAGAAGTTATACAATGTAGTCCAGCAAAGCCAGAAGGGCGGAGCAGGCTTAAATAGGCCAACAAGGTCATGTGACCAGCAAAGGAAAAAAAAACCTAAGAGCAAGGTTCTAACAGTACCCCACCTTCTAAGAGGATCCTCCGGATCCCCTAGGACCAGGCTTATCAGGAAATCTCCTGTGAAACGCTCTGATAAGTCTGGACGCGGAAACATCATCCGACCTCACCCAAGAGTTATCCTCGGGTCCGAAACATTTCCAGGCCACAAGATACTGCAAACTACCTCTATACAGTCTAGAGTTAAGGATGCGAGAAATTTCATATTCCCCGTCCTCCACCACCGCAGGAACAGAGGCAGAGGCGTCACAATCCGATACAACAGCTTTTTTCAACAGAGAGACATGAAATACCGGATTAATTCTCCAGGAGGTAGGAACCTCCAACCTAACAGCAGATTGGTTGACAACCTGAAGCACCTTAAAGGGCCCTACAAACTTGGGACCCAATTTCTTAGAAGGAATCCTCAACCGCAGATTCCTAGAGGACAACCAAACCATGTCACCAACAGCGAACAAAACCTCCTGTCGTTTCCTATCAAAGTAGTCCTTAGATTTTCTGTTGGCCTCCTGAAGATTACCACGCACATCCGTCCAAACTCTCTCCAAATCACCGGAAAAATTCTCCTCCTCAGGCACGGCAGATCCCAACTTGGAGAACGACCCAAACGACGGATGTCTCCCAGAACAACAAAAAAAAGGCGAACAACCAGCAGAAGAAGATGTATGATTGTTCAGAGCAAATTCAGCAAGTGGCAGAAACTCAGACCACCCTTCTTGATTGTCTGCCACAAAACAACGCAAGAACTGCTCAACATCCTGGATTTTCCTTTCTGTCTGGCCATTAGATTCAGGATGATATCCGGACGAGAACGATAAATGAACTCCCAACCTGTCACAAAAGGCACGCCAAAAACGAGCCACGAACTGAGGACCCCTATCAGAAACAATGTCAGTAGGAACGCCATGAAGTCTGACAATTTCCTTGACAAAGGCCTTAGCGAGAGTTTTAGCGCAGGGCAGTTTGACGAAGGGAACCAAGTGACACATCTTGCTAAAACGGTCCACGACCACCCAGATGACAGTAAAACCCTCAGAAGGGGGAAGGTCAGTTATAAAGTCCATAGCCAAATGTGTCCAAGGAGCACTGGGAACCTCCAAAGGACAAAGCAACCCCGCAGCAGGAGTATGTGAGGACTTAGATCTAGCACATATAGTACATTGACGCACCCACTTAATGACTTCCTTCTGCCATCCAGGCCACCAAAAACTGCGACCCACCAGTCTCTTGGTCTCAGAGATTCCGGGATGACCTGCCAACCGAGATTCGTGACACTCAACAAACAAATCTCTCCTAAAGGTCCCAGGCACAAACAACCTCCCATGAGGAGTGTTAGATGGGGCATTCTCCTGTGCTTTAAGAATCTCATCTTCCAAAACGGAGTCCAAAGCAGCTATCACAACACCTTCTTGTAAAATGTTCTCCTCTTTCTCAGCACCGACTATGGGAGAAAAACTGCGAGACAAGGCATCCGCCTTAACATTCTTAGTACCAGGGATGTAAGTAACGGAGAAATTAAACCGCGAGAAAAACAGTGCCCACCTAGCCTGACGGGCATTCAGGCGCTTGGCAGCATCAAGATATATCAGATTTTTATGATCCGTAAGAACCTGAACGGGAAATTCCGCACCTTCCAAGAAGTGACGCCAGTGTTCAAATGCGAGTTTAATAGCCAATAATTCCCGATTACCAATATCGTAATTCAGTTCAGTCTCCGAAAATTTTTTTGAAAAAAAGGCACAGGGATGTAATCCATCCCCGTTATCCTGAGACAATACTGCGCCAACCCCCACAGAGGAAGCATCAACCTCAACCAAAAACGGCTTAGTCACATCAGGCTGCATAAGGATGGGAGCAGAGGTGAACCTCTCCTTGAGATACACAAAAGCTTCAATGGCCTCAGAAGACCACTGAACCGCATCAGCACCTTTCCTGGTGAGATCGGTCAGAGGTTTGACAATACTAGAAAAAATTTTTATGAATTTTCTGTAATAATTGGCAAAACCTAAAAACCTCTGTATCGATTTCAAACCAATAGGCCTAGGCCATTCCTGTACAGCTTGAACTTTAACCGGGTCCATCTCAAAACCTTCACTGGAGATAATGTAACCCAAAAAACTAATTCTCTGTACAGCGAACTCACATTTCTCCAGCTTAGCAAAAAGCGAATTGTCCATTAACAACTGTAATACCTCACGTACGCTCCGCCAATGAGACTCCAGATCCGGCGAATAAATCAAAATGTCATCCAAATACACAACCACATTTTTGCCAATCAAAGGTCTAAGGATGTCATTAATAAGATTCTTAAAAAATGCAGGAGCATTAGTAAGACCAAAAGGCATAACCAGATTCTCAAAATGACCCACAGGAGTGTTAAAAGCAGTCTTCCATTCGTCACCCTCCTTCATGCGCAACAGATTGTATGCCCCCTTAGGGTCAATTTTAGAGAACCACTTGGCCCCCATTAACTGGTTAAACAGATCAGGAATCAATGGCAGTGGGTAAGGATTGCGTACAGTAATTTTGTTAATCTCACGAAAATCCAGACAAGGACGTAAACCGCCGTCCTTTTTTTTTACAAAAAAAAATCCAACCGCCACAGAAGACTTAGAGGGCCTAATGTGACCAGCGGCCAAACTTGTCTGTATGTATTCCTCCAAAGCCTTCCTCTCAGGAATAGTAAGGTTAAATAAACGACTTTTAGGAAGAGTCGCTCCAGGGACAAATTCAATAGAACAATCATAGTCTCTATGGGGAGGCAAAACCTGCGATTCCTTCTCAGAAAAAACTCTCCAAAAATCCTGAATAGGAACAGGCAATTCTCCCCTATCCAAAGCTGCAATACGCCCGCTACAACACTTGTCATAACATTTATGGCTCCAGGATTTAATTTCACTGGTAGACCAATCCAGTACAGGATTGTGAAATTTTAACCAGGGCAATCCCAATATTACTGGAGAAGGCAAGTTATTCAAAACTACCAAATCCAATTTCTCGTGGTGAACACCATTAATAGTGAGAGGAAATTCACAGACCTTGAGAGTAATATTCTTCAAAGGGGAACCATCCACCGAAACCACAGCAATGGGGGATGATAAAGGTTCGGGTTTTAAATTGAGTCTTTCCAAGAATCCCCCATCAATAACATTCAGAGTAGACCCACAATCAACAAACACCCGAAATTCCATTAATTTTTCCTGAGCAATCGTGGAAGCAGCTAAAAATACACCCTTGGAATTTAAACAGGCAATACGGGCATGACTGACCATTTTTTTTTCTTTCTTGATACGAAGCTCACAGTCTTTAATTAAATGACCAGATTTTCCGCAATAGAAACACAAGCCTTCAGAAAATCTGCGATCTTTTTCTTGAGAGCGAGGTGCCATCGCTCCAATCTCCATCGGTTCACCACTGTTAGTACACACATTCTCATAACCAGAAACTGACATAGCAGAGGATTTGCTCTCATTAACCCTTGCACGCAGTCTCCTATCCACCCGTATAGATAATTGCATAGCCTGTTGCAAATCTTCAGGTGTAGGATAAGCAATTAGCAGGTCTTTAACCCTTTCATTGAGCCCAGCAAGAAATAGACTTTTCAGAGCAGAATCGTTCCACCCTGTTTGAGTAGACCAATGACGGAAATGAGTACAATATTTTTCCACATTACCTGATCCCTGTTTCTAACGTCTCAACTCAGTCTCAGCTGATGCGACACGGTCAGGATCATCATATAATAGTCCCAAAGCAGAAAAAAAACTATCCACTGATCTGAAGCATGTATCACTAGGTTGCAAAGAAAGGGCCCACTCCTGAGGCTCTTTACGCAAAAGTGACATAATGAACCCTATGCACTGGGATTCATCCCCAGAGGACTTGGGTCTCAAATGAAAATACAATAAGCAAGCATTTTTAAATGAAAAAAATTCTCGGTGTTCACCAAAAAATAAATCCGGCAAACATACCTTAGGCTCCAAGAAATGTGCTCCAGGACAGTTACTCACGTGCTGACGGAGCTCGGCCACTTCCAGAGAGAGTCCCTGCAGGTGTTTAGCCAAATCCTGAACCGACACCATGATGGAACAGAAAAATCTTTCCTTAGAGAATTTGCAGGCTGGACTTACTGTTATGTTCTGCTACCAGAGCTAAGGAAAGAGAGGAGATCTGTCCCTACGATAGAACTCAGCTGAATCCCTACGATGTAACAGGGAACCTGATCCTGCGATCAGACCTGCTAAAGTCCTAAGCTAGTCTGTACGGAGACCTATAGATGTGGGGAAGGAATCCCTACAAGTACTAAGGACTGGGACGAATATGGGACACCTCCTAACAGAAATAGTAGCAGACAGACGAACAAACAAAATATATAGAACATAGAGATCCGTAGACCAAGCAAACAAACAGAGTTAGATACAGAGCACAGGCTAGCTAGAAAGTAGTTATACAATGTAGTCCAGCAAAGCCAGAAGGGCGGAGCAGGCTTAAATAGGCCAACAAGGTCATGTGACCAGCAAAGGAAAAAAAAACCTAAGAGCAAGGTTCTAACAGTAGTAGTGTGAATGTGGACAGAGCAGGAGAAATTGCCGTACACACAGCAGGGGAACAGCTGACGTTACTGAACCCCATTAACACGGCAGCAAGTGTTGACTGTGCAGACGGCACTTCTGAGCGCCAACTGGCGGTGTTGGAGTTCAGGGATAATACTGAAAACAGAGGAGCCAGAGGCATAATTGGAGCAACTTTAAAATCTGTAGTAGTGTGAATGTGGACTGAGCAGGAGAAATTGCCGTACGCACAGCAGGGGAACAGCTGACGTTACTGAACCCCAATAACACAGCAGCAAGTGTTGACTGTGCAGATGGCACTTCTGAGCGCCAACTGGCGGTGTTGGAGCTCAGGGATAATACTGAAAACAGAGGAGCCAGAGGCGTAATTGGAGCAACTTTAAAATCTGTAGTAGTGTGAATGTGGACTGAGCAGGAGAAATTGCCGTACGCACAGCAGGGGAACAGCTGACGTTACTGAACCCCAATAACACTGGAGCAAGCGTTGACTGTGCAGGGCATTTCTGAGCAGCAACTGGCGGTGTTGGAGCCCAGGGTAAATTCTAAAAGCAGAGGAGCCAGAGGTGTAATTGGAGCAAGTTTTAAATTAGTAGTACAGTGGATGTGGACAGAGCAGGAGAATTTGCCGTATGCACAGCAGGGGAACAGCTGACGTTACTAAACCCCAATAACACTGGAGCAAGCGTTGACTGTGCAGACGGCATTTCTGAGCAGCAACTAGAGGTGTTGGAGCCCAGGGTAAATACTAAAAACAGAGGAGCCAGAGGTGTAATTGGAGCAAGTTTTAAATTAGCAGTACAGTGGATGTGGACAGAGCAGGAGAATTTGCCGGACACACAGCTGGGGATCAGCTGACGTTACTGAACCCCAATAACACTGGAGCAAGCGTTGACTGTGCAGACGGCACTTCTGAGGAGCAACTAGCGGTGTTGGAGCCCAGGGTAAATACTAAAAACAGAGGAGCCAGAGGTATAATTGGAGCAAGTTTTAAATTAGCAGTACAGTGGATGTGGACAGAGCAGGAGAATTTGCCGGAGACACAGCTGGGGATCAGCTGACGTTACTGAACCCCAATAACACTGGAGCAAGCGTTGACTGTGCAGACGGCATTTCTGAGCAGCAACTAGCGGTGTTGGAGCCCAGGGTAAATACTAAAAACAGAGGAGCCAGAGGTGTAATTCGAGCAAGTTTTAAATTAGCAGTACAGTGGATGTGGACAGAGCAGGAGAATTTGCCGGACACACAGCTGGGGATCAGCTGACATTACTGAAACCCAATAACACTGGAGCAAGCGTTGACTGTGCAGACGGCACTTCTGAGGAGCAACTAGCGGTGTTGGAGGAGCCCAGGGTAAATACTAAAAACAGAGGAGCCAGAGGTGTAATTGGAGCAAGTTTTAAATTAGTAGTAGAGTGGATGTGGACAGAGCAGGAGAATTTGACGGACACACAGCTGGGGATCAGCTGACGTTACTGAACCCCAATAACATTGGAGCAAGCGTTGACTGTGCAGACGGCACTTCTGAGCAGCAACTAGCGGTGTTGGAGCCCAGGGTAAATACTAAAAACAGAGGAGCCAGAGGTGTAATTGGAGCAAGTTTTAAATTAGTAGTAGAGTGGATGTGGACAGAGCAGGAGAATTTGTCGGACACACAGCAGGGGATCAGCTGACATTACTGAAACCCAATAACACGGCAGCAAGTGTTGACTGTGCAGACGGCACTTCTGAGCGCCAACTGGCGGTGTTGGAGCTCAGGGATAATACTGAAAACAGAGGAGCTAGAGGCGCAATTGGAGCAACTTTAAAATCTGTAGTAGTGTGAATGTGGACAGAGCATGAGAAATTGACGTACGCACAGCAGGGGTACAGCTGACGTTACTGAACCCCAATAACTCAGCAGCAAGTATTGACTGTGCAGACGGCACTTCTGAGCGCCAACTGCTGGTGTTGGAGCTCAGGGATAATACTGAAAACAGAGGAGCCAGAGGCGTAATTGGAGCAACTTTAAAATCTGTAGTAGTGTGAATGTGGACAGAGCAGGAGAAATTGCCGTACGCACAGCAGGGGAACAGCTGACGTTACTGAACCCCAATAACACGGCAGCAAGTGTTGACTGTGCAGACGGCACTTTTGAGCGCCAACTGGCGGTGTTGGAGCTCAAGGATATTACTGAAAACAGAGGAGCCAGAGGCGTAATTGGAGCAACTTTAAAATCTGTAGTAGTGTGAATGTGGACAGAGCAGGAGAAATTGCCGTACGCACAGCAGGGGAACAGCTGACGTTACTGAACCCCAATAACACGGCAGCAAGTGTTGACTGTGCAGACGGCACTTCAGAGCGCCAACTGGCGGTGTTGGAGCTCAGGGATAAAACTGAAAACAAAGGAGCCAGAGGCGTAATTGGTGCAACTTTAAAATCATTAGTAGACTAGTAGTGTGAATGTGTACAGAGCAGGAGAAATTGCCGTACACACAGCAGGGGAACAGCTGACGTTACTGAACCCCAATAACACGGCAGCAAGTGTTGACTGTGCAGACGGCACTTCTGAGCGCCAACTGGCGGTGTTGGAGCTCAGGGATAATACTGAAAACAGAGGAGCCAGAAGCATAATTGGAGCAACTTTAAAATCTGTAGTAGTGAGAATGTGGACAGAGCAGGAGAAATTGCCGTACGCACAGCAGGGGAACAGCTGACGTTACTGAACCCCAATAACACGGCAGCAAGTGTTGACTGTGCAAACGGCACTTCTGATCGCCAACTGGCGGTGTTGGAGCTCAGGGATACTACTGAAAACAGAGGAGCCAGAGGCGTAATTGGAGCAACTTTAAAATCAGTAGCAGACTAGTAGTGTGAATTTGGACAGAGCAGGAGAAATTGCGGTACACACAACAGGGGAACAGCTGACGTTACTGAACCCCAATAACACGGCAGCAAGTGTTGACTGTGCAGACGGCACTTCTGAGAGCCAACTGGCGGTGTTGGAGCTCAGGGATAATACTGAAAACAAAGGAGCCAGAGGAGTAATTGGAGCAACTTTAAAATCTGTAGTAGTGTGAATGTGGACTGAGCAGGAGAAATTGCCGTACGCACAGCAGGGGAACAGCTGACGTTACTGAACCCCAATAACACTGGAGCAAGCGTTGACTGTGCAGGGCATTTCTGAGCAGCAACTAGCGGTGTTGGAGCCCAGGGTAAATACTAAAAACAGAGGAGCCAGAGGTGTAATTGGAGCAAGTTTTAAATTAGTAGTAGAGTGGATGCGGACAGAGCAGGAGAATTTGCCTCACACAGCAGGGGATCAGCTGACATTACTGAACCCCAATAACACGGCAGCAAGTGTTGACTGTGCAGACGGCACTTCTGAGCGCCAACTGGCGGTGTTGGAGCTCAGGGATAATACTGAAAACAGAGTAGCTAGAGGCGTAATTGGAGCAACTTTAAAATCTGTAGTAGTGTGAATGTGGACAGAGCAGGAGAAATTGCCGTACGCACAGCAGGGGTACAGCTGACATTACTGAACCCCAATAACTCAGCAGCAAGTATTGACTGTGCAGACGGCACTTCTAAGCGCCAACTGCTGGTGTTGGAGCTCAGGGATAATACTGAAAACAGAGGAGCCAGAGGCGTAATTGGAGCAACTTTAAAATCTGTAGTAGTGTGAATGTGGACAGAGCAGGAGAAATTGCCGTACGCACAGCAGGGGAACAGCTGACGTTACTGAACCCCAATAACACGGCAGCAAGTGTTGACTGTGCAGACGGCACTTCTGAGCGCCAACTGGCGGTGTTGGAGCTCAGGGATAATACTGAAAACAGAGGAGCCAGAGGCGTAATTGGAGCAACTTTAAAATCTGTAGTAGTGTGAATGTGGACAGAGCAGGAGAAATTGCCGTACGCTCAGCAGGGGAACAGCTGACGTTACTGAACCCCAATAACATGGCAGCAAGTGTTGACTGTGCAGACGGCACTTCTGAGCGCCAACTGGCGGTGTTGGAGCTCAGGGATAATACTGAAAACAGAGGAGCCAGAGGCATAATTGGAGCAACTTTAAAATCTGTAGTAGTGTGAATGTGGACTGAGCAGGAGAAATTGCCGTACGCACAGCAGGGGAACAGCTGACGTTACTGAACCCCAATAACACTGGAGCAAGCGTTGACTGTGCAGGGCATTTCTGAGCAGCAACTAGCGGTGTTGGAGCCCAGGGTAAATTCTAAAAACAGAGGAGCCAGAGGTGTAATTGGAGCAAGTTTTAAATTAGTAGTACAGTGGATGTGGACAGAGCAGGAGAATTTGCCGGACACACAGCTGGGGATCAGCTGACGTTACTGAACCCCAATAACACTGGAGCAAGCGTTGACTGTGCAGACGGCACTTCTGAGGAGCAACTAGCGGTGTTGGAGCCCAGGGTAAATACTAAAAACAGAGGAGCCAGAGGTATAATTGGAGCAAGTTTTAAATTAGCAGTACAGTGGATGTGGACAGAGCAGGAGAATTTGCCGGAGACACAGCTGGGGATCAGCTGACGTTACTGAACCCCAATAACACTGGAGCAAGCGTTGACTGTGCAGACGGCATTTCTGAGCAGCAACTAGCGGTGTTGGAGCCCAGGGTAAATACTAAAAACAGAGGAGCCAGAGGTGTAATTCGAGCAAGTTTTAAATTAGCAGTACAGTGGATGTGGACAGAGCAGGAGAATTTGCCGGACACACAGCTGGGGATCAGCTGACATTACTGAAACCCAATAACACTGGAGCAAGCGTTGACTGTGCAGACGGCACTTCTGAGGAGCAACTAGCGGTGTTGGAGGAGCCCAGGGTAAATACTAAAAACAGAGGAGCCAGAGGTGTAATTGGAGCAAGTTTTAAATTAGTAGTAGAGTGGATGTGGACAGAGCAGGAGAATTTGACGGACACACAGCTGGGGATCAGCTGACGTTACTGAACCCCAATAACATTGGAGCAAGCGTTGACTGTGCAGACGGCACTTCTGAGCAGCAACTAGCGGTGTTGGAGCCCAGGGTAAATACTAAAAACAGAGGAGCCAGAGGTGTAATTGGAGCAAGTTTTAAATTAGTAGTACAGTGGATGTGGACAGAGCAGGAGAATTTGTCGGACACACAGCAGGGGATAAGCTGACATTACTGAAACCCAATAACACGGCAGCAAGTGTTGACTGTGCAGACGGCACTTCTGAGCGCCAACTGGCGGTGTTGGAGCTCAGGGATAATACTGAAAACAGAGGAGCTAGAGGCGCAATTGGAGCAACTTTAAAATCTGTAGTAGTGTGAATGTGGACAGAGCATGAGAAATTGACGTACGCACAGCAGGGGTACAGCTGACGTTACTGAACCCCAATAACTCAGCAGCAAGTATTGACTGTGCAGACGGCACTTCTGAGCGCCAACTGCTGGTGTTGGAGCTCAGGGATAATACTGAAAACAGAGGAGCCAGAGGCGTAATTGGAGCAACTTTAAAATCTGTAGTAGTGTGAATGTGGACAGAGCAGGAGAAATTGCCGTACGCACAGCAGGGGAACAGCTGACGTTACTGAACCCCAATAACACGGCAGCAAGTGTTGACTGTGCAGACGGCACTTCAGAGCGCCAACTGGCGGTGTTGGAGCTCAGGGATAAAACTGAAAACAAAGGAGCCAGAGGCGTAATTGGAGCAACTTTAAAATCATTAGTAGACTAGTAGTGTGAATGTGTACAGAGCAGGAGAAATTGCCGTACACACAGCAGGGGAGCAGCTGACGTTACTGAACCCCAATAACACGGCAGCAAGTGTTGACTGTGCAGACGGCACTTCTGAGCGCCAACTGGCGGTGTTGGAGCTCAGGGATAATACTGAAAACAGAGGAGCCAGAAGCATAATTGGAGCAACTTTAAAATCTGTAGTAGTGAGAATGTGGACAGAGCAGGAGAAATTGCCGTACGCACAGCAGGGGAACAGCTGACGTTACTGAACCCCAATAACACGGCAGCAAGTGTTGACTGTGCAGACGGCACTTCTGATCGCCAACTGGCGGTGTTGGAGCTCAGGGATACTACTGAAAACAGAGGAGCCAGAGGCGTAATTGGAGCAACTTTAAAATCAGTAGCAGACTAGTAGTGTGAATTTGGACAGAGCAGGAGAAATTGCGGTACACACAACAGGGGAACAGCTGACGTTACTAAACCCCAATAACACGGCAGCAAGTGTTGACTGTGCAGACGGCACTTCTGAGAGCCAACTGGCGGTGTTGGAGCTCAGGGATAATACTGAAAACTGAGGAGCCAGAGGAGTAATTGGAGCAACTTTAAAATCTGTAGTAGTGTGAATGTGGACTGAGCAGGAGAAATTGCCGTACGCACAGCAGGGGAACAGCTGACGTTACTGAACCCCAATAACACTGGAGCAAGCGTTGACTGTGCAGGGCATTTCTGAGCAGCAACTAGCGGTGTTGGAGCCCAGGGTAAATACTAAAAACAGAGGAGCCAGAGGTGTAATTGGAGCAAGTTTTAAATTAGTAGTAGAGTGGATGCGGACAGAGCAGGAGAATTTGCCTCACACAGCAGGGGATCAGCTGACATTACTGAACCCCAATAACACGGCAGCAAGTGTTGACTGTGCAGACGGCACTTCTGAGCGCCAACTGGCGGTGTTGGAGCTCAGGGATAATACTGAAAACAGAGTAGCTAGAGGCGTAATTGGAGCAACTTTAAAATCTGTAGTAGTGTGAATGTGGACAGAGCAGGAGAAATTGCCGTACGCACAGCAGGGGTACAGCTGACATTACTGAACCCCAATAACTCAGCAGCAAGTATTGACTGTGCAGACGGCACTTCTAAGCGCCAACTGCTGGTGTTGGAGCTCAGGGATAATACTGAAAACAGAGGAGCCAGAGGCGTAATTGGAGCAACTTTAAAATCTGTAGTAGTGTGAATGTGGACAGAGCAGGAGAAATTGCCGTACACACAGCAGGGGAACAGCTGACGTTACTGAACCCCAATAACACGGCAGCAAGTGTTGACTGTGCAGACGGCACTTCTGAGCGCCAACTGGCGGTGTTGGAGCTCAGGGATAATACTGAAAACAGAGGAGCCAGAGGCGTAATTGGAGCAACTTTAAAATCTGTAGTAGTGTGAATGTGGACAGAGCAGGAGAAATTGCCGTACGCTCAGCAGGGGAACAGCTGACGTTACTGAACCCCAATAACATGGCAGCAAGTGTTGACTGTGCAGACGGCACTTCTGAGCGCCAACTGGCGGTGTTGGAGCTCAGGGATAATACTGAAAACAGAGGAGCCAGAGGCATAATTGGAGCAACTTTAAAATCTGTAGTAGTGTGAATGTGGACTGAGCAGGAGAAATTGCCGTACGCACAGCAGGGGAACAGCTGACGTTACTGAACCCCAATAACACTGGAGCAAGCGTTGACTGTGCAGGGCATTTCTGAGCAGCAACTAGCGGTGTTGGAGCCCAGGGTAAATTCTAAAAACAGAGGAGCCAGAGGTGTAATTGGAGCAAGTTTTAAATTAGTAGTACAGTGGATGTGGACAGAGCAGGAGAATTTGCCGTATGCACAGCAGGGGAACAGCTGACGTTACTAAACCCCAATAACACTGGAGCAAGCGTTGACTGTGCAGACGGCATTTCTGAGCAGCAACTAGAGGTGTTGGAGCCCAGGGTAAATACTAAAAACAGAGGAGCCAGAGGTGCAATTGGAGCAAGTTTTAAATTAGCAGTATAGTGGATGTGGACAGAGCAGGAGAATTTGCCGGACACACAGCTGGGGATCAGCTGACGTTACTGAACCCCAATAACACTGGAGCAAGCGTTGACTGTGCAGACGGCACTTCTGAGGAGCAACTAGCGGTGTTGGAGCCCAGGGTAAATACTAAAAACAGAGGAGCCAGAGGTATAATTGGAGCAAGTTTTAAATTAGCAGTACAGTGGATGTGGACAGAGCAGGAGAATTTGCCGGAGACACAGCTGGGGATCAGCTGACGTTACTGAACCCCAATAACACTGGAGCAAGCGTTGACTGTGCAGACGGCATTTCTGAGCAGCAACTAGCGGTGTTGGAGCCCAGGGTAAATACTAAAAACAGAGGAGCCAGAGGTGTAATTCGAGCAAGTTTTAAATTAGCAGTACAGTGGATGTGGACAGAGCAGGAGAATTTGCCGGACACACAGCTGGGGATCAGCTGACATTACTGAAACCCAATAACACTGGAGCAAGCGTTGACTGTGCAGACGGCACTTCTGAGGAGCAACTAGCGGTGTTGGAGGAGCCCAGGGTAAATACTAAAAACAGAGGAGCCAGAGGTGTAATTGGAGCAAGTTTTAAATTAGTAGTAGAGTGGATGTGGACAGAGCAGGAGAATTTGACGGACACACAGCTGGGGATCAGCTGACGTTACTGAACCCCAATAACATTGGAGCAAGCGTTGACTGTGCAGACGGCACTTCTGAGCAGCAACTAGCGGTGTTGGAGCCCAGGGTAAATTCTAAAAACAGAGGAGCCAGAGGTGTAATTGGAGCAAGTTTTAAATTAGTAGTAGAGTGGATGTGGACAGAGCAGGAGAATTTGTCGGACACACAGCAGGGGATCAGCTGACATTACTGAAACCCAATAACTCAGCAGCAAGTATTGACTGTGCAGACGGCACTTCTGAGCGCCAACTGCTGGTGTTGGAGCTCAGGGATAATACTGAAAACAGAGGAGCCAGAGGCGTAATTGGAGCAACTTTAAAATCTGTAGTAGTGTGAATGTGGACAGAGCAGGAGAAATTGCCGTACGCACAGCAGGGGAACAGCTGACGTTACTGAACCCCAATAACACGGCAGCAAGTGTTGACTGTGCAGACGGCACTTTTGAGCGCCAACTGGCGGTGTTGGAGCTCAAGGATAATACTGAAAACAGAGGAGCCAGAGGCGTAATTGGAGCAACTTTAAAATCTGTAGTAGTGTGAATGTGGACAGAGCAGGAGAAATTGCCGTACGCACAGCAGGGGAACAGCTGACGTTACTGAACCCCAATAACACGGCAGCAAGTGTTGACTGTGCAGACGGCACTTCAGAGCGCCAACTGGCGGTGTTGGAGCTCAGGGATAAAACTGAAAACAAAGGAGCCAGAGGCGTAATTGGAGCAACTTTAAAATCATTAGTAGACTAGTAGTGTGAATGTGGACAGAGCAGGAGAAATTGCCGTACACACAGCAGGGGAGCAGCTGCCGTTACTGAACCCCAATAACACGGCAGCAAGTGTTGACTGTGCAGACGGCACTTCTGAGCGCCAACTGGCGGTGTTGGAGCTCAGGGATAATACTGAAAACAGAGGAGCCAGAAGCATAATTGGAGCAACTTTAAAATCTGTAGTAGTGAGAATGTGGACAGAGCAGGAGAAATTGCCGTACGCACAGCAGGGGAACAGCTGACGTTACTGAACCCCAATAACACGGCAGCAAGTGTTGACTGTGCAGACGGCACTTCTGATCGCCAACTGGCGGTGTTGGAGCTCAGGGATACTACTGAAAACAGAGGAGCCAGAGGCGTAATTGGAGCAACTTTAAAATCAGTAGCAGACTAGTAGTGTGAATGTGGACAGAGCAGGAGAAATTGCCGTACACACAGCAGGGGAACAGCTGACGTTACTGAACCCCAATAACACGGCAGCAAGTGTTGACTGTGCAGACGGCACTTCTGAGAGCCAACTGGCGGTGTTGGAGCTCAGGGATAATACTGAAAACAAAGGAGCCAGAGGAGTAATTGGAGCAACTTTAAAATCTGTAGTAGTGTGAATGTGGACTGAGCAGGAGAAATTGCCGTACGCACAGCAGGGGAACAGCTGACGTTACTGAACCCCAATAACACTAGAGCAAGCGTTGACTGTGCAGGGCATTTCTGAGCAGCAACTAGCGGTGTTGGAGCCCAGGGTAAATACTAAAAACAGAGGAGCCAGAGGTGTAATTGGAGCAAGTTTAAAATTAGTAGTAGAGTGGATGCGGACAGAGCAGGAGAATTTGCTCACACACAGCAGGGGATCAGCTGACATTACTGAACCCCAATAACATGGCAGCAAGTGTTGACTGTGCAGACGGCACTTCTGAGCGCCAACTGGCGGTGTTGGAGCTCAGGGATAATACTGAAAACAGAGTAGCTAGAGGCGTAATTGGAGCAACTTTAAAATCTGTAGTAGTGTGAATGTGGACAGAGCAGGAGAAATTGCCGTACGCACAGCAGGGGTACACCTGACATTACTGAACCCCAATAACTCAGCAGCAAGTATTGACTGTGCAGACGGCACTTCTGAGCGCCAACTGCTGGTGTTGGAGCTCAGGGATAATACTGAAAACAGAGGAGCCAGAGGCGTAAGTGGAGCAACTTTAAAATCTGTAGTAGTGTGAATGTGGACAGAGCAGGAGAAATTCCCGTACGCACAGCAGGGGAACAGCTGACGTTACTGAACCCCAATAACACGGCAGCAAGTGTTGACTGTGCAGACGGCACTTCTGAGCGCCAACTGGCGGTGTTGGAGCTCAGGGATAATACTGAAAACAGAGGAGCCAGAGGCGATATTGGAGCAACTTTAAAATCTGTAGTAGTGTGAATGTGGACAGAGCAGGAGAAATTGCCGTACGCTCAGCAGGGGAACAGCTGACGTTACTGAACCCCAATAACATGGCAGCAAGTGTTGACTGTGCAGACGGCACTTCTGATCGCCAACTGGCGGTGTTGGAGCTCAGGGATACTACTGAAAACAGAGGAGCCAGAGGCGTAATTGGAGCAACTTTAAAATCAGTAGCAGACTAGTAGTGTGAATTTGGACAGAGCAGGAGAAATTGCGGTACACACAACAGGGGAACAGCTGACGTTACTGAACCCCAATAACACGGCAGCAAGTGTTGACTGTGCAGACGGCACTTCTGAGAGCCAACTGGCGGTGTTGGAGCTCAGGGATAATACTGAAAATAAAGGAGCCAGAGGAGTAATTGGAGCAACTTTAAAATCTGTAGTAGTGTGAATGTGGACTGAGCAGGAGAAATTGCCGTACGCACAGCAGGGGAACAGCTGACGTTACTGAACCCCAATAACACTGGAGCAAGCGTTGACTGTGCAGGGCATTTCTGAGCAGCAACTAGCGGTGTTGGAGCCCAGGGTAAATACTAAAAACAGAGGAGCCAGAGGTGTAATTGGAGCAAGTTTTAAATTAGTAGTAGAGTGGATGCCGACAGAGCAGGAGAATTTGCCTCACACAGCAGGGGATCAGCTGACATTACTGAACCCCAATAACACGGCAGCAAGTGTTGACTGTGCAGACGGCACTTCTGAGCGCCAACTGGCGGTGTTGGAGCTCAGGGATAATACTGAAAACAGAGTAGCTAGAGGCGTAATTGGAGCAACTTTAAAATCTGTAGTAGTGTGAATGTGGACAGAGCAGGAGAAATTGCCGTACGCACAGCAGGGGTACAGCTGACATTACTGAACCCCAATAACTCAGCAGCAAGTATTGACTGTGCAGACGGCACTTCTAAGCGCCAACTGCTGGTGTTGGAGCTCAGGGATAATACTGAAAACAGAGGAGCCAGAGGCGTAATTGGAGCAACTTTAAAATCTGTAGTAGTGTGAATGTGGACAGAGCAGGAGAAATTGCCGTACGCACAGCAGGGGAACAGCTGACGTTACTGAACCCCAATAACACGGCAGCAAGTGTTGACTGTGCAGACGGCACTTCTGAGCGCCAACTGGCGGTGTTGGAGCTCAGGGATAATACTGAAAACAGAGGAGCCAGAGGCGTAATTGGAGCAACTTTAAAATCTGTAGTAGTGTGAATGTGGACAGAGCAGGAGAAATTGCCGTACGCTCAGCAGGGGAACAGCTGACGTTACTGAACCCCAATAACATGGCAGCAAGTGTTGACTGTGCAGACGGCACTTCTGAGCGCCAACTGGCGGTATTGGAGCTCAGGGATAATACTGAAAACAGAGGAGCCAGAGGCATAATTGCAGCAACTTTAAAATCTGTAGTAGTGTGAATGTGGACTGAGCAGGAGAAATTGCCGTACGCACAGCAGGGGAACAGCTGACGTTACTGAACCCCAATAACACTGGAGCAAGCGTTGACTGTGCAGGGCATTTCGGAGCAGCAACTAGCGGTGTTGGAGCCCAGGGTAAATTCTAAAAACAGAGGAGCCAGAGGTGTAATTGGAGCAAGTTTTAAATTAGTAGTACAGTGGATGTGGACAGAGCAGGAGAATTTGCCGTATGCACAGCAGGGGAACAGCTGACGTTACTAAACCCCAATAACACTGGAGCAAGCGTTGACTGTGCAGACGGCATTTCTGAGCAGCAACTAGAGGTGTTGGAGCCCAGGGTAAATACTAAAAACAGAGGAGAAAGAGGTGCAATTGGAGCAAGTTTTAAATTAGCAGTACAGTGGATGTGGACAGAGCAGGAGAATTTGCCGGACACACAGCTGGGGATCAGCTGACGTTACTGAACCCCAATAACACTGGAGCAAGCGTTGACTGTGCAGACGGCACTTCTGAGGAGCAACTAGCGGTGTTGGAGCCCAGGGTAAATACTAAAAACAGAGGAGCCAGAGGTATAATTGGAGCAAGTTTTAAATTAGCAGTACAGTGGATGTGGACAGAGCAGGAGAATTTGCCGGAGACACAGCTGGGGATCAGCTGACGTTACTGAACCCCAATAACACTGGAGCAAGCGTTGACTGTGCAGACGGCATTTCTGAGCAGCAACTAGCGGTGTTGGAGCCCAGGGTAAATACTAAAAACAGAGGAGCCAGAGGTGTAATTCGAGCAAGTTTTAAATTAGCAGTACAGTGGATGTGGACAGAGCAGGAGAATTTGCCGGACACACAGCTGGGGATCAGCTGACATTACTGAAACCCAATAACACTGGAGCAAGCGTTGACTGTGCAGACGGCACTTCTGAGGAGCAACTAGCGGTGTTGGAGGAGCCCAGGGTAAATACTAAAAACAGAGGAGCCAGAGGTGTAATTGGAGCAAGTTTTAAATTAGTAGTAGAGTGGATGTGGACAGAGCAGGAGAATTTGACGGACACACAGCTGGGGATCAGCTGACGTTACTGAACCCCAATAACATTGGAGCAAGCGTTGACTGTGCAGACGGCACTTCTGAGCAGCAACTAGCGGTGTTGGAGCCCAGGGTAAATACTAAAAACAGAGGAGCCAGAGGTGTAATTGGAGCAAGTTTTAAATTAGTAGTAGAGTGGATGTGGACAGAGCAGGAGAATTTGTCGGACACACAGCAGGGGATCAGCTGACATTACTGAAACCCAATAACTCAGCAGCAAGTATTGACTGTGCAGACGGCACTTCTGAGCGCCAACTGCTGGTGTTGGAGCTCAGGGATAATACTGAAAACAGAGGAGCCAGAGGCGTAATTGGAGCAACTTTAAAATCTGTAGTAGTGTGAATGTGGACAGAGCAGGAGAAATTGCCGTACGCACAGCAGGGGAACAGCTGACGTTACTGAACCCCAATAACACGGCAGCAAGTGTTGACTGTGCAGACGGCACTTTTGAGCGCCAACTGGCGGTGTTGGAGCTCAAGGATAATACTGAAAACAGAGGAGCCAGAGGCGTAATTGGAGCAACTTTAAAATCTGTAGTAGTGTGAATGTGGACAGAGCAGGAGAAATTGCCGTACGCACAGCAGGGGAACAGCTGACGTTACTGAACCCCAATAACACGGCAGCAAGTGTTGACTGTGCAGACGGCACTTCAGAGCGCCAACTGGCGGTGTTGGAGCTCAGGGATAAAACTGAAAACAAAGGAGCCAGAGGCGTAATTGGAGCAACTTTAAAATCATTAGTAGACTAGTAGTGTGAATGTGGACAGAGCAGGAGAAATTGCCGTACACACAGCAGGGGAACAGCTGCCGTTACTGAACCCCAATAACACGGCAGCAAGTGTTGACTGTGCAGACGGCACTTCTGAGCGCCAACTGGCGGTGTTGGAGCTCAGGGATAATACTGAAAACAGAGGAGCCAGAAGCATAATTGGAGCAACTTTAAAATCTGTAGTAGTGAGAATGTGGACAGAGCAGGAGAAATTGCCGTACGCACAGCAGGGGAACAGCTGACGTTACTGAACCCCAATAACACGGCAGCAAGTGTTGACTGTGCAGACGGCACTTCTGATCGCCAACTGGCGGTGTTGGAGCTCAGGGATACTACTGAAAACAGAGGAGCCAGAGGCGTAATTGGAGCAACTTTAAAATCAGTAGCAGACTAGTAGTGTGAATGTGGACAGAGCAGGAGAAATTGCCGTACACACAGCAGGGGAACAGCTGACGTTACTGAACCCCAATAACACGGCAGCAAGTGTTGACTGTGCAGACGGCACTTCTGAGAGCCAACTGGCGGTGTTGGAGCTCAGGGATAATACTGAAAACAAAGGAGCCAGAGGAGTAATTGGAGCAACTTTAAAATCTGTAGTAGTGTGAATGTGGACTGAGCAGGAGAAATTGCCGTACGCACAGCAGGGGAACAGCTGACGTTACTGAACCCCAATAACACTAGAGCAAGCGTTGACTGTGCAGGGCATTTCTGAGCAGCAACTAGCGGTGTTGGAGCCCAGGGTAAATACTAAAAACAGAGGAGCCAGAGGTGTAATTGGAGCAAGTTTTAAATTAGTAGTAGAGTGGATGCGGACAGAGCAGGAGAATTTGCTCACACACAGCAGGGGATCAGCTGACATTACTGAACCCCAATAACATGGCAGCAAGTGTTGACTGTGCAGACGGCACTTCTGAGCGCCAACTGGCGGTGTTGGAGCTCAGGGATAATACTGAAAACAGAGTAGCTAGAGGCGTAATTGGAGCAACTTTAAAATCTGTAGTAGTGTGAATGTGGACAGAGCAGAAGAAATTGCCGTACGCACAGCAGGGGTACACCTGACATTACTGAACCCCAATAACTCAGCAGCAAGTATTGACTGTGCAGACGGCACTTCTGAGCGCCAACTGCTGGTGTTGGAGCTCAGGGATAATACTGAAAACAGAGGAGCCAGAGGCGTAATTGGAGCAACTTTAAAATCTGTAGTAGTGTGAATGTGGACAGAGCAGGAGAAATTCCCGTACGCACAGCAGGGGAACAGCTGACGTTACTGAACCCCAATAACACGGCAGCAAGTGTTGACTGTGCAGACGGCACTTCTGAGCGCCAACTGGCGGTGTTGGAGCTCAGGGATAATACTGAAAACAGAGGAGCCAGAGGCGTAATTGGAGCAACTTTAAAATCTGTAGTAGTGTGAATGTGGACAGAGCAGGAGAAATTGCCGTACGCTCAGCAGGGGAACAGCTGACGTTACTGAACCCCAATAACATGGCAGCAAGTGTTGACTGTGCAGACGGCACTTCAGAGCGCCAACTGGCGGTGTTGGAGCTCAGGGATAAAACTGAAAACAAAGGAGCCAGAGGCGTAATTGGAGCAACTTTAAAATCATTAGTAGACTAGTAGTGTGAATGTGGACAGAGCAGGAGAAATTGCCGTACACACAGCAGGGGAACAGCTGACGTTACTGAACCCCAAAAACATGGCAGCAAGTGTTGACTGTGCAAAGGGCACTTCTGAGCGCCAACTGGCGGTGTTGGAGCTCAGGGATAATACTGAAAACAGAGGAGCCAGAGGCATAATTGGAGCAACTTTAAAATCTGTAGTAGTGTGAATGTGGACAGAGCAGGAGAAATTGCCGTACGCACAGCAGGGTAACAGCTGACGTTACTGAACCCCAATAACACGGCAGCAAGTGTTGACTGTGCAGACGGCACTTCTGATCGCCAACTGGCGGTGTTGGAGATCAGGGATAAAACTGAAAACAGAGGAGCCAGAGGCGTAATTGGAGCAACTTTAAAATCAGTAGCAGACTAGTAGTGTGAATGTGGACAGAGCAGGAGAAATTGCCGTACACACAGCAGGGGAACAGCTGACGTTACTGAACCCCAATAACACGGCAGCAAGTGTTGACTGTGCAGACGGCACTTCTGAGCGCCAACTGGCGGTGTTGGAGCTCAGGGATAATACTGAAAACAGAGGAGCCAGAGGCGTAATTGGAGCAACTTTAAAATCTGTAGTAGTGTGAATGTGGACTGAGCAGGAGAAATTGCCGTACGCACAGCAGGGGAACAGCTGACGTTACTGAACCCCAATAACACTGGAGCAAGCGTTGACTGTGCGGGTCATTTCTGAGCAGCAACTAGCGGTGTTGAAGCCCAGGGTAAATTCTAAAAACAGAGGAGCCAGAGGTGTAATTGGAGCAAGTTTTAAATTAGTAGTACAGTGGATGTGGACAGAGCAGGAGAATTTGCCGTATGCACAGCAGGGGAACAGCTGACGTTACTGAACCCCAATAACACTGGAGCAAGCGTTGACTGTGCAGACGGCACTTCTGAGGAGCAACTAGCGGTGTTGGAGCCCAGGGTAAATACTAAAAACAGGAGCCAGAGGTGTAATTGGAGCAAGTTTTAAATTAGCAGTACAGTGGATGTGGACAGAGCAGGAGAATTTGCCGGAGACACAGCTGGGGATCAGCTGACGTTACTGAACCCCAATAACACTGGAGCAAGCGTTGACTGTGCAGACGGCATTACTGAGCAGCAACTAGCGGTGTTGGAGCCCAGGGTAAATACTAAAAACAGGAGCCAGAGGTGTAATTGGAGCAAGTTTTAAATTAGCAGTACAGTGGATGTGGACAGAGCAGGAGAATTTGCGGACACACAGCTGGGGATCAGCTGACGTTACTGAACCCCAATACCACTGGAGCAAGCGTTGACTGTGTAGATGGCACTTCTGAGGAGCAACTAGCGGTGTTGGAGGAGCCCAGGGTAAATACTAAAAACAGAGGAGCCAGAGGTGTAATTGGAGCAAGTTTTAAATTAGTAGTAGAGTGGATGTGGACAGAGCAGGAGAATTTGACGGACACACAGCTGGGGATCAGCTGACGTTACTAAACCCCAATAACATTGGAGGAAGCGTTGACTGTGCAGACGGCACTTCTGAGCAGCAACTAGCGGTGTTGGAGCCCAGGGTAAATACTAAAAACAGAGGAGCTAGAGGCGTAATTGGAGCAACTTTAAAATCTGTAGTAGTGTGAATGTGGACAGAGCAGGAGAAATTGCCGTACGCACAGCAGGGGTACAGCTGACGTTACTGAACCCCAATAACTCAGCAGCAAGTATTGACTGTGCAGACGGCACTTCTGAGCGCCAACTGCTGGTGTTGGAGCTCAGGGATAATACTGAAAACAGAGGAGCCAGAGGCGTAATTGGAGCAACTTTAAAATCTGTAGTAGTGTGAATGTGGACAGAGCAGGAGAAATTGCCGTACGCACAGCAGGGGAACAGCTGACGTTACTGAACCCCAATAACACGGCAGCAAGTGTTGACTGTGCAGACGGCACTTTTGAGCGCCAACTGGCGGTGTTGGAGCTCAGGGATAATACTGAAAACAGGGGAGCCAGAGGCGTAATTGGAGCAACTTTAAAATCTGTAGTAGTGTGAATGTGGACAGAGCAGGAGAAATTGCCGTACGCACAGCAGGGGAACAGCTGACGTTACTGAACCCCAATAACACTGGAGCAAGCGTTGACTGTGCAGATTGCATTTCTGAGCAGCAACTAGAGGTGTTGGAGCCCAGGGTAAATACTAAAAACAGAGTAGCCAGAGGTGTAATTGGAGCAAGTTTTAAATTAGCAGTACAGTGGATGTGGACAGAGCAGGAGAATATGCCGGACACACAGCTGGGAATCAGCTGACGTTACTGAACCCCAATAACACTGGAGCAAGCGTTGACTGTGCAGACGGCACTTCTGAGGAGCAACTAGCGGTGTTGGAGCCCAGGGCAAATACTAAAAACAGAGGAGCCAGAGGTGTAATTGGAGCAAGTTTTAAATTAGCAGTACAGTGGATGTGGACAGAGCAGGAGAATTTGCCGGAGACACAGCTGGGGATCAGCTGACGTTACTGAACCCCAATAACACTGGAGCAAGCGTTGACTGTGCAGACGGCATTTCTGAGCAGCAACTAGCAGTGATGGAGCCCAGGGTAAATACTAAAAACAGAGGAGCCAGAGGTGTAATTGGAGCAAGTTTTAAATTAGCAGTACAGTGGATGTGGACAGAGCAGGAGAATTTGCCGGACACACAGCTGGGGATCAGCTGACGTTACTGAACCCCAATAACACTGGAGCAAGCGTTGACTGTGCAGATGGCACTTCTGAGGAGCAACTAGCGGTGTTGGAGGAGCCCAGGTTAAATACTAAAAACAGAGGAGCCAGAGGTGTAATTGGAGCAAGTTTTAAATTAGTAGTAGAGTGGATGTGGACAGAGCAGGAGAATTTGACGGACACACAGCTGGGGATCAGCTGACGTTACTGAACCCCAATAACATTGGAGCAAACGTTGACTGTGCAGACGGCACTTCTGAGCAGCAACTAGCGGTGTTGGAGCCCAGGGTAAATACTAAAAACAGAGGAGCTAGAGGCGTAATTGGAGCAACTTTAAAATCTGTAGTAGTGTGAATGTGGACAGAGCAGGAGAAATTGCCGTACGCACAAAAGGGGTACAGCTGACGTTACTGAACCCCAATAACTCAGCAGCAAGTATTGACTGTGCAGACGGCACTTCTGAGCGCCAACTGCTGGTGTTGGAGCTCAGGGATAATACTGAAAACAGAGGAGCCAGAGGCGTAATTGGAGCAACTTTAAAATCTGTAGTAGTGTGAATGTGGACAGAGCAGGAGAAATTGCCGTACGCACAGCAGGGGAACAGCTGACGTTACTGAACCCCAATAACACGGCAGCAAGTGTTGACTGTGCAGACGGCACTTCTGAGCGCCAACTGGCGGTGTTGGAGCTCAGGGATAATACTGAAAACAGAGGAGCCAGAGGCGTAATTGGAGCAACTTTAAAATCTGTAGTAGTGTGAATGTGGACTGAGCAGGAGATATTGCCGTACACACAGCAGGAGAACAGCTGACGTTACTGAACCCCAATAACACTGGAGCAAGCGTTGACTGTGCAGGGCATTTCTGAGCAGCAGCTAGCGGTGTTGGAGCCCAGGGTAAATTCTAAAAACAGAGGAGCCAGAGGTGTAATTGGAGCAAGTTTTAAATTAGTAGTACAGTGGATGTGGACAGAGCAGGAGAATTTGCCGTATGCACAGCAGGGGAACAGCTGAGGTTACTGAACCCCAATAACACTGTAGCAAGCGTTGACTGTGCAGATTGCATTTCTGAGCAGCAACTAGAGGTGTTGGAGCCCATGGTAAATACTAAAAACAGAGGAGCCAGAGGTGTAGTTGGAGCAAGTTTTAAATTAGCAGTACAGTGGATGTGGACAGAGCAGGAGAATTTGCCGGACACACAGCTGGGGATCAGCTGACGGTACTGAACCCCAATAACACTGGAGCAAGCGTTGACTGTGCAGACGGCATTTCTGAGCAGCAACTAGCGGTGTTGGAGCCCAGGGTAAATACTAAAAACAGAGGAGCCAGAGGTCTAATTGGAGCAAGTTTTAAATTAGCAGTACAGTGGATGTGGACAGAGCAGGAGAATTTGCCGGACCCACAGCTGGGGATCAGCTGACGTTACTGAACCCCAATAACACTGGAGCAAGCGTTGACTGTGCAGACGGCACTTCTGAGGAGCAACTAGCGGTGTTGGAGGAGCCCAGGATAAATACTAAAGACAGCGGAGCCAGAGGTGTAATTGGAGCAAGTTTTAAATTAGCAGTAGAGTGGATGTGGACAGAGCAGGAGAATTTGACGCATGCACACAGCTGGGGATCAGCTGATGTTACTGAACCCCAATAACATTGGAGCAAGCGTTGACTGTGCAGACGGCACTTCTGAGCAGCAACTAGCGGTGTTGGAGCCCAGGGTAAATTCTAAAAACAGAGGAGCCAGAGGTGTAATTGGAGCAAGTTTTAAATTAGTAGTAGAGTGGATGTGGACAGAGCAGGAGAATTTGCCGGACACACAGCAGGGAATCAGCTGACATTACTGAACCCCAATAACACTGGAGCAAGCGTTGACTGTGCAGACGGCACTTCTGAGCAGCAACTAGCGGTGTTGGAGCCCAGGGTAAATACTAAAAACAGAGGAGCCAGAGGTGTAATTGGAGAAAGTTTAAAATTAGTAGTACAGTGGATGTGGGCAGAGCAGGAGAATTTGCAGGACACACAGCTGGGGATCAGCTGACGTTACTGAACCCCAATAACACTAGAGCAAGCGTTGACTGTGCAGATGGCACTTTTGAGCAGCAACTGGCGGTTTTGGAGCTCAGTGATTACGGTTCAGGTGGTAGAAACATGAACACAACAAGAGACCTGGATACTGTTGCCAACCAATTATTTATTCTGGAAGAGGACTGGCAAATTCATGCGAGATCCAGGCCTTGTTCATTTTCAGAAAAGTAAGCCGGTCAACGTTATCGGAGGATAGGCGCATGCGACGGTCTGTTAGTACACCACCTGCGGCACTAAAGACGAGGATACACTAGCAGCAGGGCAGGCCAGCACCTCCAATGCATACTGGCTAAGCTCTGGCCATGTATCCAGCTTAGAGACCCAAAACTTGAAGGGGGAAGAGCCGTCTGGGAGTACACTGAGAGGGCAAGACGTGTAGTCTGTCACCATCTGACGAAAACGTTGCCTCCTGCTGACTGGAGCCGTCTGTGATGGTGTAGACATTTGTGGCGGCGGGGACACAAAACTTTGCCACATTTGGGTCATATTGGTCTTGCCTTGTGCTGAGGCGCTGCTTCTGCTCCCTCTTTGTGCAAGGCTTCCTCCACTGCCTCGACGCACTGAGCAGCTTTGTAAAACACTAGCAGCACTGCTCTCGGTTGGAATGGAGAACATGATGGAATGCACCAGTGCATCTTGGTACTCCCGCATTTTACGCTCCCGGTTCAATGGTGTTGTGAGGCTTTGTAAGTTGTCCCGGTAGCGTGGATGTAGGAGGGTGGACACCCAATAATCAGCCGTGTTGAGAATGTGGGCGATGCGGCGGTCGTTTCTCAGGCACTGCAGCATGAAATCAACCATGTGCTGCAGACTGCCAACTGGCCAAGAAACGCTGTCCCCTGCTTGAGGCGTGATCTCTGCCTGCTCTGCATCACCCCACCCTCGCTCTAGATACTGACTACTAGAGCATTGTGTAACTCCCTCCTCTGGATAGATGTCTTCCTCCTCCATTGACTCCTCCTCATCCTCCTCACAAAGTGTCCCCTGCCTAGGCCTTTGTGAGGAACCACGTTGCGCAGACTGTACAGAAGCAGATGGCATTTGTGACTCCTCATCCTCCACCTCTTCCAAAACCTCCTCCCTTAGTGCTTGCAGTGTTTTTTCAAGCAGGCAGATAAGGGGGATAGTCATGCTGACTAGTGCATCATCTGCACTCGCCATCCGCGTGGAATAATAGAAGGCACGCAAAACGTGGCAAATGTCCTTCATAGAGGCCCACTCAGTGGTGGTGAAGTGCGAACGGCGTGCACTGCGACTTGTTTGCGCCTGCTGCAGCTGGTACTCCACTACTGCTGCCTGCTGCTCACACAACCTCTCCAACATATGTAACATTGAATTCCACCTGGTGGGTAGGTCACATATGATGCGATGTTCCGGAAGACGTAATCGGCGCTGCAGAGCTGCAATGCGCGATCTTGCATTGCTGGAATGCCGCAAGTGAGCACACTCTATGCGGACCTTGTGAAGCAGTGCATCAAGATACGGATAGTCCATCAAAAAACTCTGCCCGACCAAGTTGAGCACATGTGCAAGACATGGGATGTGAGTGAGGTTGCCTAGGCCCAGAGCTGCCACCAGATTTCGGCCATTGTCACACACTACCATGCCTGGCTGTAGATTCGCTGGCAAAAAACACACGTCGCCCTGCTGCATGATGGCATTCCAGAGCCCCTGCGCTGTGTGGCTTCGATTCCCCATAGAAATTAATTTTAATACGACCTGTTGACGTTTGGCCACGGCTGTGCTCATATCGGTCATCATAACAGGTAACCGTTCACGGGTCGATGTGGAGGTAGACCGTGACGGCTCCTGCAGCGCTGATTCAGAGGAACTGGAGTATGAGGAGGAGTCAATGTGTACAGACTAGATTCCTGCAATCCTTGGAGTTGGCAGAACACGTACAGCGCCACTCCCAAGATCTGTACCCGGCTCCACAACATTTACCCAATGGGCAGTGAGGGAAAGGTATCGTCCCTGTCCATGCTTACTGGTCCACGCATCGGTGGTCAGGTGGACCTTGCTACTGATGGCGTTTTGTAGCGCATGTTTAATTTTTCCCTCCACATGCTGTTGCAGGGCAGGGACGGCTTGCCGGCTGAAATAAAAGCGGCTGGGCACATTGTATTGTGGGACTGCCAATGCCATAAAGTCACGGAAGGTTTCAGTCTCCACCAGCCTGAATGATAGCATTTCAAGGGCCAGTAGTTTTGCAATGCCAGGATTCAGAGCCTGTGCTCGGGGGTGGTTTGCCGAGTATGGGCACCTTTTCTCCCATGCCTGTGCTAACGATGGCTGTAGACTGGCCTGGGAGTGTGAGGATGACAGAGAAAGTGGTGCTGTGGGTGGAATTACACTGTGTCTCTGTACAACAGTGCCAGTGGTTCTTCCATGGCGATCCTGTGAGGAAGTTGAACCAGCTGTGTGTGAGCTGGAGGAAGAGGCTACAACACGAGCTGAAGAGGTGGTAGGTGGCGCTGTAGGTTGGCCTAGGTCTTCAGTGTGTTTTTGTAACTCCACCACGTGCTTGGTCCACACATGTTTCCACATATTTGTGGTATTGAGGTTGCTGACACTTTTCCCTCTTTTCACCTTCTGATTACACAGCTTGCATTTGACAAAGCAAATGTCATCTGCAACTGTGTCAAAAAAGGACCAGGCACTGCAAGTCTTGGGAGCGCCCGCTTTGAATTTTGGAAGAGCCATTCTCCTAATGGGTGCCGAAGTGGAGGCTACAGGCAACCAAGTCTGCCCCCTCACTCTCCCTACTTTTTGGGCCGTTCAGGGAATCTCTTCCTCAGAGCTTCTCCCACCACCTTCCTGTCCCTCACTCCATGATGGGTCAAGGACCTCATCATCTACACCACCCTCTTCAAACAACTGCTTCTCCTGGGTAGTCTCGACAGCACAGTACGCACCAGAAAGTGGCACCTGAGTCTCATCATCAGATGCGTACTGAGGTGTGCTGCTGACCATAGGCACTGTCCCACCCGCCTCTTCAGATTCAGAGAGACAAAACGGTTGCGCATCACTGCATACTACCTCTTCTTCAAATTCTCGAATTCTGCTTGGCTGGCCCCCTCTTTCCAAGCCAAGAGATTCAGAGAACAGAAGTAGAGATGGCTCCTGTCCAGGGCTCTCTGACTGCCTGGGCAATTTGGCAGGTGGTGAAGAGACAGATGGGTGCTCTTCAGTGCTCAGGACCTGAGAGGATCTGGAACTAATTGAAGTCGATGCGTTAGCTGCCATCCATCCGACAAAGGCTTCAATTTGGTCCTCCCGCAGCAGTGGGGTACGGCTAGCTCCTACAAAGCTGCGCATAAAGGACTGTTCCCTGGTAAAACTGGGGGATGCTGAGTCACTGGTGCCCGCAGCAGGCACAGAATCCCCACGTCCTCTCCCTGCAAGCACAGAATCCTCACGTCCTCTCCCTGCAGAAACTCCATGCCCACGACCACGAACACATGCCTTACTCCCTGCCTTCTTCATCTTGGTAGACTGATAAAGATAGGCAGAAAAGTACTAAGGGCTTAGTGTGCTTATTCCTGAACAGCTGCTAACAGGTATAAGAAACACTAATTTTATAAAGTGTGGACTAGACTTTAATATGAGCTAATGTGGCCTACACAACTGTAAAGTGGAGTGTTTGGTGAACTTTATTTAGGTTTTTTTGTCACAAAAAGACACTGGATGTGCCCAAAGATGTAATACCGATAGTATCACAAACTTTTTGCAGCTATTACAATGCAGGAAGGTAACCTATAATGCAATAGATGAGGCTACAAAAAATAGGCTAATACTAATCTGGCTGGGGCTGCAGGGCACAATGCTGCAGAAAGGCTCCTCTATCTACTCCTATATAGTGTGTTTGGAACCAATGTAGCTGAATACGGATGGAACCACCACACTAATAGGAGAAATCAGGAAAAATGATCAATTAGCAAAAAAGGACAATGTATGAGGCAGTGACGCACGCTGAGCGCACTACAACCAGACGTGGCTGAAGCACACACTACAGCGTGAGCTGCACTCACACACAGAGACCTTGCAGACAGGCGTGAACAGTGCAGATGCAGAGCACTGTGCACTAGCGCTGCAAGACAAAAAAAAAATTCTCTATCTACTCCTATATAGTGTGTTTGGAACCAATTTACCTGAATACGGATGGAACCACCACACTAATAGGAGAAATCAGGAAAAATGATCAATTAGCAAAAAAAGACAATGTATGAGGCAGTGACGCACGCTGAGCGCACTACAACCAGACGTGGCTGAAGTACACACTACAGCGTGAGTTGCACTCACACACAGAGACCTTGCAGACAGGCATGAACAGTGCAGATGCAGAGCACTGTGCACTAGCGCTGCAAGACAAAAGAAAAATTCTCTATCTACTCCTATATAGTGTGTTTGGAACCAATGTAGCTGAATACGGATGGAACCACCACACTAATAGGAGAAATCAGGAAAAATTTTCAATTAGCAAAAAAGGACAATGTATGAGGCAGTGACGCACGCTGAGCGCACTACAACCAGACGTGGCTGAAGCACACACTACAGCGTGAGCTGCACTCACACACAGAGACCTTGCAGACACGCGTGAACAGTGCAGATGCAGAGCACTGTGCACTAGCGCTGCAAGACAAAAAAAAAATTCTCTATCTACTCCTATATAGTGTGTTTGGAACCAATTTAGCTGAATACGGATGGAACCACCACACTAATAGGAGAAATCAGGAAAAATGATCAATTAGCAAAAAAGGACAATGTATGAGGCAGTGACACATGCTGAGCGCACTACAACCAGACGTGGCTGAAGTACACACTACAGCGTGAGCTGCACTCACACACAGAGACCTTGCAGACAGGCATGAACAGTGCAGATGCAGAGCACTGTGCACTAGCGCTGCAAGACAAAAAAAAAATTCTCTATCTACTCCTATATAGTGTGTTTGGAACCAATTTAGCTGAATACGGATGGAACCACCATACTAATAGGAGAAATCAGGAAAAATGATCAATTAGCAAAAAAGGACAATGTATGAGGCAGTGACGCACACTGAGCGCACTACAACCAGACTTGGCTGAAGCACACACTACAGGGTGAGCTGCACTCACACACACAGACCTTGCAGAAAGCGGTGAACAGCACAGAGAACTGTGCACTAGCGCTGCAAGGCACAGCGATTTATAAAGTAGCTTATGTAAAGCAGAATAGAGCAAATAGGTAGCTAAAACTGTCCCTCAGAACAACAGCATCCTATCCCTAACTGAATTCACAGCAGAGTGAGCTCAAAATGGCGGCGGCGGCTTTTATAGTGCATCATGACATCATTTCAGCAGCCAATCACAGCCATGCCATTAGTTAACATGCCTACATGCCTAACAGGATGTGCCCACACTTCTTAGCATCCTCATTGGCTGAATAAAATGAAACTGGCTCATTGCATTATGGGAACTTCCAATTCCGGTATACGATATTCTAAAAGTATCGGAATTAAGTATCGGAATTCCGATACCGCGAATATCGGCCGATACCCGATATTTCAGTATCGGAATGCTCAACACTAGTCACTAGTGATCACTGTATTATTTGTACACTGACACTATATACAGAGCTCATGTGTATAATGTCACTAGTGATCACTGTATTATCTGTACACTGACACTATATACAGAGCTCATGAGTATAATGTCACTAGTGATCACTGTATTATCTGTACACTGACACTATATTTTATTTTTTTATTTATTTTACTCACTTATATAACGCAACTAATTCCACAGCGTATTACAGACATTATTGGCACTGTCCCCATTGGGGCTCACAATCTACATTCCCTATCAGTATGTCTTTGGAGTGTGGGAAGATACCGTAGATCCCGGAGGAAACCCACACAAACACTGGAAGTGACGCGCCCCTGGGCCTGTGTCGCGCTGCGTTGCGCACGCGTGAGCTTACCCGGTGCCGGATCTCTTGAGGGTTGTAGTCTCGTGGCGGTGACCCGGTCCGTGCCCAGGGAGTCAAACTGAGCGGCGATGTAACAGCGGTAGATGCAGGACGACTACGCCACCCGTTGAATGCAGCTATGGAGCTGCCGCTGCAGGACAGTCCGCTGAGGCCGGTAGATGGATGGTGCAGCGTAGATGGTATAACCCCCAACGGGAGGGGTATGGCCTCAGGGCAGCAGATGTGGATGATGGGGGTAGCAGGAACCACTCAGAGACGGTGCGGTGTAATTCAGGGTCTTTACTGGTAACAACGATAGACCCTCCCGGAGTACTTGCTAGTGAACGGGGCCTGGTCAGTCCTTGAGCAGATGGGATCTCCCCTGGCCAGGCGGAGTTGTTGGCCTCCCAAACTGACTGTACTCTTCTGGCTACCTTGCTAGAAGCGGATATAAGTAGCCCACGTCCCTGAGTGTACCGTGTGGTGCTCACCCGTATGGCCGGTGACTCGGGGCCTTCTAATGGCTTCCGCTCCACGATGGCGGTGCTGGTCCCACGCGTGTGACCGTGCCTTCGGGTTTCTGGGCCTGAGGACCTGAAATCCCCTGCCGGTCGGCTTCTGCTGCTGGGTAAGAGTTAGTCCCCACAGCCTCGGACGCCGGGTCCGGTAAGAAAGCTTCTCAGTCAGGGCGAGCTCTGCAGCTGCCAGCCCCTGACTCGTAGTAATATTGCTCCCAATGAGCTTCTGCTGTTTCTTCCTATGCTGCTTCTCTGTCTCTACTCTCCTTGACTGACTAACCCTGCCTCAGCCCAGGGTTTATACAGGGGAAGTTCTTCCCCTCCCAAGACTGGGCAGGAGGTGTGGCATGCACAGGATCCCTGACCAAAGGACCTCCCACCTGCTCTCAGACATAACATTACATTACTGTGGAAAACCAGACCCCTGGGGTGCCACATTCCCCCCTAGTGAAATTTAGTACTCCGGGACTAAACATATTTTAGAAAAACATAACAAGATATAACAACAATAACAGTACAATAAGAAGAAACACATAAAGGTGGTCACGGCATGTCCGTAACCGGGTGCAGTCTTTGAAGAAAAGCAAGGTGTCCATTTCACCAAAACAGGGAGACGTAACCAGGTAGGGGTCTGTCCTACCCCGAGTCCTTAACAGTCTCTAGTCCATCCTGGGTTACGCTCCAACTATGTACAAGGATTCCCGGTAAATCCACCAAGGATTCCTAAAAATAACTGGAAACACAAAATTATACACAAGCAACAATACACAGATAAACATAAATAAAACAATTTATACACTTCAAATCCTCCAGCGTGCGGGTAACTGGCCTCTAGTGGCCCTAGTGGACCTACGGAGCTGACTGTCTAGCCCTGAACTACAGGGTGTAGGAGCTGTCAAGGGTAAACTGGGCAGCTGTCTACCGGCTCTTTGTCTCACTAGGGGTACGGCAGGCTCACTATAAGCAGAGGGTTGATCCTCCTGTTCTGCTTGTGTGGAGTCTTCTGCCTCCTGGACCGGCTGTTCTTCCAGCTCTACCTGTTGCTCCGTAGGTGCTTGGGATGCTGGTTGGAGGAAGGTGAGTACGGGTACCACAACTGCACCATTGGCTTGAGTCCAAGACCGAGGGAAGTCCCCGAGCACAGTACTAACCATATCTTCCCTTTCCTCTACGGGTTGATGGTCTTCTTGTTCCTCTTCAGGGTTCCTCAGTTGTTCGGGACACTTCTTCAGGTGGTCCCGGGATACAATGGCTGTGGTTTCCCCTCCGTCTTTACTGATGGTACAAACCTTCGGGTTCTCGTGGCTTGAGGGCAGTACGGTGTACGGGTCCTTCTCCCACTGGTCATTCAACTTGTGGAGCCGTCTCTTCCTCTTCAAGACCTGCTCTCCGGGTACCAGGGGAACAGCGGGAGCATACTGGTTGTAAGTTTTCTCTTGTCTTTCCCTAGCCTGACAGAGACTTCGCTCCACGCTCTCCTGTACTCTCCGGTACTGCTGCTGCCTCTCTGTGTCCCAGTCTGTTTCTGGTGAAGTGTCCTCGGGTGTCAGGACTCCCATTTCCAGGTCAACAGGTAACTTACCAGGTCTTGCCCTCATTAGGTAAGCCGGGGTACAGTTGGTGGAACCTACCGGGATGTGGTTGTATAGGTCCACCAGATCGGGCAACTTCTCAGGCCACAGACTGCGTTCTTCCAGGGGCAACGTTTTTAGAAGATCCATTACCACCTGGTTCATTTTCTCACAAAGTCCATTAGTTTGCGGATGGTAGGGTGTCGTCCTTATCTTCCGGCAGCCATACAGATTGCAGAATTCCTGGAAGACCTCCGCTTCAAAGGCAGGTCCCTGGTCCGTCAGCACTTGGTCCGGGTACCCGTGTGGACGGCAAAAGTGCTGCTGGAAGGCTCTAGCTGCTGTTTGAGCCGTTAAGTCCTTGACGGGGACGACAACCAGAAACCGGGAGTAATGATCCACGATGGTTAACGCGTAGACGTAGCCACTTCTGCTTGGGGTCAGTTTTACATGATCCAAGGCTACCAGTTCCAACGGTTGCCGGGTGACGATGGACTGCAGGGGAGTCTTCTGGCTGGCACGGTCCTTCCTTCTCAGGTTGCACGGGCCACAGTCTCTGCACCACTTCTCGATGGTTCCCCTCATGCCTACCCAGTGGAACCGCTCGCGCAGCAGGAACTCCAGCTTCTTCCACCCGAAGTGTCCAGCTCCGTCGTGGTATGCCTCCATCACCATGGCTGCGTCTCTTCGTGGCACCACTACTTGCCAGAGTAATTCATGCGTCCGGGAGTTAACCATTCTGCGGCACAACTTCCCTTTGTAAAGGAACAGTCGACTCTTCTCTGCCCATAGTTGTTTGGCTTCCTCCGGAGCGTCTGGTTCAAGGCGAGCCTCCGGCCGAGTCAGCATCTCCTTCACCAGTCGGACGGCAGGGTCGCTGTCTTGCGTTTCCGCCCAGTTGTAGTGGGGTAAGGGGTTCAACGTAGCAGCCTGCTTACTCCTTACCCGGTGGGAATACTGGATAGTCCCATGACGGTGGAATGCAGGGAGTTCAACTTCTTCCAGTCCCTCCGGATCTTCTCCTCCGTCCGGCAGGTTGGGCATCCTGGACAAGGCGTCCGCGTTGGTATTGGAGCGTCCTGCCCGGTATTTGATTGTGAACTCGTAGTTGGACAGACGGGCCATCCACCTCTGCTCCAGGGCACCGAGTCTTGCCGTGTCCAGGTGTGTCAACGGGTTGTTATCCGTGTACACGGTGAACCGAGAAGAAGCGAGGTAATGCTTAAAGCGCTCGGTGACTGCCCATACTACGGCCAGGAACTCTAACTTAAATGAGCTGTAATTCTCGGGGTTCCTTTCGGTGGGTCGCAGTTTTCGGCTGGCGTAGGCGATTACTCGTTCCTTCCCCTGCTGGATCTGGGACAGTACGGCTCCTAGCCCGATGTTACTGGCGTCGGTGTAGAGGATAAAGGGCTGGCTATAATCCGGGTACGCCAGGATTTCGTCCCCCGTGAGGGCCATCTTCAGCTGGCGGAAGGACTCTTCTTCCAGCTCCTCCCATTTGAAGGGTGGCTTCTGGTTCTTGGCCTTCCGGGACTGGCCTATCAGGAGGTCCTGCATAGGTGCTGCCTTTTTGGTGAAACCGGGAATAAACCTTCGGTAGTAGCCTACCAACCCGAGGAACTGCCGCACTTCTTTTACGCTGGAGGGGCTTGGCCATTCCTTAATTGCGGTGATCTTATCAGGGTCGGGAGCCACTCCGTCAGCGCTCACCACGTGTCCCAGGTACTGCACCTTTGGTTTCAGGAGGTGACACTTGGAGGGTTTCACCTTTAGGCCGTAACTTGCCAGAGCTTCGAACACTTCCGCCAGGTGTTTCAGGTGGTCCTCATACGTCTTGGAATATACGATGACATCGTCCAGGTACAACAGGACCGTCTCGAAGTTTCTGTGGCCCAGACAACACTCCATTAGTCGTTGGAAGGTTCCCGGTGCGTTGCAGAGTCCGAACGGCATGCAGGTGAACTCGCTAAGTCCCATCGGGGTGGTGAATGCGGTCTTCTCCCGGTCCGCCTCTGCTACAGGAACCTGCCAGTACCCGCTAGTGAGATCCAAGGTAGAGAAGAAGTTAGCAGATCTTAAAGCAGCCAATGACTCCTCTATCCTTGGTAAGGGGTACGCATCCTTGTGTGTGATACGATTGATTTTCCGGTAATCTACACACATCCTCATGGTGTTGTCTTTCTTTCGGACTAAGACTAGTGGAGCTGCCCAGGGGCTACAGCTATCCCTGATCACCCCAGCCTCCTTCATGTCTCTAAGCATCCCCTTGGCGTGTTGGTAGTGGGCAGGGGGTACGGGTCGATACCTCTCTTTTATAGGAGGATGGTCTCCCGTGGGGATGTGGTGTTCTACCCCCTTGACTCGCCCGAAGTCTAACGGGTGTTTACTGAACACTCTCTCGTACTCCTGAACCACCCGATAGACTCCTTGTTTCTGGTGTGCGGGAGTGGAGTCAGTACCCAGATGTAGTTGCTGACACCAGTCCTCCATGTTTTTCTTAGAGCCGTTACCTTCCTCCGGGTGAGATGGAGGCAAGGGTTCCACAGATTGTATAGAATTTTGGTTAATGGTATATAATTTGGCTAGCGTGGCATACCGGGGCAGGTACACTTCCCTCTCCCCGATATTTATTATGCGAACGGGCACCCTCCCATGGCGTACATCAACCACCCCCCGTGCTGTCAAAATGGTGGGCCTACTGTCCGAGTAAACTGGTTCTACCATTGCCTGGTAATCTCTACCTCTCAGACCAATAGCTGCCCGGCACCAAATCATCATTTCACTTTTTGGGGGCATGGCAATAGGAAAAGGGTCACACATTCTTACGCTACCAATCTCACCGCCGGAGAGTTCCACCTGTTGCCGTCGCATCAGTGCCCGGATCTCTTTCTGGAGCACCCGCTGCTCGCCGGAGCTGGCGTTCTTGGCAACCTGCTGTAAAAGGAAAATCACCTCTGCAAGACAATTTTCAATTACATTAGTTCCTAGAGTTATTTTTGGGTGACTCTCATGTTTGTCAATATCTACAATGATCAGTCCCTGTGCTGCCAGTTCGACTCTACCGATTTTGATGGTCACCTCTTTAAATCCGATCTGTGGCACGGGCTGGCCATTGCTGGCGATGATACTCAAGTCGTCGTCAGGGTAGCGGGTAATATCCGAGTCATTCCAGTACTGCTTAAAGAGCACGTACGGGATGGTGGTGACCTGTGACCCGGTGTCCAGTAGGGCACTCATGGGAATGCCATCCAGTACCACAGGCAAGACTGGACGTCCTCCCACATATCTGTCGCGCCAGTTCGATGGGCCTGGTGATCTTTTTCCTGGGGGTTGGCCCTCTACCCCAGGTTGTGCCCGTTTAAAGAACAGTACCTTGCCATATGTCCAGGTTGATTGCAGCGGCGGCAGATGGGTCGTCCGTCCTCGCTGTATCGGTCACTGGGTCTTCCTCTGACCGGTGGGGTCCTCCTTGGTCGACGCCACGGGATGTCCTCCGGTCCGGATGCCAGCTGGATCTTCCCTGGGGTGGAAACCTGTAAAGACTGCACAGTTCGGGTTAGCGCAGCAACGCTCTTAGCTAGCTCTTGGACCTGATGGTGTAGGTCTGGAGCCGGGTCATTGTCCAAAGCCTGCGCATCAGCTCCCACAGGCCCTGCCGACAAGGGCGCCGCCTCCTGGTGGTAAGTGCTAGCTGGGCGCCTGTGGGTCACAACGCCACCCGGTGCCGGTTCTCGGAGCACCCGGATGGCTCTGTCCTTGAACTGTGCAAAGCCCAGATGGGGATCCTGTAAAGCCATTGCCCGCAACTGGGTTCGGTGGGTATTACAATACAGTCCCTCTATAAACTGTTCGGTCAACAGCCTGTCCTCGTTTCCCACTCCATCAGGGTCGGTCTGCTTAATGGCCCTCAGGGCCTCTTGTAGGTTTAGTGCATAGTCCCTTATACTCTCATGCGCTCGCTGCTTGCACCCGTAGAATCTAAGCTTAAGCTCGGCTGAGGTGCGGGTATCAAAGGTGTCCTTCAGCCGGGTTAGTATCCCTGCGACAGTCTTCCTCCCAGGTGGCCAGGATTTTACTTCCCTTTTGGCTGCCCCGGTTAGTTGGGCCACCAGGATGCTCACTTTTTGCTCTTCTGTGAGGGGGTACACCTGGAAGAGGCTATCCAGCTTTTCTCTAAAGTCATGCAGGGTATGTGACTCCCCTGAGTACTGGGGTAGCCAAGCTGCTCCCGGGATATAGGGCATGGTGAAGGGCATAACTGCAGCAGCGGTAGCGCTGGCGGGGGTTGAGGCAGTGAAGCTCTCCTCCGTATCCGACATCTTCCTCCCCCCTAGTGGACCGTGGCCTACCTTGCGATGATCCTGTTCCGTAGGCCGCGGCTCCGCAGTGGATCGTCAGGGTTGAGGACCTTCCGTCGCGCTCCTGTGACGTCGGCGTCTGCTGGGCTCCTTCCAGGACCTTACGCAACGTCCGGACGTGGGGCGGGGCTTCAGTTCTCGCGCGCTTTCGGAGTCCACGCCCCTCTTCTTCCCGCGCGGCGTCCTCAAGATGGCGTCCAATGGCGGGAAAACTCCACGGATGGCGGGAAGAAGGCAGAAGATGGCGCCGGATGGCGGGAAACTTCACCGATGGCGGGAAGAAGGCTGAAGATGGCGCCGGATGGCGGGAATCTTCACCACAGGTAAGTTTGAAAAGTCTCTTTTTCAGGCACGCAGTACCCGGTGGTTGCGGGCACGAAATCCTGCCGACTACGCCAAAGTTGACGCGCCCCTGGGCCTGTGTCGCGCTGCGTTGCGCACGCGGGAGCTTACCCGGAGCCGGATCTCTTGAGGGTTGTAGTCTCGTGGCGGTGACCCGGTCCGTGCCCAGGGAGTCAAACTGAGCGGCGATGTAACAGCAGTAGATGCAGGACGACTACGCCACCCGTTGAATGCAGCTATGGAGCTGCCGCTGCAGGACAGTCCGCTGAGGCCGGTAGATGGATGGTGCAGCGTAGATGGTATAACCCCCAACGGGAGGGGTATGGCCTCAGGGCAGCAGATGTGGATGATGGGGGTAGCAGGAACCACTCAGAGACGGTGCGGTGTAATTCAGGGTCTTTACTGGTAACAACGATAGACCCTCCCGGAGTACTTGCTAGTGAACGGGGCCTGGTCAGTCCTTGAGCAGATGGGATCTCCCCTGGCCAGGCGGAGTTGTAGGCCTCCCAAACTGACTGTACTCTTCTGGCTACCTTGCTAGAAGCGGATATAAGTAGCCCACGTCCCTGAGTGTACCGTGTGGTGCTCACCCGTATGGCCGGTGACTCGGGGCCTTCTAATGGCTTCCGCTCCACGATGGCGGTGCTGGTCCCACGCGTGTGACCGTGCCTTCGGGTTTCTGGGCCTGAGGACCTGAAATCCCCTGCCGGTCGGCTTCTGCTGCTGGGTAAGAGTTAGTCCCCACAGCCTCGGATGCCGGGTCCGGTAAGAAAGCTTCTCAGTCAGGGCGAGCTCTGCAGCTGCCAGCCCCTGACTCGTAGTAATATTGCTCCCAATGATCTTCTGCTGTTTCTTCCTATGCTGCTTCTCTGTCTCTACTCTCCTTGACTGACTAACCCTGCCTCAGCCCAGGGTTTATACAGGGGAAGTTCTTCCCCTCCCAAGACTGGGCAGGAGGTGTGGCATGCACAGGATCCCTGACCAAAGGACCTCCCACCTGCTCTCAGACATAACATTACATTACTGTGGAAAACCAGACCCCTGGGGTGCCACAGAAGAACATACAAACTCCTTGCAGATGTTGTCCTTGGTGGGATTTGAAACCAGGACCCCAGCGTTGCAAGGCTGCAATGCTAATTTATCGCCTAATTTGTAGATAGGTTTATGGGACAACCTATTTAAATCTATACCAAAATGACTTTATAATTGTTAGAAATCCTATTTCAGAGTATATCTAGTGTTAAATAGTTCTGGATACATGTTATTGGTTAGTATACAGTATTTACATGACAACACATTTACAAAATCCAAACATATTGTTTCCAATGTTATAATTTCTTGATTTCAATAAAAAAAATTGAGCAGATTAAAAACAGTTTAAGGAAATAAAAGTTTCATGCATAATTCCAAAAGATGAAATCGCCCAGTTTATAATGGAAACACTCCCCTAATCTTAGTAGTAATAGTAAGTCAAGAAATGAATGATTGAAAGTCCAAAACTAAATGCATGAACTCTATTATTCATGTAGCGGATCATCAGCATGCATGTCATTTATTATGTTAATTATACATACAGAGTCAGCTTTATTCCAAATGGTATGCATGCTGCTGTGAGTGCTCATATCCTAATATAAGATTCTAGTATAGTATAGAGAAACTAATGGATTCTTTATAGAGGTACAGTAGCTATCAGCCTGCCTGTTATTATCGTTCAGAACAACTACTGCATGTTCTGCAAGATCTACATGGGTTATTATTATCCAGTTTAATGACTTATCAGATAGAAAATGGAATAACCATGTGAGCTGTGTCTTAAAGGGAACCTGTCAACTCTGGTTTAAGGGGAACTTGTCACCTCTGGAAATACTATTTACCTGCAGACTGGCCATTGGGCAAATCTGGCAAATGACAGATGGGCCAGTCCGGCAGTGGGCCACATCGAACTGCAAAACCTTTAACAGTCTTTTTTCATTATTATTATTATGCAGCCTGGGAGTCAGAGAAGCTGTGATGGCATCATGTGGAGGAATACACTGTGGGGTCATTATTTTCTAAATACTACTGTATAAGGAGCTATGAGGCATCATACTGTATATAGGGGTCTATAGTACATCATACTGCATATAGGGCTCTGTGTGGGCCATCATAGTGTATATATGGATTTATGGGGGCCATCACATTGTATATAGGGGAGCTTTGGAGCATACTGAGCATAGAGGGGCTATGGGACATCACACTGTGTATTGTGGGCTATAAGGAATCACACTGTATATACAGTGTTATGGGGCATCATAATGTGTACAAGGCTATGGAGCAGCATACAGTGCATAGATAATACAATCTCCCAAGCCCTATATATATATTCATTAGAAGTAATAGGATATCCCTCATGTTAACCCATCAGCAGAGAACGCCCCAACGTACGTTTCACCTTCTTCTTCATCCACATCGCCTACTGAAGAAGAAGGTGGCTTAAGAGATTATATTATATACGGCTTGGGAGAGTGTATTATCTATATGCACTAGTAGCCCTTGAGCACATTGTTGTTTGCACAAGCATGCTTAATCATTTTGTATGAATATATACATAGGGCTTGGGATATTGTATAATCTACATGCATTAGCAGCCCTTAAGCATAGTGTCTTTTGCACAAGCATGTTTTGATCGTTTCTAATTTATGTACATATAGGGCCTGGTAGATCGTATAATCCACTTGTACCAGTAGCCCATAAGCACAGGGTTTTTTTGCATATCTCTTATGCCTTCTTGGGCCTGTATATTTTGGGAGCATAGTCTGATACAAATAAGCCCATATTCTTAGCGATTGTATCTAGTTATGTATATTTATAGCTTTATATACCTCATGTTTTAATATTTCTGTCTAACCCATCAGTTGATTTGTTGTTTGATACCTTGTTTTTTGATATGTACATGATATTCATGTTTTAATATTTTGGGAATAAAATTGTATTTTATTGGAAATGTTTTGCTCCGTTTGTTGAAACTGGGGTGGCACTCAGTTTTATCTTTTGTTCAGTTAACCCCTTTACGACCCTGTCAGTAATAGTATGTAGCTGCGCCCTGGGCCTTATGGACCAGCTACATACTATCACGTGCGCGGCGATGGCGCCCGCACACAAGCGGTGCGGGGCGATCACCACCGGGTGTCAGCTGATTGTCACAGCTGACACCTGGTGCTATGTGCCAGGAGCAGTCCTGCATCGCTGCTGGCACATTAACTCCCGAAATGCGAAGTCGATCGCAGCATTGCGACGGCAAGGGGAGGTAAGCACTGATACTTACCTCCTCTGCCGGTGTCCCTCGCTGTCTGTGGCAGCTCCCGGATGTTGTCATGGTGACCCGATGTCGTCATGACAACATCCGGGTCACCAGACAGCAGAAAGTTACTTTGGTCATGCGCAGTGCATGACCAAAGTAACTTCTCCCTGTGCAGTGCTGACAGGCGAGAAGTTACTGCAAAAAGAAGTTTCTGCCAATCAGGCTGCAAAAAGTGAAAGTCTCATAGTGGGACAAAGTTTAAAAGTAAAAAAAAGTGTCAGAAAGTGAAAAAAATAAATATAAAAAATTGTAAAAATATTTTCAAAAATGAAATAAATAATCCTCCAAAAATAAAAATATATTGTACCCATAATATTTACTTATTATGAAAAAAAATAAACCAATAAAAGTATACATATTTAGTATCGCCGCGTCCGGGACAACCTGACCTATAAAACTGTCCCACTATTTCACCCCTTTAGTGAACACGGTAAAAAAAAACAAAAAAAACGAAGCAAGCAACAATGCTTTATCATCATACCGCCAAACAAAAAATGGAATAACTTGCGATCAAAAAGACAAATGTAAATAAAGATGGTACTGCTGAAAATGTCATCTTGCCCCACAAAAAACAAGCCGCCATACAGCTCTATCATCTGAAAAATAAAAAAGTTACAGCTCTCAGAATAAAGCACAAAATTATTTCTTCTATAAAATAGTTTTTATTGTGTAAAAGCGCCAAAACATAAAAAAACTATTTAAATGTGGTACTGCTGTTAATGTACTGACCCTAAGAAAAAAGCTACCTTATCAATTTTACCACATGCAGAACGGCATAAAAAACAAAAAAACAATTCCTGAATTGTTGGTTTTTGTTTATTCTGCCTCCCAAAAATTGGAATAGAAAGCGATTAGAAAATGTCACATGCCCAAAAAAGGTATCAATAAAAACATCAACTTGTCCCGCAAAAAACGCATGACTCTGTCGGACAAAATATTATGAAAAATTATAGCTCTAAAAATATGGCAATGCAGTCTTTGCAAAAAAAAGCGTCTTTTAGTGTATGACAGCTGTCAATCATAAAAACCCGATATGAATCTGGTATTGCTGTAATCGCACTGACCCGATGAATAAAGTCATCTAATCACTTAAACCGCACGAAGAATGACATAAAAATTAAACTCTAGGGTTAGGGTTGTGCTAGGGTTAGGGTTGTGCTCGGGTTAGGGTTTGGATTGTGCTAGGGTTAGGGTTGTGCTAGGGTTAGTTAGGGTTGTGCTAGGGTTAGGGTTGTGCTAGGGTTTAGGGTTGTGTTAAGGTTAGGGTTGTGTTAGGGTTTTGCTATGGGTAGGGTTGTGCTAGGGTTAGGGTTGTGCTATTGTTAGGGTTGTGCTAAAGTTAGGGTTGTGCTAGGGTTAGGGTTGTGCTATAGTTAGGGTTGTGCTAGGGTTAGGGTTGTGCTAGGGTTAGGGTCTTGTTAGGGTTGGGGTGGGGATTTTTTCAAAAGTAAAGAAAAAAAATGATGATGATGATATGGCGACCAGTGTTGAGCGCATGTGCTCGCTACTTGAGTTTGCATCGGGTGCTTGGGTATGCACCGAGTATTGCGGGTGCTCGAGTTATATTTTCGAGTCTCCGCCCCATATGCTTCGTGGCCAAAAAAAGTTGCATGGATTGCCTGCCATGCACGAGCGATCCCCGCATGTTTTTCTTTGGGTGTCTAATAACCGTGAAACATGTGGGGCGGGGACTTAAGAATGTCACTTGAGCACCCACGATACTTGGTGCATACTCCCGATGCAAACTCAAGTAGTGAGCACTTGTGCTCAAGACTAATGACAACTTATTCAATATGATGACCTAATGTTATCAAATTCTGTGTCGTACCTCTGGGTTCAAAATGTTCACTATACCCCTTGATAAAATCCTTGAGGGGTCTAGTTTCCAAAATGGGGTCACTTGTGGGGGGTTTCCACTATTTAGGCGCATCAGGGAGCTCTCCAAACGCGACATGGCGTCCGCTCTCAATTCCAGCCAAATTTGCGTTCAAAAAGTCACACAGTGTATTTTCCCCACATATGGGGTATCGGCTTACTCAGGAGAAATTGCACAAATGTTTTTGGGGTCCACTTTCTCCTCTTACAGTTGTGAAAATAAAAAATTTGGGGCTAAAACATAATTTTTGTGGAAAAAGTTCGATTTTTTTATTTTCATGGCTCTATGTTATAAACTTCTATGAAGCACCTGGGGGTTCTAGGTGCTCACCACACATCTAGATAAGTTCCCTGAGGGGTCTAATTTCCAATATGGTGTCACTTGTGGGGGTTTCCACTGTTTAGGCACATCAGGGGCTCTCCAAACGCAACATGGCATCTCCTAATTATTCAATCAAATTTTACATTCAAAAAGTCAAATGGCGCTCCTTCCCTTCCAAACCCTGCCCTGCGCCCAAACAGTGGTTTTCATGCAGAGCTGAATCTTAATGGTGTGCATATTACACCTGTTGAAGGGAACCAGTCGGCTGATACATGCTGCCCAAACCATAGGCAGCATGTATCCACCAGCGGCTGTAGTATCCCAGCAATGTATGTTTGTCTCTGAAACTCTGCAGTGTTTCATTGAAAGCATGCTTTTAATAGCTGCCGGGGACTGAGCCACACGGGTAACTAAGGTCTAACAGGCGGGTACCCGGTGGCTGCTCCCCGCCCACTAACACCGACTGACAAGTCTTGGCCTGCATGTGCGTATAGGCAGAGGCTTTCCACTCCAGTCACTGTCAGTGGGCATGGAGACGCCACCAGGGACCCACTGTACAGTTTCAGAGCTGCACTTATCTGAAACGAAATACGAAATATCACAGGAAATACACTAAAAAAAACACTTTTAGGGATTAGCTAGACAGGGAAAAGTATAGGGTATTGTGTAATAAAGCAAAATAAAAAAGAGGTTAGGGTGTAATGATAGATATTTAGAAAATGCAGTTTAGGTGCCGAACCACCCCTTTAAGTGTGGGACGGTGGATGATTGCATGCAGTGGTGCAAGAGATTACGGATACGTTTCGCCTGGAGAGGTAGTTTCTCTAACCCTTTGTTTTGGATGAGCAGTTCTAATCTAGCACAGACAAGTGGCGCTAGTGAAGCTAGGCTTGAACAATGGTAGGAGATGTGGCAGAGCTGAAACAATGGCAACTGGAGGAGATTAATTGGATCAATGGCAACAAAACTGGAACAGTGATGGAGCAGAATAGATTCAGAACTGAGGTCCTAGTGTAATATAGCCAAGTTTGCAACAAGGGCTCAATGTAGCAGAGTTGGCAATGCATGGTACCAGAGTTGACTCAGTGAAAAAAAACAGTTTAGCAGAGCTGATGTTTTAAAAAAGGACTAGATAAATTGGAACAACGGCAGCAGAGATGGAACAGTAATGTAGCAGATTAGATTCAGCAGTGAGGTACCAGTGTAACAAAGCTAAGTTTGGAATGAAGGCTCCATGTAACAGAGTTGGCACAGTATTACAGCGAAGTTTACTATCGGAGTAGTACAGCTGAGTTTCCAAGGCAGGCTCACATAGAAGTGTTAGAACCACAAAATGACTAAGTTGAACAGTGGGAATGATTTAGCAATGCTTGAACCAAGGAATAGCATAAGTATGTTGCAGTGCTGAAACCGAAAAATCAGAGTTGTACAGCTATGTGTAATGGACTGGGTGGTGGAAGCACTGTGCCGTGACCCGAGGAGAGCCTGGAGGGGCGTAACTAAGTGCCTCACCAAGTCTGACCTCGGATGCACGGCAGCTGACGATACCACGATCCATGGAGAAATGAGAGAGGTGGGACCAGTTGCTACACCAGGACTGACCTCGGATGGATGGAAGCTGACCCCCAAGGGACAAAAGGCAGGAACGGCCAGAAATGGTAGACTTGGCAAGTACCGGCTGGCTTGGCTGGTATAGTCACTGGCATGACTGACACTCAAGTGGGCAGGTACTGGTGGACATGACTGGTATCCGGGCAATCGGGTGCAGGTGAGCACAGCTGAAACACATATAGGCAGGTGCAGGCGGTTTTGGATGATATACAGGCAGGCAGGCACGGCTGATACACAAACAGGCAGGTGCTGGCGGACACGGCTGGAATACTGACAGGTAGGTGCCGGCGGGCACGGCTGATATACATACAGGCGGGCACGGCTGATATACAGTGGTGGCCAAAAGTATTGGCACCCCTACAATTCTGTCAGATAATACTCAGTTTCTTCCTGAAAATGATTGCAATCACAAATTCTTTGGTATTATTATCTTCATTTAATTTGTCTTCAATGAAAAAACACAAAAGGAATTGTCCTAAAGCCAAATTGGATATAATTCCACACCAAACCTAAAAAAAGGGGTGGACAAAAGTATTGGCACTGTTTGAAAAATCATGTGATGCTTCTCTAATTCGTGTAATTAACAGCACTTGTAACTTACCTGTGGCACCTAACAGGTGTTGGCAATAACTAAATCACACTTGCAGCCAGTTAACATGGATTAAAGTTGACTCAACCTCTGTCCTGTGTCCTTGTGTGTACCACATTGAGCATGGAGAAAAGAAAGAAGACCAAAGAACTGTCTGAGGACTTAAGAAACCAAATTGTGAGAAAGCATGAGCAATCTCAAGGCTACAAGTCCATCTCCAAAGACCTGAATGTTCCTGTGTCTTCCGTGCGCAGTGTCATCAAGAAGTTTAAAGCCCATGGCACTGTGGCTAACCTCCCTAGATGTGGATGGAAAAGAAAAATTGACGAGAGATTTCAACGCACGATTGTGCGGATGGTGGATAAAGAACCTCGACTAACATCAAAACAAGTTCAAGCTGCCCTGCAGCCGAGGGTACAACAGTGTCAACCCGTACTATCCGTCGGTGTCTGAATGAAAAGGGACTGTATGGTAGGATACCCAGGAAGACCCCACTTCTTACCCCGAGACATAAAAAAGCCAGGCTGGAGTCTGCCAAAACTTACCTGAGAAAGCCTAAAACGTTTTGGAAGAATGTTCTCTGGTCAGATGAGACAAAAGTAGAGCTTTTTGGGAAAAAGCATCAACTTAGAGTGTACAGGAAAAAAAAGAGGCATTCAAAGAAAAGAACACGGTCCCTACAGTCAAACATGGCGGAGGTTCACTGATGTTTTGGGGTTGCTTTGCTGCCTCTGGCACTGGACTGCTTGACCGTGTGCATGGCATTATGAAGTCTGAAGACTATCAACAAATTTTGCAGCATAATGTAGGGCCCAGTGTGAGAAAGCTGGGTCTCCCTCAGAGGTCATGGGTCTTCCAGCAGGACAATGACCCAAAACACACTTCCAAAAGCACTATAAAATGGTTTGAGAGAAAGCACTGGAGACTTCTAAGGTGGCCAGCAATGAGTCCAGACCTGAATCCCATAGAACACCTGTGGAGAGATCTCAAAATGGCAGTTTGGAGAAGGTACCCTTCAAATATCAGTGACCTGGAGCAGTTTGCCAATGAAGAATGGACTACAATTCCAGCAGAGCATTGTAAGAAACTCATTGATGGTTACCGGAAGCGGTTGTTCGCAGTTATTTTGGCTAAAGGTTGTGCAACCAAGTATTAGGCTGAGGGTGCCAATACTTTTGTCTGGACCATTTTTGGAGTTTTGTGTGAAATGATCAATGATTTAATTTTTGCTTCATTCTCTTTTGTGTTTTTTCCTTGCAAGCAAATTAAATGAAGATGATAATACCAAAGAATTTGTGAATGCAATCATTTTCAGGAAGAAACTGAGTATTATCTGACAGAATTGCAGGGGTGCCAATACTTTTGGCCACCACTGTACAGGATAGTTACACTGAGATACAAACACTGGGACCTTAGAGCAAGTGTGTTTGGAAAAAGACTAACAGCCTTGCACAGGCACCTCCATGCAGGTGGAGGTGCCTTAAATAGTAATTGTCTCTCAGCCATTGGCTGGGGACACTTTAGGATGACGAGCGCACAGCTCCTTTAAGAGGAAGGGAGCACACGCGCACACTCTAAGTACAGTGCCCAGGGATCTGGACCATGTGCGTACCCCGGACATCAGCACCAGGCAAGGAAGGGGAAATGCGGTACTGCGATGGTGAGTTAGTCGGCGTCCCTGCCGGGGGAGAGGGGCAGCGTGCAGGGACGCCGACACTACACTGTGCTTGATGCAGCATTGCTAGAATCATGATGGCCAGAATAGCAGAAGAGCTGAGTTTGCAGTGCTGGTGCAGTGTAGTAGCAGGTACATCAACTTCCTGAACTTCCAAGTGGAGTTCTGTATTAGCCAGTTATAAATGACCAAGGTGGATATTGTTATCAGAGCATGTTGTGCTGCTGTTGGCAGGAGCAGAGACAGAAGTGGACATTTAAATGAATGATTGTCCGTCCAGCAAATAGTCTATTGAATTTATGGGCCAAGGGTTGTGGGGTGCATTTAGAACCCACAGCCTTAGCACCAACAGAGAAAGTGTATGGTGCTTGTATGCACAGACTGGACTTTGTAGGCGTCATTCTAAACTCAAAAGCAACTGTGACAGAACAGCATGTACTCTACAAGTCCGGCCTTTCAGCTCTAGTAGACACCTTATCACTTTTCAATTACACAGCAAGTTTTTAATATTTTCCACTGTGAGACAATAATTGGAAAGACATTTGAAATTAACATGACTGATAAATAAAAGTATTATCGCTCTGTCCCCATATAAAATACAGCCACATAAATGCCCGACTGAAAAAGACCTTGTATGAACTTTGCCAGTAACTTTGCTGATTCGGGGAAAGGCAACGGATGTGCACCACTAATGAATACAAAGTATTTCAATTGCCGTTTAGTGATAGACTATGTATGCAAAAAGTGAATTCAACATTAGGAACTAATTCGAAACCAAAAGACGAGTCAGGGCCGTTCCATAACTCTTTATATAAATGACTTACAGTAGCTGCTATTAGAAGCTAAGTAGTTAATAAATCTTAAGACCAAGAAGGAGAGTTTAAAACTAACCTTCGTAGTTTAATTGTAAAAGTAACTTTATTAGCTGTGTTGTGGAGAATTCTTAATCATGTTTTATTGCTAGGGTATGTAATCTCCGAGACTACTTATTAAGCGACTGTGGCTATTGATATAGAACCTGTCACCTCTGCTTCAAAGTACTTTCTTTGTAAAGTATTAGAAAAGGAGATGAATCGCTGAAGGCTTTCTCTGCAGAGACTTCTCAACATTGAAAGTGCAACACGAAAGAAGGAAAAGTTGTGCAATTCTGAAAATCACAGGTTCAACAGACATGTTAATGATATGCAAATGATGAAAAAATGGAAACGAAATGTTCTCGATTCATTCAGTATCGAGTAGGCTATTGCAGGATGATTAGGCTACTCAAGCTACTCACAATAGCATGAGCAACAAGTGGCCTGGTGTTAAAAAATGGCTCCTGGGACATTTTGAAGATATGGCCAAATCAATGTAATGCTGAGCTGTTAGTGAACCTAGAATGAAGAATAAAAGGGTCCGGATACTGTACATTATGCCACTCCACAACATTATCCTGTGAGTAGGGCTGGTGTCACATTCCCTTGTGAAGGCCTCTTCATGGTGTTGCCAACGTGTTCTTTGAATCAATGAATGGCTATTATTGTGCCAAAACACAATCAGAACTCGCTAAAGGTGATAGACCTACATTGCGGTCATGCTCTGCACCGTGATAGTGGTTTAGAGTGATGGCGTTGGGTAAATAGACATAGATGGACAACAGATTCATTGCCCAATGTTGTACAAATGCCTTCTGATGGTGTGGGGTGGCATAATGTACAATAACTGGACCCCTCTAGTCTACATTGCAGGTACACTACCAGCTCGGTGTTACACTTAATATGGAACCAGTGATACAACTATTTTTCCAGAGTGTCCAACAAACTGTTTTTTCATGCTACTGTGAACAGCCTGTGTGGCCTAAATGTGTTACCACGGCCTGCAGCATCTTTGGACTTGTCTCCCATAGAGCACATCTGGAATGTCATCGGTCAGCAATTAGATAGAGAGCTGCCAGCAGCAGATCTTGATGGTATGTGTGGTCAATTGCATTCTGCATGGCAGAACATTCTTCAGCCAACCATTAATAACCTCATGGATATCAGCCAAGGCGTGTAAGTGCGTGTACTTCTGCATGTGGTGCTCATACTAGATACTGAAAATATCAGAATTAGTGATGAGCGAGTGTGCTTGCCAATGCTCAATACTCAATGGAGCATCGTGGTGCTCTGGCAGACTCATTACTCGATCAAGTATCGGGGGTGCTCGAGCATCTGCTTGATAGCAAATGAACATGCCGAGATTGCCCGCCATGCGCAGTAATGCCATGTTGGCTACTGGCATTACTGTGATTGGCCGGCCGCATCGCGTCATGGGGTCTTATATAAGACCCGGTGGCGTGATGCTTGGCACGGTGTGTTCAGGAAGCAGTTCAGGGAGAGTTGTTAGAGGAGGGATATAGTCATATTTTACTAATCTTGCTATTGCAGCACTTGAAAACTGTTCCTGCAGCCTTAATACACAGTCCTTTTCTGGGCTAAATATTTTCTTTTCTGTAGTAAAACCGCTGTTACCTGCATGGAGGTAAAGTTTAGGATTAGAAGCATCTAGGCAAGGTTTAATATTGGTATTGCAGTACCTGTATACACCGCTACTGCTGCTGCACCATTAAAACAACAGTCCTTGTCAGGGTTAAATATTTTACTTTCTGTATTGAAACTGCTGTTATCTGCGTTCAGTGGAGGGAAAGTTTAGGATTAGAGGGATCTAGGCATGGTTTAATATTACTATTGCAGTATTTGTATACCACCGCTGTTGCTGCACCGTTAAAACAACAGTCCTGGTGTTCGGGGCTAAATATTTATTTTTCCCTATTAATAAAGGAAAGTTTGCAGGAATACAGTAATGGGCAAAAGTGTTGGCACCCTTAAAATTGTTCCAAAAAATGAAGTATTTCTCCGAGAAATTTATTATAATTGCACATGTTTTGTTATGCACATATTTATTTCCTTTGTGTGTATTGGAACAATTAAAAAAACTGAGAAAAAAAGGCAAATTGGACATAATGTCACACAAAACCCAAAACATGGGCGGAAAAAAATGTGGGCATGGATGTCTGACATCTGTGAGGTTCTACAAAATGTTGAGGAATCAACCAAGATGGTGGCGATGACGATATAATCAGGGTAACCATCCCGCTTCTGTGTCTACTCAAACGCTTGCTGCTCACAATTAAAGAGGAAGCTTTGCATGTGAACCAGGTGGAGATGGAGGAAGAAAGTATGCAGGTTGATACTTCCCAGCCCAGCTTCATCTCATCTTCTCAGCGCGGATTGGGTGATAATGAGGAGGAGGAGGAACAGGAGATGGTTGCTTGCGCTACAGATGGTGCTACCCACACTAGCTTCATCCCGTATGTTCAGCGTGGTTGAGCTGAAGAGGAGGAGGAGGAGATAGAGAGTCATCCTCTCATCCTCCTGGTGGGGACAGGAAAGTCTTCCTGTTGGGAGTCTGGCACACATGGCTGACTTTATATCCCGCTGCCTTTCCCGTGACCCTCGCGTTTTAAGCATTTTGGCCAACACTAATTACTGGTTGTTCACCCTTCTCGACTCACGCTACAAGGAGAACTTTCCATCTCTCCTTCTTGTGACGGAGAGGACTAATAACATGGTGCAATATCAGAAGGTCCTAGTTGAACAATTAATAAAAAAATTCACATCTGACAAAGCTGGTGACAGAGATCATAGATCCTTGGGAAACCAAGGAAGACAAATGAGGGAGACACACAACTATCAAAAGTCTGGGACAGTTTCATTAGACCCTCCCAGCACCCGGGCCTTGATGCGCGGGGTAGTCTGACAAGCAGGGAAACGTTTTTCAAGATGGTGAAGGAGTACCTAGCCGACTATACCAGCGTCCTTCGTGATTCCTCTGTGCTGTACAACTTCTGGGTATCAAAGCTGGACACATGCCATGAACTTGGAGGTGCTGGCAGCCCTGCCCTGCCACAAGCACTTTGTCAGAGCAGGTTTATAGTGCCGTTGGGGACATAATAACTGATAGGCGCATCTGCCTGTCAACTGAAAATGCTGACAATCTGACTCTTATCAAATAAACAAGCCTTGGATTGCCCAGACTTCTCAACCACAACGGATGACAGCAGCGAAACATAAAGCCAATTCAAATGTTCCTTTTTTTCTAGCGTGTATTCCCATGTACCCCTTTCCATCCAAAAAAGTGTATAAGGTTCATGGTTTCTTTTTTTCTTGTCCTCCTCTTCTTCCACCATATCAACAGGGTTATCAGATGACCCTCATTGAAAATCTTTATAGGGTCAATCAGGCAGCCCTCACTCAAAAACTTTATAGGGTCATCATGCGGCCCTCACTCAAAATGAACAAGGCCTGGATGGTTCCAGACTTCTCAACCCCACCGGATGACAGCAGCGGAACATAAAGCCAATTCAAATGTAGGGTCATCATGCGGCCCTCACTCCAAAATTTTAGAGGATCATAATAGTCATTCTCTCCAGATTTTAAGAGAGTCATCATGCGGCACTCATTCTAAATTTTTGTCTTCCAGGGTGTATTGCAGTCCCTCCTTCTAATTTTAGTCAGCTCTTGCACTTAGTTCATAGGCTTTATGAGTCTAGGAGTCCCACTACCTAACAATTTTAACAAGATGTGTATGAGGCCCTCCTTTATGTCTAATACAGGGTGTATCGAAGTCCCTGGGAGTTAGGCGTCTTCCCAATGCTGTTCCCATTCCTTTTGAGATCTGTTTCCATACATTTCAGTGATTTTCCTGCTCCCACCCAGCCTTCCGGGTAGGGTTTTTCGGAAAAATTGTCACGTTTCCCATTGGCTTGTATTATACTCGTTACTCAAGTCGATCCCGTCCGAGCGTCCCACCTGCTCGATTTGAGTACCAATCATCACTATTGATCATCTCACTCACATTATCATTGTTATATGGGCTCATGCTTTTTTCTTATATGTTTTTTTAGGGGCTTTTTTGTGCATGTGCATTTGGCATAAAGGCACTATGTTCCATGATCAACCTTAACTGTGTAATATGGACGCAACATGTTATTGGATTGTCAGAACCAACAAGCTTAATATATATCCAGCACCACATCATCATGGTTATCGAATGTTACTAGTGTAAAAGCAAAATCTCCATTATTTCTCATCTAAGCCATACCTTTATGAAGGGAAGTAATAACAATATTTCATGAAAAATTCCTTCTTCCAAGCCAAATGGCGTTTTGAGATAACATACATTTATTATTTACGCATGACCCAGCGCATCAGGATATCAGCCTCTGCTGAAAATTATTCCCTTTCAGATAAGAGCAGCTGGGAAGATAAAGATGTCCTCCGCACAATGTTCAGAAGGGATACGGAAAAGCTTCAACCACAGGCATAAAAAGATCTGATCTTTTATGACTTATTAAACTATCTAAATAGCCTGTGAGGGGTTAAATCGCACCCGTCAAGGGGATTTATATTTTTTCATTACCAAAGCCATATGAGGGCTAGTTTTCTGTGGGACAAGTTGTAGTTTTGAATTACACCATCCATTTTACAGAACAATGTGCTAAAATCTAGGAAAAAAAAATTCAAGTGTGGTGAAATAGGGGGAAAAACACAATTCTGACATTTTGAGGGATTTCATTGCATTCGATGTGTGTTAAAAATGACTTAAACATGACTTGTAAAGGTTTTTTATTTAAGTTGCTAAAAAAAAAAATTGGTGTTTGTAAAAAAAAATAGGGTTTGGGTTGCCATTTTTTCAGACTGTTAATGTTTTAATTTTTCCTTCAATAGAGTTGTATGAGGGCTTGCTTTTTTGTGTAGCAAGTGCACGGTTTTATTGGTTCTATATTGGGGTGCATTTGGTGTTTTGATCTCTTTTAATCCATTTTTATGGAGTAGCAGTGACCGAAAAAAACACATTTTTGTTTTTTTTCTCTTTATGGCTCTCACTTTACAAGGTAATTCATTTTATATTGTGACTGATCAGACTCTTACGGACACGTCAATACTAAATATGTTTGTTTTGATTTTTTTTTTTTAAATTTTTAAAAGAAGAAAAAAGGAGTGATTCGAATTGTTATACTTTTTTTATTTTATTTGTCAAAACTTTTTTTTTGTATTTTTAAGTCCCTTTGGGGAATTTGAACATATAAACATTAGTGATGAGCGAGTATGTTTTGTTAACCCTTTCGCCGAGTATACTCGAGCGATCACCGAATATTTACAGCATGCTCACTGATATGTTTGAATCACTCCCATGTGCATGATTTGCGACTGTTTGACAGCTTTAATACATGTGAGGAATGTGTAAGAAGCAGACATTCCTCACATGTATTAAAACTGTCAAACAGTCGCAAATCATGCACACGGGAGTGATTCAAACATATCACCCAGAACGCTGTAAATACTCGGTGCGAAAGGGTTAACAAAACATACTCGCTCATCACTAATGAACATCTGATTGTTGTTCTATAGACTACAGTACCACTCCAAAATTATGTTATCCTATGAACCTCAGCCTCTGGCTTGGCTTCACAGGATTACGACATGGCAGTCATGAAGCCTCAAGCAGGTCCCGGCTGCAGTGGTAACCTGCTGGACCCGGCGATTGCAGGAGGAAGGTGATAAGCGCATGGAACAATGTGCCCCCTCAGATCACACACCTTAAATGGATTGATAATGTAATGTGGCGCGGGGAGGTAGCCATGGGTGAGGTACTCGTCTGTTACACCCCAGCACGTTACATGAAGGTGGAGGTTCTGGCTGGGTGTGTAGGCTTCATCTATGGGGGCACTACACTCTTGCAGGTCGCATGTTGCCAATGACTTTGGGTTGGCCAGGACCAGCTCTTGAACCGTTCAATGAGGGAGACCACCAGTCAAAAATAAACATTTTACTGAACGATAACTTAGCGAGGATTATATACAGTAGATAGAGTGTAAACAACTTTATGAAAGTTTCCTTCACAATATGAATGAGAGGAGATAAGAAGCCGGGCTGATCCTCCACGCTGGTCCAGAGACACACAAGGATTAATGATAAACCAAAACTTTCTTTATTCCTTGGCCTACGCGTTTCGTGGCTACACTGCCACTTCCTCAGAGCGCGGAGGATCAGCCCGGCTTCTTATCTCCTCTCATTTGTTTACTGATCAGCGGGGTCTCCTGCAGCGGCCATCTGACAGGTGCTTCACAGTTGGTTGTGACTCACACAACCTTAGAAGGTGAGTCAGACTAATTGTGGGACCTGGTATTTACTTTTATACGGATAAAGCCCTATGTGCGGTCTTTCCTATCTTTTGCTTCACAATATGAAGCATTTTCACACACAATTGCAATTCTTTTCTCACTACTCATTCGCTCTCTATCTCCACTGTTTCAGTTTCCTTCACCACAACCCAGCTCAGTACTACAGTCAAGTTAGGAAGAGCCTTATTCTCAACCTGCGGTTCCAGATCTTTTTTCCCTTTATGGGAACTATGTTGCTAATATGGCGGGTACTTAGTTTCTCTGCTACTGAAGCCTTGGAACACCCACCAGGGGCACTCTTTTCATCTCGCCTTCTCTGTTGCGTCCTGGCTCGTTACCTCTCTGGGCCGTACTGCTAGGCGTCCTCTCACAGGAACTTTCTCCAATTGATCACTCAGTCCTCCTGTCAGTTTTCCTTTTCTATTCATTATGGTTCACGTTAACTATCGTCTCTGTCTCCCCTCACTTCGGGACATCATGCGGCACTGCTTACTGTCCAGACCTTAGGTCTGCTTCAGATGCATTCTGGGCCCTATCTGATGTTCTGACAGGAAACTGTCTCTGTCCCTTCACCTTATCCCCTCCCACTCTGGACTAGTCCCAATCATTAACTCTAAGGCTAAGTGCCCACGATGCAGAAATCCTGCGGAGCATTTCTGCATCTCCCTGGCAGAAAAAAACGCATGCGGATTTTACATGCGTTTTTTCTGCCGCGTTTGTCAAGCGTTTTGAAAATGTGATTTTGCATGCGGGTTGTCAAGCACTTTTCCAAGCGATTTTAGCATCACTTGGAAAAGTGCTTGACAACTTGGTTACACTATATAAATCCATGCAACCGGCATGGATTTATGTTGTGTGACCAAGTTACGATGCAGCATCAGTAGTTAAAAAAAATAATAAAAATGGTGAAAAATAAAAAAACGATGTCCCCTGGTCTCCTTCTCCGGTGCGTCCGGTGTCTTCAGCTGCTCGCGGTGGTGTAAAAGGACCGACGTCAGCGGTCGCGTGACCTGTCACATGACTAAATGACATCATGGAATGTCCTTTTACCACCGCGAGCAGCCGAAGAGCCAGCAGCACCGCCGGGAGCAGACAGGAGGACATCAGAAGGTAAGTATATGGGTTTTTTTTAATTTTAATTATTTTTTTATTACAGGTTCTATGGTACCCGGGTCTGGAGGAGAGTCTCCTCTTCTCCAGACCTGGGTACCATCCGCGCATTGAATCGCATAATATCCGCATGTGTACGTGTAGTCATGCGGACGTTATGCGGTCCAATGCAAGACAATGACGCCGATTTCGCCGCGATTCCGCAAAATTAATTGAGCGTCTTTTAACCACTTCAGGTTTCCAAAACACCAAATGGTTAAAAGAAGTGATCTGAGTCACCTGACCAATCTTCAGGTGTTTTCCGCTATGAATCTGCTCCATACTTTACAATTAAACTCAGTGGGAAGGCTAAAAAAAATGACCGGACAATGCCTGACTGTATTTTTGAAAGTTTTGTAAGTAGTTTAGCCTCCAAAAATGATAGCATATTATTAATTGCTTAATGTACTTAAAAAAAAAAAGCCAAAGTTTCCTCAAGCGGTTTGAAAAACTTGTTTTTGACTGCATGAAATAAACATTTTGAGAACATTCCCTTAGAGCAACAATTTTCACATAGGTCTGTTGAGTCCAGTATGCTATATAGTATAGCTGCCAATTAGGGAGAATGGCAAATAACCAAAGCCTCCTTTTCTTCCCTTCTCATCTGACATTTTATTTCATAGGCAGACCGTTCTTTACAAACAGCAGGTGAAATAAGTACTGAACACATCACCAATTTTCTAAGTAAATATATTTCTAAAGGTGTTAATGACATGAAATTCTCACCAGATGTCGATAACATCCCATCCAATCCACACAGGCAAAGAAAATCAAACCACAGATGTCCATAAATTAAGTTATGTGTAATAATGATAAATGACACGGGTAATATGTATTGAACACGCTTACTGAAATTTATTTAATACTTCATACAAAAGTCTTTGTTGTGATGACAACTTCAAGACGCCTCCTGTATGGAGAAACTAGTTGCAGGCATTGCTCAGGTGTGATTTTGGCCCATTCTTCCACACAAACACTCTTCAAAGGAGCTTTAGTTCCTTCCAATATTTATTTCACCAACTGCATTATTAGCATCACTATTCAAATTGCACTGGCAGCATTATGTTACAGTGCGTAGGACTATTTGCCACATATGATAATTTGCTATATATACTGTATAAATATATGCTTTACTATTACTTTAGTCAAAATTATTCTGCTATTATTCTGACCATTTTTTTATGTCCCATTAAGAATGGCACCATGCATCATGTAGTTTTCTGACTTGCCGGTAGCTTGCTTTCTAAAGGTAGGTCAAAATTTGTTTGCTTGGCATTTAAATTATCTCCATGCCTGACCTCACCTAACATTCTCCACTTACTAACAGTCTCCGTTTTCCCTCTATGCACGCCTGGAAGAGCCTAATTTTTTTATCACTCCTTCAAAAAAAAAAAAGAGTTCCAGCAACATGTCACAGAATAGCATTGTTAGATCTGAATTCCTGACTTTTAGGAGAAGGTCTGAGCAATTTTCCTGCGCTCCACTCAGTGACGTTAAATCTGCATTTCTTGCTCTTTGCAAGCCAGAACTGACAAGCTTATGTGGGTCAAGTCCTTAGATTTTTTTATGTTCTTAAATTATTTATAGCAAATGTTTTTTTTTCTTTATTCTTAATGTGATTTTGATGTTCCTCTGTGGTTAAAATGTGTTAGTAAATTATGTAAGTAGTAATTTAATTTTCAACAGGCTAACTCCAGAGGCCAATCGAATAAAGCAAAATATAGCGTGATGGACAACAACATTAACATTATATTGTTTGGAAAAATCTTGAAGAGATTTACAATTTTAGAATCTTTACAAGTTTCTTCGATCCCATGGTGAAAAGCCTGGTAAATATTTAAAGTGAAATTCTACCCTCATCAAATTTATACGTGAATGCAATCAGCAACCATGGATGAATATAGAATTAGGGGCAATTTTTAAAAAATAGTCCTTCATGGCAAAGGCTGCACATCGACATGTGTCACACGATATGAAGATTGTTGTATCCAATCCCAATGCAAACTATGACAATTGAAAAAACTGAACACTTAAGTTTTTGATCACTGGTTGAATGTGACTTTGCCCGCATAGACTTGAAAGCAAAAAAAAGTTTGCAATTTGTCTATTTTATTTTTTTACAGCAAAATTGCAGCCCAATAGCAAATCGTAAGTCCTAACCTTGACATTTTAGTCACAAGTCACATGTGCCCTTTCCCTCATAGACTATAATATGTCACATACATACTTTCCTTGTTTTAGTTGTTTGTTTGTTTTACAGCAAAAATTGCAGCTTCAAATATGTCACCATACAGCAAGTTACGGACCAAAAAGAGTTTCGACTTCTCTAAGACTTGCAGCCACTTGACCAATATCACCGAGTAGACGTTGCCTATATGTTTTCTTCAAGGTTCCAGAATTTAAACCCCTAATCTGTTATAGTAAAGTTTCCCAGTTATGGAGTCAGAATAATATGGGAGTAGTTGTGTAATCTAGAGCCATACGAAGCACTACATTGTGGTACACTGATTGCCTATTGCTCCATAGTATAAAGCTGCAATGCCATTGGCCACCTCTATAGTCCTTGCTTACAGAGCCATGTCCTTGAAAATTAGCTTTATATTACTTGGGAGCTGCCGGATTTCAGTCATGCAGGCGTGCCCAGAGCATCTACAGTCACCGTTCACAGCACTGAGAGTGGCAGCTGTAAGCACTCCCCCGCACTGACTGACAACTCGCTTTGAACTGATGCACTGTAAAGTCAGCTGTCAGTCAGTGCTGGGGAGTGCTTATAGTTGCCACTCTCAATGCTTTGAGCGCTGACTGTAATTGCTACGGACGCGCCTGTATGACTGAAAGCCAGCCAAAAGTACATCAAGGAGTGGTAAGATGTGAAATGTCTGTAAAATGAAGGGGAATATGATGGCATTATAAATAAATGAACCCCTTTATGCTTGCCTTACTTAAATTATTAAGCTAATGGCACAGTCCTCATTCTTTTACATACATGGTTTAAAGGGAACCTATCATGTCGCCAAACGCTATTAACATGCAGATATGGGGTTAATGTTAGAACCCTCCTGTTTGATTTTTCCATCTTGTGTTTTGCGGTCACGTGACCATCTTTCTTTATATTCCAGCTCCGTCCTTTTGGCTGTCCTGGACTTCAGTGTTTGACTGTTTCTCTAGCCAGGTGCTTCTGTGCCTTTCTCTGTCAGTTCGCTTGGTCCTTCTGGGACCTCTAGTACCTATTTGTCAGTTTTTCTTTTTGTGTTCTGCAACAACTTCTCTGTTTAGGAGGTGTCCCATTTTTGTCCCAGTCCTTAGTTCTTTTAGGGACCCCTCCCCTTATGCTATAGGTCTTCGTTCAGACTAGCCGAGGATTAAGGCGGGTCTGTTCGCTAGGAACAGTCAGCCCGCTACATTGTAGGGATTCAGCTTAGTCTTACTGTAGGGACAGCTTTCCCCTATCTTTCCTTAGTACTTGATGCAGATCATAACAGTAAGTCCAGCCCAAAAAACTAAAAGGAAAGAAATTCGGGGATCAGTATGGTTTCCATCCAGGATTTGGCTCAATGCTTGAAGGGATTGCCTCTGGGGGTTGCCGAGCTACAGCAACACATGAGTAGCTGTTCTGGAGTACATTTTGTGGAACCCAAGGTAGGACTGCCTGATGTTTTTTATGGTAAACAGCAAGATTTTTTTTCCTTTCAAAATGCTTGTTTGTTATATTTTCGTTTGAGACCAAGGTCCCCTGGGAATGAATCACAGCGCATTGGTTTTATTATGTCACTTTTGCGCAATGAACCACAGGGGTGGGCCTTTTCTCTCCAACCTAATGATCCGTGTTTAAGGTCTGTAGAAGAATTTTTTTCTGCTTTGGGGCTATTATATGACGATCCTGATAGAATCTCATCTGCTGAGGCAGAACTCAGGCATTTGAATCAGGGGTCAGGTGATGTCGAAAATTATTGCACACACTTCAGGAGATGGGCTTCAGAAGTCAAATGGAATGATCCTGCACTGAAATGTTTATTTCTTGCTGGTCTGAGTGAAAGGGTTAAGGATCTGGTAATTGCATTCCCCGCACCTGAGACTCTGCAGGATGCCATGCAGTTAGCTGTTCGTATGGACAGGAGACTGAGGTCCAGGGTGAATGAGGTAAAGACTCCTGTAATGTCAGGTCCTAGTCCCCAGAAAATCTGCTCTGACGGCGGAGAACCGATGGCGGTTGGGGTGATGTCACTCCGCTCTTAAGAAAGAGACCGGAGGTTCGCTGAGGGATTGTGTCTTTATTTTGGTAAAGTTGACCATTTGATTAAGTATTGTGAGCTTCGTTTAAGTAAAGAAAAAAAAAAGTCAGTTACGCCCGTATAGCTTGTTTACGCTCTGCAGGAGTATTTCTTTCTGGGAGTACTACTTTGCAGGAAAATTTGATTGAATTTCAGGTATTTGTGGATTGTGGTTCAACATTTAATGTGATTGATAAAGGGTTTTTGGAAAACCTTAAATTGAAATGCAAACCTTTGTCATCACCTATTTTTGTGATTGCAATTGATAATACTCCCTTGAAATGTATTACTCACAAGGTTGCTGCATTTCCCCTCACTATCAATGGAGTTCACCAAGAAATTTTGGACTTGGTTGTATTAGATAATTTACCCTCTCCAGTCATTTTAGGTTTGCCTTGGTTAAAACTGCACAATCCTTTGCTGGACTGGTCTACTAATGTGATTAAGTCTTGGAGTCTGAAGTGCTATGATAAATGTTGTAATGGTCGCATTGCGGCTGTGGAAAAAAGGGAATTACCTGTACCTATTCAAGATTTTTGGAGGGTTTTTTCAGAGGAGGAGTCGCAAGTTTTACCTCCTCATAAAGATTATGATTGCGCCGTTGAGATTGTTCCTGGGGCTACTCTTCCCAAGAGTCGCTTGTTTAATCTGAATATTCCTGAAAGAAAGGCCTTGCAGAAGTACATACAGACTAGCCTGGCTGCTGGTCACATTAGACCTTCTAAGTCGCCTGTGGCAGTTGAATTTTTCTTTGTTAAAAAAAAAGACGGGGGTTTACGTCCATGTCTGGATTTTCGTGAAATTAATAAGATTACCGTACGCAATTCCTACCAATTGCCGCTAATTCCTGACTTGTTTAACCAGTTGGTGGGGTCCAAGTGGTTCTCTAAAATTGATCTCCGGGGGGCATACAATTTGTTACGACTGAAGGAGGGTGATGAATGGAAAACTGCTTTTAACACTCCGGTAGGTCATTTTCAGAATCTGGTGATGTCTTTTGGTCTTACCAATGCACCTGCATTTTTTCAGTACCTTATTAATGACATCCTGAGACCTTTGATTGGTAAGAATGTGATTGTGTATTTGGATGACATTTTGATTTACTCACAAGATTTAGAGTCCCATTGGCAGAGTGTACGTGAAGTTTTGCAGTTATTGAGTGATAATTCACTCTTTGCTAAGCTGGAGAAATGTGAATTCGCTGTGCAGAAAATTAGTTTTTTGGGCTACATTGTCACCAGCGAGGGCTTTGAGATGGACCCGGTGAAGGTTCAGGCTGTGCAGGAATGGCCTAGGCCTATTGGTTTGAAATCTATACAGAGATTTTTGGGTTTTGCCAATTATTACAGGAAATTCATTAAGAATTTTTCTATAATTGTTAAGCCTCTGACCGATCTCACGAGGAAAGGTGCGAATACGGTCCAGTGGACTACTGAGGCCATTGAAGCGTTTGAGTATCTCAAAGAGAAGTTCAGTTCTGCCCCTATCCTTATGCAGCCTGATGAGACCAAGCCTTTTTTGGTCGAGGTCGATGCTTCATTGGTGGGGGTTGGAGCAGTTTTGTCTCAGGAGAACAAGGATGGAGTACATCCTTGTGCCTTCTTTTCGAAATAAAATTCGGAAACCGAACTGAATTTTGATGTTGGAAATCGGGAGTTGCTGGCTATTAAACTCGCGTTTGACCATTGGCGTCATTTTTTGGAAGGCGCTAGATTTCCTATTCAGGTTTTCACAGATCATAAGAATTTGATCTATCTGGATACTGCCAAGCGCTTGAATGCCCGTCAAGCTAGGTGGGCACTTTTTTTTTCTCGGTTTCATTTTTCTGTTACCTATATCCTTGGTACTAAGAATGTTAAAGCCGATGCTTTATCTCGCAGCTTCTCTCCTACGGTCGGTGCCGAGGAGGAGGAGAGCATTTTACAGAAAAGAGTTTTGGTGGCGGCATTGGACTCCGTTTTGGAGAATGGGATTCTGAAAGCTCAAGATGATTCTCCATCTAACACTCCCCATGGGAGGTTGTTCGTGCCAAGAGCCTTTAGGAGAGATTTGTTTGTGGAGTGCCATGAGTCTCGGTTGGCAGGTCATCCAGGAATTTCAGAGACTAAGAGAATTATCAGTCACAGTTTTTGGTGGCCTGGATGGCAGAAGGAAGTCATCAAGTGGGTGCGTCAATGTACTGTGTGTGCTAAGTCAAAGGCTTCACATACTACTGCTGCTGGGTTGCTTTGCCCTCTGGAGGTTCCTAGTGCGCCTTGGACGCATCTCACAATGGATTTTATTACTGATCTTCCTGTGTCCAAGGGTTTTACTGTCATCTGGGTGGTCGTGGACCGTTTTAGTAAGATATGTCATTTGGTTCCATTCATTAAGTTGCCCTGTGCCAAGACACTCGCTAAGGCGTTTGTTAAGGAGATTGCCAAGCTCCATGGCGTTCCCACGGATATTGTTTCTGATAGAGGACCTCAGTTTGTGGCTCGCTTTTGGCGTGCTTTTTGTGACAGCTTGGGAGTCCATTTGTCATTTTCGTCTGGTTATCATCCTGAGTCTAATGGACAGACTGAAAGAAAGAACCAGGATGTTGAACAGTTTTTGCGTTGTTTTGTGGCGGACAATAAAGAGGTGTGGTCTGAGTTTCTGCCTCTCGCAGAATTTTCTCTTAACAATCATACATCCTCCTCTGCTGGGTGTTCTCCTTTTTTTTGTTGTACTGAGAGACATCCGTCTTTTGGTTCGTTCTCCAAATTGGGGTCGGCGGTGCCGGAGGAGGAGAATTTTTTCGGAGGTTTGGAGAGAGTTTGGACTAATGTACGTTGCAACCTTCAAGAGGCTAACAAGAAGTCCAAGAAGTATTTTGACAGGAAACATAAGGAGGTTTTGTTTACTGTGGGTGACATGGTTTGGTTGTCCTCAAAGAACCTGCAGTTGAGGATTCCCTCTAAAAAACTGGGTCCTAAGTTTGTGGGTCCATTTAAAGTGCTTCCAGTTGTTAACCCTTCTGCTGTTAGGTTGGATGTCCCTACTTCCTGGAAGATTAATCCTGTGTTTCATGTTTCCTTGTTCAAAAGGGCTGATGTATCAGATAGGGACGCCACTGTCACAGTTCCTCCTGTGGTGGAAGAAGGCGAATATGAAATTTCTCGTATCTTGAATTCTAGATGGCATAGAGGGAGATTACAGTATCTTGTCTCCTGGAAGGGTTTCGGTCCCGAAGACAACTCCTGGGTAAGGACGGATGATGTCTCTGCTCCTAGGCTTGTTAAAGCTTTCCACAAGAGTTTTCCAGATAGGCCTGGGCCTGGAGGATCCGGAGGATCCTCATAAAAGACGGTGTACTGTTAGAACCCTCCTGTTTGTTTTTTCCATCTTGTGTTTTACGGTCACGTGACCATCTGCCTTTATATTCCAGCTCTGCCCTTTTGGCTGTGCTGGACTTCAGTGTTTGACTGTTTCTCTAGCCAGGTGCTTCTGTGCCTTTCTCTGTCAGTTCGCTTGGTCCTTCTGGGACCTCTAGTACCTTTTTGTCAGTTTGTCTTTTTGTGTTCTGCAACAACTTCTCTGTTTAGGAGGTGTCCCATTTTTGTCCCAGTCCTTAGTTCTTTTAGGGACCCCTCCCCTTATGCTATAGGTCTTCGTTCAGACTAGCCGAGGACTAAGGCGGGTCTGTTCGCTAGGAACAGTCAGCCCGCTACATCGTAGGGATTCAGCTTAGTCTTACTGTAGGGACAGCTTTCCCCTATCTTTCCTTAGTACTTGTTGCAGATCATAACAGTTAATCTGCAGGTTAATAGCATTCTGCTGCTGTGCGGCCACTTCACTGAAAGCCCGGTTATTGGCAGGAAATTAACTTTATTCCTCCCAGCAGCCTCTTGCTTTCAGGTGCAGCTGGTGCAGCTTCAGTCACCGTTCAGTATACAGTGAGAGGTGACTGTAACAACGCCCTGGTACTTTGACTGACAGCTGTCTTTGCAGCATATCAGTGCACAGACAGCTGTCAGTCAGTGCCAGGGGCGCCATTACAGGGTCGCTCACTGTATACTGAGTGGTAACTGCAGCCAAGCCGGCTGCACCTCTATGACTGAAAGCCGGAGACTGTTGAGAGGAAAAAAGTTAGTTTCTTCCTATCAGTCCAGTTTTCAATGCAATGGCTGGGCAACTTTAGAATACAATCAATCTGTAGATTAACCCCATATCTCCAGGTTAATATAATTTGGGGATGTGACAGGTTCCCTTTAATGGTATTGCTTTCTTCTGTTCACAGTGCCATGAGCTGGTTCAGACGGCCATGACAGACTAACTCTGTGTTGTGACAATGAATGGAAAGATAATTTCCAGGTCTGTAAAACTCATGGGGGATGCACTTATATAAAAGTAAAAGAGGGCTAGTGTTCTTGTATGATATATTGGCATAACGGAGAGTGGTGGTCATGGGGGTTTCCCTGTTAAGAGGAACAGAGGCCGCTATCTGCAGACCAGACATAACCTCAAGAGAAATGTGCTGTCTTCCAGGAGCAAAAATTAAAGATGTGTCTGACAGGATATCAAGACTCTTCAGACCTACAGATCACTACCCATTCCTGCTAATACATGTGGGGACAAATGACACCGCAAGAAAGGACCTGGAAACCATCTGCAGTGACTTTGAAGACTTAGGCAAGAAAGTGAAAGAATTGGGAGCGCAGGTGGTCTTCTCATCCATCCTCCCAGTGGATGGCCATGGAACAATGAGGTGGAATAAGATTCTACAGGTGAACAACTGGCTACGTCGATGGTGTCGTCAACAAGGATTTGGATTTCTGGATCACGGAATGAATTACCTATACGATGGAGTACTTGCTAGAGATGGGGTGCACCTTACGAAGACTGGAAAACATGTATTTGGAAGTCGCCTTGCTACACTCATCAGAAGAGCTTTAAACTAGAACAATGTGGGAAGGGAAGCAAAAGGCCAGAAAAAGCCATACAGCTGACAAATACTATTGAGATCTCTGCTACTGGAAGTGGAAAAGAAGAACAAAGACAAAAAAATCTAAATAATAAAAATATGGGAGGAAGAGAAACCAATCACAAACTAAAATGTTTTTATACAAATGCACAAAGCATGGGCAACAAACAAGGAGAATTGTAACTACTAATGCAGGAAAAAGAATATGATGTCATTGGAATCACTGAAACTTGGTGGGACGATACACATGATTGGAATAAAAGGCTAAAAGGATACAACTTATTTGCAAGAAACAGACTTGATAAACGAGGAGGAGGTGTTGCATTGTATGTTAGAAAAGCGTATATCTGCACAGAGATTGAAGCTTCAGAGACTGGGAGTTCTGTGGAAACTGTTTGGGTAAGAATACAAGGAGAGAACAACGGAAAGGACACCATTGTAGGTATTTACTACAGGCCACCTGGGCAAGCTGAAGATATGGATGAACTCTTTATGTATCAAATGACCAAGTTCTCCAAAAAATATGACGTAGTGGTCATGGGAGATTTCAACTATCCAGACATTTGTTGGGAATCTCTCTCAAGTAAAACTAACAGGTCAAGCAAATTCTTATCCTCTCTTGCTGACAACTTTATCTTCCAAAAGGTAGGGGAGAAAACAAGGGGATCTGCTACTTTGGATCTAATCCTTATAAACAGGGAGGAAATGGTTGAGGAGGTAAAGGTGGCTGGGACCCTAGGAGGCAGCGATCATGCTATTATAGAATTTTGGATAACTAGAGGAGGAAGACATGTGAAGACTCAGACTTCAAGGTTAGATTTTAGAAAGGCAGATTTTAAGAGACTCAGAAAGAGAATAGGAGGGATCCAATGGCTGGATGTTCTTAAGGACAAAAATGTCCAGGAAGGATGGGAAATTTTTAAAAATGAGATTCTCAAAGCACAATCGTTAACAATCCCGAAAAGTAGGAAGAATGGGAAGCATTTAAGGAAACCAGGATAGATGAACACAGAACTTAAACACATGCTAAAAAGAAAGAAAGAAATGTTTATTAAATGGAAAGAGGGAGGCATATCTAAAGAAGATTATAATGCAGTCTGCAGATCCTGCAGGGCACGTATCAGGTTAGCTAAAGCTGACAATGAATTAAGGCTTGCAAGAGATGTCAAAAGCAATAAAAAAGGATTTTGGGGGTATGTCAAAAGTAAAAGAAAAGTCAAAGATGCTATAGGATTTTTACAGGATGAAAATGGAGAAATGGTAAGAGAGGATGTTGAGAAGGCCGAACTTTTTAATTCCTATTTTGCATCTGTTTTCTCTCAGAAAGAAAATGTAACATCAACTGATCTTCACTGTCCTTTTAAAGGAATAGAGGAATCCAAGTTATCTGTAAACAGAAAGATTGTGAGGGAATATTTAGCTAACATAAATGAGTTCAAGTCTCCAGGTCCAGATGAATTACACCCCAGAGTACTGAAGGAGATCGTAGAAGAAATTTTAGAACCACTCTCCATAATCTTTGAAAATTCTTGGAGAACAGGAGAAGTCCCAGAAGACTGGAGAAGAGCAAATGTTGTTCCTATCTTCAAAAAGGGGAAGAAGGTGGACCCAGGGAACTATAGGCCGGTGAGTCTGACTTCTATACCAGGAAAGATATTTGAACAAATTATTAAACAACATGTATGTAAGTACATTTATAAGAATGAAGTGATTAACCAGAGTCAGCATGGGTTTGTAACTAACAAGTCATGTCAGACTAACTTAATTTCCTTCTATGACAGAATCACTGACTGGGTGGATCAGGGAAATGCTGTAGATATAGTATATCTTGACTTCAGCAAAGCATTTGACAAAGTATCTCACACCATCCTTATTGAAAAAATGACCAAGTATGCAATGGACCAGGCAACTGTTAGGTGGATTCATAACTGGCTTAGTGATCGGACTCAAAGGGTGGTTGTAAATGGCTTCACATCCAGCTGGATGAATGTCTCAAGTGGGGTACCACAGGGCTCCGTCCTGGGACCTGTATTGTTCAACATCTTTATCAATGATTTAGATGAAGGAATTGAGGGTAAACTGATTAAATTTGCTGATGACACAAAGCTAGGAGGGATAGCTAATACTAGAGAAGAGAGAGAGAGGATTCAAAAAGACCTAAATAAACTGGAGCAGTGGGCAGCAACCAACAGAATGGTTTTTAACAGGGAAAAATGCAAAGTACTACATCTGGGCAATAAAAATGAAAAAAGCATATACAGAATGGGAGGAATAGAGCTAAGCAACAGTACATGTGAAAAAGACTTAGGTATACTAATAGATCATAGACTGAACATGAGTCAACAGTGTGATGCAGCAGCAAAAAAGGCAAATACAATTCTGGGATGTATTAACAGAAGCATACAGTCTAGATCACGTGAAGTCATTATCGGTCTTTACTCCTCTTTGGTCAGACCTCATCTGGAATACTGTGTACAGTTTTGGGCACCACCTTTTAAAAAAGACATAGACAAACTGGAGCAAGTTCAGAGAAGAGCGACCAGAATGGTGACTGGTCTGCAAACCATGTCCTATGAGAAACGGTTGGAGGATTTGGGAATGTTTAGCTTGCAAAAAAGAAGACTGAGAGGAGACTTAATAGCTGTCTACAAATATGTCAAGGGCTGTCACATTGTAGAAGGATCATCTTTATTCTCATTTGCACAAGGAAAGACTAGAAGCAATGGGATGAAACTAAATGGGAGGAGACACAGATTAGATATTAGAAAAAACTTTTTGACAGTTAGGGTGATTAATGAGTGGAACAGGCTGCCACGAGAGGTGGTGAGTTCCCCTTCAATGGACGTCTTCAAACAGAGGCTGGACAGACATCTGTCTGAGATGATCTAGTGAATCCTGCTTTGAGCAGGGGGTTGGACCAGATGACCCAGGAGGTCCCTTCCAACTCTACCATTCTATGATTCTATGATTCTATGATTCTATGATAATACTGGCATTACTATGTGCAGGAAAATGTGGGGATTTATTTTGAGGAGAAATATAATAATTCAAACAAAATAGTTTAGCAATTAGAAATCCCTATGTCTAACATAAAAAAAAGATCATTTGGGTAGAATTAGAAAAAAAATTCTCTTTATAATCCACCATTTTAATGGGTAAAATTTTTCTTTAATCATCAAGTACCAAAAGACCCCTAATCAATAAAGGTGTAAAGTGCAATTAAAGAAGCAGTCCCATTAACTTTTTTGTTTCTCTAAATTTATGTGTATGTAGTGTGTGTGTTAATATACTCACCTACCGCCGGCTTCTCCGGAATCCAGTGCCTTTCTGCTTCTCTTCTCAGTGACATCACCGCACTTGAGACTCTCCGGGTCATACTGCGCTCTATACGTGAGCGGAAATCTCTTTTACAATGTAAGCCTATGGAGCCTCGTTCTGAGCCTTGTTCTGACGCTCCATAGGCCTACATTGTAAAAGCCTCTTCCGAGTCACGCAGAGCACAGTGTAACCCACAGAGTCTACAGATGGGTGACGTCACTGAGAAGAGGAGAAGAACAGAGCTGGGCACCCGAGAGAGCGGTGGTAGATGAGTATATTAACACTGACACTAGATTACATGCACATATACACGTTTAGTGAAGAAAAAGGAAATAGGAGGGTTTCTTAATGTGATTTTGATGTTCCTCTGTGGTTAAAATGTGTTAGTGAATTATGTAAGTTGTAATTTAATTTTCAACAGGCTAACTCCAGAGGCCAATCGAATAAAGCAAAATATAGCGTGATGGACAACAACATTAACATTATATTGTTTGGAAAAATCTTGAGGAGATTTACAATTTTAGAATCTTTACAAGTTTCTTCGATCCCATGGTGAAAAGCCTGGTAAATATTTAAAGTGAAATTCTACCCTCATCAAATTTATACGTGAATGCAATCAGCAACCATGGATGAATATAGAATTAGGGGCAATTTTTAAAAAATATGGCAAAGGCTGCACGTCAACATGTGTCACACGATATGAAGATTGTTGTATCCAATCCCAATGCAAACCATGACAATTGAAAAAACTGAACACTTAAGTTTTTGATCACTGGTTGAGTGTGACTTTGCCCGCATAGACTTGAAAGCAAAAAAAAATGTTTGCAATTTGTCTATTTTTTTTTTACAGCAAAATTGCAGGCCAATAGCAAATCATAAGTCCTAACATTAGTCCTAACATTGACATTTTAGTCACAAGTCACATGTGCCCTTTCCCTCATAGACTATAAGATGTCACACGCATATGACTCACCCCCTGGGCCTGTGCTGTGCAGGGGAACCCGGAACCGGATCGCTGAGATGCTGGGGGTTGTAGTCTCCGTGTGGCGGTGACCCGGTCCTTGCCCAGGGTGGTCAAACTAAGTGGCAGTTATTGGTATGATGGTATTAGTGTCCGACTACGCCACCCGTTGAATGCGGCTATGAAGCCGCCGCTGCAGGGCAGTCCGCTGAGGCCGGTGGTACGGATGTGCAGTGTGGATGGTATAACCCCCAACGGGAGGGGTATGGCCTCAGGGCAGAGGATGAGGTTGATGTTGGGAGTGATGGTGTGGATGTCCCAGCACTAATGGTGCGACAAGGAAGCACGGAGATGCGAGGGTACAGTTCAGGGTCTTTACTGATGGTACAAGGCAAATTCCCCCGGGAGTACTGGCTAGTAGTTGGGGCCTGGTTAGTCTGCGAGTAAGCCGGAGTTCCCCTGGCCAGGTGGAGTTGTAGGCCTTCCCGCTAGTCTGTACCCTTCCTGGCTACCCTGCTTTCGGCGGTTACAAGTAGCCCACGTCCCTGGGTATACCGTGTGGTGCTCACCCGTATGGCTGGTGACCTGGGGCCTCCTGTTAGCCTCCGCTCTGGGATGGCGGTGCTGGTCCCTTCGTTGTGACTGAGCCTCCGGGCTTTTATGGCCAGAGGACCTGGAATCCCCTGCCAGATGGATTCTGCTGCTGGGTATATCTTAGTCCCCACAGCCTCGGACTCCTGTGTCCGGTTTTAGTACCTTCTCCCAGGGCGAGCTCTGCACAGCTCCAGCCCCTGGCGCTTCTCCTTGGCTCCTACAGAGCTCCTGGTGTCTATCTGTCCCTGTTTCTGCGTGTCCAGACCAGACTCCGTCTCTGTCTGGAACTCCTCTCCTCTAACCCTGCCTCAGCCCCAGTTTATGTAGGGGAAGTTCTTCCCCTCCCAGGACTGGGCAGGAGGTGTGGCATGCTTAGGATTCCTGCCCAGGAGACCTCCCACCTGCTCACAGACGTAATATTGCTATTACTGTGGAAACCAGACCCCTGGGGTGCCACATTCCCCCCTAGTGAAATTTAGTACTCCCGGACTAAACATATTTTTGAAAACATAACAGGGTATAAACAATAACAATTAAATACATGAGATGGTCACGGCGTGTCCGTAACCGGGAAGCAATAAGGGTGTCCATTTCACCAAAGAACAGGGAGCCGTAACCAGGTAGGGGTCTGTCCTGCCCCGAGTCTTTAACAGTCTGTAGTCCATTCCTGGCTCCAAACATATTTACAACAGAGTTCCGGTTATTCACTGTCCGTAACCTGTCAGTCCATATAAAGAAATCTGCAACTGAAAAACATAATTAGCAACGGCTACAACAAAACAGGTAAACATAAAATAGTTAAAGCAACTAGCCAACTTAGATTCTCCAACGTACGGGCATCTGGCCTCTGGTAACCCTAGTGGACCTACGGAGCTCACTAACTGGTCCTGCACTACAGGGTGTAGGAGGTGTTATGGGCAGGCTGGGCAGCTTTCTGCGCACTCTTTGGCTCACTAGGGGCACGGCAGGCTCACTACTAGCAGAGGGTTGATCCTCCTGTACTGCTGGTGTGGACTCTTCTGCCTCTTGGGCCGGCTGCTCTTCCAGCTCTACTGGTTCTTCTGTAGGCACTTGCGGGGCTGGCTGGAGAAAGGTGAGGACGGGTACCACGACAGCACCGTTTACTTGTGTCCAAGACCGGGGGAAGTCTCCGAGTACAGTCCTGATCATTTTTTCCCTTTCCTCTGCGGGTCAAGGGTTTTCTTGATCTTCTTCTTCAGGGCTTTGCAGCTGCTCGGGACACTTCTTCAGGTGGTCTCTGGAGACAACGGCTGTGGTTTCTCCTCCATCCTTACTGATCACGCAAATCTTTGGGCTCTCATGGCTTGATGGCAGTACGGTATACGGGTCCTTCTCCCACTGGTCATCCAACTTGTGGAGCCGTCATTTCCTCTTCAAGACCTGCTCTCCAGGTACCAGGGGAACAGCGGGAGCATACTGATTATAAGCCCTCTCTTGCCTTTCTCTAGCTTGAGACAGACTTCGCTCGACGCTCTCCTGTACTTTCCGATACTGCTGCTGCCGTTCTGTATCCCAGTCTGCCTCTGGCGAGGTGTCCTCGGGCGTCAGGACTCCCATATCCAGGTCGATAGGCAGCTTACCAGGGCTCGCTCTCATTAGGTAAGCCGGGGTACAGTTGGTAGAACCTACAGGGATGTGGTTGTATAGGTCCACCAGATCAGGCAGCTTCTCAGGCCACATACTGCGTTCTTCCAGGGGCAATGTTTTCAGGAGGTCCATCACCACCTGGTTCATCTTCTCGCAGAGTCCATTAGTTTGTGGGTGATAGGGCGTTGTTCTTATCTTCGTGCAGCCATACAGGTTGCAGAACTCCTGGAAGACTTCCGCTTCGAAGGCTGGCCCTTGGTCTGTCAGCACTTGGTCCGGGTACCCGTGTGGACGGCAGAAGTGCTGCTGGAAGGCTCTAGCTGCTGTTTGAGCCGTTAAGTCCTTGACCGGGACCACCACCAGGAACCGGGAGTAATGATCTACGATTGTGAGGGCGTAGACATACCCAGATCTGCTTGGAGCCAGTTTCACATGGTCCAGGGCTACCAGTTCCAGTGGCTGTCGGGTGATGATGGGCTGCAAGGGAGTCTTCTGGCTGGCACGGTCCTTCCTTCTTAGGTGGCACGGTCCACAGTCTCTGCACCACCTCTCGATGGCTCCTCTCATGCCTACCCAGTAGAACCGTTCACGCAACAAGAACTCCAGCTTCTTCCACCCGAAATGTCCTGCTCCGTTGTGGTACGCCTCCAGAATCATAGCCGCGTCTCGTCTGGGGACCACTACCTGCCAGGTCAACTCATGTGTTCGAGAGTTAACCATTCTCCGGCACAACTTCTCCCTGTAGAGGAACAGCCTACTTTTCTCCTTCCACAGTTGCTTAGTCTCCTCTGGGGCGTCTGGGTCCAGACTGGCATCGGCTTGGGTCAGCATTTCCTTCACCAGACGGACTGCGGGATCACTGTCTTGCGTCTCCGCCCAGTTGTAGTGGGGCAAGGGATTGAACGTCGCGGAGCGCCTGTCCTTCACACGGTGGGAATACAGGGTAATCCCATGACGGTGGAACGCAGGGAGCTCAACTTCTTCCAGATCTTCTGGATCTTCCCCTACGTCCGGTAAGTTCGGCATTCTAGACAGGTCATCCGCGTTGGCATTGGAGCATCCTGCCCGGTATTTGATGGTGAATTCAAAGTTGGACAGGCGAGCCATCCATCTCTGTTCCAAAGCACCGAGCCTTGCAGTGTCCAGGTGTGTCAATGGGTTGTTATCCGTGTACACGATGAATTTGGAGGAGGCAAGGTAATGCTTGAAACGTTCGGTCACTGCCCACACTACTGCGAGGAACTCCAGCTTGAATGAGCTATAATTCTCAGGGTTCCTCTCGGTGGGTCGTAGCTTTCGGCTAGCGTAAGCGATTACCCGTTCTTTTCCTTGCTGGATCTGGGACAGCACGGCTCCTAGCCCGATGTTGCTTGCGTCCGTGTGGAGGATAAAGGGCTGGCTGTAGTCTGGATATGCCAGGATTTCATCCCCCGTGAGGGCCATCTTCAGCTGGCAAAAGGACTCCTCTTCCAGCTTTTCCCAACTGAAGGGCGGCTTCTGGTTTTTGGCTTTTCGAGATTGACCTATCAGGAGGTCCTGCATAGGGGCTGCCATTTTGGTGAAACTGGGAATGAATCTTCGGTAGTAGCCTACCAACCCGAGGAACTGCCGCACTTCCTTTATGCTGGAGGGTCTTGGCCAGTCCTTAATCACGGTGATCTTATCAGGGTCAGGAGCCACTCCGTCAGCACTCACCACGTGTCCCAGGTATTGCACCTTTGGTTTCAGGAGGTGACACTTGGAGGGTTTCACCTTTAGGCCGTAGTTTGCCAGAGCTTCGAACACTTCTGCCAGGTGTTTCAGGTGGTCCTCGTAGGTCTTGGAATAGACGATGACATCGTCCAGGTATAACAGAACCGTCTCGAAGTTCCGGTGTCCCAGACAGCATTCCATCAACCGTTGGAAGGTTCCTGGTGCGTTGCAGAGCCCGAACGGCATGCAGTTAAATTCGCTGAGACCCATCGGGGTGGTGAATGCGGTCTTCTCCCGGTCTGCCTCTGCTACAGGAACCTGCCAGTACCCGCTAGTGAGATCCAAAGTAGAGAAGAAGTTAGCAGATTTTAATGCAGCTAAGGACTCTTCTATCCTTGGTAACGGGTACGCATCTTTGTGTGTGATACGGTTGACCTTCCTGTAGTCTACACACATTCTCATAGTGTTGTCCTTCTTTTTCACTAAGACTAGTGGAGCTGCCCAGGGGCTACAGCTGTCTCTGATTACCCCAGCCTCCTTCATGTCTCTAAGCATCCCCTTGGCGTGTTGGTAGTGTGCAGGGGGTACGGGTCGGTATCTCTCCTTTATGGGAGGATGGTCTCCCGTGGGGATGTGGTGTTCTACCCCCTTTACTCGCCCGAAGTCTAACGGGTGTTTACTAAACACTCTCTCGTACTCTTGAACCACTCGATAGACTCCTTGTTTCTGGTGTGAGGGAGTGGAGTCGGTACCCAGATGTAGTTGCTGACACCAGTCCCCCACTGGTTTCTTAGAGCCGTTACCTTCCTCTGGTTGAGATGGAGGCAAGGGTTCCACGGCCTGGACAGAATTCTGGTTTATGGTGAACAATTTAGCTAGCGTGGCATACCGGGGCAGGTGTACTTCTCTCTCACCGATATTTATGATGCGAACGGGCACCCTCCCATGGCGTACATCGACCACCCCCCGTGCTGTCAAAATGGTGGGCCTACTGTCTGAGTAGACGGGTTCTACCATTGCTTGGTAGTCTCTACCTCTTAGACCAATAGCTGCCCGGCACCAAATCATCATCTCACTTTTTGGGGGCATGGCAATAGGGAACGGGTCACACATTCTCAAGCTACCTATCTCACCACCAGATAGTTCCACCTGTTGCCGCTTCATCAGTGCCCGGATCTCTTTTTGGAGCACACGCTGCTGGCCGGAACTGGCGTTCTTGGCAACCTGCTGTAAAATGAGAATCACCTCTGCAAGACAATTTTCAATTACATTGGTTCCCAGGGTGATTCTAGGGTGACTCTCATGACGGTCTATGTCCACTATAATCAGTCCTTGTGCCGCCAGTTCGACTTTACCGATCTTAATGGTCACCTTTTTGAATCCCACCTGCGGCACGGGCTGACCATTGCTGGCAATGATACTCAGGTCGTCATCTGGGTAGCGGGTTATGTCCGAGTCATTCCAGTACTGCTTGAAGAGCACGTACGGGATGGTGGTGACCTGTGACCCGGTGTCTAGTAGGGCACTCATAGGAATGCCATCCAGTACCACAGGCAAGATTGGACGTCCCCCTACGTATTTATCACGCCAGTTTGATGGGCCTGATGGTCTTATGCCTGGGGGTTGGCCCTCTACCCCAGGTTGTGCCCGTTTAAATGACAGTACCTTGCCACATGTCTGGGTTGATTGCAGCGGCGGCAAATAGGTCGTCCGTCCTCGTTGTATCGATCGCTGGGTCTTCCTCTGGCCGGTGGGGTCCTCCTTGGTCGGCGCCACGGGATGTCCTCCGGTCCGGATGCCAGCTCGATCTTCCCTGCAGTAGAAACCTGTAAAGACTGCACAGTTCTGGTTAGCACGGCAACGCTCTTAGTCAGCTCTTGGACCTGATGGTGCAGGTCTGTTGCCGGGTCATTGTTCAAAGCCTGCGCATCAGCTCCCACAGGCCCTGCAGACAAGGGCGCCGTCTCCTGGTGATAAGTGATAGCAGGGCGCCTGTGGGTCACAGCGCCACCTGGTGCCGGTTCTCGGAGCACCCGGATGGCTCTGTCCTTGAACTGTGCAAAGTCCAGGTCAGGGTCCTGTAAGGCCATTGCCCGCAACTGGGTTCGGTGGGCATTGCACAGTAGACCCTCAATGAATTGTTCAGTCAACAGCTTATCTTCATTTCCCATGCTGTCAGGGTCTGCCTGCTTAATGGCTCTCAGGGCCTCTTGTAGGTTTAGAGCATAGTCTCTTATACTCTCATGTGCCCGTTGTTTGCACCCATAAAATCTTAGTTTTATTTCGGCTGAGGTGCGGGTGTCAAATGTGTCTTTCAGCCGGGTTAGTATGTCTCTGACAGTCCTCTCCCTCCCAGGTGGCCAGGACTTTACCTCCCTTTGGGCTGCCCCGATTAATTGGGCCACCAGGATGCTCACTTTTTGCGCCTCCGTGAGGGGATACACCTGGAAGAGGCTATCCAGCCTTTCTCTGAAGTCATTTAGGGTATGTGACTCCCCTGAGTACTGGGGTAGCCAGGCTGCCCCCGGGATATAGGGCATGGTGAAAGGCATGACCGCAGCAGCGGTGGCGCTGGCGGCGGCTGTGGCGGTGAAGCTCTCCTCCGTATCCGACATCCTCCTCCCCCCTAGTGGACCGTGGCCTACCTTGCGATGATCCTCTTCCGTAGGCCGCGGCTCCGCAGTGGATCGTCAGGGTTGAGGACCTTCCGTCGCGCTCCTGTGACGTCGGCGTCTGCTGGGCTCCTTCCAGGACCTTACGCAACGTCCGGACGTGAGGCGGGGCTTCAGTTCTCGCGGGCTTTCGGAGTCCACGCCCCTCTTCTTCCCGCGCGGCGCCCTCAAGATGGCGTCCAATGGCGGGAAAACTCCACGGATGGCGGGAAGAAGGCAAAAGATGGCGTCGGATGACGGGAATCGGCTCCAGATGGCGGGAAACGACTCCGGACGGCGGGAAACTTCACCACAGGTAAGTATAAAAGTCTCTTTTTTTTTCAGGCACGCAGTACCCGGTGGTTGCGGGCACGTAATCCTGCCGACTACACCAAAATTGACTCACCCCCTGGGCCTGTGCTGTGCAGGGGAACCCGGAACCGGATCGCTGAGATGCTGGGGGTTGTAGTCTCCGTGTGGCGGTGACCCGGTCCGTGCCCAGGGTGGTCAAACTAAGTGGCAGTTATTGGTATGATGGTATTAGTGTCCGACTACGCCACCCGTTGAATGCGGCTATGAAGCCGCCGCTGCAGGGCAGTCCGCTGAGGCCGGTGGTACGGATGTGCAGCGTGGATGGTATAACCCCCAACGGGAGGGGTATGGCCTCAGGGCAGAGGATGAGGTTGATGTTGGGAGTGATGGTGTGGATGTCCCAGCACTAATGGTGCGACAAGGAAGCACGGAGACGCGAGGGTACAGTTCAGGGTCTTTACTGATGGTACAAGGCAAATTCCCCCGGGAGTACTGGCTAGTAGTTGGGGCCTGGTTAGTCTGCGAGTAAGCCGGAGTTCCCCTGGCCAGGTGGAGTTGTAGGCCTTCACGCTAGTCTGTACCCTTCCTGGCTACCCTGCTTTCGGCGGTTACAAGTAGCCCACGTCCCTGGGTATACCGTGTGGTGCTCACCCGTATGGCTGGTGACCTGGGGCCTCCTGTTAGCCTCCGCTCTGGGATGGCGGTGCTGGTCCCTTCGTTGTGACTGAGCCTCCGGGCTTTTATGGCCAGAGGACCTGGAATCCCCTGCCGGATGGATTCTGCTGCTGGGTATATCTTAGTCCCCACAGCCTCGGACTCCTGTGTCCGGTTTTAGTACCTTCTCCCAGGGCGAGCTCTGCACAGCTCCAGCCCCTGGCGCTTCTCCTTGGCTCCTACAGAGCTCCTGATGTCTATCTGTCCCTGTTTCTGCGTGTCCAGACCAGACTCCGTCTCTGTCTGGAACTCCTCTCCTCTAACCCTGCCTCAGCCCCAGTTTATGTAGGGGAAGTTCTTCCCCTCCCAGGACTGGGCAGGAGGTGTGGCATGCTTAGGATTCCTGCCCAGGAGACCTCCCACCTGCTCACAGACGTAATATTGCTATTACTGTGGAAACCAGACCCCTGGGGTGCCACACATACTTTCCTTGTTTTAGTTGTTTTTTTTTACAGCAAAAATTGTAGCTTCAAATAGGTCACCATACAGCAAGTTACGGACCAAAAAGAATTTGGACTCATGACTTCTCTAAGACTTGCAGCCACTTGACCAATATCACAGAGTAGACGTTGCCTATATGTTTTATTCAAGGTTCCAGAAATTAAAGCCCTAATCTGTGATAGTAAAGTTTCACATAAAAAGTGTCAAGGTTTAGATTCTGCATAAGTCTGACAGAATTAGCATGCTCCATCAGATTCTACATTACGAGACTGTACTTCTCTTGAAGAACTACTTCTATAAGTGTCATGTCCCACAACCTGGGAAGCATACAGTACTGTATTGCCATTGTATTGTTCCTGTTACACTGCTATGGTATGTTTGCCTTTTAGAACTTTGTCCTGCCTCTCTCCCCGTAGCCGAATTCTGATGTAAGCTGTGATGTACGCAACCCCTCCCTTCTTCCTCAGATAGCGTATGCCAGCCATGTTGCTAGTTTATATCTACACAGCTTTGGTTCAGAATTGTCTTTTTACCTATCAAAATTGTGCATTCTTTTGGAATTTTCATACGTGCCTCTTCAGTCAAGTCAAGCTATCTCATGAAATCACTTTGTGTGAGTCCTGGTCAATAAACACATCGAGAGACACGGTGTCTCAAGAGCTGCACACTCGCAGCCCAGTTATGGAGTCAGAATAATATGGCAGTAGTTGTGTAAGCTAGAGCCATACGAAGCACTACATTGTGGTACACCTATTGCCTATTGCTCCATAGTATAAAGCTGCGATTAGTGTTGAGCGAGCATGCTCGACACTGCTTGGTACTCACTCTCACTACTCGGGATGTTCGGCGAGCACCGATCATTTTCGGGTTACTCGGAAGGGAGCTCGGGTCTCCGCCCTGCATGTTTGGCGGTCTTTACAGAGCCAATGAACATGCAGGGATTGGCAGCCAGTCACTGTAATGCCGCAGCCATGTTGTTTGTGGGCATTACAGTGATTGGCTGGCTGCACAGCGTCACCTCGAGTATTTAAAACCGGGCGCCGCCATCTTGGACACAGTCGCTCCGGAACAGACAGTGTAGGGAGAGTGCTGCTGAGCTAGGGAGAGAATTATACTGCGAAATAGGTAGTGTAGGGTCTCTAAAGCCTGCCAAATCAAACAAACAGTCCTTCTGAGGACTAATATCCATCCCAGATAGACAAGGACTTGCACGGGGATAGTTGCAAGTCTGCATCTTCTGATGTGGCAAGGATCACTTCTGATGAGCACACTTTTAGACAGTGACCTGGGTGTCAGAGATGCTTCCAGGGGTCTTCCCCATGCTGTTCCCATGTCTTTTCAGCACTGTATGCATGTGTCACACAGCACTTGGCCAGATAAGGTTGTAAAATGTTAAAATGACATTTCCCGGTGAATACATTTGTCACGGTTGAAAGCAATACAAAAGTGCAAAAACGCATAAAAAATGCTACTTGTGAACATAGCCCAAGGTGTGGAAGAGTATTTTTGTTTTTGGTTATTTATTTTACCTTATACACAAGTCTTTACCCTGGAAAGGAAGTTCCTTAACATATTTCACAGGAAAACCGCTTCAGTTTCGTTTTGGAACGTTTTATTGTGAGCCCGTAAAAGTGGCTTAATACCTCTGACTACGTTGTTGAAAGCAGTGACCTGGGGGTCGGAAATGCTTCCTGGGGCTATCCCCATGCTGTCCCCATGTCATTTGAGCACTGTCACTATCGTTTTGGGCACTTTTTAGGCTTTCTACAGACTGCCGAGGGTGCCGCCGCAAAAATGCTCAGGTCTCCCATAGACTAACATTGGGCTCATTGCTCGGGTCGAGCACCCAAGTATCACGGTGAGCATTTTAGTGCTCGCTCCACACTAGCTGCGATGCCATTGGGCACCTCTATAGTCCTTGCTTACAGAGCCATGTCCTTGACATACTGTTACCTAAAGATTTAGACAGACAAAAAAAGTTAAAAAAATTTATCATGTCTGATAACGCTATTAACCAGCAGACATAGGGTTAATAGTGCTATGAATGTGCCTGACCACTGTACTGAAAGTGCAGCACCCGGGAGAAAATTAGCTTTATATTATTTGGGAGCTGCCGAATTTCAGTCATGCAGGCGTGCCCAGAGCATCTAGAGTCACCGTTCACAGCACTGAGAGTGGCAGCTGTAAGCACTCCCCCGCACTGACTGACAACTCGCTTTGAACTGATGCACTGTAAAGTCAGCTGTCAGTCAGTGCTGGGGAGTGCTTACAGCTGCCACTCTCAGTGCTGTGAGCGCTGACTGTAATTGCTCCGGACATGCCTGTATGACTGAAAGCCAGCAACTCCTGAGAGAAATAAAATTCATTTTCTTATGGGTGCCGTACTTTCACCTCTATTAACCTGCAGACAAACCCTATATTTGCTGGTTAATAGAGTTATCAGACATGATAGGTGCCCTTTAATTTATTTTTGTCTAAGTCTAATGTTTAGCCAAAATTACATCAAGGAGTGGTAAAATGTGAAATGTCTGTAAAATGAAGGGGAATATGATGGCATTATAAATAAATGAACCCCTTTATGCTTGCCTTACTTAAATTATTAAGCTAATGGCACAGTACTCATTCTTTTACATGCATGGTTTAAAGGGAATCTATCATGTCGCCAAATGCTATTAACATGCGGATATGGGGTTAATCTGCAGATTAATAGCATTCTGCAGCTGTGCGGCCACTTCACTGAAAGCCCGGTTATTGGGAGGAAATTAACTTTATTCCTCCCAGCAGCCTCTGGCTTTCAGTCATAGAGGTGCAGCTGGTGCAGCTTCAGTGACCGTTCAGTATACAGTGATAGGTGACTGTAACAACGCCCTGGTACTTTGACTGACAGCTGTCTTTGCAGCATATCAGTGCACAGACAGCTGTCAGTCAGTGCCAGGGGCGCCATTACAGGGTCGCTCACTGTATACTGAGTGGTAACTGTAGCCAAGCCGGCTGCACCTCTATGACTGAAAGCCGGAGACTGTTGAGAGGAAAAAGGTTAGTTTCCTCCCATCGGTTGGGCTTTCAATGCAGTGGCTGGGCAACTTTAGAATACAATCAACCAGTAGATTAATCGCATATCTGCAGGTTAATATAATTTGGGGAGGTGACAGGTTCCCTTTAATGGTATTGCTTTCTTCTGTTCACAGTGCCATCAGCTGGTTCAAATGGCCATGACAGACTAACTCTTTGTTGTGACAATGAATGGAAAGATAATTTCAAAGTCTGTAAAACTCATGGGGGATGCACTTATATAAAAGTAAACCAGGGCTAGTGTTCTTGTATGATATAATGACATCATACTGGCATTACTATGTGCAGGAAAATGTGGGGATTTATTTTGGGCAGAAATATAATAAATCAAACAAAATAGTTTAGCAATTAGAAATCCCTATGTCTAACAGAAAAGAAAGAAAATTTGGGTAGAATAAGAAAAAAAAATCCTCTTTATAATCCACCATTTTAATGGGTAAAATTTTGCTTTAATCAAGTATCAAAAGACCCCTGATCATTAAAAGGGTAAAGTGCAATTAAAGAAGCAGTCCCATTAACTTTTTTGTTTCTCTAAATTTATGTATATGTAGTGTGTGTGTTAATATACTCACTTACCGCCGGCTTCTCCAGGATCCAGTGCCTTTCAGCTTCTCTTCTCAGTGACATCACCGCAGTTCAGACTCTCCAGGTCATACTGCGCTCTATACGTGAGCCGGAAGTCTCTTTTACAACGTAAGCCTATGGAGCCTCGTTCTGAGCCTCGTTCTGACGCTCCATAGGCCTACATTGTAAAAGCCTCTTCCGAGTCACGCAGAGCACAGTGTAACCCACAGAGTCTACAGATGGGTGACGTCACTGAGAAGAGGAGAAGAACAGAGCTGGACACCCGAGAGAGCGGTGGTAGATGAGTACATTAACACTGACACTAGATTACATGCACATATACACGTTTAGTGAAGAAAAAGGAAATAGGAGGGTTTCTTTAACGCCGAAAATCAGAATTACTTTAGTGCTCACATATAGCTGTCTGTTTTACCGGGTTTGATGTTTCTTATCAACCAAAATATTCAATTAAATATTTGATGAAAAAAACGTTTTGCCAGAGTTGCAGCACTGTGTGGCAGAAAGTAGAAATTACAGAGATAATAGTAGGAGCAGATTCTACGTGCAATCTACTGAATCCCTTCTGATGTGAACACTCCTGTATATCCTGTACAGTCAATGCTATGTGACTGATGATTAATGGAGCAATGAATATAAACCTCTTCATCTTTCAGTGACCATGGGGCTGATATAAACACCAGAGAGAACATACACTTACATTCCAGCACATTTTTATTCTAGAAGCACATTTCTTCTTATGACATGGCATTTACTAGTCAGAAAGATTAGGTAACATTGCAGGACAGGCTGACCTTTCAGTCATTTTCCTTCAAAACTATAGATTTCCGCTGTGAAGTTGGCATTAAATGCACAGCACAATCCCTATGTTACACCATTTGGATTGCAATAAATCAAATCCACAGCAAATGCAGAAACAAATGTTTAACAGATATCTGCTGTTAATTTGAAAACCTACATGATGTCTTGAAACTCATTTTTGTGCTGCATTTGATAAAGGTTTGCAAAACTGATCATGGCACATGAAATAAATTTATGGGACACATTTACAGTATTCAAATTGTACCTGTTCTGTAAGGGGACTTTTCAGAATAAGCTGTCATCTGTGTGTACATGAGGAAAAACACATAGGAGATCCTGCTCCTCTGTCGCTCTCTAGCACACACACAAAAGCAGCAGCAGTAAGATAATTATAAAGAGTACAGAGCAGTGTAGATGTGATTCCAGCACTGGTGAGAGATAAAACACTTACTAGAACTAGCAACAGCACTATGCCTCTCTGCTTCTAACTATACATATTTTCTTCTGCCTCTATTCTGCCTCTGCAGCCTTTTATAGAATTTTATAGACAGCATGTAACCTGATCCCTCAGTGAGGAGAAAGTCGGTCTCCTCTCTCAAGGCAGATTTAAACATTTTAGAGTGCAAATTGAGTTGAGAAGGCAGGTAGAGGATACAAAGTGTCTATAGGAAATAAAAGCTTTTAATTTGTAAAGATACAGGCAGATATTTATCCATCATGCAAAACCATCAGTCTGATTGGCTCCAAATCTATTCTACAGCAGAGCAATGAGTCAGAATATACAGCCAACCTCTTAATGACCCTGCCATTTTCCATTTTAGCACATTCATTTTTATCTCCCCTTCTTCCAAGAGCCATAACTTGTTTATTTTTACGTCAACATAGCCGTATCAGGGCTTGATTTTTGCTGGACGAGTTTTACTTTTGAATGACTGCATTGATTTTACCATATAGTGAACTGGAAAACCAGAAAAATATTCCAAGTGTGGTGAAATTGCAAAAAAAAAGTGCAATTCCACAATTGTTTTTTGGGTTTTTTATTTACCATGTTCACTACATGGTAAAACTGACCTGGCAATATAATTTTCCAGGTCAGTACAAGTATGCTGATAACAAACAGATATTATTTTTTTATTTTACTGAAGTGGTGAAAAAAATTCTGACATTTGTAAAAAAAAATTTCGCTTATGTCGCTATTTTCCAAGACCCCTAGCGTTTTCATTTTTTGGGATCTGGGGCTGAGTGAGGGCTTATTCTTTGCGGATTGAGTTGACCTATTCATTGTTACCATTTTGGGGTAAATATGATGATTTTATCGCCTCTTATTGCATTTTATTGCAATGTTGCAGTGGCCAAAAAAACGTAATTCTGGGGTTTTGATTCTTTTTTCTCATTACGCCGTTTACTGATCGGATTGTTTTTATATTTTGATAGATCGATCATCTGAACGCTGGATTACCCAATTATGTGTATTTTTTTAATTGTTTTTATTTTCAATGGGACAAAAGTTTTTGAACTTGTGTTTTTTTTTATTTTTATAACTTTTTTCACACTTTTTGCTGACTTCAGAGTTCCCTTAGGACACTTGAAGCTGCGATTGTCCAATCACTTGTGCAATACATTGCAGTGTTTCATCACTACTATGCATAGCAGAAATGAAGATCTCCTATAAACGTGGGCCACGGGCCGGCATTCACAGGAGATTACCAATGACAGGCACGGGGTCTTCTGCAGACCCCGGACTGTCATGACAATCCAACTGTCCCCCGTGATCAAGTAACAGGGGTGTCGATGGGTGGGATTAATGACGCGCTCCTGGCCGGTGCATGTTAAATCCTGCTGTCAGTGATTAACAGCGGGATTTAGCGGGTTAACAGCCACGGTCAGAGCACCGCTCTACCCGCTGCTTTTGAAGGCACTTGATGGCTTATTAAAGCATCCATCAAGTGCGGGGAAAGATGTGGGCTCGGCATGCGAGCCCATATCAAAGGCAGAGACACGACCTTTGACGTAAATATACGTCAAATGTCGTGAAGGGGTTAAGGGGAATCTGCACAAAGAACAACAATGAGCCCTGGAAGTGATGATATGGCCCCCACAGAGCCCTGATCTCAACATCATCAAGTTTGTCTGAGATTACTTGAAGAAACAGAAGGAATTGCACAAGCGACATCCACAGAAGATCTGTTGTTCTACAAGATGTTTGGAACAACCTCCCTTCCGAGTTCCTTCAAAAACTGTGTGCAAGTGTACCTAGAAGAATTGCTGCTCTTTTAAAGGCAAACGGCGGTCACAGCAAATATTGATCTGATTTAGATGTATCTTTTGACATTAAATTTGTATGTTGTTAATTGATAAAAAAAAAACTTTTAACACTTCTAGTTTTGAAAACATTCTCACTTTGCAGCATTTTTTTCCCACCTGTTTACAATTTTTGCATTGCTCTCTATTAGTGTTGAGCCACCCCCGTAGTGTTCGAGTTCGGTTCGGTTCGTCGAACACCCGTGTGTTCGCCGAACTGTTCGTCGAACTGTTCGTCGAACACCTTCGAACACCGTTAAAACCAATGGCAGGCAAACAAAAACACATAGAAACACATAGAAAACACCTTCAAAGGTGTCCAAAAGCTGACAAACTGCTCAGAAGACACAACTAACACATGGAAAAGTGACAAGTACATATAGTCATGCGAAAAGAAAAGAGGTGGAGGAGTAAAAGGAGGGGGAGACACAGATATAGGCATGTCATGCCCTTCTAAAATCCAAAAAGTGAGAAGCCGAGATGGCCAGTCCGCTCCTGCCCGTGCCACCTCCGTGTCACCGGGTTTGTGCCAGAGCCGCGGTGAACCCTGACGGCCAGCCCCCCTCTCCCAATACTGGTGCCTGTCCGCTGGTGGGTCGAGCGAGCCCCCCTGTGGTGGAGGCAGCTCTAAGCTTTTTAATTTAAATTGTCCCTCTAATTTGAATGAATACACTTTAAATCCATTTACAAGGATCTATTGGAGGGCAAGTCTCATGCCAGCAGCCGCGTAATTCCAGCTCCAGTAGCGTCCACTAAAGCTGCTGCAGTTAAAAAGCTTTTATAAGGATCGAGCTCGGCTGTCCACCGCAAGGCATCCTAGTGCCAGTCCCAGCCCCTATGCCTTGGGGTGCCTCCTGATGCTCTTCACTAAGCATCCCGTGGTCCCGAAGCATTTCCTTTGAAAAAATTAAGTGTCCAAACTACAGGTGGTGTAGCTTGCTTAACAGCCGGGATAATCCGCTGACTAGCAGACACTGCTACTAGGCACAAAGTATTTCCTGGGCTAGATGCAGTTAAAAATTTGTAAGTAGATACTCTCGTTGGATGCTGAGAAAGCATTCCATAGAGTCTCCTGGCACGCCATATATGATTCTCTTAAAAAGCTTGGGGTAGGGGTCTAGGGGACCCTTTTATAGCCCAAATCACGGCCCTGTATCACAATACGTCACCTAGGCTGAAGATAAATGGAACTGTAGCACCGAGGGCTCGGTTGCTACAGACGTATTGCACCTCACCCAGAGGTGTGATATCTCACTCTCAGATAAGGATGGAGTGTGGATCAGGACCCGACACCTGCATGCATTACACCACATTGCCGTGGGGCAGGGCGACCAATATGCCCCTGAGATGGGCACGACAGTCCCTGTCCCTGGCTGGAGTGGGGGGAGGGAACACTGAGGAAGGGGAACCCTGCAGTGCAGGAGCAGGGAGGAAGCAGTTCCTGGGTGCATTGAGAAGGGAGTATAAAAGGTGGGCACCATCTTAGTTCAGTGCAGAGAAGTCTGAGCAGAAGTGGCAGGGAGCAGGGGCTCTGCATGAGCTCTGCTCCGGAGGCGGGCCTAGTAACAGAGGCCCAGGCCTGCAACAGGGAGAAGGAAGGAAGAGGAGCGGAGAAGGCTCCAGGAACGAGGAATGAAGGGATCCCAGGGGTGCGGATGGGCGAGTCGCCACCGCACGCCCGAATCCACCTGCGTGGAGGGGTCAGGCCAAAGGGGGAGACCGGTCCCCGAACTAGTGGAGGCAGGAAACGACCCTCAGCTAGAAACCGGAGGCTCTGACATTTTATGTGGCGCAGCCCCTTGCTCCACCCGCTAGGAAGGCACCACATAGGGTCAGGGAAACTGGCGCCAAGTTTACCAAGAGGAGGCCCGAGGCAGCCGGACAGAAGTGTTGGTAAGAAAGGCCAGACAAAGGACACACAAAGGGGGTCCTGTGAAGCGCTCCAAAGTTATCTGGGAGTTGTCTGAGCCCCTCACCTGGTGAGCACAGTACGACGTGGGCAGCCGTTACCTGCAGACGTGGTCTGGATAATAAGAACTGTGAGTAAAGGCCCTGAACTGCATCACTGACTCCGTGTCGTTACTGCTGCTGCCCTGCACCATCACCCCCATCCTCCGCATACACTGCCCTGAGGCTATACTCCTCCCGTGGGGAGTTATGCTACGCTCTGCTGCACCCACAACACCAGCCTTAGCGGTCTGCCCTGTAGCGGCGGTTCACTCTGACCGCAATCCACGGGTGGCGTAGTCGGACATTTAAACATCAAAACCACATAAATAGTTCCGCCACTGGTTTGACCGCCCTGAGCCACGGAACCGGATCGCCGCCACGAAGACTACAACCACCAGCATCCACCAAAAAGGGTCCGGCTCCGGGTGTCCCAAGGCCCAGGGGGTGCGTCAGAACATTTTCATCACCTTTCACAATCACCAATGGGACAAGGCAGGGATGTCCTCTGTCCCCTCTCTTATACATCCTAGTGACGGAGCACCTGCTCTCATCAATTCGCCATAACCCCAATATTAGGTGGATTGAGGTGGGAGGCACCGAGTACAAGTGCTCTCTATTTGCTGATGATGTCCTAGTATATATCACTCAATCACATATATCCATCCCTGCTGTTATGGCTGAAATAGATCACTTTGTTACATGGTAAAATTTTAAAATCAATGCAGCGAAGTCTGAGGCCCTCGATGTCTCCCTCCCTAAATCCATATAGGATTCCATCCAGTCCAACTTTCCCTTTGCCTGGCCCTCACAGGGTATCAAATACTTAGGAATTCCTATTCATAGAGACCTCTCCCATCTATGTTATCTTAATTTTGGGCCCTTTATTGAACAATTCCATACAGACCACGGTTGGCAAGTTAGAACTGTAAGATTCACTACGTGAACCACTGGTATTTTGTGGAAAAGCACATGTAAGATTCTGCAACAGTCTCTGCTGATACTCCTGCATGCGTGCATCCCTTTCTATGGCAGGAATAATTTCTGCAAATTTACTTTTGTACCGGGGATCTAACAGTGTGGCAACCCAGTAGTCAGGATTATTTCTAATTCTCACAATTCGAGGGTCATGTTGCAGGTAGTGCAGCAAGAAGGCACTCATGTGTGTTGCACATCCAGGAGCACCAAGTCCCTGTTGTGTTGGTGGCGAGGTAACAATCATGCTTCCTTCCTCTGTCCTCTCCCCCCAACCTCGCACAACAGAAATGTGATCAAGGTCTCCCTCATCTGATGAGTCTTCCATCAGTTCGTCCTCCACTTCTTCCTGGGCTCCTGCACCTTCCTCACTAGTTTGGCTGCTACCATGCGCCCTGGTAAAATCATCTCCCCCACCCTCACATGCCTGCCGCCCTGGTGCTGCCGACCGTCTGGACCTTGCAGATGTTAGCCCTTCCGCATACAACTCCTCCTCCTCTACTTCCTCCACCTCCTCTTGTGCCACCACCTGACTCCGAATTCTGTTTAACATGTGCTCCAGCATGTAAATCACCGGAATAGTCATGCTGATAATGGCATCGTCAGCACTAAACATCTTCGTCGCCATTTCAAAACTGTGCAGAAGGGTGCATAGGTCCCTGATCTGAGACCACTCCTCCAGCGTGATTTGCCCCACCTCTGAATCTCGTTGGCCCAGGCTATACGTCAGAACGTATTGCACCAGGGCTTGTCGGTGCTGCCACAGTCGCTGCAACATGTGCAGAGTTGAATTCCACCGGGTAGGCACATCGCATTTTAGCCGGTGAAGTGGCAGGCCCAACGACTTCTGTAGAGATGTAAGTCGCTGAGCTGCGGGATGCGAACGGCGGAAGTGAGCACACAGCGACCGTGCCCTCTGCAGAAGGCCATCTAGTCTGGGATAGTGGGCTAAAAATTGCTGGACAACCAGGTTCAACACGTGAGCCATACAAGGCACGTGTGTGACATTGCCCCGGCGAAGGGCCGCACCCAGGTTTGCAGCATTGTCGCACACGGCCTTCCCTGGTTTCAGGTCCAGTGGAGACAACCATTCATGAAATTGGTTCTCCAGAGCTGACCACAACTCCTCAGCTGTGTGACTCACATTTCCCAGACATTTCAATGTAAAAACCGCCTGATGACGTTGAGCCCTACTGCCAGCATAGTAAGGAGGTGTGCAGGATCCCTTCTGCGCAGTTAGAAAGCTTGTGGCATGACCAGACAGGCTTTGGGTGCAGGTGGAAGACCGAGAGGAGGTTGAGGAGGCAGAAGCAGTGGAGGAAAAATGACATAAAGAGGATTGACGCACAACTCGTGGGGACGGCAAGACTTGGACAGCAGCCCCTTGTCCTGCTGTCACCATAGTTACCCAGTGCCCAGTCAGCGACATGTAACGCCCCTGTCCATGCCTACTCGTCCAAGTGTCTGTGGTGAAATGCACCCTGTCACACACAGAGTTTCTCAAAGAAGCGGTGATGTTGTGTGCGACATGCTGGTGGAGCGCAGGCACACCTTTCTTTGAGAAGTAGTGCCGACTGGGCATCTGGTACTGGGGCACTGCGACGGACATAAGGTCTCGAAAATCCTCTGTGTCCACCAGGCGGAAAGGCAGCATTTCTGTAGCCAAGAGCTTGCAGATGGTGAAATTCAACCTCTTAGCTTTCTCATGGCTAGGAGGAAATGGTCTTTTACTTGTCCACATCTGAGGGACCGAGGGCTGGCTATTGTGCATAGACGGGGTTGATAAGGGTGTCCCCGGCAAACTGCCGGTCTGTGAGGAAGATGCAGGCGGACATGTTAGGTTGCCTTGATCCAAAGGTGGTGCTATCGATGTCGGACAGCGCTCAAGACCAGCTGGTGTTACCACCTCCAAAGAAAATGATGACCTGCCAATCACGCTGGCTGTTGCGGGTAAAGAGGTGGCAGGTCTGCGCCCCAAAACAGGTGTGACTGCTGTCCCCCCAGTCACAGAGGATGAAGAGGCCGCGGATGCACAAGATATGGCAGACGGTGGTTGGCCCGGCCGGCTAGACCGCATTGTAGCACACTGAGCTTCCCACTGCAACTTATGCTTCATGTCCATGTGCCGGTTCATGCATGAAGTACTCAAACTATGTATTTTTTGGCCTCTACTTAGCTTTTGCTGACAAATGTTACAGATAACACGAGTTGGGTCATCTTTATCGATCTGAAAAAAAGCCCAGGCTATGCAAGGCTTAGCACCCATGCGACCTGAAGAGCCACCACGACTTGTGGTGAGAGGCAGAGTTGTGTTTGAGGATGCAGTTGTTGACGTGCTTCCAGTACTACGTCTCTGTCCAGGAAGGCGCAACCTGACCTCGTCGTCACTAGCATCTTCCTCCACCTCCTCTGCTGACCTCATCTCTTGGCTGACTGTGGGTTGACAGTAAGTGGGATCTCCGACCTCATCATCATCACCCTGTGCGTTATCACACCCGTCGTCCTCAGAGCCAACCTGTTCCTGCCCTGACAAAAAACTAAAGTTGTCGCTCCAATCAGGTATTTGAGTCTTATCATCGTCTTTCTCATTGTCTCCACCAACAGGAGTTACAGTTTGGGAATGAGGGTCTACATTATGGTCAGAACCTTCTGCGTCTGGTCCTGGATCCGACTCATAAAGATTCTGGGCATCAGTGCAGATCATTTCCTCGTCTGGATTCACAGAAGCGCTGGAGTCGACCTCTGATTCCCAGGCTATAGTATGAGTAAACAGCTCTGCAGACTCAACCATCTGTTCTACCTCATACTCAGACGGGCAGCTGGAGATTTGGGAGCTGTGAGGAAGCAAGTGCGATTTGGGTGACACCTTTGAGGACTGGAGTATTTGTGATGTTGAAGTTGATGTGGAGGAGAGCCCACTTAAAGGAGCACTTGATATCCGTTGAAGCACCTGCTGTTTTTGTGCCTCATCTGGAATTTGTAGCGATTGGCGTGGCCGTAAGAAAGGGATCTTATCACATTGTCCGCTAAAAGAAGTAGACATTTTAGTTTGGCTGGAAGATGGTCTTTCTTCTGCACCTACCCCACGGACACAACCTTTTTTCCCCTTCCCAACACGCCTATTCCCCTTTCCACCAGCAGCAGGCCTTTTTCCACTCATTTTGGTGGTTAACTAATTCACAACTCTGGAGTTGTTTGCACAAAAAAACAATGGATGGTAACCGAGCAGAGCTGAGTGGCCAAACTGTGGTATTAGGCCAAAACTATTGGCTGGGTTAGATGCAGAAAAAAATTATTTTTAATTTGCAACCTGATGGAGGTCAGTATAGATGGACTAATAGACCAAGTCCCACACACCGCTAGAAGCCCAAATATTTTTTCAGAGCTAGATGCAGAAAATTTTTTTATTCAATTTGCAACCTGATGGAGGTCAGTATAGATGGACTAATAGACCAAGTCCCACACACTGCTAGAAGCCCAAATATTTTTTCAGAGCTAGATGCAGAAAAAAATTATATTCAGTTTGCAACCTGATGGAGGTCAGTATAGATGGACTAATAGAATGATGCTATGCCCAAAAGATTTTACTTCACTAGGTGCAGTAAAAAAATTGGTATTCTATACACAGGTGGTATATCTTGCAACACAGATAGGCTACTCCACTGACTAACACACTCTGCAATAGGCCAAAAAGGATTAGCTTTGCTAGATTCAGCCAAATGCTGTGAAAAAAACTTGCACAGCACTGGCACAGACCTGCCTGGCAAAAACTGATAGGAACTGATGTAACCTAGTCCTGAAAAGGACTCCAATTACAATTAGTCTTTACTCCCACAATCTATCTATTTAAGAGCACAGACCTGCCTGATAAAAGTCGTAGGAAATGCTGTAACCTAGTCCTTAAAAGGACTGCAATCACAACTATTCCCTACTCCCAAGCTATCTGTATATTTGTGCGAAAATTGGCTTGAAATTAACAAGGTATAGCGCACACAGCAACAGCGGTGCCGTCTAACACGCAGCTGCAGCAGTGAGAAAATGGTGGCGACGGGGAAAATGGCTTGGTCTTATAGGGCAAGGACATGTGACATACACTGCCAATCACACATGCCCTTGCTTGTGTGAAAAAAAGCACTTCGCTCCGTGTGTGCGCTGCTGATAGGCTGACAGATTGCACCTCCCCACTGCAAATGCGGGAAAGAGAAAAAAAAATGGAGATCTTCATTGTTCCTGCAGAGATCCATCCCCTGCCCCTCCCCCCGCCCCGCTGTACACTCAAACTGCGTATTAACATTAATTTTCATCATTACTGAGAAAAAATCCAGTTATGATTTTGGTGCACGAACAGTTATCGAACATAACCTCGAACAGCCGAATTTTTCTCAAATTGTTCGTGTTCGCCGACCGGCTCGAACACCGCCCAAAACAGCTCGAATTTGAGATTGGCGAACAGTTCCAGTAGAACAACGCTCATCTCTACTCTCTATATCACAAAGTTGTTGTCTTCACGTGCTCTATTAATTTATGCAATTTGATTCAAGTTTTACACCATAGTGATCATTTAAATATGAATATCTATGATGCAGTACAGTAAAATGCATAAATAGTGCAGGTCAAATAAAAGCCCCTTCACTCCACATATTTTTCTGGAGTAGGTATAAAGTTAGGCAGGGAGCCTATAATATGGGGGATCCTGACAGTCGCGGTTTGCATATTAGCTGTCACAGGCCAACACTTTTTCTTCCACTTCACTCAATGCTGCATTGAGAAAAGTGGAAATGATAGCGATTAATATGCAATCCCAACTATGCCATTCGCAAATGAGCAGTCATGTTATGATGACCACTAGGACTGTGAAATAGAGCAGAATCCTAATGGTGAGTACATTACACACTGTTAGAATTCCACATACTAGACTCCCTGCCTAATGTTATACCTGGCTTGGAAGAACCTCTTTAATACATAAATATGTAACTCTCAGAAATGTTCAAAAGCTGAGTCATTGGGAGTAGTTTGGAAGTGCCCACTTTCTGAAGGTTTCTGATGATTGATCTTTTCTTTTTCTCTATTTTGATAAATATCAAAAATCAGTGACCACCAGGGCCGGACTGGGACTGAAATTCAGACCTGGCTTTTGAACTCACACAGGCCCATGCTGTCCTTGCCCCTGATCACCAGATGGGGATATATTACTAATATTACCCTGCCTGGAGGAAATCAAGATTTACTACAAGATTAATATTTCTAATAATACCAATAATATTGCTATATAAGATTAAATAAGTATAATATCAAAATAATAATATTGTAATATTACAGTGGTGGCCAAAAGTATTGGCACCCCTGCAATTCTGTCAGATAATACTCAGTTTCTTCCTGAAAATGATTGCAATCACAAATTCTTTGGTATTATTATCTTCATTTAATTTGTCTTCAATGAAAAAACACAAAAAGAATTGTCCTAAAGCCAAATTGGATACAATTCCATACCAAACCTAAAAAAGGGGGTGGACAAAAGTATTGGCACCCTTTGAAAAATCATGTGATGCTTCTCTAATTGGTGTAATTAACAGCACCTGTAACTTACCTGTGGCACCTAACAGGTGTTGGCAATAACTAAATCACACTTGCAGCCAGTTAACATGGATTAAAGTTGACTCAACCTCTGTCCTGTGTCCTTGTGTGTACCACATTGAGCATGGAGAAAAGAAGACCAAAGAACTGTCTGAGGACTTGAGAAACCAAATTGTGAGGAAGCATGAGCAATCTCAAGGCTACAAGTCCATCTCCAAAGACCTGAATGTTCCTGTGTCTTCCGTGCGCAGTGTCATCAAGAAGTTTAAAGCCCATGGCACTGTGGCTAACCTCCCTAGATGTGGACGGAAAAGAAAAATTGACGAGAGATTTCAACGCAAGATTGTGCGGATGGTGGATAAAGAACCTCGACTAACATCCAAACAAGTTCAAGCTGCCCTGCAGTCCGAGGGTACAACAGTGTCAACTCGTACTGTCCATCGGCGTCTGAATGAAAAGGGACTGTATGGTAGGATACCCAGGAAGACCCCACTTCTTACCCCGAGAGATAAAAAAGCCAGGCTGGAGTTTGCCAAAACTTACCTGAGAAAGCCTAAAATGTTTTGGAAGAATGTTCTCTGGTCAGATGAGACAAAAGTAGAGCTTTTTGGGAAAGAGCATCAACATAGAGTGTACAGGAGAAAAAAAAGAGGCATTCAAAGAAAAGAACACGGTCCCTACAGTCAAACATGGCGGAGGTTCCCTGATGTTTTGAGGTTGCTTTGCTGCCTCTGGCACTGGACTGCTTGACCGTGTGCATGGCATTATGAAGTCTGAAGACTACCAACAAATTTTGCAGCATAATGTAGGGCCCAGTGTGAGAAAGCTGGGTCTCCCTCAGAGGTCATGGGTCTTCCAGCAGGACAATGACCCAAAACACACTTCCAAAAGCACTATAAAATGGTTTGAGAGAAAGCAGTGGAGACTTCTAAGGTGGCCAGCAATGAGTCCAGACCTGAATCCCATAGAACACCTGTGGAGACATCTCAAAATGGCAGTTTGGAGAAGACACCCTTCAAATATCAGGGACCTGGAGCAGTTTGCCAATGAAGAATGGTCTAGAATTCCAGCAGAGCATTGTAAGAAACTCATTGATGGTTACCGGAAGCGGTTGTTCGCAGTTATTTTGGATAAAGGTTGTGCAACCAAGTATTAGGCTGAGGGTGCCAATACTTTTGTCTGGCCCATTTTTGGAGTTTTGTGTGAAATGATCAATGATTTGATTATTGCTTCATTCTCTTTTGTGTTTTTTCCTTGCAAGCAAATTAAATGAAGATAATAATACCAAAGAATTTGTGATTGCAATCATTTTCAGGAAGAAACTGAGTATTATCTGACAGAATTGCAGGGGTGCCAATACTTTTGGCCACCACTGTACAGACAAATAGCAGCAAACCATAACCAAATAATACCAGCATATACAATATTGATATTACCACCATACTGATTGTTGAAGGGGTTGGGGTGAAAGTCTATGTAACTTCAGACTTCTGAATCCTCATAGCGCACACTGAGAATTCACAAATCGCATACTTGTGGTCACATGATCAGGGACGTAACTCCAGTAAATGCGAGGGTTACAATCGCACCCGAGCCCTGGAACTTATGGGACCCCCAAAGTCCCTTTGGCTTCTATGAAAAGACCAATACTATTCAAGACTTGCAATAATTGGGGGCCCCACTAGAGCTTTTGCTTTAGGGCCCATGCTGTTCAAGTTATGCCACTGCACATGATTGAAAGATCAAGATGACTCAGCTCACCGGAAATCGACGTATAAAATCCCCAAAATGTTATTGTTTCTTACTTGAATAAAACACAGTGAAAATCGCAATCCATACACTCAGAAGGAATAGACACAGCTGTGTTCCCTTTTTTCCTAATTACTGAAGATATATGAGAGGTCTGTGTAGCTCCCAGTTCACATGCGTACCAAGTTTAAGAACATCATGTTCGAAACGCGTCTGGTACACTATATAGTATGGTGGTCTGTGTCACCCAGGGGGAATATAGGGGACTCGGTACCCGGGCTTTTTACCTTGTTTAGGAGGTCACGACAGTCGGCTCCCGGGCCCGTACTCTGGGTCTCTCTTTTAAAAGGGGGTTTTTGTGTACAGTTTGTCTCGTGATGCCACCTGTGGTTTCCGGTAATGGTTACCGGCGCTGCTGCAGACCTCCAGGGGTGATGGGATGGCAGCTGGGATGTTTCCGCTCCCCACAGGCGGAGTGAACCCCCGGGGCAGTGTAGGTGCAGATGCTGGTGATGCTGGGCTTGTAGTGCAGGAGAGATGGCGCAGCAGGAGTAACTGACAGAGACAGGGGATTCACTTCAGTACCTTTACTGGTGCGGATGTCAGGTACGGTCCAGGGTACTCGGTAGGAAGGGTGCACTTCAGGACTTCTCCCCAGTGAGCGGGTATAAGGCCTCCTGGTCCGTGTCTCCCTCTCTCTAAGCTCCTGGCCAGCCTGCAACTGAGCCTAGCTTCTGTGTCGTGCTGTTCCTTCACCTGTCGCTGGGTAGTAGGACCTATCTCTGGCAACCACTATCCCTGGACGCCGTGGTTCCTAGTCCTGTCAAGGGTTTAGCTTCAGGTCGACCAGGGACTTGTAGTCCTCCTGGTATGCCGGTAGTCCCTACTGGGTATAGATGACCCTGTAGGCGCGGACCCGGTGTCCGGTTTGTGTCCTGGGGTGAGCCTATGATTCTCCTCTGCCCCCTTAACTCCTCTCTCCTCTCCTCTTTGCCTCCGGCCACACTCGGGGCCCTCAATACAGCAGCAGACGTGCTGCGTCTTCGCTGCTCTCAGCGTCAGCACGCTCTCCGAACAACTAACTTCTGACTGAACTGCCTGGCTCCACCCTCCATATATATGTCCCTAACAGGGCTCCCTCTGGTGGTATGAGGTGGAAGGGTGGAGGTGTTTGTTTGTAGTGAGGGCCTCTTGTGGAGAAGTCCATCCATGCACCCTTTTTGGTCCTGTGATACCTGTGAATAGCAGGGTGCCACAGGTCCATCCCACAGCTCCTTATATACTATGGTACTATGCTAGCATCATACTATATAGGGGACAATGAGGTGAAACATCATACTATATGGGGGGCTGTTGGGGGTACCATCATTGGCTTGGGACAGCTCAGAGTCTCATGGCATCCAGCATCACCTCTATGCTGATGACACACAGATCTACCTCTCTGGACCCAATATCACCTCTTTCCTAACCAGAATCCCACAATGTGTGTCTGCTATTTCATCATTCTTCTCTTCTAGATTTCTAAAACTTAACATGGATAAAACTGAATCCATCTACTTTCCACCATCTCACTCAACTCACCCAACAGGCTTATCTATCAAAATCAATGGCTGACCACTCTCCCCAGTCCCCCAAGCTCGCTGCCTCAGGGTAAATCTGGTCTCTAATCTCTCCTTCAAACCACATATTCAAGCCCTTTCCACTTCCTGCTGACTCCAACTCAAAAATATTTCCCGGATCCGTACATTCCTTAATCAAGAATCTGCAAAAACCCTAGTCCATGCCCTCATCATCTCCCGCCACGACTATTGCAGTCTCCTGCTCTGTGGCCTCCCTTCTAACACTCTCGCACCCCTCCAATCTATCCTAAACTCTGCTGCCTGACTAACCCACTTGTCACCCGCTATTCTCTGGCCTCTCCTCTCTGTCAATCCCTTTGCTCAGGGACTTCAGTTGAAAACCCTAACCATGGCATACAAAGCCATCCACAACCTGCCTCCTCTATACATCTGTGACCTAGTCTCCAGGTACTTACCTGCAAGCAACCTCCGATCCTCACAAGATCTCCTTCTCTACTCCCCTCTTATCTCCTCTTCCCACAATCGTATACAAGATTTGTCCCGTGCATCCCCCTTACTCTCGAACTCTCTACCCCAACATATCAGACTCTCGTCTACCATGGAAACCTTCAATAGGAACCTGAAGACCTACATCTTCCGACAAGCCTACAACCTTCAGCAACCACCGCTCCACCATACCACTGCGCAACCAGCTCTTCCCCCACCTACTCTATCCTCACCCATCCCTTGTAGAATGTGAGCCCTCGCGGGCAGGGTCCTCTCTCCTCCTGTACCGGTCGGTCACTTGTATTGTTCAAGATTATTGTACTTGTTTTTTTATTATATATACCCCCTTTTCACATGTAAAGCGCCATGGAATAAATGGCGCTATAATAATAATACTATGATGGTCCAACTCACAGCACCCTATATAGTGTGATGGTCCCCCACAGCTCCCCAAAAATAAAAAAAATCTCTATACTCACCTAATCCAGACACCTCATCCTCCGCAGCATCTGTCTCTTTTATCCATTCTCACAGTCGATGCTGGCGGAGTGATGCAGTGACGTCATTGTACCGCCAATGTCCCCTGCTTGGTGCTGGCCTTCGGCAGGTCGCAAACAGAGGGTACGCCTGCGGCCTGCTGGGGTAAGTGATGGAGCCAGTGACTTTGTGCTCTTGAGGATGTGACGCGCCCCTGGGCCTGTGTCGCGCTGCGTTGCGCACGCGGGAGCTTACCCGGAGCCGGATCTCTTGAGGGTTGTAGTCTCGTGGCGGTGACCCGGTCCGTGCCCAGGGAGTCAAACTGAGCGGCGATGTAACAGCGGTAGATGTAGGACGACTACGCCACCCGTTGAATGCAGCTATGGAGCTGCCGCTGCAGGACAGTCCGCTGAGGCCGGTGGATGGAGGGTGCAGCGTAGATGGTATAACCCCCAACGGGAGGGGTATGGCCTCAGGGCAGCAGATGTGGATGATGGGGGTAGCAGGAACCACTCAGAGACTGTGCGGTGTAATTCAGGGTCTTTACTGGTAACAACGATAGACCCTCCCGGAGTACTTGCTAGTGAACGGGGCCTGGTCAGTCCTTGAGCAGATGGGATCTCCCCTGGCCAGGCGGAGTTGTAGGCCTCCCAAACTGACTGTACTCTTCTGGCTACCTTGCTAGAAGCGGATATAAGTAGCCCACGTCCCTGAGTGTACCGTGTGGTGCTCACCCGTATGGCCGGTGACTCGGGGCCTTCTAATGGCTTCCGCTCCACGATGGCGGTGCTGGTCCCACGCGTGTGACCGTGCCTTCGGGTTTCTGGGCCTGAGGACCTGAAATCCCCTGCCGGTCGGCTTCTGCTGCTGGGTAAGAGTTAGTCCCCACAGCCTCGGACGCCGGGTCCGGTAAGAAAGCTTCTCAGTCAGGGCGAGCTCTGCAGCTGCCAGCCCCTGACTCGTAGTAGTATTGCTTCTGCTGTTTCTTGTCTCTACTCTCCTTGACTGACTAACCCTGCCTCAGCCCAGGGTTTATACAGGGGAAGTTCTTCCCCTCCCAAGACTGGGCAGGAGGTGTGGCATGCACAGGATCCCTGACCAAAGGACCTCCCACCTGCTCTCAGACATAACATTACATTACTGTGGAAAACCAGACCCCTGGGGTGCCACATTCCCCCCTAGTGAAATTTAGTACTCCGGGACTAAACATATTTTAGAAAAAACATAACAAGATATAACAACAATAATAGTACAATAAGAAGAAACACATAAAGGTGGTCACGGCATGTCCGTAACCGGGTGTAGTCTTTGAAGAAAGCAAGGTGTCCATTTCACCAAAACATGGAGACGTAACCAGGTAGGGGTCTGTCCTACCCCGAGTCCTTAACAGTCTCTAGTCCATCCTGGGTTACGCTCCAACTATGTACAAGGATTCCCGGTAAATCCACCAAGGATTCCTAAAAATAACTGGAAACACAAAATTATACACAAGCAACAATACACAGATAAACATAAATAAAGCAATTTATACACTTCAAATCCTCCAGCGTGCGGGTAACTGGCCTCTAGTGGCCCTAGTGGACCTACGGAGCTGACTGTCTGGCCCTGAACTACAGGGTGTAGGAGCTGTCAAGGGTAAACTGGGCAGCTGTCTACCGGCTCTTTGTCTCACTAGGGGTACGGCAGGCTCACTATAAGCAGAGGGTTGATCCTCCTGTTCTGCTTGTGTGGAGTCTTCTGCCTCCTGGACCGGCTGTTCTTCCAGCTCTACCTGTTGCTCCGTAGGTGCTTGGGATGCTGGTTGGAGGAAGGTGAGTACGGGTACCACAACTGCACCATTGACTTGAGTCCAAGACCGAGGGAAGTCCCCGAGCACAGTACTAACCATATCTTCCCTTTCCTCTACGGGTCGATGGTCTTCTTGTTCCTCTTCAGGGTTCCTCAGTTGTTCGGGACACTTCTTCAGGTGGTCCCGGGATACAATGGCTGTGGTTTCCCCTCCGTCTTTACTGATGGTACAAACCTTCGGGTTCTCGTGGCTTGAGGGCAGTACGGTGTACGGGTCCTTCTCCCACTGGTCATCCAACTTGTGGAGCCGTCTCTTCCTCTTCAAGACCTGCTCTCCGGGTACCAGGGGAACAGCGGGAGCATACTGGTTGTAAGTTTTCTCTTGTCTTTCCCTAGCCTGACAGAGACTTCGCTCCACGCTCTCCTGTACTCTCCGGTACTGCTGCTGCCTCTCTGTGTCCCAGTCTGTTTCTGGTGAAGTGTCCTCGGGTGTCAGGACTCCCATTTCCAGGTCAACAGGTAACTTACCAGGTCTTGCCCTCATTAGGTAAGCCGGGGTACAGTTGGTGGAACCTACCGGGATGTGGTTGTATAGGTCCACCAGATCGGGCAACTTCTCAGGCCACAGACTGCGTTCTTCCAGGGGCAACGTTTTTAGAAGATCCATTACCACCTGGTTCATTTTCTCACAAAGTCCATTAGTTTGCGGATGGTAGGGTGTCGTCCTTATCTTCCGGCAGCCATACAGATTGCAGAATTCCTGGAAGACCTCCGCTTCAAAGGCAGGTCCCTGGTCCGTCAGCACTTGGTCCGGGTACCCGTGTGGACGGCAAAAGTGCTGCTGGAAGGCTCTAGCTGCTGTTTGAGCCGTTAAGTCCTTGACGGGGACGACAACCAGAAACCGGGAGTAATGATCCACGATGGTTAACGCGTAGACGTAGCCACTTCTGCTTGGGGTCAGTTTTACATGATCCAAGGCTACCAGTTCCAACGGTTGCCGGGTGACGATGGACTGCAGGGGAGTCTTCTGGCTGGCACGGTCCTTCCTTCTCAGGTTGCACGGGCCACAGTCTCTGCACCACTTCTCGATGGTTCCCCTCATGCCTACCCAGTGGAACCGCTCGCGCAGCAGGAACTCCAGCTTCTTCCACCCAAAGTGTCCAGCTCCGTCGTGGTATGCCTCCATCACCATGGCTGCGTCTCTTCGTGGCACCACTACTTGCCAGAGTAATTCATGCGTCCGGGAGTTAACCATTCTGCGGCACAACTTCCCTTTGTAAAGGAACAGTCGACTCTTCTCTGCCCATAGTTGTTTGGCTTCCTCCGGAGCGTCTGGTTCAAGGCGAGCCTCCGGCCGAGTCAGCATCTCCTTCACCAGTCGGACGGCAGGGTCGCTGTCTTGCGTTTCCGCCCAGTTGTAGTGGGGTAAGGGGTTCAACGTAGCAGCCTGCTTACTCCTTACCCGGTGGGAATACTGGATAGTCCCATGACGGTGGAATGCAGGGAGTTCAACTTCTTCCAGTCCCTCCGGATCTTCTCCTCCGTCCGGCAGGTTGGGCATCCTGGACAGGGCGTCCGCGTTGGTATTGGAGCGTCCTGCCCGGTATTTGATTGTGAACTCGTAGTTGGACAGACGGGCCATCCACCTCTGCTCCAGGGCACCGAGTCTTGCCGTGTCCAGGTGTGTCAACGGGTTGTTATCCGTGTACACGGTGAACCGGGAAGAAGCGAGGTAATGCTTAAAGCGCTCGGTGACTGCCCATACTACGGCCAGGAACTCTAACTTAAATGAGCTGTAATTCTCGGGGTTCCTTTCGGTGGGTCGCAGTTTTCGGCTGGCGTAGGCGATTACTTGTTCCTTCCCCTGCTGGATCTGGGACAGTACGGCTCCTAGCCCGATGTTACTGGCGTCGGTGTAGAGGATAAAGGGCTGGCTATAATCCGGGTACGCCAGGATTTCGTCCCCCGTGAGGGCCATCTTCAGCTGGCGGAAGGACTCTTCTTCCAGCTCCTCCCATTTGAAGGGCGGCTTCTGGTTCTTGGCCTTCCGGGACTGGCCTATCAGGAGGTCCTGCATAGGTGCTGCCTTTTTGGTGAAACCGGGAATAAACCTTCGGTAGTAGCCTACCAACCCGAGGAACTGCCGCACTTCTTTTACGCTGGAGGGGCTTGGCCATTCCTTAATTGCGGTGATCTTATCAGGGTCGGGAGCCACTCCGTCAGCGCTCACCACGTGTCCCAGGTACTGCACCTTTGGTTTCAGGAGGTGACACTTGGAGGGTTTCACCTTTAGGCCGTAATTTGCCAGAGCTTCGAACACTTCCGCCAGGTGTTTCAGGTGGTCCTCATACGTCTTGGAATATACGATGACATCGTCCAGGTACAACAGGACCGTCTCGAAGTTTCTGTGGCCCAGACAACACTCCATTAGTCGTTGGAAGGTTCCCGGTGCGTTGCAGAGTCCGAACGGCATGCAGGTGAACTCGCTAAGTCCCATCGGGGTGGTGAATGCGGTCTTCTCCCGGTCCGCCTCTGCTACAGGAACCTGCCAGTACCCGCTAGTGAGATCCAAGGTAGAGAAGAAGTTAGCAGATCTTAAAGCAGCCAATGAATCCTCTATCCTTGGTAAGGGGTACGCATCCTTGTGTGTGATACGATTGATTTTCCGGTAATCTACACACATCCTCATGGTGTTGTCTTTCTTTCGGACTAAGACTAGTGGAGCTGCCCAGGGGCTACAGCTATCCCTGATCACCCCAGCCTCCTTCATGTCTCTAAGCATCCCCTTGGCGTGTTGGTAGTGTGCAGGGGGTACGGGTCGATACCTCTCTTTTATAGGAGGATGGTCTCCCGTGGGGATGTGGTGTTCTACCCCCTTGACTCGCCCGAAGTCTAACGGGTGTTTACTGAACACTCTCTCGTACTCCTGAACCACCCGATAGACTCCTTGTTTCTGGTGTGCGGGAGTGGAGTCAGTACCCAGATGTAGTTGCTGACACCAGTCCTCCATGTTTTTCTTAGAGCCGTTACCTTCCTCCGGGTGAGATGGAGGCAAGGGTTCCACAGATTGTATAGAATTTTGGTTAATGGTATATAATTTGGCTAGCGTGGCATACCGGGGCAGGTACACTTCCCTCTCCCCGATATTTATTATGCGAACGGGCACCCTCCCATGGCGTACATCAACCACCCCCCGTGCTGTCAAAATGGTGGGCCTACTGTCCGAGTAAACTGGTTCTACCATTGCCTGGTAATCTCTACCTCTCAGACCAATAGCTGCCCGGCACCAAATCATCATTTCCCTTTTTGGGGGCATGGCAATAGGAAAAGGGTCACACATTCTTACGCTACCAATCTCACCGCCGGAGAGTTCCACCTGTTGCCGTCGCATCAGTGCCCGGATCTCTTTCTGGAGCACCCGCTGCTCGCCGGAGCTGGCGTTCTTGGCAACCTGCTGTAAAAGGAAAATCACCCCTGCAAGACAATTTTCAATTACATTAGTTCCTAGAGTTATTTTTGGGTGACTCTCATGTTTGTCAATATCTACAATGATCAGTACCTGTGCTGCCAGTTCGACTCTACCGATTTTGATGGTCACCTCTTTAAATCCGATCTGTGGCACGGGCTGGCCATTGCTGGCGATGATACTCAAGTCGTCGTCAGGGTAGCGGGTAATATCCGAGTCATTCCAGTACTGCTTAAAGAGCACGTACGGGATGGTGGTGACCTGTGACCCGGTGTCCAGTAGGGCACTCATGGGAATGCCATCCAGTACCACAGGCAAGACTGGACGTCCTCCCACATATCTGTCGCGCCAGTTCGATGGGCCTGGTGATCTTTTTCCTGGGGGTTGGCCCTCTACCCCAGGTTGTGCCCGTTTAAAGAACAGTACCTTGCCATATGTCCAGGTTGATTGCAGCGGCGGCAGATGGGTCGTCCGTCCTCGCTGTATCGGTCACTGGGTCTTCCTCTGGCCGGTGGGGTCCTCCTTGGTCGACGCCACGGGATGTCCTCCGGTCCGGATGCCAGCTGGATCTTCCCTGGGGTGGAAGCCTGTAAAGACTGCACAATTCGGGTTAGCGCAGCAACGCTCTTAGCTAGCTCTTGGACCTGATGGTGTAGGTCTGGAGCCGGGTCATTGTCCAAAGCCTGCGCATCAGCTCCCACAGGCCCTGCCGACAAGGGCGCCGCCTCCTGGTGGTAAGTGATAGCAGGGCGCTTGTGGGTCACAACGCCACCCGGTGCCGGTTCTCGGAGCACCCGGATGGCTCTGTCCTTGAACTGTGCAAAGCCCAGATGGGGATCCTGTAAGGCCATTGCCCGCAACTGGGTTCGGTGGGTATTACAATACAGTCCCTCTATAAACTGTTCGGTCAACAGCCTGTCCTCGTTTCCCACTCCATCAGGGTCGGTCTGCTTAATGGCCCTCAGGGCCTCTTGTAGGTTTAGTGCATAGTCCCTTATACTCTCATGCGCTCGCTGCTTGCACCCGTAGAATCTAAGCTTAATCTCGGCTGAGGTGCGGGTATCAAAGGTGTCCTTCAGCCGGGTTAGTATCCCTGCGACAGTCTTCCTCCCAGGTGGCCAGGATTTTACTTCCCTTTTGGCTGCCCCGGTTAGTTGGGCCACCAGGATGCTCACTTTTTGCTCTTCTGTGAGGGGGTACACCTGGAAGAGGCTATCCAGCTTTTCTCTAAAGTCATGCAGGGTATGTGACTCCCCTGAGTACTGGGGTAGCCAAGCTGCTCCCGGGATATAGGGCATGGTGAAGGGCATAACTGCAGCAGCGGTAGCGCTGGCGGGGGTTGAGGCAGTGAAGTTCTCCTCCGTATCCGACATCTTCCTCCCCCCTAGTGGACCGTGGCCTACCTTGCGATGATCCTGTTCCGTAGGCCGCGGCTCCGCAGTGGATCGTCAGGGTTGAGGACCTTCCGTCGCGCTCCTGTGACGTCGGCGTCTGCTGGGCTCCTTCCAGGACCTTACGCAACGTCCGGACGTGAGGCGGGGCTTCAGTTCTCGCGCGCTTTCGGAGTCCACGCCCCTCTTCTTCCCGCGCGGCGTCCTCAAGATGGCGTCCAATGGCGGGAAAACTCCACGGATGGCGGGAAGAAGGCAGAAGATGGCGCCGGATGGCGGGAAACTTCACCGATGGCGGGAAGAAGGCTGAAGATGGCGCCGGATGGCGGGAATCTTCACCACAGGTAAGTTTGAAAAGTCTCTTTTTCAGGCACGCAGTACCCGGTGGTTGCGGGCACGAAATCCTGCCGACTACGCCAAAGTTGACGCGCCCCTGGGCCTGTGTCGCGCTGCGTTGCGCACGCGGGAGCTTACCCGGAGCCGGATCTCTTGAGGGTTGTAGTCTCGTGGCGGTGACCCGGTCCGTGCCCAGGGAGTCAAACTGAGCGGCGATGTAACAGCGGTAGATGTAGGACGACTACGCCACCCGTTGAATGCAGCTATGGAGCTGCCGCTGCAGGACAGTCCGCTGAGGCCGGTGGATGGAGGGTGCAGCGTAGATGGTATAACCCCCAACGGGAGGGGTATGGCCTCAGGGCAGCAGATGTGGATGATGGGGGTAGCAGGAACCACTCAGAGACGGTGCGGTGTAATTCAGGGTCTTTACTGGTAACAACGATAGACCCTCCCGGAGTACTTGCTAGTGAACGGGGCCTGGTCAGTCCTTGAGCAGATGGGATCTCCCCTGGCCAGGCGGAGTTGTAGGCCTCCCAAACTGACTGTACTCTTCTGGCTACCTTGCTAGAAGCGGATATAAGTAGCCCACGTCCCTGAGTGTACCGTGTGGTGCTCACCCGTATGGCCGGTGACTCGGGGCCTTCTAATGGCTTCCGCTCCACGATGGCGGTGCTGGTCCCACGCGTGTGACCGTGCCTTCGGGTTTCTGGGCCTGAGGACCTGAAATCCCCTGCCGGTCGGCTTCTGCTGCTGGGTAAGAGTTAGTCCCCACAGCCTCGGACGCCGGGTCCGGTAAGAAAGCTTCTCAGTCAGGGCGAGCTCTGCAGCTGCCAGCCCCTGACTCGTAGTAGTATTGCTTCTGCTGTTTCTTGTCTCTACTCTCCTTGACTGACTAACCCTGCCTCAGCCCAGGGTTTATACAGGGGAAGTTCTTCCCCTCCCAAGACTGGGCAGGAGGTGTGGCATGCACAGGATCCCTGACCAAAGGACCTCCCACCTGCTCTCAGACATAACATTACATTACTGTGGAAAACCAGACCCCTGGGGTGCCACAGATGCAGAATCCGATAACAATGTAGCAGACATGGGGGCCCACGACCAGACAGGCCCTTCTGGCACTTGCCAGATGACCAGTCTGGCCCTGGTGACAACCCTCTCCTCTGTAAGTCAAATACCCCTCCATATCTCTCTTTTCTTTTGGGCAGGTGCAGAAGAGCGTATTTTCTGTCCGCATGCGATCTGACAAAACATCGGATCGCACTCAGACTAATCTTAGTGTATGGGGCACATGTCCGATTTTTTTCCTCGGAAAAAATGGCTGCCTGCCCAAGTTTGATCCAATATTTGGATCGCACTCAGACATGCAAGTCAATCAACGCGTGGAAGACTGCATGCTGATGACATCTGAGTGAGTTTGATTTCCACAGATTGACAGAATGGAGAAGATGGAGAATTTTTTTTCTCCATCTTCTCCTCATCCAAAGAATCGGATCACACTCTGATCACTCTCTGACCACACTCTGATCATACTTTGATCATAGGGTTATTTGCATAATCATGCCGATTCTCTCGGATGAGAGACTATACGCTCGTCTGCACCTGCCCTTAGAGAGAGGGATACTGTATTGGTATTAATTGCAGTCAAACCTGCATTTGATGGTCTGAGCGGAGTAAATGTTTCACTGACTTCAATGACGTACAATATATATGTAAATTAGCTGGTACAATATATGAACACATCTATATAGACGAGAAATGGCTTGACATTAGGGAAGCCTTAGGAGATAAAGATTAAATGTCTTTGTGAATAAACAATGCAGATGAAATGCAGAATGTTACAGTGTAACATCAAAATGGGACAAAGGGGAACAGATGGATGAAGACTGAGGATATCATGTAAGGAACTCATTACTGTTCAGTTCAATAGCTCTGGTGGAATGAGCATTAAAACCCAGGGCAGCGCAAAATATATTTACAGCAGCTCTACTGGGAATATAGATAAAAGCTGAACAAAAAGGCAATAAGACCAAATGGAATAAAACAGGATGAAAAAAAGACCATGTCCATATCTATCTTTATAACTAAGGTTATGCAAACGTTAAATATATGAAATTTGGATACATTACTGTTATATAGAATATACGCTGCTATACAGTCTATCTATCTATCTATCTAAGCCAGGATCCAGGTTTATTTAAAAGATACTGGAGACATCTTGGTCTGACATTCAGTAAATGGTTGCTTTCCCCATACATTTGTTATTATTTCATTGGGTTCATCTAACAGCTTAAATTGGCTACTAAAATATTTATTTTGACCTTTCTGTTAAGTAAAGGCTTGTTAGTCTGTTTTACTGGGCTATATATCTTTTTCAATCACAATAGCATGACGATGGCTGCAGCAATATGTTACAATAGCATCCATACATCTTTAAGAATCCATTGATGCCTCAGAGTTATACCAACTCTCCTTAGGAAGACACAGCAGGAGACGTAACACCATAGTCCCTAGGAAAAAATATGCAAAACTTTCCTAGAAACAGTGAAGTTTATTCCATCCAAAATATTAAAAAAAAAAGACAAACATGCTAGTAGGCTCCACTGTGCCTCTTAATTACTAAGATGAAGAACCAAATTGTACTGGTTCAAAATATGCAATTTCAAACCTTGGATTTTTGCAGTTTATTTGCCCACTTTTGAAATGAACAATTCCAGGCAACGTCTGTGAGATGGGGTTGCTAATATAAAGTGGAAGAAGTGAGCTAACACTGCTGTGATTTAGCCAATAAATTATTGTGTCACTCTGGAACAGAGGCGGGGAAACTTTTTTCTGCCAGGGGCCATTGATATTATTTATACCATCCTTCGGGGGAGGTACAAAATTCGAAAATTACCCTGCTATATTTTTTCAAACATTTTATCAACTCACCCTTAGCGTGATGGCTGAGACTGCTTATCTTTGGTGTGAAGCATGATGTTAGGTGGTACGGATGATGTTGCCACTCGTAATTACTTTTCCAGATTTGCGTCTATGGTAAGTTGTGTAAAGGACTCACAGCAGTAAGTTGTACAGAACACATGTATATTACACTGCAGTGGGAAATTCATCACTGCTCATGTTACATTTATAGAAATTAAGCAGTAGGAGCTATGAAGTATATACATCACATAGGAGACACTGAGACTGCTATATACACATCACATAGAGGACACAGACTACTCAAAATACATCACATAGGAGACATCAAGACTTCTGTACGCAAATCACATAGGAGACACAGAGACTGCCGCATACATCACATAGTAGACATCGAGACTGCCATAAATACATCACATTGGAGGCATCTAGACTGCTGTATACATCACATTAGAGACACAGATACTGTTCTATACATCACATAGGAGACACTGAGACTTCTATATAGAGATCACATAGGAGACACCTAAATTGCTGTATATACATCACATAGGAGACACAGAGACTGCTATATATACATCACATAGGAGACACAGATACTGGTGTATACACAGTAGGGACCACAAGTTTTGCACTTTTTTTAAAAGTGTGATTACTTCTGTCTAGTAGCTTTCTAGTAGTTGTGATGCCATTTTTCTGGTGATTTTGGTAGTGATGGCAAGCACTATATATACCGCCCAAATGGAAAACATAATGATATAAGGTACCAAACACCTATAGTGAAACATTGTGGTGGCAATATCATGGTTTGGGGCTGCTTTTCTGAATCTGCAATTGGCCCTCTGTATAGAATTGATGGAAATATGAATGCTACCATGTACAAGGATATACTGGAGAATGTAATGCTGCCACATGGTAAAACCAAAGTAGGCAGGGTCAGGGAATTCCAGCAAGACAATGATCCTAAGCACACATCCAATTTAGCCAAAAATTGGTTAGCAAAGAAAAATGTTCACCTGTTGAAATGGCCAAGCCAATCACCTGATTGATTTGCACCCTATAGAGCACCTTTATGATGAGTTAGGGCGACTAGCTGGGGCCGTTCCCATAGCAATAAAGATGAATTGTTTGCAGATTTGCAAATGGAATGGAGCAAGACCCCTCAAGATGTCTTGAATACCCTAGAGGCTTCAATGCCCTGTCGGTGTGGTGCAGTAATTAAAGCAAGAGGTTATTCCTCAAAATACTAAGTTAAGGCATTGTAAATAATGGATTACTCTCCATGTTGTGATCAATAAATAGTATATGCAAAACTTTTGGCATTCAATTTTCTTTAAATGACCATACCTATATTCAAAAGCATTTTGGTTAAAATTAAGGTCTTGCATAATGACAACTTCATGCACTTTCAATTCATCACCAGGGAAATGTCATCACAACAGCCAGAAAGAAGTAATCACACTTTTAAAAAAATGTGAAACTTCTGATCGCTACTGTACATCACATAGGAGCCACCAAGAATGCTGTGTATACGCCACATAAGAGACATCGAGACTGCTGTATTTATCACATTGGAGACACTAAGGCTGGAGTATATATGTAGCACCCTGAGGATTCGGCTGCTACAGGAGTATTGCACCTCAACCCAGAGGTGTGATATTCCACTCCCGGGTAAGGATGGAGTGTGGAACTGAGCTCAGTCAGCTGCATGCACTACACACATCCCATTTCCGAGGAACAGACCAACGGTACTCCCACTTAGAAATGTGCAGGTACGACCGAGTCTGTTCCTGGCTGGAGTGGGAGGGGGGTGGTACATCCCAAGTAGTGTAGGGGCAGATAGGGGGAGCAGCCTGGGTAAAGATAGGAGCTCATTGGGTGCTGGTCACCTGAGCTCACACATAGAGGGTGTATATAAGGTGGGCACCAACTAAGAACAGGGTCAGATGCAGAGAACAAGTCAGTTGGAGACAGCAAGACAGCTGCAGAGGAGCAGACAGCAAGCAGAGAGAGGAAGTCAGCCTGCAGCAAGGGAGAAGAGAGACCCTGAGTGAGAGAGGAGCAGAGAAGGAGTACCCAGAGGGGAGAACAGAGAGGACCCAAGAACCCAAATTAAAGCACCGGGTGAGGAGTCGGCACAGGGTACCGGAACCCAAGCTGGTGGGGGCAGAAAACACACCCTAGCCAGAGACCGGAGGCCGTGGGCAGCATCTGCCACGGCCACCCATCACATCCACCCCGAAGGCACACCACATGAAGGGTCAGGGAACCCAAGGCCAAGGGTGTCCCAACAGAAGGCCCGAGGGAGCTGGACCTAGGTGGATCACTGGTGGGGACGGCCAGAGAACGGGACAGAAGGAGAGCTCAGGGCCACGCTCCGGACTTGTTTGGGGGTTGGCTGGATCCAGGACCTGGTGGACGCAGCACGGCTCGGGTGGTCACTCGGAGCTGGAGTGACCAGTACAACATCTGCAGTAAGTAAACACCCTTAACTGCATAACCCGACTCTGTCTTCACTGCCGTCTGCACTGCACCACCACAACCCCCATCCTCTGCACCTGTCCCCTCTGAGGCTATACCCCTCCCGTTGGGGGTTATCCCACCAAGCTGCGCACCCACCATCAGCCTCAGCGGACCCTGCTGCAGCGGCGGCCACAGTGACCGCATCACAACGGGTGGCGTAGTCGACACAAAAGAACTCTTAATAACATCTGTAGGACTGCCACATAACACTGAGCTTGACGCCCTGGGCACGGGGCCGGGTCACAGCCGCTCGGAGACTACAACCCCCCATCTGATCCGGTGCCGGGTATTCCCCTCAAAAAGGAATATGTCCCAGGGGGCGCGTCAACTTTGGCGTAGTCGGCAGGATTACGTGCCCGCAACACCCGGGTACTGCGTGCCTGAAGAAAAGTGCAAGTTTACCTCAGAAAGAAGTCTCCCGCCGGTTCCGGACGGTCCACGCCATCGGACCCCATCACAAGTCGTTTCCCGCCGATTGTCCGCCATTTCCAACTTGTTCCCGCCATCTGCAGAGTTTCCCGCCACTGGGCGATGCTTCCCGCCAAAACCGCAGATTTCCCGCCTTGGAAGAGCAGCGGACGCCATTATGGGCGTGCCAAAGGAGGGCAAGAGGCCACCTCCCATCGTGGGCCGGGACAGAAAATGGCGCCAAAAGTGGAAACCGCCCCCACCAACAGAGACTGTGATGCTGGAGGTGTCTGTCAGCGTGAAAGAACTACCCCTGGAGCTGACAGTCACCGAGTTGCCCCGGGACCGCCCTCGAAGTGGGAGGAGACGAAAGAAAAGAACAAAGATGGGTGCCGCCTGGAGCAGTCTGGAGCGAGCGCACCCGGAGGCAGGAAGCCTGGAGAAGAGCAGCAGAAAAGCTCACCCGGAGATGTCCAGAGAGCAGAGCAGCACCGGCCCGCTGGCCAGGAGCCTGCTGGAAGAAGAGCAGAGCAGCACCGACCCGTTGGTCAGGAGCCTGCTGGACACCACGACCCCACTAGGCCTAGTGGAGGTCCTTGCACAGCTCCCCCGAGACCGGGAGTGTGCGCAGACTGCCCTGGAGGGCCTCGCACGGAGGATGGCCCGGGTACAGCGCGAGATATTGGCGGAATGGAGCCGGGAGATGACCCAGCAAGCTGAGACCAGTCAACGGAGCACGCTACCCTGGAAGAGGAAGCAGACCGCCTCTGAGGATGGCGCGGGAGGACCAAAGGCCGGAGACGGCGCCGAGAAGGGAGCCGAACGCATGGAGGCAGGTAAAGGGGACGCCTATACCCCAAGCCGAGAAACCGCCCACCTGCCCCAGCTCCCCATCGCAGAGCCCGAAAGTCCCCCTGCTGTGCCCGTAGCCGCCATGTCACCGCTATGGACTAGGCCCCGACCGGAAGCCGCCGCAGCGACCCCTGTGACGTCACGCGCCTCGACCCGGAGCGTGACAAAGCAGGAAATACCACCAGCCTGGTCGCAAGGCCTAGTACCCCCGGGCGCCGCATCACCAACAGCGCCCCCTACCTCCGCGGAGCCTCCGGCCTGGCCGCAAGGCCAGGTAGCCCAGGGCGCCGCCGTCCTAACGGTGCCCTTCACCTTCCAGGTGCCCCAGGCCTGGCCGCAAGGCCTGGGCAATCCGGGCGCCACCACCACCGCGCCCGCGCCCGTAAAACCAAGGGTGCCACACCTGGGGGAGGACTTGTTCAGCCAGCTCACATGGCCGGACGGGCGGCCCTTCATCTGGCCCGAAGGATACCATGAGCTGGAACGGCAGCAGAAACTAAGACCCCTGGATGAACCCCTGATTCCGGCTCCGAAGCCCGTGGCACGGATCTCGCCCCCGCTAGCGGAAGCACAGTTTGAGTGGGACCCCACCGGAGAAGATCTAATGGGGTTCACTCAGGAAACTAGGGCAGCTGCAGCAGAGCGCGCTGAGTGTTGCCGACAGCAGCTCGAAGAGTTCGCGAGGGAGCGGAGAGAGAGGCGGGTCCGGGAACAACAGGCCCAAATAAGGAGCGCCGAGCAGAAGAGCCGGACCAGGAGGGACCCCCGTGCAGCGCATTGTCCCCGCACCATCGGGACAGTGATCAAGTTCAACCAGCAGCATGGGTGGGGCTTCATCCGAGACAACAACACCCCCGGCGACGTCTTTGTCACGCGCAGAGACGTGGAGTCCCATCTGCCGGAGGGGCACAGAGGTCGTGACCTCTACATCGGAGACGAGGTCACCTTTACCCGGCACAAGTGTGCCAAAGGACCTTATGCCCTCCACGTACACCGCCTGACGGAGGAGGAGTTGCGGTGCGAGGAGGAGGAGCAAGAGGACCCGGACGGGTCTGAAGTAACAACCAGCTGTAAGCAAAGAGCAGGAGGAAGACGCCGTTGAGTGCGGCAGAGCAGGTGCTGTAAATAGTTACCCGACCGGGTACCAAAGAAACTGTTGATACATATATATATAGTCCCCGTTGGGACCAGCAAGTGTGAACTGTTTACCCGTTAACCCCTTAATCCCACAGGCTGAGGACTGTGAGCAGCCATTCCCTTCCCTCTACCTGGCCGAGGACTGAGAGCGGCCAACTTCCCTTGTAAATAGTTGCGCGTCCTAAAGCGCCCCCTACCGGTTTTATAGGAAAACCAGTTTTTCTAAGAGACTGTCGCACTTTTCCCGGACACACGTTGCGCAGTGTCCGGAGGAGGAACCTGAAACAAGAGACGACGAGAAAGTTTTATCTGCTAAGATATGTTATTTATATATGTTTTATATGAAAAAAAAAAATTTTGTATGTTTTGGTGTTATTTATGTCTTACAGCCCGAGGACGTGCTGTGATTTACCAGGGGGGAATGTAGCACCCTGAGGATTCGGCTGCTACAGGAGTATTGCACCTCAACCCAGAGGTGTGATATTCCACTCCCGGGTAAGGATGGAGTGTGGAACTGAGCTCAGTCAGCTGCATGCACTACACACATCCCATTTCCGAGGAACAGACCAACGGTACTCCCACTTAGAAATGTGCAGGTACGACCGAGTCTGTTCCTGGCTGGAGTGGGAGGGGGGTGGTACATCCCAAGTAGTGTAGGGGCAGATAGGGGGAGCAGCCTGGGTAAAGATAGGAGCTCATTGGGTGCTGGTCACCTGAGCTCACACATAGAGGGTGTATATAAGGTGGGCACCAACTAAGAACAGGGTCAGATGCAGAGAACAAGTCAGTTGGAGACAGCAAGACAGCTGCAGAGGAGCAGACAGCAAGCAGAGAGAGGAAGTCAGCCTGCAGCAAGGGAGAAGAGAGACCCTGAGTGAGAGAGGAGCAGAGAAGGAGTACCCAGAGGGGAGAACAGAGAGGACCCAAGAACCCAAATTAAAGCACCGGGTGAGGAGTCGGCACAGGGTACCGGAACCCAAGCTGGTGGGGGCAGAAAACACACCCTAGCCAGAGACCGGAGGCCGTGGGCAGCATCTGCCACGGCCACCCATCACATCCACCCCGAAGGCACACCACATGAAGGGTCAGGGAACCCAAGGCCAAGGGTGTCCCAACAGAAGGCCCGAGGGAGCTGGACCTAGGTGGATCACTGGTGGGGACGGCCAGAGAACGGGACAGAAGGAGAGCTCAGGGCCACGCTCCGGACTTGTTTGGGGGTTGGCTGGATCCAGGACCTGGTGGACGCAGCACGGCTCGGGTGGTCACTCGGAGCTGGAGTGACCAGTACAACATCTGCAGTAAGTAAACACCCTTAACTGCATAACCCGACTCTGTCTTCACTGCCGTCTGCACTGCACCACCACAACCCCCATCCTCTGCACCTGTCCCCTCTGAGGCTATACCCCTCCCGTTGGGGGTTATCCCACCAAGCTGCGCACCCACCATCAGCCTCAGCGGACCCTGCTGCAGCGGCGGCCACAGTGACCGCATCACAACGGGTGGCGTAGTCGACACAAAAGAACTCTTAATAACATCTGTAGGACTGCCACATAACACTGAGCTTGACGCCCTGGGCACGGGGCCGGGTCACAGCCGCTCGGAGACTACAACCCCCCATCTGATCCGGTGCCGGGTATTCCCCTCAAAAAGGAATATGTCCCAGGGGGCGCGTCATATACATCACATAGGATACACTGGGACTGGAGTGTATACATCACAGGAGACATGAGGGATACGGTATACACATCACAGGAGACATGGGGCTGCGGCATAGATATCACAGGATACATGGGGCTATGGTACAGTCAGCACTGGAGACATTGGGCTGCGGTATAGACTTCACAGGAGACGCGGGGCTGCAGTATATACATCACAGGAGACGCGGGGCTGCAGTATATACATCACAGGAGACGCGGGGCTGCAGTATATACATCACAGGAGACGCGGGGCTGCAGTATATACATCACAGGAGACGCGGGGCTGCAGTATATACATCACAGGAGACGCGGGGCTGCAGTATATACATCACAGGAGACGCGGGGCTGCAGTATATACATCACAGGAGACGCGGGGCTGCAGTATATACATCACAGGAGACACGGGGCTGTGGTGTATAAATCACAAGAGACAGAAAGCTGCAGTATATACTGTATATCACAGGAGACATGGTGCTGCAGTATACACTTCATAGGAGGCATGGGGCTGAGGTACAGTATATACATCACGGGAGACTCGGGGCTACAGTATAGATATCACTAGAGACATTGTGCTTCACATGAGACATGGGGTTGTCATATATACATCACTGCAGACATGGGGCAGTGGTTTAGACTTCACAGGAGATATGGAGCTGTGGTTTATATGTAGCACCCTGAGGATTCGGCTGCTACAGGGGTATTGCACCTCAACCCAGAGGTGTGATATTCCACTCCCGGGTAAGGATGGAGTGTGGAACTGAGCTAGTAGGCTGCATGCACTACACACATCCCATTTCCGGGGAACAGACCGATGGTACTCCCACTAGAGAAATGTGCAGGTACGACAGTGTCTGTTCCTGGCTGGAGTGGGAGGGGGGTGGAACATCCCAGTAGTGTAGGGGCAGATAGGGGGAGCAGCCTGGGTAAAGTTAGGAGCTCATTGGGTGCTGGTCACCTGAGCTCACACATAGAGGGAGTATATAAGGTGGGCACCATCTTAGATCAGGGTCAGTCAGTCAGTCAGTTGTCAGTCTGTGAGACGTCAGTCTGTCAGAGTGTAACCTGAGAAGCAGAGCAGAGGAGAAGAGAGAGAGACCCAGAGGCGCAGAGGGGACCCCAAGAGCCCATAAGAGAGCTAATAGGGTGAAGGGTCGGCAACAGGGTACCGGATCCCAAGCTGGCAGAGGCTACAGCACACCTTAGCCAGGGACCGGAGGTCGTGGGCAGGATCTGCCACGATCACCCACTAAATCCACCCGGAAGGCAGACCAAGAATAGGGTCAGGAAGCCCAGAGGAGGCTTGACCAACAAGAGGCCCGAGGGAGCCGGACTTAGGTGGATCCCTGGTGGGAACGGCCAGAAGAAGGGAGAGACAGAAAGGAGCTCAGGAACACAATCCGGAGTTGCCTGGGAGTTGACCGAGTCCAGGACCTGGTGGACGCAGCACGGCTTGGGTGGTCACTGCTGTACACAGTGACCCGAGCAACACCAGTAAGTAAAACCCTGGAACTGCATTTTATGCCTCTGAGTCGCCTTGCTGCACCTTCACAACCACCATCCTCCACGGCTGACCCCCTGAGGCTATACCCCTCCCGTTGGGGGTTATACTACCTAAGCTGCACACACATCACCAGCCTCAGTGGACCCTGCTGCAGCGGCGGCCTTTTGACCGCAAATCAACGGGTGGCGTAGTCGACACAAAGAACTCTAATAACATCTGTAGGACTGCCACACACTGAGTTTGACACCCTGGGCACGGACCGGGTCACAGCCACTCGGAGACTACAACCCCCATCTGATCCGGCTCTGGGTATCCCCAACAACACTGGCCCAGGAGGCGCGTCAACTTTTGCGTAGTCGGCAGGATTACGTGCCCGCAACAACCGGGTACTGCGTGCCTGAAGAAAAGTACACCGTTACCTCAAAAAGAAGTCTCCTGCCGGTTCCGGAGGGTCCCCGCCAACGGACCCCATCACAGGTCGTTTCCCGCCGGTTGTCCGCCATTTGCAGCTTTTTCCCGCCATCCATGGAGTTTCCCGCCACTGGGAGACGATTCCCGCCATTTCCAAAGATTTCCCGCCTTGGAAGAGCGGACGCCATTATGGGCGTGCCAGAGGGTGGCAAGAGGCCACCTCCCATCGTGGGCCAGGTCAAAGAATGGCGCCAAAAGCGGAAACCGCGCCCACCAACAGAGACTGTGATGCTGGAAGTGTCCATCAGCGTAAGAGAACTGCCCCTGGAACTGACAATCACAAAGTTGCCCCGGGACCACCCTCAATGTGGGCGGAGACAGAAGAAGAGAACAAAGATGGGTGTCGCCTGGAGCAGTCTGGAGAGAGCGCACCCGGAGACAAGACGTCTGGAAGAGAGTCCAGAGAGAGCCTACCCGGTGATGGAGGGAGAGTCAGGCAGCACCGACCCAGTGGTCAGGAGCCTGTTGCAGGTCGCCACTCCAGAAGGCCTGCTGGAGATCCTAGCACAGCTCCCCCGAGACCGGGAGTGTGCACAGACCGCGCTGGAGGGCCTCGCACGGAGGATGGCCCAGGTGCAGCGAGAGACGTTGGCGGAGTGGAGCCGAGAGATGGCCCAGCAGACCGAAACCCGTCAGCGGAGCACGCCACCTGAGACGAGGAGACAGACCGCCTCTGAGGATGGCGCAGGAGGAATGAAGGCAGGAGACGGCGCCGAGAAGGGAGCCGAACGGACGCAGGCAGGTAAAGGGGACGTCTCTACCCCGAGCCGGGAAACCGCGTGCCTGCCCCAGCTCCCCGTCGCAGAGCCCGAAATTCCCCCTGCCGTGCCCGTCGCTGCATCGTCACCACCGCCGACTAGGCCTCAACCGGAAACCGCGGCCGCGACCCCTGTGACGTCACACGCCTCGACCTCGAGCGTGGCCAAGCAGGAAATACCACCGGCCTGGTCGCAAGGCCTAGTACCCCCGGGCGCCGCTATTCCAACAGCGCCCCCTACCTCCGCGGAGCCACCGGCCTGGCCGCAGGGCCGAGTAACCACGGGCGCCGCCGTTCTTACGGTGCCCTTTGCCTTTAGGGTGCCCCAAGCCTGGTCGCAAGGCCTGGTCGACCCGGGCGCCGCTACCATCAACGCGCCCTCAACATCTAGAGTGCCGCACCTGGGTGAAGACCTGTTCGCCCAGCATACGTGCCCGGATGGGCAGCCCTTCATATGGCCCCAGGAGTACATTCAGCTGGAACTCCAGAGAGCAAGGCCCATGTGCAAGCCCCTGATTCCGGCTCCGAAGCCTGTAAAGAGGACCTCACCCCCGCTAGAGGAGGCACAGTTCGAGTGGGACCCCACTGGAGAAGACCTCATGGGGTTCACTCAGGAGACTCGGGCGGCCGCAGCAGAGCGTGCAGAGTGCTGCCGGCAGCAGCTCGAGGTCTTCGAGAGGGAGCGGAGAGAGAGGCGGGTCCGGGAACAGCAAGCGCAGATAAGGAGCGCGGAGCAGAAGAGCCGGACCAGGAGGAATCCCCGTGCAGCACATGGTCCCCCTTCCACCGGGACTGTGATAAAATTCAACATGCAGCACGGATGGGGCTTCATTAGAGACCATCAGACCCCCGGCGACGTCTTTGTAACCCGCAGAGACGTAGAAAGCCATCTGCCAGAGGGACGCAGAGGTCGTGACCTGTATGTAGGGGACGAGGTCACCTTCACCCGGCACAAGTGTGCCAAAGGACCCTACGCCCTCCATGTGCATCGCCTGACAGAGGAGGAGCTGCGGTGTGAGGAGGAGAAAGAGGACCCGGACGGGTCTGAAACTGAAACCAACCAACAAGAAAGAGCAGGAGGACGCCGTCGTTGAAGTACGGTAGAGAGAGACTGTACATAGTTACCCGTCAGGGTATAAGAACTGTTCTAGTTAAAATATAGTCCCCGTTGGGACCAGCCAATTGAACTGATGCCCGTGTGTCCCTAGTTCCTAATACCTGGCCGAGGACTGAGAGCGGCCATATCCCCTTGTATATAGTTGCGCTTCCTAAAGCGCCCCCTACCGGTTTTATAGGGAACTGTTTTATTCCAAGAGAGACTGTCGCACTTTACCCGGTCACAAGTTGCACAGTGACCGGAGGAACCAGAAACAAGAATGTTATTTATATGAAAAGTTTATTGCTGATATATCTATATGATGTTTTCTATGTTTATGTTTATGAAAAAAATTGTATGTTTTGGATGTTTATATTTTACAGCCCGAGGACGTGCTGTGATTTACCAGGGGGGAATGTAGCACCCTGAGGATTCGGCTGCTACAGGGGTATTGCACCTCAACCCAGAGGTGTGATATTCCACTCCCGGGTAAGGATGGAGTGTGGAACTGAGCTAGTAGGCTGCATGCACTACACACATCCCATTTCCGGGGAACAGACCGATGGTACTCCCACTAGAGAAATGTGCAGGTACGACAGTGTCTGTTCCTGGCTGGAGTGGGAGGGGGGTGGAACATCCCAGTAGTGTAGGGGCAGATAGGGGGAGCAGCCTGGGTAAAGTTAGGAGCTCATTGGGTGCTGGTCACCTGAGCTCACACATAGAGGGAGTATATAAGGTGGGCACCATCTTAGATCAGGGTCAGTCAGTCAGTCAGTTGTCAGTCTGTGAGACGTCAGTCTGTCAGAGTGTAACCTGAGAAGCAGAGCAGAGGAGAAGAGAGAGAGACCCAGAGGCGCAGAGGGGACCCCAAGAGCCCATAAGAGAGCTAATAGGGTGAAGGGTCGGCAACAGGGTACCGGATCCCAAGCTGGCAGAGGCTACAGCACACCTTAGCCAGGAACCGGAGGTCGTGGGCAGGATCTGCCACGATCACCCACTAAATCCACCTGGAAGGCAGACCAAGAATAGGGTCAGGGAGCCCAGAGGAGGCTTGACCAACAAGAGGCCCGAGGGAGCCGGACTTAGGTGGATCCCTGGTGGGAACGGCCAGAAGAAGGGAGAGACAGAAAGGAGCTCAGGAACACACTCCGGAGTTGCCTGGGAGTTGACCGAGTCCAGGACCTGGTGGACGCAGCACGGCTTGGGTGGTCACTGCTGTACACAGTGACCCGAGCAACACCAGTAAGTAAAACCCTGGAACTGCATTTTATGCCTCTGAGTCTCCTTGCTGCACCTTCACAACCACCATCCTCCACGGCTGACCCCCTGAGGCTATACCCCTCCCGTTGGGGGTTATACTACCTAAGCTGCACACACATCACCAGCCTCAGTGGACCCTGCTGCAGCAGCGGCCTTTTGACCGCAAATCAACAGGTGGCGTAGTCGACACAAAGAACTCTAATAACATCTGTAGGACTGCCACACACTGAGTTTGACACCCTGGGCACGGACCAGGTCACAGCCACTCGGAGACTACAACCCCCATCTGATCCGGCTCCAGGTATCCCCAACAACACTGGCCCAGGGGGCGCGTCAACTTTGGCGTACTCGGCGCGCCCCCTGGGCCAGTGTTGTTGGGGATACCCGGAGCCGGATCAGATGGGGGTTGTAGTCTCCGAGTGGCTGTGACCCGGTCCGTGCCCAGGGTGTCAAACTCAGTGTGTGGCAGTCCTACAGATGTTATTAGAGTTCTTTGTGTCGACTACGCCACCCGTTGATTTGCGGTCAAAAGGCCGCCGCTGCAGCAGGGTCCACTGAGGCTGGTGATGTGTGTGCAGCTTAGGTAGTATAACCCCCAACGGGAGGGGTATAGCCTCAGGGGGTCAGCCGTGGAGGATGGTGGTTGTGAAGGTGCAGCAAGGAGACTCAGAGGCATAAAATGCAGTTCCAGGGTTTTACTTACTGGTGTTGCTCGGGTCACTGTGTACAGCAGTGACCACCCAAGCCGTGCTGCGTCCACCAGGTCCTGGACTCGGTCAACTCCCAGGCAACTCCGGAGTGTGTTCCTGAGCTCCTTTCTGTCTCTCCCTTCTTCTGGCCGTTCCCACCAGGGATCCACCTAAGTCCGGCTCCCTCGGGCCTCTTGTTGGTCAAGCCTCCTCTGGGCTCCCTGACCCTATTCTTGGTCTGCCTTCCGGGTGGATTTAGTGGGTGATCGTGGCAGATCCTGCCCACGACCTCCGGTTCCTGGCTAAGGTGTGCTGTAGCCTCTGCCAGCTTGGGATCCGGTACCCTGTTGCCGACCCTTCACCCTATTAGCTCTCTTATGGGCTCTTGGGGTCCCCTCTGCGCCTCTGGGTCTCTCTCTCTTCTCCTCTGCTCTGCTTCTCAGGTTACACTCTGACAGACTGACGTCTCACAGACTGACAACTGACTGACTGACTGACCCTGATCTAAGATGGTGCCCACCTTATATACTCCCTCTATGTGTGAGCTCAGGTGACCAGCACCCAATGAGCTCCTAACTTTACCCAGGCTGCTCCCCCTATCTGCCCCTACACTACTGGGATGTTCCACCCCCCTCCCACTCCAGCCAGGAACAGACACTGTCGTACCTGCACATTTCTCTAGTGGGAGTACCATCGGTCTGTTCCCCGGAAATGGGATGTGTGTAGTGCATGCAGCCTACTAGCTCAGTTCCACACTCCATCCTTACCCGGGAGTGGAATATCACACCTCTGGGTTGAGGTGCAATACCCCTGTAGCAGCCGAATCCTCAGGGTGCTACATATACATCACTGGAGACACGGGGCTGGGATGTACAAATCACAAGAGACAGAGGCTGCAGTATATGCTTCACAGGAGACATGGGGCTGTTGTATAGTCATCTCACTTGATGCTGGGGCTGCGGAATAGACATTACAGGAGACAATGGGGCTGCAGTATATACATCACAGGAGATGCTGGGGCTGCGATATATACATCACAGGAGAAATGGGGCTGCACTATATACATCACAGGAGAAATGGGGCTGCACTATATACATCACAAGAGAAATGAGGTTGAACTATATACATCACAGGAGAAATGGGGCTGCACTATATACATCACAGGAGAAATGGGGCTGCACTATATACATCACAGGAGAAATGGGGCTGCGCTATATACATCACAGGAGAAATGGGGCTGCGCTATATACATCACAGGAGAAATGGGGCTGCGCTATATACATCATAGGAGAAATGGGGCTGCAGTATCGACATCACAGGAGAAATGGGGCCGCACTATATACATCACAGGAGAAATGGGGCTGCGCTATATACATCACAGGAGAAATGGGGCTGCACTATATACATCACAGGAGAAATGGGGCTGCGCTATATACATCACAGGAGAAATGGGGCTGCGCTATATACATCACAGGAGAAATGGGGCTGCGCTATATACATCACAGGAGAAATGGGGCTGCAGTATCGACATCACAGGAGAAATGGGGCCGCACTATATACATCACAGGAGAAATGGGGCTGCGCTATATACATCACAGGAGAAATGGGGCTGCGCTATATACATCACAGGAGAAATGGGGCTGCACTATATACATCACAGGAGAAATGGGGCTGCGATATATACATCACAGGAAAAATGGGGCTGCACTATATACATCACAGGAGAAATGGGGCTGCGCTATATACATCACAGGAGGAATGGGGCTGCAGTATCGACATCACAGGAGAAATGGGGCCGCACTATATACATCACAGGAGAAATTGGGCTGCACTATATACATCACAGGAGAAATGGGGCTGCGCTATATACATCACAGGAGAAATGGGGCTGCACTATATACATCACAGGAGAAATGGGGCTGCACTATATACATCACAGGAGAAATGGGGCTGCACTATATACATCACAGGAGAAATGGGGCTGCGCTATATACATCACAGGAGAAATGGGGCTGCACTATATACATCACAAGAAGAAATGGGGCTGCGCTATATACATCACAGGAGAAATGGGGCTGCGCTATATAAATCACAGGAGAAATGGGGCTGCGCTATATACATCACAGGAGAAATGGGGCTGCGCTATATACATCACAGGAGAAATGGGGCTGCAGTATCGTCATCACAGGAGAAATGGGGCCGCACTATATACATCACAGGAGAAATGGGGCTGCGCTATATACATCACAGGAGAAATGGGGCTGCAGTATCGACATCACAGGAGAAATGGGGCTGTGCTATATACATCACAGGAGAAATGGGGCTGCGCTATATACATCACAGGAGAAATGGGGCTGTGGTATCGACATCACAGGAGAAATGGGGCTGCGGTATCGACATTACAGGTGGGGCTGGTTCTGCTCCTGCTAATTCCACCCACAGCGTATGTCCAGCATATGCGCGTGTGCTCAAAGAGCAAGAAGAAATTAATGGGCCAACAGCCATCAAAACGCAGCTACTGGCCAGAGCACTGCAGTCTCCAGGAGCCAGAGAAAAGGCCTAAGGTTCCCTACCCCTGCTCTAGAGAGAGTCTTAAGGTGAAAATACACATTAGATGAGTGTGTGCCAAACTTGTAAAACTGCAGCAGGAGCAGACAACAATTTATGTTTTGGGGGGCATCTGAGGGACGGGCCTAATGACTTATTAAAATGGCAGTTTTTTCTTTTCATGGAATATAAGTTGATCGTAGTGATGTCTGGCAGTGTTACAGTGGTGGCCAAAAGTATTGGCACCCCTGCAATTCTGTCAGATAATACTCAGTTTCTTCCTGAAAATGATTGCAATTACAAATTCTTTGGTATTATTATCTTCATTTAATTTGCTTGCAAGGAAAAAACACAAAAGAGAATGAAGCAAAAATCAAATCATTGATCATTTCACACAAAACTCCAAAAATGGGCCAGACAAAAGTATTGGCACCCTCAGCCTAATACTTGGTTGCACAACCTTTATCCAAAATAACTGCGAACAACCGCTTCCGGTAACCATCAATGAGTTTCTTACAATGCTCTGCTGGAATTGTAGACCATTCTTCATTGGCAAACTGCTCCAGGTCCCTGATATTTGAAGGGTTCCTTCTCCAAACTGCCATTTTGAGAACTCTCCACAGGTGTTCTATGGGATTCAGGTCTGGACTCATTGCTGGCCACCTTAGAAGTCTCCAGTGCTTTCTCTCAAACCATTTTATAGTGCTTTTGGAAGTGTGTTTTGGGTCATTGTCCTGCTGGAAGACCCATGACCTCTGAGGGAGACCCAGCTTTCTCACACTGGGCCCTACATTATGCTGCAAAATTTGTTGGTAGTCTTCAGACTTCATAATGCCATGCACACGGTCAAGCAGTCCAGTGCCAGAGGCAGCAAAGCAACCCCAAAACATCAGGGAACCTCCGCCATGTTTGACTGTAGGGACCATGTTCTTTTCTTTGAATGCCTCTTTTTTTTCTCCTGTACACTCTATGTTGATGCTTTTTCCCAAAAAGCTATACTTTTGTCTCATCTGACCAGAGAACATTCTTCCAAAACGTTTTAGGCTTTCTCAGGTAAGTTTTGGCAAACTCCAGCCTGGCTTTTTTATCTCTCGGGGTAAGAAGTGGGGTCTTCCTGGGTATCCTAACATACAGTCCCTTTTCATTCAGACGCCGACGGACAGTACGAGTTGACACTGTTGTACCCTCGGACTGCAGGGCAGCTTGAACTTGTTTGGATGTTAGTCGAGGTTCTTTATCCACCATCCGCACAATCTTGCGTTGAAATCTCTCGTCAATTTTTCTTTTCCGTCCACATCTAGGGAGGTTAGCCACAGTGCCATGGACTTTAAACTTCTTGATGACACTGCGCACGGAAGACACAGGAACATTCAGGTCTTTGGAGATGGACTTGTAGCCTTGAGATTGCTCATGCTTCCTCACAATTTGGTTTCTCAAGTCCTCAGACAGTTCTTTGGTCTTCTTTCTTTTCTCCATGCTCAATGTGGTACACACAAGGACACAGGACAGAGGTTGAGTCAACTTTAATCCATGTTAACTGGCTGCAAGTGTGATTTAGTTATTGCCAACACCTGTTAGGTGCCACAGGTAAGTTACGGGTGCTGTTAATTACACGAATTAGAGAAGCATCACATGATTTTTCAAACAGTGCCAATACTTTTGTCCACCCCCTTTTTTAGGTTTGGTATGGAATTGTATCCAATTTGGCTTTAGGACAATTCTTTTTGTGTTTTTTCATTGAAGACAAATTAAATGAAGATAATAATACCAAAGAATTTGTGATTGCAATCATTTTCAGGAAGAAACTGAGTATTATCTGACAGAATTGCAGGGGTGCCAATACTTTTGGCCACCACTGTATATGCATGCTCACTGGAGCCCAGCAAGCATATGTGTGTGCAAGGTGGGTAGGAGTAATGGCAGCTATTCTGTAAAAAAGAAAATCAATGAAGAAAAATGAAAATGAATGAAGCAGGGGTGTACATGCGTGTGGCCACTGCACCATTTCAATAGGGAATTTCAAAGCCCATTCTCACTGAGGATCAGGATCATTTTCAGACCTCAACCAACCTGAAAGTTAGCATCTATCCAGTGGATTTGCCTAGCTACATGTGAATTGAGTTTTGGTAAAATCCCCATGTCACATGCATTAGGCCTCATTCAGACTTCTGTGTTGCTCATATATATTCCATGAGTATTTTTCAAGGATAAGACACATACCCATTATAATCCATAATGCTATTTACATGTCTGTGTTATTTTGTGGCGAACCTGAGGGTTCGGTCACCACAGAGGTATTGCATCTCACCCAGAGGTGTGGTATCTCACCCTCGGGTAAGGAAGGAGTACAGCTCAGGACCCTAACACCTGCATTCACTACACCACATTTCCGGGGGACAGGGAGAGATTGCTCCTACGGGAGAGCACAGTCCCTGGTCCCTGGCTGGAGTGGGGGGAACCACCTAGAGAGGGGGATCTATGTAGTGGATGGGGTGGAAGACGTAGATCCTGGGAGCACTAGAGTAGGAGGTATAAAAGTAAGGAACCATTTTGGTTCAAGGGGAGTCAGTGTGTGGAGTTCCAGTCGGACAGACTGAGGAGAAGTCAGGGAGCAGGGGCTCTACACGAGCTCTGCTCCGGAGGCGGGCCTAGCACTAAAGCCCAAGTCTGAGAAGAGAGGGAGCAGGATGGCTCCAGGAATGAGGAGTGAAGGGACCCTAGGGGTACGGGCCGTGCAGAAGGCCACCCGTACGTCCGTTGCTGCCAGGAGGAAGAGGGGTCAGGCCAGAACAGCGAACCGGATCCCTCAACTAGTAGAGAAACCACAAAGGCTCAGCTAGAAACCGGAGGCTGCTGCATTTCAAGTACTGCAGGCCACAAGTCCACACCAGTAGCACTAAGAAGGTAGCCACATAGGACCCAGGGGACGGAGCATACATCGCCCGCCAAGGCCCAAGGGTACCGGATAGAAGTGGCGCTGGGTGTGAGTTGCAGGAAGAGGCCAGAGGAAGGTACACAGAACGGGGTCCTGATAAGTGCTCTGGAAATACCTGAGGGTGGACTGAACCCATCACTGAGTACGCACAGCATGACGAGGGAAGATTGCTTTTTACCTGTAATCTGAACTACAACAACAGTGAGTAAAGACCCTGGAACTGCACTATCTTGTCTCTGTGTTCCTTGCGGCGCCAGCACTCACAGCACTAGAACGCCCTGCACAATCACCACCATCATCCAGTCACGCTGCCTTGAAGCTACACTCCTCCTGTGGGGAGTCACATCACCTTGCTGCACATACCACCAGCTTCAGCGGACTGCTCTGCAGCGGTGGCCTCACTAGCCGCACTCCACAGGTGTCGTAGTCGGACATTAACATTTGTACACATAGACTACCCCCTTGGTTTGACCGCCCTGGGTCACGGACCGGGTCGCCACCACGGTGACTACAACCCCCAGCATCTACAAGGCCCGGCTCCGGGTATCCCCACGGCCCAGGGGGTGCGTCAATTTCATGGACCGTGTGTCTGTGCAAAACTCACAAAGTCAAGTCTGCTTTTTCTGTATCACAAATGAAAAGAACCAATACAAGTCTGTGGGTCCGTGAAAAACATGTACAGCATGTGAGGGTAGTAGTGGTGGCGAGGGGCTGTTGTGTTCCTACATCCTGGCTCCCTGACAAAGACAAATGTCCCAATTCTCCTGTGCTGTGCGTGTGATGCATAACACTCACGTTTTGGTCGCAGATCTCTGCTGTCTTCGGTTGTTCCACTTCAGGAACCGCCGCACACACATTTGGGGACTTCCACTCCATTTTATAAAAAAGAACTTTACTTAAATGTCCAAATTTAACATAGTGGAACACGCAGTATTGGGTACATACTTTTCCAGGTTCAAAGTCCAGTGCACAGTATGTATTGATGTTCACTGTCCGTTTGTCCTGAGCTATCCCTTCCATAGTCAACCTTTTTGGCCTATGAGACGCTCTTCAGTTCTAACAGTCCCGTACCATCTTCTCTGTGGTATTTCCCGTCCGACTTCCCCCTCTGGGAAGATTTTGAGACACGCTTCTCTGTGGCTCTCGTGGACCGTAGGCCCCAAACAATAAGGAAATATCTGCTTCAGAGTTTCTGACTGACATTTCTCTGCTGCTGGACAGACCATGCTCCTGGTGCCCCATGGACCTCCAACTACTGCTCGGTCACATCTCTCTCTCTGACTCTAACTACAACTCTCTGCAATCAGGAAGTGTCCCAATTCTTCACTGTCCTGCTCCTCCCACTGGAGCAGCTCCTGAACCCCTTAACTATTTCCTGACTAATAACTAAATACTTCCTATGCTATAGTGCCCACCTCTGCACTACCCAATTCCTAATCTAATACTCAATCTATACGTGTCCTATACTGACCCTGTAACTAACACATCAGACAGTATGAAATATGAAACACTCTTATATAAACATAAGGTACAACATTATATTTAGATAGGGGAAAGAGGCGCATGCCCGTCTTATTCACCCTCTTACAAGCACATGGATATGGCATCAGTGTGTAATCCTGTGCTGTCTGTATCTAATATTGCAAAGTATAGGAGAAGCTTTGTCATTCATATATCCATCTATGAAAAATACTAATGACATTGATGGTAAAGACAGACACACAGATGCACAACATTGATGACACTGGTACCATTTTTTCACATTTGTATTTAAACACGGACGTGTGAATGAGGCCTTATACTGTTCTGTGTTGTGTATTTTCGGTGCAATCCATAGTTTGGCCTTTAAATATTACCGAGTGCTCGCTCACACTAACGTATAATACAGAGTAGTGCAATGCGATAAAATCTCACATTGCATTCTGACCAATGCTATTCAATGAGGCAGAGCAGACCTGCGATTTTTTTTATGCCAATTCAGCATGAAAAAAAAAACGCAGCATGCTGCGATTGGCAGCACATCTCGCAGGGCGCGCACCCATGTAACTCAGTGGGTGCGTGCAAACATCGGACTGCACTCGGATGTCATCCAATTGCAATCCGATATATGCCAAGACAGACAATGGAGAGGATGGAGAGATTAATCTCTCCATCTTTTCCTCACCTGTGATTCGATTCTCGCATGTGCAGCAGAGTTTGAGTCGAGTGTCATTAGCATATCACATCTGATTCTCTCGCATCGGATACTATATACTAATGTGACCCCGGCCTTAGGTTTCGCTCACACTTGCATATAAAGCTGCGCGGCCTCATTGAATAACATTGGTCCAAGTGCAATACCTGTTTTTCATGCATTGTACTCGTCCGATTTAGATGGTAGTGTGAGCGAGCGCTAAATGTGAAGTACTGTGCTCTTAATGAGAATATTAAGTCAGGTACAGTTTTGTGAATTTCCTATGCGTGTCTGTGGTATGGATCAGGAACACACTTAGGGAGATAGATAGATAGATAGATAGATAGATAGATAGATAGATAGATAGATAGATAGATAGATAGATAGATAGATAGGTAGATAGATAGATAGATAATGTAAGGTTGCAGGCGTACAGGTCGTGGACTGGAGGTATGTGTCCCCAAGGTGCCTTGGTGATGTAGGACTCGGAAAATCAAACTCCAGTACACATAGTGCTGAGAGGTGTTTAATGGGCCCCAATTATAGGGCCAGGTTTTACGAGCAGCTGAAAGAGCTGGGAGGTATCAGCTGCTCACTTACCTCCAGTCCAGGTCTTGGAAGGCCTGATTTAAGACAGCTGCACCTGTCTCAGGGTGTGTTACGGATCCGGGTGGTGGAACCTCTGTGCTGTAATACAAGGAGGGACCAGAGGGGCGTAACTAAGTGCCTATCTCGACCGACCCTGGCCACACGGCAGCTTAGTCGGCTCCGTGAACCAAGGAGGGACCGGGAAGGTGAACCAGGTGCCACTCTGGGACCGACCTTGTGTGAGAGCAGGCGACTCCCACGGGAATGATGGCCGAGGCCGACAGGCACAGCAGATGAGCATGGCTGGTAGACAGGCAGGTGATGTGGGTAGACAAGCTGGCGGGCACGGCAGATAGACAGGCAGGTGGGCACGGCTGATAGGCAGGCCGGCGGGCTCGGCTGATAGACAGGCCAACGGGCACGGCTGATAGACAGGCTGGCGGTCATGGCTGATAGGCTGGCGGGCACGGCTGATAGACAGGCAGGCTGGCACGGCTGATAGACAGGCTGGCGGGTATGGCTGATAGGCAGGCGGGCACGGCTGATAGACAGGCTGGCAGGCACGGGAACCTGAGGGCTGCGGAGAGTGTTAGCACACAAACAACAATCTTGCACAGGCACCTCCATTTTGGAGGAGGTGCCTTATATAAGGGCAGTCCTCCGGCCATTTACCGGGCACTCTTTAGGATGGCGCGGCCCCTTTAAGAGGGAGGGAGTGCACGTGCGCCCTAAGTACAGTGCCCCGGGAACTGCGCGCTTTGCGCGCACCACAGGGAGACGCCGCAGGGGAGCCGGAGGACGCCGGACCGGGTCCGCGGCGGTGAGGGAATCAGCGTCTCTGCCCGGCAGGAGGCAGAGACGCCGACGCTACAGTACCCCCCCTTTTACGCCCCCTCTTCTTTAGGAATTTTTCTAGACGACGAGGAGCATGAATGTTCTCCCTGGGCTCCCAGGACCTCTCCTCAGGACCAAACCCCTTCCAATCCACAAGTAAGAAAGTCTTTCCTCTTACCCTCTTGATGGCCAAAATATTCTCTACCTCGAAGACGTCCTCAGCGGAGACTGGAGCTGGAGTGGTACCTGGATTGTCAGAGAAAGGATTAAGGACAACAGGCTTGAGGAGAGACACATGAAAGGAATTGGGAATCCGTAAGGAGGCAGGGAATTTCAGCTTGTACGCCACTGGATTTATTTGGTTCAGAATCTCGAAAGGACCAATGAACCGAGGGCCCAACTTGTATGATGGTATCTAGAGACGGACATATTTGGAGGAAAGCCAGACCCGAACGAAATAGAGGCGGATCCAGACGTCTCTTATCAGCATGCTTCTTCATCCGCTCGGAGGACTGAAGAAGCGCAGATCTAGTGTCTTCCCAAATCACCGAAAAGTCACTGACGAGAGACTCCGCGGCTGGATTGTCTACTGAAGAAGAGAAGGGAAACAGAATTCGGGGGTGTCGACCGTAAACCACAAAAAACGGAGACTTAGCAGAGGACTTACTCACATGGTTGTTATAAGAAAACTCGGCCCAAGGCAGAAGTTCTACCCAATCGCTATGGTGAGCGTTGACAAAGTGCTGAAGAAAACTGGTAAGGATCTGATTAATACGTTCCACCTGACCATTGGACTGAGGATGATAGGCCAAAGAAAAGTCCAAAGTGACATCCAGCAGCTTGCACGTGGCTCTCCAGAAGCGAGAAGTGAACTGAACTCCTCTGTCCGAGAAAATGTGGAGGGGTAAGCCGTGGAGACGAAAGATGTGACGGATGAAGTCTTTAGCCAGAACAGGTGCGGACAGAAGACCAGGCAAAGGAAGGAAGTGAGCCATTTTGGAGAAGCAGTCAGCGACCACCCATATGACGGTAGAACCGGCAGATACCGGAAGATCAGTCACCATTCGCCAGGACGAGGATTTCTGGGTGAGCACTGCTCCGGCCCCGGAAAAAGAGGCATCAACCTCCAGAAAGAACTGTTTATTGCAATCTGGACGATGTAGCACTGGAGCGGAGAAGAAGGCTTGTTTAAGAGAGACAAAGGCACGTTCCGCCATGGAAGTCCATTCCCTGGGATTTGCTCCTTTACGGGTGAGAGTAGAGATGGAAGCAGTCCGGGAGGAGAAATGAGGAATGAAGAAGCGGTAATAGTTAGCGAGTCCCAGAAACCGCTGAATAGCCTTCAACCCCTCAGGTCGGGGCCACTTTAAGACGGCAGACACCTTCTCAGGATCCATCCGCAGTCCGGTCTCAGAGATGATATATCCCAAGAATGGTAGGGAGGTCTGCTCAAAGAGGCATTTCTCATACTTTGCATACAGGCGATTCTTCCGGAGCATCAGCAGTACATGACGAACATCTCTCCGGTGAGAGGGCAGATCAGGGGAGAACACCAAGATATCGTCCAGGTACACCAATACAGGAGATATCGGAAGATGTCGTTCACTAACTTCTGAAAGACGGCTGAAGCATTACAGAGACCGAAGGGCATCACGCGGTACTCGTAGTGACCATCCCGAGTATTGAATGCTGTCTTCCACTTGTCTTTCTGGCGAATTCGGACCAGATTGTACGCCCCACGAAGATCGAGCTTAGTGAAGTTCTTCGCGCCTTTTAGGCGGTCAAACAGCTCCAAGATGAGAGGCAGTTGGTACTTATTTTTGATGGTAATCAGGTTTAGGCCCCTATAGTTGATACATGGACGAAGAGAGCTGTCTTTCTTTTTGACAAAGAAGAATTCTGCTCCAGCCAGAGTGGTGGATTTCTGGATAAATCCCCTAGCAAGATTCTCTTCTATGTGCTCAGACATAGCACGGGTCTCGGCCAGCGACAAGGGGTAGATTCGCCCGCGAGGAGGTGAAGCACCAGGTATTAGGTCGATGGAGCAACCATACGGCCTATGAGGTGGTAGTGTCTCTGCCTCCTTTTTATCAAAGATGTCCACATATGACCAGTAGGGTGGCAGCAGGCCAGGTAGGTTAGCTGGAGTAGACGGAAGTTGAGCAGGACGAACCGGAACCATATACGACTTATGACATTCCTGACCCCAATGGAGCACCTCACCCGAGCTCCAATTCAGGATGGGCTCATGTCTCTGTAACCAAGGCAGGCCAAGCAAAAGGGGATGAGAGAGACCGGACAGCACGTAAAAAAATTTCTTCTCCGAATGTAGCATTCCTACCTGAAGAGTTACAGGCTCAGTGACAAACAAGATGATCTCTGAGAGAAGCTTTCCATCCACAGAGGAAACCGCTTAAGGATCAGCCAGACGTATGGTAGGAATCTGATATCGCTCCACAACAGCCTGTTGAATGAGGTTCCCAGTGGCTCCAGAATCCAGATAGGCAGTCTCGAAGAAGCGGGTCTCACCACTGGTAACCGAAACGGACAGAGTCAAGGGCGGAGAGGAAGAACTTTTGCCTATGATGACCTCTCCGAGCGGTCCTAGACACTGGAGTTTCCCGGTTTCACCAGACAGGAGCGGATAAGATGCTCTATACTGCCATAGTAGAAGCAACTCCCCTCGGCGCGGTGGACCTCCTGGAGAGACTTGACCATCTTAACTTGGTCTATTTGCATAGACTCTGGAGAAGACACCGGAGAGGATTCTGGTTGCGAGACTGGCCTTTGGAAGGTTGGTGCGAGGCGCAGGGGTCTTCCCTCACAGGTCGCCTCCTTAGAATGCTCCTGAAAACGGATGTCGATCCGTGTAGCTAATGACACCAGGTCATCCAGAGAGGGAGGTATGTCACGACCGGCTAGCTCATCCATGATCCGTCCGGAAAGGCCCTCCCAAAAGATGGATACCAGAGCCTCATTGTTCCAGGCAAGTTCAGATGCGAGGGTGCGGAAACGCACTGCATACTGTCCCACAAAGAGACTCCCTTGGCGGAGTCGGAGAAGAGAGGAGGCTGTTGAAGATTTTCGTCCGGGCTCATTGAACACCTTCCGGAAAGCCGCGAGGACGGCCTGGAGGTCGGACACCAGAGGATCCCCTCTCTCCCACAGAGGGTTAAGCCACGCCAACGCCTCTCCGGTGAGGTGAGATATGATGAATGCCACCTTGGCCTGGTTGGAGGCAAACTGGTGTGCCAGTAGCTCAAAGTGCAGCATGCACAGATTTATGAAGCCCTGACATAGGGCAGGGTCACCACCAAAACGTGGAGGCGCAGATAGCCAACAGGGAGTTGACTGTCCGCAGATAGGACAGGATATTATCCTGTTGGGATCTCTGTCGAGCGACCTCTTGGTACAGGTCTGAGAGCAAAGGAGCCTGGGAGCCACCGGATTCCATGGCCTGTGCAAACTGTTACAGATCCGGGTGGTGGAACCTCTGTGCTCTGATACAAGGAGGGACCAGAGGGACGTAACTAAGTGCCTATCCGGACCGACCCTGGCCACACGGCAGCTTAGTTGACTCCGTGAACCAGGTGCACTCTGGGACCGACCTTGTGTGAGAGTGTGGCGCCCTGCTGCGCATTGGTGCCACAGAACCCAGAAGGGTGCATGGATGGACTTCTCCACAAGAGGCCCTCACTACATTCATACACCTCCACCTACCACCTCAGGCCAGCAGAGGGAGACCGTTAGGAATATATAAAGGGAAAGTGGAGCCAGGCAGCTCAGCCTAGAAGTGATTCAGCAGTGAGTGTTCAGAGAGGAACACAGCTCAGAGGGAGCTGAGAGCGTGCCGACACTCAGAGAGCGGTGAAGACGCAGCACGCCAGCGGCCAAGTAGTGAGGGCCCCGAGTGTGGTCGATGGCGAGGAGAAAAGGAGAGTGGAACCTAGGGGGCAGAGGAGCATAGTAAGCTCACCCCGATTTTTATACCGGACACTGGGTCCGTGCCTACAGGGACTCTCTACACCCAGTAGAAACCACCGGAACCCCTGGAGAACTACAGGTCCCAGGTCCACCTAATGCTGATTGTAGTACCAGGGTTAGGAGTCACAGAGGTCCCAGTGTCCAGGGAGAGTGATCTCCAAAGAGAAGGCCCTACCACCAGGTCAGCAGGTGCAGAGAGAGACAGTAACCAAGCTAGGCCCAGCTCCAGGCAGGCCAGAAGCCTAGAGAGTAAAGCAATGGATCAGGAGGCCCTATACCCGCTCACTGGGGAGAGTCCAGAAGTGCGCCCTTCACCTGGACTACCCTGGACCGTGCCTGCAGCATCACCAGTAAAGGTACTGAAGCTTACCCCTGTGTGAGTGTCCATCCTTCCTCCGGTACTGACCTGCCGTCTCTCCCCTGCACCACCATCCAGTACATCCCCTACACTGCCCTGAGGCCTGCTCCACCTGTGGGGAGCTGTCCCATCATTTGCTGCCCTTACATCTGCCTCAGAGGACTGTTGCAGGTGGCATCACGAACAATTCCAAAAATCCCAAATAATAGAAGTTTCCCCATTTCACTGACCGCCCTGGGTCACGGACGGGGCCAGCCACCGTAATATGCCCCGGCAACCAGAGGCCCGGCTGCCGGGTACCCCATGGCCCTGGGGGCGCATCATGTTTTGGCGTCACGAACAGGATTGCGTGCCCATTGCCACCGGGTACTGTGCGCCTTAAAAGACTGTAACCCTTACCGTGGTGAAGTTTTCCCGCCATTCCTGAAGTTTTCCTGCCATATCGGCCATTTTTCCTGTTGCCGCGCTGGAAGAAGAGGGGCGTAAACGCTGGAAGCGCACGAAGCCTAAGACCCGCCCCGCCCCTGATGTCATACCAGGAAGCGTCAGGTCCTGGAAGGAGCGAGAGGACGCTCTGACGTCAGACTCGAGCGACACAAGGTCCTGGAAGAAGACCATCGCCCGCGGAGCTGCGGCCTACCTGTTCACTAGGGGGGCGCAACAATGGCCGACGACCAGCAAGCCGCCAGAGCCTCGTTAACGCTCCTGATGCCCAACCGGCGCCCGGCGCCGCACAGGCCGGAGCGGCCGCTCCACCAGCAGGGGTCGTAACTCCGTTGATACCTATGGCCCTGCCGTATATCCCTGGAGCGAAGTAGTTCCCCCAGTATAATGGTAAACCGGACACACTGTCTGGATTCAAGAGGAAAATATGCGGCATACTGGATATGTATTCTATGACTGGCAAGCAGAGAGCCGCTGTAGTGCTAGGACAATTGACTGGTGCCGCTGAGCGAGAAGTTGAAACCTGGCCAGCCGCAGACCAAGAATCAGTGTCCTTCATCTTTAAAAGATTGCAAACAGCGTTTGAAAACCGCACTGAGACAGATCTCCGGATGAGGTTCTACCAGTGTGTGCAGAAATCCGAGGACAGTATCCGGGACTATGCCTGGCGCTTACAGGAGGCCCTGCGGGCCCTGAAACAGGTTAATCCAGCCAGCATCCATGAGGAAAATAAAATGCTGATGGAACAATTCATCCAGGGGTTGAAGTCCCAGGAGGAGAGCAGAACTGTACGGTGGTGGGCCTTAGACCATCCAGATACCACCTTTGACACCTTTAAGGACATGGCTATAAAGGGCCTGCAGCCCCTGGAGACCACAGATACTGCTATCCAGCGTTACCAGGGTGGAGCCACCCCAGTGCCTGCAGCACCCGCCGCTCCTTCACTAACGGCCGAAACAAGGATGCAAACAGTGCCACCTAGCGAGCTGGACAGCCTACGCTCTGAAGTGCGCCAGCTAACTAAAACCCTGGCCACTGTCATGAGCACTCTGCAGCTACAGACGGAGCCTGAGCCGGAAGGAAGGATCCTGCTAGCCGACAGCCCTGAGGATGTCCCCTGGATGAGAAGAAGAAGGAGGACAACGCCACCCCGTGGAGGACAACGCCACCCCGTGGGAGGACCCACGACCAACGTCGCCCTCCAGGAGAGTTCTTCTGCTATCGCTGCCAGAAGGCAGGCCACACCACGCGGACCTGCCCTTTAAACGAGGAAACCCTGGGGCCGAGGGCCGACACCCAGGAGTAGACCAAACAGGCCCAGCAAACCGGTACCGCCGGTTCGTAGGAGGAAGACCTTTCCTGTCCATTGTGCTGGATGGCATCGCGACATCTGCCCTGCTGGACACAGGATCTCAGGTAACCATCATGCCTGATGTCCTCTACAAAAGGTTCTGGTCCATAGACGAACTTCACCCACCAGCTCCAAACCTTTCCGTGTATGCCTCTAATGACCTCCCCCTTAACCTAGTCGGGGCTAAGGATGTGGCAGTAAAGGTGGGAAGAGTGGAACTGAAGGACCAGGGACTAATTGTAGTAGAGACTAATCCTGATGATACAGACTTGTATATGGTACTTGGCACAAATATTGTTAGTAACTGTTTGGGAGAAGTGTTGTTCTTGCTCCAACAGATGGCTGACACCGCCAGACCAGGGCAGAGGAGGATGCTCCAGAAAGAGATCCGAGCCCTTATGTACCAGCAACAGGTAAAGCTAACAGGTGGTGAAATCGATAATGTACAGGTGACAGACCCGATACCCATTGTGATCCCCCCGATGAGTGAGATGCTGATTTGGTGTAGAGCAGCAATAGGTCTCAAAGGACGGAGCTACCAGGCGGTAGTAGAGCCCCTTAGCTCGGAGCATAGACCTACACTCTTGACTGCCAGAGGGGTAGTGGATGTACGCAATGGGAGGGTGCCCGTACGCCTCCTAAACTATGGGGAGGACGAGATTAGATTACCACGCTACGCCAATGTTACCAAACTGTACACAGTAGATAACTACTGCATACACACGGCGGAGTCCTTAACCTCACCAGACGAAGTGGAGGATAATGACCTGGGAACCCAGGTGGAGGATTGGTGTCAACAGCTCCATGTTGGGATAGACACCACTCCTGCCCATCAGAAACAGGGTGTACACCGGGTGGTTCAGGAATACGAGCAGGTATTCAGTAAACACCCACTTGACTTTGGGAGGATTAAAGGGGTACAACACCATATACCCACAGGTGACCATCCACCCATTAAAGAACGTTACAGGCCCATACCACCAGCACACTACCAGAAGGCGAAGGAGATGTTGCATGACATGACCAGCTCCCCTGGTCCTAGTCAGGAAAAAGGATTGAAGCATGAGAATGTGTGTAGATTACAGACAGGTAAATCGCATAACACACAAAGATGCATACCCTTTGCCCCGTATAGAGGAATCCCTGGTTAAAGTCTGCGAATTACTTCTCCACCCTTGACCTCACTAGTGGGTACTGGCAAGTAGCTGTTGCTGAGGAGGATCGGGAGAAGACGGCCTTTACTACCCCGATGGGACCCTACAAGTTCAACAGTATGCCGTTCGGACTCTGCAATGCCCCTGGAACGTTCCAGAGATTGATGGAGTGCTGCCTGGGAAACCGCAACTTCGAGACTGTACTGCTATACCTGGATGACGTGATAGTGTACTCCAAAACGTACGAGGACCATTTGAAGCACCTGGCAGAGGTATTTGAGTCGCTGTCCCGGTATGGGATGAAGCTGAAGCCCTCCAAGTGCCACCTGCTCAAGTGAAAGGTACAGTACCTGGGGCACATCGTCAGTCCAGAAGGAGTAGCACCGGACTCGGAGAAGGTCACTGCCATCCAGAAATGGCCAGAGCCAAAGAGCCTCAAGGAGGTACGTCAGTTTCTGGGACTAGTCGGGTATTACCGGAGGTTTGTGAAGGACTATACCAAGCAAGCGGCGCCTTTGCAAGATCTCCTGGTAGGACAGTCCGGGAGAGGCAGAAACCCCCCCGTTCCAGTGGGGTATGGAGCAAGCTGAATCCTTTGAGGTGATGAAGGAGATCCTGACCGGCGAAGAGATCCTAGCCTACCCTGACTACAGCCAACCGTTCCTGCTGTACACTGATTCCAGCAACGAGGGATTAGGAGCTGTGTTAAGTCAGAAGCAGAATGGCCGAGAGAAGGTGATCGCCTATGCAAGCAGGAAGCTCCGCCCGACCGAGAGGAACAAAGAGAACTATAGCAGCTTCAAGTTGGAGTTCCTGGCCTTGGTCTGGGCCATCACCGAGCGGTTCAAGCACTACTTAGCCTCCAGTAAGTTCACTGCCTACACTGATAATAACCACTTGACTCATCTAGAAACAGCCAAGTTAGGAGCCATGGAACAACGGTGGATGGCTCGGCTGTCAAACTACCAGTTCACCATTAAGTATCGGGCAGGCCACAAGAATGCCAACACCGATGCCCTGTCCAGGAAGCCTCACCAGTCGGACACTGAAGAAGAAGTGGATGACCTGGAGGAGATTGAGCTACCTGCCTTCCACAGGAATGGGATGGTCCACGAACAGCGCACCTCCAGGAGGTATCATGGTAAGACGTTAAACCCTTTGCCTCACCACAGCTGGAAGGAGACCCAGGACAGCGACCCGGTTGTCAGCAATATCAAAGAACTGATAACCCAGGAAGGTTCCTCCCTGGAGAAGGACGCGTCTCCACAAGCCAAGCAACTGTGGAATGAGAGAAGCCGGCTGTTCATCTATAGGGAGAAGCTGTGCCGAAGGTACGTCAACCCGAGGACCCATGAGATGGTATGACAGATCGTAGTGCCCAGGACGGACATCCAGGTGGTGTTGGAGGCCTACCACGATCAAGCGGGGCACTTTGGCTGGAAGAAGCTAGAAACCCTGCTGAAAGGTCGGTTTTATTGGGTTGGAATGCGCAGTTCCAAAGAGAGATGGTGCCGGGATCGTGGACCCTGTAGCCTCAGAAGAAAAGACTACAGCAGCCAAAAGGCATCCCTGCAACCCATCAAGACAACTCGACCCTTGGAGATTGTGGCCCTGGATCATGTCAAGCTGTCACCCAGCAGGTCAGGATATTCCTATGCCCTGACCATGGTGGATCATTACTCCCGGTTCCTGGTGGTCGCCCCGTCAAGGATCTGACGGCAGAAACTGTGGCGAAGACGTTTCAGTCGTACTTCTGTAGGCCCCATGGATACCCGGAGCAGGTGCTGACAGATCAAGGCCCTGCCTTTGAAGCCGAATTGTTCAAGGAGTTCTGCCATCTGTACGGGTGTAAGAAGATCCGGACTACACCATACCACCCCCAAACCAATGGGTTATGTGAAAAGATGAATAACATCGTCATTAACCTATTGAAGACCTTACCGCTAGAAGAAAGAAACCAGTGGCCAGACAAGCTACCTGACCTGGTAGATCTGTACAACCACATACCTGTGAGTTCCACCAATTGTACTCCAGCATATCTCATGCGAGCAAGACCCGGAAAGTTGCCCATGGACCTGGAGCTTGGTGTAGTAGAACTCGAAGCAGATATGTCCACTGGGGACTGGGACACGACGCGACAGGAACAGTACAGGAAAGTACAAGCCTGTGTCGAAGACAGTCTGAATAGGGTAAGAGACAAGCAGGAAGCACAGTACAACAAGAGTGCGCCAGCAGAACCCTTAGCACCTGGAGAAGTTGTGCTAAAGAGAAAAAGAAGAAACCACAAACTTGATGACCAGTGGGAGAGGGAACCCTACACTGTGTTAAATTCAAGATTTGATAACAGGAAGACCTGCCTAATTAGTAGAGACGGAGGAAGAACAACTGCTACGGTATCGAGAGACCACCTGAAGTTGTGTCCAGGTCTTTTGAAGCCCCAGGAGAAAGTGCCTCTCACCGTACCGGAGGAGCCTAAAGAAGAAGTACTCCACACTGAATTAGGAGATTTCCCGGCAGATTGGCCTCAACTAGTTGGAGCAGTGATAATACCTGTGATCCACTTTTACCAACAGCCAGAAGACCCTCCACAGCAAGTAGAACCTGTAAGTGCCCCAGAAGAGCCTGCTCAAGAAGAATCCCTGGCTGGAGCAGAGCAAGAAGTCCTAGCCAATGGTATGCTTGCCAGTCCCATAGAGAGGTTAAGGCAGTTTTACAATTTACCCACACGTAGAACTGATAGGGTAGCAGACGGTGCAGACACAGATACCATCCACACTCCCGTACTACGCAGATCAACACGTAGCACCAAAGGCCAGGCCCCTGTCAGGTTCAGTGAATAAGTAGAAATACCTATAGTATAAATAGTTGCCCCTGGGGTATGTTATTCTTGTGTGATTTTCATGTATTTATTTATTGGTTTCAGCTTATGGTGGACAATTTATATGAACATTAGTTACCCGTAAGGGTATATATATAAAGGACTCAGTGGCTGAGGACTGTGAACAGCCCAAAACCTCGCATGTATGTAGTTGCACTCCCTGGAGTGCCCCTTGGTTGACCACGGAACAAAAACCCGTTTGGCGTGGTCCAGCACCTGGATCACCTATGCCCTGTAGCCACGCCCAGGGCCTACGTTGAGGGTTTTCAGGCGGGTTCCTCATGTGCCTCATGTTGTTTCACTGGTGAGATGGACACCATTAACTTGTAAGACTCTGAGGACGCTCTATATTTGTATATATTTATTATGTTTTTACACCTGTAACGTTCAAGAGATGTGCCTCCCATAAAGGGAAGAAATGTTAATGTTATTGTCAACCTGTTTTTGAAAAAAATCCTTCAGTCCAGGAGTACTGAGTTTTACTAGGGGGGAATGTGGCGCCCTGCTGTGCTTTGGTGCCACAGAACCCAGAAGGGTGCATGGATGGACTTCTCCACAAGAGGCCCTCACTACATTCATACACCTCCACCTACCACCTCAGACCAGCAGAGGGAGCCCGTTACGGATATATAAAGGAAAGGTGGAGCCAGGCAGCTCAGCCTAGAAGTGATTCAGCAGTGAGTGTTCAGAGAGGAACACAGCTCAGAGGGAGCTGAGAGCGTGCCGACGCTCAGAGAGCGGTGAAGACGCAGCACGCCAGCTGCCAAGTAGTGAGGGCCCTGAGTGTGGTCGACGGCGAGGAGAAGAGGAGAAAAGGAGAGTGGAACTTAGGGGGCAGAGGAGCATAGTAAGCTCACCCCGATTTATATACCGGACACCGGGTCCGTGCCTACAGGGACTCTCTACACCCAGTAGGAACCACCGGAACTCCTGGAGAACTACAGGTCCCAGGTCCACCTAATGCTGATTGTAGTACCAGGGTTAGGAGTCACAGAGGTCCCAGCATCCAGGGAGAGTGATCTCCAAAGAGAAGGCCCTACCACCAGGTCAGCAGGTGCAGAGGGAGACAGTAACCAAGCTAGGCCCAGCAATAGGCAGGCCCGAAGCCTAGAGAGTAAAGCAACGGATCAGGAGGCCCTATACCCGCTCACTGGGGAGAGTCCAGAAGTGCCCCCTTCACCTGGAGTACCCTGGACCGTGCCTGCAGCATCACCAGTAAAGGTACTGAAGCTTACCCCTGTGTGAGTGTCCATCCTTCCTCCGGGACCGACCTGCCGTCTCTCCCCTGCACCACCAACCAGTACATCCCCTACACTGCCCTGAGGCCTGCTCCACCTGTGGGGAGCTGTCCCATCATTTGCTGGCCTAACATCTGCCTCAGAGGACTGTTGCAGCGCTGGTGATCCTCACCAGACACCACAGGTGGCGTCACGAATAATTCCAAAAATCCCAAATAATAGAAGTTTCCCCATTTCACTGACCGCCCTGGGTCACGGACCGGGCCAGCCACCGTGATATCCCCCGGCAACCCGAGGCCCGGCTGCCGGGTACCCCACAGCTTTGGGGGCGCGTCAAGAGCAGACGACTCCCACGGGACTGATGGCCGAGGCTGACAGGCACAGCAGATGAGCACGGCTGGTAGACAGGCAGGTGATGCGGGTAGACAAGCAGATGGGCATGGCAGATAGACAGGCAGGTGGGCACGGCTGATAGACAGGCAGGCGGGCACGGCTGGCGGGCACGGCTGATAGACAGGCAGATGGACACGGCTGATAGACAGGCAGGCGGGCACGGCTGATAGACAGGCTGGCGGGCACAGCTGATAGACAGGCAGGCGGGCACAGCTGATAGACAGGCTGGTGGGCACAGGAACCTGAGTGCTGAGGAGACTGTTAGCACACAAACAACAATCTTGCACAGGCACCTCCATTTTGGAGGAGGTGCCTTATATAAGGGCAGTCCTCCGGCCATTGGCCAGGGACTCTTTAGGACGGTGCGCGTGGCCCCTTTGAGAGGGAGGGAGCGCACGCGCGCCCTAAGTACAGTACCCGGGGAACTGGGCGGACGCAGCAGGGGAGCCGGAGGATGCCGGACCGGGACCGCGGCGGTGAGGGGATCGGCCGAAAGGGTTAACCAAACATACTCGCTCATCACTACTGGTGATCACTGTATTACCTGTACACTATATACTACATACAGAGCTCCTGTGGATAATGTCACCGGTGATCACTGTATTACCTGTACACTGACACTATATACAGAGCTCCTATATGTCACTGGTGAGTCCCTGTATTACCTGAACAACATATTAACCCCATTTAACCAAAGGGGTAAAAAGGACCATATTTAAGGGGAATGCTGAAAAATAACTTTTAATAATTTTCCAATAAAAGTGGTCAGAACAATTTAAAACTACTATAGTGGACTTGTGTTTCTCCAATGTATAGGGTAATCTCCTAGTGTTTGAGTCCCTCTTATAGTAGCTGCAACTCTTTGTACTTAATTATATATATTTTCATATCAAGATCATGGCTGCAGTCCATAGATCCATGTAGCACACTCTTTTTATATCATTTCTACTTCATACATGTTCCACTACAGAAACGAAAGCGCACACATATAGCTCCCCCGACTACTTATATGTGTGTGTTTTAGCTTCTGTAGTGGAACATGTATGAAGCAGAAATTATATAATAGGAGATAAAATTGATTCGCGCTGTGCTAATGGACAAGAAGAAGTTTACGGATGCGAATAGATAAAATATAATAATTTATTCATAAAATATTTTTAAAATGAAATGAGGACAACAAGAGGGGGTGACTGTCTCTGGTAGTAGGTTTGATGAAGAACTTTCTCCCCAGATCGATGGGTTAGTGGAGCAGTTGGTACGGAGGATTTCTAGTTAAAACCTGGTGTTGGTCAATCCCTAGTGGAGAAAGTGAGAAATAGAGTAGGCTTACCTAATGGTAGAGGTAGAAGTGAGAGCCAATTAGTCTGTGGACTAAACTATAGGTACCTGGTGGGTTCAAGAGGAAGGGTCAGCGCAGGGCCGGCTCCAGGTTATTGTGGTCCTCGGGCGAAAGAGTCTCAGTGGGCCGCTTTAACACATACCATGATGCACAGATACCACAGAGAAATATATATATAGTACAATGCTGAAAATTTCACTTGTTACATTACATGAGCGATATCTATAGTAAATTCTATAATAGCTCAGACACCGGCAAATCCTCGCAGCCCACAGTGCAGACCGGACAGTATAGTCCTCCATACTGTATTATGGGCACCACATAGTCCTCTATACAGTATTATGGGCCCCATATAATGCTCCATACAAAATACTGGCTCCCATATAATGCTCCATACAGGATACTGGCCCCCTTATAACGCTTCATACAGGATACTGTCCCCCATATAATGCCCCATGCAGGCTGTGCCCCCCCACATAATGCCCCATGCAGGCTGTTCCCCCCCACACACACATAATGCCCCATGTTACTCTGTTTCTCTCCCCCCACATAATGCCCCATGCAAGCTATTCCCCCCTCCCACATAATGCCCCATGCAGGATGTCATTCCCCCCCATACATAGTAACATAGTAACATAGTTTGTAAAGCCGAATAAAGACTTGCGTCCATCAAGTTCGACCTGTTAGTTCTGTAGTTGCTAAAGTTGATCCAGAGGAGGGCAAAAGCCCCAAATGATTTAGCCAATCTTCACCTGAGGAAAAATTCCCTCCCGACTCTGAAACCAGCAGTCAGAATAAATCCCTGTATCAACCTACTATTTTATTTTTAAGTATATGCTGAAATCTGCCCCAAGCAGGATGTCACTTCCCTGCTCATATAATTCCCCATGCAGGATGTCACTCCCCCCCATATAATGCCCCATACAGGATGTCACTCCCCCTGCCCATATAATGCCCCATGCAGGATGTCACACCCCCCCCCATATAATGCCCCATGTAGGATGTCACTTCCCCCCCATATAATGGCCTATGCAGGATGTCACTACCCCCCCCATATAATGCCCCATGCAGGATGTCACTTCCCCCCCATATAATGCCCCATGCAGGATGTCACCCCCCCTACCCCATACATAAAGGGAAAAAAAATCAAATACTCACCTCACTTCTCACCTGCTGCCGCTGCTCCGGAATCCTCACCCGCCCCGCCGTCTTCCCGCTCTGCGCTGTGTCGGCTCAGGAGAGGGTGCAGTGGAAAGACATCACCGCGCCCTCTGACCTGAGATGTCACAGTGCAGCAGCCGCGGAAGAGACATGACTTGCTGCGGAGGCACGGGGAGAGGTAAGTATTGTGCTGGCTGCCAGGGCCCTGAGCAAGCGGGGGGGTGGTGGGCGCTGGCACCGGCACCGCTCTCCTCCGCTCACGGGTCCCATAGCGCACAGGGGTGCCCGACGGCAAGTGGCCCCCCCGCCTGCTCAGGGCCCCGGCACTTGCCCAGGTGCGCCGGGTGCTGAAGCCGGGCCTGGGTCAGCGGTGGAATGTCGGGTGGTCAGCTGGGTGATGGCTAGCTAGGAGTAAAGTCTATTAGGGTTAGATAGGAGTAAAGTCAGATAGGGTTAAAGTTGGTGGAGGCTAGTGCCCTATCTGAGGCACCTGGGTTAATAATTACCTGATGGTGGTAGGTGAGGTAAATGCTGGAACATCAGTGTAGATGTACATTTCCTGGACCAGGAAGAGGGAACAGCGGTGTGATGTAGGCTAAAAGTATAAGATGAAATCATTTGAATAGTGAAAGCCTTAACCTGGTGTGGGATGTACAAGTCAAAAATTACCTAGTGGTGGTAGGTATGATGCCTGCTGTGGCACCTGAACAGCGGCCTCAAGGTAATAAAACAGCTGATGAGAAGAGGCCATAAGGCTACTGCTGGGATAAAGGATACATGGTTGAGTGGTGCTAAGGAGCAGGGACCACGTCAACCCAGACCATAAGAGGCTGTGATGATTGTGATAGTTCTGATAGTGTGGTGCCCCGTTGTAGGGGGTAACCGTATTGATTAAGCGGAGACAAGGAGGCTGATGGAGTTCTGGTTCCACTGGGGCTGAGCTTCAATAGCAATGCCTCCAGAAATCCATTTGTTAGTAGGTGGTAAGTGTACCCGTGGTACTTGCGGTGAGGTAGAGGTAGAGAGAGGTGTCCTCAGCCCGCTGTGGTAGTGCTACGGCAGTCAGGTTGGTAAGATAAACATGTTTTGGTAGTCCGTGAGATGGGGAGCCTGCAGTGAGTCCTGTAGATGTGGAGGGGAGGAGTGTAGTCCCGGCTGGTGACCATTACTCCTTGCGGCATTCCTGATGATAGGCGCGCATGCGTTGGTCCGACTAGGACCTGCATGGCGGCGGAGCATGTGATGATCATGTGATGAATACCGGTATGGAAGCCTGAATGGACCAAAAACCAACGCATTTTGGAAACTAAGCGGTTTCCTTCATCAGGGTTGGTCCTGGGGTGGTATATGGTCCTTTTCATATGATTGACTGGTGTCATCAGGTGGTCACTCATTAAAGGCAAATAACTCAATTTCACTATTAAGACCTTTTGGTCTCAAGGTGTCCAATTTAAAAATCCAGTTACTTTCAGCGCAGACATTTGTTTTATATAGTCATCTTGGTGCTAGTGTTTGTGTAGTATTTGAGTGCCCATCACCTCTATGCCTTGGCTCAAACCCCTGTGTTTCTCTGTGAAATGTCTAGAGAGGGGATGACCATCAAATTTATTTTTAATATTGCAAAGATGTTCGCTTATTGTTTTGTTCATGGGGCGTTTCGTGCGTCCTATATAGAGTTTCTCACAAGGGCACTTTAGGCCGTAGATCACCCCTTTAGTAGAGCAGGCTATAAAATCTTTTTACCCCTTCAGGTAACATGTTGTTTAATATTTTTTGTCCCTAAAGTGGTGCTAGCACCTTCATGTGTTAATCCTGTATTACCTGTACACTGACACTATACACTGTATATTATGCATAGAGATCCTGTGTATAATGGCACTTATGGTAATATTAGTATTGTGTTTTTTTTATTAATGATCAGTATTGTAGTATTCGGTCACTATGTGGTGGTAATATGTGATCTGGTTATGATGTGGCAATATTTGTTCCTTGTACCTGGTATTATTCAGTCACTATATGGTAGCAATATGTGGTCTGGTCATTGTGTGGTGATATTTGTTCCTTGTATGTGGTATTATTCAGTCACATTGTGGCATAATATGTGATCTGGTCATGGTGTGACAGTATTTGTCCCTTGTATGTGGTAGTATTCAGTCACTATGTGGTGGTAATATGTGGTCCGGCCAAGGTGTGATGATATTTGTCCCTTGCATGTGGTATTATTTGGTCACTATGTGGTGGCAATATGTGGTCTGGTCATGGTGTGGCGGTATTTGTCCCTTGTATGTGGTATTTTTGATAATTTAAAAAAAATTATATGTGACTCATTCACTTAAAGAAAATAAATAAAAACTATACTTAAAAAGAGTATTGTGTATTTTAACAAATGTTTAAATTGTTAGAAAAGAGTGGGGCCCTTCCAAAAGAGTCTACTTTGTCGTGGTGGCAGGCTCAAAAAAAATCTTTTGGCCAAAACAAAAGCTGATGGCTATGTTGTGTGTGATGGTGTTCGATGGGAACTGTTAATGTGTGCTGGGTAAGGATATGGTGCAGAAGGGGAGTTTTTCCAAGAGTGGGCGAAGGGACTGCGGAAGGTTTAAGGGGTGGAGGCGGAGCTGAGGTAGAGACAGAGTTGGGGTGGAGCCTGGGCAGAGTCTCAAGGGAAAATTTTGCCAGTATGGGGCCTTGAAATTCCTGGTGGTAGCCCTGTATAGAGATAGGTATATCATGTGGATATACTTGGGTAAAAAATGTTTATAAAGTATATATACAGTAAGTGATTCTAGTAGAGCAAATATAGCTACACTTTATGTCTTTAGCAACAGCAACATTATTCATTAATTCTGTATCTAAATCCAGAGCAGAAGAAAGACACACAAAAAATAGTGTTATATATTTGAATTTTTGCTCTGCTGTTTTTAATGTGAGACAAGACAAGGCAACCCCCACCTCTGAAATTGGATCTGTCACCAGATTTCACAAAACAAATTGCATACAACTAAATATACTGTTTAGTCCTGATAAGACTGGTGTGCTTAATGGAAAGCTGTCACCATGAAAATGCAGTTTAATCTGTAGGCACCCTGTTATAGAGTAGGGGAGGCTGAGTGGATTGATACATAGTTGTATGAGAAAAGATTCAGTACAACCTGTGTTTTGATCATTTAATCCTCTGCTCTTTCTGGGGTTTTTGGATCCAGTGGGTGGTCCTATCAGTGACTAACAGCTATCTCTGTGTGCTCACTTATACAAAGGAAGGTGTCAGTCACTGATAGGACCGCCCACTGGATCCAAAATCTCAGAAAAAAAACAGAGGATTAAGGCTATGTTCACACATTGCGTTTTTTCAGTGTTTTTTTTCTGCAGCAAAACTTGATCTCTTGGCAGGAAAGAGGAAGCATCAAAAATGCAAGTTTTGGTGCGTTTTTTGGTGCATTTTTGGTGTGTTTTTCAGGATCCCAAAGTTCAGCTTTGCTTCCACCACAGAAACATGAACACAGGTCACCAATGCTAGACATATGTGAAACCATATAAACTACAATTTCAAATGTAACAGTGGGGGAGGTGAATTGAATTGTTCAGGAATAGTTTACCTAAGACACTGGCAATGCATTGAGTTTGTATGACACTATTTACTTTCATACTATGATCTGTCATTCAGTTGCACAGGCATTGTTCAATTTCACACCTCCCTGGGCCACAAGTATTGTTTAATCTCACAAATAGCTCAGCCAGTGTTTACTCCTACACATCTCTTACTTAATTAAACTCTCCTAATACAAGCTGCCATCTCAGTGACCAAGACAAGATGGTAAAATCACAAAAATAAATGTGTTTCACATACTGTGGTACTTGCTTATTTTCATTAAAAACACAGCAAAACCATTACTTCCAATGGGTGAAAAACGCTGAAAAAACGCTGAAAGAAGTGACATGCTCTATTTTGGAAAAAAACATGCAAAGCACAAAATCCTGATAAAAAAAAACAAGATGTGTGCATGAGATTTCTGGAATCTCATAGACTTTGCTATTACTGTAAAATGCAGCTGCAAATTTGCATAAAAAAACGCATCAAAAAACACAAAAAAAAAACAAGATGTGTGAACATAGCCTAAATGGTTAAAAGACAGATTATACTGAATCTTTTCTCACAAAATAATATGTCAATCTACTCAGCTCCCCCTGCTCTACAACAGGGTGCCTGCAAATTTGCAATCTAAAACTCCATGTCAGAACACCAGTATAATCCTGACATTAGGATGAGCATTTTATTTTATGAATCCAGCTATACAGGGTGGGCCATTTATATGGATACACCTAAATTAAATGGTAATGGTTGGTGATATCAACTTCCTGTTTGTGGCACATTAGTATATGGGAGAGGATAAACTTTTCCAGATGGGTGGTGACCATGGCAGCCATTTTGAAGTTGGCCATTTTGGATCCAACTTTAATTTTTTTCAATGGGAAGAGGGTCATGTGACACATCAAACTTATTGAGAATGTCATAAGAAAAACAATGGTGTGCTTGGTTTTAATGTAAATTTATTCTTTCATGAGTTTTTTACAAGTTTATGACCACTTATAAAATGTGTTCAAAGTGCTGCCCATTGTTTTGGATTGTCAATGCAACCCTCTTCTCCCACTCTTGACACACTGATAGCAACTCCACAGAAGAAATGCTAGCACAGGCTTCCAGTATCCGAAGGAAATAGCTCTTAAGTCCAAATGACTGACAGCTGCAGCTTGTACTGAGCAGTATGATATCTCAGCAGGGAGGAGAACACTGAGGAGCTGTCAGTCAGGCAATATGGCAGTGATTGAATATATCAAATGGAAAAATCCAAAAAGAAGCTTACATAGGATCCTGATGCAGTAGAAAAATTTTATATTCACATATCTATAAAGTTTCAAGCAATAAAGTTCAAGTCATAGCAAACTGGTGTAATCACCATGTATTCAAAAAAGTTCCAGTATCGGTAATTTATCCACAGGACTAAGGATTGGGCAGATCGTATTCATAGTTACGTAGCTAGCATAGCCTCTTGATTATGCCAGTTTTCGATGTCTTGCATTTTATTGCTTGAAACTTTATGGATATGTGAATACACAATTATTTTGCATGATTACCCAATGTGTTTTTTTTCTCTAATTACCTGCTTGATGACACTAGGTAGAGGAAGAGCCTCACCTTTTTGCACAAACAGACTCAGTGAGCTTTTTAATCTTTTTTTCCCTTGTCTTACTTTTTGGATAGTGACATGGATTACAGCCATTTTGATATGGATTATCAAAGTAAGTACATCAGCCTCATCAGTCTAAGAAATCTATTAATTCATGTGGCATGTGTTGTGACATTTTTTGATAGATCCACTTTGATGGACTTGACAGGTTTAGAAAACCCACCAAAATAGAGATGATAAGGAGGAAATTACTAGAAATTTTGAATGTAGACAATATTCTAAAATACTAGTAATGAAGCGAGTACAGAAATTTACTTATATTCTTGATTCAGCTGAATTATAATAATTATATTAGATAAGAAGAATCAAATATGCAACATGTTCTAATGAAAAGCAGAATATGGCCACCATCCAAATCCCATCTGCAAAGACTACGGAGTGAGTAGTAGTAAAATCTACTTTATTCATTGACCCCCATTAAAACTTCAACCAGATCTTGCAAAAAAAACTTTGTACAAACTACAAAGTCGTTATGTAGTTGGTTGAAAAGGTCAATGAAAAAAAAGTAAATTAAAAGTTGAATCGCATTTTAACAGCAGACTTGACCTAAAGAGAATGGAGAAATGTGTAATTTTTCCTATACATAAAGGTGCGATGCGGACAGCCCTGACCTTTCCTTCCTGTCTGTATAACATATTGGCGCACACAATACAGCTGTTAACATCTATGGGAGGAAACAGAAGTTCATAAAAATGATATAAATTCCTCTATGTCTCTTAATAATCCATTATTATGTTATTTTACACACATACTGTATTCACGCAGCATATCAGAAAGGCAACATGTAGCAAATGACATTACATTGTAGGAAATGGACCCGCCATGCTTAATTGTGTATGTGGTTTCTTATAATGAGATAGTTACATATGGAGGATCTGTTTCAGAAAATTCTGCAACTTAAATTCAATCCATTGCATCTGAATGAGTTTGTTTCTGCAAAAAGTACATGGATTTTGGAAAGCTCGATTCGGAGATATAGTGTTATTGCAGAAATTCCGGCATCAAATTTAGAAGTTGGACAGTCACACCAATCTAAGAGGTACATACACATCTAGAATGTCATAAGTTTACCATTACATTAAAGGGTTATTTCCAAAATCACTAGAGATGAGTGGTTTTTCACAAGAGCTTACATTCTACAGGAGTGAGAGAAGCAGGATGACAAAAAGAGCTGACACAGAAAAGAGAGAGGCCCCCGCTGATCACAGGAGCGTACACGCTACAGAAGAGAGGGCAAGACAAAGGACCTTTCTGAACATAAGAACTTACACTCTAAAGGAGAGTGGAATGACCTCTCTGACCATAAGATACACTCTGTTGGAAACAGAGAGGATCCTGCTGACCATAAGAGCTTATGACGCGCCCGCAGGGCCATGGGGTACTCGGCAGCCGGGCCTTCAGATGCTTGGGGGAAATCACGGTGGCTGGCCCGGTCCGTGGCCCAGAGCGGTCAACAAAATGGGGAATGATTATATTTATAGGGGTTTTAGAATAATTCTTGACGCCACCTGTGGATTCTGGTACCTACTGACCTGGTGGTAGGGTTTTCTCCTGGTTCCCACTATTCCTGGTCGCTGGAGCCTTAGTGGTACCTAACCCTGTTGCTGTTCCTGTTGCTGTGGTCAGCGGTTGGTTAACCTGGGACTTGTAGTTCTCCAGGGATTCCGGTTGTTCCTATGGGTCATAAAGATCCCTGTAGGCGCGGACCCGGTGTCCGGTATAGAAATCGGGGGGGAGCTTACTATGCTCCTCTGCCCCCTTAGTTCCACTTGCCTTCGGCTGCTCGGGGCCCTCACTAGGCTTCAGGGCTGCTGGAGGCCTAGCTTGCTTCACCCAGCAGCCTGCGTGCAGCTACATCCTGTCTCTCTGCAGACTGAACACTGACCGAGCTGCCTGGCTCCACCTTCCCTGTATATATCCCTATCAGGGCTCCCTCTGCTGGTATGAGGTGGAAGGTGGAGGTGTTTGCATGTAGTGAGGGCCTCTTGTGGAGAAATCCATCTGACGCGCCCCTGGGCCTGTGTCGCGCTGCGTTGCGCACGCGGGAGCTTACCCGGAGCCGGATCTCTTGAGGGTTGTAGTCTCGTGGCGGTGACCCGGTCCGTGCCCAGGGAGTCAAACTAAGTGGCGCTGTTTTAGCGGTAGATGTTGGACGACTACGCCACCCGTTGAATGCAGCTATGGAGCTGCCGCTGCAGGACAGTCCGCTGAGGCCGGTGGATGGATGGTGCAGCGTAGATGGTATAACCCCCAACGGGAGGGGTATGGCCTCAGGGCAGCAGATGTGGATGATGGGGGTAGCAGGAACCACTCAGAGACGGTGCGGTGTAATTCAGGGTCTTTACTGGTAACAACGATAGACCCTCCCGGAGTACTTGCTAGTGAACGGGGCCTGGTCAGTCCTTGAGCAGATGGGATCTCCCCTGGCCAGGCGGAGTTGTAGGCCTCCCAAACTGACTGTACTCTTCTGGCTACCTTGCTAGAAGCGGATATAAGTAGCCCACGTCCCTGAGTGTACCGTGTGGTGCTCACCCGTATGGCCGGTGACTCGGGGCCTTCTAATGGCTTCCGCTCCACGATGGCGGTGCTGGTCCCACGCGTGTGACCGTGCCTTCGGGTTTCTGGGCCTGAGGACCTGAAATCCCCTGCCGGTCGGCTTCTGCTGCTGGGTAAGAGTTAGTCCCCACAGCCTCGGACGCCGGGTCCGGTAAGAAAGCTTCTCAGTCAGGGCGAGCTCTGCAGCTGCCAGCCCCTGACTCGTAGTAATATTGCTCCCACTGAGCTTCTGCTGTTTCTTCCTATGCTGCTTCTCTGTCTCTACTCTCCTTGACTGACTAACCCTGCTTCAGCCCAGGGTTTATACAGGGGAAGTTCTTCCCCTCCCAAGACTGGGCAGGAGGTGTGGCATGCACAGGATCCCTGACCAAAGGACCTCCCACCTGCTCTCAGACATAACATTACATTACTGTGGAAAACCAGACCCCTGGGGTGCCACACATCTATGCACCCTTCTAGGTTCTGTGGCACCAATGCGCAGCAGGGGCGCCACATTTACACTCTAAAGGAGAGTGGAATGACCTCTCTGACCATAAGATACACTCTATTGGAAACAGAGAGGATCCTGCTGACCATAAGAGCTTACACTCTATAGGAGAGGGAGACTTATCCAGTGACTCTGGAGCTGGAAAGCGACTCTGCCATACATACTGTCCTCCACTGGGAACCACAGATCTGTGATGGACCAAGGACTGATCACATGGCGATGCAAAAAGGCATTAGCCTGCTTTCTCATGCTTCAGCAATATGAGATATTATGTCGGGCAAGGTATTTTTTTGAGAACCAAATCTCAAAATGTTTGAATTCACATGAAACCGTGAATTTCTGGAAATTCAACTCGAACTCAATCCTCCTCGGATGGATCTGCTCATTTCTAGTAATCACTAATTTACAGGATAGGTGGTAACTTTCTGATCAGTAGGTATCGACTGCTAGAATCCCCAATTCTGAGAAGAGGTGTTGGACATTCCCCGTCGGAACAGATGTGTGTTGTTGTGCATGTGTGCCAGCACTCCATTCATTCATTTGGGTACATTAGAAAAAGCACAGCACTTTGCTAAGCATATAATGTACCTCATTCTTGGGATCAGTGGGGTTCCCAGCTGTTGGACAAACACCTATCAAAGAGTTATCACCTATTTTATGGACTTTCGATGCACCATTTTTTGCAAACAGATAATTATCACTAACCTGTTAGGAATACCTGCCGTGGACGCAATCGTCCTCCTCCGGTTTCCAGACTTCTCTGCTGGTCTGTCCGAGCTGGGGATGGAGCTATCGCACACTTGGATGGTACGACTACACGTGGTGGTGCCTCATGTGTGGAAGTGGTGAATGATGTGGGAACACAGGATGTCGTGCTTCCCATTAGTTTTGCGGCCCGGGAGACATGTGACACTGTGTCTTCCAGTTGCCAGGCAATTCAGGACACTGTCTTGCCTGGTGTTAGCCAATGGCAGGAAAGTGTGCACCCTGCTGTGCAGGTGAGCAGGGAGTGGCTCCCTGGACATGACTGGGAGGATTGCATAATTAGATTTTTATCCTTAGATTTGGGCTGGCTATTTAAGACCTTCTTCTAATCCAGTTCAGTGCTGTTTTTCAGTTCCCTTGCGTAGGTGTATGATGAGTGCTTCCTGGTTGGGTTCTGGTTGCTTCTCAATAGTTGCTAATGGTCGTTATTGGTTCTTCTTTATTAGCTATTGTAATGGGGTTTCCCTTTGGTTTTCATTGGGTTTTATGCTGCTAGCTTTGGATTTACTCTTCTTATCTGACACTACATCGTCCACATCACCAGACACCAGCTATCCTGCGACAGCAGTCTGGGAAGGGCTCTGTAAAGCTTCCCTCTCCTTCGGGAGTGAGTGAAGAATATCCCAGACCTTAATGACTTGCCTAGCATTGGTGGCTTGTGAAAAGTGCATCTCTGATTGCTCTTTTGCTGGTTCGATGCAAGTCACTACCATGTAGTTATTCCTGTGCATAACACAATCTACCACAGTGATTTGAATGGTGCTAGAGTCAAGAATAAGCCCTGCTTCTCCATTCAATGTCCTTGGGTTTGATGGTATTGGTGCTGTACTCTGATGTCTACATTAGCCGCATAGACTTTGAATAAACTTATGGAGTAATTCATCAAATTTTTTTGGTCAGAAAAATTTAAAATGCTTTGAAAAGTTGCTAAATTGTTGTGCAACACAGAGTTGCCCAAAAATGTTAAGACTTTTGGCATTTTGAAGCATCTCCACTGAAATGGGTGAAGTTGGAGAGGAGCCAGGAAAGGATGAGGCATGTCTACGCTCACCTGTCAATTTCAGGAAAAGTACCGGAATTTCTTACACCAGAAATGCTACTTCAGTCCCTCCTGCTACTTCAGACACACGGAGGCACACTCCACTGAGAAGATGCACTGAATTCATTAGGTGGCATGCGCCTGTTAATGAATTCAGCGTATAATACTCCAATGAGCCCATGATTAAGATTAGACTGGTGTATGCAACGCTACTCTTAATGAATCGGCCCCTTACTTTTTAGTTATCTTAATTTTCCAAAGAGATCCGCTAACTCTGACAAATGTGCAATGGGTCGAGCTGTGTGCGATGCCACTCTCCAGCAATTCCCCTTTTTTCTCCTATTCTCTGCAGTAACATAAAGCTGTGATGTCATGTGATGCCCTAGGGCAGAGAACATAAGTGAGAATACTCGCATTTTCCTTGTAACAATTTTGGGAAATTTATTTTCAAATAATTCAGCCATTGCTCTTCTTATTATTCATCAGAGTTTACTTATTTATTGACTCCATGACCACAGACATTTACAAGGGCCTGGATTATGTTCTCAAAAAAAGTCATACTAAACACTTGCACAACACTAGCAAGCATCAATAAAATTTCCTTGTACCAATACTGTCTGTAAGGACCGCTAGTATAAAATCCTAAATAAAAAAAAATAATAATAAAATATTTTCCTTAGCGAAACCCATTACATGCTACATTCACTTAAAGGGAATATGCAATCAGATGTTTAAGTTAAGTTTTTATTTTAAAGGTATTTAAAAAAAAGGTTGATTTATTTTAGTTTTAATTTTCCATTTTGCACTCAAAAAGAAGCATAACACAGCAATGTAGTCTTTCCATACTGCTCATGTGCTCTATATATATAAAGCTTTGAATACTTTACATTGGAGGTGCCATCCACTTTGTTATACATCTGCTGACTGATCACATATTTGATTGTTTGCATTTAGTCCGTAAAAATATAAATTTTAGTTAACAGTGTCCAAGTCCCATCCACTGTTAATAAATTCTGTGCGTGCTTGGTAAGGCCTCTCACCAGGCCCCAAAACAGTAGAATATCCAAGAATCTCAAACCACCAAAGGATAATCCTTAACCCCTTCGCAACCTTGGGTTTTGTCGTTTTTGCTTTTTCGTTTTTTGCTCCCCTTGTTCCCAGAGCCATAGCGTTTTTATTTTTTCGTCAATATGGCCATGTGAGGGCTTATTTTTTGCGGGACGAGTTGTACTTTTCAACGCCATTACTAGTTTTACCATATCGTGTACGGGAAAATGGGAAAAAAATTCCAAGTGCGGTAAAATTGCAAAAAAAGTGCAATACCACAGTTGTTTTTTATTTACTTTTTTTACCACGTTCACTGAATGCTAAAACTGACCTGCCATTCTTATTCTCCAGGTCATTATGAGTTCATAGACGCCAAACATGTATAGGTTCTTTTATATTTAAGTGGAGAAAAAAAATTCCAAAATTTGGTAAAAAAAAAAAATAGCGCCATTTTCTAAGACCTGTAGCGTCTCCATTTTTCAGGATCTGGGGCCGGGTGAGGGCTTATTTTTTGCGCACCGGGCTGACGTTTTTATTGATAACATTTTGGGGTAGATCCAATGTTTTGATCGCCTGTTATTGCATTTTATTGCAATTTTGCAGCAACTAAAAAACGTAATTCTGGCGTTTAGAATTTTTTTCTCGTTACGCCGTTTACCGTTCAGATTAATTCTTTTTTTATATTGATAGATCGGGCGATTCTGAATGCGGCGATACCAAATATGTCTATGTAGGTTTTTTTTTTTTATATTTTATTTTGAATGGGGCGAAAGGGGGGTGATTTAAACTTTTATATTTTTTTTTATTTTTTTTATATTTTTAAAAACTTTTTTTTTTCACTTTTTGCTCGCTTCAATAGTCTCCATAGGAGACTAGAAGCAGCAGTTGTTTGATCGGCTCTGCTACATACAGGGGACGAGCAGATCCCCTGCATGCAGCAGAAATGGTCCTGTGCTAAGAACGCCGACCACTAGGTGGCGCTCATAGCGACCAGCTCATGACAACCACAGGCGTCTGCTGCAGACCCTGGGTTGTCATGCCCACCCATCGGTGACCCGCGATGACGTGACGGGGTCGCCGATGGGCGGGGCTTATGACGCCCTACCCGGAAGCACGCGTTAAATGCCGCTGTCGGAGATTGACAGCGGCATTTAACATGTTAACAGCCACGGGTGGATCGCGATTCCACCCGGGGCTGTTGCGGGCATATGTCAGCTGTAAGAATCAGCTGACATGTGCTTGGTTCAGTGCGGGCTCAGTGCAGCAGCCCTCACTGAACGGGGGGATGCAAAATGTGCGTACTAAGACGGCATGGGTTGCAAAGGGGTTAAAACGTTACACCGTTATTTCATAGCATAAAAATTTACAACAATAGGAAGACAAGGCAAGATTTCGGTCATATCTAGTCTACAGTCATGGCCAAAAGTTTTGAGAATGACACCAAAATTATATTTTCACATGATCTGCTGGCCTCTGGTTTTTATTAGTGTTTGTCTGATGTTTATATCACATACAGAAATATAATTGCAATCATATTATGAGTACCAATAGGTTATATTGACAGTTAGAATGAGTTAATGCAGCAAGTCAATATTTGCAGTGTTGCCCCTTCTTCTTCAAGACCTCTGTAATTCTCCCTGGCATGCTCTCAATCAACTTTTGGACCAAATCCTGACTGATAGCAGTCCATTCTTGCATAATCAATGTTTGAATTTTGCCAGAATTTGTTGGTTTTTGTTTGTCCACCCGTCTCTTGATGATTGACCACAAGTTCTCAATGGGATTAAGATCTGGGGAGTTTCCAGGCCATGGACCCAAAATCTCTTTGTTTTGTTCCATGAGCCATTTAGTTATCACCTTTGCTTTATGGCAAGGTGCTCCATCATGCTGGAAAAGGCATTGTTGGGCGCCAAACTGCTCTTGGACGGTTGGAAGAAGTTGCTCTTGGAGGACATTCTGGTACCATTCTTTATTCATGGCTGTGTTTTTAGGCAAGACTGTGAGTGAGCCGATTCCCTTGGCTGAGAAGCAACCCCACACATGAATGGTTTCAGGATGCTTTACAGTTGGCATGAGACAAGACTGGTGGTAGCGCTCACCTCTTCTTCTCCAAATAACCTGTTTTCCAGATGTCCCAAACAATCGAAAAGGGGATTCATCAGAGAAAATGACTTTGCCCCAGTCCTCAGCAATCCACTCCCTGTACCTTTTGCAGAATATCAGTCGGTCCCTGATGTTTTTTCTGGAGAGAAGTGGCTTCTTTGCTGCCCTCCTTGAAACCAGCCCTTGCTCAAAGAGTCTCCGCCTCACAGTGCGTGCAGAAGCGCTCACACCAGCCTGCTGCCATTCCTGAGCAAGCTCGGCACTGCTGGTAGTCCGATCCCGCAGCTGAAACAGTTTTAAGATACGGTCCTGGCGCTTGCTGGTCTTTCTTGGGTGCCCTGGAGCCTTTTTGACAACAATGGAAGCTCTCTCCTTGAAGTTCTTGATGATGCGATAGATTGTTGACTGAGGTGCAATCTTTGTAGCTGGGATACTCTTCCCTGTTAGGCCATTTTTGTGCAGTGCAATGATGGCTGCACGTGTTTCTTTAGAGATAACCATGGTTAACTGAAGAGAAACAATGATACCAAGAACCAGCCTCCTTTTAAAGTGTCCAGTGATGTCATTCTTGCTTAATCATGACTGATTGATCGCCAGCCCTGTCCTCATCAACACCCACACCTGTGTTAATGGATCAATCACTAAAACGATGTTAGCTGCTCCTTTTAAGGCAGGACTGCAATGATGTTGAAATGTGTTTTGGGGGTTAAAGTTCATTTTCTGGGCAAATATTGACTTTGCAAGTACAGTAATTGCTGTTAAGTTGATCACTCTTTGACATTCAGGAGTATATGCAAATTGCCATTACAAAAAATGAAGCAGTAAACTTTGGAAAAATTACTATTTGTCTCATTCTCAATACTTTTTGCCATGACTGTAGATAAGGTTTAGTCAATTTGTTATTATGGATAAATGGAGAATTATATACTTCGTCAATTGCATTTTCATGTAAAAAACACTGCTCTACATATTTTCAAAAGTTGTGAGGTTCAGTTATGAAATGAGCCTTTTCTTACTGATTTTGACCTCCTGAATTCAAAAGTGACAATGAAAATATTTAGTTTTGCTTCTATGATATCAAAGAATTTTTGCTTTTACTGCTACACATAGTTAATGTATAAAAGTTTCAGTACCTTTGAAACATTATTATTTTTGGAAATATAAAGATGCAGAATATTTTGTTATGCCGATATTCTATTTATTTAGAGGAAACTTAGCAACAATTCAAATAACTAAAACATGTCTAAACACTATTGTGAATTATAAACAGTTACAGAAATTGCACTACAAAATTTGGTACTCATTCAGTAACAACGCTTTTTTGCTTGTCTCTTGTACTCCTGCATCGGATCATCTCTTACAATTGTCCAACAGTAATTTGCAAGCATTGACGGATTACATTTTTCTTAATATCTTTTCTCCATAGCCGCAATATCTTGGTGAAATATCTCACCGTGCTCATCGCTCACTGCTCCTTAATTTGGTGGAAAAAAGTCTGGATGCGAATGTAAGAAATAAATCTTTAAGGACATGTTTACAGCCAAGATCCTTGTATGTTTTGAAAAGATTTTCCACCAACTCTTCATAGTTATCTGCTCTTGAGCTTTCCAAAAAATTAGTTACCACTAATGTGAATGCTACCCATGCAGCATTTTCCTTGCACTGCAACAAACAGAGAAATGCTTTATCTTGAAGATGCTTATGAATCTGAGGTCCAATAATGACTCCTTCCTTTATATTTGCTTCACTCAACCATGGAAATTTATCAATAAGATACTTGAATGCTTTTGCATTTTTATCCATTGCCTTTACAAAGTTCTTCATTAGACCCAACTTAATATGCAATGGTGGTAACAAAATCTTATGTGGGTCAACAAGTGCTGGATGCCGGACATTTTACTCTCTGGCTGAAGTGAATGTCAGAGAGGCCAGTTTCTTTTATTGTAGTGATATTCTTCTCACGACTATCCCACTCACACAGAAAGCAGCAGTACTTTGTGTATCCACCCTCGAGACCAAGTAAGAGGGAAACCACCTCTAATTCTCCACAGAAGGGGCCACAAATGTTGGTCATAGTTCAGGCACCATAACAGCTGTTTCATGTTGTTATAGGTTTCTTTCATGGAAACTGCAAACCAACTGGAATTGAAGGTAATGCATTACCATTATACAGCAAGACGGCTTTTAGGCTTGTTGTGGACGAATCGATGGAGAGCCTCCATTCCTCTGGATTATGATTTATCTTCAGAGCTTCCATTAAACTGTTGATGTTGTTCCATGACACAAAATCGCCCTCCATGAAGAAGTATTGAACAAGATCTTTATCACAGTTGCAGAACAAAGAAATCCGAATTTTATCAGCTAGGAGATTCGCCTGCTGTAACCTGGAACATAACCTTACTCTTGGGCAGATCCAAATCTCTAACAAGATTGCTCATTTCACTTTGGGATATAAGGTGAGGTTCAGTAGAGATTGCTGACTGAAAGTCTGGGTTGTGAGCAGAAGAAGCTTCATGACACAAGCGCCCTCTTCTTCCTCACTTAACTCGACTGAAAATGTTTCTGGTGCTTTTGGAACTGGCAGTTCTTATGTATGTGGTACTAGGCGTATTACAGATGGAATGTTTGGATACTGTAAAGTCCACTTGTTCTTTGAAACTCCTTTACTAATGGGGGGCACCATACAGAAATAGCAGCTGGTAATGTGATTGGTTGGCTCTCTCTAGATCATTGGGACTGCATAGATTGCCTCTTCCCATGCAACTGTGGTGCCCCTGCGGGTTCAGTCGCCACAGAGGTACTACATCTCACCCAGAGGTGTGGTATCCCACTCTCAGGTAAGGATGGAGTCCTGCCCGGGACCCTAACACCTGCATTCATTACACCACACTTCAGAGGGCAGGGCAAGATTGCTCCTATGGGAGAGCACAGTCCCTGGTCCCTGGCTGGAGTGGGGGGGGGACCAAGTGAGGGGGAACCATGTAGCGGGTGTGGGTGAAGGATGTAGATCAGGGGAGCACTTCAGTAGCTGTATAAAATGGGGAGCCATCTTAGAAAGACAAGCCAGTCAGAGGAGGAGAAGTGAGGGGAGCAGAGGCTCTGTAGGAGCTCTACTCTGGAGGCGGGCCTAGTGAGAGGCCCAGGACTGAAAGAGGAGAAGGAGAGAGAGAAGAGGAGAGGGAGCAGGAGAAAGGCTCCAGGAACAGAAGGGATCCCATGAGTACGGGCAGTGCTGGAGGCCACCCGTACGCCCGAATCTGTGAGGCGGTGGAGGGATCAAGCCGCAGAGGGGACCGGCCCCCTTAACTAGTGGAGAACTACAAGGCTCAGCTAGGAACCGGAGGCTGCTGTACTTGCAAGGTGCAGTGGCCACATCCGCAATTATACCGCAGAGAAGGTGGCCACAGAGGGTCCAGGGGACTGCAGGTCGCCCGACAAGACCCGAGGTTACCGGATTGGGACACTGATTGCGAGGCGCAGGGCAGGAGGGTGAGAGCCAGCGCAGGAAGACGACTGAGAAAGGCACACAGAAAGGGGTCCCATTAAGTGCTCCTGAATTATCTGGGGGATTGCTGAACCACTGCTTGGTGAACGCAGCGCGACGTGGAAGGCTGTACCTGTACAGTGCAGCCTGAAGAACTTAAGAACCGTGAGTAAACTTGGACGACTGCACCCCACTGTCTCTGTGATTATTGCCTGCGCCATCATCCCCCCTGCACTACAATGCCCAGCACAACCTATCCCATCTACACTGCCCTGGAGCTAAGCTCTACCTGTGGAGAGCCATCCCTTCTGCAGTACCATCAGCTCCAGAGGACCTGCTCCGCAGCGGCGGCTCCCTTAGCCGCATACCACAAGTGGCGTCACAAACTTTATACAATCACTATAAATCCCCTATAAATATACCCCTTTTTATTGACCGCCCTGGGTCACGGACCGGGTCACCGCCACTGTGACATATCCCCTAGCAACGACTGGCCCGGCACCGAGTACCCCACGGCCCAGGGGGCGCGTCATACAACCACTGGGTAAAATGTGATGCACATGTATTGCAGCATATGTGTGGAGCCCAACTCTTGTCCTGATCTCCTATTCTGCAGCCAAAATACAGGTTGTAGGCTTTCCTTATCATGGTAGTCAAGTTTCGCCTTTGTGACATAAAAGTGACTTCTCCGCATATGTAGCAAAAACGATCCGCTTTGTTAATGCAAGAACGAGGCATATCTGAAAAAGAAACATGCAAATATGCTAAGAAACTAAGCTAAGAAATCCTACAACTCTATACCTTACACAGGGAGCATTTGTAAAAGTAGATGATGCAACTGTAATTAGGATTAGGTCATCGGAGCTGAGTTGGCATTTTTTGATTGGTCATCCTAATTTGATAGAATATTGAAGGCGCAATAGACTAAATATATGATGTAATACACTAGCTACTAACAATGCAATAATGATGGTGAAAGAATAAAGATGTTATTTTTCTACAAACCTGCATGAAAGATGTCATAAGTAATTGCAACCGCCTCTGGATCTTGAAAATTAGAGCCAATCAGCAAATGTAAGCTTCATATTCATTTTCAGCACCACAAAATTAGTTAAGTTCAACTGGTTTAGTCTCTGTACCAATTTGGCTGTAGAACAGTGAAATTAGCTGGACTTTCCAACAATTTTGGTGTTGTCTTACCATACGCAACAATGAATGTAGACACTGGTGGTATTTATGAATTCCTCATGTCTCTATAAACAGGACTCCTCATATTTGCTTTAAATCAATCATTAAAGTATGTTACAGATCCGGGTGGTGGAACCTCTGTGCTGCGGTACAAGGAGGGACCAGAGGGGCGTGACTAACTGTATGGCATACTGGCCCACGGTGAGACTCCCTTGGCGGAGACGGAGCAGTGAGGAGGCAGTAGAAGTCTTCCGACCGGGCTCATCGAAGACCTTCCGGAAGGTAGTGAGGAAAGCCGGAAGATCAGACACCAGGGGATCCCCTCTCTCCCATAGGGGGTTTAGCTATGCCAATGCTTCCCTGGTGAGGTGAGACATGATGAACACTACCTTGGCCCGGTCTGAGGGAAACTGAGGTGCCAGGAGTTCAAAGTGCAGCGTGCACTGGTTTAGAAAACCCAGACATAAGATGGGGTCACCACCAAAAAGTGGAGGCGCAGAGAGCCGGGGTCTGGAGCTGGATGCCATGGCACTAGTAGGCTGAGGTGCCGCTCGGCTCGAGATGGATACAGGTGGGATGGACAGCGGGTCCAGGCGGGAGTTGACAGACTGCAGGTAGGTCAGGATAGTTTCCTGTTGGGATCTCTGACGAGAAACCTCCTGGTACAGGTCAGAAAGCGAAGGAGCCTGGGAGGCACCGGGTTCCATGGCTCGTGCAAACTGTTACGGATCCGGGTGGTGGAACCTCTGTGCAGCGGTGCAAGGAGGGACCAGAGGGGCGTGACTAAGTATCTACACGGCCTGACCAAGGTCGCACGGCGGCTCAGTCGACTCCGTGAACCAGAGAGGAACTGAGCAGAGGGACCAGGTGCCACTCTGGGACCGACCTTGTATGAGAGCAGCTGACTCCCATGGGTCAGAAGGCAGGAACTGACCAGTACAGCGGAAGAGCACGGCAGGCGGGCTGACGGGTGGTCAAGTAGTCAGGCAGGCTGCTTCATCTGATAGCCAGACAGGTTCTCCGAGTAGGCAAGCTGGAGGGCACAACAGATAACAGGCAGGTGCTTCCAGGTAAGCAGGCTGGCGGGCACGTCAGGTAACAGGCAGATGCTTCCAGGTAAGCAGGCTGGCGGACATGGCAGGTAACTGGCAGGTGCTTCCAGGTAAGCAGGCTGGCGGGCACGGCAGGTAACAGGCAGGTGTTTCCAGGTAAGCAGGCGGGCAGAGCCCATAGACAGACTGGCGGACTGGTCTGTAGGCAGACTGTTGGGCTGGAAAGTAGTTAGACTGGCGGACTGGACTGAAGATCAGACTGGAGGACAGGGCTGACTTGTAGAGGACCTGAGGGCTGAAGCAAAGTAAGTATCACAGAGCAACAACCTTGCACGGGCACCTCCATATTAGAGGAGGTACCTTATATGGGGAAAATCCTCCGGCCATTGGCCAGGGACTTTTTAGGACAGCACGCACGGCCCCTTTAAGACGGATGGAGCGCACGTGCCATAAGCACAGAGCCAGGGAAGCTGTGTGCACCAGCAGCAGCTGCAGCGAGGACGGAAGATGCCGGAGCAGGACCACGGCGGTAAGGGGGACGGCGTCTCTGCCTGGCAGGGGGCAGAGACGCCGATGCTACAAAGTAACCATCTAAGCCAAGTGTTGCACTGTTAGGCCTAGTGAAAGGTATGAGGGGGCAAAGATTGACATAGAGATTAAAAGAGCATCAGAGAAAAATGTATTTTTTTATTTTATTATGAACCTCTCTCTTAAAAGGGGTTGTCCATGACGTAACATTTGATGTCGCATCTGTATGATAGGTCATCAATATGGGATCAGTTGATATTATCTTCATTCAATTGAATGGGAGATAAAGTGCAGAACTCGGTAGCGGCTACTGAGCAATGTACTGAGCTGATGTGTTCCTCCCCGCCCGTACGTCTCTCAATTCTATCTGCTATCGGAGCAGTTTTCACACAGATCAAAGGGTGTGTCGGGTGTTTGACCACCACCGATCTGATATTGATGACCTATAACATGGATAGCTCATAAATCCAGAACAATCCCTTTAAGTCCTGCACTAGGCATAATGTAATGTAGTCGTTTTCATCTAAGTGTGCCTCTATTTATGACCTCCCTTATTGAGAGACGCTATTGCATCATGGGCTTTGCAGGTTACTAGAATAGGACCTGTGTATGACACCATCTGATCTGTGTATGGTAACTTTGGCAGCTGTATTTCCCGTCTTGCACTTGTATCTTTCCGCCCCTCAGTGTAAAATCGAGCTGGAAAACAGAATAAGGTTATGTATGTTCACATGTTGCTTTTTACTTGTTTTTTTTTTCTGCACCCAAAACCTCATCTCTTGGCAGTAAAAAAAAAAGCTGTTGACAAAAAGCAGGTTTTTCGCTGTTTTTTTGCTACTTTTCTTGCTGTGTCTTTTGCTGCATTTTTCATGATCCCAAAGTTCAGCTTTGCTTCCACCATAGAAGCATGAACAATACAAGGTGTTAGGGCACCAATGTAAGACGTATGTTAAACCATAAAACATTTTTTGAAAAAAGGGCAAATTATTCAAATTATTTAATGGAAAAAGATTTTTATGTCTGAAAAAATAGTGAGTATTCTGAACAAAAAAGTTCATTAGTTCATGAAGAAATATATAATTACAAATCTAACAACAGCAGTGGGGAGTTGAATAGGTCTGGAATAGTTTACCTAAGACATTGGTAGTGCATTTTGTAGGGCGGACACTGTCTACTTTCACACATTGGTCAGCCATTGAGTTGGTCAGGCATTATTCCAGCTTTTTCACATTACTCAATTGTTTACTTTTACACATCACTAATTTAATTAAATTGTACAAATCCTAACTGCCATTCTCAGGTGAGGAGACCAAGACATTTTGGTTTAGACTTGAGAAAATCACAAAAATAAATGGGTTCCACATCCTGCTGTACCTGCTTTTTTTCCACTAAAATAGCAGCAACAACTGATGGCAATGTTTTTGCTTAGTTTTTGTGCTTTTTTGCACTTACTCATTGCTTTTGTATGGATGAAAAAACGCTGAAAGAAGTGACATGCTGCAGTTTTAAAAAAGCAGCAGTTTTCCAATTCAGTCAGAAAAAAAAAACAATGTGTGTGCATGAGATTTCTGAAATCTCATAGCTTTTGCTGGCACTATAAGACGCAGCTTTTAATTTGCATTAAAAAACACACCAAAAACACACCATGTGAACATAGCCCTAGAGTGGCACTTTAATTAGTGCTAATTGCGTTCATCCTTAATTTCTACTTTTTTCTGATTTCTGATCTAATGGCTTGAGATGTTTGACCAGTTGTCTCCTAATGAGCTCATTAACTAAATAGTTATGCATGTATCAGACACTGTTGTGCATTGTTCATGGAACATTTTAGGAAACGGCAAAATATCAGGGCTCATGGCAGATTTCATCTCTCATTTTTTGTAAAATGTATTTTTAACAATTAAATCTATGTATTTAATATGATTTTTTATGTTTAGTTTGAGGCCATAAATAACAATTAGAAAGAATAAAGAAACAGGATGGGGAAAAGTTTTCACGGGCACTAGTGGTGTATACAAGATTCACTTTACTGTATCTAAAAAACGTGTTTTCTAATCCAGACCGGATTTTTCATCAGTACAAACACAGTCTATGGCCCGATTCAGTAAGACTGACGATTTTCTCACTATCTTTTCACACTGCTGATTCATAAAGAGTTGGACTACACCAGAAATCTTACTCCAGTCAGTGACTGGAATGAGATTTCTGCCATCCTGAAAGCCACAGCACACCATGAATTAGATGAGCTTTGGTGTCAAGTCCCTGCCATGCGCCTGCCATGCCACAGCTCTGCCAATTACGGTAGAGGTGAGAGAAACAGACATGATGTTTAAAAAAAAGTTGCGCCAAAATTTTACATTTTTTCAAAGCAACTTTTTTTGGTGTAAAAGCTTTGATGAATTGGGGCTTTTGTTTGAACTAATGAAAAATCTGGCCTGGACTCGAAAATGCATTGCTTGGATATGATAAAACAGATCTTGTATACAGCACTAGCCCCAACATCATCACTAGATAAGCACCTCCAATGCCCGTGCAAATTTTTCCTCCATCCTGTTATCTTCTAAATGGCAAAGCCAAACAGAGCACATGGCAGATATCCCACAACTATGCCACAAAAGGATTGTGCTTGCACCACAAGGTGAGTATGATAAGTCACTTTGTATCATCTAACGTGTCTATTTTAAGTGGTTTTATACATGACGTGCTCCTTATCCCTCCTAATAATTAAAAAGGATAATAATAACTAATATTGTATCATACAGATAATTACCAACAGTCCCAGATATGCCAGGACTATTCTGAATTTGAAAAAAAAGATTACAGAAAAATTAAACAGTGAAAAAATAACAGAAATATATGAAAACCCTGCTGAAAAGTGGATGTACCAGGGCAGTCCTGTAGGTGGGACTTAAAAATTCTTATTTTACTGACCAAGATGTTGATAAGTTGATGCATGTTGCATGGTACCTTACGGCACTACATTATATAACCATAAAACCTTAAAGGGGGTAGGCAGCTTCTCCACTCCTTTACACATGCACTATATACTACAGCATTTGAAGCTGCCAGTCATGTAAGACAATTTTGAAAAAATAGCATACTAAAACCCACGTAATGCAAAAGGTCAAAGGGCATGCCTGACTTAAAGGGAGAGTATCATATTGAAAATGGTATCTGATCTGCAGTCCAGATGTTATAGAACAGGAGGAGCTGATCTCACATTTTATTCACTGAAATCACTGGTGTTCATATGCATATGAATCCAGTGGGCAGTCCTCCTCAGTGATTGACAGTCTTCCCTGTATAACTGTGCATGCAAAAATAGCTGTTGATCACTAGGCCCACCCACTGGACTCATATACATACTAACACTATTGATTTCAATAAATAAAATTCAACTTATACTGGATCTTTTTCCAACAAACCAACAATATATACAGTACAGACCAAAAGTTTGGACACACCTTCTCATTTAAAGATTTTTCTGTATTTTCATGACTATGAAAATTGTACATTCACACTGAAGGCATCAAAACTATGAATTAACACATGTGGAATTATGTACTTAACAAAAAAGTGTGAAACAACTGAAAATATGTCTTATATTCTAGGTTCTTCAAAGTAGCCATCTTTTGCTTTGATGACTGCTTTGCACACTCTTGGCATTCTCTTGATGAGCTTCAAGAGGTAGTCACCGGAAATGGTTTTCACTTCACAGGTGTGCCCTGTCAGGTTTAATAAGTGGGATTTCTTGCCTTATAAATGGGGTTGGGGCCATCAGTTGTGTTGTGCAGAAGTCTGGTGGATACACAGCTGATAGTCCTACTGAATAGACTGTTAGAATTTGTATTATGGCAAGAAAAAAGCAGCTAAGTAAAGAAAAACGAGTGGCCATCATTACTTTAAGAAATGAAGGTCAGTCAGTGCGAAAAATTGGGAAAACTTTGGAAGTGTCCCCAAGTGCAGTTGCAAAAACCATCAAGCGCTACAAAGAAACTGGCTCACATGAGGACCGCCCCAGGAAAGGAAGACCAAGAGTCACCTCTGCTTCTGAGGATAAGTTTATCTGAGTCACCAGCCTCAGAAATCGCAGGTTAACAGCAGCTCAGATTAGAGACCAGGTCAATGGCACCAGTGTGAGAGAGTCCAGGCTCCTGGCTCCAGTACTTGGAGCAAGATCCGAGTGCAGTGGACCGGAGGAGTCAAGCCGACTAGAGGGAGAAGAGACGCAGGTTCTGTGGAGCCGAGCACGTGAGGTGCCGTGTTATGGACTAGGGGCTCAGCGGGTAAAACCAGAGACCGCCCGCTGCTGCCAGAAGACAGAGCATTGTTTGGGCGGGGAAGCCTGAAGAAAGCAACACCGACATCAGCTGGCAACTGCCTTGTGGAAGATAAGAGTCAGCTAAGTGTAAAAACTGTTGATTACAACCGGTTCGGCTCTGCTACATCTAGTTAAAATGTGAACTGTCAGTTATAGACTTTTACCTGCTACTTCCCTTGTTCATCCCCTGTTACTCCCTGCGTGGAGATTGACCCTGTTATCATAAACCTCCCCTGTTTATTAACCCTGTATTGGCTGCTCTGTGTTTCTGTGTCACTGCATCTAAAGTACCGTGTTACATATTCACAATTCTGCAATCTTTTTCAACAGGAATTTCCTAATATTTTTATCTGACTTTATGTCTGCTCAAGCCTGTAAGCAGAGATTTAAATTCTGTATAATTTAAGGCTTGATACACATGAATTCCTTGATTCAGTTGCTCTTTTCTATCATAGTATCAGAACAACAATATTAAAGGGGATTTGGCAGCAAATCTGAGAGCAGAATAATGCAGAGGCAAATACCCCAATTCCAACGATGTGTCACTTACCAGTTTACTTCCTGTAGTTTTAATAAAATCACTGTTGTTTTAGCAGGAGATTATCACTAGACAACTGTCATGGGTGTGTCAGGTGTGACAGGCAGTTGTCCTGGATCCAGCTGTAAAAGGTCATTGCACTTGGCTCTGCAGGTACCTTCTTGATCTTATCTTCTCTGTAGTGTAGTGATATCCTTCTCCCTCTAGGACCTAGCAGTTACAACCACCTTCTGCTGCTAATTGACACACCCTTGCTGGATGTTTTAATACCTTCAGTATCTCCAGAGAGTTGCCGGTGATAGCTCTATTTTCCTCTCTCCAGACTTGAAGTACTAGTAGTCGGCTAGTGTCTTCTTGGAGTTTCCTTGGAGGATAGTTGGCGTGGTCTCTCTGGTGTCTTCTCAAGCTAAGTGTTTCCCTTTTCTGTCTACCTGTTTGTCTTTAGTTGCAGTGGGGGCTGACTAGTGCTCACCCAGTCCCCTCCCTCCCTAGGGCCTATCACTAGGGGCAGTCGGGGATTAGGTTTTCTGCTCGGTGATAGGTTCAGAACCTATTTAGGGACGTTCAGGAAGTCAGGGTGACTGTCAGATCTGCCTAGGGGTCTCCACTCTCTCTTTCCCTAGTGTTTTGGCTTCCTCCCCCTCTTCCCGTCGTTGTGCACTTAGTCTTTCCCTCACCTTGCTTGACATTGACTCATAAACCTGCTGCCATGTAGTCCTCAATATTGAGCTCTGCATAACCCTGCCCCCACTAATTGGCAGCTTTCTGCCTATGCACAGTGTACACAGGAAGCTGCCAATCAGTGATGTGGGCGGTGTTATACAGAGCGCAGCATTCAGAGAACAGCTAGATCTGCAGCAGAGAAAAAAATGATTTTATCAAAACTGCAAAAACCTGGTGACAGATTTCCTTTAACAGCACAGCTGGATTTGTTACATGACGGACCCCATTAATTATAATGGTGATTGTCAGCCATTCTACCAGATAAAATAATGTAATACACTGAGCAAGTTAGTCTAGCATGTTCTGAGGAATCTCTGGACTGAGATCCAATACAGATATGAACCTGGCTTTAAAACCCCAATATAGTAACCTGGTGTATAACAACTAACTGTCCCACGGCGGAGCTGTAAGAAATGTCCCTGAATAATACTCAATTTCCATGGTGCCCAGCAGAATTCTGCATGCAGATCTAGGGTATATTTACACTGTCTCTCGAGACCCGTGCAAAATGCTTACTAGAACTATCGTAACGTCATTCAACTTTCTATGTACATTATATGATGGACAGTTGGATAAGTGAATACACCTCAAGGTAAATATATATTGGTACATGAGGGGAATGGCAGGGGTTATCAAGTAATCTCGGGACCCAAGAAACAAGATCAAATGGAGTCCCATTACACCATGAGAAACATCAATGTGAGTTATAGGCAGTGGCATAACGCTAATAGCCATCAGTTTCGTGTCCCATCATTCTTCCTGAGTGTCTTAGCTTTGGCTTCTACAGTAAGTGCAGCGGGCACAATGACGTGACTACATTGTGCGCTGTGTAGAGCTGCAGAACAAACGCAGCAGAGACCAGAGCAGGAATGGTGAGAATTCAGACACAAATTTTCTGTGGTCGGTTTATTTGTATTCTTTTTGTATGTTTTTGGCCTTTTTTGTATTATGGTGAGAAGTGAGTAGTTTTCTTTAAATCAATAACAATTTGTATGGGTATATACTGTTAGTGGCGGATATACTGCGGAGCCATCATACTGTGTGTAGGGGTATGTGGATCCATCATAAAATATGGGGATCAGTATAACTGTATGTGGTGGGACTGTGAGTACTCAACCTGCATTTGGGGAAATCGGGGCCATCAAAATGTGTGGAGGGTAGAGGTGTGGGGGTGATCATGCTGTGTGACAAACATAATACTGTGTGGAAAAAATGTGTGAGGGTCTCATATTGTGTGGCGGCCATTATACTATGTGTATGGCTGGGGCAATGGGGAGCTATTATACTGTGTAGGGGCCATTAAACTGTGAAAAAAGGCTGTGCTGGGACATACTGTGTGGAGGGCTGTGTGAGAGCCATTTTACTGTGTGAAGGGCTTAATGGGGGTTTCATACTGTTTGGCAGGGGTGTGTAGGGGTCTCATACTGTGTACAGGCCATTATACTGCGTGGAGGGCTATGGGGGGTTATTGTACTGTGTAATAGTGGGGAAGGACGTAGCCTTCCTTTGGCACTGAAGTAGTTAAAGAAAGTGTTCCAGTAGTTAAACCTCTCTGGACTGTTGGAAGGCCAAGCTAAGGGGTTAGCTTCAGTGGTCCAGTCAGTAGAGTAGAGGAGGAACTTAGCGCCCTGATCGAGCCTTGAGTGTTTATGGAGCTTGTTCCTGGCATAATTCCTTGTTGGCTGCAGTACTTGTAACCAATCACAAGATGCCACTGTCCCAGGTGCAGATGTCAGGTTGAGTCTGTCAGCAGTGTTACAGACAGTGATGGGGTTAATGTTGTGTGATGCCAGCCTACAGAGGGTGGGCACATTAGGAAAATCTCTGTTTAGTTTCCAGAAGCAGGAAGTGATGAGGAGTAAGAGTTAGGACAGTGAATCGTACGGGCAGCCTGACTATATGGTGGCTGCTAGGGTAGACGGGAGCTCCATACCCTCAGACAGTGGGATCACCAGTGTAAAAGTCTCCCTACGCAAGAGTCCTGTTGGCCGGCCGGAGAAACTCAGCAGAGGTATTGAGGACCTGGGGCACTTCTAGTCTGCAGGTAGCAGAGGAAGATAAATAGGACTCCAGGCTAAGATGTGGGGGAGATATTGGATCCGGAACACTGTTGGTATTGCAGAAGAGTCTCTTGGGCTAGAGATTAGAGTCACAGAGATGCTTCACTTAAAGAGGGAACCAGGGCTGAAGATGTTGCCAGTGCCTGTGAGGGAGATAATAACCCGTCGGGCCTTATCCATTTTATCTGCCTGTAAATATTGTACATACTCCTCTTCCCCAAGTAAAGTCCAAGTTATGGTTAAGAACCTTGTGTCCTCTGAATTTATTGCTGCCCTGGTCCCAGAAGAGAAATGCCTGGAGACAGCCGCGATCGAATGGTTTGAAGTAAGTGGAGAGCACCACATACACAGCCCCACATCAGAGAGAAAACACGTATTGTCTGTAGGGTGCCAGAGCGAGCCGAGGCTACAGATCGCCCACGACTACCTTGCTGAGGCACCTTACAACTGTATCAGGGCCATCATACTCTGTGAAAGGATATGTGAGAGCCATTGTACTGTGTGGAGGGTTGAGTTTGGCCATTATACTCAGTGGAGTGCTGTGTGGGGGTCTCAAACTGTATGGGAGTGCAATGTGGTAATCTCATACTATGTGTGGGCCATTGTAGTGTGTGCAAGGCTGTGGGGGGCTCTTATACTGTGTGGGGGTCATTATACTATATGGCAGGGCTGTGTGTGAGCCATCATACTGTGTGGAGGACTTTGTGGGGCCTATCATACTATGTGAAAGTGTGTGTGGAGGCAGCATGATTTGTGGGCACCATTATACTGTATGGAGGGTTGCAGGATGCCATTATACTGTGTAGGGGTCACCATATTGTGTGGAGAGCTGTGTGGGAGCCATTATAGTGCATGAGGGGACAATTTAACTGTGTCGAAGTCTGTGTGTGGGCCATCATATTTTTTAGAGGGCTATTTGGGCCTCATACTGTGTGGAGAGCTGTGTTGGGGCCATCATGGTATGTTGGTACCCCTATAGTGTGTGCGAGTGCTGTGTGTGGAACATCATGCTATGTAGAGGACTGTGTGGGGACTCTAATATACCAGCCCCTGTTACAGGTGACATCAGGTGAAAAAAAATGCACATTGCTGTTACTAGCCCACCCCCATTGAAAAATAAAAAATGTGTCCGATATATAAAAATAATTGTTATAGAATTACAGAAAGGGGAACAAGTTTTAAAATATATTTTAGTGATCTTATGTGGTCATAAAATAAAAAAAAAACAATGAGAAAAACAGTCAGATATTTCTTTTATTTTCCTACTGATATCATCCTATATTGGCAAAAAAAAAATAAAAAGAGAGGGTATGACAATGACAGATAAATGAAGCCCCCTGTATCAAGAAAAAAAGATGCAAAAATTATTTGAATATCCGAACAAGAACAAATTTTACAGCTCTTTAAACTGCATGTATGAAAAAAATGTGCTTGGTCAGGAACTGGTTAAAGTAATGGAAAATATATTGATTATTATTATGATATTGTCTCTGCCCTTTATATTTTTCCCTTCACTTTTAGGATTTTCCATGATGTATATTTTATCTGCCCCCTTCTTCTACACACTCAACATCTCTCTTCTTCCATGATATCCACAGAGATCACATATCTCTCCTCATTGGTGAAGTTCCTTGCACTTCGGCATCCAAAGATGCCCCAAAGACCACATAAATAGACACCAGTATTAAAATGACTCTGGTCTGGTTAAAGTTTTTGCATTAGGGTTGAGGAGCAGTAAGTTAAAGGGGTTGTCTCGTGAAAAAAAAAGTTATCACTTATCCACAGGATAGGCATTGATTGGTGGGGGTCCAACCTCTGGGACCCTCATCGATCAGTTAGTTATCACCTGTCCTATGGATAGATGATAAATTTGTTGTCCAGTTAAAATAAGTTACATCTCCTCAGACCTTTTCATCTCCTGGGCACCATAGTAAGTTCCATGCCTGCTACTCTGGTAGTTACACACATGGAAAACACATATGCAGCATTGAAATACAGTATTCAGAGTGCTCTATTTTAATTCAAATCTTTATTAATAATATAATATATTTATGATTCATAATTCAACCTTGTAAGAAAGTGTAGACGGCATAGACATCATAGCATAGAAGCTTAGTTACCTGTTCTTTTGTTTAAGAATTATCTCAGAATAAGCTTCATAATGAATTAATTAGTGTGAGAACTTCAGATACACAAAACCTAAAGTATTCTTTTTTCCCCCATTAAAGTTTCTAACAGCATTATATTAACAGATCATATGGATCAGCATTACTTTACTGCATATCATGAGCGAAAAATATTATACTGTATACATAGCAGAGAGCAGATGGGGTTCTTGGGTTTCAATGTCTGGATCCAATGATAAAGTATGTGCATATTTTAAAATACAGTTAGCAATGCAAAAAGTCCATAAAGCAAGGCACAGGGATATGCCACAAGGAGCTGCTGTCCTTCCATTGCCAATGTAGTGATGAATATTTTTGAAGCTGAAAAACTGCACCATCCAATTACAGCAGCCGCTAAGAATGATCCAGTGATTCCCCTAAAAAAAACAAAAGCATAAATACAAGATAAGCTAAAAATATACCAATATTCTCACCTAGACATGTAGAGGAGATTCACCTTTATTTAGTCAGATTTCTACAAAAAAATTCTTGCAACAGTAATGTCTTTCCAGTTTTCCTCATCCACTTTTCGGTTTAGTTCAATTACAATTAATCATATTATGTGCATAAAATGATTTATTGATGTTTAGCAGAGGTGCTTCATTTGTACCCGCTATTGCTACAACTCTGCTTAGATCATAAAGACATCATGGAGTTGGGTCTCAGGAACTTGACCTCACATTTACACTGACGAGCAACAATGTTTTGAACTGTTGACTTTCAGGCTCCATATCTCACCATCCACTACAGCTTCCAACGTGAGACTACCATCATTTTATAGACAATCATCCTGGCTATCTCATACATAAATTTGACATTTAGCATATTATTAGTTATGCAGATTCTTGACATGTCACTGCATTGTTACTGTTTTGCTCCTGGTGGTGGAAACATCTTTTTCTTCTTGTATACTACAAAATACAACCTGTTCTCACGTCCATGCAAGCACAGTGGACGCACGTTACACGAGTCTGGAATGGTGGCCCAAAAAAAGTGAAGAAGCCTCGACGTCAATATCGTCATAAGAAGTGCCGAGTGCGAGTTTACAAAAAAGTACTGAAAAATGCACAGTAGAAGATTGGAAATGGGTGATTTGGAGCGATGGGACAAAAGTTAATAGACTAGGCTTTCATGGGTGCAAATGTGTCTGAAAGAAACAAGGGAAAAAGGGATTAACGGATTGAGAAATTGAAGGAACTGTCAAGTTCGGTGGAGGAAGCCTGATGATATGGGGTTGTGTCAAAGCCAAAGGTGAGGGATACTTGACCAGGATCGATGGTGGTCTCAATGCTGAGCTAAATGGGAGTATCCTACAAGACGAATTGCTTAGTACACTCAAGTACTTTGGGTGTGAAAAGTACAACATAGTGTTCCAGCAGGACAATGACCAGAAGCATAGGTTGAGATTGGCAAAGAAATGGATCAATGACAATGAAGTAGAGGTGCTGGATTGTCCCCCACAGTCCCCAGACCTCAACCAAATCAAACAGTTGTGGGTAGAGTTTAAGAAAAAGCTGTTTACATACCCAAGTGAGTCGAGTAATATACACCAACTTTGGTAACGTGTAGAAGAAAACTAGGATCAGATTTCAGTTGAAACATGCTTGAATCTGATCGAGAGCATGCCCAGAAGAAATCAGGCAGTATTGAAAGCCAAAGGAGGATTTACAAAATACTACCAAAATAATAAAAAATTTAATTTAGATTTTTAGGAGCAAAACAGTAACAATGCAGTGACATGTCAAGAATTTGCATAACTAATCATATGCTAAATAGTTGCAAGTCAAATTTATGTATGAGATAGTCAAGATGAATGTCTATAAAATGATGGCAGTCTCACGTTCGGAGCAGTAGTGGATGGTGAGATATGGAGCCTGAAATTCAAAAGTTCAAAACATTGTTACCCTTTTGCTCAACACTGTACAACCCAATCAGAGTTAATATAAAGGAGAGGTGGTTATGAATAAGGCAACCACTGTAGAGTATGCGCATCAATATTTAGATATGTGATATTTTTGTTACCTATTCCATTATTACAGAAATTTAGAAATGGCTGCTTGCTTGCCATTTATTTTCTCCTGTTCTTGCTATCTGGCTGTTTTTGGTTTTCCATTAGCTCCATCAGGGAGAATTGTGAGACACACCTCCTGGCTCATCATTGGTTCAGTCTGATGTTCTCAACCTCCCCATCGTAGCTCTGCTTCTTCTGATTGGCTGCTATGTATAAACACAATCTGATCATGAACTCAACACGACATGTGCACACAACGTTATTTTTAGGCGAGTCCACTCTGAAATCTGTCTGACAAAACACTCCAAAGAATAAACATATACATGTCTATCTAAAAATGACTTTTAAGTGCTTCTGGTTTCCAGACACCAAGCAGTTAAAAGAAGTGAGGTGACTATTCTCCAGGCATTTTTTGATCTGAAAATGCTACTTTACTATACAAGTCAAAGGGAAGGCCCAAAATGCAACAGGAAGACGACTAGCCATCTTTTTGAGAGTCTTGCTAGCAAATTTGCTTCAAAATCGCTAGTGGTTTCTTGTTGAATGGAATACAAAAAATGTCCAGAAATGCCCTTAAAAAGGCACTCAAAATCGCTGGCAAAACACTAAAAAGAACACTGGTGGACACAATTGCTTCAAAAGCTCCTAGGAAACAGACAAATAGTTAAAAATCAACCGAGAAAAGCAATAAAAAGCATCTTCCTCTTGACAAACTTTGTGGGGTGACGCTGTAATGCTGTCGTGTAAACCTCTTTACTGGGAGAGCTAATTTGGGGTGAGACACAAGAGGTCTCCAGATCTGCCACTGTTGGTCAAATTAGGTGCGATAATTAGGAGACAAGAACACACAACCTGTATCTGTCAGTGTATAAGGTTTGTCTGCTCTCAGATACCAAGACATAAGGTTTTATTGTACCCACAGGAATTTAGTACATAACTAGAGATGAGCGGTGTTCGACTAGAACTGTTCGCCAATCTCAAATTCGAGCTGTTTTGGGCGGTGTTCGAGTTGTTCGACGAACCCGAACGATTTGCAAAAAATTCGGCTGTGCGAGGTTATGTTCGATAACTGTTCGTGCACCAAAAGCTTGTCCTGCATGTCTGGCGCTATTTAGAGCCCCAATCATGCAGGGGATGTCTGACACTCACTGTAATGCCACAGCCATGGTGGTTGTGGCATTACAGTGATTGCCCAAATCGATGGGAACAGTGCCAACAGTGAAACTTGAAAAGCCGGCAATTCAGCAGCGGCATACACCGGTACCCGACAATTTAGAACCGAAAGAATAGAGCTTCACACATAGATTAGATAGATAGAAACATGTCAGTCACATATATAAGAAGTACAGTGACAATGTTGCTTACTGTACTTGTCATTTAGTGTAAAGGATTTATCAAAAAAATATTAGTGTTTTCATGCACTGTCTCTTTAAAAAAGCCGGCCGGCAATTCAGCATCTGTACCCGACAATTTAGAATAGAAGGAATAGAGCATCACACATATATTAGATAGATAGAAACATGTCAGTCACATATATGAAGTACAGTGACAGTGTTGATTACTGTACTTGTCATTTAGTGCTAAAATAAAGGATTTATTTAAAAAAAAATTGGCGTGGGGTTCCCCGTAATTTTAGTCTCTAGCGGAGGTTAAGCAGACGGCTGCGGTAGATGTTTGAAGCCTAGGAAGGGGGTAATACCCACGGAGCTTCCCAGGCTACTAATATCAGCCCCCAGCGGAATACCTAGCCTTTACTAGCTATTAAAATGGGGGTCCCCCCTATTTTAATAGCTGGCAAAGGCTAGGCAGACAGCTGGGGGCTGATATTAATAGCCCAGGAAGGGTGCCATGAATATTGGCCCCCTCCCAGGCTAGAAACACCAGCCGTCAGCCGCCCCAGAAATGGCGCATCCATAGGATGCGCCAATTCTGGCACTTAGCCTCGCTCTTCCCACTGCCCTGTAGCGGTGGCAGTGGGGTAATAGGGCTGGGGTTGATGTCAGCTTATAATGCCAGCTGGCATCAAGCCCAGGTTAGTAATGGAGAGGCGTCTATAAGACACCCCCATTACTAACCCCATAGTCAAAGTTAAAAGAAAACACAAACACCCAGAATAAAGTCCTTTAATTGAAATAAAGACACAATCCTTTATTGTTCTAAATTAAACCATACTTACCACCACGCCCATTCCAGCTGAAGCCAACGATCTCCTGCAATAAAAGTAAAATAATAAAGCAACCTCATCCTTACCTTTCCATGGTTCCCAGGACAGCTTCAGCTCTGCTACATCGAGATGACAGGCTGGACCGCAGCAGAACGCTGCCATCCAGCCTGTCATCCCGCGGACACTGAGAAGCGCAGGCATGCTTGCGCTCCTCAGTGTCTCGCTGTGACGGTATCCAGATGAGCCGACAATGAACTCGGCTCACCTCATGTGTGGCACCCCAGGGGTCTGGTTTCCACAGTAACAAGCAATGTTATGTCTGAGAGCAGGTGGGAGGTCTCTTGGTCAGGGATCCTGTGCATGCCACACCTCCTGCCCAGTCCTGGGAGGGGAAGAACTTCCCCTGTATAAACCTGGGGCTGAGGCAGGGTTAGGGAGTTCAGAGGGAGAGTGCAGCCAGGAGTCCTGACAGGGAGCTGTGGCTCCGGCTGGGCCCAGCTCCTGGGCCATGCCAGAAGTAGAGAAGAGAAGCAGCATAGGAAGAAACAACAGGAGCTCTGTGGGAGCAGTGTTACAAAGAGTCAGGGGCTGGCAGCTGCAGAGCTCGCCCTGACTGAGAAGATTTCTTACCGGACCCGGAGTCCGAGGCTGTGGGGACTAACTCCTACCCAGCAGCAGAATCCGTCAGGCAGGGGATTTCAGGTCCTCTGGCCAAGAAACCCGAAGGCACGGTCACACGCATGGGACCAGCACCGCCGTCGTGGAGCGGAAGCTACTAGAAGGCCCCGAGTCACCGGCCATACGGGTGAGCACCACACGGTACACTCAGGGACGTGGGCTACTTATACTCGCTTCTAGCAAGGTAGCCAGAAGAGTATCGTTAGTTTGGGAGGCCTACAACTCCGCCTGGCCAGGGGAGATCCCATCTGCTCAAGGACTGACCAGGCCCCAACCGCTAGCCAGTACTCCGGGAGGGTCTATCTTTGTCACCAGTAAAGACCCTGAACTACACCGCATCGTCTCTGAGTGGTTCCTGCTACCCCCATCATCCACGTCGGCTGCCCTGAGGCCATACCCCTCCCGTTGGGGGTTATACCATCTACGCTGCACTATCCTACCACCGGCCTCAGCGGTCTGCCCTGCAGCGGCAGCTCCATAGCTGCATTCAACGGGTGGCGTAGTCGTCCTACATCTACCGCTGATACAGCGCCACTTAGTCTGACTCCCTGGGCACGGACCGGGTCACCGCCACGAGACTACAACCCTCAACAGATCCGGCTCCGGGTAAGCTCCCGCGTGCGCAACGCTGCGCGACACAGGCCCAGGGGTGCGTCAACTTTTGGCGTAGTCGGCAGGATTTCGTGCCCGCAACCACCGGGTACTGCGTGCCTGAAAAGCAAAGACTGTTCAAACTTACCAGTGGTGAGGTTTCCCGCCATCCGGCGCCATCTTCTGCCTTCTTCCCGCCATCCACGAAGTTTTCCCGCCATCCGGCGCCATCTTCGGCCTTCTTCCCGCCATCCGTGGAGTTTTCCCGCCATTGGACGCCATCTTGAGGACGCCGCGCGGGAAGAAGAGGGGCGTGGACTCCGAAAGCGCGCGAGAACTGAAGCCCCGCCTCACGTCCGGACGTTGCGTAAGGTCCTGGAAGGAGCCCAGCAGACGCCGACGTCACCGGAGCGCGACGGAAGGTCCTCAACCCTGACGATTCACTGCGGAGCCGCGGCCTACGGAAGAGGATCATCGCAAGGTAGGCCACGGTCCACTAGGGGGGAGAAGGATGCCGGATACGGAGGAGAGCTTCACCGCTTCAACCCCCGCCAGCGCCACCGCTGTTGCGGTCATGCCTTTCACCATGCCCTATATCCCGGGGGCAGCCTGGCTACCCCAGTACTCAGGGGAGTCACATACCCTGCATGACTTTAGAGAAAAGCTGGATAGCCTCTTCCAGGTGTACCCCCTCACAGAGGAGCAAAAAGTGAGCATCCTGGTGGCCCAATTAACCGGGGCAGCCCAAAGGGAGGTAAAGCCCTGGCCACCTGGGAGGAGGACTGTCACAGAGATACTAACCCAGCTAACCGAGGAGGAGCTGCAGTACTACCAATACGAGGAAAGCCAAGAGGACCCGGACGGGTCTGAGGACTACCCTCAGGAGGGAGCACAAAGAGGACATAGCTACTGAAGGGAAGTAGCGTGAATAAAGAGCTGTACATAGTTACCCGTTAGGGTACAAGGACTGCTGCTAATTAAAATATGGTCCCCGTTGGGATTAGTGAATTGTTCCCCATGTGTCCCTATCCCTTACCAGGCTGAGGACTGTGAGCAGCCATCCCCTATCCCTTACCAGGCTGAGGACTGTGAGCAGCCAATCCTTATCCCCACTGGCCGAGGACTGAGAGCGGCCATATCCTGTAAATAATTATGTGTTTCTAGTAATTTATAGGAGTCCTTGGTGGATTTACCGGGAATCCTTTGTACAGTTAGTGGAGCGTAACCCAGGATGGACTAAAAGACTGTTAAGGACTCGGGGCAGGACAGACCCCTACCTGGTTACGTCTCCCTGTTTTGGTGAAATGGACACCTTTGTTTCCTTCAAAGACTGCACCCGGTTGCGGACACGCCGTAACCATCTTTATGTGTTTTCTTTATTGTACTGTTTCTGTTTTTACTTGTTATGTTTTACAAAAAAAATATGTTTAGTCCCGAAGTAATAAATTTCACTAGGGGGGAATGTGGCACCCCAGGGGTCTGGTTTCCACAGTAACAAGCAATGTTATGTCTGAGAGCAGGTGGGAGGTCTCTTGGTCAGGGATCCTGTGCATGCCACACCTCCTGCCCAGTCCTGGGAGGGGAAGAACTTCCCCTGTATAAACCTGGGGCTGAGGCAGGGTTAGGGAGTTCAGAGGGAGAGTGCAGCCAGGAGGGCTGACAGGGAGCTGTGGCTCCGGCTGGGCCCAGCTCCTGGGCCATGCCAGAAGTAGAGAAGAGAAGCAGCATAGGAAGAAACAACAGGAGCTCTGTGGGAGCAGTGTTACAAAGAGTCAGGGGCTGGCAGCTGCAGAGCTCGCCCTGACTGAGAAGATTTCTTACCGGACCCGGAGTCCGAGGCTGTGGGGACTAACTCCTACCCAGCAGCAGAATCCGTCAGGCAGGGGATTTCAGGTCCTCTGGCCAAGAAACCCGAAGGCACGGTCACACGCATGGGACCAGCACCGCCGTCGTGGAGCGGAAGCTACTAGAAGGCCCCGAGTCACCGGCCATACGGGTGAGCACCACACGGTACACTCAGGGACGTGGGCTACTTATACTCGCTTCTAGCAAGGTAGCCAGAAGAGTATCGTTAGTTTGGGAGGCCTACAACTCCGCCTGGCCAGGGGAGATCCCATCTGCTCAAGGACTGACCAGGCGCCAACCGCTAGCCAGTACTCCGGGAGGGTCTATCTTTGTCACCAGTAAAGACCCTGAACTACACTGCATCGTCTCTGAGTGGTTCCTGCTACCCCCATCATCCACGTTGGCTGCCCTGAGGCCATACCCCTCCCGTTGGGGGTTATACCATCTACGCTGCACTATCCTACCACCGGCCTCAGCGGTCTGCCCTGCAGCGGCAGCTCCATAGCTGCATTCAACGGGTGGCGTAGTCGTCCTACATCTACCGCTGATACAGCGCCACTTAGTCTGACTCCCTGGGCACGGACCGGGTCACCGCCACGAGACTACAACCCTCAACAGATCTGGCTCCGGGTAAGCTCCCGCGTGCGCAACGCTGCGCGACACAGGCCCAGGGGTGCGTCACATGCACGTCACTGACAGCGTGGGAGAATTCTCCTGCACTCAGCGCTTCAGCGTGAGAATTTTCCCACGCTGTCAGTGACGTGCATGAGGTGAGCCGAGTTCATTGAACATGAATGAGTTCACCTCATGCACGTCACTGACAGCGTGGGAAAATTCTCACGCTGAAGCGCTGAGTGCAGGAGAATTTTCCCACGCTGTCAGTGACGTGCATGAGGTGAGCTCATTCATGTCCATTGAACTCAGCTGACCTCATGTACGTCACTGACAGCGTGGGAGAATTCTCACGCTGAAGCGCTGAGTGCAGGAGAATTCTTCCACGCTGTCAGTGACATACATGAGGTGAGCTGAGTTCATTGGACATGACCTCGGCTCATCTGGATGCCGTCACAGCCAGACACTGAGGAGCGCAAGCATGCCTGCGCTTCTCAGTGTCTGCGGGATGACAGGCTGGATGGCAGCGTTCTGCTGCGGTCCAGCCTGTCATCTCGATGTAGCAGAGCTGAAGCTGTCGTGGGAACCATGGAAGGGTAAGGATGATGTTGCTTTATTATTTTTCTTTTATTTCAGGAGATCGTTGGCTTCAGCAGGAATGGGTGTGACGGTAAGTATGGTTTAATTTAGAACAATAAAGAATTGTGTGTTTATTTCAATTAAATGCCTTTTTTCTGGGTGTTGTGTTTTTTTTAAATACTTTACTAGAAATTCATAGTGGTCATGTCTAATATTGGCGTGACCCCATGAATTTCGGGCTTAGGGCCAGCTGATAATGCCAAGCTGGCCCTAACCCCTTTATTACCCAGTGAGCCACCGCACCAGGGCCCTGGATGAGTTGGGTACAGCGCCAGAAGATGGCGCTTCTATGAATGCGCCATTTTCCGGGGTGGCTGCGGACTGCAATTTGCAGCTGGGGGGACCCAGAAAGCTTGGGCCTCCCTGCGCTGCAGATTCCAGCCCCCAGCTGCCTAGTTGTACCTGGCTGGACACAAAAATAGGGTGAAGCCCCACGTATTTTTTTTTTTTAATTATTTCATGAAATTCATGAAATAATTAAGAAAAAAAGGGCTTCCCTATATTGTTGTGTCCGGCCAGGTACAAATAGGCAGCTGGTGGTTGGGGGCAGCCCGTTCCTGCCTGCTGTACCTGGCTGGACACAAATATAGTGCGAAGCCCCACGTCAATTTTTTTTTAAATTATTTCATGAACCTAGATGGTGGCCCGATTCTAACGCATCGGGTATTCTAGAATATGTATGCGGCAGACCCGGCGCAATCAGCAGAGCGGTGTTTAAATTTGGCGCCAAAATCGCTGACTGGTCGCGGCCAGCAACCGCGACCAATCAGCAAAGCGGTGTTGAAATTTGGCAACTATATCACTGATTGGTCACGGCCGGCGGTCGCGACTAATCAGCAGAGCAGGGTTTAAATTTTGCGCCAATAATGCTGATAGGTTGTGGTCGCGACCAATCAGCAAAGCGGTGTTTAAATTTGGCGCCAATAATGGTGATTGGTCACGACCTCGACCATTCAGCAGAGCGGTGTTTAAATTTGGCGGCAACAATGTTGATTAGTCGCGGCTGGCATCGCGACCAATCAGCAGAGCGGGGTTTAAATTTGGCGCCAATAATGCTGATTGGTCGCAATCGCCGGCCGCGACCAATCAGCAGAGCGGTGTTTAAATTTGGCGTCAAAATCGCTGATTGGTCGCGGAAGGCAACTGTGACCAATCAGCAGAGCGGGGTTTAAATTTGGCGCCAATACTGCTGATTGGTCGCGGCCGGCAACCGTGACCAATCAGCCGAGCAGGGTTTAAATTTGGCGCCAATACTACTGATTGGTCGCGGACGGCGACCGCGATCAATCAGCAGAGCGGTGTTTAAATTTGGCCCCAATAATGCTGATTAGTCGCGGCCGGCATCCGCGACCAATTAGCAGAGCGGGGTTTAAATTTGGCGCCAATCTCGCTGATTGGTCCCGGCTGGAGTCCGCGACCAATCAGCAGAGCGTTGTTTAAATTTGGCGCCAATCTCACTGATTGGACGCGTCTGGCGTCCGCGACCAATCAGCAGAGCGTTGTTTAAATTTGGCGCCAAGCTCGCTGATTGGTCGCGGCCGCCATTTAAATGTGGCGCCCAAATCGGTGATTGGTCGCGGGCAGCGTCCGCGACCAATCAGCAGAGCGGTGTTTAACTTTAGCGCCAAGATCACTGATTGGTCGCGTGCGGAGAGCGCGACCAATCAGCTAATCGTATTGGTGAGGACCGGGGAGCGCCGCTGCCTGGTCGGATACTTCCGTTGCGAGAAGCCGGGAGATGAGCGACTGCTCGCAGCAGAAGTATCTCGACCCGCAGCGCCGCTCCCCGGTCCTCCCTTGACACCCTAGCCGCTGATGTCCCCACAGTATCCGCATGGTGTTACAAAGATCCGGACATTTGTGTTAAAAATCGCTGATTGGTCGCTGGCGCTGCCCGCGACCAATCACCGATTTGGGCGCCAAATTTAAATATCGGCCGCAACCAATCACCAATCTTGGCTCCACATTTAAACACCGCTGTGCTGTGCCACATTTAAATAGCGTCCGCGACCAATCAGTACAGCGATGTTTAAATGTGGAGCCAAGATGGGTGATTGGTCGCGGAGGATATTTAAATTTGGCGCCCAAATCGGTGATTGGTCGCGGCTGATATTTAAATTTGGCGCCCAAATCGGTGATTGGTCGCGGGCAGCGCCAGCGACCAATCAGCGATTTTTAACACAAATGTCCGGACCTTTGTAACACCATGTGGATACTGTGGGGACATCAGCGGCTAGGGTGTGAAGGGAGGACCGGGGAGCTGCGCTGACATCCAATTGGTCGCGGCCGCTATTTAAATGTGCCGCACAAATCGGTGATTGGTCGCCGTCTTGACCGCGACCAATCACTGATCTTGCCACCAAAGTTAAACACTACTGTGCTGATTGGTCGCGGACGCTGCCCGCGACCAATCACAGATTTGTGCGCCAAATTTAAATATCGGCCGCGACCAATCACCGATCTTGGATCCACATTTAAACAACGCTGTGCTGATTGGTCGCGGCCGATATTTAAATGTGGCGCCCAAATCGGTGATTGGTCGCGGTCTTGGCGCGCGACCAATCACTGATCTTGCCGCCAAAGTTAAACACTACCGTGCTGATTGGTCGCGGACACTGCCCGCGACCAATCACCGATTTGTGCGCCAAATTTAAATATCAGCCTCATGCACGTCACTGACAGCGTGGGGAAATTCTCCTGCACTCAGCGCTTCAGCGTGAGAATTCTCCCACGCTGTCAGTGACGTACATGAGGTGAGCTGAGTTCATTGGACATGAGCTCACCTCATGCACGTCACTGACAGCGTGGGAAAATTCTCACACTGAAGCGCTGAGTGCAGGAGAATTCTCCCACGCTGTCAGTGACGTGCATGAGATGCGCCGAGTTCATTGGACATGACCTCGGCTCATCTTTATGCCGTCACAGAGAGACACTGAGGAGCGCAAGCATGCCTGCGCTTCTCAGTGTCTGCGGAATGACAGGCTGGATGGCAGCGTTCTGCTGCGGTCCAGCCTGTCATCTCGATGTAGCAGAGCTGAAGCTGTCGTGGGAACCATGGAAAGGTAAGGATGAGGTTGCTTTATTATTTTTCTTTTATTGCAGGAGATCGTTGGCTTCAGCTGGAATGGGCGTGATGGTAAGTATAGTTTAATTTAGAACAATAAAGAATTGTGTGTTTATTTCAATTAAAGGACTTTATTCTGGGTGTTTGTGTTTTTTTTTTTAACTTTGACTATGGGGTTAGTAATGGGGGTGTCTTATAGACGCCTCTCCATTACTAACCTGGGCTTGATGTCAGCTGGCATTATAAGCTGACATCAACCCCAGCCCTATCAGTGGGAAGAGCGAGGCTAAGTGCCAGAATTGGCGCATCCTATGGATGCGCCATTTCTGGGGCGGCTGACGGCTGGTGTTTCTAGCCTGGGAGGGGGCCAATATTCATGGTACTCTTCCTGGGCTATTAATATCAACCCCCAGCTGTCTGCCTAGCCTTTGCTAGCTATTAAAAAAGGGGGGACCCCACGTCATTTTTTTTGGGGGGGTCCCCCATTTAAATAGCTAGTAAAGGCTAGGTATTCAGCTGGGGGCTGATATTAGTAGCCTGGGAAGCTCCATGAGTATTACCCCCTTCCCAGGCTTCAAACATCTGCCCCAGCTGTCTGCTTAACCTCCGCTAGAGCCTAAAATTATGGGGATCCCCACGCCAATTTTTTTTTTAATAAATCCTTTATTTTAACACTAAATGACAAGTACAGTAATCAACACTGTCACTGTACTTCATATATATGTGACTGACATGTTTCTATCTATCTAATCTATGTATGATTCTCTATTCCTTCTATTCTAAATTGTCGGGTACAGATGCTGAATTGCCGGCCGGCTTTTTTAAAGAGACGGTGCATTAAAACACTATTATTTTTTTAAATAAATCCTTTACACTAAATGACAAGTACAGTAACCAACACTGTCACTGTACTTCTTATATATGTGACTGACATGTTTCTATCTATCTAATCTATGTATGATTCTCTATTCCTTCTATTCTAAATTGTCGGGTGCAGCATTTGCTGAATTGCCGGCCGGCTTTTTTAAAGAGACGGTGCATGAAAACACTATTATTTTTTTAAATAAATCCTTTACACTAAATGACAAGTACAGTAACCAACACTATCACTGTACTTATTATATATGTGATTGGCATGTTTATATCTATCTATGTGTGATGCTCTATCTTTCTGTTATAAATTGTCGGGTACAGATGCTGAATTGCCGGCTGGCTTTTTTAAAGAGACGGTGCATGAAAACACTATTATTTTTTTAAATAAATGCTTTACACTAAATGACAAGTACAGTAAGCAACACTGTCACTGTACTTCATATATATGTGACTGACATGTTTCTATCTATCTAATCTATGTGTGATGCTCTATTCCATCTTGTCTAAATTGTCGGGTACCGGTGTATGCCGCTGCTGAATTGCCGGCCGGCTTTTTTAAAGAGAGCGTCTTCTGAGCAGTTTGTCAGCTTTTGGACACCTTTGAAGGTGTTTTCTATGTGTTTCTATGTGTTTTTGTTTGCCTGCCATTGGTTTTAACGGTGTTCGACGGTGTTCTAAGGTGTTCGACGAACAGTTCGACGAACAGTTCCTCGAACATCCCGGTGTTCGACGAACCGAACCGAACCCGAACACTACGGGGGTGGCTCAACACTATACATAACAAAAAAAAGGATATGTAAGTAGTGTTGAGCCACCCCCGTAGTGTTCGAGTTCGGTTCGGTTCGTCGAACACCCGTGTGTTCGCCGAACTGTTCGTTGAACTGTTCGACGAACACCTTCGAACACCGTTAAAACCAATGGCAGGCAAACAAAAACACATAGAAACACATAGAAAACACCTTCAAAGGTGTCCAAAAGCTGACAAACTGCTCAGAAGACATAACTAACACATGGAAAAGTGACAAGTACATATAGTCATGCGAAAATAAAAGAGGTGGAGGAGTAAAAGGAGGGGGAGACACAGATATAGGCATGTCATGCCCTTCTAAAATCCAAAAAGTGAGAAGCCGACATGGCCAGTCCGCTCCTGCCCGTGCCACCTCCGTGTCGCCGGGTTTGTGCCAGAGCCGCGGTGAACCCTGATGGCCAGCCCCCCTCTCCCAATACTGGTGCCTGTCCGCTGGTGGGTCGAGTGAGCCCCCCTGTGGTGGAAGCAGCTCTAAGCTTTTTAATTTAAATTGTCTCTCTAATTTGAATGAATACACTTTAAATCCATTTACAAGGATCTATTGGAGGGCAAGTCTCATGCCAGCAGCCGCGTAATTCCAGCTCCAGTAGCGTCCACTAAAGCTGCTGCAGTTAAAAAGCTTTTATAAGGATCGAGATCGGCTGTCCACCGCAAGGCATCCTACTGCCAGTCCCAGCCCCTATGCCTTGGGGTGCCTCCTGATGCTCTTCACTGAGTATCCCGTGGACCCGAAGCATTTCCTTTGAAAAAATGAAGTGTCCAAACTACAGGTGGTGTAGCTTGCTTAACAGCCGGGATAATCCGCTGACTAGCAGACCCTGCTACTAGGCACAAAGTATTTCCTGGGCTAGATGCAGTTAAAAATTTGTAATTAGATACTCTCGTTGTATGCTGAGAAAGCATTCCATAGAGTCTCCTGGCACGCCATATATGATTCTCTTAAAAAGCTTGGGGTAGGGGTCTAGGGGACCCTTTTATAGCCAAAATCACGGCCCTGTATCGCAATACGTCACCTAGGCTGAAGATAAATGGAACTGTAGCACCCTGAGGGCTCGGTTGCTACAGAGGTATTGCACCTCACCCAGAGGTGTGATATCTCACTCTCAGGTAAGGATGTAGTGTGGATCAGGACCCGACACCTGCATGCATTACACCACATTGCCATGGGGCAGGGCGACCAATATGCCCCTGAGATGGGCACGACAGTCCCTGTCCCTGGCTGGAGTGGGGGGAGGGAACACTGAGGAAGGGGAACCCTGTAGTGCAGGAGCAGGGAGGAAGCAGTTCCTGGGTGCATTGAGAAGGGAGTATAAAATGTGGGCACCATCTTAGTTCAGTGCAGAGAAGTCTGAGCAGAAGTGGCAGGGAGCAGGGGCTCTGCATGAGCTCTGCTCCGGAGGCGGGCCTAGTAACAGAGGCCCAGGCCTGGAGGAGGGAGAAGAAAGGAAGAGGAGCGGAGAAGGCTCCAGGAACGAGGAACGAAGGGATCTCAGGGGTGCGGACGGGCGAGTCGCCACCGCACGCCAGAATCCACCTGCGTGGAGGGGTCAGGCCAAAGGGGGAGACCGGTCCCCGAAACTAGTGGAGGCAGGAAACGACCCTCAGCTAGAAACAGGAGGCTGTGACATTTTATGTGGCGCAGCCCCTCGCTACACCCGCTAGGAAGGCACCACATAGGGTCAGGGAAACTGGCGCCAAGTTTACCAAGAGGAGGCCCGAGGCAGCCGGACAGAAGGGTTGGTAAGAAAGGCCAGACAAAGGACACACAAAGGGGGTCCTGTGAAGCGCTCCAAAGTTATCTGGGAGTTGTCTGAGCCCCTCACCTGGTGAGCACAGTACGACGTGGGCAGCCGTTACCTGCAGACGTGGTCTGGATAATAAGAACTGTGAGTAAAGGCCCTGGACTGCATCACTGACTCCGTGTCATTACTGCTGCTGCCCTGCACCATCACCCCCATCCTCCGCATACACTGCCCTGAGGCTATACTCCTCCCGTGGGGAGTTATGCTACGCTCTGCTGCACCCACAACACCAGCCTCAGCGGTCTGCCCTGGAGCGGCGGTTCACTCTGACCGCAATCCACGGGTGGCGTAGTCGGACATTTAAACATCAAAACCACATAAATAGTTCCGCCACTGGTTTGACCGCCCTGAGCCACGGAACCGGGTTGCCGCCACGGAGACTACAACCACCAGCATCCACCAAAAAGGGTCCGGCTCCGGGTGTCCCAAGGCCCAGGGGGCGCGTCAGAACATTTTCATCACCTTTCACAATCACCAATGGGACAAGGCAGGGATGTTCTCTGTCCCCTCTCTTATACATCCTAGTGACGGAGCACCTGCTCTCATCAATTCGCCATAACCCCAATATTAGGTGGATTGAGGTGGGAGGCACCGAGTACAAGTGCTCTCTATTTGCTGATGATGTCCTAGTATATATCACTCAATCACATATATCCATCCATGCTGTTATGGCTGAAATAGATCACTTTGTTACATGGTCAAATTTTAAAATCAATGCAGCGAAGTCTGAGGCCCTCAATGTCTCCCTCCCCAAATCCATATAGGATTCCATCCAGTCCAACTTTCCCTTTGCCTGGCCCTCACAGGGTATCAAATACTTAGGAATTCCTATTCATAGAGACCTCTCCCATCTATGTTATCTTAATTTTGGGCCCTTTATTGAACAACTCCATACAGACCACGGTTGGCAAGTTAGAACTGTAAGATTCACTACGTGAACCACTGGTGTTTTGTGGAAAAGCACATGTACACTGTGTTCCAAATTATTATGCAAAAAGTGTTTAGGAGTGATAAGGGAAGAATTTGTTTGTTTGTCAGTTAAACTCATTGATGGTGATGTGTGTCAGGGCTCTTTATATCACTGTAAGCAATTGCAGACACCATTGCTAATTAGTTTGTCAGGTGTGTCCAATGAAAGGCAAGACTACTTAAGAAGGCTCTCTCACATTATTCAGCAGCCTACATTTTCTGCCAAAATGGGAAAGAAAAAGGATGTGTCGGCTGCTGAGAAGCAACAAATTGTGGAGTGTTTAGGTCAAGGCATGACTACAATCAACATTGTGCGATGATCAGGATGAAGTGTCTTGGCAATCAAGAAGTATGTAGCTGATTCACAGTACACACGTGTGCGTGCTGATAAGGGCAAATTGAGGACTCTTTCCTACAGGCAATTACGTCAGGTTGAAAGAGCAGCGGCAAAAAAGCCTTGTCATAGCAGCAGACAAGTTTTTGAAGCTGCTTGTGCCTCCAACGTCCCCCGAACAACAAGATGCAGGGTCCTTCAGAGGTTTGCAGCTGTGCATACGCCATCCTGTCGACCTCCTCTATCCACTTCACACAAGCAGAAACGGCTCCAGTGGGCCAAACATTACATGAAGACTGATTTCAAAACTGTTTTGTTCACGGATGAGTGCCGTGCAGCGCTCGATGGTCCAGATGGATGGAGTGGGGGATGGCTGGTTGATGGACACCCCACGCAAACACGGCTACAGCGCCAACAAGGAGGAGGTGGAGTAATGTTTTGGGCTGGAATCATGGGGAGAGAGATTGTCGGCCCCTTTAGGATCCCTGAAGGCGCTAAAGATGAACTCCATAATGTATGTGGATTTTCTCAAACAGCACTTCCTGCCATGGTTCAAGAAGAAGAACCGTGTATTTCACAGCAAGATCATTTTTCTGCATGATAATGCACCATCTCATGCTGCACATAAAACATCTGCATCTCTGGCTGATATGGGCATAAAAGGGGACAAACTTATGGTGTGACCCCCATGCTCCCCTGACCTCTACCCCATTCAGAACCTTTGGAGCATCATTAAAAGGAGTGTCTATGATGGCGGGAGGCAGTTCACATCTAAGCAACAGCTCTGGGAGGGTATTCTGTCCTCATGCAAAACAATTGAAGCAGAAACCATCCAAAACCTGACAAATTCAATGGACGAGAGAGCTCAGAAGCTCCTTTCGAACAAGGGGTCCTATGTGAAAATGTAACATCACCTAGAATAATGTTTTGAGTTGAAAACTGTTTGATTTCAGTTTCTAACAACCTGCTAATGCTTATAATTTCAAAAATGACCATTTTTTTGGTCTTTATTAAAATGAAAAGGTTGATCGAAAAGTTTGGGGGATCTAAGAGTGTGGCAACCCAGTAGTCATGATTACTTCGAATTCTGACAATATGAGGTTCATGCTGCAGGTAGTGCAGCAAGAAGGCACTTATGTGTCTTGCGCATCTCGGAGCCCCAAAATTATTTTCCGGGCTAGATGCAGCTAAAAATTATTTTTAATTTTAAATCTGGTGGAGCTTATTATAGATGGCCTAATAGGATCAGTGCTGCACACTGCTACAAAGCCCAAATTATTTTCCAGTCAAGATACAGATAAACATGATTAGTAATTTGAAAGCTTAAAACGGTTGGTAGGGTGATTTTAAACAATCATCAAGCTTTTACTCTCCCCAGGATGACACAGGGGTAGAAAAGTCGTTTCGGATCCATGATTTGTTCATCTTTATGAACGTGAGTCTGTCTACATTATCAGTGGAGAGCCGCGTGCGCTTATCTGTCAGCACACCACCAGCAGCGCTGAACACACGTTCAGACAGAACGCTGGCTGCGGGGCATGACAAGATCTCCAAGGCGTAAGTGGCTAGCTCCGGCCATTTATCCAGATTGGAAGCCCAAAAAGAGCAAGGGTCCAGTGACACAGTCGTGGCTTCAATGTTTACTTGGAGATACTCCTGTACCATCGTCTCTAGGCGTTGACTATGTGTCAGACTTCTTGTCTCCTGTGGCCTTGCAAAGGATGGGCTAAAAAAGTGGTGAAATGATTCCGCAAAATTGATGTTACCACCAGATACTGTGGTTCTGTTACGGTTTGAGTGCTGAACACTTGACGGTCCCACGGTTGGCAAGTTGGAACTGTGAGATTCACTACGTGCACCACTGGTATTTTGTGGAAAAGCACATGTAAGATTCTGCAACAGTCTCTGCTGATACTCCTGCATGAGTGCATCCCTTTCTATGGCAGGAATAATTTCTGCAAATTTACTTTTGTACCGGGGATCTAACAGTGTGGCAACCCAGTAGTCAGGATTATTTCTAATTCTCACAATTCGAGGGTCATGTTGCAGGTAGTGCAGCAAGAAGGCACTCATGTGTGTTGCGCATCCAGGAGCACCAAGTCCCTGTTGTGTTGGTGGCGAGGTAACAATCATGCTTCCTTCCTCTGTCCTCTCCCCCCAACCTCGCACAACAGAAATGTGATCAAGGTCTCCCTCATCTGATGAGTCTTCCATCAGTTCGTCCTCCACTTCTTCCTGGGCTCCTGCACCTTCTTCACTAGTTTGGCTGCTACCATGCGCCCTGGTAAAACCATCTCCCCCACCCTCACATGCCTGCCGCCTTGGTGCTGCCGACCGTCTGGACCTTGCAGATGTTAGCCCTTCCGCATACAACTCCTCCTCCTCTACTTCCTCCACCTCCTCTTGTGCCACCACCTGACTCCGAATTCTGTTTAACATGTGCTCCAGCATGTAAATCACCGGAATAGTCATGCTGATAATGGCATCGTCAGCACTAAACATCTTCGTCGCCATTTCAAAACTGTGCAGAAGGGTGCATAGGTCCCTGATCTGAGACCACTCCTCCAGCGTGATTTGCCCCACCTCTGAATCTCGTTGGCCCAGGCTATACGTCAGAACGTATTGCACCAGGGCTTGTCGGTGCTGTCACAGTCTCTGCAACATGTGCATAGTTGAATTCCACCGGGTAGGCACATCGCATTTTAGCCGGTGAAGTGGCAGGCCCAACGACTTCTGTAGAGATGTAAGTCGCTGAGCTGCGGGATGCGAACGGCGGAAGTGAGCACACAGCGACCGTGCCCTCTGCAGAAGGCCATCTAGTCTGGGATAGTGGGCTAAAAATTGCTGGACAACCAGGTTCAACACGTGAGCCATACAAGGCACGTGTGTGACATTGCCCCGGCGAAGGGCCGCACCCAGGTTTGCAGCATTGTCGCACACGGCCTTCCCTGGTTTCAGGTCCAGTGGAGACAACCATTCATGAAATTGGTTCTCCAGAGCTGACCACAACTCCTCAGCTGTGTGACTCACATTTCCCAGACATTTCAATGTAAAAACCGCCTGATGACGTTGAGCCCTACTGCCAGCATAGTAAGGAGGTGTGCAGGATCCCTTCTGCGCAGTTAGAAAGCTTGTGGCATGACCAGACAGGCTTTGGGTGCAGGTGGAAGACCGAGAGGAGGTTGAGGAGGCAGAAGCAGTGGAGGAACTTTGACATAAAGAGGATTGACGCACAACTCGTGGGGACGGCAAGACTTGGACAGCAGCCCCTTGTCCTGCTGTCACCATAGTTACCCAGTGCCCAGTCAGCGACATGTAATGCCCCTGTCCATGCCTACTCGTCCAAGTGTCTGTGGTGAAATGCACCCTGTCACACACAGAGTTTCTCAAAGAAGCGGTGATGTTGTGTGCGACATGCTGGTGGAGCGCAGGCACACCTTTCTTTGAGAAGTAGTGCCGACTGGGCATCTGGTACTGGGGCACTGCGACGGACATAAGGTCTCGAAAATCCTCTGTGTCCACCAGGCGGAAAGGCAGCATTTCTGTAGCCAAGAGCTTGCAGATGGTGAAATTCAACCTCTTAGCTTTCTCATGACTAGGAGGAAATGGTCTTTTACTTGTCCACATCTGAGGGACCGAGGGCTGGCTATTGTGCTTAGACGGGGTTGATAAGGGTGTCCCCGGCAAACTGCCGGTCTGTGAGGAAGATGCAGGCGGACATGTTAGGTTGCCTTGATCCAAAGGTGGTGCTATCGATGTCGGACAGCGCTCAACACCAGCTGCTGTTACCACCTCCAAAGAAAATGATGACCTGCCAGTCACGCTGGCTGTTGCGGGTAAAGAGGTGGCAGGTCTGTGCCCCAAAACAGGTGTGACTGCTGTCCCCCCAGTCACAGAGGATGAAGAGGCCGCGGATGCACAAGATATGGCAGACGGTGGTTGGCCCGGCCGGCTAGGCCGCATTGTAGCACACTGAGCTTCCCACTGCAACTTATGCTTCATGTCCATGTGCCGGTTCATGCATGAAGTACTCAAACTATGTATTTTTTGGCCTCTACTTAGCTTTTGCTGACAAATGTTACAGATAACACGAGTTGGGTCATCTTTATCGATCTGAAAAAATGCCCAGGCTATGCAAGGCTTAGCACCCATGCGACCTGAAGAGCTACCACGACTTGTGGTGAGAGGCAGAGTTGTGTTTGAGGATGCAGTTGTTGACGTGCTTCCAGTACTACGTCTCTGTCCAGGAAGGCGCAACCTGACCTCGTCGTCACTAGCATCTTCCTCCACCTCCTCTGCTGACCTCATCTCTTGGCTGACTGTGGGTTGACAGTAAGTGGGATCTCCAACCTCATCATCATCACCCTGTGTGTTATCACACCCGTCGTCCTCAGAGCCAACCTGTTCCTGCCCTGACAAAAAACTAAAGTTGTCGCTCCAATCAGGTATTTGAGTCTTATCATCGTCTTCCTCATTGTCTCCACCAACAGGAGTTACAGTTTGGGAATGAGGGTCTACATTATGGTCAGAACCTTCTGCGTCTGGTCCTGGATCCGACTCATAAAGATTCTGGGCATCAGTGCAGATCATTTCCTCGTCTGGATTCACAGAAGCGCTGGAGTCGACCTCTGATTCCCAGGCTATAGTATGAGTAAACAGCTCTGCAGACTCAACCATCTGTTCTACCTCATACTCAGACGGGCAGCTGGAGATTTGGGAGCTGTGAGGAAGCAAGTGCGATTTGGGTGACACCTTTGAGGACTGGAGTATTTGTGATGTTGAAGTTGATGTGGAGGAGAGCCCACTTAAAGGAGCACTTGATATCCGTTGAAGCACCTGCTGTTTTTGTGCCTCATCTGGAATTTGTAGCGATTGGCGTGGCCGTAAGAAAGGGATCTTATCACATTGTCCGCTAAAAGAAGTAGACATTTTAGTTTGGCTGGAAGATGGTCTTTCTTCTGCAGATGTTACTGTTGCTTTAACACCTACCCCACGGACACAACCTTTTTTCCCCTTCCCAACACGCCTATTCCCCTTTCCACCAGCAGCAGGCCTTTTTCCACTCATTTTGGTGGTTAACTAATTCACAACTCTGGAGTTGTTTGCACAAAAAAACAATGGATGGTAACCGAACAGAGCTGAGTGGCCAAACTGTGGTATTAGGCCAAAACTATTGGCTGGGTTAGATGCAGAAAAAAATATATTCAGTTTGCAACCTGATGGAGGTCAGTATAGATGGACTAATAGAGAAAGTCCGACACACTGCTACAAGGCCAAATATTTTTTCAGAGGTAGATGCAGAAAAAAATTATATTCAGTTTGCAACCTGATGGAGGTCTGTATAGATGGATTAATAGAACAAGACCCACACACAGCTAGAAGCCCAATATTTTTTCAGAGGTAGATGCAGAAAAAAATATATTCAGTTTGCAACCTGATGGAGGTCAGTATAGATGGACTACTACAACAAGTCCCACACACAGCTAGAAGCCCAATATTTTTTCAGAGGTAGATGCAGAAAAAAATATATTCAGTTTGCAACCTGATGGAGGTCAGTATAGATGAACTAATACAACAAGTCCCACACACAGCTAGAAGCCCAAATATTTTTTCAGAGGTACTGTAGATGCAGTTAAAAATTAGTTTTAATTTGCAACCTGATGGAGGTCAGTATAGATGGACTAATACAACAAGTCCCACACACAGCTAGAAGCCCAAATATTTTTTCAGAGGTACTGTAGATGCAGATAAAAATTATTTTTAATTTGCAACCTGATGGAGGTCAGTATAGATGGACTAATAGAGAAAGTCCGACACACTGCTAGAAGGCCAAATATTTTTTCAGAGCTAGATGCAGAAAAAAATTATATTCAGTTTGCAACCTGATGGAGGTCAGTATAGATGGATTAATAGAACAAGACCCACACACAGCTAGAAGCCCAATATTTTTTCAGAGGTAGATGCAGAAAAAAATATATTCAGTTTGCAACCTGATGGAGGTCAGTATAGATGGACTAATACAACAAGTCCCACACACAGCTAGAAGCCCAAATATTTTTTCAGAGGTACTGTAGATGCAGATACAAATTATTTTTAATTTGCAACCTGATGGAGGTCAGTATAGATGGACTAATACAACAAGTCCCACACACAGCTAGAAGCCCAAATATTTTTTCAGAGGTAGATGCAGAAAAAAATATATTTAGTTTGCAACCTGATGGAGGTCAGTATAGATGGACTAATACAACAAGTCCCACACACAGCTAGAAGCCCAAATATTTTTTCAGAGGTACTGTAGATGCAGATACAAATTATTTTTAATTTGCAACCTGATGGAGGTCAGTATAGATGGACTAATAGAGAAAGTCCGACACACTGCTAGAAGGCCAAATATTTTTTCAGAGCTAGATGCAGAAAAAAATTATATTCAGTTTGCAACCTGATGGAGGTCAGTATAGATGGATTAATAGAACAAGACCCACACACAGCTAGAAGCCCAAATATTTTTTTAGAGGTAGATGCAGAAAAAAATATATTCAGTTTGCAACCTGATGGAGGTCAGTATAGATGGACTAATACAACAAGTCCCACACACAGCTAGAAGCCCAAATATTTTTTCAGAGGTACTGTAGATGCAGATAAAAATTATTTTTAATTTGCAACCTGATGGAGGTCAGTATAGATGGACTAATAGAGAAAGTCCGACACACTGCTAGAACGCCAAATATTTTTTCAGAGCTAGATGCAGAAAAAAATTATATTCAGTTTGCAACCTGATGGAGGTCAGTATAGATGGATTAATAGAACAAAACCCACACACAGCTAGAAGCCCAATATTTTTTCAGAGGTAGATGCAGAAAAAAATATATTCAGTTTGCAACCTGATGGAGGTCAGTATAGATGGACTAATACAACAAGTCCCACACACAGCTAGAAGCCCAAATATTTTTTCAGAGGTACTGTAGATGCAGATAAAAATGATTTTTAATTTGCAACCTGATGGAGGTCAGTATAGATGGACTAATACAACAAGTCCCACACACAGCTAGAAGCCCAAATATTTTTTCAGAGGTACTGTAGATGCAGATAAAAATTATTTTTAATTTGCAACCTGATGGAGGTCAGTATAGATGGACTAATAGAGAAAGTCCGACACACTGCTAGAAGGCCAAATATTTTTTCAGAGCTAGATGCAGAAAAAAATTATATTCAGTTTGCAACCTGATGGAGGTCAGTATAGATGGATTAATAGAACAAGACCCACACACAGCTAGAAGCCCAATATTTTTTCAGAGGTAGATGCAGAAAAAAATATATTCAGTTTGCAACCTGATGGAGGTCAGTATAGATGGACTAATACAACAAGTCCCACACACAGCTAGAAGCCCAAATATTTTTTCAGAGGTACTGTAGATGCAGATAAAAATTATTTTTAATTTGCAACCTGATGGAGGTCAGTATAGATGGACTAATACAACAAGTCCCACACACAGCTAGAAGCCCAAATATATTTTCAGAGGTACTGTAGATGCAGATACAAATTATTTTTAATTTACAACCTGATGGAGGTCAGTATAGATGGACTAATACAACAAGTCCCACACACAGCTAGAAGCCCAAATATTTTTTCAGAGGTAGATGCAGAAAAAAATATATTCAGTTTGCAACCTGATGGAGGTCAGTATAGATGGACTAATACAACAAGTCCCACACACAGCTAGAAGCCCAAATATTTTTTCAGAGGTAGATGCAGAAAAAAATATATTCAGTTTGCAACCTGATGGAGGTCAGTATAGATGGACTAATACAACAAGTCCCACACACAGCTAGAAGCCCAAATATTTTTTCAGAGGTACTGTAGATGCAGATAAAAATTAGTTTTAATTTGCAACCTGATGGAGGTCAGTATAGATGGACTAATAGAATGATGCTATGCCCAAAAGATTTTACTTCACTAGGTGCAGTAAAAAAATTGGTATTCTATACACAGGTGGTATATCTTGCAGCACAGATAGGCTACTCCACTGACTAACACACTCTGCAATAGGCCAAAAAGGATTAGCTTTGCTAGATTCAGCAAAATGCTGTGAAAAAAACTTGCACAGCACTGGCACAGACCTGCCTGGCAAAAACTGATAGGAACTGATGTAACCTAGTCCTGAAAAGGACTCCAATTACAATTAGTCTTTACTCCCACAACCTATCTATTTAAGAGCACAGACCTGCCTGATAAAAGTCGTAGGAAATGCTGTAACCTAGTCCTTAAAAGGACTGCAATCACAACTATTCCCTACTCCCAAGCTATCTGTATATTTGTGCGAAAATTGGCTTGAAATTAACAAGGTATAGCGCACACAGCAACAGCGGTGCCGTCTAACACGCAGCTGCAGCAGTGAGAAAATGGTGGCGACGGGGAAAATGGCTTGGTCTTATAGGGCAAGGACATGTGACATACACTGCCAATGACACATGCCCTTGCTTGTGTGAAAAAAAGCACTTCGCTCCGTGTGTGCGCTGTGATAGGCTGACAGATTGCACCTCCCCACTGCAAATGCGGGAAAGAGAAAAAAAAATGGAGATCTTCATTGTTCCTGCAGAGATCCATCCCCTGCCCCTCCCCCCACCCCGCTGTACACTCAAACTGCGTATTAACATTAATTTTCATCATTACTGAGAAAAAATCCAGTTATGATTTTGGTGCACGAACAGTTATCGAACATAACCTCGAACAGCCGAATTTTTATCAAATTGTTCGTGTTCGCCGAACGGCTCGAACACCGACCAAAACAGCTCGAATTTGAGATTGGCGAACAGTTCGAGTAGAACAACGCTCATCTCTATATGTAAGTTTCAAGAAGAAAGGCCGTAAATCATGGATTCTGCTAAATTCCCTCAAAATAGTTTAAAACAGATCTCAATGTCTTCAGTAGAGATGAGCGTTGTTCTACTCGAACTGTTCGCCAATCTCAAATTCGAGCTGTTTTGGGCGGTGTTCGAGCCGTTCGGCGAACACGAACAATTTGAGAAAAATTCGGCTGTTCGAGGTTATGTTCGATAACTGTTCGTGCACCAAAATCATAACTGGATTTTTTCTCAGTAATGATGAAAATTAATGTTAATACGCAGTTTGAGTGTACAGCGGGGTGGGGGGAGGGACAGGGGATGGATCTCTGCAGGAACAATGAAGATCTCCATTTTTTTTTCTCTTTCCCGCATTTGCAGTGGGGAGGTGCAATCTGTCAGCCTATCAGCAGCGCACACACGGAGCGAAGTGCTTTTTTTCACACAAGCAAGGGCATGTGTCATTGGCAGTGTATGTCACATGTCCTTGCCCTATAAGACCAAGCCATTTTCCCCGTCGCCACCATTTTCTCACTGCTGCAGCTGCGTGTTAGACGGCACCGCTGTTGCTGTGTGCGCTATACCTTGTTAATTTCAAGCCAATTTTCGCACAAATATACAGATAGCTTGGGAGTAGGGAATAGTTGTGATTGCAGTCCTTTTAAGGACTAGGTTACAGCATTTCCTACGACTTTTATCAGGGAGGTCTGTGCTCTTAAATAGATAGGTTGTGGGAGTAAAGACTAATTGTAATTGGAGTCCTTTTCAGGACTAGGTTACATGAGTTCCTATCAGTTTTTGCCAGGCAGGTCTGTGCCAGTGCTGTGCAAGTTTTTTTCACAGCATTTGGCTGAATCTAGCAAAGCTAATCCTTTTTGGCCTATTGCAGAGTGTGTTAGTCAGTGGAGTAGCCTATCTGTGTTGCAAGATATAACACCTGTGTATAGAATACCAATTTTTTTACTGCACCTAGTGAAGTAAAATCTTTTGGGCATAGCATCATTCTATTAGTCCATCTATACTGACCTCCATCAGGTTGCAAACTGAATATAATTTTTTTCTGCATCTAGCTCTGAAAAAATATTTGGGCTTCTAGCAGTGTGTGGGACTTGGTCTATTAGTCCATCTATACTGACCTCCATCAGGTTGCAAATTAAAAATAATTTTTTTCTTCATTTAGCTCTGAAAAAATATTTGGGCTTCTAGCAGTGTGTGGGACTTGTTCTATTAGTCCTTCTATACTGACCTCCAGCAGGTTGCAAATTGAATATAATTTTTTTCTGCATCTAGCTCTGAAAAAATAGTTGGGCTTCTAGCGGTGTGTGGGACTTGGTCTATTAGTCCATCTATACTGACCTCCATCAGGTTGCAAATTAAAAATAATTTTTTTCTGCATCTAGCTCTGAAAAAATATTTGGGCTTCTAGCAGTGTGTGGGACTTGGTCTATTAGTCCATCTATACTGACCTCCATCAGGTTGCAAATTAAAAATATTTTTTTTCTGCATCTAGCTCTGAAAAAATATTTGGGCTTCTAGCAGTGTGTGGGACTTGGTCTATTAGTCCATCTATACTGACCTCCATCAGGTTGCAGATTAAAAATAATTTTTTTCTTCATTTAGCTCTGAAAAAATATTTGGGCTTCTAGCAGTGCGTGGGACTTGTTCTATTAGTCCTTCTATACTGACCTCCAGCAGGTTGCAAATTGAATATAATTTTTTTCTGCATCTACCTCTGAAAAAATAGTTGGGCTTCTAGCGGTGTGTGGGACTTGGTCTATTAGTCCATCTATACTGACCTCCATCAGGTTGCAAATTAAAAATAATTTTTTTCTGCATCTAGCTCTGAAAAAATATTTGGGCTTCTAGCAGTGTGTGGGACTTGGTCTATTAGTCCATCTATACTGACCTCCATCAGGTTGCAAATTAAAAATATTTTTTTTCTGCATCTAGCTCTGAAAAAATATTTGGGCTTCTAGCAGTGTGTGGGACTTGGTCTACTAGTCCATCTATACTGACCTCCATCAGGTTGCAAATTAAAAATAATTTTTTTCTTCATTTAGCTCTGAAAAAATATTTGGGCTTCTAGCAGTGCGTGGGACTTGTTCTATTAGTCCTTCTATACTGACCTCCAGCAGGTTGCAAATTGAATATAATTTTTTTCTGCATCTAGCTCTGAAAAAATAGTTGGGCTTCTAGCGGTGTGTGGGACTTGGTCTATTAGTCCATCTATACTGACCTCCATCAGGTTGCAAATTAAAAATAATTTTTTTCTGCATCTAGCTCTGAAAAAATATTTGGGCTTCTAGCAGTGTGTGGGACTTGGTCTATTAGTCCATCTATACTGACCTCCATCAGGTTGCAAATTAAAAATATTTTTTTTCTGCATCTAGCTCTGAAAAAATATTTGGGCTTCTAGCAGTGTGTGGGACTTGGTCTACTAGTCCATCTATACTGACCTCCATCAGGTTGCAAATTAAAAATAATTTTTTTCTGCATCTAGCTCTGAAAAAATATTTGGGCTTCTAGCAGTGTGTGGGACTTGGTCTACTAGTCCATCTATACTGACCTCCATCAGGTTGCAAATTAAAAATAATTTTTTTCTTCATTTAGCTCTGAAAAAATATTTGGGCTTCTAGCAGTGTGTGGGACTTGTTCTATTAGTCCTTCTATACTGACCTCCAGCAGGTTGCAAATTAAAAATAATTTTTTTCTGCATCTAGCTCTGAAAAAATATTTGGGCTTCTTGCAGTGTGTGGGACTTGGTCTATTAGTCCATCTATACTGACCTCCATCAGGTTGCAAATTAAAAATAATTTTTATCTGCATCTACAGTACCTCTGAAAAAATATTTGGGCTTCTAGCAGTGTGTGGGACTATTTGTATTAGTCCATCTATACTGACCTCCATCAGGTTGCAAATTCAAAATAATTTTTTTCTGCATCTAACCCAGCCAATAGTTTTGGCCTAATACCACAGTTTGGCCACTCAGCTCTGCTCGGTTACCATCCATTGTTTTTTTGTGCAAACAACTCCAGAGTTGTGAATTAGTTAACCACCAAAATGAGTGGAAAAAGGCCTGCTGCTGGTGGAAAGGGGAATAGGCGTGTTGGGAAGGGGAAAAAAGGTTGTGTCCGTGGGGTAGGTGTTAAAGCAACAGTAACATCTGCAGAAGAAAGACCATCTTCCAGCCAAACTAAAATGTCTACTTCTTTTAGCGGACAATGTGATAAGATCCCTTTCTTACGGCCACGCCAATCGCTACAAATTCCAGATGAGGCACAAAAACAGCAGGTGCTTCAACGGATATCAAGTGCTCCTTTAAGTGGGCTCTCCTCCACATCAACTTCAACATCACAAATACTCCAGTCCTCAAAGGTGTCACCCAAATCGCACTTGCTTCCTCACAGCTCCCAAATCTCCAGCTGCCCGTCTGAGTATGAGGTAGAACAGATGGTTGAGTCTGCAGAGCTGTTTACTCATACTATAGTCTGGGAATCAGAGGTCGACTCCAGCGCTTCTGTGAATCCAGACGAGGAAATGATCTGCACTGATGCCCAGAATCTTTATGAGTCGGATCCAGGACCAGACGCAGAAGGTTCTGACCATAATGTAGACCCTCATTCTCAAACTGTAACTCCTGTTGGTGGAGACAATGAGGAAGACGATGATAAGACTCAAATACCTGATTGGAGCGACAACTTTAGTTTTTTGTCAGGGCAGGAACAGGTTGGCTCTGAGGACGACGGGTGTGATAACGCACAGGGTGATGATGATGAGGTCGGAGATCCCACTTACTGTCAACCCACAGTCAGCCAAGAGATGAGGTCAGCAGAGGAGGTGGAGGAAGATGCTAGTGACGACGAGGTCAGGTTGCGCCTTCCTGGACAGAGACGTAGTACTGGAAGCACGTCAACAACTGCATCCTCAAACACAACTCTGCCTCTCACCACAAGTCGTGGTGGCTCTTCAGGTCGCATGGGTGCTAAGCCTTGCATAGCCTGGGCATTTTTTCAGATCGATAAAGATGACCCAACTCGTGTTATCTGTAACATTTGTCAGCAAAAGCTAAGTAGAGGCCAAAAAATACATAGTTTGAGTACTTCATGCATGAACCGGCACATGGACATGAAGCATAAGTTGCAGTGGGAAGCTCAGTGTGCTACAATGCGGCCTAGCCGGCCGGGCCAATCACCGTCTGCGATATCTTGTGCATCCGCGGCCTCTTCATCCTCTGTGACTGGGGGGACAGCAGTCACACCTGTTTTGGGGCGCAGACCTGCCACCTCTTTACCCGCAACAGCCAGCGTGATTGGCAGGTCATCATTTTCTTTGGAGGTGGTAACACCAGCTGGTGTTGAGCGCTGTCCGACATCGATAGCACCACCTTTGGATCAAGGCAACCTAACATGTCCGCCTGCATCTTCCTCACAGACCGGCAGTTTGCCGGGGACACCCTTATCAACCCCGTCTAAGCACAATAGCCAGCCCTCGGTCCCTCAGATGTGGACAAGTAAAAGACCATTTCCTCCTAGCCATGAGAAAGCTAAGAGGTTGAATTTCACCATCTGCAAGCTCTTGGCTACAGAAATGCTGCCTTTCCGCCTGGTGGACACAGAGGATTTTCGAGACCTTATGTCCGTCGCAGTGCCCCAGTACCAGATGCCCAGTCGGCACTACTTCTCAAAGAAAGGTGTGCCTGCGCTCCACCAGCATGTCGCACACAACATCACCGCTTCTTTGAGAAACTCTGTGTGTGACAGGGTGCATTTCACCACAGACACTTGGACGAGTAGGCATGGACAGGGGCGTTACATGTCGCTGACTGGGCACTGGGTAACTATGGTGACAGCAGGACAAGGGGCTGCTGTCCAAGTCTTGCCGTCCCCACGAGTTGTGCGTCAATCCTCTTTATGTCAAAGTTCCTCCACTGCTTCTGCCTCCTCAACCTCCTCTCGGTCTTCCACCTGCACCCAAAGCCTGTCTGGTCATGCCACAAGCTTTCTAACTGCGCAGAAGGGATCCTGCACACCTCCTTACTATGCTGGCAGTAGGGCTCAACGTCATCAGGCGGTTTTTACATTGAAATGTCTGGGAAATGTGAGTCACACAGCTGAGGAGTTGTGGTCAGCTCTGGAGAACCAATTTCATGAATGGTTGTCTCCACTGGACCTGAAACCAGGGAAGGCCGTGTGCGACAATGCTGCAAACCTGGGTGCGGCCCTTCGCCGGGGCAATGTCACACACGTGCCTTGTATGGCTCACGTGTTGAACCTGGTTGTCCAGCAATTTTTAGCCCACTATCCCAGACTAGATGGCCTTCTGCAGAGGGCATGGTCGCTGTGTGCTCACTTCCGCCGTTCGCATCCCGCAGCTCAGCGACTTACATCTCTACAGAAGTCGTTGGGCCTGCCACTTCACCGGCTAAAATGCGATGTGCCTACCCGGTGGAATTCAACTCTGCACATGTTGCAGCGACTGTGGCAGCACCGACAAGCCCTGGTGCAATACGTTCTGACGTATAGCCTGGGCCAACGAGATTCAGAGGTGGGGCAAATCACGCTGGAGGAGTGGTCTCAGATCAGGGACCTATGCACCCTTCTGCACAGTTTTGAAATGGCGACGAAGATGTTTAGTGCTGACGATGCCATTATCAGCATGACTATTCCGGTGATTTACATGCTGGAGCACATGTTAAACAGAATTCGGAGTCAGGTGGTGGCACAAGAGGAGGTGGAGGAAGTAGAGGAGGAGGAGTTGTATGCGGAAGGGCTAACATCTGCAAGGTCCAGACGGTCGGCAGCACCAAGGCGGCAGGCATGTGAGGGTGGGGTAGATGGTTTTACCAGGGCGCATGGTAGCAGCCAAACTAGTGAGGAAGGTGCAGGAGCCCAGGAAGAAGTGGAGGACGAACTGATGGAAGACTCATCAGATGAGGGAGACCTTGATCACATTTCTGTTGTGCGAGGTTGGGGGGAGAGGACAGAGGAAGGAAGCATGATTGTTACCTCGCCACCAACACAACAGGGACTTGGTGCTCCTGGATGCGCAACACACATGAGTGCCTTCTTGCTGCACTACCTGCAACATGACCCTCGAATTGTGAGAATTAGAAATAATCCTGACTACTGGGTTGCCACACTGTTAGATCCCCGGTACAAAAGTAAATTTGCAGAAATTATTCCTGCCATAGAAAGGGATGCACGCATGCAGGAGTATCAGCAGAGACTGTTGCAGAATCTTACATGTGCTTTTCCACAAAATACCAGTGGTGCACGTAGTGAATCTCACAGTTCCAACTTGCCAACCGTGGGACCGTCAAGTGTTCAGCACTCAAACCGTAACAGAACCACAGTATCTGCTGGTAACATCAATTTTGCGGAATCATTTCACCACTTTTTTAGCCCATCCTTTGCAAGGCCACAGGAGACAAGAAGTCTGACACATAGTCAACGCCTAGAGACGATGGTACAGGAGTATCTCCAAGTAAACATTGAAGCCACGACTGTGTCACTGGACCCTTGCTCTTTTTGGGCTTCCAATCTGGATAAATGGCCGGAGCTAGCCACTTACGCCTTGGAGATCTTGTCATGCCCCGCAGCCAGCGTTCTGTCTGAACGTGTGTTCAGCGCTTCTGGTGGTGTGCTGACAGATAAGCGCACGCGGCTCTCCACTGATAATATAGACAGACTCACGTTCATAAAGATGAACAAATCATGGATCCGAAACGACTTTTCTACCCCTGTGTCATCCTGGGGAGAGTAAAAGCTTGATGATTGGTTAAAATCACCCTACCAACCGTTTTAAGCTTTCAAATTACTAATCATGTTTATCTGTATCTTGACTGGAAAATAATTTGGGCTTTGTAGCAGTGTGCAGCACTGATCCTATTAGGCCATCTATACTAAAGCTTCACCAGATTTAAAATTAAAAATAATTTTTAGCTACATCTAGCCCGGAAAATAATTTTGGGGCTCCGAGATGCGCAAGGCACATAAGTGCCTTCTTGCTGCACTACCTGCAGCATGACCCTCATATTGTCAGAATTCGAAGTAATCATGACTACTGGGTTGCCACACTCTTAGATCCCCCAAACTTTTCGATCAACCTTTTCATTTTAATAAAGACCAAAAAAATGGTCATTTTTGAAATTATAAGCATTAGCAGGTTGTTAGAAACTGAAATCAAACAGTTTTCAACTCAAAACTTTATTCTAGGTGATGTTACATTTTCACATAGGACCCCTTGTTCGAAAGGAGCTTCTGAACTCTCTCGTCCATTGAATTTGTCAGGTTTTGGATGGTTTCTGCTTCAATTGTTTTGCATGAGGACAGAATACCCTCCCAGAGCTGTTGCTTAGATGTGAACTGCCTCCCGCCATCATAGACACTCCTTTTAATGATGCTCCAAAGGTTCTGAATGGGGTAGAGGTCAGGGGAGCATGGGGGTCACACCATAAGTTTGTCCCCTTTTATGCCCATATCAGCCAGAGATGCAGATGTTTTATGTGCAGCATGAGATGGTGCATTATCATGCAGAAAAATGATCTTGCTGTGAAATACACGGTTCTTCTTCTTGAACCATGGCAGGAAGTGCTGTTTGAGAAAATCCACATACATTATGGAGTTCATCTTTAGCGCCTTCAGGGATCCTAAAGGGGCCGACAATCTCTCTCCCCATGATTCCAGCCCAAAACATTACTCCACCTCCTCCTTGTTGGCGCTGTAGCCGTGTTTGCGTGGGGTGTCCATCAACCAGCCATCCTCCACTCCATCCATCTAGACCATCGAGCGCTGCACGGCACTCATCCGTGAACAAAACAGTTTTGAAATCAGTCTTCATGTAATGTTTGGCCCACTGGAGCCGTTTCTGCTTGTGTGAAGTGGATAGAGGAGGTCGACAGGATGGCGCATGCACAGCTGCAAACCTCTGAAGGACCCTGCATCTTGTTGTTCGGGGGACGTTGGAGGCACAAGCAGCTTCAAAAACTTGTCTGCTGCTATGACAAGGCTTTTTTGCCGCTGCTCTTTCAACCTGACGTAATTGCCTGTAGGAAAGAGTCCTCAATTTGCCCTTATCAGCACGCACACGTGTGTACTGTGAATCAGCTACATACTTCTTGATTGCCAAGACACTTCATCCTGATCATCGCACAATGTTGATTGTAGTCATGCCTTGACCTAAACACTCCACAATTTGTTGCTTCTCAGCAGCCGACACATCCTTTTTCTTTCCCATTTTGGCAGAAAATGTAGGCTACTTAATAATGTGAGAGAGCCTTCTTAAGTAGTCTTGCCTTTCATTGGACACACCTGCCAAACTAATTAGCACAGGTGTCTGCAATTGCTTACAGTGATATAAAGAGCCCTGACACACATCACCATCAATGAGTTTAACTGACAAACAAACAAATTCTTCCCTTATCACTCCTAAACACTTTTTGTATAATAATTTGGAACGCAGTGTACATGTGCTTTTCCACAAAACACCAGTGGTTCATGTAGTGAATCTTACAGTTCTAACTTGCCAACCGTGGTCTGTATGGAGTTGTTCAATAAAGGGCCCAAAATTAAGATAACATAGATGGGAGAGGTCTCTATGAATAGGAATTCCTAAGTATTTGATACCCTGTGAGGGCCAGGCAAAGGGAAAGTTGGACTGGATGGAATCCTATATGGATTTGGGGAGGGAGACATCGAGGGCCTCAGACTTCGCTGCATTGATTTTAAAATTTTACCATGTAACAAAGTGATCTATTTCAGCCATAACAGCATGGATGGATATATGTGATTGAGTGATATATACTAGGACATCATCAGCAAATAGAGAGCACTTGTACTCGGTGCCTCCCACCTCAATCCACCTAATATTGGGGTTATGGCGAATTGATGAGAGCAGGTGCTCCGTCACTAGGATGTATAAGAGAGGGGACAGAGGACATCACTGCCTTGTCCCATTGGTGATTGTGAAAGGTGATGAAAATGTTCTGACGCACCCCCTGGGCCTTGGGACACCCGGAGCCGGACCCTTTTTGGTGGATGCTGGTGGTTGTAGTCTTCGTGGCGGCGACCCAGTTCCGTGGCTCAGGGCGGTCAAACCAGTGGCGGAACTATTTATGTGGTTTTCATGTTTAAATGTCCGACTACGCCACCCGTGGATTGCGGTCAGAGTGAACCGCCGCTACAGGGCAGACCACTGAGGCTGGTGTTGTGGGTGCAGCAGAGCGTAGCATAACTCCCCACGGGAGGAGTATAGCCTCAGGGCAGTGTATGCGGAGGATGGGGGTGATGGTGCAGGGCAGCAGCAGTAACGACACGGAGTCAGTGATGCAGTTCAGGGCCTTTACTCACAGTTCTTATTATCCAGACCACGTCTGCAGGTAACGGCTGCCCACGTCGTACTGTGCTCACCAGGTGAGGGGCTCAGACAACTCCCAGATAACTTTGGAGCACTTCACAGGACCCCCTTTGTGTGTCCTTTGTCTGGCCTTTCTTACCAACACTTCTGTCCGGCTGCCTCGGGCCTCCTCTTGGTAAACTTGGCGCCAGTTTCCCTGACCCTATGTGGTGCCTTCCTAGCGGGTGTAGCGAGGGGCTGCGCCACATAAAATGTCAGAGCCTCCGGTTTCTAGCTGAGGGTCGTTTCCTGCCTCCACTAGTTCGGGGACCGGTCTCCCCCTTTGGCCTGACCCCTCCACGCAGGTGGATTCGGGCGTGCGGTGGCGACTCGCCCATCCGCACCCCTGGGATCCCTTCATTCCTCGTTCCTGGAGCCTTCTCCGCTCCTCTTCCTTCCTTCTCCCTCTTCCAGGCCTGGGCCTCTGTTACTAGGCCCGCCTCCGGAGCAGAGCTCATGCAGAGCCCCTGCTCCCTGCCACTTCTGCTCAGATTTCTCTGCACTGAACTAAGATGGTGCCCACCTTTTATACTCCCTTCTCAATGCACCCAGGAACTGCTTCCTCCCTGCTCCTGCACTACAGGGTTCCCCTTCCTCAGTGTTCCCTCCCCCCACTCCAGCCAGGGACAGGGACTGTCGTGCCCATCTCAGGGGCATATTGGTCGCCCTGCCCCACGGCAATGTGGTGTAATGCATGCAGGTGTCGGGTCCTGATCCACACTCCATCCTTACCTGAGAGTGAGATATCACACCTCTGGGTGAGGTGCAATACGTCTGTAGCAACCGAGCCCTCAGGGTGCTACAGTTCCATTTATCTTCAGCCTAGGTGACGTATTGCGATACAGGGCCGTGATTTTGGCTATAAAAGGGTCCCCTAGACCCCTACCCCAAGCTTTTTAAGAGAATCATATATGGCGTGCCAGGAGACTCTATGGAATGCTTTCTCAGCATCCAACGAGAGTATCTAATTACAAATTTTTAACTGCATCTAGCCCAGGAAATACTTTGTGCCTAGTAGCAGTGTCTGCTAGTGAGCGGATTATCCCGGCTGTTAAGCAAGCTGCACCACCTGTAGTTTAGACACTTAATTTTTTCAAAGGAAATGCTTCGGGACCATGGGATACTTAGTGAAGAGCATCAGGAGGCACCCCAAGGCATAGGGGCTGGGACTGGCAGTAGGATGCCTTGCGGTGGACAGCCGAGCTCGATCCTTATAAAAGCTTTTTAACTGCAGCAGCTTTAGTGGACGCTACTGGAGCTGGAATTACCGCGGCTGCTGGCATGAGACTTGCCCTCCAATAGATCCTTGTAAATGGATTTAAAGTGTATTCATTCAAATTAGAGAGACAATTTAAATTAAAAAGCTTAGAGCTGCCTCCACCACAGGGGGGCTCGCTCGACCCACCAGCGGACAGGCACCAGTATTGGGAGAGGGGGGCTGGCCGTCAGGGTTCACCGCGGCTCTGGCACAAACCCGGCGACACGGAGGTGGCACGGGCAGGAGCGGACTGGCCGTGTCGGCTTCTCACTTTTTGGATTTTAGAAGGGCATGACATGCCTATATCTGTGTCTCCCCCTCCTTTTACTCCTCCACCTCTTTTATTTTCGCATGACTATATGTACTTGTCACTTTTCCATGTGTTAGTTATGTCTTCTGAGCAGTTTGTCAGCTTTTGGACACCTTTGAAGGTGTTTTCTATGTGTTTCTATGTGTTTTTGTTTGCCTGCCATTGGTTTTAACGGTGTTCGAAGGTGTTCGACGAACAGTTCGACGAATAGTTCGGCGAACACACGGGAGTTCGACGAACCGAACCGAACTCGAACACTACGGGGGTGGCTCAACACTAGTCTTCAGCAATTTTTAAACAAAGACAATGCCCTGTCTCATTGCCTTTATGAATAAGACTTATAAGGCTAATCCAAAAGGTTATTAAAAAGAGATATATAGATATAAATTGTTTAATGATCGAAGATATAAATTATTAACTACAATACTATAAAATGTTAACCATAACAATGCTCCTAAAAAAAATGTTGTGTGTACATACCCAAAGGGATCGTGCACATGGCTGCATACTCGGTTCGAGCACGATCTGACAAAATATTGGATCGCAATCTGGTATGGAACCCCTCACTAGAGAGTCTCTAAACATTATGTGTAGGTTCAGAGCTAAAACAGACATGAGCTCCTTAAAAACACTTGGATGCAGCCCATCAGTGTCGGGGACCTTGTTCACATTTATTTTATTTAGCTTTGCTTGGGACAGAGCTGCATCCAGTCAACTGAGTATATAAGATATCATATTAACCGGTTCAGGACCGCCCACTGTACATAAACGTCGGCGCTGCCTGGGCTCTGTGCAGCGCCGACGTTTAAAAACGGTGGGTGGTCCCGCAGCGCTCAGGACCCCCAGGGTCCTGCTAGCGCTGCGGTACCGGTTCAGAGCGATAGCTCTGACATGTGGCATCATGGGGACCTGATTGGATCAGGTCCCCATGATGTTAACCTGTTCCTATCTTCTAGATGCCGCGATCCATAGCGATCGCGGCATTTAAAAGATAGGGACAGCCGGTGGTCGGCGATCGGGACCCCCCACATACCTGTCAGCGGCGGGGATCCCGGTGCTGTGACCTCTGACATCATCGAGACCTGATTGGCTCAGGTCTCGATGATGTCAGCGTCACACCAGCCAATCAGAGAGATCACCAGGGAAGTTTGTTTTAGCAACAAACTTTCCCGGGCGATCTGCCTGATAAATGCTGTTTCTCCTCCGATCTCAGTGAGAGAGCAGAGGAGAAACAGTGTGACAAGAGCTGTCAGCCTTGCCACTGTGAAAGTAAAAAAATAAATAAATAAAAAAGAAAGTAAGAGTTAGGGTTAGTGAGTCTGTCAGATCAGTCAGTCCTGTCAGATCAGTCCAGTCAGATCTGTCAGTCCTGTCAGATCTGTCAGTCAGATCTGTCAGTCCTGTCAGATCTGTCAGTCCTGTCAGATCTGTCAGTCAGTCCTGTCAGATCTGTCAGTCAGTCAGATCTGTCAGTCAGTCCTGTCAGATCTGTCAGTCAGTCAGTCCTGTCAGATCTGTCAGTCAGTCAGTCCTGTCAGATCTGTCAGTCAGTCAGTCCTGTCAGATCTGTCAGTCAGTCAGTCCTGTCAGATCTGTCAGTCAGTCAGTCCTGTCAGATCTGTCAGTCAGTCAGTCCTGTCAGATCTGTCAGTCCTGTCAGATCTGTCAGTCAGTCAGTCCTGTCAGATCTGTCAGTCAGTCAGATCTGTCAGTCAGTCAGTCCTATCAGATCTGTCAGTAAGTCAGTCCTGTCAGATCAGTCAGTCAGTCCTGTCACATCAGTCAGTCAGTCCTGTCAGATCAGTCCGGTCAGTCCAGTCCGGTCCCGTCCTTTCAGTCCGGTCCGTTCAGTCCAGTCAAAAAATATAAAAATAAAATGGCCCGTCAGACTTATACCGCAGAGGAGGTGTATGCCCTGCTGTGTTCTGACACTGATGACACCGCAATCTCAGATGGAGATATGGATTTTGAGGGCTTTAGTAGCGGCGACACTGAGAGCCCAGAAATGAGCAGTGATTCTGTTCCATCCTCAAGCCCAAGGACCAGTACAGCAATAGGGGCAAATAGCGCTACTGGAGAAACGTCTCCAAATCAGGGAACACTGCCCAGTACAAGCGCTGTCCCTGCTACTAGTGAATTGGCGCACACCAGTGTACAAAGGGCTCTGCCACTTGATATAGCATTTCCCAGATGGGAGGCTTCAGATTCGGCTGCTCCATTCAGCCCTGATTTCAACGCCATTCCTGGTATAAATGTGGAGGTGGAAGATTTTGGACCAATTCATTTTTTTAATTTGTTTTTTACAGACAGCTTGCTAGAGCATATTGTCGTGCAAACAAATTTATACGCGTCCCAATTCATAAGCCAGAATCCCCGATCTTACTATGCTAGGGCAAATTTATGGACACCAACTAATGTCCCGGAAATAAAAAAATTTTTAGGACTTACATTTGCCATGGGGCTTGTTAAAAAACCGAGCATTCGATCCTACTGGTCCAACCACCCTGTTCAAGCCACCCCTATGTTTTCAGTCATTCTGCCTAGGACCCGTTATGAAATGCTCATGCGGTTTTGGCATTTTAACGACAATAGTCAATGCCTGCCCAGAAATGCCCCAGAACATGACAGGTTATATAAAATTAGACCCATCATTGAAAATTTGTCAGAAAGATTCTTAAGCCTCTACACCCCAACACAAAATATTTCTATAGACGAGTCCCTTGTAAAATTCAAAGGAAGACTGCACCTCAAGCAATTTATCCCATCTAAAAGGGCAAGGTTTGGAATAAAGCTCTATAAAATGTGCGAAAGTTCAACCGGATACACATCCGCTTTTCGCATATATGAGGGGAAAGATAGCCAACTAAACCCACCAGGATGCCCTACTTATCTGGGGACATCTGGAAAAATTGTTTGGGAGCTGATAAGTCCATTTTTTCAAAAAGGCTACAATCTATATGTGGACAATTATTACACCAGCATACCCCTATTTAAAAGTCTGGTTGAACACAACATCGGGGCTTGTGGGACCATCCGTAAAAACCGTCAGGGGTTTCCACAACCATTGGTCAACCAAAAGTTTCAAAAGGGGCAGTCAGGGGCTGTACGCAACGGAGAGCTGCTTGCCCTGAAATATAGGGATAAGAGGGATATTTTTGTCCTCAGCTCGATCCACACAGATGCCACAAGGGCCACTGTAGAACTAGGATCCACCACTCCAAAGCAAAAACCTGTGTCAGTCATTGACTACAACAAACACATGGGGGGTGTGGACCTTGCAGACCAGGTTCTACAGCCATACCAGGTATCAAGAAAGTCCTATACCTGGTATAAAAAGTTGGTTATTTATTTGTTTCAGGTGGCCACATACAATTCTTTTGTGTTGTACAAAAAAGCAGGAAATTCAGATCCTTTTCTTGATTATCAAGAAAAGGCAATTGAAAATCTTGTCTTTCAAAGTGTTAGCCCCGCTCATCCATTAGAATCTGAGGATGTGAAAAGACTCACTGAGCGACATTTTATTGCACTTATTCCAGCAACGGAAACAAGAAGGAACCCCCAGAAAAGATGTCGTGTATGTACTAAGAGAGGAATGAGGCGTGATACCCGCTACTATTGCCCACAATGCCCATCATTGCCAGCCTTATGCGTCACTGACTGCTTTAAAATCTTCCACACAGAACCACGTTTTTAAACTGTAAAAATGTATCCCAATTTGTCATTCAAACATTTGGTTCATTTAGTGAATGACACATTCGAGTAGAGCTCACTTAATTTCCAGGGGGGGTTCTCCAGAATCTAAACCTTCCATTGCGTGCTTGTTTCTGGAAATCATCCATTGAGTTAAAATGGTCACTAAACCCATAGATGAATTCCCAGAGGGGTTTCATTTCCAAAATGGGGTCACTTCAGGGGGGATTCTTTAGCTCTGGTACTCTGAAAAGTGCCAGAACAGCATAATCCCCCCTGAAGTGACCCCATTATAGAAATGACACCTCTGTGGGAATTCATCTATGGGTTTAGTGACCATTTACCTATCTACTTATTTTCCCACCACTAGATTAATTTATACAGAGGAGTAGATTGTAAAATTCGGTCACTTGTTGTGGGTTTCCTCTGTTTAGGCACCTCAGGGGCTCTCCAAATGCAACATGGCGTCCGCTATCCATTCCAGTCAAATTTCCATTCCAAAAGTCAAATGGCGCTCCTTACCTTCCAAGCCATGCCGTGCGCCCAAACAGTGGCTTTGCACCACATATGGGGTATCAGCGTGCTCAGGAGAAATTGCACAATACATTTTGGGGTCCATTTTTTCTGGCTGCCCTTGTGAAAATTAAAAATTTGAGGCTAAAGTAGCAGTTTTGTGTTAAAAATGTGTTTTTTTATTTTCACACTTCAACATTATAAAATTCTGTGAAGCCCCTGGGGGTTCAAGGTGCTCACCACACATCTAGATAAGTTCCTTGAGGGGTCTAGTTTCCAAAATGGGGTCACTTGTTGGGGGTTTCCTCTGTTTAGGCACCTCAGGGGCTCTCCAAATGCAACATGGCGTCCGCTATCCATTCCAGTCAAATTTCCATTCCAAAAGTCAAATGGCGCTCCTTACCTTCCAAGCCATGCCGTGCGCCCAAACAGTGGCTTTGCACCACATATGGGGTATCAGCGTGCTCAGGAGAAATTGCACAACACATTTTGGGGTCCATTTTTTCTGGCTGCCCTTGTGAAAATTAAAAATTTGAGGCTAAAGTAGCAGTTTTGTGTTAAAAATGTGTTTTTTTATTTTCACACTTCAACATTATAAAATTCTGTGAAGCCCCTGGGGGTTCAAGGTGCTCACCACACATCTAGATAAGTTCCTTGAGGGGTCTAGTTTCCAAAATGGGGTCACTTGTTGGGGGTTTCCTCTGTTTAGGCACCTCAGGGGCTCTCCAAATGCAACATGGCGTCCGCTATCCATTCCAGTCAAATTTCCATTCCAAAAGTCAAATGGCGCTCCTTACCTTCCAAGCCATGCCGTGCGCCCAAACAGTGGCTTTGCACCACATATGGGGTATCAGCGTGCTCAGGAGAAATTGCACAACACATTTTTTGGTCCATTTTTTCTGGCTGCCCTTGTGAAAATTAAAAATTTGAGGTTAAAGTAGCAGTTTTGTGAAAAAAAGTTAAATGTTCATTGTTTTCTTCCACATTCCAAAAATTCCTGTGAAGCACCTGAAGGGTTAATAAACTTCTTGAATGTGGTTTTGAGCACCTTGAGGGGTGCAGTTTTTAGAATGGTATCACTTTTGGGTATTTTCTGTCATAAAGGCTCCTCAAAGTCACTTCAAATAAGATGTGGTCCCTAAAAAAAATGTTTTTGTAAATTTTGTTGTAAAAATGAGAAATCGCTGGTCAACTTTTAACCCTTATAGCTTCCTAACAAAAAAAAATTTGGGTTCCAAAATTGTGCTGATGTGAAGTAGACATGTGGGCAATGTTATTTATTAACTATTTTGTGTGATATATCTCTCGGATTAAAGGGCATGAAAATTCAAAGTTTGAAAATTGCAAAATTTTCAAAATTTTCAAAATTTTCGCCAAATTTCCGATTTTTTCACAATCAAACGCAAGTGATATCAAAGAAATTTTACCACTATCATGAAGTACAATATGTCACAAAAAAACAATCTCAGAATCAGGGGGATCCGTTGAAGCGTTCCAGAGTAATTACCTCATAAAGTGACAGTGGTCAGAATTAAAAAATAATTGGCCCGGTCACGAAGGCAAAAACAGGCTCTGGCGTGAAGTGGTTAAGGGAACTGGGATCGACCACACGTGTCGCTCTCCCATCTTTGGCATATTCACAGCTACAGTACCCTTTAATAATTCTGCTTTCCCTTAATCCTCAGTGACCAACTCCACAATACCACTATTTAGGGGACCCTCCTGTGCAGACCTTGGTTATTTTTTGCATTTATATATTTAAAGAATTTCTTTAGACTTTTCTTTCTTTCCTTGGCTACGTGTCGTTCATCTTCTTCTTTGGCTGATTTGATTACTTTTTTAAACATTCCATTCAGCTATTTTGAATTTTATAACACTAAAGCCGACCCCTCAAATTTATATATTCTAAATGCCTTTTTTATGTCATTCATAACTGCAGGAATAACCCACACAGGGGATCGACCCCAGCGATCAGTAAGTTATTCCCAGCTGATAGTGGACAACTTGTTTTTTGGTTTTTTTTCAGGATATCCCTTAAGGAAGCACTCATTTCAAAGTTTTTATCCTCTTAATATATTGTAATCATCATAATATATAGCACTGTGTACTTACAATTGCTCATTTTGCCTTTATACCGAGCTAATTCTTCTACACAGTGCTATATAATATGATGATTACAATATATTAAAGGAATCTGTCAGCAGGTTTTTGATACCTCATCTAAGAGCAGCATGATGTAGGCAAAGAGAAGCTAAATCCAACGATGTATCACTTAGATTACTGGGTGCAGCCATTCTCACACATTCAGAGCTTTTAGATTTAGAATGAAGCAGAGCTGAGAAAACTAACCCCGCCCACACCAGGCTCTGTATATACAATGTCCATAGACAGTGAGCTGCCTATCACAGAAGGGGCGGAGCCTGACCAGGAGGCACACCTTGCAGTGTCCCAGCAATTATAAGATCCTGGTGCTAAAACAATGATTGCAAGTAGGAGCTTGATAAGAGAGGCATCACTGAAATATGTGTTCAAATATGTGTTTTAACCCCTACCTCGTGTTGTCTTCAGATTACATAACAAAAACCTGCTGACAGATTCCTTTTAAGAGGATACAAATTTTGATGGGAGTGCTTCTTTAAAACAAGTTGGAATGGTCAAAATAACAGAACTTCTTCCAGTTTTATGTCAATTGTCATCTAAACACAATAGATTACTATGCAATTCATGTATTTTCCTGATAGTTCTTTCATTTGACTTCTTTACGATCTTCGAGATCTGCTGTGAGAAATGTTCATCAGTTAAAAATCAAGATAAATGATGTCTTAAACCAATATTATTTATGGTGAGTGTCTAACATTTATTGTTATGGAGACATCTATGCTGATGCCATATGGAAGGCGTTTATGGTTTAATGACTAAGCATTAGATCTCTAAGCTAAAGTTACCAAAGTGGAATTGTACATTTTATGCGCCTCATCATAATTCTTCTTTCCACATGACCATAATCCCGTGAATATAGTGAGGCCCATAAATCAGCTGTTTGATATAGTGTGGCGGTGCCAGTTACTACAAACTGTCAGGATCATATTTCTTTCTGGTTTTGCTTATTGCCCTTGGCAGGGATCAAAATTAGCTACTTACATAGAAAATCATATTTCATATTCTATGTATCTGCTATAACTATACCAGAAAAGACAGGAAGATGTGAATTGAATACGTCATCTCTGTATGGTTGAAACATAAGTATGGGCACAAGATAGGAAAAAAAATAAAATACATGTCAGTAAGGCCTCATTCAGACTTGTATTTTGCCCTTTGTGTTGTGTTCGATCTTTTTCATAGATAGACCAAAATCTCATTATAGCCTAAGCAGCTGTTCACATGACCATGTTTTTTTTTTGTTGATCGTGTGGCCGCAAAAAAAAAACCTCAAAAAATAGACATGTCTTGGTTTGAAATTACCTGTACAAATCCATGGCTTCATGAAAAGCCAACCTGACTTTTAATTTTTTCTGGACAACTTACCAAAAAATCACAGACAGGCAATATTTTTTACGGACACATTGGAACATCATAATAGATCATTATGATTATAAGTGATCCATGTACAGACCATAATTCTGATATCAGCTGCATTCCCTGTAAACTGCGAAATGATGATAATTACTGTCCAAATAATCTGTATAAGTTTCTTCAGCTTCAAAAAAATCACGGACGCTTTAAATTTTTTTATAGACAGGGCAGAAAAGTTCCCAATGTCCTGGAATTTCTGGACGGTTGGCAGCCCTATATACAATCCACGTGCTGTCCGTTTTTAATATTGTAATGGTTACTGATGGTAAATACACTGACGAAAATATGATTAAAAAAGTGATGAAAATTGTTCAATTTTTTTTTCATTTACTGTACATGAAAAAAAGCAGATGTCTGATGGCTAAGCGCGTGTACACAACGTCTTTTAGAGGAAGTTTTGCAAGAGGAAGACGCTTCAGAAAAATGCTGGTGGTGTTTATCCTCATGTTTTCTGGTGTCTCATCGGTCATTTCCTGCGGGGGCCACCAACATTTTTTTTTACTTGCACAATTAAAATAGTGAACAGCTTTTAAGAAGAAGCCCCTTGAAGAATGATCAGGTCACTTGTTTTAACGGCTAACTGACTCACCCCCTGGGCCGTGGGGTACCCGGAACCGGGTCTCTGTGTGTCGCTGGGGAGTAGTAGTGGCAACCCGGTCCCGTGGCTCAGGGTGGTCAAACCACGTGCAGTCTATGTTTCTGGTGGTTATTAATGTCCGACTACGCCACCCGTGGATTGCGGTCAGGGATAACCGCCGCTGCGAGGCAGACCGCTGAGGCTGGTGTTGGTGTGCAGCACAGGGGTCGGATAACTCCCCACGGGAGGAGTGTAGCCTCAGGGCAGTGTAGGTGGATGCTGGGGGTGATGGTGCAGGCACAGCAGAAATCACACAGAGTCCAATGATGCAGTCCAGGGTATTTTACTCACAGTTGTTATCCAAGTCACTTCTGTCAGCAAGGACTGCCCGAGCCGCGCTGCGTCCACCAGGTGAGGAGCTCGGTCAACCCCCAGGCAATTCAGGAGTATGTCACAGGACCCCCTTCTGTCCTTTCTCTGGCCTCTCGTGCCCCACCAGTGTCCTGACTTCTGTCCGGCTACCGCGGACCGTGTCAGTTAAGCGTTGGCCTTCACTTCCCGCTATCCTATATGGTGCCTTCCTAGCAGGTTTAGCGGGGGGTCGCACCAATAAATGGTCATAACCTCCGGTTCTTGGCTGAGGGTAGATTCGCCTCCACCAACTTAGGGATCTGGTACCCTTCCACGGCCTGACCCTTCTACCTGGTAGAATGCGGTTATGCAACGGTTGCTGGCCGTTCTGCACTCTTAGGGTCCCTCCTCTCCGGCCCCGGCCTTTTCTCTAGGCCTGCCTCCTGGAGCTGAGCTCAGCCTGAGCCGCTGCTCCCTGTCAGCTCTCTCTCCCTTCTGCTCTGACTGACCGACTTCCCGCCTAAGATGGCCCCCACCTTTTATCTGCTTCTCTGTGCCTGAGCTCAGGTGACCTGCACCCAATGAGCTCCTTCCTGTGCTCCCAGAAACCGCCCCCTTTCTGCTCCTACACCACAGGGTTCTCTTCCCCCTCCCCACTCCAGCCAGGGACATGGTCAGTTGTGCCCGCAGCTGGGAGCACCGTCGAGCTGTCCCCCGGAAATGGTGTGTGTGTGTGTGCAGCTAACTGAGCCCTGGTCCACATTCCATCCTTACCTGGCAGTGGAATATCACACCTCTGGATGAGGTGCAATACCCCTGTAGCAACCGAACCCTCGGGGTGCTACATAACACTTTGGAAACTTAAAGGGATATTCCCATATCCAAGATCCAAGATTAGGTGTAATAAGGTGTTTATTTAACTCTTTAATTTACTTTAATTAGGTTAGGTGATGAAAGGGTCTGATTGACTGACACCTTGCCATCACCAAACAAAAGAGCTAGGTGTCAGCTAATCCCATTCACACAATCTTCATTAGCATTCCCATTCAAGTAATTTCTGGGGCAGCTGTGAGCTGCTATTTTTAACCTAGGAAGGTGCCATTAGGCAAACATGGTCCCTGGCTATTATTAACAGCTCACAGCTGTTTTGTTAGCCGCTACATCCCCACGGACAGCAACAAGCAGCGCTTGTTGAACTTGGGTTCAATAGAATGCAACATTTTGGACGCAGCAAAAATATGCGTCCAAAGCACTGCTACGTCCGGATCGTGGGCCAAAAATGTAAAAAAAAAATGCCGTGGGCTCCCGCGTCATTTTCATAACCAGCAGAGGAAAACCCTCCTTTCCGGCCCCGGCCTTTTCTCTAGGCCTGCCTCCTGGAGCTGAGCTCAGCCTGAGCCGCTGCTCCCTGTCAGCTCTCTCTCCCTTCTGCTCTGACTGACCGACTTCCCGCCTAAGATGGCCCCCACCTTTTATCTGCTTTTCTGTGCCTGAGCTCAGGTGACCTGCACCCAATGAGCTCCTTCCTGTGCTCCCAGAAACCGCCCCCTTTCTGCTCCTACACCACAGGGTTCTCTTCCCCCTCCCCACTCCAGCCAGGGACATGGTCAGTTGTGCCCGCAGCTGGGAGCACCGTCGAGCTGTCCCCCAGAAATGGTGTGTGTGTGTGTGTGTGTGCAGCTAACTGAGCCCTAGTCCACATTCCATCCTTACCTGGCAGTGGAATATCACACCTCTGGATGAGGTGCAATACCCCTGTAGCAACCGAACCCTCGGGGTGCTACATAACACTTTGGAAACTTAAAGGGATATTCCCATATCCAAGATCCAAGATTAGGTGTAATAAGGTGTTTATTTAACTCTTTAATTTACTTTAATTAGGTTAGGTGATGAAAGGGTCTGATTGACTGACACCTTGCCATCACCAAACAAAAGAGCTAGGTGTCAGCTAATCCCATTCACACAATCTTCATTAGCATTCCCATTCAAGTAATTTCTGGGGCAGCTGTGAGCTGCTATTTTTAACCTAGGAAGGTGCCATTAGGCAAACATGGTCCCTGGCTATTATTAACAGCTCACAGCTGTTTTGTTAGCCGCTACATCCCCACGGACAGCAACAAGCAGCGCTTGTTGAACTTGGGTTCAATAGAATGCAACATTTTGGACGCAGCAAAAATATGCGTCCAAAGCACTGCTACGTCCGGATCGTGGGCCAAAAATGTAAAAAAAAAAATGCCGTGGGCTCCCGCATCATTTTCATAACCAGCAGAGGAAAAGCCAACCGCTGGGGGCAGATATTAGTAGCCGGGGAAGGGGCCATTAGCCAAAAATGTTCCCTGGCTATTAATATCAGACCACAGCTGTTTGCTTAGCCTTTACTGGCTAGATTACAGGGGGACCCCAGAAAAAAATTGACGTAGGGCCCCCTATAAAATCTAACCAGAAAAGGCTAAACAGACAGCTGCGGGCTGATATTAATAGCCAAAGAAGGGGCCATGAATACTAGCCCACTCCGCGGCTAATAATATTACCCCTCAGCAGTCTCAGAAATGGCACATCCATAAGATGCGCCAAATCTGGCGCTTAGCCTCCGCTCTTCCCACTATTCTGTAGCGGTGGCGAGTGGGGTAATGGGGTTGGGGTTCATTGGGGTTCACTATAAAACGCCCCCATTACTAACCGCGTAGTAAAGTTGTCGCCGCTTTTTCCATAAATATACAGCCAGAATAAAGTATTTTAATGAAATAAAATGACACACGGTTTTAATTTTTTTTTATTGTACGCCTAGTCCCCGAATCCCTTGTCTCCTGAAAAAAAAGTTAAATAAAAAACAATCATATCCCTCACATGTCAGCCGTCACGACATAGTCCATTGGATTGTCGCTCAGTGATCCAGGTCACTTCTACAGCAGTGACATCAGCAATCACTGATGTCACTGCTGTAGAAGACAGCAATGTACACTGACAGGCGTGTAAAATCACTCCTATCAGTGTACATGCTGCAGCAGGAGTGAGGTCACTGGGGTTCATCAGCTGATCAGCCCCGGTGACCTCAGCACCAGTATTGGTGGGAACATTCTTGAGAATGTTCCCACGCAGCACCGCTGCCGTAAAGTGAGATCACGTGAGCTCCTGGCAGCGCAGCGATGTACACTGCTGTGAGCGAGCGCGCTCCCGGCAGTGTACCGCCGACCGCCGGGAGGATGACATCACGAGAACACCGGGGGGCGCAGGACAGGTGAGAATAATGTTTTTTTTTCTTTTTTTTACACCGCGTGTACGTCGGCTCGACTGAGGACACTACTACTCCCCTCAGCCGCGCCGTCTTGCTGTTATCAGTGGGAGTGGCGGTTGGATGAGGGGAGTAGCAGTCCTCTGCGGACCTGGGTACCATTCGCAGCATTTCCCCAGCGCTTCACTGCATATTTATATTTATACCTGCGGATTTGCTGTGTTTCAATTAAAGTCAATGGGCGAGAAACGCTGCGCAAATGCTGCATAGAAAGGACATGCTGCGTTTTTTTCCACAGTGGCAATCCTGAGCGGAAATTTCTGCATCATCAGGATTCACATGCCATAACTGGCAGACTAATTACCAAGCGTTTTTGATGAGTTTCCACGTCGAAAAAACACCACGAAAACGCATCAAAAACGCTACATGTACACTTAACCTAAAAGAAAAAATTCTTTATTAGGACTTCATTAAAATAGTAACATGAGCATAAAAAAATATTTGATGTGTTTTGAGTCTTGTTAACTCTTAGGCTGGGGTAACACGCCCGTTGATTCTCTCATGCGAGAGAATTGGGACGATTATGCTAATGTCAATCGGATCAAACTCTGACAGCGTTTGATCCGATTGACATTAGTGTAGTAGAGAGCAAAGAACCATCAGGAGGATTCTTGCAGGATGTGCCACAGATGAGGAAAGATTGCTATCTGTTGGACAGGCGAAATAAGGCGCAACCAAGTTACACTAGAAGAGCTGAAGGGCGAGGAAATTCAGATGCTGGATCTGACCAGGTGACCTGCAGGAAGGATTTCCTGGATATAAGAGTCCAGCGCGCCAAGACACAGGCAGATTTGGCGCCAGGCTGCAGAGTGGAGCTGACGTGCTCCAGAGGGACCGCAAAGCCCAGCGTGACAGGCCTCAGCTGGAGGCCGGCGCTGCACCAGAGTCGAACACTGCCTGAGAGGCTCCGGACTCCTCACAGAAGCACCCTGAGCCCTGCGCATGTTGGTCAGAGTCAGGACCTGCGCCCCACGCTGAGTAAGTTCTCAACCCGCAGTCAAGAGCCGAGGTCTGGATCCCCTTATCGCAAGTGTGAGAGACTACCGTCGACTGTCAAGCTGAGAAGAACTGAGAGAGAACTGCGACAGGAGAGATGTGCCAGCAACCGCGGAGGAAGCGCGCAAGTGAACAGGGCTGTCACATCCAACTCTCACCTACGGTACCGGGGACAGTTGGGATTAGGCTTTCAGGTTGGGAGGGGGCCGGTTGGTGCATGGGTGGCTAAACAGGATCTGATGGACTTTATCTGGAAGAGACTTGCAGCCTAGCGGGAATAACAGGTGACCCCGGCTAGGGCCATATAAAGAGAACTCACGTGGTGACTCCCACGACTGGGTGCATCACACTTTTACAAAGAACTTTACTGTTATTCACTGAAAGATATTTCTTATTGTTATTCCAAGTTGCTGTTTATTACCCTTGTTACTACCCCCCTTGCATGATAGTTGATATATGACATGCCCCCAGGGCTGTGGGGTACTCGGCAGCCGGGCCTATGGATGCTGGTGGGGGATATCACGGTGGCTGGCCCGGACCGTGACCCAGGGCGGTCAACCAAAAAGGGGATTATAACTTGAATAGAAAATAAAAATAAAATAAATAGTTTGTGACGCCACCTGTGGTACCTGGTAAGGATTACCAGCACTGCTGCAGACCTCCGGGGGGTGATGGGATGGCAGCTGAGGTGTTTCTGCTCCCCACAGGTGGAGCGGGCCCCCGGAGCAGGGTGGAGTTTGATGGTGGTGATGCTGGGGCTTGTAGTGCAGGCGGGATGGCGCAGCAGGAGTAACTGACAGAGACAGGGGATTCGCTTCAATACCTTTACTGGTGCGGATGTCAGGTACGGTCCAGGGTACTCAGTAGGATGGGTGCACTTCAGGACTTCTCCCCAGTGAGCGGGTATAAGGCCTCCTGGTCCGTGTCTGCCTCTCTGTATGCTCCTGGCCAGCCTGCAACTGGGCCTAGCTTATGTGTCGTGCTGTTCCTTCACCTGTCGCTCGGTAGTAGGACTTTCTGCTAGTAACCACTCTCCCTGGACGCTGGGGCCTTGTGGTTCCTGGTCCTGTAATGGGTCTAGCTTCAGGTCGTCCAGGGACTTGTAGTCCTCCTGGAATGCCGGTGATCTCTACTGGGTATAAAGGGACCCTGTAGGCGCGGACCCGGTGTCCGGTTTGTATATCGGGATGAGCCTATGATGCTCTTCTGCCCCCACAACTCCTCTCTCCTTTCTCCTCTTCCCTTCGGCCACACTCGGGGCCCTCAGAACTAAACTCGTGCTGTAGGCCTTGGCTCGCCTAAGCACAGCAGCCAGCGTGCTGCGTCTTCGCTGCTCTCAGCGTCAGCATGCTCTCAGACTCTCTGACTCTGTCTGACTAATCTGAACTGCCTGGCTCCACCCTCCATATATATATCCCTATCAGGGCTCCCTCTGGTGGTATGAGGTGGAACGGTGGAGGTGTTTGTATGTAATGAGGGCATCTTGTGGAGAAGTCCGTCCATGCACCCTGGGTCCTGTGGTACCTGTGCACAGCAGGGTTCCACATATACATATAAAGTGGTTATATCAACCCCTGACTGTTCCCGCCTTGTGTCTCTGTTCGTTGCATTCCGGCACCTGTGTTACATTTGGCATAGTCAGCAGGATGCAACATTCAGACACAGAGATGGTGACCCAGTCCGCTGCCGAGTCCGGCAGGGGACATATACCCTTGGGGGCTATGCGCAGCAATCTTCCTAAGTTTAAAAGGAGTAGTGTGTCACTGTAGGACTGGGTAGGAAGACTGAGAAGTATGCTTCGCACGTATCCCCTGACCGTTTTCACCCTGACTGAGTTGGCCATCCTAACCCTTAATGGGTAGGCTTGGCAGACCATGATGTACCGCCCGCCTGGGGACCATGATACCATGGATAAAGTGATAAAAATCTTGGAGGACATACACGGTGATACCACGGACCTGGGGCACTTACGTCTGCAGTTATTTCAGTGGGTCCAAAGGGAAAATGGGACCATAAACCAATATGTTAATGCATTGCAGGAAGTGACGGCCCATATCGTAAAGAAGGCTCGAGGTGAGAACCGGGCACTATGACCACTAGATGCAGTGTTGCTTGACCAACTAATTGCTGGCCTGAAGGATCCCTCCCTGAAACAGATCTTAAAGGAGCGACTGCGCTTAAGTCCTGATCCTGGAGGTCGGGGCCGAAGCTAGAGTCCTTGAAAAAGAGGTTCCTGTTCTCAAAGCCGCAGTCCAGAGCGATGAAGTGACTATTCCTGAATCAACCCACAAAGAGCCCGACTGGGTGAGAGAAATACGGCAAGAGATTCTGGATATGTGAGGTGAGCTGCACAATATTAAAGGGACAGCCACTGCCCTCTCCCTGGTGGCCCACACAGCCCCAGGTGTACGGAGGTCAGAGCGAGAGAAGCGTTCCTACCGTACTCCACCAGGTCGTATACCCAGCCCTTCGGAGGAGCGAGAGTGTTGGACCTGTGGAGGTAGAGAACATATCTCCAAAGACTGCCCAAGTCGAGAAAGGAGGAGACTGGGGCAGCCAATAAACTTTGGTGCCCCACGGTCGTGGAGCATACCGTGGGGTTCCGAGTCTCAGAGGGTGGAAGGGGGAATTAGTTGTTTAATGGACACAGGGTCTCAGGTGACTACTATGCCTGAGGCGTATTTCCAAAGTCATTTCCCTGAAGTTTCTCACTCCGGGAAAGAACCCACTGTCCAGCTGGTGGCGGCTAATAAACTACCTATTCCAGTAGTGGGAGTAGTATGGATGACTGTCCGGGCGTGCGAAAAGGACCTCGGTCGAAAAGGGATAGTGTTGACCACGGGGTCTGGAGGCGAAGGACCCATTGTAACCTTGGGCATGAACATGCTGAAAGAGGTCGGGCAGTTCTTAGCTGAGGGCTCCAACAAAAACAACTGGACCCACGCCACTCGTGATCCGGCCAGCAAGATAGTATTCCAGCATCTTTTGCGAGTCAACCAAATTCAGAAGCTACGGGCTGCCTCCAAGTACCTCGGTAAAGTATCGATACCGCCCGAAACCACCATGACACTGCCAGTGGGGCAGACTGTACTCACTATACCAGTACTGGTATTCCAAGTTGCTGTTTATTACCCTTGTTACTAACCCCCTTGCATAACAGTTGTTATACATATAAAGTGGTTATATCAACCCCTGACTGTTCCCGCCTTGTGTCTCTGTGCCTTTCATTCCAGCACCTGTTTTACATTAGCATAATTGTCCCAATTCTCTTGACTGACTCGAGTCTTTAAGTCAGCAAGACTCGAAACCTTAGTGTGATCCGATTCTCTCGTATGAGAGAATCGCAGCACAGGTGCGGCAAAGATGGAGAACTTAATTTCTCCATCTTCACAATTGCCTTTGTGCGTTTACATCGGACTGCACTCGGATGACATCTGAGTGCAGTCGGATGTTTCACACGCACCCATAGACTTATTTGGACAGGATTGTCCAGGAACCAGATTGAACAACATACATATATTGGATGGGTGAGCTGTATCTACAAACATTCTTATACAGTGGGTATGGAAAGTATTCAGACCCCTTTAAATTTTTCACTCTTTGTTTCATTGCAGCCATTTGGTAAATTCTAAAAAGTTCATTTTTTTTCCATTAACGTACATTCTGCACCCCATCTTGACTTTAAAAAAAAACAGAAATTTAGAAGTGTTTGCAAATTTATTAAAAAAGAAAATCTGAAACATCACATGGTCATAAGTATTCAGACCCTTTGCTCAGACACTCATATTTAAGTCACATGCTGTCCATTTCCTTGTGATCCTCCTTGAGATGATTCTACTCCTTCATTGGAGTCCAGCTGTGTTTAATTAAACTGATAGGACTTGATTTGGAAAAGCACACACCTGTCTATATAAGACCTCACAGATCACAGTGCATGTCAGACCAAATGAGAATCATGAGCTCAAAGGAACTGCCCAAGGAGCTCAGAGACAGAATTGTGGCAAGGCACAGATCTGGCCAAGGTTACAAAAGAATTTCTGCAGTACTCAAGGTTCCTAAGAGCACAGTGGCCTCCATAATCCTTAAATGGAAGAAGTTTGGGACCACCAGAAGTCTTCCTAGACCTGGCCGTCCAGCCAAACTGAGCAATCGTGGGAGAAGAGCCTTGGTGAGAGAGGTAAAGAAGAACCCCAAGATCACTGTGGCTGAGCTCCAGAGATGCAGTAGGGGGATGGGAGAAAGTTCCATAAAGTCAACTATCACTGTAGCCCTCCACCAGTTGGGCCTTTATGGCAGACATATGAAAGCCCGCATAGAGTTTGCTCAAAAACACATGAAGGACTCCCAGACTATGAGAAATAAGATTCTCGGGTCTGATGAGACGAAGATAGAACTTTTTGGTGATAATTCTAAGCGGTATGTATGGAGAAAACCAGGCACTGCTCATCACCTGCCCAATACAATCCCAACAGTGAAACATGATGGAGGCAGCATCATGCTATGGGGGTGTTTTTCAGCTGCAGGGACAGGACAACTGGTTGCAATTGAAGGAAACATGAATGCAGCCAAGTACAGAGATATCCTGGAGGAAAACCTCTTCCAGAGTGCTCTGGACCTCAGACTTGGCCGAAGGTTCACCTTCCAACAAGACAATGACCCTAGGCACACAGCTAAAATAACAAAGGAGTAGCTTCAGAACAACTCTGTGACCATTCTTGACTGGCCCAGCCAGAGCCCTGACCTAAACCCAATTGAGCATCTCTAGAGAGACCTGAAAATGGCTGTCCACCAACGTTCACCATCCAACCTGACGGAACTGGAGAGGATCTGCAAGGAAGAATGGCAGAGGATCCCCAAATCCAGGTGTGAAAAACTTGTTGCATCATTCCCAAGAAGACTCATGGCTGTACTAGCTCAAAAGGGTGCATCTACTCAATACTGAGCAAAGGGTCTGAATACTTATGACCATGTGATATTTCAGTTTTTCTTTTTTAATAAATTTGCAAAAATTTCTACATTCCTGTTTTTTTTCAGTCAAGATGGGGTGCAGAGTGTACTTTAATGAGAAAAAAAATGAACTTTTTAGAATTTACAAAATGGCTGCAATGAAACAAAGAGTGAAAAATTTTAAGGGGTCTGAATACTTTCCATACCCACTGTATTACTACCCAACACTGTACTTGCAAGCCTAAATTGCATATGAATAAATCACGAAAAAGTGCTGGAAAATGATCGAATAGGTATGTTTGGAAATGCGTTACTGTTATGCACACGCCCGGACTGACTGGCGTGTGCGGGAGAAGTGGTTCCACTGGACCATGAACCGGAGAGTGCCTGGAGGGGCGTGACTAAGTATCTGGCCGATCCGACCAAGATGGCACGATGGCATACGACGCCAGTGCACCAGGGAGAAACCGGGCAGAGGGACCAGGTGCTACTCCAGGTCAAACTCCGGACACGGGGGTTGACCCACACAGGGATTACTGGAACAGGCAGGTTAGGCTGGCACAGACTGGTGGATATAAGCGAACACGGCAGGTATGCAGACGGGTGGATACAGGCGAATATACAGGCAGGGAGGTACTGGCCGAAAGGACGGGCTGGAGCACAGGGAGGACAAGACCCAGTACAGACTGGGTCACAGAAACAGAACCGCAGATGCGGTAGCCAAACACAGCAGAGAGGGAGCGCCCGAAGCGGTGGGCAAGAGCAGAGCAGGACGGGACTGCCGGAGCAGCGAGCACAAGCAGAGCAGGACAGGACTGCCGGAGCAGCGAGCAGATGCAGAGCAGGACGGGGCTGCCGGAGCAGCGAGCAGAAGCAGAGCAGGACAGGACTGCCGGAGCAGCGAGCAGATGCAGAGCAGAAACCGCAGGAGCGGCAAGCAAGGCAAGAGCAGAGCGGAAACCGCAGAGCGGTAAACAAGGCAGGAGCAGAGCGGAAACCGCAGAGCGGCTAAGAAGGCCGCAGCAGAGCGGAAACCGCAGAGCGGCAAACAAGGCAGGAGCAGAGCGGAAACCGCAGAGCGGTAAACAAGGCAGGAGCAGAGCGGAAACCGCAGAGCGGCTAAGAAGGCAGGAGCAGAGCGGCAAACAAGGCAGGAGCAGAGCAGAAACCGCAAGAGCGGCAAGCTAAGCAGGAGCAGAGCGGAAACCGCAGAGCGGTAAACAAGGCAGGAGCAGAGCAGAAACCGCAAGACCGGCAAGCTAAGCAGGAGCAGAGCGGAAACCGCAGAGCGGTAAACAAGGCAGGAGCAGAGCGGAAACCGCAGAGCGGTAGGCGAGGCAGAAGCAGAGCGGAAACCGCAGAGCGGCTAGAACCGCCGGAGCGGCGAACGAGACAAGGCAAGGGGATAGGACTCTGTTCACAAAGAACAGACGGAGAAGGAAAGGCAGAACCAGAAGCACACAAAGTACTTACAAAGAAGTAGCGAGCGTACACTAAATTCACAACAGAGGTACAGAGACGACGAGAAGGAATTTAGGAGCAAGTTCAGACTCTGCAGTAAGACGCAGAAAACAGACATAGAGGGAAAAGGGAGAAAAGGCTAAAGTAGAAACGAGGCACAGACAACTGGGAACAGAGGAACGGGAAAAAATACAGCAAGGCTGGAACACAAACAGGACACTGTTCAGACAGGAACAGATACCGCAAGGCACAGACAGGCAGATCTAGGAATACGGCCCCTAGAAGGCGAAAGAACAGGCTGGAAGCGTGTTCACAAGAACAGACCACAGTTCAGACACAGAACTGGAAAACAGGCAGGAAAACAGGATAGGACCTGGCAGTCAGAGACAAAAAGCCAACTGACAGGACACAATGCTCAGGCGCCATCTTGAGGAAGAAGGTGGAATAAATACCCAAAGATGGACAGCAATAGGCTGAAGATGCAACAGGGGCGTGTCCGCAGCAGCTACAAGAAACAGGAAGTTCAGCGGGCGTCGCCCTATGCAGCCAAAGTAGAGCAGAGCAGAGCACAAGGAAAGAAGCCAGACCAGGAAGCTGGGCGGGAGATGAAGTTTGCGATCTTGCATGATGAGAGATGGAACACCATGCAAGAACGCCGCCAGGTATGCTACAGTTACCCTGCCCCATCCTGCAGAACCTCAGGTTTCCTAGGCAGCTTACTACTGACAGATTCACTTTAAGTAATGCTGCAACAGTTGTCTCTACAAATATGATCTCAAGGTACAGATGTTGAAGGGCCACATTTGCCAGTGCAGCGGGGCTGAGTTTATCACTGGGTTTCACGTATCATTACAAGTGAATGGAGCAGTTTCGCTGTTCCCTGCGCAGTAGGTGGCTGGGAGCGCCACTGTGCAGGGTAAAATGGCGAAGGGACCTTTGTTTTCAGCATTGCCAAAGGTTATACCCATAATGCTCATAATGTTATGCCTCTTTAATTACTTGATATTCTAGGCAGAATAACTGCATGGCAATGTGTTTCCATTAATGTCTTAGCTATTCATATCCTGGATATTTCGACTTGTTGAAAAAAATCTAAAGTTAAATCAGTGTCAATTACAAGAAGCAAACATACGTGGAAAGCGGATATCCAGAATCACACAGTTTAATATCTCCGTAATGTGTTTTACCCTGGTATAAATGTCATTTCTTTCCTTTAAGATGCAGGTTAATCCCGCTATCAGAAAGCATGGATCTATAGCTGCAATCCTCTGACATAAAATCTCATTAAACAATCTCTTTTGGTCCATTTCCTTTATTTAAAAATCTATCAGGCATCATGTGAACTCAATCTGCGATGTGAGAGTAGATCTTAATCCTCTAATTGAAATGGCTGCAGATGAGCTCAGTGGGGAAGTGTTACAGAAGACTACAGCGCGTTTCAGGCTGCTTGTTGGTCTAGTTAATCACTTCCTCGATGTTGTTCTTTTGTACCAATTCTGTAAGGCAAAATAATGCCGCACCATAAATGCAAGCAAAGTGTGACTGTGGGCATAACCAGAAAACACGGATCCAGAGCCACATATGGAATGAAGGCTCTCAGCACAGCAGGAACTTGGGGGTTCACATTCTGCCAGCTCATGGCACTTGCCGTCCATTCTCCCTTCATCACAGGTGCAGGGACACATGAGCAAGTGTAGTTATATGAAATGAAAAATTAAGGTCTGAAGCACTCCGTCTTCAGACCTTAAAAGCTTCCAGTTTTATTCATGAAACATGGATGCATAAAATGGCCAACTTCAGCATCTTACTCAAAACGTTTCAGGAGGGAAGTATTAAAGTGGTTGGCCACTAGTTTTTTATTGATGGCCTATCCCATCAATATCTGATTGTTGTGGTACGACACCGAGCATGCCACTGATCAGCTGTTACCAGCGCCGGACGGAAGTTCTCGGATGATGGTGGATCGCAGCAGCTTCATCAAAATTATAGTGGTCGTCATATTTTCTGTATATCAGTGTTTGATCTTTCCATGTTTTCCATGTTAAACTTTCTCAGTGGACTATGGTTATTCCCTCTTTTTTCTTTCCTTTTCCCTGTTTCTCAGGTTATATCTTCCCTTCCCATTCTTATCCTGATCCTCCCCTTTACTATTTCATTTTCTTTTCTTTCCTTTCACCCCTTCCTTTTCTACCCCCCTTTCTATCTCCTTCAGTCCTTTTCACTTCCTATTCCTTTTCCTCTTTTCCTACATTCCCTCTTCTTTACCCAACTTTCCTTGCCCCCATCTTTCCCTAGTTTATCCTTTAGGTTTTGGAGTAGACACGGTATATCGTATTATTGATGCTTTATTTTACTGTAATGTGAATATTTTCAGTTCTTATATTGTATTTCATAATTGCATATTTTTTGCTGTCTTCTCTACACTTAACTTCTCATGTTTATGTAAAAATTCCCCTAATAAAAATCATTTAAACAAAAAAAATTATAGTGGCCGTGGACGGGGCCCACAGATCCACCCCCTACTGGTTCTGGATACCCGGCCGTGATCACTGTGACCTTCTGGATGGCACGAGTAATAGCTGATTGGTGGAGTGTTGGGTGTCGCATCCCCCACCAATCAGATATTGATGACCTATCCTAAAACAGGCCATCAATAAGAAATTAGTGGCCAACCTCTTTAATCATGGCTACAACCCTTGTGCCAAACTCACTTCCTTACAACACACACTGGGGCTGAGCCAATCACTAAATGTTTGTGCACAGGTTAAAAACAAAAAAACATACTATTAGTTATATAAAAGAAACACCCATGTGAAAAATTGTTGATGAAGAAAATATTTTCACAAAGGAGCTAATAAAAATAGTTACATACAGTACATTGATAATGATATACCAAGTCGTGTCTATCATTCAAACCAGCCACAAAATAGAAAAAAATCCAGAATGCTTCACGGCTTAGCAACAAACGCTTTCTATCGCCCCCTCTACTTGATAAATTAACCCTTTCTGTCCCACTGAAATGAGAACCTGTTTTATCACCTCATATCAGGTCTATGATTAAATGCAATTCATCATATGTCGTGCACGTGATGGGTTATCTGTAGAATACAGTATGTAGGACGCAGCACATATTCCCTACGAGTGCAAATGAGAAAACATTTTATCGGACGGCAATAATATAAATGGCAGTTATCCCTCTGAGGTATTGAAGCAGAATTGAAAGGGTTAATTTATCAAGTAGAGTGGGCGATAGAAAGCGCTTGTTACTAATTCATGAAACATTAAGAATTTTTTTCCATTTAAAAAAATATATATTATATATATATATATATATATATATATATATATTTATATATATATACGTACATCTTTTATAATAGCTCCATAATGAAAGTATTGTTTTATCATTTGTATTTTTAATATGGCTATCTATATTAAAAATAAACAAACACAGAAATCTTCCAGTTTTGACACTGACCGCTGGCTTAATATTAGACCCACACTTCCTTTTCAGCAGTGTCATCATTAGGGTAGGTGCATGCGACCATTTTTTCTCCATCCAAGAATAACAGTATGATTGTTCTGATCAGAGTGGCATCAGTTTTTGTCTGAGGTAGAGAAAACAAAATAGGTTCTGCACCCCCTCCATTATGGCAGTCCGTGAAAATCTGACTACACTTGCCGATGGTTTTCACGGATCCATAGACTTGCACTGTCAATTTTGATCCAACCCTCGGATCAAAATTGGACATGTCTACCATTTTTTCCTCGGACCACTTGGTACAAGGAGACAATTGGTCATTTGCACAGCCCCATAGAATATTATGGGTATAGAATCTTAGAATGTTACAGTTGGATTCACTAAACCATCTCAGACACATGTCTGTCCAGCCTTTGTTAAAGGGCTATCCTGAAAACTATGGATAGTACTCGACAGACAGGAGTACAATGACAGGTAACACCTCTATATACAATAGATAACACCAAATACAGGCTTCCCAATTACAGCTCCCCTTTTCCTCCCTCACGATGCAGAAATGCTCTGGATTTTTTCCTGAGTGTTTCTGCATCTCCCCTGGCAGAAAAAACGCATGTGGATTGTACATGCGGATTGTACATGCGTTTTTCCTGCCAGGGACAAGCAGATGTGAAGCGTTCTTCACATGCATTTCCGCATGCGGGTTGACAAGCGCTTTCCAAGAGATTTTAGCATCACTTGGAAAGTGCTTGTCAACTAGGTCACACTATATAAATCCATGCAACCGGCATGGATTTATATAGTGTGACCGTAAAAGAATGTCAAAAAATAAAAAAATAAATCTACACTTACCTTCTGATGGCCCCCGCAGTCTCGCTTCCCTCCTTCCTGGCTGCCAGCAGCTCGTGGTACACTGAAGGACCTGCCGACCCGTCACATGACTATGACGTCAGCGCAGGTCCTTCAGTCCATCGCAATCTGCCAGCATGGGAGGATGAGCGCAGCGGGGGCCGCCAGAAGGTAAATATAACATATATTTTTTATTGTATTCTTTTTTTTACAGGTACTATGGTACCCGGGTCCGGAGGAGAGTCTCCTGTCCTCCACACCCGGGTACCATCTGCACATTGGAACGCATGGAATGCGCATCTACATATACAGTGATGCGTAATCCATGTGGTCTAATGCAAGTCAATGGCGGCGAAAACGCAGCACTTCCGCAAAATAATTGGTAGTGCTGCGTTTTTTTCCGCACTGATAATCCGCAGCAGAAATTTCCACAGCATGTGCACAGCACATGCGGATTATCATTGGGGAACATGGCAGGTCTTCTACCATGCGTTTTTTAAGCGTTTCTGCAGCGTTTTTGCCGCAGCGGAAATGCTTAAAAAACGCATCGTGGGCACACAGCCTCACAATGATCTGTGCTCAGATTAGCGAGTGCGTAGATAACACATGTAGGGTCTGAATCAGTCTATTGCTGTTAAGGTCCATGTGACAAACAGTAGGTTAATGTTAGAACTTATGGTCAATGTGAAAATTACAATGTATATTTTTTTCAATATAGTGATATGTAAAATATAAAAAAAATAGCAAACATTTTAAAAAAAATAACAGAAAAACGATAGGTCATTTTCTAATTACACAATCCCTTTCACCCCTTCCCGAAATGTGACATTTATGTACATCATGCGTTGAGCACGGGTGTATGAAGCGAGCTCAGGAGCGGAGCCTGCACAATACACAGTGGGTACCGACTAAGCCAGCAACAATTTCTAATAGCATTGACTAGAGCTAGCTCAGATTGCTGCAGTTTAACAATTAAATGCTGCTGTTAAAATCTGACAGCAGCACATAAGTGGTGTAAACCTGGTAGCACACCATTTGGGCCATCAACCCCTCTATTGCAACACAATCATGGTGTGCCAATGGATTTCCAAGGAAGCCTACTGAAGGCTGCTGTCAATGCCACCTTGGTAATCCTAGGAGATAATTTTCACTATTTACTGCAATACTGTGGTATTGTGATATATAGAACAAGTATGAATATTGCACACAAGTTTTCTGACCGCCCTTGTTGGAATCAACAGCAGGAACATTTGGGAGACAATCATTCTGGATGAGCAAAGCATTCAGAAAACAAATGGCCTGCCACCACAGGGAAGGAATGATGACATAACAACATTGGAAATGTATTAATGACTGTAAAATTACTGGGATAGATGAACTTGGTATATATATCTCTATATCTCTCTATATATATATATATATATATATATATATATATATATATATATATATATATACAGTACAGGCCAAAAGTTTGTACACACCTTCTCATTTAAAGATTTTTCTGTATTTTCATGACTTTGAAAATTGTACATTCACACTGAAGGCATCAAAACTATGAATTAACACATGTGGAATTATATACTTAACAAAAAAGTGTGAAACTACTGAAAATATGTCTTATATTCTAGGTTCTTCAAAGTAGCCACCTTTTGCTTTGATGACTGCTTTGCACACTCTTGGCATTCTCTTGATGAGCTTCAAGAGGTAGTCACCAGAAATGGTTTTCACTTCACAGGTGTGCCCTGTCAGGTTTAATAAGTGGGATTTCTTGCCTTACTTTAAGAAATGAAGGTCAGTCAGTCCGAAAAATTGGGAAAACTTTGAAAGTGTCCCCAAGTGGAGTTGCAAAAACCATCAAGCGCTACAAAGAAACTGGCTCACATGAGGACAGCCCCAGGAAAGGAAGACCAAGAGTCACCTCTGCTTCTGAGGATAAGTTTATCCGAGTCACCAGCCTCAGAAATCGCAGGTTAACAGCAGCTCACATTAGAGACCAGGTCAATGCCACACAGAGTTCTAGCAGCAGACACATCTCTTCAACAACCGTTAAGAGGTGCTAGGAAACCACTGCTAAGGACAGGCAACAAGCAGAAGAGACTTGTTTGGGCTAAAGAACACAAGGAATGGACATTAGACCAGTGTAAATCTGTGCTTTGGTCTGATGAGTCCAAATTTGAGATCTTTGGTTCCAACCACCGTGTCTTTGTGCGACACAGAAAAGGTGAACGGATGGACTCTAGATGCCTTGTTCCCACCGTGAAGCATGGAGGAGGAGGTGTGATGGTGTAGGGGTGCTTTGCTGGTGACACTGTTGGGGATTTATTCAAAATTGAAGGCATACTGAACCAGTATGGCTTCCACAGCATCTTGCAGCGGCATGCTATTCCATCCGGTTTGCGTTTAGTTGGACCATCATTTATTTTTCAACAGGACAATGACCCCAAACACACCTCCAGGCTGTGTAAGGGCTATTTGACCGAGAAGGAGAGTGATGGGGTGCTACGCCAGATGACCTGGCCTCCACAGTCACCAGACCTGAACCCAATCGAGATGTTTTGGGGTGAGCTGGACCGCAGAGTGAAGGCAAAAGGGCCAACAAGTGCTAAGCATCTCTGGGAACTCCTTCAAGATTGTTGGAAGACCATTTCCAGTGCCTACCTCTTGAAGCTCATCAAGAGAATGCCAAGAGTGTGCAAAGCAGTTATCAAAGCAAAAGGTGGCTACTTTGAAGAACCTAGAATATAAGACATATTTTCAGTTGTTTCACACTTTTTTGTTAAGTATATAATTCCACATGTGTTAATTCATAGTTTTGATGCCTTCAGTGTGAATGTACAATTTTCATAGTCATGAAAATACAGAAAAATCTTTAAATGAGAAGGTGTGTCCAAACTTTTGGTCTGTACTGTATATATATACATTGTATATATATATATATATAATATAAAACATAGATATATATACTGTTAAGACAGGGTGTCTCATATTATTAATGCACAGACAACCAGCACTGCAGCGACTCAGTCCTTGTGCAGAGACTCCAGAGACTAGTCCGCAAAAGGTGCCGCTTCCCTTCATTTTTAATGGAAATGGAAAAAAAGAAGATTTTATTACATCGGTGTGCCACCTCGCTTTCTTCATGTGTGTCTCATATTATTATTTTTTGCTCTGAAAGATGGGTCACGGCTTATTTTCAGGGGATGTCTTATTTTTTTATTTTCAGGTTAGGTCTTATTATGGTTGATTGGAAAGTTGTGCACACCTAGCTCCAAGCCAGACTTATTTGTATTTTTTCTGTTCTGTTTTCTACTCTTTATTAGGGTAAGTTCACACGAATGTATAAAAAATCGTTCAGTTTCATTCAGAAAACTGAGATGATTTTTTCTCACTTGTCATCTGTTTGCAATCCATTTTTTACATCAGCAGTTATTATTCAATTACAAGACCATTTTCAGTTTCCTATGTTACAGAATTGCAATATATCCATAAAAAATTGGATGCTGTACTGTGGTTCTGTATGGCATATGAATTTTTGAGCACCTATAAACTTGAATGGGCGAGTCTCATCTGATTTATGGAAGAAACTAATGCATGCTGCAATTTTTTTCACATGCACATTTGGCCAGTGAAAAAAATCGCTTATCTGCACTGCCCAATTTAAAGCTCACCTGTCATCAGGATTGTGCTAAGTAAACTACATACACTGTCAGGTGGGCGCTGTTACACTGATTAAAATGATACCTGGGTTGATGAAATAGGTCCTGTGGTTGTTTAATCTTTATTTGCAGTTAATGATATGCTTGTGATTCGGGGAAGCCTGTGGGGAGGGGCTTTATCTTTTGCTCTGCTCTTATATTCATCGTTGTGGCTTAAATGACAATCACTGAACCTTCAGTGACCACCTGCCTCCTATTTTAAATACTGCTCTTGCTCCGCTCATATTGCTGTCTTTAAAAAAAAAAGTTTTAATGCTAGCAAAATGGCGCTGGAGCCCGCGTATGCACAGTAGCAGATATCATTCGCCGATGAACTCTACTGTGCACCCACTGCGGCCATTTTACTGAAGCAAAAAAAATTTTTTCTGCTCCAACAAAAGGTCCGTGGCACATGCACAGAAGCATCTATTGGTAAACGATATCTGCTACTGTACATGCGAGGGCTCTGGCACTGGTTTGCTAGAGTTAAAAAAAATTTTTCAAAGACAACAATATGAGCTGCGCAAGACCAGTATTTAAAATAGGAGGCAGGTCACTGAAGGTTCATTGATTGTCATTTAAGCCACAATGGTGAATATAAGAACAGAGCAAAAGATAAAGCCCCTCCCCACAGGCCACCCCGAATCACAAGCATATCATTAACTGCAAATAAAGATTAAATAAACAACCACAGGACGTATTTCATCAACTCAGGTATCATTTTAATCAGTGCAACAGCTCCAACCTGACACTACCTGTAGTTTACTTAGCACAATCCTGATGACAGGTTCACTTTGATAACATTGGTCCGAGTGCTGTCCATTTTTTTCACAGACCGCACTTGCACCCTTACTGTGATTTTGCTTCGTAATTAAGGGGTTACGATATAACAATGGATATTCCTGGGGGGGGACTTTTCATGTTCATGTAAATACGGCACAGGATACTTGTAGGTTTGAGAACAGCATTGCAGCTGAATAATGCAATAAAACAGGTAGTTCTGGCTAACAATTAAATAAATTGTTTTCTAATTTACAGATATGTGGACTAAAGTCTTACACAGATTAATTAGGATACATTTTATCTGCAGCATGTTCTCCTGGATTTGTTTCCGCACAGTTACAGATGAGCACTGTCACATCTAGCAGACATAAGGCAGCGGTGACACAGCTGACAGCCCCGGGCAGATATTTCTCCAGATATGCACTCACATATGTCTTTGAAAATACAGCTGCATAGTACTGACATATCTGTTGTGACATATATACAAACTCCATACTGGATAGTTAATTATATTGAGGTTTTTTTTTGCAATCCAGACTATTGAAGTGGAAACATCCGTTCCATATCTTGTGCCCTGAGTCAAGACAGACAGTAGCCCGGGCCGTCCGTTCATGAGCTTGGAATTACAAGACTTCTTGTCGTCTTGCATTTAGAAAATATTTTATCCTCAAACCTTGTTTTAGCAGGACAGATGGTGTTCCCTGCTAAGGCTGCTGGGTCTGATCTTTCCTGCACTTTAATGGATAATCTGCTTCTGATTCCAGCTGTTGTCTTTGATTATTCTTCAATATTGTGGTCACTCATCACCTTTTGTACTGCGGTGTCCTCCTTTACTACGTAATACAATATATCTCTATCTAACAGACATGTAAGGGTGTGACAGGGATCGTCATACAGTATATCTTCTCCTGAAGACAACGTTTGTAAAATGTGGGTTGTGACATGTGGTTTTATTGCATTGTTATGGACTAATGAAATATGTAAAAGTGCATAGAATGTTATAGGCACTGATTGATGCGGTTATTGTAATGGTATGTAACTAATGTGCAATGTGAGTAATGTGTAGTGCATAGGGAAAGTATAGAGTTAGATTTAGGACATAAGGTTTAGTGTGGGACTTAGAGGTTAGGTTAGTAAGGAAGATATGCAGCAGTGGGCATATTAGTAGTAGATATAGTATACACGATATGATACAGTTAAAATGTTTGGGACCAGCCCAGAATGGGAAGGGTAAGGGTCAAACAAAAAGGGAAAGCAGTTTCCTGATCAGATCAGAAACTGCATGTTGTCATCTATTGAACTTGGACAGTTAAGTAACGGTGAACTGGCTAAGCTGAAACGGAAGCCCCCTAATTTATGTACGGCTGTTCCTGGATCCGGAAGCATTGGGACAGCGGAGGCCTGCGGCCGAAATGTGAGTATTCTGCATTATACACACAGCACATATGGGTTAGGACACATTTTACTTGTATGGAGCCAGGGTGATGTGAGGTAGCCCCTCAACCATGACTATCCCCCTATGATGAATTACAGCAACACTTTTCGTGCTTGTACTGATCACGGACATGGCACAACTGTTACAACTAAGTCCCATCACTTAGCTTTGTGTCCTCATATTCATTTTGGGCAATTACAGAATTGGAGCAAGGGAAAAACTTTTCCTTAGTCATTCATTCTCAATATAATAAAAACATGAGTAAATTACTAATCACAAGAACACAGTATATAAATAATCAGTTTAACTACTTATTGATCAATTTCAGTTCCATCAGTAGGTGCATCATTGCTACGCCTATAATCTATAGCAAGGTTCCAAATTCAAATTCATTATTCCCATAAATTAGTGATCATGTTTCAGAAAGTAAAAACTATTTCTTGTGCAGTAATTTCCCAATATAATTTTTCTCATCTGTCCTGGCCACATGAGAATCATAGGGATCTATTGACCATTACATGAGAAAACATAATTAAAGGGATATTCCCATTTCCAAGATCCTATCCCAATATGTAATAAGTGTAATAGTAATAATAATTTTAGCAAATATTTCCAATTAAAAACGTAGCATAGTTTTTCTGTTTTTTCTGTTTCGCTCTGTCCCTTTCCTTATGTGCAAGCATTGTAGGACCTTAGATATCCATGGTTATGACCATTAGCAACTAGCTGTCACTATATCAGTGGTCGTAACCATGGATACCTAAGGTCCTGCAATGCCACATAGCGAATCAGAAAAACTATACTACAATTCTAATTGGAGGTATTTGCTAATATTATTGTTATTACACCAATTACATATTGGGATAAGACCTTGGAGATGGAAATACCCCTTTTAGGTAATTCTAATCCCTATACTCTATTAGCTAATTATCACCTGACCAGTAAATGACTAGTGTTATTTCGGTTCGTGGTTTTTCAATGGATTTTTTAACTCCAGTTGGCTTTATAACTATGTAATAAGTGTAAGTTTAGAGACCCAGAGACTCCGTTTGTGATTCTTGGTGTCCGATTGGCCTGCTTCAGCTGTCCATCATCCCTGTGATTCAGAACTTATTTGTTACATGTCAGAAGTTGTGATCAGTAGAGATCCAGGTGTTGAGACTTCCAGTAATTCTGGAAGCAAAGGAGCAGAAGCTTTCAACTGAATGCTCTGCCCAACTCAACGTGATTGGCTCAACTCTCCTAACATCACCTAATAGATGTGGCTTTACTCCGCTTAGCTCAAACTCCAAAGGGCCAATCTCACCTGAAGGGTCAGAGCATATAGTCACACTTATAACTGCCTACTGTCTCCCCTTTAAGGATATAGTAAGTATGGCTGTAGGCACTCTCATTTTTTCACAAGACTCTTTGCACTAATTAAGAGATGCAAATATTCCCTGATTTTATTAAAAACATCATAGCATGTTATTCATTTAGTCTACCTACATATAATTGAACTGGTCATCAAAAATATAAAGTTGAATGGTCTTTGTAAGTTCTACACCCTTTAAAAATGCCTATAAAGGGTACAATAACTAAGATGCCTTAAAGTATCACTCGAGTGATTTTTTTTTATTTGCTCCTTTGTTAGTTATCATGTATATAAGTGTCATGAAGGTAGTAACATACTCATAGGTCGCAGTCTTCTCCCAGCTTTAGTGGTGCTCTGGTTTGTTTCTGCACCATGTGACTGCATTTGTGAGCTGCCGAATCACAGAATGGTTGCTGTGTGGAGCAAAGGTGATCATTTTTTGAATTTTCATAATACAAGTCTATGAGACTCAGAACGAGGCCGGAGGACCTCAGAAGGAAGCCACAGGACCTCAGAACGAGACCAGAGGACCCAACAAGGCCAGAGGACCCCAGAACGAGGCTAGAGGACCCTCAAGGAGGCCAGAGGACCTCAGAACGAAGCTAGAGGGCCTCAGAACGAGGCCAGATGACCTCACAATGAGGCCAGAGAGCCTTCTTCTGAGTCTCATAGACTTACATTGAGAGAGTAACCACTGCTCCACACAGAGATCCAACAGGTTACAGATGAGTCACGTGGAGCTGGAGGGCCGCTCAAGCCGGGAGAAGACAGCGACCACGGAATATGTTAATATCTTCATGATACTTACAGAAAACCTAACAAAAAGTCAAATAAAAAAATTCACTGGAGTGGTGCTTTAAACCCCCAGATGTCCAGTAGTACCTGGCATCAATATATAACACTATTTCATGTAAAAAGATAAATGGAAAATGAAGTGTTTTAATTTCTGTTCTGGCGCACAGATGTGGTTTAGAGCTTTTTGGACTGAAAAGCAAAAACACATTTTTTCAGTAATGGTCCAACCGATTCATATTATTCTCCAACTATTATTTCTGTAACCGTCTGCTTCACGTGTTAGGCTGGCAGCCAAAAGAACATAAATCAGTCACATTTTTTGTCACTTCCGATGAAAAGGTTGCACCTGACAATTCTATCAACTTCATGGGATGTGAAATTGGGACAAATGATACAAGTAGCAATCCTTAGTTTGATGGGATAGCTTTGTCATAATGATACATGACTTTTTATTTATCAGAATCATTGCTGTTTCTACAGAACATATGGATACCCAGAGAAGGGAAGGCGATCCATTATGTTAACTTCTTTTGATGTATCTGTTTCAGAAGAAGATACTTATGTAATTTGTATAAAACCCAAAATGCTAAAATATACCATTCATAATGCAGAGATCCTTGAGACATTCAGAAATCAGAATATTTCTCAATTACTTTTCACATGCAGCAGTGATGCATGTCAGGTCAAGACTTTAAATACTCCTCCACCTCATATCAAGGCCATAATTATTCCAGCAAACATACATTTCCCCTACCCAGATGAAGTAGTTACAACTGATGGCTTTTTCTTTCTTAAAAATATTTTTAATATAGTTTTTAAGGAGGAGTTTGGTGCAGATCCACTAAAAAAAAACCTCAAACAACTAGATTTTGCCTGAAAAAGTGCATAAAAGCGTCACAAAAAATTATCATAATGCACAACAATGTCAAAATGGCATTGTTGTGCACATGTTCCATTTTAAGTCACTTCTTTTAATGGCTTCAGGGTACGGAAACCCTAAGGCAGTTAGAAGAAGTGACATGATCATACTTCAGGTGGCTTTCGACCAGAAGCTACCCACTCTATACTTTATTGTATAGAGCATACGACGCCGGTGACTCGACCACGGCAAAAATTATGGGAGAGCCACCAGCGAAACCATTTCATGAAGATTACACTCTACAAGAGAGAGAGAACCCCACTGACCATAAAAACTTACACTCTACTGGAGAGAGCGAGAGAGAGGACCCTGCTGACTATAAGAGCTTACACTCTACAGGAGCAAGAAATAGGAGACCCAGATGATCATAAGAGCTTAAACTCTACAGGAGAGAGAGGACCCCGCTGACCATAAGAGCTTAGACTCTACAGGAGAGAGGCCCCCGCTGACCATAAGAGCTTACACTCTACAGGAGAGAGAGAGAGGACCCCACTGACCATAAGAGTTTACACTCTACAAGAGAGAGAGAGAGAGGACCCCACTGACCATAACAGTTTACACTCTACAAGGGAGAGAGAGAGAGGACCACGATGACTATAAGAGCTTACACTCTACAGGAGAGAGAGGATCCCGCTGACCATAAGAGCTTACACTCTACAGGGGAGAGAGAGAGGATCCCGCTGACCATAAGAGCTTACACTCTGCAGGAGAGAGGATCCCGCTGAAAATAAGAGCTTACACTCTACAGGAGAGAGAGGACTGCGCTGACCATAAGAGCTTACACTCTACAGGAGAGCATTTTCCTGAGGCGGCTTTGCCTGGGAAAACTCCGCGACTGCGTCTAAAGTACGCCATGTGCACCTAGGCTTAGAATGTACGGCAGCTCTATTGTTTGGGTGCCATATAATTACACTTAGTCACAACATGTTCTGGTTATTTGTACACTATATGACCATAACCCATATGGAGAGGCACCCGTAATTTCTGTGTAAGGTGTCATCTAACATAAATCTATTTCCAGAACACTTTAGATGCAAATTGTGTTGGTGTTTGGGCTTTGTTTGCTAATTTCTAATTTGCCAATTGTTGTTTTGTGCTATGGGATGTGTTTAGTGCACATTACCTCTTAAAAGAATTTTATAAACCTATGCTACCAATCCTACAAGGTCTAATCTTACATTTACACCCACACATAAAAAAACTCCACACTTTATACTAGTTAGTAGTTAGCTCTTCCAACCAGGTAAGGGGGTCCCTGACCAGGAATCTCATTTATTTTACAAAGCAGAGAACAGCAGCAAAGAGTTTATCTCTGGAGAACCCATTCAACAGAAATTGTGCAATTCTTTATTTCCCCAGTGGTAGCGCTGCAGTATAATGAACACTTGCCTATAGGTATGAAGACACTAAGGACATTGTGATTAGGCATCTTTCCAACAAAACAAGGATTAATTGTCCAAACAACCACTGCAATCATCCTCAATTGTGCATTAAATACGATTTTACATAGTAACTATTCGTGATTTTCTAGACATATACCTTAATATTGAGGTCCATATTTTATATTATTGTGGATTTGTTTGGAATGGGTTGACTTTTTTGGGGGGATAATTACCGCAAATCCTAAGAGCAAAATATAAACCAACAAAAGAATATAACAATAATGAGCTTATTTTCTATACACAGCATTGTTACTTACCGTAGAGAAAACAAAATGGCAAAGCAAGAAAGTATCACCATAGGCAGAAGGCAGTAACCCAAGACACTGGCAACACATCCATGAGAAACACCTGTGATGCTCATCAGATTTAATAAAGCGTGAATTCCCACACAGCCAAGAATACTCATTGTGTACACATAGCCAAAATGGATCTTTCCTGCCTGCAGACAAAAGCAACATTTTAGACTGAATGCGAAATTGATATTTTTTATTATGAAAATGCAAAAGGAGAACAACTTTATGTATTGATTTTCTCTTTATTGTTTTGAGCTATTGTTTTCCTTTTGAGGTTTCAGTAGTTTTTAGATAGTGCCACAGTATGTGCCTCAAAATGATTCTGCTGCTGAATACAAATGTATAAAATAAGTTATCCCAAACCAAATAATTCTGGAATATTATACATATATTGTGGCTACGTAAGCCTAGGGGGTTGTAATAAACTACACTGCCAAGGACCCCAACCCATTGGACCTTACGAGCCACACGTAACTGAATGATGGTTGGGGGGCACATTCCAGTCAGAAATGAAACAGAAGAATATTAAACTTGGGGAAAAAAAAGAAAATACAAACTTGCAAACATTAAAAAATGAATTCAAATTCGCAGAATTCTCCAAAAATATTTAATTTGTGGTGAATAAATTTGTGCGAATCTCAATACTAGAAAGCTTGTAATTGCTTGTAAAATACACATACAGTACAGACCAAAAGTTTGGACGCACCTTCTCATTTAAAGATTTTTTTGTATTTTCATGTCTCTGAAAATTGTACATTCACACTGAAGGCATCAAAACTATGAATTAACACATGTGGAATTATATACTTAACAAAAAAGTGTGAAACAACTGAAAATATGTCTTATACTCTAGGTTCTTCAAAGTAGCCACCTTTTGCTTTGATGACTGCTTTGCACACTCTTGGCATTCTCTTGATGAGCTTCAAGAGATAGTCACCGGAAATGGTCTTCCAACAATCTTGAAGGAGTTCCCAGAGACGCTTAGCACTTGTTGGCCCTTTTGCCTTCACTCTGCGGTCCACCTCACCCCAAACCATCTCGATTGGGTTCAGGTCTGGTGACTGTGGAGGCCAGGTCATCTGGCGTAGCACCCCATCACTCTCCTTCTTGTTCAAATAGCCCTTACACAGCCTGGAGGTGTGTTTGGGGTCATTGTCCTGTTGAAAAATAAATGATGGTCCCAATAAACGCAAACCAGATGGAATAGCATGCCGCTGCAAGATGCTGTGGTAGCCATGCTGGTTCAGTATGCCTTCAATTTTGAATAAATCCCCAACAATGTCACCAGCAAAGCACCCCCACACCATCACACCTCCTCCTCCTCCATGCTTCACGGTGGGAACCAGGCATCTAGAGTCCATCCGTTCACCTTTTCTGTGTCGCACAAAGACATGGTGGTTGGAACCAAAGATCTCAAATTTGGACTCATCAGACCAAAGCACAGATTTCCACTGGTCTAATATCCATTCCTTGTGTTCTTTAGCCCAAACAAGTCTCTTCTGCTTGTTGCCTGTCCTTAGCAGTGGTTTCCTAGCAGCTATTTTACCATGAAGGCCTGCATCACAAAGTCTCCACTTAACAGTTGTTGTAGAGATATGTCTGCTGCTAGAACTCTGTGTGGCATTGACCTGGTCTCTAATCTGAGCTGCTGTTAACCTGCGATTTCTGAGGCTGGTGACTCAGATAAACTTATCCTCAGAAGCAGAGGTGACTCTTGGTCTTCCTTTCCTGGGGCGGTCCTCATGTGAGCCAGTTTCTTTGTAGCGCTTGATGGTTTTTGCAACTGCACTTTGGGACACTTTCAAAGTTTTCCCAATTTTTCGGACTGACTGACCTTCATTTCTTAAAGTAATGATGGCCACTCGTTTTTCTTTACTTAGCTGCTTTTTTCTTGCCATAATACAAATTCTAACAGTCTATTCAGTAGGACTATCAGCTGTGTATCCACCAGACTTCTGCACAACACAACTGATAGTCCCAACCCCATTTATAAGGCAAGAAATCCCACTTATTAAACCTGACAGGGCACACCTGTGAAGTGAAAACCATTTCCGGTGACTACCTCTTGAAGCTCATCAAGAGAATGCCAAGAGTGTGCAAAGCAGTCATCAAAGCAAAAGGTGGCTACTTTGAAGAACCTAGAATATAAGACATATTTTCAGTTGTTTTACACGTTTTGTTAAATATATAATTCCACATGTGTTAATTCATAGTTTTGATGCCTTCAGTGTGAATGTACAATTTTCATAGTCATGAAAATACAGAAAAATCTTTAAATGAGAAGGTGTGTCCAAACTTTTGGTCTGTACTGTAGGAGACAAGAGACAGACAGAAACCCAATGACCATAAGAGCTTACACTCTACAGGAGAGAAATAGAGGAACCCGATGACCATAAGAGCTTACAGTGAAGTTTATTCTCTTTGTGTTTCGAAGTATTCTTACTTCTTCAGGAGAACCGCAGTGAATCTTTGTAGTTCTCTTGAAGAAATAGGAATACTTTGAAACGTGTAGAGAATAAACCGCACTGATACCCTCTCTTGAATTGGCCTCCATTATTGGATACCCACAACTTCCGAATTGTTCTAATACTACGTTGGTCTTGCCAATTTGTGGAGCGTCAGCAGCTGGGATCCCTATTTGAAGCCTTTACAGTGTTGAGTCTCACACAACCGCATCAGATGAGCGGTACCGCCTTGTGCCAAATGCTGTAATTTGGATAACACCCTATTGCGCTTTTATTGTTCCTCCAGCCATTTACTAACACACACTTATCACAAATCTTCAAGACATTTGTTAGGATAGACAAAGTAGGCTGAACTGGATGGATACTTGTCTTTTTTCGGCCTTATAAACTATGTAACTATGTAAAGTAGATCGGTCACAAGATTTCACAATGCAAGCTGCATACATTTTTAAAATGATCTCTTAGAGTGAAGAGGCTGGTGTACTTACTTTGAAAAAATATGTAATAATTGCTGTAAAATCTTCATATTATAATGAACATTTTTTATGTTCTTGCTGAATTCTTAAAAGGCTTATTTTACTATTAGGTAGGAAAACTTATACAAAGGATTATACTGTACATCCAGACATGGATTTTCAAAATTCATACACCAGTTTCCTCAGGTCTAAGAGATCTATTTAATAAGATATGCTGTTTGTATTGTGCAATCTGATAGATCCCCCTTAACTTTTCCTTTTTACAAACTCGGCAGCTTTGTTTCAACAAAGATATACTTTACATTTTGACTGAATCAACAACAAATTTTAAACTGGAATATTGGATTTCTATCAGTATTTAAACCTTTTAATAATTGGTTTCTTTGGGATATATAACAGCTTCACACTTCGATCATTGAATTTTATTTCCTCCTCCACTGCTTACAATCACAAAATTTATTTCCTGAGAGTGATAAAGAGGTAGAATTTGACAGCAAAAAGAATAAATTGGTCCATTGGGTCTCCACATTTTTCCCTGTATAGAATCAAAATAATCTAGAATTTAAACTTGTAAACAAAAGTGTTCCAGTTGGCAAAATATGATGGACGTGAATGACATGTATAAAGTAGGAGGAATATGTGCAGGAAAATAGGGTTAAAATCACTTTCCAGCAGCTCTGCGTGTCTGTAGGATTTAACTCTTTCATTTCAAAGCATGTATGCCAGAGAGAACAATGGCCACAGTCCTATCATGGACAGTACAGACAGTGAGTATTAGAGCTGAGGCTGTGCCGCTGTGGTAGATCGCTCACTCAGCTGCACACGGAGGTAGGCACAGGTACGCTGTCTCTTTAAAACTTCTGGTTGGTTTATTATAATGCAGCATAAAAGGAAACACAGCCCTTTGGGCAAAACAGAAAAACAGAGTAAAATGGTAACACAAAAGCACAGTCTTTGTGGTAGCAGGGATCCGCCTGCTTAGACTTCAGCAACTCCATGTGGTTCAGGCTAGCTCCACACAAGCAGATCTGGAATCCCTCTCTCCAGACTCACTGAACAATGAAAGCCTCAGCAGGCTGAGTATTTAAACCCCAGACAACACCCTGAGGTGGAGATATGGTGAATGACCTCCCCCCCTTCACAATGGTCATTCACAAAAACCACTCCCTTTATAAATAGACTTAACCCCTCTCAGCAAATATCATGCTGGAGGAAACTTTACGGTTTTAATTCACTGAAGCTAATAGCCTCAGGAAAACATATCTCCCCTCCAGCACTTTACCAGTGACTTTGTCACACTGAATAAAGAAAAAAATTAATAATAAGAATTATTACCATTTTACACATTGGTAGAATTTACCTGAACATTTTAATAACTTCGCAAACATAATGTTCGGTGCTTTTCATTATATTCCAATACTCATTATACTCTAGAGATTCCATATTACACAGTACAAGTGTATGTTTTCCAGAAGTGAACCTGTGCTTTATATTACTTTGATATAAAATATGAATACTACAGTGAACCAAGCCATTTGTATTATATCAATAACGCCACTGGTGGACACAGATAGGAGAGGGCCTCTGTGCAAAGGTAATATATGGGCCCCTTAGGGGTGTGTGCCCACAATGGATTTTTGGTCAGTTTTTGACGCTGCGCTTTTCCACTGAGTCTAAGGCCACGTTCACACGTTCAGTATTTGTCCAATATTTTACCTCAATATTTGTAAGCCAAAACCAGGAGTGTGATAAATACAGAAATGGTGACGAGTTTCTGTTAAACTTTTCCTCTGACTGTTTCTCTCCTGGTTTTGGCTTACAAATACTAATGTAAAATACTGACCAAATACTGAACGTGTGAACATGACCTTAGGTTGCTTCCCCACAATGAGATTTAGGTGAGGTTTTGATGCTGCAGATTTTCTGCACCTATTGTGCAAATTAGGTTATTTGCGTTTTTTTCATTATGTTTTCTTTTTGCGTTTTTTTTACATGCGCTTTTTATCGTGCTTTTGACGCTGTGTTCTTTGTCTCTTTTTTTGTGTGTCATTTTTTATACAAAGCTGCTTTGTTTTTGATACCTCCTGGCGTTTGACTTTGACAAAACTTCATTGATCTAGTCATGTGAGGATTACATGTGTTTTTGATGTATTTCCGTATCGGAAACGCACATGCGTTTTTTTACCTGCAGATTTTCCGTATCTAATGGAGAAAATCCATACAGCAAACTCAGCATACCCACAAGATAAATTGAAATTTTGCAAATTTGAAGCTCACGCCTAAGGTTAGTTTACGCCAAGTAAAAAAGAAGCACAGTGGGCAGGAGATTTCTATAAACCCCATCCACTTTGGTGGAATTGAAAGATGCTGCGTTTTTGAAGCAGTAAAAATACGCTGCAACAAAAGTCACCAAAATTGCATCGTGTGGACACAGACTTACAGTTCTAGCCCTCTTGGGGCACTGTGCGGTTGCCCCGTTCTCAACAATGGTATGTTTGCTCCTGGATAACTCTGTTTCTATAGCTCCCCTGACCAGCAGCTATAGGGTAAGTCCTGGTGATGTGTGGGACAGGTCCAAGGTATTATTAGATTTGTATAAGAGAAGACTAGAAAGTGCATTATATATTTTTACATGAATAAAACTTTAAGGCTGTGTGCACACGTTGCCGATTTGGTGCGTTGTTTGTGCCATGCAGATTTGTTAGCAAAACATGAAGCAATCCTGATGCCTGCAAAGTGAATGAGAAACCTGAAGTGTCATGCACACGTTGCTTATTTTTGACTTGCAGATTTGATGCAGAAAATAATCTGCAGCGTGTCAGCGTTTTTCCCTGCGTTTTCCACCATTGACTTTACTCAAATCAGTCAAAAACGCTGGGCAAAAACGTAGCAAAAATGTGCGTTTTTTAACTGCGTTTCTCCTGCCAAGAGATGCAGAAATCTCTGCTTCCATTTACTCAACATGTGCACATACCCTAAAAATGAGTTACACCTTTGCAATTTTTTTTATGGTTCCATTGCATGTAAAGTGTAGAGCTATATGTTTCCATGGTAACAGACTACAAAAAAAAAACATCCTGTAAAGTCTGATACTGAAGATACACTCAGAATCAGTCTGCTCCTACACACTTTATCCAGCATCTGTTCCTCATCCTTTGCTAACATTGTGAATATATACTGTATCAGGAAGGGCTCATTCAGACATAAGTTTTTCTCATATGAGTTCTACCCGTGTTCTTCACAGACAGAACTCGTGTTATAGTCTATGCGGTAGCCCATATGTCCACTGTAGCAAAGCCGGGTAGGCTAGGGCTATAGCCTTCCACTACAAATTCTGATTAGCTGCACCTGGATAGCTATGACTAGAACCAGACTATGCATTCACTGTTCTCAGTCAGCTGGGGGAAGCTGAGCAGAGTGGGTTGCGCTGGAGCTGAAAAGAGACAAACCAGAATTTCTAAAAAGAGACTGCACAGGCTGTGTGCACCAAACTGCAGGTATCACTGGCTGCTACGGATAATAGCTGTTTTGTATGACTGAACTGAAACTAGCTCAGCCGTGTCTGAGTAACCATGGTGTGTACTGTTTAGTTAGTGTCTGGACAAGGCTAGGGATTTTATGCTTATGGTTTTGTTTTGGTGCAACCAGTGGAAATAAACACTATTCCGTGTGTGATATAAAAAAATCCCTGTGGCTTTGAGTTCCAAGTGACTACCCAAGAAAGTGAACTCATACACCACATATTTATGCGGAATGAGTGGTCCGCACAAAATCACGGAGACACGTCCAATTTTAATCCGAGTCTCAGATCAAACTGTCATAGCATTTCTATGGGTGCATGAAAAAAATCGGATATCACTCGGATGCCATCCATGTGCTCTTCGTTTTTCACAGACTATTTGATAGAAGAAGCTGGAGAAACTTTTTTTTATCAGAGAAAAACTATTCAAGCTCTCATGATACTGATGACAGTCAAAATCTTTATTGTGTCCAAGAAAAATCACTGACGTCTGAATGAGTCCTAAAAGGTGGAGGTTTATAGTTTTCCCCGATGAAAACAGACCAGTAAGCAGCATAGGAGCTGTAGACATAAGACAATAGAGTTTTAATATATTTGCAAAACTGCTTAATTTTTTTTTTATTTTAGATGCAATGAAATAAAATAAAGAAGTGGGCCAATGTGACACTTACAATTTTTCGAAAGGTTTCAACCAAACACTTTTCAGTGTGGATCCAAAAATATTGTAAATGTGGGAGCTGTTTAATAAATCAGAATTCCTCTGTTGGCGCAGAAGTGTGCCAACCGGAGAAAGATACTCATTTATGCTTAATTAAATTGCCTATATGTGTATATGTAATTCACAGTTGTTATACAACCCACTGTGTCATTGTCGATGTTGACTACAAGGAGAATTGGTTCATTCATACTGCTGGGAACAAATGGCAGAGCAGCGACTGTTCCTGATACTTCTAACGGTCAATAAGATTACCGGTGAGCACAGCTTCTTTCACATGTGATATGATATAAAGCATAGAAGACAAAATTCTGGTATACCACTGACCTATGCTACATGACTAAAATTGTGGCGCCTGACAAACACCATTGGTTAACAAGGGTTACTCAATACTCTCGTGAGGTTTTGGACATGTATGGAATGGATGCTCAAAACCATTGAATACCACAAAAATGTGGAACACTAAAGGTTTATTCAAAAGCATCAAAGTACAATAAATTTTAGAGCTCACAGGCCCCCTTTTCAACTAAGAGTGAAGGGGTTTTACATGCAGAGATAAAAGGTGGCAAAAATGGGTGTCAATAATAGGAAAATATATACCAAAATAGAATATACTAAAATTAAAGCTACATGACAATCAAAACATCATGCCAGTGATGGCTAATATCTAATTTGTGACCCATAGTTATATGAATTAGAAACCTGCATTGACCTGGATCAAAAGAGTGTGATGCTTAATGAATGTAGAAAACATGTACCAGAATTGAGTGAATCCCACCTGCATATGGAGTATTGATGCTCTTGACCCTCAGTAGGGTGCACATACGTGCTGAATGGAACGTGAGTGCACCCTTTTGAGTATATTAGTTCTCAATACGATGAGAAATGTCTTGTGGGAGTCATGCATGTGTAAGGGTATGTCTGGGACAATTCATGCTCTTCATCCCTTCCTAATAAAACAGGTACGCTGTTTGTGGTGTTGTGAATAATGCTGTAGAATGTGTATTTTGCTGTACCCAAATTCTTTTTCCAAAAGCAAAATGGCGCCCGCGTGTGTGCAGTAGCATCTCTCAGCAACCGAAAGATTCTACTGCACATGTGCAGGCTCCGGCGGCCATTTTGGAACATGTAAATTTCACATTGCCAGAGAAATCACAAAGGCAATATTTAAAATAGTAGGCAGGTCACTGAAAGCATAGTGACGTGTAAGAGGCCAGAGATACGAATACATATTGAGGGCACCAGTTACAGCCCCTCCCTAAAGTCCCGCTCCAGAGCACGAGCATATCATTATGGCAGAACTGAAAATAAAGATTAGAAAAGAACCACTGGACGGATTTCATCAACAAAGGCATCATTTTACTCAGTGTAATGGCGCCCACCCTACAGTGTATGTAGTTTACTAAGCACAATCCTGCTGACAGGTGCGCTTTTAACATAGATAGGAACAGCTCCAGTTAGGGAGGGGTGCGGGAAATATAAGGGGAAGTATTTCCAGGTTTAGGTAGATAGAGATGCAGATAGAGTTGTAGATAATATTGGTTGGAGTAGATAAAAATTATTGAAACAGGAGTTCAGGGCAAGTGGGCTGAAGGTCATGTAGAATACGAAGTAAATGGAAAGAGGGAAGAAATGGCAGCATGAAAACGGCAGCGACCAATTTCGGTGGTCCATCCTGTAATGTCCGAGGCCTATGACCTGGAAAAGGTATGGCGGATCCTGCCTTACTTAGTCCCCAAAGGGGAAAATGGATGGGGATTCACAGACAGAAATTGGGTCAGAGTTCTAGAAAGCTGCGGAGCTGGGAGGGACATCCCAGGGACCAGAAGTGCCAGCAGAGAGAGGAATAACGCACGCATCAGGAACTGATACCACTGTAACACACTGTGCTGTATCCATGACTAATACTGAACTAAACATGATAAGTAAAGTTGGATTGTTGAAAAAGGCTCAAGAGTCTGGTGAGAACTGTGTGGCTGAATCCAGATCTGGGAAAGCAGAGTACTCGGAGCCTCTGGAAGCACCAGTGAGTGTTGTCCATTACACACAGACTATACGACAGATGGGACATTATTATTTGTGGGGTGCCAGGGTGTGGGAGAACAACAGCCCCTCGCCCATGACTACCACCCTGCACACCCTACACATGCATGCTGGGAGAAAGAAAATGCACTTGTGGCCTGATGGAGTTTGTTTGTTTTTGGAACATAGGAAGGTGATGTGCGCATCACCATAGGAAAGTCTAAATTCATATCCAGCTCTTCTGTTCCACTACTCTACTACTTCGTTGAATCTCCAGCATGCCTGGAGACCACTTCAGATTTTGTTATTACAGTTGCCATGCAGCATTTACAGCCTTGTTTGCTCCGACAAGGTCTCCTCACTGCATATACACCATCAATCCGTGCTGCATTCAATCTACTCATCTGAGCCAAAGGTTTTGAGGATATATGTCACCAGGGTAGGCATAACAGCACCCTCTCCTAATATTTGATTGCACAACTTATGGCATCAATGACTGACAGACTCCGGGTTTTTGTAGCTATCAGTGAGCTTCTTGCACGTGTCCGGTGGTAGTTTCTTCTGCAATTCTCTCAATCTCTTCAATATTTGTAGGATTCATCTTCCCAATAACAGATGTGCTCTTTCCCAAACAATTTGCAATTGGATTGAAGTCAGAAAATACCTACAGAGAACTACACAACATTATAGTATTCAAATAAAATTAATTGTTTATTAATTGTCAAATTAAAATCAGGAAAAGGATAAAAACAGGTGGAAAAAACACGGCGGGGGACAGATGGTATATGCCACACTGCTGGTTGCGGTGAACTATGTATCATGCAGTATAAGACAGATAGCAAAATTATTCCAAAAGAGCTGATATAAGTACATTACATTGTGCCATCACAAACTAAACAATACAATGCATAAAGATAACCCCTAAACAATCTAAAAATGGCAGTGCCTGATAATATTTGGAGTCTACAGGTAGCTATAAATAACAAAAAGTCATAATACAAGTGTGGGCAATATATGAATGTCAGGTACACAGTGCACTGGTAAAGTGACAGTGCATAGTAAATAAAGAAAAAATGCTGAATGAGGTAGAAAAATATTTGACCAAGAGTACAAGAGTACTAATAAAGTGACTGTGCAAGTAGCAACAGTGATATTGACAGGAGGTAACTAATATCAATAAATTAGACGACTAGAGTGTCAAAAAAACTGCTAAAGGGGCAGTGCATAATAACAGCAGATAGATGACGTATAATAGCAGATAGCAGCCGAAAGAATATGGTAACTAGAGTGTCAGAAGACTGCTAAAGTGGCAATGCATACTAGCAGCAGATAGACAAGAGATGTGTTACCTGAGGTAGCAATGTATTACCGCGGACACCACTCTTTCTGATTTTTGCGTTATGCAAGTTACTCCCTATATCATTGTGATACTATGCACTGCCACTTTATAATACATTGCTACCTCAGGTAACACATCTCTTGTCTATCTGCTGCTAGTATGCATTGCCACTTTAGCAGTCTTCTGACACTCTAGTTACCATATTCTTTCGACTGCTATCTGCTATTATACGTCATCTATCTGCTATTATTATACACTGCCCCTTTAGCAGTTTTTTTGACACTCTAGTCGTCTAATTTATTGATATTATTTACCTCCTGTCAATATCTCTGTTGCTACTTGCACAGTAACTTTATTAGTACACTTGTACTCTTGGTCAAATATTTTTCTACCTAACATACATAGTAACATAGTAACGTAGCTTTTAAGGTTGAAGGAAAACTAAGTCCATCTAATTAAACCCATAGCCTAACATGTTGATCCAGAGGAAGGCAAAAAAAAAACATGTGGCAAACACTAAGCTCCACATTGGGGAAAAAAATTCCTTCCTGACTCCATACGACAATCAGACTAGTTCCCTGGATCAACGCCCTATCAAGGAATCTAGTATATATAACCTGTAATATTATACTTTTCAAGAAAGACATCCATGCCCTTCTTAAATTTTAGTAGTGAATCACTCATTACAACATCATGCGGCAGAGAGTTCCATAGTCTCACTGCTCTTACAGTAAAGAATCCGCGTCTGTGATTATGATTAAACCTTCTTTCCTCCAGACGTAGAAGATGCCCCCTTGTCCCCGTCTCTGGCCTCAGAGTAAAAAGATCAGTAGAAAGGTCTTTGTACTGTCCCCTTATATACTTGTACATAGTAATACGATCACCCCTAAGCCTTCGTTTTTTCAAACTAAATAACCCCAAGTATAATAACCTGTCTTGGTATTGCAGACCCCCCAGTCCTCTAATAACCTTGGTCACTCTTCTCTGCACAAGCTCCAGTTCAGCTATGTCTTTCTTATACACCGGAGACGAGAACTGTACACACATAGGCAGATTATAATGAGGTCAATCTTGGCTACCGCCCGGGGCCTCGGGCCTCCAGGGGGCCCGGGGCTCCGAGGTGTCTATGGCCAAATTGCCCCCATTATATGTGCGGCGCCGCGGCACATACCGGCAGACAGTGGCGGGGGGGCCCCCAGACCGCTCCCCCAGCAGCGGCGCACTGCCGCTACTTCTTCTTCGGCCGGGCCAGCACTGCAGCTGTTAACTTCCCTGTGCTGGCCCGGCCGCGTCATTGCTAGGAGACAGGGCCCTGTGCGCGGCCGTGTCTCCTAGCTGTGACATCACGCAGTGCGCTCCTGGCCTGCACTGCTGCAGCGGAGAAGAGCAGGAGGACTGGAGCTGGGGGATGGTGAGAGTGTGTGAGAGTGTGTGTGAGTGTGTGTGTATGTGAGTGTGCAGGCAGATATCATTGTGTGATGTCTGTTTATATGTATTTTTGTGTTTCAAATGTGTTTATGCATGTATGTATATGTCTGTTTGTGTGTACGTGACTGCGTGCGGCCTCCCGCTGTGCATAGATGGCGCCATGTGGTCTCCTGCTGTGTATAGATGGCGCTGTGCGGCCTCCTGCCGTGTATAGATGGCTACGTGCGGCCTCCCGCTGTGTATAGATGGCGCCGTGCGGCCTCCCGCTGTGTATAGATGGTGCCGTGCGGCCTCCCACTGTGTATAGATGGCGCTGTGCGGCCTCCTACTGTGAATAGATGGCTATTTGCGGCCTCCTGCTGTGTACAGATGGCTACGTGCGGCCTCCTGCTGTGTATAGATGGCACCGTGCGACCTCCTGCTGTGTATAGATGGCGCCGTGCAGCCTCCCACTGTGTATAGATGGCGCCGTGCGGCCTCCCGCTGTGTATAGACGGCGCTATGTGGCCTCCCGCTGTGTATAGATGGCTACGTGCGGCCTCTGCGCTGTGTATAGATGGTGCCGTGCGGCCTCCCACTGTGTATAGATGACGCTGTGCGGCCTCCTACTGTGTATAGATGGCTACGTGCGGCCTTCTGCTGTGTATAGATGGCGCCGTGCGGCCTCCTGCTGTGTATAGATGGCGCCGTGCGGCCTCCCGCTGTGTATAGATGGCGCCGTGCGGCCTCCCACTGTGTATAGATGACGCTGTGTGGCCTCCTGCTGTGTATAGATGGCGCTGTGCGGCCTCCTGCTGTGTATAGATGGCTACGTGAGGCCTCTCGCTGTGTATAGATGGTGCTGTGCGGCCTCCCGCTTTGCATAGATGGCTACGTGCGGCCTCCCGCTGTGTATAGATGGCTACATGTGGCCTCCCGCTGTGTATAGATTGCTACGTGCGGCCTCCCGCTGTGTATAGATGGCTAAGTGCGGCCTCCCGCTGTGTATAGATGGCTACGTGAGGCCTCCCGCTGTGTATAGATGGCTACATGCAGCCTCCCGCTGTGTACAGCTGGCGCCGTGCAGCCTCCTGCTGTGTATAGATGGCTACGTGCGGCCTCCTGCTGTGTATAGATGGCTACGTGAGGCCTCCTGCTGTGTATAGATGGCTACGTGCGGCCTCCTGCTGTGTATTGATGGCTACGTGTGGCCTCCCGCTGTCTATAGATGGCTACGTGCGGCCTCCTGCTGTCTATAGATGGCTTCATGCAGCCTCCTGCTGTGTATTTATGACTACGTGTGGCCTCCCGCTGTGTATAGATGGCTATGTGCGGCCTCCTGCTGTCTATAGATGGCTACGTGCAGCCTCCTGCTGTGTATTGATGGCAACGTGCGGCCTCCCGCTGTGTATAGATGGTGCCGTGCGGCCTCCCGCTGTCTATAGATGGCGCCGTGCGGCCTCCCGCTGTGTATAGATGGCGCCGTGCGGCATCCTGCTGTGTATAGATGGCTACGTGCGGCCTCCCGCTGTGTATAGATGGCTACGTGCGGCCTCCCGCTGTGTATAGATGGCTACGTGCGGCCTCCTGCTGTGTATAGATGGCTACGTGCGGCCTCCCGCTGTGTATAGCTGGCGCCGTGAAGCCTCCTGCTGTGTATAGATGGCTACATGTGGCCTCCTGCTGTGTATAGATGGGTATGTGCAGCCTCCTGCTGCATATAGATGGCTACGTTCGGCCTCCTGCTGTGTATAGATGGCTACATGCGGCCTCCTGCTGTGTATAGATGGCTACGTGCGGCCTCCTGCTGTGTATTGATGGCTACGTGTGGCCTCCCGCTGTGTATAAATGGCTACGTGCGGCCTCCCGCTGTGTATAGCTGGCACCGTGAAGCCTCCTGCTGTGTATAGATGGCTACATGTGGCCTCCTGCTGTGTATAGATGGGTACGTGCAGCCTCCTGCTGCATATAGATGGCTATGTGCGGCCTCCTGCTGTGTATAGATGGCTACATGCGGCCTCCTGCTGTGTATAGATGGCTACGTGCGGCCTCCTGCTGTGTATTGATGGCTACGTGTGGCCTCCCGCTGTGTATAAATGGCTATGTGCGGCCTCCCGCTGTATATAGATGGCTACGTGTGGCCTCCTGCTGTGTATAGATGGCTACGTGCGGCCTCCCGCTGTCTATAGATGGCGCCGTGCGGCCTCCCGCTGTGTATAGATGGCGCCGTGCGGCATCCTGCTGTGTATAGATGGCTACGTGCGGCTTCCCGCTGTGTATAGATGGCTACGTGCGGCCTCCCGCTGTGTATAGATGGCTACATGCGGCCTCCTGCTGTGTGTAGATGGCTACGTGCGGCCTCCCGCTGTGTATACATGGCTACGTGCGGCCTCCCGCTGTATATAGATGGCTACGTGTGGCCTCCTGCTGTGTATAGATGGCTACGTGCGGCCTCCCGCTGTGTATAGCTGGCGCCGTGAAGCCTCCTACTGTGTATAGATGGCTACATGTGGCCTCCTGCTGTGTATAGATGGGTACGTGCAGCCTCCTGCTGCATATAGATGGCTACGTGCGGCCTCCTGCTGTGTATAGATGGCTACATGCGGCCTCCTGCTGTGTATAGATGGCTACGTGCGGCCTCCTGCTGTGTATTGATGGCTACGTGTGGCCTCCCGCTGTGTATAAATGGCTACGTGCGGCCTCCCGCTGTATATAGATGGCTACGTGTGGCCTCCTGCTGTGTATAGATGGCTACGTGCGGCCTCCCGCTGTGTATAGCTGGCGCCGTGAAGCCTCCTGCTGTGTATAGATGGCTACATGCGGCCTCCTGCTGTGTATAGATGGCTACGTGCGGCCTCCTGCTGTGTATTGATGGCTACGTGTGGCCTCCCGCTGTCTATAGATGGCTACGTGCGGCCTCCTGCTGTCTATAGATGGCTACGTGCAGCCTCCTGCTGTGTATTGATGGTGCCGTGCGGCCTCCCGCTGTGTATAGATGGTGCCATGCGGCCTCCCGCGGTAAATAGATGGCTACGTGTGCTCAATATTGAGTCATACAATTAATGTAAGGCTATATGCCCACGATGCAGAAATGCTCCGGATTTTTTTTGAGCGTTTCGGCATCTCCCTGGCAGAAAAAACGCATGCAGATTGTACATGCGGATTTTACATGCGCTTTTCCTGCCAGGGACATGCGGATGTGAAGCGTTCTTCACATGCATTTCTGCATGCGGGTTGACAAGCGCTTTCCAAGCGATTTTAGCATCACTTATAAAAGTGCTTGACAACTTGGTCACACTATATAAATCCATGCAACCAGTATGAATTTATATAGCGTGACCGTAAAAGAATGGTAAAAAATAAATATATACTTACCTTCTGATGGCCTGCCGACGTCAGCGGTCGCGTGACCCGTCACATGACTAAATGACGTCACGGCAGGTCCTTTTCAGACCATCGTGAGCTGCCGCCAAGCCAGGACGCATCGGAAAAAGACACCGGAGGCCATCAGAAGGTAAGTATAATATTTATTTTTTATTTTATTCTTTTTTTACAGGTTCTATGGTACCCGGGTCCGGAGGAGAGTCTCCTCTTCTCCAAACCCGGGTACCATCCGCACATTGAAACACATGGAATCCGCATGTACAGCTGCAGTGATGCGCAATCCATGCGTTCCAATGCAAGTCAATGGTGTCAAAAACGTTGCGCTTCCGCAAAATAATTGGTAGTGCTGCGGATTTTTCCGCAATGATAATCCGCAGCGGAAATTTCCGCAGCATGTGCACAGCACATGCGGATTATCATTGGGAAACATGGCAGACCTTCTACCAAGCGTTTTTTAAGCGTTTCTGCAGCGGAATTGCCGCTGCGGAAACGCTTAAAAACGCATAGTGGGCACACAGCCTAAAAAAAATTATTATAATTAATATTGTGCCAAATTAATTTCACGTGAACTATCACATAATCTATCACAGGGGATCATGTGACATGTGATACATCAGGTATGTGGGGGAGGGGGGCCGCACCTTCTAAACTGCCCGGGGCCCTTGCTACTCTTAATCTGCCCCTGTGTACACAATATTCTAAGTGTGGTCGCACTAGTGACTTGTATAGAGGTAAAATTATGTTCTCCTCATGAGCATCTATGCCTCTTTTAATGCATCCCATTATTTTATTTGCCTTTGCAGCAGCTGCCTGACACTGGCCACCAAACGTGAGCTTGTCGTCCACCAATACACCCAGGTCTTTTTCAGCTACAGTTTTGCCCAGTATTTTACAATTAAGCATATAATTATACATTTTATTTCCTCTGCCCAAGTGCATTACCTTACATTTATCCCCATTAAAGCTCATTGGCCATTTATCAGCCCAAGCTTCTAGTTTACATAGATCCTCCTGTAATATAAAATTGTCCTCCTCTGTATTGATTACCCTGCAGAGTTTACTGTTATCTGCAAATAATGAAATACTACTCTGTATGCCCCCTACAAGGTCATTAATAAATATGTTAAAAAGAAGCGGGCCCAATATTGACCCTTGTGGTACCCCACTGTTAACTGTGACCCAGTCTGAGTGTGTTCCATTAATGATCACCCTTTGTTTCCTATCACTGAGCCAGTTCTTAACCCACTTACATATATTTTCCCCTATCCCCATTGTTCTCATTTTATGTATCAACCTTTTGTGTGGAACCGTATCAAAAGCTTTTGAAAAGTCCATATACACAACATCCACTGCATTTCCTTGGTCCAGTCCGGAACTTCATAAAAGCTGGTCATATTAGTTTGACAGAAATGGTCCCTCGTCAACCCATGTTGATATTGGGTCATGAGGTTATTCTTCTTCAGATACTCTAGTATAGCATCTCTTAGGAAACCCTTCAGGATTTTACCCACAGTAGAGGTTAAGCTTACTGATCTATAATTTCTAAGTTCGGTTTTTGTCCTCTTTTTGAATATTGGCACCACATCTGCTATACGTCAGTCGTGTGGTACAGACCCTGTTATTATGGAATCTTTAAAGATTAAAAATAATGGTCTATCTATAACGTTACTTAATTCCTGCAGTACTTGCGGGTGTATCCCATCCGGGCACGGGGATTTGTCAATTTTAGTGATTTTTAGATGCCGCCGTACTTCCTGCTGGGTTAAGCAAGTGACATTTAATGGAGAATTTTTGTTATCACTAATCATGTTTTCTGTCATGCGATTTTCTTGTGTAAATACTGTTGAAAAAAAATCATTTAGCATATTGGCTTTTTCCTCATCCTCATCCATCATTTCACCCAGACTATTTTTAAGGGGACCAACACTATCATTTTTTAGTTTTTTACTATTTATGTAGTTAAAGAATATTTTGGGGTTATTTTTACTTTCAATGATTCTCTCTGCCTCAATCTTTGCTGCTTTGATTTGGTTTGTACAGAATTTATTTAATTTTCTATATTCATTTAATGCCTCATCACTACCTACTTGCTTTAGTTCTCTAAATGCTTTCTTTTTGTCACTTATTGCACCCCTTACAGCTCTATTTAGCCATAGTGGTTTCCTCCTATTTCTAGCATGTTTATTCCCAAAGGGTATATATTGTGCACAGGTTGTAGCGCCGGCGTCCCTGCCCTCTGCTAGGCAGGGACGCTGTTCCCCTCACCTCTCTGCTCCGTGCCCGGCGTCCTCCTCCCGCTCTGCTGGCAGCGCGCGCTCCTTCCCGGCCACTGTGCTTAGGGCGCGCGCGCTCTCCCTCCCTCTTAAAGGGGCCGCGTGCGCCGTCCTAAGGAGTCCCCGGCCAATGGCCGGAGGACTTCACCATATATAAGGCACCTCCTCCAAAATGGAGGTGCCCGAACAATGTTGTTGCACTGTTCACTACTCTGCTTCAGCCCTCAGGTCCCGTTGCCAGTTACCTGTCAGATACCTGCCAGATTCCTGCCAGCTTGCTGTCTTATTCCTGCCTGATTATCTGCTACCTGCCTGCTAGTCTGAGGTCCGACGGTCTGCCTTACAACTCCTGTCAGTCTGTCTAAGGACCAGCTTGTCCGCTCACCTGGGAGCGCACTCCAGCCACCTGCCTGCTTGCCTGAGGTCCGACGGTCTGCCTTCCAACTCCTGTCAGTCTGTCTATGGACCAGCTTGCCTGCTCACCTGGGAGCACACATCTGCTACCTGCTTGCTAGCCTACCTGGAGGCTCCGCCGTCACGTGCTGTGACCACCTGGCTGTCCAGTGACTCCTGCCCGCTCACCTGGGAGCGCTCATCTGCTGCCTGTCTGCTAGCCTACCTGGAGGCTCTGCCGTCACGTGCTGTGACCACCCGCCTGTCCAGAGACTTCTGCCCGCTCACCTGGGAGCGCTCTTCTGCCGCCTGTCTGTTGGTCTTCCTGGAGGCTCCGCCGTCACATGCTGTGACCACCCGTTCATCCAGAGACTCTCGTCTGCTCACCTGGGAGCTCACGTCTATCATCAGCCGCCACAGGTCGTACCAACCCTTTACCCAGAGACTGCCCCGGTCACTTGCCGTGACCATCTGCCCGTTCATCCAGAGACTGCCCCGGTCACTTGCCGTGACCATCTGCCCGTTCATTCAGAGACTGCCCCGGTCACTTGCCGTGACCATCTGCCCGTTCATCCAGAGACTGCCCCGGTCACTTGCCGTGACCTCCAGCCCGTTCACTCAGAGACTGTCCCGGTCACCTGCTGTGACTTCCTGCCCGTCTTCCCTGGTCGCCACCCGCTCCCTTACAAGGACCGCCCCCTTGTATAATAGCTCAGAGGTTCCGCCTCCCAGACCCGTTACACAGGTCCTATTCAGGATGCTAATAAATGTCTCCCATTTGCTTTGTGCAGCATTATGTCTCAGGATATCGTCCCAGTTAATTGCACTAAGATCATCTCTCAACCGTTGGAAATTTGCCTTCCTGAAGTTTATTGTCCCTGTAACCCCTCTACTACACATCTTATTAAAGGATACATGAAAACTTAGTATTTTGTGATCACTATTACCCAAGTGACCCCCAACTCGTATATTTGATATGCGGTCTGGCCGGTTGGTTAATATTAGGTCTAGTAGTGCCCCCCTTCTTGTTTGGTCCTGAACCAGTTGTGAAAGGTAATTGTCTCTCATAGTTGTCAAAAACCTATTATTTTTTCCCCCTCCCCTTATCTCCACCCACAGGGGCTCTACATTTTCATTAGATTCACATATATTCTCACGCAAGATGGGTTTTAAGGATGATTTTACATATAAACACACCCCCCCCCCTCTCTTGTTTGTACGGTCATTTCTGAACAGACTATAGCCCTGTAAATTAACTGCCCAGTCATGGCTCTCGTCCAGCCACGTCTCAGATATCCCCACCATGTCATAATTATTTTCCAACAAAATTAATTCTAATTCCTCTATTTTGTTGGTGAGGCTTCTGGCATTAGTGTACATGCATTTTACGTATCTCTCTGTACCTCTATTCCTTCTTACTATATTGACTATTCTAACCCCACACCTAATTTCTTTATTTGTGCCCAGGTCACTATCAGCACTATCTTCCCCACCTATAAAATGAATACCCCCCCCCAATCCCTAGTTTAAACACTCCTCCAGCCTTCTAGCCATTTTCTCCCCCAACACAGCTTCACCCTCCCCATTGAGGTGCAGCCTGTCCCTAGCGTAGAACCTGTAGCCAACTGAGAAGTCGGCCCAGTTCTCCAGGAACCCAAACCCCTCCTTCCTACACCAATTCCTGAGCCATTTATTTATCTCCCTAATCTCCAGTTGCCTCTCTGGCGTGGCACGTGGTACAGGCAGTATTTCAGAGAATACCACCTTGGAGGTCCTTGCTTTAAGCTTGCAGCCTAATTCCCTGAAATCATCTTTAAGGACCTTCCACATACCTCTAATTTTGTCATTTGTGCCAATGTGCACCATGACCGCTGGGTCCTCACCAGCCCCTCCCAGTAATCTGTCAGCCCAATCAGCGATGTGCCGGACTCGAGCACCAGGTAGGCAGCACAGTGTTCGACGATCCCTGTCTTTGTAACAGGTTGCCCTATCTGTTCCCCTAATAATTGAGTCCCCCACTACGAGCACCTGCCAGGCCTGCCCTGCTCTACTATTTCCCCCCTTACTGGAGTTGACACTCCTCCGGCTTTCAGAGGACATGCCTTGTTGCAGCAGTGCTACCCCTGTACCAACACCCCCCTCATCTGCCAACTTTGCAAACTTATTGGGGTGTGACAGATCAGGACTAGCCTCCCTCGCACTCTTCCCTCTACCCCCCCCTTCTAACTGTCACCCAGCTAGCTGCCTCACTGTCCTGCAGCTCCCTACTACCACCCTCCCCCACATTTACCCCAGTGAGCAGCTGCTCAGTGAGCAGCAGACTCCTTTCCATATTGTCAATGGATCTCAGTGTTGCCAGCTGCTCATTTAGATCCAGTACCTGGGCTTCCAAACGCACAACGTGCGCACATCTCGCACAGCAGTATGCACCCATGACCGGCTGTTCAAGGATTGCATACATGTGGCAAGATGTACACTGGATAGCATTCTCAATAATGCAGCTCATTTCCTAATGGGGATTGCACTAGACAGAAATGTTAAGTAAAAAGAAATGTAAAGAATTAATAAAATACAGACAGCAATTCAGTCCAAATTTCTCCCTTCCAAACTCCCTGAATCCAAGTCACTGAAAAACAACTCACACACTTACTTCCATTTGCACTTACGCTCCGGTCACACTCAGCTCGTTCACACTTGCTAAGGAAGAAGATTTAAAGAGGTGTTTTTTTCCTCTTTAGCAGCAATCCAACCTATAGCTCAATGCACTTCCAAAGGACTGGATGCCCCAACCAGCTGCCCCTTATAAACCCTTAATTATGACCCCTCACCCTTAATTAACCCCTTGTGAGTATAGCTACACCTCAGGTTTTAAGTGCAATGTAGTTAACCCTTAAATACACAGGTAGTAAAATAAGAGACTGTAAAACTGTAGAGCGAAAATAGGTTTTAAAAAGCCCAATAAAACTAAACAGGTAGAAAAGCACTCAGCAGTTCACAATTCAACAACTCACAGCAATTCACACAGGTATTTTCTGCAGGATTCCCAATTACCTATTCACTGAAAAACAAGTCACACACTTACTTCCGTTTGCACTTACGCTCCGGTCACACTCAACTCGTTCACACTCGCTAAGGAAGAAGATTTAAAAAGGTTTTTTTTCCTTTTAGTAGCAATCCAACCTACAGCTTAATGCACTTCCAATTCAGCATTTTTTCTTTATTTACTATGCACTGTCACTTTACCAGTGCACTGTGTACCTGACATTCATATATTGACCCCGTTTGTTTTATGATTTTTTGTTATTTATAGCTACCCATAGACTCCAAATATTATCAGGCACTGCCATTTTTATATTGTTTAGGGGTTATTTTTATGCATTGTATTGTTTAGTTTGTGATGGCATAATGTAATGTATTTACTGTATATCTGCTCTTTTGGAGTAATTTTGCTATCTGTCTTATACTCCATGATACTGTTATGATCTGCAACATGTACTAAGGAAAGATAGGGGAAAGCTGTCTCTACAGTAAGGCTAAGCTGAATCCCTACGATGTAGCGGGCTGCCTGTTCCTAGTGAACAGACCCGCCTTAGTCCTCGGCTAGTCTGAACGAAGACATATAGAATTAAGGGAGGGGTCCCTAAAAGAACTAAGGACTGGGACAAAAATGGGACACCTCCTGAACAGAAGTTGTTGCAGAACACAAAAAGACAAACTGACAAAAAGTACTAGAGGTCCCAGAGGAACCAGCGAACTTGACAGAGAGAGGCACCGAAGCACCTGGCTAGAGAGACAGTCAAACACTGAAGTCCAGCACAGCCAGAAGGGCAGAGCTGGAATATAAAGGCAGAGGGTCACGTGACCGCAAACCACAAGATGGAAAAAACAAACAGGAGGGTTCTAACAGATACATAGTTCACTGCAACCAGCAGTGTGGCATATACCATCTGTCCCCCGCCTGTTTTTTTCCACCTGTTGTTTTTATCCTTTTCCTGATTGTGATTTGACAATTAATAAACAATTAATTTTATTTGAATACTATAATGTTGTGTAGTTCTCTGTAGGTATTTTATGAGTTTCACAACTACACAATAGTTCTCATTACTCCATTCTTTATGTAGTAATATGGATTGAGATCAGGACACATTTTTTTTCTGGTGTGCTTTGTGTCATTATCTTGCTTTAGGACTGATTTCGTTCAACTCATACCTACTTTTCTTCTACTTGGGAGAATATTTCGCTCTAAAATGCTCTGACAATCCATAGGTTTAATTTTTCCTGAAATACATTCAAGCCCCCCTCCACAACAATATGGATCCTCCACCATGTTTACTGTAGGTAGAGTGCTCTTTTTTGATTTGTTTAGTGTGCAGGTTATGCATTTTAACCATAATTCCAGATGCTTCCAGCTCAGACTGAAGTTATTTGATTGCTGTACGTTATTTCTTTGTCATCAATTTTCCTCTTTGCACCCCTTCCTGGAAGGCTCTAAACTGATCAAGATCTTTCTAGATAGTTTTGTACTGCTTGTGCTTGATGCCAATAGCATTTCTGGGAAGCTCTGACTTCCCTCTTGTTTTTGTCATAATGAACAAGGATCAGGAAATAAAACTTGCTGTTCTATGCATTAAGGAAATCATTCATCGGTTAACTGTAGTCATGTGAAGTCTCTTGTGGGCAGATGTGAGTTTTATTTTGTCCTTTGATTCAAGCTAAACAAGTTAGTTAAGTGTATGGTGCTTTTCTGTATCAAAAATATACTTACCCAAGCAGATTCACTATTGTCACAAGTCATCTAACAGTTTTTGCTAGAAATCAAACATTAAATTGTTTGTAACGTTGGAAAAGTTTAGCAAAATTGTGCAACTTTTGTAATTTTTACACAAGTAATGTGCAGCGATGCCAACTTGAAAATAAAAATAGGCAGAAGCTTAGCCTGTAGGGGGCATAGCCGAACATGGCTGACAAATCCATCATAATTTACTCTACAAAAGTGCCCCATAGCAGCTGAAAGATGCGTCAGATTTATTAAGGCGCCCACTTTTTATTGAGTCTTGCGTATGTTACTCTAGTGCCCCCTTCATTAAGACTGAGATGCAAAATGCCAATCTTGATGGCCTTGATGAATAAGGGCCTACGATTTATTAAGCAGTTTGCACAAGAAAACTGGCTATTTACCATAAGAAAACAAACAGCTCACCACACCTGTATTAGCTTCATCCAGCGAGCTCGGCAGCTTAAGCAGAGATTGTCAATATAATCCATTAAGAGAAAAGCAGCACTCTGTCCTTCTTGACAAGCTCTTTGTTTATAGTAACTTATTCCATATGTGCTAAAAGCACTAAAAAGGGAACCTGTCACCAGAAAAAATGCTATTAACCTGCAGATATGGGGTTAATCTGTAGGTTAATAGCGTTATCAACCTGCCCGACGCCTACACTTACCCGAATGCTGCCGGGAGAAAATGAACTTTATTCGGGTTTCAGTCACGGCTCTACATTGGGGCCGGCTGTCAGTCAGGGCCGGGGGTGCGGTTACAGCCGCCGCTTTGTATACTCAGTGATGACTGAACCCACGCCGGCGCCGCCCCTGTGACTGAAACCGGAACACTGCAGGAGGAGTAAAGTTAATTTTCTTCCCGCAGCGTTGGGCTAAGCACTGGCGACAGGCAGGTTAATACCACTATTAACCTGCAGATTAACCCCATATTATGTAGATTAATAGCAGATCAAACACCTGATCCGTTTCGGAAGTAAACTTCCTTATTCACAGTTGTTTAAGAAAACATACCAACACCCTTAAAAAACAATAAGTGTGACCCCACCCATCATGGATCCTCCAATCAAGAAAAAAAATACATGGAAGGTATATCAAACAAACTACTGCCAAATACAATTAAAAACAAACATAATAATAGAGAATAAAACAAATTTATAAAAAGGAAATATAAAAACACGGTAATAATAATAATGTATTAATAATGGTAGGCTACATCCTGCCTTCAATTATGACCAAACAATTTGCAATTTACTATGGAAACAGATCGCAATATAATACAATTGGAATATGGAAGTTACTTCTGAAACGCGTCAGTTGTTTGAGGATCTGTGTTCAGTAGTTTTAGCACATATGGAATAAAGTTATTATAAACATGGAGTTTCTCAAGAAGGATGGGGTGCTGGATTTTCTCTTACTAGAAAACTGGCTATTGTCTCATTTTTGTGGCCAAAGTTGTGCGAAATTTGGCGCTTTTATGCCAGGCCCGTCAACTTTTTGAAAAGTGGGGAGTGCTTTGCGGGAGGGCCTAGCTTTGTACAGCCTGACAAATTCATTATAATTTATGCCATAAAAGGGGTGACTGGAGTATAGTTCTGTTTTTGGCACATAGCAGATCCAAATTCATTAAGAGGTGCCTCTTAGAAATATGCCACATCTTACCCTAGTGAACTCTGAATCTAAACCGACGGACAAAACGCCAGTCTTGACGAATCAGCCCCTTTATTTCAGGAGCTATTTTACATATAGTGTACTTTTTATTCAGGGGTGTCGATAATGATGACTACAACTGGGTGTCTGCCTCTTGGTGGCTACCCCATAAATTAAATAAACAAATCATGAAATGTACCTCCATGTTGTTAATATTTAGCCATATAAGCAAAATGCTTTATTTAATAAATGATCCTTTTTCATGAAAAAGATATCGAAAGTTCTGCTTTAAGTAGCCATTGAAAAGAGGCTAAATGATTAAAACACAAGAGCTTGCAATATTGCTTATTATTATACTTAGTTATGCCAAAGAGGGTCTAAAACGCGTTGTGACTAACACCATCTATCACCTATAATTACAGCTTGCGATTCCTAATTAGAAAGTATTTATTTGCTTCATATGTGCCTTTGAAAAATCCTTGCACTCTAAATTGGTTAATAATTCTTATTTTTTCCCTTTCGATGTGATTGTTTTGTGAATTACAGTGCTGTTCCAGAGGCAAATTCTTAAGATAAACTAATATTTCTCAGATGTAGGGGAGGCAGGCAGCATGAAGAACCCAGGCTGGATCTCAGTACAGCTGCATTATTTTAAATCGAGCATGAATATACTATTACACGTGTCGCCATTATCTGTGATGAACAGCCATAGCTGATACACTGAGTAATTATCATTATGAAATGCAAAATTATACCAGCAAGAGTGTGGATCCAAGGGCAAAGCAGAACAATGTAGGGCCTGTCAGGTCAGTTTCATTCATAATACTGCCATCTGCTGGCTTCCACGGGTTCAGGACGGTTAAAGTCTTCTGCCATATGTGATCAAAATTAATACCCAGTTCTGCAAGAAAATAAAAAAAGAGCTTTTCAAATACTTAGCAAAATTTACATAAAAATCCAGGTAAGTCGGAATATCACTTTCCGGTTTTATTTTGAGGCATTACACATGTAAATTATATAGTAATTGAATTTGCTGTAAAAAATAAAAGTTGTGTTTTCTCACATTGAGAAAAATATTTGCACGTTAAAATGCATTTTTTTTTTAATTATATTTTTTTCTATTTAGAAAATCATTTGTTCCCTAAATTTATGATTATTTTCTTTCCCATTTAGAATTAGAAAAAAAAAATCAGAGGTACTTTGGCCCCTCCCACATTAATGTTTGTCATTAACCCTTTACTAACCACCTTAGTTAAAATAGACATCAGCCTGGTTAACTTTTAAGCAGTATCTCATTTTCCAGCATTTTTTTTTCAGACCTGTAAACCTAATAAATGTAATAGAGGACAGGAGGCTCCAGCATCCACAGACAAGGAAAAATATTAAAATGACATTTTAATGATAAGTGCTCTAAAAAAAATAGTGAAACGAAGTTTAAAAACAATGAAGAAATACTTGGCCCACGCGTTTCAAGCCCATATAGGGACTTAAAAGGAAGAAGATTTCTGTCACTCCTTTTCCAAACTTAAAAACTTCGTAACTTTATTGATGGAACATGGACATAAAATAGCGCCATAGAACAAAAAACTAACCCATTTTGACCCTTGTTGTCTTAGTCATGCTTATAGGGCATATAGAATAAACATTTACATATTATAGTCTGCAAGTCCTGCCAAAATCAGAAGCTTTGGCTGACTTTGATGTTATGTGTATGAACACCTTTAGAGACTCTTGGTCTTTAATGGTCATGGACTCTGGGCTCTCAGACACTGTCTTAATGGGGTTTTCTCATGGCTGATTTTGTGGAGTGAACCGTGTTCTCATGCCTCCAAGGTCTCTGCTTGCCGGGGACAGTGCGTTCCCATATGATTGACAGTTCAGACCAGTGGCATGGTTGCTTTGTCTCTGGAGGAGCTGTTTGGTAGTGAAGCTGTATCCAACTAGCTTCAGAGCAGAGCTTACTATATCTACTGGAAAGATATCTGCACACCGCTTTAGCCTGCAGCTGGTAAACTAAGCAACGAGCAGTAAACTATAGAATTTAAAATGCCTCCGTTCTTGAGAATGAAGAGGATTTATAACAAAAAGTAAATTCTTTAGGATTTATGGAGGGTATTGTGTTATTGAGACAGTCCCTTTAAATGCAAGGTCAGAATAGATGCACACCTACTTCCATAACGCTTTCTGTTACAATTTTATCTAGAGAGAAGTCTAAAAGTTGCAGAATATGAACATCTGATCCATGATTGCATGTCAGGCTGTCTTAAACTCCTGAAGAATTGAAGCTCATATGGTCAGTGGAGTCCTCTCTTTCTCTCTCTCCTGTAGAATGTAAGCTCTTATGGTCAGCAGGGTCCTCTCTTTCTTTCTTCTATAGAGTGTAAGCTCTTATGATAAGTGGGGTCCTCTCTCTGCTGTAGAGTTTAAGCTCTTATGGTCATCGGGGTCCTCTCTCTCCTGCAGAATGTAAGCTCTTATGGTCAGCGGGGTCCTCTCTCTCCTGTAGAATGCAAGTGTGGCGCCCCTGCGGGATCAGTCGCCACAGAGGTGCTGCATCTCACCCAGAGGTGTGGTATCTCACTCTCAGGTAAGGATAGAGTGCTGCCCGGGACCCTAACACCTGCATCCAACACTACACTACTCCAGACCAACAGGAGGGGCAAGATGCGTCACTTTCCTGCTGAGCCCTGTCCCTGGCTGGAGTGGGGGGAACCAAAGTAGGGGGAACCATGTAGTGGATGTGGGTGGAGGAAGTAAATCAGGGGAGCACATGTAAGGGATAGTCTATAGAGTGAAGCCATCTTAAAAGGACAGTTCAGTCTGAGAGGAGAAGTAGAGGGAGCAGGAGCTCTGTAGGAGCTCTGCTCAGGAGGAGGAGGGCCTAGAGAGAGGCCCAGGACAGACTGAAGAGGAGAGGAGCAGGAGAAAGGCTCCAGGAACGAAGAAGGGATCCCAGGGGTACGGGCAGTGCTGGAGGCCACCCATACACCCGAATCTGCCAGGCGGTGGAGGGATCAAGCCGCAGAGGGGACCGACCCCTAATCAGTGAGAATTACAAAGTTCAACTGGAAATCCGAGGCTTCTGTACTTTCAGGGTGCAGTTGCCACATCTGCTACTCAAGTCGCCAAAAAGGTAACCACATAGGATCCAAGAAACTCCAGGTTGCCCAGAAAGATCCGAGGATACCGGCTTGGGACATTGTTTGGCGAGGCGCAGGGCAAGAAGGGTGAGGGCCTGCGCAGGAAGACGGCAGAGAAGGGCATATAGAACGGGGTCCTGTCAGGCACTCTTGAAACATCTGGGAGTTTGCTGAACCCCTGCCTGGTGAACGCAGCGCGACGTGGGAGGTCGTAATCCGGAAAGTGCAACCTGAAAAACTTAACAATTGTGAGTAAACCCTGAGGACTGCACCCCACTGTCTCTGTGAAATTATTGCTGCGCCATCACCCCCTGCACTACACTGCGCCACGAGTGCTACTTCCATAACAGCAACATCAGCACAGCCCTGGAGCTAAGTTCTACCTGTGGAGAGCTAAACCAACTCTGCTGCATTCACACCAGCTCCAGAGGACCTGCTCCGCAGCGGCGGCTCCCTTTAGCCGCATACCACAGGTGACATCACGAACTGTATATAAAAACTATAAATCCCCCTGTAAATATATCCCCTTTTTACTGACCGCCCTGGGTCACAGACCGGGTCACCGCCACTGTAACATTTCCCCTAGCAACGACTGGCCCAGCACCGAGTACCCCACGGCCCAGGGGGCGCGTCAACTTGGCGTCACGAACAGGATATGAACCCACCCGTTATCACCGGGTATTGTGCGCCTAGAGACTGTGTTCTATACTGAATGTGGCGCCCGCCCCAGAAGAACGGGCGCCATTATGTGCGAGACAAAAGACAACAAGAAACCACCTCCCATCGTGGGCCGGGTTCCAGAATAGCGCCAAAAGCGGGGCCCGCCCTGAGCATCAGTGACCATGTATGTGGATGTGTCCATCAAGCTGGGGGGGCCGTCTCAAGGTGTGTCCGACAGCAAACTGCCATGGAACTGCCCCCGAAAGGTGAGAGGAGAGAAGAAACCTGGGAGACTGGGAGGAGTCTCCAGGAGTCTAGACAGACCGCACCCAGTAGGCAACATAGAGGAGAGTCCGGAGCAAGCTCCCGTCCATGGCCTGCAGCGACTAGAAGTGCCTCTCACTCTGGAGGAGGCAATGGCGAAGTTATCCCTGGAGGATACTGAGTTCCTCCATGCCGAGATCCAGGAGCTAGGCCGGAGGATGAAGAGGGCCCAGCAGGATGCCATCGCTGGCTGGAAGGAGGAGCTGCTGGGGAAGATTGTGACCCGGCAGAAGCCAGCGCTGCAGTCCACCAGCAGTGCCCCATCCCCGGAGGAGCCTGAACAGAGCCAGGAGGCAGAGGACGGCACAGGCGCGGCCGCGGGAGCAGGTAAGAGGAGTCTCCCTATCCCGGGCACTGAGAGTGCAGACCTGCTCCTGTGGTTACTTCTCAAGGAGGAGAGGAGTTTCGGTGGGACAACCGGGAGGAGGACCCCATGGGGTTCCCGTAGGAGACCCAGACCCAGGCCCTCAGGAGGGAGGAGTACTGCAGACGGGAGCTCCTGCAACTGAAGAAGCAGCGTCATGACCAACAAGTGCGGTGGGAGCAAATGGAGGCCTGGAACATGGCGGCCAAAACCCGGGCCCGCCATGTGACATTTCCCCTAGCAACGACCGGCCCGACACCGAGTACCCCACGGCCCAGGGGGCGCATCATAAGCTCTTATGATTAGTTGGGTCTTCTCTCTCCTGTAGAGTTTAAGGTCTTATGGTCAGCAGGATCCTCTGTCTCTCGTGTAGAGCGAAGTCCTCTCTTTCTCTCTCCAGTAAAGTGTAAGCTCTTATGGTCATCGGGGTCCTCTCTCTCTCCTGTAGAATGTAAGCTCTTATGGTCAGCGGGGTCCTCTCTCTCCTGTAGAATGTAAGCTATTGTCAGTGGGGTTCTCCTCTCATCTGTGGAGTGTAAGCTCTTATGGTCAGCAAAGTTCTCTCTCTCTCCTCCATGTTTTCCAGCAATTATAAGCTTCCAGTATGGAGGGTTTTTTGTAATATATTTGCTGCAAATCAAATTTTTAGGCAAGAATCGTCAGTCGACAAATTGAATTTTCAAAAGATCCACTCATCTCAGATGATTTTTGAATACGGGGAGATGTTTTTTCATGTTCTCATAAGGTTAAGCTGGGGAATGGTAATGACAACTATGGATTTATTTTTAGATCTGAAAAGTCATTTTATACAACTATTCTAGTCTGTATAAAATAACTAGTCTGACAACGAGTAGGAATATGCAACTGTACTGACAGCAACTATTATAATAGAATCTGCAATCTATGGGCAAAAACATTCTTTTAGTTCTTCCAACTGAATGATCATTACCTTCTAGCAATGGTGGTTCATTATCAATATTGTCATTTGTCTGGAAGTTATATGATGGATACGATGACTCTTCATACACATAACCCGTTTGATCCAGAGGAGAGGAAATCATTCCAGATTGCATAAATTCTGATTTATTTGTACATAGTAGGATGAGAAAGCATAACATCCAAGAACAAAATGATATGACATTGCACTTGTATAAAAGGAAGTTCATTGACCAAGATGAGTCTGTAAATATTAATTCCCCAACTGATAATCAAGAATAATGTTAGACAATAGGGCCTATGTTGCCCCATCACAACCTCTAGCCAGACAGCTGTAATACTGTAAAGAAGAGGAACATGGTTGACACCCCTGAAGATCTGCTATTGTTGATATAATGCTGAATTATATTATTTAACTATGTTCCCTTCTTATATTCATGCATTTCCCACAGTTTTACAGTAGAAATTTGTACTGAGTGGAGTGTTGGGAGTGAAAAGGGAGATGCTTCCTAGTTAGTAATGGGTTGTGACTAGTTAGAGACTGATAAATAAGGTCAAGGCCAAACATGGGTGTCTGTAATAAGGAAGGATAAGGATAGCATGCTTCCAAGCTGACCTTGATGTTTATACCGATCTATGGCTGAGAAACTGGAGGACAACTTGCAAGACGAATAACCAGGGCAGTGATATGTGGCAGAAGAGAAGGAAGCCACTTCAATGGTACAGAGCTAGAGGTCCAGAAAGGTAGTTATGGGCTTGTGGGGACCCTGAGATAGCAAAAACAACATGGACAGAAGCAACGTGTAACATGGAGTTTAGAGAAAGTGGTCTAGATAGCCAAGCTGCGGTATGGATTGAACACTGGGAGTGGGCTGCTGACAGAAGAACGAAAAGTACTAACATCAAGGATGGAGGAACAGAGCTAGCTAATCTGTGTTACTGCTGGATACTGTATAAGATATGTGCTGCCACATGTAACCACTGTGTATGTGCCTCTGCTGGAATCACAAGATGTAATGAGCAAGTTATGTTCCTGCTACTGATTGTGCAAAAGTTCCATCAAGTTTCATAGAAACATTTATTTTTGTAAAGTGGAACCAGTTTCACTAGTGTCTATGGTTGCAGCAAGACACCTCTGCAAGACACAATCACACTTAGTAACATCAGTATCCAAAAAATATAGCATAATGAAGCAAACTATAATACAATAATTCTGCTATGTATCATAAAATAGAGTTGTTTTAGCCTCCTGCAGAGATTGGGGATCTGTCAAAAAAATAGGTGCTCATCGCTGTGGGTAACTATTGAATTTGTTTTCTTTTTACACACAGGAGCGATATAAAACCAAGCAGGGTTGTGAAGGGTTGTGAAGAATTGAAATTCCCATTCATTGCCTTGAAAATCTGTCATCAGAGTAAAGACAGCCTAGGTCATCCTAAGGATAGAAGTCACAGAGTATCATAAAACATCTTGTGTTTGCCTGAAGAAGTTGTCTGCTTTAGACATCCTCTCCCATGTTATCAGGTGCATCATTGTAATTCTGTCTGTAGTGATAATGTGGCTTCTGAAAAGTCTTCTGTAATGAAGAGGAAGTGTGTTATCCCCAGAGGCCAATGTGAAAATTGAAAAATTTCAATTTTTTCAATACAAATAGAAATTTGGAGAAAAAAAACATTGCCAAAAGAAAACAAATACATTTATGGCAAAAAAAAAAAAATCAAACCATAGGCTATGATGCCTTTCTTTTAGTTCCGTCTTAAATCTTTCTGCATGGCAAAAATTAGATCAGCATTTCAGTGGTTGGGACTATCATTATTGCAATGATTTAATGAGAGATGGGGGCTTATAAGATGAGACAGGAAATGAATTTACCCCGTAATTTCAAACAATGTTTAACCTTAAGAACTGCACTCACCTATTCTCCCCATACACACTGCTCTGCCCAGTAACATAAAGTCCTTGATCAGTGTCTTCAATAACATAATCAGACTGATAAAAATCGGAATCAAACTGATCCATTGATGTGTTTTTTTTCTATTTATTGCCTGAAAAAAAGGAAAGTATTGAAACACGACCCTAGAAGATTCATCGACAATGTAAAATATTTGGCCCCAGTTCTTGTATAACATACCCACAGAAAATACTGTTTAAAGGGGTTGTCCACTACTAGGACAACCCCTTCTTGATCTAAATGTTTGGCCCTGATAAAATAAAAAAGCCTATACTCACCTCACCTCTCCGGTGTTGGCACTTGCTGTCTCGGGGCTCCCGTGCGGTTGTTGTGACACGTGACCCCAGCGCCCAATCAGCGCCAATATAATATTTGGAGGGCTATTTGGGGCCATTGTATTGTTTGGAGAGCTATGTGGGGCCATTAAACTGTTTGGAGGGCTATATGATAGGCCAATAAACTGTTTGGGGGGCTACTGGGGGTCATTATACTGTATGCAAGCAATTATACAGTATGGAGGTTTATGTGGGGTCTATCACACTGTGTGGGGGTCATTATGCTGTTTGAAGGGCTGTGTGGGGGCCACTACACTGTTTTGCAGGCCATTACACTGTAAGGATGGCTGTGTGGAGACCATCATTTTGTGTGGAGGTCTGTGTTAGGGTCACAGTTGGGGCATCATACTGTGTTCGAGCCACCATATTTTGCCGGGGAAGGGTGGGGGGGGCATTGGGGTCATCATACTGTGCATGTGGAGAGTATGTGGCACCCCAGGGGTCTCGTTGCCACAGTAATAGAAATATTACGTCTGGGAGCAAGTGGGAGGTTTCTCTGGTCAGGAGCCCTTAAGCATGCAACACTTCCTGCCCAGACCTGGGAGGGGAGGAATCTGCCCTTATAAACTGGGTCTGGGGCGGGATTAGTTAGTCAGAGCCTGGAGAGGGAAAGTTACAGCAGGAGCTCTGTAGGAACAGTAGCTGAAGACCAGGGGCTGGAGCTGAGCAGAGCTCACCCTGGCAGAAGAATCCAAGTACCGGACAAAGGAGTCCGAGGCTGTGGGGACGTATATTCACCCAGCAGCAGAAACCAGCCAGCAGGGGATTCCAGGTCCTCTGGCCATAGAAGCCCGGAGGCTCAGTCACAAGGAAGGGACCAGCACCGCCATCGAGGAGCGGAGGCTACCAGAAGGCCCCAAGTCACCAGCTATACGGGCGAGCACCACACGGTATACTCAAGGACATGGGCTACTTCCACTCGCTTACAGCAAGGTAGCCAGGAAGAGTGCAGATAGACGGGGAGGCCTACAACTCCTCCTGGCCAGGGGAATTCCTGCTTGCTCACAGACTGACCAGGCCCCTTATGCTAGCCAGTACTCCCGGGAGGGTCTGCCTTAATATCATCAGTAAAGACCCTGAACTGCACTGCAAAGACTCTGAGTCGTTCCTGCTTTCTCACCGCATACAGCACTATTAGTACTGGGACGCCCGTGCACCATCACCCTCATCATCCACATTCCCTGCCCTGAGCCCTGAGGCTATATTCTTCCCGTGTCGGACAATTAACCTAAAACCTCTAAAAGACTGCCACTGGTTTGACCACCCTGAGCCACGGGACCGGGTCACCGCCACGGAGACTACAACCCCCAGAGACCCGGCTCCGGGTATCCCACACACATGCACACTCGGCCTAGGGGGCGAGTCAACTTTGGCGTAGTCGGCAGGATTTCATGCCCGCAACCACCGGGTACTGCGTGCCTTCAAAAGACTGTCATACCTGTCGTAGTGAAGGTCCCCGCCATCCGGAGCCGTTTCCCGCCATCTTCAGTCGGTTCCCGCCATCTGCAGCCGTTTCCCGCCATCTGGAGCCGTTTCCCGCCATCTTCGGTCGGTTCCCGCCATCTGCAGTCGGTTTCCCGCCATCGGATGCCGCGCGGGAAGAAGAGGGGCGTGGACGCCGAAAGAGCGCGAGACCTGAAGCTCTGCCCTACGCACCGACGCTGCGCAAGGTCCTGGAAGGGAGAGAGAGCGACGCTGACGTCACCAGAGCGCGACGCAAGGTCCTCCACTCTGACGATCGTCTGCGGAGCCGCGGCCTACGGAGAAGAAGCAATAGAAGGTAGGCCACACTTAACTAGGGGGGAGGAAGATGACGGACACGGAGGGACCCTCGACCACCAGCGCGGCCGCTACCGCAGTAATGCCATTAACAATGCCCTATATCCCCGGAGCGTCCTGGCTGCCCCAGTACTCAGGGGAATCGCATACCCTCAGCGACTTTAAAGAGAGACTGTACAGCCTGTTTAAAGTATACCCCCTGACAGAGGGACAAAAAGTGAGCATATTGGTAGGCCAGCTAACCGGGGCAGCCCAATGTGAAGCAAAGTCCTGGTCAGTCAGGGACAAGGAGACCGTGGAGGAGATCTTAGCCCAGCTGAGGGACACCTTTGATACCCGCACCTCAGCAGAGATCAAAATGAAATTTTATGGGTGCAAGCAGTGGGCCCAAGACAGTATAAGAGACTATGCTCTGAATTTGCAAGAGGCCCTGGGAGCCATTAAGCAGGCAGACCCTGACAGTGTGCGGAATGCAGATGAACTGTTGACTGAGCAATTTATTGAGGGTCTGCTGTCCAACGCCCACCGAACCCAGTTACGTGCAATGGCCTTGCAGAACCCTGGTTTAGACTTTGCAAAGTTCAAAGACAGGGCCATCCGGGTGCTCCGAGAACCGGCACCGAGTAGCGCTGTAACCCACCGGCGCCCTGCTATTACCTATCACCAGGAGGCGGCGCCCTTGTCTGCAGGGCCTGTGGGAGCTGATGCGCAGGCTTTGGATAACAACCCGGCTACAGACCTGCACCATCAGGTCCAAGAGCTAACCAAAAGCGTAGCCGCGCTAACCAGAACTGTGCAGTCTTTACAGGTCTCTCCTCCAGGGAAGATCCAGCTGGCATCCGGACCGCAGGACGTCCCGTGGCACCGACAGAGGAGGATCCCAACGTCCAGAGGAAGACCCAGCGACAGATACAACGAGGACGGACGACCCATCTGCCGCCGCTGCAATCAACCCGGACATATGGCAAGGTACTGTCATTTAAACAGGCACAACCTGGGGTAGAGGGCCAACCCCCAGGCATAAGATCATCAGGCCCATCGAACTGGCGTGATAAATAAGTAGGGGGACGTCCGGTCTTGCCTGTGGTACTGGATGGCATTCCTATGAGTGCCCTACTAGACACTGGGTCACAGGTGACTACCATCCCGTACGTGCTCTTTAAGCGGTACTGGAATGACTCGGACATAACCCGCTACCCAGATGACGACCTGAGTATCATCGCCAGCAATGGTCAGCCCTTGCCGCAGGTGGGATTCAAGGAGGTGACCATTAAGATCGGTAAAGTCGAACTGGCGGCACAAGGACTGATTATTGTGGACATTGACCGTCATGAGAGTCACCCCAAAATAACCTTAGGGACTAATGTGATTGAAAATTGTCTTGCAGAGGTAATTCTCATTTTGCAGCAGGTTGCCAAGAACGCCTGTTCCAGCCAGCAGCGTGTTCTCCAAAAAGAGATCCGGGCGCTGATGAAAAGGCAACAAGTGGAACTATCTGGTGGTGAGATAGGTAGCGTGAGAATGTGTGACCCGTTCCCTATTGCCAAGCCCCCGAAAAGTGAGATGATGATCTGGTGCCGGGCAGCTATTGGTCTAAGAGGTAGAGACTACCAAGCAATGGTAGAACCCGTCTACTCAGACAGTAGGCCCACCATTTTGACAGCAGGGGGGGTGGTCGATGTACGCCATGGGAGGGTGCCCGTCCGCATCATAAATATCGGGGAGAGAGAAGTATACCTGCCCCGGTATGCCACGCTAGACAAATTGTTCACCATAAACCAAAATTCTGTAAAAGCCGTAGAACCCTTGCCTCCATCTCAACCAGAGGAAGGTAACGGCTCTAAGAAACAAATGGAGGACTGGTGTCAGCAACTGCATGTGGGTACTGACTCCACTCCCTCACACCAAAAACAGGGAGTCTACCGGGTGGTTCTGGAGTACGAGAGGGTCTTTAGTAAACACCCGCTAGACTTCGGGCGAGTAAAGGGCGTAGAACATCACATCCCCACAGGGGACCATCCACCCATAAAGGAAAGATACCGACCTGTACCCCCTGCACACTATCAGCATGCAAAGGGGATGTTGCGGGACATGAAGGAGGCTGGGGTAATCAGGGACAGCTGTAGCCCCTGGGCAGCTCCACTAGTTCTAGTGAAAAAGAAGGACAACACAATGAGAATGTGTGTAGACTACAGAAAGGTCAACCGTATCACACACAAAGATGCGTACCCGTTACCTAGGATAGAAGAATCTTTAGCTGCATTAAAATCTGCTAACTTCTTCTCCACTTTGGATCTTACAAGGAGAAGACTGCATTCACCACCCCGATGGGTCTCAGCGAATTCAACTGTATGCTGTTCGGGCTCTGCAAAGCACCAGGGACCTTCCAGAGGCTGATGGAATGCTGTCTGGGACACCGGAATTTCGAGACGGTCCTGTTATACCTGGACGATGTCATCGTTTATTCCAAAACCTACGAGGACCATCTGAAACACCTGGCAGAAGTGTTTGATGCCCTGGCAAGCTACGGCCTAAAGGTGAAACCCTCCAAGTGTCACCTCCTGAAACCAAAGGTGCAGTACCTGGGACACGTGGTGAGTGCTGACGGAGTGGCTCCCGACCTCGATAAGATCACCGTGATTAAAGACTGGCCAAGACCCTCCAGCATAAAGGAAGTGCGGCAGTTCCTCGGGTTGGTAGGCTACTACCGAAGATTCATTCCCGGTTTCACCAAAATGGCAGCCCCTATGCAGGACCTCCTGATAGGTCAATCCAGGAAGGCCAAAAACCAGAAGCCGCCCTTCAGGTGGGAAAAGCTGGAAGAGGAGTCCTTCCGCCAGCTGAAGATGGCCCTCATGGGAGATGAAATCCTCGCGTACCCTGACTACAGCCAGCCCGTTATCCTCCACACGGATGCGAGCAACATCGGACTAGGAGCCGTACTGTCCCAGATCCAGCAGGGGAAAGAACGGGTAATCGCTTACACCAGCCGAAAACTACGGCCCACAGAGAGAAACCCTGAGAATTATAGCTCATTTAAGCTAGAGTTCCTGGCAGTGGTGTGGGCAGTGACCGAACGTTTCAAGCATTACCTTGCCTCTTCCAAGTTCACCGTGTACACGGATAACAACCCGTTGACACACCTGGACACTGCAAGACTTGGTGCCCTGGAGCAGAGATGGATGGCCCGCCTGTCCAACTATGAATTCACCATCAAATACCGGGCGGGACGCTCAAGTGACAATGCAGATGCCCTGTCCAGAATGCCAAACTTACTGGACGTAGGGGAAAATCCAGAAGAACTGGAAGAAGTAGAACTTCCTGCATTCCACCGTCATGGGATTACCCTGTATTCCCACCGTGTGAGGGACAGATGCTCTGCTACGTACAATCCCTTACCCCACTACAGCTGGGCGGAGACACAAGACAGTGATACTGCAGTCCGTCTGGTGAAGGAAATGCTGACACAGGCTGATGCCCGTCTTGACCCAGACGCTCCAGAAGAGACCAAGCAACTGTGGAAGGAGAAAAGCAGGCTGTTTCTTTACAAGGAGAAGCTGTGCCGGAGAATGGTCAACTCTAGAACACATGAGCTGACCTGGCAGGTAGTGGTCGCAAGACGAGACGCGGCTATGGTTCTGGAGGCGTACCACGACGGATCAGGACACTTCGGATGGAAAAAGCTGGAGTTCTTGTTGCGTGAACGGTTCTACTGGGTAGGCATGAGAGGAGCCATCGAGAGGTGGTGCAGAGACTGTGGCCCGTGCAACCTAAGAAGAAAGGACCGTGCCAGCCAGAAGAGTCCCCTGCAGCCCATCATCACCAGGCAGCCACTGGAACTGGTAGCCCTGGACCATGTGAAACTGGCTCCAAGCAAATCTGGGTACGTCTACGCCCTCACCATCGTAGATCACTACTCCCGGTTCCTGGTGGTGGTCCCTGACAAAGACTTAACGGCTCAGAAAGCAGCCAGACTCTTTCAGCTGCACTTCTGCCGTCCACACGGGTATCCTGAGCAAGTGCTGACGGACCAAGGAGCAGCCTTCGAAGCGGAGGTCTTCCAGGAGTTCTGCAATCTGTATGGCTGCAGGAAGATAAGAACAACGCCCTATCACCCTCAGACCAACTGACTATGCGAGAAAATGAACCAGGTGGTGATGGACTTGCTGAAAACGTTGCCCCTGGAGGAACGCAGTCTGTGGCCTGAAAAACTGCCTGATTTGGTGGACTTGTACAATCACATCCCCGTAGGCTCCACCAACTGTACCCCGGCTTACCTAATGAGAGCAAGACCTGGTAAGCTGCCTATTGACCTGGATATGGGAGTCCTGACACCTGAGGACACCTCGCCAGAGGCAGACTGGGATACAGAACGGCAGCAGCAGTATCAGAAAGAACAGGAGAGCGTCGAGCAAAGTCTGTCTCAAGCAAGAGAAAGGCAGAAGACTTATAACCAACATGCTCCCGCTGTTCCCCTGGTACCTGGAGAGCAGGTCTTGAAGGGAAAGAGGCGGCTCCACAAGTTGGATGACCAGTGGGAGAAGAACCCGTACACCGTACTGCCCTCAAGCCATGAGAACCCAAAAGTCTGTATCATCAGTAAGGATGGAGGAGAAACCACAGCCATTGTCTCCAGAGACCACCTGAAAAAGTGTCCCGAGCAGCTGCAAAGCCCTGACGAAGATCAAGAGAACCCTCAACCCGCAGAGGAAAGGGAAGAAATAATCAGTACCGTACTCGGAGACTTTCTCCAGTCCTGGACTCAAATCAACAACACAGTCGTGGTACCCGTCCTTACCTTTCTCCTGCCAGCCCCTCAAGGACCTACAGAAGAACAGAGAGTGCCAGAAGAGCAGCCGGCCCAGGAGGCTGAAGAATCCATACCAGCAGCCCAGGAGAATCAACCCTCTGCTAGTAGTGAGCCTGCCGTGCCCCTAGTGAGCCAAAGAGTACGCAGAAAGCTGCCAGGCCTACCCGCAACACATTCTACACCCCGTAGTGCAGAGTCAGATAGTGGGTTACGTAGGTCCACCAGGAGTACTAGAGGACAGATGCCCGCTCGCTGGAGAATCTAAATTGTAATCTGTAAATTGCAAATGCTGAAAAAGGTTTATGTTTTTGTTACCTGTTTGCTGATTATGTTTCTCTAGTTACCCTTCAGGATTATTTGGACTGACAGGTTATGGACGCTGAATAACCGGAACTAACATTGTAGATAGTTGCACCTTGGTGCCTCTTGTGAAGACGGCCACGGAAGAGAAAACCTGTCTGGCGTGGCCTCCTTGTGGCCCAAAGTAGCTAGCCTCAGCCTTGCAGCCACGCCCAGGGCCAACGTTTGGGGTTTGCTTTGGACAGGTCCCCCTACTCTGTGCCAAAACTTCACCTTGCTGGGTGACATGGACTCCCGGTTACGGACACTCCGTGACCTCTAAAGACTAAAGCTTCTTGTATATATGTTGTTGTATTATTGTTTATACCCTATATTTATGTTTTCTTAAAAATGTGTTTAGTCCCGGAGTACTAAAATTCACTAGGGGGGAATGTGGCACCCCAGGGGTCTGGTTGCCACAGTAATAGAAATATTACGTCTGGGAGCAAGTGGGAGGTTTCTCTGGTCAGGAGCCCTTAAGCAGGCAACACTTCCTGCCCAGACCTGGGAGGGGAGGAATCTGCCCTTATAAACTGGGTCTGGGGCGGGATTATTTAGTCAGAGCCTGGGGAGGGAAAGTTACAGCAGGAGCTCTGTAGGAGCAGTAGCTGAAGACCAGGGCTGGAGCTGAGCAGAGCTCGCCCTGGCAGAAGAATCCAAGTGCCGGACACCGGAGTCCGAGGCTGTGGGGACGTATATTCACCCAGCAGCAGAAACCAGCCGGCAGGGGATTCCAGGTCCTCTGGCCATAGAAGCCCGGAGGCTCAGTCACAAGGAAGGGACCAGCACCGCCATCGAGGAGCGGAGGCTACCAGAAGGCCCCAAGTCACCAGCCATACGGGTGAGCACCACACGGTATACTCAGGGACGTGGGCTACTTCCACTCGCTTACAGCAAGGTAGCCAGGAAGAGTGCAGATAGACGGGAAGGCTTACAACTCCACCTGGCCAGGGGAATTCCTGCTTGCTCACAGACTGACCAGGCCCCTTATGCTAGCCAGTACTCCCGGGAGGGTCTGCCTTAATATCATCAGTAAAGATCCTGAACTGCACATCAAAGACTCTGAGTCGTTCCTGCTTTCTCACCGCATACAGCACTATTAGTACTGGGATGCCCGTGCACCATCACCCTCATAATCCACATTCCCTGCCCTGAGGCTATACTCTTCCCGTGGGGAGTTATCCCATCTTTTGCTGCGCACACCACACCAGCCTCAGCGGACCGCCTCGCAGCGGCGGTACACCCTGACCGCAATCCACGGGTGGCGTAGTCGGACAATTAACCTAAAACCCCTAAAAGACTGCCACTGGTTTGACCACCCTGAGCCACGGGACCGGGTCGCCGCCACGGAGACTACAACCCCCAGAGACCCGGCTCCGGGTATCCCACACACGTGCACACTCGGCCCAGGGGGCGAGTCAAGTACTGTGGAGGAAATCACTGTGGGGGTATCATACTGTGTTTGCCACTTTTGTTGGCATCATAGTTTATGGGGCCAATGAAAGGAGAGTCTAGGACTTCAATTGGAGGTAAATTACTTTGTAAGGACTGCAAGTTTGTTGGATATGTTCTTCTTTGACCCTGACAATTTTTTTTTCTGGGGCCCAATTAGGACTTCTGCTATGGGGTCCAATGTTTTCTATGTATGCCTCTGATAGCATGCACTGATAATTTTTTAGCTGAGTGTGAATGAGGCTTGAGAACACATTGTGTATTGTAATGCATTACTGCATTATCTGTACTCATTCTTAAAGGGTTTGCACAAAGTGTTGAAGTGATCCCCATAGGATAGGAGATAACTCCTGATTCAGTAGGTCTGACCTCTGGGAGTCCTACCAATGATGAGCCCAGTCTGAATGGATCGGAGATCAAGCATGAGCACCAGGCTCCATTCATTCTCTATGGGACTGTATATTGCTAGTACAGCGCTCTGCTATCTTCTGCAGTCCCACAAAGAATAAATAGAGCTTAGGTGCACATGCCTGACCTACCCCCATTCCCTGGATTGGGACAGACCACAAGCAATCAATAAATAATGTCTTATCAATTGGGGATAATTTATATAATTGGTACAACCACAATTCAAAGTAAAAACAGAAATGAGCAAAAATGAATATTAGTGTCATCATTATTTCCTGAAAAAGAAACAATGTCATAAAGTACTTTAGGAAATGTAGGAATGTTCATTGGTGAGAGACACATTTCATGGAGGTAAACAGTAGATTACGGAGCATAGAATGAGGAGGGGGAGGGGTGACATGTTATACTTCTATATATCCAGCACTGTCGCAGGGTCTGTTAGTACAGGGTGGCAGCAGCAGAGTAGAGGGTTAATTCCAGAACAAGATTACAATGGGCACATACCTTAAATTTATGTAAGTTACAGAAACACAACTGTTGTTTATCAGTGTGGATGAGGCCGAGGAGCCGGGAGCTATTTATACTTGGGCTATATTTGGGTGAAGTACACATGCTCCAGCCAGAAGGATCATCTGATTGCAGGGTGACCTATCTGGATATATGGTGATCACACCCATGAAAACAGGAATATGTGCTCAGGGGGCAGCAGATAGAGCTAGAAATATATGGTGTCATAGGACAGAGATCGGCTGTCTTCATTGGCGCCCACTTCTGGCATCACAGTCAGAGCTGCGTTTGCCTGGAGAAGAAGTGGTCGGCAAGGAGTTTTCAGATTATGGTCATCAATGTAATACAAGGACATCCCGAGTCTACCTGACCTCCAGTTTGGCTCATATAGAAAGGTCCGAGCAGAGGACTTCTATGATCATTTTAGGGCATATTGCCGGGTTGTCTTCCAACTGAAGTGTTTTAGACCCAGTTGATGCCCAGAACAAACTTTCACTTTTTGGAATGCTGCATTCTAATTAGTAATCAGATCCATTCCTGATCCCTGATAAAAATTCAGATTCGTAAAACAAAATAAAAAGATTATTTGGGTTTGTGACGACATTTTCTGAGACCCATAACTTTTTTTTTTATTTTTCCATTGATAGAACCGAGTCAGAGCTTGTGTTTTGCATGGCGAGCTGACTTTTTTACTCATACAATCTTGGGGGATACACAACGTTTTGATCGCATTGTTTGAGTTAAGTTGAAGCAACCGAAAAACAGCAATTCCAGTGTTTCAGGGGTTTTTTTTGCTTTTAGGTGTTTACCATTTGAGTTAAAATTTTGATAGATTGAATTTTTGTGAATGAGGCATTAATATTTTTATTTTGTTTTATTTATTTTTCTTATTTCTTGGGTAAAACAACAAAGGATTAAATATTTTATGCTTTTTTAAAGGGCAGGTTTTTGCCACCTAACCTGAGAGTGGAATAATGTAAATAATATAAAACAACCCTGATTCCAGTGATGTGTCACTTACTGGGCACTTGCTGCAGTTTTGGTAACATTTTTTTTACACTAGAGGACTAGAAAACCTGCCATCATGTAATTCTCCATATTTCAGAGCTCTCGATAAGGCTTCTTTCACACAGTGTTGTTGCCCACGTTTGTTGCTCCTGTTAGGGCTTATGTCCATACCCCCCAAAAAACAGTATTCGAGCATATGCGCCGACTGAGCCACAGACTATAATGGAGTAGACAGAGTCAACATGTGCTCTGACGTGCATCATTTTCAGGCATTTACGTCTACTGGAGACGGACACCCAGACTCAGTCTACTGCGTCTGAATGTCCGTCTCCAGTGGGCGAATACGCCCGATAATGATGCACGTCAGAGCACGTTGACTGTGTCAGCAAAGTCCTTCTTGGCAAATTATGTATATATCCATCATGGTGTGTGGACTGTGCTCAGCAGCGAAGCTACACACAGGGTTTGTGCAAGCTATGCAAGGCCTCATTCAGATGTCTGTGCTTGTTTACATATGGAAAAAAATGGTCTGAGTGCCATCAGTGTTTGGTCCGTGTGTCATCAGTGTTTTTTCAATCCGTGTGTCATCAGTGTTTGGTCTGTGTGTCATCAGTCTTTTGGATCCGTGTGTCATCAGTGTTTTGTCCATGTGTCATCAGTCTTTTGGATCCGTGTGTCATCAGTGTTTGGTCCGTGTGTCATCAGTGTTTGGTCCGTGTGTCATCAGTGTTTAGTCCGTGTGTCATCAGTGTTTAGTCCGTGTGTCATCAGTATTTTGATCCGTGTGTCATCAGTGTTTAGTCCGTGTGTCATCAGTGTTTAGTCCGTGTGTCATCAGTATTTTGATCCGTGTGTCATCAGTGTTTGGTCCGTGTGTCATCAATGCCTTGTATCAGTGCATCAGTGTACGGTCCATTTCTCCATTTTTACTATCAATGTCTTCAGAGTTTTTCATGTATGGATAAATAAATAAATGACAAAGCTTCTCTTATACTGTGCAGTGTCAAACACACACAGCACACGGACTGCACACTGATGCCATCCATGTGCTCTCCGTGACGGACACGGACCTATTTACCATTTCAACTTGCTTGGATTTCTTTTTCCTATTTTTCAGTACATTAATATTTGGCAAAGTGTATGGTATCAATGAAAACTAATACTTGTCCCAGAAAAAAATAGCCCTCGAAAGGCAATCGTACTACTAAGTTAAAAAAAAACGAGAGCCATGACTGGGCAGTTAATTTACAGGGCTATAGTCTGTTCAGAAATGACCGTACAAACAAGCGAGGGGCGATGGGGGGGGTGTATATATGTAAAATCATCCTTAAAACCCATCTTGCGGGAGGATATATGTGAATCTAATGGAAATGTAGAGTCCCTGTGGGTGGAGATAAGGGGAGGGGGAAAAAATAATAAATTACTGATAGGGGTTTGTTATAAGTCTCCAAAAATAATGGAAGCAGTGGAGAATATCCTCGTAAAGCAAATAGATGAAGCAGCGACTCATGGAGAAGTCATTATTATGGGGGACTTCAACTACCCTGAAATACATTGGGGGACAGAAACCTGTAGTTCAAGCAAAGGTAATAGGTTTTTGACAACTATGAGAGACAATTACTTTTCACAACTGGTTCAGGACCCAACAAGAAGGGGGGCACTGCTAGACCTAATATTAACCAATAGGCCAGACCACATATCAAATATACGAGTTGGGGGTCACTTGGGTAATAGTGATCACAAAATAATACATTTTCATGTAACCTTTAATAAGATGTGTAGTAGAGGGGTTACAGGGACACTAAACTTCAGGAAGGCAAATTTCCAACGGTTGAGAGATGATCTTAGTGCAATAAACTGGGACGATATCCTTAGATATAAAGCTACACAAAGCAAATGGGAGACATTTATTAGCATCCTGAATAGGACCTGTGCACAATATATACCCTATGGGAATAAACATGCTAGAAATAGGAGGAAACCACTATGGCTAAATAGAGCTGTAAGGGGCGCAATAAGTGACTAAAAGAAAGCATTTAGAGAACTAAAGCAAGTAGGTAGTGATGAGGCATTAAATCAATATAGAAAATTAAATAAATTCTGTAAAAAACAAATCAAGGCAGCAAAGATTGAGGCAGAGAGAATCATTGCCAGAGAAAGTAAAAACAACTCCAAAATATTCCTTAACTACATAAATAGTAAAAAACTAAAAAATGATAGTGTTGGCCCCCTTAAAAATAGTCTGGGTGAAATGGTGGATGAGGATGAGGAAAAAGCCAATATGCTAAATGAGTTTTTTTCAACCGCATTTACACAAGAAAATCGCATTACAGAAAACATGATTAGTGATAACAAAAATTCTCCATTAAATGTGACTTGCTTAACCCAGCAGGAAGTACGGCGGCGTCTAAAAATCACTAAAGTTGACAAATCCCCGGGCCCGGATGGGATACACCCACGAGTACTGCAGGAATTAAGTAACGTCATAGACAGACCATTATTTTTAATCTTTAAAGATTCCATAATAACAGGGTCTGTACCACAGGACTGGCGTATAGCAAATGTGGTGCCAATAATCAAAAAGGGGACAAAAACCAAACTTGGAAATTATAGGCCAGTAAGCTTAACCTCTACTGTGGGTAAAATCCTGGAGGGTTTCCTAAGAGATGCTATACTAGAGTATCTGAAGAAGAATAACCTCATGACCCAATATCATCAAAGGTTTACGAGGGACCGTTCCTATCAAACTAATCTGATCAGTTTTTATGAGGAGGTAAGTTCCGGACTGGATCAAGGAAATGCAGTGGATGTTGTGTATATGGACTTTTCAAAAGCTTTTGATACGGTTCCACACAAAAGGTTGATACATAAAATGAGAACAATGGGGATAGGGGAAAATATATGTATGTGGGTTAAGAATTGGCTCAGTGATAGGAAACAAAGGGTGGTTATTAATGGAAAACACTCAGACTGGGTCTCAGTTAACAGTGGGGTACCACAGGGGTCAGTATTGGGCCCGCTTCTTTTTAACATATTTATTAATGACCTTATAGGGGGCAAACAGAGTATTATATCAATATTTGCAGATGACACTAAACTCTGCAGGGTAATCAATACAGAGGAGGACAATTTTATATTACAGGAGGATCTATGTAAACTAGAAGCTTGGGCTGATAAATGGCAAATGAGCTTTAATGGGGATAAATGTAAGGTAATGCACTTGGGCAGAGGAAATAAAATGTATAATTATATACTTAATTGTAAAACACTGGGCAAAACTGTCACTGAAAAAGACCTGGGTGTATTGGTGGACGACAAGCTCACGTTTAGTGGCCAGTGTCAGGCAGCTGCTGCAAAGGCAAATAAAATAATGGGATGCATTAAAAGAGGCATAGATGCTCATGAGGAGAACATAATTTTACCTCTATACAAGTCACTAGTGCGACCACACTTAGAATACTGTGTACAGTTCTGGTCTCCGGTGTATAAGAAAGACATAGCTGAACTAGAGCGGGTGCAGAGAAGAGCGACCAAGGTTATTAGAGTATTGGGGGGTCTGCAATACCAAGACAGGTTATTACACTTGGGGTTATTTAGTTTGGAAAAACGAAGGCTTAGGGTGATCTGATTACTATGTACAAGTATATGAGGGGACAGTACAAAGACCTTTCTACTGATCTTTTTACTCTGAGGCCAGAGAGGGGGACAAGGGGGCATCTTCTACGTCTGGTGGAAAGAAGGTTTAATCATAATCACAGACGGGGATTCTTTACTGTAAGAGCAGTGAGACTATGGAACTCTCTGCCGCATGATGTTGTAATGAGTGATTCACTATTAAAATTTAAGAAGGGCCTGGATGCCTTTCTTGAAAAGTATAATATTACAGGTTATAAATACTAGATTCCTTGATAGGGCGTTCATCCAGGGAACTAGTCTGATTGTCGTATGGAGTCGGGAAGGAATTTTTTTCCCCATTGTGGAGCTTTGTGTTTGCCACATGGGTTTTTTTTGCCTTCCTCTGGATCAACATGTTAGGCTATGGGTTGAACTAGATGGACTTAGTTTTCTTTCAACCTTAAAAACTATGTTACTATGTAAGGTGAGGCAGTTATAACATATATCTTTCCACTTTTATTTGGTACTGTACATCTTATATAGAACAATGTCATGAGCCCTTTTCCTGCATCACGTCAGTGACAAATAGCATCCTGACCAACAAATACCTGATAAGATCTCCATATTCATTATTGCTCTCCATCATGTCGGCACCTTTATTTCAGAACACATCAGCAATGCCCTTAGATTAAATATCTGACATCTCCGACAGCATACGTCAGAAGGCAGGCCTGTCGATTTACTACGATAGACTGATTGCATCAGGCTGCTGCTTCCTGACGGAGCCTCGCTGGCCTCCAGATGCGGAGGAGCCTCTGTCTGTAGCTTGGCTGCTCATCCGTTAGTAACTACAATTTTCCCTGTGATGAAATATTTAGAAAGCCGTGTGAAAGGTGATGTTTTATGAGGTAACAAAAATTGCATTCCTTAAATAATAACCTCTAATAATTCAGCCCCCAGCCATGCCAGTCTGGATCTTGCTGTACGATGCCCTGATTTATCCCCTCTCGCTGGCTAATATTTCACTAGAAGGCATCTGCGGATATTTACTACCAGGATGTGAATGTGAATGATGTGTGTCCTGCTGCTTGTAATTACTTATACAGATATGAGAATGAAAACCTTGATAAAATTTGCTTCCCCCAGATGACATCTACATTTTTTGCTCTCTGTGTATGTGGATTATCTACATCTCCCAATATTTCAGAGTTTTTGCGAAAATTGTAAAACAGATTTTTATTTAAATTCCATTTTAAATTGGGCCCAATTCTCACAATGCTGCTTACAGGTGACGTTGAGTCGTGACTTCCGAATCACCCAGCAAACACCGAAGCGATCCGGCAGGTCACAACCTGCAGAGAATGAGAAAATACAGTTCACCCAAGGGGGAAGTGGAGTACAGACCCCAATGCGCGTTTCGCATCTGTACTCCACTTCCCCCTGGGCTGAACTGTACATGTAGTGGTTCTTGTGGAATTAGGTTTTTTTTTTCTTTTCCAATCCACGCTCCAACTTTTATTCTGTTTTTAGATATACTGTTACCTTATCAATAAAGATTATATATATATTTATTATGGTAGAGCGGCTCACTCGAGTGCACGCGGAGGTAGACACAGGTACGCTGTCTCTTTAAAGTTCTTGTTGGTTTATTAGAATGCGGCATAAACCAACATAGAATTCTTCAAGGTAAACACGGTCCTTTGGGATAAACAGGAAAACAAAGTGGTAACACAAAGCACAGTCCTTGTGGTAGCGGGGATAAGCCTGCTCAGGGTTTAGCAAACAAACGGTTCAGATTAGCAATAACCTTGACCACCTCTCTGGAGTTAAGGCCCCATCACACTAAGCGACGCTACAGCGATCCCGACAAAGATACGACCTGTCAGTGATCGTTGCTGCGTCGCTATGTGGTCGCTGGTGAGATGTTAAACAGTCAGATCTTTCCAACGACGCAGCAACGATGCGGCGACCCGTAACGATCTGTATAATGATGCACGCCTATGTGTTTCTGTGTCTGAGTCGTCAACAAGGTCGTTGGTAAGGTGTCAAACACAACGATGCATGCTACCCAGCGGGACCTCAACGATCAAAGAAATGTCCAGACCATTCCGACACGACCAGTGATCTCACAGCAGGGGCCTGGTCGCTGCTAAGTGTCAAACGTAGCGAGATCGCTGCTGAGGTCGCTGTTGCGTCACAAAACTTGTGACGCAGCAGCGATCTCGCTAGCGATCTCGCTTAGTGTGACGGGGCCTTTAGCCTCTCCAGACACACTGAACACTGAATACCTCAGCAGGCCTTCTATTTAAACCTCAGACCGCACCCTGGGGTGGAGATATGGAGAACAACCTCTCACCCGCTCTATGGTTGTTCTCAAAAACCCAGCCCTTAAAATGGCTGCTTATCCCCTTGCAGCACTTAGTCTGCTGGAGCAGATAGCACTTATCCCCATGTTATCCAATGAGGCCAATTTTTTCCTCAGACAGGGTGGTCTCCGATAATTGGATGCCACTCACCCATTCATATCTATGGGTCCATTGAAAACTTTGGACCACACTCGGATGGCATCTGAGTTTCGAGCGATTTTCTCAGATGTGGAGAAAACGGTCGTGTGACATTAGCCTTAGTTCGTATTTAGTTAGGGCCGCCATCAGGGTTAGACAACTGGTACTGCCCTTAAATAAGTAGTCTCCATTACAGCCTCACACCAGCCAACAAGCCATTATCTCAGCAGCTGGCACTAGGAGGGAAGTATTTGATGTGAAGCCATACAAATAGTACAAGAGAGAGCCTGACATTGTACAATGGGCGAGTTTAAACACACATTCCCAAGGAAGACCCATTCACTTCTTAAAGGGAGTCTGTCACCCAAAGATTAAAATAAATAAAATGCCTTTTAGGCGACATTCACTTGGTCAGTATTTGGTCAGTATTTTTCCCCAGTATTTGTAAGCCAAAACCAGGAGTGTGATAAATACAGAAGTGGTGACGTGTTTCTATTATACTTTTCCTCTGATTGTTCCACTCCTGGTTTTGGCTTACACATACTGATGTAAAATACTGACCAAATACTGAAGGTGTGAACAAGGCCTAATAGAAACACTCACACTGCTTCTGCATTTTTCACTCACTCCTGGTTTTGGCTTATGTGTGAACGTGGCCAAAACCAGGAGTGACAAACTACACTGCTCAAAAAAATAAAGGGAACACTCAAATAACACATCCTAGATCTGAACAAATGAAATATTTTCAATGAATAATTTGTTCCATACAAAGTTGAATGTGCTGACAAGAAAATCACACAAAAATCATCAATGGAAATCAAATCTATTAACCAATGGAGGCCTGGATTTGGAGTCACCCCCAAAATGAAAGTGGAAAAACACACTACAGGCTGATCCAACTTTGATGTAATGTCCTTAAAACAAGTCAAAATGAGGCTCAGTATTGTGTGTGGCCTCCACGTGACTGTATGACCTCCCTACAATGCCTGGGCATGCTCCTGGTGAGGTTGCGGATGGTCTCCTGTGGGATCTCCTCCCAGACCTGGACTAAAGCATCTGCCAACTCCTGGACAGTCTGTGGTGCAACGTGATGTTGGTGGATGGAGCGAGACATGATGTCCCAGATGTGCTCAATCAGATTCAGGTCTGGGGAATGGGAGGGCCAGTCCATAGCTTCAATGCCTTCATCTTGCAGGAACTGCTGACACAGTCCAGCCACATGAGGTCTGGCATTGTCCTGCATTAGGAGGAACCCAGGGCCAACCGCACCAGCATATGGTCTCACAAGAGGTCTGAGGATCTCATCTCGGTACCTAATGGCAGTCAGGCTACCTCTGGCGAGCACATGGAAGGCTGTGCGGCCCTCCAAAGAAATGCCACCCCACACCATTACTGATCCACTGCCAAATCGGTCATGCTGAAGGATGTTGCAGGCAGCAGATCGCTCTCCATGGCGTCTCCAGACTCTGTCATGTGCTCAGTGTGAACCTGCTTTCATCTGTGAAGAGCACAGGGCGCCAGTGGCGACTTTGCCAATCCTGGTGTTTTGTGGCAAATGTCAAGCATTTCGCACGGTGTTGGGCTGTGAGCACAACCCCCATCTGTGGACGTCGGGCCCTCATACCACCCTCATGGAGTCGGTTTCTAAACGTTTGTGCAGACACATGTACATTTGTGGCCTGCTGGAGGTCATTTTGCAGGGCTCTGGCAGTGCTCCTCCTGTTCCTCCTTGCACAAAGGCGGAGGTAGCAGTCCTGCTGCTGGGTTGTTGCCCTCCTACGGCCCCATCCACGTCTCCTGGTGAACTGGCCTGTCTCCTGGTAGCGCCTCCAGCCTCTGGACACTACGCTTACAGACACAGCAAGCCTTCTTGCCACAGCTCGCATTGATGTGCCATCCTGGATGAGCTGCACTACCTGAGCAACTTCTGTGGGTTGTAGAGTCCGTCTCATGCTACCACGAGTGTGAAAGCACAACCAACATTCAAAAGTGACCAAAGCATCAGCCAAAAAGCATTGGTACTGAGATGTGGTCTGTGGTCCCCATCTGCAGAACCACTCCTTTATTGAGGGTGTCTTGATAATTGCCAATAATTTCCATCTATTGACTATTCCATTTGCACAACAGCATGTGAAATTGATTGTCAATCAGTGTTGCTTCCTAAGTGGACAGTTTGATTTCACAGAAGTTTGATTTACTTGGAGTTTTATTCTGTTGTTTAAGTGTTCCCTTTATTTTTTTGAGCAGTGTACTTTTTTCCCCACTGTATATAGACAAGGTGCACAGCCCAAAAAGGGTGTTCTGTGTACCTATGGTCCCTAGAACTTCTAGGGTCTTATTTGTGGACCTAGGAAGGGGAAAATATTAAAAAATCCCCAAATCACCTCCCAAACCAGTGCCCTCTTATACTCATTGTTGTGTATCCCGCCATTGTTCTGACATCAACATCTGGCAGGGGCGTCATGTGAGCACTACTTCTTCTGGCTTAGATGAAATATGAATGCTGCAACCAATCAGAAGCTGCAACACTCATGCGTTGCCCCCACCGGTTGTTAACCTCAGGTAACCAGTGGGGTATGCAGCGCTGGTCTGGAGATATCAATTTCTTTTAGTTTTCTCACCTCCCTTGGCCCATCAATAGTTGGTGTCTAGTAGTGGATAACCCAATTAAAGGGTTATTTCCCTCTCAGATATATCCACCGAATAAGCCTTAAATGGCTAATAGATGTTGGCTCCACCTCTGTAGCCCCCTGCACCTATCGAGATAAGGCTGTATCTCTAGTTAATATGAACATAGAAGTGGCTGTGCATGATAGGCTTTCTCCATTCACTTCTATGGAGGTTCAGAATAATACAAAGGGTTGTAGATGTGTTAATAAAGACTACAATGGAAGTCTACTAACAATACACGGGCACTGATTCCCTGTGGACACCTGAGATCAGCCACTGAAGCTGTAGGGGGCAGTGTTAGCTTATATGTGCACATTTATATGGAGGGTGTTTGTACATATCCCTATGGACCTGTCCCTCATCTATGGATTATTTTACATAAATGAACACTGTCCCATTGTGCAGCAAAGGTCTATACAATAAACTGTGTACACCGCTGTCTAATGAGGATAATAGAACTGTACTGGTTATTGTATCATTATGGGATCTAATTGATGGCTGTCGTAGCGCAGTGTTTTAATAATTAATTTACTACATCTTTTTACAGAAAACCACATTGACAGCCCGGCATATACAGTAAAATGTTACATGCATATCACATCAAGTGAAAAATCCCCATGGAAATGCCTCTACTAAAGCACGCTGCTATAAAAAACACTCTGTAAAGTAAGTCCACACTGCAGCATGAATATAACGTGCCAACTAGAAAACAGGTTTGGCAAAAAAATTTATCCATCAGATAGATGTCAACTGTATACTTTTATAATATAGATCCGGACAGGGGTATATATAGCATAGACAGGATTGGGTTTATTAAGGATTTCATTCATAAGACAACCCTACATGGGAACCTGTCACGTGAAAGAAAGGCTATTAACCTGCAGATATGCGGTTAATCTGCAGGTTATTTGTCAAATATCTATACAGGTCTCAAAAAGTCAGAAATCATAAAGGGATCTAATAATAAAATGTAACCTTTATTTATACAATGCTAAAAAGTCATAAATATGATCTAGGACATAAACAAAAACAGCACCCAAAACGTGAAAATATATGAAAGAAAAATATTATTTTTAAAATCAATTCAAATTGCTGTATGTGAATTTCTCTGATGACCCTCAAATGCTCCCATGGAGGGAGGAAAAAAAGCCCCATGTTTAGGAAGTTGGTGAAATGACGTTGAATGGAAAGGATCTAGGCTGAGGTCCTGGAGCCATGGAAGAATGGCCTATGGAGTTTGAAGATCGGTTACTCACTGGGCTGGATAAATGTGCTACAGTTGTGGAATCTGTCGTCTGGATTTGATAAACTTTCTTAAGGACTGTTGCTACTGGATACCTGTGTTTCTATTGTTTTATCTTGTCGTCCGGAGGAGCGAAGAATGTGAATACAGACTATACTGGTTGGCGATACGAAATCTGTGGGCCAACCAAAAGTTGGGAAACAGTGAGTAACGCCTGGTACAAAGGCAGTTGAACTACCGCCCCAGGAAGGGTATCTTGTGCACTGGGGACAATGTATTTTGGCCATTTACATAGAGTTGTAGTAAAACCTTGGATGTACAGTACAGACCAAAAGTTTGGACACACCTTCTCATTTAAAGATTTTTCTGTATTTTCATGACTTTGAAAATTGTACATTCACACTGAAGGCATCAAAACTATGAATTAACACATGTGGAATTATATGCTTAACAAAAAAGTGTGAAACAACTGAAAATATGTCTTATATTCTAGGTTCTTCAAAGTAGCCACCTTTTGCTCTGATGACTGCTTTGCACACTCTTGGCATTCTCTTGATGAGCTTCAACAGGTAGTCACCGGAAATGGTCTTCCAACAATCTTGAAGGAGTTCCCAGAGATGCTTAGCACTTGTTGGCCCTTTTGCCTTCACTCTGCGGTCCAGCTCACCCCAAACCATCTCGATTGGGTTCAGGTCTGGTGACTGTGGAGGCCAGGTCATCTGACGTAGCACCCCATCACTCTCCCTCTTGGTCAAATAGCCCTTACACAGCCTGGAGGTGTGTTTGGGGTCATTGTCCTGTTGAAAAATAAATGATGGTCCAACTAAACGCAAACCGGATGGAATAGCATGCCGCTGCAAGATGCTGTGGTAGCCATGCTAGTTCAGTATGCCTTCAATTTTGAATAAATCCCCAACAGTGTCACCAGCAAAGCACCCCCACACCATCACACCTCCTCCTCCATGCTTCACGGTGGGAACCAGGCATCTAGAGTCCATCCGTTCACCTTTTCTGCATCACACAGAGACACGGTGGTTGGAACCAAAGATCTCAAATTTGGACTCATCAGACCAAAGCACAGATTTCCACTGGTCTAATGTCTATTTCTGGTGTTCTTTAGCCCAAACAAGTCTCTTCTGCTTGTTGCCTGTCCTTAGCTGTGGTTTCCTAGCAGCTATTTTACCATGAAGGCCTGCTACACAAAGTCTCCTCTTAACAGTTGTTGAAGAGATGTGTCTGCTGCTAGAACTCTGTGTGGTATTGACCTGGTCTCTAATCTGAGCTGCTGTTAACCTGCGATTTCTGAGGCAGGTGACTCGGATAAACTTATCCTCAGAAGCAGAGGTGACTCTTGGTCTTCCTTTCCTGGGACTGACCTTCATACCTTAAAGTAATGATGGCCACTCGTTTTTCTTTACTTAGCTGCTTTTTTCTTGCCATAATACAAATTCTAACAGTCTATTCAGTAGGACTATCAGCTGTGTATCCACCAGACTTCTGCACAACACAACTGATGGTCCCAACCCCATTTATAAGGCAAGAAATCCCACTTATTAAACCTGACAGGGCACACCTGTGAAGTGAAAAACATTTCCGGTGACTACCTCTTGAAGCTCATCAAGAGAATGCCAAGAGTGTGTGAAGCAGTCATTAAAGCAAAAGGTGGCTACTTTGAAGAACCTAGAATATAAGACATATTTTCAGTTGTTTCACACTTTTTTGTTAAGTATATAATTCCACATGTGTTAATTCATAGTTTTGATGCCTTCAGTGTGAATGTACAATTTTCATAGTCAGGAAAATACAGAAAAATCTTTAAATGAGAAGGTGTGTCCAAACTTTTGGTCTGTACTGTAAGAGATAAAATATTGTTGCATAGTTAACCTGTCTAGGTGATTATTGCAACCCACAACCTCAGATCTTCACATATAGGATTAGAAAAACATGGTTGTTTTCTTTCAAAAGCAATATCACATCTGTCCATAGATTGTGACTGGCATTGGACTTCAGCTCTACCTAAATAAATGGAGCTGAGCTGCAACACCGCACAGAACCTGTAGACAGGTTGTGGTGCTGTTTTTAGACAAAAAACACAAGTTTCTAATCATGGACAACACCTTTGAAGAGTTAGGCTGCGTTCTCACTATGCGTTTTTCAAGCGTTTTTGCCGCAGAATTTCCGCAGCAGAAACGCTTAAAAAAACGCTTGGTAATACGTGCCCCATGTTTCCCAATGATAATCCGCATGTGCTTGTGCACATGCTGCGGAAATTTCCGCTGCGGATTATCATTGCGGAAAAATATGCAGCATGTCCATTAATTTTGCGGACGCACAGTGTAATTGCCGCTATTGACTTGACATTAAATTGCTTAATATCCGTATGACTACATGTGCACATGTGGATATTAAGCGATTCAATGTGCGGATGGTACCCGGGTCTGGAGAAGAGGAGACTATCATCCAGACCGGGTACCATAGAACGTCGCGTGACCTGTCACATGACTAAATGACGTCATGAAAGGTCCTTTCACATCACCGCGAGCCATACAAAAGACCGGACGCAGGGGAGAAATTACCGGGGGCCATCAGAAGGTAAGTATAATGTTTTTTTTTATTTTTTACCATTTTTATTCTTTTTTTCAACTATTAACTTGGTCACACTATATAAATCCATGCCAAAATCACTTGGAAAAGCGCTTAATAACCCGCATGTAGAAATGCTTGACAAACGCTTCTACCTGGCAAGAAAAACGCATGCGTTTTTCCTGCCAGGGAGATGGGGAAAAATCAGCAGCATTTCTGCATTGTGGGCACTTAGCCTTATGCAGTACTTCTCTCTTTTGACAGATATTCAGGTGTAAAGAAACACTGCTGTACTCCCAGGAATAGGAATCACATTTTTACAACAGGTTCCCAGGGTCCGCCTGTGGTGTAGAGCTCCAGAGAAATTTTTTTCTCTATATTATTAATTAACGCTTACAATATTCTAAATCCAGATGTAGCAGCCACTAATTAGACAGCTGTAGTCCACTAATAGCGCACAGTGATGTGGTGCGCTCCACTATTAACATAGCACAGCATATGGCGGCTGCTATATCAGTACTCTAGAATATAAAAAATAATTAAAATTTCAATATTCTAAATATACATGAGTGTAAATAATAATTTTATAGCGCCAACATATTCCGCAGCAATTTACAATACATGTAAAAACAATATCAGACATTACATAGTAACACATAATTCAACAAAAACTAAAAGGAGTGAGGGCCCTGCTCGCAAGAGCTTACAATCTATAAGAAAATAGCGGGATGAGCAAGAGGGGCTTGTATTGTATGGTCCAGTCGTCATTGTAATAACGCTTCATGAGCCAGTCATCAGCCAGTACCTGTATAAGGACAGATACAAAGTGATACTGAGTGCATGGATTGTTGAGAATAGATGACAGAAGGTACAAGATTCTAAGAATTTAAGAAGAGAGAACAGGCAATGATTAAATTAATGAGGTATTGTGATAGGCTAATCTAAAGCCCCCATCACACTAAAAGAGATCGCTAGCGAAATCGCTGCTGAGTCACAAGTTTTGTGACGCAACAGCGACCTCAGCAGTGATCTCGCTACATTTGACACGTAGCATCGATCAGGCCCCTGCTGTGAGATCGCTGGTCGTATCGAAATGGCCTGGACCTTTTTTTGATCGTTGTAGTCCCGCTGGGTAGCATTCATCGGTGTGTTTGACACCTTACCAACGACCTCATTGGCGACTCAGAACTGAGACACATAGGCATGCATCGTTATACAGGTCGCTAAGGGTCGCCGTATCGTTGCTGCATCATTGGGAAGATCTGACTGTTTGACATCTCACCAGCGGCCACATAGCGACGCAGCAATGATCCCTGCCAATTCGTATCATTGTCGGGATCGCTGTAGCGTCGCTAAGTGTGACGGTACCTTAAAGAAATGTGGTTTTGGAGCACACTTAAAACTGTAGATACTGGGAATTAACCAGATTGTTTGGGGTAATGCATTTCAGAGAACTGGAGCAGCATGAGAGAAGTTTTTGAGTGGGAGGTTTGGATTATAGAGGATGTCAGGATACAGTCATTAGCAGAACAGAAAACGAAGATAGGGTGGTAGACAGAGGTGAGGGAGGGGATGCAGGGTGGTACAGAACTGTGGAGGGCGTTGTGGGTGATATTGATAAGTTTATATTGTACTCTTTAGCGGATGCAACCAGTGCAATTACTGGAACAGGGTGGAAGCATCGGTGTAACAGCTAGACAGAAATATGAGCCCAGCTGCCGCATTTAGGATGGATTGGAGAGGAGAGTTTAGTAAGAGGGAGAATGATTAGTAGAGTTGCAGTAGTCCAGATGAGAATGAATCAGAGCAAGGGTTCGAGCATACGACCTATTATATTGGACGAGTGTTATCCTTGGTTTTCACGGATAGCCCTCGTATCCATGTTATTATATGGGGCTGTGCACTTGACCCAGTCATCCGAGGGAAAAAATAAAAATAAAAAAGTGGTGACATGTCATATTTTCATCCAAATGTTAGATCAAAATTAGCAATGCAAGTCTATAGGTCCGTGGAAAACATCGTACCTCACTCGGTAGACATCCAAGTGCATTCCGATGTTCACAGACTGCCCTAATGAAGAAGGGTGAACAACATATTTTTTCCCACTTCCTAATGTGACTAGAAAGCCCAAATGGCAGTGGATCAGGCCTTCACTTGGCCTCCGGCAGCTTATCGGTACCCCACAATCGCCTTAGCAGTAACTGCTCCATTTAAATGGGGCTGTCAGAAATTGACAGCAGAATCTAAATGGTTAACAGCTGCATTTGATGCTTAGCTCCGGCAATTGCTGTTTGAGACAGATGCCAGCTGTGTGACAGTCAGCGTCTACAGTGTGTGAAGCAGGCTCAGCTCCTGATCCTGCTTCACACACTCGGTCCCACTCTAAGGCAGAATTTTTAGGCGGGCATTTCACGGGGCAATATTTTGCCACCCATTGAGAGAAACCTCTGACCGTCACCTGAAGCGAGATGCTAATCTTGCACATCTCGTGCACATATTTGTGTTTCTTCATATATCATGTTATACCATGCCTGACAAAGGGACCTAAGAAGTCCCGAAACCTTGTTTTGTAACATCATTTATTTTATTTTTGTTAGCAATTAAAAGGTAACATAACTACAAGATTATCTTGTTTTTCCCACCGAGAGCAATCCATAATACAGACACACACAGCTCTGTTACATCCATAATACAGACACACACAGCTCTGCTACACCCATAGTACAGACACACACAGCTCTGCTACATCCATAATACAGACACACACAGCTCTGCTACACCCATTGTACAGACACACAGCTCTGCCCCATCCATAGGACAGACACACACAGCTCTGCTACACCCATTGTACAGACACACACAGCTCTATCACACCCATAGTACAGACACACACAGCTCTGCCACACCCATAGTACAGACACACAGCTCTGCTACACCCATAATACATACACACACAGCTCTGCCACATTCATAGTACAGACACACACAGCTCTGCCACATTCATAGTACAGACACACACAGCTCTGCCACATTCATAGTACAGACACACACAGCTCTGCCACATTCATAGTACAGACACACACAGCTCTGTCACATTCATAGTACAGACACACACAGCTCTACCACATTTATAGTACAGACACACACAGCTCTACCACATTCATAGTACAGACACACAGCTCTGCTACACCCATAGTACAGACACACACAGCTCTGCCACATCCATAAGACAGACACACACAGCTCTGCCACATCCATAAGACAGACACACACTGCTCTGCCACATTCATAGTACAGACACACACAGCTCTGCCACACCCATAATACAATGAAAAAAGTGAGAGATGCGCTAAGAAGTGAATCCAAAACTTTTTGGTATGAGCACTTTTGGTGTTGCACTTTGCTGAATGGAGATCCTGGACATTTGCCTGAATCTCCATTGAGCAAAGTGCAACGCTCTGCAGGACAGTTAATTTGAAGCGAACAAAATGATCATCATACCAAAAGTTTTGGATTCACTTCTTAGCGCATCTCTAACTTTTTTCATTCGATTTTACTGGTTTCACTAGTCTGCACTTAGGCAAAGATGCCCTTGAGTTTTCAGCTTGGAAGTTAACAAACACAGTGCTAGTGCAAAACCTTTTTCTGTACATCCATAATACAGACACACACAGCTCTGCTACACCCATAGTACAGACACACACACAGCTCTGCTACACCCATAGTACAGACACACACACAGCTCTGCTACACCCACAGTACAGACACACACACACAGCTCTGAAACACCCACAGTACAGACACACACACAGCTCTGCTACACCTACAGTACAGACACACACAGCTCTGCTACACTCATAGTACATGTAACATCCCTGGCGGCGTGCTTGCATGGCTTACCATCTCCCACCATGCAAATGGAGAGAGACTTTTCTGCACCCTGTACCTGGTACTTCGCCTACTTCATCCAGTAAGCTGGGCAAAGTGTACGTCAAGGCGGTGGTTACCCCCGAGTCTCTGCACCCCTCCAACCAGGCGGAGGACTTCCAGTTGTCTCCTGAATCCCCCGGGGTGCTACCTGATAACAAATGGAGAGAGACTTTTCTGCACCCTGTACCTGGTACTTCGCCCACTTCATCCAGTAAGCTGGGCAAAGTGTACGTCAAAGCGGTGGTTAACCCCGAGTCTCTGCATCCATCCAACCTGGTGGGGGACTTCCAGTTGTCCCGTGAATCCTTTGGGGTACTACCCGATACATGGGCGTACCCAGGATCAAAACTAGGGGGTTGTTCAGGTTGTAAAATTTGAAAACGAAAAAGATGAATGATATGAAAATTTTAAGAAAATTATATGTAACTATAGAAGTGCTTTATTAGTTATTACAATTATTTGCTTGCAACAAATTTTGATTTTTATTCTAATTACATGTCTTACACTAATATCATTTTTCTTGGGTTTGAAGAAAACTTGTTCAAAACTTTAGTTTCAATCCAGTCCTGATTTTCCTCATCATTGTCCCCTGCCGGTGCTGAAATCAGCACACGCAAGGGACAATGAGTGATGAGTAGTATTCTGCTCCTGCTGTGTCCTGGTGTAAAAATAACAATAAAATAAAAAAAATCATTATACTCACCTGTCCAAAGATGTCCCCCACTGTAACCCATCTGACCGTTCACGCCGAGGAGCCAGGGAGAATGACTTCTGCAGCACTGATGCTGTGCTCAGTGAGCGGTGTCCTGTCACTCACTGAGCGCAGCGGAGGTTCGGGGCTCGCTCGCTGGAGTGAGTCATTCTCTCCGGCTCCTCGACTTGAACGGTCAGATGGGTTACAGTGGGGGACATCTTCGGACAGGTGAGTATAATAATTTTTTTATTTTATTCTTACACCAGGACACAGCTGGAGTAGAATACTACTCATCATTGTCCCTTGCTGGTGCTGATCGCAGCGCCGGCAGGGGACAATGATGAGGGCAGTGTTCAGCACCTGGCGCTTGGGAATAGCGCTAACTGTACACTGATTCCCAGGCACCAGTACGTGTCACACTGATGACACACGGATGTCAACCATGTGTCATCAGTACGGGATGTTTTGTGGCCCGTGCAGCGTGTAAAAATGTCAGCGTGTTTTGCCCACGGACACACGGTCTGTGGAAACACACTGTCATGTGCGCAGACTCATTCACTGGCAGGGGAGTGAGGTTTAAAGCGCCACTCCAGCAGCAAAATAAAAAACTGCAGGAGTGGAGCTTTAACTACACTATCTAACAGCTTTTTTCTTTTTCTTTTTCTGCTTCCTTTTGATGACGCTTCATTTGAGAATCCCATTGTCTACTGGGATGCTCAAAAGGTGATCATCAGATAAAAATTGGAATCATTCCCACCTTTACCCTAGTGAACAATAAAGAAGTGATCAAAAAAAATAAAATCACATTTGGTATCAACGTGTCCACAAAAGTACGATCTCTAAAAACTACAAGGGCTCGCTGACACACGAGCGAATAAATCGGACAAGTGCAATACGATAAAAAAATAGGACTGTACTTGAGCAGTGTAACACTATGGGGCAGTGTAACACTATGGGGCGGTGCACTCAAATGTCACCTGAGTGCAGTGCAATTCCCACGGACACCAGCAATGGAGGAGATGGAGAAATTACTTTCTCCATCTCCTCCATAGCTGTGTTGCAATTCTGTCATGTGAGAGAATCGGAGCACAGAGCACTGACACTCGGATCACACTCGCAGCAGAACAGGAGCCGAGTGTCATTAGCATATCGCATCCGATGCTCTATGCTCGTGGGTTGTTTTTTTTATTGCACATTTTTTAGTAAACCGTATAAAATGGATGGTGTCAATCAAAAGTATCACTGGTTCCAAAAAAAAAAGGAAGAAGGGAGGGAAAGACGAAAGCGCAGAAATTAAAAAGAAAAAGAATAACATTATTATAATAACATAGCCCAGTGCTTATGGGGTTAAATGCTCGGCCATATCAGGTAGGGCCATGTGACACTCAGTGCTGCTTATTATACTCTATTTTATACGTTTCTCCGTTTATTACCCTGAGCTGCTGCCTCATCTCCTGCCGCACATCCACCCCCTGTCCTGTCTGCAGACGCTGAAATAATAGAAGTGTCACACTGCTGTCAGTGACTCCAGTCTCCTGTACTTTATATATTATACCAGGCATTGCCAGCGATTTCAGCAAACTTACTTCAGGACCTTAATGATGTCACGGACCATGTGTGCAGTAAGCAGTCAATCACAATAAGAGTAAGCATTCATTAGGGAGGAGCCCAGTCACAGGTATTGTCAATCATCCCACATGGTCGAGGGTGTGTGCGGCCTGTGGCCCTGCTTCTAGGGGGGGGCAGCTGCCCCCCCCCTGCCCCACGGTGGGTACGCCCATGACCTGATATTAACAAGTGGTGAGAGACTTTCCTGTGTCCTGTTCCTGGTACTTCACCCACTTCCTCTGTTGCTGAGGATGGCTCGATGTTCCCTCTAGTGGACAGAAGAGGTAATCTTCTTGAAGAGAAGGATCGGCCTCCAAATTCTCTGCAGGAAATCCTTGCTGGCTTGAAGAAGAGACGGCATAAAGGGGGGTACTGTAACATCCCTGGTGACGTGCTTGCATGGCTTACCATCTCCCACCATGCAAGACTGCAATCTTACCTATCAGGCCAGGCTGCACACTTTGCTCCAGTACCTGCTGTTTGTATGTCTCTTGTCTGCTGGCTTAGGGCGGCGGCGCTGTTGCTTCCTGATTCTTAAAGCTACAGTGTGCGCAGTCCTAATGCGTCCCCAGCCTATTGCTGTGAGTCACTGGATACTTAAACCCCCTCCACCCAGTAGGAGGTGCCTGAGCAACACTTTCTTACAGTGTGTTTTGTGCAACTGTGAGTTGCCAGGTCCTGTCCTGAATCTAGTCTGTTTCCGCCACCCTGGGGGCTGAGTACCCAGGGCCGTTACCTGTATCTCTGACTTCTAGTCTGTTTCCGCCACCCTGGGGGCTGAGTTCCCAGGCTCATTCCTGTATCTTGTTCCCAGTTCAGTTCCTGTCTGAACAGTGTCCTAGCCCGTTACCTGTTTGTCTCTATGTCCGAACCTTCCCTTTTCCTGCAGTGTCTGAACCTGCACCTAACTGCAACTCGTTGTCTCTGTACTTCTGTTTGTGAGTTTTGTGTCCACTCGCTACTTCATTGTAAGTACCTTGTGTGTATCTGGTTCTGCTTGTCCCCTTTCCCTGCTTCCGTATCTACCTCCTGTGTTTTAACCATCTTCCTGTATTTTCCAGTCTGTTCCATGTGAACAGAGCCCTGTCCTGTCTGCCTGCACCTTCTGCTCTGTTCTGCTCGTTCACCACACCTGTGGTTCCGCTCTGCTTGTTCCTCGCACCTGCGATTCCACTCCGCTCTGCTAGTTCACCGCACCTGCGGTTCCGCTCTGTTCTGCTTGTTCACCGCACCTGCGGTTCCGCTCTGTTCTGCTTGTTCACCGCACCTGCGGTTCTGCTCTGCTCTGCTTGTTCACCGCACCTGCGGTTCCGCTCCGCTCTGCTTGTTCACCACACCTGCGGTTCCGCTCCGCTCTGCTTGTTCACCACACCTGCGGTTCCGCTCCGCTCTGCTAGTTCACCGCACCTGCAGTTCTGCTCTGCTCTGCTTGCTCACCGCACCTGCGGTTCCGCTCTGCTCTGCTTGCTCACCGCACCTGCGGTTCCGCTCTGCTCTGCTTGTTCACCGCACCTGCGGTTCCGCTCTGCTCTGCTTGTTCACCGCACCTGCGGTTCCGCTCTGTTCTGCTTGTTCACCGCACCTGCGGTTCAGCTCTGCTCTGCTTGTTCACCGCACCTGCGGTTCAGCTCTGCTCTGCTTGTTCACCGCACCTGCGGTTCAGCTCTGCTCTGCTTGTTCACCGCACCTGCGGTTCAGCTCTGCTCTGCTTGTTCACAGCACCGCGGTTTTGCTCTGCTCGTTCACCGCACCTGCGGTTCCGCTCTGCTTGTTCACCGCACCTGCGGTTCCGCTCTGCTTTGCTTGTTCACCGCACCTGCGGTTTTGCTCCGCTCTGCTTGTTCGCCGCACCTGCGGTTTTGCTCCGCTATGCTTGTTCACCACACCTGCGGTTTCGCCCTGCTCTGTTTGTTCACCGCACCTGCGGTTCCGCTCTGCTTTGCTTGTTCACCGCACCTGCGGTTTTGCTCCGCTCTGCTTGTTCGCCGCACCTGCGGTTTTGATCCACTATGCTTGTTCACCGCACCTGCGGTTTCGCCCTGCTCTGTTTGTTCACCGCACTCTGTTTGTTCACCGCATCTGCGGTTTCGCTCTGCTCTGCTGTCCACCGCACCTGTGGCTCCGTTCCTGTGTCCCAGTCTGTACTGGTCCCTATCCTGCCTGCGTTCCTACCTGCCAGTACCCGCCTGTCTGCATGCCAGCCGTGCCTGCCAGTGCCCACCTGTCTGCATTCCAGCCGTGACTACCAATACCCACCTGTCTTCATACCAGCCGTGCCTGCCAGTACCCACCTGTCTGTACGCCAGCCTAACCTGCCTGTTCCTGCATTCCCCAGTGGGAGTCAACAGCTGTGACCGGGGTCTGACCTGGAGTAGCACCTGGTCCCTCTGCTTGGTTCCTCCCTGGTTCACAGAGTCGACTGAGCTGCCGTGTGACCTTGGTCGGACTGAGTTGATACTTAGTTACCCCCCTCCAGGCACTCCTCGGTTCATGGTCCAGTGGCATCACTAATCAAGCTCATTTCAGTCAGTCCGGGTGCGAGCGTAACAGTTTGCTCAGGACATGGTTCCTGTTGAGCCCCACAGCCCTTCGCTCTCAGAGACATTTGAATCCTTGTCTGGCGAATACGTGCACCAAGGGAAAAAAATTTCGCAAGCTGAGGGCCAGGCGATTTACCACCAGCCCAAATGGAGCTATCAGCACTCGTTCCTGCGGATCCACCACGGTACTATGGGGATCCAAAACGAAGCCGTGCATTTGTGGAGCAATGCATGCTGCATTTCAAATTCTATGCTCACTATTTTCCTGCCGATCGGGTTAAAATAGCATTTCTGATGTCCTACATAGCGGGTGATGCCTTGAAATGGATCACCCCCCCATGGGAAGCATGGCATCCAATCGTCTCTGATGTGCAGGCCTTCCTGGTGGCCTTTCTAATGGTCTTCAATGACCCTAATCCTTAAGCTTCTGCTAAAGCTTCCCTTCCCAATATCCTGGAGCAGCCCCGATGGGTGATGTGTGTAGGTAGCCTACCAGTTCTCCAGCCTGAAGAGACTGCTGCCCACATAGAATCCACACAGGATGACAATGCTCCACAGAATACTTCTCTTCCCAACCTCAAGAGGCAGTCCAGATGTGCAAGGCGTAGAGGTAAACCGTCACGCCAGGTCCTGTCCTCCCAAAGACCTCCTGTTCCCCAGCCTGTAGAGGCAGCTATCCGCACAGAATCCATGAAGGATGACTATGTTCGTCAGGCAAAGAAGAGGCCAGAACTCAGTCACAAAATCGGATTGCGGTCCAGCTGCGGTTGTTTGGGATCCCCTGACGGTCTTTGTCCAGCGAAGGTTGGATAATCCCAAGACATTAGGCCTGTAGGAGAGGCAGCCCTTGGCGTTACTGTTTCCTCTCCACAGATGACAATGACTGTCTCCGTGGCAAGTGAAGGCCTCGGATTAACCGGAAGTTTCAGGCTTAAAGCCTTGAAGAGTCGGTGTCTGATTCCCGTCCGACAACTCCAGAAGCCGGTTTGGGCATTGTCAGCGGAAGGACGAGCCCTACTCAGAAACAGTCAAAATATGTCTGTACAAATTAAGCTCCAGATTTGAGCATTACACATGAAGAAGTTCACATTCCAGGTGCTGTCTGGTTTACCCTCAGGTCGTCCAGAGCCGAGAGATCTAGTGCCCGCTCAGGTCTGGAGATCCTGCATGGTGTTTCCTGGGGGACTGCTGAGGTGCAAGGGGTGTCCAGTCCCCATATCTTCAGGACAGTCAGCAGTTTCTTCTTCTTCTTCACCAGATCTGCTAGTCGCTGACTCGCTGTGCGCTGAAGTCTCCGAAGGAAGGGAAGCGGAGGCATTGTCCCCACACAGTCTCGACGATTGTATCAATGATCTGGCTTTAGGCACCGCCCCGCCTTGCAGACGTGTCATCTCAGAAACCAGACTGAAGTTGGTCCCTAAGCAAGGATCCTCCATCTCTAACAAATCTGGCAATAAGTCCATCATGGCGGTGGCTACCTCCAAGTCTCTGCACCCCTCCAACCAGGCGGAGGACCTCCAGTTGCCTCATGAATCATCCGGGGTGCTATCTGATAACAAATGGAGAGAGACTTTTCTGCACCCTGTACCTGGTACTTCGCCCACTTCATCCAATAAGCTTGGCAAACTGTACGTCAAGGCGGTGGTTACCCCCGAGTCTCTGCACCCCTCCAACCAGACGGAGGACTTCCAGTTGTCTCCTGAATCCCCCGCGGTGCTACCTGATAACAAATGGAGAGAGACTTTTCTGCACCCTGTACCTGGTACTTCGCCCACTTCCTCCAGTAAGATGGGCAAAGTGTACGTCAAAGCGGTGGTTAACCCCGAGTCTCAGCATCCCTCCAACCTGGTGGGGGACCTCCAGTTGTCCCGTGAATCCTTTGGGGTACTACCCGATATTAACAAGTGGTGAGAGACTTTCCTGTGTCCTGTTCCTGGTACTTCATCCACTTCCTCTGTTGCTGAGGATGGCTCGATGGGAGGAAGCATCCTAGTTACCAAGATGGTGAGACCAGTCTCGTTCCCTCTAGTGGACAGAAGAGGTAATCTTCTTGAAGAGAAGGATCGGCCTCCAAATTCTCTGCAGGAAATCCTTGCTGGCTTGAAGAAGAGGGGGTGTAAAGGGGGAGGTAACATCCCTGGCGGCGTGCTTGCATGGCTTACCATCTCCCACCATGCAAGACTGCAATCTTACCTATCAGGCCAGGCTGCACAATTTGCTCCAGTACCTGCTGTTTGTATGTCTCTTGTCTGCTGGCTTAGGGCGGCGGCGCTGTTGCTTCCTGATTCTTAAAGCTACAGTGTGCGCAGTCCTAATGCGTCCCCAGCCTATTGCTGTGAGTCACTGGATACTTAAACCCCCTCCACCCAGTAGCAGGTGCCTGAGCAACACTTTCTTACAGTGTGTTCTGTGCAACTGTGAGTTGCCAGGTCCTGTCCTGAATCTAGTCTGTTTCCGCCACCCTGGGGGCTGAGTTCCCAGGCTCGTTCCTGTATCTTGTTCCCAGTTCAGTTCCTGTCTGAACAGTGTCCTAGCCCGTTACCTGTTTGTCTCTATGTCCGAACCTTCCCTTTTCCTGCAGTGTCTGAACTTGCACCTAACACCAACTCGTTGTCTCAGTACTTCTGTTTGTGAGTTTTGTGTCCACTCGCTACTTCATTGTAAGTACCTTGTGTGTATCTCGTTCTGCTTGTCCCCTTTCCCTGCTTCCGTATCTACCTCCTGTGTTTTAACCATCTTCCTGTATTTTCCAGTCTGTTCCATGTGAACAGAGCCCTGTCCTGTCTGCCTGCACCTTCTGCTCTGTTCACCACACCTGTGGTTCCGCTCTGCTTGTTCCCCGCACCTGCGATTCCGCTCCGCTAGTTCACCGCACCTGCGGTTCCGCTCTGCTCTGCTTGTTCACCGCACCTGCGGTTTTGCTCTGCTTGTTCACCGCACCTGCAGTTTTGCTCTGCTCTGCTTGTTCACCGCACCTGCGGTTTTGCTCTGCTCTGCTTGTTCACCGCACCTGCGGTTTTGCTTTGCTCTGCTTGTTCACCGCACCTGCGGTTCTGCTCTGCTTGTTCACCGCACCTACAGTTCTGCTCTGCTCTGCTTGTTCACCGCACCTACAGTTCTGCTCTGCTCGGCTTGTTCACCGCACCTACAGTTCTGCTCTGCTCGGCTTGTTCACCGCACCGGCGGTTTCGCTCTCCTCTGCTTGTTCATCGCATTGGCAGTTTCGCTCTGCTTGTTCACCGCATCTGCGGTTTCGCTCTGCTCTGCTTTCCACCACACCTGCGGGTCCATTCCTGTGTCCCAGTCTGTACTGGTACCTATCCTGCATTCCTACCTGCCATACCCGCCTGTCTGCATGCCAGCCGTGTCTGCCAGTGCCCACCTGTCTGCATTCCAGCCATGACTACCAATACCCACCTTTCTTCATACCAGCCGTGCCTGCCAGTACCCACCTGTCTGTACGCCAGCCTAACCTGCCTGTTCCTGCATTCCCCGGTGGGGGTCAACAGCTGTGACCGGGGTCTGACCTGGAGTAGCACCTGGTCCCTCTGCTCGGTTCCTCCTTGGTTCACAGAGTCGACTGAGCCGCCGTGTGACCTTGGTCGGACCGAGTTGATACTTAGTTACGCCCCTCCAGGCACTCCTCGGTTCATGGTCCAGTGGGATCACTAATCAAGCTCACGCCAGTCAGTCCGGGCGCGAGCGTAACAGTACAGACACACACAGCTCTGCTACACTCATAGTACAGACACACACAGCTCAGCTGCACCCATAGTACAGACACACACAGCTCTGCTACACTCATAGTACAGACACACACAGCTCTGCTACACCCATAGGATAGACACACACACACAGCTCTGCTACATTCACAGTACAGACAGCTCTGCTACATTCACAGTACAGACACACAGCTGTTACACCCATAATACAGACACACACACCTGTGCTACACCCATAGGACAGAAACACACAGCTCTGCTACACTCATAGGACAGACCCACACACACAGCTCTGCTACACCCATAGGACAGACACACACAGCTCTGCTACACCCATAGGACAGACACACAGCCAGCTCTGCTACACCCATAGGACAGACACACAGCCAGCTCTGCTACACCCATAGGACAGACACACACACAGCTCTGCTACACCCATAGGACAGACACACACACACCGCTTTGCTACACCCATAGTACAGACACATACAGCTCTGCTACACCCATAGTACAGACACACACAGCTCTGCGACACCCATAGTACAGACACCCATAGCTCTACTACATTCACAGTACAGACACACAGCTCTGCTACACCCATAATAAAGACACACACAGCTCTGCTACACCCATATAACAGACACACACACCCCTGCTACACCCATAGCAGACACACACACAGCTCTACTACACCCATAGGACAGACACCCACAGCTCTGTTACACCCATAGTACAGACACACATAGCTCTGCTACATTTACAGTACAGACACACAGCTCTGCTACACCCATAATACAGACACACACACAGCTCTGCTACAGCCATAGGACACAAACAGCTCTGCTACATCCATAGGACACACACAGCTCTGCAGCTCTGCTACATCCATAGGACAGCCGCACAACTACAGACAGCTCCACTAGGTACATCGTGCAGTCAGTCACACTCGTAACTCGACACACTCTTTATTTAGCCAGTCAAGACTGCAGTCACATGACTGATAAGGAACCAATCACACCCATCAACGAATCCCTCTCTCAACTAAATCCGCACAGTCCGGAGCCTGACTCCTCCCCTGCACGTGACCAGTCATATGGCCGTGACGTCATCAAAGGTCCTAGTGGCTGCTGGAGCTGCGTGCGGCGGAGGGAGGAGGCTGCAGAGCGAGTGGTGGGTGGTGAGGCTGCTGATTACTGGGGAGACATGAATGCGCGCCCCACACGGAGCTCCGGGGCAGCCTCAGTCCCGGGGGGGGGTTAGCCTCAGTCCCGGGCGGCAGCCTCAGTCCCGGGGGGCAGCCTGGCTTCCAGCTGGATGTGCTTAGTCCCCTGCACTCTAGAGAGCGGCTCATAGACTGCTGTAGAGCAGCAATGGTCGGTGACGGGTCAGAGCCGGTGATTCCAGGGAGCCGCAGCCTCTCACCTGTCAGCAGTTGGGCTATAAACCAGGTTTCCAGTCACTGACAGTATGGCTGGAGCTGCGCCCATTATGCACTGTTAGAACTTGGCGATTTCTGCCATGTTTGGAGGTTCCTGGATTCTGTATTTTTCTGCACAGGGTTTGTCCAGGAGGAAAAGGAACACAGAGCGCCAGTCCTGGCCACAGGTTGTGTCTGGTACTACAGCTCCGGTCTAGTGACGTGACAGGTGCTGAGCTGTAATGCCACACACAGCCTGTGCCCAGGGGTGGCGCTGTAATCCATCAGCTGTGGCTTTCTACTCTGGGACAACTTCTGTAAGGCTGAATTCACACATCTGTGCTCCATGGACCGAGCTCAGATCTGACAACCGCTGGGTCACCAGTGCTGATCTGTGATTACCTCCTAGGAATAGATGAGGCATTGATCAGGTCCGGAGAGCCGGGCCGGGTGGTCTCGTCCCACCACGGATGTGTGAGTTCGTCCTTAAGTTAATATCTTAGTGTTAGAGTTCTCCTTTAGAATTTGTGTTCACATGAGAGTAATTTATTATAGTTTATTGTGTAACTTTCGAAAAACGTATCGATTACTAATCCTGAGTTACAGCCAGTGATAGTCTAGAGCTGCGTTCAGAGATTTTGCAGGCTTCTGAGCTGAAATCTCCCAGCAGTCCTTGCTGAGATCACTATTGTTAGCGTTGCAATGTTAAGGCAGGTGCAGATAACCGTGTCGTCGGTCGGAGTGCGATCTGACAAAACATTGAATCGCACTCTGACCAGTGTTTGCCCAAGGAGAAAAATCGGACATGTGCACGGCCCCATAGACAGTCTGTCCGAGGACAAAAATCACTATGCTTGAGTTTCATCTAATATTCGGATCACGCTCGGCCATGCAAGTTAATGAGTCCTTGGAAAAGATCGCACTGCACTCAGATGACATCTGAGTGCAGTCCCATTTTTCACGGATTGACTTAATGGAGAAGATGAAGAATTTTTTTTGACCTATGTCTTGTATCTTGTTTTGTGTCACTTTATGTACAGTCGTGGCCAAAAGTCTTGTGACTGATACACATTTTGGTGTTCACTTCAGTGTTTTTAGAGCTTTTAGTCAGATGTTTCTGTGGTTACTGTACTACAATTATCAGCATTTTATAAGTTTTACACTTTTATTGACAAATACATCAAGTTTATGGAAAGATTCAATATTCACAGTGTTGACCCTTATTTTTCAAGACTCGTTCCCTTCGCCCTGGCAGCTGGATATCGGCTGCTGGGCCAAATCCTGACTGACGGACAATTTTTGTCTAATCAGTGCTTGGAGCTGACTACATACATTTCTGTTTGTCCACCCGCTTTTTGAGGATTGACCACTATCGAATTGAGATCTGGAGAGTTTACTGGCCATGAACCCAAAATGTCAATGTTACCAGACACTTAGTTGTCACTATTGCCTTGTGAGATATTCTCCGTCATGCTGGTATATGCATTGTTAATCAACAAAAATGCTCCTGCTGTGTTCTTAGGCAAAATTGTGAGTGAGCCCACTCCCTTTTGATGATGGATAACTCCACACATGACTCGTCTCGGGCTGCTTTACTGTTGGCATAACACAGGACTCAAAGTAGCGCTCAGCTTTTCTTCTCTGGACATTCATTCTTCCATATATCCCTAACAGTTTGAAGGGGGCCTTCATCAGGGAAAATAACTTTACCCCAGTCCTCTGTAATCCAATCACTGTACTTTACTGCATTTTATAATCCTGTTCTTAATCTTTTTCATGGAAAAAAGTGGTTTCTTTGCTGCCCTACTTGACACCAGCACAGCCTCCAAAGTCCTTCTCCTCACGGTGTGTACAGATGCACTGACGCCTGCCTGCTGCCATTCTTGAGCAAGCTCTGCGCTGGTGTTGAACCAATTCCATAGCTGAATCCTATGTAGGAGGTGATACAGGGACTTGCTGGACTTTCTTAGGAGTCCTGAAGTCTTCACAGCAAATTAACCTCCCCCTATTAAGTTATTTATTATAGTTCCATTTATTACATGGAGCTTTACATGTGAAAAGGGATATACATAGCAAAAAACAATTACAATAATCTTGAACAAAAACGAATCATTGACTGGCACAGGAGGAGCGAGGACCCTGCCCGTGAGGGCTTACAGTCTACAATGAATGGGTGAGGATACAGTAGGTGAGGGTAGATAGCTGGTTGTGCAGCAGTATGGTGGAGCAGTGGTTACTGCAGGTTGTAGGTTTGTCAGAAGAGGTGGATCTTCAGCTTCCTTTTGAAGGTTTCCACGGTAGGCGACAGTCTGATATGTTGGGGTAGAGCGTTCTAGAGTAGGGGGATGCACGGGAGAAATCTTGCGTGCGATTGTGGGAAAAGAAGATAAGAGGGGAGTAGAGAAGATCTTCTGAGGCTCGGAGGTTGTGTGCAGGTAAGTACCGGAACACTAGGTCACAGTTATATGGAGGAGACAGGTTGTGGTTGGCTTTGTATGCCATGGATAGGGTTTTCAACTGGAGTCTCTGGATAATGGGGAGCCAGTGAAGGGATTGACAGAGGGGAGAGGCCAGGGAATAGCGGGGGGGACAGGTGGATTAGTCGGGCAGCAGAGTACAGTTATCTGACAGGAGAAAACCAACTCCTTTGCCATGCTTGCCAATGGGGCGATGGGTGTGGGAAAGGTGGAATCCAACGTATGAAAGTGCAGCTGGAGAGGCCATGTTAGAGGGGGTGAGTCAGGTACCGTTGATGCCAAGGAAGGAAAGTTTGTTAGTAATGAAAAGGTCATGGATGTAGGAAAGTTTGTTACAGACGGAGAGAGCGTTCCATAGAGCTCCTGTTGGTGGGATTGGGGAACGGGGGGGATGGGCAATGGGTATAGGGTTAGAAAGGTTGCGGAAATTTGATAGATTGTGGATGAGAGGTAGAAGTGACTGTGGGGATGTGGTGAGGAGGGCCATGATTTGGAGAGATATCTCCAGCAGTGAGGAGGAGCAGGAGAGAGCGTGAGGTGGCTGTCTGTGTTTGGAGACAGAGGATTGTATGTTGAGGAACAGATCTGAGGAGGAGGTGAGATGGAGGGAGAGATGACCACTTCATTGCTAGGTGTAGGAATGAGAAGGGTTAGTAGAACGTGTAGGACTATAGGGGTGAGAGTGAAAACAAAGAGAATTTTTTTTACTATGGCTGTGTGTGGCGCCCTGCTGCGCACAGGTGCCACAGAACCCAGTAGGGTGCATGGATGGACTTCTCCACAAGAGGCCCTCATTACATTCACACGCCTCCACCCTATCACGTCAGACCAGCAGAGGGAGCCCTGATAGGGATATATATAGGGAGGGTGGAGCCAGGCAGCTCAGTTAGTCAGAAGTTAGTTCAATGAGAAGTAAGTTGAAGAGCGTGCTGACGCTGAGAGCAGCGAAGACGCAGCTCGTCTGCTGCTGCCGTAGTGAGGGCCCCGAGTGTGGCCGACGGCAAGGAGGAAAGGAGAGAGGGGTTAAGGGGGCAGGGGAGCGTACTAGGCTCACCCCAAAGTATACACCGGACACCGTGTCCGCGCCTACAGGGACCTTCACACCCAGTAGGGACCACCGGATACTTGGAGGACTACAAGTCCCAGGTCGACCAACGCTGACTATTGTACCAGGGCTAGGAGTCACGGAGGCCCCAGTGTCCAGGGAGAGTGATCTTCAGGAGAAAGCCCTACCACCAGGTCAGCAGGTTCAAAAGAGAATGAGAGACAGTAATAAAGCTAGGCCTAGCTCCAGGCAGGTCAGAAGCTTAGCAAGTGAAAGCAACGGATCAGGAATCCCTGTACCCGCTCACTGGGGAGAGTCCAGAAGTCCACCCTGCGTACCGAGTACCCTGGACCATACCTGCATCAAGACCAGTAAAGGTACCGAAGCGAACCCCCGTGTGAGTGTCCGTCATTTCTTCCTGAACCGCCCTGGCCATCTTTCCCCTGTACCACCATCCATTACCCCACGCTGCCCTGAGGCCCGCTCCAACTGTGGGGAGCCCTTCCATCATAAGCTGCCCTAACATCTGCCTCAGAGGACTGCTCCGCAGCGGCGGCTCCCTTTAGCCGCATTCCACAGGTGGCGTCACAAACACTTTACAAATCCCCTATACATAATTCCCCTTTTGGGTGACTGCCCTGGGCCACGGACCGGGCCAGCCACCGTGATATCCCCCACCGGCATCCGTAGGCCCGGCTGCTGAGTACCCCACGGCCCTTGGGGCGCGTCACCTTCTGGCGTCACTAACAGCATTCCGTGCCCGTTGCCACCGGGTACTGTGCACCTTAAAAGACTGTAATACTCACTGTGGTGAAGGTTTCCTGCCATTCCCGAGATTTCCCGCCATTGTCCGCCATTTTCCTGTCGCCGCGCGGGAAGTAGAGGGGCGTAACCGCTGGAAGCGCGTGAAGCCCAGGACACGCCCCGACCCCGACGCAGCACCAGGAAGCGTCAGGTCCTGGAAGGAGTCCAGAGGACGCTCTGACATCAGACGCGAGTGACGCAAGGTCCTGGAAGAAGACCGTCGCCCGCAGAGCTGCGGCCTACCTGATAAGAAGTGAAGAAGGTAGGCTACGGTTTACTAGGGGGGGCGCAAATATGGCCGACGACCAGCAAGCCGCCGGAGCATCGGTTAACGCTCCTGCTGTTCAACTTGCGCCCGGCGCTGCACAGGCCGGAGCGGCCGCTCCACCAGCAGGGGTCGTGACTCCGTTGATACCCATGGCCCTGCCGTATATCGCTGGAGCAAAATGGCTTCCCCAGTATAATGGCAAACCAGACACCCTGTCTGGATTCAAGAGAAAAATATGCGGGGTACTGGACATGTATTCTATGACTGGTAAGCAGAGAGCTGCTGTTGTGCTGGGACAAGTGACTGGTGCCGCAGAGCGGGAAGTTGAAACCTAGCCAGCCGCAGACCAGGAATCAGTATCCACTATCTTTAAGAGACTGCAAACTGTGTTTGAAAACCGCACTGAGACAGATCTCCAGATGAGGTTCTACCACTGTGTCCATCAACCTGAGGACAGTATCCGGGACTACGCCTGGCGCTTACAGGAAGCCCTGCGGGCCCTGAAACGGGTTAGTCCAGCCAGCATACAAGATGAAAATAAAATGCTGACTGAACAGTTCATCCGGGGGAGGTACCAGGAGGAGAGCAGAACTGTACTGTGGTGGGCTTTAGATCATCCAGACGCCACCTTTGATACCCTCAAGGTCACGGCTATTAAGGGTCTACAGCCCCTGGAAACATAAAGGACTGCTATCCAGCGCTACCAGGGTGGGGCCACCCCAGTGCCCGCAGCCCCCACCGCTCCTTCAGTGACGGCTGAAACAAAGATGCAAACAGTGCCCCCTAGCGAGCTGGACAGCCTGCGCTCTAAAATGCGCCAGCTAAGTAAAACCCTGGCCACTGTCCTGAGCACCCTGCAGCTACAGGAGGAGCCCGAGCCGGAAGGAAGGATTCTACTCGCTGACAGCCCTGAGGATGTCCCCTGGATGAGGAGAAGGAGGACAATGCTACCCCGTAGGAGGAAAACGCCACCCCGTGGGAGGACCAACGTCGCCCTCCAGGAGACTTCATCTGCTACCGTTGCCACAAGGCAGGCCACACAGCGTGGAACTGTCCTTTAAGCGAGCAAACCCTGGGGCCGAGGGCCGACACCCAGGAGTAAATCAACCAGGCCCATCAAGCTGGTACAATCGGTTTGTAGGAGGAAGGCCTTTCCTGTCCATCGTGCTGGACGGCATTGCTACACCTGCATTACTGGACACCAGCTCACAGGTAACCATCATACCTGATGTCCTCTACAAAAGGTACTGGTCCATAGATGAACTCCACCCGCCAGCCCCGAACCTCTCTGTGTATGTCTCTAATGGCCTTCCTCTTAACCTAGTAGGGGTTAAGGACGTGACAGTGACGATGGGAAGAGTGGAACTAAAGGACCAAGGACTAATTGTCATAGAATCTAACCCTGGTGATACAGACTTTTATATGATACTTGGTACAAATATTGTTGGTAACTGTTTGGGAGAAGTGTTGTTTTTGCTCCAACAGATTGCTGACACTGCCAAACTAGGGCAGAGGAAGGTGCTCCAGAGAGAGATTCGAGCCCTCCTGTACCAGCAACAGGTAAAGCTAACAGGTGGTGAGATTGGTAATGTACGGGTGACAGACCCGATACCCATTGTAATTCCCCCAATGAGTGAGATGCTGATTTGGTGTAGGGCAGCAATAGGTTTCAAGGGACAGAACTATCAGGCGGTAGTGGAGCCCATTAGCTCAGAACACAGACCTATAATCTTAACTGCTAGAGGGGTAGTTGATGTACGCAATGGGAGGGTACTCATACGTCTCCTAAATTGTGGGGAGGATGAAGTTAAATTACCAAGATACGCCACTGTTGCCAGGTTGTATACTGTGAATGATGATGTCATACATACAGTAGAGTCTTTAACCTCATCTGACACAGTGGAGGGTAATGACTCAGAAACCCAGGTGGAGGATTGGTGTCAACAGCTCCATATTGGGACAGACGCCACTCCTGTCCATCAAAAACAAGGTGTACACAGGGTGGTCCAGGAATACGAACAGGTATTCAGCAAACACCCACTTGATTTTCGGAGGATTAAAGGGGTACAACACCAAATACCCACAGGTGACCATCCACCCATCGAAGAACGTTACAGGCCCATACCACCAGCACACTACCAGAAAGCAAAGGAAATGTTGCATGACATGAAGAAAGCAGGGGTAATAAGAGATAGCTGTAGCCCCTGGGCATCTCCCCTGGTCTTGGTCAGGAAAAAGGATGGAAGCATGAGGATGTGCATAGATTACAGACGGGTAAACCACATAACACATAAATATGCATACCCTTTGCCCCGTACAGAGGAATCCCTGGCTGCATTAAAGTCTGCAAATTACTTCTCTACCCTTGACATCACTAGTGGGAACTGGCAAGTAGCAGTTGCTGAGGAGGACCCGGAGAAGATGGTCTTCACTACCCCGATGGTACTCTGTGAGTTCAACAGTATGCCGTTCGGACTCTGCAACGCCCCTGGAACGTTCCAGAGATTGATGGAGTGCTGTTTGGGACACCGTAACTTCGAGACGTGCTGGTATACCTGGATGACGTGATAGTGTACTCCAAGGCGTATGAGGACCATTTGAAGCACCTGGCAAAGGTATTTGAAGCATTGTCCCGGTATGGGATGAAATTGAAGCCTTCCAAGTGCCACCTGCTCAAACAGAAGGTTCAGTACCTGGGGCACATCGTCAGTCCAGAAGGAGTAGCACCAGACCCGGAGAAGGTCACTGCCATCCAGAAATGGCCGGAACCGAAGAATCTCAAGGAGGTACGTCAGTTCCTGGGACTGAACGGGTATTACCGGAGATTTGTAAAGGATTACACCAAGAAGGCAGCACCTTTGCAAGATCTCCTGGTAGGACAGTCCCACAGAGGCAACCCCCCCCCCCTTTCCAGTGGGGTAAAGAGCAGGCTGAGTCCTTTGCAGTGATGAAAGAGATCCTGACTGGCGAAGAAATCCTGGCCTACCCTGACTACAGCCAACCATTCCTGCTGTACACTGATGCCAGCAACGAGGGACTAGGAGCTGTGTTAAGCCAGAAGCAGTATGGCAAAGAGAAGGTGATTGCCTATGCCAGCAGGAAGCTCCGTCCTACCGAGAGGAATCCAGAAAACTATTGCTCCTTCAAGTTAGAGCTCCTGGCCTTGGTCTGGGCCATCACTGAACGATTCAAGCACTACCTGGCCTCCACTAAGTTCACTGCCTATACTGACAACAGCCCCTTGACACATCTAGAGACAGCCAAGTTGGGAGCCATGGAACAGCGTTGGATGGCCCGGCTGTCAAACTATCAGTTCACCATCAAGTACCGGGCAGGCCACAAGAACGCCAACGCCGATGCCCTATCCAGAATGCCTCACCAGTCGGACACTGAAGAAGAAGTGGATGACCTGGAGGAGATTGAGCTACCTGCCTTCCACAGAAATGGGATGGTCCACGAGCAGCGCACCTCCAGGAGGTATCGTGGTAAGACACTAAACCCTTTACCTCACCACAGTTGGAAGGAGACCCAGGACAGCGACCCGGTTGTCAGCTGTATCAAAGAACTGATAACCCAGGAATGTTCCTCCCTAGAGAAGGACGCTTCTCCACAAGCCAAGCAACTGTGTAATGAGAGAAGCCGGCTGTTCATCTATAGAGAGAAGCTGTGCCGATGGTATGTCAACCCTAGGACCCATGAGATGGTATGGCAGATCGTAGTGCCCAGGACAGATATCCAGATGGTGTTGGAGGCCTACCACGATCAAGCGGGGCACTTTGGCTGGAAGAAGCTGGAAACCCTCCTGAAGAGTCGGTTTTATTGGGTTGGAATGCGGAGCTCCATAGAGAGGTGGTGCCGGGATTGTGGACCCTGTAGCCTCAGAAGAAAAGACTACAGCAGCCAGAAAGCACCCCTGCAGTCCATCAAGACAACCCAGCCCCTGGAGATCGTCGCTTTGGATCACGTCAAACTGTCACCCAGCAGGTCAGGCTACTCCTATGCCCTGACCATGGTGGATCACTACTCCTGGTTCCTGGTGATAGCCCCCGTCAAGGATCTGATGGCAGAAACTGCAGCAAGGACGTTTCAAGCATACTTCTGCAGGCCTCATGGATACCCAGATAAGGTGCTGACGGATCAAGGCCCTGCCTTTGAAGCCAAGCTGTTCAAAGAGTTTTGCCATCTGTCCGGGTGTAAGAAGATTCAGACTACGCCGTACCACCCTCAAACTAATGGTCTATGTGAAAAGATGAACAATATCGTCATAGACCTGCTGAAGACCTTGCCTCTAGAGGAAAGAAACCAGTGGTCAGACAAACTACCTGACCTGGTAGATCTGTACAATCACATACCTGTGAGTTCCACCAATTGTACTCCAGCGTACCTCATGAGAGCAAGACTCGGAAAGTTGCCCATGGGCCTGGAGTTTGGAGTGGTAGAGCCGGAAGCAGACATGTCCACTGAAGACTGGGATACGACCCGACAGGACAAGAGAGTACAGGTCTGTGTCGAAGACGGTCTAAATAGGATGAGAGATAAGCAGGAAGCACAGTACAACAAGAGTGCACCCGCAGAACCCTTAACACCTGGAGAAGTGCTGAAGCGGAAGAGAAGAAACCACAAGCTTGACGACCAGTGGGAAAAAGAGCCTTACACTGTGGATTCCAGGTTCGACAATAGAAAAACCTGTCTAATCAGTAAAGATGGAGGTAAGACAGTTGCAGCAGTCTGAGACCATTTGAAGTTGTGCACAGGTCTATTGAAGCCACAAGAAGAAATACCTCCTATGGTGACTGAAGAACCCAAAGAAGATGTACTCCATACTGTCTTAGGAGATTTCCCGGCAGATTGGCCTCAACTGGATGGAGCCGTAATAATACCTGTGATGCACTTCTACCAACAGCTAGAAGACCCTCCACTGCAAGTAAAACCTGTAAGTGCCCCAAAAGAGCCTGCTCAGGAAGAAGGATCGCCGGTAGAAGCAGAGCCAGTAGGCCCAGTAACCAGTGTACTTGCCAGTCCCATAGAGAGGTTAAGACAGTTTTACAATTTGCCCACATGTAGATCTGACAGGGTAGCAGACTTTGACGTCTGTGTTTGCACTAACACCCCAGTACTACGTAGGTCAACACGTAGTACAAAAGGCCAGGTCCCTGCCAGGTACAAGGAATAAGTAGAAATGCCTGCAGTGTAAATAGTTACCCAGTTGGGTATTGCCTACTACTGTTTATTGTATAAACTGAAAATTAATGTGTTTATTTAGTTACCCGTCAGGGTATAAAGACTCGTAGGCTGAGGACTGTGAGCAGCCAAAAACTGTCCTGTATATAGTTGCACTCCCTGAAGTGCCCCTTATTGGACCACGGAACAAAAAGCCGTTTGGCGTGGCGGAAGACGTGGTCCAGCACCTGGATTACCTATGCCCTGTAGCCACGCCCAGGGCCTACGTTGAGGGTTTTCAGGCGGGTCCCTCATGTTCCTTCATCGGTGAAATGGACACCAGGTTACGGGACTTACAGTAACTCTATTGTTATTATAATTATTGTTGTTATTCATTATTGTTGTAGCCTGTTTTGCAAAAATGCTTCAGTCCAGGAGTACTGAATTGTATTAGGGGGGGAATGTGGTGCCCTGCTGCGCACAGGTGCCACAGAACCCAGTAGGGTGCATGGATGGACTTCTCCACAAGAGGCCCTCATTACATTCACACACCTCCACCCTACCACCTCAGACCAGCAGAGGGAGCCCTGATAGGGATATATATATAGGGAGGGTGGAGCCAGGCAGCTCAGTTAGTCAGAAGTTCGTTCAGTGAGAAGTAAGTTGAAGAGCGTGCTGACGCTGAGAGCGGCGAAGACGCAGCTCGTCTGCTGCTACCATAGTGAGGGCCCTGAGTGCGGCCGACGGCAAGGAGAAAAGGTGAGAGGAGTTAAGGGGGGCAGAGGAGCATACCAGGCTCACCCCAAAGTATACACTGGACACCGGGTCCGCGCCTACAGAGACCTTCACACCCAGTAGGGACCACCGGATACTTGGAGGACTACAAGTCCCAGGCCGACCACCGCTGACTATTGTACCAGGGCTAGGAGTCACGGAGGCCCCAGTGTCCAGGGAGAGTGATCTCCATGAGAAAGCCCTACCACCAGGTCAGCAGGTGCAAAAGAGAAAGAGAGACAGTAATAAAGCCAGGCCTAGCTCCAGGCAGGTCAGAAGCTTAGCAAGTGAAAGCAACGGATCAGGAATCCCTATACCCGCTCACTGGGGAGAGTCCAGAAGTCCACCCTGCGTACAGAGTACCCTGGACCATACCTGCATCAAGACCAGTAAAGGTACCGAAGCGAACCCCCGTGTGAGTGTCCGTCATTTCTTCCTGAACCGCCCTGGCCGTCTCTCCCCTGTACCACCATCCATTACCCCACGCCCTGAGGCCTGCTCCACCTGTGGGGAGCTGTTCCATCATAAGCTGCCCTAACATCTGCCTCAGAGGATTGCTCCGCAGCGGCGGCTCCCTTTAGCCGCATTCCACAGGTGGCGTCACGAACACTTTACAAATCCCCTATACATAATTCCCCTTTTTGGTGACCGCCCTGGGCCACGGACCGGGCTAGCCACCGTGATATCCCCCACCGACATCCGTAGGCCCGGCTGCCGAGTACCCCGCGGCCCTGGGGGCGCGTCATGTGCAGTTACCTTCAGTTATCTTCTGGTTCAATTTTGGTCTTAATCAGTGCAGCACACTGTAAGGTTGCTCCCAGACAGTTCGTGGACGGGAGGTATGTGTCCCTGAAGTACCAAGCTTCGGTGACGTAGGACACGGAGAAGCAGGCTCCAGCACACATAGTGCTGAGAGGGAGTTAAAGTGTCGGGTTTTACAAGCAGCTGAAAGAGCTGGGGGGGGAACAGCTGCTCACTTACCTCCAGTCCAGGTCTTGGAAGGCCTGATTTAAGACAGCTGCGCCTGTCTCAGTGGTGCTGTGTATTATGCAAGGTGAGCAAACCTTGCAAGTGCTGCTCAGTCTGCTGGAGGCAGAGAAAAGCACTACATTTAAACGGCTGATGCCGTGCTGTATGGACTGGTTATTTTGAGTTTTGTTCTGTTATACCTTTTGTGTAGCTAATGTATGGTGGCAGAAGGTGCCAAGCCCCCCGGCTTTGGGCAGAGGGGGGTATGTAAGGTTGCTGCCGGACAGGTCGTGGACAGGAGTTGTGTGTCCCCGAAGTACCAAGCTTTGGTGATGTGGGACCCGAAGAAGCCGTCTCCAGCACACACAGTGTAGGGAGTTAAGGGGCCCAGATTAAAGGGCGGAGTTTTATGAGCAGCTGAAAAAGCTGTTATGTTTTGTTTTCCTGGTTGGTTTATGGACATTTAATAAACCACCAGTTTGTTTTGAAACCTGCATTCCTGTGTGAACCTGCGCCTACCCGAGAGCTGATCCGTCACAACACGTATATGATGCACTGCAGACTAAATTCTTAATGATCCGATAAATGGTGGATCTAGGGGCAATCTTACAAGCAGCAATGTCCTTGCCTGCAAAGCAATGATGACTGCACACGTTTCCTTGAAGGTAATCAGAAGACAATGATTTGAAGCACCAGCCTGCTCTTGTAATTCAGTAAGCATGACTGAGTGCTATCAGCTGCCTTGTCCTCGTTTACACTTTCTCCTGAGTTAATGAGAAGATCACTGAAATGATGTAAGGAGATCATTTTGTGGTAGGCCAGAAATTCAGTGGAAATGGGGGTTTTGTGGTTAAGTAATTTCCTTGTGAAGACATTAATATGCATTTTTTTTTCATTCATCTGATCATTCTTCATAACAATCTACAGTTAATGCAAATTGACACAATAAAAACTGAAGCAGCCAACTTTCTGAAAGCCAGAATGTGTTTCAGTCTCCAAACTTGACGACTGTGTATTATTGTGTTACCTCTTTTGTATATTATTGTGTCACCTCTTATCTTGTGTATCGCTTCTCTTTTCAGATTGTTAGCCAAATGCTGCCAGGACAGAGCTTGTGGTCACAATCATGCGGCTGGTGATTCTTGATGACTATGCCCTGGCCAGCGAATGGGCAGCAAAATACATAAGTAATCGCATCGCCCAGTTCAATCCTGGACCTGACAATTACTTCACACTTGGGCTACCCACAGGTAATGTGCCTTTTATCTATCTTTATCCAGTTTCTCACGAGTTGGTTCAAGCGTTTTAGTTGTGGATTGAACTATTTTTGCACATGTGAATTATGAGAAGTCGTCACGAGTACGTCAGATGTGTACGGCAAAGCTTCATAGAGGAGGGAGACTCCAAGTTCACTGCTGAACATCTGCTCTCTCCATGTTTCCTTGCGATCTACCAGTGTCTCCGTAAGATTTGGCCGCTCTCTACTGTTATATGCAAGAATGTGCCAATTTTCCAAAGGCCTCTTGCCACTGATCGGCAAACAAATTTGGAGAAAATAATTAGACAAAGCCCGAAGGACGCTGTAATTCAGGGCTATGTTCTGGGGGATCGATGAAGACATAAGAAGCATGATCTGTGCTGAACAGTATGGATGGTAATCCAAAACCTCCATAACCAAGCTTGGCGTGGAAGGCACTCGGGAAATAGGAGTGAGTTGGGGGTCTCCCAGTGGTAATACAGTTGGAATCACTGCCTTATTAATACAACGGGGAACTGTTTTTATTTCAATTAACAATTTAAAGCGGTTGTCCGAAACCAACACTGAGTTGATCCTAAATCTCTATTTAATGTAATAATCTAATTGCTTTTCTAATATACTTTAATTAAAAATTAATCTAAATTTATCTAACTGGGGTGTGTTTGTATGTGTGTATATATTTGTTTTTTTGCCAACTTCCTGTTTGATAATATTTAGTGTGAAAATCCCCAGTGCCTCCTGGGATATTAAGACGGAGGTGATCAGGGAGCAGAGGCTGCGGTCACTGCTGCTGCCTCTTTCCCCACCCTGAATGAAGCGTCATCAGTGATGCCTGTTTCAGGGGCTGGGCTAGTCCCTGCTACTCTGCGCATGTGTCGGTTGTCAATTCTAACTCTCAGTTGCTCAGCAGGATCTTGTCACTGTGCAATATTCTTTTTAATGCGCAGCGTCAGGGATTCCTCAGAGACGACACCGGGGAGATCACGCAATATCTCACCCTGCCGTCACTGTGTCACGGATTTCGTCCGGAATCGCGAGCACACGATTCAGATTACTCGACAGTTCAGCAGGTTTTGGGGATTACGAATCTCAAGAATGCTACCTCCCGGAAGCTAAAATACTATAAATGAGGGGCCAGGTGAAGAAAGCCATAGTAAATTCAGTCATATCCCTTAGAGGTGCAATGTACCCTGACATCGTGCTTCCCAGGGGTTCTGTGAGCACAATACCATTCCAGGGTTTTACAGTGGGATCTGCTACATAATGAAGTTTCTCTTAAGGGGCACTTGGAAGGGAAGATGTCCTTATCACCCCGGTCAGTAAAATCTTTATAGAGGTTAGGCTCATCCTGCCACCAATCTCGAGGGCTTCCCTGGGTACTTAGGGTCACTAGCACAATTACCACAGATGCAAGTCCCAGAGGGTGGGGAGCCCATCTGGGACATATGGTAGCCCAGGGGACCTGGTCAGATATCGAAAAGGGTCTCTCCTCCAATGCAAAAGAACTTCTGGCGGTAGACAAGGCGGTGAATAATTTCTTACCTTTCCTTCAGGGCCAGAATGTAAAGATCCTCTCGGATAATCTAGTTGCGGTAGCATATGTGAACCACCAGGGGGATACATGGTCAAGATCGCTGATGAGAGTGACAGATCATCTCTTCCAGATTACAGAAAGTCACCTCCTTTCCCTGATGGCCCTCCATATAAGGGAAAAAGAAAACATGAGAGCAGATTTCCTAAGCTGCTATCCTCTGATGCAAGGGGAATGGGAACTAAATCAAGGAATTTTTAACCAAATAGTCGAACATGGGGGGGTCAGGTAGATCTGTTTGCCACAAAACTAAATCGGAAGACAAAGATCTTGTGTTCCCTAAATCCCCTAGCTGTGGACGCTCTCCTGATAAGTTGGTATTTCAGCCTGGCGTATCTGTAATCCAAACTGAGGTGGGAGAGAGGTGGCTCTCTTTTAAGCCTGTAGGTTTCCTCTCCTTGGTGGGCGGATCCCCTCTCTCGTGGTGCTGTCATGGTCTCTGAAAAATCCCATTACCGGTAAGTAACTTACAACTATTCATTTGATGGAGCAATCAAAAAGTTGTACCCCAAAATGGTAAGTATTAAAAACGGTCTTAGAAAATTGAAACACAGCCAAACAATTTGTTTGCATACTTTAGAATTTTTTAAAAGCAGTAAAATGTTTTTGTTTTCTTCTGCACCATTTCACTTTATTTGGAATTCATTACCCTTTTTTTCTACATCTTGCACAGTAAAGTGAATGGTGTCATTCAAAAATGCTGTAATTTTGTCCCACAAAATACACCTCAACCCTGCTGTATTGAATAGTGTCTGTGTTATTCACTATGTAATATGTTGTTTTTTATGGTATACTAATGTATAGTGACTAGTAGTGTTGAGCGAGCATGCTCGACACTGCTCTTTACTCGCCCGGGATGTTCGGCGAGCACCGAGCATTTCCGGGTTACTCGGGCGGGAGCTCGGGTCTCCGCTCTGCACCTTTGGCTCTCTTCACAGAGCCAATGAACATGCAGGGATTGCCAGCCAGTCACTGTAATGCCGCAGCCATGTTGTTTGTGGGCATTACAGTGATTGGCTGGCCGCACAGCGTCACCTCGAGTATTTAAAACCGGGCGCCGCCATCTTGGACACAGTCGCTCCGGATCAGACGGTGTAGGGAGAGTGCTGCTGAGCTAGGGAGAGATATATAGTGCGAAATAGGTAGTAAAGCCTGCCAAATCATGTGTAGGCCAGAAAAATATAACTGTGGTTTTGTAGTTCCACTGTTCAAATCTCTGTATTATCCTGCTTTTGGCCTGTTTTACGTAAAAAAAACAGTAATAGTGTCTCCCTGTCTGTTCAGTCACAAATATATCTGTTTAAAAGATTCTGGTGTAGGCCAAAGAAATAGAACTGTGGTTTTCCTCTTCCACGGTTCTAATCTGCTTTTTATTACCCTTTTTCCATTGATTGTGCGAGTGTAAGCTATTTTACTTCATTTACAATGGGCAAGGTGCGTGGCAAGGGACGTGGAACTGGATGTTCTGGTGAAGGTGCGTGTAGAGGACGGGGCCATGGCCAAAGTGAAAATGTGCCACAACCAACAGGCACATCTTCTCGCTCCACTTCTTGACCAAATTACTACGGAAGCACACTACAGCACCTGTATTGCGAACTGATCAGTGTGAACAGGTTATTAATTGAATAGCAGATAATACTTCCAGTTACCTGGGCACCACCACCTCCGGTCTGTCTTCCACACGGTCAAGTTTTAGTAGCCGTGAGTCTCGACCGCATACTCCTTCTCACACTGATGCTCCTTCCTCCCACCAAGCAGAGTGTCGTCAGACAGCAACTGATCCCACACTTGGACACTCTGAAGAGCTGTTCACTGGTCCATTTCCATATTTTTGCCCCTCGCCTGCTCCGTTTGAAGTGGTGGAAGAGGAGTTCCCATGTAGCGATGCCCAAATATTTGAACAGCCATGGCCAGAGGAAGTTGACGCTGGCAATTTGTCACAAGAGGTGGACGATGACGAGACTCAATTGCCACGAAGGGAGGAGAAGGATCGTGGTGCGCAAGTGGAAGAGGCGGAGGTGGTGGATATTCCAGTAACTGACCCAACGTGGCAGGGGGAGGGAGGCAGAGTACCCCAACAGGCAGGAAGAAGCAGTGTGGTGGCCGCACACAGAAGGCGGGCAACAGTTCCCCGTAACACCAACACGAGTGACGTTGCCAGTACAACCAGTAGGTCTTCCAGAGTCTGGAATTTTTTTTAAAGACTCTGCTGATAACCCCAAAAAGGCCATTTGTACCACCTGCCATGCCAGCATCAGCAGGGGTGACAAAACTACCAGCCTGACCACCACCAGCATGATCAGGCACATGGCAGCAAAGCACCCGCCTTTGTGGGGCGAACCCCAGGGTCCACGACCAGTGTCAGCGGGTGTCACCACTGCTTCTTCCGCTGTTGTGCGTGTAATAGAACCTCCTGTTGTGCGTGCAAGGCAATCCCCTGTCTATACTGCATGCAAAGATGCCCCCTCCTCTCAGTCATAACTTGTTATGGCAGTTTCTCAAGAAACAGCATCAGCGTCCACGTCCCACCGCAACGTTCAATTGTCCATATCCCAGAGCTTTGAACGAAAGCGCAAATTCGCAGCCAACGCCCCACAGGCCACAGTCCTAAATTCACACATTTCACGACTGCTTGCGTTGGAAATGCTGCCTTTTAGGCTGGTGGAGACGGAATCCTTCCGCAACCTTATGGCGGTGGCCGTCCCTCGCAACTCGGTCCCCAGCCGACACTATTTTGACCGGTGTGCCATCCCCGCACTACACAAGCACGTGTCCCTAAACATCTGCCGTGCGCTCAACAATGCAGTTACTGGGAGAGTCCACCTGACAACGGACACGTGGACAAATGCTTGTGGCCAGGGACGGTACATCTCCCTGACGGCACACTGGGTAAACATAGTGGAAGCCGGGACCCAGTCGGACCTTGGGACGGAACACATCCTCCCCATACCGAGGATTGCGGGCCCTATGTCAGTCAGAGTTGCCCCCACAGTGTACAGCTCCTGCGCATCATCATCATCCTCCTCCTCCTCCTCCTCATGTTCAGCCTCCATCTCAGATATCACCACATCAGTTACAAGCTGGAATCACTGCAGTACTGCCTCAGCCAAGCGGCAACAGGCTGTGCTGAAACTCATAAGCTTAGGTGATAAACCTCACACTGCTTGTGAGTTGTGGACAGCTGTGAAAGAGCAGTCAGATCTGTGGCTGAGACCGCTGAACCTACATCCAGGCATGGTCGTGTGTGACTATGGCCGTAACCTGGTGGCGGCTCTGAGGCGAGGCGAGATCACACACGTACCATGCCTGGCTCATGTGCTTAACCTCGTGGTTCAGCGGTTTCTTAAATCGTACCCCGAGTTGCCAGATCTGCTCGTCAAAGTACACCACCTGTCAGCTCATTTTTGGAAGTCGGCTACAGCTTCCGCCGCCCTTGCTGTGTTGCTGCAGCATTTGCAGCTTCCGGCACACCGACTGGTGTGTGTCCCCACACGTTGGAACTCTACCCTCCACATGTTGCAAAGGATTTGTGAACAGAAGAGAGCATTTGTGGAGTACCAGCTGCAACAAGGCCGTCGATATTCAGGTCAGACTACACACATAAGACCTCAGGAGTGGACCTGGATGTCTTACATATGTACCATCCTGACAAACTTTGAGGAGTCCACCAAGATGGTGAGTGTCGATGACGCCATCATTAGCGTCAGCATCCCACTTGTCTGTCTTTTGCAACGCTCTCTGCAGAGAATTAAAGAGGAAGCATTGCAGCCAGAGTATGATGAGATGGATCAAGAAGCCGTAGCGGGCGATTACACACAGCCCAGCCTCATCTCATCCCAACGTGCACTGGGGGACAATGAGGGAGAGGAGGAGGAGGAAGAACAGGAGCTGGTATCATGCGCTGTAGACGGTAGTACCTGTACAACTGTCATACAGTCGGTTCAGCGTGGGTGGCCTGAGGACAGGGGGGAGGAGGAGGAGGAGGAGGAGAGCATGGTCAGTCGTCATCTTGGTGAGGACACGGAAGTCTGGCACGCATGGCTGACTTTGTTATGCTGCCTTAACCGTGACCCTCGCGTTGCCAAAATGTTGGGTGACAGTCATTACTGGTTGGTGACACTTGTAGGCCCCCGCTACAAGGAGAACTTTCACTCTCTTATTCCTGAGGTGGAGAGGTCTACAAAAATGGGGCAGTACCAGAAGGCCCTTGCTGCAGAACTCTTAAAAAAAATTCCCATCTGAACACACTAGCGGCAAAGGTCACAGTTCATTGACCAACCAAGGCGTACAGGTGAGAGAGACGCAACTCCAATCCAGCAGAGGCAGGGGAACACTGTCAACGTTCCTGGACAGGTTTCTGAGACCCGCCCAGCTTACAGGCCCTGAGGCGCGGGGTACTCTCACAAGGAGTGGAAAGTTTCAAAAGATGGTGAGGGAGTACCTTGCCGACCGTACCAACATCCTCCGTGATTCCTCTGTGCCTTTTAATTATTGGGTATCCAAGCTGGACACTTGGAATGAACTCGCTCTGTATGCCTTGGAGGTCCTGGCCTGCCCTGCCGCTAGCGTGTTATCGGAGCGTGTTTTTAGTGCCGCTGGGGGAATTATAACTGATAAGCGCACTCGCCTGTCAACTGACAATCTGACCCTTATCAAAATGAACAAGGGCTGGATTGGGCCAGACTTCTCATCACCACCAAATGACAGCAGAGTAACATAAAGTCAAATCCACTGTGTTATTTCGGGAGGTGTATTCCCATGCACCGCTTCACACCCACACATGGGTATACGCTTCCTCAATTCAGCTTTTTTTTTGCTCTTCTCTTTATCCTCAGCATCCACCACCACTATACCACCAGGGTGACCGTGGTCTGTGTTGCCAGCATTTTTGGCAGATTTTGCTTGGAAGGCATAGGCTAAGACTATGGGAGACGCACTCCCCAATAATGGGAATAATATTTTTAATATGCTGTACTGCATGGCTCTTGTAAGGGGCATTAAAACCGTCTTGTTAAGCTACTGCAACCTCCACGTCTCTTCCAAGGGGCATTTAAACTGTCTTGTTAAGCTACTGCAACCTCCACGTCTTTTCCAAGGGGCATTAAAACCGTCTTGTTAAGCTACTGCGACCTCCATCACTTTTCCCGGGGGCATTGATATTGTCTTTTTATTCCACTGCGACCTCCACGTCTCTTCCAGGGGGCATTAAAACCGTCTTGTTAAGCTACTGCGACCTCCACCATTTTTCCCAGGGGCATTCATATTGTCTTTTTATTCCACTGCGAACTCCACCATTCTTCCAACGGGCATTGCATTTCCTCTTAATTTTAGTCAGCTTTTGCTTTTCAATGCATAGGCGAACACTAAGGGAGACCCACTCCCCAATAATGGGTAGAAGGTTTTTAGTATGCTGTAATCCACTTCTGTTTCAAGGGGCATTGCAGTTCCTCATAATTTTTGGAAAGCCTTCCATTCACTGCTTAGGCCAACAGTGCACAGGAGACCCAGTAGCTATAAATGGAAAAAACGCTTTAGTTAAGGCCCTCTGACCTCCATGTCCCTTCCAAGGGGTATTGGAGTGCCTCGAAATTTTTGGTAGGCATTGCACTCACTGCATGCCCTATAACTGTGTAGCCAAACCTCTCCTTTTGGTACAGAAACATATCCTACTAGACATGTGTGGTTGACTGGCCTGATATTGATGTGAATGCTCCCTGTTCCTCCTGCTCTTTCTGCTTTGCCACCACCTCATCCAACATTCATCACCTGAAGCTTTGTTTTAACGGGAGTCCTAGAACTGGGATAGTAGCAGGAAAACATCCAGCAATCCTCGGAGGAGGTAGGATATGCGCCAAAAATGCTGACCACCTCAGGCCTAGCCACTACTACATACATGCGCTTGCATTGCAAGAAAACAAAGCAGATGCTAACTTCTATCATCATCATCATGCTCCTCACCTTGGCACTCTCAACTCCCCTGATGGAGAAGCCAGGGCCCACTGGAGGAGTCTGGTTCTCTGGTGTGCTCGTCCAATGCTGCCCTAAAGCAGGCCGGGCTAAGAAAAGTGTGGGGGGATGTTCCAAGGAGAAATAGGGGCGGCTGGGGACCATTTATGGACACCAGGCCGACCCCAGGCGGCTGGGGACCGTGGATGGACACCCGGCCTTGGGGCGGCTGGGGACCGAGCATGGACACCCGGCCGCCGGGCGGCTGGGGACGGAGTATGAATACCTTGCTGCCGAAGCAGCCATAAGGTAGTGGCCAGCTTCGGCCTCCTCCAAACTAAAAGGCCCCATTTCAAGTGCAAGCAAGCTAGCAGTATGGTATTGCAGCCTGGGGGTGGGTGGGTGGTAGGTTGCACACTTACACTTGCATTCCATGAAAACAAAGCAGATGCTAACTTCATCATGCTCCTCACCTTGACACTCTCAACTCCCCTGATGGAGAAGCCAGGGCCCACCGGAGGAGTCTGGTTCTCTGGTGGGCTCGTCCAATGCTGGCCTAAAGCAGGCCGGGCTAAGAAAAGTGTGTGTGGGGGGGGGGGGATGTTTCAAGGAGAAATAGGGGTGGCTGGGGACCGAGTATGGACACCCGGCCACCGGGCGGCTAGGGACTGAGTATGGATACCTCGCTGCTGAAGCAGCCATGAGGTAGTGGCCAGCTTCGACCTCCTCCAAACTAAAAGGCCCCATTTCAAGTGCAAGCAAGCTAGCAGTATGGTATTGCAGCCTGGGGGTGGGTGGGTGGCAGGCTGCATACTTGCGCTTGCATTGCAATTAATGGGGGAGGTACAATTGAACACTGCCCTGGGACAAGGACTTGCACGGGGATAGTTGCAAGTCTGCATCTTCTGATGCGGAAAGGATCACTTCTGATGGGCACACTTTTAGGCAGTGACCTGGGTGTCAGAGATGCTTCCAGGGGTATTCCCCATGCTGTTCCCATGTCTTTTCAGCACTGTATGCATAAGTCACACAGCACATGGCCAGATAAGATTGTAAAATGTTAAAATGACATTTCCCGGTGAATGCATTTGTCACGGTTGAAAGCAATCCAAAAGTACAAAAACGCATAAAAAATGCTACTTGTGAACATAGCCCAAGGTGTGGAGGAGTATTTTTGTTTTTGGTTATTTATTTTACCTTATACATAAGTTTTTACCCTGGAAAGGAAGTTCCTTAACATATTTCACAGGAAAACCGTTTCAGTTTCGTTTTTGAACATTTTATTGTGAGCCCGTAAAAGTGGCTTAATACTTCTGACCCCGTTGTTGACAGCAGTGACCTGGGGGTCAGAAATTCTTCCAGGGGCGATGCCCATGCTGTCCCCATGTCTTTTGAGCACTGTCACTATCGTTTTGGCACTTTTTAGGCTTTCTACAGACTGCCGGGGGTGCCGCCGCAAAAATGCTTGGGTCTCCCATAGACTAACATTGGGCTCGTTGCTCGGGTCGAGCATCCGAGTATCACGGTGAACTCAGCCTGAGCTTCGAGCACCCGAGCATTTTAGTGCTCTCTCAACACTAGTGACTAGTGATGATCGATCGTGTTCTATGAACCCCTTCGGCGAGCACGCTGTCTAACAGCCATGACACTTGCAGGCACGGCGACCTTAAAAGAAATGCCGAGCATGCCAAAATACTCAGCGAGCACCCGAGCTTGCTCGCCGAAGGGTTTGATAGAACACGCTCGATCATCACTAATAGTGACCAGATGCCTCTAAGTAATCTTTTTTGGCCTCTGTTTTACTGGTGCTTGAAGTGCAAATTTTTGTAGCTCTAATGATTAAGTAATATGCAACTATGCGAACTGCAATTGCCATTTAACAATTTAAGGGAATCCATCAGATATACCCCTCTCTCCAATTCCCATTCATGACCATAAAGGATTTGGAAAGCTAAATCCATAGACACCTCTATATCTTTTATCTGTTGCTGCATTTGAGTGCTCTGGGTATAACGGAGCACTAACCGAGCCTCAGCCTTCCAAGGTTGCGTCCCTGCCCAGCACCAGCCTCTTTATCTTGATTTATAGCTCACTGTCAGTTTTTTGGGACGTCAGGCACCAGGCAAGGAAAATCAGTGAGCTAGACACTAGCACTGGGATCTTTCCCTCCGTACACGCAAAACATAAACAAAAAGAAAGCAATTTGGCACGTTACTTAATTATTTATGTAGATTTATAGAATGAAATGTTGGATCTCGTACCAGCTCGATCCTTGTTTTTCACAGAACTCATATCTATTATAGTCTAGGGCTGTTCACATATTTCTGCGGACCGCGTATTTTTCACTGAAACACGTTGACCTGTCGGATTTTGATCCAAATCAAAGTTTAGAACTTCTTGGATGCAAAACAAAGCTGATGAAAATCGGTCTTTTTTTTTTTTTTTTTTTTTTTTTTACCTACAAGAGAAATCACTGTGGTCTGAATGAGGACTTACTCTATTATTTATTTTTTAAGCAGCGTTCATTCCAGGCTGCTGTACACATGAAGAGGGTTTACACACCTAAAATACATATATAAACCACAGAAACAAGCTAACCTTGACAGACTAGTATGGAGGGGGACACTGCCACCACGAGCTAACAGTGTGGATTCTGGTGTCTCGCTCCTTCCCTCAGGGTGTATTCTAAAAGCCGCCTCCAATAAGCAAGTTCTGGACAAGCTGCAGGTGGAGAGGGAGCCAGGATTACGGTGAAGGCCTAGACTGCGTCTCTGTTTTACACTTACGAGGGAAAGAAGTATCTCCTGAACCTGATCGACACTCCGGTGAGTGTTACGTTTCTTCTTGATTTGTTTCTCTGTGGTCTTGTTGCGGATGTTCAACGGGTCACGGCGGTCGCGTAACCTGTCACATGACTAAATGACGTCATGGAACGTCCTTTCACACCACCGCGAGCCGTACAAGAGACCGGACGCAGAGGAGAAAAGACTGGGGGCCATCAGAAGGTAAGTATAATGTTTTTTTCTCCAATCCCCTCCACGACAGCACACCTGGAGGTAGCCTCCCCATCCTAATTAGAGACAGGAAAACAAGAGGTTAAATAGCCCCTCCCCGCTACAATCCCCAGTGTTTTCCTGTCCCTATGGGATGAAGAGGTTACCTGGGGTGCCTGCGGCCGGCAAGCAGGGCCCTATTAAATTTACCTGCCGGGCTGCAGGGAGCGATCGCCTCCGGCCTTCCTTCCTTTGCAGCTCCCGTGTCTCCTTGAGAGCGGGACCCCCCCCTACTCGCCTGCGGGTAAAGCAGAGTAGGGCTGGGGGCCTCCTGTAGCTCCCCCGCCGGAGTCTCCTCTGTCCTCCATGGCGACGTTCCGGCGCGCATGCAGGATGTACCGGAAGTCAGGCTTTTGGCCTGCGGGACGTCACTTCCGGTGCGTTCCACCGTGGAACGCATGGGGCTGCGGCGGGAAATTCAAATGGAGAATCCACGGTTTGCCCTGAAAATGAGGATCCTTCACCGGATAGGTGAAAGTTTGGCGCTGGATCTCGGTCTCCCCTATAAAAGACCCAGATGAGAAGACTCCATTAAGGTAGGACAGAATATTCTGCTACTATGGAGGGTGCTGTTCCAAAGCCTGCGTCTGCAGAGCCCAGCGCTAACCCGGCCCCAGTAAGTACTAGGTCCTAGGTTATTCCCCACTCTCTTTTGAGCAGGATCCTAAATATATTTTAAATCTCCCCTTTTTTTATTTTTAATTTAGGGAGTCAAGGATCCTGCACCGAGAGTGGGAGAAAGCACTACAGTTCGCAAATGTGCCATCTGTAGAAAAAAGCTCGCTTCAGGGCATAAGAAACCCCTATGCCGGAAATGCAATGACAACATTGTGAAGGAAGAACAGCCTTCCCTTATGGAAGAAGTCAGGGGAATGGTTCGGCAGGAAATACAATCTTCCCTAGCCTCCTTCTCACAGTCTTTTTCACAAGAGCTGAAGGTCCATCTTCCCCCAAAAGGAGAAAATATATGGTTAGGGAGACCTCTGATTCAGAATTGGGGTCTATGAAGGAACAGGAAGAAGGGGTCCTAAGTGGAGATCATGAGGAAGATAGGAAATATTACTTTTCGTCTGAGAATATGGAGGAATTGTTGTCGCAGGTGAGAGACACGATGCAGGTGGAAGAGGAAAAGGAAACCTGTACAGTTCAGGATGAAATGTTTGGGGGTCTGAAATCCAAGAAGAAGTTAGTGTTCCCTGTGCATGACAACATTCGGAATCTTATTTTGGATGAATGGGAGTCGCCTGAGAAAAGGCTTAGTATGGCAGGAGAAATGAAGGATAGATTCCCTCTAGATGAAAAGGCAGCTAAGCTATGGATGGAAGTCCCGAAAGTTGATGTACAGGTGTCAAGGGTTGCTAAGAAAACAACCCTTCCCTTTGAAGACTCGTCACAGCTCAAAGATCCTTTGGATAGGAAGATGGACAGTCTGCTAAGGAAGGCATGGAAATCATCGGCGGCTTCACTGAAGACTAATATCGCTTCAACATGTTCCTCTGGCTCCAACAACTAGAGGAACAGCTCTGGAAAGGTACTCCTCAAGAGGACCTCCTAGCATCTCTTCCTTTGCTGCAGAAGGCCACTGGATTCCTAGCGGATGCCTTGGCAGAGTTGGTCAAGATTGCGGCAAGATCGGCAGCATTATCGAATTCTATGAGAAGAGCTCTGTGGTTGAAGATGTGGAGTGGGGACAACGCATCAAAATCTAAGCTTTGTTCCATTCCATTTAAAGGAGAGTATATGTTTGGGGCAGTCCTAGACGAGTTGTTGGAGAAAGCATCCGACAAGAAGAAGTCTCTGCCAGAACCAAAGAATCCAAGAAGTTTTCAGAAAGAGACCATTTCTTCCCCCTCAACAACAACAGCAGCAAGTATTTCAGTACAGAGGCAAGGGTAAAACTGGTCGCTGGAGTTACCCAAAAGGGGGAAGAGGAAGGAATATCTTTCAAGGTTCTAGGCAGGACAGACAATGACGCCAAGAAGGTAGGAGGCAGAATTGCAAGCTTCCTTCCTCAATGGCAGCTAATATCTTCAGACAGGAAGATACTGGACATGGTGACTGTAGGAGCAGAAATAGACTTTACCGTCTACCCTCCAAGAGGGATAAAAGTAACATCTTTACCATCAACAAGATTACACAGGCTCCTAATGTTAGGTCTTCAGAAGCTTCAAAACTCTGGAGTCATTTCACCAGTGCCTTGCATGGAACAAGGAGAAGGACACTATTCTCGGGTGTTTCTGCTAAGGAAGGTCTCAGGTTCTTACAGGATAATCCTCAATCTGAAACATTTTAACCAATATGTGAAATACAGAAGGTTCAAGATGGAGTCAATAAAGTCCACGATTCCGTTGATTGGAAAAGGATTTGTCGTGGCAACAGTAGACTTGCAAGAGGATTACTACCACATGCCAATTCATCCGGATTACAGAAAATTTCTCAGATTTGCTGTAACTCACAACCGAGAGGTTCTTCATTTTCAATTCAATGTACTCCCCTTCGGCATTTCGTCAGCACCCCGCCTGTTTACAAAGATCATGGCAGAGGTAGTAGCTTATCTAAGGAAACGGAATATCTGCATCGTCCCATATTTAGACAATTTTTTTGGTGATGGTTCCCTCGGTATCAAGTTTGGAAAGAGACCTTCAGATGACCCTCCAGATCCTGGAATCCTTGGGATGGTTGATAAACTACCAAAAGTCAGATCTGATTCCCTCCTCCAGGAAGACCTTCTTGGGAATTCTCCTGGATTCTCAGCAACAAGCCTCTTTTCTGCCAAAAGAGAAGCAGATTCAGTTGAGGTCGAAAGTTTATGCACTAAAGAACCGGAGCGGAGTGTCATTAAGATTCGCCATGTCCGTCCTCGGGTCCATGACCTCATCTATTCAGGCGGTACCTTGGGCTCAAGCGCATTCAAGGGTCCTTCAAAACTACATCCTTTCCTGTTGGGACAGATCTCCAAGTTCCCTCTCCAACAGAATTCATCTGCCAGAGAAGGTGAAAGCATCTTTAAATTGGTGGCTCTGTTCAGGAAATCTGGAGAAAGGTTCAGAATGGATTCAACTTCCCTTGTTACCCGTCAAAACAGATGCAAGCAAAAGGGGATGGGGAGCAGTAGTCTCCCACGTGTCCTTCCAAGGGGTCTGGTCGCAAGAAATAGCAGAGCAGTCCTCGAACTTAAGAGAACTGAAAGCGGTGGAAGAATCCCTATGGGCAGCCAATTCTCTGCTTCAGGGGTCGCATGTCCGAGTCTACTCGGACAATATGACAACTGTAGCCCACTTGAGACATCAGGGAAGTACAAGAAACAGGAGGTTACAGATGATCTCAGAAAGGATCTTCCACTGGGTGAAGCATCATCTACTATCCTTATCGGCTCTGCACCTGAGGGGCGCCGACAACTATCATGCAGATCTTATGAGCAGAAAAGACATTCATCCAGGGGAGTGGAGTCTGAACTCGAAGATATTTCAGATGATTGTTCAAAAGTGGGAATACCCAGATGTGGACCTGTTTGCGAACCAGGAAAACACAAAAGTAAGAGTCTTTTTCTCTTTGGACCCTGAGGATTCCGCAACAGGGATAGGTGCATTCGCTCACCCTTGGAAAGTCGGGCTCACTTATGCTTTTCCCCCGATTCTGTTAATACCAAGGACTTTACAAAAAATCAGGTCGGAAGGGGTCAAGACTATCCTAATGGCTCCAATGTGGCCAAAAAGAGCATGGTTCGGAACATTAAGCAATCTAAGAATGGAGGATCCATTGATGCTTCTTCGAATTCACAATCTGCTGCATCAGGGCCTGATTTTCCATCCGGCCCCTCAGAATTTGGCTCTAGCAGCTTGGCTTCTGAGACCGCCCTCTTAAAAGCCAGAGGCTTCTCAGTACAGGCTTGTGCAGAAAAGCAGAAAACCGGTCACTAATTCCATCTATGGAAAAATCTGGAAAGCTTTCAAGCTGTGGTATGAGCCTCGTCCATTAGATCCCTTTCGGCCTGACGTGGCCAGAATCTTGGATTTCCTACAGAACGGTCTGTCTAAAGGATTAAGACCAAGCACACTGAAGGTCCAAGTCTCGGCTTTAAGTTCCTATTTTGATGCTGATTTGGCCCAAAACAGATGGATTAAGAGGTTCATGATAGCTGCTTCTCGGATTAATCCAACAAGAGCTAAAATAGTTCCACCTTGGGATCTCAACGTAGTTCTTAGAGGCCTAACTATGCATCCTTTTGAGCCAATAGCAGAGGCACACATAGACAAATTGTCTTGGAAAGCGGCATTGCTTATAGCTCTGACTACAGCCGGAAGAGTGAGTGAAATCCAAGCACTGTCTATCAGAGAGCCTTATTGTCATATTTTGGAGGACAGGATCATCCTCCAAAGTGTCGTCTAATTTTCATATGTCTCAGCCCATAATTCTTACGTCATTCTGTCAAAATCCATCAAATAGCAAGGAAGAAGAATTCCACGCGTTGGATGTGAGAAGGACTATAATCCGCTATTTGAGGGAGACTGAAACCTGGAGGAAGGATCAGAACCTATTTGTCCAATATGGAGGCCCCAATAAAGGAAAGAAAATTGCAAAAAATACGCTAGCAAATTGGATTAAGAACAATTTGTGAAACATACATAGTTCAAGATTTGCCTCCTCCGGAATCCTTGAAAGCTCATTCTACTATAGCTATGTCGGTCTCCTGGGCGGAAAAAGCTAGTGCATCTATCAAGCAGATTTGCAGGGCAGCTACATGGTCGTCTGTCCATACCTTTGCTAAACATTATAGACTAGATGTAATATCTAATAGAGACTTAGCATTTGGAAAGAAAGTCCTTCAGGCTGTTGTCCCTCCCTAAAATTTATTCTTTGGTATTACTCCAGGTGTGCTGTCGTGGAGGGGATTGGAGAAAATCTAATTAGACCTACCGTTACTTCGGTTTCTAAGACCCTCCACGACGGCACGGGTAATTCCCACCCTTTCCTTATTGATTGGAAAAATCCTTAATGTTAATAAATATTTAGAGCATTCATACTGTGTGGTCCTTTGAAAACACTGGGGATTGTAGTGGGGAGGGGCTATTTAACCTCTTGTTTTCCTGTCCCTAATTAGGATGGGGAGGGTCTTAGAAACCGAATTACCGGTAAGTCTAATTCTATTTTTTTTTTTTTTTTTACCATTTTTATTCTTTTTTTCAACTATTAACTTGGTCACACTATATAAATCCATGCCGGTTGCATGGATTTATATAGTGTGACCAAGTTGTCAAGCACTTTCCAAGTGATGCTAAAATCGCTTGGAAAGCGCTTGACAACCCGCATGCGGAAATGCATGTGAAAAACGCTTCACTTGCGCTTGTCCCTGGCAGGAAAAATGCATGTAAAATCCGCATGCGTTTTTTCTGCCAGGGAGATGCAGAAACGCTCAGGAAAAATCCGGAGCATTTCTGCATCGTGGGCACTTAGCCGTAGACTGGCAGACTCGGGAGGTGGTAAAATGGAGCGAGTATTGCCAAGAACGCTGCTTGGTCACTAGGATAGCCATGGTGGGTCTGATTTCAGGAATGTGTTGAACAGGGGTGTCAAGAGCTTCCTCCCCTTCATCCTTATGATTGCGTCGTTAATATTAGTCCTGGGGCCAAGCTGCCAAAATATCAGGTTACATAATATCTCTGGTTCAGAGAGGCAGGCCATGAAAAACTAGATCACTGAAAGTCTACCATTGGGCCATATAAGACGTTCTTCATCTCCCGTTGCAGTGGGGTTTTTCTTTGTCAAAAACAAAAAGACTAGGGGTTGCTCCCCTGCCTTGATTTTCGTGAGTTTAATCAGATCACGGTCTGGGATGCATATCCTCTCCCTCTCATCCCGGACCTCTTTAGAAAACCATTTGGCTCCTACAATGTGATTAAACTAGACCTCAGGGGGGCTTATAATCTCATTCATATTGAGGAGATGAGTGGAAGACAGCCTTCAATACTCCTGAGGGGCACTATGAAAAGCTTGTGATGGCATTTAGGTTGACTAATGCTCCCGCCTTCTTTCAACACTGTTAGTGACATTTTTAGTCATCTGGCAGGTAGATCACAACAAACCCATCTTGATGACATATTAATTTATTCACCTCCAGTCACATCAGGTACATGTCAGGCAGGTCTTACAGATACTCAAAGATAATAAATTATTTGTCAAACCAGAGAAATGTATGTTCTCCATTCAGGAGATCCCTTTTTTGGGTTATTTCTGATCATTCACCGTTTTTTGCATGGATCTGGCAAAAGTCCGGACTGTACTGGATTGGTATTATATTCAGGACTTAAAGGCGTTACAAAGTTTTTTTTGGTTTCGCCAGCTCCTACTGTAAGTTCATTAAAAACTTTTCGGTAGTGGCCAAACCTCTGATGGACGATTTTGCCAAATAGGAAAAAAAAATTAAGATTTTATTATTTTTCTTTCCATTCTTGTAGCTAAACACAATCCAGCTAAGTTTAAAATTTAAATGAAGCCCCTGTACCCCCCTCTCTAGGTGCTTCTGTACCAACTCCTCCCTGGTCCAGGACGGTCTCTGTATCACGGCCTCCAGCAATAACCTATTGACACATGATTGTGGCAGCCCTCACGTGCTGGTATATCACGCTGCCATTAGAAATGGGAAGCGGCACAGAAATCACAAAATAAAGGCAGTGTTTGTGGTAATGCAAGAATCCAACAAGCAGAGTAATCCACACATCGTACAGCAGCCCAACATGGATGATGAAAAGCAGCGAACGTCGCGTCTTCAGGTGTCTGTGTAAGAACATCACATTTTTGTTTTCCTCCCTGAATAAGCACCAAATGGAATAGCTGAATGCCAGGATACAGAGACCGGCGGGGGGCAAGGAAGCGCAGTCCGCTGGATTTTGTGCTGGTTTCACTAGCGGTCACCCTGCATTTTTCTCTGGATATTGCTGTGGAGACTTTTCACAACACATCTAATAATTGTGAACCTTCCACCTCACATGTTTATTATCTTGTCAGGTGGTCAGACTGGGCGGGATGAAAGCCGGACAAGGGATGAAGAATGATCCTTATTACATATAATGGCTGCACTGAGCGATGGTGAAAAGCCGCAGAGGACTGAGAGCAGAAGGGCAGAGGGTTTCCTCTTCCTCCTAGGAGAAAGTCCACAGGGACCAGTACAGAAGCCGGTGCAGAAGGGGAGACAAGGGCTGAGCCACTTACACAGACAGAAAGCTGAGGAGAGGAGGACATGATATTAATCCAGGATCCGCTCCATTCATTCCCTATGTGGCATTCAAGTGCTGAGCTCGGCTTTTCCAGAGCCCCATAGAGAATGAATGGAGCTGCAGTTGATCCCTGACTTTCCACTCCTTCCCGATCAGATGATGGTTCGCAGCGGTCAGACCCCACGATCAGTAAGTGATCACCGAGCCTGTGGATAAGTGATAACTTGTTTTCTTCAGACATCCCCTTTAAGCAATGGAGCATGCCAGCAGAGAAGGTGGGAGGAGGTGCTGGTTACAGGGGAGACTTTACCTCTGGAGGCCGCATATAGGACATGTGCGGGGTGGATACTTCCCGTATTCATCATTACTGAACCCCCGCTCTGTGCGGCTCTTAACTGAGCTGCAGGAGACTCAGCAGTTACTAATCAGCCGCTCTCCGTTCACTTGCAGCTGTCCGAGCTCTGCTGTGCCTGTTTGGGGTGAAGTTCGGGTCCTAGGAGGCATCGACCATGCAGCCTGCACAGCAGATCAGAGCCCGGGCACCGCGTCTCCGGGTAAATCTCCACCTTGTGAGTTGCTTCTTATGCAGCAGCCCCATGCAAGTTGCTCCGCTCTCCTCGGCCAGCTCCTGCTGAAGACTGAGCTCCTCTGCCCAATCTAGGAGCTCAATATCCCTCATCACGTCAGTGGTAGCCCAGCCCTGCTGGATCAGATTTACAAATGGCAAACTAATCAGCCCTAGGCATTTCTAATATGTGCAGAGCAGGCGACATAAGTCTGACCGGTGTCCTCATAGACCTTTCCTGAGCCGGGGTCTAATAGGAGCAGTAAGATGGCCGTCATGGGGTCCATTGTTAGATCTCGGCTGCCATAGTAACTCATCGGCACCATGATCACGCCTCCCTCTCCTGTCTAAAGTGCCTAAATGCTGTGGAAGCCCCCTACTGTGTCACACAATGGATTAAGCTGACAGGGTCAGGGTTGGCTCCACTGTGGAGCGGCTGAGGCAGGAGCAGGACTGTGTTATACAGCCACACTTCTGCCGCAGATCTTGTAAGAGCTCTCACAGGACCTGCCTGATGATAATGTGTCCTATAGAGCGGGTCTTGGTACCGAACTGCCCTGTACATATTCACCACTAGCTGGGAACCAGTTACTTACAAGGTCTAGTTTCGGATGTGTTTCCAGGATCTGTAGTTATCAGCATTTTATCCTTAAGGCCGAGTTATAATATCACTGTAACACTCTCGCCCTGTACCTGTATACCTGCCCTGTGTGCTGCACAAAAGTATATAACAAAGTGTGTGTACACAGATATCCATCTCCTGAATGGTATTACTGCTAGATTTGTACATAGAAATATGAGGTTCTTAGCGCACATTTTGAGCAAATTGTGCGAGCCCATCTGCCAACGTCAAGGCGACCTCTTCAGATGGGTCCCTACACTAACACTACACTAACTTACTAACTGGGACTAATTTTTTGTATTATTATTATTATTATTACCACCACTTTTACTATTTATTATTATTGGATTAATGCAATTGTAACTGTTATAAAACTAATTAAAAAAAATTAATTCTAATTTTTTTTTTTATTCTTGTGATTCTAATAATGGTATTACTAAAATACCTATGCCTAAAGCTGTTGATCCAGAAGAAGGCAAAAACCCCAGGACACCTTCAGCCAATTTGTGTCACAGGGGAAAAACTCCTTCTTGACCCCGAGAAAAGGCGATCAGTCCTAGGACCCTGGATCACACTGCTATTCTACCTACTACTATTACTACTGTTATTTTATTACTTTCTTACTATTATCACTAGTATTATTACTCATATTACACTAATACGGATATACTACCGCTATATTACTACCATCCCTTTCCCCCTAGGGATCTTAAGGTGCAATTCTGTCGTCCTCCTCTTCCGTCTTCATCCTCTTCCGTCTTCATCCTCTTCCATCCTCCTCCTCTTCCGTCCTCCTCCTGAGACGTAATAAATAGCATTAAAGCTGCAGTAATTTTTTATAATAGAGATATATATATATATATATATATATCTATATATCACTGCTCAAAAAAATAAAGGGAACACTCAAATAACATCCTAGATCTGAATGAAAGAAATATTCTCATTGAATACTTTGTTCTGTACAAAGTTGAATGTGCTGACAACAAAATCACACAAAAATCATCAATGGAAATCAAATGTATTAACCAATGGAGGCCTGGATTTGGAGTCACCCCCAAAATTAAAGTGGAGAAACACACTACAGGCTGATCCAACTTTGATGTAATGTCCTTAAAACAAGTCAAAACAAGGCTCAGTATTGTGTGTGGCCTCCACGTGCCTGTATGACCTCCCTACAATGCCTGGGAATGCTCCTGATGTTGCAGATGGTCTCCTGTGGGATCTCCTCCCAGACCTGGACTAAAGCATCCGCCAACTCCTGGACAGTCAGTAGTGCAACGTGACGTTGGTGGATGGAGTGAGCACATCTGGGACATCATGTCTCAATCGGATTCAAGTCTGGGGAACGGGCGGGCCAGTCCATAGCTTCAATGCCTTCATCTTGCAGGAACTGCTGACACACTCCAGCCACATGAGGTCTGGCATTGGGCACAACCCCCATCTGTGGACGTCTGGCCCTCATCCCACCCTCATGGAGTCGGTTTATAACCATTTGTGCAGACACATGCACATTTGTGGCCTGCTGGAGGTCATTTTGCAGGGCTCTGGTTGTGCTCCTCCTGTACCTCCTTGCCCAGCGGTCCTGCTGCTGGGTTGTTGCCCTCCTATGGCCCCCTCCATGTCTTCTGGTGTACTGGCATATCTCCTGGTAGCGCCTCCAGCCTCTGGACACTACGCTGACAGACACAGCAAACCTTGTTGCCACAGCTCGCATTGATGTGCCATCCTGGATGAGCTGCACTACCTGAGCAACTTCTGTGGGTTGTAGAGTCCGTCTCATGCTACCACGAGTGTGAAAGCACAACCAACATTCAAAAGTGACCAAAATATCAGATCAGCCAGAAAGCATTGGTACTGAGATGTGGTCTGTGGTCTTGCAGAACCACTCCTTTATTGAGTGTGTCTTGATAATTGCCAATAATTTCCATCTATTGTCTATTCCATTTGCACACCAGCATGTGAAATTGATTGTCAATCAGTGTTGCTTCCTAAGTGGACAGTTTGATTTCACAGAAGTTTGATTTACTTGGAGTTATATTCTGTTGTTTAAGTGTTCCCTTTATTTTTTTGAGCAGTGTGTATTTTCTTATGTCCATGTATTTACTACTAAAAGTAATTTTTTACATTTAGGTTTCATTAAGTGTTTTTCACTGGCTATTACAGACTTATTGTTTCCCTGCACATTTAAGTTTCGTGTTTTCTTTGGGCATAGATCAGCTAATAAGCACTCAGGAAAAAAAAAACAGAAGAAAGATCTGCAAACTCTCCCTTAAGACTAAGGAGCTCACTGATAGATTCTCAGTTAGCTAATTTTGCAGCCAGCAATAGACAGTGCAGCACAGATGCTACAGAAGGCAACATTTTTAATGAAACTCAATTACAGAAATCAATTTTAGCCCCAAATATTTGCATTAAAGTAAAAAAAACAAATGGCCCCAAAGCTGGACAACCGCTTTAACTCCTTACCAACATCTGCCGTACATGTATGGTATAAGTCAGTAGCGGGTGTATGGAGCAGAGTCAGCTTGCCCCGTACATGGCAGATAATGGCTGTGACAAACAACCAGGATCTGCCTCTAAGAGCTGCGAGTGGAGCGAAGATCTGCCCACCACTGTTAACCAGTTCAGTGCTGCTGTCAATCTCTAACAGCAGCATTAACAGCACGCCGGCATTGGGACGCATCGTTCCATGCGCCCACCAGCGCTCCTGTGACGCGATCACAGGGCGCCGAGGGACTGCTATGACATCCGGTGGTCTGCTGAAGCCTCCGTGCCTGTCATCAGAAAGCTTCATTTGGGCTGTAAAGAAGACTGTGATTTTGCTATATGGAGCATTACTGTGGTATCGCTGTATATAGCACAAGCAATCAGATGATGTATACAAATGCAGTGAAAAAATATGTATATATTAAAAACCCACACATTCAACTCACCTCCCACTAAAAATAAAGATAATAAAAATATACACATTTGTGGTATGGTCTCTTTCAGAGAAATACAATCTATCCAAATATATAAAAAAAAAATTCTCAGTAAACACAGAAAAAAAATTCAAAAAGCCAAAATTGCCTCAATACTGCAGAAAATCCTGTAAGAAGCGATGACCATGTCATATGTGTCCCAAAATGTTATCAATAAAGTCCTCTTGCCCTTCAAAAAATAAGCCCCCACACTGCTCCATCAACCCGAAAAATGAAAATGTTACGGGTCTCAGAAAAAATGGTGACACCATCAAAAAAAAGTTTTTTTCTTTTCCAAAACTATTGCAGAAGTTTGGTCTTGCTGTAATCACACTGAGGAGCAGGATCCTATTACCAGGTCATTTTTACCACACTATGTACGCCGTTAAAACCCTTCCCAGAAAAACAGTGTCAGGCTTTTTTTTTTTTCGCACTTTTACTGCACTTGGAATGTTTTTCCCGTTTTCTAGGACTATGTGGTAAATGAATGGTGGGATTTATAAGTACCGCTCGTCCTGCAAAATAACAAGACCTCACACTATGTGGACAGATATCAAAAAGTTATAGCCCTTGGAAAAAGCGGAGGAAAAAACAGAAAAAAAACATAAATTGGTTATGTTGGGAATCGGTAAAGCTGAAGAAACGCATGTAACAGCAGAATATGGAGGAAGGTGAGATATCACAGGCTGGTGGATACTACCTGCTCCATCGCTGGCTGAATACTCCATCCCCATGGTGGCCGCTGATATCTTCTCTTGTAGAAACGTCTCCATACTCTATAAAACATCAGGAACAGTCAGCAGAGGGTTTGGTGATTGGCTCATATTGGCGATATACCCAGGGGCATTACTGGGCACAGGGAAGATTGGGAATGAATAGTATTGGCTGTTAGATATGTGATCTCTTCCATTAAAGGGGATTTCTAGTTGAAACAAGTTATCACTGATCTCTGGACAGGTGATGACCTGTCCCAGTGGGAGCACCCCGTTATTATGTGGTATATATGGAGAGTGTGATATCATGCAGAGTTCTAGCAGTATTACACTTCGGTCCGTTCTGCGTGCATCTGGGCCATTCCCCGTGGAGGAGCGAAGTTGGGAGTAAATATCAGGATCTCGTCGCTGGATCCATCCAGATGGTAGATGTAACGAGTGTGGCGCCCCCCACTGGTGTCTCAGCGTATCATGTGTTGGGGAATAATGACTTATCCTCTGATAAATGTGCTGATTCCTGTCAGTTGTGGTCGCTGAGTGCGTGTGATGGGATGTGGCTCCGTCCGTTATATTATATCACGTCTTATACCTATAATCTCGCTGATCGCAGGTGTCTGTCTTCACACTCAGATGAGATGGAACAAACTGACGATATAGGACTTTTTTTTTTTTTTTCCTTCTTCAAATTCAAACCGAGCAATCCTGTTGGCTGAGTATGAATGCAGTTACCATGGTGACAGAAGTAGCTGCAGATTTAAAGGGACAAGATACTAATATTGTACTAAAGTGTATTTTATTATATACTTCACATGACTGACTGGGTACACCTTGGCGCTGGTGCGATGGCTTTTTTAAAATCAAAAACCATGTTTACTAAGTACCCTATATTATATATATTCACTGTTGCTTTTTACTTACTTATAGCAGGGTATATGTTCATATTGTTTCTATCCTAAGTTTGTCTATTTTCTAATAGAGACATGACCAGTCCTCTTTAGAATTTTATAGTGACCCCATTGAGGTCATGGACTGATATTGGGGATTGCAGAGTTGGGGCAAGGTGTTGGTGCTAAGTAAGTGACATCAAATGAAGGCTATGGTGCATACACAGTAAATCAGTCTTGTTATTCCACAGAAATCCTTGTTCTATAAAACACAAAATATCTTCATATGGTGAGGAGTTGTGTTGTGTTTTTCTCCATTTACATTCTAGCGTGGTGATCACATAAAATGTAAAATTCCTATTAAATAATTACTGAATGACAGTAGCCTGTATCCCTGGAGGACAAGTCATTTACCGCTTCACCAGGTTTGATGTTCTAATGCATTTAGATGTTTCAGTATTTGTATATATATAAATATATTTTTTTCCCCCCTTAAGGGTATTCAAGCGCAGACGGTGGCAAACTTCTTCCTCGCCTTTGAAGCACAGCTTTCAATTATTCCTGTCGTAAACAAGGTAAAAAGCTTAGAGCCGAACACTATCAGACTCCTTCAGTCCCGCAGCAGGTAAATCTGTGAACATCGCTGGCACTCCTGCTGTACCTAGTACCGATCCCTCTGAGCAGCTGTGCAGTAATGAAGGCAGGATTCACCCCAAACCACGTGTGCACGGAGCAGCTACAGTCTTGGATCACAGCACCGCTCACTATATCTGGGGTGACGGCTGTAAACCCGGCCCTGATTTTGATTGACAGCTTGCTCTGCACAGATGCACTGCAGAACCACTTAGAATCTGAGTGAAGGAGTAGTATGTTCACAGATAGAGAATAGGGCTCATCCACGTGCGGATCTTCTCCACTTCCGATTACATATTTGTGGGAGAAACCCTAGTGGCAGCCTCATATTTCTGACATGGATCCTCTAGCACTATTTGTTAAACTGCGGCTCCCAGCATAACTTGATGAGAGACCGTCAGCCTGCTGGGATCTGTAGTTTCACTACAGCAGGAGTGTCACAAGCTGCGGACCTCTGCTCACTCCAGAACTGGTTGGCATTTTCAGCACGTGAACGTACGCTATGCTTTCTGGAGACACAAGGATGTAGATAACTTTATCAAACCCTTGACTGTAAGTTTGCTGAACCCTAAGTGGATTATATTGTTCCCACAGTTTCAGTTTTGGACCATTTAAGGGGAATTTAAAGGGTTCTGGCCACTGATTTTCCTTAAAGGGGATCAGTATCCCTGTATGTCTTAGTATATACTTGATAAAGACCTATAACAGGTCGAAACGTTATGTGATGGCGGAATAAACTTTCTTTTGGAATTCATCACTCCGGACTGAACGCTGTTTACTTACCTTTATACCCCTTAACAGGATGTCTTATTTTTGTGTTTTAGTCCCAAGATTGAAAAGGGCAGCCCTCTTAAAGCCCTGCTGTTTGACTCAACGTTTGATCACTACAGAGGCGTCGTAGCCAGCATCGCACTTTGTGGAGGTGACGTGTGTAAAGGCAATAAAATTGTGTCTGCCCACTCTGGTAAGTGCTATGAAGTCAATGAGGTTGGCATACTGACCCCAGAGGAAGTGCCAGCCGAAAAACTAAGTTTTTTTTAAGAATTTTATTAGCCTTTCCCTCTGTCTTCACCAATCAGCCCTCTGTATTGATGATCAGATCAAAGATGTAGACAGGGATTGTCTCACGCTGCAACTCCTTCCTGATTGTATCACTGAGAAGACAGAAGCTGCCCCATCCCATTCTCAAAGAAATGCAGAACCCAATGCATCTGCTGTACGTGATCCGCTTATTGTCAGAGGACATCATTAGGGACTGCATTTTCTCATTGCTTAAGAAATTGTTGGGGGATCCTGCTAATCGCTGAATAATAAAAATGCAGCACAGCTCCATTTAAAACAGTGTTTCCCAAACTCCAGTCCTCATGGCCCCCAACAGGTCAGGTTTTCCCCCCAATAGGTAATGTTTTCAGGATTTCCTCAGTATTACACATGTGATAAAAGTATCATCAAGGAATCAGGAATTCTCTCACCTGTGCAATACTATGGAAATCCTGAAAACATGACCTGTGGGGGGCCGTGAGGACTGGAGTTTGGGAAACACTGATTTTAAAGGGACTGTCAGCACAGAATGACTGTTCAAACCAAGTACAAGCACTCCGTGGATCACGGCGTGGGCCAATCCTTTATATACACCTTTCCACCTGCTTGTTTTACCTCTGTCTCCTTCCTTCTCTGGTTCTATGAAGCCAGAGCTGTCAATCAAAGAAGAGGAGGGTGTGGATAGAGGGAAAACAAGCAGGTGGGAAGGTGTATATAAATGATTGGCCTCGCCATGAAGCACCGAGAGTTGGGACTTCGTTTGAGCAGTCATTCTGTGCTGACAGTCCCTTTAGGTGGACGAGATCCAGATGCAGCTCATTTCACCGCGTAAGGCTGTGTGCCCACTGTGTGTTTTTTCTGCCGGGGAGATTCAGAAATGTTCAGGAAACATCCAGAGCATTTCTGCATCGTGGGCACATAGCCTTAGGGGGCCGCTGTGCAGGCAAAGACAGCATCCCCCTCTTTCTGAGAATCAGTGGGGCTTGAAGGGGTACGGCTCCCCATCAGTTATATAGCCATGTCATATCATCAATCATATGAGTGTTATGTGGCAATGGCATTGTCTTGACAGCCAAGGATCCTACTGAAGGCCTCCATGCCTTCCATGATTGTACAGCTATGAAGCCCATCCCATAACAGGGTTTAATATGAGATTGGTCATTTTACTCTACACTGTAGCGGTGAAGCGATTGTATGTTTTCGGTGACCTGAGCCTGCAAAGTTAAATTCTCCCGTTACATCATTTTTGGCTTCACCACATCTGTTCGTGTTAAAACTAAAAAAAATATCTTATAGAAATCCTATCGAGTGGATGATGGAATGAAAAAGAAAAAAAAAAAGATGAAGCGTCAGAATCTCTGGAGTTTATTTTGTTCACTTTGCCTCACCAAGAAAAGTAATAAAAAGAGATCAGAAAATAGTTATAAAAACTACAGCTCTAACTGCAAAAAAAATCCCAGATACAACGAATCTACTGGAAAAAAAAAAGTTTTATAGCTTTTAGAAGGCAAGGATAATAAAAAATTGTGAAAGTGAAGATTATCCCACATGCACTTTGTCATCCAAGGATCGGCATAAACTGCAGCCGGCCCATCTCAGCACCACTTCTTTTGTTTGTTCTTTTTCCTTATTGCTTTCTGTGAATTTTTAAAAGGGTTTTTCCATCATTTTTTTTTTTAAGTAATTTTTTCCGATATCCAAAGCATTTAAAATTGTGTACGACCCTGTGCAGGATATAATAGAGCGACATTTTAGCACACTAGGAATATTCTTTTAGTGTCACTAGATGGCGCTCTAATCCTGCATCCAGTAGTGATGCTCCTGTCGGTGCTGCTTTCTATGAATATACATGTGTGTTTGGTGCCCAGGAGAGTGCAGAGCTGAAAGGGGATTCTGTTATTAAAGCAAATAAAATGTCAATATTGTGTTATGGAAAGTTCTGCAAATTAAAATACAATTTTGTGTTTTTATTGCCATTGAATACAAATCTGTTGTGGCCGCATGATGCTTCTCAGCTTGTTACAGTGCAATTAGCAGAGCTCTCTGATGTGGTATTTAGGCTCTGGGAAGTTATAACATATATGTTGATAGATCCAAATTAGTTTTAGATCCAAAATTCAGTGCTGACTAATCTCACAGCATTTTTTACTTAAATAAATGTAACTAGATAAAATACTATTTTTGCTGCATGCAGCCACCTCCAGGGGGAGCTGTTGACATTTAATTATGTACAGCTAGTATTGGACCCAACCGCAGCAGTAGAAGTCTGCCTCCTGTGAGCGCCCTCTAGTGCCAGCTGTATATAGCTGTAGTGAACACATGCAGTGCTGGGTCTCAGAGCCGTTGCTATCTTCTTTTATGGTAGATTTGTACCTGATATTCAAAGTAGAATTTGATGAATCTGCACTAATTGTGATGATATATTACTCTCATTGTTTCCAAGATATGCTGGGCAAGTAGGTTATCTAATCGCTGGGATGAAGGACGTACAGGAAGCACAAATAGGAGACACTCTGCATTTACTGAAGCAGCCAGTGGAGCCTCTGCCTGGCTTTAAGCCTGCGAAACCCATGGTGTTTGCAGGTGAGTTGAACCCTAATACAAATTAAATGGTCCCTGTACTTGATCTCATTCGATAGATAATGTGCAAAATCCCTTTATAAAGTTCAATTAAGTTGCAGTTACTTTTCAGGAGTTAGAGAACATAAAAGTGTCGGCCGCTAGGGTCTCCCTTCTGTCCAAGTGTAATTTGTCTCTAGCAGCAGAAACCCCCCTATATGGATTACCGGAAGTGGGGCTTGGCCTTTGTCTCTCTGCTCCTGCCTGTCAAACTGTATATGCTGGCATAACAGAGATGCAGCCTTTCAGTTAATTGCAGGCTTGGGGTTCATACCGGACACCTAGTGTCCAATGCTGAACTCCAAACACTGACAAGTCCGTTTTAAGAGTGAGAGACCCCCTAGCCCTTACTACGACCATTTTACAGCATCAAAGTTTGTGTCACCATTGACTTCTATGGAGTTCGGTTTCAAGTTCTGGTACCCGAACCGAACTTTGGACTAAAGTTTTGTCGAAACCGAACATCCACGGGGTTCACTCATCCCAAGTGTAGTGTAAATTCTACATATTTTGTGCCTGAGTACCAGTATTGAGGAGAGCCTTGCCCATTATGTGCCTGCCACTCTCCTAAACACGCGTTTCACTTTTATAGCTTCTTCAGAGGGACACAGAGTATACCAAACACTGCCCCCCAGGCACCAGAGGTAACACACTGTATCAATTCCTTTAAGCCTAAAGTTACAGCTATAGAATAGATTGACCTTAACAATTCAAGTGCTTTCTTGTGGGAAGTATGTGCACCTCCCCATCATTTCAGTGGAGAGCGACCATTCCCAGCCACCTCTATTGAGAATCCATGACAGGCACAGGCGCTGTACCTTCGCCTGTCACACTTTAGTAATCCTACTAATTCCTTGTAACGGCCAGGAACGCCTCCATGATTGGATTAGGAACGGTGATCACAGAGTAGATAAATGCCAGAGAACCTTTAATCTGCAGCCGCATTTTTCATCCCATTAGACTCGGCCTATTTTACAGAAGCCGAGATAATTGAGGAGAGATGTAAGGAAGGAACCTCACGATACACCAGGACTAGTCGGCTCAGAGCCGTGATGTGTGGACAAGGTTTTTTGCTACATTGTCGGGAATTTAGGGAGCGCTGCAGCAAGGGGGTTGGTAATGAAACTCCACCGTGATACATAATGCATGGACTGTCTCCTCTCATTTGTTCTTTGAAGCTTGTTTTTCTCGTGAGTGATGCTCGGCGCATGAGAAAAGCCCAAACAATTAACATCAAATGGGTTTTCTGCGATTTGTAAAAAATATAGCCGAGAGATGGGAATCTAGGAATGATTACATATGAAATAAAAAAAATAAAAGACCTTCTCAATCTCTGCCCTTTCACAATCGCGGCTCTCACGGTCCCTGCTCACTTCCTGCAGTGACCACATCTAGTATATCATTCATGTGGACACTTAATTGCTTCTTTATTTGCTAAAATTGATCAGTCATCATCAAGTCTCAATTCTGAGGTAAAAATTTGTATTCAGTGAAGACAGACTTTCCCATTACGGAGATAGGAGATGGCAGCTGCTACTGATAAGGGGGAGGAGCTGTCTCTAGCTCCTCCCTCTTCCTGCCCACATAGAATTGTATCAGTAGCAGCTGCAATCTCCTATCTCAGTAATGGGAAAGTGTCTTCACTGAATACAGATTTTATCTCAGAATTTCATAGTGAATGATAAATTTTGGCAGAGAATGAAGAAAATGTCTTTGATAAGATATATTACAAAGTTGTTTAATTTCATGTGTACTATTAATTAATGAAATAACAATTAAAAGAGCGTCACTCTTTAAGATAATCGGGTGCCTTAAAGGTCATGTGCTGGAGATGTCGGCTTCACTGCTGAGGCCAGTACCTTAGTCACATGAATGATGTACGGAAAGCCTGCAGGAAGTAAGCGGAGACCAGTGCGGACTACCGGATCAATAGTGATGGAGCCATGGGGGGAACAAAGAGGTGAGAATAGGGATTGAACACATTCCCTGCTGTTTCCTGAGTTTTGGGAAAACCATTTTAAGATATGTGCACATGGCGTCTCTTAGATTTCGGTACCGCCACAGAGATTTCCCAAACAAAGCCGCTTCAGGAAGACCACGATGGTCGATTCCTGAGGTGTCTTCTCTGGCGGCTTTGCAGCGGCTTTCATTTTATACTGGTAACTATAGAGAGAAGGCGGCTTCCTAGCGGAAGACACTCAAAGAATGAACCTGTTCCTTATTTTAACCACTTCAGTTTCCGAATCCTAAAGTGGTTAAAAGACATAAGACAGAAGATGTGCACAGCAATGTTGCTTTGACATTGCTGTGCATTATGTTCATATTATGGGGCGCTTTATCTGGCAGATTCCAGGCTGAAAAAGCTGCCTGGAAGGAATCCACTTGAAAAAGGCGCCATGTGCACACACCCTTGGGGTAAGTTCACACACAGTATTTTGATGTGGATTTTTTTATGTGAATTTGACCACTCCGAATACAGCAATTTGAAGAGTGCACTGGAAAAGCTGACCTTGAACGATTCAAGTGTCTGTTAGTCAGGACAGCAGTGCAGCTCTGGGTGCTGGCTGGAGGTACGTCTTCTACTGCCATTATCTGAATTATTTTATATCACTATATATTTTATTTCAGTCATTTCCTGTACTCATGATGAAAATATACCGTGCGGGCATTAATGTGTCCTACAGTGATCATAAGGGCACAGTTATCACCTACGGACCGATTAATTGAGCATTAGATAGACATTTCAATAACTTTAATTTTTGAAAAGGGGTCATTTGTGCAAGTTTAATTATCAGGAGTAAAGCAAAAACACATTACAAGGTAAAGTCCAGTTTTTGGCCGAACAAACCACTGGGTTAACCACTTGTATATTACACTCACGAATGGTATCTAGTCCCCTAGTGAATTCAGCATTGTATCACGCAGAGAGTTGCACAGTTTCACGCTCTTACAGTAAAGAATCCTGGTCTTGGCCCTTTTGTTATAGATACGGTACTGAATATATTACAGTATGTCACTCCTTAGCATTTCTTTTTAACTAATAATTTAATAATAACTAATAATTTTAATTAATAATTAATTGTATTACTCTTTCCTTGTATGGCAGTCCACCTATTCCATCTTTACTTTAATCTCCCACCTTGAATTTGCTAGACCTCGGCTTTGTCTTTCTTGCGCACTGGTGGCCAAATCTGTGCACCATGTTCCATATGGAGTCTGACTAGTGAAAATTTATTTTTTATTGTTAAATCACATTTGTCACTTCTCGGCCCAAACCTCCAGCTTATCCAGATATGTTTGTGACATATTATCCTGCAATTCCATAGCCAGGATTGTCACCGGTACAGTATTGTGTAGATCTGAATCCTCATATCCTCCTCAATACACATGTACATGTACACATGAGCCTGCTGGACTTCCCAAAGAGAAGTCAGAAATGGTTTATTACCACCTCTGCCTTCCTAAACAAGTGCTGTGCGTATAGTTTAGGAAGCAATGGCGGTGATCATGTGAGTACCGGTTGCTGGCAGCATGCGTTGCTGGGTTAGTCCCAGATTAGCTCAGCAGTTTGCAGGAAGTTGAATTTTGTCATGTTTTGTTATTACTGAATTTCCCTGTAACTGGGCCTGGCCTATAAGCCCCAGTTACAGGGGAATTCAGTAATGACTAAATGGAGGCAAATGTTATTTGTATGACTGAACCAGAGACCTTTTTATAGATCTTAAAATCCCATGTACGAAAAAAATATATATGCCTGGTGATGATCAGAAATTATCTGGTCTTGAACTGGTTTGTAGTTCAGTCTACGACCTGCCTTGTGTATAGTAGGCAGTGCAAATAGCGTGGTGTTTCTCTGTTATCATGGACACCGCGTTACTGATATTTTCCAGACCAATTTCTATTAGAGTGGTGGATCCCTATCGAGCACTAAGTAGTTTTCCATTTTATTAACACTTTCGGTATATTTGCCTCTCTATATAAATTATAACTAACGTTCATGTCCTGCACAGGTTGGGCTTCCTGGGGCTTTTACACATGGAGGTGTTTAACCAGAGACTGGAGCTGGAATACAATGCATCTGTCATAATGACGTCCCCTACAGTCCCATACAAGGCTGTGCTGTCCTCTCCAAAGCTTATTAATGTACTTTCTGTCTATGGCTTCCATGATGCAGTAATGCCTCATACGTGGATCTGGTGGATCATAGGCTGCGAAACGTAACCACTCTGCGCTGTATTGTGGGCCACTCTGACTTGTTGTGCCATACCCCAAAACTAACTATCAGGGTGATTCATTATTTCTGAGGGAAACAAAATCAGTAAAATTGGACTTTGATGTTGAGATGATGACATTTTTTGTTCAGTATTTGCAGTTAAAGCGGTTTTCTGCTACTGTAACATTAATGACCTAATCCCGGCACTGGTCATCAATGTCAGATCGGTGGAAGTCCCAACAACTGGCATCACCAACAATCTGCTGTGTGCAGCGGTGGCCAGATGGTGTTCAGAGCGGATCCACACCGCTCCAGCACGTTGGTCACTGGTCACTGCTGGGTTCTGCAGATCAGCTCCAATTGTATGATCCCATCTAATTTTCCACATTATTTCTTTAGGAATATGGAGAATTGGAGATTACTATTGTAAATCCATCTAAATTTCCTGACAAATCTGTAGTAAAGGAATATCTAGAACCTATGATTTTGGGCACAATTATCTCACCAGATGACTATCTTGGAAAGATCATGTCGCTGTGTCAGGTTAGTGACCATTGGATCACAAAATTTGAGGTGATGATATTGGGAAATTATATCATAAGCATTAATTTTGCAAACACATTATATATGTTATCTTAAACTCTCCATATGTTAAAGGGGTTGTCCAAGACTTCGATATTGATGACTTATCCTTTGGATGGTGGAGGTCCGCAGCAGCTCCCCCGGCAGCTCGGTGTACACAGTATACGGAGGTGGAACACCTGAGCTCTGTACACTGTGTAGAGACTGTTATCAGGTTCTGCAGCTCTGCTCTTATTTACTTCAATGGGAGCTGAGCTGTAGTACCTGAGAATGGCCACTATGTGGTGTGTCCTGACTCCATACACTGTTCACTTTTGGGTGCCATATGAGCTGCAAACAGAGGATCACCGAGTGTAAGAAGCCCCCTGATCTATCAAAGTCCTAGATAACCCCGTATAATACAAGGACGGCAGATTATAGGAAATGTCACCCTATTTTGGGGTAGATGTAGCAAAACTAATGTAGGAGCCAAGTGGAGCAGAGACACGTAGCAGGCAATTTGGTTTCTGCCACCCTCCATTACATCAGCGGGACAGCTTTTACATTATTTTGATCAAAATTGTGTTAACTAAATACCCTTTATTATTTATTATTATTTTTGCACTGTGCGATTTATACATTTACTTTTAATCATTTGGGTATTTTTCTTGTCTTTGGTTTCCCTTTTAATGTAGTGGTAATGTATGTAGAAATAACGAAGACCGGATATACCAATTATAAGTCAATGGGACCCACAAGGATTCATTTTGTTTCATTAGAAGACGGATCTCTTGGTCCATGGCTCCATGAGGAATGGCAGCTGTGATGCAAATGTGAACTACGTTCCAATAAAGCCAATTGCTTGTTTCCGCAGACCCGGCCAGCAGAGCAGAAGAGCTTTCTTTACATAGACGAACACCGGATCATGATGAAGTATTTGTTACCTTTGAATGAAGTTGTGGTTGATTTTTATGACAACTTAAAATCCTTATCTTCAGGATATGCAAGGTGAGACCTACAAAACCATGCAAAACCTTCACCCCTTCCGCCGAGCCTTTGCTGTTCCCAAACCAGATGTATCTATATAGTCAAAAGATGGTACGATTTTCTCCTTACTCAACTCCAAGAGACTGACAGTCTATTTGGTCCAGTTTGAGGCACATTCTCACAAGAAGATCAGATGCCCCATAAGGGGATCTCCTAGGGCCTTCTCTAGGGGTCTCGGACCCTTCGATGAATAAGGGGCTTAGGAGGTTTACCTTCTCCAGCAGCAATAAGTGAGAGTACATAAAACCGTACACCATAGCAGGGTGTACATAATCAGGAAAGGAGAGCAAGAAACCAAATCCGTTCCAAGGTCTCAATGTTGACAGCGTTTAGCAACCTAAACCTTGTGAATCTCAGTGGTGCTAGGCCAGGAATATCGAGCCAAGAAGCCCATAGGTCTTCACGTTTTTGCAGAGAGCCTGGAAGCTTTTGTTGATACGGAGATCACATCCGCTGTGTTCATCATAAAACATTAAACTTTACAATTTACAAGATTTAAAAGGGAATTGTATTTTCAACCTGCTTTACATAACTCAATAGAACAGGAGATTATTAAAAAAAAAAAAACACCTTGTAATATATCTGATCACAGAAATCTGCTTACTGCTCCACTCCCCTTACCTCCTGAACTTGTCATAAAAAAACCCTCAAATCTAACTTGCTGAGAGAAGACGGACAGCAGGCTCACTGTGGTGTCGTGACGCTGCCCATTATAATCTATGGAGAATGGAAGGAGGAGTGAGACGCAGACTGAGGAAAATGAGGACTGAGCTTCCTCTTCAGTGTTTTACCTTACATAAGAGCTGGATGCACAGCTACACAGCTCCGTACTGCTGTATAATGTTCTTCTCTCTACTTCTCCATTACCCTGTATTTTATAAGCCCTTGAGGGCAGGGTCCTCTTCACTGTACCAGTCTATTTGTTATATGTATATAACCCTGTTCACATGTTCAGCACCCACGAATTAATGGTGCTTTAAAAATAATAATAATGTCCTCCATGCCTCTGCTTTGTCATCTGTGTGCTAACTAAGGAATAAAGAGCAGGAATCTCTCTGTAGCTGCCAGGATTCTCCTCCCACCTGCTCAGCATATGTTGAAAATTAAGAGATCAAGCCTGCAGAGGGGAAAACTGGTGAAAATGCAGGAAAACAAGTCCTATAATGGGCAGAAAGTGTTATTCCTTATGCACAAACACAAGACTGGTTATTCGGAAACATTACTTGAAAGCACAACTAAAAAAAATGGAAAAAAAAAAGTGAAGTTAAGTATTGCACCACCTAGTATTCAAAGTGTGTATCAACTTGCATGTCCATCTAATAAGCTGAATGCTAATGGACCTATGTTCCCCCATCCTGTCCTCTGCACAGTTATCCTCTGTTCACTGTAAAGGACCAATGGGAATAGTTTCCTGTGCACAGACACCGAGATTTGACTGTGGGAGACTGAGCATGTGTGTCCTCTAGCACTTAGCTCAGTAGACGGACCTGACGTTGCTATACAAATTGAACAACAGGTGGCGCCATATTATGTAAATGTCAGAACTCCTTCCTGAATCGTTTTTTTTTTAACTGCATGTAAATGTCAAATATTGCTTAATTTTCATGATCTACACCATGGATGTAATGGCAGCACCATCCGATTTATATGTTAATATATCTGTTTGGGTCTACCTACTTTCCATGGACTTGATGTATTAGAACATCTGGTCATGTGGTCATGAAACCTGATGAATTATTTTAAGGGAAAAATGGAAGATTACATATGTAATAGTAAATGATATGTAGCCTCTAGAGATGGAATTAAAGGGAGGGGTGACTGGTTGGGGTCCCTAGAAAGGTTCTTCTTTGATTCGGAGGGCTGGTCTATGATTGGGTGACATGCCACTTTCTCCTGTCCTGAATGTTAAATCTGCCTATTTTTGTACTTCTTCCCCATGTTTGAGGGAAACTGGGTAATAATATCTATGGCAGGTTGATGGGTGTCTATATAGACTGGAAGCCTCTATATAGAAATTATTGGTACTTGGTAGATGAGGACTCGTTAAGGGCTTCTTTATACTCGTTATTGTAGAGGATTTGTTCTTCGTTAGAGATGGGCTTTACAAAGGTGAATAAACCCCAATTAACAGGAAATTGAGTTACATGTGATTTTAATGAGCTCACGCTTTAATTTAGGGAAAAAGGCGTATGAAGTGGGTAAAGCAATGTGTGAACGGTTACGTGACGCCATACCAAGACAGCTGTTTGAGATAGCAGTTCAGGCGTCCATTGGCAGCAGGATAATTGCTCGTGAAACGTAAGTATTAATTACTACCGGTGTCTGGTGTGTCCAATGTAGTGAATAAAAGAGGATCTAGGCCAGGAAACCTGGATGTTTGTCTCCTTCCATGAAAATAAAGTAGAAATGCATGGTGTTCTTTAAAAAAAAAAAAAAAGATCCTTGTTAAACTGCCCTTATGTGGTTTTTCGCACTATAATTTTCAGTGTTTTTTTATATTTATGCTATAAAATCCTATTCTACTGGTAAAAGAAAGGGGTATCCCAACAAGAGACGCAGGCTATAGATTTGTCATGTATGACACTTTATGGGATATTCCTATCAAAGGAAACCTGTGATGTCTTCCAAGTCTCCCAAACTGCTATTATCCTTCATTATGATGCAGGAACCAAAAGTTGATTGCTACGTGCAGTAAAAACATTTCTTACATCGCTGCTAGCAATATGCAAATTGGCTGGGACTAGTCCAGAGGGGGGGGGGGTCTATTGGCTGGGACTAGTCTGGAAGGGGGGCGGCGGCATCTATTGTCTGGGACTAGTCCAGAGGGGGAACTGGGGTTGCGCAATCTTTTGGCCGCCAATACTAGTCCAGATGGGGGTGGGCATCTATTGGCCGGGACTAGTCCGGAGGGGGGCGGCTTTATCTATTGGCCGGGACTAGTCCGGCCTCATGTGTTATAATCATGCTCCCTCTTTGTGACTGAAGATGAGATCAATGTCCCTGTCATAGTTTTAGTGTAGGACGTCACTCGCTTCCCAAAATCTCCTGCACCGAGGCTGTGATGGGGACAATTAAGAAACATCCGATTCTAGTCACCTGAGCGCTGCTGCCAATCACAGGCTTTAGCAGTCTTTGGTCCTCCAAATGGAGCAGGCAGCTCAGACCTCAGAGCGAACTGCGTTGGATTTATTTTTTAAATATATATTTTTTAAGAGCATCCATGCCTTAAAAGAAATTCTCAGATCTGCACAGATATTTTTCCTTTATAAACACAAATTCTGTACTGAACTTTATTGCAGATTTTGATGGTGAATCCTCAATAATTACGCCACATGTAAACATATTGTAGTCTTACAATAGTGAGAGCATTAAAAGGCGTTGGAGCGAGTAACTGTTCTTCTTGTGCTTATTGCCCTTAAGATCATTCAATACAGAATAGAATATTAAGTCTTTACAGCAGACGGCAACTTAGGGCTCATATTTCCGGGTCATAACCTCATTCATTGGGTTACACTGTAACAGCATGCTTATTTCTGCCTGTGCTGTTATATTATACCTCTTCTTCTTCAGAATTAAAGCCTACAGAAAGAACGTCTTGGCAAAATGTGTATGTATTTTATAGCTCTTATATTTATATATGCTTTTGCTGCTTTGATTTAAAAAAAAAAAAAAAGTATATTAACGCCCATTCAAAGATTATGATTTTCTCAATTTACAGCTGAGCCGGAAGATGAAGCAATGTCTCTAAGGTTATAAAGTATTGAAGCCTTGTGTGGCCGGGTTGAAGAATACATTGACTTGTCAAACACTTTCTCTATTTAAACAAACTTTTAGACTTAACACCTTTTGTGCTTTTGTTAAATTCTTGTCAGTATTAATAAAAGTAAAGCACGTGTATTTTTTATAAATCCATCTTTCTAGTTTTCAACGGATGTAAAGGAAAACTCTGAAAATAGCTATTTTTTTCTGCCATGTGCTAATTGACTATTGTAGAAAAGGCAGTACACGGATACTGCACCTATGTCAGTGAAAGGTGCGAGACCAATATAATCTATATATGACCTCCTGTTCATCTATCTGCATTTCATCCTGTGAATCATGCACACATCCTTCCATCTCTGCCCAGGACTGGCTGCCATCTTTCCTACCACCTTCATTGATGGCGCCTTTCTGTCTTGTTCTCTTCGAGGTCCCTTTGATTTATAGTTTTGTGACCATGAGTGGACTCAACTGTGTAGTCACTGAGGCAGGAAGTGATGTCATTTGATTGACACCTACAAACAGGAGGAGCTGAAGGAGTAGTCACAGGAAAATGACTGCAAATGTGTTAAATGGCGTGTTTGCAATCCTACAGATGTCATAAATGCCATTGCATACTTGAAAGAAAATAAAAATGGCCTACACAAACTGCTAATCAGAAAGTTGGCAGAATTAAAGGGAACCTGTCACCAGATTTGACCGATATGAGATACGGCCACAACCTTTCAGTCCTCATATACAACATTCTATAATGCTGTATATATGCCCCCAACCTGGCCTGCAAGCCAAGAAAAAGAGCTTTTATTATATTCACCTGGGGGGCGGTCCGGTCCGATGGGCATCGCTAGTCTTGGTCTGGCGCCTCCCTTCTTGCAATACCGTCCTCCTTCTTGCTCTGTGTGAATGACCTGTTCCTATGTCATCCACACAGTCTCTCCGGCATCTTCTCTGTCCTAACGAGGGCAGACCAAAGTACTTCATGCGTCGGTAAAGGTCAAAGAGCCCCGCCGCATGTGCACTGCAGTAGCTTACTCTGCCCTCGCCAGGACAGAGAAGTACACCTGTGCAGGAGCGTGATACCGGGGAGACTGTGTGGATGACGTAGGAGATGCATCATTCACCCTAAGAAAAAAGGAGGACGGCATCACAAGAAGAAGGGAGGCATTGGACCAAGACGAGCGACACCCCTCGACCTGGACCACCCCCCCCCCCCCCCCCAAGGTAATAAAAACTCTACTTCTTGTCTTGCAGGATGGATCGGGGGCTTATACAGCAGTATAGAATGCTGTATATGAGGGCTGGAAGGTGGTGGCCTGGTGACTGGTTCCCTTTAATGTCCCATTAATATTTTAATCAAGGAGTAACATATTTATGACGCAATGTTCCAAGCAGAACACCACCATTATGTACATTGTGTAGAGGCCGGTACCAGATACTGGAGATCAGCTCCTATTCAAGAAGTGGCCAATAAACCCTGTACAAACCTGCGTCGTTCCATTCCATACATTGCTTAGATACAGCCGCTGTCGGAGCAGATAATCACCTACTCAGGGGTGTCAAACCCCCACCAATCGCTTATTAACTACGACAGATAGGTTAGAGATGTTAGTCCCGAACAACCCTCCCCCTTTTCAGCTTTTACTTAAAAGCAATTGCAAGAAGGGACCCACAATGGTAATATTAGTTGTAAGTAATTCTAGGATGATTTGTGATCATAACAGAACATGAGCACACGAGGCCTGCAAGATAACAAGATTTTAGTGAATGCTTTAGGAATAGTTCATGTGGCTGCGGTAAAATATAGAAGCAATATTGGATCCAGCTCACTGTAGGGGACATCTTGGAAGTGTTCGGAGCACGGAAACGTCACGTTGTGGCGTAACACAGTCATAAAATGAAGGTAATCCAGATCAACGTACCGTGAATAGGCTTTTATTCACAAAGTGCACAACAGAGGCAGGATCAGCAGTAGTTAGGAGAAATGTGAGAAACGCGTTTCAGGTGACAGCCCACCCTTATTGACTGGTGGTGGGCTGTCACCCGAAAACAGTTGACGCATTTCTCCTAGCTGTACTGCTGATCCTGTCCTCTGTTATGCACTTTGTGTGAATAAAAGCATTCACAGTTCGGTGAGCTGGATTACCTTCATATCATGCGGTAAAGTATACCTCTAAATGCAGTTAACAAATGTTCAGTCGAGATGGTTACCTCCATAATCGTGTAAAAAAAATCTGTTTTGTAATTATTAAAAATATTATAAGTGATACATTTGCTTTGAAGGGAACGTGACAGCAGACATGGACATCATGCATCATGTGCTGGCTGTATGATCTCAGCCAGGTATGTTTGACTTTCATACACCGCAGCGTTTTAGAGAAAAACAGTCTAAAAGCCTCCGGGGACCGAGACGCGCTATAAACTAGTCAAAAAGACCGGTCCCCGGCAACTTCTCCCGCCCTCTACCAGCGACTCACAGGTCCCTCCGTGTACGCGAGTGCAGGGAGAAGGGGCCGGGACCTTCCTGTCCGACTAGTCTTACATGCGACTTTTTCACCAGCGGCTTTTAAATTATTTTCCAAAACGTCACAGCATTTCCGAGTCATACAGTCAGTGCCTGATACTCGCTGCCCGACTCCCTTTAGGCCTCATTGACCCGTTCATGTTTAAACACGTATGTGTAAAAAGGTACCAGTGTCTTCAGTCTGTTTTTACCATTGGGGATTTTCATGGATGAATTAAGAAATAAATGACAAAGTTCCTCCTATACGTTGCAGTGTTATATACGGATAGCATACAGACGCTATCCATGTGTTTTTCATGAACCTAAAGACTTATATTCATCCGTGCTGCCATAAAATAACTTTGACAGGTGAAAAGCATCATAGAACACGTACCCAATATAGCCTATCCGTGAAAAAAACACACGTACGTGTAACATGGACGTCTGAATGAGGCTTAACAGTACTTAGTCTGTTATTTCCACTGTTATTGACTCTGCGTTTACTACATCTTATGGCAGGGGCACTCCACCAACCATGCAGAACCTCTCTGGTTTATTACTGATGCCCCTGACGTATTAAACCTTAGAATATTTTAAAATCTTCATATTCTAATCTTTTCGTAGAATATTGATATCTTGTATCGCTCGTATTTTGGCAGTATGGCGGCGATATCACAAGGAAGATGAAGCTGCTGAAAAGACAAGCTGAAGGCAAGAAAAAAATGAGGAAAATCGGCAATGTGGATGTGCCTAAAGATGCATTCATTAGTGTATTAAAGAGACGGTTGGACAAGTGACACCATGGAACTAACACTACCTCCTCAGCAGACTATGGATGTAGAAAAGCAGAAATGCAAGTCTGGTTGGGACAAAGATTTCCCAAGGTGCTGCAATACCTCAGGCTAGGAAACCTAATAAAACCTGATCTTTAAGGGGTTTTTGCTAATGTTGCAGAGCATAATAAATGCCAAGTACATTAATAAGGCTCTGTTCACATGTCCGTTTATCTTTTCATTTTAGAACCAACAAACCCCAGATGAATGGCATTAGCATCCTGTGCATTCCTGGTTCAAATGCAAGTGGGGGGGTCATTAATTTATAAGGGGGCCGTCTGGTTACCTGTAGTTTATTTTTAGAATGGTAGAGTTCTGCATTCCGGGCTATTTTTTTCAGTTCTAAAAATTATACAGTACACGGACCCCCGTATAAATCAATGGGGCCCCTCTACTTCTGTTTGAAACGAGATGTTAATTTAGTTTATCTGCAAGAAGTTTGTGTGTTCTCCCTGTGAGTTTCCTCCCACACTCCAAAGAGTGACAGGGGATCTAGATTGTGAGCCCCAGTGGGGACAGCGATGATTGTAACGCGCTGCAAAATATGATGGCGCTATATGCGCAAAGCATAATAAATCTGTTCCATTTGTCTGTTCTATATGGTATCGACAAACAAAAGATAAGCGGACATGTAACATTTCTGGGGGGAGGATTTGTAACTTTTGTCTTTTGTAGTGTAAATCTATGTAATGATACTGTTTTTTTTTCTGTATAAACAAAAGCAGTTCTCACATCAATATCAATAATCATATTGGCATTTTTTATGGGTTATTGAAAAGTTTATCATTTTCTTGGAATGGGTGGGGGTTGGGTAAGGATTGCACAAAACTACAACCCCTGGCAAAAATTATGGAATCACCGGGCTCAGAGGATGTTAATTCAATGTTTCATGTTGAAAAAAAGCAGATCACAGACATGGCGCAAAACTAAAGTCATTTCAAATGGCAACTTTAGGGCTTTAACAAACAGTGTAAGAGATCAAGATTAAAAATGTGGTACTCATTAAATGTAATTTTTTTCAGACCAAGCAGAGGGAAAAAAATATGGAGTCACTCAATTCTGAGGAAAAAATTATGGAATCACCTTGTAAATTTTAATTTCCAAAACTAACACCTGCATCAAATTAGATCTGCTCGTTAGTCTGCATCTAAAAGGGAGTGATCACACCTTGAGAGCTGTTGCACCAATTGGACTGACATGAATCATGGCTCCAACACGAGAGATGTCAATTGAAACAAAGGAGAGGATTATCAAACTTTTAAAAGAAGGTAAATCATCACGCAATGTTGCAAAAGATGATGGTTGTTCACAGTCAGCTGTGTCTAAAATCTGGACCAAATACAAACAACATGGGAAGGTTGTTAAAGGCAAACATACTGGTAGACCAAGGAAGACATCAAAGCGTCAAGACCGGAAACTTAATGCAATATGTCTCCAAAACAGGAAATGCACAACAAAACAAATGAGGAATGAATGGGAGGAAACTGGAGTCAATGTCTGTGACCGAACTGTAAGAAACCGCCTAAAGGAAATGGTATTTACATACAGAAAAGCTAAACATAAACCATCATTAACACCTAAACAGAAAAAAACAAGGTTACAATGGGCTAAGGAAAAGCAATCGTGGACTGTGGATGACTGGATGAAAGTCATATTCAGTGATAAATCGCGAATCTGCATTGGGCAGGGTGATGATGCTGGAACTTTTGTTTGGTGCCGTTCCAATGAGATTTATTAAGATGACTGCATGAAGAAAACATGCAAATTTCCACAGTCATTGATGATATGGGGCTGCATGTCAGGTAAAGGCACTGGGGAGATGGCTGTCACTACATCGTCAATAAATGCCCAAGTTTACATTGATATTTTGGACAGTTTTCTTATCCCATCAATTGAAAGAATGTTTCCTGCCATAGAGCAAAAACTGTGAAAACATTCCTTGAAAGAAGACACATAAGGTCAATGTCATGGCCTGCAAATACACTGCTCAAAAAAATAAAGGGAACACTCAAATAACACATCCTAGATCTGAATGAATGAAATATTCTCATTGAATACTTTGTTCTGTACAAAGTTGAATGTGCTGACAACAAAATCACACAAAAATCATCAATGGAAATCAAATTTATTAACCAATGGAGGCCTGGATTTGGAGTCAGACAGGACCTGGAAGGAGCCCATACATTCTAGTGTCTTCACTAATGAGCCAGCTAGAATGTATGGGCTGTAGTCAGGTCTTGGAAGGAGCCCATACATTCTGGAAGATAGCAGAATGTATGGGCTCCTGTCAGGTAAATACACTATGTGCAGAATTATTAGGCAAGTTGTATTTTAGAGGATTATTTTTATTATTGATCAACAACTATGTTCTCAATCAACCCAAAAGACTCATAAATATCCAAGCTTAATATTTTTGGAAGTTGGAGTGTTTTTTTTAGATTTGGCTATCTTAGGAGGATATCTGTTTGTGCAGGTAACTATTACTGTGCTGAATTATTAGGCAACTTAATAAAAACCAAATATAATCCCATCTCACTTGTTTATTTTCACCAGGTAAACCAATATCAGTGCACAAAATTTAGAAATAAACATTTCTGACATGCAAAAAACAAAGACCAAAAAAATTAGTGATCGATATAGGCACCTTTCTTTATGATGACACTCAACAGCCTTCCATCCATAAATTCTGTCAGTTGCTTGATCTATTTTCGATCAACATTGCGTGCAGCAGCCACCACAGCCTCCCAGACACTGTTCCGAGAGGTGTACTGTTTTCCCTCCCTGTAGATCTCACATTTTATGATGGACCACAGGTTCTCTATGGGGTTAAGATCAGGTGAACACGGGGGCCATGTCATTATTTTTTCTTCTTTTAGACCTTTACTGGACAGCCACGCTGTGGAGTAGTTGGATGCATGTGATGGAGCATTGTCCTGCATGAAAATCATGTTTTTCTTGAACGATACTGACTTCTTCCTGTATCACTGCTTGAAGAAGTTGTCTTCCAGAAACTGGCAGTAGGTCTGGCAGTTGAGCTTCACTCCATCCTCAACCCGAAAAGGTCCCACAAGTTCATCTTTGATGATACCAGCCCATACCAGTACCCCACCTCCACCTTGCTGGCTTCTGAGTCGGAGTGGAGCTCTCTGCCCTTTACTGATCCAGCCTCTGGCCCATCAAGAGTCACTCTCATTTCATCAGTCCATAAAACCTTGCAGCTCTGAAATATGGCAAAACTGGTGGCGAATGGTATCTTGGCAGCTTCAGGCTTGATTTTCCTCAATTCATGGGCAGTTATTTTGCGCCTTTTTTGGCTAACACGCTTCTTGCGACCCTGTTGGCTATTTTCCATGAAACGCTTGATTGTTCGGTGATCACGCTTCAAAAGTTTGGAAATTTCAAGACTGCTGCATCCCTCTGCAAGACATCTCACAATTTTGGACTTTTCAGAGCCCGTCAAATCTCTCTTCTGACCCATTTTGCCAAAGGAAAGGAAGTTGCCTAATAATTAAGCACACCTTATATAGGGTGTTGATGTCATTAGTCAACACCCCTCCTCATTACAGAGATGCACATCACCAGATTTACTTAATTGGTAGTTGGCTCTCAAGCCTATGCAGCTTGGAGTAGGACAACATGTATAAAAAGTATCGTGATCAAAATACTCATTTGCCTAATAATTCTGAACACAGTGTATTATGGGAGTCAGCAGAATGTATGGGCTCCTGTCAGGTATATAATATTAGAGATGAGCAAAATAATGGCCAGCTAAACAATAATAAACGGACCATAGTGCCAAGACATAAGTGTCAAGCGCTAGGTCCATATTGCCTACTCATATAATTAAATGCAAAAAAAGGAGGACAAAAGAGTAATATGGCAAAACAGACATCATTTTATTTCATACAAAAACTCCAAAGTGGTAAAAGTATTCAAAATCACAAAAGCAGGGGATAAGGTGCAAAGTGCCAGAAATCGGAGAATCCCTGGGGGAACAGGGCATAGAGGAATGTAAGCTCTTGGGTCTATAAATACCGAGGGGCAGGTATGGGTATATAAATAGATAAAAGGAATATAGATATGGGGCAACTGGGGGCATTTTTTGTTCCCTTGATGTAATATACAGCTCCCAATCAAAAATAAATAACTATCATATATAAAACACAAGTAGGATATAATGGTAGGAGCTGAAAACCGTGTTCAATTAAGAGCAACCATAATACTCCGTATAGACACAAGGGAAGTGTCCACACAGTGTCCCAGAAGACTGCCCTGGAAGTAAGCCTAATAACTCACCCAAGAGTCAAGAAGGAAGAAGAGCCCATGAGTCCCAGGGAGACCCCAGAGAGTGCTGGTGGTGAGGAATGCGCCCCGACGCGCGTTTTGCCGGTTTTTCTCAAGAGGTGCTGAGAAGAAGACAAGACCTGGAAGAAGCCCATACATTCTAGTGTCTTCACTAATGAGCCAGCTAGAATGTATGGGCTGTAGTCAGGACCTGGAAGGAGCCCATACATTCTGGAAGATAGCAGAATGCATGGGCTCCTCTCAGGCATATATTAGTGGAGGTAGGAGAATGTATGGGCTCCTGTCAAGAATATATTATTGGAGGCAGGAGAATGTATGGGCTCCTGTCAGGTATATATTATTGAAGGCAGGAGACTGTATGAGGTCCTTTCAGGTATATATTATTGGAGGCAGCAGAATCTATGGGCTCCTGTGGAGTATATATTTTTGAGGCAGCAGAATGTATGGGCTCCTGTGGAGTATATATTTTTGAGGAAGCAGAGTGTATGGGCTCCTGTCAGGTATATATTATTGGAGGCAGCACAATGTATGGGCTCCTGTGAGATATATACTATTGGAGGCAGCAGAATCTATGGGATCCTGTCAGGTATATATTATTGGAGGCAGGAGAATGTATGGGCTCCTGTGAGGTATATATTATTGGAGGCAGGAGAGCGTATGGGCTCCTGTCAGGTATATATTATTGGAGACAGGAGAGCGTATGGGCTCCTGTCAGGTATATATTATTGGAGGCAGGAGAATCTATGGGCTCCTGTCAGGTATATATTATTGGAGGCAGGAGAATCTATGGGCTCCTGTCAGGATATATTATTGGAGGCAGGAGATTGTATGGGGTCCTGTCAGGTATATATTATTAGAGGCAGTTGAATCTATGGGCTCCTGTCAGGTATATATTATTGGAGGCAGCAGAATGTACACTACAGCCAACCCAGCAGATGGAGACTCAATCAGGAGTGCGCCATCCTCTCCAGTCGTTCACCATGTGTCAGACTTGTACTCTGTTGTGCTGGTGCACGAGCTGGTCTAAAAAATGTGTGAAAGGACTCACAGAAATTGCTTCTGCCACTTACACTACTGCTGCTACTAATATTTTTACGTTGATAAATTGACGTGCCAGAGGTTGGAAGTGTAGAGCTGCAATGCACTCTGTGTGCCTCATTGCTGTCTTGGGAAAAACCTCTCTTAAGGTTGTGTCAAAACGTGTTTCGATACTCCAGCATTCGCGGATCCCTTTCCAGGGCGGGAAGCATGTGGAAAAACTTACTCTTCTAACATGGATCTAACAGAATTGCAAGCCAGTAGTCCGCAATATTTAGAATCATAACTATACGGGGATCATGTTGCAGATAGTGCAGCAAGAAGGCACTCATATCTTGGGCTCTTCCATGAGGTTCAAGCCCATGCTGTGTTGGTGGCAGGGTAATTCTGAAGCTTGTTTCCTCTGTCCCCTCCCACCAAACACGAACAGAGAGGGGATAATCACCTCTTCCTCTTCCATTTGTTCCTCGCCTCTTGCACCTTCACTAACAATTTGTCTGGTATCACCAACCCCCCTCAATCGCAATGAACCACCCTCCCTTGGCACCCTGAGATGTCCCCTGAGATGTCCCCCAGTGTATGAAGTTAGTAACAGAAGAAAGTATTTTAGTGTGGATGAGGCCTGTATAACATAGCAGATATGCTCTAAACTATTTCAAACTGACATGTCTTCTGCTGTATAACATTAGGAACAGAAGAAAGTATTTTTTTTACTGTGGATGAGGCCTGTATAACATGGAATATATGCTCCAAGATATTTCAAACTCAGATCTAGCCTGCTGTATCACGTTAGTCACAACAAAAAAATAGATTTTCTTTTACTCTGCATACAGCTGAATTTTACCACCACAAAAGGACTAGGTGGACTCTGGCTAGCAACAGAAAAAAAATATATATTTTTTTACTGTGCATACAACTGAATTTCACCCCCGAAAACTGAAAAGGTGGGCTACTATAGCTTGCACTATCACATTGGCAAATTATAAAAATATATTTTTGTGTTCTGCACTCAGCTCTGTATAACAGCTGAATTTCAATCTCACAAAATGAAAAGGTGTGCTAGGCTTTATTAAAGCCATGAAAATTAAATAAAAAGTTGAATAAAATGTAACACTAAAGCCATGTTCACACAACATGAAAACTGCATTTTTTTATGCAGGTGTCCGCACCATACAACAAAATAACAATCTTATTATTGTGTGTTTGCTGAGTTTCTTTTGAGTTTTCCCCCTTAAAAGATGGATTTTGGTAAGACCTTACCTGTAAAATCCTTTTCAGCGAAGGAAGGAAGGGAGACACAGATCCATTACTAGTGGGTAGGCGGAGCCCCACAGGATAGCTCACCTCAGATTAGAAAAAGTGATGACCGGCCCCTCCAGCTTAGGCTCCTCCTACTCCCATGTCCTTCAGCCCGTACACAAGCTAAGGAAGAGCAGACAACACCAGCGGAACAACACAACCCCTTCCGAAAATTCAGAAATGCAGAGAGAACAGGTTATGCATATAACAGAAAAAACACACAGTCCCAGGCACTACTCACTGGACCTGACAACTGCGATGAGCTGGCAATGCTGGAACAGAGCCCTAGCGCGCCGACCCCCGCCCAGATGACCGCCATCAGAGAGGAGTCGCGCCGCATCTAGAAAACAATAATGCACTTCTGCCATGGGAGGGTGCTGTGTCTCCCTTCCTTCGCTGAAAAGGATTTTACAGGTAAGGTCTTACCAAAATCCGTCTTTCAGCAGCAGAAGGGAAGGAAGGGAGACACAGATCCATTACTAGTGGGACGTCCCAAAGCAGTCCAGAACTCAAGGGTGGGAAACAGAGGCAGAATCGCCAACACCCCAACAACTTAGTCAAGCGCGCAACAAGCGCCAAAACAAGATAAAGAGATAACCTAAACCACTGCCGCCTGCAGGACCCTGCGTCCCAAGGCCGCATCGGCGGAAGCACTCACGTCCACTTTATAAAATGTAGTAAAAGTGTGAACGGAGCGCCAGGTAGCCGCCCGGCAGAGCTGCGCGGCCGAGGCCCCCTGCTGAAAAGCCCACGACGAACCAACAGCTCTCGTGGAATGAGCTCGAACCTTAACCGGACAAGGCTCGCCCTTGAGCCGGTACGCTTCCAGGATAGCCGAACGTATCCACCGAGCTATAGTGTCCTTGGAGGCCCGCTGACCACGCCGACGACCAGCAGGAATCACAAAAAAGAGAGTCCGACTTCAGAAACCCTTGCGTGATTGAAAGATAGAACTTCAAAGCCCGCAGAAAATCCAACGAGTGCAAGGCTCGCTCCTTTGGACTTTTCGGATTCGGACAGAGGGAGGGCAACACGATGTCCTGATTGACGTGGAAACGCGACACCACTTTAGGCAGAAAATCGCTACGGGTACGAAGCACCATGCGATCCGAGTGGAACTCCAAAAAAGGGGGCGAGCAAGACAGTGCCGCCAACTCAGAAACCCTTCTCAAAGAGGTGACCGCCACCAGGAAGGCCACCTTCCAAGAAAGTAAGTAAAGCGTAGCTGAATCCATAGGCTCAAACGGCCCATGCTGAAGAGCCTCCAAGACTAGATTGAGCCGCCAAGGAGCCACAAACGCCCTCCGAGGCAGAAACTGACGTGCAACCCCGCGAAAAAACGAGCGCACATCCCTGCGTGAGGCAATAGCCTTCCGAAAAAGCACGGATAGTGCAGATACCTGACCCCGCAAGGTACCAACCGCCAGACCCTTGGCCAAACCACATTGCAGAAAAGCCAATAAGTTGGGAATGGAAAAAACCCTCGGGTTCCTTGACGATCCAGAACACCATGAATAGAAGGCCTCCCAAGTTCTGTGATAAATCCTCTGGCCTCCCGCCAGGTGGCAATGACCTCGGCCGAAAACCCACGACGGGTCAAGATCTCGGTCTCAAGTGCCACGCCATCAAACGAAGCGACTTCAGGTCCGGATGACGACTGGGCCCTTGGGTTAACAGGTCCGGGCGAAAATGGCAGTGGAAACGGAGGCGCCGCCAGAAGAGACACCAGCGTTGAATACCACGCCCTCCGCGGCCAATCTGGCGCCACCAAAGTTGCCGGAATTCGTTCGAGTTTGATCCGCCGGATGACCAGAGGAAGCAAGGATACCGGCGGAAACACGTAGATCAGCTCGAACTGGTCCCATGGGGTCACTAGAGCATCTACTGCCACAGCTTTCGGGTCCCTGTACCTGGATATGAACATCGGAACCCTGGCGTTCAGCCTGGATGCCATCAAGTCCACCTGGAGAGTCCCCCAACGGGAGCACAGCAGTGCAAAAACATCCGGATGAAGACTCCATTCTCCGGGATCCACCTGCTCGCGACTGAGGAAGTCCGCCGTGATATTCAGCACTCCTGGGATGTGAATCGCGGAGATGGCTGGGACCCTGGACTCGGCCCATACCAGGATCCAAGAGACCTCCATCATGAGTCTGGAACTCCTCGGCCCGCCCTGATGGTTGATATATGCGACCGCTGTCACATTGTCCGTTTGAATCCGGACCGGCAGACCGCTCAAGGGGACCGTCCAATGTCGGAGGCAGAGAAATAATGCTCTCAACTCCAGGATGTTGATCGGCAGAGATGACTCCTCTGACGACCAGACCCCCTGAACCCAGAGATCGTTCCAAACCCCCCCAGCCAGTCAGGCTGGCATCGGTGGTAATGACCGACCACCATGGGAGGAGGAAGGATTTCCCCAGGGATAAAGCCTCCGGACGTAACCACCATCCAAGAGACTCTCGCACCCTGCGGGAGATACCGACACAGCGATCTAGCGAAGCCGGCGATCGGTCCCAACGGGTCAGAATAATATTTTGGAGACCCCGGGAATGAAATTGTGCAAACGGTACCGCTTCTATTGCTGCCACCATCAGACCCAGAAGGTGCATACACTTCCGAAGGGACATCGCCATCGCCGATCTCATATTCTGGACATGGTGACGAAGGTTCGCTTGTTTGTCCGGAGGCAGGGACACCACTGCTCGAACCGTGTCGAAAAGCATCCCCAAGAACAGGATTGACTGCGACGGCTCCAAAGACGACTTCTTCCAATTGACCAGCCACCCGAAGTCCTCCAGGTGCTGAAGGGAGAGATCGTGAGCCGTCACCGCCTCCTCCGCTGTGGATGACACAATTAACAGGTCGTCCAGGTGGGGGAGAATCGGAACTCCTTGCCTTCGAAGGAGCGCCATGAGCGGCGCCAGAATTTTTGTAAAAACCCTGGGCGCCGAGGCCAACCCGAATGGTAGGGCCACAAACTGGTAATGGGCCGGACCTATGGCGAAACGCAGGAAGCGCTGGAGAGCCCTGCCGATAGGGACATGCAAATAGGCGTCGCGGATGTCGATCGACACCAAGAAATCGTACTGCGACAGGGCCGCCACGACAGAGCGAAGAGACTCCATACGGAATTTCCGGGTCCAGACATGAACATTCAATTCTTTGAGGTCCAGAATGGGGCGAAACTTGTCCTCTTTTTTGGGGACAAAAAGGTTGGAGTAAAACCCCCTTCCCCGGTCCTCCGGCGTAACCGGAACCACCACACCCTGCTGCAGAAGAGAGTCGACCTCCCGCAGCAGTGCGGCAGCCAGCTTGGGCTCGGACGGGATGCGTGACTGACGAAATCTGTCCGGGGGTCGAGAATGAAACTATGAAATAGCCTGCCGACATAACCCGCGTCACCCAGGCGTCCGATACGCTGGACGCCCAAATTGACCCGAATTGAAGCAGACGACCTCCCACCCGAGAGCCCTCGAGGGGGTTCCTGGCATCAGTCCGCCTTAGCGGGCATTTTATCAACCTCCCGTTTGTCCTGACGGAAATGTTGTTTCCAGGGTGTACGGGATTTCTGGGTGGTCTTCTTTCCGGAAGACGAGGGACGACCCGATCTCCAAGAGGGCTGACCGAACCGTACCCTGGGCCAAAAGGACCGACGACCACTACCGGCACTTGACTTGCCAGACGTAGAAGCCGCTGCTTTCAGCTGCGGCAAAGGCGAATCCTTGGCCTTGGCCTTAGCAATCAGCTCCGTGAGGTCTGAACCAAAAAGCTGACCGCCCTTGTACGCCAGACTCAGCAAACCTTGTTTGGATACCGCGTCTCCAGTCCACTGTTTAAGCCACAGTGCTCTCCTGACTGAGACGGCCGAGGATTGAGCCCTGGACAAAACCGAAGTAGCATCCAGCACTGCGTCCCTGCCATATCGGGCCACCTCTTCCAATAGCTGGAAGAGCCTTTCCACCTCAGACAGAGGAGTCCCATCTTGCCACGCCATCCGCAGCTGATCCAACCACCGCAGAGAAACCTCACTAGCCCACATGGCCCCCAAGGCCGCTCGGAATCCATGACCCGCGGCCTCGTAGATGGACTTCGCCGCTAACTCCGTCCTTCTATCCAGTGGGTCCTGTAGACTCGCCTTCCCTTTAACAGGAAGCAAAGAGGATTTGCTCAGCTGAGACAATGGCACGTCCACTTCAGGAGAGGGGACCCAATTAGCGATCGTCTCCGTGGAGCAGGGATACAGGGCATCAAAAAACCGCATCCCCTGGAAGCGTTTATCCGGACACAGGCGTTCTTTCTCCACCGCCTCGTTAAGTTCATCGTGCGCCGGCAGCGTCGAACGAGCCCAACGCGACTCCTGATACTGCCGGGCCAACTTGCCAGGGCGCCTCGTCACCTCTTCAGACAGCTGTAACGCTTCTCGCATAGCCCCAATAAAAGCGTCCACGCGGCCCGAAAGCGAAGCAGAGCGACCCTGCCGATCCTCTTCATCAGAATCGGAGATCTCACCAGCAGAGTATGTCGGTGATTCCAAAGCCTCTGACGCACTGCGCGGAGGAGACAGCGCCACCACAGGCCTGTGGCGCTTCTTGCCTCGTTACGTCGGTTGGGACTTAGCTGATACCCAATGACCCAGGAGGTCAGACAGACTGTCAATGGAGCGAGTGAGCGCTTCCACTTTAACATCACTGAGACCCCCGACCAGTGTCGAACCTGACGCCGTTGAAGACCCCGGCGTATCAGATACGCGTGACCGATCCTGAAGCGGACCGGGAGAGAGGTCCGTGCCCCCTGGTCCCTGATCCGACATGCCCCCACACAGTTGCGAGCGTCGTGGTTAAGGCGGTAACAACCCCTTACAATGGGTACGGGAACCGAGGATGTGTGATTCTGCTACCACAGCCTGTTCCTACACACAAAACCCCCAAACACTGAAGGGTTAAAGCTCCTCCTTAAAGGGAGAAGAGCTACCCCAGCTGCCTGCAGAGCAAAAGTTAACCTAACAGACTAGGGTCCAGAAAGGGTTAACTGCCCTGGTGAGGCCAGACCCCTCAGAAGGGGTTAATGCTGCTGACCACGCAATACGCCTTTGCCTTAGAAGGATAGCGGTGTGCGAGTCCCTCAGCGGGGAAGTAGCAGCGCTGTATATAGCACACCCTGTCTGCCTTAAGAGGCCAGCAGTAAGGTGCTCTGCGCTGCAATAGTGTGAGAAAGGAATCTTCTGCCTTAAAAACAGAAGTGACTCACCAGCTGGCCGGGGTGACTGCTCTTCCTTACACAGTGCTCGGTGTCTGGTGTAGAGAGCGGGGAGCAGGGAGCAGGAGGTAGCACGAGGGAATGGCCGGAAGAAGAAGAGGGGGCTGGGACAGCTCCAGCGCGCGCTTTCCTGGCACTTCCTGTCTGAGCTATGATGACAGGCAGCAGAGAGACGCGAAGCCATGCCCCCCGCCGCCGCTACCAACGGAGCCCGCGCTCCTCCGTCCCTGCTCCCCTGCCGATAACACAAACACCTGCAGCGGAGATATCCTCCTGCAGGGACAAAACAAGCAGTCATCATTCGAAAACAGTAACAGCGGCTGCCACAGCAGCCGCTGAAGCTCACAGAGAGCACTTACCCAGCTGAGCGCCACAGGGACCCCCAGGGATTTGTGGCGCCGTGGCCCTTTGCTCCCCCACGGCGGAGCGCGCAGGGACCCCACAGAAGCGGTGTGCGTCTCTGCCAGGGAGCGCCCTGTATCCCCCGGGGCCGGCAGGCTTCTGCGGGGACCTCCTTAGGGGGTACACAGATCTGCCAGGGGAGGGTCAGGGGTCCCAGCAGCGCCGAGACCCCCTGAGACCTCTAGACCACGGGGGTCCAGGTCTCCGGAGTAAAATAAAAAATTCTTCTGAGGAGCTGCAAAGGCAGCGACTATCCTCTGCGACCTCAAATTTTAGACTGAAGGACATGGGAGTAGGAGGAGCCTAAGCTGGAGGGGCCGGTCGTCACTTTTTCTAATCTGAGGTGAACTATCCTGTGGGGCTCCGCCTACCCACTAGTAATGGATCTATGTCTCCCTTCCTTCCCTTCTGCTGCTGAAATGTGTTTTGGTGAAGCTGTGAATCTACATTTTTAATACTACAGAAAAACTTAGATTTTTGAGCTTAAAAATGTTTTTTTTTACAGGCTCCACATAGGCTTATATATAAAAGAAAATGCATGAAATCCGCACAGTTCAGCAGCGTCTTTAGACTCACTGCAGGAGTTGATTTCATTAAATCACATCCACTGTACTTGGACATTTAGGCCGTGTTCAGATGTAGCATAAGTGCTGTGTTTTTTTCAGCTGCTTTTTTGGAACAGTCATTCTGCAGCATTTAAATGGCCAAGAAAAGTGGATGTGATTTCATGAAAACTGCTCTGTGGTCTAAAGACGCTGCTGATCTGTACGGTTATGTTTTATTTTACGTCTAGAGGCTTCTATGTGGAGCCTAAAAAGAGAGAAAATGCATTTAAAAAGACTGCAGTTACCTTAAGTGCAGAATCAAAGCTATTCTGTATTATCAAAAAAAATTAACAATGCGGCTTCACATCTGCACCAAAAAACATCAAATAAGGGGGAAAATGCATACAAAAATACAGCAAATATGCAATAATCAGAGAAGATTGTTATTGTGTAGTTTGGTGTGGACATCTGCAGAAAACAAAAAAAAATACAGTATTTATTCAACATGTGAACACGGCCAGATGTCAAATAGTGAAGCTACATAAAGATGAGAAAGTTGAATGGACAGAAAATAAATCCATAGATCCCAACTGAAAGAAGCACGACGCATAGATGACATCATGCCAGCCTTGGCCAATCAAAAGTCACGTCGGATGAGGTAAGGTTAGTAGTGATGCATGAGCATGTTCTCTTAACCCTCGCACAGAGCACGCTCAGGTGCTGCCCGAGTATATTCGGCATCTATGCTCGAGCCGCCGCGGCTGCATGTGTCATGGCTGTTAAGACAGCTGTGACACATGCAGGGATTGCATGTTTGTTAGGCAATCCCTGCATGTGTCACAGCAGTCTAACAGCCCCAGCGGCTCGAGCATAGATAACGAGCGCGCCGAAAATACTCGGGCAGTACAGTATAAACTAGCTACTGTGAGCGGAATACACTCTCTTCTATGCCTTCCGAACTCCAAATTAATAAAATTTGTTTTACGAGCGCTCGGGAAATCAATACAGCACAGCCTTGTATGATGTACTAGAAAATACTTCTGCTTTATTAGCACATGTGGCACTTTAAATAGGGTCAGAGACAAAGGAATAGTTCCCTCTGACTTATGAACCAATAGTAGCCTTAGGGGAGTGAATAGTAATGTGAAACCTCACTGCCCATCAGTGTTACCTGATGACCATTACATAAGAGTGAAAACAAAATGAATACCACAGACAAACAAGATGGATTCTTTTCTCTCACACTACTGGAATCTGTTCTACACCCGGGTCGCGAGCATCTTTATTGGTATATGGTCTCCCATGCTGGTATATGCTGCCCCCCTCCTGGTATTTGTGCGGCCTCCATCATCCTATACTGGGATGCATGGCACCCCTCATCCCCATTGCTGATATGCGTGGCACCCCTCATCCCCATTGCTGGTATGCGTGGCACCCCTCACCCCCCAATCCTGGTATGCGTGGCCCCCCTCATCCCTACTCTGGTATGTATGGCGCCCCTCATCCCCCAATCTTGGTTTGTATGGCGTCCCTCACCCCCCAATCCTGGTATGCATGGGGCCCCTCATCCCCCAATCCCTGGTATGCATGGTACCCCTCATCCCCCAATCCCTTGTATGCATAGTACCCCTCATCCCCCAATCCCTTGTATGCATGGTACCCCTCATCCCCAATCCTGGTATGCATGGTACCCCTCATTCCCAATCCTGGTATGCGTGGCACCCCTCATCCCCCAATCCCGGTATGCATGGGGCCCCTCAACCCCCAATCCCGGTATGCATAGGGCCCCTCAACCCCGGTATGCATAGGGCCCCTCAACCCCCAATCCCGGTATGCATGGGGCCCCTCAACCCCCAATCCCGGTATGCATGGGGCCCCTCATCCCCCAATCCTGGTATGCATGGGGCCCCTCATCCCCCAATCCTGGTATGTGTGGCCCCCCTCATCCCTTTCACGCTGCACACACATACAAAAAAATAAACACTTAGGCTATGTGCCCACAATGCAGAAATGCTCAGGATTTTTTCCTGAGCGTTTCTGCATCTCCTTGGCAGAAAAAAAACTCATGCGGATTGTACATGCGTTTTCCTGCCAGGGACATGCGGATGTGAAGCGTTCTTCACTTGCATTTCCGCTTGCGGGTTGACAAGCGCTTTCCAAGCAATTTTAGCATCACTTGGAAAGTGCTTGACAACTTGGTCACACTATATAAATCCATGCAACCGGCATGGATTTATATACTGTGACCGTAGAGAATATAAAAAAAAATAAATATATACTTACCCTCTGATGGCCTGCTTTCCCTCCGTTCTCCCTTTTGTTTCAAAAGTGGGTTACCTTTTACATGGTTTACACAGGTGCATCATGGACTTTTCCTGCCCTATGAGTAAAATGAAAGGCTAAAATACAATGTGGAAACTTAATCAGAGAAATGTTTGATTTACATTCAGAACAAGTTTAAAAGAAACAAATATCCATTACCACAGAAATCTCAAACGTTTAATTTATTATAAATGACATTAACATTATGTATAGAAATAATTCTAATTTAATAAAAGTGCATTTATGGGAGGATTGTGGGTAAGGTCTTTGGCTTAGCTTCCGACCCCTCGGCCTGCCTCCGGTGTCTGATGTTTCAGCGTCCTGGAACTGCGATCATGATGCCTGCTTTGGATAGCAAATCAATAGCCTTGAAAAACCCAGGAATAAGGGAAGGGGGTCTGTGGGGAAATTGGTCTTAAAAACAAGGCAGCGTGGAAAAATCTATTTTGTGGCTGTAGTCGACGTCTCAGACCCAAGCGTTGTTGACTACTGAGAGCCACTCATCCCGGAACCAAAGGAGACGGACACCCACCCTGAGCAACATCCCAGGTGGGAACATCGCGTCATACCGAAGAGAATCTTCTAGATCCGGGCCTGGCAGACCAGCGCTGGTGGGTTCGTTGATGCCAGCAGGGGGCTAGCCTAAAGGAAGGTCTCTTCTTTTCCTGGTGGGCCGGAGTGTTGTCCTTTTGGTTGCTGTTCTACACTGAAAATTTCCGAAAGAACCAAAACTGGACTGTGCGTCTCTTGGGAGGAGGGCATTTGGCCCTTTGTTGCGGAAGCAAAATACTCTTACCCCCCCCCCCCCATGGCAGCTCTTCGAAAAGGCGGGAGCCCTGGAAGGTGAGGCTGGTGGACTTTTTGGAAGCCGAATCCACGTTCCATGATTTCAGCTATGAGGCCATGTGGATGGTGATGTTGCCGGCTGCCAGGGCTTAATAGGTGGCCGCAGTGGGGTTGAGGGAGGCGGGCACACTCTCCTTGTGGGGTCTCTGGGGGGATATAATTTTTGCAGGGGGACGTCTGCTGGGACGCCCCCCCCCCCCCACAAGCGTGCATCATCCCCCCCAGAATACCGCCAGAGCCCGCAGCATCCCCACGGAGCCCCCACCAGCCCCACAGAGCACCCAAGGGATGCACCCAGAGCCCCCACCAGAGCCATAGACTTGCCACCACAGCCCGCAGCATCCCCAGAGCCCCCACACGCGTGCATCATCCGACACCCCCCCAAGAGCCCCCACACGCGTGCATCGTCCCCCCCAGAATACCTCCAGAGCCCACAACATGCCCCCACAGAACCAGCAGCATGCCCCCAGAACCCCCACAAACCCGCAGCATCCCCCCAGAGCCTCCACCAGCCCGCAGCATCCCCACACAGCTCCTAGAGCCCCCACATGCCTGCATCATCCCGCCCACACGCGTGCATCACACCCCCACAGAGCCCCCACACGCGTGCATCATCCCCCCAGAGCCCAGCACTGGCCTCCTGAAGCTTCACCGCATCACTTTCTGCATGAATCTATGGCGTCTGGTGATAAAGTAGAACACGCCTATAATGCAGTCAGGACACGCCCCCGGAAACGAGCCCATACATTCTAGCGTTTACCAGGGAGGAGGCTGCAGAGCGAGTGGTGGGTGGTGAGGCTGCTGAGTATTGGAGAGACATGGCGGATGACTGCGCACCCCACACGGAGCTCCGGGGCAGCCTCAGTCCCGGGGGGCAGCCTGGCTTCCAGCTGGATGTGCTTAGTCCCCTGCACTCTAGAGAGCGGCTCATAGACTGCTGTAGAGCAGCAATGGTCGGTGACGGGTCAGAGCCGGTGATTCCAGGGAGCCGCAGCCTCTCACCTGTCAGCAGTTGGGCTATAAACCAGGTTTCCAGTCACTGACAGTATGGCTGGAGCTGCGCCCATTATGCACTGTTAGAACTTGGCGATTTCTGCCATGTTTGGAGGTTCCTGGATTCTGTATATTCACAGTGTTGACCCTTATTTTTCAAGACTCGTTCCCTTCGCCCTGGCAGCTGGATATCGGCTGCTGGGCCAAATCCTGACTGACGGACAATTTTTGTCTAATCAGTGCTCACTACATACATTTCTGTTTGTCCACCCGCTTTTTGAGGATTGACCACAATCAAATTGAGATCTGGAGAGTTTACTGGCCATGAACCCAAAATGTCAATGTTACCCAGACACTTAGTTGTCACTTTTGCCTTGTGACATATTCTCCGTCATGCTGGTATATGCATTGTTAATCAACAAAAATGCTCCTGCTGTGTTCTTAGGCAAAATTGTGAGTGAGCCCACTCCCTTTTGATGATGGATAACTCCACACATGACTCGTCTCGGGGTGCTTTACTGTTGGCATAACACAGGACTCAAAGTAGCGCTCAGCTTTTCTTCTCTGGACATTCATTCTTCCATATATCCCTAACAGTTTGAAGGGGGCCTTCATCAGGGAAAATAACTTTACCCCAGTCCTCTGTAATCCAATCACTGTACTTTACTGCATTTTATAATCCTGTTCTTAATCTTTTTCATGGAAAAAAGTGGTTTCTTTGCTGCCCTACTTGACACCAGCACAGCCTCCAAAGTCCTTCTCCTCACGGTGTGTACAGATGCACTGACGCCTGCCTGCTGCCATTCTTGAGCAAGCTCTGCACTGGTGTTGAACTAATTCCGTAGCTGAATCCTATGTAGGAGGTGATACAGGGACTTGCTGGACTTTCTTCGGAGTCCTGAAGTCTTCACAGCAAATTAACCTCCCCCTATTAAGTTATTATTTATTATAGTTCCATTTATTACATGGGGATATACATAGCAAAACACAAGTACAATAATCTTGAACAAAAACGAATCACCAACTGGTACGGGAGGAGAGAGGATCCCGCTCGTGAGGGCTTACAGTCTGCAATGAATGGGTGAGGATACAGTAGGTGAGGGTAGAGCTGGTCGTGCAGTGGTATGATGGAGCGGTGGTTACTGCAGATTGTAGGCTTGTCAGAAGAGGTGGATCTTCAGCTTCCTTTTGAAGGTTTCCACGGTAGGCAACAGTCTGATATATTGGGGTAGAGAGTTCTAGAGTAGTGGGATGCATGGGAGAAATCTTGCGTGCGATTGTGGGAAGAGGAGATAAGAGGGGAGTAGAGAAGGAGATCTTGTGAGGATTGGAGGTTGCGTGCAGGTAAGTACCAGGACACTAGGTCACAGTTATATGGAGGAGACAGGTTGTGGATGGCTTGGTATGTCATGGTTAGGGTTTTCAACTGGAGTCTCTGGATAATGGGGAGCCAGTGAAGGGATTGACAGAGGGGAGAGGCCAGGGAATAGCGGGGGGGACAGGTGGATTAGTCGGGCAGCAGAGTACAGTTATCTGACAGGAGAAAACAAACTCCTTTGCCATGCTTGCCGATGGGGTGAGGGGTGTGGGAAAGGTGGAATCCAACATATGAAAGTGCAGCTGGAGAAGCCATGTCAGAGGGGGTGAGTCAGGTACCATTGATGCCAAGGAAGGAAAGTTTGTTAGTAATGAAAAGGTCATGGATGTAGGAAAGTTTGTTGCAGACGGAGAGAGCGTTCCATAGAGCTCCTGTTAGTGGGATTGGGGACGCGGGGGATGGGTATAGGGTTAGAAAGGTTGCGGAAATTTGATAGATTGTGGATGGGAGGTAGAAGTGACTGTGGGGATGTGGTGAGGAGGGCCATGATTTGGAGAGATATCGCCAGCAGTGAGGAGGAGCAGAGAAAGAGATAGTAGGTGGGAGCAGGAGAGAGCGTGAGGTGGCTGTCTGTGTTTGGAGACAGAGGATTGTATGTTGAGGAACAGATCTGAGGAGGAGGTGAGATGGAGGGAGAGATGACCAGTTCATTACTAGGTGTAGGGATTAGAAGGGTTAGTAGAACGTGTAGGACTATAGGGGTGAGAGTGAAAACAAAGAGAAACATTTTTTACTCTGGTTGTGCAGTTACCTTCTGTTATCTTCTGGTTCAATTCTGGTCTATCTCAGTGCAGCACACTGTAAGGTGGATGCCAGACAGGTCGTGGACGGGGAGGTATGTGCTCCAGAACACATAGTGTAGGGAGTTAGTGGGCCCGGATTAAAGGGCCGAGTTTTATGAGCAGCTGAAAGAGCTGTTATGTTTTGTTTTCCTAGTTGGTTTATGGACATTTAATAAACCACCAGTTTGTTTTGGAACCTGCGGACTGCATTCCTGTGTGAACCTGCGCCTACCCAAGAGCTGATCCGTCACAACACGTATATGATGCACCGCAGACTAAATTCTTAATGATCCAATAAATGGTTGATCTAGGGGCAATCTTACAAGCAGCAATGACCTTGCCTGCAAAGCAATGATGACTGCACATGTTTCCTTGAAGGTAACAGCCTGCTCTTGTCATTCAGTGGAAATGGGGGGTTTTGTGGTTAAGTAATTTCCTTGGGAAGAAATTAATATGCATTTTTTTTTTGACAATTCATCTGATCATTCTTCATAACAATCTATAGTTAATGCAAATTGACACTATAAAAACTGAAGCAGCAAACTTTATGAAAGCCAGAATGTGTTCTTTCTCCAAACTTGACGACTGTGTATTATTGTGCTACCTCTTTTGTATATTATTGTGTCACCTCTTATCTTGTGTATCTCCTCTCTTTTCAGATTGTTAGTCACATGCTGCCAGGACAGAGCTTGTGGTCACAGTCATGCAGCTGGTGATTCTTGATGACTATGCCCTGGCCAGCGAATGGGCAGCAAAATACATAAGTAATCGCATTGCCCAGTTCAATCCTGGACCTGACAATTACTTCACACTTGGGCTACCCACAGGTAATGTGCCTTTTATCTATCTTTATCCAGTTTCCCACGAGTTGGTTCAAGCGTTTTAGTTGTGGATTGAACTATTTTTGCACATGTGAATTATGAGAAGTCCTCACGAGTACGTCAGATGTGTACAGCAAAGCTTCATAGAGGAGGGAGACTCCAAGTTCACTGCTGAACATCTGCTCTCCATGTTTCCTTGCGATCTACCAGTGTCTCCGTAAGATTTGGCCATTCTCTACTGTTATATGCAAGAATGTGCCAATTTTCCAAAGGAACAAGGAGATTGAGTAGCTCAACAGCCTCTTGCCACTGATGGGCAAACAAATTTGGAGAAAATAATTGGACAAAGCCTGAAGGACGCTGTAATTCAGGGCTATGTTCTGGGGGATCGATGAAGACATAAGAAGCATGATCTGTGCTGAACAGTATGGATGGTAATCCAAAGCCTCCATAACCAAGCTTGGCGTGGAAGGCACTCGGGAAATAGGAGTGTGAGTTGGGGGTCTCCCAGTGGTAATACAGTTGGAATCACTGCCTTATTAATACAACGGGGAACTGTTTTTATTTCAATTAACAATTTAAAGGGGTTGTCCGAAACCAACACTGATTTAATCCTAAATCTCTATTTAGTTTAATAATCTACCGTATTTTTCGGACTATAAGATGCACTTTTTTCCTCCAAAATTTTGGAGTAAAATGGGGGGTGCGTCTTATAGTCCGAATGTTGGGGGGAGGGTGTATATATATGTGGGGTGTGGGGGGAGCGGTAGCGGTGGAGGAGCGGGGCACAGGAGGCAGCAGCCGCCCGCTGCAGCCTACACTGTCCCCACTGCTAAAGAAAATGAATATTCACTGCTCCCCACTCCCATGGGGCGTGGGGAGCACTGAATATTCATGCTCCTTAATAGCAGCACACAGTGTAGCCGCGCTGCGGCTCCTGCTGCTGCCGGAATCGCCTGTGCCCGCTGTTAAAGGGCATGAATATTCAACCTCTCTCCACGCCCATGGGTGTGGGGAGGGGGTGAATATTCATGCCCTTTAATAAGCGGGCACACGCTATAGCCCGGCAGCAGCAGGAGCCGCAGCGCGGCTAAGCTGTGTGCCGGCTATGAAGCAGAGTGAAGTCACTGCTTCCCACACAGACCTGGCATAGGGAGCAGTGACTTCCGGCAGCTGATCTCTCCATGTGAGCCGCGCATGGCAGTGACGTCATGCGCGGCTCACATGGAGAGATCAGTGCGGGCAGACAGGACGCAGCGCTGGAGGAGAGAGAAGAAAGGTGAGTATGAGTGTTTTTTTTTTTTTATGTGCAGCCTGATGGGAATTAGGGGGACCATGCATACTAGGGTATGGATGAGGGGGCCATGAATACCAGGATAAAGATGAGGGGGCCATGCATACCAGGATGGGGATTAGGGGGGCCATGCATACCAGGATGGGGATTAGGGGGGGCCATGCATACCAGGATGGGGATTAGGGGGGGCCATGCATACCAGGATGGGGATTAGGGGGGGCAATGCATACCAGGATGGGGATTAGGGGGGGCCATGCATACCAGGATGGGGATTAGGGGGGGCCATGCATACCAGGATGGGGATTAATATACTTTAATTAAAAGGTAATCTAAATTTATCTAACTGGGGTGTGTTTGTATGTGTGTATATATTTGTTTTTTTTACCAACTTCCTGTTTGATAACATTTAGTTTGAAAATCCCCAGTGCATCCTGGGATATTAAGACGGACGTGATCAGTGAGCAAATGCTGCGGTCACTGCTGCTGCCTCTTTCCCCACCCTGAATGAAGCGTCATCAGTGATGCCTGTTTCAGGGGCTGGGCTAGTCCCTGCTACTCTGCGCATGTGTCGGTTGTCAATTCTAAGGGTATGTGCACACGATGCAGAAATGCTCAGGATTTTTTCCTGAGCGTTTCTGCATCTCTCTGGCAGGAAAAAACGCATGCGGATTGTACATGCGGTTTCCTGGCAGGGACATGCGGAAATGAAGCGGTCTTCACTTTCATTTCCGCATGCGGGTTGACAAGCGCTTCCCAAGCGATTTTAGCATCACTTGGAAAGTGCTTGACAACTTCACACTATATAAATCCATGCAACCGGCATGGATTTATATAGTGTGTGAATGTCAAAAAATAAAAAATAAATATATACTTTACCCTCTGATGGCCCCCGGTGTCCGGCTTCGCTCGGTCCCGGCTGCCGGCAGTGAAGACTTTAGGACCTTCCGACGTCAGCGTCACGTGACCCGTCACATGACTCTGACGTCAGCGAAGGTCCTTCTTCATTCAACCGCGAAGTGCGGGGAATCGAGTAGGAGCGCTGCGTGGGCCGTCAGAAGGTGAGAATATATATATTTTTTATTTTATTCTTTTTTTTTTAATGGTACCTGGGTCTGGATGAGAGTCCTCTCATCCACACCCGGGTACCATCCGCACATTAGACCGCATGAAAAGCGCATCAACATATACAGTGATGCGGATTCCATGCGGTCTAATGCAAGTCAATGGTGGCAAAAGAGCAGCGTTTCCGCAAAATTAATTGAAATGCTGCGGATTTTTGACCGCAGCGTTTACGCTGCGGAAAAATCCGCATCATGGGCACAGCACATGCGGATTTCTATTGGGGAACATTGCTGCCCTTCTACCATGCGTTTTTCATGCGTTTCCGCAGCGTTAACGCAACTGCAAAAACGCCGCGGAAACGCATGAAAAACGCATCGTGTGAACTCAGCCTAACTCTCAGTTGCTCAGCAGGATCTTGTCACTGTGCAATATTCTTTTTAATGCGCAGCGTCAGGGATTCCTCAGAGACGACACCGGGGAGATCACGCAGTATCTCACCCTGCCGTCACTGTGTCACGGATTTCGTCCGGAATCGCGAGCACACGATTCAGATTACTCGACAGTTCAGCAGTTTTTGGGGATTACAAATCTCAAGAATGCTACCTCCTGGAAGCTAAAATACAATAAATGAGGGGCCAGGTGAAGAAAGCCATAGTAAATTCGGTCCTGTCCCTTGGAGGTGCAATGTACCTGTTGGGTACCCTGATATCGTGCTTCCCAGGGGTTCTGTGAGCACAATACCATTCCAGGGTTTTACAGTGGGATCTGCTACATAATGAAGTTTCTCTTAAGGGGCACTTGGAAGGGAAGATGTCCTTATCACCCCGGTCAGTAAAATCTTTATAGAGGTTAGGCTCATCCTGCCACCAATCTCGAGGGGTTCCCTGGGTACTTGGGGTCACTAGCACAATTACCACAGATGCAAGTCCCAGAGGGTGGGGAGCCCATCTGGGAGATATGGTAGCCCAGGGGACCTGGTCAGATATCGAAAAGGGTCTCTCCTCCAATGCAAAAGAACTTCTGGCGGTAGACAAGGCGGTGAATAATTTCTTGCCTTTCCTTCAGGGCCAGAATGTAAAGATCCTCTTTGATAATCTAGTTGCGGTAGCATATGTGAAGTGAACCACCAGGGGGATAGATGGTCAAGATCGCTGATGAGTGACAGATCATCTCTTCCCGATTACAGAAAGTCACCTCCTTTCCCTGATGGCCCTCCATATAAGGGAGAATGCAAGGGTAATGGGAATTAGATCAAGGAATTTTTACCCAAATAGCCAAAGATGGGGGGGGGGGGCTCCAGTCAGGTAGATCTGTTTGCCACAAAACTAAATCGGAAGACAAAGATCTTGTGTTCCCTAAATCCCCTAGCTGTGGATGCTCTCCTGATACGTTGGGATTTCGGCCAGGAGCATTAGTGACATCCAGGCCCTGTCTATGGCCTCGCCGTTTACTCAAATTCTGGATGATAGGCAGGATCTGGTCTAAAAATCACTCTCTCTCCCTAAGGTAGCCACTCATTTCCACAGACTTCAGGAAGTCCTCCTACCCTCCTTTTGTCCAAATCCTAGTAACTAGAAAGAGGTGGAGTTACATACGTTAGAAGTGAGGAGATGTGTGGTTAGGTGCCTTTCAGTTACCAGAAGCTTTAGGAAAGATAACTTGTTGTTTATATCCTACCAAGGGGCTAGAAAACGGTCTAATGTCACGAAGTCCACCATAGCTAGATGGAATAGGGAGGCCATTTCTCTAGCATATACATCTAGCGGCAAGGAAGTGCCAGGAGGGTTGAAGGCTCAGTCCACCCAGGCTGTGGCGACCTCCTGGGCTGAGAAGACAGGTGTCTTGATTAGAAGACATATGTAAGGCTGCTACCTGGTCCTGTCCCTCTACATTCCATAGACACTATATAGGTTAGATATGGGTGTATCGACTGACCTCACCTTTGGGAGAAGAGTGTTCCAGGCTGTGGTCCTTCAATAGATTACTTCATCCCTGTAATTCTATCGTAGTGCTGTCATGGTCGACCGATAAAATCTTAAATTACATACCGGTAATGGGATTTTTCAGAGACCATGACAGCACCCTTACATACCCTCCCTTCACGTTTGTGGGAGCACTCCCCTTTTATTAATTATAATCTCACACTCAATAGGTGTTGTGTGGTATGGCAATTTTGTGATTGTTTGCGGTGTTCATTAACCTGGCGGTCCTCTCAATGCTCTGTAATCCAAACTGAGGCGGGAGAGAGGTGGCGCCCTTTTAAGCCTGTAGGTTTCCTCTCCTTGGTGGGCGGATCCCCTCTCTCGTGGTGCTGTCATGGTCTCTGAAAAATCCCGTTGCCGGTAAATAACTTATGACTATTCATTTGATGGAGCAATCAAAAAGTTGTACCCCAAAATGGTAAGTATTAAAAACGGTCTTAGAAAATTGAAACACAGCCAAACAATTTGTTTGCAAAGTTTAGAATTTGTTAAAAGCCGTAAAATGTTTTTGTTTGTTTTCTTCTGCACCATTTCACTTTATTTGGAATTCATTACCCTTTTTTTCTATATCTTGCACAGTAAAGTGAATGGTGTCATTCAAAAATACTGTAATTTTGTACCACAAAATACACCTCAACCCTGCTGTATTGAATAGTGTCTGTGTTATTCACTATGTAATATGTTGTTTTTTTATGGTATACTCATGTATAGTGACTAGTGATGATCAAGCTTGTTCTATGAACCCCTTCGGCGAGCACGCTGTCGAACAGCCGTGACACTTGCAGGCACGGCGACATTAAAAGAAATGCCGAGCATGCCAAAATACTCAGCGAGCACCCGAGCATGCTCGCTGGAGGGGTTGATAGAACACACTCGATCATCACTAATAGTGACCAGATGCGTCTAAGGAATCTTTTTTACTGGTGCTTGAAGTGCAGAATTTTGTAGCGCTAATGATTAAGTAGTATGCAACTATGTGAACTGCAATTGCCATTTAATAATTTAAGGGAATCCATCAGATATACCCCTCCCTCCAATTCCTATTCATGACCATGCAGGATTTGGAAAGCTAAATCCATAGACACCTCTATATCTTTTATCTGTTGCTGCATTTCTGAGTGCTCTGGGTGTAACGGAGCACTTACAGAGCCTCAGCCTTCCAAGGTTGCTTCCCTGCCCAGCACCAGCCTCTTTATCTTGATTGATGGCTTACTTTCTGATTTTCCTTGCCTGGTGCCTGACGTCCCAAAAAACTGAGCTAAGTTCCCACCATGAGCTTTCAGTGAGTTTTTGATGTTACAGATTTAAAGGAAAAAAAACAAGTAACCTATTTTACTTAATAGGTGCAGGAATGCTGTAGAAAATCTGCAACATCGAAAACTCATCAAAAGCGATGGGAACGTAGCCTAAGGAGACCGGATGCTTGATGTGGGAGATAAACCCAGGAGACAGAGACTTAACTCATCATTTGCATGTGAACCAAAACTCGAATTACTTAGTAGTGCAGCAACAGGTAGAAGATATAAAAGTGTTCATTGGTTTAGATTTACATTTCAAAGGCCTGCATGCCCACATCTGAGGTCTAACAGATTTCCTTTTAAAATTAGTGTATTGCTTTGAACTAGAGCTATTGCTCAATCAGTAGCGCCACACAGTCACAAGGTAGCCCTAGCCTAATGGAGCACCATAGACACTAGCACTGGGAACTTTCCCTCCGTACACGCAAAACATACACAAAAAAAAGCAATTTGGCACGTTACTTAATTATTTATGTAGATTTATAGAATGAAATGTTGGATCTCGTACCAGCTCGATCCTTTTTTTTTTCACAGAACTCATATCTATTATAGTCTAGGGCTGTTCACATATTTCTGCGGACCGCCTATTTTTCACTGAAACACGTTGACCTGTCAGATTTTGATCCAAATCAAAGTTTAGAACTTCTTGGATGCAAAACAAAGCTGATGAAAATCGGTCTTTTTTTTTTTTTTTTTTTTTACCTACAAGAGAAATCACTGTGGTCTGAATGAGGCCTTAATCTATTATTTTTAAGCAGCGTTCTTTCCCGGCTGCTGTACACATGAAGAGAGTTTACACACCTAAAATACATATATAAACCACAGAAACAAGCTAACCTTGACAGACTAGTATGGATGGTGACACTGCCTCCACGAGCTAACAGTGTGGATTCTGGGGTCTCGCTCCTTCCCTCAGGGTGTATTCCAAAAGCCGCCTCCAATAAGCAAGTTCTGGACAAGCTGCAGGTGGAGAGGGAGCCGGGATTACGGTGAAGGCCCAGACTGCGTCTCTGTTTTACACTTACGAGGGAAAGAAGTATCTCCTGAACATGATCGACACTCCGGTGAGTGTGACGTTTCTTCTTGATTTGTTTCTCTGTGGTCTTGTTGCGGATGTTCAGATACTGAATGAGTTATACAAAATGCAGCAGCTGCAATAATAATAATAATGGTGGGCCATTTATATGGATACTCCTAAATTAAATGGGAATGGTTGGTGAGATCATCTTCCTGTTTGTGGCACATTGGTTTATGGGAGGGGGAAAACTTTTCCAGATGGGTGGTGACCATGGTGGCCATTTTGGATCCAACTTTATTTTTTTCAATGGGAAGAGGGTCATGTGACACATCAAACTTATTGAGAATTTCATAAGAAAAACAATGGTGTGCTTGGTTTTAACCTAACTTTATTCTTTCATTAGTTTTGTACAAGTTTATAACCACTTATAAAATGTGTTCAAAGTGCTGCCCATTGTGCTGGATTGTCAATGCAACCCTCTTCTCCTCCTCTTGACACACTGATGGCAACACCGCAGAAGAAATGCTAGCACAGGCTTCCAGTATCCGTTGTTTCAGGTTGATATCACCAACCATTCCCATTTAATTTAGGTGTATCCATATAAATGGCCCACCCTGTAGATATAACACTGTTTTTTGTTTTTTTTTAATAGACGCCCGTAAGAGCTATCCAATATTTTAAAATTGAAAGAAGTTGTAATCTGAGAGCAAACTATAACTTATCCACAGAACAGATTGCTTGCTAATTGCTGGGGGACCCATCTCTGGGACTCCCGATCACAGGAAATCAGGTGCACGAGCCATATTACGCCCATGGATTGGCAGATGAGCGCATGCACTGCTGCTCCACTCATAGTCTAATGGGCTGCCGGAGATGGCCGAATTCAGAGCTCCGCTATCTCCATCAGTCCCGCAGACAATTGCACCACTCCATTAGAAAAGGGGATGTGAGACATCTGTTCTTCTGATCATTGGAGGTCCCGGTTGTCCCACCCCCCCATAGAATAGCCAAAAAGTTGCGATCTTGGCACAGCCTATTTAAGAATGCTATAGAAAAAAAACCACCAGCTCACAAACTGCAGCTCTCGGCGTGCTGAAGCCCGGAGATCGTGTGGCCACACGTGTGTAATTCTCAGGAAAAAGAAAAGGAACTCCAGCTACATAAAATCCATCTTTATTATTTCACCTTTAAAAGTCCATTAATCCACAAGGTAAAAGTGAAAAATGTATGCAACATAGCAACATGTTTCAAACGCTCAGCATTCTTTGTCCATCTACATACGAAATGACTCCCCTCACATTTATACATGGTTATTTAAGAATGCGCCTTGTATCCATCAATCCATATTTGACCAACATGTTTTCCCTTTTAACGTTTTTGTACTTTTGTAGGGTCATGTTGATTTTAGCTACGAAGTTTCAAGGTCCCTTTCTGCTTGCCAAGGTGTATTATTGGTGGTCGACGCAAATGAGGTACTTTTTCTTAGTGACGTTGTATGTAATTATAATGCATATGCTACCTGTAAGGTAGATATAATTTATGATATACTGTTACTTCTTTATTCTTCCAGATTTATTGTACACTTGCATCTATACACTTATTAGATTCTGATTATATAAAGGCAGAGACTCTGATTCCAGCCATGTGTCAATAACTGGCTGCTTGTTTTAGTTTTATCACTCAAGGACTAGTAAACCTGCTACCATGTAGTCCTCCACATTCATGAGCTCTATATATAAACCCACCCGCACCACTGATTGACAGCTTTCTGTGTACCCTGTGCATAGGCAGAACATCTGCAGCTAATAAAGGGATTTTATCAACACTGGAATCCAGGTACCACGGGTTTACCGTAACTAGAGGGACCAGAAGACTGGGGCGTCTGAACTCCTGCACTGATTACAAGCACTTCACTATCATATTAAACCGTGAAGGTTTCTGCTAGCAAAGCAAAGGTTAATCTGTTCAGTTGAGAGTTGCTAGAGCTTTCCAGCATTGATGGTCTCAGCTGTTCAGTGTTGGCCTCTCCCCTCTCCTATATATACTCGCCTCTGGCAATCTTGGATTGGCTGTGTTAGATTTATGCTGCCTAGTTCTGGAGTCGGAGGTGTTGGTTGTTTTGAAGAGGCGTTTGTGTGTTAACCACCGTCTTTGCCAGAGACATAAGGAGACACTCCAATTTGCAGGGGGCCTGGGGTCAAGGGCACCTAGGTTTGAGTTAACTGAGGAACCCATGCTGTTGGGTGTGGCGACTTGTTCTGTTGGTCCAACTGTAGTTTGGCAGAAAGTGTGTGTGTGTGTGTGTGTGTGTGTGTTTCCTAAATTCCTAAACACCCACCGGAAAACTAAGGCGCCCGAGTTGCGGGGTGAATTGGCAACTCGGGGGTGTACTTATTTCCTCTGTGGGTAGGTCACAATTTTTTTTTTTTTTACCGTCCAAGATCCATCTTGGCAAAAGTATGGTGGTAATTTCTGCTTTTCTGGACGGGTTTATTTTGATCGACGCTAGGTTCAATCAGGACCTCAAACCTCATAAATTTTCTGGCTCAACACCCATAATCGCCATTGACTCTTCACCCTTGAGCTAGGGGTATTTTACTCTTGTCGCTCGTGTGCTACATCTGCAGGTAGGGGCCTTGCACTCAAAATTTATTGACTGTTATGTGCTAGAGGGCTTGCACTCTCCTGTGGTCCTTGGACTACCTTGGTTTACGCTGCACAATCCTGTGGTAGGTTGTGTGCCCACTATGCATCTTTTAAGCGTTTCTGCAGCAGCAATTCCACTGCAGAAACGCTTAAACGCTTGGTAGAAGGTCTGCAATGTTCCCCAATGATAATCCGCATGTGCTGTGCACATGCTGTGGAAATTTCCGCTGTGGATTATCAGTGCGGAAAAATCCGCAGCGCTACCAATTATTTTGTGTAATCGCGGTGTTTTCGCCTCCATTGACTTGCATTGAATTGCTTAATATCCGCATGACTACATGTGCACATGCGGATATTAAGCGATTCAACGTGCGGATGGTACCCGGGTCTGTAGAAGAGGAGACTTTCCTCCAGACCCGGGTACCATGGTACCTGTAAAAAGAAAAAAAAAAAAAAATTTAAATAAAGAAATACATTATCCTTACCTTCTGATGGCCCCTGGTCTTTTCTCCGCTGCGTCCAGTCTCTGGTACGGCTCGTCGGCGGTCGCGTGACCTGTCACATGACTAAATAACGTCATGGAAGGTCCTTTCACACCACCACGAGCCGTACAAGAGACCGGGGGCCATCAGAAGGTAATTAAAATGTTTTTTTCTTTTTTTTTTTTAACCATTTTTAATCTTTTTTTTTAACTATTAACTTGGTCACACTATATAAATCCATGCCGGTTGCATGGATTTATATAGTGTGACCAAGGTGTCAAGCACTTTCCAAGTGATGCTACAATCGCTTGGAAAGCGCTTGTCAACCCGCATGCGGAAATGCATGTGAAAAAACGCTTCACTTATGCTTGTCCCTGGCAGGAAAAACGCATGTAAAATCCACATGCGTTTTTTCAGCCAGGGAGATGCAGAAACGCTCAGGAAAAATCCGGAGCATTTCTGCATCGTGGGCACTTAGCTGTAGACTGGCAGACTCTGGAGGTGGTAAAATTGAGCGAGTATTGCCAAGAACACTGCTTGTTCACTCGGATAGCCATGGTGGGTCTGATTTCAGGAATGTGTTTTCTGAACAGGGGTGTCAAGAACTTCCTCCCCATCATCCTTATGATTGCGTCAGTAATATTATTCCTGGGGCCAAGCTGCCAAAAAAGCAGGTTATATAATATCTCTGGTTCAGAGAGGCAGGCCATGAAAAACTAGATCACTGAAAGTCTACCAAAGGGCCAAATAAGACGTTCTTCATCTCCCGTTGCAGTGGGGTTTTTCTTTGTCAAAAAAAAAAAAGACTAGGGGTTGCGCCCCTGCCTTGATTTTCGCGAGTTTAATCAGATCACGGTCTGGGATGCATATCCTCTCCCTCTCATCCCAGACCTCTTTAGAAAACCATTTGGCTCCTACAATTTGATTAAACTAGACCTCAGGGGGGCTTATAATCTCATTCACATTGAGGAGATGAGTGGAAGACGGCCTTCTATACTCCTGAGGGGCACTATGAAAACCTTGTGATGGCATTTGGGTTGACTAATGCTCCCATTTTTACTCATCTGGCAGGTAGATCACAACAAACCCATCTTGATGACATAATAATTTATTCACCTCGTATCTAGTGTTGAGCATTCTGATACAGCGAATATCGGTCGATACCCAATATTTCAGTATCGGAGTTCCGATACCGAGTTCCGATACTTTTACAATATCGAATACCGGAATCGGAAGTTCACATAATGCCTGCACTCTGCGGTGTCTCTGAAGGATGACAAGCTGGATGGCAGATCTCAGCTGCGATCCAGCCTGTCATCAGAATGCCATCCCAGCGTGGGAGAATTCTCCTGCGCATGCGGTGAGCGTGAGAGACTCGGCTCATCTGGATGCCGTCACAGCCTGACACTGAGGAGTGCAAGCATGCCTGCGCTTCTCAGTGTCTGCCTGCTGCATGACAGGCTGGATGGCAGCTTTCTGCTGCGATCCAGCCTGTCATGTGACTGTAGCTGAGCTGAAGCCGTCCTGGGAACCATGGAAAGGTAAGGATGATGTTGCTTTATTATTTTTCTTTTATTGCAGGAGATCGTTGGCTTCAGCTGGAATGGGCGTGACGGTAAGTATGGTTTAATTTAGAACAATAAAGAATTGTGTGTTTATTTCAATTAAAGGACTTTATTCTGGATGTTTGTGTTTGTTTTTTTTTTAACTTTGACTATGGGGTTAGTAATGGGGGTGTCTTATAGACGCCTCTCCATTACTAACCTGGGCTTGATGTCAGCTGGCTTTATAAGCTGACATCAACCCCAGCCCTATTACCCCACTGCCACCGCTACAGGGCAGTGGGAAGAGCGAGGCTAAGTGCCAGAATTGGCGCATCCATGGCACCCTTCCTGGGCTATTAATATCAGCCCCCAGCTGTCTGCCTAGCCTTTGCTAGCTATTAAAATAGGGGGGACCCCACGTCATTTTTTTTGGGGTCCCCCATTTTAATAGCTAGTAAAGGCTAGGTATTCAGCTGGGGGCTGATATTAGTAGCCTGGGAAGCTCCAAATTTTTTTTTTTAATAAATCCTTTATTTATCGGTCGACCATGACAGCACCATGAGAGAGGGAATCCGCCCACCAAGGACAGGAAACCTACAGGCTTAAAAGGGGGCGGCCCTCCCTCTCGCCTCAGTTTGGTTTCATGTTCTTGATGGAGGAAGCCGGTCGCAGGCGAATGAACGTGTATGGCGACGGCTGTCGATCCTGCGCCCCTGTCTGGGGACTGCAGCTCCAGCGTTGGCCTATGCTCGTGCGCCCCTATATGGGAGAGGCACAGCATCCTGAGCTCTGGGGGTTCCTTTTGCAGTGGGGCTGCGCCCCTGTCTGGGGTGGCATCCCCTTTTCTGCCTCAAGCCAGGTTCGCCTCCCTTGGGAGTGTAGGCCCTGGCTGAGCCCCAAAAGTGCGGTGGGGTCTGCATCCCGAGTGGGGGTGACAGCCCACCATCACCCTCCGTAAGTATGGGGAGGGGGGGTGAGGGCCAAGGTGATTGTGTCCCCTCGCCCTGCCCTGGGTGAACGCAGCGCGGTGCATCGCTAAAGCGCGGCTTACCTGAGGGAGCGCTGACAGCATGCGTCCTCGCGCGAAGCTTGTGCGGCGCGTACTTCCGGGTTTCGGTAAGTCGCGGCCCGATGACGTCACCGCGACTCGGCGTTCATGTGCCGGCAAAAGAGCGCGAAATAAAAAAAAAAAAAAATGGAAAAAGTGTGCTGATGCGCTGCTAGAGGGGAGGAGTCAATACCTATTTAAACTATCAGGTAACATGGCTCAGTGCTTCCCAAAGCTTCATTCTTTCATTATGGAGTCTGAAGGTGTCCAGTTGCAGCAGATTGAGCAGCCGCCATCTTCATCTCAGCGGCTGTCTGGGGAGCCCCAAAAAACGCATCGCGCACGTGGTCCTGGTAGCCGGTCCTCAGGAAAACGGAGCTCGGGGTCTAGGTCTGGTCACCATACCTCTGGTAGAACGGACTAATCTGCAGCCTCTAGGGAAGGTCCCCCGGCTGAGAAGGGTCCTTCCTCCAATCCGGTACCAGCTATTTTTTCTTCCTGAGCCGCCTGGGTAAGTGATCTTCGAGTAAGTTCACTTAGTAATATGGTATCCCTTCTCCCCTTCCATATTTTATCAGGGGAAGAAATGTACCGCCAAGGCAAAGCATATACAGTGTGCGCTATGCAAGTCTCTTCTTCCTGACGGATACCCTAAAAAGCTATGTCAGTTGTGCATAAACCAGACACTGGCAGAAGAGGGTCCTGCTCTAGCTTCTGGTTTAAAAACCTTAGTTAAAACAGATTCACAAGGTCCTCTCCAAGAGAGTTAAAGAGAAAATGAACTCGGACTGTGAGATCCCCTTAGTCTTGGATGACCCCCTATCCTCTCCCAATGAGTCGGATTCAGATAGTGCAGACTTTTCCTCTGTTTCCTCCTCTGATAGTGGTGTGGGACAAAATTGCTTCCCCCTTGGTGAAGTGGACAGATTGATTAAAATGGTTCGGTCCACCATGGGCATCACAGAGGCCAGGCAGGAGAAGTCAGTCCAGGACGTTATGTTCGGGGGGCTGGGTCAAAGGAAGAGAAGGAGTTTTCCGTTGAACGAAAAAATCCAGGGCTTAATCCTTAGCGAATGGAAAAAACCGGAAAGGAAGGGCGCTCTACCTCCATTCTTCAAAAAGAAGTACCCCTTTGAGGAATCCGCCTCTTCCTCCTGGGAAAAAGCCCCCAAAATTGATGTGGTCATTTCCAAAGCCTCTAAGAGTTCCTCCCTTCCGTTTGATGATATGGGAGCTCTTAAAGACCCCCTGGATAGAAAGGCTGATTCTTTCCTTAGAGGGACCTGGGAGACTTCGGCGGGAGCCCTAAAACCTGCGGTACTTGTACCGCCAGGTCCCTAATGACCTGGCTGGACCAGCTGGAAGCCCATCTTATAAACAATTCCCCCAGGAAGGAAATCTTGGCGGACATGTCTCATCTTCAGGGGGCGGCAGCCTTTCTGGCGGACGCATCAGCAGATTCCGTCAGATTAGCAGCAAGGTCGGCCGCCATGTCTAACTCGGCCCGGAGAGCTTTGTGGCTAAAATGTTGGCTGGGGGACATTCATGCGAGGACAAGACTCTGCGCTATCCCTTGTGAAGGGGGACATCTCTTTGGGTCGGTTCTGGATGAGCTACTGGATAGAGCAAGTGACACAAAAAAGGGCTTTTCTAACCTATCTGCCCCCACGTACAAACGTCCTTTTCAGAAAAGAAGGTTTCTACGTAATAAGCGCCAGAAGGGTCAGGATAAATGGGAAGACCGTAGACCGAAAGGTAAAGGGCTCCTGTTCGAATCCTCTTCCGCTAGCCAAGCCCCCGAAAACCGAGCCAATGACTCGCGGCCCAGGTAGGGGGGAGGTTATTGGGCTTCTTACCTGCCTGGACAAATATCTCTTCTAATAATTGGATCCTTGGTCTGGTAGGTTCCGGCCTGAGACTCGACTTTCAGCCAGTCCCTCGTTGGAGGTTCGTCCTGACCCCAAACCGGTCCTCAACACGGGAGCAGATGGCCCTACAAGTGGAGGTCCTGAATCTGGTCCATAAGGCCGTCTTAGTGGAGGTCCCGATAGCAGAGAAGGGACTGGGGTTCTACTCACCGTTGTTTTTGGTCACTAAACCTGATGGATCCTTTAGGTGTATTGTTAACCTTAAGGCCCTGAATAAATTTTTGTTAATTCCCACCTTTAAAATGGAGTCCATTAAGTCTACTATAAAACTATTGTTCTCAGGCTGTCATATGGTAGTATTGGATCTAAAGGACGCATATTACCATATACATATACACAGAAGCTTCCAAAAATACCTTAGAGTGGCCTTGGTCATAGGGGATGAAATCAGACATTTCCAATTTGCGGCCTTGCCATTCGGTCTCTCTATAGCCCCTAGAATATTTACGAAGGTGATAGCGGAGGTGATGACTCATGTACGGGAACATAATGTGTTAATTATCCCTTACTTAGATGATTGGAGACTCAGCCTCTCAATGTCTCTCCCATCTTAAATTGGTCTCCTCTATTCTGGAAGGCCTGGGCTGGATCCTAAATCTGGAGAAATCCAGGGTAGTCCCTTCGAGAGTACAGCAGTTCCTAGGTATCATGCTAGACTCAGACCTCCAGATGTGTTTCCTTCCAGAAGCCAAAAAACAGAAGGTCAAAAGGCTGGTGGAAGGAGCTCTTGCGAACCCGGTCATGTCCCTTAGGGCTGCAATGTCCTTACTTGGTACCCTGATATCTTGTCTGCCGGGGGTAATGTGGGCACAATACCACTCCAGAGTTTAACAGTGGGACGTCCTACAGAATGAGGTCTCGTTACATGGGCACTTGGAGAGACGGATGTTCCTATCTCCCCGGTCTATTGACTCTCTACAGTGGTGGGTGAATTTAGAAAACTTGTCTCGAGGAGTTCCCTGGGTGGTCAGAATATCTGAAATAATTACAACTGACACGATTCTACATGGATGGGGAGCTCACTTGGGGGATATGATTGCCCAGGGGTTCTGGTCGGACGCGGAGAGAGCTCTTTCCTCTAATACTAGGGAACTACTGGCAGTTGATAGGGCTGTTAATCATTTCTTACCATTCCTTCACAATAAGAACATTAGGATCCTGTCCGATAATAATATAGCAGTAGCTTATATTAACCATCAGGGGGGTACTCTTGCTGGATCGCTAATGAGAGTGGCGGATCATCTCTTTCAGATCTCGGAACACCATCTCCTCTCTTTAACAGCCCTCCACATCAAAGGGAAAGAAAATTCAAAGGCAGACTTCTTAAGCCGTCATTTTTTAAGGCAAGGCGAATGGGAACTAAAACAGGACATTTTTTCCCTATTAGTCCGGAAATGGGGTCTTCCGGTGGTGGATCTCTTCGCCACAAAACAAAACCGGAAGACAAAGGTTTTTTGCTCCCTAGATCCGAGAGAAAGGCCCCTGACGGTAGACGCTCTCCAAATCCCTTGGAACTTCAGTCTGGCCTATGCCTTCCCACCGTTAAACCTTCTGCCTATGGTACTAAGAAAGATCAGAGAGGACAAGGCAAGGGTCCTCTTGATCGCCCCCTTTTGGCCCAAAAGACCCTGGTTCTCATGCCTGAGGAACTTGTCCATCTCGGACCCTTGGGTCCTGCCCGAAGTTCCGGATCTCCTCAGCCAGGGTCCAGTGCTCCATCCGCGAGCTCCGGGCCTCCACTTGACGGCGTGGAATTTGAGAGGTCCCTGCTAGAACTAAAAGGTTTTTCCCAGAGTCTAGTATCTACTTTATTACGTAGTAGAAAGCCTGTCACTACCAAAATTTATGCAAAAGTTTGGAACAAGTTTTTATCTTTTTCTAAATCTTCAGTGGATAAGGGAGCGCCAATTGGGAAGATTTTAGAGTTCCTACAAAGGGGCTTCGAGCTGGGATTAGCAACGAGCACCTTGAAGGTCCAAGTGTCGGCACTAGGTGCCCTCTATAACTGTGTTCTCGCAGAAAACTGTTGGATTTCCCGCTTTATAAAAGCAGTAGGTAGGTCCAGGCCGGTTACCAAAACTAATGTCGTTCCATGGGACCTAAACCTGGTTCTGAAAGCGTTAGCTGGGGCACCCTTTGAACCAATAGATTCTGTATCCCTGAGATCTATTACCCTCAAAACAGCGCTTCTTGTAGCCCTAACATCTGCTAGGAGGATTGGTGATATTCAGGCTCTGTCCTCTGGCCCTCCCTTCACCCAGGTTCTGGATGACAGAATAATTCTTAGAGCAGATCCAGCATACTTGCCTAAGGTAGCTTCCCGGTTTCATAGACTTCAGGAAGTAATATTACCCTCTTTTTGTCCGAACCCTAGTAATCAGATAGAAGCAGATTTCCATACTTTAGATGTGAGAAGGTGTGTGGTTAGGTACCTTGCTGTCACTCAGCCCTTTAGGAGAGTTCCCTGTTTATCTCCTATCAGGGGGTTAGGAAGGGGCTTAAGGTCTCTAGATCCACCATAGCTAGATGGATTAGGGAGGCCATTACGCTAGCCTATGTATCCAGCGGAGAAGAAGCACCGCGTGGCCTGAAAGCTCACTCTACCCGGGCGGTGGCAACCTCATGGGCAGAGAGGTCTGGCGTCTCGGTGGAGGATATATGTAAGGCAGCTACCTGGTCTTCTCCATCTACCTTCTATAAGCACTATAGACTAGATCTTGGTGCTTCGTCTGACCTCACATTTGGGAGAAGGGTGCTCCAAGCGGTGGTCCCTCCCTAGAATCTTCATCTCTGCAATTCTCTCGTGGTGCTGTCATGGTCGACCGATAAAGAGATTAGTTACTTACCGGTAATGGGATTTCTCGGAGACCATGACAGCACCCTTATATTCCCTCCCTTCACCCCTTTTTGGGAGCACTTCTTAATCTGTTTTCATTCTTTGTTCTCACACATTGGTGTTGTAAGAAAATGTATATACTGTTTGTTTCATGATTATGTTGCTATGTCTACTAACCGGGCGGTCCTCTCAATGCTCTGTAATCCAAACTGAGGCGAGAGGGAGGGCCGCCCCCTTTTAAGCCTGTAGGTTTCCTGTCCTTGGTGGGCGGATTCCCTCTCTCGTGGTGCTGTCATGGTCTCCGAGAAATCCCGTTACCGGTAAGTAACTAATCTCTTTTAACACTAAATGACAAGTACAGTAACCAACACTGTCACTGTACTTCTTATATATGTGACTGACATGTTTCTATCTATCTAATCTATGTGTGAAGCTCTATTCTTTCTGTTCTAAATTGTCGGGTACCGGTGTATGCTGCTGATGAATTGCCTTCTTTTCATGTTTCACTGTGAGCACTGTTCCCATCGATTTGGGCAACCACCTCCCCCAATACATTCTACATTATTGTTAGTTGTTTTCCTTCATGTAGAATTAACCTACAAGGAAAGAAAGGGTTTATTTTCATTCCGATATTTGTGTCCCATTGACTTGCTTTTTGGGTATCGTCCCGATCCAATCTGATCCGATATTTCCTGATATCGGAAGGTATCGCTCAACACTACTCGTATCACATCAGGTACATGTCAGGCAGGTCTTACAGATGCTCAAAGATAATAAATTATTTGTCAAACCAGAGAAATGTAAGTTCTCCATTCAGGAGGTCCCTTTTTTGGGTTATTTCTTATCATTCACCGTTTTTTGCATGGATCTGGCAAAAGTCCGGACGGTACTGGATTGGTATTATATTCAGGACTTAAAGGCGTTACAAAGTTTTTTGGGTTTCGCCAGCTGCTACTGTAAGTTCATCAAAAACTTTTTGGTAGTGGCCAAACCTCTTATGGGCGATTTTGCCAAATAATAAAATTATTATTATTTTTTTTTTTCTATTTTTCTTTCCATTTTTGTAGCTAAACACAATCCAGCTAAGTTTAAAATTGAAATGAAGCCCCTGTACCCCCCTCTCTAGGTGCTTCTGTACCAACTCCTCCCTGGTCCAGGACGGTCTCTGTATCACGGCCTCCAGCAATAACCTATTGACACATGATTGTGGCAGCCCTCACGTGCTGGTATATCACGCTGCCAATAGAAATGGGAAGCGGCACAGAAATCACAAAATAAAGGCAGTGTTTGTGGTAATGCAAGAATCCAACAAGCAGAGTAATCCACACATCGTACAGCAGCCCAACATGGATGATGAAAAGCAGCGAACGTCGCGTCTTCAGGTGTCTGTGTAAGAACATCACATTTTTGTTTTCCTCCCTGAATAAGCACCAAATGGAATAGCTGAATGCCAGGATACAGAGACCGGCGGGGGGCAGGGAAGTGCTGTCCGCTGGATTTTGTGCTGGTTTCACTAGCGGTCACCCTGCAGTTTTCTCTGGATATTGCTGTGGAGACTTTTCACAACACATCTAATAATTGTGAACCTTCCACTCACATGTTTATTATCTTGTCAGGTGGTCAGACTGGGCGGGATGAAAGCCGGACAAGGGATGAAGAATGATCCTTATTACATATAATGGCTGCACTGAGCGATTGTGAAAAGCCGCAGAGGACTGAGAGCAGAAGGGCAGAGGGGTTTCCTCTTCCTCATAGGAGAAAGTCCACAGGGATCAGTACAGAAGCCGATGCAGAAGGGGAGACAAGGGCTGAGCCACTTACACAGACAGAAAGCTGAGGAGAGGAGGACATGTTATTACTCCAGGATCCGCTCCATTCATTCCCTATGTGGCATTCAAGCGCTGAGCTCGGCTTTTCCGGAGCCCCATAGAGAATGAATGGAGCTGCAGTTGATCCCTGACTTTCCACTCCTTCCCGATCAGATGATGGTCTGCAGCAGTCAGACCCCACGATCAGTAAGATCCACAGGCTCGGTGATCAAAGTGATAACTTGTTTTCTTCAGACATCCCCTTTAAGCAATGGAGCATGCCAGCAGAGAAGGTGGGAGGAGGCGCTGGTTACAGGGGAGACTTTACCTCTGGAGGCCGCATATAGGACATGTGCGGGGTGGATACTTCCCGTATTCATCATTACTGAGCCCCCGCTCTGTACGGCTCTTATCTGAGCTGCAGGAGACGCAGCAGTTACTAATCAGCCGCTCTCCGTTCACTTGCAGCCGTCCGAGCTCTGCTGTGCCTGTTTGGGGTGAAGTTCGGGTCCTAGGAGGCATCGACCATGCAGCCTGCACAGCAGATCACAGCCCGGGCACCGCGTCTCCGGGTAAATCTCCACCTTGTGAGTTGCTTCTTGTGCAGCAGCCCCATGCAAGTTGCTCCGCTCTCCTTGGCCAGCTCCTGCTGAAGACTGAGCTCCTCTGCCCAATCTAGGAGCTCAATATCCCTGATCACGTCAGTGGTAGCCCAGCGCTGCTGGATCAGATTTACAAATGGCAAACTAATCAGCCCTAGGCATTTCTAATATGTGCAGAGCAGGCGACATAAGTCTAACCGGTGTCCTCATAGACCTTTCCTCAGCCGGGGTCTAATAGGAGCAGTAAGATGGCCGTCATGGGGTCCATTGTTAGATCTCGGCTGCCATAGAAACTCATCGGCACCATGATCGCGCCTCCCTCTCCTGTCTAAAGTGCCCAAATGCTGTGGAAGCCCCCTACTGTGTCATACAGTGGATTAAGCTGCCAGGGTCAGGGTTGGCTCCACTGTCAGTGGCTGAGGCAGGAGCAGGACTGTGCTATACAGCCACACTTTTGCTACAGATCTTGTAAGAGCTCTGACAGGACATGCCTGATGATAATGTGTCCTATAGAGCGGGTTCTGGTACCGGACTGCCCTGTACATATTCACCACTAGCTGGGAACCAGTTACTTACAAGGTCTAGTTTCGGATGTGTTTCCAGGATCTGTAGTTATCAGCATTTTATCCTTAAGGCCGAGTTATAATATCACTGTAACACTCTCGCCCTGTACCTGTATACCTGCCCTGTGTGCTGCACAAAAGTATATAACAAAGTGTGTGTACACAGATATCTATCTCCTGAATGGTATTACTGCTAGATTTGTACATAGAAATATGAGGTTCTTAGCGCACATTTTGAGCAAATTGTGCGAGCCCATCTGCCAACGTCAAGGCGACCTCTTCAGATGGGTCCCTACACTAACACTACACTAACTTAGTAACTGGGACTAGTTTTTTGTATTCTTATTATTACCACCATTTTTACTATTTATTATTATTGCATTAATGCAATTGTAACAGTTAGAATTTAATTTTTTTAATTATTTTTATATTTTTTTTATTATTCTTGTGATTCTAATAATGGTATTACTAAAATCCCTATGCCTAAAGCTGTTGATCCAGAAGAAGGCAAAAACCCCAGGACACCTAAAGCCAATTTGTGTCACATGGGAAAAATTCATTCTTGACCCCTGGAAAAGGCGATCAGTCCTAGGACCCTGGATCAAACCTAATAATGTTATTACAAGTTATATAATATTACACTAATTATTGTACTACTGGAGTTATTTTAATTTGTTTTTATAAATCTAACTATTTGATATGGTTATTATTTAATTGTGCTATCTTATTACAGTACTATTCTTCTTTCCTATCACTACTAATACTGCCCTATACCTACAGTGTTGATCCAGAAGAAGGCAAAAACCTCAGGACACATTCAGCCAATTTGTGTCACATGGGAAAAATTCCTTCTTGACCCCTGGAAAAGGCGATCAGTCCTAGGACCCTGGATCAAACCTAATTATGTTACTAGTTATGTAATTACTATTACTGTACTAAATGTACTACTACAGTTGTTTTTAATATAGTTTTTTTTATATATTTTATCTTATGTCCTGCTTTCTTATTAAAGTACTACTCTTTAATATTACAGTATTGATTGAACTACGTCTATAATTATTATTTACTCTTTGTTCTTTCTATAGATATAACTAGTTTATATTATTATTAATAATAATAACCTGCTATCTTATTACAGTAGTATTCTTCTTTCCTATTACTACTAATACTGCCCTATACCTACAGTGTTGATCCAAAAGAAGGCAAAAACCTCAGGACACCTACAGCCAATTTGTGTCACAGCGGAAAAATTCCTTCTTGACCCAGAGAAAAGGCGATCAGTCCTAGAACCCTGGATCACAGTGCTATTCTACCTACTACTATTACTACTGTTATTTTATTACTTTCTTACTATTATCACTAGTATTATAACTCAAATTACACTAATACTGATATACTACCACTATATTACTACTATCCTGCTATTATTACTTTGGTGGATTTATACTTACCAGCCGGTATTGCCGTATGATGTTATCGGCAGAGAGGTCCCAGCAGGATTGTCCACACGATGGTCCTCTTTCCTATCAAATACCGGTTGATGTAATGGCGGACGTTGTTCTGGTTATGCTTCTTCCTTTTTGTTGTAGGATCGATTGTTGTCCTCTTCTGTCCTCTTCTGTCCTCTTCTGCCCTCCTCTTCTGCCCTCCTCTTCTGCCCTCCTCTTCTGCCCTCCTCTTCTGCCCTCTTCTCAGGAAACACAACCGGATATTAGGCGCAATCCTCAACTGACAGAGCACCACTACTGACTGCCACGCTGCCCTCATCTTGCTAAGTAAAAGTGTTTTCCCTGTTTTACACAGAATGCTTACTACCGTGCAGCAACCTATACTCCCGATGGGCCGCAGGAAACTGGAGTGAATAATGTCCTCCTCTTCCTTTAGATTATGCTTATGCCGTGTTCTCACTGGTGCTATCGGCTTCCATTGGAGATTTAAGCTTTTTGGTATTTTTGATGCTGTATAGTTAGTCACAAAGTTACCTGAGACATAATAAATAGCATTAAAGCTGCAGTAATTTTTTTATGTACACTGCTCAAAAAAATAAAGTGAACCCTTAAACAACAGAATATAACTCCAAGTAAATCAAACTTCTGTGAAATCAAACTGTCCACTTAGGAAGCAACACTAATTGACAATCAATTTCACATGCTGTTGTGCAAATGGAATAGACAATAGATGGAAATTATTGGCAATTATCAAGACACCCTCAATAAAGGAGTGGTTCTGCAGGTGGGGACCGCAGACCACATCTCAGTACCAATGCTTTCTGGCTGATGTTTTGGTCACTTTTCAATGTTGGTTGTAGCATGAGACGGACTGTACAACCCACAGAAGATGCTCAGGTAGTGCAGCTCATCCTGGATGGCACATCAGTGAGAGCTGTGGCAAGGAGGTTTGCTGTGTCTGTCAGCGTAGTGTCCAGAGGCTGGAGACGCTACCAGGAGACAGGCCAGTACACCAGGAGACATGGAGGGGGGCGTAGGAGGGCAACAACCCAGCAGCAGGACCACTACCCCCGCCTTTGTGCAAGGAGGAGCACTGCGAGAGCCCTACAAAATGACCTCCAGCAGGCCACAAATGAGCATATGTCTGCACAAACAGAAACCGACTCCATGAGGGTGGTATGAGGGCCCGACGTCCACAGATGGGGGTTGTGCTCACACCCCTACACCATGCAGGATGCTTGGCACTTGCCACAGAACACCAGGATTGGCAAAGTCGTCACTGGCTCCCTGTGTTCTTCACAGATGAAAGCAGGGTCACACTGAGCACATGTGACAGAGTCTGGAGACGCCATGGAGAGCGATCTGCTGCCTGCAACATCCTTCAGCATGACCGGTTTGGCAGTGGGTCAGTAATAGTGTGAGGTGGCATTTCTTTGGAGGGCCGCACAGCCCTCCATGTGCTCGCCAGAGGTAGCCGGACTGCCATTAGGTACCGAGATGAGATCCTCAGGCCCCTTGTGAGACAATATGCTGGTGCAGTGGGCCCTGGGTTCCCCCTAATGCAGCACAATGCCAGACCTCATGTGGCTGGAGTGTGTCAGCAGTTCCTGCAAGATGAAAGCTTTGAAGCTATGGACTGGCCCGCCTGTTCCCCAAAGCTGAATCCGATTGAGCACATCTGGGACATCATGTCTCCCTCCATCCACCAACATCACATTGCACCACAGACTGTCCAGGTCTGGGAGGAGATCTCACAGGAGACCATCCGCAACCTCATCAGGAACATGCCCAGGCGTTGTAGGGAGGTCATACAGGCACGTGGAGGCCACACACAATACTGAGCCTCATTTTGACTTGTTTTAAGGACATTTACATCAAAGTTGGAACAGCCTGTAGTGTGTTTTTCCACTTTAATTTTGTGGGTGACTCCAAATCCAGGCCTCCATTGGTTAATAAATTTGATTTCCATTGATGATTTTTGTGTGATTTTGTTGTCAGCACATTCAACTTTGTACAGAACAAAGTATTCAATGAGAATATTTCTTTCATTCAGATCTAGGATGTTATTTGAGTGTTCCCTTTATTTTTTTGAGCAGTTTATTTTAACCCAGCTAAAAAGTGAACTGGCCCCCTCCTGAGGGGCAACTTGAAAAAATGTCTGAAGTCAGATCAAGTCCATTCTGTTCCTTCAGCTTGGCTCCACTGGGCACAGTTCTTCTTTTAGCAAATGTTCATACAAAATCATCAATGGAAATCAAATTTATTAACCAATGGAGGCCTGGATTTGGAGTCACCCCCAAAATTTAAGTGGAAAAACACACTACAGGCTGATCCAACTTTGATGTAATGTTCTTAGAACAAGTCAAAATGAGACTGACACACTCCAGCCACATGAAGTCTGGCATTGTTCTGCATTAGGAGGAACCCAGGGCCAACCGCACCGGCATATGGTCTCACAAGGGGTCTGAGGATCTCATCTCTGTACCTAGTGGAAGTCAGGCTACCTCTGGCGAGCACATGGAGGGCTGTGCGGCCCTCCAAAGAAATGCCACCCCACACCATTACTGACCCACTGCCAAACCGGTCATGCTGAAGGATGTTGCAGGCAGCAGATCGCTTTCCACGGCGTCTCCAGACTCTGTTACGTCTGTCACGTGCTCAGCGTGACCCTGCTTTCATCTGTGAAGCGCACAGGGAGCCAGTGGCGACTTTGCCAATCCTGGTGTTCTGTGGCAAATGCCAAGCGTCCTGCATGGTGTTGGGTTGTGAACACAACCCCCATCTGTGGACGTCGGGCCCTCATACCACCCTCATGGAGTCGGTTTCTAACTGTTTGTGCAGACATATGCTCATTTGTGGCCTGCTGGAAGTCATTTTGCAGGGCTCTCGCAGTGCTCCTCCTGTTCCTCCTTTCACAAAGGCGGGGGTAGTGGTCCTGCTGCTGGGTTGTTGCCCTGCTACGGCCCCCTCCACGTCTCCTAGTGTACAGGCCTGTCTCCTGGTAGCGCCTCCAGCCTCTGGACACTACGCTGACAGACACAACAAACCTCCTTGCCACAGCTCGCATTGATGTGCCATCCTGGATGAGCTGCACTACCTGAGCAACTTCTGTTGGTTGTAGAGCTCACTGATAGATTCTCAGTTAGCTAATTTTGCAGCTAGCAATAGACAGTGCAGCACAGATGCTACAGAAGGCAACATTTTTAATGAAACTCAATTACAGAAATCAATTTTAGCCCCAAATACTTGCATTAAAGTAAAAAAAAAAACAAATGGCCCCAAAGCTGGACAACCGCTTTAATTCCTTACCAACATCTGCCGTACATGTATGGTATATATCAGTAGTGGGTGTATGGAGCAGAGTCAGCTTGCCCCGTACATGGCAGATAATGGCTGTGACAAACAACCAGGACCTGCCTCTAAGAGCTGCGAGTGGAGCGAAGATCTGCCCACCACTGTTAACCTGTTCAGTGCTGCTGTCAATCTCTAACAGCAGCATTAACAGCGCGCCGGCATTGGGATGCATCGTTCCATGCGCCCACCAGCGCTCCTGTGACTCGATCACAGGGCGCCGAGGGACTGCTATGACATCCGGGGGTCTGCTGAAGCCTCCGTGCCTGTCATCATAAAGCTTCATTTGGGCTGTAAAGAAGACTGTGATTTTGCTATATGGAGCATTACTGTGGTATCGCTGTATATAGCACAAGCAATCAGATGATATATACAAATGCAGTGAAAATTTAAAAAAAAAAAGTTTAAAATATTAAAACCCCACACGTTCAACTCACCTCCCAGTAAAAATAAAGATAATAAAAATATACACATTTGTGGTATGGTCTCTTTCAGAGAAATACAATCTATCCAAATATATTAAAAATAAATTATCAGTAAACACAGAAAAAAAAATCAAAAAGCCAAAATTGCATTTTTTTTCGTTCGCCTCAATACTGCAGAAAATCCTGTAAGAAGCGATGACCATGTCATATGTGTCCCAAAATGTTATCAATAAAGTCCTCTTGCCCTTCAAAAAATAAGCCCCCACACAGCTCCATCAACCCGAAAAATGAAAATGTTACGGGTCTCAGAAAAAATGGTGACACCATCAAAAAAAAGTTTTTTTCTTTTCCAAAACTATTGGAGAAGTTTGGTCTTGCTGTAATCACACTGAGGAGCAGGATCCTATTACCAGGTCATTTTTACCACACTATGTACGCCGTTAAAACCGTTCCCAGAAAAACAGTGTCAGGCTTTTTTTTTTTTCGCACTTTTACTGCACTTGGAATGTTTTTCCCGTTTTCTAGTACTATGTGGTAAATGAATGGTGTGATTTATAAGTACCGCTCGTCCTGCAAAATAACAAGACCTCACACTATGTGGACAGACATCAAAAAGTTATAGCCCTTGGAAAAAGCGGAGGAAAAAACAGAAAAAAAACATAAATTGGTTATGTTGGGAATCGGTAAAGCTGAAGAAACGCATGTAACAGCAGAATATGGAGGAAGGTGAGATATCACAGGCTGGTGGATACTACCTGCTCCATCGCTGGCAGAGTAACCCATCCCCATGGTGGCCGCTGATATCTTCTCTTGTAGAAACGTCTCCAAACTCTATAAAACATCGGGAACAGTCAGCAGAGGGTTTGGTGATTGGCTCATATTGGCGATATACCCAGGGGCATTACTGGGCACAGGGAAGATTGGGAATGAATAGTATTGGCTGTTAGATATGTGATCTCTTCCACTAAAGGGGATTTCTAGTTGGAACAAGTTATCACTGATCTCTGGATAGGTGATGACTCTTAGATCGGTGGGTTTGGCCGCTATGACCCAATCAGCAGAACAGCACTTATAGATAGAAGTGAGCGAAGTGCAAATGTTCAACCGCCGGTCCGTTCATTCTCTATGGGGGGCGCTGTACTCAGCTTTCTCCTGCATAGAGAATGAATGGAGCGGTGGTCCGGGGAGGTACTAGCAGGGATTAGTTGGGTTCCCAGCAGATCTAGAAGTTGTCACTTATCATGTGCTGGGGAATAATGACTTATCCTGTGATAAATGTGCTGATTCCTGTCAGTTGTGGTCGCTGAGTGCGTGTGATGGGATGTGGCTCCGTCCGTTATATTATATCACGTCTTATACCTATAATCTCGCTGATCGTATGTGTTTGTCTTCACACTCAGATGAGATGGAACAAACTGACGATATAGGACTTTTTTTTTTTTTTTTCAAATTCAAACCGAGCAATCCTATTGGCTGAGTATGAATGCAGTTACCATGGTGACAGAAGTAGCTGAAGATTTAAAGGGACAAGATACTAATATTGTACTAAAGTGTATTTAATTATATACTTCACATGACTGACTGGGTACACCTTGGCGCTGGTGCGATGGCTTTTTTAAAATCAAAAACCATGTTTACTAAGTACCCTATATTATATATATTCACTGTTGCTTTTTACTTACTTATAGCAGGGTATATGTTCATATTGTTTCTATCCTAAGTTTGTCTATTTTCCAATAGAGACATGACCAGTCCTCTTTAGAATTTTATAGTGACCCCATTGAGGTCATGGACTGATATTGGGGATTGCAGAGTTGGGGCAAGGTGTTGGTGTAAGTAAGTAGATAAATAGTATCTGACCCAGCACCACAATTATCAAAATACACGCTTGTGCCAAAGTCCCTGTATAAGTGTTAAGCAAACAAAAGAGGAAACGAGGGACAATAAAGGCACCAAGCGCGTTAAATGATTAAATAAGAATACAATATAATGAGAAAAATATAGAAATTTTATTATTAATAGGACACTAGACACAACCATTTAAAAACATGATTAAAAAACATGTAAGGCAAAAAAGGGACATATAAGCAAAAAAATCCCCTTACAGAAATTGACATATAGATCCGATATAATATATAATTACAAGCAATTAGTCTGTGGAAAATATTCAACAGATGTAATAAATAACCTAACACATATGGTATTTGCACAATATCAATTGATTTTTTTGCTTATATGTCCCTTTTTTGATACATTTTTCGGAAATAATTTGAAAGATTTAAAGCGTTAGAAATAAACAAGATTATCCTATATCACAGAAAAAGGAAAAGTCTCCAGATGCCTTTATGCCGGATGCCGGTCTGTGTCCATACCTAAAGAAGAGCTGTCAAAAGAATGGGAAAGGAATCTTTTAGTAAACATAAATATCCATAGGGGTTTTGAGTGTTAAAAAAAATGATCATATGAAAGATTTTGTGATCTGCGTTTACATGATTGTAATAACATTAAAGCCCCATTCAGACTTACAGGCTTTATCCATGAGAAACTGAGCAGAACGATATATAGGTTTGTGGGAGAAGATTCAGTTTAAATTGTAATTCATTCATTAGATTTTTTTCTTCATTGGTTGATACCTTTAATGGCTAACGGAAAAGATTGCAAGCTTTCCAGACTACTCCAGCCTCTTCATCAGGCAGACCTGAGACCTGAGTCGTCTGGTAAGCTTGCAATTTGTTACCATCTTTTCTGTTAGCCATTAAAAGGTATCAACCACTGAGGACTCTCAAATCTAAATACTCTTCTATCTACTGGCTAACACGGTACAAAGATAGATATTTTTCCTGTATCAATTTATTCAGTGGAATCCTGCTGTTTGTACAGATGAGTCCAGTGGGCGGTCCTACTAGTGAATGACAGCTGTCTTTGCCCGCATGGTCATACAGGGAACTGTCAATCACTTAGTAGGACCGCCCACTGGACTAGTGTACATATGGCAGGACTTTCACTTCATAAAATGCAAGTTTTACTGACTCTCTTCCCACAGATATGTCTATCAGTCTGATCAACTTCTCTGCTCTACAACATCCCCCTACAGATCTTAGACCATTTCAACATGACAGGTTCCTTTAATCACCTGCAGATGACATAAGTAGCCATGTTCTGTGTGGCTTACGGAGGGGCTTGATTGCTTGACAACTTCAAACAGGTTTCATTTCTTCTGATTCGTTGTAGCCAAATTCTAAACTGTGTAAAGAAATTAATTTCTCTGTTTATTTCTATTAGATCTCGGCGAAGCTTGGAACAAATGTGGAAAGTGTTCAAGAAGTTGTCAGGAGGCTTCCACCGTGAGTAGGGACTAATGCGGCTCTATCCATCTTCTCTTTATTAAAGGGAACCTGTCACCTTGAAAAATGCTATGTACCTGCAGGTATAGGGTTAATCTGCAGATAAATATTGTTACAATGTTGCCCGGCCGCCTTATTGATAGTGCAGGTACCGGGAGAAAATTAACGTCTTTTCTCCCTGCAGCCGCCGGCCTTCACTCATCGTTGTGCACGGAGCGGCTACAGTCTTGGATCACAGCACAGCTCACAATATCGGAGGTGACGGCTGTAAACCTGGCCTGGATTTTGATTGACAGCTTGCTCTGCACAGATGCGCTGCAGAACCACTTAGAATCTGAGTGAAGGAGTAGTATGTTCACAGATAGAGAATAGGGCTCATCCACGTGCGGATCCTCTCCACGTCCGATTACATATTTGTGAGAGAAACCCTAGTGGCAGCCTCATATTTCTGACATGGATCCTCTAGCACTATTTGTGAAACTGCGGCTCCCAGCATTACTTGACGAGAGACCGTCAGCCTGCTGGGATCTGTAGTTTCACTACGGCAGGAGTGTCACAAGCTGCGGACCTCTGCTCACTCCAGAACTGGTCGGCATTTTCAGCACGTGAACGTACGCTATGCTTTCTGGAGACACAAGGATGTAGATAACTTTATCAAACCCTTGACTGTAAGTTTGCTGAACCCTAAGTGGATTATATTGTTCCCACAGTTTCAGTTTTGGGCCATTTAAGGGGAATTTAAAGGGTTCTGGCCACTGATTTTCCTTAAAGGGGATCAGTATCCCTGTATGTCTTAGTATATACTTGATAAAGACCTATAACAGATCGAAACGTTATGTGATGGCGGAATAAACTTTGTCTTTTGGAATTCATCACTCCGGACTGAACGCTCTTTACTTACCTTTATACCCCTTAACAGGATGTCTTATTTTTGTGTTTTAGTCCCAAGATTGAAAAGGGCAGCCATCTTAAAGCCCTGCTGTTTGACTCAACGTTTGATCACTACAGAGGCGTCGTAGCCAGCATCGCACTTTGTGGAGGTGACGTGTGTAAAGGCAATAAAATTGTGTCTGCCCACTTTGGTAAGTGCTATGAAGTCAATGAGGTTGGCATACTGACCCCAGAGGAAGTGCCAGCCGAAAAACTAAGTTTTTTTTAAGAATTTTATTAGCCTTTCCCTCTGTCTTCACCAATCAGCCCTCTGTATTGATGATCAGATCAAAGATGTAGACAGGGATTGTCTCACGCTGCAGCTCCTTCCTGATTGTATCACTGAGAAGACAGAAGCTGCCCCATCCCATTCTCCAAGAAATGCAGAACCCAATGCATCTGCTGTACGTGATCCGCTTACTGTCAGAGGACATCATTAGGGACTGCATTTTCTCATTGCTTAAGAAATTGTTGGGGGATCCTGCTAATCGCTGAATAATAAAAATGTAGCACAGCTCCATTTAAGGCAGTTTTTCCCACACTCCAGTCCTCATGGCCCCCAACAGGTCAGGTTTTCCCCCCAATAGGTAATGTTTTCAGGATTTCCTCAGTATTACACATGTGATAAAAGTATCATCAAGGAATCAGGAATTCTCTCACCTGTGCAATACTATGGAAATCCCGAAAACATGACCTGTGGGGGGCCGTGAGGACTGGAGTTTGGGAAACACTGATTTTAAAGGGACTGTCAGCACAGAATGACTGTTGAAACCAAGTACAAGCGCTCCGTGGATCACGGCGTGGGCCAATCCTTTATATACACCTTCCCACCTGCTTGTTTTACCTCTGTCTCCTTCCTTCTCTGGTTCTATGAAGCCAGAGCTGTCAATCAAAGAAGAGGAGGGTGTGGATAGAGGGAAAACAAGCAGGTGGGAAGGTGTATATAAATGATTGGCCCCGTCATGAAGTGACGAGCCCAGGGGATGGGGATGACTCGGCGCCCGGACCTTGTTGCCTGGTCTTGTGGATGTCGCGGTAGTCGGCTCCCGGGCCCGTACCCTGGGCCTCTGTTTGAAAGGGTGGATAATTATGTGAAAGTTCGTGACGCCACTTGTGGTGTCTGGTGAGGATCACCAGCGCTGCGGCAGCCCACTGAGGCCGGTGTTGAGGCAGCTTGGGTGGTATAGCTCCCCACAGGTGGAGCTAGGCCTCAGGGCATCGTGGATGTAGGGATGCAGGACAGGGGGGGACCTAGCCGGGTCTGAAGAAGGATAGGCAAACACACAGTTCACTTCAGTACCTTTTACTGATGGAAGTTCAGGCACATTCCAGAGCACTGTAGGGTGAAGGGTGCATATCAGGATTCTCCCCAGTGAGCGGGTATAGGGCCTCCTGTTTCTTGCCTTTGTGTAGTAAGTTTCTGACCTGCCTGGAGCTAGACCTAACTTTGTCTCTGTCCTGCACCGGCTGACTTTGTGGTAGGGCCTTCTCTTGGAGTACACGCTCCCAGCTTGCGGGACCTCCGTGACTCCCTGGCTCTGGTACATATCAGCTCTTGGGTGATCCTGGGACCTGAAGTCTTCCAGGGGTCTCCGGTTGTCTCTACAGGGGAATATACGGCCCTGTAGATGCAGACCCGGTGTCCGGTATGTTTTCTGGGGTGAGCTTGTACAGCTCCTCTGCCCCCAATGCTACTCACTCCTCTAGCCTTCGGCCTCGCTTGGGGCCCTCACTAGGCTATACACACTAGCGGCAGCTTGCCGCGCTTCACCGCTCTTATGGCGTCGGCATGCCTTGGGCTCACTAACCTGAGCTCTCTCTGGACTGAGCTCTCTCTGGACTGAGCTCCACTCTGTATTCAGACCTGTACTTGCTGAACTCTCCAGAGGAACTGTTGCTGCCTAGCTCCACCTTCCCTATTTATATCCCTATCGGGCTCCCTTTGGTGGTCTGAGGTGGAAGGTGGAGGTGTGAGTATGCTGCGAGGGCCTCTTGTGGAGGAATCTGTTCATGCACCCCTCTAGGATCTGTGGCACTCATGCGCAGCCGGGGCGCCACATTCCCCCCTAGCAAAGCTCAGCACTCCCGGGCTGAAGTACATTTTGAAAAAACAATATTACATGAACAATAACAATCTTCCCTTTATGGGAGGCACATTCTTAAACGTTGCATATAACATTAATAAGTAATAAATAGATATATGTATTGGAATAAGCAACCTAGAAGTCCAAGTCTCTTCCGGGGAGGTTGCTCAATGGGGCACTCCAGGTAGTGCAAATATTTACAAAGAAAAGTCTTTGGGCTGCACATAGTCCTCAGCCACAGAGTTCTTAGTTACCCATACGGGTAATGAGAAGCAAATAGGTAAAGTGTCCTTATCACTTGAATTGTCCCTGGACGAAGGCAAAAATATAAGTTAAATGCATATAAAAGGCAATGAATACATGGCAATATACAAGATAATACAGTAATATACAATACAATGCTATATAATACCCCAGGGGTACCCCAGGGTACTGTCAGAAGTTTAACTATTTTACTCAGTGTATCTGACAGGGATCTGACCTTTGGTACTACGTATGGACCTACGTGTTACTGGGATGCGTGAGGCACTAGTATTTGCACTACCTCCCATTCTGTCAGTTCTAAGTGTTGGGGAACTGCAGGGTTGCCTTAACCTCTCTACAGGACTGGCAAGTATACCATTGGCTGGGCCTTCTTGCTACACTCCAGCCGGGGATCTTTCTTAAGCAGGCTCTTCTGGGGCACCTACAGGTTCTTCTTGCTGTGGGTAGAAGGTGATTACAGGTATGATTACTGCTCCTCTTAGTTGAGGCCAATCTGCCGGGAAGTCTCCTAAGTCAGTATGGATTACTGCTTCTTTAGGCTCCTCCGGTACGGTGAGAGGCACTTCTTCTTGGGGCTTTAGCAGATCTGGACACAACTTCAGGTGGTCTCTAGATACCGTAGCAGTAGCTGTTCTTCGCCCGTCTTTGCTAATCAAACAGGTTTTCTTATTATCAAATCTTGAATTCAACACAGTGTAGGGTTCTCTCTCCCACTGGTCATCAAGTTTGTGGTTTCTTCTCTTCCTCTTTAACACTACTGCACCAGGTGTGAAGGGTTCTGCTGGGGCACCTCTGATGTATTGAGCTTCCTGCTTGTCCCTCAACCGAGTGAGACTGTCTTCGACACAGGCTTGTACTCTTCTGTACTGCTCCTGTCTGGTTTTGTCCCAGTCCTCAGTGGTCACATCTGCTTCTGGTTCTACAACACCGAGCTCCAGGTCAATGGGCAACTTTCCTGGTCTTGCTCGCATGAGATATGCTGGAGTGCAATTGGTGGAACTTACAGGTATGTGATTGTACAGATCTACCAGGTCAGGTAGTAGGTCTGGCCACTGGTTTCTCTCCTCAAGTGGTAAAGTCTTCAGCAGGTCGATGACGATGTTGTTCATCTTTTCACAGAGACCATTGGTTTGTGGGTGGTACTGTGTAGTTCTTATCTTCTTACACCCATAGAGATGGCAGAACTCTTTGAACAACTCAGCCTCAAAGGCCGGGCCTTGGTCCGTCAGCACCTGCTCAGGGTATCCATGGGGTCTGCAGAAACACGCCTGGAACGTTTTTGCTGCTGTCTCTGCCGTCAGATCCTTGACGGGGGCGACCACCAGGAAACGTGAGTAGTGATCCACCATGGTCAGGGCATAGGAGTACCCTGACCTGCTGGGTGACAGCTTGACATGGTCCAGGGCCACGATCTCCAGGGGTCGAGTCGTCTTGATGGGTTGCAGGGGTGCCTTCTGGCTGCTGTAGTCTTTTCTTCTGAGGCTACAGGGTCCACAGTTTCGGCACCACCGCTCAATGGAGCTGCGCATTCCTACCCAGTAGAATCGACACTTCAGCAGGGTCTCTAGCTTCTTCCAGCTAAAGTGCCCCACCTGATCGTGGTAGGCCTCCAACACCATTTGGATGTCTGTCTTGGGGTCCACTATCTGCCATACCATCTCATGGGTTTTTGGATTGACGTACCTCCGGCACAGCTTCTCACGGTAGATAAACAGCCGGCTTCTCTCATTCCACAGCTGCTTTGCTTGCAGAGATGCATCCTTCTCCAGGGAGGAACCTTCTTGGGTTATCAGCTCCTTGATACAGCTGACAACCGGGTCACTGTCCTGGGTCTCTTTCCATCTGTGGTGAGGCAAAGGGTTTAACGTCTTCCCATGCTGCCTCCAGGAGTCTCGTTGCTCGTGGATTATCCCATTCCGGTGAAAGGCAGGTAGCTCAATCTCCTCCAAGTCATCCACTTCTTCTTCTGTGTCTGACTGGTGAGGCATCCTGGACAGGGCATCGGCGTTGGCGTTCTTGCGGCCCGCCCCGTACTTTATTGTAAATTGGTAGTTTGACAACCGAGCCATCCATCGCTGCTCCATGGCTCCTAGCTTGGCTGTTTCAAGATGGGTCAAGGGGTTATTGTCAGTGTAGGCAGTGAACTTGCTGGAGGCTAGGTAGTGCTTGAACCTTTCAGTGATGGCCCAGACCAAGGCCAGGAACTCTAACTTAAAGCTGCTATAGTTCTCTGGGTTTCTCTCAGTCGGGCGGAGCTTCCTGCTTGCGTATGCGATCACTTTCTCTTGGCCATTCTGCTTCTGACTTAGGACAGCACCCAGTCCTTCGTTGCTGGCATCAGTATACAGCAGGAACGGTTGGCTGTAGTCAGGGTAGGCTAGGATCTCGTCGCCTGTCAGGATCTCCTTCATCTCCTGAAATGGCTCGGCTTGCTCCTTACCCCAGTGGAATGGGGGACTTCTGCCTTTGGGGGACTGTCCTACCAGGAGGTCTTGCAGAGGGGCTGCTTTCTTAGTGTAGTCCTTTACAAACCTCCGGTAGTATCCTATGAGTCCCAGGAACTGACGCACCTCCTTGAGGTTCTTCGGCTCCGGCCACTTCTGGATTGCAGTGACCTTCTCCGGTTCTGGTGCTACCCCTTCTGGACTGACAATATGCCCCAGGTACTGTACCTTTCTCTTGAGCATGTGGCACTTTGAGGGCTTCAGCTTCATCTCATACCGGGACAGTGACTCAAATACCTCCTCCAGGTGCTTCAAGTGGTCCTCATACATCTTGGAGTACACTATCACATCATCCAGGTATAGTAACACAGTCTCGAAGTTGCAGTGTCCCAGGCAGCATTCCATCAATCTCTGGAACGTTCCGGAGGCATTGCAGAGTCCAAGCGGCATACTGTTGAACTCGCAGAGTCCCATCGGGGTGGTGAAGGCCGTCTTCTCCCGATCCTCCTCAGCCACAGCTACTTGCCAGTACCCACTAGTGAGGTCAAGGGTGGAAAAGTAATTTGCAGACTTTAAGGCAGCCAGGGATTCCCCAATACATGGTAAAGGGTAGGCATCTTTATGTGTAATGCGATTTACTTGTCTGTAATCTACACACATTCTCATGCTTCCATCCTTTTTCCTGACTAGCACTAGGGGAGCTGCCCAGGGACTACAACTATCCCTTACTACCCCTGCCTTCTTCATGTCGTGTAACATCTCCTTGGCTTTCTGGTAGTGTGCTGGTGGTATAGGCCTGTAACATTCTTTGATGGGTGGATGATTGCCTGTGGGGATGTGATGTTGTACCCCCTTAATCCTCCCAAAGTTAAGTGGGTGCTTGCTGAATACCTGCGCGTATTCCTGAACCACCCGGTGTACCCCCTGTTTCTGGTGGGCAGGAGTGGTGTCTGTCCCAACATGGATCTGCTGACACCAATCCTCCACCTGGATTGCCGGGTCATTATCCTCCACCTGGTCTGGGGAGATCAAGGACTCCGCCGTGTGAATGGAGTTGTTATTTACATCGTGTAACTTGGCAACAGTGGCATAGCGTGGTAATCTGACCTCATCTTCCCCATAGTTGAGAAGACGGACGAGCACCCTCCCATTGCGTACATCCACTACCCTTCTGGCTGTTAAGAGTGTAGGTCTGTGCTCTGAGCTAAGGGGTTCTACTACCGCCTGATAGTTCTGTCCTTTAAGACCTATTGCTGCTCTACACCAGATAAGCATTTCACTCATTGGCGGCATCACAATGGGTATGGAGTCTGTTACCCGCACATTACCAATCTCACCAATGGATAGCTTTACTTGCTGCTGGTACATTTGGGCTCGGATCTCCTTCTGGATCGCTCTTCTCTGCTCCGGTCTGGTGGCGTTAGCGAGCTGTTGGAGCAAAAACACCACTTCCTCCAGACAGTTACCAACAATGTTAGTGCCTAGTACCATATTCAGTCCTGAGTCATCAGAGACAGTCTCTACTACAATGAGTCCCTGGTCCTTCAGCTCCACTCTCCCCACCTTTACCGTCACATCCTTAACCCCGACTAGGTTAAGAGGGAGGCCGTTAGAGGCATATACTGAAAAATCTGGGTTTGGGGATTGGAGACTGTCCATGGACCAGTATCTCTTGTAAAGGACATCAGGCATAATTGTTACCTGAGATCCAGTGTCCAGCAGGGCAGGTATCGCAATGCTGTCCAGGATTATGGACAGGAAAGGTCTTCCTCCCACGTACCTGCTGTGCCAGTCTGAGGGGCCTGCTGAGTCTGTTCCTGGGTGTTGGCCCTCAGACCCAGGGTCTGCTCGTTTAAAGAGCAATCGCGCACTGTGTGGCCTGCCTTCTGGCAGCGGTGGCAGACAAACTCTCGTTGAGGGTGACGCTGGTTGTTGGTCCTTCCACGGGGTGGCGTCGTCTTCCTCCTCCTTCTCATCCAGGGGACATCCTCAGGGCTGTCGGCTAGCAGGATCCTTCCTTCTGCCTCGGGCTCCGTCCGCAGCTGCTGGGCACTCAGTACAGTGGTCAGGGTTTTGCTCAACTGACGCACTTCAGAGCGCAGGCTGTCCAGCTCACTAGGGGACGTTGCTGGTATGGCGCCCCTGAGGGTTTGACCGCCACAGGGATGCTGCACCTCTTTAATGGGGTGTAGTGTTCCTCCTTTGAGGTAAGAACAGTGCGATGGTCAGGACCCTACCTCCACATCCAACACCACACTTCTCCCACCAGAGGGGGCTAGTAGGCACTAGGTGCTGCCCCTATTGGGAATCGGGAGACTGGGGAACCAAGAGATAGGGGAACCAATTAGTGGATGGAGGGTGGAGGATTCACATTTTAGTGACACTTTAAATTTCATATTTAATTCATAGCCATCTTGGTTCTGGGTTCTTTGATCGTTCTTTGATCGTGACCTTCCTCCCTGATCGTGGATCCTGTGTGGACCTGCAGAGGATGGAGGCACGGCCCTCGTACCCTGGCCTTGGGTCGAGGGGCAGGTTGCAGATAATGTATGTCTCAGCCCGGTCGAGGACCATGACCAAGAAGGCCCGGAGCTTAGGAGTGTAGCTCCGCCGCAAATGGATCCCGGGGGGGATGCAGACGGAGCGGTATACGCCACCTGTCCTCGCCAACCTGATTTATTCAGAGGGATTCCGGCTGCAAGAGGGGTACCGGCCCCCGACACCTGACCTTGCCACTTGCCGTCCTGGTCAGGGAACTCCGGTAGGCCCTGAGGATCCCACCGTGTAACGGAGGGAGCCGAGCTGCCACCCGTACCCTTTTTCTGAGTGAAGTTCAGAGGGAGACCCGGCCTATCTACACACGCACAGACAGGAAAAGACCCGGTCTGAAGTCTAGGAACACTCTGGTGCGGGGTCCTGATTGAACACTGGACTTACTCGGAGGTTGTCGGACCCCCCCCCCTTCTCTGGTGACTGCAGAACTCCGCGAGGAGCTGGGAGAAGCCTTTCAACTGAAATCTCCACCGTGAGTAAAAACCCTGGAAGTTAACCCCTATGGCCTCCGGACTCTTTATTCTGCATTATACCGCACTACGCAGCACCAGACCTCCTAGACTACAACCCCCTCCATCCTGGACCTCTGCCCTGAGGCCCTGCTCCGCCTGTGGGGAGTAGTAACAACGACGGCTGCCATAACACCCTGCCTCAGCGGACTGTAGCAGCGCTGGTGGCCTTCACCAGGTGCCACAGGTGGCGTAGTCGAGATCAGCCAATCAACCCGAATAAGCCCCTACCATCCCTTTTTAATGTGACGGCCCTGGGCACTGAGCAGGTCCGGGCCACGGCCGCACCCCATCTACAGCACAGGACACGGCTCCGAGTCCCCCATCTCCCAGGGTAGGGCTTCCAGCGTCACACACTGGAACCTTGGCTTCCTCAGTCCCCGGATAAACTGTTCCTTCAGCATTCTATTTTCATCATTGATGCTGGTTGGACTAACCTGTTTCAGAGCTCGCAGGGCCCCTTATAAACACCAGGCATAGTCCCGAACACTGTCCTCCGGTTGCTGAGAGCAGTTGCAGAACCTCATCCGGAGGTCTGTCTCAGTACGATTCTCAAAGACAGTCTGTAACTTTTTAAAGATTGCGGACACTGACTCCTGGTCTGCGGCCGACCAGGTTTCTACTTCTCGCTCCGCAGCACCAGTCAATTGTCCTAATACAACAGCGGCTCTTTGCTTGCCTGTCATAGAGTACATGTCCAGTATACCGCATATTTTCCGCTTAAATCCAGACAGGGTATCTGGTTTGCCGCTGTACTGGGGGAGCCACTTCACTCCAGAGATGTACGGTAGGGCCATGGGTATGACAGGGATGTTCAACCCAAGCTCGACGCCGAGCTCGGGTTGAACATCAGGGCGGTTAACCGGTATCCCGGCGTTGTGCTGTTCTTTGGACATTCTGGCGCCCCCCTAGCGAACCGTGGCCTCCCTTCTTTTCTTTTCTTCCGGTAGGCCGCAGCTCCGCAGGTGACGGTCTTCTTCAGGACCTTGTGTCGCTTGCGTCCTACGTCAGAGCGTTAAGCGACGCTCCTTCCAGGACCTGGCGCTTCCTGGTTTGACGTCGAGGCGTGGGGCGTGTCCGGGGCTTCGCGCGCTTCAGCAGGTAAGCCTCTCCGTTTTCCCGCGGTTACACCCTTTTTCCCGCTCGGCGGCCCAACAATGGCGGCAATCTTCGCCGCAGTTTAATACACAGTTTTTGATTAAAGGCGCACAGTATCCGGTGGCAACGGGCATAACGCTCCGTCGTTGCAGCGGACACGGGATCCTGTTCGTGACGCCAGGAAAGAGAGATGTCTCGCCCCGGGGATGGGGATGACTCAGCGCTCGGACCTTGTTGCCTGGTCTTGGGGATGTCACGGTAGTCGGCTCCCGGGCCCGTACCCTGGGCCTCTGTTTAAAAGGGTGGATAATTATGTGAAAGTTCGTGATGCCACCTGTGGTGTCTGGTGAGGATCACCAGCGCTGCAGCAGCCCACTGAGGCCGGTGTTGAGGCAGCTTGGGTGGTATAGCTCCCCACAGGTGGAGCTAGGCCTCAGGGCAGCGTGGATGTAGGGATGCCGGACAGGGGGGAACCCAGCCGCGTCTGAAGAAGGATAGGCAAACACACAGTTCACTTCAGCACCTTTTACTGATGGAAGTTCAGGCACATTCCAGAGCACTGTAGGGTGAAGGGTGCATATCAGGATTCTCCCCAGTGAGCGGGTATAGGGCCTCCTTTTTCTTGCCTTTGTGTAGTAAGTTTCTGACCTGCCTGGAGCTAAGCCTAACTTTCTCAGTCCTGCAGCGGCTGACTTTGTGGTAGGGCCTTCTCTTGGAGTACACGCTCCCAGTTTGCGGGGCCTCCGTGACTCCTGGCTCTGGTACATATCAGCTCTTGGGTGATCCTGGGATCTGAAGTCTTCCAGGGGTCTCCGGTTGTCTCTACAGGGGAATATACGGCCCTGTAGACGTGTTCCCGGTGTCCAGTATGTTTTCTGGGGTGAGCTTGTTCTGCTCCTCTGCCCCCAATGCTACTCATTCCTCTAGCCTTTGGCCTCGCTTGGGGCCCTCACTAGGCTATACACACTAGCGGAAGCTTGCCGCGCTTCACCGCTCTTATGGCGTCGGCACTCCTTGGGCTCACTAACCTGAGCTCTCTCTGGACTGAGCTCCACTCTGTATTCAGACCTGTACTTGCTGAACTCTCCAGAGGAACTGCTGCTGCCTAGCTCCACCTTCCCTATTCATATCCCTATCGGGCTCCCTCTGGTGGTCTAAGGTGGAGGTGTGTGTATGCTGCAAGGGCCTCTTGTGGAGGAATCCGTTCATGCACCCCTCTAGGATCTGTGGCACTCATGCGCAGCAGGGGCGCCATAGAAGCACCGAGAGTTGGGACTTAGTTTGAACAGTCATTCTGTGCTGACAGTCCCTTTAGGTGGACGAGATCCAGATGCAGCTCATTTCACCGCGTAAGGCTGTGTGCCCACTGTGTGTTTTTTAAGCATTTCCGCAGCGGCAATTCCGCCGCAGAAACGCTTAAAAAACGCTTGGTAGAAGGTCTGCAATTTTCCCCAATGATAATCCGCATGTGCTGTGCACATGCTGCGAAAATTTCCGCTGCGGATTATCATTGCAGAAAAATCCGCAGCACTACCAATTATTTCACGTAATCACGGCGTTTTTGCTGCCATTGACTTGCATTGAATCCCTTAATATCCTCATGACTACATGTGCACATGCGGATATTAAGCGATTCAATGTGCGGATGGTACCCGGGTCTGGAGAAGAGGAGACTCTCATCCAGACCCGGGTACCATAGTACCTTTTAAAAAAAAAAAAAAGAAGAAGAATTTAACATAAAAAAATAAACCTTATACTCACCTTCTGATGGCCCCCGGTATTTTTAGTGATACGTCCTGGCTCCCCGGCGGCTCGCGATGGTCTAAAAGGACCTTTCATGACGTCATTTAGTCATGTGACAGGTCGCATCGGATAAGGAGACCGGGGGCCATCGGAAGGTAAGTATAAGGTTTTTTTTATTTTTTACCATTTTTATAGTTTTTTTTAACTAACTTGGTCACACTATATAAAATCCATGCCGGTTGCATGGATTTATATAGTGTGACCAAGTTGTAAAGCACTTTTCCAAGTGATGCTAAAATCGCTTGGAAAGCGCTTGACAACCCACATGCGAAATCGCATGTGCAAAACGCGTGACAAACGCTTGTCCCTGGCTGAAAAAAACGCATGTAAAATCCGCATGCGTTTATTCTGCCAGAGAGATGCAGAAACATTCAGGAAAAATCCAGAGCATTTCTGCATCGTGGGCACATAGCCTTAGGGGGCCGCTGTGCAGGCAAAGACAGCATCCCCCTCTTTCTGAGAATCAGTGGGGCTTGAAGGGGTACGGCTCCCCATCAGTTATATAGCCATGTCATATCATCAATCATATGAGTGTTATGTGGCAATGGCATTGTCTTGACAGCCAAGGATCCTACTGAAGGCCTCCATGATTGTACAGCTATGAAGCCCATCCCATAACAGGGTTTAATATGAGATTGGTCATTTTACTCTACACTGTAGCGGTGAAGCGATTGTATGTTTTCGGTGACCTGAGCCTGCAAAGTTAAATTCTCCCGTTACATCATTTTTGGCTTCACCACATCTGTTCGTGTTAAAACTAAAATAAATATCTTATAGAAATCCTATCGAGTGGATGATGGAATGAAAAAGAAAAAAAAAGATGAAGCGGCAGAATCTCTGGAGTTTATTTTGTTCACTTTGCCTCACCAAGAAAAGTAATAAAAAGAGATCAGAAAATAGTTATAAAAACTACAGCTCTAACTGCAAAAAAAGCCCAGATACAACGAATCTACTGGAAAAAAAAAAGTTTTATAGCTTTTAGAAGGCAAGGATAATAAAAAATTGTGAAAGTGAAGATTATCCCACATGCACTTTGTCATCCAAGGATCGGCATAAACTGCAGCCGGCCCATCTCAGCACCACTTCTTTTGTTTGTTCTTTTTCCTTATTGCTTTCTGTGAATTTTTAAAAGGGTTTTTCCATCATTTTTTTTAAAGTAATTTTTTCCGATATCCAAAGCATTTAAAATTGTGTACGACCCTGTGCAGGATATAATAGAGCGACATTTTAGCACACTAGGAATATTCTTTTAGTGCCACTAGATGGCGCTCTAATCCTGCATCCAGTAGTGATGCTCCTGTCGGTGCTGCTTTCTATGAATATACATGTGTGTTTGGTGCCCAGGAGAGTGCAGAGCTGAAAGGGGATTCTGTTATTAAAGCAAATAAAATGCCAATATTGGGTTATGGAAAGTTCTGCAAATTAAAATACAATTTTGTGTTTTCATTGCCATTGAATACAAATCTGTTGTGGCCGCATGATGCTTCTCAGCTTGTTACAGTGCGATTAGCAGAGCTCTCTGATGTGGTATTTAGGCTCTGGGAAGTTATAACATATATGTTGATAGATCCAAAATTCAGTGCTGATTAATCTCACAGCATGCGTAGATACATACGGGACTTCCAAGTAATCTACGCATGCGCTCATTTAGAATAATTATATCCAGCTGGTGGGAGAGATACATAAACGGGACACTGCGTACATACACTTACACCCCCATAGAAGAAGCATATGGCGAAACGGCGTCGTGGGGCAGATTTCTTCAAACACCTCTATAGGCTGTACACTGTTACCAATAGCCCACATGTAAGTACTATCCTCCTCAGTTCATGCTTATGGCTAACATGACTTGAGATATATATATATAGCGCTCCATTGATTAGGTGCTGTTTGTGTTTTTCACATACCACTTGGTAATTGTATCAATGCACTCATACTTACAAGTATAGGTAACTTTTTTGAATATAGGGAGAAAAATGTCTCCTATGCACTTGCACTTTACTTTTGGATTGGAGTGGATTGGATCTAATTATTTACAGCACTTTATGGCCATGGGGGGAGTGCAATATAGGCACCATGGATTTGTAGGCATGTCTTTATGATGTATTATTGCATGAAATTGTAGGCAGTATTGAGGTTGTATTGATGAAATCTGAAGGCACCTGTTTTTTAATCTTAAAGGAATTCTTTTAAAAATTCTTTAAAATAAAAATAATTTATTTTAATGAACTTGTATTCAATCTTCCTTTAAGCCGGACCCCTGTAGCCCGTGCTTTGTGTGGTAAATATCCTATTGGGAGGTGTAATTGTTGACCTTTTTTGATATACAGTATAACGAGTGTTGTGTAGAGATGAGCGAACCCGAACTGTAAAGTTTGGGGTTCATACCGGACACCTAGTGTCCAATGCTGAACTCCGAACACTGACAAGTCCGTTTTAAGAGTGAGAGACCCCCTAGCCCTTACTACGACCATTTTACAGCATCAAAGTTTGTGTCTTCATTGACTTCTATGGGGTTCGGGTTCAAGTTCTGGTACCCAAACCGAACTTTGGACTAAAGTTTGGTCAAAACTGAACATACACGGGGTTCGCTCATCCCAAGTGTAGTGTAAATTCTACATATTTTGTGCCTGAGTACCAGTAATGAGGAGATCCTTACCCATTATGTGCCTGCCACTCTCCTAAACACGCGTTTCACTTTTATAGCTTCTTCAGAGGGACACAGAGTATACCAAACACTGCCCCCCAGGCACCAGAGGTAACACACTGTATCAATTCCTTTAAGGCTAAAGTTACAGCTATAGAATAGATTGACCTTGACAATTCAAGTGCTTTCTTGTGGGAAGTATGTGCACCCCCCGATCATTTCAGTGGAGAGCGACCATTCCCATCCACCTCTATTGAGAATCCATGACAGGCACAGGCGCTGTACCTTCGCCTGTCACACTTTAGTAATCCTACTAATTCCTTGTAACGGCCAGGAACGCCTCCATGATTGGATTAGGAACGGTGATCACAGAGTAGATAAATGCCAGAGAACCTTTAATCTGCAGCCGCATTTTTCATCCCATTAGACTCGGCCTATTTTACAGAAGCCGAGATAATTGAGGAGAGATGTAAGGAAGGAACCTCACGATACACCAGGACTAGTCGGCTCAGAGCCGTGATGTGTGGACAAGGTTTTTTGCTACATTGTCGGGAATTTAGGGAGCGCTGCAGCAAGGGGGTTGGTAATGAAACTCCACCGTGATACATAATGCATGGACTGTCTCCTCTCATTTGTTCTTTGAAGCTTGTTTTTCTCGTGAGTGATGCTCGGCGCATGAGAAAAGCCCAAACAATTAACATCAAATGGGTTTTCTGCGATTTGTAAAAAATATAGCCGAGAGATGGGAATCTAGGAATGATTACATATGAAATAAAAAAAATAAAAGACCTTCTCAATCTCTGCCCTTTCACAATCGCGGCTCTCACGGTCCCTGCTCACTTCCTGCAGTGACCACATCCAGTATATCATTCATGTGGACACTTAAAGTGTATCCGTCATTTTAATTTTTATTTCATAAATCAATAGTTTACATGAAAATAAGAAACTTTGGAATATATCTTATCAAAGAAATTTGCTTCTTTATTTGCTAAAATTGATCAGTCATCATCAAGTCTCAATTCTGAGGTAAAAATTTGTATTCAGTGAAGACAGACTTTCCCATTACGGAGATAGGAGATGGCAGCTGCTACTGATAAGGGGGAGGAGCTGTCTCTAGCTCCTCCCTCTTCCTGCCCACATAGAATTGTATCAGTAGCAGCTGCAATCTCCTATCTCAGTAATGGGAAAGTGTCTTCACTGAATACAGATTTTACCTCAGAATTTCATAGTGAATGATAAATTTTGGCAGAGAATGAAGAAAATGTCTTTGATAAGATATATTACAAAGTTGTTTAATTTCATGTGTACTATTAATTAATGAAATAACAATTAAAAGAGGGTTACTCTTTAAGATAATCGGGTGCCTTAAAGGTCATGTGCTGGAGATGTCGGCTTCACTGCTGAGGCCAGTACCTTAGTCACATGAATGATGTACGGAAAGCCTGCAGGAAGTAAGCGGAGACCAGTGCGGACTACCGGAGCAATAGTGATGGAACCATGGGGGGGAACAAAGAGGTGAGAATAGGGATTGAACACATGCCCTGCTGTTTCCTGAGTTTTTGGAAAACCATTTTAAGATATGTGCACATGGCGTCTCTTAGATTTCGGTACCGCCACTGAGATTTCCCAAACAAAGCCGCTTCAGGAAGACCACGATGGTCGATTCCTGAGGTGTCTTCTCTGGCGGCTTTGCAGCGGCTTTCATTTTATACTGGTGACTATAGAGAGAAGGCGGCTTCCTAGCGGAAGACACTCAAAGAATGAACCTGTTCCTTATTTTAACCACTTCAGTTTCCGAATCCCAAAGTGGTTAAAAGACATAAGACAGAAGATGTGCACAGCAATGTTGCTTTGACATTGCTGTGCATTATGTTCATATTATGAGGCGCTTTATCTGGCAGATTCCAGGCTGAAAAAGCAGCCTGGAAGGAATCCACTTGAAAAAGGCGCCATGTGCACACACCCTTGGGGTAAGTTAATGTGGCGCCCCTGAGGGTTCAGTCGCCACAGGGGTACTGCACCTCAGCCTGAAGTGTGGTATCTCCTCTTCCAGGTAAGGATGGAGCATTTCTCAGGACCCCACTTTACCACTCAACACTACACCACTCCTGTCCTGTAGGGGACCTAAATGCACCAGGGTGCTGCCCCGGCCTGGGATAGAGGAGATGGGGGGGATCCAAAGATAGGGGGAACTATGTAGTGGGTGAGGGTGGAGAACACACTTTTAGGAAACACTTAATAATTGATATATAATCTACGGCCATCTTAAGTTCAAGGTCTTTGATTGAGGGTTTTCTGTCAGGGTCCAGCAAGAGGCTGTAGCTGGCGGAACGTTCGCGGTCCTCGTACTCTGGCCTTGAGACGAGGAGCGGGTCAGAGTTAACCACTGTCTCTACCCGGTCAAGGTCCTGACCTAAGAAGGCCTTGGAGGGGAGCAGAGGAGATAGGCTCCACAGGCAAAAGTATCTCAGGGGGATACGGACGGAGTGGAGTTGCCACCTGTATCCTTTCTCTTGGCCTAATCAGAGGGATTCCTGCTGCAAGAGGGGTGACCGGCCCCCGATATCTGACTTTACTTCACGTCTCAGTCATAAAAGCCCGGAGGCTTAGTGGATCCCAAGGGGGATACGGACGGAGCGGAGTCGCCACCTGTATCTCTCACACTGCGTTTATCCAGTGGGATCCGGCCTTACACCACGTTCATACCACACACAGTCAGGAGAAGACTTAGTGGGAGAACTTACCAAGGAGAGGAACACACACCAGAGGGGTCTCGACAGGTGCTCCTGATCTACCTGGGAAGTGCCGAACCCCCTTCCCGGTGGCTGCAGTACGCCGTGTGTAGCAGAGAGAAGCTTTGCGGCTGAAAGTTCATCTGAAAGTGAGTAAAGACCCGGATAACTTCACACACCGCCTCAGCCTGGTATTTCCTGCGTGGCACTGCACCCACCATCCCTTCACACACTGCCCTGAGGCCTGCTCCGCCTGTGGGGAGCCGTCCCATCTTAGCTGCCCATAACACCAGCCTCAGTGGACTGTTGCAGCGCTGGTGTCCATCACCGGAAACCACAGGTGGCGTAGTCGAAATACCACTCATCCTAAAAGAAGCCCAATATTTTTACTGTGACAGCCCTGGGCACGGAACGGGTCCAGGCCACGACTGCATCCCCCGCGACCCCTACACCGACCCGGCTCCGAGTATCCCCACTGCTCAGGGAGGGCTAGAGCGTCGCAGACTTGGCGTAGTCGGCAGGATTGTGTGCCCGCAGCAAAGGAAGAAGCTAATCCCCCATTGCCGACTGGTACTGTGCGCCTTTTCACAAAAAGACTGTCGTTACACACTTAAAGTGGCGCCCGCCCAAGAAGAACGGACGCCATTATGTGCAAAAACAACAGCAACCAAAATCCTCCCATCGTGGGCCTGGCTCCCCAATGGCGCCAAAAGTGCAGACCGCCCCCTCCAGCAGAGACAGTCCGCATAGTAGTGTCCGTCAAGACGGATGGGACGTCCCAAGGAGTGCCCGTCAGCCAGCCGCCCAGGAGCTGCCCCAAAAGAAGGAGGAGAAGCAGACCACACCCAGCAGCAAAGATGGAAGCAGCAAAGGAGATGTCCTCTGTCGCTGGCCCACCTGCTGCTACCTCCATTACTATAGAGGGAATTTACCTGACCGCAGAGGAGGCCGAGTTCCTCCGTGGTGAAACGCAGGACCTGACCCGCAGGGTCGAAGAGGCCCAGCGACTGGCCGCTGCAGAGTGGAGAGAAGAGGTGTTGCGGAGGATCAGGGCCCGCTGCCAGAGCTCGTCGCGCCTGACAAGTGAGGCTCCAGCCTAGGCGGAGGAAGCCCAGGAGGCCCTGTGCAGCCCAAGTGCGGGTAAGACTGAAACCCTTATCCTGGGCGCGGGACATACCGAAGCCCTCCTAAATATCCTGCAGGCACCCTTATCCCCGGGCGCCATCGCATGGGAGCAGCTCCTGGCTCCAGAGGCCGAGGCCCAAGCCACCTCCACTGCCGGAGACCTGCTATGCCTCCCGACTCCCATGCCAGAATCGCCTGCGCTTACTTGGGTGAACACCTGCCCCAATCCTGACTGGTCCGTACCAACAGAGGGCCCGCAGCAGCCCCTGTTACAGCCGGTACCTGCGGCCCCGGTCACCTGGCAAGCGGCCGAAGAGTTTGCCTGGGACAATCGGGGGGGTGATCTGATAGGCTTCTCCCGGGAGACCCAGGCCGAAGCGCGTAGGCGGGAGGAGACCTGTTGCAAAGAACTCCTCCAGTTTGAGAAAGAGCGGCGGGAGAAGCGGGTCCGCTGTGAGCGTCTGGAGGTGCGCGCCAAGGCTGCCAAGTCACAGGCCCGTCAGGCGGAAGCCACCCGTCCAAGCCCCCGGGAAGAAGGCGTTATTGTGCGCTTCCACCAGGTGGCAGGATGGGGCTTTATCCGCAGCCCACAGTTTAACCGTGACGTGTTCGTCAACCGGCGGGACGTCAAGCCGCGGCTGGAGCAGGGCCACCCTGGCCGGAACCTCTACCCGGGCGAATTGGTGTCCTACACCCGCCACCACGGGGAGCATGGGTGGTATGCCCTGGACGTCCACAGGGTGTTCAAGGATGATGCCTCTACTCACCTACCAACAGAGGACCGGTCAGGCTCCGTCGGGAAAGATGAGCCATTTCCCCGGTGGGGATACCACTTTTAAGCAGCCCCGGGAGATGCGTCTCCCCTTTGTTTGAACTGTTATTTGTTTTATTTTTCATGTTCATTCTGCACCCTGATTGAGTTGAGAGAGACATTTGTCCCTGCGGACGTTGAGCAAGAGACAGACTGACTTTGTAAATAGTTTGCACCTATTTAGGTGCTCCCTATTGGTTTTATGCAAAACCACTTCTACCTCAGACCTCAGAAGCAAAACCTGTCTGGAGTGGCTCTACTGGAGGTCCAACTCAGGATCTCCATGCCCTGCAGCCACCCCAGGGCCTACGTTGAGGGTTTGGGACAGGTCCCTCATGCCACTGAACTGACACTTTCTACCGTATTTTCTACAGTACTGTCTACATGCATAATGTCTCTTTGATGTTTTCTATATTTATACTATGTGTATGTGTGTATGTGTGTGTGTGTGTGTGTGCGTGTGTGTGTATATATATATATATATATATATATATATATATATATATATATATATATATATATATACATATAATATATCATGCAACGTTAAAGTATCCGAACCTCCCATAAAGGGAAGATTGTTTCATGTTTACAAAAACTTTTAAAATTTGAATGTCTGTACCAACTCTTTACTCCATTGCAGCCCTCAGACGTGCTGTGTTTCACCGGGGGGGAATGTGGCGCCCCTGAGGGTTCAGTCGCCACAGGGGTACTGCACCTCAGCCTGAGGTGTGGTATCTCCTCTTCCAGGTAAGGATGGAGCATTTCTCAGGACCCCACTTTACCACTCAACACTACACCACTCCTGTCCTGTAGGGGGCCTAAATGCACCAGGGTGCTGCCCCGCCCCAGGATAGAGGAGATGGGGGGGGGAACAAAGATAGGGGTGTAAAGGACATATTGATACTCATGCTAGAGCAACTCCATTTTGTCTGCTTGCTTTAAAATCATGTTATTATCACTCCTTGCATAACATACACTTTTCCTTTCTCTTCCTATGCAACTTTCCCACACTAACCTTATTCTCACAAGAACATTTTGTCAGACACCCTGCTTCTGTAATCTAACTAGTCTAGGCCAGGATTGACCTTGTAAATTTCCAGCGTGCTTCGAACAAACGATAATATGACCATATATGTGTTTCCGTAATAATTCCACTAACATTGGTTCAAGCCTGTAGTACTGTAGTACGGCTGTAGATGATTGGACATTAATAAACTCAAAACAATATAAAATGCTAAGTAGAAATAAACGGGGTTAGAGATTCTTGAATCCCCCCATACAGAGTTTGCCTCCTGGTTTTCTATTGGATTGCAATCAACCTTATAACATAATAATTTGACACTCACTTGGTCAACCGTGAAGGGTTATTGCCCTCCCTCAACAGGGGGAACCATGTAGTGGGTGAGGGTGGAGAACACACTTTTAGGAAACACTTAATAATTGATATATAATCTACGGCCATCTTAAGTTCAAGGTCTTTGATTGAGGGTTTTCTGTCAGGGTCCAGCAAGAGGCTGTAGCTGGCGGAACGTTCGCGGTCCTCGTACTCTGGCCTTGAGACGAGGAGCGGGTCAGAGTTAACCACTGTCTCTACCCGGTCAAGGTCCTGACCTAAGAAGGCTTTGGAAGGGAGCAGAGGAGATGGGCTCCACAGGCAAAAGGATCCCAGGGGGATACGGACGGAGCGGAGTCGCCACCTGTATTCTTTCTTCTGGCCTAGTCAGAGGGATTCCTGCTGCAAGAGGGGTGACCGGCCCCCGATATCTGACTTTGTTACTTCACGTCTCAGTCAGAAAAGCCCGGAGGCTTAGTGGATCCCAAGGGAATACGGACGGAGCGGAGTCGCCACCTGTATCTCTCACACTGCGTTTATCCAGTGGGACCCGGCCTTACACCACGTTCATACCACACAAAGTCAGATGACTTAGTGGGAGAACTTACCAAGGAGAGGAACACACACCAGAGGGGTCTCGACAGGTGCTCCTGATCTACCTGGGAAGTGCTGGACCCCCTTCCCGGTGGCCGCAGTAAGCCGTGTGTAGCAGAGAGAAGCTTTGCGGCTGAAAGTTCATCTGAAAGTGAGTAAAGACCCGGATGACTTCACACACCGCCTCAGCCTGTTATTTCCTGCGTGGCACTGCACCCACCATCCCTTCACACACTGCCCTGAGGCCTGCTCCGCCTGTGGGGAGCCGTCCCATCTTAGCTGTCCATAACACCAGCCTCAGTGGACTGTTGCAGCGCTGGTGTCTATCACCGGAAACCACAGGTGGCGTAGTCGAAATACCACTCATCCTAAAAGAAGCCCAATATTTTTACTGTGACAGCCCTGGGCACGGAACGGGTCCAGGCCACGACTGCATCCCCCGCGACCGCTACACCGACCCGGCTCCGAGTATCCCCACTGCTCAGGGAGGGCTAGAGCGTCACATTCACACAGTATTTTGATGTGGATTTTTTTATGTGCATTTATTGAGTGGCCATACCCACTCCTAGTTGCCTTCTGACCACCGTTCAAAAACTTGGCAAAGTGTTCCCAGACGGGCAAAAAAAACCACAAAATTTTAAGCAATTTTACACTAGAAAACGGACGTAAACTGCTGGATGAATCGGCCCCTTCGTTTTCTGAAGCAGTCAAAAAACTCGTGTGAGCATACCCTAAATGTGTTTTTTGGAGCAGAATCCACTTCAGAATATTGTGTGAACATACCCTAATGGTTTCTTTTAACTTTCTGTTCCAGGAATGTTTCCAGTTGACCAATCCGAATACAGCAATTTGAAGAATGCGCTGGAAAAGCTGACCTTGAACGATTCAAGTGTCTGTTAGTCAGGACAGCAGTGCAGCTCTGGGTGCTGGCTGGAGGTACGTCTTCTACTGCCATTATCTGAATTATTTTATATCACTATATATTTTATTTCAGTCATTTCCTACACTTATGATGAAAATATACCGTGCGGGCATCAATGTGTCCTACAGTGATCATAAGGGCACAGTTATCACCTACGGACCGATTAATTGAGCATTAGATAGACATTTCAATAACTTTAATTTCTGAAAAGGGGTCATTTGTGCAAGTTTAATTATTGATTTAGTGTGTAAGGCTGAAAAAAACGTCTTCAGCTCAGGAAATTCTCCTGTAACAATGATCAGGAGTAAAGCAAAAACACATTACAAGGTAAAGTCCAATTTTTGGCAGAACAAACCACTGGCTCAACAATTCATCTTGGTAATGTGTTAACCACTTGTATATTACACTCACGAATGGTATCTAGTCCCCTAGTGAATTCAGCATTGTATCACGCAGAGAGTTGCACAGTCTCACGCTCTTACAGTAAAGAATCCTGGTCTTGGCCCTTTTGTTATAGATACGGTACTGAATATATTACAGTATGTCACTCCTTAGCATTTCTTTTTAACTAATAATTTAAAAATAATAACTAATAATTTTAACTAATTAATTGTATTACTCTTTCCTTGTATGGCAGTCCACCTATTCCATCTTTACTTTAATCTCCCACCTTGAATTTGCTAGACCTCTGCTTTGTCTTTCTTGCGCACTGGTGGCCAAATCTGTGCACCATGTTCCATATGGAGTCTGACTAGTGAAAATGTATTTTTCATTGTTAAATCACATTTGTCACTTCTCGGCCCAAACCTCCAGCTTATCCAGATATGTTTGTGCCATATTATCCTGCAATTCCATAGCCAGGATAGTCACCGGTACAGTATTGTGTAGATCTGAATCTTCATATCCTCATCAATACACATGTACATGTACACATGAGCCTGCTGGACTTCCCATAGAGAAGTCAGAAATGGTTTATTACCACCTCTGCCTTCCTGATTGTTTCCTAAACAAGTGCTGTGCGTATAGTTTAGGAAGCAATGGCGGTGATCATGTGAGTACCGGTTGCTGGCAGCATGCTTGCTAGGTTAGCCCCAGGTTGACTCAGCAGTTTGCAGGAAGTTGAATTTTGTCATGTTTTGTTATTGCTGAATTCCCCTGTAACTGGGCCTGGCATATAAGCCCCAGTTACAGGGGAATTCAGTAATGACAAAATGGAGGCAAATGTTATTTGTATGACTGAACCAGAGACATTTTTAGAGATCTTAAAATCCCATGTATGGAAAAAAAAATATGCCTGGTGATGATCAGAAATGATCTGGTCTTGAACTGGTTTGTAGTTCAGTCTACGACCTGCCTTGTGTATAGTAGGCAGTGCAAATAGCGTGGTGTTTCTCTATTATGATGGACACCGTGTTACTGGTATTTTCCAGACCAATTTCTATTAGAGTGGTGGATCCCTATCGAGCACTAAGTAGTTTTCCATTTTATTAACACTTTCGGTATATTTGCCTCTCTATATAAATTATAACTAACGTTCATGTCCTGCACAGGTTGGGCTTCCTGGGGCTTTTACACATGGAGGTGTTTAACCAGAGACTGGAGCAGGAATACAATGCATCTGTCATAATGACATCCCCTACAGTCCCATACAAGGCTGTGCTGTCCTCTCCAAAGCTTATTAATGTACTTTCTGTCTATGGCTTCCATGATGCAGTAATGCCTCGTACGTGGATCTGGTGGATCATAGGCTGCGAAACGTAACCACTCTGCGCTGTATTGTGGGCCACTCTGATTTGTTGTGCCATACCCCAATACTAACTATCAGGGTGTTTCATTATTTCTGGAGGAAACAAAATCAGTAAAATTGGACTTTTATGTTGAGATGATGACATTTTTTGTTCAGTATTTGCAGTTAAAGCGGTTTTCTGCTGCTATAACATTAATGACCTAATTCCAGCACTGGTCATCAATGTCAGATCGGTGGAAGTCCCAACAATCTGCTGTGTGCAGCGGTGGCCAGATGGTGTTCGGCGCGGATCCACACCGCTCCAGCACGCTGTTCACTGCCGGGTTCTGCAGATCTGTATGATCCCATCTAATTTTCCACATTATTTCTTTAGGAATATGGAGAATCGGAGATTACTATTGTAAATCCATCTGAATTTCCTGACAAATCTGTAGGAATATCTTGAACCTATGATTTTGGGCACAATTATCTCACCAGATGACTATCTTGGAAAGATCATGTCGCTGTGTCAGGTTAGTGACCATTGGATCACAAAATTTGAGGTGATGATATTGGGAAATTATATCATAAACATTAATTTTGCAAACACATTATATATGTTACTTAAACTCTCCATATGTTAAAGGGGTTGTCCAAGACTTAGATATTGATGACTTATCCTTTGGATGGGTGTGACTCGCCCTCCCTGAGCAGTGGGGTTACTCGGTGCCTAGCTTCAATGCCTTCATCTTGCAGGAACTACTGACACACTTCAGCCACATGAGGTCTGGCATTGTCCTGCAATAGGGGGAACCCAGGGCCAACCTCTCCAGCATATGGTCTCACAATGGGTCTGAGGATCTCATCTCGGTACCTAATGGCAGTCAGGCTACCTCTGGCGAGCACATGGAGGGCTGTACGTCCCTCCAAAGAAATGCCACCCCACACCATTACTGACCCACTGCTAAACCGGTCATGCTGAAGGATGTTGCAGGCAGCAGATCGCTCTCCACGGCGTCTCCAGACTCTGTCACGTCTGTCACATGTGCTCAGTTTCAATCTGCTTTCATCTGTGAAGAGCACAGGGCGCCAGTAGCGACTTTGCCAATCCTGGTGTTCTGTGGCAAATGCCAAGCGTCCTGCACGGTGTTGCGCTGTCGGCACAACCCCCATCTGTGGACTTCGGGCCCTCATACCACCCTCATGGAGTCGGTTTCTAACTGTTTGTGCAGACACATGAACATTTGTGGCCTGCTGGAGGTCATTTTGCAGGGCTCTGGCAGTGCTCCTCCTTGCACAAAGGCGGAGGTAGCAGTCCCGCTGCTGGGTTGTTGCCCTCCTACGGCCCCCTCTACGTCTCCTGGTGTACTGGCCTGTCTCCTGGTAGCGCCTCCAGCCTCTGGACACTACGTTTACAGACACAGCAAACCTTCTTGCCACAGCTTGCATTGATGTGCTATCCTGGATGAGCTGCACTACCTGAGCAACTTCTGTGGGTTGTACAGTCCGTCTCATGCTACCACGAGTATGAAAGCTCAACCAACATTCAAAAGTGACCAAAACATCAGCCAGAAAGCATTGGTACTGAGATGTTGTTTGTGGTCCCCACCAGCAGAACCACTCCTTTATTGAGGGTGTCTTTGATAATTGCTCATAATTTCAATCTATTGTCTATTCCATTTGCACAACAGCATGTGAAATTGATTGTCAATCAGTGTTGCTTCCTAAATGGACAGTTTGATTTCACAGAAGTTTGATTTACTTGGAGTTATATTCTGTTGTTTAAGGGTTCCCTTTATTTTTTTGAGCAGTGTATATAACTACTATCTAGCTGCCACGCTGTCTAGGACTATTGAGTGGGTAAGGAAACCAAAGGAGAAACCCTGGCTTTCCTTAGAGTAACATTTTTCTCCTATCCAATTGTGGTCAATTATTCTTTCCCCCACTACACTTTCACATAAAATTTCATTCTTCAACCCCCTTACACCCACATCGGCCAATTGTTGGAAACTAGTCGCCGCTCATCTGTCTCCAGCCCCGTCCCCACTAGCTCGAATATCTGATATTATAGCTCCAGACCTAGATAATGACACAACCTCTGCTATATCACCTCTAATTGATCAGTTATACAATGAAGGCTCCTTTATCTCCTTCCAAGAACTAAAGACATTACCCACAATGTCAAACTACACCTTTATCCATTACGAATCCTTAAAGAAAACAATACGACAAATCATATCTAGAGGAGACCCCACAAGATCGCTAACTGTCTTCAAATCCATGTGCTCACAGGTAAAAACCCCGAAAAAAGTACTTTCATCACTCTACAATATTTTAATTACAAGAGATGCCTCTTTGAAAAGAGCTTTCTTACTGAAATGGGAAAAGGAACTAGGTTCTTTTTTTACTGAACCTCAAATTAAACAAATTTATAAGTTCTCCCATGGCCCATCACAATGCGTTAGAGCCCAAGAAAATAGCTGCAAAATACTTACCCAATGGTACACCACTCCCCTCCAAATGCACAAATGGTTTCCTACTACCTCAGATCTTTGCTGGAGGTGTGAAAGTGGAAAAGGCTCATACCTTCATGTTTGGTGGTCTTGTCAGACCATTCAAACATTTTGGAAAATCGTTTCTCAAATTTTATCTGAAGTCCTCCACATGCATATTGTTCTAATGCCTGAACATATTTTTTTGAATCTGCCTTTAGATCCAAACTAAAAATATGAATCAATAACTAGCCTTTTTCATTTTATCAGCAAGTAAACTCCTTATTCCTGCTCTCTGGCGCACACCTACTGTAACATCCCAAATAAGAAACAATTGATTCTTAAAATTGACTAACTGTACCACATTGAAGAAGTGGCTGCTCTTTCACAAAAAAACTTCTCTCTTTTCACTCAAATCTGGGCTCCTTGGGAAAAATGTAGGAAATCCGTTAAATTTATTTCTTTAATCACCTAGATTTTACTTATGGGATAGTAAAATCTTTAACTTAGTTTTGGACCTTTCCCTCCCCACCCCCCCCTTCTTTTCCTCTTTAATTAACCTCTCATTTCCCAGTTATTTCCATTCCTCTCCTTACCTAATTGTCTCAGAAATTAATAGAATCTTTAATTCTGACTCTATTGTTTAACTTTGTTATTATTGAATCGTCTAAAATTGTTAAACTTAATTGTAATGATTATTCTTGTTTCGTTAAAAAAAAAATGAACCATCTATTTAATTCTCTTTCCTTTGTCGGAATTTATCCTCACCTTTAGATCAACTCAACTGGCTCTTCTTTTTTGGATTTCTAATTTTGATCTTCCTGTAAAATCTTATTTCCAGATATTGTTCCGCCATTGTTGTATCTCTGATTTGTCTTTACTTTTTTGATTCTTGATAAATAAAACATTTAAAACAAAACAAAGGGGTGTACTTAATTTTTTTCATGACTGCATAGAGTTAGGCTTTTATTTTGTATGAAAGAAATTTATATTAATACAACCCCTGGCAAAAATTATGGAATCACCGAGTTCGGAGGATGTTCATTCAGTTGTTTAATGATGTTTGAAAAAAAGCAGATCACAGACATGGCACAAAACTAAAGTCATTTCAAATGGCAACTTTAGGTCTTTAAGAAACACTAAAAGAAATCAAGATTAAAAATGTGGTACTCAGTAAGGGTAATTTTTTTCAGACCAAGCAGAGGGAAAAAATTATGGAATCATGAAAAACAAACACACAAAAGAACACTCAATGCATCACTAGTATTTTGTTGCACCACCTCTGGCTTTAATAACAGCTTGCAGTCTCTGAGGCACGGACTTAATGAGTGACAAATAGTGATGAGCGAGTATGTTTTGTTAACCCTTTCGCCGAGTATGCTCAGGCCGAGCACTGACCCGAAAGGGTTAACAAAACATACTCGCTCATCACTAGTGACAAACCGTACTTTTCATCAATCTGGCTCCAACTTTCTCTGATTGCTCTTGCCCGATCAGCTTTGCAGGTTGGAGCCTTGTCATGGACCATTTTCTTCAACTTCCACCAAAGATTTTCAATTGGATTGAGATACAGACTATTTGCAGGCCATGACATTGACTTTGTGTCTTCTTTCAAGGAATGTTTTCACAGTTTTTGCTCTATGGCAGGAAACATTCTTTCAATTGATGAGATAAGAAAACTGTCCAAAATATCAATGTAAACTTGGGCATTTATTGAAGATGTAATAAAAGCCATCTCCCCAGTGCCTTTACCTGACATGCAGCCCCATATCATCAATGACTGTGGAAATTTGCATGTTTTCTTCATGCAGTCATCTTTATAAATCTCATTGGAACGGCACCAAACAAAAGTTCCAGCATCATCACCTTGCCCAATGCAGATTCGCGATTTATCACTGAATATGACTTTCATCCAGTCATCCACAGTCCACGATTGCTTTTCCTTAGCCCATTGTAACCTTGATTTTTTCTGTTTAGGTGTTAATGATGGCTTATGTTTAGCTTTTCTGTATGTAAATCCCATTTCCTTTAGGCAGTTTCTTACAGTTCGGTCACAGACATTGACTCCAGTTTCTTCCCATTCGTTCCTCATTTGTTTTGTTATGCATTTCCTGTTTTGGAGACATATTGCTTTAAGTTTCCGGTCTTGACACTTTGATGTCTTCCTTGGTCTACCGATATGTTTGCCTTTAACAACCTTCCCATGTTGTTTGTATTTGGTCCATATTTTAGACACAGCTGACTGTGAACAACGAACATCTTTTGCAACATTGCTTGATGATTTACCTTCTTTTAAGAGTTTGATAATCCTCTCCTTTGTTTCAATTGACATCTCTCGTGTTGGATCCATGATTCATGTCAGTCCACTTGGTGCAACAGCTCTCCAAGGTGTGATCACTCCTTTTTAGATGCAGACTAACGAGCAGATCTAATTTGATGCAGGTGTTAGTTTTGGAAATTAAAATTTACAGAGTGATTCCATAACTTTTTCCTCAGAATTGAGTGATTCCATAATTTTTTCCCTCGATTTGATCTGAAAAAAATTAGTGTTTCAGTGTTTTTTAAAGCCCTAAAGTTGCCATTTGAAATGACTTTAGTTTTGTGCATGTCTGTGATCTGCTTTTTCTCAACATTAAACAACTGAATGAACATCCTCTGAGCCCGGTGATTCCACAATTTTTACCAGGGGTTGTAGTTTTGTGCAATCCTTACCCCAACCCCCACCCATTCCAAGAAAATGATAAACTTTTCAATAACGCATAAAAAATGCCAAGATGATTATTCATATTGATGTGAGAACTGCGTTTGTTTATAAAGAAAAAAAAAAACAGTATCATTACATAGGTTTACACTACAAAAGACAAAAGTTACAAATCCTCCCCCCAGAAATATTACATGTCCGCTTATCTTTTGTTTGTCGATACCATATAGAACAGACAAATGGAACAGATTTATTATGCTTTGCGCATATAGCGCCATCATATTTTGCAGCGCGTTACAATCATCGCTGTCCCCACTGGGGTTCACAATCTAGATCCCCTGTCACTCTCTTTGGAGTGTGGGAGGAAACTCACAGGGAGAACACACAAACTTCTTGCAGATAAACTAAATTAACATCTCGTTTCAAACAGAAGTAGAGGGGCCCCATGGATTTATACGGGGGTCCGTGTACTGTATAATTTTTAGAACTGAAAAAAAATAGCCCTGAATGCAGAACTCTACCATTCTAAAAATAAACTACAGGTAACCAGACGGCCCCCTTATAAATTAATGACCCCCCCACTTGCATTTGAACCAGGAATGCACAGGATGCTAATGCCATTTATCTGGAGTTTGTTGGTTCTAAAATGAAAAGATAAACGGACATGTGAACAGAGCCTTATTAATGTACTTGGCATTTATTATGCTCTGCAACATTAGCAAAAACCCCTTAAAGATCAGGTTTTATTAGGTTTCCTAGCCTGAGGTATTGCAGCACGTTGGGAAATCTTTGTCCCAACCAGACTTGCATCATCCATAGTCTGCTGAGGAGGTAGTGTTAGTTCCATGGTGTCACTTGTCCAACCGTCTCTTTAATACACTAATGAATGCATCTTTAGGCACATCCACATTGCCGATTTTCCTCATTTTTTTCTTGCCTTCAGCTTGTCTTTTCAGCAGCTTCATCTTCCTTGTGATATCGCCGCCATACTGCCAAAATACGAGCGATACAAGATATCAATATTCTACGAAAAGATTAGAATATGAAGATTTTACAATATTCTAAGGTTTAATACGTCGGGGGCATCAGTAATAAACCGGAGAGGTTCTGCATGGTTGGTGGAGTGCCCCTGCCATAAGATGTAGTAAACGCAGAGTCAATAACAGTGGAAATAACAGACTAAGTACTGTTAAGCCTCATTCAGACGTCCATGTTACACGTACGTGTGTTTTTTTCACGGATAGGCTATATTGGGTACGTGTTCTATGATGCTTTTCACCTGTCAAAGTTATTTTATGGCAGCACGGATGAATATAAGTCTTTAGGTTCACGAAAAACACATGGATAGCGTCTGTATGCTATCCGTATATAACACTGCAACGTATAGGAGGAACTTTGTCATTTATTTCTTAATTCATCCGTGAAAATCCCCAATGGTAAAAACAGACTGAAGACACTGGTACCTTTTTACACCTACGTGTTTAAACATGAACGGGTCAATGAGGCCTAAAGGGAGTCAGGCAGCGAGTATCAGGCACTGACTGTATGACTCGGAAATGCTGTGACGTTTTGGAAAATAACAATTTAAAAGCCGCTGGTGAAAAAGTCGCATGTAAGACTAGTCGGACAGGAAGGTCCCGGCCCCTTCTCCCTGCACTCGCGTACACGGAGGGACCTGTGAGTCGCTGGTAGAGGGCGGGAGAAGTTGCCGGGGACCGGTCTTTTTGACTAGTCTATAGCGCGTCTCGGTCCCCGGCGGCTTTTAGACTGTTTTTCTCTAAAATGCTGCAGTGTATGAAAGTCAAACATACCTGGCTGAGATCATACAGCCAGCACATGATGCATGATGTCCATGTCTGCTGTCACGTTCCCTTCAAAGCAAATGTATCACTTATAATATTTTTAATAATTACAAAACAGATTTTTTTTACACGATTATGGAGGTAACCATCTCGACTGAACATTTGTTAACTGCATTTAGAGGTATACTTTACCGCATGATATGAAGGTAATCCAGCTCACCAAACTGTGAATGCTTTTATTCACACAAAGTGCATAACAGAGGACAGGATCAGCAGTACAGCTAGGAGAAATGCGTCAACTGTTTTCGGGTGACAGCCCACCACCAGTCAATAAGGGTGGGCTGTCACCTGAAACGCGTTTCTCACATTTCTCCTAACTACTGCTGATCCTGCCTCTGTTATGCACTTTGTGAATAAAAGCCTATTCACGGTACGATGATCTGGATTACCTTCATTTTATGACTGTGTTACGCCACAACGTGACGTTTCCGTGCTCCGAACACTTCCAAGATGTCCCCTACAGTGAGCTGGATCCAATATTGCTTCTATATTTTACCGCAGCCACATGAACTATTCCTAAAGCATTCACTAAAATCTTGTTATCTTGCAGGCCTCGTGTGCTCATGTTCTGTTATGATCACAAATCATCCTAGAATTACTTACAACTAATATTACCATTGTGGGTCCCTTCTTGCAATTGCTTTTAAGTAAAAAGCTGAAAAGGGGGAGGGTTGTTCGGGACTAACATCTCTAACCTATCTGTCGTAGTTAATAAGCGATTGGTGGGGGTTTGACACCCCTGAGTAGGTGATTATCTGCTCCGACAGCGGCTGTATCTAAGCAATGTATGGAGTGGAACGACGCAGGTTTGTACAGGGTTTATTGGCCACTTCTTGAATAGGAGCTGATCTCCAGTATCTGGTACCGGCCTCTACACAATGTACATAATGGTGGTGTTCTGCTTGGAACATTGCGTAGATTCGGCAGATGATGGAGCGATTATCAGCCGATCCATGGGGGTGCCCCTGATTTCTTACTGATCACCTAGGGACAGGTCATAAATATGTTACTCCTCGATTAAAATATTAATGGGACATTAAAGGGAACCAGTCACCAGGCCACCACCTTCCAGCCCTCATATACAGCATTCTATACTGCTGCTGTTTAAGCCGCCAATCCATCCTGCAAGACAAGAAGTAGAGCTTTTATTATACTCACCTGGGAGGAGGGGTGGTCCAGGTCGAGGGGTGTCGCTAGTCTTGGTCCAATGCCTCCCTTCTTCTTGTGATGCCGTCCTCCTTTTTTCTTAGGGTGAATGATGCATCTCCTACGTCATCCACACAGTCTCCCCGGTATCACGCTCCTGCACAGGCGTACTTCTCTGTCCTGGCGAGGGCAGAGTAAACTACTGCAGTGCACATGCGGCGGGGCTCTTTGACCTTTACCGGCGCATTGCAATACTTTGCTCTGCCCTCGTCAGGACAGAGAAGATGCCGGAGAGACTGTGTGGATGACATAGGAACATGTCATTCACACGGAGCAAGAAGGAGGACTGCATCGCAAGAAGGGAGGCGCCAGACCAAGACTAGCGATGCCCATCGGACCGGACCGCCCCCCAGGTGAATATAATAAAAGCTCTTTTTCTTGGCTTGCAGGCCAGGTTGGGGGCACATATACAGCATTATAGAATGTTGTATATGAGGGCTGAAAGGTGGTGGCCGTATCTCATATCGGTCAAATCTGGTGACAGGTTCCCTTTAATTCTGTCAACTTTCTGATTAGCAGTTTGTGTAGGCCATTTTTATTTTCTTTAAAGTATGCAATGGCATTTATGACATCTGTAGGATTGCAAACACGCCATTTAACACATTTGCAGTCATTTTCCTGTGACTACTCCTTCAGATCCTCCTGTTTGTAGGTGTCAATCAAATGACATCACTTCCTGCCTCAGTGACTACACAGTTGAGTCCACTCATGGTCACAAAACTATAAATCAAAGGGACCTCGAAGAGAACAAGACAGAAAGGCGCCATCAATGAAGGTGGTAGGAAAGATGGCAGCCAGTCCTGGGCAGAGATGGAAGGATGTGTGCATGATTCACAGGATGAAATGCAGATAGATGAACAGGAGGTCATATATAGATTATATTGGTCTCGCACCTTTCACTGACATAGGTGCAGTATCCGTGTACTGCCTTTTCTACAATAGTCAATTAGCACATGGCAGAAAAAAATAGCTATTTTCAGAGTTTTCCTTTACATCCGTTTAAAACTAGAAAGATGGATTTATAAAAAATACACGTGCTTTACTTTTATTAATACTGACAAGAATTTAACAAAAGCACAAAAGGTGTTAAGTCTAAAAGTTTGTTTAAATAGAGAAAGTGTTTGACAAGTCAATGTATTCTTCAACCCGGCCACACAAGGCTTCAATACTTTATAACCTTAGAGACATTGCTTCATCTTCCGGCTCAGCTGTAAATTGAGAAAATCATAATCTTTGAATGGGCGTTAATATACTTTTTTTTTTTTTTTTTAAATCAAAGCAGCAAAAGCATATATAAATATAACAGCTATAAAATACATACACATTTTGCCAAGACGTTCTTTCTGTAGGCTTTAATTCTGAAGAAGAAGAGGTATAATATAACAGCACACGCAGAAATAAGCATGCTGTTACAGTGTAACCCAATGAATGAGGTTATGACCTGGAAATATGAGCCCTAAGTTGCCGTCTGCTGTAAAGACTTAATATTCTATTCTGTATTGAATGATCTTAAGGGCAATAAGCACAAGAAGAACAGTTACTCGCTCCAACGCCTTTTAATGCTCTCACTATTGTAAGACTACACTATGTTTACATGTGGCGTAATTATTGAGGATTCACCATCAAAATCTGCAATAAAGTTCAGTACAGAATTTGTGTTTATAAAGGAAAAATATCTGTGCAGATCTGAGAATTTCTTTTAAGGCATGGATGCTCTTAAAAAATATATATTTAAAAAATAAATCCAATGCAGTTCGCTCTGAGGTCTGAGCTGCCTGCTCCATTTGGAGGACCCGAGACTGCTAAAGCCTGTGATTGGCAGCAGCGCTCAGGTGACTAGAATCGGATGTTTCTTAATTGTCCCCATCACAGCCTCGGTGCAGGAGATTTTGGGAAGCGAGTGACGTCCTACACTAAAACTATGACAGGGACATTGATCTTATCTTCAGTCACAAAGAGGGGGCATGATTATAACACATGAGGCCGCACTAGTCCCAGCCAATAGATAAAGCCGCCCCCCTCCGGACTAGCCCCGGCCAATAGATGCCCACCCCCCTCTGGACTAGTATTGGAGGCCAATAGATTGCGCACCCCCACTTCCCCCTCTGGACTAGTCCCAGACAATAGATGCCACCGCCCCCCCTCCAGACTAGTCCCAGCCAATAGATCCCCCCCCTGTGGACTAGTCCCAGCCAATTTGCATATTGCTAGCAGCGATGTAAGAAATGTTTTTACTGCACGTAGCAATCAACTTTTGGTTCATGCATCATAATGAAGGATAATAGCAGTTTGGGACACTTGGAAGACATCACAGGTTTCCTTTAATAGGAATATCCCATAAAGTGTCATACATGACAAATCTATAGCCTGCGTCTCTTGTTGGGATACCCCTTTCACTTTCCAGTAAAATAGGATTTTATAGCATAAGTATAAAAAATGTGCTAGAGGACACACATGCTCAGTCTCCCACAGCCAGATCTCGGTGTCTGTGCACAGGAAACTATTCCCATTGGTCCTTTACAGTGAACAGAGGATAACTGTGCAGAGGACAGGATGGGGGAACATAGGTCCATTAGCATTCAGCTTATTAGATGGACATGCAAGTTGATAAATACTTTGAATACTAGGTGGCGCAATACTTAACTTCACTTTTTTTTTTTTTGGGTTGTGCTTTCAAGTAATGTTTCCGAATAACCAGTCTTGTGTTTGTGCATAAGGAATAACACTTTCTGCCCATTATAGGACTTGTTTTCCTGCATTTTCACCAGTTTTCCCCTCTGCAGGCTTTATCTCTTAATTTTCAACAGATGCTGAGCAGGTGGGAGGAGAATCCTGGCAGCTACAGAGAGATTCCTGCTCTTTATTCCTTAGTTAGCACACAGATGACAAAGCAGAGGCATGGAGGACATTATTATTATTTCTTTTTAAAGCACCATTAATTCGTGGGTGCTGAACATGTGAACAGGGTTATATACATATAACAAATAGACTGGTACAGTGAAGAGGACCCTGCCCTCAAGGGCTTATAAAATACAGGGTAATGGGGAAGTAGAGAGAAGAACATTATACAGCAGTACGGAGCTGTGTAGCTGTGCATCCAGCTCTTATGTAAGGTAAAACACTTAAGAGGAAGCTCAGTCCTCATTTTCCTCAGTCTGCGTCTCACTCCTCCTTCCACTCTCCATAGATTATAATGGGCAGCGTCACGACACCACAGTGAGCCTGCTGTCCGTCTTCTCTCAGCAAGTTAGATTTGAGGGTTTTTTTATGACAAGTTCAGGAGGTAAGGGGAGTGGAGCAGTAAGCAGATTTCTCTGATCAGATATATTACAAGGTGTTTTTTTTTTTAAATAATAATCTCCTGTTCTATTGAGTTATGTAAAGTAGGTTGAAATTACAATTTCCTTTTAAATCTTGTACATTGTAAAGTTTAATGTTTTATGATGAACACAGTGGATGTGATCTCCGTATCAACAAAAGCTTCCAGGCTCTCTGCAAAAACGTGAAGACCTATGGGCTTCTTGGCTCGATACTCCTGACCTAGCACCGCTGAGATTCACAAGGTTTAGGTTGCTAAACGCTGTCAACATTGAGACCTTGGAATGGATTTGGTTTCTTGCTCTCCTTTCCTGATTATGTACACCCTGCTATGGTGTACGGTTTTATGTACTCTCACTTATTGCTGCTGGAGAAGGCAAACCTCCTAAGCCCCTTATTCATCGAAGAGTCCGAGACCCCTAGAGAAAGCCCTAGGAGGTCCCTTATGGGGCATTCTGATCTTCTTGTGATAATGTGCCTCTGTGGCGCCCTGCTACACACTGGTGCCACAGAACCCAGAAGGGTGCATGGTTGGACTTCTCCACAAGAGGCCCTCACACATTCACACACCTTCACCCTACCACCTCAGACCACCAGAGGGAGCCCGTTAGGGATATATAAATGGAGGGTGGAGCCAGGCAGTGCAGAGAGTTTTCTGTTGAGTTCCCACGCTGGCTGCCGTGCTTAGACGAGCCAAGGCCTACAGCACGAGTGAAGGCCTAGTGATGGCCCTGAGTGTGGCCGAAGGCGAGAGGAGAAGGAAGAAGTAGTGAGGGGGCAGAGGAGCATACCAGGCTCACCCCGAGATATATATACCGGACACCGGGTCCGTGCCTACGGGGACCCTTTATACCCTGTAGGGACCACCGGAACTCCTGGAGGACTACAGGTCCCAAATTTAAAAAAACGTTGACTACAGTACCAGGGCTAGGAGTCACGGAGGCCCCAGCAACCAGGGAGAGTGATCTCCAAGAGAAGGCCCTACCACCAGGTCAGCAGGTGCAAAGAGAGACAGTAACCAAGCTAGGCCTAGTTCCAGGCAGGCCAGAAGCTTAACGAGTAAGACCATGTATCAGGAGGCCCTATACCCGCTCACTGGGGCGAGTCCAAAAGTGCGCCCTTCGTCCGGAGTACCCTGGACCGTGCCTGCATCATCACCAGTAAAGGTACTGAAGCTTACCCCCGTGTGAGTGTCCGTCTTTCCTCCGGGACCGTCCTGTCGTCTCTCCACCGCATCCACCATTTACCCCTACACTGCCCTGGAGCTAGCTCTACCTGTGGAGAGCCACACTATCCCTGCTGCTGTAACACCAGCTTCAGAGGACTGATCCGCAGCGGCGGCACCCTTTTGCCGCATTCCACAGGTGGAGTCACAAACTATTCCAAAATCCCCTATAAATATTCCCCTTTTTACTGACCGCCCTGGGTTACGGACCGGGCCAGCCACCGTGATATCCCCCACCGGCATACACAGAGGCCCGGCTGCCGAGTACCCCATGGCCCCGGGGGCGCGTCACCTCAAACTGGACCAAATAGACTGTCAGTCTCTTGGAGTTGAGTAAGAAGAAAATGTAGAACAATCGTATCATCTTTCGGCTATATAGATATACCTTGTTTGGGAACAGCAAAGGCTGGGTGGAAGGGGTGAAGGTTTGCATAGTTTTGTAGGTCTCACTCTAACATACCTAGCGGCGTCCTTGCATAGTGGTCCATCTCCCACTGTGCAAGAGCGCGCACTTGATCTCCAGTCCAGTCTGCTAGCCTGGCTTCCCTCCATGCTGTCTGCTTGCCTCTGTTTCTGCTGCTTAAGGGCGGCGCCCGATCACTTCCTCCTTCTTGTAGCTGCTGCAGGCACACCCCTTGTGCGTCCTCAGCCTATTGCTGTCTGTCTCCTGGTATTTAACACAGCTCCTCCCTGGAATCCATGCCTGAGCATTGTGTTTCATTCAGTGTGCTCTTTCACTCTGAATGTGCCAGGTCCCTTTCTGTGTTTGCTTGCCTGCCTTTCCTGGAGGCTGTATTTCCAGGCCTGTCTGAACTCGCTCCTTGCCTGTTCGTTCCGCCTTCTAGGGGCCGCATACCTAGACCCGCTCCTGTATCTTGTCTGTCCTGTCTGAACACGCTCCTAGCCTGTTCCTTCCGCCTTCTAGGGGCTGCATACCTAGACCCGCTCCTGTATCTTGCTACTCTGTCTGTTCTTGTCTGAATACTCTTCTAGCCTGTTTCCTGTTTTTCTCTATGTCCGTACCTTTCCTTTTTCTGCAAAGTCTGAACTCGTACCTAACTCCTGTTCGTTGTCACTGTACTTCCGTTTGGGAGTTTGTGGTCCACTCGCTACTTCACTGCAAGTACCCTGTGGGTATCTGGTTCTGCCTTTCCCTTCCTGTCTGTTCCGTGTGAACAGAGCCCTGTCCCCTCTGCCCTGTCTCGCTCTCCGCTCCTGCGGTTCTCGCCCTGCTCTGACCCTTTGCTAGCTGCTCCGGCAGTCTCGCTCTGCTCTGACCCTTTGCTCGCTGCTCCGGCAGTCTCACTCTGCTCTGACCCTTTGCTCGCTGCTCCGGCAGTCTCGCTCTGCTTTGACCCTTTGCTCGCTGCTCCGGCAGTCTCGCTCTGCTCTGACCCTTTGCTCGCTGCTCCGGCAGTCTCGCTCTGCTCTGACCCTTTGCTCGCTGCTCCGGCAGTCTCGCTCTGCGGTGTCCCTTTGCTCGCTGCTCCGGCAGTCTCTCCCTGCTCTATTCTTGCTCACCGCTCCAGGCGGCTTCGTCCTGCTCTACTCTTGCTCACCGCTCCAGGCGGCCTCGTCCTGCTCTACTCTTGCTCACCGCTCCAGGCGGCCTCGCCCTGCTCTACTCTTGCTCACCGCTCCAGGCGGCCTCGTCCTGCTCTACTCTTGCTCACCGCTCCAGGCGGCCTCGTCCTGCTCTACTCTTGCTCACCGCTCCAGGCGGCCTCGTCCTGCTCTACTCTTGCTCACCGCTCCAGGCGGCCTCGTCCTGCTCTACTCTTGCTCACCGCTCCAGGCGGCCTCGCCCTGCTCTACTCTTGCTCACCGCTCCAGGCGGCCTCGTCCTGCTCTACTCTTGCTCACCGCTCCAGGCGGCCTCGTCCTGCTCTACTCTTGCTCACCGCTCCAGGCGGCCTCGTCCTGCTCTACTCTTGCTCACCGCTCCAGGCGGCCTCGCCCTGCTCTACTCTTGCTCACCGCTCCAGGCGGCCTCGCCCTGCTCTACTCTTGCTCACCGCTCCAGGCGGCCTCGTCCTGCTCTACTCTTGCTCACCGCTCCAGGCGGCCTCGTCCTGCTCTACTCTTGCTCACCGCTCTAGGCGGTCTCGTCTTGCCCTGCTCTCGCTCACCACTCTGGGCGGCCTCACTCTGCTGTGTTTGTCCGCCACATCTGTGGTTCTGTTCCTGAGTCCCAGTGTGTACTGGGTCCTATCCCGCCTGTGTTCCAACCTGCTAGTGCCTCCCTGTCTGCACTCTAGCCGTGCTTGCCTGTACCCCCCTGCCTGCATACCCGCCTGCCTGCATACCAGTCATGCCTGCCTATACCCACCAGTATGTGTGCCAGCCTAACCTGTCTGTTCCTGTATTCCCCTGTGTGGGTCAACAGCCGTGTCCGGGGTCTGTCCTGGAGTAGCACCTGGTCCCTCTGCTCGGTTCCTCCTTGGTGCACTGGCGTCGTATGCCGTCGTGCGACCCTGGTCGGATCGGGTGAATACTTAGTTACGCCCCTCCAGGCATTCACTCTCCGGCACGGTCCAGTGGAATCACTACATATACACGCACACGCCGCTCAGCCCGGGTGTGTGCATTACACTCACCTTGCATATCCTGAAGATGAGGATTTTAAGTTGTCATAAAAATCAACCACAACTTCATTCAAAGGTAACAAATACTTCATCATGATCCGGTGTTCGTCTATGTAAAGAAAGCTCTTCTGCTCTGCTGGCCGGGTCTGCGGAAACAAGCAATTGGCTTTATTGGAACGTAGTTCACATTGGCATCACAGCTGCCATTCCTCATGGAGCCATGGACCAAGAGATCCGTCTTCTAATGAAACAAAATGAATCCTTGTGGGTCCCATTGACTTATAATTGGTATATCCGGTCTTCGTTATTTCTACATACATTGCCACTACATTAAAAGGGAGTGGAAAGCTGATGTAATGGAGGGTGGCAGAAACCAAATTGCCTGCTACGTGTCTCTGCTCCACTTGGCTCCTACATTAGTTTTGCTACATCTACCCCAAAATAGGGTGACATTTCCTATAATCTGCCGTCCTTGTATTATACGGGGTTATCTAGGACTTTAATAGATCAGGGGGCTTCTTACACTCGACGATCCACTGTTTGCAGCTCACATGGTACCCAAAAGTGAACAGTGTATGGAGTCAGGACACACCACGTAGTGGACATTCTCAGGTACTACAGCTCAGCTCCCATTGAAGTAAATAAAAGCAGAGCTGCAGAACCTGATAACAGTCTCTACACAATGTACAGAGCTCAGGTGTTCCACCTCCGTATACTGTGTACACCCAGCTGCCGGGGGAGCTGCTGCGGACCTCCACCTGTGGCGTCCCTGAGGGTTCAGTCGCCACAGGGGTACTGCACCTCAGATAGAGGTGTGGTATCTCCTCTTCCAGGTAAGGATGGAGCATCACTCAGGACCCCACTTTACCACTCAACACTACACCACTCCTGTCCTGTAGGGGGCACCAAGTAGTGGGTGAGGGTGGAGGAAACACTTACAGGAAGCACTTATAGAATCATATATAATATGTGGCCATCTTTAGTTCAAGGTCTTTGATTGTGGGTCTTCTGTCAGGGTCCAGCAAGAGTCTGTAGCTGGCTGAAGATTCGCTTTCCTCGCTCTCTGGCCTTGAGACGAGGAGTGGGTCAGAGTTAACAAGTGTCTCTGCCCGGTCAGGGTCCTGTTCTAAGAAGGCCTTGGAGGGGAGCAGAGGAAACTCAAAACAATATAAAATGCTAAGTAGAAATAAACAGGGTTAGAGATTCTTGAATCCCCCCATACAGAGCTTGCCTCCGTCTGGTTTTCTATTGGATTGCAATCAACCTTATAACATAATAATTTGACACTCACTTGGTCAACCGTGAAGGGTTATTGCCCTCCCTCAACAGGGGGAATCATGTAGTGGGTGAGGGTGGAGAACACACTTATAGGAAACACTTAATATAACTGATATATAATCTACGGCCATCTTAAGTTCAAGGTCTTTGATTGAGGGTCTTCTGTCAGTGTCCAGCAAGAGGCTGTAGCTGGCGGATGGTTTGCGGTCCTCGTACTCTGACCTTGAGACGAGGAGCGGGTCAGAGTTAACCACTGTCTCTACCCGGTCAAGGTCCTGACCTAAGAAGGCCTTGGAGGGGAGCAGAGGAGATAGGCTCCACAGGCAAAAGGATGGACTTTCCTCCCTGTTCCCCAGACCTGAATCCAATTGAGCACATCTGGGACATCATGTCTCGCTCCATCCACCAACGTCACGTTGCACCACAGACTGTCCAGGAGACCATCCGCAACCTCATCAGGAGCATGCCCAGGCATTGTAGGGAGGTCATACAGGCACGTGAAGTCCACACACAATACTGAGCCTCATTTTGACTTGTTTTAAGGACATTACATCAAAGTTGGATCAGGCTGTAGTGTGTTTTTCCACTCTAAATTTTGGGGGTGACTCCAAATCCAGGCCTCTATTGGTTAATAAATTTGATTTCCTTGATGATTTTTGTTTGATTTTGTTGTCAGCACATTCAACTATGTACAGAACAAAGTATTCAATGAGAATATTTCATTCATTCAGATCTAGGATGTGTTATTTGAGTGTTCCCTTTACTTTTTTGAGCAGTGTATATTAGGAGCTCCCATGCCTCCCAGTCTCTTTGGTAATGAAAGTGCGTGCGAATTAAGCCTTGGTCGGTGTTTGTTCCAGATGTAGTTAAAGAAAATAAAATTGATTTTGGAGAGGAATGATTTTGGAAGAGCAATGGGTAACATTTGAAAAAGGTAAATGAGTTTAGGCAGTAGGATACTTTTAATTTTCTACCCATCCAGGAGAGAAAAGGGGCCTTCCATTTTTTAGTTTGGTCTGGAATTTAAGTAAGGACTTGTTTGTAATTTAGGTTAAAGAGATCTTTATTGGATGTGCAAATCTTAATGCCCAGGTACTTTATATATTTATCCGGCCAATTGAAAGGAAATAGGGATTTGAGATGAGCTAAAGTACTTATAGGAATGTTTATTCCTAGAGCTTCAGATTTGGATAGATTTATTTTAAAGTTAGATAGGGAACCATAATTCTCTAAAATTTGCATAAGGGCCGGAATGCCTTTGCAGGGTTGCGTCATTGTAACAAGCAGGTCATCAGCGAAGGCCATAGTTTTGTGGTGAATTCCTTGTATATTAACGCTCCTTATGTCTTTGCATGCATTGATAGACTTAATCAAAGGTTCCATCACCATTATGAAAAGTAGAGGTGAAAGTGGACAACCCTGTCTAGTACCATTGTGTATAGTTAATGATTGAGTGAGTGAGTTAAGTTTGATCTTGGCGTAAGGATGGGAGTACATCTGTAAAATAGCTGCCGTCACTAGAGAGGGGGACTAGCCTGGCCTACTCAGAAATATATCATTATGTGTTTTTAAATTGAATTTGATCAGTCACCTCCAGCCTGACAAACTCGTCATGACTCTATCATACATGTGTTTTTAGACTAAGTATTATTTGAGCATTTTAACCACTAAATAAATTATCTTAATTTTAACCTCACCCTCTCATAGCCTTCTTTATCAGTACCTCTAACCGTACCAGGACCAGCGCAGATATCCCATATACCTACTGACTGTATTATTAAACTGAGTATTGCAATCAAAATGGGAGGAATTTCACTTCTCAGGGGGATATAAAGAGAGTCAGATCAGGAAGGGCATCCCCTGTAGTATCAAACACTCCCTGGATCAGGTGGGAGCAAAGGTGTCTCAGACCACAATATTAGTGAGAGGACCGCTTGCTTTTCTTTATCTGTGGGGACAGGCTGGTCCTGTTGGCTGATATGAAGGGGTAGTGGGTGGGAGGGTGTAGCAGTTACAGCCCGCAGTGTCAGGGAAGGAGGAAAAAAATGGCCGCTGTGCACTCAGCAGTATCCCTCCGCTGAGTTTACATCGGGTCACTCAGCCCCCACCTACGTCCACCTCTCTGGTCCCGGCCACAGATCTCCCACTCCACCGCCCGCCGAGCTCTCTCCTCTCACTGGCGATCCGGGGCAGAGCCGTACAGCAAGTCGCCGGAGGAAGGACGGCTGGGTGACGAGGTGCCGCCTGCTGGGTGACGAGGTGCCGCCTGCTGCGTCCAGATCCCTTCGCCACGCTTCAACACGTGTGCCCTGCACTCACCGGCCTTGTCAGGCCAACTTGCTCCGGGCCCTCTTCTGGACCCCGAGGTGAGTCAATCGGGGAAGTCTGGTGAAGACTTGGGAGCGGGCAGGAGCTAGAGGGAGAGGGAGGGAGAAAAAAAAAAAAAAGTCCACAGCTCCTGTCAGCTCTGGATCTCAGGCCTTCCACAGGGAATAAAAAGACTTCTCCGGACTCTGGGCAGCTGGATCTTCCGGGGAGGTGATCAACACGATCTAGGGGGCTTGGGTATAGCAGATGGGGTCTTTTTCTGCAGTTATAAGCACCAAAGCCTTAAAAAATAAGGCTATTTTCCAGGAGCTTGTGTGATGTGCGTCCTTTCATCTCAGAGTTCAGGCCATGCCCCCCAAGTACATCCCTTTGAATGCTATTATTCTACATATCAGTCCATTTGGAAAGTCTTAATTAGGTAAATACAACCTCAGATGAACATAAGTCACACTGTCATATTTTACAAAAACTAGGACAAAATGCAACAGACTATGAAAAATTAAGTATACCCTTACTACTTCTGACCGTAGGCATTAACTGCTTAACGACCTTAGACGTACATTTATATCATAGCTCACTAAAGTAAGTATGACGCTGGCTCAGGAGCTGAGCCAGCTTTGTAGGAGCCAGATGCAAAGTAATGTTACATAGCCGACCTCTGCCTGTAACTGCAGCAATCGCTGATGTTTTACCATGTAATGCCTGAAGGGAAAAAACAAACTACAAAAAGCCATGCTTACCAATCCCTGGTTATAATACTAATGTATTGCAGGATGCAGCAGCAGCCCCCATGGTAAAAGGCGGAGGCAGCGCAGGTGTGAAATACTGAGCAGACACTCGCCACCTCCTCCCCATGGATGATCGGTGTATAAGTAATAATAATGCACACAGATAAGATCTGTATAAGGTGTGTGGAAGAAATTATTAAGATTAGGGGAAAGACAATGGAATTATATCACCTTGGCACATCAGAAATTGAGTATCTGCTTAGAAGGAAAATTCTATCTTGGCTTTTGTATGAACATTTGCTAAAGAAGAACTGCGCCCAGTGGAGCCAAGCTGAAGGAAGAGAATGGACTTGATCTGACTTCAGACATTTTTTCAAGTTGCCCCTCAGGAGGGGGCCAGTTCACTTTTTAGCTGGGTTAAAATACACTGCTCAAAAAAATAAAGGGAACACTCAAATAACATCCTAGATCTGAATGAATGAAATATTCTCATTGAATACTTTGTTCTGTACAAAGTTGAATGTGCTGACAACAAAATCACACAAAAATCATCAATGGAAATCAAATTTATTAACCAATGGAGGCCTGGATTTGGAGTCACCCCCAAAATTAAAGTGGAAAAACACACTACAGGCTGATCCAACTTTGATGTAATGTCCTTAAAACAAGTCAAAATGAGGCTCAGTATTGTGTGTGGCCTCCACGTGCCTATATGACCTCCCTACAACGCCTGGGCATGCTCCTGATGAGGTTGCGGATGGTCTCCTGTGGGCTCTCCTCCCAGACCTGGACAGTCTGTGGTGCAATGTGATGTTGGTGGATGGAGAGAGATATGATGTCCCAGATGTGCTCAATGAGATTCAGCTATGGGGAACGGGCGGGCCAGTCCATAGCTTCAATGCCTTCATCTTACAGGAACTGCTGACACACTCCAACCACATGAGGTCTTGCATTGTCCTGCATTAGGAGGAACCCAGGGCCCACTGCACCAGCATATGGTCTCACAAGGGGTCTGAGGATCTCATCTCGGTACCTAATGGCAGTCAGGCTACCTCTGGCGAGCACACGGAGGGCTGTGTGGCCCTCCAAAAAAATGCCACCCCACACCATTACTGACCCACTGCCAAACCGGTCATGCTGAAGGATGTTGCAGGCAGCAGATTGCTCTCCACGGCATCTCCAGACTCTGTCACGTCTGTCACATGTGCTCAGTATGAACCTGCTTCCATCTGTGAAGAGCACAGGGCGCCAGTGGCGACTTTGCCAATCCTGGTGTTCTGTGGAAAATGCCAAGCGTTCTGCACGGTGTTGGGCTGTGAGCACAACCCCCATCTGTGGATGTCGGGCCCTCATACCACCCTCATGGAGTCTGTTTCTAACCGTTTGTGCAGACACATGCACATTTGTGGCCTGCTGGAGGTCATTTTGCAGGGCTCTGGCAGTACTCCTCCTGTTCCTCCTTGCACAAAGGCGGAGGTAGTGGTCCTGCAGCTGGGTTGTTGCCCTCCTACGGCCCCCTCCAAGTCTCCTTTTGTACTGGCCTGTCTCCTGGTAGCGCCTCCAGCCTCTGGACACTACGTTTACAGACACAGCAAACCTTCTTGCCACAGCATTGATGTGCCATCCTGGATGAGCTGCACTACTTGAGCAACTTCTGTGGGTTGTAGAGTCCATCTCATGCTACCACGAGTATGAAAGCACAACCAACATTCAAAAGTGACCAAAACATCAGCCAGAAAGCATTGGTACTGAGATGTGGTCTGTGGTCCCCACCTGCAGAACCAGTGGCGTACCGCCAATAGCGGCAGACCACGCGACTGCTATGGGGCCCGTGAGCTGCGCTGGGTCCCCACCATGCAGCTGCACCAAGGGGCCCGCAAGGTGCAGCTGCTCCCTGCACGCAATGGTCAGGGAGTGATCCCTGCAGCTCCGCTGCTGTCAGGAGGAGAATAGCAGCAGAGCTGGAGAATTCGTCCTCTGCTTCCTCCCTGACCCAGGCGCGCGCAGCTTGATGACGTCATCATGCAGCGCGCGCCTGGGTCAGGAAGAAAGCTGCCGGTATCCAGGAGGATGTTGCTGAAAGGGAGCGAGCTGAGGTAAGTTGTTGTTTTTTTTTTTACTGAAATGCTGGGAGGGGAGGTGGGGGGGAGAGCAATGGTGGGATGGTGGGGCTGGGGAGAGGAATGATGGGGCTGGGAAGAGCAATAATTGGACTGATGGGACTGGGGAGAGGGCTGATGGGGCTGGGGAGAGGAATCATGGGGTTGATGGGGCTGGGGAGAGGAATAATGGGGCTGGGGAGAGGAATAATGGGGTTGATGGGGATAGGGAGAGGAATGATGGGGCTTGGGATAGGAATAATGGGACTAATGGGGCTGGGAAGAGAAATAATGGGGCTGGGGAGAGGAATAATGGGGCTGGGTGGAGGAATAATGGGATGGTAGGGCTGGGGAGAGCAATGACGGGGCTAGGGAGAGGAATGATGGGGCTGGGGAGAGCAGTGATGGGGATGGTGGGGCTGGGGAGAGCAATGATGGGATGGTGGGGCTGGGGTGAGCAATAATTGGGCTGATGGGGCTCGGGAGAGGAATAATGGGGCTTGGAAGACCAATAATGGGTCTGATAGGGCTGGGGAGAGCAATGATGGGGATGGAGGGGAAGGGGAGAGCAATGACATGTTGCTGGGAGAGAGCAATGATGGGGGTGCTGGGAGAGAGCAATGATGGGGGTGCTGGGAGAGAGCAATGATGTGGGGCTGGGAGAGACCAATGATGGAGGTGCTGGTACAGAGTAATGATGGGGGTGCTGAGAGGAAATGATGGGGGTGCTGAGAGAGCGCAATGATGGGGGTGCTGGGAGAGAGCAATGATGGGAGTGCTGGGAGAAGCAATGATGGAGGTGCTGGGACAGAGCAATGATGGGGGACTGGGAGAGAGCAATGATGGAGGTGCTGGGACAGAGCAATGATGGGGGTGCTGGGACAGAGCAATGATGGGGGTGCTGGGACAGAGCAATGATGGGGGTGCTGGTGACAGAGAAATGACGAGGGTGCTTGGAGAGAGCAATGATGGGGGTGCTGGGAGAGAGCAATTATGGGGGTTTCACTTTGCTTGTACTGTGAAGCCTTGTATGTTTTCCGTGTGCACATAGCCTTACAGTTAATTGGGGAGAGTCACAGAGACTGAATAATTTATATTATTGGCCGGTGCAGATTATAGTTAATGGGGGGCACAGTGCTGTTTATCACTTTATATTTTGAATACTAAGTGGCTAATAGTATATTAATGGGGGGGTTACATATCTGTATTCGAGGACGCAGAGCGGGGGAGACACATCTATACATACAATATGTGACCTTGTTATTTTCTAGGCTGGAGATCATCGTGACAAGACGAGTCGTGGCTGGGAGATGTCAACATGAAGGTCTGACCAGATGGAGAAGCAGCAGCAGAAACCGGCTCTGATCAGATGAGACGTCAGCGGTAAGTGCCTGGATGTAAATATTATTCTGTATCTGCGCTGTGTGACTTGGAGTGATAATGTTATCTGTAAAATCCCTTAGGCCACATTCTCACATTTGTGTGAAATGTCCGTGTGCTGCCAGATCTTTTTATCGGATGGTCCACGGACTCGTACAGTTTTATAGATCCATTCACACATCCATGAAAATCACGGATCTGAGAATGAGATCTAAGGGTATGTGCACACGATGCAGAAATGCTCAGGATTTTTTCCTGAGCATTTCTGCATCTCCCTGGCAGAAAAAAAACGCATGCGGATTGTACATGCGGTTTCCTGCCAGAGACATGCGGAAATGAAGCGGTCTTCACTTGCATTTCCGCATGCGGGTTGACAAGCGCTTCCCAAGCGATTTTAGCATCACTTGGAAAGTGCTTGTCAACTGAGTCACACTATATGAATCCATGCAACCGGCATGGATTTATATAGTGTGTGAATGTCAAAAAATAAAAAATAAATATATACTTTACCCTCTGATGGCCCCCGGTGTCTTGGTTCGCTCGGTCCCGGCTACCGGCAGTGAAGACTGAAGGACCTGCCGACGTCAGCGTCACGTGACCCGTCACATGACTCTGACGTCAGCGAAGGTCCTTCTTCATTCAACCGCGAAGTGTGGTGAACCAAGCAGGAGCGCTGCGCCTGCCGTCAGAAGGTGAGTATATATATATTTTTTATTTTATTCTTTTTTTTTTAATGGTACCTGGGTCTGGATGAGAGTCCTCTCATCCACACCCGGGTACCATCCGCACATTAGACCGCATGAAAAGCGCATCAACATATACAATGATGCGGATTCCATGCGGTCTAATGCAAGTCAATGGCGGCAAAAAAACAGCGTTTCCGCAAAATTAATTGACATGCTGCGGATTTTTGAGCGCAGCGTTTACGCTGCGGAAAAATCCGCATCATGGGCACAGCACATGCGGATTTCAATTGGGGAACATTGTTGCCCTTCTACCATGCATTTTTCATGCGTTTCCGCGGCATTTACGCAACTGCAAAAACGCCGCGGAAACGCATGAAAAACGCATCGCGTGAACTCAGCCTAAGAGGGTCAGAGAATGTCCTGTTCTGATCCGATTTTAGGATTAGAATAGGACATGCTCAATGCGTCAGTAAAACAGGGCAGCACACCGACACTGCACACAGATGCAGGAATGTAGCCTTATTATGTATAGCACAGTCCCTTAGTATATAGTGTACTCACTTATTATGTATAGCGCCATCCTTAGTTATATAGTTTCCTCTTTTATTATGTATAACACCCTCCCTTATTATGTACCATCCTCTCTAGCGGCTCACAGTTGGGGGATCATACTGTGTTGGGGTCAGCATACTTTACCCTGGGAGTTGAGGTGGGGTACAGTAGGGTCATTATACTGTGCATGTGAAGGAATTCACCATGGGGGTATCATACTGTGTTTGGGGGCCCTTTTATTGGCATCACACTTTATGGGGCAATGAAAGAGGGGCCTAGGACGTCAGCAGGAGGAAAATTACTATGTAAAGGATGGAAAGTTGTGAGATCTGATCTTTGGTGACCCCGACAATTATTTAAATTTTTTTTTTTTTGGGGGGGGGGGCAATTAGAGCTTCTGCTAGGGGGCCCCATGATACCTATGTACGCCCCTGTGCAGAACCCCTCCTTTATTGAGGGTGTCTTGATAATTGCCAATAATTTCCATCTATTGTCTATTCCATTTGCACAACAGCATGTGAAATTGATTGTCAATCAGTGTTGCTTCCTAAGTGGACAGTTTGATTTCACAGAAGTTTGATTTACTTGGAGTTATATTCTGTTGTTTAAGTGTTCCCTTTATTTTTTTGAGCAGTGTACTTTTTTCCCCACAGTATATAGACAAGGTGCACAGCCCAAAAAGGGTGTTCTGTGTACCTATGGTCCCTAGAACTTCTAGGGTCTTATTTGTGGACCTAGGAAGGGGAAAATATTAAAAAATCCCCAAATCACCTCCCAAACCAGTGCCCTCTTATACTCATTGTTGTGTATCCCGCCATTGTTCTGACATCAACATCTGGCAGGGGCGTCATGTGAGCACTACTTCTTCTGGCTTAGATGAAATATGAATGCTGCAACCAATCAGAAGCTGCAACACTCATGCGTTGCCCGCACCGGTTGTTAACCTCAGGTAACCAGTGGGGTATGCAGCGCTGGTCTGGAGATATCAATTTCTTTTAGTTTTCTCACCTCCCTTGGCCCATCAATAGTTGGTGTCTAGTAGTGGATAACCCAATTAAAGGGTTATTTCCCTCTCAGATATATCCACCGAATAAGCCATAAATGGCTAATAGATGTTGGCTCCACCTCTGTAGCCCCCAGCAGCTATCGAGATAAGGCTGTATCTCTAGTTAATATGAACATAGAAGTGGCTGTGCATGATCAGCTTTCTCCATTCACTTCTATGGAGGTTCAGAATAATACAAAGGGTTGTAGATGTGTTAATAAAGACTACATTGGAATAGCAATACATGGGCACTGATTCCCCGTGGGCACCTGAGATCAGCCACTGAAGCTGTAGGGGGGCAGTGTTAGCTTATATATGCACATTTATATGGAGGGTGTTTGTACATATCCCTATGGACCTGTCCCTCATCTATGGATTATTTTACATAAATGAACACTGTCCCATTGTGCAGCAAAGGTCTATACAATAAACTGTGTACACCGCTGTCTAATGAGGATAATAGAACTGTACTGGTTATTGTATCATTATAGGATCAAATTGATGGCTGTCGTAGCGCAGTGTTTTAATAATTAATTTACTACATCTTTTTACAGAAAACCACATTGACAGCCCGGCATATACAGTAAAATGTTACATGCATATCACATCAAGTGAAAAATCCCCATGGAAATGCCTCTACTAAAGCACGCTGCTATAAAAAACACTCTGTAAAGTAAGTCCACACTGCAGCATGAATATAACGGGCCAACTAGAAAACAGGTTTGGCAAAAAAATGTATCCATCAGATAGATGTCAACTGTATACTTTTATAATATAGATCTGGACAGGGGTATATATAGCATTGACAGGATTGGGTTTATTAAGGATTGCATTCATAAGACAACCCTTACAAGGGAACCTGTCACATGAAAGAAAGGCTATTAACCTGCAGATATGCGGTTAATCTGCAGGTTATTTGTCAAATATATATAGAGGTCTCAAAAAGTCATAAATCATAAAGGGATCTAATAATAAAATGTAACCTTTATTTATACAATGCTAAAAAGTCATAAATATGATCTAGGACATAAACAAAAACAGCACCCAAAACGTGAAAATATATGAAAAAAATATTTTTAAAACCAATTCAAATTGCTGTATGTGAACCTCTCTGAACCTGTGAACCTCAAATGCTCCCATGTAGGGAGGAAAAAAAGCCCCATGTTTAGGAAGTTGGTGAAATGACGGTGAAGGTAAAGGATCTAGGCTGAGGTCCTGGAGCCATGCATGAATGGCCTATGGAGTTTGGAGATCGGTTGCTCACGGGGCTGGATAAATGTGCTACAGTTGTGGAATCTGTCGTCTGGATTTGATGAACTTTCTTAAGGACTGTTGCTACTGGATACCTGTGTTTCTATTGTTTTATCTTGTCGTCTGGAGGAGCGAGGAATGTCAATACAGACTATACTGGTTGGCGATACGAAATCTGTGGGCCAACCAAAAGTTGGGAAACAGTGAGTATCACCTGGTACAAAGGCAGTTGAACTACCGCCCCAGGAAGGGTATCTGCCCCCAGTGTACAAATGTATTTTGGCCATTTACCTACAGTAGAGTTGTAGTAAAACCTTGGATGTAAGAGATAAAATATTGTTGCATCGTTAACCTGTCTAGGTGATTATTGCAACCCACAACTTCAGATCTTCACATTCAGGATTAGAAAAACATGGTTGTTTGCTTTCAAAAGCAATACCACATCTGTCCATAGATTGGGACTGGCATGGGACTTCAGCTCTACTGAAACAAATGGAGCTGAGCTGCAATACCACACAGAACCTGTAGACAGGTTGTGGTGCTGTTATTAGAAAAAAAAACAAGTTTCTAATCCTGGACAACACCTTTGAAGAGTTAGGCTGCGTGCCCACTATGCATTTTTCAAGCGTTTTTGCCAAGGAATTTCCGCAGCGAAAATGCTTAAAAAACGCTTGGTAATAAGTGCCCGCATGTCCATTAATTTTGCGGACACGCAGCGTAATTGCTGCCATTGACTTGCATTGAAACGCTTAATATCCGCATCACTACATGTGCACATGCGGATATTAAGCGATTCAATGTGCAGATGGTACCCGGGTCTGGAGAAGAGGAGACTCTTATCCAGACTAGGGTACCATGGTACCTGTAAAAAAAAGAATTAAAATAAAAAATAGACATATACTCACCTTCCGATGGCCCCCGGTCTTTTCTCTGCTGCGTCTGGTCTCTTCTACGGGTCGCGGTGTTGTGAAAGGACCTTCCATGATGTCATTTAGTCATTTGACAGGTCACGCGACCTCTGACGTCGGCAGTCGCGTGACCTGTCACATGAGTAAATTACATCATAAAAGGTCCTTTCACACCACTGCAAGCCGTACAAGAGACTGGACGCAGCGGAGAAAAGACCGGGGGGCATCAAAAGGGGAGTATAATGTTTTATTTTTTACCTTTTTTTTTTCAACTATTAACTTGGTCACACTATATAAATCCATGATGGTTGCATGGATTTACAGTATATAGTGTGACCAAGTTGTCAAGCACTTTTATAAGTGATGCTACAATCGCTTGGAAAAGCGCTTGATAACCCGCATGTAGAAACGCTTGACAAACGCTTCTACCTGGCGGGAAAAACGCATGTAAAATCCGCATGCGTTTTTCCTGCCAGGGAGATGGGGAAAAATCAGCAGCATTTCTGCATCGTGGGCACTTAGCCTTATGCAGTACTTCTCTCTTTTGACAGATATTCAGGTGTAAAGAAACACTGCTGTACTCCCAGGAATAGGATTCACATTTTTACAACAGGTTCCCAGGGTCCGCCTGTGGTGTAGAGCTCCAGAGACATTTTTTTCTCTATATTATTAATTAACGCTTACAATATTCTAAATCCAGATGTAGCAGCCACTAATTAGACAGCTGTAGTCCACTAATAGCGCACAGTGATGTGGTGCGCTCCACTATTAACATAGCACAGCATATGGCGGCTGCTATATCAGTACTCTAGAACAGGGTTCCCCAACTCCAGTCCTCAAGGCCCACCAACAGGTCATGTTTTCAGGATTTCCTTAGTATTGCACAGGTGATAATTCCATCATCAGCACAGGCAATAGTTACATCACCTGTGCAATACTAAGGAAATCCTGAAAACATGACCTGTTGGTGGGCCTTGAGGACTGGAGTTGGGGAACCCTGCTCTAGAATATAAAAAATAATTAAAATTTCAATATTCTAAATATACATGAGTGTAAATAATAATTTTATAGCGCCAACATATTCCGCAGCAATTTACAATACATGTAAAAACAATATCAGACATTACATAGTAACACATAATTCAACAAAAACTAAAAGGAGTGAGGGCCCTGCTTGCAAGAGCTTACAATCTATAAGAAAATAGCGGGATGAGCAAGAGGGGCTTGTATTGTATGGTCCAGTCATAATTGTAATAAATAGGGGCAATCACATAACGCTTCATGAGCCAGTCATCAGCCAGTACCTGTATAAGGACAGATACAAAGTGATACTGAGTGCACAGATTGTTGAGAATAGATGACAGAAGGTACAAGATTCTAAGAATTTAAGAAGAGAGAACAGGCAATGATTAGATTAGTGAGGTACTGTGATAGGCTAGTCTAAAGAAATGTGGTTTTAGAGCACACTTACAATCTGGTTAATTCCTAGTATCTAGTTTTATGGGGTAGTGTATTCCAGAGAACTGGAGCAGCATGAGAGAAGTTTTTGAGTGGGAGGTTTGGATTATAGAGGATGTCAGGATACAGTCATTAGCAGAACAGAAAACGAAGATAGGGTGGTAGACAGAGGTGAGGGAGGAGATGCAGGGCGGTACAGAACTGTGGAGGGCGTTGTGGGTGATATTGATAAGTTTATATTGTACTCTTTAGCGGATGCAACCAGTGCAATGACTGGAACAGGGTGGAAGCATCGGTGTAACAGCTGGACAAAAATATGAGCCCTGCTTCCGCATTTAGGATGGATTGGAGAGGAGAGTTTAGTAAGAGGGAGAATGATTAATAGAGTTGCAGTAGTCCAGATGTGAATGAATCAGAGCAAGGGTTCAAGCATACGACCTATTATATCGGACGAGTGTTATCCTTGGTTTTCACGGATAGCCCTCGTATCCATATTATTATATGGGGCTGTGCACTTGACCCAGTCATCCGAGGAAAAAAAAAAATTGGTGACATGTCATATTTTCATCCGAGTGTTGGATCAAAATTGGCAATGCAAGTCTATGGGTCTGTGGAAAACATCATACCTCACTCGGTAGACATCCGAGTGCAGTCCAATGTTCACGGACTGCCATAATGGAGAAGGGTGAACAACATATTTTTTCCCACCTCTTAATGTGACTGGAAAGCCTAAATGGCAGTGGATCAATCCTTCACTTGGCCTCCGGCAGCTTATCGGTACCCCACAATCGCCTTAGCAGTAACTGCTCCATTTAAATGCCGCTGTCAGAAATTGACAGCAGAATCTAAATGGTTAACAGCTGCATTTGATGCTGAGCTCCAGCCTTTGCTGTTTGAGACAGGTGCCAGCTGTGTGACAGTCAGCGTCTACAGTGTGTGAAGCAGGCTCAGCTCCTGATCCCGCTTCACACACTCGGTCCCACTCTAAGGCAGAATTTTTAGGCGGGCATCTCACGGGGCAATATTTTGCCACCATTGAGAGAAACCTCTGACTGTCACCTGAAGAGAGATGCTAATCTGCAGTGGAAAAGTGTGGTTGTAAATATACCCTGAAGGGATATTACTGTCTTGAACAAATCCCCATATCCCAGAAATGTTCTTATATATACACGGCTCAAAAAAAGGGAACACTTAAACAACTGAATATAACTCCAAGTAAATCAAACTTCTGTGAAATCAAACTGTCCACTTAGCAAACAACACTGATTGACAATCAATTTCACATGCTGTTGTGCAAATGGAATAGTCAATAGATGGAAATTATTGGCAATTATCAAGACACCCTCAATAAAGGAGTGGTTCTGCAGGTGGGGACCACAGACCACATCTCAGTACCAATGCTTTCTGGCTGATGTTTTTGTCACTTTTGAATGTTGGTCGTGCTTTCACACTCGTGGTAGCATGAGACGGACTCTACAACCCACAGAAGTTGCTCAAGTAGTGCAGCTCATCCAGGATGGCACATCAATGCAAGCTGTGGCAAGAAGGTTTGCTGTGTCTGTCAGCGCAGTGGCTGGAGGCGCTACCAGCAGACAGGCCAGTACACCAGGAGACGTGGAGGGGGCCGCAGGAGGGCAACAACCCAGCAGCAGGACCGCTACCTCCGCCTTTGTGCAAGGAGGAGCACTGCCAGAGTTCTGAAAAATGACCTCCAGCAGGCCACAAATGTGCATGTGTCTGCACAAATGGTTAGAAATCGACTCCATGAGGGTGGTATGAGGGCCCGACGTCCACAGATGGGGGTTGTGCTCACAGCCCAACATCTTGCAGGATGCTTGGCATTTGCCACAGAACACCAGGTTTGGCAAAGTCTCCACTGGCGCCCTGTGCTCTTCACAGATGAAAGCAGGTTCATACTGAGCACATGTGACAGACGTGACAGAGTCCGGAGACGCTGTGGAGAGTGATCTGCTGCCTGCAACATCCTTCAGCATGACTGGTTTGGCAGTGGGTCAGTAATGGTGTGGGGTGGCATTTCTTTGGAGGGCTGCATAGCCCTCCATGTGCTCGCCAGAGGTAGCCTGACTGCCATTAGGTACCGAGATGAGATCCTCAGACCCCTTGTGAGACCATATGCTGGTGCGGCTGGCCCTGGGTTCCTCCTAATGCAGGACAACGCCAGACCTCATGTGGCTGGAGTGTGTCAGCAGTTCCTGCAAGATGAAGGTATTGAAGCTATGGACTGGCCCGCCCGTTCCCTAGACCTGAATCCGATTGAGCACATCAGGGACATCATATCTCGCTCCATCAACCAACGTCACGTTGCTCCACAGACTGTCCAGGAGTTGGCGGATGCTTTAGTCCAGGTCTGGGAGGAGATCCCACAGAAGACCATTTGCAACCTCATCAGGAGCATGCCCAGGCGTTGTAGGGAGGTCATACAGGCACGTGGAGGCCACACAGAATACTGAGCCTCATTTTGACTTATTTTAAGGACATTACATCAAAGTTGGATTAGCCTGTAGTGTGTTTTTCCACTTTAATTTTGGGGGTGAGTCCATCCAAATCCAGGCCTCCATTGGTAAATAAATTTGATTTCCATTGATGATTTTTGTGTGATTTTGTTGTCAGCACATTCAACTTTGTACAGAACAAAGTATTCAATGAGAATATTTCATTCATTCAGATCTAGGATGTGTTATTTGAGTGGTCCCTTTATTTTTTTGAGCAGTGTATATAGGACCAGGAGCGGACAAACGATTGTTGCAACTGTGCAGTTGCACAGGAGCCCAAATGATAAGGGGGCCACTACAACCTCCAAAGCAGCTTCTGTCAGGCACATTGAGCCATATACCTTTTGTTTGTGTTTGTCTGACAGTAATGGGGCATTGCCTCGCACCACTATCAGAGGAGAGATGGCCGCACATGTGCAACTCACTCTCTTGTCTGCTATGACCTATGGAATCTGATTGGGCAACTGCTCCACTTTTCCATGGCACTGGGTGTGATGAGTCACCCTAAGGGTGTGTGCACACATCATAATTTTCGGGTGAAAACTTCCGTGGAGATGGCCTGAAAAAGCGCAAACTAAACGTTAAAAAGAATGAACATATGAACTGCAATGTCAGTACAACCTGCTGTGCACATGCTCAGGCTTCTCTGCGTCTTTTAATTGTTTCAGGAACACCAAGGGGTTAAAAGAAGTGACCCGACCATTCTTCTGGGTTTTTTCTGCTCGAAATCAATGGGAAAGCTAAAAAGACCCCAGAACAATTCAGCTGCATGGAAAGAACACATTGTAAAAATAATAGCAAGTGGTCACATAATATACACAACTCTGCTGCATAAAGATTGTCATACAGGTCTGCTGTATGCAGATCACAGACCCGCGTCATACACAATCTCCTGTGTGCACAGTACACAAATACTGCTTTTGTCAGCACACACAGCTCTGCTACATCCATAATACAAAAAAGGGGTTTGGTACAGTGTTAGCCACTTAAAAAAAGATTACCTTGTAGTTATGATACCTTTTAATTGCTGTCAAAAATAAAATAAGTTATGTTACAAAACAAAGTTTCGGAGCTTCTTAGGCCCCTTCCTCAGGCATAGTATAACATGATATCTGAAGAAACACAAATATATGCACACAAAGAAAAAAAAGAATCGGGCTGATAAGGTTGTTTCACTGGGGGCTAGTGAAAGGGGACATGCCTCTGCTTTTTTTTTTCTTTGTGTGCACATATTTGTGTTTCTTCATATATCATGTTATACTATGCCTGAGGAAGGGGACTAAGAAGTCCCGAAACCTTGTTTTGTAACATCATATATTTTATTTTTGTTATCAATTAAAAGGTATCATAACTACAATATTTTCTTGTTTTTCCCACCGAGAGCAATCCATAATACAGACACACACAGCTCTGCTACATCCATGATGCAGACACACACAGCTCTGCTACACCCATAGTACAGACACACGCACAGCTCTGCTACATTCACAGTACAGACACACAGCTCTGCTACACCCATAATACAGACACACACAGCTCTGCTACATACATAGGACAGACACACACAGCTCTGCTACATCCATAGGACAGACACACACACAGCTTTGCCTCATCCATAGTACAGACACACAGAGCTCTGCCACATCCATAGTACAGACACAAAGAGCTCTGCCACATCCATAGTACAGACACAAAGAGCTCTGCCACATCCATAGTACATACACACACAGCTCTGCCACATCCATAGGACAGACACACACAGCTCTGCTACAACCATAATACAATGAAAAAAGTTAGAGATGCGCTAAGAAGTGAATCCAAAACTTTTTGGTATGAGCACTTTTGGTGTTGCACTTTGCTGAAGGGAGATCCTGGACATTTGCCTGAATCTCCATTGAGCAAAGTGCAACGCTCTGCAGGACAGTTCATTTGAAGCGAACAAAAGGATCATCATACCAAAAGTTTTGGATTCACTTCTTAGCGCATCTCTAACTTTTTTCATTTGATTTTACTGTTTTCTCTAGTCTGCACTTAGGCAAAGATGCCCTTGAGTTTTCAGCTTGGAAGTTAACAAACACAGTGCTAGTGCATAACCTTTTTTCTGTACATCCATATTACAGACACACACAGCTCTGCTACACCCATATTACAGACACACACACAGCTCTGCTACACCCATATTACAGACACACACAGCTCTGCTACACCCATATTACAGACACACACAGCTCTGCTACACCCATATTACAGACACACACAGCTCTGCTACACCCATATTACAGACACACACACACAGCTCTGCTACACCCATATTATAGACAAAGACACACAGCTCTGCTACACCCATAGTACAGACAAACACACAGCTCTGCTACACCCATAGTACAGACACACACACACAGCTCTGCTACACCCATATTATAGACAAAGACACACAGCTCTGCTACACCCATAGTACAGACAAACACACAGCTCTGCTACACCCATAGTACAGACACACACACACACACACACACACACAGCAGGAGCTTCTAGGTAGGCTGTCAAGCAGGCACGGCAAGTGACGGGTAGGAGCCTCTAGGTAGGCTGTCTGGTGGTCACGGCTGGTGACAAGCAGGTGCCTCTAGGTAGGCTGTCAGGCAGGCACGGCAAGTGACGGGCAGGAGCCTCTAGGTAGGCTGTCAGGCAGGCACGGCTGGTGACGAGCAGGAGCCTCTAGGTAGGCTGTCAGGCAAGTTCTCCAGGTAGGCAGGCTAGCCTAGCCCATAGACAGACTGGCGGGTTTGACCGGAGGCAGACCGTCGGGCTGGAGAGTGTCCTTGGCAAGCGGAGACAGGTAGCAGTTGGAGGCTCCGGATAAGCCGACTGGCCAAGCCCATAGACAGACTAGCGGACTGGGCTGTAAGCAGACTGTCGGGCTGGACTGGTAATCAGGCTGGCATACTGGACTGATAGTCAGACGGACTAGACTGGTAGTCAGACAGGCAGCAGGACCTGTGGGCTGAAGCACAGTTTAGCATACAGAGCAACAACCTTGCACGGGCACGAAAGGTGTGATGGATGAAGTCCTTAGCCAGCACAGATGCAGACGGGAGACCAGGCAGAGGGATGAAGTGGGCCATTTTAGAAAAGCGGTCAGCGACCACCCAAATGACCGTACAACCGGCAAAAGCAGGGAGATAAGTAATAAAGTCCATAGCAATGTGTTGCCATTGGGCAGCAGGTACAGGAAGAGGCAGGAGACAGACGGCAGGAAGATGTCTGGGAACCTTGTTGCGGGCACAGGACGAACAGGCCGCGATGAAGTCTACCACATCCTAGCGCAGGGTAGGCCACCAGTAATGCCGGGTAATGAGCAGGAAGGTCTTCTTCTGGCCAGCATGGCCGGCTAATTTGGATGAATGACCCCAGTGGAGAACCTTCTTACTATCTGGAACAGCTACAAACGTCTTACCGGGTGGGAGAAAAGACAATCCAAGGGGGCCACATTCATCACTTTCGAGGGAATCGATGATATGCATAGGCTCCTCCTCTTGATCAGAAGACAGAAAGGATCGGGACAAGGCGTCTGCTTTAGCATTCTTGTCCACCGGGCGGTAATGTAGGGTAAAGTTAAAGCGGGCGAAGAACAAAGACCATCGCGCCTGAAGCGGATTGAGTCTTTGGGCGTTCTGAAGATAAGCCAAGTTTTTGTGGTCAGTATAGATGACCACCGGGTGCAGAGTCCCCTCAAGCAGATAACGCCACTCTTCCAGTGCCAATTTGATGGCTAGCAGTTCTCGGTCTCCTATGGAGTAGTTGCGCTCAGACGAGGAGAAGAGCTTGGAGAAGAAGCCGCAGGTTACCATTCTCCCGGATGGAGATTTCTGGGTGAGAACCGCTCCGGAGGAGGAAGCATCAACCTCCAGAAAGAACTGTTTGTTGCTATTTGGGCGGTGCAGCACAGGGGCAGAAGAGAAGGCTTGTTTTAAGGAGAGGAAGGCCTCCTCCACTTCGGATGGCCATTCCTTAGGATTTGCTCCCTTTCGGGTGAGCGCAGAGATGGGAGCAGTCCGGGAAGAGAAATGTGGGATGAAAAGACGGTAATAGTTGGCGAAGCCCAGGAATCGCTGAATCGCCTTCAACCCCTCCGGATGGGGCCACTTTAAGAAGGCAGAGACCTTCTCAGGATCCATCTGTAGACCAGTCTTAGAGATAATATAGCCCAGGAACGGAAGAGAGGACTGCTCGAAGAGGCACTTCTCAAATTTTACATATAGGTGATTCTGCCTGAGCCTAAGCAGGACCTGACGAACATCCCTCCGATGTGTGGGAAGATCCGGAGAGAAGACCAAGATGTCGTCCAGGTACACCACCATGCAAGAATATAAGAGGTCACGGAAGATGTCATTAACTAATTCTTGGAAGACGGCGGGAGCATTACAGAGACCGAAGGGCATCACACGGTATTCATAGTGACCGTCCCGGGTATTGAATGCAGTCTTCCACTCGTCTCCTTGGCGGATCCGGAACAGGTTATACGCCCGACGAAGATCAAGCTTGGTGAAGATCTTCACGCCTTTAAGGCGGTCGAACAGCTCAGAGATGAGCGGCAGGGGGTATTTGTTTTTGACAGTGATTTGGTTGAGTCCTCTATAATTGATACATGGACGTAGTGAACCGTCTTTCTTTTTAAAGAAGAAGAATTCGGCTCCAGCCGGGGAGGAAGATTTCCGGATGAATCCCCTAGCCAGATTTTCTTCGATGTACTCCGACATGGCCCGGGTTTCGGCCAACGACAATGGGCAGATACGTCCACGGGGTGGAGTGGCACCGGGTATCAGGTCGATAGGGCAATCATATGGCCTATGGGGTGGCAGAGTCTTTACCTCCTTCTTGTCGAAGACATCAGCATAGGACCAGTAGGGTGCCGGTAGACCGGGTAAATTAATCGGAGTAGATTGGGGTCGAGCCGGGCGCATTGGAATCAAACAGGTCTCATGGCAATCCTGCCCCCAACGGAGCACCTCACCGGATTGCCAATTCAGAACGGGTTCATGTTTCTGTAGCCAGGGTAGACCTAGCAAAAGGGGATGAGAGAGTCCAGAAAGCACATGGAAGGAGATCCTCTCTGAGTGCAGCATTCCCACCTGCAGGGTTACGGCCTCTGTGATGAGCAAGATGGTCACCGGAAGGAGCCTTCCATCAACGGAAGCGACTGCCAATGGTTCAGCCAGGGGTTTGGTAGGAATCTGATACTTCTCTACAAGGGACTGGAATATGAGATTCCCAGCGGCTCCGGAATCCAGATGTGCGGTTTCAAAGAAGCGGTTCTCTCCACAGGAAATAGAGACGGATAAAGTCAAGGACGGAGAGGATTTACTTTTGCCTAGGACGACCTCTCCGAGCGGTCCTAGACACTGGAGTTTCCCGGCTTCACCGGGCAGGAACGGATCAGGTGCTCCTTACTACCACAGTAGAAACAGCTCCCCTCGGCTCGGCGTGTCTCTTGGCGAGATTTGACCATCTTGGTCTGGTCGATCTGCATAGGTTTGGGCGAGCATGCCCGGGGAATTGCTGATTGGGAAGCCGGTTTCTGGAAAACAGGAGCAAGACGAGGAAATCTTCTCTCCCGGGTAGTCTACTTAGCACGTTCTAGGAAACAAATGTCAATCCGGGTTGCTAGTGACACCAGGTCATCCAGGGTGGTAGGAATGTCCCGGCCGGCTAACTCGTCCTTAATCCGACCAGAAAAACCCTCCCAGAAGATTGGCCCACGGTGAGACTCCCTTGGCGGAGACGTAGCAGAGAGGTGGCAGAAGAGGATTCTCGTCCTGGTTCATCGAAGACTTTCCGGAAAGCAGCGAGGAAAGACGATAGATCGGACACCAGGGGATCTCCTCTCTCCCACAGGGCACCTTGGCCCGGTCGGAGATGAACTGGTGTGCCAAGAGTTAAAAGTGCAGGGTGCACTGGTTTATGAAACCCCGAGCTAAAGCGGGGTTGCCAGCAAAACGTGGAGGTGCCGAGAGCCGGGGTACATAGCCGGACGCCATAATAGGACTGGGTTGCGGTGCCGCGGGAGCAGGCGCCGCTTCACCAGAGACGGATACAGACGGGTCGGACAATGCGCCTAGGCGAGAGTTAACAGACCGCAGAAAGGACAGGACCGACTCCTGTTGAACTCTCTGATGCAAGACCTCCTGGTGCAGGTCGGAGAATGCGGGGGTCTGGAGGCCACCGGGTTCCATTGCCCGTGCAAACTGTTACGGATCAGGGTGGTGGAACCTCTGTGCTGCGGTGCAAGGAGGGACCAGAGGGGCGTAACTAGGTATCAACTCGGACCGACCAAGGCCGTACGGTGGCTCAATCGACTCCGTGATCAGGGAAGAACCGAGCAAAGGGACCAGGTGCTACTCTGGGGACCGATATTGTATGAGAGCAGGTGACTCCCACGGGTCAGAAGGCTGGGACTGACCGGTACAGCAGATGAGCACGGCAGGCAGGCTGACGGGTGATCCGGGCAGACGGGCTGGCAGGCACGGCAGGTAACAAGCAGGAGCCTCTAGGTAGGCTGTCAGGCAGGCACGGCAAGTGATGGGCAGGAGCCTCTAGGTAGCTGTCAGGTGGTCACGGCAAATGACGGGCAGGAGCCTCTAGGTAGGCTGTCAGGTGGTCACGGCTGGTGACGAGCAGGAGCCTCTAGGTAGGCTGTCAGGCAAGTTCTCCAGGTAGGCAGGCTAGCCTAGCCCATAGACAGACTGGCGGGTTTGACCGGAGGCAGACCGTCGGGCTGGAGAGTGTCCTTGGCAGGTGGAGGCTCCGGATAAGCCGACTGGCCAAGCCCATAGACAGACTAGCGGACTGGGCTGTAAGCAGATTGTCGGGCTGGACTGGTAATCAGGCTGGCAGACTAGACTGATAGTCAGACAGACTAGACTGGTAGTCAGACAGGCAGCAGGACCTGTGGGCTGAAGCAGAGTTTAGCATACAGAGCAACAACCTTGCACGGGCACCTCCATATCCACTTTTTAGGATGGCGCGCGCGGCCCCTCTAAGAGGGCGGGAGCGCGCGCTCGCGTGCCCTACGCACAGGGCCAGGTAAGCTGCGTGCACCGGCAGCAGCTGCAGGGAGGCCAGAAGACACTGGAGCAGGACCGCGGCGGTAAGGGGGACGGCGTCTCTGCCGGACAGGAGGCAGAGTCGCCGATGCTACAGTACACACACACACACACACAGCTCTGCTACATTCACAGTAGACACACACACAGCTCTGCTACACCCATAGTACACACACACACACAGCTCTGCTACATTCACAGTACAGACATACACAGCTCTGCTACATTCACAGTACAGACACACAGCTCTGCTACACCCATAGGACACACACACATCTCTGCTACACCCATAGGACAGACACACACACATCTCTGCTACACCCACAGGACAGACACACACACACACACACATCTCTGCTACACCCACAGGACAGACACACACACAGCTCTGCTACACCCACAGGACAGACACACACACAGCTCTGCTACACCCACAGGACAGACACACACACAGCTCTGCTACACCCACAGGACAGACACACACACACACAGCTCTGCTACACCCACAGGACAGACACACACACAGCTCTGCTACACCCACAGGACAGACACACACACACACAGCTCTGCTACACTCACAGGACAGACACACACACACACAGCTCTGCTACACCCACAGGACAGACACACACACACACAGCTCTGCTACACCCACAGGACAGACACACACACACACACAGCTCTGCTACACCCACAGGACAGACACACACACACACAGCTCTGCTACACCCACAGGACAGACACACACAGCTCTGCTACAGCCACAGGACAGACACACACAGCTCTATTACACCCACAGGACACACACAGCTCTGCTACAACCACAGGACACAAACAGCTCTGCTAAATCGATAGGGCAGTCGCACAAATACAGACAACTCGGATACGTCCATCGTGCAGCCAGTCACACTCGTAACTCGACACACTATTTAGCCAGTCAGTCAGGACTGCAGTCACATGACCGATAAGGAACCAATCACACCCATCAACGAATCCCTCTCTCAACTAAATCTGCACAGTCCGGAGCCTGACTCCTCCCCTGCACGTGACCGGTCATATGGCCGTGACGTCATCCAAGGTCCTAGTGGCTGCTGGAGCTGCGGCGGAGGGAGGAGGCTGCAGAGCGAGTGGTGGTGGTGAGGCTGCTGATTACTGGGGAGACATGAATGCGCGCCCCACACGGAGCTCCCGGGCAGCCTCAGTCCCGGGGGGTTAGCCTCAGTCCCGGGGGGCAGCCTGGCTTCCTGTGGATGTGGTTAGTCCCCTGCACTATAGAGAGCGGCTCATAGACTGCTGTAGAGCAGCAATGGTCGGTGACGGGTCAGAGCCGGTGATTCCAGGGAGCCGCAGCCTCTCACCTGTCAGCAGTTGGGCTATAAACCAGGTTTCCAGTCACTGACAGTATGGCTGGAGCTGCGCCCATTATGCACTGTTAGAACTTGGCGATTTCTGCCATGTTTGGAGGTTCCTGGATTCTGTATTTTTCTGCACAGGGTTTGTCCAGGAGGAAAAGGAACACAGAGCGCCAGTCCTGGCCACAGGTTGTGTCTGGTACTACAGCTCCGGTCTAGTGACGTGACAGGTGCTGAGCTGTAATGCCACACACAGCCTGTGCCCAGGGGTGGCGCTGTAATCCATCAGCTGTGGCTTTCTACTCTGGGACAACTTCTGTAAGGCTGAATTCACACATCTGTGCTCCATGGACCGAGCTCAGATCTGACAACCGCTGGGTCACCAGTGCTGATCTGTGATTACCTCCTAGGAATAGATGAGGCATTGATCAGGTCCGGAGAGCCGGGCCGGGTGGTCTCGTCCCACCACGGATGTGTGAGTTCGTCCTTAAGTTAATATCTTAGTGTTAGAGTTCTCCTTTAGAATTTGTGTTCACATGAGAGTAATTTATTATAGCTTATTGTGTAACTTTTGAAAAACGTATCGATTACTAATCCTGAGTTACAGCCAGTGATAGTCTAGAGCTGCGTTCAGAGATCTGCAGGCTTCTGAGCTGAAATCTCCCAGCAGTCCTTGCTGAGATCACTATTGTTAGCTTTGCAATGTTAAGGCAGGTGCAGACAACCGTGTCGTCGGTCGGAGTGCGATCTGACAAAACATTGAATCGCACTCTGACCAGTGTTTGTCCAAGGAGAAAAATCGGACATGTGCACGGCCCCATAGACAGTCTGTCCGAGGACAAAAATCACTATGCTTGAGTGCAGTCCCATTTTTCACGGATTGACGTAATGGAGAAGATGGAGAATTTTTTTTTATCTATGTCTTGTATCTTGTTTTATGTCACTTTATGTACAGTTGTGGCCAAAAGTCTTGTGACTGATACAAATTTTGGTGTTCACTTCAGTGTTTTTAGATCTTTTAGTCAGATGTTTCTGTGGTTACTGTAGTACAATTATCAGCATTTTATAAGTTTTACACTTTTATTGACAAATATATCAAGTTTATGGAAAGATTCAATATTCAGTGTTGACCCTTATTTTTCAAGACTCGTTCCCTTCGTCTTGGCAGCTGGATATCGGCTGCTGGGCCAAATCCTGACTGACGGACAATTTTTGTCTAATCAGTGCTTGGAGCTGACTACATACATTTCTGTTTGTCCACCCGCTTTTTGAGGAGTGACCACAATCGAATTGAGATCTGGAGAGTTTACTGGCCATGAACCCAAAATGTCAATGTATACTGTGCGCCCACGATTCGTTTTTTAAGCTTTTCCGCAGCTGCAAAAACGCTGCAGAAACGCTTAAACGCTTGGTAGAAGGCCTGCCATGTCCCCCAATGATAATCCGCATGTGCTGTGCACATGCTGCAGAGATTTAGGCTGCGGATTATCATTGCGGAAAAAAACACAGCACTACCAATTATTTTGCGGAAGTGCTGCGTTCTCGCCGCCATTGACTTGCATTGAAACGCATGGATTACGCAGCACTGTATATGTAGATGCACATTCCACGTGTTTCAATGTGCGGATGGTACCCGGGTCTGGAGAGGAGGAGACTCTCCTCCAGACCCAGGTACCATAGAAACCGTAAAAAAAAGAATAAAATAAAAAATATTATATTTACCTTCTGATGGCCCCCACTGCGCTCGTCCTCCCATGCTGGCAGCTAGCGATGGACTGAAGGACCTGTGCTGACGTCATAGTCCGGTTGCATGGATTTATATAGTGTGACCAAGTTGACAAGCACTTTCCAAGTGATGGTAAAATCGCTTGGAAAGCGCTTGACAACCCGCATGCGGAAATGCAAGTGAAGAATTCTTCACTTCCGCATGTCCCTGGCAGGAACAACACATGTACAATCCGCATGCGTTTTTTCTGCCAGGGAGATGCAGAAACGCTCAGGAAAAATCCAGAGCATTTCTGCATCGTGGGCACATAGCCTTACCCAGACACTTAGTTGTCACTTTTGCCTTGTGACATATTCTCCGTCATGCTGGTATATGCATTGTTAATCACCAAAAATGCTCCTGCTGTGTTCTTAGGCAAAATTGTGAGTGAGTCCACACATGACTCGTCTCGGGGTTCTTTACTTTTGGCATAAGGCTATGTGCCCACGATGCAGAAATGCTCCAGATTTTTCCTGAGCGTTTCTGCATCTCCCTGGCAGAAGAAACGCATGCGGATTGTGCATGCGGATTGTGCATGCGGATTGTGCATGCGGATTGTACATGTGTTGTTCCTGCCAGGGACATGCGGAAGTGAAGAATTCTTCACTGGCATCTCCGCATGCGGATTGACAAGCACTTTCCAAGCGATTAGCATCACTTGGAAAGTGCTTGTGACAACTTGGTCACACTATATAAATCCATGCAAGCAGCATGGATTTTTATACTGTGACCCGAGAGAATGTCAAAAAAGAAAAAATAAATCTATACTTACCTTCCGATGGCCCCCGAAGTCTTGCTTCACTCGATCCTGGCTGCCGGCAGATCGCGGTACACTGAAGGACCTGCCGACGTCAGCGTCGCGTGACCCGTCACATGACTATGACGTCAGCGCAAGTCCTTCAGTCCATCGCGATCTGCCGGCAAGGGAGGAGCGCACAGGGGGCCGTGAGAAGGTAAGTATAATGTATATTTTTTATTCTTTTTTTTTTTTTTACAGTTTATATGGTACCCTGGTCTGGAGGAGAGTCTCCTCTCCTCGACACCTGGGTACCATCCATACATTGAACGCATGTATTCCGCATGTGCTTATTTAGTGAAGCGGAATACATGCGTTCTAATGCAAGTCAATGGCGGCGAAAACGCAGCGCTTCCGCAAAATAACTGGTAGTGCTGCGTTTTTTTCTGCAATGATAATCTGCAGCGGAAATTTCCGCAGCATGTGCACATGCGGATTATCATTGGGGAACATGGCAATCCTTCTACCATGCGTTTCTGCAGCGTTTTTGCCGCTGCGGAAACGCTTAAAAAACGCATCGTGGGCACACAGCCTAACACAGGACTCAAAGTAGCGCTCAGCTTTTCTTCTCCCGACATTCATTCTTCTATATGTCCTTAATAGTTTGAAGGGGGCCTTCATCAGGGAAAATAACTTTACCCCAGTCCTCTGTAATCCAATCACTGTACTTTCCTGCATTTTATAATCCTGTTCTTACTCTTTTTCATGGAGAAAAGTGGTTTCTTTGCTGCCCTACTTGACACCAGCACATCCTCCAAAATCCTTCTCACTGTGCGTACTGATGCACTGATGCCTGCCTGCTGCCATTCTTGATCAAGCTCTGCACTGGTGTTGAACCAATTCCATAGCTGAATCCTATGTAGGAGGTGATACAGGGACTTGCTGGACTTTCTTCGGAGTCCTGAAGTCTTCACAGCAAATTAACCTCCCCCTATTAAGTTATTTATTATAGTTCCATTTATTACATGGAGCTTTACATGTGAAAAGGGATATACATAGCAAAAAACAATTACAATAATCTTGAACTAAAATGAATCACAGACTGGTACAGGAGGAGAGAGGACCCTGCCCACGTGGGCTCACAATCTACAATGAATGGGTGAGGATACAGTAGGTGAGGGTAGAGCTGGTCGTGCAGTGGTATGATGGAGCGGTGGTTACTTCAGATTGTAGGCTTGTCAGAAGAGATGGATCTTCAGCTTCCTTTTGAAGGTTTCCACTGTAGGCGACAGTCTGATATATTGGGGTAGAGAGTTCTAGAGTAGGGGGATGCATGGGAGAAATCTTGCGTGCTATTGTGGGAAGAGGAGATAAGAGGGGAGTAGAGAAGGAGATCTTGTGAGGATTGGAGGTTGTGTGCTGGTAAGTACCGGAACACTAGGTCACAGTTATATGGAGGAGACAGGTTGTGGTTGGCTTTGTATGCCATGGTTAGGGTTTTCAACTGGAGTCTCTGGATAATGGGGAGCCAGTGAAGGGATTGACAGAGGGGAGAGGCCAGGGAATAGCGGGGTGGGGACAGGTGGATTAGTCGGGCAGCAGAGTAGAGTTATCTGACAGGAGAAAACCAGCTCCTTTGCCATGCTTGCCGATGGGGTGAGGGGTGTGGGAAAGGTGGAATACATCGTATGAAAGTGCAGCTGGAGAGGCCATGTCAGAGGGGGTGAGTCAGGTACCATTGATGCCAGGGAAAGAAAGTTTGTTAGTAATGAAAAGGTCATGGATGTAGGAAAGTTTGTTGCAGATGGAGAGAGCGTTCCATAGAGCTCCTGTTAGTGGGATTGGGGAAGCGGGGGATGGGCAATGGGTATAGGGTTAGAAAGGTTGCGGAAATTTTCTAGATTGTGGATGAGAGGTAGAAATGACTGTGGGGATGTGGTGAGGAGGGCCATGATTTGGAGAGATCGACAGCAGTGAGGAGGAGCAGAGAAAGAGATAGTAGGTGGGAGCAGGAGAGAGCGTGAGGTGGCTGTCTGTGTTTGGAGACAGAGGATTGTATGTTGAGGAACAGATCTGAGGAGGAAGTGAGATGGAGGGAGAGATGACCACTTCATTACTAGGTGTAGGGATGAGAAGGGTTAGTAGAACGTGTAGGACTATAGGGGTGAGAGTGAAAACAAAGAGAAACATTTTTTACTCTGGCTGTGCAGTTACCTTCAGTTATCTTCTGGTTCAATTCTGGTCTAACTCAATGCAGCACACTGTAAGGTGGCTGCCAGACAGGTCGTGGACGGGAAGTATGTGTCCCCGAAATACCAAACTTCGGTGATGTAGGACCCGGAGAAACAGGTTCCAGAACACATAGTGCTGTGAGGGAGTTAATGGACCCGGATTAAAGGGCCGGGTTTTAAGAGCAGCTGAAATAGTTGGGGGGGAAACAGCTGCTCACTTATCTCCAGTCCAGGTCTTGGAAGGCCTGATTTAAGACAGCTGTGCCTGTCTCAGTGGTGCTGTGTGTTGTGCAAGGTGAGCAAACCTTGCATGTGCTTATCAGTCTTCTGGAGGCAGAGAAAAGCACTACATTTAAACTGCTGATGCCGTGCTGTATGGACTGGTTATTTTGAGTTTTGTTCTGTTATATCTTTTGTGTATCTATTGTATGGTGGCAGAAGGTGCCAAGCCCCTGGCTTTGGGCAGAGGGGGGTGTATGTAAGGTTGCTGCCGGACAAGTCGTGGACGAGAGGTATGTGTCACCGAAGTACCAAGCTTCGGTGATGTAGGACCTGGAGAAGCTGGCTCCAGCACACATAGTGTAGGGAGTTAGTGGGCCCGGATTAAAGGGCCGAGTTTTACGAGCAGCTGAAAGAGCTGTTATGTTTTGTTTTCCTGGTTGGTTTATGGACATTTAATAAACCACCAGTTTGTTTTGGAACCTGTGGACTGCATTCCCGTGTGAACCTGCGCCTACCCAAGAGCTGATCCGTCACAACATGTATATGATGCACCGCAGACTAAATTCTTAATGATCCGATAAATGGTTGATCTAGGGGCAATCTTACAAACAGCAATGTCCTTGCCTGCAAAGCAATGATGACTGTCATTTCCTTGGGAAGAAATGAATGTTTTTTTTTTTGTTTTTTTTTTAACAATTCATCTGATCATTCTTCATAACAATCTACAGTTAATGCAAATTGACACTATAAAAACTGAAGCAGCAAACTTTATGAAAGCCAGAATGTGTTCTTTCTCCAAACTTGACGACTGTGTATTATTGTGCTACCTCTTTTGTATATTATTGTGTCACCTCTTATCTTGTGTATCTCCTCTCTTTTCAGATTGTTAGCCACATGCTGCCAGGACAGAGCTTGTGGTCACAGTCATGCGGCTGGTGATTCTTGATGACTATGCCCTGGCCAGCGAATGGGCAGCAAAATACATAAGTAATCGCATCGCCCAGTTCAATCCTGGACCCGACAATTACTTCACACTTGGGCTACCCACAGGTAATGTGCCTTTTATCTATCTTTATCCAGTTTCCCACGAGTTGGTTCAAGCGTTTTAGTTGTGGGTTGAACTATTTTTGCACATGTGAATTATGAGAAGTCCTCACGAGTACGTCAGATGTGTACGGCAAAGCTTCATAGAGGAGGGAGACTCCAAGTTCACTGCTGAACATCTGCTCTCTCCATGTTTCCTTGCGATCTACCAGTGTCTCCGTAAGATTTGGCCATTCTCTACTGTTATATGCAAGAATGTGCCAATTTTCCAAAGGAACAAGGAGATTGAGTAGCTCAACAGCCTCTTGCCACTGATGGGCAAACAAATTTGGAGAAAATAATTGGACAAAGCCCGAAGGGCGCTGTAATTCAGGGCTATGTTCTGGGGGATCGATGAAGACATAAGAAGCATGATCTGTGCTGAACAGTATGGATGGTAATCCAAAGCCTCCATAACCAAGCTTGGCGTGGAAGGCACTCGGGAAATAGGAGTGTGAGTTGGGGGTCTCCCAGTGGTAATACAGTTGGAATCACTGCCTTATTAATACAACGGGGAACTGTTTTTATTTCAATTAACAATTTAAAGCGGTTGTCCGAAACCAATACTGATTTAATCCTAAATCTCTATTTAATGTAATAATCTAATTGCTTTTCTAATATACTTTAATTAAAGTTAATCTAAATTTATCTAACTGGGGTGTGTTTGCATGTGTGTATATATTTGTTTTTTTACCAACTTCCTGTTTGATAATATTTAGTTTGAAAATCCCCAGTGCATCCTGGGATATGAAGATGGACGTAATCAGGGAGCAGAGGCTGCGGTCACTGCTGCTGCCTCTTTCCCCACCCTGAATGAAGCGTCATCAGTGATGCCTGTTTCAGGGGCTGGGCTAGTCCTTGCTACTCTGCGCATGTGTCTGTTGTCAATTCTAACTCTCTCAGTTGCTCAGCTGGATCTTGTCACTGTGCAATATTATTTTAATGCGCAGCGTCAGGGATTTCTCAGACGACAACGGGGAGATCACGCAGTATCTCACCCTGCCATCACTGTGTCACGGATTTCATCTGGAATCGCGAGCACACGATCCAGATTACTCACTTCTTTGGTATCGGCAAGCGACCAGTGAGTGTATGGCATCACACCTCTTGATTCCAACTCATGGAATATGTGTTTATACCCTGCGTACTGTCACTGTCAGCTTCACGATAGCCTAATTATTATTATTCTCTGCCACCACCGTCAAGAGTTGAAATATAATACAGGCCTGGGCGGACGCCTTCATTCTGGCAGCGTATATAGCTTCGGGGAAGGGAACGATTACAGAACAAAAGAAACAGAACTATTACATTTTATATTTAATCCAAAAGGGAGGCAGTGTTTAGGAAAAAATTATACAAGGATTTTACAAATGAAACCTTACGATACTAAAGCAGTTACACAAAATAATAAGGATTAAAGAAGAGACTTACTTTAAGAGTGCTGAGACGATTCAATATAGGTGGAGGAGTGGCTCCCTGATTTAATTTGAATTTTATCGAATGTGACCCGTCGCTTATAGTATTTATACCCCCTGGCAATGGATACTGCTCTAACCTCAGCAAACTATTTTATGCTTAAGGGAGAGACCTGTCCACACCCCCTTGTGCCGACAGCACGGGCTGGGGCTCCACCCTTCATGTTTGTATTAAGAATCTGTTTTTTGAGATAGCTTATCACTGCTGGATCCCAAAAGTGGTACCATATTTTCTCTTATGATTTTACCCTCATTTAGAGAACACACATGATATAGTTGCAGTCTGCTATTTTGCTACTTTTGCGCCACAGCTCCCTGGTTTGGCTTGCAGAAATGAGAAAATATGCATATCGCTCCTCGGCTGTCCCTGCTACTAAAAATATAGGTCCCATTTTTATCGGAATTATGGAACTTACAATATTCCATATCGGTGCCAGCAAGACTATAGACTTCCATTTTGAAGTTCGAGAAGCAAGCTTCAATAGTTACACGTAAATTATTGCAAGCCTGCGTCTGATCACCCCCTGCGTCTGCTAGGGGGAAAGATGCACACATTTTAATTAGGTTGTAGCTTTACAAGTCATTTCTACTGTAGGTGATTTTGCAGAGGGCTTGGGAGAAATGGTTAATATTCTCTTAATATCTATGACAGGGGAGAAGAAAAGATTTTCAACTTTTCTCAATATTTCCCTGACATGCAGTAACAGTGTGCTCCCTCGCCAGCTCTGAGAAGTGACGAAAAGGAGTGAGCATTACACAATGATAAGCACGCCTGTCATGAAAGTGTATAAATTTTATTTGAAACAAAAACCATGACAAAAACAATTAAAAACAAAATAGCCCCAAAAGACACTGTCATGTGCAATAGTAAACGTGGTATCCAAGGATATACAGCACAGATCCGAAAATATATATAAAGCCCTAAATAGGATCAAATATATCTATAATATAATCGGCCAAGCGTCCCTCTGTCTGAAGCCTCTATAGACTGCGCATGCGCGACGCGCAGTCTGGCTCCAGACAGAAGAATGCTTGGAGCCGTTACAGGTAAGAGGAGGTGTATGGCGCCGGAGATCGCGGTATGCATAGACACTGAACGCATACCGTGTTCTCCGGCGCCATACTTATATACTTGCCTGACCGGGAGGAGCGTTGCCTCTCTTCTGGCCGGAGACCGGGGGCTGAGTGAAGGCGTCTTAATCGGCGCATGCGCATAGCGTTATCCTTCGCCATTTTACTGAAGACACATTTACAGTGTGTCTTCAGCAAAATGGCGCCGGACAGCGCCGTTCTCCGGCGCCGCACTCCTACCCCGGCCTTCGGCAGAACAGGACATCGCAGCACTGGAGCACAGGGAAGAAAGGGGAGTATGTGTTTATTTTTTTTTGTATGTGTGCAGCGTGAAAGGGATGAGGGGGGGGGCCACCCTTGCCAGGGTTGGGGGGTGGGTGAGGGGGGGCCACCCATGCCAGGGTTGGGGGGTGGGTGAGGGGGGCCACCCATGACAGGATTGGGGGGGGGTTGAGGGGGGCCACCCATGCCAGGATTCGGATGAGGCATGCCATGCATACCAGGATAGGAATGAGGGCATCACATAACAGGATGGGGGAACAGGATTGGGGAGCACAAATACCCAGATGGTGGCAGCACATACCAGCATGGGAGAACATATACCAATAAAAATGCTCGCCACCCGGGTGTAGAACGGGCTCAATAGCTAGTGTAAGTATATTACAAATAGAACCTAAGAAAGCCCCCATATATATGCCTAATAATAGGTACAGTTGAAACCAGAAGTTTCCGTACACTATATCAAAAGACACATACGCATGTTTTATTCGGTCGTCCATGACAGCACCACGTGAGAGAGAGGATCCGCCCATCAAGGACAGGAAACCTACAGGTTAAAAAGGGCGGCCCTCTCTTCCCGCCTCAGTTTAGGTTTCCTGTCCATGATGGGGGACCTTGCAGGCTTACCTGCAGAAGATGGACTCCTGTCCCAGAGAGGGCCACAGCAGGTGGTTGGAGCCGGTCCGTTCCGGTCCTCTGGAGATGCCACGGCAGGGCTCATGGGGGCGCCTCCGTGAGCGTTGCAGCAGGCGCGACATCGCCTCACGGGAGGTAGATGTCCGCCAGGTGTGGGGCTTCCCCCCCCCCCCCCCCGCTACCGCTTGCAGGAGATCCAGGTCGCGCCGGCGGCGCACGTGACGGGCGCGACCTTCTGACGCGACTTCCGGTGCGCCGGGCAGGAAGCCCTGTGACGTCACCGGAAGGGGCGGGGCTCGTTTGAATTTTTTGGTGCAGCATGCGTTCAACGAGTTCCTTATAGATTTTCAGGACCAGCATGTCCGTGTACTCTAGGACAATCAAGTCACGGTAGCATAAACCACCAAGGGGGAACCCGCTCAAGAAACTTGATGAGGGTAGCGAACGCACTTCTGCTGAAAACCGAAGATCACTGTCTCTCTCTTTCGGCTACTCATCTAAAAGGCAAGGAAAACATCACAGCGGACTTCCTCAGCCGTACTTCTGTAAAAGAAGGAGAGTGGTCCCTAAATACACATATTCTCCAGAATCATAGAAATGTGGGGCCTTCCAACTGTGGACTTATTCGCAACAAGAGCCAATCGGAAAGTGGAAAATTTTTGTTCCTTAGACCCCAGAGAAGGACCCCTGGCAGTGGACGCCTTTATGGTCCCCTGGAGATTTCCTCTGGCATATGCCTTCCCTCCCATGATCCTGCTCCCAGCGGTGATGAGAAAGATCAGGGCAGACCGGGCCAGAGTGATACTCGTATGTCCCTTTTGGCCCAAAAGACCGTGGTTCCCTTGTCTCCGGAAGATATCAGATCCCTGGGTTCTTCCGGAGATTCTGGACCTCCTCACTCAAGGGCCACTTTCCCATCCTCCAACCCCGAGTCTACATTTGACGGCGTGGAATTTGAGAGGGTGTTATTGACCAACAAAGGATTCCCCGCAAATGTAGTGAATACTCTCCTGGCTAGCAGAAAACCTGTTACCACCCGTATTTATGCCAGGACCTGGAGGAAGTTTCTGTCCTTTGTTGAAGTTAAGGTGGAGGAGGGGCCCCCTATTGGGAAAATTCTGGAATTTCTGCAGCGAGGCTTAGAATTAGGTCTCCCTACCAGTACCTTGAAAGTACAGGTGTCGGCTTTGGGAGCTTTATTTTCTTTCAATATTGCAGATAACTATTGGATAGGCCGTTTTATAAAAGCTTCCTTTAGGTGTAGACCCATTACCAAAGGAAAGATGTCTCCCTGGGATTTTAATTTTGTCTTAGATGCCTTGACCAGTCCTCCTTTTGAGCCACTAGATTTAGTCTCCCCCAAAATTATTTTCCTAAAGACGGTCCTGTTAGTAGCCCTAACTTCAGCCAGGAGAGTCAGTGACCTACAGGCCCTTTCAATATGCCCTCCATTCACGCAAATTCTGGACGATAGGATTATATTAAAACCTGATCCAGCCTTTCTTCCTAAAGTGGCCACTCGATTCCATAGAACCCAGGAAATAGTTCTCCCAACTTTTTGCTTTCCGCCCAAAAATCAAAAAGAGGAGAGACTTCACACTTTAGACGTTAGGAGTTGGGTACTAAGGTACTTAGAAGTATCACATGGCTTTAGAAAGGATAAGTCCCTATTTATTTGCTATCAGGGGGCTAGGAAGGGTTGTAAGGCCTCAAAGGCTACAATCGCTAGATGGATCAAGGAGGCCATTTCCCTCGCATACTCCTCAGGGGATAAAGAGATACCGGAGGGATTGAGGGCGCATTCTACCAGAGCGGTGTCAACCTCCTGGGCGGAGAAGACAGGGCTTTCCATTGAGGAGATTTGTAAGGCTGCCACTTGGTCTTCTCCCTCTACTTTCTATAGGCACTATAGATTGGATCTGGGTGGCTCTGCAGATCTCACTTTCGGGAGAAGGGTGCTTCAAGCTGTGGTCCCTCCCTAATTTCCTTCGTCTCTGTAATTCTCTCACGTGGTGCTGTCATGGATGACCGAATAAAGCCTTAGTTACTTACCGGTAACGGGATTTTTCGGAGCCCATGACAGCACCTTTATATTCCCTCCCTTCACTGGTGTTGTGCACTCCTGTAGATTTTATTTCTTTTTGTGCACCCTTGTGGGAAATTAATGAAAAGTAATGTACTTAATGTGATTATGTTTTGTTATAACTAACCTTGGCGGTACTCTCATGCTCTGTTAACTAAACTGAGGCGGGAAGAGAGGGCCGCCCTTTTTAACCTGTAGGTTTCCTGTCCTTGATGGGCGGTTCCTCTCTCTCACGTGGTGCTGTCATGGGCTCCGAAAAATCCCGTTACCGGTAAGTAACTAAGCCTTTTCTCAATATCTGACATGAAATCAGAATAAACCTTTCCCGTTTTAGGTCAATTAGGATTACCATACTTTTTAATATTTGCCAAATGCCAGAATAATGAGAGAAAGAGAGGGAGAGAATGTTCGAGGCATTTTTATTACTTACTGCAAAGTCAGATATTTACATACATTTCATTAGTATTTGGTACCATTGCCCTTAAACTGAATGACTTGGGTCAAACGTTTTGGGATATCCTTCCACTAGCTTCTCTCAATAGTTGGTCGGATTTTGGGCCCATTCCTCCTGACAAAAGTAGTGTAACTGATCCAGGTTTGTAGGTCACCTTGCTCACACCTACCTTTTCAGCTTTGCCTATAAATTTTCAATAGGACTGAGATCAGGGCTTTGTGATGGCCACTCCAAAACATTGACTTTTTTATCCTTAAGCCACTTTACCATTTTGTCAGTATGCTTTGGGTCATTGTCCATTTGGAAGACCCATTTCCGCCCAAACTTTAACTTCCTGGCTCATGTCTTGAGATGTTGCTTCAGTATTGCCACATAATCTTCTTATTTCATGAGGCCATCTATTTTATGAAGTGCACCAGTCCCTCCTGGAGCAAAACAACCCCACAACATGATGTTTCCACCCCTGTGTTTCACAGTTGGGATGGTTTTCTTAGGCTTCCAAGCTTCTTCCTTTTTCCTCCAAACGTAACGATGGTCATGATGCCCAAAAAGTTAAATTTTAAAAGTTAAAAGCTGTGGGGCGGATCTGCGGGTGGCTCTCCGCTGTGGGGCGGATCTGCGGGTGGCTCTCCGCTGTGGGGCGGATCTGCGGGTGGCTCTCCGCTGTGGGGCGGATCTGCGGGTGGCTCTCCGCTGTGGGGCGGATCTGCGGGTGGCTCGCCGCTGTGGGTGTGTTGGAGGGGCTGTTAAGGCTGATCGTTTAACCTCCATACCTCCGACTCCTCAATTTCCCTGACTCGGACTCCACAGCCTGGCCTCACTACTGAGCGTGTACATAAAGTGCATCACAGATTCATCTCAACTAAAAGCGAGATCCTTAGATCAGGAACAGAACAGACATTTATAGGACGCTTCATAAGACTGTGTGCCCACTATGCGTTTTTAAGCGTTTCCGCAGCGGCTATTCCGCTGCAGAAACTCTTAAAAAATGCTTTCTTAGAAGGCCTGCAATTTTCCCCAATGATAATCCGCATGTGCTGTGCACATGCTGTGGAAATTTCCGCTGCAGATTATCATTGCATAAAAATCCGCAGCACTAGGAATTATTTTGCGTAATCGTGGCGTTTTCGCCGCCATTGACTTGCATTGAATCGCTTAATATCCGCATGACTACATGTGGATATTAAGCGATTCAATGTGCGGATGGTACCTGGGTCTGGAGAAGAGGAGCAGCTTGTGATGGTCTAAAAGGACCTGCCATGACGTCATTTAGTCATGTGACGGGTCACGCGACTGCTTACGTCGGAGGTTGCCTGACCTGTCACATGACTAAATGACGTCATGGCAGGTCCTTTTACACAACCGCGAGACATCGGGAAGACCGGACGCATTGGATAAGTAGACCGGGGGCCATCGGAAGGTGAGTATGTTTTTTATTTTTACCATTTTTATTCTTTTTTTTTTTTTTTTTTTTTTTTTTAACTAACTTGGTCACACTATATAAAATCCCTGCCTTTTGCATGGATTTATAGAGTGTGACCAAGTTTTCAAGTACTTTCCAAGTGATGCTAAAATCGCTTGGAAAGCGCTTTACAACCAGCATGCGAAATCGCATGATCAAAACGCTTCACTTCCGCTTGTCTCTGGCAGGAGAAACGCACGTACAATCCGCACGTACAATCCGCATGCGTTTTTTCTGCCAGGGAGATGCAGAAACGCTCTGGAAAAAATCTGGAGCATTTCTGCATCGTGGGCATTTAGCCTTTCTCTCCCAGATTCTTATGAAAACATTTACAGCATGTCCTGCATTGTACTATTGTACCCAAATTATTATATATTTTAGTTGGTCCATTTTATTCCGACTCCACCAAAATGGACACACTCCATGACTGAGTCCACAGCACTGCCTCCACCTGTCCCAACAAAGGAAGGGAGATAAGAACTCAATCAGAAGAATTACATCCACTGCACAGTAACGAGATCCTTCCCCCGGGCACCTGACCCCACACGGATAGAGATGAGGGCTCTCTCCCATCCTGCACCCCTTCATCTGAAACAAAGCTGAGAAACTGGTTTAAAAGTTCCTTGACACTATAAAATGCATCACAATTTTAGACTCCTTTTTTTTGAGACTAAAACATCCATGTTCTAGTCAGAAAAGTAAGCCATTGATTTTATTCATTACAATAACGGCAATGTCAGATTAATTTCAGTGTCACTTTTGCTGTATTGGGCTTGTTTCACACGTCCGAGCTTCATGGTCTGTGCTTGGAACATGATCTCCAGTGTCAGCGGTGGGTCTCATAGCCATATATAAGGCTGTTGAGTGTGACACAGGACATTTGGGGCAGCATCGGAAATCTCAGTGTGTACACAGACTGGGAAGCTCGGATGTTTGAAGCCCACCATACTTTATTTTTTATCACTGGTTTTGAAACGCAGGATGAAAAAACACAACAGACCAAAAAAAAAAGCTTTTCTGGCACTGTATATTTTTCATTGGTGTTTTGAGCAGGATGAATAACGTAGACCTTTTTACAGTGTCAGGCATGTGGCAGTACCACTTGGGTATATTTTATTTTCTTTGTTTTTTTTGTTGGCTATTTTACATAAAACACTATAGGCCCAACTCATCACGACTGGCATTTTCAGTCTTGATGAAGTATGCGCCGGAGTAAGATGCACAAAATTCATTAAGGGACATGCGGTTTGGAAGATATTTTACACAACTTTCAACTGCCGTGTCCTAGGTTAAAAAGTATAATTGTATCCACGCTATTTATCCTACATTGTTTTTCTTGTTTTTATTAGGCAGCACGCCATTAGGATGTTACAAGAAACTAATTGAATATCACAAACGTGGTGACCTATCATTTAGATATGTGAAGACCTTTAATATGGATGAATATGTAGGTGAGTTGTAAGGAAGTTAGTTTTTTATCTTTAAGTGTTTTTCTTTAATTTTTTCCTAACGGCTTGTCTGTGTAGAAATAACGAAACGAGCCATACTTGCCCCTGTACCCTCTGCCTCCAGATGACGTGACTGCTGTAGTGTCCTCACCATTACACAATGGTAGATTGAAAACCATTCAATTCATGTCCTGTTATTTGCACTGGTAATACTGACGACCTTACCTTGTCGTGATCACTGACGGGTGACTGCCCATTACTGCACAGATGACTCCATACTATATATACACTGAATATATACCGGCAGAACCTATAACATTCTGATGTTTTATAGATCTTAATATGTCTTTGTTTTTAATCCCCTTTTCGTCACGTTTGCTTGTTAGGATTACCGAGGGACCACCCTGAGAGCTATCATTCTTACATGTGGAATAATTTCTTCAAGCACATAGATATAGATCCCAATAATGCTTACATCTTGGATGGCAATGCTGCCGACCTGCAGGCTGAATGTGAGGAATTTGAGCGAAAAATCAAAGAAGCTGGTGACATCGAGCTGTTCGTTGGAGGTATTTGATATGTATAAATGAAATAATCATCCTATTGAAAGTTCCCCTTTTAAGTCTGAGCAGAGAATGTACGGTGTACTTTTAAGAAGTGTATATCCCATCATCTTCATACTTATTACTGAGCTCTAGAAGGAGACTGACTTCACAATGAGGTGATCTCCTTAGCTGCCCCTAAATCATTTGGTTTCAGCAATTAGGAGGCTAGGTCAGATGTGAGGCGTCTATATTACATGGCATTCAGCAGCAGAGACATAGAATCATAGAATCATAGAATGGTAGAGTTGGAAGGGACCTCCTGGGTCATCTGGTCCAACCCCCTGCTCAAAGCAGGATTCACTAGATCATCTCAGACAGATGTCTGTCCAGCCTCTGTTTGAAGACGTCCATTGAAGGGGAACTCACCACCTCTCGTGGCAGCCTGTTCCACTCATTAATCACCCTAACTGTCAAAAAGTTTTTTCTAATATCTAATCTGTGTCTCCTCCCATTTAGTTTCATCCCATTGCTTCTAGTCTTTCCTTGTGCAAATGAGAATAAAGATGATCCTTCTACAATGTGACAGCCCTTGACATATTTGTAGACAGCTATTAAGTCTCCTCTCAGTCTTCTTTTTTGCAAGCTAAACATTCCCAAATCCTGCAACCGTTCCTCATAGGACATGGTTTGCAGACCAGTCACCATTCTGGTCGCTCTTCTCTGAACTTGCTCCAGTTTGTCTATGTCTTTTTTAAAATGTGGTGCCCAAAACTGTACACAGTATTCCAGATGAGGTCTGACCAAAGAGGAGTAAAGACCGATAATGACTTCACGTGATCTAGACTGTATGCTTCTGTTAATACATCCCAGAATTGTATTTGCCTTTTTTGCTGCTGCATCACACTGTTGACTCATGTTCAGTCTATGATTTATTAGTATACCTAAGTCTTTTTCACATGTACAGACAACTCCTGTAGAGGCAATGATCACTGTCTTGTGGGACTGTATTGGGAGTTTGCTCACTAATGAAGGCCTGTGCTTACAGCAGCATCAGCCATGGAATATGTAGACAGTCTCTGGACTTAAACTGCTATGATTATAAACGGTGGGGAAGGGAAAAGGAGCAGCAGGTGTGAAGATAAGGTCCCCCGGGACCAGAGTGCAGCTTCACTGTGTATTAAGTGGAATACAATGCGAACATCCTAAATTAAAAGGGAGGAGAGGTCTGTAGCACAGAAAGCTGAGCTTGGGAGATAAAGATTCTACATGGGTACAGTACGTGAGATGATGGGCTTGTTCACTGGAGGTTTGTCTTAAAGGAGGTTACACTTTGCCATACACACACACACACACACACACACACACACACACACACACGTTACAAAATTTTCCAAAAATGAGGAAAATTTTCACCATTTTGTTGAAATCTATTTCTCTTATTTTGCAGGTATTGGTCCAGATGGTCACATTGCCTTCAATGAGCCAGGTTCTAGTTTGGTATCCAGAACAAGACTCAAGACTTTAGCAATGGACACCATTTTGGCAAATGCTAAATACTTTGATGGCGATCTTTCTAAAGTGCCAACTATGGCATTAACAGTCGGAGTTGGGACAGTAATGGATGCTAGAGAGGTATATAGGCATTTATGTTCGTACATTACTTGCACCCATTATGGTCAGAATAAAATGTCCTTTTTCTACAGATGTAAAGTTTCACATCTTTAGACTTTTCTCACATACCCACAGGATATGATATAAATGTCTGGGAACTACATCGGTGTAGACTACTGGAATCAGGGCTCCTTGAGCCTTAATTCAGCCTGGTAATGCAGCTTTCAAATCAAGTTGGAGAATAAATGGAAAGGTGGATATGCATGTCTCTGTTGTTTCTGTAACTTCCATAGAAGTAACTTTTGAGAGTTGTGGGCATGACCAGCAATTTCCCCATTTATTCTCTACCTGGATTGCAGCATTTGGGTGGGGTTGGGAGACCCAAGTTTACACAAGTGACAGGCTTTTCCTTAGGGCTTATGCAGACGTTTGCGGGTCTTGGGCTGATCATGGACTGCAATGCACGGACTGGCCGCGGGTCTCCCAAGCTGAAGCTGTCATGCTCCAGTCGGGAGACCTCCAGCCAGTCCATGCGTTGCGGTCCGTGATCGGATCAATATCCACTTACGTCTGAATGACTAAGATTGATGCCACCAATATGTACATCATTTTGTTGATTCCCCAAGAAAAAAGGAGACAGCAGAATGTTTAGTTGCATCCTTGCATGCAGCTCTCAGGGCTAATTCTGTACGTATTGTGGCTGCAATTGACAGCTCAGACTCGGATGTGGGTAAAATAAGTGTTAGAAAAGAAAATTGGTGATGTGTCCAAGTAAATAAATTTCTAAAGGTCCTGTCGACATGAAATTGTCGTTAACAATCCATCCAATCCACACAGGCAAAAAATTCAAACCATAGATGTCCATAAATTGTGTAATAATGAGAAATGACACAGGGAAAAAGCATTGAACACACGTACATTGGCTTGCGAAAGTATTCACCCCCACCCTCCTTCGCATTTTTCATCTTTTGCTACCTCACAACCTGGAATTTCCCGTTTTTTCTTCTTTTTTTTTTTTGAGTGTTGCATTAGTTTATGTAAAGAACATGCCTACAGCGGTGAACATTTGGTTTTCTTTTTATTGTGAAGGAAACAACAAATAGGACAAAATAGCTGAAAACTTCAGAGTGCACCCCCCTAAAGTCAGTACTTTGTAGAGCCCCCCCCCCCCCTTGCAGCAATTACATCTGCAAGTTGCTTTGGATAAGTCTCTATGAGCTTTCCACATCTTGCCACTGGGATTTTTGCCCATTCCTCAAGGCAAAACTGCTCCAGCTCCTTCAGGTTAGATGGTTTCTTCTGGTGAACAGCAATCTTCAAGTCTGACCACAGATTCTCAATTGGATTAAGGTCTGGGCTTTGACGAGGCCACTCCAAAACATTTACTTGTTTCCCCTTAAACCACTCGAGTGTTGATTTAGCAGTATGCTTTGTGTCATTGTCTTGATGGAAGGTGAACCTCCATCCCAGTCTCAAATCACTGACAGACTGAAACAGGTTTTGCTCAAGAATATCCTTGTATTTCTCAATACGCCTTTCACGACAGCATTGGAGGATGTTGTCCACTCCCTATCAGGGGACAGGAACACAGAGAGGTTAAAAGCCCCTCCCCACCATCAATCCCCAGTGTTTTCCTGTCCTTCTTGGGGGCATGGAGAGGTCCTGCAGTGCTGTCGGGCCGGCAAGCAGCATTGTATCAGGCTATACTTGCCGGGCAGTGGTCAGTCGGGGCGCTCCCTCCTCCCTCCATGCTGCTCCCATTGGGACCGTTCCGGGCTAAAGCAAGCCGGGTGGTTTTCATGCCGGGGGCCTGCTCCAGCTCCCTGGCATCTCCTCCTTCCGCCGGCGTTCTGGGCGCGCGCACCGGTAGTGACGTCAGTGCAGGTCCTGTCTCTTCCGGCCTGTGCGTTCCACGTTGGGACGCACGGTGTGGGCGCTCCCAGAGCCGACAGGCGCGGTCTGGGCGCGAGCGCACCTGGGTGACGTCACCGCAGGTTCTGCTTCCGGCCTGTGTGCTCCATGCCGGGACGCTGAGATTGAGCGCATCCCACGGTCGGCAAGGCCGATATCGAATCGGAGTGGCCCTCAAAGTGACCGGAAGGGGGAGGGGACTGAGGTTCCTTGCTGGGAGGCACGGTTTTTCCATATAAAAACCCGCCTGAAGACGCCAAAGGTAAGGCTATCTCCACCATGGAAGGTGACAGATCCAGTATCCCTGCATCTGCAGAGCCCAGCACGCCCTCGGCTACAGTGAGTAGTACCTGGGTGGTCACTAAGGGGTTATCTTAACCTCTCCCTTAGATGAAACTAGATCTCCCCTCCTTCTAGTTACATGGGTCCCCTTCTCTTCCCCTTTCTTAGGAAGACGAGGCCCCCGCTTCTAAGAAGGATAAAGACCAGCCTCGTAGATGTGGCATCTGCACTAAAAAGTTGTCCTCATCTTATAAGAAGAAATTGTGCCGGCCCTGTACAGATAGAATAATTAAAGAAGAAAATCCCTCTAATTGAGGAACTTAGATCTCTTGTTAAACAGGAGATCCAAGTAGTTAGACAGGAGGTCCAAGCCTCTTTTGCTGTGCTGCCTGTCTACTCCTCCTCCAGGCCATCTCCCCCTAAGAAGAGGAAGATCCAAGAGTTAGACTCAGATGTAGTCTCTATTGATGTTAGTAGCTCTGCCTCTGACGATTTGGATGAAATAGCATCCTTAGGGCCTGCCAAAAAAGTTGAAACCGGAAGATCCTATTTTTCATCGGACAACTTAGAAGAATTACTGGACGCAGTTAGAGGCACTATGGGGCTGGAGGAAGTCGAGGTCCCCTGTTCCGTTCAAGATGAAATGTTTAGGGGCCTTAGATCAAAAAAGCAGACTGGGTTTCCTGTTCATGAGGTCATTAGAGATCTCCTCCGATGGGAATCCCCAGAAAATCATCTCGCCACCCCTTCGGAATTAAAGCATAGATTTCCGTTGGAAGGTGAGGAATTTGATTGGGATGTCCCTAAGGTGAACATCCAGGTGGCAAGGGTAGTGAGGAAAACCTCACTTCCCTTTGAGGATTCATCCCAATTGAAGGATCCATTAGACCGAAAAATGGAAGGTGTCCTTAAAAAATCATGGGAAACCTCTTCTGCTTCTCTCAAGACTAATATTTCATCGACTTGTCTGGCCAGATCCCTCTTCAAGTGGCTGGCCCAACTAGAGGAACATCTGTCTCAGGGCACCTCCAGGGCAGACCTGCTAGACTCCATCCCTCTCCTTCAAAAAGCCACGGGCTTCTTAGCGGACGCCTCGTCTGAGTCAGTCCGGATCGCGGCTAGAGCAGCTGTCCTATCCAATACTGCCCGCCGTGCTCTGTGGCTCAAAACATGGAGTGGGGATGTCGCCTCTGAGATTAAACTCTGTTCCATTCCATTTCAAGGGAAATATGTATTCGGGCCACCACTGGATGATATCCTGGAGAAGGCCTCGGATAGGAAGAAAACCCTTCCTGAACAGAAACAACCTAAAAAACATCCCTTTCGACCTTCCCAGAGTCACCCCTCACAATAAAGGGGAAAGGGAAAGTCTGGGCGCTGGAGCTATCCTAAGGGCGGCAGGGGTCGTAACATCATTGTTGCCCAGCAACAACACCAGCAGCAGGACAAGCAATGACCTGGGCCGTGTAAGGGGGCGTCTCTCGGATTTCTTTCCCCAGTGGCAGGCAATTTCTTCCTGCCAGTGGATCCTCAATACTATCAAGGGGGGTCTTCTATTGGAATTCGAGAGTCGCCCCCCTCGGGTCCTGAGGGTCACGTCCCTTCCCTCTTGGGGGGCTTGGGAATTGCTTTCAGTCGATTTACAAAACCTGCTAAAGTCTGGAGCAGTGTCTCCGGTCCCCCCTGGCCAGGAGGGTGCAGGTCACTACTCAAAAATTTTCCTAATAAAGAAACAGTCAGGCATCCCACGCATCATAATCAACCTGAAATCCCTAAACCATCACATCAAATACAGTCGATTCAAGATGGAGTCCATAAGGTCAACTATTCCCCTAATAGAGAAGGACTATGTCATGGCAACCATAGACCTAAAAGATGCATACTTCCACGTGCCGATTCATCCGACCCACAGGAAGTTCCTGTGCTTTGCGATTTCCAGGGACAACAGAACACTACCAGTACAACGTACTTCCCTTCGGCATCTCTTCAGCACCTCGGGTGTTTACAAAGATTATGGCGGAAGTCATTGCACTCATCCGAAAACAAGGGGTCTGCATAATTCCATACCTGGACGGCATGCTGATCATCGCCCCTTGAGTGGGGATTCTCAATCTTCATGTCTCCATAACCCTAAAAACCCTCCGCTCATTAGGTTGGGTTCCGAACCTGGGAAAGTCGGAACTCCTTCCTTTCGTCAAGGAGAAGTTCCTTGGTGTCTTAATGGACTCCAGCAGACAAATGTCCTTTCTTCCATTGGAGCATCAAACAGCTCTCAGAACCAAGATCTCAAATTTCAGACACCAGAAGAATCCAACATTGAGAACGGCAATGTCTGTATTGGGGTCAATGACGGCCTGTATCCAGTCAGTATCATGGGCTCAGGCCCACTCAAGGTCTCTCCCAGATCATATCCTAAAATCATGGAACAAACGGACCAGGACTCCTGGCCGGGTAAAAGCTTCCCTTTCTTGGTGGTCAAGCACCCAAAATCTTCGGAGGGGGATTTCTTGGACCCAGGACCCTCTGATCACAGTGACTACCGACGCCAGTATACGAGGATGGGGTGCCATGGTGGCCCAGACTCCTTTTCAAGGCAGATGGAGTCCCGAGATCAGTGCCGGATCCTCCAACTTCAGGGAGCTGAAGGCAGTAGAAAAAAACGCTCAGAGCAGCAGTCCACCTAATCCAGGGTACTCACATCAAGATACTCTCGGACAATGTGACTACAGTCGCCTTCCTTCGTCATCAGGGAGGTACGAGGGTAGACGGCCTGAAACAAATCGCAAGTCTAATATTTTCCTGGGCAGAACAACATCTCCTGTCAATTTCAGCAATTCACCTGAAAGGCTCAAACAACATTCAACAGACTTTCTAAGCAGGGAAGACATTCAGCCAGGAGAGTGGAGCTTGAATCCTCAAATATTCCAGTCACTGGTAGCAAAATGGAGTCTCCCCAAAGTAGATCTCTTTGCCAGTCGCCTAAATGCAAAACTTCCCCTCTTTTCATTGGACAGAAGAGACAATGCCATGAATCTAGATGTATTAGCCCATCCCTGGCATTTCAAACTGGTCTATGCGTTTCCTCCAATTCCACTGATAGCAAGAACTATCCAGAAAGTCAGGTTAGAGAGGGTGGCAACAATTCTAGTGGCCCCTCTGTGGCACAAAAGACCTTGGTTCGGCGCCATCACGGAACATTTCCTGGACGGTCCCGTGATACTTCCACCGGTCAACAACCTTCTCTCACAAGGTCCCCTATTTTACCCAAATCCTCAGTGGCTAAACCTTGCAGCCTGGTTACTGAAGCCGAGATCTTAAAATCCAAAGGTCTCTCTGAAAAGGTTATAAGAACTCAACAAAGTAGGAAACCAGTAACCAATGTTTTATACGGCAAAATATGGAAAAAATTTCTATCATGGTATGCCCCGGATATTCCTGACACCTCACACCCCAGCATTGCTTGGATCCTTGATTTTTTTACAGAATGGATTGGAGTTGGGTCTCAAACCTAGTACACTCAAGGTGCAGATTTCAGCCCTAAGTTCCATATTCGACCAAGATTTGGCCTCTCACAGATGGATCAAAAGATTCATAACTTCAGCACTCAGACTTCACCCAAAAAATCGATCCCATGTCCCATCCTAGGATCTTAATGTGGTGCTCCGGGGTCTAACCTTCTCTCCCTTCGAGCCTTTATCATCCAGTACAATACAGTCTCTCTCTATCTCTCTCTATCTCTCTCTCTCCTGCCTTTTTAGTAGCCATCACTTCAGCACGGAGAGTAGGAGAACTGCAAGCTCTCTCCATCAGAGAACCTTACATGACTGTGACTGAAGATAGAATTACTCTTCGTTTGGACCCTTCCTTTCTCCCAAAGGTTGTTACAGATTTCCATCGTTCCCAGGAGGTCATCCTTCCCTCCTTCTGCCAGAAGCCTTCTAATTCAAAGGAAGCAGAGTTCCATCTCTTAGATGTCTGAAAGAGTTGTTCTTTATTATCTGCAACAGATTGAGTCTTGGAGATTGGATGAAAATCTATTCATACAATACTCAGGGCATAACAGGGGAAGGAAGGCAGCTAAATCCACTATAGCAAACTGGATTAAAAAAGCGATCGAGGAAGCCTACGTCAATCAACAGTTGGATCCACTGATCGCCTTAAAAGCTCACTCTACCAGATCCACATAAACTTCTTGGGCCGAAAGAGTGGGCGCTTTTACGGAGCAGATTTGCAGGGCAGCTACATGGTCTTCCCTTCACACATTTTCTAAACATTATAGATTAGACTTATCGTCCATTAGGGATTTAGCCTTTGGTAGAAGAGTCCTACAAGCTATTGTCCCTCCCTAATAAAATATCGTTGGTATTCCTCCAATGCTGTCGTGGAAGGCGTATTGAGAAAATAGAATTAGTCCTTACCGGTAATTCGGTTTCTAGAAGCCTTCCACGACAGCACGAATTTCCCTCCCTATGGATTCCATATAACTGTCAGGTAACCATTTTTACAGGTGATCTGGGGATTGATGGTGGGGAGGGGCTTTTAACCTCTCGCCCCGATAGGGCGTGGACAACATCCTCCAATGCTGTCATGGAAGGCTTCTAGAAACCGAATTATCTATTTTCGCGCCATCCATCTTCCCCTCTGACCATTTTCCCTGTCCCTGCTGCCGAAAAACATCCCCACAAATTGATGCTGCCACCACTGTTGTGTTCTTGGGGTGATGAGCTGTGTTGGTTTGGTGCCAGACATGAAGTTTACCTTGGTGGCCAAAAAGTTCAGTTTTGGTCTCATCTCATCTCATATCATCACAGCCCCTTCTTCCACACATTTGGGGAGTCTCCCGCATGTCTTTTTGGCAAAATCAAAACGAGCCTTACAATTTGTGTGTGTAAGTAAAGGCTTTTTTCTGCCCACTATTCCATAAAGGCCACCTCTATGGAGTGTACGGCTTATTGTGGCTTTATGGACAGATGCTCCAGTTTCTGCTTGGGAACTGTGCAGCTCCTTCAGGGTTACCTTTGTTCTCTTTGCTGCCTCTCTGATTAATGCCCTCCTTGTCTGGGCTGAGAGTTTTGGTGGGTGGCCGTCTCTTGGCAGGTTTGTTGTTCTACCATGTTCTTTCCATTCATGATAATGGATTTGATGGTTCTCTGGGGGGATCATCAGAGATTGGGATATTTTTTTGTAACCCAACTCTGACTTGTACTTCTCAACAACTTTGTCCCCGACTTGTTTGCAGATCTCCTTTTGTCTTCATGGTGTGGTTTGGTTAGTGGTGCCTTTTGCTTTAATGGTGTTGCAGCCTCTGTGACATTTCATAAAAGGTGTGCGTATATACTGACAGACCATGTGACACACAGATTGCACACAGGTGGACATCCTGTGATTTATCAAGGTAATTTCTTGCACCAGAAATTTTTAGGGGCTTCATAGCAAAAGGGGTGAATACTTCACCAACTTGCACTATTTAGTGCTTATGCATCCCACAAAATCGGATTACAAAAATATTTAAACACAGGTTGTAATGTAACAAACCAAGTGGGGTGAATAATTTTGCAAACCACTGTACTGAACTTTAATACTTTGTACAAAAGCCTTTGTTGGTGATGACTTCAAGACGCCTCCAGTGTGGAGAAACTAGTCACATGCATTGCTCAGGGGTGATTTTGGCCCATTCTTCCACACACTCTTCACATCCTAAAGGTTCCCTGGGCTCCTTCTATGAACTTCTTTAGTTCCTTCCTTAAACGTTCTATTGTATTCATGTCAGGTGATTTTTCTGGGCCATTCTAGCAACTTTTATTTTCAGTACGTCCCCATGACAACACCATAGGAGGAGTAATCCCATATCCTGTGTGGGGGGGACAGGAAGCACAAGAGGTTAAAAGCCCTCCCACCCCCAACCTCCTCAGTGTTTTTCCTGTCCCTACACAGGACAGGGAGTACAGGAGGAGCGCTGGTGCCGGAGCACTGGTGCGAAGATGGATATACCTCAGGGGATCCCGGGGGGGGATCTGGGGGCCACGGCTCTCTCCTTCCCGCCACAAAGCGGGTCCTGGGCCAACACTCCCTGTCAGCAGTCCCTCAGCCCTCCAGTGTGCTGGAGCCTCCGGGTGCCGCTTCCCCATCGCTGGGGCTCTCGGCGTCCTGCTCTGGGTGGGTCTAGCTTCTACTGGCTCCAGGACCCCCCGGCGTCAAAACCGGAAGTTCGGGATGACCACTTCCGGTGGCGGTTGCGTGGGAAATTCAAACCGCGGTTCAACCAGACGCCAAGCAGCAGGGAAAAGAATGACAGGACGACCAGGTAAGGTATAAGAAGGGGGGCACAAAGACAGGCTTGCATCTTGGGCACCCCTGACAGCAAAATGGCAGAGATGTCTCACCCTGATACCCTTCCTGGATCACCCCACAGTCATGTAAGTGTACCATTACCTCCTTTTATATGGTTAATGGAGCTTACTCTTACCAGGCCCTCCATATTTTTTATAGGATCTATCTGGGCAGTTACCACCTCCTTCTGAGAAAAAGGATACAGGGAAAAAGGCCACAGTAACATCCAAGAGGTGCATGGATTGTAACATCAGACTTCCCGATTCATATACAAAACGTATATGTGCTGAATGTAGAGCTTCCATGCTAAAGGAGGAGCACGGGGCTTTATTAAACGAGATGCATAATATAATCAAAGAAGAGGTTCAGGTTTCTATTAAGTCTCTGCAGCCCCCAGGTTCAGGAGTCCAGGATGTCCCCGGACCCAAAAGATCCAGAGACGATATTGCACCATCTTCTGAGGGTGAAATCGACCCATCTGGCGACTCTGACAATGAGACCATTAGTCCACCTCAGGGCGGGGAACGGAAAAGATACATGTTACACTCAGATGGTATGGATATTCTTCTACGAGCAGTCCGAAACACGATGCAGGTAGAGGAAACGGAGAAGAGCAGTAACATTCAGGATGAGATGTTTGGTGGTCTTAGAACTCAGAGATCCATGGTTTTTCCTGTTAATGCCCATGTGAAGGACATGATACTAGAGGAATGGGAGGATGCGGAGAAGAGACTCTCTATACCACGAGACTTCTGCGCCCGACTATCTTTTGACCCAGAGGACACCAATGTGTGGGACACTATTCGTAAAATTGATGTCCCGGTGGTTAAGAAAACCTCTATCCCCTTTGAAGACTCGTCAGGACTTAAAGATCCTATGGATAGGAAGGTGGATGGAGTTTTGAAAAAAGCCTGGGAAGCTTCAGTGGCAATTATTAAATCTAATGTCGCTGCTACATCTATTGCCAGATCCATGAGAGTCTGGCTAGAAGAGCGAGAATCACCTACGAGATGGCACCCCGAGGGAATCTCTCCTTCAATCATTGCCCCTATTAAAAATGGCAACAAATTTTATGGCCGACGCTTCAGTGGAATCGGTCAGATTTGCGGCCAGAAATAATGCGCTTTCCAACTCAGTCCGTAGAGCTGTTTGGTTAAAAACATGGTCTGGAGATACCGCTTCTAAGAACAAACTGTGCTCCATTCCATTTTCAGGACTCAGAGTATTCGGACCGGTACTAGATGACATTCTAGAAAAAGCGTCCGATTAAAAAGAAGGGCTTCCCTGAGGAGAAAAAGAAGGAGCAGCCCTTTCGTAAACCGTTCCACTCCCGTAAATATAACACGCAGAAAAAAGGGGGGTCCACAAGCTGGAGTTTTAATAAGGGGAACAAAGATAAAAAATACCAGCCCATCCCATCTTCCTGGGAGTCCATCTCTACTCCCGAATACGAATGTCTTGTCTCCCGGAAGACAAGATGCTCTCAATTCCACAAAGGATTCGCAAGAGAGAAGAAACCTTGGTTCCGAAAGGCAATGAGTATTTTGGGAATCATGACGTCATGCATCACCTGCGTCAGATGGAGCCAGTTCCATTCCAGACCTCTACAGAAATGCATCCTGGAAGTGACAGACGGACATCAGAATTACCTAGACAGGAAGATGTATTTGTCCAGAGACGCTCAGGACTCTCTACACTGGTGGCTTGACCAGAAGATTCTACAGAAGGGAGTGCAGTTGATTCTGGAACCTTGTCTTTTAGTGACCACGGACGCAAGTCTCTCAGGATGGGGAGCTCGGGTGGGAGATTCTTATCTCCAAGGAACATGGTCCACAGAGATTCAGACCCGATCATCGAATTTTCGGGAACTACAGGCAAGCTGGGCGTTCTTTAAAAGACAGACATGTAAAAATGTTGTCAGACAACATCACGGCAGTCTCTTTCATCAGACATCAGGGCGGACCAAGACATCCACTTCTCCAGTCCCTGGCCAACAGGATATTCCTAGGTAAAGAGAAGATAGTGAGCTCCATTTCAGCAGTTCACCTTCGGGGATTCGACAATCAGGAGGCAGATTACCTCAGCAGGCGTCAGATGAAGGCTTCAGAATGGGAACTGAAAGAAGAGGTGTTTTGCAATTAACTCGCAGATGGGGTCAGTCGCACCTAGACCTTTTTGCATCTAGAACAAATGCAAAGACTACATCTTTCTTCTCTCTCGACCCAGGAGATCAACCTCTGGCAGTGGACGCACTCTCACAATATTGGGAAGAGGGCCTAACATATGCCTTCCCACCTGGTCCTCTAATTCCGAGAATGCTGCGGAAAATTCAGGAAGATCGGGCGACAGTCATAGCAATTGTCCCTTTCTGGCCAAGGAGAAGTTGGTTCTCCCTTCTACATCATCTAGCATTGGAAGACCCAATCATTTTACCATTTCAGGAAGATCTTCTGACGCAAGGTCCACTGTTGCATCAGAATCTTCAACAGCTCCAGCTCTTAGCTTGGCTTCTGAAGGGGAGATCCTGAAGAACAAGGGCTTATCTGCCAGAGTGATCCAGACTATGCAGGCTAGTAGAAAACCTGTAACCCAGGCCATATATAAAAAAAGTCTGGAGGACCTTTTGTAATTTCCACAGGACGGTAGACACCTCTCAGCCAGACATCCCTGCGATCCTGGATTTCTTGCAGGCAGGATTTGACGCTGGTCTTAGACCAAGTACCTTGAAGGTGCAGATTGCGGCACTAGGTGCTTTCTTCGACACATCATTGTCCTCGCATCCCTGGATAATCAAGTTTGTCAAGGCAATCCAGAGACTGAGGCCTACACAGAGAATTTCTTCCCCTCTGTGAGATCTGAATCTTGTCCTGAGAGTCCTTTGCAAACCTGCCTTCGGCCCGGTTAATGAATTAGAAATAAAGAACTTAACTCTGAAAACAGTCTTCTTGGTGGCAATCACCACAGCTAAACGGTTAGGTGAAATCCAGGCTCTATCGGTTGTCGAACCATGTATGCAGAGTCGGGATGATTGTATCATTCTCAAACTGGATCCAAGTTTCTCCCCGAAGGTGGTGTCATCGATTACCTTAAACCAAGAAGTGGTTCTTCCATCATTCTGCAAAAATCCTAGGAATCAGAGGGAGGAAGAGTTCCACCAGCTTGATGTCCGCAGAGCAGTGTTGGCCTATTTGGAAGCCACTCTGAACTGGAGATTAGTTTTTATACAGTTTGGGGGAAAAAATAGAGGCAGGAAGGCTTCAAAACCATCCTCAGCTAGATGGGTCACATCCATGATTAATCTAGCATATCTTTCAGAAAGACAGCCTCCCTCTGAAATTATCAAAGCCCATTCCACCAGAGCAATTTCCACCTCATGGGCAACTAGAGCAGGGGCTACCATTGAACAAATATGTACCACAGCCACATGGTCAGGACATACTACTTTCTGCAAACACTACAAGCTAGCTGTTCTCTCACAGCAGAGATCTGCGTTTGGTAGGAAGGTACTTCAGGCAGTTATCCCACCCTAAGCTATGAGTTCTTGGGTATACTCCTATGGTGCTGTCATGGGCACGTACTGGAAAACCGGAATTAGTCTTACCGGTAATGATGTTTCCAGGAGTCCACATGACAGCACCCTTATTTCCCTCCCTATATTGCTACTGTTTGTGACTCTAACATATGTCTAAGCAGTTTAAATTAAAATTTTGTTGTACCCAGCCAATGTGGTTCTTGGAAAATCACTGAGGAGGTTGGGGGTGGGAGGGCTTTTAACCTCTTGTGCTTCCTGTCCCTACACAGGATATGGGATTACTCCTCCTATGGTGCTGTCATGTGGACTCCTGGAAACATCATTACCGTTAAGACTAATTCCGGTTTTTCTTTCTGTGAAACCAATTGAGAGCTTCCTTGGCTGTGTGTTTTGATCATTGTCTTGCTGAAATGTCCACCCTCGTTTTGTCTTCATCTTGGCAGATGGCAGGAGATTTTTATCAAGAATGTCTCCGTACATTTGTCCATTCATCCTTCCTTCAATCATATGAAATTTGCTAGTGCCGTATGCTGAAAAACAGTCCAACACCATGATGTTCCCACTTCCAAACTCCGCTGTCGGTATTGTGTTTTTGGGGTGGTATGCAGTGCCTTTTGGCCTCCAAACATGGTGTGTATTATGGCATTCAAAGAGTTCAATTTTTGTCTCCTCTGAGCAAACTTTAAACATGCTTTTTGTTAAGCAGTGGAGTCTTACGTGGAGAGCATGCAAGCAGGCCATGGAGGTTGAGTGCATTAGGTATAGTTTTCTTTGAAATAATTATACCTGCTGATTCCAGGTCTTTCTGTAGCTCTTCTAGGTGGTCCTTGGGTTTTGGACAACTCTTCTGATTCTTTTCACTCCTTTGTCTGAAATCTTGCTGGGAGCTACTGTTCGTGGCCTGTTTATGGTGAAATTATGTTCTTTCCCCTTCTGGATTATTGCTCCAACAGCGCTCACTGGAACCTTCAGTAGCTTCGAAATTCTTCTGTAGCCAATTCCATCAGTTGATTTGCAACAATAAGGTTGCGAAGGTCTTGAGACAGCTCCCTGGTTTTACCCATCCTGAGATGTTTTTTGTGTGGCACCTTGGTAATGAGACACCTTTTTATAGCCCATCAGCTGATTTTTATTTTTCACTAAGTGGCAGGATTGCTTTCTAATAACTGATAGAGTTCAGCCGGTGTCATAACTTGCCATGACTTTCTGCATCTTTCTTCACGAGTTTAATATTTTTTCCCTGTGTCATTTCTCATTATTACACAAAACTTATGGACATCTATAGTTTGATTTCTTCACCTGTGTGGATTGAATGGGTTGTTACAGACATTTGGGGGAGAAATTAATGTCAAAAGCACCTTTTAGTAATATGTTTACTTGCGACGTGTTCAATACTTAACCCGCTATACATGTATGTCTGTATGTGTATGTATGGAAAATACTGAAACACTGATAAGATTTTTCTCAGTGTGTCAACAATTTTTCTTGTGCACAACAAAAAGCTGATGGAGGTTTCTCAAGCTTCTCCTAACACATGGAAAATGCTGTCCCAAGTTTTTCATTCGCCAATAGTGTTGCATTGGTGAATTTGATTCATAGTTCGGATCAAAAACTTGCACGTCCCCGTGAGGTTTTTTTTTTTTTTTTTTGCTGGTCAATAGGTTAGTAAACAGACGTGCAAACAATAATGGGCGAGGAAAAAAAATACACTGATAAAACTTGTACATGAAAAACAGACTTAATAATGACACCTAATGCTAACAAAAAGGAGTCTGCCATCATAAAAAATGGAGTCCTGTTTTATCCACTAAATTGTAGCCATGAAATCTTTGACAGCCGTGTCACTCAGACAGGTAGATGAGAAGGATATCCCTATAGATCTGTTTAAGATGTATACAGCAGCTGTGTAGGATTACATGTAAGGCAGAATATAAGGACTTGTATTTCAGAGGGTGATTTGCTTTATAATTAGGTCCTGATACAGAAAAGTCAATAAGGTCCACTACCTCTCATCTAATGTTACACTTCATCTTCATTAATATGATAACAAGAGTGTCACTATTTGGGTCTGTGGGGAGACAGACTATTTTCACTAATCCTAGACAATCCCTTTAATTTGTATTCTATTTATTCACCTGACAGGTATTGATCCTCATTACTGGGGCCCATAAAGCTTTTGCTCTATATAAAGCGATAGAGGAAGGTGTCAATCATATGTGGACCGTGTCGGCTTTCCAGCAACATCCTCGTACTATATTTGTCTGTGATGAAGATGCTACATTAGAGCTTCGAGTCAAAACTGTGAAGTATTTTAAAGGTGAGGAGAGAAAATCACTAGAATATCTCGAAAGAGTTTTTAACCATGAAACATGCCTGGCCACATCCATCTATCTGGTTCTTGGACTGGGCTGCAATCTGGGGTGGTGGGGGTCTTAAGGGTTAAAGACGCAAACCTTCTTTCCTAGACTACATGGATTGTTTTGGGCAGATTGCTGTATCTGTATCTTAGCAGATGGTCATTTATTGGTTAGATAATCATTTTGTTTAAAGGAAGAACTAAGGGGCAGATGCATCAGTTTTTACACCAGAAAACTGGCCGAAAACACTTTGATTAGTCACAAAATTTTTGCGCAAAGGGGAGTTGTATAAAAGTTTAGCGACTGCGTTTTCATGCTAGCTTGCAGCAGCTCAGGCAAAATGGACAGGGCTGCGCAGGAGCCAGGATGGCGGGAAGCTACACTCGCCCATCGAATTCATGAAAAGTATTGCCATTTCTTATGCCAGAAATATTACTCCAGTGCCTGACTGGAGTAACCTTTCTGGCAAGGCGCACACCACTCATGAGATGCGCCCAATCATTTCATGGCCTGTGCCTCTTAATGAATTGGGCACCTCTTATTCCTGCATGCTTCTTTTTAAGACTGGCTTACAAAATGTCAGTCCTAATGGTAGTGTTTATTCTGTCTTGCTGTTCAGCCTATAAAGAACCAGGAGACAAGATAAACATTACAAATCTACAGATCTCTCTTACGGGTTAAGCCATGCTCATTCATGCCAAAAGGATGTGCGTGACAGAAGCCTTGATAAAACTAGACCCTTTTTTTTTTTTTTCCTTCTTGCTTTCCTAGGCTTAATGCATGTACATAATAAACTGGTGGAACCACTGCACAGCATGAAGACGAAGAACTAACGTGGTGTGAAAGTGGCAGATGACGTAGTGGCTATGCAATATTCCTGTAACCTGGTCTATAAATCTGCACAAGTACTGTATTCTTATGGTCCAATCTCCGCTTTAGCCATATAACATTCCATACGACATAGGTTATATCGTCTGTAGATCTGAATCTTTCTTTGGCCCCAGCGCTGGTGTGTGAGGGTCAGAAACTTTTTGCTTTTTTATTGTATAACGCAAAATGTATTGCTGCTTACATACAGTGGGTAATAAGTATTTGATACACTGCCGATTTTGCACGTTTTTCCACCTACAAGGAATGGAGAGGTCTCTAATTTTTTACCAAAAGTACACTTCACCTGTGAGAGAGAATGTTAAAAATCCAGAAAATCACATTGTATGATTTTTACATAATTAATTTGCATTTTATTGCATGAAATAAGGATTTGATACAATAGAAAAACAGAACTTAATATTTTGTACAGAAACCTTTGTTTGCAATTACAGAAGTCAGACCTTTCCTGTAGTTCTTGACCAGGTTTGCACACACTGCAGCAGGGATTTTGGCCCACATCTCCATACAGATCTTCTCCAGATCTTTCAGGTTTCGGGGCTTCTGCTCGGCAACATTGAGTTTCAGCTCCCTCCAAAGATTTTCTATTGGGTTCATGTCTGGAGACTGGCTAGGTCACTCCAGGACCTTGAAATGCTTCTTATGGAGCCACTCTTTAGTTGCCCTGGCTGTGTGTTTTGGGTCATTGTCATGCTGGAAGACCCAGCCACCACCCATCTTCAATGCTCTTACTGAGGGAATGAGGTTGTTGGCAAAAATCTTGCGATACGTGACCCCATCCATCCTCCCTTCAATATGGTGCAGTCGTCCTGTCCTCTTTGCGGAAAAGCACCCCCAAAGTATGCTGTTCTCTCCCCCCTTCCTCCCCATGCTTCATGGTTGGGATTGTGTTCTTGACCTTGTACTCATCCTCCTTCTTCCTCCAAACACGGCGAGTGGAGTTGAGACCAAAAAGGTCTATTTTGGCCTCATCTGATCACATGACCTTCTCCCATGCATCCTCTGGATCATCCAGATAGTCATTGGTGAACTTCAAACGGGCCTGGACATGTGCTGGCGTGAGCAGGGGGACCTTGCGTGCCCTGCAGGATTTTAATCCATTATGGTGTAGTGTATTACTAACTGTACTGTTTGAGACTGTGGTCTCGGCTCTCTTGAGGTCATTGACCAGGTTCTCCCGTGTAGTTCTGGGCTGATTCCTGACCTTTCTCAGAATCATCCTTACCCCACAAGGTGAGATGGAGCCCCAGACTGAGAAAGTTTAAGTGTCATCTTGTTTTTCTTATGACTGTGCCACCAGTTGTTGCGTTGTCACCAAGGTGCTTGCCTATTGTCTTGTAGCCCATCCCAGCCTTGTGCAGATCTACAATTTTGTCCCTGGTGTCCTTAGACAGCTCTTTGGTCTTGGCCATAATGGAGAGGTTGGAGTGTGATTGAACTCATCTGTATAAATGACACCTGTCCACACACTCAAACAGGTGCAATTAATACAGGTAATGAGTGCAGAGTAGGAGGGCTTCTTAAAGAAAAACTAAGAGGTCTGTGAGAGCCAGAATTCTTGCTGGTTGGTAGGTGATCAAATACTTAATTACATTTTCTGGTTTTTATTTTTAGATTGTCTCTCACAGTTGAAGTGTACCTACGATAAAAATTAGACCTCTCCATTCTTTGTTGGTGGGTAAACTTGCAAAATCAACAGTGTATCAAATACTTATTTTCCCCATTGTATGTATGCTGGAGGAGATTTTCTTTCTGAACATGGAAATGTCTAAGCGCTCTAGTGTTGTGGGTAAAGAAGGCGGCTCGCTACCTGTGCCCTTACATCTCCAACTCCTGCTGCTATTATTAATTTGCTGCTTCTTTTTTTTTTCTTTTCCTTGTTACATTGTTTTAAAAATCATTTCAAACTATAAGATCGTCACTTTGCTGTATAATACCATGTAGCTTTCTAACATTGTTGATTTAGTCTTACTCCACAATAAACCTTTATATTGTTTAAAAATAAAAATGTTTTACTGCAGTTTTTTTTTTTCTTTGGTGTAACTGCTTAAGATAAAATATATTACACAGTACTGGAGAAAAGTTTGGACACGTTCATGCAACGGATTTCTCTGTTCTTATTGGAATGGGCACATTGCAGCAAAACACCAAATGAACAAATCAGAATATTTAGATTCTTCATTGAACTCCTCTTTTACTCTGACCTATTTACGCACCTTTGCCATCATCTCAAGCTGCTTTATCAGGTTGTCACTGGGAATCAGGGCTGTGGAGTCGGTAAGCCACACTTGCGACTCAGACTGCGAGATTTTATCAGGTTCCGACTCCGACTCCTTCATAAATGGCCAATTCGTAACAATAAATTTACTGTTGTAAAATATTAACATCGTGCTTATTCAGTTTCTCACCATCATATAAGTAATCAGACCACTTAGAGCAAAAACTATATTTATTAGAATACAATTAGAATATAGCAAATAACTTTTATAAACTTTTCTAAACTCTTGTAAGTAAATATGCAATAAACACTGTTATGCAGTTAATAAGAAGAAATCTATAAATTTGTCCTCAGAAAAAGTATTGCCTCTGTCAGATCCTCCTTCATGGATGCCCTCAAATCTGATCTAATTATTTTGAGAGCAGAGAACAACCTCTCTACACTAACTTGGGTTGGTGGCAAAGCAGTAACCGCTCGGGCAACATCTCTGACAATGTCAGGATACAGAGGAATCGCTTGTTGCACTGTTATTTTTGATGAACGGTCAAATTTCTCAATTTCTTTTCGTGCACATGAAAAATTCTGCTGAAATGTACTGGCTGTGTTCTTTGATGGGGATGACTCTTCTTCTATGCGGGAACGCTTTGCACGGTCCTTGTGATCCAAATATTTTTCGAAATTAAATTCTTCATCAGTTGATGATGAGGGTGAAGATGTGGCAGGATGACCAAATTCTTCTTGTTCCTCCTGACTGTTCTGCAACCCTTTCATCCTTACTGCTATTTCAAACAGAGCTTCTTTTCCTTTAGTTAGCTGTTGATCATCTAGAAGAATCCGATGCATTGGGTCTACATAAACAGCTGCCAAAAGAATGTTATTTTGTAATAGTAGCTCCTCTCTCCATTTCATTGATGTAGCAATGCCACTTGCAATTAACCCTCCTCTTTGGGACAGGCGAAACATCAGGTTCTTCCACTCCTTTAAGAAAATACCTGGAGTTAAGTCCTCTGCTTGTAATTTTTTAGTCACTGTAAATGGGTGCTCTAGCAATTTTTCCAGCTCAGTCACCTGATTCCACTGACTTTCATTTAGCGTCAGTTGACGGTTAGCCATGTCTACAAGAAAGGTTTTCAGTTCAACCAAGCGCTGAATCATTAAGTAAGTACTGCCCCATCGTGTGGCTTGATCAATAATTGCCCCTTTTCCAGCAGGTCTCTTCAAAATTGAGTCCACTTTAGGGGTTCTGGCAACAGTAGCCAATTTTCTCACCTTGCCAATCAGTGCAGCAGCATGTCCTTTTTGCAGACTGTCTCTTATAACCAGCTGTAGCGTATGCACAACACAGCGCATGTGATGAAAGAACGTATTGACACAGTTTCAACAATATCATCTAAACTATCATGTTGCTGTTCATCTGAAGCAACTTCAGTTTGCTCCTCAGTTACAATACTGTGTTCCTCTATTTCAAACATTTCTGTGTCTGTGGACCCAGAATGTTCTTCTAGCTGCTGGTCACCATCATTACTCTCATTCATTAGCTTAATAGTACTTATCATATTTGAAGCATTGTCAGTTACGACAGAAAGAACTTGCTCTTTTTTAAGTTCATAGTCTTGCAGAACCTTTCCCACCAAGACCTGGAGAAACTCACTGGTGTGATGAGCTTTGGTGTCTTTTACTGCCAATGTCTTGGTAACGATTTCATTTTTGTCACAAACAAATCGGACATTGATGGCAAAATAGTTCACTCTGTGACGTGTGCAGGCATCCATTTTAAGAAACAGAAAGCGTCCCTTGAGAGTTTTTTTAAGTTCTTCCTTTTGTTTAAAAGCTTCTTCGATTACTAATTTTCTAATACTCTCTCTCTCCAGAGAAACACCAAGCTTGCGGGCCATTTCCCCATTCAGACACATAAAAGCTGGTTGTGAAAACAATGAAATAGGCACACTATCCTTTACAACAAGCTCTATGATCTGTTTTTTAAATGTATCTACTGTCATTATCACAGTAACTTTGTCACTGACAAAATATCTTGCAGCTGATGGCTGCAAAGTTCTCTGCTCCTTTGTTTGGCTGGAAGAGCTGGGCACTGGTTCATTGGTTTGGATGCAGTCTTTCTCATCCACTGCTTTCAGTACTTCTGGATAAAAGTGCTGTAAATGTCTCTTTAGATTAGAAGCTCTGGTAGGAGCATTTTTATCTTTGCCTGAATATGCACTGATCTTGGCTTCACAGCATTTGTTTTCGTCTGGATCATTTGTCATACACTGACAGACATAATGTTTTCTATCTTGAGTGATGGTGAAATGTTCAAATACAGCTGATTTAATGTGACGCTTCTTTGACATTCTCAGGTTTTTAATTCTGCATTCACAATCCAAATGACAATTGTTTTTCCTAAAAACAATTGTACAAAATTATTGCCAGGTCGTACAACTGATATAGTGGTCAGTAATACTGTTATTCCTCATGTACTCACAGTTAACTGATGCAAAGTTTGTTGAAAGGATAATACTTCTTACAGTCTTCCTCTTCTGAGTAGCAGCTGTGAGATGCTTGGAAGACTCACACCTAGTAAACATCTAGTCTAGAGGCGGAGCTTTTCTACTAAGAATTTGCAACACATTATCACTTTCAGTTTCATACATTATAAGTAGGGGGGTTGGGGCAGCATGAGGTTAACCAAGTATAAGATTAGATAAGGGCAGTGGAGAACAGTGACACACAAGAAGTAAGACATGTCTCTATCTCCAGCAGAACTGCTTATCACTGTTGTTCATAGTTTGATAGAACATATATATTTGAGTAACATTTATAAAATTCATATGAAAGTTCAATTATGAAATATTAATAAATTTTTTTTAAAGCTGGAGTCTAAGTCGGTACATTTCTACCGACTCCGACTCCAACCAAAACTAACTACGACTCCACAGCCCTGCTGGGAATGGCTTCTAACAGTCTTGAAATGGTTCCCAGAGGTGCTGAGCACTTCTTGGTTGCTTCACGCTACGGTCTCACTCATCCCAAACCATCTCTATTGGGTCGAGTGATTGTCGAGGCTACATACTCTTGCAATGGTAGTCTTTCATCAGCCATCAGACAAGGAGCCCCAGATATGATTATTTGGCCCCCAGAGCCAGGATCTAAACATTTATTTTGGCTGAAATTACATTGACAGAAGAATTTGCACACGTGACATTTACAGAAGATCTGTGGTTAGTTCTCCAAGATGTTTGGAAACTCCCTGCCAAGTTCCTTCAAAAACTGAGCGTAAGTATGGGTGAAGATACAGATTAGATATTAGAAAAAACTTTTTGACAGTGAGGGTGATCAATGAGTGGAACAGGTGGCCACGAGAGGTGGTGAGTTCTCCTTCAATGGACGTCTTCAAACAGAGGCTGAACAGACATCTGTCTGAGATGGTTTATAGTGAATCCTGCATTGAGCAGCGGGTTGGACACGATGACCCTGGAGGTCCCCTCCAACTCTAAGATTCTATGATTCCATAAGGAAACCTAGAAGAATAGATCTTGTTCTGAAAATGCAAAAGCAGACTCTGAAAAATTAAGTACACCCTTACTATTTCTGACCGTAGGCATTAACTGCTTAACGACCTGAGACGTACAGTTATATCATAGCTCACTAAAGTAAGTATGACGCTGGCTCAGGAGCTGAGCCAGCTTTGTAGGATGCAGATGCAAAGTGGTAGAAAAAAAGTGGTGGAAAAGAAAACTACAAAAAGCCATGCTTACCAATCCCTGATTATAATACTGGTCACCAAATATTAATTTGATTTCTCTTTTGTTCATTCACTTTACATTTTGTTAGTGTTTTTTTTTTTAATTAATTTAAATTAAAATTTTGTTCCAAATTAAAAAGTTAATTTAATACAATGAGACAGAGTATTGAGTGAGCACAGCACACTTTATATACACTGCTCAAAAAAATAAAGGGAACACTTAAACAACAGAATATAACTCCAAGTAAATCAAACTTCTGTGAAATCAAACTGTCCACTTAGGAAACAACACTGATTGACAATCAATTTCACATGCTGTTGTGCAAATGGAATAGACAATAGATGGGAATTATTGGCAATTATCAAGACACCCTCAATAAAGGAGTGGTTCTGCAGGTGGGGACCACAGACCACATCTCAGTACCAATGCTTTCTGGCTGATGTTTTGGTCACTTTTGAATGTTGGTTGTGCTTTCACACTCGTGGCAGCATGAGACGGACTCTACAACCCACAGAAGTTGCTCAGGTAGTGCAGCTCATCCAGGATGGCACATCAATGCGAGCTGTGGCAAGAAGGTTTGCTGTGTCTGTCAGCGTAGTGTCCAGAGGCTGGAGGTGCTACCAGGAGATGTGGAGGGGGCCGTAGGAGGGCAACAACCCAGCAGCAGGACCGCAACCTCCGCCTTTGTGCAGGGAGGAACAGGAGGAGCACTGCCAGAGCCCTGCAAAATGACCTCCAGCAGGTCACAAATGTGAATGTGTCTGCACAAACTGTTAGAAACCGACTCTATGAGGGCCCGACATCCACACATGGGGGTTGTGCTCACAGCCCAACACCTTGCGGGACGCTTGGCATTTGCCACAGAACACCAGGATTGGCAAAATCACCACTGGCGCCCTGTGCTCTCCACAGATGAAAGCTGGTTCACACTGAGCACATGTGACAGACGTGACAGAGTCTGGAGATGCTGTGGAGAGTGATCTGCTGCCTGCAACCTCCTTCAGCATGACTGGGTTGGCAGTGGGTCAGTAATGGTGTGGGGGTGGCATTTCTTTGGAAGGCTGTACACCTCCATGTGCTCGCCAGAGGTAGCCTGACTGCCATTAGGTACCGAGATGAGATCCTCAGACCCCTTGTGAGACCATATGCTGGTGTGGTTGGCCCTGGGTTCCTCCTAATGCAGGACAATGCCAGACCTCATGTGGCTGGAGTGTGTCAGCAGTTTCTGCAAGATGAAGGCATTAACGCTATGGACTGACCCGCCCATTCCCCAGACCTGAATCCGATTGAGCACATCTGGGACATCATGTCTCACTCCATCCACCAACGTCATGTTGCACCACAGACTGTCCAGGAGTTGGCGGATGCTTTAGTCCAGGTTTGGGAGGAGATCCCACAGGAGACCATCCGCAACCTCATCAGGAGCATGCCCAGGCGTTGTAGGGAGGTCATACAGGCACGTGGAGGCCACACACAATACTGAGCCTCATTTTGACTTGTTTTAAGGACATTACATCAAAGTTGGATCAGCCTGTAGTGTGTTTTTGCACTTTAATTTTGCGGGTGACTCCAAATCCAGGCCTCCATTGGTTAATAAATTTGATTTCCATTGATGATTTTTGTGTGATTTTGTTGTCAGCACATTCAACTTTGTACAGAACAAAGTATTCAATGAGAATATTTCATTCATTCAGATCTAGGATGTGTTATTTGAGTGTTCCCTTTATTTTTTTGAGCAGTTTATTTTAACCCAGCTAAAAAGTGAACTGGCCCCCTCCTGAGGGGCAACTTGAAAAATGTCTGTGAAGTCAGATCAAGTCCATTCTCTTCCTTCAGCTTGGCTCCACTGGGCGCAGTTCTTCTTTAGCAAATGTTCATACAAAAGCCAAGATAGAATTTTCCTTCTAAGCAGATACTCAATTTCTGATGTGCCAAGGTGATATAATTCCATTGTCTTCCCCTTAATTTTAATAATTTCTTCCACACACCTTATACAGATCTTATCTGTGTGCATTATTATTACTTATACACCGGCCATCCATGGGGAGGAGGTGGCGAGTGTCTGCTCAGTATTTCACACCTGCGCTGCCTCCGCCTTTTACCATGGGGGCTGCTGCTGCATCCTGCAATACATTAGTATTATAACCAGGGATTGGTAAGCATGGCTTTTTGTAGTTTGTTTTTTCCCTTCAGGCATTACATGGTAAAACATCAGCGATTGCTGCAGTTACAGGCAGAGGTCGGCTATGTAACATTACTTTGCATCTGGCTCAGCTCCTGAGCCAGCGTCATACTTACTTTAGTGAGCTATGATATAAATGTACGTCTAAGGTCGTTAAGCAGTTAATGCCTACGGTCAGAAGTAGTAAGGGTGTACTTAATTTTTCAGAGTCTGTTGCATTTTGTCCTTGTTTTTGTAAAATATGACAGTGTGACTTATGTTCATCTGAGGTTGTATTTACCTAATTAAGACTTTCCAAATGGACTGATAAGTAGAATAATAGCATTCAAAGGGGTGTACTTAAATTTTTTCATGACTGCATACAGAGTTAGGCTTTTATTTTGTATGAAAGAAATTTATATTAATAGTTTTGTGCAATCCTTACCCAACCCCCACCCATTCCAAGAAAATGATAAACTTTTTTCAATAACCCATAAAAATGCCAAGATGATTATTCATATTGATGTGAGAACTGCGTTTGTTTATAAAGAAAAAAAACCAAACAGTATCATTACATAGATTTACACCACAAAAGACAAAAGTTACAAATCCTCCCCCCAGAAATGTTACATGTCCGCTTATCTTTTGTTTGTCGATACCATACAGAACAGACAAATGGAACAGATTTATTATGCTTTGCGCATATAGCGCCATCATATTTTGCAGCGCGTTACAATCATCGCTGTCCCCACTGGGGTTCACAATCTAGATCCCCTGTCACTCTCTTTGGAGTGTGGGAGGAAACTCACAGGGAGAACACACAAACTTCTTGCAGATAAACTAAATTAACATCTCGTTTCAAACAGAAGTAGAGGGGCCCCATTGATTTATACGGGGGTCCGTGTACTGTATAATTTTTAGAACTGAAAAAAAATAGCCCTGAATGCAGAACTCTACCATTCTAAAAATAAACTACAGGTAACCAGACGGCCCCCTTATAAATTAATGACCCCCCCACTTGCATTTGAACCAGGAATGCACAGGATGCTAATGCCATTTATCTGGGGTTTGTTGGTTCTAAAATGAAAAGATAAACGGACATGTGAACAGAGCCTTATTAATGTACTTGGCATTTATTATGCTCTGCAACATTAGCAAAAACCCCTTAGAGATCAGGTTTTATTAGGTTTCCTAGCCTGAGGTATTGCAGCACGTTGGGAAATCTTTGTCCCAACCAGACTTGCATTTCTGCTTTTCTACATCCATAGTCTGCTGAGGAGGTAGTGTTAGTTCCATGGTGTCACTTGTCCAACCGTCTCTTTAATACACTAATGAATGCATCTTTAGGCACATCCACATTGCCGATTTTCCTCATTTTTTTCTTGCCTTCAGCTTGTCTTTTCAGCAGCTTCATCTTCCTTGTGATATCGCCGCCATACTGCCAAAATACGAGCGATACAAGATATCAATATTCTACGAAAAGATTAGTATATGAAGATTTTACAATATTCTAAGGTTTAATACGTCGGGGGCATCAGTAATAAACCGGAGAGGTTCTGCATGGTTGGTGGAGTGCCCCTGCCATAAGATGTAGTAAACGCAGAGTCAATAACAGTGGAAATAACAGACTAAGTACTGTTAAGCCTCATTCAGACGTCCATGTTACACGTACGTGTGTTTTTTTCACGGATACCCAATATAGCCTATGTGTATTATTTCTTTATTCATCCGTGAAAATCCCCAATGGTAAAAACAGACTGAAGACACTGGTACCTTTTTACACCTACGTGTTTAAACATGAACGGGTCAATGAGGCCTAAAGGGAGTCGGGCAGCGAGTATCAGGCACTGACTGTATGACTCGGAAATGCTGTGACATTTTGAAAAATAATTTAAAAGCTGCTGGTGAAAAAGTCGCATGTAAGACTAGTCGGACAGGAAGGTCCCGGCCCCTTCTCCCTGCACTCGCGTAGACGGAGGGACCTGTGAGTCGCTGGTAGAGGGCGGGAGAAGTTGCCGGGGACCGGTCTTTTTGACTAGTCTATAGTGCGTCTCGGTCCCCGGCGGCTTTTAGACTGTTTTTCTCTAAAACGCTGCGGTGTATGAAAGTCAAACATACCTGGCTGAGATCATACAGCCAGCACATGATGCATGATGTCCATGTCTGCTGTCACGTTCCCTTCAAAGCAAATGTATCACTTATAATATTTTTAATAATTACAAAACAGTGGAACAGGCTGCCACAAGAGGTGGTGAGTTCCCCTTCAATGGACGTCTTCAAACAGAGGCTGGACAGACATCTGTCTGAGATGATCTAGTGAATCCTGCTTTGAGCAGGGGGTTGGACCAGATGACCCAGGAGGTCCCTTCCAACTCTACCATTCTATGATTCTATGAAAACAGATTTTTTTTACACGATTATGGAGGTAACCATCTCGACTGAACATTTGTTAACTGCATTTAGAGGTATACTTTACCGCATGATATGAAGGTAATCCAGCTCACCGAACTGTGAATGCTTTTATTCACACAAAGTGCATAACAGAGGACAGGATCAGCAGTACAGCTAGGAGAAATGCGTCAACTGTTTTCGGGTGACAGCCCACCACCAGTCAATAAGGGTGGGCTGTCACCTGAAACACGTTTCTCACATTTCTCTTAACTACTGCTGATCCTGCCTCTGTTATGCACTTTGTGAATAAAAGCCTATTCACAGTACAATGATCTGGATTACCTTCATTTTATGACTGTGTTACGCCACAACGTGACGTTTCCGTGCTCCGAACACTTCCAAGATGTCGCCTACGGTGAGATGGATCCAATATCTAATATATATAATTGTGTTATCCCGTCTGTCTGTCTGTGTGTCTGTCTGTCCAGGAAATCCCACGTCGCTGATTGGTCAGGCCGCGGCCAATCAGCAATGCGGGATTTGAGAACAAGATGTCAGCCGTTAGCGGCTTACCCTCACCCGCTCAACCTCACACCCTCAGACGCTCACACTCACGTTCGGACGCTCACATTCTCACCCGCTCCCACGCTCACCCTGTGCGAGCCGGTCATCTCCCGGCTGCTCGCAGCAGAAGTACCCAGACTGGCGGCCTCGCTCCCCGGTCCTCCAAAATTCATTAGGGGCCCCAGGGGGATACAATGGGGGGTTAATTTAAAGTAGTGCGCAACCCATTTAAACACTGCTTTGCTGATTAGTTGCGCCCGGTCGGCCGCATACATATTCTAGAATACCCAATGCGTTAGAATCGGGCCACCATCTAGTTACTTCTATATTTTACCGCAGCCACATGAACTATTCCTAAAGCATTCACTAAAATCTTGTTATCTTGCAGGCCTCGTGTGCTCATGTTCTGTTATGATCACAAATCATCCTAGAATTACTTACAACTAATATTACCATTGTGGGTCCCTTCTTGCAATTGCTTTTAAGTAAAAGCTGAAAAGGGGGAGGGTTGTTCGGGACTAACATCTCTAACCTATCTGTCGTAGTTAATAAGCGATTGGTGGGGGTTTGACACCCCTGAGTAGGTGATTATCTGCTCCGACAGCGGCTGTATCTAAGCAATGTATGGAGTGGAACGACGCAGGTTTGTACAGGGTTTATTGGCCACTTCTTGAATAGGAGCTGATCTCCAGTATCTGGTACCGGCCTCTACACAATGTACATAATGGTGGTGTTCTTCTTGGAACATTGCGTAGATTCGGCAGATGATGGAGCGATTATCAGCCGATCCATGGGGGTGCCCCTGATTTCTTACTGATCACCTAGGGACAGGTCATAAATATGTTACTCCTCGATTAAAATATTAATGGGACATTAAAGGGAACCAGTCACCAGGCCACCACCTTCCAGCCCTCATATACAGCATTCTATAATGCTGTATAAGCCCCCGATCCATCCTGCAAGACAAAAAATAGAGCTTTTATTATACTCACCTGGAGGGGTGGTCCAGTCCGAGGGGTGTTGCTAGTCTTGGTCCGATGCCTCCCTTCTTCTTGCGATGCTGTCCTGCTTTTTTCTTCACGTGAATGATGCATCTCCTGCACAGGCGTATTTCTCTGCCCTAGCGAGGGCAAAGTAAACTACCGCAGTGCACATGCACTGGGGCTCTTTGACCTTTGCCGGCGCATGCACACTGCAGTACTTTACTCTGCCCTAGTTAGGGCAGAGAAGTACACCTGCGAGGGAGCGCGCTGCAGAGAGACTGTGTGGATGATGTAGGACGTGTCATTTACACGGAGCAAGAAGGAGGACGGCATCGCAAGAAGGGAGCTGCTGGACCAAGACTAGCGATGCCCCTCGGACCAGGCCGCCCCCCACGTGAATAAAATAAAAGTTCTTTTTCTTGTCTTGCAGGCTGGATTGGGGGCATAGATAAAGAGCTTTTATTATATTCACCTGGGGGGCGGTCCGGTCCGGTCCGGTCCGAGGGGCATCACTAGTTTTGGTCCGGCAGCTCCCTTCTTGCTCCGTGTGAATGACACGTCCTACATCATCCACCCAGTCTCTCTAGCATCATGCTCCAGTGCAGCTGTACTTCACTGCCCTAACTGGGGCAGAGTAAAGTACTGCAGTGTGCATGCGGCGGCAAAGGTCAAAGAGCCCCGCCGCATGTGCACTGCAGCAGTTTACTCTGCCCTCGTCAGGGCAGAGAAGTACGCCTGTGCAGGAGCGTGATACCGGGGAGACTCTGGATGACGTAGGAGATGCATCATTCACACGAAGAAAAAAGGAGGACGGCATCACAAGAAGGGAGGCATTGGACCAAGACGAGCAACACCCCTCAGACCTGGACCCCCCACCCCACCCCCAGGTGAGTATAATAAACGCTCTACTTCTTGTCTTGCATGTCGGATCGGGGGCTTATAGAGCATTATAGAATACTGTATATGAGGGCTGGAAGGTGGAGGCCGTATCTCATGTTGGTCAAATCTGGTGACAGGTTCTCTTGAATTCTGCCAACTTTCTGATTAGCAGTTTGTGTAGGCCATTTTTATTTTATTTAAAGTGGGCGATGGTGTTTATGACATCTGTAGGATTGCAAACACGCCATGTAACACATTTGCAATCATTTTCCTGTGACTACTCCTTCAGCTCCTCCTGTTTGTAGGTGTCAATCAAATGACATCACTTCCTGCCTCAGTGACTACTCAGTTGAGTCCACTCATGGTCACAAACTATGATTCAAAGGGACCTCGAAGAGAACAAGACAAAAAGGCGCCATCAATGAAGGTGGTAGGAAAGATGGCAGCCAGTCCTGGGCAGAGATGGAAGGATGTGTGCATGATTCACAGGATGAAATGCAGATAGATGAACAGGAGGTCATATATAGATTATATTGGTCTCGCACCTTTCACTGACATAGGTGCTGTATCCGTGTACTGCCTTTTCTACAATAGTCAATTAGCACATGGCAGAAAAAAAGCTATTTTCAGAGTTTTCCTTTACATTCGTTGAAAACTAGAAAGATGGATTTATAAAAAATACACGTGCTTTACTTTTTATTTTTTTTTATATGGACTGGAATTTAACAAAAACACAAAAAGGTGTTTAAAAGTTTGTTTAACCCCTTTCCGACCCAAGGCGTACTAATACGTATCTGTGCCCTGGGACTTATGGACCAGATACGTATTAGTATGCCCTATGTTTAAAGCGGCACCGCGACCGAAGTCGCGGTGCTAAAATTAAAATTCCGGTGCCATCTTACCTCAGGGTAGATGGCGCCGGCATCTCGGGGGGGTGGCGCCGCCCCCCCCCCCGCACCCACGATCGCTGTGATTGGCTGTTCAATTCTGAACAGCCAATCACAGCATTTCTCACTGTTTCCAGCAATCAGATTGCCGGAAACAGTGATGTGCAGCCTAGGATCGGTGCTCCTAAGAGCACCGATCCTAGGCTGTTGCCTAGTAACCCTAGCCCTCTCCCCAAACTGCTAGGATCGGTGCAATCGCCGATCAAATCGATCGCACCGATCACAGCGGGACCGCGCGGTAACAGGGCGGTCACGGGGCGGTGACCGGCTTGTGACCTGCCTGTCACCTCCCCATGACCCCCTGTGAAGTCATACAAGCCCCCAGCCAGCTCTGATTGGAGCGATCGATGATGACATCGATCGCTCCAATCAGAGTACATGAACACAGGTGACACGGCGGTCACAGGGCGATGACCGGCTTGTGAGCTGCCTGTCACCTCCCTGTAACCCCCTGTGGTGCGTGCCCAGGCCCCAGCCATCTCTGATTGGTGTGATTGATGATGACATCGATCGCACCAATCAGAGTACCTGACCGGGTGGTGACCGGCCTGTGACCTGCCTGTCACCACCCTGTCACCGCCCTGCAGATCCTCACACTTGGTGAGGATTTCTACAGAGCGGTCACGTCTGATCACTCTGTGCTGGGCCTTGTAGTTCCACAACCTTTAGTGACACTACAAGACCTCTCTCCTACCTGCTCCAGTCGCTGCTTCTGCTCCGGCATCCCTCTGCGCTCTCCAGGGTCCTGGATCTCTTGCTCCGGCATCCTGCTGAACTCATCAGGCTGCTGGCTGAGCTTCGGCGTCTGGCTGCTGTCCAGGGTCCTGGATCTCCTGCTCCTGGGTCGTCGGTCTCCAGCTCCTTATCCTGCGGATCCTGCTCCTGAGCCTGCTGAAAGAAGAACAGAGAAGACTTTGGTAAGTGCATCTCTGTTCTCCCCTCATCCACCCCTCCCCCCCCCCTCCTTTTTACCAATTTTTTTTTTTCGTGCTTCCTGCAGCGGCCGAGCGCTGAGCAGTGTCTACGTCACTGATCAACGTCCGTGCTCGCTGCTTTTCACGACTTTTCTTTTTTTCCTTTCTCTTCTTTCTCTTGTCCCTGTCAATTCCCCCCCCCACCTTTGCACCACATCCGCGCACACACCCAGCAGCTGCCAAGAGTTGATTGGTGACATAGTTCACTGATCCGCACTCGTGCTCGCTGTTTGAACCACCCACGGTAGTTCTTTTTTTTCTCTTTTTTTTTTCAGGGAAAAAAAGTTCACACCAAGCACACTGACACACACACACACACTCTAAATAAATTACTGACACACACGCACCACATACACGGAAAAAAAAAAATGGCCGGCTCATCCCAAACTCGCTATTCAGCGGAGGAGGCATACTCTTTCGTTGCCTCAGACACTGAGACCGACAACGAGGGCGAGGATCCCACATTTCTTTGCTTTTCTGGCGCCTCATCGTCCTCCTCTTCCTCCTCTTCTTCCTCAGGTTCTCCTGGACCGCCCCGCAGTCGTCGCAGGAGAGAAGATGTTCCAGCGCCTCCCAATACTGACCCCATATGGACCTCGCCCCCCGAAAATTTTGAGCCATTGATTCCTGATTTCGTGGCGGAATCAGGAATCAAGTTTGACACCACCGGCCTCACAGAAATAGACTTTTTCAAAGTCTTTTTCTCTGAGGATTTTATAAACCTCATGGTGGGCCAAACTAATGTGTACGCTCATCAATTTTTGGAACAAAACCCCTCTTCATCATTTTCTGACTGGTCTCCTGTAGACGCAGAAGAAATGATGAAGTTTTGGGGCCTGGTCCTTCATATGGGGATCCTGAAAAAAACAGAGATTCGGCAATACTGGAGTGTTGACGTTTTGTATAACACTCCAGTGTTCCGAATGGTGATGATCCGGAAACGTTTTGAGGCCATCCACAAGTTCTTGCATTACAACGATAATGCAAGGTGTCCTGCACACGATGACCCGAACTTTGATCGTCTTTTCAAAGTTCGGCCGGTCATCGAGCACTTCAACAACAAGTTTGGTGAAGTGTACGTGCCCCAAAGGGACATCTGCGTGGATGAGTCCTTAATTGCTTTCAAGGGGCGGCTTGGATTCCGGCAGTACCTGACCAGTAAAAGGTCCAGGTACGGGATCAAGCTGTATAAACGTTGTGAGAGTACCTCAGGGTACACTCACAAGTTTAGAGTTTATGAAGGGAAGGACTCCCGAATTGAACCCCCTGAATGCCCCCCTGTTCTGGGAGTGAGTGGGAAAATTGTGTGGCACTTGGTGCACCCACTGCTGGATAAAGGTTATCACCTGTACGTGGATAACTTTTATACAAGTATCCCACTCTTCAAGTCCCTCTCTGCGCGACATACCGCAGCTTGCGGTACTGTCCGCAAAAATCAGAAAGGCCTCCCAAAGACGCTAATTGGGCAGCTGCTCAGAAGGGGTGAGAGCAGAGCCCAATGTAGCGACCACCTGTTGGTGGTCAAGTACAAGGACAAGAAGGATGTCCTTCTCTTGACCTCCATACATGGTGATGGCAGCACCCTCAGCACTGTAAGAGGTTCCACTACACAGGTCGCCAAACCAGACTGTGTAGTGGGGTACAACAAGTACACGGGGGGGAGTTGATCTCTCCGATCAAGTCCTCCAGCCGTACAGTGCTTTGAGAAAGGCCAAGGTATGGTATAAGAAGCTGGCCGTGCACATTGTTCAGATGGCAATTCACAACGCTTTCCTTCTGTCTCAATGTGCAGGCCAGACTTCTGCATCGTATCTTCACTTTCAGGAGACAGTTATCAAGGCCCTGATATTTGGCAGTGGTGGCGGAGCGGGTCCCACTACTTCTGGAACTGAAGGACCTCGAATTGTACCGGGCCAGCATTTCCCGGGGCAGAGATCACTCACAGCGGAAAAAAGGGTAAGTCACAAAAGAAGTGCCGAGTGTGCTACCGAAGAGGAATACGCAAGGACACCATTTACCAATGTGACACCTGCCCCGACAAACCTGGCCTCTGCATGAAAGACTGCTTCAGAAGATACCATACCTCCATGGACTATTGAATTAATTTCTGACGTATGAGAACCCGACGAACACTACACAGCTGATGTAGTGTTCGTCAGGTTGTCCTACTTCAGTTGTGTAGTGTTTGTCAGGATGTAATACACAACTGGCATATAACACTACATAATAAAATTGACAAATCAGGAATCTGTTCCAAAAAAGGGGGCACTTGTGGGGGAGCTCCAATGTTTGGGCACACAGGGACTCTCCAAACGCAACATGGTTCCAATTTGTTAGCGGACACCATGTCGCGTTTGTAGAGCCCCTGTGTGCCTAAACGTTGGGGCTCCCCCACAATTGACCCCATTTTGGAAACTAGACCCCCCAAGGCACCTATCTAGATACATAGTGAGCACTTGGAACCCCAAGGTGCTTCACAAATTAATCCGTAAAAATGAAAAAGTGTGTTTTTTTCCACTTTTTCATTTTTACAAATCAATTTGTGAAGCACCTGGGGGTTCCAAGTGCTCACTATGCATCTAGATAGGTGCCTTGGGGGGTCTAGTTTCCAAAATGGGGTCACTTGTGGGGGAGCTCCAATGTTTGGGCACAAAGGGGCTCTCCAAACGCAACATGGTGTCCGCTAACAATTTGAGCCGATTTTCCATTCAATTTGTTAGCGGACACCATGTTGCATTTGGAGAGTCCCTGTGTGTCCAAACATTGGAGCTCCCCCACAAGTGACCCCATTTTGGAAACTAGACCCCCCCAAGGCACCTATCTAGATGCATAGTGAGCACTTGGAACCCCCAGGTGCTTCACAAATTGATTCGTAATAATGAAAAAGTGAAAAAAAACAAACACTTTTTCATTTTTACGAATCAATTTGTGAAGCACCTGGGGGTTCCAAGTGCTCACTATGCATCTAGATAGGTGCCTTGGGGGGGTCTAGTTTCCAAAATGGGGTCACTTGTGGGGGAGCTCCAATGTTTAGGCACATCAGGGGCTCTCCAAACGCAACATGGCGTCCGCTAATTATTCAAGCAAATTTTACAATCAAAAAGTCAAATGGCGCTCCTTCCCTTCCGAGCCCTGCCGTGCACCCAAACAGTGTTTTTTCCCCACATATGGGGTATCTGCGTGCCCAGGGGAAATTGCACAACAAATTTTGGGGTCCATTTTTTCTTGTTACCCCTGTGAAAATAAAAAAAATTGGGTCTAAAGTAACATTTTTGTGAAAAAAGTTAAATGTTCATTTTTTTCTTCCACATTGCAAAAATTTGTGTGAAGCACCTGAAGGGTTAATAAAGTTCTTGAATGTGGTTTTGAGCACCTTGAGGGGTGCATTTTTTAGAATGGTGTCACTTTTGGGTATTTTCTGTCATAAAGACCTCTCAAAGTGACTTAAAATGTGATGTGGTCCCTAAAAAAATGTTTTTTTAAATTTTGTTGGAAAAATGAGAAATCGCTGGTCAACTTTTAACCCTTTTAGTTCCCTAACAAAAAAAAAAAAATGTTGGTTCCAAAATTGTGCTGATGTAAAGTACACATGTGGGAAATGTTATTTATTAAGTATTTTGTGTGACATATCTCTCTGATTTAAGAGCATAAAAATTCAAAGTTTGAAAATTGCAAAATTTTCACAATTTTCGCCAAATTTCCGTTTTTTTCACAAATAAACGCAAGTGATATCGAAGAAATTTTACCACTATCATGAAGTACAATATGTCCCAAAAAAACAATCTCAGAATCAGGGGGCTTCGTTGAACCATTTCAGAGTAATTACCTCATAAAGTGACAGTGGTCAGAATTGTAAAAATTGGCCTGGTCATTAACGTGCAAACCACCCTCGGGGGTAAAGGGGTTAAATAGAGAAAGTGTTTGACAAGTTAATATACAGTGGTGGCCAAAAGTATTGGCACCTCTGCAATTCTGTCAGATAATACTCAGTTTCTTCCTGAAAATGATTGCAATCACAAATTCTTTGGTATTATTATCTTCAAAACAAAAGATAAATGATAGCACAGTCCATAGCAATGTGGGGTTTGCCCACACAGGTTGTAGTCCCAGCTTTCAGCTCCTCTCTGAGCTGTGGCCTTCCAGTCTGGAGTCTTTGCCACTCCAAACTCAACAACAGAAAAAAATGGTGACTGAGCATTTAGACCTTGCTCAGCCACACCCTGAGGTAGGGGAATGGCCTCCCACCCTCTGCCATTCCCATAAAACCATACCCTTTAAGTGAGTTAACCCCCAGCATACAGTGGTGGCCAAAAGTATTGGCACTCCTGCAATTCTGTCAGATAATACTCAGTTTCTTCCTGAAAACGATTGCAATCACAAATTCTTTGGTATTATTATCTTCATTTAATATGTCTTCAATGAAAAAACACAAAAAGAATTGTCCTAAAGCCAAATTGGATATAATTCCACACCAAACCTAAAAAAGGGGGTGGACAAAAGTATTGGCACTGTTTGAAAAATCATGTGATGCTTCTCTAATTAGTGTAATTAACAGCACCTGTAACTTACCTGTGGCACCTAACAGGTGTTGTCAATAACTAAATCACACTTGCAGCCAGTTAACATGGATTAAAGTTGACTCAACCTCTGTCCTGTGTCCTTGTGTGTACCACATTGAGCATGGAGAAAAAGAAAGAAGACCAAAGAACTGTCTGAGGACTTGAGAAACCAAATTGTGAGGAAGCATGAGCAATCTCAAGGTTACAAGTCCATCTCCAAAGACCTGAATGTTCCTGTGTCTGCCGTGCGCAGTGTCATCAAGAAGTTTAAAGCCCATGGCACTGTGGCTAACCTCCCTAGATGTGGACGGAAAAGAAAAATTGACGAGAGATTTCAATGCAAGATTGTGCGGATGGTGGATAAAGAACCTTGACTAAAGGCCCCGTCACACTTAGCGACACTGCAACGATCCTGACAACGATACGACCTGTCAGGGATCGTTGCTGCGTCGCTATGTGGTCGCTGGTGAGCTGTCAAACAGGCAGGCTCACCAACGATCAGGGGAGCAGCGACATCGTGGAAAGAATCTTTCCACGATGTCCTGCTCCTGGTTACGAGCCTGCTGAAGCAGGAGCAGGCTGGTAACTATGGTAAACATCAGGTTACTAGGGGCACACGCGCTCCTAGTAACCCGTTGTTTATCATGGTTACCACTCTGCTACAGTGAGCGGGAGGTTACCGCTCACTTTAGCAGGCTCGTAACCATGATAAACAGCGGGTTACTAAGTGCGCGTGAGCCCCTAGTAACCCGATGTTTACCATAGTTACCAGCCTGATCGCTGCTCCCGCTGGTCACACACAGCGATGTGTGCTGACCAGCGGGAGAGCAACGACCAAAAAATGGTCCAGGACACTTTGCAGCGATCAGCGACCTCACAGCAGGGGCCTGATCGTTGCAAAGTGTCACACATAGCGACATCGCTGGTGAGGTCGCTGTTGTGTCACCAAAACCGTGACACAGCAGCGATCTCGCTAGTGATCTCGCTACGTGAGACGGGGGCTTTACATCCAAACAAGTTCAAGCTGCCCTGCAGTCCGAGGGTACAACAGTGTCAACCCGTACTATCAGTCGGCATCAGAATGAAAAGGGACTGTATGGTAGGATACCCAGGAAGACTCCACTTCTTACCGAGACATAAAAAAGCCAGACTGGAGTTTGCCAAAACTTACCTGAGAAAGCCTAAAACGTTTTGGAAGAATGTTCTCTGGTCAGATGAGACAAAAGTAGAGCTTTTTGGGAAAAAGCATCAACATAGAGTGTACAGGAAAAAAAAAAAAAAAAAGAGGCATTCAAAGAAAAGAACACGGTCCCTACAGTCAAACATGGCGGAGGTTCCCTGATGTTTTGGGGTAGCTTTGCTGCCTCTGGCACTGGACTGCTTGACCGTGTGCATGGCATTATGAAGTCTGAAGACTACCAACAAATTTTGCAGCATAATGTAGGGCCCAGTGTGAGAAAGCTGGGTCTCCCTCAGAGGTCATGGGTCTTCCAGCAGGACAATGACCCAAAACACACTTCCAAAAGCACTATAAAATGGTTTGAGAGAAAGCACTGGAGACTTCTAAGGTGGCCAGCAATGAGTCCAGACCTGAATCCCATAGAACACCTGTGGAGAGATCTCAAAATGGCAGTTTGGAGAAGGCACCCTTCAAATATCAGGGACCTGGAGCAGTTTGCCAAAGAAGAATGGTCTACAATTCCAGCAGAGCATTGTAAGAAACTCATTGATGGTTACCGGAAGCGGTTGTTCGCAGTTATTTTGGCTAAAGGTTGTGCAACCAAGTATTAGGCTGAGGGTGCCAATACTTTTGTCTGGCCCATTTTTGGAGTTTTGTGTGAAATGATCAATGATTTGATTTTTGCTTCATTCTCTTTTGTGTTTTTTCCTTGCAAGCAAATTAAATGAAGATAATAATACCAAAGAATTTGTGATTGCAATCATTTTCAGGAAGAAACGGAGTATTATCTGACAGAATTGAAGGGGTGCCAATACTTTTGGCCAACACTGTATTCTTCAACCCGGCCACACAAGGCTTCAATACTTTATAACCTTAGAGACATTGCTTCATCTTCCGGCTCAGCTGTAAATTGAGAAAATCATAATCTTTGAATGGGCGTTAATATACTTTTTTTTTTTTTTTAAATCAAAGCAGCAAAAGCATATATAAATATAAGAGCTATAAAATACATACACATTTTGCCAAGACGTTCTTTCTGTAGGCTTTAATTCTGAAAAAGAAGAGGTATAATATAACAGCACAGGCAGAAATAAGCATGCTGTTACAGTGTAACCCAATGAATGAGGTTATGACCTGGAAATATGAGCCCCAAGTTGCCGTCTGCTGTAAAGACTTAATATTCTATTCTGTATTGAATGATCTTAAGGGCAATAAGCACAAGAAGAACAGTTACTCGCTCCAACGCCTTTTAATGCTCTCACTATTGTAAGACTACACTATGTTTACATGTGGCGTAATTATTGAGGATTCACCATCAAAATCTGCAATAAAGTTCAGTACAGAATTTGTGTTTATAAAGGAAGAATATCTGTGCAGATCTGAGAATTTCTTTTAAGGCATGGATGCTCTTAAAAAATATATATTTAAAAAATAAATCCAACGCAGTTCGCTCTGAGCTGCCTGCTCCATTTGGAGGACCCGAGACTGCTAAAGCCTGTGATTGGCAGCAGCGCTCAGGTGACTAGAATCGGATGTTTCTTAATTGGCCCCATCACAGGCTCGGTGCAGGAGATTTTGGGAAGCGAGTGACGTCCTACACTAAAACTATGACAGGGACATTGATCTCTTCTTCAATCACAAAGAGGGAGCATGATTATAACACATGAGGCCGCACTAGTCCCGGCCACTAGATGCCGCAACCCCCCCTCCTTGATTAGCCCCGGCCACTAGATGCCGCCACCCCCCCTCCAGACTAGCTCCGGCCACTAGATGCCGCCACCCCCCCTCCAGACTAGTCCCAGCCAATAGATTCCGCCTCCTCTGGACTAGTTCCAGCCAATTTGCATATTGCTAGCAGCGATGTAAGAAATGTTTTTACTGCACGTAGCAATCAACTTTTGGTTCCTGCATCATAATGAAGGATAATAGCAGTCTTGGAGACTTGGAAGACATCACAGGTTTCCTTTAATAGGAATATCCCATAAAGTGTCATACATGACAAATCTATAGCCTGCGTCTCTTGTTGGGATACCCCTTTCTTTTACCAGTAGAATAGGATTTTATAGCATAAATATAAAAAAACACTGAAAATTATAGTGCGAAAAACCACATAAGGGCAGTTTAACAAGGATCTTTTTTTTTTTTTTAAAGAACGCCATGCATTTCTACTTTATTTTCATGGAAGGAGACAAACATCCAGGTTTCCTGGCCTAGATCCTCTTTTATTCACTACATTGGACACACCAGACACCGGTAGTAATTAATACTTACGTTTCTCGAGCAATTATCCTGCTGCCGATGGACGCCTGAACTGCTATCTCAAACAGCTGTCTTGGTACGGCGTCACGTAACCGTTCACACATTGCTTTACCCACTTCATACGCCTTTTCCCTAAATTAAAGCGTGAGCTCATTAAAATCACATGTAACTCAATTTCCTGTTAATTGGGGTTTATTCACCTTTGTAAAGCCCATCTCTAACGAAGAACAAATCCTCTACAATAACGAGTATAAAGAAGCCCTTAACGAGTCCTCATCTACCAAGTACCAATAATTTCTATATAGAGGCTTCCAGTCTATATAGACACCCATCAACCTGCCATAGATGTTATTTCCCAGTTTCCCTCAAACATGGGGAAGAAGTACAAAAATAGGAAGATTTAACTATTACATATGTAATCTTCCATTTTCCCCTTAAAATGTTTCATGACCACAACACTTACTTATGTGCAATAGTCACTAGTTCTTCCACCGGCCGACCATTCAATAAAATATCCATTTTCACCAGATCAGCAGGTTGGTATCCCGCATCTTCATAGTCAAAGCTATATATCATAATAACATATGTATTAGTCCATTAGAAATGTTCTTACACTAATCAAAAATTGCAGATGTTCTAATACATCAAGTCCATGGAAAGTAGGTAGACCCAAAAAGATATATTAACATATAAATCGGATGGTGCTGTCATTACATCCATGGTGTAGATCATGAAAATTAAGCAATATTTGACATTTACATGCAGTTAAAAAAAAAACGATTCAGGAAGGAGTTCTGACATTTACATAATATGGCGCCACCTGTTGTTCAATTTGTATAGCAACGTCAGGTCCGTCTACTGAGCTAAGTGCTAGAGGACACACATGCTCAGTCTCCCACAGTCAGATCTCGGTGTCTGTGCACAGGAAACTATTCCCATTGGTCCTTTACAGTGAACAGAGGATAACTGTGCAGAGGACAGGATGGGGGGACATAGGTCCATTAGCATTCAGCTTATTAGATGGACATGCAAGTTGATACACACTTTGAATACTAGGTGGTGCAATACTTAACTTCACTTTTTTTTTTCCATTTTTTTTTAGTTGTGCTTTCAAGTAATGTTTCCGAATAACCAGTCTTGTGTTTGTGCATAAGGAATAACACTTTCTGGCCATTATAGGACTTGTTTTCCTGCATTTTCACCAGTTTTCCCCTCTGCAGGCTTTATCTTTTAATTTTGAACATATGCTGAGCAGGTGGGAGGAGAATCCTGGCAGCTACAGAGAGATTCCTGCTCTTTATTCCTTAGTTAGCACACAGATGACAAAGCAGAGGCATGGAGGACATTATTATTATTTTTAAAGCACCATTAATTCGTGGGTGCTGAACATGTGAACAGGGTTATATACATATAACAAATAGACTGGTACAGTGAAGAGGACCCTGCCCTCAAGGGCTTATAAAATACAGGGTAATGGAGAAGTAGACAGAAGAACATTATACAGCAGTACGGAGCTGTGTAGCTGTGCATCCAGCTCTTATGTAAGGTAAAACACTGAAGAGGAAGCTCAGTCCTCATTTTCCTCAGTCTGCGTCTCACTCCGCCTTCCACTCTCCATAGATTATAATGGGCAGCGTCACGACACCACAGTGAGCCTGCTGTCCGTCTTCTCTCAGCAAGTTAGATTTGAGGGTTTTTTTATGACAAGTTCAGGAGGTAAGGGGAGTGGAGCAGTAAGCAGATTTCTCTGATCAGATATATTACAAGGTGTTTTTTTTTTTTTTTTAATAATCTCCTGTTCTATTGAGTTATGTAAAGCTGGTTGAAAATACAATTCCCTTTTAAATCTTGTAAATTGTAAAGTTTAATGTTTTATGATGAACACAGTGGATGTGATCTCCGTATCAACAAAAGCTTCCAGGCTCTATGCAAAAACGTGAAGACCTATGGGCTTCTTGGCTCGATACTCCTGGCCTAGCACCACTGAGATTCACAAGGTTTAGGTTGCTAAACGCTGGTTCTTGGTCAAGATTAATACCTTGGAATTGATTTGGTTTCTTGCTCTCCTTTCCTGATTATGTACACCCTGCTATGGTGTACGGTTTTATGTAGTCTCACTTATTGCTTCTAGAGAAGATAAACCTCATAAACCCCTAATTCAGCAAAGTGTCCGAGACCCCTAGCGAAGGCCCTTGGAGATTCCCTTATAGGGCATTCTGATCTTTTGTGATAATACGCTACAAACTGAACGAAATGGACTGTTCTACACTTCTTACCCGAGTCCAAGAGACTGGCAATCGTATCATCTTTCGACTATATAGATACATCTTGTTTGGGAACAGCAAAGGCCGGGCGGAAAGGGTGAAGGTTTTGCATGGTTTTGTAGGTCTCACCTTGCATATCCTGAAGATAAGGATTTTAAGTTATCATAAAAATCAACTACAACTTCATTCAAAGGGAACAAATATTTCATCATGATCCGGTGTTCGTCTATGTAAAGAAAGCTCTTCTGCTCTGCTCGCCGGGTCTGTGGAAACAAGCAATTGGCTTTATTTGAACGTAGTTTACATTTGCATCACAGCTGCCATTCCTCATGGAGCCATGGACCAAGAGATCCGTCTTCTAATGAAACAAAATGAATCCTTGTAACAGACTTTAAGTGCAATAGCTTAAAGTGCGTTTAATAAGCAGTTATACAACGGCAGTTGGACAGGGCAGGAGACAGGTAAGGTGTATAAGATATTCATACAAACATACTGCTTCTTGATCAGATGTATTGCATTATGCATTGGTCATAGCAATCTGATTCTTACTTGTTTTAACTTCTGCTTTCTCATCTCGTCAGCCCTTTAACACATTCTGTGCACTCACTCCATATCCACCCCTCCCTTCTCCCCTCTCCCATGTATAACTCTGGAGTGGGTGAGAAAGGTCAGTAGAGCCTCAAACTATCCACTACCTCCATACAGCACTGAAAACGTTCATACACATCATTGCACCACCTGCTCTCTCTTTTTTTCTCCTTCTCCTAGTCGCTGGCGACATCTCCTCCAACCCTGGGTCTCCCTCCACTAGCATACACCACTCTCCTCCAGCTGCATATAGAAACCCTGCTAATCTTATTAACATTCAGTGCATGCCCTCTCCTATTGCTTTCCACTGTGCTCTCTGGAATGCACGGTCTGAGTTTAACAAACTAACTTACACTCATAATTTGTTCCTCTCTAATTCCCTTAACCTTCTGGCCATTACTGAAACCTCGATCCAGCAGTCAGACACCACCGCAGCTGCTGCTCTCTCATTTGGTGGGCTGAAATTCTCACATACTGCCAGACCTGAGAATAGACAGGGTGGAGGTGTTGGTCTGCTCCTTTCACCACAATGTGCTTTCCAGGTCATCCCCCAGTTCCCTCACTCATGTTTCCTTCCTTTGAAGTGCACACCATCAGACTCTTCAAACCCTTCTCCCTGTGAGTGGCGGTTGTGTATCGCCCTCCAGGCTCCTCCCGCCAGTTCCTGGATCTCTTTGCCACCTGGCTTCCTCACTTTCTATCCTGTGACATCCCCACCATCATCATGGGAGACTTTAATATCCCCATCAATGATCCCCTCTCCTAATCTGCCTTTCATCTACTTTCTCTAACCTCTTCATTCCGTCTCTCACAATTTACTAATTCTCCTACTCACGAAGACGGGAATACTCTGGACCTGGTTTTCTCCCGTCTATGCTCGCTGGATGACTTTACCAACTGCCCTCTCCCGCTCTCGGACCACAACCTTCTTTCCTTCTCTGTCAAGAACCGTCTCCTCACCCGGGACACCCCCACTTACCACACTTATAGGAATACACGTACCATTAATACCCAGCAGCTTATGGGCAATCTCCACTCATCTTTAGCCCCCCATCTCCTCCTTCTCCTGTCCAGACTTAGCATTGTCACACTACAATAATACACTGAAAAGTGCCCTAGATGAAGCTGCACCTTCTACACGCAGAAAGACCCGACACAGACAACGGCAGCCCTGGCACATGATGCAAACATGTCTTCTTCAGCGTTGCTCTAGGTGTGCTGAGCAGCAGTGGAGAAAAATCTCTTTTAGCAGAGGACTTCATCCACTATAAATTCATGCTCAAAACCTATAACTCTGCCCTTCATCTGGCCAAACAATCCTACTTCACCACCCTCATCACTTCAATGTCCAACAATCCAAAACGACTTTTTGAAACCTTAAACTCCCTCCTGAAACCTAAAACACAGGCCCCCACCACCAACCTCAGCGGGGAGGATCTGGCCACTTATTTCCTAGAATTAAATCAACCACATCCATCAGGACATCTCAGCCCAATCTCCTCAGTGCCTGGATCCCCTTCCCTGCCGCACTTCAAGCTCACTTGCCATCTTTGAGCCTGATACAGAAGAAGAAGTTACCCAGCTCCTCATTTCTTCTTGACCTACAATCTGCAACAGTGACCCCATTCCTTCACATCTCCTGCAGTCCCTCTCACCGGTGGTCACCACTCACCTGACTAAAATATTTAACCTCTCTCTTTCTTCAGGTATCTTTCCCTCCTCATTTAAACATGCCATCATAACTCCTTTACTTAAAAAGCCATCCCTGGACCAGAACTGCACTGCTAACTACAGACCTGTCTCTAATCTACCCTTCAACTCTAAACTCCTGGAACGCTTGGTCCACTCCCGTCTAATCGCTATCTCTCAGATAACTCTCTCCTCGACCCTCTACAATCTGGTTTCCGCTCCTTACACTCCACTGAAACTGCCCTCACTAAAGTCTCTAATGATCTACTAACAGCCAAATCCAAAGGTCACTACTCCCTACTGATTCTCCTGGATCTCTCCGCCGCATTTGACACTGTGGATCACCAGCTCCTCCTCACTATGCTCCGCTCTATAGGCCTCAAGGAAACCGTTCTCTCCTGGTTCTCCTTCTACCTCTCTGACCGCTCCTTCACTATCTTTTGCCGGGTCCTTTTCCTCTCCTCGTCCCCTTACTATCGGAGTTCCGCAGGGCTCAGTCCTAGACCCCTCCCTACTCTTCATCAGTCTCCACACCCTCCATGCACAAGATAACTGCACTCGGTACTCTAGTATTGCACTTAAACATACAGGCTGATGACCAGATCATACAGCTTTATATGAAAATCCCTATTTATTATAATTGCAAGACCTCAAATAACTAGCACTTTTCACCTATTGTCTCCCCCCTTTTCCTTGTAGATTGTAAGCTTGCGAGCAGGGACCTCACTCCTGATGTAACTGTTTAAACGGTCCTTAAATTGTATTGAATTTATCGTCTGTACATGTCCCCGCTTAATTGTAAAGTGCTGCGGAATTTGTTGGCGCTACATAAATAAAAAAATTATTATTATTAATCCTTGTGGGTCCCATTGACTTACAATTGGTATATCAGGTCTTCTTTATTTCTACATACATTACAACTACATTTAAAGAGAGTGGAAACCTGATGGAATAAAAGGTTGGCAGAAACCAAATTGCCTGCTACGTGTCTCTGCTCCACTTGACTCCTACATTGGTTTTCCTAAAATCTACCCCAAAATAGGGTGACATTTCCTATAATCTGCCATCCTTGTATTATACGGGGTTATCTAGGACTTCGATATGTCATCAATGTTAGATCAGGGGGCTTCTTACACTCGGCACCCCACTGATCCACTGTTTGCAGCTCACATGGCACCCAAAAGTGAACAGTGTATGGAGTCAGGACACCACATAGTGGCCATTCTCAGGTACTACAGCTCAGCTCCCATTGAAGTAAATAAGAGCAGAGCTGCAGAACCCGATAACAGTCTCTACACAGTGTACAGAGCTCAGGTGTTCCACCTCCGCATACTGTGTACACCCAGCTGCCGGGGGAGCTGCTGCGGACCTCCACCATCCAAAAGATAAGTCATCAGTAACCAAGTCCAGGACAACCCCTTTAATATATGGAGAGTTTAAGATAACATATATAATGTGTTTGCAAAATTAATGTTTATGATGCAATTTCCAAATAATATCACCTCAAATCTTTGTGATCCAATGGTCACTGACCTGACACAGCGACATGATCTTTCCAAGATAGTCATCTGGTGAGATAATTGTGCCCAAAATCATAGGTTCTAGATATTCCTTTACTACAGATTTGTCAGGAAATTCAGATGGATTTACAATAGTAATCTCCGATTCTCCATATTCCTAAAGAAATAATGTGGAAAATTAGATGGGATCATACAATTGGAGCTGATCTGCAGAACCCAGCAGTGACCAGTGACCAACGTGCTGGAGCGGTGTAGATCCGCTCTGAACACCATCTGGCCACCGCTGCACACAGCAGATTGTTGGTGATGCCAGTTGTTGGGACTTCCACCGATTTGACATTGATGACCAGTGCTGGAATTAGGTCATTAATGTTACAGTAGCAGAAAACTTTAACTGCAAATACTGAACAAAAAATGTCAACATCTCAACATCAAAGTCCAATTTTACTGATTTTGTTTCACCCAGAAGTAAAGAAACACCCTGATAGTTAGTTTTGGGGTATGGCACAACAAATCAAAGTGGCCCACAATACAGCGCAGAGTGGTTATGTTTCGCAGCCCATGATCCATCAGATCCACGTACGAGGCATTACTGCATCATGGAAGCCATAGACAGAAAGTACCTTAATCAGCTTTGGAGAGGACAGCACAGCCTTGTATGGGACTGTAGGGGACGTCATTATGACAGATGCATTGTATTCCTGCTCCAGTCTCTGGTTAAACACCTCCATGTGTAAAAGCCCCAGGAAGCCCAACCTGTGCAGGACATGAACGTTAGTTATAATTTATATAGAGAGGCAAATATACAGAGAAAGAAGAAAGTGTTAATAAAATGGGCAACTACTTAGTGCTCGATAAGAATCCATTTCTCGAATAGAAATTGGTCTGGAAAATACCAGTAACGCGGTGTCCATTATAATAGAGAAACACCACTAAGTCCACGCTATTTGAACTGTCTACTATCCAGAAGGCAGATCGTAGACTGAACTACAAACTAGTTCAAGAACAGATCATTTCACCCCTACGCCCCGATCATCACCAGGCATATTTTTTTCGTACATGTGGTTTTAAGATCTCTAAAAATGTTGTTCAGTCATCAAAATAACTTTTGCCTCTATTTTGTGATGTTTTGTTATTACTGAATTCCCCCTGTAACTGGGCCTGGCATATAAGCCCCAGTTACAGGGCAAATTCAACTTCCTGCAAACTGCTGAGTCAATCTGGGGCTAACCTAGCAACGCATGCTGCCAGCAACAGATACTCATATGATCACGGTCATTGCTTCCTAAACTATACGCACAGAACTGGTTTAGGAAACAATCAGGAAGGCAGAGATGGTAATAAACAATTTCTGACTTTTCTATGGGAAGTCCAGCAGGCTCATGTGTACATGTACATGTGTATTGATGAGGATATGAGGATTCAGATCTACACAATACTGTACCGGTGACAATCCTGGCTATGGAATTGCAGGATAATATGTCACAAACATATCTGGATAAGCTGGAGGTTTAGGCCGAGAAGTGACAAATGTGATTTAACAATGAAAAATACATTTTCACTAGTCAGACTCCATATGGAACATGGTGCACAGTTTTGGCCACCAGTGTGCAAGAAAGACAAAGCCGAGGTCTAGCAAATTCAAGGTGGGAGATTAAAGTAAAGATGGAATAGTTGGACAGCACCAAAAGGAAAGAATAAAATTAATTTAATAATAACTAATAGTTAAAATTATTAGTTAAAAAGAAATGCTAAGGAGTGACCTACTGTAATATATTCAGTACCGTATCTATCTCTGTAAGAGAGTGAGACTGTGCAACACTCTGCGTGATACAATGCTGAATTCACTAGGGGACTAGATACCATTCATGAGTGTAATATACACTGCTCAAAAAAATAAAGGGAACATTTAAACAACACAATATAACTCCAAGTGAATCAAACTTCTGTGAAATCAAACTGTCCACTTAGGAAGCAACACTGATTGACAATCAATTTCACATGCTGTTGTGCAAATGGAATAGACAATAGATGGAAATTATTTGCAATTATCAAGACACCCTCAATAAAAGGAGTGGTTCTGCAGGTGGGGACCACAGACCTCATCTTAGTACCAATGCTTTCTGGCTGATGTTTTGGTCACTTTTGAATGTTGGCTGGGCTTTCACACTCATGGTAGCATGAGACAGACTGTACAACCCACAGAAGTTGCTCAGGTAGTGCAGCTCATCCAGGATGGCACATCAATGCGAGCTGTGGCAAGAAGGTTTGCTGTGTCTGTCAGCGTAGTGTCCAGAGGCTGGAGGCACTACCAGGAGACAGGCCAGTACACCAGGAGATGTGGAGGGGGCTGTAGGAGGGCAATAACCCAGCAGCAGGACCGCTACCTTCGCCTTTGTGCAAGGAGGAACAGGAGGAGCACTGCCAGAGCCCTGCAAAATGACCTCCAGCAGGCCACAAATGTGTATGTGTCTGCACAAACGGTTAGAAACCAACTTCATGAGGGTGGTATGAGGGCCCGACATCCACAGATGGGGGTTGTGCTCACAGCCCAACACCGTGCAGAACGCTTGGCATTTTCCATAGAACACCAGGATTGGCAAAGTCGCCACTGGCGCCCTGTGCTCTTCACAGATGAAAGCCGGTTCACACTGAGCACATGTGACAGACGTGAGAGCCTGGAGACGCCATGGAGAGCAATCTGCTGCCTGCAACATCCTTCAGCATGACTGGTTTGGCAGTGGGTCAGTAATGGTGTGGGGTGGCATTTCTTTGGAGGGCTGCACAACCCTCCATGTGCTCGCCAGAGGTAGCCTGACTGCCATTAGGTACAGAGATTAGATCCTCAGACCCCTTGTGAGACCATATGCTGGTGCGGTTGGCCCTGGGTTCCTCCTAATGCAGGACAATGCCAGACCTCATGTGGCTGGAGTGTGTCAGCAGTTCCTGCAAGATGAAGGCATTGAAGCTATGGACTAGCCCGCCCGTTCCCCAGAGCTGAATCCGATTGAGCACATCTGGGACATCATGTCTCACTCCATCCACCAACGTCACGTTGCACCACAGACTGTCCAGGAGTTGGCGGATGCTTTAGTCCAGGTCTGGGAGGAGATCCCACAGGAGACCATCCGCAACCTCATCAGGAGCATGCCCAGGCGTTGTAGGGAGGTCATACAGGCACGTGGAGGCCACACAATACTGAGCCTCATTTTGACTTGTTTTAAGGACATTACATCAAAGTTGGATCAGCCTGTAGTGTGTTTTTCCACTTTCATTTTGGGGGTGACTCCAAATCCAGGCCTCCATTGGTTAATAAATTTGATTTCCATTGATGATTTTTGTGTGATTTTGTTGTCAGCACATTCAACTTTGTACAGAACAAAGTATTCAATGAGAATATTTCATTCATTCAGATCTAGGATGTGTTATTTCAGTGTTCCCTTTATTTTTTTGAGCAGTGTACAAGTGGTTAACACATTACCAAGATGAATTGTTGAGCCAGTGGTTTGTTCTGCCAAAAATTGGCCTTTACCGTATAACGTGTTTTTGCTTTCCTCCTGATCATTGTTACAGAAGAATTTTCTGAGCTGAAGACGTTTTTTTAAGCCTTACACACTAAATCAATAATTAAACTTGAACAAATGACCCCTTTTCATAAATTAAAGTTATTGAAATGTCTATCTAATGCTCAATTAATCGGTCCGTATGTGATAACTGTGCCCTTATGATCACTGTAGGAAACATTGATGCCCGCACGGTATATTTTCATCATAAGTATAGGAAATGACTGAAATAAAATATATAGTGATATAAAATAATTCAGATAATGGCAGTAGAAGACGCACCTCCAGCCAGCACCCAGAGCTGCACTGCTGTCCCGACTAACAGACACACTTGAATCGTTCAAGGTCAGCTTTTCCAGCGCACTCTTCAAATTGCTGTATTCGGATTGGTCAACTGGAAACATTCCTGAAACAAAAAGTTAAAATAAACTATTAGGGTATGTTCACACAATATTCTGAAGTGGATTCTGCTCCAAAAAACACATTTAGGGTATGTTCACACTGAGTTTTTTGACTGCTTCAGAAAACGAAAGGGCCGATTCATCCAGCAGTTTACGTCCGTTTTCTAGTGTAAAACTGCTTAAAATGTTGTGTTTTTTTTTTCGCCCGCCTGGAACCACTTTGCCAAGTTTTTGAACCGTGGTCAGAACTCAACTGGGAGTGGGTTTGGCCACTCAATAAATGCACATAAAAAAATCCACATCAAAATACTGTGTGTGAACTTACCCCAAGGGTGTGTGCACATGGCGTCTTTTTCAAGTGGATTCCTTCCAGGCTGCTTTTTCAGCCTGGAATCTGCCAGATAAAGCGCCCCATAATATGAACATAATGCACAGCAATGTCAAAGCAACATTGCTGTGCACATCTTATGTCTTATGTCTTTTAACCACTTTAGGATTCGGAAACTGAAGTGGTTAAAATAAGGAACAGGTTCATTCTTTGAGTGTCTTCCGCTAGGAAGCCGCCTTCTCTCTATAGTTACCAGTATAAAATGAAAGCCGCTGCAAAGCCGCCGGAGAAGACACCTCAGGAATCGACCATCGTGGTCTTCCTGAAGCGGCTTTGTCTTGGAAATCTCTGTGGCGGTACCGAAATCTAAGAGACGCCGTGTGCACATAGCTTAAAATGGTTTTCCCAAAACTCTGGAAACAGCAGGGAATGTGTTCAATTCAAAATCCCTATTCTCACCTCTTTGTTCCCCCCCATGGTTCCATCACTATTGATCCGGTAGTCCGCACTGGTCTCCGCTTACTTCCTGCAGGCTTTCCGTACATCATTCATGTGACTAAGGTACTGGCCTCAGCAGTGAAGCCGACATCTCCAGCACATGACCTTTAAGGCACCCGATTATCTTAAAGAGTAACCCTCTTTTAATTGTTATTTCATTAATTAATAGTACACATGAAATTAAACAACTTTGTAATATATCTTATCAAAGACATTTTCTTCATTCTCTGCCAAAATTTATCATTCACTATGAAATTCTGAGATAAAATCTGTATTCAGTGAAGACACTTTCCCATTACTGAGATAGGAGATTGCAGCTGCTACTGATACAATTCTATGTGGGCAGGAAGAGGGAGGAGCTAGAGACAGCTCCTCCCCCTTATCAGTAGCAGCTGCCATCTCCTATCTCAGTAATGGGAAAGTCTGTCTTCACTGAATACAAATTTTTACCTCAGAATTGAGACTTGATGATGACTGATCAATTTTAGCAAATAAAGAAGCTAATTTCTCTGATAAGATATATTACAAAGTTTCTTATTTTCAAAGTGTCCACATGAATGATATACTGGATTTGGTCACTGCAGGAAGTGAGCAGGGACCGTGAGAGCCGCGATTGTAAAAGGACAGAGATTGAGAAGGTCTTTTATTTTTTTTATTTCATATGTAATCATTCCTAGATTCCCATCTCTCTGCTATATTTTTTACAAATCGCAGAAAACCCATTTGATGTTAATTGTTTGGGCTTTTCTCATGCGCCGAGCATCACTCACGAGAAAAACAAGCTTCAAAGAACAAATGAGAGGAGACAGTCCATGCATTATGTATCACGGTGGAGTTTCATTACCAACCCCCTTGCTGCAGCGCTCCCTAAATTCCCGACAATGTAGCAAAAAACCTTGTCCACACATCACGGCTCTGAGCCGACTAGTCCTGGTGTATCGTGAGGTTCCTTCCTTACATCTCTCCTCAATTATCTCGGCTTCTGTAAAATAGGCCGAGTCTAATAGGATGAAAAATGCGGTCGCTCTCCACTGAAATGATGGGGAGGTGCACATACTTCCCACAAGAAAGCACTTGAATTGTCAAGGTCAATCTATTCTATAGCTGTAACTTTAGCCTTAAAGGAATTGATAGAGTGGGTTACATCTGGTGCCTGGGGGGCAGTGTTTGGTATACTCTGTGTCCCTCTGAAGAAGCTATAAAAGTGAAAAGCGTGTTTAGGAGAGTGGCAGGCACATAATGGGCAAGGCTCTCCTCAATACTGGTACTCAGGCACAAAATATGTAGAATTTACACTACACTAGGGATGAGCGAACCCTGTGGATGTTCGGTTTCGACCAACTTTAGTCCAAAGTTCGGTTCGGGTACCAGAACGTGAACCCTAACCCCATAGAAGTCAATGGAGACACAAACTTTAATGCTGTAAAATGGTCGTAGTAAGGGTTAGGGGGGTCTCTCTCTATTAAAACAGACTTGTCAGTGTTCGGAGTTCAGCATTGGACACTAGGTGTCCGGTATGAACCCCAAACTTTACAGTTCGGGTTCGCTCATCTCTACACAACACTCGTTATATTGTTGTACTAATAAATTACGCGTATAGTCCCTGTGATTGACTATATATTCATTATTGAGGACGCTCTTGCAGAGGTGTCTAATCTCTGATGTCACGCCATCTGGAGGCTGAATCTTAAACTAAGTGCTCTTCTAATACAGGTTTTAATATTACGCTAATAAAATTTATACTGTATACTGTACAATAGCTTTCTGACTCCATTACACAGTTTTTGAGCACTTGAGCTGAAGTTGTTAAAGCTCAATTGGTGTTTTGCATAGTTTGATGGGGCTATAGGTGTAATTCTGCCTAGATTTTGACTTCGATGCGTGTTGCAGTTACATTGGCATAATACTCTGTTCCATGTACAATATTATGTAGAACAGAGTTTTGATTCTAAATGGACTGTAGATAAAACAGTATGTCCTGGAACAGTACCAATACACATGCTCTGTAACTTGCCATCCACTCTTTTGGAGTGGACAATTCCTCGTTATCAGCATTCTGTCAGCACTATAGGTCCTGGGACGTTCTTTCCCTCATTCTTCAGCATGCATTGCTTCTGCCATTGCTTAATGAGATGCCTGCAATTAACTGAAAGGCTGCATCTCTGTTATGCCAGCATATACAGTTTGACAGGCAGGAGCAGAGAGACAAAGGCCAAGCCCCACTTCCGGTAATCCATATAGGGGGGTTTCTGCTGCTAGAGACAAATTACACTTGGATAGAAGGGAGACCCTAGCGGCCGACACTTATGTTCTCTAACCCCTGAAAAGTAACTGCAACTTAATTGAACTTTATAAAGGGATTTTGCACATTATCTATCGAATGAGATCAAGTACAGGGACCATTTAATTTGTATTAGGGTTCAACTCACCTGCAAACACCATGGGTTTCGCAGGCTTAAAGCCAGGCAGAGGCTCCACTGGCTGCTTCAGTAAATGCAGAGTGTCTCCTATTTGTGCTTCCTGTACGTCCTTCATCCCAGCGATTAGATAACCTACTTGCCCAGCATATCTTGGAAACAATGAGAGTAATATATCATCACAATTAGTGCAGATTCATCAAATTCTACATTGAATATCAGGTACAAATCTACCATAAAAGAAGATAGCAACGGCTCTGAGACCCAGCACTGCATGTGTTCACTACAGCTATATACAGCTGGCACTAGAGGGCGCTCACAGGAGGCAGACTTCTACTGCTTCGGTTGGGTCCAATACTAGCTGTACATAATTAAATGTCAACAGTTCCCCCTGGTGGTGGCTGCATGCAGCAAAAATAGTATTTCATCTAGTTACATTCATTTAAGTCAGAAATGCTGTGAGATTAGTTAGCACTGAATTTTGTATCTAAAACTGTAATGGACAGGTATACATTTTGATAACTTCCCAGAGACTAAACACCACATCAGAGAGCTCTGCTAATCGCACTGTAACAAGCCGAGAACCAAAAATCCAGAGATTCTGCCGTTTCATCTTTTTTTTTTTCTTTTTCATTCCATCATCCACTAGATTGGATTTATACAAGATATTTTTTTAGTTTTAACACGAACAGATGTGGTGAAGCCAAAAATGATCTTTTTATTATTGCATTTACTTTATGTAACGGGAGAATTTAACTTTGCATATTTTCGGTGACCTGAGCCTGCAATTGCTTCACTGCTACAGTGTACAGTAAAATTACCAATCTGATATTAAACCCTGTTATGGGATGGGCTTCATAGTTGTACAATCATGGAAGACATGGAGGCCTTCAGTAGGATCAAGACAATGCCATTGCCACATAACACTCATATGATTGATGATATGACATGGCTATATAACTGATGGGGAGCCGTACCCCTTCAAGCCCCACTGATTCTCAGAAAGAGGGGGATGCTGTCTTTGCCTGCACAGCAGCACTCTAAAGCGGTGAAATTAGCTGCATCTGCATAACACGCAGCATCAAAACTGTAGCAAATATGGAACGTTTGCACATACCCCAAGGACTGGAGTTTGGGAAAAACTGCCTTAAATGGAGCTGTGCTGCAGTTTTATTATTCAGCGATTAGCAGGATCCCCCAACAATTTCTTAAGCAATGAGAAAATGCAGTCCCTAATGATGTCCTCTGACAGTAAGCGGATCACGTACAGGAGATGCATTGGGTTCTGCATTTCTTGGAGAATGGGATGGGGCAGCTTCTGTCTTCTCAGTGATACAATCAGGAAGGAGCTGCAGCGTGAGACAATCCCTGTCTACATCTTTGATCTGATCATCAATATAGAGGGCTGATTGGTGAAGACAGAGGGAAAGGCTAATTATTAAAACTTACAGTTTTTCGGCTGGCACTTCCTCTGGGGTCAGTATGCCAACCTCATTGACTTCATAGCACTTGCCAGAGTGGGCAGACACGATTTTATTGCCTTTACACACGTCACCTCCACAAAGTGCGATGCTGGCTACGACGCCTCTGTAGTGATCAAACGTTGAGTCAAACAGCAGGGCTTTAAGAGGGCTGCCCTTTTCAATCTTGGGACTAAAACACAAAAATAAGACATCCTGTTATGGGGTATAAAGGTAATTAAACAGCGTCCAATCCGGGGTGATGAATTCCAAATGACAAAGTTTATTCTGCCATCACATAACGTTTCGACCGGTTATAGGTCTTTATCAAGTATACATGGTAGGCCATTTATATGGATACACCTAAATTAAATGGGAATGGTTGGTGATATCAACTTCCTGTTTGTGGCACATTAGTATATGGGAGGGGGAAAACTTTTCCAGATGGGTGGTGACCATGGCGGCCATTTTGGATCCAACTTTATTTTTTTCAATGGGAAGAGTGTCATGTGACCTCAAACTTATTGAGAATTTCATAAGAAAAACAATGGTGTGCTTGGTTTTAATGTAACTTTATTCTTTCATGAGTTTTTTACAAGTTTATGACCACCTATAAAATGTGTTCAAAGTGCTGCCCATTGTGTTGGATTGTCAATGCAACCCTCTTCTCCCACTCTTGACACACTGATAGCAACACCGCAGAAGAAATGCTAGCACAGGCTTCCAGTATCCGTTGTTTCAGATGCAGCACATCTCGTATCTTCACAGCATAGACAATAGCCTTCAGATGACCCCAAAGATAAAAGTCTAAGGGGGTCAGATTGGGAAACCTTGGTGGTCATTAAACTGGCCCACGACGACCAATCCACTTTCCAGGAAACTGTTCATGTAGGAATGCTCGGACCTGACACCCATAATGTGGTGATGCACCATCTTGTTGGAAAAACTCATTGACAATCCAACACAATGGGCAGCACTTTGAACACATTTTATAAGTGGTCATAAACTTGTAAAAGACTCATGAACGAATAAAGTTACGTTAAAACCAAGCACACCATTACATAGTAACATAGTTTTTAAGGTTGAAGGAAGACTAAGTCCATCTAGTTCAACCCATAGCCTAACATAACCTACAAAAGACAAAAATATATCTCATACCCTACCATCATTATATATAAATGTAAAGCAAAGTTGCATAATAAATATAGGGTACTTAGTGAACTATTTTTGATCAAAAAAAGTATACAAGCCGTCCCACCAGCGGCAAGGTGACCCTAAATTGGGATGGTACCTATACTGCCTATATTAAAAACCTTACTGTATATCAAAGTTGAAGCAATGCATATAAAAGGGTAGACAAATAGGACCGGGTCCCAACTCCAGACCACCCAGGCCCGTGGTAAGCTACATATATACCAGTCAGCTCAACAAAGGGGATGCCACACCCTTAAATTGCACAGAATGCAAACAAGACAAAAAACCAGGCAATGTGAACTGAGGTCTAAGATGGTAGACATGCAAGAAATAGGAGCATGTTCACACTAGCAAAAAAGAAACAAAACCTACAAAAGACAAAAATATATCTCATACCCTACCATCATTATATATAAATGTAAAGCAAAGTTGCATAATAAATATAGGGTACTTAGTGAACTATTTTTGATCAAAAAAAGTATACAAGCCGTCCCACCAGCGGCAAGGTGACCCTAAATTGGGACGGTACCTATACTGCCTATATTAAAAACCTTACTGTATATCAAAGTTGAAGCAATGCATATAAAAGGGTAGACAAATAGGACCGGGTCCCAACTCCAGACCACCCAGGCCCGTGGTAAGCTACATATATACCAGTCAGCTCAACAAAGGGGATGCCACACCCTTAAATTGCACAGAATGCAAACAAGACAAAAAAACAGGCAATGTGAACTGAGGTCTAAGATGGTAGACATGCAAGAAATAGGAGCATGTTCACACTAGCAAAAAAGAAACAAAACCTACAAAAGACAAAAATATATCTCATACCCTACCATCATTATATATAAATGTAAAGCAAAGTTGCATAATAAATATAGGGTACTTAGTGAACTATTTTTGATCAAAAAAAGTACACAAGCCGTCCCACCAGCGGCAAGGTGACCCTAAATTGGGACGGTACCTATACTGCCTATATTAAAAACCTTACTGTATATCAAAGTTGAAGCAATGCATATAAAAGGGTAGACAAATAGGACCGGGTCCCAACTCCAGACCACCCAGGCACGTGGTAAGCTACATATATACCAGTCAGCTCAACAAAGGGGATGCCACACCCTTAAATTGCACAGAATGCAAACAAGACAAAAAACCAGGCAATGTGAACTGTGGTCTAAGATGGTAGACATGCAAGAAATAGGAGCATGTTCACACTAGCAAAAAAGAAACAAAACCTACAAAAGACAAAAATATATCTCATACCCTACCATCATTATATATAAATGTAAAGCAAAGTTGCATAATAAATATAGGGTACTTAGTGAACTATTTTTGATCAAAAAAAGTATACAAGCCGTCCCACCAGCGGCAAGGTGACCCTAAATTGGGACGGTACCTATACTGCCTATATTAAAAACCTTACTGTATATCAAAGTTGAAGCAATGCATATAAAAGGGTAGACAAATAGGACCGGGTCCCAACTCCAGACCACCAGGGTGTGGCATCCCCTTTGTTGAGCTGACTGGTATATATGTAGCTTACCACGGGCCTGGGTGGTCTGGAGTTGGGACCCGGTCCTATTTGTCTACCCTTTTATATGCATTGCTTCAACTTTGATATACAGTAAGGTTTTTAATATAGGCAGTATAGGTACCGTCCCAATTTAGGGTCACCTTGCCGCTGGTGGGACGGCTTGTATACTTTTTTTGATCAAAAATAGTTCACTAAGTACCCTATATTTATTATGCAACTTTGCTTTACATTTATATATAATGATGGTAGGGTATGAGATATAATTTTGTCTTTTGTAGGTTTTGTTTCTTTTTTGCTAGTGTGAACATGCTCCTATTTCTTGCATGTCTACCATCTTAGACCTCAGTTCACATTGCCTGGTTTTTTGTCTTGTTTGCATTCTGTGCAATTTAAGGGTGTGGCATCCCCTTTGTTGAGCTGACTGGTATATATGTAGCTTACCACGGGCCTGGGTGGTGTGGAGTTGGGACCCGGTCCTATTTGTCTACCCTTTTATATGCATTGCTTCAACTTTGATATACAGTAAGGTTTTTAATATAGGCAGTATAGGTACCGTCCCAATTTAGGGTCACCTTGCCGCTGGTGGGACGGCTTGTATACTTTTTTTGATCAAAAATAGTTCACTAAGTACCCTATATTTATTATGCAACTTTGCTTTACATTTATATATAATGATGGTAGGGTATGAGATATATTTTTGTCTTTTGTCTTTTGTAGGTTTTGTTTCTTTTTTGCTAGTGTGAACATGCTCCTATTTCTTGCATGTCTACCATCTTAGACCTCAGTTCACATTGCCTGGTTTTTTGTCTTGTTTGCATTGTGTGCAATTTAAGGGTGTGGCATCCCCTTTGTTGAGCTGACTGGTATATATGTAGCTTACCACGGTCCTGGGTGGTCTGGAGTTGGGACCCGGTCCTATTTGTCTACCCTTTTATATGCATTGCTTCAACTTTGATATACAGTAAGGTTTTTAATATAGGCAGTATAGGTACCGTCCCAATTTAGGGTCACCTTGCCGCTGGTGGGACGGCTTGTATACTTTTTTTGATCAAAAATAGTTCACTAAGTACCCTATATTTATTATGCAACTTTGCTTTACATTTATATATAATGATGGTAGGGTATGAGATATATTTTTGTCTTTTGTAGGTTTTGTTTCTTTTTTGCTAGTGTGAACATGCTCCTATTTCTTGCATGTCTACCATCTTAGACCTCAGTTCACATTGCCTGGTTTTTTGTCTTGTTTGCATTCTGTGCAATTTAAGGGTGTGGCATCCCCTTTGTTGAGCTGACTGGTATATATGTAGCTTACCACGGTCCTGGGTGGTCTGGAGTTGGGACCCGGTCCTATTTGTCTACCCTTTTATATGCATTGCTTCAACTTTGATATACAGTAAGGTTTTTAATATAGGCAGTATAGGTACCGTCCCAATTTAGGGTCACCTTGCCGCTGGTGGGACGGCTTGTATACTTTTTTTGATCAAAAATAGTTCACTAAGTACCCTATATTTATTATGCAACTTTGCTTTACATTTATATATAATGATGGTAGGGTATGAGATATATTTTTGTCTTTTGTAGGTTTTGTTTCTTTTTTGCTAGTGTGAACATGCTCCTATTTCTTGCATGTCTACCATCTTAGACCTCAGTTCACATTGCCTGGTTTTTTGTCTTGTTTGCATTCTGTGCAATTTAAGGGTGTGGCATCCCCTTTGTTGAGCTGACTGGTATATATGTAGCTTACCACGGGCCTGGGTGGTCTGGAGTTGGGACCCGGTCCTATTTGTCTACCCTTTTATATGCATTGCTTCAACTTTGATATACAGTAAGGTTTTTAATATAGGCAGTATAGGTACCGTCCCAATTTAGGGTCACCTTGCCGCTGGTGGGACGGCTTGTATACTTTTTTTGATCAAAAATAGTTCACTAAGTACCCTATATTTATTATGCAACTTTGCTTTACATTTATATATAATGATGGTAGGGTATGAGATATATTTTTGTCTTTTGTCTTTTGTAGGTTTTGTTTCTTTTTTGCTAGTGTGAACATGCTCCTATTTCTTGCATGTCTACCATCTTAGACCTCAGTTCACATTGCCTGGTTTTTTGTCTTGTTTGCATTCTGTGCAATTTAAGGGTGTGGCATCCCCTTTGTTGAGCTGACTGGTATATATGTAGCTTACCACGGGCCTGGGTGGTCTGGAGTTGGGACCCGGTCCTATTTGTCTACCCTTTTATATGCATTGCTTCAACTTTGATATACAGTAAGGTTTTTAATATAGGCAGTATAGGTACCGTCCCAATTTAGGGTCACCTTGCCGCTGGTGGGACGGCTTGTATACTTTTTTTGATCAAAAATAGTTCACTAAGTACCCTATATTTATTATGCAACTTTGCTTTACATTTATATATAATGATGGTAGGGTATGAGATATATTTTTGTCTTTTGTAGGTTTTGTTTCTTTTTTGCTAGTGTGAACATGCTTCTATTTCTTGCATGTCTACCATCTTAGACCTCAGTTCACATTGCCTGGTTTTTTGTCTTGTTTGCATTCTGTGCAATTTAAGGGTGTGGCATCCCCTTTGTTGAGCTGACTGGTATATATGTAGCTTACCACGGTCCTGGGTGGTCTGGAGTTGGGACCCGGTCCTATTTGTCTACCCTTTTATATGCATTGCTTCAACTTTGATATACAGTAAGGTTTTTAATATAGGCAGTATAGGTACCGTCCCAATTTAGGGTCACCTTGCCGCTGGTGGGACGGCTTGTATACTTTTTTTGATCAAAAATAGTTCACTAAGTACCCTATATTTATTATGCAACTTTGCTTTACATTTATATATAATGATGGTAGGGTATGAGATATATTTTTGTCTTTTGTCTTTTGTAGGTTTTGTTTCTTTTTTGCTAGTGTGAACATGCTCCTATTTCTTGCATGTCTACCATCTTAGACCTCAGTTCACATTGCCTGGTTTTTTGTCTTGTTTGCATTCTGTGCAATTTAAGGGTGTGGCATCCCCTTTGTTGAGCTGACTGGTATATATGTAGCTTACCACGGGCCTGGGTGGTCTGGAGTTGGGACCCGGTCCTATTTGTCTACCCTTTTATATGCATTGCTTCAACTTTGATATACAGTAAGGTTTTTAATATAGGCAGTATAGGTACCGTTCCAATTTAGGGTCACCTTGCCGCTGGTGGGACGGCTTGTATACTTTTTTTGATCAAAAATAGTTCACTAAGTACCCTATATTTATTATGCAACTTTGCTTTACATTTATATATAATGATGGTAGGGTATGAGATATATTTTTGTCTTTTGTAGGTTTTGTTTCTTTTTTGCTAGTGTGAACATGCTCCTATTTCTTGCATGTCTACCATCTTAGACCTCAGTTCACATTGCCTGTTTTTTTGTCTTGTTTGCATTCTGTGCAATTTAAGGGTGTGGCATCCCCTTTGTTGAGCTGACTGGTATATATGTAGCTTACCACGGGCCTGGGTGGTCTGGAGTTGGGACCCGGTCCTATTTGTCTACCCTTTTATATGCATTGCTTCAACTTTGATATACAGTAAGGTTTTTAATATAGGCAGTATAGGTACCGTCCCAATTTAGGGTCACCTTGCCGCTGGTGGGACGGCTTGTATACTTTTTTTGATCAAAAATAGTTCACCAAGTACCCTATATTTATTATGCAACTTTGCTTTACATTTATATATAATGATGGTAGGGTATGAGATATATTTTTGTCTTTTGTCTTTTGTAGGTTTTGTTTCTTTTTTGCTAGTGTGAACATGCTCCTATTTCTTGCATGTCTACCATCTTAGACCTCAGTTCACATTGCCTGGTTTTTTGTCTTGTTTGCATTGTGTGCAATTTAAGGGTGTGGCATCCCCTTTGTTGAGCTGACTGGTATATATGTAGCTTACCACGGTCCTGGGTGGTCTGGAGTTGGGACCCGGTCCTATTTGTCTACCCTTTTATATGCATTGCTTCAACTTTGATATACAGTAAGGTTTTTAATATAGGCAGTATAGGTACCGTCCCAATTTAGGGTCACCTTGCCGCTGGTGGGACGGCTTGTATACTTTTTTTGATCAAAAATAGTTCACTAAGTACCCTATATTTATTATGCAACTTTGCTTTACATTTATATATAATGATGGTAGGGTATGAGATATATTTTTGTCTTTTGTAGGTTTTGTTTCTTTTTTGCTAGTGTGAACATGCTCCTATTTCTTGCATGTCTACCATCTTAGACCTCAGTTCACATTGCCTGGTTTTTTGTCTTGTTTGCATTCTGTGCAATTTAAGGGTGTGGCATCCCCTTTGTTGAGCTGACTGGTATATATGTAGCTTACCACGGTCCTGGGTGGTCTGGAGTTGGGACCCGGTCCTATTTGTCTACCCTTTTATATGCATTGCTTCAACTTTGATATACAGTAAGGTTTTTAATATAGGCAGTATAGGTACCGTCCCAATTTAGGGTCACCTTGCCGCTGGTGGGACGGCTTGTATACTTTTTTTGATCAAAAATAGTTCACTAAGTACCCTATATTTATTATGCAACTTTGCTTTACATTTATATATAATGATGGTAGGGTATGAGATATATTTTTGTCTTTTGTAGGTTTTGTTTCTTTTTTGCTAGTGTGAACATGCTCCTATTTCTTGCATGTCTACCATCTTAGACCTCAGTTCACATTGCCTGTTTTTTTGTCTTGTTTGCATTCTGTGCAATTTAAGGGTGTGGCATCCCCTTTGTTGAGCTGACTGGTATATATGTAGCTTACCACGGGCCTGGGTGGTCTGGAGTTGGGACCCGGTCCTATTTGTCTACCCTTTTATATGCATTGCTTCAACTTTGATATACAGTAAGGTTTTTAATATAGGCAGTATAGGTACCGTCCCAATTTAGGGTCACCTTGCCGCTGGTGGGACGGCTTGTATACTTTTTTTGATCAAAAATAGTTCACTAAGTACCCTATATTTATTATGCAACTTTGCTTTACATTTATATATAATGATGGTAGGGTATGAGATATATTTTTGTCTTTTGTAGGTTTTGTTTCTTTTTTGCTAGTGTGAACATGCTCCTATTTCTTGCATGTCTACCATCTTAGACCTCAGTTCACATTGCCTGGTTTTTTGTCTTGTTTGCATTCTGTGCAATTTAAGGGTGTGGCATCCCCTTTGTTGAGCTGACTGGTATATATGTAGCTTACCACGGGCCTGGGTGGTCTGGAGTTGGGACCCGGTCCTATTTGTCTACCCTTTTATATGCATTGCTTCAACTTTGATATACAGTAAGGTTTTTAATATAGGCAGTATAGGTACCGTTCCAATTTAGGGTCACCTTGCCGCTGGTGGGACGGCTTGTATACTTTTTTTGATCAAAAATAGTTCACTAAGTACCCTATATTTATTATGCAACTTTGCTTTACATTTATATATAATGATGGTAGGGTATGAGATATATTTTTGTCTTTTGTAGGTTTTGTTTCTTTTTTGCTAGTGTGAACATGCTCCTATTTCTTGCATGTCTACCATCTTAGACCTCAGTTCACATTGCCTGGTCCATAGCCTAACATGTTGATCCAGAGGAAGGCAAAAAAAACCCCATGTGGCAAACACTAAGCTCCACATTGGGGAAAAAAATTCCTTCCTGATTCCATACGACAATCAGACTAGTTCCCTGGATCAACGCCCTATCAAGGAATCTAGTACATAAAACCTGTAATATTATACTTTTCAAGAAAGGCATCCAGGCCCTTCTTAAATTTTAGTAGTGAATCACTCATTACAACATCATGCAGCAGAGAGTTCCATAGTCTCACTGCTCTTACAGTAAAGAATCCGCGTCTGTGATTACGATTAAACCTTCTTTCCTCCAGACATAGAAGATGCCCCCTTGTCCCCGTCTCAGGCCTCAGAGTAAAAAGATCAGTAGACAGGTCTTTGTACTGTCCCCTCATATACTTGTACATAGTAATAAGATGACCCCTAAGCCTTCGTTTTTCCAAAGTAAATAACCCCAAGTGTAATAACCTGTCTTGATATTGCAGACCCTCCAGTCCTCTAATAACCTTGGTCGCTCTTCTCTGCACCCGCTCTAGTTCAGCTATCTCTTTCTTATACACCGGAGACCAGAACTGTACACAGTATTCTAAGTGTGGTCGCACTAGTGACTTGTATAGAGGTAAAATTATGTTCTCCTCATGAGCATCTATGCCACTTTTAATGCATCCCATTATTTTATTTGCCTTTGCAGCAGCTGCCTGACACTGGCCACCAAACGTGAGCTTGTCGTCCACCAATACACCCAGGTCTTTTTCAGTTACAGTTTTGCCCAGTGTTTTACAATTAAGCATATAATTATACATTTTATTTCCTCCGCCCAAGTGCATTACCTTATGTTTATCCCCATTAAAGCTCATTTGCCATTTATCAGCCCAAGCTTCTAGTTTACATAGATCCTTCTGTAATATAAAATTGTCCTCCTCTGTATTGATTACCCTGCAGAGCTTAGTGTCATCTGCAAATATTGAAATACTACTCTGTATTTCCCCTACAAGGTCATTAATAAATATGTTAAAAAGAAGCGGGCCCAATACTGACCCCTGTGGTACCCCACTGTTAACCGAGACCCAGTCTGAGAGTGTTCCATTAATAACCACCCTTTGTTTCCGATCACTGAGCCAATTCTTAACTCACATACATAAATGTTCCCCTGTCCCCATTGTTCTCATTTTATGTATCAACCTTTTGTGTGGAACCGTATCAAAAGCTTTTGAAAAGTCCATATACACAACATCCACTGCATTTCCTTGGTCCAGTCCGGAACTTGCCTCCTCATAAAAACTGATCAGATTAGTCTGACAGGAACGGTCCCTCGTAAACCCATGTTGATATTGGGTCATGAGGTTATTCTTCAGATACTCTAGTATAGCATCTCTTAGGAAACCCTCCAGGATTTTACCCACAGTAGAGGTTAAGCTTACCGGCCTATAATTTCCAAGTTCAGTTTTTGTCCCCTTCTTGAATATTGGCACCACATTTGCTATACGCCAGTCCTGTGGTACAGACCCAGTTATTATGGAATCTTTAAAGATTAAAAATAATGGTCTATCTATGACGTTACTTAATTCCTGCAGTACTCGCGGGTGTATCCCATCCGGGCCCAGGGATTAGTCAACTTTAGTGATTTTTAGACGCCGCCATACTTCCTGCTGGGTTAAGCAAGTGACATTTAATGGAGAATTTTTGTCATCACTGATCAAGTTTTCTGTCATGCGATTTTCTTGTGTAAATACTGTTGAAAAAAAATCATTTAGCATACTGGCTTTTTCCTCATCCACCCAAACTATTTTTAAGGGGGCCAACACTATCATTTTTAAGTTTTTTACTATTTATGTAGTTAAAAGAATATTTGGGGATTATTTTTACTTTCTCTGGTAATGAGTCTCTCTGTCTCAATCTTTGCTGCCTTGATTTGTTTTTTACAGAATTTATTAAAATTTTCTGTATTTATTTAATGCCTCATCACTTTACTTTTGCCTAAAGCCCCCACCGCCCCTCCCCACACCTATTCAACCCTCTTCCTCCAAAACCACCTTCTCCACCATTTCTGAAGATCAACTTTCCTCTTTACTCTCCAAATCACACCTCACCACCTGTAAACTTGACCCAATCCTGTCCCACCTCATCCCAAACCTTACCACTATCTTCATCCCAACCCTAGCCCACCTCTTCAACCTGTCACCAACAACTGGTGTCTTCCCCTCATGCTTCAAACATGCCTCAATCACACCCATCCTCAAAAAGCCCTCCCTTAACCCATCCTCTGTGTCTAGCTATCGCCCCATATCACTTCTCCCCTACGCCTCAAAACTACTGGAACAACATGTCCACTCTGAGCTGTCCTCCCACCTCTCCTCCTGCTCCCTTTTCGACTGCGTACAATCTGGTTTCCGACCGCACCATTCTACTGAAACTGCACTGACTAAAGTCACCAACGACCTACTAACCGCCAAATCTAAGTGACACTACTCTGTCCTCCTCCTCCTAGACCTGTCATCTGCCTTTGACACAGTGGACAATTTCCCTCTTACTACAGACTCTCTCATCATCACAGACTTGGCCCTATCCTGGATCTCCTCATACCTAACAGACAGGACATTCAGTGTCTCCCACTCACACACCACCTCCTCATCTCGCCCCCTATCTGTCGGTATCCCCCAAGGTTCAGTTCTAGGACCGCTGCTCTTCTCCATCTACACCTTAGGCCTGGGACAGCTCATAGAATCTCATGGCTTTCATTATCACCTCTATGCTGAGGACACACAGATCTACCTCTCTGGACCCGATATCACCTCCTTACTAACCAAAATCCCACAATGTCTGTCTGCTATTTCATCCTTCTTCTCTGCCAGATTTCTAAAACTTAACATGGACAAAACAGAATTCATCATCTTTCCACCATCTCATTCAACCCCCCTAACTGACCTATCTATCAACGTCAATGGCTGCCCACTCTCCCCAGTCTCTCAAGCTCGCAAGCCTTGGGGTAACCCTGGACTCTGAATTCTCCTTCAAACCACATATCCAAGCCCTTTCCACTTCCTGCCGACTCCAACTGAAAAATATCTCCCGGATCCGCACATTCCTCAACCATGAATCTGCAAAAACACTAGTGCACGCCCTCATCATCTCCCGCCTTGACTACTGCAACCTCCTGCTCTGTCGCCTCCCCTCTAACACTCTCGCAACCCTCCAATCTATCCTAAACTCTGCGGCCCAACTAATGCACCTGTCCCCCCGCTATTCCCCAGCCTCTCCTCTCTGTCAATCTCTCCACTGGCTACCCATTGCTCAGAGACTCCAGTTCAAAACCCTAACCTTGACATACAAAGCCATTCACAACCTGTCTCTTCCATATATCTCTGACCTAGTCTCCCGTTACAAACCTGCAAGCAACCTCCGATCCTCACAAGATCTTCTTCTCTACTCCCCCTCTTATCTCCTCCTCCCACAACCGTATACAAGATTTCTCCCGTGCTTCCCCCCTACTCTGGAACTCTCTACCCCAACGTATCAGACTCTCGCCTACTGTGGAAACCTTCAAAAGGAACCTGAAGACCCACCTCTTCCAACAAGCCTACAACCCGCAGTAACCACCGCTCCACCATACCGCTGCACGACCAGCTCTACCCTCACCTACTGTATCCTCACCCATCCCTTGTAGATTGTGAGCCCTCGCGGGCAGGGTCCTCGCTCCTCCTGTACCAGTCGCTGTCACATTGTGTTCAAGATTATTGTAATTGTTCTTGTATTATACCCCTTTTTCACATGTAAAGCGCCATGGAATAAATGGCGCTATAATAATAATAATCACTACCTACTTGCTTTAGTTCTCAATGCTTTCTTTTTGTCACTTATTGCGCCCCTTACAGCTCTATTTAGCCATAGTGGTTTCTGCCTATTTCTAGCATGTTTATTCCCATAGGGTATATATGCTGCACAGGTCCTATTCAGGATGCTAATAAATGTCTCATTTGCTTTGTGTAGTTTTAGGTCTCAGGATATCGTCCCAGTTTATTGCACTAAGATCATCTCTCAACCGTTGGAAATTTGCCTTCCTGAAGTTTAGTGTCCTTGTAACCCCTCTACTACACATCTTATTAAAGGATACATGAAAGCTTATTATTTTGTGATCACTATTACCCAAGTGACCCCCAACTCGTATATTTGATATGCGGTCTGGCCTGTTGGTTAATATTAGGTCTAGCAGTGCCCCCCTTCTTGTTGGGTCCTGAACCAGTTGTGAAATGGAATTGTCTCTCATAGTTGTCAAAAACCTATAACCTTTGCTGGAACTACAGGTTTCTGTGCCCCAATGTATTTCAGGGTAGTTGAAGTGCCCCATAATAATGACTTCTCCTTGAGTCGCTGCTTCATCTATTTGCTTTATGGAGGATATTCTCCGCTGCTTCCATTATTTTTGGAGACTTATAACAAACCCCTATCAGTAATTTATTATCTGTTCCCCCTCCCCTTTTCTCCACCCACAGGGACTCTACATTTTCATTAGATTCACATATATTCTCACGCAAGATAGGTTTTAAGGATGATTTTACATATAAACACCCCTCCCCCTCCCTCGCTTGTTTGTACGGTCATTTCTGAACAGACTATAGCCCCGTAAATTAACTGCCCAGTCATGGCTCTCGTCCAGCCATGTCTCAGATATCCCACCATGTCATAATTATTTTCCAACAAAATTCTAATTCCTCCATTTTCTTGGTGAGGCTTCTGACATTACTGTACATGCATTTTATGTATCTCTCTGTACCTCTATTCCTTCTTACTATATTGACTGTTCTAACCCCACCCCCAATTTCTTTATTTGTGCCCTGGTCACTGTCTGCACTATCTTCCCCACCTATAAAATGAATACCTTCCCCCCAATCCCTAGTTTAAACACTCCTCCAGCCTTCTAGCCATTTTCTCCCCCAGCACAGCTGCACCCTCCCCACTGAGGTGCAGCCCGTCCCTAGCGTAGAACCTGTAGCCAACTGAGAAGTCAGTCCAGTTCTCCAGGAACCCAAACCCCTCCTTCCTACACCAATTCCGGAGCCACTTATTTAGCTCCCTAATCTCCCGTTGCCTCTCTGGTGTGGCATGTGGTACAGGCAGTATTTCAGAGAATACCACCTTGGAGGTCCTTGCTTTCAGCTTGCAGCCTAATTCCCTGAAATCATCTGTAAGGACCATCCACCTACCTCTAACTTAGTCATTTGTGCCAATGTGCACAATGACCGCTGGGTCCTCACCAGCCGATCCCAGTAATCTGTCAACCCGATCAGCGATGTGCCGAACTCGAGCGCCAGGTAGGCAGCACACTGTTCGACGATCCCTGTCTTTGCGACAGATTGCCCTCTCTGTTCCCCTAATAATTGAGTCCCCCACTACCAGCACCTACGTGGCCTGCCCTGCTCTCCTATTTCCCCCCTTACTGGAGCTGACACTGCTCCAGCTTTCAGAGGACATGCCTTGCTGCAGCAGTGCTACCCCTGTACCGACACCCCCCTCATCTGCCAACTTTGCAAACTTATTGGAGTGTGCCAGATCAGGACTAGCCTCCCTGGCACTCTTCCCTCTGCCCCCCCCCCTTCTAACTGTCACCCAGCCAGCTGCCTCACTGTCCTGCAGCTCCATACTACCACCCTCCCCCACATCTACCCCAGTGAGCAGCTGCTCAGTGAGCAGCAGACTCCTTTCCATATTGTCAATGGATCTATGTTGCCAGATGCTCATTTAGATCCAGTACCTGGGCTTCCAAACGCACAACGTGCTCACATCTTGAACAGCAGTATGCACCCACAACCGGCTGTTCAAGGATTGCATACATGTGGCAAGATGTACACTGGATAGCATTGGCAATAATGGAGCTCATTTCCTAATGGGGATTGCACTAGACAGAAATGTTAAGTAAAAAGAAATGTAAAGAATTAATAAAATACAGACAGCAATTCAGTCCAAATTCCTCCCTTCCAAACTCCCTGAATCCAAGTTACTGAAAAACAAGTCACACACTAACTTCCATTTGCACTTACACTCCGGTCACACTCGCTAAGGAAGAAGATTTAAAGAGTTTTGTCGCCCCCCTCACCCATTTAGCAGCAATCCAACCTACAGCTCAATGCACTTCCAAAGGACTGGATGCCCTAACCAGCTGCCCCTTATAAACCCTTAATTATGACCCCTCATCCTTAATTAACCCCTTCTGAGTATAGCTACACCTCAGGATTTAAGTGCAATGTAGCTAACCCTTAAATACACCGGTAGTAAAATGAGAGACTGTAAAACTGTAGAGAGAAAACACAGTTTTTCTTATGAAATTCTCAATAAGTTTGATGTGTCACATGACCTTCTTCCTATTGAAAAAAAATAAAGTTGGATCCAAAATGGCCAATTTCAAAATGGCTGGCATTGTCACCACCCATCTGGTAGAGTTTTCTCCCTCCCATATACTACTGTGCCACAAACAGGAAGCTGATATCACCAATCATTCCCATTTAATTTAGGTGTATCCATATAAATGGCCCACCCTGTATACAAAGACATACAGGGATACTGATCCCCTTTAAGGAAAGTCAGTGGCCAGAACCCTTTAAATTCCCCTTAAATGGTCCAAAACTGAAACTGTGGGAACAATATAGTCCACTTAGGGTTCAGCAAACTTACAGTCAAGGGTTTGATAAAGTTATCTACATCCTTGTGTCTCCAGAAAGCATAGCGTACGTTCACGTGCTGAAAATGCCAACCAGTTCTGGAGTGAGCAGAGGTCCGCAGCTTGTGACACTCCTGCCGTAGTGAAACTACAGATCCCAGCAGGCTGACGGTCTCTCATCAAGTTATGCTGGGAGCCGCAGTTTCACAAATAGTGCTAGAGGATCCATGTCAGAAATAGGAGGCTGCCACTAGGGTTTCTCCCACAAATATGTAATCGGACGTGGAGAGGATCCGCACGTGGATGAGCCCTATTCTCTATCTGTGAACATACTACTCCTTCACTCAGATTCTAAGTGATTCTGCAACGCATCTGTGCAGAGCAAGCTGTCAATCAAAATCCGGGCTGGGTTTACAGCCGTCGCCCCAGATATAGTGAGCTGTGCTGTGATCCAAGACTGTAGCCGCTCCGCGTACAACGATGAGTGAAGGCCGGCGGCTGCAGGGAGGAAAGAAGTTAATTTTCTCCCGGTACCTGCACTATTAATAAGGCGGCTGGGCAGCATTGTAACAATATTTATCTGCAGATTAGCCCTATACCTGCAGGTACATAGCATTTTCCAAGGTGACAGGTTCCCTATAATAAAGAGAAGATGGATAGAGCCGCATTAGTCCGCACTCACGGTGGAAGCCTCCTGACAACTTCTTGAAGAACACTTTCCACATTTGTTCCAAGCTTCGCCGAGATCTAATAGAAATAAACAGAGAAATGAATTTCTTAATACAGTTTAGAACTCGGCTCCAATGAATCACAAGAAATGAAACCTGTTTGAAGCTGACAAGCAATCAAGCCCCTCCGTAAGCCACACAGAACATGGCTACTTATGTCATCTGCAGGTGATTAAAGGAACCTGTCATGTTGAAATGGTCTAAGATCTGTAGGGGGATGTTGTAGAGCAGAGAAGTTGATCAGACTGATATCTGTGGGAAGAGTCCGTAAAACTTGCATTTTATGCAGAGAAAGTCCTGCCGTATGGACACTAGTCCAGTGGGCAGTCCTACTAAGTGATTGACAGTTCCCTGTATGACCATGCAGGCAAAGATAGCTGTCATTCACTAGTAGGACCGCCCACTGGACTCATCTGTACAAACAGCAGGATTCCACTGAATAAATTGATACAGGAAAAATATCTATCTTTGTACAGTGCTAGCCGGTAGACAGAAAAACATTTAGATTTGAGAGTCCTCAGTGGTTGATACCTTTTTATGGCTAACAGAAAAGATGGTAACAAATTGCAAGCTTTCCAGAATACTCAGGTTTCTTCATCAGGCAGACCTGAGACCTGAGTAGTCTGGAAAGACTGCAATTTGTTACCATCTTTTCCGTTGGCCATTAAAGGTATCAAACAATGAGGACTCTCAAATCTAATGAATAAATTACAATTTATGCTGAATCTTCTCTCATAAACCTATATATCGTTCTGCTCAGTTTCTCATGGATAAAACATGTACGTTTGTATGGGGCTTTAATGTTATTACAATCATGTAAACACAGATCACAAAAAAAATAAAAAATATGAAAGATTAACACCCAAAAGCCCTATGGATATTTATGTTTACTAACCATAACTCTGCTTTCAGTCATCTGTCTTATCTATTGCATTATTCTGTGTCTTATTGTGTATAAATATGTGACTCTTCAGATCTTGTGTTATACCAGCCTGATGAAGAGACCTGAGTCGTCTGGTAAGCTTGCAACTTGTTACCATCTTTTCCGTTAGCCATTAAAAGCTATCAACCACTGAGGACTCTCAAATCTAAATATGTTTACTAAAGGATTCCTTTCCCATTCTTTTGACAGCTCTTCTTTAGGTATGGACACAGACCGGCACCCAGCATAAAGACATCTGGAGACTTTTCCTGTGATACTGGATAATCTTGTTCATTTCTAACGCTTTAAATCTTTCAAATTCTTTCCGAAAAAATGTATCATAAAGGGACTTTCTCAGGTCAGTTTTGATTGTGGTTGGGTTACCATTATTTGTGCCAAAATGTATCAAAGTGTTGCACGATGTTTGATAAATGTTTATGTAGCACCATCTATCTTTATTTATTTTACACACTTATATAGCACCATTAATTCCACAGCACTTTACAGACATTAGCACTGTTCCCATGGTCACAATCTACATTCCCTATCAGTATGTCTTTGGAGTGTGGGAGGAAACCAAAGAACCCGGAGGAAACAGACGCAAACACGGGGAGAACATACAAACTCCTTTCAGATGTTGTCCTTGGTGGGATTTGAACCTAGGACCCCAGTGTTGCAATGCTAACCACTCAGCCACCGTGTATCTTTATCCACTGAGCCACCGTGTATCTTTATCCACTTTTAACGTCACCCGTCGTTCTTAGACCTGTATAGCTTGCCAAGCCCACTTTTTAAAAGTTGCAAGAGTGCTGTAAAATAGGAAGTTGCATATTTTTTGCGCAAAAATGATGCGTCACAAAATAGTTTGTTTTTTTTTTACCACCAAAAATTGATGTAAATTCCTTGCTACATTGCCCCTTTTCCAGCCAAATTTTGTAGAAAAAAATAAAAGACAAGGTACAGACAGAGGAGTTAAATTTGCCTATAGGAATGATTTTGATCTGAAGCGCATCGTACCCGGATACAGTCACTAGCGGGAATGTCAAACATCTTCTCAATTTGTTTCTCCACCCTCTCCGGATCTGCATTCTTCAAGTCTATCTAAAAGCAAAAGTATAAATACTAATTATTTATCAAAGCTGGACAACATCTAGAAACCATATAATAAAACTGGCATAAAATACAGTGCTGAACAAGAGTTTAGGGAGAGATGTACAACTGGCACTGGCCTTTAAAAGGGATTGTGTAATCATACAAAACTAGCAAAAATGAAAAGTGCCTGTAAAACAAGGAACTTGGAATTTACCTCTTATTAACCCCTTTACAACCCAAGGTGGTTTGCACGTTAATGACCAGGTCAATTTTTACAATTCTGACCTCCGTCACTTTATGAGGTAATTACTCTGGAACGCTTCAACGGATCCCCCTGATTCTGAGACTGTTTTTTCGTGACATATAGTACTTCATGATTGTGGTAAAATTTCTTCGATATCACTTGCATTTATTTGTGAAAAAAAATGGAAATTTGGCGAAAATTTTGAAATTTTCAAAATTTTTAATTTTTATGCCCTTAAAATCAGAGAGATATGTGACACAAAATAGTTAATAAATAACATTTCCCACATGTCTAATTTACATCAGCACAATTTTGGAACCAAATTTTTTTTTTTATTGGGGAGCTATAAGGGTTAAAAGTTGACCAGCGATCTCATTTTTCCAACAAAATTTACAAAACCATTTTTTTTTAGGGACCACATCATATTTGAAGTCACTGAGGGGTCTTTATGACAGAAAATACCCAAAAGTGACACCATTCTAAAAACTGCACCCCTCAAGGTGCTCAAAACCACATTCAAGAACTTTATTAACCCTTCAGGTGTTTCACAGGAATTTTTGGAATGTGGAAGAAAAAAATGAACATTTAACTTTTTTCACAAAAATGTTACTTTAGACCCAATTTTTTTTTTTTTTTCGCAGGGGTAACAGGAAAAAAATGGACCCCAAAATTTGTTGTGCAATTTTCCCTGGGCACGCAGATACCCCATATGTGGGGAAAAAACACTGTTTGGGCGCACGGCAGGGTTCGTAAGGGAAGGAGCACCATTTGACTTTTTGAATGTAAAATTTGCTTGAATAATTAGCAGACGCCATGTTGTATTTGGGGAGCCCCTGACGTGCCTGAACAGTGGAAACCCCCCACAAATGACACCATTTTGGAAACTAGACCCCTCAGGGAACGTATCTAGATGTGTGGTGAGCACATTGAACTCCCAGGTGCTTCACAGAAGTTTATAACATTGAGCCGTAAAAATAAAGTTTTCACATTTTTCCCACAAAAATGTTTTTTTCAGCCTCCACTTTTGCATTTTCATAAGGGTAACAGGAGAAATTGCACCATGCAGTTTGCTGTGCAATTTCTCCTGAGTAAGCAGATACCCCATATGTGGGGGAAAACCACTGTTTGGGCGCACGGCAGGGTTCGGAAGGGAAGGAGCGCCATTTGACTTTTTGATTGTAAAATTTGCTTGAATAATTAGCGGACACCATGTTGCATTTGGAGAGCCCTTGATGTGCCTAAACAGTGGAAACCCCCCACAAGTGACACCATTTTGGAAACTACATCCCTCAAGGATTTTATCAAGGGGTTTAGTGAACATTTTGAACCCAGAGGTACGACACAGAATTTGATAACATTAGGTCATCATATTGAATAAGTTGTCATTAGTCTTGAGCGCAAGTGCTAGCTACTTGAGTTTGCACCATGTATCACGGGTGCTCGAATGACATGCTCGAGTCCCCGCCCCGCATGTTTCACGGTTATTAGACACCCAAAAAAAAAAAAACATGCGGGGATCGCTCGTGCATGGCAGGCAATCCCTGCGAGGTTTTTTTGGCCGCAAAGCATATGGGGCGGAGACTCGAGCATGTCACTCGAGCACCCACGATACTCAATGCATACCAGAGCACCCGATGCAAACTCAAGTAGCGAGCACTTGCGCTCAACACTAGTTGCCATATCGATTTTTTTTTTGTTTGTTTGGTTTTTTTTTTTACACTTTTGAAAAAAACAAAAAAAAAAACAATCCTAACTCTAGCACAACCCTAACCCCAACCCCAGCCCTAGCGTTTATTTTTTAAACCGTTCCTCATGTGGTATAAGTGATTAGACGACTTTATTCTTTGGGTCGGTGCGACTACAGAGATACCAGAATCATATCGGGTTTTTATGATTGACAGCTGTCACACACTAAAAGACGCATTTTTTTTGTAAAAACTAGTTTTTGCATTGCCATATTTTGAGAGCTATAATTTTTCCATATTTTGGCCGACAGTCATTGTGACGGCTTGTTTTTTGCGGGATGAGTTGACGTTTTTCTTGGTGCCATTTTCAGGCACGTGACATTTTTTGATCGCTTTCTATTCCGATTTTTGGGAGGCAGAACAAAAAACAATTCAGGAATTGTTTTTTTTTAATTTTTTATTCTGCTCCGCGTGTGGTAAAATTGATAAGGTAGCTTTATTCTTCGGGTCAGTACGTTTACAGCGGTACCACATTTATATAGTTTTTCTATGTTTTGGCGCTATTACACAGTAAAAGCTATTTTATAGAAAAAATTATTTTTTTGCATCGCTTTATTGTGAGAGCTATAACTTTTTTATTTTTCGGATGATGGAGCTGTATGGTGGCTTGTTTTTTGCGGGATGAGATGACGTTTTCAGCGGTACCATTTTTATTTATATTCGTTTTTTTGATCGCGTGTTATTCCATTTTTTGTTTGGCGGTATGATGATAAAGCATTGTTTTTTGCTTCGTTTTTTTTATTTTTTAACCGTGTTCACTGAAGGGGTTAACTAGTGGGACAATTTTATAGGGCACGTCGTTCCGGACGCGGCGATACCAAATATGTGTACTTTTATTGTTTGTTTTTTCAGAATAATATTTATTGATGGGTACATTATATTTTTATTTTTGGTGGATTATTTATTTTTTTATATTTTTACAATTTTTTTATTTTTTATTTTTCTCCACTTTGACAGTTTTTTTTATTTGTATACTTTGTCCCACTATGGGACTTTCACTTTTTTTATTCTGATCGCCTGTATAGCATAGGGATGGAGCACCATCCCTGTGCTATGCAGGCTGCCAGCGCTGCACAGTGAGAAGATAGTTTGGTCATGTACTGCGCATGACCAAAAAATCTTCCTGCTGTCTGGTGACCCGGATGTTGTGCTGGAGGCAGCATTGCGGGGCTTAATGTGCCAGGAGCAGTGCGGGACGCTCCCTGAACATAGTACCGGGTGTCAGCTGTGACCCGGCGACGATCGCGCCCGCACAGCCTGTGTGCACACACGATCGCCATGACGTACTAATACGGGTCAGGCTCTTAAAGCCCAGGGCACAGACGCGTATTAATACGTCATGGGCTTTAAATGGGTTAAAAATCCTATTCTTTCGAAATAACGGGAGGAATTTAAATTTCATAATTTTTTTAATCAAATAATTTTTATTGAAAAACTCCAAATACAAATTTTTCATCTTTCAAATAACATACATGACATAGTAATTCCATAGTAAAAATATGAACAAAGTATCTGAACTTCAATTTCCATAACCCATCGTAAACCCAAATCCCAACACTCCAGAGAACCATTTTCAGAGCAGTTCTAGAATAACGGACTATAGCATTCGTAGAAGGGGGAAGAAGATAAAATTAAAACGCTGCTATCCCTTTGTTAGTCACTTTTTTTTATCATTTACTGCTTGATGCCTGAGCCGGGGAGTGCACGCTTGAAAACTGTTGCAGGCTGCTGTAATCACAGGACACAAGCAAACAGCATGGCATTTCCTATCAGCAGGAAAGCAGTAAAGGGCGACAGTAATGAAAGTCTCCTCCTACTCCGCTCCATATTGAAATGAATAGTGTGCATCCTACAAATGAGATGCATACAGCAAACAATTGATTTTCCATACATAGGTTTTGAGTTGACCACTGGATATACACATGTGTATAACTTATTACCAGAACTGGAAATCGAAAAAAAAGACGAGCAAGTTTGGGGTGAATCCTGCCCTCATTACTGCACAGCCGCTCAGAGGGATCGGTACTAGGAACAGCCGGAGTGCTGGCGATGTTCACAGATTTACCTGTGCAGGTCTGAAGGAGTCTGATAGTGTTCGGCTCTAAGCTTTTTACCTTGTTTACGACAGGAATAATTGAAAGCTGTGCTTCAAAGGCGAGGAAGAAGTTTGCCACCGTCTGCGCTTGAATACCCTTAAGGGGGGAAAAAAAAAAATATACATATATACAAATACTGAAACATCTAAATGCATTAGAACATCAAACCTGGTGAACCGGTAAATGACTTGTCCTCCAGGGATACAGGCTACTGTCATTCAATAATTATTTAATAGGAATTTTACATTTTATGTGATCACCACGCTAGAATGTAAATGGGGAAAAAAACAACACAACTCCTCACCATATGAAGATATTTTGTGTTTTATAGAACAGGATTTCTGTGGAATAACACGACTGATTTACTGTGTATGCACCATAGCCTTCATTTGATGTCACTTACTTAGCACCAACACCTTGCCCCAACTCTGCAATCCCCAATATCAGTCCATGACCTCAATGGGGTCACTATAAAATTCTAAAGAGGACTGGTCATGTCTCTATTAGAAAATAGACAAAGTTAGGATAGAAACAATATGAACATATACCCTGCTATAAAAGTAAAAAGCAATTATATATATAATATATATAAAGAAAGCGCAGCAGCACTCCATTATGGCCAAGATACATAAAGACAATAAAACCATTTAATTTAAACTGTGTTATTACTCAATAAGCTTTACTTACAAAAAATGGAGGTTCTTAACGCATAAATTGGCCAATTCATGTGTGCCCATCAACCACTGCGAGACAGAGACAGAGATAGAGATAGAGATAGATTTATTTTACACCCTATATTATAGAGCACTTAGTAAACATGTTTTTTTTTTTTTTTTATTTATCAAAAAAGTATAAAAGCCATCCCACCAGCATCAAGGTGTACCCAGTCAGGATGGTCCTAACCTCTAGTATTAAAACCTTACCATGTGTCAAAAATGACCTCAATGTGAATTCATCTGGTCGCTGGTGGGATGGCTTATGCTTTTTTTTTTTTTAAATCAAAAACAGTGTTACCATGAACGCCATGTTATTTATATGCATTTTTGCTTTTTACTTATTTAGTTACATCAGGGTTTATACTCATTTTGTTTCTTGTAGGTTTTGTCTGTTTTGTGGTCAATGTGAACATGCGTTTATATGCTGCATGTATACCAACTTAAACCCCAGCTCAATGTGTGTGTTTTTTATAAAGTGACACTGGCCAGAAGTGTAAAATTTGGCCTGGTCATGACGGTAAAAACAGGCTCAGAGGTGGAGGGGTTAAATAAAGTGCTTACCGCTGGATATTGAAAACAATAGCAATAAAGACAAACAGTGTTCAATGATCATATGGAGCTGACAATAAAGATCAGTCAAAAACAAGTACATAAAGCAGATTAATATGATGTTCAGATGGATAATATATGTCACATAAGGGGACTGTGTATAAAAACACCTAACCCTGATAGACAGAATGTGCAGTATACACAAATATAATATAGATCACGAGGTGAATATATGGTAAAAATCACCTAAACCCAGTAGACATAACCAAACCAATAATATCCTAATAGTGCACATGAGAAAACAGCATAAATACACAACTATAGGTCAAAAATGTCCATCCTGCCAGCACAAGCAACTACATGGATGCAGGAGTCTGTTCATGTATGAAACTAGACATGCTAAGGAGACCTGGACCATAGAGAATGCATTCACTCTGGTAGGAGGTGCTGGTCAGCTTTCTTCTAACTTTAATAATGACTGATATTACATTGAAATGATTCCTAGTGAATTGTCCATGTTGGCGATCAGTGCCGGACTGTGGTGCCAAGGGCCCATCAGTAACCAACTCCAGAGCCCCACTTCAGTTTAATGCAAATGTGACATTATCCTCAATCACAAATTGATATAATGATGGCCTGGGTAGATTGTTACATGAATAAGATGCTGCCTTTGTCTCTACATAGTGATTCAAGTATAATGTGCCAAATACTGCTCATATAAGAGGGTGGTGGCCCACTCCTGCAGAGGGGCCCACCGGAGGATTCTCTTGTTCGTCTGATGGCCAGTCCAAACCTGTTAGCACTGTGGTGTATTATTCTATTGAGGGGTTGTCCACTTGTCATCTCCAGCGCCTCTGATTAACGTGTCGCAACTGCAAGAACTGGTAAATATCAGTGTGGGGCAGGTCAAACTCCTCTTGCAGCTGCCATTTGATAAATCTGGCACATTTTGACTGTCTTGTCTAAATTGACACCACCTATTAGTTGGCTTACCTTGTGCCAGAAACGTGTGCTACAATTTTGATGTAATTTCTGGTGTTCGGTACAGAATGTTAGACCCCTCCCCTCTTGGCTAAGCAGCCATGCCCCTTGTCAGCTAAGCCACACCCAGTGTCAGATAAACCACACCCCTTGTCAGACAAGGAACAGAGTGTATAAAACACGGGGATCAAGTCATGAAAGATGGATTTTGGTAAGACCTTACCTGTAAAATCCTTTTCAGCGAAGGAAGGAAGGGAGACACAGATCCATTACTAGTGGGTAGGCGGAGCCCCACAGGATAGCTCACCTCAGATTAGAAAAAGTGACGACCGGCCCCTCCAGCTTAGGCTCCTCCTACTCCCATGTCCTTCAGCCCGTACACAAGCTAAGGAAGAGCAGACAACACCAGCGGAACAACACAACCCCTTCCGAAAATTCAGAAAAGCGAGAGAACAGGTTATGCATATAACAGAAAAAACACACAGTCCCAGGCACTACTCACTGGACCTGACAACTGCGATGAGCTGCCAATGCTGGAACAGAGCCCTAGCGCGCCGACCCCCGCCCAGATGACCGCCAGAGAGGAGTCGCGCCGCATCTAGAAAACAATAATGCACTTCTGCCATGGGAGGGTGCTGTGTCTCCCTTCATTCCTTCGCTGAAAAGGATTTTACAGGTAAGGTTTTACCAAAATCCGTCTTTCAGCAGCAGAAGGGAAGGAAGGGAGACACAGATCCATTACTAGTGGGACGTCCCAAAGCAGTCCAGAACTCAAGGGTGGGAAACAGTGGCAGAATCGCCAACACCCCAACAACTTAGTCAAGAGCGCAACAAGCGCCAAAACTAGATAAAGAGATAACCTAAACCACCGCCGCCTGCAGGACCCTGCGTCCCAAGGCCGCATCGGCGGAAGCACTCATGTCCACTTTATAAAATTTAGTAAAAAAAAGTGTGAACGGAGCGCCAGGTAGCCGCCCAGCAGAGCTGCGCTGCCGAGGCCCCCTGCTGAAAAGCCCACGACGAACCAACAGCTCTCGTGGAATGAGCTCGAACCTTAACCGGACAAGGCTCGCCCTTGAGCCGGTACGCTTCCAGGATAGCCGAACGTATCCACCGAGCTATAGTGTCCTTGGAGGCCCGCTGACCACGCCGTCGACCAGCAGGAATCACAAAAAAGAAAGAGAGTCCGACTTCCGAAACCCTTGCGTGATTGAAAGATAGAGCTTCAAAGCCCACACCAAATCCAACGAGTGCAAGGCTCGCTCCTTTGGACTTTTCGGATTCGGACAGAGGGAGGGCAACACGATGTCCTGATTGACGTGGAAACGCGACACCACTTTAGGCAGAAAATCGCCACGGGTACGAAGCACCACGCGATCCGAGTGGAACTCCAGAAAAGGGGACGAGCAAGACAGAGCCACCAACTCAGAAACCCTTCTCAAAGAGGTGACCGCCACCAGGAAGGCCACCATCCAAGAAAGTAAGTAAAGCATAGCTGAATCCATAGGCTCAAACGGCCCATGCTAAAGAGCCTCCAAGACTAGATTGAGCCGCCAAGGAGCCACAAACGCCCTCCGAGGCGGAAACTGACGTGCAACCCCGTGAAAAAACGAGCGCACATCCCTGCACGAGGCAATAGCCTTCCGAAAAAGCACGGATAGTGCAGATACCTGACCCCGCAAGGTACCAACCGCCAGACTCTTGGCCAAACCACATTGCAGAAAAGCCAATAAGTTGGGAATGGAAAAAACCCTCGGGTTCCTTGACGATCCAGAACACCATGAATAGAAGGCCTCCCAAGTTCTGTGATAAATCCTCTGGCCGCCCGCAAGGTGGCAATGACCTCGGCCGAAAACCCACGACGGGTCAAGATCTCGGTCTCAAGTGCCACGCCGTCAAACGAAGCAACTTCAGGTCCGGATGACGAATGGGCCCTTGGGTTAACAGGTCCGGGCGAAGAGGCAGTGGAAACTGAGGCGCCGCCAGAAGAGACACCAGCGTTGAATACCACGCCCTCCGCGGCCAATCCGGCACCACCAAAATCGCCGGAATTCGTTCGAGTTTGATCTGCCGGATCACCAGAGGAATTAAGGATACCGGCGGAAACACGTAGATCAGCTCGAACTGGTCCCACGGGGCCACTAGAGCATCTACCACCACAGCCTCCGGGTCCCTGTACCTGGACATGAACGTCGGAATCCTGGCGTTCAGCCTGGATGCAATCAAGTCCACCTGGGGAGTCCCCCAACGGGAGCACAGCAGTGCAAAAACTTCCGGATGAAGACTCCATTCTCCGGGATCCACCTGCTCGCGACTGAGGAAGTCCACCGTGATATTCAGCACTCCTGGGATGTGAATCGCGGAGATGGCTGGAACCCTGGACTCGGCCCATACCAGGATCCGAGAGACCTCCATCATGAGTCTGGAACTCCTCGTCCCGCCCTGATAGTTGATATACGCGACAGCTGTCACATTGTTCGTCTGAATCCGGACCGGCAGACCGCTCAAAGGGACCGTCCAATGTCGGAGGCAGAGAAATATTGCTCTCAACTCCAGGATGTTGATCGGCAGAGACGACTCCTCTGACAACCAGACCCCCTGAACCCAGAGATCGTTCCAAACCCCCCCCCCAGCCAGTCAGGCTGGCATCGGTGGTAATGACCGGCCACCGTGGGAGGAGGAAGGATTTCCCTAGGGATAAAGCCTCCGGGTGTAACCACCATCCAAGAGACGCTCGCACCCTGCGGGAGATACCGACACAGCGATCCGGCGATCGATCCCAACGGGTCAGAATAAGATCTTGGAGACACCGGGAATGAAATTGTGCAAACGGTACCGCTTCCATTGCCGCCACCATCAGACCCAGAAGGCGCATACACTTCCGAAGGGACATCGCCATCGCCGACCTCATAGCCTGGACATGGTGACGAAGGTTCACTTGTTTGTCCGGAGGCAGGGACACCACTGCCCGTACCGTGTCGAAATGCATCCCCAAGAACAGGATTGACTGCGACGGCTCCAATGACGACTTCTTCCAATTGACCAGCCACCCGAAGTCCTCTAGGTGCTGAAGGGAGAGATCGCGAGCTGTCACCGCCTCCTCCGCTGTGGGCGACACAATTAACAGGTCGTCCAGGTAGGGGAGAATCGTAACTCCTTGCCTTCGAAGGAGCGCCATGAGCGGCGCCAGGATCTTTGTAAAAACCCTGGGCGCCGAGGCCAACCCGAATGGTAGGGCCACAAACTGGTAATGGGCCTGACCTATGGCGAAACGCAGGAAGCGCTGGTGAGCCCTGCCGATAGGGACATGCAAATAGGCATCGCGGATGTCGATCGACACCAAGAAATCGCACTGCGACAGGGCCGCCACGACAGAGCGAAGAGACTCCATACGGAATTTCCGGGTCCGGTGAGGTCCAGAATGGGGCGAAACTTGTCCTCCTTTTTGGGGACCACAAAAAGGTTGGAGTAAAACCCCCTTCCCCGGTCCTCCGGCGGAACCGGAACCACCACACCCTGCTGCAGAAGAGAGTCGACCTCCCGCAGCAGTGCGGCAGCCATCTTGGGCTCGGACGGGATGCGTGACTGACGAAATCTGTCCGGGGGTCGAGAATGAAACTCTATGAAATAGCCTGCAAACATAACCCGCGTCACCCAGGCGTCCAATACGCTGGACGCCCACATCGACCCGAATTGTAGCAGACGACCTCCCACCCGAGAGCCCTCGAGAGGGTTCCTGGCGTCAGTCCGCCTTAGTGGGCTTTTTGTCAACCTCCCGTTTGTCCTGACGGAAATGTTGTTTCCAGGGAGTACGGGATTTCTGGGTGGTCTTTTTTCCGGAAGACGAGGGACGACCCGATCACCAAGAGGGCTGACCGAACCGTCCCCTGGGCCGAAAGGACCGACGACCACTACCGGCACTTGACTTGCCAGACGTAGAAGCCGCTGCTTTCCGCTGCGGCAAAGCCGAATCCTTGCCCTTGGCAATCAGCTCCGTGAGGTCCGAACCAAAAAGCTGACCGCCCTTGAACGCCAGACTCCGCAGACCTTGTTTGGATACTGAGTCTCCAGTCCACTGTTTAAGCCACAGTGCTCTCCTGACTGTGACGGCCGAGGATTGAGCCCTGGACAGAACCAAAGTAGTATCCAGCACTGCGTCCCTGCCATATCGGGCCGCCCTCTCCCAACAGCTGGAAAAGCCTTTTCACCTGAGACAGCGGAGTCCCATCTTGCCACGCCGTCTGCAGCTGATCCAACCACCGCAGAGAAGCCTCACTAGCCCACATGGCCCCCAAGGCCGCTCGGAATCCATGACCCGTGGCCTCGTAGATGGACTTCGCCGCTAACTCCGTCCTTCTGTCCTGCGGTTCCTGTAGACTCGCCTTCCCTTTAACAGGAAGCAAAGAGGGTTTGCTCAGTTGAGACAATGGCACGTCCACTTCAGGAGAGGGGACCCAATTAGCGATAGTCTCCGTGGAGCAGGGATACAGGGCATCAAAAAACCGCATCCCCTGGAAGCGTTTATCCGGACACAGGCGTTCCTTCTCCACCGCCTCGTTAAGTTCATCGTGCGCCGGCAGCGTCGAACGAGCCCGACGCAACTCCTGATACAGCCGGGCCGACTTGCCAGGGTGCTTCGTCCCTGCCGATCCTCTTCATCAGAATCGGAGATCTCACCAGCAGAGTCTGTCGGGGATTCCGAAGCCTCCGACGCAGTGCGTGGAGGAAACAGCGCCACCACAGGCCTGTGGCGCTTCTTGCCTCGTGCTGTCGGTTGGGACTTAGCTGATACCCAATGACCCAGGAGGTCAGACAAACTGTCAATGGAGCGAGTGAGCGCCTCCATTTTATCATCACTGAGACCCCCGACCAGTGTCGAACCTGACGCCGAAGACCCCGGCGTATCAGATACGCGTTACCGATCCTGAAGCGGACCGGGAGAGAGATCCGCGCCCCCTGGTCCGACATGCCCCCACACAGTTGCGAGCGTCGTGGATAAGGCGGTAAAAACCCCTTACAATGGGTACAGGAACCGAGGATGTGTGATTCTGCTATCACAGCCTGTTCCTACACAAAAAACCCAAGCACTGAAGGGTTAAAGCTCCTCCTTAGAGGGAGAAGAGCCACCCCATCTGCCTGCAGAGCAAAAGTTAACCTAACAGACAGACAATGGTCCAGAAAGGGTCAACTGCCCTGATGAGGCCAGACCCCTCAGAAGGGGTTAATGCTGCTGACCACGCAATACACCTTTGCCTTAAAAGGACAGCGGTGTGCGAGTCCCAGAGCCTCCTCAGCAGGGAAGTAGCAGCGCCGTATATAGCACACCCTGTCTGCCTTAACAGGCCAGCAGTAAGGTGCTCTGCGCTGCAATAGGTGAAAAAAGGGGTCTTCTGCCTTAAAAGGCAGAAGTGACTCACCAGCTGGCCGCGGTGACTGCTCTTCCCACAGTGCTCGGTGTCTGGTGTAGAGAGCGGGGAGCAGGAGGTTGCACGAGGTAATGGCCTGAAGAAGAGGGGGCTGGGTCAGCTCCAGCGCGCGCTTTCCTGGCACTTCCTGTCTAAGGCTATGATGACAGGCAGCAGAGAGGAGCGAAGCCACGCCCCCCGCCGCCGCTACTAAAGGAGCCTGCGCTCCTCCGTCCCTGCTCCCCTGCCATAACACAAACGCCTGCAGCGGAGATATCCTCCTGCAGGGACAAAAAAAGCAGTCACCACTTGAAACAGTAACAGCGACTGCCACAGCAGCCGCTGAAGCACTCAGAGAGCACTTACCCAGCTGAGCGCCACAGGGACCCCCAGGGATGTGTGGCGCCGTGGCCCTTTGCTCCCCCCCACGGCGGAGCGCGCAGGGACCCCACAGAAGCGGTGTGCGTCTCCGCCAGGGAGCGCCCTGTATCCCCCGGGGCCGGCAGGCTTCTGCAGGGACCTTCTTAGGGGGTACGCAGATCTGCCAGGGGAGCGTCAGGGGTCCCAGCAGTGCCAAGACCCCCTGAGACCTCTAGACCACGGGGGGGCCAGGTCTCCGGAGTAAAATCAAAAATTCTTCTGAGGAGCTGCAAAGGCAGCGACTATCCTCTGCGACCTCAAATTTTAGACTGAAGGACATGGGAGTAGGAGGAGCCTAAGCTGGAGGGGCCGGTCGTCACTTTTTCTAATCTGAGGTGAACTATCCTGTGGGGCTCCGCCTACCCACTAGTAATGGATCTGTGTCTCCCTTCCTTCCCTTCTGCTGCTGAAATACAGTTTCTGCTGCACATAACTACAGAAGTCTGTCCCATTTAGCTGATACATCTCTCCCAGTGACATCTGATTAATATTTAGATTGGTATTGATTGAACATAAAACCACAATCGTAGGACCATTACATACATTACCAGCCTTCTTCATACACGTTCAAGAACAGCACAAGATATTTTACCCCCAAAACATCTCTGCAGCTCCCCCATATAACGAGAGATTATCCCATCCCATCGCACGCACTCAGCGACCACAACTGACAGGAATCAGCACATTTACCAGACAATAAGTCATTATTCCCTAACACATGATACGCTGAGACACCAGTGGGGGGCGCCGCACTCGTTACATCTACCATCTGGATGGATCCAGCGACGAGATCCTGATATTTACCCCCAGCTCCGCTCCTCCATAGGGAAAGGCCCAGATGCACGCAGAACGGACCAAAGTGTAATACTGCTAGAACTCTGCATGATATCACACCCTCCATATATACCACGTAATAAAGGGGTGCTCCCACTGGGATAGGTCATCACCTGTCCAGAGATCAGTGATAACTTGTTCCAACTAGACATCCCCTTTAATTGAAGAGATCACATATCTAACAGTCAATACGCTATTCATTCCCAATCTTCCCTGTGCCCAGTAAGGCCCCTGGGTATATCGCCAATATGAGCCAATCACCAAACCATCTGCTGACTGTTCCCGATGTTTTATAGAGTATGGAGACGTTTCTACAAGAGAAGATATCAGCGGACACCATGGGGATCGAGTATTCTGCCAGCGATTGGCCAGGTAGTATCCAGTCTGTTATCATAGAATCATAGAATGGTAGAGTTGGAAGGGACCTCCTGGGTCATCTGGTCCAACCCCCTGCTCAAAGCAGGATTCACTAGATCATCTCAGACAGATGTCTGTCCAGCCTCTGTTTGAAGACGTCCATTGAAGGGGAACTCACCACCTCTCGTGGCAGCCTGTTCCACTCATTAATCACCCTAACTGTCAAAAAGTTTTTTCTAATATCTAATCTGTGTCTCCTCCCATTTAGTTTCATCCCATTGCTTCTAGTCTTTCCTTGTGCAAATGAGAATAAAGATGATCCTTCTACAATGTGACAGCCCTTGACATATTTGTAGACAGCTATTAAGTCTCCTCTCAGTCTTCTTTTTTGCAAGCTAAACATTCCCAAATCCTGCAACCGTTCCTCATAGGACATGGTTTGCAGACCAGTCACCATTCTATATGACCTTCCTCCATATTCTGCTGGTACATGGGTTTCTTCAGCTTTACCCCTTCCCAACATAACCAATTTATGTTTTTTTTCTGTTTTTTCAAGGGCTATAACTTTTTGATCTCTGTCCACATAGTGTGAGGTCTTGTGATTGTTGTATGGTCTCTTCCAAAGAAATACAATCTAATGTGTATATTTTTATTTTTAGTGGGAGGCGAGTTGAGCGTGCGGAGTTTTTTAAAAAAAAACAAAACCAACATACATATATATATAAAAATTTTTTATCACTGCATTTGTATACATCTGATTGCTTGTGCTATATACAGCGATACCACAGTAATGCAATAAGTCTGTAATAGCCAGTAAAAAACACTTAATGAAACCTAAATGTATTTATTACTAAAAGTAATTTTTTACATGGGCATAAGAAAATATACACTGCTCAAAAAAATAAAGGGAACATTTAAAAAACAGAATATAATTCAAAGTACATCAAACTTCTGTGAAATCAAACTGTCCACTTAGGAAGCAACACTGATTGACAATCAATTTCACATGCTGCTGTGCAAATGGAATAGACAATAGATGGAAATTATTGGCAATTATCAAGATACCCCCAATAAAGGAGTGGTTCTGCAAGTGGGGACCACAGACCACATCTCAGTACCAATGCTTTCTGGCTGATGTTTTGGTCACTTTTGAATGTTGGTTGTGCTTTCACACTCGTGGCAGCATGAGACGGACTCTACAACCCACAGACGTTGCTCAGGTAGTGCAGCTCATCCAGGATGGCACATCAATGCGAGCTGTGGCAAGAAGGTTTGTTGTGTCTGTCAGCGTAGTGTCCAGAGACTGGAGGCGCTACCAGGAGACAGGCCAGTACACCAGGAGACGTGGAGGGGGCTGTAGGAGGGCAACAACCCAGCAGCAGGACCACTACGCCCACATTTGTGCAAGGAGGAACAGGAGGAGCACTGCCAGAGCCCTGCAAAATGACCTCCAGCAGGCCACAAATGTGCATGTGTCTGCACAAACGGTTAGAACCCGACTCCATGAGGGTGGTATGAGGGCCCGACTTCCAAAGATGCGGGTTGAGCTCACAGCTCAACACCGTGCAGGACGCTTCGCATTTGCAACAGAACACTAGGATTGGCAAAGTAGCCACTGGCGCCCTGTGCTCTTCACAGATGAAAGCAAGTTCACACTATGCACATGTGACAGACGTGAGAGCCTGGAGACGCCATGTAGAGCGATCTGATGCCTGCAACATCCTTCAGCATGACCGGTTTGGCAGTGGGTCAGTAATGGTGTGGGGTGGCATTTCTTTGGAGGGCCGCACAGCCCTCCATGTGCTCGCCAGAGGTAACCTGCCTGCCATTAGGTACAGAGATGAGATCCTCAGACCCCTTGTGAGACCATATGCTGGTGCGGTTGGCCCTGGGTTCCTCCTAGTGCAGAACAATGCCAGACCTCAAGTGGCTGGAGTGTATCAGCAGTTCCTGCAAGATGAAGACATTGAAGCTATGGACTGGCCCGCCCGTTCCCCAGACCTGAATCCCATTGAGCACATCACTTTTTTACTTAGCAGGATGGGGGGCAGCATGGCTGTCAGTAGTGGCGCTCTGTCACGTCCTCTCTATACGTTGAGGATTGCGCCTAATATCTGGTTGTGCTTTCTGCAGGTTACGTCAGTCCTGACGAACAGCTGAGAAGACTGGCGTATTGTGTTAAGTTTCTCCCTTCACCCCTCTACAAGAAGGAGGTCAGTAAGACAACTCAGGGCAACGCTACGGCATCTTCTATAAGGTAGCTTTGTATTTGGATCTTCCTAGTATCCTCCTAACTTCAACTCTTCCAGCACCTGATGCCGACCAACTCCACTGCCCAAAGAAGATTCATCGAAGAGTATAAAGCCAGGGAGAAAAGAAAAAGGAAAGAAAAACATAAGGGACTAAAAGAACGGCGCAAGTACCTGGAGGAAGAGGACAGAGGAAGAGGACAGAACTGCACCTTAAGATCCCTAGGGGAAAAGGGATGACCAAAAGGCCAGAAAAGACAACAATCGATCCTACAACAAAAAGGAAGAAGCAGAACCAGACCAACGTCCACCATTACATCAACCTGTATTTGAGAGGAACGAGGATCATCATGTGGACCATCCTGCTGTGACCTCTCTGCCGATAACGTCATACGGCAATACAGGCTGGTAAGTATAAATCCACCAAAGCAATAATAGCAGGATAGTAGTAATATAGTGGTAGTATATCAGTATTAGTGTAATATGAGTAATAATACTAGTGATAATAGTAAGAAAGTAATAAAATAACAGTAGTAATAGTAGTAGGTAGAATAGCAGTGTGATCCAGGGTCCTAGGACTGATCGCCTTTTCTCGGGGTTAAGAAGGAATATTTCCCCTGTGACATAAATTGGCTGAAGGTGTTTTTGCCTTCTTCTGGATCAACACTGTAGGTATAGGGTAGTATTAGTAGTAATAGGAAAGAAGAATACTGTAATAAGATAGCAAGATAATATTATTATTATTAATAATATAAACTAGTTATATCTATAGAAAGAACAGAGTAAATAATAATTCTAGACGTAGTTCAATCAATACTGTAATATTAAATAGTTATAGAAACATTAGAGTAGCACTGTAATAAGAAAGCAGGACATAAGACACATTTAGTACAGTAATAGTAATTACATAACTAGTAACATAATTAGGTTTGATCCAGGGTTCTAGGCCTGATCGCCTTTTCTCGGGGTCAAGAAGGAATTTTTCCCCTGTGACACAAATTGGCTGAAGGTGTCCTGGGGTTTTTGCCTTCTTCTGGATCAACAGCTTTAGGCATAGGGATTTTAGTAATACCATTATTAGAATCACAAGAATAATAAAAAAAAATAGATTTTTTTTTAATTAGTTTTATAACAGCTACAATTAATTGCATTAATGCAATAATAATAAATAGTAAAAATGGTGGTAATAAGAATACAAAAAACTTGTCCCAGTTGCTAAGTTAGTGTAATGACCCATCTGAAGAGGTCGCCTTGACATTTGCAGATGGGCTCGCACAATTTGCTCAAAATGTGCGCTAAGAACCTCATATTTCTATGTACAGGAGATCTAGCAGTAATATCATTCAGGAGATAGATATCTGTGTACACACTTTGTTATATACTTTTGTGCAGCACACAGGGCAGGTATACAGGTACAGAGCGAGAGTGTTACAGTGATATTATAACTCGGCCTTAAGGATAAAATGCTGATAACTACAGATCCTGGAAACACATCCGAAACTAGACCTTGTAAGTAACTGGTTCCCAGCTAGTGGTGAATATGTACAGGGCAGTCCGGAACCAGAACCCGCTCTATAGGACACATTATCATCAGGCAGGTCCTGTCAGAGCTCTTACAAGATCTGCGGCAAAAGTGTGGCTGTATAACACAGTCCTGCTCCTGCCTCAGCCACCGACAGTGGAGCCAACCCTGATTCCGGCAGCTTAATCCATTGTATGACACTGTAGGGGGCATTTAGGCACTTTAGACAGGAGAGGGAGGCGCGATCATGGTGCCGATGAGTTTCTATGGCAGCCGAGATCTAACAATGGACCCCATGACGGCCATCTTACTGCTCCTATTAGACCCCGGCTGAGGAAAGGTCTATGAGGACACCGGTTAGACTTATGTCGCCTGCTCTGCACATATTAGAAATGCCTAGGGCTGATTAGTTTGCCATTTGTAAATCTGATCCAGCAGATGTGATCAGGGCTATTGATCTCCTAGATTGGGCAGAGGAGCTCAGTATTCAGCAGGAGCTGGCCGAGGAGAGCGGTGCAACTTGCATGGGGCTGCTGCACAAGAAGCAACTCACAAGGTGGAGATTTACCCGGAGACGCGGTGCTCGGGCTGTGATCTGCTGTGCAGGCTGCATGGTCGATGCCTCCTAGGACCCAAACTTCACCCCAAACAGGCACAGCAGAGCTCGGACGGCTGCAAGTGAACGGAGAGCAGCTGATTAGTAACTGCTGCGTCTCCTGCAGCTCAGATAAGATCCGTACAGAGCGGGGGCTCAGTAATGATGAATACGGGAAGTGTCCACCCCTCACATGCCCTATATGTGGCCTCCAGAGGTAAAGTCTCCCCTGTAACCAGTGCCTCCTTCCACCTTCTCTGCTGGCATGCTCCATTGCTTAAAGGGGATGTCTGAAGAAAACAAGTTATCACTTATCCACAGTCTCGGTGATCACTTACTGATCGTGGGGTCTGACCGCTGTGAACCATCGTCTGATCAGGAAGGAGTGGAACGTTAAGGATCAACTGCAGCTCCATTCATTCTCTATGGGGCTCCGGAAAAGCCGAGTTCAGCGCTTGAATGCCACATAGGGAATGAATGGAGCGGATCCTTGAGTAATAACATGTCCTCCTTTCCTCAGCTTTCTGTCTGTGTAAGTGGCTCAGCCCTTGTCTCCCCTTCTGCATCGGCTTCTGTACTGATCCCTGTGGACTTTCTCCTATGGAGGAAGAGGAAACCCTCTGCCCTTCTGCTCTCAGTCCTCTGCAGCTTTTCACAATTGCTCAGTGCAGCCATTATATGTAATAAGGATCATTCTTCATCCCTTGTCCGGCTTTCATCCCGCCCAGTCTGACCACCTGACAAGATAATAAACATGTGAGTGGAAGGTTCACAATTATTAGATGTGTTGTGAAAAGTCTCCACAGCAATATCCAGAGAAAACTGCAGGGTGACCGCTAGTGAAACCAGCACAAAATCCAGCGGACAGCACTTCCCTGCCCCCCGCCGGTCTCTGTATCCTGGCATTCAGCTATTCCATTTGGTGCTTATTCAGGGAGGAAAACAAAAATGTGATGTTCTTACACAGACGCCTGAAGACGCGACGTTCGCTGCTTTTCATCATCCATGTTGGGCTGCTGTACGATGTGTGGATTACTCTGCTTGTTGGATTCTTGCATTACCACAAACACTGCCTTTATTTTGTGATTTCTGTGCCGCTTCCCATTTCTAATGGCAGCGTGATATACCAGCACGTGAGGGCTGCCACAATCATGTGTCAATAGGTTATTGCTGGAGGCCGTGATACAGAGACCGTCCTGGACCAGGGAGGAGTTGGTACAGAAGCACCTAGAGAGGGGGGTACAAGGGCTTCAGTTCAATTTTAAACTTAGCTGGATTGTGTTTAGCTACAAGAATGGAAAGAAAAATAGAAAAAAAAAAATAAATAATAATTTTATTATTTGGCAAAATCATCGATCAGAGGTTTGGCCACTACCAAAAAGTTTTTGATGAACTTACAGTAGCAGCTGGCGAAACCCAAAAAACTTTGCAATGCCTTTAACCACTTTACAGCCTGCGGCGTATTAGTACGCAACAGGCTGTAACCCCCGTTTCAGTGAGGGCTCCGGCGCTGAGCCCGCACTGAACCGGGCACATGTCAGCTGATTCTTACAGCTGGTATGTGCCCGCAACAGCCGCAGGTGGATCCACTCGTGGGTGTTAACATGATAAATGCCGCTGTCAATCTCTGTCAATTGCGTGACCCGTCACATGACTAAATGACGTCTTGGCAGGTCCTTTTAGACCATCACGAGCCATACAAGAGACTGGACGCAGCTGCGGAAAGACCGGGGGCCATCAGAAGGTAAGTATAATGTATTTTTTATTTTAATTATTTTTTTACAGGTATCATGGTACCCGGGTCTGGAGGAGAGTCTCCTCTTCTCCAGACCCGGGTACCATCCACACATTGAATCGCTTAATATCCGCATGTGCACATGTAGTCATGCAGATATTAAGCGATTCAATGCAAGTCAATGGTGGCGAAAAGGCAGCGATTACGCAAAATTATTGGTAGTGCAGCGGATTTTTCCGCACAGATAATCCGCAGCGGAAATTTCTGCAGCATGTGCACAGCACATGCGGATTATCATTGGGGGACATGGCAGACCTTCTACCAAGCGTTTGTTTCTGCAGCGGAATTACCGCTGCGGAAACGCTTAAAAAACGCATAGTGGGCACACAGCCTACCACAGGATTGTGCAGCGTAAACCAAGGTAGTCCAAGGAACACAGGAGAGGGCAAGCCCTCTAGCACATAACAGTCAATAAATTTTGAGTGCAAGGCCCCTACCTGCAGATGTAGCACACAAACGACAAGAGTAAAATACCCCTAGCAGAGTCAATGGCGATTATGGGTGTTGATCTAGAAAATTTATGAGGTTTGAGGTCCTGATCGAACCTAGCGCCGATCAAATTAAACCCCGCCGCACTGTCCAGAAAAGCAGAAATTACCATCATACTTTTGCCAAGATGGATCTTGGACTGTAAAAAAAAAAAAAATTGTGACCTACCCACAGAGGAAATAAGTACACCCCCGAGTTGCCAATTCCCCCCGCAACTCGGGCGCCTTAGTTTTCCGGTGGGTGTTTATGAAAAACACACACACACACACACACACACACACACACACACACACACACTCCCCCTTTCCGCCGAACTACAGTTGGACCAACACAACAAGTCGCCACACCTAACAGCATGGGTTCCTCAGTTAACTCAAACCTAGGTGCCCTTGACCCCAGGCCCCCTGCAAATTTGAGTGTCTCCTTATGTCTCTGACAAAGACGGACGTTAACACACAAACGCCTCTTCAAAACAACCAACACCTCCGACTCCAGAACTAGGCAGCATAAATCTAACACTTGGAATCCCAGATTGCCAGAGGCGAGTATATATAAGAGAGGGGAGAGGCCAACACTGAACAGCTGAGACCTTCAACGCTGGAAACCTCTAGCAGCTCTCAACTGAACAGATTAACCTTTGCACTGCTAGCAGAAACCTTCACGGTTTAATATGATAGTGAAGTGCTTCTAATCAGTGCAGGAGCTCAGACGCCGAAACTTCTGGCCCCTCTAGTTAAGGTAAACCCGTGGTACCTGGATTCCAGCGATGTGTCACTTACTGAGCTGCTTGATGCAGGGTTGATAAAATCCCATTATTAGCTGCAGATGTTCTGCCTATGCACAGGGTACACAGAAAGCTGTAAATCAGTGGTGCGGGTGGGGTTATATACAGTGCCTACAAGTAGTATTCAACCCCCTGCAGATTTAGCTGGTTTGATAAGATGCAAATAAGTTAGAGCCTTCAAACTGCGAACGAGAGTAGGTTTTATGAACAGAAGCATAAATCTTACAAACCAAAAAGTTATGTTGCTCAGTTGAATTTTATTAATTTTTAAACATAAAAGTGTGGGTCAATTATTATTCAACCCCTATGTTTAATATTTTGTGGAATAACCCTTGTTTGCAATTACAGCTAATAATCGTCTTTTATAAGACCTGATCAGGCCGGCACAGGTCTGTGGAGTTATCTTGGCCCACTCCTCCATGCAGATCTTCTCCAAGTTATCTAGGTTCTTTGGGTGTCTCATGTGGACTTTATTCTTGAGCTCCTTCCACAAGTTTTCAATTGGGTTAAGGTCAGGAGACTGACTAGGCCACTCCGACACCTTGACTTTTTCCCTCTTGAACCAGGCCTTGGTTTTCTTGGCTGTGTGCTTTGGGTCGTTGTCTTGTTGGAAGATGAAATTACGACCCATCTTAAGATCCTTGATGGAGGAGCGGAGGTTCTTGGCCAAAATCTCCAGGTAGGCCGTGCTATCCATCTTCCCATGGATGCGGACCAGATGGCCAGGCCCCTTGGCAGAGAAACAGCCCCACAGCATGATGCTGCCACCACCATGCTTGACTGTAGGGATGGTATTCTTGGGGTCGTATGCAGTGCCATCCAGTCTCCAAACGTCACGTGTGTGGTTGGCACCAAAGATCTCGATCTTGGTCTCATCAGACCATAGAACCTTGAACCAGTCTGTCTCAGAGTCCTCCAAGTGATCATGAGCAAACTTTAGACGAGCCTTGACATGACGCTTTGAAAGTAAAGGTACCTTACAGGCTCGTCTTGAACGGAGACCATTGCGGTGGAGTTCGTTACTTATGGTATTGACTGAAACCAATGTCCCCACTGCCATGAGATCTTCCCGGAGCTCCTTCCTTGTTGTCCTTGGGTTAGCCTTGACTCTTCGGACAAGCCTAGCCTCGGCACGGGAGGACACTTTCAAAGGCTGTCCAGGCCGTGGAAGGCTAACAGTAGTTCCATAAGCCTTCCACTTACGGATGATGCTCCCAACAGTGGAGACAGGTAGGCCCAACTCCTTGGAAAGGGTTTTGTACCCCTTGCCAGCCTTGTGACCCTCCACGATCTTGTCTCTGATGGCCTTGGAATGCTCCTTTGTCTTTCCCATGTTGACCATGTCTGAGTGCTGTTCACAAGTTTGGGGAGAGTCTTAAATAGTCAGAAAAGGCTGGCAAAAGAGATCTTTAATCCACACATGTGAAGCTCATTATTCTTGGTGCCTGAACTACTTCTTAATACTTTAGGGGGACCAAACAGAATTCTTGTGGTTTGAGGGGTTGAATAATAAATGACACTCAGAATTAACTTTTAACGTTTTAAAAAAAAAAAAAAAAAAAAAAAAAAAAAAAAATTTGCTGCAGAGCATTTCCCACTTCCAGGCTGATCTACAGTACAAATGTCACAATGCCAAGTTAATTCCGCATGTGTCAACCAGCTAAATCTGCAGGGGGTTGAATACTACTTGTAGGCACTGTATAGAGCTCATGAATGTGGAGGACTACATGGTAGCAGGTTTACTAGTCCTTGAGTGATAAAACTAAAACAAGCAGCCAGTTATTGACACATGGCTGGAATCAGAGTCTCTGCCTTTATACAATCAGAATCTAATAAGTGTATAGATGCAAGTGTACAATAAATCTGGAAGAATAAAGAAGTAACAGTATATCATAAATTATATCTACTTTACAGGTAGCATATGCATTATAATTACATACAACGTCACTAAGGAAAAGTACCTCATTTGCGTCGACCACCAATAATACACCTTGGCAAGCAGAAAGGGACCTTGAAACTTCGTAGCTAAAATCAACATGACCCTACAAAAGTACAAAAAAGTTAAAAGGGAAAACATGTTGGACAAATATGGATTGATGGATACAAGGCGCATTCTTAAATAACCATGTTTAAATGTGAGGGGAGTTATTTCGTTTGTAGATGGACAAAGAATGCTGAGCGTTTGAAACATGTTGCATAAATTTTTCATTTGAACCTTGTGGATTAATGGACTTTTAAAGGTGAAATAATAAAGATGGATTTTATGTAGCTGGAGTTCCTTTTCTTTTTCCTGTGATTTACACACGTGTGGCCACACGATCTCCGGGCTTCAGCACGCCGAGAGCCGCTGTGGGTGAGCTGTTTTTTTTTTTTGCTATGGCATTCTTAAATAGGCTGTGCCAAGATCGCAACTTTTTGGCTATTCTGTGGGGGGGTGACAACCGGGACCTCCAATGATCAGAAGAACAGATGTCTCACATCCCCTTTTTTAATGGAGTGGTGCCATTGTCTGCGGGACTGATGGAGATAGCGGAGCTCTGAATTTGGCCATCTCCGGCAGCCCATTAGACTATGAGTGGAGCAGCAGTGCACGCGCTCATCTGCCAATCCATTGGCGTAATATGGCTCGTGCACCTGATTTCCTGTGATTGGGAGTCCCAGAGATGGGTCCCCCAGCAATTAGCAAGCAATCTGTTCTGTAGAAAAGTGATAAGTTGTAATCTGAGAGCAAACTCTCAGAATTTTAAAACATTGGATAGCTCTTATGGGAGTCTATAAAAAAACAAAAAAAAAAAACACAAACAGTGTTACATCTACAGGGTGGGCCATTTATATGGATACACCTAAATTAAATGGGAATGGTTGGTGATATCAGCCTGAAAGAACGGATACTGGAAGCCTGTGCTAGCATTTCTTCTGCGGTGTTGCCATCAGTGTGTCAAGAGTGGGAGAAGAGGGTTGCATTGACAATCCAACACAATGGGCAGCACTTTGAACACATTTTATAAGTGGTTATAAACTTGTAAAAAACTCATGAAAGAATAAAGTTACATTAAAACCAAGCACACCATTGTTTTTCTTATGAAACTCTCAATAAGTTTGATGTCCCATGACCCTCTTCCCATTGAAAAAAATAAAGTTGGATCCAAAATGGCCAAGTTCAAAATGGCCGCCATGGTCACCACCCATCTGGAAAAGTTTTCCCCCTCCCATATACTAATGTGCCACAAACAGGAAGATGATATCACCAACCATTCCCATCTAATTTAGGTGTATCCATATAAATGGCCCACCATTATTATTATTATTATTATTATTGCAGCTGCTGCATTTTGTATAACTCATTCAGTATATGAACATCCGCAACAAGACCACAGAGAAACAAATCAAGAAGAAACGTCACACTCACCGGAGTGTCGATCAGGTTCAGGAGATACTTCTTTCCCTCGTAAGTGTAAAACAGAGACGCAGTCTGGGCCTTCACCGTAATCCCGCGCTCCCTCTCCACCTGCAGCTTGTCCAGAACTTGCTTATTGGAGGCGGCTTTTGGAATACACCCTGAGGGAAGGAGCGAGACCCCAGAATCCACACTGTTAGCTCGTGGAGGCAGTGTCCCCCTCCATACTAGTCTGTCAAGGTTAGCTTGTTTCTGTGGTTTATATATGTATTTTAGGTGTGTAAACTCTCTTCATGTGTACAGCAGCCTGGAAAGAACGCTGCTTAAAAATAATAGAGTAAGTCCTCATTCAGACCACAGTGATTTCTCTTGTAGGTAAAAAAAAAAAAAAAAAAAAAGACCGATTTTCATCACCTTTGTTTTGCATCCGAGAAGTTCTAAACTTTGATTTGGATCAAAATCCGACAGGTCAACGTGTTTCAGTGAAAAATACGCGGTCTGCAGAAATATGTGAACAGCCCTAGACTATAATAGATATGAGTTCTGTGAAAAACAAGGTTCGAGCTCGTACGAGATCCAACATTTCATTCTATAAATCTACATAAATAATTAAGTAACGTGCCAAATTGCTTTTTTTGTGTGTGTTTTGCGTGTACGGAGGGAAAGTTCCCAGTGCTAGTGACTATAGTGCTCCATTAGGCTAGGGCTACCTTGTGACTATGTGTGGCGCTACTGATAGAGAGAGAAAGAGGTTACAGAGAGAAAGAGGTTACAGAGAGAAAGAGAGAGAGAGAGAAAGAGCGAGAGAGAGAGATGAAGATAAAGGAGGTTACACCCAGAAACGAGAGAGAGAGATTTTTAGACCAGATCCTGCCTATCATCCAGAATTTGAGTAAACGGAAAGGCCATAGACAGGGCCTGGATGTCAGTAATGCTCCTGGCCGAGGCTAAAGCTATTAACAAAGTGGTCTTAAGGGAGAGGGATTTAAGGGTTGCTGACTATTAGCTCAAACAGTGAGCTAGTCAAGGCCTTTAGAACCAAATTTTAATCCCAGGGAACCAAGCTGCTTTTAATAATAGGTGTAGATCTAAAAGCTGCCTTAATGAACCGAGAAACCCAGTAGTTACCTGCTAGATCACAGCTATATAGGGCACCCAAGGCAGAAACCTGAACTTTAAGGGTGCTGGTGGATAACGCTAGTTCAATATCTTTTTGTAAAAACTCCAAAAAGATTTGTCTTATTGGCGCCCCCTCCCCATCAACCCCAGAAAACAGAGAGAGAGAAAGACAAAAACTTTCTCCAAGTTCTGGACCTTGGGAAAAACCTTTCCAATTTAGCAGTGTCCTTTCAAGTTCCACACCGTCAAGTGGAGGCCAGTTGCTTGAGGAGATTCGGAATCTCTGGAAGAACCCAAGGATCGGAGATGGACATGCTCCTCAGGCATGAGAAGCAGGGCCTCCTGGGCCAAAAGGGTGCGATAAGCAGAACCCTGGCCTTGTCCTCCCTGATCTTTCTTATGACCATGAGAAGAAGAGCCAACCAGGGGGCTGGGGGGAGGAGGGCCCCCCCGCCCCATCTTTGGCTATTTGGGTAAAAATTCCTTGATTTAGTTCCCATTCCCCTTGCATCAGAAGATAGCAGCTTAGGAAATCTGCTCTGGTGTTTTCTTTTTCCCTTACATGGAGGGCAATCAGGGAAAGGAGGTGACTTTATGTAATCTGGAAGAGATGATCTGTCACTCATCAGCGATCTTGACCATGTACCCTCCTGGACGTTCACATAGGCTACCGCAACTAGATTATCCGAGAGAATCTTTACATTCTGGCCCTGAAGGAAAGGTAAGACATTATTTACCGCCTTGTCTACCGCCAGAAGTTCTTTTGCATTGGAGGAGAGACCCTTTTCAATATCTGACCAGGTCCCCTGGGCTACCATTTCTCCCAGATGGGCTCCCCACCCACTGGGACTCGCATCTGTGGTAATTGTTCTAGTGACCCTAAGTACCCAGGGAAGCCCTCGACATAGGTTAGGCTCATCCTGCCACCACTATAAAGATTTTACTGACCGGGGTGATGAGGACATCTTCCCTTCCAAGTGCCCCTTAAGAGAAACTTCATTATGTAGCACATCCCACTGTAAAACCCTGGAATGGTATTGTGCTCACAGAACCCCTGGGAAGCACGATGTCAGAGTACCCAATAGGTACATTGCACCTCTAAGGGACATGACCGAATTTGCTATGGCTTTCTTCACCTGGCCCCTCATTTATTGTATTTTAGCTTCCGGGAGGTAGCATTGTTGAGATTCATAATCCCCAAAAACTGCTGAACTGTCGAGGGCACTAATCTGGATTTTTCTAAATTCAGTACCCAGTCCGGATTTTTTAGGATGGTCATCACCTTCTTTAGGTGTCTATCACATTGGTAGGCAGAACTTCCCACCACCAAGAAGTCATGCAGATAAGGGATAATTAAAATATTACGTTCCCGGACATGAGTCATGCTATAACTTTAGTAAACACCCTAGAGGCTATGGCTAGGCCAAAAGGCAGGGCCCTAAACTGGAAATGCTTAATTTCCCCATCCATGACTATGGCCACCCTTAGGTATTTCTGATGTTCCTCATGAATAGGTACATGATAATATGCATCTTTCAAATCCAATACTGCCATGCAACATCCAGAAAACAGTAATTTTATTGCCGAACTAACAGACTCCATTTTAAAAGGTGGGAATAATCAAGAACCTATTAAGGGTTTTTAGGTTAATGATACACCTGAAGGAGCTGTCAGGCTTAGAAACCAGGAAGAGAGGCGAGTAGAACCCCCACCCCCTTTCAGATGCTGGGACCTCCACCAGGACTGCCTTATGAACTAAGTCCAGCATCTCCTTTTGTAGGGCCAGTTGCTCTGTCTTGGAGGAACGGACCGGGGTCAAAATGAATCTCTCATGAGGGATCGCCTGGAACTCGAACCTCAGACCCGAACCTATGAGATCAAGTAGCCAATTACTGGCTGAAATATTTGTCCAGGCAGGTAAGAAGCCAAACAGCATCCCCCCCTACCTGGACTAAGTTGTTGACTCTGCTTCTGGGGCCCCTGAGCAGAAGAACCGAACAGAAGCCCTCTAGCTTCCGGCCTGTGATCTTCCCACTTATCCTGATCCTTCTGCTGTCTTTTACGTACAAGTCTTCTTTTACGGAAAAATGTTTATAAGCAGGCATGGACAGGTTAGGGAATCCTTTTTTTGTATTGCTTGCCTTGTCCAAGATCTTATCCAGAGCTGGTCCGAAGAGATGTCCCGTCCCCCCCCCCCCCCCCTCACACGGAATAGAGCAGAGTCTCATTCTGGCCTTGATATCTCCTGGCCAACACTTAAGCCATAAGGCTCTCTGGGCCGCATTGGACATGGAGGTCGACCTTGCCGCCAACGTAACAGAATCCGCAGAGGCGTCCGCTAGGAAAGCTGCAGCTCCCTGCACGAGTGGGATGTTGGATAATATCTCCTTTCTGGATGTCTTATCTTTTCAAGCCATATCATCAATGACATGGCCGTACCAGTCACTGAAACCGCTGGCTTTAAGGCTCCAGCCGTTTCCCAGGTCCTTTTAAGAAAGGTATCAGCTTTTCTGTCCAAAGGGTCCTTAAGGGCTCCCATATCATAAAAGGGGAGAGATGATTTTCTAGATGCCTTTGTTATAGCTACAGGTGCACCTCACTAAATTTGAAATAAATTAACTTTTTGATGATATTCTTTTCTTAAAAACAATAAGTGAAACTCATTATATAGAGTCATTACAAACAGAGTGATCTACTGATAGGTCCATATATATTTGGACAGAGACAACATTTTTCTAATTTTGATTCTAGACATTACCACAATGAATTTTAAACAAAACAATTTTGGTCCCTTTAAAAACAGGGTGGCACATGTTAAGGAGCTGAAACTCCTAAACCCTTCATCTAATTTTAATGTGGATACCCTCAAATGAAAGCTGAAAGTCTGAACTTCAACTGCATCTGAATTGTTTTGTTTAAAATTCATTGTGGTAATGTCTAGAACCAAAATTAGAAAAATGTTGTCTCTGTCCAAATATATATGGACCTAACTGTATTTCAAGTTTTATTTTAATGTTGATGATTATGGCTTACAGCCAATGAAAACACAAAAGTAGTTTTCTCAGTAAATTAGAATACTTTAGAACAGCTTGAAAAATGGTTTTTAAAATCTGAAATGTTGGCCTACTGAAATGTATGGTCAGTAAGTGCACTCAATATTTGGTCGGGGCTCCTTTTGCATCAATTACTGCATCATTGTAGCATGGCATGGAGGTGATCAGCCTGTGGCACTGCTGAGGTGTTGTTATGGAAGCTTATCATTAACCGGGAAACATCTCCTCTTCCTTTGTCCCAGGCCCCTGAACATAATATCTTGGACCGATTTTTCTGGTCTGGTGTCCATAATGCCCATAGTTGAGCGGACCGCTTTAACCAGACCATCAATCTCAATTAGCAGAAAACAATGTCGCCCTGCACCACTATTTGAGGACGAGAACGAGTAAGAAGATGAACCGTCTCCTCCTCATAGTTCGATGGGAGGGAGACATCAGAGACTGGGGAGACCTCACAATCAGTATCCTCCTTTCTCTTTACTTTTTTAGAGAGGGTCTTGCTGATTTCTGACTTGACCAAGGATTTTAACCCTGAAGCGAAACTAGCAGTCTCATCTGCCAAAGTCTGATTGATACAGGATTGGCACAGCCTTTTTGGGTGAGAGTCCGCCAATAGGGCTTTACACAACGTACATTTCGTGTGCTTAGATTTGGTGATGCACTTCTTCCCCTAGTAAGAATAAACAAGAAGAAGGGACACCCTATTACTAATTGAACTTTCTCGAAGATTACCCAGACGGCTCAAAGGACTGGTACCAGTTTGGAGGAAGGACCTCAGCAGGGGGATCGTCCCTGGAGGCTGCAGATTCGTCCATCCTGGAGGAGCTACGATGACTGGACCTGCTCGCAGTTCCTCGCCTTCCTGAGGTCTGGGTGTCACCGATAACCCGAAGGCGTCATTTCTCCCGGGGCTTCCCAAGCAGCTGCTGAGATGGTGATGGCGGCGGCAGCTGTAGTTGCTGCTGCTGCTCACTTTCGGTCTCCATTTTATGATAGGGGCAGAAGTAGCCGGGAAGCATGGAGCCATCGTGCATAAACTGTTTTATAGCAGCACCTGCTCCCTCGTTTTACTTTTTCCTTAATGTCAGGTGCGAAAGCCCTCTGAGCATGCCACCTGTTGGCAGTAGGGGTCAGTATTGGCACTCTCCCGGCGACTGAATGCATGAGACTGGAACCTCCGAGTCTGGTCACGTGACTGCCGGAGGCACACACCGGCATCATCATGCCGCTCCTCCGGCTTCTCACAGAGCCACACTACAGGAGGGACCCGGAAGCTGCCGCACTATGCGGTGCTGGAGCTGCAAACGCCAAGCAGTGGCGCCGCTCCACTGATGTCCCGAGCAATGCTGGGGCTGCGAACCCCAGGCAGGGGCGCCGCTCCACAGCCGCTTCTCCAATTAGATGCGTCGATCCAAGAGACACTGGAATTGCCAGCCCCAGGCAGGGGCGCCGCTCGACAGCTCGCATCCCCAGTAGAGAAAGAGTCCAGACATCTTCAATAGGTAAGCCTGTCACAGGTTCCCCCATCAAGGACAGGAAACCAAACTGAGGCAGGAGAGAGGTGCTGCCCTTTTAAGCCTGTAGGTTTCTTGTCCTTGGTGGGCGGATCCCCTCTCTCGTGGTGCTGTCATGGTCGACCGATAAAAGTTACTAAAAAATAGAATTAGACTTACCGGTAATTCGGTTTCTAATAACCCACCACGACAGCACACAGGAGGATGTAACCCCACTATAATAGGGACAGGAAATACGAAGAGGTTTAAATAGCCACTCCCACATCCTCCCTCCAGTGTTATTACAAAGGACCACAAGAGTATAGATGCTTCAAATTAATTTTTATTTCTACTGATCAAGCTGTCGTAGAAACAATAAGCGAAGGGGAGGGAATTACCCGTGCTGTCGTGTTGGGTTATTAGAAACCGAATTACCGGTAAGTCGAATTCTATTTTCTCTAATAACACCCCACGACAGCACACAGGAGGTATACCAAAGATATACTAGGGAGGGACAATAGCCTGAAGGACCTTCCTTCCGGAGGCTAAATTTCCAACAGACATTAGGTCTAGTCTGTAGTGTTTGGAGAAAGTATGAATTGAGGACCATGTGGCAGCTCTGCAAATCTGTTCGATGGATGCGCTGGCTTTTTCAGCCCAGGAGACAGATATCGCCCTTGTAGAATGGGCCTTCAGCTTTGCTGGAGGAGGTAGATCCTGGATCTGATAAGCCTCCATAATCATCCTCTTAATCCAGTTGGCTATTGCGTATTTTGCCGCTTTCTTTCCTCTGTTTGGACCTTGTGTATGGACAAATAGGTTCTTGTCTTTCCTTCCTTCTTCTGTTTCCTGAAGCTAGTGCAGTACTATTCTCCGAACGTCTAGAGTGTGGAATTCCATCTCTTTGTCTTTTGGGTTGTCACAAAAAGATGGAAGGATTATCTCCTGAGATCTGTGGAAATTTGAGACCACCTTAGGTAGAAATGAAGGGTGAAGTTGGAAAATTAGACGATCTTCTAGGATTCTCAGGTAGGGTTCGTTGACCGAAAGGGCCTGTAGTTCACACACTCTTCTGGCTGTAGTTATTGCCACCAGAAAACCATTTTCCAGGTCAGCCTGTCCAGTCTTATGGTTGATAAGGGCTCAAAGGGTGGAAGGGTTAACCCTTTCAGAACAATGTTAAAAGGTCCCAGGGGGGAACCAGGTCTGTTACTCTAGGGTGGATGCGGGTGGCTGCTGTCATAAATCTTCTCACCCACTGATGTTCCGCTAGTCTTTGATCGAAGTATGAACTTAACGCCGCTACCTGGACCTTAAGAGTACTAGGTCTGAGACCTTTGTCCAGACCTTCTTGTAAAAAGTCTAGAATCTGAGCCACATCAGCCCTATGAGGGTCTGGGCAAGTGGGTGCACACCACCTTAAGAAGGTTTTCCAGATCTTATGGTAAATGGTGTTAGTTTCAGGTTTCCTGCTCTTCTGGAGAGTTTTGCTGACTTTCTCTGAGAGGCCTCTTGTTTTTAATATCAGGAATTCAGAAGCCAGGCAGTTAGGTGCAGTCTCTCGGGATCCGGATGGTAAACCGGTCCCTGGAGAAGGAGATCCTTGATGGGAGGAAGGATTAGAGGATTCTCCACACTCAGACTGGTTAAAGTTCCGAACAAACTTCTTTTTGGCCAGCGAGGGGCCACTAGGATTACTCTGGTCCCTTCCGTCCTTATCTTCTGTAAGGTTTTTGAAAGGATAGGTAGCGGGGGAAAGGCATACGCTAGTTTGAATTACCATTTGTAAGCGAATGCGTCCACACCCAGGCAAGGGCCGTTTGGATCCAGGGAGAAATATTGAGGTACTTTCACATTCTGGTGTCCGACGAAGAGATCTACCTCTGGATAGCCCCATCTCTCGATCTAACATCTGGAAGTCGTCTGGGTTTAGGCTCCACTCTCCTGGATGAATCTTTGTTCTGCTCAAGAAGTCGGCCTGGATATTGACTGAACCTTTGATATGAAGAGCCGACAAGGATAGAAGATGTTCTTTGGCCCAAGAGAATATTCTTGCCGAGATTGCTTTTAAGCTTTCGTATCTTGTGGCCCCTTGATGACGAAGGTGGGCTACCGTGGTGATATTGTCTGAAAATATCTGAATGTGAGATTTCTGGACCAGAGGCTCTGCTGCTCTGAGGACTTCCTCTACGGCTTTTATTTCTCTGAAATTTGATGAGCATTGGCTCACCTCTTTGGTCCATATACCCTGGAATAGCTCTTGGGAGACCATGGCTCCCCATCCCTTTTCGCTGGCATCCACCTTTATGGTTACCAGCGGATTCTGGATCCATGGTACTCCTCTGTTCAGATTTTTTCCGTTCAGCCACCAGTATAGAGAGGTCCTTACTCGTGGTGGTATAGGGATTCTCCTGTTCAGAGACTGTGGGGATCTGTCCCAATTCGTAAGGATGTGGGTCTGTAATGTTCGGGTATGCGCCTGAGCCCAGGCCACCATCTGAATACAGGATGTCATAGACCCGAGGACCGACATGGCGTCTCTTAATGATACTAATCTTCTGCTCCTTAGGACATTGATTTTTGCTTTTATCATGACCTGTTTTTGTTTGGGCAGGAATGACATCTGGCTATGGGAATCCAATAGTACTCCTAGAAATGTTTTGTCATGGAGAGAACCATATCTGATTTTTTCTGGTTCACTAACCAGCCCACGATAGGATCTGAGTGGTCAACTGTAGATGTTCTCGGAGTACTGGTACTGAGGGCCCGATTAATAACAGGTCGTCGAGGTATGGTACTATTGAAATGTTCTGACCCCTGATATAAGCCATGACTTTTGTAAATATTCACAGGGCTGATGAAATTCCAAATGGGAGAACATTGAATTGATAGTGGACTATTTGATACCCTGCGAATCTTAGGAACCTCCTGTGAAGTGGATGTATGGGGATGTGGTAATATGCATCCTGGAGGTAGACTGTGGCCATGACATAGTCCTGTCCTATCAGGGGGACAGTCGACCTGATGGATTCCATCTTGAATCGTTGGTAGTGGATATACTGATTCAGTGGCCTTAGATTGATTATAACTCGGTGTGAGCCATTTAGTCTTTTTATTAGGAAGAGTCTGGAATAATGTCCTGTGCCTCTCTCTCTTGTAGGAACCAGGGATATTACCCCTGAGGACAATAGGTCTGTAAGACTGGATATCAGGGTGGCCTGACGACTCTGAGAGGAGAGCGGTGTTAACCTTATCCTCTCTGGAGGAGAAATTTTTTTTTACTCCGAACTCGACAACCTTCAGGACCCATGGGTCTGAGCAGATTTCTTTTCGCTGAGGGAGAAAAATCGAGATGCGGCCCCCCCCGACTGTCCTGATGTCATGGTCTGTTCTGACGTTGGTTTTGGGAGAGAAAAAGATTTTTGCCTCCTCTACCTTTTGGGTAGCTCCATCGTCCTGTTTTGCCTTTACTCCTATATTGAGGGGTCTGCTCTTGGGAGGGACGAAAAGGCCTCTTCCTCACATTCCTAGGTTCCGGGAGGGCCTTCTTGTCTGAGGCCTTCTCTAGAAGATCATCTAGGGCTGGCCCGAACATGTATTTCCCCTTAAAAAGGGGATGGAACACAACTTCATTTTTGATGCCACGTCGCCGTTCCAGGATTTCAACCATAGGGGCCCTTCTTACAGAGTTTGATAGCCCAGATGCTCTTGCCGCCACTCTCACGGATTCTGCAGAGGAGTCTGCTAAAAACCCCGTAGCTTTCTGTAGAAGCGGTAGGGATGCCAAGAGGTCTTCTCTGGGGGTGCCTGAAACTAGGTGTTCCTCCAGTTGATCTAGCCAACGAGCCATTGATTGAGCTACGCCCGTAGAGACGGCGTTGGTGCTTAATAGTTTTGCCAAGGTCTCCCAGGATTTTCTGAGTAGTCCCTCCATTTTGCGTTCCAAGGGGTCTTTTAATTGAGAGGAATCTTCAAAGGGCAGTGAGGTTTTCTTTGCTACTCGTGCAATTTGGATATCCACTCTTGGGACTTCAGATCAGCATTCTGCCGTCTCATTGTCTACAGGAAATCTATCCCTTAACTCTGTAGGGGTATTTAATCTCTTTTCTGGAGATTCCCACTCCTCTAAGACTAAGTCCCTAATACTCTGGTGTATAGGGAACACTAATTTTTTCCGGGAACGTAGCCCCCCCAAACATCTGATCCTGTACTGTTTGGGGCACTTTTTCTTCCTCAACCTCCATAGTTCTCCTTACTGCCATGAGGAGTTCCTCCAAGCTATCTGATGGAAAGTAATATCACTCTTGTTGGAAGTTATCAGGGGTTGGACTCAGTTCACCTTCCTCTGGAAGATCTTCTGAGATATATATCTCCTCTTTAGAGTCTTCCGCCCCTCCCTCTGACGGGCTAATTTTCCTCTTTTTGGCAGCTGAGGGAGTAGATGTAGAACCCTGACTAGGTGAGGGCGTAGGGAGAGTGACCGAGGCTAAGGAGGATTTGATCGCCTGACGTACAATCCCCTTTATCTCCTCCATTAAGGAAGGTTGTTCCTGCCTGATAATCTTCTCTGTACAGTCCTTGCATAGGGGCTTTCTATGGGAGGACGATAGTTTTTTTTGTACAGATGGGACATCAGCGTGACGGTTTAACTTTTTCTCCAGCTGCAGGTTTCTTGTGCCCCTACAAAAGAGGGGAGAAGGAGAGGTGAGCTATAATCACTATTTCCTGCATCTGGGAGATGGACTACCAGTGCCATACTTACTGGGACTGGCGCTGGGCTCTACAGATGCAGAGTGAGAAGCTTCAACAGACATGGTTTTGTCCTACCTGTAGATGTCTTCCTGTCCAGGGCTCCTTTTATGGGCGACCGGACCAGCGCCTCCCTCTGTTTAGAGGGCTCCTCCCCCGGTGTCCAGGTGAAGATTTCTGATCACCGGCGGCATTCCACTCTTTCTCCCATAGCTTTTTGATGCGGTCCACAGTGAAAGGCAAACTGCCGGAAGTGACGTCATCCTCCACCGCCCGGCGTAGTAGGAGTAGGAGGAGTAGGAGTACGACGACGACTCAGTGAGGCCTCCGGTCAGAAGATCCTGCAGACCTTGCCTGAGAGCGCGGACTGCAGGAGGGGGTCCCGAATCTGGAGGAGACGGGAGCAGCGCCTTGAGGAGGAGAGGTAAAGACCGCTCGATCATCCGCTGCCTGGCTAGTAGCTTTCCCCCTGTGCCTGTCGCCGGCCCAGCACACCGGGGATAACCTCTTCATCCCTGATGGGGACAGGAAATAACACTGGAGGGAGGATGTGGGAGGGGCTATTTAAACCTCTTTGTATTTCCTGTCCCTATTACGGTGGGGTTACATCCTCCTGTGTGCTGTCGTGGGGGGTTATTAGAGAAAACATGATTCTGATGTTTTATTTATTTATTTTTTTCTTTACAGCGTTTGGGTCAAATATCTTTGAAAGCTCACATTTTTACACATATTACTGTTTTTATTTATTTATTTATTATGAAGTTGGGAAAAGTGTGTGTGTTTTTTGTAATTTTGGCATGTTTTGCTATATTTTTAGCTCTGAGTTTCACAATTTATTTCCCCAATTAGTGTACTGGAGAATGGGGAGAAATTCAAAAGATGGTAAAGTGGAGAAAACAAATGCAATTCTGGAATAGTTTTTTGGGTTTATATTGTTAAAATGATTTGTCAACATGATTCTCCAAGTCACTACAATTACAGAGATACTGAACTTGAAAGTTTAGTTTTTTTGTATTTAAAATAAATTAAATAATTGACTGGTGTCGTCATTTTTCGAGACCCGTAACAGTTTCGTTCCTACAATGAAGAAGCGGTCTGAGAACTTGTTTTTTAAAGTGGCAAGTCCATTTTTTATTGATGCCATTTTGAGATAGATATAACATCTTGATAAGACTACATATGATCATTTTCTATTGCTTTTTTTAATGATGGAAAAAAGGGGTGAACTAATTTTTTTTCTATTTTAAGAACTTTTTTTCGACTTTACTTTTTAGTCTCTTTAGGGAACTTGAACTGATCGCTTAGACTATATCATACAATACCATAGTACTGCAGTGTATAGTAAAAGCATGATCTGCTACGAAGGCCAGCCTGGTCTTCCCAGGAGCACCCTAATCGCAGGCCACCGGCTGCAATGGAAACCAATTACCACTCTGTGATCACTAGTCTTATGTCTTGAGATTAATAAAATTTTGCACTAATTCGTATATTACTGTTTTCAAATCTGATTATTGATTACATTTGGTGCCTTCGATTTGTCCCAACTCTTCCCCTTTTTCTTCCGCTCTTTGCATTTAATTGTGACATTGGCACAAATATATAGTAAGATTTAATGTGGTGCTAGGTCTGCCTCTTTTTTCTATTCACTCTGTGATCACATTGCAAATTGGAGGAAGATTTGCGTTTGGAATGAAACATCCCTTTAACAGCTGCATTTAAAGTGCGCTATCCGAGTGACAGTGGCATTTAAGGGGTTAACAGCATCAGGTATAGCTCAGCTTCCAGCTGATACAGCAATCATCTGATGTGAATAAAGCAGGCTCCGCTCCAGAGTTTGCATCAAATGAAAGGTGACCTAACAAATCATTATGATACGTCCCATGTCAGGAGGGGGGTTATGCCAAAACGTGGATTGAAACCAGAGATTGTTTGATTGCTTGGAGTTGTGCCTACATTTTCAGACTCTTTTGTGTCTTCAAGCCAGTTTCTCCCAGCTCATCCAAATTGGGTGGAGCAGGGGCAGAACACCACAGCTCATCCATGCTGGAAATCTCTCTCCAGTACTGGACATTGCTGGTATGTCGCACAGAGGCGCTCACCACTCATCAGACGATTCATGAAGACTCTTCATGAATCATGATTGTCAGACTTCACCTAGGCGAAGACGGTGAAGGCCGCTCTTGATGAATCGGGCCCATAGTAGCCGACTGACGTTCCAAAGTATTCTCTCTGACATGTTGCAGTGTTTCACAGAAAAAAAAAAAAATAGCTGCAATTACGCAGCCAGTGTCTGATTCAGGCTGCCTGTGGTACACCCAGCGTGAATCTGATGATGGGTTTCCTTTAAGCAATTCCTGATAATCTTTCGGTTTAAATATTAAACTACATAAGGCTCAGTGCACACTGCAATAGAGCCACATGATTGGAGTATAAACTGGGAAATGCTCCCAACATTATTGTATCCTTAGTGCTCCCTTCACCTGAGCTGGCATACAGTACGATCTTATAAATTACTATTCTGCATAGGAAAGAACAACATTATTTGCAATTTAGGTCAATGGGCCACATCCACATTCGTGTAGACCGTGGTGCAAGTCGGAGCCCTCTGTAGGACATAACACATCAGGAACTCTTCCGTACAGTAGTCTCGAATGCAGTGCGGACGAACCCTAACAGACTACACATTTGGGATCGGTCAGAGTCGCCATCTCGGTTTGTATCAGTGACTAATACATAATCATACCTGTGATTTCCAGAAGTCGATCTGCCAGTGTACTTTTTCCATGGTCCACATGTGCAATTATACTAAAATTTCGGATATATTCAACATCGTATTCAGACATGTCAATTCTTTCCTGAAACAAAGAGAAGGTAATTTCCATTAATACATATTAGGCTAAAACAAATCCATCTCATGTTCCTCCTTTGCCTTAAAGTAACCATGTCCCTAATCCCGAATCTGCTTAGCTAACAAAAGCCCGTTTCAAAATTCCGACATTTACAACCCAAGTAACGACAGCGATGTCCGGACCGGCCACAGATCTCAACCTGAACTGAATCGCCTTGTAGACATACAAGTGTTTCTCACTAAATTAGAATATTCTCAAAAAAAGTGAATTTCAGTTGTTCAATACAAAAAGTGAAACTCATACATTATATAGAGTCATTACAAACAGAGTGATCTATTTCAAGTGTTTATGTCTGTTAATGTTGATGATTATGGATTACATCAACATTACACGTAGGAGCCCGATCAGTCGTATAATATCTATGAAGAACTTGGCACTCAATTGATGTAGAAAAAAGCTGATTTACTTGCAATCCACAGTGAACATATATGATGTTTTGGTCTCTGTTTAGACCTTCTTTTGATATACTGTGTATAAAACAAGTGAAATATAGAAAAAAGTAATATGTAAACAAATGTACAGAAGAATAACAAATATAAAAGATAATATATTACATATCCATATGCCATTTAACACATGATGACTTCTATAGGTGCCATACCTTTAGTGCTATTCCACTTTCCAGACGCACTGTATCCTGTTTAGTTTCAGCATGGAGTCCTATATTTTTCTATGGCAATCCGGTATTCTGGGGTTCTCTTACTTTACTTATCTTTGTAGCTTATTTCCATCCCGTGTATGTACAGTATTACTAGTTGTATACATTAAACCTTTGGTTCAGTGCTCTATACTAGTGATTTTTAACCTTTTTTGAGCCGCGGCACACTTTTTATACTTAGAAAATCCTGGGGCACACCACCAACCAAAATAGCACAAAATGACACTAAAACAGTCATATTATACATATAGTTAATAATATAGATTCTACATTTATTTTACTCACTCAGTTTGAAACCTGGGCCTGTTTCGATAAACACAGAAGGGATATCCTGGCAGGAATGGTGGAAAGACACACACGAAGCTCTTCCTCAACAGTTCTCAGTTTCTCCCTGTTTTTAGTTTTTATCGCAGTCAAGCTTGAGAAGCCCAGCTCACATAGATATGTGGTTGAAAATGGGAGCAATGTCAAAATAGCTTTGTTGGCCAGAATGGGGAACTCCTTGGCAACAGATAACCAAAAACTGTCCAAAGGAAGATCAGCAAACTTTAGCTTTAAACCGCGATCTTGCTTCAGTTCAACGAGTTCCTCTTGCTCCTTTAAAGTCATGTCCTTTCCAGCAATGGATAATGAGCTGTATGGGTCCCTAACCCAGTCAAGGCATTCTGTGAAGGCTGAAGAGAAATAGAACGATAAACTCTTGAGGAGAAGTTTCAAATGTCTGCCAATCGCTTCGCACATTGCAGCAGTATTGTCATCATGCAGTTTCTCGGTGAGTGGGAACATCTGAAGGTTGCCACCCTGCACATGTTGTTGCCAGAGCTGCACCTTTAAACGGAATCCGTTCATTTTATCAGTGCTTGTAAGCAGGTTTTCATTTCGACCTTGCATCCGTGTGTTTAGTTCATTCAGATATTGAAATATATCAGCCAGGTATGCCAGCTTTGCACACCACTCATCACTTGCAAGCAGCTTTGAATAATCGGACCTCTCGTTTGTAAGAAATATTTTAAGTTCCTCTCGCAACTCATACACACGGGCCAGCACTTTGCCGCGTGACAGCCACCTGACCTCCGTGTGGAGAAATAAGATTTTATGTTCCGCTCCCATTTCTGTACACAAAGACGCAAATAAGCGACATCTCAAAGGTCGCGTCTTCACAAAGTTCACTATGCGCACAACATCATTCAACACAGGAGCTAGATCTGCTGGTAAGGTCTTTGCAACGAGGGCCTCACGGTGCAAGAAACAGTGGGTAGCAAGAACATCTGGGTTGTTTTCTTTAACCCTACTTACAAAGCCTTTGATGCGCCCGACCATGGCTGCGGCTCCATCAGTGCAGACACCTGTGCAGTTTTCCCATGTAAGTCCACTTTTATCAAGATATTCCGATGTGACTTGGAATATTGCCTCTCCTGTTGATTTTTCTGTCAGTGCCTTGCAAAATAGGAAGTTTTCTCTAATGGCTTCACCATCCACAAAACACACATTGGCCAACAACTGACAATGTCCACTGATATCCGTCGACTCATCAAGTTGCAAGGCAAATTTCTTACTGATGCGCACCTTTTCCAAAACAACTGTTTCAATGTCCGCAGACAAATCATCAATCCGTCTGGCAATTGTGTTATCAGAGAGAGGCACTTTAGCTATCTCTTTAGCTGCTTCAGGGCCAAGCATCTCATTTACAATAGCTTTACAAGCTGGTAGTATTAATGTTTCTGCCACAGTGTGGGGCTTTTTTGATTTAGCTATGAGTTCAGCAACAAGGTAGTTAGCTTTGAGGGCTCTCTCATTTACCTTTGTGCTTTTTCTCAAAAAAGTTGCCCCTTTCTCATTGTTTGTACGTAAGCGTACAAAATACTCCATCGGTTTATTTTGAACGGAAGGGTGTTTCGTTTGGAGATGGCGTTTAAGTTTGCTTGGCACCATAGCGCTATTGGAAAGCTTCTCACCACACACCAAGCACAGTGGTGTTGGTGCTGTCGCATCCCCAGTGGAAGTAAATCCAAATGAAAGATAGCTTTCACTGTATTGCCTTGAGCTCACCGTCTTGTCTTTTTTCCTTTGTCGAACTCTCATACTAGGGCCTTCATTTGGGTTAGAATTGTGTCCAGGGTCCTGTTCGGCATTTGCCTTTTCCATTGTCAAATACTTCTCCATCACTGCTGAGATAGTGTGCGCAGCCACACACTAAAATAGAAGAGTATTACATTATCTGCCACACTTAAAGGACCTCTGCTAGGCATATTTCATTCCTGAGGGCTTAAAAAGCAGCTCTCGTGGTGACAAGAAGCTGATTTAAACCCCCCAAGAGTGAACTTCGCGAGAGCTCTATGTGTGTGATAATAACTTATATTACTACGGTCTGCATTTCCTGCTTGAATTGACACTAGTGACGTAGCACTCAGCTTTCTCTATAAGTAGAATAGAGCCGGCTGCCAAGTGCTACGCCACTAGAGTCAATTCAAGCAGGACATGACTGCTGAAGAACGGTACTAATATCATTTATTATTCCATACATACAACTCTCACGGAGTTCACTCTTGGGGGTTTTAAATCAGCTTCTTACCACCACAAGAGCTACTTTTTTAGCCCTCAAGAGTGAAATATGCCTGGCAGAGGTCCTTTCAATAAATTATTTATTTAAAAAAAGTGAAATAAAAAAGGATAACCCCCTCATATATTCAATCCCATGTAACCTCATAAATACAGTCCCACGTATATGAGCACATGATTATCAGCATCATATACTGTGGTGATGTGCACTGTACAGCGCCACAGTATATGGTGCTGATTATTATGTGGCTCATATACTGCAATATAAAGGGGTACAATGAGAAGTACTATGGCCATGAGGCCAGAGTACAAGTGCCAGCTCATATACTCAGCATATGAGTTGGTACTTGTAGTACTCCAGCCTCATGACTATAGTATTTCTCATTTTACATTTCTCATTGTTATATGCAGTATACTGCTGGAGTACTAAAAGTACCAGCTCATATGCTGAGTATTCTGCCAACAGTTCATATACTCAGGCAAAAGCTCATATAGTCAGCATTATTGGCGGGCATTACCTTGGCGGCGGGCAAATGCGAGAGTCTCTCCGCTCTCAGGATGACGCGCCGGCCTCGGTGACGTCATTAAGTCACGCGAGGTTCAAAGCTTGCGCATGTGTTATTGTACACGTCTCCTACATTGTAAGAAGGCGTGACTGCGCATCGAGCGCATTGCCGGGAAACAAAACACAGGGGGCACCATAGTTTGGGGAACTTTCCCCGCGGCACACCCGACCATGTGTCGCGGCACACTAGTGTGCCGCGGAACACTGGTTGAAAATCACTGCTCTATACTACATCTTGTACCCTCTAGTGGCCAGCGCTGGTAATGCTCTCTTGGTTTTGGTCTTTACCTGACTACACTCCTGACCTATTCTACTATGCCGCTTGTTTTTCCACTGGGTCTATCAGCCTATTTTTTGGTTGATTCCATATGCGCTGTACTGACTATTTACTATACGGTATATTTTGATATTGTCAGCAATGTCCATGATTATGAGATATTAGATGATTATATGGATATGCAATATATTATATTTTATATTTGTTAGTTATTCTTCTGTACATCTGTTTATACATTATTTTTTCTAGATTTCAATTGTTTTATACACTTGGTCCACAAGGTGATTATATTTGGCAAGCAACGCTGGCACCGCCCACACCCCCCCTCCTGCCACTGCACCTTCAACTGTATCGGCATCCCAACTAGTGCAACGGGGGACCGGGTAGATGTATTTTCTTCTTTTTTTTTTTATGTGGGGCCCATTATTCTGTATGGAGGACTATGTGGGGCGCGTTATTCTGTATGGAGGACTATGTGGGGCGCGTTATTCTGTATGGAGCACTATGTGGGGCGCGTTATTCTGTATGGAGCACTATGTGGGGCGCATTATTCTGTATGGAGCACTATGTGGGGCGCGTTATTCTGTATGGAGCACTATGTGGGGCGCATTATTCTGTATGGAGCACTATGTGGGGCGCATTATTCTGTATGGAGCACTATGTGGGGCGCATTATTCTGTATGGAGCACTATGTGGGGCGCATTATTCTGTATTGAGGACTATGTGGGGCGCATTATTCTGTATTGAGGACTATGTGGGGCGCACTATTCTGTATGGATGACTATGTGGGGCGCGTTATTCTGTATTGAGGACTATGTGGGCCCCATTATACTGTATGGAGGACTATGTGGGGTACACTATTCTGTATGGAGGACTATGTGGGGCGCACTATTCTGTATGGAGAACTATGTGGGGTGCACTATTCTGTATGGAGGACTGCGTGGGGCCCATTATTCTGACTACTGGTTGGCCCGCGACCTTGTCCAAGTTTTTAATTTTGGCCCTCTGTGTGTTTGAGTTTGACTTCCCTGCTCTAAACTGAGACTGAAACATCACATATGTTCACTGTGGATTGCAAATTCTACATCAATTGAGTTCCAAGTTCTTCTTAGATAGAGATTTTACCATGAGTGATTTTTTTTTCATCTGCCAAAAAGTAAAAAAAAAAGAGAAAAAAAAAATATATATTTGCAAATGTACTCCTATCCATGGTAAATTTAAAATTGTAGCGCCCATAGATTATAGACTGATGGCATCCATGTGATGTCCATTGATTTTCGATACACCCTGACTTTTCATGGGCGATTTTGATCCTTGACTTAGATCAAAAATGGATAAGTCTGTAATTTTTTTTTGCAGACTGTGTGAACAGCTCCATGTTCCATCTGTGAAAAAAAGAACACGCAAGTCTGAATGAGGCCTTTTACGGTTGTGCTGGGTTTAGTATTTAATCGATTCTCCCACTGAGCACAAACAAAATAACAATCTTGTAGTTATGATACCTTTGACTAACATAAAATAAAAATCAGTGAGGTTACACAGCAAGCTTTCCAGGTGACTTAGGTGTCTTCATCAGTTTATAATAAAGTATCTGAAGAAACGTGTTTCTTCAGATACTTTGTTGTTGGAGATCATGATTTATAATATACATAGCAGCGCTGAAGCACAAATTATATATATATATATATATATATATATATATATATATATATATAAAATCAAATATCCCCCTTCTCCTTTTTGTCCCATTGAAAATTTAAAACCACCACCACACATTTGGTATTGCTGCATTCAAAAATGTTTGATCTATCTAAAAAAAATGTATCAGATTGGTAAAGGGTATAACAAGAAAAATCGAAAAGCCAGAATTACGTTTTCTTATTCGCTGCAACATTGCAATAAAAGGCGATCAAAACATTGTATCTACCCCAAAATGATATCAGTAAAAACGTCAGCTCAGGGCACAAAAAAAAAAATAAAAAAGTTATGGCTCTTGGAAGAAGAGGAGAAAAAAAAATGAAAACACAGAAAATGACCTCAGGATGAAGGGTTAAGGGAAGAGTCAGACGGCCGTATAACTGACAAGGATCGAAACGCTCCTTCTATGCAGCTCAGTTTTCAAGCAGAAGACTCTTCACAAAACTTTTCCCCTGACGCCTCTTTTGTGACGCTTTTTCGCTCGTTTTCCTATGTTTTTTTCCAGTGCTTTTGACCACCGGCTGCTTTTTTTGGAAGGGTTTTTGTGATGTCTTTTTTTACTGGTCATTTTCAAATGATTATTTTTCACTCCATTAAATAATGAAGAAACCACTAGCCTTTTTTGTTTTTTTAAAGCAAAAATGAGGGCAAAATGCTCCAAAAGACATGCAATAACTTGTATTGTAAAGTACAGAGAGTCTTCCGAGCAGAGTACGTCAGAAGGGAGGTCAGGTCACTTCTTTTAACCACTTGAGATTTCTAAAAACGCCAAACGGTTAAAAGTCGTTCAGAAGTTTTAATACTGTGGCTCTCCTCATGAAGAAGTTGGTTCAACTTTGAAACGCATTGAGAATAGATGCCATGCTTTAATCACCTTACTACGGCCTCGGGATTTCCTTTATCTAGCAAAGCAGCGCTGACTACCACTCCTATCCTCCTACTTCTATACGGCAGGATTTCCCGACCCGAGGATACTGCTGCTGCAGTGGTCATACCTCGATTCCTCAGTTATGGGTTAAACAACCCCAAAAGGAAGAGCAGTTCCTATACATCTCACCTAGACCTATTTCTCCACCGGATAAGACCCTATTGTGCTTTGTGTCCCCCTCCCCTACTTGATAAATCGGGGCCGTGGTGTTTTTGAAAGCCTGAAGCGTTGGAAAGATGCTTGAACATATGGACAGCAAGTCAAATTGACATAGAAATGAACAGAAAGATTCTTTTGCGTGAGGTTTTCTGGCGTTTCTTACAGCGGATTCATTCAAAACACTGTGGTGTGAACATACCCTTACATTAATTCTGCTGCAAAATCCACATCCAAACCCGCTTCAAATACCATTCACATCGATTTCAATGGGGAACCATGTTGCTGTTCATAATGAGATTTAATTCTGATGAGATCTAGAAAACCTCACAGCGTCATATTACAAGAAAGAATCTCGGAATGAAGTAGAATTCACCTTTTTTGTACTGTACGATGCCACCGGCCCGAGGTTTGTAGGGTGAAAGGTTTGTAATACGGGGTGACGTCCCCAGAGGGTCACTCGCTGCCCCCACAGGTGTCTGCGCAGGGCACAAATGTGAGGTTTCCACTTCCAGAGATGCAGACACCTCACGGTGTGATGAGGATTTACAGCAAACATTTCTCCTCGATCAGCCCGACGGCTCTACCAGCGGCTTCAGAGTACGGCGTCATACGTGCTGGGCGGCCCGGTGCACGACCCTTTTATTACACGGCCTCTCCATACTGGAAGAAAGATATGTAAGGGTTAAAAACAGTCATAGCCATAGCTACTCTATGTGATAGTGAAGGTCTGGGCTCATACTATGACTTCCAGGGGTCAGAGGTGACCACCATGGTGGGAGTAGTGTAAATGCAATGCACAGGGCGCCATCTAGTGGCAGAACTCGGATGTTTCCTCCTAATGTGGGGATTCAGATCTCCAAGAAAGAAGGCGAGATCGCTACAAATTTGTAAAGGGAGGAAAGGTGACAGGGTCACGGAGATGATAACTAGGAGCCTGCGCAATTCTGTACAGACATCAGGACACTGCCACATTATTTACATGAGCCGCAAAGTGTCTGCGGAGTCGTGTCAGTGAGAGGGCTTATACGACGGCGGTCACACAGCGCCCCCTGCGTGCGGTGCGGTGCGGTGCAGGGCAGTACAGCACAGCACAGCACAGCACCGGCGGTGACTGTGCCCCGGAGGCCATGTGTCACCCACCCCGGCAGCGGCTCTCACCTTCCTGCCTGCAGCGCGTCCTCCAGTCCACGCCTCCATGTGACAGCCGGCCTCCCGGCATGCACCGCTTCTCTGCTACTCTTAAAGCGGCGATGCCACAAGAGATGATTTTTTTTTTTTGTCTCGTTTTTTGAAGCAATGTTCACACAAATCCAGTCCAAAATCCTCCTCAAAAATCACTTCAACAACACCTAGAAAACTATGACCATTTATTACTATTTCTACCTTTCTTTCTGTAGATGGTCTGAAAAACGTCTGGTGGGAAAATAAGGGTTTGTTCACACCATGTTTTTTTTTTTTTTTTCAAGTGGATTTGGAGCAGGACCGTCTGAAAAAGCACTCAAAAAATACTCAAAAGACTGTACTTGAGCATTTCTATGTCTGCTGTTCCTATATTCCGGCTTTTGAGAGACTTTTAATCACTTTAGGTTTCCAAACACGCCAAGTGGTTAAAAGGAGTGACCGGATGATTCTTCAGGCAGACGCTCTGTACTTATAATACAAGTCAGTGGGAAGACGCCCAGTAGTCGCCGAGAGGTCGCCCAGAAGATGCCCAGAAGTTGCCCAGAAGTCGCCGAGAGGTTGCCCAGAAGACACCCAGAAGTTGCCCAGAAGTCGCCGAGAAGTCGCCCAGAAGACGCCCAGAAGTTGCCGAGAGGTCACCCAGAAGACGCAGAGAAGACGCCCAGAAGTCGCCGAGAGGTCACCCAGAAGACGCAGAGAAGACGCCCAGAAGTCGCCGAGAGGTCGCCCAGAAGACGCCCAGAAGTCACCGAGAGGTCGCCCAGAAGACGCCCAGAAATCGCCGAGAGGTCGCCCAGAAGTCGCCGAGAGGACGCCCAGAAGTTGCCCAGAAGTCGCCGAGAGGTCACCCAGAAGACACCCCACCATCTTTTGAAGCATTTTTTTTCCTAAGGCCCCACCATCAGTATTTTGTCAGTATTCGGTCAGTATTTTTTCTCAGGAGTGGGAGCCAAAACCAGGAGTGGGTGATAAATTCAGAATTGGTGACTTGTTTCTATTAGGCTGTGTGCCCACGATGCGTTTTTTAAGTGTTTCCGCCACGGCAAAAACGCTGCAGAAACGCTTAAAAACGCATGGTAGAAGGCCTGCCATGTCCCCCAATGATAATCCACATGTACTGTGCACATGCTGCGGAAATTTCCGCTGCGGATTATCATTGTGGAAAGAAAACGCAGCACTACCAATTATTTTGCGGAAGTGCTGCGTTTTCGCCGCCATTGACTTGCATTAGAACGCGCCAATTCCACAAGACTGCATCTGTACTTGCGTAATTGGCGTGTTCTAATGTGCGGATGGTACCCGGGTGTGGAGGAGAGGAGAGTCTCATTCACACCCAGGTACCATTAAAAGCTGTAAAAAAAGAATAAAATAAAAAAATAAATATATACTTACCTTCCGGTGGCCCGCGGTACGCTCCTCCTTGCTTCCCGGCACTTCGAGATGGAATGAAGGACTTGCGCTGACGTCAGAGTCATGTGACGGGTCACGCGACGCTGACATCGGCAGGTCCTTCAGTGTACTGCTGCAGCCAGCCGGGATCGAGCGAAGCAAGACAGCGCGGGCCATCGGAGGGTAAGTATACATTTATATTTTTATTTTTTACCATTCTCTACGGTCACACTATATATGCCGGTTGCATGGATTTATATAGTGTGACCAAGTTGACAAGCACTTTCCAAGTGATGCTAAAATCGCTTGGAAACGCTTGTCAACCCGCATGCTGAAATGCAAGTGAAGAACACTTCACATCCGCATGTCCCTGGCAGGAAAACGCATGTACAATCCACATATACAATCCGCATGTACAATCCGCATGTACAATCCGCATGTACAATCCGCATGTACAATCCGCATGAGTTTTTTCTGCCAAGGAGATGCAGAAACGCTCAGGAAAAAATCCTGAGCATTTCTGCATCGTGGGCACATAGCCTTATACCTTTTCTCTGATTGTTCCTCACCTGGTTTTGGCTCCCACTCCTGAGGAAAAAATACTGACCAAATACTGATAGTGGGGCCATGGCCTAAACATTTTCGTTGAAAAACTAAACCCAGCGTTCTACTCATTGCCTAATGAACTTAATGGACTTAAAAAAAACGGCCACAAATCAGCTCAGAAATGCTTAAAAATGTACCAAAGAAACGCCTACGAAAACAGCAGCAAAAACATTTACAAACCATTTCAGTAAATGTCAGAAAAATACGCAATAAAAAGACGCATCAGTAAAATTGAAAACCTGGCGCTCCGGAAGCAGATTCTACTTGAAAACTTGGTCTGTTTTGCCTGCCAGGAAAAAAAATGTGTGAACATACTCTAAGGTTCAATGTCCCTGATGTGTACGTGGTGCATAAAAGTATCCACTATTTTTTTTGCTCCTTGATACTTCTGTGGGGTGAGGGGATAACAAATGGCCTGATAGTCTCATCCAACATGTTTGATCTCTGTGTGCCCAGACATGGGGCAATCATATATGGCTTATCCCATAGATGTTAAAGGGGTATTCCCACCTTCAAGATCCTATCCCAATACGTAGTAGGTGTAATAATAATAATATTAGCAAATACTTCCAATTAGAAATGTAGTATAGTTCTTCTGATTTGCTATGTCGCTTATCCCATGTGCAGGGCAGTATCTTAGGTATCCATGGTTATGATCACTGATATAGTGAGAGTTAGTTGTTAGTGGTCATAACCATGGATACCTAAGCTACTGCAATGCCCTGCACATGGGGTAAGCGACAAAGCTAATCTGAAGAACTATACTACATTTCTAATAGGAGGTATTTACTAATCTTGGAGACGGGAATACTCCTTTAATCTGTTTGTTGCCATTACCAGTTTTCATATATCCACAGCCACCATCAGTTTGCTTTGCAGAATGATTTAGATCAGATGCCAGGTATCCCCTCTCTGTAGAGGGTTCTCCCCGGCGCTGTCTCAGAGCGGTCACCGAATGCTCCTGTCAATAGTAAATAACTACTTGCCTGTTAGTTCTTAGGCCAATAGTAAAAAAAGATATAGTCCGGGATAACCCCTTTAATTGGAGATCAGCTTTAAGGATACATTTCACCAAGTAATAGAGATAGTTTGGCACATCCGTGTGGACAGAAAAGGCTTATTTATTTCTAAAGCCCATTAAAAAAAAACTTTCCAACGCTCTCAGCGCTCTTTGTCACTTACTGTGGTTAAGACGGCCAACAATCTGACCGTCACTTCCAAACAGAAAACAGGTGTGGACAGGTGCTTAATAAGGCTATGTTCACACATCTTGTTTTTTTTCTGCGTTTTTTTATTCAAATTTTCAGCTGCATTTTGCAGTACCAGCAAAGTCTATGAGATTCCAGAAATCTCATGCACACATCATGTTTTGTTTTTTTTATCAAGATTTTGTGCTTTGCATGTTTTTTTGCAAAATAGAGCATGTCACTTCTTTCAGCATTTTTTTCACCCATTGGACGTAATGGGTCGTGAAAAAACGCACCAAAAACGCAGGTTTTTTTCAGCGTTTTTTGTGGCAAAACCAGAATGAGTATTTTTTTTTCACTGAACTTTATGTACATGCATAAAAGAAACAAAAGGACAGTGAAAAAAACGCTGAAAAAACACACCAAAAAAACAAAAAAGCAAGAAAAATCCTGAACAAACCTCCTGGCAAGAGATCAGGTTTTGCTGCAGAAAAAATGCTGAAAAAACCAAGATGTGTGAACATAGCCTAAGGCTATGTGCGCATGTTCAGGATTTAAAGCAGAAATTTCCATAGCGTTTCTGTATCTGGCAGGAAAAACTCTGCGGAAAAATCATGCAGTTTTGCCGTGTTTTTGACGTGTTTTTTAATGCGTTTTTTGAAGCATTTTGTACATCAATGAATGCTTTTTGGAGCTAAATAAAGTTATTTGGTGGGACATTGCTTTTTGGATTACCATCAGAACTGGGGTGAGTATATTGGTTAATTTAAATTATTAAATAATGTGTCTGTTGTATTTCAAATAAAGTGTTTACTCTGTGTCTGTGTGTTTATTTCACTCTTTACTTTACTTTAATTAGGTTTGGTGATGAAAGGGTCTGATTGACACCTTGTCATCACTAAACAAAAGAGCTAGGTGTCAGCTAATCCCATTCACCCAATCTCATTAGCATTTCCATTCATGTAATTTCTGGGGCAGCTGTGAGCTGCTATTTTTAGCCTAGGAAGGTGCCATTAGGCAAACATGGTCCCTGGCTATTATTAACAGCTCACAGCTGTTTCGTTAGTCGCTACATCCCCACGATCAGCACTCAGCAGCGCTTTGGACGCAGCATATTTTTGCTGCGTCCAAAACACGGTGTTCTAATTCCGAACTTCCGCACTTTTGTTGTTGGTACATGTCAATCCATCGCATATAATGACACTTCAATCGGTCAAAATCTGCAGCGGAGACTAGCGTGTCTGCTACAGAAATGAACATGCTGAGGGTGAGTTTGGGTACGTGGCCACGATCAGGAGCCGCTGCAGGTTTGAAGCTGTGCATCAGAGGCTGCAGATCACCCACGGACACTGACATGTGGTGCATCTTTCAGGACTCAGCATGTCAAATTCTCTTGCGGAGTCGCTAGTCTCTGCAACAAAAATTTGACCACTAGAATGTATTGAATGCAGTAAATACGCATGGTTCAGTGAACACGTGTATTTACCTGTGTTCAATAGAATGCAACATTTTGTACGCAGCAAAAAATATGCGTCCAAAGCGCTGCTACGTCCAGATGGTGGGCACAGAGCTTAAATTTTTTATAAAAAATGGCGTGGGCTCCCATGTCAATTTTATAACCAGCAGAGGGAAAGCCTACCGCTGGGGGCTGATATTAGTAGCCGAGGAAGGGGCCATTAGCCAAAAATGTTCCCTGGCTATTGATATCAGCCCACAGGTGTTTGTTTAACCTTTACTGGCTAGATTACAGGGGGACCCCAGAAAAAAATTGAAGTAGGGTCCCCTATAAAATCTAACCATGAATACTAGCCCCTTCCGCGGCTATTAATATCACCCCTCAGCAGTCCCAGAAATGGCGCATCCGCTCTTCCCACTGCTCTGTAGTGGTGGTCAGTGGGGTAATGGGGTTGGGGTTCACATCAGCCTTGTACTGGCGGCTGACGTGAAGCCCAGGTTAGTAATGGAGGGTGTCCATAAGACGCCCCCATTACTAACTGCAAAGTAAAGTGGTCGTGACTTTTTCAATAAATACACGGCCAGAATAAAGTATTTTAATGAAATAAAAAACACATGTTTTTTTTAACATTTTTTATTACACTCTCAGTCCCTGAATCCATCGATCTTCTGAAAAAAACATAAAATAAAAAACAACCATATCCCTCACCTGTCCACCGTCACGACGTAGTCCACGATTACCGCCAACGCTTGTCCCTCGTCGATCCGGGTCACTTCTACAGCAGTGACAACAGCAATCACTGATGTGACTGCTGTAGAAGACAGCAATGTATACTGACAGGGGGTGTAAAATCACTCCTTCTTCAGAATATTCCCACGGTGAGGTCAGCTGATATTCATCTGAAAGCTCACAAGACCGCAGGTCCTGGCAGCGCAGTACACTGCTGGGAGCGAGCGCGCTCCCGGCAGTGTACCGCCGGGCTGAACGCATCGGGAGGGCACCGGGGGTGAGTATAGTGTTTTGTTTTTTTTAACTTTTTTTTTTCTTCTTTTTTTTACCACCTGCAGCGCGTTTCTGTCGCGAATTTGCGCCCATTGGCTTTAATTGAAGCGCAGCATATCCGAAGGTATAGATATTATACCTGCGGATTTGCTGCGGTTCAATTAAAGTCAATGGACGCAAATTCACGGAGTAAACGCGCGCACAATGGACATGCTGCGTTTTTTTCCGCAATGGTAATTCTGAGCGGAAATTTCCGCATCATGTGCACTGCCCATCAGGATTATCATTGCAATGCCTGGCAGACAGATTACATAGCACTTTCGCTGCGTTTCCGCAGTGAAAAACCGCCGCAAAAACGCATCAAGGACGCTACGTGTTCACATAACCTAAGAGTAGCTATCTCCTTGTATAACTAACAACTAAAACTGCACTCTGTAACGCTATAAAACGCAAACATGAAATATATGAAATTTGAATTACTCCTCTAGAAAATAGCAAAAAAACGAGAATACTTAGCGAATAAATTGACCAATTCATGCGTGCCAAGCAGCCGTGTTAAGGCGATTCTCTTTGCTGGGAAGCTATCCTAATGTGATTCCTCTCCTAGGCTAAAGCCTGCATTTATGGGTGGGTAGGATTCTGATTAAAACCGCCATAGGCTGATGGTGGAGTGCTCGGGCAGAGGGCCTAGGTATACAAATAACAAAAGACTGACCATCACTTCCAAACAGAAAACAGGTGTGAACAGGTGCATACTAAGAGTTGCCAACTCCATATACAGTATAACTAACAAATAAGGTTGCACTCTGTATCGCTATAGCATGCATAGTGCGGGGTGTCGCACCCGCACCAATCAGGTATTGATGACCTTTTGTAAGAATAGATTATCAATGTAGGAGACCCAGACAACCCCTTTAACGATGATTTATCCAAAACTCAGCTTCACTTTCAGGTACAATTACCCTTTATCCAGAGGAACCTTGTACCTGTAAAATGACAACGGCTTAAATTAAAGACAGACAGTTTGATGGTGCAGATCAATACTCTCCTGGAATAAGCCCGGCAGGACCCAGTACATGCTCTAACACCTTTCTTTCTAAATATTGCTGTTAGTTAAAAAAATAGAGTAAAATGTCAATGATTTCCCAGTTGGGCTCTAGAGCTATTTTTCTCAGTTACTGTTCTGCAAAATCCCCAGAGAGCCGCAAGAAATGGTTTTCCAGCAGTTTGACCGATTCAGTGTAAAGCTCAACAGACCATCGTATCGCGGTACAGATATTATTATGTGGAGTAAATCACACTAATTACATCAGCAAACAGGATTCCCGGGAAGAAAAATAACCATCGCCGAGACATGGCTGTAAGATAGGAGAAAAAGCACAGAAATCAGGACATGTCATGTACAAGTGTAAAATTACAATGTGGCTTTTTTTTTTAAATACATGCTTCATATATGTGGGTGTATTATAGTGATGGGCAGTTTGACTTCTCATTGAACTCGAAATATATCTATATATGATACGTTGGCATCCTTCCCAAGAAAACAGTGCGCAGGAGGCTTCATACAGAATACCTGGAAAGTCTCGGTGAGGATGTACCTGCCGCTAACATTTGTCATTTAAATACTTGGGTGGACAATAAAGAGTTAAGTGTACCATACCTCTGCCTACATACGCCAGTCCCCAGATATAGCTATTGACGAAACCTGCTTTAGGGTGAATGATGCGATGTGTCTGCTTCACCTGCGCTCTGTGCTGTCCCCTATCATTTGTCACACTGAATGCTTTCTGATCTTCCAGCAAACTGCACAGAAAGGGAATATACGCAGCATAATGTTCCCTTGGCCCCATGTGAAAAGACTATTACTAGTGATGAACGCAAATGCTCGTTACTCGAGTTTGTCTAGGGTACTTGGGTATGCACCGAGTATCGCAGGTGCTCGAGTGACATGTTCGAGTCGCCACACCCGCATGTTTCACGGCTGCTAGAAAGTTAAAAAAACATGCGGGGATTGCCTGACATACACAGGCAATCCTCGCATGTTATGTGGCATCTAAAAGCCGCAAAACATGCTGCCGCAGGGACTCGAACCTGTCACCCGAGCACCCGCGATATTCGGCGCACACCCGAGCACCCTAGACAAACTCGAGTAACGAACACTTGCGCTTATCACTAGTATTAGTCTTTTCATATGCGGCAAAGGAACCTTTAGGGCCCCCCTAGTTTCCAGGGCCCGGGTGTGAGTGAACCCCCTGCACCTATTAGGCTATGTTCTCACGTTGCGTTTTTGCTGCATTTTTTTCTGCACGCAAAACCTGCTCTCTTGGCAGTAAAGAAGCTGCTTACAAAAAACAGGTATTGCTGCGTTTTGTTTGCTACGTTTTTCTTGTCTCTTGTGCATGCTGATAAAGTTTAGTGCCCCCCCCAAAAAACATGATGCAACTTCCTTAGGTTTTTGCACCAAAAACGCAGCAAACCTGATACCTGTGTTTTTTGCTGCGTTTTTGCACTTACTCATTGCTTTGTATGGGTGAAAAAACGCTGAAAGAAGTGACATGCTTCTGTTTGTAAAAACGCAGCAGTTTTCCAATTCAGGCAGGAAAAAAAACAATGTGTGTGCATGAAACCCCATAGCTTTTGCTGGTACTGTAAAACACAGCTTAAAATCTGCATAAAAAACTCAGCAAAAACTCAACGTGTGAACATAGCCTTATAATTATGCCTCTGTATGCAGGATACTTGTTTAAAAACAAATTATTTTTGGGTTTCAGGACCACGTAGAATTTTATATTTCAGCATTCCAGAATTTATTTAACATTAAATGTTTTATTTTTGGCATCAAGGCTGATGTTTAGGTCTTCAGTTGTATTTTTTATGGGGTAGGTATACATCTATGTTAACTGGTATCTACCCCTATAGGGTCATCATATAACAGTAATATTGGTCTTCGTCCTCCAGTGATAATCTGCTGATAAAACAGTGATTTTATTGAATTAACAAGACACAGCCCAGTAAGTGACACATCACTGTTTATTCATGAATTGTATGTGCAGGGGACTGCGCTCGATAACTGGACGGAAGTGTAAGGCAGCATTCCCTATGCCAATCACAATGTCTCCTTGTGTACCTGCGTTCTGTGGAGATAGTGGTCTGTGCCCCCTCAATTTGTTTCCAGGTCCGTCAATGTCTGTCTGTTCTTGCTTGTGTTCTTCCTGGGGGAAGGGAGAGGAGTTAGTGGGATGAGAGAGGAGCAGCCAGTGCAGTGGTGAGAAGCTGCTGGTCTAGTGACGGGAAGGATGTCCCCATAAAAAGCCAAGTCTCTGGCTTATTTAATAATCAGACTCATATGTCCAAACAGTTTTTATGATACTTCAAAGTGGTATTATAACTCATTTTAAAAATCAAAAAGGAAAGGTTTCAGCCAATTCCTTCATTAGTTCACAGGTATTTGAAACTGGTCTTTTCCAAAATCCATAGGAGTGAGGGCATACTAATAGTGCCCATCCATCATCCCTCTAGAGACCTATTTTAAGGACTACTTCCTGATGCATTTCCTTCTTCTTTGGATTCATCAGGGGATTTTGTGTAGTCTATCGCTGAGGTCTCCATAGAGCCTCCTACCTATGTCTAACCTGTTTCCCGGTCTATTTTAAATCTAGAGTATATGCTGGGCAGTACCCATCATTTCTGGACACGAGGTACCTTATATCATGTCAACAGAACACTCCCTCTAGTTGCGGTGAACCACAAACTTCACTTCCGGCACGTCTTGTGAGTCTCTGACGTCATCCCAGCAGACTCGTGGAATGTATGCCATTTGGAGAACACCACTAACACTGTTCTACATATTTTCAAAAGTTGTCAGGTTCCGGTATGAAATGAGCCATTTCTTAATGATTTTCACCTCCTGTATTAAAATCTGACAATGAAAATTTTTAGTTGGCTCTTGTTTCTATATCAAGGAGTTTTCCTTTTACTGTACCTTTTAACAGTTACAGTACTCTGAAGCATTATTATTTTTGCAAATCTAAAGATGCAGAATATTTTGTTATGCCAATTTTCTAATATTTACAGTGAGAAAACTTAGCAACAATTCAAATAATTAAAAGATGTCTAAACACTATTTCAAATTATAAACAGTTACAGAAATTGCACTACAAAATTTGGTCCTCATTCAGTGTCAACTCATTTTTGCTTGTCTCTTGTACTCCTGCATTGGATCATCTCTAGCAATTGTCCATCAGCAATCTGCGAGCATTGATGGATTCCATTTTCCTTGATATCTTTTCTCCATAGCCCCAATATCTTGGTGAAATATCTCATCATGCTCGTCGCTCACTTCTTCGCAGTTTGGTGTCTAGATACGAATATAAGAAATTAATCTTTAAGCACGTTACAGCCAAGATCCTTATATGTTTTGAGGAGATTTTCCACCAACTCTTCATAGTTATTTGCTCTTGAGTTTCCAAATAATTAGTTACCACTAATATGAATGCTACCCATGCAGCCTTTTACTTGCCCTGCAACTAACGGAGAAAGTCCACATCTTGAAGAAGCTTACGAATCTGAGGTTCAATAAGGACTCCTTCCTTTAACTTTGCTTCACTCAATCTTGGAAATTTATCAATAAGATACTTGAATGCTTTTGCATTTCTATCCATTGCCTTTATAAAGTTCTTCATTACGCCCAACTTAATATGCAATGGTGGTAACAAAATCTTATGTAGGTCAACAAGTGCTGGATGCAGGACATTTTACTCCGTGGCTGAAGTGAATGTCAGAGAGGCCAGTTTCTTTTATTGTAGTGATATTCTCTTGCACTACTATCCCACTCACACAGAAAGCAGCAGTACTTTGTGTATCCACCCTTGAGACCAAGTAAAAGGGAAACCACCTCTAAGTCACCACAGAGGGGCCACAAATGTTGGTCTTCGTTTAGGCACCTCAACAGCTGTTTCATGTTCTTATAGGTATCTTTTATGGGGACTGCATAACCAACTGGAATTGAAAGTAGTGCATTGCCAATATGCAGCAAGATTGCTTTTAGTCTTGTTTTGTTTTGGACGAATGGATGAAGAGCCTCCATTCCTCTGGATTATGACTTAACTTCAAAGCTTCCATTAAACTGTTGATGTTGTTGCATGCCACAAGATCCATGAAGAAGTATTTGACAAGATCTTTATTACGGTTGCAGAACAAAGAAATACGAACATCATCAGCTTGGAGATTCCCCTGCTGTAGCCTGGAACCTAAGAGCTCAGACTTACGCTTGGGCAGATCTAAATCTCTAACAAGATTGTTCAGTTCACTTTGTGTTATAAGGTGTGGTTCAGTTGAGGTTGCTGACAGAAAGTCTGGGTCGTTTAAGGAAGATGCTTCCTGACACTAAGCGCCTTCTTCTTCCTCACTTCACTCAACTGAAAATGTATCTGGTGCTTTAGGAACCGTCAGTTCTTCTGTATGTGGTATTGGATTGGATTGGATTGCCATTGGATACTGTAAAGTCCACTTATACTTCCTTGAAACAACTTTCCTAATGGGGGGCAGCATGCAGAAATAGCAATTGGTAGTGTGATCGGTTGGCTCTCTCCAGATCATTGGGACAGCAAAATGCATAGATTGCGTCTTCCCATGCAACTGCTGGGTAAGATGTGATGCACATCTATTGCAACATAAGAAAGGCCGTACTGAGCCCCTGGCTTCAGAGGGAGACCGGCATGACAGGGTTAGTGTGGGATAAAGAGGGGAGGGCTTGCCGAGGTAGGGTGTGACTCTTGTTTGGGCAAGGAAGTTATGTTTAATTTAGTTGGTGTAGGCTGCAGGGGAGGGTGTTTTTGGGGGCAGGGAGGAGTGGGGTTTATAAGGGATGGCCATTTGGGATTTGTCAACCATTTTAGGTTGCCATCATCCCATATACATTATCTCCATCATAGAAGCCATTGATGGGATGCTGCAGCAGCTAAGGGACACTGCTGGGTTAAACGGAGCGGATTGGCTGCAGGCAACAGTTCAAAGCCTGCTTAAGGGTACTGGAGCCGGTGATGCCTCATCGGCTCCTGAACCACGCCGGCTGCGGAGGACTAGGTCTCCGGCGCACCTTAGCCCTGAAGAAACCCCCAGGGTCCAGTGGCAAGTCAGGAGCCCCTCTCGGGACCCTCCGGCCGGGAGCAGGGCCCGCACTGCCGAGGCCTGTACTTCCCGCTCCGGGAGGAATCCACCCACACGCCGGACCTGCAACAGGAGGAGGTATCGGCCTCCTCTGCTATATCGCGAGGCGGCAAATCATCAGGACCAGATGCAGCAAACCCCAAGCCATGGCGGTGGCCTGCTCGGCGCAACGAGGTGAGGAGAGCACGAGGACGGAGGCCTAACCTGGGGGCCTCTCAGCGTGGGAGCGGCGACGATCGCGCGGCCGGCTCCGCCCATTCTCCGGCGGTCCGGGTTGCCGGGGGAATAGCATCAGCAGTGAGCGGTCAGGATCCGCCCGGCTCCGCCCACAATGCTGTCTCCGCCCACAATGCGGCCACGGCGGCTGTCAATCAAAACGAAATATGCGGGCAGCAGGCGGCTGGCTCTGCTGACAGGGTGATAGGCAGCGGCGGACACGGGAGGTGCTGGCCCAGCCCCCTTATCAGTTATAACTGCTGTTCATGGCGTTAGCGAGGCTGGTTGCAGCCATTGGTCAGCTCACTCCCCACAAAACGTGGGATCAGGACCAGAGATGATAATGCTGGCCTTTCAGGTCTCCCCCTCACGACACACTGTGGCCAACAAGGATCGGATGGAGGTTGTCAGCATCAGGATTCAGTTACAGTGGCTGCTGGGTTCACAGCGCCTAGGCAGCCAGGTGAGTCGTCGCTAAGTTTTCCTTTCAGGCCCCTGTTACCTTCTTTGGCGTTTAACAGTCAGGACATTTCCGGGGGGGTTGGCGAGGGTATTGGTATGCTGATGCAGGGTTTAAGGGATTTAGCGTTACTACTGGGGATGAAGATGAATACGTCACAGGGCATAGTGTCGCCTACCTCTGCGTGGCTGAGTAATTTTCAGTCGGCCCAAATAGGACATAGCGGGATGGGCTGCAGTAACACGGAGTTTTTGAGGGGCTGAAATACAGTGCACACAAGGGGAGGGATTTTGTCAACGAGTGGATCAAGCACGGGGGTAACGGGAACAACACAGGCTGTGGGGATCGAGGGCAACAAGGAAAAGGATGACAATGTAAGGCTAGATGATATGGCAAAAGGGGAAGTATATGTTTGTTTTGAGGGGTCTTTGGGGGCACATTTGAAGCCTGAGGTGAGGGAAAAAATATGGAAGGGGAAATATGTAGAAATATTCTCATTACTACCATTGGAACGTTTTAACCTAGACAGGGCTAGAAAGGATGATTCCAAAAGAGAGGATGAAGAAAAGCGAAGGTACCGTCTGATACCATGGACCTTTACGAACTGGTTACAAGGATTTGTGATACTAGCCAGTGTTATAGGTGAAAACGCCCCAGAAAATTGTTCAGGGCTTTTTTGTTACATGGATGCAATCGGAGAGGCATATAGGATGTATGGGGGACAAGGGTGGCTACGTTATGACGAACAATTTCGTCAGAGGAAGGTGGTGCGATCCAGTATCCGCTGGGACCATAAGGATATTGCCTTATAGCTGAGGGTAACGGCACCGATTAGGAGTAGGCAAACTAATCAGTCATTTCTCGTGAGCAGCGGCGGTCTCGGCTAGACGGGACACTTTGCAGCTGTTCAGAAGGGATTATGTTTCCTCTTCAACGAGGGATCTTGTAAATTCGGAAATAAATGTAAATTTAAACATGACTGCTCCTCATGCGGTGGCAACCATAGTGCATCCAAATGTTTCAGAGGGGGAAAGTTCAGAAGCAATGAGGGTAGTGAAAAGAGGGGTGACACCGGTGCGACTGGCAGAGGTGCAGCCCTTCCTAAGTAGATACCCGGACAGGGCGGCGGCCTCGCTAATAAAAGAAGGTTTTGAAGTTGGTTTTAGGAATCCATTCATTGATAGTGAAGTTCAATTTAATGCAAAAAATTTAAAATCCGCGTTACAGTTTCCTGAGGTGGTTGCATAAAAATTGGCAGAGGTAGCTTTAGGGAGAATGGCTGGTCCTTTCGTTTCAAAGCCCATAAAGAACTTGCTGGTGTCTCCGTTAGGCATTGTCCCAAAAAAGGAACCGGGTAAATACAGGCTAATTCATCACCTCTCCTTTCCAAAGGGCACGTCGGTGAATGATGGTATTGATCCAGATTTGTGTTCGGTGAGTTATACTTCTTTCGATATGGCAGTTAGTTGGGTCCGTTTTTTTTGGTAAAGGGGCATTATTGGCGAAGACTGACATAGAGGCGGCTTTTAGACTGTTACTTGTACACCCGGACAGCATGCACCTGCTGGGTTGCTCTTGGAATGGCAGCTTTTTTGTAGGCCGGTGTCTCCCAATGGGTTGCTCGCTGTCCTGTGCGTACTTTGAAACCTTTGGCACTTTTCTCGAATGGGTTGTCAGGCATGTTTCTGGACTAAATTCTTGCATCCATTATTTGGATGATTTTTTTGTATGTTGGTCCTGCTATTCTCCCATCTGTTCGATGTTGTTGCATACAATGGAGAGCGTGGCTAAGAAGTTTGGAGTGCCTTTGGCAGTTGAAAAGACTGTGGGTCCGGTGACGTCTTTGAGTTTTCTCTGGATTTTAAATGATACAGTCAAAATGGAGTGTAGGCTACCCATTGATAAAGTTCTTGATTTGTTGGAAGAGGTATCCAGAGTTAAAAAGCTGCATAAAATTACATTGCGTGAGTTACGGTTTCTTCTCGGGAAGTTGAATTTTGCGTGCCGTATTATGCCAATGGGCAGTGCATTTTGTAGGCATATGTCATTAGCGACGGCAGGAGCAAAATCACCTCATCACTTCATTAGCTTGCATAAGGAGTTGCGGGACGACTTGGGAGTTTGGGCTCGGTTTTTGGAGTCATATAACTGGAAGTTGGTCTGGATTGCTCCGTTAGTGAAGCCAACGAATTGGAATTGTTCATGGATGTGTCGGGACAGCGTGGTTTTGCCATCTTTTTCCGAGGCAGTTGGATTGAGGAAAAATGGCCAGCGATCTGGCGGGACCGGAACCTGTTGGGTAATCATACATTGATCAACCTTTTCCCCATCGTGGTCTCTTTAGCACTATGGGGAGAGTATTTTCAGAACAAAAAAATCTGTTTTTCCTGTGAGGACCAAAGGGTAGTGTCCACTATCAATTCTCTGTCGTCTGCATCACCATCGGTGGTGAAAGTATTGCAAAGGCTGGTGCTAATGAGTTTATCGTTGAACATGTGGATAGTGGCGGAGTTCAGGTTGGTTCCTTTAAATCCAATCGTCAATGCTATTTCTCATTCGCAGTGGGATCAGTTCCGGTTGCTGGCACCTCAGGCGTCAACGACAGGTCGGGTATGCCCTCCAGAACTATGGAATCTTCACTTCGAGCTGTAAGGAATCTGATTGGCCAATCATTATCTATGAGGACCTGGTCATCATATGAGGTCGTTTGGCAGTTGTGGGAGGAATGGAAATTTGCAATGGCAAACCCTTTAGAGAGTGACAGCCTATTACCATTAGTGGTTGGTCATTGCTGGGAGGAAGGTTGATCAGTACCAAAAATAAATAATTTCATAGCAGGTTTGGCCTTTGGCTTTAAAGTAAGGGGTCTTCCAGACGTAACCAAAGCAATATTGGTTCGCCAGGCATTGAAAGGTTGGCGGAAGGGTTGGAAGGTGAGAGATTGGAGATGGCCCATATCATATGGATTATTGTTAACACTGGGGCAGCTACTCGTGTCAGTATGTAAGTCCCCATGGGAGATCAGATTATTTTGGCTAGCCTTTTCTCTGTTTTTTTTCGGGGCCTTGCGTTTGGGTGAGTTGGTTAGCCCATCAAGATTCGTCGGTGGGGGTCTCTCAAAAGAGGATGTGAATTTATATTTAGATAGAAGTATTCATTCGGTCTTCAAAAACGGATCAATTCAAAAAAGGGTGTAAAGTGGTGCTGTTCGTAGTGGCGGGATCAGACATGTGTCTGATACACTGTGTGAGAGAATTTGGTTTGAGTCCAGGGGGGCACAAATCGCCGTTGTTAATACATGAGGATGGCTCTATTTTATATCGCTACCAGGTTTTAGCAGTGCTCAAACAGTGTCTCGAGGATGGCGGTATCTCGTCAAAAGAGTATAGCGGTCTCTCTTTCAGGATTGGGGCAGCCACTGAGGCAGCCAGGAGGGGGCTGGGTGACGAGTTAGTTAAGAAGATCGGACGATGGGAATCCATACGGTTTAGGTCTTATATACGCCTGGCATGGTTGTAATCAAGAGAATGTTCCGAGTTCTTGTTAGATGTTACCATTTCTTAGAATTGCATTATGTTTGACTTCACAGATGAGGGTTCCCGGCTCGTATGGATCATGGGCCATTCTTTTGTCTTCTTGGCTGCACTACGGGCAGTGGTGAGGCCGGCCGGTCGTCAGTTAGGATTCTTGGATGACAAAGCCATTCTACGGTGGATTGAGAAGCGGGGAATGGTGTGGCGGCAACTTCTGGCTGAACTCCATCACTTTGTGAGGCTTGATCGGGCCCCTGATTTGTTGGTGCTACATTTAGGGGGCAATGACCTGGGTAAGAGGTCTAGTAGGGAACTCATAAAGGACATCAAATTTGATATATTGAGATTGTGGGCAATGTTTCCAAAGGTTTTGGTAATTTGTTCCGACATTGTTCCACGACAAGTTTGGCGAGGGGCCCGATCAAATGAGGGAATTAATAGAGCCCAGATAAAAGTGAATAGGGCTGTGATGCGTTTCATGGTAAGAAATTGGGCGTTGGCCATACGCCATATAGAAGTACAGTCATGGCCAAAAGTTTTGAGAATGACACCAAAATTATATCTTCACATGATCTGCTGGCCTCTGGTTTTTATTAGTGTTTGTCTGATGTTTATATCACATACAGAAATATAATTGCAATCATATTATGAGTACCAATAGGTTATATTGACAGTTAGAATGAGTTAATGCAGCAAGTCAATATTTGCAGTGTTGCCCCTTCTTCTTCAAGACCTCTGTAATTCTCCCTGGCATGCTCTCAATCAACTTTTGGACCAAATCCTGACTGATAGCAGTCCATTCTTGCATAATCAATGCTTGCATTTTGCCAGAATTTGTTGGTTTTTGTTTGTCCACCCGTCTCTTGATGATTGACCACAAGTTCTCAATGGGATTAAGATCTGGGGAGTTTCCAGGCCATGGACCCAAAATCTATATGTTTTGTTCCATGAGCCATTTAGTTATCACCTTTGCTTTATGGCAAGGTGCTCCATCATGCTGGAAAAGGCATTGTTGGGCGCCAAACTGCTCTTGGACGGTTGGGAGAAGTTGCTCTTGGAGGACATTCTGGTACCATTCTTTATTCATGGCTGTGTTTTTAGGCAAGACTGTGAGTGAGCCGATTCCCTTGGCTGAGAAGCAACCCCACACATGAATGGTTTCAGGATGCTTTACAGTTGGCATGAGACAAGACTGGTGGTAGCGCTCACCTCTTCTTCTCCGAATAAGCTGTTTTCCAGATGTCCCAAACAATCGAAAAGGGGATTCATCAGAGAAAATGACTTTGCCCCAGTCCTCAGCAGTCCACTCCCTGTACCTTTTGCAGAATATCCGTCGGTCCCTGATGTTTTTTCTGGAGAGAAGTGGCTTCTTTGCTGCCCTCCTTGACACCAGCCCTTGCTCAAAGAGTCTCCGCCTCACAGTGCGTGCAGAAGCACTCACACCAGCCTGCTGCCATTCCTGAGCAAGCTCGGCACTGCTGGTAGTCCGATCCCGCAGCTGAAACAGTTTTAAGATACGGTCCTGGCGCTTGCTGGTCTTTCTTGGGCGCCCTGGAGCCTTTTTGACAACAATGGAAGCTCTCTCCTTGAAGTTCTTGATGATGCGATAGATTGTTGACTGAGGTGCAATCTTTTGTGCAGTGCAATGATGGCTGCACGAGTTTCTTTAGAGATAACCATGGTTAACTGAAGAGAAACAATGATACCAAGAACTAGCCTCCTTTTAAAGTGTCCAGTGATGTCATTCTTACTTAATCATGATTGATTGATCGCCAGCCCTGTCCTCATCAACACCCACACCTGTGTTAATGGATCAATCACTAAAACGATGTTAGCTGCTCCTTTTAAGGCAGGACTGCAATGATGTTGAAATGTGTTTTGGGGGTTAAAGTTCATTTTCTGGGCAAATATTGACTTTGCAAGTACAGTAATTGCTGTTAAGCTGATCACTCTTTGACATTCAGGAGTATATGCAAATTGCCATTACAAAAAATGAAGCAGTAAACTTTGGAAAAATTACTATTTGTCTCATTCTCAATACTTTTGGCCATGACTGTAGAGTCGGGAGAAGGGGAATTTTGGAGGAGGGATGGGGTGCACCTAAACGCAGTCAGTACTGATATGTGATGCCTGGCAATTCAGGAGGGCATAGAAAAAGGTTTAAGAGTGTGGAGGGACACAAATATTTGAGGTGTCAGAATATTTATGCTCATGGCATGGGGAGGTCCTCGAAGTTTGTGATTGTGGTTAATGGCGGATCGGTGGGGGGGGGACCTCGGGAAGTTCTGGACCCCCCTACATGGTATTCAGTGGTCTCGGGTGGTTGATCCCATAGGAAATGGATCGGAGGGCCCATGGTTTGGGGCATAGTTCATTGGCCAGGCTGTTTAAATTGGTGCCTCCGAGCTGGTGCTTAGCGGCTGGAGGTAATATGCAATCTGGCCTGAGACAAAAAGACACAATTGGTTTCTTGGTTTATAATAGTTTGGGGCTTCAAGGACCACCCCTCTAGGATGAGGTTTATAATGTTTGTATTTATATGTTAATAAACGGCTGCTGTGGCCAATTTAATCCAACGTAAATATGTGGTGTGTTTATTTTAAAAGGGGGACGGAAAAAATTATATTAAAGGGGTACTAATAACCCCATAACTCGCAGGTACCTGTTTTCATGTGTGGAGCCCAACTTTTGTTCTGATCTCCTATTCTGCAGACAAAATACAGGTTGTAGGCTTTCCTTATAATGGTAGTCAAGTTTCACCTTTGTGATGCAAAAGTGATTTCTCAGCATATATAGCAAGAACTTTTCACTTTGTTAATGCAAGAACGAGCATATCTGAAAAAAAACATGTCAATATGCTAAGAAACTAAACTAAGAAATCCTAAAACTTTATACCTTTCACCGAGAGCATTTATAAAGTAGGTGATGCAACTGTAATTAGGATTAGGTCATCAGAGTTGAGTTGGCGTTTTTTGAATTGGTCACGCTAATATAATAGAATACTGAAGGCTCAAGAGACTAAACAGATGATGTAATAGATTAGCTACTAACAATGCAATAATGATGGTGAAATAATAAGGACACAATTTTTCTGAAAGCCTGCATGAAAGGTGTCATAAGTAATTACAACCTCCTCTGGATCTTGAAAATTAGCAAACTTAAGCATCACGTTTGTTTTTGGCACCACAAAATTAGTTCAGTCCAACAATTTTCTTCTCTGAACCAAATTGGCTGTAGAACAGTGTAATCATTGTCTACTTAGTCTTGGTATCCATCACAAATACCAAATTGTGAGCGAGCCAGCATCAATGTTCGCTCAAAAAACATGGTCAACAGTCAAGTTTATAGGTAGGTATATTCTGAGATACGTCAAGATTAAGAATACTAGTAAAACAGCTGATGAATAAGGATATTCGAAATTACTGATTGATATGATAGAAAACGAAATCTTCAAAAAAATGAAACCTTTTTCAAATAATCAAGGCCTTTTTCAAGAGAAAGGGGGGATGAAATAGGTTACAGTGTGTATAGGGACTTGAGTAAGAGTGTAATTGGGTTCAAAATAGCCTATAAGCCCTACTCTGTCCCAGACTATTAAATCCGCCCGGCCTAAACCGCAGGGGTTGGCACCCTAATATTCATCACAGTGGACACCCCCACGCCTCATTGTCTGTCCCACACTAATTAACCCTACTAGGTCCTATCTATAGAAAGCAACTGTAGGTCAACTTTTCATTGAGACCGAGTGGAGATACGTTTTTTAGACAATAGATCCATCTTGCTTCTCGTTGCAAAATAGATCTATCCCGATCTCCTCCCCTAGGGGGTGTCTCAACTCTATCAAACCCCATAAATTTAACTGATGATAAATGTCCTTCATGTTTCAAATTTACATGTCTGGCTAATGGGTATCTCTTTTTTTTACGATGTCTTGGAGATGTTCCCTTATTCTTCTCCTGAATTCTCTCTTTGTCTTGCCGACATATTCTAAGACACATACACAGGTGACTTTGTGAATAACAACTTCACTCTGTCAATTTATGAAGGATCTAATCTCATAGTTTTCCCCTGTAGCTCTGTTCTGAAAGGTCTTACCTACAGAGATTGCCTTACAAGCCACGCACCCGCTGCATTTGTAGCAACCTGCTATATTTCCTGATACCTAAGTAGACTGCCTAGGAGCTATAAAATTGTTGCATACTAATCGATCTTTAAGAGATCTTCCATTCCTGCAGGTAATTTGGGGGTGGGATGTTAATGATTTCCCAATGTCATAATCCATTTTGAAGTACTGGCCAATGTTTACATAAAATACAGTAGATCTTATTTCTTGGGCCCCGTTATTAAAAGTTGTAATAAAATGACATCCTGAAAAGTCATCTTTCTTTTTTGTGGGTAGAGATAAGTAAGTTAGTTCTATTTCTTCTGAAGGCTTCTCCATAGGCCTCTTAGAATCTTATCAGGGTAACCCCTTTCTATAAATTCTTTCTTAGGTCACCTACTTGTCATTTGAAGCTATCTGTATCAGAACAATTATTATTATTATTTATTATTATAGTGCCATTTATTCCATGGCGCTTTACATGTGAAAAGGGGTATACATAGCAAATACAGTTACAATAATCTTGAACAAAATGCGAGGGCTCACAATCTACAAGGGAAGGGTGAGGATACAGTAGGTGGGGGTAGAACTGGTCGTGCAGCGGTATGGTTTCCACGGTAGACGAGAGTTTGATATGTTGGGGTAGAGAGTTCCAGAGTAGGGGGATGCATGGGAGAAATCTTGTATACGATTGTGGGAGGAGGAGATAAGAGGGGAGTAGAGAAGGAGATCTTGTGAGGATCGGAGGTTGTGCGCAGGTAAGTACCGGGAGACTAGGTCACAGATGTATGGAGGAGACAGGTTGTGGATGGCTTTGTATGCCAAGGTTAGGGTCTTGAACTTGAGTCTCTGAGTAATGGTGAGCCAGTGAAGGGATTGACAGAGAGGAGACACTAAACCAAACTAGGAGGTCTCCACTTCCCCCTTTCCCTAGTGTCTGGGCTCCCTGTCGCTCTTCCCTCTGTGTTGCACTAAGTCTTTCCCACACCTGGCGTGACACTCTCTTTCCTACTTAGTGAGAAGGTCCGGGTTTTATATCTTATTCCAGGTGTTAAATTGATGATCAATACTTTTATTCCCAAAAATAACAAAAGTATTTTAGGAGTGATACCTTCATTGGCTAACTAGAAGAATTATGTTTGCAAGCTTTCAGATCACAGAGGTTCCTTCTTCAGTCGGTTTACAAATGAATTGCTGAGACAAGAGCACAACATTTAAGAAATGGATCTGAAAAACTTACTGAAGAAACTGTATATCTTAAATGTTGTGCTCTTGTCTCAGTAATTCATTTGTAAACCTGCCTGAAGAAGGAGCCTCTGTGTTCTGAAAGCTTGCAAACATAATTCTTCTGTTTAGCTAATAAAGGTATCATGCCTAGAATACTTTTATCATTTTTTGGGCATAAAAGTATTTACAATGATTTTTCTTGCTAATACGGTACCACAATATTATTTTTTATTGTCCTGGTGTTAAAGAAATTCTCAAGTGTCCAGGCACTATCCTTGCTTTTATATAATTTTCTAAACCCTGGACCTCCCACCAGGACGTGATTTGATTTTTATAGACTCTTATAAGCTCTAAATGCTGAGTTATATTATGGCGTGTACTTTTTCGTGTAAATTCTCAGTCTGAAAATATGTCCTGAACTTCTGACAACCAGTAATTCGTATCTATCGTAAGAAAACCTGCCGTAGCTTATATTAATTAGTTAAAGCGATATTAGTTTTTTCTATATAGAAAAAAAGAAAGAAAAGAATTCACCCAAGGAATTACAGTTAAGCTATAGCTAAAATGGGAGACTAAAACTTATCATTTAATTTAACCTGTGGTAAATCACAAAAGAGATTTACCTGTGATTAATTGTTGATGCCCATGTGACATGAATTATGTCTTCAGTGTTTTAAAAAGCAATGGTGAAGACAAAGGAGCTGTCTGAGGACATTGGAACTGCTATTATTAGCAAACATAAGACTTACAAAGGGTACAAGGCCATCTTCAAAGACCTTGGTATCCCAGTTTCAACAGTGCGCAATGTTGTTAAGAAGTTTGCCAAGCTTGGAACCGTCAAGAACCTCCCTGGACATAGGGGAAAGAGGAATATTGACAAGAGATGTCTTCGGAGGTTGGTGCGAATGGTGAAAAAAACACCACGTCAAACATCCAAAGACCTGAAGGCCAACCAGGAGCAGTCTGGGGTCATAGTTTCAATAAGTACCATACTCCGCACACTAAACCAAGCAGAGTTTTATGGGTAAAGGCCAAGGAAGAAACCATTGCTGAAGAAAAGACATAAAAAGGAACTACTGATCTTTTGCAAAGAGTACCCTGAAAAACTACAATCCTTCTGGGAAAATGTTATGTGGACAGATGACACAAAAATACAGCTTTTTGTTTCCAATAAATTTTTATTCAACTTTTATAATAATCAAGGGAAAGATAAAGTAAATGGAGGGGGAGGAAAGAAAGAATAGGGTGGGAAAAAAGGGAAGGGAGAAGAAAACAAGGTAAGTAGGGAAAATAGTCCCTAAAAAGGGACAAAGACAAGAGTACATTGCGTTTTAGATACATAACATTGCTTATCGTTTAGTTACAAGTAACTGCTTTAAGAGAAAAAAATATAAGCACATACAAATCACGCTAGACATTCTTATTCATTTGCTTGTAAGTTCTCTTGTAACACAAACAAGTAAGATAAATAAATTACGCTAGACTTCTTTTCCAGTTGCTTATACACATTCTTGTCGGGGCCAATGACCGTATTAAATCACGCTAGACATGCTTTTCAGTATTCTTATCAGGGCCATTATGACCTCTTTGGAGGGAAAATGTCCGGTTTTAGGATTTAAAAGTAAAGTCCCAAAAAGGATCTCAAATATAAATAACAGTTGGGATGTAGACCATGCATCTTGGAAGCAAAGGTAATTCTTGTGTGATAGCCATAAGGGTCATAATAAACCCAAGAGCAATAGGACCAAGAAAATATGCAGTAGTTATATTCCAGTAACATTTGCTAGCTTACTGAGAAAACATCAAGTAGTTATTATTTTCTGTAACAAGTCTGTACCTTCTTCTGGAGTCGTGACCAGAAAAGTCTCATTTTGATAGTAAATCTGAAGATTAGTAGAACCCATCCATCTACAGTACAGACCAAAAGTTTGGGCACAGCTTCTCATTTAAAGATTTTTCTGTATTTTCATGACTATGAAAATAGTACATTCACACTGAAGGCATCAAAATTATGAATTAACACATGTGAAATTATATACTTAACAAAAAAGTGTGAAACAACTGAAAATATGTCTTATATTCTAGGTTCTTCAAAGTAGCCACCTTTTGCTTTAATGACTGCTTTGCACACTCTTGGCATTCTCTTGATGAGCTTCAAGAGGTAGTCACCGGAAATGGTTTTCACTTCACAGGTGTGCCCTGTCAGGTTTAATAAGTGGGATTTCTTGCCTTATAAATGGGGTTGGGACCATCAGTTGTATTGTGCAGAAGTCAGGTGGATACACAGCTGATAGTCCTACTGAATAGACTGCTAGAATTTGTATTATGGCAAGAAAAAAGCAGCTAAGTAAAGAAAAACGAGTGGCCATCATTACTTTAAGAAATGAAGGTCAGTCAGTGCGAAAAATTGGGAAAACTTTGAAAGTGTCCCCAAGTGCAGTTACCAACACCATCAAGCGCAACAAAGAAACTGGCTCACATGAGGACCGCCCCAGGAAAGGAAGACCAAGAGTCACCTCTGCTTCTGAGGATAAGTTTATCCGAGGCACCAGCCTCAGAAATCGAAGGTTAACAGCAGCTCAGATTAGAGACCAGGTCAATGCCACACAGAGTTCTAGCAGAAGACTCATCTCTACAACAACTGTTAAGAGGAGACTTTGTGCAGCAGGCCTTCATGGTAAAATAGCTGCTTGGAAACCACTGATAAGGACAGGCAACAAGCAGAAGAGACTTGTTTTGGCTAAAGAACACAAGGAATGGACATTAAACCAGTGGAAATCTGTGCTTTGGTCTGATGAGTCCAAATTTGAGATCTTTGGTTCCAACCACCGTGTCTTTGTGCGACGCAGAAAAGGTGAACGAATGGACTCTACATGCCTGGTTCCCACCGTGAAGCATGGAGGAGGAGGTGTGTTGGTGTGGGGGTGCTTTGCTGGTGACACTGTTGAGGATTTATTCAAAATTGAAGGCATACTGAACCAGCATGGCTACCACAGCATCTTGCAGCGGCATGCTATTCCATCCAGTTTGCGTTTAGTTGGATCATCATTTATTTTTCAACAGGACAATGACCCCAAACACACCTCCAGGCTGTGTAAGGGCTATTTGACCAAGAAGGAGAGTAATGGGGTGCTATGCCAGATGACCTGGCCTCCACAGTCACCAGACCAGAACCCAATCGCGATGGTTTGGGGTGAGCTGGACTGCAGAGTGAAGGCAAAAGGCCCAACAAGTGCTAAGCATCTCTGGGAACTCCTTCAAGATTGTTGGAAGACCATTTCCGGTGACTACATCTTGAAGCTCATCAAGAGAATGCCAAGAGTGTGCAAAGCAGTCATCAAAGCAAAAGGTGGCTACTTTGAAGAACCTAGAATATAAGACATATTTTCAGTTGTTTCACACTTTTTTGTTAAGTATATAATTCTACATGTGTTAATTCATAGTTTTGGTGCCTTCAGTGTGAATGTACAATTTTCATAGTCATGAAAATACAGAAAAATCTTTAAATGAGAAGGTGTGCCCAAACTTTTGGTCTGTACTGTATATTTCACACCTGTCCTTACAAGTTCTCTCGTAATGTTTCGGAAAGATTTTCTAGCTAAAAGAGTGACTTTGGAAAGATCTTTAAAGAATAAAATATGGTTGTAAGGCTTGGGGATTTTTTTCATCTTTCTAGTTAAATTTAGTAGATTGTTTCTTATGGTAAAAGAGTGGAAATTGACGATAACATCCCTAGGGACGTCCCTGGGTAAGAAATCGGGTTTTGGGATTCTGTAGGCATTAGCAACAATCATCTCATCAGAGAGATCTGGGAGCAGTACAGTAGCCATCTCTGTAATGTAGGCTTCTAGGTTTGAAGGAGATATCACTTCAGGTACTCCTCTGATTTTTAAATTATTTTTCCTGGAGTTGTCTTCAAAAATAGCTTGCTGTTGTTTAATAAGAATTATTTCTTTATGAAGGGATTCAACTGAACTTGACAAAACCTCTTTGTGTTTTCTCATGTTGATTATAGTATTTTTTGTTGTGTCAATTCTATTTTGTACAGACGTAATTTCAGAGATTAATTCTGTTGTCTGTGAGATTATGGCTTGCTGTATAGATGATATCAGATTATTAATTGATTGCTTTATAAATAATTCTGTAGCTAGTTTATTATTCTCTGAGGTGTCTGATAACGAATCGTTTACGTCATCAGGGGAGCTACGTCATGAGTATTTTTTAATTTTGGTATCTAAAGAGGGTATGTTGGAAAAAGTATTCCCCATCACGAGTAGACAAGATTTAAAGGATAATTCAATTGAATCACAAAGCTCTTTGACAAAGAGCTCAGATGGTGGTTTGTCCATAGCCTTAATATCACATAGTGACATTTTGTGAATGGGATTGTCATTAATTTCAACGGGATTCATTTGAGTGTTAACTGATGATACTTCCAATGGAGCTGTACTGACAAACCCACACCCCTCAATATCATCAATTGATGAGATAGCATCTACAATACGAACTACATCAGAATTATGAAAAGATCCAATTGAAGATTGAGGTGATGTTGTTCCTTTTGAATATCCGCCTATATCAGAGTCCTCCCGATCAGACTCTGCTGTCTGACACCCATCTGTAGAATGGTTATCTGAGCTATAATCATTTTTAAAGTCAACATTGTGCTCTATATAAATTGAGTCTGTAAGTCCTGCCTCTTTACAGATAAACAAATTATTTGATGTAGTAGAATCCTGAATTTTCCTATGTAGCTCAATGTCACCTACTAAATTGGAAGTTTCCCTATTGTTTTTTTTAAGAGGGTGGTTAGCCCCTACAGGTGTTATTTCAGGCTTATATTGCTTCTTTTGTAGTGGAGCTGTAGCTGTAATAGCCTTAGCTACCACAGCCTTAGCGTGTAGCTGCCCGATCTCACCATTGAGAGAAGGTATCATAGGTTCATCCCCAGAGGATCCCCCACCACATGTTACTTCATGGTAAATGTCCCCTGGAGCCGGCGCCCCGATCCCCTGCTCAGATGTAGTGTCAATTCCCCAACCATCGGGAACATAGGAGACATGCTCTGATGACTCACGCAGAGTCAGAGCTCTCCTCCGATTAATTTGATAAGCATATGTGCCGCTTCTCTTATCAGTCCGCAGGGTCCCCAGGGCTGTCACGTCCTCATACCTCCATCCTTTTCCATTGCCAATGGGTCCGGAGGTTGTCGGCAGCAGTGCAGCTGCAGCTACCACTGCCACAGCGTGCGACCGTCTGGTCTTGCTTCCTGAAGATGGAGAGTTCAGCTCAGCTCCAGGGGATCTCTCAGGGGACCCCCCACCATTTAATACATGGCAGGAGTCCCCCAAGGTCTCCCCTCCATCTATCTGTCCCCCTGCGGTGACGACTCTCCTGTCGGTGTGATCTGATAAAACAGACACCGCAGGCATATGGATAGTCGCGGCTTTCCTCCGGCTGACAGGTGTTGCTAGGATACTGCTCCGCTCACCAAACCTCAAATTCTTCTGAGACCACGGAGTCTTCAAAGAAATCAGGTCTGTTTTCATATAATGACTTGCCTTTGATGAAAGGGTATTCTCTTGGAGAGGAAAGGTCCTCTTGCCTAAGTAGGATGAAGTTCTTTGTTTAGATGAAGCTATCAGCTCTGCGGCCGTACTTTTACCCGTGGCTTTAGGCCTACTCCGTTCTGTTGCTTTTGCAGCATTGATAACTCGGGCTGCATAAGATCTTCTCCTCTGGGCTTCTCCTGGCGTGTTCCCAGAGTGATCCCAAAGTCAAGATGATAAAATGAGTCCTTTTTGAGTCTTCTAGAGTTGCTATATCCTAGGGTTAAACGGAGCTCTGCCGAAACACTGCTGCTCTCATTCCCCAGCAAACCACGCCCCCACAATACAGCAAAGCAACAGTTTGCTTACAGATGGCGCAATAAAACTCATAAGGAAAAGAACACCTTACCAACAGTTTAGCATGGTAGAGGAGCCGTAATGCTATCTGGTTGTTTTGCTGTGTCTGGTACTGGAGGGTTTGTCCGTATCACAGGAATCATGAAATCAGAGAATTATCAAGAGATTTTGGAGCAAAATGTCCTACCCAGTGTAAGAAAACTTGATTTGAGTTGAAAATCATGGGTCCTCCAGCAAGACGATGACCCAAAGAACACATTCAAAAGTACACAGGAATGGTTGAAAAAGAAAAAATAGACTGTTTGAAAATGGCCAGAAATGAGTCCTGACCTCAATCCCATTGAAAATCTTTGGGATGAGCTGAAATCTGCCATTGGGAAAAAGAACCCTGCAAACATTCAAGAGCTTGAACAAACTGTAAAGGAAGTGTGGGGCAAAATTCTAGTTGGGAAGTGCAAGAAGCTTATAGATGGCTGCAAGAAAAGTTTGTAAGCAATTCCAAAGGGTGTGCAACCAAGTATTAATTAGCGGTGCCTTTATTGCTGCACATGCTGTTTATTCTGTTTCTTCTTTGAAATTGCAACATGGAAGTTGAAAAACAATGATTTATTGTTGTATTACTTTGGACCACTAATTAAAAAATCTGAAGATATAACTTTGGTACATTTCCATTTATTTTTGGAGATATGGTACAGTTTTTGTTAAAAAGGGTGAAAATAACAATGAGCAGGACTGTATGTCACAAAAAACAAAAGGAAGTGTGATGAGAAAAAGGATATGGCTGATAGACAGTGTGGGATTTTGAACAGCAGAGAGGTGATGTCTGGGCCAGAGAGGTAGATCTGAGTGTCATCAGCGTATAGATGGTACTGGAAGCCACGTGACTTTATGAGTTGTCCCAAGCCAAATATATAAATTGAGGAGAGTAGTGGTTCCAGGAGAGAGCCTTGAGGGACACTGACTGAAAGAGGGCAGGATGAGGAGGTAGTATGGGAGTGGGAGACGGTAAGTGTGCGGTTAGAAAGGTATGAGGAGATCCAAGAGAGCGTATGGTCTTTGTCGCCAAAGTGAAGCAAGGATTTGTAGTAGGAGGAAGTGGTCAATTGTGTCGAAGGCAGAGGACAGGTCTAGCAGGAGGAGTATAGAAAACTGTCTGTTAGCTTTGTCAATAAGTCCTTAGTAATTTTGGTTAGGGCAGTTTCTGTGGAGTGGTGGGGACAGAATCCGGATTGTAGGTTGTCAAAAAGTGCATTAGATGAGAGGTAGGAGGAGGAAAGTTCAACATGGACATGCTGTTCGAGGAATTTGGAGGCGAACGGGAGCAGTGAGATGGGACGATAGCTGAACATAGAGTATGGGTTGAGGGATGGTTTCTTTAGGATGGGTGCAATTGCGGCATGATTGAAAGCAGAAGGAAAGGTATTAGAAGTTAGCGATAGGTTGACAAGATCGGTTAGGACTGGGATAAGCATGGTGGTGAGGTTGGTAAGAAGGTGGGATAAGATGGGGTCAAGTACACAAGTCGTGAGATGTGATTTGGAGAGAAGATGAGTAAGTTCTCCTTCAGTGATAGTGGGGAGGAAGGTTATGGGGGAAGGGTAGTGATCTGTTATACATAGGGCTTGTGGTGGTTGAGCAGTAAAGACTTGCCTGGTTTGGTCGAAAAGTGCGCAAAGTCTTCTGCAGAGATGAGGGAGGTCAGACGAGGCCGTGGTGGGCAGAGGAGGGAGTTAGAAGTGTTGAATAACTGTTTGGGGTTGTGGGATAAAGAAGATTTGAGGGTTGTGAAGTAGTCCAGTTTAGTAGAGATGAGGGCTGACTTGAATGTGAAAGTTGCTTGTTTGAATGAGGTGAAGTTGTCTCGTGAGTGCCTTTTCTTCCAGCACTGCTCCGCAATCCTGGACACTTGCCAAAGCTTTTGAGTGAGGTTATTGTGCCAGAGTTGTCTATTGGTTTGTCGCACTCTGCCATGCACAAGAGGGGCGATTGAGTAGCTGATGTCAGTGTGGCGTAGTAGAAAATGGTGGCATTGTCTGTGACATGGAGTAAAGATATGGAGGACTTCCGTAGGATAGAGTCAAAAAGCATGTCAATGTCCAGGTGTGTGAGGTTTCTGCAGGGGGTGGGCTAGTTGCTGGACATGGGGGTCAGGTGAAGAACACAGGGATGAGAAAGTGAGTAGGTGGTGGTCAGATAGGGGAGAGGTGATATTGTAAGGTTCGATAAAGAGCAAATGCAGGTGAAGATAAAGTCTAATGTATGTCCGTCTGTGTGGGCCTACAGAGGACCACTGAGTAAGACCAAAGGATGAAGCGAGCAACTGGAGTTTGGAGGCTGCCGACTGATGGGTGTCAGTGGGGTTGTTTAAGTCACCCATGATTATGGTAGGAATGTTGGCAGAGAGAAAGTGTAGAAGCCAAGTGAAGAAATAGTCAATAATGGCAATGGCCCAGGCTGTATATGACGGCAACATGGAGATTGGAGGGAGAGTATAAACAGACATAGTGCACTTCAAAGGAAGGTAGAATAAGGGAGGGTAGAAGTGGGATTGGGTTGAAGGTGCAGTTGTTAGAAAGGAGAAGACCCACTCCTCCACCATGACTATTTCCAGGGCAAGGAGTGTGGATGAAATCAATGCCAACGTAACACAGCACAGCATGTGAGGTTGTGTCGGAGGGTGTCAGCCGTGTTTCGGTGAGGCCCAGGAAGGCTAGATTGCGAGAGGTAAAAGGTTGTGAATGACATGGAGCTTATCGTATATGGAATGGGTGTTCCAAAGTGCTTCAGAGATAAAGCATGGTGGAGTGGGGGTCAAGAGAACGGGTTTAATGTTAGAAAGATTGTGGTAGTTTCTAGTAGGTGGGGAGTGAGAGGAGAGAGAAATAGTGGAGGGTATCGGCTGTGGAGGTCAAGGATTGGGAGATTTATCACCAGCAGTGAGGAGAAGTAGAGAGAGGGAGAAGAGGTTGTACAAGAAGAGTGGCCGGCTTGTTTTGTGTTTTAGTAGAAGGGATGTTAGGTTGAGGAGCAGGTCTCCAGATGAGGTCAGGTGAGGGAGAGGTAAGAGGGAAGGAGAGATGATGATTTGTTTAGAGGGTGCTGGGGTTTGGGGATAGCAAAGGAGAGTGAGGATTAGTGGAGCAAAAACTGTAAAGGCATAGGTAAGCATGGTGAAAGTATTTTTTGGAAAATAAAGTGATGGGCACAGTTAATATACAGTGGTAGTTCTTACCTACTGGTGACTTCTGGGACTTTTCTGCTATATTTGTAATGTGCGTGTAAAAAGCTGCACTTGAGGAAGCTCCACGCATAGACCGGGTCAAAGACCAAATGCTCTGAATTTATACACCTTTAATTTCACATGAAAGATAGCAGGCGTGAGCCGGAGGAAGGAGCCACAGGGAGACAGGTCACACAATCAGAGGCGTGAGATAAATTAAGAGATGGGAGTTAATGAGGAAAGTTTGCTAGTTACACAGCAGGGGATGGAACCAGAAGACATAGATTTACAACTGTGAATTGGAATCAAAGGAATTCGATTCAGGAAGCAGGAGACATAGTGTCTCACCTCACTATGTGCCAGTAGGCCTCAAAATAGAAGCTAAAAGGGACCTGAGCCTAACTGTCTCTGCTAAGCTAAATAGACAACGTGCACAGTCCATAGAGAGGGAAAACCCTAAATGTCCAAAGAACTAAAGAAAAACGGAAAACTTGAGCCAGCACACCTATTAGGCCACGGCCCCACTATCAGTATTTGGTCAGTATTCGGTCAGTATTTTTCCCCAGGAGTGAGAGCCAAAACCAGGAGAAGAACAATCAGAGAAAAGGTATAATAGAAACAAGTCACCAATTCTGCATTTATCACCCACTCCTGATATTGGCTCCCACTCCTGAGAAAAAATACTGACAGAACACTGACCAAATACTGATAGTGGGGCTGTGGCCTAAGTATAAGTGTAATTTGTAGGTGCACATTCACACTGTGGCCACTAACAGACAAATATCACCTAGAATAAAAGCAATGAATACATACACTGTAGTATTAAACAGTAGTAATACATGCAAATAAACACAGGGTACTTGACATTTTTTTGATAAAAAAGCGTAAAAGCGTTCCCACCGCAAAAAGGTGTACAAATGACAAGTAAATAAATGAGAAACAAAAAGACGAATAAATGAAAAGTGATGAAATAATGTAAATAAACATTGTTCTACGAGGAATAGTTTAAGGATGTGGGAATGTTTACCTTGAAATAAAGAAGGCTAAGAGGAGGCTTAATAGCTGTCTACAAATATCTGAAGGGCTGTCACAGTGTAGAGGGATCATCCTTATTCTCATTTGCACATGGAAACACGAGAAGCAATGGAATAAAACTGAAAGGGAGAAGATACTGATGAGATATTAGAAAAAACTTTTTGACAGTTAGAGTGATTAATGAGGCTGCCACGAGAGGTGGTGAGTTCTTCAATGGAAGTCTTCAAACAGAGGCTGGACAGACATCTGTCTGAGATGATTTAGTGAATCCTGCATTGAGCAGGGAGGTGGGCACAAGGACCCTGGAGGTCTCCCCCAACTGTAACATTCTAGGATTCTATGAAAGGGAAATTAAGCCATCTTATGCGTCCACATCATCTTCATAACAGTCATTGATCACACGCCTCCAAAGTTGTAAAGTCGGTTACCTAGGTTAGAGACCCACTTAGTGTTTTCCACCCCATGTGCTAAACCCCTCGCTATGCCTCTGCTTCTAGTACATCTAATATGTAAATGACAGTATACAATAATACTTTGCCTTACGTTGGCACCATTTAACAGCACGCAGATTGCCTACAGTTCTGTGCTATGTAACTGCAGAGATTCTGGGTGCCAACACATATATTGTATGCACAAGGCTATGACATATGTATCAGACCTATGAAAAAACAATGCTAATAAAATATATAGTATGCTAGAGAAATGATAGTAATATACAAGTGATTGCAGATATGGACCACTAGATGTCACTGTTGCTGTACCCTAAACTAAAATCTGAGCAAATTACCAAATAAATAGTAAATCGAGGAGTTGGGTAATGTCTTAGATCACTAAAACTTAATAGAAAGAAATAAGGCAGAGAATACATACGCATAGCCTTAAGGAAAGGTCATCTTTAGATTCAGTATTTACTCTTTCCAAAGTATACTGCATTATGGCACATGTTGAAAATGTGTGTTGCATTCATGCTGTAAGCTAGGACTTATTATCTTGAACGGTACCATTTTCTTACATTGCAGTATTTTTATTTTTTTTATTTTTTACTCACTTAGGTAGCGCCATTAATTCCACAGCGCTTTACAGACATTATGAGCGCTGTCTCCATTGGGGCTCACAATCTAGATTCCCTATCAGTATGTCTTTGGAGTGTGGGAGGAAACCGGAGAACCCGGAGGAAACCCACGCAAACACGGGGAGAACATACAAACTCCTCGCAGATGTTGTGCTTTCATTTCCGTTTATTTTTCCCGCAGGCTAGCTGTAAGAGTACATTTACGTGGAGTATTTTTCACACAAATCTTGGCGAATATTCTTTGCTATCTGCCTAACCAGCACCCATAAATTGTCTCCCATTATTGTAAATGTTAAATCCTGGTTGGTTGCAGTTCATACAGCTGCAGATTTTCCCACCATATATTTGAAAACCAATTTAGACAGTGATGTCACTTTTCTTGTGCATCCGACCTGGAAAAGGCTTCAGTTAGCAACTCATGAATGAAGTGGAATGAGCCACACTCATTCAATGGCACTACATGATGTGCTGCAAATCTGCATCACAATTCCCAGAGTCAGTATTTATGGCATGGCTTTCAGGGCAAATAGAGCTCATATCTTTCAATATAAAAAAAAAAAGAAATCGAATTCGCCGACCACCAAATTAAAAAAAAAAAATTGATTAGTGGCAAATAAATTGATGCGAACCTCAGTGTTGTAAAGTTTGTAATTTCTCTGAAAATGCAGGTGGGGGAGAGCAGAGAGAGAGGCTTGCTGACCATAAGAGCTTATACTTTACAGAAGAGAGAGAAGAGAAGAGAAGAGAAGAGAGAGAAATGAGAGACAAGAGAGAGAGAAGAGAGAGTGAGAAGAGAGGGGAAGGGAGAGAAGAGAGTGGGAGAGAGAAAAAAAGAGAAAAGAGAGAAGAAAGATAGAGAGAAAAGGAGAGAGAGAGGCAGAGAGAGGCAGAGAGAAAAGGAGAGAGAGAGGCTGAGAGAGAAGAGAGAGGCAGAGAGAAAAGAGAGACAAGAGAGAAGAGAGAGGGAGGGAGAAGAGAGAGGGAGGGATGGGGAGAAGAGAGAGAAAAGAGTGGGAGAAAGAAAAAAGAGAGAGATGAGATAGAGAAAAGAGAGACAAGAAAGAGAAGAGATAGAAGGAGAAAGAAGAGAGTGAGGGAAAAGATAGAGAGAAGAGAGGGAGAGAGAAAAGAGAGGGAGAGAGAAAAAAGATAGGAGAGAGAAGGAGAGAAAAGAAGAGAGAGGCGCCGAGAGAAAAGAGAGACTAGAGAGAAGAAAGAGGGAGGGAGAAGAGAGAGGGAGAGAAGAGAGAGAAGAGAGGAAGGAAGAAGATAGAAGAGAGAGAAGGAGAGAGAGAAAAGAGACAAGAGAGAAGAGATAGAGGGAGAAGAGAGAGAGGAAGAGAGAGAAGAGAGAGGGAGAGAGAAGAGAGAGCGAGGGAGAGACAGAAGCAGGAGATAGAAAAGAGAGACAAGAGAGAGATGAAGGGAGGGAGAAGAGAGAGGGAGAGAAGATAGAGAGGAATGAGAGGGAGAGAGAAAAGAGACGAGAGAGAAGAGAGGGAGGGAGAAGAGAGAGAAGAGAGGAAGGGAGAAGATAGAAGAGAGAGGATAGAGAGAAGAGATAGAGAAGAGAGGAAAGAGAGAGAGATAGAAGAGAGGGAGAGAGAAAGAAGAAAGAGGGAGAGAGATAGAGATACATTAAAATGTATTGAGGGCTCTATTTTTCTATTCTCTGCCTTACACGGTGCCGATATATTTATCCTGTAATATTTTGTGATGAATTCAACTATTCTGTGGGTGTAAGGGTGTGATGCCCTTGGCAAGATGTACATTAGGGCCAGCTTCACAGGTCCGATCTTCACAGATTTCTGGACTGGCGGCAGGTTTCCTGACCTGAACTGTGCCTATGAAGCTATCACTTGGGTCAGGAGACTCGGGGCCAGCCCATAAATCTGTGAAGTGCGGACGTGTTTAGCCGGCCTAAGTGTCCACTGAGTGTGTACGTATAATAAACATTCATGGACGTGTGTCTACCACTACAATCTACAAAAAATACAGGTAAATGTAAAGGAGCATCTCTGCAGACAGGAACATTGTTCCTAGCTTTTTCTAACCCATGAGTCTGTACTAAGCAGCCCATGAACAGCCTCCAGGATGTTATATTAGTCACCTGACTTTTTATCTGCTCTGACTTTTCCATTTTTACATCCATCAAAGAAGGATTGTTTTTCTCTGATATGTCATACTTTTTACATCTGATTTTCTCATCTTTTTTAAAAACTGAAGTTTTCGCGTAAGTTTCTCCCATCTCCGTCAATATAGTCAGAGCCAAGGAGGGACAGGTGCATGGTAGTGGCGTCACTGGAGTAAGGTACTGGGACTGGAGTAAGATTTGTGACATGGAGCACATAGGCACACTCCACTTGTCAGACGCACCTAATTCATTAAGAGAGGCGCTCATCAAGAATGGCAAGAAAACATGATTTTGACAAATTTAGGCCTATGTCTTCAGTTTTAAGGCTATGTTCACACGTTGCATTTTTGCTGCTTTTTTATGCAAATTTAAACCTGTGTTTTACAGAACCAGCAAAAGTTATGAGATTTTAGAACTCTCATGCACGCTCATTGTTTTTTTTTCCTAATTGAATTGGAAAACTGCCGTGTTTTTGAAAACTACAGCATGTCACTTCTTACAGTGTTTTTTCAGTATCTTTGCAGTGTTTTTTCACCCATAGAAAGCAATGAGTAAGTGCAAAAACATAGCAAAAAACGCAGGCATCAGGTTTTGCTGTGTATTTAGTGAAAAAGCAGCATGATGTGAAACCCATTTATTTTTGTGATTTTCCCAAGTTTAAACCATAATGTCTTGGTGTTCTCACCTGAGAATGACAGTTGGGATTAGTACAGTTTAATTAAATTAGTGATGTGTACCAAGTAAACATTGGCCAGCCAAGGTGTGAAATTAAACAATACCTTACCAACTCGTGGGCTGACTAAAGTGATAAAGTAAACAGTGTCCTATAAACTGAATGCTGTGTCAATGTCTTGAGTAAACTCTTCCCTACCAGTTCTCCTCCCCTGCTGTTACATTTTGTAATTGTGTATTTTTTCATGAACTCATATGAATTTTTCGGTTCAGAATAGTCACAATTTTTTTCAGACTTCAAAATCTTTTTCCACTAAATAATTTGATCAAATTGCCCTTTTTCCAAAAATGGTTTCATGGTTTCACATATGTCTTACATTGGTGACCTTTGCTCAGGCTTCTGTGGTGGAAGCAAAGCTGAACTTTGTGATCCTGAAAGACGCAGCAAAAAGGCAGCAAACCTACTTTTTGTAAGCAGCTTCTTTACTGCCAAGAGAGCAAGTTTTGAATGCAGAAAAAAAAAACAGCAAAAACTCATAGGAACATAGCCTAACTCTACGGTCTATAAAGGACAACAAACAGATCAGAATACAATATGATCAGTCTCACCGATTGGACACATGGATCTATTTTTAAAACTCTATACATGAGTGTGTATAGATCAATGAGTCAATGGTTTCGTGTGCGGTCTGTTCACAAAACAGGGAGGAAGGTAGACATACACAATGGATGTGTGAATGCAGTCTAAGGAGAATTTTTTTAGAACTAAAATTGTTTTACCACCAGGATTACACCTTTTCATATGTTCTGTTAAAGGGAATCTGTCAGTAGGATCAACCCTCCTAAGACGTCTATATTGGCACGTAGGTCACAGGAAGCTGAATAAGGTGATACCTTGATATCTGCAACCTGATGCCTTATTCCATATGAAAACAGATTTTTCTTATGTGTAAATGAGCTGTTAAGATGACAAACTGATATCAGCTGTACTTGGTAACAGCTTTGCTCTACTCAACCCACTGAAAAGACATGTATATTCAGCTGAACTGAATGTGCCTTTGTAAGGGGATGTTGGGGGAGGTAGTTGTAAGTGCATGACTTTTCAGCTAAAATCTAGCTCATATGTAAGGTCAGCATTAGGGCTCATACAGACGTCCATGCAATTCAGCAATGCATGGACCGACCGCGTCTCTCCCAACACCAGCATCACAGTCTCAGACATATATGAAGCTGTGGGGCGCGGGCGTGCTCGGACTGATTTGCACAGACGTCTGCGTGAGCCCTAATGCTGACCTTACACATGAGCTAACCTTCAGCCAAAAACTCATTCATTGAAAACTAATTAAAGCTCCCAATGAAGGTCCCAATGCAAAACAGGTCTCCAACTAAAGATGAGGGAATATGGATTCGGCAGGTTTGCTCGAAATTGGCTTTGAAATTTGATTTGCATTGAATAAATTTGGTACAAATTGAAGAGTTTTTAAAAAAACAAAAAAACAAAAACCAAAAACCTTGTTTTCAAATCTCTTTGGCCCTCCACATACATCTCCTGCAACAGCCAATCCTACGATCACCTCCTGTATCTTTTCTCTTGTGTCTTCTATATCTCACCTAGCTAAATCAGATTTCATACTTTGCACTGATGAGGAGCAACACCCCGAAATACTGTATCTGGAAATTGAGATTCGGGTTTAGCTTTTATCCTAAGTCATATTGTAAAACTAATTGAAGGATCAATATTGACTTTTAGGATGGCTGCTAGAGTTCAAGTCCTCTTCCTCTCTTTAGAGACAATTTGCATATTTAATTTCCCAGAGGACCATGCATTGCTTTTAAGTCTCCTCACTCTGACATCACAGGCTTGACATGTCACTCTCCACAAGGAGAAACATTATCCCTTAAACCCCAGTCTTCTATTTCCTAAATTTGGGTCTATAGTGCTACCGGTCATCACTAGACTCCACTTACCGATTAATCTCAGTGACGTGTCGCACCTCATGAGCTGGAGATTAACACAGAGAAGAATGGCAATACCAACTTTCTAAAAAAGTTTGAGGACAAAGGAGCCAGTCGAAGGTTTCAGAAAAGGTTAGAAAGGGCTGAAGATAGGTGAGTATACGATTTTTTTTAACCCCTTCCTGGCCATTAGAATCTGGGAAAAATAGCAGTTGTCTGCCATTCATCTAAAATTAGAAAAAAAATCAAATCATAAAATAATTTGATTAGTTACAAATCAATTTGCTCATCTCAACCCCAGCCTACCATGTTTCATTTTTAATATATAGTCATGGCCAAAAGTTTTGAGAATGACACCAAAATTATATTTTCACATGATCTGCTGGCCTCTGGTTTTTATTAGTGTTTGATGTTTATATCACATACAGAAATATAATTGCAATCATATTATGAGTACCAATAGGTTATATTGACAGTTAGAATGAGTTAATGCAGCAAGTCAATATTTGCAGTGTTGCCCCTTCTTCTTCAAGACCTCTGTAATTCTCCCTGGCATGCTCTCAATCAACTTTTGGACCAAATCCTGACGGATAGCAGTCCATTCTTGCATAATCAATGCTTGCATTTTGCCAGAATTTGTTGGTTTTTGTTTGTCCACCCGTCTCTTGATGATTGACCACAAGTTCTCAATGGGATTAAGATCTGGGGAGTTTCCAGGCCATGGACCCAAAATCTCTATGTTTTGTTCCATGAGCCATTTAGTTATCACCTTTGCTTTATGGCAAGGTGCTCCATCATGCTGGAAAAGGCATTGTTGGGCGCCAAACTGCTCTTGGACGGTTGGGAGAAGTTGCTCTTGGAGGACATTCTGGTACCATTCTTTATTCATGGCTGTGTTTTTAGGCAAGACTGTGAGTGAGCCGATTCCCTTGGCTGAGAAGCAACCCCACACATGAATGGTTTCAGGATGCTTTACAGTTGGCATGAGACAAGACTGGTGGTAGCGCTCACCTCTTATTCTCCGAATAAGCTGTTTTCCAGATGTCCCAAACAATCGAAAAGGGGATTCATCAGAGAAAATGACTTTGCCCCAGTCCTCAGCAGTCCACTCCCTGTACCTTTTGCAGAATATCCGTCGGTCCCTGATGTTTTTTCTGGAGAGAAGTGGCTTCTTTGCTGCCCTCCTTGAAACCAGCCCTTGCTCAAAGAGTCTCCGCCTCACAGTGCGTGCAGAAGCACTCACACCAGCCTGCTGCCATTCCTGAGCAAGCTCGGCACTGCTGGTAGTCCGATCCCGCAGCTGAAACAGTTTTAAGATACGGTCCTGGCGCTTGCTGGTCTTTCTTGGGCGCCCTGGAGCCTTTTTGACAACAATGGAAGCTCTCTCCTTGAAGTTCTTGATGATGCGATAGATTGTTGACTGAGGTGCAATCTTTGTAGCTGCGATACTCTTCCCAGTTAGGCCATTTTTGTGCAGTGCAATGATGGCTGCACGTGTTTCTTTAGAGATAACCATGGTTAACTGAAGAGAAACAATGATACCAAGAACCAGCCTCCTTTTAAAGTGTCCAGTGATGTCATTCTTACTTAATCATGACTGATTGATCGCCAGCCCTGTCCTCATCAACACCCACACCTGTGTTAATGGATCAATCACTAAAACGATGTTAGCTGCTCCTTTTAAGGCAGGACTGCAATGATGTTGAAATGTGTTTTGGGGGTTAAAGTTCATTTTCTGGGCAAATATTGACTTTGCAAGTACAGTAATTGCTGTTAAGCTGATCACTCTTTGACATTCAGGAGTATATGCAAATTGCCATTACAAAAAATGAAGCAGTAAACTTTGGAAAAATTACTATTTGTCTCATTCTCAATACTTTTGGCCATGACTGTAGTTGCCTTATTATGTGATAGCGGGGTTTTTGGACCTCCTCAATCAATGGGATCAATGTATCATAGAGTGTATTATTATGAATCACCATCTCTTACCCTAAATGTTTGCGACCTGAGCTGAACGATCTCCACAATCAATGCCATTATGGAATGGGGTTCTATTCTTTATATTTTGCTTTGGTGTCCTTTACTTGTCACTCCTCTGTCCACAATAGTGGTATTTGTATTTTTTTAGATGTGAACGACATAGTTTATACATCCAGCAATCTTACATCTGCATGTGTTGCCAATGGACTTGTTAATTGATGACATGCAGCCACGGACAGTAATAAGCAGAGAACATGTGTGCATACTGGGAATTAAATCCCATATACTGTGTCCGACTTTCTCTAAGACTTATATAAGCATTATTACATTGCGCATTAGAGAAATAACTACAGCAATGGTGAATATTAGTTACTACGGCAACACATCAATTCTGCGTATGGAGAATTATTTGTAATGTTCACATAGCCATGAGTGGATGTACATAATCTTATCTCAAGAGAAAAAAAATTCTTACATTATATTTCACACTTCAGTGTCCTCAAAGAATAAACTTATCCTCAAAGAAAACACTCAACGCCATTTGTTTGCTACATGAATCGTTCTACAATATTCTTATGCAATTGAAATGAAAGAGCATTAAAATAATAATTACAAATTAATCACCAGTGAATAGAAGCCTGTAAGTGATTCTCTTCTTAAGCTCTTAAAAAATCTCCATTATCTGGACGCCACTGTCATCCCTAAATTAATGTCTCTGTTTGTGTGTTGGCTACAGGGAAGGTGTGATGGTGTGATATGGTGTGTGGGGTATCATTCTGTCTATGTTGATATTTTTACTGATTTTAGGAATGTTGTCTTGTTGCTCTGTATAATTCTGTGTATTATTCATATTGTCTAGAGTTTTAATTACCTTACAAAAGGTACGATAATTGAATTAGCTCAGTTACCATTGTGGTAAGACGCTCCACTCGGCCGCTTCCGGAAGTTGACTCAGGAACCATGTTTCCTCTGCAGGTTTTATTATGTGGCATAAAGCCATGCAGCTCCAGCAAAAATAAACACAGCCTTACTGGCAAAACAACAAAACAAAAGATAAACGATAGCACAGTCCATAGCAATGTGGGGTTTGCCCACACAGGTTGTAGTCCCAGCTTTCAGCTCCTCTCTGAGCTGTGGCCTTCCAGTCTGGAGTCTTTGCCACTCCAAACTCAACAACAGAAAAAAATGGTGACTGAGCATTTAGACCTTGCTCAGCCACACTCTGAGGTAGGGGAATGGCCTCCCACCCTCTGCCATTCCCATAAAACCATACCCTTTAAGTGAGTTAACCCCCAGCATACAGTGGTGGCCAAAAGTATTGGCACTCCTGCAATTCTGTCAGATAATACTCAGTTTCTTCCTGAAAACGATTGCAATCACAAATTCTTTGGTATTATTATCTTCATTTAATTTGTCTTCAATGAAAAAACACAAAAAGAATTGTCCTAAAGCCAAATTGGATATAATTCCACACCAAACCTTAAAAAAAGGGGGTGGACAAAAGTATTGGCACTGTTTGAAAAATCAAGTGATGCTTCTCTAATTCGTGTAATTAACAGCACTTGTAACTTACCTGTGGCACCTAACAGGTGTTGGCAATAACTAAATCACACTTGCAGCCAGTTAACATGGATTAAAGTTGACTCAACCTCTGTCGTGTGTCCTTGTGTGTACCACATTGAGCATGGAGAAAAGAAGGAAGATCAAAGAACTGTCTGAGGACTTGAGAAACCAAATTGTGAGGAAGCATGAGCAATCTCAAGGCTACAAGTCCATCTCCAAAGACCTGAATGTTCCTGTGTCTGCCGTGCGCAGTGTCATCAAGAAGTTTAAAGGCCATGGCACTGTGGCTAACCGCCCTAGATGTGGACGGAAAAGAAAAATTGACGAGAGATTTCAACGCAAGATTGTGCGGATGGTGCATAAAGAACCTCGACTAACATCCAAACAAGTTCAAGCTGCCCTGCAGTTCGAGGGTACAACGGTGTCAACCCGTACTATCCGTCGGCGTCTGAATGAAAAGGGACTGTATGGTAGGATACCCAGGAAGACCCCACTGTTTCCCCGAGACATAAAAAAGCCAGGCTGGAGTTTGCCAAAACTTACCTGAGAAAGCCTAAAACGTTTTGGAAGAATGTTCTCTGGTCAAATGAGACAAAAGTAGAGCTTTTTGGGAAAAAGCATCAACATAGAGTGTACAGGAAAAAAAAAGAGGCATTCAAAGAAAAGAACACGGTCCCTACAGTCAAACATGGCAGAGGTTCCCTGATGTTTTGGGGTTTCTTTGCTGCCTCTGGCACTGGACTGCTTGACCGTGTGCATGGCATTATGAAGTCTGAAGACTACCAACAAATTTTGCAGCATAATGTAGGGTCCAGTGTGAGAAAGCCGGGTCTCCCTCAGAGGTCATGGGTCTTCCAGCAGGACAATGACCCAAAACACAGTTCCAAAAGCACTATAAAATGGTTTGAGAGAAAGCACTGGAGACTTCTAAGGTGGCCAGCAATGAGTCCAGACCTGAATCCCATAGAACACCTGTGGAGAGATCTCAAAATGGCAGTTTGGAGAAGGCACCCTTCAAATATCAGGGACCTGGAGCAGTTTGCCAAAGAAGAATGGTCTACAATTCCAGCAGAGCATTGTAAGAAACTCATTGATGGTTACCGGAATCGGTTGATCGCAGTTATTTTGGCTAAAGGTTGTGCAACCAAGTATTAGGCTGAGGGTGCCAATACTTTTGTCTGGCCCATTTTTGGAGTTTTGTGTGAAATGATCAATGATTTGATTTTTGCTTCATTCTCTTTTGTGTTTTTTCCTTGCAAGCAAATTAAATGAAGATGATAATACCAAAGAATTTGTGATTGCAATCATTTTCAGGAAGAAACTGAGTATTATCTGACAGAATTGCAGGGGTGCCAATACTTTTGGCCACCACTGTATAACATGCTGGCAGAAAGTTTATAGGTTTCAGTTCACACAAGCTAGCAACCTGTGTGACACATACCTCCCCTCGTATATCATACCAGTGACTCTGTCACACCATCTACAACCTGAATGTGTCCATGCCTCTTGATGATCCCCTGCTGACATTTCCTGACTGTCCATTGATGACCCCTCTGCTCCCTTTATGCAGCAAATCACCCCCTGTAGTGCCTTCATCTCTAAGGTACCTTTCCCAGGTTTGGGGGGCCTGAAAACCATCCAAATTGTCAGCTTATCCTTGGATATAAGGAGGGGGCCTGAGGAGGACATGTAGACGAGTAAGATAGATCCTTTGTGGGATGCTGATGCTAAGGCCAGCAACCCAGAGAGACTTGGATAAACCCTGATTACCCTGGAAAATACTGCTGGAGGAACCTATACGGAGAAGTATCTGGAGCCGCACTGCCATATTGATCTGTAAGCGGAGGATTGTGACTCTCATCTCCCGGGGCATTTATCTCGTTACTGGACTGTATCCGTGTTCCTGGACTATTTCATCCTTTCGGTTTGCATGTAATAAAGGTTCTTGGGACTGTTCACTCATCCCTCGCTCTGTTGATTGTGTGATACCAGAGTAGAACCCCTGTCAGAAGGGAACCTCTTATTATCTTCAAATCAATCTGTCCTGTTCCTGAGAGTAGTGATGATAAACTCTGCTACTACCAGAAATAAGGGTGTCGTTGTACACCAGAAACGCGTCAGATCTGGGGTTTCGGTTCGAAACTTTTTAACATGTAGTAAACTAAGAAATATTTTTTTTATTTTATCTTCTGGATGGATGTACCAATGAATTACCTATTTCCTTTTATTGAAATGGATGTTTTTCTCTCCCAATAACACTGAGAGATGATTCCTCCTTTTACATCACTGATGCTTTCACAAAATATTATTGTCCATTACTTTCCCATCCGGCTAACAGAATAGTTTAGTTTAGGGTTGACAATAATATCCAAATAATAGAAAATGTGAAAGGCTGGTAATACATTGTACAGAGGAGGGGTGTGCAAAGACATTAGGTTAGGATTGGTATTGGCATCTAGATGACTCCAGCAAGATCATTGTCAAGATGCCAAGAATCTCATTAACAGTACCCTTGACCATTTGTCCAGTTAAAGTAGAGGACAAATTAGTTGGCAGTTATAATAGTGTACTCTGCTACTTATGACGCGCCCCCTTGGCCGTGGGGTACTCGGTGCCGGGCCGGTCATTGCTAGGGGAAATGTCACAGTGGCGGTGACCCGGTCCGTGACCCAGGGCGGTCAGTAAAAAGGGGATATTTACAGGGGAATTAAAGTTCTTATATACAGTTCGTGACGCCACCTGTGGTATGCGGCTAAAGGGAGCCACCACTGTGGAGCAGGTCCTCTGGAGCTGTTGTTAATGCAGCAGAGTTGGTTTAGCTCTCCACAGGTAGAGCTTAGCTCCAGGGCAGTGTAGACGTTGCTGTTATGGTGTAGTGCAGAGGATGGCGCAGTTAATAATCAATCCACAACTTAATGGCGGTTTCTCTTATCTTTACTTGCGGTGGTTAGGCAGACCGGGGCATGGGTACTAGCTGGTAGTAGAGGTCCGGGCGGCCTGGAACAAATTGGGGGATCCACCTAGCCAGGTGGAGTTGTAGGCCTTCCCTTTGCGCTACTTCTTTGGCCCTGCTGCTTATAGCTATGCTGCGGCCCTCATCCCTGAGTAAAACGTCTTTGTGCTCACCCGTACGGCAGGCAGCTCGGGCCTTCCTGGAGTGTCGCTCCCACGTGGCGGTGCTGGGCCCTATCGTGCTGCTGAGCCTCCAGGCATCTGATGGGGCCAGGAGACCTGCAGTCTCCTGCCCTCCGGTTTCTTCTGCTGGGCCTTCGGTGCCCCACAACCTCGGACTCCGGTGTCCGGTTCTTCTGCGCTTCCTTCTGGGGTGAACTGCCGTGCAGCTCCACTCCCTAGGTCTTTCCTCGTCGAAGTCCTGACTTCAACTCCTGTCTGTTCTCCTCACACTAACTAACCCCGCCTCCAGATCAAGTTGCTAAGGGGAGGAGCTCCCCTTGCTGGTCTAGAGCCAGGAAAGTGTTGCATGCTAGCAAAACCTGATTAGGGGACCCCTCCTTACTTCCAGGCATGGCATCACCCCCTTGTGAGGGAGGCAATGCCACTGTGGCAACCGGACTCCTGGGGTGCCACACTTATAATGGTGTATACGATGTACTCTGCTACTTATAATGGTGTATAACATGTACTCTGTGTCACGCAAGGTGTGGGTAACACAGTGCAACACAAAGGGATGAGGAAAAGGGAGCCCAGACTCTAGGGAAAGGGGGGAAGTGGAGACCTCCTAGATAGATCTAGCGTTCCCTGTCTCCCCTAACGTCCCTGTATTGGCTCTTCACTAGTGATGAGCGAACGTGCTCGCCACTGCTCGGTACTCGCCCGAGCATCACGGTGCTCGACAAGCTCGGCGCTTGGTGAGTATTTCCGGGTTGCTCAGGCGGGAACTCGGGTCCCCGCCCTGCATGTTTGGCTCTCTTTAGAGGGCCAATGAACCTGCAGGGATTGCTTGCCACATACTGTAATACCGTAGACATGTTGGTTGTGGGCAATACAGTGATTGGCTGGCCACACAGCGTCATCAGGTCTATATAAGACCTGGCGCCGCTATGCTCGTCACAGTCTACCCTGGAAACAGGCAGAGTAAGGAGAGGTGCTGCTGAGTCAGGGAGAGATTTGCTTGTTTATAGTTAGTATAGGTATTCCACAACATATATACTGTATATATATCTATCCATTTGAACTAACAGTCCTTCTGAGGACTAATCCAGCTGCATATATTCAGTGGTGATAGCATGAGTTAGGCAGGCTGGGTATGTGACAGACTGCAGTGCATATATTGCAAGAGGGTCCATTGAACATACTGTTAGTATAGGTATTCCACAACATATATATATATCCATCTGAACTAACAGTCCTTCTGAGGACTAATCCAGCTGCATATAATCAGTGTTAGGCAGTTAGGCAGTGTATGTGGCAGACTGCAGTGCATATAGTGCAAGAGGGTTCATTGAACGTCCTGTCTGCTGCTGCTGTAATAATTACAGATATTTGTAGACATAGCCCCAAATATCAGGGGCCAGGGCAATTTTTTTTATCTTAATCCTGGTTACTTGCTTAAAAAGCAATCCACCATTTTTCTGCTCCATTTGCTTGTTCTCACTGCAGAATACAGCCAGAGCTGTTCCGTATTTCAGCGCTAAAAATCCAGAAATTTGAATTGAACGTGGAAAATATTGGCCTCCTTTTCCATTCTGTTGCAGTGTGTCGGTCAAGCTATTCACAATACGTCTCTGTGTAGAATAATATTAGTAAATTAGAGGCCTGCTATTTAAAACCGTGGTTCTCTGCCAGACATATCACCTATAACAGTGTTTCAAAATCAGCCATTTCTGCCTTCCATTTCTTTGCAGTGTGTCGGTCAAGCTATTCACACTAGATCTCTGTGTAGAATAATATTAGTAAATTACAGGCCTGCTGTTTAAAACCGTGGTTCTCTGTCAGACATATCACCTATAACAGTGATCCAAAATAAGCCATTTCTGCCTTTCATTTCGTTGCAGTGTGTCAGTCAAGCTATTCACCGACTGTGTAGAATAATATTAGTAAATTACAGGCCTGCTATTTAAAACCGTGGTTCTCTGTTCTCTGTCAGACGTATCACATATAACTGCGTTCCAAAATCAGCCATTTCTCGTGAACGTGGAAAATACACGTTCTCCATTTAAAATGAACAAGGTGTGTGGCAAGGGACGGGGAAGTGGACGTGATGGAGCATGCAGAGGCCGAGGACGTGGACATGGGCAAGCTGAAATTGTGCAACAAACACCCACTTCTTGTTGCTCGACCTTCCTGTCCCAATTACTAGGGGACCGCAGTACACCACTATTGAACCCAGAGCAGTGTCAAAAGGTTGTTGGTAGGATAGCAGATAATGCTTCCAGTCACTTTGCCACCACCACCACCCTGTCTTCCACACAGTCAAGTCTCAGTAGCCGTGAGTCTGGACCGCATATTCCTCACCCTGATCTTCTTTCCTCCCACCATGCCAAGTGCCCAGAGACAACTGATCCCACACTTGGACACTCAGAAGAGTTGTTCACTTTTCCATTTGTAGATTTGGGCCTTTTGCCCGGCCAGCTTCAAGCGAGTCAAGAGGAGAACGCGTGTAGCGATGCCCAAATATTGGAGCAGCCATGGTCACATGAAGGCAACGGTGGGAAAGTGCAATTACTGTAACTAGAGGTGAATGATGATGATGAGACACAATTGCCAGAAAGTCAGGAGGAGGACCAGGGTGCGGAAGTGGAGGACGAGGTGGTGGATGATATAGTAACTGACCCAACCTGGCAGGGGGACATACAGAGCGAGGACAGCAGCACACAGGGGGAGGGAGGCGTAGCACCACAACAGGCAGGAAGAAGCAGTGTGGTGGCAGACACAAGGCAGGAAAGCGTTCCATGTAACGCCAACACGACGGAAGTTGTCAGTACAACTGTTAGGTCTTCCCGAGTCTGGTTATTTTTTAAAGACTCTGCAGATAACCCCAAAAAGGCCATTTGCACCACCTGCCAGACCAGCATCAGCAGGGGTAGCAAAACTAGCAGCCTGACCACCACCAGCATGATCAGGCACATGGCAGCAAAGCACCCGACTAAGTGGGCCGAACCCCATGGTCCAGAAACGGTGTCTGCGGGTGACACCACTGCTTCTTCCGTTGTTGTGTGTGCATGCCAATCCCCTGTCCATGGCGCATGCGAAGATGCCTCCCGCCCTGCACCTGTCATTGAACACTCTCAACTAGCACCATCAGCAAGCACGTCCACGTCCTTGTCCCAGCACAGCGTTCAGTTGTCCCTACCCCAGTCCTTGGAATGCGAGCGCAATTACGCAGCCAACGCCCCACAGGCCACACTTCTAAATTCACACATTTTGTGAATGCTTGCGCTCAAAATGTTGCCTTTTAGGCTCGTGGAGACGGAAGCTTTCTGCAACCTGATGGCGGCGGCTGTCCCTCAGTACTCGGTCCCCAGCCGCCACTATTTCTCCTGGTGTGCCATCTATGCATTACATGAACATGTGTCCCACAACATTAGCCGTGCCCTCAACAACGCAGTTACTGGGAAGTGCCTGTGAGCAGGGATGGTACATCTCGCTGATGGTACACTGGGTTAATATAGTGGAAGCCGGGACCCAGTCGGACCATGGGACGGAACACGTCCCCCTGACGCCGAGGATTGTGGGCCCTGGGTCAATCAGAGTTGCCCCCACATTCTACAGCTCCTGCACCTCCTCCTCCTCCTCTTGAACCTACATCTCCGAAATTACCACATCAGTCGCAAGCTGGAAGCACTGCAGCACTGCCTCGGCCAAGCGGCGATAGGCTGCGCTGAAGCTAATATGCTTAGGTGACAAACCGCACAACGCTGAAGAGTTGTGGACAGCTCTGAAAGAACAGGCAGATCTGTGGCTGACACCGCTGACCCTACAGCCAGGCATGGTCGTGTGTGACAATGGCCAGAACCTGGTGGCGGCTTTGAGGCGAGGCAAGCTCACACACATACCATGTCTGGCCCATGTGCTTAAACTCGTGGTTCAGTGGTTTCTCAAAACCTACCCAGATCTGCTTGTCAAATTACACCGCCTGTGTGCCCATTTTGCCCATTTTAGAAAGTCAACTACAGCTTCCGCAGCCCTTGGCATGCTTCAGCAGCGTTTGCAGCTTCCAGCTCACCAACTGATCTGCGATGTCCCCACGTGTTGGAACTCTACATTGCAGATGTTGGGAAGGATTTGTGAGTAGAAGAGGGCAGTTGTTGACTACAGGCACATACATGCACACCAGATTTACAGGCATATACACGCACAGCAGATACACAGGCACATACACGCACAACAGATACACAGGCACATAGACGCACAACAGATACACAGGCACATACACGCACAACAGATATACAGGCACATACACGCACACCAGATATACAGGCAGATACACGCACACCAGATATACAGGCAGATACATGCATACCAGATATACAGGCAGATACACGCATACCAGATATACAGGCACATACACGCATACCAGATATACTGACACATACACTCATGCCAGATATACAGGCACATACAATCACACCAGATATACAGGCATATACACGCACATCAGATATACAGGCACATACACGCACACCAGATATACCGGCACATTCACGCACACCAGATATACAGGCACATACACGCACATCAGATACACAGGAACATACACGCACATCAGATACATAGGCACATACACGCACATCAGATACACAGGCACATACACGCACACCAGATATACATCCACATACACGCACACCAGATATACAGTCACATACACGCACACCAGATATACAGCAGATACATGCATACCAGATATACAGGCACATACATGCATACCAGATATACAGGCACACACACGCACACCAGATATACAGGCAGATACACGCACACCAGATATACAGGCAGATACACGCATACCAGATATACAGGCACATATACGCATACCAGATATCCAAGCCGATACACAGATGTGAGGGGTGCAGGGTGGCAGTAGTGGCGAGGGGCTGCTGCTGTGCTCCTACACCCTGACTCTCCACAAAGAGAAAATAATGTCCAGTCTGTCTTGTGGTCTGTGTGTATTGAACAACACTCACGGTTTTCCTGGAGGATCTCATCAGCTTCAGGATTCCAGGCTCCACTGCAGGCCGACAATCAAGATCAGACTCTTTTTCCTTTTTCATCAGAACAACTTTACTTAACTTTTTCAGTTCAGTTTTGGTCACAGCCACAGCACAGATACACGCATACCAGATATACAGGCACATACACGCACACCAGATATACAGGCACATACACGCACACCAGATATACAAGCACACACACGCACACCAGATATACAGGTGCATACATGCATACCAGATATACAAGTGCATAGACGCACACCAGATATACAGGCACATACACACACACCAGATATACAGGCACATACACGCACACCAGATATACAAGCTGATACACACATTTGAGGGGTGCCGGGTGGCAATAGTGGCCAGGGGCTGCTGCTGCTGTGCCCCTACACCCGACTCTCCACAAAGTCTGTCTTGTGGTCTGTGTGTATTGAACAACACTCACGGTTTTCCTGGAGGATCCCATCAGCTTTACGATTCCAGACTCCACTGCAGGCCGACAATCAAGCTCAGACTCTTTTTTCCTTTTTCATCAGAACAACTTTATTTAACTTTTTCAGTTCAGTTTTGGTCACAGCCACAGCACTTTGGGACACAACCGTCACAGTTTCAGCCTACTTCTCTATCCCTGTCTCTCTTTGTCCACCAGGTCTGATCCTCCCGGTACCGCAGCTTTCCAGAGCACGGTCCTGCTTTCTACAGGTGCATCCCTGCCCATTTCCCCTTCTTGGGAAGAAAGTAACTCTTCCTCCTCCACGCCTTCTCCAGGCCGTAGACCCCGGACGTTTAGGGAAGTTTCCTTGCTGTTATCTGCTTCTTCTTTTATCATTCTGCTCCTCTCTTTCTCTTCCTCTCGCTGCATGGCTGTTGACCTTCAGCCCTAAGGCCCTGAACTTCTCCTCACTCTCAATTATACCGCCTGCACAAGCTTGAATGTTACAACTTCTTCAAATCTATTACCCTATCTACCCCAAACAGGAAGTTCTCCTACTATTTATAATCTTCTACTCCTCCCAACTGGGAAAGTCCATAGACCTACCAGCTATAACTTCTACCTGTTCCCCACACTACAGTGCCCCCTGTCTTCTACTGAACCCCTGGTACCTAGCTAGCCTTGTCTTATTCCTAGATTCATACCCTATTCTTTCCCTATATTACTTTGTCATGGTATATTAACGCACATGACGCGCCCCTGGCAATGGGATACTCTGCAGCCGGGCCTATGGATGCTGGGGAGGGGGGTATGTCACAGTGGCTGGCCCAGTCCGTGGCCCAGGGTGGTCAACCAAAAAGGGGATTGTAACTTGGATAGAAAATAAAAATAAAGTAAATAGTTTGTGACGCCACCTGTGGTACCTGGTAAGGTTTACCAGCGCTGCTGCAGACCTCCGGGGGGTGATGGGATGGCAGCTGAGGTTTTTCTGCTCCCCACAGGTGGAGCGGGCCCCCCGGGCAGTGTGGAGATTGGTGGGTGGTGATGCTGGGACTTGTAGTGCAGGCGGGATGGCGCAGCAGGAGTAATTGACAGAGACAGGGGATTCGCTTCAATACCTTTACTGGTGCGGATGTCAGGTACGGTCCAGGGTACTCAGTAGGATGGGTGCACTTCAGGACTTCTGCCCAGTGAGCGGGTATAAGGCCTCCTGGTCCGTGTCTGCCTCTCTGTATGCTCCTGGCCAGCCTGCAACTGGGCCTTGCTTATGTGTCGTGCTGTTCCTTCACCTGTTGCTCGGTAGTAGGACCTTCTGCTGGCAACCACTATCCCTGGTCGCCGGGGCCTTCGTGGTTCCTGGTCCTGTAATGGGTCTAGCTTCAGGTCGGCCAGGGACTTGTAGTCCTCCTGGAATGCCGGTGATCCCTACTAGGTATAAAGGACCCTGTAGGCGCGGACCCGGTGTCCGGTTTGTATATTAGGGTGAGCCTTGTGATGCTCCTCTGCCCCCTAAACTCCTCTCTCCTCTCCTCCTTGCCGTCGGCCACACTCGGGGCCCTCAGAACTCAGCTGCAGACGTGCTGCGTCTTCGCTGCTCTCAGCGTCAGCACGCCCTCAGACTCTCTGACTCTGTCTGACTGATCTGAACTGCCTGGCTCCACCCTCCATATATATATTCCTAACGGGCTCCCTCTGGTGGTGTGAGGTGGAAGGGTGGAGGTGTTTGTATGTAGTGAGGGCCTCTTGTGGAGAAGTCCATCCATGCACCCTGGGTCCTGTGGTACCTGTGAACAGCAGGGTGCCACACACACACTTTCAATATTTCACAATTATATGCGTAATAGTCATTACACATGTACCTGTTTTATCAGGAAGAGATGTGCAGGCGTCACCACACCCTTACATACATACAGATATACAGGCACATGCACATATATACTACATATACTACATATACACAGTGACAGGTTCATACACATATATATATACAGTACAAGCAGCACAGGTTGTATGTAGAAACTAACAAGTATAAATACTGTACCTCTCTGTTTCTTCATAAGTTGTAGAAGACCTCCTGGAGTTTGTGCCCTGTATCTTCTCTTCTGCTGTGTGGCCAGGAGCAGCAGACTGTATGTGGAGCTGGAGGACCTCCATCTTCCTGCTGTCCCCTCAGCTCTGCTCTCCCTGTCCTCCTATCCTACAGACCTCATTGGCTGCAGCCTCCATCCTCTACTGAATAGAGAGCCCGGCCATCTCCCCCGTGCACTCACTCAGGGGGAGGGACAGAGTTTATGCAGAGCTTTTCAACAGGAAGGACCTCTTACTGGTTCTGGGGCCCATCCATAAATTTAGCAACTTCCGGTGAGCCAGTCTGACCCCCGGCCACATAAAATGTATACGAAAGATCTCATGGCCCTTTTCTAGTTGAAAAGGCCCACCTCCCTCTGGGCCCCGATGCAGCTGCAGCGACTATATGTCCGCCCCTGAGAAAATCTTGTCCAGATGGTATAAGGTTTCAACTAAATTAAATAAAATTTCCCCTTCATTGATCCTGTGTGTTGGAGATGTAAATGTCATGAGGGCAATTTTTTCTATCTCTTTTGATATTGCCCAGTTCTACAACCCTTCTAGTGTGATGTGAAAAGAATAATTAGTCTAGTCACTGGTCACATTTCAGGAATGGGTCTTGAAATTTGGGTCCTGTTTCTCTTCCAGCTCTGTGAGACTCCTGCTTCCTCCTTTAAACATTCACTCTTAAGATTAGATTTTTCTCTCCCTAATAAAGAGAAAATTAGCGAGACTAAACATTTTGTTGAAGAACCTCACTTATATTATGAATCCCTCATCATATTTTTGAGGGACAAATGTACTTCCATTTACTTGATGCCATATGATGTTACTGAACTCCCCGGAGTACTAGGCGAAAGGACACATGACTGTATGATGGGGGGGGGGACCCTCAACTATTATCTGTAATATATATTTATATTAATTGTATTAGGCTGAGTGTTTCCCCTTTTAGAAACAGGAGTCAGTTTGTGTGCCTGGTTTCTTTTTACTGTTCAGTGGGAGACGTTTAGGAAAAATATAACTTATTGTCTCACTGTCTCTTCCTCTTTCTCCTACCATAAAAGATGACAGAAGCATTTTCGGCCCACCCACCTGCTTTTTCTTTGTTTCACTGTTTAGTTGTATATTTGATATCTTACTTGACTGCTAACCCTGTTTAGGTTAACTTTATGGATGATTACATCCTTTATCTGTAACCTTCCTTTGTACATAGAAGGGTGGAGTAGTCAGCTCACTTGGAGATCAGGTGCATGGACCTAATGACGGCATCACCAACAGTAACGAGAAAAGTGAAATCTGGCGCTCTTGTGTGGGTAAAAAGTATGCCATCTTTATTTCTCATGGTATAAAATCCATAACAAGTAAAAACATGAAATTTGTCTTACGCGTTTCAAGCTTCTAATCGTAGCAAACAATGAATTGCAGAGACAACACATATATAATAGTCGACAACCAATTAAAAACAACATGACATGCAAATGAATGGAAAAGGAAAGGCCACTACCAGGGGGCTTTCACAGACTGCTTTTTGGCACTCGCTCGTTAGTCCCATTAGAGCTTATGTCTGAACCCCCTCACTGAACCGGATTCGGGCATATACGCCGACGTGGCCATAGTAGTGGACTGCGTCTAGGTGTCCGTCTCCAGTAGGTTTACACGTCTGAAAATGATGCACGACTGAGCACACGTTCACTCTGTCAGCACCATTATAGTCTATGGCCCCTTCGGCGCAGACGCCCGAATCCCGTTTTGAGGGGGGTTTGGACATAAGCCCCGACGGGACCAACGAACGAGTGCCAAAATGCATCTTGAAAGCACCCTTAATGAGCAGCAGGTGAGTATTTCACTCTTTCAGTATTACAGCCTAGGTCAGTGTTCACATAGTCACATATTAAATAGCAAATACATCCTAATGACAGAAAAAAAGCACAATAAAATGAACATTCCTGGCATGTCATAGCTTAATCATATATCTCCCAAGAAAGGGATAATGTACAGTAATTGCAGATGGTTTAAAGAAAAAGGAAAAAAACATATTATAAATTATGAAGAAAATAAATATAAATAATAAAAGAAAACGCTGCTAACAAATAATTATGATAATGTAGCAAATCCTGTTTTTTTTAACCTTAATGGAAACCTGGTACCCATTTTGAATATCCATAAAGCTTCCCTGCTGAATAATTTATGGTGATGATCACCACCCCGAATCGGTGGACTTACTCACTCTATACCTTACATAGTAAATCCAGATGAATCTCCATCATGTACAGTGATGAAATGTAAGGAGACAGCAGAGACATTTTGTGCAGTGCTACCAATATAAGACAAATGGGGTCTGGTACGAATCTTAAATGGTCCCGTTGTGCACCCGACATATCGTAGATTGTGCAAGAATCAAAGCATACAACAAATACTGTGTTATCGTTAATATATTGCTGGTTCACATGACTGCGGCCATTAGAAAATGATGAAAAGGATTTAGAATTCCTCATGATCGAACAACAGGTGCACATTTTGTGGCCACATTTATATGAACTTTTCTGTATTATCCAAGTGACTGTTTTTTGTGAATTCCCTGGAATAAAACTGGGAGAAAGGGCATTGCCTAATGTTTTAGCTCGGCTAGAGACAAATTTTACGCCTGGCTGGAGAACCTTAAAAAATGTAGGCTCTTGATATAATAAAGGTAAACATTTCCGTACAATGTTACAAACAGATATGTAATTGTTGCTATAGGTGGTGGAAAAACGATATTATTTTTGATAGTATCCTGTCTACTATGGTAAGTGAATTTCTGTCTTTATGAGCGACAATATTTTTTGCACGTTAAGTAGACCATTTTGGGTAACCACGTTCCAAAAAATGATTTTCCAATTTTTTCCATTTAGATATATAAATATCATTGTCAAAACAATTCCTCTTCATTCTAAAAAAAATCTCCAACTGATATATTTTTAATTACGTCTTGGATTACATGAAGTCCTAAAAAGTATGGTGTTACCTGCTGACGTTTTGCGATAAGAAGTGGTGATAACTAGTGATGAGCGAACACTAAAATGCTCGGGTACTCGTTGCTCGGGTCGAGCAAATTGGAATACTCGGGTGCTCGACCCGAGCAATGAGCCCAATGTAAGTATGGGAAACTCGAGCATTTTTCAGGCGGGTCCCCCCGGCGGTCTGCAGAGGGCCTAAAAGTTGTCCAAATCGATGGGAACAGTGCTCAAATGACATGGGGACAGCATGGGGAAGATGCCTGGAAGCATCTCTGACTCCCAGATCACTGCTGCCAACAACGTTGTCAGAGTATTACACCACTTTTACGGACTCACAATAAAACATACAAAAGCGAAACCAAAATGGATTTTCCTGGGAAATATGTTAAGGAACATCCTTTCCAGGGTAATGACTTGTATATCAGGCAAAATAAATAGCCAAAAACAAAAATACTCCTCCACACCTTGGGCTATGTTCACACGTAGCGTTTTTGATGCGTTTTTGCACTTTTCCATTGCTTTCAACCAAGACAAATGCATTCACCAGGAAATTTCATTTTAACATTTTACAACCTTATTTGCCCATGTGGTGTGTGACACATCATCAGACACATGCATACAGTGCTGAAAAGACATGGGAACAGCATGGGGAATACCTCTGGAAACATCTGTGACTCCCAGGTCACTGCCTAAAAGTGTGCCCATCATAAGTGATCCTTGGAGCATGCGAAGATGCCTCCCGCCATGAACCTGTCATTGCAGACTTGCAACAATCACCGTCCACGTCCTTCTCCCAGTGCAGCGTTCAGTTGTCCCTACCCCATTTCTTGGAATGCAAGTGCAAGTGTGCAGGCAGCCACCCACCCACCCACCCACAGACTGCAATACTATACTGCCAAATTTTTGACAGCTGCTTGCACTTGAAATGTGACCTTTTAGGCTCGTGGAGGTGGAAGCTTTTCACAACCTCATGCCGGCGGCTTCCGGGTGTCCATACTCGGTCCCCAGCCGCCACTATATTTCCCGGTATCGCCTCCGCCTTCCACAAGCACGGGTCCCACAACATTACCCGTGCCCTCCTCAGTGCACTTACTGGGAAGGACCGCCTAACCACAAACACGTGGACATGTGAATGTGGCCAGGGATGGTACGGAGCCAGTCCACAACTTTTTTTGCTGACAGTTGTATTTAGCTCGGTGAAAGGACTGGCATAGAGGGAAACCCTATCTACCCTGCATGTCATTTCTCACAGGAAGTCCTGTAATGCAGCTTGTTGCAGAAGCAATGGCAGCCCGTCCAACATCAACTCGCCCTTGTCGGTGGTGCTTTGACACACACACATCTTTCTTTGCGCATTTAATTTCTTGAATACAGAGTTGGACAATGGCCTGATCTGTAATGCGGTTTGAGAAATAACATGCATAAGCATGGCCGATCCACATTAAAAAAACAGCCATAGAGTGTCCGGGAACCCTCCCTAACACTTTTCTTAGCCAGGGCTGCTTTTCGGCAGGGTTGGACTGGCCCACCAGAGAACCGGAGACACCTCCGGCGGGCCCTGGCTTCTCCTTCAGGAGAGTTCATAGTGCCGAGGTGAGGCCACGATGATGATAGAGGCCACCATCTGCTTAGTTTTCTGTTACTTGGAATGCAAGTGCAATTATGAAGCCAGCCACCCACCCACAGGCCTCAACACTAAACTGACAAATTTCTGGGCAGCTTTTTGCACTTGAAATATGGCCTTTTAAGCTCGTGGAGGCGGTAGCTTTTCACAACCTCATGCCGGCGGCGGCCGGGTGTCCATACTCGGTCCCCAGCCGCCACTATATTTCCCGGTATCGCCTCCACCTTCCACAAGCACGGGTCCCACAACATTACCCGTGCCCTCCCCAGTGCACTTACTGGGAAGGACTGTCTAACCACAAACACGTGGACAGGTGAATGTGGCCAGGGACGGTATGGAGCCAGTCCACAACTTTTTTTGCTGACAGTTGTATTTAGGTCGGTGAAAGGACTGGCATAGAAGGAAACCCTATCTAGCCTGCGTGTCATTTCTCACAGGAAGTCCTGTAAAGCTGCTTTCACTTGAAATGTGGCCTTTTAGGCTCGTGGAGGCGGAAGCTTTTCACAACCACATGCCTCATGCCTCGTGTCCATATTTGGTCCCCAGCCATCACTATTTCTCCCGGTGTTGTCTCCGTCTTCTACAAGCGCGGGTCCCTGAACATTACTGCTGGTACTTTTCTGTGGGAATTTGCTTGCCTCCTACCAGCCTGGAATATTTCCAGCAAACTATGGTACGACGCCATGGTATTAGCACTGCCCCCAGTACCAGTAGCGAAGCCATCCCCAATTTCCTTCTCAGGAATTTTATTTGGTAGACTGAGTGGCTGCCCAAATACATTTTCTCACAAAGGAGCTGAAGATAGAGTGGCAGTAGGTGCAAGTTTCTCCAGCCTATTAGATATTAGAGGGTGAACGGCAGCACATTGGATCAGTGGTTAGCACTGAAGACTTGCAGCGCTGGGATCCTGGGTTCAAATCCCAGGAAGGACAACATCTGCAAGGACTTTGTATGTTCACCCCATGTTTGCATGTGTTTCCTCCTCAGTAAAAAAGCAGCCATAAAGTGTCCAGGAACCTTTCCACACCCTTTTCTTAGCCAAGACTGCTTCTTGGCACGGTCCCACCAGAGAATCCTCTGGTGTGCCTTGGCTTCTACCTCAGGAGAGTTCATGACAGCGCTAACTTTGCAGCTGCTATAGGGCTATTGAGCGGGGGAGAAAGGTAAGCCCTCAGAATCAAATCCTCTGGTGGGCACAATGTTTTTCAATCTGAAACAGCTTCTCAGTGGGAGTTGTATTTCACCACAGCCATATTCTTTAGCTCGGTGAAAGGACTGGCACAGAGGGAAACCGTATCTACCCCAGCTGTCATTTCTCCATCACCAGGTTCCACCCATTGTCACACACGACCATGCCTGGCTGTATGTTCAGCGGTGAGAGCCACAAATCAGGCATGTTATCTTCAGCACAGCCTGTTGCCGCTTGGCCAAGGCAGTGCTGTAGTGCTGTCAGCTTGTGACTGATGTGGTCATTTCGGAGATGGAGGAAGAGGTGCATGAGCTGAACAATGTGATTACATTGTTGTTAAATTGGTGATGCTGTTTTTTATACTAAAGAAAGATACTATTGTTTTTTTTACGTTTTTTTTTAAGACAATTGCATTCACCGGGAAATGTCATTTTAACATTTTGCAACCTTATCTGGCAATGTGGTGTGTGACACATCATCAGACACAACCTGTTTTATATATGATGGAGGGACTCTGAAAGTCATAAAGCCTATTTTTATAGGGACATCAGACGGCCCTTACTATTCTTAAAAGGCCAGCAGTAGGCCCTAGCTATTGTTAGAGAGCCATCAGCCGGCTATGCTTTGTTGTTCCTATTATTAACAAGTGGGTCTCCTATACTGTTATTGCGTATCCAGTGACTGCACGGGCTGCCAAAAATTTGGACGCAACCCAGTACCCCTTTGAAGAGACATAGAGGAGGGTCTCAGTAAAAAAAATGTTCTCATTATAAAGGAGCTGGTCTCCTATAGTGGTAATGCCCATGCTGTAACTGCAAGGGCTGCCAAAATTTGGGAAAAACCTCACTAAGAATTTAAAGACACATGGAGCAGGGCCACAGTAACAAGGTACGACATGTTCCCATTAGAAAGGAGAGAGTCTGCTATACAGTTATAGGGTATGCAGTGAGTCCAATGGCTGGTAATTTTAGGAAAAACCCCACTAAGAATTTAAAGACACACAGAGCAGGGCCACAGTAACAAGGTACGACATGTTCCCATTAGAAAGGAGAGGGTGTGCTATACAGTTATAGGGTATGCAGTGAGTCCAACCGCTGACCAATTTTAGTAAAAACACCACTAAGAATTTAAAGACACATGGAGCAGGGCCACAGTAACAAGGTACGACATGTTCCCATTAGAAAGGAGAGGGTCTGCTATACAGTTATAGGGTATGCAGTGAGTCCAGCAGCTGACAATTTTAGGAAAAACCCCAGTAAGAATTTAAAGACACACAGAGCAGGGCCACAGTAACGACAAATTCCCATTAGAAAGGAGAGAGTCTCCCATAGTGTTGGCCTATGCAATGAATGCAAGGGCTGCCAAAAATTTGGAGGCACTTCAATGCCCCTTGGAAGAGACGTGGAGGAGGGCCTAATAAAAAAATGTTCACATTAGAAAGGAGCGGGCCTCCTATGCTTGAAATGCCCATGCACTAAGTGTATGGGCTGACAAACATTTACCCCTGGGGGGTATACATGAACATACTGTATAAATTTTTTTTTTTACGGGCATCATAAACACCCTTTAAAAAAATTAGGTGGGTGTTGCATCACGGACCACGGTCACCCTGGTGATATGGTGGAGGAGGATGAGGAGAAGGAGGAGGACAAGAGCAATTAGACAAAATCAGGAAGCGTATACCCATGTGTGGGTGTGAAAAGGTGCATGGGAATACACCTCCCAAGAAAAGACACTGGATTGGAGTTATACATGAACATACTGTATAAATTTTTTTTTTTACGGGCATCATAAACACCCTTTAAAAAAATTAGGTGGGTGTTGCATCACGGACCACGGTCACCCTGGTGATATGGTGGAGGAGGATGAGGAGAAGGAGGAGGACAAGAGCAATTAGACAAAATCAGGAAGCGTATACCCATGTGTGGGTGTGAAAAGGTGCATGGGAATACACCTCCCAAGAAAAGACACTGGATTGGAGTTTATGTTACGCTGCTATCATTCGGTGGTGTTGAGAAGTCTGGCCCAATCCAGCCCTTGTTCATTTTTATAAGAGTCAGCCTGTCAGCATTTTCAGTTGACAGGCGGATGCGCTTATTGTAACGGGTCTGGGAGGCGGAACCTCTGAGCTACTATACAAGGGGGCAGTCCTTGTAAGGGAGCGGGTGGCGACCAGGGAAGATGGGCAGGAGGTCACAGCAGGTGACCGGGACAGTCTCTGAGTGAACGGGCTGGAGGTCACGGAAAGTGACCGGGGCAGTCTCTGAATGAACGGGCAGATGGTCACGGCAAGTGACCGGGGCAGTCTCTGGATGAACGGGCAGATGGTCACGGCAAGTGACCGGGGCACTCTCTGGATGAACGGGCAGATGGTCACGGCAAGTGACCGGGGCAGTCTCTGGATGAACGGGCAGATGGTCACGGCAAGTGACCGGGGCAGTCTCTAGGTAAAGGGTTGGTACGACCTGTGGCGGCTGATGATAGACGTGAGCTCCCAGGTGAGCAGGCGAGAGTCTCTGGATGAACGGGTGGTCACAGCATGTGACGGCGGAGCCTCCAGGAAGACCAACAGACAGGCGGCAGATGAGCGCTCCCAGGTGAGCGGACAGAAGTCTCTGGACAGGCGGGTGGTCACAGCACGTGACGGCAGAGCCTCCAGGTAGGCTAGCAGACAGGCAGCAGATGAGCGCTCCCAGGTGAGCGAGTAGGAGTCACTGGACAGGCAGGTGGTCACAGCACGTGACGGTGGAGCCTCCAGGTAGACTAGCAGGCAGGTAGCAGGTGTGTGCTCCCAGGTGAGCGGGCAAGCTGGTCCATAGACAGACTGACAGGAGTTGGAAGGCAGACCGTCGGACCTCAGGCAAGCAGGCAGGTGGCTGATGTGCGCTCCCAGGTGAGCGGGCAGGCTGGTCCTTAGACAGACTGACAGGAGTAGTAAGGCAGACCGTCGGACCTCAGACTAGCAGGCAGGTAGCAGATAATCAGGCAGGAATCTGGCAGGTAACTGGCAGGTAACTGGCAACGGGACCTGAGGGCTGAAGCAGCGTAGTGAACAGTGCAACAACATTGCTCGGGCACCTCCATTTTGGAGGAGGTGCCTTATATATGGTGAAGTCCTCCGGCCATTGGCCGGGGACTCCTTAGGACGGCGCGCGCGGCCCCTTTAAGAGGGAGGGAGAGCGCGCGCGCGCGCCCTAAGCACAGTGGACGGGAAGGAGCGCGCGCTGCCAGCAGAGCGGGAGGAGGACGCCGGGCACGGAGCAGGGAGGTGAGGGGAACAGCGTCCCTGCCTAGCAGAGGGCAGGGACGCCGTCGCTACAGTACCCCCCCTTTAGGCCCCCCCTTTTTTAGGCCAGACAGAAATTTAGCTAGGATAAGAGGGGCATGGATGTTCTCCCGGGGCTCCCACGTTCTCTCCTCAGGACCAAACCCCCTCCAATCCACTAGAAAAAAGGTCTTTCCTCTTACCCTTTTGGTGGCAAGAATGTTCTCTACCTCAAACTCGTCCTCAGCAGAAACCGGAGCAGGAGGCGTACCTGTAGACTTGGAAAAAGAGTTAAGTACCACAGGTTTGAGGAGAGATACATGGAAGGAGTTAGGGATCCGTAAGTTGGCCGGGAGTTTTAATTTATAGGCCACCGGGTTGATCTGACTGATGACCTCCAGAGGACCGATGAACCGAGGCCCTAACTTGTAAGAAGGTATCTTGAGTCGGACATATTTAGACGAGAGCCAGACTTTATCTCCAGGACGAAATTGTGGAGGATCCAGGCGTTTTTTGTCAGCGTGTCTTTTCATCCGTTCGGACGACTGGAGGAGTGCGGATCGGGTACTCTCCCAAATGGAGGAAAATTTGCTAACGAGAGATTCCGCAGCCGGGTTGTCCACAGATGTGGAGACAGGAAAAGGAATCCGAGGATGCTGACCGAAGACTACAAAAAACGGGGATTTGGAAGAGGATTCGCTCTCGTGATTGTTATAGGAGAACTCGGCCCATGGTAGGAGATCCACCCAGTCAGAATGATGGGCATTAACGAAGTGCCGGAGGTAACTGGTCAGGTTCTGATTGATCCGTTCCACTTGACCATTAGACTGTGGGTGGTAAGCGGAAGAGAAGTCCAGGGTGACGTCTAGCAGTTTACAAGTGGCTCTCCAGAAACGTGAGGTGAACTGTACCCCACGATCCGACACGATGTGGAGGGGCAGGCCATGAAGACGGAAGATGTGGCGGATAAAGTCTTTAGCCAGCTCGGGTGCAGACGGGAGACCAGGCAGGGGAATAAAGTGAGCCATCTTGGAAAAGCGGTCAGCGACCACCCAAATGACCGTACAACCGGCAGAGACGGGGAGATCAGTTATGAAGTCCATAGCAATATGCTGCCAGGGGGCAGCAGGCACAGGAAGCGGAAGAAGGCGACCGGCTGGCAGGTGTCTCGGGACTTTGTTGCGGGCGCAGGACACACAGGCAGAAACAAAGTCTATTACGTCCTTGTGCAGGGTAGGCCACCAGTAGTGCCGGGCAATAAGCTGGAGGGTCTTTTTCTGACCGGCGTGGCCAGCTAGTTTAGACGAGTGACCCCAGTGTAGGATCTTCTCCCGATCAGGTACTGATACGAACGTCTTACTGGGAGGGAGACGATTTAGGCTCACGGGAGCCACCTGCATTACTCTGGCGGGATCGATGATATGTTTAGGTTCTTCCTCGAGATCGGACACCAGAAAGGATCGGGACAAGGCATCTGCTTTGACGTTTTTGTCAGCCGGGCGAAAATGAAGAACAAAATCAAAGCGAGCAAAAAACAAGGACCACCGGGCTTGCCGCGGGTTAAGTCTCTGGGCATGCTGGAGGTAAGCCAAGTTCTTGTGGTCAGTGTAAATTATTACCGGGTGAAGAGCCCCCTCGAGTAGGTAACGCCACTCCTCCAATGCCAGTTTGATGGCCAATAACTCTCGGTCTCCTATGGAATAGTTGCGCTCAGAAGAGGAGAAGAGTTTGGAGAAGAAGCCACAAGTTACCATTCTCCCGGAAGATGATTTTTGAGTAAGTACAGCTCCGGCTCCAGAGGAGGAGGCGTCAACTTCCAGGAAGAACTGCTTGTTGCCGTCCGGGCGATGCAGCACCGGGGCGGAAGAGAAGGCCTGTTTTAGGGAAAGAAAGGCCTCCTCTGCTTCGGGCGGCCACTCTTTGGGATTAGTACCCTTACGGGTGAGCGCGGAAATTGGGGCAGTCCGGGAAGAGAAGTGTGGTATGAAGAGGCGGTAGTAGTTGGCGAAGCCCAGGAATCGCTGAATGGCCTTCAACCCCTCCGGTCGAGGCCATTTCTCGATGGCAGACAGTTTCTCTGGATCCATTCGTAGGCCGGTCTGAGAAATAATGTAGCCCAAAAACGGAAGCGAGGTCTGCTCAAAGAGGCATTTCTCGTATTTAGCGAAGAGGTGATTCTGCCTGAGCCTGAGCAGGACCTGACGAACGTCCCTCCGGTGAGTCTGGAGATCCGGAGAGAAGACCAAGATGTCGTCCAGGTACACCACTACGCAGGAGTAGAGAAGGTGCCGGAAGATGTCATTGACCAACTCTTGAAAGACGGCAGGAGCGTTACAGAGACCAAAGGGCATTACCAGATATTCATAGTGGCCGTCCCGGGTGTTGAATGCCGTCTTCCATTCATCCCCCTGACGGATACGAACCAGGTTGTACGCCCCACGGAGGTCCAGTTTGGTGAAGATTCTAGCCCCCCTCAGACGATCAAATAACTCCGGAATGAGCGGAAGGGGGTACTTATTCTTCACCGTGATCTGGTTAAGGCCTCTATAGTCTATACAGGGACGGAGAGAGCCGTCCTTCTTTTTGACGAAAAAGAAGCCTGCTCCCGCCGGGGAGGTAGATTTCCGGATGAATCCCCTGGCCAGATTCTCCTCAATATATTCGGACATCGACCGGGTCTCAGCAGCGGATAAAGGATAAATACGCCCACGGGGAGGAGTAGTACCAGGTAACAGGTCGATAGGGCAGTCGTATGGTCTGTGAGGAGGTAGTGTCTCTGCTTCCTTTTTATTAAAGACATCAGCATAAGACCAATAAGGAATCGGAAGTCCAGGTAGATTAGCTGGGGTAGGAGAAGGACGGACGGGATGGACGGGAACCAGACAGGTATTATGGCAGTCCTGTCCCCAGCGAAGGACTTCTCCGGTCTGCCAGTCAAGCACGGGTGCATGTCTCTGGAGCCAAGGTAGGCCTAGCAAGAGGGCGTGAGAGAGTCCAGGCAGAACATGAAAGGAGATACTCTCAGAATGCAGCATTCCCACCTGCAGAGTAATGGATTCAGTGATGAGTTGGATGGGGCGTGGTAAGAGGCCCCCATCCACGGCAGCAACAGACAAGGGTACAGCCAGAGGTTTGGTGGGGATGCGGTATTTCTCTACCAGGGACTGTGAAATAAGATTCCCGGCTGCTCCAGAGTCAAGTTGGGCTAGTTCGAAATAACGATTCTCCCCGCAGACGATTGAGACTGACAGCAGCAGAGATGGAGAGGATTTATTCTTGTCTAGGTTGACCTCTCTGAGCGAACCTAGACACAGGCGTTTCCCGACCTCTCCGGGCAGACACGGATCCGGTGCTCCTTACTGCCACAGTAGAAGCAGCTCCCTTTGGCACGGCGTAAGTCCTGATGGGTTTTGACCATCTTGGTCTGGTCAACCTGCATAGACTCAGGAGAGTGTACCTGGGGAGAAACGGAGGGAGTGACGGGTTTCTGAAAAGTAGGAGCTAGACATGGTAACCTCCTCTCACGGGTGACCTCTTTGGCACGCTCCTGGAACCGTAGGTCAATCCGGGTGGCAAGAGTTATTAGGTCATCGAGAGTGGTAGGAATGTCCCGACCGGCAAGTTCATCTTTAATACGGCCGGACAGACCCTCCCAGAAGACGGATACCAGAGCGTCGTTATCCCAGGCCAGCTCCGAGGCAAGGGTACGGAACTGTATGGCATATTGGCCCACGGTGAGACTTCCCTGACGGAGGCGTAGCAGTGATGATGCGGATGAGGTCTTCCGTCCGGGTTCGTCGAAGACTTTCCGGAAAGCCGTGAGAAAAGCAGGCAAGTTGGACACCAGGGGGTCTCCTCTCTCCCATAGAGGATTTAGCCAGGCCAGGGCCTCCCCGGTGAGATGGGACATGATGAATGCAATTTTGGCCCGGTCGGAGTTAAACTGGTGGGACAATAGTTCAAAGTGCAGGGTGCACTGATTTATGAAGCCCCGAGCCTGGGCGGAGTCGCCTCCGAAGCGAGGAGGTGCAGAAAGCCGGGGTCCGGGGTAGGATACCATGGTATTAGTGGGCAGCGGAGCTGCCGGATTGCGAGACATGGCACTGGCGGAGGTTGCTGGTGGAGCAGACAGAGTGTCCAGGCGAGTATTGACATTCCGCAGGTGACCCAGGATGGACTCCTGTTGGGACCTTTGACGGGACAGTTCATGACACAGGTCCGAGAGCGAGGGAGCTTGGGTGCCACCGGGTTCCATGGCCCGAGCAAACTGTAACGGGTCTGGGAGGCGGAACCTCTGAGCTACTATACAAGGGGGCAGTCCTTGTAAGGGAGCGGGTGGCGACCAGGGAAGATGGGCAGGAGGTCACAGCAGGTGACCGGGACAGTCTCTGAGTGAACGGGCTGGAGGTCACGGCAAGTGACCGGGGCAGTCTCTGAATGAACGGGCAGATGGTCACGGCAAGTGACCGGGGCAGTCTCTGGATGAACGGGCAGATGGTCACGGCAAGTGACCGGGGCAGTCTCTGGATGAACAGGCAGATGGTCACGGCAAGTGACCGGGGCAGTCTCTAGGTAAAGGATTGGTACGACCTGTGGCGGCTGATGATAGGCGTGAGCTCCCAGGTGAGCAGGCGAGAGTCTCTGGATGAACGGGTGGTCACAGCATGTGACGGCGGAGCCTCCAGGAAGACCAACAGACAGGCGGCAGATGAGCGCTCCCAGGTGAGCGGGCAGAAGTCTCTGGACAGGCGGGTGGTCACAGCACGTGACGACAGAGCCTCCAGGTAGGCTAGCAGACAGGCAGCAGATGAGCGCTCCCAGGTGAGCGAGCAGGAGTCACTGGACAGGCAGGTGGTCACAGCACGTGACGGCGGAGCCTCCAGGTAGACTAGCAGGCAGGTAGCAGGTGTGTGCTCCCAGGTGAGCGGGCAAGCTGGTCCATAGACAGACTGACAGGAGTTGGAAGGCAGACCGTCGGACCTCAGGCAAGCAGGCAGGTAGCAGATAATCAGGCAGGAATCTGGCAGGTAACTGGCAGGTAACTGGCAACGGGACCTGAGGGCTGAAGCAGAGTAGTGAACAGTGCAACAACATTGCTCGGGCACCTCCATTTTGGAGGAGGTGCCTTATATATGGTGAAGTCCTCCGGCCATTGGCCGGGGACTCCTTAGGACGGCGCGCGCGGCCCCTTTAAGAGGGAGGGAGAGCGCGCGCGCGCGCCCTAAGCACAGTGGACGGGAAGGAGCGCGCGCTGCCAGCAGAGCGGGAGGAGGACGCCGGGCACGGAGCAGGGAGGTGAGGGGAACAGCGTCCCTGCCTAGCAGAGGGCAGGGACGCCGGCGCTACACTTACCAGTTATAATTCCACCAGCGGCACTAAAAATCCGCTGTGATAAAACGCTGGCAGCAGGGCAGGCCAGGACCTCCAAGGCATAGAGAGCCAGTTCATTCCACGTATCCAGCTTGGATACCCAATAAATATAAGGCACAGCGGAATCACGGAGGACGTTGGTACGGTCGGCAAGGTACTCCCTCAGCATCTTCCGAAACTTTGCACTCCTTGTGAGTGTACCCTGCGCCTCAGGGCCTGTCCGATGGGAGGGTCTGAGAAAACTCTCCCAGAACTTTGACAGTGCTCCCCTGCCGGATTGAAGTTGTGTCTCTCTCACCTGTACTCCTTGGTTGTCCAACGAAATGTGCCCTCTGCTGCCAACGTTTTCAGATGGGAATTTTTTTTAATAGTTCCGCAACAAGGGCCTTCTGGTACAGCCCCATTTTTGTAGACCTGTCCGCCTCAGGAATAAGAGATATAAAGTTCTCCTTGTAGCGTGGGTCTAGAAGTGTCACCAACCAGTAATGACTGTCACCCAAAATATTAAGAACGCGAGGGTCATGGGAAAGGCAGCGTAACATAAACTCGGCCATGCGTGCCAGACTACTAACAGGCAAGACTTCCGTGTCCTCACCAAGAGGATAACTGACCATGCTCTCCTCCTCCTCCCCCTCTCTGTCCTCTGGCCATCTATGCTGAACAGACGGTATGACAGCTGTGCAGGTAGTACCGTCTATAGTGCATGAAACTAGCTCCTGTCCTTCCTCCTCCTCCTCCTCTTACTCATTGTCACCCAATCCACGTTGGGATGAGATGAGACTTGGCTGTGTGTAATCACCCTGTATGGTTCCTTGCTCCATCTCATCGTGCTCCACCTGCAATGCATCCTCTTTGATTGTGAGCAGAGAGGGTTTTCAGAAGATAGAGAAGCGGGATGGTGATGCTAATTATGGCGTCATCGCCACACACCATCTTGGTGGAGTCCTCAAAGTTTTGGAGGATGGTACATATGTCTGACATCCATGTCCACTCCTGAGGTCTTATGTGTGGAGTCTGAACTGAATACCAACGGCCTTGCTGATGCTGATACTCAACAACTGCCCTCTTCTGCTCACAAATCCTTCCCAACATCTGCAGTGTAGCGTTCCAACATGTGGGGACATCACACACCAGTCTGTGAGCCGGAAGCTGGAAATGCTGCTGAAACACTGCAAGGGCGGCGGAAGCTATCGCTGACTTTCTAAAATGGGCATACAGGCAGCGTACTTTAACAAACAGATCCGGCAGCTCTGGGTAGGATTTGAGAAACCGCTGAACCACGAGGTTAAGCACATGGGCCAGGCATGGTACGTGCGTGAGCTCGCCTCGCCTCAGAGCCGCCACCAGGTTCCCTCCATTGTCACACACGACCATGCCTGGCTGTAGGTTCAGTGGTGTGAGCCACAGATCTGCCTGCTCTTTCAGAGCTGTCCACAACTCTTCAGCATTGTGTGGTTTTTCACTTAAGCATATTAGCTTCAGCACGGACTGTTGCCACTTGGCCGTGGCAGTGCTGCAGTGCTTCCAGCTTGTGACTGATGTGGTCATTTCGGAGATGGAGGCTGAAGAGGAGGAGGAGGCTTAGAAGGATTAGGTGCAGGAGCTGTAGACCATAGGGGCAACCCTGATTGACCTAGGGCCCGCAAACCTTGGCGTCGGGAGGACGTGTTCCGTCCCAAGGTCCGACTGGGTCCCGGCTGTTAACCCAGTGTGCTGTCAGAGAGATGTACCATCCCTGCCCACAAGCACTTGTCCACATGTCCGTGGTTAGGTGGACTTTATTGGTAACTGCGTTGTTGAGAGCACGGCTAATGTTTTGGGACACATGCTTGTGTAGTGCGGGGACGGCACACCGGGAGAAATAGTGGCGGCTGGGGACCGAGTACCGAGGGACGGCCGCCGCCATCAGGTTGCGGAATGCTTCCGTCTCCACGAGCCTAAAAGGCAACATTTCGAGCGCAAGCAGTTGTGAAATGTGAGAATTTAGTAGTGTGGCCTGTGGGGCGTTGGCTGCATATTTGCGCTTGCGTTCCAAGGACTGGGGTATGGACAACTGAACGCTGCGCTGCGACAAGGACATGGACGTGATTCCTGATGCTGCTACTTGAGAGTGTGCAACGACAGGTGCAGGGCGGGAGGCATCTTCGTATGCACCTTGGAAAGGGGATTGGCTTGCATGCACAACAGCGGAAGAAGCAATGGTGCCACCCGCAGACACTGTTCCTGGCCCTGTGGTTCGGCCAACAAAGTCGGGTGCTTTGCTGCCATGTGCCTGATCATACTGGTGGTGGTCAAGCTGGTCGTTTTGCCACCCCTGCTGATGCTGGCCTGGCAGGTGTTGCAAATGGCCTTTTTGGGGTTATCGGCAGAGTCTTTAAAAACAACCAGACTCGGGAAGACCTAACAGTTGTACTGGCAACCTCCTTTGTATTGGTGTTACGGGGAGCAGTTGCCTGCCTTCTGTCTGCGGCCACCACACTGCTTCTTCCTGCCTGTTGGGGTGCTCTGCCTCCCTCCCCCTGTGTGCTGCTGTCCTCACTCTGCATGTCCTCCTGCCAGGTTGGGTCAGTTACTATATCATTCACCACCTCGTCTTCCACTTCCGCACCCTGGTCCTCCTCCTGACTTTCTGGCAATTGTGTCTCATCATCGTCCACCTCTTGTGACACTTTCCCACCGTCGCCTTCGTGTGACCGGTGCTGCTCAAATATTTGGGCATCGCTACACGCGATCTCCTCTTGCCCCGCTTCAAGTGGACAGGGCGAGAGGCCCGAATCTATAAATGGAAAAGTGAACAGCTCTGCAGAATGTCCAAGTGTGGGATCAGTTGTCTCTGGGTACTCGGTATGATGGGAGGAAGGAGGATCAGGGTGAGGAATATGCGGTCCAGACTCATGGCTACTGAGACTTGACCGTGTGGAAGCCAGGGTGGTGGTGGTGGTGGCTAAGTGCCTGGAAGCATTATCCGCTATCCAACCAACAACCTTTTGACACTGCTCTGGGTTCAATAGTGGTGTGCTGCGGTCCTCTAGAAATCGGGACAGGCAGGTCAGGCGAGAAGATGTGGGTGTTTGTTGTGGCACAATTTCGGCTTGCCCACGGCCTTGTCCTCGGCCTCGACATGCACCATTACCATCACGTCCAGTTCCCCGTCCCTTGCCACATGCCTTGCCCATTTTAAATGGAGGACAGTATCTTCCACGCTCACTACAAATGACTGAGTTTGGAGCGAATTTATATGTGTGACGGAGAAAACACAGTTTTAAATACCTGGTCTGTAGGTAAGTAGTTTGACCAGCAAGCTGCTGTGAATTGCTTCACTGACACACTGAAAGAAATTTTTAATGGAGGCCAGAAATGGCAGTACTGTATTTTCTGACAACGTATATGTGAGCCGCGTGACTGAGAAAACACAGTTTTAAATACCTGGCCTGTAGGTAGCTATTTTGAACAGCAATCTGGTGTCAATTTCTTCACTGACACACTGAAATTTTTTTTTAATGGAGGCCAGAAATGGCAGTATTTTCTGAAAACGTATATGTAATCCGTGTGACGGAGAAAACACAGTTTTAAATAGATGGATTTTTAGCGCTGTAATATGGAAAAGACCTGGCTTTATTCTGCAGTGCCAACAAGCAAATGGCGCAGAAAAACCGTGTTCTCTGGATTGCTTTTTAAGCAAATAATGAGGATTAAGATGCAAAAAAAATTATTCCTGGCCCCTGAGACCTGGGCCTATTTCCAGAAATATCTAACAGCAGCAGCCGACAGAACTGGAATGGAGCCTCTTGTGCTATATGCACTGCAGTCTGCTATATACACTGCCTGCCTGCCTATATACACTGCCTGCCTGATATCGCTGCAGATGGATTAGTTAGTCCTCAAAAGGACTGTTTGTTAAGATGGATATGTGTAATGTACGGTTTTTCTCCCTACACTACCTAATACACAAGCAAATCTCTCCCTGACACAGCAGCAGCTCTCCCTACACTGTCTGATCCAGAGTGACTGTGACGAGCATGGCGGCACCAGGTCTGATATACACCTGATGACGCTGTGCAGCCAGCCAATCACTGTAATGCCCACAACCAACATGGCTGCGGTATTACAGTGCATGGCAGGCAATCCCTGCATGTTCATTGGCTCTCTAAAGAGGGCCAAACATGCAGGGAGGGGACCCAAGTTCCCGCCCGAGCAACCCGGAAATACTCGCCGAGCTCGTCGAGCACCATGATGCTCGGGCGAGTACCGAGTAGTGGCGAGCACGTTCGCGCATCACTAGTGATAACCTGTTCAATGTGAACATCACCCCTTAAATTTAGATCCAAAAAATCAATGCGTATCATATAAAAATGTAAATGATAAGTTCAAACAATTGGAATTAAAATAATTGTTGATGTTTCCTCCACAGGGTTTTTTTCCTCTCTTGAGTGCTAATGGATGACTCTTCCTGAGTTGGGTGTTTAGTGTCTTTTTATAGATTTTAGCCTGGTTTTATTTAAAAAAATAAATAAAAAGAAAGAAATTAAAATTCAAAATGAAAGGCGACTTATATCGAATCAGATTGGTATATTATTGTCACAACTGTGATATTGCGGATGTGGAGTCATGTGGAAGTAGGTGGCAAGTTTTGGTGGACTAATTTTAAATTAATAGAAGCTGCTACACAATGGTGGTGAACAGGCTGAGCTTTGGTGGCCTGCCTGAAGGATGTGGTAATGGTAACATCATCCAGGGGCGGCCTAGCCGTTAAGCACAGGAATGAGGATGTTTGGTAGGATCATTGGAGCCCTTGAAGTGGACTGGCTTTGCTATTGTGGCAAGTGAGACGTCCATGTGGCGCCCCTGTGGGTTCAGTCACCACAGAGATACTGCATCTCACCCAGAGGTGTGGTATCCCACTCTCAGGTAAGGATAGAGTGCTGCCCGGGACCCTAACACCTGCATCCAACACGTCCACTTCAGTAGGGCAGGGCGAGATTGCTGCTAATGGAGAGCACAGTCCCTGGTCCCTGGCTGGAGTGGAGGGGAACCAAGTGAGGGGGAACCATGTAGTGGGTGTGGGTGGAGGAAGCAGTTAGGGGAGCATGAAACGAAGCTGTATAAAAGGGGAGCCATCTTGAGAGTTCAGAGAGATCAGTCAGAGTAGGAGAAGTGAAAGGAGCAGAGGCTCTGCGGGAGCTCTGCTCGGGAAGCGGGCCTAGCCCGAGAGGCCCAGGACTGAGAGAGGAAAGGGAGCAGGAGAAAGGCTCCAGGAAAAGAAGGGATCCTAGGGGCACGGGCAGTGCTGGAGGCCACCCATACGCCCGAATCTACCTGGCGTGGAAGGATCAAGCTGCAGAGGGGACCGGCCCCTAAACTAGTGGAGAACTACAAGGCTCAGCTAGGAACCAGAGACTGCTGTACTTGTAAGGTGCAGTGGCCACAACCACAATTGTATAGCTGAAAAGGTGGCCACAGATGTTCCGGGGGACTGCGGGTCGCCCGACAAGACCCGAGGCTACTGGCTTGGGACACTGATTGTGAGGCGCAGGGCAGGAGGGCGAGAGCCAGCGCAGGAAGACGCCTGAGGAAGGCACATAGAAAGGGGTCCTGTCAGGCACTCTTGAATTACCTGAGGGATTGCTGTGTTGGCATATGCAACAGATTAGGACTTATTATAAGTGAAAGGAGGACTTTATACTAACCAGACAGTAGATGGCGATAGTGTGTAAAGTTATATGCTTGCTGTAATGTGGGGAGAGAAGCTCTCAATTGTTGGTTGTTTTTGCTTCCTGTGGTTTTTTTTTCTTTCTCTGTATGTGTTATGTCAGCAGCACACGGACTGTGTGACACTGAATTGTATCTCATGTTTATCCAGTATGAAGTAAATACTGTTTACTCAAGATATCTTGCTGATTGAAGCTCTCGTAAGTACAGTGGTGACTGTAAGAAGATGCACTCTGCGACAGGTTCTGGGCCCAGACACTACAGGCCCGCACTACAAGCCCAGGCAGCAGGATCCCAGTTTATAACCCCAGATAACGGAGCACACAGATAAGCTCTGTAAACAGAAGGAAATAAATCCAGATAGAGAGTGACAAAGGAATTCATGATCCCAAGAGCTGGATATAATTACAGAGAATTCAACAAAGGCAGGACATACAGGAACTATCAGCAAGAAAAAAACAGGAGAATATCTTCAGTGCAACTCTCTAACAAGTAAGACTATATAAAGATGATGAGTAACACAGAACTGAAATTCACAGTAGCTAAACTGAATAGTGAAAATTATCAGTTATGGAAATTCAAAGTAGAGATGTTGTTATCTAAGGATGATTTATGGGAAGTAATTGTTACAGAAAGACCAGATCAAGATAATCAGACATGGGATAAGAAGAATAGACAAGAGAGAGCCACCAGTAGTTTATTAGTGGATGATGCTCAATTAATACATATAAGAAATGAAGAAACAGCTAAAGGAATGTGGGAAGCATTAAGAAAACTGTATGAAAGACCTAGCTTGAATCACAAGTTATTTTTATTAAGAAAGCTTTACAGTATGAGATTGAGTGCAAATGACGACATGCAGAAGCACATATTCTCAATGATGGAAGTGATATCACAGCTAAGATCTATTGGTGAAGACATTAAAGAAAGTCATGTTGCAGCTATATTATTGTGCAGTTTACCAGATTCGTATACAGCCTTGATAAATGCCCTTGAGACAAGACCAGAAACTGACATTACATTAGATTTTGTGAAAACAAGACTAATAGATGAATATCAGAGAAGAAAAGAACAAAGAGATGATTCTTCTACTGAAAAGGACAGTGAAAACACTCTTAAAGCTACAGAATTTAAAAAACTCTATAATAAAGAGACAAGAGAATGCTTCAGATGTAAGAAAAAAGGTCATTTAAAGAAAGACTGTACCATATGGAAAGCAGAACAACAAAAATTACAACATAAAAAGCATACACAGAAAGTAAAAAACACAATTTCCGATTCATGTGAGAATAATTGGAATGGCACATTTAAAGTAACAGACAAGAAATCATCACTTGGTTGGTTTATTGATTCAGGAGCAACGAGTCATATGACAAGTGACAAGAATTTCTTTACTGATCTTGATTTAGATAAGAAAGAAGCCATTTATCTTGCAGATGGAAGCAAAATAACCGCAGAAGGTATCGGACAAGGTATGCTAAATTGTTCAAACAAGTTCAGACAAGATTCAAAGAAACTTGTACAGGATGTGTTGTATGTTCCAAAATTGGAAGGCGGATTATTATCTGTGAAACCTTTAACAGCAAAAGGACTTACAGTAAAATTCAAAGACAATGAATGTGCAATTATTGCAGGAAACAAGGTGATAACCAAAGTCAAGGCAGATGAACAACTATATCATTTTGACACACCAAAGGAACAGATGAAGGTATGTACACATGATCACAAAAACTGTATTCACATGTGGAATAGACGTCTAGGACATAGACACCCTGACAGTATAAGGGAACTACAGAGAAAAGAATTGACAAAAGATTTAAAGATATCAGATTGCTCAATTACCATAAGATGTGAATGTTGCATAAAATCCAAAGCCACAAGGATATCTATTCCAAAAGAAAGTGAGATGAAAAGCGAAAGACCACTTGATTTGGTGCATACTGACGTATGTGGACTCATGAAAGTGACTACATCAGGAGGCTATAGATACATATTGACTTTTATAGACGACAACTCAAGATACACAGTCACATACTTAATTAAGAACAAAAGTGAAGTTTTTGATAAACTTGTAGACTATGTAACAAGATCAAGTAACAAATTTCAAAGGAAGCGAATTGTCATCAGAAGTGATAATGGAGGTGACTTTACAGGTCACAGAATAGAAGACTACCTAAGACAAAATGGAATAGAACACCAGAAAACTGTTCCATACACACTTAAACAAAATGGAGTAGCAGAAAGGAAAAACAGAACTCTAACAGAAATGATAAGATGTATGCTGACGGATTCCAAACTACCAGAGAAATATTGGGATGAGGCAGCATTGACAGCTACATATCTACAGAACCGACTTTTTTCCAGAAAACTGACGAAAACTCCATATGAACTGTGGAAAGGTATGAAACCAAGTGTCAATCATTTAAAAGTTTTTGGATGTAAAGTTTTTATATTCATTCCAACAGAAAAACGTTTCAAACTTCAAAACAGATCCATGGAATATTCATTGGATATAGTGAAAATTGCAAAGGATATAGAATCCTAGATCCCAATTTGACAGAGTTATGGTGAGTAACAGTGTGACATTCATTGAAGATTTAAATGAAAACATAATGATTTCAGTTGAAACAAAAAATGAGAAAAACAATAGTGACATAGCTGAAGAAATATCTGATGAGAAAGAAGTAGAAATGAATGAAGAACAAAATACTGAAAGTGAAGAATCACAACTATAAACAGACACAGAACCAAGACGTTCAATGAGAGAGAACAAAGGAAAACCACCAAAACGTCTCTCATACAAGACAAGCATAAGAAAAATCTATGAGCCTACCTCTTGGGAAGACATATCTAAACTTCCTGAAGAAGAAGCTAATAAATGGATAGAAGCAACAGAAACAGAAATGCATGATTCAAATACATGGACACTAACAGAGTTGCCAGAAGGAAGAAAAGCCATAGGATGTAAATGGATTTTTAAAGTAAAATACCAAACAGATGGCACAGCTGAAAGATACCGAGCAAGACTCGTAGCTAAAGGGTATTCTCAAAAATTTGGAGAAGACTATGATGAGACATTTGCTCCAGTTGTCAAACACACTACAATAAGAACTTTACTTACAGTTGCAGCAATGAAACAGATGGAACTGAGACATCTGGATGTAAAGACAGCTTTTTTGAATGGAGATTTAACAGAAGACATTTACATGGAACAACCTCCAGGATTCAAAGATGAAAGAAATCCAAACAAAGTTTGCAAACTACAGAAAAGCATATATGGTTTAAAGCAAGCAGCTAAATCGTGGAATGACAAAATCACGGAAGTACTTACAAATTAAAAATTTCAAAGAAGCAAAGCTGATCCATGCTTGTACACAAAAAGGCTGATTAATAGATGGATTTATGTACTCATATATGTAGACAACATTTTGATTTGTTTTAAACAAGAAAGGGATAAAGAAAACATTCTAAAAATCCTGAAGCAACATTTCGAAATCAAGGACTTGGGAAATGTGAAACAGTACCTAGGAATACAGGTAGAAAGAGAAGAAGACGGAAGTTTCCTACTGAATCAAAATCACATGATTCAAGACATAACAGAAAAATTTGGATTAAAGGATGCAAAAACAGTAAAGTCTCCAAAGGAAACTAATTATCAGTGAACAGTGAAAAAAATATGCTACCAAATAATGAAGAATACAGAACAGCAATAGGAAAACTACTGTATCTAGCGACCGTTACAAGACCAGACATCGCAACAGCAGTAGCAATCCTGAGTAGAAAGGTATCAAAACCAAATAAAGCTGATTGGAATGCCGTGAAGAGAGTAATGTGTTATTTGAAAGGAACTAGCAATGTTAAGCTGAAATTACCCCCAAGTGATAATTGCATTTTAACAGGATATGTTGATGCAGATTGGGCTGGAGATCCAACTGACAGAAGATCTACCAGTGGACATATTTTTTTTCTCTCAGGTGGACCAATAAGTTGGACAAGTAAGAAACAGTCAATTGTGACACTGTCTTCAACAGAAGCAGAATATGTTGCCGCAGCACATGCGAGTCAAGAAGTACTGTGGTTAAGACAATTGTTGACAGAATTAGGACAACCACAGTTGGAACCAACAAAACTGAAAGAGGACAATCAAGGATGTCTTGTTCTTGCTCAGATGGAAAGAGTCAATCCAAGAACCAAGCATATTGATGTGAAATATAATTTCTTGAGAGATCATCAGGAACAAGGAGTCTTGAAGTTAGAGTATTGTCCTACTGAAGAAATGACAGCAAACAGCTTCACAAAGGCGTTGAATGCTGATAAACACCAGAGACTAATAAAAAAGTTGGGTTTGATTGAATAAGTCCTTACTGTTGAGAAAGGGTGTTGGCATATGCAACAGACTTATTATAAGTGAAAGGAGGACTTTATACTAACCAGACAGCAGATGGCGATAGTGTGTAAAGTTATATGCTTGCTGTAATGTGGGGAGGGAAGCTCTCAATTGTTGGTTGTTTTTGCTTCCTTTTTTTTTTTCTTTCTCTGTATGTGTTATGTCAGCAGCACACGGACTGTGTGACACTGAATTGTATCTCATGTTTATCCAGTATGAAGTAAATACTGTTTACTCAAGATATCTTAATGATTGAAGCTCTCGTAAGTACAGTGGTGACTGTAAGAAGATGCACTCTGCGACATGCTGAATCTCTGCTTGGTGAACGCAGCACGACGTGGGAGGTTGTAGTCCGGAACCTGTAACCTGAGGAACTTAATAACTGTCAGTAAACTCGGAAGACTGCACCCCTCTGTCTCTGTGATTATTACCCGCGCCATCACCCCTGCACTACAACGCCCAGCATCACCTATTATATCTACACTGCCCTGGAGCTAAGCTCTACCTGTGGAGAAACACACCAGCTTTGCTGCAATAACATCAGCTCCACAGGACCTGCTCCACAGCGGCGGCTCCCTTTAGCCACATACCACAGGTGGCGTCACGAACTTTATACATAAAAACTCTAAAATACCCCTTTTTACTGACCGCCCTGGGTCACGGACCAGGTCACCGCCACTGTGATATCTCCCCTAGCAACGACCGGCCCGGCACCGAGTACCCCACGGCCCAGGGGGCGTGTCAACTTGGCGTCACGAAGTGGATTCACGAAGCCCGGTATAAAAGGGTCCTGTGTGCCATAGACTTTACTAAACGGTGTTATCACGTGGTTTGCTGCCCGCCGAGGAAAAGCAAGAGGCCCGATCCGGAACCGCCGGGTAAGAGATCCCTCCGCCTGCAGAGCAGCATACTGGTACGTCAACAGACGCCCAGGACCTGGCTGAGGTTCACTAGGGGGGAGGAAGATGCCTAACCGGGGGGAGGATTCAGCTGCAGGCGCGGCTGCCGCCACTGTAATGCTGTTATCAATGCCATACATACCGGGGGCAGCGTGGTTGCCCCAGTACTCAGGGGAGTCGCACACCCTGAAGGACTTTGAGGAGAGACTGCACAGTTTGTTTAAAACGGTTAACTAGATGCAGAGGACAAACAGATGATATATATTTAGAAATAGATTTCTGTGTAATACCAATAATGAACATCAACATTATAAGAAAGATATATATACCACTACGGACTACAGTATAGGACTAATCGGAAAATTAGAACAAAAACCTATAATAAAATCCGACAATAAATCCATAATAAAACGGAAAAACCTTTATTGTAACACAATGGAGGATATGGTAGCACAGAAAAACGAGCATCCACACACCTACACAATGCCAAGTGGATCAAAGAACATAATTTTGAGTGATACAGAGAATATATTCAAATATAATTAAATATAATCAAAGTGTTGGTACCAAATCCATGATAAGAGAATACATGAATGTATATACGCACCAATACACAATGAAACCTATGAAATAGTAACCTGACACTCAAAATATAGATAGCCTTACTAGGATAGTAGCTGCTAATGGTATATGCAGTAGTAAAGATTTTAAATAGCAGGGTGAATGAGTGTAGTGACAAAACAATTGAGCAATGCTATATTAAAGTAATTTAGTCACATCATACCTGCAAATAGTAAAGAAGGCTAAAGAAGGCGACTCAGTTAATGTTCCTGCTGTGCGTGTTAGGAGCTCACCCCGATGCGCGTTTCGTTTGCGTCCTTCCTCAGGGGGTGATGGCAGGTTGTAACTATGTGCTGTATATAAAAGAACTGGCAGCCAATGGGGGTGAGAATAACTCGGACGCGCGACTGCTAACATGCCGCCTTCCCGCATCAATCAGTACGGCGTCATGCAGCTGGGGAGACAAGAAACACGTGAAACCTCACGCGTCGCATCACCCTTGAAACGCGGTCACGTGGGGGCACGTGACCGCAGGTCCTATGCTGCATAGAGACGCCGGCTACTGTAGATGCAGGAGCGCATATGGAAGTCACGCGTCACTTCCCATCCACATCGGGTAAGAAAAAATGATGAAACGAGACAAGTATATGACAGTATAGCAAAATCATAATCAGATAATCAAAAAGTTGACAATGACAATCATACTATACCAACATGTATATATACAAATTAAAGTGCCAAGTGCGTAACACAGACTAGTGTATCAGTAATTCTAGATTAGACGTAATAAAGTGACGAAGTGCATATAAAGAATACATACATATAACAAAATATGTAAAAACTGAAGTATACAAAGAAATATACAATAATGATTATCAATAACAATTACAGACGAATATATATATGTATACATGTGTTTGTCTACTTAGCAAAAAAGATGAATATGAAAAAGTGCATATGTGAATAAATACATATAAAAATAATAAATATACATATAAATGATCATAATATTATAAATAATGTGATATAACATAATAAATACAATAACGTCCTAAAAACAGCCATGGACTAGAATAGTGCATCTATGAAAAAATATATATAAGAAAAAATAATAAGGAAAAATGTAAAATAATAACCACATATATAATAATAACAGGTAATAAAAATAAAAATGAAATAATAATAAATATAAGTACATCAACATAGATATAAATATATGTATGAATGCTGGTACATAATGAAGCAACACAATCAATCAATCAATCCGAAAAGTATTCATCTAGAAAACTTGAACACGCAGTGGCTATTCATATGTTGACGAATCCAACTGCTTCGATACAGACATAGATAAATGAAAACCTCGTCACAGTAATCAAACAGATAATGGCTGACAGCTATAATAAAACAAAAACAGAAAGAAAGTTAAAAACAAATAAAAGAACACATACAAAAAGTCAAATGGACATCAAATAATCAATATGGTGGAACTACTTCATAAAAATGGAGTAAAACATAAACTCTCATTGAGACCCAGGGGGTGAACGGTATCCAGGGCCCAAATCCATTTTGTTTCAAGCCTAGCCAAGCGATTACTCACATTCCCCCCACGTATATTTGACACGATTCTGTCGATCCCTCTCACCTTGAAACCAGAGGCATCACATCCATGGAATAATTTAAAATGCCTAGGAATTGTTTTCAAAGTCAGAGGGTCATCAATCTCCTTAGCTGCATTAATTCCATTAATGTGCTCTCTGACTCTCACCTTTAATTGGCGAGTAGTCAGACCCACATAACTTTTATTACATGGACAAGTGGCAAAATAGATAACAGCTGTAGTAGTGCATGTAATATTATGTGTTATCTTAAACGTTTTAGTATTCATGCTATTGTAAAAAGTATTTGTGCGAACAATATTCGGACAGGCAACACATTTACCACAAGGTGTACACCCCCAAGAGGGTCTTGTGGTATTCAAAAATGTCAATCTATCATTCTCATAATGGCTTTTCACAAGTACATCACGTAAATTGTTACCCCGTCTAAAAGTGATGCTAGGTTTTTGTCCAAGATATTTTGCCAAAATTGGATCGGCCAAAAGTATTGGCCAGGATTTCTCGATTAATTTATATGTAATGTCAGAATTAGCGTGGTATTGAGTGATTAGACTAACCTCATTCTTTTTAGCCTTATACCTGTCATTATTTGAATACAGAAGTTCTTGTCTAGAGCTATGTCTAGCTCGGTTGGAAGCCTTTTTAACAGACCTCTTACTGTAACCCCTATTGAAAAATCTTTCTTTAAGATCCGTAGATTGCCTCTCAAAATCTTCCTCATTGGAACAAATCTGTTTCAGCCGTAAAAACTGGCCAATAGGGATAGACTGAATCAACTTGGGGGGATGGGATGATGAGGCATGGAGAAAATTATTTACCGATGTCGGTTTACGAAATAGATCAGTCTGTAAACAATTATGATGATCCCTATATACTTTAACATCCAAAAAATCCATCATGTCAGTGTCACACCGATATGTAAGATGGATGTTAAATTCATTACAATTTAGTTCCAACATGAACTGCTCAAGCTCAGTTTCTGAATCCTGCCATACAAAGAATACGTCATCAATGTACCGCGTCCAAAAAGGCTACGACCAGGACGGACAACCCATCTGCCGCCGCTGTCTAAAGGCGGGGCACTACGTAAGATTCTGTAATTTAAACGAGCAACCCCTGGGGCAGAGGGCCAACCCCCAGGAGTAAGACGACCGGGCCCACAAAGCTGGCGAGACAAGTACGTGGGAGGACGACCGGTCCTGCCTGTCGTGCTTGATGGCATCCCAATGAACGCGTTGCTGGACACTGGGTCCCAGGTGACCACGATGCCATATATCTTTTATAAATTATACTGGACTGATTCAGACATTACCCGCCGTCCAGATGAACACCTTAGTATCTATGCCAGCAATGGTCAGCCCTTGCCTCAGGTGGGCTATAAAGAGGTGACCATAAAAGTTGGCAAAGTAGAATTGCCATCGCAAGGAATGATTATTGTTGATATTGATTGCCGAGAAAGTCAGCCTATGGTAACCTTAGGCACCAATGTGATAGAAAATTGTTTTGGAGAAATTATTCTTTTGTTGCAACAGGTCGCAGAGACTGCCAGTTCCAGTCAGCAGCGAGTTCTGCAGAAGGAGATCAGAGCCCTGATGAAAAGACAACAGGCAGAGCTGTCTGGAGGGGAAATTGGAAGTATCAGGATGAGTGATCCATTCCCCATTGCAATGCCCTCTAGGAACGAAATGTTAATATGGTATCGGGCAGCAATTGGTCTCAGGGGTCAAGATTATCAGGCCCTGGTAGAACCCGTATACTCTGACAGTAGGTCCACCATCTTGACAGCCAAGGGGGTAGTCGATGTCCGCAAAGGGAGAGTACCGATACGCATCCTGAATTGTGGGGAGAAAGAGGTCCATTTACCCCGGTATGCTACCCTTGCTAAGCTGTTCACTGTCAGTAACAATGCAATAAAGGCAGTGGAACCCTTGCCTCCGTCCAAACCGGCGGAGGATAATGGCTCCAAGGGGCAGATGGAGGATTGGTGTCAGAAGCTACAAGTGGGCACTGACTCCACCCCTTTGCACCAAAAGCATGGAGTATACCGGGTGGTCCAAGAGTATGAGCGAGTCTTCAGCAAACATCCACTAGACTTTGGGCAGGTAAAAGGGGTCCAACATCATATCCCCACAGGAGATCATCCGCCAATTAAAGAGAGGTACCGGCTTGTACCCCCAGCTCACTATCAATGTGCCAAAGGAATGTTACGGGAGATTAAGGAGGCTGGGGTGATCAGAGATAATTGTAGCCCCTGGGCAGCTCCATTAGTTCTCGTTAGAAAGAAAGATGGTACAATGAGGATGTGTGTTGATTACAGGCAGATTAACTGCATTACACATAAGGACGCCTACCCATTACCCAGAATTGAGGAATCATTAGCAGCATTGAAATCAGCTAACTTTTTCTCCACTTTGGATCTCACCAGTGGCTACTGGCAGGTTCCAGTGGCAGAGACGGACAAGGAAAAGACTGCGTTTACAACACCAATGGGCCTCAGCGAGTTCAACTGCATGCCATTCGGGCTCTGCAACGCCCCAGGAACCTTCCAGCGGTTAATGGAGTGCTGCCTAGGACACAAAAACTTTGAAACCATCCTGCTGTACCTAGATGATGTAATTGTCTACTCAAAGACATATGAAGACCACCTGGAGCACCTGGCCGAGGTGTTCGAAGCCCTATCTGGTTTTGGCCTGAAGGTAAAGCCGTCCAAGTGCCACCTGCTGAAGCCCAAGGTGCAGTACCTAGGTCATGTGGTAAGCGGCGAAGGTGTAGCACCAGACCCAGAAAAAGTCACTGTGATCAAAGACTGACCAAGACCCTCCACTATTAAGAAAGTGCGGCAGTTCCTCGGGCTGGTAGGCTACTACAGGAGATTTATCAAGGGTTTCACCAAGATAGCGGCACCAATGCAGGACCTCCTAGTGGGCCAGTCCAATAAGGCCAAGAACCAGAAACCTCCGTTCAAATGGGGTAAACCAGAAGACGAATCTTTCACCTGACTGAAAATGGCTCTCACCGGAGACGACTATGGCCAACCCTTTATACTTCATACAGATGCCAGCAGCTTGGGATTGGGAGCGGTGCTGTCCCAGGTACAGCAAGGCAGAGAGAGAGTGATTGCCTACTCCAGCAGGAGGCTCCGTCCTACGGAAAGGAACCCCGACAACTACAGTCCCTTCAAGTTGGAGTTTCTCGCCATAGTCTGGGTTGTAACAGAGCCCTTCAAACACTATTTCGCCTCCTCCAGATTTACAGTCTTCACAGATAACAACCCGCTGACGCAGCTGGAGACTGCGAAGCTTGGCGCCCTAGAACAACGATGGATGGCCCGACTGTCTAACTATGAGTTTACCATCAAATATCGGGCGGGGCATAAGAACACAAATGCTGATGCGCTATCCAGGATGCCCAACTTGCCAGATGGGGGAGAAGACCCGCAAGAGCTGGAGGAGATAGAGCTACCCACTTTCCATAGTCACGGGGTGACCCAGTGCTCCCACTGTGTGAGGGACAAGCACTCCGCCAACAGAGAGGCCACATTCAACCCATTGCCCCATCATGGATGGGCAGAGACGCAGGATAGCGACCCGGCTGTCCGCCTGGTAAAGGAGTTGCTGACACAAGCTGGCTCGCACCCTGATCCAGATGCTCCACAGGAGACCCAACAGTTGTGGAAGGAAAAGGGCAAGCTGTTCATCTATGAGGAAAAGCTGTGTCATAGAAGTATCAACCCCCGGACACACGAACTGGTCTGGCAGGTGGTAGTCCCGAGGCGGGATGCGCCAATGGTCTTAGAAGCGTACCACAATGGAGCAGGACACTTCGGGTGGAAGAAGTTAGAAGTCCTGCTACGTGAGCGATTCTACTGGGTTGGCACGGGGAAGGCAATCGAGAGATGGTGTCGAGAATGTGGTCCATGCAACCGGAAAGACCGTGACAGCCAGAGGGCTCCCTTGCAGCCCATAATCACCAAACATCCACTTGAACTGGTAGCCTTGGACCACGTGAAGCTAGCTCCGAGCCGGTCAGGCTATGTCTATGCTCTCACCGTAGTAGACCACTACTCCAGGTTCTTGGTAGTAGTGCCAGTGAAAGACCAGATGGCTCAGACGGCAGCCAAAGCATTCCAACAGCACTTTTGTCACCCGCACGGTTACCCTGAACGGGTGCTTACCGACCAAGGTCCAGCCTTTGAAGCAGAGGTGTTCCAGGAATTCTGTAACTTGTACGGCTGCAAGAAAATAAGGACGATGCCGTATCATCCCCAGACCAACGGGTGAGAAGATGAACTAGGTGGTAATAGACCTGTTGAAGACGTTGCCCCTTGAAGAACGTAGCCTGCGGCCAGAGAAGTTACCTGATTTGGTGGACCTATATAACCACATCCCGGTGAACTCCACCAACTGTACACCCGCTTACCTGATGAGAGCAAGACCTGGTAAGCTACCCATCGACTTAGACATGGGAGTCTTAATACCAGAGACGACATCACCAGATGCAGATTGGGATACAGAGCGGCAGCAACAATACCGCAAGGTGCAAGAGTGTGTTGAGAAAAGTTTGTCCCAGGCGAGACAAATGCAAGAGAAAACTTATAATCAGCATGCACCTGCCGTTCCCTTATCACCTGGAGAACAGGTACTTAAGAGGAAAAGACGAGTCCACAAGTTAGGTGACCAGTGGGAGGTTGAGCCATACACAGTCCTACCCTTGAATTACGACTACACCAAAGTGTGCCTCATCAGCAAAGATGGAGGGGAAACTACAGTGGCAGTCTCAAGAGACCACTTGAAGATATGTCCTGAACAGTTGAAACACACAGAAGAAGATCAAGACAGCCCTCGGCCCACAGAAAAAGTGGAGGAAATGGTTCAGACAGTCCTCGGAGAATTTCCCTGGTCTTGGATGCAGGTGAACAAAGCGATTGTAGTACCGGTCCTGACCTTTCTCCAAGCGGCCTCACCGGAAGCTGCAAAGGCTCCAGAACATCTGGAAGACCAGCCGACCCCAGAGACAGATGTTTCATCAGCAGCAGATCAGGAGAATCTACCCTCTGCTAGTAGTGAACCTGTCAGTCCCATGGTGGGTTTAGGAGTCCGGAGAAGGCAGTCCGGTATACCAGTACGGAGTAGGTCCAAGAGAAATGTAGAGGATAGTGAACCCACCACACCAGGGGTAGACAATAGGGACCAGGGTAGGACAGAGACAACAAATGTACTACGTAGGTCGACCCGGAGTACAAAAGGTCAGTTTCCTGCCCGCTGGAGGAACTAAAGTATAAGAGAATTAAAGCATATGTTGTATATAGTTGCACCCGTTAAATAATCTTGGATATGTATATTTGTTGAATTTATGGACAATTGGGCCACAGGACTAGGTGTGGTCAGTACAATATTGAAAATAGTTACTAACCGGCCTAGAAAATAAACTGCAGGCGTGGTTGAAGGCCAGGCCCAACGAAAGAGTGCCCTGAAGCCACACCCAGGGATGATGCACAAAGTGGGTTGAGGTGGTTCCCACCAGCCAAATTTCAGGTATCCGGAAAAAGACAATCCCCGGATTGTGGCGTAAAGAATAAGCGCCGCAGAGACTGCTGTACGTTTTTGTTGGGTTTTTGTAATTTTTGACTTTGTAACCTGTTTGTAATGTGAATTGTTATTTGTTAATTCTAAAAGGTATCCTCAGTCCAGGAGTACTGAAGTTAACTAGGGGGGATGTGGCACCCCAGGGGTCCGGTTGCCACAGTGGCATTGCCTCCCTCACAAGAGGTGATGGCATGCCTGGAAGCAAGCAGGGGTCCCCTAATCAGGTTTTGCTAAGCATGCAACACTTCCTGGCTCCAGACCAGGAATGGGAGCACCTCCCCTTGGCAACTGTGATCTGGGGGCGGGGTTAGTTAGATTTAGTGAGAGGAGTTGAAGTGAGGACGTCGAGGAGAGAGGAGCTGGGGACTGGAGCTGCGCTGCAGGTCACCCCAGAAGTACAGCACAGAAGAACCGGACACCGGAGTCCGAGGCTGTGGGGCACTGAAGGCCCAGCTGCAGAAAATGGAGGGCAGGAAACTGCAGGTCTCCTGGCCCCATCAGACGCCCGGAGGCTCAGCAGCACCACAGGGCCCAGCACCGCCACGTGGGAGCGACAGTCCAGGAAGGCCCGAGCTGCCTGCCATACGGGTGAGCACAAAGACGTTGCACTCAGGGACGAGGGCCACCGCACAGCTACGAGCAGCAGGGCCAAACAGATTAGTGGAAAGGGAAGGCCTCCAACTTCACCTGGCGAGGTATATTCCTTACTTGCTTCCAGGCTGCCCAGACTTCCACTTCTAGCCAATACCCTAGTCCCGGTTTGCCTAATCACCGCCAGTAAAGATAAGAGGAAACCACCATTAAGTTGTGGACTGATTTTTGCTGCGCCATCAACCCCTGCACTACAACGCCCAGCACAACCTAAAACATCTACACTGCCCTAGAGCTTAGCTCTTCCTGTGGAGAGCCACACCATCCCTGCTGCAGTAACATCAGCTTCAGAGGACTGCTCCGCAGCGGCGGCTCCCTTTAGCCGCATACCACAGGTGGCGTCACGAACTTAGTACATAAATCCCCTGTAAATAATCCCCTACTGAATGACCGCCCTGGGTCACGGACCGGGTCACCGCCACTGTGACATCTCCCATAACAACGACCGGCCCGGCACCGAGTACCCCATGGCCCAGGGGGTACGTCATCCATGGATTGCTGCCTGCCGATTGCCGTATGGCAGGTATCCATGAATCTCACCGTATCCGCGAATCTCAGAATATACTTGTCTTCATTTTAAATAAAAGCTGAATCCGTTTTGCCACTAAAAAACAATGTGTTGTGTGTTTTCTGTTATTGGGCTATGTAGTTTAGTTCATGTGTTAATAAATGAGGATCCATGCCATAAACAGAAGTTATTTAATATGATGTTTTATTTCATTGCTGTAAATGACGGTTTGCAATGTCAAAAATGTTATATTATCATTTCTTAACCAGGAGTTAACCAGGTCCAGGTATTGATGTAACAGTCAGAAGGCCACAGCTGGTGAAGGTCCTTCTATACAGCTCCAGCAGTGATGGTGGATCTGCTGGTCTTCAGGGCGCTAGATGTTTAGGTTTCCCGTCTTTTAGTTGATTCTCGGGCAACAATGACAACATGCAAATGCACGAGCTGCCCTGGATAATCCACGCCGGCAGGATGATAAGATCCGGCGGAAGATGGAACCTATGAGAAGAGAAGTAAATATAATGTAAGTGATTGGACTCCATATTACATGATACCACTGTGCGGTCACTGTGGACGGACAGCAGAGGAATCTTATCATACAGAGGTCAGAGATCATTGTCAGCCATCATACATGTGGCAATCCATCACTGACAGACAACATCTGCTCCACATGAATTATTCTCACCGACTGACATCACACAACATGGAGCTGATTCTCACACTTACCTCGTCTCTTTTTCCCCTTTTCTACATTTTCTGATGTTTCTGGCTCTTTACTCAGATTTACTACAGATTTTCTTTCTTCCTGAGCTGGAAATTCTGATAGGAAAGTAAATAAAAATTCAGCATTGATATGTTCTCATAGGACCTGCTTCATCATAACATGGATAACATTGGTGAACTATTGCAGGGTAAGGATGGTGGACTGTGCTGACATATTCCTACACCTTAAGACATCAACCACGTAATGTATATTGTGTAGTGTGAACTGTAATGTGTCGTGATGTTTGCCGGTATAATATATAGAGTGTGATAAGTATTGTGAATATAGTGTAATGCATAATGTTAACTATAGTGTATAGGACAGGTAGCATAGGTAGTGACAATAGGGCAACTTAGGATAGAGTTAATGTTTGGGACTAGCCCATAGGGGGTGTGGTTAGTGTTAGGGCAAGTGACTGCTATGTGTGGGTTAGATAATTCGAGCTGAAAGTGCAAAGTGAACAGAGCTGCCTTAGTGGTAGTCTGGAGTGAGAGGAGACTAAGGAAAGGGGATAGTAAGATCCTGAAGAAAAGCACTGACGAGACAGAGTGGCCTTCCGGAGAAGGGTCCTTGAAGAGGACACCAAGTCAGGAACCATAGAGCATGTAACACAGAAGGCAACAGGCAGGACTGAGTATGACTAGGGTCCCGACTACAAGGGTGACAGGGCCCCAGTAGTGGAAGGAAAGGGACCCAGAACCCCAGAGCAAGTAAGGAGACTTTCTGATCAGGACTGTAGTGTTAAAGTTGGGTTGTGGTGAAGTGGGGAGAAACAGTGTGCCTCACTAACTCTGGAGTAACCTACAGAGGAAGTATACTGTGTGGAAAAATGCTTCATACTGTAAAGGACATGTCCATAAGACTTTGTACCCGCTATTCCTTGTATATAAGCCTAACAATGTTACTGTTCAGTAAAGACTTTATTTTTGAATGGTGGTCTCCCTTATTGCACTGAGGAACATATGGTCCTGGGGAGCCCACACCATTGGCTTTAATCAGCCTGCAAGGGCCTAAGGCCCACGCAGCACAAGTCCACATACTCAGCCAGGACCCACACTTTCATGTGTGCACTGGGGCATAAAACAAGATAAGTGCCTCGCCCGAGGCTACCGCCCCGTGTTGCGCTGCAGCAGAAGAACTATTTGAGCCTTGAAGTCGACATTCACATTGTTGATACTGTAGACATGTACATACCTGACAATGGGGACGAGGATGACAAGCTGCTAATAGCATCATCTCTATTAGATAGAGGAACAGATTCTTTCTGCCTGTTTGGAAGAAAAAAAATGTGTAAATCACAAGTAAATTCGGTATAAGAGGGGTTATCTCACTAAAAGAACACCGGCTATAAGGCTTATTAGGACATATGATTGTCATAGTAGGGAAAGGTCTTCTGCTCAAAACTACCTTTTATAGAGCGGAGCGGAAAACAGCTACAAAGAATGTCTGGCATATATTACTACATCTCTCCTACAGTGTGGGGATCATTAAAAACGCATGACCCGCCGCAATTATGGACTGTTATCACCAGTGGTTTCTGAAGCCTAAAGCACAATGACTGCTAACCATGCGGCAGTGGATGCTGCATTTGATATTATGGTATTAATGTCCTATATTTGGTGTTGTGCATATGTATCAGCCTGGAGGTCCCAGTAATGACCCCATAATCTACTCACATTTCTGAGATGTTTGTGTCGGATGCTGGGGTACATTCTGGCGTGGACTTGGAATTCTCATCGCTTATCATCCCGCTAGCGGTGGCAGAAAGCTAAATTCGGACAAGAATAAGATATGATTTTTTTTTTTTTACTTTTAGAAGTCTTTTTTTTTTTACATATTTTGAATTTATTGATCTCATACTTACTTTAGGAAGCCATTCAGAAGATGATGTAAAATTTAGGAAGTCAAGGCTCTCATTGTCCTCACTTGTGTCCTCATCCTCTGAGTGATCTGCAAGACACAGGTAATTAAATATTTTTATAGGTTGTCAGTATAACACAGTCATTATTTATCACTGATATTAATGGGAACCGATGGCCACATCTTTGGGAAGACAAGACAAATTGTCGCTTAGTCTAGATGACGTCACATTCTACTTACGGATAAAAAAACTGGTGTCCACATCTGACACAAGCTGAGGAACGTACTCCGGCTTCTGACTTAGAATGTTGTCAAAGTCTATGTCCCTCAGGAATGGATGACCCTTAATCTCAAATGCTCCTCCTGGAAAAAGAGATATAAAAGTGATGTGGATATTGTCAGAGACTGCTCCATATCTGAACAGTTTATCTTAATCTGAACTAATGATATAACTGAGCCGACATGAAGGAAATAGACTGAAAGTCATAGTATGGAGAACAAGAAAAGGACAAGCTTATAGAGTAGTGATCATCCTCGTGGATATTAATGATATGTTCTAGGTGTAATAAGCAAATTGTTACCTGTCCCAAGTCTATGTGCAGGATCTTTTCTGAGCAGTTCAGTGATGATGTTCTGAGCAACTAAGGGAGGAACGGGACTGCGATGCCAAACTACGTCTCCTGTTATGTAGAAAATTACAGAAAATAAAACCTCTTTATTGGACTGTAAGATAAAGCAAAGGAAATAACTAAACCAATGTAACCAATCAAAGCAATGAATCAGATTATTCTACTTACCAGCAACAATATTGTTATAAAGCTCAATTAAGGGATGTCCATAAAATGGTAGAGCTCCCACAAGAAATTCATGCAGGATGATCCCCATTGACCACCAGTCAACAGGTCTTCCATAGCCTTTTTTGAGGATGACCTCTGGGGCTATGTAATATGGGGTGCCACAGACCTGGAAAACAACAGAAGAAATGAGATTGATGATACCATTGTTATGACAAGTTCTCACCATAAAAACACAATGACAGAAGATAAAATATCAGTGGAAAAGTTCTCTAGAAATGAAGAACGTAGAGAAGAAACAATAGTGTGATGAGAATTGTAAAGAACAGTCTGGGTTTTTGTAAGTGATGCCAACCTCATGATCCAGGAACTCTCTGGTGATGTCCTCTGTGAATTGCTTGTAGGTGTTGGTTTTTGGCATCATAACACCAACTTTTGAAAGCCCAAAATCGGTGACTTTAATGTGTCCAGCAGATGTTATCAGGAGGCTGTGAAAGAGAAGATGGTTTTAGCCTTATAGACCATGTTATAATAAATGATAACTCCCCCCCTTATTATACTACAGGGTGCACTTACTTGTCTGGCTTCAGGTCTCTGTGCACCACACCATAGCTATGCAGGTATTCCACAGCAAGAACGGCTTCTGCAAAGTACAAGCGCCCCAAGGGGATAGATAAATGACCCCTGGTCTTTAGAAGGGTCCTACAGTCTCCACCTAGAGAAAAAAGGAAATATGACCAGTGAGGGGTTTATAAAGCAGATCACCATGATGTTTAATGAGAAGTGAGCAGAGATATTGGGCAGGAGAGAATATATACAGGTATAAGGTATAGTGCACATAATATTAGTCTAAAATAATGGTGAAATGTGGTCCGTAACTAATAACAGAGTGATATCACATCTCGTCTACAGCTGGAGATACTGAGATACTGACATGCTCAGCGCGGACATACAGGGGAGATCACACAGATAGTGGCATACATAAAAATCACAGGAAAGTTCTAATTAGGCCCCCCTAAAAAATACCTATAGATATATACACATATCTATGAAGCCCCTTAGTGTTCTCACGAGCAATATACCTTTTATGGCCATTTTAAAGTATGATGCTCCCAAAAGTGACCCCCCACACACACAAACTGTTTATGGTGTCCCCACAGTGAATACTCTTACCTACAGTTTTACCCCACATATACATTTTCAGTATGATGCCCACACTCAATATGAAGCCAGCCACAGCCCCCTACTCAGTATGATGGTGCCTACAGTCCCTCCACTTAATATAATGGCCCCATAGCCCCTCACATAATATAATGGGCCCCACACATCCCCACACAGAATTTGTACTCCAACACAGAATAAGGACGCCCATAGCACACCACTCAGTATGAGGACCCGACTTAGTATAGGGGCATTCGCAGTTTCCCATAGCCTCTCACATAGTATTATGGCCCCACAGCCCTCAATTCAGTATTATGGCCCATAGAAATACTGACATTAAAAAAAGCACTACTCACCTCCCCCTGTTCCCCCAGCACGCTGCTCTAGTCTGTGCATTGTGAGTACAGAGACTCCACACTACAGGCGTGATGCTGTGATGACTTTGCACCTGCAGTGCACGGGGTCTCAGACTCACCAGCACAGGCTGAATGGTGGATCAGGCAGCTTACGACTCCCTCATCCACCATTTTGTTTAGCTCTATCCACATTATGAGGATGCAGATACCCATAAAATTGTGATGACAGGAGGAGGGAGGGGGCCCAGTGCCAAGTGACGCCGGGCCCCTCCAACTCACTGGTCCCATAGCAGCCCTGCACACAGATCTATGAATTTCTGAGCATCTTGGTAAAATATAACCTATAGTAATTGCTCTGTCGGGATGTAACCAAACACTTGTACAAATCCTAATTATATGGTGATAAGATGTAAGCAGACATGGGTTGAGTATAATATAATGTGCATGTCCTACCTTCTACGTACTCCATGACCATACACAGGTGAGGTTTAGTTGGAAAGGAGCAGAGCATGGAGACCACAAAGGGACAATCAGCAAATGTTAAGATGTCCCTTTCCTGAAAGGCCCTTTCCACTTTTTTTGGAGTATCCAGGTTCCACTTGGCCATTTTCTTCATTGCAAAGATCTGTTGTGAGTCTTTATGGTTCACTAAGTAGACGGACCTGGAGAGAAGGAGAATCCATGGGTTATAATAAATCCTTATTAATAGTCCATCTATAGAAGTCATTATATGATCTTTTCTACTAATTCTTGAAGTCCAGCTGTCAATGGAAATCCATTTCTAGAAATGTATAAAATAGCACTACATAGATCACCTATGGGAGGTCTATACAATGCCACGTCTGTCGGAGCCCTCGCCCATGTCACAATACAGATGAGAGAATCTACCAAACTTATTCTTGAGCAGATTCGCTATATTTGACCAGTAGATACAATTCTGTCCAGGTAAAAATTAGTCCAAATTGAAAGTTCTCCATTTGCCGTAAGAAGAAGTTTATTATGCTTCTCTCATACCCCAGGGCATAATAAATGGAGGGGATGGAAGTAGTTAAAAGATAATGAAACACATTATACCCCCCTGTCCTAGGCTCTCACCTGTCCATCACTGCAGTCCTCCATCCTCTGTGCCAGTCTTTGGTTGCTCTGGCGCCCCCTTCTGGTGCTGAGGCCAGTGATTGGACTCACATGGTCATGGTGGAGTGTCACGGTGGAGAAGTCATTGACGTCAGTATCATGTCAATCCTCACGTGACCGTGTGCAGCCAATTACTCTTATCAGCTTCATAATGGAGCCCCGAAAAAAACAAAGTGCACCGAGGAGGAGAGGGAAGCAATGGTGGAGGTGGCAGCATAAGAACAGATGAGGGGCTAGGACAGGTGAACATAGTATTATATTATTTTATCCCTTTCCTTAAGGGTTTGTGTCCATATTAAGTATTTACAGCAGAACTTTCTACACCATATCTGCATCTCTTGGCAGGAAAAACGTTGCGGAAAAAAGTGCATTTTTGATGCGTTTTTGACATGTTTTTTACCTGCGTTTTTTTGTTGCAGATTTCCCCCATTCATTATTATGTGTGAAATCTGCAGACAAAAATGCTGACAGAATTGACATCCTGCAGATATAAATCTACTGCAAATCTGAAAGGAAAAATAAGCATCGTGCATGAGACTTCAGGAATCTCATTCACTTTGCTGCCATCAGGAAACCCTTCAGGTTTTGTGACAAATCTGTGCAGAAAAAAACACGACAAAAATGCGACAAATCTGCAATGTGTGCACAGGCCCTTACAGTCTGATCTAATACAGATCAGTTTGCTTAACAGTATATAAATGACCTGAATAGTGAGAATTAGATGGGAACAGTGATGTGGACTCAGATCGTTTCCCTATGATAACACTGAGTGGCAGAGCACAGAGGCAGAAGCATTGTCATAGGGAACCCTGAGAAATGTGGATTATGCCAACAGAAATCTCACCCATAAGCTCCACGGCCGATCTGTTTGGACGTCTCAAAGTCGTTCATATGCGGCTTTCTCGCCGGGATCAATGATTCGATCACACTCTATAAAAAATAAGAAATAATATTCAGATAAAAAAGCTCCAGATACAAAAACCTCTTCCTCCCATATGATGTCCCAGCTGATTTACACTGATTGAATGTAGGGGACCATACAAGCAGGACGCTCCGCAGACACACAGACGTAATTTAAGGGGGATCCTCCATGCACCGGAGTCATTGTACAGTGCTGGACAATATGGGAGATCACAGAGGAGAACTTAAAGGGAATCTGTCAGCAGGTTTTTATATGTAATCTAAGAACAGCATGATGTCGGGGCTGAATTCCTGATACCACCGTGTCACTTACTAGGCTGCGTGTCGTTGTTTTACTAAAATCAGTGTTAAATCAGCAAGAGATTATCACTACAGGACTAGGTGTCCTGTCCCATGTAGTCCTATTGTCCTATTGCCCGCCCCACCACTGATTAGCGGATTTCTGCCTATTCACAGTGTACTGTACACAGAAAGCAGCCAATCAGTGGTGTGGGCGGGGTTATACGTGGCTCAGCATTCAGAGCTCTGCTAGATCTGCAGCAGAGAAAAGAGTGACTTTATCACAACTGCTGCACCCAGTAACGTAAGTGACAGTGCTGGAATCAGGGTCCCTGCCCCTATATCATGCTGCTCTCAGATGGGTAGCAAATACCAGGTGACAGATTCCCTTTAGTATAAGGGCTATTATCTTACACAATAGTGTCATTTACATTTAGAATAGGGATGTCCCATGGTTATATGGGGGATAATACTGGGCGGGTCACTCCCACCCCAGGTTATATGGGGGATAATACTGGACGGGTCACTCCCACCCCATGATCAGTGATGCACAGACATCTCCCTCTATGATACTTACAGCCGCAGCTTCTTGGATCTCCGGGATCTCACAGATTATACTGTCAGGATCCGCCAGCACAGTTGTATCTAATATAGTGATAAAACAATGAAGAAATAAAATGTATCAGACGATATCAATCCTACATAAATAATACAACAATATAACGGAGAAATGGCAGGACGTCTGTAAATGGGATTATTACTAATTATATGGGGATTCTAGATATGAGACCGTACGGCGCATCCATAGACAGATACATCTAATATAAATGATGGAGGACACCAATCATCACATGAATGAGGAACACATCGCCCTCACTGTACATGTGAGTGATGGGAAGAGAGAGCTCAAGCCGAACAGCCATATGCAAATTAGCCTGGAAGTGCACTGGGGGCGTGTCACTGCACTCAGACTTTTTCTTCCACGCCCCCAGTGAACTTCCACCCAGATTTGATTATGGCGTATCTACGTTAGATTTCTCCAGACTGAGACTTTGGATTTCTGCCATGAAAGGTTCCTTTATATTAGAGGTAAATGGCCTGTACAGTCACACCACTACGTCATATGTCACATGTGCTGACAGGTTCCCTTTACACAGAGTGGAGAGTAAATCTACCATTACTCCCTGTTCTCTATAATATCTGGATATTTCTGATAGAAGGGCGGATGATCGGCTTACCTGTGATCAGATCGCTGGTGAGGTCCGGCTGACTCGTATTAGGGTCAGGGATTATTTCCGGGTCCAGATTTTGCCCATCTTCGGTGTCGCCTTCTGCTGTTTCCTAATAATTATAATTTATATATTTAATATGTGCAAGATTTCACTAAATCACCAACTACATAAATCAGGAAGCACTAAACCCGCATTTACAGATGCAGCAATTGTAACTATACAAGTAATGCGCCATCTTGGTAACTTTTCTCACAAAGTTCTCTCACTTAGGAGGATTAAGATAAAGTAAGATTGAAAAATCAAACGTTCAGTGTAAACTTCGACTTTTCTGCACTGTGATATCCCCGAGCTGTGTTATCTGCGTTCATTATTCATGGGTACATCTTGTACCTCATTCATTACTGTATTGGGTGGAATTGCTTTACACTGCAGCTCCTCTCCACAAGTCCAGATTAATATACTGCATAAGAGACTTGAATGCATATTTCTGTAATATCACCTATTATTTACAAGCAGTAATACCCTGATAATAGTGATAGAGGCAGAAATACAGACTTATCACCACTGAGCTGTGACTACATCAGCAGAATACAGACTGTCATCACAGGCATTTTTTCCTACCCCAAAAACCGGAGTGATAGCAGGAAAAACGCTACATACAATACTCGTGTTATTGCAGCGCTTTTAATTGTTTTGATCTTTTTTCATTAATTTGAATGGGTGAAAAATGCTGCAAACCCCTGAAAGAATTGACAAGCTGCAGATTTAAAAAAACACAGGAAAAAAAATGCAGCGTGTGACTGAGAGTTTAGAAATCTCATTCTCTAAGCTGGTACTGTAAAATGCAGCATTTTGTTTTCCGAAGAAGAAAAAAAAAAGACTGAAAAAACATGCCGATTATGAACATACCTTAAAGATATACTCAGTGATATTATTGGAAACATTGTATATATTTATTTCTCATGTGTCTTTTTTTCACAATAGAACATTTAACTCATTGGTTGCAGATTACTATTAACAACTGTGACAAATATGGAAGAATTAATGATAAGTGACCCGAGTTATAAATCATTTACTCTGCTACTTCTAATGGTGTATACAATGTACTCTGCTACTTCTAATGGTGTATACCATGTATTCTGCTACTTCTAATGGTGTATACCATGTGCTCTGCTACTTCTAATGGTGTATACCATGTACTCTGCTACTTCTAATGGTGTATACCATGTATTCTGCTACTTCTAATGGTGTATACCATGTATTCTGCTACTTCTAATGGTGTATACCATGTACTCTGCTACTTCTAATGGTGTATACCATGTACTCTGCTACTTCTAATGGTGTTTACCATGTACTCTGCTACTTCTAATGTTGTATACCATGTACTCTGCTACTTCTAATGGTGTATACCATGTACTCTGCTACTTCTAATGGTGTGTATCATGTACTCTGCTACTTCTAATGGTGTATACCATGTACTCCGCTACTTCTAATGGCGTATACCATGTATTCTGCTACTTCTAATGGTGTATAGCATGTACACTGCTACTTCTAATGTTGTATACCATGTACAGTCATGGCCAAAAGTTTTGAGAATGACACCAAAATTATATTTTCACATGATCTGCTGGCCTCTGGTTTTTATTAGTGTTTGTCTGATGTTTATATCACATACAGAAATATAATTGCAATCATATTATGAGTACCAATAGGTTATATTGACAGTTAGAATGAGTTAATGCAGCAAGTCAGTATTTGCAGTGTTGCCCCTTCTTCTTCAAGACCTCTGTAATTCTCCCTGGCATGCTCTCAATCAACTTTTGGACCAAATCCTGACTGATAGCAGTCCATTCTTGCATAATCAATGCTTGCATTTTGCCAGAATTTGTTGGTTTTTGTTTGTCCACCCGTCTCTTGATGATTGACCACAAGTTCTCAATGGGATTAAGATCTGGGGAGTTTCCAGGCCATGGACCCAAAATCTCTATGTTTTGTTCCATGAACCATTTAGTTATCACCTTTGCTTTATGGCAAGGTGCTCCATCATGCTGGAAAAGGCATTGTTGGGCGCCAAACTGCTCTTGGACGGTTGGGAGAAGTTGCTCTTGGAGGACATTCTGGTACCATTCTTTATTCATGGCTGTGTTTTTAGGCAAGACTGTGAGTGAGCCGATTCCCTTGGCTGAGAAGCAACCCCACACATGAATGGTTTCAGGATGCTTTACAGTTGGCATGAGACAAGACTGGTGGTAGCACTCACCTCTTCTTCTCCAAATAAGCTGTTTTCCAGATGTCCCAAACAATCGAAAAGGGGATTCATCAGAGAAAATGACTTTGCCCCAGTCCTCAGCAGTCCACTCCCTGTACCTTTTGCAGAATATCAGTCAGTCCCTGATGTTTTTTCTGGAGAGAAGTGGCTTCTTTGCTGCCCTCCTAGAAACCAGCCCTTGCTCAAAGAGTCTCCGCCTCACAGTGCGTGCAGAAGCACTCACACCAGCCTGCTGCCATTCCTGAGCAAGCTCGGCACTGCTGGTAGTCCGATCCCGCAGCTGAAACAGTTTTAAGATACGGTCCTGGCACTTGCTGGTCTTTCTTGGGCGCCCTGGAGCCTTTTTGACAACAATGGAAGCTCTCTCCTTGAAGTTCTTGATGATGCGATAGATTGTTGACTGAGGTGCAATCTTTGTAGCTGCGATACTCTTCCCTGTTAGGCCATTTTTGTGCAGTGCAATGATGGCTGCACGTGTTTCTTTAGAGATAACCATGGTTAACTGAAGAGAAACAATGATACCAAGAACCAGCCTCCTTTTAAAGTGGCCAGTGATGTCATTCTTACTTAATCATGACTGATTGATCGCCAGCCCTGTCCTCATCAACACCCATACCTGTGTTAATGGATCAATCACTAAAACGATGTTAGCTGCTCCTTTTAAGGCAGGACTGCAATGATGTTGAAATGTGTTTTGGGGGTTAAAGTTCATTTTCTGGGCAAATATTGACTTTGCAAGTACAGTAATTGCTGTTAAGCTGATCACTCTTTGACATTCAGGAGTATATGCAAATTGCCATTACAAAAAATGAAGCAGTAAACTTTGGAAAAATTACTATTTGTCTCATTCTCAATACTTTTGGCCATGACTGTACTCTGCTACTTCTAATAGTGTATACCATGTGCTCTGCTACTTCTAATGGTGTATGCCATGTACTCTGCTACTTCTAATGGTGTATGACATGTACTCTGCTACTTCTAATGGTGTATACCATGTGCTCTGCTACTTCTAATGGTGTATACCATGTGCTCTGCTACTTCTAATGATGTATACCATGTGCTCTGCTACTTCTAATGGTGTATACCATGTGCTCTGCTACTTCTAATGGTTTATACCATGTACTCTGCTACTTCTAATGGTGTATACCATGTACTCTGCTACTTCTAATGGTGTATACCATGTATTCTGCTACTTCTAATGGTGTATACCATGTACTCTGCTACTTGTAATGGTGTATACCATGTACTCTGCTACTTCTAATGGTGTATACCATGTATTCTGCTACTTCTAATGATGTATACCATGTACTCTGCTACGTAGCAGAGTACATAGTATATGACACGCCCCCTGGGCCGCACGTGTGTGGGGATACCCGTAACCGGACCCGTTGCGGATGCTGGGGGTTGTAGTCCTCGTGTGGCGGGGACCCGGTCCCATGGCTCAGGGTGGTCAACCCAAATGGCAGTCTATTTATAGGGTTTTGTGATATTAAATGTCCGACTACGCCACCCGTGGATTGCGGTCAGAGTGAACCGCCGCTGCAGGGCAGACCGCTGAGGCTGGTGTTGTGGGTGCAGCGGAGGATAGTATAACTCCCCATGGGAGGAGTATAGCCTCAGGGCAGCAAGGGTGGATGTTGGGGGTGATGGTGCGTGGGATCAGCAGTAACGACACAGTGTCCCGTAATGCAGTCCAGAATATTTACTCATAGTTCTTTATCCACGTTACTACAGCTGGTCATAACGTCCCTCGTCGCACTGTGTTCACCAGGTGAGGGGCTCGGCCTACTCCCAGATAACTTTGAAGCATTTCACAGGACCCCCTTTGTGTGTCCTTTCTCTGGCCTGTCATACCCCGCCAGTGACCTCGCTTCTGTCTGGCTGCCTCGAGCCTTCTCTGGTAAACTTTGTCGCCAGTTTCCCTGACCCTATATGGTGCCTTCCTAGCGGGTGTAGCGAGGGGCTGCGCCACATAAAATGTCACAGCCTCCGATTTCTAGCTGAGGGTAGTTCCCCGCCTCCACTAGTTTCGGGGACCGGTCTCCCCCTTTGGCCTGACCCCTCTACGCCGGTAGATTCGGGCGTGCGGTGGCGACTCGCCGGTACACACCCCTGGGGTCCCTTCATTCCTTGTTCCTGGAGCCTCATCCGCTCCTCTTCCTTCCTTCTCCTTCCTTCTGCTTCCTCCAGGCTCCGGCCTCTCTCTTAGGCTTGCCTGCGGAGCAGAGCCCATGCAGAGCCTCTGCTCCGACCTCCTGCTCCCTCCTCTTCTCTGTCTGAACTCCCCTACTTCACACTGTCTCTAAGATGGTGCCCCCCTTTTATACCTCCTTCTAGGTGCACCCAGGAACTGCCCTCTCCCTCCTATGCACTACAGGGTTCCCCCTTCCTCGGTGTTCCCTCCCCCCACTCCAGCCAGGAAATGTGGTGTAATGCATGCAGGTGTCGGGGTTCTGATCCACACTCCATCTTTACCTGAGAGTGAGATATCACACCTCTGGGTGAGGTGCAATACCTCTGTAGCAACCGAGCCCTCGGGGTGCTACATATACACCATTATAAGTAGCAGAGAACATGGTTTAGCAGCTTCAGCTTCCTTTTGAAGCTTTCCACGGTAGGCGAAAGTCTGATGCATTGGAGTAAAGAGTTCCACAGTAGGGGAGATGCACGTGACCAATCTTGTATGCAATTGTGGCAAGAAGAAATAAGAGGGAAGTAGAGAAGGAGACCTTGGAAGGATGGGAGGTTGCGCGCAGGTAAGTACAGGGAGACTAGGTCACAGTATGGAGGACACAGATTTTCGATGGCTTGGTATGCCAAAGTTAGGCTTTTCAACTGGATTTTAATTGGAGGGGTGTGAGAGTGGTAGAAGGGAGGCCACAGAGCAGGAGCTTGCAGTAATCAAGGCGGAAGATGATGCGGGCGTGCACTGGTGTTTTTGTAGATTCATGGTTGAGGAATGTGTGGATACCGGAGATATTTTGGAGTTGGAGTTGGCAGCAAGTGGAAAGGGCTTGGATCTAATGTTTGAAGGACAGATCAGAGTCATGCTTACGAGACTGGGAAGAGTGGGCAACCATTGACTTTGATGGATAGGTCAGTTGGGGGGGATGAATGACATGGTGGAAAGATGATGAATTTGGTTTTAGCCATATTAAGTTTTACAAATCTAGCAGAGAAGAAATATGAAATAGCAGACACACATTGTGGGATTCTGGCTAGTTAGGTGGTGATATCAGGTCCAGAGAGGTAGATCTGTGTGTCATCAGCATAGAGGTGATACTCAAAGCCTTGGGACTCCCAGGCCAAAGGTGTAGATGGAAAAGAGCAGGGGTCCTAGAACTGAACCTTGGGGGATACCGACACATAAGGGGCGAGATGAGGAGGTGGTGTGTGAGTGGGAGACACTGAATGTCCGGTCGGTTAGGTATAAAGGGATACAAGATAGGGACAAGTCTGTGATGCCGAGACAGTGATACACTTTAGATGAGGGCCAGAAAGAACATGTGCTCCAGTAGATGACAGGCGCTGCATCAAGTGGCCTCTTCTTTTCTTCGTCCACCTTAACATCACACACAGTACAGTCCTCAGAGGTGGCACCCCAATTATCCTTGTTTTCCCCCACATCACAAGTCTCCAACTGCCCAACTGACTGTGGGGAACCACAGATGGTCGAGTCTGCAGAGCTGTTCACACATTCTACTCTGAGACATCAGAGGCCTGATGCAAAGCTTCACAGACTCAAGAGCGGGAAAGCATGTGTAGTTGATCTGGCGCCGGAAGAAGTAGGGTCCGAGCAGAATCCAAACCCTCGCCACCAGACGTTAACCCCTGGGAGTGGGCATGGATGAGTTGGGGAACAAAACAAATACACACCAGAGCTTGGAGAACTAAACTAATAGACAACAGTGGTTGGAAAAGTAAACTACTAAACAGTTAGGGTTGGAAAACTAAACTGCTACACACCAGGGGATGGAGAACTAAACCACTAGACACCAAGGTATAACTAGACAGCAAGTCTTGGAATCCCCAAGGCTTGTGGGACAAACCTATGTATCTAACACTTCCCCCAGTGCTTCTGCCTCCTCCACCTCCTCTAGGGCCTCCACCTGCATCCTCAACCACTCCCTTAATGAGACACATGTTCCAACAGTGTAGATAGAATCCCCCCCCTTCACCTCCGTACTGCGGAGCCAGGGCTCACTGCAGTCAGGAAGTGTTTCAATTAATATGCCTTGGATATCGCAGTCAAACTGATCAAGAGTTGTGGACAGTGTAGTGCGGCAGTGTTCACACTGTGCGGTAATGAGGCAGTGACACAAGGAAAGTTAAACTTAAATGTCTTTATTTGCAAAAACTCACAACTTAAATGAAAATGATGTCCTCCAGATCACAGCCGGGTGGTCCTAACTGTCCGTGTAAACTGTTTGCCGTGGGCGACGGTAGCGCTGTTTTGCTCAGAGGTGCACCCGTTACGTTGCCTTCACAGGTGTGTCAGGTTTAACATACAGTCATTCTGGATCCAGCTGTAGAAGGTCACTGCGCTTGGCCTTACAGACACCTTCTTGTTACTTTCATCATCCTTCCCTCTCTAGGACCCAGCGGTAATCTCTACCTTCTGCTGCTAATTAACGCACCCTTGCTGGATATTTAAATACCCTCAGTGTCTCCAGAGAATCTATGGCGTTTCTTTGAGGATTGTAGTCGTGATCTCTCTGGTGTCTTCTCAAAGCTAAGTTTTTCCCCTTGTCTGTTTTCCTTGGTTGTCTTTAGTTGCAGTGGGGCTGACTAGTGCTCACCCCTCCCCCTCCCTACCTAAAGCCCAGTTCTAGGGTCAGCCAGGGCTTAGGTATCCTGCTCGGCGATAGGTGAGGAACCTATCTAGGAATGATAGGGGTGTGAGGGTGTTGTTAGATCTTCCTAGGGGTCTCCACTCTCCCTTTCCCTAGTTGCTGGGCTTCCCCTCTTTTCCCGTCGTCGTTCTCTGAGTCCTTCCCATACATAGCATGATATTATCACTGGCCGTTTAAAAAGAAAAAAAAAGACTTGTTTTTTGTTTGTGTTTTTTTCCCGGGTTTATGGATCCCGTTTCAGTGCTGACAGAGCAGCTTCGGAGTTTGTCATTGGAGGTGACCAACCTTCGATTTGAGAATCAGCAACAATGCCAGCGGCAGAAGACTCTTAATATTGGGGACTCTACAGGTAGGCCGGTCCAGTTTGAACCCCAAATTGCCCTCCCGGACAGGTTTTCAGGAGGTAGAGACAAATTTTTTGTGCTTAAAAAAGCTTGTAAGTTGTATTCTAAACTTCGACCTTACTCCTCTGGAGATGAGGAGCAGCGAGTGGTGATTGTGAGCTCACTGTTGCAAGGAGATCCTCAATCCTGGGCTTTCTCTTTGCCACAGGGTTCTGTTTGTCTCCAGTCAGTTGAAGGATATTTCTGGGCTCTGGCCCACATCTATGATGATCCTGACCGAATCTCCTTGGCTGAATCCAGGCTGCGTCACCTTCAGCAGGGGAATCGGTCAGTGGAGATTCATAGTTCAGAATTCCGTAGATGGGCAACCGATACCAAATGGAATGACTCGGCTCTTAGAAGCCAGTTTTGTCAGGGCCTTACAGAAAGGTTGAAGTATGCCTTGGCAGTTTACGAAACCTCAGAGTCCTTGAAAGCTGCCATGTCATTGGCTATACACGTGTGTAGACGCCTTCGGGACAGGTGGGTGATACCACCTTCTCCTGAGCCCTCTTCGGAGCGGTGCCCCTTTGCCGGGGAGGTGGTCTGGGGGTGGGCCTGTGCTTGTGGAGTTGGAGGAACTCATGCAGTTGGAGGGTGCTTCTGTGTTGTATGTTTCCCCTGAAAGCCACAAGAGAAAGGGGGTGAGTTTTTTTTCTGGTAAAAAGGAACATTTTATTGGGGCCTTTGCCTCGATTCCAAAGCAAAAAGAAACTCGATTAACCCTTGGTAGTGCGGAGTTGGATAATCAGGGGGTGTGTCCTGATGGCAGAGGTGGTGCAAGAGAGCAGGACTGAGAAAATTTCTGTGTTTGTGATAGTGGAGCTGGAATCAGCATGGTTGATGCTGGATTTGTAAGAACTTATGGGCTTACTTGCTGTACATTAACTAAGCCCATCTCTATTTATGCCATTGACTCAGCGCCACTTGCACAGAAAGCTCTGACTCAGATTGTACATAATATAATACTGAGGGTGGGGTCTTTTCATTATGAGGTAATTCTTTGTTATGTCCTGGAGGGCCTTCCCACTCTGATTGTGTAGTATCGGCGTCTCTGCCCCCTGACAGGCAGAGATGCCGTCCCCCTTACCGCCGCCCTCCTGGCCCGGCGTCTTCCGGCTCTCCTGCTGCTGCCGGCGCGCGTAGCTTCCCGGGCACTGTGCTTAGGGCGCGCGCTCCCTCCCTCTTAAATGGGCCGCGCGCCGTCCTAAGGAGTCCCCGCCCAATGGCCGGAGGACCGCACATATAAAATGCACCTCCTCCAAAATGGAGGTGCCCGTGCAAGGTTGTAGCTCTGTTTGCTAAACTCTGCTTCAGCCCTCAGGTCCCGCTGCTAGCCTGACTACCAGTTCAGTCCGCCAGCCTGACTACCAGTCCAGCCCGCTAGCCTGACTACCAGTCCAGTCCGCCAGCCTGACTACCAGTCCAGTCCGCCAGCCTGACTACCAGTCCAGTCCGCCAGCCTGACTACCAGAGAACATAATTTTACCTCTATACAAGTCATTAGTGTGACCACACTTAGAATACTGTGTACAGTTCTGGTCTCCGGTGTATAAGAAAGACATAGCTGAACTAGAGCAGGTGCAGAGAAGAGTGACCAAGGTTATTAGAGGACTGAGGGGTCTGCAATACCAAGACAGGTTATTACACTTGGGGTTATTTACTGTGGAAAAAAGAAGGCTTAGGGGTGATCTTATTACCTAGTACAAGTATATGAGGGGACAGTACAAAAACCTGTCTACTGATCTTTTTACTCTGAGGCTAGAGACGGGGACAAGGGGGCATCTTCTACGTCTGGAGGAAAGAAGGTTTAATCATAATCACAGACGGGGATTCTTTACTGTAAGAGCAGTGAGACTATGGAACTCTCTGCTGCATGATATTGTAATGAGTGATTCACTATTAAAATTTAAGAAGGGCATGGATGACTTTCTTGATCAGTATAATATTACAGGTTATATGTACTAGATTCCTTGATAGGGCGTTGATCCAGGGAACTAGTCTGATTGTCGTATGGAGTCGGGAAGGAATTTTTTTCCCCAATGTGGAGCTTAGTGTTTGCCACATGTTTTTTTTTTGCCTTCCTCTGGATCAACATGTTAGGCTATAGGTTGAACTAGATGGACTTAGTCTTCCTTCAACCTTAAACACTATGTTACCAGTCCAGTCCGCCAGCCTGACTACAACTCCAGTCCACCGGCCTGACTATTTGTCCAGTCCACCAGGCTGTCTACCCGTGTCCGCCTGCCAAGTACACTCTCCAGCCCGACGGTCTGCCTACGGTCCTAACCCGCCAGTCTGTCTATGGGCCAAGCTTGCCTGCCTACCCGGTGAACGTACCAGTCACCTGCCGTGCCTACCAGCCAGCCTACCTGGAGGCTCCTGCCAGCTACCCGTGGTGTCTACTAGTCCGTCTTCCCGGATCACCCGTCAGCCTGCCTGCCATGCTCATCTGCTATATCGGTCAGTCCCAGCCTTCTGACCCATGGGAGTCACCTGCTCTCATACAAGGACTGGTCCAGAGTAGCACCTGGTCCCTCTGCTCGGTCCTTCCCTGGTTCACGGAGTCGATCGAGCCGCCGTGCGACCTTGGTCAGTCCGAGTTGATACCTAGTTACGCCCCTCTGGTCCCTCCTTGCACCCCAGCACAGAGGTTCCACCACCTGGATCCGTAACAGATTGTACTGAGTCTTCCCTGGTTGGTGAAACATAATTCCATAGTGGATTGGCAATCCAGGGAAATTGTTGAATGGAGAGATTACTGTCATAAGAACCTCTTAAATATTTCCCTTTCTGCAGTCTCTACAGAGACCTTACCTACGTTTTTGTCTGGTTTTGAGGACGAATTTTCTGAGAAGGAGTGTCAGGATTTGCCTTCTCATTGTGTATATGACTGTCCTGTTAACCAGACTCCCGGAGCTAAACTACCCAAGTCCAGACTGTATAATCGTTCTGGCCCTGAGAGAAAAGCCATGAAGGATTTAATTGCTGAGAGTCTGGAGAAGGGACCTATCAGACCCTCATCTTCACCCACAGTGGCAAGGTCCTTCTTCATAAGAAGAAAGATGGGGGTCTCCGACCCTGTTTAGATTTCCAGGGCATAAACCAGAATTTGGAGACTTACCTCAGGTGTTTTGTCTCCGAGAACCAGGAGGATTGGGCATCTTACTTACCGTTGGTCGAGTTTGCTACTAATAATCATCGGCAAGAGTCTACTTCCAGGTCACCTTTCTTTGGTCATACGGTTTTCATCCACAGTTTGGTACCTTTAGCAGGGGCGGGGCTTTGGGAGTTCCTGAGAAGGAACATTTTGCTTTGTCACTCTCTTCTGTGTGGCTGGGGGTTCAGAGTAATTTGAAGATGATGGGAGACAAGTACAAACGTATGGCTGACAGGAAATGCTCACCAGGTCTGGACCTAAATGTGAATGACTTTGTGTGATTGTCTACCAGGAATATCAAGTTGAAGGTTCCTTCCTGAAAGCTGGGACCTAGATTTATTGGTCCCTATAAAATAACTGCTGTCATTAACCCAACAGCGTTTCGTCTTGAGTTACCTCAGGCTCAGAAGATCCACAATGTGTTTCACAGGTCTCTGCTCAGGAAATATGTGGTACCTCTTGAGTCCTCCCCCTGCCACTGCCCCCAATCATGGTTGATGGCAATTTGGAGTTACAAATTTTGAAGATTGTGGATTCTCGTCTTCAACGCCATTCCCTTCAGTACTTGGTGCACTGGAGGGGTTATGGTACAGAGGAAAAGATGGGGGTTTCAGCATCTGAGGTAAATGCCTCTAGGCTGGTTCATTCTTTCCATGCCTCTCATCCAGAGAAACCTGGTCTTGAGCGTCCGGAGGCCACTCGTAGAAGGGGGTTACTGTCACGGGTGCATCAGCTATGACAGACAGTCATTCTGGATCCAGCTGTAGAAGGTCGCTGCACTTGTCCTTACAGACACCTCTTAATACTTTCATCACCCTTCCCTCTCTAGAACCCAGCAGTGATCTCCACCTTCTGCTGCTAATTAACACACCCTTGCTTGATCTTTAAATACACTCAGTTTCTCCAGAGAATCACCGGTGATAGAGTAAATTCCTCTGCTCAGGTCTGGTGTGCTAGCAGTTGGCTAGATTAGTTTTGGAGTTCCCTTGAGGATTGTAGTTGTGATCTCTCTGGTGTCTTCTCAAAGCTAAATGTTTCCCCTTGTCTGTTTCCCTTGTTTGTCTTTAGTTACAGTGGGGCTGACTAGTGCTTACCCCACCCCCTCCTTACCTGAGGTCCAGTTCTAGGGTCAGCCAAGGCTTAGGTATCCTGCTCAGCAATACGCGAGGAACCTATCTAGGGACGATAGGGAAGTCAGTGTGTTGTTAGATCTTCTTAGGAGTCTACACTCTCCCTTTCCCTAGTTGCTGGGCTTCCCCCCTTTTTTTGTCGTGATTCTCTCCGTCCTTCCTATAACCTAGCATGACAACAGACCTGTGTTATGCCTTCACACAGGATTGCAGTGCACAGAGACTCCTGCTCTGCAGCTAGCAAACAAACCACTGACATACCCAAACCTTTTCTGAGGTTTAAATGTGTATCCCGGACAAGAGCCAGTTGTAAGACCGGACTGGAGGGAGTGACCCGCCCCACTACCATCATATAGATCACTCAAAAAATAAAAGCCCAGGTCAATTTTTTTTAAAACTTACTTGGTCAAATAGCTTGACCAAGTCCAAACTTTTACTTTTATTTTTCATTGCAAGCAAAGCTGTTTCTGTGATTGCAATGCACTCCGGCGGATTCAATATGACTCCATGCGCATCCTGAGGGATACATATCGTTTCTCGCATATGATCCCCCTTACTGCCTCACAACAGCTATCCATGCCAAATTTGAGCAATGGCTGTCTCCACTGAACCTGGAGCAAGGGAAGGCCATGTGCGATAACGGTGCAAACCTGGTAGCGACCCTACGCCGGGGCAACATCACACACGTGACTTGCATGGCTCGCATCCTCAACCTGATGGTACAGCAATTTCTCCGCCATTATCCCTGCCTGGATGCACTGCTGCAGAAACCACGGTCTCTGTGTGCTCACTTAAAACTATAAAAATGGCAGGATCTGAATGGTATGAAAACCAGACTCGCCCATGTAACCTATTAATCCTTGCAAGCTTCAACACAACGTTCACAAGTTAGACAGCAGCGGTGGTCAGTCTTTTAGATAACGAGCTAACTCTTTCATGATGATAGAGGCCACATTCTTCTTAGCTTGCTGGTTGTCATGAATAATTTGGAGATTCGTGGCAGCCTTCGTTATGCTGTTATTTAAATGTAATTTTTTCCTTTTGGTCCAGCAAGGGTTAATGTTAGTCTCTTGCTGGCAGCCTTTTGTTAGTGACCTGCTGATGTTGGTTGGTGCTACTCCCACCTCTCTTTAAATAGCCATATGATCCATCAGCTGACCTCCAGTTATAGTTCATTCTATGCTGACCTCTTCGAAGGAGCCAGTCTCTGGAGAAGCTGTGGTGTTTGTTGCTATTGCAGAGGTAAAGTTTTCTGTTAGAGAGATAAGTGTATTTTATGTTGCTGTCTTCCCATTGTTTGTCTTCCCTTCCTTGTGTTGTCCTATTGCAATGGTGAGACTACTGTCTCACTGGCCTGCGCACTAGCCAGGTTAAGTCCAGTTCCAGTGAGGGCTTAATCACCTGCTCGTGCACTGGGGAAGGACCTGTCCAGGGATGATAGGGGAGCTTAGGGACAGAAACAGATTTGTGTCAGAGGTGTCCATTCCCTTGTTCCCTACCACTAGGGCCCTCCTTCCCCCTCTATCTCCCGTTGCATCCGTGTGTTGACACTGGTACTTTTCTGTGGGAATGAGCTTGTCTCCAATCAGCCACGAATATTTCCAGGGAATTATGGCACGCCATGGTTTGGTTTTAGCACCCAGTACTAGTGATGAGCGAATATGTTCGAAATCTGATCTCCAAACTTAAATTCAACATGAATATGGCACATTTGGATTCATGATCGGAAAGGTGAGCATTTTTACTTAAAATCAGGAAAATTGGTATTGTTCAGCGAATAAGTGTGGGAAAATAATTGTGGGGCAACTACAGTGTTTTTAACAGTTTGGCTAGCATATGTGATGAGCGGGGGGGACGTGTTTGATGAGTGAAGGGGCTGGTGAGAGGTCAGAGGTGCAGCGCGCTTGTAATCTTTTTTTTTTTCTTCCTGTAACTTTAAGTGAGCAAAGCGCGGGTAGCAAATCAGAGCGCAGGAAGCATCCACACTGTCCAGACACAAGGGCTTCTGCCATTGGCCGCTGAAATCACATGTCCTCTCTATATAAAGAGCGGCCATGCACCCTCAGTGCCATTTTATGCATGTCATTGCTGATAGACGCTACTGCTGAGTGTGCTCCTGTTTAATGAAAGATATTAGCTAGATAGATAGGCGGTTGTTTTGAAGTCAGATAGTTTAGATAAGTACTATGCAGTGGGTCTGTGAAATCGACCTTGCAGCACATTTTTTTTCTTGTGCAATTTCTCAGATTCCGACAAAAACAGCAGGGCCCAGCGCATAGAACTGTGTTGTGCACTGCTTGTATTGATCTCTATGCACCAGTATCCTTTCAATCTACTTTTTTCACTTGCTAATGTTATACAGCAAGTAAGCAAGGAAGCCCTACTAGCCCACCTGTTCATTTAGTGGGGTTGAAATTCAGCTGCAAGCAGACCCTGCAGAGCTCCTGAGTGCAGAGCACAAAACTCTTTTTTCTTTTTCATTTGCTAATGTGATAGCACAAGTTATAGTAGCCCACTTTGTCATTTTTTTGTGGGTGAAATTCAACTGTATGCACAGTAAAAAATATTTTTTTTTTCTGTTGCTAGCCAGACTACAAAATATATTTTTTCTGTCGCAAACATGATACTCTCTGCTAAAAGCCACCAACTACTGTAGTGACGTTGAACTTTCAGAGTAAAAAAATAGATTTTTTCTGTTGCTAGAGAGACTGCAAATATTTTTTTTTTCCTTCACAAACATGTTATACTCTGCTATAAGCCACCTAGTCCTTTAGTGGTGGTGAAATTCAGCTGTATGCAGAGCTTATGCAGAGTAAAAAAATCTATTGTTTACTGTGACTAAGGTGAGACAGCAGGCTAGATCTGAGTTTCAAATATCTTGGAGCATATATTCTATGTTATACAGGCCTCATCCACACTTAGGCTAAGTGCCCAGGATGCAGAAATGCGGCAGATTTTTTTCGCATCTCCCTGGCAGGAAAAACGCATGCGGTTTTTACATGCGTTTTTCCTGCCAGGTAGAAGCATTTGTCAAGCGTTTTTGCATGCATTTCTGCTTGAGGGTTATCGAGCGCTTTTCCAAGCGATTTTAGCATCACTTGGAAAAGTGCTTGACAACTTGGTCACACTATATAAATCCATGCAACTGGCATGGATTTATATAGTGTGACTAAGTTAATAGTTAAAAAAAAGAATAAAAATGGTAAAAAATAAAAAATAAATATTAAACTTACCTTCCAATGGCCCCCAGTCTTTTATCCGGTTTGTCTGGTCTCTTGTACAGCTCGCGGTGGTCTAAAAGGACCTGCGGTGACGTAATTTAGTCATATGACAGGTCACGCGACCGCCGACGTCAGCAGTCGCGTGACCTGTCACATGACTAAATGACGTCACTGCAGGTCCTTTTACACCATCGCGAGCTGTACAAGAGACTGGACGCACCGGAGAAAAGACCGGGGGCCATCGGAAGGTAAGTATAATCTTTATTTTTTATTTTAAAATCTTTTTTTAACAGGTACTATGGTACCTGGTTCTGGAGGAGAGTCTCCTCTTCTCCAGACCCGGGTACCAACCGCACATTGAATCACTTAATATCCGCATGTGTACATGTAGTCATGCGGATAATAAGCGATTCAATGCAAGTCAATGGCGGCAATTACGCTGAGTGTCCCCAAAATTAATGGACATGCTGCGTATTTTTCCGCAATGATAATCCACAGCGGAAATTTCCGCAGCATGTGTACAGCACATGCAGATTATCATTGGGGACCATGGGGCACGTATTACAAAGTGTTTTTTAGGCATTTTTGCTGCGGAAATTCCACGCATAATGGGCACGCAGCCTAAAAAATACTTTCTTCCATTCCTAACTTTATACAGCAGGGGACATCTCAGTTTGAAATAGTTTGGAGACTATCTCGTATGTTATACAGGCCTCATCCACAATAAAAAAATACTTTCTTCTGTTCCTAACATTATATGACGCGCCCCCAGGGCAGTGGGGTACTCGGCAGCCGGCCTATGGATGCCGGTGGGGGATATCACGGTGGCTGGCCCGGTCCGTTGCCCAGTACGGCCAACCAAAAGAAAGGGGGTTTTGGGTTTATATGGGGTTTTGGAATAGTTCGTGATGCCACCTGTGGAATGCGGCCAAAGGGAGCCGCCGCTGCGGAGCAGTCCTCTGAAGCTGATGTTACTGCAGCAGGGATGGTATGGCTCTCCACAGGAAGAGCTAGATCCAGGGCAGTGTAGGGATTGTTGGTTGCGCTGGGTGTTGTAATGCAGGGGGAGAGATGATGCAGATGAAATAATGGACGGAGGCAGTGCGGTGCAGTCATCCGAGTCTTTGCTCACAGTTATTAAGTTCCTCAGGTTGCACTGTCCAGCTTAAAGCCTCCCACATCGCGCTGCGTTCACCAGAACGAGGGTTTAGCTCTTCCTCAAGTAATTTTGGAGCACCTGACAGAACCCCGCTTTCTTGTGTTCCTCTCTCTAGACCGTCTTCACGCTGGGTCTTCTCCCTCCTGTCCTGCGCTTCCCCACTCTGTCTCGCTCGGGGGCTCTGAAGTCCCTCCTGTCTCACTGGAGTTCCTGGACCTGCTTGACCCTCAAGGAGATTAGAATGAGGCTTTGGCAACTGGACTATGAAAGCCAGAAGCCTCCGGTTTTTCCAGCTGAGACCTGGAGTTACACGGCTGGTCCAGGGGCCGGTCCCCTTCTTGCGGCCTACGATCCGGCCTACGATCCCTCTGTCTTCTGCCAGATTCGGGGCGTACGGGTGCCGTCCTGCACTTGCCGTACCCCCCTGGGATCCCTTTAACAGAACGGAGCCTACTCCTCTGCTCCCCTCCTGGGCCTCTAGCACTGGGCTTCACTTATGGAGCAGAGCTCTTAAAGAGACTCTGCTCCCTGACTGACTACTGACATGCTCTTCTGTTCTAACCTGCCACCCTAAGATGGCTTCCCTTTTTATATCTCACTCTATAGTGCTCCCCTAAACTGCTTCCTCCACCCACACCCATTACTGGTTCCCCCTACCTTTGGGTTCCCCCCACTCCAGCCAGGGACAGGGCTCATCACGGTGCACATACATCTTGCCCCTCCAGCCGGCCTGGAGCAGTGTAGTGTTGAATGCGGGTGTTGGGGTTCCGGGCTGCACTCCCTCCTTACCTGAGAGAAGGAGACACCACACCTCTGGGTGAGGTGCAGTACCTCTGTGGCGACTGAACCCTCAGGGGCGCCACATATACAGCAGGGGACATCTCAGTTTGAAATTGTTTGGAGCATATCTCTTATGTTATACAGGTCTCATCCACAGTAAAAAAATACTTTCTTCTGTTAGTAATGTGATACAGGAAGGAACATCTCAGTTTGAAATTGTTCGTAGCATATCTACTATGTTATACAGGCCTCGTCCACAGTAAAAAAATTACTTTCTTAGATTCCTAACGTTATACAACAGGGGACATCTCAGTTTGAAATAGTTTGGAGAATATCTCCTATGTTATACAGGCCTCATCTACACTAAAAAAAAACGTTCTTTTGTTAGTAATTAGTGTTGAGCGAGCATGCTCGACACTGCTCGGTACTCGCCCGAGCATCTCACTACTCGGGATGTTCGGCGAGCACCGAGCATTTTCGGGTTACTCGGGCGGGAGCTCGGGTCTCCGCCCTGCATGTTTGGTGCTCTTTAGAGAGCAAATGAACATGCAGTGATTGCCAGCCAGTCACTGTAATGCCGCAGCCATGTTGGTTGTGGCATTACCAGCCTGAACACCACCAACATGATCAGGCACATGTCAGCAAAGCACCCGACTTTGTGGGGCAAACCCCAGGGTCCACGACCAGTGTCAGCGGGTGTCACCACTGCTTCTTCCGCTGTTGTGCGTGTAAGAGAACCCCCTGTTGTGCGTGCAAGGCAATCCCCTGTCCATAATGCATGCAAAGATGCCCCCTCCTCTCAGTCTTCACTTGTTATGGCAGTTTCTCAAGAAACAGCATCAACGTCCACATCCACATCCCACCTCAACGTTCAATTGTCCATATCCCAGACATTTGAACAAAAGCGCAAATTCGCAGCCAACGCCCCACAGGCCACAGTCCTAAATTCGCACATTTCACGACTGCTTGCGTTGGAAAAGCTGCCTTTTAGGCTGGTGGAGACGGAATCCTTCCGCAACCTTATGGCGGTGGCCGTCCCTCGGTACTCGGTCTCCAGCCAACACTATTTTTCCCGGTGTGCCATCCCCGCACTACACAAGCACGTGTCCCAAAACTTCTGCCGTGCCCTCAATAACGCAGTTACTTGGAGAGTGTAACATCCCTGGCAGCGTGCTTGCATAGCGCACCACCTCCCACCATGCAAGACCACAATCTTACCCATCAGTCCAGCCTGCAAACCTTGCTCCAGTTCATGCTGTGTGCATGTCTCTTGTCTGACTGCTTATGGCGGCGGCCCGGTTACTTCCTGATTCTTATAGCTGCTGTGGGCGCACCCCTAATGCATCTCCAGCTTATTGCTGTGAGTCACTGGATATTTAAACCCCCTCCACCCAGAAGGAGGTGCCTGAGCACCACTATCCATCTATCAGTGTGCTCCTTGCCTCTGAGTTGCCAGGTCTTGTCCTGTATCTATAAAGAAATGACCTGGCACTCAGGAGACTCATGAAATCTTTTTTATATTTTTTTAATAAAGTGCAAAAAATTAACAGACGTTTCGGTCATATTAGACCTTCATCGGTGTAGTAAAAAATAAAAATAACAATAAATCTCACATAGAAAACATATGTATAGTACAACAAAATAATGGACAAAATAGAATATGAGTCACAAATAATATGTCATGCTGGAGGATTGACGGGAGTGCAACACAGAAAACAACAGGAAAAAACAAGATGGGTGGAAGGGGAGTAACGGAGGGGAAAAAAAGGGGGGGGGGGGGAAATGGAATAAAAAACAAAAAATCAACATACCAGATTGTGTGAAAGGATGTGAACTAAGTATGAGCCTATTAGGTTCCGTAGGTTCTGGGAATATAAGTAGAGTACAAATATGAGGGAAAAAATGGGGGAAGAAAACCCCAATGAGAGCCATCACTATAAGGAGTAAAAAGGTTTACAATTTACCTGTAGCAGTGTGATAGCTAGACACGGTGTTCATCGTTTGTCAGGAGGTGGCATGGAGGACTGGAGACCATAGAGGTCTTAAATAGGCAATGGCAGGGGTCAGAGGTCATTATACTCCGTTTAATCATTAGTGGCAATGGGAATAGAACATGTGTGTCGTTTGGGAATAGGACCTAAAAACAGGAAGTAGCGTCATATGACGCTATGAAGGTCCTGAAATGTAAAAGGCTGGTCACGTGACCGGAAGTCACGTGATAGTGCGTTCCACGCAGTGCAATATGCGTTCCACAGTGATTCTAAAGCGGTGTGGACGATCATGACATGCTGGAGGGACATTAGGAGAACAAACAGGAGTCCAGGAAGGGTAGGGAACGGAGGAAGGAGCATCACTTAGGACGGAATATGAGGAAAACAAGGAGAACAAATGTAAATAACATGATTAAAGTATATAGCCAGTGAGATAGCATGTAACCTTATAAATATGAGGAAAGGACAGCATCCATCATGTCCTATAAGACAGTTGGTACAGAGTAATTATCTTAATAACAGTATTCCAGATGAGAAGGTACCGTAATTACAATATATACACAAGCAATGTAAGAAATATAGAAATAGGAGGTCTCCATAAAGGTTATCTCCTGGTATAATAGTCCCTAGTGGGTAGGTCCGTAGTGTCCGTATCCTGTCTAGTCTAAATACAATTCGCAGTCCGAATGAATCTACGTGAAGGAACCGAGATCATACTCTTTGTTGAGTCCCTTGGGGGACAATGATTGTAACTCGTGGATCCAAAAAAGCTTCCCTTTGTTTCAATTGACGAATGCGGTTTCCGCCTTGTCTTAAGTGGGGGACATGTTCAATGACTTGGAACCTCAATTGTGACACTAAGTGACCGGCTGTAACAAAGTGTTGAGGAACCGGTTGTCACGGGTGTGTTGCCACGAAGATCGTCACGAGTACACAGCCTGACTTCTCGCAGCTGACTTGTTGGTGCTTTGTGTTTCTCGGCAGTGAGGGAGTTAATTCTCTCTCTCTCTCTGGGCTAGATGAGGTCCAGCCTCGCCCAGCTGCAATCAATACTTCTGTAGTGAGACTCCTTCATATACCTGCTGGTCTGTCTGGGAGGTGTCGGTGAAAGCATTTCATTCAGACTGACAGAGCGGATCGTGGTGTTTGGAGTTGCTGAGATAAGTGTACTTGGAAGTGTTTTTTCCCTTTCCTCGCTTTATCATTTATCTCCTTTCCCGTTGGTTTTCCCTCTGTTGTAGTTGAGAAGTTGTTTGTATGCAAGGTGGTTTTGGTTTTTCCCTTGTACTGTCTCGTTCGTCTAAATACTGTGTTTGGGCATATTATTTCTTGCTCCCTTTGGTTGTGATCGGGGTCCTTCTCAGGACTAGATTACTGAGGTGCAGGGATCTTCAGGAGGTAGGGGTTACGCTGGCGGCCTGGACCTCTGTACCTTTAACAGTACCTCCAGGTTGAGGGATTAGTCAGGGCCCCAGCTTAGGGTCAGCTTAGGCCCCCTACCTCCAGTATACAGAGACAGCGTGACACCGGTAGCAATAAATTTTTGCAGCGTATTGTGGACTTATGTTTGGAGATCCTGTCTTTTATGCATTGAGTGGTTTCTCCAACATAAACCCGACCGCAAGGACACTTCAGGATATAGACAACGTAAGAAGAGTTACAAGTAAAATAATCTTTCACCTTATACAGTTTGCCTGTTTGTGGGTGATAGAAAGTGTCGCCCCTGATGATATTGTTACACTGGTGACACTGTAAACATGGAAATGTCCCATGTTTGGGTGTGGAGAGAAACCTCTGTTTGGGTTGGGTATAGGTAGTGCCAATGTCTGAATGGACTAGGCGGTCACGAATGTTAGTAGGTCTTTTATAGCATGGCAGGAACGGGACCCGGAATTCAGGGACTGATGGATAAGCAGTTTTGAGTATGTTCCAGTGTTGTCGGAAACTTTTATGTAAAATTTAAACAATTGGATGATAGGTATGGACGAACGGCATCCGTTTGTCAGAGGCATGGAGAGTTCTAGTGGAGGGTTCTAGGGCTCGAGCTAACACAGTTGGTGGGTAACCCCTATCCAAAAATTTCTGTTTCATCTCCGTGATCCTCCTATTTTGTGTGGAGGGATCGCTCACGATGCGTTGGACCCTGTGAAACTGGGACTTGGGTACTGACGAAAAAATAGATCGAGGGTCTACTTGAATATTGTCCTGTATCTAGTCTGTCTCTGCCACCCTGGGGGCTGTAAACCCAGGCTCATTCCTGTATCTCGTTGCAGTATCAGTTCCTGTCTGAACTGTCTCCTAGCCTGTTACCTGTTTGTCTCTATGTCCGTATCCTCCCTTTTCCTGCAGTGTCTGAACCTGCACCTAACTCCAACTCGTTGTCTCTGTACTTCTGTTTGTGAGTTTTGTATCCACTCGCTACTTCATTGTGAGTACCTTGTGTGTATCTGGTTCTGCTTGTCCCTTTTCCCTTCCTCCGTATCTACCTCCTGTGTTGTAGCCATCTTCCTGTATTTTCCAATCTGTTCCATGTGAACAGAGCCCTGTCCTCTCTGCCTGCACCGTCAGCCCTGTTCTGCTCTGCTTGCTCACCGCTCCGGCGGTTTCGCTCTGCTCTGCCTTGCCCACCGCTCCGGTGGTTCCTCTCTGCTCTGCCTAGCTCACCGCTCTGGCGGTTCCTCTCTGCTCTGCCTAGCCCACCGCTGTGGCGGTTACTCTCTGCTCTGCCTAGCCCACCACTCTGGCGGTTCCTCTATGCTCTGCCTTGTCCACCTCACCTGCGGTTTCGCTCTGCTCTGCCTTGTCCACCGCACCTGCGGTTTCGCTCTGCTCTGCCTTGTCGACCGCTCCGGCGGTTCCTCTCTGCTCTGCCTTGTCCACCGCTCCGGCGGTTTCGCTCTGCTCTGCCTTGTCCACTGCACCTGCGGTTTCGCACCACTCTGCCTTGTCCACCGCTCCGGCGGTTTCGCTCTGCTCTGCCTTGTCCACCGCACCTGCGGTTTCGCTCTGCTCTGCTTGCTCACCGCTCCGGCGGTTTCGCTCTGCTCTGCCTTTTCCACCGCACCTGCGGTTTTGTTCTGCTCTGCTTGCTCACCGCTCCGGCGGTTCCTCTCTGCCCTGCCTTGTCCACCGCTCCGGCGGTTTCGCTCTGCTCTGCCTTGCCCACCGCACCTGCGGTACTGCTCTGCTCTGCCTTGTCCTCCGCTCCGGCGGTTTCGCTTTACTCTGCTTGTCTACCGCATCTGCGGATCTGTTCCTGTCTCCCAGTCTGTACTGGACCCTATCCAGCCTGCGCTCCAACCTACTAGTACCTACCCGTTTGCACTCCAGCCGTGCTTGCCAGTATCTCCCTGTCTGCACTCCAGCCGTGCTTGCCAGTACCCACCTGTCTGCATACCAGCCGTGCTTGCCAGTACCCACCTGTCTGCATACCAGCCGTGCTTACGAGTACCCACCTGTCTGCATACCAGCCGTGCTTACCAGTACCCACCTGTCTGCATACCAGCCGTGCTTGCCAATACCCACCTGTCTGTATGTCAGTCTAACCTGCCTGTTCCTGCATTCCCGGTGTGGGTCAACAGCTGTGACCGGGGTCTGACCAGGAGTAGCACCTGGTCCCTGTGCTCGGTTCCTCCTTGGTTCACGGAGTCGACTGAGCCACAGTGCGACCTTGGTCAGATCGGGTTGATACTTAGTTACGCCCCTCCAGGCACTCCTCGGTTCATGGTACAGTGGGATCACTAATCACGCTCACGCCAGTCAGTCCGGGCATGAGCGCTACAGTTTGCTCAGGCCATGGTTCCCGTTGAGCTCCATGGCCCTTCGCTCTCAGAGACATTTGAATCCTTGTCTGGCGAATACGTGCACCAAGAAATTTTTTTTTCGCAAGTCGAGGTCTCGGCGATTTACGCACCAGCCCAAATGGATCTATCAGCACTCGTTCCTGCGGATCCGCCACGGTACTATGGGGATCCAAAACGAAGCCATGCGTTTGTGGAGCAATTCATGCTGCATTTCAAGTTCTATGCTCACTATTTTCCTACCGATCGGGTTAAAGTGGCATTTATGATGTCCTACCTAGCGGGTGATACCTTGAAATGGATCACCCCCCTATGGGAAGCATGGGATCCTATCGTCTTTAACCTGCAGGCCTTCTTAATGGCCTTTCTAATGGTCTTCGATGACCCTAATCCTGAAGACTCTGCTAAAGCTTCCCTTCCCAATATCCCGGAGCATCCCCGATGGGTAATGTGTGTAGGTAGCCTACCAGTTCTCCAGCCTGAAGAGACTGTTGCCCACCCAGAATCCACACAGGATGACTATGCTCCACAGAATACTTCTCTTCCCAACCTCAAGAGGCAGTCCAGACGTGCAAGGCGTAGAGGTAAACCATCACACCAGGTTCTGTCCTCCCAAAGACCTCCTGTTCCCCAGCCTGTAAAGGCAGCTATCCGCACTGAATCCATGAAGGATGACTATGCTCATCAGGCAAAGCAGAGGCCAGAACTCAGTCACAAAATCGGATTGCGGTCCCGCTGCGGTTGTTTGGGACCCCCTGACGGTCTTTGTCCAGTGAAGGTTGGAGAATCCCAAGACATTAGGCCTGTAGGAGAGGCTGCCCTTGGCGTTAGTGTTTTCTCTCCACAGATGGCCATGACTGTCTCCGTCGCAAGTGAAGGCCTCGGATTAACCGGAAGATCCGGGCTTAAAGCCTTGAAGAGTCAGTGTTTGATTCCCATCCGAAAACTCCAGAAGCCGGTTTGGGCATTGTCAGCGGAAGGACGAGCCCTGCTCAGAAACAGTCAAAATATGTCTGTACAAATTAAGCTCCAGATTGGAGCATTACACATGAAGAAGTTCACATTCCAGGTGCTGACTGACTTACCCACAGGTCGTCCAGAGCCGAGAGATTAGTGCCCGCTCAGGTCTGGAGATCCTGTATGGTGTATCCTGGGGGACTGCTAAGGTACAAGGGGTGTCCAGTCCCCATATATTTAGGACAGTCAGCAGTTTCTTCTTCACCAGATCTGCTAGTCACTGACTCTCTGTGCGCTGACGTCTCCGAATGAAGAGAAGCGGAGGTGATGTCCCCACACAGTCTGGACGATTGTACCAATGATCTGGCTTCAGGTACCATCCCGCCTCACAGATATGTCATCTCTGAAACCAGATTGAAGATGGTCCCAAAGCAAGGACCCTCCGTCTCTAATAAATCTGGTCTTACGTCCATCAAGGCGGTGTTTATCCCCGAGTCTCTGCACCCCTCCAACCAGGCGGAGGACCTCCAGTTGTCTCCTGAATCCTCCGGGGTGCTACCTGATAACAAATGGAGAGAGACTTTCCTACATCCTCTACCTGGTACTTCGCTCACTTCTTCCAGTAAGCTTGGCAAAGTGTACGTCATGGCAGTGGTTACCCCCCGAGTCTCTGCACCCCTCCAACCAGGCGGAGGACCTCCAGTTGTCTCCTGAATTCCCCGGGGTGCTACCTGATAAACGGAGAGAGACTTTCCTACACCCGGTACGCCGCCCACTTCATCCAGTAAGCTTGGCAAAGTGTACGTCAAGGCGGTGGTTACCCCCGAGTCTCTGCACCCCTTCAACCAGGCAGAGGACCTCCAGTTGTCTCCTGAATCCACCAGGGTGCTACCTCATAACAAATGGAGAGAGACTTTCCTGTGTGCTGTTCCTGGTACTTCACCCACTTCATCTGTTGCTGAGGATGGCTTGATAGGAGGAAGCATCCTAGTCACCAAGATGATAAGACCAGTTTCGTTTCCTCTAGTGGACAGAAGAGGTAATCCTCTTGAAGAGAAGGATTGGCCTCCAAATTCTCTGCAGAAGACCCTTGCAGGCCTGAAGAAGAGGGGGTGTAAAGGGGGGGGGGTACTGTAACATCCCTGGCAGCGTGCTTGCATAGTGCACCACCTCCTTCCATGCAAGGCTGCAATCTTACCCATCAGTCCAGCCTGCAAACCTTGCTCCAGTTCATGATCTGTGCGTGTCTCTTGTCTGACTGCTTAGGGCGGTGGCCCGGTTACTTCCTGATTCTTATAGCTGCTGTGGGCGCACCCCTAATGCGTCTCCAGTCTATTGGTGAGTCACTGGATATTTAAACCCCCTCCACCCAGAAGGAGGTGCCTGAGAAACACTATCTATCAGTGTGCTCCTTGCCTCTGAGTTGCCAGGTCTTGTCCTGTATCTAGTCTGTTTCTGCCACCCTTGGGGGCTGCATATCCAGGCCTGTTATTTGTGACTCTAGTCCATTTCCGCCAACCTGGGGGCTGTATACCCAGGCTCGTTCCTGTATCTCGTTGCAGTATCAGTTCCTGTCTGAACTGTCTCCTAGCCTGTTACCTGTTTGTCTCTATGTCCGTACCCTCCCTTTTCCTGCAGTGTCTGAACCTGCACCTAACTTCAACTCGTTGTTTCTGTACTTCTGTTTGTGAGATTTGTATCCACTCGCTACTTCATTGTGAGTACCTTGTGTGTATCTGGTTCTGCTTGTCCCTTTTCCCTTCCTCCGTATCTACCTCCTGTGTTCTAGCCATCTTCCTGTATTTTCCAATCTGTTCCATGTGAACAGAGCCCTGTCCTCTCTGCCTGCACCATCAGCCCTGTTCTGCTCTGCCTTGTCCACCGCTCCGGCGTTTCCTCTCTTCTGCTCTGCCTTGTCCACCTCACCTGCGGTTCCTCTCTGCTCTGCCTTGTCGACCGCTCCGGCAGTTCCTCACTGCTCTGCCTTGCCCACCGCACCTGCGGTTTCGCTCTGTTCTGCCTTGTCAACCACTCCGGCGCTTCCTCTCTGCTCTGACTTGTCTGCCGCTTCGGCGGTTTCCTTCTTCTATGCTTTGTCCACCGCACCTGCGGTTTCGCTCCGCTCTGCTTGCTCACTGCTCCGGCGGTTTCGCTCTGCTCTGCCTTGTCCACTGCACCTGCGGTTCCGCTCTGCTCTGACTTGTCCTCCGCTCCGGCGGTTTCGCTTTACTCTGCTTGTCTTCCGCATCTGCGGCTCTGTTCCTGTCTCCCAGTCTGTACTGGACCCTATCCAGCCTGCGCTCCAATCTGCTAGTGCCTACCTGTTTGCACTCCAGCTGTGCTTGCCAGTATCTCCCTGTCTGCACTCCAGCCGTGCTTGCCAGTACCCACCTGTCCGCATACCAGCCGTGCTTGCCAGTACCCACCTGTCTGCATACCAGCTGTGCTTGCCAGTACCCACCTGTCTGCATACCAGCCGTGCTTGCCAGTACCCACCTGTCTGCATACCAGCCGTGCTTACCAGTACCCACCTGTCTGCATACCAGCCGTGCCTGCCAATACCCACCTGTCTGTATGTCAGTCTAACCTGCCTGTTCTTGCATTCCCCAGTGTGGGTCAACAGCTGTGACCGGGTCTGACCTGGAGTAGCACCTGGTCCCTCTGCTCGGTTCGTCCTTGGTTCACGGAGTCGACTGAGCCGCCGGGTTGATACTTAGTTACGCCCCTCCAGGCACTCCTCGGTTCATGGTACAGTAGGATCACTAATCACGCTCACGCCAGTCAGTCCGGGCGTGAGAGCAACAGAGAGTCCACCTGACAACGCACACGTGGACAAGTGCTTGTGGCCAGGGACCGTACATCTCCCTGACGGCACACTGGGTAAACATAGTGGAAGCCGGGACCCAGTCGGACCTTGGGATGGAACACATCCTCCTTACACCGAGGATTGCGGGCCCTATGTCAGTCAGAGTTTCCTCCACAGTGTACAGCTCCTGCGCAGCATCCTCCTCCTCATGTTCAGCCTCCATCTCAGATATCACCACATCAGTTACAAGCTGGTAGCACTGCAGTACTGCCTCAGCCAAGTGGCAACAGGCTTTGTTGAAACTCATAAGCTTAGGTGATAAACCTCACACTGCTTGTGAGTTGTGGACAGCTGTGAAAGAGCAGGCAGATCTGTGTCTGAGATCGCTGTACCTACATTCAGGCATGGTCGTGTGTGACAACAGCTGTAACCTGGTGGCGGCTCTTAGGCGAGTCGAGATCACACACGTACCATGCCTGGCTCATGTGCTTAACCTCGTGGTTCAGCGGTTTCTTAAATCGTACCCCGAGTAGCCAGATCTGCTCATCAAAGTACGCCGCCTGTCAGCTCATTTTCGGAAGTCGGCTACAGCTTCCTCCGCCCTTGCTGTGTTGCAGCAGCGTTTGCAGCTTCCGGCACACCGACTGGTGTGTGATGTCCCCACACGTTGGAACTCTACCCTCCACATGTTGCAAAGGATTTGTGAGCAGAAGAGAGCAGTTGTGGAGTACCAGCATCAACAAGGCAGTCGGTATTCAGTTCAGACTCCACACATAAGACCTCAGGAGTGGACCTGGATGTCAGAAATATGTACCATCCTGACAAATATTGAGGAATCCACCAAGATGGTGAGTGGCGATGACGCCATCATTAGCGTCAGCATCCCACTTGTCTGTCTTTTGCAACGCTCTCTGCAGAGAATTAAAGAGGAGGCACTGCAGCCAGAGTATGGTGAGATGGATCAAGAAGCCGTAAAGGGGAATTACACACAGCCCAGCCTCATCTCATCCCAATGTGCATTGGGGGACAATGAGGGAGAGGAGGAGGAGGAGGAGGAAGAACAGGAGCTGGTATCATGCGTTGTGGACGGTAGTACCTGTACAACTGTCATACCGTCGGTTCAGTGTGGGTGGTCTGAGGACAGGGGGAAGTAGGAGGAGGAGGAGAGCATGGTCAGTCATCATCTTGGTGAGGACATGGAAGTCTTGCCCATTACCAGTCTGGCACGCATGGCTGACTTTATGTTACGCTGCCTTAACCGTGACCCTTGCGTTGTCAAAATGCTGGGTGACAGTCATTACTGGTTGATGACACTTTTAGACCCCCGCTACAAGGAGAACTTTCACTCTCTTATTCCTGAGGTGGAAAGGTCTACAAAAATGGGGCAGTAGCAGAAGGCCCTTGCTGCAGAACTGTTAAAAAAATTCCCATCTGAACACGCTAGCGGCAGAGGTCACAGTTTGTTGCCCAACCAAGGTGTACAGGCGAGAGATACGCAACTCCTATCCAGCAGAGGCAGGGGAAAACTGTCAACGTTCTGGGACAGTTTTCTGAGACCCGCCCAGCTTACAGGCCCTGAGGCGCGGGGACTCTCACAAGGAGTGGAAAGTTTCAAAAGATGGTGAGGGAGTACCTTGCCGACCGTACCAGCATCCTCCGTGATTCCTCTGTGCCTTTTAATTATTGGGTATCCAAGCTGGACACTTGGAATGAACTCGCTCTGTACGCTTTGGAGGTTCTGGCCTGCCCTGCCGCCAGCGTGTTTTCGGAGCGTGTTTTTAGTGCCGCTAGGGGAATTATAACTGATAAGCGCACTCGCCTGTCAACTGACATTGCTGACAAGCTGACCCTTATCAAAATGAACAAGGGCTGGATTGGGCCAGACTTCTCATCACCACCAAATGACAGCAGAGTAACATAAAGTCAAATCCACTGTGTTATTTCGGGAGGTGTATTCCCATGCACCGCTTCACACCCACACATGGGTATACGCTTCCTCATTTCGACTGTTTTTTGCTCTTCTCCTTAGACTCAGCCTCCACCACCACTATACCACCAGGGTGACCATGGTCCATGTTGCCAGCATTGCAAGTTCCTCCATCCTAATTTTTGGCAGCTTTTGCTTGGAAGGCATAGGCAAAGACTATGGGAGACCCACTCCCCAATAATGGGAATAATGTTTTTAATATGCTGTACTGCATGGCTCTTGTAAGGGGCATTGCATGTTCCTCCATCCTAATTTTTGGCAGCTTTTGCTTGGAAGGCATAGGCAAAGACTATGGAAGACCCACTCCCCAATAATGCGAATAATGTTTTTAATATGCTGTACTGCATGGCTCTTGTAAGGGGCATTAAAATCGTCTTGTTAAGCTACTGTGACCTCCACGTCTCTTCGAAGGGTCATTGATATTGTCTTTTTATTCCACTGGGACCTCCACGTCTCTTCCAAGGGGCATTGATATTGTCTTTTTATTCCACTGTGACCTCCACGTCTCTTCCAAGGGGCATTAAAACCGTCTTGTTAAACCACTCTGAACTCCACGTCTCTTCCAAGGGGCATTAAAATCGTCTTGTTAAGCTACTGTGACCTCCACGTCTCTTCCAAGGGTCATTGATATTGTCTTTTTATTCCACTGGGACCTCCACCACTCTTCCAAGGGGCATTGATATTGTCTTTTTATTCCACTGCGACCTCCACCACTCTTTCAAGGGGCATTGATATTGTCTTTTTATTCCACTGTAACCTCCACCACTCTTCCAAGGGGCATTGATATTGTCTTTTTATCCACTGGGACCTCCACCACTTTTCCAAGGGGCATTGATATTTTCTTTTTATTCCACTGGGACCTCACAGTCTTTTTCAAGGGGCATTAAAACCATCTTGTTAATTCACTCTGAACTCCACATCTCTTCCAAGGGGCATTAAAACCGTCTTGTTAAACCACTCTGAACTCCACAGCTCTTCCAAGGGGCATTGAAATGTTGTTTTTAATTACCTCTAACCTCCACGACTCTTCCAACGGGCATTGCATTTCCTCCTAATTTTAGTCAGCTTTTGCTTTTCAATGCATAGGCGAACACTAAGGGAGACCCACTCACCAATAATGGGTAGAAGGTCATTAGTACGCTGTAATCCACGTCTGTTTCAAGGGCCATTGCAGTTCCTCGTAATTTTTGGAAAGCCTTCCATTCACTGCTTAGGCCAACAGTGTACAGGAGACCCAGTTGCTATAAATGGAAAAAACGGTTTAGTTAAGGCCCTCTGACCTCCATGTGACTTCCAAGTGGCATTGGAGTGCCTCGAAATTTTTGGTAGGCATTGCACTCACTGTATGCCCTATAACTGTGTAGCCGAACCGCTCCTTTTGGTACAGAAACATATCCTACAAGACATGTGTGGTTGACTGGCCTGATATTGATGTGAATGGTCCCTGTTCCTCCTGCTCTTTCTCCTTTGCCACCACCTCATCCATCATTCATCACCTGAAGCTTTGTTTTAACGGGAGTCATAGAACTGGGATAGTATCAGGAAAACATCCAGCAATCCTCGGAGGAGGTAGGATATGTGCCAAAACGCTGACCACCTCAGGCCTAGCCGCTACTACATACATGCGCTTGCATTCCAAGGAGCAGAAAGCTAAGGAGATGGATGGCCTCATGATCATGAATAATTTACTCAATGTGTAGGAGGCCGACCACTGCTGCTGTCTACCTTCTGAACTTTGTGTTGAAGCCTGATTGACCCAGGATCCGCAATCCTCTATGTCTGGAGGACGTGTTCAATCCCAGTGTCCAACTGTTTCCCGGCTTCCACAATATGAACCCAGTGTGAAGGCGTCAGTGAGATGGACCATCCCTGGCCACATTCACTTGTCCACGTGTTTGTGGTTAGGCTGTCCTTCCCACTAAATGCACTGGGGAGGGCACAGGTAATGTTTTGGTATGCGCGCTTGTGTATAAGGCGCACTGGGACGAATAGGGGCGGCTGGAGACCGTTTATGGACACCCGGCCGCCCCCAGGCGGCTGGGGACCGTGTGTGGGCACCCGGCCGCGGGGCGGCTGGGGACCGAGTGTGGACACCCAGCCGCCGAGCGGCTGGTGACTGAGTATGGATTCCAAGCCGCCGACTCAGCTATGGCGTGGTGGCCGGTGTCTGCCTCCACAAGCTAAAAAGGCCTCATTTCAAGTGCAAGCAAGCTAGCAGTATGGTATTGCAGCCTGGGGGTGGGTGGGTGGTTGGCAGGCTGCACACTTATGCTTGAATTCCAAAAAAGCAAAGCAGATGCTAACTTCTATCATCATCATGCTCCTCACCTTGGCACTCTCAACTCCCCTGATGGAGGAAGCCAGGGCCCACCGGAGGAGTCAAGTTGTCTGGTGGGCTTGTCCAATGCTGCCCTAAAGCAGTCCAGGCTAAGAAAAGTGTGGGGAAGGTTACCGGGACAAATAGTGGCGGCTGAGGACTGAGTATGGAGACCTCGCTGTCGAAGCAGCCATGAGGTAGTGGCTAGCTTTGGCCTCCTCCAAACTAAAAGGCCTCATTTCAAGTGCAAGCTAGCAGTATGGTATTGCAGCCTAGGGGTGGGTGGGCGGCAGGCTGCGCACTTACGCTTGCATTCCAAGAAAACAAAGCAGATGCTAACTTCTATCATCATCATCATGCTCCTCACCTTGGCACTCTCAACTACCCTAATGGAGGAAGCCAGGGCCCACCGGAGGAGTTTCTGTTGGTCTGGTGGGCTCGTCCAATGCTGCCCTAAAGCAGGCCAGGCTAAGAAAAGTGTGGGGAAGGTTACCGGGACAAATAGTGGTGGCTGGGGACTGAGTATGGACACCTCGCCGCCGACGCAGCCATGAGGTAGTGGCCAGCTTCGGCCTCCTCCAAACTAAAAGGCCCCATTTCAAGTGAAAGCTAGCAGTATAGTATTGCATCCTGCGGGTGGGTGGGTGGTTGGCTGACTGCATATTTGCGCTTACATTGCAAGGAATGGGGGAGGTACAATTGAACACTGCCCTGGGACAAGGACTTGCACGGGTATAGTTGCAAGGCTGCATCGTCTGATGCGGCAAGGATCACTTCTGATGGGCACACTTTTAGGCTGTGACCTGGGTGTCAGAGATGCTTCCAGGGGTCTTCCCCATGCTGTTCCCATGTCTTTTCAGCACTGTATGCATGTGTCACACAGCACATGGGCAGATAAGGTTGTAAAATGTTAAAATGACATTTCCCGGTGAATGCATTTGTCACGGTTGAAAGCAATACAAAAGTGCAAAAACGCATAAAAAATGCTATTTGTGAACATAGCCCAAGGTGTGGAGGAGTATTTTTGTTTTTGGTTATTTATTTTACCTTATACACAAGTCTTTACCCTGGAAAGGATGTTCCTTAACATATTTCACAGGAAAACAGTTTGTTTCGTTTTTGAACGTTTTATTGTGAGCCCGTAAAAGTGGCTTAATACCTCTGACCACGTTGTTGACAGCAGTGACCTGGGGCTCTGAAATGCTTCCTGGGTGATCCCCATGCTGTCCCCATGTCATTTGAGCACTGTCACTATCGTTTTGGGCACTTGTTAGGCTTTCTACAGACTGCCGGGGGTGCCGCCGCAAAAATGCTCCCGTCTCCCATAGACTAACATTGGGCTCGTTGCTCGGGTCAAGCACCCGAGTTTCATGGTTAGCTCGGCCCGAGCTTCGAGCACCCGAGCATTTTAGTGCTCGCTCAACACTATTAGTAATTAGTTATACAGCAAGCCATATCTTACATTGCCATTTAGTGCCGTTGAAATTCAGGTGTGTGCAGGGCTGTTGCAGAGGTAAAAATCTAATTTTGTTTTGCTAATAGCGTGCTCCTACCACAGTAGCTGAGCAACATTAGTGGGAAAAAGAGGTCGTGGTGGAAGGTGGAATTAGCTTGGTATTCAAGGTATACGTGGGGTAGGTGGTAATGTTAGTGAAAGCACTAGTGAACCAATAACTTTATGTCGTATCCAAAGACAACTGACAACTTCTGATACTGGATGGACTACTCCACTCCCTTTCTTTGGCAGTCGCACAATGATATGCCTTCTTGATAAGAGCCAGAAAGAGCAGGTGCTCCAGTGGCTGGCAAGCGCTGCTTCAAGTGGCCTCTCTTCTTCTTCCTCCACCTCAACATCACACACAGTACAGTCCACAGAGGTGGCACCCCAATTACCATCACTTCCCCCCGCATCACAACTGTCCAACTGACTGTAAAGAATCATAGATGGGTGAGTCTGTAGAACTGTTCACCCATTCTATACCATGGGCATCAGAAGTGTACTCCAAACATTCACAGAGTCAAGAGGAAGAAAGCATCTGCACCGATGCCCAAACATTTTTTAGGTTGGATTCGGGGCAGGACGGGGTAGGGTCCGAGCAGGTTCCTGACCCTCGTCACCAGACGTTAACCACTGAGGAGGGAGGTGATCCTGATGAGACTCGGATACCTGAGGCTCATGCGGAGTGTACTGTGCTGACAGGACAACAAGAGGAGAAGAGTCACTCTGAGGGCAAGGAATGAGATAACACATTGGATGATGACGAGGTTGAAGCTCCTACTTGGCGTGAACCCAGAGTCACGCAGCCGAGTAGCTCATCTGAGGAGGTGGAGGAGGAAGACAAGGAGGTTGTTTCACCCTACGGTGAAGACACAGATTGATGCAAGCACGAGGAGCAATGCATCCTTAGCCACAACCGTGCCAGTGACCAGCACCGGTTGTGGGTCTGCAGCTCGCAGGGGCTGCAAGGGTTGTCTGGCTTGGGCCATTTTTGACACTGCAAAGATGAGTCAACTCACGTTATCTGGCAACTTTGCAAGAAAAAACTCAGTATTGGGAAAATGTGCAATAATTTGACTACTACATGCATGAACGTTGACATGTGCAATCAATATGCGTTATGCTGAGACTCTCACTGCACTGAAATGCGAACCAGCAGACCTCAACAACCAACAGCAGTCACATCAAACCCGCTCCAGTCAGGCTGAGTGGGAGCCCGTCAGCTGTAACGGAAGCGGACATGCCAGCTGTGTTTGTGTCACCGAGCATACCACATGTTTCTCAATCCACCGTAACATCTCAGCCTGCACCTCACTCACGGACCAGCAGTTTGTCCGGTTCACCGTACTCTACCCTCTCTCAGCACTGCAGCCAGCCCTCTGTCCCGCAGTTGTGATCACGTAAAAGATTGTTTCCTATACTCACGATAAAGCTAAGAGGTTGAACTCCACCATCTCCAATCAGTTGGCCACGAAAATGGTGGTGTTAGGCCCTAATTTTTTGAAAATTGAACAATCCTGATTGTGTCTCCATCTGCTGGGTTGGCTGTAGTGGAAGATGTGTCAGTCCCCATTATAATACTTATACTCTATTGAAATTAATTCTTTGGTGCAGATATTGTTCTCACAGGGGAACACATGATAAAATAGAAATTGGTTTTCCTTCTACCATGGTATAGAATGCAGACAACATCTCAGCTTAAAATTCTTTGGGGGACATATTGTTCTCAACACAGGGGTACTCAGACATGATAAACTCAAAATTGGTATTTTAAGCAGACTACGTCTCATGTTAAAGTTCTTTGGGTCACATATTGTTCTCAACACAGGGGTACTCAGACATGATAAATTCAAAATTAGTATATAAAGCAGACTACATCTCAACTTAAAATTCTTTGGGGCAGATATTGTTCTCCATACTGGAGAAAAAAAGGTTGGGTCCGAGCAGCTTCCTGATCCTCCACTGTACTGTGATGTCAGGACAAGAAGAAGAGGAGGAGGGTGAATTTCAGGGCGAGGAATGGGATAACACATTGGATAATGATGAGGCTGTAGATCCCACTTGGTGTGAACCCTGAGGCACACAACTGAGTAGCTCATCTGAGGAGATGGAGGAGGAGGAAGACGAGGAGGTTATGTTGCGTCCTAAGGTGCAGACACGGAGTGATGCAACCGCGAAGAGCACTGCATCCTTAGCCACATCCGTGGCAGTGACCAGCACCGGTCACGGGTCTTCTGCTCGCCTTGTTTAGGATTGTGACATCCTGCATGGGGCATTATATGGGGGGGTGACAGGTGACATCCTGCATGGGGCATTATATGGGAGGGTGACATCCTGCATGGGGCATTATATGGGGGGGTGACATCCTGCATGGGGTATTATAAAGAGGGGGGTTGCCATCCTGCATGGGGCATTTTAAAGAGAGGGGGGTGATATCCTGCATGGGGCATTATATGGTGGGGGAAAGGAACATCCTGCATGGGGCATTATATAGTGCGGGAAAGTGACATCCTGCATGGGGCATTATATGGGAGGGAAAGGAGCATCCTGCATGGGCATTATATGGAAGGGAAAGGGACATCCTGCATGGGGCATCATATGGGGGGTGACATCCTACATGGGGCATTATAAGGGGGGAAAAGCCTGCATAGGGCATTATGTGGGGGGAACAGCCTGCTTGGAGCATTATATGGGGGCCAGTATCCTGTACAGAGCATTATATGGGGGCCAGTATCCTGTACGGTGTGTTATATGAGGGCCAGTATTCCGTATGGAGCGTTATATGCTGGCCTGTATTCCGTATGGAGCGTGATATGGGGGCCAGTATTCCGTATGGAGCGTTATATGGGGGCCAGTATTCTGTATGGAGCGTTATATGGGGGCCAGTATTCTGTATGGAGCATTATATGGGGGCCCGTATTCTGTATGGAGCGTTATATGAGGGCCAGTATTCCTTATGGAGCATTATATGGGAGCGAGTATTCTGTACGGAGCGTTATATGGGGGTCAGTATCCTGTATGGTGCGTTATATGAGGGCCAGTTTCCTGTATGGAGCGTTATATGGGGGCCAGTATTCTGTATGGAGCATTATATGGGGGCCAGTATTCCGTATGGAGCGTTATATGGGGGCCAGTATTCCGTATGGAGCGTTATATGAGGGCCAGTATTCCGTATGGAGCGTTATATGGTGGCCAGTATTCTGTATGGAGCGTGATATGGGGGCCAGTATTCCGTATGGAGCGTTATATGGGGGTCAGTATTCCGTATGGAGCGTTATATGGGGGCCAATATTCTGTATGGAGCGTTATATGGGGGCCAGTATTCTGTATGGAGCGTTATATGAGGGCCGGTATTCCTTATGGAGCATTATATGGGGGCCAGTATTCTGTACGGAGCGTTATATGGGGGTCAATATCCTGTATGGTGCGTTATATGAGGGTCAGTTTCCTGTATGGAGCGTTATATGGGGGCCAGTATTCTGTATGGAGCATTATATGGGGGCCAGTATTCCGTATGGAGCGTTATATGAGGGCCAGTATTCCGTATGGAGCGTTATATGGGGGCCAGTATTCCGTATGGAGCGTTATATGGGGGCCGGTATTCCGTATGGAGCGTTATATGGGGGCCAGTATTCCGTATGGAGCGTTATATGGGGGCCAGTATTCCGTATGGAGCGTTATATGGGGGCCAGTATTCCGTATGGAGCGTTATATGGGGGCCAGTATTCTGTATCGGCCAGTGACCACACATTTTAAATCAACTTTGCAGATGTTGGGAAGGATTTGTGAGCAGCAGAGGGCAGTTATTGAGTATCAGCTTTAACACGCCCGTTGGAATTCAAGTCTGCCTCCGCACATAGGAGCTGATGAGTGGGAATGGATGTCTGACATGTGTATCGTCCTCCAAAACTTTGAGGACTGCATACAGCAGTGGCCCATGAGCAGCGGCACAGCCTCACAGCGCAGGCGCTGGACCAGCGGCCAGACATGTAGAAATGCGCATGCGCCCCACAATAATAGCGCTTGCCAAGAGCAATATTCAAATACGTGGGCGGCCCCAGCATTGACTGAATGCTGCGCCCGCCCCTGACTGAATAGCAGGATCACACCCCTATGACTAAAAACGAGCAGGTAGGATAAAGTATATATATTGTTATAAAATCATTATAATACCATCAATTTTAATGAAAAAAGTTTGTTAGTGATGCACATTGTATCACTAACAAGGCAATGGGGGCATTGTAGATAGTACGTGACAGGTTCCCTTTAAAGCCAGGGATGCCAAATACACAGAGGGCCAAAGTTCAAAGCTTAGACAAAGTCGCGGACAAACCTTGATATTTATTAAAAAATATGTCTACAATTGAGGAAGTTTTTCTTTATGCAAAAAAAGGAGCATGGACCGCACCTCCTAAAAAATCATACATTTGATCTAATGCCTCTCGGCAAAAAATTATATAACTGAACATGAGGTTCTTAGTTTAACATTCTGATCAGACTGTATGAAGCCCACTGCCACGTCACAGCAAACCTCGTAGTGGGTCCTAACATTTCCTGCCTGAACGGGAGCGGAGCCGTGCGCCACCCACCGCCACAGAGACAATGCACCAGCAGGGCGGGCGGCCTGGTGCCTCACAGCACCCATGCTGCAAGACCGAGTCCCCATGACTCCAGGCCGCGCCGCACCACAAGCACAAAACCACTACAACAGCGGCCGACACACTGCACCAACACCACATGAAAGGAGCACTGTGACTCACCTTACTCAAGCTCTCAAGTGAAAGCCATCTAGGCTAGACCCTCTTTGCAGTCTACTGCTAATTAAAATCGCCTGTGCCAAATGGGAGGAGTGCTGGTCTAAGAAAAGGGAAAGAACATGCAATGCAAAAAAAGGAGCATGGACCGCACCTCCAAAAAAATCATACATTTGATCTAATGCCTCTCGGCAAAAATTTATATAACTGAACATGAGGTTCTTAGTTTAGCATTCTGATCAGACATTATCGCTGTGGTGCATTGTCGCTGTGGCGGTGGTTGGCGCATGGCTCCGCTCCCGTTCAGGTTTGAAATGTTAAGACCCACTACGAGGTTTGCCGTGACGTGGCAGTGGGCTTCATACAGTCTGATCAGAATGTTAAACTAAGAACCTCATGTTCAGTTATATATATTTTTGCCGAGAGGCATTAGATCAAATGTATGATTTTTGGAGGTGCGGTCCATGCTCCTTTTTTGCATTGCATATTTTTCCCCCTTTCTTGGACCAGCACTCCTCCCATTAGGCACAGGTGATTTTAATTAGCAGGAGACTGCAAAGAGGATCCAGCCTATTTTTGCTCTCATTTGAGAGCTTGAGGAAGGTGAGTCACAATGCTCCTTTCTTGTGGTGTTGGTGAAGTGTGTCAGCCATTGTTGCTGTGGTTTTGTGCTTGTGGGGTGGCGTGGCCTGGAGTCATGGGGACTCGGTCTTGCAGCATAGATGCTGTGAGGTGTGATGCCTCGCCCTCCCTGAGCGGTGGGGAACTCGGTGCCGGGCCAATGTAGGGCGGTGGTGCGGGGTGTCGTCGTGGCCGTGACCCAGTCCGTGCCCAGGGCTGTCACATAAAAATAATGGGCTTTTGTTGGTTCGGTGGTAAGGTTGATTCGACTACGCCACCTGTGGTTTCTGGTGAAGGCTACCAGCGCTGTGACAGTCCTCTGAGGCTGATGCTCTGGCAGCTTGGTTGGTACTACTCCCCACAGGCGGAGTAGGCTTCAGGGCAGTGTTAGATGAGCGGTGTAGTTGTGGAGGTATGGTGGGTGCAGTGCCGCGCAGGAATAAACAAGCGGAAGCGGTGAATGAAGTCATCCGGGTCTTTACTCACTTTAGATGAACTTTCAGCCGCAAAGCTTTCCTCTGCTACACACGGAGTACTGCGGCCACCAGGAAGGGGTTCAGCACTTCCCAGGCAGATCAGGAGCACCTGTCAAGACCCCGTCGGTGTGTTCCTCTCCTTCTCCTTCGCCTCCCGCTTGTGTTCCTCCCTGGGATCCACTAAGCCGCCGGGCTTTTCCAACAGTGACATGAAGTACACAGTCAGATATCGGGGGCCGGTCACCCCTTTTGCAGCAGGAATCCCTCTGGCTAGGCCAGAGTAAAGAATACAGGTGGCGACTCCGCTCCATCCGTATCCCCCTGGGATCCTTTTGCCTGTGGAGCCTATCTCCTCTGCTCCCCTCCAAGGCCTTTTAGAACGGGACTCTGACCGGGCAGAGACACTGGTTAACTCTGTCCCGCTCCTCGTCTCAAGGCCTGAGAACGAGGACCGTGAATCTTCAGCCAGCTACAGACTCCTGCTGGACCCTGACAGAAGACCACAATCAAACACCTTGAACTAAAGATGGTCTGGTATTCTATAGATTCTATAAGTGCTTCCTGTAAGTGTCTCCTCCACCCTCACCCGCTACTTGGTTCCCCCTATCTTTGGTTCCCCCCCATCTCCTCTATCCCGGCCCGGGGCAGCACCCTGGTGCATTTAGGCCCCCTACAGGACAGGAGTGGTGTAGTGTTGAGTGTGGAGTGGGGTCTCGTGTGATGCTCCATCCTTACCTGGAGGAGGAGATACCACACCTCTATCTGAGGTGCAGTACCCCTGTGGCGACTGAACCCTGAGGGGCGCCACAGAGGCACCAGGCCGCCCGCCCTGCTGGTGCAATGTCGCTGTGGCGGTGGTTGGCGCATGGCTCCGCTCCCGTTCAGGTAGGAAATGTTAGGACCCACTACGAGGTTTGTCGTGATGTGGCAGTAGGCTTCATACAGTCTGATCAAAATGTTAAACTAAGAACCTCATGTTCAGTTATATATATTTTTGCCGAGAGGCATTAGATCAAATGTATGATTTTTGGAGGTGCGGTCCATGCTCCTTTTTTGCATTGCACAAGTTTTTCTTTATCAAATATAATGATTAATTTAAAAATGATAGTGGAATATTATAATATGTTATGTAAAAGCAGTAGAAAGCATATGGCCCAATGGCCTAATTTAAATGTAATTTAACAGAGGATAAAAATCCTTGAATGAAACAGATAATAATGTATGATGCAAACAAAAGTGCCCCCCAAACACATTATGATACCCCCACAGTGAATTCCTCCACATTCACAGTATGATGACCTTACTGTACCCCTCTCCCTGAATCCCCCTAACAAAGAATGGTGACCCCATCACAGTATGATTCTCCAACTGTAATCCCCATACAGCCCTCCATACAGTATAATGGCAACAAAAAGTCCTCCATACAGTATAATGGCAACAAAGAGTCCTCCATACAGTATAATGGCCACAAAGAATAATCCATACAGTATAATGGCCACAAATAGTCTTCCATACAAAATAATGGGCCCCACATAGTCCTCCATACAGTATGCTAGCCCCACATAGTCCTCCATACAGTATAATGGCCTCACATAGTCCTCCATACAGTATAATGGGCCTCACATAGTCCTCCATACAGTATACAGGTTCCCACATAGTCCTCCATACAGAAAAATGGGCCCCTCATAGTTCTCCATACAGTATAATGGACCCACATAGTCCTCCTTACAGAATAATGGCCCCACATAGTCCTCCATACAGTATAATGGGCCCCACATAGTCCTCCATACAGTATAATGGCCCCACATAGTCCTCCATACAGAATAATGGCCCCACATAGTCCTCCATACAGTATAATCGGCCCCACATAGTCCTCCATACAGAATAATATGGCCCACATACTCCTCCATACAGAATAATGGGCCCACATAGTCCTCTATACAGAGTAATGTCTCCACATAGTCCTCCATACTGAATAATAAGCCCCACAAAGTGCTCCATGCAGAATAATGGGCCCCACTTAGTCCTTCTTACAGTATAATGGCCCAACATAGTCCTCCATACAGAATAATGAGCCCCACATAGTATTCCATACAGAATAATGGGCCCACATAGTCCTCCATACAGTATAATGGGCCCCACATAGTCATCCATACAGTATAATGGACCCACATCGTCCTCCATACAGAATAATGGCCCCTCATAGTGCTCCATTCAGAATAATGCTCACAAAAAGTCCTCCATACAGTATAATGGCTACAAAGAGTCCTCCATACAGTATACAGTGCCCCACATAGTCCTCCATACAGAATAATGGGCTCCACATAGTGTATAGTGCTCCATACAGTATAATGGCCTCACATAGTCATCCATACAGTATAATGGACCCACATCGTCCTCCATACAGAATAATGGCCCCTCATAGTGCTCCATTCAGAATAATGTGGCCCACATAGTCCTCCTTACAGAATAATGGCCCCCCATAGTCCTCCGTACAGAATAATGGGCCAACATAGTTCTCCATACAGAATAATGTCTCAACATAGTCCTCCATACAGTATAATCAGCCCCACAAAGTGCTCCATACAGAATAATGGGCCCTAGATAGTACTCCATACAGAATAATGGGCCCCACATAGTCCTCCATACAGTATAATCAGCCCCACAAAGTGCTCCATACAGAATAATGGGCCCTAGATAGTACTCCATACAGAATAATGGGCCCCACATAGTCCTCCATACAGAATAATGGGCCCCACATAGTGCTCCATACAGTATAATGGGCCCCACATAGTCCTCCATACAGAATAATGGGCTCCACATAGTGTATAGTGCTCCATACAGTATAATGGCCTCACATAGTCCTCCATACAGTATAATGGGCCCCACATAGTCATCCATACAGTATAATGGACCCACATCGTCCTCCATACAGAATAATGGCCCCTCATAGTGCTCCATTCAGAATAATGTGGCCCACATAGTCCTCTTTACAGAATAATGGCCCCCCATAGTCCTCCGTACAGAATAATGGGCCAACATAGTTCTCCATACAGAATAATGTCTCAACATAGTCCTCCATACAGTATAATCAGCCCCACAAAGTGCTCTATACAGAATAATGGGCCTATATAGTACTCCATACAGAATAATGGGCCCCACATAGTGTATAGTGCTCCATACAGTATAATGGCCTCACATAGTCCTCCATACAGTATAATGGGCCCCACATAGTCATCCATACAGTATAATGGACCCACATCGTCCTCCATACAGAATAATGGCCCCTCATAGTGCTCCATTCTGAATAATGGGCCAACATAGTTCTCCATACAGAATAATGTCTCAACATAGTCCTCCACACAGTATAATCAGCCCCACAAAGTGCTCTATACAGAATAATGGGCCCCACATAGTCCTCCATACAGAATAATGGGCCCCACATAGTGCTCCATACAGTATAATGGGCCCCGCATAGTCCTCCATACAGTATAATTGGGCCCACATAGTCCTCTATACAGAATAATGAGCCTCACATAGTGCTCCATACAGTATAATGGCCCCACATAGTCCTCCGTACTGTATACATGGCCCCGCAAAGTCCTCCTCACAGAATAATGGGCCCCACATAGTCCTCCGTACTGTATACATGGCCCCGCATAGTGCTCCGTATTGTATACATGGCCATGTATAGTGCTCTTTACTGTATACATGGCCCCGCACAGTCCTCCGTACTGTATACATGGCCCCGCAAAGTGCTCCGTACTGTATACACGGCCCCGCATAGTGCTCCGTACTGTATACATGGCCCCGCAAAGTGCTCCGTACTGTATACACGGCCCCGCATAGTGCTCCGTACTGTATACACGGCCCCGCATAGTGCTTCGTACTATGTACATGGCCCCGCATAGTGCTCCGTACTGTAAACAAGGCCCCCACATAGTGCTCTGTACTGTATACATGGCCCCACATAGTGCTCCATACTGTATACATGGCCCCGCATAGTCCTCCGTACTGTATACATGGCCCCACATAGTGCTACTTACTGTATACATGGCCTCGTATAGTCCTCCGTACTGTTTACATGACCCATCATAGTGCTTTGTACTGTATACATGGCCTCGCATAGTGCTCCGTACTATATACGTGGCCCCACATAGTGCTCCGTGCTGTATACATAGCCCCGCATAGTGCTCTGTACTGTATACACGACCCGGCATGGTGCTCTGTACTGTATACATGGCCCCGCATAGTGCTCCGTACTGTATACAGATCCCCGCATAGTGCTCCGTACTGTATACATGGCCCCGCATAGTGCTCCGCATTGTATACGTGGCCACATATAGTGCTCCATACTGTATACGTGGCCCCGCATAGTGCTCCGCACTGTATACATGGCCCAGCATAGTGCTCCGCACTGTATACATGGCCCCACATAGTGCTCCGTACTGTATACATGGCCCCGCATGGTGCTCCGTACTGTATACTCGGCCCCGCATGGTGCTCCATACTGTATACATAGCCCCGTATAGTGCTCTGTACTGTATACATGGCCCTGCACAGTGCTCCGTACTGTATACATGGTCCTGCATAGTGCTCACCACAGTTTAATGGCTCCAGATTAAAAAAATAAATAAATACTCACCTCTGCCATTCCAATGCTGATCTCTACCTACCTGTGTGCCCACGGCCCATCCCCCTTTAACTAGCCCCGAGGCCAATCACCTCTGCGAGCGCCCTCATATCAGGCCGCGTGCCGTCCCATCAAGCCATGCGCCCTTTGATCACACCGCGCGCCCTGATGGGAGGGCGCGTGCTGAGGAGAGTGGCCGCAGCAGTACTAAGGCGATGGCTGACAGCCAGGTGGCCCAAAACCTCTGCTGGAGGACCGGCCTTGGGGCATTTGCCTTTCTGCCACCTGACCCAGCCCGCCCCTGTGTATGATGTTAGTAACAGAATAAAGTATTTTTTTTGCGTGGATGAGGCCTGTATAACATAGGAGATATTCTCCAAACAATTTAAAACTGAGATCCCTATTGTATCATGTTAGTTACAGAAGAAAGTTTATTTTCCCTCTATGGAGAACAATATTTGCACTAAAGAATTAAAAGATGAAATATAGCCTGCTTTATATACCACGGTAGTAAGAAAACCAATTTCGATTTTATCATGTGTATACCCGTGTGGAGAACAATATTTGCAACCAAAGAATTAAAAGATGAAATATAGCCTGCTTTACATATCACGATACTAAGAAAAACAATTTCAATTTCATCATGTGTACCTCTGGTTGGAGAACAATATCAGCACCCAAAAATTTGAAACGGACATCTGGCCTGCTGTTTGACTTTAGTAACAGAACAAATCATTTTTTTAGTGTGGATGAGGCCTATATAACATACAGTGCTGGCCAAAAGTATTGGAACCCCTGCAATTCTGTCAGATAATACTCAGTTTCTTCCTGAAAATGATTGCAATCACGAATTCTTTGGTATTATTATCTTCATTTAATTTGCTTGCTAGGAAAAAACACAAAAGAGAATGAAGCAAAAATGAAATCATTGATCATTTCACACAAAACTCCAAAAATGGGCCAGACAAAAGTATTGGCACCCTCAGCCTAATACTTGGTTGCGCAACCTTTAGCCAAAATAACTGCGAACAACCACTTCCGGTAACCATCAATGAGTTTCTTACAATGCTCTGCTGGAATTGTAGACCATTCTTCTTTGGCAAACTGCTCCAGGTCCCTGATATTTGAAGGGTGCCTTCTCCAAACTGCCATTTTGAGATCTCTCCACTGGTGTTCTATGGGATTCAGGTCTGGACTCATTGCTGGCCACCTTAGAAGTCTCCAGTGCTTTCTCGCAAACCATTTTATAGTGCTTTTGAAAGTGTGTTTTGGGTCATTGTTCTGCTGGAAGACCCATGACCTCTGATGGAGACCCAGCTTTCTCACACTGGGCCCTACATTATGCTGCAAAATTTGTTGGTAGTCTTCAGACTTCATAATGCCATGCACACGGTCAAGCAGTCCAGTGCCAGAGGCAGCAAAGCTACCCCAAAACATCAGGGAACCTCCGCCATGTTTGACTGTAGGGACCGTGTTCTTTTCTTTGAATGCCTCTTTTTTTTTCCTGTACGCTCTATGTTGATGCTTTTTCCCAAAAAGCTCTACTTTTGTCTCCTCTGACCAGAGAACATTCTTCCAAAACGTTTTAGGCTTTCTCAGGTAAGTTTTGGCAAACTCCAGCCTGGCTTTTTTATGTCTCGGGGTAAGAAGTGGGGTCTTCCTGGGTATCCTACCATACAGTCCCTTTAAATTCAGACGCCGACGGATAGTACGGGTTGACACTGTTGTACCCTCGGACTGCAGGGCAGCTTGAACTTGTTTGGATGTTAGTCGAGGTTCTTTATCCACCATCCGCACAATCTTGCGTTGAAATCTCTCGTCAATTTTTCTTTTCCGTCCACATCTAGGGAGGTTAGCCACAGTGCCATGGGCTTTAAACTTCTTGATGACACTGCGCACAGAAGACACAGGAACATTCAAGTCTTTGGAGATGGACTTGTAGCCTTGAGATTGCTCATGCTTCCTCACAATTTGGTTTCTCAAGTCCTCAGACAGTTCTTTGGTCTTCTTTCTTTTTCTCCATGCTCAATGTGGTACACACAAGGACACAGGACAGAGGTTGAGTCAACTTTAATTCATGTTAACTGGCTGCAAGTGTGATTTAGTTATTGCCAACACCTGTTAGGTGCCACAGGTAAATTACAGGTGCTGTTAATTACACGAATTAGAGAAGCATCACATGATTTTTCAAAGTGTGCCAATACTTTTGTCCACCCCCTTTTTTAGGTTTGGTGTGGAATTATATCCAAATTGGCTTTAGGACAATTCTTTTTGTGTTTTTTTTCATTGAAGACAAATTAAGTGAAGAGAATAATACCAAAGAATTTGTGATTGCAATCATTTTCAGGAAGAAACTGAGTATTATCTAACAGAATTGCAGGGGTGCCAATACTTTTGGCCAGCACTGTAGGATATATGCTCCAAACAATTTTAAACTGAGATGTCACCTACAGTATGACGTTAGTAGCAGAAGAAAGATTTTTTTTAGCGTGGATGAGGCCTGTATAGCATAGGAGATATTCTCCAATTTCCAACTGAGATCTCCCTTATTGTATCGTGTTAGTAACAGAAGAAAGTATTTTTTTCCCTGTATGTAGAACAATATTTGCACCTGAGAATTAAAAGATGAAATATAGCCTGCTTTATAAACCACGGTAGTAAGAAAACCAATTTTGATTTTATCATGTGTATCCCCGTATGGAGAACAATATTTGCACCAAAGAATTAAAAGATGACATATAACCTGCTTTATATACCATGGTACTAAGAAAACCAATTTCTATTTTATCAAGTGTACCCCTGTGAGAACATAATCTGCACCAATTAATTTCACTAGAGTACAACTATTATAATGGGGACCGACACCTCTTCCACTACAGCCAACCCAGCAGATGGAGACCGAACCAGGACTGTTCACATTTCCAAAAATTAGGGCCTGACAGCACCGAAGTGGCATCAATTTCACTGGAGTAGAACTAGTATAATGGGGACCAACACTTCTTAAACTACTGACAAACCCAGCAGATGGAGACCCAATTATGAGTCTTCAAATTTAAAAATGGTAGGGTCTAATACCACCGAAGTGGCATCAATTTTCTTAGAGTAGAACTAGTATAATGGGGACTGACATGTCTTACACCACAGCCAATCCAACAGATGGAGACCCAACCAGGAGTGTTCACATTTCCCTAAATTGAGGCCTGACACCACCAAAGTGGCATCAATTTTATTAGAGTAGAACTAGTATAATGGGGACCGACACTTCTTACACTACAGCCAACCCAGCAGATGGAAACACAATCACGAGTCTTCAAATTTAAAAAAAATTAGGGCCTGACACTACCATTTCTGTGGCCAACAGATTGGAGATGGTGGAGTTCAACCTCTTACCTTTGTCATGTGTAGGAGGAAACAATCTTTTACGTGACCACAACTGTGGGACTGATGGCTGGCTGCAGTGCTGAGAGAGGGCAGAGTACAGTGAACCGGACAAACTGCTGGACCATGAGTGAGGTGAGGCGGATATGTTATGATGGATTGATAAAGTTGTGGTGTGCTCGTTCTCTAAGATCGGTCAAAAATAGCAGGAAGGTACGCTTCTGTTACAGCTGATGGGCTCTCACTCAGCCTGACTGGAGCGGGTAAAGAACCGGTGATTCTGCGGTCGGAGATCTGTGTGACAATACTTAGCACGGTAACAGAGGAGGAAGAAGCAGAAAATGTGGTTGGTGAGGTGGCTGATGGTTGTTGAGGTCCGCTGGTCCACATTTTATCGCAGTGAGATTGCCAGAGTAACGCATGTTGATTGCGCATGTGAAGGTTCATGCATGTAGTAGTCATATTATTGCCCTTTTTCCCTTTACTGAGTTTTTTGTTGCAAAGTTGCCAGATAACATGATTTGTCTCATCCTTGGCGGTGTCAAAAAAGACCCAGCCTAAGCAACCCTTACTGCCTCTGTGAGCTACAGACCCGCGACCGGTGCTGGTCACTGCCACAGTTGTGGCTAAGGATGCAGTGCTCATCGCGGTTACATCACTCTGTGTCTGTGCCGTAAGACACAACATAACCTCCTCGTCTTCCTCCTCCTCCACCTCCTCAGATAAGCTACTCAGCTACATGCCTCTGGGTTCACACCAAGTGGGATCCACAACCTCATCATCATCCAATGTGTTATCCCATTCCTTGCCCTGAGAGTCACCCTCCTCCTCTTCTTGCCCTGACAGCAGAGTACAGTGCATGTGACCCGCAAGTATCTGAATCTCATCAGGATCACCTCCCCCGGGGGTTAATGTCTGGTGACGAGGGTCAGGAAGCTGCTCAGAACCTACTTCATAATTTTTTCTCCTGTATGGAGAACAATATTTGCACCAAAGAATTTAAAAATGAAATGCGGCCAGTTTTATATACCACGGTAGTAAGAAAACCAATTTAGATTTTATCATGCGTACCCCTGTGTGGAGAACAATATCTGCACCAAAAAATTTAATGCTGAGATGTAGCCTGCAGTGATGGGCAAGCACTAAAATGCTTTTGCTGGTTTTAATAAAAAATGCTCGTGTGTCCACTCACGAATCTGAATGTGCCATATTCGAGCCGAATTTGAAATTGGCGATCGTTTTTCGAACATATTCGCTCATCTCTAGTGATAACCTGTTCAATGTGAACATCACCCCTTAGATTTAGATCCAAAAAATCAATACTATGCATATCATATAAAAATGTAAATGATAAGTTCAAACAATTCTAATTAAAATAATTGTTGATGTCTTGTATGGCCGCTACATCCCCCACCCACGTTTCCTCCACAGGGTTTTTTTCCTCTCTTGAGTGCTAATGGATGACTCTTCCTGAGTGGGGCATTTAGTGTCTTCTTATAGATTTTAGCCTGGGGTTTTATAAAAAAAAACACCAAACTAATAAAAAAAAAAGAAATTAACCCCTTTAAAGCCTATGACGTACTAATACGCGTCTGTGCCTTGGGACTTAAGAGCCTGACCCTTATTAGTACGTCATATCTTTAATGCGGCACCACAACCGAAGTCGCGGTGATCGCATTAAATTTCCGGCGCCATGTTACCTCTGGGTAGATGGCGCTGTCATTCCGGGGGGTGTCACCGCCCCCTCCGCACCAGCAATCGCTGTGATTGGCTGTTCAAATCTGAACAGCCAATCACAGCATTTCTCACTGTTTCCGGCAATGTGATTGCCGGAAACAGTGATCTGCAGCCTAGGATCGGTGCTCCTAAGAGCACCGATCCTAGGCTGTTGCTAGGACACTCCAGCCCTGGCCCCAGATTGCTATGATCGGTGCGATCGCTGATCACATCGATTGCACCGATCGTAGCGCGACCGCGTGGTGACAGGGCGTTCATGGGGGGGTGACCGGCTTGTGACCTGCCTGTCACCGCCCCATGACCCCCTGTAATGTGATCCAAGCCCCCAGACTGCTGTGATTGGAGCAATCGATGATGACATCGATTGCTCCAATCAGAGTACCTGAATACAGGTGACCGGGCGGTCACAGAGAGGTGTCACCTCCCTGTGACCCCCTGTGGTGCGTGCTCTGCTCCAGCCATGTCTGATTGGTGCAATTAATGTCACCAATCAGATGGCTGGGGCACAGCATGCACAACAGGGGGTCAGAGAGGTGACACCTCCCTGTGACCGCCCGGTCACCTGTGTTCAGGTACTCTGATTGGAGCAATCAGATTACCTGACAAGGAGGTGACTGGGTGGTGACCTCCACCTCTCACCACCCTATCACCCCCCTGTGACCTCCCTGCAGACCCTCAAACTTGGTGAGGATTTCTGCTGAGCGGTCACATCTGATGTGTCTGTGCTGGGCCTTGTAGTGACACAGAATATTCTGTGACACCACAAGACCATCTACTCACCTGCTCCAGTCGCTGCTGCTGCTCCTGGATCTTCTGCTCCAGCGTCCTGGGTATCCTGCTCCTGACCTGCTGTGGTTCCTGCTCCAGAGCCTGCTGCTGATCCTGCTGCTGATCCTGCAGAGAAGACTTTGGTAAGTCTGTTCTCCCCTCATCCACCCCAATCCCCCCTCTTTTTACCCCCCCCCTTAACACCATTTTTTTTTCTGCGTCCTGCAGCGGTCTCCAGCTCCGGTCCCGGTCTCCAGCTCCGGTCCTGGTCTCCAGCTCCGGTCCCGGTCTCCAGCTCCGGTCCGAGTCTCCAGCTCCGCTCCCGGTCACCAGTGCCGGGCTCCTGCTCCAGGCTCCCGGTGACCAGCTCCGGACTCCCGGTCACCAGCGCCGGGCTCTCGCTCCGGGCTCCCGGTATCCTGCTCCGGGCTCCCGGTTACCAGCGCCGGTCTCCTGCTCCGGGCTCCGTCTCCTGTTCCAATCCTGCTGCTGATCCTGCTGACCCCTTGGTAAGTCCATCTCTGATCTCCCCTCATCCACCCCAATCCCCCATCTTTTTACCCCCCTACCCACCTCAATCCCCCTCACTTCAGCGTCACTGTTAATTCTCTCGGTTCTGGTCTCCAGCTCCAGTACCGGCCTCCTGCTCTGGGTTCCCGGTATCCTGCTCCGCTCCCGGTCTCCAGCATCGGGCTCCCGGTCTCCTGCTCTGGGTCTTATGTTCCAGTCCTGCTGACCCTTTGGTAAGTCCATCTCTGATCTCCCTTCATCCACCCCAATCCCCCTCTCCCCACTCCCGGGTCTTTTTACTCCCCTTCCCACCCGAATCCCCCTCACCCCAGTGTCCCTGTTAATTCCAGTACCGGTCTCCTACTCTGGGCTCCCGGTCTCCTGCTCCGGGCTCCCGGTCACTAGCGCCGGGCATCTGCTCCGGGCTCCCGGTCACCAGCGCCGGGCTCCTGCTCCGGGCTCCCAGTCACCAGCGCCGGGCTCCTGCTCTGGGCTCCCAGTCACCAGCGCCGGGCTCCTGCTCCGGGCTCCCAGTCACCAGCGCCGGGCTCCTGCTCCGGGCTCCCAGTCACCAGCGCCGGGCTCCTGCTCCGGTCTCCCGGTCACCAGCGCCGGGCTCCTGCTCCGGTCTCCCGGTCACCAGCGCCGGGCTCCCGGTCCTGAAAGAAGAACAGAGAGGACTTTGGTAAGTCATCTCTGATCTCCCCTCATCCACCCCAATTCCCCTCTTCCCACTCCCCACACATCCGTGCACACATCCAGCAGCCGCCGAGTGTTGATCGGTGACATAGTTCACCAATCCACACTCGTGCTCGCTGTTTGCACCACATACAGTATTTCCTTTTACCACACACTGTAAATAAAGTACTGACACACACACACTCTAAATAAAGTATTGACACACATGCACCACATACATAACAAAAAATGTCCAGCTCATCCCAAACTCGCTATTCAGCGGAGGAGGCATACGCTTTTCTTGCTTCCGACACTGACAGCGAGGGCGAGGATCCCACATTTCTTTGTTTTTCCGACTCCTCGTCGTCTTCTTCCTCCTCTTCTTCCTCCTCTTCCTCTTCTTCCTCAGGTGCTCGTCGCAGGAGAGAAGATGATCCAGCGCTCCCCTCTACTGATTCCATATGGACCTCGCCCCCCGAAAATTATGAGCCACTGATTCCTGATTTCGTGGCGGAATCAGGAATCAAGTTTGACACCACTGGCCTCACAGAACTAGACTTTTTCAAAGTCTTTTTCTCTGAGGATTTTGTAAACCTCATTGTGGGCCAAACTAATTTATACGCTCATCAATTTTTGGAACAAAACCCCTCTTCATCATTTTCTAACTAGTCTCCTGTAAACGCAGTAGAAATGATGAAGTTTTGGGGCCTTGCCCTTCATATAGGGATCCTGAAGAAGCCTGAGCTTCGGCAATACTGGAGTGTCGACGTTTTGCATAATACTCCAGTGTTCCGAATGGTCATGATCCGGAGACGCTTTCCGGTCATCCACAAGTTCTTGCATTACCAAAATAATGCAAGGTGTCATGCACGTGATGACCCGAACTTTGATCGTCTTTCCAAAGTTCGGCCGGTCATCGAACACTTCAACAACAAGTTTGCTGAAGTGTACGTGCCCCAAAGGGACATCTGCGTGGATGAGTCCTTAATCGCTTTTAAGGGGCGGCTTACATTCCAGCAGTACCTGCCCAGTAAGAGGGCAAGGCACGGGATCAAGTTGTATAAACTTTGTGAGAGTACCTCAGGGTACACTCTCAAGTTTAGAGTTTATGAAGGGAAGGACTGCCGGATTGAACACCCTGAATGCCCCCCTGTTCTGAGAGTGAGAGGGAAAATTGTGTGGTACTTGGTGCACCCATTGAAAACGTCAATTGGCGCTGCTTCCCTTCAGAGCCCTGCCATGCGCCCAAACAATGGTTTACCCCCACATATGAGGTATCGGCGTACTCAGTATAAATTACACAACAACTTTTGGAGTCCAATTTCTCCTAGTACCCTCATGAAAATAAAAATATTGCGGCTAATAGATCGTTTTTGTGGAAAAAAAATGTTTTTTTTTTCACGGCTCTACGTCATAAACCTTTGCAAAACACTTGGGGATTCAAAGTGCTCACATCTAAATAAGTTCCCTGAGGGGTCTAGTTTCCAAAATGGGGGTCACATGTGGGGGGGTTTCCAATGTTTAGGCACATCAGCGAGTTTTGCATTGAAAACGTTAAATGACGCTCCTTTCCTTCCGAGCCCTGCCGTGCGCCCAAACAATGGCTTTCCCCCACATATGAGGTATCGGCGTACTCAGGAGAAATTGGAGAACAACTTTTGGTGTCCAATTTCTCCTAGTGCCCTTGTGAAAATAAAAATATTGCGGCTAAAAGATCATTTTTGTGGAAAAAAAATGATTTTGGCTCTACGTCATAAACTTTTGCAAAACACTTGGGGGTTCAAAGTGCTCACCACACATCTAAATAAGTTCCTTAAGGGGTCTAATTTCCAAAATGGGGTCACTTGTGGGGGGTTTCCACTGGGCATCGCACATTGTGACGTTGAGGAAATGCAACTCCAAGTGACCTCTGAGGCTTGGTGGCAGACAGAAGTTGTGACTTGTGACAGTCAAAAAGAGGTGGAGGCTCTGAGAATCGGACAGTGGGCTGCCAGTGGAGGTGACAGAAAGGTGAGCTGTGAAGTATGTTTTTTTTACATTTTACATTTTTTATGCTCTCGTGTTAGGAGAGGCCATAGAGCATATGTCACACAAGATGTGGGAAAGACTAAGTGCAACACGAAGGGATGGGAGGAAGGGAGCCCAGACACTAGGGAAAGGGGGGGTGGAGACATCCTAGGCTGATCTAATATCACCCTGTCCCCCTTAACGTCGCTATATTGGTTCCTCACCAATCGCCGCCCAGGAGCCTAAAACCCTGTATTTCCCTAAAGCTAGGCCCTGGCTATGGAAGGGGGGGATGAGCACTAGTCAGTCTCCACTAACAACTAAAGACAACAAGGTAGACAGACACGGAGAAAGAAACTTAGCTTGAGCCGACTTCAGAGAGATCACACACACGTCCTCTTTGTACCAGAGAGGAGGTAAACAGACTGCACTCGCTCCAAGCTTTCACAGGAAAACATGTGAATATCACCGGCACCTCCCTCTAGCAAACAGCCAGTATTGAAACACCCAGGCCTGGGTGTCAATTAGCCGGAAGGAGGTAATGCTGGGTCCTAGAGTGAGACAGCTAAGAAGGTGTCTGTAATGCCAAACGAAGAGATCTTCTGCAACCAACTGCAGGGCGACTGTCTGTCACTTCTGACTCACCCGTGACAGCATAACAAGAGACATTCAATTCATAGAAAATAACTTTACAGTGAATCAAATTTCCCAAAAAAGTCTGTCAATTTCGCGAATTTTAATTTTGGTAGTTCTGATAATTAGTTGCAAAATATTAGGCTAATTAGAACATTATAATATGGTATAATACACCTCAGAATTCATTTTGTTGGTTTTGCCTGGGGTTTTCAAATGAAAGACATTTCTAGATAGGCAAAACTGTCTTATTGCTGGGGCAGGGGTATGACTACAGGATACCTCACAATTTTCAAAGAAGACAGAACAAGTAGTGTACATAGAGCGCTACAGCAAAATTTTAGACTATGCCCTTGATGGTAACCTGCCAGGTCTGATAATGCTATTAACCTGAAGCTATAAGATTAATCTGCAAGTTAATAGTGTTACGGCGGTATACATCTAAAAAATCACATGGGAAAATGTTTAAAAACATAGTCAAATATAAATTAATATGTTTAGTGTAAAGATGTACTGGTATACTGTATATTCTATAAATTTATCTCAACTTACCATTGGCAGTGCAGCCTGTGGCTCACAACTAAAGCTGCTGCCAGCCATGCCACAAGTTTTTAGTTTGACTCTTGGAGTAGATCAGACTTCAATAAAAGCAGGGAATTAATGTATGTAATGGGCTATAGAGCACAGATAGATGCATGCTCCTTCCTCAAAGTTCTGTGTCAGAGGAGGAACACAGCTAAAGTTGAGACAAAGAACTGGCCACTTAGGACATCCCCATCAATTTGGGACTGTCTGATATGGTTGGGAGTTATGCTATGATACACTGAGATGAAGAAGAATAATATCATCTAGAGATGTAGTTGACTAATGTGCTGAATAGAAGCATCAACACAACTGAAGCTTTTATTCAGTGCCATAACTATAAACTTTGGGGCCCCGGGGCAAAACTTCGTAGTGGGGCCCTTCAACATTTCAATCACTAGAGGTTGTACGGAACGTGGTGAAGCTGCTACACATTGTTGTATACAACACACAGGCTTCACCACGTTCCGCAAGACCTTTAATAGATTTTGTTGTTTATGATGCAAGTTTTAGAAGTTAAATATTCAGTGAATAGGTTTGGAAAATTAATAAGGTGAATAATTCCAAATATTGCGCAATTTTCAAATAACTGTATATGTCACTATTGCTCCCTCCCGGTTGTGAGGAGAGTGGGGGTTGTACACAGCTCTGATTATTGAAAACAAGAGGCAGATGACTGAGAAGATAGATACTGCATGACCCGGAGCCGGGAGGAATGTGTGATTATGGAGACTTCCTCCTCCTCCCCTCCCCCTCGTAGCAGTATAGACCTATAGCCGGGCTTCTCACAGTTTGTCGCAGAGATATTTGTGTCTGCTGAGACTGTCTCCTCTCAATGATGCTGAGAGTTTGTTACAGTCAGTGTGCACTGTGCCTGCCTTGCCAACTCTCTGTGATCTCTAGACTAACATATTGTTACAAATTTTGTGCTATGAGACTCTCCAGGCCAGTGCAGGTTTCCATTCATTGACAGCTGGCAGAGCTCCTGGAAATTATTGAAATGATAGTCTCTCCTGTCCTCCGGGTGACATTGTCTGACTGGAATATAGGAGCTGAGTATTTTATGAGAAATTAAAGCATTAAAATACAATTTTTTACCATCAGTTTGGGGCCCCTTGGGTGGTTGGGGCCCTGGGGCAGTGCCCCGGTTGTAGTTACGGCCCTGCTTTTATTAGACCCAGCAGTCACATAATCACTAAGTCTCTGCCTGACACAGAGCTGCTGGGTCCTAGCTCCCCCATATCAGCTCTGCCAGTCACGTATCATTGGATATTTTCTCTGTAACTGAGGCCCCTAGAAATGCCTCAGCTACAGTGGAAAATATGTACAATAAACAAAAAAGAAATAGATGTCCCTCACAGATATGAGCTCTTGGGGGTCAAATTAAGTTAATAGAAAAAATATTTATCTATTTATCTGTTTGGCTGTCTGTCTAACTATCTATCGAATAAAATAAAAAAATAAATAGCCCCCTTTCAAAAAAATGTATTATAAAAATACAATAACATTTTATTATATATGTTAAATGGAACCTGTCAGGTCAGATAACACTATTAACCTGCAGATATATGGTTCATTTTACTGAAAGTGAGGCATACAGAAGAAAATGAACTTAAATTATTCCAAGGAGCCTCCAGTTTTCAATCACACAGGCATGTCGGTGCGGCCACAACCACAGCTCACAAAATAATAAGGTTCAGCTGTAAGCACGCACTGTAACTTTGATCGACAGCTGGCTTTGCAGTGCATCAGTATACAGTCAGCTGTCAGCTAAACTGCCAGGGTGAGGTTGTGGTTACAGGCTCCACTAATTGTGCAGCTGTCAGCTGCGAATATGAGCCCGCCTATGACTGAAAGTTCCTGGGAGGAATAAAGTTGATTTTCAGTAATGCGGCCAGGCACCTTCCTACAACTATTAACATGCATATTAACCTCATATATGCAGGTAAATAGCTCAGTTGAGTGCTGAGCAGATGGCCTAATGACTGATAGGAGCACTGAGAAAACGGCCTGATTGTGGACTAATAGGAACAAGAACATAGATTTGAAATGTAATGGACACTTCCACAGAAAGTTAATGAAGCTTATTATAGGAATTGGGGATTGTTTTTCTCCCAATCCCCAAATGTTATGCATGCTCCTACCTCCCACATTTTATCTTGCTCACTTTCTGACTTCGAACCAGTCACGGAAGAAGAAGTGATCAGGCTCCTTTCATCTTCTCACCCTACCACCTGCATCAGTGACCCTATTCCCTCACATCTCCTTCAGTCCCTTTCACCAGCTGTCACCACTCACCTAACTAAAATATTCAACCTCTCCCACTCATCTGGTATTTTCGCCTCCTCTTTTAAACACGTCAGCATTCATCCATTACTTAAAAAACCATCCCTTGACCAGAACAGAGGTGCTAACTGCAGACCTGTTTCCAATCTTCCTTTTATCTCTAAACTCCTGGAACGCTTGGTCCACTCCCGTCTTATCCGCTATCTCTCAGAAAACTCTCTTCTTGACCCTTTACAATCTGGTTTCCGCTCTTTACACTCTACTGAAACAGCCCTCACTAAAGTCTCTAATGATCTACTAATGGCTAAATCTAATAGTCAGTATTCCTTGCTGTTTCTCCTGGATCTCTCTGCAGCATTCGACACTGTGGATCACCAGCTCCTGCTCACTATGCTCTGCTCTATTGGCCTCAAGGACACTGTTCTCTCCTGGTTCTCCTCCTACCTCTCCGACCAATCCTTCTCTGTGTCTTTTGCTGGCTCCTCTTCCTCTCTCCTTCCCCTTACTGCTGGGGTTCCTCAAGGACCAGTTCTAGTCCCCCTTCTTTTCTCCTTATACACTGCTCCTATTGGACAAACAATCATCAGATTCAGTTTTCAGTACCATCTGATGACACCCAATTATACTCCTCTTCTCCGGACATCACCCCTGCATTATTACAAAAGACCAGTGATTGTCCTTCCGCTGTCTCTAACATCATGTCCATCCTCTATCTAAAACTGAATCTCTCAAAAACTGAACTACTTGTATTTCCTCCCTCCACTAACCTACCTATGCCCAATATTGCCATTTCCATTTGTGGCTCTACCATTACTCCTCAGCAACATGCCCGCTTTCTTGGGGTCATATTTGATTCAGATCTTTCCTTCACTCCTCACATCAAATCACTCGCTTTTTCATGTCATCTACACCTCATAAACGTCTCAAGAATCAGAACTTTTCTTACCTTTGACTCGGCAAAAACTCTTACTGTAGCTCTTATTCATTCTCGCCTGGACTATTGGACTCTTACTAAACTTTCCCCTCTCAAATCCGTCCTGAACACAGCAGCCAGGATCATATTCCTCGCCAACCGATACACCGATTCCTCTTCCCTGTGTCAGGAATCGGTGTCCATCATCTTTAAGAGACTGCAGACTGTGTTTGAAAACCGCACCGAGACTTATCTCCGGATGAGGTTCTACCACTGTGTCCAGAAAACTGAGGACAGTATCCGGGACTATGCCTGGCGCTTACAGGAAGCCCTGCAGGCCCTGAAACAGGTTAGTCCAGCCAGCATACAAGATGAAAATAAAATGCTGACGGAACAGTTCATCCGGGGGTTAAGGTCCCAGGAGTAGAGCAGAACTGTACGGTGGTGGGCCCTAGATCATCCAGATGCCACCTTCGACACCCTTAAGGACATGGCTATAAAGGGGCTGCAACCCCTGGAAACATCAGATACTACTATCCAGCGTTACCAGGGAGGGGCCACCCCAGTGCCCGCAGCACCCACTGCTCCTTCACTAATGGCCGAAACAAAGATGCAAACAGTGCCTCCTAGCGAGCTGGACACCCTACACTCTGAAGTGCGCCAGTTAAGTAAAACCCTGGCCACTGTCCTGAGCACCCTGCAGCTACAGGAGGAGCCCGAGCCGGAAGGAAGGATACTACTCGCCGACAGCCCTGAGAATGTCCCCTGGATGAGAAGAAGAAGGAGGACAATGCCACCCCGGAGGAGGACAACGCCACCCCGTGGGAGGACCCACGACCAACGTCACCCTCGAGAAGAATTCATCTGCTACCGCTGCCAGAAGGCAGGCCACACAGTGTGGAACTGTCCTTTAAACGAGCAAACCCTGGGGCCGAGGGCCGACACCCAGGAGTAAATCAAGCAGGCCCATCAAACTGGTACCATCGGTTCGTGGGAGGAAGACCTTTCCTGTCCATTGTGCCGGAAGGCATCGCGACACCTGCCCTGCTGGACACTGGATCTCAGGTAACCATCATGCCAGATGTCCTCTACAAAAGGTTCTGGTCCATAGACGAACTTCGCCCGCCAGCTCCAAACCTTTCCGTGTATGCCTCCAATGGCCTTCCCCTTAATCTAGTCGGGGTTAAGGATGTGGCAGTAAAGGTGGGAAGAGTGGAACTGAAGGACCAGGCACTAATTGTAGTAGAGACTAATCCTGATCATACAGACTTGTATATGGTACTTGGCACAAATATTGTTGGTAACTGTTTGGGAGAAGTGTTGTTCTTGCTCCAACAGATGGCTGACACCGCCAAACCAGGGCAGAGGAGGGTGCTCCAGAAAGAGATCCGAGCCCTTATGTACCAGCAACAGGTAAAGCTATCAGGTGGTGAAATTGGTAATGTACGGGTGTCAGACCCGATACCCATTGTGATCCCCCAAATGAGTGAGATGCTGATTTGGTGTAGAGCAGCAATAGGTCTCAAAGGATGGAGCTACCAGGCGGTAGTAGAGCCCCTTAGCTCGGAGCATAGACCTACACTCTTGACTGCCAGAGGGGTAGTGGATGTACGTAATGAGAGGGTGCCCGTACGCCTCCTAAACTATGGGGAGGACGAGGTTAGATTACCACGCTACGCCACTGTTGCCAAACTGTACACAGTAGATAACAACTCCATACACACGGCGGAATCCTTAACCTCACCAGACGAAGTGGAGGATAATGACCCTGGAACCCAGGTGGAGGATTGGTGTCAACAACTCTATGTTGGGACAGACACCACTCCTGCCCATCAGAAACAGGGTGTACACCGGGTGGTTCAGGAATACGAGCACGTATTCAGTAAACACCCACTTGACTTTGGGAGGATTAAAGGGGTACAACACCATATACCCACAGGTGACCATCCACCCATCAAAGAACGTTACAGGCCCATACCACCAGCACACTACCAGAAGGCGAAGGAGATGTTGCATGACATGAAGAAGGCAGGGGTAGTAAGGGATAGCTGTAGTCCCTGGGCAGCTCCCCTGTTCCTAGTCAGGAAAAAGGATGGAAGCATGAGAATGTGTGTAGATTACAGACAGGTAAATCGCATAACACACAAAGATGCATACCCTTTGCCCCGTATAGAGGAATCCCTGGAACGTTCTAGAGATTGATGGAGTGCTGTTTGGGACAACTCAACTTTGAGACCGTATTGCTATACCTGGATGACGTGATTGTGTACTCCAAAACGTACGAGGACCATTTGAAGCACCTGGCAGAGGTATTTGAGTCGCTGTCGCGGTATGGGATGAAGCTGAAGCCCTCCAAGTGCCACCTGCTCAAGCGAAAGGTACAGTACCTGGGGCACATCGTCAGTCCGGAAGGAGTAGGACCGGACCCAGAGAAGGTCACTGCCATCCAGAAATGGCCGGAGCCGAAGAGCCTCAAGGAGGTACATCAGTTCCTGGGACTAGTCGGTTATTACCGGAGGTTTGTGAAGGACTTAACCAAGAAAGCGGCGCCTTTGCAAGATCTCCTGGTAGGACAGTCCGGGAGAGGCAGAAACCCCCCGTTCCAGTGGGGTAAGGAGCAAGCTGAATCCTTTGAGGTGATGAAGGAGATCCTGACCGGTGAAGAGATCCTAGCCTACCCTGACTACAGTCAACCGTTCCTGCTGTACACTGATGCCAGCAACGAGGGATTAGGAGCTGTCTTAAGTCAGAAGCAGAATGGCCGAGAGAAGGTGATCGCCTATGCAAGCAGGAAGCTCCGCCCGACTGAGAGGAACCCAGAGAAACATAGCAGCTTCAAGTTAGAGTTCCTGGCCCTGGTCTGGGCCATCACCGAGCGGTTCAAGCACTACCTAGCCTCCAGTAAGTTCACTGCCTACTCTGATAACCCCCTGACTCATCTAGAGACAGCCAAGTTAGGAGCCATGGAACAACGATGGATGGCTCGGCTGTAAAACTACAGTTCACCATTAAGTACCGGGCAGGCCGCAAGAATGCCAACGCCGATGCCATGTCCAGGATGCCTCACTAGTCGGACACCGAAGAAGAAGTGGATGACCGGGAGGAGATTGAGCTAACTGCTTTCCATAGAAATGTGATGGTCCATGAGCAACACACCTCCAGGAGGTATCGTGGTAAGACACTAAACCCTTTGCCTCACCACAGTTGGGCGGAGACCCAGGACAGTGACCCGGTTGTCAGCCGTATCAAAGAACTGATAACCCAGGAAGGTTCCTCCCTGGAGAAGGACGCGTCTCCACAAGCCAAGCAACTGTGGAATGAGAGAAGCCGGCTGTTCATCTATAGGGAGAAGCTGTGCCGAAGGTATGTCAACCCTAGGACCCATGAGATGGTATGGCAGATCGTAGTGCCCAGGACAGACATTCAGATGGCCTATCACGATATAGCGGGGCACTTTGGCTGGAAGAAGCTAGAAACCCTGCTGAAAGGTTGGTTTTATTGGGTTGGAATGCGCAGATCCATAGAGAGATTGTGCCAGGATTGTGGACCCTGTAGCCTCAGAAGAAAAAACTACAGCAGCCAGAAGGCACCCCTGCAACCCATCAAGACAACTCGACCCTTGGACATCGTGGCCCTGGATCATGTCAAGCTGTCACCCAGCAGGTCGGGATATTCCTATGCCCTGACCATGGTGAATCACTTCTCCCGGTTCCTGGTGGTCGCCCCCGTCAAGAATCTGATGGCAGAAACTGCGGCGAAGACGTTTCAGGCGTACTTCTGCAGGCCCCATGGATACCCGAAGCAGGTGCTGACAGATCAAGGCACTGCCTTCGAAGCCGAATTGTTCAAGGAGTTCTGCCATCTGTACGGTTGTAAGAAGATTCGGACTACACCGTACCACCCCCAAACCAATGGGTTATGTGAAAAGATGAATAACATCGTCATCGACCTGTTGAAGACCTTACCGCTAGAAGAAAGAAACCAGTGGCCAGACAAGCTACCTGACCTGGTAGATCTGTACAACCACATACCTGTGAGTTCCACCAATTGTACTCCAGCATATCTCATGCGAGCAAGACCCGGAAAGTTGCCCATGGACCTGGAGCTTGGTGTAGTAAAACCCGAAGCAGATATGTCCACTGAAGACTGGGACACGACGCGACAGGAGCAGTACAGGAGAGTACAGGCCTGAGTCTGAATAGAGTAAGAGACCAGCAGGAAGCACAGTACAACAAGAGTGCACCAGCAGAACCTTTTGCACCTGGAGAAGTTGTGCTAAAGAGAAAAAGAAGAAACTACAAACTTGATGACCAGTGGGAGAGGGAACCCTACACTGTGTTAAATTCAAGATTTGATAACAGGAAGACCTGTTTGATTAGCAAAGACAGGGGAAGAACAACTGCAACAGTATCTAGAGACCATCTGAAGTTGTGTCCAGGTCTGCTAAAGCCCCAGGAAGAAGTGACTCTCATCGTACCGGAGGAGCCTAAAGAAGCAGTAATACATACTGAATTAGGAAATTTCCCAGCAGATTGGCCCCAACTAGGAGGAGCAGTGATAATACCTGTGATCCACTTCTACCAACAGCCATAAGACCCTCCACAGCAAGTAGAACCTGTAGTTGCCCCAGAAGAGCCCGCTCAGGAAGAATCCCCGGAAGAAGGATCCCCGGTTGGAGCAGAGCAAGAAGGCCCAGCCAATGGTACACTTGCCAGTCCCGTAGAAAGGTTAAGGCAGTCTTGCAGTCCCTCCACACCTAGAACTGACAGAATGGGAGGTAGTACAAACACCAGTACCACACGCATCCCAGTACTACGCAGGTCAACACGTAGCACGCAAGGTCAGACCCCTGTCAGATACAGAGAGTAGGAATAGAAACTCTGACAGTATAAATAGTTGCCCCTTGGAGTATGTTATTCTTGCGTAATTTTCATGTATGTATGTATTGACTTGTTTTTGCCTTACAATGGACAATTTTTGTGACAAGGACACTTCTTATTGCATTTAGTTACCCGTAAGGGTATATATAAAGGACTCTGTGGCTGAGGACTGTGTGCAGCCCAAAAACTGTTTATTTGTACATATTGCACTCCCTGGAGTGCCCCTTTTAAGTAACCACTGAACAAAAACCTGTTTGGCGTGGATCACCTATGCCCTGCAGCCACGCCCAGGGCCTACGTGGAGGGTTTACGGACAGGTCCCTCAAGCTACCATGTACTTTGCAGTGAAATGGACACCCTGTTAGGGGACTCACTGACAATTGCTCAAAAACTCTAACTATTGTACATATGTTTATTATTTATTACATTTTTGTTACCTGTAATGTTCAAGCAAAGTGCCTCCCGTAAAGGGAAGAAATGTTATTGTTAACCTGTTTTTGAAAAATGCTTCAGTCCAGGAGTACTGAGTTTTACTAGGGGGGAATGTGGCGCCCTGCTACGCATTGGTGCCACAGAACCCAGAAGGGTACATGGATGGACCTCTCCACAAGAGGCCCTCACACATTCACACACCTCCACCCTACCACCTCAGACCAGCAGAGGGAGCCCGTTAGGGACATATATAGGGACGGTGGAGCCAGGCAGCTCAGTTGAGTTCCTGCTGAGAGACAGAGAGGAACAGAGCTCTGAGTGAGCTGAGAGCGTGCTGACGCTCTGAGAGCAGTGAAGAGAGCAGCAAGCTGGCTGCTATGCTTAGGCGAGCCAAGGCCTACAGCACGTGTGGAAGCCTAGTGAGGGCCTGAGTGTCGCTGAAGGCGAGAGGAGAAGGAAGAAGAAACAAGGGGGCAGAGGAGCATACCAGGCTCACCCCGATATATATACACCGGACACTGGGTCCGTGCCTACAGGGACTATTTATACCCAGTAGGAACCACCGGAACCCCTGGAGAACTACAGGTCCCAGGTTCACCAAATGCTGATTGTAGTACCAGGGCTAGGAGTCACGGAGGCCCCAGCGTCCAGGGAGAGTGATCTCCAAAGAGAAGGCCCTACCACCAAGTCAGCAGGTGCAAGGAGAGACAGTAACAAAACTAGGCCTAGTTCCAGGCAGGCCAGAAGCTTAGAGAGTAAAGCCACGGATCAGGAGGCCCTATACCCGCTCACTGGGGAGAGTCCAAAAGTGTGACCTTCACCTGGAGTACCCTGGACCATGCCTGCAGCATCACCAGTAAAGGTACGGAAGCTTGCCCTTGTGTGAGTGTCCATGTTTCCGCCGGGACCGTCCTGCCGTCTCTCCCCTGCACCACCATCCGTTACACCCCACGCTGCCCTGGAGCTAGCTCTACCTGTGGAGAGCCACACCATCCCTGCTGCCTGCTACCGTAACACCAGCTCCAGAGGACTGCTCTGCAGCGGCGGCACCCCTTAGCCGCATTCCACAGGTGGCGTCACGAACTTTCCCAAATCCACTATATATATTTCCCCTTTTGACTGACAGCCCTGGGTCACGAACCGGGCCAGCCACCGTGATTTCCCCACGGCCCAGGGGGCGCGTCATGTACATGCTACCTTTTGTATCCCCCCTATTTCCTCACAGACTGTAAGCTTGCGAGCAGGGCCCTCACTCCTTTTGATATAAGTTATGCTTGTTCTGTAACGTCTGTATTGTCTGTATAAGTCCCCCCTAAAATTGTAAAGTGCTGCAGAATATGTTGGCGCTATAAAAATAAAAATTATTATTATGGTTGGGCTCTGCTATGTGTTTGATGACAAATCTGTCTCTAGCTGTTTTCCATTGTTCTGCTTGTTTAATGGAGAGAACAACAAAAATGTTTCGTAGTAGTCTAGGGAAATGGACATATTGCCTGCGTTTCCCTCTTGAGGAATAAATGTATTATCATAATGTGTAATGGTATTAATGATGTCTGTTGTTTGACAGTAGGAAAATTAAGAGTTAATGTTTGGGTCTAGCTCAGAGTGGGAGGGGCTAAGCTGAAGGGACAGAGGTAGTTTCCTATCAGAATGTTGGAACGGGCTCAGTGTGCCTAGAGAAAGGACCTAAGGTCGAATGTGAGCAGTGCCGCATGATGAGGGTGTCCTTAACGAGAAAGGAAACAGAGACAGAGGATAGCGAGATCCTAGCGGAGAGCAAGAGAGAGAAGACCGAATGAACAGAATTATTGATCGGAGATGGGTCCTTGGTCAGGACGTCTAGCAGTACAGCCCAGAGTTTATAACAGGCCTAGACGGGACAGAGAATGTAAGACAAAGAGAGTGCCTCAGGTGGGAGTTTAAGAGTGTCAGGGACAGAAAAGACAAGTACTACTCATATTGGCAACATTGTTTCCTTGAGGGGAAAGAAGATGCGGAACCGCGGGTTGAGAATAGGACTCTTGCTAACTGAACTCTAGCACTGAGCTGGGCTGTGGTGAAGTACAATGGAACGTTGAAGGTAGAAGACAAGCGAGTAAAGAGGAAGGAATTGAAACTGTGTGTGCAAAATGATCCGTATTGTGAAGGAAACCTTCATCAACTGTGTGCCGCTATCTACTGTATCCCCCCCAAGCTATCGTTGAATAAAAAAAAATTTTTCCCTGTGGGTGCCAGCGCTCAACTACCTAGTGGGCTGCTGGCCCCATTTTACAGTCACCAACCCTTCTATTTTTCTGCGTGGTGGCACTGAGCATACGCGTGCGCATACACTCTATGATGACATGGCGCCCACAAGGTTAGACTAAGTCTAATGCTGACCAGTGCTAGTGACGCGCCCCCTGGGCCGTGGGGTACCCGGTGCCGGGCCGGTGGATGCTGGGGGAATGTCACAGTGGCGGTGACCCAGTCCGTGACCCAGGGCGGTCAATAAAAGGGGTTATATATAGGGGATTTATAGAGTTTTTATAGAGTTCGTGATGCCACCTGTGGAATGCTGCTAAAGGGAGCCGCCGCTGCGGAGCAGTCCTCTGAAGCTGATGTTACTGCAGCAGGGATGGTGTGGCTCTCCACAGGAAGAGCTAGCACCAGGGCAGTGTAGATGATGTTGCAGGTTGTGCTGGGCGTTGTAGTGCAGGGGTTGATGGCGCAGCAAGAAACACAGAGACAAGGAAGTGCAGTCCCAAGGTCTTTACTGGTTCTGTTTAGATAAGCCGTGACTAGAGTACTGGCTAGAAATGGAAGTCTGGGCAGCCTGGAAGCAAGTAAAGAATCCTCCTTGCCTGGTGAAGTTGGAGGCCTTCCCTTTCCACTAAACTCTTTGGCCCTGCTACTTGTAGCGATGCGGTGGCCCTCATCCCTGAGCGCGGCGTGTCTGTGCTCACCTGTATGGCAGGCAGCTCGGGCCTTGCTGGCGCGTCACTCCCACGTGGCGGTGCTGGACCCTGCGGTGCTGCTGAGCCTCCGGGCGTCTGATGGGGCCAGCAGACCTGCAGTCTCCTGCCCTCCAGTTTCCACTGCTGGGCCTTCGGTGCCCCACAGCCTCGGACTCCGGTGTCCGGTTCTTCTGTGCGGTACTTCTGGGGTGAGCTGCCATGCAGCTCCAGTCCCCAGCTCCTCTCTCCTCGATGTCCTCGCTTCAACTCTTCACACTAAGACTAACTAACCCCGCCTCCAGATCCCAGTTGCCAAGGGGAGTGGCTCCCCTTGCTGGTCTGGAGCCAGGAAAGTGTTGCATGTTTAGTATATCTGACTAGGGGACCCCAGCTTGCTTCCAGGCATGGCATTACCTCTTTTGAGGGAGGCAATGCCACTGTGGCAAATAGACTCCTGGGGTGCCACACTAGTGTCAGGATGTGTTTTGTGGGCAGTGTTCACGCTTTACTCCCCTGTCCAGTCCCAGTTGAATCAGCCCCTCCCTGCGCACGGTGCAGGACAGGATACAACTTTTCATTTTCCCCCATCTCTAAGCTCTGGGTGAGTTCCCAAAATGAGGCATATGTCATATATTCTGCAGTCTTAGTGTACTCTGTGATGCATAAAGCAGCCTCAGTTCATCCAAAAACACAGCATTGGCAACAGGCTGTGGTATTGGTGTGGCATGTATGCTTGTTAACTTTGACTAATTAAAAACATGTGCAATAAAAAAGTAGCTTGTGGCATGCACAATTTGTGAAGTATATGGTTGGAGTGAAGTGTCTGAATTTCTGTTAATTTTCTTTTGCAATTTTTAACAGTTATTTTTCCATTTCTAAAATGACTGAATAAAAAATTACAAAAACACAGTACGCTAGCTTAACATGCACATTTTCTCTGGCAGACACTGAGTTTAGATTTTTTTTTCTTGGAAAAATATTGTTGGCTTGCTTGCTTCTGCATGAAAAATGAAAAATAAACATGTAAAAGAAATACAGCAGCTGCCAGCTACACTATCTCAAAGAGTGATCAATTACTGCTGCCGTGCCGGTAGCTCTCCTCTCTCTCCCCCTAACAATTGAATATCTGTATTAGTAGGACCGATTTCACCATATACGAGAAAAATGGCCTGAGTGGCATCAGTTTTTCTCAGACGTGGAGTGAAAAAAAAGTTTCTCCACTTTTCCCATTCTGTCAGTCCATGAAAATCAGACTGCACTCGGATGTCATTCAAGTGTGGTCTGATTTTTCACAGACCATAGACTTGCAATGCTAATTTTGATCCGACACTTGGATCAAAATCGGACATCTCTGACTTTTTTCCACAAACATTTCAGTCCGAGGAAAAAATCGGACACGTGCACAGCCCCATAGAACATCATAGTGACGAGTACTATACGTGAAAACCAGGGATACCACTTGTACGAGAAAATTGGTCATGTGAGCAAGCCCTTATTCTCAGACTAATAAACTAATTTTTTCACTGCTGCAGCTATAGAATACACAGACGATTTGTAACCTTTCTAATATTTGTCCAAAATTTTATGGCTTTCTCTCCCTATCTCAATTGTTAAACTGTGATCTGTGATTTCCTCTCACTGTCCAGAGTCACCCCAAAATGGCTGCTGAATCCCTGCTTTGGCTTTTATACAGGCTATGATATGATTGGCTTTGTTACATCATGTAATGTGATAGAAGCACAGCCAGACGTGCCCAAGGCCATGTGAGTTTTCTCTGGTTGATGCATACTTCTGCATTGTGTAAAATGGTGGTGGGCATTTTTGGCAATTTGTGCAAAGCAAGTCGTAAATTGTTTGGATCCATTGAATTTTCAAAATTTGAACTTGTATTCGATTCGCCCATCTCAAAACGAAAATATGCTAAAATCATCTGCTAATACAGAGTTAGTAAACCTAACATAACGTTGGATTAAATAATAAATGTAAAATAATTATATCAATGACTTATTTTTAATATTAACTAATACCAGTTTTGGTACTGCATTCATCTAAGTCTTGAAGAAATTGTTTCAGAAAAGTTATGACTTTGATCCGCAAACATAATTTAATTTCATAAATCTTTTAGGAAAAATTTCTGCCCACCCTGCAGCCTACAGCAGTTCTGACAGTGCATTCTGTCATCCCTTAATTATTTTTCAATGGGGAGTGCACTAAGAGCACTCACTTTTAAGAATAAATGTTTTCTGGATAAAATGAGTTTTCTCCCTGAGAGATGTAGATTATCTCTATAGTAAATCAATTTAAATGAAGATGACTTCCAGTAGACCTTGGTACATTACAGCTACAACGTGCATATAAATTAACAGGTAAGGTTTTTTTTTGACATTATTAATACTGCTGAATTGCATTAGCATGTTTATCAGATAGTCATGATGCCATCCCTTCTACCTTGGGTGATTGCCTCAAGATCCCACACTCCCTTGTTGCAGAGAGACAGAGAAGGATGAATGCACAGTTGTAGATAAAAAAAAGTATATCACAAAGAGAAAACATAAAGGGTATATACCAGGAGAAAGAGGAAATCAAACTTCTGATCCTGCACTTATACTACCAGAATAGCTGATAAAGCAAACATTTTTAGTAAGGCTCCCTTCACACATCTGTATAAAGCAAGTACCGGAAAAAGCAGTATAAGTGTTTTGGATCAGTGCGGTCAGAGTGTCGTCAGAGTGCCGTCAGTGTTTTGGATCAGAGTGCCGTCAGAGTGCCGTCAGTGTTTTGGATCAGAGTGCCATCAGAGTGCCGTCAGTGGTTTGGATCAGAGTGCCGTCAGAGTGCCGTCAGTGTTTTGGATCAGAGTGCCGTCAGAGTGCCGTCAGTGTTTTGGATCAGAGTGCCGTCAGAGTGCCGTCAGTGTTTTGGATCAGAGTGCCGTCAGAGTGCCGTCAGTGTTTTGGATCAGAGTGCCGTCAGAGTGCCGTCAGTGTTTTGGATCAGAGTGCCGTCAGAGTGCCGTCAGTGTTTTGGATCAGAGTGCCGTCAGAGTGCCGTCAGTGTTTTGGATCAGAGTGCCGTCAGAGTGCCGTCAGTGTTTTGGATCAGAGTGCCGTCAGAGTGCCGTCAGTGTTTTTTCCCATATGGCAAAAGAAATTACAATGCTTTTTCTTTGCAGTGTTAAACACATTGTTTTACACAAATCCATAGACTTGTTTTGACTGTCATCCGTGCTGCTGGTAAAAAATGGACATGTCTTTGTGTGGTTTACACAGCCATACGGTCCATATAAAAGCATGGACGCACAATCCATATAAAAGCACAGACACACAAGGTTGTAATGTGTACGTGTGGCATCTGTGAAAAAAACGGATGCCACATGTCCTGCAAACATGGACATGTGAAGGAGGCCTAATAGATATATACTGTATATGAAAAGCAGCATAATAAAAGCCATACAAATGACATAATGGAAAATGTAGTAAATGAAAAGGAGAAAATCAGCACTCCAACAGGTAAAATATGAAAAAACTTTATTAGATCATTTAAAAAAAGGGGCAAAAAATTTAAATTCTTACGAGTTTCTGGCACTAGGGTTGCGCCCTTAGTCATAGCAGATGAGAAAATGAAAATGGAGTCATATATATATATACATGCATAATGGAGTCACATGACATGCAATATGAAATCAATTAAGCATGCAAAAGGTGTGCAAGAAAAATCACAGTCACAGTTCACATTGAAGACAAGTAGTTCAAACACAGACAAGGTGATCACTGCAAGCATCACACAACAAGCAAGAAATGCAAAACAGCATTATGGGGGAAAATAAAATAGAATGAAACCTTGTACTCTTGTTCTGCATATTTGTATCCTATTCTGTATGTAAACTGTTTATTGTAGGAAATTTGTGTGAAAACAACGATGTTAGTTGCCAGGGGATAAGCCCATATAGGAACACAACACTGGGATTAAGTATACAGGTGTGAGATCACAAAGTTAAAATATCGCAAATGCCATCAACAGTAGCAACGGAAGGTAGGAGGATATACTGTTTGTAGAGTTGCAGAAACAAACATGCATGAAATGAATAATAGATTTAATATATTACAATAACAATGCTAAATAAACAAAAAAAATAAATAACAATTATTTTAAAACTTTTTTATGCAAATCAAAATTGAATACGTAGTAGAAAATTTCAGGAAGATACACCCACATTGGATCTGTTGCAAAGCATAATATCCTGGCAAAGGATCATAGAACCATATACACTGCTCAAAAAAATAAAGGGAACACTTAAACAACAGAATATAACTCCAAGTAAATCAAACTTCTGTGAAATCAAACTGTTCACTTAGGAAACAACACTGATTGACAATCAATTTCACATGCTGTTGTGCAAATGGAATAGACAATAGATGGAAATTATTGGCAATTATCAAGACACCCTCAATAAAGGAGTGGTTCTGCAGGTGGGGACCACAGACCACATCTCAGTACCAATGCTTTCTGGCTGATGTTTTGGTCACTTTTGAATGTTGGTTGTGCTTTCACACTCGTGGTAGCATGAGACGGACTCTACAACCCACAGAAGTTGCTCTGGTAGTGCAGCTCATCCAGGATGGCACATCAATGTGAGCTGTGGCAAGAAGGTTTGCTGTGTCTGTCAGCGTAGTGTCCAGAGGCTGGAGGTGCTACCAGGAGACAGACCAGTACACCAGGAGACGTGGGGGGGGCAACAATCCAGCAGCAGGACCGCTACCTCCGCCTTTGTGCAAGGAGGAACAGGAATAGCACTGCCAAAGCCCTGCAAAATGACCTCCAGCAGGCCACAAATGTGCGTGTGTCTGCACAAACAGTTAGAAACCGACTCCATGACGGTGGTATGAGGGCCCGACGGCCACAGATGGGGGTTGTGGTCACAGCCCAACACCGTGCAGGATGCTTGGCTTTTGCCACAGAACACTAGGATTGGCCAAGTCGCCACTGGCGCCCTGTGCTCTTCACAGATGAAAGCCGGTTCATACTGAGCACATGTGACAGATGTGACAGAGTCTGGAGACGCCGTGGAGAGCGATCTGCTGCCTGCAACATCCTTCAGGATGACCTGTTTGGCAGTGGGTCAGTAATGGTGTGGAGTGGCATTTCTTTGGAGGGCCGCACAGCCCTCCATGTGCTCGCCAGAGGTAGCCTGACTGCCATTAGGTACCGAGATGAGATCCTCAGACCCCTTGTGAGACCATATGCTGGTGCTTTTGGCCCTGGGTTCCTCAAAATGCAGGACAATGCCAGACCTCATGTGGCTGGAGTGTGTCAGCAGTTCCTGCAAGATGAAGGCATTGAAGCTATGGACTGACCCGCCCGTTCCCCATAGCTGAATCTCATTGAGCACATCTGAGACATCATGTCTCGCTCCATCCACCAACATCACGTTGCACCACAGACTGTCCAGGAGTTGGCGGATGCTTTAGTCTAGGTCTGGGAGGAGATCCCACAGGAGACCATCCGCAACCTCATCAGGAGCATGCCCAGGCGTTGTAGGGAGGTCATACAGGCACGTGGAGGCCACACACAATACTGAGCCTCATTTTGACTTGTTTTAAGGACATTACATCAAAGTTGGATCAGCCTGTAGTGTGTTTTTCCACTTTAATTTTGGGGGTGACCCCAAATCCAGGCCTCCATTGGTTAATAGATTTGATTTCCATTGATGATTTTTGTGTGATTTTGTTGTCAGCACATTCAACTTTGTACAGAACAAAGTATTCAATGAGAATATTTCATTCATTCAGATCTAGGATGTGTTATTTGAGTGTTCCCTTTATTTTTTTGAGCAGTGTATATACCAAGCATTATCAGTCATATCAACGGGAGGCAAATAGATGCATCATTGTAAAGCAGACAAGAACAATTATATATAAACCACTGGTGAAATTATTGTGGCACATTGCAATGATGAATCAAATTAGATGGAACATACAAATCCATGCTATCCAAGAGTTGAATGTATAGCAGATCAATTGCGATGGGATACGTCTGTATGGAGTCTGATGCAAAACTTGATCATGAGGCTATAGATGTAGCAAGCATTTCTATCTGTATCAGCGAAAACCAAGTAATTAAGTTATAATAAAACTGACAAAAACAAATATCTGATGCAGAGCTAATTCATGAAGCTGTGGATGTGAAAATAATTGAATTATATTGCGATAAAACTGGCAAAAAACAAATATATAAAAAATTAAAGTAAAAAAGCTGTAGAACATTGTTTGATTATTTTAATTGCAGTCATTGCTGAGAAATCTTTAGGAAATTTGCATCATTTGTGTGCGTTCTGCGAAGATGATTCAGCGAAGATGGCACAATATACAGAAAGGCAAATAAGTACACTGACAAATAATAACTGGAATAATATGGCTGTGCTCACCAGCGGGATCGGCACCCTTCAGTGGACTATCTTCATCCTGTTTGGATCCAGCGTTGCAGCTCCCTTACCCTCGTGTTTCCCCAAATGGAAAATGTAGTCTGGCTATATACGGAACACCCAAAATTGCACCCAAGCTCTAAAAGTTCTTCAGGAGATTAGAAGTATTTTCAGTTATAATCACATATGAGTGTGGGAAAAGGGACATATCCTTATCCAATAATTTTGAATATACCAATCACTGTGGTATATGAATATGTTTTCCTAACTGTTTGCACTGCGCTTTCGTTTCTAAACACTTTTTTACTTATGTTCTAAAAAAGCCACACAAAAATGAACATCCCCTCTGTAAAGAATGGTGGCAGCAGATCATGTCACAGAGGCTTGTGGCAAAGGGTAAAATTCTGATAGAATGTTGTACAATACAAGAAAAATCTGGAGGAAAATCTGCTGAAGTTGGTAAGAGAATTGTAATATTAAGGACCTATAATTTCTAAATATAAGTACGTATTTTTCGGACTTTAAGACGCACTGGACCATGAAACGCACCTAGGTTTTAGAGGAGGAAATTAGAAAAAAATGTAAGCAAAAAATGTGGTCATTATGCACTGTTAAGGGGTAGAGGGGTCTGCTGCTGACACTGTTAAAGGGGCAATGTCCCCCAATTCTGTTAATATCCCCCATTCTGCTATATATGCCCCCCCCTTCCTATTATACATGGCCCCTATCTCCATCCTGGTATGCATAGCACCCAAATTCCTCATCCTGGTATGCATGGAACCCCTCCATCCTGGTATGCATGGCACCCCTGATCCAAATCCTGGTATGCATGGCACCCCTTGACTCCATCCTGCTAAGCAAGGCATCCCTCATCCTGGTATGCATGGCACCCCTCAACCTGGTATGCATGGCACCCCTTGTCCTGGTATGCATGGCACCCCTCATCCGTATCCTGGTATGCAAATCCCCCTTATCCTCTTCCTGGTATGCATGGCACCCCTCATCCCTCTTCCTGGTATGCATGGCCCCCCTCATCCCTCTTTCTGGTATGCATGGCCCCCCTCATCCCTGTTCCTGGTACTCATGGCCCCCTCATCCCCACGCTGCACACAAAAAAATAAACACTTCTACTCACCTTCCTCCCCTCTGCTCCAGCGCTGCATCCTGCTCTGCTACCCGCACTGATCCAACTGTGTGAGCCGCGCATGAAGTCAATGCCATGCGCCCTCACAAGTTGAGATCAGCAGCCAGAATAGTCACTGCTCCCCACGCCTGGACTGTGTGCATGGGGAGCAGTGACTTCATTCTCCTTAATAGCGGGCACACAATGTAGCCACAGTGCGGCTCCTGCAACGGCCCGGCGATTGTGTGTGCCCGCTATTAAAGAGCATGAATATTCACCCCTCTTCACTCCCATGGGCGTGGAGAGGGGTGAATATTCTTGCTCTTTAATACTGGGCACAGGCGATTGCCCGGCCACAGCAGGAAGCCGCGGCTGCGGCTAGACTGTGCGTGCTATTAAAGGGAACCTGTCACATCCTAGTTGCTATGTAAACTCCCCCCATTGCTTTGTTAGTGATGCAGTGTACATCACTAACAAGCTTTTTTCATTAAATTTCATTAAAATCGGTGGTAGTATAATGATTTTATAACTTTATATACACTCTGTTCTACCTGCTCGTATTCAGTCATAGGGGTGTGATTTTCTCATTCAGTGATGGGCGGCGCCACTTTTAGTCTCTGCTGGCGCCGCCCATGTATTTGAAGAGCTATTATTGTGGCCCGCATGCGCATTTGTACATGTGTGGCCGCGGGTCCCGCGACTGCGCGGTGAGGCTGTGTGATTACCAGCTTCACTGCGCATGAGCTATGTTCCCCGCGCATGTGCAATGAAGCTGGTCATCACACACACCACATTCAGACTATAAGACATACCCCCCACAATTTTTGAGGAAAAAAGCGCATCTTGTAGTCCGAAAAATATATAATTACAAAATCATTAAGGAAAGGGCTTTTAATACCATGAGAACAAAGGTACAAATGATATACTACTACTACTATCAGTAAAAAGTTGCCTCCATTTCTTGACATATCTACCACACTTCACAGCATGGAAGAGAAGTATCTGCTCTGATCAGCATGGTCTCACTGCTCAGAACACATACCATGTTCAGTTTTGTGGAGTGATTTTGCGCTCTGCTCCCGGACACATGCAAGAAGAATTTTCCCTGACGCTCATCAGCTTCACTATCTATCATTGTCACACTGGTCTGTGCTTTGATTGAAGTAAAAATGCTCCAATCAGAGCAATGACCAATGTGATAGTGATATAATAAAGCTGCAGAATAGCAGGGAAAGCTGTAATCATATACTTAATTTACTTTATAAAAAAAGAAAGGACATGGACCGGCCCCACCCAAATAGTGAGGTACTGTGCCATACACCCAAGAAAGCAATAAATAGGAAAAATAGGGTAAAATAGTGTAAAACAAGCACGAGTAACCCTATAACACAACAACAATCTGAATCCAGAAATAGGAAATACTTTATTACATGGTCATATTGAACAAGCATTAAAAGTGAAGAAAAAGCAAAAAAAATTGGATTTTTTTGCGTCAAAGCAAACTAGATCTCCACAAAGAAATATACGTGGAGATCCAAACCATCTCCCTACAAGCCAAAATACAGCGATACATGGCTATATGGTATACAGTCAAAGGGTTACAATTGAGAAATGTTTTTTTTTTATAAAAACAGATATCCACAAGATGACAGCACGCTTTCATTGAAAAGTAGCTATATAAAGCAAAGATTGATAGATATTGGCTGCTTTGAAAATCAGTAAATCTAAAATAATTAAACATATACATATATAATTACATTTTTTCATTTTTTTATAAAACAAGATTTTTGGTGATAGGTATTCTTTAAACATTTATTCTCTAGCAAGATGACAACCTTGACTATAAAGCCAGATTTACACAAAAATGAAATCATTCATAGACAGCATTAAAGAGAATCTATCAGCAAGATTCAACACCCCAAATTATTTATATGGGTATATAGCTTTTTCAAATACAAATCCTGCAATACCTTTACACAGAGGTTCCTTGGTCACTGAGAAATTAGCATTTGAATTGATATGTTAATGAGGCTGAAGGGCTATGATAGATCTGAAGCTTCTGTCACTCCAGCTCTATTCCCCACCTAGTGCCGCTTTCCTCCTACTTGACTGATGGCTCCTTTACCTGAAGTCATGCAGCAAAGAGGCTGTCAATAAAGCAGGAGGAGGTGTGACTGGGCGGGGAATAGAGCTGGAGTGACCGAAGCTTCAGATCCACCATAGCATTTCAGCATCATTTACATATCAATTCAAACCCAAATTTGTCAGTAATGGAGGAACAGACTGGCCATGTAAAGATATTGCTGAACTTGTCTTTGAAAGAGCTACATGCTCCAATCATTTGGGGGAGGGGGGAGGTGAGAATCCTGCTAACAGCTTTCCTTTAATATTCAATCCAGACCACAATTAACTTGAGAATTTCTGGTCATCTTTGAAAATAGTTGTCTACTATTCCCAGGCAACTTGACTTATCTTGAGCACAGTTGCCATCACAAACATGATGCAGACCTTTCAACAAACTCTCAACAAGCACTCAAGGATCCACAAAGAAAACTCGACTTAAATTAAAGGAGTTGTCCCCTTTCAGAAAACTTTTTTCATTGTAAATAAGCAAACTGTGCTTTAAATCACCTCCCCGGGTCCAGCGAGCATTGTCTCCAAACAATGGATCGAGCTAGGGGCAGAGAGATAGCACTGGACCCAAGAAGGATAAGTAAAACGAGATTTTTTTTTTTTTTTTTTTACAAGTAAATGTTTTTTGAAAGGGGACAACCCCTTCAAAGCTGTCACCATATTTTACAATACAATCATCCCACTTTAATTAAATTGATATCTTAGATCTGATGAGGCTGATGTACTGACTGTGAAAACACATGTCAAGATGACTGTAAAATCCTGAAATAAAAAAATAAAAATAGGCATTTTAGAGACAGACTCATAAAATTATTATTTTAATATTATGTCAGGTGTAATATTTTAAAAAGCATTATACAGCCAGTCTAACATGGATTTTCAAAATAAGTACACCAGTCTTATAGGATTTAAGGAGTGTATTTTAATCTATGCCCTTTATATTCTAAAATCTGCTTACAAATCCACTTAAAGAGGGGGAGGGGTAGAGAATATGCAACAGGAAAGCCCTGCCCATTGCAAAGTATGGGAGAAGCTTTGTAATTATTTTTTTATATATATATATATATATATATATATATATATAAATCCGTAAAAAACACTAATGGCACTCTGATGATAAAAATGGACACACTGAGGACACATGGATGGTAAAAACATATATATGAATCGATGGTAAAAATGGACACACTGTTTAAACACGGATGATGCCTTATACTCAGAGCAGAGACCCTGCCATGTACTACATCCATACATTTCTTTTAATGGTCACCATGAAACACCACATCTCCTACTTCATCCGCTGCTGAATAAATGTGCTCAGATGAAACAAGATCTTTAAGAATGTAATTATTTTTGGTTAATACTTGAAACGAATGTAAATCTTTTTATTGATTTTTCACACTGACATTAATGAAAATTGAGATACAGTATTCAATGTCTCATTAGAATGTAAAAAACATGCAATATGATATTATATTCAAGAACATTATAAGAAATCAATGTGCCACAGCAGAAAAAATAATGAGAAAACAAATAAGACTTTATACATCATTAGATATAAATCGTTTTAGCGCAATTACTAATTAAAAGGCAAAAAATGAAGCTTAAATTGCTGCATATTTCTTACATTCTAACATCACAGATCAATGATAAATACTTTAATCTCCCATTATTTCTCTTCCCTTGCCATGGGTAATTATTATACATTGCTCATGTACTCAGCGCCTCAAACCGCTAAAACTCATTGGAAGCTATTATATTTTATTCTATATAATAAGGGTTACAAATACATTGGTATACTGTATCCTCAGTCTTGTCAATGGGGAGATTTAACAATACGAGAGCACTATATGAATGAATTAGAAAAAAGAGAGTCAGCTCACCATTCAGAAGTCCTACACACGGATGCCTGCAGTGCCACAGGGTAAGCCAAAGAAAATAAGGGGAATAATTCCAGCGTCCAGATCTTCCATTAAAATAATCCTTTAATGGTACAATTTAAAAAGTAATACAAAGAGATCAAAGGGTAAAAAGTCACAACCCCTGTCTAGGGATCATATATTTGGGCAAACGCTTTTCGGATTAGAATCCTTCGTCATTGCATACTACTACCACATGTGTTTCTTGGCATCTTATGTGTCACTTAAGGTGTGGGAAAGACGTAGTGCAACACATGGGGAAGAGGGAAAGGAAGCCCAGACACTAGGGAAAGGGAGGAGTGGAGACCTCCTGGCTGATAGAATATCACCCTGTCTCCCCTAACGTCCCTATATTGGATCTTCACCAATCGCTGCACGTGTCCCTCGCCCTGTCTTTCCCTGGCGTTTGGCCCTGGCTTGGGAAGGAAGGGGATAAGCACTAGTCGATCCCCACTGAACACTAAAGACAACAAGGGAGGACAAACAAGGGAAAATTGCTTAGATGACTCCAGACAAATGTGCACACATCCTCAAACACCAGAGAAAAAGAAGTGCTGCTCTGGCTCAAGCCTTCACAAGGTGTAATGAATATTGCCGGCACCTGCCCCTGACACACATCAGGTATTTATACACTCAGGCCAGGGTGTTAATTAGCCAGAGGAAGGTAGCCGCTGGGTCCTAGAGATAGCCAGCCTCTAAGAAGGTGTCTGTAATGCCAAACGTAGAGATCTCCTGCAACCAATTGCAGGGCCACTGTCTGTCACATCTGACACACCCGTGACATTATGTCACATCCTGTCAGGACACATGATACAGATACTCCAATCCTGAGCAAGTGAAAAGGTTAATAATAGTTTATACCTAGCTAGAACATTAAAAAGTATACATACATATTAACAAATGCAATATGATGGAATAGCTATTCATTCATAATGATAAATTAGATCATGCTTTATGTTCATCCGTCATGGAATTCTAGTATTAAGTTCATAGATCCACCACGATTCCCGGTTAAGTAGCTTTCTGTGGTGATCTCCGCCCCTATAGGGTTTTTTAACCCTTTCTATTCCTGTTATTACCCAAATCGATGTATCTCCATTGTGTTTCATGCTAAAATGCCTAGACTCTGCAGAGCATTTTGTGGTAAGTTTTTTTTATCGCATCTGACAAATGTCTCCTAACGCGGGTTTATAGAGTTTTCGTAGTGCAACCTACATATTGGATTCCACATACAGTATTTTGCATGTTATTAAATATACTGTATTATATAAGATGAGTTGCAATTGATGAAGCTTTTAATTGGGTACGGTTTTTCTAGAGGAAAAAGAAGTAAAAGTAGTGGTATTTTCCACAAGTTTACAACAATTACAGATATTATGTCCGCATTTATAGAAACCTTTGTTATGCAACCATGTATTATTTGCAGATTTCTCCGAATTCAAGTATAAACTGGGATATAATAGGTTCCCTAATGTGGGTGCTTTCTTATCTGAAAATCGGATGGGATTTACCAAGGTTTTTTTAAATTTTTCATCTTGATAAAGTAATGGCAAATGTTTATTTACAATACGCTTAATAGATGAAAATTGGGGACTACGTGTAGACACAAATATAACAGTTTTATTATTAAATTGATTTGTGATCTTATCTTTATTTTCCAAGATATCCTGTCTCGGGATATCTTCCACTATTGATTGTGCTCGTGTAAGCATCCAATCAGGACATTTTCAAATTTCCAGTCTCTTTCTTACTGCAGCTGTTTCTTGTTTAAGTCTCTCCTCCGATGTAGTATTTCTTTTTATCCGTATGAATTCTCCAACTGGTACATTTTTTATAACCTGTTTTGAATGGGAAGAAGTAGCCAATAGAGAAGAATTTGTGGCCCTATTCTTATGATAAGCTAGTACTGTAATGTATCTAGACAGATTATTATTTACTGTAGTATCTAGAAAATCAATTTCCACCAGTTGTGAATTATAGGTAAATGATTTAGATTTGAGAGTCCTCAGTGGTTGATAGCTTTTAATGGCTAACGGAAAAGATGGTAACAAATTGCAAGCTTTCCAGACTACTCAGGTCTCTTCATCAGGCTAGTATACCACAAAATTATAGGTAAATTTCAAATTCATATCATTAGCATTGTGATGGTGTGATATGGTATGTGGGTATCATTTTGTGTATAGTTATATTTTACTGATTTTCATAGCGTTCTCTTGTTGCTCTGTGTCCCCCTAATGTTGACTTTTCTTGTAGGTTGAGTTGATATGTGTTAATTGATGAATAGCTGGTATTTATCGTCTGATATCAGCTCCCACAGCTTATTGTACTGGTATCTGTGCACAGGGTCAGTGAATAATGGTTTGCTAATATGCTAATGACATATTGAACCAGGCTAGCTTGTTGATTTGGTAAAGCAATGGAAGGACCAACAATGGGACCTTCTCGCCCCTGACCTGTGAATGAGGAGAAGGGACTTTTAAATATCACAGCCAGGAGAGACACTGGTGAGATTCTGTGTGCGACAATGACGTGAGCACAGCATGTCAGAGAGAATGGGAGAAACCTGGATGACTTTGGAAATACTTCTGGAAGGAATATATATACGGAGAAGCATATGGACTATTTTATCCTCTGTCTGCTGGATTGTTGGACCTTCATCTTCCGGGACATTTATCCCGTTATCGGACTGCATTCATGTTTTTGGACTATATTATGCTCTGTGTGGTGGATTGTATATGGACCTTTCAGTTTTGCCTATAATCAAGATCTTGAAATTGTTCAATCCTCTCTTGCTCTGATGTTGGAGAAGAACCCCGTGACAAACATGAAAAATATATTATAAAATCTCCCACCAACTCCTGTGTTTACACCCCCCATATCAGGAGGACATCGTCCATGTATTGACCATACCATCTGACATGAGGGAGAAAAGGGTTAGAATCAGAAAGAATGTACGTCTTCTCCCAAGCAAACATATAGATGTCAGATAGGGACGGGGAAAACCCTGCCCCCATCGGAGCTCTGTGTTTTTGTAGAAAGAAACCCCATTAAATGTAAAATAATTATTTCTGAACAAACATCTGACAGCCATAGTTATAAATTCCTGTGTCTCGATTGTATATTTACTATATTTCGTAAGATATTCTGCCAAAATTAGCAGAGCACATGATACACTGAATACCATTATAAGTAGAACAGTACATGGTATACACCATTATAAGTAGCACAGTGCATGGTATATACCATTATAAATAGCAGAGTACATGCTATACACCATTAGAAGTAGCAGAGCACATGGTATACACCATTAGAAGTAGCAGAGTACATGATATACACCATTGTAAGTAGCAGAGTACATGGTATACACCATTAGAAGTAGAACAGTACATGGTATACACCATTATAAGTAGCACAGTGCATGGCATATACCATTATAAATAGCAGAGTACATGCTATACACCATTAGAAGTAGCAGAGCACATGGTATACACCATTAGAAGTAGCAGAGTACATGGTATACACCATTAGAAGTAGCAGAGTACATGGTATACACCATTAGAAGTAGCAGAGTACATGATATACACCATTATAAGTAGAAGAGTACATGGTATACACCATTAGAAGTAGAAGAGTACATGGTATACACCATTAAAAGTAGCAGAGCACATGGTATACACCATTAGAAGTAGCAGAGTACATGATATACACCACTATAACTAGCAGAGTACATGGTATACACCATTATAAGTATTAGAGTACATGGTATACACCATTGTAAGTAGCAGAGTACATGGTGTACACCATTAGAAGTAGCAGAGTACATGGTATACACCATTAGAAGTAGCAGAGCACATGGTATACACCATTATAAGTAGCAGAGTGCATGGTATACACCATTATAAGTAGCAGAGTACATGGTATACAACATTGTAAGTAGCAGGGTACATGGTATACACTACTACAAGTAGCAGAGTACATGGTATACACCATTATAAGTAACAGAGTACATTTTATACACCATTATAAGTAGCAGAGTACATGGTGTACACCATTATAAGTAGCAGAGTACATGGTATACACCATTATAAGTATTAGAGTACATGGTATACACCATTGTAAGTAGCAGGGTACATGTTATACACTACTACAAGTAGCAGAGTACATGGTATACACCATTATAAGTAGCAGAGTACATGGTATACACCATTGTAAGTAGCAGGGTACATGGTATACACTACTACAAGGAGCAGAGTACATGGTATACACCATTATAAGTGACAGAGTACATTTTATACACCATTATAAGTAGCAGAGTACATGGTGTACACCATTATAAGTAGCAGAGTACATGGTGTACACCATTATAAGTAGCAGAGTACATGGTGTACACCATTATAAGTAGCAGAGTACATGGTGTACACCATTATAAGTAGCAGAGTACATTTTATACACCATTATAAGTAGCAGAGTGCATGGTATACACCATTATAAATAGCAGAGTACATGGTGTACACCATTATAAGCAGCAGAGTACATGGTATACACCATTATAAGTAGAAGAGTTCATGGTATACACCATTATAAGTAGCAGAGTGCATGGTATACACCATTAGAAGTAGCAGAGTACATGGTGTACACCATAAGAAGTAGCAGAGTACATTTTATACACCATTATAAGTAGCCGAGTACATGGTATACACCATTATAAGTGGCAGAGCACATGGTATACACCATTATAAATAGCAGAATACATAGTATACACCACTACAAGAAGCGGAGTACATGGTGTACACCACTACAAGTAGCGGAGTACATGGTGTACACCATTATAAGTAGTAGAGTACATGGTATACACCATTATAAGTATTCGAGTACATGGTATACACCATTGTAAGTAGCAGGGTACATGGTATACACTACTACAAGTAGCAGAGTGCATGGTATACACCATTATAAGTAACAGAGTACATTTTATACACCATTATAAGTAGCAGAGTACATGGTATACACCATTATAAGTAGCAGAGTACATGGTATACACCATTATAAGTATTAGAGTACATGGTATACACCATTGTAAGTAGCAGGGTGCATGGTATACACTACTACAAGTAGCAGAGTACATGGTATACACCATTATAAGTAGCAGAGTACATGGCATACACCATTGTAAGTAGCAGGGTGCATGGTATACACTACTACAAGGAGCAGAGTACATGGTATACACCATTATAAGTAACAGAGTACATTTTATACACCATTATAAGTAGCAGAGTACATGGTATACACCATTATAAGTAGCAGAGTACATGGTATACACCATTAGAAGTAGCAGAGTACATGGTATACACCATTAGAAGTAGCAGAGTACATGGTATACACCATTATAAGTAGCAGAGTACATGGTATACACCATTATAAGTAGCAGAGTACATGATATACACCATTATAAGTAGCAGAGTACATGGTATACACCATTATAAGCAGCAGAGTACATGGTATACACCATTATAAGTAGCAGAGTACATGGTATACACCATTATAAGTAGCAGAGTACATGGTATACACCATTAGAAGTAGCAGAGTACATGGTATACACCATTATAAGTAGCAGAGTGCATGGTATACACCATTATAAGTAGCAGAGTACATGGTATACACCATTATAAGTAGCAGAGTACATGGTGTACACCATTATAAGCAGCAGAGTACATGGTATACACCATTATAAGCAGCAGAGTACATGGTATACACCATTATAAGCAGCAGAGTACATGGTATACACCATTATAAGTAGCAGAGTACATGGTATACACCATTATAAGTAGCAGAGTGCATGGTATACACCATTATAAGTAGCAGAGTACATGGTATACACCATTATAAGTAGCAGAGTACATGGTGTACACCATTATAAGCAGCAGAGTACATGGTATACACCATTATAAGTAGCAGAGTACATGGTGTACACCATTATAAGTAGCAGAGTACATGGTATACTCCACTATAAATAGCAGAATAGATAGTTTACACCACTACAAGTAGCAGAGTACATGGTGTACACCATTATAAATAGCAGAGTACATGGTATATACCATTATAAATAGTAGAGTACATGGTATACATCACTGCAAGTAGCAGAGTACATGGTATACACCATTATAAGTAGCAGAGTACACGGTATACACCATTATAAGTAGTAGAGTACATGGTATACACCATTATAAGTAGCAGGGTACATAGTGTACACCATTATAAGTAGCAGAGTACATGATGTACACCATTATAAGTAGCAGAGTAAATGGTACACACTATTATAAGTAGCAGAGAACATGGTATACACCATTATAAGTAGCAGAATACATGGTATACACCATTATAAGTATCAGAGTACATTTTATACATCATTATAAGGAGCAGAGTACATGGTATACACTTCTACAAGTAGTAGAGTACATGATGTAAATCATTATAAGTAGCAGAGTACATGGTATATACCATTATAAGTAGCAGAGTACATGGTATACAGCACTACAAGTAGCAGAGTACATGGTATACACCATTATAAATAGCAGAGTACATGGTGTACACCATTATAAGTAGCAGAGTACATGATGTAAATCATTATAAGTAGCAGAGTACATGGTATACACCACTACAAGTAGCAGAGTACATGGTATACACCATTAGAAGTAGCAGAGCACATGTTATACACCATTATAAGTAGCAGAGTACATGGTATACACCATTAGAGGTAGCAGAGTACATGTTATACACCATTATAAGTAGTAGAGTACATAATATACACCATTAGAAGTAGCAGAGTACATGTTATACACCATTATAAGTAGCCGAGTACATGGTATACACCATTGTAAGTGGCAGAGCACATGGTATACACCATTATAAATAGCAGAATACATAGTATCCACCACTACAAGAAGCGGAGTACATGGTGTACACCACTACAAGTAGCGGAGTACATGGTATACACCATTATAAGTAGCAGAGTACATGGTATACACCATTATAAGTATTAGAGTACATGGTATACACCATTGTAAGTAGCAGGGTACATGGTATACACCATTAGAAGTAGCAGAGTACATGGTATACACCATTATAAGTAGCAGAGTACATGGTATACACCATTGTAAGTAGCAGAGCACATGGTATACACCATAAGAAGTAGCAGAGTACATGTTACACCATTAGAAGTAGCAGAGTACATGGTATACACTATTAGAAGTAGCAGAGTACATGCTATACACCATTAGAAGTAGCAGAGTACATGGTATACACCATTATAAGTAGCAGAGTACATGGTATACACCATTATAAGTAGCAGAGTACATGGTATACACCATTATAAGTAGCAGAGTACATGGTATACACCATTGTAAGTAGCAGAGTACATGGTATACACCATTGTAAGTAGCAGAGTACATGGTATACACCATTGTAAGTAGCAGGGTACATGGTATACACTACTACAAGGAGCAGAGTACATGGTATACACCATTGTAAGTAGCAGGGTACATGGTATACACTACTACAAGGAGCAGAGTACATGGTATACACCATTATAAGTAGCAGGGTACATGGTATACACTACTACAAGGAGCAGAGTACATGGTATACACCATTGTAAGTAGCAGGGTACATGGTATACACTACTACAAGGAGCAGAGTACATGGTATACACCATTATAAGTAGCAGAGTACATTTTATACACCATTATAAGTAGCAGAGTACATGGTGTACACCACTATAAGTAGCAGAGTACATGGTATACACCATTCTAAGCAGAAGAGTTCATGGTATACACCATTATAAGTAGCAGAGTGCATGGTATACAACATTATAAGTAGCAGAGTACATGGTGTACACCATTATAAGTAGCAGAGTACATGGTGTACACCATTATAAGTAGCAGAGTACATGGTGTACACCATTATAAGTAGAAGAGTTCATGGTATACACCATTATAAGTAGCAGAGTGCATGGTATACACCATTATAAGTAGCAGAGTACATGGTGTACACCATTATAAGTAGCAGAGTACATGGTATACACCATTATAAGTAGCAGAGTACATGGTCTACACCATTATAAGCAGCAGAGTACATGGTATACACCATTATAAGTAGCAGAGTACATGGTGTACACCATTATAAGTAGCAGAGTACATGGTATACACCACTACAAGTAGCAGAATACATAGTATACACCACTACAAGTAGCAGAGTACATGGTGTACACCATTATAAGTAGCAGAGTACATGGTGTATATGATTATAAGCAGCAGAGTACATGGTATATGCCATTATAAATAGCAGAGTACATGGTATATACCATTATAAATAGTAGAGTACATGGTATACATCACTGCAAGTAGCAGAGTACATGGTATACACCATTATAAGTAGCAGAGTACATGGTATACACCATTATAAGTAGCAGAGTACATGGTATACACCATTATAAGTAGCAGGGTACATAGTGTACACCATTATAAGTAGCAGAGTACATGATGTACACCATTATAAGTAGCAGAGTAAATGGTACACACTATTATAAGTAGCAGAGAACATGGTATACACCATTATAAGTAGCAGAATACATGGTATACACCATTATAAGTATCAGAGTACATTTTATACATCATTATAAGGAGCAGAGTACATGGTATACACTTCTAAAAGTAGCAGAGTACATGGTGTACACCATTATAAGTAGCAGAGTACATGATGTAAATCATTATAAGTAGCAGAGTACATTTTATACACCATTATAAGTAGCAGAGTACATGGTATACACCATTATAAGTAGCAGTGTACATGGTATACACCATTATAAATATCAGAATACATAGTATACAGCACTACAAGTAGCAGAGTACATGGTATATAGCACTACAAGTAGCAGAGTACATGGTATACACCATTAGAAGTAGCAGAGCACATGGTATACACCATTATAAATAGCAGAGTACATGGTGTACACCATTATAAGTAGCAGAGTATATGATATAAATCATTATAAGTAGCAGAGTACATGGTATACACCACTACAAGTAGCAGAGTACATGGTATACACCATTAGAGGTAGCAGAGCACATGGTATACACCATTATAAATAGCAGAATACATGGTATACACCATTATAAGTAGCAGAGTACATGGTATACACCATTATAAGTAGCAGAGTACATGGTGTACACCATTAGAAGTAGCAGAGTACAAGGTATACACCATTATAAGTAGCAGAGTACATGGTATATACCATTATAACTAGCAGAGTACATGGTATACACCACTACAAGTAGTAGAGTACATGGTATACACCATTAGAAGTAGCAGAGTACATGGTATACACCATTAGAAGTAGCAGAGTACATGGTATACACCATTAGAAGTAGCAGAGTACATGGCAAACACCATTATAAGTAGCAGAGTACATGGTATACACCATTAGAAGTAGCAGAGTACATGGCAAACACCATTATAAGTAGCAGAGTACATGGTATACACCATTAGAAGTAGTAGAGTACATGGTATACACCATTAGAAGTAGCAGAGTACATGGTATACACCATTATAAGTAGCAGAGTACATGGTATACACCATTAGAAGTAGCAGAGTACATGTTATACACCATTATAAGTAGCAGAGTACATGGTATACACCATTAGAAGTAGGAGAGTACATGGTATACACCATAAGAAGTAGCAGAGTCCATTTTATACACCATTATAAGTAGCCGAGTACATGGTATACACCATTATAAGTGGCAGAGCACATGGTATACACCATTATAAGTGGCAGAATACATAGTATACACCACTACAAGAAGCGGAGTACATGGTGTACACCACTACAAGTAGCGGAGTACATGGTGTACACCATTATAAGTAGCAGAGTACATGGTATACAAGATTATAAGTAGCAGAGTACATGGTATATACCATTATAAATAGCAGAGTGCATGGTATACACCACTACAAGTAGCAGAGTACATGGTATACACCATTATAAGTAGCAGAGTACATGGTATACACCATTATAAGTAGCAGAGTACATGGTATACACCATTATAAGTAGCCGAGTACATGGTATACACCATTATAAGTAGCAGAGTGGATGGTATACACCATTATAAGTAGCAGAGTACATGGTGTACACCATTATAAGTAGCAGATTACATGGTATACACCATTATAAATAGCAGAATACATAGTATACACCACTACAATTAGCAGAGTACATGGTGTACACCATTATAAGTAGCAGAGTACATGGTGTACACCATTATAAGTAGCAGAGTACATGGTGTACACCATTATAAATAGCAGAGTACATGGTATAAACCAATATAAAAAGTAGAGTACATGGTATACACCATTATAAGTAGCAGAGTACACGGTATACACCATTATAAGTAGCAGAGTCCATGGTGTACACCATTATAAGTAGCTGAGTACATGGTATACACCATTAGAAGTAGCAGAGTACATGGTATACACCATTATAAGTAGCAGTGTACATTTTATACACCATTATAAGTAGCAGAGTACATGGTATACACCATTATAAGTAGCTGAGTACATGGTGTACACCATTATAAGTAGAAGAGTACATGGTGTACACCATTATAAGTAGAAGAGTACATGATATACATCATTATAAGTAGCAGAGCACATGGTATACAATATTATAAATAGCAGAGTACATGGTATACACCATTATAAGTAGCAGTGTACATTTTATACACCATTATAAGTAGCAGAGTACATGGTATACACCATTATAAGTAGCAGAGTACATGGTATACACCATTATAAGTAGCAGAGTACATGGTATACACCATTATAAGTAGCTGAGTACATGGTGTACACCATTATAAGTAGAAGAGTACATGGTGTACACCATTATAAGTAGAAGAGTACATGATATACATCATTATAAGTAGCAGAGTACATGGTATACACCATTATAAGCAGCAGAGTGCATGGTATACACCATTGTAAGTATCAGAGTACATGGTGAACACCATTATAAGTAGCAGATTACATGGTATACACCATTATAAAAAGCAGAATACATAGTATACACCACTACAAGTAGCAGAGTACATGGTGTACACCATTATAAGTAGCAGAGTACATGGTGTACATGATTATAAGCAGAAGAGTACATGGTATACACCATTAGAAGTAGCAGAGTACATGGTATACATCACTACAAGTAGCACAGTACATGGTATACACCATTATAAGTAGCAGAGTACACGGTATACACCATTATAAGTAGCAGAGTACATGGTATACACCATTATAAGTAGCAGGGTACATAGTGTACACCATTATAAGTAGCAGAGTACATGATGTACACCATTATAAGTAGCAGAGTAAATGGTGCACACTATTATAAGTAGCAGAGAACATGGTATACACCATTATAAGTAGCAGAATACATGGTATACACCATTAGAAGTAGCAGAGTACATGGTATACACCATTAGAAGTAGCAGAGTACATGGTATACACCATTATAAGTAGCAGAGTACATGGTATACACCACTACAAGTAGCAGAGTACATGGTGTACACCATTATAAGTAGCAGAGTACATGATGTAAATCATTATAAGTAGCAGAGTACATTTTATACACCATTATAAGTAGCAGAGTACATGGTATACACCATTATAAGTAGCAGTGTACATGGTATACACCATTATAAATATCAGAATACATAGCATACAGCACTAGAAGTAGCAGAGTACATGGTATGCAGCACTACAAGTAGCAGAGTACATGGTATACACCATTATAAGTAGCAGAGTACATGGCATACACCACTACAAGTAGCAGAGTACATGGTATACACCATTAGAAGTAGCAGAGCGCATGGTATACACCATTATAAATAGCAGAATACATGGTATTCACCATTATAAGTAGCAGAGTACATGGTATATACCATTATAAATAGCAGAGTACATGGTGTACACCATTAGAAGTAGCAGAGTACATGGTATACACCATTATAAGTAGCAGAGTACAAGGTATACACCATTAGAAGTAGCAGAGTACATGGTATATACCATTATAAATAGCAGAGTACATGGTATACACCACTACAAGTAGCAGAGCACATGGTGTACACCATTAGAAGTAGCAGAGTCCATGTTATACACCATTATAAGTAGCAGAGTACATGGTATACACCATTAGAAGTAGCAGAGTACATGTTATACACCATTATAAGTAGCAGAGTACATGGTATACACCATTAGAAGTAGCAGAGTACATGTTATACACCATTAGAAGTAGGAGAGTACATGGTATACACCATTAGAAGTAGCAGAGTACATGGTATACACCATTAGAAGTAGCAGAGTACATGGTATACACCATTAGAAGTAGCAGAGTACATGGTATACACCATTATAAGTAGCAGAGTACATGGTATACACCATTAGAAGTAGGAGAGTACATGGTATACACCATAAGAAGTAGCAGAGTACATTTTATACACCATTATAAGTAGCCGAGTACATGGTATACACCATTATAAATAGCAGAATACATAGTATACACCACTACAAGAAGCGGAGTACATGGTGTACACCACTACAAGTAGCGGAGTACATGGTGTACACCATTATAAGTAGCAGAGTACATGGCATACACCACTACAAGTAGCAGAGTACATGGTATACACCATTAGAAGTAGCAGAGCGCATGGTATACACCATTATAAATAGCAGAATACATGGTATTCACCATTATAAGTAGCAGAGTACATGGTATATACCATTATAAATAGCAGAGTACATGGTGTACACCATTAGAAGTAGCAGAGTACATGGTATACACCATTATAAGTAGCAGAGTACAAGGTATACACCATTGTAAGTAACAGGGTGCATGGTATACACTACTACAAGTAGCAGAGTACATGGTATACACCATTATAAGTAGCAGAGTACATGGTATACACCATTGTAAGTAGCAGGGTACATGGTATACACTACTACAAGGAGCAGAGTACATGGTATACACCATTATAAGTAACAGAGTACATTTTATACACCATTATAAGTAGCAGAGTACATGCTGTACACCATTATAAGTAGAAGAGTTCATGGTATACACCATTATAAGTATCAGAGTGCATGGTATACACCATTATAAGTAGCAGAGTACATGGTGTACACCATTATAAGTAGCAGAGTACATGGTGTACACCATTATAAGCAGCAGAGTACATGGTATACACCATTATAAGTAGCAGAGTACATGGTGTACACCATTATAAGTAGCAGAGTACATGGTGTACACCATTATAAGTAGAAGAGTTCATGGTATACCCATTATAAGTAGCAGAGTGCATGGTATACACCATTATAAGTAGCAGAGTACATGGTGTACACCATTATAAGTAGCAGAGTACATGGTGTACACCATTATAAGCAGCAGAGTACATGGTATACACGATTATAAGCAGCAGAGTACATGGTGTACACCATTAGAAGTAGCAGAGTACATGGTATACTCCACTATAAATAGCAGAATAGATAGTATACACCACTACAAGTAGCAGAATACATAGTATACACCACTACAAGTAGCAGAGTACATGGTGTACACCATTATAAGCAGCAGAGTACATGGTATATGCCATTATAAATAGCAGAGTACATGGTATATACCATTATAAATAGTAGAGTACATGGTATACATCACTGCAAGTAGCAGAGTACATGGTATACACCATTATAAGTAGCAGAGTACACGGTATACACCATTATAAGTAGCAGAGTACATGGTATACACCATTATAAGTAGCAGGGTACATAGTGTACACCATTATAAGTAGCAGAGTACATGATGTACACGATTATAAGTAGCAGAGTAAATGGTACACACTATTATAAGTAGCAGAGAACATGGTATACACCATTATAAGTAGCAGAGTAAATGGTACACACTATTATAAGTAGCAGAGTACATGATGTACACCATTATAAGTAGCAGAGTAAATGGTATACACCATTATAAGTAGCAGAGTACATGGTATACACCATTATAAATATCAGAATACATAGTATACAGCACTACAAGTAGCAGAGTACATGGTATACAGCACTACAAGTAGCAGAGTACATGGTATACACCATTATAAATAGCAGAGTACATGGTGTACACCATTATAAGTAGCAGAGTACATGATGTAAATCATTATAAGTAGCCGAGTACATGGTATACACCATTGTAAGTGGCAGAGCACATGGTATACACCATTATAAATAGCAGAATACATAGTATACACCACTACAAGAAGCGGAGTACATGGTGTACACCACTACAAGTAGCGGAGTACATGGTGTACACCATTATAAGTAGCAGAGTACATGGTATACACCATTATAAGTATTAGAGTACATGGTATACACCATTGTAAGTAGCAGGGTACATGGTATACACCATTAGAAGTAGCAGAGTACATGCTATACACCATTAGAAGTAGCAGAGTACATGGTATACACCATTATAAGTAGCAGAGTACATGGTATATACCATTATAAGTAGCAGAGTACATGGTATACACCATTGTAAGTAGCAGAGTACATGGTATACACCATTGTAAGTAGCAGGGTACATGGTATACATTACTACAAGGAGCAGAGTACATGGTATACACCATTATACGTAGCAGAGTACATGGTATACACCATTGTAAGTAGCAGGGTACATGGTATACAATACTACAAGGAGCAGAGTACATGGTATACACCATTATAAGTAGCAGAGTACATTTTATACACCATTATAAGTAGCAGAGTAAATGGTGTACACCATTATAAGTAGCAGAGTACATGGTATACACCATTCTAAGCAGAAGAGTTCATGGTATACACCATTATAAGTAGCAGAGTACATGGTGTACACCATTATAAGTAGCAGAGTACATGGTGTACACCATTATAAGTAGCAGAGTACATGGTGTACACCATTATAAGTAGCAGAGTACATGGTGTACACCATTATAAGCAGCAGAGTACATGGTATACACCATTATAAGTAGCAGAGTACATGGTGTACACCATTATAAGTAGCAGAGTACATGGTGTACACCATTATAAGTAGAAGAGTTCATGGTATACACCATTATAAGTAGCAGAGTGCATGGTATACACCATTATAAGTAGCAGAGTACATGGTGTACACCATTATAAGTAGCAGAGTACATGGTATACACCATTATAAGTAGCAGAGTACATGGTATACACCATTATAAGCAGCAGAGTACATGGTATACACCATTATAAGTAGCAGAGTACATGGTGTACACCATTATAAGTAGCAGAGTACATGGTATACACCACTACAAGTAGCAGAATACATAGTATACCCCACTACAAGTAGCAGAGTACATGGTGTACACCATTTTAAGTAGCAGAGTACATGGTGTACATGATTATAAGCAGCAGAGTACATGGTATATGCCATTAGAAATAGCAGAGTACATGGTATATACCATTATAAATAGTAGAGTACATGGTATACATCACTACAAGTAGCAGAGTACATGGTATACACCATTATAAGTAGCAGAGTACATGGTATACACCATTATAAGTAGCAGAGTACATGGTTTACACCATTATAAGTATCAGAGTACATTTTATACACCATTATAAGTAGCAGGGTACATAGTGTACACCATTATAAGTAGCAGAGTACATGATGTACACCATTATAAGTAGCAGAGTAAATGGTACACACTATTATAAGTAGCAGAGAACATGGTATACACCATTATAAGTAGCAGAGCACATGGTATACAACATTATAAATAGCAGAATACATAGTATACACCACTACAATTAGCAGAGTACATGGCATACACCATTATAAGTAACAGAGTACATTTTTTACACCATTATAAGTAGCAGGGTACATAGTGTACACCATTATAAGTAGCAGATTACATGGTATACACCATTATAAACAGCAGAATACATAGTATACACCACTACAATTAGCAGAGTACATGGCATACACCATTATAAGTAGCAGAGTACATGGTGTACACCATTATAAGTAGCAGAGTACATGGTGTACACCATTATAAATAGCAGAGTACATGGTATAAACCAATATAAATAGTAGAGTACATGGTATACACCATTATAAGTAGCAGAGTACACGGTATACACCATTATAAGTAGCAGAGTACATGGTGTACACCATTATAAGTAGCTGAGTACATGGTATACACCATTAGAAGTAGCAGAGTGCATGGTATACACCATTATAAGTAGCTGAGTACATGGTGTACACCATTATAAGTAGAAGAGTACATGGTGTACACCATTATAAGTAGAAGAGTACATGATATACATCATTATAAGTAGCAGAGCACATGGTGTACACCATTATAAGTAGCAGAGTGCATGGTATACACCATTATAAGTATCAGAGTACATGGTGAACACCATTAGAAGTAGCAGAGTACATGGTATACACCATTAGAAGTAGCAGAGCACATGGTATACACCATTAGAAGTAGCAGAGTACATGGTATACACCATTAGAAGTAGCAGAGTACATGTTATACACCATTATAAGTAGCAGAGTACATGGTATACAACATTATAAATAGCAGAGTACATGGTATACACCATTAGAAGTAGCAGAGTACATGGTATACACCATTAGAAGTAGCAGAGCACATGGTATACACCATTATAAATAGCAGAGTACATGGTATACACCATTAGAAGTAGCAGAGTACATGGTATACACCATTAGAAGTAGCAGAGTACATGGTATACACCATTAGAAGTAGCAGAGCACATGGTATACACCATTAGAAGTAGCAGAGTACATGGTATACACCATTAGAAGTTGCAGAGTACATGTTATACATCATTATAAGTAGCAGAGTACATGGTATACAACATTATAAGTAGCAGAGTGCACGGTATACACCATAATAAGTAGCAGCGTACATGGTATACACCATTAGAAGTAGCAGAGTACATGGTATACACCATAATAAGTAGCAGAGTACACGGTATACACCATTAGAAGTTGCAGAGTACATGGTATACACCATTAGAAATAGCAGAGTACATGATGTACACCATTAGAAGTAGCAGAGTACATGGTATACACCATTAGAAGTAGCAGAGCAGATGGTATACACCATTAGAAGTAGCAGAACACATGTTATACACCATTAGAAGTAGCAGAGCACATGGTGTACACCATTAGAAGTAGCAGTGTACATGTTATACACCATTAGAAGTAGCGGAGCACATGATATACACCATTAGAAGTAGCAGAGTACATGGTATACACCATTAGAAGTAGCAGAGCACATGGTGTACACCATTAGAAGTAGCAGAGTACATGGTATACACCATTAGAAGTAGCAGAGTACATGGTATACACCATTAGAAGTAGCAGAGTACATGGTATACACCATTAGAAGTAGCAGAGTACATGGTATACACCATTAGAAGTAGCAGAGTAAATGATTTATAACTCGGGTCACTTATCATTAATTCTTCCATATTTGTCACAGTTGTTAATAGTAATCTGCAACCAATCAGTTAAATGTTCTATTGTGAAAAAAAAGACACATGAGAAATAAATATATACAATGTTTCCAATAATATCACTGAGTATATCTTTAAGGTATGTTCATCTTTTTTTTTAGCGTTTTTTTTTCCTCTGCAGAAAACAAAATGCTGCATTTTACAGTACCAGCTTAGAGAATGAGATTTCTAAACTCTCAGTCACACGCTGCATTTTTTCCCCTGTTTTTCTTTTAAATCTGCAGCTTGTCAATTCTTTCAGGGGTTTGCAGCATTTTTCACCCATTCAAATTAATTAAAAAAGATCAAAACAATTAAAAGCGCTGCAATAACACGAGTATTGTATGTAGCGTTTTTCCTGCTATCACTCCGGTTTTTGGGGTAGGAAAAAATGCAACATGTGAACAATCTCTTATCCTGGTTGTGTTTTAGTTGGAAATAAAATAGAACGGCCATAATAACACAGAGACATAATTCATTCTATGGTGTTTCCAATTTCAATATTGCTAGGCAGCATCTGTTTGTGCAGAGCCGTCCGTTTAAGATTCTATCACAAGATTCCGTGATGACATCACCAATGATGGTCGGCCATTATGACATCAGAGCTCATAGTCAATACTTATAGAATGTACACAGGGTCACGGGTGCCATTTTTGGCTTCATAGTGATTGAGCGCACTTGCAGTTTCTCGCTATTCTATAGTGACTGATCGCACTTGCAGTTTTTCGCTATGGCTGAATTACTTTTGGATAATCTTCAGGTAGAAGCACTATTGGGGATTCTTATCAACAATCGCCCTGACACTTCGCTTCTACCACCTGATGGCGTCCTCAGCTTCACTCACCGGCTGGTGATGGAGCAAGTAAATGACTGCCTGACCAAATACTATGAAGGTCATCTAACGTCAGAATATCTGACTGATTTACCTCAGAACATCAGGACAATACTACAGCAGGTAAGTGGCGGACGCTCCGCACAAATCTTCTCCATAATAATAGATAATTATAGCGGCATACAAACTTCTTCTTTCCTCCAATATAAACATGACGAATCCCCAGATATGTGATCATTGTATCTGCAGATAGGAGCAGACGTCACATAGAATGACCGCCTCCATTGTTCCCTTGACTCGAGTATTCTAGAGGCCTTTCTTTTACCATAAGACCTGACTATAACACCCCCCCCATTTTACCACCCCTGAAATAAAGACAAAACCAACCATTGGATTAAATTGGCCAAATTGGCCTTTATTATAACAAACGTAAAAATATAATAACATTTTGACAGAATGAGGTTCTTGGAACTCCAAAGGCCTGACATTACCTAATTTAACTTCCAGCATTACCCCCAGCCGTGACCACCAGCTCGAGGGCACCTCCATCACCAGAACCCTTCACCATGCCACCAACTCCCCAGGGACCCCACCCTGAAAAGCCCCAAAATTCTGCCAGACCATTTCCAAATTCCAAACATAACTGGAGGGTGCCATCTACATGATGTACAACCCCCCTATCACAATTTTCCACCAACTCCAAGAACCCCTTCACACCGCCAAGCCAAACTGACATCAGTTCAACATGGAATTGTATCTAGCTGACACAAACATATAAAATTAGGGCGGGTGGGACGACCTTCTTCTGTTGTGCCACTGTGACCAGAGTGCCCCCACAGCCCCACCCACAGCGTTTATATGACCCTAGCAAGTGACCCAAATCAACCCCCTTTTAACCATCCCCTTAAGCTTTTGACCCCGAAAACCTTGCTACGTGCGAGGCCCTACAAAGTGGAGTCATGGCACACTCTGCCCATGGCTTTGCTATGGCTCCGTTTTAACCTCTCACCCCAGGATTTTCCTTTTAATTTCTTTTCTTTTTTATAGGCTGAAGAAAGATTTCAACATGGCGATTTGACTTTTATTAAAGAACTCGCCCTAAATGTCCTGTCTGTCCTGGAACGTCCGGCCCGCTCATCGGAACGCCTAGTAAGGAGCCGTCATCTTCTCTATCACACGTCCTTGTTTTCTGATCTTCTCCAGATCATCAGTCAGATATCAGATCTGGTGTTAGATGTTCCAGGCCTCCTGTCAGCTCCTGGCCGGCACAGCATATGTATGGCCGCTAGTCTCTGCTGCTCCCTGTGATGACAGTCTGTATTCTGCTGATGTAGTCACAGCTCAGTGGTGATAAGTCTGTATTTCTGCCTCTATCACTATTATCAGGGTATTACTGCTTGTAAATAATAGGTGATATTACAGAAATATGCATTCAAGTCTCTTATGCAGTATATTAATCTGGACTTGTGGAGAGGAGCTGCAGTGTAAAGCAATTCCACCCAGTACAGTAATGAATGAGGTACAAGATGTACCCATGAAATAATGAACGCAGATAACACAGCTCGGGGATATCACAGTGCAGAAAAGTCGAAGTTTACACTGAACGTTTGATTTTTCAATCTTACTTTATCTTAATCCTCCTAAGTGAGAGAACTTTGTGAGAAAAGTTACCAAGATGGCGCATTACTTGTATAGTTACAATTGCTGCATCTGTAAATGCGGGTTTACTGCTTCCTGATTTATGTATTTGGTGATTTAGTGAAATCTTGCACATATTAAATATATATATTATAATTATTAGGAAACAGCAGAAGGCGACACCGAAGATGGGCAAAATCTGGACCCGGAAATAATCCTTGACCCTAATACGAGTCAGCCGGACCTCACCAGCGATCTGATCACAGGTAAGCCGATCATCCGCCCTTCTATCAGAAATATCCAGATATTATAGAGAACAGGGAGTAATGGTAGATTTACTCTCCGCTCTGTGTAAAGGGAACCTGTCAGCACATGTGACATATGACGTAGTGGTGTGACTGTACAGGCCATTTACCTCTAATATAAAGGAACCTTCCATGGCAGAAATCCAAAGTCTCAGTCTGGAGAAATCTAACGTAGATACGCCATAATCAAATCTGGGTGGAAGTTCACTGGGGGCGTGGAAGAAAAAGTCTGAGTGCAGTGACACGCCCCCAGTGAACTTCCAGGCTAATTTGCATATGGCTGTTCGGCTTGAGCTCTCTCTTCCCATCACTCACATGTACAGTGAGGGCGATGTGTTCCTCATTCATGTGATGGTTTGCGTCCTCCATCATTTATATTAGATGTATCTGTCTATGGATGCGCCGTACGGTCTCATATCTAGAATCCCCATATAATTAGTAATAATCCCATTTACAGACGTCCTGCCATTTCTCCGTTATATTGTTGTATTATTTATGTAGGATTGATATCGTCTGATACATTTTATTTCTTCATTGTTTTATCACTATTTTAGATACAACTGTGCTGGCGGATCCTGACAGTATAATCTGTGAGATCCCGGAGATCCAAGAAGCTGCGGCTGTAAGTATCATAGAGGGAGACGTCTGTGCGTCACTGATCATGGGGTGGGAGTGACCCGTCCAGTATTATCCCCCATATAACCATGGGACATCCCTATTCTAAATGTAGATGACACTATTGTGTAATATAATAGCCCTTATACTAAAGGGAATGACTCACTTTAAGTTCTCCTCTGTGATCTCCATATTGTCCAGCACTGTACAATGACTCCGGTGCATGGAGGATCCCCCTTAAATTACGTGTTTATGTAGAGCGTCCTGCTTGTATGGTCCCCTACATTCAATCAGTGTAAATCAGCTGGGACATCATATGGGAGGAAGAGGTTTTTGTATCTGGGGCTTTTTTATCTGAATATTATTTCTTATTTTTTATAGAGTGTGATCGAATCATTGATCCCGGCGAGAAAGCCGCATATGAACGACTTTGAGACGTCCACACAGATTGGCCGTGGAGCTTATGGGTGAGATTTCTGTTGGCATAATCCACATTTCTCAGGGTTCCCTATGACAATGCTTCTGCCTCTGTGCTCTGCCACTCAGTGTTATCATAGGGAACGATCTGAGTCCACATCACTGTTCCCATCTAATTCTCACTATTCAGGTCATTTATATACTGTTAAGCAAACTGATCTGTATTATATCAGACTGTAAGGGCCTGTGCACACATTGCAGATTTGTCGCATTTTTGTTGTGTTTTTTTCAGCACAGATTTGTCACAAAACCTGAAGGGTTTCCTGATGGCAGCAAAGTGAATGAGATTCCTGAAGTCTCATGCACGATGCTTATTTTTCCTTTCAGATTTGCAGTAGATTTATATCTGCAGGATGTCAATTCTGTCAGCATTTTTGTCTGCAGATTTCACACATAATAATGAATGGGGAAAATCTGCAACAAAAAAACGCAGGTAAAAAACATGTCAAAAACGCATCAAAAATGCACTTTTTTCTGCAACGTTTTTCCTGCCAAGAGATGCAGATATGGTGTAGAAAGTTCTGCTGTAAATACTTAATATGGGCACAAACCCTTAAGGAAAGGGATAAAATAATATAATACTATGTTCACCTGTCCTAGCCCCTCATCTGTTCTTATGCTGCCACCTCCACCATTGCTTCCCCTCTCCTCCTCGGTGCACTTTGTTTTTTTCGGGGCTCCATTATGAAGCTGATAAGAGTAATTGGCTGCACACGGTCACGTGAGGATTGACATGATACTGACGTCAATGACTTCTCCACCGGCACACTCCACCATGACCATGTGAGTCCAATCACTGGCCTCAGCACCAGAAGGGGGCGCCAGAGCAACCAAAGACTGGCACAGAGGACGGAGGACTGCCGTGATGGACAGGTGAGAGCCTAGGACAGGGGGGTATAATGTGTTTCATTATATTTTAACTACTTCCATCCCCTTCATTTATTATGCCCTGGGGTATGAGAGAAGCTTCTTCTTACGGCAATTGGAGAACTTTCAATTTGGACTAAGTTTTACCTGGACAGAATTGTATCTACTGGTCAAATATAGCGAATCTGCTCAAGAATAAGTTTGGTAGATTCTCTCATCTGTATTGTGACATGGGCGAGGGCTCCGACAGACTTGGCATTGTATAGACCTCCCATAGGTGATCTATGTAGTGCTATTTTATACATTTCTAGAAATGGATTTCCATTGACAGCTGGACTTCAAGAATTAGTAGAAAAGATCATATAATGACTTCTATAGATGGACTGTTAATAAGGATTTATTATAACCCATGGATTCTCCTTCTCTCCAGGTCTGTCTACTTAGTGAACCATAAAGACTCACAACAGATCTTTGCAATGAAGAAAATGGCCAAGTGGAACCTGGATACTCCAAAAAAGTGGAAAGGGCCTTTCAGGAAAGGGACATCTTAACATTTGCTGATAGTCCCTTTGTGGTCTCCATGCTCTGCTCCTTTCCAACTAAACCTCACCTGTGTATGGTCATGGAGTACGTAGAAGGTAGGACATGCATATTATATTATACTCAACCCATGTCTGCTTACATCTTATCACCATATAATTAGGATTTGTCCAAGTGTTTGGTTACATCCCGACAATTACTATAGGTTATATTTTACCAAGATGCTCAGAAATTCATAGATCTGTGTGCAGGGCTGCTATGGGACCAGTGAGTTGGAGGGGCCCGGCGTCACTTGGCACTGGGCCCCCTCCCTCCTCCTGTCATCACAATTTTATGGGTATCTGCATCCTCATAATGTGGATAGAGCTAAACAAAATGGTGGATCAGGGAGTCGTAAGCTGCCTGATCCACCATTCAGCCTGTGCTGGTGAGTCTGAGACCCCTTGCACTGCAGGTGCAAAGTCATCACAGCATCACGCCTGTAGTGTGGAGTCTCAGTACTCACAATGCACAGACTAGAGCAGCGTGCTGGGGGAACAGGGGGAGGTGAGTAGTGCTTTTTTTTAATGTCAGTATTTCTATGGGCCCTAATACTGAATTGAGGGCTGTGGGGCCATAATACTATGTGAGAGGCTATGGGAAACTGTGAATGCCCCTATACTGAGTCGGGTCCTCATACTGAGTGGTGTGCTATGGGCGTCCTTATTCTGTGTTGGAGTACAAATTCTGTGTGGGGATTTGTGGGGGCCATCATACTAAGTGGGGACATGTGGGGCCCATTATATTGTGTGAGGGGCTATGGGGCCATTACATTAAGTGGAGTGACTGTAGACACCATCATACTGAGTAGGGGGCTGTAACTGGACTCATACTGAGTGGGGGCATCATACTGACACTGTATTTGTGGGGTAAAACTGTAGGTAAGAGTATTCACTGTGGGGACACCATAAACAGTGTGTGTGTGTGTGGGGTCACTTTTGGGAGCATCATACTTTAAAATGGCCATAAAAGGTATATTGCTGGCGAGAACACTAAGGGGCTTCATAGATATGTGTATATATCTATAGGTATTTTTTTAGGGGGGGCCTAATTAGAACTTTCCTGTGAATTTTATGTATGCCACTATCTGTGTGATCTCCCCTGTATGTCCGCGCTGAGCATGTCAGTATCTCAGTATCTCCAGCTGTAGACGAGATGTGATATCACTCTGTTATTAGTTAAGGACCACATTTCACCATTATTTTAGACTTATATTTTATTTGCACTATACCTTATACGTGTATATATTCTCTCCTGCCCAATATCTCTGCTCACTTCTCATTAAACATCATGGTGATCTGCTTTATAAACCCCTCACTGGTCATATTTCTTTTTTTCTCTAGGTGGAGACTGTAGGACCCTTCTAAAGACCAGGGGTCATTTATCTACCCCCTTGGCGCGCTTGTACTTTGCAGAAGCCGTTCTTGCTGTGGAATACCTGCATAGCTATGGTGTGGTGCACAGAGACCTGAAGCCAGACAAGTAAGTGCCCCCTGTAGTATAATAAGGGGGGGAGTTATCATTTATTATAACATGGTCTATAAGGCTAAAACCATCATCTCTTTCACAGCCTACTGATAACATCTGCTGGACACATTAAAGTTACCGATTTTGGGCTTTCAAAAGTTGGTGTCATGATACCAAAAACCAACACCTACAAGCAATTCACAGAGGACATCACCAGAGAGTTCCTGGATCATGAGGTTGGCATCACTTACAAAAACCCAGACTGTTCTTTACAATTCTCATCACACTATTGTTTCTTCTCTACGTTCTTCATTTCTAGAGAACATTTCCACTGATATTTTATCTTCTGTCATTGTGTTTTTATGGTGAGAACTTGTCATAACAATGGTATCATCAATCTCATTTCTTCTGTTGTTTTCCAGGTCTGTGGCACCCCATATTACATAGCCCCAGAGGTCATCCTGAAAAAAGGCTATGGAAGACCTGTTGACTGGTGGTCAATGGGGATCATCCTGCATGAATTTCTTGTGGGAGCTCTACCATTTTATGGACATCCCTTAATTGAGCTTTATAGCAATATTGTTGCTGGTAAGTAGAATAATCTGATTCATTGCTTTGATTGGTTACATTGGTTTAGTTATTTCCTTTGCTTTATCTTACAGTCCAATAAAGAGGTTTTATTTTCTGTAATTTTCTAAATAACAGGAGACGTAGTTTGGTATCGCAGTCCCGTTCCTCCCTTAGTTGCTCAGAACATCATCACTGAACTGCTCAGAAAAGATCCTGCACATAGACTTGGGACAGGTAACAATTTGCTTATTACACCTAGAACATATCATTAATATCCACGAGGATGATCACTTCTCTATAAGCTTGTCCTTTTCTTGTTCTCCATACTATGACTTTCAGTCTATTTCCTTCATGTCGGCTCAGTTATATCATTAGTTCAGATTAAGATAAACTGTTCAGATTTGGAGCAGTCTCTGACAATATCCACATCAATTTTATATCTCTTTTTCCAGAAGGAGCATTTGAGATTAAGGGTCATCCATTCCTGAGTGACATAGACTTTGACAACATTCTAAGTCAGAAGCCGGAGTACGTTCCTCAGCTTGTGTCAGATGTGGACACCAGTTTTTTTATCCGTAAGTAGAATGTGACGTCATCTAGACTAAGCGACAATTTGTCTAGTCTTCCCAAAGATGTGGCCATCGGTTCCCATTAATATCAGTGATAAATAATGACTGTGTTATACTGACAACCTATAAAAATATTTAATTACCTGTGTCTTGCAGATCACTCAGAGGATGAGGACACAAGTGAGGACAATGAGAGCCTTGACTTCCTAAATTTTACATCATCTTCTGAATGGCTTCCTAAAGTAAGTATGAGATCAATAAATTCAAAATATGTAAAAAAAAAAGACTTCTAAAAGTAAAAAAAAAAAAATCATATCTTATTGTTGTCCGAATTTAGCTTTCTGCCACCGCTAGCGGGATGATAAGAGATGAGAATTCCAAGTCCACGCCAGAATGTATCCCAGCATCCGACACAAACATCTCAGAAATGTGAGTAGATTATGGGGTCATTACTGGGACCTCCAGGCTGATATATGTGCACAACCACAATTATAGGACATAATTACCATAATATCAAATGCAGCATCCACTGCCCCATGATTAGCGGTCATTGTGCTTTTGGTATAAGAAACTGTGGCGCCCCTGAGGGTTCGACCGCCACAGGAATGCTGCACTTCTTCAATGGAGTGTGGTGTTCCTCCTCTGAGGTAAGGCCAGTGTGATGGTAGTAACCTAGCCTTTTGCATCCAACACCACATTTCCACCAGAGGGAGCTAGTATGCACTAGGTGCTGCTCCCCTGGTTACAGGGAGACTGGGGAACACAAAGTGGTAGGAACCAGTTAGTGGGTGTGGGTGGAGGAACAGTTAGTTTGTGACACTTCTAATTTCATATTTAATAGAATGCCATCTTTGATCTTGGTCGTTCTGGTGGGTCCTTCTTGTGCAGAGTTCTGCGCTGGTCCTTTTGGTCCTGTGTGGACCTGTCCTTCTTAGTGGTCGTACTGTGCTGTCATGAACTGTGTGTGATGTGACTTCCCTCCGGGAGCGCAGATCCTGTGTGGGCCTGCACCGGCATGGGACACAGCCCTCGTACCCTGTTCTTGGGACGAGAGGTAGGTTGCAGACGAGGAATGTCTCAACCCGACCAAGGACCAGGATCAAGAAGGCCCGGGAGCTTTAGAGTGTGGCTCCCTAGCAAATGGGTCCCGGGGAGGATGCAGACGGAGCGGAGCACGCCACCTGTCCTCGCCTACCTGATCTATGCAGAGGGATTCCAGCTGCAAGAGGGGTACCGGCCCCCGACACCCGACCTCGTACTCTATGTCCAGGACGGGAAAGCCCGGTTAGGCCCTGAGGATCCCGCCGGGCGTCGGATGGAGAGGAATTGCCACCCGAGCCCTACACCTGAGAGGAGCTCATAGGGAGACCCGGCCTATCTACACACGCACAGACGGGAAAGGGTGAAGTCTGTAGTGCAGGAACACTCTGGTGTAGGGTCGCTAACGAACACTGGACTTTCTCGGAGGTAGTCGGACCCCCGACCCTGGTGGCTGCAGGACTCCGCGAGGAGCAGGGAGTCGCCTTCCCGCTATTACATCTGAGTGAGTAAAGCCTTGGAAGTTCACCGCTATGGCCTCCGGACTGTTCATTATGCGCCATACCACGCGACGCGGTGCCCGCACTCCCTGCGCTACTGCTACCCCCCCTTCATCCTGCCTTGCCTGCCCTGAGGCCACGCTCCGCCTGTGGGGAGCAGTGAGAACTTTAGCCGCCATGACACCGGGCCTCAGCAGACTGCTAGCGGCGCTGGTGGCCCATCACCAGACACCACAGGTGGCGTAGCCGATAAAACCACTCAACCCTGAAAGCCCTAACATTCTTTTTAATGTGACGGCCCTGGGCACGGAACGGGTCAAGGCCACGACTGCATCCCCCTCAACATCTGACCCGGCTCCGAGTGTCCCCCATCTTCCCAGGGCAGGGCTGTGAGCGTCACAAAACCACTCGTGATAACAGCTCATAATTGCGGCCGGTCATGCAATTTTGGTGCTGCATACACTGTAGGAGAGATGTAGTAATATATGCCAGACATTCATGGCAGTTGTTTTCCGCTCCGCTCCATAAAAAGTAGTTTTGAGAAGAAGGCCTTCCCCACCATGACTGTCATACAGGGGCCGAATAGGAAATATGACTATCATAAGGCCTATTCGGCGACCCTGTATGATAGTAATATGTCCTATTAGGCCTTATAGTTGGTGCTCTTATGGTGAGACAACCCCTTTTCTAATACATTTGCTTGTGATTTACACATTTTTTTTCTTCCAAACAGGCTGAAAGAATCTTTATCTGTATCTAATAGAGAAGATGCTATTAGCAGTTTGCCACCCTCGTCCTCATTGTCAGGTATGTACATGTCTACAGCAATCGCAATGTGAGTGTTGACTTCAAGGCTCAAATATTTCCACATGGTTTTTCTGCAATAGGCCTACTATGTTATCCATGTTTCATGGATCCCAATTATGTTGACCATGGGCCAATACTATATCCTATTTCCCTAATTTTACACAGGAGTTTTTTTCATGTATTCTGTGAATTAAGTTGTAGCATCCAGTAACCTAGTGATACATTTTGACGTTTTACTGACAACCTCTAAAAATATTTCATTATCTATGTCTTTTAGATCACTCTGATGAGAACAACCACATTGTCTTACAGGATGAGGAAGGCGCAAGTGAGGACAATGAGAGCTTTTTCTTCCTAAAATCTACATCACCATCTGAAAGGCTTTCTAAAGTAAGTATGTGATCAATAAAAGACCTCTTATTGGGGTCTTTTTTTAGACCTCTAAAAGTAAAAAAAATATTTCATATCTTATTGTTTTCCGCATTTAGGTCTGTACCACTGCTACCGGGATGATGAGCACTGAGGATCCCAAGTCCCCTCCAGAGTGTACCACCCCAGCATCCAACACAAACATCTCAGAAATGTGAGTATATTATGGGGTCATTACAGGGAACTCCAGGCTGATATATGTGCACAACCCAAAATATAGGACATTAATACCATAATATCTTACGCATCATCCACTGCCCCATGGTTAGCAGTCATTGTGCTTTTGGCTTCAGAAACCACTGGTGATAACAGTCCATAATTGCGGCGGGTCATGCGTTTTTAGTGTTTCCCACACTGTAGGAGAGATGTAGTATTATATGCCAGACATTCTTTGTAGCTGTTTTCTGCTCCGCTCTATAAAAGGTAGTTTTGAGCAGAAGACCTTTCCCTACTATGACAATCATATGTCCTAATAAGCCTTATAGCCGGTGTTCTTATAGTGAGACAACCCCTCTTATACCGAATTTACTTGTGATTTACACATTTATTTTCTTCCAAACAGGCAGAAAGAATCTGTTCCTCTATCTAATAGAGATGATGCTATTAGCAGCTTGTCATCCTCGTCCCCATTGTCAGGTATGTACATGTCTACAGTATCAACAATGTGAATGTCGACTTCAAGGCTCAAATATTTCCACATAGTTTAGTTGCTGTAGCGCGGCACGGGGCGGTAGCCGCGGGCGAGGCACTTATCTTGTTTATGCCCCAGTGCACACATGAAAGTGTGGGTCCTGGCTGAGTATGTGGACTTGTGCTGCGTGGACCTTAGGCCCTTGCAGGCTGATTAAAGCCGATGGTGTGGACTGACAAAGACCATATGTTCCTCAGTTCAACGTGGAAGACCACCATTCAAAAATAAAGTCTTTACTGAACGATAACTTGGTAAGGCTTATACACAAGGAATAGCGGGTACAAAGTCATATGGACGTTTCCTTTACAGTATGAAGCATTTTTCCACACAGTATCCTTCATCTGTAGGTTACTCCAGAGTTAGTGAGGCACATTGTTTCTCCCCACTTCTCCACAACCCAACTTTAACACTACAGTCCTGATCAGAAAGTCTCCTTACTTGCTCTGGGGTTCTGGGTCCCTTTTCTTCCACTACTGGAGCCCTGCCACCCTTGTAGTCGGGACCCTAGTCGTACTCAGTCCTGCCTAATCCTGCCTGCTGCCTTCTGTGTTACATGCGCTATGGTTCCTGACTTGGTGTCCTCTTCAAGGACCCTTCTCCGGAAGGCCACTCTGTCTCGTCAGTGCTATTCTTCAGGATCTCACTATCCCCTTTCCTTAGTCTCCTCTGACTCCAAACTACCCCTAAGGCAGCTCTGGTCACTTTGCACTTTCAACTCAAATTATCTAACCCACATAAAGCAGTCACTAGCCCTAACACTAACCACACCCCCTATGGGCTAGTCCCAAACATTAAATCTATCCTAACTTGCCCTATTGTCACTACCTATGCTACCTGTCCTATACAGTATAGTTTACAGTATGCATTTCACTATATTCACAATACTTATCACACTCTATATATTATACCGGCAAACATCACGACACATTACAGTTCACACTACACAATATACATTACGTGGTTGATGTCTTAAGGTGTAGGAATATGTCAGCACAGTCCACCATCCTTACCCTGCAATAGTTTACCAATGTTATCTATGTTATGATGAAGCAGGTCCTATGAGAACATATCAATGCTGAATTTTTATTTACTTTCCTATCAGAATTTCCAGCTCAGGAAGAAAGAAAATCTGTAGTAAATCTGAGTGAAGAGCCAGAAACATCAGAAAATGTAGAAAAGAGGAAAAAGAGACGAGGTAAGTGTGAGAATCAGCTCCATGTTGTGTGATGTCAGTCGGTGAGAATAATTCATGTGGAGCAGATGTTGTCTGTCAGTGATGGATTGCCGCATGTATGATGGCTGACAATGATCTCTGACCTCTGTATGATAAGATTCCTCTGCTGTCCGTCCACAGTGACCGCACAGTGGTATCATGTAATATGGAGTCCAATCACTTACATTATATTTACTTTTCTTCTCATAGGTTCCATCTTCCGCCGGATCTTATCATCCTGCCGGCGTGGATTATCCAGGGCTGCTCGTGCATTTGCATGTTGTCATTGTTGCCTGAGAATCAACTAAAAGACGGGAAACCTAAACATCTAGCGCCCTGAAGACCAGCAGATCCACCATCACTGCTGGAGCTGTATAGAAGGACCTTCACCAGCTGTGGCCTTCTGACTGTTACATCATTACCTGGACCTGGTTAACTCCTGGTTAAGAAATGATAATATAACATTTTTGACATTGCAAACCATCATTTACAGCAATGAAATAAAACATCATATTAAATAACTTCTGGATATGGCATGGATCCTCATTTATTAACACAAACTAAACTACATAGCCTAATAACAAATAATACACAACACATTGTTTTTTAGTGGCAAAAAGGCCACAGCTTTTATTTAAAATGAAGACAAGTATATTCTGAGATTCGCGGATACTAATATTTGAAAAATTTGCCATTTTTATATAAACCTTTTCTTTAGAAAATAATGGAATTTGCTATTCCCCAAATAACATTGCTATACACAGCGTCCCCAAGCTGCTTTATTGCAGGAGCTCTCAGCTCCGTTCTTCCCGTTACATTTTTCGGCTAACCTCTCACTATTTCACTGTGTTCTGCACTGATTCCCACTACTCACTCTTAAACTTTGTCTAAATCCCTTCTCAACATCCCTCGCGGCTTCTTTTTCTTCACACACTGAGTCCTAAACTGTTGCTAGATGTGCAGAGAAGATAAAAAAGGAAGCCTAGCCCAAAGATGATCATTAATTCTTATCTCCACGATAGATATACTTTATGTTACTGACACCTTGAGGACTTTTCTATCATATTTTGATATTTGTTTTATTTCTATTTGATATTTATTTGTAAAGAAGCAAACACATTGTTACTAGTACACGGCATTGCTCCATCCATAAAGCCTACAATGATGTGATCTCATTACATTTAGAAGACAATAGTAGGATGTCACAGAAGCACAAATTTCTCTGTTATTTAGGGTTTCACAGCCAGGGGCAAATTCCACCTTTGTACCTCACCCCAAAACCTGACAGTTTATTGCAGGGCAGCACTTCCACTTGTTGTCTACCATCTATACATAGATGACCTGTGCATTAGATATTTAGTAACATGCTTCATTTTCTATCGTTCTAGATGAGCATCACATTTTCTGCTTGTATTCTGTTTTGGGAAAATGTGTACTAACCTACTTTTTATAATTTCTCCAGCCATTGGCAATATACCATTTTTTGGGTCACATGGAGGCATCTCTAAGCTTTTTTGTTTTTCTTTTGATCGATGATATAAAAATGTATTTTCTCATCCAACAAAATAAATCGTTTTGGTTTTCTAAACCAGATAATCCCTTTAAGGAAAATTACTTCTTGATGAAAATCAGACTATTTATATTTGAGAGGATTGTTAATGAAAACTGACAGGGGTGTCTGGAATATGCCCCTTGACCACATTGCGTGCCTTGCAGTGTTTTTGGCTTGAAGAGCTTCTGTCCGCTCTCCTGACATTGTCTGGCTTTCAGTTGCTGTTTTTTTTTCTTTTATAAAGCACTTGTATTTGTTTTGAAGTAACAATTCTGGAGTGATTTTCTTATAACAGTGTGTTGTTACGTTCCTCCAGGGGGGGGACACTGACAGCAAAGGGTCCCTGTGCAGGAAGTGCGTCCGGTCCCCCTCCTCATAGTTTCTCACAATCTTATACACATGCATATTAACATGAACATTCCCATTAGGCACACTTTTGTGTTCAGACAACAAAAACAATACTTTTATTTTCCCTTCTCACATCCATAGACATAGCAGCAGCCATAACAATTTTTATTAAAAGTAAGCTCTTCGATCATGCTTTTTGTAAGATGAGCAGTAGTTTTCTGAGGCACCATTTTACCTTATACATATTTAAAAGTTACATTTCCGGTGACTTTTATTAGGACAATACTACTGCACTGAAAAACCAAAAACACTGAGCTGGACTATAAGCTGGTATACATGAAAGTGTAAGAGCAAGTTCACACTGAGGCCATTTCACAGACAAAACCCAAGAAGAAAACAAAATTGAGTATATACCCTACAGCAAGTAACTACGTAAATAGTAATAGTACATGTAAATAACATAGAGTATTAGTTAATGCTATTTTGATGAAAAAGACCATTAAATAGGTTGTCCACTACTCTTTCATTGATGACCTATCCCTAGGATAGGTCATCAATGTTTGATCGGCTGGGGTCCGACACCTGGCACCCCCACCGATCAGCTGTTATCGGTGGCGGCAGCCGCCAGCCGGAGGTACCCACTTGTGAAGCTGGCTATCTTCTTGTAGTGACTGCTGCAGGGTACTACACATCCGTCTCTTAATGATTTGAATAGGAGGCGGATGTGTAGTATCAAGTCTCGGCCACTATCCAAAGACGGCCAGCTCTGCAACTGAGTACTTCCGGGTGGCAGCGGCCAGGATGAGGGACATGTATACCATGATGGGCCAAGGATGGGGGACATATATACCATGATTGGCCAAGGATGGGGGACATATATACCAGGATGGGGCACAGGATGGGGGACATATGTTCCAGTGTTCCAGGATGGGTCAAGGATGGGGGACATATATACCATGATGGGCCAAGGATGGGGGACATATATACCAGGATGGGGCACAGGATGGGGGACATATGTTCCAGTGTTCCAGGATGGGTCAAGGATGGGGGACATATATACCAGAATGGGGCACAGGTTGTGGAAGATATGTTCCAGGATGGGCCAAGGATGGGGGACATATATGCCAGGATGGGAGACATATATACCATTATGGGTCCAGGGTGGGAGACATATATACCAAGATGGGGGGACATATATACCAAGATGGGGGGACATATATACCAAGATGGGGGGACATCTATATCAGGATGGGCCCAGAGTGGGGTACATATGTATCAAGACAGGCCCAGGATGGGGAACATATATACCAGGATGAGCCCAGGATGAGGGACAAAATTTGGCTGATTAAGACCTATTGACAGGACCTCTTTAAGTGTAGGTACTAACATTTTTGTTTAGTGTGCCTATAAGGCTGATATAAAGGGGTATATTCTATTTACTGTGTGAAATAGATTTTTGCATGGATGTAAGAAGATTGTGGTTTTAGCCATTTATATTCAGATAGAGAATTACACAACTTCATGGATAGATTGGACTATATATATTTGGGCTTCATTTAGATGAGATATCTCTAGCTATGACTAGTTTCCATGGCAAACAAAAAAAAAGTTAATTTTCTGTTTTCAGAAACTACGGAGGGATTAAAACATCCCAGTAAAATGATATAAATGCTAAATGATTGCATCTAGCAAATAATATAGAATCACTCCCAATACAATGTAATCTGGAGGCCATGCGAGGGTAATGGCCTTTCAGCAGCATGAAAAAACAGCATTTTCAATTTCTAGTTTTAAATGTGAATTTCCAATTTTATTATAAGATTTGCAAACATTACTCATCTCTTTCTATAAAACAACATCACTGAAGCTTACCATCCCATATAGTAGTTTTTTTTATAGAGCTGGAAACCTCACCGGTCTATGTCGACTTTTAGATTTCTAATATCCTGACTGGGTTATTGCTAAGATTATGGTGAAAAATACATTTATGTATGGAGTAATATAGAGTAAATGTTTTTAAATATAGGGTTTTTATCGTATTGAACTATTTTCTTCTGTGCTCAACTGTTTCCTGGCTTTCTAGCTTTTTATTAGTGGTGTCTATCTTTTAAGACAGAAACAAAACCAAAGTGGACTACGTTATTGTCCCCATCTAAAAAGACAACCAATCTGAAAAGATGGACACCATTGGAAACAAGCACTAATAGAGAACATAGTTTCATAAGTTTCATAATTTGAGCTCCTTTTCCCTATCTAAATTAAAGGCTAAGTACAGCTTTACAAAGGAATTTTTTATTATTTTTATTTGTTTCCCAAATGCCAAGTTAAGCATCTTTCTAAATAGCCTTTATTGAAAGTTTTGTACCATTTTTCTGATGCAAAGTGCCTGTAAGTTTTTTAGCTAGTTGAGTGAATTTGTAAAACTGGTGCAAATCCTTTAGGGCTCCTGCTCCTATTTTTCATCTCTCTCTGCTCCCTCCTTCCTTTTCTCAGAGATGGCAGCAGGGAGGGGGTTGAGTATAACACAGATCTGCAGTGGAGAGTAGGAAAGCATCTAAAGTTTTATGGAGAGCAGAATAAACAGGTTTTGGACAAGGAAGAATGCACATGGAGAGGAAATAAGTACTGTTTTTGAGCTGTGCTGATATATTAAAGCAAGCTGTAAGGTAGCGCTATTCATCACGCTGAGGGGCACCCGCTTCACTGGGTCGATTAAAGCACACATGCAACGTTTTTTCGGTAATTCACAGTCCAGCAGTTTATTGCATCTCATAAACAGCTCATAACATAGTCCATCTCAGTGGCTCGCTGACATGTTACACATAAGATCCCAGAGCCTTTCTAGTGACAGACATGCCCACTTGGCTCCAGACACAGCCTTCAGCGAGGTAACAATATCAATGTCCCCATCAAGCAGTGTTTTTACCTTTGTCGGGTCGTAGCTGCTTCAGTCAGCTCCGGGCCACGTACCTTCAAAGGCTACTGGTATCTCAATCACAGGGGGGATCCAGCCTCTGCCTTCCAGGCTAGTGGAGTCCCACACAGGGACCAGGCCTCTCGCCCTCCAAGGCTACTGGTATCTCCAACACTGGGGATCCAGCCTTTGCCTTCCAGGCTTCACCAGACCTCTCTCTCTAGGCCTCACCAGGCCACTCTTTTCTCTTCCAGCCTCTCCAGGCTAATGGTGTCCCACACACAGGGATCAGGCCTCACACCTCTCACCCTGTTTCAAAACCACCAGGATTTATATATCCTTCAGTGCACACAGGACCTGTGATGATGTCACAGTCATGTGATCAGTCCTTCTGTGCGCACAGGACCTGTGATGATGTCACAGTCATGTGATCAGTCCTTCTGTGCGCACAGGACCTGTGATGATGTCACAGTCATGTGATCAGTCACCTGAGGGAAAGGTACATGGTCAGCCAGAACACACCCCCTGGACCATTACAGTAATGCCACAAGCCGCTGCATTACAAGATGAAGACAATAACATTCCGTGTATACACAGACCTCACATCCAGACTATATTACTGGCAGAGCTACTATAAGAGAAAAATCTGAAACTCAGATTAGGCTAAAAACAGCAAATCCGGGGGTCTGAATATGAATAAAGGAATAAAGATTGCAGTCTTAATCTGTACCCTTTTAAAAATATTCATCCACTTGAAATGGATCTGACGCGCCCCCTGGGCCAGTGCTGTAGGGGATACCCGGAGCCGGATCTCGATGGGGGTAGTAGTCCTTGTGGCGGTGACCCGGTCCGTGCCCAGGGTGTCAAACTAAGTGGCAGTCTATGGCAGTAGATGTTAACTTGATTGTCGACTACGCCACCCGTTGAGTGCGGCTTTGAAGCCGCCGCTGCAGAGCACTCCACTGAGGCCGGTGGTATATGTGCAGCAGTGATGGTATAACCCCCAACGGGAGGGGTATGGCCTCAGGGCAGCAGGTGTAGATGATGGGGGTTGTGATGATGCAGAAAGGAGACTCTGAGACGGGAGGTGCAGTTCAGGGTTTTTACTTACTGATGTTCTTTTGGTCACTCTGGCCTTGAGTGACCACCCGAGCCGTGCTGCGTCCACCAGGTCCTGGACTCGGGCAACCCCCAGGCAATTCTGGAGCGTGGTCCTGAGCTCCTTTCTGACTTTCCCTTTCTACTGGCCGTTCCCACCAGGGATCCACTTATGTCCGGCTCCCTCGGGTCTCTTGGTGGTCAAGCCTCCTCTGGGCTCCGTGACCCTATACTCGGTGTGCCTTTCTAGTGGATTTGGTGAGGGTCGTGGCAAATCTTGACCACGACCTCCGGTTCCTGGCTAAGGGTTACTTCTGCCTCTGCCAGCTTGGGTTCCGGTACCCGTGTCCGCCAACCCCTCACCCTTTTTGGTCTGTTTCTGGGTTCTTGGGGTTCCTTCTGTCTCCTCTCTGGGTCCTTCTTTTCTCCTCTCTCCTCTGCAGGCTCTGCTCTGGAGCTGGGCCCAGCCGGAGCCACAGCTCCCTGTCAGCCCTCCTGGCTGAGCTCCTCTGCTCTGCTCCTCAGGCTAAACTCTGACTGAACTCTCCCTGTTCTAAGATGGTGCCCACCTTATATACTCCCTCTATGTGTGAGCTCAGGTGACCAGCACCCAATGAGCTCCTATCTTTACCCAGACGACTCCCCCTATCTGCCCCTACACTACTGGGATGTTCCACCCCCCTCCCACTCCAGCCAGGGACAGACGCTGTCGTACCTGCACATAAACTGGTGGGAGTACCGTTGATCTGTCCCCCGGAAATGGGATGTATGTAGTGGATGCAGCCTACTGAGCTCAGTTCCACACTCCATCCTTACCCGGGAGTGGAATACCACACCTCTGGAGTGAGGTGCAATACCCCTGTAGTAGCCGAATCCTCAGGGTGCTACAGATCTATTAACCAAAGAAAATGGATCCATTTGAAATGGAAGAAAAACGATGTAACGAGATACTCTTTAAAATGGATCCAGTTGCATTTTAATCCACATCCTATTTAAAATGGACATTTTTCCTTTCCCTTCTGCGTCCTTTTTCTTTCATTTTTAAATGAATCCATTATTATTTTTACTCAATCTGTTTAAAAATGGACACTTTTTTTCTGGTTTTCTTCCATTCTCTTTGATTTTTTTGTAACAAATCAGATTTTTTTAATAAACATATATTGTGCATAGTAGGAAGTGACATCAGATCTATGCTGGACTGTGGTACAATTCATTTGTGTGACAGCATTTGGAGAAGAGATTACTGGTTTTAGCTAATGATTTTTTTTGTGAATTGAATTGCTGTGAAAATGCCTTTTACTCACATCATCTGCAGTTTCAACATGGTGCAGATGAAGGAGAAATGGAGGAAGCGTGGTCAACAACGATGAAGATTGATTTACCCTATCACAGTAGCCAAGCTGGCCAGCGGGGTGTACACCACCCTGTCTTGGGAACTTCTTATGCACCCAGAGAAGTTTAACTGCTATATTTAGCTACTATATGGAGATGTCCATCTGCAGCCTCGATGACTTGCTGTAGGGAATATCACCAAATTTAGTGCCTGGACACTGTATAAAGGAGAATTTTACCAGAAGATCGCTTGACTTTGTGGTAATTATCTGAATGCATTGTTTGTTATCTAAAGAAATATCTACGTACGTGTACAAATAATTTGTTCCTTTATAAAATGTCTTCATTGGCTTTAATGGTTCTGTTTTGAGAAATGCATTAATCTCATTTGCTTGGATTCAGATGGAACCTCCAGAGTCGGTAGTGCTCGGTTGAACACAGTGTGAACAGCCACTGAGGCATATGGAGTGTGTATTATTTTCCCCAATGATGAAAATGAAATGTATTGCCTTGGTCAGTCCCTCCAACCCACTCATTAAAATGACTCACATCACTCTTGATACTATGCTGCTGCAACACAATATACAATATCCTACAGAAAAGGCATTACTTACCTGTTCAATTCCCTGCTACTTTGGTATCACCCCCCTGCTGCTCCCCACCAGTCTTTGCTTACAGCACTGTTACTGTGATGTCCCATCCATAACATGGAACTGTGGCGCCCCTGAGGGTTCAGTCGCCACAGGGGTACTGCACCTCAGAATGAGGTGTGGTATCTCCTCTCCAAGGTAAGGATGGAGCACCACACAGGACCCCAACCACACACTCAACACTACACCACTCCAGTTCTGTAGGGGGCCTAAAGCACCATAGTGCTGCCCCGATCCTGAATGGAGGAGTTGGGGGGAACCAAAGTTAGGGGGAACCACGTAGTGAGTGAGGGTGGAGGAAGCACTTTACTTTAGCACTTAATAGAATCATATATAATTGGAAGCCATTTTAATAACCGTGTCTTTAGTCGTGAGTCTTTGGGATGGCAGATCAGTACAAAGCTGCTGCGGGCTTAGGGTCCACGGTTACCAGTCTCAGGCCTCGAGACGGGGGATTGGGGCAGAGTTATAACCGGCTCTGTCCCCGGTCAGAGTCCAACCAAGAAGACCCAGGAGGGGAGCAGAGGAGTTAGGCTCCACAGGTGAAAGGATCTCAGGGGGTGCGGACGGAGCGGAGTCGCCACCTGCATACCTTATTCTGGCCCTGCCAGAGAGACCCTGCTGCAAGAGGGGGTACCGGTCCCCGATTATCTGACTTTGCACTTCACGTGTCTGTCGGAAAAGTCCGGTGGCTTATGTGGATTCCAGGGGGATACGGACGGAGCGGAGTCGCCACCTGTATGCCCTAATCTGAGTTCATCCAGAGGGACCCGGCCTTACGCCACGTTCTCACCATTAGTCACCAAGAAGGGCACCCAGTCAGTCCGGGAGCTACACGCTACCCATCAAGGACATCGCAGCACCACTACGGGACACAGTGAGGGACACAATGCGGGAGAAGTTCACCAGGAGAGGAACACTTTAGAGCGGGGGTCCTGTCAAGCGCTCCTGAACTACCTGGAGTGTGCTGAGCCCCACCCTGGCGGCCGCAGCTCGCAGTGTGGCAGCAGAGAGAAGCTCTGAGCTGAGAAAGCACCACCGTGAGTAAAGACTTGGATGACTCCAAACACTGCCTCTGTCAGTTCTTTCCTTCGCGGCTCTGCACCCACCAACGCTCTGTCCTGCATCCCTTCTCCTACGCTGCCCTGAGGCCACGCTCCACCTGTGGGGAGCAGCACCAACTAAGCTGCCTGAACACCGGCCTCAGAGGACTGTCGCAGTGCTGGTGATCCTCATCAGACACCACGGGTGGCGTCACGAACAAATTCCCCTTTCCCATACACCTTTCCCCCCTTCCCTTCTTTTAAGAGTGACCCCCCTGTACAGACCCAGGAGCCGGCAACCGCGACATCCCCCAAAACTAAGTACACAAAAAATGCCATCAAATATACAAAACAATGGGCAGATAGCATGTCAGATGACAAGCATCTGTCCCTAAGCATGCTGAAAAGGCATAATAAAAAGAGGAGAACAGCTCAGCATATATTGCAAAAATAAAGTTTATTGGTGAAATATACATAAAAATTGTCAATAGAAAAGGAAACCAGGAGGTAATTGGAAAGTAGCTTTACAAGCCAGGTATATTGTAAATAATAGGATGATAATAGATCTATGGATCTATAGAATTGCACATTTGCCCACAATAGTAGAGAAATAATAAATAGCAAAATAGTGAACATTCACTATCACAAAATGGCAATGGGTAGAGACACAGAGGTCAGCCCAAATACATATAGACCTGCTAATAATAGTAAAAGTAGCCCTTACTATGTTATGGGAGACTCTGTGTCAAAATTAAGGTGCTCACACATTATAGTTCCATAAACTCATTACCTGGCAGGAAAGCACAGCCCAAAAGGAGGGGGGGGGGGAAGGTGGTCAGAAGAGCCCAACGCGCGTTTCGCGGTATATCTCACCGCTTTCTCAAGGGCAGGTGATGTCAGTATATTGCCCTATACTGTGTGTATATATATGTGCCTTACGTATCCTATTGGATGGCCCCAAGTGTAAACAGCTGTGAAGCGGGACGCGCACCCGGAAGTGGCCAGCTATGCCGGGGGCGCGTCCCGCCGATCACATGACGTGGAGCAGATGCCAATACGGCGCATGCGCGCGGGTCAGGGAACGCGCCGCGTGCACCCCGGCAGTCAAGCATTAACCGCGTATGCGCGGGTCCAAGAGAACCCACGCAGGCGCAGCACAGCATAAAGACGGCCGGGCGCGCGCGCGACGCGAACCCCCCCCGCACCAGCACGCGCGCACCACGTAAGCCATCGGCACAGCTGAAATGAAAGGGCCAGATGGAGAGCAGATAAGATGGTACAATAGAAATGAAATAACAGCAGCATTAACAAATACAACAAGGAACATATGATCAGTTACAGGCACAATTAGATACATATAGAATAGCCTGGGTAATATGATCAATCTTGATCAAAGGTCCAAATAAGTCGTTGCTCTCATCGGGGAAAGTCCCAACATGGTTTCAATCTCACTGCTCTCCATATGAGGATAGTTATTTCAAAGAGGAGTTCCGCAATAATGGACTAATAGAAAGAATAAGAAGAAGAAAAGGAGAAAATGAATTAATAAAAGCATCAATTTTAAAAAAAATTGCATAAAATGTATATGTTACCCCATATTTTGACCACTAAAAACTCACACAGAGATATTATATGTGTGGGAATAAAGTGTGCAGAAAACGACATGTGGCTACAAGAATGATGAAAAACTTAAAGATTCATTTAGGCCATTTGGTGTCACCGTGCCCAAACGCATAATCCACTGTGACTCTTTCTGGACAAATATTCTCCTGACATTACCTCCCCGAATGCCCATGTGTACCACATCGATACCACGTACCATAAAAGAACGGGGATTACAGTTATGTTTAGTCTTAAAATGGCGTGGTATCGTTTTGAGTTGGTCCAGGTCCTTGGCTGGGCCAGCTGCAACAATGTCTCTGATTATGTTCGTGTATGCATACCCGCAGCTCCCTAGATGTCAACCCGACATAAATCAGTGGGCAGCTGCAGGTAGCATAATAAATGACATTAGACGTACCACAAGTGATGTGATGTCTAATGTCAAATGATTTGCGGCCATCAGCCGAACAAAAACTAGTACACCGCAGAACATTCGGACACGCCACACAGTGCCCACATTTATAATTGCCAGTTAGCGGACCTCCAGAACCAAATAAGCGTGGTGTAGGTACAACATAGTGGCTATTCGTCAAGATGTCACCGAGATTGCGGCATCTCCTAGGTGTCATAGAGGGGCCCCTCCCGAGGTGTCCCCTCAGGGCAGGCTCCACCATCAAGATGTCCCAATGTTTTTGCAAAATAACTCTCATATTATCCCATTCGTGGTTGTAGGTGGAGATAGATCGTATGGTCTCATCCATCCCTTTTGATGATGTTTTGGGATGGAGAAGGGAGATACGTGGGGTCTGAACTGCCCTTTCGTATCCTCTCCTAATGCATCTCTTACTATAGCCACGTTGTACAAAGCGTTGTTTTAGGTCTTGTGCCTGACGCCGAAAGCCCTGTTCCGTAGAACAGATACGTCTCATTCTGAGGAACTGTCCGACCGGGACGGCCCCAATAGTGGTAGGACTATGGGCAGACTCAGCGTGGATCAAGGAATTAACTGAGGTGGGCTTCCTGAATACGTCCGTCTGGACGCCACCATGGACATCAACACACAAGGAAATATCCAGGAAGTCCACCCTTCTACTATCAAAAGTGTAGGTCAGTCTAATATTTTATTGATTCACGTTGAGACAGTCCATGAACTCTCCGAGCTGCTGGACGGAGCCCCGCCACAATAATAAAATATCATCAATATATCTCAACCAGCACAGCACATGGTGGGCGGCCGGCACACGATCCCCATCGAAGATCTCCCTTTCCCACTGCCCTAGGAAGAGATTTGCATAAGAGGGGGCACAGGCCGCCCCCATGGCTGTGCCACGCCTTTGGAGATAAAATTGATCTTTGAAAACAAAAAAATTATGGGTCAGGGCAAAGTCCAGCAACTCGAGGATGAGCTCACACATGGGGCCGTCCAGGTCGGAGGCCCCCAGAAAGAGACGCACCGCATTAAGACCATCAATGTGGTCAATGCTGGTATAAAGGCTCTCGACGTCGGCAGTAACCAAGAGAGTCCCTTCATCCACAGTGACCCCGTCGATCCTCGTGAGAACATCCGTCGTGTCTTTCACATATGATGGTAGATTCATTACCAACGGTTTTAAATAATGATCGATGAATCTGCATATGGGCTCACATAGGCCCCCAATTCCGGACACAATCGGACGTCCAGGAGGATCAATGGGGTCCTTGTGGATTTTGGGTAGCATGTAAAAAGTCGGAGTCCTAGGGAAGGTCACCGTCAATCCCTCATATACCTTTTTAGATATTATTGCACAGTCAAGGGCCTGACTCAAAATATCCTGCAGTTTGGCCGAGAAGTGGGTCAAGGGACAGGAGGTTAATTTGGTATACGTGCTGGGATCCCTCAATTGACGAAATGCCTCTCGCACATATTTCTGGATAGGCCAGATTACAATGTTACCCCCTTTGTCTGCGCCCTTAATAACTACGTCACTGAGTTCCCGGAGCTGTTGTAATGCCTGGCGATGTTTTAGCGTAAGATTATCAAATCTCCGTTTTGTAGGCAGCTTTAGGAAATCCTCAGTGACGAGTTTAGTAAAAATATCCACTGCAGGGCACAGCGAAAAGGGGGGAAATCTAGTAGATTTAGGCATAATAGATTGAGGGAACCCACCTCGTGGAAGACTCGAATGTTCTTCAGCCAACTCCTCCAAGCACCTCAACGCCTCCTCCTCGACCACCGCAGCATCCATGATCCCTGGGCCCTTGAAGTGCAATTTTTTCAATATTAGTTTACGAGAAAAGAGGTGTAAATCCTTTATCGCTGAAAAAGAATTAAAGGCATTAGTAGGAGAGAAAGACAGCCCCCTCCCCAGGACCTCGACCTGTGCTTTCCTGCCAGGTAATGAGTTTATGGAACTATAATGTGTGAGCACCTTAATTTTGACACAGAGTCTCCCATAACATAGTAAGGGCGACTTTTACTATTATTAGCAGGTCTATATGTATTTGGGCTGACCTCTGTGTCTCTACCCATTGCCATTTTGTGATATTGAATGTTCACTATTTTGCTATTTATTATTTCTCTACTATTGTGGGCAAATGTGCAATTCTATAGATCCATAGATCTATTATGATCCTATTATTTACAATATACCTGGCTTGTAAAGCTGCTTTCCAATTAACTCCTGGTTTCCTTTTCTATTGACAATTTTTATGTATATTTCACCAATAAACTTTATTTTTGCAATATATGCTGAGCTGTTCTCCTCTTTTTATTATCCCCCAAAACTAACAGCAAGGCCCGGGCGCCGAGTAGTCGTCCCCCATACCCTGGGCGCGTCAGAACCACTGCAGCCAATCATTGACTTCAGCTGTGTGAACGAGGTAAATAACAGCAGACCACTGATGCCAGTGATAGGCTGCAGAGCAGCGGTAATGTGTTGTAGACAGACTATCACTCGAGCAAAGGCCTCAGAGAGCAGCAAAAGGAGAAATTAGAGTTGCAGCAATTTTAGCAGATGTAATACTGTAAGCATTTTATATTGTAAGCATTACTAGGGACCCTTATTGTAGATGGGGGCAGAGTGGATGATATTGTGAGGTCACAGCATAGGGGGACAGTGTGAGATTATGACTGTGGACATTATGAAAAGGGGTAGTGTGGGTGGATTTTATATAGAGGGTTAGTGTGGGAGACAGTGTGGAGGTACAGTATGTAGAGGGTTAGAGTGGGAGACAGTGTGGAGGTACAGTATGTAGAGGGTTAGTGTAGGAGACAGTGTGGAGGTACAGTAAGTAGAGGGTTAGTGTAGGAGACAGTGTGGAGGTACAGTATGTAGAGGGTTAGTGTAGGAGACAGTGTGGAGGTACAGTATGTAGAGGGTTAGAGTGGGACACAGTGTGGAGGTACAGTATGTAGAGGGTTAGAGTGGGAGACAGTGTGGAGGTACAGTATGTAGAGGGTTAGTGTAGGAGACAGTGTGGAGGTACAGTATGTAGAGGGTTAGAGTGGGAGACAGTGTGGAGGTACAGTATGTAGAGGGTTAGTGTAGGAGACAGTGTGGAGGTACAGTATGTAGAGGGTTAGAGTGGGAGACAGTGTGGAGGTACAGTATGTAGAGGGTTAGTGTAGGAGACAGTGTGGAGGTACAGTATTTAGAGGGTTAGTGTGGGAGACAGTGTGGAGGTACAGTATGTAGAGGGTTAGAGTGGGAGACAGTGTGGAGGTACAGTATGTAGAGGGTTAGTGTAGGAGACAGTGTGGAGGTACAGTATGTAGAGGGTTAGAGTGGGAGACAGTGTGGAGGTACAGTATGTAGAGGGTTAGTGTAGCAGACAGTGTGGAGGTACAGTATGTAGAGGGTTAGTGTAGGAGACAGTGTGGAGGTACAGTATGTAGAGGGTTAGTGTGGGACACAGTGTGGAGGTACAGTATGTAGAGGGTTAGAGTGGGAGACAGTGTGGAGGTATAGTATGTAGAGGGTAAGTGTAGGAGACAGTGTGGAGGTACAGTATGTAGAGGGTTAGAGTGGGAGACAGTGTGGAGGTGCAGTATGTAGAGGGTTAGAGTGGGAGACAGTGTGGAGGTACAGTATGTAGAGGGTTAGTGTAGGAGACAGTGTGGAGGTACAGTATGTAGAGGGTTAGAGTGGGTGACAGTGTGGAGGTACAGTATGTAGAGGGTTAGTGTAAGAGGCAGTGTGGAGGTACAGTAGATAAGGCAAGACAGTATGTCAATCATAATTCATAAAGAAGCACATTGTGGCAGTTATAATTCATAAGGTAAGACAAAGTGGAGGCAATATTTTATAGGAGAAGACAGTGTGGAGGCAATGTACAGTAGGGGGACATATTTTGTGCAGGAAACACAGTGAGGTGCAATTATTTATTCCTGTGCTTAGCATAGGCAGATATATTTTTATACAGGGTGCATTATAATGACACTGCTATTTTTAAGGGCACAGTGTTGGGATGTTCTGCAGAATGCCGGAGAAGAGAGAAATCTGCAGAGAAGAGCTGTGGATGTCAAAATCATCATGGCTTTTGGACCAGATGGAGATGAAATTTATAAGAATGACTCTAATCAGATGAAATGTCACCTTATAAGATACCTAGGTGCAAATGTTCATTTGTGATATTGACTAAGTCTAATCAGTAGTGATGAGTGAGCACTAAAATGCTCGGGTGCTCGATGCTCAGGTCGAGCACATTGGAATACTCGGGTGCTCGACCCGAGCAACGAGCCCAATGTAAGTCTATGGGAAACACGAGCATTTTTCAGGCGGCTCCCCCCGGCGGTCTGCAGAGGGCCTAAAAAGTGCCCAAATCGATGGGAATAGTGCTCAAATGACATGGGGACAGCATGGGGAAGACCCCTGGAAGCATTTCTGACTCCCAGGTCACTTCTGTCAACAAGGTTGTCAGAAGTATTACGCCAATTTTAAGGACTCACAATAAAACATACCAAAACTAAACCAAAATGGATTTACATCCTTTCCAGGGTAATGACTTGTATATAAAGCAAAATAAATAACCAAAAACAAAAATGCTCCTCCACACCTTGGGCTATGTTCACACGTAGCTTTTTTGATGTGTTTTTTCAATTTTGCATTGTTTTCAACCGTCACAAATGCATTCGCCAGGAAATGTCATTTTAACATTTTACAACCTTATCTGGCCATGTGGTGTGTGAGATATCATCAGACACATCGAGTTTCATTTATGAAGGAGGGACTCTGAAAGTCGCAAAGCCTATTTTTATAGGGCCATCAGGCGGCCTTTACTATTCTTAAAGGACCAGCAGTCGGCCCTCACTATTCTTAGAGAGCCATCAGCCGGCTATGTTTTATTGTTCCCATTACTAAAGAGTGGGTCTCCTATACTGTTATTGTGTATGCAGTGAGTGGCAGGGCTGCCCAATATTTGGACGCACCCCAATACCTCTTTGAAAATTTGGATGCACCCCAATACCCCTTTGGAGAGACATAGAGGAGGGCCTCCTGAAAACAATGTTCCCATTATTAGGAAGTAGGTCTCCCATTGTGTTTGCCTATGCAGTGAATGCAAGAGTTGCCAAAATTTGGAGGCACTCCAATGCCCCTGTGGCGTCCCTGAGGGTTAGACCGCCACAGGGATGCTGCACTTCTCTAATGGAGTGTAGTGTTCCTCCTCTGAGGTAAGAACAGTGTGATGGTCAGGACCCAACCTCCACATCCAACACCACACTTCTCCACCAGAGGGGGCTATAATGCACTAGGTGCTGTCCTCCTGGTTACAGGGAGACTGGGGAACCAAGAGTTAGGGGAACCATTTAGTGGGTGAGGGTGGAGGACTCACATTTTAGTGACACTGTAAATTTCATATTTAATAAAAAGCCACCTTGGTTTTTGGTCCTTGTTAGTTTAGTCTTTGTATTGTGATCTCCCTCCCTGAGCGTGGATCCTGTGTGGGCCTGCAGAGGACGGAGACATGGCCCTCGTATCTTAGCCTTGGGTCGACGGGCAGGTTGCAGATAATGGATGTCTCAACCCGGTCAAGGACCATGACCAAGAAGGCCCAGAGCTTAAGAGTGGAGGATGCAGACAGAGCGGAGTACGCCACCTGTCCTCGCCAACCTGATAAATTCAGAGGGATTCTGACTGCAAGAGGGGTACCGGCCCCCGACACCCGACCTTGCTACTCCATGTCCTGGTCGGGAAAGTCCGGTAGGTCCTGAGGATCCCACCGTGTATCGGAAGGAGCGGAGCTGCCACCCGTACCCTTTTTCTGAGAGGAGTTAAGAGGGAGACCCGGCCTATTTACACACACAGACAGGAAAGCACTCGGTCTGTAGTTCAGGAGCACTCTGGTGCGGGTCCTGATTGATCGCAGGACTTACTCGGAGGTTGCCGGACCCCCGTTCCTGGTGACCGCAGAACTCCGCGGGGAGCAGGGAGTCGCCTTCCTTTTGCCATGTCTTATGAGAGTAAAGCCTTGGAAGTTCACCCCAATGGCCTCCGGATTCTTTATTCTGCGCTACACCGCAATACACAGCACCCGGTCTCCTCTACTACTACCCCCTCCATCCTGTCTCTCTGCCCTGAGGCCTTGCTCCACCTGTGGGGAGTAGTAACAACGACGGCCGCCATAACACCATGCATCAGCGGACTGCAGTGGCGCTGGTGGCCTTCACCAGGTGCCACAGGTGGCGTAGTCATAATCAGCCACTCAACCCGGATAAGCCCACACCATCCTTTTAATTGTGACGGCCCTGGGCACGGGTCGGGTTCGGGCAACAGCTGCACACCATCTCTCCATCACAGGACTCGACTCCGAGTCCCCCATCTCCCAGGGTAAGCAAAGGGGCTTCCGAGAAGAGGCATCACACTCCTTGGCAGAGACGTGGAGGTCAGAGGGCCTCCTGAAAACAATGTTCCCATTATTAGGAAGTGGGTCTCCCATTGTGTTTGCCTATGCAGTGAATACAAGGGTTGCCAAAAATTTGGAGGCACTCCAATGCTCCATGGAAGAGACGTAGAGGGCCTCATAAAAATATAATCCCATTATTAGGAAGTGGGTCTCCCATTGTGTTTGCCTATGCAGTGAATGCAAGTGTTGCAAAAAATTTGGAGGCACTCCAATGCCCCTTGGATGAGACCTGGAGGTCAGAGGGACTCCTGAAAACAATGTTCCCATTATTAGGAAGTGGGCCTCCCATTGTGTTTGCCTATGCAGTGAATGCAACGGTTGCCAAAAATTTGGAGGCACTTCAATGCCCCTTGGAAGAGACGTAGAGGTCAAAGGGCCTCCAAAAAACAATGTTCCCATTATTAGGTAGTGGGTCTCCTATTGGGTTTGCCTATGCAGTGAATGCAAGGGTTGCCAAAAATTTGGAGGCACTCCAATGCCCCTTGGAAGAGACATGGAGGAGGGCCTCATAAAAAAATGTTCCCATTAGAAAGGCAGCGGGTCTCCAATACTTGTAATGCCCATGCACTAATGTGATATGGTGGTGGAGGATGAGGAGAAGGAGGAGGACAAGAGCAAATAGCCAAAATCAGGAAGAGTATAACCATGTCTGGGAGTGACTAGGTGCATGGGAATACACCTCCCAAGAAAAGACACTAGATTTGAGTTTATGTTACGCTGCTATCATTCGGTGGTGTTGAGAAGTCTGGCCCAATCCAGGCTGTGTTCATTTTTATAAGAGTCAGCCTGTCAGCATTTTCAGTTGACAGGCGGATGCGCTTATCAGTTATAATTCCACCAGCGGCACTAAAAACCCGCTCTGATAAAATGCTGGCTGCAGGACAGGCCAGGCCCTCCAAGGCATAGAGAGCCAGTTCATTCCACGTGTCCAGCTTGGATACCCAATAACTATAAGGCACAGAGGAATCACGGAGGACGTTGGTACGGTTAGCAAGGTACTCCCTCAGCATCTTGCCAAACATTGCACTACCTGTGAGAGTACCCCGCGCCTCAGGGCTTGTGTGATGGGAGGGGCTGAGAAAATTCTCCCAGAACTTTGACAGTGTTCCCCTGCCTCTGCTGGATTGGAGTTGTGTCTCTCTCGCCTGTACTCCTTGATTGTCCAATGAAGTGTGACCTCTGCCGCCAGTGTTTTCAGATGGGAATTTTTTTTAATAGTTTTGCAACAAGGGCCTTCTGGTACAGCCCCATTTTTGTAGACCTGTCCGCCTCAGGAATAAGAGATATAAAGTTCTCCTTGTAGCGTGGGTCTAGAAGTGTCACCAATCAGTAATGACTGTCACCCAAAATTTTGAGAACGCGAGGGTCATGAGAAAGGCAGCGTAACATAAACTCAGCCATGCGTACCAGACTACTAACAGGCAAGACTTCTGTGTCCTCACCAAGGGGATGACTGACCATGCTCTCCTCCTCCTCCTCCTCCTCTCTATCCTCTGGCCATCCACGCTGAACAGACGGTATGACAGCAGTGCAGGTAGTACCGTCTATAGCGCATGAAACTAGCTCCTGTTCTTCCTCCTCCTCTTCTTCCTCATTGTCCCCCAATCCACATTGGGATGAGATGAGGCTGGGCTGTGTGTAATCACCCTGTATGGTTCCTTGCTCCATCTCATCATGCTCCGCCTGCAATGCATCCTCTTTGATTGTGAGCAGAGAGCGTTTCAGAAGACAGAGAAGAGGGATGGTGATGGCAATTATGGCGTCAATGCCGCTCACCATCTTGATAGAGTCCTCAAAGTTTTGGAGGATGGTACATATGTCTGACCTCCATGTCCACTCCTGAGGTCTTATATGTGGAGTCTGAACTGAATACTGACGGCCTTGTTGATGCTGATACTCAACAACTGCCCTCTTCTGCTCACAAATCCTTCCCAACATCTGCAGTGTAGAGTTCCAATGCGTGGGGACATCACACACCAGTCTGTGAGCTGGAAGCTGCAAACGCTGCTGAAACACGGCAAGGGCGGCGGAAGCTGTAGGTGACTTTCTAAAATGGGCACACAGGCCGCGTACTTTAACAAGCAGATCCGGCAGCTCCGGGTAGGATTTGAGAAACCGCTGAACCACGAGGTTAAGCACATGGGCCAGGCATGGTATGTGTATGAGCTCGTCTCGCCTCAGAGCCGCCACCAGGTACCGGCCATTGTCACACACGACCAAGCCTGGCTGTAGGTTCAGTGGTGTGAGCCACAGATCTGCCTGCTCTTTCAGAGCAGTCCACAACTCTTCAGCATTGTGTGGTTTGTCACCTAAGCATATTAGCTTCAGCACAGCCTGTTGCTGCTTGGCCGAGGCAGTGCTGCAGTGCTTTCAACTTGTGACTGATGTGGTCATTTCGGATATGGAGGCTGAAGAGGAGGAGGAGGCTGAGGAGGATGAGGTGCAGGAGCTGTAGACCATGGGGGCAACCCTGATTGACCTAGGGCCCACAATCCTTGACGTTGGGAGGACGTGTTCCGTCCCAAGGTCCCACTGGGTGCCGGCTTCCACTATGTTAGCCGAGTGTGCCGTCAGCGAAATGTACTGTCCCTGCCCACAAGCACTTGTCCACGTGTCCGTGGTTAGGTGGACTTTCCTGGTAACTGCGTTGTTGAGGGCACGGCTAATGTTTTGGGACACGTGCTTGTGTAATACGAGGATGGCACAACGGGAGAAATAGTGGCGGATGGGGATCAAGTACCGAGGGACGGACGCCGCCATCAGGTTGTGGAATACTTCCATCTCCATGAGCCTAAAAGGCAACATTTCGAGCTCAAGCAGTCATGCAATGTGAGAATTTAGTAGTGTGGCCTGTGGGGACTTGGCTGCGTATTTGCACTTGCGGTTCAAGGACTGGGGTATGGACAACTGAACGCTGCGCTGGGACAAGGACGTGGACGTGCTTCCTCATGCTGCTACTTGAGAGTGTGCAATGACAGGTGCAGGGCAGGAGTCATCTTCGCATGCTCCATGGACAGGGGATTGGCTTGCATGCACAACAGCAGAAGAAGCAATGGTGCCACCCGCAGACACTGTTCCGGGACCCTGGAGTTCGGCCCACAAAGTCGGGTGCTTTGCTGCCATGTGCCTGATCATGCTGATGGTGGTCAGGCTGGTCGTTTTGCCACCCCTGCTGATGCTGGCCTGGCTGGTGGTGCAAATGGCCTTTTTGGGGTTATCTGCAGAGTCTTTTAAAAACAACCAGACTCGGGAAGACCTAACAGTTGTACTAGCAACTTCCTTCGTGTTGGTGTTATGGGGAACGGTTGCCTGTCTTCTGTCTGCGGCCACCACACTGCTTCTTCCTGCCATTGGGGTGCTCTGCCTCCCTCCCCCTGTGTGCTGCTCTCCTTGCTCTGCATGTCCTTTTGCCATGTTGGCTCAGTTACTATATCATCCATCACCTAGTCTTCCACTTCCGCTCCCTGGTCTTCCTCCTGACTTTCTGGCAATTGTGTCTCATCATAGTCCACCTCTTGTGACACTTTCCCACCGTCGCCTTCATGTGACCGTGGCTGCTCAAATATTTGGGCATCGCTACATGCGATCTCCTCTCGCCCCGCTTCAAATGGACCAGGCAAGAGGCCCGAATCTATAAATGGAAAAGTGAACAGCTCTACAGAGTGTCCAAGTGTGTGATCATTTGTGTCCGGGCACTCGGCGTGGTGGGAGGAAGGAGGATCAGGGTGAGGAATATGCAGTCCAGACTCATGGCTACTGAGACTTGACCATGTGGAAGACAGGGTGGTGGTGGTGGTGGCTAAGTGACTGGAAGCATTATCCGCTATCCAACCAACAACCCTTTGACACTGCTCTGGGTTCAATAGTGGTGTGCTGCGGTCCCCTAGGAATTGGGACAGGAATGTCATTGGGCGAGAAGGTTTGGGTGTTTGTTATGGCACAATTTCAGCTTGCCCTCGGCCTCTGCATGCACCATCACCATCACGTCCAGTTCCCCGTCCCTTGCCACGTGCCTTGCCCATTTTAAATGGAGGACAATATCTTCCATTCTCACTACAAATGACTGAATTTGGAGCGAACTTATATTTGATCCGTGTGACGGAGAAACCACAGTTTTAAATATATGGCCTGTAGGTAACTATTTTGAACAGCAATCTGGTGTCAATTGCTTCACTGACACACTGAAACAAATTTTTAATGGAGGTCAGAAATGGCAGTATTTTCTGAAAACGTATATGTGATCCGTGTGACGGAGAAAACACGGTTTTAAATACCTGGCCTGTAGGTAACTATTTTGAACAGCAATCTGGTGCCAATTGCTTCACTGACACACTGAAACAAATTTTTATTGGAGGTCAGAAATGGCAGTATTTTCTGAAAACGTATATGTGATCCATGTGACGGAGAAAACACGGTTTTAAATAGCTGGATTTTTAGCGCTGTAATATGGAAAGGACCTGGCTGTATTCTGCAGTGCCAACAAGCAAATGGCGCAGAAAAACAGTTTTTTCTGGATTGCTTTTGAAGCAAATAATGAGGATTAAGATTAGTGTTGAGAGAGCATGCTCGACACTGCTCGTTACTGGCCCGAGCATCACGCTACTCGGGATGTTCAGCGAGCACCGAGCATTTCCGGGTTACTCGGGCGGGAGCTCGGGTCTCCGCCCTGCACGTTTGGCGCTCTTTACAGAGCCAATGAACATGCAGGGATTGCCAGCCAGTCACTGTAATGCCGCAGCCATTTTGTTTGTGGGCATTACAGTGATTGGCTGGCCGCACAGCGTCACCTCGAGTATTTAAAACCGGGCGCCGCCATCTTGGACGCAGTCGCTCTGGATCAGCCAGTTTAGGGTCAGTGCTGCTGAGTTAGGGAGAGATACAGTATATAGTGCAAAATAGGTAGTGTAGGGTCTCTAAAGGCTGCCAAATCAAACAAACAGTCCTTCTCAGGACTAATATCCATCCCAGATATCAGGCAGGCAGGCTGTATAGTAGACGCAGTGGTTATACCAGCAAACGCTGCATTACAGTCCTGTGTGCTCCTGTTGGTCCAATTGCTAGGCTTATCATCCCGTTCTCAAGGGCCAGGAAAAATTATTATTTTTTTCATCTAAATCCTGTTTTTTTTTTTTTCTTCAGTCAGACTGTACAAATACCCGTCTTATTAACCTTTTGGTATTTTTTCCCCCTCCCAAAAAATATTAAGTGAGTCTGTGACTGTTCAGACACCAATATATCTGTTTAAAAGAGTCTGATGTAGGCCAGAAAAAATAGAACTGTGGTTTTGCAGCTCCACGGGTGAAATCTCTGTATTATCCTGCTTTTGGCATTTTTTGCCGTAAAAAAATAACTGTAATAGTGTCTCCCTGACTGGTCAGACACCAATATATCTGATTAAAAGAGTCTGGTGTAGGCCAGAAAAATAGAACTGTGGTTTTGCAGTTCCACGGGTCACATCTCTGTATTATCCTGTTTTTGGCATTTTTGCCGTAAAAAAAAACTGTAATAGTGTCTCCCTGACTGGTCAGACACCAATATATCTGTTTAAAAGGGTCTGGTGTAGGCCAGAAAAATAGAACTGTGGCTTTGCAGTTCCACCGGTCAAATCTCTGTATTATCCTGTTTTTGGCATTTTTTGCCGTAAAAAAACTGTAATAGTGTCTCAATGATGGGTCAGACACCAATGTATCTGTTTAAAAGAGTCTGGTGTAGGCCAGAAAAATACAAGTGTGGTTTTGCAGTTCCACGGGTCAAATCTTTGTATTATCCTGTTTTTGGCATTTTTTGACGAAAAAAAAAAACTGTAAGAGTGTCTCCCTGACTGGTCAGACACCAATATATCTGTTTAAAAGAGTCTGGTGTAGGCCAGAAAAATAGAACTGTGGTTGTGCAGTTCCACGGGTCAAATCTCTGTATTATCCTGTTTTGGGCATTTTTTGCCGTAAAAAAAAACAGTAATAGAGTCTCCCTGACTGGTCAGACACCAATATATCTGTTTAAAAGAGTCTGGTGTAGGCCAGAAAAATAGAACAGTGGATTTGCAGTTCCACTTGTCAAATCTCTGTATTATCCTGTTTTTGGCATTTTTTGCCGTAAAAAAAACTGTAATACTGTCTCCCTGACTGGTCAGACACCAATATATCTGTTTAAAAGAGTCTGGTGTAGGCCAGAAAAATAGAACTGTGGTTTTGCAGTTCCACAGGTCAAATCTCTGTATTATCATGTTTTTGGCATTTTTTGCCGTAAAAAAACTGTAATAGTGTCTCCCTGACTAGTCAGACACCAATATATCTGTTTAAAAGGGTCTGGTGTATGCCACATAACTATAACTGTGGTTTTGCAGTTCCACGGATCAAATCTCAGTATTATTCTGTTTTTGGGATTTTTTGAAGTAAGAAAAAACAGTAATAGTGTCTCCCTGACTGGTCAATCACCAATATATCTGTTTAAAAGAGTTTGATGTAGGCCAGAAAAATAGAACTGTGGCTTTGCAATTCCACGGGTCAAATCTCTGTATTATCCTGCTTTTGGCATTTTTTGCCATAAAAAAAAACTGTAATACTGTCTCCCTGACTGGTCAGATGCCAATATATCTGTTTAAAAGAGTATGGTGTACCCACATAACTATAACTGTGGTTTTGCAGTTCCACGGGTCAAATCTCTGTATTATCCTGTTTTTGGCATTTTTTGTCGTAAAAAAAAAACCTGTAATAGTGTCTCCCTGACCGGTCAGACACCAATATATCTGATTAAAAGAGTCTGGTGTAGGCCAGAAAAATAGAACTGTGGTTTTGCAGTTCCACGGGTCACATCTCTGTATTATCCTGTTTTTGGCATTTTTGCCGTAAAAAAAAACTGTAATAGTGTCTCCCTGACTGGTCAGACACCAATATATCTGTTTAAAAGGGTCTGGTGTAGGCCAGAAAAATAGAACTGTGGCTTTGCAGTTCCACCGGTCAAATCTCTGTATTATCCTGTTTTTGGCATTTTTTGCCGTAAAAAAAAACAATAATAGTGTCTCTCTGACTGGTCAGACAGCAATATATCTGTTTAAAAGAGTCTGGTGTAGGCTAGAAAAATAGAACTGTGGTTTTGCAGTTCCACCGGTCAAATCTCTGTATTATCCTGTTTTTGGCATTTTTTGCCGTAAAAAAACAATAATAGTGTCTCTCTGACTGGTCAGACAGCAATATATCTGTTTAAAAGAGTCTGGTGTAGGCTAGAAAAATAGAACTGTGGTTTTGCAGTTCCACGGGTCAAATTTCTGTATTATCCTGTTTTTGGCATTTTTTGCCGTAAAAAAAACCTGTAATAGAGCCTCCCTGATTGGTCAGACACCAATATATCTGTTTAAAAGAGTCTGGTGTAGGCCAGACAAATAGAACTGTGGTTTTCCTCCTTTTCATTACCCTTTTGCCATTGATAGTGCGAGTGTAAGCTATTTTTCTTCATTTACAATGGGCAAGGCGCGTGGCATGGGACGTAGAACTGGACGTTCTGGTGATGTTGCGTGTAGAGGATGGGGCTATGGCCAAGGTGAAAATGTGCCACAACCAACAGCCACATCTTCTCGCTCCCACTTCTTGACAGAATTACTAGGGAAGAACACTACATCATCAGTATTGTGAACTGATCAGTGTGAACAGGTTATTAATTGGATAGCAGATAATACTTCCAGTTACCTTGGCACCACCACCTCCGGTCTGTCTTCCACACGGTCAAGTTTTGGTAGCCGTGAGTCTCGACCGCATACTCCTCCTCACCCTGATGCTCCTTCCTCCCACCATGCCGAGTGTCGTCAGACAGCAACTGGTCCCACACTTGGACACTCTGAAGAGCTGTTCACTGGTCCATTTCCATATTTGTGCCCCTCGCCTGCTCCGCTTGAAGTGGTGGAAGAGGAGTTCCCATGTAACGATGCCCAAATATTTGAACAGCCACGGCCAGAGGAAGACGACGCTGGCAATTTGTCACAAGAGGTGGACGATGACGAGACACAATTGCCACGACGTGAGGAGGAGGATCGTGGTGCGCAAGTGGAAGAGGAGGAGGTGGTGGATGACCTAGTAACTGACCCAACATGGCAGGAGGACACGCAGAGCGAGGCCAGCAGCACACAGGGGGAGGGAGGCAGAGTACCCCAACAGGCAGGAAGAAGCAGTTTGGTGGCCGCAGACAGAAGGCAGGCAGCAGTTCCCCGTAACACCAACACGAGGGACGTTGCCAGTACAACCGGTAGGTCTTCCAGAGTCTGGAATTTTTTTAAAGACTCTGCTGATAACCCCAAAAAGGCCATTTGTACCACCTTCCATGACATTATCAGCAGGGGTGACAAAACTACCAGCCTGACCACCACGAGCATGATCAGACACATGGCAGCAAAGCACCCGACTTTGTGGGGTGAACCCCAGGGTCCAAAACTAGTGTCAGCGGGTGTCACCACTGCTTCTTCCGCTCTTGTGCGTGTAATAGAACCCCCTGTTGTGCGTGCAAGGCAATCCCCTGTCCATACTGCATGCAAAGATGCCCCTTCCTCTCAGTCATTACTTGTTATGGCAGTTTCTCAAGAAACAGCATCAACGTCCACGTCCACGTCCCACTGCAGCGTTCAATTGTCCATATCCCAGAGCTTTGAACGAAAGCGCAAATTCGCAGCCAACGCCCCACAGGCCACAGTCCTAAATTTGCACATTTCACGACTGCTTGCATTGGAAATGCTGCCTTTTAGGCTGGTGGAGACGGAATCCTTCCGCAACCTTATGGCGGTGGCCGTCCCTCGGTACTCGGTCCCCAGCCGACACTATTTTGCCCGGTGTGCCATCATTGCACTACACAAGCATGTGTCCCAAAACATCTGCCGTGCCCTCAACAACGTAGTTACTGGGAGAGTCCACCTGACAACAGACACGTGGACAAGTGCTTGTGGCCAGGAACGGTACATCTCCCTGACGGCACACTGGGTAAACATAGTGGAAGCTGGAACCCAGTCGGACCTTAGGATGTAACACATCCTCCCCATACCCATTATTGCGGGCCCTATGTCAGTCAGAGTTGCCCCCACAGTGTACAGCTCCGGCGCATCATCCTCCTCCTCCTCCTCATGTTCAGCCTTCATCTCAGATATCACCACATCAGTTACAAGCTGGAAGCACTGCAGTACTGCCTCAGCCAAGCGGCGACAGGCTGTGCTGAAACTCATAAGCTTAGGTGATAAACCTCACACTGCTTGTGAGTTGTGGACACCTGTGAAAGAGCAGGCAGATCTGTGGCTGAGACCATTGAACCTACATTCAGGCATGGTCGTGTGTGACAATGGCCGTAACCTGTTCGCGGCCCTGAGGCATGGGGTACACTCACAAGGAGTGGAAAGTTTCAAAAGATGGTGAGGGAGTACCTTGCCGACCGTACAAGCATCCTCCGTGATTCCTCTGTGCCTTTTAATTATTGGGTATCCAAGCTGGACACTTGGAATGAACTCGCTCTGTACGCCTTAGAGGTCCTAGCCTGCCCTGCTGCTAGCATGTTATCAGAGTGTGTTTTTAGTGCCGCTGGGGGAATTATAGCTGATAAGCGCACTCGCCTGTCAACTGACAATGCTGACAAGCTGACCCTTATCAAAATGACTACCAAATGACAGCAGAGTAACATAAAGTTAAATCCACTGTGTTATTTCGGGAGGTGTATTCCCATGCATCGCTTCACACCCACACATGGGTATACGCTTCCTCATTTTGGCTGAATTTTTCTCTTCTCCTTATACTCAGCCTCCACCACCACTATACCACCAGGGTGACCGTGGACCGTGTTGCTAGCGTTTTTATTCCACTGCGACCTCCACGTCTCTTCCAAGGGGCATTAAAACCATCTTGTTAAGCTACTGCGACCTCCACCACTTTTCCCAGGAGCATTAAAACCGTCTTGTTAAGCTACTGCGACCTCCACCACTTTTCTCAGGGGCATTGATATTGTCTTTTTATTCCACTGCGACCTCCACATCTTTCCAAGGAGCATTAAACCCGTCTTGTTAAGCTACTGCGACCTCCACCACTTTTCCCAGGGGCATTAAAACCGTCCTGGTAAGCTACTGCGACCTCCCCGTCTCTTCCAAGGGGTATTAAAACAGTCTTGTTAAACTACTGCGACCTCCACCATTTTTCCAAGGGGCATCAAAACAGTCTTGTTAAGCTACTGCGACCTCCACCATTCATCCAAGGGGCATTAAAACCGTCTTGTTAAGCTACTGCGACCTCTACTACTTTTCCCAGGGGCATTGATATTGTCTTTTTATTCCACTACGACCTCCACGTCTCTTCCAAGGGGCATTAAAACCGTCTTGTTAAGCTACTGCGACCTCCACGTCTCTTGCAAGGGGCATTAAAACCGTCTTGGTAAGCTACTGCGACCTCTACCACTTTTCAGAGGGGCATTGATATTGTCTTTTTATTCCACTGCGACCTCCACGTCTCTTCCAAGGGGCATTAAAACCGTCTTTTTAAGCTACTGCGACCTTCACGTTTCTTCCAAGGGGCATCTTGTCAAGCTATTGCGACCTCCACCACTTTTTCAAGGGACATGGATATTGTCTTTTTATTTCACTGCGACCTCCACCATTCTTCCAAGGGGCATTTAAACCGTCTTGTTAAGCTACTGCGACCTCCACCACTATTCCTAGGGGCATTAAAACCGTTTGTTAAGCTACTAGGACCTCCACCACTTTTCCCAGGGGCATTGATATTGTCTTTTTATTCCACTGCGACCTCCACCTCTCTACAATGGGGCATTAAAACTGTCTTGTTAAACTACTGCGACCTCCACGTCTCTTCCAAGGGGCATTAAAACCGTCTTGTTAAGCTACTGCGACCGCCACCACTTTTTTCAAGGGCATTGATATTGTCTTTTTATTCCACTGCGACCTCCACCATTCTTCCAAGGGGCATTAAAACCATCTTGTTAAGCTACTGCGATCTCCACCACTTTTCCCAGGGGCATTAAAACTGTCTTGTTAAACTACAGCGACCTCCACCACTTTTCCCAGGGGCATTGATATTGTCTTTTTATTCCACTGCGACCTCCACGTCTCTTCCAAGGGGCATTAAAACCGTCTGGTTAAGTTACTGCGACCTCCACCACTTTTCCCAGGGGCACTAAAACCATCTTGATAAGCTACTGCGACCTCCACCATTCTTCCAAGGGGCATTAAAACCGTCTTGTTAAGTTACTGCGACCTCCACCATTCTTCCAAGGGGCATTAAAACCGTCTTGTTAAGCTACTGCGACCTCTACCACTTTTCCGAGGGGCATTGATATTGTCTTTTTATTCCACTGTGACCTCCACGTCTCTTCCAAGGGGCATTAAAACCGTCTTGTTAAGCTACTGCGACCTCCACGTCTCTTGCAAGGGGCATTAAAACCGTCTTGTTAAGCTATTGCGACCTCCACCACTTTTTCAAGGGGCATTGATATTGTCTTTTTATTCCACTGCGACCTCCACCATTCTTCCAAGGGGCATTAAAACCGTCTTGTTAAGCTACTGCGACCTCCACCACTATTCCCAGGGGCATTAAAACCGTCTTGTTAAGCTACTAGGACCTCCACCACTTTTCCCAGGGGCATTGATATTGTCTTTTTATTCCACTGCGACCTCCACCTCTCTTCCAAGGGGCATTAAAACTGTCTTGTTAAGCTACTGCGACCTCCACTACTCTTCCAAGGGGCATTAAAACTGTTTTGTTAAGCTACTGTGACCTCCACCACTTTTCCCAGGGGCATTGATATTGTTTTTTTATTCCACTGTGACCTCCACGTCTCCTCCAAGGGGCATTAAAACCGTCTTGTTAAGTTACTGCGACCTCCACCACTTTTCCCAGGGGCATTAAAACTGTCTTGATAAGCTACGGCGACCTCCACCATTTTTCCAAGGGGCATTGATATTGTCTTTTTATTCCACTGCGACCTCCACGTCTCTTCCAAGGTGCATTAAAACCGTCTTGTTAAGCTACTGCGATCTCCAAGTCTTTTCCAAGGGGCATTATAACCGTCTTGTTAAGCCACTGCGACCTCCACCACTTTTCCAAGGGGCATTGATATTGTCTTTTTATTCCACTGCGACCTCCACCATTTTTCCAAGGGGCATTCAAACCATCTTGCTAAGCTACTGCGACCTCCACCACTTTTCCCAGGGGCATTAAAACCATCTTGTTAAGCTACTGGGACCTCCACCACTTTTCCCAGGGGCATTGATATTGTCTTTTTATTCCACTGCGACCTCCACGTCTCTTCCAAGGGGCATTAAAACCGTCTTTTTAAGCTACTGCGACATCCACCACTTTTCCCAGGGGCATTAAAACCGTCTTGTTAAGCTACTGCGACCTCCACCATTTTTCCAAGGGCCATTGATAATGTCTTTTTAATCAACTGCAACTGCCACGTCTCTTCCAAGGGGCATTAAAATCGTCTTGTTAAGCTACTGCGACCTCCACGTCTTTCCAAGGAGCATTAAAACCGTCCTGTTAAGCTACTGCGACCTCCACCATTCTTCCAAGGGGCATGAAAACCATCTTGTTAAGCTAATGCGACCTCCACTATTCTTCCAATTGGCATTTAAACCGTCTTGTTAAGCTACTGCGACCTCCACAACTTTTCCCAGGGGCATTAAAACTGTCGTGTTAAGCTACTGTGACCTCCACATTTCTTCCAAGGGGCATTAAAACCGTCTTGTTAAGCTACTGCAACCCTCACCACTTTTACCAGGGGCATTGATATTGTCGTTTTATTCCACTGCGACCTCCACGTCTCTTCCAAGGGGCATTAAAACCGTCTTGTTAAGCTACTGCGACCTCCACCACTTTTTCAAGGGGCATTGATATTGTCTTTTTATTCCACTGCGACCTCCACCATTCTTCCAACGGGCATTGCATTTCCCCCTAATTTTAGTCAGCTTTTGCTTTTCAATGGATAGGCAAACACTAAGGGAGACCCACTCCCCAATAATGGGTAGAAGGTTTTTAGTATGCTGTAATCCGCGTCTGTTTCAAGGGGCATTGCAGTTCCTCATAATTTTTGGAAAGCCTTCCATTCACTGCTTAGGCCAACAGTGCACAGGAGACCCAGTTGCTATAAATGGAAAAAACGGTTTCGTTAAGGCCCTCTGACCTCCATGTCACTTCCAAGGGGCATTGGAGTGCCTTGAAATTTTTGGTAGGCATTGCACTCACTGCATGCCCTATAACTGTGTAGCTGAACCGCTCCTTTTGGTATAGAAACATATCCTACTAGACATGTGTGGTTGACTGGCCTGATATTGATGTGAATGGTCCCTGTTCCTCCTGCTCTTTCTCCTTTGCCACCACCTCATCCATCATTCATCACCTGAAGCTTTGTTTTAACGGGAGTCATAGAACTGGGATAGTATCAGGAAAACATCCAGCAATCCTCGGAGGAGGTAGGATATGCGCCAAAATGCTGACCACCTCAGGCCTAGCCGCTACTACATACATGCGCTTGCATTCCAAAAAAACAAAGCAGACGCTAACTTCTATCATCATCATCATGCTCCTCACTTTGGCACTCTCAACTCCCCTGATGGAGAAGCCAGGGCCCACCGGAGGAGTCTGGTTCTCTGGTGGGCTTGTCCAATGCTGCCCTAAAGCAGGCCGGGCTAAGAAAAGTGTGGGAGAACTTCCAAGGAGAAATAGGGGCGGCTGGGGACCGTTTATGGACACCCGGCCGCCCCCAGGCAGCTGGGGACTGTGTTTGGACACCCGGCCTCGGGGCGGCTGGGGACCGAGTATGGACACCTGGCAGCCCCCTGGCGGCTGGGCACCGAGCGTGGACACCCGGCCGCTGGGCGACTGGGGACTGAGTATGGATACCTCGCTGCCAAAGCAGCCATGAGGTAGTGGCCAGCTTTGGCCTCCTCCAAACTAAAAGGTCCCATTTCAAGTGCAAGCTAACAGTGTGGTATTGCAGCCTGGGGGTGGGTGGCAGGCTGCATACTTGCGCTTGCACCGCAAGGAATGGGGGAGGTACAATTGAACACTGCCCTGGGACAAGGACTTGCACGGGGATAGTAGCAAGTCTGCATCTTCTGATGCGGCAAGGATCACTTCTGATGGGCACACTTTTAGGCAGTGACCTGTGTGTCAGAGATGCTTCCAGGGGTCTTCCCCATGCTGTTCCCATGTCTTTTCAGCACTGTATGCATGTGTCACACAGCACATGGCCAGATAAGATTGTAAAATGTTAAAATGACATTTCCCGGTGAATGCATTTGTCACGGTTGAAAGCAATACAAAAGTGCAAAAACGCATAAAAAATGCTACTTGTGAACATAGCCCAAGGTGTGAAGGAGTATTTTTGTTTTTGGTTATTTATTTTACCTTATACACAAGTTTTTACCCTGGAAAGGAAGTTCCTTAACATATTTCAGAGGAAAACCATTTCAGTTTCGTTTTTGAAAGTTTTATTGTGAGCCCGTAAAAGTGGCTTAATACTTCTGACCACGTTATTGACAGCAGTGACCTAGGGGTCAGAAATGCTTCCTGCGGCGATGCCCATGCTGTCCCCATGTCTTTTGAGCACTGTCACTATAGTTTTGGGCACTTTTTAGGCTTTCTACAGACTGCCGGGGGTGCTGCCGCAAAAATGCTCAGGTCTCCCATAGACTAACATTGGGCCCGTTGCTTGGGTTGAGCACCCGAGTATCACGGTAAGCTCGGCCCGAGCTTTGGGCACCCGAGCATTTTAGTGCTTGCTCAACACTAGTAATAATACATACCAGTTAGAGATGATCAGATTGATACACAGCTAATTGAATTCAAGTCTAATTTCTTGAAATCCACAAGTCCCTGCAAATTCAAACAGTTTGCAATTCGACCAGCTGCGATTGGCCAAGAATAAAATAAAAATGTTCGGAGTCATTTAATACACTGCTGAAGAGTCACAGAGCCTTTCTCAGTCTTTCTCTCTATCTCTCATAAAACCAGTTGGATACAGCAATGAGAGATAGCAGAATGAAAATGTTCTACACACCATTTGGACTAATTGAGATTTGTTGTGAATAAATTCTCTACAAATCGAGATTTTTGGAAAAATTTGCAGAACCTGGCGTATTTGAAATCCAAAAGGTTTGATCATTTCTAACACCAATATATTATTTTCCTGTAGTATATTGATTTATTTCTTTTTGTGTACCATTCAACATATTTACACCTACCATAAGTATGATTGTACACATAACAGCGTAAAGGTTAATAGTTGTGTATATATTTTAAGCTGTTTAGCATGTATTTAAGAGATGCAGTTGAGCATTAACTCCAGCACACATCTGCTTACTGACCCCAAAGTTCACTGCACATGTAGTACATCTTATGGATTCTGTGAGCTTGTTAACTTGATATGCTTGATGGGCAATCTGAATTAATAATACAACAGGACAGCTTTGGGAGAACGGCTAGGGAGATTACCATACAATTATACACAATTCAGTTGCTCAGTAAATGAGCAATGGAATAAATAACAACTAAAACTTGTGAAATTTAGCTGTTCTGTTAAAAGGCATGTAATCTAGAAAAAATCTACACATGCAGTTGACGCGCCCCCTGGGCCGTAGGGTACCTGGTGCCGGGCCGGTGGATGCTGGGGAATGTCACAGTGGTGGTGACCCAGTCCGTGACCCAGGAGGTCAATAAAAGGGGTTATGGATAGGGGATTTATAGTGTTTTTATTGAGTTCGTGACGCCACCTGTGGAATGTGGCTAAAGGGAGCCGCCGCTGCGGAGCAGTCCTCTGAAGCTGATGTTACTGCAGCAGGGATGGTGTGGCTCTCCACAGGAAGAGCTTAGCTCCAGGGCAGTGTAGATGTTATAGGTGATGCTGGGCGTTGTAGTGCAGGGTTTGATGGCGCAGCAATAATCAATCCACAACTTAATGGCAGTTTACTCTGGTCTTTACTGCTGGTGATTAGACAAGCCGGGACTAAGGTACTGGCTAGAAGTGAAAGTCCGGGTAGCCTGGAAGCAAGTAAGGAATCCACCTCACCATGTGAAGTTGGAGGCCTTTCCTTTCCACTAAACTCTTTGGCCCTGCTACTTGTAGCTGTGCGGTGGCCCTCGTCCCTGAGTAAAATGTCTTTGTGCTCACCCTTATGGCAGGCAGCTCGGGGCTTCCTGGACTGTCGCTCCCACGTGGCGGTGCTGGGCCCTGCGGTGCTCCTGAGCATCCGGGCGTCTGATGGGGCCAGGAGACCTGCAGTTTCCTGCCCTCCAGTTTCTGCAGCTGGGCCTTCAGTGCCCCACAGCCTCGGACTCCGGTGTCCAGTTCTTCTGTGCTGTACTTCTGGGGTGAGCTGCCGTGCAGCTCCAGTCCCCAGCTCCTCTCTCCTCAATGTCCTCACTTCAACTCCTCTCACTAAATCTAACTAACCCCGCCTCCAGATCCCAGTTGCTAAGGGGAGGTGCTCCCCTTGCTGGTCTGGAGCCAGGAAAGAGTTGCATGTTTAGTATACCTGACTAGGGGATCCCTGCTTGCTTCCAGGCATGGCATCACCTCTTGAGGGGGAGGCAATGCCACTGTGGCAACCGCCGGACCCCCGGGGTGCCACATTCCCCCCTAGTTAACTTCAGTACTCCCGGACTGAGGATACTTTTCAAAATTAACAAATAACAATAACAGTTCACATTACAAACTGGTTACAAATCATTATAAAACACTGTTAATAACACTCTTCAACAGGTTACAGTACATTCTGTAACCGGGTGTCCATTCTTCTTTAGTAAGGTACAATTTTGAGCAACATGAGGGACCCGTCCGAAAACCCTTAACGTAGGCCCTGGGCCTGGCTGCAGGGCATAAATGATCCAGGTGTTGGACCACGTCTTCGGCCACGCCAAACGGGTTTTTGATCTGAGGTCATTTGTTATAACCATAAAACCAATAGGGGGCACTCTAATAAGTGCAACTATATACAATGGAAAGTTCTTTGGTTATTCACCATCCATAACCTACAAGTCTTTATACCCTTACCGGGTAACTAAATGCAGCATACATTTTAGTTCTCTTATACTTTAATTCTTTACATTTTAGTTTCTCCAACGGGCAGGGGGCGGACCTTTTGTACTCCTGGTCAATCTACGTAGTACATTGGTGGTCACTGCTCTACCCTGGTCCCTTGTGTCTACCCCTGGTGTGGTGGGTTCAGTGTGAACTACTCTACGGGTAGTCTGAGGTAACACCGGTAGGCTGGGTAATTTCCTACGAATTCTTTGGCTCACCATGGGTACGACAGGTTCACTGCTAGCAGAGGGTAGATTCTCCTGGTCTGCTGATGATGAAACCTCTGTCTCTGGGGCCAACTGGTCTTCCAGCTGTTCTGGGACTTCTGCAGCTTTCGGTGAGGCCGCTTGGAGAAAGGTCAGGACCGGTACCACAATTGCATTGTTCACCTGCGTCCAAGACCGGGGAAATTCTCCGAGTACTGTTTGGACCACTTCCTCCACTCCTTCTGTGGGCCAAGAGTTGTCTTGATCTTCTTCTGTGTGTTTCAACTGTTCAGGACATATCTTCAAGTGGTCTCTTGAGACTGCCCCTGAAGTTTCCCCTCCATCTTTGCTGATGAGGCACACTTTGGTGTTGTCGTAATTTGAGGGTAGGACGGTGTATGGCTCAACCTCCCACTGGTCATCTAACTTGTGGACTCGTCTTTTCCTCTTAAGTACCTGTTCTCCAGGTGATAAGGGAACGGCATGTGCTTGCTGATTATAAGTTTTCTCTTGCTTCTGTCTCGCCTGAGACAAACTTCTCTCAACACATTCTTGCACCTTGCGGTATTGTTGCTGCCGCTCGGTATCCCAATCCGCATCTGGTGAAGTCGTCTCTGGTGTTAGGACTCCCATGTCTAAGTCGATGGGTAGCTTACCAGGTCTTGCTCTCATCAGGTAAGTGGGTGTACAGTTGGTGGAGTTCACCGGGATGTGGTTATACAGGTCCACAAAATCTGGTAACCTCTCTGGCCACAGGCTACGTTCTTCAAGGGGCAACGTCTTCAACAGTTCTATCACCACCTGGTTCATCTTTTCACACAACCCGTTGGTCTGGGGATGATGCGGCGTCGTCCTGATTTTCTTGCAGCCGTACAAGTTACAGAATTCCTGGAACACCTTTGCTTCAAAGGCTGGACCTTGGTCGGTAAGCACCCATTCAGGGTAACCGTGGGGGCGACAAAAGTGCTGTTGGAACGCTTTGGCTTCCGTCTGAGCCATCTGGTCTTTCACTGGCACTGCTAACAAGAAGTGGGAGTAGTGGTCTACTATGGTTAGAGCGTAGACATAGCCTGACCTGCCTGGGGCTAGCTTCACGTGGTCCAAGGCTACCAGTTCTAGTGGCTGTTTGGTGATGAAGGGCTGCAAGGGAGCCCTCTGGTTATCACGGTCTTTTCGCCTCAGGTTGCATGAGCCACATTCTCGACACCATCTCTCAATCGCTTTCCTCATGCCAGCCCAGTAGAATCTCTCACATAGCAGGACTTCCAAGTTCTTCCATCCGAAGTGTCCTGCTCCATCGTGGTACGCTTCTAAGACCATGGACGCATTCTGCCTCAGGATTAACACCTGCCAGACCAGTTCGTGTGTCCGGGAGTTGATGCTTCTTCGACACAGCTTTCCTTCGTAGATGAACAGTTTGACCTTCTCTTTCCACAACTGTTGGGTCTCATGTGGAGCATCTGGATCAGGGTACGAGTCAGCTTGCGTCAGCAACTCCTTGACTAGGCGGACAGCTGGGTCGCTATCCTGCGTCTCTGCACATCCATGGTGGGGCAACGGTTGAACGTGGCCTCTCTGTTGGAGGAGCGCTTGTCCCTTACACAGTGGGAGCACTGGGTCACCCCATGACGATGGAAAGCGGGTATCTTTATCTCCTCTAGCTCTTCCGGGTCTTCTCCCCCATCTGGCAAGTTGGGCATCCTGGACAGCGCATCAGCATTTGTATTTTTATGCCCCGCCCGATACTTGATGGTGAACTCATCAGTCGGGCCATCCATCGTTGCTCTAGGGCACCAAACTTCGCAGTCTCCAGGTGCGTCAGAGGGTTATTGTCCGTGAAGACTGTAAATTTGGAGGAGGCGAGATAGTGCTTGAAGCGCTCTGTAACAGCCCAGACTATGGTGAAAAACTCCAACTTGAAGGAACTGCAGTTATCGGGGTTCCTTTCCATGGGCCGGAGCTTCCTGCTGGCGTATGCAATCACTCGCTCTCTGCCTTGCTGTACCTGGGACAGCACTGCTCCCAATCCCATGTTGCTGGCATCTGTATGAAGTATAAAGGGTTGGCCATAGTCGGGGTAGGCCAGGACTTTGTCTCCGATCAGAGCCATCTTCAGTCGGTTGAAGGATTCGTCTTCTGGTTTACCCCATTTGAATGGAGGTTTCGGGTTCTTGGCCTTCTTGGACTGGCCTACCAGGAGGTCCTGCATGGGTGCTGCTATCTTGGTGAAACCCTTGATAAATCTCCTGTAGTAGCCTACCAGCCCGAGGAACTGCCGCACTTCCTTAATAGTGGAGGGTCTTGGCCAATCCTTGATTATGGTGACTTTTTCAGAGTCTGGCGCTACACCTTCGGCGCTTACCACATGACCTAGGTACTGCACCTTGGGCTTCAACAGGTGGCATTTGGACGGCTTCACCTTCAGGCCAAACCAGATAGGGCTTCGAACACCTCGGCCAGGTGCTCCAAGTGGTCTTCATATGTCTTTGAGTAGACAATTACATCATCTAGGTACAGCAGAACAGTTTCGAAGTTCTTGTGTCCTAGGCAGCACTCCATTAACCGCTGGAAGGTTCCTGGGGTGTTGCAGAGCCCGAATGGCATGCAGTTGAACTCGCTGAGGCCCATTGGTGTTGTAAACGCGGTCTTTCCTTTGTCCGCCTCTGCCACAGGAACCTGCCAATACCCACTGGTGAGATCCAAAGTGCTGAAATAATTAGCAGATCTTAATGCAGCTAGTGACTCCTCAATCCTGGGTAATGGGTAGGCATCCTTATGTGTAATGCAGTTAATCTGCCTGTAGTCAACACACATCCTCATTGTACCATCCTTCTTTCTCACGAGAACTAATGGAGCTGCCCAGGGGCTACAACTATCTCTGATCACCCCAGCCTCCTTCATCTCCCGTAACATTCCCTTGGCACATTGATAGTGAGCTGGAGGTACAGGCCGGTACCTCTCTTTAATGGGTGGATGATCTCCTGTGGGGATATGATGTTGGACCCCTTTTACCTGCCCAAAGTCTAATGGGTGTTTACTGAAGACCCGCTCATACTCTTGGACCACCCGGTATACTCCATGCTTTTGGTGCAAAGGGGTGGAGTCAGTGCCCACTTGTAGCTTCTGACACCAATCCTCCACCTGTCCCTTGGAGTCATTATCCTCCGCCGGTTTGGATGGAGGCAAGGGTTCCACTATCTTTATTGAGTTGTTACTGACAGTAAATAACTTAGCAAGTGTAGCATACCGGGGTAAATGGACCTCTTTCTCCCCACAATTCAGGATGCGGATCGGCACTCTCCCCTTGCGGACATCGACTACCCCCCTGGCTGTGAAGATGGTGGGCCTATTGTCAGAGTATACAGGTACTACCAGGGCCTGATAATCTTGACCCCTGAGACCAATTGCTGCTTGACACCATATCAACATTTCACTCCTAGGGGGCATTGCAATGGGGAACGGATCACTCATCCTTACACTGCCAATTTCTCCACCAGACAGTTCTACCTGTTGTCTTAACATCAGGGCTCTGATTTCTTTCTGTAGAACCCACTGCTGACTGGAACTGTCAGTCTCTGCGACCTGTTGTAACAAAACAATAATTTCTCCAAGACAATTTTCTATCACATTAGTGCCTACGGTTATCATGGGATGACTTTCTCGGCGATCAATATCAACAATAATCATTCCTTGTGATGGCAATTCTACTTTGCCAACTTTTATGGTCACCTCTTTATACCCCACCTGAGGCAAGGGCTGACCATTGCTGGCATAGATACTAAGGTGTTCATCTGGACGGCGGGTAATGTCTGAATCAGTCCAGCATTGTTTATAAAGGATATATGGCATCATGGTCACCTGGGACCCAGTGTCCAGCAACGCGTTCATTGGGATGCCATCTAGCACGACAGGTAGGACCGGCCGTCCTCCCACGTACTTGTCTCGCCAGCTTTGTGGGCCTTTTCATCTTACTCCTGGGGGTTGGCCCTCTGCCCCAGGTGTTGCTCATTAAAATTGCAGAATCTTGCGTAGTGTCCCGCCTTTTGACAGCGGCGGCAGATGGGTCGTAGCGATCGCTGTTCCTCCCTCTGATCGGTGGAATTCTTCGTGGTCATCGCCACGGGACGTCATCTGGACTGGAAGCCAGCTGGATCTTCTCCTTTGGAGACACTTGTATGGCCTGCACGGTTTTGGTTAATGCGGCCACGCTTTTGGTAAGCTCCTGGACCTGAAGGCGCAGGTCTGCAGACGGGTCATTGTGCAGAGTCTGCGCGTCAGCCTCCCCAGGTTCTGGGGAAAAGGATGCCAACTCCTGGTGGTAGGTGATAGCTGGGCGCCGGTGGGATGCAGCGCCTCCTGGTGTTGATTCCCGCAGCACCCGAAAGGCTCTGTCTTTAAATTGCGCAAATTCAGATCAGGGTTTTGCAGAGCCATAATGCGCCGCTGTGTCCTGTGAGCGCTGGACAGGAGCCCCTCAATAAACTGCTCAGTTAGCAATCTGTCCTCATCATGCACACTGTGGGGGTCTACCTGTTTGATGGCCCGCAGTGCCTCCTGCAGGTTAAGAGCTTAGTCCCGTACACTGTCCTGTACTCTTTGTTTGCACCCGTAAAACTTCATTTTAATTTCTGCTGCAGTGCGGGTGTCAAAGGTATCCTTCAGTCGGGCCAGTATTTCTTTTACAGTGCCTTTGTCTCTGCCTAGCCAGGACTTCACTTCTCTCTGGGCTGCACTGATTAGCTGGCCTATGAGTATGCTGACTTTTGCTCCTCAGACAGGGGGTACACTTTAAACAAACTGCGCAGTTTTTCCTCAAAGTCATTCAGGGTGTGCGACTCTCCTGAGTACTGGGGCAACCACGCCGCCCCCGGTACGTATGGCATTGATAACGGCATTACAGGGGCAGCAGCCGCGCCTGAGGCTGAACCCTCCTCCATGTTGGGCATCTTCCTCCCCCCTAGTGAACCTCAGCCAGGTCCTGGGTGTCTGCTGACGTACCAGTATGCTGCTCTGCAGGCGGAGGGATCTCTTACCCGGCGCTTCCGGATCGGGGCTTCTTTCTTCCACCTCGGCGGGCGGCAAACCACGTGATAACACAGTTCAATAAAGTCTATGGCACACAGGACCCGGTTATACCGGGCTTCGTGAATCTTGTTTGTGACGCCAAGTTGACGCGCCCCCTGGGCCATGGGGTACTCTGTGCCGGGCTGGTGGATGATGGGGGATGTCACAGTGGCGGTGACCCGGTCCGTGACCCAGAGCAGTCAATAAAAGAGGTTATGGATAGGGGATTTATAGTGTTTTTATAGAGTTCGTGACGTCACCTGTAGAATGCGGCTAAAGGTAGCCGCCGCTGCGGAGCAGTCCTCTGAAGCTGATGTTACTGCAGCAGGGATGGTGTGGCTCTCCACAGGAAGAGCTTAGCTCCATGGCAGTGTAGATGTTATAGGTGATGCTGGGCGTTGTAGTGCAGGGTTTGATGGCGCAGCAATAATCAGTCCACAACTTAATGGCAGTTTACTCTTGTCTTTACTGGTGGTGATTAGACAAGTCAGGACTAAGGTACTGGCAAGAAGTGAAAGTCCGGGCAGCCTGGAAGCAAGTAAGGAATCCACCTCACCAGGTGAAGTTGGAGGCCTTCCCATTCCACTAAACTCTTTGGCCCTGCTACTTGTAGCTGTTCGGAGGCCCTCGTCCCTGAGTGCAACGTTTCTGTGCTCACCCGTATGACAGGCAGCTCGGGCCTTGCTGGTGCGTCGCTCCCACGTGGCGGTGCTGGACCCTGCGGTGCTGCTGAGCCTCCTGGCGTCTGATGGGGCCAGCAGACCTGCAGTCTCCTGCCCTCCAGTTTCTGTGGCTGGGCCTTCAGTGCCCCACAGCCTCGGACACCAGTGTACGGCTCTGTACTTCTGGGGTGAGCTGCCGCGCAGCTCCAGTCCCCAGCTCCTCTCTCCTCGATGTCCTCACTTCAACTACTCTCACTAAGTCTAACTAACCCCGCCTCCAGATTCCAGTTGCTTAGGGCAGGTGCTCCCCTTGCTGGTCTGGAGCCAGGAAAGTATTGCATGTTTAGTATACCTGACTAGGAGATCCCTGCTTGCTTCCAGGCATGGCATCACCTCTTGTGGGGGAGGCAATGCCACTGTGGCAACCGGACCCCTGGGGTGCCACACATTAGCTATTTAACTGACAGAATACTAAAATCAAAGACACTAAGTGAATATGACAGCTACTGTAAAATTAGTTCAAATAAAAGACCTACAGTCAATAATTTTTGGAAACCAGAATGACAGCAGGGAGCAGGAGCTCAGATTTTGCACTGAGGCTCAGGAGCTTTATGTGTGGTACCAAAAGACTGGTTGATAAAGGCTCGTCTAGTGTGATTTTTTTTTACAGTAATTGAATGCACTGTTCTTTATGGCATTAATACTTTGCTGATCAATTTATGGTATGGCTTTGCATTTTCTCACCCTGGTGGTTTTCTCTAGTATGTTGTATGTTACGCTCGCGCCCAGACTGACTGGCGTGAGCTTGATTAGTGATCCCACTGGACCACGAACCGAGAAGTGCCTGGAGGGGCGTAACTTAGTATCAACCCGGTCCGACCAAGGTCACACGGCGGCTCAGTCGAGTCCGTGAACCAGGGAGGAACCGAGCAGAGGGACCAGGTGCTACTCCAGGTCAGACCCCGGTCACAGCTGTTGACCCACACCGGGGAATGCAGGAACAGGCAGATTAGGCTGGCATACAAACAGGTGGGTACTGGCAGGCACAGCTGGTATGAATACAGGTGGGTATTGGCAGGCACGGCTGGTATGCAGACAGGTGGGCACTGGCAGGCACGGCTGGCATGCAGACAGGTGGGCACTTGCAGGCACGGCTGGCATGTAGACAGGCGGGTACTGGCAGGTAGGAAAGCAGGTAGGATAGGGACCAGTACAGACTGGAACACAGGAACGGAGCCGCAGATGCGGTGGACTAGCAGAGCAGAACCGCAGGCGTGGAGGACAAGCGGGGCAGAGAAGAGCGAGACAGCAGGTGCGGTGGACAGCAGAGTGAAACCGCCGATGCGGTGAACAAGCGGAGCATAGCGAAACCGCCAATGCGGTGAACAAGCAGAGCAGAGCGAAACCGCCGGTGCAGTGAACAAGCAAAGCAGAACCGCCGGTGCGGTGAACAAACAGAGCAGAGCGAAACCGTAGGTGCGGTGAACAAGCAGGGCAGAGCAAAACTGCAGGTGCGGTGAACAAGCAGAGCAGAGCAGAACAAGAATGCAGGTGCGGTGAACAAGCAGAGCGAAGCGAAACCTCAGGTGCGGTGAACAAGCAGAGCAGAGCGGAACCGCAGGTGCGGTGAACAAGCAGAGCAGAGCGGAAACGCAGGTGCGGTGCACAAGCAGAGCAGAGCAGAACCGCAGGTGCGGTGCACAAGCAGAGCAGAGCAGAAGGTGCAGGCAGACAGGACAGGGCTCTGTTTGCATGGAACAGACTGGAAAATACAGGAAGATAGTTAGAACACAAGAGGTATATACGGAGGCAGGGAAACGGGACAAGCAGAACCAGATACACACAAGGTACTTACAATGAAGTAGCGAGTGGACACAAAACTCACAAACAGAAGTACAGAGACAACGAGTTGGAGTTAGGTGCAGGTTCAGACACTGCAGGAAAAGGGAAGGTATGGACACAGAGACAAACAGGCAACGGGCTAGGGCACTGTTCAGACAGGAACTGAACCAGGAACGAGCTTGGGAACTCAGCCCCCTGGATGGCGGAAACAGACTAGAAGTCACAGATACAGGCAACAGGCCTGGGTATACAGCCCCCAGGGTGGCGGAACAGACGAAAGTCACAGATACAGGTAACAGGGCTTGGTATACAGCCCCCAGGGTGGCGGGAACAGACAAGATACAGGACAGGACCTGGAAACTCAGTTGCACAGAACACACTGAATGAAAGTGTTGCTCAGGCACCCCTTACTGGGTGGAGGGGGTTTAAGTATCCAGTGACTCACAGCAATAGGCTGGGTAGGCATTAGGAGTGCGCACACAGTAACTATGAGAATCAGGCAGTAGCCGCGCCGCCACCCTAAGCAATCAGACAAGAGACACAGCAGGTACTGGAGCAAAGTGTGCAGCCTGGATTGATAGGTAAGATGGCGGTCTTGCATAGTGGGAGGTGGTAAGCCATGTCAGCACGCAGCCAGGGATGTTACAGTACCCCCCTTTACGCCCCCTCTTCTTCAAGCCAGCAAGGATTTTCTGCAGAGAATTTGGAGGCCGATCCTTCTCTTCAAGAAGATTACCTCTTCTGTCCACTAGAGGGAACGAACTGGTCTCACCATCTTGGTGACTAGAATGCTTCCTCCCATCGTGCCATCCTCAGCAACAGATGAAGTGAGTGAAGTACCAGGAACAGGACACAGGAAAGTCTCTCTCCATTTGTTAATATCGGGTAGCACCCCAAAGGATTCGCGGGACAACTGAAGATCCTCCACCGGGTTGGAGGGGTGCAGAGACTCGGGGGTAACCACCGCCTTGATGTACACTTTGCCAAGGTTACTGGATGAAATGGGCTAAATACCAGGTACAGTGTGCAGAAAAGTCTCTCTCCATTTGTTATCAGGTAGCACCCCGGAGGATTCAGGAGGCAACTGGAGATCCTTTGCCTGGTTGGAGGGTTGCAGAGACTTGGAGGTATCCACCGCCTTGATGGACTTATTGCCATATTTGTTAGAGATGGAGGATCCTTGCTTAGGGACCAACTTCAGTCTGGTTTCTGAGATGACACGTCTGCGAGGCGGGGCTGTGTCTAAAGCCAGATCATTGGTACAATCCTCAAGAAAGTGTGGGGACAATGCCTCTGCCTCCCTTCCTTCGGAGACTTTAGCGCACAGCGAATCAGCGACTAGCAGATCTGGTAAAGAAGAAGAAGAAGACACTGCTGACTGTCCTGAAGATATGGGGACTGGACACCCTTTGTACCTCAGCAGTCCCCCAGGAAACACCACGCAGGATCTCCAGACCTGAGCGGGCCCTAGATCTCTCGGCTCTGGGCGACCTGTGTGTAAATCAGAATGCACCTGGAATGTGAACTTCTTCATGTGTAATGCTCCAATCTGGAGTTTAATTTGTACAGACATATTTTGAGTGTTTCTAAGTAGGGCTCGTGCTTCAGCTGACAATGCCCAAACCGGCTTCTGAAGTTGTGTACACCATTATAAATAGCAGAGTACATGGTATATACCATTATAAATAGCAGAGTACATGGTATACATCACAACAAGTAGCAGAGTACATGGTATACACCATTCTAAGTATCAGAGTACATTTTATACACCATTATAAGTAGCAGAGTACATGGTATACACCATTATAAATAGCAGAGTACATGGTATACACCACTACAAGTAGCAGAGTACATGGTGTACAACATTATAAGTAGCAGAGTACATGGTGTATACCATTATAAATAGCAGAGTACATGGTATACATCACAACAAGAAGCAGAGTACATGGTATACACCATTCTATGTATCAGAGTACATTTTATACACCATTATAAGTAGCAGAGTACATGGTATACACCATTATAAATAGCAGAGTACATGGTATACACCACTACAAGTAGCAGAGTACATGGTGTACACCATTATAAGTAGCAGAGTACATGGTGTACACCATTATAAGTAGCAGAGTACATGGTATGCACCATTATAAGTAGCAGAGTACATGGTATATACCATTATAAATAGCAGAGTATATGGTATACACCACTACAAGTAGCAGAGTACATGGTATATACCATTATAAGTAGCAGAGTACATTTTATACACCATTATAAGTAGCAGAGTACACGGTATACACCATTAGAAGTAGCAGAGTACACAGTATACACCATTATAAGCAGCAGAGTACATGGTGTACACCATTATAAGTAGCAGAGTACATGATGTACACCATTATAAGTAGCAGAGTACATGATACAAACCATTATAAGTAGCAGAGTACATGGTGTACACCATTATAAGTAGCAGAGTACATGGTACACACTATTATAAGTAGCAGAGTACATGGCATACACAATTATAAGTAGCAGAGTACATGGTATATGTAAGGTGCCCCAGCGAGGTGGTCGTGGGCGAGCTGCAGCCCCCTCTCGCTCTGACACCCTACAGACAATTCGTGTCCTCCCTCTGATGTGTGGCTGTGTATGTGGTGCTCTCCACTTACTTCAAACCTTCCGATCGCGGCTGTTTCCAGGCATTTCTCTTACTTGGGGAAGAGGAATATGTACAATATTTACAGGCAGATATAATGGATAAGACCCGACAGGTTATTATCTCTCTCACAGGCGCTGGCAACATCTTCAGCCCTGGTTCCCTCTTTAAGTGAAGCATCTCTGTGACTCTAATCTCTAGCCCAAGAGACTCTTCTGCAATACCAACAGTGATCTGGATCCAATATCTCTCCCTCACGTCTTAGCCTGGAGTCCTATTTATCTTCCTCTGCTACCTGCAGACTAGAAGTGCCCCGGGTCCTCAATACTTCCTTTGAGTTTCTCCGGCCAGCTAACAGGACTGTTGCTCTTGCGTAGGGAGACTTTCACACTGGTGATCCCACTGTCTGAGGGTATGGAGCTCCCGTCTACCCTAGCCGCCACCATATATTCAGGCTGCCCGTACGGTTCACTGTCCTATCTCTTACTAAAAAATCACTTCCTGATCCTGGAAACTAAACAGAGATTTTCCTAATGTGCCCACCCTCAGTGAGCTGTCATCACACAGCATTAACCCATCACTGTCTGTAACACTGCTAGCAGACTCAACCTGACATCTGCACCCAGGACAGTGGCATCTTGTGGCTGTTGCAGGTACTGCAGCCCACAAGGAATTATGTCAGGAACAAGCTCTTTATCACTCAAGGCTTGATCAGGGCACTAAGTTCCCCCTCTACTCTACTGACTGGACCACTAAAGCTAACCCCTTAGCTGGGTCTACCAACAATTCAGAGAGGTCTAACTACGGGAACACTTTCTTTAACTACTTCAGTGCCAAAGGAAAGCTACGTCCTTCCCCACTATTATATATACACAATTATAAGTAGCAGAATACATGGTGTACACCATTATAAGTAGCAGAGTACATGGTGTACACTACATGTAGCAGAGTACATTGTATACACCATTAGAAGTAGCAGAGTACATGGTACACACTATTATAAGTAGCAGAGCACATGTTATACACCATTATAAGTAGCAGAGTACATGGTATACACCATTAGAAGTAGCAGAGTACATGGTATACACCATTAGAAGTAGCAGAGTACATGGTATACACCATTAGAAGTAGCAGAGTACACGGTATACACCATTAGAAGTAGCAGAGTACATGGTATACACCTTTAGAAGTAGCAGAGTACATGGTATACACCATTAGAAGTAGCAGAGTACACGGTATACACCATTAGAAGTAGCAGAGTACACGGTATACACCATAATAAGTGGCAGAGTACACGGTATACACCATTAGAAGTAGCAGAGTACATGGTATGCACCATTGAAAGTAGCGGAGCACATGGTATACACCATTAGAAGTAGCAGAGCACATGGTATACACCATTAGAAGTAGCAGAGTACATGGTATACACCATTAGAAGAAGCAGAGTACATGGTATACACCATTAGAAGCAGCAGAGTACATGGTATGCACCATTAGGAGTAGCAGAGTACATGGTATACACCATTAGAAGTAGCAGAGCACATGGTATACACCATTAGAAGTAGCAGAGTACATGGTATACACCATTGTAAGTAGCATAGCACATGGTATACACCATTAGAAGTAGCAGAGTACATGGTATACACCATTAGATGTAGCAGAGTACATGGTATACACCATTAGAAGTAGCAGAGTACATGGTATACACCATTAGAAGTAGCAGAGTACACGGTATGCACCATTAGAAGTAGCAGAGTACACGGTATACACCATTAGAAGTAACAGAGTACACGGTATGCACCATTAGAAGTAGCAGAGTACATGGTATGCACCATTAGAAGTAACAGAGTACATGGTATGCACCATTAGAAGTAGCAGAGTACATGGTATACACCATTAGAAGTAGCAGAGTACATGGTATGCACCATTAGAAGTAGCAGAGTACATGGTATACACCATTAGAAGTAGCAGAGTACATGGTATACACCATTAGAAGTAGCAGAGTACATGGTATACGCCATTAGAAGTAGCAGAGCACATGGTTTACACCATTAGAAGTAGCAGAGTACATGGTATACACGATTAGAAGTAGCGGAGCACATGGTATACACCATTAGAAGTAGCAGAGCACATGGTATACACCATTAGAAGTAGCAGAGTACATGGTATACACGATTAGAAGTAGCAGAGTACATGGTATACACCATTAGAAGTAGCAGAGCACATGGTATATACCATTAGAAGTAGCAGAGTACATGGTATACACCATTAGAAGTAGCAGAGTACACGGTATACACCATTAGAAGTAGCAGAGTACACGGTATACACCATTAGAAGTAGCAGAGTACACGGTATACACCATTAGAAGTAGCAGAGTACATGGTATGCACCATTAGAAGTAGCAGAGTACATGGTATGCACCATTAGAAGTAGCAGAGTACATGGTATGCACCATTAGAAGTAGCAGAGTACAAGGTATGCACCATTAGAAGTAGCAGAGTACATGGTATACACCATTAGAAGTAGCAGAGTACATGGTATACACGATTAGAAGTAGCAGAGTACATGGTATACACCATTAGAAGTAGCAGAGCACATGGTATATACCATTAGAAGTAGCAGAGTACATGGTATACACCATTAGAAGTAGCAGAGCACATGGTATACACCATTAGAAGTAGCAGAGTACATGGTATACACCATTAGAAGTAGCAGAGCACATGGTATACACCATTAGAAGTAGCAGAGTACATGGTATACACCATTAGAAGTAGCAGAGTACATGGTATACACGATTAGAAGTAGCGGAGCACATGGTATACACCATTAGAAGTAGCAGAGCACATGGTATACACCATTAGAAGTAGCAGAGTACATGGTATACACGATTAGAAGTAGCGGAGTACATGGTATACACCATTAGAAGTAGCAGAGCACATGGTATACACCATTAGAAGTAGCAGAGTACATGGTATACACGATTAGAAGTAGCAGAGTACATGTTATACACGATTAGAAGTAGCGGAGTACATAGTATACACCATTAGAAGTAGCAGAGCACATGGTATACACCATTAGAAGTAGCAGAGCACATGGTATACACCATTAGAAGTAGCAGAGTACATGGTATACACCATTAGAAGTAGCAGAGTACATGGTGTACACCATTAGAAGTAGCAGAGCACATGGTATACACCATTAGAAGTAGCAGAGTACATGGTATACACCATTAGAAGTAGCAGAGTACATGGTATGCACCATTAGAAGCAGCAGAGTACATGGTATGCACCATTAGAAGTAGCAGAGTACATGGTATACACCATTAGAAGTAGCAGAGCACATGGAATACACCATTAGAAGTAGCAGAGTACATGGTATACACCATTGTAAGTAGCAGAGCACATGGTATACACCATTAGAAGTAGCAGAGTACATGGTATACACCATTAGAAGTAGCAGAGTACATGGTATACACCATTAGAAGTAGCAGAGTACATGGTATACACCATTAGAAGTAGCAGAGTACACGGTATACACCATTAGAAGTAGCAGAGTACACGGTATACACCATTAGAAGTAGCAGAGTACATGGTATGCACCATTAGAAGTAGCAGAGTACATGGTATGCACCATTAGAAGTAGCAGAGTACATGGTATGCACCATTAGAAGTAGCAGAGTACATGGTATACACCATTAGATGTAGCAGAGTACATGGTATGCACCATTAGATGTAGCAGAGTACATGGTATACACCATTAGAAGTAGCAGAGTACATGGTATACACCATTAGAAGTAGCAGAGTACATGGTATACACCATTAGAAGTAGCAGAGCACATGGTTTACACCATTAGAAGTAGTAGAGCACATGGTTTACACCATTAGAAGTAGCAGAGTACATGGTATACACGATTAGAAGTAGCGGAGCACATGGTATACACCATTAGAAGTAGCAGAGCACATGGTATACACCATTAGAAGTAGCAGAGTACATGGTATACACGATTAGAAGTAGCGGAGTACATGGTATACACCATTAGAAGTAGCGGAGTACATGGTATACACCATTAGAAGTAGCGGAGCACATGGTATACACCATTAGAAGTAGCAGAGTACATGGTATACACCATTAGAAGTAGCAGAGTACATGGTATACACCATTAGAAGTAGCGGAGCACATGGTATACACCATTAGAAATAGCGGAGCACATGATATACACCATTAGAAGTAGCAGAGTACATGGTATACACGATTAGAAGTAGCGGAGTACATGGTATACACCATTAGAAGTAGCAGAGCACATGGTATACACCATTAGAAGTAGCAGAGCACATGGTATACACCATTAGAAGTAGCAGAGTACATGGTATACACCATTAGAAGTAGCAGAGTACATGGTATACACCATTAGAAGTAGCAGAGCACATGGTATACACCATTAGAAGTAGCAGAGTACATGGTATACACGATTAGAAGTAGCGGAGTACATGGTATACACCATTAGAAGTAGCAGAGCACATGGTATACTGTGGCACCCCAGGGGTCTGGTTTCCACAGTAACAGCAATGTTATGTCTGAAAGCAGGTGGGAGGTCTCTTGGTCAGGAATCCTATGCATGCCACACCTCCTGCCCAGTCCTGGGAGGGGAAGAACTTCCCCTATATAAACCTGGGGCTGAGGCAGGGTTAGAGAGTAGAGAAGAAGTAGAGACAGAGAAGAGAAGCAGATATAGGAAAAGAACATCAGGAGCTCTGTGGGAGCAGTGCTACAAGGAGTCAGGGCCTGGCAGCTGCAGAGCTCGCCCTGACTGAGAAGTTATCACCGGACCCGGAGTCCGAGGCTGTGGGGACTAACTCCTATCCAGCAGCAGAAACCGACCGGCAGGGGATTGCAGGTCCTCTGGCCCAGAAACCCGAAGGCACGGTCACACGCGTGGGACCAGCACCGCCGTCGTGGAGCGGAAGCTACTAGAAGGCCCCGAGTCACCGGCCATACGGGTGAGCACCACACGGTACACTCAGGGACGTGGGCTACTTATACCCGCTTCTAGCAAGGTAGCCAGAAGAGTATCGTTAGTTTGGGAGGCCTACAACTCCGCCTGGCCAGGGGAGATCCCATCTGCTCAAGGACTGACCAGGCCCCAATCGCTAGCCAGTACTCCGGGAGGGTCTATCGTTGTCACCAGTAAAGTCCCTGAACTACACCGTACCGTCTCCGAGTGGTTCCTGCTACCCCCATCATCCACGTCGGCTGCCCTGAGGCCATACCCCTCCCGTTGGGGGTTATACTATCACGCTGCACAATCCTACCACCGGCCTCAGCGGTCTGCCCTGCAGCAGCAGCTCCTTAGCTGTACTCAACGGGTGGCGTAGTCGTCCAACATCTACCGCTAATACATCGCCGCTCAGTTTGACTCCCTGGGCACGGACCGGGTCACCGCCACGAGACTACAACCCTCAACAGATCCGGCTCCGGGTAAGCTCCCGTGCGCGCGATGCCGCGCGACGAAGGCCCAGGGGTGCGTCAATACCCCATTAGAAGTAGCAGAGTACATGGTATACACCATTAGAAGTAGCAGAGCACATGGTATACACCATTAGAAGTAGCAGAGTACATGGTATACACCATTATAAGTAGCAGAGTACATGGTATACACCATTAGAAGTAGCAGAGTACATGGTATACACCATTAGAAGTAGCAGAGTAAATGATTTATAACTCGGGTCACTTATCATTAATTCTTCCATATTTGTCACAGTTGTTAATAGTAATCTGCAACCAATGAGTTAAATGTTCTATTGTGAAAAAAAAGACACATGAGAAATAAATATATACAATGTTTCCAATAATATCACTGAGTATATCTTTAAGGTATGTTCATCTTTTTTTTTTAGCGTTTTTTTTTCCTCTGCAGAAAACAAAATGCTGCATTTTACAGTACCAGCTTAGAGAATGAGATTTCTAAACTCTCAGTCACACGCTGCATTTTTCCCCCTGTTTTTCTTTTAAATCTGCAGCTTGTCAATTCTTTCAGGGGTTTGCAGCATTTTTCACCCATTCAAATTAATTAAAAAAGATCAAAACAATTAAAAGCGCTGCAATAACACGAGTATTGTATGTAGCGTTTTTCCTGCTATCACTCCGGTTTTTGGGGTAGGAAAAAATGCAACATGTGAACAATCTCTTATCCTGGTTGTGTTTTAGTTGGAAATAAAATAGAACGGCCATAATAACACAGAGACATAATTCATTCTATGGTGTTTCCAATTTCAATATTGCTAGGCAGCATCTGTTTGTGCAGAGCCGTCCGTTTAAGATTCTATCACAAGATTCCGTGATGACATCACCAATGATGGTCGGCCATTATGACATCAGAGCTCACAGTCAATACTTATAGAATGTACACAGGGTCACGGGTGCCATTTTTGGCTTCATAGTGAATGAGCGCACTTGCAGTTTCTCGCTATTCTATAGTGACTGATCGCACTTGCAGTTTTTCGCTATGGCTGAATTACTTTTGGATAATCTTCAGGTAGAAGCACTATTGGGGATTCTTATCAACAATCGCCCTGACACTTCGCTTCTACCACCTGATGGCGTCCTCAGCTTCACTCACCGGCTGGTGATGGAGCAAGTAAATGACTGCCTGACCAAATACTATCAAGGTCATCTAACTTCAGAATATCTGACTGATTTACCTCAGAACATCAGGACAATACTACAGCAGGTAAGTGGCGGACGCTCCGCACAAATCTTCTCCATAATAATAGATAATTATAGCGGGATACAAACTTCTTCTTTCCTCCAATATAAACATGACGAATCCCCAGATATGTGATCATTGTATCTGCAGATAGGAGCAGACGTCACATAGAATGACCGCCTCCATTGTTCCCTTGACTCGAGTATTCTAGAGGCCTTTCTTTTACCATAAGACCTGACTATAACACCCCCCCCCCATTTTACCACCCCTGAAATAAAGACAAAACCAACCATTGGATTAAATTGGCCAAATCGGCCTTTATTATAACAAACGTAAAAATATAATAACATTTTGACAGAATGAGGTTCTTGGAACTCCAAAGGCCTGACATTACTTAATTTAACTTCCAGCATTACCCCCAGCCGTGACCACCAGCTCGAGGGCACCTCCATCACCAGAACCCTTCACCATGCCACCAACTCCCCAGGGACCCCACCCTGAAAAGCCCCAAAATTCTGCCAGACCATTTCCAAATTCCAAACACAACTGGAGGGTGCCATCTACATGATGTACAACCCCCCTATCACAATTTTCCACCAACTCCAAGAACCTCTTCACACCGCCAAGCCAAACTGACATCAGTTCAACATGGAATTGTATCTAGCTGACACAAACATATAAAATTAGGGCGGGCGGGACGAGCTTCTTCTGTTGTGCCACTGTGACCAGAGTGCCCCCACAGCCCCACCCACAGCGTTTATATGACCCTAGCAAGTGACCCAAATCAACCTCCTTTTAACCATCCCCTTAAGCTTTTGACCCCGAAAACCTTGCTACGTGCGAGGCCCTACAAAGTGGAGTCATGGCACACTCTGCCCATGGCTTTGCTATGGCTCCGTTTTAACCTTTCTCACCCCAGGATTTTCCTTTTAATTTCTTTTCTTTTTTATAGGCTGAAGAAAGATTTCAACATGGCGATTTGACTTTTATTAAAGAACTCGCCCTAAATGTCCTGTCTGTCCTGGAGCGTCCGGCCCGCTCATCGGAACGCCTGGTAAGGAGCCGTCATCTTCTCTATCACACGTCCTTGTTTTCTGATCTTCTCCAGATCATCAGTCAGATATCAGATCTGGTGTTAGATGTTCCAGGCCTCCTGTCAGCTCCTGGCCGGCACAGCATATGTATGGCCGCTAGTCTCTGCTGCTCCCTGTGATGACAGTCTGTATTCTGCTGATGTAGTCACAGCTCAGTGGTGATAAGTCTGTATTTCTGCCTCTATCACTATTATCAGGGTATTACTGCTTGTAAATAATAGGTGATATTACAGAAATATGCATTCAAGTCTCTTATGCAGTATATTAATCTGGACTTGTGGAGAGGAGCTGCAGTGTAAAGCAATTCCACCCAGTACAGTAATGAATGAGGTACAAGATGTACCCATGAAATAATGAACGCAGATAACACAGCTCGGGGATATCACAGTGCAGAAAAGTCGAAGTTTACACTGAACGTTTGATTTTTCAATCTTATTTTATCTTAATCCTCCTAAGTGAGAGAACTTTCTGAGAAAAGTTACCAAGATGGCGCATTACTTGTATAGTTACAATTGCTGCATCTGTAAATGCGGGTTTAGTGCTTCCTGATTTATGTATTTGGTGATTTAGTGAAATCTTGCACATATTAAATATATAAATTATAATTATTAGGAAACAGCAGAAGGCGACACCGAAGATGGGCAAAATCTGGACCCGGAAATAATCCCTGACCCTAATACGAGTCAGCCGGACCTCACCAGCGATCTGATCACAGGTAAGCCGATCATCCGCCCTTCTATCAGAAATATCCAGATATTATAGAGAACAGGGAGTAATGGTAGATTTACTCTCCGCTCTGTGTAAAGGGAACCTGTCAGCACATGTGACATATGACGTAGTGGTGTGACTGTACAGGCCATTTACCTCTAATATAAAGGAACCTTTCATGGCAGAAATCCAATGTCTCAGTCTGGAGAAATCTAACGTAGATACGCCATAATCAAATCTGGGTGGAAGTTCACTGGGGGCGTGGAAGAAAAAGTCTGAGTGCAGTGACACGCCCCCAGTGCACTTCCAGGCTCATTTGCATATGGCTGTTCGGCTTGAGCTCTCTCTTCCCATCACTCACATGTACAGTGAGGGCGATGTGTTCCTCATTCATGTGATGATTGGCGTCCTCCATCATTTATATCAGATGTATCTGTCTATGGATGCGCCGTACGGTCTCATATCTAGAATCCCCATATAATTAGTAATAATCCCATTTACAGACGTCCTGCCATTTCTCCGTTATATTTTTGTATTATTTATGTAGGATTGATATCGTCTGATACATTTTATTTCTTCATTGTTTTATCACTATTTTAGATACAACTGTGCTGGCGGATCCTGACAGTATAATCTGTGAGATCCCGGAGATCCAAGAAGCTGCGGCTGTAAGTATCATAGAGGGAGACGTCTGTGCGTCACTGATCATGGGGTGGGAGTGACCCGTCCAGTATTATCCCCCATATAACCATGGGACATCCCTATTCTAAATGTAGATGACACTATTGTGTAATATAATAGCCCTTATACTAAAGGGAATGACTCACTTTAAGTTCTCCTCTGTGGTCTCCATATTGTCCAGCACTGTACAATGACTCCGGTGCATGGAGGATCCCCCTTAAATGACGTGCTTATGTAGAGCGTCCTGCTTGTATGGTCCCCTACATTCAATCAGTGTAAATCAGCTGGGACATCATATGGGAGGAAGAGGTTTTTGTATCTGGAGCTTTTTTATCTGAATATTATTTCTTATTTTTTATAGAGTGTGATCGAATCATTGATCCCGGCGAGAAAGCCGCATATGAACGACTTTGAGACGTCCACACAGATCGGCCGTGGAGCTTATGGGTGAGATTTCTGTTGGCATAATCCACATTTCTCAGGGTTCCCTATGACAATGCTTCTGCCTCTGTGCTCTGCCACTCAGTGTTATCATAGGGAAACGATCTGAGTCCACATCACTGTTCCCATCTAATTCTCACTATTCAGGTCATTTATATACTGTTAAGCAAACTGATCTGTATTAGATCAGACTGTAAGGGCCTGTGCACACATTGCAGATTTGTCGTATTTTTGTTGTGTTTTTTTTCTGCACAGATTTGTCACAAAACCTGAAGGGTTTCCTGATGGCAGCAAAGTGAATGAGATTCCTGAAGTCTCATGCACGATGCTTATTTTTCCTTTCAGATTTGCAGTAGATTTATATCTGCAGGATGTCAATTCTGTCAGCATTTTTGTCTGCAGATTTCACACATAATAATGAATGGGGAAAATCTGCAACAAAAAAACGCAGGTAAAAAACATGTCAAAAACGCATCAAAAATGCACCTTTTTCCGCAACGCTTTTCCTGTCAAGAGATGCAGATATGGTGTAGAAAGTTCTGCTGTAAATACTTAATATGGGCACAAACCCTTAAGGAAAGGGATAAAATAATATAATACTATGTTCACCTGTCCTAGCCCCTCATCTGTTCTTATGCTGCCACCTCCACCATTGCTTCCCTCTCCTCCTCGGTGCACTTTGTTTTTTTCGGGGCTCCATTATGAAGCTGATAAGAGTAATTGGCTGCACACGGTCACGTGAGGATTGACATGATACTGACGTCAATGACTTCTCCACCGTGACACTCCACCATGACCATGTGAGTCCAATCACTGGCCTCAGCACCAGAAGGGGGCGCCAGAACAACCAAAGACTGGCACAGAGGACGGAGGACTGCAGTGATAGACAGGTGAGAGCCTAGGACAGGGGGGTATAATGTGTTTCATTATCTTTTAACTACTTCCATCCCCTTCATTTATTATGCCCTGGGGTATGAGAGAAGCATAATAAACATCTTCTTATGGCAATTGGAGAACTTTCAATTTGGACTAATTTTTACCTGGACAGAATTGTATCTACTGGTCAAATATAGTGAATCTGCTCAAGAATAAGTTTGGTAGATTCTCTCATCTGTATTGTGACATGGGCGAGGGCTCCGACAGACGTGGCATTGTATAGACCTCCCATAGGTGATCTATGTAGTGCTATTTTATACATTTCTAGAAATGGATTTCCATTGACAGCTGGACTTCAAGAATTAGTAGAAAAGATCATATAATGACTTCTATAGATGGACTGTTAATAAGGATTTATTATAACCCATGGATTCTCCTTCTCTCCAGGTCCGTCTACTTAGTGAACCATAAAGACTCACAACAGATCTTTGCAATGAAGAAAATGGCCAAGTGGAACCTGGATACTCCAAAAAAAGTGGAAAGGGCCTTTCAGGAAAGGGACATCTTAACATTTGCTGATAGTCCCTTTGTGGTCTCCATGCTCTGCTCCTTTCCAACTAAACCTCACCTGTGTATGGTCATGGAGTACGTAGAAGGTAGGACATGCACATTATATTATACTCAACCCATGTCTGCTTACATCTTATCACCATATAATTAGGATTTGTCCAAGTGTTTGGTTACATCCCGACAATTACTATAGGTTATATTTTACCAAGATGCTCAGAAATTCATAGATCTGTGTGCAGGGCTGCTATGGGACCAGTGAGTTGGAGGGGCCCGGCGTCACTTGGCACTGGGCCCCCTCCCTCCTCCTGTCATCACAATTTTATGGGTATCTGCATCCTCATAATGTGGATAGAGCTAAACAAAATGGTGGATCAGGGAGTCGTAAGCTGCCTGATCCACCATTCAGCCTGTGCTGGTGAGTCTGAGACCCCTTGCACTGCAGGTGCAAAGTCATCACAGCATCACGCCTGTAGTGTGGAGTCTCAGTACTCACAATGCACAGACTAGAGCAGCGTGCTGGGGGAACAGGGGGAGGTGAGTAGTGCTTTTTTTTAATGTCAGTATTTCTATGGGCCCTAATACTGAATTGAGGGCTGTGGGGCCATAATACTATGTGAGAGGCTATGGGAAACTGTGAATGCCCCTATACTGAGTTGGGTCCTCATACTGAGTGGTGTGCTATGGGCGTCCTTATTCTGTGTTAGAGTACAAATTCTGTGTGGGGATTTGTGGGGGTCATCATACTAAGTGGGGACTTGTGGGGCCCATTATATTGTGTGAGGGGCTATGGGGCCATTACATTAAGTGGAGTGACTGTAGACACCATCATACTGAGTAGGGGGCTGTAACTGGACTCATACTGAGTGGGGGCATCATACTGACATTGTATTTGTGGGGTAAAACTGTAGGTAAGAGTATTCACTGTGGGGACACCATAAACAGTATGTGTGTGGGGGGTCACTTTTGGGAGCATCATACTTTAAAATGGCCATAAAAGGTATATTGCTGGTGAGAACACTAAGGGGCTTCATAGATATGTGTATATATCTATAGGTATTTTTTTAGGGGGGCCTAATTAGAACTTTCCTGTGAATTTTATGTATGCCACTATCTGTGTGATCTCCCCTGTATGTCCGCGCTGAGCATGTCAGTATCTCCAGCTGTAGACGAGATGTGATATCACTCTGTTATTAGTTACGGACCACATTTCACCATTATTTTAGACTAATATTATGTGCACTATACCTTATACGTGTATATATTCTCTCCTGCCCAATATCTCTGCTCACTTCTCATTAAACATCATGGTGATCTGCTTTATAAACCCCTCACTGGTTATATTTCTTTTTTTCTCTAGGTGGAGACTGTAGGACCCTTCTAAAGACCAGGGGTCATTTATCTACCCCCTTGGCGCGCTTGTACTTTGCAGAAGCCGTTCTTGCTGTGGAATACCTGCATAGCTATGGTGTGGTGCACAGAGACCTGAAGCCAGACAAGTAAGTGCCCCCTGTAGTATAATAAGGGGGGGAGTTATCATTTATTATAACATGGTCTATAAGTTTAAAACCATCTTCTCTTTCACAGCCTCCTGATAACATCTGCTGGACACATTAAAGTTACCGATTTTGGGCTTTCAAAAGTTGGTGTCATGATACCAAAAACCAACACCTACAAGCAATTCACAGAGGACATCACCAGAGAGTTCCTGGATCATGAGGTTGGCATCACTTACAAAAACCCAGACTGTTCTTTACAATTCTCATCACACTATTGTTTCTTCTCTACGTTCTTCATTTCTAGAGAACATTTCCACTGATATTTTATCTTCTGTCATTGTGTTTTTATGGTGAGAACTTGTCATAACAATGGTATCATCAATCTCATTTCTTCTGTTGTTTTCCAGGTCTGTGGCACCCCATATTACATAGCCCCAGAGGTCATCCTGAAAAAAGGCTATGGAAGACCTGTTGACTGGTGGTCAATGGGGATCATCCTGCATGAATTTCTTGTGGGAGCTCTACCATTTTATGGACATCCCTTAATTGAGCTTTATAGCAATATTGTTGCTGGTAAGTAGAATAATCTGATTCATTGCTTTGATTGGTTACATTGGTTTAGTTATTTCCTTTGCTTTATCTTACAGTCCAATAAAGAGGTTTTATTTTCTGTAATTTTCTAAATAACAGGAGACGTAGTTTGGTATCGCAGTCCCGTTCCTCCCTTAGTTGCTCAGAACATCATCACTGAACTGCTCAGAAAAGATCCTGCACATAGACTTGGGACAGGTAACAATTTGCTTATTACACCTAGAACATATCATTAATATCCACGAGGATGATCACTTCTCTATAAGCTTGTCCTTTTCTTGTTCTCCATACTATGACTTTCAGTCTATTTCCTTCATGTCGGCTCAGTTATATCATTAGTTCAGATTAAGATAAACTGTTCAGATATGGAGCAGTCTCTGACAATATCCACAGCACTTTTATATCTCTTTTTCCAGGAGGAGCATTTGAGATTAAGGGTCATCCATTCCTGAGGGACATAGACTTTGACAACATTCTAAGTCAGAAGCCGGAGTACGTTCCTCAGCTTGTGTCAGATGTGGACACCAGTTTTTTTATCCGTAAGTAGAATGTGACGTCATCTAGACTAAGCGACAATTTGTCTTGTCTTCCCAAAGATGTGGCCATCGGTTCCCATTAATATCAGTGATAAATAATGACTGTGTTATACTGACAACCTATAAAAATATTTAATTGCCTGTGTCTTGCAGATCACTCAGAGGATGAGGACACAAGTGAGGACAATGAGAGCCTTGACTTCCTAAATTTTATATCATCTTCTGAATGGCTTCCTAAAGTAAGTATGAGATCAATAAATTCAAAATATGTAAAAAAAAAAGACTTCTAAAAGTAAAAAAAAAAAAATCATATCTTATTGTTGTCCGAATTTAGCTTTCTGCCACCGCTAGCGGGATGATAAGCGATGAGAATTCCAAGTCCACGCCAGAATGTACCCCAGCATCCGACACAAACATATCAGAAATGTGAGTAGATTATGGGGTCATTACTGGGACCTCCAGGCTGATATATGTGCACAACCACAATTATAGGACATAATTACCATAATATCAAATGCAGCATCCACTGCCCCATGATTAGCGGTCATTGTGCTTTTGGTATAAGAAACTGTGGCGCCCCTGAGGGTTCGACCGCCACAGGAATGCTGCACTTCTTCAATGGAGTGTGGTGTTCCTCCTCTGAGGTAAGGCCAGTGTGATGGTAGTAACCTAGCCTTTTGCATCCAACACCACATTTCCACCAGAGGGAGCTAGTATGCACTAGGTGCTGCTCCCCTGGTTACAGGGAGACTGGGGAACACAAAGTGGTAGGAACCAGTTAGTGGGTGTGGGTGGAGGAACAGTTAGTTTGTGACACTTCTAATTTCATATTTAATAGAATGCCATCTTTGATCTTGGTCGTTCTGGTGGGTCCTTCTTGTGCAGAGTTCTGTGCTGGTCCTTTAGGTCCTGTGTGGACCTGTCCTTCTTAGTGGTCGTACTGTGCTGTCATGAACTGTGTGTGATGTGACTTCCCTCCGGGAGCGCAGATCCTGTGTGGGCCTGCACCGGCATGGGACACAGCCCTCGTACCCTGTTCTTGGGACGAGAGGTAGGTTGCAGATGAGGAATGTCTGAACCCGACCAAGGACCAGGATCAAGAAGGCCCGGGAGCTTTAGAGTGTGGCTCCCTAGCAAATGGGTCCCGGGGAGGATGCAGACGGAGCGGAGCACGCCACCTGTCCTCGCCTACCTGATCTATTCAGAGGGATTCCGGCTGCAAGAGGGGTACCGGCCCCCGACACCCGACCTCGTACTCTATGTCCAGGACGGGAAAGCCCGGTTAGGTCCTGAGGATCCCGCCGGGCGTCGGATGGAGAGGAATTGCCACCCGAGCCCTACACCTGAGAGGAGCTCAGAGGGAGACCCGGCCTATCTACACACGCACAGACGGGAAAGGGTGAAGTCTGTAGTGCAGGAACACTCTGGTGTAGGGTCGCTAACGAACGCTGGACTTTCTCGGAGGTAGTCGGACCCCCGTCCCTGGTGGCTGCAGGACTCCGCGAGGAGCAGGGAGTCGCCTTCCCGCTATTACATCTGAGTGAGTAAAGCCTTGGAAGTTCACCCCTATGGCCTCCGGACTGTTCATTACGCACCATACCACGCAACGCGGTGCCCGCACTCCCTGCGCTACTGCTACCCCCCCTTCATCCTGCCTTGCCTGCCCTGAGGCCACGCTCCGCCTGTGGGGAGCAGTGAGAACTTTAGCCGCCATGACACCGGGCCTCAGCAGACTGCTAGCGGCGCTGGTGGCCCTTCACCAGACACCACAGGTGGCGTAGTCGATAAAACCACTCAACCCTGGAAGCCCTAACATCCTTTTTAATGTGACGGCCCTGGGCACGGAACGGGTCAAGGCCACGACTGCATCCCCCTCAACATCTGACCCGGCTCCGAGTGTCCCCCATCTTCCCAGGGCAGGGCTGTGAGCGTCACAAAACCACTCGTGATAACAGCTCATAATTGCGGCCGGTCATGCAATTTTGGTGCTGCATACACTGTAGGAAAGATGTAGTAATATATGCCAGACATTCATGGCAGTTGTTTTCCGCTCCGCTCCATAAAAAGTAGTTTTGAGAAGAAGGCCTTCCCCACCATGACTGTCATACAGGGGCCAAATAGGAAATATGACTATCATAAGGCCTATTCGGCGACCCTGTATGATAGTAATATGTCCTATTAGGCCTTATAGTTGGTGCTCTTATGGTGAGACAACCCTTTTCTAATACATTTGCTTGTGATTTACACATTTTTTTTCTTCCAAACAGGCTGAAAGAATCTTTATCTGTATCTAATAGAGAAGATGCTATTAGCAGTTTGCCACCCTCGTCCTCATTGTCAGGTATGTACATGTCTACAGCAATCGCAATGTGAATGTTGACTTCAAGGCTCAAATATTTCCACATGGTTTTTCTGCAATAGGTCTACTATGTTATCCATGTTTCATGGATCCCAATTATGTTGACCATGGGCCAATACTATATCCTATTTCCCTAATTTTACACAGGAGTTTTTTTCATGTATTCTGTGAATTAAGTTGTTGCATCCAGTAACCTAGTGATACATTTTGACGTTATACTGACAACCTCTAAAAATACTTCATTATCTATGTCTTTTAGATCACTCTGATGAGAACAACCACATTGTCCTAGAGGATGAGGAAGGCGCAAGTGAGGACAATGAGAGCTTTTTCTTCCTAAAATCTACATCACCATCTGAAAGGCTTTCTAAAGTAAGTATGTGATCAATAAAAGACCTCTTATAGGGGCCTTTTTTTAGACCTCTAAAAGTAAGAAAAATATTTCATATCTTATTGATTTCCGTATTTAGGTCTGTACCACTGCTACCGGGATGATGAGCACTGAGGATCCCAAGTCCCCTCCAGAGTGTACCACCCCAGCATCCGACACAAACATCTCAGAAATGTGAGTATATTATGGGGTCATTACTGGGAACTCCAGGCTGATATATGTGCACAACCCAAAATATAGGACATTACTACCATAATATCTTACGCAACATCCACTGCCCCATGGTTAGCAGTCATTGTGCTTTTGGCTTCAGAAACCACTGGTGATAACAGTCCATAATTGCGGCGGGTCATGCGTTTTAAGTGTTTCCCACACTGTAGGAGAGATGTAGTATTATATGCCAGACATTCTTTGTAGCTGTTTTCTGCTCCGCTCTATAAAAGGTAGTTTTGAGCAGAAGACCTTTCCCTACTATGACAATCATATGTCCTAATAAGCCTTATAGCCGGTGTTCTTATAGTGAGACAACCCCTCTTATACCGAATTTACTTGTGATTTACACATTTATTTTCTTCCAAACAGGCAGAAAGAATCTGTTCCTCTATCTAATAGAGATGATGCTATTAGCAGCTTGTCATCCTCGTCCCCATTGTCAGGTATGTACATGTCTACAGTATCAACAATGTGAATGTCGACTTCAAGGCTCAAATATTTCCACATAGTTTAGCTGCTGTAGCGCGGCACGGGGCGGTAGCCGCGGGCGAGGCACTTATCTTGTTTATGCCCCAGTGCGCACATGAAAGTGTGGGTCCTGGCTGAGTATGTGGACTTGTGCTGCGTGAGCCTTAGGCCCTTGCAGGCTGATTAAAGCCGATGGTGTGGACTGACAAAGACCATATGTTCCTCAGTTCAACGTGGAAGACCACCACTCAAAAATAAAGTCTTTACTGAACGATAACTTGGTAAGGCTTATATACAAGGAATAGCGGGTACAAAGTCATATGGACGTTTCCTTTACAGTATGAAGCATTTTTCCACACAGTATCCTTCATCTGTAGGTTACTCCAGAGTTAGTGAGGCACACTGTTTCTCCCCACTTCTCCACAACCCAACTTTAACACTACAGTCCTGATCAGAAAGTCTCCTTACTTGCTCTGGGGTTCTGGGTCCCTTTTCTTCCACTACTGGGGCCCTGTCACCCTTGTAGTTGGGACCTTAGTCGTACTCAGTCCTGCCTAAGCCTGCCTGTTGCCTTCTGTGTTACATGCGCTATGGTTCCTGACTTGGTGTCCTCTTCAAGGACCCTTCTCCGGAAGGCCACTCTGTCTCATCAGTGCTATTCTTCAGGATCTCACTATCCCCTTTCCTTAGTCTCCTCTGACTCCAAACTACCCCTAAGGCAGCTCTGGTCACTTTGCACTTTCAACTCAAATTATCTAACCCACATAAAGCAGTCACTAGCCCTAACACTAACCACACCCCCTATTGGCTAGTCCCAAACATTAAATCTATCCTAACTTGCCCTATTGTCACTACCTATGCTACCTGTCCTATACAGTATAGTTTACAGTATGCATTTCACTATATTCACAATACTTATCACACTCTATATATTATACCGGCAAACATCACGACACATTACAGTTCACACTACACAATATACATTACGTGGTTGATGTCTTAAGGTGTAGGAATATGTCAGCACAGTCCACCATCCTTACCCTGCAATAGTTTACCAATGTTATCCATGTTATGATGAAGCAGGTCCTATGAGAACATATCAATGCTGAATTTTTATTTACTTTCCTATCAGAATTTCCAGCTCAGGAAGAAAGAAAATCTGTAGTAAATCTGAGTAAAGAGCCAGAAACATCAGAAAATGTAGAAAAGAGGAAAAAGAGACGAGGTAAGTGTGAGAATCAGCTCCATGTTGTGTGATGTCAGTCGGTGAGAATAATTCATGTGGAGCAGATGTTGTCTGTCAGTGATGGATTGCCGCATGTATGATGGCTGACAATGATCTCTGACCTCTGTATGATAAGATTCCTCTGCTGTCCGTCCACAGTGACCGCACAGTGGTATCATGTAATATGGAGTCCAATCACTTACATTATATTTACTTCTCTTCTCATAGGTTCCATCTTCCGCCGGATCTTATCATCCTGCCGGCGTGGATTATCCAGGGCTGCTCGTGCATTTGCATGTTGTCATTGTTGCCCGAGAATCAACTAAAAGACGGGAAACCTAAACATCTAGCGCCCTGAAGACCAGCAGATCCACCATCACTGCTGGAGCTGTATAGAAGGACCTTCACCAGCTGTGGCCTTCTGACTGTTACATCATTACCTGGACCTGGTTAACTCCTGGTTAAGAAATTATAATATAACATTTTTGACATTGCAAACCATCATTTACAGCAATGAAATAAAACATCATATTAAATAACTTCTGGATATGGCATGGATCCTCATTTATTAACACAAACTAAACTACATAGCCTAATAACAAATAATACACAACACATTGTTTTTTAGTGGCAAAAAGGCCACAGCTTTTATTTAAAATGAAGACAAGTATATTCTGAGATTCGCGGATACTAATATTTGAAAAATTTGCCATTTTTATATAAACCTTTTCTTTAGAAAATAATGGAATTTGCTATTCCCCAAATAACATTGCTATACACAGCGTCCCCAAGCTGCTTTATTGCAGGAGCTCTCAGCTCTGTTCTTCCCGTTACATTTTTCGGCTAACCTCTCACTATTTCACTGTGTTCTGCACTGATTCCCACTACTCACTCTTAGACTTTGTCTAAATCCCTTCTCAACATCCCTCGCGGCTTCTTTTTCTTCACATACCGAGTCCTAAACTGTTGCTAGATGTGCAGAGAAGATAAAAAAGGAAGCCTAGCCCAAAGATGATCATTAATTCTTATCTCCACGATAGATATACTTTATGTTACTTACACCTTGAGGACTTTTCTATCATATTTTGATATTTGTTTTATTTCTATTTGATATTTATTTGTAAATAAGCAAACACATTGTTACTAGTACACGGCATTGCTCCATCCATAAAGCCTACAATGATGTGATCTCATTACATTTAGAAGACAATAGTAGGATGTCACAGAAGCACAAATTTCTCTGTTATTTAGGGTTTCACAGCCAGGGGCAAATTCCACCATTGTACCTCACCCCAAAACCTGACAGTTTATTGCAGGGCAGCACTTCCACTTGTTGTCTACCATCTATACATAGATGACCTGTGCATTAGATATTTAGTAACATGCTTCATTTTCTATCGTTCTAGATGAGCATCACATTTTCTGCTTGTATTCTGTTTTGGGAAAATGTGTACTAACCTACTTTTTATTATTTCTCCAGCCATTGGCAATATACCATTTTTGGGTCACATGGAGGCATCTCTAAGCTTTTTGTTTTTCTTTTGATGGATGATATAAAAATGTATTTTCTCATCCAACAAAATAAATCGTTTTGGTTTTCTAAACCAGATAATCCCTTTAAGGAAAATTACTTCTTGATGAAAATCAGACTATTTATATTTGAGAGGATTGTTAATGAAAACTGACAGGGGTGTCTGGAAAATGCCCCTTGACCACATTGCGTGCCTTGCATTGTTTTTGGCTTGAAGAGCTTCTGTCCGCTCTCCTGACATTGTCTGGCTTTCAGTTGCTGTTTTTTTTCTTTTATAAAGCACTTGTATTTGTTTTGAAGTAACAATTCTGGAGTGATTTTCTTATAACAGTGTGTTGTTACGTTCCTCCAGGGGGGGGACACTGACAGCAAAGGGTCCCTGTGCAGGAAGTGCGTCCGGTCCCCCTCCTCATAGTTTCTCACAATCTTATACACATGCATATTAACATGAACATTCCCATTAGGCACACTTTTGTGTTCAGACAACAAAAACAATACTTTTATTTTCCCTTCTCACATCCATAGACATAGCAGCAGCCATAACAATTTTTATTAAAAGTAAGCTCTTCGATCATGCTTTTTGTAAGATGAGCAGTAGTTTTCTGAGGCACCATTTTACCTTATACATATTTAAAAGTTACATTTCCGGTGACTTTTATTAGGACAATACTACTGCACTTAAAAACCAAAAACACTGAGCTGGACTATAAGCTGGTATACATGAAAGTGTAAGAGCAAGTTCACACTGAGGCCATTTCACAGACAAAACCCAAGAAGAAAACAAAATTGCGTATATACCCTACAGCAAGTAACTACGTAAATAGTAATAGTACATGTAAATAACATAGAGTATTAGTTAATGCTATTTTGATGAAAAAGACCATTAAATAGGTTGTCCACTACTCTTTCATTGATGACCTATATCCCTAGGATAGGTCATCAATGTTTGATCGGCTGGGGTCCGACACCTGGCACCCCCACCGATCAGCTGTTATCGGTGGCGGCAGCCGCCAGCCGGAGGTACCCACTTGTGAAGCTGGCTATCTTCTTGTAGTGACTGCTGCAGGGTACTACACATCCGTCTCTTATTGATTTGAATAGGAGGCGGATGTGTAGTATCAAGTCTCGGCCACTATCCAAAGACGGCCAGCTCTGCAACTGAGTACTTCCGGGTGGCAGCGGCCAGGATGAGGGACATGTATAGCATGATGGGCCAAGGATGGGGGACATATATACCAGGATGGGGCACAGGATGGGGGACATAAGTTCCAGTGTTCCAGGATGGGTCAAGGATGGGGGACATATATACCAGAATGGGGCACAGGTTGGGGAAGATATGTTCCAGGATGGGCCAAGGATGGGGGACATATATGCCAGGATGGGAGACATATATACCATTATGGGTCCAGGGTGGGAGACATATATACCAAGATGGGGGGACATATATACCAGGACAGGGAACATATATATCAGAATGGGGGACATCTATATCAGGATGGGCCCAGAGTGGGGTACATATGTATCAAGACAGGCCCAGGATGGGGAACATATATACCAGGATGAGCCCAGGATGAGGGACAAAATTTGGCTGATTAAGACCTATTGACAGGACCTCTTTAAGTGTAGGTACTAACATTTTTGTTTAGTGTGCCTATAAGGCTGATATAAAGGGGTATATTCTATTTACTGTGTGAAATAGATTTTTGTATGGATGTAAGAAGATTGTGGTTTTAGCCATTTATATTCAGATAGAGAATTACACAACTTCATGGATAGATTGGACTATATATATTTGGGCTTCATTTAGATGAGATATCTCTAGCTATGACTAGTTTCCATGGCAAACAAAAAAAAGTTAATTTTCTGTTTTCAGAAACTACGGAGGGATTAAAACATCCCAGTAAAATGATATAAATGCTAAATGATTGCATCTAGCAAATAATATAGAATCACTCCCAATACAATGTAATCTGGAGGCCATGCGAGGGTAATGGCCTTTCAGCAGCATGAAAAAACAGCATTTTCAATTTCTAGTTTTAAATGTGAATTTCCAATTTTATTATAAGATTTGCAAACATTACTCATCTCTTTCTATAAAGCAACATCACTGAAGCTTACCATCCCATATAGTAGTTTTTTTTATAGAGCTGGAAACCTCACCGGTCTATGTCGACTTTTAGATTTCTAATATCCTGACTGGGTTATTGCTAAGATTATGGTGAAAAATACATTTATGTATGGAGTAATATAGAGTAAATGTTTTTAAATATAGGGTTTTTATCGTATTGAACTATTTTCTTCTGTGCTCAACTGTTTCCTGGCTTTCTAGCTTTTTATTAGTGGTGTCTATCTTTTAAGACAGAAACAAAACCAAAGTGGACTACGTTATTGTCCCCATCTAAAAAGACAACCAATCTGAAAAGATGGACACCATTGGAAACAAGCACTAATAGAGAACATAGTTTCATAAGTTTCATAATTTGAGCTCCTTTTCCCTATCTAAATTAAAGGCTAAGTACAGCTTTACAAAGGAATTTTTTATTATTTTTATTTGTTTCCCAAATGCCAAGTTAAGCATCTTTCTAAATAGCCTTTATTGAAAGTTTTGTACCATTTTTCTGATGCAAAGTGCCTGTAAGTTTTTTAGCTAGTTGAGTGAATTTGTAAAACTGGTGCAAATCCTTTAGGGCTCCTGCTCCTATTTTTCATCTCTCTCTGCTCCCTCCTTCCTTTTCTCAGAGATGGCAGCAGGGAGGGGGTTGAGTATAACACAGATCTGCAGTGGAGAGTAGGAAAGCATCTAAAGTTTTATGGAGAGCAGAATAAACAGGTTTTAGACAAGGAAGAATGCACATGGAGAGGAAATAAGTACTGTTTTTGAGCTGTGCTGATATATTAAAGCAAGCTGTAAGGTAGCGCTATTCATCACGCTGAGGGGCACCCGCTTCACCGGGTCAATTACAGCACACATGCAACGTTTTTTCGGTAATTCACAGTCCAGCAGTTTATTGCATCTCATAAACCGCTCATAACATAGTCCATCTCAGTGGCTCGCTGACATGTTACACATAATATCCCAGAGCCTTTCTAGTGACAGACATGCCCACTTGGCTCCTGACACAGCCTTCAGCGAGGTAACAATATCAATGTCCCCATCAAGCAGTGTTTTTACCTTTGTCGGGTCGTAGCTGCTTTAGTCAGCTCCGGGCCACGTACCTTCAAAGGCTACTGGTATCTCAATCACAGGGGGGATCCAGCCTCTGCCTTCCAGGCTAGTGGAGTCCCACACAGGGACCAGGCCTCTCGCCCTCCAAGGCTACTGGTATCTCCAACACTGGGGATCCAGCCTTTGCCTTCCAGGCTTCACCAGACCTCTCTCTCCAGGCCTCACCAGGCCACTCTTTTCTCTTCCAGCCTCTCCAGGCTAATGGTGTCCCACACACAGGGATCAGGCCTCACACCTCTCACCCTGTTTCAAAACCACCAGGATTTATATATCCTTCAGTGCACACAGGACCTGTGATGATGTCACAGTCATGTGATCAGTCCTTCTGTGCGCACAGGACCTGTGATGATGTCACAGTCATGTGATCAGTCCTTCTGTGCGCACAGGACCTGTGATGATGTCACAGTCATGTGATCAGTCACCTGAGGGAAAGGTACATGGTCAGCCAGAACACACCTCCTGGACCATTACAGTAATGCCACAAGCCGCTGCATTACAAGGTGAAGACAATAACATTCTGCATATACACAGACCTCACATCCAGACTATATTACTGGCAGAGCTACTATAAGAGAAAAATCTGAAACTCAGATTAGGCTAAAAACAGCAAATCCGGGGGTCTGAATATGAGTAAAGGAATAAAGATTGCAGTCTTAATCTGTACCCTTTTAAAAATATTCATCCACTTGAAATGGATCTATTAACCAAAGAAAATGGATCCATTTGAAATGGAAGAAAAACGATGTAACGGGATACTCTTTAAAATGGATCCAGTTGCATTTTAATCCACATCCTATTTAAAATGGACATTTTTCCTTTCCCTTCTGCGTCCTTTTTCTTTCATTTTTAAATGAATCCATTATTATTTTTACTCAATCTGTTTAAAAATGGACACTTTTTTTCTGGTTTTCTTCCATTCTCTTTGTTTTTTTTTGTAACAAATCAGATTTTTTTAATAAACATATATTGTGCATAGTAGGAAGTGACATCAGATCTATGCTGGACTGTGGTACAATTCATTTGTGTGACAGCATTTGGAGAAGAGATTACTGGTTTTAGCTAATGATTTTTTTTGTGAATTGAATTGCTGTGAAAATGCCTTTTACTCACATCATCTGCAGTTTCAACATGGTGCAGATGAAGGAGAAATGGAGGAAGCGTGGTCAACAACGATGAAGATTGATTTACCCTATCACAGTAGCCAAGCTGGCCAGCGGGGTGTACACCACCCTGTCTTGGGAACTTCTTATGCACCCAGAGAAGTTTAACTGCTATATTTAGCTACTATATGGAGATGTCCATCTGCAGTTTCGATGACTTGCTGTAGGGAATATCACCAAATTTAGTGCCTGGACACTGTATGAAGGAGAATCTTACCAGAAGATCGCTTGACTTTGTGGTAATTATCTGAATGCATTGTTTGTTATCTAAAGAAATATCTACGTACGTGTACAAATAATTTGTTCCTTTATAAAATGTCTTCATTGGCTTTAATGGTTCTGTTTTGAGAAATGCATTAATCTCATTTGCTTGGATTCAGATGGAACCTCCAGAGTCGGTAGTGCTCTGTTGAACACAGTGTGAACAGCCACTGAGGCATATGGAGTGTGTATTATTTTCCCCAATGATGAAAATGAAATGGATTGCCTAGGTCAGTCCCTCCAACCCACTCATTAAAATGACTCACATCACTCTTGATACTATGCTGCTGCAACACAATATGCAATATCCTACAGAAAAGGCATTACTTACCTGTTCAATTCCCTGCTACTTTGGTATCACCCCCCTGCTGCTCCCCACCAGTCTTTGCTTACAGCACTGTTACTGTGATGTCCCATCCATAACATGGAACTGTGGCGCCCCTGAGGGTTCAGTCGCCACAGGGGTACTGCACCTCAGAATGAGGTGTGGTATCTCCTCTCCAAGGTAAGGATGGAGCACCACACAGGACCCCAACCACACACTCAACACTACACCACTCCAGTTCTGTAGGGGGCCTAAAGCACCATAGTGCTGCCCTGGTCCTGAATGGAGGAGTTGGGGGGAACCAAAGTTAGGGGGAACCACGTAGTGAGTGAGGGTGGAGGAAGCACTTTACTTTAGCACTTAATAGAATCATATATAATTGGAGGCCATTTTAATAACCGAGTCTTTAGTCGTGGGTCTTTGGGATGGCAGGTCAGTACAAAGCTGCTGCGGGCTTAGGGTCCACGGTTCCCAGTCTCAGGCCTCAAGACGGGGGATTGAGGCAGAGTTATAACCGGCTCTGTCCCCGGTCAGAGTCCAACCATGAAGGCCCAGGAGGGGAGCAGAGGAGTTAGGCTCCACAGGCGAAAGGATCTCAGGGGGTGCGGACGGAGCGGAGTCGCCACCTGCATACCTTATTCTGGCCCTGCCAGAGAGACCCTGCTGCAAGAGGGGGTACCGGTCCCCGATTATCTGACTTTGCACTTCACGTGTCTGTCGGAAAAGTCCGGAGGCTTATGTGGATTCCAGGGGGATACGGACGGAGCGGAGTCGCCACCTGTATGCCCTAATCTGAGTTCATCCAGAGGGACCCGGCCTTACGCCACGTTCTCACCATTAGTCACCAAGAAGGGCACCCAGTCGGTCCGGGAGCTACACGCTACCCATCAAGGACATCGCAGCACCCCTACGGGACACAGTGGGTGACACAATGCGGGAGAAGTTCACCAGGAGAGGAACACTTTAGAGCGGGGGTCCTGTCAAGCGCTCCTGAACTACCTGGAGTGTGCTGAGCCCCACCCTGGCAGCCGCAGCTCGCAGTGTGGATGCAGAGAGAAGCTCTGAGCTGAGAAAGCACCACCGTGAGTAAAGACTTGGATGACTCCAAACACTGCCTCTGTCAGTTCTTTCCTTCGCGGCTCTGCACCCACCAACGCTCTGTCCTGCATCCCTTCTCCTACGCTGTCCTGAGGCCCCGCTCCACCTGTGGGGAGCAGCACCAACTAAGCTGCCTGAACACCGGCCTCAGAGGACTGTCGCAGTGCTGGTGATCCTCATCAGACACCACGGGTGGTGTCACGAACAAATTCCCCTTTCCCATACACCTTTCCCCCCTTCCCTTCATTTAAGAGTGACCCCCCTGTACAGACCCAGGAGCCGGCCACCGCGACATCCCCCAAAACTAAGTACACAAAAAATGACATCAAATATACAAAACAATGGGCAGATACAGTGGTGGCCAAAAGTATTGGCACTCCTGCAATTCTGTCATATAATACTCAGTTTCTTCCTGAAAACTATTGCAATCACAAATTCTTTGGTGTTATTATCTTCATTTAATTTGTCTTCAATGAAAAAACACAAAAAGAATTGTCCTAAAGCCAAATTGGATATAATTCCACACCAAAGCTAAAAAAGGGGGTGGACAAAAGTATTGGCACTGTTTGAAAAATCATGTGATGCTTCTCTAATTCGTGTAATTAACAGCACTTGTAACTTACCTGTGGCACCTAACAGGTGTTGGCAATAACTAAATCACACTTGCAGTCAGTTAACATGGATTAAAGTTGACTCAACCTCTGTCCTGTGTCCTTGTGTGTACCACATTGAGCATGAAGAAAAGAAAGAAGACCAAAGAACTGTCTGAGGACTTGAGAAACCAAATTGTGAGGAAGCATGAGCAATCTCAAGGCTACAAGTCCATCTCCAAAGACCTGAATGTTCCTGTGTCTGCCGTGCGCAGTGTCATCAAGAAGTTTAAAGCCCATGGCACTGTGGCTAACCTCCCTAGATGTGGACGGAAAAGAAAAATTGACGAGAGATTTCAACGCAAGATTGTGCGGATGGTGGATAAAGAACTTCGACTAACATCCAAACAAGTTCAAGCTGCCCTGAAGTTCGAGGGTACAACAGTGTCAACCCGTACTATCCGTCGGCGTCTGAATGAAAAGAGACTGTATGGTAGGATACCCAGGAAGACCCCACTGTTTCCCCGAGACATAAAAAAGCCGGGCTGGAGTTTGCCAAAACTTACCTGAGAAAGCCTAAAACGTTTTGGAAGAATGTTCTCTGGTCAAATGAGACAAAAGTAGAGCTTTTTGGGAAAAAGCATCAACATAGAGTGTACAGGAAAAAAAAAGAGGCATTCAAAGAAAAGAACACGGTCCCTACAGTCAAGCATGGCAGAGGTTCCCTGATGTTTTGGGGTTTCTTTGCAGCCTCTGGCACTGGACTGCTTGACCGTGTGCATGGCATTATGAAGTCTGAAGACTACCAACAAATTTTGCAGCATAATGTAGGGTCCAGTGTGAGAAAGCTGGGTCTCCCTCAGAGGTCATGGGTCTTCCAGCAGGACAATGACCCAAAACACACTTTCAAAAGCACTATAAAATGGTTTGAGAGAAAGCACTGGAGACTTCTAAGGTGGCCAGCAATGAGTCCAGACCTGAATCCCATAGAACACCTGTGGAGAGATCTCAAAATGGCAGTTTGGAGAAGGCACCCTTCAAATATCAGGGACCTGGAGCAGTTTGCCAAAGAAGAATGGTCTACAATTCCAGCAGAGCATTGTAAGAAACTCATTGATGGTTACCGGAAGCAGTTGTTCGCAGTTATTTTGGCTAAAGGTTGTGCAACCAAGTATTAGGCTGAGGGTGCCAATACTTTTGTCTGGCCCATTTTTGGAGTTTTGTGTGAAATGATCAATGATTTGATTTTTGCTTCATTCTCTATTGTGTTTTTTCCTTGCAAGCAAATTAAATGAAGATAATAATACCAAAGAATTTGTGATTGCAATCATTTTCAGGAAGAAACTGAGTATTATCTGACAGAATTGCAGGGGTGCCAATACTTTTGGCCACCACTGTAGCATGTCAGATGACAAGCATCTGTCCCTAAGCATGCTGAAAAGGCATAATAAAAAGAGGAGAACAGCTCAGCATATATTGCAAAAATAAAGTTTATTGGTGAAATATACATAAAAATTGTCAATAGAAAAGGAAACCAGGAGGTAATTGGAAAGTAGCTTTACAAGCCAGGTATATTGTAAATAATAGGATCATAATAGATCTATGGATCTATAGAATTGCACATTTGCCCACAATAGTAGAGAAATAATAAATAGCAAAATAGTGAACATTCAATATCACAAAATGGCAATGGGTAGAGACACAGAGGTCAACCCAAATACAGATAGACTTGCTAATAATAGTAAAAGTCGCCCTTATTTCATTTCTATTGTACCATCTTATCTGCTCTCCATCTGGCCCTTTAAATTCAGCTGTGCCGATGGCTTACGTGGTGCGCGCGTGCTGGTGCGGGGGGGGTTCGCGTCGCGCGCGCGCCCGGCCGTCTATATGCTGTGCTGCGCCTGCGTGGGTTCTCTTGGACCCGCGCATGCGCGGTTAATGCTTGACGGCCGGGGCGCGCGCGGCGCGTTCCCTGACCCGCGCGCATGCGCTGTATTGGCATCTGCTCCACGTCATGTGATAAGCGGGACGCGCCCCCGGCATAGCTGGCCACTTCCGGGTGCGCGTCCCGCTTCACAGCTGTTTACACTTGGGGCCATCCAATAGGATACGTAAGGCACATATATATACACGCAGTATAGGGCAATATACTGGCATCACCTGCCCTTGAGAAAGCGGTGAGATATACCGCGAAATGCGCGTTGGGCTCTTCTGACCACCTTCATCCCCCCCACAATAGTAGAGAAATAATAAATAGCAAAATAGTGAACATTCAATATCACAAAATGGCAATGGGTAGAGACACAGAGGTCAGCCCAAATACATATAAAGTTTATTGGTGAAATATACATAAAAATTGTCAATAGAAAAGGAAACCAGGAGGTAATTGGAAAGTAGCTTTACAAGCCAGGTATATTGTAAATAATAGGATCATAATAGATCTATGGATCTATAGAATTGCACATTTGCCCACAATAGTAGAGAAATAATAAATAGCAAAATAGTGAACATTCAATATCACAAAATGGCAATGGGTAGAGACACAGAGGTCAACCCAAATACAGATAGACCTGCTAATAATAGTAAAAGTCGCCCTTACTATGTTATGGGAGACTCTGTGTCAAAATTAAGGTGCTCACACATTATAGTTCCATAAACTCATTACCTGGCAGGAAAGCACAGCCCATAAGGAGGGGGGGGGGGGTGGTCAGAAGAGCCCAACGTGCGTTTCGCGGTATATCTCACCGCTTTCTCAAGGGCAGGTGATGTCAGTATATTGCCCTATACTGCGTGTAAAAATATATGTGCCTTACTTATCCTATTGGATGGCCCCAAGTGTAAACAGCTCCTTTTGGGCTGTGCTTTCCTGCCAGGTAATGAGTTTATGGAACTATAATGCGTGAGCACTAGTGTTGAGCGATACCTTCCGATATCAGGAAATATCGTATCGGATTGGATCGGACCGATACTCAAAAAGTATCGGATATCGCCGATTCCGATACCGGAAACCAATGCAAGTCAATGGGACAGAAATATCGGAATGAAAATAAACCCTTTCTTTCCTTGTAGGTTAATTCTACATGAAGTAAAACAACTAAGAATAATGTAGAATGTATTATGCGAAAAGCCGGCAATTCATGAGCGCATACACCGGTACCCGACAATTTACAACAGAAAGAATAGAGCTTCACACATAGATTAGATAGATAGAAACATGTCAGTCACATATATATGAAGTACAGTGACAGTGTTGCTTAATGTACTTGTCATTTAGTGCAAAGGATTTATTAAAAAAAATATTAGTGTTTTCATGCACCGTCTCTTTAAAAAAGCCGGCCGGCAATTCAGCAGCAGTACCCGACAATTTATAACAGACAGAATAGAGCTTCACACATAGATTAGATAGATAGAAACATGTCAGTCACATATATATGAAGTACAGTGACAGTGTTGCTTAATGTACTTGTCATTTAGTGCAAAGGATTTATTAAAAAAAATATTAGTGTTTTCATGCACCGTCTATTTAAAAAAGCTGGCCGGCAATTCAGCAGCGGTACCCGACAATTTATAACAGAAAGAATAGAGCTTCACACATAGATTAGAAAGATAGAAACATGTCAGTCACATATATATGAAGTACAGTGACAGTGTTGTTACTGTACTTGTCATTTAGTGTTAAAATAAATGATTTATTAAAAAAAAATTGGCGTGGGGTTCCCCTTAATTTTAGTCTCTAGCGGAGGTTAAGCAGACAGCTGGGGCAGATGTTTGAAGCCTGGGAAGGGGGTAATACCCACGGAGCTTCCCAGGCTGCTAATATCAGCCCCCAGCGGAATACTTAGCCTTTACTAGCTATTAAAATGGGGGACCCCCCCAAAAAAATGACGTGGGGTTCCCCCTAATTTAATAGCTAGCAAAGGCTAGGCAGACAGCTGGGGGCTGATATTATTAGCCCAGGAAGGGTGCCATGAATATTGGCCCCCTCCCAGGCTAGAAAAACCAGCCGTCAGCCGCCCCAGAAATGGCGCATCCACAGGATGCGCCAATTCTGGCACTTAGCCTCGCTCTTCCCACTGCCCTGGTGCGGTGGCAGGGGGTAATAGGGCTGGGGTTCATGTCAGCGCCAGCTGCCATGAAGCCCAGGTTAGTAATGATGGGCGTCTATAAGACACCCCCATTACTAACCTACAAAGTGTTAAAAAGAAAACACACACTACACCCAGAAAAAAATAATTTATTTGAAATAAAACACCATTTTATTTAATTCTTAGTTTACTAAAAAAAAATAGTTACCTGTCCACGTTCCTGCGCTGATCTCCCATTCACAGCTGTCACATCTGGAGATGGTGACAGCTGTGCATGGCTGCTGTAAGCTCACACTGCCGGGAACACGTCCGCTCCCGGCAGCGGGAGCCACTGACTGAGGTCACCGGAGTGCATTCAGGCAGGGCAGCTCCGGAGACCTCCTTTACGGCACTGCTGTACCGTGGGAATTTCTCACGATACAGCAGGGCCGTAAAGGAGCTGACCGGAGCAGCGCTGCCTGAACTCCGGCGAACCCGCTTATGCAATGACGGGGCTGCTTTACGGCCCCGTCATTCTAGCGGCGGCAGCGGTTCAGAGCGGTCACATTCTATGTGGCTGCTCTGAACTGGAGATCATCGTGGGACACTCGTGGACTACTACGGAGGGGTAAGGATAAGGTTGTGGTTTATTATTTTAGATTTTATTACAGGAGATCGATGGCTTCGGGGAATTAGGTGTCTAGGTGAGTATAGGTGTAGTTTTTTAATTTTTACTCTATTTTAGGTGGCGATCGGCGGGGACAGGTAATGTATAAACTAATTTATTGTAGGTAACCACTGGCCAAAAATGACATGTATTTAACATTTATTGGGGACACAGTAGGGCAATTTAAATAGCAGGATCAGGCTGATGGGAACTACTGCTCCCATCGAGCTGATCCTGCTGGCAGGAGTGGACGGGGGACAGACATAGGCCGATGGGAGTAGTAGTGTCACATCGGCCTATGTCTGCCTGCACGCACACACCAGCAGACATCGCACAGACACCGCACACACCCGCAGACATCGCACAGACACCGCACACACTCGCAGACATCGCACAGACACCGCACACACCCGCAGACACCGCACACACCCGCAGACCCCGCACAGACACCCCACACACTGCGCACACCCGCACAGACACCCACACACACCAATCATGACCGGTCTGGGAGGTGAGGCTGACCTGTGCGGCCGTGGGAAAGTTCATATGAGTTCGTGCAATGCAGTCAAGCATGAACTCACATGAACCCTCTGAGGGCACCGCGGCGACTTCAAATGAACAGCTGATTGGCATCACCTGATACCTCAGCTGTTCATTTGAAATAACCGGCGGGAAAGCGCAGCACAGAACGGGAAAGCCGGCGGTGAAGTCTTTTCACTGCCGGCTTCCCCGCCCGGGTCCTTCGCTCCCCGCTCCTTGGTGCTGCGCTCCCCGACCGGTCCTAACTTACGATCGGGATGGGAGGTGGCGAGGGGAGCGGAGGATCAGGGTGGGAGGCTACGGGGAAGCAGTATGGGGCTGTGTGATTGTTTAAAAGCCGGCGGCTTTTTACCGCGCGCCGGCTTTTAAACAATCAGGAGAATTCTCCCACGCTGGGATGGCATTCTGATGACAGGCTGGATCTCAGCTGAGCGCTGCCATCCAGCTTGTCATCCTTCAGAGACACTGCAGAGCGCAGGAATTATGGGAACTTCCGATTGCGGTATTCGATATTGTAAAAGTATCGGAATTAAGTATCGGAATTCCGATACCGCGAATATCGGCCGATACCCGATATTTCAGTATCGGAATGCTCAACACTAGTGAGCACCTTAATTTTGACACAGAGTCTCCAATAACATAGTAAGGGCGACTTGTACTATTATTAGCAGGTCTATATGTATTTGGGCTGACCTCTGTGTCTCTACCCATTGCCATTTTGTGATATTGAATGTTCACTATTTTGCTATTTATTATTTCTCTACTATTGTGGGCAAATGTGCAATTCTATAGATCCATAGATCTATTATGATCCTATTATTTACAATATACCTGGCTTGTAAAGCTACTTTCCAATTACCTCCTGGTTTCCTTTTCTATTGACAATTTTTATGTATATTTCACCAATAAACTTTATTTTTGCACTATATGCTGAGCTGTTCTCCTCTTTTTATTATCCCCCAAAACTAACAGCAAGGCCGGGGCGCCGAGTAGTCGTCCCCCATACCCTGGGCGCGTCAGAACCACTGCAGCCAATCATTGACTTCAGCTGTGTCAACGAGGTAAATAACAGCAGACCACTGATGCCAGTGATAGGCTGCAGTGCAGCGGTAATGTGTTGTAGACAGACTATCACTCGAGCAAAGGCCTCAGGGAGCAGCAAAAGGAGAAATTAGAGTTGCAGCAATTTTAGCAGATGTAATACTGTAAGCATTTTATATTGTAAGCATTACTAGGGACACTTATTGTAGATGGGGGCAGAGTGGATGATATTGTGAGGTCACAGCATAGGGGGACAGTGTGAGATTATAACTGTGGACATTATGAAAAGGGGTAGTGTGGGTGGATATTATATAGAGGGTTAGTGTGGGAGACAGTGTGGAGGTACAGTATGTAGAGGGTTAGAGTGGGAGACAGTGTGGAGGTACAGTATGTAGAGGGTTAGAGTGGGAGACAGTGTGGAGGTACAGTATTTAGAGGGTTAGTGTAGGAGACAGTGTGGAGGTACAGTATGTAGAGGGTTAGTGTAGGAGACAGTGTGGATGTACAGTATGTAGAGGGTTAGTGTAGGAGACAGTGTGGAGGTACAGTATGTAGAGGGTTAGTGTAGGAGACAGTGTGGAGGTACAGTATGTAGAGGGTTAGTGTGGGACACAGTGTGGAGGTACAGTATGTAGAGGGTTAGAGTGGGAGAGAGTGTGGAGGTACAGTATGTAGAGGGTTAGAGTGGGAGACAGTGTGGAGGTACAGTATGTAGAGGGTTAGAGTGGGTGACAGTGTGGAGGTACAGTATGTAGAGGGTTAGAGTGGGAGACAGTGTGGAGGTACAGTATGTAGAGGGTTAGTGTAGGAGACAGTGTGGAGGTACAGTATGTAGAGGGTTAGAGTGGGAGACAGTGTGGAGGTACAGTATGTAGAGGGTTAGAGTGGGAGAAAGTGTGGAGGTACAGTATGTAGAGGGTTAGAGTGGGAGACAGTGTGGAGGTACAGTATGTAGAGGGTTAGTGTAGGAGACAGTGTGGAGGTACAGTATGTAGAGGGTTAGAGTGGGTGACAGTGTGGAGGTACAGTATGTAGAGGGTTAGTGTAGGAGACAGTGTGGAGGTACAGTATGTAGAGGGTTAGTGTAGGAGACAGTGTGGAGGTACAGTAGATAAGGCAAGACAGTATGTCAATCATAATTCATAAAGAAGCACATTGTGGCAGTTATAATTCATAAGGTAAGACAAAGTGGAGGCAATATTTTATAGAAGAAGACAGTGTGGAGGCAATGTACAGTAGGGGGACATATTTTGTGCAGGAAACACAGTGAGGTGAAATTATTTATTCCTGTGCTTAGCATAGGCAGATATTTTTTTATACAGGGTGCATTATAATGACACTGCTATTTTTAAGGGCACAGTGTTGGGATGTTCTGCAGAATGCCGGAGAAGAGAGAAATCTGCAGAGAAGAGCTGTGGATGTCAAAATCATCATGGCTTTTGGACCAGATGGAGATGAAATTTATAAGAATGACTCTAATCAGATGAAATGTCACCTTATAAGATACCTAGGTGTAAATGTTCATTTGTGATATTGACTAAGTCTAATCAGTAGTGATGAGTGAGCACTAAAATGCTCGGGTGCTCGATGCTCAGGTCGAGCACATTGGAATACTCGGGTGCTCGACCCGAGCAACGAGCCCAATGTAAGTCTAAGGGAAACACGAGCATTTTTCAGGCGGCTCCCCCCGGCGGTCTGCAGAGGGCCTAAAAAGTGCCCAAATCGATGGGAATAGTGCTCAAATGACATGGGGACAGCATGGGGAAGACCCCTGGAAGCATTTCTGACTCCAAGGTCACTTCTGTCAACAAGGTTGTCAGAAGTATTACGCCACTTTTAAGGACTCACAATAAAACATACCAAAACGAAACCAAAATGGATTTACATCCTTTCCAGGGTAATGACTTGTATATAAAGCAAAATAAATAACCAAAAACAAAAATTCTCCTCCACACCTTGGGCTATGTTCACACGTAGCGTTTTTGATGTGTTTTTTCAATTTTGCATTGTTTTCAACCGTCACAAATGCATTCGCCAGGAAATGTCATTTTAACATTTTACAACCTTATCTGGCCATGTGGTGTGTGAGATATCATCAGACACATCGAGTTTCTTTTATGAAGGAGGGACTCTGAAAGTCGCAAAGCCTATTTTTATAGGGCCATCAGGCGGCCTTTACTATTCTTAAAGGACCAGCAGTCGGCCCTCACTATTCTTAGAGAGCCATCAGCCGGCTATGTTTTATTGTTCCCATTACTAAAGAGTGGGTCTCCTATACTGTTATTGTGTATGCAGTGAGTGGCAGGGCTGCCCAAAATTTGGACGCACCCCAATACCTCTTTGAAAATTTGGATGCACCCCAATACCCCTTTTAAGAGACATAGAGGAGGGCCTCCTGAAAACAATGTTCCCATTATTAGGAAGTAGGTCTCCCATTGTGTTTGCCTATGCAGTGAATGCAAGAGTTGCCAAAAATTTGGAGGCACTCCAATGCCCCTGTGGCGTCCCTGAGGGTTCGACCGCCACAGGGATGCTGCACTTCTCTAATGGAGTGTAGTGTTCCTCCTCTGAGGTAAGAACAGTGTGATGGTCAGGACCCAACCTCCACATCCAACACCACACTTCTCCACCAGAGGGGGCTAGAATGCACTAGGTGCTGTCCTCCTGGTTACAGGGAGACTGGGGAACCAAGACTTAGGGGAACCATTTAGTGGGTGAGGGTGGAGGACTCACATTTTAGTGACACTGTAAATTTCATATTTAATAAAAAGCCATCTTGGTTTTTGGTCCTTGTTAGTTTAGTCTTTGTATTGTGATCTCCCTCCCTGAGCGTGGATCCTGTGTGGGCCTGCAGAGGACGGAGACATGGCCCTCGTACCTTAGCCTTGGGTCGAGGGGCAGGTTGCAGATAATGGATGTCTCAACCCGGTCAAGGACCATGACCAAGAAGGCCCAGAGCTTAAGAGTGTAGCTCCACAACAAATGGATCCCAGGGAGGATGCAGACGGAGCAGAGTATGCCACCTGTCCTCGCCAACCTGATAAATTCAGAGGGATTCTGACTGCAAAAGGGGTACCGGCCCCCGACACCCGACCTTGCTACTCCATGTCCTGGTCGGGAAAGCCCGGTAGGCCCTGAGGATCCAACCGGGTATCGGAAGGAGCGGAGCTGCCACCCGTACCCTTTTTCTGAGAGGAGTTAAGAGGGAGACCCGGCCTATTTACACACACAGACAGGAAAGCACTCGGTCTGTAGTTCAGGAGCACTCTGGTGCGGGGTCCTGATTGATCGCTGGACTTACTCGGAGGTTGCCGGACCCCCGTTCCTGGTGACCGCAGAACTCCGCGGGGAGCAGGGAGTCGCCTTCCTTTTGCCATGTCTTATGAGAGTAAAGCCTTGGAAGTTCACCCCAATGGCCTCCGGATTCTTTATTCTACGCTACACCGCAATACACAGCACCCGGTCTCCTCTACTACTACCCCCTCCATCCTGTCTCTCTGCCCTGAGGCCTTGCTCGGCCTGTGGGGAGTAGTAACAACGACGGCCGCCATAACACCATGCATCAGCGGACTGCAGTGGCGCTGGTGGCCTTCACCAGGTGCCACAGGTGGCGTAGTCATAATCAGCCACTCAACCCGGATAAGCCCACACCATCCTTTTAATTGTGACGGCCCTGGGCACGGGTCGGGTTCGGGCAACGGCTGCACACCATCTCTCCATCACAGGACTCGACTCCGAGTCCCCCATCTCCCAGGGTAAGCAAAGGGGCTTCCGAGAAGAGGCATCACACTCCTTGGAAGAGACGTGGAGGTCAGAGGGCCTCCTGAAAACAATGTTCCCATTATTAGGAAGTGGGTCTCCCATTGTGTTTGCCTATGCAGTGAATACAAGGGTTGCCAAAAATTTGGAGGCACTCAAATGCCCCTTGGAAGAGACGTGGAGATCAGAGGGCCTCCTGAAAACAATGTTCCCATTATTAGGAAGTGGGTCTCCCATTGTGTTTGCCTATGCAGCGAATGCAAGGGTTGCCAAAAATTTGGAGGCACTCCAATGCTCCATGGAAGAGACGTAGAGGGCCTCATAAAAATATATTCCCATTATTAGGAAGTGGGTGTCCCATAGTGTTGGCCTATGCAGTGAATGCAAGGGCTGCCAAAAATTGGGAGGCACTCCAATGCCCCTTGGAAGAGACATAGAGGGCCTCAAGAAAAAATGTTCCCATTATTAGGAAGTGGGTCTCCCATTGTGTTTGCCTATGCAGTGAATGCAAGTGTTGCCAAAAATTTGGAGGCACTCCAATGCCCCTTGGATGAGACCTGGAGGTCAGAGGGACTCCTGAAAACAATGTTCCCATTAGTAGGTAGTGGGTCTCCTATTGGGTTTGCCTATGCAGTGAATGCAAGGGTTGCCAAAAATTTGGAGGCACTCCAATGCCCCTTTGAAGAGACATAGAGGGCCTCAAGAAAAAATGTTCCCATTATTAGGAAGTGGGTCTCCCATTGTGTTTGCCTATGCAGTGAATGCAAGTGTTGCCAAAAATTTGGAGGCACTCCAATGCCCCTTGGATGAGACCTGGAGGTCAGAGGGACTCCTGAAAACAATGTTCCCATTAGTAGGTAGTGGGTCTCCTATTGGGTTTGCCTATGCAGTGAATGCAAGGGTTGCCAAAAATTTGGAGGCACTCCAATGCCCCTTGGAAGAGACATGGAGGAGGGCCTCATAAAAAAATGTTCCCATTAGGAAGGCAGCGGGTCTCCTATACTTGTAATGCCCATGCACTAATGTGACATGGTGGTGGAGGATGAGGAGAAGGAGGAGGACAAGAGCAAATAGCCAAAATCAGGAAGAGTATAAACATGTCTGGGAGTGACTAGGTGCATGGGAATACACCTCCCAAGAAAAGACACTGGATTTGAGTTTATGTTACGCTGCTATCATTCGGTGGTGTTGAGAAGTCTGGCCCAATCCAGCCCTTGTTCATTTTTATAAGAGTCAGCCTGTCAGCATTTTCAGTTGACAGGCGGATGCGCTTATCAGTTATAATTCCACCAGCGGCACTAAAAACCCGCTCTGATAAAATGCTGGCTGCAGGACAGGCCAGGCCCTCCAAGGCATAGAGAGCCAGTTCATTCCACGTGTCCAGCTTGGATACCCAATAACTATAAGGCACACAGGAATCACGGAGGACGTTGGTACAGTTAGCAAGGTACTCCCTCAGCATCTTCCCAAACTTTGCACTACCTGTGAGAGTACCCCGCGCCTCAGGGCTTGTGCGATGGGAGTGGCTGAGAAAATTCTCCCAGAACTTTGACAGTGTTCCCCTGCCTCTGCTGGATTGGAGTTGTGTCTCTCTCGCCTGTACTCCTTGATTGTCCAATGAAGTGTGACCTCTGCCGCCAGTGTTTTCAGATGGGAATTTTTTTTAATAGTTTTGCAACAAGGGCCTTCTGGTACAGCCCCATTTTTGTAGACCTGTCCGCCTCAGGAATAAGAGATATAAAGTTCTCCTTGTAGCGTGGGTCTAGAAGTGTCACCAATCAGTAATGACTGTCACCCAAAATTTTGAGAACGCGAGGGTCATGAGAAACGCAGCGTAACATAAACTCAGCCATGCGTGCCAGACTACTAGCAGGCAAGACTTCTGTGTCCTCACCAAGGGGATGACTGACCATGCTCTCCTCCTCCTCCTCCTCCTCCTCTCTATCCTCTGGCCATCCACGCTGAACAGACGGTATGACAGCTGTGCAGGTAGTACCGTCTATAGCGCATGAAACTAGCTCCTGTTCTTCCTCCTCCTCTTCTTCCTCATTGTCCCCCAATCCATATTGGGATGAGATGAGGTTGGGCTGTGTGTAATCACCCTATATGGTTCCTTGCTCCATCTCATCATGCTCCGCCTGCAATGCATCCTCTTTGATTGTGAGCAGAGAGCGTTTCAGAAGACAGAGAAGAGGGATGGTGATGGCAATTATGGCGTCCATGCCGCTCACCATCTTGATAGAGTCCTCAAAGTTTTGGAGGATGGTACATATGTCTGACCTCCATGTCCACTCTTGAGGTCTTATATGTGGAGTCTGAACTGAATACCGACGGCATTGTTGATGCTGGTACTCAACAACTGCCCTCTTCTGCTCACAAATCCTTCCCAACATCTGCAGTGTAGAGTTCCAATGCGTGGGGACATCACACACCAGTCTGTGAGCCGGAAGCTGCAAACGCTGCTGAAACATGGCAAGGGCGGCGGAAGCTGTAGGTCACTTTCTACAATGGGCACACAGGCGGCGTACTTTAACAAGCAGATCCGGCAGCTCCGGGTAGGATTTGAGAAACCGCTGAACCACGAGGTTAAGCACATGGGCCAGGCATGGTATGTGTATGACCTCGTCTCGCCTCAGAGCCGCCACCAGGTTCCGGCCATTGTCACACACGACCATGCCTGGCTGTAGGTTCAGTGGTGTGAGCCACAGATCTGCCTGCTCTTTCAGAGCACTCCACAACTCTTCAGCATTGTGTGGTTTGTCACCTAAGCATATTAGCTTCAGCACAGCCTGTTTCTGCTTAGCCGAGGCAGTGCTGCAGTGCTTTCAACTTGTGACTGATGTGGTCATTTCGGATATGGAGGCTGAAGAGGAGGAGGAAGCTGAGGAGGATGAGGTGCAGGAGCTGTAGACCGTGGGGGCAACCCTGATTGACCTAGGGCCCACAATCCTTGGCGTCGGGAGGACGTGTTCCGTCCCAAGGTCCCACTGGGTGCCGGCTTCCACTATGTTAACCGAGTGTGCCGTCAGCGAAATGTACTGTCCCTGCCCACAAGCACTTGTCCACGTGTCCGTGGTTAGGTGGACTTTCCTGGTAGCTGCGTTGTTGAGGGCACGGCCAATGTTTTGGGACACGTGTTTGTGTAATACGAGGACGGCACAACGGGAGAAATAGTGGCGGCTGAGGATCAAGTACCGAGGGACGGCCGCCGCCATCAGGTTGCGGAATACTTCCATCTCCATGAGCCTAAAAGGCAACATTTCGAGCACAAGCAGTCGTGCAATGTGAGAATTTAGTAGTGTGGCCTGTGGGGACTTGACTGCGTATTTGCACTTGCGTTTCAAGGACTGGGGTATGGACAACTGAACGCTGCGCTGGGACAAGGACGTGGACGTGCTTCCTGATGCTGCTACTTGAGAGTGTGCAATGACAGGTGCAGGGCAGGAGTCATCTTCGCATGCTCCATGGACAGGGGATTGGCTTGCATGCACAACAGCGGAAGAAGCAATGGTGCCACCCGCAGACACTGTTCCGGTACCCTGGAGTTCGGCCCACAAAGTCGGGTGCTTTGCTGCCATGTGCCTGATCATGCTGATGGTGGTCAGGCTGGTCGTTTTGCCACCCCTGCTGATGCTGGCCTGGCTGGTGGTGCAAATGGCCTTTTTGGGGTTATCTGCAGAGTCTTTAAAAAACAACCAGACTCGGGAAGACCTAACAGTTGTACTAGCAACTTCCTTCGTGTTGGTGTTACGGGGAACGGTTGCCTGTCTTCTGTCTGCGGCCACCACACTGCTTCTTCCTGCCACTGGGGTGCTCTGCCTCCCTCCCCCTGTGTGCTGCTCTCCTTGCTCTGCATGTCCTTTTGCCATGTTGGCTCAGTTACTATATCATCCATCACCTAGTCTTCCACTTCCGCTCCCTGGTCTTCCTCCTGACTTTCTGGCAATTGTGTCTCATCATAGTCTACCTCTTGTGACACTTTCCCACCGTCGCCTTCATGTGACCGTGGCTGCTCAAATATTTGGGCATCGCTACATGCGATCTCCTCTCGCCCCGCTTCAAATGGACCAGGCAAAAGGCCCGAATCTATAAATGGAAAAGTGAACAGCTCTACAGAGTGTCCAAGTGTGGGATCATTTGTGTCCGGTCACTCGGCATGGTGGGAGGAAGGAGGATCAGGGTGAGGAATATGCAGTCCAGACTCATGGCTACTGAGACTTGACCATGTGGAAGACAGGGTGGTGGTGGTGGTGGCTAAGTGACTGGAAGCATTATCCACTATCCAACCAACAACCTTTTGACACTGCTCTGGGTTCAATAGTGGTGTGCTGCGGTCCCCTAGGAATTGGGACAGGAAGGTCATTGGGCGAGAAGATTTGGGTGTTTGTTATGGCACAATTTCAGCTTGCCCTCGGCCTCTGCATGCACCATCACCATCACGTCCAGTTCCCCGTCCCTTGCCACGTGCCTTGCCCATTTTAAATGGAGGACAATATCTTCCATTCTCACTACAAATGAATGAATTTGGAGCGAACTTATATGTGATCCGTTTGACGGAGAAACCACAGTTTTAAATATATGGCCTGTAGGTAACTATTTTGAACAGCAATCTGGTGTCAATTGCTTCACTGACACACTGAAACAAATTTTTAATGGAGGTCAGAAATAGCAGTATTTTCTGAAAACGTATATGTGATCCGTGTGACGGAGAAAACACGGTTTTAAATACCTGGCCTGTAGGTAACTATTTTGAACAGCAATCTGGTGCCAATTGCTTCACTGACACACTGAAACAAATTTTTAATGGAGGTCAGAAATGGCAGTATTTTCTGAAAACGTATATGTGATCCGTGTGACGAAGAAAACACGGTTTTAAATACCTGGCCTGTAGGTAACTATTTTGAACAGCAATCTGGTGCCAATTGCTTCACTGACCCACCAAAACAAATTTTTATTGGAGGTCAGAAATGGCAGTATTTTCTGAAAACGTATATGTGATCCGTGTTACGGAGAAAACACGGTTTTAAATAGCTGGATTTTTAGCGCTTTAATATGGAAAGGACCTGGCTGTATTCTGCAGTGCCAACAAGCAAATGGCGCAGAAAAACAGTTTTCTCTGGATTGCTTTTGAAGCAAATAATGAGGATTAAGATTAGTGTTGAGAGAGCATGCTCGACACTGCTCGTTACTGGCCCGAGCATCACGCTACTCGGGATGTTCAGCGAGCACCGAGCATTTCCGGGTTACTCGGGCGGGAGCTCGGGTCTCCGCCCTGCACGTTTGGCGCTCTTTACAGAGCCAATGAACATGCAGGGATTGCCAGCCAGTCACTGTAATGCCGCAGCCATTTTGTTTGTAGGCATTACAGTGATTGGCTGGCCGCACAGCGTCACCTCGAGTATTTAAAACCGGGCGCCGCCATCTTGGACGCAGTCGCTCTGGATCAGCCAGTTTAGTGTCAGTGCTGCTGAGTTAGGGAGAGATATATAGTGCGAAATAGGTAGTGTAGGGTCTCTAAAGGCTGCCAAATCAAACAAACAGTCCTTCTCAGGACTAATATCCATCCCAGATATCAGGCAGGCAGGCTGTATAGGAGACGCAGTGGTTATACCAGCAAACGCTGCATTACAGTCCTGTGTGCTCCTGTTGGTCAAATTGCTAGACTTATCATCCCATTCTCAAGGGCCAGGAAAAATTATAATTTTTTTCATCTAAATCCTGTTTTTTTTTTTTCCCTCAGTCAGACTGTACAAATACCCGTCTTATTAACCTTTTGGTATTTTTTCCCCCTCCCAAAAAATATTAAGTGAGTCTGTGACTGTTCTGACACCAATATATCTGTTTAAAAGAGTCTGATGTAGGTCAGAAAAAATAGAACTGTGGTTTTGCAGCTCCACGGGTCAAATCTCTGTATTATCCTGCTTTTGGCATTTTTTGCCGTAAAAAAATAACTGTAATAGTGTCTCAATGATGGGTCAGACACCAATATATCTGTTTAAAAGAGTCTGGTGTAGGCCAGAAAAATACAAGTGTGGTTTTGCAGTTCCACGGGTCAAATCTTTGTATTATCCTGTTTTGGACATTTTTTGCCGTAAAAAAAAACAGTAATAGTGTCTCCCTGACTGGTCAGACACCAATATATCTGTTTAAAAGAGTCTGGTGTAGGCCAGAAAAATAGAACAGTGGATTTGCAGTTGCACTGGTCAAATCTCTGTATTATCCTGTTTTTGGCATTTTTTGCCGTAAAAAAAAACTGTAATACTGTCTCCCTGACTGGTCAGACACCAATATATCTGTTTAAAAGAGTCTGGTGTAGGCCAGAAAAATAGAACTGTGGTTTTGCAGTTCCACAGGTCAAATCTCTGTATTATCATGTTTTTGGCATTTTTTGCCGTAAAAAAACTGTAATAGTGTCTCCCTGACTAGTCAGACACCAATATATCTGTTTAAAAGGGTCTGGTGTATGCCACATAACTATAACTGTGGTTTTGCAGTTCCACGGATCAAATCTCAGTATTATCCTGTTTTTGGGATTTTTTGAAGTAAGAAAAAACAGTAATAGTGTCTCCCTGACTGGTCAATCACCAATATATCTGTTTAAAAGAGTCTGGTGTAGGCCAGAAAAATAGAACTGTGGCTTTGCAATTCCACGGGTCAAATCTCTGTATTATCCTTCTTTTGGCTTTTTTTGCCATAAAAAAAAAACTGTAATAGTGTCTTCCTGACTGGTCAGATGCCAATATATCTGTTTAAAAGAGTATGATGTACCCACATAACTATAACTGTGGTTTTGCAGTTCCACGGGTCAAATCTCTGTATTATCCTGTTTTTGGCATTTTTTGCCGTAAAAAAAAAAACTGTAATAGTGTCTCCCTGACCGGTCAGACACCAATATATCTGTTTAATAGAGTCTGGTGTAGGCCAGAAAAATAGAACTGTGGTTTTGCTGTTCCACAGGTCAAATCTCTGAATTATCCTGTTTTTGGCATTTTTTGCCGTAAAAAAAACAATAATACTGTCTCCCTGACTGGTCAGACAGCAATATATCTGTTTAATAGAGTCTGGTGTAGGCTAGAAAAATAGAACTGTGGTTTTGCAGTTCCACGGGTCAAATTTCTGTATTATCCTGTTTTTGGCATTTTTTGCCGTAAAAAAAACAATAATAGTGTCTCCCTGACTGGTCAGACAGCAATATATCTGTTTAATAGAGTCTGGTGTAGGCTAGAAAAATAGAACTGTGGTTTTGCAGTTCCACGGGTCAAATTTCTGTATTATCCTGTTTTTGGCATTTTTTGCCGTAAAAAAAACAATAATAGTGTCTCCCTGACTGGTCAGACAGCAATATATCTGTTTAATAGAGTCTGGTGTAGGCCAGACAAATAGAACTGTGGTTTTCCTCCTTTTCATTACCCTTTTGCCATTGATAGTGCGAGTGTAAGCTATTTTTCTTCATTTACAATGGGCAAGGGGCGTGGCATGGGACGTGGAACTGGACGTTCTGGTGATGTTGCATGTAGAGGACGGGGCTATGGCCAAGGTGAAAATGTGCCACAACCAACAGCCACATCTTCTCGCTCCCACTTCTTGACAGAATTACTAGGGAAGAACACTACATCATCAGTATTGTGAACTGATCAGTGTGAACAGGTTATTAATTGGATAGCAGATAATACTTCCAGTTACCTTGGCACCACCACTGGTCCATTTCCATATTTGTGCCCCTCGCCTGATACGCTTGAAGTGGTGGAAGAGGAGTTCCCATGTAACGATGCCCAAATATTTGAACAGCCACGGCCACAGGAAGACGACACTGGCAATTTGTCACAAGAGGTGAACGATGACGAGACACAATTGCCACGACGTGAGGAGGAGGATCGTGGTAAGCAAGTGGAAGAGGAGGAGGTGGTGGATGACCTAGTAACTGACCCAACGTGGCAGGAGGACACGCAGAGCGAGGCCAGTAGCACACAGGGGGAGGGAGGCAGAGTACCCCAACAGGCAGGAAGAAGCAGTGTGGTGGCCACAGACAGAAGGCAGGCAGCAGTTCCCCGTAACACCAACACGAGGGACGTTGCCAGTACAACCGGTAGGTCTTCCAGAGTCTGGAATTTTTTTAAAGACTCTGGTGATAACCCCAAAAAGGCCATTTGTACCACCTTCCATGACATTATCAGCAGGGGTGACAAAACTACCAGCCTGACCACCACGAGCATGATCAGACACATGGCAGCAAAGCACCCGACTTTGTGGGGCGAACCCCAGGGTCCAAGACCAGTGTCAGCGGGTGTCACCACTGCTTCTTCCGCTGTTGTGCATGTAATAGAACCCCCTGTTGTGCGTGCAAGGCAATCCCCTGTCCATACTGCATGCAAAGATGCCCCCTCCTCTCAGTCTTTACTTGTTATGGCAGTTTCTCAAGAAACAGCATCAAAGTCCACGTCCACGTCCCACTGCAGCGTTCAATTGTCCATATCCCAGAGCTTTGAACGAAAGCGCAAATTCGCAGCCAACGCCCCACAGGCCACAGTCCTAAATTTGCACATTTCACGACTGCTTGCATTGGAAATGCTGCCTTTTAGGCTGGTGGAGACGGAATCCTTCCGCAACCTTATGGCGGTGGCCGTCCCTCGGTACTCGGTCCCCGGCCGACACTATTTTGCCCGGTGTGCCATCATTGCACTACACAAGCATGTGTCCCAAAACATCTGCCGTGCCCTCAACAACGCAGTTACTGGGAGAGTCCACCTGACAACGGACACGTGGACAAGTGCTTGTGGTCAGGAATGGTACATCTCCCTGACGGCACACTGTGTAAACATAGTGGAAGCTGGAACCCAGTCAGACCTTAGGATGTAACACATCCTCCCCATACCCATTATTGCGGGCCCTATGTCAGTCAGAGTTGCCCCCACAGTGTACAGCTCCGGCGCATCATCCTCCTCCTCCTCCTCATGTTCAGCCTTCATCTCAGATATCACCACATCAGTTACAAGCTGGAAGCACTGCAGTACTGCCTCAGCCAAGCGGCGACAGGCTGTGCTGAAACTCATAAGCTTAGGTGTTAAACCTCACACTGCTTGTGAGTTGTGGACACCTGTGAAAGAGCAGGCAGATCTGTGGCTGAGACCACTGAACCTACATTCAGGCATGATCGTGTGTGACAATGGCCATAACCTGTTCGCGGCCCTGAGGCGTGGGGTACACTCACAAGGAGTGGAAAGTTTCAAAAGATGGTGAGGGAGTACCTTGCTGACCGTACCAGCATCCTCCGTGATTCCTCTGTGCCTTTTAATTATTGGGTATCCAAGCTGGAGACTTGGAATGAACTCGCTCTGTACGCCTTGGAGGTCCTGGCCTGCCCTGCTGCTAGCATGTTATCAGAGTGTGTTTTTAGTGCCGCTGGGGGAATTATAGCTGATAAGCGCACTCGCCTGTCAACTGACAATGCTGACAAGCTGACCCTTATCAAAATGACTACCAAATGACAGCAGAGTAACATAAAGATAAATCCACTGTGTTATTTCGGGAGGTGTATTCCCATGCATCGCTTCACACCCACACATGGGTATACACTTCCTCATTTTTGCTGTATTTTGCTCTTCTCCTTATCCTCAGCCTCCACCACCACTATACCACCAGGGTGACCGTGGACCGTGTTGCTAGCATTGCAAGTTCCTCCGTCCTAATTTTTGGCAGCTTTCGCTTGGAAGGCATAAGCAAAGACTACGGGAGACCCACCCCCCAATAATGGGAATAATGGTTTTAATATGCTGTACTGCATAGCTCTTGTAAGGTGCATGAAAACCGTCTTGCTAAGCTGCTGCAACCTCCACCACTTTTCCCAGGGGCATTGATATTGTCTTTTTATTCCACTGCGACCTCCACGTCTCTTCCAAGGTGCATTAAAACCGTCTTGTTAAGCTACTGCGATCTTCAAGTCTTTTCCAAGGGGCATTATAACCGTCTTGTTAAGCTACTGCGACCTCCACCACTTTTCCAAGGGGCATTGATATTGTCTTTTTATTCCACTGCGACCTCCACCATTTTTCCAAGGGGCATTCAAACCGTCTTGTTAAGCTACTGCGACCTCCACCACTTTTCCCAGGGGCATTAAAACCATCTTGTTAAGCTACTGGGACCTCCACCACTTTTCCTAGGGGCATTGATATTGTCTTTTTATTCCACTGCGACCTCCACGTCTCTTCCAAGGGGCATTAAAACCGTTTTTTTAAGCTACTGCGACCTCCACCACTTTTCCCAGGGGCATTAAAACCGTCTTGTTAAGCTACTGCGACCTCCACCATTTTTCCCAGGGCCATTGATAATGTCTTTTTAATCCACTGCAACCGCCACGTCTCTTCCAAGGGGCATTAAAACCGTCTTGTTAAGCTACTGCGACCTCCACGTCTTTCCAAGGAGCATTAAAACCGTCTTGTTAAGCTACTGCGACCTCCACCATTCTTCCAAGGGGCATGAAAACGGTCTTGTTAAGCTACTGCGACCTCCACTATTCTTCCAATTGGCATTTAAACCGTCTTGTTAAGCTACTGCGACCTCCACAACTTTTCCCAGGGGCATTAAAACTGTCGTGTTAAGCTACTGTGACCTCAACCATTCTTCCAAAGGGCATTAAAACCGTCTTGTTAAGCTACTGCAACCCTCACCACTTTTACCAGGGGCATTGAAATTGTCGTTTTATTCCACTGCGACCTCCACGTCTCTTCCAAGGGGCATTAAAACCGTCTTGTTAAGCTACTGCGACCTCCACGTCTCTTCCAAGGGACATTAAAACCGTCTTGTTAAGCTACTGCGACCTCCACCACTTTTTCAAGGGGCATTGATATTGTCTTTTTATTCCACTGCGACCTCCACCATTCTTCCAACAGGCATTGCATTTCCTCCTAATTTTAGTCAGCTTTTGCTTTTCAATGGATAGGCAAACACTAAGGGAGACCCACTCCCCAACAGTGGGTAGAAGGTTTTTAGTATGCTGTAATCCACGTCTGTTTCAAGGGGCATTGCAGTTCCTCATAATTTTTGGAAAGCCTTCCATTCACTGCTTAGGCCAACAGTACACAGGAGACCCAGTTGCTATAAATGGAAAAAACGGTTTCGTTAAGGCCCTCTGACCTCCATGTCACTTCCAAGGGGCATTGGAGTGCCTTGAAATTTTTGGTAGGCATTGCACTCACTGCATGCCCTATAACTGTGTAGCTGAACCGCTCCTTTTGGTATAGAAACATATCCTACTAGACATGTGTGGTTGACTGGCCTGATATTGATGTGAATGGTCCCTGTTCCTCCTGCTCTTTCTCCTTTGCCACCACCTCATCCATCATTCATCACCTGAAGCTTTGTTTTAACGGGAGTCATAGAACTGGGATAGTATCAGGAAAACATCCAGCAATCCTCGGAGGAGGTAGGATATGCGCCAAAATGCTGACCACCTCAGGCCTAGCCACTACTACATACATGCGCTTGCATTCCAAGAAAACAAAGCAGACGCTAACTTCTATCATCATCATCATGTTCCTCACTTTGGCACTCTCAACTCCCCTGATGGAGAAGCCAAGGACCACCGGAGGAGTCTGGTTCTCTTGTGGGCTTGTCCAATGCTGCTCTAAAGCAGGCCGGGCTAAGAAAAGTGTGGGAGAACTTCCAAGGAGAAATAGGGGCGGCTGGGGACCGTTTATGGACACCCGGCCGCCCGCAGGCGGCTGGGGACCGTGTGTGGACACCCGGCCGCGGGGCGGCTGGGGACCGTGTATGGACACCCGGCCGCCCCCTGGCGGCTGGGGACCGAGTGTGGACACTCGACCGCCGCGCGGCTGGGGACTGAGTATGGATACCTCGCTGCCAAAGCAGCAATGAGGTAGTGGCCAGCTTCGGCCTCCTCCAAACTAAAAGGCCCCATTTCAAGTGCAAGCTAGCAGTATGGTATTGCCGCCTGGGGCTGGGTGGGTGGCAGTTTGCACACTTACGCTTGCATTCCAAGAAAACAAAGCAGATGCTAACTACTATCGTCATCATCATGCTCCTCACCTTGGCACTCTCAACTCCCCTGATGAAGAAGCCAGGGGCCACCGGAGGAGTCTGGTTCTCTGGTGGGCTCGTCCAATGCGGCCCTAAAGCAGGCCGGGCTAAGAAAAGTGTGGGGGGAACTTCCAAGGAGAAATAGGGGCATCTCTGGACCGTTTATGGACACCCGGCCGCCCCCAGGCGGCTGGGGACTATGTGTGGACACCCGGCCTCTGGGCGGCTGGGGACCGAGTATGGACACCTGGCCGCCCCCTGGCGGCTGGGCACCGAGCGTGGACACCCGGCCGCTGGGCGGCTGGGGACTGAGTATGGATACCTCGCTGCCAAAGCAGCCATGAGGTAGTGGCCAGCTTTGGCCTCCTCCAAACTAAAAGGTCCCATTTCAAGTGCAAGCTAGCAGTATGGTATTGCAGCCTGGGGGTGGGTGGCAGGCTGCATACTTGCGCTTGCACCGCAAGGAATGGGGGAGGTACAATTGAACACTGCCCTGGGATAAGGACTTGCACGGGGATAGTTGCAAGTCTGCATCTTCTGATGCGGCAAGGATCACTTCTGATGGGCACACTTTTAGGCAGTGACCTGTGTGTCAGAGATGCTTCCAGGGGTCTTCCCCATGCTGTTCCCATGTCTTTTCAGCACTGTATGCATGTGTCATGCAGCACATGGCCAGATAAGATTGTAAAATGTTAAAATGACATTTCCCGGTGAATGCATTTGTCACGGTTGAAAGCAATACAAAAGTGCAAAAACGCATAAAAAATGCTACTTGTGAACATAGCCCAAGGTGTGGAGGAGTATTTTTGTTTTTGGTTATTTATTTTACCTTATACACAAGTTTTTACCCTGGAAAGGAAGTTCCTTAACATATTTCAGAGGAAAACCATTTCAGTTTCGTTTTTGAACGTTTTATTGTGAGCCCGTAAAAGTGGCTTAATACTTCTGACCACGTTGTTGACAGCAGTGACCTGGGGGTCAGAAATGCTTCCTGCGGCGATGCCCATGCTGTCCCCATGTCTTTTGGGCACTGTCACTATAGTTTTGGGCACTTTTTAGGCTTTCTACAGACTGCCGGGGGTGCTGCCGCAAAAATGCTCAGGTCTCCCATAGACTAACATTGGGCCCGTTGCTTGGGTTGAGCACCCGAGTATCACGGTGAGCTCGGCCCGAGCTTTGAGCACCCGAGCATTTTAGTGCTCGATCAACACTAGTAATAATACATACCAGTTAGAGATGATCAGATTGATACACAGCTAATTGAATTCAAGTCTAATTTCTTGAAATCCACAAGTCCCTGCAAATTCAAACAGTTTGCAATTCGACCAGCTGCGATTGGCCAAGAATAAAATAAAAATGTTCGGAGTCATTTAATACACTGCTGAAGAGTCACAGAGCCTTTCTCAGTCTTTCTCTCTATCTCTCATAAAACCAGTTGGATACAGCAATGAGAGATAGCAGAATGAAAATGTTCTACACACCATTTGGACTAATTGAGATTTGTTGTGAATAAATTCTCTACAAATCGAGATTTTTGGAAAAATTTGCAGAACCTGGCGTATTTGAAATCCAAAAGGTTTGATCATTTCTAACACCAATATATTATTTTCCTGTAGTATATTGATTTATTTCTTTTTGTGTACCATTCAACATATTTACACCTACCATAAGTATGATTGTACACATAACAGCGTAAAGGTTAATAGTTGTGTATATATTTTAAGCTGTTTAGCATGTATTTAAGAGATGCAGTTGAGCATTAACTCCAGCACACATCTGCTTACTGACCCCAAAGTTCACTGCACATGTAGTACATCTTATGGATTCTGTGAGCTTGTTAACTTGATATGCTTGATGGGCAATCTGAATTAATAATACAACAGGACAGCTTTGGGCGGACGGCAAGGGAGATTACCATACAATTATACACAATTCAGTTGCTCAGTAAATGAGCAATGGAATAAATAACAACTAAAACTTGTGAAATTTAGCTGTTCTGTTAAAAGGCATGTAATCTAGAAAAAATCTACACATGCAGTTGACGCGCCCCCTGGGCCGTGGGGTACCTGGTGCCGGGCCGGTGGATGCTGGGGAATGTCACAGTGGTGGTGACCCAGTCCGTGACCCAGGAGGTCAATAAAAGGGGTTATGGATAAGGGATTTATAGTGTTTTTATAGAGTTCGTGACGCCACCTGTGGAATGTGGCTAAAGGGAGCCGCCGCTGCGGAGCAGTCCTCTGAAGCTGATGTTACTGCAGCAGGGATGGTGTGGCTCTCCACAGGAAGAGCTTAGCTCCAGGGCAGTGTAGATGTTATAGGTGATGCTGGGCGTTGTAGTGCAGGGTTTGATGGCGCAGCAATAATCAATCCACAACTTAATGGCAGTTTACGCTTGTCTTTACTGCTGGTGATTAGACAAGCCGGGACTAAGGTACTGGCTAGAAGTGAAAGTCCGGGTAGCCTGGAAGCAAGTAAGGAATCCACCTCACCATGTGAAGTTGGAGGCCTATCCTTTCCACTAAACTCTTTGGCCCTGCTACTTGTAGCTGTGCGGTGGCCCTCGTCCCTGAGTAAAATGTCTTTGTGCTCACCCGTATGGCAGGCAGCTCGGGCCTTCCTGGACTGTCGCTCCCATGTGGCGGTGCTGGGCCCTGCGGTGCTCCTGAGCATCCGGGCGTCTGATGGGGCCAGGAGACCTGCAGTTTCCTGCCCTCCAGTTTCTGCAGCTGGGCCTTCAGTGCCCCACAGCCTCGGACTCCGGTGTCCGGTTCTTCTGTGCTGTACTTCTGAGGTGAGCTGCAGCGCAGCTCCAGTCCCCAGCTCCTCTCTCCTCGACGTCCTCACTTCAACTCCTCTCACTAAATCTAACTAACCCCGCCTCCAGATCCCAGTTGCTAAGGGGAGGTGCTCCCCTTGCTGGTCTGGAGCCAGGAAAGTGTTGCATGTTTAGTATACCTGACTAGGGGATCCCTGCTTGCTTCCAGGCATGGCATCACCTCTTGTGGGGGAGGCAATGCCACTGTGGCAACCGCCGGACCCCCGGGGTGCCACATTCCCCCCTAGTTAACTTCAGTACTCCCGGACTGAGGATACTTTACAAAATTAACAAATAACAATAACAGTTCACATTACAAACTGGTTACAAATCATTATAAAACACTGTTAATAACACTCTTCAACAGGTTACAGTACATTCTGTAACCAGGTGTCCATTCTTCTTTAGTAAGGTACAATTTTGAGCAACATGAGGGACCAGTCCGAAAACCCTTAACGTAGGCCCTGGGGTGGCTGCAGGGCATAAATGATCCAGGTGTTGCACCACGTCTTCGGCCACGCCAAACGGGTTTTTGTTCTGAGGTCATTTGTTATAACCATAAAACCAATAGGGGGCACTCTAATAAGTGCAACTATTTACAATGGAAAGTTCTTTGGTTATTCACCGTCCATAACCTACAAGTCTTTATACCCTTACCTGGTAACTAAATGCAGCATACATTTTAGTTTCTCCAAAGGGCAGGGGGCGGACCTTTTGTACTCCTGGTCAATCTACGTAGTACATTGGTGGTCACTGCTCTACCCTGGTCCCTTTTGTCTACCCCTGGTGTGGTGGGTTCAGTGTGAACTACTCTACGGGTAGTCTGAGGTAACACCGGTAGGCTGGGTAATTTCCTACGAATTCTTTGGCTCACCATGGGTACGACAGGTTCACTGCTAGCAGAGGGTAGATTCTCCTGGTCTGCTGATGATGAAACGTCTGTCTCTGGGGTCGACTGGTCTTCCAGCTGTTCTGGGACTTCTGCAGCTTCCGGTGAGGCCGCTTGGAGAAAGGTCAGGACCGGTACCACAATTGCATTGCTCACCTGCGTCCAAGACCGGGGAAATTCTCCAAGTACTGTTTGGACCACTTCCTCCTCTCCTTCTGTGGGCCAAGAGTTGTCTTGATCTTCTTCTGTGTGTTTCAACTGTTCAGGACATATCTTCAAGTGGTCTCTTGAGACTGCCCCTGAAGTTTCCCCTCCATCTTTGCTAATGAGGCACACTTTGGTGTTGTCGTAATTTGAGGATAGGACGGTGTATGGCTCAACCTCCCACTGGTCATCTAACTTGTGGACTCGTCTTTTCCTCTTAAGTACCTGTTCTCCAGGTGATAAGGGAACGGCATGTGCGTGCTGATTATAAGTTTTCTCTTGCTTCTGTCTCGCCTGAGACAAACTTCTCTCAACACATTCTTGCACCTTGTGGTATGGTTGCTGCCGCTCGGTATCCCAATCCGCATCTTGTGAAGTCGTCTCTGGTGTTAGGACTCCCATGTCTAAGTCGATGGGTAGCTTACCAGGTCTTGCTCTCATCAGGTAAGTGGGTGTACAGTTGGTGGAGTTCACCGGGATGTGGTTATACAGGTCCACCAAATCTGGTAACCTCTCTGGCCACAGGCTACGTTCTTCAAGGGGCAACGTCTTCAACAGTTCTATCACCACCTGGTTCATCTTTTCACACAACCCGTTGGTCTGGGGATGATGCGGCGTCGTCCTGATTTTCTTGCAGCCGTACAAGTTACAGAATTCCTGGAACACCTTTGCTTCAAAGGCTGGACCTTGGTCGGTAAGCACTCTTTCAGGGTAACCGTGGGGGCGACAGAAGTGCTGTTGGAACGCTTTGGCTGCCGTCTGAGCCATCTGGTCTTTCACTGGCACTACTAACAAGAACCGGGAGTAGTGGTCTACTATGGTTAGAGCGTAGACATAACCTGACCTGCTTGGGGCTGGCTTCACGTGGTCCAAGGCTACCAGTTCTAGTGGCTGTTTGGTGATGATGGGCTGCAAGGGAGCCCTCTGGCTATCACGGTCTTTTCGTCTCAGGTTGCATGGGCCACATTCTCGACACCATCTCTCAATCGCTTTCCTCATGCCAGCCCAGTAGAATCTCTCACATAGCAGGACTTCCAAGTTCTTCCACCCGAAGTGTCCTGCTCCATCGTGGTACGCTTCTAAGACCATGGACGCATTCTGCCTCAGGACTAACACCTGCCAGACCAGTTCGTGTGTCCGGGAGTTGATGCTTCTTCGACACAGCTTTCCTTCGTAGATGAACAATTTGGCCTTCTCTTTCCACAACTGTTGGGTCTCATGTGGAGCATCTGGATCAGGGTACGAGTCAGCTTGCGTCAGCAACTCCTTGACTAGGCGGACAGCTGGGTCGCTATCCTGCGTCTCTGCACATCCATGGTGGGGCAACGGTTGAACGTGGCCTCTCTGTTGGAGGAGCGCTTGTCCCTTACACAGTGGGAGCACTGGGTCACCCCATGACGATGGAAAGCGGGCATCTTTATCTCCTCCAGCTCTTCCGGGTCTTCTTCCCCATCTGGCAAGTTGGGCATCCTGGACAGCGCATCAGCATTTGAATTTTTATGCCACGCCCGATACTTGATGGTGAACTCGTAGTTAGACAGTCGGGCCATCCACCGTTGCTCTAGGGCACCAAACTTCGCAGTCTCCAGGTGCGTCAGAGGGTTATTGTCCGTGAAGACTGTAAATTTGGAGGAGGCGAGATAGTGCTTGAAGCGCTCTGTAACAGCCCAGACTATGGTGAAAAACTCCAACTTGAAGGAACTGCAGTTGTCGGGGTTCCTTTCCATGGGCCGGAGCTTCCTGCTGGTGTATGCAATCACTCGCTCTCTGCCTTGCTGTACCTGGGACAGCACTGCTCCCAATCCCACGTTGCTGGCATCTGTATGAAGTATAAAGGGTTGGCCATAGTCGGGGTAGGCCCGGACTTTGTCTCCGATCAGAGCCATCTTCAGTCGGGTGAAGGATTCGTCTTCTGGTTTACCCCATTTGAACGGAGGTTTCGGGTTCTTGGCCTTCTTGGACTGGCCTACCAGGAGGTCCTGCATGGGTGCTGCTATCTTGGTGAAACCCTTGATAAATCTCCTGTAGTGGCCTACCAGGCCGAGGAACTGCCGCACTTCCTTAATAGTGGAGGGTCTTGGCCAATCCTTGATTATGGTGACTTTTTCAGAGTCTGGCGCTACACCTTCGGCGCTTACCACATGACCTAGGTACTGCACCTTGGGCTTCAACAGGTGGCATTTGGACGGCTTCACCTTCAGGCCAAACCAGATAGGGCTTCGAACACCTCGGCCAGGTGCTCCAGGTGGTCTTCATATGTCTTTGAGTAGACAATTACATCATCTAGGTACAACAGAACAGTTTCAAAGTTCTTCTGTCCTAGGCAGCACTCCATTAACCGCTGGAAGGTTCCTGGGGTGTTGCAGAGCCCGAATGGCATGCAGTAGAACTCGCTGAGGCCCATTGGTGTTGTAGACGTGGTCTTTCCTTTGTTCGCCTCTGCCACAGGAACCTGCCAATACCCACTGGTGAGATCCAAAGTGCTGAAATAATTAGCAGATCTTAATGCAGCTAGTGACTCCTCAATCCTGGGTAATGGGTAGGCATCCTTATGTGTAATGCAGTTAATCTGCCTGTAGTCAACACACATCCTCATTGTACCATCCTTCTTTCTCACAAGAACTAATGGAGCTGCCCAGGGGCTACAACTATCTCTGATCACCCCAGCCTCCTTCATCTCCCGTAACATTCCCTTGGCACATAGATAGTGAGCTGGAGGTACAGGCCGGTACCTCTCTTTAATGGGTGGATGATCTCCTGTGGGGATATGATGTTGGACCCCTTTTACCTGCCCAAAGTCTAATGGGTGTTTACTGAAGACCCGCTCATACTCTTGGACCACCCGGTATACTCCATGCTTTTGGTGCAAAGGGGTGGAGTCAGTGCCCACTTGTAGCTTCTGACACCAATCCTCCACCTGTCCCTTGGAGTCATTATCCTCCGCCGGTTTGGATGGAGGCAAGGGTTCCACTGTCTTTATTGAGTTGTTACTGACAGTAAATAACTTAGCAAGTGTAGCATACCGGGGTAAATGGACCTCTTTCTCCCCACAATTCAGGATGCGGATCGGCACTCTCCCCTTGCGGACATCGACTACCCCCTGGCTGTGAAGATGGTGGGCCTATTGTCAGAGTATACAGGTACTACCAGGGCCTGATAATCTTGACCCCTGAGACCAATTGCTGCTTGACACCATATCAACATTTCACTCCTAGGGGGCATTGCAATGGGGAAAGAATCACTCATCCTTAGACTGCCAATTTCTCCACCAGACAGTTCTACCTGTTGTCTTAACATCAGGGCTCTGATTTCTTTCTGCTGACTGGAACTGTCAGTCTCTGCGACCTGTGGGCCGGTGGATGATGGGGGATGTCACAGTGGCGGTGACCCGGTCCGTGACCCAGAGCGGTCAATAAAAGAGGTTATGGTTAGGGGATTTATAGTGTTTTTATAGAGTTCTTGATGTCACCTGTAGAATGTGGCTAAAGGGAGCCGCCGCTGCGGAGCAGTCCTCTGAAGCTGATGTTACTGCAGCAGGGATGGTGTGGCTCTCCACAGGAAGAGCTTAGCTCCATGGCAGTGTAGATGTTATAGGTGATGCTGGGCGTTGTAGTGCAGGGTTTGATGGCGCAGCAATAATCAGTCCACAACTTAATGGCAGTTTACTCTTGTCTTTACTGGTGGTGATTAGACAAGTCAGGACTAAGGTAATGGCAAGAAGTGAAAGTCCGGGCAGCCTGTAAGCAAGTAAGGAATCCACCTCACCAGGTGAAGTTGGAGGCCTTCCCTTTCCACTAAACTCTTTGGCCCTGCTACTTGTAGCTGTTTGGAGGCCCTCGTCCCTGAGTGCAACGTTTCTGTGCTCATCCGTATGACAGGCAGCTCGGGCCTTGCTGGTGCGTCGCTCCCACGTGGCGGTGCTGGACCCTGCGATGCTGCTGAGCCTCCGGGCGTCTGATGGGGCCAGGAGACCTGCAGTCTCCTGCCCTACAGTTTCTGTGGCTGGGCCTTCAGTGCCCCACAGCCTCGGACTCCGGTGTCCGGTTCTGTACTTCTGGGGTGAGCTGCCGCGCAGCTCCAGTCCCCAGCTCCTCTCTCCTCAATGTCCTCACTTCAACTCCTCTCACTAAGTCTAACTAACCCCGCCTCCAGATTCCAGTTGCTAAGGGGAGGTGCTCCCCTTGCTCGGCTGGAGCCAGGAAAGTGTTGCATGTTTAGTATACCTGACTAGGGGATCCCTGCTTGCTTCCAGGCATGGCATCACCTCTTGTGGGGGAGGCAATGCCACTGTGGCAACCGGACCCCCCGGGTGCCACACATTAACTATTTAACTGACAGAATACTAAAATCAAAGACACTAAGTGAATATGACAGCTACTGTAAAATTAGTTCACATGAAAGACCTACAGTCAATCATTTTTGGAAACCAGAATGACAGCAGGGAGCAGGAGCTCAGATTTTGCACTGAGGCTCAGAAACTTTATGTGTGGTACCAAAAGACTGGTTGATAAAGGCTCGTCTAGTGTGATTTTTTTTTACAGTAATTGAATGCACTGTTCTTTATGGTATTAATACTTTGTTGATCAATTTATGGTATGGCTTTGCATTTTCTCACCCTGGTGGTTGTCTCTAGTATGTTGTATGTTACGCTCGCGCCCGGACTGACTGGCGTGAGCTTGATTAGTGATCCCACTGGACCACGAACCGAGGAGTGCCTGGAGGGGCGTAACTTAGTATCAACCCAGTCCGACCAAGGTCACACGGCGGCTCAGTCGAGTCCGTGAACCAGGGAGGAACCGAGCAGGGGGACCAGGTGCTACTCCAGGTCAGACCCAGGTCACAGCTGTTGACCCACACCGGGGAATGCAGGAACAGGCAGATTAGGCTGGCATACAGACAGGTGGGTACTGGCAGGTACGGCTGGTATGAATACAGGTGGGTATTTGCAGGCACGGCTTGTATGCAGACAGGTGGGCACTGGAAGGCACGGCTGGCATGCAGACAGGTGGGCACTGGCAGGCACAGCTGGCATGTAGACAGGCGGGTACTGGCAGGTAGGAACGCAGGCAGGATAGGGACCAGTACAGACTGGAACACAGGAACGGAGCCGCAGATGCGGTGGACTAGCAGAGCAGAACCGCAGGCGTGGAGGACAAGTGGGGCAGAGAAGAGCGAGACAGCAGGTGCGGTGGACAGCAGAGCAAAACCGCCGATGCGGTGAACAAGCAGAGCGGAGCGAAACCGCCAATGCGGTGAACAAGTAGAGCAGAGCGAAACCGCCGGTGCGGTGAACAAACAGAGCAGAGCGAAACCGCAGGTGCGGTGAACAAGCAGGGCGGAGCAAAACTGCAGGTGCGGTGAACAAGCAGAGCAGAGCAGAACAAGACCTCAGGTGCGGTGAACAAGCAGAGCAGAGCGGAACCGCAGGTGCGGTGAACAAGCAGAGCAGAGCGGAACCGCAGGTGCGGTGCACAAGCCGAGCAGAGCAGAAGGTGCAGGCAGACAGGACAGGGTTCTGTTTGCATGGAACAGACTGGAAAATACAGGAAAATAGTTAGAACACAGGAGGTATATACGGAGGCAGGGAAACGGGACAAGCAGAACCAGATACACACAAGGTACTTACAATGAAGTAGCGAGTGGACACAAAATTCACAAACAGAAGTACAGAGACAACGAGTTGGAGTTAGGTGCAGGTTCAGACACTGCAGGAAAAGGGAAGGTATGGACACAGAGACAAACAGGCAACGGGCTAGGGCACTGTTCAGACAGGAACTGAACCAGGAACAAGATACAGGAACGAGCCTGGGAACTCAGCCCCCAGGGTGGCGGAAACTGACTAGAAGTCACAGATACAGGCAACAGGCCTGGGTATACAGCCCCCAGGGTGGCGGAACAGACGAAAGTCACAGATACAGGTAACAGGCCTTGGTATACAGCCCCCAGGGTGGCGGGAACAGGCAAGATACAGGACAGGACCTGGAAACTCAGTTGCACAGAACACACTGAATGAAAGTGCTGCTCAGGCACCCCTTACTGGGTGGAGGGGGTTTAAGTATCCAGTGACTCACAGCAATAGGCTGGGTAGGCATTAGGAGTGCGCACACAGTAACTATAAGAATCAGGCAGTAGCCGTGCTGCCACCCTAAGCAATCAGACAAGAGACATAGCAGGTACTGGAGCAAAGTGTGCAGCCTGGATTGATAGGTAAGATGGCAGTCTTGCATAGTGGGAGGTGGTAAGCCAGGTCAGCACGCAGCCAGGGATGTTACAGTACCCCCCTTTACGCCCCCTCTTCTTCAAGCCAGCAAGGATTTTCTGCAGAGAATTTGGAGGCCGATCCTTCTCTTCAAGAAGATTACCTCTTCTGTCCACTAGAGGGAACGAAACTGGTCTCACCATCTTGGTGACTAGGATGCTTCCTCCCATCGAGCCATCCTCAGCAACAGATGAAGTGAATGAAGTACCAGGTACAGGTTGCAGAAAAGTCTCTTTCCATTTGTTATCAGGTAGCATCCCGGAGGATTCAGGAGGCAACTGGAGGTCCTTTGCCTGGTTGGAGGGTTGCAGAGACTTGGAGGTAGCCACCGCCTTGATGGACTTATTGCCATATTTGTTAGAGATGGAGGATCTTTGCTTAGGGACCAACTTCAGTCTGGTTTCTGAGATGACACATCTGCGAGGCGGGGCGGTGACTAAAGCCAGATCATTGGTACAATCGTCAAGACTGTGTGGGGACAATGCCTCTGCTTCCCTTCCTTCGGAGACTTTAGCGCACAGCGAATCAGCGACTAGCAGATCTGGTAAAGAAGAAGAAGAAGACACTGCTGACTGTCCTGAAGATATGGGGACTGGGCACCCTTTGTACCTCAGCAGTCCCCCAGGAAACACCACGCAGGATCTCGAGACCTGAGCGGGCCCTAGATCTCTCGGCTCTGGACGACCTGTGGGTAAACCAGAATGCACCTGGAATGTGAACTTCTTCATGTGTAATGCTCCAATCTGGAGTTTAATTTGTACAGACATATTTTGACTGTTTCTAAGTAGGGCTCGTGCTTCCGCTGACAATGCCCAAACCGGCTTCTGAAGTTGTGTACACCATTATAAATAGCAGAGTACATGGTATATACCATTATAAATAGCGGAGTACATGGTATATACCATTATAAATAGCAGAGTACATGGTATACATCACTACAAGTAGCAGAGTACATGGTATACACCATTCCTAAGTATCAGAGTACATGGTATACACCATTATAAATAGCAGAGTACATGGTATACACCACTACAAGTAGCAGAGTACATGGTGTACACCATTATAAGTAGCAGAGTACATGGTGTACACCATTATAAGTAGCAGAGTACATGGTATACACCATTATAAGTAGCAGAGTACATGGTATATACCATTATAAATAGCAGAGTAGATTTTATACACCATTATAAGTAGCAGAGTACATGGTATACACCATTAGAAGTAGCAGAGTACATAGTATACACCATTATAAGTAGCAGAGTACACGGTGTACTTCATTATAAGTAGCAGAGTGTAACATACCTGGTGGCGTCTTTGCATAGTGGTCCATCTCCCACTGTGCAAGAGCGCGCACTTGAGAATGTCTCTCTGGCTTCCCTCCATGCTGTCTGTTTGTGTCTGTTTCTGCTGCTTAAGGGCGGCGCCCGATCACTTCCTGCTTTTTGTACCTGCTGTGGGTCACACCCCTTGTGCGTCCTCAGCCTATTGCTGTCTGTCACCTGGTATTTAACCCAGCTGCTCCAATCAATCCCTGCCTGAGCATCTTGCCCTGCCAGTTGGCTTTTGTCTCTGACATGCCAGGTCCTGTCTATGTTACCTGTCTTTCAGTATCTGTTCCCATGTCTGTACTGTGTCCTATCTGTGTACCCTAACCTGCAGTCTGTACACGTTCCTTGCCTCTTGTCTGCCTATCCTGGAGGCTGTATTTCCAGGCCTGTCTGAACACGCTCCTAGCCTGTTCCTCCCGCCTTCTAGGGGCCGATTACCTAGACCTGCTCCTGTATCTTGTCTCTCCTGTCTGAACACCCTCCTTGCCTGTTTGTCCCGCCTCTCTGGGGGCCGTATTCCCAGACCCACTCCTGTATTCCGCTGCAGTGTCGGTCTCCTCCGTACACTCAGTTCCAGTCTGAACTCTCTCCTATCTTTTACCTGTTTTTTCTCTATGTCCGTTCCTTTCCTTTTTCTGTAGAGTCTGAACTCGTACCTAACTCCTGCTTGTTGTCTCTGTACTCCCGTTTGTGAGTTTGTGGTCCACTCGCTACTTCTCTGCAAGTACCCTGTGGGTATCTGGCTCTGCCTTCCCTTCCTGTCTGTTCCATGTGAACAGAGCCCTGTCCCCCCTGCTCTGCCTTGCTCTCCGCTCCAGGCGGCCTCGTCCTGCTCTGCTCTTGCTCACCGCTCCAGGCGGTCTCGTCCTGCTCTGCTCTTGCTCACCGCTCCAGGCGGTCTCGTCCTGCTCTGCTCTTGCTCACCGCTCCAGGCGGTCTCGTCCTGCTCTGCTCTTGCTCACCGCTCCAGGCGGTCTCGTCCTGCTCTGCTCTTGCTCACCGCTCCAGGCGGTCTCGTCCTGCTCTGCTCTTGCTCACCGCTCCAGGCGGTCTCGTCCAGCTCTGCTCTTGCTCACCACTCCAGGCGGTCTCGTCCTGCTCTGCTCTTGCTCACCGCTCCAGGCAGTCTCGTCCTGCTCTGCTCTCTCCCTTTACCTCACTGCTCCGGCAGTCTCGTTCTGCTCTCTCCCTTTACCTCACTGCTCCGGCAGTCTCGCTCAGCTCCCTCTTTCTCACTGCTCCGGCAGTCTCGTTCTGCTCTCTCCTTCTTTCTCACTGCTCCAGCAGTCTCGCTCTGCTCCTTCTTTCTCACTGCTCAGGCAGTCTCGTTCTGCTCTCTCCCCTTTGCTCGCTGCCCTGGCAGTCTCGCTCTGCTCCCTCTAGCTCGCTGCTCCGGCAGTCTGCTCTGACCCTTTGCTCGCTGCTCCGGCAGTCTGCTCTGACCCTTTGCTCGCTGCTCCGGCAGTCCTACTCTGCTCTGACCCTTTGCTCGCTGCTCCGGCAGTCCTACTCTGCTCTGACCCTTTGCTCGCTGCTCCGGCAGTCCTACTCTGCTCTGACCCTTTGCTCGCTGCTCTAGCAGCCTCGCCCTGCTCCCTCTTGCTCGCTGCTCCGGCAGTCTCGCCCTGCTCCCTCTAGATTGCTGCTCCGGTAGTTTGCTCTGACCCTTTGCTCGCTGCTCCGGCAGTCTCGCTCTGTTTCATCTTGCTCACTGCTCCGGCAGTCCTACCCTGCTCTTACCCTTTGCTCGATGCTCCAGCAGTCTCGCTCTGCTCAGACCCTTTGCTCGCTGCTCCGGCAGCCTCGCTCTGCTCTGACTCTTTGCTCCGCTCCTGGCGGCCTCGTCTTGCTCTCAACCTGCTGTGTTTGTATACCGCTTCTGCGGTTCTGTTCCAGAAGTCCCAGTCTGTACTGGGTTCTATCCTCTCTGTGCTCCAACCTGTTGTACCTGCCAGTACCTCCCCATCTGCATACCAGTGTGCCAGCCTAAACCTTCCAGTTCCTGTATTCCCCGGTGTGGGCCAACAGCCGTGTCCGGAGTCTGACCTGGAGTAGACCCTGGTACCTCTGCTCGGTTCCTCCCTGGTGCACTGGCGTCGTATGCCGTCGTGCGATCTTGGTCGGATCGGGCAGACACTTAGTTACGCCCCTCCAGGCACTCTCCGGTACGGTACAGTGGAATCACTACAATCACACGCCGCTCAGCCCGGGCGTGTGCATTACACAGAGTACATGATGTACACCATTAGAAGTAGCAGAGTACATGGTATACACCATTAGAAGTAGCAGAGTACAAGGTATACACCATTAGAAGTAGCAGAGCACATGGTATACACCATTAGAAGTAGCAGAGTACATGGTATACACCATTAGAAGTAGCAGAGCACATGGTATACGCCATTAGAAGTAGCAGAGTACATGCTATACACCATTAGAAGTAGCAGAGCACATGGTATACACAATTGAAAGTAGCAGAGCACATGGTATACACCAATAGAAGTAGCAGAGCACATGGTATACACCATTAGAAGTAGCAGAGCACATGGTATACACCATTAGAAGTAGCAGAGCACATGGTATACACCATTAGAAGTAGCAGAGCACATGGTATACACCATTAGAAGTAGCAGAGTACATGTTATACACCATTAGAAGTAGCAGAGTACATGGTATACACCATTAGAAGTAGCAGAGCACATGGTATACACCATTAGAAGTAGCAGAGCACATGGTATACGCCATTAGAAGTAGCAGAGTACATGGTATACGCCATTAGAAGTAGCAGAGTACATGGTATACGCCATTAGAAGTAGCAGAGTACATGGTATACGCCATTAGAAGTAGCAGAGTACATGGTATACGCCGTTAGAAGTAGCAGAGTACATGGTATACGCCGTTAGAAGTAGCAGAGTACATGGTATACGCCGTTAGAAGTAGCAGAGTACATGGTATACACCGTTAGAAGTAGCAGAGTACATGGTATACACCGTTACAAGTAGCAGAGTACATGGTATACACCATTAGAAGTAGCAGAGTACACTGTATACACCATTAGAAGTAGCAGAGTACATAGTATACACCATTAGAAGTAGCAGAGCACATGGTATACACCATTAGAAGTAGCAGAGCACATGGTATACACCATTAGAAGTAGCAGAGCACATGGTATACACCATTAGAAGTAGCAGAGCACATGGTATACACCATTAGAAGTAGCAGAGTACATGGTATACACCATTAGAAGTAGCAGAGCACATGGTATACACCATTAGAAGTAGCAGAGTACATGTTATACACCATTAGAAGTAGCAGAGTACATGGTATACACCATTAGAAGTAGCAGAGCACATGGTATACACCATTAGAAGTAGCAGAGCACATGGTATACGCCATTAGAAGTAGCAGAGTACATGGTATACGCCATTAGAAGTAGCAGAGTACATGGTATACGCCATTAGAAGTAGCAGAGTACATGGTATACGCCATTAGAAGTAGCAGAGTACATGGTATACGCCGTTAGAAGTAGCAGAGTACATGGTATACGCCGTTAGAAGTAGCAGAGTACATGGTATACGCCGTTAGAAGTAGCAGAGTACATGGTATACACCGTTAGAAGTAGCAGAGTACATGGTATACACCGTTACAAGTAGCAGAGTACATGGTATACACCATTAGAAGTAGCAGAGTACACTGTATACACCATTAGAAGTAGCAGAGCACATAGTATACACCATTAGAAGTAGCAGAGCACATGGTATACACCATTAGAAGTAGCAGAGCACATGGTATACACCATTAGAAGTAGCAGAGCACATGGTATACACCATTAGAAGTAGCAGAGCACATGGTATACACCATTAGAAGTAGCAGAGTACATGGTATACACCATTAGAAGTAGCAGAGTACATGGTATACACCATTAGAAGTAGCAGAGTACAGAGTATACACCATTAGAAGTAGCGGAGCACATGGTATACACCATTAGAAGTAGCAGAGCACATGGTATACACCATTAGAAGTAGCAGAGCACATGGTATACACCATTAGAAGTAGCAGAGCACATGGTATACACCATTAGAAGTAGCAGAGCACATGGCATACACCATTAGAAGTAGCAGAGCACATGGCATACACCATTAGAAGTATCAGAGTACATGGTATACGCCGTTAGAAGTAGCAGAGCACATGGTATACGCCGTTAGAAGTAGCAGAGTACATGGTATACGCCGTTAGAAGTAGCAGAGTACACGGTATACACCGTTTGAAGTAGCAGAGTACACTGTATACACCATTAGAAGTAGCAGAGTACACTGTATACACCATTAGAAGTAGCAGAGTACATGGTATACACCAATAGAAGTAGCAGAGTACATGGTATACACCGTTAGAAGTAGCAGAGCACATGGTATACACCGTTAGAAGTAGCAGAGTACATGGTATACACCATTAGAAGTAGCAGAGTACATGGTATACACCATTAGAAGTAGCAGAGTACATGGTATACACCATTAGAAGTAGCAGAGTACATGGTATACACCATTAGAAGTAGCAGAGTACATGGTATACACCATTAGAAGTAGCAGAGCACATGGTATACACCATTAGAAGTATCAGAGTACATGGTATACGCCGTTAGAAGTAGCAGAGCACATGGTATACGCCGTTAGAAGTAGCAGAGTACATGGTATACGCCGTTAGAAGTAGCAGAGTACATGGTATACACCGTTTGAAGTAGCAGAGTACACTGTATACACCATTAGAAGTAGCAGAGTACACTGTATACACCATTAGAAGTAGCAGAGTACATGGAATACACCAATAGAAGTAGCAGAGTACATGGTATACACCGTTAGAAGTAGCAGAGCACATGGTATACACCGTTAGAAGTAGCAGAGCACATGGTATACACCGTTAGAAGTAGCAGAGCACATGTTATACACCGTTAGAAGTAGCAGAGCACATGGTATACACCATTAGAAGTAGCAGAGTACATGGTATACACCATTAGAAGTAGCAGAGTACATGGTATACACCATTAGAAGTAGCAGAGTACATGGTATACACCATTAGAAGTAGCAGAGTACATGGTATACACCATTAGAAGTAGCAGAGCACATGGTATACACCATTAGAAGTAGCAGAGTACATGGTATACACCATTAGAAGTAGCAGAGCACATGGTATACACCATTAGAAGTAGCAGAGCACATGGTATACACCATTAGAAATAGCAGAGTACATGGTATACACCATTAGAAGTAGCAGAGTACATGGTATACACCATTAGAAGTAGCAGAGCACATGGTATACACCATTAGAAGTAGCAGAGTACATGGTATACACCATTAGAAGTAGCAGAGTACATGGTATACACCATTAGAAGTAGCAGAGTACATGGTATACACCATTAGAAGTAGCAGAGCACATGGTATACACCATTAGAAGTAGCAGAGCACATGGTATATACCATTAGAAGTAGCAGAGTACATGGTATACAACATTAGAAGGAGCAGAGTACATGGTATACAACATTAGAAGTAGCAGAGCACATGGTATACACCATTAGAAGTAGCAGAGTACATGGTATACACCATTAGAAGTAGCAGAGTACATGGTATACACCATTAGAAGTAGCAGAGCACATGGTATACACCATTAGAAGTAGCAGAGTACATGGTATACACCATTAGAAGTAGCAGAGTACATGGTATACAACATTAGAAGGAGCAGAGTACATGGTATACACCATTAGAAGTAGCGGAGCACATGGTATACACCATTAGAAGTAGCAGAGTACATGGTATACACCATTAGAAGTAGCAGAGCACATGGTATACACCATTAGAAGTAGCAGAGCACATGGCATACACCATTAGAAGTAGCAGAGCACATGGTATACACCATTAGAAGTAGCAGAGTACATGGTATACACCATTAGAAGTAGCAGAGTACATATTATACACCATTAGAAGTAGCAGAGTACATGGTATACACCATTAGAAGTAGCAGAGTACATATTATACACCATTAGAAGTAGCAGAGCACATGGTATATACCATTAGAAGTAGCAGAGTACATGGTATACAACATTAGAAGGAGCAGAGTACATGGTATACAACATTAGAAGTAGCAGAGCACATGGTATACACCATTAGAAGTAGCAGAGTACATGGTATACACCATTATAAGTAGCAGAGTACATGGTATACACCATTATAAGTAGCAGAGCACATGGTATACACCATTAGAAGTAGCGGAGCACATGGTATACACCATTAGAAGTAGCAGAGTACATGGTATACACCATTAGAAGTAGCAGAGCACATGGTATACACCATTAGAAGTAGCAGAGTACATGGTATACACCATTAGAAGTAGCAGAGCACATGGTATACACCATTAGAAGTAGCGGAGCACATGGTATACACCATTAGAAGTAGCAGAGTACATGGTATACACCATTAGAAGTAGCAGAGCACATGGTATACACCATTAGAAGTAGCAGAGTACATGGTATACACCATTAGAAGTAGCAGAGTACATGGTATACACCATTAGAAGTAGCAGAGTACATGGTATACACCATTAGAAGTAGCGGAGCACATGGTATACACCATTAGAAGTAGCAGAGTACATGGTATACACCATTAGAAGTAGCAGAGCACATGGTATACACCATTAGAAGTAGCAGAGCACATGGCATACACCATTAGAAGTAGCAGAGCACATGGCATACACCATTAGAAGTAGCAGAGCACATGGTATACACCATTAGAAGTAGCAGAGCACATGGTATACACCATTAGAAGTAGCAGAGTACATGGTATACACCATTAGAAGTAGCAGAGTACATATTATACACCATTAGAAGTAGCAGAGCACATGGTATATACCATTAGAAGTAGCAGAGTACATGGTATACAACATTAGAAGGAGCAGAGTACATGGTATACAACATTAGAAGTAGCAGAGCACATGGTATACACCATTAGAAGTAGCAGAGTACATGGTATACACCATTAGAAGTGGCAGAGTACATGGTATACACCATTAGAAGTAGCAGAGCACATGGTATACACCATTAGAAGTAGCAGAGTACATGGTATACACCATTAGAAGTAGCAGAGTACATGGTATACAACATTAGAAGGAGCAGAGTACATGGTATACAACATTAGAAGTAGCAGAGCACATGGTATACACCATTAGAAGTAGCAGAGCACACGGTATACACCATTAGAAGTAGCGGAGCACACGGTATACACCATTAGAAGTAGCAGAGTACACGGTATACACCATTAGAAGTAGCGGAGCACACGGTATACACCATTAGAAGTAGCAGAGTACATGGTATACACCATTAGAAGTAGCAGAGTACATGTTATACACCATTAGAAGTAGCAGAGTACACGGTATACACCATTAGAAGTAGAGGAGCACATGGTATACACCATTAGAAGTAGCAGAGTACATGGTATACACCATTAGAAGTAGCAGAGCACATGTTATACACCATTTGAAGTAGCAGAGCACATGGCATACACCATTAGAAGTAGCAGAGTACATGGTATACACCATTAGAAGTAGCAGAGCACATGGTATACACCATTAGAAGTAGCAGAGTACATGGTATACACCATTAGAAGTAGCAGAGTACATATTATACACCATTAGAAGTAGCAGAGCACATGGTATATACCATTAGAAGTAGCAGAGTACATGGTATACAACATTAGAAGGAGCAGAGTACATGGTATACAACATTAGAAGTAGCAGAGCACATGGTATACACCATTAGAAGTAGCAGAGTACATGGTATACACCATTATAAGTAGCAGAGTACATGGTATACACCATTATAAGTAGCAGAGCACATGGTATACACCATTAGAAGTAGCGGAGCACATGGTATACACCATTAGAAGTAGCAGAGTACATGGTATACACCATTAGAAGTAGCAGAGCACATGGTATACACCATTAGAAGTAGCAGAGTACATGGTATACACCATTAGAAGTAGCAGAGCACATGGTATACACCATTAGAAGTAGCGGAGCACATGGTATACACCATTAGAAGTAGCAGAGTACATGGTATACACCATTAGAAGTAGCAGAGCACATGGTATACACCATTAGAAGTAGCAGAGTACATGGTATACACCATTAGAAGTAGCAGAGTACATGGTATACACCATTAGAAGTAGCAGAGTACATGGTATACACCATTAGAAGTAGCGGAGCACATGGTATACACCATTAGAAGTAGCAGAGTACATGGTATACACCATTAGAAGTAGCAGAGCACATGGTATACACCATTAGAAGTAGCAGAGCACATGGCATACACCATTAGAAGTAGCAGAGCACATGGCATACACCATTAGAAGTAGCAGAGCACATGGTATACACCATTAGAAGTAGCAGAGCACATGGTATACACCATTAGAAGTAGCAGAGTACATGGTATACACCATTAGAAGTAGCAGAGTACATATTATACACCATTAGAAGTAGCAGAGCACATGGTATATACCATTAGAAGTAGCAGAGTACATGGTATACAACATTAGAAGGAGCAGAGTACATGGTATACAACATTAGAAGTAGCAGAGCACATGGTATACACCATTAGAAGTAGCAGAGTACATGGTATACACCATTAGAAGTAGCAGAGTACATGGTATACACCATTAGAAGTAGCAGAGCACATGGTATACACCATTAGAAGTAGCAGAGTACATGGTATACACCATTAGAAGAAGCAGAGTACATGGTATACAACATTAGAAGGAGCAGAGTACATGGTATACAACATTAGAAGTAGCAGAGCACATGGTATACACCATTAGAAGTAGCAGAGCACATGGTATACACCATTAGAAGTAGCGGAGCACACGGTATACACCATTAGAAGTAGCAGAGTACACGGTATACACCATTAGAAGTAGCGGAGCACACGGTATACACCATTAGAAGTAGCAGAGTACATGGTATACACCATTAGAAGTAGCAGAGTACATGTTATACACCATTAGAAGTAGCAGAGTACACGGTATACACCATTAGAAGTAGAGGAGCACATGGTATACACCATTAGAAGTAGCAGAGTACATGGTATACACCATTAGAAGTAGCAGAGCACATGTTATACACCATTTGAAGTAGCAGAGCACATGGCATACACCATTAGAAGTAGCAGAGTACATGGTATACACCATTAGAAGTAGCAGAGCACATGGTATACACCATTAGAAGTAGCAGAGTACATGGTATACACCATTAGAAGTAGCAGAGTACATATTATACACCATTAGAAGTAGCAGAGCACATGGTATATACCATTAGAAGTAGCAGAGTACATGGTATACAACATTAGAAGGAGCAGAGTACATGGTATACAACATTAGAAGTAGCAGAGCAAATGGTATACACCATTAGAAGTAGCAGAGTACATGGTATACACCATTAGAAGTAGCAGAGTACATGGTATACACCATTAGAAGTAGCAGAGCACATGGTATACACCATTAGAAGTAGCAGAGTACATGGTATACACCATTAGAAGTAGCAGAGTACATGGTATACAACATTAGAAGGAGCAGAGTACATGGTATACAACATTAGAAGTAGCAGAGCACATGGTATACACCATTAGAAGTAGCAGAGTACATGGTATACACCATTAGAAGTAGCAGAGCACATGGTATACACCATTAGAAGTAGCGGAGCACATGGTATACACCATTAGAAGTAGCAGAGTACATGGTATACACCATTAGAAGTAGCAGAGCACATGGTATACACCATTAAAAGTAGCAGAGCACATGGTATACACCATTAAAAGTAGCAGAGCACATGGTATACACCATTAGAAGTAGCAGAGTACATGGTATACACCATTAGAAGTAGCAGAGTACATGGTATACACCATTAAAAGTAGTAGAGCACATGGTATACACCATTAGAAGTAGCAGAGTACATGGTATACACCATTAGAAGTAGCAGAGTACATGGTATACACCATTATAAGTAGCAGAGTACATGGTATACACCATTAGAAGTAGCAGAGTACATGGCATACACCATTAGAAGTAGCAGAGTAAATGATTTATAACTCGGGTCACTTATCATTAATTCTTCCATATTTGTCACAGTTGTTAATAGTAATCTGCAACCAATGAGTTAAATGTTCTATTGTGAAAAAAAAGACACATGAGAAATAAATATATACAATGTTTCCAATAATATCACTGAGTATATCTTTAAGGTATGTTCATCTTTTTTTTTTAGCCTTTTTTTTTCTTCTGCAGAAAACAAAATGCTGCATTTTACAGTACCAGCTTAGAGAATGAGATTTCTAAACTCTCAGTCACACGCTGCATTTTTTCCTGTTTTTCTTTTAAATCTGCAGCTTGTCAATTCTTTCAGGGGTTTGCAGCATTTTTCACCCATTCAAATTAATTAAAAAAGATCAAAACAATTAAAAGCGCTGCAATAATACGAGTATTGTATGTAGCGTTTTTCCTGCTATCACTCCGGTTTTTGGGGTAGGAAAAAATGCACATTTGAACAATCTCTTATCCTGGTTGTGTTTTAGTTGGAAATAAAATAGAACGGCCATAATAACACAGAGACATAATTCATTCTATGGTGTTTCTCAATATTGCTAGGCAGCATCTGTTTGTGCAGAGCCGTCCGTTTAAGATTCTATCACAAGATTCCGTGATGACATCACCAATGATGGTCGGCCATTATGACATCAGAGCTCACAGTCAATACTTATAGAATGTACACAGGGTCACGGGTGCCATTTTTGGCTTCATAGTGATTGAGCGCACTTGCAGTTTCTCGCTATTCTATAGTGACTGATCGCACTTGCAGTTTTTCGCTATGGCTGAATTACTTTTGGATAATCTTCAGGTAGAAGCACTATTGGGGATTCTTATCAACAATCGCCCTGACACTTCGCTTCTACCACCTGATGGCGTCCTCAGCTTCACTCACCGGCTGGTGATGGAGCAAGTAAATGACTGCCTGACCAAATACTATCAAGGTCATCTAACGTCAGAATATCTGACTGATTTACCTCAGAACATCAGGACAATACTACAGCAGGTAAGTGGCGGACACTCCGCACAAATCTTCTCCATAATAATAGATAATTATAGCGGCATACAAACTTCTTCTTTCCTCCAATATAAACATGACGAATCCCCAGATATGTGATCATTGTATCTGCAGATAGGAGCAGACGTCACATAGAATGACCGCCTCCATTGTTCCCTTGACTTGAGTATTCTAGAGGCCTTTCTTTTACCATAAGACCTGACTATAACACCCCCCCCCCATTTTACCACCCCTGAAATAAAGACAAAACCAACCATTGGATTAAATTGGCCAAATTGGCCTTTATTATAACAACTGTAAAAATATAATAACATTTTGACAGAATGAGGTTCTTGGAGCTCCAAAGGCCTGACATTACCTAATTTAACTTCCAGCATTACCCCCAGCTGTGACCAGAGTGCCCCCACAGCCCCACCCACAGCATTTATATGACCCTAGCAAGTGACCCAAATCAACCCCCTTTTAACCATCCCCTTAAGCTTTTGACCCCGAAAACCTTGCTACGTGCGAGGCCCTACAAAGTGGAGTCATGGCACACTCTGCCCATGGCTTTGCTATGGCTCCGTTTTAACCTCTCACCCCAGGATTTTCCTTTTAATTTCTTTTCTTTTTTATAGGCTGAAGAAAGATTTCAACATGGCGATTTGACTTTTATTAAAGAACTCGCCCTAAATGTCCTGTCTGTCCTGGAGCGTCCGGCCCGCTCATCTGAACGCCTGGTAAGGAGCCGTCATCTTCTCTATCACACGTCCTTGTTTTCTGATCTTCTCCAGATCATCAGTCAGATATCAGATCTGGTGTTAGATGTTCCAGGCCTCCTGTCAGCTCCTGGCCGGCACAGCATATGTATGGCCGCTAGTCTCTGCTGCTCCCTGTGATGACAGTCTGTATTCTGCTGATGTAGTCACAGCTCAGTGGTGATAAGTCTGTATTTCTGCCTCTATCACTATTATCAGGGTATTACTGCTTGTAAATAATAGGTGATATTACAGAAATATGCATTCAAGTCTCTTATGCAGTATATTAATCTGGACTTGTGGAGAGGAGCTGCAGTGTAAAGCAATTCCACCCAGTACAGTAATGAATGAGGTACAAGATGTACCCATGAAATAATGAACGCAGATAACACAGCTCGGGGATATCACAGTGCAGAAAAGTCGAAGTTTACACTGAACGTTTGATTTTTCAATCTTACTTTATCTTAATCCTCCTAAGTGAGAGAACTTTGTGAGAAAAGTTACCAAGATGGCGCATTACTTGTATAGTTACAATTGCTGCATCTGTAAATGCGGGTTTACTGCTTCCTGATTTATGTATTTGGTGATTTAGTGAAATCTTGCACATATTAAATATATATATTATAATTATTAGGAAACAGCAGAAGGCGACACCGAAGATGGGCAAAATCTGGACCCGGAAATAATCCCTGACCCTAATACGAGTCAGCCGGACCTCACCAGCGATCTGATCACAGGTAAGCCGATCATCCGCCCTTCTATCAGAAATATCCAGATATTATAGAGAACAGGGAGTAATGGTAGATTTACTCTCCGCTCTGTGTAAAGGGAACCTGTCAGCACATGTGACATATGACGTAGTGGTGTGACTGTACAGGCCATTTACCTCTAATATAAAGGAACCTTTCATGGCAGAAATCCAAAGTCTCAGTGTGGAGAAATCTAACGTAGATACGCCATAATCAAATCTGGGTGGAAGTTCACTGGGGGCGTGGAAGAAAAAGTCTGAGTGCAGTGACACGCCCCCAGTGCACTTCCAGGCTCATTTGCATATGGCTGTTCGGCTTGAGCTCTCTCTTCCCATCACTCACATGTACAGTGAGGGCGATGTGTTCCTCATTCATGTGATGATTGGCGTCCTCCATCATTTATATCAGATGTATCTGTCTATGGATGCGCCGTACCGTCTCATATCTAGAATCCCCATATAATTAGTAATAATCCCATTTACAGACGTCCTGCCATTTCTCCGTTATATTGTTGTATTATTTATGTAGGATTGATATCGTCTGATACATTTTATTTCTTCATTGTTTTATCACTATTTTAGATACAACTGTGCTGGCGGATCCTGACAGTATAATCTGTGAGATCCCGGAGATCCAAGAAGCTGCGGCTGTAAGTATCATAGAGGGAGACGTCTGTGCGTCACTGATCATGGGGTGGGAGTGACCCGTCCAGTATTATCCCCCATATAACCATGGGACATCCCTATTCTAAATGTAGATGACACTATTGTGTAATATAATAGCCCTTATACTAAAGGGAATGACTCACTTTAAGTTCTCCTCTGTGGTCTCCATATTGTCCAGCACTGTACAATGACTCCGGTGCATGGAGGATCCCCCTTAAATGACGTGCTTATGTAGAGCGTCCTGCTTGTATGGTCCCCTACATTCAATCAGTGTAAATCAGCTGGGACATCATATGGGAGGAAGAGGTTTTTGTATCTGGAGCTTTTTTATCTGAATATTATTTCTTATTTTTTATAGAGTGTGATCGAATCATTGATCCCGGTGAGAAAGCCGCATATGAACGACTTTGAGACGTCCACACAGATCGGCTGTGGAGCTTATGGGTGAGATTTCTGTTGGCATAATCCACATTTCTCAGGGTTCCCTATGACAATGCTTCTGCGTCTGTGCTCTGCCACTCAGTGTTATCATAGGGAAACGATCTGAGTCCACATCACTGTTCCCATCTAATTCTCACTATTCAGGTCATTTATATACTGTTAAGCAAACTGATCTGTATTAGATCAGACTGTAAGGGCCTGTGCACACATTGCAGATTTGTCGCATTTTTGTCGTGTTTTTTTCGGCACAGATTTGTCACAAAACTTGAAGGGTTTCCTGATGGCAGCAAAGTGAATGAGATTCCTGAAGTCTCATGCACGATGCTTATTTTTCCTTTCAGATTTGCAGTAGATTTATATCTGCAGGATGTCAATTCTGTCAGCATTTTTGTCTGCAGATTTCACACATAATAATGAATGGGGGAAAATCTGCAACAAAAAAACGCAGGTAAAAAACATGTCAAAAACGCATCAAAAATGCACTTTTTTCCGCAACGTTTTTCCTGCCAAGAGATGCAGATATGGTGTAGAAAGTTCTGCTGTAAATACTTAATATGGGCACAAACCCTTAAGGAAAGGGATAAAATAATATAACACTATGTTCACCTGTCCTAGCCCCTCATCTGTTCTTATGCTGCCACCTCCACCATTGCTTCCCTGTCCTCCTCGGTGCACTTTGTTTTTTTCGGGGCTCCATTATGAAGCTGATAAGAGTAATTGGCTGCACACGGTCACGTGAGGATTGACATGATACTGACGTCAATGACTTCTCCACCGGCACACTCCACCATGACCATGTGAGTCCAATCACTGGCCTCAGCACCAGAAGGGGGCGCCAGAACAACCAAAGTCTGGCACAGAGGACGGAGGACTGCAGTGATAGACAGGTGAGAGCCTAGGACAGGGGGGTATAATGTGTTTCATTATATTTTAACTACTTCCATCCCCTTCATTTATTATGCCCTGGGGTATGAGAGAAGCATAATAAACTTCTTCTTATGGCAATTGGAGAACTTTCAATTTGGACTAATTTTTACCTGGACAGAATTGTATCTACTGGTCAAATATAGCGAATCTGCTCAAGAATAAGTTTGGTAGATTCTCTCATCTGTATTGTGACATGGGCGAGGGCTCCGACAGACGTGGCATTGTATAGACCTCCCATAGGTGATCTATGTAGTGCTATTTTATACATTTCTAGAAATGGATTTCCATTGACAGCTGGACTTCAAGAATTAGTAGAAAAGATCATATAATGACTTCTATAGATGGACTATTAATAAGGATTTATTATAACCCATGGATTCTCCTTCTCTCCAGGTCCGTCTACTTAGTGAACCATAAAGACTCACAACAGATCTTTGCAATGAAGAAAATGGCCAAGTGGAACCTGGATACTCCAAAAAAAGTGGAAAGGGCCTTTCAGGAAAGGGACATCTTAACATTTGCTGATAGTCCCTTTGTGGTCTCCATGCTCTGCTCCTTTCCAACTAAACCTCACCTGTGTATGGTCATGGAGTACGACATGCACATTATATTATACTCAACCCATGTCTGCTTACATCTTATCACCACTCATATAATTAGGATTTGTCCAAGTGTTTGGTTACATCCCGACAGAGCAATTACTATAGGTTATATTTTACCAAGATGCTCAGAAATTCATAGATCTGTGTGCAGGGCTGCTATGGGACCAGTGAGTTGGAGGGGCCCGGCGTCACTTGGCACTGGGCCCCCTCCCTCCTCCTGTCATCACAATTTTATGGGTATCTGCATCCTCATAATGTGGATAGAGCTAAACAAAATGGTGGATGAGTGAGTCGTTAGCTGCCTGATCCACCATTCAGCCTGTGCTGGTGAGTCTGAGACCCCTTGCACTGCAGGTGCAAAGTCATCACAGCATCACGCCTGTAGTGTGGAGTCTCTGTACTCACAATGCACAGACTAGAGCAGCGTGCTGGGGGAACAGGGGGAGGTGAGTAGTGCTTTTTTTCAATGTCAGTATTTCTATGGGCCATAGTACTGAATTGAGGGCTGTGGGGCCATAATACTATGTGAGAGGCTATGGGAAACTGTGAATGCCCCTATACTGAGTCGGGTCCTCATACTGAGTGGTGTGCTATGGGCGTCCTTATTCTGTGTTGGAGTACAAATTATGTGTGGGAATTTGTGGGGGCCATCATACTAAGTGGGGACATGTGGGGCCCATTATATTGTGTGAGGGGCTATGGGGCCATTACATTAAGTGGAGTGACTGTAGACACCATCATACTGAGTAGGGGGCTGTAACTGGACTCATACTGAGTGGGGGCATCATACTGACACTGTATTTGTGGGGTAAAACTGTAGGTAAGAGTATTCACTGTGGGGACACCATAAACAGTGTGTGTGTGGGGGGTCACTTTTGGGAGCATCATACTTTAAAATGGCCATAAAAGGTATATTGCTGGTGAGAACACTAAGGGGCTTCATAGATATGTGTATATATCTATAGGTATTTTTTTAGGGGGGCCTAATTAGAACTTTCCTGTGAATTTTATGTATGCCACTATCTGTGTGATCTCCCCTGTATGTCCGCGCTGAGCATGTCAGTATCTCCAGCTGTAGACGAGATGTGATATCACTCTGTTATTAGTTACGGACCACATTTCACCATTACTTTAGACTATTATTATGTGCACTATACCTTATATCTGTATATATTCTCTCCTGCCCAATATCTCTGCTCACTTCTCATTAAACATCATGGTGATCTGCTTTATAAACCCCTCACTGGTTATATTTCTTTTTTTCTCTAGGTGGAGACTGTAGGACCCTTCTAAAGACCAGGGGTCATTTATCTACCCCCTTGGCGCGCTTGTACTTTGCAGAAGCCGTTCTTGCTGTGGAATACCTGCATAGCTATGGTGTGGTGCACAGAGACCTGAAGCCAGACAAGTAAGTGCCCCCTGTAGTATAATAAGGGGGGGAGTTATCATTTATTATAACATGGTCTATAAGGCTAAAACCATCTTCTCTTTCACAGCCTCCTGATAACATCTGCTGGACACATTAAAGTTACCGATTTTGGGCTTTCAAAAGTTGGTGTCATGATACCAAAAACCAACACCTACAAGCAATTCACAGAGGACATCACCAGAGAGTTCCTGGATCATGAGGTTGGCATCACTTACAAAAACCCAGACTGTTCTTTACAATTCTCATCACACTATTGTTTCTTCTCTACGTTCTTCATTTCTAGAGAACTTTTCCACTGATATTTTATCTTCTGTCGTTGTGTTTTTATGGTGAGAACTTGTCATAACAATGGTATCATCAATCTTATTTCTTCTGTTGTTTTCCAGGTCTGTGGCACCCCATATTACATAGCCCCAGAGGTCATCCTGAAAAAAGGCTATGGAAGACCTGTTGACTGGTGGTCAATGGGGATCATCCTGCATGAATTTCTTGTGGGAGCTCTACCATTTTATGGACATCCCTTAATTGAGCTTTATAGCAATATTGTTGCTGGTAAGTAGAATAATCTGATTCATTGATTTGATTGGTTACATTGGTTTAGTTAATTCCTTTGCTTTATCTTACAGTCCAATAAAGAGGTTTTATTTTCTGTAATTTTCTACATAACAGGAGACGTAGTTTGGTATCGCAGTCCCGTTCCTCCCTTAGTTGCTCAGAACATCATCACTGAACTGCTCAGAAAAGATCCTGCACATAGACTTGGGACAGGTAACAATTTGCTTATTACACCTAGAACATATCATTAATATCCACGAGGATGATCACTTCTCTATAAGCTTGTCCTTTTCTTGTTCTCCATACTATGACTTTCAGTCTATTTCCTTCATGTCGGCTCAGTTATATCATTAGTTCAGATTAAGATAAACTGTTCAGATATGGAGCAGTCTCTGACAATATCCACATCAATTTTATATCTCTTTTTCCAGGAGGAGCATTTGAGATTAAGGGTCATCCATTCCTGAGGGACATAGACTTTGACAACATTCTAAGTCAGAAGCCGGAGTACATTCCTCAGCTTGTGTCAGATGTGGACACCAGTTTTTTTATCCGTAAGTAGAATGTGACGTCATCTAGACTAAGCGACAATTTGTCTTGTCTTCCCAAAGATGCGGCCATCGGTTCCCATTAATATCAGTGATAAATAATGACTGTGTTATACTGACAACCTATAAAAATATTTAATTACCTGTGTCTTGCAGATCACTCAGAGGATGAGGACACAAGTGAGGACAATGAGAGCCTTGACTTCCTAAATTTTACATCATCTTCTGAATGGCTTCCTAAAGTAAGTATGAGATCAATAATTTCAAAATATGTAAAAAAAAAAAGACTTCTAATAGTAAAAAAAAAAAATCATATCTTATTGTTGTCCGAATTTAGCTTTCTGCCACCGCTAGCGGGATGATAAGAGATGAGAATTCCAAGTCCACGCCAGAATGTATCCCAGCATCCGACACAAACATCTCAGAAATGTGAGTAGATAATGGGGTCATTACTGGGACCTCCAGGCTGATATATGTGCACAACCACAATTATATGACATAATTACCATAATATCAAATGCAGCATCCACTGCCCCATGATTAGCGGTCATTGTGCTTTTGGCATAAGAAACTGTGGCGCCCCTGAGGGTTCGACCGCCACAGGAATGCTGCACTTCTTCAATGGAGTGTGGTGTTCCTCCTCTGAGGTAAGGCCAGTGTGATGGCAGTAACCTAGCCTTTTGCATCCAACACCACATTTCCACCAGATGGAGCTCGTATGCACTAGGTGCTGCTCCCCTGGTTACAGGGAGACTGGGGAACACAAAGTGGTAGGAATCAGTTAGTGGGTGTGGGTGGAGGAACAGTTAGTTTGTGACACTTCTAATTTCATATTTAATAGAATGCCATCTTTGATCTTGGTCGATCTGGTGGGTCCTTCTTGTGCAGAGTTCTGCGCTGGTCCTTTTGGTCCTGTGTGGACCTGTCCTTCTTAGTGGTCATACTGTGCTGTCATGAACTGTGTGTAGTGTGACTTCCCTCCGGGAGCACAGATCCTGGGTGGGCCTGCACCGGCATAGGACACAGCCCTCGTACCCTGTTCTTGGGACGAGAGGTAGGTTGCAGACGAGGAATGTCTCAACCCGACCAAGGACCAGGATCAAGAAGGCCTGGGAGCTTTAGAGTGTGGCTCCCTAGCAAATGGGTCCCGGGGAGGATGCAGACGGAGCGGAGCACGCCACCTGTCCTCGCCTACCTGATCTATTCAGAGGGATTCCGGCTGCAAGAGGGGTACCGGCCCCCGACACCCGACCTCGTACTCTATGTCCAGGACGGGAAAGCCCGGTTAGGTCCTGAGGATCCCGCCGGGCGTCGGATGGAGAGGAATTGCCACCCGAGCCCTACACCTGAGAGGAGCTCAGAGGGAGACCCGGCCTATCTACACACGCACAGACGGGAAAGGGTGAAGTCTGTAGTGCAGGAACACTCTGGTGTAGGGTCGCTAACGAACGCTGGACTTTCTCGGAGGTAGTCGGACCCCCGTCCCTGGTGGCTGCAGGACTCCGCGAGGAGCAGGGAGTCGCCTTCCCGCTATTACATCTGAGTGAGTAAAGCCTTGGAAGTTCACCCCTATGGCCTCCGGACTGTTCATTACGCACCATACCACGCGACGCGGTGCCCGCACTCCCTGCGCTACTGCTACCCCCCCTTCATCCTGCCTTGCCTGCCCTGAGGCCACGCTCCGCCTGTGGGGAGCAGTGAGAACTTTAGCCGCCATGACACCGGGCCTCAGCAGACTGCTAGCGGCGCTGGTGGCCCTTCACCAGACACCACAGGTGGCGTAGTCGATAAAACCACTCAACCCTGAAAGCCCTAACATCCTTTTTAATGTGACGGCCCTGGGCACGGAACGGGTCAAGGCCACGACTGCATCCCCCTCAACATCTGACCCGGCTCCGAGTGTCCCCCATCTTCCCAGGGCAGGGCTGTGAGCGTCACAAAACCACTCGTGATAACAGCTCATAATTGTGGCCGGTCATGCAATTTTGGTGCTGCATACACTGTAGGAGAGATGTAGTAATATATGCCAGACATTCATGGCAGTTGTTTTCCGCTCCTCTCCATAAAAAGTAGTTTTGAGAAGAAGGCCTTCCCCACCATGACAGTCATATGTCCTATTCGGCCCCTGTATGACAATCATAAGGCCTATTCAGCGACCCTGTATGATAGTAATATGTCCTATTAGGCCTTATAGTTGGTGCTCTTATGGTGAGACAACCCCTTTTCTAATACATTTGCTTGTGATTTACACATTTTTTTTTTTTCCAAACAGGCTGAAAGAATCTTTATCTGTATCTAATAGAGAAGATGCTATTAGCAGTTTGCCACCCTCGTCCTCATTGTCAGGTATGTACATGTCTACAGCAATCGCAATGTGAATGTTGACTTCAAGGCTCAAATATTTCCACATGGTTTTTCTGCAATAGGTCTACTATGTTATCCATGTTTCATGGATCCCAATTATGTTGACCATGGGCCAATACTATATCCTATTTCCCTAATTTTACACAGGAGTTTTTGTTGCATCCAGTAACCTAGTGATACATTTTGACGTTATACTGACAACCTCTAAAAATACTTCATTATCTATGTCTTTTAGATCACTCTGATGAGAACAACCACATTGTCCTAGAGGATGAGGAAGGCGCAAGTGAGGACAATGAGAGCTTTTTCTTCCTAAAATCTACATCACCATCTGAAAGGCTTTCTAAAGTAAGTATGTGATCAATAAAAGACCTCTTATAGGGGCCTTTTTTTAGACCTCTAAAAGTAAGAAAAATATTTCATATCTTATTGATTTCCGCATTTAGGTCTGTACCACTGCTACCGGGATGATGAGCACTGAGGATCCCAAGTCCCCTCCAGAGTGTACCACCCCAGCATCCGACACAAACATCTCAGAAATGTGAGTATATTATGGGGTCATTACTGGGAACTCCAGGCTGATATATGTGCACAACCCAAAATCTAGGACATTAATACCATAATATCTTCCGCAACATCCACTGCCCCATGGTTAGCAGTCATTGTGCTTTTGGCTTCAGAAACCACTGGTGATAACAGTCCATAATTGCGGCGGGTCATGCGTTTTAAGTGTTTCCCACACTGTAGGAGAGATGTAGTATTATATGCCAGACATACTTTGTAGCTGTTTTCTGCTCCGCTCTATAAAAGGTAGTTTTGAGCAGAAGACCTTTCCCTACTATGACAATCATATGTCCTAATAAGTCTTATAGTTGGTGTTCTTATAGTGAGACAACCCCTCTTATACCGCATTTACTTGTGATTTACGCATTTATTTTCTTCCAAACAGGCAGAAAGAATCTGTTCCTCTATCTAATAGAGATGATGCTATTAGCAGCTTGTCATCCTCGTCCCCATTGTCAGGTATGTACATGTCTACAGTATCAACAATGTGAATGTCGACTTCAAGGCTCAAATATTTCCACATAGTTTAGTTGCTGTAGCGCGGCACGGGGCGGTAGCCGCGGGCGAGGCACTTATCTTGTTTATGCCCCAGTGCGCACATGAAAGTGTGGGTCCTGGCTGAGTATGTGGACTTGTGCTGCGTGGGCCTTAGGCCCTTGCAGGCTGATTAAAGCCGATGGTGTGGACTGACAAAGACCATATGTTCCCCAGTTCAATGTGGAAGACCACCATTCAAAAATAAAGTCTTTACTGAACGATAACTTGGTAAGGCTTATATACAAGGAATAGCGGGTTTAAAGTCTTATGGACGTTTCCTTTACAGTATGAAGCATTTTTCCACACAGTATACTTCCTCTGTAGGTTACTCCAGAGTTAGTGAGGCACACTGTTTCTCCCCACTTCACCACAACCCAACTTTAACACTACAGTCCTGATCAGAAAGTCTCCTTACTTGCTCTGGGGTTCTGGGTCCCTTTTCTTCCACTACTGGGGCCCTGTCACCCTTGTAGTCGGGACCCTAGTCGTACTCAGTCCTGCCTAAGCCTGCCTGTTGCCTTCTGTGTTACATGCGCTATGGTTCCTGACTTGGTGTCCTCTTCAAGGACCCTTCTCCGGAAGGCCACTCTGTCTCGTCTGTGGTATTCTTCAGGATCTCACTATCCCCTTTCCTTAGTCTCCTCTGACTCCAAACTACCCCTAAGGCAGCTCTGGTCACTTTGCACTTTCAACTCAAATTATCTAACCCACATAAAGCAGTCACTAGCCCTAACACTAACCACACCCCTATGGGCTAGTCCCAAACATTAAATCTATCCTAACTTGCCCTATTGTCACTACCTATGCTACCTGTCCTATACACTATAGTTTACAGTATGCATTTCACTATATTCACAATACTTATCACACTCTATATATTATACCGGCAAACATCACGACACATTACAGTTCACACTATGCAATATACATTACGTGGTTGATGTCTTAAGGTGTAGGAATATGTCAGCACAGTCCACCATCCTTACCCTGCAATAGTTCACCAATGTTATCCATGTTATGATGAAGCAGGTCCTATGAGAACATATCAATACTGAATTTTTATTTACTTTCCTATCAGAATTTCCAGCTCAGGAAGAAAGAAAATCGGTAGTAAATCTGAGTAAAAAGCCAGAAAAATTGGAAAATGTAGAAAAGGGGAAAAAGAGACGGGGTAAGTGTGAGAATCAGCTCCATGTTGTGTGATGTCAGTCGGTGAGAATAATTCATGTGGAGCAGATGTTGTATCACAATGGTATCTTGTAATATGGAGTCCAATCACTTACATTATATTTACTTCTCTTCTCATAGGTTCCATCTTCCGCCGGATCTTATCATCCTGCCGGCGTGGATTATCCAGGGCTGCTCGTGCATTTGCATGTTGTCATTGTTGCCCGAGAATCAACTAAAAGACGGGAAACCTAAACATCTAGCGCCCTGAAGACCAGCAGATCCACCATCACTGCTGGAGCTGTATAGAAGGACCTTCACCAGCTGTGGCCTTCTGACTGTTACATCATTACCTGGACCTGGTTAACTCCTGGTTAAGAAATGATAATATAACATTTTTGACATTGCAAACCGTCATTTACTGCAATGAAATAAAACATCATATTAAATAACTTCTGGATATGGAATGGATCCTCATTTATTAACACAAACTAAACTACATAGCCCAATAACAAATAATACACAACACATTGTTTTTTAGTGGCAAAACGGATGCAGCTTTTATTTAAAATGAAGACAAGTATATTCTGAGATTCGCGGATACCAATATTTGAAAAATTTGCCATTTTTATATAAACCTTTTCTTTAGAAAATAATGGAATTTGCTATTCCCCAAATAACATTGCTATACACAGCGTCCCCAAGCTGCTTTATTGCAGGAGCTCTCAGCTCCGTTCTTCCCGTTACATTTTTCGGCTAACCTCTCACTATTTCACTGTGTTCTGCACTGATTCCCACTACTCACTCTTAGACTTTGTCTAAATCCCTTCTCAACATCCCTCGCGGCTTCTTTTTCTTCACACACTGAGTCCTAAACTGTTGCTAGATGTGCAGAGAAGATAAAAAAGGAAGCCTAGCCCAAAGATGATCATTAATTCTTATCTCCACGATAGATATACTTTATGTTACTGACACCTTGAGGACTTTTCTATCATATTTTGATATTTGTTTTATTTCTATTTGATATTTATTTGTAAAGAAGCAAACACATTGTTACTAGTACACGGCATTGCTCCATCCATAAAGCCTACAATGATGTGATCTCATTACATTTAGAAGACAATAGTAGGATGTCACAGAAGCACAAATTTCTCTGTTATTTAGGGTTTCACAGCCAGGGGCAAATTCCACCATTGTACCTCACCCCAAAACCTGACAGTTTATTGCAGGGCAGCACTTCCACTTGTTGTCTACCATCTATGCATAGATGACCTGTGCATTAGATATTTAGTAACATGCTTCATTTTCTATCGTTCTAGATGAGCATCACATTTTCTGCTTGTATTCTGTTTTGGGAAAATGTGTACGAACCTACTTTTTATAATTTCTCCAGCCATTGGCAATATACCATTTTTTGGGTCACATGGAGGCATCTCTAAGCTTTTTGTTTTTCTTTTGATGGATGATATAAAAATGTATTTTCTCATCGAACAAAATAAATCGTTTTGCTTTTCTAAACCAGATAATCCCTTTAAGGAAAATTACTTCTTGATGAAAATCAGACTATTTATATTTGAGAGGATTGTTAATGAAAACTGACAGGGGTGTCTGGAAAATGCCCCTTGACCACATTGCGTGCCTTGCATTGTTTTTGGCTTGAAGAGCTTCTGTCCGCTCTCCTGACATTGTCTGGCTTTCAGTTGCTGTTTTTTTTCTTTTATAAAGCACTTGTATTTGTTTTGAAGTAACAATTCTGGAGTGATTTTCTTATAACAGTGTGTTGTTACGTTCCTCCAGGGGGGGACAGTGACAGCAAAGGGTCCCTGTGCAGGAAGTGCGTCCGGTCCCCCTCCTCATAGTTTCTCACAATCTTATACACATGCATATTAACATGAACATTCCCATTAGGCACACTTTTGTGTTCAGACAACAAAAACAATACTTTTATTTTCCCTTCTCACATCCATAGACATAGCAGCAGCCATAACAATTTTTATTAAAAGTAAGCTATTCGATCATGCTTTTTGTAAGATGAGCAGTAGTTTTCTGAGGCACCATTTTACCTTATACATATTTAAAAGTTACATTTCCGGTGACTTTTATTAGGACAATACTACTGCACTGAAAAACCAAAAACACTGAGCTGGACTATAAGCTGGTATACATGAAAGTGTAAGAGCAAGTTCACACTGAGGCCATTTCACAGACAAAACCCAAGAAGAAAACAAAATTGAGTATATACCCTACAGCAAGTAACTACGTAAATAGTAATAGTACATGTAAATAACATAGAGTATTAGTTAATGCTATTTTGATGAAAAAGACCATTAAATAGGTTGTCCACTACTCTTTCATTGATGACCTATCCCTAGGATAGGTCATCAATGTTTGATCGGCTGGGGTCCGACACCTGGCACCCGCACCGATCAGCTGTTATCGGTGGCGGCAGCCGCCAGCCGGAGGTACCCACTTGTGAAGCTGGCTATCTTCTTGTAGTGACTGCTGCAGGGTACTACACATCCGTCTCTTATTGATTTGAATAGGAGGCGGATGTGTAGTATCAAGTCTCGGCCACTATCCAAAGACGGCCAGCTCTGCAACTGAGTACTTCCGGGTGGCAGCGGCCAGGATGAGGGACATGTATACCATGATGGGCCAAGGATGGGGGACATATATACCAGGATGGGGCACAGGATGGGGCACATAAGTTCCAGTGTTCCAGGATGGGTCAAGGATGGGGGACATATATACCAGAATGGGGCACAGGTTGGGGAAGATATGTTCCAGGATGGGCCAAGTATGGGGGACATATATGCCAGAATGGGAGACATATATACCAAGATGGGGGGACATATATACCAAGATGGGGGGACATATATACCAGGACAGGGAACATCTATATCAGGATGGGCCCAGAGTGGGGTACATATGTATCAAGACAGGCCCAGGATGGGGAACATATATACCAGGATGGGCCCAGGATGAGGGACAGAATTTGGCTGATTAAGACGTATTGACAGGACCTCTTTAAGTGTAGGTACTAACATTTTTGTTTAGTGTGCCTATAAGGCTGATATAAAGGGGTATATTCTATTAACTGTGTGAAATAGATTTTTGTATGGATGTAAGAAGATTGTGGTTTTAGCCATTTATATTCAGATAGAGAATTACACAACTTCATGGATAGATTGGACTATATATATTTGGGCTTCATTTAGATGAGATATCTCTAGCTATGACTAGTTTCCATGGCAAACAAAAAAAAAGTTAATTTTCTGTTTTCAGAAACTACGGAGGGATTAAAACATCCCAGTAAAATTATATAAATGCTAAATGATTGCATCTAGCAAATAATATAGAATCACTCCCAATACAATGTAATCTGGAGGCCATGCGAGGGTAATGGCCTTTCAGCAGCATGAAAAAACAGCATTTTCAATTTCTAGTTTTAAATGTGAATTTCCAATTTTATTATAAGATTTGCAAACATTACTCATCTCTTTCTATAAAACAACATCACTGAAGCTTACCATCCCATATAGTAGTTTTTTTTATAGAGCTGGAAACCTCACCGGTCTATGTCGACTTTTAGATTTCTAATATCCTGACTGGGTTATTGCTAAGATTATGGTGAAAAATACATTTATGTATGGAGTAATATAGAGTAAATGTTTTTAAATATAGGGTTTTTATCGTATTGAACTATTTTCTTCTGTGCTCAACTGTTTCCTGGCTTTCTAGCTTTTTATTAGTGGTGTCTATCTTTTAAGACAGAAACAAAACCAAAGTGGACTACGTTATTGTCCCCATCTAAAAAGACAACCAATCTGAAAAGATGGACACCATTGGAAACAAGCACTAATAGAGAATATAGTTTCATAAGTTTCATAATTTGAGCTCCTTTTCCCTATCTAAATTAAAGGCTAAGTACAGCTTTACAAAGGAATTTTTTATTATTTTTATTTGTTTCCCAAATGCCAAGTTAAGCATCTTTCTAAATAGCCTTTATTGAAAGTTTTGTACCATTTTTCTGATGCAAAGTGCCTGTAAGTTTTTTAGCTAGTTGAGTGAATTTGTAAAACTGTTGCAAATCCTTTAGGGCTCCTGCTCCTATTTTTCATCTCTCTCTGCTCCCTCCTTCCTTTTCTCAGAGATGGCAGCAGGGAAGGGGTTGAGTATAACACAGATCTGCAGTGGAGAGTAGGAAAGCATCTAAAGTTTTATGGAGAGCAGAATAAACAGGTTTTAGACAAGGAAGAATGCACATGGAGAGGAAATAAGTACAGTTTTTGAGCTGTGCTGATATATTAAAGCAAGTTGTAAGGTAGCGCTATTCATCACGCTGAGGGGCACCCGCTTCACCAGGTCAATTAAAGCACACATGCAACGTTTTTTCGGTAATTCACAGTCCAGCAGTTTATTGCATCTCATAAAGCGCTCATAACATAGTCCATCTCAGTGGCTCGCTGACATGTTACACATAATATCCCAGAGCCTTTCTAGTGACAGACATGCCCACTTGGCTCCAGACACAGCCTTCAGCGAGGTAACAATATCAATGTCCCCATCAAGCAGTGTTTTTACCTTTGTTGGGTCGTAGCTGCTTCAGTCAGCTTCGGGCCACGTACCTTCAAAGGCTACTGGTATCTCAATCACAGGGGGGATCCAGCCTCTGCCTTCCAGGCTAGTGGAGTCCCACACAGGGACCAGGCCTCTCGCCCTCCAAGGCTACTGGTATCTCCAACACTGGGGATCCAGCCTTTGCCTTCCAGGCTTCACCAGACCTCTCTCTCTAGGCCTCACCAGGCCACTCTTTTCTCTTCCAGCCTCTCCAGGCTAATGGTGTCCCACACACAGGGATCAGGCCTCACACCTCTCACCCTGTTTCAAAACCACCAGGATTTATATATCCTTCAGTGCACACAGGACCTGTGATGATGTCACAGTCATGTGATCAGTCCTTCTGTGCACACAGAACCTGTGATGATGTCACAGTCATGTGATCAGTCCTTCTGTGCACACAGAACCTGTGATGATGTCACAGTCATGTGATCAGTCCTTCTGTGCGCACAGGACCTGTGATGATGTCACAGTCATGTGATCAGTCACCTGAGGGAAAAGTACATGGTCAGCCAGAACACACCCCCTGGACTATTACAGTAATGCCGCAAGCCGCTGCATTACAAGGTGAAGACAATAACATTGTGCATATACACAGACCTCACATCCAGACTATATTACTGGCAGAGCTACTATAAGAAAAAAATCTGAAACTCAGATTAGGCTAAAAACAGCAAATCCGGGGGTCTGAATATGAGTAAAGGAATAAAGATTGCAGTCTTAATCTGTACCCTTTTAAAAATATTCATCCACTTGAAATGGATCTATTAACCAAAGAAAATGGATCCATTTGAAATGGAAGAAAAACGATGTAACGGGATACTCTTTAAAATGGATCCAGTTGCATTTTAATCCACATCCTATTTAAAATGGACATTTTTCCTTTCCCTTCTGCGTCCTTTTTCTTTCATTTTTAAATGAATCCATTATTATTTTTACTCAATCTGTTTAAAAATGGACACTTTTTTTCTGGTTTTCTTCCATTCTCTTTGTTTTTTTTTTGTAACAAATCAGATTTTTTTAATAAACATATATTGTGCATAGTAGGAAGTGACATCAGATCTATGCTGGACTGTGGTACAATTCATTTGTGTGACAGCATTTGGAGAAGAGATTACTGGTTTTAGCTAATGATTTTTTTTGTGAATTGAATTGCTGTGAAAATGCCTTTTACTCACATCATCTGCAGTTTCAACATGGTGCAGATGAAGGAGAAATGGAGGAAGCGTGGTCAACAACGATGAAGATTGATTTACCCTATCACAGTAGCCAAGCTGGCCAGCGGGGTGTACACCACCCTGTCTTGGGAACTTCTTATGCACCCAGAGAAGTTTAACTGCTATATTTAGCTACTATATGGAGATGTCCATCTGCAGCCTCGATGACTTGCTGTAGGGAATATCACCAAATTTAGTGCCTGGACACTGTATGAAGGAGAATTTTACCAGAAGATCCCTTGACTTTGTGGTAATTATCTGAATGCATTGTTTGTTATCTAAAGAAATATCTACGTACGTGTACAAATAATTTGTTCCTTTATAAAATGTCTTCATTGGCTTTAATGGTTCTGTTTTGAGAAATGCATTAATCTCATTTGCTTGGATTCAGATGGAACCTCCAGAGTCGGTAGTGCTCTGTTGAACACAGTGTGAACAGCCACTGAGGCATATGGAGTGTGTATTATTTTCCCCAATGATGAAAATGAAATGGATTGCCTAGGTCAGTCCCTCCAACCCACTCATTAAAATGACTCACATCACTCTTGATACTATGCTGCTGCAACACAATATACAATATCCTACAGAAAAGGCATTACTTACCTGTTCAATTCCCTGCTACTTTGATATCACCCCCCTGCAGCTCCCCACCAGTCTTTGCTTACAGCACTGTTACTGTGATGTCCCATCCATAACATGGAACTGTGGCACCCCTGAGGGTTCAGTCGCCACAGGGGTACTGCACCTCAGAATGAGGTGTGGTATCTCCTCTCCAAGGTAAGGATGGAGCACCACACAGGACCCCAACCACACACTCAACACTACACCACTCCAGTTCTGTAGGGGGCCTAAAGCACCATAGTGCTGCCCCGGTCCTGAATGGAGGAGTTGGGGGGAACCAAAGTTAGGGGGAACCACGTAGTGAGTGAGGGTGGAGGAAGCACTTTACTTTAGCACTTAATAGAATCATATATAATTGGAGGCCATTTTAATAACCGAGTCTTTAGTCGTGGGTCTTTGGGATGGCAGGTCAGTACAAAGCTGCTGCGGGCTTAGGGTCCACGGTTCCCAGTCTCAGGCCTCAAGACGGGGGATTGAGGCAGAGTTATAACCGGCTCTGTCCCCGGTCAGAGTCCAACCAAGAAGGCCCAGGAGGGGAGCAGAGGAGTTAGGCTCCACAGGCGAAAGGATCTCAGGGGGTGCGGACGGAGCGGAGTCGCCACCTGCATACCTTATTCTGGCCCTGCCAGAGAGACCCTGCTGCAAGAGGGGGTACCGGTCCCCGATTATCTGACTTTGCACTTCACGTGTCTGTCGGAAAAGTCCGGAGGCTTATGTGGATTCCAGGGGGATACGGACGGAGCGGAGTTGCCACCTGTATGCCCTAATCTGAGTTCATCCAGAGGGACCCGGCCTTACGCCACGTTCTCACCATTAGTCACCAAGAAGGGCACCCAGTCGGTCCGGGAGCTACACGCTACCCATCAAGGACATCGCAGCACCCCTACGGGACACAGTGGGGGACACAATGCGGGAGAACTTCACCAGGAGAGGAACACTTTAGAGCGGGGGTCCTGTCAAGCGCTCCTGAACTACCTGGAGTGTGCTGAGCCCCACCCTGGCGGCCGCAGCTCGCCGTGTGGCAGCAGAGAGAAGCTCTGATCTGAGAAAGCACCACCGTGAGTAAAGACTTGTATGACTCCAAACACTGCCTCTGTCAGTTCTTTCCTTCGCGGCTCTGCACCCACCAACGCTCTGTCCTGCATCCCTTCTCCTACGCTGCCCTGAGGCCCCGCTCCACCTGTGGGGAGCAGCACCAACTAAGCAGCCTGAACACCGGCCTCAGAGGACTGTCGCAGTGCTGGTGATCCTCATCAGACACCACGGGTGGTGTCACGAACAAATTCCCCTTTCCCATACACCTTTCCCCCCTTCCCTTCTTTTAAGAGTGACCCCCCTGTACAGACCCAGGAGCCGGCCACCGCGACATCCCCCAAAACTAAGTACACAAAAAATGACATCAAATATACAAAACAATGGGCAGATACAGTGGTGGCCAAAAGTATTGGCACTCCTGCAATTCTGTCATATAATACTCAGTTTCTTCCTGAAAACGATTGCAATCACAAATTCTTTGGTGTTATTATCTTCATTTAATTTGTCTTCAATGAAAAAACATAAAAAGAATTGTCCTAAAGCCAAATTGGATATAATTCCACACCAAACCTAAAAAAGGGGGTGGACAAAAGTATTGGCACTGTTTGAAAAATCATGTGATGCTTCTCTAATTCGTGTAATTAACAGCACTTGTAACTTACCTGTGGCACCTAACAGGTGTTGGCAATAACTAAATCACACTTGCAGCCAGTTAACATGGATTAAAGTTGACTCAACCTCTGTCCTGTGTCCTTGTGTGTACCACATTGAGCATGGAGAAAAGAAAGAAGACCAAGGAACTGTCTGAGGACTTGAGAAACCAAATTGTGAGGAAGCATGAGCAATCTCAAGGCTACAAGTCCATCTCCAAAGACCTGAATGTTCCTGTGTCTGCCGTGCGCAGTGTCATCAAGAAGTTTAAAGCCCATGGCACTGTGGCTAACCGCCCTAGATGTGGACGGAAAAGAAAAATTGATGAGAGATTTCAACGCAAGATTGTGCGGATGGTGGATAAAGAACCTCGACTAACATCCAAACAAGTTCAAGCTGCCCTGCAGTTCGAGGGTACAACAGTGTCAACCCGTACTATCCGTCGGCGTCTGAATGAAAAGGGACTGTATGGTAGGATACCCAGGAAGACCCCACTGTTTCCCCGAGACATAAAAAAGCCGGGCTGGAGTTTGCCAAAACTTACCTGAGAAAGCCTAAAACGTTTTGGAAGAAAGTTCTCTGGTCAAATGAGACAAAAGTAGAGCTTTTTGGGAAAAAGCATCAACATAGAGTGTACAGGAAAAAAAAAGAGGCATTCAAAGAAAAGAACACGGTCCCTACAGTCAAACATGGCAGAGGTTCCCTGATGTTTTGGGGTTTCTTTGCAGCCTCTGGCACTGGACTGCTTGACCGTGTGCATGGCATTATGAAGTCTGAAGACTACCAACAAATTTTGCAGCATAATGTAGGGGCCAGTGTGAGAAAGCTGGGTCTCCCTCAGAGGTCATGGGTCTTCCAGCAGGACAATGACCCAAAACACATTTTCAAAAGCACTATAAAATGGTTTGAGAGAAAGCACTGGAGACTTCTAAGGTGGCCAGCAATGAGTCCAGACCTGAATCCCATAGAACACCTGTGGAGAGATCTCAAAATGGCAGTTTGGAGAAGGCACCCTTCAAATATCAGGGACCTGGAGCAGTTTGCCAAAGAAGAATGGTCTACAATTCCAGCAGAGCATTGTAAGATACTCATTGATGGTTACCGGAAGCAGTTGTTCGCAGTTATTTTGGCTAAAGGTTGTGCAACCAAGTATTAGGCTGAGGGTGCCAATACTTTTGTCTGGCCCATTTTTGGAGTTTTGTGTGAAATGATCAATGATTTGATTTTTGCTTCATTCTCTTTTGTGTTTTTTCCCTGCAAGCAAATTAAATGAAGATAATAATACCAAAGAATTTGTGATTGCAATCATTTTCAGGAAGAAACTGAATATTATCTGACAGAATTGCAGGGGTGCCAATACTTTTGGCCACCACTGTAGCATGTCAGATGACAAGCATCTGTCCCTAAGCATGCTGAAAAGGCATAATAAAAAGAGGAGAACAGCTCAGCATATATTGCAAAAATAAAGTTTTTTGGTGAAATATACATAAAAATTGTCAATAGAAAAGGAAACCAGGAGGTAATTGGAAAGTAGCTTTACAAGCCAGGTATATTGTAAATAATAGGATCATAATAGATCTATGGATCTATAGAATTGCACATTTGCCCACAATAGTAGAGAAATAATAAATAGCAAAATAGTGAACATTCAATATCACAAAATGGCAATGGGTAGAGACACAGAGGTCAACACAAATACAAATAGACCTGCTAATAATAGTAAAAGTCGCCCTTACTATGTTATGGGAGACTCTGTGTCAAAATTAAGGTGCTCACACATTATAGTTCCATAAACTCATTACCTGGCAGGAAAGCACAGCCCAAAAGGAGGGGGGGGGGGGGAGGTGGTCAGAAGAGCCCAACGCGCGTTTCGCGGTATATCTCACCGCTTTCTCAAGGGCAGGTGATGTCAGTATATTGCCCTATACTGCGTGTAAAAATATATGTGCCTTACGTATCCTATTGGATGGCCCCAAGTGTAAACAGCTCCTTTTGGGCTGTGCTTTCCTGCCAGGTAATGAGTTTATGGAACTATAATGTGTGAGCACCTTAATTTTGACACAGAGTCTCCCATAACATAGTAAGGGCGACTTTTACTATTATTAGCAGGTCTATATGTATTTGGGCTGACCTCTGTGTCTCTACCCATTGCCATTTTGTGATATTGAATGTTCACTATTTTGCTATTTATTATTTCTCTACTATTGTGGGGGGGAGGAAGGTGGTCAGAAGAGCCCAACGCGCATTTCGTGGTATATCTCACCGCTTTCTCAACGGCAGGTGATGTCAGTATATTGCCCTATACTGCGTGTATATATATGTGCCTTATGTATCCTATTGGATGGCCCCAAGTGTAAACAGCTGTGAAGCGGGACGCGCACCCGGAAGTGGCCAGCTATGCCGGGGGGCGCGTCCCGCCGATCACATGACGTGGAGCAGATGCCAATGCAGCGCATGCGCTCGGGTCAGGGAACGCGCCGCGCGCGCCCCGGCCGTCAAGCATTAACCGCGCATGCGCGGGTCCAAGAGAACCCACGCAGGCGTAGCACAGCATATAGACGGCCGGGCGCGCGCGCGACGCGAACCCCCCCGCACCAGCACGCGCGCACCATGTAAGCCATCGGCACAGCTGAAATTAAAGGGCCAGATGGAGAGCAGATAAGATGGTACAATAGAAATGAAATAAGAGCAGCATTAACAAATACAACAAGGAACATATGATCAGTTACAGGCACAATTAGATACATATAGAATAGCCTGGGTAATATGATCAATCTTGATCAAAGGTCCAAATAAGTCGTTGCTCTCATCGGGGAAAGTCCCAACATGGTTTCAATCTCACTGCTCTCCATATGAGGATAGTTATTTCAGAGAGGAGTTCCGCAATAATGGACTAATAGAAAGAATAATAAGAAGAAAAGGAGAAAATGAATTAATAAAAGCATCAATTTTAAAAAAAATTGCATAAAATGTATATGTTACCCCATATTTTGACCACTAAAAACTCACACAGAGATATTATATGTGTGGGAATAAAGTGTGCAGAAAACGACATGTGGCTACAAGAATGATAAAAAACTTAAAGATTCATTTAGGCCATTTGGTGTCACCGTGCCCAAACGCATAATCCACTGTGACTCTTTCTGGGCAAGTATTCTCCTGACATTACCTCCCCGAATGCCCATGTGTACCACATCGATACCACGTACCATAAAAGAACGGGGATTACAGTTATGTTTAGTCTTAAAATGGCGTGGCATCGTTTTGAGTTGGTCCAGGTCCTTGGCTGGGCCAGCTGCAACAATGTCTCTGATATGTTCGTGTATGCATACCCGCAGCTCCCTAGATGTCAACCCGACATAAATCAGTGGGCAGCTGCAGGTAGCATAATAAATGACATTAGACGTACCACAAGTGATGTGATGTCTAATGTCAAATGATTTGCGGCCATCAGCCGAACAAAAACTAGTACACCGCAGAACATTCGGACACGCCACACAGTGCCCACATTTATAATTGCCAGTTAGCGGACCTCCAGAACCAAATAAGCGTGGTGTAGGTACAACATAGTGGCTATTCGTCAAGATGTCACCGAGATTGCGGCATCTCCTAGGTGTCATAGAGGGGCCCCTCCCGAGGTGTCCCCTCAGGGCAGGCTCCACCATCAAGATGTCCCAATGTTTTTGCAAAATAACTCTCATATTATCCCATTCGTGGTTGTAGGTGGAGATAAATCGTATGGTCTCATCCATCCCTTTTGATGATGTTTTGGGATGGAGAAGGGAGATACGTGGGGTCTGAACTGCCCTTTCGTATCCTCTCCTAATGCATCTCTTACTATAGCCACGTTGTACAAAGCGTTGTTTTAGGTCTTGTGTCTGACGCCGAAATCCCTGTTCCGTAGAACAGATACGTCTCATTCTGAGGAACTGTCCGACCGGGACGGCCCCAATAGTGGTAGGACTATGGGCAGACTCAGCGTGGATCAAGGAATTAACTGAGGTGGGCTTCCTGAATACGTCCGTCTGGACGCCACCATGGACATCAACACACAAGGAAATATCCAGGAAGTCAACCCTTCTACTATCAAAAGTGTAGGTCAGTCTAATATTGTTTTGATTCACGTTGAGACAGTCCATGAACTCTCCGAGCTGCTGGACGGAGCCCCGCCACAATAATAAAATATCATCAATATATCTCAACCAGCAGAGCACATGGTGGGCGGCCGGCACACGATCCCCATCGAACATCGCCCTTTCCCACTGCCCTAGAAAGAGATTTGCATAAGAGGGGGCACAGGCCGCCCCCATGGCTGTGCCACGCCTTTGGAGATAAAATTGATCTTTGAAAACAAAAAAATTATGGGTCAGGGCAAACTCCAGCAACTCGAGGATGAGCTCACACATGGGGCCGTCCAGGTCGGAGGCCCCCAGAAAGAGACGCACCGCATTAAGACCATCAATGTGGTCAATGCTGGTATAAAGGCTCTCGACGTCGGCAGTAACCAAGAGAGTCTCTTCATCCACAGTGACACTGTCGATCCTCGTGAGGACGTCCGTCGTGTCTTTCACATATGATGGTAGATTCATTACCAACGGTTTTAAATAATGATCGATGAATCTGCATATGGGCTCACATAGGCCCCCAATTCCGGACACAATCGGACGTCCAGGAGGATCAACGGGGTCCTTGTGGATTTTGGGTAGCAAGTAAAAGTCGGAGTCCTAGGGAAGGTCACCGTCAATCCCTCATATACCTTTTTAGATATTATTGCACAGTCAAGGGCCTGACTCAAAATATCCTGCAGTTTGGCCGAGAAGTGGGTCAAGGGACAGGAGGTTAATTTGGTATACGTGCTGGGATCCCTCAATTGACGAAATGCCTCTCGCTCATATTTCTGGATCGGCCAGATTACAATGTTACCCCCCTTGTCTGCGCCCTTAATAACTACATCACTGAGTTCCCGGAGCTGTTGTAATGCCTGGCGATGTTTTAGCGTAAGATTATCAAATCTCCGTTTTGTAGGCAGCTTTAGGAAATCCTCAGTGACAAGTTTAGTAAAAATATCCACTGCAGGGCACAGCGAAAAGGGGGGAAATCTAGTAGATTTAGGCATAATAGATTGAGGGAACCCACCTCGTGGAAGACTCAAATGTTCTTCAGCCAACTCCTCCATGCACCTCAACGCCTCCTCCTTGACCACCGCAGCATCCATGATCCCTGGGCCCTTGTAGTGCAATTTTTTCAATATTAGTTTGCGAGAAAAGAGGTGTAAATCCTTTATCGCTGAAAAAGAATTAAAGGCATTAGTAGGAGAGAAAGAAAGCCCCCTCCCCAGGACCTCGACCTGTGCTTTAGATAGTATATGTGGGGGACAAGTTGATTACCTGGAGCCCACCCTGAGGGGAGGCCACGGGTCCAGTAGAGTTCGGTCCTTTTTTAGTGGACTGTCTGGTCTGCATTTTACTTGAGGCGTTAGACGATGAGGTCGATGGGCCCACTGAAGAAATAGCGTGCGTATCATCTAGGGATCGGTTTGATTGCATAGATCTCGATCTGGACCTTGAGTATGAGGCATTACGATATCTCTGCCGGGAGCGGTCAGATTGACCTCTCCATCTATACACACACCGATTTTGCTTATCCCAAATGTCCCTTTGAAATTTCTTAGCTTTATTAACTTGAATTTCGTGGGCCCATTTTTGTACCTCAGTATCAATTTCCTCATTCATCTTTCTCAGTGATTCCCCAGACAGCCCCTTTCTAAGGATGATTTGGAGGCCCTCAATCTCGGATTCAATTTCCTGTAACGTGGTGGTATTCATATCTCTTAATAGTGTAAGGAATCCTTTGGAACAGGCATCTGATAGTTCCTCCCACCGATTTTTAAAACATTCGTCAGAAATAGGAAAAGAAGGGAACACCTGAACCCGAAGTCCCCTCGGGATTAGGTCACTTTGTAGATATTTCTCAAGGAATGCGTGATTCCACCAGACCTTTGTACGTTTCCTCAGAAGTTCTTTAAATTTAGCCACAGCTTCCTGCACCTCTTTATCTCCCCCGACCTCAACCTCAAGATTATCTTTAATTGCATCATCTAATAAAGTGAGCCGTGTGCTGTCACGTGCTCTATAATCCATGGTAGTATTGGCAAAAACTGTAAAAAACACAGATAAACTAACTAAGTACACAAAAAATGCCATCAAATATACAAAACAATGGGCAGATAGCATGTCAGATGACAAGCATCTGTCCCTAAGCATGCTGAAAAGGCATAATAAAAAGAGGAGAACAGCTCAGCATATATTGCAAAAATAAAGTTTATTGGTGAAATATACATAAAAATTGTCAATAGAAAAGGAAACCAGGAGGTAATTGGAAAGTAGCTTTACAAGCCAGGTATATTGTAAATAATAGGATCATAATAGATCTATGGATCTATAGAATTGCACATTTGCCCACAATAGTAGAGAAATAATAAATAGCAAAATAGTGAACATTCAATATTACAAAATGGCAATGGGTAGAGACACAGAGGTCAGCCCAAATACATATAGACCTGCTAATAATAGTAAAAGTCGCCCTTACTATGTTATGGGAGACTCTGTGTCAAAATTAAGGTGCTCACACATTATAGTTCCATAAACTCATTACCTGGCAGGAAAGCACAGCCCAAAAGGAGGGGGGGGGGGTGGTCAGAAGAGCCCAACGCGCGTTTCTCACCGCTTTCTCAAGGGCAGGTCATGTCAGTATATTGCCCTATACTGCGTGTAAAAATATATGTGCCTTACGTATCCTATTGGATGGCCCCAAGTGTAAACAGCTCCTTTTGGGCTGTGCTTTCCTGCCAGGTAATGAGTTTATGGAATTATAATGTGTGAGCACTAGTGTTGAGCGATACCTTCCGATATCAGGAAATATCGTATCGGATTGGATCGGACCGATACTCAAAAAGTATCGGATATCGCCGATTCCGATACCGGAAACCAATGCAAGTCAATGGGACAGAAATATCGGAATGAAAATAAACCCTTTCTTTCCTTGTAGGTTAATTCTACATGAAGTAAAACAACTAAGAATAATGTAGAATGTATTATGCGAAAAGCCGGCAATTCATGAGCGCATATACCGGTACCCGACAATTTACAACAGAAAGAATAGAGCTTCACACATAGATTAGATAGATAGAAACATGTCAGTCACATATATATGAAGTACAGTGACAGTGTTGCTTAATGTAATTGTCATTTAGTGCAAAGGATTTATTAAAAAAATATTAGTGTTTTCATGCACCGTCTCTTTAAAAAAGCCGGCCGGCAATTCAGCAGCGGTACCCGACAATTTATAACAGACAGAATAGAGCTTCACACATAGATTAGATAGATAGAAACATGTCAGTCACATATATATGAAGTACAGTGACAGTGTTGCTTACTGTACTTGTCATTTAGTGTTAAAATAAATGACTTATTTAAAAAAAAAAAATTGGCGTGGGGTTCCCCTTAATTTTAGTCTCTAGCGGAGGTTAAGCAGACAGCTGGGGCAGATGTTTGAAGCCTGGGAAGGGGGTAATACCCCCGGAGCTTCCCAGGCTGCTAATATCAGCCCCCAGCGGAATACTTAGCCTTTACTAGCTATTAAAATGGTGGACCCCCCTAAGAAAATGACGTGGGGTTCCCCCTAATTTAATATCTAGCAAAGGCTATGCAGACAGCTGGGGGCTGATATTAATAGCCCAGGAAGGGTGCCATGAATATTGGCCCCCTCCCAGGCTAGAAACACCAGCCGTCAGCCGCCCCAGAAATGGCGCATCCACAGGATGCGCCAATTCTGGCACTTAGCCTCGCTCTTCCCACTGCCCTGTAGCGGTGGCAGTGGGGTAATAGGGCTGGGGTTGATGTCAGCTTATAATACCAGCTGACATCAAGCCCAGGTTAGTAATGGAGAGGCGTCTATAAGACACCCCCATTACTAACCCCATAGTCAAAGTTAAAAAAAAAAACACAAACACCCAGAATAAACTCCTTTAATTGAAATAAACACACAATTCTTTATTGTTCTAAATTAAACCATACTTACCGTCACACCCATTCCAGCTGAAGCCAATGATCTCCTGCAATAAAAGAAAAATAATAAAGCAACCTCATCCTTACCTTTCCATGGTTCCCAGGACAGCATCAGCTCTGCTACATCGAGATGACAGGCTGGACCGCAGGAGAAAGCTGCCATCCAGCCTGTCATCCCGCGGACACTGAGAAGCGCAGGCTTGCTTGCGCTCCTCAGTGTCTCTCTGTGACGTCATCCAGATGAGCCGACAATGAACTCGGCTCACCTCATGCACGTCACTGACAGCGTGGGAGAATTCTCCTGCACTCAGCGCTTCAGCGTGAGAATTTTCCCACGCTGTCAGTGACGTGCATGAGGTGAGGTCATGTCCAATGAACTCAGCTCACCTCATGCACGTCACTGACAGCGTGGGAGAATTCTCACGCTGAAGCGCTGAGTGCAGGAGAATTTTCCCACGCTGTCAGTGACGTGCATGAGGTGAGCTGAGTTCATTGGACATGAACTCGGCTCATCTGGATGACGTCACAGAGAGACGCTGAGGAGCGCAAGCATGCCTGCGCTTCTCAGTGTCTGCGAGATGACAGGCTTGATGGCAGCGTTCTGCTGCGGTCCAGCCTGTCATCTCGATGTAGCAGAGCTGAAGCTGTCGTGGGATCCATGGGAAGGTAAGGATGAGGTTGGTTTATTATTTTTCTTTTATTGCAGGAGATCGCTGGCTTCAGCTGGAATGGACGTGATGGTAGGTATGGTTTAATTTAGAACAATAAAGAATTGTGTGTTTATTCCAATTAAAGGACTTTATTCTGGGTGTTGTGTTTTTTTTAAATACTTTACTAGAAATTCATGGTGGTCATGTCTAATATTGGTGTGACCCTATGAATTTCGGGCTTAGGGCCAGCTGATAATGCCAAGCTGGCCTTAACCCCTTTATTACCCAGTGAGCCACCGCACCAGGGCCCTGGATGAATTGGGTACAGCGCCAGAAGATGGCGCTTCTATGAACGCGCCATTTTCCGGGGCGGCTGCGGACTGCAATTTGCAGCGGGTGGGGCCCAGAAAGCTTGGGCCTCCCTGCGCTGCGGATTCCAGCCCCCAGCTGCCTAGTTGTACCTGGCTGGACACAAAAATAGGGCGAAGCTCCACGTATTTTTTTTTTTAATTATTTCATGAAATTCATGAAATAATTAAGAAAAAAAGGGCTTCCCTATATTGTTGTGTCCGGCCAGGTACAAATAGGCAGCTGGTGGTTGGGGGCAGTCCGTTCCTGCCTGCTGTACCTGGCTGGACACAAATATAGTGCGAAGCCCCACGTCAATTTTTTTTTAATTATTTTATGAATTTCCTGAAATAATTAAAAAAAAATTGACGTGGGGCTTCGCACTATATTTGTGTCCAGCCAGGTACAGCAGGCAGGAACGGGCTGCCCCCAACCACCAGCTGCCTATTTGTACCTGGCCGGACACAACAATATCGGGAAGCCCTTTTTTAAAAAAAATATTTCATGAAATAATTAAAAAAAAAAATAAGTGGGGCTTCTCCCTATTTTTGTGTCCAGCCAGGTACAACTAGGCAGCTGGGGGATGGAATCTGCAGTGCAGGGAGACCCAAGCTTTCTGGGCCCCCCCCCCCACTGCAAATTGCAGTCCGCAGACACCCCAGAAAATGGCGCGTTCATAGAAGCTGGATGCTGTACCTGGCTGGCATACAAAAATATGGCAAAGCCCACGTCAAAATTTTTGGGAAAAATTAATTAAAAAATAAATAATAATTTAGGGACTGCATCTTTATTAACTCCTCAAATGTCATTTAGTGTTAAAATAAAGAATTTATTTAAAAAAAAAATTGGCGTGGGATGCCCCATAATTTTAGTCTCTAGCGGAGGTTAAGCAGACGGCTGGGGCAGATGTTTGAAGCCTGGGAAGGGGGTAATACCCACGGAGCTTCACAGACTACTAATATCAGCCCCCAGCTGAATACCTAGCCTTTACTAGCTATTAAAATGGGGGACCCCCCCAAAAAAATGACGTGGGGTCCCCCCTATTTTAATAGCTAGCAAAGGCTAGGCAGACATCTGGGGGCTGATATTAATAGCCCAGGAAGGGTGCCATGAATATTGGCCCCCTCCCAGGCTAGAAACACCAGCCGTCAGCCGCCCCAGAAATGGCGCATCCATAGGATGCGCCAACTCTGGCACTTAGCCTCGCTCTTCCACGCTGCCCTGGTGCGGTGGCAGGGGGTAATAGGGCTGGGGTTCATGTCAGCGCCAGCTGCCATGAAGCCCAGGTTAGTAATGATGGGCGTCTATAAGACACCCCCATTACTAACCTACAAAGTGTTAAAAAGAAAACATACACTACACCCAGAAAAAAATAAATTATTTGAAATAAAACACCATTTTATTTAATTCTTAGTTTACTAAAAAAAAATAGTTACCTGTCCACGTTCCTGCGCTGATCTCCCATGCACAGCTGTCACATCTGGAGATGGTGACAGCTGTGCATGGCTGCTGTAAGCTCACACTGCCGGGAACACATCCGCTCCCGGCAGCGGGAGCCACTGACTGAGGTCACCGGAGTGCATTCAGGCAGCGCAGCTCCGGAGACCTCCTTTACGGCACTGCTGTACCGTGGGAATTTCTCACGATACAGCAGGGCCGTAAAGGAGCTAACCGGAGCAGCGCTGCCTGAACTCCGGCGAACCCGCTTATGCAATGACGGGGCTGCTTTACGGCCCCGTCATTCTAGCGGCGGCAGCGGTTCAGAGCGGTCACATTCTATGTGGCTGCTCTGAACTGGAGATCATCGTGGGACACTCGTGGACTACTACAGAGGGGTAAGGATAAGGTTGTGGTTTATTATTTTATATTTTATTACAGGAGATCGATGGCTTCGGGGAATTAGGTGTCTAGGTGAGTATAGGTGTAGTTTTTTATTTTTTACTTTATTTTAGGTGGCGATCGGCGGGGACAGGTAATGTATAAACTAATTTATTGTAGGTAACCACTGGCCACCAATGACATGTATTTAACATTTATTGGGGACACAGTAGGGCAATTTAAATAGCAGGATCAGGCTGATGGGAACTACTGCTCCCATCGAGCTGATCCTGCTGGCAGGAATGGACGGGGGACAGACATAGGCCGATGGGAGTAGTAGTGTGACATCGGCCTATGTCTGCCTGCACGCACACACCCGCAGACATCGCACAGACACCGCACACACCCGCAGACATCGCACAGACACCGCACACACTCGCAGACATCGCACAGACACCCCACACACCGCGCACACCCGCACAGACACCCACACACACCAATCATGACCGGTCTGGGAGGTGAGGCTGACCTGTGCGGCCGTGGGAAAGTTCATGTGAGTTCATGCAATGCAGTCAAGCATGAACTCACATGAACCCTCTGAGGGCACCGCGGCGACTTCAAATGAACAGCTGATCGGCATCACCTGATACCTCAGCTGTTCATTTGAAATAACCGGCGGGAAAGCGCAGCACAGAACGGGAAAGCCGGCGGTGAAGTCTTTTCACTGCCGGCTTCCCCGCCCGGGTCCTTCGCTCCCCGCTCCTTGGTGCTGCGCTCCCCGCCCGGTCCTAACTTACGATCGGGATGGGAGGTGGCGAGGGGAGCGGAGGATCGGGGTGGGAGGCTGCGGGGAAGCAGTATGGGGCTGTGTGATTGTTTAAAAGCCGGCGGCTTTTTACCGCCCGCCGGCTTTTAAACAATCAGGAGAATTCTCCCACGCTGGGATGGCATTCTGATGACAGGCTGGATCTCAGCTGAGCGCTGCCATCCAGCTTGTCATCCTTCAGAGACACTGCAGAGCGCAGGCATTATGGGAACTTCCAATTCCGGTATTCGATATTGTAAAAGTATCGGAATTAAGTATCGGAATTCCGATACCGCGAATATCGGCCGATACCCGATATTTCAGTATCGGAATGCTCAACACTAGTGAGCACCTTAATTTTGACACAGAGTCTCCCATAGCATAGTAAGGGCGACTTTTACTATTATTAGCAGGTCTATATGTATTTGGGCTGACCTCTGTGTCTCTACCCATTGCCATTTTGTGATATTGAATGTTCACTATTTTGCTATTTATTATTTCTCTACTATTGTGGGCAAATGTGCAATTCTATAGATCCATAGATCTATTATCATCCTATTATTTACAATATACCTGGCTTGTAAAGCTACTTTCCAATTAACTCCTGGTTTCCTTTTCTATTGACAATTTTTATGTATTTTTCACCAATAAACTTTATTTTTGCAATATATGCTGAGCGGTTCTCCTCTTTTTATTATCCCCCAAAACTAACAGCAAGGCCCGGGCGCCGAGTAGTCGTCCCCCATACCCTGGGCGCGTCAGAACCACTGCAGCCAATCACTGACTTCAGCTGTGTGAACGAGGTAAATAACAGCAGACCACTGATGCCAGTGATAGGCTGCAGTGCAGCGGTAATGTGTTGTAGACAGACTATCACTCGAGCAAAGGCCTCAGGGAGCAGCAAAAGGAGAAATTAGAGTTGCAGCAATTTTAGCAGATGTAATACTGTAAGCATTTTATATTGTAAGCATTACTAGGGACACTTATTGTAGATGGGGGCAGAGTGGATGATATTGTGAGGTCACAGCATAGGGGGACAGTGTGAGATTATGACTGTGGACATTATGAAAAGGGGTAGTGTGGGTGGATATTATATAGAGGGTTAGTGTGGGAGACAGTGTGGAGGTACAGTATGTAGAGGGTTTCAGTGGGAGATAGTGTGGAGGTACAGTATGTAGAGGGTTAGAGTGGGAGACAGTGTGGAGGTACAGTATGTAGAGGGTTAGTGTAGGAGACAGTGTGGAGGTACAGTATGTAGAGGGTTAGAGTGGGAGACAGTGTGGAGGTACAGTATGTAGAGGGTTAGTGTAGGAGACAGTGTGGAGGTACAGTATGTAGAGGGTTAGTGTGGGAGACAGTGTGGAGGTACAGTATGTAGAGGGTTAGTGTAGGAGACAGTGTGGAGGTACAGTATGTAGAGGGATAGTGTAGGAGACAGTGTGGAGGTACAGTATGTAGAGGGTTAGTGTAGGAGACAGTGTGGAGGTACAGTATGTAGAGGGTTAGAGTGGGAGACAGTGTGGAGGTCCAGTATGTAGAGGGTTAGAGTGGGAGACAGTGTGGAGGTACAGTATGTAGAGGGTTAGTGTAGGAGACAGTGTGGAGGTACAGTATGTAGAGGGTTAGAGTGGGAGACAGTGTGGAGGTACAGTATGTAGAGGGTTAGAGTGGGTGACAGTGTGGAGGTACAGTATGTAGAGGGTTAGAGTGGGAGACAGTGTGGAGGTACAGTATGTAGAGGGTTAGTGTAGGAGACAGTGTGGAGGTACAGTATGTAGAGGGTTAGAGTGGGAGACAGTGTGGAGGTACAGTATGTAGAGGGTTAGAGTGGGAGACAGTGTGGAGGTACAGTATGTAGAGGGTTAGAGTGGGAGACAGTGTGGAGGTACAGTATGTAGAGGGTTAGTGTAGGAAACAGTGTGGAGGTACAGTATGTAGAGGGTTAGAGTGGGTGACAGTGTGGAGGTACAGTATGTAGAGGGTTAGTGTAGGAGACAGTGTGGAGGTACAGTATGTAGAGGGTTAGTGTAGGAGACAGTGTGGAGGTACAGTAGATAAGGCAAGACAGTATGTCAATCATAATTCATAAAGAAGCACATTGTGGCAGTTATAATTCATAAGGTAAGACAAAGTGGAGGCAATATTTTATAGGAGAAGACAGTGTGGAGGCAATGTACAGTAGGGGGACATATTTTGTGCAGGAAACACAGCGAGGTGCGATTATTTATTCCTGTGCTTAGCATAGGCAGATATTTTTTTATACAGGGTGCATTATAATGACACTGCTATTTTTAAGGGCACAGTGTTGGGATGTTCTGCAGAATGCCGGAGAAGAGAGAAATCTGCAGAGAAGAGCTGTGGATGTCAAAATCATCATGGCTTTTGGACCAGATGGAGATGAAATTTATAAGAATGACTCTAATCAGATGAAATGTCACCTTATAAGATACCTAGGTGTAAATGTTCATTTGTGATATTGACTAAGTCTAATCAGTAGTGATGAGTGAGCACTAAAATGCTCGGGTGCTCGATGCTCAGGTCAAGCACATTGGAATACTCGGGTGCTCGACCCGAGCAACGAGCCCAATGTAAGTCTAAGGGAAACACGAGCATTTTTCAGGCGGCTCCCCCCGGCGGTCTGCAGAGGGCCTAAAAAGTGCCCAAATCGATGGGAATAGTGCTCAAATGACATGGGGACAGCATGGGGAAGACCCCTGGAAGCATTTCTGACTCCAAGGTCACTTCTGTCAACAAGGTTGTCAGAAGTATTACGCCACTTTTAAGGACTCACAATAAAACATACCAAAACGAAACCAAAATGGATTTACATCCTTTCCTGGGTAATGACTTGTATATAAAGCAAAATAAATAACCAAAAACAAAAATGCTCCTCCACACCTTGGGCTATGTTCACACGTAGCGTTTTTGATGTGTTTTTTCAATTTTGCATTGTTTTCAACCGTCACAAATGCATTCGCCAGGAAATGTCATTTTAACATTTTACAACCTTATCTGGCCATGTGGTGTGTGAGATATCATCAGACACATCGAGTTTCTTTTATGAAGGAGGGACTCTGAAAGTCGCAAAGCCTATTTTTATAGGGCCATCAGGCGGCCTTTACTATTCTTAAAGGACCAGCAGTCGGCCCTCACTATTCTTAGAGAGCCATCAGCCGGCTATGTTTTATTGTTCCCATTACTAAAGAGTGGGTCTCCTATACTGTTATTGTGTATGCTGTGAGTGGCAGGGCTGCCCAAAATTTGGACGCACCCCAATACCTCTTTGAAAATTTGGATGCACCCCAATACCCCTTTTAAGAGACATACAGGAGGGCCTCCTGAAAACAATGTTCCCATTATTAGGAAGTAGGTCTCCCATTGTGTTTGCCTATGCAGTGAATGCAAGAGTTGCCAAAAATTTGGAGGCACTCCAATGCCCCTGTGGCGTCCCTGAGGGTTCGACCGCCACAGGGATGCTGCACTTCTCTAATGGAGTGTAGTGTTCCTCCTCTGAGGTAAGAACAGTGTGATGGTCAGGACCCAACCTCCACATCCAACACCACACTTCTCCACCAGAGGGGGCTAGAATGCACTAGGTGCTGTCCTCCTGGTTACAGGGAGACTGGGGAACCAAGAGTTAGGGGAACCATTTAGTGGGTGAGGGTGGAGGACTCACATTTTAGTGACACTGTAAATTTCATATTTAATAAAAAGCCATCTTGGTTTTTGGTCCTTGTTAGTTTAGTCTTTGTATTGTGATCTCCCTCCCTGAGCGTGGATCCTGTGTGGGCCTGCAGAGGACGGAGACATGGCCCTCGTACCTTAGCCTTGGGTCGAGGGGCAGGTTGCAGATAATGGATGTCTCAACCCGGTCAAGGACCATGACCAAGAAGGCCCAGAGCTTAAGAGTGTAGCTCCACAGCAAATGGATCCCAGGGAGGATGCAGACGGAGCGGAGTACGCCACCTGTCCTCGCCAACCTGATAAATTCAGAGGGATTCTGACTGCAAGAGGGGTACCGGCCCCCGACACCCGACCTTGCTACTCCATGTCCTGGTCGGGAAATCCCGGTAGGCCCTGAGGATCCCACCGGGTATCGGAAGGAGCGGAGCTGCCACCCGTACCCTTTTTCTGAGAGGAGTTAAGAGGGAGACCCGGCCTATTTACACACACAGACAGGAAAGCACTTGGTCTGTAGTTCAGGAGCACTCTGGTGCGGGGTCCTGATTGATCGCTGGACTTACTTGGAGGTTGCCGGACCCCGTTCCTGGTGACCGCAGAACTCCGCGGGGAGCAGGGAGTCGCCTTCCTTTTGCCATGACTTATGAGAGTAAAGCCTTGGAAGTTCACCCCAATGGCCTCCGGATTCTTTATTCTACGCTACAGCGCAATACACAGCACCCGGTCTCCTCTACTACTACCCCCTCCATCCTGTCTCTCTGCCCTGAGGCCTTGCTCAGCCTGTGGGGAGTAGTAACAATGCCCCTTGGAAGAGACGTGGAGATCAGAGGGCCTCCTGAAAACAATGTACCCATTATTAGGAAGTGGGTCTCCCATTGTGTTTGCCTATGCAGTGAATGCAAGGGTTGCCAAAAATTTGGAGGCACTCCAATGCTCCATGGAAGAGACGTAGAGGGTCTCATAAAAATACATTCCCATTATTAGGAAGTGGGTGTCCCATAGTGTTGGCCTATGCAGTGAATGCAAGGGCTGCCAAAAATTGGGAGGCACTCCAATGCCCCTTGGAAGAGACATAGAGGGCCTCAAGAAAAAATGTTCCCATTATTAGGAAGTGGGTCTCCCATTGTGTTTGCCTATGCAGTGAATGCAAGTGTTGCCAAAAATTTGGAGGCACTCCAATGCCCCTTGGATGAGACCTGGAGGTCAGAGGGACTCTTGAAAACAATGCTCCCATTATTAGGAAGTGGGCCTCCCATTGTGTTTGCCTATGCAGTGAATGCAACGGTTGCCAAAAATTTGGAGGCACTTCAATGCCCCTTGGAAGAGACGTAGAGGTCAAAGGGCCTCCAAAAAACAATGTTTCCATTATTAGGTAGTGGGTCTCCTATTGGGTTTGCCTATGCAGTGAATGCAAGGGTTGCCAAAAATTTGGAGGCACTCCAATGCCCCTTGGAAGAGACATGGAGGAGGGCCTCATAAAAAAATGTTCCCATTAGGAAGGCAGCGGGTCTCCTATACTTGTAATGCCCATGCACTAATTTGATATGGTGGTGGAGGATGAGGAGAAGGAGGAGGACAAGAGCAAATAGCCAAAATCAGGAAGAGTATAACCATGTCTGGGAGTGACTAGTTGCATGGGAATACACCTCCCAAGAAAAGACACTGGATTTGAGTTTATGTTACGCTGCTATCATTCGGTGGTGTTGAGAAATCTGGCCCAATCCAGCCCTTGTTCATTTTTATAAGAGTCAGCCTGTCAGCATTTTCAGTTGACAGGCGGATGCGCTTATCAGTTATAATTCCACCAGCGGCACTAAAAACTCGCTCTGATAAAATGCTGGCTGCAGGACAGGCCAGGCCCTCCAAGGCATAGAGAGCCAGTTCATTCCACGTGTCCAGCTTGGATACCCAATAACTATAAGGCACAGAGGAATCACGGAGGACATTGGTACGGTTAGCAAGGTACTCCCTCAGCATCTTCCCAAACTTTGCACTACCTGTGAGAGTACCCCGCGCCTCAGGGCTTGTGCGATGGGAGTGCCTGAGAAAATTCTCCCAGAACTTTGACAGTGTTCCCCTGCCTCTGCTGGATTGGAGTTGTGTCTCTCTCGCCTGTACTCCTTGATTGTCCAATGAAGTGTGACCTCTGCCGCCAGTGTTTTCAGATGGGAATTTTTTTTAATAGTTTTGCAACAAGGGCCTTCTGGTACAGCCCCATTTTTGTAGACCTGTCCGCCTCAGGAATAAGAGATATAAAGTTCTCCTTGTAGCGTGGGTCTAGAAGTGTCACCAATCAGTAATGACTGTCACCCAAAATTTTGAGAACGCGAGGGTCATGAGAAACGCAGCGTAACATAAACTCAGCCATGCGTGCCAGACTACTAGCAGGCAAGACTTCTGTGTCCTCACCAAGGGGATGACTGACCATGCTCTCCTCCTCCTCCTCCTCCTCCTCTCTATCCTCTGGCCATCCACGCTGAACAGACGGTATGACAGCTGTGCAGGTAGTACCGTCTGTAGTGCATGAAACTAGCTCCTGTTCTTCCTCCTCCTCTTCTTCCTCATTGTCCCCCAATCCATATTGGGATGAGATGAGGCTGGGCTGTGTGTAATCACCCTATATGGTTCCTTGCTCCATCTCATCATGCTCCGCCTGCAATGCATCCTCTTTGATTGTGAGCAGAGAGCGTTTCAGAAGACAGAGAAGAGGGATGGTGATGGCAATTATGGCGTCCATGCCGCTCACCATCTTGATAGAGTCCTCAAAGTTTTGGAGGATGGTACATATGTCTGACCTCCATGTCCACTCCTGAGGTCTTATATGTGGAGTCTGAACTGAATAGCGACGGCATTGTTGATGCTGGTACTCAACAACTGCCCTCTTCTGCTCACAAATCCTTCCCAACATCTGCAGTGTAGAGTTCCAATGCGTGGGGACATCACACACCAGTCTGTGAGCCGGAAGCTGCAAACGCTGCTGAAACACGGCTAGGGCGGCGGAAGCTGTAGGTGACTTTCTAAAATGGGCACACAGGCGGCATACTTTAACAAGCAGATCCGGCAGCTCCGGGTAGGATTTGAGAAACCGCTGAACCACGAGGTTAAGCACATGGGCCAGGCATGGTATGTGTATGAGCTCGTCTCGCCTCAGAGCCGCCACCAGGTTCCGGCCATTGTCACACACGACCATGCCTGGCTGTAGGTTCAGTGGTGTGAGCCACAGATCTGCCTGCTCTTTCAGAGCACTCCACAACTCTTCAGCATTGTGTGGTTTGTCACCTAAGCATATTAGCTTCAGCACAGCCTGTTGCTGCTTGGCCGAGGCAGTGCTGCAGTGCTTTCAACTTGTGACTGATGTGGTCATTTCGGATATGGAGGCTGAAGAGGAGGAGGAAGCTGAGGAGGATGAGGTGCAGGAGCTGTAGACCGTGGGGGCAACCCTGATTGACCTAGGGCCCACAATCCTTGGCGTCGGGAGGACGTGTTCCGTCCCAAGGTCCCACTGGGTGCCGGCTTCCACTATGTTAACCGAGTGTGCCATCAGCGAAATGTACTGTCCCTGCCCACAAGCACTTGTCCACGTGTCCGTGGTTAGGTGGACTTTCCTGGTAGCTGCGTTGTTGAGGGCACGGCTAATGTTTTGGGACACGTGCTTGTGTAATACGAGGACGGCACAACGGGAGAAATAGTGGCGGCTGAGGATCAAGTACCGAGGGACGGCCGCCGCCATCAGGTTGCGGAATACTTCCATCTCCATGAGCCTGAAAGGCAACATTTCGAGCACAAGCAGTCGTGCACTGTGAGAATTTAGTAGTGTGGCCTGTGGGGACTTGGCTGCGTATTTGCACTTGCGTTTCAAGGACTGGGGTATGGACAACTGAACGCTGCGCTGGGACAAGGACGTGGACGTGCTTCCTGATGCTGCTACTTGAGAGTGTGCAATGACAGGTGCAGGGCAGGAGTCATCTTCGCATGCTCCATGGACAGGGGATTGGCTTGCATGCACAACAGCGGAGGAAGCAATGGTGCCACCCGCAGACACTGTTCCGGGACCCTGGAGTTCGGCCCACAAAGTCGGGTGCTTTGCTGCCATGTGCCTGATCATGCTGATCGTGGTCAGGCTGGTCGTTTTGCCACCCCTGCTGATGCTGGCCTGGCTGGTGGTGCAAATGGCCTTTTTGGGGTTATCTGCAGAGTCTTTAAAAAACAACCAGACTCGGGAAGACCTAACAGTTGTACTAGCAACTTCCTTCGTGTTGGTGTTACGGGGAACGGTTGCCTGTCTTCTGTCTGCGGCCACCACACTGCTTCTTCCTGCCATTGGGGTGCTCTGCCTCCCTCCCCCTGTGTGCTGCTCTCCTTGCTCTGCATGTCCTTTTGCCATGTTGGCTCAGTTACTATATCATCCATCACCTAGTCTTCCACTTCCGCTCCCTGGTCTTCCTCCTGACTTTCTGGCAATTGTGTCTCATCATAGTCTACCTCTTGTGACACTTTCCCACCGTCGCCTTCATGTGACCGTGGCTGCTCAAATATTTGGGCATCGCTACATGCGATCTCCTCTCGCCCCGCTACAAATGGACCAGGCAAGAGGCCCGAATCTATAAATGGAAAAGCGAACAGCTCTACAGAGTGTCCAAGTGTGGGATCATTTGTGTCCGGGCACTCGGCATGGTGGGAGGAAGGAGGATCAGGGTGAGGAATATGCAGTCCAGACTCATGGCTACTGAGACTTGACCATGTGGAAGACAGGGTGGTGGTGGTGGTGGCTAAGTGACTGGAAGCATTATCCGCTATCCAACCAACAACCTTTAGACACTGCTCTGGGTCATTGGGCGAGAAGATTTGGGTGTTTGTTATGGCACAATTTCAGCTTGCCCTCGGCCTCTGCATGCACCATCACCATCACGTCCAGTTCCCCGTCCCTTGCCACGTGCCTTGCCCATTTTAAATGGAGGACAATATCTTCCATTCTCACTACAAATGAATGAATTTGGAGCGAACTTATATGTGATCCGTGTGACGGAGAAACCACAGTTTTAAATATATGGCCTGTAGGTAACTATTTTGAACAGCAATCTGGTGTCAATTGCTTCACTGACACACTGAAACAAATTTTTAATGGAGGTCAGAAATGGCAGTATTTTCTGAAAACGTATATGTGATCCGTGTGATGGAGAAAACACGGTTTTAAATACCTGGCCTGTAGGTAACTATTTTGAACAGCAATCTGGTGCCAATTGCTTCACTGACACACTGAAACAAATTTTTAATGGAGGTCAGAAATGGCAGTATTTTCTGAAAACGTATATGTGATCCGTGTGACGGAGAAAACACGGTTTTAAATAGCTGGATTTTTAGCGCTGTAATATGGAAAGGACCTGGCTGTATTCTGCAGTGCCAACAAGCAAATGGCGCAGAAAAACAGTTTTCTCTGGATTGCTTTTGAAGCAAATAATGAGGATTAAGATTAGTGTTGAGAGAGCATGCTCGACACTGGTCGTTACTGGCCCGAGCATCACGCTACTCGGGATGTTCAGCGAGCACCGAGCATTTCCGGGTTACTCGGGCGGGAGCTCGGGTCTCCGCCCTGCACGTTTGGCGCTCTTTACAGACCCAATGAACATGCAGGGATTGCCAGCCAGTCACTGTAATGCCGCAGCCATTTTGTTTGTGGGCATTACAGTGATTGGCTGGCCGCACAGCGTCACCTCGAGTATTTAAAACCGGGCGCCGCCATCTTGGACGCAGTCGCTCTGGATCAGCCAGTTTAGGGTCAGTGCTGCTGAGTTAGGGAGAGATATATAGTGCGAAATAGGTAGTGTAGGGTCTCTAAAGGCTGCCAAATCAAACAAACAGTCCTTCTCAGGACTAATATCCATCCCAGATATCAGGCAGGCAGGCTGTATAGGAGACGCAGTGGTTATAACAGCAAACGCTGCATTACAGTCCTGTGTGCTCCTGTTGGTCAAATTGCTAGGCTTATCATCCCGCTCTCAAGGGACAGGAAAAATTATAATTTTTTTCATCTAAATCCTGTTTTTTTTTTTTCCCTCAGTCAGACTGTACAAATACCCGTCTTATTAACCTTTTGGTATTTTTTCCCCCTCCCAAAAAATATTAAGTGAGTCTGTGACTGTTCAGACACCAATATATCTGTTTAAAAGAGTCTGATGTAGGTCAGAAAAAATAGAACTGTGGTTTTGCAGCTCCACGGGTCAAATTTCTGTATTATCCTGCTTTTGGCATTTTTTGCCGTAAAAAAATAACTGTAATAGTGTATCCCTGACTGGTCAGACACCAATATATCTGATTAAAAGAGTCTGGTGTAGGCCAGAAAAATAGAACTGTGGTTTTGCAGTTCCATGGGTCACATCTCTGTATTATCCTGTTTTTGGTATTTTTGCCGTAAAAAACTGTAATAGTGTCTCCCTGACTGGTCAGACACCAATATATCTGTTTAAAAGGGTCTGGTGTAGGCCAGAAAAATAGAACTGTGGCTTTGCAGTTCCACCGGTCAAATCTCTGTATTATCCTGTTTTTGGCATTTTTTGCCGTAAAAAAAACTGTAATAGTGTCTCAATGATGGGTCAGACACCAATATATCTGTTTAAAAGAGTCTGGTGTAGGCCAGAAAAATACAAGTGTGGTTTTGCAGTTCCACGGGTCAAATCTTTGTATTATCCTGTTTTTGGCATATTTGACGTAAAAAAAACTGTAAGAGTGTCTACCTGACTGGTCAGATGCCAATATATCTGTTTAAAAGAGTATGGTGTACCCACATAACTATAACTGTGGTTTTGCAGTTCCACGGGTCAAATCTCTGTATTATCCTGTTTTTGGCATTTTTTGCCGTAAAAAAAAAACTGTAATAGTGTCTCCCTGACTGGTCAGACAGCAATATATCTGTTTAATAGAGTCTGGTGTAGGCTAGAAAAATAGAACTGTGGTTTTGCAGTTCCGCGGGTCAAATTTCTGTATTATCCTGTTTTTGGCATTTTTTGCCGTAAAAAAAACCTGTAATAGTGCCTCCCTGATTGGTCAGACACCAATATATCTGTTTAAAAGAGTCTGGTGTAGGCCAGACAAAGAGAACTGTGGTTTTCTTCCTTTTCATTACCCTTTTGCCATTGATAGTGCGAGTGTAAGCTATTTTTCTTCATTTACAATGGGCAAGGGGCGTGGCATGGGACGTGGAACTGGACGTTCTGGTGATGTTGCATGTAGAGGACGGGGCTATGGCCAAGGTGAAAATGTGCCACAACCAACAGCCACATCTTCTCGCTCCCACTTCTTGACAGAATTACTAGGGAAGAACACTACATCATCAGTATTGTGAACTGATCAGTGTGAACAGGTTATTAATTGGATAGCAGATAATACTTCCAGTTACCTTGGCACCACCACTGGTCCATTTCCATATTTGTGCCCCTTGCCTGCTCCGCTTGAAGTGGTGGAAGAGGAGATCCCATGTAACGATGCCCAAATATTTGAACAGCCACGTCCACCGGAAGACGACACTGGCAATTTGTCACAAGAGGTGGACGATGACGAGACACAATTGCCACGACGTGAGGAGGAGGATCGTGGTAAGCAAGTGGAAGAGGAGGAGGTGTTGGATGACCTAGTAACTGACCCAACGTGGCAGGAGGACACGCAGAGCGAGGCCAGCAACACACAGGGGGAGGGAGGCAGAGTACCCCAACAGGCAGGAAGAAGCAGTGTGGTGGCCGCAGACAGAAGGCAGGCAGCAGTTCCCCGTAACACCAACACGAGGGACGTTGCCAGTACAATCGGTAGGTCTTCCAGAGTCTGGAATTTTTTTAAAGACTCTGCTGATAACCCCAAAAAGGCCATTTGTACCACCTTCCATGCCATTATCAGCAGGGGTGACAAAACTACCAGCCTGACCACCACGAGCATGATCAGACACATGGCAGCAAAGCACCCGACTTTGTGGGGCGAACCCCAGGGTCCAAGACCACTGTCAGCGGGTGTCACCACTGCTTCTTCCGCTGTTGTGCGTGTAATAGAACCCCCTGTTGTGCGTGCAAGGCAATCCCCTGTCCATACTGCATGCAAACATGCCCCCTCCTCTCAGCCTTTACTTGTTATGGCAGTTTCTCAAGAAACAGCATCAAAGTCCACGTCCACGTGCCACTGCAGCGTTCAATTGTCCATATCCCAGAGCTTTGAACGAAAGCTCAAATTCGCAGCCAACGCCCCACAGGCCACAGTCCTAAATTTGCACATTTCACGACTGCTTGCATTGGAAATGCTGCCTTTTAGGCTGGTGGAGACGGAATCCTTCCGCCACCTTACGGCGGTGGCCGTCCCTCGGTACTCGGTCCCCGGCCGACACTATTTTGCCCGGTGTGCCATCATTGCACTACACAAGCATGTGTCCCAAAATATCTGCCGTGCCCTCAACAACGCAGTTACTGGGAGAGTCCACCTGACAACGGACACGTGGACAAGTGCTTGTGGCCAGGAATGGTACATCTCCCTGACGGCACACTGGGTAAACATAGTGGAAGCTGGAACCCAGTCGGACCTTAGGATGTAACACATCCTCCCCATACCCATTATTGCGGGCCCTATGTCAGTCAGAGTTGCCCCCACAGTGTACAGCTCCGGCGCATCATCCTCCTCCTCCTCCTCCTCATGTTCAGCCTTCATCTCAGATATCACCACATCAGTTACAAGCTGGAAGCACTGCAGTACTGCCTCAGCCAAGCGGCGACAGGCTGTGCTGAAACTCATAAGCTTAGGTGATAAACCTCACACTGCTTGTGAGTTGTGGACACCTGTGAAAGAGCAGGCAGATCTGTGGCTGAGACCACTGAACCTACATTCAGGCATGGTCGTGTGTGACAATGGCCATAAACTGTTCGCGGCCCTGAGGCGTAGGGTACACTCACAAGGAGTGGAAAGTTTCAAAAGATGGTGAGGGAGTACCTTGCTGACCGTACCAGCATCCTCCGTGATTCCTCTGTGCCTTTTAATTATTGGGTATCCAAGCTGGAGACTTGGAATGAACTCGCTCTGTACGCCTTGGAGGTCCTGGCCTGCCCTGCTGCTAGCATGTTATCAAAGTGTGTTTTTAGTGCCGCTGGGGGAATTATAGCTGATAAGCGCACTCGCCTGTCAACTGACAATGCTGACAAGCTGACCCTTATCAAAATGACTACCAAATGACAGCAGAGTAACATAAAGATAAATCCACTGTGTTATTTCGGGAGGTGTATTCCCATGCATCGCTTCACACCCACACATGGGTATACACTTCCTCATTTTTGCTGTATTTTGCTCTTCTCCTTATCCTCAGCCTCCACCACCACTATACCACCAGGGTGACAGTGGACCGTGTTGCTAGCATTGCAAGTTCCTCCGTCCTAATTTTTGGCAGCTTTCGCTTGGAAGGCATAAGCAAAGACTACGGGAGACCCACCCCCCAATAATGGGAATAATGGTTTTAATATGCTGTACTGCATAGCTCTTGTAAGGTGCATGAAAACCGTCTTGCTAAGCTGCTGCAACCTCCACCACTTTTCCCAGGGGCATTGATATTGTCTTTTTATTCCACTGCGACCTCCACGTCTCTTCCAAGGGGCATTAAAACCGTCTTGTTAAGCTACTGCGACCTCCACCACTTTTCCCAGGAGCATTAAAACCGTCTTGTTAAGCTACTGCGACCTCCACCACTTTTCCCAGGGGCATTGATATTGTCTTTTTATTCCACTGCGACCTCCACATCTCTTGCAAGGAGCATTAAACCCGTCTTGTTAAGCTACTGCGACCTCCATCACTTTTCCCAGGGGCATTAAAACCGTCCTGTTAAGCTACTGCGACCTCCCCGTCTCTTCCAAGGGGTATTAAAACAGTCTTGTTAAGCTACTGCGACCTCCACCACTTTTCCCAGGGGCATTGATATTGTCTTTTTATTCCACTGCGACCTCCACATCTCTTCCAAGGGCCGTTAAAACCATCTTGTTAAGTTGCTGCGACCTCCACCACTTTTCCAAGGGGCATTAAAACCGTCTTGTTAAACTACTGCGACCTCCACCATTTTTCCAAGGGGCATCAAAACAGTCTTGTTAAGCTACTGCGACTTCCACCATTCTTCCAAGGGGCATTAAAACCGTCTTGTTAAGCTACTGCGACCTCCACGTCTCTTCCAAGGGGTATTAAAACCGTCTTGTTAAGCTACTGCGACCTTCACGTCTCTTCCAAGGGGCATCTTGTTAAGCTATTGCGACCTCCACCACTTTTTCAAGGGACATGGATATTGTCTTTTTGTTTCACTGCGACCTCCACCATTCTTCCAAGGGGCATTAAAACCGTCTTGTTAAGCTACTGCAACCTCCACCACTATTCCTAGGGGCATTAAAAACGTTTGTTAAGCTACTAGGACCTCCACCACTTTTCCCAGGGGCATTGATATTGTCTTTTTATTCCACTGCGACCTCCACCTCTCTTCAAAGAGGCATTAAAACTGTCTTGTTAAGCTACTGTGACCTCCACGTCTCTTCCAAGGGGCATTAAAACTGTCTTGTTAAGCTACTGAGACCGCCACCACTTTTCCCCGGGGCATTAAAACAGGCTTGTTAAACTACTGCGACCTCCACCATTCTTCCAAGGGGCATTAAAACTGTCTTGTTAAGCTACTGCGACCTCCACCACTTTTCCCAGGGGCATTAAAACCATCTTGATAAGCTACTGCGACCTCCACCATTCTTCCAAGGGGCATTAAAACCATCTTGTTAAGCTACTGCGACCTCCACCATTCTTCCAAGGGGCATTAAAACCGTCTTGTTAAGCTACTGCGACCTCTACCACTTTTCCGAGGGGCATTAATATTGTCTTTTTATTCCACTGTGACATCCACGTCTCTTCCAAGGGGCATTAAAACCGTCTTGTTAAGCTACTGCGACCTCCACGTCTCTTGCAAGGGGCATTAAAACCGTCTTGTTAAGCTATTGCGACCTCCACCACTTTTTCAAGGGGCATTGATATTGTCTTTTTATTCCACTGCGACCTCCACCATTCTTCCAAGGGGCATTAAAACCGTCTTGTTAAGCTACTAGGACCTCCACCACTTTTCCCAGGAGCATTAAAACTGTCTTGTTAAGCTACATCAACCTCCACCACTTTTCCCAGGGGCATTGATATTGTCTTTTTATTCCACTGTGACCTCCACGTCTCTTCCAAGGGGCATTAAAACCGTCTTGTTAAGTTACTGCGACCTCCACCACTTTTCCCAGGGGCATTGATATTGTCTTTTTATTCCACTGTGACCTCCACGTCTCTTCCAAGGGGCATTAAAACCGTCTTGTTAAGTTACTGCGACCTCCACCACTTTTTCCAGGGGCATTAAAACTGTCTTGATAAGCTACGGCAAACTCCACCATTTTTACGAGGGGCATTGATATTGTCTTTTTATTCCACTGCAACCGCCACGTCTCTTCCAAGGGGCATTAAAACCGTCTTGTTAAGCTACTGCGACCTCCACGTCTTTCCAAGGAGCATTAAAACCGTCTTGTTAAGCTACTGCGACCTCCACCATTCTTCCAAGGGGCATGAAAACCGTCTTGTTAAGCTACTGCGACCTCCACTATTCTTCCAATTGGCATTTAAACCGTCTTGTTAAGCTACTGCGACCTCCACAACTTTTCCCAGGGGCATTAAAACTGTCGTGTTAAGCTACTGTGACCTCCACCATTCTTCCAAAGGGCATTAAAACCGTCTTGTTAAGCTACTGCAACCCTCACCACTTTTACCAGGGGCATTGATATTGTCGTTTTATTCCACTGCGACCTCCACGTCTCTTCCAAGGGGCATTAAAACCGTCTTGTTAAGCTACTGCGACCTCCACGTCTCTTCCAAGGGGCATTAAAACCGTCTTGTTAAGCTACTGCGACCTCCACCACTTTTTCAAGGGGCATTGATATTGTCTTTTTATTTCACTGCGACCTCCACCATTCTTCCAACGGGCATTGCATTTCCTCCTAATTTTAGTCAGCTTTTGCTTTTCAATGGATAGGCAAACACTAAGGGAGACCCACTCCCCAATAGTGGGTAGAACGTTTTTAGTATGCTGTAATCCACGTGTTTCAATGGGCATTGCAGTTCCTCATAATTTTTGGAAAGCCTTCCATTCACTGCTTAGGCCAACAGTGCACAGGAGACCCAGTTGCTATAAATGGAAAAAACGGTTTCGTTAAGGCCCTCTGACCTCCATGTCACTTCCAAGGGGCATTGGAGTGCCTTGAAATTTTTGGTAGGCATTGCACTCACTGCATGCCCTATAACTGTGTAGCTGAACCGCTCCATTTGGTATAGAAACATATCCTACTAGACATGTGTGGTTGACTGGCCTGATATTGATGTGAATGGTCCCTGTTCCTCCTGCTCTTTCTCCTTTGCCACCACCTCATCCATCATTCATCACCTGAAGCTTTGTTTTAATGGGAGTCATAGAACTGGGAAAGTATCAGGAAAACATCCAGCAATCCTCGGAGAAGGTAGGATATGCGCCAAAATGCTGACCACCTCAGGCCTAGCCGCTACTACATACATGCGCTTGCATTCCAAGAAAACAAAGCAGACGCTAACTTCTATCATCATCATCATGCTCCTCACTTTGGCACTCTCAACTCCCCTGATGGAGAAGCCAGGGCCCACCGGAGGAGTCTGGTTCTCTTGTGGGCTTGTCCAATGCTGCCCTAAAGCAGGCCGGGCTAAGAAAAGTGTGGGAGAACTTCCAAGGAGAAATAGGGGCGGCTGGGGACCGTTTATGGACACCCGGCCGCCCGCAGGCGGCTGGGGGCCGTGTGTGGACACCCGGCCGCGGGGCGGCTGGGGACCGTGTATGGACACCCGGCCGCCCCCTGGCGGCTGGGGACCGAGTGTGGACACTCGACCGCCGGGCGGCTGGGGACTGAGTATGGATACCTCGCTGCCAAAGCAGCAATGAGGTAGTGGCCAGCTTCGGCCTCCTCCAAACTAAAAGGCCCCATTTCAAGTGCAAGCTAGCAGTATGGTATTGCCGCCTGGGGCTGGGTGGGTGGCAGTTTGCACACTTACGCTTGCATTCCAAGAAAACAAAGCAGATGCTAACTACTATCATCATCATGCTCCTCACCTTGGCACTCTCAACTCCCCTGATGAAGAAGCCAGGGGCCACCGGAGGAGTCTGGTTCTCTGGTGGGCTCGTCCAATGCGGCCCTAAAGCAGGCCGGGCTAAGAAAAGTGTGGGGGGAACTTCCAAGGAGAAATAGGGGCATCTCTGGACCGTTTATGGACACCCGGCCGCCCCCAGACCCCAGGCGGCTGGGGACTGTGTGTGGACACCCGGCCTCGGGGCGGCTGGGGACCGAGTATGGACACCTGGCCGCCCCCTTGCGGCTGGGCACCGAGCATGGACACCCGGCCGCTGGGCGGCTGGGGACTGAGTATGGATACCTCGCTGCCAAAGCAGCCATGAGGTAGTGGCCAGCTTTGGCCTCCTCCAAACTAAAAGGTCCCATTTCAAGTGCAAGCTAGCAGTATGGTATTGCAGCCTGGGGGTGGGTGGCAGGCTGCCTACTTGCGCTTGCACCGCAAGGAATGGGGGAGGTACAATTGAACACTGCCCTGGGACAAGGACTTGCACGGGGATAGTTGCAAGTCTGCATCTTCTGATGCGGCAAGGATCACTTCTGATGGGCACACTTTTAGGCAGTGACCTGTGTGTCAGAGATGCTTCCAGGGGTCTTCCCCATGCTGTTCCCATGTCTTTTCAGCACTGTATGCATGTGTTACGCAGCACATGGCCAGATAAGATTGTAAAATGTTAAAATGACATTTCCCGGTGAATGTATTTGTCACGGTTGAAAGCAATACAAAAGTGCAAAAACGCATAAAAAATGCTACTTGTGAACATAGCCCAAGGTGTGGAGGAGTATTTTTGTTTTTGGTTATTTATTTTACCTTATACACAAGTTTTTACCCTGGAAAGGAAGTTCCTTAACATATTTCAGAGGAAATCCATTTCAGTTTCGTTTTTGAACGTTTTATTGTGAGCCCGTAAAATTGGCTTAATACTTCTGACCACGTTGTTGACAGCAGTGACCTGGGGGTCAGAAATGCTTCCTGCGGCGATGCCCATGCTGTCGCCATGTCTTTTGAGCACTGTCACTATAGTTTTGGGCACCTTTTAGGCTTTCTACAGACTGCCGGGGGTGCTGCCGCAAAAATGCTCAGGTCTCCCATAGACTAACATTGGGCCCGTTGCTTGGGTTGAGCACCCGAGTATCACGGTGAGCTCGGCCCGAGCTTTGGGCACCCGAGCATTTTAGTGCTTGCTCAACACTAGTAATAATACATACCAGTTAGAGATGATCAGATTGATACACAGCTAATTGAATTCAAGTCTAATTTCTTGAAATTCACAAGTCCCTGCAAATTCAAACAGTTTGCAATTCGACCAGCTGCGAATGGCCAAGAATAAAATAAAAATGTTCGGAGTCATTTAATACACTGCTGAAGAGTCACAGAGCCTTTCTCAGTCTTTCTCTCTATCTCTCATAAAACCAGTTGGATACAGCAATGAGAGATAGCAGAATGAAAATGTTCTACACACCATTTGGACTAATTGAGATTTGTTGTGAATAAATTCTCTATAAATCGAAATTTTTGGAAAAATTTGCAGAACCTGGCGTATTTGAAATCCAAAAGGTTTGATCATTTCTAACACCAATATATTATTTTCCTGTAGTATATTGCTTTATTTCTTTTTGTGTACCATTCAACATATTTACACCTACCATAAGTGTCATTGTACACATAACAGCGGAAAGGTTAATAGTTGTGTATATATTTTAAGCTGTTTAGCATGTATTTAAGAGATGCAGTTGAGCATTAACTCCAGCACACATCTGCTTACTGACCCCAAAGTTCACTGCACATGTAGTACATCTTATGGATTCTGTGAGCTTGTTAACTTGATATGCTTGATGGGCAATCTGAATTAATAATACAACAGGACAGCTTTGGGAGGACGGCAAGGGAGATTACCATACAATTATACACAATTCAGTTGCTCAGTAAATGAGCAATGGAATAAATAACAACTAAAACTTGTGAAATTTAGCTGTTCTGTTAAAAGGCATGTAATCTAGAAAAAATCTACACATGCAGTTGACGCGCCCCCTGGGCCGTTGGGTACCTGGTGCCGGGCCGGTGGATGCTGGGGAATGTCACAGTGGTGGTGACCCAGTCCGTGACCCAGGGCGGTCAATAAAAGGGGTTATGGATAAGGGATTTATAGTGTTTTTATAGAGTTCGTGACGCCACCTGTGGAATGTGGCTAAAGGGAGCCGCCGCTGCGGAGCAGTCCTCTGAAGCTGATGTTACTGCAGCAGGGATGGTGTGGCTCTCCACAGGAAGAGCTTAGCTCCAGGGCATTGTAGATGTTATAGGTGATGCTGGGCATTGTAGTGCAGGGTTTGATGGCGCAGCAATAATCAATCCACAATTAATGGCAGTTTACTCTTGTCTTTACTGCTGGTGATTAGACAAGCCGGGACTAAGGTACTGGCTAGAAGTGAAAGTCCGGGTAGCCTGGAAGCAAGTAAGGAATCCACCTCACCATGTGAAGTTGGAGGCCTTTCCTTTCCACAAAACTCTTTGGCCCTGCTACTTGTAGCTGTGCGGTGGCCCTCGTCCCTGAGTAAAATGTCTTTGTGCTCACCCGTATGGCAGGCAGCTCGGGCCTTCCTGGACTGTCGCTCCCACGTGGCGGTGCTGGGCCCTGCGGTGCTCCTGAGCATCCGGGCGTCTGATGGGGCCAGGAGACCTGCAGTGTCCTGCCCTCCGGTTTCTACTGCTGAGCCTTCAGTGCCCCACAGCCTCGGACTCCGGTGTCCGGTTCTTCTGTGCTGTACTTCTGGGGTGAGCTGCAGCGCAGCTTCAGTCCCCAGCTCCTCTCTCCTCGACATCCTCACTTCAACTCCTCTCACTAAATCTAACTAACCCCGCCTCCAGATCCCAGTTGCTAAGGGGAGGTGCTCCCTTTGCTGGTCTGGAGCCAGTAAAGTGTTGCATGTTTAGTATACCTGACTAGGGGATCCCTGCTTGCTTCCAGGCATGGCATCACCTCTTGTGGGGGAGGCAATGCCACTGTGGCAACCGCCGGACCCCCGGGGTGCCACATTCCCCCCTAGTTACCTTCAGTACTCCCGGACTGAGGATACTTTTCAAAATTTACAAATAACAATAACAGTTCACATTACAAACTGGTTACAAATCATTATAAAACACTGTTAATAACACTCTTCAACAGGTTACAGTACATTCTGTAACCGGGTGTCCATTCTTCTTTAGTAAGGTACAATTTTGAGCAACATGAGGGACCCGTCCGAAAACCCTTAACGTAGGTCCTGGGCGTGGCTGCAGGGCATAAATGATCCAGGTGTTGGACCACGTCTTCGGCCACGCCAAACGGGTTTTTGTTCTGAGGTCATTTGTTATAACCATAAAACCAATAGGGGGCACTCTAATAAGTGCAACTATTTACAATGGAAAGTTCTTTGGTTATTCACCGTCCATAACCTACAAGTCTTTATACCCTTACCGGGTAACTAAATGCAGCATACATTTTAGTTCTCTTATACTTTAATTCTTTACATTTTAGTTTCTCCAACGGGCAGGGGGCGGACCTTTTGTTCTCCTGGTCAATCTACGTAGTACATTGGTGGTCACTGCTCTACCCTGGTCCCTTGTGTCTACCCCTGGTGTGGTGAGTTCAGTGTGAACTACTCTACGGGTAGTCTGAGGTAACACCGGTAGGCTGGGTAATTTCCTACGAATTCTTTGGCTCACCATGGGTACGACAGGTTCACTGCTAGCAGAGGGTAGATTCTCCTGGTCTGCTGATGATGAAATGTCTGTCTCTGAGGTCGACTGGTCTTCCAGCTGTTCTGGGACTTCTGCAGCTTCCGGTGAGGCCGCTTGGAGAAAGGTCAGGACCAGTACCACAATTGCATTGCTCACCTGCGTCCAAGACCGGGGAAATTCTCCGAGTACTGTTTGGACCACTTCCCCCACTCCTTCTGTGGGCCAAGAGTTGTCTTGATCTTTTTCTGTGTGTTTCAGCTGTTCAGGACATATCTTCAAGTGGTCTCTTGAGACTGCCCCTGAAGTTTCCCCTCCATCTTTGCTGATGAGGCACACTTTGGTGTTGTCGTAATTTGAGGGTAAGACGGTGTATGGCTCAACCTCCCACTGGTCATCTAACTTGTGGACTCGTCTTTTCCTGTTAAGTACCTGTTCTCCAGGTGATAAGGGAACGGCATGTGCATGCTGATTATAAGTTTTCTCTTGCTTCTGTCTCGCCTGAGACAAACTTCTCTCAACACATTCTTGCACCTTGTGGTATTGTTGCTGCCGCTCGGTATCCCAATCCGCATCTGGTGAAGTCGTCTCTGGTGTTAGCAATAGTAAAATCTCGGCACACCAATGGTTAGAATTTTACTGATTTTATTTAGAGCAGTCCACATTAACGTTTCGGTCCGGTTGTTGGACCTTCATCAGTGTACTGCAGGTGAGAAAGATTAACAAAAAAGTTGTCGCTTTTACAAATGACAATTAAAATGCAAGTATAACAATATAGGTCAAAATGTGCCTAGATTAGTTATTACATTAACAGACTCTGTAGAAGGATGATTGATCAACAATATCAAAGCTGCATAATATATAATTGATACACACTTACTGAGAGTGGAGAGGAGGAAGGGGAAAAAAGGAAGGAATGAGAGACGCTGTGTTCCTAGTAGGGAACCTGTGTGTATACAGAACATTGGTGGTTTCAATGAGACAGCCTAATCAGCTGAAGTCGCTGTGCTGGTCAAAATACCTGGTAGATCCTGGTATACCTGAGCGCTGATAAGAGTGGGTGTGAAGGCATGCGATATCCACCGCTAATGACCGGCATGGTGCTGTGAGGAAGCACGCTGCATGTATCTGGAGGGTGGGCGGGCGGGTTTAGGAGCAAGCGGTAGCCAATCGGAAGCCAGGAGTTTGATTGACGTTTGATCATTTCCGGTGACATCACCGGAAGTGACGTTAGCGACTTCGGGGAACGCCCGTGATTGGTTGAAGTGCGCGCATGCGCTTGTGCGTGCGTGTCACCCGACAGGATAGTGCGTTCCACAAAGTAGGAAGAAGAATAAGCCGGCTGTTCTGTGTGTTCCACCTTAGGGGAGGCGTGGATTACGTGATGGGTGCAGAGGGAAGAGGCAGGAGGAGGACGGATGTTGGAATGCAAGGGAATCTGGAATGGAAAAAAGATATCAGTTAGTATTTTATCGAAGTAGACATATCTGTAGGATGGAAAAGGTTGTCTTAAAGAAGGGACTTCGAGGTAGGACAGTGATGATATCCTATGAGACATAAAAAAGTAAATAATATCATACAGACACCATAAAATGATCACATCTTAGACAGTGTATCACATGAAAGCAAGAAGGTCATAATCTCTGTTGAGCCCTCTAGGGGCTAAGGATTGTAGTTCATGTATCCAGTAAGCCTCTCTTTGTTTCAGTTTTTGAATGCGGTTGCCACCGCGCCGAGGCTGCTGGATATGCTCGATTACCTGAAACCTTAATTGTGTGACACTATGTCCTGCTGTGACGAAATGGTGGGGGATAGGTAGCAGTAAGTTTTTGCATCTGATCGTAGACTTATGTTTAGATATCCTATCCTTGATGGGTTGAGTTGTTTCCCCAACGTATATTGAACCACAGGGGCATTTTATGAGGTATACAACAAAGCTGGTGTCACATGTGAAAAAACCTTTAATTGGGTATTTTTTACCGGTTTGGGGGTGATGGATGTTATTCCCTTTAAGAATGTTGTTGCACTGATGGCACTGAAGACAGGGGAATGTGCCCTTCTTAGGAGTTTGGAGGAATTTTTGTCGTGGGCCTAGTGTGGTGGATCCTACGTCTGCTCGTACCAGAGAGTCTTTTAAATTCGGCGCCCTTTTGAAACATGGTAGAAATGGATGTTGAAATTCCGTAATGGTTGGGTATCCTGTGCTCAATATGTTCCAATATTTACGTATAGTCCTATGTAGTATATAGGCTGAGGGGTGGAACGTGTGTACAAAGGGAATACGGTTGGAGTTTTCTGTCCGTGGACGACTGTGTTCGCTCAGTTGTTCGTCTAATAATGGCTGTGGGTATCCTCTTTCCTGAAATTTGAGGGACATTTCTAGTAGTCGTTGCTGGCGGAGAGGTGTATCGGAAACAATAAGTCTAACTCTCTGGAACTGAGATTTTGGGATGGCACATTTAATGGAGGTAGAGTGGTTGCTGGAGTAATGTAGTAGAGTATTGCGGTCGGTGGGTTTCCGGTAAAGGTCAGTGTTGAGAAGGCCTGATTCATCTTTGATGACCAGTGTGTCCAGGAAGCTGATTTGGTTTGGATGTGAGTCCATGGTGAAGTTTAAATTTGGCCATGCTGAGTTCATCTGATTGAAGAACTCAGTAAGGGACTCTTGGGAGCCCCCCCATATGCAAAAGATGTCGTCTATATAGCGTTTCCAGGGAATAGAATGTCTCTGGAAAAGTGGATTAGAATAGACGATCTGTGTTTCAAACGCACTATCCTGTCGGGTGACACGCACGCACAAGCGCATGAGCGCACTTCAACCAATCACGGGCGTTCCCCGAAGTCGCTAACGTCACTTCCGGTGATGTCACCGGAAATGATCAAACGTCAATCAAACTCCTGGCTTCCGATTGGCTACCGCTTGCTCCTAAACCCGCCCACCCTCCAGATACATGCAGCGCGCTTCCTCACAGCACCATGCCGGTCATTAGCGGTGGATATCGCATGCCTTCACACCCACTCTTATCAGCGCTCAGGTATACCAGGATCTACCAGGTATTTTGACCAGCACAGCGACTTCAGCTGATTAGGCTGTCCCATTGAAACCACCAATGTTCTGTATACCCACAGGTTCCCTACTAGGAACACAGCGTCTCTCATTCCTTCCTTTTTTCCCCTTCCTCCTCTCCACTCTCAGTAAGTGTGTATCAATTATATATTATGCAGCTTTGATATTGTTGATCAATCATCCTTCTACAGAGTCTGTTAATGTAATAACTAATCTAGGCACATTTTGACCTATATTGTTATACTTGCATTTTAATTGTCATTTGTAAAAGCGACAACTTTTTTGTTAATCTTTCTCACCTGCAGTACACTGATGAAGGTCCAACAACCGGACCGAAACGTTAATGTGGACTGCTCTAAATAAAATCAGTAAAATTCTAACCATTGGTGTGCCGAGATTTTAATATTGATATTACGGTCTTGGATCCTACTCGTGCACCCTGGTCCAGTTGTGCTGCGTTCTTCAATGCATTGTCTCTGGTGTTAGGACTCCCATGTCTAAGTCGATGGGTAGCTTACCAGGTCTTGCTCTCATCAGGTAAGTGGGTGTACAGTTGGTGGAGTTCACCGGGATGTGGTTATACAGGTCCACAAAATCTGGTAACCTCTCTGGCCACAGGCTACGTTCTTCAAGGGGCAACGTCTTCAACAGTTCTATCACCACCTGGTTCATCTTTTCACACAACCCGTTGGTCTGGGGATGATGCGGCGTCGTCCTGATTTTCTTGCAGCCGTACAAGTTACAGAATTCCTGGAACACCTTTGCTTCAAAGGCTGGACCTTGGTCGGTAAGCACCCGTTCAGGGTAACCGTGGGGGCGACAAAAGTGCTGTTGGAACGCTTTGGCTGCCGTCTGAGCCATCTGGTCTTTCACTGGCACTACTACCAAGAACCGGGAGTAGTGGTCTACTATGGTTAGAGCGTAGACATAGCCTGACCTGCTTGGGGCTAGCTTCACGTGGTCCAAGGCTACCAGTTCTAGTGGCTGTTTGGTGATGATGGGCTGCAAGGGAGCCCTCTGGCTATCACGGTCTTTTCGTCTCAGGTTGCATGGGCCACATTCTCGACACCATCTCTCAATCGCTTTCCTCATGCCAGCCCAGTAGAATCTCTCACGTAGCAGGACTTCCAAGTTCTTCCACCTGAAGTGTCCTGCTCCATCGTGGTACGCTTCTAAGACCATGGACGCATTCTGCCTCAGGACTAACACCTGCCAGACCAGTTCGTGTGTCCGGGAGTTGATGCTTCTTCGACACAGCTTTCCTTCGTAGATGAACAGTTTGGCCTTCTCTTTCCACAACTGTTGGGTCTCATGTGGAGCATCTGGATCAGGGTACGAGTCAGCTTGCGTCAGCAACTCCTTGACTAGGCGGACAGCTGGGTCACTATCCTGCAGCTCTGCACATCTATGGTGGGGCAACGGTTGAACGTGGCCTCTCTGTTGGAGGAGCGCTTGTCCCTTACACAGTGGGAGCACTGGGTCACCCCATGACGATGGAAAGCGGGTATCTTTATCTCCTCCAGCTCTTCCGGGTCTTATCCCCCATCTGGCAAGTTGGGCATCCTGGACAGCGCATCAGCATTTGCATTTTTATGCCCCGCCCGATACTTGATGGTGAACTCGTAGTTAAACAGTCGGGCCATCCATCGTTGCTCTAGGGCACCAAGCTTCGCAGTCTCCAGGTGCGTCAGAGGGTTATTGTCCGTGAAGACTGTAAATTTGGAGGAGGCGAGATAGTGCTTGAAGCGCTCTGTAACAGCCCAGACTATGGTGAAAAACTCCAACTTGAAGGAACTGCAGTTGTCGGGGTTCCTTTCCATGGGCTGGAGCTACCTGCTGGCGTATGCAATCACTCGCTCTCTGCCTTGCTGTACCTGGGACAGCAATGCTCCCAATCCCACGTTGCTGGCATCTGTATGAAGTATAAAGGGTTGGCCATAGTCGGGGTAGGCCAGGACTTCGTCTCCGATCAGAGCCATCTTCAGTCGGGTGAAGGATTCGTCTTCTGGTTTACCCCATTTGAACGGAGGTTTCGGGTTCTTGGACTGGCCTACCAGGAGGTCCTGCATGGGTGCTGCTATCTTGGTGAAACCCTTGATAAATCTGTAGTAGCCTACCAGCCCAAGGAACTGCCGCACTTCCTTAATAGTGGAGGGTCTTGGCCAATCCTTGATTATGGTGACTTTTTCAGAGTCTGGCGCTACACCTTCGGCGCTTACCACATGACCTAGGTACTGCACCTTGGGCTTCAACAGGTGGCATTTGGACGGCTTCACCTTCAGGCCAAACCAGATAGGGTTTCGAACACCTCGGCCAGGTGCTCCAGGTGGTCTTCATATGTCTTTGAGTAGACAATTACATCATCTAGGTACAGCAGAACAGTTTCGAAGTTCTTGTGTCCTAGGCAGCACTCCATTAACCGCTGGAAGGTTCCTGGGGTGTTGCAGAGCCCGAATGGCAATGCAGTTGTACTCGCTGAGGCCCATTGGTGTTGTAAACGCGGTCTTTCCTTTGTCCGCCTCTGCCACAGGAACCTGCCAATACCCACTGGTGAGATCCAAAGTGGTGAAATAATTAGCAGATCTTAATGCAGCTAGTGACTGCTCAATCCTGGGTAATGGGTAGGCATCCTTATGTGCAATGCAGTTAATCTGCCTGTAGTCAACACACATCCTCATTGTACCATCCTTCTTTCTCACGAGAACTAATGGAGCTGCCCAGGGGCTACAACTATCTCTGATCACCCCAGTCTCCTTCATCTCCCGTAATATTCCCTTGGCACATTGATAGTGAGCTGGAGGTACAGGCCGGTACCTCTCTTTAATGGGTGGATGATCTCCTGTGGGGATATGATGTTGGACCCCTTTTACCTGCCCAAAGTCTAATGGGTGTTTACTGAAGACCCGCTCATACTCTTGGACCACCCGGTATACTCCATGCTTTTGGTGCAAAGGAGTGGAGTCAGTGCCCACTTGTAGCTTCTGACACCAATCCTCCACCTGTCCCTTGGAGTCATTATCCTCCGCCGGTTTGGATGGAGGCAAGGGTTCCACTGTCTTTATTGAGTTGTTACTGACAGTAAATAACTTGGCAAGTGTAGCATACCGGCGTAAATGGACCTCTTTGCCTGGTTGGAGGGTTGCAGAGACTTGGAGGTAGCCACCGCCTTGATGGACTTATTGCCATATTTGTTAGAGATGGAGGATCCTTGCTTAGGGACCAACTTCAGTCTGGTTTCTGAGATGACACGTCTGCGAGGCGGGGCGTGCCTAAAGCCAGATCATTGGTACAATCGTCAAGACTGTGTGGGGACAATGCCTCTGCTTCCCTTCCTTCGGAGACTTTAGCGCACAGCGAATCAGCGACTAGCAGATCTGGTAAAGAAGAAGAAGAAGACACTGCTGACTGTCCTGAAGATATGGGGACTGGACACCCTTTGTACCTCAGCAGTCCCCCAGGAAACACCACGCAGGATCTCCAGACCTGAGCAGGCCCTAGATCTCTCGGCTCTGGACGACCTGTGGGTAAACCAGAATGCACCTGGAATGTGAACTTCTTCATGTGTAATGCTCCAATCTGGAGTTTAATTTGTACAGACATATTTTGACTGTTTCTAAGTAGGGCTCGTGCTTCCGCTGACAATGCCCAAACCGGCTTCTGAAGTTGTGTACACCATTATAAACAGCAGAGTACATGGTATATACCATTATAAATAGCGGAGTACATGGTATATACCATTATAAATAGCAGAGTACATGGTATACATCACTACAAGTAGCAGAGTACATGGTATACACCATTCTAAGTATCAGAGTACATTTTATACACCATTATAAGTAGCAGAGTACATGGTATACACCATTATAAATAGCAGAGTACATGGTATACACCACTACAAGTAGCAGAGTACATGGTGAACACCATTATAAGTAGCAGAGTACATGGTGTACACCATTATAAGTAGCAGAGTACATGGTATACACCATTATAAGTAGCAGAGTACATGGTATATACCATTATAAATAGCAGAGTATATGATATATACCACTACAAGTAGCAGAGTACATGGTATATACCATTATAAGTAGCGGAGTACATTTTATACACCATTATAAGTAGCAGAGTACACGGTATGCACCATTAGAAGTAGCAGAGTACACGGTATATACCATTATAAGTAGCAGAGTACATGGTGTACACCATTATAAGTAGCAGAGTACATGATGTACACCATTATAAGTAGCAGAGTACATGGTACACACTATTATAAGTAGCAGAGTACATGGCATACACAATTATAAGTAGCAGAGTACATGGTATATGTAAGGTGCCCCAGCGAGGTAGTCGTGGGCGAGCTGTAGCCCCCTCTCGCTCTGACACCCTACAGACAATTCGTGTCCTCCCTCTGATGTGTGGCTGTGTATGTGGTGCTCTCCACCTACTTCAAACCATCCGATCACGGCTGTTTCCAGGCATTTCTCTTCTGGGACCAGGGCAGCAATAAATTCAGAGAACACAAGGTTCTTAACCAGAACTTGGACTTTACTTGGGGAAGAGGAATATGTACAATATTTACAGGCAGATATAATGGATAAGGCCCGACAGGTTATTATTAGTGTTGAGCGAGCACTAAAATGCTCGGGTGCTCGAAGCTCGGGCCGAGCTCGCCGTGATACTCGGGTGCTCGACCCGAGCAACGAGCCCAATGTTAGTCTATGGGAGACTCGAGCATTTTTGCGGTGGCACCCCCGGCAGTCTTTTAAAAGCCTAACTAGTGCCAATACTATAGTGACAGTGCTCAAATGACATGGCTACAGCATGGGGATCGCCCCAGGAAGCATTTCTGCCCCCCAGGTCACTGCTGTCAACAACGTGGTCAGAGGTATTAAGCCACTTTTACGGGCTCACAATAAAACGTTCAAAAACGAAAATGAAACTTTTTTCCTGTGAAATATGTTAAGGAACATCCTTTCCAGGGAAAAGACTTGTGTATAAGTTAAAATAAATGACCAAAAACAAAAATACTCCTCCACACCTTCGGCTATGTTCACAAGTAGCATTTTTTATGCGTTTTTGCACTTTTGTATTGCTTTCAACTATGACAAATGCATTCACCGGGAAATGTCATTTTAACATTTTACAACCTTATCTGGCCATGTGCTGTGTGACACATGCATAAAGTGCTGAAAAGACATGGGAACAGGATGGGGAAGACCCCTGGAAGCATCTCTGACTCCCTGGTCACTGTCTAAAAGTGTGCCCATCATAAGTGATCCTTGCCGCATCAGAAGATGCAGACTTGCAACTATCCCCATGCAAGTTCTAGTCCCAGGGCAGTGTTCAATTGTACCTCCCCCATTCCTTGCAATACAAGCGCAAGTATGCAGCATGCCACCCACCCACCCCCAGGCTGCAATACCATACTGCTTGTGTGGCACCCCAGGGGTCTGGTTTCCACAGTAATGCAATGTTATGTCTGAGAGCAGGTGGGAGGTCTCTTGGTCAGGAATCCTATGCATGCCACACCTCCTGCCCAGTCCTGGGAGGGGAAGAACTTCCCCTGTATAAACCTGGGGCTGAGGCAGGGTTAGAGAGTTCAGAGGGAGAGTTGAGCCAGGAGGGCTGACAGGGAGCTGTGGCTCCGGCTGGGCCCAGCTCCTGTGCCATGCCAGAAGTAGAGAAGAGAAGCAGCATAGGAAGAAACAACAGGAGCTCTGTGGGAGCAGTGTTACAAGGAGTCAGGGGCTGGCAGCTGCAGAGCTCGCCCTGACTGAGAAGATTTCTTACCGGACCCGGAGTCCGAGGCTGTGGGGACTAACTCCTACCCAGCAGCAGAATCCGTCAAGCAGGGGATTTCAGGTCCTCTGGCCAAGAAACCCGAAGGCACGGTCACACGCATGGGACCAGCACCGCCGTCGTGGAGCGGAAGCTACTAGAAGGCCCCGAGTCACCGGCCATACGGGTGAGCACCACACGGTACACTCAGGGACGTGGGCTACTTATACTCGCTTCTAGCAAGGTAGCCAGAAGAGTATCGTTAGTTTGGGAGGCCTACAACTCCGCCTGACCAGGGGAGATCCCATCTGCTCAAGGACTGACCAGGCCCCAACTGCTAGCCAGTACTCCGGGAGGGTCTATCTTTGTCACCAGTAAAGACCCTGAACTACACCGCATCGTCTCTGAGTGGTTCCTGCTACCCCCATCATCCACGTCGGCTGCCCTGAGGCCATACCCCTCCCGTTGGGGGTTATACCATCCACGCTGCACCATCCTTCCACCGGCCTCAGCGGTCTGCCCTGCAGCGGCAGCTCCATAGCTGCATTCAACGGGTGGCGTAGTCGTCCATCATCTACCGCTGATACAGCGCCACTTAGTCTGACTCCCTGGGCACGGACCGGGTCACCGCCACGAGACTACAACCCTCAACAGATCCGGCTCGGGTAAGCTCCCGCGTGCGCAACGCTGCGCGACACAGGCCCAGGGGTGCGTCAACTTTTGGCGTAGTCGGCAGGATTTCGTGCCCGCAACCACCAGGTACTGCGTGCCTGAAAAAGACTGTTCAAACTTACCTGTGGTGAAGATTCCCGCCATCCAGCGCCATCTTCCGCTTCCTTCCCGCCATCGGTGGAGTTTTCCCGCCATCCGGCGCCATCTTCGGCCTTCTTCCCGCCATACGTGGAGTTTTCCCGCCATTGGACGCCATCTTGAGGACGCCGCGCGGGAAGAAGAGGGGCGTGGACTCCGAAAGCGCGCGAGAACTGAAGCCCCGCCTCACGTCCGGACGTTGCGTAAGGTCCTGGAAGGAGCCCAGCAGACGCCGACGTCACAGGAGCGCGACGGAAGGTCCTCAACCCTGACGATCCACTGCAGAGCCGCGGCCTACGGAAGAGGATCATCGCAAGGTAGGCCACGGTCCACTAGGGGGGAGAAGGATGCCTGATACGGAGGAGAGCTTCACCGCTTCAACCCCCGCCAGCGCCACCGCTGTTGTGGTCATGCCTTTCACCATGCCCTATATCCCGGGGGCAGCCTGGCTACCCCAGTACTCAGGGGAGTCACATACCCTGCATGACTTTAGAGAAAAGCTGGATAGCCTCTTCCAGGTGTACCCCCTCACAGAGGAGCAAAAAGTGAGCATCCTGGTGGCCCAATTAACCGGGACAGCCCAAAGGGAGGTAAAGTCCTGGCCACCTGGGAGGAGGACTGTCGCAGAAATACTAACCCAGCTAACCGAGGAGGAGCTGCAGTACTACCAATACGAGGAAAGCCAAGAGGACCCGGACGGGTCTGAGGACTACCCTCAGGAGGGAGCACAAAGAGGACATAGCTACTGAAGGGAAGTAGCGTGAATAAAGAGCTGTAAATAGTTACCCGTAAGGGTACAAGGACTGCTGCTAATTAAAATATGGTCCCCGTTGGGATTAGTGAATTGTTCCCCGTGTGTCCCTATCCCTTACCAGGCTGAGGACTGTGAGCAGCCAATCCTTATCCCCACTGGCCGAGGACTGAGAGCGGCCATATCCTGTAAATAATTATGTGTTTCTAGTAATTTATAGGAGTCCTTGGTGGATTTATCGGGAATCCTTTGTACAGTTAGTGGAGCGTAACCCAGGATGGACTAAAAGACTGTTAAGGACTCGGGGCAGGACAGACCCCTACCTGGTTACGTCTCCCTGTTTTGGTGAAATGGACACCTTTGTTTCCTTCAAAGACTGCACCCGGTTGCGGACATGCCGTGACCACCTTTATGTGTTTTTCTTATTGTATTATTATTGTTATACCCTGTTATGTCTTTCTAAAAAAAAAATATGTTTAGTCCCGGAGTACTAAATTTCACTAGGGGGGAATGTGGCACCCCAGGGGTCTGGTTTCCACAGTAATGCAATGTTATGTCTGAGAGCAGGTGGGAGGTCTCTTGGTCAGGAATCCTATGCATGCCACACCTCCTGCCCAGTCCTGGGAGGGGAAGAACTTCCCCTGTATAAACCTGGGGCTGATGCAGGGTTAGAGAGTTCAGAGGGAGAGTTGAGCCAGGAGGGCTGACAGGGAGCTGTGGCTCCGGCTGGGCCCAGCTCCTGGGCCATGCCAGAAGTAGAGAAGAGAAGCAGCATAGGAAGAAACAACAGGAGCTCTGTGGGAGCAGTGTTACAAGGAGTCAGGGGCTGGCAGCTGCAGAGCTCGCCCTGACTGAGAAGATTTCTTACCGGACCCGGAGTCCGAGGCTGTGGGGACTAACTCCTACCCAGCAGCAGAATCCGTCAAGCAGGGGATTTCAGGTCCTCTGGCCAAGAAACCCGAAGGCACGGTCACACGCATGGGACCAGCACCGCCGTCGTGGAGCGGAAGCTACTAGAAGGCCCCGAGTCACCGGCCATACGGGTGAGCACCACACGGTACACTCAGGGACGTGGGCTACTTATACTCGCTTCTAGCAAGGTAGCCAGAAGAGTATCGTTAGTTTGGGAGGCCTACAACTCCGCCTGGCCAGGGGAGATCCCATCTGCTCAAGGACTGACCAGGCCCCAACCGCTAGCCAGTACTCCGGGAGGGTCTATCTTTGTCACCAGTAAAGACCCTGAACTACACCGCATCGTCTCTGAGTGGTTCCTGCTACCCCCATCATCCACGTCGGCTGCCCTGAGGCCATACCCCTCCCGTTGGGGGTTATACCATCCACGCTGCACCATCCTTCCACCGGCCTCAGCGGTCTGCCCTGCAGCGGCAGCTCCATAGCTGCATTCAACGGGTGGCGTAGTCGTCCATCATCTACCGCTGATACAGCGCCACTTAGTCTGACTCCCTGGGCACGGACCGGGTCACCGCCACGAGACTACAACCCTCAACAGATCCGGCTCCGGGTAAGCTCCCGCGTGCGCAACGCTGCGCGACACAGGCCCAGGGGTGCGTCACTTGCTTGCTTGAACTTGAAATTGGGCCTTTTAGGCATGTGGAGGCGGAATCTGGCCACCACGTCATGGCTGTGTTGGCGGCCTGGAATCCATACTCAGTCCCCAGCCGCCCGGCGGCCGGGTGTCCATACTCGGTCCCCAGCCACCCCGCGGCCGGGTGTCCACTCACGGTCCCCAGCCGCCTGGGGGCAGCCGGGTGTCCATAAACGGTCCCCAGCCGCCCCTATTTCTCCTTGGAACATCCCCCCACACACTTTTCATAGCCCGTCTGCTTTAGGCAGCATTGAACGAGCCCACCAGAGAACCAGACTCCTCCGGTGGGCCCTGACTTCTCCATCGGTGGAGTTGAGACTGCCAAGGTGAGGAGCATGATGATGATGACAGAAGTTAGCATCTGCTATGTTTTCTTTTAATGCAAGTGTAAGTGTGCAGCCTGCCACCCACCCACCCCCAGACTGCAATTCCATACTGCTAGCTTGCACTTGAAATGGGGCCTTTTAGTTTGGAGGTGGCCGAAGCTGGCCACTACCTCATAGCTGCTTCGGCAGCAAGGTATCCATACTCAGTCCCCAGCCGCCCCTATTTGTCCTGGTGTGCCTTATACATAAGATTAAGCGCGTATACCAAAACATTACCTGTGCCCTCCCCAGTGCATTTAGTGGGAAGGAGAGCCTATTCCGCTGTAGTGTGTGCATACCAAACCCCTGTTCATGGTACATGCGAAGATGCCTCCCACCTTGCACCTGTCGTTGCAGACTTGCAACTATCCCCATTCAATCCTTGTCCCAGGGCATTGTTCAATTGTACCTCTCCCATTCCTTGCAATGCAAGCGCAAGTATGCAGCCTGCCACCCACCCACCCCCAGGCTGCAATACCATACTGCTTGCTTGCTTGCACTTTAAATTGGGCCTTTTAGGCATGTGGAGGTGGAATCTGGCCACCAGGCCATTGCTGTGTCGGCGGCCTGGCATCCACACTCAGTCCCCGCTTGCTCCCCAGCCTCCAGGGGGCGGCCGGGTGTCTATACTCGGTCCCCAGCCACCCCTATTTGTCCCGGTAACCTTTCCCACACTTTTCTTAGCCTGGCCTGCTTTAGGGCAGCATTGGCCGAGCCCACCGGACTATCAGACTCCTCCGGTGGGCCCTGGCTTCTCCATCAGGGGAGTAGAGAGTGACAAGGTGAGGAGTATGATGAGGATGATAGAAGTTAGCATCTGCTTTGTTTTGTTGTAATGCAAGCGCATGTATGTAGTAGCGGCTAGGCCTGAGGTGGTCAGCGTTTTGGCGCATATACTACCTCTTCCGAGGATTGCTGGATGTTTTCTTGCTACTATCCAAGTTCTATGACTCCTGTTAAAACAAAGCTTCAGGTGATAAATGATGGATGAGGTAGTGGCAAAGGAGAAAGAGCAGGAGGAACAGGGACCATTCACATCAATATCAGGCCAGTCAACCAGATATGTCTTGTAGGATAGGTTTCTGTAACAAAAGGAACGGTTCGGCTACAGAGTTATAGGGCATACAGTGAGTGCAATGCCTACCAAAAATTTCGAGGCACTCCAATGCCCCTTGGAAATGACATGGAGGTCAGAGGGCGTTAACTAAACCTTTTTTTCCATTTATAGCAACTGGGTCTCCTGTGCACTGTTGGCCTAAGCAGTGAATGGAAGGCTTTCCAAAAATTATGAGGAACTGCAATGCCCCTTACAAGAGCCATGTGTGGCTCCCCAGGGGTCTGGTCACCACAGTAATAGAGATATTACGTCGGAGAGCAAGTGGGAGGTTTCCTGGTCAGGATCCCTTAAACATGCAACATCCTCCTGCCCCAGTCCTGGGAGGGGAGAATTCTGCCCTTATAAACTGGATCTGGGGCGGGGTTGAGTGAGTCAGAGAACAGAGAACAGTCAGAGTCATAGAATCATAGAATCATAGAATCATAGAATGGTAGAGTTGGAAGGGACCTCCTGGGTCATCTGGTCCAACCCCCTGCTCAAAGCAGGTTTCACTAAATCATCTCAGACAGATGTCTGTCCAGCCTCTGTTTGAAGACGTCCATTGAAGGGGAACTCACCACCTCTCGTGGCAGCCTGTTCCACTCATTAATCACCCTAACTGTCAAAAAGTTTTTTCTAATATCTAATCTGTGTCTCCTCCCATTTAGTTTCATCCCATTGCTTCTAGTCTTTCCTTGTGCAAATGAGAATAAAGATGATCCTTCTACAATGTGACAGCCCTTGACATATTTGTATACAGCTATTAAGTCTCCTCTCAGTCTTCTTTTTTGCAAGCTAAACATTCCCAAATCCTGCAACCGTTCCTCATAGGACATGGTTTGCAGACCAATCACCATTCTGGTCGCTCTTCTCTGAACTTGCTCCAGTTTGTCTATGTCTTTTTTAAAATGTGGTGCCCAAAACTGTACACAGTATTCCAGATGAGGTCTGACCAAAGAGGAGTAAAGACCGATAATGACTTCACGTGATCTAGACTGTATGCTTCTGCTAATACATCCCAGAATTGTATTTGCCTTTTTTGCTGCTGCATCACACTGTTGACTCATGTTCAGTCTATGATCTATTAGTATACCTAAGTCTTTTTCACATGTACTGTTGCTTAGCTCTATTCCTCCCATTCTGTATATGCTTTTTTCATTTTTATTGCCCAGATGTAGTACTTTGCATTTTTCCCTGTTAAAAAACATTCTGTTGGTTGCTGCCCACTGCTCCAGTTTATTTAGGTCTTTTTGAATCCTCTCTCTCTCTTCTCTAGTATTAGCTATCCCTCCTAGCTTTGTGTCATCAGCAAATTTAATCAGTTTACCCTCAATTCCTTCATCTAAATCATTGATAAAGATGTTGAACAATACAGGTCCCAGGACGGAGCCCTGTGGTACCCCACTTGAGACATTCATCCAGCTGGATGTGAAGCCATTTACAACCACCCTTTGAGTCCGATCACTAAGCCAGTTATGAATCCACCTAACAGTTGCCTGGTCCATTGCATACTTGGTCATTTTTTCAATAAGGATGGTGTGAGATACTTTGTCAAATGCTTTGCTGAAGTCAAGATATACTATATCTACAGCATTTCCCTGATCCACCCAGTCAGTGATTCTGTCATAGAAGAAAATTAAGTTAGTCTGACATGACTTGTTAGTTACAAACCCATGCTGACTCTGGTTAATCACTTCATTCTTATCCAGGTACTTACATACATGTTGTTTAATAATTTGTTCAAAGATCTTTCCTGGTATAGAAGTCAGACTCACCGGCCTATAGTTCCCTGGGTCCACCTTCTTCCCCTTTTTGAAGATAGGAACAACATTTGCTCTTCTCCACTCTTCTGGGACTTCTCCTGTTCTCCAAGAATTTTCAAAGATTATGGAGAGTGGTTCTAAAATTTCTTCTACGATCTCCTTCAGTACTCTGGGGTGTAATTCATCTGGACCTGGAGACTTGAACTCATTTATGTTAGCTAAATATTCCCTCACAATCTTTCTGTTTACAGATAACTTGGATTCCTCTATTCCTTTAAAAGGACAGTGAAGATCAGTTGATGTTACATTTTCTTTCTGAGAGAAAACAGATGCAAAATAGGAATTAAAAAGTTCGGCCTTCTCAACATCCTCTCTTACCATTTCTCCATTTTCATCCTGTAAAAATCCTATAGCATCTTTGACTTTTCTTTTACTTTTGACATACCCCCAAAATCCTTTTTTATTGCTTTTGACATCTCTTGCAAGCCTTAATTCATTGTCAGCTTTAGCTAACCTGATACGTGCCCTGCAGGATCTGCAGACTGCATTATAATCTTCTTTAGATATGCCTCCCTCTTTCCATTTAATAAACATTTCTTTCTTTCTTTTTAGCATGTGTTTAAGTTCTGTGTTCATCCATCCTGGTTTCCTTAAATGCTTCCCATTCTTCCTACTTTTCGGGATTGTTAACGATTGTGCTTTGAGAATCTCATTTTTAAAAATTTCCCATCCTTCCTGGACATTTTTGTCCTTAAGGACATCCAGCCATTGGATCCCTCCTATTCTCTTTCTGAGTCTCTTAAAATCTGCCTTTCTAAAATCTAACCTTGAAGTTTGAGTCTTCACATGTCTTCCTCCTCTAGTTATCCAAAATTCTATAATAGCATGATCGCTGCCTCCTAGGGTCCCAGCCACCTTTACCTCCTCAACCATTTCCTCCCGGTTTATAAGGATTAGATCCAAAGTAGCAGATCCCCTTGTTTTCTCCCCTACCTTTTGGAAGATAAAGTTGTCAGCAAGAGAGGATAAGAATTTGCTTGACCTGTTAGTTTTACTTGAGAGAGATTCCCAACAAATGTCTGGATAGTTGAAATCTCCCATGACCACTACGTCATATTTTTTGGAGAACTTGGTCATTTGATACATAAAGAGTTCATCCATATCTTCAGCTTGCCCAGGTGGCCTATAGTAAATGCCTACAATGGTGTCCTTTCCGTTGTTCTCTCCTTGTATTCTTACCCAAACAGTTTCCACAGAACTCCCAGTCTCTGAAGCTTCAATCTCTGTGCAGATATACGCTTTTCTAACATACAATGCGACACCTCCTCCTCGTTTATCAAGTCTGTTTCTTGCAAATAAGTTATATCCTTTTAGCCTTTTATTCCAATCATGTGTATCGTCCCACCAAGTTTCAGTGATTCCAATGACATCATATTTCTTTTCCTGCATTAGTAGTTCCAATTCTCCTTGTTTGTTGCCCATGCTTTGTGCATTTGTATAAAAACATTTTAGTTTGTGATTGGTTTCTCTTCCTCCCATATTTTGATTATTTAAATTGTTTTGTCTTTGTTCTTCCTTTCCACTTCCAGTAGCAGAGATCTCAATAGTATTTGTCAGCTGTATGGCTTTTTCTGGCCTTTTGCTTCCCTTCCCACATTGTTCTAGTTTAAAGCTCTCCTGATGAGTGTAGCAAGGCGACTTCCAAATACATGTTTTCCAGTCTTCGTAAGGTGCACCCCATCTCTAGCAAGTAGTCCATCGTATAGGTAATTCATTCCGTGATCCAGAAATCCAAATCCTTGTTGACGGCACCATCGACGTAGCCAGTTGTTCACCTGTAGAATCTTATTCCACCTCATTGTTCCATGGCCATCCACTGGGAGGATGGATGAGAAGACCACCTGCGCTCCCAATTCTTTCACTTTCTTGCCTAAGTCTTCAAAGTCACTGCAGATGGTTTCCAGGTCCTTTCTTGCGGTGTCATTTGTCCCCACATGTATTAGCAGGAATGGGTAGTGATCTGTAGGTCTGAAGAGTCTTGATATCCTGTCAGACACATCTTTAATTTTTTGCTCCTGGAAGACAGCACATTTCTCTTGAGGTTATGTCTGGTCTGCAGATAGCGGCCTCAGTTCCTCTTAACAGGGAATCCCCCATGACCACCACTCTCCGTTTTTTCTTCACAACATTCTTCTTTCTCCATCCAGGAGAATTCTGAGGGCTTACAAGGTTATTCATTGCTGGCAAAGTCTTATTTTGCTGTATTTCTTCATGGTTCTCCTGTGTGAGAGCCTGGTACTGGTTCCTGAGCAGTATGGGTGCTGACTGCCTCTCGATCTTCCTGCTTCTGTGGGTCACATGCTTCCATTCCTCTGTTTCGTCAGGTGCAGTTCGAATTTCTTCTCTTTCTGAATCATGAAGAGATAATTCTGCTCTGTCTAAGAACTCTTCACCTTCCTTAATGATTTTCAAGGTAGTTAACCTCTCTTCTAGATTTCGCAACTTTTCCTCCAACAGGGACACAAGCTTGCATTTCTGGCATGTGAAGTTTGGCTTTTCCACTGGCAAGTCTGTGAACATGTAGCAGGACATGCAGCTCACCAAATGGCTCCTGGACTCTTCCATGTTCTTACTGTTAATGTTCTGAAAACAGTGAAAAAAGCTTAAAAAAAAAGATTCAAAATGCGCGCGGTTTACCGATGTCCTCTTTTCAGCTCCAACAGCCAAAATCCAGTGTTCTTTGAGCTCGCGGAGACTCTTCACTTACCCCAAAATGCAGTGGGAATATGCAAATTATCTCCTCAGGACTCCTCCCCTGGTTTACCGATGTCCTCTTTTCAGCTCCAACAGCCAAAATCCAGTGTTCTTTGAGCTCGCGGAGACTCTTCACTTACCCCAAAATGCAGTGGGAATATGCAAATTATCTCCTCAGGACTCCTCCCCTGGTTTACCGATGTCCTCTTTTCAGCTCCAACAGCCAAAATCCAGTGTTCTTTGAGCTCGCGGAGACTCTTCACTTACCCCAAAATGCAGTGGGAATATGCAAATTATCTCCTCAGGACTCCTCCCCTGGTTTACCGATGTCCTCTTTTCAGCTCCAACAGCCAAAATCCAGTGTTCTTTGAGCTCGCGGAGACTCTTCACTTACCCCAAAATGCAGTGGGAATATGCAAATTATCTCCTCAGGACTCCTCCCCTGGTTTACCGATGTCCTCTTTTCAGCTCCAACAGCCAAAATCCAGTGTTCTTTGAGCTCGCGGAGACTCTTCACTTACCCCAAAATGCAGTGGGAATATGCAAATTATCTCCTCAGGACTCCTCCCCTGGTTTACCGATGTCCTCTTTTCAGCTCCAACAGCCAAAATCCAGTGTTCTTTGAGCTCGCGGAGACTCTTCACTTACCCCAAAATGCAGTGGGAATATGCAAATTATCTCCTCAGGACTCCTCCCCTTACAAGAGTGAGAGCAAGGGAAAGTAACAGGAAGGAGCTCTGTAGGAGCTAGGAGCTAAAGACCAGGGGCTGGAAGCTGAGCAGAGCTCGCCCTGGAAGAAGACAATAGGAACCGGACACAGGAGTCCGAGGCTGTGAGGACTTATATATCCAGCAGCAGAAACCAGCCGGCAGGGGATTTCAGGTCCTCTGGCCATAGAAGACCAGAGGCTCAGTCACAAGCAAGGGACCAGCACCGCCGTCGTGGAGCGGAGGCTAACAGAAGGCCCCAAGTCACCAGCCATACGGGTGAGGACTACACGGTACACTCAGGGACGTGGGCTACTTCTACCCGCTTACAGCAAGGTAGCCAGGAAGAGTGCAGACAGATGGGGAGGCCTACAACTCCACCTGGCCAGGGGAACTCCAGCTTGCTCAAAGACTGACCAGGCCTCTTATGCTAGCCAGTACTCCCGGGAGGGTCTACCTTATAATCATCAGTAAAGACCCTGAACTGCACTGCAAAGAATCAGTAAAGTCGTTCCTGCTGCGCTTGTGCACCATCACCCCCATCATCCACACTCACTGCCCTCAGGCTATACTCCTCCCGTGGGGAGTTATCCAATTCTATGCTGCGCACACAACACCAGCCTCAGCGGTCTGCCTCGCAGCGTTGGTACTCCCTGACCGCAATCCACGGGTGGCGCAGTCGGACAATTAACCTCAAAACCTAAGAAAGACTGCCACTGGTTTGACCAGCCTGAGCCACGGGACCGGGTCACCGCCACGGAGACTACAGACCCCAGAGACCCGGCACCGGGTATCCCACACACGTGTACACACGGCCCAGGGGGCGCGTCACATGCAGTACAGCATATTACAAACATAAGTCCCATTATTGGGGAGTGGGTCTCTCATAGTATTTGCTTATGCCTTGCAAGCAAAAGCTGCCAAAAATTAGGACGGAGCAACTTGCAATGCCCTTTACAAGAGCCATGCAGTACAGCATATTACAAACATAAGTCCCATTATTGGGGAGTGGGTCTCCCATAGTATTTGCTTATGCCTTGCAAGCAAAAGCTGCCAAAAATTAGGAAGGAGCAACTTGCAATGCCCCTTACAAGAGCCATGCGGTACAGCATATTACAAACATAAGTCCCATTATTGGGGAGTGGGTGTCCCATAGTATTTGCTTATGCCTTGCAAGCAAAAGCTGCCAAAAATTAGGAAGGAGCAACTTGCAATGCCCCTTACAAGAGCCATGCAGTACAGCATATTACAAACATAAGTCCCATTATTGGGGAGTGGGTCTCCCATAGTATTTGCTTATGCCTTGCAAGCAAAAGCTGCCAAAAATTAGGACGGAGCAACTTGCAATGCCCCTTACAAGAGCCATGCAGTACAGCATATTACAAACATAAGTCCCATTATTGGGGAGTGGGTCTCCCATAGTATTTGCTAATGCCTTGCAAGCAAAAGCTGCCAAAAATTAGGACGGAGCAACTTTCAATGCCCCTTACAAGAGCCATGCAGTACAGCATATTACAAACATAAGTCCCATTATTGGGGAGTGGGTCTCCCATAATATTTGCTTATGCTTTCCAAGCAAAAGCTGCCAAAAATTAGGACGGAGCAACTTGCAATGCCCCTTACAAGAGCCATGCGGTACAGCATATTACAAACATAAGTCCCATTATTGGGGAGTGGGTGTCCCATAGTATTTGCTTATGCCTTGCAAGCAAATGCTGCCAAAAATAAGGACGGAGGAAGTTGCAATGCTGGCACCCTGGTGGTATAGTGGTGGTGGAGGCTGAGGATAAGGAGAAGAAGATAAAACAGCCGAAACGAGGAAGCGTATACCCATGTGTGGGTGTGAAGCGGTGCATGTGAATACACCTCCGGAAAAAACACAGTGGATTTGACTTTATGTTTCTCTGCTGTCATTTGGTGGTGATGAGAAGTCTGGCCCAATCCAGCCCTTGTTCATTTTGATAAGGGTCAGCTTGTCAGCATTGTCAGTTGACAGGCGAGTGCGCTTATCAGTTATAATTCCCCCAGCGGCACTAAAAACACGCTCCGATAACACGCTAGCGGCAGGGCAGGCCAGGACCTCCAAGGCATACAGAGTGAGTTCATTCCAAGTGTCCAGCTTGGATACCCAATAATTAAAAGGCACAGAGGAATCACGGAGGACGCTGGTACGGTCGGCAAGGTACTCCCTCACCATCTTTTGAAACTTTCCACTCCTTGTTAGAGTACCCCGTGCCTCAGGGCCTGTAAGCTGGGCGGGTGTCAGAAAACTGTCCCAGAACGTTGACAGTGTTCCCCTGCCTCTGCTGGATTAGAGTTGCATCTCTCTCGCCTGTACGCCTTGGTTGGGCAACGAACTGTGACCTCTGCCGCTAGCGTGTTCAGATGGGAATTTTTTTAAGAGTTCTGCAGCAAGGGCCTTCTGGTACTGCCCCAATTTTGTAGACCTCTCCACCTCAGGAATAAGAGAGTGAAAGTTCTCCTTGTAGCGGGGGCCTACAAGTGTCACCAACCAGTAATGACTGTCACCCAACATTTTGACAACGCGAGGGTCACGGTTAAGGCAGCGTAACATAAAGTCAGCCATGCGTGCCAGACTGGTAACGGGCAAGATTTCTGTGTCCTCACCAAGATGACGACTGACCATGCTCTCCTCCTCCTCCTCTTCCTCCTCCCCCCTGTCCTCAGGCCACCCACGCTGAACCGACGGTATGACACTTGTACAGGTACTACCGTCTACAAAGCATGATAGCAGCTCCTGTTCTTCCTCCTCCTCCTCCTCCTCTCCCTCATTGTCCCCCAATGCACGTTGGGATGAGATGAGGCTGGGCTGTGTGTAATCGCCCGCTACGGCTTCTTGATCCATCTCATCATACTCTGGCTGCAATGCCTCCTCTTTAATTCTCTGCAGAGAGCGTTGCAAAAGACAGACAAGTGGGATGCTGACACTAATGATGGCATCATCACCACTCACCATCTTGGTGGCCTCCTCAAAGTTTGTCAGGATGGTACATATGTCAGACATCCAGGTCCACTCCTGAGGTCTTATGTGTGGAGTCTGACCTGAATATCGACGGCCTTGTTGCAGCTGGTACACCACAACTGCTCTCTTCTGCTCACAAATCCTTTGCAACATGTGGAGGGTAGAGTTCCAACGTGTGGGGACATCACACACCAGTCGGTGTGCCGGAAGCTGCAAACGCTGCTGCAACACAGCAAGGGCGGCGGAAGCTGTAGCCGACTTGCGAAAATGAGCTGACAGGCGGCGTACTTTCACGAGCAGATCTGGCAACTCGGGGTACGATTTAAGAAACCGCTGAACCACGAGGTTAAGCACATGAGCCAGGCATGGTACATGTGTGATCTCACCTCGCCTCAGAGCCGCCACCAGGTTACGGCCATTGTCACACACGACCATGCCGGGATGTAGGTTCAGCGGTCTCAGCCACAGATCTGCCTGCTCTTTCACAGCTGTCCACAACTCACAAGCAGTGTGAGGTTTATCACCTAAGCTTATGAGTTTCAGCACAGCCTGCTGCCGCTTGGCGGAGGCAGTACTGCAATGCTTCCAGCTTGTAACTGATGTGGTGATATCTGAGATGGAGGCTGAACATTAGGAGGAGGAGGAGGAGGATGCGCAGGAGCTGTACACTGTGGGGGCAACTCTGACTGACATAGGGCCCGCAATCCTCGGTTTGGGGAGGATGTGTTCCGTCCCAAGGTCCGACTGGGTCCCGGCTTCCACTATGTTTACCCAGTGTGCCGTCAGAGAGATGTACAGTCCCTGGCCACAAGCACTTGTCCACGTGTCCGTTGTCAGGTGGACTCTCCCAGTAACTGCGTTGTTGAGGGCACGGCAGATGCTTTGGGACACGTGCTTGTGTAGTGCGGGGATGGCACACCGGGCAAAATAGTGTCGGCTGGGGACCGAGTACCGAGGGACGGCCACCGCCATAAGATTGCGGAAGGATTCCGTCTCCACCAGCCTAAAAGGCAGCATTTCCAACGCAAGCAGTCGTGAAATGTGCGAATTTAGGACTGTGGCCTGTGGGGCGTTAGCTGCGAATTTCCGCTTTCGTTCAAAGGTCTGGGATATAGACAATGGAACGCTGCGGTGGGACGTGGACGTGGACGTTGATGCTGTTTCTTGAGAAACAGCCATAACAAGTAAAGACTGAGAGGAGGGGGCATCTTTGCATGCAGTATGGACAGGGGATTGCCTTGCACGCACAACAGGGGGTTCTATTACACGCACAACAGCAGAAGAAGCAGTGGTGACACCCACTGACACTGGTCTTGGACCCTGGGGTTCGCCCCACAAAGTCGGGTGCTTTGCTACCATGTGCCTGATCATGCTGGTGGTGGTCAGGCTGGTAGTTTTGTCACCCCTGCTGATGCTGGCATGGCAGGTGGAACATATGGCCTTTTTGGGGTTATCAGCAGAGTCTTTAAAAAAATTCCAGACTCTGGAAGACCTACCGCTTGTACTGGCAACGTCCCTTGTGTTGGTGTTACGGGGAACGGTTGCCTGCCTTCTCTCTGCGGCCACCACACTGCTTCTTCCTGCCTGTTGGGGTACTCTGTCTCCCTCCCCCTGTGTGCTGCTGGCCTCACTCTGCATGTCCTCCTTCCACGTTGGGTCAGTTACTAGATCATCCACCACCTCCTCCTCTTCCACTTGCGCACCACGATCCTCCTCCTCACTTCCTGGCAATTGTGTCTCATCATCGTCCACCTCTTGTGACAGATTGCCAACGTCGACTTCCTGTGGCCGTGGCTGTTCAAATATTTGGGCATCGCAACATGGGATCTCCTCTTCCACCACTTCAAGCGTATCAGGCGAGGGGTCCAAATATGGAAATTGACCAGTGAACAGCTCTTCAGAGTGTCCAAGTGTGGGATCACTTGCTGTCTGACGACACTCGGCATGGTGGGAGGAAGGAGCATCAGGGTGAGGAGGAGTATGCGGTCGAGACTCACGGCTACTAAGAGTTGACCGTGTGGAAGACAGACCGGAGGTGGTGGTGCCCAGGTAACTGGAAGTATTATCTGCTATCCAATTAATAACCTGTTCACACTGATCAGTTCTCAATGCTGGTGTTGTTCTGTGCTTCCCTAGTAATTCGGTCAAGAAGTGGGAGCGAGAAGATGTGGCTGTTGGTTGTGGCACATTTTCACCTTGGCCACGGCCCCGTCCTCTGCACGAACCTTCACCAGAACGTCCACTTCCACGTCCCTTGCCACGCGCCTTGCCCGTTGTAAATGAAGTAAAATAGCTAATACTTGCACTATCAATGGAAAAAGGGTAATAAAGAGTAGATTAGCACCGTGGAAGAGGAAAACCACAGTTATTGTTTACTGGGGTATACCACACTTTTTTAAATAGAGATATTTGCGGCTGAACAGTGAGCGACACACTCAAACTGCTTTTTTTTTAGATACCAAAGGCCCAAAACTGGATAGTACAGCGATTTGACCCATGGAACTGCGAAACCACACTGGGATGTCGGGCCTACAGAAGACTATTTTCAACAGATATATTTTTGTGTCACAACAGTCAGGAGACACTACTGTTTTTCTTTATGGAAAATATACCAAAACCTGAATAATAGAGATTTTTTACCGTGGGATGGCAAAACCACAGTTATTGTTTACTGGGGTATACCACACTTTTTTAAATAGAGATATTTGCGGCTGAACAGTGAGCGACACACTCAAACTGCTTTTTTTTTAGATACCAAAGGCCCAAAACTGGATAGTACAGCGATTTGACCCATGGAACTGCGAAACCACACTGGGATGTCGGGCCTACACAAGACTATTTTCAACAGATATATTTTTGTGTCACAACAGTCAGGAGACACTACTGTTTTTCTTTACGGAAAATATACCAAAAGCTGAATAATAGAGATTTTTTACCGTGGGAGGGCAAAACCACAGTTATTGTTTACTGAGGTATACCAGACTTTTTGAAATATATAGATTTGCGGCTGAACAGTGAGCGACACACTCAAACTGGTTTTTTTTTTAGATACAAATGGCCCAAAATGGATAATACAGAGGTTTGAACCTTGGAAGTGCAAAACAACACTTCTGTTTCTCTAGCCTACACCAGACTATTTTCAACAGTTATATTTGTGTCTGAAAAATCAGAGACACGCTTTTTTTTTGGGGAGACACACCAAAAGGTTAATAAGACGGGTATTTGTACAGTGTGAAGGAGGGAAAAAAAAGGAGGATTTAGATGAAAAAAAAAGGATTTTTCCTGGCCCCCGACACCTTGTGCCAAGTCCAGCAATTTCAGCAACAGGAGCACACAGGACTTTAATGCAGCGTTTGCTGGTATAACCACTGTGTCTCCTATACAGCCTGCCTGCCTGGTATCTGGGATGGATATTAGTCCTGAAAAGGACTGTTTGTTTGTTCTGGCAGCCTTTACAGACCCTACACTAACTATTTTGCAGTTTATATCTCTCCCTAAATCAGCTGCGCTGTCCCTTCACTGTCTAATCCGGAGCGACTGTGTCCAAGATGGCAGCGCCTGGTTTTAAATACTCGAGGTGACCCTGTGCGGCCAGCCAATCACTGTAATGCCCACAATCAACATGGCTGCAGCATTACAGTGACTGTCTGGCAATCCCTGCATGTTCATTGGCTCTGTAAAGAGCGCCAAACATGTAGGGCGGAGACCCGAGCTCCCGCCCGAGTAACCCGGAAATGCTCGGTGCTCGCCGAACATCCCGAGTAGCGTGATGCTCGGGCGAGTACCAAGCAGTGTCGAGCATGTTCGCTCAACACTAGTTATTATCTCTCTCACAGGTGCTGGCAACATCTTCAGCCCTGGTTCCCTCTTTAAGTGAAGCATCTCTGTGACTCTAATCTCTAGCCCAAGAGACTCTTCTGCAATACCAACAGTGATCTGGATCCAATATCTCTCCCCCACGTCTTAGCCTGGAGTCCTATTTATCTTCCTCTGCTACCTGCAGACTAGAAGTGCCCCTGGTCCTCAATACTTCCTTTGAGTTTCTCCGGCCGGCTAACAGGACTGTTGCTCTTGCGTAGGGAGACTTTCACACTGGTGATCCCACTATCTGAGGGTATGGAGCTCCCGTCTACCCTAGCAGCCACCATATATTCAGGCTGCCCGTACGGTTCACTGTCCTATCTCTTACTAAAGAATCACTTCCTGATCCTGGAAACTAAACAGAGATTTTCCTAATGTGCCCACCCTCAGTGAGCTGTCATCACACAGCATTAACCCATCACTGTCTGTAACACTGCTAGCAGACTCAACCTGACATCTGCACCCAGGACAGTGGCATCTTGTGGCTGTTTGCAGGTACTGCAGCCCACAAGGAATTATGTCAGGAACAAGCTCTTTATCACTCAAGGCTTGATCAGGGCACTAAGTTCCCCCTCTACTCTACTGACTGGACCACTAAAACTAACCCCTTAGCTGGGTCTACCAACAGTTCAGAGAGGTCTAACTACGGGAACACTTTCTTTAACTACTTCAGTGCCAAAAGAAAGCTACATCCTTCCCCACTATTACATATACACCATTGTAAGTAGCAGAATACATGGTGTACACCATTATAAGTAGCAGAGTACATGGTGTACACCACTATAAGTAGCAGTGTGCATGGTATACACCATTATAAGTAGCAGAGTACACGGTGTACACCATTAGAAGTAGCAGAGTACATGGTGCACACTACATGTAGCAGAGTACATTGCATACACCATTAGAAGTAGCAGAGTACATGGTACACACTATTATAAGTAGCAGAGCACATGGTATACACCATTATAAGTAGCAGAGTACATGGTATACACCATTATAAGTAGCAGAGTACACGGTATACACCATAATAAGTAGCAGAGTACATGGTATACACCATTAGAAGTAGCAAAGTACATGGTATACACCATAAAAAGTAGCAGAGTACACGGTATACACCATTAGAAGTAGCAGAGTACATGGTATACACCATTAGAAGTAGCAGAGCACATGGTATACACCATTAGAAGTAGCAGAGTACATGGTATACACCATTAGAAGTAGCAGAGTACAAGGTATACACCATAAAAAGTAGCAGAGTACACGGTATACACCATTAGAAGTAGCAGAGTACATGGTATACACCATTAGAAGTAGCAGAGTACATGGTATACACCATTAGAAGTAGCAGATTACATGGTATACACCATTAGAAGTAGCAGAGCACATGGTATACGCAATTAGAAGTAGCAGAGTACATGTTATACACCATTAGAAGTAGCAGAGTACGTGGTATACACCATTGAAAGTAGCAGAGCACATGGTATACACCATTAGAAGTAGCAGAGCACACATTCGCCAGGAGACTCGCAACACTCATCAGGAGGGCGTTAAACTAGAAGAAGAGGGGATGGGAAGAAAAACGCCGGACACGAACATGCAACCAGAGAACATACTAATGAAAGATATGAAGTGCGACAAAGAAGGTCCAAGACAAGATAATTGGAAGGGAGATAAGAAAATTTCTAATACAATCCACAAGGAGAAGATTGGAACAAAACAAAATCGTGTAAACTGCGTGCTAGCAAATGCCAGGAGCCTGACAAACAAGATGGATGAACTGGAAGCAGAAATATCTACAGGTAACTATGACATAGTGGGAATAACCGAGACATGGTTAGATGAAAGCTATGACTGGGCAGTTAACTTACAGGGTTACAGTGTGTTTAGAAGGGATCGAAGAAGTTGGAAAGGGGGTGGAGTCTGTCTATATGTAAAGACGTGTCTAAAGCCTACAATGTGGGAGGATGTATGGGAGGGAAATGAGGAGGTCGAGTCCTTATGGGTGGAGATACATGGGGCAAAAAACAATAATAAAATTATCATAGGAGTCTGTTATAAACCACCAAATATAGCAGAAGCCACGGAAAGTCTATTAATGAGACAAATAGACGAAGTACCAGTCGCTGTCACATTGTGTTCAAGATTATTGAAATTGTTCTTGTATTATACCCCCTTTTTCACATGTAAAGCGCCATGGAATAAATGGCGCTATAATAATAAATAATAATAATAATAGCAAAAAATAGCGAGGTGATTATTATGGGGGACTTCAACTACCCCGATATAGACTGGGAAACCGAAAGCTGTAGATCTCAGAAAGGAAACAGGTTTCTGTCAATTATCAAAGACAATTATTTGTCACAACTTGTGCAGGAACCAACTAGAGGGACGGCCCTTTTAGACTTAATATTAACTAACAGGCCAGACAGAATAACTGAGGTGCAGGTCGGGGGGCACCTGGGAAATAGTGACCACAACATTATACAATTCCACATGTGCTTCAGTAGGGTGCCCAGCGAGGGAGTCACAAAAACACTGAACTTCAGCTAAGAGATGCCCTTCACCTTATAGACTGGGATAGTATCTTTAGTAATAGGAGCACGGATAGAAAATGGGAAATTTTCAAAACAGTCCTACATAGTCACTGTAGAAGGTACATACCTTATGGGAATAGAAGTGCTAGGAATAGGAGGAAGCCAATGTGGCTAAATAAGGAAGTCAAGAGGGCAATGAAAAACAAAAAAAGGGCTTTCGGTAAACTTAAACAAGAAGGCAGCGAGGAAGCGCTAATATCTTATAGGGAAAAAAACAAAATCTGTAAGAAACAAATAAGAATAGCAAAAGAGGAGACAGAGAGACTAATTGCCAAGGAAAGTAAAACGAATCCCAAACTGTTCTTTAACTATATAAACAGTAAAAGGATTAAAACTGATGGAGTTGGCCCATTGAAATATAACCTGGGTAAAATCATAGAGGGCGATGAGGGTAAAGCAAACCTACTCAATAGCTTCTTCTCCATTGTTTTCACAAAAGAAAACAATTTATCGGAGGAAATGCAGAGTGATAAAGTAAACCCTCCGCTAAATATCACCCACCTAACCCAGGAGGAAGTCCAGAAACGCCTAAATAATATCAAAATAGACAAGTCACCAGGCCCAGATGGCATACACCCCCGGGTACTAAAGGAATTAAGTAATGTAATAGACAGACCGCTGTATCTTATATTCAAGCACTCTTTATGGACAGGGACTGTCCCACTAGACTGGCGCCAAGCAAATGTGGTACCAATACTCAAAAAGGGGTCTAAAAGTGACCCTGGGAACTATAGACCAGTCAGCTTAACGTCTGTTGTGGGTAAATTGTTTGAAGGATTTCTTAGAGATGCTATTGTAGAATATCTTAATGATAATAACTGTCTAACTCCATATCAACATGGATTCATGAGGGATCGCTCCTGCCAAACAAACCTGATCGCCTTCTACGAGGAGGTGAGCTCACAGCTGGACCGGGCAGAGTCAGTGGATGTTGTATACCTTGACTTCTCCAAAGCGTTTGATACCGTGCCACACAAAATGTTGGTATATAAAATGAGAATGCTTGGTCTGGGGGATAATGTGTGCAAGTGGGTAAATAGCTGGTTGAGTGATAGAAAGCAGAGGGTGGTTATCAATGGAGTAAGCTCAGGGTGTGTCAGGGTTACTAGCGGGGTGCCTCAAGGGTCTGTCTTGGGCCCTATATTATTTAATATATTTATTAATGATCTAGTGGAAGGGTTGCATAGTAAAATAGCAATATTTGCAGATGATACTAAACTTTGTAAAGTAGTTAATACAGATGAGGACAGGGCACAGCTACAGGAGGATTTAGATAAATTGGGGAGTTGGGCCAAAAAATGGCAAATGGGGTTCAATGCCGATAAATGTAAGGTCATGCACATGGGAAAGAAAAACAGCAGTCACCCATACATATTAAATGGGAAACCGTTGGGGAAATCTGACATGGAGAAGGACCTGGGCGTCTTGGTTAATAGCAAATTAAATTGTAGTGCCCAGTGTCAGGCAGCAGCTGCGAAGGCAAATAGAGTCATGGCATGCATCAGAAGAGGAATAGGGGCATATGATGAGAACATTGTTCTTCCTCTGTATAAAGCGCTGGTAAGGCCGCACTTAGAATATTGTGCACAGTTCTGGGCTCCGGTGCTCAGGAAAGACATATTGGAGCTAGAGAGGGTACAAAGGAGGGCGACTAAGGTAATAAAGGGAATGGAGGGACTAGAATACCCAGAGAGGTTGTCAAAATTAGGCCTATTTACATTGGAAAAGAGAAGGCTTAGGGGAGACCTCATAAACATGTATAAATACATCAGGGGGCAGTACAGAGATCTCTCCCATGACCTGTTTATACCAAGGATGGTGACAAAGACGAGGGGGCACACTATGCGTCTGGAGGAAAGGAGGTTCCTGCACCAGCATAGAAGGGGATTCTTTACGGTCAGAGCCGTGAGACTCTGGAACTCTCTGGGAGAGGAAGTGGTGATGTCCAACTCACTTAAAGAGTTCAAGAGAGGCCTGGATGCCTTTCTTGAGAACAATAAAATTACATCTTCTGCTTAGTTAATTAATCCAGGGATTTAATTTTACTGCCAGATTGGTGTCGGGAAGTGAATTTTTCCTCAATGATGTAAATTGGCCTATACCGCATGGTTTTTTGTTGCCTTCCCCTGGATCAACGCTGCGGAATAGCTGCAGTGCACAAGAAATAGGCTGAACTGGATGGACGCTTGTCTTTTTTCGGCCTTATAAATTATGTAACTATGTAACTATGGTATACACCATTAGAAGTAGCAGAGTACATGGTATACACCATTGTAAGTAGCAGAGCACATGGTATACACCATAAGAAGTAGCAGAGTACATGTTACACCATTAGAAGTAGCAGAGTACATGGTATACACCATTAGAAGTAGCAGAGCACATGGTATACACCATTAGAAGTAGCAGAGTACATGGTATACACCATTAGAAGTAGCAGAGTACATGGTATACACCATTAGAAGTAGCAGAGCACATGGTATACACCATTAGAAGTAGCAGAGTACATGGTATACACCATTAGAAGTAGCAGAGTACATGGTATACACCATTAGAAGTAGCAGAGTACATGGTATACACCATTAGAAGTAGCAGAGTACATGGTATACACCATTAGAAGTAGCAGAGTACATGGTATACACCATTAGAAGTAGCGGAGTACATGGTATACACCATTAGAAGTAGCAGAGCACATGGTATACACCATTAGAAGTAGCAGAGTACATGGTATACACCATTAGAAGTAGCAGAGTACATGGTATACACCATTAGAAGTAGCAGAGCACATGGTATACACCATTAGAAGTAGCGGAGCACATGGTATACACCATTAGAAGTAGCAGAGCACATGGTATACACCATTAGAAGTAGCAGAGTACATGGTATACACCATTAGAAGTAGCAGAGCACATGGTATACACCATTAGAAGTAGCAGAGCACATGGTATACACCATTAGAAGTAGCAGAGCACATGGTATACACCATTAGAAGTATCGGAGCACATGGTATACACCATTAGAAGTAGCAGAGTACATGGTATACACCATTAGAAGTAGCAGAGTACATGGTATACACCATTAGAAGTAGCAGAGTACATGGTATACACCATTAGAAGTAGCAGAGTACATGGTATACACCATTAGAAGTATCAGAGTACATTGTATACACCATTAGAAGTAGCAGAGTACATGGTATACACCATTAGAAGTAGCAGAGTAAATGATTTATAACTCGGGTCACTTATCATTAATTCTTCCATATTTGTCACAGTTGTTAATAGTAATCTGCAACCAATGAGTTAAATGTTCTATTGTGAAAAAAAAGACACATGAGAAATAAATATATACAATGTTTCCAATAATATCACTGAGTATATCTTTAAGGTATGTTCATCTTTTTTTTTTAGCGTTTTTTTTTCCTCTGCAGAAAACAAAATGCTGCATTTTACAGTACCAGCTTAGAGAATGAGATTTCTAAACTCTCAGTCACACGCTGCATTTTTTCCCCTGTTTTTCTTTTAAATCTGCAGCTTGTCAATTCTTTCAGGAGTTTGCAGCATTTTTCACCCATTCAAATTAATTAAAAAAGATCAAAACAATTAAAAGCGCTGCAATAACACGAGTATTGTATGTAGCGTTTTTCCTGCTATCACTCCGGTTTTTGGGGTAGGAAAAAATGCAACATGTGAACAATCTCTTATCCTGGTTGTGTTTTAGTTGGAAATAAAATAGAACGGCCATAATAACACAGAGACATAATTCATTCTATGGTGTTTCCAATTTCAATATTGCTAGGCAGCATCTGTTTGTGCAGAGCCGTCCGTTTAAGATTCTATCACAAGATTCCGTGATGACATCACTGGTGATGGTCGGCTATTATGACATCAGAGCTCACAGTCAATACTTATAGAATGTACACAGGGTCACGGGTGCCATTTTTGGCTTCATAGTGATTGAGCGCACTTGCAGTTTCTCGCTATTCTATAGTGACTGATCGCACTTGCAGTTTTTCGCTATGGCTGAATTACTTTTGGATAATCTTCAGGTAGGATCACTATTGGGGATTCTTATCAACAATCGCCCTGACACTTCGCTTCTACCACCTGATGGCGTCCTCAGCTTCACTCACCGGCTGGTGATGGAGCAAGTAAATGACTGCCTGACCAAATACTATCAAGGTCATCTAACGTCAGAATATCTGACTGATTTACCTCAGAACATCAGGACAATACTACAGCAGGTAAGTGGCGGACGCTCCGCACAAATCTTCTCCATAATAATAGATAATTATAGCGGGATACAAACTTCTTCTTTCCTCCAATATAAACATGGCGAATCCCCAGATATGTGATCATTGTGACGCGCCCCTGGGCCTGTGTCGCGCTGCGTTGCGCACGCGGGAGCTTACCCGGAGCCGGATCTGTTTAGGGTTGTAGTCTCGTGGCGGTGACCCGGTCCGTGCCCAGGGAGTCAAACTGGACGGCAGTCTGTTAGCGGTAGAAAATGGTTGATGACTACGCCACCCGTTGAATGCAGCCAGGGGGCTGCTGCTGCAGGGCAGACCGCTGAGGCCGGTGGAAGGATGGTGCAGCGGGATAGTATAACCCCCAACGGGAGGGGTATGGCCTCAGGGCAGCCGACGTGGATGATGGGGGTAGCAGGAACCACTCAGAGACGGTATGGTAGCGTTCAGGGTCTTTACTGGTAACAACGATAGACCCTCCCGGAGTACTTGCTAGCGAACGGGGCCTGGTCAGTCCTTGAGCAGATGGGATCTCCCCTGGCCAGGCGTAGTTGTAGGCCTCCCAAGCTGACTGTACTCTTCTGGCTACCTTGCTAGAAGCTGATGTAAGTAGCCCACGTCCCTGAGTGTACCGTGTGGTGCTCACCCGTATGGCCGGTGACTCGGGGCCTTCTAATGGCTTCCGCTCCACGATGGCGGTGCTGGTCCCACGCGTGTGACCGGGCCTTCGGGCTTCTGGGCCAGGGGACCTGAAATCCCCTGCCTGACGGATTCTGCTGCTGGGTAGAAGTTAGTCCCCACAGCCTCGGACTCCGGGTCCGGTAAAGAATCTTCTTAGTCAGGGCGAGCTCTTTAGCTGCCAGCCCCTGACTCCTTGTGACTCTGCTGCTTCCTATGCTGCTCTTGTCTCTACTCTTCCTGGACTCACTAACCCTGCCTCAGCCCCGGGTTTATACAGGGGAAGTCCTTCCCCTCCCAAGGCTGGGCAGGAGGTGTGGCATGCACAGGATCCCTGACCAAAGGACCTCCCACCTGCTCTCAGACGTAATATCTCTATCACTGTGACAACCAGACCCCTGGGGTGTCACACTCCCCCCTAGTGAAATTTAGTACTCCGGGACTAAACACTTTTTAGAAAAATATAACAAGGTATATCAAAGAACAATAAAATACAATAAGGAAACACAATAAGATGGTCACGGATGTCCGCAACCGGGTGCAGTCTTTGAAGAAAAGCAAAGGTGTCCATTTCACCAACACAGGGAGACGTAACCAGGTAGGGGTCTGTCCTACCCCGAGTCCTTAACAGTCTCTAGTCCATCCTGGGTTACGCTCCAACTATATACAAAGGATTCCCGGTAAATCCACCGAAGACTCCTAAAAACAACTAGAAACACAAAATTACACACAAGCAACAATAAACAGGTAAACATTGTAAAACAACTTAAACATTTAGATCCTCCAACGTGCGGGTAACTGGCCTCTAGTGGCCCTAGTGGACCTACGGAGCTGACTGTCTGGCCCTGAACTACAGGGTGTAGGAGCTGTCAAGGGTAAACTGGGCAGCTGTCTACCGGCTCTTTGTCTCACTAGGGGTACGGCAGGCTCACTATAAGCAGAGGGTGGATTCTCCTGTTCCGCTTGGGTGGAGTCTTCTGCCTCCTGGACCGGCTGCTCTTCCAGCTCTACCCGTTGCTCCGTAGGTTCTTGGGATGATGGTTGGAGGAAGGTGAGTACGGGTACCACAACTGCACCATTGACTTGAGTCCAAGACCGAGGGAAGTCCCCGAGCACGGTACTAACCATATCTTCCCTTTCTTCCACGGGTCGATGGTCTTCCTGTTCCTCCTCAGGGTTCCTCAGTTGTTCGGGGCACTTCTTCAGGTGGTCCCGGGATACAATGGCTGTGGTTTCCCCTCCGTCTTTACTGATGGTACAGACCTTCGGGTTCTCGTGGCTTGAGGGCAGTACGGTGTACGGGTCCTTCTCCCACTGGTCGTCCAACTTGTGGAGCCGTCTCTTCCTCTTCAAGACCTGCTCTCCGGGTACCAGGGGAACAGCGGGAGCATACTGGTTGTAAGTCTTCTCTTGTCTTTCCCTAGCCTGACAGAGACTTCGCTCCACGCTCTCCTGTACTTTCCGGTACTGCTGCTGCCTCTCTGTGTCCCAGTCTGTTTCTGGTGAAGTGTCCTCGGGCGTCAGGACTCCCATTTCCAGGTCAACAGGTAACTTACCAGGTCTTGCCCTCATTAGGTAAGCCGGGGTACAGTTGGTGGAACCTACCGGGATGTGGTTGTATAGGTCCACCAGATCGGGCAACTTCTCAGGCCACAGACTGCGTTCTTCCAGGGGCAACGTTTTTAGAAGATCCATTACCACCTGGTTCATTTTCTCACAAAGTCCATTAGTTTGCGGATGGTAGGGTGTCGTCCTTATCTTCCGGCAGCCATACAGATTGCAGAATTCCTGGAAGACCTCCGCTTCAAAGGCAGGTCCCTGGTCCGTCAGCACTTGGTCCGGGTACCCGTGTGGACGGCAAAAGTGCTGCTGGAAGGCTCTAGCTGCTGTTCGAGCCGTTAAGTCCTTGACGGGGACGACAACCAGAAACCGGGAGTAATGATCCACGATGGTTAACGCGTAGACGTAGCCACTTCTGCTGGGGGTCAGTTTTACATGATCCAAGGCTACCAGTTCCAACGGTTGCCGGGTGACGATGGACTGCAGGGGAGTCTTCTGGCTGGCCCGGTCCTTCCTTCTCAGATTGCACGGGCCACAGTCTCTGCACCACTTCTCGATGGTTCCCCTCATGCCTACCCAGTGGAACCGCTCGCGCAGCAGGAACTCCAGCTTTTTCCACCCGAAGTGTCCAGCTCTGTCGTGGTATGCCTCCATCACCATGGCTGCGTCTCTTCGTGGCACCACTACTTGCCAGAGTAGTTCATGCGTCCTGGAGTTAACCATTCTGCGGCACAACTTCCCCTTGTAAAGGAACAGTCGACTCTTCTCTGCCCATAGTTGTTTGGCTTCCTCTGGAGCGTCTGATTCCAGGCTAGCCTCCGGGCGAGTCAGCATCTCCTTCACCAGTCGGACGGCAGGGTCGCTGTCTTGCGTTTCCGCCCAGTTGTAGTGAGGTAAGGGGTTCAACGTAGCAGCCTGCTTACTCCTTACCCGGTGGGAATACTGGATAGTCCCATGACGGTGGAACGCAGGGAGTTCAACTTCTTCCAGTCCCTCCGGATCTTCTCCTCCGTCCGGCAGGTTGGGCATCCTGGACAGGGCGTCCGCGTTGGTATTGGAGCGCCCTGCCCGGTATTTAATTGTGAACTCGTAGTTGGACAGACGGGCCATCCACCTCTGCTCCAGGGCACCGAGTCTTGCCGTGTCCAGGTGTGTCAGCGGGTTGTTATCCGTGTATACGGTGAACCGGGAAGAAGCGAGGTAATGCCTAAAGCGCTCGGTGACTGCCCATACCACGGCCAGGAACTCTAGCTTAAATGAGCTGTAATTTTCGGGGTTCCTTTCGGTGGGTCGCAGTTTTCGGCTGGCATAGGAGATTACTCGTTCTCTCCCCTGCTGAATCTGGGACAGTACGGCTCCTAGCCCGATGTTACTGGCGTCGGTGTAGAGGATGAAGGGCTGGCTATAGTCCGGGTACGCCAAGATTTCATCCCCCGTGAGGGCCATCTTCAGCTGGCGGAAGGACTCTTCTTCTAGCTTTTCCCATTTGAAGGGCGGCTTCTGGTTCTTGGCCTTCCGGGACTGGCCTATCAGGAGGTCCTGCATAGGTGCTGCCTTTTTGGTGAAACCGGGAATAAACCTTCGGTAGTAGCCTACCAACCCTAGGAACTGCCGCACTTCTTTTACGCTGGAGGGGCTTGGCCATCCCTTAATTGCGGTGATCTTATCGGGGTCGGGAGCCACTCCGTCAGCGCTCACCACGTGTCCCAGGTATTGCACCTTTGGTTTCAGGAGGTGACACTTGGAGGGTTTCACCTTTAGGCCGTAACTCGCCAGAGCTTCGAACACCTCCGCCAGGTGTTTCAGGTGGTCCTCATAAGTTTTGGAGTATACGATGACATCGTCCAGGTACAACAGGACCGTCTCGAAGTTTCTGTGGCCCAGACAGCACTCCATTAATCGTTGGAAGGTCCCTGGGGCGTTGCAGAGTCCGAACGGCATGCAGGTGAACTCGCTAAGTCCCATCGGGGTGGTGAATGCGGTCTTCTCCCGGTCCGCCTCTGCTACAGGAACCTGCCAGTACCCGCTAGTGAGATCCAAGGTAGAGAAGAAGTTAGCAGATCTTAAAGCAGCCAATGACTCCTCTATCCTTGGTAAGGGGTACGCATCCTTGTGTGTGATACGGTTGATTTTCCGGTAATCTACACACATCCTCATGGTGTTGTCTTTCTTTTTGACTAAAACTAGTGGGGCTGCCCAGGGGCTACAGCTATCCCGGATTACCCCAGCCTCCTTCATGTCTCTAAGCATCCCCTTGGCGTGTTGGTAATGTGCAGGGGGTACGGGTCGATACCTCTCTTTTATGGGAGGATGATCTCCCGTGGGGATGCGGTGTTCTACCCCCTTGACTCGCCCGAAGTCTAACGGGTGTTTACTAAACACTCTCTCATACTCTTGAACCACCCGATAGACTCCTTGTTTCTGGTGTGAGGGAGTGGAGTCAGTACCCAGATGTAGTTGCTGACACCAGTCCTCCATGTCTTTCTTAGAGCCGTTACCTTCCTCCGGGTGAGATGGAGGCAAGGGTTCCACAGATTGTATAGAATTTTGATTAGTGGTATATAATTTGGCTAGCGTGGCATACCGGGGCAGGTACACTTCCCTCTCCCCGATATTTATTATGCGAACGGGCACCCTCCCATGGCGTACATTGACCACCCCCCGTGCTGTCAAAATGGTGGGCCTACTGTCTGAGTAAACTGGTTCTACCATTGCCTGGTAATCTCTACCTCTCAGACCAATAGCTGCCCGGCACCAAATCATCATTTCACTTTTTGGGGGCATGGCAATAGGAAAAGGGTCACACATTCTTACGCTACCAATCTCACCGCCGGAGAGTTCCACTTGTTGCCGTTGCATCAGTGCCCGGATCTCTTTCTGGAGCACCCGCTGCTCGCCGGAGCTGGCATTCTTGGCAACCTGCTGTAAAAGGAAAATCACCTCTGCAAGACAATTTTCAATTACATTAGTTCCTAGAGTTATTTTTGGGTGACTCTCATGTTTGTCAATATCTACAATGATCAGTCCCTGTGCGGCCAGTTCGACTCTACCAATTTTGATGGTCACCTCTTTAAATCCGATCTGTGGCACGGGCTGACCATTGCTGGCGATGATACTCAAGTCGTCGTCAGGGTAGCGGGTAATATCCGAGTCATTCCAGTACTGCTTGAAGAGCACGTACGGGATGGTGGTGACCTGTGACCCGGTGTCCAGTAGGGCACTCATGGGAATGCCATCCAGTACCACAGGCAAGACTGGACGTCCTCCCACATATCTGTCGCGCCAGTTCGATGGGCCTGGTGATCTTTTTCCTGGGGGTTGGCCCTCTACCCCAGGTTGTGCCCGTTTAAAGAACAGTACCTTTCCATATGTCCGGGTTGATTGCAGCGGCGGCAGATGGGTCGTCCGTCCTCGCTGTATCGGTCACTGGGTCTTCCTCTGGCCGGTGGGGTCCTCCTTGGTCGACGCCACGGGATGTCCTCCGGTCCGGATGCCAGCTGGATCTTCCCTGGAGTGGAAACCTGTAAAGACTGCACAGTTCGGGTTAGCGCAGCAACGCTTTTAGCTAGCTCTTGGACCTGATGGTGTAGGTCTGGAGCCGGGTCATTGTCCAAAGCCTGCGCATCAGCTCCCACAGGCCCTGCTGACAAGGGCGCCGCCTCCTGGTAGTAAGTGGTAGTGGGGCGTCTGTGGGTCACAACGCCACCTGGTGCCGGTTCTCGGAGCACCCGGATGGCTCTGTCCTTGAACTGTGCAAATTCTAGATGAGGGTCCTGTAAGGCCATTGCCCGCAACTGGGTGCGGTGGGCATTGCAATATAAACCCTCTATAAATTGTTCGGTCAACAGCCTGTCCTCGTTTCCCACTCCATTAGGGTCGGTCTGCTTTATGGCCCTCAGGGCCTCTTGTAGGTTTAGTGCATAGTCCCTTATACTCTCATGCGCTCGCTGCTTGCACCCGTAGAATCTAAGCTTAATCTCGGCTGAGGTGCGGGTATCAAAGGTGTCCTTCAGCCGGGTTAGTATCCCTGCGACAGTCTTCCTCCCAGGTGGCCAGGATTTTACTTCCCTTTTGGCTGCCCCGGTTAGTTGGGCCACCAGGATGCTCACTTTTTGCTCTTCTGTGAGGGGGTACACCTGGAAGAGGCTATCCAGCTTTTCTCTAAAGTCATGCAGGGTATGTGACTCCCCTGAGTACTGGGGTAGCCAAGCTGCTCCCGGGATATAGGGCATGGTGAAGGGCATAACTGCAGCAGCGGTAGCGCTGGCGGGGGTTGAGGCAGTGAAGCTCTCCTCCGTATCCGACATCTTCCTCCCCCCTAGTGGACCGTGGCCTACCTTGCGATGATCCTCTTCCGTAGGCCGCGGCTCCGCAGTGGATCGTCAGGGTTGAGGACCTTCCGTCGCGCTCCTGTGACGTCGGCGTCTGCTGGGCTCCTTCCAGGACCTTACGCAACGTCCGGACGTGAGGCGGGGCTTCAGTTCTCGCGCGCTTTCGGAGTCCACGCCCCTCTTCTTCCCGCGCGGCGTCCTCAAGATGGCGTCCAATGGCGGGAAAACTCCACGGATGGCGGGAAGAAGGCTGAAGATGGCGCCGGATGGCGGGAAACTTCACCGATGGCGGGAAGAAGGCTGAAGATGGCGCCGGATGGCGGGAATCTTCACCGATGGCGGGAATCTTCACCACTGGTAAGTTTGAACAGTCTTTGCTTTTCAGGCACGCAGTACCCGGTGGTTGCGGGCACGTGATCCTGCCGACTACGCCAAAGTTGACGCGCCCCTGGGCCTGTGTCGCGCTGCGTTGCGCACGCGGGAGCTTACCCGGAGCCGGATCTGTTTAGGGTTGTAGTCTCGTGGCGGTGACCCGGTCCGTGCCCAGGGAGTCAAACTGGACGGCAGTCTGTTAGCGGTAGAAAATGGTTGATGACTACGCCACCCGTTGAATGCAGCCAGGGGGCTGCTGCTGCAGGGCAGACCGCTGAGGCCGGTGGAAGGATGGTGCAGCGGGATAGTATAACCCCCAACGGGAGGGGTATGGCCTCAGGGCAGCCGACGTGGATGATGGGGGTAGCAGGAACCACTCAGAGACGGTATGGTAGCGTTCAGGGTCTTTACTGGTAACAACGATAGACCCTCCCGGAGTACTTGCTAGCGAACGGGGCCTGGTCAGTCCTTGAGCAGATGGGATCTCCCCTGGCCAGGCGTAGTTGTAGGCCTCCCAAGCTGACTGTACTCTTCTGGCTACCTTGCTAGAAGCTGATGTAAGTAGCCCACGTCCCTGAGTGTACCGTGTGGTGCTCACCCGTATGGCCGGTGACTCGGGGCCTTCTAATGGCTTCCGCTCCACGATGGCGGTGCTGGTCCCACGCGTGTGACCGGGCCTTCGGGCTTCTGGGCCAGGGGACCTGAAATCCCCTGCCTGACGGATTCTGCTGCTGGGTAGAAGTTAGTCCCCACAGCCTCGGACTCCGGGTCCGGTAAAGAATCTTCTTAGTCAGGGCGAGCTCTTTAGCTGCCAGCCCCTGACTCCTTGTGACTCTGCTGCTTCCTATGCTGCTCTTGTCTCTACTCTTCCTGGACTCACTAACCCTGCCTCAGCCCCGGGTTTATACAGGGGAAGTCCTTCCCCTCCCAAGGCTGGGCAGGAGGTGTGGCATGCACAGGATCCCTGACCAAAGGACCTCCCACCTGCTCTCAGACGTAATATCTCTATCACTGTGACAACCAGACCCCTGGGGTGTCACAATTGTATCTGCAGATAGGAGCAGACGTCACATAGAATGACCGCCTCCATTGTTCCCTTGACTCGAGTATTCTAGAGGCCTTTCTTTTACCATAAGACCTGACTATAACACCCCCCCCCATTTTACCACCCCTGAAATAAAGACAAAACCAACCATTGGATTAAATTGGCCAAATCGGCCTTTATTATAACAAACGTAAAAATATAATAACATTTTGACAGAATGAGGTTCTTGGAACTCCAAAGGCCTGACATTACCTAATTTAACTTCCAGCATTACCCCCAGCCGTGACCACCAGCTCGAGGGCACCTCCATCACCAGAACCCTTCACCATGCCACCAACTCCCCAGGGACCACACCCTGAAAATCCCCAAAATTCTGCCAGACCATTTCCAAATTCAAAACACAACTGGAGGGTGCCATCTACATGATGTACAACCCCCCTATCACAATTTTCCACCAACTCCAAGAACCTCTTCACACCGCCAAGCCAAACTGACATCAGTTCAACATGGAATTGTATCTAGCTGACACAAACATATAAAATTAGGGCGGGTGGGACGAGCTTCTTCTGTTGTGCCACTGTGACCAGAGTGCCCCCACAGCCCCACCCACAGCGATTATATGACCCTAGCAAGTGACCCAAATCAACCCCCTTTTAACCATCCCCTTAAGCTTTTGACCCCGAAAACCTTGCTACGTGCGAGGCCCTACAAAGCGGAGTCATGGCACACTCTGCCCATGGCTTTGCTATGGTCCGTTTTAACCTTTCTCACCTCAGGATTTTCCTTTTAATTCCTTTTCTTTTTTATAGGCTGAAGAAAGATTTCAACATGGCGATTTGACTTTTATTAAAGAACTCGCCCTAAATGTCCTGTCTGTCCTGGAGCGTCCGGCCCGCTCATCGGAACGCCTGGTAAGGAGCCGTCATCTTCTCTATCACACGTCCTTGTTTTCTGATCTTCTCCAGATCATCAGTCAGATATCAGATCTGGTGTTAGATGTTCCAGGCCTCCTGTCAGCTCCTGGCCGGCACAGCATATGTATGGCCACTAGTCTCTGCTGCTCCCTGTGATGACAGTCTGTATTCTGCTGATGTAGTCACAGCTCAGTGGTGATAAGTCTGTATTTCTGCCTCTATCACTATTATCAGGGTATTACTGCTTGTAAATAATAGGTGATATTACAGAAATATGCATTCAAGTCTCTTATGCAGTATATTAATCTGGACTTGTGGAGAGGAGCTGCAGTGTAAAGCAATTCCACCCAGTACAGTAATGAATGAGGTACAAGATGTACCCATGAAATAATGAACGCAGATAACACAGCTCGGGGATATCACAGTGCAGAAAAGTCGAAGTTTACACTGAACGTTTGATTTTTCAATCTTATTTTATCTTAATCCTCCTAAGTGAGAGAACTTTGTGAGAAAAGTTACCAAGATGGCGCATTACTTGTATAGTTACAATTGCTGCATCTGTAAATGCGGGTTTAGTGCTTCCTGATTTATGTATTTGGTGATTTAGTGAAATCTTGCACATATTAAATATATATATTATAATTATTAGGAAACAGCAGAAGGCGACACCGAAGATGGGCAAAATCTGGACCCGGAAATAATCCCTGACCCTAATACGAGTCAGCCGGACCTCACCAGCGATCTGATCACAGGTAAGCCGATCATCCGCCCTTCTATCAGAAATATCCAGATATTATAGAGAACAGGGAGTAATGGTAGATTTACTCTCCGCTCTGTGTAAAGGGAACCTGTCAGCACATGTGACATATGACGTAGTGGTGTGACTGTACAGGCCATTTACCTCTAATATAAAGGAACCTTTCATGGCAGAAATCCAATGTCTCAGTCTGGAGAAATCTAACGTAGATACGCCATAATCAAATCTGGGTGGAAGTTCACTGGGGGCGTGGAAGAAAAAGTCTGAGTGCAGTGACACGCCCCCAGTGCACTTCCAGGCTCATTTGCATATGGCTGTTCGGCTTGAGCTCTCTCTTCCCATCACTCACATGTACAGTGAGGGCGATGTGTTCCTCATTCATGTGATGATTGGTGTCCTCCATCATTTATATTAGATGTATCTGTCTATGGATGCGCCGTACGGTCTCATATCTAGAATCCCCATATAATTAGTAATAATCCCATTTACAGACGTCCTGCCATTTCTCCGTTATATTGTTGTATTATTTATGTAGGATTGATATCGTCTGATACATTTTATTTCTTCATTGTTTTATCACTATTTTAGATACAACTGTGCTGGCGGATCCTGACAGTATAATCTGTGAGATCCCGGAGATCCAAGAAGCTGCGGCTGTAAGTATCATAGAGGGAGACGTCTGTGCGTCACTGATCATGGGGTGGGGTTGGGAGTGACCCGTCCAGTATTATCCCCCATATAACCATGGGACATCCCTATTCTAAATGTAGATGACACTATTGTGTAATATAATAGCCCTTATACTAAAGGGAATGACTCACTTTAAGTTCTCCTCTGTGGTCTCCATATTGTCCAGCACTGTACAATGACTCCGGTGCATGGAGGATCCCCCTTAAATGACGTGCTTATGTAGAGCGTCCTGCTTGTATGGTCCCCTACATTCAATCAGTGTAAATCAGCTGGGACATCATATGGGAGGAAGAGGTTTTTGTATCTGGAGCTTTTTAATCTGAATATAATTTCTTATTTTTTATAGAGTGTGATCGAATCATTGATCCCGGCGAGAAAGCCGCATATGAACGACTTTGAGACGTCCACACAGATCGGCCGTGGAGCTTATGGGTGAGATTTCTGTTGGCATAATCCACATTTCTCAGGGTTCCCTATGACAATGCTTCTGCCTCTGTGCTCTGCCACTCAGTGTTATCATAGGGAAACGATCTGAGTCCACATCACTGTTCCCATCTAATTCTCACTATTCAGGTCATTTATATACTGTTAAGCAAACTGATCTGTATTAGATTAGACTGTAAGGGCCTGTGCACACATTGCATGCAGATTTGTCGTATTTTTGTTGTTTTTTTTTCTGCACAGATTTGTCACAAAACCTGAAGGGTTTCCTGATGGCAGCAAAGTGAATGACATTCCTGAAGTCTCATGCACGATGCTTATTTTTCCTTTCAGATTTGCAGTAGATTTATATCTGCAGGATGTCAATTCTGTCAGCATTTTTGTCTGCAGATTTCACACATAATAATGAATGGGGAAAATCTGCAACAAAAAAACGCAGGTAAAAAACATGTCAAAAACGCATCAAAAATGCACTTTTTTCCGCAACGTTTTTCCTGCCAAGAGATGTAGATATGGTGTAGAAAGTTCTGCTGTAAATACTTAATATGGACACAAACCCTTAAGGAAAGGGATAAAATAATATAATACTATGTTCACCTGTCCTAGCCCCTCATCTGTTCTTATGCTGCCACCTCCACCATTGCTTCCCTCTCCTCCTCGGTGCACTTTGTTTTTTTCGGGGCTCCATTATGAAGCTGATAAGAGTAATTGGCTGCACACGGTCACGTGAGGATTGACATGATACTGACGTCAATGACTTCTCCACCGGCACACTCCACCATGACCATGTGAGTCCAATCACTGGCCTCAGCACCAGAAGGGGGCGCCAGAACAACCAAAGACTGGCACAGAGGACGGAGGACTGCAGTGATGGACAGGTGAGAGCCTAGGACAGGGGGGTATAATGTGTTTCATTATATTTTAACTACTTCCATCCCCTTCATTTATTATGCCCTGGGGTATGAGAGAAGCATAATAAGCTTCTTCTTACGGCAATTGGAGAATTTTCAATTTGGACTAATTTTTACCTGGACAGAATTTTATCTACTGGTCAAATATAGCGAATCTGCTCAAGAATAAGTTTGGTAGATTCTCTCATCTGTATTGTGACATGGGCGAGGGCTCCGACAGACTTGGCATTGTATAGACCTCCCATAGGTGATCTATGTAGTGCTATTTTATACATTTCTAGAAATGGATTTCCATTGACAGCTGGACTTCAAGAATTAGTAGAAAAGATCATATAATGACTTCTATAGATGGACTGTTAATAAGGATTTATTATAACCCATGGATTCTCCTTCTCTCCAGGTCCGTCTACTTAGTGAACCATAAAGACTCACAACAGATCTTTGCAATGAAGAAAATGGCCAAGTGGAACCTGGATACTCCAAAAAAAGTGGAAAGGGCCTTTCAGGAAAGGGACATCTTAACATTTGCTGATAGTCCCTTTGTGGTCTCCATGCTCTGCTCCTTTCCAACTAAACCTCACCTGTGTATGGTCATGGAGTACGCAGAAGGTAGGACATGCACATTATATTATAATCAACCCATGTCTGCTTACATCTTATCACCATATAATTAGGATTTGTCCAAGTGTTTGGTTACATCCCGACAATTACTATAGGTTATATTTTACCAAGATGCTCAGAAATTCATAGATCTGTGTGCAGGGCTGCTATGGGACCAGTGAGTTGGAGGGGCCCGGCGTCACTTGGCACTGGGCCCCCTCCCTCCTCCTGTCATCACAATTTTATGGGTATCTGCATCCTCATAATGTGGATACAGCTAAACAAAATGGTGGATCAGGGAGTCGTAAGCTGCCTGATCCACCATTCAGCCTGTGCTGGTGAGTCTGAGACCCCTTGCACTGCAGGTGCAAAGTCATCACAGCATCTCGCCTGTAGTGTGGAGTCTCAGTACTCACAATGCACAGACTAGAGCAGCGTGCCGGGGGAACAGGGGGAGGTGAGTAGTGCTTTTTTTTAATGTCAGTATTTCTATGGGCCATAGTACTGAATTGAGGGCTGTGGGGCCATAATACTATGTGAGAGGCTATGGGAAACTGTGAATGCCCCTATACTGAGTCGGGTCCTCATACTGAGTGGTGTGCTATGGGCGTCCTTATTCTGTGTTGGAGTACAAATTCTGTGTGGGGATTTGTGGCGGCCATCATACTAAGTGGGGACATGTGGGGTCCATTATATTGTGTGAGGGGCTATGGGGCCATTACATTAAGTGGAGTGACTGTAGACACCATCATACTGAGTAGGGGGCTGTAACTGGACTCATACTGAGTGGGGGTATCATACTGACACTGTATTTGTGGGGTAAAACTGTAGGTAAGAGTATTCACTGTGGGGACACCATAAACAGTGTGTGTGTGGGGGGTCACTTTTGGGAGCATCATACTTTAAAATGGCCATAAAAGGTATATTGCTCGTGAGAACACTAAGGGGCTTCATAGATATGTGTATATATCTATAGGTATTTTTTTAGGGGGGCCTAATTAGAACTTTCCTGTGAATTTTATGTATGCCACGATCTGTGTGATCTCCCCTGTATGTCCGTGCTGAGCATGTCAGTATCTCAGTATCTCCAGCTGTAGACGAGATGTGATATCACTCTGTTATTAGTTACGGACCACATTTCACCATTACTTTAGACTATTATTATGTGCACTATACCTTATACCTGTATATATTCTCTCCTGCCCAATATCTCTGCTCACTTCTCATTAAACATCATGGTGATCTGCTTTATAAACCCCTCACTGGTCATATTTCTTTTTTTCTCTAGGTGGAGACTGTAGGACCCTTCTAAAGACCAGGGGTCATTTATCTATCCCCTTGGCACGCTTGTACTTTGCAGAAGCCGTTCTTGCTGTGGAATACCTGCATAGCTATGGTGTGGTGCACAGAGACCTGAAACCAGACAAGTAAGTGCCCCCTGTAGTATAATAAGGGGGGGGGTTATCATTTATTATAACATGGTCTATAAGGCTAAAACCATCTTCTCTTTCACAGCCTACTGATAACATCTGCTGGACACATTAAAGTTACCGATTTTGGGCTTTCAAAAGTTGGTGTCATGATACCAAAAACCAACACCTACAAGCAATTCACAGAGGACATCACCAGAGAGTTCCTGGATCATGAGGTTGGCATCACTTACAAAAACCCAGACTGTTCTTTACAATTCTCATCACACTATTGTTTCTTCTCTACGTTCTTCATTTCTAGAGAACTTTTCCACTGATATTTTATCTTCTGTCATTGTGTTTTTATGGTGAGAACTTGTCATAACAATGGTATCATCAATCTCATTTCTTCTGTTGTTTTCCAGGTCTGTGGCACCCCATATTACATAGCCCCAGAGGTCATCCTGAAAAAAGGCTATGGAAGACCTGTTGACTGGTGGTCAATGGGGATCATCCTGCATGAATTTCTTGTGGGAGCTCTACCATTTTATGGACATCCCTTAATTGAGCTTTATAGCAATATTGTTGCTGGTAAGTAGAATAATCTGATTCATTGCTTTGATTGGTTACATTGGTTTAGTTATTTTCTTTGCTTTATCTTACAGTCCAATATAGAGGTTTTATTTTCTGTAATTTTCTACATAACAGGAGACGTAGTTTGGTATCGCAGTCCCGTTCCTCCCTTAGTTGCTCAGAACATCATCACTGAACTGCTCAGAAAAGATCCTGCACATAGACTTGGGACAGGTAACAATTTGCTTATTACACCTAGAACATATCATTAATATCCACGAGGATGATCACTTCTCTATCAGCTTGTCCTTTTCTTGTTCTCCATACTATGACTTTCAGTCTATTTCCTTCATGTCGGCTCAGTTATATCATTAGTTCAGATTAAGATAAACTGTTCAGATATGGAGCAGTCTCTGACAATATCCACATCAATTTTATATCTCTTTTTCCAGAAGGAGCATTTGAGATTAAGGGTCATCCATTCCTGAGTGACATAGACTTTGACAACATTCTATGTCAGAAGCCGGAGTACGTTCCTCAGCTTGTGTCAGATGTGGACACCAGTTTTTTTATCCGTAAGTAGAATGTGACGTCATCTAGACTAAGCGACAATTTGTCTTGTCTTCCCAAAGATGCGGCCATCGGTTCCCATTAATATCAGTGATAAATAATGACTGTGTTATACTGACAACCTATAAAAATATTTAATTACCTGTGTCTTGCAGATCACTCAGAGGATGAGGACACAAGTGAGGACAATGAGAGCCTTGACTTCCTAAATTTTACATCATCTTCTGAATGGCTTCCTAAAGTAAGTATGAGATCAATAAATTCAAAATATGTAAAAAAAAAAGACTTCTAAAAGTAAAAAAAAAAAAATCTTATCTTATTGTTGTCCGAATTTAGCTTTCTGCCACCGCTAGCGGGATGATAAGCGATGAGAATTCCAAGTCCACGCCAGAATGTATCCCAGCATCCGACACAAACATATCAGAAATGTGAGTAGATTATGGGGTCATTACTGGGACCTCCAGGCTGATATATGTGCACAAGCACAATTATAGGACATAATTACCATAATATCAAATGCAGCATCCACTGCCCCATGATTAGCGGTCATTGTGCTTTTGGTATAAGAAACTGTGGCGCCCCTGAGGGTTCGACCGCCACAGGAATGCTGCACTTCTTCAATGGAGTGTGGTGTTCCTCCTCTAAGGTAAGGCCAGTGTGATGGTAGTAACCTAGCCTTTTGCATCCAACAACACATTTCCACCAGAGGGAGCTAGTATGCACTAGGTGCTGCTCCCCTGGTTACAGGGAGACTGGGGAACACAAAGTGGTAGGAACCAGTTAGTGGGTGTGGGTGGAGGAACAGTTAGGTTGTGACACTTCTAATTTCATATTTAATAGAATGCCATCTTTGATCTTGGTCATTCTGGTGGGTCCTTCTTGTGCAGAGTTCTGTGCTGGTCCTTTAGGTCCTGTGTGGACCTGTCCTTCTTAGTGGTCGTACTGTGCTGTCATGAACTGTGTGTGATGTGACTTCCCTCCGGGAGCGCAGATCCTGTGTGGGCCTGCACCGGCATGGGACACAGCCCTCGTACCCTGTTCTTGGGACGAGAGGTAGGTTGCAGACGAGGAATGTCTGAACCAGACCAAGGACCAGGATCAAGAAGGCCCGGGAGCTTTAGAGTGTGGCTCCCTAGCAAATGGGTCCCGGGGAGGATGCAGACGGAGCGGAGCACGCCACCTGTCCTCGCCTACCTGATCTATTCAGAGGGATTCCAGCTGCAAGAGGGGTACCGGCCCCCGACCTCGTACTCTATGTCCAGGACGGGAAAGCCCGGTTAGGCCCTGAGGATCCCGCCGGGCGTCGGATGGAGAGGAATTGCGACCCGAGCCCTACACCTGAGAGGAGCTCAGAGGGAGACCCGGCCTATCTACACACGCACAGACGGGAAAGGGTGAAGTCTGTAGTGCAGGAACACTCTGGTGTAGGGTCGCTAACGAACACTGGACTTTCTCGGAGGTAGTTGGACCCCCGTCCCTGGTGGCTGCAGGACTCCGCGAGGAGCAGGGAGTCGCCTTCCCGCTATTACATCTGAGTGAGTAAAGCCTTGGAAGTTCACCCCTATGGCCTCCGGACTGTTCATTACGCGCCATACCACGCGACGCGGTGCCCGCACTCCCTGCGCTACTGCTACCCCCCCCTTCATCCTGCCTTGCCTGCCCTGAGGCCACGCTCCGCCTGTGGGGAGCAGTGAGAACTTTAGCCGCCATGACACCGAGCCTCAGCAGACTGCTAGCGGCGCTGGTGGCCCTTCACCAGACACCACAGGTGGCGTAGTCGATAAAACCACTCAACCCTGAAAGCCCTAACATCCTTTTTAATGTGACGGCCCTGGGCACGGAACGGGTCAAGGCCACGACTGCATCCCCCTCTACATCTGACCCGGCTCCGAGTGTCCCCCATCTTCCCAGGGCAGGGCTGTGAGCGTCAAAAAAACCACTCGTGATAACAGCTCATAATTGCTGCCGGTCATGCAATTTTGGTGCTGCATACACTGTAGGAGAGATGTAGTAATATATGCCAGACATTCATGGCAGTTGTTTTCCGCTCCGCTCCATAAAAAGTAGTTTTGAGAAGAAGGCCTTCCCCACCATGACAGTTATATGTCCTATTCGGCCCCTGTATGACAATCATAAGGCCTATTAGGCGACCCTGTATGATAGTAATATGTCCTATTAGGCCTTATAGTTGGTGCTCTTATGGTGAGACAACCCCTTTTCTAATACATTTGCTTGTGATTTACACATTTTTTTTCTTCCAAACAGGCAGAAAGAATCTGTTCCTCTATCTAATAGAGATGATGCTATTAGCAGCTTGTCATCCTCGTCCTCATTGTCAGGTATGTACATGTCTACAGTATCAACAATGTGAATGTCGACTTCAAGGCTCAAATATTTCCACATAGTTTAGTTGCTGTAGCGCGGCACGGGGCGGTAGCCGCGGGCGAGGCACTTATCTTGTTTATGCCCCAGTGCGCACATGAAAGTGTGGGTCCTGGCTGAGTATGTGGACTTGTGCTGCGTGGACCTTAGGCCCTTGCAGGCTAATTAAAGCCGATGGTGTGGACTGACAAAGACCATATGTTCCTCAGTTCAACGTGGAAGACCACCATTCAAAAATAAAGTCTTTACTGAACGATAACTTGGTAAGGCTTATATACAAGGAATAGCGGGTACAAAGTCTTATGGACGTTTCCTTTACAGTATGAAGCATTTTTCCACACAGTATACTTCATCTGTAGGTTACTCCAGAGTTAGTGAGGCACACTGTTTCTCCCCACTTCACCACAACCCAACTTTAACACTACAGTCCTGATCAGAAAGTCTCCTTACTTGCTCTGGGGTTCTGGGTCCCTTTTCTTCCACTACTGGGGCCCTGTCACCCTTGTAGTCGGGACCCTAGTCGTACTCAGTCCTGCCTAAGCCTGCCTGTTGCCTTCTGTGTTACATGCTCTATGGTTCCTGACTTGGTGTCCTCTTCAAGGACCCTTCTCCGGAAGGCCACTCTGTCTCGTCAGTGCTATTCTTCAGGATCTCACTATCCCCTTTCCTTAGTCTCCTCTGACTCCAAACTACCCCTAAGGCAGCTCTGGTCACTTTGCACTTTCAACTCAAATTATCTAACCCACATAAAGCAGTCACTAGCCCTAACACTAACCACACCCCCTATGGGCTAGTCCCAAACATTAAATCTATCCTAACTTGCCCTATTGTCACTACCTATGCTACCTGTCCTATACACTATAGTTTACAGTATGCATTTCACTATATTCACAATACTTATCACACTCTATATATTATACCGGCAAACATCACGACACATTACAGTTCAAACTACACAATATACATTACGTGGTTGATGTCTTAAGGTGGAGGAATATGTCAGCACAGTCCACCATCCTTACCCTGCAATAGTTCACCAATGTTATCTATGTTATGATGAAGCAGGTCCTATGAGAACATATCAATGCTGAATTTTTATTTACTTTCCTATCAGAATTTCCAGCTCAGGAAGAAAGAAAATCTGTAGAAAATCTGAGTAAAGAACCAGAAAAATTGGAAAATGTAGAAAAGGGGAAAAAGAGACGAGGTAAGTGTGAGAATCAGCTCCATGTTGTGTGATGTCAGTCGGTGAGAATAATTCATGTGGAGCAGATGTTGTCTGTCAGTGATGGATTGCCGCATGTATGATGGCTGACAATGATCTCTGATCTCTGTATGATAAGATTCCTCTGCTGTCCGTCCACAGTGACCGCACAGTGGTATCATGTAATATGGAGTCCAATCACTTACATTATATTTACTTCTCTTCTCATAGGTTCCATCTTCCGCCGGATCTTATCATCCTGCCGGCGTGGATTATCCAGGGCTGCTCGTGCATTTGCATGTTGTCATTGTTGCCCGAGAATCAACTAAAAGACGGGAAACCTAAACATCTAGCGCCCTGAAGACCAGCAGATCCACCATCACTGCTGGAGCTGTATAGAAGGACCTTCACCAGCTGTGGCCTTCTGACTGTTACATCATTACCTGGACCTGGTTAACTCCTGGTTAAGAAATGATAATATAACATTTTTGACATTGCAAACCATCATTTACAGCAATGAAATAAAACATCATATTAAATAACTTCTGGATATGGCATGGATCCTCATTTATTAACACAAACTAAACTACATAGCCTAATAACAAATAACACACAACACATTGTTTTTTAGTGGCAAAACGGATGCAGCTTTTATTTAAAATGAAGACAAGTATATTCTGAGATTCGCGGATACCAATATTTGAAAAATTTGCCATTTTTATATAAACCTTTTCTTTAGAAAATAATGGAATTTGCTATTCCCCAAATAACATTGCTATACACAGCGTCCCCAAGCTGCTTTATTGCAGGAGCTCTCAGCTCCGTTCTTCCCGTTACATTTTTCGGCTAACCTCTCACTATTTCACTGTGTTCTGCACTGATTCCCACTACTCACTCTTAGACTTTGTCTAAATCCCTTCTCAACATCCCTCGCGGCTTCTTTTTCTTCACACACTGAGTCCTAAACTGTTGCTAGATGTGCAGAGAAGATAAAAAAGGAAGCCTAGCCCAAAGATGATCATTAATTCTTATCTCCACGATAGATATACTTTATGTTACTGACACCTTGAGGACTTTTCTATCATATTTTGATATTTGTTTTATTTCTATTTGATATTTATTTGTAAAGAAGCAAACACATTGTTACTAGTACACGGCATTGCTCCATCCATAAAGCCTACAATGATGTGATCTCTTTACATTTAGAAGACAATAGTAGGATGTCACAGAAGCACAAATTTCTCTGTTATTTAGGGTTTCACAGCCAGGGGCAAATTCCACCATTGTACCTCACCCCAAAACCTGACAGTTTATTGCAGGGCAGCACTTCCACTTGTTGTCTACCATCTATACATAGATGACCTGTGCATTAGATATTTAGTAACATGCTTCATTTTCTATCGTTCTAGATGAGCATCACATTTTCTGCTTGTATTCTGTTTTGGGAAAATGTGTACGAACCTACTTTTTATAATTTCTCCAGCCATTGGCAATATACCATTTTTGGGTCACATGGAGGCATCTCTAAGCTTTTTGTTTTTCTTTTGATGGATGATATAAAAATGTATTTTCTCATCCAACAAAATAAATCGTTTTGCTTTTCTAAACCAGATAATCCCTTTAAGGAAAATTACTTCTTGATGAAAATCAGACTATTTATATTTGAGAGGATTGTTAATGAAAACTGACAGGGGTGTCTGGAAAATGCCCCTTGACCACATTGCGTGCCTTGCATTGTTTTTGGCTTGAAGAGCTTCTGTCCGCTCTCCTGACATTGTCTGGCTTTCAGTTGCTGTTTTTTTTCTTTTATAAAGCACTTGTATTTGTTTTGATGTAACAATTCTGGAGTGATTTTCTTATAACAGTGTGTTGTTACGTTCCTCCAGGGGGGGACACTGACAGCAAAGGGTCCCTGTGCAGGAAGTGCGTCCGGTCCCCCTCCTCATAGTTTCTCACAATCTTATACACATGCATATTAACATGAACATTCCCATTAGGCACACTTTTGTGTTCAGACAACAAAAACAATACTTTTATTTTCCCTTCTCACATCCATAGACATAGCAGCAGCCATAACAATTTTTATTAAAAGTAAGCTATTCGATCATGCTTTTTGTAAGATGAGCAGTAGTTTTCTGAGGCACCATTTTACCTTATACATATTTAAAAGTTACATTTCCGGTGACTTTTATTAGGACAATACTACTGCACTGAAAAACCAAAAACACTGAGCTGGACTATAAGCTGGTATACATGAAAGTGTAAGAGCAAGTTCACACTGAGGCCATTTCACAGACAAAACCCAAGAAGAAAACAAAATTGAGTATTTACCCTACAGCAAGTAACTACGTAAATAGTAAATATAATAACATAGAGTATTAGTTAATGCTATTTTGATGAAAAAGACCATTAAATAGGTTGTCCACTACTCTTTCATTGATGACCAATCCCTAGGATAGGTCATCAATGTTTGATCGGCTGGGGTCCGACACCTGGCACCCCCACCGATCAGCTGTTATCGGTGGCGGCAGCCGCCAGCCGGAGGTACCCACTTGTGAAGCTGGCTATCTTCTTGTAGTGACTGCTGCAGGGTACTACACATCCGTCTCTTATTGATTTGAATAGGAGGCGGATGTGTAGTATCAAGTCTCGGCCACTATCCAAAGACGGCCAGCTCTGCAACTGAGTACTTCCGGGTGGCAGCGGCCAGGATGGGGGACATATATACCATGATGGGCCAAGGATGGGGAACATATATACCATGATGGGGCACAGGATGGGGGACATAAGTTCCAGTGTTCCAGGATGGGTCAAGGATGGGGGACATATATACCAGAATGGGGCACAGGTTGGGGAAGATATGTTCCAGGATGGGCCAAGGATGGGGGACATATATGCCAGGATGGGAGACATATATACCATTATGGGTCCAGGGTGGGAGACATATATACCAAGATGGGGCGACATATATACCAAGATGGGGGGACATATATACCAAGATGGGGGGACATATATACCAGGACAGGGAACATCTATATCAGGATGGGCCTAGAGTGGGGTACATATGTATCAAGACAGGCCCAGGATGGGGAACATATATACCAGGATGGGCCCAGGATGAGGGACAAAATTTGGCTGATTAAGACCTATTGACAGGACCTCTTTAAGTGTAGGTACTAACATTTTTGTTTAGTGTGCCTATAAGGCTGATATAAAGGGGTATATTCTATTAAGTGTGTGAAATAGATTTTTATATGGATGTAAGAAGATTGTGGTTTTAGCCATTTATATTCAGATAGAGAATTACACAACTTCATGGATAGATTGGACTATATATATTTGGGCTTCATTTAGATGAGATATCTCTAGCTATGACTAGTTTTCATGGCAAACAAAAAAAAAGTTAATTTTCTGTTTTCAGAAACTACGGAGGGATTAAAAGATCCCAGTAAAATGATATAAATGCTAAATGATTGCATCTAGCAAATAATATAGAATCACTCCCAATGCAATGTAATCTAGAGGCCATGCGAGGGTAATGGCCTTTCAGCAGCATGAAAAAACAGCATTTTCAATTTCTAGTTTTAAATGTGAATTTCCAATTTTATTATAAGATTTGCAAACATTACTCATCTCTTTCTATAAAACAACATCACTGAAGCTTACCATCCCATATAGTAGTTTTTTTTATAGAGCTGTGCTCAACTGTTTCCTGGCTTTCTAGCTTTTTATTAGTGTTGTCTATCTTTTAAGACAGAAACAAAACCAAAGTGGACTACGTTATTGTCCCCATCTAAAAAGACAACCAATCTGAAAAGATGGACACCATTGGAAACAAGCACTAATAGAGAACATAGTTTCATAAGTTTCATAATTTGAGCTCCTTTTCCCTATCTAAATTAAAGGCTAAGTACAGCTTTACAAAGGAATTTTTTATTATTTTTATTTGTTTCCCAAATGCCAAGTTAAGCATCTTTCTAAATAGCCTTTATTGAAAGTTTTGTACCATTTTTCTGATGCAAAGTGCCTGTAAGTTTTTTAGCTAGTTGAGTGAATTTGTAAAACTGGTGCAAATCCTTTAGGGCTCCTGCTCCTATTTTTCATCTCTCTCTGCTCCCTCCTTCCTTTTCTCAGAGATGGCAGCAGGGAGGGAGTTGAGTATAACACAGATCTGCAGTGGAGAGTAGGAAAGCATCTAAAGTTTTATGGAGAGCAGAATAAACAGGTTTTAGACAAGGAAGAATGCACATGGAGAGGAAATAAGTACTGTTTTTGAGCTGTGCTGATATATTAAAGCAAGTTGTAAGGTAGCGCTATTCATTACGCTGAGGGGTACCCGCTTCACCGGGTCAATTAAAGCACACATGCAACGTTTTTTCGGTAATTCACAGTCTAGCAGTTTATTGCATCTCATAAACCGCTCATAACATAGTCCATCTCAGTGGCTCGCTGACATGTTACACATAATATCCCAGAGCCTTTCTAGTGACAGACATGCCCACTTGGCTCCAGACACAGCCTTCAGCGAGGTAACAATATCAATGTCCCCATCAAGCAGTGTTTTTACCTTTGTCGGGTCGTAGCTGCTTCAGTCAGCTCCGGGCCACGTACCTTCAAAGGCTACTGGTATCTCAAACACAGGGGGATCCAGCCTCTGCCTTCCAGGCTAGTGGAGTCCCACACAGGGACCAGGCCTCTCGCCCTCCAAGGCTACTGGTATCTCCAACACTGGGGATCCAGCCTTTGCCTTCCAGGCTTCACCAGACCTCTCTCTCTAGGCCTCACCAGGCCACTCTTTTCTCTTCCAGCCTCTCCAGGCTAATGGTGTCCCACACACAGGGATCAGGCCTCACACCTCTCACCCTGTTTCAAAACCACCAGGATTTATATATCCTTCAGTGCACACAGGACCTGTGATGATGTCACAGTCATGTGATCAGTCCTTCTGTGCGCACAGGACCTGTGATGATGTCACAGTCATGTGATCAGTCCTTCTGTGCACACAGGACCTGCGATGATGTCACAGTCATGTGATCAGTCACCTGAGGGAAAGGTACATGGTCAGCCAGAACACACCCCCTGGACTATTACAGTAATGCCGCAAGCCGCTGCATTACAAGGTGAAGACAATAACATTCTGCATATACACAGACCTCACATCCAGACTATATTACTGGCAGAGCTACTATAAGAGAAAAATCTGAAACTCAGATTAGGCTAAAAACAGCAAATCCGGGGGTCTGAATATGAATAAAGGAATAAAGATTGCAGTCTTAATCTGTACCCTTTTAAAAATATTCATCCACTTGAAATGGATCTATTAACCAAAGAAAATGGATCCATTTGAAATGGAAGAAAAACGATGTAACGGGATACTCTTTAAAATGGATCCAGTTGCATTTTAATCCACATCCTATTTAAAATGGACATTTTTCCTTTCTCTTCTGCGTCCTTTTTCTTTCATTTTTAAATGAATCCATTATTATTTTTACTCAATCTGTTTAAAAATGGACACTTTTTTTCTGGTTTTCTTCCATTCTCTTAGTTTTTTTTTGTAACAAATCAGATTTTTTTAATAAACATATATTGTGCATAGTAGGAAGTGACATCAGATCTATGCTGGACTGTGGTACAATTCATTTGTGTGACAGCATTTGGAGAAGAGATTACTGGTTTTAGCTAATGATTTTTTTTGTGAATTGAATTGCTGTGAAAATGCCTTTTACTCACATCATCTGCAGTTTCAACATGGTGCAGATGAAGGAGAAATGGAGGAAGCGTGGTCAACAACGATGAAGATTGATTTACCCTATCACAGTAGCCAAGCTGGCCAGCGGGGTGTACACCACCCTGTCTTGGGAACTTCTTATGCACCCAGAGAAATTTAACTGCTATATTTAGCTACTATATGGAGATGTCCATCTGCAGCCTCGATGACTTGCTGTAGGGAATATCACCAAATTTAGTGCCTGGACACTGTATAAAGGAGAATTTTACCAGAAGATCGCTTGACTTTGTGGTAATTATCTGAATGCATTGTTTGTTGTCTAAAGAAATATCTACGTACGTGTACAAATAATTTGTTCCTTTATAAAATGTCTTCATTGGCTTTAATGGTTCTGTTTTGAGAAATGCATTAATCTCATTTGCTTGGATTCAGATGGAACCTCCAGAGTCGGTAGTGCTCTGTTGAACACAGTGTGAACAGCCACTGAGGCATATGGAGTGTGTATTATTTTCCCCAATGATGAAAATGAAATGGATTGCCTAGGTCAGTCCCTCCAACCCACTCATTAAAGTGACTCACATCACTCTTGATACTATGCTGCTGCAACACAATATACAATATCCTACAGAAAAGGCATTACTTACCTGTTCAATTCCCTGCTACTTTGGTATCACCCCCCTGCTGCTCCCCACCAGTCTTTGCTTACAGCACTGTTACTGTGATGTCCCATCCATAACATGGAACTGTGGCGCCCCTGAGGGTTCAGTCGCCACAGGGGTACTGCACCTCAGAATGAGGTGTGGTATCTCCTCTCCAAGGTAAGGATGGAGCACCACACAGGACCCCAACCACACACTCAACACTACACCACTCCAGTTCTGTAGGGGGCCTAAAGCACCATACTGCTGCCCGGTCCTGAATGGAGGAGTTGGGGGGAACCAAAGTTAGGGGGAACCACGTAGTGAGTGAGGGTGGAGGAAGCACTTTACTTTAGCACTTAATACAATCCTATATAATTGGAAGCCATTTTAATAACCGTGTCTTTAGTCGTGGGTCTTTGGGATGGCAGGTCAGTACAAAGCTGCTGCGGGCTTAGGGTCCACGGTTCCCAGTCTCAGGCCTCGAGACGGGGGATTGAGGCAGAGTTATAACCGGCTCTGTCCCCGGTCAGAGTCCAACCAAGAAGGCCCAGGAGGGGAGCAGATGAGTTAGGCTCCACAGGCGAAAGGATCTCAGGGGGTGCGGACTGAGCGGAGTCGCCACCTGCATACCTTATTCTGGCCCTGCCAGAGAGACCCTGCTGCAAGAGGGGGTACCGGTCCCCGATTATCTGACTTTGCACTTCACGTGTCTGTCGGAAAAGTCCGGAGGCTTATGTGGATTCCAGGGGGATATGGACGGAGCGGAGTCGCCACCTGTATGCCATAATCTGAGTTCATCCAGAGGGACCCGGCCTTACGCCACGCTCTCACCATTAGTCACCAAGAAGGGCACCCAGTCGGCCCAGGAGCTACACGCTACCCATCAAGGACATCGCAGCACCCCTACGGGACACAGTGAGGAACACAATGTGGGAGAAGTTCACCAGGAGAGGAACACTTTAGAGCAGGGGTCCTGTCAAGCGCTCCTGAACTACCTGGAATGTGCTGAGCCCCACCCTGGCGGCCGCAGCTCGCCGTGTGGCAGCAGAGAGAAGCTCTGAGCTGAGAAAGCACCACCGTGAGTAAAGACTTGGATGACTCCAAACACTGCCTCTGTCAGTTCTTTCCTTCGCGGCTCTGCACCCACCAACGCTCTGTCCTGCATCCCTTCTCCTACGCTGCCCTGAGGCCACGCTCCACCTGTGGGGAGCCGAACCAACTAAGCTGCCTGAACACCGGCCTCAGAGGACTGTCGCAGTGCTGGTGATCCTCATCAGACACCACGGGTGGAGTCTCGAACAAATTCCCCTTTCCCATACACCTTTCCCCCCTTCCCTTCTTTTAAGAGTGACCCCCCTGTACAGACCAAGGAGCCGGCCACCGCGACATCCCCCAAAACTAAGTACACAAAAAATGCCTTCAAATATACAAAACAATGGGCAGATAGCATGTCAGATGACAAGCATCTGTCCCTAAGCATGCTGAAAAGGCATAATAAAAAGAGGAGAACAGCTCAGCATATATTGCAAAAATAAAGTTTATTGGTGAAATATACATAAAAATTGTCAATAGAAAAGGAAACCAGGAGGTAATTGGAAAGTAGCTTTACAAGCCAGGTATATTGTAAATAATAGGATCATAATAGATCTATGGATCTATAGAATTGCACATTTGCCCACAATAGTAGAGAAATAATAAATAGCAAAATAGTGAACATTCACTATCACAAAATGGCAATGGGTAGAGACACAGAGGTCAGCCCAAATACATATAGACCTGCTAATAATAGTAAAAGTCGCCCTTACTATGTTATGGGAGACTCTGTGTCAAAATTAAGGTGCTCACACATTACAGTTCCATAAACTCATTAACTGGCAGGAAAGCACAGCGCAAAAGGAGGGGGTGGGGGAAGGTGGTCAGAAGAGCCCAACGCGCGTTTCGCGGTATATCTCACCGCTTTCTCAAGGGCAGGTGATGTCAGTATATTGCCCTATATTGCCCTATACTGCGTGTATATATATGTGCCTTAAGTATCCTATTGGATGGCCCCAAGTGTAAACAGCTCCTTTTGGGCTGTGCTTTCCTGCCAGGTAATGAGTTTATGGAACTATAATGTGTGAGCAGTCGTCCCTCATACCCTGGGCGCGTCAGAACCACTGTAGCCAATCATTGACTTCAGCTGTGTGAACGAGGTAAATAACAGCAGACCACTGATGCCAGTGATAGGCTGCAGTGCAGCGGTAATGTGTTGTAGACAGACTATCACTCGAGCAAAGGCCTCAGGGAGCAGCAAAAGGAGAAATTAGAGTTGCAGCAATTTTAGCAGATGTAATACTGTAAGCATTTTATATTGTAAGCATTACTAGGGACACTTATTGTAGATGGGGGCAGAGTGGATGATATTGTGAGGTCACGGCATAGGGGGACAGTGTGAGATTGTGACTGTGGACATTATGAAAAGGGGTAGTGTGGGTGGATATTATATAGAGGGCTAGTGTGGGAGACAGCGTGGAGGTACAGTATGTAGAGGGTTAGAGTGGGAGACAGTGTGGAGGTACAGTATGTAGAGGGTTAGTGTAGGAGACAGTGTGGAGGTACAGTATGTAGAGGGTTAGTGTGGGAGACAGTGTGGAGGTACAGTATGTAGAGGGTTAGTGTGGGACACAGTGTGGAGGTACAGTATGTAGAGGGTTAGAGTGGGAGACAGTGTGGAGGTACAGTATGTAGAGGGTTAGAGTGGGAGACAGTGTGGAGGTACAGTATGTAGAGGGTTAGTGTAGGAGACAGTGTGGAGGTACAGTATGTAGAGGGTTAGTGTGGGAGACAGTGTGGAGGTACAGTATGTAGAGGGTTAGAGTGGGTGACAGTGTGGAGGTACAGTATGTAGAGGGTTAGTGTAGGAGACAGTGTGGAGGTACAGTAGATAAGGCAAGACAGTATGTCAATCATAATTCATAAAGAAGCACATTGTGGCAGTTATAATTCATAAGGTAAGACAAAGTGGAGGCAATATTTTATAGGAGAAGACAGTGTGGAGGCAATGTACAGTAGGGGAACATATTTTGTGCAGGAAACACAGTGAGGTGCAATTATTTATTCCTGTGCTTAGCATAGGCAGATATCTTTTTATACAGGGTGCATTATAATGACACTGCTATTTTTAAGGGCACAGTGTTGGGATGTTCTGCAGAATGCCGGAGAAGAGAGAAATCTGCAGAGAAGAGCTGTGGATGTCAAAATCATCATGGCTTTTGGACCAGATGGAGATGAAATTTATAAGAATGACTCTAATCAGATGAAATGTCACCTTATAAGATACCTAGGTGTAAATGTTCCTTTGTGATATTGACTAAGTCTAATCAGTAGTGATGAGTGAGCACTAAAATGCTCGGGTGCTCGATGCTCAGGTTGAGCACATTGGAATACTCGGGTGCTCGACCGGAGCAACGAGCCCAATGTAAGTCTATGGGAAACACGAGCATTTTTCAGGCGGCTCCCCCCGGCGGTCTGCAGAGGGCCTAAAAAGTGCTCAAATCGATGGGAATAGTGCTCAAATGACATGGGGACAGCATGGGGAAGACCCCTGGAAGCATTTCTGACTCCCAGGTCACTTCTGTCAACAAGGTTGTCAGAAGTATTACGCCACTTTTAAGGACTCACAATAAAACATACCAAAACGAAACTAAAATGGATTTACATCCTTTCCAGGGTAATGACTTGTATATAAAGCAAAATAAATAACCAAAAACAAAAATGCTCCTCCACACCTTGGGCTATGTTCACACGTAGCGTTTTTGATGTGTTTTTTCAATTTTGCTTTGTTTTCAACCGTCACAAATGCATTCGCCAGGTAATGTCATTTTAACATTTTACAACCTTATCTGGCCATGTGGTGTGTGAGATATCATCAGACACATCGAGTTTCATTTATGAAGGAGGGACTCTGAAAGTCGCAAAGCCTATTTTTATAGGGCCATCAGGCGGCCTTTACTATTCTTAAAGGACCAGCAGTCGGCCCTCACTATTCTTAGAGAGCCATCAGCCGGCTATGTTTTATTGTTCCCATTACTAAAGAGTGGGTCTCCTATACTGTTATTGTGTATGCAATGAGTGGCAGGGCTTCTCAAAATTTGGATGCACCCAAATACCTCTTTGAAAATTTGGATGCACCCCAATACCCCTTTGAAGAGACATAGAGGAGGGCCTCCTGAAAACAATGTTCCCCATTATTAGGAAGTAGGTCTCCCATTGTGTTTGCCTATGCAGTGAATGCAAGAGTTGCCAAAAATTTGGAGGCACTCCAATGCCCCTGTGGCGTCCCTGAGGGTTCGACCGCCACAGGGATGCTGCACTTCTCTAATGGAGTGTAGTGTTCCTCCTCTGAGGTAAGAACAGTGTGATGGTCAGGACCCAACCTCCACATCCAACACCACACTTCTCCACCAGAGGGGGCTAGAATGCACTAGGTGCTGTTCTCCTGGTTACAGGGAGACTGGGGAACCAAGAGTTAGGGGAACCATTTAGTGGGTGAGGGTGGAGGACTCACATTTTAGTGACACTGTAAATTTCATATTTAATAAAAAGCCATCTTGGTTTTTGGTCCTTGTTAGTTTAGTCTTTGTATTGTGATCTCCCTCCCTGAGCGTGGATCCTGTGTGGGCCTGCAGAGGACGGAGACATGGCCCTCGTACCTTAGCCTTGGGTCGAGGGGCAGGTTGCAGATAATGGATGTCTCAACCCGGTCAAGGACCATGACCAAGAAGGCCCAGAGCTTAAGAGTGTAGCTCCACAGCAAATGGATCCCAGGGAGGATGCAGACGGAGCGGAGTACGCCACCTGTCCTCGCCAACCTGATAAATTCAGAGGGATTCTGACTGCAAGAGGGGTACCGGCCCCCGACACCAGACCTTGCTACTCCATGTCCTGGTCGGGAAAGCCCGGTAGGCCCTGAAGATCCCACCGGGTATCAGAAGGAGCGGAGCCGCCACCCATACCCTTTTTCTGAGAGGAGTTAAGAGGGAGACCCGGCCTATTTACACACACAGACAGGAAAGCACTCGGTCTGTAGTTCAGGAGCACTCTGGTGCGGGGTCCTGATTGATCGCTGGACTTACTCGGAGGTTGCCGGACCCCCGTTCCTGGTGACCGCAGTACTCCGCGGGGAGCAGGGAGTCGCCTTCCTTTTGCCATGTCTTATGTGAGTAAAGCCTTGGAAGTTCACCCCAATGGCCTCCGGATTCTTTATTCTGCGCTACACCGCAATACACAGCACCCGGTCTCCTCTACTACTACCCCCTCCATCCTATCTCTCTGCCCTGAGGCCTTGCTCCGCCTGTGGGGAGTAGTAACAATGACGGCCGCCATAACACCATGCATCAGCGGACTGCAGTGGCGCTGGTGGCCTTCACCAAGTGCCACAGGTGGCGTAGTCATAATCAGCCACTCAACCCGGATAAGCCCACACCATCCTTTTAATTGTGACGGCCCTGGGCACGGGTCGGGTTCGGGCAATGGCTGCACACCATCTCTCCATCACAGGACTCGACTCCGAGTCCCCCATCTCCCAGGGTAAGCAAAGGGGCTTCCGAGAAGAGGCATCACACTCCTTGGAAGAGACGTGGAGGTCAGAGGGCCTCCTGGAAACAATGTTCCCATTATTAGGAAGTGGGTCTCCCATTGTGTTTGCCTATGCAGTGAATACAAGGGTTGCCAAAAATTTGGAGGCACTCCAATGCCCCTTGGAAGAGACGTGGAGATCAGAGGGCCTCCTGAAAACAATGTTCCCATTATTAGGAAGTGGGTCTCCCATTGTGTTTGCCTATGCAGTGAATGCAAGGGTTGCCAAAAATTTGGAGGCACTCCAATGCTCCATGGAAGAGACGTAGAGGGCCTCATAAAAATATATTCCCATTATTAGGAAGTGGGTGTCCCATAGCGTTGGCCTATGCAGTGAATGCAAGGGCTGCCAAAAATTGCGAGGCACTCCAATGCCACTTGGAAGAGACGTAGAGGTCAGAGGGCCTCCAAAAAACAATGTTCCCATTATTAGGTAGTGGGTCTCCTATTGGGATTGCCTATGCAGTGAATGCAAGGGTTGCCAAAAATTTGGAGGCACTCCAATGCCCCTTGGATGAGACCTGGAGGTCAGAGGGACTCCAAAAAACAATGTTCCCATTATTAGGTAGTGGGTCTCCTATTGGGTTTGCCTATGCAGTGAATGCAAGGGTTGCCAAAAATTTGGAGGCACTCCAATGCCCCTTGGAAGAGACATGGAGGAGGGCCTCATAAAAAAATGTTCCCATTAGAAAGGCAGCGGGTCTCCTATACTTGTAATGCCCATGCACTAATGTGATATGGTGGTGGAGGATGAGGAGAAGGAGGAGGACAAGAGCAAATAGCCAAAATCAGGAAGAGTATAACCATGTCTGGGAGTGACTAGGTGCATGGGAATACACCTCCCAAGAAAAGACACTAGATTTGAGTTTATGTTACGCTGCTATCATTCGGTGGTGTTGAGAAGTCTGGCCCAATCCAGCCCGTGTTCATTTTTATAAGAGTCAGCCTGACAGCATTTTCAGTTGACAGGCGGATGCGCTTATCAGTTATAATTCCACCAGCGGCACTAAAAATCCGCTCTGATAAAATGCTGGCTTCAGGACAGGCCAGGCCCTCCAAGGCATAGAGAGCCAGTTCATTCCACGTGTCCAGCTTGGATACCCAATAACTATAAGGCACAGAGGAATCACGGAGGACGTTGGTACGGTTAGCAAGGTACTCCCTCAGCATCTTCCCAAACTTTGCACTACCTGTGAGAGTACCCCGCGCCTCAGGGCTTGTGCGATGGGAGGGGCTGAGAAAATTCTCCCAGAACTTTGACAGTGTTCCCCTGCCTCTGCTGGATTGGAGTTGTGTCTCTCTCGCCTGTACTCCTTGATTGTCCAATGAAGTGTGACCTCTGCCGCCAGTGTTTTCAGATGGGAATTTTTTTTAATAGTTTTGCAACAAGGGCCTTCTGGTACAGCCCCATTTTTATAGACCTGTCCGCCTCAGGAATAAGAGATATAAAGTTCTCCTTGTAGCGTGGGTCTAGAAGTGTCACCAATCAGTAATGACTGTCACCCAAAATTTTGAGAACGCGAGGGTCATGAGAACGGCAGCGTAACATAAACTCAGCCATGTGTGCCAGACTACTAACAGGCAAGACTTCTGTGTCCTCACCAAGGGGATGACTGACCATGCTCTCCTCCTCCTCCTCCTCTCTATCCTCTGGCCATCCACGCTGAACAGACGGTATGACAGCTGTGCAGGTAGTACCGTCTATAGTGCATGAAACTAGCTCCTGTTCTTCCTCCTCCTCTTCTTCCTCATTGCCCCCAATCCACATTGGAATAAGATGAGGCTGGGCTGTGTGTAATCACCCTGTATGGTTCCTTGCTACATCTCATCATGCTCCGCCTGCAATGCATCCTCTTTGATTGTGAGCAGAGAGCGTTTCAGAAGACAGAGAAGAGGGATGGTGATGGCAATTATGGCGTCAATGCCGCTCACCATCTTGATAGAGTCCTCAAAGTTTTGGAGGATGGTACATATGTCTGACATCCATGTCCACTCCTGAGGTCGTATGTGTGGAGTCTGAACTGAATACCGACGGCCTTGTTGATGCTGGTACTCAACAACTGCCCTCTTCTGCTCACAAATCCTTCTCAACATCTGCAGTGTAGAGTTCCAATGCGTGGGGACATCACACACCAGTCTGTGAGCCGGAAGCTGCAAACGCTGCTGAAACACGGCAAGGGCGGCAGAAGCTGTAGGTGACTTTCTAAAATGGGCACACAGGCGGCGTACTTTAACAAGCAGATCCGGCAGCTCCGGGTAGGATTTGAGAAACCGCTCAACCACGAGGTTAAGCACATGGGCCAGGCATGGTATGTGTATGAGCTCGTCTCGCCTCAGAGCCGCCACCAGGTTCCGGCCATTGTCACACACGACCATGCCTGGCTGTAGGTTCATTGGTGTGAGCCACAGATCTGCCTGCTCTTTCAGAGCAGTCCACAACTCTTCAGCATTGTGTGGTTTGTCACCTAAGCATATTAGCTTCAGCACAGCCTGTTGCTGCTTGGCCGAGGCAGTGCTGCAGTGCTTTCAGCTTGTGACTGATGTGGTCATTTCGGATATGGAGGCTGAAGAGGAGGAGGAGGCTGAGGAGGATGAGGTGCAGGAGCTGTAGACAGTGGGGGCAACCCTGATTGACCTAGGGCCCACAATCCTTGGCGTCGGGAGGACGTGTTACGTCATAAGGTCCGACTGGGTGCCGGCTTCCACTATGTTAACCGAGTGTGCCGTCAGCGAAATGTACTGTCCCTGCCCACAAGCACTTGTCCACATGTCCGTGGTTTGGTGGACTTTCCTGGTAACTGCGTTGTTGAGGGCACGGCTAATGTTTTGGGACACGTGCTTGTGTAATACGAGGACGGCACAACGGGAGAAATAGTGGCGGCTGAGGATCAAGTACCGAGGGACGGCCGCCGCCATCAGGTTGTGGAATACTTCCATCTCCATGAGCCTAAAAGGCAACATTTCGAGCACAAGCAGTCGTGCAATGTGAGAATTTAGTAGTGTGGCCTGTGGGGACTTGGCTGCGTATTTGCACTTGCGTTTCAAGGACTGGGGTATGGACAACTGAACGCTGCGCTGGGACAAGGATGTGGATGTGCTTCCTGATGCTGCTACTTGAGAGTGTGCAATGACAGGTGCAGGGCAGGAGGCATCTTCGCATGCTCCATGGACAGGGGATTGGCTTGCATGCACAACAGCGGAAGAAGCAATGGTGCCACCCGCAGACACTGTTCCGGGACCCTGGAGTTCGGCCCACAAAGTCGGGTGCTTTGCTGCCATGTGCCTGATCATGCTGATGGTGGTCAGGCTGGTCGTTTTGCCACCCCTGCTGATGCTGGCTTGGCTGGTGGGGCAAATGGCCTTTTTGGGGTTATCTGCAGAGTCTTTAAAAAACAACCAGACTCGGGAAGAGCTAACAGTTGTACTAGCAACTTCCCTCCTGTTGGTGTTACGGGGAACGGTTGCCTGTCTTCTGTCTGCGGCCACCACACTGCTTCTTCCTGCCATTGGGGTGCTCTGCCTCCCTCCCCCTGTGTGCTGCTCTCCTTGCTCTGCATGTCCCTTTGCCATGTTGGCTCAGTTACTATATCATCCATCACCTAGTCTTCAACTTCCGCACCCTGGTCTTCCTCCTGACTTTCTGGCAATTGTGTCTCATCATTGTCCACCTCTTGTGACACTTTCCCACCGTCGCCTTCATGTGACCGTGGCTGCTCAAATATTTGGGCATCGCTACATGCGATCTCCTCTCGCCCCGCTTCAAATGGACCGGGCGAGAGCCCCGAATCGATAAATGGAAAAGTGTCCAAGTGTGGGATCATTTGTGTCCGGGCACTCGGCATGGTGGGAGGAAGGAGGATGAGGGTGAGGAATATGCAGTCCAGACTCATGGCTAGTGAGACTTGACCATGTGGAAGACAGGGTGGTGGTGGTGGTGGCTAAGTGACTGGAAGCATTATCCGCTATCCAACCAACAACCTTTTGACACTGCTCTGGGTTCAATAGTGGTGTGCTGCGGTCCCCTAGGAATTGGGAAAGGAAGGTCATTGGGCGAGAAAATTTGGGTGTTTGTTGTGGCACAATTTCAGCTTGCCCTCGGCCTCTGCATGCACCATCACCATCACATCCAGTTCCCCGTCCCTTGCCACGTGCCTTGCCCATTTTAAATGGAGGACAATATCTTCCATGCTCACTACAAATGACTGAATTTGGAGCGAACTTATATGTGATCCGTGTGACGGAGAAACCACAGTTTTAAATATATGGCCTGTAGATAACTATTTTGAACAGCAATCTGGTGTCAATTGCTTCACTGAAACAAATTTTTAATGGAGGTCAGAAATGGCAGTATTTTCTGAAAACGTATATGTGATCCGTGTGACGGAGAAAACACGGTTTTAAATACCTGGCCTGTAGGTAACTATTTTGAACAGCAATCTGGTGCCAATTGCTTCACTGACACACTGAAACAAATTTTTAATGGAGGTCAGAAATGGCAGTATTTTCTGAAAACGTATATGTGATCCGTGTGACGAAGAAAACACGGTTTTAAATACCTGGCCTGTAGGTAACTATTTTGAACAGCAATCTGGGTTCAATTGCTTCACTGACACACTGAAACAAATTTTTATTGGAGGTCAGAAATTACAGTATTTTCTGAAAACGTATATGTGATCCGTGTGACGGAGAAAACACGGTTTTAAATAGCTGGATTTTTAGCGCTGTAATATGGAAAGGACCTGGCTGTATTCTGCAGTGCCAACAAGCAAATGGCGCAGAAAAACTGTTTTCTCTGGATTGTTTTGAAGCAAATAATGAGGATTAAGATTAGTGTTGAGAGAGCATGCTCGACACTGCTCGTTACTGGCCCGAGCATCACGCTACTCGGGAGCACCGAACATTTCCGGGTTATTCGGGCGGGAGCTCGGGTCTCCGCCCTGCACGTTTGGCGCTCTTTACAGAGCCAATGAACATACAGGGATTGCCAGCCAGTCACTGTAATGCCGCAGCCATTTTGTTTGTGGGCATTACAGTGATTGGCTGGCCGCACAGCGTCACCTCGAGTATTTAAAACCGGGCGCCGCCATCTTGGACGCAGTCACTCTGGATCAGCCAGTTTAGGGTCAGTGCTGCTGAGTTAGGGAGAGATATATAGTGCGAAATAGGTAGTGTAGGGTCTCTAAAGGCTCCCAAATCAAACAAACAGTCCTTCTCAGGACTAATATCCATCCCAGATATCAGGCAGGCAGGCTGTATAGGAGACGCAGTGGTTATACCAGCAAACGCTGCATTACAGTCCTGTGTGCTCCTGTTGGTCAAATTGCTAGACTTATCATCCCGTTCTCAAGGGCCAGGAAAAAGTATTATTTTTTTCATCTAAATCCTGTTTGTTTTTTTTTCCTCAGTCAGACTGTACAAATACCCATCTTATTAACCTTTTGGTATTTTTTCCCCCTCCCAAAAAATATTGAGTGTGTCTGTGACTGTTCAGACACCAATATATCTGTTTAAAAGAGTCTGGTGTAGGCCAGAAAAATAGAACTGTGGTTTTGCAGTTCCACGGGTCACATCTCTGTATTATCCTGTTTTTGGCATTTTTTGCCGTAAAAAAAAACTGTAATAGTGTCTCCCTGATGGGTCAGACACCAATATATCTGTTTAATAGAGTCTGGTGTAGGCCAGAAAAATAGAACTGTGGTTTTGCTGTTGTACGGGTCAAATCTCTGTATTATCCTGTTTTTGGCATTTTTTGCCGTAAAAAAAAAACAGTAATAGTGTCTCCCTGACTGGTCAGACACCAATATATCTGTTTAAAAGAGTCTGGTGTAGGCTAGAAAAATAGAACTGTGGTTTTGCAGTTCCACGGGTCAAATTTCTGTATTATCCTGTTTTTGGCATTTTTTGCCGTAAAAAAAACCTGTAATAGAGCCTCCCTGATTGGTCAGACACCAATATATCTGTTTAAAAGAGTCTGGTGTAGGCCAGACAAATAGAACTGTGGTTTTCCTCCTTTTCATTACCCTTTTGCCATTGATAGTGCGAGTGTAAGCTATTTTTCTTCATTTACAATGGGCAAGGCGCGTGGCAAGGGACGTGGAACTGGACGTTCTGGTGATGTTGCGTGTAGAGGATGGGGCTGTGGCCAAGGTGAAAATGTGCCACAACCAACAGCCACATCTTCTCTCTCCCACTTCTTGACCGAATTACTAGGGAAGAACACTACAACATCAGTATTGTGAACTGATCAGTGTGAACAGGTTATTAATTGGATAGCAGATAATACTTCCAGTTACCTTGGCACCACCACCTCCGGTCTGTCTTTCACACGGTCAAGTTTTAGTAGCCGTGAGTCTCGACCGCATACTCCTCCTCACCCTGATACTCCTTCCTCCCACCATGCCGAGTGTCGTCAGACAGCAACTGATTCCACACTTGGACACTCTGAAGAGCTGTTCACTGGTCCATTTCCATATTTGTGCCCCTCGCCTGCTCCGCTTGAAGTGGTGGAAGAGGAGTTCCCATGTAACGATGCCCAAATATTTGAACAGCCATGGCCAGAGGAAGACGACGCTGGCAATTTGTCACAAGAGGTGGACGATGACGAGACACAATTGTCACGAAGTGAGGAGGAGGATCGTGGTGCGCAAGTGGAAGAGGAGGAGGTGGTGAATGACCTAGTAACTTACCCAACGTGGCAGGAGGACACGCAGAGCGAGGCCAGCAGCACACAGGGGGAGGGAGGCAGAGTACCCCAACAGGCAGGAAGAAGCAGTGTGGTGGCCGCAGACAGAAGGCAGGCAGCAGTTCCCCGTAACATCAACACGAGGGATGTTGCCAGAACAACCGGTAGGTGTTCCAGAGTCTGGAATTTTTTTAAAGACTCTGCTGATAACCCCAAAAAGGCCATTTGTACCACCTGCCATGCCATTATCAGCAGGGGTGACAAAACTACCAGCCTGACCACCACGAGCATGATCAGGCACATGGCAGCAAAGCACCCGACTTTGTGGGGCGAACCCCAGGGTCCACGACAAGTGTCAGCGGGTGTCACCACTGTTTCTTCCACTGTTGTGCGTGTAATAGAACCCCCTGTTGTGCGTGCAAGACAATCCCCTGTCCATACTGCATGCAAAGATGCCCCCTCTTCTCAGTCTTTACTTGTTTTGGCAGTTTCTCAAGAAACAGCATCAACGTCCACGTCCACGTCCTATTGCAGCGTTCAATTGTCCATATCCCAGAGCTTTGAACGAAAGCGCAAATTCGCAGCCAATGTCCCACAGGCCACAGTCCTAAATTTGCACATTTCACGACTGCTTGCATTGGAAATGCTGCCTTTTAGGCTGGTGGAGACGGAATCCTTCCGCAACCTTATGGCGGTGGCCGTCCCTCGGTACTCGGTCCCCAGCCGACACTATTTTGCCCGGTGTGCCATCCCCGCACTACACAAGCATGTGTCCCAAAACATCTGCCGTGCCCTCAACAATGCAGTTACTGGGAGAGTCCACCTGACAACGGACACGTGGACAAGTGCTTGTGGCCAGGAACGGTACATCTCCCTGACGGCACACTGGGTAAACATAGTGGAAGCCGGAACCCAGTCGGACCTTGGGATGGAACACATCCTCCCCATACCGAGTATTGTGGGCCCTATGTCAGTCAGAGTTGCCCCCACAGTGTACAGCTCCGGCGCATCATCCTCCTCCTCCTCCTCATGTTCAGCCTTCATCTCAGATATCACCACATCAGTTACAAGCTGGAAGCACTGCAGTACTGCCTCAGCCAAGCGGCGACAGGCTGTGCTGAAACTCATAAGCTTAGGTGATAAACCTCACACTGCTTGTGAGTTGTGGACACCTGTGAAAGAGCAGGCAGATCTGTGGCTGAGACCACTGAACCTACATTCAGGCATGGTCGTGTGTGACAATGGCCGGAACCCCTGTACACTCACAAGGAGTGGAAAGTTTCAAAAGATGGTGAGGGAGTACCTTGCCGAACGTACCAGCATCCTCCGTGATTCCTCTGTGCCTTTTAATTATTGGGTATCCAAGCTGGACACTTGGAATGAACTCGCTCTGTACGCCTTGGAGGTCCTGGCCTGCCCTGCTGCTAGCGTGTTATCAGAGTGTTTTTAGTGCCGCTGGGGGAATTATAACTGATAAGCGCACTCGCCTGTCAACTGACAATTGTGACAAGCTGACCCTTATCAAAATGACTACCAAATGACAGCAGAGTAACATAAAGTTAAATCCACTGTGTTATTTCGGGAGGTGTATTCACATGCATCGCTTCACACCCACACATGGGTATACGCTTCCTCTTTTTTGTTGTATTTTGCTCTTCTCCTTATCCTCAGCCTCCACCACCACTATACCACCAGGGTGACCGTGGACCGTGTTGCTAGAATTGCAAGTTCCTCCGTCCTAATTTTTGGCAGCTTTCGCTTGGAAGGCATAAGCAAAGACTACGGGAGACCCACCCCCCAATAATGGGAATAATGCTTTTAATATGCTGTACTGCATGGCTCTTGTAAGGTGCATGAAAACCGTCTTGCTAAGCTGCTGCAACCTCCACCACTTTTCCCAGGGGCATTGATATAGTCTTTTTATTCCACTGCGACCTCCACGTCTCTTCCAAGGGGCATTAAAACCGTCTTGTTAAGCTACTGCGACCTCCACCACTTTTCCCAGGGGCATTAAAACAGTCCTGTTAAGCTACTGCGACCTCCACGTCTCTTCCAAGGGGTATTAAAACAGTCTTGTTAAGCTACTGCGACCTCCACCATTTTTCCGAGAGGCATTGATATTGTCTTTTTATTCCACTGCGACCTCCACATCTCTTCCAAGGGGAATTAAAACCGTCTGGTTATGTTACTGCGACCTCCACCTCTTTTCCCACGGGCATTAAAACCGGCTTGTTAAACTACTGCGACCTCCACCATTCTTCCAAGGGGCATTAAAAACATCTTGTTAAGCAACTGCGACCTCCACCACTTTTCCCAGGGGCATTGATATTGTCTTTTTATTCCACTGCGACCTCCACGTCTCTTCCAAGGGGCATTAAAACCGGCTTGTTAAGCTACTGCGACCTCCACCATTCTTCCAAGGGGCATTAAAACCGTCTTGTTAAGCTACTGCGACCTCCATCACTTTTCCCAGGGGCATTGATATTGTCTTTTTATTCCACTGCGACCTCCACATCTCTTCCAAGGGGCATTAAAACCGTCTTGTTAAGTTACTGCAACCTCCACCACTTTTCCCAGGGGCATTAAAACTGTCTTTTTAAGCTACGGAGACCTCCACCATTTTTCCGAGGGGCATTGATATTGTCTTTTTATTCCACTGCGACCTCCTCGTCTCTTCAAAGGTGCACTAAAACCGTCTTGTTAAGCTACTGCGATCTCCAAGTCTTTTCCAAAGGGCATTATAACCGTCTTGTTAAGCTACTGCGACCTCCACCACTTTTCCAAGGGGAATTGATATTGTCTTTTTATTCCACTGTGACCTCCACCATTTTTCCAAGGGGCATTCAAACCGTCTTGTTAAGCTACTCCGACCTCCACCACTTTTCCCAGGGGCATTAAAACCATCTTGTTAAGCTACTGGGACCTCCACTACTTTTCCCAGGGGCATTGATATTGTCTTTTTATTCCACTGCGACCTCCACGTCTCTTCCAAGGGGCATTAAAACCGTCTTGTTAAGCTACTGCGACCTCCACGTCTCTTCCAAGGAGCATTAAAACCGTCTTGTTAAGCTACTGCGACCTCCACCATTCTTCCAAGGGGCATGAAAACCGTCTTGTTAAGCTTCTGCGACCTCCACTATTCTTCCAATTGGCATTTAAACCGTCTTGTTAAGCTACTGCGACCTCCACAACTTTTCCCAGGGGCATTAAAACTGTCTTGTTAAGCGACTGTGACCTCCACCATTCTTCCAAGGGGTATTAAAACCGTCTTGTTAAGCTACTGCGACCTCCACGTCTCTTCCAAGGGGCATTAAAACCGTCTTGTTAAGCTACTGCGACCTCCACGTCTCTTCCAAGGGGCATTAAAACCGTCTTGTAAAGCTACTGCGACCTACACCACTTTTTCAAGGGGCATTGATATTGTCTTTTTATTCCACTGCGACCTTCACCATTCTTCCAACGGGCATTGCATTTCCTCCTAATTTTAGTCAGCTTTTTCTTTTCAATGGATAGGCGAACAATAAGGGAGACCCACTCCCCAATGTTGGGTAGAAGGTTTTTAGTATGCTGTAATCCACGTCTGTTTCAAGGGGCATTGCAGTTCCTCATAATTTTTGGAAAGCCTTCCATTCATTGCTTAGGCCAACAGTGCACAGGAGACCCAGATGCTATAAATGGAAAAAACGGTTTCGTTAAGGCCCTCTGACCTCCATGTCACTTCCAAGGGGCATTGGAGTGCCTTGAAATTTTTGGTAGGCATTGCACTCACTGCATGCCCTATAACTGTGTAGCTGAACCGCTCCTTTTGGTATAGAAACATATCCTACTAGACATGTGAGGTTGACTGGCCTGATATTGATGTGAATGGTCCCTGTTCCTCCTGCTCTTTCTCCTTTGCCACCACCTCATCCATCATTCATCACCTGAAGCTTTGTTTTAACGGGAGTCATAGAACTGGGATAGTATCAGGAAAATATCCAGCAATCCTCGGAGGTAGGATATGCGCCAAAACGCTGACCACCTCAGGCCTAGCCGCTACTACATACATGCGCTTGCATTCCAAGAAAACAAAGCAGACGCTAACTTCTATCATCATCATCATCATCATCATGCTCCTCACATTGGCACTCTCAACTCCCCTGATGGAGAAGCCAGGGCCCACCGGAGGAGTCTGGTTGTCTGGTGGGCTTGTCCAATGCTGCCCTAAAGCAGGCCCGGCTAAGAAAAGTGTGGGAGAACTTCCAAGGAGAAATAGGGGCGGCTGGGGACCGTTTAGGGACACCCGGCCGCCCGCAGGCGGCTGGGGACCGTGTGTGGACACCCGGCCGCGGGGCGGCTGGGGACCGTGTATGGACACCCGGCCGCCCAATGGCGGCTGGGGACCGTGTATGGACACCCAGCCGCCCCCTGGCGGCTGGGCACCGAGTGTGGACACTCGGCCGCCGGGCGACTGGGAACTGAGTATGGATACCTCGCTGCCAAAGCAGCAATGAGGTAGTGGCCAGCTTCGGCCTCCTCCAAACTAAAAGGCCCCATTTCAAGTGCAAGCTAGCAGTATGGTATTGCAGCCTGGGGCTGGGTGGGTGGCAGTTTGCACACTTACGCTTGCACCGCAAGGAATGGGGGAGGTACAATTGAATACTGCCCTGGGACAAGGACTTGCACGGGGATAGTTGCAAGTCTGCATCTTCTGATGCGGCAAGGATTACTTCTGATGGGCACATTTTTAGGCAGTGACCTGTGTGTCAGAGATGCTTCCAGGGGTCTTCTCCATGCTGTTCCCATGTCTTTTCAGCACTGTATGCATGTGTCACACAGCACATGGCCAGATAAGATTGTAAAATGTTAAAATGACATTTCCCGGTGAATGCATTTGTCACGGTTGAAAGCAATACAAAAGTGCAAAAACGCATAAAAAATGCTACTTGTGAACATAGCCCAAGGTGTGGAGGAGTATTTTTGTTTTTGGTTATTTATTTTACCTTATACACAAGTTTTTACTCTGGAAAGGAAGTTCCTTAACATATTTCACAGGAAAACCATTTCAGTTTTGTTTTTGAACGTTTTATTGTGAGCCCGTAAAAGTGGCTTAATACTTCTGACCACGTTGTTGACAGCAGTGACCTGGGGGTCAGAAATGCTTCCTGGGGCGATGCCCATGCTGTCCTCATGTCTTTTGAGCACTGTCACTATAGGTTTGGGCACTTTTTAGGCTTTCTACAGACTGCCGGGGGTGCCGCCGCAAAAATGCTCAGGTCTCCCATAGACTAACATTGGGCTCGTTGCTTGGGTTGAACACCCGAGTATCACGGTGAGCTCGGCCCGAGCTTCGGGCACCCGAGCATTTTAGTGCTCGCTCAACACTAGTAATAATACATACCAGTTAGAGATGATCAGATTGATACACAGCTAATTGAATTCAAGTCTAATTTCTTGAAATCCACAAGTCCCTGCAAATTCAAACAGTTTGCAATTCGACCAGCTGCGATTGGCCAAGAATAAAATAAAAATGTTCGGAGTCATTTAATACACTGCTGAAGAGTCACAGAGCCTTTCTCAGTCTTTCTCTCTATCTCTCATAAAACCAGTTGGATACAGCAATGAGAGATAGCAGAATGAAAATGTTCTACACACCATTTGGACTAATTGAGATTTGTTGTGAATAAATTCTCTACAAATCGAGATTTTTGGAAAAATTTGCAGAACCTGGCGTATTTGAAATCCAAAAGGTTTGATCATTTCTAACACCAATATATTATTTTCCTGTAGTATATTGATTTATTTCTTTTTGTGTACCATTCAACATATTTACACCTACCATAAGTATGATTGTACACATAACAGCGGAAAGGTTAATAGTTGTGTATATATTTTAAGCTGTTTAGCATGCATTCAAGAGATGCAGTTGAGCATTAACTCCAGCACACATCTGCTTACTGACCCCAAAGTTCACTGCACATGTAGTACATCTTATGGATTCTGTGAGCTTGTTAACTTGATATGCTTGATGGGCAATCTGAATTAATAATACAACAGGACAGCTTTGGGAGAACGGCTAGGGAGATTACCATACAATTATACACAATTCAGTTGCTCAGTAAATGAGCAATGGAATAAATAACAACTAAAACTTGTGAAATTTAGCTGTTCTGTTAAAAGGCATGTAATCTAGAAAAAATCTACATATGCAGTTGACGCGCCCCCTGGGCCGAGGGGTACCTGGTGCCGGGCCGGTGGATGCTGGGGAATGTCACAGTGGTGGTGACCCAGTCCGTGACCCAGGGCGGTCAATAAAAGAGGTTATGGATAGGGGATTTATAGTGTTTTTATTGAGTTCGTGACGCCACCTGTGGAATGTGGCTAAAGGGAGCCGCCGCTGCGGAGCAGTCCTCTGAAGCTGATGTTACTGCAGCAGGGATGGTGTGGCTCTCCACAGGAAGAGCTTAGCTCCAGGGCAGTGTAGATGTTATAGGTGATGCTGGGCATTGTAGTGCAGGGTTTGATCGTGCAGCAATAATCAATCCACAACTTAATGGCAGTTTACTCTTGTCTTTACTGCTGGTGATTAGACAAGCCGGGACTAAGGTACTGGCTAGAAGTCAAAGTCCGGGTAGCCTGGAAGCAAGTAAGGAATCCACCTCACCATGTGAAGTTGGAGGCCTTCCCTTTCCACTGAACTCTTTGGCCCTGCTACTTGTAGCTGTGTGGTGGCCCTCATCCCTGAGTAAAATGTCTTTGTGCTCACCCGTATGGCAGGCAGCTCGGGCCTTCCTGGACTGTCGCTCCCATGTGGCGGTGCTGGGCCCTGCGGTGCTCCTGAGCATCCGGGCGTCTGATGGGGCCAGGAGACCTGCAGTTTCCTGCCCTCCAGTTTCTGCAGCTGGGCTTCAGTGCCCCACAGCCTCGGACTCCGGTGTCCGGTTCTTCTGTGCTGCACTTCTGGGGTGAGCTGCAGCGCAGCTTCAGTCCCTAGCTCCTCTCTCCTCGACGTCCTCACTACAACTCCTCTCACTAAATCTAACTAACCCCGCCTCCAGATCCCAGTTGCTAAGGGGAGGTGCTCCCCTTGCTGGTCTGGAGCCAGGAAAGTGTTGCATGTTTAGTATACCTGACTAGGGGATCCCTGCTTGCTTCCAGGCATGGCATCACCTCTTGTGGGGGAGGCAATGCCACTGTGGCAACCGCCGGACCCCCGGGGTGCCACATTCCCCCCTAGTTAACTTCAGTACTCCCGGACTGAGGATACTTTTCAAAATTAACAAATAACAATAACAGTTCACATTACAAACTGGTTACAAATCATTATAAAACACTGTTAATAACACTCTTCAACAGGTTACAGTACATTCTGTAACCGGGTGTCCATTCTTCTTTAGTAAGGTACAATTTTGAGCAACATGAGGGACCCGTCCGAAAACCCTTAACGTAGGCCCTGGGCGTGGCTGCAGGGCATAAATGGTCCAGGTGTTGGACCACGTCTTCGGCCACGCCAAACGGGTTTTTGTTCTGAGGTCATTTGTTATAACCATAAAACCAATAGGGGGCACTCTAATAAGTGCAACTATTTACAATGGAAAGTTCTTTGGTTATTCACCGTCCATTACCTACAAGTCTTTATACCCTTACCTGGTAACTAAATGCAGCATACATTTTAGTTCTCTTATACTTTAATTCTTTACATTTTAGTTTCTTCAACGGGCAGGGGGAGGACCTTGTGTACTCCTGGTCAATCTATGTAGTACATTGGTGGTCACTGCTCTACCCTGGTCCCTTGTGTCTACCCCTGGTGTGGTGGGTTCAGTGTGAACTACTCTACGGGTAGTCTGAGGTAACACCGGTAGGCTGGGTAATTTCCTACGAATTCTTTGGCTCACCATGGGTACGACAGGTTCACTGCTAGCAGAGGGTAGATTCTCCTGGTCTGCTGATGATGAAACCTCTGTTTCTGGGGCCATCTGGTCTTCCAGCTGTTCTGGGACTTCTGCAGCTTCCGGTGAGGCCGCTTGGAGAAAGGTCAGGACCGGTACGACAATTGCATTGTTCACTTGCGTCCAAGACCGGGGAAATTCTCCGAGTACTGTTTGGACCACTTCCTCCACTCCTTCTGTGGGCCAAGAGTTGTCTTGATCTTCTTCTGTGTGTTTCAACTGTTCAGGACATATCTTCAAGTGGTCTCTTGAGACTGCCCCTGAAGTTTCCCCTCCATCTTTGCTGATGAAGCACACTTTGGTGTTGTCGTAATTTGAGGGTAGGACGGTGTATGGCTCAACCTCCCACTGGTCATCTAACTTGTGGACTCGTCTTTTCCTCTTAAGTACCTGTTCTCCAGGTGATAAGGAAATGGCATGTGCGTGCTGATTATAAGTTTTCTCTTGCTTCTGTCTTGCCTGAGACAAACTTCTCTCAACACATCCTTGCACCTTGCGGTATTGTTGCTGCTGCTCGGTATCCCAATCCGCATCTGGTGAAGTCGTCTCTGGTATTAGGACTCCCATGTCTAAGTCGATGGGTAGCTTACCAGGTCTTGCTCTCATCAGGTAAGTGGGTGTACAGTTGGTGGAGTTCACCGGGATGTGGTTATACAGGTCCACCAAATCTGGTAACCTCTCTGGCCACAGGCTACGTTCTTCAAGGGGCAAAGTCTTCAACAGTTCTATCACCACCTGGTTCATCTTTTCACACAACCCGTTGGTCTGGGGATGATGCGGCATTGTCCTGATTTTCTTGCAGCCGTACAAGTTACAGAATTCCTGGAACACCTTTGCTTCAAAGGCTGGACCTTGGTCAGTAAGCACCCGTTCAGGGTAACCGTGGGGGCGACAAAAGTGCTGTTGGAACGCTTTGGCTGCCGTCTGAGCCATCTGGTCTTTCACTGGCACTGCTAACAAGAACTGGGAGTAGTGGTCTACTATGGTTAGAGCGTAGACATAGCCTGACCTGCCTGGGGCTACCTTCACGTGGTCCAAGGCTACCAGTTCTAGTGGCTGTTTGGTGATGATGGGCTGCAAGGGAGCCCTCTGGCTATCACGGTATTTTCGTCTCAGGTTGCATGGGCCACATTCTCGACACCATCTCCCAATCGCTTTCCTCATGCCAGCCCAGTAGAATCTCTCATGTAGCAGGACTTCCAAGTTCTTCCACCCGAAGTGTCCTGCTCCATCGTGGTACGCTTCTAAGACCATGGACGCATTCTGCCTCAGGACTAACACCTGCCAGACCAGTTCGTGTGTCTGGGAGTTGATGCTTCTTCGACACAGCTTTCCTTCGTAGATGAACAGTTTGGCCTTCTCTTTCCACAACTGTTGGGTCTCATGTGGAGCATCTGGATCAGGGTACGAGTCAGCTTGCGTCAGCAACTCGTTGACTAGGCGGACAGCTGGGTCGCTATCCTGCGTCTCTGCACATCCATGGTGGGGCAACGGTTGAACGTGGCCTCTCTGTTGGAGGAGCGCTTGTCCCTTACACAGTGGGAGCACTGGGTCGCCCCATGACGATGGAAAGCGGGTATCTTTATCTCCTCCAGCTCTTCCGGGTCTTCTCCCCCATCTGGCAAGTTGGGCATCATGGACAGCGCATCAGCATTTGTATTTTTATGCCCCGCCCGATACTTGATGGTGAACTAGTAGTTAGACAGTCGGGCCATCCATCGTTGCTCTAGGGCACCAAGCTTCGCAGTCTCCAGGTGCGTCAGAGGGTTATTGTCCGTGAAGACTGTAAATTTGGAGGAGGCGAGATAGTGCTTAAAGCGCTCTGTAACAGCCCAGACTATGGTGAAAAACTCCAACTTGAAGGAACTGCAGTTGTCGGGGTTCCTTTCCATGGGCCGGAGCTTCCTGCTGGCGTATGCAATCACTCGCTCTCTGCCTTGCTGTACCTGGGACAGCACTGCTCCCAATCCCACGTCGCTGGCATCTGTATGAAGTATAAAGGGTTGGCCATAGTCGGGGTAGGCCAGGACTTTGTCTCCGATCAGAGCCATCTTCAGTCGGGTGAAGGATTCGTCTTCTGGTTTACCCCATTTGAATGGAGGTTTCGGGTTCTTGGCCTTCTTGGACTGGCCTACCAGGAGGTCCTGCATGGGTGCTGCTATCTTGGTGAAACCCTTGATAAATCTCCTGTAGTAGCCTACCAGCCCGAGGAACTGTCGCACTTATTATTATTATTATTTATTATTATAGCGCCATTTATTCCATGGCGCTTTACATGTGATAGGGATATACATAACAAAAGCATTTACATAATCTTAACAAAACGAGTCAGCGACTGGTACAGGAGGAGCGAGGACCCTGCCCGCGAGGGCTCACAGTCTACGAGGGATGGGTGAGGATACAGTAGGTGAGGGTAGAGCTGGTCGTGCAGTGGTGTTTACTGCAGGTTGTAGGCTTGTCGGAAGAGGTGGGTCTTCAGGTTCCTTTTGAAGGTTTCCACGGTCGGCGAGAGTCTGATATGTTGGGGTAGAGAGTTCCAGAGTAGGGGGGAAGCACGGGAGAAATCTTGTATACGAGTGTGGGAGGAGGAGATAAGAGGAGAGTAGAGCAGGAGATCTTGTGAGGATCGGAGGTTGCGTGCAGGTAAGTACCGGGAGACTAGGTCACAGATGTATGGGGGAGACAGGTTGTGGATGGCTTTGTATGCCATGGTTAGAGTTTTGAACTGAATTCTCTGGGCAATAGGGAGCCAGTGAAGGGATTGACAGAGAGGAGAGGCCGGGGAATAGCGGGGGGACAGGTGGATTAGTCGAGCAGCAGAGTTTAGGATAGATTGGAGAGGTGCAAGAGTGTTGGAAGGGATGCCACGGAGCAGGAGGTTGCAGTAGTCGAGGCGGGATATGATGAGGGCATGCACTAGTGTTTTTGCAGAGTCTTTGCTGAGGAATGCACGGATCCGGGAGATGTTTTTGAGTTGGAGTCGGCAGGAGGTGGAAAGGGCTTGAATATGTGGTTTGAAGGAGAGATCAGAGTCCAGGGTTACCCCAAGGCAGCGAGCTTGTGGGACTGGGGAGAGTGAACAGCCATTGATGTTGATGGATAGGTCAGATGGGGGATGTGAATGAGAGGGTGGAAAGATGATGAACTCTGTTTTATCCATGTTGAGTTTTAGAAACCTGTCGGAGAAGAAGGATGAGATGGCGGACAGACATTGTGGGATTCTGGTTAGTAGGGAGGAGATATCGGGTCCAGAGAGGTAGATCTGTGTGTCGTCAGCATAGAGGTGATACTGAAAGCCGTGAGACTCTATGAGCTGTCCCAGGCCGAAGGTGTAGATGGAGAAGAGCAGGGGTCCTAGAACTGAACCTTGGGGGACACCGACAGATAGGGGGCGAGATGAGGAGGTGGTGCGTGAGTGGGAGACGCTGAATGTCCTGTCTGTTAAGTATGAGGAGATCCAAGATAGAGCCAAGTCCGTGATGCCAAGAGATGAGAGAATCTGGAGTAAGAGGGAATGGTCCACTGTGTCAAAGGCAGATGACAGGTCCAGAAGGAGGAGGATGGAGTAGTGTCGCTTGGATTTGGCATTTAGTAGGTCGTTTGTGACTTTGGTCAGGGCAGTTTCAGTCGAGTGATGCGGTCGGAAGCCAGATTGTAGACGGTCGAAGAGGGAGCAGGAGGAGAGGTGGGAGGACAGTTCAAGGTGGACATGTTGTTCTAGAAGTTTTGAGGCAAAGGGGAGAAGTGATATGGGGCGGTAGCTGGTCAGAGAGGAAGGGTCAAGGGAGGGCTTTTTGAGGATGGGTGTGATTGCGGCATGTTTGAAACATGAGGGGAAGACTCCGGTTGTTAGTGATAGATTGAAGAGGTGGGTTAGGGTTGGGATGAAGACTGAGGTGAGGTTAGTGATGAGGTGGGATGGGATTGGGTCAAGTTCGCAGGTGGTGAGGTGTGATTTGGAGAGTAAAGAGGAGACTTGACCTTCTGTAATGGTGGAGAAGTGGGGTTTGGAGGAGGATGGTTGAGTAGATATGAGGAGGGGTTGTGTGGACTTTAGGCCAAAGTTTTGTCTGATGGTGTCAATCTTCTGTTTGAAGAATGAGGCAAAGTCGTCGGCTGAGATGAGAGAAGAGGGAGGAGGTGCTGGGGGACGAAGGAGAGAGTTGAAAGTGTTAAATAGCTGTTTAGGGTTGTGAGATAGGGAGGATATGAGAGATGAGAAGTAGGTTTGTTTTGCTGTAGTGAGTGCGGACTTGAAATTAATGAGGGATTGCTTGAATGCCATGAAGTGCTCGATGGAGTGAGACCTTTTCCATCTCCGCTCCGCAACCCTGGAGGCCCGGCGCAGTTCTTTGGTAAGTTTAGTGTGCCAGGGTTGCCTGTTGAATGTGCGAGGTGTGGTGTGTGTGAGAGGGGCGATCGAGTCTAGAGCTGCAGCTATTGTGGTGTTATATGAAGCAGCAGCAACGTCTGCATCGTGCAAGGAATTTATGTCTGTGAGAGGAAGGAGGGATTCAGAGAGGGAGTGTAGGTCAAGGTGTTTGAGATTTCTGCGAGGGTGTGTGAGTTTGTGGAGTGGGGATTGTGCACCCGGAGAGGAGAGGGTAGAGAATGTGAGGAGGTTATGGTCAGAGAGAGGGAGTGGTGAGTTAGAGAGGTTAGATAGGGAACAGAGGCGGGTGAAGATGAGGTCCAGTGTGTGGCCATCTTTGTGGGTGGGTGTGGAAGACCATTGAGTGAGTCCAAAGGAGGAGGTGAGGGATAGGAGCTTAGAGACAGACGAGTGGGGAGTGTCAATGGGGATGTTGAAGTCACCCATTATGATAGTGGGGATGTCAGTGGAAAGGAAGTGAAGCAGCCAGGTAGTGAAATGGTCTAAGAAGGTGGTGGCTTGCCCTGGGGGTCGGTAAACGACGGCCAGTTGGAGGTTGGAGGGGGAATAGATGCGCACACAGTGCACCTCAAAAGAGGGGAGTGTAACGGAGGGTGGCAGTGGGATTTTGGTGAAAGCGCAGAGTTCCGATAGGAGGAAACCTACGCCTCCACCATGTTTGCCATTGGGGCGGGGGGTGTGGGAAAGGTGGAATCCGCCATATGAAAGGGCAGCTGGGGAGGCTGTGTCAGAGGGGGTGAGCCAGGTTTCAGTGATGGCGAGGAAGGAGAGTTTGTTTGTAATGAAAAGATCGTGGATGAAGGAAAGTTTGTTGCAGACAGAGCGAGCGTTCCATAGAGCTCTTGTTAGTATAGCTGAGGAGGTGGGTATTAGTTGGATGGGTATGAGGTTAGAAGGGTTGCGACAGTTTGAGGAAGGTCGTGGATAGGAGGTAGAAGTGACTGTGGGGATATGGCGAGGAGGACCAGGATTTGGAGAGATATCTCCAGCAGTGAGGAGGAGCAGAGAAAGTGTTAGCAGGTGGGAGCAAGAGAGAGCATGAGGTGGTTGTCTGTGTTTGGAGATCCAGGATTGAATGCTGAGGAATAATTTGGAGGAGGAGGTGAGATGAATGGGGAGAATAGAGGGAGAGATGAAGAGTTTCTTACTTGGTGTAGGGATTTGAGGGGTTATTAGAAAGTGGAGGACTATAGAGGAAAAAGTGAGAGCTAACAGAAACATAGTTAATGGAGAGTAAGTGGTCAAAGTGTTTGTTACCTGACTCCTGCCCTGACTAACTGCCTCTGAAATAACTGCCACTTCTCTCCGAAGCCACTTTGCACAAGAAGACGCGTGCACACCCCAGCACGCGTGCACCCCTTACAGAGAGTCTAAATATATAGGCCACATTAAACTATATCAGGTGTAGGGCATTGTGGGAACGGCTTGTGGATAAATTAACAGCTGGTCATTTGAACAGGAGATGGCTGGGTGATCAAAGACAGAGCCAGGACACAAGTCTCTGCAGTTTAACACCTCTAAAAATCAGATAAGGTATATAGTGGGGAAAGAAGAAACATATGTGAATATTGATTGGAGTGGGACAGATGAAGCAGGGGAATTATGCAGAGCATATACCAGAGAGACGGGTCCAGCAGAGCATTAGCAGACAGCATACATAGGAGCAGGGGAATTATGCAGAGCATATACCTGTGGGAAGAGAAGAAGAAGAAGACGAATGTTAGTCATGGCCTCTGAAATAACTGCCACTTCTCTCCGAAGCCACTTTGCACAAGAAGACGCGTGCACACCCCAGCACTTCCTTAATAGTGGAGGGTCTTGGCCAATCCTTGATTATGGTGACTTTTTCAGAGTCTGGCGCTACACCTTCGGCGCTTACCACATGACCTAGGTACTGCACCTTGGGCTTCAACAGGTGACATTTGGACGGCTTCACCTTCAGGCCAAACCAGATAGGGCTTCGAACACCTCAGCCAGGTGCTCCAGGTGGTCTTCATATGTCTTTGAGTAGACAATTACATCATCTAGGTACAGCAGAACAGTTTTGAAGTACTTGTGTCCTAGGCAGCACTCCATTAACCGCTGGAAGGTTCCTCGGGTGTTGCAGAGCCCGAATGGCATGCAGTTGAACTCGCTGAGGCTCATTGGTGTTGTAAACGCGGTGTTTCCTTTGTCCGCCTCTGCCACAGGAACCTGCCAATACCCACTGGTGAGATCCAAAGTGGTGAAATAATTAGCAGATCTTAATGCAGCTAGTGACTCCTCAATCCTGGGTAATGGGTAGGCATCCTTATGTGTAATGCAGTTAATCTGCCTGTAGTCAACACACATCCTCATTGTACCATTCTTCTTTCTCACGAGAACTAATGGAGCTGCCCAGGGGCTACAACAATCTCTGATCACCCCAGCCTCCTTCATCTCCCGTAACATTTCCTTGGCACATTGATAGTGAGCTGGAGGTACAGGCCGGTACCTCTCTTTAATGGGTGGATGATCTCCTGTGGGGATATGATGTTGGACCCCTTTTACCTGCCCAAAGTCTAATGGGTGTTTACTGAAGACCCGCTCATACTCTTGGACCACCCGGTATACTCCATGCTTTTGGTGCAAAGGGGTGGAGTCAGTGCCCACTTGTAGCTTCTGACACCAATCCTCCACCTGTCCCTTGGAGTCATTATCCTCCGCCGGTTTGGATGGAGGCAAGGGTTCCACTGTCTTTATTGAGTTGTTACTGACAGTAAATAACTTAGCAAGTGTAGCATACCGGGGTAAATGGACCTCTTTCTCCCCACAATTCAGGATGCGGATCGGCACTCTCCCCTTGCGGACATCGACTACTCCCCTGGCTGTGAAGACGGTAGGCCTATTGTCAGAGTATACAGGTACTACCAGGGCCTGATAATCTTGACCCCTGAGACCAATTGCTGCTTGACACCATATCAACATTTCACTCCTAGGGGGCATTGCAAAGGGGAACGAATCACTCATCCTTACACTGCCAATTTCTCCACCAGACAGTTCTACTTTCTCGGCGATCAATATCAACAATAATCATTCCTTGTGATGGCAATTCTACTTTGCCAATTGTTATGGTCACCTCTTTATACCCCACCTGAGGCAAGGGCTGACCATTGCTGGCATAGATACTAAGGTGTTTATCTGGACGGCGGGTAATGTCTGAATCAGTCCAGTATTGTTTATAAAGGATATATGGCATCGTGGTCACCTGGGACCCAGTGTCCAGCAACGCGTTCATTGGGATGCCATCTAGCACGACAGGTAGGACCGGCCGTCCTCCCACGTACTTGTCTCGCCAGCTTTGTGGGCCTTTTCATCTTACTCCTGGGGGTTGGCCCTCTGCCCCAGGTGTTGCTCATTTAAATTGCAGAATCTTGCGTAGTGTCCCGCCTTTTGACAGCGGCGGCAGATGGGTCGTAGCGATCGCTGTTCCTCCCTCTGATCGGTGGAATTCTTCTCTGTCATCGCCATGGGACGTCATCTGGACTGGAAGCCAGCTGGATCTTCTCCTTTGGAGACACTTGCATGGCCTGCACGGTTTTGGTTAATGAGGCCACTCTTTTGGTAAGCTCCTGGACCTGAAGGCGCAGGTCTGCAGCCTGGTCGTTGTGCAGAGTCTGCGCGTCAGCCTCCACAGGTTCTGGGGAAAAGGATGCCAACTCCTGGTGGTAGGTGATAGCTGGGCGCCGGTGGGATGCAGCGCCTCCTGGTGTAGATTCCCGCAGCACCCGGATGGCTCTGTCTTTAAATTGCGCAAAGTCCAGATCAGGGTTTTGCAGAGCCATAATGCGCAGCTGTGTCCTGTGAGCGCTGGACAGGAGCCCCTCAATGAAACTGCTCAGTTAGCAATCTGTCCTCATCATGCACACTGTGGGGGTCTACCTGTTTGATGGCCCGCAGTGCCTCCTGCAGGTTAAGAGCTTAGTCCCATACTCTGTCCTGTACTCTTTGTTTGCACCCGTAAAACTTCATTTTAATTTCTGCTGCGGTGCGGGTGTCAAAGGTATCCTTCAGTCGGACCAGTATTTCTTTTACAGTGCCTTTGTCTCTGCCTGGCCAGGACTTCACTTCTCTCTGGGCTGCACTGATTAGCTGGCCTATGAGTATGCTGACTTTTTGCTCCTCAGACAGGGGGTACACTTTAAACAAACTGCGCAGTTTTTCCTCAAAGTCATTCAGGGTGTGCGACTCTCCTGAGTACTGGGGCAACCACGCCGCCCCCGGTATGTATGGCATTGATAACGGCATTACAGTGGCAGCGGCCGCGCCTGAGGCTGAACCCTCCTCCATGTTGGGCATCTTCCTCCCCCCTAGTGAACCTCAGCCAGGTCCTGGGCGTCTGCTGACGTACCAGTATGCTGCTCTGCAGGCGGAGGGATCTTTTACCTGGCGGTTCCGGATCGGGGCTTCTTTCTTCCACCTCGGCGGGCGGCAAACCACGTGATAACACAGTTTAATAAAGTCTATGGCACACAGGACCCGGTTATACCGGGCTTTGTGAATCTTGTTTGTGACGCCAAGTTGACGCGCCCCCTGGGCCATGGGGTACACGGTGCCGGGCCGGTGGATGATGGGGGATGTCACAGTGGCGGTGACCCGGTTCGTGACCCAGAGCGGTCAATAAAAGAGGTTATGGATAGGGGATTTATAGTGTTTTTAAAGAGTTCATGACGCCACCTGTGGAATGCGGCTAAAGGTAGCCGCCGCTGCGGAGCAGTCCTCTGAAGCTAATGTTACTGCAGCAGGGATGGTGTGGCTCTCCACAGGAAGAGCTTAGCTCCATGGCAGTGTAGATGTTATAGGTGATGCTGGGCGTTGTAGTGCAGGGTTTGATGGCACAGCAATAATCAGTCCACAACTTAATGGCAGTTTACTCTTGTCTTTACTGGTGGTGATTAGACAAGCCGGGACTAAGGTACTGGCAAGAAGTGAAAGTCCGGGCAGCCTGGAAGCAAGTAAGGAATCCACCTCACCAGGTGAAGTTGGAGGCCTTCCCTTTCCACTAAACTCTTTGGCCCTGCTACTTGTAGCTGTTCGGAGGCCCTCGTCCCTGAGTGCAACGTTTCTGTGCTCACCCGTATGACAGGCAGCTCGGGCCTTGCTGGTGCGTCGCTCCCACGTGGCAGTGCTGGACCCTGCAGTGCTGCTTTGCCTCCGGGCGTCTGATGGGGCCAGCAGACCTGCAGTATCCTGCCCTCCAGTTTCTGTGGCTGGGCCTTCAGTGCCCCACAGCCTCGGACTCCGGTGTCCTGTTCTGTACTTCTGGGGTGAGCTGCCGCGCAGCTCCAGTCCCCAGCTCCTCTCTCCTCGATGTCCTCACTTCAACTCCTCTCACTAAACCTAACTAACCCCGCCTCCAGATTCCAGTTGCTAAGGGGAGGTGCTCCCTTGCTGGTCTGGAGCCAGGAAAGTGTTGCATGTTTAGTAAACCTGACTAGGAGATCCCTGCTTGCTTCCAGGCATGGCATCACCTCTTGCGGGAGAGGCAATGCCACTGTGGCAACCGGACCCCCGGGGTGCCACACATTAACTATTTAACTGACAGAATACTAAAATCAAAGACAATAAGTGAATATGAAAGCTACTGTAAAATTAGTTCACATGAAAGACCTACAGTCAATAATTTTTGGAAACCAGAATGACAGCAGGGAGCAGGAGCCCAGATTTTGCACTGAGGCTCAGGAGCTTTATGTGTGGTTCCAAAAGACTGGTTGATAAAGGCTCGTCTAGTGTGATTTTTTTTTTTACAGTAATTGAATGCACTGTTCTTTATGGCATTAATACTTTGTTGATCAATTTATGGTATGGCTTTGCATTTTCTCACCCTGGTGGTTGTCTCTAGTATGTTGTATGTTAAGCTCGCGCCCGGACTGACTGGAGTGAGCTTGATTAGTGATCCCACTGGACCACGAACCGAGGAGTGCCTGGAGGGGCGTAACTTAGTATCAACCCGGGTCAGTCGAGTCTGTGAACCAGGGAGGAACCGAGCAGAGGGACCAGGTGCTACTCCAGGTCAGACCCCGGTCACAGCTGTTGACCCACACCGGGGAATGCAGGAACAGGCAGATTAGGCTGGCATACAGACAGGTGGGTACTGGCAGGCACGGCTGGTATGAATACAGGTGGGTATTGGCAGGCACGGCTGGTATGCAGACAGGTGGGCACTGGCAGGCACGGCTGGCATGCAGACAGGTGGGCACTGGCAGGCATGGCTGGCATGTAGACAGGCGGGTACTGGCAGGTAGGAACGCAGGCAGGATAGGGACCAGTACAGACTGGAACACAGGAACAGAGCCGCAGATGCGGTGGACTAGCAGAGCAGAACCGCAGGCGTGGAGGACAAGCGGGGCAGAGAAGAGCGAGACAGCAGGTGCAGTGGACAGCAGAGTGAAACCACCGATGCGGCGAACAAGCAGAGCAGAGCGAAACCGCCAATGCGGTGAACAAGCAGAGCAGAGCGAAACCGCCGGTGCGGTGAACAAACAGAACAGAGCGAAACTGCAGGTGCGGTGAACAAGCAGGGCGGACAAAACTGCAGGTGCGGTGAACAAGCAGAGCAGAGCAGAACAAGACCGCAGGTGCGGTGAACAAGCAGAGCGGAGCGAAACCTCAGGTGCGGTGAACAAGCAGAGCAGAGCGGAACCGCAGGTGCGGTTTACAAGCAAAGCAGAGCGGAACCGCAGGTGCGGTTTACAAGCAAAGCAGAGCAGAAGGTGCAGGCAAACAGGACAGGGCTCTGTTTGCATGGAACAGACTGGAAAATACAGGAAGATAGTTAGAACACAGGAGGTATATATGGAGGCAGGGAAACGGGACAAGCAGAACCAGATACACACAAGGTACTTACAATGAAGTAGCGAGTGGACACAAAACTCACAAACAGAAATAAAGAGACAACGAGTTGGAGATAGGTGCAGGTTCAGACACTGCAGGAAAAGGGAAGGTACGGACACAGAGACAAACAGGCAACGGGCTAGGGCACTGTTCAGACAGGAACTGAACTAGGAACGAGCCTGGGAACTCAGCCCCCAGGGTGGCGGAAACAGACGAGAAGTCACAGATACAGGCAAGAGGCCTGGGTATACAGCCCCCAGGGTGGTGGAACAGACGAAAGTCACAGATACAGGTAACAGGCCTTGGTATACAGCCCCCAGGGTGGCGGGAACAGACAAGATACAGGACAGGACCTGGAAACTCAGTTGCACAGAACACACTGAATGAAAGTGTTGCTCAGGCACCCCTTACTGGGTGGAGGGGGTTTAAGTATCCAGTGACTCACAGCAATAGGCTGGGTAGGCATTAGGAGTGCGCACACAGTAACTATAAGAATCAGGCAGTAGCCGCACCGCCACCCTAAGCAATCAGAAAAGAGTCACAGCAGGTACTGGAGCAAAGTGTGCAGCCTGGATTGATAGGTAAGATGGCGGTCTTGCATAGTGGGAGGTGGTAAGCCATGTCAGCACGCAGCCAGGGATGTTACAGTACCCCCCTTTACGCCCCCTCTTCTTCAAGCCAGCAAGGATTTTCTGCAGAGAATTTGGAGGCCGATCCTTCTCTTCAAGAAGATTACCTCTTCTGTCCACTAGAGGGAACGAAACTGGTCTCACCATCTTGGTGACTAGGATGCTTCCTCCCATCGAGCCATCCTCAGCAACAGATGAAGTGAGTGAAGTACCAGGAACAGGACACAGGAAAGTCTCTCTCCATTTGTTAATATCGGGTAGCACCCCAAAGGATTCGCGGGACAACTGAAGATCCTCCACTGGGTTGGAGGGGTGCAGAGACTCGGGGGTAACCACCGCCTTGATGTACACTTTGCCAAGCTTACTGGATGAAATGGGCTAAATACCAGGTACAGGGTGCAGAAAAGTCTCTTTCCATTTGTTATCAGGTAGCACCCCGGAGGATTCAGGAGGCAACTGGAGGTCCTTTACCTGGTTGGAGGGTTGCAGCGACTTGGAGGTAGCCACCGCCTTGATGGACTTATTGCCATATTTGTTAGAGATGGAGGATCCTTGCTTAGGGACCAACTTCAGTCTGGTTTCTGAGATGACACGTCTGCGAGGCGGGGCGGTGCCTAAAGCCAGATCATTGGTACAATCTTCAAGACTGTGTGGGGACAATGCCTCTGCTTCCCTTCCTTTGGAGACTTTAGCGCACAGCGAATCAGCGACTAGCAGATCTGGTAAAGAAGAAGAAGAAGACACTGCTGACTGTCCTGAAGATATGGGGACTGGACACCCTTTGTACCTCAGCAGTCCCCCAGGAAACACCACGCAGGATCTCCAGACCTGAGCGGGCCCTAGATCTCTCGGCTCTGGACGACCTGTGGGTAAACCAGAATGCACCTACAATGTGAACTTCTTCATGTGTAATGCTCCAATCTGGAGTTTAATTTGTACAGACATATTTTGACTGTTTCTAAGTAGGGCTCGTGCTTCCGCTGACAATGCCCAAACCGGCTTCTGAAGTTGTGTACACCATTATAAATAGCGGAGTACATGGTATATACCATTATAAATAGCAGAGTACATGGTATACATCACTACAAGTAGCAGAGTACATGGTATACACCATTCTAAGTATCAGAGTACATTTTATACAACATCATAAGTAGCAGAGTACATGGTACATCTGCACCCAGGACAGTGGCATCTTGTGGCTGTTTGCAGGTACTGCAGCCCACAAGGAATTATGTCAGGAACAAGCAAGCTCTTTATCACTCAAGGCTTGATCAGGGCACTAAGTTCCCCCTCTACTCTACTGACTGGACCACTAAAACTAACCCCTTAGCTGGGTCTACAAACAGTTCAGAGGGGTCTAACTACGGGAACACTTTCTTTAACTACTTCAGGGCCAAAGGAAAGCTACGTCCTTCCCCACTATTACATATACACCATTATAAGTAGCAGAATACATGGTGTACACCATTATACGTAGCAGAGTACAGGGTGTACACCATTATAAGTAGCAGAGAGCATGGTATACACCATTATAAGTAGCAGAGTACACAGTGTACACCATTAGAAGTAGCAGAGTACATGGTATACACCATTAGAAGTAGCAGAGTACATGGTATACACCATTAGAAGTAGCAGAGTACATGTTATACACCATTAGAAGTAGCAGAGTACATGGTATACATCATTAGAAGTAGCAGAGTACATGTTATACACCATTAGAAGTAGCAGAGTACATGGTATACACCATTAGAAGTAGCAGAGTACATGGTATACACCATTAGAAGTAGCAGAGCACATGGTATACACCATTAGAAGTAGCAGAGTACATGGTATACACCATTAGAAGTAGCAGAGTACATGGTATACACCATTAGAAGTAGCAGAGTACATGGTATACACCATTAGAAGTAGCAAAGTACATGGTATACACCATTAGAAGTAGCAGAGTACATGTTATACACCATTAGAAGTAGCAGAGTACATGGTATACACCATTAGAAGTAGCAGAGTACATGGTATACACCATTAGAAGTAGCAGAGTACATGGTATACACCAGACCCGGGCAAGGGGCGGCCCGCGGGCCGCATCCGGCCCGCCGGCTGTCAGTGACCGGCCCGCGGAGGCGCTCCGGCAGATCAGCAAGGATGCATGATCTCACCTTGTCTGCCGGGACTCCTCCGGTTCCTTCCTTCTGCCGTGACTTAGAGACACGCCGGGCGCGTCCTCTCTGACGCTAGGGGGCGGGTCTAGGGGGCGGGGGCAGCTCGCAACCTCTGAAGCTGGGATCCCTGGATGGACTGAGGCGGTGACTCATCCCGCGCACCGCTGACAGAGCAGCGGCTATGTAAGTCAGTGCGGGGATAGGGGGGCTGTGGTGGGGGCCTTGGTGCTGCTCCAGAGCCTGCAGGGCAGGCGTACTGTATGGTCTCTGGAGCATGTGAGTTGGGCTGTGTTACACTGGTTATGAAAAGGAAGGGGGGAATGTTTCTGTATATGACCGGCCGCGGGACACAGCTCACCGCGTCTGCCGAGACTCCTCCGGTTCCTGAGGAATGATGAGTACACGTGCTTCCTCCCCTGTCCCCTGCAGCAGCCACTCTGTTCTTCTGACACTCGGGCAGACAATTCTTCCAATGGGAGTCCCGATTCTCTGCCCGAGTGTCAGAAGAACAGAGTGGCTGCTGCAGGGGACAGGGGAGGAAGCACGTGGTATGTGTGTACCACTCCTGTTCTCATGATACATCAGGAACCACAGGAGTCCCAGCAGACGCAGTGAGCTTTATCATCCTTGCACCAGAGTAGACCCTGACATCTGCGGGTCACAGTTAGCCCTTAAATATGTCAGCTAACATTAAAAAAAGGAAGATTGATGCAGAATGCAGAGTTTTTAAAAAGGAATGGACTTCTAAATATTTATTTACTGAAGCCAAAGGTAAAGCTGTATGCTTAGTTTGTGGAGAGCAGATAGCTGTGTTTAAGGATTACAATTTAAGTCGCCATTATGAGACTAAACATGCAGAGAAATACAAGAACTTGACAGAGGCAGAGCAGGCACGGGCATCTGAAGATTTGCTATCAAAACTGCAAAGGCAGCAAGGATTTTTTACAAAGCTCCACACATCCAGGGATGCAGCCGTCAGGACAAGCTTTGTAATATCCCACAAAATTGCAAGAAACAGTAAGCCATTCTGTGAAGGGGAGTTCGTCAAAGAATGTTTGGTGGACTCTGCAGCGATAATTTGTCCTGAGAAAAAAGAAGCATTTTCAAATGTGCCCCTCTCCAGACGAACCGTAACAAGACGGGTAGAAGACATTGCGGGGAATTTGGAGTTTCAGCTGAAAAACAAAGTTGATGATTTTATTTTTTTTTGCATGGCTCTGGACGAGAGCTGTGATATCCGTGATACCGCCCAGTTACTTATCTTTGTACGCGGAATAACAAAAAAATTTGAGATGACCGAAGAGCTGTTAGCTTTGCGATCAATGAAAGGTACCACAACAGGGAGTGATTTGTTCACCGAAGTAAATGCATCCATGGACAAACTGGGCCTAAAATGGAACAAATTAGTAAGTGTTATAACCGATGGCTGTCCAAATATGACAGGGAAAAACGTTGGACTTTTGAAGCGGATGCAAGATAAAGTGAATGAAATAAACCCAGAACAGAAATTGATATTTTTGCATTGCATTATTCATCAAGAAGTGCTGTGCAAGTCGGTGCTAAAAATCAGCCATGTTGTTGATGTTGTAACTAAGACAGTTAATTTTATCAGGGCAAGAGGGCTGAATCACAGACAGTTTGTTGCACTGTTGGAGGAGCAAGAAAGTGAACATAGTGACATAGCCTACCACACCGCTGTGAGATGGCTCAGCCTTGGAAAGGTGCTTAAAAGAGTATGGGACCTGAGAGCTGAGATTCAGGATTTTTGTAAGATGAAAGGCAAAGACATCCCAGAGTTCTCAGATAAGCACTGGATGGCAGATCTGGCCTTTGCCATTGATGTGACTACACTAATGAATGAGCTAAATAGCAAGCTCCAAGGCAAAGGCCTCTTTGCACATGAAATGTTCAGCTTGGTGACAGCTTTCATGAGAAAGTTGAAGTTTCTTTCTAGCCAATTGAAGGACAAAATTCTCACTCACGTGCCAACACTGAAAGAAGTCACACCATCAGCTGATCACCTCGACAAGTATTCATCCATGTTAGCGGCTTTATATGATGAATTTTCCAGAAGATTTGAAGACTTCAAAGGAGTTGAGAGTGAAATGCACACGATTTCCTCTCCCTTTGCATGCTGTGTGGATAATGCACCCAGTGATGTCCAGTTAGAACTCATTGATCTGCAGTCTGACAATCTACTGGCAGAGCTTTTTAAATCAGTATCACTGCTGGAGTTTTATTCTTCTCTCAAAGAGGAAAACTTTCCAAACATAAGGAGGCATGCTCAGAGGATGTTGGTTCTCTTTGGATCTACCTACGTATGTGAACAAACATTCTCACTGATGAAGTTCAACAAATCCAGATACAGATCCTCTCTCAGTGATGATCACTTGTGTGCAGTGCTTCGCATATCCACCTCAGATATTGAACCTAACTTCAATGAACTTGTTCAGGCCCAAAACAGGCTAGATTACTCTCATTGAACATTTTCATGTTATTGAAATGTTTAATTTTCTGTTCTTTACGAAGTTAAAGGGATGCCGTTCGTTAAAAAACTAACATGATATCTTGACCTAAAATAGCAAGTTTTTTCCAAACACTGTTAAAGTTAACAATTTTCTAAAGTGAACAATCACAAGCTGGTTGCAGTTCAACATCTTATCATTAAATAATGATGTAATTAGGTCCTCCGTATTTTCATTGTATTTTAAATCTTTGCATAGTTTAACATACTGTTTGTTTATGAAAAGATAGCATATGTATATATACAGTATTGGGTAGAACGGAGTTAATTATATTAGTCCGGCCCTCTAAAACCATCCCAATTTCTCATGCGGCCCCCTGGCAAAATTAATTGCCCACCCCTGGTATACACCATTAGAAGTAGCAGAGTACATGGTATACACCATTAGAAGTAGCAGAGCACATGGTATACACCATTAGAAGTAGCAGAGCACATGGTATACACCATTAGAAGTAGCAGAGCACATGGTATACACCATTAGAAGTAGCAGAGCACATGGTATACACCATTAGAAGTAGCAGAGTACATGGTATACACCATTAGAAGTAGCAGAGCACATGGTATACACCATTAGAAGTAGCAGAGCACATGGTATACACCATTAGAAGTAGCAGAGTACATGGTATACACCATTAGAAGTAGCAGAGCACATGGTATACACCATTAGAAGTAGCGGAGCACATGGTATACACCATTAGAAGTAGCAGAGCACATGGTATACACCATTAGAAGTAGCAGAGCACATGGTATACACCATTAGAAGTAGCAGAGTACATGGTATACACCATTAGAAGTAGCAGAGTACATGGTATACACCATTAGAAGTAGCAGAGCACATGGTATACACCATTAGAAGTAGCAGAGTACATGTTATACACCATTAGAAGTAGCAGAGTAAATGATTTATAACTCGGGTCACTTATCATTAATTCTTCCATATTTGCCACAGTTGTTAATAGTAATCTTGAACCAATGAGTTACATGTTCTATTGTGAAAAAAAAGACACATGAGAAATAAATATATACAATGTTTCCAATAATATCACTGAGTATATCTTTAAGGTATGTTCATCTTTTTTTTTTTTTAGACTTTTTTTTTTTCTTCTGCAGAAAACAAAATGCTGCATTTTACAGTACCAGCTTAGAGAATGAGATTTCTAAACTCTCAGTCACACGCTGCATTTTTTCCCCTGTTTTTCTTTTAAATCTGCAGGTGGTCAATTCTTTCAGGGGTTTGCAGCATTTTTCACCCATTCAAATTAATTAAAAAAGATCAAAACAATTAAAAGCGCTGCAATAACACGAGTATTGTATGTAGCGTTTTTTCTGCTATCACTCCGGTTTTGGGGGTAGGAAAAAATGCAACATGTGAACAATCTCTTATCCTGGTTGTGTTTTAGTTGGAAATAAAATAGAACGGCCATAATAACACAGAGACATAATTCATTCTATGGTGTTTCCAATTTCAATATTGCTAGGCAGCATCTGTTTGTGCAGAGCCGTCCGTTTAAGATTCTATCACAAGATTCCGTGATGACATCACCAATGATGGTCGGCCATTATGACATCAGAGCTCACAGTCAATACTTATAGAATGTACACAGGGTCACGAGTGCCATTTTTGGCTTCATAGTGATTGAGCGCACTTGCAGTTTCTCGCTATGGCTGAATTACTTTTGGATAATCTTCAGGTAGAAGCACTATTGGGGATTCTTATCAACAATCGCCCTGACACTTCGCTTCTACCACCTGATGGCGTCCTCAGCTTCACTCACCGGCTGGTGATGGAGCAAGTAAATGACTGCGTGACCAAATACTATCAAGGTCATCTAACGTCAGAATATCTGACTGATTTACCTCAGAACATCAGGACAATACTACAGCAGGTAAGTGGCGGACGCTCCGCACAAATCTTCTCCATAATAATAGATAATTATAGCGGGATACAAACTTCTTCTTTCCTCAAATATAAACATGACGAATCCCCAGATATGTGATCATTGTATCTGCAGATAGGAGCAGACGTCACATAGAATGACCGCCTCCATTGTTCCCTTGACTCGAGTATTCTAGAGGCCTTTCTTTTACCTTAAGACCTGACTATAACACCCCCCCCATTTTACCACCCCTGAAATAAAGACAAAACCAACCATTGGATTAAATTGGCCAAATCGGCCTTTATTATAACAAAGGTAAAAATATAATAACATTTTGACAGAATGAGGTTCTTGGAACTCCAAAGGCCTGACATTACCTAATTTAACTTCCAGCATTACCCCCAGCTGTGACCACCAGCTCGAGGGCACCTCCATCACCAGAACCCTTCACCATGCCACCAACTCCCCAGGGAACCCACCCTGAAAAGCCCTAAAATTCTGCCAGACCATTTCCAAATACCAAACACAACTACATGATGTACAACCCCCCTATCACAATTTTCCACCAACTCCAAGAACCCCTTCACACCGCCAAGCCAAACTGACATCAGTTCAACATGGAATTGTATCTAGCTGACACAAACATATAAAATTAGGGCGGGTGGGACGACCTTCTTCTGTTGTGCCACTGTGACCAGAGTGCCCCCACAGCCCCACCCACAGCGTTTATATGACCCTAGCAAGTGACCCAAATGAACCCCCTTTTAACCATCCCCTTAAGCTTTTGACCCCGAAAACCTTGCTACGTGCGAGGCCCTACAAAGTGGAGTCATGGCACACTCTGCCCATGGCTTTGCTATGGCTCCGTTTTAACCTTTCTCACCTCAGGATTTTCCTTTTAATTCCTTTTCTTTTTTATAGGCTGAAGAAAGATTTCAACATGGCGATTTGACTTTTATTAAAGAACTCGCCCTAAAAGTCCTGTCTGTCCTGGAGCGTCCGGCCCGCTCATCTGAACGCCTGGTAAGGAGCCGTCATCTTCTCTATCACACGTCCTTGTTTTTTGATCTTCTCCAGATCATCAGTCAGATATCAGATCTGGTGTTAGATGTTACAGGCCTCCTGTCAGCTCCTGGCCGGCACAGCATATGTATGGCCGCTAGTCTCTGCTGCTCCCTGTGATGACAGTCTGTATTCTGCTGATGTAGTCACAGCTCAGTGGTGATAAGTCTGTATTTCTGCCTCTATCACTATTATCAGGGTATTACTGCTTGTAAATAATAGGTGATATTACAGAAATATGCATTCAAGTCTCTTATGCAGTATATTAATCTGGACTTGTGGAGAGGAGCTGCAGTGTAAAGCAATTCCACCCAGTACAGTAATGAATGAGGTACAAGATGTACCCATGAAATAATGAACGCAGATAACACAGCTCGGGGATATCACAGTGCAGAAAAGTCGAAGTTTACACTGAACGTTTGATTTTTCAATCTTACTTTATCTTAATCCTCCTAAGTGAGAGAACTTTCTGAGAAAAGTTACCAAGATGGCGCATTACTTGTATAGTTACAATTGCTGCATCTGTAAATGCGGGTTTAGTGCTTCCTGATTTATGTATTTGGTGATTTAGTGAAATCTTGCACATATTAAATATATATATTATAATTATTAGGAAACAGCAGAAGGCGACACCGAAGATGGGCAAAATCTGGACCCGGAAATAATCCCTGACCCTAATACGAGTCAGCCGGACCTCACCAGCGATCTGATCACAGGTAAGCCGATCATCCGCCCTTCTATCAGAAATATCCAGATATTATAGAGAACAGGGAGTAATGGTAGATTTACTCTCCGCTCTGTGTAAAGGGAACCTGTCAGCACATGTGACATATGACGTAGTGGTGTGACTGTACAGGCCATTTACCTCTAATATAAAGGAACCTTCCATGGCAGAAATCCAAAGTCTCAGTGTGGAGAAATCTAACGTAGATACGCCATAATCAAATCTGGGTGGAAGTTCACTGGGGGCGTGGAAGAAAAAGTCTGAGTGCAGTGACACGCCCCCAGTGAACTTCCAGGCTAATTTGCATATGGCTGTTCGGCTTGAGCTCTCTCTTCCCATCACTCACATGTACAGTGAGGGTGATGTGTTCCTCATTCATGTGATGATTGGCGTCCTCCATCATTTATATTAGATGTATCTGTCTATGGATGCGCCGTACCGTCTCATATCTAGAATCCCCATATAATTAGTAATAATCCCATTTACAGACGTCCTGCCATTTCTCCGTTATATTGTTGTATTATTTATGTAGGATTGATATCGTCTGATACATTTTATTTCTTCATTGTTTTATCACTATTTTAGATACAACTGTGCTGGCGGATCCTGACAGTATAATCTGTGAGATCCCGGAGATCCAAGAAGCTGCGGCTGTAAGTATCATAGAGGGAGACGTCTGTGCGTCACTGATCATGGGGTGGGAGTGACCCGTCCAGTATTATCCCCCATATAACCATGGGACATCCCTATTCTAAATGTAGATGACACTATTGTGTAATATAATAGCCCTTATACTAAAGGGAATGACTCACTTTAAGTTCTCCTCTGTGATCTCCATATTGTCCAGCACTGTACAATGACTCCGGTGCATGGAGGATCCCCCTTAAATTACGTGTTTATGTAGAGCGTCCTGCTTGTATGGTCCCCTACATTCAATCAGTGTAAATCAGCTGGGACATCATATGGGAGGAAGAGGTTTTTGTATCTGGGGCTTTTTTATCTGAATATTATTTGTTATTTTTTATAGAGTGTGATCGAATCATTGATCCCGGCGAGAAAGCCGCATATGAACGACTTTGAGACGTCCACACAGATCGGCCGTGGAGCTTATGGGTGAGATTTCTGTTGGCATAATCCACATTTCTCAGGGTTCCCTATGACAATGCTTCTGCCTCTGTGCTCTGCCACTCAGTGTTATCATAGGGAAACGATCTGAGTCCACATCACTGTTCCCATCTAATTCTCACTATTCAGGTCATTTATATACTGTTAAGCAAACTGATCTGTATTAGATTAGACTGTAAGGGCCTGTGCACACATTGCAGATTTGTCGCATTTTTGTTGTGTTTTTTTCAGCACAGATTTGTCACAAAACCTGAAGGGTTTCCTGATGGCAGCAAAGTGAATGAGATTCCTGAAGTCTCATGCACGATGCTTATTTTTCCTTTCAGATTTGCAGTAGATTTATATCTGCAGGATGTCAATTCTGTCAGCATTTTTGTCTGCAGATTTCACACATAATAATGAATGAGGAAAATCTGCAACAAAAAAACGCAGGTAAAAAACATGTCAAAAACGCATCAAAAATGCACTTTTTTCCGCAACGTTTTTCCTGCCAAGAGATGCAGATATGGTGTAGAAAGTTCTGCTTTAAATACTTAATATGGGCACAAACCCTTAAGGAAAGACATAAAATAATATAATACTATGTTCACCTGTCCTAGCCCCTCATCTGTTCTTATGCTGCCACCTCCACCATTGCTTCCCTCTCCTCCTCGGTGCACTTTGTTTTTTTCGGGGCTCCATTATGAAGCTGATAAGAGTAATTGGCTGCACACGGTCACGTGAGGATTGACATGATACTGACGTCAATGACTTCTCCACCGGCACACTCCACCATGACCATGTGAGTCCAATCACTGGCCTCAGCACCAGAAGGGGGCGCCAGAGCAGCCAAAGACTGGCACAGAGGACGGAGGACTGCAGTGATGGACAGGTGAGAGCCTAGGACAGGGGGGTATAATGTGTTTCATTATCTTTTAACTACTTCCATCCCCTTCATTTATTATGCCCTGGGGTATGAGAGAAGCATAATAAACATCTTCTTATGGCAATTGGAGAACTTTCAATTTGGACTAATTTTTACCTGGACAGAATTGTATCTACTGGTCAAATATAGCGAATCTGCTCAAGAATAAGTTTGGTAGATTCTCTCATCTGTATTGTGACATGGGCGAGGGCTCCGACAGACGTGGCATTGTATAGACCTCCCATAGGTGATCTATGTAGTGCTATTTTATACATTTCTAGAAATGGATTTCCATTGACAGCTGGACTTCAAGAATTAGTAGAAAAGATCATATAATGACTTCTATAGATGGACTGTTAATAAGGATTTATTATAACCCATGGATTCTCCTTCTCTCCAGGTCCGTCTACTTAGTGAACCATAAAGACTCACAACAGATCTTTGCAATGAAGAAAATGGCCAAGTGGAACCTGGATACTCCAAAAAAAGTGGAAAGGGCCTTTCAGGAAAGGGACATCTTAACATTTGCTGATAGTCCCTTTGTGGTCTCCATGCTCTGCTCCTTTCCAACTAAACCTCACCTGTGTATGGTCATGGAGTACGCAGAAGGTAGGACATGCACATTATATTATACTCAACCCATGTCTGCTTACATCTTATCACCATATAATTAGGATTTGTCCAAGTGTTTGGTTACATCCCGACAATTACTATAGGTTATATTTTACCAAGATGCTCAGAAATTCATAGATCTGTGTGCAGGGCTGCTATGGGACCAGTGAGTTGGAGGGGTCCGGCGTCACTTGGCACTGGGCCCCCTCCCTCCTCCTGTCATCACAATTTTATGGGTATCTGCATCCTCATAATGTGGATAGAGCTAAACAAAATGGTGGATCAGGGAGTCGTAAGCTGCCTGATCCACCATTCAGCCTGTGCTGGTGAGTCTGAGACCCCTTGCACTGCAGGTGCAAAGTCATCACAGCATCACGCCTGTAGTGTGGAGTCTCAGTACTCACAATGCACAGACTAGAGCAGCGTGCCGGGGGAACAGGGGGAGGTGAGTAGTGCTTTTTTTTAATGTCAGTATTTCTATGGGCCATAATACTGAATTGAGGGCTGTGGGGTCATAATACTATGTGAGAGGCTATGGGAAACTGTGAATGCCCCTATACTGAGTCGGGTCCTCATACTGAATGGTGTGCTATGGGCGTCCTTATTCTGTGTTGGAGTACAAATTCTGTGTGGGGATTTGTGGGGGCCATCATACTAAGTGGGGACATGTGGGGCCCATTATATTGTGTGAGGGGCTATGGGGCCATTACATTAAGTGGAGTGACTGTAGACACCATCATACTGAGTAGGGGGCTGTAACTGGACTCATACTGAGTGGGGGCATTATACTGACACTGTATTTGTGGGGTAAAACTGTAGGTAAGAGTATTCACTGTGGGGACACCATAAACAGTGTGTGTGGGGGGGGGTCACTTTTGGGAGCATCATACTTTAAAATGGCCATAAAAGTTATATTGCTGGTGAGAACACTAAGGGACTTCATAGATATGTGTATATATCTATAGGTATTTTTTTAGGGGGGCCTAATTAGAACTTTCCTGTGAATTTTATGTATGCCACTATCTGTGTGATCTCCCCTGTATGTCCGCGCTGAGCATGTCAGTATCTCAGTATCTCCAGCTGTAGACGAGATGTGATATCACTCTGTTATTAGTTACGGACCACATTTCACCATTATTTTAGACTAATATTATGTGCACTATACCTTATACCTGTATATATTCTCTCCTGCCCAATATCTCTGCTCTCTTCTCATTAAACATCATGGTGATCTGCTTTATAAACCCCTCACTGGTCATATTTCCTTTTTTCTCTAGGTGGAGACTGTAGGACCCTTCTAAAGACCAGGGGTCATTTATCTATCCCCTTGGGGCGCTTGTACTTTGCAGAAGCCGTTCTTGCTGTGGAATACCTGCATAGCTATGGTGTGGTGCACAGAGACCTGAAGCCAGACAAGTAAGTGCCCCCTGTAGTATAATAAGGGGGGGGAGTTATCATTTATTATAACATGGTCTATAAGGCTAAAACCATCATCTCTTTCACAGCCTCCTGATAACATCTGCTGGACACATTAAAGTTACCGATTTTGGGCTTTCAAAAGTTGGTGTCATGATACCAAAAACCAACACCTACAAGCAATTCACAGAGGACATCACCAGAGAGTTCCTGGATCATGAGGTTGGCATCACTTACAAAAACCCAGACTGTTCTTTACAATTCTCATCACACTATTGTTTCTTCTCTACGTTCTTCATTTCTAGAGAACTTTTCCACTGATATTTTATCTTCTGTCATTGTGTTTTTATGGTGAGAACTTGTCATAACAATGGTATCATCAATCTCATTTCTTCTGTTGTTTTCCAGGTCTGTGGCACCCCATATTACATAGCCCCAGAGGTCATCCTGAAAAAAGGCTATGGAAGACCTGTTGACTGGTGGTCAATGGGGATCATCCTGCATGAATTTCTTGTGGGAGCTCTACCATTTTATGGACATCCGTTAATTGAGCTTTATAGCAATATTGTTGCTGGTAAGTAGAATAATCTGATTCATTGCTTTGATTGGTTACATTGGTTTAGTTATTTCCTTTGCTTTATCTTACAGTCCAATATAGAGGTTTTATTTTCTGTAATTTTCTACATAACAGGAGACGTAGTTTGGTATCGCAGTCCCGTTCCTCCCTTAGTTGCTCAGAACATCATCACTGAACTGCTCAGAAAAGATCCTGCACATAGACTTGGGACAGGTAACAATTTGCTTATTACACCTAGAACATATCACTAATATCCTCGAGGATGATCACTACTCTATAAGCTTGTCCTTTTGTGTTCTCCATATTATGACTTTCAGTCTATTTCCTTCATGTCGGCTCAGTTATATCATTAGTTCAGATTAAGATAAACTGTTCAGATATGGAGCAGTCTCTGACAATATCCACATCAATTTTATATCTCTTTTTCTAGGAGGAGCATTTGAGATTAAGGGTCATCCATTCCTGAGTGACATAGACTTTGACAACATTCTAAGTCAGAAGCCGGAGTACGTCCCTCAGCTTGTGTCAGATGTGGACACCAGTTTTTTTATCCGTAAGTAGAATGTGACGTCATCTAGACTAAGCGACAATTTGTCTTGTCTTCCCAAAGATTTGGCCATCGGTTCCCATTAATATCAGTGATAAATAATGACTGTGTTATACTGACAACCTATAAAAATATTTAATTACCTGTGTCTTGCAGATCACTCAGAGGATGAGGACACAAGTGAGGACAATGAGAGCCTTGACTTCCTAAAATTTACATCATCTTCAGAATGGCTTCCTAAAGTAAGTAGGAGATCAATAAATTCAAAATATGTAAAAAAAAAAGACTTCTAAAAGTAAAAAAAAAATAAATCATATCTTATTGTTGTCCGAATTTAGCTTTCTGCCAACGCTAGCGGGATGATAAGCGATGAGAATTCCAAGTCCACGCCAGAATGTATCCCAGCATCCGACACAAACATCTCAGAAATGTGAGTAGATTATGGGGTCATTACTGGGACCTCCAGGCTAATATATGTGCACAACCACAATTATTTGACATAATTACCATAATATCAAATGCAGCATCCACTGCCCCATGATTAGCGGTCATTGTGCTTTTGGCATAAGAAACTGTGGCGCTCCTGAGGGTTCGACTGCCACAGGAATGCTGCACTTCTTCAATGGAGTGTGGTGTTCCTCCTCTGGAGGTAAGGCCAGTGTGATGGTAGTAACCTAGCCTTTTGCATCCAACACCACATTTCCACCAGAGGGAGCTTGTATGCACTAGGTGCTGCTCCCCTGGTTACAGGGAGACTGGGGAACACAAAGTGGTAGGAACCAGTTAGTTGGTGTGGGTGGAGGAACAGTTAGTTTGTGACACTTCTAATTTCATATTTAATAGAATGCCATCTTTGATCTTGGTCATTCTGGTGGGTCCTTCTTGTGCAGAGTTCTGCGCTGGTCCTTTAGGTTCTGTGTGGACCTGTCCTTCTTAGTGGTCGTACTGTGCTGTCATGAACTGTGTGTGATGTGACTTCCCTCCGGGAGCGCAGATCCTGTGTGGGCCTGCACCGGCATGGGACACAGCCCTCGTACCCTGTTCTTGGGACGAGAGGTAGGTTGCAGACGAGGAATGTCTCAACCCGACCAAGGACCAGAATCACGAAGGCCCGGGAGCTTTAGAGTGTGGCTCCCTAGCAAATGGGTCCCGGGGAGGATGCAGACGGAGCGGAGCACGCCACCTGTCCTCGCCTACCTGATCTATTCAGAGGGATTTCGGCTGCAAGAGGAGTACCGGCCCCCGACACCCAACCTCGTACTCTATGTCCAGGACGGGAAAGCCCGGTTAGGCCCTGAGGATCCCGCCGGGCGTCGGATGGAGAGGAATTGCCACCCGAGCCCTACACCTGAGAGGCCGGGTCTCCCTCTGAGCTCCTATCTACACACGCACAGACGGGAAAGGGTGAAGTCTGTAGTGCAGGAACACTCTGGTGTAGGGTCACTACCGAACGCTGGACTTTCTCGGAGATAGTCGGACCCCCGTCCCTGGTGGCTGCAGGACTCCGCGAGGAGCAGGGAGTCGTCTTCCCGCTATTATATCTGAGTGAGTAAAGCCTTGGAAGTTCACCCCTATGGCCTCCGGACTGTTCATTACGCGCCATACCACGCGACGCGGTGCCCGCACTCCCTGCGCTACTGCTACCCCCCCTTCATCCTGCCTTGCCTGCCCTGAGGCCACGCTCCGCCTGTGGGGAGCAGTGAGAACTTTAGCCGCCATGACACCGGGCCTCATCAGACTGCTAGCGGCGCTGTTGGCCCTTCACCAGACACCACAGGTGGCGTAGTCGATAAAACCACTCAACCCTGAAAGCCCTAACATCCTTTTTAATGTGACGGCCCTGGGCACGGAACGGGTCAAGGCCACGACTGCATCCCCCTCAACATCTGACCCGGCTCCGAGAGTCCCCCATCTTCCCAGGGCAGGGCTGTGAGCGTCACAAAACCACTCGTGATAACAGCTCATAATGGCGGCCGGTCATGCAATTTTGGTGCTACATACACTGTAGGAGAGATGTAGTAATATATGCCAGACATTCATGGCAGTTGTTTTCCGCTCCGCTCCATAAAAAGTAGTTTTGAGAAGAAGGCCTTCCCCACCATGACAGTCATATGTCCTATTCGGCCCCTGTATGACAATCATAAGGCCTATTCGGCGACCCTGTATGATAGTAATATGTCCTATTAGGCCTTATAGTTGGTGCTCTTATGGTGAGACAACCCCTTTTCTAATACATTTGCTTGTGATTTACACATTTTTTTTCTTCCAAACAGGCTGAAAGAATCTTTATCTGTATCTAATAGAGAAGATGCTATTAGCAGTTTGCCACCCTCGTCCTCATTGTCAGGTATGTACATGTCTACAGCAATCGCAATGTGAATGTCGACTTCAAGGCTCAAATATTTCCACATGGTTTTTCTGCAATAGGTCTACTATGTTATCCATGTTTCATGGATCCCAATTATGTTGACCATGGGCCAATACTATATCCTATTTCCCTAATTTTACACAGGAGTTTTTTTCATGTATTCTGTGAATTAAGTTGTAGCATCCAGTAACCTAGTGATACATTTTGACGTTATACTGACAACCTCTAAAAATACTTCATTATCTATGTCTTTTAGATCACTCTGATGAGAACAACCACATTGTCCTAGAGGATGAGGAAGGTGCAAGTGAGGACAATGAGAGCTTTTTCTTCCTAAAATCTACATCACCATCTGAAAGGCTTTCTAAAGTAAGTATGTGATCAATAAAAGACCTCTTATTGGGGTCTTTTTTTAGACCTCTAAAAGTAAAAAAAATATTTCATATCTTATTGTTTTCCGCATTTAGGTCTGTACCACTGCTACCGGGATGATGAGCACTGAGGATCCCAAGTCCCCTCCAGAGTGTACCACCCCAGCATCCGACACAAACATCTCAGAAATGTGAGTATATTATGGGGTCATTACTGGGAACTCCAGGCTGATATATGTGCACAACCCAAAATCTAGGACATTAATACCATAATATCTTCCGCAACATCCACTGCCCCATGGTTAGCAGTCATTGTGCTTTTGGCTTCAGAAACCACTGGTGATAACAGTCCATAATTGCGGCGGGTCATGCGTTTTTAGTGTTTCCCACACTGTAGGAGAGATGTAGTATTATATGCCAGACATTCTTCGTAGCTGTTTACCGCTCCGCTCTATAAAAGGTAGTTTTGAGCAGAAGACCTTTCCCTACTATGACAATCATATGTCCTAATAAGCCTTATAGCCGGTGTTCTTATAGTGAGACAACCCCTCTTATACCGCATTTACTTGTGATTTAAGCATTTATTTTCTTCCAAACAGGCAGAAAGAATCTGTTCCTCTATCTAATAGAGATGATGCTATTAGCAGCTTGTCATCCTCGTCCCCATTGTCAGGTATGTACATGTCTACAGCATCAACAATGTGAATGTCGACTTCAAGGCTCAAATATTTCCACATAGTTTAGTTGCTGTAGCGCGGCACTGGGCGGTAGCCGCGGGCGAGGCACTTATCTTGTTTATGCCCCAGTGCGCACATGAAAGTGTGGGTCCTGGCTGAGTATGTGGACTTGTGCTGCGTGGACCTTAGGCCCTTGCAGGCTGATTAAAGCCGATGGTGTGGACTGACAAAGACCATATGTTCCTCAGTTCAACGTGGAAGACCACCATTCAAAAATAAAGTCTTTACTGAACGATAACTTGGTAAGGCTTATATACAAGGAATAGCGGGTACAAAGTCTTATGGACGTTTCCTTTACAGTATGAAGCATTTTTCCACACAGTATCCTTCATCTGTAGGTTACTCCAGAGTTAGTGAGGCACACTGTTTCTCCCCACTTCACCACAACCCAACTTTAACACTACAGTCCTGATCAGAAAGTCTCCTTACTTTCTCTGGGGTTCTGGGTCCCTTGTCTTCCACTACTGGGGCCTATTTTGATATTTGTTTTATTTCTATTTGATATTTATTTGTAAAGAAGCAAACACATTGTTACTAGTACACGGCATTGATCCATCCATAAAGCCTACAATGATGTGATCTCATTACATTTAGAAGACAATAGTAGGATGTCACAGAAGCACAAATTTCTCTGTTATTTAGGGTTTCACAACCAGGGGCAAATTCCACCTTTGTACCTCACCCCAAAACCTGACAGTTTATTGCAGGGCAGCACTTCCACTTGTTGTCTACCATCTATACATAGATGACCTGTGCATTAGATATTTAGTAACATGCTTCATTTTCTATCGTTCTAGATGAGCATCACATTTTCTGCTTGTATTCTGTTTTGGGAAAATGTGTACTAACCTACTTTTTATAATTTCTCCAGCCATTGGCAATATACCATTTTTTGGGTCACATGGAGGCATCTCTAAGCTTTTTTGCTTTTCTTTTGATGGATGATATCAAAATGTATTTTCTCATCCAACAAAATAAATCGTTTTGGTTTTCTAAACCAGATAATCCCTTTAAGGAAAATTACTTCTTGATGAAAATCAGACTATTTATATTTGAGAGGATTGTTAATGAAAACTGACAGAGGTGTCTGGAAAATGCCCCTTGACCACATTGCGTGCCTTGCATTGTTTTTGGCTTGAAGAGCTTCTGTCCGCTCTCCTGACATTGTCTGGCTTTCAGTTGCTGTTTTTTTTCTTTTATAAAGCACTTGTATTTGTTTTGATGTAACAATTCTGGAGTGATTTTCTTATAACAGTGTGTTGTTACGTTCCTCCAGGGGGGGGACACTGACAGCAAAGGGTCCCTGTGCAGGAAGTGCGTCCGGTCCCCCTCCTCATAGTTTCTCACAATCTTATACACATGCATATTAACATGAACATTCCCATTAGGCACACTTTTGTGTTCAGACAACAAAAACAATACTTTTATTTTCCCTTCTCACATCCATAGACATAGCAGCAGCCATAACAATTTTTATTAAAAGTAAGCTATTCGATCATGCTTTTTGTAAGATGAGCAGTAGTTTTCTGAGGCACCATTTTACCTTATACATATTTAAAAGTTACATTTCCGGTGACTTTTATTAGGACAATACTACTGCACTGAAAAACCAAAAACACTGAGCTGGACTATAAGCTGGTATACATGAAAGTGTAAGAGCAAGTTCACACTGAGGCCATTTCACAGACAAAACCCAAGAAGAAAACAAAATTGAGTATATACCCTACAGCAAGTAACTACGTAAATAGTAATAGTACATGTAAATAACATAGAGTATTAGTTAATGCTATTTTGATGAAAAAGACCATTAAATAGGTTGTCCACTACTCTTTCATTGATGACCTATCCCTAGGATAGGTCATCAATGTTTGATCGGCTGGGGTCCGACACCTGGCACCCCCACCGATCAGCTGTTATCGGTGGCGGCAGCCGCCAGCCGGAGGTACCCACTTGTGAAGCTGGCTATCTTCTTGTAGTGACTGCTGCAGGGTACTACACATCCGTCTCTTATTGATTTGAATAGGAGGCGGATGTGTAGTATCAAGTCTCGGCCACTATCCAAAGACGGCCAGCTCTGCAACTGAGTACTTCCGGGTGGCAGCGGCCAGGATGAGGGACATGTATACCATGATGGGCCAAGGATGGGGGACATATATACCATGATGGGGCACAGGATGGGGGACATAAGTTCCAGTGTTCCAGGATGGGTCAAGGATGGGGGACATATATACCAGAATGGGGCACAGGTTGGGGAAGATATGTTCCAGGATGGGCCAAGGATGGGGGACATATATGCCAGGATGGGAGACATATATACCATTATGGGTCCAGGGTGGGAGACATATATACCAAGATGGGGGGAAATATATACCAGGACAGGGAACATCTATATCAGGATGGGCCCAGAGTGGGGTACATATGTATCAAGACAGGCCCAGGATGGGGAACATATATACCAGGATGGGCCCAGGATGAGGGACAAAATTTGGCTGATTAAGACGTATTGACAGGACCTCTTTAAGTGTAGGGACTAACATTTTTGTTTAGTGTGCCTATAAGGCTGATATAAAGGGGTATATTCTATTAAGTGTGTGAAATAGATTTTTGTATGGATGTAAGAAGATTGTGGTTTTAGCCATTTATATTCAGATAGAGAATTACACAACATAATGGATAGATTGGACTATATATATTTGGGCTTCATTTAGATGAGATATCTCTAGCTATGACTAGTTTCCATGGCAAACAAAAAAAAGTTAATTTTCTGTTTTCAGAAACTACGGAGGGATTAAAACATCGCAGTAAAATGATATAAATGCTAAATGATTGCATCTAGCAAATAATATAGAATCACTCCCAATACAATGTAATCTGGAGGCCATGCGAGGGTAATGGCCTTTTAGCAGCATGAAAAAACAGCATTTTCAATTTCTAGTTTTAAATGTGAATTTCCAGTTTTATTATAAGATTTGCAAACATTACTCATCTCTTTCTATAAAACAACATCACTGAAGCTTACCATCCCATATAGTAGTTTTTTTTATAGAGCTGGAAACCTCACCGGTCTATGTCGACTTTTAGATTTCTAATATCCTGACTGGGTTATTGCTAAGATTATGGTGAAAAATACATTTATGTATGTGACGCGCCCCCTGGGCCATGTTGTTAGGGATACCCGGAGCCGGATCAGATGGGGGTTGTAGTCTCCGAGTGGCTGTGACCCGGTCCGTGCCCAGGGTGTCAAACTCAGTGTGCGGCAGTCCTTGCAGATGTTCTTAGTGTCGACTACGCCACCCGTTGATTTGCGGTCAAAAGGCCGCCGCTACAGGTTGGTCCGCTGAGGCTGGTGGTGTGTGTGCAGCTGTGGTAGTATAACCCCCAACGGGAGGGGTATAGCCTCAGGGGGTCAGACGTGGAGGATGGTGGTTGTGAAGGTGCAGCAAGGAGACTCAGAGGCATGAAATGCAGTTTCAGGGTTTTTACTCACTGGTGTTGCTCGGGTCACTCTGTACAGCAGTGACCACCCAAGCCGTGCTGCGTCCACCAGGTGCGGGACTCGGTCAACTCCTGGGCAATTCTGGAGCGTGGTCTTGAGCTCCCTTCTGACTCTCCCTTCCTCTGGCCGTTCCCACCAGGGATCCACTTATGTCCGGCTCCCTCGGGTCTCTTGTTGGTCAAGCCTCCTCTGGGCTCCCTGACCCTATGCTCGGTGTGCCTTTCTAGTGGATTTGGTGAGGGTCGTGGCAGATCCTGCCCACAACCTCCGGTTCCTGGCTAAGGTGTGCTTTGGCCTCCGCCAGCTTGGGATCCGGTACCCTTTTGCCGACCCTTCACCCTTTTGTCCTTATTCTGGGATCTTGGGGTCCCCTCTCGTACTGCTCCTCTGGGTCCCTCTTCCTTCTTCTCTCCTGGAGTTACTGCTGACTCACTGACTGACTGACTGACCCTGTCCTAAGATGGTGCCCACCTTATATACTCCCTCTATGTGTGAGCTCAGGTGACCAGCACCCAATGAGCGCCTACATTTACCCAGACTACTCCCCCTATCTGCCCCTACACTACTGGGATGTTCCACCCCCCTCCCACTCCAGCCAGGGACAGACGCTGTCGTACCTGCACATAAACTGGTGGGAGTACCGTTGATCTGTCCCCCGGAAATGGGATGTATGTAGTGCATGCAGCCTACTAGCTCAGTTCCACACTCCATCCTTACCCGGGAGTGGAATACCACACCTCTGGCTTGAGGTGTAATACCCCTGTAGCAGCCGAGTCCTCAGGGTGCTACATATGGAGTAATATAGAGTAAATGTTTTTAAATATAGGGTTTTTATCGTATTGAACTATTTTCTTCTGTGCTCAACTGTTTCCTGGCTTTCTAGCTTTTTATTAGTGGTGTCTATCTTTTAAGACAGAAACAAAACCAAAGTGGACTACGTTATTGTCCCCATCTAAAAAGACAACCAATCTGAAAAGATGGACACCATTGGAAACAAGCACTAATAGAGAACATAGTTTCATAAGTTTCATAATTTGAGCTCCTTTTTCCTATCTAAATTAAAGGCTAAGTACAGCTTTACAAAGGAATTTTTTATTATTTTTATTTGTTTCCCAAATGCCAAGTTAAGCATCTTTCTAAATAGCCTTTATTGAAAGTTTTGTACAATTTTTCTGATGCAAAGTGCCTGTAAGTTTTTAGCTAGTTGAGTGAATTTGTAAAACTGGTGCAAATCCTTTAGGGCTCCTGCTCCTATTTTTCATCTCTCTCTGCTCCCTCCTTCCTTTTCTCAGAGATGGCAGCAGGGAGGGGGTTGAGTATAACACAGATCTGCAGTGGAGAGTAGGAAAGCATCTAAAGTTTTATGGAGAGCAGAATAAACATGTTTTAGACAAGGAAGAATGCACATGGAGAGGAAATAAGTACAGTTTTTGAGCTGTGCTGATACATTAAAGCAAGTTGTAAGGTAGCGCTATTCATCACGCTGAGGGGCACCCGCTTCACCGGGTCAATTAAAGCACACATGCAACGTTTTTTCAGTAATTCACAGTCCAGCAGTTTATTGCATCTCATAAACAGCTCATAACATAGTCCATCTCAGTGGCTCGCTGACATGTTACACATAATATCCCAGAGCCTTTCTAGTGACAGACATGCCCACTTGGCTCCAAACACAGCCTTCAGCGAGGTAACAATATCAATGTCCCCATCAAGCAGTGTTTTTACCTTTGTCGGGTCGTAGCTGCTTCAGTCAGCTCCGGGCCACGTACCTTCAAAGGCTACTGGTATCTCAATCACAGGGGGGATCCAGCCTCTGCCTTCCAGGCTAGTGGAGTCCCACACAGGGACCAGGCCTCTCGCCCTCCAAGGCTACTGGTATCTCCAACACTGGGCATCCAGCCTCTGCCTTCCAGGCTTCACCAGACCTCTCTCTCTAGGCCTCACCAGGCCACTTTTTCCTCTTCCAGCCTCTCCAGGCTAATGGTGTCCCACACACAGGGATCAGGCATCACACCTCTCACCCTGTTTCAAAACCACCAGGATTTATATATCCTTTAGTGCACACAGGACCTGTGATGATGTCACAGTCATGTGATCAGTCCTTCAGTGCACACAGGACCTGTGATGATGTCCCAGTCATGTGATCAGTCCTTCTGTGCGCACAGGACCTGTGATGATGTCACAGTCATGTGATCAGTCACCTGAGGGAAAGGTACATGGTCAGCCAGAACACACCCCCTGGACCATTACAGTAATGCCGCAAGCCGCTGCATTACAAGGTGAAGACAATAACATTGTGCATATACACAGACCTCACATCCAGACTATATTACTGGCAGAGCTACTATAAGAGAAAAATCTGAAACTCAGATTAGGCTAAAAACAGCAAATCCGGGGGTCTGAATATGAGTAAAGGAATAAAGATTGCAGTCTTAATCTGTACCCTTTTAAAAATATTCATCCACTTGAAATGGATCTATTAACCAAAGAAAATGGATCCATTTGAAATGGAAGAAAAACGATGTAACGGGATACTCTTTAAAATGGATCCAGTTGCATTTTAATCCACATCCTATTTAAAATGGACATTTTCCTTTCCCTTCTCCGTCCTTTTTCTTTCATTTTTAAATGAATCCATTATTATTTTTACTCAATCTGTTTAAAAATGGACACTTTTTTTCTGGTTTTCTTCCATTCTCTTTGTTTTTTTTTGTAACAAATCAGATTTTTTTAATAAACATATATTGTGCATAGTAGGAAGTGACATCAGATCTATGCTGGACTGTGGTACAATTCATTTGTGTGACAGCATTTGGAGAAGAGATTACTGGTTTTAGCTAATGATTTTTTTTGTGAATTGAATTGCTGTGAAAATGCCTTTTACTCACATCATCTGCAGTTTCAACATGGTGCAGATGAAGGAGAAATGGAGGAAGCGTGGTCAACAACGATGAAGATTGATTTACCCTATCACAGTAGCCAAGCTGGCCAGCGGGGTGTACACCACCCTGTCTTGGGAACTTCTTATGCACTCAGAGAAGTTTAACTGCTATATTTAGCTACTATATGGAGATGTCCATCTGCAGCCTCGATGAATTGCTGTAGGGAATATCACCAAATTTAGTGCCTGGACACTGTATAAAGGAGAATTTTACCAGAAGATTGCTTGACTTTGTGGTAATTATCTGAATGCATTGTTTGTTATCTAAAGAAATATCTACGTACGTGTACAAATAATTTGTTCCTTAATAAAATGTCTTCATTGGCTTTAATGGTTCTGTTTTGAGAAATGCATTAATCTCATTTGCTTGGATTCAGATGGAACCTCCACAGTCGGTAGTGCTCTGTTGAACACAGTGTGAACAGCCACTAAGGCATATGGAGTGTGTATTATTTTCCCCAATGATGAAAATGAAATGGATTGCCTAGGTCAGTCCCTCCAACCCACTCATTAAAATGACTCACATCACTCTTGATACTATGCTGCTGCAACACAATATACAATATCCTACAGAAAAGGCATTACTTACCTGTTCAATTCCCTGCTACTTTGGTATCACCCCCCTGCTGCTCCCCACCAGTCTTTGCTTACAGCACTGTTACTGTGATGTCCCATCCATAACATGGAACTGTGGCGCCCCTGAGGGTTCAGTCGCCACAGGGGTACTGCACCTCAGAATGAGGTGTGATATCTCCTCTCCAAGGTAAGGATGGAGCACCACACAGGACCCCAACCACACACTCAACACTACACCACTCCAGTTCTGTAGGGGGCCTAAAGCACCATAGTGCTGCCCCGGTCCTGAATGGAGGAGTTGGGGGGAACCAAAGTTAGGGGGAACCACGTAGTGAGTGAGGGTGGAGGAAGCACTTTACTTTAGCACTTAATAGAATCATATATAATTGGAGGCCATTTTAATAACCGTGTCTTTAGTCTTGGGTCTTTGGGATGGCAGGTCAGTACAAAGCTGCTGCCGGCTTAGGGTCTACAGACACTGCTACTAGGCACAAAGTATTTCCTGGGCTAGATGCAGTTAAAAATTTGTAAGTAGATACTCTCGTTGGATGCTGAGAAAGCATTCCATAGAGTCTCCTGGCACGCCATATATGATTCTCTTAAAAAGCTTGGGGTAGGGGTCTAGGGGACCCTTTTATAGCCAAAATCACAGCCCTGTATCACAATACGTCACCTAGGCTGAAGATAAATGGAACTGTAGCACCGAGGGCTCGGTTGCTACAGACGTATTGCACCTCACCCAGAGGTGTGATATCTCACTCTCAGATAAGGATGGAGTGTGGATCAGGACCCGACACCTGCATGCATTACACCACATTGCCGTGGGGCAGGGCGACCAATATGCCCCTGAGATGGGCACGACAGTCCCTGTCCCTGGCTGGAGTGGGGGGAGGGAACACTGAGGAAGGGGAACCCTGCAGTGCAGGAGCAGGGAGGAAGCAGTTCCTGGGTGCATTGAGAAGGGAGTATAAAAGGTGGGCACCATCTTAGTTCAGTGCAGAGAAGTCTGAGCAGAAGTGGCAGGGAGCAGGGGCTCTGCATGAGCTCTGCTCCGGAGGCGGGCCTAGTAACAGAGGCCCAGGCCTGCAAGAGGGAGAAGGAAGGAAGAGGAGCGGAGAAGGCTCCAGGAACGAGGAATGAAGGGATCCCAGGGGTGCGGACGGGCGAGTCGCCACCGCACGCCCAAATCCACCTGCGTGGAGGGGTCAGGCCAAAGGGGGAGACCGGTCCCCGAACTAGTGGAGGCAGGAAACGACCCTCAGCTAGAAACCGGAGGCTCTGACATTTTATGTGGCGCAGCCCCTTGCTCCACCCGCTAGGAAGGCACCACATAGGGTCAGGGAAACTGGCGCCAAGTTTACCAAGAGGAGGCCCGAGGCAGCCGGACAGAAGTGTTGGTAAGAAAGGCCAGAAAAGGACACACAAAGGGGGTCCTGTGAAGCGCTCCAAAGTTATCTGGGAGTTGTCTGAGCCCCTCACCTGGTGAGCACAGTACGACGTGGGCAGCCGTTACCTGCAGACGTGGTCTGGATAATAAGAACTGTGAGTAAAGGCCCTGAACTGCATCACTGACTCCGTGTCGTTACTGCTGCTGCCCTGCACCATCACCCCCATCCTCCGCATACACTGCCCTGAGGCTATACTCCTCCCGTGGAGAGTTATGCTACGCTCTGCTGCACCCACAACACCAGCCTTAGCGGTCTGCCCTGTAGCGGCGGTTCACTCTGACCGCAATCCACGGGTGGCGTAGTCGGACATTTAAACATCAAAACCACATAAATAGTTCCGCCACTGGTTTGACCGCCCTGAGCCACGGAACCGGATCGCCGCCACGAAGACTACAACCACCAGCATCCACCAAAAAGGGTCCGGCTCCGGGTGTCCCAAGGCCCAGGGGGTGCGTCAGAACATTTTCATCACCTTTCACAATCACCAATGGGACAAGGCAGGGATGTCCTCTGTCCCCTCTTTTATACATCCTAGTGACGGAGCACCTGCTCTCATCAATTCGCCATAACCCCAATATTAGGTGGATTGAGGTGGGAGGCACCGAGTACAAGTGCTCTCTATTTGCTGATGATGTCCTAGTATATATCACTCAATCACATATATCCATCCCTGCTGTTATGGCTGAAATAGATCACTTTGTTACATGGTAAAATTTTAAAATCAATGCAGCGAAGTCTGAGGCCCTCGATGTCTCCCTCCCTAAATCCATATAGGATTCCATCCAGTCCAACTTTCCTTTTGCCTGGCCCTCACAGGGTATCAAATACTTAGGAATTCCTATTCATAGAGACCTCTCCCATCTATGTTATCTTAATTTTGGGCCCTTTATTGAACAATTCCATACAGACCACGGTTGGCAAGTTAGAACTGTAAGATTCACTACGTGAACCACTGGTGTTTTGTGGAAAAGCACATGTACACCGCGTTCCAAATTATTATGCAAAAAGTGTTTAGGAGTGATAAGGGAAGAATTTGTTTGTTTGTCAGTTAAACTCATTGATGGTGATGTGTGTCAGGGCTCTTTATATCACTGTAAGCAATTGCAGACACCTGTGCTAATTAGTTTGGCAGGTGTGTCCAATGAAAGGCAAGACTACTTAAGAAGGCTCTCTCACATTATTAAGCAGCCTACATTTTCTGCCAAAATGGGAAAGAAAAAGGATGTGTCGGCTGCTGAGAAGCAACAAATTGTGGAGTGTTTAGGTCAAGGCATGACTACAATCAACATTGTGCGATGATCAGGATGAAGTGTCTTGGCAATCAAGAAGTATGTAGCTGATTCACAGTACACACGTGTGCGTGCTGATAAGGGCAAATTGAGGACTCTTTCCTACAGGCAATTACGTCAGGTTGAAAGAGCAGCGGCAAAAAAGCCTTGTCATAGCAGCAGACAAGTTTTTGAAGCTGCTTGTGCCTCCAACGTCCCCCGAACAACAAGATGCAGGGTCCTTCAGAGGTTTGCAGCTGTGCATACGCCATCCTGTCGACCTCCTCTATCCACTTCACACAAGCAGAAACGGCTCCAGTGGGCCAAACATTACATGAAGACTGATTTCAAAACTGTTTTGTTCACGGATGAGTGCCGTGCAGCGCTCGATGGTCCAGATGAATGGAGTGGAGGATGGCTGGTTGATGGACACCCCACGCAAACACGGCTACAGCACCAACAAGGAGGAGGTGGAGTAATGTTTTGGGCTGGAATTATGGGGAGAGAGATTGTCGGCCCCTTTAGGATCCCTGAAGGCGCTAAAGATGAACTCCATAATGTATGTGGATTTTCTCAAACAGCACTTCCTGCCATGGTTCAAGAAGAAGAACCGTGTATTTCACAGCAAGATCATTTTTCTGCATGATAATGCACCATCTCATGCTGCACATAAAACATCTGCATCTCTGGCTGATATGGGCATAAAAGGGGACAAACTTATGGTGTGACCCCCATGCTCCCCTGACCTCTACCCCATTCAGAACCTTTGGAGCATCATTAAAAGGAGTGTCTATGATGGCGGGAGGCAGTTCACATCTAAGCAACAGCTCTGGGAGGGTATTCTGTCCTCATGCAAAACAATTGAAGCAGAAACCATCCAAAACCTGACAAATTCAATGGACGAGAGAGTTCAGAAGCTCCTTTCGAACAAGGGGTCCTATGTGAAAATGTAACATCACCTAGAATAAAGTTTTGAGTTGAAAACTGTTTGATTTCAGTTTCTAACAACCTGCTAATGCTTATAATTTCAAAAATGACCATTTTTTTGGTCTTTATTAAAATGAAAAGGTTGATCGAAAAGTTTGGGGGATCTAAGAGTGTGGCAACCCAGTAGTCATGATTACTTCGAATTCTGACAATATGAGGGTCATGCTGCAGGTAGTGCAGCAAGAAGGCACTTATGTGTCTTGCGCATCTCGGAGCCCCAAAATTATTTTCCGGGCTAGATGCAGCTAAAAAATATTTTTAATTTTAAATCTGGTGAAGCTTATTATAGATGGCCTAATAGGATCAGTGCTGCACACTGCTACAAAGCCCAAATTATTTTCCAGTCAAGATACAGATAAACATGATTAGTAATTTGAAAGCTTAAAACGGTTGGTAGGGTGATTTTAACCAATCATCAAGCTTTTACTCTCCCCAGGATGACACAGGGGTAGAAAAGTCGTTTCGGATCCATGATTTGTTCATCTTTATGAACGTGAGTCTGTCTACATTATCAGTGGAGAGCCGCGTGCGCTTATCTGTCAGCACACCACCAGCAGCGCTGAACACACGTTCAGACAGAACGCTGGCTGCGGGGCATGACAAGATCTCCAAGGCGTAAGTGGCTAGCTCCGGCCATTTATCCAGATTGGAAGCCCAAAAAGAGCAAGGGTCCAGTGACACAGTCGTGGCTTCAATGTTTACTTGGAGATACTCCTGTACCATCGTCTCTAGGCGTTGACTATGTGTCAGATTTCTTGTGTCCTGTGGCCTTGCAAAGGATGGGCTAAAAAAGTGGTGAAATGATTCCGCAAAATTGATGTTACCAGCAGATACTGTGGTTCTGTTACGGTTTGAGTGCTGAACACTTGACGGTCCCACGGTTGGCAAGTTGGAACTGTGAGATTCACTACGTGCACCACTGGTATTTTGTGGAAAAGCACATGTAAGATTCTGCAACAGTCTCTGCTGATACTCCTGCATGCGTGCATCCCTTTCTATGGCAGGAATAATTTCTGCAAATTTACTTTTGTACCGGGGATCTAACAGTGTGGCAACCCAGTAGTCAGGATTATTTCTAATTCTCACAATTCGAGGGTCATGTTGCAGGTAGTGCAGCAAGAAGGCACTCATGTGTGTTGCGCATCCAGGAGCACCAAGTCCCTGTTGTGTTGGTGGCGAGGTAACAATCATGCTTCCTTCCTCTGTCCTCTCCCCCCAACCTCGCACAACAGAAATGTGATCAAGGTCTCCCTCATCTGATGAGTCTTCCATCAGTTCGTCCTCCACTTCTTCCTGGGCTCCTGCACCTTCCTCACTAGTTTGGCTGCTACCATGCGCCCTGGTAAAATCATCTCCCCCACCCTCACATGCCTGCCGCCCTGGTGCTGCCGACCGTCTGGACCTTGCAGATGTTAGCCCTTCCGCATACAACTCCTCCTCCTCTACTTCCTCCACCTCCTCTGCTGACCTCATCTCTTGGCTGACTGTGGGTTGACAGTAAGTGGGATCTCCGACCTCATCATCATCACCCTGTGCGTTATCACACCCGTCGTCCTCAGAGCCAACCTGTTCCTGCCCTGACAAAAAACTAAAGTTGTCGCTCCAATCAGGTATTTGAGTCTTATCATCGTCTTCCTCATTGTCTCCACCAACAGGAGTTACAGTTTGGGAATGAGGGTCTACATTATGGTCAGAACCTTCTGCGTCTGGTCCTGGATCCGACTCATAAAGATTCTGGGCATCAGTGCAGATCATTTCCTCGTCTGGATTCACAGAAGCGCTGGAGTCGACCTCTGATTCCCAGGCTATAGTATGAGTAAACAGCTCTGCAGACTCAACCATCTGTTCTACCTCATACTCAGACGGGCAGCTGGAGATTTGGGAGCTGTGAGGAAGCAAGTGCGATTTAGGTGACACCTTTGAGGACTGGAGTATTTGTGATGTTGAAGTTGATGTGGAGGAGAGCCCACTTAAAGGAGCACTTGATATCCGTTGAAGCACCTGCTGTTTTTGTGCCTCATCTGGAATTTGTAGTGATTGGCGTGGCCGTAAGAAAGGGATCTTATCACATTGTCCGCTAAAAGAAGTAGACATTTTAGTTTGGCTGGAAGATGGTCTTTCTTCTGCACCTACCCCACGGACACAACCTTTTTTCCCCTTCCCAACACGCCTATTCCCCTTTCCACCAGCAGCAGGCCTTTTTCCACTCATTTTGGTGGTTAACTAATTCACAACTCTGGAGTTGTTTGCACAAAAAAACAATGGATGGTAACCGAGCAGAGCTGAGTGGCCAAACTGTGGTATTAGGCCAAAACTATTGGCTGGGTTAGATGCAGAAAAAAATTATTTTTAATTTGCAACCTGATGGAGGTCAGTATAGATGGACTAATAGACCAAGTCCCACACACCGCTTGAAGCCCAAATATTTTTTCAGAGCTAGATGCAGAAAATTTTTTTATTCAGTTTGCAACCTGATGGAGGTCAGTATAGATGGACTAATAGACCAAGTCCCACACACTGCTAGAAGCCCAAATATTTTTTCAGAGCTAGATGCAGAAAAAAATTATTTTTAATTTGCAACCTGATGGAGGTCAGTATAGATGGACTAATAGACCAAGTCCCACACACCGCTAGAAGCCCAAATATTTTTTCAGAGCTAGATGCAGAAAAAAATTATTTTTAATTTGCAACCTGATGGAGGTCAGTATAGATGGACTAATAGACCAAGTCCCACACACCGCTAGAAGCCCAAATATTTTTTCAGAGCTAGATGCAGAAAAAAATTAAATTCAATTTGCAACCTGCTGGAGGTCAGAATAGAAGGACTAATAGAACAAGTCCCACACACTGCTAGAAGCCCAAATATTTTTTCAGAGCTAGATGCAGAAAAAAATTATATTCAATTTGCAACCTGCTGGACGTCAGTATAGAAGGACTAATAGAACAAGTCCCACACACTGCTAGAAGCCCAAATATTTTTTCAGAGCTAAATGAAGAAAAAAATTATTTTTAATTTGCAACCTGATGGAGGTCAGTATAGATGGACTAATAGACCAAGTCCCACACACTGCTAGAAGCCCAAATATTTTTTCAGAGCTAGATGCAGAAAAAAATTATTTTTAATTTGCAACCTGATGGAGGTCAGTATAGATGGACTAATAGACCAAGTCCCACACAACGCTAGAAGCCCAAATATTTTTTCAGAGCTAGATGCAGAAATTTTTTTTATTCAATTTGCAACCTGATGGAGGTCAGTATAGATGGACTAATAGACCAAGTCCCACACACTGCTAGAAGCCCAAATATTTTTTCAGAGCTAGATGCAGGAAAAAATTATTTTTAATTTGCAACCTGATGGAGGTCAGTATAGATGGACTAATAGACCAAGTCCCACACACTGCTAGAAGCCCAAATATTTTTTCAGAGCTAGATGCAGGAAAAAATTATTTTTAATTTGCAACCTGATGGAGGTCAGTATAGATGGACTAATAGAACAAGTCCCACACGCTGCTAGAAGCCCAAATATTTTTTCAGAGATAAATGAAGAAAAAAATTATTTTTAATTTGCAACCTGATGGAGGTCAGTATAGATGGACTAATAGACCAAGTCCCACACACTGCTAGAAGCCCAAATATTTTTTCAGAGCTAGATGCAGAAAAAAATTATTTTTAATTTGCAACCTGATGGAGGTCAGTATAGATGGACTAATAGACCAAGTCCCACACACCGCTAGAAGCCCAAATATTTTTTCAGAGCTAGATGCAGAAAAAAATTATATTCAATTTGCAACCTGCTGGAGGTCAGTATAGAAGGACTAATAGAACAAGTCCCACACACTGCTAGAAGCCCAAATATTTTTTCAGAGCTAAATGAAGAAAAAAATTATTTTTAATTTGCAACCTGATGGAGGTCAATATAGATGGACTAATAGACCAAGTCCCACACACTGCTAGAAGCCCAAATATTTTTTCAGAGCTAGATGCAGAAAAAAATTATATTCAGTTTGCAACCTGATGGAGGTCAGTATAGATGGACTAATAGAATGATGCTATGCCCAAAAGATTTTACTTCTCTAGGTGCAGTAAAAAAATTGGTATTCTATACACAGGTGGTATATCTTGCAACACAGATAGGCTACTCCACTGACTAACACACTCTGCAATAGGCCAAAAAGGATTAGCTTTGCTAGATTCAGCCAAATGCTGTGAAAAAAACTTGCACAGCACTGGCACAGACCTGCCTGGCAAAAACTGATATTAACTGATGTAACCTAGTCCTGAAAAGGACTCCAATTACAATTAGTCTTTACTCCCACAATCTATCTATTTAAGAGCACAGACCTGCCTGATAAAAGTCGTAGGAAATGCTGTAACCTAGTCCTTAAAAGGACTGCAATCACAACTATTCCCTACTCCCAAGCTATCTGTATATTTGTGCGAAAATTGGCTTGAAATTAACAAGGTATAGCGCACACAGCAACAGCGGTGCCGTCTAACACGCAGCTGCAGCAGTGAGAAAATGGTGGCGACGGGGAAAATGGCTTGGTCTTATAGGGCAAGGACATGTGACATACACTGCCAATCACACATGCCCTTGCTTGTGTGAAAAAAAGCACTTCGCTCCGTGTGTGCGCTGCTGATAGGCTGACAGATTGCACCTCCCCACTGCAAATGCGGGAAAGAGAAAAAAAAATGGAGATCTTCATTGTTCCTGCAGAGATCCATCCCCTGCCCCTCCCCCCGCCCCGCTGTACACTCAAACTGCGTATTAACATTAATTTTCATCATTACTGAGAAAAAATCCAGTTATGATTTTGGTGCACGAACAGTTATCGAACATAACCTCGAACAGCCGAATTTTTCTCAAATTGTTCGTGTTCGCCGACCGGCTCGAACACCGCCCAAAACAGCTCGAATTTGAGATTGGCGAACAGTTCGAGTAGAACAACGCTCATCTCTAGTGATCTCCCTCCCTGAGCGTGGATCCTGTGTGGGCCTGCAGAGGACGGAGACATGGCCCTCGTACCTTAGCCTTGGGTCGAGGGGCAGGTTGCAGATAATGGATGTCTCAACCCGGTCAAGGACCATGACCAAGAAGGCCCGGAGCTTAAGAGTGCAGCTCCACAGCAAGTGGATCCCAGGGAGGATGCAGACGGAGCGGAGTACGCCACCTGTCCTCGCCAACCTGATATATTCAGAAGGATTCCGGTTGCAAGAGGGGTATCTGCCCCCGACACCCGACCTTGCTACTCCATGTCCTGGTCGGGAAAGCCCGGTAGGTCCTGAGGATCCCACCGGGTATCGGAAGGAGCGGAGCTGCCACCCGTACCCTTTTTCTGAGATGAGTTAAGAGGGAGTGCCCGGCCTATTTACACACACAGACAGGAAAGCACTCGGTCTGTAGTTCAGGAGCACTCTGGTGCGGGGTCCTGATTGATCGCTGGACTTACTCGGAGGTTGCCAGACCCCCGTTCCTGGTGACCGCAGAACTCCGCGGGGAGCAGGGAGTCGCCTTCCTTTTGCCATGTCTTATGTGAGTAAAGCCTTGGAAGTTCACCCCAATGGCCTCCGGATTCTTTATTCTGCGCTACACCGCAATACACAGCACCCGGTCTCCTCTACTACTACCCCCTCCATCCTGTCTCTCTGCCCTGAGGCCTTGCTCCGCCTGTGGGGAGTAGTAACAACGACGGCCGCCATAACACCATGCCTCAGCGGACTGCAGTGGCGCTGGTGGCCTTCACCAGGCGCCACAGGTGGCGTAGTCATAATCAGCCACTCAACCCAGATAAGCCCACACCATCCTTTTAATTGTGACGGCCCTGGGCACGGGTCGGGTTCGGGCAACGGCTGCACACCATCTCTCCATCACAGGACTCGACTCCGAGTCCCCCATCTCCCAGGGTAAGCAAAGGGGCTTCCGAGAAGAGGCATCACACTCCTTGGAAGAGACGTGGAGGTCAGAGGGCCTCCTGAAAACAATGTTCCCATTATTAGGAAGTGGGTCTCCCATTGTGTTTGCCTATGCAGTGAATACAAGGGTTGCCAAAAATTTGGAGGCACTCCAATGCCCCTTGGAAGAGACGTGGAGGTCAGAGGGCCTCCTGAAAACAATGTTCCCATTATTAGGAAGAGGATCTCCCATTGTGTTTGCCTATGCAGTGAATGCAAGGGTTGCCAAAAATTTGGAGGCACTTCAATGCCCCTTGGGAGAGACGTAGAGGTCAGAGGGCCTCCAAAAAACAATGTTCCCATTATTAGGTAGTGGGTCTCCTATTGGGTTTGCCTATGCAGTGAATGCAAGGGTTGCCAAAAATTTGGAGGCACTCCAATGCCCCTTGGAAGAGACGTGGAGGAGGGCCTCATAAAAAAATGTTCCCATTAGAAAGGCAGCGGGTCTCCTATACTTGTAATGCCCATGCACTAAGTGTATGGGCTGACAAACATGTGCCCCTGGGGGTATACATGAACATACTGTATAATTTTTCTTTTTACGGGCATCATAAACATCCTTTAAAAAAATTATGTGATTGTTGTATCACGGACCACGGTCACCCTAGTGATATGGTGGTGGAGGATGAGGAGAAGGATGAGGACAAGAGCAAATAGCCAAAATCAGGAAGAGTATAACCATGTCTGGGAGTGACTAGGTGCATGGGAATACACCTCCCAAGAAAAGACACTGGATTTGAGTTTATGTTACGCTGCTATCATTCGGTGGTGTTGAGAAGTCTGGCCCAGTCCAGCCCTTGTTCATTTTTATAAGAGTCAGCCTGTCAGCATTTTCAGTTGACAGGTGGATGCGCTTATCAGTTATAATTCCACCAGCGGCACTAAAAACCCGCTCTGATAAAATGCTGGCTGCAGGACAGGCCAGGCCCTCCAAGGCATAGAGAGCCAGTTCATTCCACGTGTCCAGCTTGGATACCCAATAACTATAAGGCACAGAGGAATCACAGAGGACGTTGGTACGGTTAGCAAGGTACTCCCTCAGCATCTTCCCAAACTTTGCACTACCTGTGAGAGTACCCCGCGCCTCAGGGCTTGTGCGATGGGAGGGGCTGAGAAAATTCTCCCAGAACTTTGACAGTGTTCCCCTGCCTCTGCTGGATTGGAGTTGTGTCTCTCTCGCCTGTACTCCTTGATTGTCCAATGAAGTGTGACCTCTGCCGCCAGTGTTTTCAGATGGGAATTTTTTTTAATAGTTTTGCAACAAGGGCCTTCTGGTACAGCCCCATTTTTGTAGACCTGTCCGCCTCAGGAATAAGAGATATAAAGTTCTCCTTGTAGCGTGGGTCTAGAAGTGTCACCAATCAGTAATGACTGTCACCCAAAATTTTGAGAACGCGAGGGTCATGAGAAAGGCAGCGTAACATAAACTCAGCCATGCCTGCCAGACTACTAACAGGCAAAACTTCTGTGTCCTCACCAAGGGGATGACTGACCATGCTCTCCTCCTCCTCCTCCTCCTCCTCCTCTCTGTCCTCTGGCCATCCACGCTGAACAGACGGTATGACAGCTGTGCAGGTAGTACCGTCTATAGCGCATGAAACTAGCTCCTGTTCTTCCTCCTCCTCTTCTTCCTCATTGTCCCCCAATCCACATTCAGATGAGATGAGGCTGGGCTGTGTGTAATCACCCTGTATGGTTCCTTGCTACATCTCATCATGCTCCGCCTGCAATGCATCCTCTTTGATTGTGAGCAGAGAGCGCTTCAGAAGACAGAGAAGAGGGATGGTGATGGCAATTATGGCGCCAAAGCCGCTCACCATTTTGGTGGAGTCCTCATAGTTTTGGAGGATGGTACATATGTCTGACATCCATGTCCACTCCTGAGGTCTTATATGTGGAGTCTGAACTGAATACCGACGGCCTTGTTGATGCTGGTACTCAACAACTGCCCTCTTCTGCTCACAAATCCTTCCCAACATCTGCAGTGTAGAGTTCCAATGCGTGGGGACATAACACACCAGTCTGTGAGCCAGAAGCTGCAAACGCTGCTGAAACACGGCAAGGGCGGCGGAAGCTGTAGGTGACTTTCTAAAATGGGCACACAGGCGGCGTACTTTAACAAGCAGATCCGGCAGCTCCAGGTAGGATTTGAGAAACCGCTGAACCACGAGGTTAAGCACATGGGCCAGGCATGGTATGTGTATGAGCTCGTCTCGCCTCAGAGCCGCCACCAGGTTCCGGCCATTGTCACACACGACCATGCCTGGCTGTAGGTTCAGTGGTGTGAGCCTCAGATCTGCCTGCTCTTTCAGAGCACTCCACAACTCTTCAACATTGTGTGGTTTGTCACCTAAGCATATTAGCTTCAGCACAGCCTGTTGCTGCTTGGCCGAGGCAGTGCTGCAGTACTTTCAGCTTGTGACTGATGTGGTCATTTCGGATATGGAGGCTGAAGAGGAGGAGGAGGCTGAGGAGGATGAGGTGCAGGAGCTGTAGACTGTGGGGGCAACCCTGATTGACCTAGGGCCCACAATCCTTGGCGTCGGGAGGACGTGTTCCGTCCCAAGGTCCGACTGGGTGCCGGCTTCCACTATGTTAACCGAGTGTGCCGTCAGCGAAATGTACTGTCCCTGCCCACAAGCACTTGTCCACGTGTCCGTGGTTAGGTGGACTTTCCTGGTAACTGCGTTGTTGAGGGCACGGCTAATGTTTTGGGACACGTGCTTGTGTAATACAAGGATGGCGCAACGGGAGAAATAGTGGCGATGGGGATGAAGTACCGAGGGACGGCCGCCGCCATCAGGTTGTGGAATACTTCCATCTCCATGAGCCTAAAAGGCAACATTTCGAGCACAAGCAGTCGTGCAATGTGAGAATTTAGTAGTGTGGCCTGTGGGGACTTGGCTGTGTATTTGCACTTGCGTTTCAAGGACTGGGGTATGTACAACTGAACGCTGCGCTGGGACAAGGACGTGGACGGGCTTCCTGATGCTGCTACTTGAGAGTGTGCAATAACAGGTGCAGGGCAGGAGGCATCTTCGCATGCTCCATGGACAGGGGATTGGCTTGCTTGCACAACAGCGGAAGAAGCAATGGTGCCACCCGCAGACACTGTTCCGGGACCCTGGAGTTCGGCCCACAAAGTCGGGTGCTTTGCTGCCATGTGCCTGATCATGCTGATGGTGGTCAGGCTGGTCGTTTTGCCACCCCTGCTGATGCTGGCCTGGCTTGGGGTGCAAATGGCCTTTTTGGGGTTATCTGCAGAGTCTTTACGAAACAACCAGACTCGGGAAGACCTAACAGTTGTACTAGCAACTTCCTTCGTGTTGGTGTTACGGGGAACGGTTGCCTGTCTTCTGTCTGCGGCCACCACACTGCTTCTTCCTGCCATTGGGGTGCTCTGCCTCCATCCCCCTGTGTGCTGCTCTCCTTGCTCTGCATGCCCTTTTGCCATGTTGGCTCAGTTACTATATCATCCATCACCTAGTCTTCCACTTCCGCACCCTGGTCTTCCTCCTGACTTTCTGGCAATTGTGTCTCATCATTGTCCACCTCTTGTGACACTTTCCCACCGTCGCCTTCATGTGACCGTGGCTGCTCAAATATTTGGGCATCGCTACATGCGATCTCCTCTCGCCCCGCTTCAAATGGACCGGGCAAGAGGCCCGAATCTATAAATGGAAAACTGAACAGCTCTACAGAGTGTCCAAGTGTGGGATCATTTGTGTCCGGGCAGTCGGCATGGTGGGAGGAAGGAGGATCAGGGTGAGGAATATGCAGTCCAGACTCATGGCTACTGAGACTTGACCATGTGGAAGACAGGGTGGTGGTGGTGGTGGCTAAGTGACTGGAAGCATTATCCGCTATCCAACCAACAACCTTTTGACACTGCTCTGGGTTCAATAGTTTTGTGCTGCGGTCCCCTAGGAATTGGGACAGGAAGGTCGTTGGGCGAGAAGATTTGGGTGTTTGTTGTGGCACAATTTCAGCTTGCCCTCGGCCTCTGCATGCACCATCACCATCACGTCCAGTTCCCCGTCCCTTGCCACGTGCCTTGCCCATTTTAAATGGAGGACAATATCTTCCATGCTCACTACAAATGACTGAATTTTGAGCGAACTTATATGTGATCCGTGTGACGGAGAAACCACAGTTTTAAATATATGGCCTGCAGGTTACTATTTTGAACAGCAATCTGGTGTCAATTGCTTCGCTGACACACTGAAACAAATTTTTAATGGAGGTCAGAAATGGCACTATTTTCTGAAAACGTATATGTGATCCGTGTGACGGAGAAAACACGGTTTTAAATACCTGGCCTGTAGGTAACTATTTTGAAAAGCAATCTGGTACCAATTGCTTCACTGACACACTGAAACAAATTTTTAATGGAGGTCAGAAATGGCAGTATTTTCTGAAACTGTATATGTGATCCGTGTGACGAAGAAAACACGGTTTTAAATACCTGGCCTGTAGGTAACTATTTTGAACAGCAATCTGGGTTCAATTGCTTCACTGACACACTGAAATAAATTTTTATTGGAGGTCAGAAATGACAGTATTTCCTGAAAACGTATATGTGATCCGTGTGACGGAGAAAACACGGTTTTAAATAGCTGGATTTTTAGCGCTGTAATATGGAAAGGACCCGGCTGTATTCTGCAGTGCCAACAAGCAAATGGCGGAGAAAAACTGTTTTCTCTGGATTGCTTTTGAAGCAAATAATGAGGATTAAGATTAGTGTTGAGAGAGCATGCTCGACACTGCTCGTTACTGGCCCGAGCATCACGCTACTCGGGATGTTCAGCGAGCACCAAGCATTTCCGGGTTACTCGGGCGGGAGCTCGGTTTTGCGCCCTGCACGTTTGGCGCTCTTTACAGAGCCAATGAACATGCAGGAATTGCCAGCCAGTCACTGTAATGCCGCAGCCATTTTGTTTGTGGGCATTACAGTGATTGGCTGGCCGCACAGCGTCACCTCGAGTATTTAAAACCGGGCGCCGCCATCTTGGACGCAGTCGCTCTGGATCAGCCAGTTTAGGGTCAGTGCTGCTGAGTTAGGGAGAGATATATAGTGCGAAATAAGTAGTGTAGGGTCTCTAAAGGCTGCCAAATCAAACAAACAGTCCTTCTCAGGACTAATATCCATCCCAGATATCAGGCAGGCTGTATAGGAGACGCAGTGGTTATACCAGCAAACGCTGCATTACAGTCCTGTGTGCTCCTGTTGGTCAAATTGCTAGACTTATCATCCCGTTCTCAAGGGCCAGGAAAAATTATTATTTTTTTCATCTAAATCCTGTTTTTTTTTTTCCCTCAGTCAGACTGTACAAATATCCGTCTTATTAACGTTTTGGTATTTTTTCCCCCACCCAAAAAATATTGAGTGTGTATGTGACTGTTCAGACACCAATACATCTGTTTAAAAGAGTCTGGTGTAGGCCAGAAAAAATAGAACTGTGGTTTTGCAGCTCCACGGGTCAAATCTCTGTATTATCCTGCTTTTGGCATTTTTTGCCGTAAAAAAAGAACTGTAATAGTGTCTCCCTGACTGGTCAGACACCAATATATCTGATTAAAAGAGTCTGGTGTAGGCCAGAAAAATAGAACTGTGGTTTTGCAGTTCCACGGGTCATATCTCTGTATTATCCTGCTTTTGGCATTTTTTGCCGTAAAAAAAAAACTGTAATAGTGTCTCCCTGACTGGTCAGACACCAATATATCTGTTTAAAAGGGTCTGGTGTAGGCCAGAAAAATAGAACTGTGGTTTTGCAGTTCCACCGGTCAAATCTCTGTATTATCCTGTTTTTGGCATTTTTTGCCGTAAAAAAAACTGTAATAGTGTCTCCCTGATGGGTCAGACACCAATATATCTGTTTAAAAGAGTCTGGTGTAGGCCAGAAAAATAGAAGTGTGGTTTTGTAGTTCCACGGGTCAAATCTTTCTATTATCCTGTTTTTGTCATTTTTTGACGTAAAAAAAATCTATAATAGTGTCTCCCTGACTGGTCAGACACCAATATATCTGTTTAAAAGAGTCAGGTGTAGGCCAGAAAAATAGAACTGTGGTTTTGCAGTTCCACGAGTAGTGTTGAGCATTCCGATACTGAAATATCGGGTATCGGCCGATATTCGCGGTATCGGAATTCCGATACTTAATTCCGATACTTTTACAATATTGAATACCGGAATCGGAAGTTCCCATAATGCCTGCGCTCTGCAGTGTCTCTGAACGATGACAAGCAGGGTGGCAGCGCTTAGCTGCGATCCAGCCTGTCATCAGAATGCCATCCCAGCGTGGGAGAATTCTCCTGATTGTTTAAAAGCCGGCGGGCGGTAAAAAGCCGCCGGCTTTTAAACAATCACACAGCCCTATACTGCTTCCCCGCAGCCTCCCACCCCGATCCTCCGCTCCCCTCGCCACCTCCCATCCCGATCGTAAGTTAGGACCGGGCGGGGAGTGCAGCACCAAGGAGCGGGGAGCGAAGGACCCGGGCGGGGAAGCCGGCAGTGAAAAGACTTCACCGCCGGCTTTCCCGTTCTGTGCTGCGCTTTCCCGCCGGTTATTTCAAATGAACAGCTGAGGTATCAGCTGATGCCGATCAGCTGTTCATTTGAAGTAGCCGCGGTGCCCTCGGAGGGTTCATGTGAGTTCATGCTTGACTGCATGAACTCACATGAACTTTCCCACGGTCGCACAGGTCAGCCTCACCTCCCAGACCCGTCATGATTGGTGTGTGTGGGTGTCTGTGCGATGTGTGCGGGTGTGCGCGATGTCTGTGCGATGTGTGCGGGTGTGTGCGATGTCTGTGCGATGTGTGCGGGTGTGTGGGGTGTCTGTGCGATGTGTGCGATGTCTGCGGGTGTGTGCGGTGTCTGTGCGGGTGTGTGCGGTGTCTGTGCGATGTCTGCGGGTGTGTGCGATGTCTGCGGTTTTGCGCGGTGTCTGTGCGATGTGTGCGGGTGTGTGCGGGGTGTCTGTGCGATGTCTGCGGGTGTGTGCGGTGTCTGCTGTGTCTGTGAGATGTCTGCGGGTGTGTGCGGTGTCTGTGCGATGTCTGCGAGTGTGTGCGGTGTCTGTGCGATGTGTGCGGGTGTGTGCGTGCAGGCAGACATAGGCCGATGTGACACTACTACTCCCATCAGCCTATGTCTGTCCCCCGTCCACTCGTGCCAGCAGGATAAGCTCGATGGGAGCAGTAGTTCTCATCAGCCTGATCCTGCTATATAAATTGCCCTACTGTGTCCCCAATAAATTTTAAATACATGTCATTGGTGGCCAGTGGTTGCCTACAATAAATTAGCTCATACATTACCTGTCCCCGCCGATCGCCACCTAAAATAAAGTAAAAAATAAAAAACTACACCTATACTCACCTAGACACCTAATTCCCCGAAGCCATCGATCTCCTGTAATAAAATATAAAATAATAAACCACAACCTTATCCTTACCCCTCCGTAGTAGTCTACGAGTGTCCCACGAAGATCTCCAGTTCAGAGCAGCCACATAGAATGTGACCGCTCTGAACCGCTGCCGCCGCTAGAATGATGGGGCCGTAAAGCAGCCCCGTCATTGCATAAGCGGGTTCACCGGAGTTCAGGCAGCGCTGCTCCGGTTAGCTGCTTTACGGCCCCGCTGTATCGTGAGAAATTCCCACGGTACAGCAGTGACGTAAAGGAGGTCTCCGGAGCTGCGCTGACTAAATGCACTCCGGTGACCTCAGTCAGTGGCTCCCGCTGCCGGGAGCGGACGTGTTCCCGGCAGTGTGAGCTTACAGCAGCCATGCACAGCTGTCACCATCTCCAGATGTGACAGCTGTGCATGGGAGATCAGCGCAGGAACGTGGACAGGTAACTATTTTTTTTTTTTAGTAAACTAAGAATTAAATAAAATGGTGTGTTTTATTTCAAATAAATTATTTTTTTCTGGGTGTAGTGTGTTTTTTCTTTTTAACACTTTGTAGGTTAGTAATGGGGGTGTCTTATAGACGCCCATCATTACTAACCTGGGCTTCATGGCAGCTGGCGCTGACATGAACCCCAGCCCTATTACCCCCTGCCACCGCACCAGGGCAGCGTGGAAGAGCGAGGCTAAGTGCCAGAGTTGGCGCATCCTATGGATGCACCATTTCTGGGGCGGCTGACGGCTGGTGTTTCTAGCCTGGGAGGGGGCCAATATTCATGGCACCCTTCCTGGGCTATTAATATCAGCCCCCAGCTGTCTGCCTAGCCTTTGCTAGCTATTAAAATAGGGGGGACCCCACGTCATTTTTTGGGGGGGGTCCCCCATTTTAATAGCTAGTAAAGGCTAGGTATTCAGCTGGGGGCTGATATTAGTAGTCTGGGAAGCTCCGTGGGTATTATCCCCTTCCCAGGCTTCAAACATCTGCCCCAGCCGTCTGCTTAACCTCCGCTAGAGACTAAAATTAAGGGGAACCCCACGCCAATTATTTTTTAAATAAATCCTTTATTTTAACACTAAATGACAAGTACAGTAATCAACACTGTCACTGTACTTCATATATATGTGACTGACATGTTTCTATCTATCTAATCTATGTATGATTCTCTATTCCTTCTATTCTAAATTGTCGGGTACCGCTGCTGAATTGCCGGCCGGCTTTCTTAAAGAGACGGTGCATGAAAACACTAATATTTTTTTAAATAAATCCTTTACACTAAATGACAAGTACAGTAATCAACACTGTCACTGTACTTCATATATATGTGACTGACATGTTTCTATCTATCTAATCTATGTATGATTCTCTATTCCTTCTATTCTAAATTGTCGGGTACAGATGCTGAATTGCCGGCCGGCTTTTTTAAAGAGACGATGCATGAAAACACAATTATTTTTTTAAATAAATCCTTTACACTAAATGACAAGTACAGTAAGCAACACTGTCACTGTACTTCATATATATGTGACTGACTTGTTTCTATCTATCTAATCTATGTGTGAAGCTCTATTCTGTCTGTTATAAATTGTCGGGTACCGCTGCTGAATTGCCGGCTGGCTTTTTTAAAGAGACGGTGCATGAAAACACTATTATTTTTTTTTAATAAATCCTTTACACTAAATGACAAGTACAGTAAGCAACACTGTCACTGTAGTTCATATATATGTGACCGACATGTTTCTATCTATCTAATCTATGTGTGAAGCTCTATTCTTTCTGTTGTAAATTGTCGGGGACCGGTGTATGCGCTGATGAATTGCCGGCTTTTCGCGTAATACATTCTACATTATTCTTAGTTGTTTTACTTCATGTAGAATTAACCTACAAGGAAAGAAAGGGTTTATTTTCATTCCGATATTAGTGTCTCATTGACTTGCATTGGTTTCCGGTATCGGAATCGGCGATATCCGATACTTTTTGAGTATCGGTCCGATCCAATCCGATACGATATTTCCTGATATCGGAAGGTATCGCTCAACACTATCCACGAGTCAAATCTCTGTATTATCCTGTTTTGGGCATTTTTTGCAGTAAAAAAAATAATAATAGTGTCTCCCTGACTGGTCAGACACCAATATATCTGTTTAAAAGAGTCTGGTGTAGGCCAGAAAAATAGAACTGTGGTTGTGCAGTTCCACGGGTCAAATCTCGGTATTGTCCTGTTTTGGGCATTTTTTTGCTGTAAAAAAACAGTAATAGTGTCTCCCTGACTGGTCAGACACCAATATATCTGTTTAAAAGAGTCTGGTGTAGGCCAGAAAAATAGAACTGTGGATTTGCAGTTCCACTGGTCAAATCTCTGTATTTTCCTGTTTTTGGCATTTTTTGCCGTAAAAAAACTGTAATAGTGTCTCCCTGACTAGTCAGACACCAATATATCTGTTTAAAAGGGTCTGGTGTACGCCACATAACTATAACTGTGGTTTTGCAGTTCCACGGGTCAAATCTCTGTATTATCCTGTTTTTGGGATTTTTTGAAGTAAGAAAAAACAGTGATAGTGTCTCCCTGACTGGTCAATTACCAATATATCTGTTTAAAAGAGTCTGCTGTAGGCCAGAAAAATAGAACTGTGGCTTTGCAATTCCACGGATCAAATCTCTGTATTATCCTGTTTTTGGCATTTTTTGACGTAAAAAAAAAACTGTAATAGTGTCTCCCTGACCGGTCAGACACCAATATATCTGTTTAATAGAGTCTGGTGTAGGCCAGAAAAATAGAACTGTGGTTTTGCTGTTCTACGGGTCAAATCTCTGTATTATCCTGTTTTTGGCATTTTTTGCTGTAAAAAAACAGTAATAGTGTCTCCCTGACTGGTCAGACACCAATATATCTGTTTAAAAGAGTCTGGTGTAGGCTAGAAAAATAGAATTGTGGTTTTGCAGTTCCACGGGTCAAATTTCTGTATGATCCTGTTTTTGGCATTTTTTGCCATAAAAAAACCCTGTAATAGTGCCTCCTTGATTGGTCAGACACCAATATATCTGTTTAAAAGAGTCTGGTGTAGGCCAGACAAATAGAACTGTGGTTTTCCTCCTTTTCATTACCCTTTTGCCATTGATAGTGCGAGTGTAAGCTATTTTTCTTCATTTACAATGGGCAAGGCGCGTGGCAAGGGATGTGGAACTGGACGTTCTGGTGATGTTGCGAGTAGAGGACGGAGCTGTGGCCAAGGTGAAAATGTGCCACAACCAACAGCCACATCTTCTCGCTCCCACTTCTTGACCGAATTACTAGGGAAGAACACTACAACATCAGTATTGTGAACTGATCAGTGTGAACAGGTTATTAATTGGATAGCAGATAATACTTCCAGTTACCTTGGCACCACCACCTTCGGTCTGTCTTCCACATGGTCAAGTTTTAGTAGCCGTGAGTCTCGACCGCATACTCCTCCTCACCCTGATGCTCCTTCCTCCCACCATGCCGAGTGTCGTCAGACAGCAACTGATTCCACACTTGGACACTCTGAAGAGCTGTTCACTGGTCCATTTCCATATTTGTGCCCCTCGCCTTCTCCGCTTGAAGTGGTGGAAGAGGAGTTCCCATGTATCGATGCCCAAATATTTGAACAGCCATGGCCAGAGGAAGACGACGCTGGCAATTTGTCACAAGAGGTGGACGATGTCGAGACACAATTGCTACGACGTGAGGAGGAGGATCATGGTGCGCAAGTGGAAGAGGAGGAGGTGGTGGATGACCTAGTAACTGATGCAACGTGGCAGGAGGACACGCAGAGCGAGGCCAGCAGCACACAGGGGGAGGGAGGCAGAGTACCCCAAGAGGCAGGAAGAAGAAGTGTGGTGGCAACGAGGGACGTTGCCAGTACAATCGGTAGGTCTTCCAGAGTCTGGAATTTTTTTAAAGACTCTGCTGATAACCCAAAAAAGGACATTTGCACCACCTGCCATGCCATTATCAGCAGGGGTGACAAAACTACCAGCCTGACCACCACGAGCATGATCAGGCACATGGCAGCAAAGCACCCGACTTTGTGGGGCGAACCCCAGGGTCCACGACCAGTGTCAGCGGGTGTCACCACTGCTTCTTCCACTGTTGTGCGTGTAATAGAACCCCCTGTTGTGCGTGCAAGACAATCCCCTGTCCATACTGCATGCAAAGATGCCCCCTCTTCTCAGTCTTTACTTGTTATGGCAGTTTCTTAAGAAACAGCATCAACGTCCACGTCCACATCCTATTGCAGCGTTCAATTGTCCATATCCCAGAGCTTTGAACGAAAGCGCAAATTCGCAGCCAATGCCCCACAGGCCACAGTCCTAAATTTGCACATTTCACGACTGCTTGCATTGGAAATGCTGCCTTTTAGGCTGGTGGAGACTGAATCCTTCCGCAACCTTATGGCGGTGGCCGTCCCTCGGTACTCGGTCCCCAGCCGACACTATTTTGCCCGGTGTGCCATCATCGCACTACACAAGCATGTGTCCCAAAACATCTGCCGTGCCCTCAACAACGCAGTTACTGGGAGAGTCCACCTGACAACGGACACGTGGACAAGTGCTTGCGGCCAGGAAAGGTACATCTCCCTGACGGCACACTGGGTAAACAAAGTGGAAGCCGGAACCCAGTCGGACCTTGGGATGGAACACATCCTCCCCATACTGAGTATTGCGGGCCCTATGTCAGTCAGAGTTGCCCCCACAGCGTACAGCTCCTGCGCATCATCCTCCTCCTCCTCCTCATGTTCAGCCTTCATCTCAGATATCACCACATCAGTTACAAGCTGGAAGCACTGCAGTACTGCCTCAGCCAAGCGGCGACAGGCTGTGCTGAAACTCATAAGCTTAGGTGATAAACCTCACACTGCTTGTGAGTTGTGGACACCTGTGAACGAGCAGGCAGATCTGTGGCTGAGACCACTGAACCTACATTCAGGCATGGTCGTGTGTGACAATGGCCATAACCTGTTCGCGGCCCTGAGGCGTGGGGTACACTCACAAGGAGTGGAAAGTTTCAAAAGATGGTGAGGGAGTACCTTGCCGTCCGTACCAACATCCTCCGTGATTCCTCTGTGCCTTTTAATTATTGGGTATCCAAGCTGGACACTTGGAATGAACTCGCTCTGTACGCCTTAGAGGTCCTGGCCTGCCCTGCTGCTAGCGTGTTATCAGAGTGTGTTTTTAGTGCCGCTGGGGGAATTATAACTGATAAGCGCACTCGCCTGTCAACTGACAATGCTGACAAGCTGACCCTTATCAAAATGACTACCAAATGACAGCAGAGTAACATAAAGTTAAATCCACTGTGTTATTTCGGGAGGTGTATTCACATGCATCGCTTCACACCCACACATGGGTATACGCTTCCTCTTTTTTGCTGTATTTTGCTCTTCTCCTTATCCTCAGCCTCCACCACCACTATACCACCAGGATGACCGTGGACCGTGTTGCTAGCATTGCAAGTTCCTCCGTCCTAATTTTTGGCAGCTTTCGCTTGGAAGGCATAAGCAAAGACTACGGGAGACCCACCCCCCAATAATGGGAATAATGCTTTTAATATGCTGTACTGCATGGCTCTTGTAAGGTGCATGAAAACCGTCTTGCTAAGCTGCTGCAACCTCAACCACTTTTCCCAGGGGCATTGATATTGTCTTTTTATTCCACTGCGACCTCCACGTCTCTTCCAAGGGGCATTAAAACCGCCTTGTTAAGCTACTGCGACCTCCACCACTTTTCCCAGGAGCATTAAAACCGTCTTGTTAAGCTACTGCGACCTCCACCACTTTTCCCAGGGGCATTGATATTGTCTTTTCATTTCACTGCGACCTCCACATCTCTTCCAAGGAGCATTAAAACCGTCTTGTTAAGCTACTGCGACCTCCACCACTTTTCCCAGGGGCATTAAAACCGTCCTGTTAAGCTACTGCGACCTCCACGTCTCTTCCAAGGGGTATTAAAACAGTCTTGTTAAGCTACTGCGACCTCCACCACTTTTCCCAGGGGCATTGATATTGTCTTTTTATTCCACTGCGACCTCCACATCTCTTCCAAGGGCCGTTAAAACCATCTTTTTCAGTTACTGCGACCTCCACCACTTTTCCCCAGGGGCATTAAAACCGTCTTGATAAACTACTGCGACCTCCACCATTTTTACAAGGGGCATCAAAACAGTCTTGTTAAGCTACTGCGACCTACACCACTTTTCGCAGGGGCATTAAAACCGTCTTGTTAAGCTACTGCGACCTCCACCATTCTTCCAAGGGGCATTAAAACCATTTTGTTAAGCTACTGCGACCTCTACCACTTTTCCGAGGGGCATTGATATTGTCTTTTTACTCCACTACGACCTCCACGTCTCTTCCAAGGGGCATTAAAACCGTCTTGTTAAGCTACTGCGACCTCCACGTCTCTTCCAAAGGGCATTATAAACATCTTGTTAAGCTATTGCGACCTCCACCACTTTTTCAAGGGACATGGATATTGTCTTTTTATTCCACTGTGACCTCCGCCATTCTTCCAAGGGGCATTAAAACCGTCTTGTTCAGCTACTGCGACCTCCACCACTATTCCTAGGGGCATTAAAACCATTTGTTAAGCTGCTAGGACCTCCACAACTTTTCCCAGGGGCATTGATATTGTCTTTTTATTCCACTGCGACCTCCACCTCTCTTCAAAGGGGCATTAAAACTGTCTTGTTAAGCTACTGCGACCTACTCGTCTCTTCCAAGGGGCATTAAAACGGTCTTGTTAAGCTACTGCGACCGCCACCACTTTTTTCAAGGGCATTGATATTGTCTTTTTATTCCACTGCAACCTCCACCATTCTTCCAAGGGGCATTAAAACCATCTTGTTAAGCTACTGCGACCTCCACCACTTTTCCCAGGGGCATTAAAACTGTCTTGTTAAGCTACAGCGACCTCCACCACTTTTCCCATGGGCATTGATATTGTCTTTTTATTCCACTGCGACCTCCACGTCTCTTCCAAGGGCATTAAAACCATCTGGTTAAGTTACTGCGACCTCAACCTTTTTTCCCAGGGGCATTAAAACCGGCTTGTTAAACTACTGCGACCTCCACCATTCTTCTAAGGGGCATTAAATCCGTCTTGTTAAGCTACTGCGACCTACACCACTTTTCCCAGGGACATTAAAACAATCTTGATAAGCTACTGCGAACTCCACCATTCTTCCAAGGGGCATTAAAACCGTCTTGTAAAGCTACTGCAACCTCCACCATTCTTCCAAGGGGCATTAAAACCGTCTTGTTAAGCTACTGCGACCTCCACGTCTCTTGCAAGGGGCATTAAAACCGTCTTGTTAAGCTACTGCGACCTCTACAACTTTTCCGAGCGGCATTGATATTGTCTTTTTATTCCACTGCGACCTACACGTCTCTTCCAAGGGGCATTATAACCGTCTTGTTAAGCTATTGTGACCTCCACCACTTTTTCAAGGGACATTGATATTGTCTTTTTATTCCACTGAGACCTCCACCATTCTTCCAAGGGGCATTAAAACCGTCTTGTTAAGCTACTGCGACCTCCACCACTATTCCCAGGGGCATTAAAACCGTCTTGTTAAGCTACTCGGACTTCCACCACTTTTCCCAGGGGCATTGATATTGTCTTTTTATTCCACTGCGACCTCCACCTCTCTTCCAAGGGGCATTAAAACTGTCTTGTTAAGCTACTGCGACCTCCACATCTTTTCCAGGGGGCATTAAAACTGTTTTGTTAAGCTACTGCGACCTCCATCACTTTTCCCAGGGGCATTAAAATCGTCCTGTTAAGCTACAGTAACCTCCACCACTTTTCCCAGGGGCATTGATATTGTCTTTTTATTCCACTGCGACCTCCACGTCTCTTCCAAGGGGCATTAAAACCATCTTGTTAAGTTACTGCGACCTCCACCACTTTTCCCAGGGGCATTAAAACTGTCTTGTTAAGCTACGGCGACCTCCACCATTTTTCCGAGGGGCATTGATATTGTCTTTTTATTCCACTGCGACCACCACGTCTCTTCCAAGGTGCATTAAAACCGTCTTGTTAAGCTACTGCGATCTCCAAGTCTTTTCCAAGGTGCATTATAACCGTCTTGTTAAGCTACTGCGACCTCCACCACTTTTCCAAGGGGCATTGATATTGTCTTTTTATTCCACTGCGACCTCCACCATTTTACCAAGGGGCATTTAAACCGTCTTGTTAAGCTACTGCGACCTCCACCACTTTTCCAAGGGGCATTAAAACCATCTTGTTAAGCTACTGGGACCTCCACCACTTTTCCCAGGGGCATTGATATTGTCTTTTTATTCCACTGCGACCTCCACGTCTCTTCCAAGGGGCATTAAAACCATCTTTTTAAGCTACTGCGACCTCCACCACTTTTCCCAGGGGCATTAAAACCGTCTTGTGAAGCTACTGCGACCTCCACCATTTTTCCCAGGGCCATTGATAATGTCTTTTAATCCACTGCAACCGCCACGTCTCTTCCAAGGGGCATTAAAACCGTCTTGTTAAGCTAATGCGACCTCCACCATTCTTCCAAGGGGCATGAAAACCGTCTTGTTAAGCTACTGCGACCTCCACTATTCTTCTAATTGGCATTTAAACCGTCTTGTTAAGCTACTGCGACCTCCACAACTTTTCCCAGGGGCATTAAAACTGTCTTGTTAAGCTACTGTGACCTCCACCATTCTTCCAAGGGGCATTAAAACCGTCTTGTTAAGCTACTGCAACCCTCACCACTTTTACCAGGGGCTTTGATATTGTCTTTTTATTCCACTGCGACCTCCACGTCTCTTCCAAGTTGCATTAAAACTGTCTTGTTAAGCTACTGCGACCTCCACGTCTCTTCCAATGGGCATTAAAACCATCTTGTTAAGCTACTGCGACCTCCACCACTTTTTCAAGGGGCATTGATATTGTCTTTTTAATCCACTGCGACCTCCACCATTCTTCCAACGGGCATTGCATTTCCTCCTAATTTTAGTCAGCTTTTGCTTTTCAATGGATAGGCGAACACTAAGGGAGACCCACTCCCCAATAATGGGTAGAAGGTTTTTAGTATGTTGTAATCCACGTCTGTTTCAAGGGGCATTGCAGTTCCTCATAATTTTTGGAAAGTCTTCCATTCACTGCTTAGGCCAACAGTGCACAGGAGACCCAGTTGCTATAAATGGAAAAAACGGTTTCGTTAAGGCCCTCTGACCTCCATGTCACTTCCAAGGGGCATTGGAGTGCCTTGAAATTTTTGGTAGGCATTGCACTCACTGCATGCCCTGTAACTGTGTAGCTGAACCGCTCCTTTTGGTATAGAAACATATCCTACTAGACATGTGTGGTTGACTGGCCTGATATTGATGTGAATGGTCCCTGTTCCTCCTGCTCTTTCTCCTTTGCCGCCACCTCCTCCATCATTCATCACCTGAAGCTTTGTTTTAACGGGAATCATGGAACTGGGATAGTATGAGGAAAACATCAAGCAATCCTCGGAGGAGGTAGGATATGCGCCAAAACGCTGACCACCTCAGGCCTAGCCGCCACTACATACATGCGCTTGCATTCCAAGAAAACAAAGCAGATGCTAACTTCTAACATCATCATCATGCTCCTCACTTTGGCACTCTCAACTCCCCTGATGGAGAAGCCAGGGCCCACCGGAGGAGTCTGGTTGTCTGGTGGGCTTGTCCAATGCTGCCCTAAAGCAGGCCGGGCTAAGAAAAGTGTGGGAGAACTTCCAAGGAGAAATAGGGGCGGCTGGGGACCGTTTATGGACACCCGGCCGCCCGCAGGTGGCTGGGGACCGTGTGTGGACATCCAGCCGCGGGGTGGCTGGGGACCGTGTATGGACACCCGGCCGCCCGCTGGCAGCTGGGGACCGAGTGTGGACACTCGGCCGCCGGGCGGCTGGGGACTGAGTATGGATACCTCGCTGCCAAAGCAGCCATGAGGTAGTGGCCAGCTTCGGCCTCCTCCAAACTAAAAGGTCCCATTTCAAGTGCAAGCTAGCAGTATGGTATTGCAGCCTGGGGGTGGGTGGCAGGCTGCATACTTGCGCTTGCACCGCAAGGAATGGGGGAGGTACAATTGAACACTGCCCTGGGACAAGGACTTGCACGGGGATAGTTGCAAGTCTGCATCTGCTGATGCGGCAAGGATCACTTCTGATGGGCACACTTTTAGGCAGTGACCTGTGTGTCAGAGATGCTTCCAGGGGTCTTCCCCATGCTGTTCCCATGTCTTTTCAGCACTGTATGCATGTGTCACACAGCACATGGCCAGATAAGATTGTAAAATGTTAAAATGACATTTCCCGTTGAATGCATTTGTCACGGTTGAAAGCAATACAAAAGTGCAAAAACGCATAAAAAATGCTACTTGTGAACATAGCCCAAGGTGTGGAGGAGTATTTTTGTTTTTGGTTATTTATTTTACCTTATACACAAGTTTTTACCCTGGAAAGGAAGTTCCTTAACATATTTCAGAGAAAAACCATTTCAGTTTTGTTTTTGAACGTTTTATTGTGAGCCCGTAAAAGTGGCTTAATACTTCTGACCACGTTGCTGACAGCAGTGACCTAGGGGTCAGAAATGCTTCCTGGGGCGATGCCCATGCTGTCCTCATGTCTTTTGAGCACTGTCACTATAGTTTTGGGCACTTTTTAGGCTTTCTACAGACTGCGGGGGTGCCGCCGCAAAAATGCTCTGGTCTCCCATAGACTAACATTGGGCTCGTTGCTTGGGTTGAGCACCCGAGTATCACGGTGAGCTCGGCCCGAGCTTCGGGCACCCGAGCATTTTAGTGCTCGCTCAACACTAGTAATAATACATACCAGTTAGAGATGATCAGATTGATACACAGCTAATTGAATTCAAGTCTAATTTCTTGAAATCCACAAGTCCCTGCAAATTCAAACAGTTTGCAATTCGACCAGCTGCGATTGGCCAAGAATAAAATAAAAATGTTCGGAGTCATTTAATACACTGCTGAAGAGTCACAGAGCCTTTCTCAGTCTTTCTCTCTATCTCTCATAAAACCAGTTGGATACAGCAATGAGAGATAGCAGAATGAAAATGTTCTACACACCATTTGGACTAATTGAGATTTGTTGTGAATAAATTCTCTACAAATCGAGATTTTTGGAAAAATTTGCAGAACCTGGCGTATTTGAAATCCAAAAGGTTTGATCATTTCTAACACCAATATAATATTTTCCTGTAGTATATTGATTTATTTCTTTTTGTGTACCATTCAACGTATTTATGACGCGCCCCCTGGGCCAGTGTTGTTTGGGGAATACCCGGATCCGGATCAGATGGGGGTTGTAGTCTCCAAGTGGCGGTGACCCGGTCCGTGCCCAGGGTGTCAAGCTCAGTGTGTGGCAGTCCTACAGATGTTGCTGGACGTTCTTTAGTGTCGACTACGCCACCCGTTGATTTGCGGTCAATACGGCCGCCGCTGCAGCAGGGTCCGCTGAGGCTGGTGGTGTGTGTGCAGCTTCTGGTAGTATAACCCCCAACGGGAGGGGTATAGCCTCATGGGGGTCAGTTGTAGAGGGTGGTGGTTGTGGTGGTGCAGTGAGGATGGTATTAAGACTCAGAGTCGGGCTGTGCAGTTCAGGGTTTTTACTTACTGCTGTTGTTCTGGTCACTCCGGCCTTGAGTGACCGCCCGAGCCGTGCTGCGTCCACCAGGTCCTGGACTCGGCCAACCCCCAGGTAATTCTGGAGCGTGATCCTGAGCTCCCTTTCTGACGTTCCTTTTCTCTGGCCTTCCCCACCAGGGATCCACCTATGTCCGGCTCCCTCGGGTCTCTTGGTGGGTACACCTCTTCTGGGTTCCCTGACCCTATACTTGGTCTGCCTTCCTGGTGGATTTAGTGGGGGGTCGTGGCAGATCCTGCCCACAACCTCCGGTCTCTGGCTGAGGATTAGTGCCCTCCACCAGCTTGGGATCCGGTACCCTTGTGCCAACCCTTCACCCTGTTGCTTGTATTTGGGCTCTTGGGGTTCCCTCTTCTTCCCCTCTGGGTCCTTCTGACTCCTCTCTCTCTTCTTTCAGGACTGCTTGACCCTCTACAACAGACTGACTAGTAGCTGTCTGCCTGTCTGACCCTGATCTAAGATGGTTCCCACCTTATATACTCCCTCTATGTGTGAGCTCAGGTGACCAGCACCCAATGAGCTCCTAGCATTACCCAGACTGCTCCCCCTATCTGCCCCTACACTACTGGGATGTTCCACCCCCCTCCCACTCCAGCCAGGGACAGACACTATCGTACCTGCACATAAACTGGTGGGAGTACCGTCGATCTGTCCCCCGGAAATGGGATGTATGTTGTGTATGCAGCCTACTGAGCTCAGTTCCACACTCCATCCTTACCCGGGAGTGGAATACCACACCTCTGGCTTGAGGTGTAATACCCCTGTAGCAGCCGAATGCTCAGGGTGCTACATTCCCCCCTGGTAAATCACAGCACGTCCTCGGGCTGTAAGAGAATAAAAACATCAAACATACAAATTTTCAGAACAACAATAACATATAAAACAATATATATATCAGCATAAACTTTTCATAAATAACATTCTTGTTCCTCCGGCCACGGTGCAACTTGTGACCGGGTAAAGTGCGACAGTCTCTTCAAAAAAAACAACAGTTTCCTATAAAACCGGTAGGGGGCGCCTTAGAAAGCGCAACTATTTACAAGGGGAAAGTGGCCGCTCTCTGTCCTCGGCCAGGTATAAGGAAGGAATGACCGCTCTCAGTCCTCGGTCAGTGGGATTAAGGGACACACAGGTTAACAGTTTACACTTGTCCCAACGGGGACATATTTAAAGCAGCAACAGTTCACTGTACCCCGACGGGTAACTATTTACAGTCTCTTTACCGTACTTTAACGACGGCGTCCTACTGCTCCTTCTTTATCTTCAGACCCGTCCGGGTCCTCTTGCTCCACCTCACACCGCAGCTCCTCCTCCGTCAGGCGATGCACATGGAGGGCGTAGGGTCCTTTGGCACATTTGTGCCGGGTGAACGTGACCTCGTCCCCTACGTACAGATCACGACCTCTGTGTCCCTCCGGCAGATGGCTCTCTACGTCTCTGCGGGTTACAAAGACGTCGCCGGGGGTATGATGGTCTCTTATGAAGCCCCACCCATGCTGCAGGTTGAATTTAATCACAGTCCCGGTGGCACGGGGACCATGAGCTGCACGGGGGTTCCTCCTGGTCCGGCTCTTCTGCCCTGCGCTCTGTTCCTGCAGCCGCTGCTCACGGATCCGCCTCTCTTTCCGCTCTTGCTCGAAGGCTGCCAACTGCTGGCGGCAGCACTCCACTCGCTCTGCTGCGGCTGCCCGCGTTTCTTGAGTGAACCCCATGAGATCTCCTCCGGTGGGGTCCCACTCGAATTGTGCTTCTTCTAGCGGGAGCGGGGTTCTCCTGACGGCTTCGGAGCCGGAATCAGGGGCTCGCACAGGGGCCTTGCTCTTTGGAGTTCCAGTTGGTAGTACTCCTGGGGCCATACAAAGGGCTGCCCATCCGGGCACGTGTGCTGGGCAAATAGATCTTCGCCCAGGTGCGGCACTCGAGATGTTGAGGGCGCGTTGATGGTAGCGGCGCCCGGGTTGACCAAGCCTTGCGACCAGGCTTGGGGCACCCTAAGGGTAAGGGGCACCGTAAGGACGGCAGCGCCCGGGGGTACTCGGCCCTGCGACCAGGCCGGTGGCTCCGCGGAGGTAGGGGGCGCTGTTGGAATTGCGGCGCCCGGAGGTACTAGACCTTGCGACCAGGCCGTTGGTATTTCCTGTTTCGTCGCGCTCAGGGTCGAGGCGTGTGACGTCACAGGGGTCGCGGCCGCGGCTTCTGCTTGAGGCCTAGTCCGGCACGGTGACGATGCAGTGACGGGCACGGCAGGGGGAATTTCGGGCTCTGCGACGGGGAGCTGGGACAGGTACACGGTTTCTCGGCTCGGGGTAGAGACGTCCCCTTTACCTGCCTCCGTCCGTTCAGCTCCCTTCTCGGCGCCGTCTCCGGCCTTCACTCCTCCTGCACCATCCTCAGAGGCGGTCTGTCTCCTCGTCTCGGGTGGCGTGCTCCGCTGACGGGTTCCGGTCTGCTGGGCCATCTCACGGCTCCATTCCGTCAGCGTCTCTCGCTGCACCTGGGCCATCCTCCGTGCGAGGCGCTCCAGCTCGGTCTGCGCACACTCCCGGTCTCGGGGGAGCTGTGCCAGGATCTCCACTAAGCCTAGTGGGGTTGTTGCTTGCAACAGGCTCCTGACCACTGGGTCGGTGCTGCCTGCCTCTCCCTCTATCTCCGGGTACGACTTCTCCGGAGTCCTCTCCAGACTTCTTGTCTCCGGGTGCGCTCTTTCCAGACTCCTCCAGGCTGCACCCATCTTCTCTCTTTTGTTCTGTCTCCGCCCACATTGAGGGTGGTCCCGGGGCAACTTAGTGATTGTCAGTTCCAGGGGCAGTTCTCTCACGCTGATGGACACTTCCAGCATCACAGTCTCTGTTGGTGGGCGCGGTTTCCGCTTTTGGCGCCATTCTTCGACCTGGCCCACGATGGGAGGTGACCTCTTGCCACCCTCTGGCACGCCCATAATGGCGTCCGCTCTTCCAAGGCGGGAAATCTTTGGAAATGGCGGGAAAAAGCTGCAAATGGCGGACAACCGGCGGGAAACGACCTGTGATGGGGTCCGTTGGCGGGGACCCTCCGGAACCGGCGGGAGACTTCTTTTTGAGGTAACGGTGAACTTTTCTTCAGGCACGCAGTACCCGGTTATTGCGGGCACGTAATCCTGCCGACTACGCCAAAGTTGACGCGCCCCCTGGGCCAGTGTTGTTTGGGGAATACCCGGATCCGGATCAGATGGGGGTTGTAGTCTCCGAGTGGCGGTGACCCGGTCCGTGCCCAGGGTGTCAAGCTCAGTGTGTGGCAGTCCTACAGATGTTGCTGGACGTTCTTTAATGTCGACTACGCCACCCGTTGATTTGCGGTCAATACGGCCGCCGCTGCAGCAGGGTCCGCTGAGGCTGGTGGTGTGTGTGCAGCTTCTGGTAGTATAACCCCCAACGGGAGGGGTATAGCCTCAGGGGGTCAGTTGTAGAGGGTGGTGGTTGTGGTGGTGCAGTGAGGATGGTATTAAGACTCAGAGTCGGGCTGTGCAGTTCAGGGTTTTTACTTACTGCTGTTGTTCTGGTCACTCCGGCCTTGAGTGACCGCCCGAGCCGTGCTGCGTCCACCAGGTCCTGGACTCGGCCAACCCCCAGGTAATTCTGGAGCGTGATCCTGAGCTCCCTTTCTGACGTTCCTTTTCTCTGGCCTTCCCCACCAGGGATCCACCTATGTCCGGCTCCCTCGGGTCTCTTGGTGGGTACACCTCTTCTGGGTTCCCTGACCCTATACTTGGTCTGCCTTCCTGGTGGATTTAGTGGGGGGTCGTGGCAGATCCTGCCCACAACCTCCGGTCTCTGGCTGAGGATTAGTGCCCTCCACCAGCTTGGGATCCGGTACCCTTGTGCCAACCCTTCACCCTGTTGCTTGTATTTGGGCTCTTGGGGTTCCCTCTTCTTCCCCTCTGGGTCCTTCTGACTCCTCTCTCTCTTCTTTCAGGACTGCTTGACCCTCTACAACAGACTGACTAGTAGCTGTCTGCCTGTCTGACCCTGATCTAAGATGGTTCCCACCTTATATACTCCCTCTATGTGTGAGCTCAGGTGACCAGCACCCAATGAGCTCCTAGCATTACCCAGACTGCTCCCCCTATCTGCCCCTACACTACTGGGATGTTCCACCCCCCTCCCACTCCAGCCAGGGACAGACACTATCGTACCTGCACATAAACTGGTGGGAGTACCGTCGATCTGTCCCCCGGAAATGGGATGTATGTTGTGTATGCAGCCTACTGAGCTCAGTTCCACACTCCATCCTTACCCGGGAGTGGAATACCACACCTCTGGCTTGAGGTGTAATACCCCTGTAGCAGCCGAATCCTCAGGGTGCTACATTCCCCCCTGGTAAATCACAGCACGTCCTCGGGCTGTAAGAGAATAAAAACATCAAACATACAAATTTTCAGAACAACAATAACATATAAAACAATATATATATCAGCATAAACTTTTCATAAATAACATTCTTGTTCCTCCGGCCACGGTGCAACTTGTGACCGGGTAAAGTGCGACAGTCTCTTAAAAAAAAACAACAGTTTCCTATAAAACCGGTAGGGGGCGCCTTAGAAAGCGCAACTATTTACAAGGGGAAAGTGGCCGCTCTCAGTCCTCGGCCAGGTATAAGGAAGGAATGACCGCTCTCAGTCCTCGGTCAGTGGGATTAAGGGACACACAGGTTAGCAGTTTACACTTGTCCCAACGGGGACATATTTAAAGCAGCAACAGTTCACTGTACCCCGACGGGTAACTATTTACTGTCTCTTTACCGTACTTTAACGACGGCGTCCTCCTGCTCCTTCTTTATCTTCAGACCCGTCCGGGTCCTCTTGCTCCACCTCACACCGCAGCTCCTCCTCCGTCAGGCGATGCACATGGAGGGCGTAGGGTCCTTTGGCACATTTGTGCCGGGTGAATGTGACCTCGTCCCCTACGTACAGATCACGACCTCTGTGTCCCTCCGGCAGATGGCTCTCTACGTCTCTGCGGGTTACAAAGACGTCGCCGGGGGTATGATGGTCTCTTATGAAGCCCCACCCATGCTGCAGGTTGAATTTAATCACAGTCCCGGTGGCACGGGGACCATGAGCTGCACGGGGGTTCCTCCTGGTCCGGCTCTTCTGCCCTGCGCTCTGTTCCTGCAGCCGCTGCTCACGGATCCGCCTCTCTTTCCGCTCTTGCTCGAAGGCTGCCAACTGCTGGCGGCAGCACTCCACTCGCTCTGCTGCGGCTGCCCGCGTTTCTTGAGTGAACCCCATGAGATCTCCTCCGGTGGGGTCCCACTCGAATTGTGCTTCTTCTAGCGGGAGCGGGGTTCTCCTGACGGCTTCGGAGCCGGAATCAGGGGCTCGCACAGGGGCCTTGCTCTTTGGAGTTCCAGTTGGTAGTACTCCTGGGGCCATACAAAGGGCTGCCCATCCGGGCACGTGTGCTGGGCAAATAGATCTTCGCCCAGGTGCGGCACTCGAGATGTTGAGGGCGCGTTGATGGTAGCGGCGCCCGGGTTGACCAAGCCTTGCGACCAGGCTTGGGGCACCCTAAGGGTAAGGGGCACCGTAAGGACGGCAGCGCCCGGGGGTACTCGGCCCTGCGACCAGGCCGGTGGCTCCGCGGAGGTAGGGGGCGCTGTTGGAATTGCGGCGCCCGGAGGTACTAGACCTTGCGACCAGGCCGTTGGTATTTCCTGTTTCGTCGCGCTCAGGGTCGAGGCGTGTGACGTCACAGGGGTCGCGGCCGCGGCTTCTGCTTGAGGCCTAGTCCGGCACGGTGACGATGCAGTGACGGGCACGGCAGGGGGAATTTCGGGCTCTGCGACGGGGAGCTGGGACAGGTACACGGTTTCTCGGCTCGGGGTAGAGACGTCCCCTTTACCTGCCTCCGTCCGTTCAGCTCCCTTCTCGGCGCCGTCTCCGGCCTTCACTCCTCCTGCACCATCCTCAGAGGCGGTCTGTCTCCTCGTCTCGGGTGGCGTGCTCCGCTGACGGGTTCCGGTCTGCTGGGCCATCTCACGGCTCCACTCCGTCAGCGTCTCTCGCTGCACCTGGGCCATCCTCCGTGCGAGGCGCTCCAGCTCGGTCTGCGCACACTCCCGGTCTCGGGGGAGCTGTGCCAGGATCTCCACTAAGCCTAGTGGGGTTGTTGCTTGCAACAGGCTCCAGACCACTGGGTCGGTGCTGCCTGCCTCTCCCTCCATCTCCGGGTACGACTTCTCCGGAGTCCTCTCCAGACTTCTTGTCTCCGGGTGCGCTCTCTCCAGACTCCTCCAGGCTGCACCCATCTTCTCTCTTTTGTTCTGTCTCCGCCCACATTGAGGGTGGTCCCGGGGCAACTTAGTGATTGTCAGTTCCAGGGGCAGTTCTCTCACGCTGATGGACACTTCCAGCATCACAGTCTCTGTTGGTGGGCGCGGTTTCCGCTTTTGGCGCCATTCTTCGACCTGGCCCACGATGGGAGGTGACCTCTTGCCACCCTCTGGCACGCCCATAATGGCGTCCGCTCTTCCAAGGCGGGAAATCTTTGGAAATGGCGGGAAAAAGCTGCAAATGGCGGACAACCGGCGGGAAACGACCTGTGATGGGGTCCGTTGGCGGGGACCCTCCGGAACCGGCGGGAGACTTCTTTTTGAGGTAACGGTGAACTTTTCTTCAGGCACGCAGTACCCGGTTGTTGCGGGCACGTAATCCTGCCGACTACGCCAAAGTTGACGCGCCCCCTGGGCCAGTGTTGTTTGGGGAATACCCGGATCCGGATCAGATGGGGGTTGTAGTCTCCGAGTGGCGGTGACCCGGTCCGTGCCCAGGGTGTCAAGCTCAGTGTGTGGCAGTCCTACAGATGTTGCTGGACGTTCTTTAGTGTCGACTACGCCACCCGTTGATTTGCGGTCAATACGGCCGCCGCTGCAGCAGGGTCCGCTGAGGCTGGTGGTGTGTGTGCAGCTTCTGGTAGTATAACCCCCAACGGGAGGGGTATAGCCTCAGGGGGTCAGTTGTAGAGGGTGGTGGTTGTGGTGGTGCAGTGAGGATGGTATTAAGACTCAGAGTCGGGCTGTGCAGTTCAGGGTTTTTACTTACTGCTGTTGTTCTGGTCACTCCGGCCTTGAGTGACCGCCCGAGCCGTGCTGCGTCCACCAGGTCCTGGACTCGGCCAACCCCCAGGTAATTCTGGAGCGTGATCCTGAGCTCCCTTTCTGACGTTCCTTTTCTCTGGCCTTCCCCACCAGGGATCCACCTATGTCCGGCTCCCTCGGGTCTCTTGGTGGGTACACCTCTTCTGGGTTCCCTGACCCTATACTTGGTCTGCCTTCCTGGTGGATTTAGTGGGGGGTCGTGGCAGATCCTGCCCACAACCTCCGGTCTCTGGCTGAGGATTAGTGCCCTCCACCAGCTTGGGATCCGGTACCCTTGTGCCAACCCTTCACCCTGTTGCTTGTATTTGGGCTCTTGGGGTTCCCTCTTCTTCCCCTCTGGGTCCTTCTGACTCCTCTCTCTCTTCTTTCAGGACTGCTTGACCCTCTACAACAGACTGACTAGTAGCTGTCTGCCTGTCTGACCCTGATCTAAGATGGTTCCCGCCTTATATACTCCCTCTATGTGTGAGCTCAGGTGACCAGCACCCAATAAGCTCCTAGCATTACCCAGACTGCTCCCCCTATCTGCCCCTACACTACTGGGATGTTCCACCCCCCTCCCACTCCAGCCAGGGACAGACACTATCGTACCTGCACATAAACTGGTGGGAGTACCGTCGATCTGTCCCCCGGAAATGGGATGTATGTAGTGTATGCAGCCTACTGAGCTCAGTTCCACACTCCATCCTTACCCGGGAGTGGAATACCACACCTCTGGCTTGAGGTGTAATACCCCTGTAGCAGCCGAATCCTCAGGGTGCTACATTTACACCTACCATAAGTATGATTGTACACATAACAGCCGAAAGGTTAATAGTTGTGTATATATTTTAAGCTGTTTTGCATGTATTTAAGAGATGCAGTTGAGCATTAACTCCAGCACACATCTGCTTACTGACCCCAAAGTTCACTGCACATGTAGTACATCTTATGGATTCTGTGAGCTTGTTAACTTGATATGCTTGATGGGCAATCTGAATTAATGATACAACAGGACAGCTTTGGGAGGACGGCTAGTGAGATTACCATACAATTATACCCAATTCAGTTGCTCAGTAAATGAGCAATGGAATAAATAACAACTAAAACTTGTGAAATTTAGCTGTTCTGTTAAAAGGCATGTAATCTAGAAAAAAATCTACACATGCAGTTGACGCGCCCCCTGGGCCGTGGGGTACCTGGTGCCGGGCCGGTGGATGCTGGGGAATGTCACAGTGGTGGTGACCCAGTCCATGACCCAGGGCGGTCAATAAAAGGGGTTATGGATAGGGGATTTATAGTGTTTTTATTGAGTTCGTGACGCCACCTGTGGAATGCGGCTAAAGGGAGCCGCCGCTGCGGAGCAGTCCTCTGAAGCTGATGTTACTGCGGCAGGGATGGTGTGGCTCTCCATAGGAAGAGCTTAGCTCCAGGGCAGTGTAGATGTTATAGGTGATGCTGGGCGTTGTAGTGCAGGGTTTGATGGCGCAGCAATAATCAATCCACAACTTAATGGCAGTTTACTCTTGTCTTTACTGCTGGTGATTAGACAAGCCGGGACTAAGGTACTGGCTAGAAGTGAAAGTCCGGGTAGCCTAGAAGCAAGTAAGGAATCCACCTCACCATGTGAAGTTGGAGGCCTTCCCTTTCCACTAAACTCTTTGGCCCTGCTACTTGTAGCTGTGCGGTGGCCCTCGTCCCTGAGTAAAATGTCTTTGTGCTCACCCGTATGGCAGGCAGCTTGGGCCTTCCTGGAATGTCGCTCCCACGTGGCAGTGCTGGGCCCTGCGGTGCTCCTGAGCATCCGGGCGTCTGATGGGGCCAGGAGACCTGCAGTTTCCTGCCCTCCAGTTTCTGCAGCTGGGCCTTCAGTGCCCCACAGCCTCGGACTCTGGTGTCCGGTTCTTCTGTGCTGTACTTCTGGGGTGAGCTGCAGCTCAGCTTCAGTCCCCAGCTCCTCTCTCCTCGACGTCCTCACTTCAACTCCTCTCAATAAATCTAACTAACCCCGCCTCCAGATCCCAGTTGCTAAGGGGAGGTGCTCCCCTTGCTGGTCTGGAGCCAGGAAAGTGTTGCATGTTTAGTATACCTGACTGACCCTGCTTGCTTCCAGGCATGGCATCACCTCTTGTGGGGGAGGCAATGCCACTGTGGCAACCGCCAGACCCCCGGGGTGCCACATTCCCCCCTAGTTAACTTCAGTACTCCCGGACTGAGGATACTTTTCAAAATTAACAAATAACAATAACAGTTCACATTACAAACTGGTTACAAATCATTATAAAACACTGTTAATAACACTCTTCAACAGGTTACAGTACATTCTGTAACCGGGTGTCCATTCTTCTTTAGTAAGGTACAATTTTGAGCAACATGAGGGACCCGTCCGAAAACCCTTAACGTAGGTCCTGGGCGTGGCTGCAGGGCATAAATGATCCAGGTGTTGGACCACGTCTTCGGCGACGCCAAACGGGTTTTTGTTCTGAGGTCATTTGTTATAACCATAAAACCAATAGGGGGCACTCTAATAAGTGCAACTATTTACAATGGAAAGTTCTTTGGTTATTCACCGTCCATAACCTACAAGTCTTTATACCCTTACCGGGTAACTAAATGCAGCATACATTTTAGTTCTCTTATACTTTAATTCTTTACATTTTAGTTTCTCCAATGGGCAGGGGGCGGACCTTTTGTACTCCTGGTCAATCTATGTAGTACATTGGTGGTCACTGCTCTACCCTGGTCCCTTGTCTCTACCCCTGGTGTGGTGGGTTCAGTGTGAACTACTCTACGGGTAGTCTGAGGTAACACCGGTAGGCTGGGTAATTTCCTACGAATTCTTTGGCTCACCATGGGTACGACAGGTTCACTGCTAGCAGAGGGTAGATTCTCCTGGTCTGCTGATGATGAAACCTCTGTCTCTGGGGCCGACTGGCCTTCCAGCTGTTCTGGGACATCTGCAGCTTCCGGTGAGGCCGCTTGGAGAAAGGTCAGGACCGGTACCACAATTGCATTGTTCACCTGCGTCCAAGACCGGGGAAATTCTCCGAGTACTGTTTGGACCACTTCCTCCACTCCTTCTGTGGGCCAAGAGTTGTCTTGATCTTCTTCTTTGTGTTTCAACTGTTCAGGACATATCTTCAAGTGGTCTCTTGAGACTGCCCCTGAAGTTTCCCCTCCATCTTTGCTGATGAGGCACACATTGGTGTTGTCGTAATTTGAGGGTAGAACGGTGTATGGCTCAACCTCCCACTGGTCATCTAACTTGTGGACTCGTCTTTTCCTCTTAAGTACCTGTTCTCCAGGTGATAAGGGAACGGCATGTGCGTGCTGATTATAAGTTTTCTCTTGCTTCTGTCTCGCCTGAGACAAACTTCTCTCAACACATTCTTGCACCTTGCGGTATTGTTGCTGCCGCTTGGTATCCCAATCCGCATCTGGTGAAGTCGTCTCTGGAGTTAGGACTCCCATGTCTAAGTCGAAGGGTAGCTTACCAGGTCTTGCTCTCATCAGGTAAGTGGGTGTACAGTTGGTGGAGTTCACCGGGATGTGGTTATACAGGTCCACCAAATCTGGTAACCTCTCTGGCCACAGGCTACGTTCTTCAAGGGGCAACGTCTTCAACAGTTCTATCACCACCTGGTTCATCTTTTCACACAACCCGTTGGTCTGGGGATGATGCGGCGTCGTCCTGATTTTCTTGCAACCATACAAGTTACAGAATTCCTGGAACACCTTTGCTTCAAAGGTTGGACCTTGGTCGGTAAGCACCCGTTCAGGGTAACCGTGGGGGCGACAAAAGTGCTGTTGGAACGCTTTGGCTGCCGTCTGAGCCATCTGGTCTTTCACTGGCACTACTAACAAGAACCGGGAGTAGTGGTCTACTATGGTTAGAGCGTAGACATAGCCTGACCTGCTTGGGGCTAGCTTCACGTGGTCCAAGGCTATCAGTTCTAGTGGCTGTTTGGTGATGATGGGCTGCAAGGGAGCCCTCTGGCTATCACGGTCTTTTCGTTTCAGGTTGCATGGGCCACATTCTCGACACCATCTCTCAATCGCTTTCCTCATGCTAGCCCAGTAGAATCTCTCACGTAGCAGGACTTCTAAGTTCTTCCACCCGAAGAATCCTGCTCCATCGTGGTACGCTTCTAAGACCATGGACGCATTCTGCCTCAGGACTAATACCTGCCAGACCAGTTCGTGTGTCCGGGAGTTGATGCTTCTTCGACACAGCTTTCCTTCGTAGATGAACAGTTTGGCCTTCTCTTTCCACAACTGTTGGGTCTCATGTGGAGCATCTGGATCAGGGTACGAGTCAGCTTGCGTCAGCAACTCCTTGACTAGGCGGACAGCTGGGTCGCTATCCTGCGTCTCTGCACATCCATGGTGGGGCAACGGTTGAACGTGGCCTCTCTCTTGGAGGAGCGCTTGTCCCTTACACAGTGGGAGCACTGGGTCACCCCATGACGATGGAAAGCGGGTATCTTTATCTCCTCCAGCTCTTCCGGGTCTTCTCCCCCATCTGGCAAGTTGGGCATCCTGGACAGCGCATCAGCATGTGTATTTTTATGCCCCGCCCGATACTTGATGGTGAACTCGTAGTTAGACAGTCGGGCCATCCATCTAGGGCAACAAGCTTCGCAGTCTCCAGGTGCGTCAGAGGGTTATTGTCCGTGAAGACTGTAAATTTGGAGGAGGCGAGATAGTGCTTAAAGCGCTCTGTAACAGCCCAGACTATGGTGAAAAACTCCAACTTGAAGGAACTGCAGTTGTCGGGGTTCCTTTCCATGGGTCGGAGCTTCCTGCTGGCGTATGCAATCACTCGCTCTCTGCCTTGCTGTACCTGGGACAGCACTGCTCCCAATCCCACGTTGCTGGCATCTGTATGAAGTATAAAGGGTTGGCCATAGTCGGGGTAGGCCAGGACTTTGTCTCCGATCAGAGCCATCTTCAGTCGGGTGAAGGATTCGTCTTCTCGTTTACCCCATTTGAACGGAGGTTTCGGGTCCTTGGCCTTCTTGGACTGGCCTACCAGGAGGTCCTGCATGGGTGCTGCTATCTTGGTGAAACCCTTGATAAATCTCCTGTAGTAGCCTACCAGCCCGAGGAACTGCCGCACTTCCTTAATAGTGGAGGGTCTTGGCCAATCCTTGATTATGGTGACTTTTTCAGAGTCTGGCGCTACACCTTCGGCGCTTACCACATGACATAGGTACTGTACCTTGGGCTTCAACAGGTGGCATTTGGACGGCTTCACCTTCAGGCCAAACCAGATAGGGCTTCGAAGTCCTCGGCCAGGTGCTCCAGGTGGTCTTCATATGTCTTTGAGTAGACAATTACATCATCTAGGTACAGCAGAACAGTTTCGAAGTTCTTGTGTCCTAGGCAGCACTCCATTAACTGCTGGAAGGTTCCTGGGGTGTTGCAGAGCCCGAATGGCATGCAGTTGAACTCGCTGAGGCCCATTGGTGTTGTAAACGCGGTCTTTCCTTTGTCCGCCTCTGCCACAGGAACCTGCCAATACCCACTGGTGAGATCCAAAGTGGTGAAATAATTAGCAGATCTTAATGCAGCTAGTGACTCCTCAATCCTGGGTAATGGGTAGGCATCCTTATGTGTAATGCAGTTAATCTGCCTGCAGTCAACACACATCCTCATTGTACCATCCTTCTTTCTCACGAGAACTAATGGAGCTGCCCAGGGGCTACAACTATCTCTGATCACCCCAGCCTCCTTCATCTCCCGTAACATTCCCTTGGCACATTGATAGTGAGCTGGAGGTACAGGCCGGTACCTCTCTTTAATGGGTGGATGATCTCCTGTGGGGATATGATGTTGGACCCCTTTTACCTGCCCAAAGTCTAATGGGTGTTTACTGAAGACCCGCTCATACTCTTGGACCACCCGGTATACTCCATGCTTTTGGTGCAAAGGGGTGGAGTCAGTGCCCACTTGTAGCTTCTGACACCAATCCTCCACCTGTCCCTTGGAGTCATTATCCTCCGCCGGTTTGGATGGAGGCAAGGGTTCCACTGTCTTTATTGAGTTGCTACTGACAGTAAATAACTTAGCAAGTGTAGCATACCGGGGTAAATGGACCTCTTTCTCCCCACAATTCAGGATGCGGATCGGCACTCTCCCCTTGCGGACATCGACTACCCCCCTGGCTGTGAAGATGGTGGGCCTATTGTCAGAGTATACAGGTCCTACCAGGGCCTGATAATCTTGACGCCTGAGGCCAATTGCTGCTTGACACCATATCAACATTTCACTCCTAGGGGGCATTGCAATGGGGAACGGATCACTCATCCTTACACTGCCAATTTCTCCACCAGACAGTTCTACCTGTTGTCTTAACATCAGGGCTCTGATTTCTTTCTGTAGAACCCACTGCTGACTGGAACTGTCAGTCTCTGCGACCTGTTGTAACAAAACAATAATTTCTCCAAGGCAATTTTCTATCACATTAGTGCCTAAGGTTATCATGGGATGACTTTCTCGGCGATCAATATCAACAATAATCATTCCTTGTGATGGCAATTCTACTTTGCCAACTTTTATGGTCACCTCTTTATACCCCACCTGAGGCAAGGGCTGACCATTGCTGGCATAGATACTAAGGTGTTCATCTGGATGGCGGGTAATGTCTGAATCAGTCCAGTATTGTTTATAAAGCATATATGGCATCGTGGTCACCTGGGACCCAGTGTCCAGCGTTCATTGGGATGCCATCTAGCACGACAGGTAGGACCGTCTGTCCTCCCACGTACTTGTCTCGCCAGCTTTGTGGACCTTTTCATCTTACTCCTGGGGGTTGGCCCTCTGCCCCAGGTGTTGCTCATTTAAATTGCAGAATCTTGCGTAGTGTCTCGCCTTTTGACAGCGGCGGCAGATGGGTCGTAGCGATCGCTGTTCCTCCCTCTGATCGGTGAAATTCTTCTCTGTCATCGCCACGGGACGTCATCTGAACTGGAAGCCAGCTGGATCTTGTCCTTTGGAGACACTTGCATGGCCTGCACAGTTTTGGTTAATGAGGCCACGCTTTTGGTAAGCTCCTGGACCTGAAGGCGCAGGTCTGCAGACAGGTCATTGTGCAGAGTCTGCGCGTCAGCCTCCACAGGTTCTGGGGAAAATGATGCCAACTCCTGGTGGTAGGTGATAGCTGTGCGCCGGTGGGATGCAGCGCCTCCTGTTGTTGATTCCCCCAGCACCCGGATGGCTCTGTCTTTAAATTGCGCAAAGTCCAGATCAGGGTTTTGCAGAGCCATAATGCGCAGCTGTCTCCTGTGAGCGCTGGACAGGAGCCCCTCAATAAACTGCTCAGTTAGCAATCTGTCCTCATCATGCACACTGTGGGGGTCTACCTGTTTGATGGCCCGCAGTGCCTCCTGCAGGTTAACAGCTTAGTCCCGTACACTGTCCTGTACTCTTTGTTTGCACCCGTAAAACTTCATTTTAATTTCTGCTGCGGTGCGGGTGTCAAAGGTATCCTTCAGTCGGGCCAGTATTTCTTTTACAGTGCCTTTGTCTCTGCCTGGCCAGGACTTCACTTCTCTCTGGGCTGCACTGATTAGCTGGCCTATGAGTATGCTGACTTTTTGCTCCTCAGACAGGGGGTACACTTTAAACAAACTGCGCAGTCTTTCCTCAAAGTCATTCAGGGTGTGCGACTCTCCTGAGTACTGGGGCAACCACGCCGCCCCCGGTATGTAAGGCATTGATAACGGCATTACAGTGGCAGCGGCCGTGCCTGAGGTTGAACCCTCCTCAATGTTGGGCATCTTCCTCCCCCCTAGTGAACCTTAGCCAGGTCCTGGGCGTCTGCTGACGTACCAGTATGCTGCTCTGCAGGCGGAGGGATCTCTTACCCGGCGGTTCCGGATCGAGGCTTCTTTCTTCCACCTCGGCGGGCGGCAAACCACATGATAACACAGTTCAATAAAATCTATGGCACACAGGACCCGGTTATACCGAGCTTCGTGAATCTTGTTTGTGACGTCAAGTTGACGCGCCCCCTGGGCCATGGGGTACTCGGTGCCGGGCCGGTGGATGATGGGAGATGTCACAGTGGCAGTGACCCGGTCCGTGACCCAGAGCATTCAATAAAAGAGGTTATGGATAGGGGATTCATAGTGTTTTTATAGAGTTTGTGACGCCACCTGTGGAATGCGGCTAAAGGTAGCCGCCGCTGCGGAGCAGTCCTCTGAAGCTGATGTTACTGCAGCAGGGATGGTGTGGCTCTCCACAGGAAGAGCTTAGCTCCATGGCAGTGTAGATGTTATAGGTGATGCTGGGCATTGTAGTGCAGGGTTTGAATGCGCAGCAATAATCAGTCCACAACTTAATGGCAGTTTACTCTTGTCTTTACTGGTGGTGATTAGACAAGCCGGGACTAAGGTACTTGCTAGAAGTGAAAGTCTGGGCAGCCTGGAAGCAAGTAAGGAATCCACCTCACCAGGTGAAGTTGGAGGCCTTCCCTTTCCACTAAACTCTTTGGCCCTGCTACTTGTAGCTGTTCGGAGGCCCTCGTCCCTGAGTGCAACGTTTCTGTGCTCACCCTTATGACAGGCAGCTCGGGCCTTGCTGGTGCGTCGCTCCCACGTGGCGGTGCTGGACCCTGCGGTGCTGCTGAGCCTCCGGGCGTCTGATGGGGCCAGGAGACCTGCAGTTTCCTGCCCTCCAGTTTCTGTGGCTTGGCCTTCAGTGCCCCACAGCCTCGGACTCCGGTGTTCGGTTCTGTACTTCTGGGGTGAGCTGCCACGCAGCTCCAGTCCCCAGCTCCTCTCTCCTCAATGTCCTCACTTCAACTCCTCTCACTAAGTCTAACTAACCCCGCCTCCAGATTCCAGTTGCTAAGGGGAGGTGCTCCCCTTGCTGGTCTGGAGCCAGGAAAGTGTTGCATGTTTAGTATACCTGACTAGGGGATCCCTGCTTGCTTCCAGGCATGGCATCACCTCTTGTGGGGGAGGCAATGCCACTGTGGCAACCGGACCCCTGGGGTGCCACACATTAACTATTTAACTGACAGAATACTAAAATCAAAGACACTAAGTGAATATGACAGCTACTGTAAAATTAGTTCACATGAAAGACCTACAGTCAATAATTTTTGGAAACCAGAATGACAGCAGGGAGCAGGAGCTCAGATTTTGCCCTGAGGCTCAGCAGCTTTATGTGTGGTACCAAAAGACTGGTTGATAAAGGCTCGTCTAGTGTGATTTTTTTTTACAGTAATTGAATGCACTGTTCTTTATGGCATTAATACTTTTTTGATCAATTTATGGTATGGCTTTGCATTTTCTCACCCTGGTGGTTGTCTCTAGTATGTTGTATGTTACACTCGCGCCCGGACTGACTGGCGTGAGCTTGATTAGTGATCCCACTGGACCACGAACCGAGGAGTGCCTGGAGGGGCGTAACTTAGTATCAACCCGGTCCGACCAAGGTCACACGGCGGCTCAGTCGAGTCCGTGAACCAGGGAGGAACCGAGCAGAGGGACCAGGTGCTACTCCAGGTCAGACCCCGGTCACAGCTGTTGACCCACACTGGGGAATGCAGGAACAGGCAGATTAGGCTGGCATACAGACAGGTGGGTACTGGCAGGCACGACTGGTATGAATACAGGTGGGTATTGGCAGGCACGGCTGGCATGCAGACAGGTGGGCACTGGCAGGCACGGCTGGCATGTAGACAGGCAGGTACTGGCAGGTAGGAATGCAGGCAGGATAGGGACCAGTACAGACTGGAACACAGGAACGGAGCTGCAGATGCGGTGGACTAGCAGAGCAGAACCGCAGGCGTGGAGGACAAGCGGGGCAGAGAAGAGCGAGACAGCATGTGCGGTGGACAGCAGAGCGAAACCACCGATGCGGTGAACAAGCAGAGCAGAGCGAAACCGCCGGAGCGGTGAACAAGCAGAGCAGAACCGCCGGTGCGGTGAACAAACAGAGCAGAGCGAAACCGCAGGTGCGGTGAACAAGCAGGGCGGAGCAAAACTGCAGGTGCGGTGAACAAGCAGAGCAGAGCAGAACAAGACCGCAGGTGCGGTGAACAAGCAGAGCGGAGCGAAACCTCAGGTGCGGTGAACAAGCAGAGCGGAACCGCAGGTGCGGTGAACAAGCAGAGCAGAGCGGAACCGCAGGTGCGGTGCACAAGCAGAGCAGAGCAGAAGGTGCAGGCAGACAGGACAGGGCTCTGTTTGCATGGAACAGACTGGAAAATACAGGAAGATAGTTAGAACACAGGAGGTATATACGGAGGCAGGGAAACGGGACAAGCAGAACCAGATACACACAAGGTACTTACAATGAAGTACCGAGTGGACACAAAACTCACAAACAGAAGTACAGAGACAACGAGTTGGAGTTAGGTGCAGGTCTAGACACTGCAGGAAAAGGGAAGGTACAGACACAGAGACAAACAGGCAACGGGCTAGGGCACTGTTCAGACAGGAACAAGATACAGGAATGAGCCTGGGAACTCAGCCCCCAGGGTGGTGGAAACAGACGAGAAGTCACAGATACAGGCAACAGGCCTGGGTATACAGCCCCCAGGGTGGCGGAACAGACGAAAGTCACAGATACAGGTAACAGGCCTTGGTATACAGCCCCCAGGGTGGCGGGAACAGACTAGATACAGGACAGGACCTGGAAACTCAGTTGCACAGAACACACTGAATGAAAGTGTTGCTCAGGCACCCCTTACTGGGTGGAGGGGGTTTAAATATCCAGTGAATCACAGCATTAGGCTGGGTAGGCATTAGGGGTGCGCACACAGTAACTATAAGAATCAGGCAGTAGCCGCTCCGCCACCCTGAGCAATCAGACAAGAGACAAAGCAGGTACTAGAGCAAAGTGTGCAGCCTGGATTGATAGGTAAGATGGCGGTCTTGCATAGTGGGAGGTGGTAAGCCATGTCAGCACGCAGCCAGGGATGTTACAGTACCCCCCCTTTACGCCCCCTCTTCTTCAAGCCAGCAAGGATTTTCGGCAGAGAATTTGGAGGCCGATCCATCTCTTCAAGAAGATTACCTCTTCTGTCCACTAGAGGGAACGAAACTGGTCTCATCATCTTGGTGACTAGGATGCTTCCTCCCATCTAGCCATCCTCAACAACAGATGAAGTGAGTGAAGTACCAGGAACAGGACACAGGAAAGTCTCTCCCCATTTGTTAATATTGGGTAGCACCCCAAAGGATTCACGGGACAACTGAAGATCCTCCACCGGGTTGGAGGGGTGAAGAGACTCGGGGGTAACCACCGCCTTGATGTACACTTTGCCAAGCTTACTGGATGAAATGGGCTAAATACCAGGTACAGGGTGCAGAAAAGTCTCTTTCCATTTGTTATTAGGTAGCACCCCGGAAGATTCAGGAGGCAACTGGAGGTCCTTTGCCTGGTTGGAGGGTTGCAGAGACTTAGAGGTAGCCACCGCCTTGATGGACTTATTGCCATATTTGTTAGAGATGGAGGATCCTTGCTTAGGGACCAACTTCAGTCTGGTTTCTGAGATGACCCGTCTGCGAGGCAGGGCGGTGCCTAAAGCCAAATCATTGGTACAATCGTCAAGACTGTGTGGGGACAATGCCTCTGCTTTCCTTCCTTCGGAGACTTTAGCGCAAAGCGAATCAGCGACTTGCCGATCTGATAAAGAAGAAGAAGAAGACACTGCTGACTGTCCTGAAGATATGGGGACTGGAAACCCTTTGTACCTTAGCAGTCCCCCAGGAAACACCATGCAGGATCTCCAGACCTGAGCGGGCCCTAGATCTCTCGGCTCTAGACGACCTGTGGGTAAACCAGAATGCACCTGGAATGTGAACTTCTTCATGTGTAATGCTCCAATCTGGAGTTTAATTTGTACAGACATATTGTACAGACCAGGGGAGGAGTCCTGAGGAGATAATTTGCATATTCCCACTGCATTTTGGGGTAAGTGAAGAGTCTCCGCGAGCTCAAAGAACACTGGATTTTGGCTGTTGGAGCTGAAAAGAGGACATCGATAAACCAGGGGAGGAGTCCTGAGGAGATAATTTGCATATTCCCACTGCATTTTGGGGTAAGTGAAGAGTCTCCGCGAGCTCAAAGAACACTGGATTTTGGCTGTTGGAACTGAAAAGAGGACATCGGTAAACCAGGGGAGGAGTCCTGAGGAGATAATTTGCATATTCCCACTGCATTTTGTTGTAAGTGAAGAGTCTCCGCGAGTTCAAAGAACACTGGATTTTGGCTGTTGCAGCTGAAAAGAGGACATCGGTAAACCAGGGGAGGAGTCCTGAGGAGATAATTTGCATATTCCCACTGCATTTTGGGGTAACTGAAGAGTCTCCGCGGGCTCAAAGAACACTGGATTTTGGCTGTTGGAGCTGAAAAGAGGACATCGGTAAACCAGGGGAGGAGTCCTGAGGAGATAATTTGCATATTCCCACTGCATTTTGGGGTAAGTGAAGAGTCTCCGCGAGCTCAAAGAACACTGGATTTTGGCTGTTGGAGCTGAAAAGAGGACATCGGTAAACCAGGGGAGGAGTCCTGAGGAGATAATTTGCATATTCCCACTGCATTTTGGGGTAACTGAAGAGTCTCCGCGAGCTCAAAGAACACTGGATTTTGGCTGTTGGAGCTGAAAAGAGGACATCGGTAAACCAGTGGAGGAGTCCTGAGGAGATAATTTGCATATTCCCACTGCATTTTGGGGTAAGTGAAGAGTCTCCGCGAGCTCAAAGAACACTGGATTTTGGCTGTTGGAACTGAAAAGAGGACATCGGTAAACCAGGGGAGGAGTCCTGAGGAGATAATTTGCATATTCCCACTGCATTTTGGGGTAAGTGAAGAGTCTCCGCGAGTTCAAAGAACACTGGATTTTGGCTGTTGCAGCTGAAAAGAGGACATCGGTAAACCAGGGGAGGAGTCCTGAGGAGATAATTTGCATATTCCCACTGCATTTTGGGGTAACTGAAGAGTCTCCGCGGGCTCAAAGAACACTGGATTTTGGCTGTTGGAGCTGAAAAGAGGACATCGGTAAACCAGGGGAGGAGTCCTGAGGAGATAATTTGCATATTCCCACTGCATTTTGGGGTAAGTGAAGAGTCTCCGCGAGCTCAAAGAACACTGGATTTTGGCTGTTGGAGCTGAAAAGAGGACATCGGTAAACCAGGGGAGGAGTCCTGAGGAGATAATTTGCATATTCCCACTGCATTTTGGGGTAACTGAAGAGTCTCCGCGAGCTCAAAGAACACTGGATTTTGGCTGTTGGAGCTGAAAAGAGGACATCGGTAAACCAGTGGAGGAGTCCTGAGGAGATAATTTGCATATTCCCACTGCATTTTGGGGTAAGTGAAGAGTCTCCGCGAGCTCAAAGAACACTGGATTTTGGCTGTTGGAGCTGAAAAGAGGACATCGGTAAACCGCGCGCATTTTGAAGCTTTTTTTAAAGCTTTTTTCACTGTTTTCAGAACATTAACAATAAGAACATGGAAGAGTCCAGGAGCCATTTGGTGAGCTGCATATCCTGCTACATGTTCACAGACTTGCCAGTGGAAAAGCCAAACTTCACATGCCAGAAATCCAAGCTTGTGTCCCTGTTGGAGGAAAAGTTGCGAAATCTAGAAGAGAGGTTAACTACCTTGAAAATCATTAAGGAAGGTGAAGAGTTCTTAGAGCAGAATTATCTCTTCATGATTCAGAAAGAGAAGAAATTCGAACTGCACCTGACGAAACAGAGGAATGGAAGCATGTGACCCACAGAAGCAGGAGGATCGAGAGGCAGTCAGCACCCATACTGCTCAGGAACCAGTACCAGGCTCTCACGCAGGAGAACCAGGAAGAAATACAGCAAAATAAGACTTTGCCAGCAATGAATAACCTTGTAAGCCCTCAGAATCCTCCTGGATGGAGAAAGAAGAATGTTGTGAAGAAAAAACGGAGAGTGGTGGTCATGGGGGATTCCCTGTTAAGAGGAACAGAGGCCGCTATCTGCAGACCAGACATAACCTCAAGAGAAATGTGCTGTCTTCCAGGAGCAAAAATTAAAGATGTGTCTGATAGGATATCAAGACTCTTCAGACCTACAGATCACTACCCATTCCTGCTAATACATGTGGGGACAAATGACACCGCAAGAAAGGACCTGGAAACCATCTGCAGTGACTTTGAAGACTTAGGCAAGAAAGTGAAAGAATTGGGAGCGCAGGTGGTCTTCTCATCCATCCTCCCAGTGGATGGCCATGGAACATTGAGGTGGAATAAGATTCTACAGGTGAACAACTGGCTACGTCGATGGTGCCGTCAACAAGGATTTGGATTTCTGGATCACGGAATGAATTACCTATACGATGGACTACTTGCTAGAGATGGGGTGCACCTTACGAAGACTGGAAAACATGTATATGGAAGTCGCCTTGCTACATTCATCAGGAGAGCTTTAAACTAGAACAATGTGGGAAGGGAAACAAAAGGCCAGAAAAAGCCATACAGCTGACAAATACTATTGAGATCTCTGCTACTGGAAGTGGAAAGGAAGAACAAAGACAAAACAATTTAAATAATAAAAATATGGGAGGAAGAGAAACCAATCACAAACTAAAATGTTTTTATACAAATGCACAAAGCATGGGCAACAAACAAGGAGAATTGGAGCTACTAATGCAGGAAAAGGAATATGATGTAATTGGAATCACTGAAACTTGGTGGGACGATACACATGATTGGAATAAAAGGCTAAAAGGATACAACTTATTTGCAAGAAACAGACTTGATAAACGAGGAGGAGGTGTTGCATTGTATGTTAGAAAAGCGTATATCTGCACAGAGATTGAAGCTTCAGAGACTGGGAGTTCTGTGGAAACTGTTTGGGTAAGAATACAAGGAGAGAACAACGGAAAGGACACCATTGTAGGCATTTACTACAGGCCACCTGGGTAAGCTGAAGATATGGATGAACTCTTTATGTATCAAATGACCAAGTTCTCCAAAAAATATGACGTAGTGGTCATGGGAGATTTCAACTATCCAGACATTTGTTGGGAATCTCTCTCAAGTAAAACTAACAGGTCAAGCAAATTCTTATCCTCTCTTGCTGACAACTTTATCTTCCAAAAGGTAGGGGAGAAAACAAGGGGATCTGCTACTTTGGATCTAATCCTTATAAACAGGGAGGAAATGGTTGAGGAGGTAAAAGTGGCTGGGACCCTAGGAGGCAGCGACCATGCTATTATAGAATTTTGGATAACTAGAGGAGGAAGACATGTGAAGACTCAAACTTCAAGGTTAGATTTTAGAAAGGCAGATTTTAAGAGACTCAGAAAGAGAATAGGAGGGATCCAATGGCTGGATGTCCTTAAGGACAAAAATGTCCAGGAAGGATGGGAAATTTTTAAAAATGAGATTCTCAAAGCACAATCGTTAACAATCCCGAAAAGTAGAAAGAATGGGAAGCATTTAAGGAAACCAGGATGGATGAACACAGAACTTAAACACATGCTAAAAAGAAAGAAAGAAATGTTTATTAAATGGAAAGAGGGAGGCATATCTAAAGAAGATTATAATGCAGTCTGCAGATCCTGCAGGGCACGTATCAGGTTAGCTAAAGCTGACAATGAATTAAGGCTTGCAAGAGATGTCAAAAGCAATCGAAAAGGATTTTGGGGGTATGTCAAAAGTAAAAGAAAAGTCAAAGATGCTATAGGATTTTTACAGGATGAAAATGGAGAAATGGTAAGAGAGGATGTTGAGAAGGCCGAACTTTTTAATTCCTATTTTGCATCTGTTTTCTCTCAGAAAGAAAATGTAACATCAACTGATCTTCACTGTCCTTTTAAAGGAATAGAGGAATCCAAGTTATCTGTAAACAGAAAGATTGTGAGGGAATATTTAGCTAACATAAATGAGTTCAAGTCTCCAGGTCCAGATGAATTACACCCCAGAGTACTGAAGGAGATCGTAGAAGAAATTTTAGAACCACTCTCCATAATCTTTGAAAATTCTTGGAGAACAGGAGAAGTCCCAGAAGACTGGAGAAGAGCAAATGTTGTTCCTATCTTCAAAAAGGGGAAGAAGGTGGACCCAGGGAACTATAGGCCGGTGAGTCTGACTTCTATACCAGGAAAGATCTTTGAACAAATTATTAAACAACATGTATGTAAGTACATGGATAAGAATGAAGTGATTAACCAGAGTCAGCATGGGTTTGTAACTAACAAGTCATGTCAGACTAACTTAATTTCCTTCTATGACAGAATCACTGACTGGGTGGATCAGGGAAATGCTGTAGATATAGTATATCTTGACTTCAGCAAAGCATTTGACAAAGTATCTCACACCATCCTTATTGAAAAAATGACCAAGTATGCAATGGACCAGGCAACTGTTAGGTGGATTCATAACTGGCTTAGTGATCGGACTCAAAGGGTGGTTGTAAATGGCTTCACATCCAGCTGGATGAATGTCTCAAGTGGGGTACCACAGGGCTCCGTCCTGGGACCTGTATTGTTCAACATCTTTATCAATGATTTAGATGAAGGAATTGAGGGTAAACTGATTAAATTTGCTGATGACACAAAGCTAGGAGGGATAGCTAATACTAGAGAAGAGAGAGAGAGGATTCAAAAAGACCTAAATAAACTGGAGCAGTGGGCAGCAACCAACAGAATGGTTTTTAACAGGGAAAAATGCAAAGTACTACATCTGGGCAATAAAAATGAAAAAAGCATATACAGAATGGGAGGAATAGAGCTAAGCAACAGTACATGTGAAAAAGACTTAGGTATACTAATAGATCATAGACTGAACATGAGTCAACAGTGTGATGCAGCAGCAAAAAAGGCAAATACAATTCTGGGATGTATTAACAGAAGCATACAGTCTAGATCACATGAAGTCATTATCGGTCTTTACTCCTCTTTGGTCAGACCTCATCTGGAATACTGTGTACAGTTTTGGGCACCACATTTTAAAAAAGACATAGACAAACTGGAGCAAGTTCAGAGAAGAGCGACCAGAATGGTGACTGGTCTGCAAACCATGTCCTATGAGGAACGGTTGCAGGATTTGGGAATGTTTAGCTTGCAAAAAAGAAGACTGAGAGGAGACTTAATAGCTGTCTACAAATATGTCAAGTTCTGTCACATTGTAGAAGGATCATCTTTATTCTCATTTGCACAAGGAAAGACTAGAAGCAATGGGATGAAACTAAATGGGAGGAGACACAGATTAGATATTAGAAAAAACTTTTTGACAGTTAGGGTGATTAATGAGTGGAACAGGCTGCCACGAGAGGTGGTGAGTTCCCCTTCAATGGACGTCTTCAAACAAAGGCTGGACAGACATCTGTCTGAGATGATCTAGTGAATCCTGCTTTGAGCAGGGGGTTGCACCAGATGACCCAGGAGGTCCCTTCCAACTCTACCATTCTATGATTCTATGATTTTGACTGTTTCTAAGTAGGGCTCGTGCTTCCGCTGACAATTCCCAAACCGGCTTCTGAAGTTGTGTACACCATTATAAATAGCAGAGTACATGGTATATACCATTATAAATAGTGGAGTACATGGTATATACCATTATAAATAGCAGAGTACATGGTATACATCAATACAAGTAGCAGAGTACATGGTATACATCATTCTAAGTATCAGAGTACATTTTATACACCATTGTAAGTAGCAGAGTACATGGTGTACACCATTATAAGTAGCAGAGTACATGGTGTACACCATTATAAGTAGCAGAGTACATGGTATACACCATTATAAGTAGCAGAGTACATGGTATATGCCATTATAAATAGCAGAGTATATGGTATACACCACTACAAGTAGCAGAGTACATGGTATATACCATTACAAGTAGCAGAGTACATTTTATACACCATTATAAGTAGCAGAGTACACGGTATACACCATTAGAAGTAGCAGAGTACACAGTATACACCATTATAAGTAGCAGAGTACATGGTGTACACCATTATAAGTAGCAGAGTACATGATGTACACCATTATAAGTAGCAGAGTACATGGTACACACCATTATAAGTAGCAGAGTACATGGTGTACACCATTATAAGTAGCAGAGTACATGGTACACACTACTATAAGTAGCAGAGTACATGGCATACACAATTATAAGTAGCAAAGTACATGGTATATGTAAGGTGCCCCAGCGAGGTAGTCGTGGGCGAGCTATAGCCCCCTCTCGCTCTGACACCCTAGAGACAATTCGTGTCCTCCCTCTGATGTGTGGCTGTGTATGGGGTGCTCTCCACTTACTTCAAACCATCCGATCGCGGCTGTCTCCAGGCATTTCTCTTCTGGGACCAGGGCAGCAACAAATTCAGAGAACACGAGGTTCTTAACCAGAACTTGGACTTTACTTGGGGAAGAGGAATATGTACAATATTTACAGGCAGATATAATGGATAAGGCCCGACAGGTTATCATCTCTCTCACAGGCGTTGGCAACATCTTCAGCCCTGGTTCCCTCTTTAAGTGAAGCATCTCTGTGACTCTAATCTCTAGCCCAAGAGACTCTTCAGCAATACCAACAGTGATCTGGATCCAATATCTCTCCCCCACGTCTTAGCCTGGAGTCCTATTTATCTTCTTCTGCTACCTGCAGACTAGAAGTGCCCCGGGTCCTCAATACTTCCTTTGAGTTTCTCCGGCCGGCTAACAGGACTGTTGCTCTTGCGTAAGGAGACTTTCACACTGGTGATCCCACTGTCTGAGGGTATGGAGCTCCCGTCTACCCTAGCAGCCACCATATATTAAGGCTGCCCGTACGGTTCACTGTCCTATCTCTTACTAAAGAATGACTTCCTGATCCTGGAAACTAAACAGAGATTTTCCTAATGTGCCCACCCTCAGTGAGCTGTCATCACACAGCATTAACCCATCACTGTCTGTAACACTGCTAGCAGACTCAACCTGACATCTGCACCCAGGACAGTGGCATCTTGTGGCTGTTTGCAGGTACTGCAGCCCACAAGGAATTATGTCAGGAACAAGCTCTTTATCACTCAAGGCTTGATCAGGGCACTAAGTTCCCCCTCTACTCTACTGACTGGACCACTAAAGCTAACCCCTTAGCTGGGTCTACCAACAGTTCAGAGAGGTCTAACTACGGGAACACTTTCTTTAACTACTTCAGTGCCAAAGGAAAGCTACGTCCTTCCCTACTATTACATATACACCATTATAAGTAGCAGAATACATGGTGTACACCATTATAAGTAGCAGAGTACATGGTGTACACCATTATAAGTAGCAGAGTGCATGGTATACACCATTATAAGTAGCAGAGTACACGGTGTACACCATTAGAAGTAGCAGAGTACATGGTGCACACTACATGTAGCAGAGTACATTGTATACACCATTAGAAGTAGCAGAGTACATGGTACACACTATTATAAGTAGCAGAGCACATGGTATACACCATTATAAGTAGCAGAGTACATGGTATACAACATTATAAGTAGCAGAGTACACGGTATACACCATAATAAGTAGCAGAGTACATGGTATACACCATTAGAAGTAGCAGAGTACATGGTAAACACCATTAGAAGTAGCAGAGTACATGGTATACACCATAATAAGTAGCAGAGTACACGGTATACACCATTAGAAGTAGCAGAGTACATGGTACACACTATTATAAGTAGCAGAGCACATGGTATACACCATTATAAGTAGCAGAGTACATGGTATACAACATTATAAGTAGCAGAGTACACGGTATACACCATAATAAGTAGCAGAGTACATGGTATACACCATTAGAAGTAGCAGAGTACATGGTAAACACCATTAGAAGTAGCAGAGTACATGGTATACACCATTAGAAGTAGCAGAGCACATGGTATACACCATTAGAAGTAGCAGAGTACATGGTATACACCATAATAAGTAGCAGGGTACACGGTATACACCATTAGAAGTAGCAGAGTACATGGTATACACCATTAGAAGTAGCAGAGTACATGGTATACACCATTAGAAGTAGCAGAGTACATGGTATACACCTTTAGAAGTAGCAGAGTACATGGTATACACCATTAGAAGTAGCAGAGCACATGGTATACACCATTAGAAGTAGCAGAGTACATGGTATACACCATTAGAAGTAGCAGAGCAGATGGTATACGCCATTAGAAGTAGCAGAGTACATGTTATACACCATTAGAAGTAGCAGAGTACGTGGTATACACCATTGAAAATAGCAGAGCACATGGTATACACCATTAGAAGTAGCAGAGCACATGGTATACACCATTAGAAGTAGCGGAGCACATGGTATACACCATTAGAAGTAGCAGAGCACATGGTATACACCATTAGAAGTAGCAGAGTACATGTTGTACACCATTAGAAGTAGCAGAGTACATGGTATACACCATTAGAAGTAGCAGAGCACATGGTATACACCATTAGAAGTAGCAGAGCACATGGTATACACCATTAGAAGTAGCAGAGTACATGGTATACACCATTAGAAGTAGCAGAGCAGATGGTATACGCCATTAGAAGTAGCAGAGTACATGTTATACACCATTAGAAGTAGCAGAGTACGTGGTATACACCATTGAAAATAGCAGAGCACATGGTATACACCATTAGAAGTAGCAGAGCACATGGTATACACCATTAGAAGTAGCGGAGCACATGGTATACACCATTAGAAGTAGCAGAGCACATGGTATACACCATTAGAAGTAGCAGAGTACATGTTGTACACCATTAGAAGTAGCAGAGTACATGGTATACACCATTAGAAGTAGCAGAGTACATGGTATACACCATTCGAAGTAGCAGAGTACATGGTATACACCATTAGAAGTAGCAGAGTACATGGTATACACCATTGTAAGTAGCAGAGCACATGGTATACACCATTGGAAGTAGCAGAGTACATGTTGTACACCATTAGAAGTAGCAGAGTACATGGTATACACCATTAGAAGTAGCAGAGTACATGGTATACACCATTAGAAGTAGCAGAGTACATGGTATACACCATTAGAAGTAGCAGAGTACATGGTATACACCATTAGAAGTAGCAGAGCACATGGTATACTCCATTAGAAGTAGCAGAGTACATGGTATACACCATTAGAAGTAGCAGAGTACATGGTATACACCATTAGAGGTAGCAGAGTACATGGTATACACCATTAGAAGTAGCAGAGCACATGGTATACACCATTAGAAGTAGCAGAGTACATGGTATACACCATTAGAAGTAGCAGAGTACATGTTATATGTTATGCACACGCCCGGACTGACTGGCGTGTGCGGGTGTTGTGGTTCCACTGGACCATGGACCGGAGAGTGCCTGGAGGGGCGTGACTAAGTATCTGGCCGATCCGACCAAGGTGGCACGACGGCATACGACGCCAGTGCACCAGGGAGAAACCGGGCAGAGGGACCAGGTGCTACTCCAGGTCAAACTCCGGACACGGGGGTTGACCCACACTGGGATTACTGGAACAGGCAGGTTAGGCTGGCACAGACTGGTGGATGTAAGCAAACACGGCAGGTATGCAGATGGGTGGATACAGGCGAGTATGCAGGCAGGGAGGTACTGGCCGAAAGGACGGGCTGGAGCACAGAAAGATTAAGACCCAGTACAGACTGGGTCACAGAACCGCAGATGCGGTAGACAACCACAGCAGAGAGGGAACGCCCGAAGCGGTGGGCAAGAACAGAGCAGGACAGGACTGCCGGAGCAGCGGGCAGAAGCAGGGCAGGACAGGACTGCCGGAGCAGCGGGCAGAAGCAGGGCAGGACAGGACTGCCGGAGCAGCGGGCAGAAGCAGGGCAGGACAGGACTGCCGGAGCAGCGGGCAGAAGCAGGGCAGGACAGGACTGCCGGAGCAGCGGGCAGAAGCAGGGCAGGACAGGACTGCCGGAGCAGCGGGCAGAAGCAGGGCAGGACAGGACTGCCGGAGCAGCGGGCAGAAGCAGGGCAGGACAGGACTGCCGGAGCAGTGAGCAAAAGGGTCAGAGCGGAGCAAGGCTGCCGGAGCAGTGAGCAAATGGGTCAGAGCGGAGCAAGGCTGCCGGAGCAGTGAGCAAGGAGTCAGAGCAGGACGGACAGGGCTCTGTTCACACGGAACAGACAGGAAGGGAAAGGCAGAGCCAGATACCCACAGGGTATTTGCAGTGAAGTAGCAAGTGGACCACAAACTCACAAACGGGAGTACAGAGACAACAAGCAGGAGTTAGGTACGAGTTCAGACTCTGCAGAAAAAGGAAAGGAACGGACATAGAGGCAAAACAGGTAAAGGATAGGAGAGAGTTCAGACTGGAACTGAGTGTACGGAAGAGACCGACACTGCAGCGGGATACAGGAGCAGGTCTGGGAATACGGCCCCCAGAGAGGCGGGACGAACAGGCAAGGAGCGTGTTCAGACAGGACAGACAAGATACAGGAACGGATCTAGGTAATCGGCCCCTAGAAGGCGGGAGGAACAGGCTAGGAGCGTGTTCAGACAGGCCTGGAAATACAGCCTCCAGGAAAGGCAGCAGGCAAGAGTACACAGACAGGACTCAGTTCAGACACGGGAACTGATACCACAAGGCAGGAGACATAGACAGGACTCAGTTCAGACACGGGAACTGATACTGCAAGACAGGAGAAATAGACAGGACTCAGTTCAGACGGGAACAGATACCGCAAGGCAGAGACACAAACAGGACTCTGTTCAGACGGGAACAGATACCGCAAGGCACAGACAGGCAGATCTAGGAATACGGCCCCTAGAAGGCGAAAGAACAGGCAAGAAGCGTGTTCACAAGAACAGACCACAGTTCAGACACAGAACTGGAAAACAGGCAGGAAAACAGGATAGGACCTGGCATGTCAGAGACAAAAAGCCGACTGACAGGACACAATGCTCAGGCGCCATCTTGAGGAAGAAGGTGGTATAAATACCCAAAGATGGACAGCAATAGGCTGAAGGTGCAACAGGGGCGTGTCCGCAGCAGGTACAAGAAACAGGAAGTTCAGCGGACGTCGCCCTATGCAGCCAAAACAGACAAACAGACAGCAAGGAGGGAAGCCAGAGAGACATTCTGGACTGGAGATCAAGTGCGCGCTCTTGCACAGTGGGAGATGGACCACCATGCAAGGACGCCGCCAGGTATGTTACATTATACACCATTAGAAGTAGCAGAGTACATGGTATACACCATTAGAAGTAGCAGAGTACATGGTATACACCATTAGAAGTAGCAGAGTACATGGTATACACCATTAGAAGTAGCAGAGTACATGTTATACACCATTAGAAGTAGCGGAGCACATGGTATACACCATTAGAAGTAGCAGAGCTCATGGTATACACCATTAGAAGTAGCAGAGTACATGGTATACACCATTAGAAGTAGCGGAGTACATGGTATACACCATTAGAAGTAGCAGAGTACATGGTATGCACCATTAGAAGTAGCAGAGTACATGTTATACACCATTAGAAGTAGCAGAGCTCATGTTATACACCATTAGAAGTAGCAGAGTACATGGTATACACCATTAGAAGTAGCAGAGTACATGTTATACACCATTAGAAGTAGCAGAGTACATGGTATACACCATTAGAAGTAGCAGAGTACATGGTATACACCATTAGAAGTAGCAGAGTACATGGTATACACCATTAGAAGTAGCAGAGTAAATGATTTATAACTCGGGTCACTTATCATTAATTCTTCCATATTTGTCACAGTTGTTAATAGTAATCTGCAACCAATGAGTTACATGTTCTATTGTGAAAAAAAGACACATGAGAAATAAATATATACAATGTTTCCAATAATATCACTGAGTATATCTTTAAGGTATGTTCATCTTTTTTTTTTAGCGTTTTTTTTTTCTTCTGCAGAAAACAAAATGCTGCATTTTACAGCACCAGATTAGAGAATGAGATTTCTAAACTCTCAGTCACACGCTGCGTTTTTTCCCCTGTTTTTCTTTTAAATCTGCAGCTTGTCAATTCTTTCAGGGGTTTGCAGCATTTTTCACTCATTCAAATTAATTAAAAAAGATCAAAACAATTAAAAGCGCTGCAATAACACGAGTATTGTATGTAGCGTTTTTCCTGCTATCACTCCGGTTTTTGGGGTAGGAAAAAATGCAACATGTGAACAATCTCTTATCCTGGTTGTGTTTTAGTTGGAAATAAAATAAAACGGCCATAATAACACAGAGACATAATTCATTCTATGGTGTTTCCAATTTCAATATTGCTAGGCAGCATCTGTTTGTGCAGAGCCGTCCGTTTAAGATTCTATCACAAGATTCCGTGATGACATCACCAATGATGGTCGGCTATTATGACATCACAGCTCACAGTCAATACTTATAGAATGTACACAGGGTCACAGGTGCCTTTGTTGGTTTCATAGAGATTGAGAGCACTTGCAGTTTCTCGCTATTCTATAGTGACTGATCGCACTTGCAGTTTTTCGCTATGGCTGAATTACTTTTGGATAATCTTCAGGTAGAAGCACTATTGGGGATTCTTATCAACAATCGTCCTGACACTTCGCTTCTACCACCCGATGGCGTCCTCAGCTTCACTCACCGGCTGGTGATGGAGCAAGTAAATGACTGCCTGACCAAATACTATCAAGGTCATCTAACGTCAGAATATCTGACTGATTTACCTCAGAACATCCGGACAATACTACAGCAGGTAAGTGGCGGACGCTCCGCACAAATCTTCTCCATAATAATAGATAATTATAGCGGGATACTAACTTCTTCTTTCCTCCAATATAAACATGACGAATCCCCAGATATGTGATCATTGTATCTGCAGATAGGAGCAGACGTCCCATAGAATGACCGCCTCCATTGTTCCCTTGACTTGAGTATTCTAGAGGCCTTTCTTTTACCATAAGACCTGACTATAACACCCCTCCCCATTTTACCACACCTGAAATAAAGACAAAACCAACCATTGGATTAAATTGGCCAAATTGGCCTTTATTATAACAAACGTAAAAATATAATAACATTTTGACAGAATGAGGTTCTTGGAACTCCAAAGGCCTGACATTACCTAATTTAACTTCCAGCATTACCCCCAGCCGTGACCACCAGCTCGAGGGCACCTCCATCACCAGAACCCTTCACCATGCCACCAACTCCCCAGGGACCACACCCTGAAAAGCCCCAAAATTCTGCCAGACCATTTCCAAATTCAAAACACAACTGGAGGGTGCCATCTACATGATGTACAACCCCCCTATCACAATTTTCCACCAACTCCAAGAACCCCTTCACACCGCCAAGCCAAACTGACATCAGTTCAACATGGAATTGTATCTAGCTGACACAAACATATAAAATTAGGGCGGGTGGGACGACCTTCTTCTGTTGTGCCACTGTGACCAGAGTGCCCCCACAGCCCCACCCACAGCGTTTATATGACCCTAGCAAGTGACCCAAATCAACCCCCTTTTAACCATCCCCTTAAGCTTTTGACCCCGAAAACCTTGCTACGTGCGAGGCCCTACAAAGTGGAGTCATGGCACACTCTGCCCATGGCTTTGCTATGGTCCGTTTTAACCTTTCTCACCTCAGGATTTTCCTTTTAATTTATTTTCTTTTTTATAGGCTGAAGAAAGATTTCAACATGGCGATTTGACTTTTATTAAAGAACTCGCCCTAAATGTCCTGTCTGTCCTGGAACGTCCGGCCCGCTCATCTGAACGCCTGGTAAGGAGCCGTCATCTTCTCTATCACACGTCCTTGTTTTCTGATCTTCTCCAGATCATCAGTCAGATATCAGATCTGGTGGTAGATGTTCCAGGCCTCCTGTCAGCTCCTGGCCGGCACAGCATATGTATGGCCGCTAGTCTCTGCTGCTCCCTGTGATGACAGTCTGTATTCTGCTGATGTAGTCACAGCTCAGTGGTGATAAGTCTGTATTTCTGCCTCTATCACTATTATCAGGGTATTACTGCTTGTAAATAATAGGTGATATTACAGAAATATGCATTCAAGTCTCTTATGCAGTATATTAATCTGGACTTGTGGAGAGGAGCTGCAGTGTAAAGCAATTCCACCCAGTACAGTAATGAATGAGGTACAAGATGTACCCATGAATAATGAACGCAGATAACACAGCTCGGGGATATCACAGTGCAGAAAAGTCGAAGTTTACACTGAACGTTTGATTTTTCAATCTTACTTTATCTTAATCCTCCTAAGTGAGAGAACTTTGTGAGAAAAGTTACCAAGATGGCGCATTACTTGTGTAGTTACAATTGCTGCATCTGTAAATGCGGGTTTAGTGCTTCCTGATTTATGTATTTGGTGATTTAGTGAAATCTTGCACATATTAAATATATATATTATAATTATTAGGAAACAGCAGAAGGCGACACCGAAGATGGGCAAAATCTGGACCCGGAAATAATCCCTGACCCTAATACGAGTCAGCCGGACCTCACCAGCGATCTGATCACAGGTAAGCCGATCATCCGCCCTTCTATCAGAAATATCCAGATATTATAGAGAACAGGGAGTAATGGTAGATTTACTCTCCACTCTGTGTAAAGGGAACCTGTCAGCACATGTGACATATGACGTAGTGGTGTGACTGTACAGGCCATTTACCTCTAATATAAAGGAACCTTTCATGGCAGAAATCCAATGTCTCAGTCTGGAGAAATCTAACGTAGATACGCCATAATCAAATCTGGGTGGAAGTTCACTGGCGGCGTGGAAGAAAAAGTCTGAGTGCAGTGACACGCCCCCAGTGCACTTCCAGGCTAATTTGCATATGGCTGTTCGGCTTGAGCTCTCTCTTCCCATCACTCACATGTACAGTGAGGGCGATGTGTTCCTCATTCATGTGATGGTTGGCGTCCTCCATCATTTATATTAGATGTATCTGTCTATGGATGCGCCGTACGGTCTCATATCTAGAATCCCCATATAATTAGTAATAATCCCATTTACAGACGTCCTGCCATTTCTCCGTTATATTGTTGTATTATTTATGTAGGATTGATATCGTCTGATACATTTTATTTCTTCATTGTTTTATCACTATATTAGATACAACTGTGCTGGCGGATCCTGACAGTATAATCTGTGAGATCCCGGAGATCCAAGAAGCTGCGGCTGTAAGTATCATAGAGGGAGACGTCTGTGCATCACTGATCATGGGGTGGGAGTGACCCGCCCAGTATTATCCCCCATATAACCATGGGACATCCCTATTCTAAATGTAGATGACACTATTGTGTAATATAATAGCCCTTATACTAAAGGGAATGACTCACTTTAAGTTCTCCTCTGTGGTCTCCATATTGTCCAGCACTGTACAATGACTCCGGTGCATGGAGGATCCCCCTTAAATGACGTGCTTATGTAGAGCGTCCTGCTTGTATGGTCCCCTACATTCACTCAGTGTAAATCAGCTGGGACATCATATGGGAGGAAGAGGTTTTTGTATCTGGAGCTTTTTTATCTGAATATTATTTCTTATTTTTTATAGAGTGTGATCGAATCATTGATCCCGGCGAGAAAGCCGCATATGAACGACTTTGAGACGTCCACACAGATCGGCCGTGGAGCTTATGGGTGAGATTTCTGTTGGCATAATCCACATTTCTCAGGGTTCCCTATGACAATGCTTCTGCCTCTGTGCTCTGCCACTCAGTGTTATCATAGGGAAACGATCTGAGTCCACATCACTGTTCCCATCTAATTCTCACTATTCAGGTCATTTATATACTGTTAAGCAAACTGATCTGTATTAGATTAGACTGTAAGGGCCTGTGCACACATTGCAGATTTGTCGCATTTTTGTCGTGTTTTTTTCTGCACAGATTTGTCACAAAACCTGAAGGGTTTCCTGATGGCAGCAAAGTGAATGAGATTCCTGAAGTCTCATGCACGATGCTTATTTTTCCTTTCAGATTTGCAGTAGATTTATATCTGCAGGATGTCAATTCTGTCAGCATTTTTGTCTGCAGATTTCACACATAATAATGAATGGGGAAAATCTGCAACAAAAAAACGCAGGTAAAAAACATGTCGAAAACGCATCAAAAATGCACTTTTTTCCGCAACGTTTTTCCTGTCAAGAGATGCAGATATGGTGTAGAAAGTTCTGCTGTAAATACTTAATATGGGCACAAACCCTTAAGGAAAGGGATAAAATAATATAATACTATGTTCACCTGTCCTAGCCCCTCATCTGTTCTTATGCTGCCACCTCCACCATTGCTTCCCTCTCCTCCTCGGTGCACTTTGTTTTTTTCGGGGCTCCATTATGAAGCTGATAAGAGTAATTGGCTGCACACGGTCACGTGAGGATTGACATGATACTGACGTCAATGACTTCTCCACCGGCACACTCCACCATGACCATGTGAGTCCAATCACTGGCCTCAGCACCAGAAGGGGGCGCCAGAGCAACCAAAGTCTGGCACAGAGGACGGAGGACTGCAGTGATAGACAGGTGAGAGCCTAGGACAGGGGGGTATAATGTGTTTCAATATCTTTTAACTACTTCCATCCCCTCCATTTATTATGCCCTGGGGTATGAGAGAAGCATAATAAACTTCTTCTTATGGCAATTGGAGAACTTTCAATTTGGACTAATTTTTACCTGGACAGAATTGTATCTACTGGTCAAATATAGCGAATCTGCTCAAGAATAAGTTTGGCAGATTCTCTCATCTGTATTGTGACATGGGCGAGGGCTCCGACAGACGTGGCATTGTATAGACCTCCCATAGGTGATCTATGTAGTGCTATTTTATACATTTCTAGAAATGGATTTACATTGACAGCTGGACTTCAAGAATTAGTAGAAAAGATCATATAATGACTTCTATAGATGGACTGTTAATAAGGATTTATTATAACCCATGGATTCTCCTTCTCTCCAGGTCCGTCTACTTAGTGAACCATAAAGACTCACAACAGATCTTTGCAATGAAGAAAATGGCCAAGTGGAACCTGGATACTCCAAAAAAAGTGGAAAGGGCCTTTCAGGAAAGGGACATCTTAACATTTGCTGATAGTCCCTTTGTGGTCTCCATGCTCTGCTCCTTTCCAACTAAACCTCACCTGTGTATGGTCATGGAGTACGTAGAAGGTAGGACATGCACATTATATTATACTCAACCCATGTCTGCTTACATCTTATCACCATATAATTAGGATTTGCCCAAGTGTTTGGTTACATCCCTACAGAGCAATTACTATAGGTTATATTTTACCAAGATGCTCAGAAATGGTGGATCAGGGAGTCGTAAGCTGCCTGATCCACCATTCAGCCTGTGCTGGTGAGTCTGAGACCCCTTGCACTGCAGGTGCAAAGTCATCACAGCATCACGCCTGTAGTGTGGAGTCTCAGTACTCACAATGCACAGACTAGAGCAGCGTGCTGGGGGAACAGGGGGAGGTGAGTAGTGCTTTTTTTCAATGTCAGTATTTCTATGGGCCATAGTACTGAATTGAGGGCTGTGGGGCCATAATACTATGTGAGAGGCTATGGGAAACTGTGAATGCCCCTACACTGAGTCGGGTCCTCATACTGAGTGGTGTGCTATGGGCGTCCTTATTCTGTGTTGGAGTACAAATTCTGTGTGGGGATTTGTGGGGGCCATCATACTAAGTGGGGAGATGTGGGGCCCATTATATTGTGTGAGGGGCTATGGGGCCATTACATTAAGTGGAGTGACTGTAGACACCATCATACTGCGTAGGGGGCTGTAACTGGACTCATACTAAGTGGGGGTATTATACTGACACTGTATTTGTGGGGTAAAACTGTAGGTAAGAGTATTCACTGTGGGGACACCATAAACAGTTTGTGTGTGTGGGGTCACTTTTGGGAGCATCATACTTTAAAATGGCCATAAAAGGTATATTGTTCGTGAGAACACTAAGGGGCTTCATAGATATGTGTATATATCTATAGGTATTTTTTTAGGGGGGCCTAATTAGAACTTTCCTGTGAATTTTATGTATGCCACGATCTGTGTGATCTCCCCTGTATGTCCGTGCTGAGCATGTCAGTATCTCAGTATCTCCAGCTGTAGACGAGATGTGATATCACTCTGTTATTAGTTACGGACCACATTTCACCATTATTTTAGACTTATATTTTATTTGCACTATACCTTATACCTGTATATATTCTCTCCTGCCCAATATCTCTGCTCACTTCTCATTAAACATCATGGTGATCTGCTTTATAAACCCCTCACTGGTCATATTTCTTTTTTTCTCTAGGTGGAGACTGTAGGACCCTTCTAAAGACCAGGGGTCATTTATCTACCCCCTTGGCGCGCTTGTACTTTGCAGAAGCCTTTCTTGCTGTGGAATACCTGCATAGCTATGGTGTGGTGCACAGAGACCTGAAGCCAGACAAGTAAGTGCCCCCTGTAGTATAATAAGGGGGGGAGTTATCATTTATTATAACATGGTCTATAAGGCTAAAACCATCTTCTCTTTCACAGCCTCCTGATAACATCTGCTGGACACATTAAAGTTTCCGATTTTGGGCTTTCAAAAGTTGGTGTCATGATACCAAAAACCAACACCTACAAGCAATTCACAGAGGACATCACCAGAGAGTTCCTGGATCATGAGGTTGGCATCACTTACAAAAACCCAGACTGTTCTTTACAATTCTCATCACACTATTGTTTCTTCTCTACGTTCTTCATTTCTAGAGAACTTTTCCACTGATATTTTATCTTCTGTCATTGTGTTTTTATGGTGAGAACTTGTCATAACAATGGTATCATCAATCTCATTTCTTCTGTTGTTTTCCAGGTCTGTGGCACCCCATATTACATAGCCCCAGAGGTCATCCTGAAAAAAGGCTATGGAAGACCTGTTGACTGGTGGTCAATGGGGATCATCCTGCATGAATTTCTTGTGGGAGCTCTACCATTTTATGGACATCCGTTAATTGAGCTTTATAGCAATATTGTTACTGGTAAGTAGAATAATCTGATTCATTGCTTTGATTGGTTACATTGGTTTAGTTATTTCCTTTGCTTTATCTTACAGTCCAATAAAGAGTTTTATTTTCTGTAATTTTCTACATAACAGGAGACGTAGTTTGGTATCGCAGTCCCGTTCCTCCCTTAGTTGCTCAGAACATCATCACTGAACTGCTCAGAAAAGATCCTGCACATAGACTTGGGACAGGTAACAATTTGCTTATTACACCTAGAACATATCATTAATATCCACGAGGATGATCACTTCTCTATAAGCTTGTCCTTTTCTTGTTCTCCATACTATGACTTTCAGTCTATTTCCTTTATGTCGGCTCAGTTATATCATTAGTTCAGATTAAGATAAACTGTTCAGATATGGAGCAGTCTCTGACAATATCCACATCAATTTTATATCTCTTTTTCCAGGAGGAGCATTTGAGATTAAGGGTCATCCATTCCTGAGTGACATAGACTTTGACAACATTCTAAGTCAGAAGCCGGAGTACGTTCCTCAGCTTGTGTCAGATGTGGAAACCAGTTTTTTTATCCGTAAGTAGAATGTGACGTCATCTAGACTAAGCGACAATTTGTCTTGTCTTCCCAAAGATGTGGCCATCGGTTCCCATTAATATCAGTGATAAATAATGACTGTGTTATACTGACAACCTATAAAAATATTTAATTACCTGTGTCTTGCAGATCACTCAGAGGATGAGGACACAAGTGAGGACAATGAGAGCCTTGATTTCTTAAATTTTACATCATCTTCTGAATGGCTTCCTAAAGTAAGTATGAGATCAATAAATTCAAAATATGTAAAAAAAAAAGACTTCTAAAAGTAAAAAAAAAATAAATCATATCTTATTGTTGTCCGAATTTAGCTTTCTGCCACCGCTAGCGGGATGATAAGAGATGAGAATTCCAAGTCCACACCAGAATGTACCCCAGCATCCGACACAAACATCTCAGAAATGTGAGTAGATTATGGGGTCATTACTGGGACCTCCAGGCTGATATATGTGCACAACCACAATTATAGGACATAATTACCATAATATCAAATGCAGCATCCACTGCCCCATGATTAGCGGTCATTGTGCTTTTGGTATAAGAAACTGTGGCGCCCCTGAGGGTTCGACCGCCACAGGAATGCTGCACTTCTTCAATGGAGTGTGGTGTTCCTCCTCTGGAGGTAAGGCCAGTGTGATGGTAGTAACCTAGCCTTTTGCATCCAACACCACATTTCCACCAGAGGGAGCTAGTATGCACTAGGTGCTGCTCCCCTGGTTACAGGGAGACTGGGGAACACAAAGTGGTAGGAACCAATTAGTGGGTGTGGGTGGAGGAACAGTTAGTTTGTGACACTTCTAATTTCATATTTAATAGAATGCCATCTTTGATCTTGGTCGTTCTGGTGGGTCCTTCTTGTGCAGAGTTCTGCGCTGGTCCTTTTGGTCCTGTGTGGACCTGTCCTTCTTAGTGGTCGTACTGTGCTGTCATGAACTGTGTGTGATGTGACTTCCCTCCGGGAGCGCAGATCCTGTGTGGGCCTGCACCGGCATGGGACACAGCCCTCGTACCCTGTTCTTGGGACGAGAGGTAGGTTGCAGACGAGGAATGTCTCAACCCGACCAAGGACCAGGATCAAGAAGGCCCGGGAGCTTTAGAGTGTGGCTCCCTAGCAAATGGGTCCCGGGGAGGATGCAGACGGAGCGGAGCACGCCACCTGTCCTCGCCTACCTGATCTATTCAGAGGGATTCCGGCTGCAAGAGGGGAATCGGCCCCCGACACCCGACCTCGTACTCTATGTCCAGGACGGGAAAGCCCGGTTAGGCCCTGAGGATCTCGCCGGGCGTCGGATGGAGAGGAATTGCCACCCGAGCCCTACACCTGAGCCTATTGCCACCCGAGCCTATCTACACACGCACAGACGGGAAAGGGTGAAGTCTGTAGTGCAGGAACACTCTGGTGTAGGGTCGCTACCGAACACTGGACTTTCTCGGAGGTAGTCGGACCCCCGTCCCTGGTGGCCGCAGGACTCCGCGAGGAGTAGGGAGTCGCCTTCCCGCTATTACATCTGAGTGAGTAAAGCCTTGGAAGTTCACCCCTATGGCCTCCGGACTGTTCATTACGCGCCATACCACGCGATGCGGCGCCCGCACTCCCTGCGCTACTGCTACCCCCCCTTCATCCTGCCTTGCCTGCCCTGAGGCCACGCTCCGCCTGTGGGGAGCAGTGAGAACTTTAGCCGCCATGACACCGGGCCTCAGCAGACTGCTAGCGGCGCTGGTGGCTCTTCACCAGACACCACAGGTGGCGTAGTCGATAAAACCACTCAACCCTGAAAGCCCTAACATCCTTTTTAATGTGACGGCCCTGGGCACGGAACAGGTCAAGGCCACGACTGCATCCCCCTCAACATCTGACCCGGCTCCGAGTGTCCCCCATCTTTCCAGGGCAGGGCTGTGAGCGTCACAAAACCACTCATAATAACAGCTCATAATTGCGGCCGGTCATGCAATTTTGGTGCTGCATACACTGTAGGAGAGATGTAGTAATATATGCCAGACATTCATGGCAGTTGTTTTCCGCTCCGCTCCATAAAAAGTAGTTTTGAGAAGAAGGCCTTCCCCACCATGACAGTCATATGTCCTATTCGGCCCCTGTATGACAATCATAAGGCCTATTCGGCGACCCTGTATGATAGTAATATGTCCTATTAGGCCTTATAGTTGGTGCTCTTATGGTGAGACAACCCCTTTTCTAATACATTTGCTTGTGATTTACACATTTTTTTTCTTCCAAACAGGCTGAAAGAATCTTTATCTGTATCTAATAGAGAAGATGCTATTAGCAGTTTGCCACCCTCGTCCTCATTGTCAGGTATGTACATGTCTACAGCAATCGCAATGTGAATGTCGACTTCAAGGCTCAAATATTTCCACATGGTTTTTCTGCAATAGGTCTACTATGTTATCCATGTTTCATGGATCCCAATTATGTTGACCATGGGCCAATACTATATCCTATTTCCCTAATTTTACACAGGAGTTTTTTTCATGTATTCTGTGAATTAAGTTGTTGCATCCAGTAACCTAGTGATACATTTTGACGTTATACTGACAACCTCTAAAAATACTTCATTATCTATGTCTTTTAGATCACTCTGATGAGAACAACCACATTGTCCTAGAGGATGAGGAAGGTGCAAGTGAGGACAATGAGAGCTTTTTCTTCCTAAAATCTACATCACCATCTGAAAGGCTTTCTAAAGTAAGTATGTGATCAATAAAAGACCTCTTATAGGGGCCTTTTTTTAGACCTCTAAAAGTAAGAAAAATATTTCATATCTTATTGATTTCCATATTTAGGTCTGTACCACTGCTACCGGGATGATGAGCACTGAGGATCCCAAGTCCCCTCCAGAGTGTACCACCCCAGCATCCGACACAAACATCTCAGAAATGTGAGTATATTATGGGGTCATTACTGGGAACTCCAGGCTGATATATGTGCACAACCCAAAATCTAGGACATTAATACCATAATATCTTACGCAACATCCACTGCCGCATGGTTAGCAGTCATTGTGCTTTTGGCTTCAGAAACCACTGGTGATAACAGTCCATAATTGCGGCGGGTCATGCGTTTTTAATGTTCCCCACACTGTAGGAGAGATGTAGTAATATATGCTAGACATTCTTTGTAGCTGTTTTCCGCTCCGCTCTATAAAAGGTAGTTTTGAGCAGAAGACCTTTCCCTACTATGACAATCATATGTCCTAATAAGCCTTATAGCCGGTGTTCTTATAGTGAGACAACCCCTTTTATACCGAATTTACTTGTGATTTACACATTTTTTTTCTTCCAAACAGGCAGAAAGAATCTGTTCATCTATCTAATAGAGATGATGCTATTAGCAGCTTGTCATCCTCGTCCCCATTGGCAGGTATGTACATGTCTACAGTATCAACAATGTGAATGTCGACTTCAAGGCTCAAATATTTCCACATAGTTTAGCTGCTGTAGCGCGGCACGGGGCGGTAGCCGCGGGCGAGGCACTTATCTTGTTTATGCCCCAGTGCGCACATGAAAGTGTGGGTCCTGGCTGAGTATGTGGACTTGTGCTGCGTGGACCTTAGGCCCTTGCAGGCTGATTAAAGCCGATGGTGTGAACTGACAAAGACCATATGTTCCTCAGTTCAACGTGGAAGACCACCATTCAAAAATAAAGTCTTTACTGAACGATAACTTGGTAAGGCTTATATACAAGGAATAGCAGGTAAAAAGTCTTATGGACGTTTCCTTTACAGTATGAAGCATTTTTCCACACGGTATCCGTCATCTGTAGGTTACTCCAGAGTTAGTGAGGCACACTGTTTCTCCCCACTTCACCACAACCCAACTTTAACACTACAGTCCTGATCAGAAAGTCTCCTTACTTGCTCTGGGGTTCTGGGTCCCTTTTCTTCCACTACTGGGGCCCTGTCACCCTTGTAGTCGGGACCCTAGTTGTACTCAGTCCTGCCTAAGCCTGCCTGTTGCCTTCTGTGTTACATGCTCTATGGTTCCTGACTTGGAGTCCTCTTCAAGGACCCTTCTCTGGAAGGCCACGCTGTCTCGTCAGTGCTATTCTTCAGGATCTCACTATCGCCTTTCCTTAGTCTCCTCTGACTCCAAACTACCCCTAAGGCAGCTCTGGTCACTTTGCACTTTCAACTCAAATTATCTAACCCACATAAAGCAGTCACTAGCCCTAAGACTAACTACACCCCCTATGGGCTAGTCCCAAACATTAAATCTATCCTAACTTGCCCTATTGTCACTGCCTATGGTACCTGTCCTATACACTATAGTTTACAGTATCCATTTCACTATATTCACAATACTTATCACACTCTATATATTATACCGGCAAACATCACGACACATTACAGTTCACACTACACAATATACATTACGTGGTTGATGTCTTAAGGTGTAGGAATATGTCAGCACAGTCCACCATCCTTACCCTGCAATAGTTCACCACTGTTATCCATGTTATGATGAAGCAGGTCCTATGAGAACATATCAATACTGAATTTTTATTTACTTTCCTATCAGAATTTCCAGCTCAGGAAGAAAGAAAATCTGTAGTAAATCTGAGTAAAGAGCCAGAAACATCAGAAAATGTAGAAAAGGGGAAAAAGAGACGAGGTAAGTGTGAGAATCAGCTCCATGTTGAGTGATGTCAGTCGGTGAGAATAATTCATGTGGAGCAGATGTTGTCTGTCAGTGATGGATTGTCACATGTATGATGGCTGACAATGATCTCTGACCTCTGTATGATAAGATTCCTCTGCTGTCCGTCCACAGTGACCGCACAATGGTATCTTTTAATATGGAGTCCAATCACTTACATTATATTTACTTCTCTTCTCATAGGTTCCATCTTCCGCTGGATCTTATCATCCTGCCGGCGTGGATTATCCAGGGCTGCTCGTGCATTTGCATGTTGTCATTGTTGCCCGAGAATCAACTAAAAGACGGGAAACCTAAACATCTAGCGCCCTGAAGTCCAGCAGATCCACCATCACTGCTGGAGCTGTATAGAAGGACCTTCACCAGCTGTGGCCTTCTGACTGTTACATCAATACCTGGACCTGGTTAACTCCTGGTTAAGAAATGATAATATAACATTTTTGACATTGCAAACCATCATTTACAGCAATGAAATAAAACATCATATTAAATAACTTCTGGATATGGAATGGATCCTCATTTATTAACACAAACTAAGCTACATAGCCTAATAACAAATAATACACAACACATAGATTTTTAGTGGCAAGACGGATACAGCTTTTATTTAAAATGAAGACAAGTATATTCTGAGATTCGCGGACACTAATATTTGAAAAATTTCCCATTTTTATATAAACCTTTTCTTTAGAAAATAATGGAATTTGCTATTCCCCAAATAACATTGCTATACACAGCGTCCCCAAGCTGCTTTATTGCAGGAGCTCTCAGCTCCGTTCTCCCCGTTACATTTTTCGGCTAACCTCTCACTATTTCACTGTGTTCTGCACTGATTCCCACTACTCACTCTTAGACTTTGTCTAAATCCCTTCTCAACATCCCTCGCAGCTTCTTTTTCTTCACATACCGAGTCCTAAACTGTTGCTAGATGTGCAGAGAAGATAAAAAAGGAAGCCTAGCCCAAAGATGATCATTAATTCTTATCTCCACGATAGATATACTTTATGTTACTGACACCTTGAGGACTTTTCTATCATATTTTGATATTTGTTTTATTTCTATTTGATATTTATTTGTAAAGAAGCAAACACATTGTTACTAGTACACGGCATTGCTCCATCCATAAAGCCTACAATGATGTGATCTCATTACATTTAGAAGACAATAGTAGGATGTCACAGAAGCACAAATTTCTCTGTTATTTAGGGTTTCACAGCCAGGGGCAAATTCCACCATTGTACCTCACCCCAAAACCTGACAGTTTATTGCAGGGCAGCACTTCCACTTGTTGTCTACCATCTATACATAGATGACCTGTGCATTAGATATTTAGTAACATGCTTCATTTTCTATCGTTCTAGATGAGCATCACATTTTCTGCTTGTATTCTGTTTTGGGAAAATGTGTACTAACCTACTTTTTATTATTTCTCCAGCCATTGGCAATATACCATTTTTGGGTCACATGGAGGCATCTCTAAGCTTTTTGTTTTACTTTTGATGGATGATATAAAAATGTATTTTCTCATCCAACAAAATAAATCGTTTTGGTTTTCTAAACCAGATAATCCCTTTAAGGAAAATTACTTCTTGATGAAAATCAGACTATTTATATTTGAGAGGATTGTTAATGAAAACTGACAGGGGTGTCTGGAAAATGCCCCTTGACCACATTGCGTGCCTTGCATTGTTTTTGGCTTGAAGAGCTTCTGTCCGCTCTCCTGACATTGTCTGGCTTTCAGTTGCTGTTTTTTTTCTTTATAAAGCACTTGTATTTGTTTTGATGTAACAATTCTGGAGTGATTTTCTTATAACAGTGTGTTGTTACGTTCCTCCAGGGGGGGACACTGACAGCAAAGGGTCCCTGTGCAGGAAGTGCGTCCGGTCCCCCTCCTCATAGTTTCTCACAATCTTATACACATACATATTAACATGAACATTCCCATTAGGCACACTTTTGTGTTCAGACAACAAAAACAATACTTTTATTTTCCCTTCTCACATCCATAGACATAGCAGCAGCCATAACAATTTTTATTAAAAGTAAGCTATTCGATCATGCTTTTTGTAAGATGAGCAGTAGTTTTCTGAGGCACCATTTTACCTTATACATATTTAAAAGTTACATTTCCGGTGACTTTTATTAGGACAATACTACTGCACTGAAAAACCAAAAACACTGAGCTGGACTATAAGCTGGTATACATGAAAGTGTAAGAGCAAGTTCACACTGAGGCCATTTCACAGACAAAACCCAAGAAGAAAACAAAATTGAGTATTTACCCTACAGCAAGTAACTACGTAAATAGTAATAGTACATGTAAATAACATAGAGTATTAGTTAATGCTATTTTGATGAAAAAGACCATTAAATAGGTTGTCCACTACTCTTTCATTGATGACCTATATCCCTAGGATAGGTCATCAATGTTTGATCGGCTGGGGTCCGACACCTGGCACCCCCACCGATCAGCTGTTATCGGTGGCGGCAGCCGCCAGCCGGAGGTACCCACTTCTGAAGCTGGCTATCTTCTTGTAGTGACTGCTGCAGGGTACTACACATCCGTCTCTTATTGATTTGAATAGGAGGCGGATGTGTAGTATCAAGTCTCGGCCATTATCCAAAGACGGCCAGCTCTGCAACTGAGTACTTCCTGGTGGCAGCGGCCAGGATGGGGGACATATATACCATGATGGGCCAAGGATGGGGGACATATATACCAGGATGGGCCAAGGATGGGGGACATATATACCATGATGGGGCACAGGATGGGGGACATATGTTCCACGATGGGTCAAGGATGGGGGACATATATACCAGAATGGGGCCCAGGTTGGGGAAGATATGTTCCAGGATGGGCCAAGGATGGGGGACATATATACCAGGATGGGAGACATATATACCATAATGGGTCCAGGGTGGGAGACATATATACCAAGATGGGGGGACATACCTGTATATACCAGGACAGGAAACATATATATCAGGATGGGGAACATATATACCAGGATGGGCCCAGGATGAGGGACAAAATTTGGCTAATTAAGACCTATTGTGACGCGCCCCCTGGGCCATGTTGTTAGGGATACCCGGAGCCGGATCAGATGGGGGTTGTAGTCTCCGAGTGGCTGTGACCCGGTCCGTGCCCAGGGTGTCAAACTCAGTGTGCGGCAGTCCTTGCAGATGTTCTTAGTGTCGACTACGCCACCCGTTGATTTGCGGTCAAAAGGCCGCCGCTGCAGGATGGTCCGCTGAGGCTGGTGGTGTGTGTGCAGCTGTGGTAGTATAACCCCCAACGGGAGGGGTATAGCCTCAGGGGGTCAGACGTGGAGGATGGTGGTTGTGAAGGTGCAGCAAGGAGACTCAGAGGCATGAAATGCAGTTTCAGGGTTTTTACTCACTGGTGTTGCTCGGGTCACTCTGTACAGCAGTGACCACCCAAGCCGTGCTGCGTCCACCAGGTGCGGGACTCGGTCAACTCCCGGGCAATTCCTGAGTATGGTCCTGAGCTCCCTTCTTTTCTCTCTCTCTCTGGCCGTTCTCACCAGGGATCCACCTATGTCCGGCTCCCTCGGGTCTCTTGGTGGTCAAGCCTCCTCTGGGCTCCCTGACCCTATGCTCGGTGTGCCTTTCTAGTGGATTTGGTGAGGGTCGTGACAGATCCTGCCCACAACCTCCGGTTCCTGGCTAAGGTTTGCTTTGGCCTCCGCCAGCTTGGGATCCGGTACCGTTTTGCCGACCCTTCACCCTTTTGTCCTTATTCTGGGATCTTGGGGTCCCCTCTCGTCCTGCGCCTCTGGGTCCCTCTTCCTTCTCCTCTCCTGGAGTTACTGCTGACTCACTGACTGACTGACTGACTGCCCCTGTCCTAAGATGGTGCCCACCTTATATACTCCCTCTATGTGTGAGCTCAGGTGACCAGCACCCAATGAGCTCCTACATTTACCTAGACTACTCCCCCTATCTGCCCCTACACTACTGGGATGTTCCACCCCCCCTCCCACTCCAGCCAGGGACAGACGCTGTCGTACCTGCACATAAACTGGTGGGAGTACCGTTGTTCTGTCCCCCGGAAATGGGATGTATGTAGTGCATGCAGCTTACTAGCTCAGTTCCACACTCCATCCTTACCCGGGAGTGGAATACCACACCTCTGGCTTGAGGTGTAATACCCCTGTAGCAGCCGAATCCTCAGGGTGCTACATTCCCCCCTGGTAAACCACAGCACGTCCTCGGGCTGTAAAAGAATAAAAACATCCACAAACATACAAATTTTCTTTCAAAAACATCATAAACATATAAAACATTATATATATCATCAGCATAACTTTTCATATAAAACTTTTCATAGTAAACATTCTTGTTCCTCCGGCCACGGTGCAACTTGTGACTGGGTAAAGTGCAACAGTCTCTTGTAGTAAAAACAACAGTTTCCTATAAAACCGGTAGGGGGCGCCTTAGAAAGCGCAACTATATACAAGGGAAGGTATGGCCGCTCTCAGTCCTCGGCCAGTGGGATTAGGGATGGCTGCTCACAGTCCTCAGCCTGTGGGGAGATGGGACACACTGGAACAGATCACTGGTCCCAACGGGGACTATAATGGTAACAGTTATTGTACCTTCACGGGTAACTATTTACAGTGCTCCTACTGTACTTTAGTAGCGGCGTCCTCCTGATGCTTCCTCCAGCAAGAGTGGGGTGATCTTGGCGGGCGCCGGAGCCGGGATCAGGGGCTCATCCAGAGGTCTTTCTTTCCGGAGTCGGGGATGGTGGAACTCCGGTGGCCACACAAAGGGCTGCCCATCCGGGCATGTGTGCTGGGCAAATAGGTCTTCACCCAGGTGTGGCGCTGTGGACGTTGAGGGCGCTGTTGTTGTGGCGGCGCCCGGGTTCACCAGGCCTTGCGACCAGGCTTGGGGCACCCTGAATGTAAAGGGCACCGTGAAGACGGCGGCGCCCGGGGTTACTTGGCCCAGTGACCAGGCCGGTGGCTCAGTGGAGGTAGAGGGCGCTGTTGGCACTGCGGCGCCCGGGGGCACTCGGCCTTGCGACCAGGCCGGTGGCGTCTCCTGCTTGGCCGTGCTCTGGATCGAGGCGCGTGACGTCACAGGGGGCGTGGCCGCAGCTCCGGCCGCTTGAGGCCTAGCTTGGAGCGATGACGCAGCGGCTACGGGAATGGTGAGTGGGGCTTCGGGCTCTGCGACGGGGAGCTGGGCAGGTTTACGGCTTCTGGGCACGGGATATTGTCGTCCCCATTACCTGCCTTCATCTCTTCGGCTCCCTCCGCGGCGTCGTCTCCGGCCGTCGTCCCTCCTTCACCGTCCTCAGAGGTGGACTTGCTCCTCGCTGCGGGTGGCATGCTTCGCTGGCAGGCTCCAGCCTGCAGGGCCATCTCTCGGGTCCACTCCGCCAGTGTTTCCTTCTGCACCCGGGCCATCCTTCGTGCGAGGCCCTCCAGCGCGGTCTGTGCACGCTCCCGATCTCGGGGGAGCTGTGCCAGGATCTCCAGCAGGCCTTCTGGAGTGGCGGCCTGCAACAGGCTCCTGACCACAGGGTCGGTGCTGCCTGACTCTCCCTCCATCTCCGAGTGTGTTCTCTCTGGACTCCTCTCCAGACTCCTCATCTCCGGGTGCGCTCTCTCCAGACTCCTCCAGGCTGCACCCATCTTCTCTGTTTTGTTCTGTCTCCGCCCACATTGGGGGTCGTCCTGGGGCAACTTTGTGATTGCCAGTTCCAGGGGCAGTTCCCTCACGCTGATGGACATATCAATCATCACAGTCTCTGCTGGTGGGGGCGGTTTCCACTTTTGGCGCCATTTCCGATCCTGGCCCACGATGGGAGGTGGCCTCTTACCATCCTCTGGCACGCCCATAATGGCGTCCGCTCTGCCAAGGCGGGAAATCTTCTCAGATGGCGGGAACCGCTTCCCAGTGGCGGGAAACACTGCAGATGGCGGGAAAAGACTGCAGATGACGGGCAAATGGCGGGAACTGATCCGAGATGGCGTCCGATGGCGGGGACCCTCTGGAATTGGCGGGAGACTTCGTTTTGAGGTAAATACGAATCTTTCTAGTGGATTTGGTGAGGGTCGTGGCAGATCCTGCCCACAACCTCCGGTTCCTGGCTAAGGTTTGCTTTGGCCTCCGCCAGCTTGGGATCCGGTACCCTTTTGCCGACCCTTCACCCTTTTGTCCTTATTCTGGGATCTTGGGGTCCCCTCTCGTCCTGCGCCTCTGGGTCCCTCTTCCTTCTCCTCTCCTGGAGTTACTGCTGACTCACTGACTGACTGACTGACTGCCCCTGTCCTAAGATGGTGCCCACCTTATATACTCCCTCTATGTGTGAGCTCAGGTGACCAGCACCCAATGAGCTCCTACATTTACCTAGACTACTCCCCCTATCTGCCCCTACACTACTGGGATGTTCCACCCCCCCTCCCACTCCAGCCAGGGACAGACGCTGTCGTACCTGCACATAAACTGGTGGGAGTACCGTTGTTCTGTCCCCCGGAAATGGGATGTATGTAGTGCATGCAGCTTACTAGCTCAGTTCCACACTCCATCCTTACCCGGGAGTGGAATACGAAACCTCTGGCTTGAGGTGTAATACCCCTGTAGCAGCCGAATCCTCAGGGTGCTACAATTGACAGGACCTCTTTAAGTGTAGGTACTAACATTTTTGTTTAGTGTGCCTATAAGGCTGATACAAAGGGGTATATTCTATTAAGTGTGTGAAATAGATTTTTGTATGGATGTAAGAAGATTGTGGTTTTAGCCATTTATATTCAGATAGAGAATTACACAACTTCATGGATAGATTGGACTATATATATTTGGGCTTCATTTAGATGAGATATCTCTAGCTATGACTAGTTTCCATGGCAAACAAAAAAAAAGTTAATTTTCTGTTTTCAGAAACTACGGAGGGATTAAAACATCCCAGTAAAATGATATAAATGCTAAATGATTGCATCTAGCAAATAATATAGAATCACTCCCAATACAATGTAATCTGGAGGCCATGCGAGGGTAATGGCCTTTCAGCAGCATGAAAAAACAGCATTTTCAATTTCTAGTTTTAAATGTGAATTTCCAATTTTATTATAAGATTTGCAAACATTACTCATCTCTTTCTATAAAACAACATCACTGAAGCTTACCATCCCATATAGTAGTTTTTTTTATAGAGCTGGAAACCTCACCGGTCTATGTCGACTTTTAGATTTCTAATATCCTGACTGGGTTATTGCTAAGATTATGGTGAAAAATACATTTATGTATGGAGTAATATAGAGTAAATGTTTTTAAATATAGGGTTTTTATCGTATTGAACTATTTTCTTCTGTGCTCAACTGTTTCCTGGCTTTCTAGCTTTTTATTAGTGGTGTCTATCTTTTAAGACAGAAACAAAACCAAAGTGGACTAAGTTATTGTCCCCATCTAAAAAGACAACCAATCTGAAAAGATGGACACCATTGGAAACAAGCACTAATAGAGAACATAGTTTCATAAGTTTCATAATTTGAGCTCCTTTTCCCTATCTAAATTAAAGGCTAAGTACAGCTTTACAAAGGAATTTTTTATTATTTTTATTTGTTTCCTAAATGCCAAGTTAAGCATCTTTCTAAATAGCCTTTATTGAAAGTTTTGTACCATTTTTCTGATGCAAAGTGCCTGTAAGTTTTTTAGCTAGTTGAGTGAATTTGTAAAACTGGTGCAAATCCTTTAGGGCTTCTGCATATACACAGACCTCACATCCAGACTATATTACTGGCAGAGCTACTATAAGAGAAAAATCTGAAACTCAGATTAGGCTAAAAACAGCAAATCCGGGGGTCTGAATATGAGTAAAGGAATAAAGATTGCAGTCTTAATCTGTACCCTTTTAAAATTATTCATCCATTTGAAATGGATCTATTAACCAAAGAAAATGGATCCACTTGAAATGGAAGAAAAACGATGTAACGGGATACTCTTTAAAAAGGATTCAGTTGCATTTTAATCCACATCCTATTTAAAATGGACATTTTTCCTTTCCCTTCTGCGTCCTTTTTCTTTCATTTTTAAATGAATCCATTATTATTTTTACTCAATCTGTTTAAAAATGGACACTTTTTTTCTGGTTTTCTTCCATTCTCTTTGTTTTTTTTTGTAACAAATCAGATTTTTTTAATAAACATATATTGTGCATAGTAGGAAGTGACATCAGATCTATGCTGGACTGTGGTACAATTCATTTGTGTGACAGCATTTGGAGAAGAGATTACTGGTTTTAGCTAATGAATTTTTTTGTGAATTGAATTGCTGTGAAAATGCCTTTTACTCACATCATCTGCAGTTTCAACATGGTGCAGATGAAGGAGAAATGGAGGAAGCGTGGTCAACAACGATGAAGAAGTTCCCAACACCACCCTGTCTTGGGAACTTCTTATGCACCCAGAGAAGTTTAACTGCTATATTTAGCTACTATATGGAGATGTCCATCTGCAGCCTCGATGACTTGCTGTAGGGAATATCACCAAATTTAGTGCCTGGACACTGTATAAAGGAGAATTTTACCAGAAGATCGCTTGACTTTGTGGTAATTATCTGAATGCATTGTTTGTTATCTAAAGAAATATCTGTAATGTCCCATCCATAACATGGAACCACTGCAGCCAATCATTGACTTCAGCTGTGTGGCCGAGGTAAATAACAGCAGACCACTGATGCCAGTGATAGGCTGCAGTGCAGCGGTAATGTGTTGTAGACTGACAATCACTCGAGCAAACAAAGACCTCAGGGAGCAGCAAAAGGAGAAATTAGAGTTGCAGCAATTTTAGCATATGTAATACTGTAAGCATTTTATATTGTAAGCATTACTAGGGACACTTATTGTAGATGGGGGCAGAGTGGATGATATTGTGAGGTCACAGCATGGGGGGACAGTGTGACATTGTGACTGTGGACATTATGAAAAGGGGTAGTGTGGGTGGATATTATATAGAGGATTAGTGTGGGAGACAGTGTGGAGGTACAGTATGTAGAGGGTTAGAGTGGGAGACAGTGTGGAGGTACAGTATGTAGAGGGTTAGTGTGGGAGACAGTGTGGAGGTACAGTATGTAGAGGGTTAGTGTGGGGAGACAGTGTGGAGGTACAGTATGTAGAGGGTTAGTGTAGGAGACAGTGTGGAGGTACAGTATGTAGAGGGTTAGTGTTGGAGACAGTGTGGAGGTACAGTATGTAGAGGGTTAGAGTGGGAGACAGTGTGGAGGTACAGTATGTAGAGGGTTAGTGTGGGAGCCAGTGTGGAGGTACAGTATATAGAGGGTTAGTGTTGGAGACAGTGTGGAGGTACAGTATGTAGAGGGTTAGTGTGAGAGACAGTGTGGAGGTACAGTATGGAGAAGAGCAATATGGGGGTAGAGTATGAATTGCAGAAATGTGGGGAGAGAGTGTGAGAGAGTTACAGTGTACGGAGGCAGTGTGGAGGTCACAGTTGATAAGGTAAGACAGTATGTCAATCATAATTCATAAAGAAGCACATTGTGGCAGTTATAATTCATAAGGTAAGACAAAGTGGAGGCAATATTTTATAGGAGAAGACAGTGTGGAGGCAATATACAGTAGGGGGACATATTTTGTGCAGGAAACACAGTGAGGTGCAATTATTTATTCCTGTGCTTAGCATAGGCAGATATTTTTTATACATGGTGCATTATAATTAGTGTTGAGCGAACATGCTCGACACTGCTCGGTACTCGCCCGAGCATCACGCTACTCGGGATGTTCGGCGAGCACCGAGCATTTCCGGGTTACTCGGGCGGGAGCTCGGGTCTCCGCCCTGCATGTTTGGCGCTCTTTACAGAGCCAATGAACATGCAGGGATTGCCAGCCAGTCACTGTAATGCCGCAGCCATGTTGTTTGTGGGCATTACAGTGATTGGCTAGCCGCACAGCGTCACCTCGAGTATTTAAAACCGGGCGCCGCCATCTTGGACACAGTCGCTCTGGATCAGACAGTGTAGGGACAGCGCTGCTGATTTAGGGAGAGATATATCCTGCAAAATAGTTAGTGTAGGGTCTGTAAAGGCTGCCAGATCAAACAAACAGTCCTTCTCAGGACTAATATCCATCCCAGGTATATCAGGCAGGCAGGCAGACAGGCTGTATAGGAGACGCAGTGGTTATACCAGCAAATGCTGCATTACAGTCCTGTGTGCTGCTCCTGTTGCTGAAATTGCTGGACTTAGCTCCAGGTCCCGGGGGCCAGGAAAAATCCTTTTTTTTTATCTAAATCCTCTTTTTTTTTTCCTCCTTCACAATGTACAAATACCCATCTTATTAACCTTTTGGTGCCCCCCCCCCCCCCCAAAAAAAAGTGTGCCTCTGATTTTTCAGACACAAATATATCTGTTGAAAATAGTCTGGTGTAGGCCAGAGAAATAGAAGTGTGGTTTTGCAGTTCTATGGGCCATTTGTATCTAAAAAAAACAGTTTGAGTGTGTCGCTCACTGTTCAGCCGCAAATATATATATATTTTAAAAAGCCTGGTATACACCAGTAAATTATTACTGTGGTTTTGATGTTCCACGGTAAAACATCTCTATTATCCTGTTTTTGGCATTTTTTGCTGTATAAAAATAATAATAGTGTCTCCCTGATTTTTCAGACAGAAATATATCTGTTGAAAATAGTCTGGTGTAGGCCAGAGAGACAGAAGGGTGCTTTTGCTGTTCCACGGTAATAAATCTCTATTATCCTGCTTTTTGCATTTTTTGCTGTAAAAAAAAATAGTGTCTCCCTGATTTTTCAGACACAAATATATCTGTTGAAAATAGTCTGGTGTAGGCCCGAGAAATACAAGTGTAGTTTTGCAGTTCCACGGTACAAACCTCTGTATTATCCACTTTTGGGCCATTTGTATCTAAAAAAAACAGTTTGAGTGTGTCGCTCACTGTTCAGCCGCAAATATATATATATTTTAAAAAGCCTGGTATACACCAGTAAATTATAACTGTGGTTTTGCTGTTCCGCGGTAAAAAATCTCTATTATTCAGGTTTTGGTAGTTTTTTCCGTAAAGAAAAACAGTAGTGTCTCCTGACTGTTGTGACACAAAAATATATCTGTTGAAAATAGTCTTGTGTAGGCCCGACATCCCAGTGTGGTTTCGCAATTCCACGGGTCAAATCGCTGTACTATCCAGTTTTGGGCCTTTGGTATCTAAAAAAAAAAGCAGTTTGAGTGTGTCGCTCACTGTTCAGCTGCAAATATCTCTATTTAAAAAAGTGTGGTATACCCCAGTAAACAATAACTGTGGTTTTCCTCTTCCACGGTTCTAATCTACTCTTTATTACCCTTTTTCCATTGATAGTGCAAGTGTAAGCTATTTTACTTCATTTACAATGGGCAAGGCGCGTGGCAAGGGACGTGGAAGTGGACGTTCTGGTGAGGGTTCGTGCAGAGGACGGGGCCGTGGCCAAGGTGAAAATGTGCCACAACCAACAGCCACATCTTCTCTCTCCCACTTCTTGACCGAATTACTAGGGAAGCACAGAACAACACCAGTATTGAGAACTGATCAGTGTGAACAGGTTATTAATTGGATAGCAGACAATACTTCCAGTTACCTGGGCACCACCACCTCCGGTCTGTCTTCCACACGGTCAACTCTTAGTAGCCGTGAGTCTTGACCTTATACTCCTCCTCACCCTGATGCTCCTTCCTCCCACCATGCCGAGTGTCGTCAGACAGCAAGTGATCCCACACTTGGACACTCTGAAGAGCTGTTCACTAGTCCATTTCCATATTTGTGCCCCTCGCCTGCTCCGCTTGAAGTGGTGGAAGAGGAGATCCCATGTTGCGATGCCCAAATATTTGAACAGCCACGGCCACAGGAAGTCGACGTTGGCAATCTGTCACAAGAGGTGGACGATGACGAGACACAATTGCCAGGAAGTGAGGAGGAGGATCGTGGTGCGCAAGTGGAAGAGGAGGAGGTGGTGGATGATCTAGTAACTGACCCAACGTGGAAGGAGGACATGCAGAGTGAGGCCAACAGCACACAGGGGGAGGGAGGCAGAGTACCCCAACAGGCAGGAAGAAGCAGTGTGGTGGCCGCAGACAGAAGGCAGGCAACTGTTCCCCGTAACACCAACACGAGGGACGTTGCCAGTACAAGCGGTAGGTCTTCCAGAGTCTGGAATTTTTTTAAAGACTCTGCTGATAACCCCAAAAAGGCCATATGTTCCACCTGCCATGCCAGCATCAGCAGGGGTGACAAAACTACCAGCCTGACCACCACCAGCATGATCAGGAACATGGCAGCAAAGCACCCGACTTTGTGGGGCGAAACACAGGGTCCACGACCAGTGTCAGCGGGTGTCACCACTGCTTCTTCCACTGTTGTGCGTGCAATAGAACCCCCTGTTGTGTGTGCAAGGCAATCCCCTGTCCATACTGCATGTAAAGATGCCCCCTCCTCTCAGTCTTCACTTGTTATGGCAGTTTCTCAAGAAACAGCATCAACTTGAACGGCCACGTCCCACCGCAGCGTTCAATTGTCCATATCCCAGACCTTTGAACGAAAGCGGAAATTCGCAGCTAACGCCCCACAGGCCACAGTCCTAAATTCGCACATTTCACGACTGCTTGCATTGGAAATGCTGCCTTTTAGGCTGGTGGAGACTAGAGATGAGCGTTGTTCTACTCGAACTGTTCGCCAATCTCAAATTCGAGCTGTTTTGGGCGGTGTTCGAGCCGTTCGGCGAACACGAACAATTTGATAAAAATTCGGCTGTTCGAGGTTATGTTCGATAACTGTTCGTGCACCAAAATCATAACTGGATTTTTTCTCAGTAATGATGAAAATTAATGTTAATACGCAGTTTGAGTGTACAGCGGGGTGGGGGGAGGGGCAGGGGATGGATCTCTGCAGGAACAATGAAGATCTCCATTTTTTTTTCTCTTTCCCGCATTTGCAGTGGGGAGGTGCAATCTGTCAGCCTATCAGCAGCGCACATACGGAGCGAAGTGCTTTTTTTCACACAAGCAAGGGCATGTGTCATTGGCAGTGTATGTCACATGTCCTTGCCCTATAAGACCAAGCCATTTTCCCCGTCGCCACCATTTTCTCACTGCTGCAGCTGCGTGTTAGACGGCACCGCTGTTGCTGTGTGCGCTATACCTTGTTAATTTCAAGCCAATTTTCGCACAAATATACAGATAGCTTGGGAGTAGGGAATAGTTGTGATTGCAGTCCTTTTAAGGACTAGGTTACAGCATTTCCTACGACTTTTATCAGGGAGGTCTGTGCTCTTAAATAGATAGGTTGTGGGAGTAAAGACTAATTGTAATTGGAGTCCTTTTCAGGACCAGGTTACATCAGTTCCTATCAGTTTTTGCCAGGCAGGTCTGTGCCAGTGCTGTGCAAGTTTTTTTCACAGCATTTGGCTGAATCTAGCAAAGCTAATCCTTTTTGGCCTATTGCAGAGTGTGTTAGTCAGTGGAGTAGCCTATCTGTGCTGCAAGATATACCACCTGTGTATAGAATACCAATTTTTTTACTGCACCTAGTGAAGTAAAATCTTTTGGGCATAGCATCATTCTATTAGTCCATCTATACTGACCTCCATCAGGTTGCAAATTAAAACTAATTTTTATCTGCATCTACAGTACCTCTGAAAAAATATTTGGGCTTCTAGCTGTGTGTGGGACTTGTTGTATTAGTCCATCTATACTGACCTCCATCAGGTTGCAAACTGAATATATTTTTTTCTGCATCTACCTCTGAAAAAATATTTGGGCTTCTAGCTGTGTGTGGGTCTTGTTCTATTAATCCATCTATACTGACCTCCATCAGGTTGCAAACTGAATATAATTTTTTTCTGCATCTAGCTCTGAAAAAATATTTGGCCTTCTAGCAGTGTGTCGGACTTTCTCTATTAGTCCATCTATACTGACCTCCATCAGGTTGCAAATTAAAAATAATTTGTATCTGCATCTACAGTACCTCTGAAAAATATTTGGGCTTCTAGCTGTGTGTGGGACTTGTTGTATTAGTCCATCTATACTGACCTCCATCAGGTTGCAAATTAAAAATAATTTTTATCTGCATCTACAGTACCTCTGAAAAAATATTTGGGCTTCTAGCTGTGTGTGGGACTTGTTGTATTAGTCCATCTATACTGACCTCCATCAGGTTGCAAACTGAATATATTTTTTTCTGCATCTACCTCTGAAAAAATATTTGGCCTTCTAGCTGTGTGTGGGACTTGTTGTATTAGTCCATCTATACTGACCTCCATCAGGTTGCAAACTGAATATATTTTTTTCTGCATCTAACCCAGCCAATAGTTTTGGCCTAATACCACAGTTTGGCCACTCAGCTCTGCTCGGTTACCATCCATTGTTTTTTTGTGCAAACAACTCCAGAGTTGTGAATTAGTTAACCACCAAAATGAGTGGAAAAAGGCCTGCTGCTGGTGGAAAGGGGAATAGGCGTGTTGGGAAGGGGAAAAAAGGTTGTGTCCGTGGGGTAGGTGTTAAAGCAACAGTAACATCTGCAGAAGAAAGACCATCTTCCAGCCAAACTAAAATTTCTACTTCTTTTAGCGGACAATGTGATAAGATCCCTTTCTTACGGCCACGCCAATCGCTACAAATTCCAGATGAGGCACAAAAACAGCAGGTGCTTCAACGGATATCAAGTGCTCCTTTAAGTGGGCTCTCCTCCACATCAACTTCAACATCATAAATACTCCAGTCCTCAAAGGTGTCACCCAAATCGCACTTGCTTCCTCACAGCTCCCAAATCTCCAGCTGCCCGTCTGAGTATGAGGTAGAACAGATGGTTGAGTCTGCAGAGCTGTTTACTCATACTATAGCCTGGGAATCAGAGGTCGACTCCAGCGCTTCTGTGAATCCAGACGAGGAAATGATCTGCACTGATGCCCAGAATCTTTATGAGTCGGATCCAGGACCAGACGCAGAAGGTTCTGACCATAATGTAGACCCTCATTCCCAAACTGTAACTCCTGTTGGTGGAGACAATGAGGAAGACGATGATAAGACTCAAATACCTGATTGGAGCGACAACTTTAGTTTTTTGTCAGGGCAGGAACAGGTTGGCTCTGAGGACGACGGGTGTGATAACACACAGGGTGATGATGATGAGGTTGGAGATCCCACTTACTGTCAACCCACAGTCAGCCAAGAGATGAGGTCAGCAGAGGAGGTGGAGGAAGATGCTAGTGACGACGAGGTCAGGTTGCGCCTTCCTGGACAGAGACGTAGTACTGGAAGCACGTCAACAACTGCATCCTCAAACACAACTCTGCCTCTCACCACAAGTCGTGGTGGCTCTTCAGGTCGCATGGGTGCTAAGCCTTGCATAGCCTGGGCATTTTTTCAGATCGATAAAGATGACCCAACTCGTGTTATCTGTAACATTTGTCAGCAAAAGCTAAGTAGAGGCCAAAAAATACATAGTTTGAGTACTTCATGCATGAACCGGCACATGGACATGAAGCATAAGTTGCAGTGGGAAGCTCAGTGTGCTACAATGCGGCCTAGCCGGCCGGGCCAACCACCGTCTGCCATATCTTGTGCATCCGCGGCCTCTTCATCCTCTGTGACTGGGGGGACAGCAGTCACACCTGTTTTGGGGCGCAGACCTGCCACCTCTTTACCCGCAACAGCCAGCGTGATTGGCAGGTCATCATTTTCTTTGGAGGTGGTAACAGCAGCTGGTGTTGAGCGCTGTCCGACATCGATAGCACCACCTTTGGATCAAGGCAACCTAACATGTCCGCCTGCATCTTCCTCACAGACCGGCAGTTTGCCGGGGACACCCTTATCAACCCCGTCTAAGCACAATAGCCAGCCCTCGGTCCCTCAGATGTGGACAAGTAAAAGACCATTTCCTCCTAGCCATGAGAAAGCTAAGAGGTTGAATTTCACCATCTGCAAGCTCTTGGCTACAGAAATGCTGCCTTTCCGCCTGGTGGACACAGAGGATTTTCGAGACCTTATGTCCGTCGCAGTGCCCCAGTACCAGATGCCCAGTCGGCACTACTTCTCAAAGAAAGGTGTGCCTGCGCTCCACCAGCATGTCGCACACAACATCACCGCTTCTTTGAGAAACTCTGTGTGTGACAGGGTGCATTTCACCACAGACACTTGGACGAGTAGGCATGGACAGGGGCGTTACATGTCGCTGACTGGGCACTGGGTAACTATGGTGACAGCAGGACAAGGGGCTGCTGTCCAAGTCTTGCCGTCCCCACGAGTTGTGCGTCAATCCTCTTTATGTCAAAGTTCCTCCACTGCTTCTGCCTCCTCAACCTCCTCTCGGTCTTCCACCTGCACCCAAAGCCTGTCTGGTCATGCCACAAGCTTTCTAACTGCGCAGAAGAGATCCTGCACACCTCCTTACTATGCTGCCAGTAGGGCTCAACGTCATCAGGCGGTTTTTACATTGAAATGTCTGGGAAATGTGAGTCACACAGCTGAGGAGTTGTGGTCAGCTCTGGAGAACCAATTTCATGAATGGTTGTCTCCACTGGACCTGAAACCAGGGAAGGCCGTGTGCGACAATGCTGCAAACCTGGGTGCGGCCCTTCGCCGGGGCAATGTCACACACGTGCCTTGTATGGCTCACGTGTTGAACCTGGTTGTCCAGCAATTTTTAGCCCACTATCCCAGACTAGATGGCCTTCTGCAGAGGGCACGGTCGCTGTGTGCTCACTTCCGCCGTTCGCATCCCGCAGCTCAGCGACTTACATCTCTACAGAAGTCGTTGGGCCTGCCACTTCACCGGCTAAAATGCGATGTGCCTACCCGGTGGAATTCAACTCTGCACATGTTGCAGCGACTGTGGCAGCACCGACAAGCCCTGGTGCAATACGTTCTGACGTATAGCCTGGGCCAACGAGATTCAGAGGTGGGGCAAATCACGCTGGAGGAGTGGTCTCAGATCAGGGACCTATGCACCCTTCTGCACAGTTTTGAAATGGCGACGAAGATGTTTAGTGCTGACGATGCCATTATCAGCATGACTATTCCGGTGATTTACATGCTGGAGCACATGTTAAACAGAATTCGGAGTCAGGTGGTGGCACAAGAGGAGGTGGAGGAAGTAGAGGAGGAGGAGTTGTATGCGGAAGGGCTAACATCTGCAAGGTCCAGACGGTCGGCAGCACCAAGGCGGCAGGCATGTGAGGGTGGGGGAGATGGTTTTACCAGGGCGCATGGTAGCAGCCAAACTAGTGAGGAAGGTGCAGGAGCCCAGGAAGAAGTGGAGGACGAACTGATGGAAGACTCATCAGATGAGGGAGACCTTGATCACATTTCTGTTGTGCGAGGTTGGGGGGAGAGGACAGAGGAAGGAAGCATGATTGTTACCTCGCCAACAACACAACAGGGACTTGGTGCTCCTGGATGCGCAACACACATGAGTGCCTTCTTGCTGCACTACCTGCAACATGACCCTCGAATTGTGAGAATTAGAAATAATCCTGACTACTGGGTTGCCACACTGTTAGATCCCCGGTACAAAAGTAAATTTGCAGAAATTATTCCTGCCATAGAAAGGGATGCACGCATGCAGGAGTATCAGCAGAGACTGTTGCAGAATCTTACATGTGCTTTTCCACAAAATACCAGTGGTGCACGTAGTGAATCTCACAGTTCCAACTTGCCAACCGTGGGACCGTCAAGTGTTCAGCACTCAAACCGTAACAGAACCACAGTATCTGGTGGTAACATCAATTTTGCAGAATCATTTCACCACTTTTTTAGCCCATCCTTTGCAAGGCCACAGGAGACAAGAAGTCTGACACATAGTCAACGCCTAGAGACGATGGTACAGGAGTATCTCCAAGTAAACATTGAAGCCACGACTGTGTCACTGGACCCTTGCTCTTTTTGGGCTTCCAATCTGGATAAATGGCCGGAGCTAGCCACTTACGCCTTGGAGATCTTGTCATGCCCCCAGCCAGCGTTCTGTCTGAACGTGTGTTCAGCGCTGCTGGTGGTGTGCTGACAGATAAGCGCACGCGGCTCTCCACTGATAATGTAGACAGACTCACGTTCATAAAGATGAACAAATCATGGATCCGAAACGACTTTTCTACCCCTGTGTCATCCTGGGGAGAGTAAAAGCTTGATGATTGTTTAAAATCACCCTACCAACCGTTTTAAGCTTTCAAATTACTAATCATGTTTATCTGTATCTTGACTGGAAAATAATTTGGGCTTTGTAGCAGTGTGCAGCACTGATCCTATTAGGCCATCTATAATAAGCTCCACCAGATTTAAAATTAAAAATAATTTTTAGCTGCATCTAGCCCGGAAAATAATTTTGGGGCTCCGAGATGCGCAAGACACATAAGTGCCTTCTTGCTGCACTACCTGCAGCATGACCCTCATATTGTCAGAATTCGAAGTAATCATGACTACTGGGTTGCCACACTCTTAGATCCCCCAAACTTTTCGATCAACCTTTTCATTTTAATAAAGACCAAAAAAATGGTCATTTTTGAAATTATAAGCATTAGCAGGTTGTTAGAAACTGAAATCAAACAGTTTTCAACTCAAAACTTTATTCTAGGTGATTTTACATTTTCACAAAGGACCCCTTGTTCGAAAGGAGCTTCTGAACTCTCTCGTCCATTGAATTTGTCAGGTTTTGGATGGTTTCTGCTTCAATTGTTTTGCATGAGGACAGAATACCCTCCCAGAGCTGTTGCTTAGATGTGAACTGCCTCCCGCCATCATAGACACTCCTTTTAATGATGCTCCAAAGGTTCTGAATGGGGTAGAGGTCAGGGGAGCATGGGGGTCACACCATAAGTTTGTCCCCTTTTATGCCCATATCAGCCAGAGATGCAGATGTTTTATGTGCAGCATGAGATGGTGCATTATCATGCAGAAAAATGATCTTGCTGTGAAATACACGGTTCTTCTTCTTGAACCATGGCAGGAAGTGCTGTTTGAGAAAATCCACATACATTATGGAGTTCATCTTTAGCGCCTTCAGGGATCCTAAAGGGGCCGACAATCTCTCTCCCCATGATTCCAGCCCAAAACATTACTCCACCTCCTCCTTGTTGGCGCTGTAGCCGTGTTTGCGTGGGGTGTCCATCAACCAGCCATCCTCCACTCCATCCATCTGGACCATCGAGCGCTGCACGGCACTCATCCGTGAACAAAACAGTTTTGAAATCAGTCTTCATGTAATGTTTGGCCCACTGGAGCCGTTTCTGCTTGTGTGAAGTGGATAGAGGAGGTCGACAGGATGGCGTATGCACAGCTGCAAACCTCTGAAGGACCCTGCATCTTGTTGTTCGGGGGACGTTGGAGGCACAAGCAGCTTCAAATACTTGTCTGCTGCTATGACAAGGCTTTTTTGCCGCTGCTCTTTCAACCTGACGTAATTGCCTGTAGGAAAGAGTCCTCAATTTGCCCTTATCAGCACGCACACGTGTGTACTGTGAATCAGCTACATACTTCTTGATTGCCAAGACACTTCATCCTGATCATCGCACAATGTTGATTGTAGTCATGCCTTGACCTAAACACTCCACAATTTGTTGCTTCTCAGCAGCCGACACATCCTTTTTCTTTCCCATTTTGGCAGAAAATGTAGGCTGCTGAATAATGTGAGAGAGCCTTCTTAAGTAGTCTTGCCTTTCATTGGACACACCTGCCAAACTAATTAGCACTGGTGTCTGCAATTGCTTACAGTGATATAAAGAGCCCTGACACACATCACCATCAATGAGTTTAACTGAAAAATAAACAAATTCTTCCCTTATCACTCCTAAACACTTTTTGCATAATAATTTGGAACACAGTGTACATGTGCTTTTCCACAAAACACCAGTGGTTCACGTAGTGAATCTTACAGTTCTAACTTGCCAACCGTGGTCTGTATGGAGTTGTTCAATAAAGGGCCCAAAATTAAGATAACATAGATGGGAGAGGTCTCTATGAATAGGAATTCCTAAGTATTTGATACCCTGTGAGGGCCAGGCAAAGGGAAAGTTGGACTGGATGGAATCCTATATGGATTTGGGGAGGGAGACATCGAGGGCCTCAGACTTCGCTGCATTGATTTTAAAATTTGACCATGTAACAAAGTGATCTATTTCAGCCATAACAGCATGGATGGATATATGTGATTGAGTGATATATACTAGGACATCATCAGCAAATAGAGAGCACTTGTACTCGGTGCCTCCCACCTCAATCCACCTAATATTGGGGTTATGGCGAATTGATGAGAGCAGGTGCTCCGTCACTAGGATGTATAAGAGAGGGGACAGAGAACATCCCTGCCTTGTCCCATTGGTGATTGTGAAAGGTGATGAAAATGTTCTGATGCGCCCCCTGGGCCTTGGGACACCCGGAGCCGGACCCTTTTTGGTGGATGCTGGTGGTTGTAGTCTCCGTGGCGGCAACCCGGTTCCGTGGCTCAGGGCGGTCAAACCAGTGGCGGAACTATTTATGTGGTTTTGATGTTTAAATGTCCGACTACGCCACCCGTGGATTGCGGTCAGAGTGAACCGCCGCTCCAGGGCAGACCGCTGAGGCTGGTGTTGTGGGTGCAGCAGAGCGTAGCATAACTCCCCACGGGAGGAGTATAGCCTCAGGGCAGTGTATGCGGAGGATGGGGGTGATGGTGCAGGGCAGCAGCAGTAATGACACGGAGTCAGTGATGCAGTCCAGGGCCTTTACTCACAGTTCTTATTATCCAGACCACGTCTGCAGGTAACGGCTGCCCACGTCGTACTGTGCTCACCAGGTGAGGGGCTCAGACAACTCCCAGATAACTTTGGAGCGCTTCACAGGACCCCCTTTGTGTGTCCTTTGTCTGGCCTTTCTTACCAACCCTTCTGTCCGGCTGCCTCGGGCCTCCTCTTGGTAAACTTGGCGCCAGTTTCCCTGACCCTATGTGGTGCCTTCCTAGCGGGTGTAGCGAGGGGCTGCGCCACATAAAATGTCACAGCCTCCTGTTTCTAGCTGAGGGTCGTTTCCTGCCTCCACTAGTTTCGGGGACCGGTCTCCCCCTTTGGCCTGACCCCTCCACGCAGGTGGATTCTGGCGTGCGGTGGCGACTCGCCCGTCCGCACCCCTGAGATCCCTTCGTTCCTCGTTCCTGGAGCCTTCTCCACTCCTCTTCCTTCCTTCTCCCTCTTCCAGGCCTGGGCCTCTGTTACTAGGCCCGCCTCCGGAGCAGAGCTCATGCAGAGCCCCTGCTCCCTGCCACTTCTGCTCAGACTTCTCTGCACTGAACTAAGATGGTGCCCACCTTTTATACTCCCTTCTCAATGCACCCAGGAACTGCTTCCTCCCTGCTCCTGCACTACAGGGTTCCCCTTCCTCAGTGTTCCCTCCCCCCACTCCAGCCAGGGACAGGGACTGTCGTGCCCATCTCAGGGGCATATTGGTCGCCCTGCCCCACGGCAATGTGGTGTAATGCATGCAGGTGTCGGGTCCTGATCCACACTACATCCTTACCTGAGAGTGAGATATCACACCTCTGGGTGAGGTGCAATACCTCTGTAGCAACCGAGCCCTCAGGGTGCTACAGTTCCATTTATCTTCAGTCTAGGTGACGTATTGCGATACAGGGCCGTGATTTTGGCTATAAAAGGGTCCCCTAGACCCCTACCCCAAGCTTTTTAAGAGAATCATATATGGCGTGCCAGGAGACTCTATGGAATGCTTTCTCAGCATCCAACGAGAGTATCTAATTACAAATTTTTAACTGCATCTAGCCCAGGAAATACTTTGTGCCTAGTAGCAGGGTCTGCTAGTCAGCGGATTATCCCGGCTGTTAAGCAAGCTACACCACCTGTAGTTTGGACACTTCATTTTTTCAAAGGAAATGCTTCGGGACCACGGGATACTCAGTGAAGAGCATCAGGAGGCACCCCAAGGCATAGGGGCTGGGACTGGCAGTAGGATGCCTTGCGATGGACAGCCGAGCTCGATCCTTATAAAAGCTTTTTAACTGCAGCAGCTTTAGTGGACGCTACTGGAGCTGGAATTACGCGGCTGCTGGCATGAGACTTGCCCTCCAATAGATCCTTGTAAATGGATTTAAAGTGTATTCATTCAAATTAGAGAGACAATTTAAATTAAAAAGCTTAGAGCTGCCTCCACCACAGGGGGGCTCGCTCGACCCACCAGCGGACAGGCACCAGTATTGGGAGAGCGGGGCTGGCCATCAGGGTTCACCGCGGCTCTGGCACTAACCCGGCGACACGGAGGTGGCACGGGCAGGAGCGGACTGGCCGTGTCGGCTTCTCACTTTTTGGATTTTAGAAGGGCATGACATGCCTATATCTGTGTCTCCCCCTCCTTTTACTCCTCCACCTCTTTTATTTTCGCATGACTATATGTACTTGTCACTTTTCCATGTGTTAGTTATGTCTTCTGAGCAGTTTGTCAGCTTTTGGACACCTTTGAAGGTGTTTTCTATGTGTTTCTATGTGTTTTTGTTTGCCTGCCATTGGTTTTAATGGTGTTCGAAGGTGTTCGACGAACAGTTCGACGAACAGTTCGGCGAACACACGGGTGTTCGACGAACCGAACCGAACTCGAACACTACGGGGGTGGCTCAACACTAGTGGAGACGGAATCCTTCCGCAATCTTATGGCGGTGGCCGTCCCTCGGTACTCGGTCCCCAGCCGACACTATTTTGCCCGGTGTGCCATCCCCGCACTACACAAGCACGTGTCCCAAAGCATCTGCCGTGCCCTCAACAACGCAGTTACTGGGAGAGTCCACCTGACAACGGACACGTGGACAAGTGCTTGTGGCCAGGGATGGTACATCTCTCTGACGGCACACTGGGTAAACATAGTGGAAGCCGGGACCCAGTCGGACCTTGGGACGGAACACATCCTCCCCACACCGAGGATTGCGGGCCCTATGTCAGTCAGAGTTGCCCCCACAGTGTACAGCTCCTGCGCATCCTCCTCCTCCTCCTCCTCCTCATGTTCAGCCTCCATCTCAGATATCACCACATCAGTTACAAGCTGGAAGCATTGCAGTACTGCCTCCGCCAAGCGGCAACAGGCTGTGCTGAAACTCATAAGCTTAGGTGATAAACCTCACACTGCTTGTGAGTTGTGGACAGCTGTGAAAGAGCAGGCAGATCTGTGGCTGAGACCGCTGAACCTACATCCCGGCATGGTCGTGTGTGACAATGGCCGTAACCTGGTGGCGGCTCTGAGGCGAGGTGAGATCACACACGAACCATGCCTGGCTTATGTGCTTAACCTTGTGGTTCAGTGGTTTCTTAAATCGTACCCCGAGTTGCCAGATCTGCTCGTGAAAGTACGCCGCCTGTCAGCTCATTTTCGCAAGACGGCTACAGCTTCCGCCGCCCTTGCTGTGTTGCAGCAGCGTTTGCAGCTTCCGGCACACCGACTGGTGTGTGATGTCCCCACAAGTTGGAACTCTACCCTCCACATGTTGCAAAGGATTTGTGAGCAGAAGAGAGCAGTTGTGGAGTACCAGCTGCAACAAGGCCGTCGATATTCAGGTCAGACTCCACACATAAGACCTCAGGAGTGGACCTGGATGTCTGACATATGTACCATCCTGACAAACTTTGAGGAGGCCACCAAGATGGTGAGTGGCGATGACGCCATCATTAGTGTCAGCATCCCACCACTTGTCTGTCTTTTGCAACGCTCTCTGCAGAGAATTAAAGAGGAGGCATTGCAGCCAGAGTATGATGAGATGGATCAAGAAGCCGTAGCGGGCGATTACACACAGCCCAGCCTCATCTCATCCCAACGTGCATTGGGGGACAATGAGGGAGAGGAGGAGGAGGAGGAGGAGGAAGAACAGGAGCTGCTATCATGCGTTGTAGACGGTAGTACCAAGTGTCATACCATCGGTTCAGCGTGGGTGGCCTGAGGACAGGGGGGAGGAGGAAGAGGAGGAGGAGGAGGAAGAGGAGAGCATGGTCAGTCGTCATCTTGGTGAGGACACGGAAATCTTGCCCGTTACCAGTCTGGCACGCATGGCTGACTTTATGTTATGCTGCCTTAACCGTGACCCTCGCGTTGTCAAAATGTTGGGTGACAGTCATTACTGGTTGGTGACACTTGTAGACACCCGCTACAAGGAGAACTTTCACTCTCTTATTCCTGAGGTGGAGAGGTCTACAAAAATGGGGCAATACCAGAAGGCCCTTGCTGCAGAACTCTTAAAAAAATTCCCATCTGAACACGCTAGCGGCAGAGGTCACAGTTCGTTGCCCAACCAAGGCGTACAGGCGAGAGAGATGCAACTCCAATCCAGCAGAGGCAGGGGAACACTGTCAACGTTCTGGGACCGTTTTCTGACACCCGCCCAGCTTACAGGCCCTGAGGCGCGGGGTATTCTGAAAAGGAGTGGAAAGTTTCAAAAGATGGTGAGGGAGTACCTTGCCAATCGTACCAGCGTCCTCCGTGATTCCTCTGTGCCTTTTAATTATTGGGTATCCAAGCTGGACACTTGGAATGAACTCGCTCTGTACGCCTTGGAGGTCCTGGCCTGCCCTGCCGCTAGCGTGTTATCGGAGCGTGTTTTTAGTGCCGCTGGGGGAATTATAACTGATAAGCGCACTCGCCTGTCAACTGACAATGCTGACAAGCTGACCCTTATCAAAATGAACAAGGGCTGGATTGGGCCAGACTTCTCATCACCACCAAATGACAGCAGAGTAACATAAAGTCAAATCCACTGTGTTATTTCGGGAGGTGTATTCACATGCACCGCTTCACACCCACACATGGGTATACGCTTCCTCGTTTCGGTTGTTTAATCTTCTTCTCCTTATCCTCAGCCTCCACCACCACTATACCACCAGGGTGCCAGCATTGCAAGTTCCTCCGTCCAAATTTTTGGCAGCTTTTGCTGGGAAAGCATAAGCAAATACCATGGGACACCCACTCCCCAATAATGGGACTTATGTTTGTAATATGCTGTACTGCATGGCTCTTGTAAGGGGCATTGCAAGTTGCTCCGTCCTAATTTTTGGCAGCTTCTGCTGGGAAAGCATAAGCAAATACTATGGGAGACCCACTCCCCAATAATGGGACTTATGTTTGTAATATGCTGTACTGCATGGCTCTTGTAAGGGGCATTGCAAGTTGCTCTGTCCTAATTTTTGGCAGCTTTTGCTTGCAAGGCATAAGCAAATACTATGGGACACCCACTCCCCAATAATGGGACTTATGTTTGTAATATGCTGTACTGCATGTGACGCGCCCCCTGGGCCATGTGTACACGTGTGTGGGATACCCGGTGCCGGGTCTCTGGGGTCTGTAGTCTCCGTGGCGGTGACCCAGTCCCGTGGCTCAGGCTGGTCAAACCAGTGGCAGTCTTTCTTAGGTTTTGAGGTTAATTGTCCGACTGCGTCACCCGTGGATTGCGGTCAGGGAGAACCACCGCTGCGAGGCAGACCGCTGAGGCTGGTGTTGTGTGCGCAGCATAGAATGGGATAACTCCCCTCGGGAGGAGTATAGCCTCAGGGCAGTGAGTGTGGATGATGGGGGTGATGGTGCACGAGCGCAGCAGGAACGACTCAGAGTCTTTGCAGTGCAGTTCAGGGTCTTTACTGATGATTATAAGGTAGACCCTCCCGGGAGTACTGGCTAGCATAAGAGGCCTGGTCAATCTGTGAGCAAGCAGGAGTTCCCCTGGCCAGGTGGAGTTGTAGGCCTCCCCGTCTGTCTGCACTCTTCCTGGCTACCTTGCTGTAAGCGGGTAGAAGTAGCCCACGTCCCTGAGTGTACCGTGTAGTGCTCACCTGTATGGCTGGTGACTTGGGGCCTTCTGTTAGCCTCCGCTCCACGACGGCGGTGCTGGTCCCTTGCTTGTGACTGAGCCTCCGGGCTTCTATGGCCAGAGGACCTGAAATCCCCTGCCGGCTGGTTTCTGCTGCTGGATATATAAGTCCTCACAGCTTCGGACTCCTGTGTCCGGTTCCTATTGTCTTCTGCCAGGGCGAGCTCTGCTCAGCTTCCAGCCCCTGGTCTTTAGCTCCTAGCTCCTACAGAGCTCCTTGCTGTTACTTTCCCTTGCTCTCACTCTGACTCTGACTGTTCTCTGACTCACTCAACCCTGCCCCAGATCCAGTTTATAAGGGCAGAATTCTCCCCTCCCAGGACTGGGGCAGGAGGATGTTGCATGTTTAAGGGATCCTGACCAGGAAACCTCCCACTTGCTCTCCGACGTAATATCTCTATTACTGTGGTGACCAGACCCCTGGGGTGCCGCACATGGCTCTTGTAAGGGGCATTGCAGTTCCTCATAATTTTTGGAAAGCCTTCCATTCACTGCTTAGGCCAACAGTGCACGGGAGACCCAGTTGCTATAAATCGAAAAAAAGGTTTAGTTAACGCCCTCTGACCTCCATGTCATTTCCAAGGGGCATTGGAGTGGCTCGAAATTTTTGGTAGGCATTGCACTCACTGTATGCCCTATAACTGTGTAGCCGAACCGCTCCTTTTGTTACAGAAACATATCCTACAAGACATATCTGGTTGATTGGCCTGATATTGATGTGAATGGTCCCTGTTCCTCCTGCTCTTTCTCCTTTGCCACCACCTCATCCATCATTTATCACCTGAAGCTTTGTTTTAACGGGAGTCATAGAACTGGGATAGTAGCAGGAAAACATCCAGCAATCCTTGGAGGAGGTAGGATATGCGCCAAAACGCAGACCACCTCAGGCCTAGCCGCTACTACATACATGCGCTTGCATTCCAAGAAAACAAAGCAGATGCTAACTTCTATCATCATCATCATGCTCCTCACCTAGGCACTCTCAACTCCCCTGATGGAGAAGCCAGGGCCCACCGGAGGAGTCTGGTTCTCTGGTGGGCTCGTCTAATGCTGCTCTAAAGCAGGCCAGGCTAAGAAAAGTGTGGGGGAAGGTAACAGGAGAAATCAGGGCGGCTGGGGACCGAGTATGGACACCTGGCCGCCACCTGGCGGCTGGGGACCGAGCGTGGACACCCGGCCGCTGGGCGGCTGGGGACAGAGTATGGATACCTCGCTGCCGAAGCGGCCATGAGGTAGTGGCCAGCTTCGGCCTCCTCCAAACTAAAAGGCCCCATTTCAAGTGAAAGCTAGCAGTATGGTATTGTAGTCTGCGGGTGGGTGGGTGGTTGGCTGCATATTTTCGCTTGCATTGCAAGTAATGGGGGAGGTACAATTGAACACTGCCCTGGGACAAGGACTTGCACGGGGATAGTTGCAAGTCTGCATCTTCTGATGCGGCAAGGATCACTTCTGATGGGCACACTTTTAGACAGTGACCTGGGGGTCAGAGATGCTTCCAGGGTCTTCCCCATGCTGATCCCTTGTCTTTTCAGCACTGTATGCATGTGTCACACAGCACATGGCCAGATAAGGTTGTAAAATTTTAAAATGACATTTCCCGGTGAATGCATTTGTCACGGTTGAAAGCAGTACAAAAGTGCAAAAACGCATGAAAAATGCTACTTGTGAACATAGCCCAAGGTGTGGAGGAGTATTTTTGTTTTTGGTTATTTATTTTACCTTATACACAAGTTTTTACCCTGGAAAGGAAATTCCTTAACATATTTCACAGGAAAACCGTTTCAGTTTCGTTTTTGAACGTTTTATTGTGAGCCCGCAAAAGTGGCTTAATACCTCTGACCACGTTGTTGACAGCAGTGACCTGGGGGTCAGAAATGCTTCCAGGGGCGATCCCCATGCTGCCCCCATGTCTTTTGAGCACTGTCACTATCGTTTTGGGCACTTTTTAGGCTTTCTACAGACTGCCGGGGGTGCTGCCGCAAAAATGCTCGGGTCTCTAATAGACTAACATTGGGCTCGTTGCTCGGGTCGAGCACCCGAGTATCACGGTAAGCTCGGCCCGAGCTTCGAGCACCCGAGCATTTTAGTGATCGCTCAACACTATCAGTCGTCATCTTGGTGAGGACACGGAAGTCTTGCCCGTTACCAGTCTGGCACCCATTGCTGACTTTATGTTACGCTGCCTTAACCATGACCCTCGCATTGTCAAAATGTTGGGTGACAGTCATTACTGGTTGATGACACTTTTAGACCCCCTCTACAAGGAGAACGTTCACTCTCTTATTCCTGAGTTGGAGAGGTCTACAAAATGGGGCAGTAACAGAAGGCCCTTGCTGCAGAACTATTAAAAAAATTCCCATGTGAACACGGTAGCGGCAGAGGTCACAGTTCGCTGCCCAACTAAGGCATACAGGCGAGAGAGACGCAACTCCAATCCAGCAGAGGCAGGGGAACACTGTCAATGTTCTAGGACAGTTTTCTGAGACCTGCCCAGCTTACAGGCCCTGAGGCGCAGGGTACTCTCACAAGGAGTGGAAAGTTTCAAAAGATGGTGAGGAAGTACCAGCGTCCTCCGTGATTCCTCTGTGACTTTTAATTATTGGGTATCCAAGCTGGACACTTGGAATGAACTCACTCTGTATGCCTTGGAGGTCCTGGCCTGCCCTGCCGCTAGCGTGTTATCGGAGCGTGTTTTTAGTGCCGCTGGGGGAATTATAACTGATAAGCACACTCGCCTGTCAACTGACAATGCTGACAAGCTGACCCTTATCAAAATGAACAAGGGCTGGATTGGGCCAGACTTCTCATCACCACCAAATGACAGCAGAGTAACATAAAGTCAAATCCACTGTGTTATTTCGGGAGGTGTATTCCCATGCATCGCTTCACACCCACACATGGGTATACGCTTCCTCATTTCGGCTGTTTTTTGCTCTTCTCCTTATCCTCAGCCTCCACGACCACTATACCACCAGGGTGAACATGGTCCATGTTGCCAGCATTGCAATTTCCTCTGTCCTAATTTTTGGCAGCTTTTGCTTGGAAGGCATAGGCAAAGACTATGGGAGACCCACTCCCCAATAAAGGGAATAATGTTTTTAATATGCTGTACTGCATGGCTCTTGTAAGGGACATTGCGAGTTCCCCCCTTCCTAATTTTTGGCAGCTTTTGCTTGGAAGGCATAGGCAAAGACTATGGGAGACCCACTTCCCAATAATGGGAATAATGTTTTTAATATGCTGTACTGCATGGCTCTTGCAAGGGGCATTAAAATCGTCTTGTTAAGCTACTGTGACCTCCACGTCTCTTCCAAGGGTCGTTAATATTGTCTTTTTATTCCACTGCGACCTCCACCACTCTTCCAAGGGGCATTAAAAGCGTCTTGTTAAGCTACTGTGACCTCCACGTCTCTTCCACAGGAAGTTGATATTCTCTTTTTATTCCACTGTAACCTCCACCACTTTTCCAAGGGGCATTGATATTGTCTATTTATTCCACTGCGACCTCCACCACTCTTCCAAGGAGCATTAAAACCGTCTTGTTAAGCTACTGTGACCTCCACGTCTCTTCCACGGGGCATTGATATTGTCTTTTTATTCCACTGTGACCTCCACCACTCTTCCAAGGGGCATTAAAACTGTCTTGTTAAACCACTCTGAACTCCACGTCTCTTCCAAGGGGCATTAAAACCATCTTGTTAAGCTACTGTGACCTCCACATCTCTTCCAAGGGTCATTAAAACTGTCTTGTTAAACCACTCTGAACTCCACGTCTCTTCTAAGGGGCATTAAAACCGTCTTGTTATACCACTCTGAACTCCACAGCTCTTCCAAGGGGCATTGACATGTTGTTTTTAATTACCTCTAACCTCCACGACTCTTTCAACGGGCATTGCATTTCCTCCTAATTTTTGTCAGCTTTTGCTTTTCAATGCATAGGCAAACACTAAGGGAGACCCACTCCCCAATAATGGGTAGAAGGTTTTTAATACGCTGTAATCCACGTCTGTTTCAAGGGGCATTGCAGTGCCTAATAAATTTTGGAAAGCCTTCCATTCCCTGCTTAGGCCAACAGTGTACAGGAGACCCAGTTGCTATAAATGGAAAAAACGGTTTAGTTAAGGCCCTCTGACCTCCATGTCACTTCCAAGGGGCATTGGAGTGCCTCGAAATTTTTGGTAGGCATTGCATTCACTGTATGCCTTATAACTGTGTAGCTGAACTGCTCCTTTTGGTACAGAAACATATCCTACAAGACATGTGTGGTTGGCTGGCCTGATATTGATGTGAATGGTCCCTGTTCCTCCTGCTCTTTCTCCTTTGCCACCACCTCATCCATCATTCATCACCTGAAGCTTTGTTTTAACGGGAGTCATAGAACTGGGATAGTAGCAGGAAAACATCCAGCAATCCTCGAAGGAGGTAGAATATGCGCCAAAACGCTGACCACCTCAGGCCTAGCTGCTACTACATACATGCGCTTGCATTCCAAGGAACAGAAAGCTAAGAAGGTGGATGGCCTCATGATCATGAATAATTTACTCGTTGTGTAGGAGGCCGACCACTGCTGCTGTCTACCTTCTGAACTTTGTGTTGAAGCCTGATTGACCCAGGACCCGCAATCCTCTATGTCTGGAGGACGTGTTGCATCCCAGTGTCAAACTGTGTCCCGGCTTCCACAATATTAACCCAGTGTGAAGGCGTCAGTGAGATGGACCATTCCTGGCCACATTCACTTGTCCACGTGTTTGTGGTTAGGCTGTCCTTCCCACTAAATGCACTGGGGAGGGCACAGGTAATGTTTTGGTATGCGCTCTTGTGTATAAGGTGCACCGGGACAAATAGGGGCGGCTGGGGACCGTTTATGGACACCCAGCCACCCCCACGCGGCTGGGGACTGTATGTGGGCACCCGGCCGCGGGGCGGCTGGGGACTGAGTATGGACACCCGGCCGCCCCCTGGCGTCTGGGGACCAAGCATGGACACCCGGCCGCCGGGCGGCTGAGGACTGAGTATGAATACCAGACTACCGACGCAGCCATGACGTGGTGGCCATATTCCACCTCCACATGCCTAAAAGGCCCAATTTCAAGTGCAAGCAAGCTAGCAGTATGGTATTGCAGCCTGGGGGTGGATGGGTGGCAGGCTGCATACTTGCGCTTGTATTGCAAGTTATGGGGGAGGTACAATTGAACACTGCCCTGGGACAAGGACTTGCACGGGGATAGTTGCAAGTCTGCATCTTCTGATGCGGCAAGGATCACTTCTGATGGGCACACTTTTAGGCAGTGACCTGGGTGTCAGAGATGCTTCCAGGGGTCTTCCCCATGCTGTTCCCATGTCTTTTTAGCACTGCATGCATGTGTCACACAGCACATGGCCAGATAAGGTTGTAAAATGTTAAAATGACATTTCCCGGTGAATGCATTTGTCACGGTTGAAAGCAATCCAAAAGTGCAAAAACGCATAAAAAATGCTTCTTGTGAACATAGCCCAAGGTGTGGAGGAGTATTTTTGTTTTTGGTTATTTATTTTACCTTATACACAAGTCTTTACCCTGGAAAGGATGTTCCTTAACCCCTTTCCGACCTGGTCAGTAATAGTACGCACCAGGTCGGGAAGGCCGGTTCAGCGGGGGCTCCGGCGGTGAGGCCGCACTGAAGCGAGCACATGTCAGCTGATTATTGGAATCGCAATCCACCCGCGGCTGTTAACATGTTAAATCTCTGACAGTGGCATTTAACTCGCGCTTCCGGGAGTCCTAAGCCCCGCCCATCAGTGACCCCGTCACGTGATCGCGGGTCACCAATGGGTGGGCATGACAACTCAGGGTCTGCAGCAGACGCCTGTGGTTGTCATGTCTCAATTGCTATGAGCGCCACCTAGTGGTCAGCGCTCATAGCAAGTGAGCATTTCTCCTGCATACAAGCGATCTGCTCATCGCTTGTATGCAGTAGAAGCAATCAGACAACTGCTGCTTCTAGTCTCCTCTGGAGACTATAGAAGCAAGCAGAAAGTGTAAAAAAAAAGCTTTTAAAAAAATAAAAAAAATAAAAAATATATAAAGGTTTAAGTCACCCCCCTTTCGCCCCATTCAAAATAAAATATATATATATAAAAAAAAAACCACATACACATATTTGGCATCGCCGCGTTCAGAATCGCCCGATCTATCAATATAAAAAAAGAATTAATACAATCAGTAAACGGCGTAACGAGAAAAAAATTTTAAACGCCAGAATTAAGTTTTTTTGGTCGCTACAACTTTGCAATAAAATGCAATAACGGGCGATCAAAACATCGGATCTACCCCAAAATGGTATCAATAAAAACGTCAGCCCGGCACGCAAAAAATAAGCTCTCACCTGGCCCCTGATCCCGAAAAATGGAGAAGCTAAGGGTCTCGGAAATGGCGTCATTTTTTTTTGTTTTTTTAGCAAGCTTTGGATTTTTTTTTCGCCACTTAAATAAAAAAGAACCTATACATGTTTGGTGTCTTTGAACTCGTAACGACCTGGAAAATAATGATGGCAGGTCAGTTTTAGCAATCTGTGAACGTGGTAAAAAAAGGACCCAAAAAACAACTGTGGAATTGCATTTTTTTTGCAGTTTCACTGCACTTGGAATTTTTTTCAGATTTTCCAGCACAAGATATGGTAAAACCAGTGATGGTGTTTAAAAGTACAACTCGTCCCGCAAAAAATAAGCCCTCACATGGCCATATTGAACGAAAATTAAAAAAGTTCTGGCTCTGGGAAGAAGGGGAGCACAAAAGGAAAACACAAAAACAGAAAGACCCATGGTCGTTAAGGGGTTAACATATTTCACAGGAAAGCACTTTCACTTTCGTTTTTGAACGTTTTATTGTGAGCCTGTAAAAGTGGCTTAATATCTCTGACCACGTTGTTGACAGCAGTGACCTGGGGTCAGAAATGCTTCCAGGGGCGATCCCCATGCTGTCCCCATGTCATTTGAGCACTGTCACTATCATTTTGGGCACTTTTTAGGCTTTCTACAGACTGCTGGGGGAGCCGCCGCAAAAATGTTCGGGTCTCCCATAGACTAACATTGGGCTCGCTGCTCGGGTCGAGCACCCGAGTATCACGGTGAGCTCCGCCCGAGCTTCGAGCACCCGAGCATTTTAGTGCTCGCTCAACACTAATTATAATGACACTGCTATTTTTAAGGGCACAGTGTTGGGATGTTCTGCAGAATGCCGGAGAAGAGAGAAATCTTCAGAGAAGAGCTGTGGATGTCAAAATCATCATGGCTTCTGGACCAGATGGAGATGAAATTTATAAGAATGACTCTAATCAGATGAAATGTCACCTTATAAGATACCTAGGTGTAAATGTTCATTTGTGATATTGACTAAGTCTAATCAGTAGTGATGAGCGAGCACTAAAATGCTCGGGTGCTCGATGCTCGGGTCGAACACATTGGAATGCTCGAGTGCTCGACCCGAGCAACGAGCCCAATGTAAGTCTATGGGAAACTCGAGCATTTTTCAGACGGCTCCCCCCGGCGGTCTGCAGAGGGCCTATAAAGTGCCCAAATCGATGGGAACAGTGCTCAAATGACATGGGGACAGCATGGGAGGACCCCTGGAAGCATTTCTGACTCCCAGGTCACTTATGTCAACAAGGTTGTCAGAAGTATTACGCCACTTTTAAGGACTCACAATAAAACATACCAAAACGAAACCAAAATGGATTTTCCTGGGAAATATGTTAAGGAACATCCTTTCCAGGGTAATGACTTGTATATAAAGCAAAATAAATAACCAAAAGCAACAATGCTCCTCCACACCTTGGGCTATGTTTACACGTAGCATTTTTGATGCATTTTTTCACTTTTGCATTGCTTTCAACCGAGATAAATGCATTCACCAGGAAATGTCATTTTAACATTTTACAACCTTATCTGGCCATGTGGTGTGTGACATATCATCAGACACATCGTGTTTCATTTATGAAGGAGGGACTCTGAAAGTCGCAAAGCCTATTTTTATAGGGCCATCAAGTGGCCTTTACTATTCTTAAAGGACCAGTAGTCGGCCCTCACTATTCTTAGAGAGCCATCAGCCGGCTATGTTTTATTGTTCCCATTATTAAAGAGTGGGTCTCCTATACTGTTATTGCATATGCAGTGAGTGCCAGGGCTGCCCAAAATTTGGACACACCCCAATACCACTTTGAAAATTTGGATGCACCCCATTACCCCTTTGAACAGACTTAGAGGAGGGCCTCCTGAAAACAATGTTCCCATTATTAGGAAGTAGGTCTCCCATTGTGTTTGCCTATGCAGTGAATGCAAGGGTTGCCAAAAATTTGGAGGCACTCCAATGCTCCTTGGAAGAGACGTAGAGGGCCTCATAAAAATATATTCCCATTATTAGGAAGTGGGTGTCCCATAGTGTTGGCCTATGCAGTGAATGCAAGGGCTTCCAAAAATTGGGAGGCACTCCAATGCCCCTTGGAAGAGACATAGAGGGCCTCAAGAAAAAATGTTCCCATTATTAGGAAGTGGGTCTCCCATTGTGCTTGCCTATGCAGTGAATGCAAGGGTTGCCAAAAATTTGGAGGCACTCCAATGCCCCTTGGAAGAGACATGGAGGTCAGAGGGCCTCCTGAAAACAATGCTCCATTATTAGTAAGTGGGTCACCCATTGTGTTTGCCTATGCAGTGAATGCAAGGGTTGCCAAAAATTTGGAGGCACTCCAATGCCCCTTGGAAGAGATGTGGAGGTCAGAGGGCCTCCTGAAAACAATGTTCCCATTATTAGGAAGTGGGTCTCCCATTGTGTTTGCCTATGCAGTTAATGCAAGGGTTGCCAAAAATTTGGAGGCATTCCAATGCCCCTTGGAAGAGACGTGGAGGTCAGAGGGCCTCCTGAAAACAATGTTCCCATTATTAGGAAGTGGGTCTCCCATTGTGTTTGCCTATGCAGTGAATGCAAGTGTTGCCAAAAATTTGGAGGCACTCCAATGCCCCTTGGAAGAGACGTGCAGGAGGGCCTCATAAAAAAATGTTCCCATTAGAATGGAGCAGGCCTCCCATACTTGTAATGCCCATGCACTAAGTGTATGGGTTGACAAACATGTACCCCTGGGGGGTATACATGAACATACTGTATACATTTTTTTTTTTTACGGGCATCATAAACACTAGTGTTGAGCGAGCATGCTCGACACTGCTCGGTAGTCGCCCGAGCATCTCACTACTCGGGATGTTCGGGTTACTCGGGTGGAGCTCCGCCCTGCACGTTTGGCGCTCTTTACAGAGCCAATGAACATGCAGGTGTGGCGCCCCTGAGGGTTCGGTCGCCACAGGGGGACTGCATCTATTTAATGAGGTGTGGTATCTCTCCTTTGAGGTATGGATGGTGCAGCTGTCAGAACCCCACCTCTGCAGCCAACACTACACCTCTCCCACCTGTAAGGGGGCTTATATGCACCAGGGTGCTGCCCCAGCCAGGATAAGTGGAGATGGGGGAACCAAAGTAAGTGGGAACCTAGTAGTGGGTGAGGGTGGAGGACGCACTTAGAGGTCACAAGCACTAAATTCATATTTAATAGCCAGCCATCTTAGGTTCAAGGTCTTTGATTGTGATCTTCATCACTGAACATGGCTTTCTGTGTGAACCTGCAGTTGATTGGGACACGGTCCTTGTACTCTGGCCTTGAGTCGAGGAACGGGCAAGAGTTAACGGCTGTCTCTACCCGGTCAAGGTCCTTACTTCAGAAGGCCTGGAGGGGAGCGCAGGAGTAGAGCTCCGCAGGCAAAAGGATCCCAGAGGGATACAGACAGAGCGGTATACACCACCTGTCCTCACTATTCTGGCCTAGTCAGAGGGATACCTGCTGCAAGAGGGGTACCGGCCGTGATATCCGACTCTGCCACTTCAAGTCTTAGTCGGAGAAGCCCGGAGGCTCAGTGGATCCCACCGGGTAACGGATGAACCGGAGTCGCCACCCGTACCCTTGTTCTGTGCCTAGTCCAGAGGGAGACCCGGCCTTAGTACACGCACCACACACGGACAGGAGAGGACCTAGTGGAAAGTCTAGGAACACTCTGGTGCGGGGTCCTGACCAAAGCATCTGAATTACCCGGAGGTTGTCGGACCCCCGGTCCTGGTGGCCGCGGCATGCCGTGAGGAGCAAGGAGAAGCCTTGCAGCTGTGCATTCTACCGTGAGTAAAGCTTGGAAGACTACCCCTATGGCCTCCAGTTTCATATTGCAACGCGGCACCGCACTACACCGCACCACATCTTCTACTACAACTCCCATCCTCCTGTTCTCTCTGCCGTGAGGCCCTGCTCCACCTGTGGGGAGTAGAACCATCTTCTGCTGCCACTACATCCCGCCTCAGAGGACTGTCGCAGTGCTGGTGGCGAATCACCAGACTCCAAAGGTGGCGTAGTCATTTAATCCACTTGATTATCACCGTCCCTCCTAGCCCTTATTTTGATGTGACAACCCTGGGCACGGGCTGGGCCTAGGCCATGACTGCATCCACCCTCCACCTGGAGGCCCGGTTCCGAGTACCCCCATCTCTCAGGGTGGGCTAGCGAGTGAGTAGGCATCACACAGGGATTGCCAGACAGTCACTGTAATGCTGCAGCCATGTTGTTTGTGGGCATTACAGTGATTGGCTGGCCGAACAGCGTCACCTCAAGTATTTAAAACCGGGCGCCGCCATCGTGGACACAGTCGCCCGGGATCAGACAATGTAGGGTCAGTGCTGCTGAGTTAGGGAGAGATATATAGTGCGAAATAGGTAGTGTAGGGTCTCTAAAGGCTGCCAAATCAAACAAACAGTCCTTCTCAGGACTAATATCCATCCCAGATATCAGGCAGGCAGGCTGTATAGGAGACGCAGTGGTTATACCAACAAACACTGCATTACAGTCCTGTGTGCTCCTGCTGGTCAAATTGCTAGACTTATCCCCAGGTCTCAGGGGCCAGGAAAAATCCTTATTTTTCTCATCTAAATCCTGTATTTTTTTTTTCCTCAGTCAGACTGTACAAATACGCGTCTTATTAACCTTTTGGTACTTTTTCTCCCCCAAAAAACAATTGAGTGTGTCTGTGACTCTTCAGACACCAATATATTTGTTTAAAAGAGTCTGGTGTAGGCCAGATAACTAGAACTTTGGTTTTGCAGTTCCACGGTTCAAATATCTGTATTATCCTGCTTTTGGCCGTTTTTCCATAAAAAAAGCAATAATAGTGTCTCCCTGACTGTTCAGACACAAATATATCTGTTTAAAAGATTCTGGTGTAGGCCAGATAACTAGAACTGTGGTTTTGCAGTTCCACGGATCAAATCTCTGTATTATCCTGCTGTTGGCATTTTTTCCGTAAAAAAATAGTAATAGTGTCTTCATGACTGTTCAGACACAAATATATCTGTTTAAAAGATTCTGGTGTAGGCCACGTAACTATAACTGTGGTTTTGCGGTTCCACGGTTCAAATCTCTGTATTATCCACCTTTTTGCCTTTTTTACATAACAAATAAAAAAATTGAGTGTCTCGCTCAGTGTTCACACAAATATATCTGTTTAAAAGATTCTGGTGTAGGCCAGAGAAATAGAACTTTGGTTTTCCTCTCCCACAGTTTTAATCTCCTTTTCATTACCCTTTTTCCATTGATAGTGCGAGTGTAAGCTACTTTACTTCATTTACAATGGGCATGGTGCGTGGCAAGGGACGTGGAACTGGACGTTCTGGTGATGGTGCGTGTAGAGGATGGGGCTGTGGCCAAGGTGAAAATGTACCACAACCAACAGCCACATCTTGTCGCTCCCACTTCTTGACCGAATTACTAGGGAAGCACACTACAACATCAGTATTGCAAACTGATCAGTGTGAACAGGTTATTAATTGGATAGCAGGTAATACTTCCAGTTACCTAGGCACCACCACCTCTGGTCTGTCTTCCACACGGTCAAGTTTTAGTAGCCGTGAGTCTCGACCGCATACTCCTCCTCACCCTGATGCTCCTTCCTCCCACCATGCCGAGTGTCGTCAGACAGCAACTGATCCCACACTTGGACACTCTGAAGAGCTGTTCACTGGTCCATTTCCATATTTGTGCCCCTCACCTGCTCCGCTTGAAGTGGTGGAAGAGGAGATCCAATGTAGCGATGCCCAAATATTTGAACAGCCACGGCCACAGGAAGTCGACACTGGCAATTTGTCACAAGAGGCGGACGATGACGAGACACAATTGCCACGAAGTGAGGAGGAGGATCGTGGTGCGCAAGTGGAAGAGGAGGAGGTGGTGGATGATCTAGTAATTGACCCAATGTGGAAGGAGGACACGCAGAGCGAGACCAGCAGCACACAGGAGGCGGGAGGCAGAATATCCCATCAGGCAGGAAGAAGTAGTTTGGTGGCCGCACACAGAAGGCGGGTAACAGTTCCCCGTAACACCAACACGAGGGACGTTGCCAGTACAACCGGTAGGTCTTCCAGAGTAAGGAATTTTTTTTAAAGACTCTGCTGATAACCCCAAAAAGGCCATTTGTACCACCTGCCATGCCATTATCAGCAGGGGTGACAAAACTACCAGCCTGACCACCTCCAGCATGATCAGGCACATGGCAGCAAAGCACCCGACTTTGTCCAGCTAACCCCAGGGTCCATGACCAGTGTCAGCAAGTGTCACCACTGCTTCTTCCGCTGTTGTTCGCGTAAGAGAACCCCCTGTTGTGTGTGCATGGCAATCCCCTGTCCATACTGCATGCAAAGATGCCTCCTCCTCTCAGTCTTCACTTGTTATGGCAGTTTCTCAAGAAAGAGCATCAACGTCCACGTCCAGGTCCCACCGCAGCATTCAATTGTCCATATCCCAGACCTTTGAGCGAAAGCGCAAATTCACAGCAAACACCCCACAGACCACAGTCCTAAATTCGCACATTTCACAACTGCTTGCATTGGAAATGCTGCCTTTTAGGCTGGTGGAGACGGAATCCTTCCGCAATGTTATGGCGGTGGCAGTCCCTCGGTATTCGGTCCCCAGCCGACCCTATTTTGCCCGGTGTGCCATCCCCGCACTACACAAGCACGTGTCTCAAAACATCTGCCGTGCCCTCAACAACGCAGTTACTGGGAGAGTCCACCTGACAACGGACACGTGGCCAAACGCTTTTGGCCAGGGACGGTACATCTCCCTGACGGCACACTGGGTAAACATAGTGGAAGCAGGGACCCAGTCGGACCTTGGGAAGGAACACAACCTCCCCACACAGAGGATTGCGGGCCCTATGTCAGTCAGAGTTGCCCCCACAGTGTACAGCTCCTGCGCATCATCCTCCTCCTCCTCCTCATGTTCAGCCTCCATCTCAGATATCACCACATCAGTTACAAGCTGGAAGCACTGCAGTACTGCCTCAGCCAAGTGGCAACAGGCTGTGCTGAAACTCATAAGCTTAGGAGATAAACCTCACACTGCTTATGAGTTGTGGACAGCTGAGAAAGAGCAGGCAGATCTGTGACTGAGACCGCTGAACCTACATCCAGGCATGGTCGTGTGTGACAATGGCCGTAACCTTGTGGCGGCTCTGAGGAGAGGCGAGATCACACACGTACCATGCCTGGTACATGTGCTTAACCTCGTAGTTCAGCGGTTTCTTAAATCGTACCCCGAGTTGCCAGATCTGCTCGTCAAAGTACGCCGCCTGTCAGCTTATTTTCGGAAGTCGGCTACAGCTTCCGCCGCCCTTGCTGTGTTGCAGCAGCGTTTGCTGCTTCTGGCACACCGACTGGTGTGTGATGTCCGCACACATTGGAACTCTACCCTCCACACGTTGCAAAGGATTTGTGAGCAGAAGAGAGCAGTCGTGGAGTACCAGCTGCAACAAGGCTGTCGATATTCAGGTCAGACTCCACACATAAGACCTCAGGAATGGACCTGGATGTCTGACATATGTACCATCCTGACAAACTTTGAGGAGTCCACCAAGATGGTGAATGGCGATGACACCATCATCAGCATCAGCATCCCACTTGTCTGTCTTTTGCAATGCTCTCTCCAGAGAATTAAAGAGGAGGCATTGCAGCCAGAGTATGATGAGATGGATCAAGAAGCTGTAATGGGCGGTTACACACAGCCCATCCTCATCTCATCCCAACGTGCATTGGGGGACAATGAGGGAGAGGAGGAGGAGGAGGAAGAACAGGAGCTGGTATCATGCGCTGTAGACGGTAGTACCTGTACAACTGTCATACCGTCGGTTCAGCGTGAGTGGCCTGAGGACAGGGGGGAGGAGGAGGAAGAGAGCATGGTCAGTCGTCATCTTGGTGAGGACACGGAAGTCTTGCCCGTTACCAGTCTGGCACGCATGGCTGACTTTATGTTATGCTGCCTTAACCGTGACCCTCGCGTTGTCAAAATGTTGGGTGACAGTCATTACTGGTTGGTGACACTTTTAGACCCCCGCTACAAGGAGAACTTTCACTCTCTTATTCCTGAGGTGGAGAGGTCTTCAAAAATGTGGCAGTACCAAAAGGCCCTTGCTGCAGAACTGTTAAAAAAATTCCCATCTGAACATGCTAGCGGCAGAGGTCACAGTTCGTTGACCAACCAAGGCGTACAGGCGAGAGAGACGCAACTCCAATCCAGCAGAGGCAGGAGAATACTGTCAACATTCTGGGACAGTTTTCTGAGACCCGCTCAGCTTACAGGCCCTGAGGCGCGGGGTACTCCCACAAGGAGTGGAAAGTTTCAAAAGATGGTGAGGGAGTACCTTGCCGACCGTACCAGCGTCCTCCGTGATTCCTCTGTGCCTTTTAATTATTGGGTATCCAAGCTGGACACTTGGAATGAACTTGCTCTGTACGCCTTGGAGGTCCTGGCCTGCCCTGCCGTTAGCGTGTTATCGGAGCGTGTTTTTAGTTCCGCTGGGGGAATTATAACCGATAAGCGCACTCGCCTGTCAACTGACAATGCTGTCAAGCTGACCCTTATCAAAATTTTTGGCAGCTTTTGCTTGGAAGGCATAGGCAAAGACTATGGGAGACCCACTCCCCAATAATGGGAATATTGTTTTTAATATGCTGTACTGCATGGTTCTTGTAAGGGGCATGAAAACCATCTTGTTAAACCACTCTGAACTCCACAGCTCTTCCAAGGGGCATTAAAACCGTCTTGTTAAGCTACTGTGACCTCCAACACTCTTCCAAGGGGCATTAAAACCGTCTTGTTAAGCTACTGTGACCTCCACCACTCTTCCAAGGGGCATTGATATTGTCTTTTTATTCCACTGCGACCTCCACCACTCTTCCAAGGGGCATTAAAACTGTCTTGTTAAGCTACTGTGACCTCCACCACTCTTCCAAGGGGCATTAAAACCATCTTGTTAAGCTACTGTGACCTCCACCACTCTTCCAAGGGGCATTGATATTGTCCTTTTATTCCACTGTGACCTCCACCATTCTTCCAAGGGGCATTAAAATTGTCTTGTTAAGCTACTGTGACCTCCACCACTCTTCCAAGGGGCATTAAAACCATCTTGTTAAGCTACTGTGACCTCCACCACTCTTCCAAGGGGCATTGATATTGTCTTTTTATTCCACTGCGACCTCCACCACTCTTCCAAGGGGCATTAAAACTGTCTTGTTAAGCTACTGTGACCATCACCACTCTTCCAAGGGGCATTAAAACCGTCTTGTTAAACCACTCTGAACTCCACAGCTCTTCCAATGGGCATTAAAACCGTCTTGTTAAGCTACTGTGACCTCCACCACTCTTCCAAGGGGCATTAAAACCATCTTGTTAAACCACTCTGAACTCCACAGCTCTTCCAAAGGGCATTAAAACCATCTTGTTAAGCTACTGTGACTTCCACCACTCTTCCAAGGGGCATTAAAACTGTCTTGTTAAGCTACAGTGACCTCCACCACTCTTCCAAGGGGCATTAAAACTGTCTTGTTAAGCTACTGTGACCTCCACCACTCTTCCAAGGGGCATTAAAAGCGTCTTGTTAAACCACTCTGAACTCCACAGCTCTTCCAAGGGGCATTGAAATATTGTTTTTAATTAACTCTAACCTCCTCGACTCTTCCAATGGGCATTGCATTTCCTCCTAATTTTTGTCAGCTTTTGCTTTTCAATGCATAGGCGAGCACTAAGAAAGACCCACTCCCCATTAATGGGTAGAAGGTTTTTAGTACGCTGTAATCCACGTCTGTTTCAAGGGGCATTGCAGTTCCTCATAATTTTTGGAAAGCCTTCCATTCACTGCTTAGGCCAACAGTGTACAGGAGACCCAGTTGCTATAAATGGAAAAAACGGTTTAGTTAAGGCCCTCTGACCTCCATGTCACTTCCAAGGGACATTGGAGTGCCTCGAAATTTTTGGTAGGCATTACACTCACTGTATGCCCTATAACTGTGTAGCCAAACCGCTCCTTTTGGTACAGAAAGATATCCTACAAGACATGTGTGGTTGACTGGCTTGATATTGATGTGAATGGTCCCTGTTCCTCCTGCTTTTTCTCCTTTGCCACCACCTCATCCATCATTCATCACCTGAAGCTTTGTTTTAACGGGAGTCATAGAACTGGTATAGTAGCAGGAAAACATCCAGCAATCCTCGGAGGAGGTAGGATATGCGCCAAAACGCTGACCACCTCAGGTCTAGCCTCTACTACATACATGCGCTTGCATTCCAAGGAACAGAAAGCTAAGGCGATGGATGGCCTCATGATCATGAATAATTTACTCGTTGTGTAGGAGGCCGACCACTGCTGCTGTCTACCTTCTGAACTTTGTGTTGAAGCCTGATTGACCCAGGACCCGCAATCTTCTATGTCTGGAGGACGTGTTGCATCCCAGTGTCCAACTGTGTCCCAGCTTCCACAATATTAACCCAGTGTGACGGCGTCAGTCAAGTGGACCATCCCTGGCCACAATCACTTGTCCACGTGTTTGTGGTTAGGCTGTCCTTCAAATAGGGGAGGCTGGAGACCGTTTGTGGACACCCGGCCGCCCCCAGGCGGCTGGGGACCGTGTGTGGGCACCTGGCCGCGGGGCAGCTGGGTACCGAGCATGCACACCCGGCCGCCCCCTGGCGGCTGGGGACCAAGCGTGGGCACCCAGCCGCTGGGCGGCTGGGGACTGAGTATGGATACGAGGCCGCCGACGCAGCCATGATGTGGTGGCCAGATTTCGCCTCCACATGCCTAAAAGGCCCAATTTCAAGTGCAAGCAAGCAATCAGTATGGTATTGCAGCCTGGGGGTGGGTGGGTGGTAGGCTGCATACTTGCACTTTCATTGCAAGGAATGGGGGAGGTACAATTGAACACTGCCCTTGGACAAGGATTTGCACGGGGATAGTTGCAAGTCTGCTTCTTCTGATGCGGCAAGGATCACTTCTGATGGGCACACTTTTAGGCAGTGACCTGGGTGTCAGAGATGCTTCCAGGGGTCTTCCCCATGCTGTTCTCATGTTCTCATGTCTTTTCAGCACTGTATGCATGTGTCACACAGCACATGGCCAGATAAGGTTGTAAAATGTTAAAATTACATTTCACGGTGAATGCATTTGTCATGGTTGAAAGCAATACAAAAGTGCAAAAACGCATAAAAAATGCTACTTGTGAACATAGCCCAAGGTGTGGAGGAGTATTTTTGCTTTTGGTTATTTATTTTACCTTATACAGAAGTCTTTACCATGGAAAGGATGTTCCTTAACATATTTCAAAGGAAAGCAGTTTTAGTTTCGTTTTTGAACGTTTTATTGTGAGCCCGTAAAAGTGGCTTAATACCTCTGACCACGTTGTTGACAGCAGTGACTTGGGGGTCAGAAATGCTTCCTGGGACAATACCCATGCTGTCCCCATGTCATTTGAGCACTGTCACTATCGTTTTGGGCACTTTTTAGGCTTTCAACAGACTGCCGGGGGTGCAGCCGCAAAAATGCTTGGGTATCCCATAGACTAACATTGGGCTCGTTGCTCGGGTCGAGCACCCGAGTATCACGGTGAGCTCAGCCCGAGCTTCGAGCACTCGAGCATTTTAGTGCTCGCTCAACACTAATAAACACCCTTTAAAAAAATTATGTGGTTGTTGCCTCGCGAACCACGGTCACCCTGGTGATATGGTGGTGGAGGATGAGGATGAGGAGAAGGAGGAGGACATGAGCAAATAGCCAAAATCAGGAAATGTATAACCATGTCTGGGAATGACTTGGTGCATGGGAATACACCTCCCAAGAAAAGACACTGTATTTGAGTTTATGCTACGCTGCTATCATTCGGTGGTGTTGAGAAGTCTGGCCCAATCCAGCCCTTGTTCATTTTTATAAGAGTCAGCCTGTCAGCATTTTCAGTTTACAGGCGATGCGCTTATCAGTTATAATTCCACCAGCGGCACTAAAAACCCGCTCTGATAAAATGCTGGCTGCAGGACAGGCCAGAACCTCCAAGGCATAGAGAGCCAGTTCATTCCACGTATACAGCTTGGATACCCAATAACTATAAGGCACAGAGGAATCACGGAGGATGTTGGTAAGGTCAGAAAGGTACTACCACAGCATCTTCCCAAACTTTGCACTCCTTGTGAGAGTACCCCGCGCCTCAGGGCTTGTGCGATGGGAGGGTCTGAGAAAATTCTCCCAGAACTTTGACTGTGTTCCCCTGCCTCTGCTGGATTGAAGTTGTGTCTCTCTCGCCTGTACTCCTTGGTTGCCCAACGAAGTATTACCTCTGCCGCCAGTGTTTTCATATGGGAATTTTTTTAATAGTTCCGCAACAAGGGCCTTCTGGTACAGCCCCACAGGAGTAAGAGATATAAAGTTCTCCTTGTAGCGTGGGTCTAGAAGTGTCACCAATCAGTAATGACTGTCACCCAAAATTTTGAGAACGCGAGGGTCATGGGAAAGGCAGCGTAACATTAACTCAGCCATGCGTGCCAGACTACAAACAGGCAAAACTACTGTGTCCTCACCAAGAGGATGACTGACCATGCTCTACTCCTCCTACTCTCTGTCCTCTGGCCATCCACGCTGAAGAGATGGTATGACAGCTGTGCAGGTAGTACCGTCTATAGCGCATGAAACTAGCTCCTGTTCTTCCTCCTCCTCTTCTTCCTCATTGTCCCCCAATCCACATTGGGATGAGATGAGGCTGGGCTGTGTGTAATCACCCTGTATGGTTCCTTGCTCCATCTCATCATGCTCCACCTGCAATGCATCCTCTTTGGTTGTGAGCAGAGAGCATTTCAGAAGACAGAAAAGCGGGATGGTGACGCTAATTATGGCGCCATCGCCGCTCACCATCTTGATGGAGTCCTCAAAGTTTTGGAGGATATTACATATGTCTGATATCCATGTCCACTCCTGAGGTCTTATGTGTGGAGTCTGAACTGAATACCAACTGCCTTGTTGATACTGGTACTCAACAACTGCCCTCTTCTGCTCACAAATCCTTCCCAACATCTGCAGTGTAGAGTTCCAATGCGTGGGGACATCAAACACCAGTCTGTGAGCCGGAAGCTGCAAATGCTGCTGAAACACTGCAAGGGCGGCGGAACCTGTAGGTGACTTTCTAAAATGGGCACACAGGTGGCGTACTTTAACAAGCAGATCCGGCAGCTCCGGGTAGGATTTGAGAAACCGCTGAACCATGAGTTTAAGCACATGGGCCAGGCATGGTACGTGTGTGAGCTCGTCTCGCCTCAGAGCCGCCACCAGGTTCCGGCCATTGTCACACACGACCACGCCTGGTTGTAGGTTCAGTGGTGTGAGACACAGATCTGCCTGCTCTTTTAGAGCTGTCCATAACTCTTCAGCATTGTGTGGTTTGTCAACTAAGCATATTAGCTTCAGCACAGCATGTTGCCGCTTGGCCGAGGTAGTGCTGCAGTGCTTCCAGCATGTGACTGATGTGGTCATTTCGGAGATGGAGGCTGAAGAGGAGTAGGAGGCTGAGGAGGATGAGGTGCAGGAGCTGTAAACCGTGGGGGCAACCCTGAATGACCTAAGGCCTGCAATCCTTGGCGTCGGGAGGACTTGTTCCGTCTCAAGGTCCGACTGTGTGCCAGCTTCCACTATGTTAACCGAGTGTGCCTCAGCGAAATGTACTGTCCCTGCCCACAAGCACTTGTCCACGTGTCCGTGGTTAGATGGACTATAGCGGTAACTGCGTTGTTGAGGGCACGGCTAATGTTTTGGGACACGTGCTTGTGTAATACGAGGAAGGCACACCAGGAGAAATAGTGGCGGCTGGGGACCAAGTATCGAGGGACGGCCGCCGCCATCAGGTTGCGGAATACTTCCGTCTCCACGAGCCTAAAAGGCAACATTTCGAGCGCAAGCAGTCGTGAAATGTGAGAATTTAGTAGTGTGGCCTGTGGGGCTTTGGCTGCGTATTTGCGCTTGCGTTCCAAGGACTGGGGTATGGACAACTGAACACTGCGCTGGGACAAGGACGTAGACGTGCTTCCTGATGCTGCTACTTGAGAGTGTGCAATGACAGGTGCAGGGCAGGAGGCATCTTCGCATGCACCATGGACAGGGAATTGGCTTGCATGCACAACAGCGGAAGAAGCAATGGTGCCACCCGCAGACACTGTTCCTGGACCCTGGAGTTTGGCCCACAAAGTCGGGTGATTTGCTGCCATGTGCCTGATCATGCTGGTGGTGGACAGGCTGGTCATTTTGCCACCCCTGCTGGTGCTGGCCTGGCAGGTTGTGCAAATGGCCTTTTTGGGGTTATCTGCAGAGTCCTTAAAAAACAGCCAGACTCGGGAAGACCTAACAGTTGAACTAGCAACTTCCTTTGTGTTGGTGTTACGGGGAACGGTTGCCTGCCTTCTGTCTGCGGCCACCACACTGCTTCTTCCTGCCTATTGGGGTGCTCTGCCTCCCTCCCCCTGTGTGCTGCTCTCCTCACCCTGCTTGTCCTCTTGCCAGGTTGTCTCAGTTACTATATCATCCACCACCTCGTCTTCCACTTCCGCACCCTGGTCCTCCTCCTGACTTTCTGGCAATTGTTTCTCATCATCGTCCACCTCTTGTGACACTTTCCCACCGTCGACTTCATGTGACCGTGGCTGCTCAAATATTTGGGCATCGCTACATGCGATCTCCTCTTGCCTCGCTTCAAATAGACCGGGCTAGAGGCCCGAATCAATAAATGGAAAAGTGAACAGCTCTACAGAGTGTCCAAGTGTGGGATCATTTGTGTCCGGTCACTCGGCATGGTGGGAGGAAGGAGGATCAGGGTGAGGAATATGCGGTCCAGATACTTGACCGTGTGGAAGACAGGGTAGTGGTAGTGGAGGCTAAGTGACTGGAAGCATTATCCGCTATCCAACCAACAACCTTTTGACACTGCTCTGGGTTCAATAGTGGTGTGCTGCGGTCCCCTAGGAATTGGGATAGGAAGGTCGGGCGAGAAGATTTGGGTGTTTGTTGTGGCACAATTTCAGCTTGCCCTCGGCCTTGGCTTCAGCCTCTGCATGCACCATCACCATCACATCCAGTTCCCCGTCCCTGGCCACGTGCCTTGCCCATTTTAAATGGAGGACAATATCTTCCACGCTCACTACAAATGACTGAATTTGGAGCGAACTTATATGTGATCCGTGTGACGGGGAAACCACAGTTTTAAATATATGCCATGTAGGTAAGTATTTTGAACAGCAATCTGGTGTCAATTGCTTCACTGACACACTGAAACAAATTTTTAATGGAGGTCAGAAATGGGAGTATTTTCTGAAAACATATATGTGATCCGTGTGACGGAGAAAACACAGTTTTAAATACCTGGCCTGTAGGTAACTCTTTTGAACAGTAATCTGGTGTCAAATGCTTCACTGACACACTGAAACTAATTTTTAATGGAGGTCGGAAATGGCAGTATTTTCTGAAAACGTATATGTGATCTGTGTGACGGCGAAAACACAGTAGTTTTAAATAGCTGGATTTTTAGCGCTGTAATATGGAAAGGACCTGGTTGTATTCTGAAGTGCCAACAAGCAAATGACACAGAAAAACGGTGTTCTCTGGATTGCTTTTGAAGCAAATAATGAGGATTAAGATCCAAAAAAAATTATTCCTGCCCCTGAGACCTGGGCCTATTTCTAGAAATATCTAACAGCGGCAGAAGGCATAATTGGAATGGAGCCTCTTGTGCTATATGCACTGCAGCCTACTATATACACTGCCTACCTGCCTGTATACCCTGCCTGTCTGATATCTCTGCAGATGGATAAGTTAGTCCTCAGAAGGACTGTTTTTGAGATGGATATGTGTAATGTACGTGTTTTCTTCCTACACTACCTAATCCTCAAGCAAATCTCTCAGCATCCAGCATCACCTCTCCCTACTCTGCCTGATTCTGGAGTGACTGTGACGAGCATGGCGGCGCCAGGTCTGATGTAGACCTGATGACGCTGTGCGACCAGCCAATCACTGTAATGCCACAACCACCATAGCTGCATCATTACAATGAGTGGCAGGCAATCTCTACATGTTGATTGGCGCTCTTAAGAGCGCCAAACATGCAGGGAGGGGACCCGAGCATCCGCCCGAGCATCTCGCAAGTACTCGGCGAGCTCCGAGCATCTCGAGTACTGAGATGCTCGGGCGAGTACCGAGTACTTGCGAGTATGCTCGCTCATCACTACTAATCAGTACTGTGCTTAGTTTATGGTCTGCAGTCTGATGATGGCTGTTTATGTGATACAAGTGAATATGGCAGGGGCTTACCTGACATTGCAATTGATCACTGCACTAAACTTGGTGACATATCTGTACTGATTGTGGTTCTGCTGATATATTCCTGCACTGATGGATCTGGTGATGTATTCTTGTACTGATGATGGTTCTGGTGATGTTTTCATGTACTCATGATGGTTCTCATAGTGCAAAAATCTCTGAAACTCCACAAGACAGTTTAGCTACAGTTCAGTTGTGACACAGATAGTTCACTTTTTGCAGGTTTCCTTGGGGGATGAGTAATAATACATACCAGTTAGAGATGATCAGATTAATACACAGCTAATTGAATTCAAGTCTAATTTCTTGAAATCCACAAGTCCCTGCAAATTCAAACAGTTTGCAATTCGACCAGCTGCGATTGGCCAAGAATAAAATAAAAATGTTTGGAGTCATTTAATACACTGCTGAAGAGTCACAGAGCCTTTCTCAGTCTTTCTCTCTATCTCTCATAAAACCAGTTGGATACAGCAATGAGAGATAGCAGAGTGAAAATGTTCTACACACCATTTGAACTAATTGAGATTTGTTGTGAATAAATTCTCTACAAATCGAGATTTTTGGAAAAATTTGCAGAACCTGGCGTATTTGAAATCCAAAAGGTTTGATCATTTCTAACACCAATATATTGTTTTCCTGTAGTATATTGATTTATTTCTTTTTGTGTACCATACAACATATTTACACCTACCATAAGTGTCATTGTACACATAACAGCGGAAAGGTTAATAGTTGTGTATATATTTTAAGCTGTTTAGCATGCATTCAAGAGATGCAGTTGAGCATTAACTCCAGCACACATCTGCTTACTGACCCCAAAGTTCACTGCACATGTAGTACATCTTATGGATTCTGTGAGCTTGTTAACTTGATATGCTTGATGGGCAATCTGAATTAATAATACAACAGGACAGCTTTGGGAGGACGGCTAGGGAGATTACCATACAATTATACACAATTCAGTTGCTCAGTAAATGAGCAATGGAATAAATAACAACTAAAACTTGTGAAATTTAGCTGTTCTGTTAAAAGGCATGTAATCTAGAAAAAATCTACACATGCATTAACTATTTAACTGACAGAATACTAAAATCAAAGACACTAAGTGAATATGACAGCTACTGTAAAATTAGTTCACATGAAAGACCTACAGTCAATAATTTTTGGAAACCAGAATGACAGCAGGGAGCAGGAGGTCAGATTTTGCACTGAGGCTCAGGAGCTTTATGTGTGGTACCGAAAGACTGGTTGATAAAGGCTCGTCTAGTGTGATTTTTTTTACAGTAATTGAATGCACTGTTCTTTATGGCAGTAATACTTTGTTGATCACTTTATGGTATGGCTTTGCATTTTCTCACACTGGTGGTTGTCTCTAGTATGTTGTAAATAGCTAGACTATGGAATTCCCTATTCCTGCACCCTACCAGTAAGCCATAATCATCAACATTAACAAAAATAAACACTTTAAATAGATCACTCTGTTTGTAATGACTCTAGATAATATATGAGCTTCACTTTTTGTATTGAAGAACTGAAATAAATTAACTTTTTGATGATATTCTAATTTAGTGAGATGCATCTGTATATGCAATGCACGCTCCTGCCAGCGATTCCCTTGCTTCCGCTGTTGTCACTTAAACAGATCAATGTCTTCATTTCTGCTCTGCTTTGTTGATGGGGTGTCTGTGCCGATGTCTTGCTGATTAACAGCTGGCTCCCCGCTGGTTAACCCCTTTCTGACGTGGAGCGTAATAGTACGCCCCATGTCAGATCCCCCGTGTTTGGTGCGGTCTCTGGCGCTGAGCCCGCACCTTTCCGGGCGCATGTCATCTGATCTATACAGCTGACATGTACCCGCAACAGCTGCGGGTGGAATCGCGATCCACCCGCGGCTGTTAACCAGTTAAATACTGCTGTTAATCTCTGTCAACAGTGGCATTTAACTCGCGCTTCAGGGAAGTGTCATTGGCCCCGCCCATTGGCGACCCCATCACATGATCGTGGGTCGCCAATGGGTTGGCATGATAACTTGGGGTCTGTAGGAGACCCCTGTGGTTGTCACTGCCAGAGTGCTATGAGTGCCACCCAGCGGTCGGCACTCACAGCAAGTGAGCAAATCTACTACACACAGGCGATCTGATCATCGCCTGTGTGTAGTACAGGCGATCAGACAATCGCAGCTTCTAGTCTTCCATGGAGACTATTGAAGCATGCAAAAAGTAAAAAAAAAATGTTTTTTTAAAAAAATAAAAAAACTATAAAAGTTTAAATCACCCCCCTTTCGCCCCATTCAAAATAAAACAATAAAAAAAACCCACATACACATATTTGGTATCGCCACGTTCAGAATCACCCGATCGGTAAACGGCGTAACAAGAAAAAAATTCAAAACTCCAGAATTACGTTTTTTTTGAAAGCCACAAAATTGCAATAAAATGCAATAACGGATGATCAAAACATCGGATCTACCCCAAAATGATATCAATAAAATGTCAGTTTGGTGCGCAAAAAATAAGCCATCACCTGGCCCCAGATCCTGAAAAATGGAGACGCTACAGGTCTAGGAAAGTGGCACCATTTTTTTTTTTAGCAAACTTTGGATTTTTTTTTCACCACTTAAATAAAAAAGAACCTAAACATGTTTGGTATCTACAAACTCGTAATGACCTGCAGAATCATAATGGCAGGTCAGTTTTAGCATTCAGTTAATATGGTAGAAAAAAAAAAAACAACTGTGGAATTGCAATTTTTTTGCAATTTCACCGCACTTAGAATTTTTTCCCATTTTCCAGTACAATATATGGCAAAACCAGTGATGTTGTTCAAAATTACAACTTTTCCTTAAAAAATAAGCCCTCACATGGCCATGTTGACCGAAAAATAAAAAAGTCATGGCTCTCGGAAGAAGGGGAGCGAAAAACGAAAAAGCAAAAGCGGAAAATGCTCCAGTCATGAAGGGGTTAACTGTTGGGAACCAGTTGTCAATCTGCGTCTGCAGTGATACCCCGTCGATGGTGCAGACTGGAAAAGGAAAAGCTGTTCTGTTGACAAGGTGAAATGAAGCAGGGGAATCACCAGCTGATTATTCCCGTGCAGAACAAGCTTATAGTTAGCAATGAGATGTCTGTTAGTTGTTATTCCCATAAACAAAAATAATAAAAGTTTTCGATACCTTCTTTAATTTTTTATGGGATTGACAGAGAAAGCCAAGCCGAGTACAGCATTTAATTATGTCTGGCAGTCCCAAAAATAATGAATAGATTGGGCATTTAGGAATGTTTTCAGGATTGAAAGGAGACTTCATTAAGGGGCTGTGGGTCTAAGCAGTCATACCAATCCTGTGGTTCTAAGCAGTCTTACCAATCCTGTGTGTCTAAGCTGTCATACCAAACCTGTGTGTCTAAGCAGTCATACCAATCCTGTGGGTCTCGGCAGTCATACCAAACCTGTGTGTCTAAGCAGTCACACCAATTCATCCTGTGGGTCCAAGCAGTCATACCAAACCTGTGTGTCTAAGCAGTCATACCAAACCTGTGGGTCTCAGCAGTCATACGATCCTGTGTGTCTCAGCAGTCATACCAACCCTGTGTGTCTAAGCAGTCATACCAATCCTGTGGATCTCAGCAGTCATACCAATCCTGTGGTTCTAAGCAGTCATACCAATCCTGTGGGTCTGAGCAGTCATACCAACCCTGTGTGTCTAAGCAGTCATACCAATCCTGTGGGTATAAGCAGTTGACGCGCCCCCTGAGCCGTGGGGTACTGGGCAGCCGGGCCTCTGGTTGCTGGGGGATATCACGGTAGCTGTGTCACGGGTGTGTCGCCACGAAGATCGTCACGATTACACAGCCTGACTTCTCGCAGCTGACTTTTTGGTGCTTTGTGTTTTTCGGCAGTGAGGGAGTTAATTCTCTCTCCCTCTGTGCTAGACGAGGTCCAGCCTCGCCCAGCTGCAATCAATGCTGCTGTAGTGAGACTCCTTCAAATGCCTGCTGGTCTGTTAGGGAAGTGTCGGTGAAAGCATTTCATGCAGACTAACAGAGTGGATCGTGGTATTTGGAGTTTCAGAGATAAGTGTATTCGGAGAGTTTTTTCCCTTCCTCGCTTTATCATTTATCTCCTTTGCCGTTGGTGTTCCCTCTGTTGTAGTTGTGTAGTTTTTGTATGCAAGGTGGTTTTGGTTTTTCCCTTGTACTGTCTCGTTCGTCTAAGTACTGTGTGTGGGCATATTATTACTTGTCCCCTTTTGTTGTGATCGGGGTCCTTCTCAGGACTAGATTACTTAGGTGCAGGGATCCTCAGGAGGTAGGGGTTACGCTGGCGGCCTGGACCTCTGTACCTTTAACAGTACCTCCAGGTTGAGGGATTAGTCAGGGCCCCAGCTTAGGGTCAGCTTAGGCCCCCTACCTCCAGTATACAGAGATAGCGTGACAAGCTGGCCCGGTCCGTGACCCAGGGCGGTCAGTAAAAGGGGGATAGATATGGGGGATTTGGACAGCTCGTGACGCCACCTGTGGAATGCGGCTAAGGGGTGCCGCCGCTGCGGAGCAGTTCTCTGGAGCCGGTGTTACGGCAGCAGGGATGGTGTGGCTCTCCACAGGTAGAGCTAGCTCCAGGGCAGCGTGGGTGTAATGGATGGTGGTGCAGGGGAGAGACGGCAGGATGGTTCCAGAGGAAAGACGGACACTCACACTGGGGTAAGCTTCAGTACCTTTACTGGTGATGCTGCAGGCATGGTCCAGGGTACTCCAGGTGAAGGGCGCACTTTTGGACTCTCCCCAGTGAGCGGGCATAGGGCCTCCTGATCCGTTGCTTTCTTCTCTAAGCTTCTGACCTGCCTGGAGCTAGGCCTAGCTTGGTTACTGTCTCTCTCTGCACCTGCTGACCTGGTGGTAGTGCCTTCTCTTTGGAGATCACTCTTCCTAGACGCTGGGACCTCCGTGTCTCCTAGCCCTGGTACTGTAGCCAGCGTTTGGTGAACCTGGGACCTGTATTCCTCCAGGGGTTCCGGTGGTTCCTACTGAGTATAAATGTCCCTGTAGGCGCAGACCCGATGTCCGGTATATATATCAGGGTGAGCCTGGTATGCTCCTCTGCCCCTTGCTACTTCTTCCTTCTCCTCTCTGCCTTCAACCCACTCAAGGCCCTCACTAGGCTTTCACACGTGCTGTAGTCTTTGGCTCGCCTAAGCACAGCAGCCTGCGTGCTGCTCTCTGTGCGTCAGCACGCTCTCTGCTCAACTTTGAGCTGTGTTCCTCTCGGTCTCTAACACTGACTTCACTGAGCTGCCTGCCTCCACCCTCCCTATATATTTCCCTAACGGGCTCCCTCTGCTGGTCTGAGGTGGTAGGGTGGAGGTGTGTGAATTTGTGAGGGCCTCTTGTGGAGAAGTCCATCCATGAACTCTTCTGGGTTCTTTGGCACCAATGCGCAGCAGGGCGCCACATTCCCCCCCTAGTAAAACTCAGTACTCCTGGACTGAAGCATTTTTTTCAAAACAGGTTAAACAATAACATTTCTTCCCTTTATGGGAAGCACTTTGCTTGAAAGTTACAGATAACAAAAACAATAAATAATCAATATATGTACAATAGTTAAAGTTTTTGAGCAATTGTCAGTGAGTCCCCTAACAGGGTGTCCATTTCACTGCACAGTACAAGGGAGCTTGAGGGACCTGTCCTTAAACCCTCCACGTAGGCCCTGGGCATGGCTGCAGGGCATAGTTGATCCGGAGTTGGACCACGTCTTCCGCCACGCCAAACAGGTTTTTGTTCAGTGGTTACCTAAAAGGGGCACTCCAGGGAGTGCAATTATATTCAAGTAAACTGTTTTTGGGCTGCACACAGTCCTCAGCCACCGAGTCCTTTATATATACCCTTACGGGTAACTAAATGCAACAAGAAAAGTGTCAATGTCAACTATATTGTCCATTGTAAGGCAAAAATACGTCAATACATACATACATGAAAATTACACAAGAATAACATACCCCAAGGGGCAACTATTTATACTGTCAGTGTTTCTCTATTTACTCCCTATACCTGACAGGGGTCTGGCCTTTTGCGCTACGAGATGATCTACGTAGTACTGGAATGCGTGTAGTGTGGATGTTTGCACTATTTTCCGCTCTATGTGTTGGTGGACTGCAAGACTGCCTTAACCTCTCTACGTTACTGGCAATTACACTGGTTCCTGGGCCTACTGGCTCTGCTTCTACCGGTAATCTTTCTTCCTGGGATTTTTCCTGAGCAGGCTCTTCTGGGACACTTACAGGTCTTACTTGCAGTGGAGGGTCTTCTGGCTGTTGGTAGAAGTGTAGCACAGGTATTATTACCGCTCCATCCAGTTGAGGCCAATCTGCCAGGAAATCTCCTAGTTAAGTGTGGAGTACTACTTCTTTAGGCTCCTCCAGTACGATGAGAGGCACTTCCTCCTGGGGCTTCAGCGGACTTGGGCACAACTTCAGATGGTCTCTTGATACCGTTGCAGTCGTTCTTCCTCCGTCTTTGCTAATCAGACAGGTTTTCCTATTGTCGAATCTGGAGTTCAACACAGTTTAAAGTTCTATTTCCCACTGGTCGTCAAGTTTGTGGCTTCTTCTCTTTCATTTCAGCACAACTTCTCCAGGTGTCAAGGGTTCGGCTGGTGCACTCTTGCTGTACTGTGCTTCCTGCTTATCCCTCACCTTACTTAGACTGTCTTCGACACAGGCCTGTACTCTCTGGTACTGCTCCTGTCGGGTCACATCCCAGTCTTCAGTGGACATATCAGCTTCCGGCTCTACCACTCCAAGCTCCAGGTCCATGGGCAACTTTCCGGGTCTTGCTCTCATGAGTTACGCTGGAGTACAGTTGGTGGAACTCACAGGTATGTGATTGTACAGATCTACCAGGTCAGGTAGTTTGTCTGGCCACTGGTTTCTTTCTTCGAGAGGTAAGGTCTTCAACAGGTCGATGACTATGTTATTCATCTTTTCACATAACCCATTGGTTTGGTGGTGGTACGGTGTAGTCCGGATCATCTTACACCCGTACAGATGGCAAAACTCTTTGAACAGCTCGGCTTCAAAGGCAGGGCCTTGATCCGTCAGCACCTTTTCTGGGTATCCATGGGGCCTGCAGAAGTAGGCTTGAAATGTCCTTGCTGCAGTTTCTGCCGTCAGAGCCTTGACGGGGGCTACCACCAGGAACCGGGAGTAGTGATCTACCATGGTCAGGGCATACGAGTAGCCTGACCTGCTGGGTGACAGTTTGAAGTGGTCCAGAGCGACGATCTCCAGTGGCTGGGTTGTCTTGATGGACTGCAGGGGTGCCTTCTGGCTGCTGTAGTCTTTTCTTCTGAGGCTACAGGGTCCACAATCCCGGCACCACCTCTCTATGGAGCTCCGCATTCCAACCCAATAAAAGCGATTCTTCAAGAGAGTTTCCAGCTTTTTCCAGCCAAAGTGCCCTGCTTGATCGTGGTAGGCCTCCAACACCATCTGGATGTCTGTCCTGGGCACTACGATCTGCCATACCATCTCATGGGTCCTAGGGTTGACATACCTTCGGCACAGCTTCTCTCTATAGATGAACAGCCAGCTTCTCTCATTGCACAGTTGCTTGGCTTGTGGAGATGCGTGCTTCTCCAGGGAGGAACCTTCCTGGGTTATCAGTTCTTTGATGCGGCTGACAACCGGGTCGCTGTCCTGGGTCTCCTTCCAACTGTGGTGAGGTAAAGGGTTTAGTGTCTTACCACGATACCTCCTGGAGGGGCGCTGCTCGGGGACCATCCCATTTCTATGGAAGGCAGGTAGCTCAATCTCCTCCAGGTCATCCACTTCTTCTTCTGTGTCCGACTGGTGAGGCATTCTGGACAGGGCATCGGCGTTGGCATTCTTGAGGCCTGCCCGGTACTTAATGGTGAACTGGTAGATTGACAGCCGAGCCATCCATCGTTGTTCCATGGCTCCTAACTTGGCTGTTTCCAGATGAGTCAAGGGGTTATTATCAGTGTAGGCAGTGAACTTACTGGAGGCTAGGTAGTGGTTGTGATGCGCCTCCTGGGCGCGTCAACTTTGGCGTAGTCGGCAGGATACGTAACCCACCCGTTATCATCGGGTATTGTGTGCCTAAAAGACTGTGTTTTTCTACTCAATGTGGCGTCCACCCCTGAAGAACGGGTGCCATTATGTGCCAGCCAAACAACAACCAAAGGTCACCTCCCATCGTGGGCCAGGTCCCAGAATGGCGCCAAAAGCAGGGCCGCCCCAAGCAGCAGTGATTATGTATGTGGATGTGTCCATCGACGTGGGGGGGCTGCCCTTGGAAGTGACCGACAGCAGACTGCCCTGGAACCGCCCCCATAAGGGGAGGGGAGGCAGGAAAACTGGGAGACAGGGTGTGGTCTGGACCAGTCCAGGCAGGCCGCACCTGGGAAAGGACATGGACCGCAACAGCACCGGAGACCCTGCCAGCGGCATGCTGCAGGCCGAAGCGCCTTATACCCTGGAGGAGCTGGTGGCCAAGCTCCCCCGGGAAGATACCGAATTCCTCCGCGCCGGTATGGAAGATCTGGGCTGGAGGATGGCAAGGGCCCAGCGGGACGCCATTGAAGAGTGGAAACAGGAGATGGAGCAGCAGATGGCGGCACGACAGCCAGCAACGCTGCCAGGCACCGGCAGCGCCCCAGCCTTCGAGGACCGAGAGCAGAGTCGGGAGGTCACGAGTGACGCAGGAGCAACCGCAGGAGCAGGTATGGGAATTCTCCCTGTCCCTGGCGCTGCAAGCGTCGACCTGTTCCTGGGTCCCCTGGTGGATCCACTAATCCTGGGCGTCACTGAAGGCACCCCGCTCCCAATGGCCGAGCCTGGCCCTTTAACCCTGGGTGACGCCGCTGCATACTCACTTCACTCCTACCAAAGTGCACCCGTCCTAGGCGCCCTCCATGCCCCGGAACCACCTTCGGACGCCAGCGGCGCCGGCCCGCTCCTAGGCCCTCTCCAAGAACCGCCCCCTGCGACACCCGCATGGGTGTACGGGTGTCACCATTGGGACTGGTCCGCGGAAATAGAGGATCAGCAGTCTTCACTCCTGCCCGCTCCGCAGCCCGCCGTCTCCCAGTTGCCGGAAGACGAGGCCCAGTTCGAGTGGGATTACTCTGCGGAGGACCTGATGGGGTTCTCCCAGGAGACAAAGGCAGCCGCAGCCAACCGCTTAAAGTTCCAGCAGCTGGTCCAGTTTGAAAAGGAGCGCAGCTTACGGCGTGTGCGGTGGGAGCAGCTCGAGGCCAAGAACTTGGAGGAGAAGGCCAGGACCCGCAGAAATCAGCAGACCACCAGCAGTCCCCGAATCACCGGGACCGTAGTCAAATTTAATCTGGACGCAGGATGGGGGTTCATCCAGGACCCGCTGTCAGATGCTGACCTCTTCATAAACAGAAGAGACGTGGAGTCCCGCTTGCCAGAGGGACACCCAGATCGGGACTTGAAATGCTGCAGCCTCCGGTTTCCTAGTTGGGCCTTGTAGCTCTGTGCTAGCTGAGGGACTGGTTCCCTTCTTCTGGCCTGACCCCCCTACCTCTTAGTAGCGGCGGACGTACGGGTGGCTTGCTGCACGGCCCGTACCCCTAGGGTCCCTTCACTCCTCCTTCCTGGAGCCGTCTTGCTCCCTCTCCTCTCAGACTTGGGCCTCAGTGCTAGGCCCGCCTCCGGAGCAGAGCTCGTGCAGAGCCTCTGCTCCTGTCACCTTTCTCCTCTGACTGGACTGAACCAAATCCACTTGATCTAAGATGGTGTCTCTATTTTGTACCTCCCTGTCATGTGCTCCCAGGATCTACGTCCTCCACCCCATCCACTACATAGTTCCCCCTCTCTAAGTGGTTCCTCCCCACTCCAGCCAGGGACCAGGGACTGTGCTCTCCCGTAGGAGCAATCTCGCCCTGTCCCCCGGAAATGTGGTGTAGTGAATGCAGGTGTTAGGGTCCTGAGCCATACTCCTTCCTTACCTGAGAGTGAGATAGCACACCTTTGGATGAGATGCAATACCTCTGTGGCGACCGAACCCTCAGGGGCGTCACACACCCCCCTGGTAAAACACAGCACGTCCGCGGGCTGGAACAGAGTAAAAACACATTTTAAAGACCGAACCCTCAGGGGCGCCACACTTGAACCGCTCGGTGATGGCCCAGACCAGAGCCAGGAACTCCAACTTGAAGCTGCTATAGTACTCTGGGTTCCTTTTGGTCGGGCGGAGCTTCCTGCTTGCATAGGCGATCACCTTCTCTCGGCCATTCTGCTTCTGACTTAACACAGCTCCTAATCCCTCGTTGCTGGCATCAGTGTACAGAAGGAACGGTTGGCTGTAGTCAGGGTAGGCTAGGATCTCTTCGCCGGTCAGGATCTCCTTCATCACCTCAAAGGATTCAGCTTGCTCCTTACCCCGCTGCCTCTCCCGGACTGTCCTACCAGGAGATCTTGCAAAGGCGCCGCTTTCTTGGTATAGTCCTTCACAAACCTCTGGAAATACCCGACTAGTCCCAGGAACTGACGTATCTACTTGAGGCTCTTCGGCTCCGGCCATTTCTGGATGGTAGTGACTTTCTCCGGGTCCGGTGCTACTCCTTCTGGACTGGCGATGTGCCCCAGGTACTGTACCTTTCGCTTGAGAAGGTGGCACTTGGAGGGTTTCAGCTTCATCCCATACCGGGACAGCGACTCAAATACCTCTGCCAGGGGCTTCAAATGGTCCTTGTACGTTTTGGAGTACACTATCATGTCATCCAGGTATAGCAGTACAGTCTCAAAGTTGCGGTGTCCCAGGCAGCACTCCATCAATCTCTGGAATGTTCCGGGGGCGGTGCAGAGTCCGAACGGCATACTGTTGAACTCGCAGAGTCCCATCGGGGTAGTAAAGGCAGTCTTCTCCCGATCCTCCTCAGCAACAGCTACTTGCCAGTACCCACTAGTGAGGTCAAGGGTGGAGAAGTAATTTGCAGACTTTAATGCAGCCAGGGATTCCTCTATACGGGGCAAAGGGTATGCATCTTTGTGTGTTATGCGATTTACCTGTCTGTAATCTACACACATTCTCATGCTTCCATCCTTTTTCCTGACTAGGACCAGGGGAGCTGCCCAGGGACTACAGTTATCCCTTACTACCCCTGCCTTCTTCATGTCGTGCAACATATCCTTCGCCTTCTGGTAGTGTGCTGGTGGTATTGGCCTTTAACGTTCTTTGATGGGTGGATGGTCACCTGTGTGTATATAGTGTTGTACCCCTTTAATCCTCCCAAAATCAAGTGGGTGTTTGCTAAATACCTGTTCGTATTCCTGGACCACCCTGTATACAACTTGTTTCTGATGGACAGGAGTGGCGTCAGTCCCAACATGGAGCTGTTGACACCAATCCCCCACCTGGGCTTCGGAGTCATTGTCCTCCACTTTGTCTGGTGAGGTTAAGGACTCCGCCGTGTGTATGGAGTTGTTATCTACTGTGTACAGTTTGGCAACAGTGGCATAGTGTGGAACTGTTCGTCGAACTGTTCGTCGAACACCTTAGAACACCGTCGAACACCGTTAAAACCAATGGCAGGCAAACAAAAACACATAGGAACACATAGAAAACACCTTCAAAGGTGTCCAAAAGCTCACAAACTGCTCAGAAGATGCTTTCTTTAAAAAAGCCGGCCGGCAATTCAGCAGCGGCATACACCGGTACCCGACAATTTAGACATGAAGGAATAGAGCATCACACATAGATTAGATAGATAGAAACATGTCAGTCACATATATTTAAAAAAAAATACGTGGAGCTTCGCCCTATTTTTGTGTCCAGCCAGGTACAACTAGGCAGCTGGGGGCTGGAATCTGCAGCGCAGGGAGGCCCAAGCTTTCTGGGCCCCACCCGCTGCAAATTGCAGTCCGCAGCCGCCCCGGAAAATGGCGCGTTCATAGAAGCGCCATCTTCTGGCGCTGTAACCAACTCATCCAGGGCCCTGGTGCGGTGGCTCACTGGGTAATAAAGGGGTTAAGGCCAGCTTGGCATTATCAGCTGGCCCTAAGCCCGAAATTCATGGGGTCACGCCAATATTAGACATGACCACCATGAATTTCTAGTAAAGTATTAAAAAAAACCACAAACACCCAGAAAAAAGTCCTTTAATTGAAATAAACACACAATTCTTTATTGTTCTAAATTAAACCATACTTACCGCCACGCCCATTCCAGCTGAAGCCAATGATCTCCTGCAATAAAAGTAAAATAATAAAGCAACATCATCCTTACCTTTCCATGGCTCCCACGACAGCTTCAGCTCTGCTACATCGAGATGACAGGCTGGACCGCAGCAGAACGCTGCCATCCAGCCTGTCATCCCGCAGACACTGAGAAGCGCAGGCATGCTTGCGCTACTCAGTGTCTGGCTGTGACGGCATCCAGATGAGCCGAGGTCATGTCCAATGAACTCGGCTCACCTCATGCACGTCACTGACAGCGTGGGAGAATTCTCCTGCACTCAGCACTTCAGCGTGAAAATTCTCCCACGCTGTCAGTGACGTACATGAGGTCAGCTGAGTTCATTGGACATGAATGAGCTCACCTCATGCACGTCACTGACAGCGTGGGAAAATTCTCACGCTGAAGCGCTGAGTGCAGGAGAATTTTCCCACGCTGTCAGTGACGTGCATGAGGTGAGCTCATTCATGTCCAATGATCTCAGCTCACCTCATGCACGTCATTGACAGCGTGGGAAAATTCTCCTGCACTCAGCGCTACAGCGTGAGAATTCTCCCACGCTGTCAGTGACGTGCATGAGGTGAGCTCATTCATGTCCAATGAACTCAGCTGACCTCATGTACGTCACTGACAGCGTGGGAGAATTCTCACGCTGAAGTGCTGAGTGCAGGAGAATTCTCCCACGCTGTCAGTGACGTGCATGAGGTGCGCCGAGTTCATTGGACATGAACTCGTCTCATCTTTATGCCGTCACAGCCAGACACTGCAGAGCGGAAACATGCCTGCGCTTCTCAGTGTCTGCGGGATGACAGGCTGGATGGCAGCGTTCTGCTGCGGTCCAGCCTGTTATCTCGATGTAGCAGAGCTGAAGCTGTCGTGGGAACCATGGAAAGGTAAGGATGAGGTTGCTTTATTATTTTTCTTTTATTGCAGGAGATCGTTGGCTTCAGCTGGTATGGGCGTGATGGTAAGTATGGTTTAATTTAGAACAATAAAGGAATGTGTCTTTATTTCAATTAAAGGACTTTATTCTGGGTGTTTGTGTTTTCTTTTAACTTTGACTATGGGGTTAGTAATGGGGGTGTCTTATAGACGCCTCTCCATTACTAACCTGGGCTTGATGTCAGCTGGCATTATAAGCTGACATCAACCCCAACCCTATTACCCCACTGCCACCGCTACAGGGCAGTGGGAAGAGCGAGGCTAAGTGCCAGAATTGGCGCATCCTAAGGATGCGCCATTTCTGGGGCGGCTGACGGCTGGTGTTTCTAGCCTGGGAGGGGGCCAATATTCATGGCTCCCTTCCTGTGCTATTAATATCAGCCCCCAGCTGTCTGCCTAGCCTTTGCTAGCTATTAAAATAGGGGGGACCCCACGTCATTTTTTTGGGGGGTCCCCCATTTTAATAGCTAGTAAAGGCTAGGTATTCCGCTGGGGGCTGATATTAGTAGCCTGGGAAGCTCCGTGGGTATTACCCCCTTCCCACGCTTCAAACATCTGCCCCAGCCGTCTGGTTAACCTCCGCTAGAGCCTAAAATTATAGAGATCCCCACGCCAATTTTTTTTAAATAAATCCTTTATTTTAACACTAAATGACAAGTACAGTAATCAACACTGTCACTGTACTTCATATATATGTGACTGACATGTTTCTATCTATCTAATCTATGTGTGATTCTCTATTCCTTCTATTCTAAATTGTCGGGTACAGATGCTGAATTGCCGGCCGGCTTTTTTAAAGAGACGGTGCATGAAAACACTATTATTTTTTTTTAATAAATCCTTTACACTAAATGACAAGTACAGTAAGCAACACTGTCACTGTACTTCATATATATGTGACTGACATGTTTCTATCTATCTAATCTATGTGTGATTCTCTATTCTTTCTATTCTAAATTGTCGGGTACAGATGCTGAATTGCCGGCCGACTTTTTTAAAGAGACAGTGCATGAAAACACTATTATTTTTTTTAATAAATCCTTTATACTAAATGACAAGTACAGTAATCAACACTGTCACTGTACTTCATATATATGTGACTGACATGTTTCTATCTATCTAATCTATGTGTGAAGCTCTATTCTGTCTGTTATAAATTGTCAGGTACCGCTGCTGAATTGCCGGCCGGCTTTTTTAAAGAGACGGTGCATGAAAACACTATTATTTTTTTTGATAAATCCTTTACACTAAATGACAAGTACAGTAAGCAACACTGTCACTGTGCTTCTTATATATGTGACTGACATGTTTCTATCTATCTAATCTATGTGTGAAGCTCTATTCTTTCGGTTCTAAATTGTCGGGTACCGGTGTATGCCGCTGATGAATTGCCGGCTTTTCATGTTTCACTGTTGGCACTGTTCCCATCGATTTGGGCAATCACTGTAATGCCACAACCACCATGGCTGTGGCATTACAGTGAGTGGCAGGCAATCCCTGCATGATTGGTGCTCTAAATAGCGCCAGACATGCAGGACACGCTTTTGGTGCACGAACAGTTATCGAACATAACCTCGAACAGCCGAATTTTTTGCAAATCGTTCGGGTTCGTCGAACAACTCGAACACCGCCCAAAACAGCTCGAATTTGAGATTGGCGAACAGTTCTAGTCGAACACCGCTCATCTCTACTAACCACGTCCTCCCCATAGTTTAGGAGGCATACGGGCACCCTCCCATTGCGTACATCCACTACCCCTCTGGCAGTCAAGAGTGTAGGTCTATGCTCCGAGCTAAGGGGCTCTACTACCACCTGGCAGATCCGTCCTTTGAGACCTATTGCTGCTCTACACCAAATCAGCATCTCACTCATCGGGGGGATCACAATGGGTATCGGGTCTGTCACCCGTACATTACCAATTTCACCACCTGATAGCTTTACCTGTTTCTGGTACATAAGGGCTCGGATCTCTTTCTGGAGCACCTTCCTCTGCCCTGGTTTGGCAGTGTCGGCCATCTGTTGGAGCAAAACCAACACTTCTCCCAAACAGTTACCGACAATATTTGTGCCAAGAACCATATACAAGTCTGTATCATCAGGATTAGTCTCTGCTACATTTAGTCGCTGGTCCTTCAGTTCCACTCTTCCCACCTTTACTGCCACATCCTTAACCCCGACTAGGTTAAGGGGAAGGCCATTGGAGGCATACACGGAAAGGTTTGGAGCTGGCGGGTGAAGTTCGTCTATGGACCAGAACCTTGTGTAGAGTACATCTGGCATGATGGTTACCTGAGATCCAGTGTCCAGCAGGGCAGGTGTCGCGATGCCGTCCAGCACAATGGACAGGAAAGGTCTTCCTCCCACGAACTGTTGGTACCAGTTTGATGGGCCTGCTTGATTTACTCCTGGGTGTCGGCCCTCGGCCCCAGGGTTTGCTCATTTAACCCCTTAAGCCCCGCAGGTGGTTTGCACGTTAATGACCGGGCCAATTTTTACAATTCTGACCACTGTCACTTTATGAGGTAATTACTCTGGAACGCTTCAACGGATCCCCCTGATTCTGAGATTGTTTTTTCGTGACATATTGTACTTCATGATTGTGGAAAAATTTCTTCGATATCACTTGCGTTTATTTGTGAAAAAAATGGAAATTTGGCGAAAATTTTGAAAATTTTGCGATTTTCAAAATTTGAATTTTTAAGCCCTGAAATCAGAGCGATATGTCACACAAAAGAGTTAATAAATAACATTTCCCACATGTCTACTTTACATCAGCACAATTTTGGAACCAAAATTTTTTTTTGTTAGGGAGCTATAAGGGTTAAAAGTTGACCAGCGATTTCTCATTTTTCCAACAAAATTTATAAAACCATTTTTTTAGGGACCACATCACATTTGAAGTCACTTTGAGAGGTCTTTATGACAGAAAATACCCAAAAGTGACACCATTCTAAAAACTGCACCCCTCAAGGTGCTCAAAACCACATTCAAGAACTTTATTAACCCTTCAGGTGCTTCACAGGAATTTTTTGAATGTGGAAGAAAAAAATGAACATTTAACTTTTTTCACAAAAATGTTACTTTAGACCCAATTTTTTTTATTTTCACAGGGGTAACAAGAAAAAATGGACCCCAAAATTTGTTGAGCAATTTCCCCTGGGCACGCAGATACCCAATATTTGGGGAAGAAACACTGTTTGGGCGCACGGCAGGGCTCGGAAGGGAAGGAGCGCCATTTGACTTTTTGATTGTAAAATTTGCTTGAATAATTAGCGGACACCATGTTCTGTTTGGAGAGCCCCTGTGTGCCCAAACTTTGGAGCTCCCCCACAAGTGACCCCATTTTGGAAACTAGACCCCCCAAGGCACCTTTCTAGATGCATAGTGAGCACTTGGAACCCCCAGGTGCTTCACAAATTGATTCGTAAAAATGAAAAAGTGAAAAAAAAAACACTTTTTCATTTTTACGAATCAATTTGTGAAGCATCTAGGGGTTCCAAGTGCTCACTATGCATCTAGATAGGTGCCTTGGGGGGTCTAGTTTCCAAAATGGGGTCACTTGTGGGGGAGCTCCAATGTTTGGGCACACAGGGACTCTCTAAATGCAACATGGTATCCGCTAACAAATTGAATGGAAAATCGGCTCAAATTGTTAGCGGACACCACATTGCGTTTGGAGAGCCCCTCTGTGCCAAAACTTTGGATCTCCCCCACAAGTGACCCCATTTTGGAAACTAGACCCCCCAAGGCACCTTTCTAGATGCATAGTGAGCACTTGGAACCCCCAGGTGCTTCACAAATTGATTCGTAATAATGAAAAAGTGAAAAAAAAAACACTTTTTCATTTTTATGAATCAATTTGTGAAGCACCTGGGGTTCCAAGTGCTCACTATGCATCTAGATAGGTGCCTTGGGGGGTCTAGTTTCCAAAATGGGGTCACTTGTGGGGGAGCTCCAATGTTTGGGCACACAGGGACTCTCCGAATGCAACATGATATCCGCTAACAATTTGAGCCGACAATTTGTTAGCGGATATCATGTTGCATTTGGAGAGTCCCTGTGTGCCCAAACATTGGAGCTCCCCCACAAGTGACCCCATTTTGGAAACTAGACCCCCCAAGGCACCTATCTAGATGCATAGTGAGCACTTGGAACCCCAGGTGCTTCACAAATTGATTCATAAAAATGAAAAAGTGGTTTTTTTTTCACTTTTTCATTTTTACGAATCAATTTGTGAAGCACCTGGGGGTTCCAAGTGCTTACTATGCATCTAGATAGGTGCCTTGGGGGGTCTAGTTTCCAAAATGGGGTCACTTGTGGGGGAGCTCCAAAGTTTGGGCACAGAGGGGCTCTCCAAACGCAATGTGGTGTCCGCTAACAATTTGAGCCGATTTTCCATTCAATTTGTTAGCGGATACCATGTTGCATTTAGAGAGTCCCTGTGTGCCCAAACATTGGAGCTCCCCCACAAGTGACCCCATTTTGGAAACTAGACCCCCCAAGGCACCTTTCTAGATGCATAGTGAGCACTTGGAACCCCAGGTGCTTCACAAATTGATTCATAAAAATGAAAAAGTGTTTTTTTTTTCACTTTTTCATTTTTACGAATCAATTTGTGAAGCACCTGGGGGTTCCAAGTGCTTACTATGCATCTAGATAGGTGCCTTGGGGGGTCTAGTTTCCAAAATGGGGTCACTTGTGGGGGAGCTCCAATGTTTGGGCACACAGGGGCTCTCCAAACGCAACATGGTGTCCGCTAACAATTTGAGCCGATTTTCCATTCAATTTGTTAGCGGACACCATGTCGCGTTTGGAGAGCCCGTGATGTGCCTAAACAGTGGAGCTCCCCCACAAGTGTCCCCATTTTGGAAACTATACCCCTCAAGGATTTTATTAAGGTGTATAGTGAACATTTTGAACCCAGAGGTACGGCACAGAATTTGTTTACATTAGGTCATCATATTGAATAAGTTGTCATTATTCTTGAGCGCAAGTGCTCGCTACTTGAGTTTGCATCGGGTACTCAGGTATGCACCATGTACAGCGTGTGCTTGAGTGACATGCTCGAGTCCCTGCTCTGCATGTTTCACGGTTATTAGGCACCCAAAAAAAAACATGCGGGGATCGCTCGTGCATGGCAGGCAATCCCCGTAAAGTTTTTTGGCCGCGAAGCATATGGGGCAGAGACTCGAGCATGTCACTCAAATACCCACGATACTCAATGCATACCAGAGCACCCGATGCAAACTCAAGTAGCGAGCACTTGCTCTCAACACTAGTCACCATATCGTCATCTTTTTTTCTTACTTTTGAAAAAAATCCCAACCCCAGCCCTAGCCCTAGCACAACCCTAGCCCTAGCACAACCCTAGCCCCAGCACAACCCTAGCCCCAGCACAACCCTAGCCCCAGCACAACCCTAGCCCCAGCACAACCCTAGCCCCAAACCCAGCCCTAACTCTAGCCCAATCCTAACCCGAGTTTATTTTTGACGCCGTTCCTTGTGCGGTATAAGTGATTAGACGACTTTATTCTTTGGGTCGGTGTGATTACAGCAATGCCAGAATCATATGGGGTTTTTATGACTGACAGCTGTCACACACTAAAAGACGCATTTTTTGTAAAATCTAGTTTTTGCATCGCCATATTTTGAGAGCTATAATTTTTCCAGATGTTGGCAGACAGTCATGTGACGGCTCGTTTTTTGCGGGATGACTTGACGTTGTTATTGGTGCCATTTTCAGGCACGTGACATTTTTTGATCGCTTTCTATTCTGATTTTTGGGAGGCAGAATAAACAAAAACCAACAATTCAGGAATTGTTTTTTTTTTTTTTTTTTATTCTGTTCCGCGTGTGGTAAAATTGATGAGGTAGCTTTATTCTTCGGGTCAGTACGTTTACAGCGGTACTACATTTGTATAATTTTTCTATGTTTTGGCGCTTATACACAATAAAAGCTATTTTATAGAAAAAAATATTTTTTAGCATCGCTTTATTCTGAGAGCTGAAACTTTTTTATTTTTCGGCTGATGGAGCTGTATGGCGGCTTGTTTTTTGTGGGATGAGATGACGTTTTCAGCGGTATCATTTTTATTTATATGAGTCTTTTTGATCGCGTGTTATTCCACTTTTTGTTTGGCGGTATGGTGATAAAGCATTGTTTTTTGCTGCGTTTTTTTTTTTTTTTTTTTTACCGTGTTCACTGAAGGGGTTAACTAGTGGGACAGTTTTATAGGTCAGGCTGTTCCGGACGCGGCGATACCAAATATGTGTACTTTTATTGTTTTTTTTTAATTTTTTTTATAATAATATTTATTGATGGGTACTTTATATTTTTATTTTTGGTGTATTATTTTTTTTATTTTTTTATAATATTTTTGCACATTTTTTTTTTTTTTTTCCACTTTCAGACAGTTTGTACACCTTATTACTTTGTCCCACTCTGGGACTTTCACTTTTTTTTTTCTGATCGCCTGCATGGCATAGGAATGGAGCACCATCCCTATGCCATGCAGGCTGTCAGAAGTGCACAGTGTTAAGATTGCTTGGAGATGCACTGCGCATGTCCAAGCAATCTTCCTGCTCTCTGGTGACCCGGATGTTGTCATGACGACATCGGGTCGTCATGGCAACACCCGGGAAGCCGCTGCAGTCTGCGCTGGAAGCCGGAAGAGGAGGTGAGTATCGCCGATCACCTCCCCTTGCCCCCGCAATGCCGCGATCGATTTCGATCGACTTCGATCGCAGCATAGCGGGGGTTAATGTGCTGGGAGCGGTGCAGGACCGCTCCCTGCACATAGTACCGGGTGTCAGCTGTGACAATCAGCTGACACCCGGCGGCGATCGCGCCCGCACAGCCTGTGTGCGCGCGCGATCGCCATGACGTACTAATACGGGTCTGGCTCTTAAGTCCCAGGGCACAGACGCGTATTAGTACGTCAAATGTTATTAAGGGGTTAAAGGACAGTTCCGCACTGTGTGGCCTGCCTTCTGGCAGCGATAGCAGATGAACTCTCCTGGAGGGCGACGTTGGTCGTGGGTCCTCCCACGGGGTGGTCTTGTCCTCCTCCGGGGTGGCGTTGTCCTCCTCCTTCTTCTCATCTAGGGGACATCATCAGGGCTGTCGGCGAGTTGTATCCTTCCTTCCGGCTCGGGCTCCTCCTGTAGCTGCAGGGTGCTCGCTAGGAGGCACTGTTTGCATCTTTGTTTCGGCCATTAGTGAAGGAGCAATGGGTGCTGCGGGCACCGGGGTGGCCCCACCCTTGTAACGCTGGATAGCAGTATCTGTTGTTTCCAGGGGCTGAAGACCCTTTATAGCCATGTCCTTAAGGGTGTCAAAGGTGGCATCTGGATGATCTAGGGCCCACCACCATACAGTTCTGCTCTCCTCCTGGGACCTTAACCCCCGGATGAACTGTTCTGTCAGCATTTTATTTTCATCTTGTATGCTGGCTGGACTAACCTGTTTCAAGGCCCGCAGGGCTTCCTATAAGAGCCAGGCATTGTCCCGGATACTGTCCTCAGTTTTCTGGACACAGTGGTAGAACCTCATCCGGAGATCCGTCTCGGTGCGGTTTTCAAACACAGTCTGCAGTCTCTTAAAGATGATGGATACCGACTCCTGGTCTGCTGCTGGCCAGGTTTCAACTTACTGCTCTGCGGCACCAGTCAATTGTCCCAGCACAACAGCGGCTCTCTGTTTACCGGTCATAGATTACATGTCTAGCACACCACATATTCTTCTCTTGAATCCGGACAGGGTGTCCGGTTTGCCGTTATACTGGGGGAGCCACTTCGCTCCAGGGATATACGGCAGGGCCATAGGTAATAACGGGGTCATGGCCCCTGCTGGTGGAGTGGCCGCTCCGGCCTGTGCAGCGCCGGGCACAAGTTGGGAATCAGGAGCGTTAACCGGTGCTCCGGCGGCTTGCTGGTCATCGGCCATGTTTGCGCTCCCCTAGTGAACCGGAGCCTACCTTCTTCACTTCCTTTAACAAGTAGGCCGCAGCTCCGCGGGCGACTGTCTTCTTCCAGGACCTTGCGTCGCTCGCGTCTAACGTCAGAGCGTCCTCTGGGCTTCTTCCAGGACCTGACGCTTCCTGGTTCGACGTCAGGGGCGGGGCGTGCCTTAGGCTTCGCGCGCTTTAGCAGTTACGCCTCCCAGGTTCCCACGGTTACGCCCCTCTTCTTCCGTGCTGCAGCGCGATAATGGCGGCGATCCTCACCGCAGTTTAACACACAGTTCAGTTCAATAAAGGAGCACAGTACCTGGTGGCAACGGGCACGGAATCCTGTTTGTGATGCCAAGACATGACGCGCCCCCTAGGCCGTGGGGTACTCGGCAGCCGGGCCTCTGGTTGCTGGTGGATATCACGGTAGCTGGCCAGGTCCGTGACCCAGGGCGGTCAGTAAAAGGGGGATAGATATGGGGATTTGGACAGTTCGTGACGCCACCTGTGGAATACGGCTAAGGGGTACCGCCGCTGCAGAGCAGTCCTCTGGAGCTGGTGCTACGGCAGCAGGGATGGTGTGGCTCTCCACAGGTAGAGCTAGCTTCAGGGCAGCGTGGGGTGTAATGGATGGTGGTGTAGGGGAGAGATGGCAGGACGGTCCCGGAGGAAAGACGGACACTCACACGGGAGTAAGCTTCAGTACCTTTACTGGTGATGCTGCAGGCACGGTCCAGGGTACTCCAGGTGAAGGGCGCACTTTTGGACTCTCCCAGTGAGCGGGTATAGGGCCTCCTGATCTGTTGCTTTCTTCTCTAAGCTTCTGACCTGCCTGCAGCTAGGCCTAGCTTGGTTACTGTCTCTCTCTGCACCTGCTGATCAGGTGATAGGGCCTTCTCTTTGGAGATCACTCTTCCTGGATGCTGGGCCTCCGTGACTCCTAGCCCTGGTACTGTAGCCAGCGTTTGGTGAACCTGGGACCTGTATTCCTCCAGGGGTTCCGGTGGTTCCTACTAAGTATAAATGTCCCTGTAGGCGCGGACCCGGTGTCCGGTATATATATCGGGGTGAGCTTGGTATGCTCCTCTGCCCCCTTGCTACTTCTTCCTTCTCCTCACTGCCTTCGGCCCACTCAAGGCCCTCACTAGGCTTTCACACGTGCTGTAGGCCTTGGCTCGCCTAAGCACAGCAGCCAGCGTGCTGCTCTCTGAGCGTCAGCAGGCTCTCTGCTCAACTCTGAGCTGTGTTCCTCTCTGTCTCTAACACTGACTTCACTGAGCTGCCTGACTCCACCCTACCTATATATGTCCCTAACTGGCTCCCTCTGCTGGTCTGAGGTGGTAGGGTGGTGGTGTGTGAATGTGTGAGGGCCTCTTGGGGAGAAGTCCATCCATGCACCCTTCTGGGTTCTGTGGCACCAATGCGCATCAGGGCGCCACACAGTCATACCAATCCTGTGGTTCTAATAAGTCATACCAATTCTATGGTTCTAAGCAGTCATACCAATCCAGTGTGTCTAAGCAGTCATACTAACCCTGTGTGTCTAAGCAGTCATACCAATCCTGTGGTTCTAAGCAGTCATACCAATCCTATATTTCTAAGCAGTCATACCAATCCTGTGTGTCTAAGCAGTCATACCAATCCTGTGTGTCTCAGCAGTCATACCAATCCTGTGTGTCTCAGCAGTCATACCAATCATGTGGGTCTCAGCAGTCATGCCAATCCTGTGGGTCTCAGCAGTCATACCAAACCTGTGGGTCTAAGCAGTCATACCAATCCTGTGGTTCTAAGCAGTCATACCAATCCTGTATGTCTCTGCAGTTATACCAATCCTGTGTGTCTCTGCAGTCATACCAATCCTGTGTGTCTCTGCAGTCAAACCAATCCTGTGTGTCTCTGCAGTCATACCAATCCTGTGTGTCTCTGCAGTCATACAAATCCTGTGTGTCTCTGCAGTCATACCAATCCTGTGTGTCTCTGCAGTCATACCAATCCTGTGTGTCTAAGCAGTCATACCAATCCTGTGGGTCTAAGCAGTCATACCAATACTGTGGGTCTAAGCAGTCATACCAATCCTGTGTGTCTCTGCAGTCATACCAATCCTGTGTGTCTAAGCAGTCATACCAATCCTGTGGGTCTAAGCAGTCATACCAATCCTGTGGTTCTAAGCAGTCATACCAATCCTGTATGTCTCTGCAGTTATACCAATCCTGTGTGTCTCTGCAGTCATACCAATCCTGTGTGTCTCTGCAGTCAAACCAATCCTGTGTGTCTCTGCAGTCATACCAATCCTGTGTGTCTCTGCAGTCATACAAATCCTGTGTGTCTCTGCAGTCATACCAATCCTGTGTGTCTCTGCAGTCATACCAATCCTGTGTGTCTAAGCAGTCATACCAATCCTGTGGGTCTAAGCAGTCATACCAATACTGTGGGTCTAAGCAGTCATACCAATCCTGTGAGTCTCAGCAGTCATACCAATCCTGTGTGTCTAAGCAGTAGTGTTGAGCCACCCCCGTAGTGTTCGAGTTCGGTTCGGTTCGTCGAACACCTTCGAACACCGTTAAAACCAATGGCAGGCAAACAAAAACACATAGAAACACATAGAAAACACCTTCAAAGGTGTCCAAAAGCTGACAAACTGCTCAGAAGACATAACTAACACATGGAAAAGTGACAAGTACATATAGTCATGCGAAAATAAAAGAGGTGGAGGAGTAAATGGAGGGGGAGACACAGATATAGGCATGTCATGCCCTTCTAAAATCCAAAAAGTGAGAAGCCGACACGGCCAGTCCGCTCCTGCCCGTGCCACCTCCGTGTCGCCGGGTTTGTGCCAGAGCCGCGGTGAACCCTGACGGCCAGCCCCCCTCTCCCAATACTGGTGCCTGTCCGCTGGTGGGTCGAGCGAGCCCCCCTGTGGTGGAGGCAGCTCTAACCTTTTTAATTTAAATTGTCTCTCTAATTTGAATGAATACACTTTAAATCCATTTACAAGGATCTATTGGAGGGCAAGTCTCATGCCAGCAGCCGCGGTAATTCCAGTTCCAGTAGCGTCCACTAAAGCTGCTGCAGTTAAAAAGCTTTTATAAGGATCGAGCTCGGCTATCCACCGCAAGGCATCCTACTGCCAGTCCCAGCCCCTATGCCTTGGGGTGCCTCCTGATGCTCTTCACTAAGTATCCCATGGCCCCGAAGCATTTCCTTTGAAAAAATTAAGTGTCTAAACTACAGGTGGTGTAGCTTGCTTAACAGCCGGGATAATCCGCTGACTAGCAGACACTGCTACTAGGCACAAAGTATTTCCTGGGCTAGATGCAGTTAAAAATTTGTAATTAGATACTCTCGTTGGATGCTGAGAAAGCATTCCATAGAGTCTCCTGGCACGCCATATATGATTCTCTTAAAAAGCTTGGGGTAGGGGTCTAGGGGACCCTTTTATAGCCAAAATCACGGCCCTGTATCGCAATACGTCACCTAGGCTGAAGATAAATGGAACTGTAGCACCCTGAGGGCTCGGTTGCTACAGACGTATTGCACCTCACCCAGAGGTGTGATATCTCACTCTCAGGTAAGGATGGAGTGTGGATCAGGACCCGACACCTGCATGCATTACACCACATTGCAGTGGGGCAGGGCGACCAATATGCCCCTGAGATGGGCACAACAGTCCCTGTCCCTGGCTGGAGTGGGGGGAGGGAACACTGAGGAAGGGGAACCCTGTAGTGCAGGAGCAGGGAGGAAGCAGTTCCTGGGTGCATTGAGAAGGGAGTATAAAAGGTGGGCACCATCTTAGTTCAGTGCAGAGAAGTCTGAGCAGAAGTGGCAGGGAGCAGGGGCTCTGCATGAGCTCTGCTCCGGAGGCGGGCCTAGTAATAGAGGCCCAGGCCTGGAAGAGGGAGAAGGAAGGAAGAGGAGCGGAGAAGGCTCCAGGAACGAGGAATGAAGGGATCCCAGGGGTGCGGACGGGCGAGTCGCCACCGCACGCCCGAATCCACCTGTGTGGAGGGGTCAGGCCAAAGGGGGAGACCGGTCCCCGAACTAGTGGAGGCAGGAAACGACCCTCAGCTAGAAACCGGAGGCTCTGACATTTTATGTGGCGCAGCCCCTCGCTACACCCGCTAGGAAGGCACCACATAGGGTCAGGGAACTGGCGCCAAGTTTACCAAGAGGAGGCCCGAGGCAGCCGGACAGAAGTGTTGGTAAGAAAGGCCAGACAAAGGACACACAAAGGGGGTCCTGTGAAGTGCTCCAAAGTTATCTGGGAGTTGTCTGAGCCCCTCACCTGGTGAGCACAGTACGACGTGGGCAGCCGTTACCTGCAGACGTGGTCTGGATAATAAGAACTGTGAGTAAAGGCCCTGGACTGCATCACTGACTCCGTGTCGTTACTGCTGCTGCCCTGCACCATCACCCCCATCCTCCGCATACACTGCCCTGAGGCTATACTCCTCCCGTGGGGAGTTATGCTACGCTCTGCTGCACCCACAACACCAGCCTCAGCGGTCTGCCCTGTAGCGGCTGTTCACTCTGACCGCAATCCACGGGTGGCGTAGTCGGACATTTAAACATCAAAACCACATAAATAGTTCCGCCACTGGTTTGACCGCCCTGAGCCACGGAACCGGGTCGCCGCCACGAAGACTACAACCACCAGCATCCACCAAAAAGGGTCCGGCTCCGGGTGTCCCAAGGCCCAGGGGGTGCGTCAGAACATTTTCATCACCTTTCACAATCACCAATGGGACAAGGCAGGGATGTCCTCTGTCCCCTCTCTTATACATCCTAGTGACGGAGCACCTGCTCTCATCAATTCGCCATAACCCCAATATTAGGTGGATTGAGGTGGGAGGCACCGAGTACAAGTGCTCTCTATTTGCTGATGATGTCCTAGTATATATCACTCAATCACATATATCCATCCCTGCTGTTATGGCTGAAATAGATCACTTTGTTACATGGTAAAATTTTAAAATCAATGCAGCGAAGTCTGAGGCCCTCGATGTCTCCCTCCCCAAATCCATATAGGATTCCATCCAGTCCAACTTTCCCTTTGCCTGGCCCTCACAGGGTATCAAATACTTAGGAATTCCTATTCATAGAGACCTCTCCCATCTATGTTATCTTAATTTTGGGCCCTTTATTGAACAACTCCATACAGACCACGGTTGGCAAGTTAGAACTGTAAGATTCACTACGTGAACCACTGGTGTTTTGTGGAAAAGCACATGTATACTGCGTTCCAAATTATTATGCAAAAAGTGTTTAGGAGTGATAAGGGAAGAATTTGTTTGTTTGTCAGTTAAACTCATTGATGGTGATGTGTGTCAGGGCTCTTTATATCACTGTAAGCAATTGCAGACACCTGTGCTAATTAGTTTGGCAGGTGTGTCCAATGAAAGGCAAGACTACTTAAGAAGGCTCTCTCACATTATTAAGCAGCCTACATTTTCTGCCAAAATGGGAAAGAAAAAGGATGTGTCGGCTGCTGAGAAGCAACAAATTATGGAGTGTTTAGGTCAAGGCATGACTACAATCAACATTGTGCGATGATCAGGATGAAGTGTCTTGGCAATCAAGAAGTATGTAGCTGATTCACAGTACACACGTGTGCGTGCTGATAAGGGAAAATTGAGGACTCTTTCCTACAGGCAATTACGTCAGGTTAAAAGAGCAGCGGCAAGAAAGCCTTGTCATAGCAGCAGACAAGTTTTTGAAGCTGCTGGTGCCTCCAACGTCCCCCGAACAACAAGATGCAGGGTCCTTCAGAGGTTTGCAGCTGTGCATACGCCATCCTGTCGACCTCCTCTATCCACTTCACACAAGCAGAAACGGCTCCAGTGGGCCAAACATTACATGAAGACTGATTTCAAAACTGTTTTGTTCACGGATGAGTGCCATGCAGCGCTCGATGGTCCAGATGGATGGAGTGGAGGATGGCTGGTTGATGGACACCCCACGCAAACACGGCTACAACGCCAACAAGGAGGAGGTGGAGTAATGTTTTGGGCTGGAATCATGGGGAGAGAGATTGTCGGCCCCTTTAGGATCCCTGAAGGCGCTAAAGATGAACTCCATAATGTATGTGGATTTTCTCAAACAGCACTTCCTGCCATGGTTCAAGAAGAAGAACTGTGTATTTCACAGCAAGATCATTTTTCTGCATGATAATGCACCATCTCATGCTGCACATAAAACATCTGCATCTCTGGCTGATATGGGCATAAAAGGGGACAAACTTATGGTGTGACCCCAATGCTCCCCTGACCTCTACCCCATTCAGAACCTTTGGAGCATCATTAAAAGGAGTGTCTATGATGGCGGGAGGCAGTTCACATCTAAGCAACAGCTCTGGGAGGGTATTCTGTCCTCATGCAAAACAATTGAAGCAGAAACCATCCAAAACCTGACAAATTCAATGGACGAGAGAGTTCAGAAGCTCCTTTCGAACAAGGGGTCCTATGTGAAACATCACCTACAATAAAGTTTTGAGTTGAAAACTGTTTGATTTCAGTTTCTAACAACCTGCTCATGCTTATAATTTCAAAAATGACCATTTTTTTGGTCTTTATTAAAATGAAAAGGTTGATCGAAAAGTTTGGGGGATCTAAGAGTGTGGCAACCCAGTAGTCATGATTACTTCGAATTCTGACAATATGAGGGTCATGCTGCAGGTAGTGCAGCAAGAAGGCACTTATGTGTCTTGCGCATCTCGGAGCCCCAAGATTATTTTCCGGGCTAGATGCAGCTAAAAATTATTTTTAATTTTAAATCTGGTGGAGCTTATTATAGATGGCCTAATAGGATCAGTGCTGCACACTGCTACAAAGCCCAAATTATTTTCCAGTCAAGATACAGATAAACATGATTAGTAATTTGAAAGCTTAAAACGGTTGGTAGGGTGATTTTAACCAATCATCAAGCTTTTACTCTCCCCAGGATGACACAGGGGTAGAAAAGTCATTTCGGATCCATGATTTGTTCATCTTTATGAACGTGAGTCTGTCTACATTATCAGTGGAGAGCCGCGTGCGCTTATCTGTCAGCACACCACCAGCAGCGCTGAACACACGTTCAGACAGAACGCTGGCTGCGGGGCATGACAAGATCTCCAAGGCGTAAGTGGCTAGCTCCGGCCATTTATCCAGATTGGAAGCCCAAAAAGAGCAAGGGTCCAGTGACACAGTCGTGGCTTCAATGTTTACTTGGAGATACTCCTGTACCATCATCTCTAGGCGTTGACTATGTGTCAGACTTCTTGTCTCCTGTGGCCTTGCAAAGGATGGGCTAAAAAAGTGGTGAAATGATTCCGCAAAATTGATGTTACCAGCAGATACTGTGGTTCTGTTACGGTTTGAGTGCTGAACACTTGACGGTCCCACGGTTGGCAAGTTGGAACTGTGAGATTCACTACGTGCACCACTGGTATTTTGTGGAAAAGCACATGTAAGATTCTGCAACAGTCTCTGCTGATACTCCTGCATGCGTGCATCCCTTTCTATGGCAGGAATAATTTCTGCAAATTTACTTTTGTACCGGGGATCTAACAGTGTGGCAACCCAGTAGTCAGGATTATTTCTAATTCTCACAATTCGAGGGTCATGTTGCAGGTAGTGCAGCAAGAAGGCACTCATGTGTGTTGCGCATCCAGGAGCACCAAGTCCCTGTTGTGTTGGTGGCGAGGTAACAATCATGCTTCCTTCCTCTGTCCTCTCCCCCCAACCTCGCACAACAGAAATGTGATCAAGGTCTCCCTCATCTGATGAGTCTTCCATCAGTTCGTCCTCCACTTCTTCCTGGGCTCCTGCACCTTCCTCACTAGTTTGGCTGCTACCATGCGCCCTGGTAAAACCATCTCCCCCACCCTCACATGCCTGCCGCCTTGGTGCTGCCGACCGTCTGGACCTTGCAGATGTTAGCCCTTCCGCATACAACTCCTCCTCCTCTACTTCCTCCACCTCCTCTTGTGCCACCACCTGACTCCCAATTCTGTTTAACATGTGCTCCAGCATGTAAATCACCGGAATAGTCATGCTGATAATGGCATCGTCAGCACTAAACATCTTCGTCGCCATTTCAAAACTGTGCAGAAGGGTGCATAGGTCCCTGATCTGAGACCACTCCTCCAGCGTGATTTGCCCCACCTCTGAATCTCGTTGGCCCAGGCTATACGTCAGAACGTATTGCACCAGGGCTTGTCGGTGCTGCCACAGTCGCTGCAACATGTGCAGAGTTGAATTCCACCGGGTAGGCACATCGCATTTTAGCCGGTGAAGTGGCAGGCCCAACGACTTCTGTAGAGATGTAAGTCGCTGAGCTGCGGGATGCGAACGGCGGAAGTGAGCACACAGCGACCGTGCCCTCTGCAGAAGGCCATCTAGTCTGGGATAGTGGGCTAAAAATTGCTGGACAACCAGGTTCAACACGTGAGCCATACAAGGCACGTGTGTGACATTGCCCCGGCGAAGGGCCGCACCCAGGTTTGCAGCATTGTCGCACACGGCCTTCCCTGGTTTCAGGTCCAGTGGAGACAACCACTCATGAAATTGGTTCTCCAGAGCTGACCACAACTCCTCAGCTGTGTGACTCACATTTCCCAGACATTTCAAAGTAAAAACCGCCTGATGACGTTGAGCCCTACTGCCAGCATAGTAAGGAGGTGTGCAGGATCCCTTCTGCGCAGTTAGAAAGCTTGTGGCATGACCAGACAGGCTTTGGGTGCAGGTGGAAGACCGAGAGGAGGTTGAGGAGGCAGAAGCAGTGGAGGAACTTTGACATAAAGAGGATTGACGCACAACTCGTGGGGACGGCAAGACTTGGACAGCAGCCCCTTGTCCTGCTGTCACCATAGTTACCCAGTGCCCAGTCAGCGACATGTAACGCCCCTGTCCATGCCTACTCGTCCAAGTGTCTGTGGTGAAATGCACCCTGTCACACACAGAGTTTCTCAAAGAAGCGGTGATGTTGTGTGCGACATGCTGGTGGAGCGCAGGCACACCTTTCTTTGAGAAGTAGTGCCGACTGGGAATCTGGTACTGGGGCACTGCGACGGACATAAGGTCTCGAAAATCCTCTGTGTCCACCAGGCGGAAAGGCAGCATTTCTGTAGCCAAGAGCTTGCAGATGGTGAAATTCAACCTCTTAGCTTTCTCATGGCTAGGAGGAAATGGTCTTTTACTTGTCCACATCTGAGGGACCGAGGGCTGGCTATTGTGCTTAGTAGTGTCGAGCCACCCCCGTAGTGTTCGGGTTCGGTTCGGTTCGTCGAACACCGGGATGTTCGAGGAACTGTTCGTCGAACTGTTCGTCGAACACCTTAGAACACCGTCGAACACCGTTAAAACCAATGGCAGGCAAACAAAAACACATAGAAACACATAGAAAACACCTGCAAAGGTGTCCAAAAGCTGACAAACTGCTCAGAAGACACTCTCTTTAAAAAAGCCGGCCGGCAAATTCAGCAGCGGCATACACCGGTACCCGACAATTTAGACAAGAAGGAATAGAGCATCACACATAGATTAGATAGATAGAAACATGTCAGTCACACATATAAGAAGCACAGTGACAGTGTTGGTTACTGCACTTGTCATTTAGTGTAAAGGATTTATTAAAAAAAATATTAGTGTTTTCATGCACCGTCTCTTTAAAAAAGCCGGCCGGCAATTCAGCATCTGTACCCGACAATTTAGAACAGAAAGAATAGAGCTTCACACATAGATTAGATAGATAGAAACATGTCAGTCACATATATAATAAGTACAGTGATAGTGTTGCTTACTGTACTTGTCATTTAGTGTAAAGGATTTATTTAAAAAAATAATAGTGTTTTCATGCACTGTCTCTTTAAAAAAGCCGGCCGGCAATTCAGCAGCGGTACCCGACAATTTAGAACAGAAAGATAGAGCATCACACATAGATTAGATAGATAGAAACATGTCAGTCACATATATATGAAGTACAGTGATAGTGTTGGTTACTGTACTTGTCATTTAGTATTAAAATAAAGGATTTATTATTAAAAAAATTGGCGTGGGGTTCCCCTTAATTTTAGGCTCTAGCGGAGGTTAAGCAGACGGCTGGGGCAGATGTTTGAAGCCTGGGAAGGGGGTAATACCCACGGAGCTTCCCAGGCTACTAATATGAGCCCCCAGCTGAATACATAGCCTTTACTAGCTATTAAAATGGGGGAACCCCCAAAAAAAATGACGTGGGGTCCCCCCTAATTTAATAGCTAGCAAAGGCTAGGCAGACAGCTGGGGGCTGATATTAATAGCCCAGGAAGGGAGCCATGAATATTGGCCCCCACCCAGGCTAGAAACACCAGCCGTCAGCCGCCCCAGAAATGGCGCATTCATAGGATGCGCCAATTCTGGCATTTAGCCTCGCTCTTCCACGCTGCCCTGGTGCGGTGGCAGGGGGTAATAGGGTTGGGGTTGATGTCAGCTTATAATGCCAGCTGACATCAAGCCCAGGTTAGTAATGGAGAGGCGTCTATAAGACACCCCCATTACTAACCCCATAGTCAAAGTTAAAAAAAACACAAACACCCAGAATAAAGTCCTTTAATTGAAATAAAGACACAATTCTTTATTGTTCTAAATTAAACCATACTTACCATCACGCCCATTCCAGCTGAAGCCAACGATCTCCTGCAATAAAAGAAAAATAATAAAGCAACCTCATCCTTACCTTTCCATGGTTCCCACGACAGCTTCAGCTCTGCTACATCGAGATAACATGCTGGACCGCAGCAGAACGCTGCCATCCAGCCTGTCATCCCGCAGACACTGAGAAGCGCAGGCTTGCTTGCGCTGCTCAGCGTCTCTCTGTGACGACATCCAGATGAGCCGAGTTCATGTCCAATGAACTCGGCTCACCTCATGCACGTCACTGACAGCGTGGGAAAATTCTCACGCTGAAGCGCTGATTGCAGGAGAATTTTCCCACGCTGTGAATTTTCCCACATCACTGACAGCGTGGGAGAATTCTCCTGCACTCAGCACTTCAGCGTGAGAATTTTCCCACGCTGTCAGTGACGTGCATGAGGTGAGCCGAGTTCATTGGACATGACCTCGGCTCATCTGGATGCCGTCACAGCGAGACAGTGAGGAGCGCAAGCATGCCTGCGCTTCTCAGTGTCTGCGGGATGACAGGCTGGATGGCAGCGTTCTGCTGCGGTCCAGCCTGTCATCTCGATGTAGCAGAGCTGAAGCTGTCGTGGGAACCATGGAAAGGTAAGGATGAGGTTGCTTTATTATTTTTCTTTTATTGCAGGAGATCGTTGGCTTCAGCTGGTATGGGCGTGATGGTAAGTATGGTTTAATTTAGAACAATAAAGGAATGTGTCTTTATTTCAATTAAAGGACTTTATTCTGGGTGTTTGTGTTTTCTTTTAACTTTGACTATGGGGTTAGTAATGGGGGTGTCTTATAGACGCCTCTCCATTACTAACCTAGGCTTGATGTCAGCTGGCATTATAAGCTGACATCAACCCCAACCCTATTACCCCACTGCCACCGCTACAGGGCAGTGGGAAGAGCGAGGCTAAGTGCCAGAATTGGCGCATCCTAAGGATGCGCCATTTCTGGGGCGGCTGACGGCTGGTGTTTCTAGCCTGGGAGGGGGCCAATATTCATGGCTCCCTTCCTGTGCTATTAATATCAGCCCCCAGCTGTCTGCCTAGCCTTTGCTAGCTATTAAAATAGGGGGGACCCCACGTCATTTTTTTGGGGGGTCCCCCATTTTAATAGCTAGTAAAGGCTAGGTATTCCGCTGGGGGCTGATATTAGTAGCCTGGGAAGCTCCGTGGGTATTACCCCCTTCCCAGGCTTCAAACATCTGCCCCAGCCGTCTGGTTAACCTCCGCTAGAGCCTAAAATTATAGAGATCCCCACGCCAATTTTTTTTTAAATAAATCCTTTATTTTAACACTAAATGACAAGTACAGTAATCAACACTGTCACTGTACTTCATATATATGTGACTGACATGTTTCTATCTATCTAATCTATGTGTGATTCTCTATTCCTTCTATTCTAAATTGTCGGGTACAGATGCTGAATTGCCGGCCGGCTTTTTTAAAGAGACGGTGCATGAAAACACTATTATTTTTTTTGATAAATCCTTTACGCTAAATGACAAGTACAGTAAGCAACACTGTCACTGTACTTCGTATATATGTGGCTGACATGTTTCTATCTATCTAATCTATGTGTGAAGCTCTATTCTGTCTGTTATAAATTGTCGGGTACAGATGCTGAATTGCCGGCCGGCTTTTTTAAAGAGACGGTGCATGAAAACACTATTATTTTTTTTGATAAATCCTTTACGCTAAATGACAAGTACAGTAAGCAACACTGTCACTGTACTTCGTATATATGTGGCTGACATGTTTATATCTATCTAATCTATGTGTGAAGCTCTATTCTTTCGGTTCTAAATTGTCGGGTACAGGTGTATGCCGCTGCTGAATTGCCGGCTTTTCATGTTTCACTGTTGGCACTGTTCCCATCGATTTGGGCAATCACTGTAATGCCACAACCACCACGGCTGTGGCATTACAGTGAGTGGCAGACAATCCCTGCATGATTGGTGCTCTAAATAGCGCCAGACATGCAGGACACGCTTTTGGTGCACGAACAGTTATCGAACATAACCTCGAACAGCCGAATTTTTTGCAAATCGTTCGGGTTCGTCGAACAACTCGAACACCGCCCAAAACAGCTCAAATTTGAGATTGGCGAACAGTTCTAGTCGAACACCGCTCATCTCTAGTGCTTAGACGGGGTTGATAAGGGTGTCCCCGGCAAACTGCCGGTCTGTGAGGAAGATGCAGGCGGACATGTTAGGTTGCCTTGATCCAAAGGTGGTGCTATCGATGTCTGACAGCGCTCAACACCAGCTGGTGTTACCACCTCCAAAGAAAATGATGACCTGCCAATCACGCTGGCTGTTGCGGGTAAAGAGGTGGCAGGTCTGCGCCCCAAAACAGGTGTGACTGCTGTCCCCCCAGTCACAGAGGATGAAGAGGCCGCGGATGCACAAGATATGGCAGACGGTGGTTGGCCCGGCCGGCTAGGCCGCATTGTAGCACACTGAGCTTCCCACTGCAACTTATGCTTCATGTCCATGTGCCGGTTCATGCATGAAGTACTCAAACTATGTATTTTTTGGCCTCTACTTAGCTTTTGCTGACAAATGTTACAGATAACACGAGTTGGGTCATCTTTATCGATCTGAAAAAATGCCCAGGCTATGCAAGGCTTAGCACCCATGCGACCTGAAGAGCCACCACGACTTGTGGTGAGAGACAGAGTTGTGTTTGAGGATGCAGTTGTTGACGTGCTTCCAGTACTACGTCTCTGTCCAGGAAGGCGCAACCTGACCTCGTCGTCACTAGCATCTTCCTCCACCTCCTCTGCTGACCTCATCTCTTGGCTGACTGTGGGTTGACAGTAAGTGGGATCTCCAACCTCATCATCATCACCCTGTGTGTTATCACACCCGTCGTCCTCAGAGCCAACCTGTTCCTGCCCTGACAAAAAACTAAAGTTGTCGCTCCAATCAGGTATTTGAGTCTTATCATCGTCTTCCTCATTGTCTCCACCAACAGGAGTTACAGTTTGGGAATGAGGGTCTACATTATGGTCAGAACCTTCTGCGTCTGATCCTGGATCCGACTCATAAAGATTCTGGGCATCAGTGCAGATCATTTCCTCGTCTGGATTCACAGAAGCGCTGGAGTCGACCTCTGATTCCCAGGCTATAGTATGAGTAAACAGCTCTGCAGACTCAACCATCTGTTCTACCTCATACTCAGACGGGCAGCTGGAGATTTGGGAGCTGTGAGGAAGCAAGTGCGATTTGGGTGACACCTTTGAGGACTGGAGTATTTGTGATGTTGAAGTTGATGTGGAGGAGAGCCCACTTAAAGGAGCACTTGATATCCGTTGAAGCACCTGCTGTTTTTGTGCCTCATCTGGAATTTGTAGCGATTGGCGTGGCCGTAAGAAAGGGATCTTATCACATTGTCCGCTAAAAGAAGTAGACATTTTAGTTTGGCTGGAAGATGGTCTTTCTTCTGCAGATGTTACTGTTGCTTTAACACCTACCCCACGGACACAACCTTTTTTCCCCTTCCCAACACGCCTATTCCCCTTTCCACCAGCAGCAGGCCTTTTTCCACTCATTTTGGTGGTTAACTAATTCACAACTCTGGAGTTGTTTGCACAAAAAAACAATGGATGATAACCGAGCAGAGCTGAGTGGCCAAACTGTGGTATTAGGCCAAAACTATTGGCTGGGTTAGATGCAGAAAAAAATTATATTCAATTTGCAACCTGATGGAGGTCAGTATAGATGGACTAATACAACAAGTCCCACACACAGCTAGAAGCCCAATATTTTTTCAGAGGTAGATGCGGAAAAAAATATATTCAGTTTGCAACCTGATGGAGGTCAGTATAGATGGACTAATACAACAAGTCCCACACACAGCTAGAAGCCTAAATATTTTTTCAGAGGTACTGTAGATGCAGATAAAAATTATTTTTAATTTGCAACCTGATGGAGGTCAGTATAGATGGACTAATAGAGAAAGTCCGACACACTGCTAGAAGGCCAAATATTTTTTCAGAGCTAGATGCAGAAAAAAATTAGATTCAGTTTGCAACCTGATGGAGGTCTGTATAGATGGATTAATAGAACAAGACCCACACACAGCTAGAAGCCCAATATTTTTTCAGAGGTAGATGCAGAAAAAAATATATTCAGTTTGCAACCTGATGGAGGTCAGTATAGATGGACTAATACAACAAGTCCCACACACAGCTAGAAGCCCAATATTTTTTCAGAGGTAGATGCAGAAAAAAATATATTCAGTTTGCAACCTGATGGAGGTAAGTATAGATGGACTAATACAACAAGTCCCACACACAGCTAGAAGCCCAATATTTTTTCAGAGGTAGATGCAGAAAAAAATATATTCAGTTTGCAACCTGATGGAGGTCAGTATAGATGGACTAATACAACAAGTCCCACACACAGCTAGAAGCCCAAATATTTTTTCAGAGGTACTGTAGATGCAGATAAAAATTATTTTTAATTTGCAACCTGATGGAGGTCAGTATAGATGGACTAATAGAGAAAGTCCGAAACACTACTAGAAGGCCAAATATTTTTTCAGAGCTAGATGCAGAAAAAAATTATATTCAGTTTGCAACCTGATGGAGGTCAGTATAGATGGATTAATAGAACAAGACCCACACACAGCTAGAAGCCCAATATTTTTTCAGAGGTAGATGCAGAAAAAAATATATTCAGTTTGCAACCTGATGGAGGTCAGTATAGATGGACTAATACAACAAGTCCCACACACAGCTAGAAGCCCAATATTTTTTCAGAGGTAGATGCAGAAAAAAATATATTCAGTTTGCAACCTGATGGAGGTAAGTATAGATGGACTAATACAACAAGTCCCACACACAGCTAGAAGCCCAATATTTTTTCAGAGGTAGATGCAGAAAAAAATATATTCAGTTTGCAACCTGATGGAGGTCAGTATAGATGGACTAATACAACAAGTCCCACACACAGCTAGAAGCCCAAATATTTTTTCAGAGGTACTGTAGATGCAGATAAAAATTATTTTTAATTTGCAACCTGATGGAGGTCAGTATAGATGGACTAATAGAGAAAGTCCGAAACACTACTAGAAGGCCAAATATTTTTTCAGAGCTAGATGCAGAAAAAAATTATATTCAGTTTGCAACCTGATGGAGGTCAGTATAGATGGATTAATAGAACAAGACCCACACACAGCTAGAAGCCCAATATTTTTTCAGAGGTAGATGCAGAAAAAAATATATTCAGTTTGCAACCTGATGGAGGTCAGTATAGATGGACTAACAGAGAAAGTCCCACACACTACTAGAAGGCCAAATATTTTTTCAGAGCTAGATGCAGAAAAAAATTATATTCAGTTTGCAACCTGATGGAGGTCTGTATAGATGGATTAATAGAACAAGACCCACACACAGCTAGAAGCCCAAATATTTTTCAGAGGTAGATGCAGAAAAAAATATATTCAGTTTGCAACCTGATGGAGGTCAGTATAGATGGACTAACAGAGAAAGTCCCACACACTACTAGAAGGCCAAATATTTTTTCAGAGCTAGATGCAGAAAAAAATTATATTCAGTTTGCAACCTGATGGAGGTCTGTATAGATGGATTAATAGAACAAGACCAACACACAGCTAGAAGCCCAATATTTTTTCAGAGGTAGATGCAGAAAAAAATATATTCAGTTTGCAACCTGATGGAGGTCAGTATAGATGGACTAATACAACAAGTCCCACACACAGCTAGAAGCCCAAATATTTTTTCAGAGGTACTGTAGATGCAGATAAAAATTATTTTGAATTTGCAACCTGATGGAGGTCAGTATAGATGGACTAATAGAGAAAGTCCGACACACTGCTAGAAGGCCAAATATTTTTTCAGAGGTACTGTAGATGCAGATAAAAATTATTTTTAATTTGCAACCTGATGGAGGTCAGTATAGATGGACTAATAGAGAAAGTCCGACACACTACTAGAAGGCCAGATATTTTTTCAGAGCTAGATGCAGAAAAAAATTATATTCAGTTTGCAACCTGATGGAGGTCAGTATAGATGGACTAATACAACAAGTCCCACACACAGCTAGAAGCCCAATATTTTTTCAGAGGTAGATGCAGAAAAAAATATATTCAGTTTGCAACCTGATGGAGGTCAGTATAGATGGACTAATACAACAAGTCCCACACACAGCTAGAAGCCCAATATTTTTTCAGAGGTAGATGCAGAAAAAAATATATTCAGTTTGCAACCTGATGGAGGTCAGTATAGATGGACTAATACAACAAGTCCCACACACAGCTAGAAGCCCAAATATTTTTTCAGAGGTACTGTAGATGCAGATAAAAATTATTTTGAATTTGCAACCTGATGGAGGTCAGTATAGATGGACTAATAGAGAAAGTCCGACACACTGCTAGAAGGCCAAATATTTTTTCAGAGCTAGATGCAGAAAAAAATTAGATTCAGTTTGCAACCTGATGGAGGTCAGTATAGATGGACTAATAGAATGATGCTATGCCCAAAAGATTTTACTTCACTAGGTGCAGTAAAAAAATTGGTATTCTATACACAGGTGGTATATCTTGCAACACAGATAGGCTACTCCACTGACTAACACACTCTGCAATAGGCCAAAAAGGATTAGCTTTGCTAGATTCAGCCAAATGCTGTGAAAAAAACTTGCACAGCACTGGCACAGACCTGCCTGGCAAAAACTGATAGGAACTGATGTAACCTAGTCCTGAAAAGGACTCCAATTACAATTAGTCTTTACTCCCACAACCTATCTATTTAAGAGCACAGACCTGCCTGATAAAAGTCGTAGGAAATGCTGTAACCTAGTCCTTAAAAGGACTGCAATCACAACTATTCCCTACTCCCAAGCTATCTGTATATTTGTGCGAAAATTGGCTTGAAATTAACAAGGTATAGCGCACACAGCAACAGCGGTGCCGTCTAACACGCAGCTGCAGCAGTGAGAAAATGGTGGCGACGGGGAAAATGGCTTGGTCTTATAGGGCAAGGACATGTGACATACACTGCCAATGACACATGCCCTTGCTTGTGTGAAAAAAAGCACTTCGCTCCGTGTGTGCGCTGCTGATAGGCTGACAGATTGCACCTCCCCACTGTAAATGCGGGAAAGAGAAAAAAAAATGGAGATCTTCATTGTTCCTGCAGAGATCCATCCCCTGCCCCTCCCCCCACCCCGCTGTACACTCAAACTGCGTATTAACATTAATTTTCATCATTACTGAGAAAAAATCCAGTTATGATTTTGGTGCACGAACAGTTATCGAACATAACCTCGAACAGCCGAATTTTTCTCAAATTGTTAGTGTTCGCCGAACAGCTCGAACACCGCCCAAAAGAGCTCGAATTTGAGATTGGCGAACAGTTCGAGTAGAACAACGCTCATCTCTACTAAGCAGTCATACCAATCCTGTGGGTCTAAGCAGTCACACCAATCCTGTGTGTGTCAGCAGTGATGCCAATCCTGTGGGTCTCAGCAGTCATACTAACCCTGTATGTCTAAGCAGTCATACCAATCCTGTGTTTCTCTGCAGTCATACCAATCCTGTGTGTTTCTGCAGTCACACCAATCCTGTGTGTCTCTGCAGTCATACCAATCCTGTGTTTCTCTGCAGTCATACCAATCCTGTGTGTCTCTGCAGTCATACCAATCCTGTAGGTCTAAGCAGTCATACCAATCCTGTGGGTCTCAGCAGTCATACTAACCCTGTGTGTCTAAGCAGTCATACCAATCCTGTGTGTCTCAGCAGTCATACCAATCCTGTGGGTCTAAGCAGTCATACCAATCCTGTGGGTCTAAGCAGTCATACCAATCCTGTGGGTCTAACCAGTCATACCAATCCTGTGTGTCTCAGCAGTCATTCCAATCCTGTGGGTACAAGCAGTCCTACCAAACCTGTGAATCTAAGCAGTCATACCAAATCTGTCGGTCTAAGCAGTCATACCAATCCTGTGGGTCTCTGCAGTCACACCAATCCTGTGGGTCGAAGCAGTCATACCAAATCTGTGGGTCTAAGCAGTCATACCAATCCTGTGAATCTAAGCAGTCATACCAAATCTGTGGGTCTAAGCAGTCATACCAATCCTGTGGGTCTCTGTAGTCATACCAATCCTGTGGGTCTTTGCAGTCATACCAATCCTGTGGGTCTGAGCAGTCATACCAATCCTGTGTGTCTCAGCAGTCATACAAACCGTGTGTGTCTCAGCAGTCATACCAATCATGTGTGTCTCAGCAGTCATACCAATCCTGTGGGTCTAAGCAGTCATACCAATCCTGTGGGTCTAAGCAGTCATACCAATCCTGTGGGTCTAAGCAGTCATACCAATCCTGTGGGTCTAAGCAGTCATACCAATCCTGTGGGTCTAAGCAGTCATACCAATCCTGTGTGTCTCAGCAGTCATACCAGTCCTGTGTGTCCAAGCAGTCATACCAAACCTGTGTGTCTAAGCAGTCAAACCAATCCTGTGGGTCTAACCAGTCATACCAATCCTGTGTGTCTCAGCAGTCATTCCAATCCTGTGGGTCCAAGCAGTCCTACCAAACCTGTGAATCTAAGCAGTCATACCAAATCTGTCGGTCTAAACAGTCATACCAATCCTGTGGGTCTCTGCAGTCACACCAATCCTGTGGGTCTAAGCAGTCATACCAATCCTGTGAATCTAAGCAGTCATACCAAATCTGTGGGTCTAAGCAGTCATACCAATCCTGTGGTTCTCTGCAGTCATACCAATCCTGTGGGTCTCAGCAGTCATACCAATCCTGTGTGTCTAAGCAGTCATACCAATCCTGTGTGTCTCTGCAGTCATACCAATCCTGTAGGTCTAAGCAGTCATACCAATCCTGTGGGTCTCAGCAGTCATACTAACCCTGTGTGTCTAAGCAGTCATACCAATCCTGTGTGTCTCAGCAGTCTTACCATTCCTGTGTGTCTCTGCAGTCATACCAATCCAGTGTGTCTCAGCAGTCATACCAATCCTGTGTGTCTCAGCAGTCATACCAATCCTGTGGGTCTAAGCAGTCATACCAATCCTGTGGGTCTAAGCATTCATACCAATCCTGTGGGTCTAAACAGTCATACCAATCCTGTGGGTCTAACCAGTCATACCAATCCTGTGTGTCTCAGCAGTCATTCCAATCCTGTGGGTACAAGTAGTCCTACCAAACTTGTGAATCTAAGCAGTCATACCAAATCTGTCGGTCTAAGCAGTCATACCAATCCTGTGGGTCTCTGCAGTCACACCAATCCTGTGGGTCTAAGCAGTCATACCAATCCTGTGAATCTAAGCAGTCTTACCAAATCTGTGGGTCTAAGCAGTCATACCAATCCTGTGGGTCTCTGTAGTCATACCAATCCTGTGGGTCTTTGCAGTCATACCAATCCTGTGGGTCTCAGCAGTCATACCAATCCTGTGTGTCTAAGCAGTCATACCAATCCTGTGTGTCTCAGCAGTCATACAAACCGTGTGTGTCTCAGCAGTCATACCAATCATGTGTGTCTCAGCAGTCATACCAATCCTGTGGGTCTAAGCAGTCATACCAAACCTGTGTGTCTAAGCAGTCATACCAATCCTGTGGGTCTCAGCAGTCATACCAATCCTGGGTGTCTCAGCAGTCATACCAACCGTGTATGTCTCAGCAGTCATACCAATCCTGTGTGTCTCAGCAGTCATACAAATCCTGTGGGTCTAAGCAGTCACACCAATCCTGTGGGTTTAAGCAGTCATACCAATCCTGTGTGTCTCAGCAGTCAAACCAATCCTGTGGGTCTAAGCAGTCATACCAATCCTGTGGGTGTAAGCAGTCATACCAATCCTGTGGGTGTAAGCAGTCATACCAATCCTGTGGGTCTCAGCAGTTATACCAATCCTGTGGGTCTAAGCAGTCATACCAATCCTGTGTGTCTCAGCAGTCATACCAGTCCTGTGTGTCCAAACAGTCATACCAAACCTGTGTGTCTAAGCAGTCAAACCAATCCTGTGGGTCTAAGCAGTCAAACCAATCCTGTGGGTCTAAGCAGTCATACCAATCCTGTGTGTCTCTGCAGTCATACCAATCCTGTGGGTCTCAGCAGTCATACCAATCCTGTGTGCCTCAGCAGTCATACCAATCCTGTGGGTCTCAGCAGTCATACCAATCCTGTGGGTCTCAGCAGTCATACCAATCCTGTGGTTCTAAGCAGTCATACCAATCCTGTGGGTCTCAGCAGTCATACTAATCCTGTGGGTCTAAGCAGTCATACCAAACCTGTGTGTCTAAGCAGTCATACCAATATTGTGGGTCTAAGCAGTCATTCAAATCCTGTGGGTCTAAGCAGTCATACCAATTATGTGGGTCTAAGCATTCATACCAATCCTGTGGGCCTAAGCAGTCATACCAAACCTGTGTGTCTCAGCAGTCATACCAATCCTGTGGGTCTAAGCAGTTATACCAATCCTGTGGGTCTCAGCAGTTATACCAATCCTGTGGGTCTAAGCAGTTATACCAATCTTGTGGGTCTCAGCAGTCATACCAATCCTGTGGGTCTAAGCAGTTATACCAATCCTGTGGGTCTCAGCAGTCATACCAATCCTGTGGGTCTAAGCAGTCATACCAATACTGTGTGTCTCTGCAGTCATACCAATCCTGTGTGTCTCTGCAGTCCTACCAATCCTGTATGTCTCTGCAGTCATACCAATCCTGTGGGTCTCAGCAGTCATACTAACCCTGTGTGTCTAAGCAGTCATACCAATCCTATGTGTCTCTGCAGTCATACCAATCCTGTGTGTCTCTGCAGTCACACCAATCCTGTGTGTCTCTGCAGCCATACCAATCCTGTGTGTCTCTGCAGTCATACCAATCCTGTGGGTCTCAGCAGTCATACCAATCCTGTGTGTCTCAGCAGTCGTACCAATCCTGTGGGTCTAAGCAGTCATACCAATCCTGTGGGACTAAGCAGTCATACCAATCCTGTGTGTCTCAGCAGTAATTCCAATCCTGTGGGTCCAAGCAGTCATACCAAACCTGTGAATCTAAGCAGTCATACCAATCCTGTGAATCTAAGCAGTCATACCAAATCTGTGGGTCTAAGCAGTCATACCAATCCTGTGGGTCTCTGCAGTCATACCAATCCTGTGGGTCTCAGCAGTCATACCAATCCTGTGGGTCTCAGCAGTCATACCAATCCTGTGGGTGTAAGCAGTTATACCAATCCTGTGGGTCTCAGCAGTCATACCAATCCTTTGTGTCTCTGCAGTCATACCAATCCTGTGTGTCTCTGCAGTCATACCAATCCTGTATGTCTCTGCAGTCATACCAATCCTGTGGGTCTCAGCAGTCATACCAATCCTGTATGTCTCTGCAGTCATACCAATCCTGTGTGACTCTGCAGTCATACCAATCCTGTATGTCTCTGCAGTTATACCAATCCTGTGTGTCTCTGCAGTCATACCAATCCTGTATGTCTCTGCAGTCATACCAATCCTGTGTGTCTCAGCAGTGATACCAATCCTGTGGGTCTCAGCAGTCATACTAACCCTGTGTGTCTAAGCAGTCATACCAATCCTGTGTGTCTCTGCAGTCACACCAATCCTGTGTGTCTCTGCAGCCATACCAATCCTGTGTGTCTCTGCAGTCATACCAATCCTGTGGGTCTAAGCAGTCATACCAATCCTGTGGGTCTCAGCAGTCATACTAACCCTGTGTGTCTAAGCAGTCATACCAATCCTGTGTGTCTCAGCAGTCGTACCAATCCTGTGGGTCTAAGCAGTCATACCAATCCTGTGGGACTAAGCAGTCATACCAATCCTGTGTGTCTCAGCAGTAATTCCAATCCTGTGGGTCCAAGCAGTCATACCAAACCTGTGAATCTAAGCTGTCATACCAAATCTGTTGGTCTAAGCAGTCATACCAATCCTGTGGGTCTCTGCAGTCATACTGTAGCACCCTGAGGATTCGGCTGCTACAGGGGTATTGCACCTCAACCCAGAGGTGTGATATTCCACTCCCGGGTAAGGATGGAGTGTGGAACTGAGCTAGTAGGCTGCATGCACTACACACATCCCATTTCCGGGGAACAGACCGATGGTACTCCCACTAGAAAAATGTGCAGGTACGACAGTGTCTGTTCCTGGCTGGCGTGGGAGGGGGGTGGAACATCCCAGTAGTGTAGGGGCAGATAGGGGGAGCAGCCTGGGTAAAGTTAGGAGCTCATTGGGTGCTGGTCACCTGAGCTCACACATAGAGGGAGTATTTAAGGTGGGCACCATCTTAGATCAGGGTCAGTCAGTTGTCAGTCTGTGAGACGTCGGTCAGTCAGTCTGTCAGAGTGTAACCTGAGAAGCAGAGCAGAGGAGAAGAGAGAGAGACCCAGAGGCGCAGAGGGGACCCCAAGAGCCCATAAGAGAGCTAATAGGGTGAAGGGTCGGCAACAGGGTACCGGATCCCAAGCTGGCAGAGGCTACAGCACACCTTAGCCAGGAACCGGAGGTCGTGGGCAGGATCTGCCACGATCACCCACTAAATCCACCCGGAAGGCAGACCAAGAATAGGGTCAGGGAGCCCAGAGGAGGCTTGACCAACAAGAGGCCCGAGGGAGCCGGACTTAGGTGGATCCCTGGTGGGAACGGCCAGAAGAAGGGAGAGACAGAAAGGAGCTCAGGACCACACTCCGGAGTTGCCTGGGAGTTGACCGAGTCCAGGACCTGGTGGACGCAGCACGGCTTGGGTGGTCACTGCTGTACACAGTGACCCGAGCAACACCAGTAAGTAAAACCCTGGAACTGCATTTTATGCCTCTGAGTCTCCTTGCTGCACCTTCACAACCACCATCCTCCACGGCTGACCCCCTGAGGCTATACCCCTCCCGTTGGGGGTTATACTACCTAAGCTGCACTCACATCATCAGCCTCAGTGGACTCTGCTGCAGCGGCGGCCGTATTGACCGCAAATCAACGGGTGGCGTAGTCGACACAAAAGAACATCTAGTAACATCATAAGGACTGCCACACACTGAGTTTGACACCCTGGGCACGGACCGGGTCACAGCCACTCGGAGACTACAACCCCCATCTGATCCGGCTCCAGGTATCCCTAACAGCACTGGCCCAGGGGGCGCGTCAACTTTGGCGTAGTCGGCAGGATCTCGTGCCCGCAACAACCGGGTACTGCGTGCCTGAAGAAAAGTTCACCGTTACCTCAAAAAGAAGTCTCCTGCCGGTTCCGGAGGGTCCCCGCCATCGGGCCCCATCACAGGTCGTTTCCCGCCGGTTGTCCGCCATTTGCAGCTTTTTCCCGCCATCCATGAAGTTTCCCGCCACTGGGAGACGATTCCCGCCATTTCCAAGGATTTCCCGCCTTGGGGGAGCGGACGCCATTATGGGCGTGCCAGAGGGTGGCAAGAAGCCACCTCCCATCGTGGGCCAGGTCGAAGAATGGCGCCAAAAGCGGAAACCGCGCCCACCAACAGAGACTGTGATGCTGGAAGTGTCCATCAGCGTGAGAGAACTGCCCCTGGAACTGACAATCACAAAGTTGCCCCGGGACCACCCTCAATGTGGGCGGAGACAGAACAAGAGAACAAAGATGGGTGTCGCCTGGAGCAGTTTGGAGAGAGCGCACCCGGAGACAAGACGTCTGGAAGAGAGTCCAGAGAGAGCCTACCCGGAGATGGAGGGAGAGTCAGGCAGCACCGACCCAGTGGTCAGGAGCCTGTTGCAGGTCGCCACTCCAGAAGGCCTGCTGGAGATCCTAGCACAGCTCCCCCGAGACCGGGAGTGTGCACAGACCGCGCTGGAGGGCCTCGCACGGAGGATGGCCCGGGTGCAGCGGGAGACGTTGGCGGAGTGGAGCCGAGAGATGGCCCAGCAGACCGGCACCCGTCAGCGGAGCACGCCACCTGAGACGAGGAGACAGACCGCCTCTGAGGATGGCGCAGGAGGAATGAAGGCAGGAGACGGCGCCGAGAAGGGAGCTGAACGGACGGAGGCAGGTAAAGGGGACGTCTCTACCCCGAGCCGGGAAACCGCGTGCCTGCCCCAGCTCCCCGTCGCAGAGCCCGAAATTCCCCCTGCCGTGCCCGTCGCTGCATCGTCACCGCCGCCGACTAGGCCTCAACCGGAAACCGCGGCCGCGACCCCTGTGACGTCACACGCCTCGACCTCGAGCGTGGCCAAGCAGGAAATACCACCGGCCTGGTCGCAAGGCCTAGTACCTCCGGGCGCCGCAATACCAACAGCGCCCCCTACCTCCGCGGAGCCACCGGCCTGGCCGCAGGGCCGAGTAACCACGGGCGCCGCCGTTCTTACGGTGCCCTTTTCCTTTAGCGTGCCCCAAGCCTGGTCGCAAGGCCTGGTCAACCCGGGTGCCGCTACCACCACAGCGCCCATAACACCTAAAGTACCGCACCTGGGTGAGGACCTGTTCGCCCAGCATACATGCCCGGATGGGCAGCCCTTCATATGGCCACCGGAGTTTCACCATCCCCGACTCCGGAAAGAGAGACCCCTAGATGAACCCCTGATTCCGGTTCCGAAGCCCGCAAGGAGGACCTCGCCCCCGCTGGAAGAGGCACAGTTCGAGTGGGACCCCACTGGAGAAGACCTCATGGGGTTCACTCAGGAGGCTCGGGCGTCCGCAGCGGAGCGTGCAGAGTGCTGCCGGCAGCAGCTCGAGGTCTTCGAGAGGGAGCGGAGAGAGAGGCGGGTCCGGGAACAGCAAGCGCAGATAAGGAGCGCGGAGCAGAAGAGCAGGAGGAATCCCCGTGCAGCTCATGGTCCCCCTTCCACCGGGACTGTGATAAAATTCAACATGCAGCATGGGTGGGGCTTCATTAGAGACCATCAGACCCCCGGCGACGTCTTTGTAACCCGCAGAGACGTAGAGAGCCATCTGCCGGAGGGACACAGAGGTCATGACCTGTACGTAGGGGACGAGGTCACCTTCACCCGGCACAAGTGTGCCAAAGGACCCTACGCCCTCCATGTGCATCGCCTGACGGAGGAGGAGCTGCGGTGTGAGGAGGAGCAAGAGGACCCGGACGGGTCTGAAACTGAAACCAACCAACAAGAAAGAGCAGGAGGACGCCGTCGTTGAAGTACGGTAGAGAGAGACTGTACATAGTTACCCGTCAGGGTATAAGAACTGTTCTAGTTAAAATATAGTCCCCGTTGGGACCAGCCAATTGAACTGAAACCCGTGTGTCCCTATTCCCACTGACCAAGGACTGAGAGCGGTCATTCCTTTCCTAATACCTGGCCGAGGACTGAGAGCGGCCATATTTCCCTTGTATATAGTTGCGCTTCCTAAAGCGCCCCCTACCGGTTTTATAGGAAACTGTTTTATTCCAAGAGAGACTGTAGCACTTTACCCGGTCACAAGTTGCACCGTGACCGGAGGAACCAGAAACAAGAATGTTATTTATATGAAAAGTTTATTGCTGATGATATCTATATGATGTTTTCTATGTTTATGTTCATGAAAAAAAAATTGTATGTTTTGGATGTTTATATTTTACAGCCCGAGGACGTGCTGTGATTTACCAGGGAGGAATGTAGCACCCTGAGGATTCGGCTGCTACAGGGGTATTGCACCTCAACCCAGAGGTGTGATATTCCACTCCCGGGTAAGGATGGAGTGTGGAACTGAGCTAGTAGGCTGCATGCACTACACACATCCCATTTCCGGGGAACAGACCGATGGTACTCCCACTAGAGAAATGTGCAGGTACGACAGTGTCTGTTCCTGGCTGGAGTGGGTGGGGGGTGGAACATCCCAGTAGTGTAGGGGCAGATAGGGGGAGCAGCCTGGGTAAAGTTAGGAGCTCATTGGGTGCTGGTCACCTGAGCTCACACATAGAGGGAGTATTTAAGGTGGGCACCATCTTAGATCAGGGTCAGTCAGTTGTCAGTCTGTGAGACGTCGGTCAGTCAGTCTGTCAGAGTGTAACCTGAGAAGCAGAGCAGAGGAGAAGAGAGAGAGACCCAGAGGCGCAGAGGGGACCCCAAGAGCCCATAAGAGAGCTAATAGGGTGAAGGGTCGGCAACAGGGTACCGGATCCCAAGCTGGCAGAGGCTACAGCACACCTTAGCCAGGAACCGGAGGTCGTGGGCAGGATCTGCCACGATCACCCACTAAATCCACCCGGAAGGCAGACCAAGAATAGGGTCAGGGAGCCCAGAGGAGGCTTGACCAACAAGAGGCCCGAGGGAGCCGGACTTAGGTGGATCCCTGGTAGGAACGGCCAGAAGAAGGGAGAGACAGAAAGGAGCTCAGGACCACACTCCGGAGTTGCCTGGGAGTTGACCGAGTCCAGGACCTGGTGGACGCAGCACGGCTTGGGTGGTCACTGCTGTACACAGTGACCCGAGCAACACCAGTAAGTAAAACCCTGGAACTGCATTTTATGCCTCTGAGTCTCCTTGCTGCACCTTCACAACCACCATCCTCCACGGCTGACCCCCTGAGGCTATACCCCTCCCGTTGGGGGTTATACTACCTAAGCTGCACTCACATCATCAGCCTCAGTGGACTCTGCTGCAGCGGCGGCCGTATTGACCGCAAATCAACGGGTGGCGTAGTCGACACAAAAGAACATCTAGTAACATCATAAGGACTGCCACACACTGAGTTTGACACCCTGGGCACGGACCGGGTCACAGCCACTCGGAGACTACAACCCCCATCTGATCCGGCTCCGGGTATCCCTAACAGCACTGGCCCAGGGGGCGCGTCAATACCAATCCTGTGGGTCTAAGCAGTCATACCAATCCTGTGAATCTAAGCAGTCATACCAAATCTGTGGGTCTAAGCAGTCATACCAATCCTGTGGGTCTCTGCAGTCATACCAATCCTGTGGGTCTCAGCAGTCATACCAATCCTGTGTGTCTAAGCAGTCATACCAATCCTGTGTGTCTCAGCAGTCATACTAACCTTGTGTGTCTCAGCAGTCATACCAATCCTGTGTGTCTCAGCAGTCAAACCAATCCTGTGGGTCTAAGCAGTCATACTAATCCTGTTGGTCTAAGCAGTCATACCAATCCTGTTTGTCTCAGCAGTCATACCAATCCTGTGGGTCTAAGCAGTCATACCAATCCTGTGGGTCTAAGCAGTCATACCAATCCTGTGGGTCTAAGCAGTCATACCTATCCTGTGGGTCTCAACAGTCTTACCAATCCTGTGGGTCTAAGCAGTCATACCAATCCTGTGTGTCTCAGCAGTCATACCAATCCTGTGGGTCCAAGCAGTCATACCAAACCTGTGGGTGTAAGCAGTCATACCAATCCTGTGTGTCTCAGCAGTCATACCAATCCTGTGTGTCTCAGCAGTCATACCAATCCTGTGGGTCCAAGCAGTCATACCCATCCTGTGGGTCCAAGCAGTGATACCAATCCTGTGTGTCTAAGCAGTCATACCAATCCTGTGTGTCTCAGCAGTCATACCAATCCTCTGGGTCTAAGCAGTCATACCAATCCTGTGGGTCTAAGCAGTCATACCAATCCTGTGGGTCTAAGCAGTCATACCAATCCTGTGTGTCTCAGCAGTCATTCCAATCCTGTGGGTCAAAGCAGTCCTACCAAACCTGTGAATCTAAGCAGTCATACCAAATCTGTGGGTCTAAGCAGTCATACCAATCCTGTGGGTCTCAGCAGTCATACCAATCCTGTGGGTCTAAGCAGTCATACCAATCCTGTGAATCTAAGCAGTCATACCAAATCTGTGGGTCTAATCAGTCATACCAATCCTGTGTGTCTCTGCAGTCATACCCATCCTGTGGGTCTCAGCAGTCATACCAATCCTGTGTGTCTAAGCAGTCATACCAATCCTGTGTGTCTCAGCAGTCATACCAACCGTGTGTGTCTCAGCAGTCATACCAATCCTGTGTGTCTCAGCAGTCATACTAATCCTGTGGGTCTAAGCAGTCATACCAAACCTGTGTGTCTAAGCAGTCATACCAATACTGTGGGTCTAAGCAGTCATTCAAATCCTGTGGGTCTAAGCAGTCATACCAATCATGTGGGTCTAAGCAGTCATACCAATCATGTGGGTCTAAGCAGTCATACCAATCCTGTGTGTCTCAGCAGTCATACCAATCCTGTGGGTCTAAGCAGTCATACCAATCCTGTGGGTCTAAGCAGTCATACCAATCCTGTGGGTCTAAGCAGTTATACCAATCCTGTGGGTCTAAGCAGTTATACCAATCCTGTGGGTCTAAGCAGTCATACCAATTCTGTGGGTCTACGCAGTTATATCAATCCTGTGGGTCTAAGCAGTCATACCAATCCTGTGTGTCTCTGCAGTCATACCAATCCTGTGTGTCTCTGCAGTCATACCAATCCTGTGTGTCTCTGCAGTCATACCAATCCTGTGTGTCTCTGCAGTCACACCAATCCTGTGTGTCTCTGCAGTCATACCAATCCTGTGTGTCTAAGCAGTGTGAGACAGTGACCGGGATCGTATACGAGGGACGTTATATATCCCGCAGAATGTGTATAGAGGTCTATTAAATCCATTGGAGTGCATTGCAGTCACACACACAGCTGCGGCTGCAATGCAGGAATGAAGGTGAGCAATGACCTTGTCAGACTACCCGGCTAAGGCAGGTTAAGTAAAACCCGGCAGGGCCTTCATTTCTTGGAGGAGGTCACAGGAGGCAGTGGGGCGACCTCCTCCCTCCAACCCGGGTTTTCCAGTGGCTCTTGCCACAGGTCCTTTAAAACTCCTGCCCTAACTATTAGTGTTGTTCTATGTTGTAACCTGCTAGGAGCACAGCAGGTTAGCTCAGCAGGACTATGTGTGGCTGAACCACTGCCTAGGAAGGCTCTGCACCTGTCAGGCTCTGCACCTGTCAGGCTCTGAGCGGCCCGGCGCGGCCGTTGTCCCCGGCAACCGGTGTTTATGGACTCATGTTAACCCAGCTGCGAACCAGAGAACTTTCTGTTTACCCGTGAGTTGCTGAATAAAAGCTGTTTATGTTGGACTTGTTTTGGGTCACTGCCTCAGCTACTGCATGGTGTGAACACCGCCGCCTTACAGCTTGGTGCAGAATGCGGGCAATGTGACTGAGGCATACCCCCACCGGCAGCTGCATGGCCACAATCCGGCCGGCCACCTTTCAGCCTAAACCTGTGGATAAAATGGAGGAGCTATTAAGGCAATTGGTCCATACGCAGCGGCAGCAATAGCAAACCAATGAGCTGATCATGCAGCAGCTCACAGCTCTGCGGGAGACGCAGACAGCACCAACACCGGAACGTCGTGAGGCCCGGGACAAGGTTCGCTCAGCGTTGAGGAAGATTGGACCGGAGGTCGACGTGGAAGCCTTCCTTACCATCTACGAACGCACAGCAGAGCAGGAAAACCTGCCAGCCGACCAGTGGGCGGAAGTGGTGGTGCCGTTTTTGGTTGGCGATGCCCAGAAGGCCTGTTTCGACCTCAGTCGGGAGGACGCCCGGGACTACCAGAGGCTTAAAGGTGAGATCCTTGCCCGGCTGGGGGTCAATACATACGTGAGGGCTCAGCGTGTGTTTTCGTGGGCCTATGTGGAGACCCGACCTGCCCGGTCTCAGGCTTATGACCTCCTGCAGTTGGTAAAAAGGTGGCTCCAACCTGAGACTTTGTCCCCAGCCCAGATAGTGGAGAGGGTGGTGGTTGACCGACTGGTGAGGACTCTGCCAATTGCTATCCAACGTTGGGTGGGGCAAGGGGACCCCAGCACCCTCGACCAGGTGGTCAGTTTGGTCGAGCGCTACTCAGCCACTCAGGACTTCATTCGAGACTCCGCCCCCTCTCAGCTTGCAGGTCGATCCCTGCCAACCCAGGAATCAGGAAAGGGGTCGCGTCACTCTGCTGGGGACAATCAGCACCGTATCCGTGCTGAAGGGGAGCCCCGCAGTGAGAGCTGCAGGAGACCGGTTCCCTCCCAAACTGTCATAAGACCTAACAGTACCACCACCCTTAGGTGCTGGTGGTGTCAGGGGCCGGGACATGTGATTGCTAATTGTCCCCTAACTACAGAACCCATGGACTGCGGATATAGCCGCCGTGTCTCAATGTACACCCAGACAGTCTGCACAGCGAGCCCCGAACCCCGGGACAATGAACTCCAAATATGTCAGGTACTGGTTAACGGGTACCCCACGGAGGCTCTCCTGGACTCAGGGAGCCTCGTGACTCTGGTATATGGGTCGCTGGTGGCAGGAGACAACCCCGGTCGACGGCCCGTCGGGGTTGTGTGCATCCATGGGGACCTCCGAGAGTACCCAACTGAGGAGGTAGTCTTATCCACGCCGTGTGGAGACATAAAACATGTGGTGGGAGTGGTAAAAACTCTTCCCTATGGGACTGTGTTGGGAAGAGACTTGCCCCTGTTCTGGACTCTGTGGAAAAACAAAATCCACTCTCCCCCGGTAAAATGTATTACAGACACTGTACCCGACGAACCTACCGTAGGGGTGTCCAACCTAGGGACAGAGTGTGAACCCGATAGGTTTACCTTAGAGGTGCTGGCAGGAGAGGTCGAGGAGACCCCATCGATCACTGAGCTGGAAGTGTCCCGGGACACGTTTGGGACGGCTCAGCTACAGGATCCCACCCTGACTCAGGCGCGGGAAAGGGTGTTAGAGGTAAACGGCGTAGCCCAACAGCCCAATGCAGATACTGTACTTCCACGCATGGTAGTCAACGGTGAGTTGCTCTATAGGATAGATAAGATCAGGGACGAGGTCGTGGAACAGTTGGTGGTACCTCAGTCGTACCGTCGGGTGGTTCTAGATTTGGCACACGCACACTTGCTGAGTGGACACTTAGGGGTAAAGAAAACGCAAGAACGTCTCTTGCAGCGGTTCTTTTGGCCGGGGGTTTACGCAGAGGTCAAAAGGTACTGCGAATCCTGCCCCGAATGTCAGTTGACCTCACCCACTGCAAGTTTCCGTAGTCCATTGGTACCCCTGCCAGTGATAGAGGTACCTTTTGAACGGATTGCAATGGATTTGGTAGGGCCCATTGTAAAATCCGCCCGTGGCCACCAACATATACTGGTGGTCGTCGACTATGCCACCCGGTATCCGGAGGCTATACCACTACGCCACACATCAGCAAAACTGATTGCACGGGAGCTGTTTGCTATGTTCTGTCGCCTTGGACTACCTAAGGAGATCCTGAAGGATCAAGGGACCCCTTTTATGTCCAAAGTGACAAGGGAACTGTGCAAATTACTAAAAATTAAACAATTGCGCACCTCGGTGTACCACCCTCAAACCGACGGGCTAGTAGAACGGTTCAATAAAACCCTCAATTCCTTGTTAAAAAAGGTGGTTTCTAAGGACGGGAAGGATTGGGACATGTTGCTACCCTATCTGATGTTCACCGTCCGTGAGGTACCCCAGGCTTCCACAGGGTTCTCTCCCTTTGAGTTATTGTATGGCAGACACCCTAGGGGTCTGTTGGACGTAGCCAAAGAGACATGGGAACAAGAGCCGACTCCACATAGGAGTATAATTGAACACGTGCCTAGTATGCAGGACCGGATCCCGGCGGTCATGCCCATCGTGAAAGAACATCTGTTAGATGCCCAGGCAGCCCAGAGGTGCACATATAATAAAAGAGCCAGAGTCAGGTCTTTTAACAAGGGCGATCGGGTGTTAGTTCTGGTACCCACAACCGAGAGTAAACTCATGGCCAAGTGGCAAGGGCCATATGAGGTTCGAGAAAAAGTGGGGGAGGTAAATTACCGGGTGTATCAGCCCGGAAGGAGGAAACCTGAGCAGCTTTACCATGTAAACCTGCTAAAACCTTGGAAAGACAGAGAGTGTTTAGTTACAGACGTCACCCCGGGCATATCACCAGAGAGTTCTCTACCTTCAGCCAGGGAAGCATCCGAGGGGGAGGTCAGGATAAGTGATGCCCTCACTAAACAGCAGCGACGGGAGGCTCGCTCGCTGGTGCAGCACAATACCGACGTGTTCTCAGAGCTACCAGGTAGGACTACGGTTATCAAACATGACATTGTCACCGAACCTGGGGTAAGGGTACGAATAAGACCGTACAGGGTACCCGAGGCCTGGAGGCAAGCCATCATGGCTGAGGTAAAACAAATGCTTCAGTTAGGCGTCATAGAGGAATCACGGAGTGAGTGGGCTAGCCCCATCGTACTGATCCCAAAACCAGACGGATCGTTACGCTTCTGTAACGATTTCCGGAAATTGAATGAAGTGTCAAAGTTTGACCTTTATCCAATGCCCAGGGTGGACTAGCTGATTGAGAGACTGGGGCAGGCCCAGTACTTTACCACGCTCGATCTTACCAAGGGTTACTGGCAGGTACCTCTCACAGATTCAGCGAAGGAAAAGACCGCCTTCGTAACTCCAGAGGGTCTATACCACTATGTGGTCTTACCTTTTGGGTTACATGGGGCCCCGGCTACATTCCAGAGGTTGATGGACATAGTGCTCAAGCCTCATCAGGAGTACGCGTCCGCGTATCTAGATGATATTATCATCTTTAGCACCGACTGGCATACGCACCTATCACAGGTACAAGCGGTGCTGGATTCTCTCAGAGTTGCAGGGTTAACGGCAAACCCCCAAAAATGTGCGATAGGGCCAGAGGAAGCCCGATATTTGGGGTATGTGATAGGCCGAGGAGCTATCAAGCCCCAAATCAATAAAGTTGAGGCTATAAAAAATTGGCCTAAACCGTCAAGTACAAAACAGGTGAGGGCGTTCCTTGGCATCCTTGGGTATTACCGCCGGTTTATACCTAACTTTGCTGGGCGAACGGCGGCCCTGACCGATCTCTTGAAGGGAAAAAAATCGGTAATGGTTCGGTGGAACCCTCAGGCAGAAGAAGCTTTTCAGTCCATGAAGTTGGCCCTGTGTGGACATCCGGTCCTCATCAGCCCCAACTTCAATGAAACCTTCATTGTACAGACAGATGACTCGGAGGTAGGCCTAGGGGCGGTATTGTCACAAAAAGTGAATGGTGAAGAACACCCGGTCACCTACTTGAGTAGAAAACTTGTCCCGGCAGAGAAAAACTATAGCGTGGTAGAGAAGGAGTGTTTGGCTATTAAGTGGGCCTTGGAATCACTACGTTATTATTTACTCGGGTGTCAGTTCCGCTTGGTGACGGACCACTCACCCTTGGTATGGATGAGGAATGCCAAGGAGAGGAATGCGCGAGTCACCACGTGGATCCTGTCTCTGCAAAATTTCAGTTTCTCTGTAGAACATCGCCCTGGGAAGTTGCAAGCAAACGCGGATGCCCTGTCCCGGGCACCCTGTATGGTGGCAAATGTTCAAGCCCACAAGTTTGAACAGAGGGGGGGGATATGTGAGGCAGTGACCGGGATCGTATACAAGGGACGTTATATATCCCCCAGAATGTGTACAGAGGCCTATTAAATCCATTGGATTGCATTGCAGTCACACACACAGCTGCGGCTGCAATGCAGGAATGAAGGTGAGCAATGACCTGGTCAGACTACCTGGCAAAGGCAGGTTAAGTAAAACCCGGCAGGGCCTTCATTTCTTGGAGGAGGTCACAGGAGGCAGTGGGGCGGCCCCCTCCCTGCAACCCGGGTTTTCCAGTGGCTCTTGCCACAGGTCCTTTAAAACTCCTGCCCTAACTATTAGTGTTGTTCTATGTTGTAACCTGCTAGGAGCACAGCAGGTTAGCTCAGCAGGACTATGTGTGGCTGAACCACTGCCTAGGAAGGCTCTGCACCTGTCAGGCTCTGAGCGGCCCGGCGTGGCCGTTGTCCCCGGCAACCGGTGTTTATGGACTCATGTTAACCCGGCTGCGAACCGGAGGACTTTCTGTTTACCCGTGAGTTGCTGAATAAAAGCTGTTTATGTTGTACTTGTTTTGGGTCACTGCCTCAGTTACTGCATGGTGTGAACACCGCCGCCTTACAGCAGTCATACCAATCCTGTGTGTCTAAGCAGTCATACCAATCCTGTGTGTCTCAGCAGTGATACCAATCCTGTGGGTCTCAGCAGTCGTACTAACCCTGTGTGTCTAAGCAGTCATACCAATCCTGTGTGTCTCTGCAGTCATACAAATCCTGTGTGTCTAAGCAGTCATACCAATCCTGTGTGTCTCTGCAGTCATACCAATCCTGTGGGTCTCAGCAGTCATACTAACCCTGTGTGTCTAAGCGGTCATACCAATCCTGTGTGTCTCTGCAGTCATACCAATCCTGTGTCTCTGCAGTCATACCAATCCTGTGTGTCTCTGCAGTCATACAAATCCTGTGTGTCTCTGCAGTCATACCAATCCTGTTGGTCTAAGCAGTCATACCAAACCTGTGGGTCTCAGCAGTCATACCAATCCTGTGGGTCTCAGCAGTCATACTAACCCTGTGTGTCTAAGCAGTCATACCAATCCTGTGTGTCTCAGCAGTCATACCAATCCTGTGGGTCTAAGCAGTCATACCAATCCTGTGGGTCTAAGCAGTCATACCAATCCTGTGTGTCTCAGCAGTAATTCCAATCCTGTGGGTCCAAGCAGTCATACCAATCCTGTGGGTCTAAGCAGTCATACCAAACCTGTGAATCTAAGCAGTCATACCAAATCTGTGGGTCTAAGCAGTCATACCAATCCTGTGGGTCTCTGCAGTCATACCAATCCTGTGGGTCTAAGCAGTCATACCAAACCTGTGAATCTAAGCAGTCATACCAAATCTGTGGGTCTAAGCAGTCATACCAATCCTGTGGGTCTCTGCAGTCATACCAATCCTGTGGGTCTAAGCAGTCATACCAATCCTGTGAATCTAAGCAGTCATACCAAATCTGTGGGTCTAAGCAGTCATACCAATCCTGTGGGTCTCAGCAGTCATACCAATCCTGTGTGTCTAAGCAGTCATACCAATCCTGTGTGTCTCAGCAGTCATACTAACCCTGTGTGTCTCAGCAGTAGTGTTGAGCCACCCCCGTAGTGTTCGAGTTCGGTTCGGTTCGTCGAACACCCGTGTGTTCGCCGAACTGTTCGTCGAACACCTTCAAACACCGTTAAAACCAATGGCAGGCAAACAAAAACACATAGAAACACATAGAAAACACCTTCAAAGGTGTCCAAAAGCTGACAAACTGCTCAGAAGACATAACTAACACATGGAAAAGTGACAAGTACATATAGTCATGCGAAAATAAAAGAGGTGGAGGAGTAAATGGAGGGGGAGACACAGATATAGGCATGTCATGCCCTTCTAAAATCCAAAAAGTGAGAAGCCGACACGGCCAGTCCGCTCCTGCCCGTGCCACCTCCGTGTCGCCGGGTTTGTGCCAGAGCCACGGTGAACCCTGATGGCCAGCCCCCCTCTCCCAATACTGGTGCCTGTCCGCTGGTGGATCGAGCGAGCCCCCCTGTGGTGGAGGCAGCTCTAAGCTTTTTAATTTAAATTGTCTCTCTAATTTGAATGAATACACTTTAAATCCATTTACAAGGATCTATTGGAGGGCAAGTCTCATGCCAGCAGCCGCGTAATTCCAGCTCCAGTAGCGTCCACTAAAGCTGCTGCAGTTAAAAAGCTTTTATAAGGATCGAGCTCGGCTGTCCACCGCAAGGCATCCTACTGCCAGTCCTAGCCCCTATGCCTTGGGGTGCCTCCTGATGCTCTTCACTGAGTATCCCATGGTCCCGAAGCATTTCCTTTGAAAAAATTAAGTGTCTAAACTACAGGTGATGTAGCTTGCTTAACAGCCGGGATAATCCGCTGACTAGCAGACACTGCTACTAGGCACAAAGTATTTTCTGGGCTAGATGCAGTTAAAAATTTGTAATTAGATACTCTCGTTGGATGCTGAGAAAGCATTCCATAGAGTCTCCTGGCACGCCATATATGATTCTCTTAAAAAGCTTGGGGTAGGGGTCTAGGGGACCCTTTTATAGCCAAAATCACGGCCCTGTATCACAATATGTCACCTAGGCTGAAGATAAATGGAACTGTAGCACCCTGAGGGCTCGGCTGCTACAGAGGTATTGCACCTCACCCAGAGGTGTGATATCTCACTCTCAGGTAAGGATGGAGTGTGGATCAGGACCCGACACCTGCATGCATTACACCACATTGCCGTGGGGCAGGGCGACCAATATGCCTCTGAGATGGGCACGACAGTCCCTGTCCCTGGCTGGAGTGGGGGGAGGGAACACTGAGGAAGGGGAACCCTGTAGTGCAGGAGCAGGGAGGAAGCAGTTCCTGGGTGCATTGAGAAGGGAGTATAAAAGGTGGGCACCATCTTAGTTCAGTGCAGAGAAGTCTGAGCAGAAGTGGCAGGGAGCAGGGGCTCTGCATGAGCTCTGCTCCGGAGGCGGGCCTAGTAACAGAGGCCCAGGCCTGGAAGAGGGAGAAGGAAGGAAGAGGAGCGGAGAAGGCTCCAGGAACGAGGAATGAAGGGATCCCAGGGGTGCGGACAGGCGAGTCGCCACCGCACGCCCGAATCCACCTGCGTGGAGGGGTCAGGCCAAAGGGGGAGACCGGTCCCCGAAACTAGTGGAGGCAGGAAACGACCCTCAGCTAGAAACCGGAGGCTGTGACATTTTATGTGGCGCAGCCCCTCGCTACACCCGCTAGGAAGGCACCACATAGGGTCAGGGAAACTGGCGCCAAGTTTACCAAGAGGAGGCCCGAGGCAGCCGGACAGAAGGGTTGGTAAGAAAGGCCAGACAAAGGACACACAAAGGGGGTCCTGTGAAGCGCTCCAAAGTTATCTGGGATTTGTCTGAGCCCCTCACCTGGTGAGCACAGTACGACGTGGGCAGCCGTTACCTGCAGACGTGGTCTGGATAATAAGAACTGTGAGTAAAGGCCCTGGACTGCATCACTGACTCCGTGTCGTTACTGCTGCTGCCCTGCACCATCACCCCCATCCTCCGCATACACTGCCCTGAGGCTATACTCCTCCCGTGGGGAGTTATGCTACGCTCTGCTGCACCCACAACACCAGCCTCAGCGGTCTGCCCTGCAGCGGCGGTTCACTCTGACCGCAATCCACGGGTGGCGTAGTCGGATATTTAAACATCAAAACCACATAAATAGTTCCGCCACTGGTTTGACCACCCTGAGCCACGGAACCGGGTCGCCGCCATGAAGAATACAACCACCAGCATCCACCAAAAAGGGTCCGGCTCCGGGTGTCCCAAAGCCCAGGGGGTGCATCAGAACATTTTCATCACCTTTCACAATCACCAATGGGACAAGGCAGGGATGTCCTCTGTCCCCTCTCTTATACATCCTAGTGACGGAGCACCTGCTCTCATCAATTCGCCATAACCCCAATATTAGGTGGATTGAGGTGGGAGGCACCGAGTACAAGTGCTCTCTATTTGCTGATGATGTCCTAGTATATATCACTCAATCACATATATCCATCCATGCTGTTATGGCTGAAATAGATCACTTTGTTACATGGTCAAATTTTAAAATCAATGCAGCGAAGTCTGAGGCCCTTGATGTCTCCCTCCCCAAATCCATATAGGATTCCATCCAGTCCAACTTTCCCTTTGCCTGGCCCTCACAGGGTATCAAATACTTAGGAATTCCTATTCATAGAGACCTCTCCCATCTATGTTATCTTAATTTTGGGCCCTTTATTGAACAACTCCATACAGACCACGGTTGGCAAGTTAGAACTGTAAGATTCACTACGTGAACCACTGGTGTTTTGTGGAAAAGCACATGTACACTGCGTTCCAAATTATTATGCAAAAAGTGTTTAGGAGTGATAAGGGAAGAATTTGTTTGTTTGTCAGTTAAACTCATTGATGGTGATGTGTGTCAGGGCTTTTTATATCACTGTAAGCAATTGCAGACACCTGTGCTAATTAGTTTGGCAGGTGTGTCCAATGAAAGGCAAGACTACTTAAGAAGGTTGTCTCACATTATTAAGCAGCCTACATTTTCTGCCAAAATGGGAAAGAAAAAGGATGTGTCGGCTGCTGAGAAGCAACAAATTGTGGAGTGTTTAGGTCAAGGCATGACTACAATCAACATTGTGCGATGATCAGGATGAAGTGTCTTGGCAATCAAGAAGTATGTAGCTGATTCACAGTACACACGTGTGCGTGCTGATAAGGGCAAATTGAGGACTCTTTCCTACAGGCAATTACGTCAGGTTGAAAGAGCAGCGGCAAAAAAGCCTTGTCATAGCAGCAGACAAGTTTTTGAAGCTGCTTGTGCCTCCAACGTCCCCCGAACAACAAGATGCAGGGTCCTTCAGAGGTTTGCAGCTGTGCATACGCCATCCTGTCGACCTCCTCTATCCACTTCACACAAGCAGAAACGGCTCCAGTGGGCCAAACATTACATGAAGACTGATTTCAAAACTGTTTTGTTCACGGATGAGTGCCGTGCAGCGCTCGATGGTCCAGATGGATGGAGTGGAGGATGGCTGGTTGATGGACACCCCACGCAAACACGGCTACAGCGCCAACAAGGAGGAGGTGGAGTAATGTTTTGGGCTGGAATCATGGGGAGAGAGATTGTCGGCCCCTTTAGGATCCCTGAAGGCGCTAAAGATGAACTCCATAATGTATGTGGATTTTCTCAAACAGCACTTCCTGCCATGGTTCAAGAAGAAGAACCGTGTATTTCAGAGCAAGATCATTTTTCTGCATGATAATGCACCATCTCATGCTGCACATAAAACATCTGCATCTCTGGCTGATATGGGCATAAAAGGGGACAAACTTATGGTGTGACCCCCATGCTCCCCTGACCTCTACCCCATTCAGAACCTTTGGAGCATCATTAAAAGGAGTGTCTATGATGGCGGGAGGCAGTTCACATCTAAGCAACAGCTCTGGGAGGGTATTCTGTACTCATGCAAAACAATTGAAGCAGAAACCATCCAAAACCTGACAAATTCAATGGACGAGAGAGTTCAGAAGCTCCTTTCGAACAAGGGGTCCTATGTGAAAATGTAACATCACCTAGAATAAAGTTTTGAGTTGAAAACTGTTTGATTTCAGTTTCTAACAACCTGCTAATGCTTATAATTTCAAAAATGACCATTCTTTTGGTCTTTATTAAAATGAAAAGGTTGATCGAAAAGTTTGGGGGATCTAAGAGTGTGGCAACCCAGTAGTCATGATTACTTCGAATTCTGACAATATGAGGGTCATGCTGCAGGTAGTGCAGCAAGAAGGCACTTATGTGTCTTGCGCATCTCGGAGCCCCAAAATTATTTTCCGGGCTAGATGCAGCTAAAAATTATTATTAATTTTAAATCTGGTGAAGCTTTAGTATAGATGGCCTAATAGGATCAGTGCTGCACACTGCTACAAAGCCCAAATTATTTTCCAGTCAAGATACAGATAAACATGATTAGTAATTTTAAATCTGGTGGAGCTTATTATAGATGGCCTAATAGAATCAGTGCTGCACACTGCTACAAAGCCCAAATTATTTTCCAGCCAAGATACAGATAAACATGATTAGTAATTTGAAAGCTTAAAACGGTTGGTAGGGTGATTTTAACCAATCATCAAGCTTTTACTCTCCCCAGGATGACACAGGGGTAGAAAAGTCGTTTCGGATCCATGATTTGTTCATCTTTATGAACGTGAGTCTGTCTACATTATCAGTGGAGAGCCGCGTGCGCTTATCTGTCAGCACACCACCAGCAGCGCTGAACACACGTTCAGACAGAACGCTGGCTGCGGGGCATGACAAGATCTCCAAGGCGTAAGTGGCTAGCTCCGGCCATTTATCCAGATTGGAAGCCGAAAAAGAGCATGGGTCCAGTGACACAGTCGAGGCTTCAATGTTTACTTGGAGATACTCCTGTACCATCGTCTCTAGGCATTGACTATGTGTCAGACTTCTTGTCTCCTGTGGCCTTGCAAAGGATGGGCTAAAAAAGTGGTGAAATGATTCCACAAAATTGATGTTACCAGCAGATACTGTGGTTCTGTTACGGTTTGAGTGCTGAACACTTGACGGTCCCACGGTTGGCAAGTTGGAACTGTGAGATTCACTAAGTGCACCACTGGTATTTTGTGGAAAAGCACATGTAAGATTCTGCAACAGTCTCTGCTGATACTCCTGCATGCGTGCATCCCTTTCTATGGCAGGAATAATTTCTGCAAATTTACTTTTGTACCGGGGATCTAACAGTGTGGCAACCCAGTAGTCAGGATTATTTCTAATTCTCACAATTCGAGGGTCATGTTGCAGGTAGTGCAGCAAGAAGGCACTCATGTGTGTTGCGCATCCAGGAGCACCAAGTCCCTGTTGTGTTGGTGGCGAGGTAACAATCATGCTTCCTTCCTCTGTACTCTCCCCCCAACCTCGCACAACAGAAATGTGATCAAGGTCTCCCTCATCTGATGAGTCTTCCATCAGTTCGTCCTCCACTTCTTCCTGGGCTCCTGCACCTTCCTCACTAATTTGGCTGCTACCATGCGCCCTGGTAAAACCATCTCCCCCACCCTCACATGCCTGCCGCCTCGGTGCTGCCGACCGTCTGGACCTTGCAGATGTTAGCCCTTCCGCATACAACTCCTCCTCCTCTACTTCCTCCACCTCCTCTTGTGCCACCACCTGACTCCGAATTCTGTTTAACATGTGCTCCAGCATGTAAATCACCGGAATAGTCATGCTGATAATGGCATCGTCAGCACTAAACATCTTCGTCGCCATTTCAAAACTGTGCAGAAGGGTGCATAGGTCCCTGATCTGAGACCACTCCTCCAGCGTGATTTGCCCCACCTCTGAATCTCGTTGGCCCAGGCTATACGTCAGAACGTATTGCACCAGGGCTTGTCGGTGCTGCCACAGTCGCTGCAACATGTGCAGAGTTGAATTCCACCGGGTAGGCACATCGCATTTTAGCCGGTGAAGTGGCAGGCCCAACGACTTCTGTAGAGATGTAAGTCGCTGAGCTGCGGGATGCGAACGGCGGAAGTGAGCACACAGCGACCGTGCCCTCTGCAGAAGGCCATCTAGTCTGGGATAGTGGGCTAAAAATTGCTGGACAACCAGGTTCAACACGTGAGCCATACAAGGCACGTGTGTGACATTGCCCCGGCGAAGGGCCGCACCCAGGTTTGCAGCATTGTCGCACACGGCCTTCCCTGGTTTCAGGTCCAGTGGAGACAACCATTCATGAAATTGGTTCTCCAGAGCTGACCACAACTCCTCAGCTGTGTGACTCACATTTCCCAGACATTTCAATGTAAAAACCGCCTGATGACGTTGAGCCCTACTGGCAGCATAGTAAGGAGGTGTGCAGGATCTCTTCTGCGCAGTTAGAAAGCTTGTGGCATGACCAGACAGGCTTTGGGTGCAGGTGGAAGACCGAGAGGAGGTTGAGGAGGCAGAAGCAGTGGAGGAACTTTGACATAAAGAGGATTGACGCACAACTCGTGGGGACGGCAAGACTTGGACAGCAGCCCCTTGTCCTGCTGTCACCATAGTTACCCAGTGCCCAGTCAGCGACATGTAACGCCCCTGTCCATGCCTACTCGTCCAAGTGTCTGTGGTGAAATGCACCCTGTCACACACAGAGTTTCTCAAAGAAGCGGTGATGTTGTGTGCGACATGCTGGTGGAGCGCAGGCACACCTTTCTTTGAGAAGTAGTGCCGACTGGGCATCTGGTACTGGGGCACTGCGACGGACATAAGGTCTCGAAAATCCTCTGTGTCCACCAGGCGGAAAGGCAGCATTTCTGTAGCCAAGAGCTTGCAGATGGTGAAATTCAACCTCTTAGCTTTCTCATGGCTAGGAGGAAATGGTCTTTTACTTGTCCACATCTGAGGGACCGAGGGCTGGCTATTGTGCTTAGACGGGGTTGATAAGGGTGTCCCCGGCAAACTGCCGGTCTGTGAGGAAGATGCAGGCGGACATGTTAGGTTGCCTTGATCCAAAGGTGGTGCTATCGATGTCGGACAGCGCTCAACACCAGCTGGTGTTACCACCTCCAAAGAAAATGATGACCTGCCAATCACGCTGGCTGTTGCGGGTAAAGAGGTGGCAGGTCTGCGCCCCAAAACAGGTGTGACTGCTGTCCCCCCAGTCACAGAGGATGAAGAGGCCGCGGATGCACAAGATATGGCAGACGGTGGTTGGCCCGGCCGGCTAGGCCGCATTGTAGCACACTGAGCTTCCCACTGCAACTTATGCTTCATGTCCATGTGCCGGTTCATGCATGAAGTACTCAAACTATGTATTTTTTGGCCTCTACTTAGCTTTTGCTGACAAATGTTACAGATAACACGAGTTGGGTCATCTTTATCGATCTGAAAAAATGCCCAGGCTATGCAAGGCTTAGCACCCATGCGACCTGAAGAGCCACCACGACTTGTGGTGAGAGGCAGAGTTGTGTTTGAGGATGCAGTTGTTGACGTGCTTCCAGTACTATGTCTCTGTCCAGGAAGGCGCAACCTGACCTCGTCGTCACTAGCATCTTCCTCCACCTCCTCTGCTGACCTCATCTCTTGGCTGACTGTGGGTTGACAGTAAGTGGGATCTCCAACCTCATCATCATCACCCTGTGCGTTATCACACCCGTCGTTCTCAGAGCCAACCTGTTCCTGCCCTGACAAAAAACTAAAGTTGTCGCTCCAATCAGGTATTTGAGTCTTATCATCGTCTTCCTCATTGTCTCCACCAACAGGAGTTACAGTTTGGGAATGAGGGTCTACATTATGGTCAGAACCTTCTGCGTCTGGTCCTGGATCCGACTCATAAAGATTCTGGGCATCAGTGCAGATCATTTCCTCGTCTGGATTCACAGAAGCGCTGGAGTCGACCTCTGAATCCCAGGCTATAGTATGAGTAAACAGCTCTGCAGACTCAACCATCTGTTCTACCTCATACTCAGACGGGCAGCTGGAGATTTGGGAGCTGTGAGGAAGCAAGTGCGATTTGGGTGACACCTTTGAGGACTGGAGTATTTGTGATGTTGAAGTTGATGTGGAGGAGAGCCCACTTAAAGGAGCACTTGATATCCGTTGAAGCACCTGCTGTTTTTGTGCCTCATCTGGAATTTGTAGCGATTGGCGTGGCCGTAAGAAAGGGATCTTATCACATTGTCCGCTAAAAGAAGTAGACATTTTAGTTTGGCTGGAAGATGGTCTTTCTTCTGCAGATGTTACTGTTGCGTTAACACCTGCCCCACGGACACAACCTTTTTTCCCCTTCCCAACACGCCTATTCCCCTTTCCACCAGCAGCAGGCCTTTTTCCACTCATTTTGGTGGTTAACTAATTCACAACTCTGGAGTTGTTTGCACAAAAAAACAATGGATGGGAACCGAGCAGAGCTGAGTGGCCAAACTGTGGTATTAGGCCAAAACTATTGGCTGGGTTAGATGCAGAAAAAAATTATATTCAATTTGCAACCTGATGGAGGTCTGTATAGATGGATTAATAGAACAAGTCCCACACACAGCTATAAGCCCAATATTTTTTCAGAGGTAGATGCAGAAAAAAATATATTCAGTTTGCAACCTGATGGAGGTCAGTATAGATGGACTAATACAACAAGTCCCACACACAGCTAGAAGCCCAATATTTTTTCAGAGGTAGATGCAGAAAAAAAATATATTCAGTTTGCAACCTGATGGAGGTCTGTATAGATGGATTAATAGAACAAGTCCCACACACAGCTAGAAGCCCAATATTTTTTCAGAGCTAGATGCAGAAAAAAATATATTCAGTTTGCAACCTGATGGAGGTCTGTATAGATGGATTAATAGAACAAGTCCCACACACAGCTAGAAGCCCAATATTTTTTCAGAGGTAGATGCAGAAAAAAATATATTCAGTTTGCAACCTGATGGAGGTCTGTATAGATGGATTAATAGAACAAGTCCCACACACAGCTAGAAGCCCAATATTTTTTCAGAGGTAGATGCAGAAAAAATATATTCAGTTTGCAACCTGATGGAGGTCTGTATAGATGGATTAATAGAACAAGTCCCACACACAGCTAGAAGCCCAATATTTTTTCAGAGGTAGATGCAGAAAAAAATATATTCAGTTTGCAACCTGATGGAGGTCTGTATAGATGGATTAATAGAACAAGTCCCACACACAGCTAGAAGCCCAATATTTTTTCAGAGGTAGATGCAGAAAAAAATATATTCAGTTTGCAACCTGATGGAGGTCAGTATAGATGGACTAATACAACAAGTCCCACACACAGCTAGAAGCCCAATATTTTTTCAGAGGTAAATGCAGAAAAAAAATATATTCAGTTTGCAACCTGATGGATGTCTGTATAGATGGATTAATAGAACAAGTCCCACACACAGCTATAAGCCCAATATTTTTTCAGAGGTAGATGCAGAAAAAAATATATTCAGTTTGCAACCTGATGGAGGTCAGTATAGATGGACTAATACAACAAGTCCCACACACAGCTAGAAGCCCAATATTTTTTCAGAGGTAGATGCAGAAAAAAAATATATTCAGTTTGCAACCTGATGGAGGTCTGTATAGATGGATTAATAGAACAAGTCCCACACACAGCTAGAAGCCCAATATTTTTTCAGAGGTAGATGCAGAAAAAAATATATTCAGTTTGCATCCTGATGGAGGTCTGTATAGATGGATTAATAGAACAAGTCCCACACACAGCTAGAAGCCCAATATTTTTTCAGAGCTAGATGCAGAAAAAAATTATATTCAATTTGCAACCTGATAGAGGTCAGTATAGATGGACTAATAGAATGATGCTATGCCCAAAAGATTTTACTTCACTAGGTGCAGTAAAAAAATTGGTATTCTATACACAGGTGGTATATCTTGCAACACAGATAGGCTACTCCACTGACTAACACATTCTGCAATAGGCCAAAAAGGATTAGCTTTGCTAGATTCAGCCAAATGCTGTGAAAAAAACTTGCACAGCACTGGCACAGACCTGCCTGGCAAAAACTGATAGGAACTGATGTAATCTAGTCCTGAAAAGGACTCCAATTACAATTAGTCTTTACTCCCACAATCTATCTATTTAAGAGCACAGACCTGCCTGATAAAAGTCGTAGGAAATGCTGTAACCTAGTCCTTAAAAGGACTGCAATCACAACTATTCCCTACTCCCAAGCTATCTGTAGATTTGTGCAAAAATTGGCTTGAAATTAACAAGGTATAGCGCACACAGCAACAGCGGTGCCGTCTAACACGCAGCTGCAGCAGTGAGAAAATGGTGGCGACGGGGAAAATGGCTTGGTCTTATAGGGCAAGGACATGTGACATACACTGCCAATGACACATGCCCTTGCTTGTGTGAAAAAAAGCACTTCGCTCCGTGTGTGCGCTGCTGATAGGCTGACAGATTGCACCTCCCCACTGCAAATGCGGGAAAGAGAAAAAAAAATGGAGATCTTCATTGTTCCTGCAGAGATCCATCCCCTGCCCCTCCCCCCACCCCGCTGTACACTCAAACTGCGTATTAACATTAATTTTCATCATTACTGAGAAAAAATCCAGTTATGATTTTGGTGCACGAACAGTTATCGAACATAACCTCGAACAGCCGAATTTTTCTCAAATTGTTCGTGTTCGCCGAACGGCTCGAACACCGCCCAAAACAGCTCGAATTTGAGATTGGCGAACAGTTCGAGTAGAACAACGCTCATCTCTACTCAGCAGTCATACCAATCCTGTGGGTCTAAGCAGTCATACCAATCCTGTGGGTCTAAGCAGTCATACCAATCCTGTGGGTCTAAGCAGTCATACCAATCCTGTGGGTCTCAGCAGTCATACCAATCCTGTGGGTCTAAGCAGTCATACCAATCCTGTGGGTCTCAGCAGTCATACTAATCCTGTGGGTCTAAGCAGTCATACCAATCCTGTGGGTCTCAGCAGTCATACCAATCCTGTGGGTCCAAGCAGTCATACCAATCCTGTGGGTCCAAGCAGTCATACCAAACCTGTGCGTCTAAGCAGTCATACCAATCCTGTGTGTCTCAGCAGTCATACCAATCCTGTGGGTCTAAGCAGTCATACCAACCCTGTGGGTCTAAGCAGTCATACCAACCCTGTGGGTCTAAGCAGTCATACCAATCCTGTGGGTCTAAGCAGTCATACTAAACCTGCGTGTCTAAGCAGTCATACCAATACTGTGGGTCTAAGCAGTCATACCAATCCTGTATGTTTAAGCAGTCATACCAATCCTGTGGGTTTAAGCAGTCATACCAATCATGTGGGTCTAAGCAGTTATACCAATCCTGTTGGTCTAAGCAGTCATACCAATCCTGTGGGTCTAAGCAGTCATACCAAACCTGTGTGTCTAAGCAGTCATACCAATCCTGTGTGTCTCAGCAGTCATACCAATCCTGTGGGTCTAAGCAGTCATACCAATGCTGTGTGTCTCAGCAGTCATACCAATCCTGTGGGTCTAAGCAGTCATACCAATCCTGTGTGTCTCTGCAGTCATACCAATCCTGTGGGTCTCAGCAGTCATACTAATCCTGTGTGTCTCTGCAGTCATACTAATCCTGTGGGTCTAAGCAGTCATACCAATCCTGTGTGTCTCTGCAGTCATACTAATCCTATGTGTCTCAGCAGTCATACAAATCCTGTGGGTCTAAGCAGTCAAACCAATCCTGTGTGTCTCAGCAGTCATACCTATCATGTGTGTCTCAGCAGTCATACCAACCCTGTATGTCTCAGCAGTCATACCAATCCTGTGTGTCTCTGCAGTCATACCAATCCTGTGTGTCTCAACAGTCATACCAATCCTGTGAATCTCAGCAGTCATACCAATCCTGTGTGTCTCAGCAGTCATACCAATCCGGTGGGTCTAAGCAGTCATACCAAACCTGTGTGTCTAAGCAGTCATACCAATCCTGTGGGTCTCAGCAGTCATACCAATCCTGTGGGTCTCAGCAGTCATACCAATCCTGTGGGTCTCAGCAGTCATACCCCTCTGATCTGCAAATTATTTCCTATCCTTTGGATAAGTGATACATTTAAATGTTGGGAATAATTCTTTAATTATGAGTTGAGTTGAAAAAAACATACCCTGCAATATCCAGGAAATCATACATGGTATACACAGTTATATGACCACATGCAGCATTGTGCACAATACAGCAGTTATACTGATATCCTACTACTGTTTTTTTCTGTTCAGAAAAGTACTATGTATTTTACTGTTACTTTTACTGGGTCTTTATTTACCAAGAATCTAACCGAATAATAGAGATGGACAGATCGATTACTAATTTTACTGCCTAATAGCCTCATCAAGCACAAGTGAGCAAATGTCAATAACATAGATGGAAATTGATTTCAAATAGTAATTATGTTAGACAAGTGTTGTATACTTTCCTTGCCATATGACTGTAACTGTAGATTCAATCAATAGATCTCAAATGACTCCATCATGTACACTGCTTCATCCATCAGACGTTCTTTGTAAAGTTACAGCTTTGTTTGAAAAGTTCTAAGCTCATTTTATAGAACTACTCTTTACAAGTGGAGCTGTGATATTTGTTGGAATCCAAGAAGAATACACTATACAAGTTATATGTATAACGTGGAGTACATTGCTACTCATAGTTGGGGTTAGGGAACTTTGAGTTTAATGGATATTAACAAGCACTGTATTTTTTTCATTAAGCAATACTAAAATAAAAGTAAATCTATCAGCAGGATTTCATTCCCCAAACTACTTATATGTGCATGTAGCTCTTTCAAAGACAAATCCAGCAATACCTTTACATAGTCAGTCTGTTTCTCCATTACAAAATAAATCAGCATTTAAATGTATATGCAAATGAGGATGAAGAATTATTTGTAAATCTGAAGCTTTGTCACTCCAGCTCTATTCTTTGCTTCCTCCTGCATGACTGGCTGCCTCTATGTGAAATCAGGCAAAGGAGCCATCAGTGAAGGAGGAGGAGGTAGAGCTCAAGGGAGTATAGAGCTGGAGTGACAGAGGTTTCAGATCTACAGCCTCATTTGCATATCAATTCAAATGCTGATTTCTCAGGAATGTAGGAAAGGACTGGCCATTTAAAGGTATTGCTGGACTTGTCTATGAAAGAGCTACATGAGTATATACAGTGGTGTGAAAAAGTGTTTTCCCCCTTCCTGGTTTCTTATTCTTTTTTATGTTTGTCACCCTTAAATGTTTCAGATCACAAAGCAAATTTTAATATTAGACAAAGATAACACAAGTAAACACATAATGCGATTTTTATATGAAGGTCTTTATTATTAAGAAAAAAAAAAGAAATCCAATCTCCACCCCTCCATCCCCCAGAAGACATTAATTAACTGTGGTTTATCACATCTTTGGGACACTGAGTTAAATTTCCCTAGCCACACACAGGCCTGATTACTATCACTTCTGTTCTCAATCAAGAAATCATTTAAATAAGACCTGACAAAGTGAAGTAGACCAAAAGATCCTCAAAAGCTATACATCATGCTGCGATCCAAAGAGATTCAGGAACAAATGTGAAACAAAGTAATTGAGATCTATCAGTCTGGAAAAGGTTATAAAGCCATTTCTACAGCTACAGTAAATAAGATTCGCTGGGATACTCGACTGTAAGTATACAGACATTCCCTAGGTGTGGTGATGGTGGTTGGAGACTACTGACAAAGGCAATACACAACATTTCACACTGTAATGGCTTCTCTCCAGAGACTTAAAATAACACAGCAACTCTCATGGGCATAGATTCTTAGCAGCTCAGTCACAAGTGATAGCCACTAAGCCAAGGTCACTTTTGCTAGTTGACAGGGACTACACTGTTTCAGGACAGTTAAATAGTGGGTATACACCTAAGTTGCACTTTGTTTAGCTTCCCTTCCTTAGACACAAGCCCCACCACCAATATATCAGCTTCTTCCAAATCTCCTTAGGACATCACACCCAAAACTACATAAGGTCTACTAAAACGGTGAGCATTTTATCTCCAAATGTAGCCAAGTTTAATTTAACAAGGTTTTCCAATACATGAAATGTCCTTTATAAATATCTATTTTAAAAACCATAATCGCTTTTATAATTAGCTTTAATTCCCTCCTCTTCCCCTATACCGTTATTCCCTATATCTGTTTTATTTTACTTCTTGTAATGTTTTGTTTGAGGGGAGCCTCAAACGGGGCTTCATCAAGAGGATGGCCCTGCAGTCACTACCTTGCAACTTCTATTATATCTGCTAGAACAGGACATCATCATGGTACGGCATGGTAGTCACTTATCACAGCTTCTTTCACCACCATCCTGTGATAATCCAGAATCAATTGGGGTGATAGAGGCATTAAGTGACTGCAGCACCACAGCTTCTTTCACCACTGACACATGTCTTCTGTCACACAGCTTCTTCCACTGCCGCCACACAACTCCTTTCACTAAATAGAGACTGTGTGACAGCAGCGCCTCCCCCTCATGACTATGCATTTCAGGGTGCTGACAATCGCTGCCATTCACACACCTTCTATCACAGCCCCTTGATGAAGTCTCGTTTCAGTGAAAGAGATGATGGGGAAAGAACGTGTGTGACGGCAGTTTGAGAAGCTGCGGTGCGGTGATGACAGAAGTGTGGCAGCAGGAAAAGAAGCTGCGGGGCAGCGATGACAGAAGTGCGGTCATTTTTCTCTGCCTCGATCACCACAATTGATTCTGGATGTCATTTGGGGACTGCTATAAAATAAACTGTGGTAAGAAACTGCAGTTTGGCCCCATGGTGACGTCCTATTCCATAGGGGGGTGATGAAAGCAGTCGGGAAGTGACTGCAGGACCTTCTTCCTGATGACGTCAAGTTTGAGACTCCCCTCAAATGAAACGTCACAGAAAGTAAAAGAAAAGAAAAGCACATAAAGAAATTTTAAGGAATTTTAAAATAAAGCAAATTACAAAAAATGGTTAGAGCTTAAAAATAGATATTTATACAGGGCATTTTATAACCCTTTAAAACACAGAATTGCACATAAAAGTGTAATTTGACAGTTTACTTGACATCAGTGAATGCCTTGTGCATTGCTATCTTAAAAGTCGTCAGATAAACTTCTGTGACAAGCTGTAAAGGTGGCACATTAATTGTCAAGTTAAACTTGGCACCATCTGTATGCCCTCAATCTTTGTCTATATGGGTGATGCATGGTCCAGAATGTAACATAGTTTTAGGAGACATACGTTCTGTATATACAGTATGTATACAGATGTGTCTTTCCTTATCTTTTCTCTTCCCTCAACATATCACACCTGACATGTGTAGCACAAGATTACCAGCTTTTAAAAGAAACATAATTTCTCAATATTTTGTCACGAAATGTCTATTCATTATTTGTCTACATGTGGCTGTCTAGTTGTTGTTAGGTAAATTGCAGCCTATAGTAATATCATATTGAATTTATATTTTGAAAAATGGGAGTGCATAGCCAAATTTAAGTTAAGGTAAGGTTAGCCACATCTGTACACATAACAACATTGCCGTACATGTACAGCCTACATACAAAGGGCAGGAAGAGTAGGACTAGAGTAAATGTTATGTTACATTACTCTAGTAGATTAAAGAGGTGGTCCACCACATTGTATAACACCCCCATCGATTTACACCTTTTTTATTTTTGTAAATACCTTCTGCTTCTATATGTGCCTGTGAGCGGCGCTATCGCTACTCGCTCAGTCCGCATCACTGCAGCCGCCGCTGACATCGGTTGATGTCACGTCAACTTCCGGACTCCCTTGCATCACCCAGGTGTGACAGTCACACAAACCCCCCGATTAACTGGGCTGTGGGTGGAGTTTCACCACACGTCACAGCCCAGTATCCAGCTCGCGCTTTCCCACTCTCCTCCGCTTTCATTGGCCGCAAGTGCGCGCTGGATACAGAGCTGTGACGTAAGGTGAAACTCCGCCCACAGTCCAGTCGATCGGGGGGTGAGTGCTACTGGGTCACGCCTGGGGGAATCCAGGAAATCTGGAAGTTGATGTGACATCAGCGGTGGCTGCAGCCAGGGTCATGTGATGCGGACTGAGCGAGCAGCAATAGTGCCGCTCACAGGCACATATGGTGTAAATAGATGGGCATTATACAATGTAGTGGACCACCTCTTTAAGTTTAATTTCAAGTAAATGCAAAAAAGTGAACATTAGCCAAATACTTTTTTTTTCATTGGTTACCTATAAAAATGTATTTAATTCTGGTATGGGCTCACCGGGTGAGGTGGATTCTCGGAGGTCGAGTTAAGGTAACCAATATGGATGAAAGACACTGACACAGCAGGTAGGAATTGCCAGACAACATTTTCATCATTGAGGACCAATACAGCAGAGTATGCAGGATGGCAGTCAGACAAGCAGAGTATGAAACACCAGAAGTCACCAGAGCTAATGACGCGCCCCCTGGGCCGTGGGGTACTCGGTAGCTGGGCCAGTCGTTGCTAGGGGAGATGTCACAGTAGCGGTGACCCGGTCCGTGACCCAGGGCGGTCAATAAAAGGGGATTTTATAGTTTTTGTATTTAATGTTCGTGACGCCACCTGTGATATGCGGCTATACAGAGCCGCCGCTGCGGAGCAGGTCCTCTGGAGCTGTTGTTAATGCAGCAGAGTTGGTTCAGCTCTCCACAGGTAGAGCTTAGCTCCAAGGCGTTGCTGTGACGGTGAATGATGAAGTAACTCTGGTGGTGCAGTGTGGCGCAGGGGATGATGGCGCAGCAATAATTCACAGAGACAGTGGGGTGCAGTCTTCAGGGTTTTACTCACTATTTTCCCGTTGCTCCTGGTTACAACTGCAGTTCATAACCACCCACGTCGTCCGGTGTTTACTCAGGGAGGGGCTCTAGTTGAATATGGCAATTCTCACTAGTTATGGGCCGGTCCTCTCTGCGGCCTGATCCTTCTACTCCTGGTAGATTCGGGCGTACGGATGGCCTCCAGCACTTCCCGTACCCCTAGGATCCACTCTTTCCATTTGGAGTCTTTCTCCCTGCTCCTCTCTTCCATTCAGTCTCTCTTCTTCCTGAGCAGAGCTCCTGCAGAGCTCCTGCTCCTTTCACTCTCCTCCTCTGACTGAACTCACACCGAACTGAACTCCCAAGATGGCTTCCCTTTTTATATCCTCCTTCTCAAGTGCTCCCCTGTTCTGCTTCCTCCACCCACACCCACTACATGGTTCCCCCTCTCTTGGTTCCCCCCACTCCAGCCAGAGACAGGGCTCAGCAGCGCCGTAGTGCATCTTGCCCCTCCTGCTGGTCTGGAGTAGTGTAGTGTTGGATGCAGGTGTTTGGGTCCCGGGCAGTACTCCATCCTTACCTGAGAGTGGGATACCACACCTCTGGTTGAGATGCAGTACCTCTGTGGCGACTGAACCCACAGGGGCGCCAGAGTGCCAATTTTCACAGAAATTGTAGATACAATGGGTACGGAAAGTATTCAGATTCAGACCCCTTTAAATTTTTCACTCTTTGTTTCATTGCAGCCATTTGGTAAATTCTAAAAAGTTCATTTTTTTTCTCATTAATGTACACTCTGCACCCCATCTTGACTGAAAAAAACAGAAATGTAGAAATTTTTGCAAATTTATTAAAAAAGAAAAACTGAAATATCACATGGTCATAAGTATTCAGACCCTTTGCTCAGTATTGAGTAGAAGCATCCTTTTGAGTTAGTACAGCCATGAGTCTTCTTGGGAATGAGGCAACAAGTTTTTCACACCTGGATTTGGGGATCCTCTGCCATTCTTCCTTGCAGATCCTCTCCAGTTCCGTAAGGTTGGATGGTGAACGTTGGTGGACAGCCATTTTCAGGTCTCTCTAGAGATGCTCAATTGGGTTTAGGTCAGGGCTCTGGCTGGGCCAGTCAAGAATGGTCACAGAGTTGTTCTGAAGCCACTCCTTTGTCATTTTAGCTGCGTGCCTAGGGTCATTGTCTTGTTGGAAGGTGAACCTTTGGCCAAGTCTGAGGTCCAGAGCACTCTGGAAGAGGTTTTCATCCCGGATATCTCTGTACTTGGCTGCGTTCATGTTTCCTTCAATTGCATCCAGTCGTCCTGTCCCTGCATCTGAAACCCCCCCCCCCATAGAATGATGCTGCCACCACCATGTTTCACTGTTGGGATTGTATTGGGCAGGTATGAGCGGTGCCTGGTTTTCTCCATACATACCGCTTAGAATTATCACCAAAAAGTTCTATCTTCATCTCATCAGACCAGAGAATCTTATTTCTCATAGTCTGGGAGTCCTTCATGTGTTTTTGAGCAAACTCTATGCGGGCTTTCATATGTCTTGCACTGAGGAGAGGCTTCCGTCGGACCCACTCTGCCATAAAGGCCCAACTAGTGGAGAGCTGCAGTGATAGTTGACTTTCTGGAACTTTCTCCCATCTCCCTACTGCATCTCTGGAGCACAGCAACAGTGATTTTGGGGTTCTTCTTTACCTCTCTTACCAAGGCTCTTCTCCCACAATTGCTCAGCTTGGCTGGACGGCCAGGTCTAGGAAGACTTCTGGTGGTCCCAAACTTCTTCCATTTAAGGATTATGGAGGCCACTGTGCTCTTAGGGACCTTGAGTACTGCAGAAATTATTTTATAACCTTGGCAAGATCTGTGCCTTGCCATAATTCTGTCTCTGAGCTCCTTGGGCAGTTCCTTTGAGCTCATGATTCTCATTTGGTCTGACATGCACTGTGAGCTGTGAGGTCTTATATAGACAGGTGTGTGCCTTTCCAAATCAAGTCCTATCAGTTTAATTAAACACAGCTGTACTCCAATGAAGGAGTAGAACCATCAGCATGTGACTTAAATATGAGTGTCTGAGCAAAGGGTCTGAATACTTATGAGCATCTGATATTTCAGTTTTTCTTTTTTAATAAATTTGCAAAAATTTCTACATTACTGTTTTTTTCAGTCACGATGGAGTGCAGAGTGTACTTTAATGAGAAAAAAAATAACTTTTTAGAATTTGCCAAATGGCTGCAATGAAACAAAGAGTGAAAAATTTAATGGGGTCTGAATACTTTCCTTACCCACTGTATATGGCACTTGTAGATGTACAGCACTTGCAGCAAACAATTGGTTAATGGCAGAGTTGTGTAGGCAATACATAGGCGTTATGCTGATTGACAGCCGGCTTACCCTAATTAGGCAGCGGGGAACCGACTGTCAATCAGCATGACACCAGTAGTCCCGATTAGTCAACAGGAAAAGAAATCGCCACTCTGTTGACATGATGTCAGCGGAAGTCTGTGACCGTTTTGTGCCGGCGGAGAACGGCTCTGGGCACAACAGGCAGATAGGTAGCAACTACATACCTGTTAATGCTTAGGTAAATTTTTTTTTTAAAGTCCCGGATATCCTCATTAATGAATACTCAGACAGCACATAGCCACATAGCTGTCTGAGTTGGCCTTAATGACCTTCGGGGATTATCTCAAAGGTAGTTCTTGGGTGAGAGCAGGAAACTAGCGCTTGGGGAAGAAAACAAGAGCCGGCGAGCCGGCGCCTGAGCCAGGACAGGTGAGTCCTTGTAAGTAATGTACAGACCTGCATTTTTCCAGGGTTAGGCATATAAATAGTGGGATCTGGTGATCAAAGACTTCTCCATATGTTCATTTATCTATGTGCATATATTTATACAGTGAATTATGTTAACGAGTTGAAGATAGTCACTTACAATGTAAATGACACTGCAGTGTAAATGAGTATGCTAATTATATTTATATTTCATTGCAATACATTCACATTATGCATGTCTATTTACATGTGACTTTTACTGTTATGTAAAAGATAACAATTATGTTTATCAGCAGTATTCAATGTATGCTGCAGCAATGGACAAAATGTGGTGCACTCTTTGCTATATTTGTGCTTTCACCTTTTCCTATATACGCTCCAAATCAGCGCTACTCTGGTGACTGAAATTATTAGCATCAAAATGCCATTGTGGAACCTCAGGGAAACGAAAACAAATGGAAAAGGAAATCATAGTCTGCAAAGATGGAAATGTATGTTTTATCACACTGCGTTCTTCAATTGCCAAATATATATTCTTTATTAGGTCTTAATGCTCAGGAGATACTTGTATTTCTGAACTGATGTGATTCCTTGTGTCACTCAGACGACACCTGTTGCTGAACTGCAACACTCAGCCTGTCCTGAAAACCTTATTTCTAAATTATAGATAGCTGGAGAAAGCTTTACAGCATTACTACATTTTTACATTTCCTGCTTGGAAATATCTCATATCATGGACTCTTTTATCTGGATCCCGTAGGGATTGAGAGCTTTATATCACATAAATGGAATCCGTCACCAGGTTGTTGCCACCTAATCTTAGACTAACATAATTTAGAGGCAGATACCCTGATTCCAGTGATAGGTCACTTATTGGGCTGCTTGTTGTACTTTTAATAAAATCACTGTTTTATCAGCAGGAGGCTAGTAAACCTGCTTCATGCAATCCTACATATTTATAAACTCTGCATAACCCTGCCCCAACACTGATTGGCAGCTTTCTGTCTATGCACAGTGTATAAAGTAAAAGCTGTCAAACTGTGATGTGGGTGGGGTTATACAGAGATCAGCATTTAGAGAAATTGTAGGCCTACAGCAGAAAAAACTGATTGTATCAAAATGACAGCATGGAGCCCAGTAAGTGACACATCACTGGAATCATGGTCTTTGCCTCTTCATAGTGCTGCTTTCAGATGGGGTAGCAAAAACCTGGTGACAGATTCCCATTAAAGGGAATGAAAAATGTTATGAAAAACTTCATGCAGTTCTTCACATGTCACATTTGCCAAGACATAGATACCAAAGAATTAGACCAGAGTTTGCTACTGGGCCTTTGTAGAGAGGAGAGGTGGGGGGCTATCCTTTTTAGGTCCCCGTTGTGTACAAATATGAATAATTAGCCCAAGGGCCATGAAAGTGGGATGGATGGTTAAGCAAACATCAGGACATTATGTCCCTGCTGGCAAAAACTAACAACCTAAGGGTGGGGACAATTTTAATCTTAGAAGCCTTTTTTATACATGCCGCTGCAGGTTAGTGAAAATATAATAGTAATTGACATGCTGATGTAACAGCCAACATCAAGCTTCATTTAAAGGGAAGGTGAAAATAGCACAGAGTACCATGGCGCGTGATGCTATTAATATAGTGCACTGGTGGTCATGTTCTGGTTGGTTACACCTACAGGTGCATCTCACTAAATTAGAATATCATCAAAAAGTTAATTTATTTCAGTTCTTCAATGCAAAAAGTGAAACTCATATATTATATAGAGTCATTATATGACTTTTGTGTTTTCATTATTTGTAAGCCATAATCATCAACATTAACCAAAATAAACTCTCGAAATAGATCACTCTGTTTGTAATGACTCTATATAATATATGAGTTTCACTTTTTGTATTGAAGAACTGAAATAAATTACATTTTTTATGATATTCTAATTTAGTTAGATGCACCTGTATATTGTTGATTGCTTTAAGACAAGAAAGCAGAAAAATAATTATTTCTGTTTGGGAGATATTGAAGTTCTGTTATTTTGAATTAAATATTTAATTTATTTATTAAATGATGTATTAAGATGATGTCACAGTGATTAGCATTGTTTTCTTGAAATGCTGGGATTTTGGGATCAAATAAAACCATGGGCAACATCTGTAATGTTCAGTACATTCTACATGTGTTTGTCTGGGTATCTGCCCAATTTCCGGTTTCCTCCTGCACTTTTAACATTTACGTGTTGCGACTAGTTACCTTTTTTTGTTGAGATTGCGGCAGAACCACAAAGTCTTCACCATAATATGACCACATGTAAAGGCAACGATAACTATATGCCAGATAGATTCCTAAGTAATAGTGTATGTCTGAAAATGTAAATGAGATTGTGCCCTATTGTGGACATGGACAGATGTGAGTGACGCAATGTCTGTACAGCGCTGGGCAATATGTTAGTCCCTATATAACAAACAGGAAATACACCACTATAGAGAAAATCATTTTTAAATAAATAGGAATTAAACACTCAGGAAAGTACTGTAGAAAGTAAAAATAAAATGGAATGGGAAATATTACATGTTTTTCTGTAAACTGACATAATTACTCTTATTCATTATATAATAAAAAGTTATACAATTTTCCAAAATCTTCTCTGTATTAATCCCTCATCGTTTTTAAAGGGAGACTGTCAGCAGGATTTCACCCCCAAACTATTTATATGTACATCAAAAAAAGGACGTAGCACCAATAAATATATCGGGTGTAACATCCCTGGCGGCGTGCTGGCATGGCTTACCATCTCCCACCATGCAAGACTGCCAACTTACCTATCAGTCCTGGCTGCTCACTTTGCTCCATTACTTGCTGTGTGCATGTCTCTTGTCTGATTGCTTAGGGCGGCGGCGCTGTTACTTCCTGATTCTTAAAGTTACAGTGTGCACAGTCCTAATGCGTCCTCAGCCTGTTGCTGTGAGTCACTGCATACTTAAACCCCTTCCACCCAGTAGGAGGTGCCTGAGCAATGCTTTCTTTCAGTGTGTTCTGTGCAACTGAGTTGCTAGGTCTTGTCCTGTATCTTGTCTGTTGCCACCACCCTAGGAGCTGAGTACGTACCCAGGCCCGTTACCTGTATCTGTGACTTCTAGTCTGTTTCCGCCACCCTGGGGGCTGAGTACCCAGGCCTGTTACCTGTATCTGTGACTTCTAGTCTGTTTCCGCCACCCAGGGGGCTGAGTACCCAGGCTCGTTCCTGTATCTTCTTCCAGGTTAAGTTCCTGTCTGAACTGTGTCCTTGCCCGCTACCTGTTTGTCTCTATGTCCGATTCTTCCCTTTTCCTGCAGTGTCTGATCCTGCATCTAACTCCAACTCGTTGTCTGTGTACTTCTGTTTGTGAGTTTTGTGTCCACTCGCTACTTCATTGCAAGTACCTTGTGTGTATCTGGTTCTGCTTGTCCCGTTTCCCTGCCTCCGTATCTACCTCCTGTGTTCTAGCTATCTTCCTGTGTTTCCCAGTCTGTTTCATGTGAACAGAGCCCTGTCCTGTCTGCCTGCACCTGCGGTTCCGCTCTGCTCCTCCTGTTCTCCGTACCTGCGGTTTCGCTCTGCTCTGCTCCGCTCATCCTCCGCGCCTGCGGTTCCACTCTGCTCCGCTTGTTCTCCGCGCCTGCGGTTCCGCTCTGCTCCGCTTGTCCTCCGCACCTGTGGGTCCGCTCTGCTCTGCTCCGCTTGTCCTCTGCTTCTGTGGTTCTGCTCTGCTCTGCTCCGCTTGTCCTCCGCGCCTGCAGTTCCGATCTGCTCTCCTCCGCTTGTCCTCTGCGCATGCAGTTACGCTATGCTCCACTTGTCCTCCGCGCCTGCCGTTCCGCTCTTCTCTGCTCCGCTTGTCCTCCGCGCCTGTGGTTCCGCTCTGCTCTGCTCTGCTTGTCCTCCGCGCCTGCGGTTCTGCTATGCTCTACTTGTCCTCCGCGCCTGCAATTCTGCTCTGCTCTGCTCCGCTTATCTTCCACGCCTGTGGTTCTGCTCTGCTTGTCCTCAAAGCCTGTGGCTTTGCTCTGCTCTGCTTGTCCACCAAACCTGCGACTCTGTTCCTGTATTCCAGTCTGTACTGGTCCCTATCCAACCTGCTTTCCTACCTGCCAGTATCGGCCTGTTTGCATACCTGCTGTGCCTGCCAGTACCCGCCTGTCTGCATACCTGCCCTGCCTGCCAGTACCCACCTGTCTGCATACCAGCCGTGCCTGCCAGTACCCACCTGTCTGCATACCAGCCATGCCTGCCAGTACCCACCTGTCTGCATACCAGCCTAAGCTGCCCGTTCCTGCATTCCCCGGTGTGGGTCAACAGCTGTGACTGGGGTCTGACCTGCAGTAGCACCTGGGCCACCTCCCACGTCCCTCCTCAGACCACGGAGTTGATTAAGCCACCGTGTGTTCGTGGTCGGATCTGGCGATGCCCCTAGTCACGCCCCTCCAGGCACTCCTCGGTTCTTGGCCCAGTGGGACCACTAACCACGCTCACGCCAGTCAGTCCAGGCATGAGCGTAACAGTTTGCTCAGGCCCTGGTCCCCATTGAGCCCCACGGCCCTTCAGTCTCGGAGACAGTTGAATCCTTGTCTGGCAAATACGTGCACCAAGCAAATTTTTTTTCTCAAGCTGAGGTCCAGGAGATTTTCGCACCAGCCCAAATGTAGCTATCAGCACTCGTTCCTGCGGATCCACCACGGTACTGTGGGGATCCAAAACAAAGCCATGCGTTTGTGGAGCAATGCATGTTGCATTTCAAATTCTATGCTCACTATTTTCTTACCGATCGGGTTAAAGTAGCATTTCTGATGTCCTACCTGGTGGGTGATGCCTTGAATTGGATCATCCCCCTATGGGAAGCAAGGGATCCTATCGTCTCTGACCTGCAGGCCTTCCTGGTGGCCTTTCTAATGGTCTTCGATGACCCTAACCCTGAAGCTTCTGCTAAAGCTTCCCTTCCCAATATCCTGGAGCAGTCCAGATTGGTGATGCGTGTAGGTAGCCCACCAGTTCCCCAGCCTGTAGAGGCTGCTGCCCACACAGAATCCAAACAGGATGACAATGCTCCGCAGAATACTTCTCTTCCCAACCTCAAGAGGCAGTCCAGACGTGCAAGGCGTAGAGGTAAACCGTCATGTCAGGTTCTGTCCTCCCAAAGACCTCCTGTTCCCCAGCCTGTAGAGGCAGCTACCCGCACAGAATCCATGATGGTTGACCATGTTCGTCAGGCAAAGCAGAGGCCAGAACTCAGTCATAAAATCGGATTGCGGACCCGCTGCGGTTGTTTGGGACACCCTGACAGTCTTTGTCCAGTGAAGGTTGGAGAGTCCCAAGACATTAGGCCTGTAGGAGAGGCTGCCCTTGGCTTTAGTGTTTCCTCTCCATAGATGACCATGACAGTCTCCGTGGCAAGTGAAGGCCTTGGATTAACCGAAAGTTTCAGGCTTAAAGCCTTGAAGAGTCGGTGTCTGATTCCCGTCCGACAACTCCAGAATCCGCTTTGGGCATTGCCAGCGGAAGGACGAGCCCTACTCAGAAACCGTCAAAATATGTCTGTACAAATTAAGCTCCAGATTGGAGCATTACACATGAAGAAGTTCACATTCCAGGTGCTGTCTGGTTTACCCACAGGTCGTCCAGAACCGAGAGATCTAGTGCCTGCTCAGGTCAGGAGATCCTGCATGGTGTTTCCTGGGGGACTGCTGAGGTACAAGGGGTGTCCAGTCCCCATACCTTCAGGACAGTCAGAATTGTCTTCTTCTTCTTCACCAGATCTGCTATTCGCTGACTCGCTGTGCGCTGAAGTCTCCGAAGGAAGGGTAGCGGAGGCAACGTCCCCACACAGTCTCGACGATTGTACCAATGATCTGGCTTCAGGTAACGCCCCGCCTCGCAGACATATCATCTCAGAAACCAGACTGAAGATGGTCCGAAAGCAAGGATCCTCCATCTCTAATAAATCTGGCAATAAGTCGATTAAGGCGGTGGCTACCTCCAAGTCTCTGTACCCCTCCAACCCAGCAGAGGACCTCCTGTTGTCTCTTGAACCCTCCGGGGTGCTACCTGATAACAAATGGAGAGAGACTTTCCTACACCCTGTACCTGGTACTTCGCCCACTTCATCCAGTAAGCTTGGCAAAGTGTACGTCAAGGCGGTGGTTACCCCCGAGTCTTTGCACCCCTCCAACCCGGTGGAGGATCTCCAGTTGTCCCGTGAATCCTTTGGATTGCTACCCGATATTAACAAATGGAGAGAGACTTTCCTGTGTCCTGTTCCTGGTACTTCGCCCACTTCATCTGATGCTGAGGATGGCTCGATGGGAGGAAGCATCCTAGTCACCAAGATGGTGAGACCAGTCTCGTTCCCTCTAGTGGACAGAAGAGGTAATCTTCTTGAACAGAAGGATCGGCCTCCAAACTCTCTGCAGAAAATCGTTGCAGGCTTGAAGAAGAGGGGGCATAAAGGGTGGGTACTGTAACATCCCTGGCGACGTGCTGGCATGGCTTACCATCTCCCACCATGCAAGACTGCCAACTTACCTATCAGTCCTGGCTGCACACTTTGCTCCATTACATGCTGTGTGCATGTCTCTTGTCTGATTGCTTAGCGCGGCGGCGCTGTTACTTCCTGATTCTTAAAGTTACTGTGTGCGCAGTCCTAATGCGTCCCCAGCCTATTGCTGTGAGTCACTGGATACTTAAACCCCTTCCACCCAGTAGGAGGTGCCTGAGCAATGCTTTCTTTCAGTGTGTTCTGTGCAACTGAGTTGCCAGGTCCTGTCCTGTATCTTGTCTGTTTCCGCCACCCTGGAGGCTGAGTACCCAGGCCCATTACCTGTGTCAGTAACTTCTAGTCTGTTTCCGCCACCCTGGGGGCTGAGTACCCAGGCCCGTTACTTGTATCTGTGACTTCTAGTCTGTTTCCGCCACCCAGGGGGCTGAGTACCCAGGCTCGTTCCTGTATCTTCTTCCAGGTTCAGTTCCTGTCTGAACTGTGTCCTTGCCCGTTACCTGTTTGTCTCTATGTCCGAATCTTCCCTTTTCCTGCAGTGTCTGAACCTGCACCTAACTCCAACTCGTTGTCTGTGTACTTCTGTTTGTGAGTTTTGTGTCCACTCGCTACTTCATTGCAAGTACCTTGTGTGTATCTGGTTCTGCTTGTCCCGTTTCCCTGCCTCCGTATCTACCTCCTGTGTTCTAGCTATCTTCCTGTGTTTCCCAGTCTGTTCCATGTGAACAGAGCCCTGTCCTGTCTGCCTGCACCTGCGGTTCCGCTGTGCTCCTCTTGTCCTCCACACCTGCGGTTCTGCTCTGCTCCGCTCGTCCTCTGCACCTGCGGTTCCGCTCTGCTCTGCTCCACTTGTCCTCCGCGCCTGCAGTTCCACTCTGCTCTGCTCCGCTTGTCCTCCATGCCTGTGGTTCTGCTCTGCTCTGCTTGTCCTCCACGCCTGCGATTCTGCTCTGCTTGTCCTCAAAGCCTGTGGCTCTGCTCTGCTTGTCCACCGCACCTGCGGCTCTGTTCCTGTATCCCAGTCTGTACTGGTCCCTATCCAGCCTGCTTTCCTACCTGCCAGTATCGGCCTGTCTGAATACCTGCCGTGCCTGCCAGTATCCACCTGTCTGCATACCAGCCGTGCCTGCCAGTACCCACCTGTCTGCATACCAGCCTAACCTGCCCATTCCTGCATTCCTCAGTGTGGGTCAACAGCTGTGACAAGGGTCTGACCTGGAGTAGCACCTGGGCCACCTCCCACATCCCTCCTTGGACCACAGAGTCGATTAAGCCACCGTGTGTTCGTGGTCGGATCTGGCGAGGCCCCAAGTCATGCCCCTCCTGGCACTCCTCGGTTCATGGCCCAGTGGGACCACTAACCACGCTCATGCCAGTCAGTCCGGGCGTGAGCGTAACATCGGGCTGGGAAAATAACCTAAGAGTTCCCCCATAGGTCAGTTGCAGTGGAGAGGTGAAGTACTCCCAATTAATATGACACAAAGAGAAGTGGAGTAAATTCAGCTCACATTAAGGATTTGGTAAAACAAAAATGCTTTATTGATGCAAAAAATAAAAACATATAAACACATATTTATAGAAGTCCATCTGATATGATACAAGTAGAAATATGGCAAGTTGACAACCAATTTAGATAATTGGTATAGAGCCATACAATCATGGCTGTTAAAAAGATCAGAAAAATGAGATAATTGAACCCTGCCAAATGCAGACTGAAATCAGTACCTATGCATAATCCCATAGACAATCTGACATGAGGATATGGCTTCAGGATGATTCATAAACGTACAGTATATATGGTTAAGGTGCAAGAAGCTCTTTCAAAGACAAGTCCAGAAATAGCTTTACATGGCCAGTCTGTTCCTCCATTCCTGAGATATCAACGTTTCAAATGATATGTAAATGAGACTGAAGAACTATTTCTAGATCTAAAGGTTTTGTCACTCCAGCTCTATTTCCTGCCCAGTGCCGTCTTCTCCTGCTTGAGTGATGGCTCCTTTGCCTGATGTCACACAGCATAGAGAAAGTCAGTAAAGCAGGAGGAGGCAATGTAGGGCAGGAATAGAGCTGGAGTGACGGAGGCTTCATATCAACCATATCCCTTCAGCCTCATTTGCATATCAATTCAGACGCTGATTTCTCAGTAACTGAGGAATGGACTGGCCATGTAAAGATATTACTGGATTCGTCTTTGAAAGACCTACATGCACATATAAATACATAGAGGGCTGAAATCCTGATTAATTTTAAGATCTCAGATAAAAGAACTAATTTCCACCATTTAGCTTGTAAAATATTGCAATATTTAGAAGGAAACTCAAAGAGGTTCACCCTTTAGGCTGTGTACCCCTGGTGAGTTATTGGTGAGTTTTTTGATGTTGCATGTTTCCGCTTTGTCAAAAACTCAGCATCTTATAGATCCAGCAAAGTAGATGGGATTTACAGAAATCTCCTGCTCACTGTGCTTTTTTTTCTCTAAGCGTAAATTGATCTGCGGGACGTGTTTAAAATCCGCAACTTGTCAATTTCTCTTGCGGGTACACTGACTTTTATATGCAGATTTTTCCCATAAAAATGCATTAGATGCGGTACAAAATGCACATAATTTTTTATTGTGTTTCCATGTCAGAAGCACATCAAGAACGCATGTAATCCCTATATGACTGTATCAATAAAGTTTTTGTAAAGCCAAATAGTGTAAAAAACAAGGCAGCTTTATGTAAAACATGACATAACAACAAGACACAAAAACCGCAGGGTCAGAAAGGGTAAAAAAACCACATGTAAAAAAATGTAATGTAAAAACGCAAGTAACCTAATTTACTAATTTACTGTTTTGCTTAATGGGTGCAGAAAATTTGCAACTTCAAAAACTTACCAAATACTCATCGTGGGAAAGTAGACTAGATGTCACAATGGAAACCCCCGAGACATCATTAAATGAATTTTCTTTTGTGATCACATCCATTTTTGTGAGAGCATGTACCTGTAAAATGAACAAAAAACCTCAGAACCTTTGTTTCCCTTTTCAGTAGTAACTTACATGTTAGATGTTGACGTGTAGTCAGTGTTCCTCGCTTCCCTCAGACATTCATTCCCTACAGATCTCTGTTTCTTGTCACTGTCATCAGTCACATTTTTCTGAAAAGATTTCATTGTGACAATCAGTAATGCCCCAATTCTGGTGCTCGTGATATTAACCTATGTGTGACCAAATGATCGGCCTACTTATGCTCAGACATATGATGATTTCAATCAGGACAGCAGTGAGGTGCAATTGAGTGATGTCAGTATGTAAAGAAAAATTGGCCATTACCACTTACTGTCTTCTTGGGGACTATTTCACTGTCTATAGCCATTAATAGCATTTATATCCATGTTCATTAAGTTCTTCTTGTAAAAGTCATTGAATATGTATCTGTATGGTCTACTGCTTTCTCAAGAAAGGCTTACAAGGATAAATACAAGATCATGCCTACACTATGACCCCGATTCATCATTTGCATGTTTTATTTAAGTCATTTTTCTTTTTTTGTCTTTTGGTAATAGTTGCCGTTTTTGGTTCAAAAGTCTTAAAAAATGGCATGCGTGATTCATGAATTCGGTGGAAAGTAAAAGTAAAATAATGAACTTTTTTCTTGTCTTGAACGTTTTGACACCAAAAGTCACAAAGGTTGCGCCAAAGTACTGGAGCACTCAAAAAATACACCAGGATGGGACTTGAGTGAAGTTGTACCAAATTTTGCAACTCTTTAAATAATCACAATTGATGACTCAGGCTAAAACAACTGGAATCACTAGACTCTGTCCACAAAAAAAAAGCAAAAAAACAACAACAGGTGAGCACATATAAAATAGACTTAAAAAGGTGGAAACAGACTAGTCAATTGGGTGCAAACAAAAAAGGCACAAATCTAGTCAAAAACCTGCTTTCGCTCCGGAGAACATATTTTCACTGCACCAGAGTCCAGTGGCAGCTGCTTTACACCACTCCATATGATGCTTGGCATTGTGTTTGGTGATGTGTTGCTTGCATGCAGCTACTCGACCACGAAAACCAATGTCATGAAGCTCCCAGCGCAATTTTTTTGCTAATGTTTAGGCTCTGCAGTTATGGAGCCAGCGGAGCGTTAATGAGTTTTATGCACTCGGTGACCCCACTCTGTAACATCACATGGTCTCCACTTTATGGCTGTGGATCCTAAACTCTTCCACTTCTCAACAATAACACTGACAGTTGATTACTGAATATTTAGAAGAGAAGAAATTTCATGAACTTGTTACAACGGTGATGTCCTATTACATGACCGTCCTGGTATCAGTCAGCTCTTTTCACAAATCTTTGTAAAGATAGTCAGATCATGACTAAGACTGGTATAGTCGAAACGCGTCGATCTGAATATTGAACACTTGGTGGTTGCTGATTTCCATATTTGTGGTTTTGTTGGATTTTCATAAATAAAGTTTTTAGACATTTTATTTCCTGATCGCTGGAGATTTCTTCCTATTTTCTGCATTGTTTCCCACCTGGACCAGGGCGGCTCCATGTGATGGCTTCTTAGCAGCAAGGTGCATATGCTATTTGGTGAGCTGACTTTTCCTTTCCCCCTCTCCCTATGTTACATTCTGGTGTAATGTCCCCCATCCTGGTGTAATGTCCCATATTTTGGTATAATGTCCCCCATCCTGGTATAATGTCTCCATCCTGGTATAATGTCCCCTATCCTGGTATAATGTCCCCCATTCTGGTATAATGTCCTCTATTCTGGTATACTGTAATGGCCTCCATCCTGGTATAATGTCCCCTATTCTGTTATAATGTCTCCATCCTGGTATAATGTCCCCCATCCTGGTTTAATGCCACCATTTGGGTATAATGTCCCCCATGCTGGTATAGTGTCCCCAATTCTAGTATAATGTCCCCCATCCTGTTATAATGCCCCCATTCTGCTATAATGTCCCTCATTATGGTATAATGTCCCCAATTCTGGTATAATTCCCACATTCTGGTATAATGTCCCCCATTTGGGTCCTTTCTGTGCTTCTCCAGCACATTTTTAAAAGAAAAAAAATGATTATTCTCACGTTCCTCTGCTCCCACATCGTGCGGCATCCTCTTCTGTGGCCAGCGTAGAAGCTGTCAGATGACTTCAACGTAACGGTACAGGAAGCACATGACGTCACTGCCATGTATTGCACGTCACTGGCAAGTCGATGTCTACTGCCGGCCTCTAATTGGTAGCAGCGTGTATTACAGTGCAGGGAACCGGCGGGTCTCTGTGCCGCAATACATTTCACCTGACTGTGCATTTGAAGACACACATCCAGGTGATATTGGTGTCAATAGACCCCTCCTGCATGGGCCTTGCCGCTCTCGCACCTTCTGCAATCGCTAGGCTCCTGGTCTCTACCAATCTCATATTTAAATCAACTTCAGTGATGTCAGTCTCAGTTTGGCACATGTTTTATGGCTTTTTTTCCTACATACTTATAAAAATATGTGAACAAATTTTTTTTACAGTATTTTGCATTAAATGTTACTTTTGTTTGAAATGTTATTGTGTTTCTGTTAGTGTCGACTTTTAGGCACAGCCACCACCTGTCCTCATCTTCTTGATGTCAGTATTTTTTGAAGTTCAATTGAAATATATTTTTTTCATTTGAAAAATAAATAGAGATTGATTGTATTTTATTAAGCATGTTGTCCGGCGCTATTTATTGCAAGTGGTTGTAATCAGTGCTAGGTTGGACATAAGTTAAAGGAAGTTGTAGGCTAATCAAACCCAAAGGAGTTATAGACAGTCTGTCAGTTCTATCAGCTTTATACAATAGACTGTATTCTGTATATACTGTATACTCATTTTCTACTTAATTAGTATTATACTTTCATATGTCCTGTGCAAAAGTGTAATCAATAAGAAAGACAACATCATCCCCGTATGGACACTGCCACGGAAATGCTCATTATTGCTAGTTTGGGAGAGGAGGATAAAACAAAACATGGTCTTATATTCAATAATAATACTGTCTATATACTTTGTTTATATACTTTAGAAGAAGTCTGGAAATGCTTGCACAGGGAGTGTAAAGTTAAAACACTGTCTTAGCAAACTGGAAAGTTGGTTTGTATTTACTGTAAAATAATAAACTTTTGAAACAAAGTAGTGAAGGAATGGTTAGGCTATGCCATCATTTGGTGATCGGTGGAGCTCTGACCTCTGGGTTTCCCAATGTTTCTGGACATGAAGAGACTGGAGTACTGACTATGAATTGAAACCCCTTCTAATTGTTTCCTGCTCAGTATCATCCTGGTCACTGATTGTGCAGGGAACTGCAGCAAGGTCCCACACCCTTGATTAGAAATGTGTTGAAGCTCCCTGCAAAGTCAGTAAGTTAGAAGGTGATTCAGAGCTAGAACAGGTTGCAATCTCTTGAGTGTCAGAATCGTGGGAGTTCCAGAAGTGGGACCATAATCTAACAATATGACATCAAAAAATCTTAGAAAAAATTGTTAGAAAAATTGTTAGAAAAAATTCTAACAATATGCCATCATTTGATAGGAAGATAGGAATACATTTTTCGGTTTCTCACAGCTTCCTAGTTTAAAGATTTCCTCCTGAGATCTAATTAAATACCTTTTAGATTGTGCACCCCAGTGCACAATCATGTTTTTAATCTAGAAACATAATCTAGAAACATCTAATCTAGAAACATAATCATGTTTCTAATCTAGAATTAAAATTGAAGGCTCCAAGTTAATCATCACCTTCACTCCCTTGCGAACTGTGCAGTATGGACCCGATTTATCAAGACTGGCGTTGATTTAGTCTTGAAGTAAAGTCCTGTTCTGTGCCATTGTCAGATATGTTCTCCAGTTGTTGAGTGTAGTGTATTTATGTGTTAATTTATGCTACTTTTATTGTTTAAATTTTGATGAATTTCTCGGGCTGTGCTCAGCCGCTCCCCTTCTGCTAAGTTTGGCCCAGTTTCCATAAAATTGTGGAGCTAGCGTAAAAATTGCAAAAGATGACAAATGTTTATACTGCTATAAATTGCACAAATCTTTTGAAAGTTATGAAATAGTTTTACTCCAGTTTTCTGCATACTGTTTGATGAATTGGCTCCTATCTGCATACATATAATGCCATATGAAGGAAGCTCATGAGCGTTACTTAGTGGGGGTGAACCTGAATTGAAGCTCTGACTTCTAGAAAAGATATTATTATTATTCAGCACAGATTGAATAACATGATGCTAAAGAGTAGAACCTACCCTTAGATACACATTCTACTTAGTTAACAAAAATTGTAATTGCAAATATGGCCACTGTGGAAAGAACACGTAAATAATAATAAACACAGATGGATACAAAGATTAAAGAAAGATGCACAAAACACACCCAAATAGGTGTTAAACCTTAGATTCCTTTTACTACGATGACATATGCATTCCATTGTGATTTTGCTGCCTTCTGTTTGAATCTACAATGTGCACATTAAAATATGGACATAGAAAATCATTGCATGAACAGGTGTGTCCAAACTTTTGGCTGGTACTGTTTCGAAAATTCATGTTCAAAGCCCAGATCTCAACATCATTGAGACAGAAGGATTTGTGTAAGCCTACACCCACAGAAGATCTGTGGTCAGTTTTCCAGATGTTTGGAACAATCTCCCTGCAGAGTTCCTTCGAAGACTCTGTACAAGTACAAGTACCTAGAAAATGTGATGCTTTTTGAAGACAAAGGCCGGTCACACCAAATATTCATGTGATTTAGATTTCTCTTTTGTTCAGTCACTTTGTATTTTGTTAATTGATAAAACACAACTATTAACACTTTTATGTTTGTAAACGTTCTTACTTTTTCTCATTTTTCAACACCTGCCTAAAACTTTTGCACAGTAATGTTTAAACTTGACAAAGTGGAAGCGTGGCTACTTTTACTTGGATGGAAGAACAATAGTTTTTTTTTGTTACTTTGGCAACGTCTGGTTGTTTTTCTCTCTTGTTGCTCTGAGTGCTGTGGACATTTCCTATTTTTTCCTATCCATGCCTCATGTCTGACCTGCTTAGTGAGTCTCAGCATAATATAAACTCTTATCTTTCTCTTTCGCATCCTCTACATGTTTCAGTGATATCTGCTAGTGTGTCATGAATGTTTTCCCATTTGCAGCAGCGCGGCTTCTTTCTCTGTAAAAACCATAGCAACTAAAAATTTCTCAAACTTCTGAATCCATTTCATCTATTAGGTCCAGCGGAACTGAATCCGTCAAGCACAGCGATGCTAAGGAGGGCCGTGTCTGAGCTGAGGAGGCACTGTTATTCAGCCTTAGGTTTCACACGGCCGTTTTGTGTATTTCAAAAAACATAACAAAACGCAAGAAACAGAAAAATTACGCTCTATTAACGTATAATTACTGTGTCTATACTCCTCATTACTAGGGATGAGCGGACCTGTGGAAGTTCGGGTTCTGGTACCAAACCTGAACTTTATTCCAAAGTTCGGTTGGGGTACCAGAACTCTACCCGAACTTGAACCAGAACCCGAACCCCTTTAAAAACAATGGTGAGCAGGACTGCTGAGCTGGAAAATCTCTCTGTCTCTCTGCAACGGACTTCCCCCGAAACTCCGAACATTGCAACAGACTTCCGGGAGAAGTCCGTGTTCAGCATTTAGCACTGGTCACCAACTGCCCGGTACGAACCCCAAACTTTTAAGTTTGGGTTCACTCATCTCTACTCTTAACGCTCAGTATGGTATATGGTGCTCATCATATGTAGGGGTAGTCGGCCCCACTCATAAAACAAACTTTCCAGATAGTTTGAATGGAACTGATAACTTTACTTTCACTCCTAGACTATATTCAAAGGAAGGTTCACTTTCTTCAGGGGCGGACATACCATTGGTGTAACCTCTGCAACCGCACAGGGCCCCTAAAGTAGGGGGCCCACTATCACATTCAAAGCAGATGGAATTGTGTATTGTGATTAGCAATTGTACTGGAAAGGGCCCATATATTGTTCTTGCACAGAGGCTCTCTTCTTTCTTTGCCCACCCTGATTTACTTACATACATTGGCAACAAAATAAACATAATGAATAGCCAAACGGGGTTCATCCTAGTGGTTTTCTCTCAAAATGGTGCATACAAATCTGTGAGGTGCTTCACTACAGTACCTGGTGTCCATGTCTTCTCCTCTTTGCAGCTACAGTCTCTTAAATGCCCTATTATCAGTCCCCCTTTTACTGCACCCACAGGAGCACATCACGTTTCTGTATCATTTCTGCAGGCTTTTGTCCTATACATGGGTGGATTAAGAGTAGCAAGGGCCCCGGGCAGTTTAGAAGGCGTGGCCCCCCCCCCATACACATCTGATGTATCACGTGACATATCACATGATCCCCTGTGATAGATCATGTGATAGTTCACGTGAAATTAATTTGGCCCAATATTAATATATTAATTATAATATTTTTTTTTACATTAATTGTATGACTTAATATTGAGCACAATTAAGTATGCTGACATCCCCTATATACAATATGAGACCCTACACACAATATGAGCTGCCACAATCCTCCTATACACACCAGGAGGCCACACGTAGTCATCTATACACAGCGGGAGGCCGCACGGTGCCATCTATACACAGCAGGAGGCCGCACGTAGCTATCTATACACAGCAGGAGGCCGCACGTAGCTATCTATACACAGCAGGAGGCCGCACACAGCCATCTATACACAGCGGGAGGCCGCACATAGCCATCTATACACAGCAGGAGGCCGCAATTAGCCATCTATACACAGAAGGAGGCGCACGGAGCCATCTATACACAGCAGGAAGCCGCACGGTGCCATCTTTACACAGCGGGAGGCCGCATGGTGCCTTCTATACACAGCGGGAGGCCACACTTAGCCATCTATACACAGCAGGAGGCAAACGGACCAACATCTATACACAGCAGGGGGCCGCATGTAGCCATCTATACACAGCAGGAGGCCGCATGTAGCCATCTATACACAACAGGAGGCCGCACGGTGCCATCTATGCACAGCGGGAGGCCGCACGGCGTCATCTATACACAGCGGGAGGCCGCACGGCGCCATCAATACACAGCGGGAGGCCGCACGGCGCAATCTATACAAAGCAGGAGGCCGCACTGCACCATCTATGCACAATGGGAGGCCGCAATTAGCCATCTATACACAGCACCATAGGAGGCCGCACGGTGCCATCTATACACCGCAGGAGGCCGCACGGCACCATCTATACACAGCAGGAGGCAGCACGGCGCCATCTATACACAGCGGGAGGCCGCACGTAGCCATCTATACACAGCAGGGGGCCGCACGTAGCCATCTATACACAGCGGGATGCCCCACGGCACCCCCCAGATATAGCGGGAGGCCGCACGGCGCCCCCCCTGAGACAGCGGGAGGCCGCACGGCGCCCCCCCAGAGACAGCGGGAGGCCACACGGCGCCCCTCCAGAGACAGCGGGAGGTCGCATGGCGCCCCCCCTGGAGACAGTGGGAGGCCGCATTGCGCCCCCCCATTGACAGTGGGAGGCCGCACGGCGCCCCCCCGAGAGACAGCGGTAGGCTGCATGGCGCCCCACCCGAGACAGTGGGAGGCCACACGGCGCCACACCAGAGACAGCGAGAGGCCGAACGCAGTCATGCACACACACAAACATATGCAGACATATACATATGACGCGCCCCCTGGGCCAGTGTTGTTTGGGGGATACCCGGAGCCGGATCAGATGGGGGTTGTAGTCTCCGAGTGGCTGTGACCCGGTCCGTGCCCAGGGTGTCAAGCTCAGTGTGTGGCAGTCCTTATGATGTTACTAGATGTTCTTTTGTGTCGACTACGCCACCCGTTGATTTGCGGTCAATACGGCCGCCGCTGCAGCAGGGTCCACTGAGGCTGGTGATGTGTGTGCAGCTCAGGTAGTATAACCCCCAACGGGAGGGGTATAGCCTCAGGGGGTCAGTTGCAGAGGATGAGGGTTGTGATGGTGCAGCGAGGATGGAAATGAGACTCAGAGTCGGGCTGTGCAGTTCAGGGTTTTTACTTACTGCAGTTGTTCTGGTCACTCCGGCCTTGAGTGACCACCCGAGCCGTGCTGCGTCCACCAGGTCCTGGACTCGGCCAACCCCCAGGTGATTCTGGAGCGTGGTCCTGAGCTCCCTTTCTGTCCTGTCCTCTTCTCTGGCCTTCCCCACCAGGGATCCACCTATGTCCGGCTCCCTCGGGCCTCTTGGTGGTAAACCCTTGTCTCTGGGTTCCCTGACCCTATTCCTGGTCTGCCTTCCGGGTGGATTTAGTGGGTGGTCGTGGCAGATCCTGCCCACGACCTCCGGTCTCTGGCTGAGGATTAGTGCCCTCCACCAGCTTGGGATCCGGTACCCTTGTGCCAACTCTTCACCCTCTGGTCTAATTTGGGCTCTTGGAGTTCCTTCTTTCTCCCCCTCTGGGTCTTTCTTTCTCCTCTCTCTCTCTTGGCCTTGGAGCTGCTCTTCTCCTCTGCTCTGCTTCTCTGACTCAACTCTGACAGACTGACCCTGATCTAAGATGGTTCCCACCTTATATACTCCCTCTATGTGTGAGCTCAGGTGACCAGCACCCAATGAGCTCCTAGCATTACCCAGACTGCTCCCCCTATCTGCCCCTACACTACTGGGATGTTCCACCCCCCTCCCACTCCAGCCAGGAACAGACACTGTCGTACCTGCACATTTCTCTAGTGGGAGTACCATTGGTCTGTTCCTCGGAAATGGGATGTGTGTAGTGCATGCAGCTAACTGAGCTCAGTTCCACACTCCATCCTTACCCGGGAGTGGAATATCACACCTCTGAGTTGAGGTGCAATACCCCTGCAGCAGCCGAATCCTCAGGGTGCTACATTCCCCCCTGGTAAATCACAGCACGTCCTCGGGCTGTAAGATATAAAAACATCCAAAACATACAATTTTTTTTTTCATAACATAAACATATAAACATATAAAACATCACATATATTATCAGCAATAAACTTTTCATATAAATAACATTTTTGTAAACATTCCTGTCTCTGGTTCCTCCGGTCACGGTGCAACTTGTGACCGGGTAAAGTGCGACAGTCTCTTGAAGAAGCACGGTTTTCCTATAAAACCGGTAGGGGGCGCTTTAGGAAGCGCAACTATATACAAGGGGAATATGGCCGCTCTCAGTCCTCGGCCAGGTATTAGGGAGGAATGACCGCTCTCAGTCCTCGGTCAGTGGGAATAGGGACACACGGGTTTCAGTTCAATTGGCTGGTCCCAACGGGGACTATATTTTAACTAGAACAGTTCTTATACCCTGACGGGTAACTATGTACAGTCTCTCTCTACCGTACTTCAACGACGGCGTCCTCCTGCTCTTTCTTTAGATTCTTCAGACCCGTCCGGGTCCTCTTGCTCCTCCTCACACCGCAGCTCCTCCTCCGTCAGGCGATGCACATGGAGGGCGTAGGGTCCTTTGGCACACTTGTGCCGGGTGAAGGTGACCTCGTCCCCTACGTACAGGTCACGACCTCTGTGTCCCTCCGGCAGATGGCTTTCTACGTCTCTGCGTGTGACAAAGACGTCGCCGGGGGTATGATGGTCTTTTATGAAGCCCCACCCATGCTGCATGTTGAATTTTATCACAGTCCCGGTGGCACGGGGACCATGAGCTGCACGGGGTTTCCTCCTGGTCCGGCTCTTCTGCTCCGCGCTCCTTATCTGTGCTTGCTGTTCCCGGACCCGCCTCTCTCTCCGCTCCTTCTCGAAGACGTCGAGCTGCTGGCGGCAGCACTCTGCACGCTCCGCTGCGGCCGCCCGAGTCTCCTGAGTGAACCCCATGAGGTCTTCTCCAGTGGGATCCCACTCAAACTGTGCCTCCTCCAGCGGGGGCGAGGTCCTCTTTACAGGCTTCGGAGCCGGAATCAGGGGCTCGTCTAGGGGTCTTGCTCTCTGGAGTTCCAGCTGAATGTACTCCTGGGGCCAGATGAAGGGCTGCCCATCCGGGCACGTATGCTGGACGAATAGATTTTCACCCAGGTGCGGCACTCGAGATGTTGAGGGCGCATTGATGGTAGCGGCGCCCGGGTTAACCAGGCCTTGCGACCAGGCCTGGGGCACCTTAAAGGCAAAGGGCACCGTAAGAACGGCGGCGCCCTGGGTTATTCGGCCCTGCGACCAGGCCGGCGGCTCCGCGGAGGTAGGGGGCGCTGTTGGAATAGCGGCGCCCGGGGGTACTAGGCCTTGCGACCAGGCCGGTGGTATTTCCTGTTTGGTCGCGCTCGAGGTCGAGGCGTGTGACGTCACAGGGGTCGCGGCCGCGGTTTCCGGTTGAGGCCTAGTCGGCGGTGGTGACGATGCAGCGACGGGCACGGCAGGGGGAATTTCGGGCTCTGCGACGGGGAGCTGGGGCAGGCACGCGGTTTCCCGGTTCGGGGTAGAGACGTCCACTTTACCTGCCTCCGTCCGTTCAGCTCCCTTCTCGGCGCCGTCTCCTGCCTTCATTCCTCCTGCGCCATCCTCAGAGGCGGTCTGTCTCCTCGTCTCGGGTGGCGTGCTCCGCTGACGGATTTCAGTCTGCTGGGCCATCTCTCGGCTCCACTCCGCCAACGTCTCTCGCTGCACCCGGGCCATCCTCCGTGCGAGGCTCTCCAGCGCAGTCTGTGCACACTCCCGGTCTCGGGGGAGCTGTGCCAGGACCTCCACTAGGCCTAGTGGGGTTGTGGCTTGTAGCAGGCTCCTGACCACTGGGTCGGTGCTGCCTGACTCTCCCTCCATCTCCGGGTAGGCTCTCTCTGGACTCCTCTCCAGACGTCTTGTCTCCGGGTGCGCTCTCTCCAGACTGCTCCAGGCGACACCCATCTTTGTTCTCTTGTTCTGTCTCCGCCCACATCGAGGGTGGTCCCGGGGCAACTTCAGTTCCAGGGGCAGTTCTCTTACGCTGATGGACACTTCCAGCATCACAGTCTCTGTTGGTGGGCGTGGTTTCCGCTTTTGGCGCCATTCTTCGACCTGGCCCACGATGGGAGGTGGCCTCTTGCCACCCTCTGGCACGCCCATAATGGCGTCCGCTCTTCTAAGGCGGGAAATCTTTGGAAATGGCGGGAATCGTCTCCCAGTGGCGGGAAACTCCATGGATGGTGGGAAAAAGCTGCAAATGGCGGACAACCGGCGGGAAACGACCTGTGATGGGGCCCGATGGCGGGGACCCTCCGGAACCGGCAGGAGACTTCTTTTTAAGGTAACGATGAACTTTTCTTCAGGCACGCAGTACCCGGTTGTTGCGGGCACGTTATCCTGCCGACTACGCCAAAGTTGACGCGCCCCCTGGGCCAGTGTTGTTTGGGGGATACCCGGAGCCGGATCAGATGGGGGTTGTAGTCTCCGAGTGGCTGTGACCCGGTCCGTGCCCAGGGTGTCAAGCTCAGTGTGTGGCAGTCCTTATGATGTTACTAGATGTTCTTTTGTGTCGACTACGCCACCCGTTGATTTGCGGTCAATACGGCCGCCGCTGCAGCAGGGTCCACTGAGGCTGGTGATGTGTGTGCAGCTCAGGTAGTATAACCCCCAACGGGAGGGGTATAGCCTCAGGGGGTCAGTTGCAGAGGATGGGGGTTGTGATGGTGCAGCGAGGATGGAAATGAGACTCAGAGTCGGGCTGTGCAGTTCAGGGTTTTTACTTACTGCAGTTGTTCTGGTCACTCCGGCCTTGAGTGACCACCCGAGCCGTGCTGCGTCCACCAGGTCCTGGACTCGGCCAACCCCCAGGTGATTCTGGAGCGTAGTCCTGAGCTCCCTTTCTGTCCTGTCCTCTTCTCTGGCCTTCCCCACCAGGGATCCACCTATGTCCGGCTCCCTCGGGCCTCTTGGTGGTAAACCCTTGTCTCTGGGTTCCCTGACCCTATTCCTGGTCTGCCTTCCGGGTGGATTTAGTGGGTGGTCGTGGCAGATCCTGCCCACGACCTCCGGTCTCTGGCTGAGGATTAGTGCCCTCCACCAGCTTGGGATCCGGTACCCTTGTGCCAACTCTTCACCCTCTGGTCTAATTTGGGCTCTTGGAGTTCCTTCTTTCTCCCCCTCTGGGTCTTTCTTTCTCCTCTCTCTCTCTTGGCCTTGGAGCTGCTCTTCTCCTCTGCTCTGCTTCTCTGACTCAACTCTGACAGACTGACCCTGATCTAAGATGGTTCCCACCTTATATACTCCCTCTATGTGTGAGCTCAGGTGACCAGCACCCAATGAGCTCCTAGCATTACCCAGACTGCTCCCCCTATCTGCCCCTACACTACTGGGATGTTCCACCCCCCTCCCACTCCAGCCAGGAACAGACACTGTCGTACCTGCACATTTCTCTAGTGGGAGTACCATTGGTCTGTTCCTCGGAAATGGGATGTGTGTAGTGCATGCAGCTAACTGAGCTCAGTTCCACACTCCATCCTTACCCGGGAGTGGAATATCACACCTCTGGGTTGAGGTGCAATACCCCTGCAGCAGCCGAATCCTCAGGGTGCTACACATAGACGCATAAACACATTTGAAACACAAAAATACATATAAACAGACATCACACAGTGATATGTGCCTGCACACACACACTCACACACACTCACACACACTCACACACACACTCACCATCCCCCGGCTCCCGTCATCCAGCTCCTCTCTGGTGGTAAGTAGCAGTGCAGGGCGCGCACTGCGTGACGTCACACTAGCAGACACAGCCGCGCACAGGGCCGTGTCTCCTAGCTGTGATGCGGCTGGGCCAGCACAGGGAAGCTAACAGGTGCAGTGCTGGCCCGGCCAAAGAAGAAGCAGCACATATTATAATGAGGGCAATCAGGCCACGGACGCCCCGGGCCCCCCGGTGCCCCGGGGCCCCGGGCGGTAGCCCAATATTGCCCTCATTATAATCCGCCAATGGTCCTATATCAAAGTCCCCAACAGCTTGTTACAGACATGGTGGCAGTATGTGACACTCCACATTGTTATTCCAGAACTATGGAGAAACAATACTGCCATCGCTGTTGATAAAGAAGCGGCTGCTGATTGACGAGCATTGAAGCAGTAATGCAAAAAGTACTTCTGTGTAGGAAGGAAATACAGTGACTCCTTAGTGTTTTCTTAGATTCCATAACATTGTGGGTTATAGTTAAACTAGACAAAATATACAATTGAGGGAGGAAGGTTGAACTTGATGGACCTACAGTACAGACCAAAAGTTTGGACACACCTTCTCATTTAAAGATTTTTCTGTATTTTACTGACTACGAAAATTGTACATTCACACTGAAGGCATCAAAACTATGAATTAACACATGTGGAATTATATACTTAACAAAAAAGTATGAAACAACTGAAAATATATCTTATATTCTAGGTTCTTCAAAGTAGCCACCTTTTGCTTTGATGACTGCTTTGCACACTCTTGGCATTCTCTTGATGAGCTTCAAGAGGTAGTCACCGGAAATGGTCTTCCAACAATCTTGAAGGAGTTCCCAGAGATGCTTAGCACTTGTTGGCCCTTTTGCCTTCACTCTGCAGTCCAGCTCACCCCAAACCATCTCGATTGGGTTCAGGTCTGGTGACTGTAGAGGCCAGGTCATCTGGGGTAGCACCCCATCACTCTCCTTCTTGGTCAAATAGCCCTTACACAGCCTGGAGGTGTGTTTGGGGTCATTGTCCTATTGAAAAATAAATGATGGTCCAACTAAACGCAAACCAGATGGAATAGCATGCCGCTGCAAGATGCTGTGGGAGCCATGCTGGTTCAGTATGCCTTCAATTTTGAATAAATCCCCAACAGTGTCACCAGCAAAGCACCCCCACACCATCACACCTCCTCCTTCATGCTTCACGGTGGGAACCAGGCATGTAGAGTCCATCCGTTCACCTTTTCTGCGTCGCACAAAGACACGGTGGTTTGAACCAAAGATCTCAAATTTGGACTCATCAGACCAAAGCACAGATTTCCACTGGTCTAATGTCCATTCCTTGTGTTCTTTAGCCCAAACAAGTCTCTTCTGCTTGTTGCCTGTCCTTAGCAGTGGTTTCCTAGAAGCTATTTTACGATGAAGGCCTGCTGCACAAAGTCTCCTCTTAACAGTTGTTGAAGAGATGTGTCTGCTGCTAGAACTCTGTGTGGCATTGACCTGGTCTCTAATCTAAGCTGCTGCTAATCTGCGATTTCTGAGACTGGTGACTCGGATAAACTTATCCTCAGAAGCAGAGGTGACTCTTGGTCTTCCTTTCCTGGGGTGGTCCTCATGAGAGCCAGTTTCTTTGTAGCGCTTGATGGTTTTTGCAACTGCACTTGGGGACACTTTCAAAGTTTTCCCAATTTTTCCAACTGACTGACCTTCATTTCTTAAAGTAATTATGGCCACTCGTTTTTCTTTTCTAACAGTCTATTCAGTAGGACTATCAGCTGTGTATCCACCTGACTTCTGCACAACACAACTGATGGTCCCAACCCCATTTATAAGGCAAGAAATCCCACTTATTAAACCTGACAGGGCACACCTGTGAAGTGAAAACTATTTCCGGTGACTACCTCTTGAAGCTCATCAAGAGAATGCCAAGAGTGTGCAAAGCAGTCATCAAAGCAAAAGGTGGCTAGTGTTAAGAACCTAGAATATAAGACATATTTTCAGTTGTTTCAAACTTTTTTGTTAAGTATATAATTCCACATGTGTTAATTCATAGTTTTGATGCCTTCAGTGTGAATGTACAATTTTCATAGTCAAGAAAATACAGAAAAATCTTTAAATGAGAAGGTGTGTCCAAACTTTTGGTCTGTACTGTAGGTCATTATTCAACCTACGTAACTATGTAAATTTTAGAGAAGAAGAAACAACCTTAGTGAGAATCACCCTTCTAAAAGCAAGACCAGCTATTTTATAAAATTTCCAACCTTGGAACCATTACATTACATTAAGAATAGTAAATATTAGTAAATAACTAATCCCTTAACCAACAGTCGTAATCTCTGCAAATAATAATTTTCTATAGAAAATAAAGACATTGCTGGTATCTAGATTTAAAGGAAACATTAGTTAGTTTCCCTCTAGGTGGCGCTATTGTTACAATTTCAGCATCTCTGGCGCCTGCTCCTATTATGTAAAGGTACAGCACATATTGCAGCTTATACTCACCTAAGATTCTAACTACTGCGCAAACAGAAATGTAGACCTGCATGAAAATTTATATCACTTCTTTATTCCTTAGTTAACTTTTAACACACACAGTAAAGGAATTTATCAATAGGCAAATAAATGAAAAAATAAAATAAATAATAAATTACATCACACAGCTATATATTGTACTATTTATGACTATTATTTTGACTGCACCCGAAATGGTATTTTCTCAAATACCTCAAGAATAAAAAAAACATAAGGCAGAGTCTTGACAGGAGCACAGTATATGAAAGCAGCATCAAATACAGGATGCTGTATCTGCTACATTAAAAGGGTTGTCCACTACTTTATATTGATGACCTATCCTTACAATGGGTCATCAATATCAGATCAGGTGGGGTGGGGGTTGCGTGCACATAGCACCCCCATCGATCAGCTGATCTCGGTGCCGTCAGCTGCCAGATGTGATTAGAGCAGAACTACACAGCCAACTGTGTAGTGGTAGTGCCCTATGCGTTTGAATAAGGGCGGATGTACAGTACCCAGCCGCGGCCCTATACAGTTCATGGAGCTGTGTAGACCATTCCGCTACTGATCACATCTGGCCGCCGCAGGCACCGACAACAGATGATTGATGAGGGAGCCGAGTGTCGCACCCCCACCAATCTGATATTGATTACCTATTCTATGGCCATCATTATAAAGTACTTGACAACCCTTTTAAGCACAAAACACAATTATTTTCATAGATCAAACTTCAGGTTCCACTTTGTTGGCATTATATTTGAGGACATAATGTCGTATCCAGTGTGCACATGATTTGTTTATAAATATTTGCACTCAATAATTAATAACCAGCTGGCCTTGCATGTCAGTCCCTGAAGGGTTTGATGTGGATGAAAAAAGCATCCAAGTCTTTTTTTGAAACTATTAACAGTTCCCGCTATGACCAGCTCTTGATGTAGACTATTCAACAGCTTAATAGTTCTTATCATAAGGAAGGTTTTCTCCTCTGGAGATTGAACCTTTCTTTCTTCAGGTGGATTGAATGCTCCATTGTCTTTTGAGGGGATAATAAATTAAACAACTTTTGACTATACTCATAAGGGCCACTGTGTATATATATTTGTAAAAGTTACTCATGTCCCCCTTGGATCTCTCATCAAGACTCATAAAGTAATTTTAATTCTTTTAATCTTTCCTCATTATTAAAATCATCCATTCCCCTTATCAGTTTTGTAGCTCTTCTTAAGACTTTTTCTAACTCCAGGGCATCCTTTCTATGAATTGGTGCCTGGAACTGGACATCATATTCCACATCCAGTTGCTCTAATGCTTTGAAAAGTGTTACTATCCCTGTCCCGCGAGTCCATATCTCTTTTAATACATGACAATATCCTGTTGGCCTTAGAAGCTGCAGGTAGAATAAATAACATGATGCAATGTCAGTGATCAATGTTACGCTCACGCCCGGACTGACTGGCGTGAGCGTAGTTAGTGGTCCCACTGGGCCATGAACCGAGGACTGCCTGGAGGGGCGTGACTAGGGGCCTCGCCAGATCCGACCATGAACACATGGCGGCTTAATCGACTCCGTGGTCCGAGGAGGAACATGGGAGGTGGCCCAGGTGCTATTCCGTCAGACCCCACTCACAGCTGTTGACCCACACCAGGGAATGCAGGAATGGGCAGGTTTTGCTGGTATGCAGACAGGCGGGTGCTGGCAGGTATGACTGATATGCAGACTGGTGGGTACTGGCAGGCACGTCTGGTATGCAGGCAAGTGGGTACCGGCAGGCATGGCTGGTATGCAGCCGGACGGGTACTGGCAGGCATGGCTGGTATGCAGACAGATGGGTACCGGCAGGCATGGCTGGCATGCAGACAGGTCGATAATGCAGACAGGCAGATACTGGCAGGTAGGGAAACAGGCTGGATAGGGACCAGTACAGACTGGGATACAAGAACAGAGCTGCAGGTGCGGTGGACAAGCAGAGCAGAACCACAGGAATGGAGGACAAGCAGAGCAGAGCAGAACCGCAGATGCGGAGGACAAGCAGAGCAGAGCAGAACCGCAGACGCGGAGGACAAGCGGAGCAGAGCAGAACTGCAGATGCGGAGGACAAGCGGAGCAGAGCAGAGCAGAACCGCAGACGCGGAGGACAAGCAGAGCAGAGCAGAACCGTAGATGCGGAGGACAAGCGGAGCAGAGCAGAACCGCAGATGCGGAGGACAAGCGGAGCAGAGCAGAGCGGAACCGCAGGTGCGGAGAACAAGCGGAGCAGAGCAAAGTTAAGCTGCAGGTACAGAGGGCAAGAGGAGCAGAGCGGAGCAGAGCTGCAGGTGTAGGCAGACAGGACAGGTCTCTGTTCACATGGAACAGACTGGGAAACACAGGAAGATAGCTAGAACACAGGAAGTTGATACGGGGGCAGGGAAACGGGACAAGCAGAACCAGATACACACAAGGTACTTGCAACTAAGTAGCAAGTGGACACAAAACTCACAAACAGAAGTACAGAGACAACAAGTTGGAGTTAGGTACTGGTTCAGACACTGCAGGAAAAGGGAAGGATCGGACATAGAGACAAACTGGTAACGGGCTAGGACACAGTTCAGACAGGAACTGAACCTGGAACAAGATACAGGAATGAGCCTGGGTACTCAGCCCCCAGGGTGGTGGAAACAGACTAGAAGTCACAGATACAGGTAATGGGCCTGGGTACTCAGCCTCCAGGGTGGCGGAAACAGACTAGAAGTCACAGATACAGGTAACGGGCCTGGATACTCAGCCCCCAGGGTGGTGGAAACAGACAAGATACAGGACAGGACCTGGCAACTCAGTTGCACAGAACACACTGACAGAAAGTGTTGCTCAGGCACCTCCTACTGGGTGGAGGGGGTTTAAGTATCCAGTGACTCACAGCAATAGGCTGGGGTCACATTAGGACTGCACACACTGTAACTTTAAGAATCAGGAAGTAACAGCGAAGCCGCCCTAAGCAATCAGACAAGAGACATGCACACAGAAAGTAATGGAGCAAAGTGTGCAGCCTGGACTGAAAGGTAAGTTGGCGGTCTTACATGGTGGGAGATGGTAAGCCATGCCAGCACGCCGCCAAGGATGTTACAATCTACTGTATAAGTACACCTAGATCCTTCTCTACAAGTGACTCTCCTAGTTTTACTTCCCTAGAATATTTGAAGATCATATATCTTTAGCGCCAAGTTGAATTTCTTTACATTTCTCCACATTGATCCTCATCTGCCAAGTGAATGCCCAAACATTCAATTTCTTCAGGTCAGCCTGTAACTTATGAAAATCGTCTGCACTGTACTACATAGTTTGGTGTCATCTGCAAAAGAGGGTGTGAAAAAGCTTGAAGCTGTGACCCCATGCTGGCCCAAAAGTCAATAATTTCACCAGTAATGCAGTGCACATCAAAGGGATTGAATAAAGTTATTAAATGGATAAAATTACAAAGTGCTTGTAAAAATAGGCAACTTTGCAATTTACCTTTTATTAAAAATTCTCTTCATTCTCTGGCTCTATGGTTTAGGTTATAAATGATATAAAGAATGAAAGATGTGTTTTCATCATTAAAAATTATCACCATACAACTTGCTGATTGGTGGCGAATGAATGGCGATCTGACTGCTGGAACATCCACTAATCTCAAGAGAACGGCTCCATCAGAAAGGAAAAATGGCTTATTTGTTCATTCTCGGTGGAACTGCAGAGTATAGTGCTGGAAATCCTATAGACAATGAAGCTGAGGCATTCATGACTCAATTACAAAAAGACGTTTCAGACGTTTCATGGTCAGGATCGGTGGGGGTCTCATTGGTCAGACCCCCACTAATCTGCAAAATATCATTTATCCTTTAGACAAATGAAAATTTTTAATGATGAAAATATTCATTTTGGTTAAGTTCCCAAGATGAGATTTTGATGATTTTTTAACTTTGCGTATTTACACTGGTCAAAAGAATGCAGCGTCTTATAGTTCCAGCAAAGTGGAAGGGATTTATAGAAATCTCCTGCCCAATGAGGTTTTTTATGCTCTATAATCTGACCTGCGGTGCATTTTTCAAATCTGCTACATGTCATTTTCTCTCGTGGGTACACTGAGTTTTATGTGCAGATTTTGCCCATTGACTTCCATTAGATGCAGAAAATCCACAAATAAAAAAATGCATTTAATCCGCACATGACTGTATCAATAAAGATTTGTCAAAGTTAAATACCTGGAAATATCAAAAACAAAGTAGCTTGATTTAAAACATGACATACCAAAAAGAGAGAAAACCCGCAGCATCAAAAAGGCAATAAAAACACATTAAAAACTATACTCAAAAATGCAATGAAAAAAACACAAATGACCTAATTTAGACAATATGTGCAGACAATCTGCACCTTCAGAAACTCACTAATTCTCATTGTGGGAACATAGCCTTAGAGTAAGAACATTTGTTCATTTAAGTTTTTCTTAAAAAACAGCAGTATCTTATACTCCCTTGTTTGTTTAAAAAAATGCTAAAACTCTAGAAATCCTTGTAATGTTTTATTTCTAACTTTGCGATAGGAGCACTAACCCTTCCCTCCGTATACAGCAGTGACAGTGCCAGTAGATGAGTTGATCTTTTCTCAGCAGTACCAGATGCTGACAGCCCCAGCGTACCATCCACAGGCTTCCCTCTCATCTTATACCATTCTCATCAATGAGCCTATTTACCCCATGTGAAGTGCTCTCCCTCGGGCACCTGAAATGATCATTAAAGATGCTTTTCATTAATGCTTTTCTTACTTCAAATAATCAGATTCCACAAATCGCAGAGAAGTCTATTAAGCTGCGACATTACAGAGCTGATGTCATTTTTTATCATTCAAATAGCCCATTACTTACAATTCTACAACCAAAACAAGCTCGTGGGAGGTTTTCTTGTGATCATTTTACACTGCTATACGACATTACCACTCAGTGCAATTTGTTATTGTCCCAGCTGCAAATCACGGCATTAATATTTCAGCACGTCTTTAAGCTCTATTATCAGAAAGCATGTTTCTTTAATTGTTTAGTGATGCTGCTGGCATAGTAATTGCACAACAGGGCTGATCACATAAACTGCATGGTTTATCCTCCGTTGTAGCTGTTTCTCATCTAATAACATATTCATTCATTCATTCATTCTTTCATCTATTGAAATCTAATACAATACAAATTCAATGAATGGCACTTTAGCAGTCACAGGTAGGACATGCAGTTAACTGCTAACTTGGATCTGTACTTGAAACTTAAAGGGGTTTTCCCAGGAACAAAAGTTGATTTTATTCAATAGATCTTGGAATAATAATAACTTCCACAATTGAATGTATATAAATAAAATGTTCCTGTGCTGAGATAATCTTATAAATGTGCCCCTGCTCTGTACTGTGTAATGGCTGTGTCTGACCGTACAGGAACATAGTCTGATCATACCACAGCTCCTGGGCAGGGGAGGAAGCAAAAGAGTATACAGACATTACAGTACAGGAGCACAGCTGATTCTTTCTTTGAAGTAAAATATTGTTTAAAAACAGGAAGGGAAATGTTTTGTCTCACAAAATGAATCAGCTGCAATTCCCTGCTGTCCTGTCTGTATACTCTTTTGTTTCCTCCCCTGCCCAGGAGCTGTGGTATGATCAGACTATGTTCCTGTACGGTCAGACACAGCCATTACACAGCACACAGCAGGGGCACATTTATAAAATTATATCAGCACAGGAACATTTTTATTTAAACAAATCCAATTGTGGAAGTTATTATTATTCCAAGATCTATTAATTAAAATCAACTTTTGTTTGTGGGAAAACCCCTTTAAAAGAATGTCAAGTCTTTGTTTAGCCCGGAAACTAGAAGTAATACCTTTAGCATAAAAACCCAATTTTCTGATGAAATTTCTTTTAAACCAATACCTATCACCAAGTTAGGGCTGCCGTTTTTATTTAATAAAAATGTGGCTAGCCCTAGACTCACCTTTACTAATCAGTTTTCGAACGGTAAGTGCAGTAAGGATGTTACGATTCGGTAACCGGTTAGTAAGTGATGCCACAGCACAAGTTCAATGCAAAGAGGGGCTGCAGTGTGTTGTGGGATTCCACTTTGCATGATCTAACAACCTCAAAGTTCAGAGTTGACACATTTTTTGGCACATTGTGTTGATGTTATGCCATGCCAGTAAGCCATCCTCATTTTCAGTAAGAGGCAAGGTGCAGAAAGTGTTTAAAACACATAATAAATATGGTGCAGGTCATGAAAGACAATTATTTGCTACACAGTCTGATGTAAGATATATGAGTAATTAAAGGGGTTGTCCACTTTTAGGACAACCCCTTCTTGAACTAAATGTTTGGCCCAGATAAAATAAAGAAAACCTATACTCACCTCCCGTGCTAGCGCTGTTCCAGTGGTGTCAGCACTAGTGGTCCCAGAGATCTGGTGCGGTGGAATGACATGTGAGCCCGGCACCCAATCAGCGCCACAGCGTCACTGTCTCCGCCTACGTACGGATTGAACATGAAGAGGAAATCAGAGATTGGCTGCTGCCTGAATTTCCCTCTCATGTTCAATTTGTACATAAAAAAGTGACACGAGTGCTGATTGTGCTCCAGCGTCATGTGTCACAACAACAGCATGGGAGCCCTAAGGAGAGCGAGTGCTGACACTCTGGGAATGGCGCTGACTCACCCAGGGGGATATGGGGGGCTCGGTACCCGGGCCTTTACCTACTTGGGATGTCACGGCGGTCGGCTCCCAGGCCCTGGGGTCACTCTTAAAAGGGGGTTGGTTGCTTGGGGAGATGAATAACAGTTTTGTCTCGTGATGCCACCTGTGGTTCCCGGTAATGGGTACCATCGCTGCTGCAGACCTCTGGAGCAGATGTTAGGGCAGCTTGGTTGGTGCGGCTCTCCACAAGCAGAGCACAGCTCCAGGGCGGTGTAAGTGCAGATGGTGATGCTGGGCGTTGTAGTGCAGGAGGGATAACATGGTAGAAATAACTGACAGAAACAGTGGGGTGCAGTCATCCGAGTTTACTCACAGTTATTTAGGTTCCGCACTCCCTCAAGTATTTCAATAGCACTTAGCGGGAACCCTCTCTGTATGTTCCTTTCTCAGCCGACTTCCTGTACTGGGTCTCTCCCACCTGCCCTGCTCCCCGCCACACAAAGTCCCAAACGGGTACCTTGAGATCCCTCTGGGCAACTTGAAGTTCCCGGACGTGACTTGGTACCCTTTTCAGCGGCTTAGGTGCGAAAGTGGCAACTGCACCTTGAAAGTGCAGAAGCCTCCGGCTTTCTAGCTGAGATCCCTCTGACGCCTGGCAGATTCGGGCGTACGGGTGCCGTCCTGCACTCACCGTACCCCCTGGGATCCCTTCTGTTACTGGAGCCTTTCACATCCGCTCCCCTCTCACTCTTGGGCCTCTCTTACTCTTACTAGGCCCCACTCTGGAGCAGAGCTCCTTAGAAGACTCTGCTCCTCTCCTCTTCTCTCTTACTGAATCCACCCCTACACATGATGGCTACCCTTCTTATATATATATATCTTCTAGTGCTCCCCTGTTCTGCATCCTCCAACCACACCCACCACTTGGTTCCCCCCCACTTTTGGTTCCCCCCACTCCAGCCAGGGACGGGGCAGCAGAAGAAGAGCATAATGCCCTTCCAGCCGGCCTGGAGTAGTGTAGTGTTGAGTGCAGGTGTTGGGGTCCCGGGCAGCACTCCATCCTTACCTGAGCGAAGGAGATGCCACACCTCTGGGTGAGGTGCAATACCTCTGTGGCGACTGAACCCTCAGGGGCGCCACAGCGCCAGCACGGGAGGTGATTATAGGTGCTTTTATTTTATCGGGGGCAAATATTTAGTTCAAGAAGGGGTTGTCCTAGTAGTGGACAGACCCTGTAACCACTGCCCTTCATATTGCAATAAAGTATGACTTATTAATGGAACAGAACAATATTCATCAATCTTTCAAATATATTTAAAAAAAAGGAAAAACAGAATACTTAAAATTGAAACACTTTTGTTCCTCCCAAATATTGTTCACGTTTGTGTTCTATAATAATAACATGTATCAGAAAGGTGGACACATATATAAGAAAATAAAGATAATGAGTGTCCCTTTACTAATTTAGATCCCAAAATAAAGTCACATGCTATATCATAACAGATTATAACATATGAAGAAACAACAAATTATAAATGTAAATGTAAAAAAATATTGCAATAAAATGAACCAAGAAACACCATTATGTTAGATCATAAAGTAATTGGATGTACAGCCATGGGCAAAGGCTTTAAGACAGACATAAATTTTGGTTTTCACAAAGTTTGCTGCTTCAGTGTTTTTAGATCTTTTAGTCAGATGTTTCTGTGGTTACTGTAGTACAATTATCAGCATTTTATAAGTTTTACAATTTTATTGACAAATACATCAAGTTTATGCAAAGATTCAATATTTACAGTGTTGACCCTTATTTTTTTAATGTTTCTGCCCTTTGCCCTAACAGCTGGACATCGGCTGCTGGGCCAAATCCTGACTGATGACCCATGCTTGTTTAATCAGTGTTTGGAGTTTATCACAATTTCTGTGTTTTCGTTTGTTCATCCGCTATTTGAGGATTGACCACAGGTTGGAAATGGGATTGAGATTGACGGGAGTTTATGGGTCATGGACACAAAATTTCAATATTTTGTTCACTGAGCCTCTTGCCTTGTGGTCTAAAGGGAAACTTTTCACCTTGTGGAGAGTGCTAAGCCAGTGGAAGGAGACTTATAGGCTATGCAATGTTCCTCTTGTAATTTAAATATGCAACCAGCTTCTTCAGAGAGGAAGAGGGCTGGAACTCTAGCGCCACCTATTGGATGTAGCAATCCTAAAAGTCAATATTGACCTTTTAACGAGCTGCTAGATTACTTAGGATAAGAAGCCAAACCAGGAACTCCAGTTGCAGACACCTGTATTTGGTTGTTTGCCCATCCTCAGTGCAAAGCAGGAGTTATGATTTGGCCATATGAGAGGCCTCTGACAGGGTTTTCAAGGGGGAATATGCCTGCTCCATTATAGCGCACCATTATGCTGGAAAAAAATTATTGTTCATTATTAAATTGCTCCTGGATCATTGGGAGAAGTTACTCTTGAAGAATGTTTAGATTCTTTATTCATGGCAGTGTTCTGCAGCACAATTGTGAGTGAGCCCCCTCCCTTATAATAATAATAATTTTTATTTTTATAGCGCCAACATATTCCGCAGCACTTTACAATTTTAGGGGGGGCTTGAACAGACAAAAAGATATTACAGAATAAGCATAACTCAGATATTAATAGGAGTGAAGGCCCTGCTCGCAAGCTTACAGTCTATAAGGAAATAGGGGAGACACGAAAGGTAAAATGTACATATAATGTACAATACAGCCTTAATATACTAAATAGGGTAATTACTAGAGATGAGCGTTGTTCTACTCGAACTGTTCGCCAATCTCAAATTCGAGCTGTTTTGGGCGGTGTTCGAGCCGGTCGGCGAACACGAACAATTTGAGAAAAATTCGGCTGTTCGAGGTTATGTTTGATAACTGTTCGTGCACCAAAATCATAACTGGATTTTTTCTCAGTAATGATGAAAATTAATGTTAATACGCAGTTTGAGTGTACAGCGGGGCGGGGGGAGGGGCAGGGGATGGATCTCTGCAGGAACAATGAAGATCTCCATTTTTTTTTCTCTTTCCCGCATTTGCAGTGGGGAGGTGCAATCTGTCAGCCTATCAGCAGCGCACACACGGAGCGAAGTGCTTTTTTTCACACAAGCAAGGGCATGTGTGATTGGCAGTGTATGTCACATGTCCTTGCCCTATAAGACCAAGCCATTTTCCCCGTCGCCACCATTTTCTCACTGCTGCAGCTGCGTGTTAGACGGCACCGCTGTTGCTGTGTGCGCTATACCTTGTTAATTTCAAGCCAATTTTCGCACAAATATACAGATAGCTTGGGAGTAGGGAATAGTTGTGATTGCAGTCCTTTTAAGGACTAGGTTACAGCATTTCCTACGACTTTTATCAGGCAGGTCTGTGCTCTTAAATAGATAGATTGTGGGAGTAAAGACTAATTGTAATTGGAGTCCTTTTCAGGACTAGGTTACATCAGTTCCTATCAGTTTTTGCCAGGCAGGTCTGTGCCAGTGCTGTGCAAGTTTTTTTCACAGCATTTGGCTGAATCTAGCAAAGCTAATCCTTTTTGGCCTATTGCAGAGTGTGTTAGTCAGTGGAGTAGCCTATCTGTGTTGCAAGATATACCACCTGTGTATAGAATACCAATTTTTTTACTGCACCTAGTGAAGTAAAATCTTTTGGGCATAGCATCATTCTATTAGTCCATCTATACTGACCTCCATCAGGTTGCAAACTGAATATAATTTTTTTCTGCATCTAGCTCTGAAAAAATATTTGGGCTTCTAGCGGTGTGTGGGACTTGGTCTATTAGTCCATCTATACTGACCTCCATCAGGTTGCAAATTAAAAATATTTTTTTTCTGCATCTAGCTCTGAAAAAATATTTGGGCTTCTAGCAGTGTGTGGGACTTGGTCTATTAGTCCATCTATACTGACCTCCATCAGGTTGCAAATTAAAAATAATTTTTTTCTTCATTTATCTCTGAAAAAATATTTGGGCTTCTAGCAGCGTGTGGGACTTGTTCTATTAGTCCATCTATACTGACCTCCATCAGGTTGCAAATTAAAAATAATTTTTTTCTGCATCTAGCTCTGAAAAAATATTTGGGCTTCTAGCAGTGTGTGGGACTTGGTCTATTAGTCCATCTATACTGACCTCCATCAGGTTGCAAATTAAAAATAATTTTTTTCTTCATTTAGCTCTGAAAAAATATTTGGGCTTCTAGCAGTGTGTGGGACTTGTTCTATTAGTCCTTCTATACTGACGTCCAGCAGGTTGCAAATTGAATATAATTTTTTTCTGCATCTAGCTCTGAAAAAATATTTGGGCTTCTAGCAGTGTGTGGGACTTGGTCTATTAGTCCATCTATACTGACCTCCATCAGGTTGCAAATTGAATTAAAAAATTTTCTGCATCTAGCTCTGAAAAAATATTTGGGCTTCTAGCGGTGTGTGGGACTTGGTCTATTAGTCCATCTATACTGACCTCCATCAGGTTGCAAATTAAAAATAATTTTTTTCTGCATCTAGCTCTGAAAAAATATTTGGGCTTCTAGCAGTGTGTGGGACTTGGTCTATTAGTCCATCTATACTGACCTCCATCAGGTTGCAAATTAAAAATAATTTTTTTCTGCATCTAGCTCTGAAAAAATATTTGGGCTTCTAGCAGTGTGTGGGACTTGGTCTATTAGTCCATCTATACTGACCTCCATCAGGTTGCAAATTAAAAATAATTTTTTTCTGCATCTAGCTCTGAAAAAATATTTGGGCTTCTAGCAGTGTGTGGGACTTGGTCTATTAGTCCATCTATACTGACCTCCATCAGGTTGCAAATTGAATAAAAAAAATTTCTGCATCTAGCTCTGAAAAAATATTTGGGCTTCTAGCGGTGTGTGGGACTTGGTCTATTAGTCCATCTATATTGACCTCCATCAGGTTGCAAATTAAAAATAATTTTTTTCTGCATCTAACCCAGCCAATAGTTTTGGCCTAATACCACAGTTTGGCCACTCAGCTCTGCTCGGTTACCATCCATTGTTTTTTTGTGCAAACAACTCCAGAGTTGTGAATTAGTTAACCACCAAAATGAGTGGAAAAAGGCCTGCTGCTGGTGGAAAGGGGAATAGGCGTGTTGGGAACGGGAAAAAAGGTTGTGTCCGTGGGGTAGGTGCAGAAGAAAGACCATCTTCCAGCCAAACTAAAATGTCTACTTCTTTTAGCGGACAATGTGATAAGATCCCTTTCTTACGGCCACGCCAATCGCTACAAATTCCAGATGAGGCACAAAAACAGCAGGTGCTTCAACGGATATCAAGTGCTCCTTTAAGTGGGCTCTCCTCCACATCAACTTCAACATCACAAATACTCCAGTCCTCAAAGGTGTCACCCAAATCGCACTTGCTTCCTCACAGCTCCCAAATCTCCAGCTGCCCGTCTGAGTATGAGGTAGAACAGATGGTTGAGTCTGCAGAGCTGTTTACTCATACTATAGCCTTTGAATCAGAGGTCGACTCCAGCGCTTCTGTGAATCCAGACGAGGAAATGATCTGCACTGATGCCCAGAATCTTTGTGAGTCGGATCCAGGACCAGACGCAGAAGGTTCTGACCATAATGTAGACCCTCATTCCCAAACTGTAACTCCTGTTGGTGGAGACAATGAGGAAGACGATGATAAGACTCAAATACCTGATTGGAGCGACAACTTTAGTTTTTTGTCAGGGCAGGAACAGGTTGGCTCTGAGGACGACGGGTGTGATAACGCACAGGGTGATGATGATGAGGTCGGAGATCCCACTTACTGTCAACCCACAGTCAGCCAAGAGATGAGGTCAGCAGAGGAGGTGGAGGAAGATGCTAGTGACGACGAGGTCAGGTTGCGCCTTCCTGGACAGAGACGTAGTACTGGAAGCACGTCAACAACTGCATCCTCAAACACAACTCTGCCTCTCACCACAAGTCGTGGTGGCTCTTCAGGTCACATGGGTGCTAAGCCTTGCATAGCCTGGGCATTTTTTCAGATCGATAAAGATGACCCAACTCGTGTTATCTGTAACATTTGTCAGCAAAAGCTAAGTAGAGGCCAAAAAATACATAGTTTGAGTACTTCATGCATGAACCGGCACATGGACATGAAGCATAAGTTGCAGTGGGAAGCTCAGTGTGCTACAATGCGGTCTAGCCGGCCGGGCCAACCACCGTCTGCCATATCTTGTGCATCCGCGGCCTCTTCATCCTCTGTGACTGGGGGGACAGCAGTCACACCTGTTTTGGGGCGCAGACCTGCCACCTCTTTACCCGCAACAGCCAGCGTGATTGGCAGGTCATCATTTTCTTTGGAGGTGGTAACACCAGCTGGTCTTGAGCGCTGTCCGACATCGATAGCACCACCTTTGGATCAAGGCAACCTAACATGTCCGCCTGCATCTTCCTCACAGACCGGCAGTTTGCCGGGGACACCCTTATCAACCCCGTCTAAGCACAATAGCCAGCCCTCGGTCCCTCAGATGTGGACAAGTAAAAGACCATTTCCTCCTAGCCATGAGAAAGCTAAGAGGTTGAATTTCACCATCTGCAAGCTCTTGGCTACAGAAATGCTGCCTTTCCGCCTGGTGGACACAGAGGATTTTCGAGACCTTATGTCCGTCGCAGTGCCCCAGTACCAGATGCCCAGTCGGCACTACTTCTCAAAGAAAGGTGTGCCTGCGCTCCACCAGCATGTCGCACACAACATCACCGCTTCTTTGAGAAACTCTGTGTGTGACAGGGTGCATTTCACCACAGACACTTGGACGAGTAGGCATGGACAGGGGCGTTACATGTCGCTGACTGGGCACTGGGTAACTATGGTGACAGCAGGACAAGGGGCTGCTGTCCAAGTCTTGCCGTCCCCACGAGTTGTGCGTCAATCCTCTTTATGTCATTTTTCCTCCACTGCTTCTGCCTCCTCAACCTCCTCTCGGTCTTCCACCTGCACCCAAAGCCTGTCTGGTCATGCCACAAGCTTTCTAACTGCGCAGAAGGGATCCTGCACACCTCCTTACTATGCTGGCAGTAGGGCTCAACGTCATCAGGCGGTTTTTACATTGAAATGTCTGGGAAATGTGAGTCACACAGCTGAGGAGTTGTGGTCAGCTCTGGAGAACCAATTTCATGAATGGTTGTCTCCACTGGACCTGAAACCAGGGAAGGCCGTGTGCGACAATGCTGCAAACCTGGGTGCGGCCCTTCGCCGGGGCAATGTCACACACGTGCCTTGTATGGCTCACGTGTTGAACCTGGTTGTCCAGCAATTTTTAGCCCACTATCCCAGACTAGATGGCCTTCTGCAGAGGGCACGGTCGCTGTGTGCTCACTTCCGCCGTTCGCATCCCGCAGCTCAGCGACTTACATCTCTACAGAAGTCGTTGGGCCTGCCACTTCACCGGCTAAAATGCGATGTGCCTACCCGGTGGAATTCAACTCTGCACATGTTGCAGCGACTGTGGCAGCACCGACAAGCCCTGGTGCAATACGTTCTGACGTATAGCCTGGGCCAACGAGATTCAGAGGTGGGGCAAATCACGCTGGAGGAGTGGTCTCAGATCAGGGACCTATGCACCCTTCTGCACAGTTTTGAAATGGCGACGAAGATGTTTAGTGCTGACGATGCCATTATCAGCATGACTATTCCGGTGATTTACATGCTGGAGCACATGTTAAACAGAATTCGGAGTCAGGTGGTGGCACAAGAGGAGGTGGAGGAAGTAGAGGAGGAGGAGTTGTATGCGGAAGGGCTAACATCTGCAAGGTCCAGACGGTCGGCAGCACCAAGGCGGCAGGCATGTGAGGGTGGGGGAGATGGTTTAACCAGGGCGCATGGTAGCAGCCAAACTAGTGAGGAAGGTGCAGGAGCCCAGGAAGAAGTGGAGGACGAACTGATGGAAGACTCATCAGATGAGGGAGACCTTGATCACATTTCTGTTGTGCGAGGTTGGGGGGAGAGGACAGAGGAAGGAAGCATGATTGTTACCTCGCCACCAACACAACAGGGACTTGGTGCTCCTGGATGCGCAACACACATGAGTGCCTTCTTGCTGCACTACCTGCAACATGACCCTCGAATTGTGAGAATTAGAAATAATCCTGACTACTGGGTTGCCACACTGTTAGATCCCCGGTACAAAAGTAAATTTGCAGAAATTATTCCTGCCATAGAAAGGGATGCACGCATGCAGGAGTATCAGCAGAGACTGTTGCAGAATCTTACATGTGCTTTTCCACAAAATGCCAGTGGTGCACGTAGTGAATCTCACAGTTCCAACTTGCCAACCGTGGGACCGTCAAGTGTTCAGCACTCAAACCGTAACAGAACCACAGTATCTGCTGGTAACATCAATTTTGCGGAATCATTTCACCACTTTTTTAGCCCATCCTTTGCAAGGCCACAGGAGACAAGAAGTCTGACACATAGTCAACGCCTAGAGACGATGGTACAGGAGTATCTCCAAGTAAACATTGAAGCCACGACTGTGTCACTGGACCCTTGCTCTTTTTGGGCTTCCAATCTGGATAAATGGCCGGAGCTAGCCACTTACGCCTTGGAGATCTTGTCATGCCCCGCAGCCAGCGTTCTGTCTGAACGTGTGTTCAGCGCTGCTGGTGGTGTGCTGACAGATAAGCGCACGCGGCTCTCCACTGATAATGTAGACAGACTCACGTTCATAAAGATGAACAAATCATGGATCCGAAACGACTTTTCTACCCCTGTGTCATCCTGGGGAGAGTAAAAGCTTGATGATTGGTTAAAATCACCCTACCAACCGTTTTAAGCTTTCAAATTACTAATCATGTTTATCTGTATCTTGACTGGAAAATAATTTGGGCTTTGTAGCAGTGTGCAGCACTGAACCTATTAGGCCATCTATAATAAGCTTCACCAGATTTAAAATTAAAAATAATTTTTAGCTGCATCTAGCCCGGAAAATAATTTTGGGGCTCCGAGATGCGCAAGACACATAAGTGCCTTCTTGCTGCACTACCTGCAGCATGACCCCCATATTGTCAGAATTCGAAGTAATCATGACTACTGGGTTGCCACACTCTTAGATCCCCCAAACTTTTCGATCAACCTTTTCATTTTAATAAAGACCAAAAAATTGGTCATTTTTGAAATTATAAGCATTAGCAGGTTGTTAGAAACTGAAATCAAACAGTTTTCAACTCAAAACTTTATTCTAGGTGATGTTACATTTTCACATAGGACCCCTTGTTCGAAAGGAGCTTCTGAACTCTCTCATCCATTGAATTTGTCAGGTTTTGGATGGTTTCTGCTTCAATTGTTTTGCATGAGGACAGAATACCCTCCCAGAGCTGTTGCTTAGATGTGAACTGCCTCCCGCCATCATAGACACTCCTTTTAATGATGCTCCAAAGGTTCTGAATGGGGTAGAGGTCAGGGGAGCATGGGGTCACACCATAAGTTTGTCCCCTTTTATGCCCATATCAGCCAGAGATGCAGATGTTTTATGTGCAGCATGAGATGGTGCATTATCTTGCAGAAAAATGATCTTGCTGTGAAATACACGGTTCTTCTTGTTGAACCATGGCAGGAAGTGCTGTTTGAGAAAATCCACATACATTATGGAGTTCATCTTTAGCGCCTTCAGGGATCCTAAAGGGGCCGACAATCTCTCTCCCCATGATTCCAGCCCAAAACATTACTCCACCTCCTCCTTGTTGGCGCTGTAGCCGTGTTTGCGTGGGGTGTCCATCAACCAGCCATCCTCCACTCCATTCATCTGGACCATCGAGCGCTGCACGGCACTCATCCGTGAACAAAACAGTTTTGAAATCAGTCTTCATGTAATGTTTGGCCCACTGGAGCCGTTTCTGCTTGTGTGAAGTGGATAGAGGAGGTCGACAGGATGGCGTATGCACAGCTGCAAACCTCTAAAGGACCCTGCATCTTGTTGTTCGGGGGACGTTGGAGGCACAAGCAGCTTCAAAAACTTGTCTGCTGCTATGACAAGGCTTTTTTGCCGCTGCTCTTTCAACCTGACGTAATTGCCTGTAGGAAAGAGTCCTCAATTTGCCCTTATCAGCACGCACACGTGTGTACTGTGAATCAGCTACATACTTCTTGATTGCCAAGACACTTCATCCTGATCATCGCACAATGTTGATTGTAGTCATGCCTTGACCTAAACACTCCACAATTTGTTGCTTCTCAGCAGCCGACACATCCTTTTTCTTTCCCATTTTGGCAGAAAATGTAGGCTGCTTAATAATGTTAGAGAGCCTTCTTAAGTAGCCTTGCCTTTCATTGGACACACCTGCCAAACTAATTAGCACAGGTGTCTGCAATTGCTTACAGTGATATAAAGAGCCCTGACACACATCACCATCAATGAGTTTAACTGACAAACAAACAAATTCTTCCCTTATCACTCCTAAACACTTTTTGCATAATAATTTGGAACGCGGTGTACATGTGCTTTTCCACAAAACACCAGTGGTTCACGTAGTGAATCTTACAGTTCTAACTTGCCAACCGTGGTCTGTATGGAATTGTTCAATAAAGGGCCCAAAATTAAGATAACATAGATGGGAGAGGTCTCTATGAATAGGAATTCCTAAGTATTTGATACCCTGTGAGGGCCAGGCAAAGGGAAAGTTGGACTGGATGGAATCCTATATGGATTTAGGGAGGGAGACATCGAGGGCCTCAGACTTCGCTGCATTGATTTTAAAATTTTACCATGTAACAAAGTGATCTATTTCAGCCATAACAGCAGGGATGGATATATGTGATTGAGTGATATATACTAGGACATCATCAGCAAATAGAGAGCACTTGTACTCGGTGCCTCCCACCTCAATCCACCTAATATTGGGGTTATGGCGAATTGATGAGAGCAGGTGCTCCGTCACTAGGATGTATAAGAGAGGGGACAGAGGACATCCCTGCCTTGTCCCATTGGTGATTGTGAAAGGTGATGAAAATGTTCTGACGCACCCCCTGGGCCTTGGGACACCCGGAGCCGGACCCTTTTTGGTGGATGCTGGTGGTTGTAGTCTTCGTGGCGGCGATCCGGTTCCGTGGCTCAGGGCGGTCAAACCAGTGGCGGAACTATTTATGTGGTTTTGATGTTTAAATGTCCGACTACGCCACCCGTGGATTGCGGTCAGAGTGAACCGCCGCTACAGGGCAGACCGCTAAGGCTGGTGTTGTGGGTGCAGCAGAGCGTAGCATAACTCCCCACGGGAGGAGTATAGCCTCAGGGCAGTGTATGCGGAGGATGGGGGTGATGGTGCAGGGCAGCAGCAGTAACGACACGGAGTCAGTGATGCAGTTCAGGGCCTTTACTCACAGTTCTTATTATCCAGACCACGTCTGCAGGTAACGGCTGCCCACGTCGTACTGTGCTCACCAGGTGAGGGGCTCAGACAACTCCCATTTAACTTTGGAGCGCTTCACAGGACCCCCTTTGTGTGTCCTTTGTCTGGCCTTTCTTACCAACACTTCTGTCCGGCTGCCTCGGGCCTCCTCTTGGTAAACTTGGCGCCAGTTTCCCTGACCCTATGTTGTGCCTTCCTAGCGGGTGGAGCAAGTGGCTGCGCCACATAAAATGTCAGAGCCTCCGGTTTCTAGCTGAGGGTCGTTTCCTGCCTCCACTAGTTCGGGGACCGGTCTCCCCCTTTGGCCTGACCCCTCCACGCAGGTGGATTCGGGCGTGCGGTGGCGACTCGCCCGTCCGCACCCCTGGGATCCCTTCATTCCTCGTTCCTGGAGCCTTCTCCGCTCCTCTTCCTTCCTTCTCCCTCTTGCAGGCCTGGGCCTCTGTTACTAGGCCCGCCTCCGGAGCAGAGCTCATGCAGAGCCCCTGCTCCCTGCCACTTCTGCTCAGACTTCTCTGCACTGAACTAAGATGGTGCCCACCTTTTATACTCCCTTCTCAATGCACCCAGGAACTGCTTCCTCCCTGCTCCTGCACTGCAGGGTTCCCCTTCCTCAGTGTTCCCTCCCCCCACTCCAGCCAGGGACAGGGACTGTCGTGCCCATCTCAGGGGCATATTGGTCGCCCTGCCCCACGGCAATGTGGTGTAATGCATGCAGGTGTCGGTTCCTGATCCACACTCCATCCTTATCTGAGAGTGAGATATCACACCTCTGGGTGAGGTGCAATACGTCTGTAGCAACTGAGCCCTCGGTGCTACAGTTCCATTTATCTTCAGCCTAGGTGACGTATTGTGATACAGGGCCGTGATTTTGGCTATAAAAGGGTCCCCTAGACCCCTACCCCAAGCTTTTTAAGAGAATCATATATGGCGTGCCAGGAGACTCTATGGAATGCTTTCTCAGCATCCAACGAGAGTATCTACTTACAAATTTTTAACTGCATCTAGCCCAGGAAATACTTTGTGCCTAGTAGCAGTGTCTGCTAGTCAGCGGATTATCCCGGCTGTTAAGCAAGCTACACCACCTGTAGTTTGGACACTTAATTTTTTCAAAGGAAATGCTTCGGGACCACGGGATACTTAGTGAAGAGCATCAGGAGGCACCCCAAGGCATAGGGGCTGGGACTGGCACTAGGATGCCTTGCGGTGGACAGCCGAGCTCGATCCTTATAAAAGCTTTTTAACTGCAGCAGCTTTAGTGGACACTACTGGAGCTGGAATTATGCGGCTGCTGGCATGAGACTTGCCCTCCAATAGATCCTTGTAAATGGATTTAAAGTGTATTCATTCAAATTAGAGGGACAATTTAAATTAAAAAGCTTAGAGCTGCCTCCACCACAGGGGGGCTCTCTCGACCCACCAGCGGACAGGCACCAGTATTGGGAGAGGGGGGCTGGCCGTCAGGGTTCACCGCGGCTCTGGCACAAACCCGGCGACACGGAGGTGGCACGGGCAGGAGCGGACTGGCCGTCTCGGCTTCTCACTTTTTGGATTTTAGAAGGGCATGACATGCCTATATCTGTGTCTCCCCCTCCTTTTACTCCTCCACCTCTTTTCTTTTCGCATGACTATATGTACTTGTCACTTTTCCATGTGTTAGTTGTGTCTTCTGAGCAGTTTGTCAGCTTTTAGACACCTTTGAAGGTGTTTTCTATGTGTTTCTATGTGTTTTTGTTTGCCTGCCATTGGTTTTAACGGTGTTCGAAGGTGTTCGACGAACAGTTCGACGAACTGTTCGGCGAACACACGGGTGTTCGACGAACCAAACCGAACTCGAACACTACGGGGGTGGCTCAACACTAGTAATTACATAACACTACATGAACTGGTCGCCAGCCAGTATCTCTACAGTACAGACAGAGGCTAATCAATGCATGGATGGTATGAACATGATTTTGAAGAAAATTTTAACATGGACCAAACTGGGACAGTTAGATAAGTGTGTTGAGTCTAAAGAAATGAGTTTTTAGGGCACACTTAAAGCTGTGGATATTGTGAATTAATTGAATTGTCCTGGGTAGTGCATTCCAAAGAATTGGCGCAGCACGCGAGAAATTTTGGAGACGAGAGTGGGAAGTTAAGATTATGGATGATTTTAGTTTTAATTCAATAGCAGAATGGAGGGCATGGGTAGGGTGGTAGACAGAGATGAGGGAGGAAGTGTAGAGTGGTGCTGAATCGTGGGGAGCTTTGTGGGTAATTGTGATAGGTTTATATTGAACTCTGTATGGGATGGGCAACCAGTGCAATGACGGGCACAGGGAAGAGGCTTTGGTGTAGCAGTTGGCGAGGAATATGATTCTGGCTGCTGCGTTCAGGATGGATTGGAGAGGGAAAAGTTTAGAAAGAAGGAGACCGGTTAGTAAAGAGTTGCAATAGTCCAGACGAGAATGAATAAAAGCTACAGTAAAAGTTTTTGCTGAGTCAATGGTAAGAAAAGTTCTGACTCTAGAGATGTTTTTGAGGTGTAGAGAACACAAGCGAGCGAGTGATTTCATGTGAGGAGTGAAGACAAGATCTGAATCAAGTATGACCCCAAGACAGCGGGCATGTTTTTGGGGAATAATGATGGAGCCACAAACGGATATGGCAATATCGAGCATAGGTAGGTTAGTGGAAGAAGGAAATACGAGTAGTTCAGTTTTTGACAGATTCAATTTTAGATAGAGGGAAGACATAGTGTTAGAAACAGAGGAAAGACAATCACTGGTATTTTGTAATAATACAGGGGTGATGTCCGGAGAAGAGGAGTATAATTGGGTGTCATCAGCATAGAGATGGTACTGAAAACCAAATCTGCTGATTGACTGTCCAATAGGAGCGGTGTATAAGGAGAAAAGAAGGGGGCCTAGGACTGATCCTTGAGGAACCCGGACAATAAGGGGAAGGGGAGAGGAAGAGGAGCCAGCAAAAGACACAGTGAAGGAGCGGTAAGAGAGGTAGGAGAACCAAGAGAGAACAGTGTCCTTGAGGCCAATAGAGTGGAGCATAGTGAGGAGGAGCTGGTGATCCACAGTGTTGAATGCTGCAGAGAGAGCTACGAGAATTAGCAGGCAGTAGTGACCATTAGATTTAGCTGTTAGTAGATCATTAGAGACTTTAGTGAGTGCAGTTTCATTAGAATGCAAAGAGCAGAAACCAGATTGTAAAGGGTCAAGAGGAGAGTTATATGAGAGATTGCGCGTTAGACTGGAGTGAACCAGGCGTTCCAGGAGTTTAAAGATAAAGGAAAGATTAGAAACATGTCATAGTTAGCAGCACAGTTCTGGTCGAGGGATATTTTTATAAGTAATGGATGAATGCTGGTGTGTTTAAAAGAGGATGGAAAAATACCAGATGAGAGGGAGAGGTTGAATATTTTAGTTATGTGAGTGATAACAGCTGGAGAAAGGGACTGAAAGAGATGTGAGGGAATAGGGTCACTCGTGCAGGTGGTAGGGTGAGAGGAAGCAAGGAGCCTTGTCACTTTTTCTTCCGTGACTGGTTCAAAATCAGAAAGTGAGCAAGATGCAATGTGGGAGGGAGGAGCATGCCTAACAGTTGGGGATTGGGAGAACATTTCCTGTCTGATGTGGTCAATTTTTCTTTGAAATAATTGGCCAGATTGTCAGCTCTGAGGTCGGTGGTCTGTGCTGTTTGATTAAGGAGAAAGTGAAAAGTGTCAAAGAGATGTTTAGGATTATTGGACAGTGAGATGATGAGGCTGTTAAAGTAGATTTGTTTGGAGAGATGAAGGGCAGAGTTATATGTTTTAAGCATAAATTTATAATGGAGGAAATCTTCAGCCAGATTAGATTTTCTCCACAGCCGTTCGGCACACCTGGAGCACCGCTGGAGAAAATGTGTTTGCAGCATGTGCCAGGGTTGTCATCCCTTGGATGAATGGCAACCCTACACATGACTGGTCTCAGCATGCTTTACTTTTGGCATACACAAGGCTTATGGTAGTGCTCACCTTTTTCTTCACTAGACAATAATTTTTCAAGGTATCTCAAACAGTCTGAAGGTGACTTTATTAGAGAAAAAAACAGCTTGTAGTATAGTGATTGGATTGCAGAGAATTGGATAAAGTTGTTTTCTCTGAGGATCCTCTCCTCAGACTGTTTGAGGCATCAGGAAGAATGTTTGTCCAGATAAAAAAAGATGAGCGCTATCATTAATCTTGTGTAGACTTGAGCAGATCTGTTAAAATTCAAATTTGCTGGCTTCACCAAATTTTTCCCCAAAATTTGATTTACCACAAAAATTTTGTGATGAACAGCATCTCACTACCTTTGTTAGCTGGTTTAAAAATTAATGATTTCTATTGTTGTAATGATCTCAGGGCAACTATTTCTTATGGAAATAAATTGATTGGAAAGTGAAATTTGTCTTGTGAGGTGGATCTCATAACGTTACATAATTCTTTAGAGACTACTGAGATGAAAGCTTCAGCTTTGTGGTAAGACCTAGGAAGCTGATATGTGCTTTTTGGTACATAAATGTAAGGATCTGCTATCCAGAGAGCCCGTTTTATCCTGTTCAGTAATAACAACATTTTTGTTCTTGAGTACAGTGAGTTTTCAGAAATATAGAATGAAAAAATATTAAAAATCCTGTTCCAATTGAAAAGAGTCCAAATGAGGTAGTGGACTGAAAATGAAAAGCCCTTTTGTAATAAAGATAGTTCAGTTGGTGTTTTAGAAGAGATTACCAAATTTTCATCCATACCCACTGTCTTCAACTTCCATAACTCTCTAAGTGGAGTAAAAAAAAAAAAAATTTTAAAAAACTTTTAAAGTAGAAAAAAAAATAGGAAATTGAATTCACTCCATATTTTCTCCCATTAAAAATTAGGAAATTAAACATGTACAAAAATAAACATATTTGGTATCAACACATCTGTAAAAGTCGAGTCTATAAGAATATAAAATAATTAACCCATATGGTTTATGCTAGGTATAGTGCACATGACGCCAAAAAGGCTAATGCAACACCAGCTTGACCGCATTATCAGTGTTTTTTGTACACCTCCAATTTGACCTAAAACAGAACTGCACAGTTTAATGTCTTGATTTAATTTAATATTTTTTTAACAGCAATTTCCCTGCCAAAAAAGGTGATGTAACAACAAATGCCTGGTGGCAGGTACAAAGTTTCCATTTGCGGTAATATATAATAATTTTTTTCATTTTAAAAATTACAAAAAGGAAAATGGGCCAATGCTAAAGTTTGGGCACCCTTGTAGATTTGTGTGCTCAGATAACTTTGACTAAGGTTTCTGACTTTAATTAGCCTATTAGGGTCATGGCTTGTCCACTATCTTCTTCAGGAAAGGCCAGGTGATGCAGATTTCCCAGCTTTTTAAAACCCAGCCTTCTCTAACCTTGTGCCAAAAGATAGCTGCCATGGGTTCTTCTAAGCACCTGCCTAGCACTCTGAAAATCTGCAAATGAAAATGGTGGAGGCCCACAAAGCAGGAGAAGGCTATAAGAAGATAGCAAAGAGTTTTCAAGTTGCCCTTTCCTCAGTTCGAAATATAATTAAGAAATGGCAGTTAAAAGGAACAGTCAATATAAGCTGTGGAAGACCAAGCAAAATTTCAGTCAGAGCTGCTTCTAGGATTGCTAGAGAAGCAAATCAGAATTCCTGCTGGACTGCAAAACACCTTCAGAAAGATTTAGCAGACTCTGAAGTTGTGATACATTGTTCTACTGTTAAGAGACACCTGCACAAATATGGCTTTCATGGAAGAGTCATGAGAAGAAAACCTCTCATGCATCCTCACCATAAAATTCAGCATCAGAAGTATGCAAAATAACATCAAAACAAGCTTGATGCATTTTGGAAACAAGCCCTGTGGACCTATGAGGTTAAAATACAATTCTTTGGCTACAATGATCAAAGGTATGTGTGGAGAAAAAAGGGTACAGAATTTCAGGAAAAGAAGATCTCACCAACTATTAAGCATGGGGGTGGATCAATCATGCTTTGTGGTTGTGTTGCAGCCAATGGCACGGGAAACATTTCTTAGGTAGAGGGAAGAATGGATTCAATGAAATTTCAACAAACTCTTGATGCAAACATAACACCATCTGTAAAAAAGTTTCTAATGATCCTAAACACACGTCAAAATCCACAATATATTACCTCAAAAGGAGCAAGCTAAAGATTTTACAATGGCTCTCACAGTCCCCTGATCTGAACATCATTGAAAATCTGTGGCTAGACCTCAAAATAGTAGTGCATGCAAGATGACCTAGGAATCTCACAAAACTGGAAGAATTCTCCAAGTAAGAATGGAGGAAAATCAAAATCAAACAAGAACTGAAAGACCCTTGGCTGACTAAATAAGTGTTAACAAGCTGGGATACTATCAAAGAGACTGCTACTAGGTACTAGCTGCTACTAGGTACTAACCATGCAGGATGCCAAAACTTTTGCCCATTTTTCTTTTAGCCATTTTTAAAATGTAAAAGATGAATATATATATATATATATATATATATATATATATATATATATATATAGTCTAAAATACAAAGGAAATGTGTCATCTTTAACTTAAGGCCTTTTAGAGAACATTTCATCGTCAATAATTTTGACCGGCAGTACCAAAACTTTTTTTCTTCAAATATGAGAAACCTGGAGCAGTTTGCAAAAGAAGAGTGGTCCAAAATTCCAGTTGAGAGGTGAAAGAAGCTTGTTGATGGTTAAAAGAAGTGATTCATTGCACTTATTTACTCCAAATGGTGTTCAACCAAATATTAAGTTGAGGGTGCCAACAATTTTGTTCCTCCCAGTTTTGTGGTTTTGTGTGATTTATGTCCAATTTTTTCTCAGTTTTTTTGTGTTGTCTCAATACACACAAAGGAAATAAACATGTGAATAACAAAATTTTTGTAATTACAATACTTTTCGGGGAGAAATACTTCATTTTCTGGAACAATTTCAAGGGTGTCAACACTTTCAACTATGACTATCAACAGTTTGATGTAACCCTAAAAAGCTACATTGCAAGGTTGACACACACATGGAAAGGAAGAAGGGGCAAAATCCAGCTGTATTTTTGTGGTGCGTATAATTACTAAATTGGACTGGTAAACAGGTAAGCAAAAATGTGTCCACTTTTTAAAGAAAAAAACACATAAGTCCATTATCAAAAGAACGTGACTATACATTTAGGTTAGATCATGTTCCAAAAGTAAAGTCTTGCAACAGACCACTATATTTGAATGGTGTGTAGTAGTGTAAAATTAGACTATTACAAGAGTGCACATTTTTTTTACATTTTCAAATCATACATACTTTGTGAGGTAGAGCGTTACATTTAAATTTCTACAATTACATTTCTAATTTACATTTCTGGAATGTGTAGATTTGTCTTTCTAGAAATAAAAAACTTTCTGCCTTTACAAACAAAAAATGCAAAAGAAATGCAAAATATGATATCGTTTTTGGCTTGTCTGCCTCAGAAGCCAGGAAGCACTCTCTATCTGACAGACAAGCTTTGATCGGAGGACTTTTCTTCACTACGAAAATTACCACTGAGGGGACTTAAACTGCCCCTTCTTGTTTGTAGTTCAATAAATTTGAAAAAAATATAGTGTTATTAAGGTGCTGCACTGCAGTATATCACGGATCAATCAATTTACAGTTACATAGACTTTGCATGTCCAGCGCCTCACTATCACTTGAATCTGTGTATAATTATTCACTGGCTGAGACTACCACTTCAATTTTCTATGTATTTAAGCAATCCTTTAGTACACCGCACTCTGACTGTACACCCTGGCTTTCTTCCCCTATTCAGTAAAATCCTAAAATAGCTGCTTCTTTCTCTGCTAACATATTTTATAATAGCCAATAGTCCCCCATGATTGGCTACACTAGACCTTTTGAAATCATAGCTGGAAGGAATTATGAGGAAGCTTGTTTTGCCTTGCAAGTCATCATGTGAACCTGCTATTTCTTCAGCAATGTGTGAAATGGTGTTTGGCATTGTTTGTATGGCTTTTTTTGCGATCTGCACAAATCGAATTGCAAATTGTTTCAATTCACTGGAATCTGTGACTTTCGGGAAATTTAACTCAAAGTAGATTCCTAGCAGATCAATTTGTTCATCTGTATTAATAAGTTATTTAATTAACCCATATTATTTCATATTTTTAATAGCGCATAAAAATGAATTTCTTGTTCTAAAATTAAGGTTTCCATAGAATCCATAAATGAAAATTTACATAAGCTGCAGAAAGTAAAAAGGTAAAAAATGATCCTAATAATATCATATTGTTTATATATAAATGTACTACTATTTATGAAAAATCATAACGAGTATACTTAGAAATAATATCAAGTAGTCTTCATTTTCTTTAACCCCACTTAAACTTAACTGTTTCATTGTATTAATTTAATACTAGATGCAATGGTGAGTGATCTGTACAGTAGTGAACGTTCTGTGCCGTGGACGTTTCCTTCTAATGTCTATTCCTAATCTCTAAATTATAAGAACAGTCACCAAGAGATGAATCCTTTTATATTCTGAATGGCTCCATTGCTGCACTTCTTTCTCATCAAGTCATGAACTGCAATAATCCATATTTCTTCTAGAATGAGAAATTCATTACTTGTCAATAGTTAGTGTGATAATTTATTTCACCTCCACAAAGAACATCATTCTCAAGTTGCGAATGATGTTCATAGTGAGCCATGCATATCATTTTTAGTTTTGCCAGTCTTACTCTAAGAGCATGTAAAAAATATGAACCTAGTATTCGGCTCACCCATGGATTGAGGATCTCCTCTGCACGGACATCTTGTAGTATAGCAAGGAACGATGAAGAGAAAAGGAAGGTACATCCAGCACTGAATCCTCATAGTCAGGAATGTGCCAGTGGGAGAAATGATTAGAGTCAAAAGAAATACTTCAGACACTACATTATGGAAGCAAGAATCTGTGAATATGTGCAATAATTTGCGTCACAGGAATTATCCAAAATGGATGCTGGATCGGGCGAGTGCAATAGTGGGTAATATAGATACAGAAGACATGCTAGCGGATAAAAAGGGCAGAAAGAAGGAATTTACTACACAAGACATAGACAGAATTTCATTTTCTACTAACTATAACATTGAATTCAAATAGATTAAAAACATAATACAAAGAAATATTCCAATGCTGTTGCAGGATAAAAAATTAAATGAGATATTAAAAACACCTATCAACTATGTAGGCAAAAAAAATCCTTCACTAGGTGACATGGTCTCTCCCATATTATTCTCCACTAATAAATCCCCTAAATCAACTTGGCTAAGAAACGTGGGGTTCCATAAATGCGGCCATACGAGGTGCACATGTTGTAACTTTGTAGCCAGAACTGATAAATTCACCTCCCTAGTCACTAACAATGAATATAACATTAAATCATATATAAACTGCAACACTGCGTTTGTGGTTTATCTGATCACATGTACGGCATGCAACCTACAGTATGTGGGGTACACGACATGGGCATTAAAAATACACACGAAAAGCAATATTTCTGATGCCAATAACAAATTAAGGGTTAAAAGTTCTGCAGCCTCCAAACACTTTATTGACCACCACAATGGCCATACTAGCACATTTTAAATTGTAGCTATTGAAAAAGTCCATAGACCTGCTCCTGAGGGTGATCATGAAAGGAAACATCAATAGGGAGTCTTGGTGGATATATGTGTTAAAAACACGGGTACCGCAAGGTATGAACATGCGCCAAGATATTGCACATCATTATGAGTAAGATCTGTATATTTGACTCTTTGATTGTAGATATATTTTTATTTATTTGTATATTTTGTATGTGTTTTTATGAGATCTAATTCTATATACATGGCCTTATACATATATGTATGTTGTTTGCAGTGATTCCACATTATAGACCATGAGAAAATTTCACCCAAAAAGGGTTAAATGGTGGACAGATGGTGAATGAGTAATTAGAGCTGCATTCCTCCAGGACATGACGTGTATATAGTTTGTCTAGTATTAGTTTAGAGTATGTATGCAATGACTAAGGACGTAACCGTCTGAAACGTGTATGAGATTACTCTGTCTGGAGTTTTTTATGGATTTGCAATAAAGAAGACTTTTATATGAGGACCCAGTGCTGGATGTACCTTCTTTTTCTCTTCATGTAAAAAATACTATGAAAGCAAGAAAATTGACCATATAGTTCACGAATCACTCAAATGTAGCAAATACAGACCGATACTTTATGAATGATCAAGATGTACAATATATATAAAAAAGAAGGGTGCACACCCAATCATAGGTAAAATTATTATAAAAGCATCATGTTTTAAGGGGAAACCATATACAGGTGCTTCTCACAAAATTAGAATATCATCAAAGTTTATTTATTTCAGTTCTTCAATACAAAAGTGAAACTCATATATGATATAGAGTCATTACAAACAGAGTGATCTATTTCAAGTGTTTATTTCTGTTAATGTTGATGATTATGGCTTACAGCCAATGAAAACACATTATCTTAGTAAATTAGAATACTTTATAACACCAGCTTGAAAAATGTTTTTAAAATCCGAAATGTTGGCCTACTGAAATGTATGTTCAGTAAATGCACTCAATACTTGGTCGGGGCTCCTTTTGCATCAATTACTGCATCAATGCGGCGTGGCATGGAGGCGATCAGCCTGTGGCACTGCTGAGGTGTTATGGAAGCCCAGGTTGCTTTGATAGCAGCCTTCAGCTCGTCTGCATTGTTGGGTCTGGTGTCTCTCATCTTCCTCTTGACAATACCCCATAGATTCTCTATGGGGTTAAGGTCAGGCGAGTTTGCTGGCCAATCAAGCACAGTGATACTGTTGTTTTTAAACCAGGTATTAGTACTTTTGGCAGTGTGGACAGGTGCCAAGTCCTGCTGGAGAATAAAATTTCCATCTCCTAAAAGCTTATCGGCAGAGGGAAGCATGAAGTGCCCTAAAATTTACAGGTAGACGGCTGTGCTGACTTTGGTCTTGAGAAAACACAGTGGACCTATACCAGCAGGTGACATGGCTCCCCAAACCATCACTGATTGTGGAAACTTCACACTAGACCTCCAGCAGCTTGGATTGTGGCCTCTCCACTCTTCCTCCAGACTCTGGGACCTTAATTTCCAAATGAAATGCAAAATTTACTTTCATCTGAAAACAACACCTTGGACCACTGAGCAACAGTCCAGGTCTTTTTCTCTTTGACCCAGGTAAGACGCTTCTGGCGTTGTCTATTGGTCATGAGTAGTGTTGAGCCACCCCCGTAGTGTTCGAGTTCGGTTCGGTTCGTCGAACACCCGTGTGTTCGCCGAACTGTTTGTCGAACTGTTCGTCGAACACCTTCGAACACCCTTAAAACCAATGGCAGGCAAACAAAAACACATAGAAACACATAGAAAACACCTTCAAAGGTGTCCAAAAGCTGACAAACTGCTCAGAAGACATAACTAACACATGGAAAAGTGACAAGTACATATAGTCATGCGAAAATAAAAGAGGTGGAGGAGTAAAAGGAGGGGGAGACACAGATATAGGCATGTCATGCCCTTCTAAAATCCAAAAAGTGAGAAGCCGACACGGCCAGTCCGCTCCTGCCCGTGCCACCTCCGTGTCGCCGGGTTTGTGCCAGAGCCGCGGTGAACCCTGATGGCCAGCCCCCCTCTCCCAATACTGGTGCCTGTCCGCTGGTGGGTCGAGTGAGCCCCCCTGTGGTGGAGGCAGCTCTAAGCTTTTTAATTTAAATTGTCTCTCTAATTTGAATGAATACACTTTAAATCCATTTACAAGGATCTATTGGAGGGCAAGTCTCATGCCAGCAGCCACGTAATTCCAGCTCCAGTAGCGTCCACTAAAGCTGCTGCAGTTAAAAAGCTTTTATAAGGATCGAGCTCGGCTGTCCACCGCAAGGCATCCTACTGCCAGTCCCAGCCCCTATGCCTTGGGGTGCCTCCTGATGCTCTTCACTAAGTATCCCATGGTCCCGAAGCATTTCCTTTGAAAAAATTAAGTGTCTAAACTACAGGTGGTGTAGCTTGCTTAACAGCCGGGATAATCCGCTGACTAGCAGACACTGCTACTAGGCACAAAGTATTTCCTGGGCTAGATGCAGTTAAAAATTTGTAATTAGATACTCTCGTTGGATGCTGAGAAAGCATTCCATAGAGTCTCCTGGCACGCCATATATGATTCTCTTAAAAAGCTTGGGGTAGGGGTCTAGGGGACCATTTTATAGCCAAAATCACGGCCCTGTATCACAATACGTCACCTAGGCTGAAGATAAATGGAACTGTAGCACCCTGAGGGCTCGGTTGCTACAGACGTATTGCACCTCACCCAGAGGTGTGATATCTCACTCTCAGGTAAGGATGGAGTGTGGATCAGGACCCGACACCTGCATGCATTACACCACATTGCCGTGGGGCAGGGCGACCAATATGCCCCTGAGATGGGCACGACAGTCCCTGTCCCTGGCTGGAGTGGGGGGAGGGAACACTGAGGAAGGGGAACCCTGTAGTGCAGGAGCAGGGAGGAAGCAGTTCCTGGGTGCATTGAGAAGGGAGTATAAAAGGTGGGCACCATCTTAGTTCAGTGCAGAGAAGTCTGAGCAGAAGTGGCAGGGAGCAGGGGCTCTGCATGAGCTCTGCTCCGGAGGCGGGCCTAGTAACAGAGGCCCAGGCCTGGAAGAGGGAGAAGGAAGGAAGAGGAGCGGAGAAGGCTCCAGGAAGGAGGAATGAAGGGATCCCAGGGGTGCGGACGGGCGATTCGCCACCGCACGCCCGAATCCACCTGCGTGGAGGGGTCAGGCCAAAGGGGGAGACCGGTCCCCGAACTAGTGGAGGCAGGAAACGACCCTCAGCTAGAAACCGGAGGCTCTGACATTTTATGTGGCGCAGCCCCTCGCTACACCCGCTAGGAAGGCACCACATAGGGTCAGGGAAACTGGCGCCAAGTTTACCAAGAGGAGGCCCGAGGCAGCCGGACAGAAGTGTTGGTAAGAAAGGCCAGACAAAGGACACACAAAGGGGGTCCTGTGAAGTGCTCCAAAGTTATCTGGGAGTTGTCTGAGCCCCTCACCTGGTGAGCACAGTACGACGTGGGCAGCCGTTACCTGCAGACGTGGTCTGGATAATAAGAACTGTGAGTAAAGGCCCTGAACTGCATCACTGACTCCGTGTCGTTACTGCTGCTGCCCTGCACCATCACCCCCATCCTCCGCATACACTGCCCTGAGGCTATACTCCTCCCATGGGGAGTTATGCTACGCTCTGCTACACCCACAACACCAGCCTCAGCGGTCTGCCCTGTAGCGGCGGTTCACTCTGACCGCAATCCACGGGTGGCGTAGTCGTACATTTAAACATCAAAACCACATAAATAGTTCCGCCACTGGTTTGACCGCCCTGAGCCACGGAACCGGGTCGCCGCCACGAAAACTACAACCACCAGCATCCACCAAAAAGGGTCCGGCTCCGGGTGTCCCAAGGCCCAGGGGGTGCGTCAGAACATTTTCATCACCTTTCACAATCACCAATGGGACAAGGCAGGGATGTCCTCTGTCCCCTCACTTATACATCCTAGTGACGGAGCACCTGCTCTCATCAATTCGCCATAACCCCAATATTAGGTGGATTGAGGTGGGAGGCACCGAGTACAAGTGCTCTCTATTTGCTGATGATGTCCTAGTATATATCACTCAATCACATATATCCATCCATGCTGTTATGGCTGAAATAGATCACTTTGTTACATGGTCAAATTTTAAAACCAATGCAGCGAAGTCTGAGGCCCTCGATGTCTCCCTCCCCAAATCCATATAGGATTCCATCCAGTCCAACTTTCCCTTTGCCTGGCCCTCACAGGGTATCAAATACTTAGGAATTCCTATTCATAGAGACCTCTCCCATCTATGTTATCTTAATTTTGGGCCCTTTATTGAACAACTCCATACAGACCACGGTTGGCAAGTTAGAACTGTAAGATTCACTACGTGAACCGCTGGTGTTTTGTGGAAAAGCACATGTACACTGCGTTCCAAATTATTATGCAAAAAGTGTTTAGGAGTGATAAGGGAAGAATTTGTTTGCTTGTCAGTTAAACTCATTGATGGTGATGTGTGTCAGGGCTCTTTATATCACTGTAAGCAATTGCAGACACCTGTGCTAATTAGTTTGGCAGGTGTGTCCAATGAAAGGCAAGACTACTTAAGAAGGCTCTCTCACATTATTAAGCAGCCTACATTTTCTGCCAAAATGGGAAAGAAAAAGGATGTGTCGGCTGCTGAGAAGCAACAAATTGTGGAGTGTTTAGGTCAAGGCATGACTACAATCAACATTATGCGATGATCAGGATGAAGTGTCTTGGCAATCAAGAAGTATGTAGCTGATTCACAGTACACACGTGTGCGTGCTGATAAGGGCAAATTGAGGACTCTTTCCTACAGGCAATTACGTCAGGTTGAAAGAGCAGCGGCAAAAAAGCCTTGTCATAGCAGCAGACAAGTTTTTGAAGCTGCTTGTGCCTCCAACGTCCCCCGAACAACAAGATGCAGGGTCCTTCAGAGGTTTGCAGCTGTGCATGCGCCATCCTGTCGACCTCCTCTATCCACTTCACACAAGCAGAAACGGCTCCAGTGGGCCAAACATTACATGAAGACTGATTTCACAACAGTTTTGTTCACGGATGAGTGCCGTGCAGCGCTCGATGGTCCAGATGGATGGAGTGGAGGATGGCTGGTTGATGGACACCCCACGCAAACACGACTACAGCGCCAACAAGGAGGAGGTGGAGTAATGTTTTGGGCTGGAATCATGGGGAGAGAGATTGTCGGCCCCTTTAGGATCCCTGAAGGCACTAAAGATGAACTCCATAATGTATGTGGATTTTCTCAAACAGCACTTCCTGCCATGGTTCAAGAAGAAGAACCGTGTATTTCACAGCAAGATCATTTTTCTGCATGATAATGCACCATCTCATGCTGCACATAAAACATCTGCATCTCTGGCTGATATGGGCATAAAAGGGGACAAACTTATGGTGTGACCCCATGCTCCCCTGACCTCTACCCCATTCAGAACCTTTGGAGCATCATTAAAAGGAGTGTCTATGTTGGCGGGAGGCAGTTCACATCTAAGCAACAGCTCTGGGAGGGTATTCTGTCCTCATGCAAAACAATTGAAGCAGAAACCATCCAAAACCTGACAAATTCAATGGACGAGAGAGTTCAGAAGCTCCTTTCGAACAAGGGGTCCTATGTGAAAATGTAACATCACCTAGAATAAAGTTTTGAGTTGAAAACTGTTTGATTTCAGTTTCTAACAACCTGCTAATGCTTATAATTTCAAAAATGACCATTTTTTTGGTCTTTATTAAAATGAAAAGGTTGATCGAAAAGTTTGGGGGATCAAAGAGTGTGGCAACCCAGTAGTCATGATTACTTCGAATTCTGACAATATGAGGGTCATGCTGCAGGTAGTGCAGCAAGAAGGCACTTATGTGTCTTGCGCATCTCGGAGCCCCAAAATTATTTTCCGGGCTAGATGCAGCTAAAAATTATTTTTAATTTTAAATCTGGTGAAGCTTTAGTATAGATGGCCGAATAGGATCAGTGCTGCACACTGCTACAAAGCCCAAATTATTTTCCAGTCAAGATACAGATAAACATGATTAGTAATTTGAAAGCTTAAAACGGTTGGTAGGGTGATTTTAACCAATCATCAAGCTTTTACTCTCCCCAGGATGACACAGGGGTAGAAAAGTCGTTTCGGATCCATGATTTGTTCATCTTTATGAACGTGAGTCTGTCTACATTATCAGTGGAGAGCCGCGTGCGCTTATCTGTCAGCACACCACCAGCAGCGCTGAACACACGTTCAGACAGAACGCTGGCTGCGGGGCATGACAAGATCTCCATGGCGTAAGTGGCTAGCTCTGGCCATTTATCCAGATTGGAAGCCCAAAAAGAGCAAGGGTCCAGTGACACAGTCGTGGCTTCAATGTTTACTTGGAGATACTCCTGTACCATCGTCTCTAGGCGTTGACTATGTGTCAGACTTCTTGTCTCCTGTGGCCTTGCAAAGGATGGGCTAAAAAAGTGGTGAAATGATTCCGCAAAATTGATGTTACCAGCAGATACTGTGGTTCTGTTACGGTTTGAGTGCTGAACACTTGACGGTCCCACGGTTGGCAAGTTGGAACCGTGAGATTCACTATGTGCACCACTGGTATTTTGTGGAAAAGCACATGTAAGATTCTGCAACAGTCTCTGCTGATACTCCTGCATGCGTGCATCCCTTTCTATGGCAGGAATAATTTCTGCAAATTTACTTTTGTACCGGGGATCTAACAGTGTGGCAACCCAGTAGTCAGGATTATTTCTAATTCTCACAATTCGAGGGTCATGTTGCAGGTAGTGCAGCAAGAAGGCACTCATGTGTGTTGCGCATCCAGGAGCACCAAGTCCCTGTTGTGTTGGTGGCGAGGTAACAATCATGCTTCCTTCCTCTGTCCTCTCCCCCCAACCTCGCACAACAGAAATGTGATCAAGGTCTCCCTCATCTGATGAGTCTTCCATCAGTTCGTCCTCCACTTCTTCCTGGGCTCCTGCACCTTCCTCACTAGTTTGGCTGCTACCATGCTCCCTGGTAAAACCATCTCCCCCACCCTCACATGCCTGCCGCCTTGGTGCTGCCGACCGTCTGGACCTTGCAGATGTTGGCCCTTCCGCATACAACTCCTCCTCCTCTACTTCCTCCACCTCCTCTTGTGCCACCACCTGACTCCGAATTCTGTTTAACATGTGCTCCAGCATGTAAATCACCGGAATAGTCATGCTGATAATGGCATCGTCAGCACTAAACATCTTCGTCGCCATTTCAAAACTGTGCAGAAGGGTGCATAGGTTCCTGATCTGAGACCACTCCTCCAGCGTGATTTGCCCCACCTCTGAATCTCGTTGGCCCAGGCTATACGTCAGAACGTATTGCACCAGGGCTTGTCGGTGCTGCCACAGTCGCTGCAACATGTGCAGAGTTGAATTCCACCGGGTAGGCACATCGCATTTTAGCCGGTGAAGTGGCAGGCCCAACGACTTCTGTAGAGATGTAAGTCGCTGAGCTGCGGGATGCGAACGGCGGAAGTGAGCACACAGCGACCGTGCCCTCTGCAGAAGGCCATCTAGTCTGGGATAGTGGGCTAAAAATTGCTGGACAACCAGGTTCAACACGTGAGCCATACAAGGCACGTGTGTGACATTGCCCCGGCGAAGGGCCGCACCCAGGTTTGCAGCATTGTCGCACACGGCCTTCCCTGGTTTCAGGTCCAGTGGAAACAACCATTCATGAAATTGGTTCTCCAGAGCTGACCACAACTCCTCAGCTGTGTGACTCACATTTCCCAGACATTTCAATGTAAAAACCGCCTGATGACGTTGAGCCCTACTGCCAGCATAGTAAGGAGGTGTGCAGGATCCCTTCTGCGCAGTTAGAAAGCTTGTGGCATGACCAGACAGGCTTTGGGTGCAGGTGGAAGACCGAGAGGAGGTTGAGGAGGCAGAAGCAGTGGAGGAACTTTGACATAAAGAGGATTGACGCACAACTCGTGGGGACAGCAAGACTTGGACAGCAGCCCCTTGTCCTGCTGTCACCATAGTTACCCAGTGCCCAGTCAGCGACATGTAACGCCCCTGTCCATGCCTACTCGTCCAAGTGTCTGTGGTGAAATGCACCCTGTCACACACAGAGTTTCTCAAAGAAGCGGTGATGTTGTGTGCGACATGCTGGTGGAGCGCAGGCACACCTTTCTTTGAGAAGTAGTGCCGACTGGGCATCTGGTACTGGGGCACTGCGACGGACATAAGGTCTCGAAAATCCTCTGTGTCCACCAGGCGGAAAGGCAGCATTTCTGTAGCCAAGAGCTTGCAGATGGTGAAATTCAACCTCTTAGCTTTCTCATGGCTAGGAGGAAATGGTCTTTTACTTGTCCACATCTGAGGGACCGAGGGCTGGCTATTGTGCTTAGACGGGGTTGATAAGGGTGTCCCCGGCAAACTGCCGGTCTGTGAGGAAGATGCAGGCGGACATGTTAGGTTGCCTTGATCCAAAGGTGGTGCTATCGATGTCGGACAGCGCTCAACACCAGCTGGTGTTCCCACCTCCAAAGAAAATGATGACCTGCCAATCACGCTGGCTGTTGCGGGTAAAGAGGTGGCAGGTCTGCGCCTCAAAACAGGTGTGACTGCTGTCCCCCCAGTCACAGAGGATGAAGAGGCCGCGGATGCACAAGATATGGCAGACGGTGGTTGGCCCGGCCGGCTAGGCCGCATTGTAGCACACTGAGCTTCCCACTGCAACTTATGCTTCATGTCCATGTGCCGGTTCATGCATGAAGTACTCAAACTATGTATTTTTTGGCCTCTACTTAGCTTTTGCTGACAAATGTTACAGATAACACGAGTTGGGTCATCTTTATCGATCTGAAAAAATGCCCAGGCTATGCAAGGCTTAGCACCCATGCGACCTGAAGAGCCACCACGACTTGTGGTGAGAGGCAGAGTTGTGTTTGAGGATGCATAGAATCATAGAATCATAGAATCATAGAATGGTAGAGTTGGAAGGGACCTCCTGGGTCATCTGGTCCAACCCCCTGCTCAAAGCAGGATTCACTAGATCATCTCAGACAGATGTCTGTCCAGCCTCTGTTTGAAGACGTCCATTGAAGGGGAACTCACCACCTCTCGTGGCAGCCTGTTCCACTCATTAATCACCCTAACTGTCAAAAAGTTTTTTCTAATATCTAATCTGTGTCTCCTCCCATTTAGTTTCATCCCATTGCTTCTAGTCTTTCCTTGTGCAAATGAGAATAAAGATGATCCTTCTACAATGTGACAGCCCTTGACATATTTGTAGACAGCTATCAAGTCTCCTCTCAGTCTTCTTTTTTGCAAGCTAAACATTCCCAAATCCTGCAACCGTTCCTCATAGGACATGGTTTGCAGACCAGTCACCATTGTAGTCGCTCTTCTCTGAACTTGCTCCAGTTTGTCTATGTCTTTTTTAAAATGTGGTGCCCAAAACTGTACACAGTATTCCAGATGAGGTCTGACCAAAGAGGAGTAAAGACCGATAATGACTTCACGTGATCTAGACTGTATGCTTCTGTTAATACATCCCAGAATTGTATTTGCCTTTTTTGCTGCTGCATCACACTGTTGACTCATGTTCAGTCTATGATCTATTAGTATACCTAAGTCTTTTTCACATGTACTGTTGCTTAGCTCTATTCCTCCCATTCTGTATATGCTTTTTTCATTTTTATTGCCCAGATGTAGTACTTTGCATTTTTCCCTGTTAAAAAACATTCTGTTGGTTGCTGCCCACTGCTCCAGTTTATTTAGGTCTTTTTGAATCCTCTCTCTCTCTTCTCTAGTATTAGCTATCCCTCCTAGCTTTGTGTCATCAGCAAATTTAATCAGTTTACCCTCAATTCCTTCATCTAAATCATTGATAAAGATGTTGAACAATACAGGTCCCAGGACGGAGCCCTGTGGTACCCCACTTGAGACATTCATCCAGCTGGATGTGAAGCCATTTACAACCACCCTTTGAGTCCGATCACTAAGCCAGTTATGAATCCACCTAACAGTTGCCTGGTCCATTGCATACTTGGTCATTTTTTCAATAAGGATGGTGTGAGATACTTTGTCAAATGCTTTGCTGAAGTCAAGATATACTATATCTACAGCATTTCCCTGATCCACCCAGTCAGTGATTCTGTCATAGAAGGAAATTAAGTTAGTCTGACATGACTTGTTAGTTACAAACCCATGCTGACTCTGGTTAATCACTTCATTCTTATTCATGTACTTACATACATGTTGTTTAATAATTTGTTCAAAGATCTTTCCTGGTATAGAAGTCAGACTCACCGGCCTATAGTTCCCTGGGTCCACCTTCTTCCCCTTTTTGAAGATAGGAACAACATTTGCTCTTCTCCAGTCTTCTGGGACTTCTCCTGTTCTCCAAGAATTTTCAAAGATTATGGAGAGTGGTTCTAAAATTTCTTCTACGATCTCCTTCAGTACTCTGGGGTGTAATTCATCTGGACCTGGAGACTTGAACTCATTTATGTTAGCTAAATATTCCCTCACAATCTTTCTGTTTACAGATAACTTGGATTCCTCTATTCCTTTAAAAGGACAGTGAAGATCAGTTGATGTTACATTTTCTTTCTGAGAGAAAACAGATGCAAAATAGGAATTAAAAAGTTCGGCCTTCTCAACATCCTCTCTTACCATTTCTCCATTTTCATCCTGTAAAAATCCTATAGCATCTTTGACTTTTCTTTTACTTTTAACATACCCCCAAAATCCTTTTTTATTGCTTTTGACATCTCTTGCAAGCCTTAATTCATTGTCAGCTTTAGCTAACCTGATACGTGCCCTGCAGGATCTGCAGACTGCATTATAATCTTCTTTAGATATGCCTCCCTCTTTCCATTTAATAAACATTTCTTTCTTTCTTTTTAGCATGTGTTTAAGTTCTGTGTTCATCCATCCTGGTTTCCTTAAATGCTTCCCATTCTTCCTACTTTTCGGGATTGTTAACGATTGTGCTTTGAGAATCTCATTTTTAAAAATTTCCCATCCTTCCTGGACATTTTTGTCCTTAAGGATATCCAGCCATTGGATCCCTCCTATTCTCTTTCTGAGTCTCTTAAAATCTGCCTTTCTAAAATCTAACCTTGAAGTCTGAGTCTTCACATGTCTTCCTCCTCTAGTTATCCAAAATTCTATAATTGCATGATCGCTGCCTCCTAGGGTCCCAGCCACCTTTACCTCCTCAACCATTTCCTCCCTGTTTATAAGGATTAGATCCAAAGTAGCAGATCCCCTTGTTTTCTCCCCTACCTTTTGGAAGATAAAGTTGTCAGCAAGAGAGGATAAGAATTTGCTTGACCTGTTAGTTTTACTTGAGAGAGATTCCCAACAAATGTCTGGATAGTTGAAATCTCCCATGACCACTACGTCATATTTTTTGGAGAACTTGGTCATTTGATACATAAAGAGTTCATCCATATCTTCAGCTTGCCCAGGTGGCCTGTAGTAAATGCCTACAATGGTGTCCTTTCCGTTGTTCTCTCCTTGTATTCTTACCCAAACAGTTTCCACAGAACTCCCAGTCTCTGAAGCTTCAATCTCTGTGCAGATATACGCTTTTCTAAAATACAATGCAACACCTCCTCCTCGTTTATCAAGTCTGTTTCTTGCAAATAAGTTGTATCCTTTTAGCCTTTTATTCCAATCATGTGTATCGTCCCACCAAGTTTCAGTGATTCCAATGACATCATATTCCTTTTCCTGCATTAGTAGTTCCAATTCTCTTTGTTTGTTGCCCATGCTTTGTGCATTTGTATAAAAACATTTTAGTTTGTGATTGGTTTCTCTTCCTCCCATATTTTTATTATTTAAATTGTTTTGTCTTTGTTCTTCCTTTCCACTTCCAGTAGCAGAGATCTCAATAGTATTTGTCAGCTGTATGGCTTTTTCTGGCCTTTTGCTTCCCTTCCCACATTGTTCTAGTTTAAAGCTCTTCTGATGAGTGTAGCAAGGCGACTTCCAAATACATGTTTTCCAGTCTTCGTAAGGTGCACCCCATCTCTAGCAAGTAGTCCATCGTATAGATAATTCATTCCGTGATCCAGAAATCCAAATCCTTGTTGACGGCACCATCGACGTAGCCAGTTGTTCACCTGTAGAATCTTATTCCACCTCATTGTTCCATGGCCATCCACTGGGAGGATGGATGAGAAGACCACCTGCGCTCCCAATTCTTTCACTTTCTTGCCTAAGTCTTCAAAGTCACTGCAGATGGTTTCCAGGTCCTTTCTTGCGGTGTCATTTGTCCCCACATGTATTAGCAGGAATGGGTAGTGATCTGTAGGTCTGAAGAGTCTTGATATCCTGTCAGACACATCTTTAATTTTTGCTCCTGGAAGACAGCACATTTCTCTTGAGGTTATGTCTGGTCTGCAGATAGCGGCCTCTGTTCCTCTTAACAGGGAATCCCCCATGACCACCACTCTCCGTTTTTTCTTCACAACATTCTTCTTTCTCCATCCAGGAGGATTCTGAGGGCTTACAAGGTTATTCATTGCTGGCAAAGTCTTATTTTGCTGTATTTCTTCATGGTTCTCCTGCGTGAGAGCCTGGTACTGGTTCCTGAGCAGTATGGGTGCTGACTGCCTCTCGATCCTCCTGCTTCTGTGGGTCACATGCTTCCATTCCTCTGTTTCGTCAGGTGCAGTTCGAATTTCTTCTCTTTCTGAATCATGAAGAGATAATTCTGCTCTGTCTAAGAACTCTTCACCTTCCTTAATGATTTTCAAGGTAGTTAACCTCTCTTCTAGATTTCGCAACTTTTCCTCCAACAGGGACACAAGCTTGCATTTCTGGCATGTGAAGTTTGGCTTTTCCACTGGCAAGTCTGTGAACATGTAGCAGGATATGCAGCTCACCAAATGGCTCCTGGACTCTTCCATGTTCTTATTGTTAATGTTCTGAAAACAGTGAAAAAAGCTTAAAAAAAAAGCTTCAAAATGCGGTTTACCGCTGTCCTCTTTTCAGCTCCAACAGCCAAAATCCAGTGTTCTTTGAGCTCGCGGAGACTCTTCACTTACCCCAAAATGCAGTGGGAATATGCAAATTATCTCCTCAGGACTCCTCCCCTGGTTTGACGTGCAGTTGTTGACGTGCTTCCAGTACTACGTCTCTGTCCAGGAAGGCGCAACCTGACCTTGTCGTCACTAGCATCTTCCTCCACCTCCTGTGCTGACCTCATCTCTTGGCTGACTGTGGGTTGACAGTAAGTGGGATCTCCAACCTCATCATCATCACCCTGTGCGTTATCACACCTGTCGTCCTCAGAGCCAACCTGTTCCTGCCCTGACAAAAAACTAAAGTTGTCACTCCAATCAGGTATTTGAGTCTTATCATCGTCTTCCTCATTGTCTCCACCAACAGGAGTTACAGTTTGGGAATGAGGGTCTACATTATGGTCAGAACCTTCTGCGTCTGGTCCTGGATCCGACTCATAAACATTCTGGGCATCAGTGCAGATCATTTCCTCGTCTGGATTCACAGAAGCGCTGGAGTCGACCTCTGATTCCCAGGCTATAGTATGAGTAAACAGCTCTGCAGACTCAACCATCTGTTCTACCTCATACTCAGACGGGCAGCTGGAGATTTGGGAGCTGTGAGGAAGCAAGTGCGATTGGGGTGACACCTTTGAGGACTGGAGTATTTGTGATGTTGAAGTTGATGTGGAGGAGAGCCCACTTAAAGGAGCACTTGATATCCGTTGAAGCACCTGCTGTTTTTGTGCCTCATCTGGAATTTGTAGCGATTGACGTGGCCGTAAGAAAGGGATCTTATCACATTGTCCGCTAAAAGAAGTAGACATTTTAGTTTGGCTGGAAGATGGTCTTTCTTCTGCAGATGTTACTGTTGCTTTAACACCTACCCCACGGACACAACCTTTTTTCCCCTTCCCAACACGCCTATTCCCCTTTCCACCAGCAGCAGGCCTTTTTCCACTCATTTTGGTGGTTAACTAATTCACAACTCTGGAGTTGTTTGCACAAAAAAACAATGGATGGTAACCGAGCAGAGTTGAGTGGCCAAACTGTGGTATTAGGCCAAAACTATTGGCTGGGCTAGATGCAGAAAAAAATTATATTCAATTTGCAACCTGATGGAGGTCAGTATAGATGGACTAATACAACAAGTCCCACACACAGCTAGAAGCCCAATATTTTTTCAGAGGTAGATGCAGAAAAAAATATATTCAGTTTGCAACCTGATGGAGGTCAGTATAGATGGACTACTACAACAAGTCCCACACACAGCTAGAAGCCCAAATATTTTTTCAGAGGTACTGTAGATGCAGATAAAAATTATTTTTAATTTGCAACCTGATGGAGGTCAGTATAGATGGACTAATAGAGAAAGTCCGACACACTGCTAGAAGGCCAAATATTTTTTCAGAGCTAGATGCAGAAAAAAATTATATTCAGTTTGCAACCTGATGGAGGTCAGTATAGATGGACTAACAGAGAAAGTCCCACACACTGCTAGAAGGCCAAATATTTTTTCAGAGCTAGATGCAGAAAAAATTATATTCAGTTTGCAAGCTGATGGAGTTCTGTATAGATGGATTAATAGAACAAGACCCACACACAGCTAGAAGCCCAATATTTTTTCAGAGGTAGATGCAGAAAAAAATATATTCAGTTTGCAACCTGATGGAGGTCAGTATAGATGGACTAATACAACAAGTCCCACACACAGCTAGAAGCCCAAATATTTTTTCAGAGGTAGATGCAGAAAAAAATATATTCAGTTTGCAACCTGATGGAGGTCAGTATAGATGGACTAATACAACATGTCCCACACACAGCTAGAAGCCCAATATTTTTTCAGAGGTAGATGCAGAAAAAAATATATTCAGTTTGCAACCTGATGGAGGTCAGTATAGATGGACTAATACAACAAGTCCCACACACAGCTAGAAGCCCAAATATTTTTTCAGAGGTACTGTAGATGCAGATAAAAATTATTTTTAATTTGCAACCTGATGGAGGTCAGTATAGATGGACTAATAGAGAAAGTCCGACACACTGCTAGAAGGCCAAATATTTTTTCAGAGCTAGATGCAGAAAAAAATTATATTCAGTTTGCAACCTGATGGAGGTCTGTATAGATGGATTAATAGAACAAGAACCACACACAGCTAGAAGCCCAATATTTTTTCAGAGGTAGATGCAGAAAAAAATATATTCAGTTTGCAACCTGATGGAGGTCAGTATAGATGGACTAATACAACAAGTCCCACACACAGCTAGAAGCCCAAATATTTTTTCAGAGGTACTGTAGATGCAGATAAAAATTATTTTTAATTTGCAACCTGATGGAGGTCAGTATAGATGGATTAATAGAGAAAGTCCGACACACTGCTAGAAGGCCAAATATTTTTTCAGAGCTAGATGCAGAAAAAAATTATATTCAGTTTGCAACCTGATGGAGGTCAGTATAGATGGACTAACAGAGAAAGTCCCACACACTGCTAGAAGGCCAAATATTTTTTCAGAGCTAGATGCAGAAAAAAATTATATTCAGTTTGCAACCTGATGGAGGTCTGTATAGATGGATTAATAGAACAAGACCCACACACAGCTAGAAGCCCAATATTTTTTCAGAGGTAGATGCAGAAAAAAATATATTCAGTTTGCAACCTGATGGAGGTCAGTATAGATGGACTAATACAACAAGTCCCACACACAGCTAGAAGCCCAATATTTTTTCAGAGGTAGATGCAGAAAAAAATATATTCAGTTTGCAACCTGATGGAGGTCAGTATAGATGGACTAATACAACAAGTCCCACACACAGCTAGAAGCCCAAATATTTTTTCAGAGGTACTGTAGATGCAGATAAAAATTATTTTTAATTTGCAACCTGATTTAGGTCAGTATAGATGGACTAATAGAGAAAGTCCGACACACTGCTAGAAGGCCAAATATTTTTTCAGAGCTAGATGCAGAAAAAAATTATATTCAGTTTGCAACCTGATGGAGGTCTGTATAGATGGATTAATAGAACAAGACCCACACACAGCTAGAAGCCCAATATTTTTTCAGAGGTAGATGCAGAAAAAAATATATTCAGTTTGCAACCTGATGGAGGTCAGTATAGCTGGACTAATACAACAAGTCCCACACACAGCTAGAAGCCCAATATTTTTTCAGAGGTAGATGCAGAAAAAAATATATTCAGTTTGCAACCTGATGGAGGTCAGTATAGATGGACTAATACAACAAGTCCCACACACAGCTAGAAGCCCAATATTTTTTCAGAGGTAGATGCAGAAAAAAATATATTCAGTTTGCAACCTGATGGAGGTCAGTATATATGGACTAATACAACAAGTCCCACACACAGCTAGAAGCCCAAATATTTTTTCAGAGGTACTGAAGATGCAGATAAAAATTATTTTTAATTTGCAACCTGATGGAGGTCAGTATAGATGGACTAATAGAGAAAGTCCGACACACTGCTAGAAGGCCAAATAATTTTTCAGAGCTAGATGCAGAAAAAAATTATATTCAGTTTGCAACCTGATGGAGGTCTGTATAGATGGATTAATAGAACAAGACCCACACACAGCTAGAAGCCCAATATTTTTTCAGAGGTAGATGCAGAAAAAAATATATTCAGTTTGCAACCTGATGGAGGTCAGTATAGATGGACTAATACAACAAGTCCCACACACAGCTAGAAGCCCAAATATTTTTTCAGAGGTACTGTAGATGCAAATAAAAATTATTTTTAATTTGCAACCTGATGGAGGTCAGTATAGATGGACTAATAGAGAAAGTCCGACACACTGCTAGAAGTCCAAATATTTTTTCAGAGCTAGATGCAGAAAAAAATTATATTCAGTTTGCAACCTGATGGAGGTCTGTATATATGGATTAATAGAACAAGACCCACACACAGCTAGAAGCCCAATATTTTTTCAGAGGTAGATGCAGAAAAAAATATATTCAGTTTGCAACCTGATGGAGGTCAGTATAGATGGACTAATACAACAAGTCCCACACACAGCTAGAAGCCCAATATTTTTTCAGAGGTAGATGCAGAAAAAAATATATTCAGTTTGCAACCTGATGGAGGTCAGTATAGATGGACTAATACAACAAGTCCCACACACAGCTAGAAGCCCAAATATTTTTTCAGAGGTACTGTAGATGCAGATAAAAATTCTTTTTAATTTGCAACCTGATGGAGGTCAGTATAGATGGACTAATAGAGAAAGTCCGACACACTGCTAGAAGGCCAAATATTTTTTCAGAGCTAGATGCAGAAAAAAATTATATTCAGTTTGCAACCTGATGGAGGTCTGTATAGATGGATTAATAGAACAAGACCCACACACAGCTAGAAGCCCAATATTTTTTCAGAGGTAGATGCAGAAAAAAATATATTCAGTTTGCAACCTGATGGAGGTCAGTATAGATGGACTAATACAACAAGTCCCACACACAGCTAGAAGCCCAAATATTTTTTCAGAGGTAGATGCAGAAAAAAATATATTCAGTTTGCAACCTGATGGAGGTCAGTATAGATGGACTAATACAACAAGTCCCACACACAGCTAGAAGCCCAAATATTTTTTCAGAGGTACTGTAGATGCAGATAAAAATTATTTTTAATTTGCAACCTGATGGAGGTCAGTATAGATGGACTAATAGAATGATGCTATGCCCAAAAGATTTTACTTCACTAGGTGCAGTAAAAAAATTGGTATTCTATACACAGGTGGTATATCTTGCAACACAGATAGGCTACTCCACTGACTAACACACTCTGCAATAGGCCAAAAAGGATTAGCTTTGCTAGATTCAGCCAAATGCTGTGAAAAAAACTTGCACAGCACTGGCACAGACCTGCCTGGCAAAAACTTATAGGAACTGATGTAACCTAGTCCTGAAAAGGACTCCAATTACAATTAGTCTTTACTCCCACAATCTATCTATTTAAGAGCACAGACCTTCCTGATAAAAGTCGTAGGAAATGCTGTAACCTAGTCCTTAAAAGGACTGCAATCACAACTATTCCCTACTCCCAAGCTATCTGTATATTTGTGCGAAAATTTCCTTGAAATTAACAAGGTATAGAGCACACAGCAACAGCGGTGCCGTCTAACACGCAGCTGCAGCAGTGAGAAAATGGTGGCGACGGGGAAAATGGCTTGGTCTTATAGGGCAAGGACATGTGACATACACTGCCAATGACACATGCCCTTGCTTGTGTGAAAATAAGCACTTCGCTCCGTGTGTGCGCTGCTGATAGGCTGACAGATTGCACCTCCCCACTGCAAATGCGGGAAAGAGAAAAAAAAATGGAGATCTTCATTGTTCCTGCAGAGATCCATCCCCTGCCCCTCCCCCCACCCCGCTGTACACTCAAACTGCGTATTAACATTAATTTTCATCATTACTGAGAAAAAATCCAGTTATGATTTTGGTGCACGAACAGTTATCGAACATAACCTCGAACAGCCGAATTTTTCTCAAATTGTTCGTGTTCGCCGAACGGCTCGAACACCGCCCAAAACAGCTCGAATTTGAGATTGGCGAACAGTTCGAGTAGAACAACGCTCATCTCTAGTCATGAGTGGCTTGACACAAGGAATGCGACACTTGTAGGCCATGTTCTAGATACGTCTGTGTGTGGTGGCTCTTGAAGCAATGACTCCAGCAGCAGTCCACTCCTTGTGAATATCCCCCAAATTTTTGAATCGCCTTTTCTTTACAATCCTTTAAAGGCTCCGGTTATCCCGGTTGATTGTGCACCTTTTTTTACCACACTTTTTCCTTCCACTCAACTCTCCATTAATATGCTTGGATACAGCACTCTGTGAACAGCCAGCTTCTTTAGCAATGACCATTTGTGGCGTACACTCCTTGTGCAGTGTGTCAATGACTGTCTTCTGGACATCTGTCTAGTCGGCAGTCTTCCCCATGATTGTGGAGCCTACTGAAACAGATTAGGGGATCTTTTTAAACGCTTCGGAAACCTTTGGAGGTATTTTTTGTTAATTATTCTAATTTACTGAGATAATGACTTTTGTGTTGTCATTGGTTTAAGATATAATCATCAACATTAACAGAAATAAACACTTAAATAGATCACTCTGTTTGTAATGTCTCTATATAGTATATGAGTATCACTCTTTGAATTGATGAACTGAAATAAATTAACTTTTTGATGCTATTCTAATTTTGTGAGAAGCACCTGTAGTTCAGTGCAGGCATGTAATCGTCATTAGTATACCCACTTGCCCTCTTGATGATGTACCCTCCTGACTAAAGCATTTGCCGAAACATGCATCGGGGTGGAGGTGGAAACCACTCTTACAGGGGAGCCTCCTATTATGACTATAGAAGCACATGCACATGGGAAGCATACAAACCAGGGGGACAAATACGTCAACCTGACAAATCCCTGTGCAGACTGAAAGCCTAAAGTGAGCAAAGTAAATAACAAAATACCAAACAAAGAATAAAGCAAGTACTGTTAACAAATATACAGCCTACTTACTAAAGTTAAACAGAAGATAGGTGCAAAGTGTAACAAAGAAACAGCAAAGCAAAAACCCTTATCTGGAATCTCACAAACTGGCTCCAAGCATCAATAGAATGTCAGAACATCCAAATGAATCTAATGCCAGCAGGGGGGACATGATATAAAGCTGCACCCAAAAGGTGATAGGTTCACAAATGAAAACACTTGTGTTAAGCTAAGCAGACTGCAACCAGAAAACAGAAACCAAACACTTAGACTAAAGGTGTGTCTCCTGTGGCTGGAGAGAAAGAGAAGCAGACCACAGAATGCAAACTCAAGGGATTGTATCCAGGAGCATGACACCTCTAATCATACTGTATGTATTCTGCAGTGCACTATCTGTATGGTTACTCTATACATTGACAGTGTGGTTTCTTATTTTTGATATATCTGACAGCTCTGCTTATAATATGTGGTTTTTGCACAGACAACATTGTGCTATAGAGGGATTTACACTATTGAATGCATTTTGCTCCTTTTATATTTCACTCTCATTTTTCTGTATAGCACATTACATAGTTCATAGCTGTGCACATTTCAGACTGCATGTATTTTACATGCACTTGGGTATCTAAAATACAGTCTACATGTCTGCATTGAACTATATGGCTCCACCTTAACGCATGATGTTTTTTTAATAATTTTCGCACTCAGCCATGAAAGTCAATGAGTCCATGGAAAACATAGGATTGCACTTAGATGACAACTGAGTGCAGTCAAATTTCCATGGACTGACAAATTGGAGAAGATGAAGGGATTTTTTTTCTCCATTTTCTCAACTGAGAAAATCAGAGTTTGATCAGAGTGTGACTTGCATAATCTTCCTGATTCTCTCGGATGAGCGAAAATACTATATGTCTATGTATGTGTTGTAAAAATATAAGACATAATGTCAACAAAGGGTAATCTATAATTTTAAATGTGTTGTTGCTTTCAGTGTACAGGCCACATGGCCATATTTTCAGTCCGAGTGCTGTCTGTGAGATAACTGACAGCAGTCAAATCAATTCTAATCCATTGGACTGGTCAGATGAATGTTTTTTTTTTCACAGAACAAATATGTGTGAGAAAAAAAATCACAGCATGCACTAGTTACTAGTGTTGAGCCACCCCCGTAGTGTTCGAGTTCGGTTCGGTTCGTCGAACACCCGTGTGTTCGCCGAACTGTTCGTCGAACTGTTCGTCGAACACCTTCGAACACCGTTAAAACCAATGGCAGGCAAACAAAAACACATAGAAACACATAGAAAACACCTTCAAAGGTGTCCAAAAGCTGACAAACTGCTCAGAAGACATAACTAACACATAGAAAAGTGACAAGTACATATAGTTATGCGAAAAGAAAAGAGGTGGAGGAGTAAAAGGAGGGGGAGACACAGATATAGGCATGTCATGCCCTTCTAAAATCCAAAAAGTGAGAAGCCGACACGGCCAGTTCGTTCCTGCCCGTGCCACCTCCGTGTCGCCGGGTTTGTGCCAGAGCCGCGGTGGACCCTGACGGCCAGCCCCCCTCTCCCAATATTGGTGCCTGTCCGCTGGTGGGTCGAGCCCCCCCGCAGTGGGGGGGGGGGTAACATCTGCAGAAGAAAGACCATCTTCCAGCCAAGCTAAGATGTCGACTTCTTTTCGTGGACAATGTGATACGATCCCTTTCTTACGGACACGCCCATCGCTACAAATTCCAGATGAGGCACAAAAAAAGCAGGTGCTTCAGCGGATATCAAGTGCTCCTTCAAGTGGGCTCTCCTCCACCTCAATTTCAACATCACAAATATTCCAGTCCTCAGAGGTGTCACCCCAATCGCACTTGCTTCCTCACAGCTCCCAAGTCTCCAGCTGCCCGTCTGAGTATGGGGTAACACAGATGGTTGAGTCTGCAGAGCTGTTTACTCATACTATAGCCTGGGAAACGTAAGTCTGCTCCAGAGCTTCTGTTAATCCAGACGAGGAAATGATCTGCACTGATGCCCAGAATCTTTATAAGTCGGATCCAGGACCAGATGAAGAAGGTTCTGAGCATAATGTAGACCCTCGTTCCCAAACTGTCACTCCTGTTGGTGGAGACAATGATGAAGACGATGATGAGACTCAAATACCTGATTGGAGCGACAACTTGACTTTTCGGTCAGGGCAGGAAGAGGTTGGCTTTGAGGACGACGGGTGTGATAACACACAGGGTGATGATGACGAGGTTGGAGATCCCACTTACTGTCAACCCACAGTCAGCCAGTCGATGAGGTCAACGGAGGAGGTGGAGGAGGATGTGACTAGCCCAGGGGATGGGGATGACTCGGTACCTGGGCCTTTGCCTGGCCTTGGGGATGTCGCGGTGGTCGGCTCCCTGACCCGTACCCTGGGGTCACTCTTTAAAAGAGTGGATAATTGTTAATTTTATAAGAGTTTGTGACGCCACCTGTGGTATCTGATGAGAAGCACCAGCGCTGCAGAAGTCCACTGAGACCCGTGATAAGGCTGCTCGATGGTATAGCTCCCCACAGGTGGAGCTAGGTCTCAGGGCAGCGTATGCAGGGGGAATGCAGGACAGGCGAGACCCAGCAGGGTCAGAGCAAGAACGGGAATGGACACGGTAGTCACTTCAGTACCTTTTACTGGAGAAAATTCAGGCACATCCCGGAGCGCTGTAGGGTGAAGGGTGAATATCAGGATCCTCCCCAATGAGCGGGTGTAGGGCCTCCTGTTTCTTGCCTCTGCGTAGTAAGTTTCTGACCTGCCTGGAGCTAGGCCTAACTTTGTCTCTGTCCTGCGCTGGCTGACCTTGTGGTAGGGCCTTCTCTTGGAGTTCACGCTCCCACTATGCGGGGCCTAAGCGTCTCCTGGCTCTGTTACGTATCAGCACCTTAGCCATCCTGGGACTTGTAATTCTCCAGGGATTCCGGTTATGCCTTACTGAATCTAGTTAGCAGGAGCCTCGTGCTCCACTGCTGAACTATTAACTGAGTTCTCTAGACTAGACTGAGCTCCACTGCAGACTGACCTCTCTTAGGCTTCTCTACTGCAGGAACTCTTCAGAGGAACTGAACTGCCTAGCTCCACCTTCCCTATTTATATCCCTAACGGGCTCCCTCTGCTGGTCTGAGGTGGAAGGTGGAGATGTGTGAATGTTTATGGGGGCCTCTTGTGGAGGATTCCATCAATACACTCTTCTAGGATATGTGATACCAAGCACAGCGGGGCGTCACAGATGCTATTGACGACGAGGTTAGGTTGCGCCTTCCTGGACACAGATGGAGTACTGGAAGCACGTCAACAACTGCATCCTCAACCACAACTCTGCCTCTGACCACAAGTCGTAGTGGCTCTTCAGGTCGCATGGGCTCTAAGCCTTGCATAGCCTGGGCATTTATTCAGAATGATAAGGATGACCCAACTTGTGTTATCTGTAATATTTGTAACCAAAACATAAGTAGAGGCCAAAAAATCCATAGTTTGAGTACTTCATGCATGAACCGGCACATGGATATGAAGCATAAGTTGCAGTGGGAAGCTCACTGTGCTACAATGCGGCCTAGCAGGCTGGGCCAACCACCGTCTGCCCCATCTTGTGCATCCGCGGCCTCTTCATCCTCTGTGACTGGGGGGACAGCAGTCACACATGTTTTTGGATGCAGACCTGCCACCTCTTTACCTGCAACAGCCAGTGTGATTGGCAGGTCATCAGTTCATTGGGAAGTGGAAACACCTGCTGGTGTTGAGCGCTCTCTGACATCGAGAGCACCAGCTTTGGATCAAGGCAATCTAACATGTCCGCCTGCATCTTCCTCACAGACCGGCAGTTTGCCGGGGACATCCTACTCAACCCCGTCTAAGCACAACAGCCAGCCCTCGGTCCCTCAGATGTGGACAAGTAAAAGACCATTTCCTCCTAGCCATGAGAAAGCTAAGAGGTTGAATTTCACCATCTGCAAGCTCTTGACTACAGAAACGCTGCCTTTCCGCCTGGAGGACACAGTGGATTTTCGAGATCTTATGTCTGTCTCAGTGCTCCCGTACCAGATGCTCAGTCGGCACTACTTCTCAAAGAAAGGTGTGCCTGCGCTCCACCAGCATGTCGCACACAACATCACCGCTTCTTTGAGAAACTCTGTGTGTGACAGGGTGCATTTCACCACAGACACTTGGACGAGTAGGCATGGACAGGGGCGTTACATGTCGCTGACTGGGCACTGGGTAACTATGGTGACAGCAGGACAAGGGGCTGCTGTCCAAGTCTCACCGTCCCCACGAGTTGTGCGTCAATCCTCTTTATCTCGAAGTTCCTCCACTGCTTCTGCCTCCTCAACCTCCTCTCGGTCCTCCACCTGCACCCAAAGCCTGTCTGGTAATGCCACCTGCATTCTAACTGCGCAGAAGGAATCCTGCACACCTCCTTACTATGCTGGCAGCAGGGCTCAAGGCATCAGTGTTTACTTTGAAATGTCTGGGAAATGTGAGTCACACAGCTGAGGAGTTGTGGTCAGCTCTGGAGACCCAGTTTCATGAATGGTTGTCTCCACTGGACCTGCAACCAGGGAAGGCCGTGTGCGACAATGCTGCATCGCCGGGGCAATGTCACACACGTGCCTTGTATGGCTCACGTGTTGAACCTGGTTGTCCATAAATTGTTAGCCCACTATCCCGGACTAGATGGCCTTCTGCAGGGGGCACGGTCGCTGTGTGCTCACTTCCGCCGTTCGCATCCCGCAGCTCAATGACTTACATCTCTACAGAAGTCGTTGGGCCTGCCAGTTCACCGGCTGAAATGCGATGTGCCGACACGGTGGAATTCAACTCTGACCATGTTGCAGCGACTGTGGCAGCACCGACAAGCCCTGGTGCAATACGCTCTGACGTATAGCCTGGGCCAACGAGATCCAGAGGTGGGGCAAATCACGCTGCAGGAGTGGTCTCAGATCAGGGACCTATGAAGTTGACGCGCCCCCTGGGCCGTGGGGTACCCTGAGCCGGGCCGGTAGACGCTGGGGGTTGTAGTCACTGTGGCGGTGACCCGGTCCGTGATCCAGGGCGGTCAATCCAAGGGTAATTTGTATATATGGGTTTTATAATGTCCGACTACGCCACCTCTGGAGTGGGGCAAAAGGGGCCGCCGCTGCGTAACAGTCCTCTGAAGCTGGTGGTTTTGCAGCAATGGTATTATTACTCACCACAGGAAGAGTGTAGCTTGAGGGCAGTGTGGGTGGATGATGGTGGTTGTAGTGCAGGGAGTCAGTAATGAACACAGAGTCCGTGTGATGCAGTCCCAAGATCTTTACTCACAGTTGTTGCAGTCCAGATTACAGGTACCAGAGCAATCTCACCCGTCGTGCTGTGCGTACTCAGTGAGGGGCTCAGTCCACCCCCAGATAGCTCCGGAGTACTTAGCAGGACCCCCTTCTGTGTGTCCTTTCTCTGGCCTTCTACCTGCACCTCACACCCAGTGACACTTCTATCCGGTATCCTCGGGCCTTGGCGGGCGACTTGTGTTCCGTCCCCTGGGTCCTATGTGGCTACCTTCTTAGTGAGACTGGTGTGGACTTTTACCTGCAGTACATGAAATGCTGCAGCCTCCGGTTTCTAGTTGAGCCTTGCTGTTTCTCCGCTAGTTGAGGGACCGGTTCCACTTATCTGGTCTGACCCCTCTACCTCCTGGTAGCAGCAGGAGTACGGGTGGCCTTCTGCACGGCCCATAGCCCTAGGGTCCCTTCGGTTCCTGGAGCCTTCCTGCTCCCACTCCTCTCTTCTCTCCTTCAGTCCTGGGCCTCCCAGGCTAGGCCCGCCTCTGGAGCAGAGCTCATGCCGAGCCTCTGCTCCTGTCACTTTTCCTCCTCTGACTGGCTTGCTCTTTCTAAGATAGCTTCCTATTTATACTCTCCCTGTCATGTGCTCCGCTAAGCTGCTCCCCTAAGCACCCACTACATAGGACCCTTCCACCAGCTAGGGACCTGGGACTGTACTCTCCCTTAGGAGCAATCTTGCCCTACCCCCACTGCGGGTATGTGTTGGATGCAGGTGTTAGGGTCCCGAGCCATATGCCTTCCTTACCTGAGGGTGAGATACCACACCTCTGGGTGAGATGCAGTAACTCTGTGGCGACTGAACCCTCAGGGGCGCCACACACCCTTCTGCACAGTTTTGAAATGGCGACGAAGATGTTTAGTGCTGACGACGATGCCATTATCAGCATGACTATTCCGGTGATTTACATGCTGGAGCACACACTAAACAGAATTCAGAGTCAGGTGGTGGGACAAGAGGAGGTGGAGGAAGTAGAGGAGGAGTCGTATGCGGAAGGGATAACATCTCCAAGGTCCAGACGGTTGGCAGCACCAAGGCGGCAGGCATGGGAGGGTGGGGGAGAGGGATTAACCAGGGCGCATGGTAGCAGCCAAACTGTTGAGGAAGGTGCAGGAGCCGAGGAAGAAGTGGAGGACGAACTGGCGATGGGCATGGAAGACTCATCAGATGAGGGAGACCTTGATCACATTTCTGTTGTGCGAGGTTGAGGGGAGAGGGCAGAGGAAGGAAGCATGATTCTTACCTCGCTACCAACACAACAAGGACTTGGTCCTCCTGGATGTGCAAGACTCATGAGTGCCTTCTTGCTGCACTACCTGCAACATGACCCTCAGATTGTCAGAATTCGAAGTAATCCCGACTACTGGGTTGCCACACTCTTAGATCCCCGGTACAAAAGTAAATTTGCCGAAATAATTCCTGCCATAAAAAGGGATTGACGCATGCAGGAGTATCTGCAGACGCTGTTGCAGAATCTTACATGTGCTTTTCCACAAAACACCAGTGGTGCACGTAGTGAATCTCACAGTTCTAACTTGCCAACCGTGGGACTGTCGAGTCTTCATCACTCAAACCGTAACCGTAACACAGTATCTGCTGGTAACAGCAATTTTGTGGAATCGTTTCACCACTTTTTTAGACCATCCTTTGCAAGGCCACAGGAGACAAGAAGTCTGACACATAGTCAACGCCTAGAGAGGATGGTGCAGGAGTATCTCCAAGTGAACATCGAAGCCATGACTGTGTCACTGGACCCTTGCTCATTTTGGTATTCCAATCTGGAAAAATGGCCGGAGCTCGCCACTCACGCCTTGGAGATCTTGTCATGCCCTGCAGCCAGTGTTCTCTCTGAACGTGTGTTCAGCGCTGCTGGTGGTGTGCTGACAGATAAGCGCACGTGTCTGTCCACTGAGAATGTAGACAGACTCACGTTCATAAGATGAACAAATCATGGATTCGCAAGGACTTTTCTACCCCTGTGTTATCCTTGGGAGACTAAAACCTTGAGGATTTGGTAAAATCACCTCACCAACTGTTTTAAGCAACTGTGGGGCAATTGATGCCACTTAACCCTAGAACGCATGACCATAAAAATCTACACTTTCATATACCTGGGGCCTTTTAGGCTCGTGTGCAAATAACATGGAATAACTCAAACTCAAATGACAAACAACTATATACATGAAGAATACCTAGAGTTTCAAAATTCTAACTAAAGTAATCTTGCAGAAAATAGAAAACAATTAACAGGGCGGGCCTGCGAGGCCCCAGGTATGCGTTCTAGGGTTAAGTGGTGTCTGTGCCACAATTTTGGGAAAAAATGGAGACTCTTTTTGGAGTCCCCTTGCTGTGTCTTACGTGACGTTGGCATCGTCAATTCCAGGTGGGTTGGGTCGCTCCCCCCCTTTTTAACTGTAAGAAACTAGATACACTATGGCTTGGGGTAACACAGATGGTTGAGTCTGAAGAGCTCAGAGGTCTGCTCCAAATCTTCAGTGTCTGCTAGTCAGCGTAGAATTTTTAACTGCATCTAGCCTAGGCAATACTTTGGGCGTAGTAGCCCAGCTGCGAAGCAAGCTGCAACGCCTGTGTATCTAATAAGAATTTTTAAATGCATCTAGCCTAGGCAGACTGTGGGGACCCCCAACCAAACCCCGACGCTCAGCCCCCCCTACCGCCCCCCTTTCCTTGACAATACAATAATGTAACTCTTACAGCTGGATGGGTGAGGATCGGTCACAGCTTTATTAACTCTTTATACTCATTCCATTAGAAAGGCATTTTATTTCTAAAATAATTCAGCTTGTTGCAGCATGCCCTGGGTCTCCACTCCGGCAAGTTGGCCAACAAGTGTAACTCTCCAACATGTCCTTTCTATTTCCAGGCCACGGATGATCCTGCGTACTCGTATGCAGGACTCTGACCCCCACCCATCACTCTTAACGCTTCTTCCACTCCGTCCTGGAGTCCTGACAGGAATATGTCCAGTTCAATATTCATTAAGTGAACAACGTCGGGCCGTATGAGGCCTGCTTTATCTCCTTCCAGTTGTCGGTGTCGTACCACTACACCGCCTCTGTCTCTTCTAAATTTTGCCATCCGAATATTTATTACCCGCCTTGTCCGTTCGATGGCCGTGATGTCTCGCGCACCTTGCCATACCGCTATCGGCACAATCTCTGACCATACTATCGCTAGTTTTGTGAAAAATTCACTGAAGCGCTGAGTGTCTAGTTTCATTATTGCCATTAGTTATGCGCTGTTATGATGACCTAGGTTGTTTCCCCCGGCCTGTATAACTAAGATGACCGGACATCTTGCCTCTCTCCCTACCTTGATTACCTCCATTAGTACCTGTGGCCATAGCAGGCCTCTAATACCTCTCTAGTTGAAATATGTGTTATGAAACTCTAATTTCCTCCCGCCTGGGCAGACTTTCGCCCTTTTTTCTGCCCAATACATATACGAGTGGCCTATCACCCACACTGTTGGCTTAGCGTCACCTGTAAAAGAAACAAACCACGTTAGGATAACAAGTTCGGTCTTATATATCTTGCCAAACACGTGGATCGCCATCTCCCTATCCTCTGAACTTCCGTTTCTGACAGTCCTGCTCTTGCTGCTTCCGTGGCCGCGCCTATGCGGAATGAGTGTGTCCCGTAATCTTTGGGGAGGTTCCCTGCCGATGTTATGCATTTATTAAATAAAGCTTGGAACTGGTATCTTGATAATGGCATTCCATCAATGTGTGATAGGAAGAAATTACTTTGTGATCTGATGGTTAGATATGTTTTTACTATTGTTACCCAACTCAGTGTACCGTTTGTGGGTTGTAGAAGTACCCAAGTGCCCCTGCCCGCTGGAACAGTTTTCGATTTGTGTATGCGTAGACGTATTGCATTATTGGCTATGACTACGTCCTGGTGTAATAAGCCTCCACTGGTGGTAATTTTGGATTGAGGGACTAATTCGCTTATGCATAGCGCCCCCAAGAAGGCGATCACAAATGCAGTAGACAGTAGTGTTGCTTCAAATTGTGAGTGTCATGTTAATGGTGTTAGGGATATGATGTGAGAAATCAGTTTTAGTGACACGGGATGGGACGTCTACACTCCTGACTTGGCTGACCCCTTTTCCACCCTTTTATGGATTGTCTGATGATGAACCTTTGTCACATCTCCCCAATTCAGTAGTTGGAAGTGAAATGCTACTCCGGTCAGACACCGCTGCGCTGATGCCCCTGATATGCCCCTCATAATTAGCTGGTGGAGAAATTCTATGGTGACTTGTGATCTGGCTTGTTCACATTGGTCAACCCGTCTGCCTGCTACTAGTCGTGTCCACTCTTCCCATGCCTTACCGTATGCTTGCCACGTCGACGGGGCAACTGACGCTCTGATTAATGGCATCAACTATTCGCCACTAGATCCCATAGGAAAGGTGGGCATCTGTTGCCCGATGGGTGGGCGTTGTGGAAGAGCTCTGTGAAAATCTGCCAATTGAATTGTTATAAAGTGTTAGCAGCAGCTTTAGACCCCTCAGCATAGTGGCTAGCGCGGACCCATACATTGTGTTTTAGGCACAGGAATGCTAGCCTGGGTAGTAGGCCTAGCACTGGGGGAGACGATGATGCCATCTTATTAATGCAGTGCGCTAGGCTGGTGTTTTTTGTTATGAACCGTATATTTTTGTAAGCCAGGCGCGCGCCCCATATTTCTATTGCTACCACTATTGGGAAGAAAAATTATTTTCAGGGCTAGATGCAGCTAAAAATTATTTTTAATTTAAAAGCTGGTGGAGCTTGGTAAAGATGGACTAATACAATGAGTCCCACACACTTCTAGAAGTCCAAATATTTTTTCAGAGCTAGATGCAGATAAAAATTATTTTTAATTTGCAACCTGATGGAGGTCAGTATAGATGGACTAATAGACCAAGTCCCACACACTGCTAGAAGGCCAAATATTTTTTCAGAGCTGGATGCAGATAAAAATTATTTTTAATTTGCAACCTGATGGAGGTCAGTATAGATAGACTAATAGAGAAAGTCCCACACACTGCTAGAAGGCCAAATATTTTTTCAGAGCTAGATGCAGAAAAAAATTATATTCAGTTTGCAACCTGATGGAGGTCAGTATAGATGGACTAATATAACAAGTCCCACACACATCTAGAAGCCCAAATATTTTTTCAGAGGTAGATGCAGATAAAAATTATTTTTAATTTGCAACCTGATGGAGGTCAGTATAGATGGACTAATAGAGAAAGTCCCACACACTGCTAGAAGGCCAAATATTTTTTCAGAGCTAGATGCAGACAAAAAATTATTTTCAGTTTGCAACCTGATGGAGGTCAGTATAGATGGACTAATAGAACAAGTCCCACACACAGCTAGAAGGCCAAATATTTTTTCAGAGCTAGATGCAGACAAAAATTATATTCAGTTTGCAACCTGATGGAGGTCTGTATAGATGGATTAATAGAACAAGTCCCACACACAGCTAGAAGCCCAATATTTTTTCAGAGGTAGATGCAGAAAAAAAATATATTCAGTTTGCAACCTGATGGAGGTCAGTATAGATGGACTAATAGAGAAAGTCCCACACACAGCTAGAAGGCCAAATATTTATTCAGAGCTAGATGCAGACAAAACATTATTTTTAATTTGCAACCTGATGGAGGTCAGTATAGATGGACTAATAGAGAAAGTCCCACACACAGCTAGAAGCCCAAATATTTTTTCAGAGGTAGATGCAGAAAAAAATGTTATTTAGTTTGCAACCTGATGGAGGTCAGTATAGATGGACTAATAGAACAAGTCCCACACACAGCTAGAAGCCCAAATATTTTTTCAGAGGTAGATGCAGAAAAAAATTATATTCAATTTGCAACCTGATGGAGGTCAGTATAGATGGACTAATAGAATGATGCTATGCCCAAAAGATTTTACTTCACTAGGTGCAGTAAAAAAATTGGTATTCTATACACAGGTGGTATATCTTGCAATACAGATAGGCTACTCCACTGACTAACACACTCTGCAATAGGCCAAAAAGGATTAGCTTTGCTAGATTCAGCCAAATGCTGTGAAAAAAACTTGCACAGCACTGGCACAGACCTGCCTGTCAAAAACTGATAGGAACTGATGTAATCTAGTCCTGAAAAGGACTGCAATTACAATTAGTCTTTACACCCACAATCTATCTATTTAAGAGCACAGACCTGCCTGATAAAAGTCGTAGGAAATGCTGTAACCTAGTCCTTAAAAGGACTGCAATCACAACTATTCCCTACTCCCAAGCTATCTGTAGATTTGTGCGAAAATTGGCTTGAAATTAACAAGGTATAGCGCACACAGCAACAGCGGTGCCGTCTAACACGCAGCTGCAGCAGTGAGAAAATGGTGGCGACGGGGAAAATGGCTTGGTCTTATAGGGCAAGAACATGTGACATACACTGCCAATGACACATGCCCTTGCTTGTGTGAAAAAAGCACTTAGCTCCATGTGTGCGCTGCTGATAGGCTGACAGATTGCACCTCCCCACTGTAAATGCGGGAAAGAGAAAAAAAAATGGAGATCTTCATTATTCCTGCAGAGATCCATCCCCTGCCCCTCCCCCCACTCCGCTGTACACTCAAACTGCGTATTAACATTAATTTTCATCATTACTGAGAAAAAATCCAGTTATGATTTTGGTGCACGAACAGTTATCGAACATAACCTCGAACAGCCGAATTTTTCTCAAATCGTTCGTGTTCGCCGAACGGCTCGAACACCGCCCAAAACAGCTCGAATTTGAGATTGGCAAACAGTTCGAGTAGAACAACGCTCATCTCTACTAGTTACTACCATATGTCAGATATAAGATTACTAAAAAATTTATAAAAAAATCAAAAATTTAATTTTCTTGTCTTGTGATTGGATCTCACCAGGAATGAAACCTACAACTTATATTATATCATTGCAGGCAGCAGCAAAAGATATAAGCCTCAGCCATATCTGATGTTACTGAGGGGATAACCCGTCATGGCCAGATGCTAGTTTGCGCACCATGATGGGTTATCCCCATCATGCATTTAAACTGTCACTGCGTGTAAACACGCAATGACAGTTTTGTGCCGACAGCTGTAACAGACAGCTGAGTGGCAGAGGAAGTGGTGCAGGGACCCATGCCATCGGTCCCCACACCCAGATTGCTGCGATCGGTCAGTCAATCTGACTGACCGATCTCAGTATGATGCATAGGAGATGCTGTAATATCAGCACCTCCTGCCCGATCAGTGCAGGAGCTCAGCGCTGTCAGTGGCTGAGCTCCAGCACTAAACATCCAGGAGCAGTGCCATCATCGCCCCTGGCTGTTAACCCCGGGGCTGCGTGATTGCAGCATTCAGGAGTTAGGCAGAAGGACGAGAGCTCCCTCTGCCTTCAGATCGGCCCCGTGATTTAATCGCGGGGCTCGATCATTGCCGTGGTGACCAGGGGTCGTCATGATGACCCCCGGGTCACAAAGCTATGGAAAGCTGCTGAGACCATGCTCACAGCATGGTCTCAGCAGCTTTCACTATAGGTATAATGCACTGCAATCTAGTGCACTGCAATACATTATACCTGTGATCAAAGAAAAAAAAGTGAAATTCCCATAAAGGGACTAAGTAAAAAAATGGTAAAAATATGTAAAAAAAAGTATTACAAAATAATAATAATAGTAATAAAAATATTAAATATTAATATTATTTACACTAATAAATACACATTTTTATGTAAAAAAAATAAATAAATAAAAAAGTACACATATTTGGTATCACCGCGTCCGGAAGGACCCGACCTATAAAAGTGTCACACTAGTTAACTCCTTCAGTGAACACAGTAAAAAACAAACAAAAATGAGGCAAACAATGCTTTATAATCATTAGAAATGAGCGGTGTTCGCCAATCTCAAATTCGAGCTGCTTTGGGCGGTGTTCGAGCCGTTCGGCGAACACGAACGATTTGAAAAAAATTTGGCTGCTCGAGGTTATGTTCGATAACTGTTCGTGCACCAAAATCATAACTGGATTTTTTCTCAGTAATGCTGAAAATTAATGTTAATACGCAGTTGAGTGTACAGCGGGGCGGGAGGGGGGCAGGGGATGGATCTCTGCAGAAATAATGAAGATCTCCATTTTTTTTTTCTCTTTCCCGCATTTACAGTGGGGAGGTGCAGTCTGTCAGCCAATCAGCAGTGCACACAGGGAGCGAACTGTTTTTTTTCACACAAGCAAGGGCATGTGTCATTGGCAGTGTATGTCACATGTCCTTACCCTATAAGACCCAGCCATTTTCCCCGTCGCCACCATTTTCTCACTGCTGCAGCTGCATGTTAGACGGCACCGCTGTTGCTGTGTGCACTATACTTTGTTAATTTCAAGCCAATTTTCACACAAATCTACAGATAGCTTGGGAGTAGGGAATATTTGTGATTGCAGTCTTTTAAGGACTAGGTTACATCATTTCCTACGACTTTTATAAGGCAGGTCTGTGCTCTTAAATAGATAGGTTGGGAGTAAAGACTAATTGTAATTGCAGTCCTTTTCAGGGCTAGGTTACATCAGTTCTTATCACTTTTATCAGGCAGGTCTGTGCTCTTAAATAGAAAGGTTGGGAGTAAAGACTAATTGTAATTACAGTCCTTTTGAGGGCTAGGTTACATCAGTTCCTATCACTTTTTGCCAGGGAGGTCTGTGCCAGTGCTGTGCAAGTTTTTTTTCACAGCATTTGGCTAAATCTAGCAAAGCAAATCCTTTTTTGCCTCTTGCAGTGTGTGTTAGTCAGTGGAGTAGCCTATGTGTGTTGCAAGCTACACCACCTGTGTATAGAATACCAATTTTTTTACTGCACCTAGTGAAGTAAAACCTTTTGGGTATAGCATCATTCTTTTAGTCTATCTATACTAACCTCCACCATGTTACAAATTCAATATAATTTTTATCTGCATCTAGCTCAGAAAAAATATTTCAGCTTGTAGCAGTGTGTGGGACTTGTTCTATTAGTCCATCTATACTAACCTCCACCAGGTTGCAAATTCAAAATAATTTTTATCTGCATCTAGCTGTGAAAAAATATTTGGGCTTCGGCTTGTAGCAGTGTGTGGGACTTGTTCTATTAGTCCATCTATACTAACCTCTGTAACATACCTGGCAGCGTCCTTGCATAGTGGTCCATCTCCCACTGTGCAAGAGCGCGCACTTGATCTCCAATCCAGAATGTCTCTCTGGCTTCCCTCCATGCTGTCTGTTTGCCTCTGTGTCTGCTGCTTAAGGGCGGCGCCCGATCACTTCCTGCTTTTTGTACCTGCTACAGGCACACCCCTTGTGCGTCCTCAGCCTATTGCTGTCTGTCACCTGGTATTTAAACCAGCTGCTCCAATTAACCCATGCCTGAGCATTGTGTTTCATTCAGCGTGGTCTTTCACTCTGAATGTGCCAGGTTCCCTTCTGTGTTCTCTTGTCTGCCTATCCTGGAGGCTGTATTTCCAGGCCTGTCTGAACACTCTCCTTGCCTGTTCGTCTCGCCTTCTAGGGGCCGCATACCTAGACCCGCTCCTGTATCTTTACCCTTTGCTTGCCGCTCCAGGCGGCCTTGTCCTGCTCTGCTCTTGCTCACCGCTCCGGGCGGCCTTGTCCTGCTCTGCTCTTGCTCGCCGCTCCAGGCGGCCTTGTCCTGCTCTGCTCTTGCTCGCCGCTCTGGGCGGCCTTGTCCTGCTCTGCTCTTGCTCGTCGCTCCGGGCGGCCTTGTCCTGCTCTGCTCTTGCTCGCCGCTGCAGGCGGCCTCATCCTGCTCTGCTCTTGCTCGCCGCTCCAGGCGGCCTCGTCCTGCTCTGCTTTCGCTCGCCGCTCTAGGCGGTCTCGTCCTGCCCTGCTCTCGCTCGCCTCTCTGGGCGGCCTCACTCTGCTGTGTTTGTCCGCCACATCTGTGGTTCTGTTCCTGAGTCCCTGTGTGTACTGGGTCCTATCCTGCCTGTGTTCCTACCTGCTAGCGCCTCCCTGTCTGCACTCTACCCGTGCTTGCCTGTACCCCCCTGCCTGCATACCCGCCTGCCTGCATACCAGTCGTGCCTGCCTATACCCACCAGTTTGTGTGCCAGCCTAACCTGTCAGTTCCTGTATTCCCCTGTGTGGGTCAACAGCCGTGTCCGGGGTCTGTCCTGGAGTAGCACCTGGTCCCTCTGCTCGGTTCCTCCTTGGCGCACTGGCGTCGTATGCCGTCGTGCGACACTGGTCGGATCGGGTGAATACCTAGTTACGCCCCTCCTGGCATTCACTCTCCAGCACGGTCCAGTGGAATCACACGCACACGCCGCTCAGCCCGGGCGTGTGCATTACAACCTCCACCAGGTTGCAAATTCAAAATAATTTTTATCTGCATCTAGCTCTGAAAAAATATTTGGGCTTCGGCTTGTAGCAGTGTGTGGGACTTGTTCTATTAGTCCATCTATACTAACCTCCACCAGGTTGCAAATTCAAAATAATTTTTATCTGAATCTAGCTCTGAAAAAATATTTGGGCTTGGGCTTGTAGCAGTGTGTGGGACTTGTTCTATTAGTCCATCTCTGCTAACCTCCACCAGTTTGCAAATTCAAAATAATTTTTATCTGCATCTAGATCTGAAAAAATATTTGGGCTTGGGCTTGTAGCAGTGTGTGGGACTTGTTCTATTAGTCCATCTATACTAAACTCCACCAGGTTGCAAATTCAAAATAATTTTTATCTGCATCTAGATCTGAAAAAATATTTGGGCTTGGGCTTGTAGCAGTGTGTGGGACTTGTTCTATTAGTCCATCTATACTAACCTCCACCAGGTTGCAAATTCAAAATAATTTTTATCTGCATCATGTTCTGAAAAAATATTTGGGCTTTGGCTTGTAGCAGTGTGTGGGACTTGTTTTATTAGTCCATCTATACTAACCTCCACCAGGTTGCAAATTCAATATAATTTTTATCTGCATCTAGCTATGAATAAATATTTGGGCTTGGGCTTGTAGCAGTGTGTGGGACTTGTTCTATTAGTCCATCTATACTAACCTTCACCAGGTTGAAAATTCAAAATAATTTTTATCTGCATCTTGCCTGTAAACTAATATTGGGCATATTAGCTGTGTGTGGTACTCATTCTATTAGGCCATCTATACTAAGCTCCACCAGCTTTCAAATTACTAATAATTTTTACCTGCATCTAGCCCGGAAAAATTTTTTTCTTCCCAATAGTGGTAGTAACAGAAATATGGGGCGCGCTCCTGGCTAACAAAAATATACGCTTCATAACAAAAAACACCAGCCTAGCGCACTGCATTAATAAGATGGCATCATCGTCTCTCCCGTCTACGCCGGCTAGCATTCCTGTGCCTAAAACACAATGCATGGGTCCGCGCTAGCCACGATGCTGAGGGGTCTAAAGCTGCTGCTAACGCTTCATCACAATTCAATTGGCAGATTTTCACAGAGCTCCTCCCCAACGCCCACCATCGGGCAACAGTTGCCCACCCTCCCTATGGGATCTAGTGGCGAATAGTTGATGCCATTAATCAGAGCGTCAGTTGGCCCGTCGAAGTGGCAAGCATACGGTAAGGCATAGGAAGAGTGGACACGACTAGTAGCAGGCAGACGGGTTGACCAATGAGAACAAGCCAGATTACAAGTCACCATAGAATTTCTCCACCAGCAAATGATGAGGGGCATATCAGGGGCGTCCGCGCAGCGGTGTCTGACCGGAGTAGCATTTCACTTCCAACCACTGAATTGGGGAGATGTGACAAAGAGATTCATCATCAGACAATCCATAAAAGGGTGGAAAAGGGGTCAGCCAAGTCAGGAGTGTAGACGTCCCATCCCGTGTCACTAAAACTGATTTCTCACATCATATCCCTAACACCATTAACATGACACTGACAATTTGAAGCAACACTACTGTCTACTGCATTTGCGATCGCCTTCTTCGGGGCGCTATGCATAAGCGAATTAGTCCCTCAATCCAAAATTACCACCAATGGAGGCTTATTACACCAGGACGTAGTCATAGTCAATAATGCAATACGTCAACGCATACGCCAATCGAAAACGGTTCCAGCGGGCAGGGGCACTTGGGTACTTCTACAACCCACAAACGGTACACTGAGTCGGGTAAAAATAGTAAAAACATATATAACCATCAGATCACAAAGTAATTTCTTCCTATCACACATTGATGGAACACCATTATCAAGATACCAGTTCCAAGCTATATTTAATAAATGCATAACATCGGCAGGGAACCACCCCAAAGATTACGGGACACACTCATTCCGCATAGGCGTGGCCACGGAAGCAGCAAGAGCAGGTCTGTCAGAAATGGAAGTTCAGAGGATAGGGAGATGGCGATCCACGTGTTTGGCGAGATACATAAAACCGGACTTGTTATCCTAACGTGGTTTGTTTCTTTTACAGGTGACGCTAAGCCAACAGTGTGGGTTATAGGCCACTCGCATATATATTGGGCAGAAAAAAGGGCGAAAGTCCACCCAGGCGGGAGGAAATTAGAGTTTCATAACACATATTTCAACTGGAGAGGTATTAGAGGCCTGCTATGGCCACAGGTACTAATGGAAGTAATCAAGGTAGGGAGAGAGGCAAGAGGTCCGGTCATCTTAGTTATACAGGCCCGGGGAAATGACCTAGGTCATCACAAGAGCGCATAACTAATGGCAATAATGAAACTAGACACTGAGCGCTTTAGAGAATTTTTCACAAAACTAACTATAGTATGGTCAGAGATTGTGTCGATAGCGGTATGGCAAGGTGCGCGAGACATCACGGCCATCGAATGGACAAGGCGGGTAATAAATATTCGGATCGCAAAATTTAGAAGAGACAGAGGCGGTCTAGTGACACAACACCGACAACTGGAGGGAGATAAAGCAGACCTCATGCGGCCTGACGGTGTTCACTTAATGGATATTGGACTGAACATATTCCTGTCAGGACTCCAGGACGGAGTGGAACAAGCGTTAAGAGTGATGGATGGGGGTCAGAGTCCTGCATACGAGTACGCAGGATCCTCCGTGGCCTGGAAATAGAAAGGACATGTTGGAGAATTACACTTGTTGGCCAACTTGCCAGTGTGGAGACCCAGGGCATGCTGCAACAAGCTGAATAATCTTGGAATGAGTATAAAGAGTTAATAAAGCTGTGACTGATCCTCACCCATCCAGTTGTAAGAGTTACATTATTGTATTGTCAAGGAAAGGGGGCGGTAGGAGGGCTGAGCATCTGGGTTTGGTTGGGGGTCCCCACAGTCTGCCTAGGCTAGATGCATTTAAAAATTCTTATTAGATACACAGGCGGTGCAGCTTGCTTCGCAGCTGGGCTACTACGCCCAAAGTATTGCCTAGGCTAGATGCAGTTAAAAATTCTACGCTGACTAGCAGACACTGAAGCTTTGGAGCAGAACTCTGAGTAAACAGCTCTTCAGACTCAACCATCTGTGTTACCCCAAGCCATAGTGTATGTAGTTTCTTACAGTTAATAGGGTGGGGGGGCGACCCAACCCACCTGGAATTGACGATGCCAATGTCACGTAAAACACAGCAAGTGGACTCCAAAAAGAGTCTCCATTTTTTCAAAAAATTGTGGCACAGACACCACTTAAGTGGCATCAATTGCCCCAGAGTTGCTTAAAATGGTTGGTGAGGTGATTTTACCAAATCCTCAAGCTTTTAGTCTCCCCAGGATGACACAGGGGTAGAAAAGTCCTTGCGGATCCATGATTTGTTCATCTTTATGAACGTGAGTCTGTCTACATTCTCAGTGGACAGCCGCGTGCGCTTATCTGTCAGCACATCACCAGCAGCGCTGAACACACGTTCAGAGAGAACGCTGGCTGCAGGGCATGACAAAATCTCCAAGGCAGGAGTGTCGAGCTCCGGACATTTTTCCAGATTGGAAGCCCAAAATGAGCAAGGGTCCAGTGACACAGTCATAGCTTTGATGTTCACTTGGAGATACTCCTGTACCATCCTCTCTAGGCATTGACTATGTGTCAGACTTCTTGTCTCCTGTGGCCTTGCAAAGGATGGTCTTAAAAAGTGGTGAAACGATTCCACAAAATTGCTGTTACCAGCAGATACTGTGTTACTGTTACTGTTTGAGTGATGAAGACTCGACAGTCCCTCGGTTTGCAAGTGAGAACTGTGAGATTCACTACGTGCACCACTGGTGTTTTGTGGAAAAGCACATGTAAGATTCTGCAACAGCCTCTGCTGATACTCCTGCATGCGTGAATCCCTTTCTATGGCAGGAATTATTTCTGCAAATTTACTTTTGTACCGGGGATCTAAGAGTGTGGCAACCCAGTAGTCGGGATTACTTCGAATTCTGACAATCCGAGGGTCATGTTGCAGGTAGTGCAGCAAGAATGCACTCATATGTCTTGCGCATCCAGGAGGACCAAGTCCTTGTTGTGTTGGTAGTGAGGTAAGAATCATGCTTCCTTCCTCTGCCCTTTCCCCCAACCTCGCACAACAGAAATGTGATCAAGGTCTCCCTCATCTGATGAGTTTTACATGCCCATCGCCACTTCGTCCTCCACTTCTTCCTTGGCTCCTGCACCTTCCTCAACAGTTTGGCTGCTACCATGCGCCCTGGTTAATCCCTCTCCCCCACCCTCCCATGCCTGCCGCCTTGGTGCTGCCCACCGTCTGGACCTTGGAGATGTTATCCCTTCCGCATACGACTCCTCCTCTACTTCCTCCACCTCCTCTTGTCCCACCACCTGACTCTGAATTCTGTTTAACGTGTGCTCCAGCATGTAAATCACAAGAATAGTCATGCTGATAATGGCATCGTCGTCAGCACTAAACATCTTCGTCGCCATTTCAAAACTGTGCAGAAGGGTGTGTGGTGCCCCAGAGGGTTCAGTCGCCACAGAGGTACTGCATCTCACCCAGAGGTGTGGTATCTCACCCTCAGGTAAGGAAGGAGTATGGCTCGGGACCCTAACACCTGCATCCAACACATACCAGCAGTGGGGGTAGGGCGAGATTGCTCCTAAGGGAGAGCACAGTCACAGGTCCCTAGCTGGTGGGAGGGTCCTATGTAGTGGGTATGGGTGGAGAAAGCAGCTTAGGGGAGCACATGACAGGGAGAGTATAAATAGGAAGCCATCTTAGAAAGAGCAAGCCAGTCAGAAGAGGAGAAGTGACAGGAGCAGAGGCTCTGCATGAGCTCTGCTCCGGAGGCAGGCCTAGCCTGGGAGGCTCAGGACTGAAGGAGAGAAGAGAGGAGTGGGAGCAGGAAGGCTCCAGGAACCGAAGGGATCCTAGGGGTACGGGTCGTGCAGAAGTCCACCCGTACGCCCGCTGCTACCAGGAGGTAGAGGGGTCAGGCCAGATAAGGGGAACCAGTCCCTCAACTAGCAGAGAAACAGCAAGGCTCAACTAGAAACCGGAGGCTGCAGCATTTCATGTACTGCAGGCCAAAGTCCACACCAGTTTCTCTAAGAAGGTAGCTGTAACATACCTGGCGGCGTCCTTGCATAGTGGTCCATCTCCCACTGTGCAAGAGCGCGCACTTGATTTCCAGTCCAGATTGCCACTCTGGCTTCTTTCCATGTTGTCTGCTTTGCTTTGCTCTAGCTGTTTAGGGCGACGCCCGCCGAACTTCCTGATTATTGTAGCTGCTGCAGACGCACCCCTAATGCATCCTCAGCCTATTACTGTCTGTCACCTTGTATTTAAACCAGCTCCTTCTTGGAATCCATGCCAGAGCATCTTGTTCTGTCAGTTGGCTTCTGGTCGCTGACATACCAGGTCCTGTCTTACGGTATCAGTTCCCGTGTCTGAACTGTGTCCTGTCTGTGCACTCTAGCCAGCTGTCTCTTTGCCTTCCTGGAGGCTGTATTTCCAGGCCTGTCTGAACACGCTCCTAGCCTGTTTGTCTCGCCCTTTGGGGGCCGCATACCCAGACTCGCTCCTGTATTTGTTGCAGTACAGTTCCTGTCTGAACTGTCTCCTAGCTTCTTACCTGTTTTGTCTTTATGTCCGTTTGCTCCCTTTTTCTATAGAGTCTGAACCTGCATCTAACTTCTACTCGTTGTCATTGTACTTCCGTTTGTGAGTTGGAGTCCTTTCGCTACTTCTTTGCAAGTACCTTGTGTGTATCTGGTTCTGCTTTTCTTTTCCAGTCTGTTCCGTGTGAACAGAGCCCTATCCCTTTTGCTTTGTCTTTGTTTACCTCTTCGGCGATTTCTCTCAGCGTTGTCCACCGCGTCTGCGGTTTCGCTCTGCTCAGCCTTGTCCACCGCGTCTGCGGTTTCGCTCTGCTCAGCCTTGTCCACCGCGTCTGCGGTTTCGCTCTGCTCAGCCTTGTCCACCGCGTCTGCGGTTTGGCTCTGCTCAGCCTTGTCCACCGCGTCTGCGGTTTGGCTCTGCTCAGCCTTGTCCACCGCGTCTGCGGTTTGGCTCTGCTCAGCCTTGTCCACCGCGTCTGCGGTTTGGCTCTGCTCAGCCTTGTCCATCGCGTCTGCGGTTTCGCTCTGCTCAGCCTTGTCCACCGCGTCTACGGTTTCGCTCTGCTCAGCCTTGTCCACCGCGTCTGCGGTTTCGCTCTGCTCAACCTTGTCCACCGCGTATGCGGTTTCGCTCTGCTCAGCCTTGTCTACCGCGTCTGCGGTTTCGCTTTGCTCTGTTTGTTTACCGCATCTGCAGCTCTGAACTCGTCTCCCAGTCTGTACTGGACCCTACCCAGCCTGCGCTCTAGTCTGCCTGTTCCTGTATTCCCTGGTGTGGGTCAACAGCCGTGTCCAGAGTCTGACCTGGAGTAGACCCTGGTCTCTCTGCTCGGTTCCTCCCTGGTGCACTGGCGTCGTATGCCGTCGTGCTGTTGGGAGGACCTCCAGGGAGTCCTCAAGGTCATCAAGGTGGTTTCCAAATATTTTGGGCTCGAGCAGTCAATAAGGAACCAGACAGAGTCAGGTCTCAGTTTGGGAGGATTCCGTGGAAATCTCTAACCCTTGTATTGAATAGACAGGTTATATAGGTTTACAGACATTCCTTCCTAGTTCCCACCACCCAATCACAACCCAGAGTTCAGTCCTTTGCCCATATTAGGAACAACAATGAAGCGTTTCATCTGGTTCTGGTGTTGTCTTGTCGTTGTCAAGCATGGACACATTCCTGGACACATTCCTATACGAAGTGGCATTCCTATACGAGGTGGATTCTGTATCTGTTAAACTGGTTTAGACAGAAATATATAATGCTTAAGGGGGAGGGGGTCCTTCATAGATAAAAATATCATTATCACCATGGAAGGCCAGTCCATACTTCACAGTCCCCCCCTTGATAATATATTTTTATCAATTATATTGATTATGTGGGCCCAACATTCCTGGTCAAGGGTTCTGTGGGTACTATCCCATGTTCTAGAGGCACAGGGATGGTTGGTCTTCATTCAGACTGATTCCATGTTATCAGACTGGAGCTTTCTGCGGCACCTCCATCCCCCTACAGGCCTTGACCAGACATAAGTATGGGCACATTTTCATATCTGTATCAATTATATCAGCTTTCTCAATTTGAATCTCCCTTTATTTGGTGGAGACTCTACCATAAGGGTGGGTATTGATTTTCTTTCTGTTTTCACTGGGCCGTATAGGACTGTTGGAAATGTGGCCATGGCTATGGTCTCATTGTTGCCCTTGTTACAAATCTTTTTGCAACAAGGGATAAAGCAGAACACAACAACCGCAGCCAAAACGATCACAGTCAGAATAACTATACCAAGTTGGATCAGAATACCTTTCAGCGAACCTATCCAAGTGAACCAGTCTCCCCAGGGGTCTTGTACTTCAGAATTTGCCTACAACTCTTTAGATAGTGAATTGAGCTTTTGCAATGCCTGAGTCACTTTACCAGTTGGACCGGTCTCATCAGGGACATATGTGCATCAAGCTTCTCCAATCATAGCAAATACACCTCCTTTTTCTGCTAATAACATGTCCAGGGCCATTCTATTTTGATTGGCTAGCAGGGTAGTCTAACCCAGCTGAGTTGCTAAACAGGTTAATGCATCTCGGGAATAATTAACAAACCTTTGTTGGTAGTAATACAAATAGTTAATCCAAGCTACATTTTTATTAGCTGTAATGATGGGAAGCAGGGATTCAAAACCAGCTTTCACCTCATCCTGGGCCTTGAATTCATCAGGCACCCCCCTTGGGACTCCTATGGCATCTACGTAAACGTGGGGGTCATCAAACAGTTCTGGTTTTATGGCTGCACGTCTGTACCTGTTCCTAACTGAACTGACTATATCAGTGAGTTCTACTTCTTGGTTTACTCGGGCTATCAAAATCGGCATAATTACTTTCATGAGGGCACATTGTCCTTCCCAATTTCCTTCCAATCTGCTCCTTACTCTGAGATCACCACAAACCCAGTATATATCTGCTGAAGATTTAGTATGGTTTTGTGCCAACCAGGTTATATTCTCATCATTGGTGATATTCTCTGCACATTAGCCTGGAGGGAACATACCATAATTTCTAAATATACCAGTAGTATTTTGTATTGTAATACACGTATATTTTCCAGGGTAAACAGTTATTTCTTGGCCAGGTTGGGGTGTCCCGGTTATTATAGGATATTTTTCTTTCCATTTCTGACATTCGTACTGATATTATTATTGCAGGAGTATAAACTCAAAAAACATTCCAACACTTCATCTCTCACCTGTAAGGGTACTGATCCTAGATGGGGCCTTGCAGAAGCACATACAAAACAGTCTGATTGATTATTGGTTTTAGCAGTATATTGAGTCCATTGAATCCAGAGATTGGTGTCTGTATACCCTGTCTCTACCAAGAAGGTTTCTACAGTTGACAAATGAACTGATTGGCCTGGTGGTATTGGTTTACCCAGGGTTTTACTTGGGAGTAGGGGATTTGAGGGCATACCAGGGCTAATGTGGGGCTTCTGAGCGACATCTTTTAGTATCAAATGTCCTAGATACAAATTCCCTGTATTTTCAGACTGCCATAGACCCAGAACATAGGTCCCTAGATCACATTGGGTTGGATTTTCAAGGTTCAGTACTAGCGATGAGCATTTGTTATTATCATTAGATCGGTAACACTTATTATTGGTCCTGGCCAATTCCGGATTAGTGAGGGTAAGCCGAACATGCAAACTCTGATTTTTGTTATTTCTACACTTTATACTTTCTGTTGGGCGGTATCCCCAATCTTCTCCAGTGTTCCACCCCACATCACTCCACAATTAACAGTTCTGATTATTTTTCTCGAGTTACACAGATAGTATCTAAACTCAGCCCTCCTCCTGAACCAGGCTGTCCCTGCACAATTAACCACATTACAGTAGTCAAAGAAGAATGTTTGGGTTGGGACGGTAGTATTCACCCATAGTACATAAGGGCTGGTGCCAGCATTTTTAACGAGCATCGCCAATCCAGAACTTAATATACATAAGGAAAGGATATGGGAAATCATTTCTTTTCGGGAACCAGTTTGCAGTGTGAATCGTGTATCCATGTTGGCCGGCTTTCAACCTTCACCGAGGTAGGAGTCACGAGTAGAACTTGGTAAGGGCCATCAAAGGATGGTTCTAGGCAGCTCTTCTTTACCTGTCTTTTGACCAATACCTGATCTCCAGGGTTTATACGGTGGCAGGCACTGCTGGCTTCAGGATCTGGAATGGAAGAAGAAACTATAGCATGGGTGTTAGTTAATTCATTAGTGAGATTGATTACAAACTGAACAACTCTGTCATTGGACTGAGATAATTCTTGTGGACAGTAAGAAGCTATTGGGGGTATAGCTCCAAACAATATCTCATACGGTGACAACCCATGCCTGGACAATGGGGTTGTTCTGACATGGTAAAGAGCAATGGGGAGCAAGTCAGGCCATCCCTCAGTCGACTCCTGCATCATTTTTGGCAGTTTTCTCTTCAGGGTACCATTCATTCTCTTACCTTGGCGTTGGCTTGTGGATGATATGGAGTATGCAGGGCCACACTTGATCCTATCATTGTCAACAGTTTCTGGCAGACTGAGGCTACGAAGTCGGGGCCCTGATCACTTTCCACTACTTCTGGGACTCCATACCGGCACACAACTTCTGAGATCAACTTCTTAGCCGTAGTCTTTGCCGTCATGTTGGGCACAGGGAATGCTTCGGGCCAATTAGAGAAAACGTCTACCACTACCAGACAGTGCTCATATCTTCCTGCTTTGGGCAACTGTATATGATCAACTTGGAGTCTCTGGAAGGGGTAGTCTGGTTTAGCAAGGTGTTTTGATGGCACGACTTCTTTTCTTCCGGGGTTGCAGGTCTGGCAGACGAGACAACTTTTGTTATAGTTGGACAATGTTGTTGATATCCCAGGTGCCCAGTAAAACTCCTGAATAAGTAGCAGTGCCTGACTCTTGCCTCTGTGTGTAGGACCGTGGGCCCAGGCTGCAATGGCTGCATGCATTCTTTTGGGCAAACAGACTAGTCCATTCACTCGCCATATATTGTTTTCTTTCTTTGCACCCTCTCTCTTCCATGTTCCTAATTCTTCCTTGGATACCAATCTTTGCTTGGCTATAAGCTTGTCAGTAGGTGTCCGACCAAGGGCTACAGCGTCTTGTGGCCCCCCTGGTTCAACCAGTGCCAGATCATGCAGGGCCTGTCTCCTTTGAGCTCGAGTGGTTACCATGACATAGGTATACTCAGCTTCTTTCACTTCCATTCCATTTCTTGCATGCAGTCATGTCCTGGTGTCTCTTCACAGGATGGATCGGATCCCCCTTTGGAAGAGGAAGAAGCGTTGCTGGATTGATGGTGGTGCATTGATGGAGAGTGACATTATCTGGAAGGAGGAGGGAGCACTGGAGCCGGAGATGTCGTTGGTTAGACAAATGTTTGGGTTGAGTCAAGGTCAAGATGGCAGAGATATCATGAGGGGCGAAGATTTTGGTCGGGTGCCCAAGGATGATGGCAGCCGTCTTGTCGAGCAGTATGTGTGTGGCATGAACAGCTCTCATGCAGGTGGGGGAAGCTCTGGCTACCGGGTCAAGACGTGCAGAATAATAGCCAACTGGCCGTTGTAATGTGCCATGACGTTGGGTGAGTACTCCGGCGGCATGTCCTGAATTTTCTGAAACATACAGTTGGAACGGTTTTTGATAGTCTGGGATTCCTAGTGCCGGGGCTGAGGCAATCTGAGACTTGAGTAAATTGAAAGATTGACGGATGGCTGTGGTTGTTTGAGAGTTATCCTTGGTATATGAGGAGAATCCAGCTTTGAGAGCATCATACAGAGGCTGCATAGTTCTGGAGGCATCTGGAATCCATTGCCGACAGTAGGTACATAGTCCGAGAAATCTTTGAAGTTCAGTTGGGTTGCTTGGAAATGTGAGTGCGACGATGGCTGTCTTCCTTTCTTCTGTGAGATGTTTGGCACCCCGAGAGATGCAGTGTCCAAGGAAGACAACTTGACTTTGGCAGAGCTGAACTTTAGAGCGCGAAACTCTACAGTTAAGATCTGCGTGAGGCTTGAGGAGGGACATAGTGAGGGACAAACAGAACTACTCATCCTCCGCACAAAGGAGGAGGTCATCAACATACTGCAAGAGAACTGCATCGGTATTTTGCATTATCCAGGGCAGCAAGCAACTGGTCATGTTGCGGGTGAATTGGTTCGGGCTGTTCTGGGTTCCTTGGGGCATAACAGTCCACGTTAATTGGGAACCTTTCAACGTAAAAGCAAAAAGATACTGGTAGTCTGGATGTAAGGGAATACTGAAGAAGGCATTTGCCAAGTCAATGACAGTGAAACAACCAGCTTCCTTCGGTACGTTAGACAACAAGGTGTGAGGATTGGGGACTACAGAGATTTCGAGAACCATGGCGGCATTGACAGCTCTCAAGTCTTGGACTAAGCAATAGGCTGGAGCTTGTCCTAGTACAGCCTTTTTCTTTACAGGATACAGGGATGAATTACATGGAGAAACACAATGTCTGAGGGCTCCGTTTCCAAGAAGGGTATTGACTTGTTGCTGTAAGCCCTGCACCTGGGCAGGTTTTAGGGGGTATTGGGGGACTCTGGGTAGTGGGACACCAGGTTTCAAATGAACCATGACAGGGTCGACTGGGAGACATCCGATATCATCGGGACCCTTGGACCATAAATGGTCTGGTAGCTTATCCAGGAGAGCTTGATATTGGGGTTTGTTAGCAGGTGATGACAGAGCCATCATCATTGTGGGTAGTGCTTTGAGCAGACAGATTTCCTCATGCCCCTGTTGAGTATGAGGATTGACGAGGACAACATGCATATTACCATCATCACTGTAGGTAATTCTGGCTTTAAACTGTGACAGGAGATCGGACCCCATCAAATTAACAGGGCAGGTTTCAGAGACCACAAACTGGGATACCACATCGGGAAAGGGGCCAAAAGGAATCGGGACAGTCAAAGTATGGGTGGTTGGCACTAGGGATGGGTGCACTTTAGGGGTGGGATTTGGGCCATCAACGTCCACTAAGAGATCAGTGGGCGGATCAGTAGTAGGTACGGGCTGGGCAACAAAGCTACCTGCCTGGGGATCTTTCTGTTCCTTCCCCGTTTCCTGCTGCACGTAGTAGTACACGTAGTAGTACATGAATAAACCATCTTTGCCTTCCTCAATCTCTGCATATCCTTCTCGTTTCAATGCGCGTGCTACGGCAAAGAAAGTCTTCGCAACATCCAACAAACCCTCATCACTTAACTTTCCCTTCTTCTCATTAATGCCATTTTCCCACTCGATAGGTTGTAAGCTGCCACTATTCAGCATGCCTAATAGTTTGAACAGTTTAGTACTGTTCTTCACCGCTTTATTCCCCTCTCTGTTGGCAAATAGAGTAATTACATCCTGTAGATCCTCTCACTCGCTATCCCGCTTCTTACCCCACCTAAGCAATCCTGGTACCGGGCGTTCCACCCCTACTCTAACTCCCTTCGCTAGGTAGGCAACCACGGTGGTCCGTGAAAGGAGGAGGAGTTCCTATACAGACATCTCCTCCGGGCGCGGCTAGCTACGCCTTTTACAGCCCTTCCCAATTTTCGATCACAGACACCGCCTTGTCTCAAATACAGACAAGGAGAAACAAATCTCACTGTTGTCAAACCGTCAGCTTCAACCTATCATATTCAGAACCAACAACCACATTATGATCCTCTGTGACATTGTTTCACGTACACTTCGGGGAGTGTGTTCGTGCTACCGGGCCCCCAGCGGGCACCACCTACCGGGTCACTTCCGGTCACTCCGACTCGGCGAGATACGGTGGGCAGCAGCGTTTCACCACCTCTCTCTAAACCCAACAAACGGCAGTGAATACACAGTATGTAACACTTACCATAGTTCGGGGGGTTGATCAGTCCCACTTTGGAGAGAGGAGGCTTCCGCTGCTCAACCGCGAGTTTCGCCAAGCTCTCGGGTTTTGGGGTGCTCCTTTTGGGGGCCCCACTTTGGGCGCCAGGCTGTTGGTGGGACCTCCAGAGGGTGCTCAAGGTCATCAAGGTGGTTTCCAAATATTTTCGGCTCGAGCAGACAATAAGGAACCAGGCAGAGACAGGTCTCAGTTTGGGAGGATTCCGTGGAAATCTCTAACCCTTGTATTGCATAGACAGGTTATATAGGTTTACAGACATTCCTTCTTAGTTCCCACCACCCAATCACAACCCAGAGTTCAGTCCTTTGCCCATATTAGGAACAACAATGAAGCGTTTCATCTGGTTCTGGTGTTGTCTTGTCGTTGTCAAGCGTGGACACATTCCTGGACACATTCCTATACGAAGTGGCATTCCTTTACGAGGTGGATTCTGTATCTGTTAAACTGGTTTAGGCAGAAATATATAATGCTTAAGGGGGGAGGGGGTCCTTCATAAATAAAAATATCATTATCACCATGGAAAGCCAGTCCATACTTCACAGTGCGACCTTGGTCGGATCGGGCAGATACTTAGTTACGCCCCTCCAGGCACTCTCCGGTTCATGGCACAGTGGAACCACTAAACACACACACGCCAGTCAGTCCAGGCGTGTGCATTACAGTAGCCACATAGGACCCAGGGGACGGAACACACATCGCCCGCCAAGGCCCGAGGGTACCGGATAGAAGTGTCATTGGGTATGAGGTGCAGGGAGAAGGCCAGAGAAAGGACACACAGAAGGGGGTCCTGCTAAGTACTCCAGAGCTATCTGGGGGTGGACTGAGCCCCTCACTGAGTACGCACAGCACGATCGGGGAGATTGCTCTGGTACCTGTAATCTGGACTGCAACAACTGTGAGTAAAGATCTTGGGACTGCATCACACGGACTCTGTGTTCATTACTGACTCCCTGCACTTCAACCACCATCATCCACCCACACTGCCCTGAAGCTACACTCTTCCTGTGGGGAGTAACAATACCGTTGCTGAAAAACCACCAGCTTCAGAGGAATGTTCCGCAGCGGCGGCCCCTTTGGCCGCACTCCATATATACAAATTACCCTTGGATTGACTGCCCTGGGTCACGGACCGGGTCACCGCCACAGTGACTACAACCCCCAGCGTCTACCGGCCCGGCTCCGGGTACCCCACGGCCCAGGGGGCGAGTCAACTTCATAGGTCCCTGATCTGAGACCACTCCTGCAGCGTGATTTGCCCCACCTCTGGATCTCGTTGGCCCAGGCTATACGTCAGAGCGTATTGCACCAGGGCTTGTCGGTGCTGCCACAGTCGCTGCAACATGTGCAGAGTTGAATTGCACCTTGTCGGCACATCGCATTTCAGCCGGTGAACTGGCAGGCCCAACGACTTCTGTAGAGATGTAAGTCATTCAGCTGTGGTATGCGAACGGCGGAAGTGAGCACACAGCGACCGTGCCCTCTGCAGAAGGCCATCTAGTCCGGGATAGTGGGCTAAAAATTGCTGGACAACCAGATTCAACACGTGAGCCATACAAGGCACGTGTGTGACATTGCCCCGGCGAAGGGCCGCACCAAGGTTTGCAGCATTGTCGCACACGGCCTTCCCTGGTTGCAGGTCCAGTGGGGACAACCATTCTTGAAACTGGGTCTCCAGAGCTGACCACAACTCTTCAGCTGTGTGACTCACATTTCCCAGACATTTCAAAGTAAACACCGCCTGATGCCGTTGAGCCCTGCTGCCAGCATAGTAAGGAGGTGTGCAGGATTCCTTCTGCACAGTTAGAAAGCGGATGGCATTACCAGACAGGCTTTGGGTGCAGGTGGAGGACCGAGAGGAGGTTGAGGAGGCAGAAGCAGTGGAGGAACTTCGAGATAAAGAGGATTGACGCACAACTCGTGGGGATGGCAAGACTTGGACAGCAGCCCCTTGTCCTGCTGTCACCATAGTTACCCAGTGCCCAGTCAGCGACATGTAACGCCCCTGTCCATGCCTACTCGTCCAAGTGTCTGTGGTGAAATGCACCCTGTCACACACAGAGTTTCTCAAAGAAGCGGTGATGTTGTGTGCGACATGCTGGTGGAGCGCAGGCACAGCTTTCTTTGAGAAGTAGTGCCAACTGGGCATCTGGTACTGGGGCACTGCGACGGACATAAGGTCTCGAAAATCCTCTGTGCCCACCAGGCGGAAAGGCAGCATTTCTGTAGCCAACAGCTTGCAGATGGTGAAATTCAACCTCTTAGCTTTGTCATGGCTAGGATCTGAATTACAGACAAAGGGAGGACAACAACAGGGTACCTCTTGTGGTCACATACAACCCCCACATGAACATCCTAAGGAAAATTGGTGCTGATCTCCAACCCATATTCCACAGAGACAACAAACAGAAAGAAATATTTCCAGAACTACCACTTCTCTCCTACAAATTGCCCCCTAACTTAAGGAATCTCCTTGTCAGAAGTGTCCTCTCATCACCATCAGTGACGGGCACATTCCCATGTAAAAACAAAAAATGCAAAACCTGTACCCACATATTACCATCAAATACAGTCTGCATACTTAACACAAATCAAGACTACAAAATCATGGATGTCTTTTCATGTACATCCTCCAATGTGGTGTACATGATACAATGTACAAAGTGCCCAGAAGGAGTTTATATTGGAGAAACTATGCAAAGGCTGCAAACCAGAATGAATTTACACAGACGCACAATTAAGAATGAACTGGATACACCTGTGGGAAAACATTTCTCTGGCCGGGGACACTGTATGAAAGATCTAAAAGTTTTAATACTAAAAGGTCACTTCAAGGGCAACAGAGAAAGAAAAATTTGGGAATTAAAATTTATAAGGATGTTCAATTCACTGACATCAGGACTAAATATAACACCTAGCTTTATGAGTCACTACATGGACACAATTCACATCTCCAGATAATTAAACATTACCAAGGCCTCTCATTTTGTAACAAAAAAAAACTAATTAGCTCTCCCTAACTTATCAGTAGGAGGCATCACAACTTACACCTCTTGAACAAATGTCTTGTAACATCTCTCAAATGCTGTGCCTTTTGTCTTATGAATTCATTTGTAATCTTGCCTGAAGAAGGAGCCTCTGTGCTCTGAAAGCTTGCATATATATATATTTTTTTCTGGTTAGCCAATAAAGGTATCACCACAAGAATACTCCTGTCATTTTTGGCATAAAAGTATTTACATAGATTTTTCTGGCTAACACGGTACCACAATATAACTTTATATTGTACATCATCATGGCTAGGAGGAAATGGTCTTTTACTTGTCCACATCTGAGGGACCGAGGGCTGGCTGTTGTGCTTAGACGGGGTTGAGAAGGGTGTCCCCGGCAAACTACGGGTCTGTGAGGAAGATGCAGGCGGACATGTTATGTTGCCTTGATCCAAAGGTGGTGCTCTCGATGTCGGAGAGCGCTCAACACCAGCAGGTGTTTACACTTCCAAATGAACTGATGACCTGCCAATCACACTGGCTGTTGCAGGTAAAGAGGTGGCATGTCTGCGTCCAAAAACATGTGTGACTGCTGTCCCCCCAGTCACAGAGGATGAAGAGGCTGTGGATGCACAAGATGGGGCAGATGGTGGTTGGCCCGGCCCACTAGGCCGCATTGTAGCGCAGTGAGCTTTTCACTGTAACTTATGCTTCATATCCATGTGACGGTTCATGCATGAAGTACTCAAACTATGGATTTTTTGGCCTCTACTTAGCTTTTGGTGACAAATGTTACAGATAACATGAGTTGGGTCATCCTTATCGATCTCAAAAAATGCCCAGGCTATGCAAGGCTTAGACCCCATGCGACCTGAAGAGCCACCACAACTTGTGGTCAGAGGCAGAGTTGTGGTTGAGGATGCAGTTGTTGATGTGCTTCCAGTACTCCGTCTCCGTCCAGGAAGGCGCAACCTAACCTCGTCGTCAATAGCATCCTCCTCCACCTCCTCTGCTGACCTCATCGACTGGCTGACTGTGGGTTCAAAGTAAGTGGAATCTCCAACCTCTTCATCATCACCCTGTGTGTTCTCACACCCATTGTCCTCAGAGCCAACCTCTTCCTGCCCTGACCGAAAAGTCAAGTTGTCGCTCCAATCAGGTATCTGAGTCTCATCATCGTCTTCCTGATTGTCTCCACCAACAGGAGTTACAGTTTGGGAACGAGGGTCTACATTATGCTCAGAACCTTTTTCATCTGGGCCTGGATCCGACTCATAAACATTCTGGGCATCAGTGCAGATCATTTCCTTGTCTGGATTCACAGAAGCTCTGGAGCAGAACTGATTCCCAGGCTATAGTATGAGTAAACAGCTCTGCAGACTCAACCATCTGTGTTACCCCATACTCAGACAGGCAGCTGGAGACTTGGGAGCTGTGAGGAAGCAAGTGCGATTGGGGTGACACCTCTGAGGACTGGAGTATTTGTGATGTTGAAGTTGAGGTGGAGGAGAGCCAACTTGAAGGAGCACTTGATATCCATTGAAGCACCTGCTGTTTTTGTGCCTCATCTGGAATTTGTAGCGATGGGCGTGTCCATAAGAAAGGGATCGTATAACATTGTCCACGAAAAGAAGTAGACATCTTAGTTTCGCTGGAAGATGATCTTTCTTCTGCAGAAGTTACTCCCCTCCCACCGCGGGGGGGGCTTGACCCACCAGCGGACAGGCACCAGTATTGGGAGAGGGGGCTGGCCGTCAGGGTCCACCGCGGCTCTGGCACAAACCCGGCGACACAGAGGTCGCATGGGCAGGAACGGACTGGCCGTGTCGGCTTCGCACTCCAGCGTAGTCCCTCTGCCCGCTCGCGCCCGTAACCTCAAAGGGATGCGCAAGTGGCTTTTCTTCCCAGGGCTGTTCCCCGCCCAGCAGGAACGTGGGGAAGCTCAGGTCGGCCTTCCACTGTACTCCCTTACCTCCCTCGCCCTCTTTCCTTCTTCCGTTCTCCATCTTACCACTCGGCTCTGTGGTGTCTGCTCTCCCTCCAGCTCTCTCCTTCTCACAGGTGGACTAACGCGTGTATTCACACTGTGGCAAATCTTTTGGGCCAAGGCATAAGAAGTTGTCGAGGTAATGGATAATATGTGCCCCCTTAGAAACGTCCATTACAACTAGAGATGAGCGTTGTTCTACTCGAACTGTTCGCCAATCTCAAATTCGAGCTGTTTTGGGCGGTGTTCGAGCCGTTCGGCGAACACGAACAATTTGATAAAAATTCGGCTGTTCGAGGTTATGTTCGATAACTGTTCGTGCACCAAAATCATAACTGGATTTTTTCTCAGTAATGATGAAAATTAATGTTAATACGCAGTTTGAGTGTACAGCGGGGTGGGGGGAGGGGCAGGGGATGGATCTCTGCAGGAACAATGAAGATCTCCATTTTTTTTTCTCTTTCCCGCATTTGCAGTGGGGAGGTGCAATCTGTCAGCCTATCAGCAGCGCACACACGGAGCGAAGTGCTTTTTTTCACACAAGCAAGGGCATGTGTCATTGGCAGTGTATGTCACATGTCCTTGCCCTATAAGACCAAGCCATTTTCCCCGTCGCCACCATTTTCTCACTGCTGCAGCTGCGTGTTAGACGGCACCGCTGTTGCTGTGTGCGCTATACCTTGTTAATTTCAAGCCAATTTTCGCACAAATATACAGATAGCTTGGGAGTAGGGAATAGTTGTGATTGCAGTCCTTTTAAGGACTAGGTTACAGCATTTCCTACGACTTTTATCAGGGAGGTCTGTGCTCTTAAATAGATAGGTTGTGGGAGTAAAGACTAATTGTAATTGGAGTCCTTTTCAGGACTAGGTTACATCAGTTCCTATCAGTTTTTGCCAGGCAGGTCTGTGCCAGTGCTGTGCAAGTTTTTTTCACAGCATTTGGCTGAATCTAGCAAAGCTAATCCTTTTTGGCCTATTGCAGAGTGTGTTAGTCAGTGGAGTAGCCTATCTGTGTTGCAAGATATACCACCTGTGTATAGAATACCAATTTTTTTACTGCACCTAGTGAAGTAAAATCTTTTGGGCATAGCATCATTCTATTAGTCCATCTATACTGACCTCCATCAAGTTGCGAATTAAAACTAATTTTTATCTGCATCTACAGTACCTCTGAAAAAATATTTGGGCTTCTAGCTGTGTGTGGGACTTGTTGTATTAGTCCATCTATACTGACCTCCATCAGGTTGCAAATTAAAACTAATTTTTATCTGCATCTACAGTACCTCTGAAAAAATATTTGGGCTTCTAGCTGTTTGTGGGACTTGTTGTATTAGTCCATCTATACTGACCTCCATCAGGTTGCAAACTGAATATATTTTTTTCTGCATCTACCTCTGAAAAAATATTGGGCTTCTAGCTGTGTGTGGGACTTGTTGTATTAGTCCATCTATACTGACCTCCATCAGGTTGCAAACTGAATATATTTTTTTCTGCATCTACCTCTGAAAAAATATTGGGCTTCTAGCTGTGTGTGGGTCTTGTTCTATTAATCCATCTATACTGACCTCCATCAGGTTGCAAACTGAATATAATTTTTTTCTGCATCTAGCTCTGAAAAAATATTTGGCCTTCTAGCAGTGTGTCGGACTTTCTCTATTAGTCCATCTATACTGACCTCCATCAGGTTGCAAATTAAAACTAATTTTTATCTGCATCTACAGTACCTCTGAAAAAATATTTGGGCTTCTAGCTGTGTGTGGGACTTGTTGTATTAGTCCATCTATACTGACCTCCATCAGGTTGCAAACTGAATATATTTTTTTCTGCATCTACCTCTGAAAAAATATTGGGCTTCTAGCTGTGTGTGGGACTTGTTGTATTAGTCCATCTATACTGACCTCCATCAGGTTGCAAACTGAATATATTTTTTTCTGCATCTACCTCTGAAAAAATATTGGGCTTCTAGCTGTGTGTGGGACTTGTTGTATTAGTCCATTTATACTGACCTCCATCAGGTTGCAAACTGAATATATTTTTTTCTGCATCTACCTCTGAAAAAATATTGGGCTTCTAGCTGTGTGTGGGTCTTGTTCTATTAATCCATCTATACTGACCTCCATCAGGTTGCAAACTGAATATAATTTTTTTCTGCATCTAGCTCTGAAAAAATATTTGGCCTTCTAGCAGTGTGTCGGACTTTCTCTATTAGTCCATCTATACTGACCTCCATCAGGTTGCAAATTAAAACTAATTTTTATCTGCATCTACAGTACCTCTGAAAAAATATTTGGGCTTCTAGCTGTGTGTGGGACTTGTTGTATTAGTCCATCTATACTGACCTCCATCAGGTTGCAAACTGAATATATTTTTTTCTGCATCTACCTCTGAAAAAATATTGGGCTTCAAGCTGTGTGTGGTACTTGTTGTATTAGTCCATCTATACTGACCTCCATCAGGTTGCAAACTGAATATATTTTTTTCTGCATCTACCTCTGAAAAAATATTGGGCTTCTAGCTGTGTGTGTGACTTGTTGTATTAGTCCATCTATACTGACCTCCATCAGGTTGCAAACTGAATATATTTTTTTCTGCATCTACCTCTGAAAAAATATTGGGCTTCTAGCTGTGTGTGGGACTTGTTGTATTAGTCCATCTATACTGACCTCCATCAGGTTGCAAACTGAATATATTTTTTTCTGCATCTACCTCTGAAAAAATATTGGGCTTCTAGCTGTGTGTGGGACTTGTTGTATTAGTCCATCTATACTGACCTCCATCAGGTTGCAAACTGAATATATTTTTTTCTGCATCTACCTCTGAAAAAATATTGGGCTTCTAGCTGTGTGTGGGACTTGTTGTATTAGTCCATCTATACTGACCTCCATCAGGTTGCAAACTGAATATAATTTTTTTCTGCATCTACCTCTGAAAGAATATTTGGCCTTCTAGCAGTGTGTCGGACTTTCTCTATTAGTCCATCTATACTGACCTCCATCAGGTTGCAAATTAAAACTAATTTTTATCTGCATCTACAGTACCTCTGAAAAAATATTTGGGCTTCTAGCTGTGTGTGGGACTTGTTGTATTAGTCCATCTATACTGACCTCCATCAGGTTGCAAACTGAATATATTTTTTTCTGCATCTACCTCTGAAAAAATATTGGGCTTCTAGCTGTGTGTGGGACTTGTTGTATTAGTCCATCTATACTGACCTCCATCAGGTTGCAAACTGAATATATTTTTTTCTGCATCTACCTCTGAAAAAATATTGGGCTTCTAGCTGTGTGTGGGACTTGTTGTATTAGTCCATCTATACTGACCTCCATCAGGTTGCAAACTGAATATATTTTTTTCTGCATCTACCTCTGAAAAAATATTGGGCTTCTAGCTGTGTGTGGGACTTGTTGTATTAGTCCATCTATACTGACCTCCATCAGGTTGCAAACTGAATAAATTTTTTTCTGCATCTACCTCTGAAAAAATATTGGGCTTCTAGCTGTGTGTGGGACTTGTTGTATTAGTCCATCTATACTGACCTCCATCAGGTTGCAAACTGAATATATTTTTTTCTGCATCTACCTCTGAAAAAATATTGGGCTTCTAGCTGTGTGTGGGTCTTGTTCTATTAATCCATCTATACTGACCTCCATCAGGTTGCAAACTGAATATAATTTTTTTCTGCATCTAGCTCTGAAAAAATATTTGGCCTTCTAGCAGTGTGTCGGACTTTCTCTATTAGTCCATCTATACTGACCTCCATCAGGTTGCAAATTAAAACTAATTTTTATCTGCATCTACAGTACCTCTGAAAAAATATTTGGGCTTCTAGCTGTGTGTGGGACTTGTTGTATTAGTCCATCTATACTGACCTCCATCAGGTTGCAAACTGAATATATTTTTTTCTGCATCTACCTCTGAAAAAATATTGGACTTCTAGCTGTGTGTGGGACTTGTTGTATTAGTCCATCTATACTGACCTCCATCAGGTTGCAAACTGAATATATTTTTTTCTGCATCTACCTCTGAAAAAATATTGGGCTTTTAGCTGTGTGTGGGTCTTGTTCTATTAATCCATCTATACTGACCTCCATCAGGTTGTAAACTGAATATAATTTTTTTCTGCATCTAGCTCTGAAAAAATATTTGGCCTTCTAGCAGTGTGTCGGACTTTCTCTATTAGTCCATCTATACTGACCTCCATCAGGTTGCAAATTAAAACTAATTTTTATCTGCATCTACAGTACCTCTGAAAAAATATTTGGGCTTCTAGCTGTGTGTGGGACTTGTTGTATTAGTCCATCTATACTGACCTCCATCAGGTTGCAAACTGAATATATTTTTTTCTGCATCTACCTCTGAAAAAATATTGGGCTTCTAGCTGTGTGTGGGACTTGTTGTATTAGTCCATCTATACTGACCTCCATCAGGTTGCAAACTGAATATATTTTTTTCTGCATCTACCTCTGAAAAAATATTGGGCTTCTAGCTGTGTGTGGGACTTGTTGTATTAGTCCATCTATACTGACCTCCATCAGGTTGCAAACTGAATATATTTTTTTCTGCATCTACCTCTGAAAAAATATTGGGCTTCTAGCTGTGTGTGGGACTTGTTGTATTAGTCCATCTATACTGACCTCCATCAGGTTGCAAACTGAATATATTTTTTTCTGCATCTACCTCTGAAAAAATATTGGGCTTCTAGCTGTGTGTGGGACTTGTTGTATTAGTCCATCTATACTGACCTCCATCAGGTTGCAAACTGAATATATTTTTTTCTGCATCTACCTCTGAAAAAATATTGGGCTTCTAGCTGTGTGTGGGACTTGTTGTATTAGTCCATCTATACTGACCTCCATCAGGTTGCAAACTGAATATATTTTTTTCTGCATCTACCTCTGAAAAAATATTGGGCTTCTAGCTGTGTGTGGGACTTGTTGTATTAGTCCATCTATACTGACCTCCATCAGGTTGCAAACTGAATATATTTTTTTCTGCATCTACCTCTGAAAAAATATTGGGCTTCTAGCTGTGTGTGGGACTTGTTGTATTAGTCCATCTATACTGACCTCCATCAGGTTGAAAACTGAATATAATTTTTTTCTGCATCTAGCTCTGAAAAAATATTTGGCCCTCTAGCAGTGTGTCGGACTTTCTCTATTAGTCCATCTATACTGACCTCCATCAGGTTGCAAATTAAAATTAATTTTTATCTGCATCTACAGTACCTCTGAAAAAATATTTGGGCTTCTAGCTGTGTGTGGGACTTGTTGTATTAGTCCATCTATACTGACCTCCATCAGGTTGCAAACTGAATATATTTTTTTCTGCATCTACCTCTGAAAAAATATTGGGCTTCTAGCTGTGTGTGGGACTTGTTGTATTAGTCCATCTTCACTGACCTCCATCAGGTTGCAAACTGAATATATTTTTTTCTGCATCTACCTCTGAAAAAATATTGGGCTTCTAGCTGTGTGTGGGTCTTGTTCTATTAATCCATCTATACTGACCTCCATCAGGTTGCAAACTGAATATAATTTTTTTCTGCATCTAGCTCTGAAAAAATATTTGGCCTTCTAGCAGTGTGTCGGACTTTCTCTATTAGTCCATCTATACTGACCTCCATCAGGTTGCAAATTAAAACTAATTTTTATCTGCATCTACAGTACCTCTGAAAAAATATTTGGGCTTCTAGCTGTGTGTGGGACTTGTTGTATTAGTCCATCTATACTGACCTCCATCAGGTTGCAAACTGAATATATTTTTTTCTGCATCTACCTCTGAAAAAATATTGGGCTTCTAGCTGTGTGTGGGACTTGTTGTATTAGTCCATCTATACTGACCTCCATCAGGTTGCAAACTGAATATATTTTTTTCTGCATCTACCTCTGAAAAAATATTGGGCTTCTAGCTGTGTGTGGGACTTGTTGTATTAGTCCATCTATACTGACCTCCATCAGGTTGCAAACTGAATATATTTTTTTCTGCATCTAACTCAGCCAATAGTTTTGGCCTAATACCACAGTTTGGCCACTCAGCTCTGCTCGGTTACCATCCATTGTTTTTTTGTGCAAACAACTCCAGAGTTGTGAATTAGTTAACCACCAAAATGAGTGGAAAAAGGCCTGCTGCTGGTGGAAAGGGGAATAGGCGTGTTGGGAAGGGGAAAAAAGGTTGTGTGCGTGGGGTAGGTGTTAAAGCAACAGTAACATCTGCAGAAGAAAGACCATCTTCCAGCCAAACTAAAATGTCTACTTCTTTTAGCGGACAATGTGATAAGATCCCTTTCTTACGGCCACGTCAATCGCTAAAAATTCCAGATGAGGCACAAAAACAGCAGGTGCTTCAACGTATATCAAGTGCTCCTTTAAGTGGGCTCTCCTCCACATCAACTTCAACATCACAAATACTCCAGTCCTCAAAGGTGTCACCCAAATCGCACTTGCTTCCTCACAGCTCCCAAATCTCCAGCTGCCCATCTGAGTATGAGGTAGAACAGATGGTTGAGTCTGCAGAGCTGTTTACTCATACTATAGCCTGGGAATCAGAGGTCTACTCCAGCGCTTCTGTGAATCCAGACGAGGAAATGATCTGCACTGATGCCCAGAATCTTTATGAGTCGGATCCAGGACCAGACGCAGAAGGTTCTGACCATAATGTAGACCCTCATTCCCAAACTGTAACTCCTGTTGGTGGAGACAATGAGGAAGACGATGATAAGACTCAAATACCTGATTGGAGCGACAACTTTAGTTTTTTGTCAGGGCAGGAACAGGTTGGCTCTGAGGACGACGGGTGTGATAACACACAGGGTGATGATGATGAGGTTGGAGATCCCACTTACTGTCAACCCACAGTCAGCCAAGAGATGAGGTCAGCAGAGGAGGTGGAGGAAGATGCTAGTGACGACGAGGTCAGGTTGCGCCTTCCTGGACAGAGACGTAGTACTGGAAGCACGTCAACAACTGCATCCTCAAACACAACTCTGCCTCTCACCACAAGTCGTGGTGGCTCTTCAAGTCGCATGGGTGCTAAGCCTTGCATAGCCTGGGCATTTTTTCAGATTGATAAAGATGACCCAACTCGTGTTATCTGTAACATTTGTCAGCAAAAGCTAAGTAGAGGCCAAAAAATACATAGTTTGAGTACTTCATGCATGAACCGGCACATGGACATGAAGCATAAGTTGCAGTGGGAAGCTCAGTGTGCTACAATGCGGCCTAGCCGGCCGGGCCAACCACCGTCTGCCATATCTTGTGCATCCGCGGCCTCTTCATCCTCTGTGACTGGGGGGACAGCAGTCACACCTGTTTTGGGGCGCAGACCTGCCACCTCTTTACCCGCAACAGCCAGCGTGATTGGCAGGTCATCATTTTCTTTGAAGGTGGTAACAGCAGCTGGTGTTGAGCGCTGTCCGACATCGATAGCACCACCTTTGGATCAAGGCAACCTAACATGTCCGCCTGCATCTTCCTCACAGACCGGCAGTTTGCCGGGGACACCCTTATCAACCCCGTCTAAGCACAATAGCCAGCCCTCGGTCCCTCAGATGTGGACAAGTAAAAGACCATTTCCTCCTAGCCATGAGAAAGCTAAGAGGTTGAATTTCACCATCTGCAAGCTCTTGGCTACAGAAATGCTGCCTTTCCGCCTGGTGGACACAGAGGATTTTCGAGACCTTATGTCCGTCGCAGTGCCCCAGTACCAGATGCCCAGTCGGCACTACTTTTCAAAGAAAGGTGTGCCTGCGCTCCACCAGCATGTCGCACACAACATCACCGCTTCTTTGAGAAACTCTGTGTGTGACAGGGTGCATTTCTCCACAGACACTTGGACGAGTAGGCATGGACAGGGGCGTTACATGTCGCTGACTGGGCACTGGGTAACTATGGTGACAGCAGGACAAGGGGCTGCTGTCCAAGTCTTGCCGTCCCCACGAGTTGTGCGTCAATCCTCTTTATGTCAAAGTTCCTCCACTGCTTCTGCCTCCTCAACCTCCTCTCGGTCTTCCACCTGCACCCAAAGCCTGTCTGGTCATGCCTCAAGCTTTCTAACTGCGCAGAAGGGATCCTGCACACCTCCTTACTATGCTGGCAGTAGGGCTCAACGTCATCAGGCGGTTTTTACATTGAAATGTCTGGGAAATGTGAGTCACACAGCTGAGGAGTTGTGGTCAGCTCTGGAGAACCAATTTCATGAATGGTTGTCTCCACTGGACCTGAAACCAGGGAAGGCCGTGTGCGACAATGCTGCAAACCTGGGTGCGGCCCTTCGCCGGGGCAATGTCACACACGTGCCTTGTATGGCTCACGTGTTGAACCTGGTTGTCCAGCAATTTTTAGCCCACTCTCCCAGACTAGATGGCCTTCTGCAGAGGGCACGGTCGCTGTGTGCTCACTTCCGCCGTTCGCATCCCGCAGCTCAGCGACTTACATCTCTACAGAAGTCATTGGGCCTGCCACTTCACCGGCTAAAATGCGATGTGCCTACCCGGTGGAATTCAACTCTGCACATGTTGCAGCGACTGTGGCAGCACCGACAAGCCCTGGTGCAATACGTTCTGATGTATAGCCTGGGCCAACGAGATTCAGAGGTGGGGAAAATCACGCTGGAGGAGTGGTCTCAGATCAGGGACCTATGCACCCTTCTGCACAGTTTTGAAATGGCGACGAAGATGTTTAGTGCTGACGATGCCATTATCAGCATGACTATTCCGGTGATTTACATGCTGGAGCACATGTTAAACAGAATTCCGAGTCAGGTGGTGGCACAAGAGGAGGTGGAGGAAGTAGAGGAGGAGGAGTTGTATGCGGAAGGGCTAACATCTGCAAGGTCCAGACGGTCGGCAGCACCAAGGCGGCAGGCATGTGAGGGTGGGGGAGATGGTTTTACCAGGGCGCATGGTAGCAGCCAAACTAGTGAGGAAGGTGCAGGAGCCCAGGAAGAAGTGGAGGACGAACTGATGGAAGACTCATCAGATGAGGGAGACCTTGATCACATTTCTGTTGTGCGAGGTTGGGGGGAGAGGACAGAGGAAGGAAGCATGATTGTTACCTCGCCACCAACACAACAGGGACTTGGTGCTCCTGGATGCGCAACACACATGAGTGCCTTCTTGCTGCACTACCTGCAACATGACCCTCGAATTGTGAGAATTAGAAATAATCCTGACTACTGGGTTGCCACACTGTTAGATCCCCGGTACAAAAGTAAATTTGCAGAAATTATTCCTGCCATAGAAAGGGATGCACGCATGCAGGAGTATCAGCAGAGACTGTTGCAGAATCTTACATGTGCTTTTCCACAAAATACCAGTGGTGCACGTAGTGAATCTCACAGTTCCAACTTGCCAACCGTGGGACCGTCAAGTGTTCAGCACTCAAACCGTAACAGAACCACAGTATCTGGTGGTAACATCAATTTTGCGGAATCATTTCACCACTTTTTTAGCCCATCCTTTGCAAGGCCACAGGAGACAAGAAGTCTGACACATAGTCAACGCCTAGAGACGATGGTACAGGAGTATCTCCAAGTAAACATTGAAGCCACGACTGTGTCACTGGACCCTTGCTCTTTTTGGGCTTCCAATCTGGATAAATGGCCGGAGCTAGCCACTTACGCCTTGGAGATCTTGTCATGCCCCGCAGCCAGCGTTCTGTCTGAACGTGTGTTCAGCGCTGCTGGTGGTGTGCTGACAGATAAGCGCACGCGGCTCTCCACTGATAATGTAGACAGACTCACGTTCATAAAGATGAACAAATCAACGACTTTTCTACCCCTGTGTCATCCTGGGGAGAGTAAAAGCTTGATGATTGTTTAAAATCACCCTACCAACCGTTTTAAGCTTTCAAATTACTAATCATGTTTATCTGTATCTTGACTGGAAAATAATTTGGGCTTTGTAGCAGTGTGCAGCACTGATCCTATTAGGCCATCTATAATAAGCTCCACCAGATTTAAAATTAAAAATAATTTTTAGCTGCATCTAGCCCGGAAAATAATTTTGGGGCTCCGAGATGCGCAAGACACATAAGTGCCTTCTTGCTGCACTACCTGCAGCATGACCCTCATATTGTCAGAATTCGAAGTAATCATGACTACTGGGTTGCCACACTCTTAGATCCCCCAAACTTTTCGATCAACCTTTTCATTTTAATAAAGACCAAAAAAATGGTCATTTTTGAAATTATAAGCATTAGCAGGTTGTTAGAAACTGAAATCAAACAGTTTTCAACTCAAAACTTTATTCTAGGTGATGTTACATTTTCACATAGGACCCCTTGTTCGAAAGGAGCTTCTGAACTCTCTCGTCCATTGAATTTGTCAGGTTTTGGATGGTTTCTGCTTCAATTGTTTTGCATGAGGACAGAATACCCTCCCAGAGCTGTTGCTTAGATGTGAACTGCCTCCCGCCATCATAGACACTCCTTTTAATGATGCTCCAAAGGTTCTGAATGGGGTAGAGGTCAGGGGAGCATGGGGGTCACACCATAAGTTTGTCCCCTTTTATGCCCATATCAGCCAGAGATGCAGATGTTTTATGTGCAGCATGAGATGGTGCATTATCATGCAGAAAAATGATCTTGCTGTGAAATACACGGTTCTTCTTCTTGAACCATGGCAGGAAGTGCTGTTTGAGAAAATCCACATACATTATGGAGTTCATCTTTAGCGCCTTCAGGGATCCTAAAGGGGCCGACAATCTCTCTCCCCATGATTCCAGCCCAAAACATTACTCCACTTCCTCCTTGTTGGCGCTGTAGCCGTGTTTGCGTGGGGTGTCCATCAACCAGCCATCCTCCACTCCATCCATCTGGACCATCGAGCGCTGCACGGCACTCATCCGTGAACAAAACAGTTTTGAAATCAGTCTTCATGTAATGTTTGGCCCACTGGAGCCGTTTCTGCTTGTGTGAAGTGGATAGAGGAGGTCGACAGGATGGCGTATGCACAGCTGCAAACCTCTGAAGGACCCTGCATCTTGTTGTTCGGGGGACGTTGGAGGCACAAGCAGCTTCAAAAACTTGTCTGCTGCTATGACAAGGCTTTTTTGCCGCTGCTCTTTCAACCTGACGTAATTGCCTTTAGGAAAGAGTCCTCAATTTGCCCTTATCAGCACGCACACGTGTGTACTGTGAATCAGCTACATACTTCTTGATTGCCAAGACACTTCATCCTGATCATCGCACAATGTTGATTGTAGTCATGCCTTGACCTAAACACTCCACAATTTGTTGCTTCTCAGCAGGCGACACATCCTTTTTCTTTCCCATTTTGGCAGAAAATGTAGGCTGCTGAATAATGTGAGAGAGCCTTCTTAAGTAGTCTTGCCTTTCATTGGACACACCTGCCAAACTAATTAGCACTGGTGTCTGCAATTGCTTACAGTGATATAAAGAGCCCTGACACACATCACCATCAATGAGTTTAACTGACAAACAAACAAATTCTTCCCTTATCACTCCTAAACACTTTTTGCATAATAATTTGGAACACAGTGTACATGTGCTTTTCCACAAAACACCAGTGGTTCACGTAGTGAATCTTACAGTTCTAACTTGCCAACCGTGGTCTGTATGGAGTTGTTCAATAAAGGGCCCAAAATTAAGATAACATAGATGGGAGAGGTCTCTATGAATAGGAATTCCTAAGTATTTGATACCCTGTGAGGGCCAGGCAAAGGGAAAGTTGGACTGGATGGAATCCTATATGGATTTGGGGAGGGAGACATCGAGGGCCTCAGACTTCGCTGCATTGATTTTAAAATTTGACCATGTAACAAAGTGATCTATTTCAGCCATAACAGCATGGATGGATATATGTGATTGAGTGATATATACTAGGACATCATCAGCAAATAGAGAGCACTTGTACTCGGTGCCTCCCACCTCAATCCACCTAATATTGGGGTTATGGCGAATTGATGAGAGCAGGTGCTCCGTCACTAGGATGTATAAGAGAGGGGACAGAGAACATCCCTGCCTTGTCCCATTGGTGATTGTGAAAGGTGATGAAAATGTTCTGACGCGCCCCCTGGGGCTTGGGACACCCGGAGCCGGACCCTTTTTGGTGGATGCTGGTGGTTGTAGTCTCCGTGGCGGCAACCCGGTTCCGTGGCTCACGGCGGTCAAACCAGTGGCGGAACTATTTATGTGGTTTTGATGTTTAAATGTCCGACTACGCCACCCGTGGATTGCGGTCAGAGTGAACCGCCGCTCCAGGGCAGATCGCTGAGGCTGGTGTTGTGGGTGCAGCAGAGCGTAGCATAACTCCCCACGGGAGGAGTATAGCCTCAGGGCAGTGTATGTGGAGGATGGGGGTGATGGTGCAGGGCAGCAGCAGTAATGACACGGAGTCAGTGATGCAGTCCAGGGCCTTTACTCACAGTTCTTAATATCCAGACCATGTCTGCAGGTAACGGCTGCCCACGTCGTACTGTGCTCACCAGGTGAGGGGCTCAGACAACTCCCAGATAACTTTGGAGTGCTTCACAGGACCCCCTTTGTGTGTCCTTTGTCTGGCCTTTCTTACCAACACTTCTGTCCGGCTGCCTCGGGCCTCCTCTTGGTAAACTTGGCGCCAGTTTCCCTGACCCTATGTGGTGCCTTCCTAGCGGGTGTAGCGAGGGGCTGCGCCACATAAAATGTCACAGCCTCCTGTTTCTAGCTGAGGGTCATTTCCTGCCTCCACTAGTTTCGGGGACCGGTCTCCCCCTTTGGCCTGACCCCTCCACGCAGGTGGATTCTGGCGTGCGGTGGCGACTCGCCCGTCCGCACCCCTTAGATCCCTTCGTTCCTCGTTCCTGGAGCCTTCTCCGCTCCTCTTCCTTCCTTCTCCCTCTTCCAGGCCTGGGCCTCTGTTACTAGGCCTGCCTCCGGAGCAGAGCTCATGCAGAGACCCTGCTCCCTGCCACTTCTGCTCAGACTTCTCTGCATTGAACTAAGATGGTGCCCACCTTTTATACTCCCTTCTCAATGCACCCAGGAACTGCTTCCTCCCTGCTCCTGCACTACAGGGTTCCCCTTCCTCAGTGTTCCCTCCCCCCACTCCAGCCAGGGACAGGGACTGTCGTGCCCATCTCAGGGGCATATTGGTCGCCCTGCCCCACGGCAATGTGGTGTAATGCATGCAGGTGTCGGGTCCTGATCCACACTACATCCTTACCTGAGAGTGAGATATCACACCTCTGGGTGAGGTGCAATACCTCTGTAGCAACCAAGCCCTCAGGGTGCTACAGTTCCATTCATCTTCAGCCTAGGTGACGTATTGCGATACAGGGCCGTGATTTTGGCTATAAAAGGGTCCCCTAGACCCCTACCCCAAGCTTTTAAAGAGAATAATATATGGCGTGCCAGGAGACTCTATGGAATGCTTTCTCAGCATCCAACGAGAGTATCTAATTACAAATTTTTAACTGCATCAAGCCCAGGAAATACTTTGTGCCTAGTAGCAGGGTCTGCTAGTCAGCGGATTATCCCGGCTGTTAAGCAAGCTACACCACCTGTAGCTTGGACACTTCATTTTTTCAAAGGAAATGCTTCGGGACCACGGGATACTCAGTGAAGAGCATCAGGAGGCACCCCAAGGCATAGGGGCTGGGACTGGCAGTAGGATGCCTTGTGGTGGACAGCCGAGCTCGATCCTTATAAAAGCTTTTTAACTGCAGCAGCTTTAGTGGACGCTACTGGAGCTGGAATTACGCGGCTGCTGGCATGAGACTTGCCCTCCAATAGATCCTTGTAAATGGATTTAAAGTGTATTCATTCAAATTAGAGAGACAATTTAAATTAAAAAGCTTAGAGCTGCCTCCACCACAGGGGGGCTCGCTCGACCCACCAGCGGACAGGCACCAGTATTGGGAGAGGGGGGCTGGCCATCAGGGTTCACCGCGGCTCTGGCACAAACCCGGCGACACGGAGGTGGCACGGGCAGGAGCGGACTGGCCGTGTCGGCTTCTCACTTTTTGGATTTTAGAAGGGCATGACATGCCTATATCTGTGTCTCCCCCTCCTTTTACTCCTCCACCTCTTTTATTTTCGCATGACTATATGTACTTGTCACTTTTCCATGTGTTAGTTATGTCTTCTGAGCAGTTTGTCAGCTTTTGGACACCTTTGAAGGTGTTTTCTATGTGTTTCTATGTGTTTTTGTTTGCCTGCCATTGGTTTTAACGGTGTTCGAAGGTGTTCGACGAACAGTTCGACGAACAGTTCGGCGAACACACGGGTGTTCGACGAACCGAACCGAACTCGAACACTACGGGGGTGGCTCAACACTACAACCCATTCGAAGAAGCAACTAAACGCCTCAAATAGTGAGCAGGATCTGGAGCACCCCATGGGCAAACAGCGATCTATATAGTATGCTCCTTCCCAGAAGCAGCCCAATAGGTGGACACTATTCGGAGGCACAGGTAGTAAGTAACCGGAACGCAGCATCAATGTCTGTTTTGGCCATTAGGGTGACCCTTCCCAACTTCTTGATCCGCCTGATTGCCTTGTCAAAGGATGTACAGTATATACTACTGTACTTGGTTCCGCGTCGATGTTGTCATTTACTGACCTGCCCCTTGGATATGACAAATGGTGGATTAGTCCGAATGTATTGGGTTCCGTTTTTGGCACAACTCACAACGTGGATACCACTACGTCTTGTAAGGAAAGTGTTCTGAATGGAACCGCCATTCTACCTAAAGATATTTCTTTTTTTAATTTTCTTGTCACGACGTCTGGGTGTTGGTAGGCTGATTTTAGATTTTTACTCCAGCCTTTCTTGATTTTAAAAGGGCATGACATGCCTATATTTGTGTCTCCCCTTCCTTTTACTCCTCCACTTCTTTTCTTTTCGCATGACTATATGTACTTGTCACTAGAGATGAGCGTTGTTCTACTCGAACTGTTCGCCAATCTCAAATTCGAGCTGTTTTTGGCGGTGTTCGAGCCGTTCGGCGAACACGAAAGATTTGAGAAAAATTCGGCTGTTCAAGGTTATGTTCGATAACTGTTCGTGCACCAAAATCATAACTGGATTTTTTCTCAGTAATGATGAAAATTAATGTTAATACGCAGTTTGAGTGTACAGCGGGGTGAGGGGAGGTGCAGGGGATGGATCTCTGCAGGAATAATGAAGATCTCCATTTTTTTTTCTCTTTCCCGCATTTACAATGGGGAGGTGCAATCTGTCAGCCTATCAGCAGCGCACACACGGAGCGAAGTGCTTTTTTTCACACAAGCAAGGGCATGTGTCATTGGCAGTGTATGTCACATGTCCTTGCCCTATAAGACCAAGCCATTTTCCCCGTCGCCACCATTTTCTCACTGCTGCAGCTGCGTGTTAGACGGCACCGCTGTTGCTGTGTGCGCTATACCTTGTTAATTTCAAGCCAATTTTCGCACAAATCTACAGATAGCTTGGGAGTAGGGAATAGTTGTGATTGCAGTCCTTTTAAGGACTAGGTTACAGCATTTCCTACGACTTTTATCAGGCAGGTCTGTGCTCTTAAATAGATAGGTTGTGGGAGTAAAGACTAATTGTAATTGGAGTCCTTTTCAGGACTAGGTTACATCAGTTCCTATCAGTTTTTGCCAGGCAGGTCTGTGCCAGTGCTGTGCAAGTTTTTTTCACAGCATTTGGCTGAATCTAGCAAAGCTAATCCTTTTTGGCCTATTGCAGAGTGTGTTAGTCAGTGGAGTAGCCTATCTGTGTTGCAAGATATACCACCTGTGTATAGAATACCAATTTTTTTACTGCACCTAGTGAAGTAAAATCTTTTGGGCATAGCATCATTCTATTAGTCCATCTATACTGACCTCCATCAGGTTGCAAATTGAATATAATTTTTTTCTGCATCTAGCTCTGAAAAAATATTTGGCCTTCTAGCAGTGTGTGGGACTTTCTCTATTAGTCCATCTATACTGACCTCCATCAGGTTGCAAACTGAATATATTTTTTTCTGCATCTACCTCTGAAAAAATATTGGCTTGTAGCTGTGTGTGGGACTTGTCCTATTTATCCATCTATACAGACCTCCATCAGGTTGCAAACTGAATATAATTTTTTTCTGCATCTACCTCTGAAAAAATATTTGGGCTTCTAGCTGTGTGTGGGACTTGTTCTATTACTCCATCTATACTGACCTCCATCAGGTTGCAAATTGAATACAATTTTTTTCTGCATCTAGCTCTGAAAAAATATTGGGCTTCTAGCTGTGTGTGGGACTTGTTGTATTAGTCCATCTATACTGACCTCCATCAGGTTGCAAACTGAATATATTTTTTTCTGCATCTACCTCTGAAAAAATATTGGGCTTCTAGCTGTGTGTGGGACTTGTTCTATTAATCCATCTATACAGACCTCCATCAGGTTGCAAACTGAATATAATTTTTTTCTGCATCTAGCTCTGAAAAAATATTTGGACTTCTAGCAGTGTGTGGGACTTTCTCTATTAGTCCATCTATAATGACCTCCAACAGGTTGCAAATTAAAAATAATTTTTATCTGCATCTAGCTCTGAAAAAATATTTGGGCTTCTAGCTGTGTGTGGGACTTGTTCTATTACTCCATCTATACTGACCTCCATCAGGTTGCAAATTGAATATAATTTTTTTCTGCATCTAGCTCTGAAAAAATATTGGGCTTCTAGCTGTGTGTGGGACTTGTTCTATTAATCCATCTATACAGACCTCCATCAGGTTGCAAACTGAATATAATTTTTTTCTGCATCTAGCTCTGAAAAAATATTTGGCCTTCTAGCAGTGTGTGGGACTTTCTCTATTAGTCCATCTATACTGACCTCCATCAGGTTGCAAATTAAAAATAATTTTTATCTGCATCTAGCTCTGAAAAAATATTTGGGCTTCTAGCTGTGTGTGGGACTTGTTCTATTACTCCATCTATACTGACCTCCATCAGGTTGCAAATTGAATATAATTTTTTTCTGCATCTAGCTCTGAAAAAATATTGGGCTTCTAGCTGTGTGTGAGACTTGTTGTATTAGTCCATCTATACTGACCTCCATCAGGTTGCAAACTGAATATATTTTTTTCTGCATCTACCTCTGAAAAAATATTGGGCTTCTAGCTGTGTGTGGGACTTGTTCTATTAATCCATCTATACAGACCTCCATCAGGTTGCAAACTGAATATAATTTTTTTCTGCATCTAGCTCTGAAAAAATATTTGGCCTTCCAGCAGTGTGTGGGACTTTCTCTATTAGTCCATCTATACTGACCTCCATCAGGTTGCAAACTGAATATAATTTTTTTCTGTATCTAGCTCTGAAAAAATATTTGGCTTTCTAGCAGTATGTGGGACTTTCTCTATTAGTCCATCTATACTGACCTCCATCAGGTTGCAAATTAAAAATAATTTTTATCTGCATCTAGCTCTGAAAAAATATTTGGGCTTCTAGCTGTGTGTGGGACTTGTTCTATTACTCCATCTATACTGACCTCCATCAGGTTGCAAATTGAATATAATTTTTTTCTGCATCTAACTCTGAAAAAATATTTTGCTTCTAGCTGTGTGTGTGACTTGTTGTATTAGTCCATCTATACTGACCTCCATCAGGTTGCAAACTGAATATATTTTTTTCTGCATCTACCTCTGAAAAAATATTGGGCTTCTAGCTGTGTGTGGGACTTGTTCTATTAATCCATCTATACAGACCTCCATCAGGTTTCAAACTGAATATAATTTTTTTCTGCATCTAGCTCTAAAAAAATATTTGGCCTTCTAGCAGTGTGTGGGACTTTCTCTATTAGTCCATCTATACTGACCTCCATCAGGTTGCAAACTGAACATAATTTTTTTCTGCATCTAGCTCTGAAAAAATATTGGGCCTTCTAGCAGTGTGTGGGACTTTCTCTATTAGTCCATCTATACTGACCTCCATCAGGTTGCAAACTGAATATAATTTTTTTCTGCATCTAGCTCTGAAACAATATTTGGCCTTCTAGCAGTGTGTGGGACTTTCTATATTAGTCCATCTATACTGACCTCCATCAGGTTGCAAATTAAAAATAATTTTTATCTGCATCTAGCTCTGAAAAAATATTTGGGCTTCTAGCTGTGTGTGGGACTTGTTCTATTACTCCATCTATACTGACCTCCATCAGGTTGCAAATTGAATATAATTTTTTTCTGCATCTAGCTCTGAAAAAATATTGGGCTTCTAGCTGTGTGTGGGACTTGTTGTATTAGTCCATCTATACTGACCTCCATCAGGTTGCAAACTGAATATATTTTTTTCTGCATCTACCTCTGAAAAAATATTGGGCTTCTAGCTGTGTGTGCGACTTGTTCTATTAATCCATCTATAAAGACCTCCATCAGGTTGCAAACTGAATATAATTTTTTTCTGCATCTAGCTCTGAAAAAATATTTGGCCTTCTAGCAGTGTGTGGGACTTTCTCTATTAGTCCATCTATACTGACCTCCATCAGGTTGCAAACTGAATATAATTTTTTTCTGCATCTAGCTCTGAAAAAATATTTGGCCTTCTAGCAGTGTGTGGGACTTTCTCTATTAGTCCATCTATACTGACCTCCATCAGGTTGCAAACTGAATATAATTTTTTTCTGCATCTAGCTCTGAAAAAATATTTGGCCTTCTAGCAGTGTGTGGGACTTTCTCTATTAGTCCATCTATACTGACCTCCATCAGGTTGCAAATTAAAAATAATTTTGTTCTGCATCTACCTCTGAAAACATATTTGGGCTTCTAGCTGTGTGTGGGACTTGTTCTATTACTCCATCTATACTGACCTCCATCAGGTTGCAAATTGAATATAATTTTTTTCTGCATCTAGCTCTGAAAAAATATTGGGCTTCTAGCTGTGTGTGGGACTTGTTGTATTAGTCCATCTATACTGACCTCCATCAGGTTGCAAACTGAATATATTTTTTTCTGCATCTACCTCTGAAAAAATATTGGGCTTCTAGCTGTGTGTGCGACTTGTTCTATTAATCCATCTATAAAGACCTCCATCAGGTTGCAAACTGAATATAATTTTTTTCTGCATCTAGCTCTGAAAAAATATTTGGCCTTCTAGCAGTGTGTGGGACTTTCTCTATTAGTCCATCTATACTGACCTCCATCAGGTTGCAAACTGAATATAATTTTTTTCTGCATCTAGCTCTGAAAAAATATTTGGCCTTCTAGCAGTGTGTGGGACTTTCTCTATTAGTCCATCTATACTGACCTCCATCAGGTTGCAAACTGAATATAATTTTTTTCTGCATCTAGCTCTGAAAAAATATTTGGCCTTCTAGCAGTGTGTGGGACTTTCTCTATTAGTCCATCTATACTGACCTCCATCAGGTTGCAAATTAAAAATAATTTTGTTCTGCATCTACCTCTGAAAACATATTTGGGCTTCTAGCTGTGTGTGGGACTTGTTCTATTACTCCATCTATACTGACCTCCATCAGGTTGCAAATTGAATATAATTTTTTTTCTGCATCTAGCTTTGAAAAATATTGGGCTTCTAGCTGTGTGTGGGACTTGTTGTATTAGTCCATCTATACTGACCTCCATCAGGTTGCAAACTGAATATTTTTTTTTCTGCATCTACCTCTGAAAAAATATTTGGGCTTCTAGCTGTGTGTGGGACTTGTTGTATTAGTCCATCTATACTGACCTCCATCAGGTTGCAAATTGAATATAATTTTTTTCTGCATCTAACCCAGCCAATAGTTTTGGCCTAATACCACAGTTTGGCCACTCAGCTCTGCTCGGTTCCCATCCATTGTTTTTTTGTGCAAACAACTCCAGAGTTGTGAATTAGTTAACCACCAAAATGAGTGGAAAAAGGCCTGCTGCTGGTGGAAAGGGGAATAGGCATGTTGGGAAGGGGAAAAAAGGTTGTGTCCGTGGGGTAGGTGTTAAAGCAACAGTAACATCTGCAGAAGAAAGACCATCTTCCAGCCAAACTAAAATGTCTACTTCTTTTAGCGGACAATGTGATAAGATCCCTTTCTTACGGCCACGCCAATCGCTACAAATTCCAGATGAGGCACAAAAACAGCAGGTGCTTCAACGGATATCAAGTGCTCCTTTAAGTGGGCTCTCCTCCACATCAACTTCAACATCACAAATACTCCAGTCCTCAAAGGTGTCACCCCAATCGCACTTGCTTCCTCACAGCTCCCAAATCTCCAGCTGCCCGTCTGAGAATGAGGTAGAACAGATGGTTGAGTCTGCAGAGCTGTTTACTCATACTATAGCCTGGGAATCAGCGGTCGACTCCAGTGCTTCTGTGAATCCAGACGAGGAAATGATCTGCACTGATGCCCAGAATCTTTATGAGTCGGATCCAGGACCAGACGCAGAAGGTTCTGACCATAATGTAGACCCTCATTCCCAAACTGTAACTCCTGTTGGTGGAGACAATGAGGAAGACGATGATGAGACTCAAATACCTGATTGGAGTGACAACTTTAGTTTTTTGTCAGGGCAGGAACAGGTTGGCTCTGAGGACGACGGGTGTGATAACGCACAGGGTGATGATGATGAGGTTGGAGATCCCACTTACTGTCAACCCACAGTCAGCCAAGAGATGAGGTCATCAGAGGAGGTGGAGGAAGATGCTAGTTACGACGAGGTCAGGTTGCGCCTTCCTGGACAGAGACGTAGTACTGGAAGCACGTCAACAACTGCATCCTCAAACACAACTCTGCCTCTCACCACAATTCGTGGTGGCTCTTCAGGTCGCATGGGTGCTAAGCCTTGCATAGCCTGGGCATTTTTTCAGATCGATAAAGATGACCCAACTCGTGTTATCTGTAACATTTGTCAGCAAAAGCTAAGTAGAGGCCAAAAAATACATAGTTTGAGTACTTCATGCATGAACCGGCACATGGACATGAAGCATAAGTTGCAGTGGGAAGCTTAGTGTGCTACAATGCGGCCTAGCCGGCCGGGCCAACCACCGTCTGCCATATCTTGTGCATCCGCGGCCTCTTCATCCTCTGTGACTGGGGGGACAGCAGTCACACCTGTTTTGGGGCGCAGACCTGCCACCTCTTTACCCGCAACAGCCAGCGTGATTGGCAGGTCATCATTTTCTTTGGAGGTGGTAACACCATCTGGTGTTGAGCGCTGTCCGACATCGATAGCACCACCTTTGGATCAAGGCAACCTAACATGTCCGCCTGCATCTTCCTCACAGACCGGCAGTTTGCCGGGGACACCCTTATCAACCCCGTCTAAGCACAATAGCCAGCCCTCGGTCCCTCAGATGTGGACAAGTAAAAGACCATTTCCTCCTAGCCATGAGAAAGCTAAGAGGTTGAATTTCACCATCTGCAAGCTCTTGGCTACAGAAATGCTGCCTTTCCGCCTGGTGGACACAGAGGATTTTCAAGACCTTATGTCCGTCGCAGTGCCCCAGTACCAGATGCCCAGTCGGCACTACTTCTCAAAGAAAGGTGTGCCTGCGCTCCACCAGCATGTCGCACACAACATCACCGCTTCTTTGAGAAACTCTGTGTGTGACAGGGTGCATTTCACCACAGACACTTGGACGAGTAGGCATGGACAGGGGCGTTACATGTCGCTGACTGGGCACTGGGTAACTATGGTGACAGCAGGACAAGGGGCTGCTGTCCAAGTCTTGCCGTCCCCACAAGTTGTGCGTCAATCCTCTTTATGTCAAAGTTCCTCCACTGCTTCTGCCTCCTCAACCTCCTCTCGGTCTTCCACCTGCACCCAAAGCCTGTCTGGTCATGCCACAAGCTTTCTAACTGCGCAGAAGGGATCCTGCACACCTCCTTACTATGCTGGCAGTAGGGCTCAACGTCATCAGGCGGTTTTTACTTTGAAATGTCTGGGAAATGTGAGTCACACAGCTGAGGAGTTGTGGTCAGCTCTGGAGAACCAATTTCATGAATGGTTGTCTCCACTGGACCTGAAACCAGGGAAGGCCGTGTGCGACAATGCTGCAAACCTGGGTGCGGCCCTTCGCCGGGGCAATGTCACACACGTGCCTTGTATGGCTCACGTGTTGAACCTGGTTGTCCAGCAATTTTTAGCCCACTATCCCAGACTAGATGGCCTTCTGCAGAGGGCACGGTCGCTGTGTGCTCACTTCCGCCGTTCGCATCCCGCAGCTCAGCGACTTACATCTCTACAGAAGTCGTTGGGCCTGCCACTTCACCGGCTAAAATGCGATGTGCCTACCCGGTGGAATTCAACTCTGCACATGTTGCAGCGACTGTGGCAGCACCGACAAGCCCTGGTGCAATACGTTCTGACGTATAGCCTGGGCCAAACAGATCCAGAGGTGGGGCAAATCACGCTGGAGGAGTGGTCTCAGATCAGGGACCTATGCACCCTTCTGCACAGTTTTGAAATTGCGACGAAGATGTTTAGTGCTGACGATGCCATTATCAGCATGACTATTCCGGTGATTTACATGCTGGAGCACATGTTAAACAGAATTCGGAGTCAGGTGGTGGCACAAGAGGAGGTGGAGGAAGTAGAGGAGGAGGAGTTGTATGCGGAAGGGCTAACATCTGCAAGGTCCAGACGGTCGGCAGCACCAAGGCGGCAGGCATGTGAGGGTGGGGGAGATGGTTTTACCAGGGCGCATGGTAGCAGCCAAACAAGTGAGGAAGGTGCAGGAGCCCAGGAAGAAGTGGAGGACGAACTGATGGAAGACTCATCAGATGAGGGAGACCTTCATCACATTTCTGTTGTGCGAGGTTGGGGGGAGAGGACAGAGGAAGGAAGCATGATTGTTACCTCGCCACCAACACAACAGGGACTTGGTGCTCCTGGATGCGCAACACACATGAGTGCCTTCTTGCTGCACTACCTGCAACATGACCCTCGAATTGGGAGAATTAGAAATAATTCTGACTACTGGGTTGCCACACTGTTAGATCCCCGGTACAAAAGTAAATTTGCAGAAATTATTCCTGCCATAGAAAGGGATGCACGCATGCAGGAGTATCAGCAGAGACTGTTGCAGAATCTTACATGTGCTTTTCCACAAAACACCAGTGGTGCACGTATTGAATCTCACAGTTCCACCTTGCCAACCGTGGGACCGTCAAGTGTTCAGCACTCAAACCATAACAGAACCACAGTATCTGCTGGTAACATCAATTTTGTGCAATCATTTCACCACTTTTTTAGCCCATCCTTTGCAAGGCCACAGGAGACAAGTAGTCTGACACATAATCAACGCCTAGAGACGATGGTACAGGAGTATCTCCAAGTAAACATTGAAGCCATGACTGTGTCACTGGACCCTTGCTCTTTTTGGGCTTCCAATCTGGATAAATGGCCGGAGCTAGCCACTTACGCCTTGGAGATCTTGTCATGCCCCGCAGCCAGCGTTCTGTCTGAACGTGTGTTCAGCGCTGCTGGTGGTGTGCTGACAGATAAGCGCACGCGGCTATCCACTGATAATGTAGACAGACTCACGTTCATAAAGATGAACAAATCATGGATCCGAAACGACTTTTCTACCCCTGTGTCATCCTGGGGAGAGTAAAAGATGGATGATTGGTTAAAATCACCCTACCAACCGTTTTAAGCTTTCAAATTACTAATCATGTTTATCTGTATCTTGGCTGGAAAATAATTTGGGCTTTGTAGCAGTGTGCAGCACTGATTCTATTAGGCCATCTATAATAAGCTCCACCAGATTTAAAATGACTAATAATGTTTATCTGTATCTTGGCTGGAAAATAACTTGGGCTTTGTAGCAGTGTGCAGCACTGATCCTATTAGGCCATCTATACTAAGCTCCACCAGATTTAAAATTAATAATAATTTTTAGCTGCATCTAGCCCGGAAAATAATTTTGGGGCTCCGAGATGTGCAAGACACATAAGTGCCTTCTTGCTGCACTACCTGCAACATGACCCTCATATTGTCAGAATTCTAAGTAATCATGACTACTGGGTTGCCACACTCTTAGATCCGCCAAACTTTTCGATCAACCATTTCATTTTAATAAAGAACAAAAAAATGGTCATTTTTGAAATTATAAGCATTAGCAGGTTATTAGAAACTGAAATCAAACAGTTTTCAACTCAAAACTTTATTCTAGGTGATGTTACATTTTCACATAGGACCCCTTGTTCGAAAGGAGCTTCTGAACTCTCTCGTCCATTGAATTTGTCAGGTTTTGGATGGTTTCTGCTTCAATTGTTTTGCATGAGGACAGAATACCCTCCCAGAGCTGTTGCTTAGATGTGAACTGCCTCCCGCCATCATAGACACTCCTTTTGATGATGCTCCAGAGGTTCTGAATGGGATAGAGGTCAGGGGAGCATGGGGGTCACACCATAAGTTTGTCCCCTTTTATGCCCATATCAGCCAGAGATGCAGATGTTTTATGTGCAGCATGAGATGGTGCATTATCATGCAAAAAAATGATCTTGCTGTGAAATACACGGTTCTTCTTCTTGAACCATGGCAGGAAGTGCTGTTTGAGAAAATCCACATACATTATGGAGTTCATCTTTAGCGCCTTCAGGGATCCTAAAGGGGCCGACAATCTCTCTCCCCATGATTCCAGCCCAAAACATTACTCCACCTCCTCCTTGTTGGCGCTGTAGCCGTGTTTGCGTGGGGTGTCCATCAACCAGCCATCCTCCACTCCATCCATCTGGACCATCGAGCGCTGCATGGCACTCATCCGTGAACAAAACAGTTTTGAAATCAGTCTTCATGTAATGTTTGGCCCACTGGAGCCGTTTCTGCTTGTGTGAAGTGGATAGAGGAGGTCGACAGGATGGCGTATGCACAGCTGCAAACCTCTGAAGGACCCTGCATCTTGTTGTTCGGGGGACGTTGGAGGCACCAGCAGCTTCAAAAACTTGTCTGCTGCTATGACAAGGCTTTTTTGCCTCTGCTCTTTTAACCTGACGTAATTGCTTGTAGGAAAGAGTCCTCAATTTGCCCTTATCAGCACGCACATGTGTGTACTGTGAATCAGCTACATAATTCTTGATTGCCAAGACACTTCATCCTGATCATCGCACAATGTTGATTGTAGTCATGCCTTGACCTAAACACTCCACAAATTGTTGCTTCTCAGCAGCCGACACATCCTTTTTCTTTCCCATTTTGGCAGAAAATGTAGGCTGCTTAATAATGTGAGACAGCCTTCTTAAGTAGTCTTGCCTTTCATTGGACACACCTGCCAAACTAATTAGCACAGGTGTCTGCAATTGCTTACAGTGATATAAAGAGCCCTGACACACATCACCATCAATGAGTTTAACTGACAAACAAACAAATTCTTCCCTTATCACTCCTAAACACTTTTTGCATAATAATTTGGAACACAGTGTACATGTGCTTTTCCACAAAACACCAGTGGTTCACGTAGTGAATCTTACAGTTCTAACTTGCCAACCGTGGTCTGTATGGAGTTGTTCAATAAAGGGCCCATAATTAAGATAACATAGATGGGAGAGGTCTCTATGAATAGGAATTCCTAAGTATTTGATACCCTGTGATGGCCAGGCAAAGGGAAAGTTGGACTGGATGTAATCCTATATGGATTTGGGGAGGGAGACATCGAGGGCCTCAGACTTCGCTGCATTGATTTTAAAATTTGACCATGTAACAAAGTGATCTATTTCAGCCATAACAGCATGGATAGATATATGTGATTGAGTGATATATACTAGGACATCATCAGCAAATAGAGAGCACTTGTACTCGGTGCCTCCCACCTCAATCCACCTAATATTGGGGTTATGGCGAATTGATGAGAGCAGGTGCTCCGTCACTAGGATGTATAAGAGAGGGGACAGAGAACATCCCTGCCTTGTCCACTTGGTGATTGTGAAAGGTGATGAAAATGTTCTGACGCGCCCCCTGGGCCTTGGGACACCCGGAGCCGGACCCTTTTTGGTGGATGCTGGTGGTTGTAGTCTCCGTGACGGCGACCCGGTTCCGTGGCTCAGGGCGGTCAAACCAGTGGCGGAATTATTTATGTGGTTTTGATGTTTAAATGTCCGACTACGCCACCCGTGGATTGCGGTCAGAGTGAACCGCCGCTCCAGGGCAGACCGCTGAGGCTGGTGTTGTGGGTGCAGCAGAGCATAGCATAACTCCCCACGGGAGGAGTATAGCCTCAGGGCAGTGTATGCGGAGGATGGGGTTGATGGTGCAGGGCAGCAGCAGTAACGACACGGAGTCAGTGATGCAGTCCAGGGCCTTTACTCACAGTTCTTATTATCCAGACCACGTCTGCAGGTAACGGCTGCCCACGTCGTACTGTGCTCACCAGGTGAGGGGCTCAGACAACTCCCAGATAACTTTAGAGCGCTTCACAGGACCCACTTTGTGTGTCCTTTGTCTGGCCTTTCTTACCAACCCTTCTGTCCGGCTGCCTCGGGCCTCCTCTTGGTAAACTTGGCGCCAGTTTCCCTGACCCTATGTGGTGCCTTCCTAGCGGTGTAGCGAGGGGCTGCGCCACATAAAATGTCACAGCCTCCGGTTTCTACATGAGGGTCGTTTCCTGCCTCCACTAGTTTCGGGGACCGGTCTCCCCCTTTGGCCTGACCCCTCCACGCAGGTGGATTCGGGCGTGCGGTGGCGACTCGTCCGTCCGCACCGCTGGGATCCCTTCATTCCTCATTCCTGGAGCCTTCTCCGCTCCTCTTCCTTCCTTCTCCCTCTTCCAGGCCTGGGCCTCTGTTACTAGGCCTGCCTCCGGAGCAGAGCTCATGCAGAGACCCTGCTCCCTGCCACTTCTGCTCAGACTTCCCTGCACTGAACTAAGATGGTGCCCACCTTTTATACTCCCTTCTCAATGCACCCAGGAACTGCTTCCTCCCTGCTCCTGCACTACAGGGTTCCCCTTCCTCAGTGTTCCCTCCCCCCACTCCAGCCAGGGACAGGGACTGTCGTGCCCATCTCAGGGGCATATTGGTCGCCCTGCCCCACGGCAATGTGGTGTAATGCATGCAGGTGTCGGGTCCTGATCCACACTCCATCCTTACCTGAGAGTGAGATATCACACCTCTGGGTGAGGTGCAATACCTCTGTAGCAACCGAGCCCTCAGGGTAATACAGTTCCATTTATCTTCAGCCTAGGTGATGTATTGCGATACAGGGCCGTGATTTTGGATATAAAAGGGTCCCCTAGACCCCTACCCCAAGCTTTTTAAGAGAATCATATATGGCGTGCCAGGAGACTCTATTGAATGCTTTCTCAGCATCCAACGAGAGTATCTAATTACAAATTTTTAACTGCATCTAGCCCAGGAAACACTTTGTGCCTAGTAGCAGTGTCTGCTAGTCAGCGGATTATCCCGGCTGTTAAGCAAGCTACACCACCTGTAGTTTTGACACTTAATTTTTTCAAAGGAAATGCTTCGGGACCACGGGATACTCAGTGAAGAGCATCAGGAGGCACCACAAGGCATAGGGGCTGGGACTGGCAGTAGGATGCCTTGCGGTGGACAGCCGAGCTCGATCCTTATAAAAGCTTTTTAACTGCAGCAGCCTTAGTGGACGCTACTGGAGCTGGAATTACGCGGCTGCTGGCATGAGACTTGCCCTCCAATAGATCCTTGTAAATGGATTTAAAGTGTATTCATTCAAATTAGAGAGACAATTTAAATTAAAAAGCTTAGAGCTGCCTCCACCACAGGGGGGGCTCGCTCGACCCACCAGCGGACAGGCACCAGTATTGGGAGAGGGGGACTGGCCGTCAGGGTTCACCGCGGCTCTGGCACAAACCCGACGACACGGAGGTGGCACGGGCAGGAGCGGACTGAACGTGTCGGCTTCTCACTTTTTGGATTTTAGAAGGGCATGACATGCCTATATCTGTGTCTCCCCCTCCTTTTACTCCTCCACCTCTTTTCTTTTCACATGACTATATGTACTTGCCACTTTTCCATGTGTTAGTTGTGTCTTCAGAGCAGTTTGTCAGCTTTTGGACACCTTTGAAGGTGTTTTCTATGTGTTTCTATGTGTTTTTGTTTGCCTGCCATTGGTTTTAACACACGAGTGTTCGACGAACCGAACCGAACTCGAACACTACGGGGGTGGCTCAACACTACTTGTCACTTTTCCATGTGTTAGTTGTGTCTTCTGAGCAGTTTGTCAGCTTTTGGACACCTTTTAAGTGTTTTCTATGTGTTTTCTATGTGTTCCTATGTGTTTTTGTTTGCCTGCTATTGGTTTTAATGGTGTTCGACGAACAGTTCGACGAACAGTTCGACGAACATACGGGTGTTCGGCGAACCGAACCGAACTCGAATACTACGGGGGTGGCTCAACACTAATAATCATACCGCTAAAAAAAGTGGAATGAACTTGATAAAAAACTAATGTAAATAAAATTGATACCGCTGAAAATGTCATCTTGTCCCACAAAAAACAAACCACCATACATCTCCATCAGCAGAAAAATAAAAAAGTTACAGCTTTCAGAATACAGCGATGCAAAAAAAAATCTTTTTTCAATAAAAGTTTTTATTGTGTAAAAGTGCCAAAACATAAAAAAAACGCTATAAATGTGGTATCATTGTAATCGTACTGACCTGAAGAATAAAACTGCCTTATCAATTTTACCACACGCGGAACGGCATAAAAAAAAAATTCCTGAATTGACGGTTTTTGTTCATTCTCCCTCCCCAAATATTGGAATACAAAGTGATCAAAAAATTTTATTTGCCCGAAATGGGTACAAATAAAAATGTCAACTCGTCCCGCTAAAAACAAGCCCTTGACTGTTCTGGAGGAAGATTCACTATAATGAGGCAGATGGAGGCACTGTGGATGCCGTCTGACCTGTGATCCGGCGGTGTCCATCTTTTTATGCGTGCCTAAAAGCGCGGTTGGACACAGTTTTGTGCACCTCTGAAAAGAAGGACAACGCTGAACAGAGGCCAGACAGAGTCCAGAGTAACTCTGCTGCCTCATTATAGTGAATAGATTCCCTGGGGGTGTGTCACCTGAATCACTTCACTCAGAGATTTAGATGGAAACCCCACAATTGCTCAGCGTAGAGCGCCAGATAAAAGTGATCTAAAATGTTATGTAAAATGTTCCCAATAAAAGCTTCAACTCAATCCACAAAAACACAACTCAGGTTCATCCTCTGTCAATGTAAATATAGGGGGCTTCCATGTTACTGGTAGCACAAAGCATCTGGAAAAGTGAAATGGCTCCTCGCTCCCAAAAGAAATTCAGAAAATCCCGCGCTCCGAAATTCTAATGCTCCCCCGTCCTTCTGAGCTCCAGAGTGTGCCTAAATGACATTTAGCATCCACATATTTGGCAGCGGTATAATTTCCAAATTGGGGTCACTTGAGGGGGGATTCTGCTCTTCTAGAATTTAGGGTCTCTGTATATGGAGTCCGCAAACTATTCTAGGAAAATTTGCGCTCCAGGAGGCAAATAGTGCTCCGTCCCTCCCGAGTGTCGCCGTGTGGCTAAGCAGTACTGTACAGCCATATATGAGGTATTGCCACATTGAGCAGAAATTGTGGGACAAATTTTTGTGCCAGTTTTATCCATTATCCCCATTTGATGAATGTAAATCTGGGGCTAAAACAAACTTTTTGCGGTGAAAATGTAATTATTTTTTCTTCACTGCCCAATGGTATAAAAGTCTGTGACACACCTGTGGTGTCAATATGATCACTGCACCCATAGATGAGTTCATTGAGAGGTGTAGTCTGTTAAATGGGGTCACTTATGGGGAATTCTTCTGTTATGGCACCTCAGGGGCTCTCCTAGTGGGTCATGGCACCCTCAAACCATAACAGTAAAATCTGCACTGTAGTATAGTGCTCCTTCCCTTCTGACCTTTGCACTAAGCCTCAAAAGTAGTTCCCAATTACGTGTAGGGTATTGACGTACTCAGAAGAATTTGCACAACAAAATGAGATGTCAATTTTCTTCTGCTACTCTGGTGAAAATAACAAATTTGGGGCTAAAATAATTTTTTGTGGAAAAAAATAGATTTTTTTATTTTCATGGCTCTACGTTATAAACTTCTGTGAAGCACCTGGGGATTCAAAGTGCTCACCACACATCTAGATAAGTTCATTGAGGGGTCTAGTCTCCAAAATAGGGTCACTTGGGGGGGATTTCCGCTGTTTAGGCACAGCAGGGGCTCTCCAAATGCGACTTGGCGTCCGCTCTCAATTCCAGCCAATTTTGCATTCAAAAAGTCAAATGGTTCTCCTTCCATTCCGAGCCTTATCGTACACCCAAACAGTGTTTTTTCTCCCACATATGGGGTATCAGCGTACTTGGGAGAAATTGCACAACAAGTTTTTCAGTCAATTTTCTCCTATCATTGTAAAAAATAAAATAATTGAGGCTAAAATCTAATTTTTGTGGAAAAAATGCAATTTTTTATTTTCACGGCTCTACGTTATAAACTTCTATGAATCACCTGGGGGTTCAAAGTGCTCATCACACATGAAGATAAGTTCATTGAGGGGTCTAGTTTCCAAAATCGGGTCACTTGTGGGGGGTTTCCACTATTTAGGCACATTAGGGGGTCTCTAAATGCGACATGGTGTCCCCTCTCAATTCCAGCCAATTTTGCATTCAAAAAGTCAAATGGTGTGCCTTTTCTTCTGAACCCTGCCATGCACTCAAACAGTAATTTTCACCCACATATTGGGTATCAGTGAGCTCAGAAAAAAATTCAAAACAACTTTTGGATTCCATTTTCTCCTGTTACCCTTGTGAAAAAAAAAATTGGGGCTAAAAGTTCATTTTTGTGGAAAAAATTAGATCTACGTTATAAACTTCTGTGAAGCACCTGGGGGTTCAAATTGTTAACCACACATCTAGATACGTTTACTGAGTGGTCTAGTTTCCAAAATGCTGTCGCTTGTGGGGGGTTTCCACTCTTTAGGCACATCAGGGGCTCTGCAAATGCAACATGGCGTCCGCTAATTATTCCAGCAAATTTTAAATTGAAAAAGTCAAATGACGCTCCATTCCTTCCAAGCCTTGCCATGTGCCCAAATAGTGGTTTTCCACCACATATTGGGTATCAGCATGCTCAGGAGAAATTGCACAATACATTTTAGGGTCCATTTTTATCTGTTACCCTTGTGAAAATAAAAAAAAATTGGATCTAAATTTAATTTTTGGTGAAAAAAAGTTAAATGTTAATTTTTTTCTTTCTCATTGCTTCAGTTTCTGTGATGCACCTGAAGGGTTAATACATTTCTTCAATGTGGTTTTGAGCTCCTTGAGGGGTGAAGTTTTTAGAATGGTGTCACTTTTGGGTATTTTGTATCATAAAGACACCTCAAAGTGACTTCAAATGTGATGTGGTCCTTTTTAACCTTTATAACTTCCTAAAAAAAAAAAAATTGTTTCCAAAATTGTGCTGATGTAAAGTAGACATGTGGGAAATGTTATTTATTAACTATTTTGTGTAACATATCTCTCTGATTTAAGGGCATAACAATTCTAAGTTTGAAAATTGCAAAATTTTCTAAATTTTCGCCAAATTTCCTTTTTTTTCCACAAATAAATGCAAGTCATATCGAATAAATTTTAACACTATCATGAAGTACAATATAGCACAAAATAACAATCTCAGAATCAGTGGGATCCGTTGAAGCTTTTTAGAGTTATTACCTCATAAAGTGACATTGGTCAGATTTATATAATAAGGCCTGGTCATTAACCTTCAAAGTGGCTCGTTCCCTAAGGGGTTAAAGCTGCACTGCAGGCTCTGAATCAACTGGCAGATTACACTGATACATTGAGATACATCTGTATATATCAGTGTTTTCCTATATACCTGTATTCTAAAGGTAAAATAAAAGTATATTTTTTTACCTGCAAAATCACAAAAAGATAACGAAAAACATTAAAAAAATTTAATTTTTACTAAGTTTTTTCAAAATAATAAACATCACAAATCACCAAATTAGACATATTTGGTGTCCCTGTGATTGTAACAACCTGCACAACACAGTGATTAGATTATTTGTGGTGAACAGTACATGGTGTAAAAAATGGCGTGATTGATATTTTTCATTAAGCCCATAAAAATTGTATTAAAAAATGTAATGTTGAGGCCGTGTTCACACGTAGCGTAAATTCTGCGGTTATTGCACGGCTTTTTTTCTGCAGGTTTGTGCAGGATACGATGAAATAATAATCTTCTCCTTCTCTGATTATTGTGTTTTTGCTGCCTTTCCCCCTTATTTGAAGCCTTTTTTTGGGAGTTATGTATTGCAGAAGTCAGCTATAGACTATAGGAGCTATAGACGGTATATAAACTTTCTTTCCTTCAATATAATGGCGTGCGCTTCTCTCTTAATACAAAATGTGCACGTGCATTGATGATAGTTTATGCTTGCAAGGTACAAGCAAAGCTGAACTTTGGGATCCTGAAAAAGCAGTAAAAAAGCAGCTAAAATGGAGCAAAAAAGCACAGCATAACCTACATTTTGGCTGCAGCTTTTTTTTACTGCCAAGAGATCACGTTTTGATTGTAGAAAAAAAAAAAAGAAGCAAAAACGCAAAGTGTGAACATAGCCTTATTGTGATGTGGCATAAACAACAAAAACGAAAAAAAACAAAATAATGGATGACTTTGGTTTTGCACGAAAAAAACGTTCTTGTAGCAAGTCATAAAGAAACATAAAACAGTTATGGCTTTTGAGACGTAGAGGAAAACGGAAAAAGTTCTCGTTTTCCTTAATTTCAATGTTCTACATTTCCTAATTGTTTTTAAAAATTTTTTTTGTTATTTATTCTCCTTTATAGCACTGCCTCAAGTAGACTTTTCCTATGCATTTTTAATCATTGCACATGCTTAATATCTGTTAACTTATTGAAAAATGGTATGCCATAAAACCGATTACATAACAAATGTATAACAAATAAAGCAAATATTTAAACCATCATTAACATTTAGTAATATGTTGCAAGTAAATGTAACGCTATGCAAATGGTTTGATCAAGTGGTTCAAAAAATGAACAAACTATTGCAATTTTCTAATAAAAATGCCTTAATACAAGTACCACTACAGCCCTGGGGTTGGGACCCTGAATGTTTACTGATGAGAGTCTGTGTTCCTGTAAAATAGAATGGAAAATTCAGATCTCTCCTCTTTAACACAGATTCAAATTAATGTCAGACTATAAATGACTTTAAGGCTGGTATGAACTAGTGTGCCTGTTATTTCAAAACTGTATTTCCTTTAGGGCAATCACAGACTTGAAAAGATAAATTATTTTATTATAAGGAATAATATATTTTGTTTTCCATTTTGTTTCTTGTGCTATTCTGCTTTTTATGACTGCGTTGATTTTCATGCAGTATTATTGTGCATGCGCACACACACTTATAATATAATAATTAATAATATAGATATATTTTTATATATATTGCCAACATTTTCCACAGCATTTAAAGGGAGTATGTCAGCCTAAACTGACAGTGTAGACTAAGCACATAGCCTCTTAGGGGAAATAGCCCCTATAATAATTGTACATTTAGTGTTCTAGTCACAGCTTCTGTTCTGAAAAAAAAAGTACTTGAATCAAATATGCTAATTATGGTGTTCGGTGCACTCTTAGTGTGACCAAGTGGCTCAGTGCATTGTTCCGCCTACTGGTTTGGCATGCCCTGCCTCCCTCCATGGACTACACTGGCTTTCCTAGAGTAAGCAAAGAAAGCTCAGAAAAGCTTATCAATCACCAGTGAGAGATGCAGGGGTATGCAAAATCAGTGAGTGGAATTGTGAACTGTGCCACTTGGCCACCCTAAGGGTGCACAGAGCACCATAATTGGCATATTTGATTAAACTTCAGTTTTTCAGAACAAAGGCAGAAATTAGAACACAAGGGGTGATTTTTTATAGGGGTTATATTCCTTACAAGTCCATGTGTTTAGGTAATACTATGAGTTTGGGCTGACAGACTTCATTAAATGAAAAATACACAATTAAACTGATGAAGCTTCATATAAGTATGGTAATTAACCACTTCATGACTGGACTGACTTTTAAGTCATCATGTGATTTTTTTTATTATATATATATATATGTTATAATTTCAATCTGCTATATTATTTCTTGTTTTTAATGTCACATAAAAATGAATTTCTTATTCAAAAAAATATATTTTCAATAGAAGACATAGATAAAAATGTACAGAAGCTGCAGGCTGCTGAAGATGAAAGAAGGTGCTGCTTTGCCCTAAAGATAGATCACAACATTTCATACACTTTTTGCATACATTTACTGCTAGTTTAAAAATTATATCAGATATGCTTAGAAAGAAACAAAATAAAAGTTCATTAAATTTGTGACTATTTACCATTTTCTTTAACACAACTTAAACCTAAATGTTTTATTGCATTAATTTAATACTAGATACAATGGTGAGTGTTCTGTACAGTAGTGAACGTTCTGTGCCGTGGACGTTTCCTTCTAATGCCTGTTGCTAATTTCTAAATTATGAGAACATTCAGCAAGAGATGAATCCTTCTATATTCTGAATGGCTCCATTACTGCACTTCTTGCTTGTCAAGTCTTGAACAGTAATAATAATCTATATTTCTTCTAGAATTAGAAATTCATTACTTGTCAGTAGTTACTGTGATAATTTAAGTGTACCTCCTCAAAGCACATCATTCACAACTTGCTGAGTTGTTCATAGTGAACTATGCGTATCATTTTTAGTTTGCCCGGTCTGCAGTTTGGCTTGGAGATGCTGATAAACAATGGGATATCATTACTTGGTGTGGTACATTTAGAAGATGTAACTCTAGTATAGAATCCAAAGTAGCTGGTGAGTTAGCATGCTGCACTACACGTAAGGCCTCATTCAGACTATAGTAATTTTTCCAATATGCCAAAAACGGTCTAATTTTAATCAGTGTTTGGTCAGTTTTTCAGTTTTTACAATCACTGTTTCATCAGCAATTTTCTTGTATGGCAAACCCAAAAAATAGAAATTTCAAAGCTTCTCCTCTCCATTACAATTTAAAAATGGACATTATTTATTGAAAAAATAATTATTTTTGTATTGCTTTATTCTGAGAACTATGACTTTTTTATTTTTCTGCTTATGGAGCTGTATGGCAGCTCGTTTTTTAATTTTTTTAACAGTGTTCACTAAAGGGGTTAACTAGTGGGCCAGTTTAATAGGTTGGATCACTACGGACACAGCGATTCCAAATATGTGTACTTTTTTTTTTTTTTTTTTTTTCATAAAAATGTTTATTTATGGGTACAATATATGTTTTTTATTATTTTTTTATTTTTTTATATATTATATTTATATTATATATATATTTATATTATATTTGTAAATTTTTTTAAAACTTTCTTTTTGCTTTTTTACTTTGTCCCACTATTGGACTTTCACTTTTTGCAGGCTTATTGCTTATAAAGCATAGCAATGCTATGCTTTACAAGCTGTTCGCACTGCACTGTCAGACAAAATTGCTACATCATGCAATGCACATGATTTATCAAGTTTGCTAGCTCTGGTGACCCGGATTTCTGCATTTTCCCAGGTATAGGGTCATACTGGTCCAGGTCTGTCGCTATGACCCTTATACCCCTTTTCCTTGCTTAGATTAGTCCCATGGGCATCTCGTACAGAGTTTGCTCTCCGTATCAGCACCCATAGCAAGGAGCTACCTTTCTTTCCTTAAAAGTTCCCTTTTTTACTGGACAGTACGATTATCAGACGTGTAAGCCTTTTTCTTGCAGGTGTCCCCACTTGCCTGTGATGTCCTGCCGCCTCTGGTACTAGTCCCTCTTCATGCTTAGCCTTGTATATTCCACCACTTGTCCATCTGTGCTCTCCCTTTCACCACCTCTCCAACAATAACTTCCTCAATCTCTCACTACCCAGAGATTCCTAATCCTCCTATCCACTATGGGCCCTCCTTACAGTTAATGCTCACACTACCCCTGCTCTCTCTCACTGGGCAGAACTTAACATATCACTCAGTTCTGTACAAGAGTGAAAAGGAAAATAGTGACATTTTGTGAACAATGGTTGGTACTGCAGCCCACAAATAAATTAACACTTGTTACCACAAGAAAACATATTTCAAACATTTACATTAATCTCATTGATGTCTTCAGGGGAGGTGTTATGACAGCTCAACCACCTCCTTATATAAAATCTCATGGCGGTGAACAGGCTTGGATACAGGGAAGCCAGCCTGAAGAATGTTGTATTATAACGTCTTTACGGCAGTATGGACTGGGGTGATATGTTGAACAACTGGGATATCACAGTATCAATGAATCCATATGGCCTAGCACTTCATCTGACTCCTACAGTGGGTTCTACAATCCTATGAGTTAAATAAAGCTGTGGCCATTTTGACCAGAAACTCGGAGTTCAACGCTTGTTTTAGGGGCATTCCCTAAAACAAGAGGTGGACTCTGGGTTTCTTGCCACTTTTATTCCCCTTGGATCCTAGATCCACCTTGGTTGAGACACTGCGTACTCCTTCCTCTCTCTCATTACTCCCAGCAATCGGTACACTGATGAAAGTCGTGTTGACCGAAACGTTTATTTTATTTGCTGCGGACTGCCATTAAATTTTCATAATATCACGTGACTTTGAATGCCGAGATTTTCTCATTATTAAAGCTAAGAGCTTGAACTTCACCATCTCCGATCTGTGTTGGCCACCAAAATGCTGCCTTTCCTCCTGATGGATACAGACGTTTTCCGAAAGCGGATGGCCGTCACAGTCCCCCAGTACCAGTTGCCCAGTTGCCATTACATCTCTAAGAAAGCTCTGCATGTCGCAGATAACAGGACCCATTCCTTGAAAAAAATCTATGTCTGCCAGGGTGAATTTCACCACTGACACATGGACTAGCAAGCATGGCCTGGGATATTACATCTTGCTGAGTGGGCACTGGGTGTGGGGGCAGGTGGGGAAGGGGCTGCTCAACAAGCAGGACAAACCTCTGTATCTAACACTTTCTCCACTGCTTCCGCCTTCTCCTCCTCCTCTAGGGCCACCACCTGTGCCTTCAACTTCGGCCTTAATGAGACACATGTTCCACTTCCAACAGTGCAGAGAGTATCCTCCCTACCTGCGTACTGCGCAGCGAGGGCTCACTACAATCAGGAAGTGTTTAAATTAATGTGCCTTGGATATCGCAGTCACATAGCTCAAGAGTTGTGGACAGCTATCCAGGCCAAGTTTAAGCAATGGCTGTCTCTAGTGTTGAGCGAGCATGCTCGACACTGCTCGGTACTCGCCCAAGCATCACGCTACTCGGGATGTTCAGCGAGCACCGAGCATTTCCGGGTTACTCGGGCGGGAGCTCGGGTGTCCGCCCTGCCTGGTTGGCGCTCTTTACAGAGCCAATGAACATGCAGGGATTGCCAGCCAGTCACTGTAATGCCGCAGCCATGTTGTTTGTGGGCATTACAGTGATTGACTGGACGCACAGCGTCACCTAGAGTATTTAAAACCGGGCACCGCCATCTTGGACACAGTCGCTCTGGATCAGACAGTGTAGGAACAGCGCTGCTGATTTAGGGAGAGATATATCCTGCGAAATAGTTAGTGTAGGGTCTGTAAAGGCTGCCAGATCAAACAAACAGTCCTTCTCTGGACTAATATCCAGATAGCAGGCAGGCAGGCCGGCTGTATAGGAGACGCAGTGGTTATGCCAGCAAACAAATATGTCAAGGGCTGTCACATTGTAGAAGGATCATCATTATTCTCATTTGCACAAGGAAAGACTAGAAGCAATGGGATGAAACTAAATGGGAGGAGACACAGATTAGATATTAGAAAAAACTTTTTGACAGTTAGGGTGATTAATGAGTGGAACAGGCTGCCACGAGAGGTGGTGAGTTCCCCTTCAATGGACGTCTTCAAACAGAGGCTGGACAGACATCTGTCTGAGATGATCTAGTGAATCCTGCTTTGAGCAGGGGGGTGGACCAGATGACCCAGGAGGTCCCTTCCAACTCTACCATTCTATGATTCTATGATTCTAACACTGCATTACAGTCCTGAGTGCTCCTGTTGCTGAAATTGCTGGACTTAGCTCCAGGTCTCGGGGGCCAGAAAAAATCCTTTTTTTTCATCTTCCTTTCCTCTTTCTTTTTTCCTCCTTCACACTGTACAAATACCCATCTTATTAACCTTTTGGTGTCTCCCACCCACGAAGAAAAAAAAAGTTTGTCTCTGATTTTTCAGACACAAATATATCTGTTGAAAATAGTCTGGTGTAGGCTAGAGAAATAGAAGTGTGGTTTTGCAGTTCCACGGTTCAAACCTCTGTATTATCCAGTTTTGGGCCATTTGTATCTTAAAAAAACAGTTTGAGTGTGTCGCTCACTGTTCAGTCGCAAATATATATATTTAAAAAAGTCTGGTATACACCAGTAAATTATAACTGTTGTTTTGCTGTTCCACTGTAAAAAATCTCTATTATCCTGCTTTTGGCATTTTTTGCCGTAAAAAAATAATAGTGTCTCCTGATTGTTCAGACACAAATATATCTGTTGAAAATAATCTGGTGTAGGCCCGAGAAATACAAGTGTTGTTTTGCAGTTCCACGGGTCAAATCTCTGTATTATCCTGCTTTTTTGCATTTTTTGCTGTAAAGAAAAACAGTAGTGTCTCCTGATTTTTCAGACACAAATATATCTGCTGAAAATAGTCTGGTATACACCAGAAAATTATAACTGTGGTTTTGCTGTTCCACGGTAAAAAATCTCTGTTATCCTGCTTTTGGCATTTTTTGACGTAAAAAAATAATAATAGTGTCTCCTGATTGTTCAGACACAAATATATCTGTTGAAAATAGTCTGGTGTAGGCCCGAGAAATACAAGTGTGGTTTTGCAGTTCCATGGGTCAAATCTCTGTATTATCCTGCTTTTTTGCATTTTTTGCTGTAAAGAAAAACAGTAGTATCTCCTGATTGTTCAGACACAAATATATCTGTTGAAAATAGTCTGGTATACACCAGTAAATTATAACTGTGGTTTTGCTGTTCCACGGTAAAAAATCTATATTATCCTGCTTTTGGCATTTTTTGCCATAAAGAAAAACAGTAGTAGTGTCTCCTGATTGTTCATACACAAATATATCTGTTGAAAATAGTCTGGTATACACCAGTAAATTATAACTGTGGTTTTGCTGTTCCACGGTAAAAAATCTATATTATCCTGCTTTTGGCATTTTTTGCCATAAAGAAAAACAGTAGTAGTGTCTCCTGATTGTTCATACACAAATATATCTGTTGAAAATAGTCTGGTATACACCAGTAAATTATAACTGTGGTTTTGCTGTTCCATGGTAAAAAATCTCTATTATCCTGCTTTTGGCATTTTTTGCCGTAAAGAAAAAAAATAGTAGTGTCTCCTGATTGTTCAGACACAAATATATCTGTTGAAAATAGTCTGATATACACCAGTAAATTATAACTGTGGTTTTGCTGTTCCACGGTAAAAAATCTCTATTATCCTGCTTTTTTGCATTTTTTGCTGCAAAGAAAAACAGTAGTGTCTCCTGATTGTTCAGACACAAATATATCTGTTGAAAATAGTCTGGTGTAGGCCCGAGAAATACAAGTGTGGTTTTGCAGTTCCACGGGTCAAATCTCTGTATTATCCTGCTTTTTTGCATTTTTTGCTGAAAAGAAAAACAGTAGTGTCTCCTGATTGTTCAGACACAAATATATCTGTTGAAAATAGTCTGGTGTAGGCCCAAGAAATACAAGTGTGGTTTTGCAGTTCCACGGGCCAAATCTCTGTATTATCCACTTTTGGGCCATTTTTACCTAAAAAAAAACAGTTTGAGGGTGTCGCTCACTGTTCAGTCGCAAATATATCTATTTAAAATTTTCTGGTATACCCCAGTAAACTGTGGTTTTGCCATTCCACAGTAAAAAATCTTTATTATTCAGCTTTTGGTATTTCTTCCGTAAAGAAAAACAGTTACAGTTTCTCCCTGATTGTTCAGATTGTTTAAAAGAGTCGAGTGTAGGCCAGAGAAATAGAACTGTGATTTTCTTCTTCCACAGTTCTAATCTACTTTTTATTACCCTTTTTCCATTGATAGTGCAAGTGTAAGCTATTTTACTTCATTTACAATGGGCAAGGCGCGTGGCAAGGGACGTGGAAGTGGACGTTCTGGTGATGGTGCGTGCAGAGGACGGGGCCGTGGCCAAGGTGAAAATGTGCCACAACCAACAGCCACATCTTCTTGCTCCCACTTCTTGACCAAATTACTAGGGAAGCACACTACAACACCAGTATTGCGAACTGATCAGTGTGAACACGTTATTAATTGGATAGCAGATAATACTTACAGTTACCTGGGCACCACCACCTCCGGTCTGTCTTCCACACGGTCAACTCTTAGTAGCCGTGAGACTCGACCACATACTCATCCTCACCCTGATGCGTCTTCCTCCCACCATGCCGAGTGTCATCAGACAGCAACTGATCCCACACTTGGACACTCTGAAGAGCTGTTCACTGGTCCATTTCCAGATTTGTGCCCCTCGCCTGCTCCGCTTGAAGTGGTGGAAGAGGAGGTCACATGTAGCGATGCCCAAATATTTGAACAGCCACGGCCACAGGAAGTCGACGCTGGCAATTTGTCACAAGAGGTGGACGATGACGAGACACAATTGCCAGGAAGTGAGGAGGAGGAACGTGGTGCGCAAGTGGAAGAGGAGGAGGTGGTGGATGATCTAGTAACTGACCCAACGTGGCAGGAGGATATGCAGAGCGAGGCCAGCAGCACACAGGGTGAGGGAGGCAGAGTACCCCAACAGGCAGGAAGAAGCAGTGTGGTGGCCGCACACAGAAGGAGGGAAACAGTTCCCCGTAACACCAACACGAGGGACGTTGCCAGTACAACCTGTAGTTCTTCCAGAGTCTGGAATTTTTTTAAAGACTCTGCTGATAACCCCAAAAAGGCCATTTGTACCACCTGCCATGCCAGCATCAGCAGGGGTGACAAAACTACAAGCCTGACCACCACCAGCATGATCAGGCACATGGCAGCAAAGCACCCGACTTTGTGGGGCGAACCCCAGGGTCCACGACCAGTGTCAGCGGGTGTCACCACTGCTTTTTCCGCTGCTGTGCGTGCAATAGAACCCCCTGTTGTGTGTGCAAGGCAATCCCCTGTCCATACTGCATGCAAAGATGCCCCCTCCTCTCAGTCTTCACTTGTTATGGCAGTTTCTCAAGAAACAGCATCAACGTCCACGTCCACGTCCCACCGCAGCGTTCAATTGTCCATATCCCAGACTTTTGAACGAAAACGGAAATTCGCAGCTAACGCCCCACTGGCCACAGTCCTAAATTCGCACATTTCACGATTGCTGGCATGGAAATGCTGCCTTTTAGGCTGGTGGAGACAGAATCCTTCCGCAACCTTATGGCAGTGGCCGTCCCTCGGTACTCGGTCCCCAGCCGACACTATTTTGCCCCGTGTGCCATCCCCGCACTACACAAGCACATGTCCCAAAACATCTGCCGTGCCCTCAACAACGCAGTCACTGGGAGAGTCCATCTGACAACGGACACGTGGACAAGTGCTTGTGGCCAGGGACGGTAAATCTCCCTGATGGCACCCTGGGTAAACATAGTGGAAGCCAGGACCCAGTCGGACCTTGGGACAGAACACATCCTCCCCACACCGAGGATTACGGGCCCTATGTCAGTCAGAGTTGCCCCCACAGTGTACAGCTCCTGCGCATCATCCTCCTCCTCCTCCTCATGTTCAGCCTCCATCTCAGATATCACCACATCAGTTACAAGCTGGAAGCACTGCAGTACTGCCTCCGCCAAGCGGCAACAAGCTGTGCTGAAACTCATAAGCTTAGGTAAGAAACCCCACACTGCTTGTGAGTTGTGGACAGCTGTGAAAGAGCAGGCAGATCTGTGGCTGAGATCGCTGAACCTACATCCAGGCATGGTCACGTGTGACCATGGCCATAACCTGGTGGCGGCTCTGAGGCGAGGCGAGATCATACACGTACCATGCCTGGCTCATGTGCTTAACCTCGTGGTTCAGCGGTTTCTTAAATCATACCCCGAGTTGCCAGATCTGCTCGTCAAAGTACGCCTCCTGTCAGCTCATTTTCGCAAGTCGGCTACAGCTTCCGCCGCCCTTGCTGTGTTGCAGCAGCGTTTGCAGCTTCCGTCACACCGACTGGTGTGTGATGTCCCCATACGTTGGAACTCTACCCTCCACATGTTGCAAAGGATTTGTGAGCAGAAGAGAGCAGTTGTGGAGTATCAGCTGCAACAAGGCCGTCGATATTCAGGTCAGACTCCACACAGAAGACCTCAGGAGATGACCTGGATGTCTGACATATTTACCATCTTGACAAACTTTGAGGAGTCCACCAAGATGGTGAGTGGCGATGACGCCATCATTAGCGTCAGCATTCTACTTGTCTGTCTTTTACAACGCTCTCTGCAGAGAAATAAAGAGGAGGCATTGCAGCAAGAGTATGATGAGATGGATCAAGAAGCCGTAGCTGTCGATTACTCACAGCCCAGCCTCATCTCATCCCAATGTGCATTGGGGGACAATGAGGGAGAGGAGGAGGAGTAAGAACAGGAGCTTGTATCATGCGAAGTAGACGGTAGTACCTGTACAACTGTCATACCATCTGTTCAGCGTGGTTGGCCTAAGGACAGAGTGGAGGAGGAGGAGGAGGAGGAGAGCATGGTTAGTCGTCATCTTGGTGAGGACACGGAAGTCTTGCCCGTTACCCGTCTGGCACGCATGGCTGACTTTATGTTACGCTGCCTTAACCATGACTCTCGCGTTGTCAAAATGTTGGGTGACAGTCATTACTGGTTGGTGACAATTTTAGACCCCCGCTACAAGGATAACTTTCACTCTCTTATTCCTGAGGTGGAGAGGTCTACAAAAATGGGGCAGTACCAGAAGACCCTTGCTGCAGAACAGTTAAAAAGATTTCCATTTGAACACGCTAGTGGCAGAGATCACAGTTCGTTGATCAACCAAGGCATACAAGCGAGAAAGAGGCAACTCCAATCCAGCAGAGGCAGGGGAACACTGTCAACGTTCTGGGACAGTTTTCTGAGACCCTCCCAGCTTACAGGCCCTGAGGCGCGGGGTATTCTCACAAGGAGTGGAAAGTTTCAAAAGATGGTGAGGGAGTACCTTGCCGACCCTACCAGCATCCTCCGTGATTCCTCTGTACCTTTTAATTATTGGGTATCCAAGCTGGACACTTGGAATGAACTCGCTCTTTACGTATTGGAGGTCCTGGCCTGCCCTGCCGCTACCGTGTTATCGGAGCGTGTTTTTAGTGCCGCTGGGGGAATTATAACTGATAAGTGCACTCGCCTGTCAGCTGAAAATGCTGACAAGCTGACCCTTATCAAAATGAACAAGGGCTGGATTGGGCCAGACTTCTCATCACCACCAAATGACAGCAGAGTAACATAAAGTCAAATCCACTGTGTTATTTCGGGACGTGTATTCACATGCACCGCTTCACACCCACACATGGGTATACGCTTCCTCATTTCGGCTGTTTTATATTCTTCTCCTTATCCTCAGCCTCCACCACCACCATACCACCAGGGTGACCATGGTCCGTGTTGCCATCATTGAAAGCTCCTCCGTCCTAATTTTTGGCAGATTTTGCTTGGAAGGCATAAGCAAAGACTATGGGAGACACACTCCCCAATAATGGGAATAATGTTTGTAATATGCTGTACTGCATGGCTCTTGTAAGGGGCATTGCAAGTTCCTCTGTCCTAATTTTTGGCAGATTTTGCTTGGAAGGCATAAGCAAAGACTATGGGAGACACACTCCCCAATAATGGGAATAATGTTTGTAATATTCTGTACTGCATGGCTCTTATAAGGGGCATTGCAAGTTCCTCCGTCCTAATTTTTGGCAGCTTTTGCTTGGAAGGCATAAGCAAATACTATGGGAGACTCACTCCCCAATAATGGGAATAATGTTTGTAATATGCTGTACTGCATGGCTCTTGTAAGGGGCATTGCAAATTCCTCCGTCCTAATTTTTGGCAGCTTTTGCTTGGAAGGCATAAGCAAAGACTATGGGAGACACACTCCCCAATAATGGGAATAATGTTTTTAAGATGCTGTACTGTATGGCTCTTTTAAGGGGCTTTAAAACCGTCTTGTTAAGCTACTGCGACCTCCACCACTTTTCCGAGGGGCATTAAAACCGTCTTGTTAAGCTACTGTGACCTCCACGTCTCTTCAAAGGGGCATTAAAAGCATCTTCTTAAGCCACTCTGAACTCTACAGCTCTTCCAAGGGGCATGGAAATGTTGTTTTTAATTACCTCTAACCTCCACGACTCTTCCAACGGGCATTGCATTTCCTCCTAATTTTAGTCAGCTTTTGCTTTTCAATGCAAAGGCGAAAACTAAGGGAGACCCATTCCCCAATAATGGGTAGAAGGTTTTTAGTACGCTGTAATCCACGTCTGTTTCAAGGGGCATTGCAGTTCCTCATAATTTTTGGAAAGCCTTCCATTCACTGCTTAGGCCAACAGTGCACAGGAGACCCAGTTGCTATAAATCGAAAAAACGGTTTAGTTAAGGCCCTCTGACCTCCATGTCATTTCCAAGGGGCATTGGAGTGCCTCAAAATTTTTGGTAGGCATTGCACTCACTGTATGCCCTATAACTGTGTAGCCGAACTGCTCCTTTTGTTACAGAAACATATCCTACAAAACATATGTTTTGTAGGTCCTTTCTGCATTCCCCCCGAGGAAGCGGTTTAACACACAAAGCGAAACATGCGTTGGGGATTTTCTCTTGTGGGGCTGCTACTTAGCAATGGGTAAGAGTGCAATACCATGATTTGATCAATGTCTTTAGGGGTTTATGTGCTGACACGACCATTACATATTTTTCTGTATAAACAATGTATGTATTTATGGACCTTTATTGTATGCAGCACTTAGACAACTATCCCACTAGGGATTAAATACTGTGGCATTTTTCTCCATTGTTATTTCCACTTCTTATGACTGCTTAATCTTAATATATTTATATATGCAGCCCTACTTTTTATGCCGGGTTGTTTCTTGTTATATGTCATATGTCTTTAAGTGTTTAATAAAATATTTGTCTAAAAATTATTGCCAAAAAACTCCTGTGTTTCGTGGTAGCATGCATATTAGTTTTATGGAGTGGCATAAACTTCCACTTTTCCAATTTTTGGGACCTCACTTTGGGTAGAGTGGTTTTTCACAATGTACCTTATGAATATATGGTTATTTAAGACATATGTGGTTGACTGGCCTGATATTTATGTGAATGGTCCCTGTTCCTCCTGCTCTTTCTCCTTTGCCACTGCCTCATCCATCATTTATCACCTGAAGCTTTGATATAACGGGAGTCATAGAACTGGGATAGTAGCAGGAAAACATTCAGCAATCCTCGGAGGAGGTAGGATATGCGCCAAAACGCTGACCAACCCAGGCCTAGTGTAGCGCCGGCGTCCCTGCCCTCTGCTAGGCAGGGACGCTGTTCCCCTCACCTCTCTGCTCCGTGCCCGGCGTCCTCCTCCCGCTCTGCTGGCAGCGCGCGCTCCTTCCCGGCCACTGTGCTTAGAGCGCGCGCGCTCTCCCTCCCTCTTAAAGGGGCCGCGCGCGCCGTCCTAAGGAGTCGGAGGACTTCACCATATATAAGGCACCTCCTCCAAAATGGAGGTGCCCGAGCAATGTTGTTGCACTGTTCACTACTCTGCTTCAGCCCTCAGGTCCCGTTGCCAGTTACCTGCCAGATACCTGCCAGATTCCTGCCAGCTTGCTGTCTTATTCCTGCCTGATATTCTGCTACCTGCCTGCTAGCCTGAGGTCCGACGGTCTGCCTTACAACTCCTGTCAGTCTGTCTAAGGACCAGCTTGCCCGCTCACCTGGGAGCGCACATCAGCTACCTGCCTGCTTGCCTGAGGTCCGACGGTCTGCCTTCCAACTCCTGTCAGTCTGTCTATGGACCAGCTTGCCCGCTCACCTGGGAGCGCACATCTGCTACCTGCCTGCTAGCCTACCTGGAGGCTCCGCCGTCACGTGCTGTGACCACCTGCCTGTCCAGTGACTCCTGCCCGCTCACCTGGGAGCGCTCATCTGCTGCCTGTCTGCTAGCCTACCTGGAGGCTCTGCCGTCACGTGCTGTGACCACCCGCCTGTCCAGAGACTTCTGCCCGCTCACCTGGGAGCGCTCATCTGCCGCCTGTCTGTTGGTCTTCCTGGAGGCTCCGCCGTCACATGCTGTGACCACCCGTTTATCCAGAGACTCTCGCCTGCTCACCTGGGAGCTCACGTCTACCATCAGCCGCCACAGGTCGTACCAACCCTTTACCCAGAGACTGCCCCGGTCACTTGCCGTGACCATCTGCCCGTTCATCCAGAGACTGCCCCGGTCACTTGCCGTGACCATCTGCCCGTTCATCCAGAGACTGCCCCAGTCACTTGCCGTGATCTCCTGCCCGTTCTTCCAGAGACTGTCCCGGTCACCTGCTGTGACTGCCTGCCTGGTCGCCACCCGCTCCCTTACAAGGACCGCCCCCTTGTATAGTAGCTCAGAGGTTCCGCCTCCCAGACCCGTTACAGTTTGCTCGGGCCATGGAACCCGGTGGCACCCAAGCTCCCTCGCTCTCGGACCTGTGTCATGAACTGTCCCGTCAGAGGTCCCAACAGGAGTCCATCCTGGATCACCTGCGGAATGTCAATTCTCGCCTGAACACTCTGACTGCTCCGCCAACAACCTCCGCCAGTGCCATGACTCGCAATCCGGCAGCTCCGCTGCCCACTAATACCATGGTATCCTACCCCGGACCCCGGCTTTCTGCACCTCCTCGCTTCGGAGGCGACTCCGCCCAGGCTCGGGGCTTCATAAATCAGTGCACCCTGCACTTTGAACTATTGTCCCACCAGTTTAACTCCGACCGGGCCAAAATTGCCTTCATCATGTCCCATCTCACCGGGGAGGCCCTGGCCTGGCTAAATCCTCTATGGGAGAGAGGAGACCCCCTGGTGTCCGACTTGCCTGCCTTTCTCACGGCTTTCCGGAAAGTCTTCGACGAACCCGGACGGAAGACCTCATCCGCATCTTCACTGCTACGCCTCCGTCAGGGAAGTCTCACCGTGGGCCAATATGCCATACGGTTCCGTACCCTTTTCTCGGAGCTGGCCTGGGATAACGACGCTCTGGTATCCGTCTTCTGGGAGGGTCTGTCCGGCCGTATTAAAGATGAACTTGCCAGTCGGGACATTCCTACCACTCTCGATGACCTAATAACTCTTGCCACCCGGATTGACCTACGGTTCCAGGAGCGTGCCAAAGAGGTCACCCGTGAGAGGAGGTTTGCACGTCTAGCTCCTACTCTTCAGAAACCCGTCACTCCCTCCGTCTCTCCCCAGGTACACTCTCCCGAGCCTATGCAGGTCGACCAGACGAAGATGGTCAAAACCCGTCAGGACTTACGCCGTGCCGAGGGGAGCTGCTTCTACTGTGGCAATAAGGAGCACCGGATCCGTGCCTGCCCGGAGAGGTCGGGAGACGCCTGTGTCTAGGTTCGCTCAGAGAGGTCGACCTAGACAAGAATAAATCCTCTCCATCTCTGCTGCTGTCAGTCTCAATCGTCTGCGGGGAGAACCGTTATTTCGAACTAGCCCAACTTGACTCTGGAGCAGCCGGGAATCTTATTTCACAGTCCCTGGTAGAGAAATACCACATCCCCACCAAACCTCTGGCTGTACCCTTGTCTGTTGCTGCCGTGGACGGGGGTCTCTTACCACGCCCCATCCAACTCATCACCGAATCCATTACTCTGCAGGTGGGAATGCTGCATTCTGAGAGTATCTCCTTTCATGTTCTGCCTGGACTCTCTCACGCCCTCTTGCTAGGTCTACCTTGGCTCCAGAGACATGCACCCGTGCTTGACTGGCAGACCGGAGAGGTCCTTCGCTGGGGACAGGACTGCCATAAGACCTGTCTGGTTCCCGTCCATCCCGTCCGTCCTTCTCCTACCCCAGCTAATCTACCTGGACTTACGAATCCTTATTGGTCTTATGCTGATGTCTTTAATAAAAAGGAGGCAGAGACACTACCCCCTCATAGACCATACGACTGCCCTATCGACCTGTTACCCGGTACTACTCCTCCCCGTGGGCGTATTTATCCATTATCCGCTGCTGAGACCCGGTCGATGTCCAAATATATTGAGGAGAATCTGGCCAGGGGATTCATCCGGAAATCTACCTCCCCGGCGGGAGCAGGCTTCTTTTTCGTCAAAAAGAAGGACGGCTCTCTCCGTCCCTGTATAGACTATAGAGGCCTTAACCAGATCACGGTGAAGAATAAGTACCCCCTTCCGCTCATTCCGGAGTTATCTGATCGTCTGAGGGGGGCTAGAATCTTCACCAAACTGGACCTCCGTGGGGCGTACAACCTGGTTCGTATCCGTCAGGGGGATGAATGGAAGACGGCATTCAACACCCGGGACGGCCACTATGAATATCTGGTAATGCCCTTTGGTCTCTGTAACGCTCCTGCCGTCTTTCAAGAGTTGGTCAATGACATCTTCCGGGACCTTCTCTACTCCTGCGTAGTGGTGTACCTGGACGACATCTTGGTCTTCTCTCCGGATCTCCAGACTCACCGGAGGGACGTTCGTCAGGTCCTGCTCAGGCTCAGGCAGAATCACCTCTTCGCTAAATACGAGAAGTGCCTCTTTGAGCAGACCTCGCTTCCGTTTTTGGGCTACATTATTTCTCAGACCGGCCTACGAATGGATCCAGAGAAACTGTCTGCCATCGAGAAATGGCCTCGACCGGAGGGGTTGAAGGCCATTCAGCGGTTCCTGGGCTTCGCCAACTACTACCGCCTCTTCATACCACACTTCTCTTCCCGGACTGCCCCAATTTCCGCGCTCACCCGTAAGGGTACTAATCCCAAAGAGTGGCCGCCCGAAGCAGAGGAGGCCTTTCTTTCCTTAAAACAGGCCTTCTCTTCCGCCCCGGTGCTGCATCGCCCGGACGGCAACAAGCAGTTCTTCCTGGAAGTTGACGCCTCCTCCTCTGGAGCCGGAGCGGTACTTACTCAAAAATCATCTTCCGGGAGGATGGTAACTTGTGGCTTCTTCTCTAAACTCTTCTCCTCCTCAGAGCGCAATTATTCCATAGGAGACCGAGAGTTATTGGCCATCAAACTGGCAATGGAGGAGTGGCGTTACCTGCTCGAGGGGGCTCTTCACCCGGTAATAATTTACACTGACCACAAGAACTTGGCTTACCTCCAGCATGCCCAGAGACTTAACCCGCGCCAAGCCCGGTGGTCCTTGTTTTTTGCTCGCTTTGATTTTGTTCTTCATTTTCGCCCGGCTGACAAAAACGTCAAGGCGGACGCCTTGTCTCGATCCTTTCTGGTGTCTGATCTCGAGGAAGATCCGAAACACATCATCGATCCCGCCAGAGTAATGCAGGTGGCTCCCGTGAGTCTAAATCGTCTCCCTCCCGGAAAGACGTTCGTATCAGTACCTGATCGAGAGAAGATCCTTCACTGGGGTCACTCGTCTAAACTGGCTGGCCATGCCGGTCAGAAAAAGACCCTCCAGCTTATTACCCGGCACTACTGGTGGCCTACCCTGCACAAGGACGTAATAGACTTTGTTTCTGCCTGTGTGTCCTGCGCCCGCAACAAGGTTCCGAGACATCTGCCAGCCGGTCGCCTCCTTCCGCTTTCTGTACCTGCTGCCCCCTGGCAGCATATAGCAATGGACTTTATAACTGACCTCCCAGTCTCTGCCGGTTGTACGGTCATTTGGGTGGTCGCTGACCGCTTCTCCAAGATGGCTCATTTCGTTCCCCTGCCAGGCCTCCCGTCTGCACCCGAGCTAGCTAAAGACTTTATTCGTCACATCTTTCGTCTTCATGGCCTGCCCCTCCACATCGTGTCGGATCGTGGGGTACAGTTCACCTCACGCTTCTGGAGAGCCACTTGTAAACTGCTAGACGTCACAATGGACTTCTCTTCCGCTTACCACCCACAGTCCAATGGTCAAGTGGAGCGGATCAATCAGAACCTGACCAGTTACCTCCGGCACTTCGTTAATGCCCATCATTCAGACTGGGTGGATCTCCTACCATGGGCCGAGTTCTCTTATAACAATCACGAGAGCGAATCCTCCTCCAAATCCCCGTTTTTTGTAGTCTTCGGTCAGCATCCTCGGATTCCTTTTCCTGTCTCCACCTCGGTGGACAACCCGGCTGCGGAATCTCTCGTTAGCAAATTTTCCTCCATTTGGGAGAGTACCCGATCCGCACTCCTTCAGTCGTCCGAACGGATGAAAAGACATGCTGACAAAAAACGCCTGGATCCTCCACAATTTCGTCCTGCAGATAAAGTCTGGCTCTCATCTAAATATGTCCGACTCAAGATACCTTCTTACAAGTTAGGGCCTCGGTTCATCGGTCCACTGGAGGTCATCAGTCAGATCAACCCGGTGGCCTATAAATTGAAACTCCCGGCCAACTTACGGATCCCTAACTCCTTCCATGTATCTCTCCTCAAACCTGTGGTACTTAACTCTTTTTCCAAGTCTACAGGTACGCCTCTTGCTCCGGTTTCTGCTGAGGACGAGTTTGAGGTAGAGAACATTCTTGCCACCAAAAGGGTAAGAGGAAAGACCTTTTTTCTAGTAGATTGGAAGGGGTTTGGTCCTGAGGAGAGAACGTGGGAGCCCCGGGAGAACATCCATGCCCCTCTTATCCTTGCTAAATTTCTGTCTGGCCTAAAAAAGGGGGGCCTAAAGGGGGGGGTACTGTAGTGCCGGCGTCCCTGCCCTCTGCTAGGCAGGGACGCTGTTCCCCTCACCTCTCTGCTCCGTGCCCGGCGTCCTCCTCCCGCTCTGCTGGCAGCGCGCGCTCCTTCCCGGCCACTGTGCTTAGGGCGCGCGCGCTCTCCCTCCCTCTTAAAGGGGCCGCGCGCGCCGTCCTAAGGAGTCGGAGGACTTCACCATATATAAGGCACCTCCTCCAAAATGGAGGTGCCCGAGCAATGTTGTTGCACTGTTCACTACTCTGCTTCAGCCCTCAGGTCCCCTTGCCAGTTACCTGCCAGATACCTGCCAGATTCCTGCCAGCTTGCTGTCTTATTCCTGCCTGATATTCTGCTACCTGCCTGGTAGCCTGAGGTCCGACGGTCTGCCTTCCAACTCCTGTCAGTCTGTCTAAGGACCAGCTTGCCCGCTCACCTGGGAGCGCACATCAGCTACCTGCCTGCTTGCCTGAGGTCCGACGGTCTGCCTTCCAACTCCTGTCAGTCTGTCTATGGACCAGCTTGCCCGCTCACCTGGGAGCGCACATCTGCTACCTGCCTGCTAGCCTACCTGGAGGCTCCGCAGTCACGTGCTGTGACCACCTGCCTGTCCAGTGACTCCTGCCCGCTCACCTGGGAGCGCTCATCTGCTGCCTGTCTGCTAGCCTACCTGGAGTCTCTGCCGTCACGTGCTGTGACCACCCGCCTGTCCAGAGACTTCTGCCCGCTCACCTGGGAGCGCTCATCTGCCGCCTGTCTGTTGGTCTTCATGGAGGCTCCGCCGTCACATGCTGTGACCACCCGTTTATCCAGAGACTCTCGCCTGCTCACCTGGGAGCTCACGTCTACCATCAGCCGCCACAGGTCGTACCAACCCTTTACCCAGAGACTGCCCCGGTCACTTGCCGTGACCATCTGCCCGTTCATCCAGAGACTGCCCCGGTCACTTGCCGTGACCATCTGCCCGTTCATCCAGAGACTGCCCCAGTCACTTGCCGTGATCTCCTGCCCGTTCTTCCAGAGACTGTCCTGGTCACCTGCTGTGACTGCCTGCCTGGTCGCCACCCGCTCCCTTACAAGGACCGCCCCCTTGTATAGTAGCTCAGAGGTTCCGCCTCCCAGACCCGTTACACCTAGCCACTACTACATACATGCGCTTGCATTCCAGGGGGCGGCCGGGGACCAAGTGTGGACACCCGGCCGCCGGGCGGCTGGGGACTGAGTATGGATTCCAGGCCGCCAAAGCAGCCATGATGTGGTGGCCAGATTCCGCCTCCACATGCCTAAAAGGCCCAATTTCAAGTGCAAGCAAGCAAGCAGTATGGTATTGCTTCCTGGGGGTGGGTGGGTGGCAGGCTGCACACTTACGCTTGCATTCCAAGAAAACAAAGCAGATGCTAAATTGTATCATCATTATCATGGTCCTCACCTTGGCACTCTCAACTCCCCTGATGGAGAAGCCAGGTCCCACCGGAGGAGTCTGGTTCTCTGGTGGGCTCGTCCAATGCTGCCCTAAAGCAGGCCGGGCTAAGAGAAGTGTATGGGGGGATGTTCCAAGGAGAAATAGGGGCGGCTGGGGACCGCTTATGGACATCCGTCTGCTCCCAGGCGGCTGGGGACCGTGTGTGAACACCCGGCCGTGGGGCGGCTGGGGACCGAGTATGGACACCCGGCCGCCCCCTGGCGGCTGGCGACCGAGTGTGGACACCCGGCCGCCGGGTGGCTGGGGACTGAGTATGGATTCCAGGCCGCCAACGCAGCCATGACTTGGTGGCCAGAATCCGCCTCCACATGCCTAAAAGGCCCAATTTCAAGTGCAAGCAAGCAAGCAGTAAGGTATTGCAGCCTGGGGGTGGGTGGGTGGCAGGCTGCACACTTACGCTTGCATTCCAAGAAAACAAAGCAGATTCTAACTTGTATGATCATCATCATGGTCCTCACCTTGGCACTCTCAACTCCCCTGATGGAAAAGCCAGGACCTACCGGAGGAGTCTGGTTCTCTGGTGGGCTCGTCCAATGTTGCCCTAAAGCAGGCCGGGCTAAGAATAGTGTGTGGGGGATGTTCCAAGGAAAAATAGGGGTGGCTGGAGACCGTTTATGGACACCCGGCCGCCGGAACGGCTGGGGACTGAATATGGATTCCAGGCCGCCAACGCAGCCATGACGTGGTGGCCAGATTCCGCCTCCACATGCCTAAAAGGCCCAATTTCAAGTGCAAGCAAACAAGCAGTATGGTATTGCAGCCTGGGGGTGGGTGGGTGGCAGGCTGTACACTTACGCTTGCATTTCAAGAAAACAAAGCAGATGCTAACTTGCATGATCATCATCATGGTCCTCACCTTGGCACTCTCAACTCCCCTGATGTTGAAGCCAGGGCCCACCGGAGGAGTCTGGTTCTCTGGTGGGCTCGTCCAATGCTGCCCTAAAGCTGGCCGGGCTAAGAAAAGTGTGTGTGGGGATGTTCCAAGGAGAAATAGGGGCGGCTGGGGACCGTTTATGGACACCCGGCCGCCCCCAGGCGGCTGGGGACCCTGTGTGGACACCCGGCCGCGGAGCGGCTGGGGACCGAGCATGGACACCCGGCCGCCCCCTGGCTCGTTGCTCGGGTCAAGCACCCGAGTATCATGTCGAGCTCGGCCCGAGCTTCGAGCACCTGAGCATTTTAGTGCTCGCTCAACACTAGCTGTCTCCACTGAACCTGGAGCCAGGGAAGGCTGTTTGCGATAATAGTGTGAACCTGGTGGAGGCCCTATGCCAGGTCAACCTCACACACTTGCCTTGCATGGCTCAGGTCCTCAACCCGGTTGTACAGAAATTTCTCCGCCACTGTCCCAGTCTGGATGTGCTGCTGAAGAAAGCACGGTCGCTGTGTGCTCACTTGCGCCGTTCACACCCCGCGGGTCATCGACTTGCATCGCTAAAGAGGTCTTTCGGCCTACCGGATACTTTAGCACAGTTTGAATAGTCTGCTGGAGGTGGTGGTGGTCTCAGAGGAAGAGGAGGAAGCAGAGGTGGATTCAGAAGGGATAACAATATCTCTAAGTTCTGAACTGTCGTCGCACAGTCTGGTGCCATGGGAGGGTGGATTACAGAGATCAAGGGGGCTCATGTTACCAGACAAACTGTTAGTGAAGGTACTGGAAACGAGGAACAAATGGAGGAGGACAAGGAGGAAGAGGTGATGGATGCAACAGTCAGGAGATGAATAGGATAATGATCCCCTCTCTGTTGTCCATGGTTGGCAGGAGGGGATGGAGGAAGCAAGCTTGAGTGTTACCTCGCCACCAACACACCATGGACTTGGACCTCATGGAGGTGCCCGACACATGAGCGCCTTCTTGCTGCACTATCTGCAACATAATGCCCGTATTGTTAGCATTAGAAATAATGCTGACTACTGGGTTGCCCCTCTGTTAGATACACAGTACAAGAGTAAATTTTGCCAGAAGCTTCCCTCCAGGAAAGGCACGCGTGCATGCTGGAGTATCGAAACATGCTTGTAGACAATCTTAAGAGTGGTTTTCCCCAAAACGCAGTTCTAGACTTCCAACCCCGGGAATGTTAAGTTGTCAACACAAAAACATTAGCAGCAGCAGTGTAAGTGTCAGAAGCAATTTCTGTGAGCTGTTTCACACATTTTTTAGACCAGCCCATGCACCAGCAGAATAGAGTACAAGTCTGACACAAAGTGAACGATTGGAGAGGATGGTGCAGGAGTATCTCAAGCGCAATATCAATGCCATCAGGGAGGATTTGGACCATTTTGCATTTCGGTCTTCAAAAATGGAAGAGTTACCTGTCATGCCTTTTAGATTTTGTCATTCCCGGCAGCCAATGTTCTCTCAGAATGTGTCTTTAGCACTGCTGGTGATGTCCTGATGGATCCGGCTGTCCCCTGAAAGTGTAAACCGCCTAACTTTCATCAAAATGAACAAGTCAAGCATCTCCAATGGCTTTTGCACCCCAGGCGCAGACTGAGCAGACTAGGCGGTGGTGTAGTTTTTAGTAAGCTGCATTGATGTCACGTTATTGCAGTCTGTGAAACGTTTGTCATGGTTTCTGTGCCTGCTGTTGCTACTGCTGCTGATGTTGTTAACAATTTATTGAAATGTGGAGACTCCAAGTTGGGTCTCCATCTGGTCGGTTGTTTGTAGTGGAAGGGGTGTCAGAGCCCCATTATACTATTTCTATTCTGGGGAAATTGATGCTACTTTAGTAGCTTGTGGCAATAATTTTTTGAAATGTGGAGACTCCAAGTTGGGTCTTCATCTGGTGGGTTGCCTGTAGTGGAAGGGGTTTCAGAGCCCCATTATACTATTCCTACTCTGGGGAAATTTATGCCACTTTAGTGGTCTGGCAATAATTTTTTGAAATGTTTGGACTACAAGCTGGGTCTCCTTCATGTGTGTTGCCTGTAGCAGTAGGGCTCGCAGACCGGCAGGCCTGCACTTACTTTCATTCAACTACCTGTGTTACTATCCTTAAATTTTTCTAACAATAGTAGTCTACAAAGCTGATATTTGTATCACCTGAGTGTGGATGAGCTGAAAAGCAGTTTGAGCTGTTGCATGAAGTATCAGGGCTCTCAACACAGCAGGTTTGCACTGGTCCATCACCCACCTCATCTTAAATTGAACTTAAATTCAAATCTGTAGATGCTGGCCCAGACCCAGTCTCATGCATGGCCCATGCATGACTGCTGCTGTGCCATTATAAAAATTTTACTGTTGGTCAATTGATCCCACTCTTCATGGTGTCTGCCCCTAATTTTTTAAATGTTTGAACTCTAAGTTGGGTCTCCTTCATGTGTGTTGCCTGAATTTGGCAGGGCTCTCAGAGCACCAGGCCTACACCTGTCACTCATCCACCTGTTACTGATCAATGTTTAAACTAGAAATCCTGGTCTAAGCTCTGTCCCAGGCCCTGTCCTATGCATCCATACAATTATACTATTTGTACTCTGGGTCAACTGATGCCACTTTTACTGGTGTCTGTGTTTTAACCCTCCTGTTTGTTTTTTCCATCTTGTGCTTTGTGGTCACGTGACCATCTGCATTTATATTCCAGCTCCGCGCTTATGGCTGTGCTGAACTTCAGTGTTTGACTGTTTCTCTAGACTGGTGCTTCGGTGCCTTTCTCTGTCAAGTTCGCTTGGTCCTCTGGGACCTCTAGTACATTTTTGTCAGTTTGTCTTTTTGTGTTCTGAAACAACTTCTCTGTTTAGGAGGTGTCCCATTTTTGTCCCAGTCCTTAGTTCTTTTTGGGACCCCTCCCTTAATTCTATAGGTCTTCGTTCAGACTAGCCGAGGACTAAGGCGGGTCAGTTCACTAGGAACAGGCAGCCCGCTACATCGTAGGGATTCAGCTTAGTCTTACTGTAGGGACAGATTTCCCCTATCTTTCCTTAGTACATGTTGCAGATCATAACAGTCTGCCCCTAATATGAGCTGTTTTGGCAGCTTTTGGGCCTCCATGTAGGTGTTATATATGCGTTTGGTTTTGCTTCCCAGTGAATTCAATGGGGTTTGGATATGTTCGACAAACTGTTTGACAAATTGTTTGGCGAACATTGGGAAGTTCGCCTATCCGAACCAAACCTTGAAAGGTTTGCTCATCTCTAATTTTGACATCCAAACTTGTGCGTTTTCAGTATTTATTACGGTTGAGGTTTACTGTAGTTATGGCTGTTTTTTTGGCAGAGTGAGGTCCATATCATATCCAAAAGTCATGTGCTGTCTATGGGATTAATCACTGCAGCTCGTCTTCTCCCCCACTGGATTGCAAGCTACAGATAGAGCATGGAGAGGGGAAAAGTGGTAAAAATATAGGATAATAGTCACGTAATTGTCAGAAATGGTGTTATTCCTTCTGTACACACAGGACTCCTTATTCTGAAAAGCTACTTGAAAGCACAGTTAATCTTTAAGCGTGACATTATATAAACAAATATATTGATATCTAAAGAAAATGTTAATGGCAATTTAAACAATTTCAGGTACAAAAATAAGTAGAACATTTTTGCTTGTATTTTGATGTTATACACTTTTTTACATTCAGTTATAGTATCTGCTTCTGCTCAGTGGAAACAGTATAGGTTGAAGTTTTTGAAGTTTCTACTATAAGAAAGGTGCATGCTCAGCAAAGCAGCCCATAACACCTTTGGGTCTCATCAATTTGAGAACTTTTACTGAATCTGCAGTTTATCTGCTGCTCAGCTGCAAAAGTGGTCTCTTTTTAGTAAATATAGATATCAGACAATAAAAAAAACCTTGGAGTATATTCCTAAATATCAAGAGACTTTGAAATTCATGTAAAATCTCATCTGTAAATTCAGATGTATGCATAGAGAAGGTGTAATTGTCTGTTTATTCCCAAAATAAAAATACTGAAAATATCAACTACAAATGAAAAATGTAATATATTTGACATATGATCGTTTTCTGATGAGAACACAAATTCTAAATTCAGCCACCACAGTTGGACTCTCTGTTGAGCTGCACTAAACCTTCAATTGCTCTCTTGGTGGATTAAGGGTTTTAAAATGTCAGGAAAGGGCATCAATTTTACAGCAGTTGCAAAGTTAATAAATGAGTCCCATGTGGAGGAGTAAGCATATCAAAAGGGTTACTGGAGTGGTCAACTTGAGAATTTGAGAAAGTACAAGGTACTAGAAAGAGACAATTACGAAGGAATAAGTGACAAATATATCGGACATACCAGAGCAATAAGAAACTACGCTATTAATAACATTATATTATTTACCTAAAGTTTATTATCAATATTGCATACAGTATGTATATATATATATATATATATACATACTTTGTGTATATATATATATATATAAATATATATATATATACAGTACAGACCAAAAGTTTGGACACACCTTCTCATTTAAAGATTTTTCTGTATTTTCATGACTATGAAAATTGTACATTCACACTGAAGGCATCAAAACTATGAATTAACACATGTGGAATTATATACTTAACAAAAAAGTGTGAAACAACTGAAAATATGTCTTATAGTCTAGGTTCTTCAAAGTAGCCACCTTTTGCTTTGATGACTGCTTTGCACACTCCTGTATTCTCTTGATGAGCTTCAAGAGGTAGTCACCGGAAATGGTCTTCCAACTATCTTGAAGGAGTTCCCAGAGATGCTTAGCACTTGTTGGCCCTTTTGCCTTCACTCTGCGGTCCAGCTCACCCCAAACCATCTCGATTGGGTTCAGGTCTGGTGACTGTGGAGGCCAGGTCATCTGGCGTAGCACCCCATCACTCTCCTTCTTGGTCAAATAGCCCTTACACAGCCTGGAGGTGTGTTTGGGGTCATTGTCCTGTTGAAAAATAAATGATGGTCCAACTAAACTCCAACCGGATGGGATAGCATGCCGCTGCAAGATGCTGTGGTAGCCATGCTGGTTCAGTATGCCTTCAATTATGAATAAATCCCCAACAGTGTCACCAGCAAAGCATCCCCACACCATCACACCTCCTCCTCCATGCTTCACGGTGGGAACCAGGTATGTAGAGTCCATCAGTTCACCTTTTCTGCGTCGCACAAAGACACGGTGGTTATAACCAAAGATCTCAAATTTGGACTCATCAGACCAAAGCACAGATTTCCACTGGTCTAATGTCCATTCCTTGCCTTCTTTAACCCAAACAATTCTCTTCTGCTTGTTGCCTGTCCTTAGCAGTGGTTTCCTAGCAGCTATTTTACCATGAAGGCCTGCTGCACAAAGTCTCCTCTTAACAGTTGTTGTAGAGATGTGTCTGCTGCTAGAACTCTGTGCGGCATTGACCTGGTCTCTAATCTGAGCTGCTGTTAACCTGCGATTTCTGATGCTGGTGACTCGGATAAACTTATCCTCAGAAGCAGAGGTGACTCTTGGTCTTCCTTTCCAGGGGCGGTCCTCATGTGTGTCAGTTTCCTTGTAGCGCTTGATGGTTTTTGCAACTGCACTTTCAAAGTTTGCCCAATTTTTCGGACTGACTGACCTTCATTTCCTAAAGTAATGATGGGCACTCGTTTTTCTTTACTTAGCTGCTTTTTTCTTGCCATAATACAAATTCTAACCGTCTATTCAGTAGGACTATCAGCTGTGCATCCACCTGACTTCTGCACAACACAACTGATGGTCCCAACCTCATTTAAAGGGCAAGAAATCCCACTTATTAAACCTGACAGAGCACACCTGTGAAGTGAAAACCATTTCCGGTGACTACTTCTTGAAGTTCATCAAGAGAATGCCAAGAGTGTGCAAAGCAGTCATCAAAGCAGAAGGTGGCTACTTTGAAGAACCTAGAATATAAGACATATTTTCAGTTGTTTCACACTTTTTTGTTAAGTATATAATTCCACATGTGTTAATTCATAGTTTTGATGCCTTCAGTGTGAATGTACAATTTTCAAAGTCATGAAAATACAGAAAAATCTTTAAATGAGAAGGTGTGTCCAAACTTTTGGTCTGTACTGTACATACATACACATACACAGAGATAACCACTGTACATAGATACATATAAACACTGTGCATAGATATGACGTGCCCCCTGGGCCGTGGGGAAACCCGGAGCCGGGCTTTGTGGATGCTGGGGGTTGTAGTCACCGTGGCGGCGACCCGGTCCGTGACCCAGGGCGGTCAAACCAGTGGCGGTCTATGTGTATAGGTTATATAGTCCGACTACGCCACCTGTGGATTGCGGTTATGGAGAACCGCCACTGCGGAGCAGTCCACTGAAGCTGGTGGTATGTGCAGCAAGTGTAGTATAACTCCCCACAGGAAGAGTGTAGCTTCAGGGCAGCGCAGGTGAATGATGGTGGTTGTGCGGAGCGTCCCAGTGCAGTGAGTGCTGGTGCGGTAAGAAACACGGAGACAAGATGATGCAGTCCCAGGGTCTTTACTCACGGTTATCAGTTTCCAAGTTACACTGCAGATCATAACTTCCCACGTCGTGCTGTGCGTACTCAGTGATGGGCTCAGTCCACCCTCAGGTATCTCCAGAGCACTTTTCAGGACCCCGTTCTGTGTACCTTTCTCTGGCCTCTCTCCTTGTACCTCACACCTAGCAGCACCTCTGTCCAGTGTCCTCGGGCCTTGGCGGGCGACGTGTGTTCCGTCCCCTGGCCCTATGTGGCTACTTTCCTGATGGCTAGTGTGAGCGGCCTGCTGTACTTAAAGTGCTGCAGCCTCCGGTTCCCAGTTGAGCCCTGTAGTCTCTGCTGGTTGAGGGATCCAGTTCCCTTTCTTCTGGCCTGACCCCCCTACCTCCTGGCAGCGGCGGGCGTACGGGTGGCAGCTGCACGGCCCGTACCCCTGGGGTCCCTTCTGTTCCTTTCCTGGAGCCTTCCTGCTCCCTCTTTCCTCTCCTTCAGGCTCAGGCCTCTTGACTAGGCCTGCCTGTGGAGCAGAGCTCGTACAGAGTCCCGGCTCCTACACTCTCCTCAGACTAAACTCAACTCCTTTTTTTGAACCAAAATGGTTCCTTCTTTTATACCTCCCACTCATGTGCTCCCAGGATCTACGTCCTCCACCCATCCACTACCTAGTTCCCCCTCTCTAGTGGTCCCTCCCCACTCCAGCCAGGGATCAGGGACAGTTGTGCTCTCCCATAGGAGCATTGTCGCCCTGTCCCCCGGAAATGTGGTGTAGTGAATGTAGTGTTAGGGTCCTGAGCCATACTCCTTCCTTACCTGAGAGTGAGATACCACACCTCTGGATGAGATGCAATACATCTGTGGTGACCGAACCCTCAGGGGCGCCACAGATACATATACACACATTTTTACAAACAGGTGCACACAAGTATTCTAATACACACATATAGGAGTGAATATGTTCACTAATTTATACATGTTATCCCTCTTGCAGTTGGATTTTTCCATCTTCAGCAGTTTCAACTCGGTGGTACTCTAACTGTCCATAGGAACTACTAAGCAAATTTAAATCTCTTAGCCATTCCTGTCTCCATCCTCTTCACTTCCTCAGATATCTGCAACTGACCAATGTTCAAATTAATCCTCCCCTTCCTCTTGTAGCCAGCTACCACCCCCTATACTGAGGGGAATTCATTGGGGTACCCACAGCAATCTTTTTCATGGCCCATTCAGAAGCAGCAGCTGCAGTGTGAATGCTGTCTGATTTCTGCTGCTTTTTGATGAACCAAGAAAAAAATTGCAGTGGTACCAAATAAAGCCCCCTCAGTACTGGGGGTAGTAAGTGGCTACATGGGACAGGAGAGGATTGATGTGTTAGCTGACAGGCACTGGGCTGGATGTCAACTATGGTCAATAATGCAGTCTACGAAAAATTTATTGAGCAGGGAACACAATTTATCCTAGTAACACACCAATTTGTTTCCCAAGCGGGAATAATTTCCTCCATTTTGCTTTTATAGCAAGAGTCTAAAAGCATGGCCATCCAATAGTCATGCCTTTGCTTGATGGTAACAATATGCTTGTCATCCCACAACCATTACAGCTTGTCATGCCCTCCAGCATGACCTAGGACCCCATTGTTTCACTTTCAGCACCTTGCTATAATGGTTGTTTGTCATGGCCAGGGTCATTGTCGTCATTTCAACTCTGACTGTCAACCTCCTCCTCTGCCTGTGCCAATTCAATGACCATCTCTACATCTACCTGCAGCTGCTATTCCTACTCTTCTTTCCTCCACATTCTGCTGCATTTAACCTCGTGAGGGTTCTCAACATCCACAATACGGTGATTAAAATGTACAAGTTACTGTTTTTCCTCGTCCCCTATTATATTTTTGAATTTGGAGTGTTTTTCCCATGAAAAATATTTGGGGAATGACATTGTTGATCTCTCTTCGAACCATTTCAGTAGGAGACATGCATCCCTCATCAGCTGTCAATGGCAGGTTACAAAATAAACCATGCTCCAGCTTGGCAGCTTTATGATATAGTCCTTCAAAGTTTTACACTACTATGACATCGTACAGATGTTTCAGCAGCATTGAAATTCATTGGGTTAAGATTGTGCAAATTAGGCGACGCTCTGACAGACTATTCTGAGCTGTTTGTTGCTTCATGTTTAATAGCAAGTTAACTACTGTATGACTTTTGTCCCTGACCTTAAGCTGTAAAACCATTTGGCATCACTTTACCGTTCATGTGCAAAAAGACTGAGGGTCGCATGTGGAATCAATGCTGTGCCCTGTGACTTTTGGAATGGGGTTGGTCATGTCTGTTGAGTAGGATGCAAAAGAGGTGAAGGACACAGATAACCACTACTTGGTGGTGGAAGCAGACGTAGTTCCCAGTCACAGAAGCTTCACCACCTGTCCCAATTGCAGTGATGCAGTCCTGCTGTTTAAAACATTTTCCAATGGTCTGTGAAACTCATGTATTATCTCTGCCCATAAATTCTGCTCCAAGTGTCTACGGTGTAGTGCACTTTGGAGTTAAAACACAATTCGAAAGAATGACCCTCAATCTCCTGCATGTGAAAGCACAGTGTGTGTACCCTTTTCTAACAGACTTAATGCTGGCAAGTTTGACATGCATAATAATTTCTCCAAATGCAACTGACTTCCCTACGTTGTATGGCAGCAATTTCACAACAAACAACCTGACAGAGTGAGAGTTTAGTTTGCACACAAGCGAATGACTGTTTTCTTGACATCACTCAGGATATGAGTGCTCAGGAATAGAGATGATCGAACCTTTAAAGGTTCGGTTCGTTTCAGATCAGTGAACTTCCCGATGTTCGCCGACCAATTCGTTGAACAGTTCATCGAACATATCCAAATCCTATTGGATTCAATTGAAGGCAAAATCAAACGCATACACAACACCTTCAAAGGGGCCCAAAAGCTGCCAAAACAGCTCAAATAAGAGGCAGACACCATGAAAAGTGGCATTAATTGACCCACAGTACATGTTTTATAATGGCACATCAGCAGTCAGCCATGGGCCATGCATGATGTATCAGTGTCTGAGTCAGCATTTACAGATTTGAATGTAACTTCAAATTAAGACGAGGTGGGTGATGGATCAATGTAGGCATCACACATGAAGGAGACCAAACCACAAGTCTCCACATTTCAAAAAATGAGTTGCAAACACAACCAAAGTGGCATAAATTTCAATAGAGTAGAAATACTATAATGGGGATCGACACCCCTTCCACTACAGGCAACCCAGCAGATGGAGACCCAATCAGGAGTCTCCACAGTTAAAAAAAGTGTCTAACAGCCATGACATTTGCAGCCACGGCGACAGTAAAAAAAATACCAAGCAAGCCAAAATACTCGGCGAGCACCCAAACATGCTCGCTGAAAGGGTTAATTACACATACTCGGTCAACACTACAAGCTGGACTAAAAATTGTGTGAAGCAACTCACAGAAATTGCTTTTGACACTCACACTGCTGCAGCTATTTTTTTTGCGTTGATGAATTAACGTTCCCGGGGTTGGAAGTCTAGAGCTGCGATGCACAGCACAGAGCAGCCAGTACAGGGTTAATAAACAGGGGGGATTTATTGTAACAGGGTCAAATTTCATGCAGGGAGTACAGGGGAAATATGGGGGCAACAAGGGGAGTAGCAGGTAACAGACTATAACCGGCAATCCAAATTTGGCTAGAGTCTACACGATTGTAATCCGCAGTTTTACACTTAGCTGACTCTTGTTCCCCACAAGGCAGTTGTCGGCTGATGCCGGTGTTGTTTTCTTCTGGCTTCCCCGCCTAAACAATGCTCCATATTCTGGCGGCAGTGGGCGGTCTCTGGTTTGACCCCCTGAGCCCCTAGTCTATAACACTGCACCTCACTTGCTCAGCTCCACGGACCCTGTGTCTCTTCTCCCTCTAGTGGGGTTTGACCCCTACTGTCAACTCTCTGCTTTCCCACGCAAACCTCCTTTTTCTCCCTCTTACTAGACACGCCCCCAGCTTCCCGGTCACCTGACTCCTGTGCTCACAGTCTGTCTCCCCCCTGCAACCAGAGGCACGGCCCCGGCAGTTCCGGATCCCTTGTTCTGAAAGTACTTACACCCTGGTCTTGCCCCTTACACACACTGTGTGCCTCACTGCTGTCTTGGGGAAAACCTCTCTTAAGGTTGTCTAAAAGCGTGTTTCGATATTCCAGCATGTGCAGGTCCCTTTTCAGGCAAAATTTTGTACCGTGGATCTAACAGAATGGCAACTCAGTAGTCACCACTATTTTGAATCTTAACAATACGGGGATCATGTTGCAGCAAGAAGGCGCTCATGTGTTGGGCTCTTCCATGAGGTCCAAGCCCATGGTGTGTTGGTGGCTGGGTAACACTGATGCTTGCTTCCTCCGTCCCCTCCCGCCAACCACGAACAACAGAGAGGTGATCATTATCCTCTTCATCTCCTGACTGTTGCTCGCCCATCACCTCTTCCTCCTCCATTTGTTCCTTGGCTCCTGCACCTTCACTACCAGTTTGTCTATTAACACGAGTACCCCCTTGATCGCTGTAATACACCCTGTCTTGGCTCCCGCCTGTGTGACGACAATGTGTAACTTAGAGGCATTGTTATCCCTTCAGCATCCTCCTCTGCTTCCTCCTCTTCCCCTGGGAAAACCACCTCCTCCTGCAGACTACTCAAAGTGTGCTTCAACATGTAGATGATAGAATAGTGATGCTGATGATGACATCATTAGCACTAACCATCTTAGTAACAATTACAAAACTGTGCAGAGGGGTCAGAGGTTCTTAAGCTGTACCCACTCCGCAAATGTGATTTGCACCACATCTGTACTGCATTGGCCCAGGCTATATGACATGAGATACTGCATCAGGGCTCATTGCTGCTGCCACAGTCGCTGCAACATGTGCAGAGTGGAATTCCAACTGTATCGGCACATTGCATATCAACTGATTAACCGGTATCGACCTTGAAAGTGAGCACAGCAGCGACTGTACTTTCTTCAGCAGCACATCCAGGCAGGGATAGTGGCGGAAATATTGCTGTACCACCAGCAATATTTTGATGTTTATGATATTACCCCAGTGCCACCAGGTTTGCGCCGTTATTGCACATGGCCTTCCCAGGCTCCAGGTTCAGTGGAGAAAGCAGTTGCTCAAACTCAGCCTGAACAACTGTCCACAACTCTTGACCTGTGTGACTGCAATTTCCAAGGCATATTAATTTTAACACTGCCTGATTGCGGTGAGTCCTGGCTGCGCAGTATGTAGGTGGTGGGTATTCTCTTTGCACTGTTGGAACGTGTGTTTCATTAAGGCAGAGGTTGAGGGTGCAGGTGGAGGCCCTAGAGGAGTTGGAGGATGCAGAAGCAGAGGAGTAACTGTTAGGTACAGAGGTTTGTTCTGCAAGCTTTGGGGATTCAAAGACTTGTGTAGCAGACACTTCCCCACCTGACCCCACAGCCACAAGAGTCACCCAGTGCCCAGTCAGCGAGATGTAACACCCCTGGCCATGCTTACTTGTCCAGGTGTCTGTGGTGAAATGCACTCTGGGAGACATAGATTTAGTCAAGGAACGGGTGATGTTGTCTGCAACATGCTGGTGTAGCACAAGCACAGCTGTCTTATAGAAGAAATGGCGACTAGACAACTGGTGCTGGGGGACTGCCACGGCCATCAGCTTTCGGAAACCATCTGTATCTACCAGGCAGAAAGGCAGCATTTCCGTGGTCAACAGATTGGAAATGGTGAAGTTCAACCTCTTAGCTTTGGCATGTGTAGGATGAAACAATCTTTTACGTGACCACAACTGTGGGACTGACGGCTGGCTGCTGTGTGGAGAGTGGGTGGAGTAGGGTGAACATGACAAACTGCTGGACCTTGAGTGAGGTGCAGGTGGAGATGTTACAGTGGATTGAGAAAGATGTGGTGTGCTCAATGAAACAAAGACAGCAGGCATGTCCACTTCAATTGCAGCTGATGGGCTATGACTCAGCCTGACTGGCGCGTGTCAACAAGTGGAGGTTCTGCGCCTGGAGACCTGTGTGACAATACTTGGCATGGTGACAGAGGAGGAATAAGCAGCAGATGCTGCATGGGGCGGCCGATGGTTGGTGCAGTCTGCTGGTCCGCATTTTATCGCAGTAAGTTTGCCAGACTAACGCATGTTGATGGCGTATGTGATGGTTCTTACATATAGTAGTCAAATTATTGCAATTTTTCCCACTACTGAGTCATTTTTTCCCAAGTTGTCAGATAACGTGAGTTTGCTCATCCTTTGCAGTTTAAAAAAAGGCCCAGGCTAGGCAACCCATGCACCCCCCTGCGAGCTGCAGACCTGCAAAAGCTGTCGGCCACAGCCATAGTTGTGGCTGAGGATGCAGTGCTCAGCGTGGTTGCATCACTCCATGTCTGTGTGGTAGGCCGCAACATAACCTCCTTGTCTGCCTCCTACTCCTCCACCTCCTCAGCTGAGCTACTCAGTTGCGTGCCTCTGGTTTCACACCAAGTGGGATCTACAACCTCATCATCATCCTCTCTGTTCTCCCATTCCTCGCCCTGAAAGTCACCCTCCTCCTCTTCCTGCCCTGATAGCACAGTACAGTCTGCGTGTGTCTCAGGTATCTGAGTCTCATCAGGATCAACTCCCCCCATAGGAGTTATCGCCTGTTGACAAGGGTCAGGATTCTGCTCGGCCCCGATCCAACTAAAAAAAAATTTGGCCATTGGTGCGGATGCTTTCCTCCTCTTCAGTTTGTGAATCTTTGGAGCCGACCTCTGATGCCCATGACATAGAATGTGTGAACAGCTCTGCAGACTCACCCATCTGTGGTTCCCTACAGTCAGTTGAGAGGTTGGACATAGCAGTGTCAGTGGATACCTCTTAAGTTCACCCTGCTCTGCAGTATGCAGTTTTCTCTTCATCCAGCTGACTCATGAAGGTCATGTTTTGACTGAAATGTTCCTTTATTTTGATTGGATATTTCTTCAATAAATATAAAGTTCTTTTGCTATTTACACCGTTTGAGTGCCAAGTTCATTTACGCCATACTTTGTGAGGTAGACAGTTGCATATAAATATCTGGAATTTTGAGAATATTGTGCACGGTGACCTCATATTCCTGGGTAGTAAAATCTTAAAATGGTCATGGCATCTTTTATATTGACTGTGATAGTTCCCCCTGATAGCTGCAAGGTTTTAAGGGGAAGCCCACATGGCGGTGCCTGATATCATGTGAGCCCACTCTCTAGCTGATTCAATTATCAGCAGCGAGTGAAATTGCTTCTTTTTTTTTTCAATCTACACAAATTGCAAATTGTTCAAATTTGATGGGACCAGCAAATTTCATGAAATTTGACCCAAAAGTCGATCTGTATATTATGTATTGCATATTAACCACAAGAGGGTGCAGAATTTCTCAAACTAGGTACCTTTTCAATTGCATTAGAATTTGACATAATATTTATTTTGCACATATTGACAACTTTAGTATAACTATTTAGGAACATTATGGATAGTGCTGCAGATGCATTCAAACAGAATGATGATTTTATTTTAAGAACTGTAAAATGGTTTGAAGACAATCATTCCAAAATCTGTCATAAGAAATATTCTGCATTAAACCGGTGACAGTAACACAGGGACACTAAGCAAGTAAACAGAACCGAAATCTGCTATGGGATATGTCTGAGTAATTCTCTGTCAGAAAATTATACATTGGAATGTAGGAAGTGATTTAGATTTCTAAAAAGAGGAATCTTTTTGTGTCCTTTCATTATCCGGGGAAATGTCCTTAAAATTCTGAGTTTACACCATCTCAAAGTGGAATTGTCGTACAGTAAAAACTGCATTAAAATTAAGGGCATTTCCTTGACCCTGCTTATAAGCATATTACCTTGCAAAATGAAATTGTCTTGTAAAGAACTTCTATATTTAAGATATTTATTTATGAACCTTACAATTTATTTTAGATGAATCAGTATAGCCATTAAAAAATTATGCTTAACACATATGCCAAAATAGAGGTTTGAGCCTTCCCAATGTGGCCAATTTCCATTTTTGCTTTTTCGTTTTTATATCCCCTTCTTCCTAAAGCCATAACATTTTTTCTTTTTTCTGTCCACATGGATGTATGAGGATGCAGACAGCAGTGACAGCAGGCGGGGGATGGCACGGTGCAGCCTGTGGGCCACTGTTTCCAGACCCTCAGCTTTCATGGTCCGCGGGCCAGACTATAACAGCCAGATGGCCTGATGTGGCCCGCCAGCTGTACTTTGTCCAGGTCTGATCTGTACCGTAATGTCTCCAATGTTCCTTGTGCTTCGCTACCTGCTCCTGTATGCAGATTCCTGTCTCCAACCTCAAATGTGCATGTTTCTCCCACCTGCACAAATTTCTACCAACTGTAAAGAAGTCTAGAGAGCTACCCCAAGATTGCATAATTCAAAATCAGTGACTGTAGGTTATTTCTTCCAACATGTTGGGAAGTGCACTGAGCTGTAGATTGGATTGCTGCTAAAGGGGAAAAAAAGAAAAAAAACTCTTTAAATCTTCTTCCTTATCGAGTGTGAACGAGCTGTGTGTGACCGTAGCGTAAGTGCAAACGGAAGTAAGTGTGTGACTTGTGATTCAGTGACTTTGGATTCATGGAGTTTGGAAGGAAGGAATTTGGACTGAATTGCTGTCTGTATTTTATTAATTCTTTACATTTCTTTTTACTTAACATTTCTGTCTAGTGCAATCCCCATTAGGAAATGAGCTCCATTATTGACAATGCTGTCCAGTGTACATCTTGCCACATGTATGTGACGCGCCCCCTGTGGCCGGGGGGTACTCTGTAGCTGGGCCAGTCCTTTTCTGGGGTAGTCACGGCGGCAGTGACCCGGTCCGTGGCCCCGGGTGGTCAAATAAAATAGAGAGTCAATTGGGAATAAAGTTTTGGGGATAATGTTCATGACGCCACCCTTGGTATGTGGTTCTATGGGGCCGCCCCTGCGGTGCAGATCCACTGGGGCTGATGGTGACGCAGCAGAGTTGGTTCAGCTCTCCACGGGCAGAGCTAAGCTCCAGGGCAGTATATGGTGATTTGAAAAGGTAGATGTTGTTGGTGTAGTGCAAGGAAGGTGACGCCGTAATTAGTCAAGGACACAGTGGGGTGCAGTCTTCAGGCTTCATGAACAGTTGTTAAGCTGCTCCAGGTTACAACCTCCGAATTATATCCGCCCACGTCATCCTGTGTCCTCCGGGGAAGTGATCCAGCCAACTCTCAAATAACTTGGGTGCACTTGGACGGGACCCCCTTCCGTGTACCTCTCTAGATCGTCTCTCTCTCTGCGCTGGCTCTCGCCCTCCTGCCCTGTGCCTCACACACAGTGTCCCGAGCCACTGGCCGCGGGCCTTGTTGGGCGACGTTCGGTCTGTCCCCTTGGTCCTATATGGCCACCTTTTCAGCAATTGTGTGTGGACTGTGGCTATGGCACATAAAGATACCGCAACCTCTGGTTTTCTAGCTGAGCCTTAAAGTACTCCACTAGTCTGGGGCCAGTCCCCTCCTGCAGCCTTGATCCCTCCACAGTCAGCGTGAACTGGGGTGGCATCCCGCACTCACCGTGCCTCTAGGATCCTTCTCTCTCTGGAGCCCTCCTCACTGCTCCGGTCTTCTCTCCTCACTCTTCTCTTGGGCCTCTCTGACTGGGCCCTATTTCTCACTCAACTCCTGCTCCAAGGACTGGAGCCAGAAAAATGGACCCGAACTCAACTGTACTCCTGCACTGGAACAGGAGAAATGGACTCTTCTAGATGATTCGACCTTCTTTTTATACTCTTCTGTCTGTACTCCCCTAAACTACTTCCTCCACCCACCTTCTCTACTTAATTCCACCCTCCTAACAGGGACCAGGCCTGTGCTCTCCCTTAGAAGCTAACTGGACCTTCCCTTATGAAGTGGTGTAGTGTTGGATGTGAGTGTGTGGGTCCCGGGTAGTTCTCCCTCCTTACCTGAGAGTGGGGTACCACACCTCTGGCTGAGATGCAGTATATCTGTGGCAACTGGACCCGCAGGGGCGCCACATATGCAATTTTTGAACAGCCGGTCGTGAGTGCATACTGCTGTGCGAGATGTGTGCACGTTGTGCATTTGAAAGCCCAGGTACTGGATCTAAATGAGCAGCTGGCAACGCTGAGAGCCATAGACAATACGGAAAGAAGTCTGCTGCTTACTGAGCAGCTGCTCACTGGGGTAGATGTGGGGGAGGGTGGTAGTAGGGAGCTGCAGGACAGTGAGGCAGGTAGCTGGGTGACAGTTAGAAAGGGGGGTAGAGGGAAGAGTGCCAGGGAACCTAGTCCTGATCTGGGACACCCCAATAAGTTTGCAAAGTTGGCAGATGAGAGGGGTGTCAGTACAGGGGTAGCACTGCTGCAGCAAGGCATGTCCTCTGAAAGCCGGAAGAGTGTCAGCTCCAGTAAGGGGGGAAATAGGAGAGCAGGGCAGGACAGGCAGGTGTTGGTAGTGGGGGACTCAATTATTAGGGAAACAGATAGGGCAATCTGTCACAAAGACAGGGATCATCAAACAGTGTGCTGCCTACCTGGCGCTCGAGTTTGGCACATCGCTGATTGGGTTGATAGATTACTGGGAAGGGCTGGTGAGGACCCAGCGGTCATGGTGCACATTGGCACAAATGACAAAATTAGAGGTAGGTGGAAGGTCCTTAGAGATGATTTCAGAGAATTAGGTTGCAAGCTTAAAGCAAGGACCTCCAAGGTGGTATTCCCTGAAATACTGCTGGTACCACGTGCCACGCCAGAGAGGCAACAGGAGATGAGGGAGATAAATAAGTGGCTCAGGAATTGGTGTAGGAAGGAGGTGTTTGGGTCCCTGGAGAACTTGGCCGACTTCTCAGTTGGCTACAGGTTCTACGCTAGGGACAGGCTGCACCTCAATGGGGAGGGTGCAGCTGTGCTGCGGGAGAAAATAGCTAGAAGGTTGGAGGAGTGTTTAAATTAGGGATTGGGGGGAGTGTATTCATTTTATAGGTGGAGAAGATAGAGCAGATAGTGACCTGGGCACAAATAAAGAAATTGGGGATGGGGTTAGAAAAGTCAATATAGTAAGAAGGAATAGAGGTACAGAGAGATACATAAAATGCATGTACACTAATGCCAGAAGACAAAACAACAAAATGGAGGAATTAGAATTAATTTTGTTGGAAAATAATTATGACATGGTGGGGATATCTGAGACATGGCTGAATGAGAGCCATGACTGGGCAGTTAATTTACAGGGCTATAGTCTGTTAAGAAATGACAAACAAGTGAGGGGGGTGTGTTTATATGTAAAATCATCCTTAAAACCCATCTTGCGTGAGAATATATGTGAATCTAATGAAAATGTAGAGTCCCTGTGGGTGGAGATAAGGGGAGGGGGAAAAATAATAAATTACTGATAGGGTTTTGTTATAAGTCTCCAAAAATAATGGAAGCAGTAGAGAATATCCTCATAAAGCAAATAGATGAAGCAGCGACTCAAGGAGAAGTCATTATTATGGGGGACTTTAACTACCTTGAAATACATTGGGGAACAGAAACCTCTAGTTCCAGCAAAGGTAATAGGTTTTTGACAACTATGAGAGACAATTACCTTTCACAACTGGTTCAAGACCCAACAAGAAGGGGGGCACTGCTAGACCTCATATTAACCAACAGGCCTGACCGCATATCAAATATACGAGTTGGGGGTCACTTGGGTAATAGTGATCACAAAATAATAAGTTTTTATGTATCCTTTAAAGATATGTAGTAGAGGGGTTATAAGGACACTAAACTTCAGGATGGCAAATTTCCAACGGTTGAGAGATGATCTTAGTGCAATAAACTGGGACGATATCCTGAGACATAAAACTACACAAAGCAATTGGGAGACATTTATTAGCATCCTGAATAGGACCTGTGCACAATATATACCCTATGGGAATAAACATGCTAGAAATGGGAGGAAACCACTATGGCTAAATAGAGCTGTAACAGGTGCAATAAGTGACAAAAAGAAAGCATTTAGAGAACTAAAGCAAGTAGGTAGTGATGAGGCATTAAATAAATACAGAAAATTAAATAAATTCTGTAAAAAACAAATCAAGGCAGCAAAGATTTCTTTAACTGCATAAACAGTAAGAAACTAAAAAATGATAGTGTCGGCCCCCTTAAAAATAGTCTGGGTGAAATGGTACATGAGGATGTGCAAAAAGCCAATATGTTAAATGATTTTTTTTCAACAGTATTTACACAAGAAAATCGCATGACAGAAAACATGATCAGTGATAACAAAAATTCTCCATTAAATGTCACTTGCTTAACCCAATTACGGCGGCGTCTAAAAATCACTAAAGTTGACAAATCCCCGGGCCCGGATGGGATACACCCGCGAGTACTGCAGGAATTAAGTAAAGTCATAGACAGACCATTATTTTTAATCTTTAAAGATTCCATAATAACAGGGTCTGTACCACAGGATTGGCGTATAGCAAATGTGGTGCCAATATTCAAAAAGGAGACAAAAACTGAACTTGGAAATTATAGGCCAGTAAGCTTAACCTCTACTGTGGGTAAAATCCTAGAGAGTTTCCTAAGAGATGCTATACTAGAGTATCTGAAGAAAAATAACCTCATGACTCAATATCAACATGGGTTTACGAGGGACTGTTCCTGTCAAACTAATCTGATCAACTTTTATGAAGAGGTAAGTTCCAGACTGGACAAAGGAAATGCAGTGGATGTTGTGTATATGGACTTTTCAAAAGCTTTTGATACGGTTCCACACAAAAGGTTGATACATAAAATGAGAACAATGGGGATAGGAGAAAATATATGTAAGTGGGTTAAGAACTGGCTCAGTGATAGGAAACAAAGGGTGGTTATTAATGGAACACTCTCAGACTGGGTCTCAGTTAACAGTGGGGTACCACAGGGGTCAGTATTTGGCCCGCTTCTTTTTAACATATTTATTAATGACCTTGTAGGGGGCATACAGAGTAGTATTTCAATATTTGCAGATGACATTAAACTCTGCAGGGTAATCAATACAGAGGAGGACAATTTTATATTACAGGAGGATCTATGTAAACTAGAAGCTTGGGCTGAGAAATGGCAAATGAGCTTTAATGGGGATAAATATAAGGTAATGCACTTGGGCAGAGGAAATAAAATGTATAATTATATGCTTAATTGTAAAACACTGGGCAGAACTGTTACTGAAAAAGACCTGGGTGTATTGGTGGACGACAAGCTTACATTTGGTGGCCAGTGTCAGGCTGCTGCTGCAAAGGGAAATAAAATAGTGGGATGCATTAAAAGAGGCATAGATGCTCATGAGGAGAAGATCATTTTACCTCTATACAAGTCACTAGTGCGACCACACTTAGAATACTGTGTACAGTTCTGGTCTCCGGTGTATAAGAAAGGCATACAGTATCTGAACTAGAGAGGGTGCAGAGAAGAGCGACCAAGATTATTAGAGGACTGGGGCGTCTGCAATACCAAGAGAGGTTATTACACTTGGGGTTGTTTAGTTTGGAAAAACAAAGGCTTAGGGGTGATCTTATTACTATGTACAAGTATATGAGGGGACAGTACCAAGACCTGTCTACTGATATTTTTACTCTGAGGCCAGAGACGGGGACAAGGGGGCATCTTCTATGTCTGGAGGAAAGAAGGTTTAATCTTAATCACAGACGCAGATTCTTTACTGTAAGAGCAGTGAGACTATGGAACTCTCTGCCGCATGATGTCGTAATGAGTGATTCACTACTAAAATTTAAGAAGGGCATGGATGCCTTTCTTGAAAAGTATAATATTACAGGTTATATATACTAGATTCCTTGATAGGGCGTTGATCCAGGGAACTAGTCTGATTGTCGTATGGAGTCAGGAAGGAATTTTTTTTCCCAATGTGGAGCTTAGTGTTTGCCACATGGTTTTTTTTTTGCCTTCCTCTGGATCAACATGTTAGGCTATGAGTTGAACTAGATGGACTTAGTCTTCCATCAACCTTAAAAAGAATGTTACTATGTAAACTATGTGCTGAATGAGAAACCTCTGAAGTCAACCCACATGGCGTATTTAGAGGTGTGATGGCAACAGAATAGGCAACAAAGAAAAACTGTAGGGAAACAGAAAGCGCCAGACTATAGGGTGATACTTTTATATAAAGGTAAAATAGATCCAGGTAATATGCTCACCTGAGCAAGTTGTTTAGGCAGAACTCCTGTAAAATAATAGTTCCTGCTGCCCCATGGCTGAGGGGATGAAGTCCACCAAGAAGTTTGAAAAGAAGATATAATTTACGAATTTGGGCTGTGCTACCAAAATAAAGATCTTTGCTCCAATAATGTAGAGAAGCGGTTTTTATTACACAACACATTTCAAGGCCAGACTGGCATCTTTTTCAAGTGTAAAAACCAACATTACCAGTAATAGAGCTAGAATAACCAATATAACCAGAATAAACAACGTAACATTTTTCTTCAGGGCATATGCGTGACTTGTATTGCAATAACTCGATAGGATCTTAATTTTTTTGGGGATGTTTAATGCAAAAAAATTATATTGGTGCCTTATATTGATACAAATTGAATTAAATGTGTAAGAAACCACTGGTAATATAAAATTAAAGTTATACGGTTCCTACTGAAATCATTAGTTTTATAACTGCCCAGTTGATCTATTGTTCTCCAGAAACATCACATTTTTCAATGGATCCTATATTTCTGTAGGGTCTGCCTGTAATTAAATGTCTGGGCAGGTAGGTAAACTTAATTCACAGTTAGTTACTCATGAATCAGGCAAGTTATATAGTTTACCAGTAAACAAATGGCACTAGAGCTGCCTTAGAGCCAGCTATCTTCTTGGATGTATATAATAATATATAAGGTTGCATGCTTGTGCATTTGACTCTTTATTAGATTTTCCTAAAGTAATAAAAAGAATGACACCTGTCAGGTCAATGACTATTTGAACCACAACTAATATGTTCTGTTTGCCCTAAAATAAGCCCATCATGTTATTCATAATCTAAAAATGTTCACGATTTTTCGCTGATATATCTATTAGGTTATTAGGTTGACCTCCGATAATATTAGTATATACATCAAAATGAAACTGTCTTGTCTAAAAGGCACAAGATAAAAAACCCGGTCTTATTTTGTAAAATAAGCTTTAATGTCAAAACGCTGGTATTGTTAATCAAGTGGTCCTATAAAGTCTGACAATGTTGACTTTGGAGGCAAACCTTGTGCTGTAGATATTGATTTCTGCCTACAAAGCTAGTAAAACCAAGTTCAACCTTCTCACACTGACATATGCCAAAAAATATGTGTGAACACTACGTTATCAGCTCCTGTCTTATTCATATATATCACACTCAGGGTCAACCTGACAGCTATGTCTGTGACATTCTGGATATTTGACACTGTTTTGTGCCAATAGGTATTTTTACTTTAATTCAATGTATCAACGTGCTTACTATATTGTGTATCTATTTTTCACCATTTTATAAGACATACTAAATCCTATTCTTTTTCAGTGTTAGAGTTAACAAGTTCAGAAATTAAAAAAAACAGTTTTCACATTATTTATCTTTTTCTCATTATTAGTTATATAATATTAGATTGAAATAAAAATAAAGATTTACTATGTGATCTGATCACTTCAATATACAGGGTGGGTGGTGACCATGGCATTTTGAAGTCAGCCATTTTGGATCCAACTTTATTTTTTTCAATGGGAACAAGGTCATGTGACACATCAAACTTATTGAGAATTTCATAAGAAAAAAACAATGGTGTGCTTGGTTTTAACGTAACTTTATTCTTTCATGAGTTATTTACAAGTTTATGACCACTTATAAAATGTATTCAAAGCGCTGCCCATTGTGTTGGATTGTCAATGCAACCCTCTTGTCACATGACCCACTTCCCATTGAAAAAAATAAAGTTGGATCCAAAATGGCTGACTTCAAAATGGCTGCCATGGTCACCACCCATCTGGAAAAGTTTTCCCCCTCCCATATATTAATGAGCCACAAACAGGAAGATGATATCACCAACCATTCCCATTTTATTTAGGTGTATCCATATAAATGGCCCACCCTGTATTACTGTGACGGCAGTAAGTGTGGACCCACTGCACCACTGGCTGGGCTTATCCTGGAGGGGCGTAACTAAGTGGCTACCTTGTCTTCACTAGAGCCTCTGACGGTGAGGATAGGCTTGGGCCATTAGGGTAGTCACCAGGTGCTACTCCACGACAGTCCCCGGATCTGCATCAGCTGACCTGCAGGTCCAAGGCAGAAATATTCTGCAGGACACAGTAGTTTTAAATTCCTGCAGAGTCTGGATGCGCCTCCCTATAGCCGGGTGGAGACTCATCAGCAAAAGGAAGATGTAGCAGTGTTAAAGATATTGCACGAGGCAGCTCAGTTAGATGGTTTGACACTGGGAGGAGCAGAGCAGTATGTAGGACGGCGCTTATAAACCGTGCGAGTCACCGGTATGACAATTACTAGTTTTGGGTAAGATTGAGTTCAAATTTTAATTGACAACATTTTTATTAACAGGTTTTTATATATTTTTTCTTTTAATTTCTTCAATTTTTAGTTTCTTCCCCAAAATGACCAGGAAAACAATCCAGATTATATTTTTTTTACATGTTATTTTCCCACTATAGCTGCTATACAGTTGCCTTTGCTGACATATGTAGTAATTAACCACTTTGACTGTCTTGGTATACAAAATCTGGCACAGTCTAAAGCCCAGAAGTGTGCAACTATTAACTTAGAGAGCAGTGATGGGGCCCGACAGACAAATATTAAAATGCTTCTTCAGTATGGTACAGTGGATACAGAAAGTATTCAGACCCCTTTAAATTTTTCACTCTTTGTTTCATTGCAGCCATTTGGTAAATTCTAAAAAGTTCATTTTTTATCTCATCAAAGTACACCCTGCTCCCCATCGTGACTGAAAAATTACAGAAATGTAGAAATTTTTTCAAATTTATTAAAAAAGATAAACTGAAATATCACATGGTCATAAGTATTCAGACCCTTTGCTCAGACACTCATATTTAAGTCACATGCTGTCCATTTCCTTGTGATCCTCCTTGAGATGGTTCTACTCCTTCATTGGAGTCCAGTTGTGGACTTGATTTGGAAAGGCACACACCTGTCCATATAAGATCTCACAGCTCACAGTGCATGTCAGGCCAAATCAGAATCATGAGCTCAAAGGAACTGCCCGAGGAGCTCAGAGACAGAATTGTGGCAAGGCACAGAGCTGGCCAAGGTTACAAAAGAATTTCTGCATTACTCAAGGTTCCTAAGAGCACAGTGGCCTCCATAATCCTTAAACGGAAGAAGTTTGGGACCACCAGAAGTCTTCCTAGACCTGGCCATCCAGTAAAACTGAGCAATCGTGGGAGAAGAGCCTTGGTGAGAGAGGTAAAGAAGAACCCCCAATATCACTGTGGCTGAGCTTCAGAGGTGCAGTAGGGAGATGGGAGAAAGTTCCACAAAGTCAACTATCACTGCAGCCCTCCACCAGTCGGGCCTTTATGGCAGAGTGGCCAGACGGAAGCCTCTCCTCACTGCAAGACATATGAAAGCCAGGGCCGGCCTGAGAGATTAGGGCGCCCTAGGCGAAACTATTTTGTTGCGCCCCTACTATTCTTGGCAGTAGAAGAAAACTTGGGATATAAATTTAGGAGCAAAATAAACCACAACAACAATGATTAATTAACTCTCTCCTAACTCTTTAATCTTCTGAGAAGTTGTATAGGACAAATATATACAAAGTAATCAATAACACAATACAAAAACGACCATAGGTAATTAAAATTTTTGTTTCCTTGCCTTTTTTTTTTAAAAGGATGACACTAATTCACCGAGATTAATTTGTTCAGCAACTTCAGATTCTATCGAAATTGTTGCCAACCCAACCAACCTCTCTTGCGTCATATTTGCCCTTAAATATGTTTTAGTTAGCTTTAGTTTTGAGAAGCTTCTCTCTCCTGAGGCCACGGACACAGGCAGAGTCAAAAGAATTCTTAGAGCCACCACCAGGTTGGGGACACTTTCTTTCAAGTCAGATTTAAGCAAAAGTTCAAGAACGTCTTTTGGTGATGAATCTTCTGGAACACGTCTTGACATTGCCTGTAGTTCACCACATAGCTCTATGGCATTGATGTCTTTTACTTCGTTGTGTGTAAGAGACTTTTCCAGAGCTTTACACTTATCCAGAACAAATTTGCTTGGTTTTCCCTCAAGCGAACGGATGTGGTACAAAAATCCAAATTTCAATTCCATTTCTTTCAGCTGAGTGAACCGCTCATCAACGGAATTTATAGCAGTATCTAAGATCGCAAAGTAAAAGTTAATTTTGAAACTCTGTTTCTCATCTCTTATGGGCTCATCTTTCCCTTCATAAGAGAACTGTCTGGTTTTTTTCTTTAAACGTTTTGGCGCAGAACTTGACTCAAAATTAGCTGGTATGCCAAGCTCTTCTGCGATTTCCCTCGCATCAACTAACAGCTTCTCAAACTCTTCATCGCTTCTTAATAATTGCAGATATTTCTTTGTTTTGTCAAGGTGTTGAGAAGCAGCAGCTAAATCGAATTCTTGTGACTGAAGTAACTTACTTGTCAAATTGATTTCGTACAAAATGTTGAAACATACTAGAACAGATGTAACAAAAGAAAAGGTTCCAACTTGTTTAGCAAGACCTTGAGCTTCTAGCCGGGAGACATTTCCAGAGCTTCCTGTGAGACTAATATTTTCTGCTATGTCCATTAGGGCATCATGGACTTCGCTCAATTGGTAACGGAGGGGGGCCAGTGCATCAATTCTACTTTCCCACCTTGTTTCACTTAGAGGTTTTAGAGTCAGAGTTGGCAAATGACGCATGAGTACTTCCCAACGCTGAGTTGACGAAGGGAAAAATACGTAGAGATTTTGAACTAACAGGAAAAAAGTTGTCACTCCAAAACAACATTTAGCGGCATCGTTGACGACTACGTTTAGAGAATGGGAGCTGCAAGGCACAAAGAATGCACGTGGGTTTATGTCCAAAATTCGTCTTTGTAGTCCAATGTTTTTTCCCTTCATGTTGCTCCCATTGTCGTAGCCTTGCCCTCGTAAGTTGTCCACAGAGAGCGACAGTTCTTCAAATTTGTTCAAGACAGCGGCTGTCAAACCACCTCCAGTTGTATCAGAAACAGGAATGAATCCCAAGAAGTGCTCTTTAATTTCAAACTTTTTGTCTTCTGATGTGGAAACAAACCGAACAATGATAGTCATTTGTTCAACATGAGACACGTCAGAAGTACAATCCAGCACTACAGAAAAGTATTTTGCAGTTTTGACATCGTCAAGAATCTTTTCCTGAATACCATTACTTAGCAGTTGAATCATCTCATTCTGTATTGTTTTTCACAAATAATGTGCATGAATCTCTTTGTCCCAGATTTTCCGAATGTGCTCACACATGACGGGATCGAACATAGCCAAATACTACACAAATTTCAAAAAGTTCCCATTATTAGTTACAAACAATGCATCATTTGATCCACGGAACGCTAAGTTTTGCGTACCTAGTACCCTCACTAGAGCTATCAACTTTTCTAAAATTTGATGCCAGTATTTTTCTTGCTCTTCAATTTTGCGTAAGTGTTCTTCGTCAATGGTCTTGTTCATCTTAAGTCTATTTTCGAGTTCGTTACATTTTTGAAAGCTAATCATGTGATCTTTGCTTTTTTTGTGGCTGGCTAAAATAGCAGATATGTTTTTCCAGTCATTTACACCATCAGTACCTAAGGTTGAGCGTTTGATGATTCCTAGTTGAAGTGATGAGTCTGGAAACAACGTGCAGCAAAAACAAAAAACTGAATTTTTCTGAATAGAATACGTTAGCCAATTGCGTTCAAGACTTTCACCATTGACAAGACGACGTTTATAGTGAACACAAGAAAATTTTCTACAATTAGTGTCCAAAGGAAAATCAAAATCTTTAACTTGTGTGGGGCTTAGTTTTACTACATCTAGGCGTAAGTCATCATTGATTACGGTCCACGTAGCGGGATCATCCGAATAGTCTTTGCATAGTATTTCTATAGATGTACCAGCCTCCATGTCAGTACTGGTAGTTTGATCAGATCTACCACCAGATATTGATGGTTGTAGTTCACTATTTTCAGCATGAGAAACAAATTCTATTTCCACATTCGATATTTCCGAGGCAACAGAAGCCTGTTGTTCCAACGTTTGGAATTCCGCGTCTTCATTTCTATTGCTTACATATTTTAAAAATGACCCTTTGATTTTTGAAAGTGATTTCTCCTCCTCAGCTTTTCTTTTACGGTTCTGAAACCCGAAAGTTTTTTCTTCTTATCAGCCATGACTCGTTACAACACACAGCATTTACCTAAAAGTTAACGCGCCGATTAAAATTGTTATCTGAACATTATATAATACGATTTTACTTTTAAGACAAAAACAACAAATTTCTTTAACAATTTCCAATGTTTCCAATATTTTTGAAAATCAAAACAATATACCTACCTCGCAGCGCCTAACACTTTAGAACCTATGCCAAAAATTTACTAAAAACCTCCTATTTTCTATTTGCATTCATGAAACCTCATGGAACAATGAATCTAATGAATATACAAAATAACAGCAATGGCTCATATGATAAAGCATGCAAACAGTAGAGACATACCTCAAAAATATTATAATCGCGCGCACCGATATGCAAAAAACGTAGATACTATCTCCCTTGCCTTAGCTGGCCTGACTGGCAGTCCAGGCAGTCTATGCCAATGCGTCAAAACAGACTCCTCCCACTAGCCGCATCGACTGCTGATGACATCTATCAATATAATCGCCAACTAGTACCTAGTACCTAAAGTCCAAACTACGTATAAATAGGCCATATGGTACACCTACCTTTTAAGTATACATATTTTTTTCTCTCGGGCGCCCGATTAGTGTAGTGTGTGCATTTTTGGTTGTTTGCTTTACTTTGCCAACATTTGAAAACTTAGGAGCAAAATAAACGCGCGGGATCAAACACCTGTCAGCAGACGATGCAAACGACTCACATCCGTCGTTTAGCGCCTCCTTTCCGTGCGCAAATTGAAGCTCAACGGTTTTTCTTTTACATTTATCGTAAAAAAATTTATGTACACTTTTCTTTCCATCCCTAAAACTTTTTGCCTTTTGAAAAGATTTTTTATAATTTTTTCTATTTTTTCTCTGGCGACCCCTTAGGGTCGGCGCCCTAGGCGGCCGCCTAGTTCGCCTATACGTTCGGGCCGGCCCTGATGAAAGCCCACATAGAGTTTGCTCAAAAACACATGAAGGACTCCCAGACTATGAGAAATAAGATTCTCGGGTCTGATGAGACGAAGATATAACTTTTTGGTGATAATTCTAAGCGGTATGTGTGGAGAAAACCAGGCACTGCTCATCACCTGCCAATACAATCGCAACAGTGAAACATGGTGATAGCAGCATCATGCTATGGGGATGTTTTTCAGCTGCTTTGACAGGATGACTGGTTGCAATTGAAAGAAACATGAATGTTGCCAAGTACAGATATATCCTGGATGAAAACCTCTTCCAGAGTGCTCTGGACCTCAGACTTGGCTGAAGGTTCACCTTCCAACAAGACAATGACCCTAAGCACACATCTAAAATAACAAAGGAATAGCTTCAGAACAACTCTGTGACCATTCTTGACTGGCCAAGCCAGAGTCCTGACCTAAACCCAATTGAGCATCTCTGGAGAGACCTGAACATGGTTGTCCACTAACGTTCACCATCCAACCTGATGGAACTGTAGAGTATCTGCAAGGAAGAATTGCAGAGGATCCCCAAATCCAGGTGTGAAAAACTTGTTGCATCATTCCCAAGAAGACTCATCACTGTACTAGCTCAAAAGGGTGTTTCTACTCAATACTGAGCAAAGGGTCTGAATACTTATGACCATGTGATATTTCATTTTTCTTTTTTAATAAATTAGCAAAAATTTCTACATTTCTGTTTTTTTTCAGTCAAGATGGGGTGCAGAGTGTACTTTAATGAGAAAAAAAATGAACTTTAGAATTTACCAAATGACTGCAATGAAACAAAGAGTGAAAAATTTAAAGGGGTCTGAATACTTTCCGTACCCATTGTATCTCCATGCTAACATGTACAGGTGCATCTCACTAAATTAGAATATCATCAAAAAGTTAGTTTATTTCAGTTCTTCAATACAAAAAGTGAAAGTCATATATTATATAGAGTCATTACAAACTGATTGATTTATTTCAAGTTTTTATTTCTGTTAATGTTGATGATTATGGCTTACAGCCAATGAAAACACAAAAGTCATTATCTCAGTAAATTAGAATACTTTATAACAACAGCTTGAAAAAGGTTTTTAAAATCCGAAATGTTGGCCTACTGAAATGTATGTTCAGTAAATGCACTCAATACTTGGTCGGTGCTCCTTTTGCATCAATTATTGCATCAATGCGGTATGGCATGGAGGTGATCAGCCTGTGGCACTACTGAGGTGTTATGGAAGCCCAGGTTGCTTTGATAGCAGCCTTCAGCTCGTCTGCATTGTTTGGTCTGGTGTATCTCATCTTCCTCTTGACAATACCCCATAAATTCTCTATAGGGTTAAGGTCAGGCGAGTCTGCTTGCCAATCAAGCACTGTGATACTGTTGTCTTTAAACCAGGTATTGGTACTTTTGGCAGTGTGGACAGGTGCCAAGTCCTGCTGGAGAATGAAATTTCCATCCCCAAAAAGCTTGTCAGCATAGAGAAGGATGAAGTGCTCTAAAATTTCCTGGTAGACAACTGTGCTGACTTTGGTCTTGATAAAACACAGTGGACCTACACCAGCAGATGACATGGCTCCCCAAGCCATCACTGATTGAGGAAACTTTACAGTAGACCTCAAGCAGCTTGGATTGTGGCCTCTCCACTCTTCCTCCAGACTCTGGGACCTTGATTTCCAAATAAAAATTGAAACTCTGGGACCTTATGGAGTGTGTTAATGACTGCCTTCTGGACATCTGTCAAGTCAGCAGTCTTCCCCTTGATTGTGGAGTCTACGGAAACAGAATAAGGGACCTTTTTAAACGCTTAGGAAGCCTTTTCAGGTGTTTTTTGTTAATTATTTTAATTGACTGAGATAATGACTTTTGTTTTGTGTTTTCATTGGCTGTAAGCCATAATCATCAACATTAACAGAAATAAACAATTGAAATAGATAACTCTGTTTGTAATGACGCTACATAATATATGAGTTTCACTTTTTGTATTAAAGAACTGAAATAAATTAACTTTTTGATGATATTCTTGCCGCGCCCCCAGGGCCGTGGGGGTGCTCAGCAGCCGGGCCTATGGATGCCGGTATGGGGGATATCATGGTGGCTGGCCTGGTCCGTGACCCAGGGCGGTCAATAAAAAGGGGATTATTTATAAGGGTTTTGGAAAGTTTGTGACGCCACCTGTGGAATGCGGCCAAGGGAGCCGCCGCTGCGGAGCAGTCCTCTGGAGCTGGTGTCACGGCAGCAAGGATGGTGTGGCTCACCACAGGTAGAGCTAGCTCCAGGGCAGTGTAGGATGTGTAAGTTGCGCTCTGGTGTTGTAGTGCCGGAAGGCAAGAGGACGCAGATGAAAGAATGGACGGAGGCATTACGGTGCAGTCATCCAAGTTTTTACTCACAGTTCTTATGACAGTTCCACTGGTGCACTGTACGGGTGCCAGCCTCCCACGACGCGCTGGGTTCACGAGGCAGGGGTTCAGCTCTTCCTCAGGCAGATTAGGAGCACCTGACAGAACCCCACTTTCTTGTGCTCCTAGCTAGACCATCTTCACGCTGGGTCTTTCTCCCTCCTGCCCTGTGCTTTCCCACTCTCAATCCCGCTCGGGTGCTCTGAAGTCCCTCCTGTCTTGTTGGAGTTCCCGGACCTGCTTGACTCTCACAGGGATTAGAATGAGGCTTCGGCAACTGACTATATAAGCCAGAAGCCTCTGGTTTTCTCAGTCGAGACTTAGAGTAACACGGCTGGACCAAGGGCCGGTCCCCTTCTTGCGGCCTACGATTCCTCTGTCTTCTGACAGATTCGGGGCGTACAGGTGCCGTCCTGCACTCGCCGTACCCCCTGGGATCCCTTTTACTAAAACAGAGCCTTCTCCTCTGCTCCCCTCCTGGGCCTCTAGCACTGGGCCCTGCTTGTGGAGCAGAGCTCCTAAAGAGACTCTGCTCCCTGACTGACTGTCCTCACTCACTGTGCTCTACTGCCCTGCCACCCTAAGATGGCTTCCCTTTTTATACCTCACTCTATAATGCTCCCCTAAACTGCTTCCTCCATCTGCACCCACTACTGGTTCCCCCTACCTCTGGGTTCCCCCCACTCCAGCCAGGGACAGGGCTCAGCAGCTGCGCACATGCATGTTGCCCTTCCAGCTGGCCTGGAGCAGTGTAGTGTTGGATGCAGGTGTTGGGGTTCCGGGCAGCACTCCCTCCTTACCGGCGAGAAGGGGATACCACACCTCTGGGTGAGGTGCAGTACCTCTGTGGTGACTAAACCCTCAGGGACGCCACATTCTAATTTAGTGAGATGCACTTGTAGTTCTTCTGTAGAGTGTCTTGTTCAGGTTTTCACCATCCATTAGCGATAGGGATGGAACTTGCCACACTGAGCTCCTTCCTTCTAAGGGCTCAGTCTTGAGTTTGTGTCTTATAGAATAACTGTTGTTTTAATTTTTATTTGATAAATTAGTAATGCACATGAAAATAATCATCTCTGTAATATATCTTAGAAAATAATATTTTAATTGGGGTGAGAGGAGGAATCAGCTCTGCCTCTAGTGCTTCTACTCCCCCTCCCATATACATAGAATCTTATCAGCACCAACTCTCATCTCCTATGTCAGTAATGTAAAAATGTGTCTTCACTGAATGCAGATTTTACTTGTGAATCGAGACATTTTAAAATGAATAGTCAGTCCTGTAGGAGAAAGAAGCAGATTTATCTGATAAGATATATTACAAAGTTGCTTATTTTCATGTGAACTATTGATTTATGAAATAAGAACTAGGGATACTCTTTATTATCTCCTTTGGTGTATTCTGGTTATAGACTGCAAATGTTGTTATTTAAGCAGCATGCATGCAGATCTCACTTTAAGGAACATGTGGCTAAGTTAGCAGAAAGTTGTTAAACATACATTCATGATTAATATTCTGCAGTGATAATGCAGCTTTCAAACACAAGGCAACTGTTCCTGGATCTTCTCCAATACCTTACTTTAGCAAATTGTCTCCTGCCAATTCCCAGAGCAAAACTTTTCACTTTACAATTATTTGCAGTTCTTTTACGTTCAATTAACTTGTTCATCTTGATTTATGTCTCATTCTTATCTCCCTAATATCTAAAAACAAGAAAACTTATTTCAAAATGTTTAAGTCTCAGGAATCCGAAATTAGATATCTGTGGGCACATTTGCATTATAACGGAAGGCACAATATTTTGCCCGATCCGTCATATAATGGAACACCAGCTGCACTCATCGGACACTAATGAATTATAATAAGATTTATTAAAGGTAATCTGTCAGCAGGTTTTGCTATGTAACCTAAGGACAGCATGAGGTAGCAGATGAGAAACTGAATCCAACGATGTGTCACTTTTTTGACTGTGTGCCCTTTCTTAAATTGAAGGTTTTATCACTAAGAGATTGTCACTGACTGGACTACAGCAGCATGTGAACTCTGGTCTGGCCACACCCTCTCCTGTGATAAGCAGCTCACTGTCAATAGACTATGTAAAAAGATAGCCCTTTGTGGGCGGGGTTTGCTCTCTGAGCTTTGCTACATTGCTAAATCTAAAAACAACTGCTGCACCCAGGAAACTAAGTGTTACATTGTTGGAATCAGGCTCAATATTATGCTACAGATCAAATAGTAAAAACCTACTGACAGATTTCTTATGTCAAGCTCCACACGGAGAAACGTTACTTCTTAGACTTTAAAAGTGAGGAAGAAGCCATCTCCTGTGGTGATAACTGTGAGGTCCTCATTTCCATATGATGCATTTCCTATCAGCCAAATTACCTTGGTGACTCTTAAAATGGCATTTCATCTCACACAGTTATTGCTTACTTTCCTTTATATTTTTTTGACACGTCATTATTAGTGATGAGCGAGCATGCTCGCTACTGCTCGGTGCTTGCCTGAGCATCTCATTACTCGAGATGCTCGGCGCTCACCGATTATTTCCGGGGTTGCTTGGCGGGAGCTTGGGTCCCCTCCCTGCATGTTTGGCGCTCTTTAGAGCTCCAATGAACATGCAGGGATTGCCTGCCACTCACTGTAATGAAATAGCCATGTTGGTTGTGGCATTACAGTGATTGGCTGGCCACACAGCGTCATCAGGTCTATATCAGACCTGGCGCCGCCATGTTCGTCACAGTCACTCCGGAATTAGACAGTGTAGGGAGAGGTGCTGCTGCCTCGGGGAGAGATTTGCTTGTGTATTAGGTAGTGTAGGGAGAAAAACCGTACATTACACATATCCATCTTAACAAACAGTCCTTTTGAGGACTAACTAATCCATCTGCAGAAATATGAGGCAGGCAGTGTGTATAGGCAGACAGGCAGGGTATACAGCAGACTGCAGTGCATATAGCACAAGAGGCTCCATTCCAATTCTGCCTTCTGCTGCTTTTAAATATTTCTATACAAAAGCCCAGGTCTCAGGGGCCAGGAATACTTTTCTTTGGATCTTAATCCTCATTATTTGCTTAAAAAGCTATCCAGAGAACACCGTTTTTCTGCAGAATACAGCTAGATACTTTCCATATTAGAGCGCTAGAAATCCAGGTATTTAAAACTGTGTTTTCTCCGTCAAACGGATCACATATACATTGTCAGAAAATACTGCCATTTCTGGCCTCCATTAAAAATTTCCTTTAGGGTATGTGCACACGATGCAGAAATGAAGCAGAAAATTTCTGCATCATTTCTGCATCTCCCTGGCAGAAAAAAACGCATGCAGATTGTGCATGCGTTTTTCCTGCAGAATACATGCGGATCCACATGCAGATTCACATGCGTTTCCGCATGCAGATTGACAAGCGCTTTCCAGGCGATTTTAGCATCACCTGGAAAGTGCTTGACAACTAGGTCACACTGTATAAATCCATGCAAACGGCATGGATTTATATAGTGTGACCCGAGAGAGTGTATATACTTACCTCCGATGGCCCGCGCTGTCCTGCTTTACAAAGTTCCCGGCTGCCGGCAACTTTGAATTGAAAGACCTGCCGACGTCAGCGTCACGTGACCCGTCACATGACTCTGACGTCAGCGCAGGTCCTACAACTCACTGCAAGTTCCGGGAACCAAGCGGGAGCGCTGCGCGGGCCGACAGAAGGTAAGTATACATTTATTTTTTATTTTATTCTTTTTTTACAGCTTTTTTAATGGCACCTGGGTGTGGATGAGACTCTCCTCTCCTCCACACCCGGGTACCATCCGCATATTAGAACGCGCCAATAGCGCAAGTACAGATGCTGTCTTGCAGAATTGGCGCGTTCTAATGCAAGTCAATGGCGGCGAAATCGCCGCGTTTCCGCAAAATTAATTGACATGCTGCGGATTTTTGACCGCAGCGTTCACGCTGCGGAAAAATCCGCATCATGGGTACAGCACATGCGGATTTCCATTGGGGAACATTGCTTCCCTTCTACCATGCGTTTTTCATGCGTTTCCGCGGCGTTTACGCAACTGCAAAAATGCCGCGGAAACGCATGAAATACGCATCGTGTGAACTCAGCCTTTGTGTGTCAGTGAAGCAATTCACACCAATTTGCTGTTCAAACTACTTACCTAAGGGCCAGGTATTTAAAACTCTGTTTTCTACGTCACACGGATCACATATAAGTTCGCTCCAAACTCATTCATTTGTAGTGAGCGTGGAAGATACTGTCCTCCATTTAAAATGGGCAAGGCATGTGGCAAGGGACGGGGAACTGGATGTGATGGTAATGGTGCATGCAGAGGCCGAGGACAAGGCTGTGGACAAGCTGAAATTGTGCCACAACAAACACCCACATCTTCTCGCCTGACCTTCCTGTCCCAATTTCTAGGGGACTGCAGCACACCACTATTGAACCGAGAGCAGTGTCAAAAGGTTGCTGGTTGGATAGCGGATAATGCTTCCAGTCACTTAGCCACCACCACCACCACCAACCTGTCTTCCACACGCTCAAGTCTCAGTAGCCGTGAGTCTGGACCGCATATTCCTCACCCTGATTCTCCTTCCTCCCACCATGCCGAGTGCCCAGAGACAACTGATTCCATACTTGGACACTCTGAAGAGCTGTTCACTTTTCCATTTATAGATTTGGGCCTCTCGTTCGGTCCACTTGAAGCGGGGCAAGAGGAGATCGCGTGTAGCGATGCCCAAATATTTGAGCAGCCACGGTCACACGAAGGCAATGGTAGGAAAGTGTCACAAGAGGTGGACGATGATGAGACACAATTGCCAGAAAGTCAGGAGGAGGACCAGGGTGCGGAAGTGGAAGACGAGGTGGTGGATGATATAGTAACTGACCCAACCAGGCAGGAGGACATGCAGAGTGAGGACAGCAGCACACAGGGGGAGGGAGGCAGAGCACCCCAACAGGCAGGAAGAAGCAGTGTGGTGGACGCAGACAAGAACTATTTGCTCTTGTCCTCCTCCATCTCCTCATCCTCCACCACCATATCACCAGGGTGACCGTGGTCCGTGATGCAACACCCACATAATTTTTTTAAAGGGTGTTTATGATGCCCGATAAAAAATTTTTTATACAGTATGTTCATGTATACTCCCCAGGGGTAAATGTTTGTCAGCCCATACACTTTGTGCATGGGCAATACAAGTATAGGAGGCCCGCTCCTTTCAAATGGAACATTTTTTTATGAGGCCCTTCTCCACGTCTCTTCCAAGGGGCGTTGAAGTGCCTCCAATTTTTTGGCAGCCATTGCATTCACTGCATAGGCCAACACTATGGGAGACTCTCTCCTTTCTAATGGGAATGTGTCGTTACTGTGGCCCTGCTCTATGTGTCTTTAAATTCTTAGTGGGGCTTTTCCTAAAATTGGTCAGCCATTGGACTCACTGCATACCCTATAACTGTATAGCAGACTCTCTCCTTTCTAATGGGAATTTGTCATTACTGTGGCCCTGCTCTATGTGTCTTTAAATTCTTAGTGTGGTTTTTCCTAAAATTGGTCAGCCGTTGGACTCACTGCATACCCTATAACTGTATAGCAGACTCTCTCCTTTCTAATGGGAATTTGTCGTTACTGTGTCCCTGCTCTGTGTGTCTTTAAATTCTTAGTGGGGTTTTTCCCAAATTTTGGCAGCCCTTGCAGTCACACAGCATGGGCATTACCACTATAGGAGACCCGCTCCTTTATAATGGAAACATTTTTTTTACTGAGACCCTCCTCTATGTCTCTTCAAAGGGGTATTGGGTTGCGTCCAAATTTTTGGCAGCACTTGCAGTCACTGGATACGCAATAATAGTATAGGAGACCCAATTGTTAATAATGGAAACAACAAAGCATAGCCGGCTGATGGCTCTCTAACAATAGCGAGGGCCGACTGCTGCCCTTTTAAGACTAGTAAGGGCTGTCTGATGGCCCTATAAAAATAGGCTTTATGACTTTCAGAGTCCCTCCATCATAAATAAAACAGGATGTGTCTAATGATGTGTCACACACTACATTGCCAGATAAGGTTGTAAAATTTTAAAATGACATTTCCGGGTGAATACATTTGTCTTAAAAAATAACGTAAAAAAACAAAACAATAGGATCTTTCTTTAGTATAAAAAACAGCGTCACCAATTTAACCTCAATGTAATCACATTGTTCAGCTCCTGCACCTCCTCCTCCATCTCTGAAATGACCACATCAGTCACAAGCTGACAGCACTGCAGCACTGCCTTGGTCAAGCAGCAACAGGCTGTGCTGAAGATATCATGCTTAATGCTTAATTGACAAACCGCCCAGCACTGCAGAGTTGTTGAAAGCTGTAACACAGCAGCCTGATCTGTGACTCTCACCGCTGAACATACAGCCAGGCATGGTCGTGTTTGACAATGGGCGGAACCTGGTGACGGAGAAATGACACCCAAAGTAGATACGGTTTCCCTCTATGCCAGTCCTTTCACTGAGCTAAATACAACTCTCATCAAAAAAGCTGTGGACTGGCTCCGTACCATCCCTGGCCACATTCACCTGTCCACGTGTTTGTGGGTAGGCGGTCCTTCTCAGTAAGTGCACTGGGGAGGGCACGGGTAATGTTGTGGGACCCGTGCTTGTGGAAGGCGGAGACGATACCAGGAAAAATAATGGCGGCTGGGGACCAAGTATGGATACCCGGCTGCCGCCGGCATGAGGTTGTGAAAAGCTTCCGCCTCCACGAGCCTAAAAGGCCACATTTCAAGTGAAAGCAGCTTTAGAGGACTTCCTGGGAGAACTGACAGCTGGGTAGATACGGTTTCCCAAGTCCTTTCACCAAGCTAAAGAATAAGGCTGTGGTGACATACAACTCAGCAAAAAAAGCTGTGGACTGGCTCCATACCATCCCTGGCCACATTCAGCTGTTCACGTTTTTGTGGTTAGGCGGTCCTTCCCAGTAAGTGCACTGGAGAGGGCATGGGTAATGTTGTGGGACCCGTGCTTGTGGAAGGCGGAGACGACACCGGGAGAAACAGTGGCGGCTGAGGACCGAGTATGGACACCCGGCCGCCGATGGCATGAGGTTGTGAAAAGCTTTCACCTCCACGAGCCTAAAAGGCCATATTTCAAGTGCAAGCATCTGCCCAGAAATCAGGCAGTTTAGTGTTGCGACCTGTGGGTGGTTGGCTGGCTGCATACTTACGCTTGCATACCAAGTAACAGAAAACTAAGCAGATGGTAGCCTCTATCATCATCATGGCCTCACCTCAGCACTATGAACTCTCCTGAAGGATAAGCCAGGGCCCACCGGAGGAGTCTCCGGTTCTCTGGTGGGCCCGTCCAACCCTGCCGAGAAGCAGCCCTGGCTAAGAAAAGTGTGGGGGAAGGTTCCCGGACACTCTACGGCTGCTTTTTAAATGTGGATTGGACATGCTTATGCATGTTATTTCTTACACCGCATTGCAGATCAGGCCATTGTTCAACTCTGTATTCATGAAATTGCATGCGCAAAGAAAGATGTTTGTGTGTCAAAGCACTACCGACAAGTGCGAGTTGATGTCGGATGGGCTGCCATTGCTTCTGCAACAAGCTGCATTAGAGGACTTCCTGGGAGAAATGACACCCAGGGTAGATACGGTTTCCCTCTATGCCAGTCCTTTCACCGAGCTAAATACAACTCTCAACAAAAAAAGCTGTGGACTGGCTCCATACCATTCCTGGCCACATTCACCTGTCCACGTGTTTGTGGTTAGGCGGTCCTTCCCAGCAAGTGCACTAGGGAGGGCACAGGTAATGTTATGGGACTTGTGGAAGGTGGAGACGACACTAGAAGAAACAGTGGCGGCTGGGGACCGAGTATGGACACCTGTCCGCCGCCGGCATGAGGTTATGCAAAGCTTCCGCCTCCACGAGCCTTAAAGGCCACATTTCAAGTGCAAGCAGCTGTCAAAAATTTGGTAGTATAGTATTGCAGCCTGTCAGTGGGTGCGTGGCTGGCTGCATACTTGCGCTTGCATTCCAAGGAATGGGGTAGGGACAACTGAATGTTGCACTGGGACAAGGACGTGGACGGTGATTGTTGCAAGTCTGCAACGGCAGGTGAATGGCGGGAGGCATTTTCGCATGCGACAAGGATCACTTATGATGGGCACACTTTTAGGCAGTGACCTGGGAGTCAGAAATGCTTACAGAGGTCTTCCCCATGCTGTTCCCATGTCTTTTCAGCACTGTATGCATGTGTCTGATGATGTGTCACACACCACATGGCCAGATAAGGTTGTAAAATGTTAAAATGACATTTCCCAGTGAATGCATTTGTCTTGGCTGAAAGAAATGCAAAAGTGAAAAAACACATCAAAAACGCTACTTGTGAACATAGCCCAAGTTGTGGACGAGTATTTTTGGTTTTGGTTATTTATTTTGCCTTATATACAAGTCATTACCCTAGAAAGGATGTTCCTTAATATATTTCCCAGGAAAATCCATTTTGGTTTTGTTTTTATATGTTTTATTGTGAGTCCGTAAAAGTGCCGTAATACTCTGACAACATTGTCAGCAGTGACTTGGGAGTCAGAAATGCTTCCAGGGGTCTTCCCCATGCTGTTCCCATGTCATTTGAGCACTGTTCCCATCGATTTGGGCAATTTTTGGGCCCTCTGCAGACCGCCAGGGGGAGCCACCTGAAAAATGCTTGAGTTTCCCATAGACTTACATTGGGCTCGTTGCTCAGGTCGAGCACCCGAGCACTCCAATTTGCTCGACCCGAGCAACGAGTACCCAAGCATTTTAGTGCTCGCTCATCACTAGTCATTATTTATTGTCTGTTTGTGCATTACGCCTTTCTTCTTTGCCAAATACTACTTGACATCACAGGGGTAGTGTCCATTCACACCCAACTTATATATCCACTACATTTACATTGGTTATCATGCCAGTGTTGTATCCTAATGTTAATTTTTGGCCTAGTATACAGGGTCTGTAACAATGTGCGCATTTTTAAATGTTTTTATTTTTCTTGTCTAGGCTTTTCTGTTTGTTACTTAATAAAGATTTATATTGGATGTGTTTTTCCACTTTTTAAATTGCATTTGTCTTACACTTATTTCAGTTAACACTCTGTCAATATACAGGTGGTTCCCCCTATATTGTTTCTTTTTGGCATTATAATGAGATCAGTCAGCTCTACTGAAGTATCTGTCATTTTGATGAAAAATATTGTTTTAAATATTTTTCCCTTAAAATAGGACAAAATCTATGATGTAGGCTTCAAAGGACAGAGGTTAATAAAGACACATTGAGGACATTGATCACGTTTCTTGGTGCTGAGAGTCATTGAAGGGTTTTTCCAGGCTCGTGATATTTACTCGGTCCCCATGGCCTGTGGCTAGTGTTGAGCGAGCACTAAAATGCTCGGATGCTCGAAGCTCAGGCCGAGCTCACCATGATACTCGGGTGCTCGACCCGAGCAATGAGCCCAATGTTAGTCTATGGGAGATCCGAGCATTTTTGCGGCGGCACCCCTGGCAGTCTGTAGAAAGCCTAAAAAGTGCCCAAAACGATAGTGACAGTGCTCAAATGAGATGGGGACAGCATGGGGATCGCCCCAGGAAGCATTTCTGACCCCCAGGTCACTGCTGTCAACAACGTGGTCAGAGGTATTAAGCCACTTTTACCGGCTCACAATAAAACGTTCAAAAACGAAACTGAAACTGTTTTCCTGTGAAATATGTTAAGGAACATCTTTTCCAGGGTAAAGACTTGTGTATAAGGTAAAATAAATAACAAAAAACAAAAATACACCTCCACACCTTGGGCTATGTTCACAAGTAGCATTTTTTATGCGTTTTTGCACTTTTGTACAGCTTTCAACCGTGACAAATGCATTCATCGGGAAATGTAATTTTAACATTTTACAACCTTATCTGGCCATGTGCTGTGTGACACATGCATACAGTGCTGAAAAGACATGGGAACAGCCTGGGGAAGACCCCTGGAAGCATCTCTGACACCCAGTTCACTGCCTAAAAATGTGCCCATCAGAAGTGATCCTTGCCGCATCAGAAGATGCAGACTTGCAACTATCCCCGTGCAAGTCCTTGTCCCAGGGCAGTGTTCAATTGTACCTCCCCCATTCCTTGCAATGCAAGAGCAAGTATGCAGCCTGCCACCCACCCACCCCTAGGCTGAAATACCATACTGCTTGCTTGCACTTGAAATTGGGCCTTTTAGGCATGTGGAGGCGGAATCTGGCCACCACGTCATGGCTGCGTCGGCGGCCTGGTATCCATACTCAGTCCCCAGCCGCCCGGCAGCCGGGTGCCCACGCTTGGTCCCCAGCCACCAGGGGGCGGCCGGGTGTCCATACTCGGTCCCCAGCCGCCCCGTGGCCGGGTGCCCACACACGGTCCCCAGCCGCCTAGGGGCGGCCGGGTGTCCATAAATGGTCCCCAGCCGCCCCTATTTGAAGGACAGCCTAACCTCAAACATGTGGACAAGTGAATGTGGCCAGCGATGGTCCTTCTGACTGACACCTTCACACTAGGTTAATATTGTGGAAGCCGGGACACAGTTGGACACTGGGATATATAACGTCCTCCAGACATAGAGGATTGCGGGTCCTGGGTCAATCAGGCTTCAACACAAAGTTCATAAGGTAGACAGCAGCAGTGGTTGGCCCCCTAAACAATGAGTAAATTATTCATGATCATGAGGCCATCCATCTCCTTAGCTTTCTGTTCCTTGGAATGCAAGCGCATGTATGTAGCAGCGGCTAGACCAGAAGTGGTCAGCGTTTTGGCGCAATATCCTACCTCCTCCAAGGATTGCTGGATGTTTTCCCGCTACTATCCCAGTTCTATGACTCCTGTTAAAACAAATCTTCAGGTGATGAAAGATGGATGAGGTGGTGGCAAAGGAGAAAGAGCAGGAGGAACAGGGACCATTCAGATCAATATCAGGCCAGTCAACCACACATGTCTAGTAGGATATGTTTCTGTACCAAAAGGAGCGTTTCAGCTACAGAGTTATAGGGTATACAGTGAGTGCAATGCCTACCAAAAATTTCAAGGCACTCCAATGCCCCTTGGAAGTGACATGAAGGTCAGAGGGCCTTAACTAAACCGTTTTTTCCATTTATAGCAAATGGGTCTCCTGTACACTGTTGGCCTAAGCAGTGAATGGAAGGCTTTCCAAAAATTATGAGGAACTGCAATGCCCCTTGAAACAGATGTGGATTACAGCGTACTAAAAACCTTCTAACCATTATTGGGGAGCGGGTGTCCCTTAGTGTTTGCCTATGCATTGAAAAGCAAAAGCTGACTAAAATTAGGAGGAAATGCAATGCCCGTTGGAAGAGACGTGGAGCTTAGAGGTAATTAAAAACATTTCAATGCCCCTTGGAAGAGCTGTGGAGTTCAGAGTGGTTTAACAAGACGGTTTTAATGGCCCTTGGAAGAGACGTGGAGGTCAGAGTGGTTTAACAAGATGGTTTTAATGCACCTTGGAAGAGACGTGGAGGTCACAGTAGCTTAACAAGACTGTTTTAATGCCCCTTGGAAGAGTGGTGGAGGTTACAGTGCAATAAAAAGACAATATCAATGCCCCTTGGAAGAGTGGTGGAGGTCGCAGTAGCTTAACAAGATGGTTTTAATGCCCCTTGGAAGAGTGGTGGAGGTCGCAGTAGCTTAACAAGACGGTTTTAATGCCCCTTGGAAGAGACGTGGAGGTCACAGTAGCTTAACAAGACAGTTTTAATGCCCCTTGGAAGAGTGGTGGAGGTCGCAGTAGCTTAACAAGACGGTTTTAATGCCCCTTGGAAGAGACGTGGAGGTCACAGTGGAATAAAAGTACAATATTAATGCCCCTTGGAAGAGACGTGGAGGTCGCAGTAGCTTAACAAGACGGTTTTAATGCCCCTTGGAAGAGACGTGGAGGTCACAATAGCTTAACAAGAAGGTTTTAATGCCCCTTGGAAGAGACTTAGAGGTCACAGTAGCTTAACAAGATGGTTTTAATGCCTCTTGGAAGAGTGGTGGAGGTCGCAGTAGCTTACCAAGATGATTTTAATGCCCCTTGGAAGAGACGTGGAGGTCGCAGTGGAATAAAAAGACAATATCAATGCCCCGTGGAAGAGACGTGGAGGTCACAGTAGCTTAACAAGACGGTTTTAATGCCCATTGGAAGAGTGGTGAAGGTCGCAGTGGAATAAAAAGACAATATCAATGCCCCGTGGAAGAGACGTGTAGGTCACAGTAGCTTAACAAGATGGTTTTAATGCCCCTTGGAAGAGTGGTGGAGGTCGCAGTGGAATAAAAAGACAATATCAATGCCCCTTGGAAGAGTGGTGGAGGTCGCAGTAGCTTAACAAGACGGTTTTATTGCCCCTTGGAAGAGTGGTGGAGGTCGCAGTAGCTTAACAAGACGGTTTTAATGCCCCTTGGAAAAGGCGTGGAGGTCACAGTAGTTTAACAAGATGGTTTCAATGCCCCTTGGAAGAGACGTGGAGGTCACAGTGGAATAAAAAGACAATATCAATGTCCCTTGGAAGAGTGGTGGAGGTCACAGTAGCTTTACAAAACGGTTTTAATGCCCCTTGGAAGAGTGGTGGAGGTCGCAGTAGCTTAACAAGACGGTTTTAATGCCCCTTGGAAGAGACGTGGAGGTCACAGTAGCTTAACAAGACGGTTTTAATGCCCCTTGGAAGAGACGTGGAGGTAACAGTAGCTTACCAAGACGGTTTTAATGACCCTTACAAGAACCATGCATTACAGCATATTAAAAACATTATTTCCATTATTGGGGAGTGGGTCTCCCATAGTCTTTGCCTATGCCTTCCAAGCAAAATCTGCCAAAAATTAGGACGGAGGAACTTGCAATGCTGGCAACACGGAACACTGTCACCCTGGTGGTACACACTGTGTTCCAAATTATTATGCAAATAATATTTTCTCAGATTTTCCCAAATTACCTATATGAATTGCAGTCATTGTAATTTTCCAGTCAAATAACTATTAGATTACAATTGAAAGGTTTTTGTACAAACTGCCTATGATAACAGTATATTTATAAAAAACTCAAACTGCACTCAAAATGCATTTTCCAAATTATTATGCACAGCAGAGTTTTCAACCTTTTCATTTTAACAAAGAACAAAAAAATTGTCATTTTTTAAATTATAAGCATTAGCAGGTTATTACAAACTGAAATCAAACAGTTTTCAACTCAAAACTTTATTCTAGGTGATGTTACATTTGCACATAGGACCCCTTGTTCGAAAGGAGCTTCTGAACTCTCTCGTCCATTGAATTTGTCAGGTTTTGGATGGTTTCTGCTTTAATTGTTTTGCATGAGGACAGAATACCCTCCCAGAGCTGTTGCTTAGATGTGAACTGCCTCCCGCCATCATAGATACTCCTTTTGATGATGCTCCAGAGGTTCTCAATGGGGTTGATGTCAGGGGAGCATGGGTGCCACACCATAAGTTTGTCCCCTTTTATTCCCATAGCAGCCAGAGATGCAGATGTGCATGAGACGGGGCATTATCATGCATGAAATGATCTCGATGGTCCAGATGGATGGAGTGGAGGATGGCTGGTTGATGGACACCCCATGCAAACACGGCTACGGCGCTAACAAGGAGGAGGTGGAGTAATGTCTTGGGCTGGAATCATGGGGAGAGAGATTGTCGGCCCTTTTAGGATCCCTGAAGGGGTAAAGATGAACTCCATAATGTATGTTGAGTTTCTCAAACAGCACTTCCTTCCATGGTTCAAGAAGAAGAACCGTGCATTCCGCAGCAAGATCATTTTCATGCATGATAATGCCCCGTCTCATGCTGCACATAACACATCTGCATCTCTGGCTGCTATGGGCATAAAAGGGGACAAACTTATGGTGTGGCACCCATGCTCCCCTGACCTCAACCCCATTGAGAACCTCTGGAGCATCATCAAAAGGAGTGTCTATGATGGCGGGAGGCAGTTCACATCTAAGCAACAGCTCTGGGAGGGTATTCTGTCCTCATGCAAAACAATTAAAGCAGAAACCATCCAAAACCTGACAAATTCAATGGACGAGAGAGTTCAGAAGCTCCTTTCGAACAAAGGGTCCTATGTGCAAATGTAACATCACCTAGAATAAAGTTTTGAGTTGAAAACTGTTTGATTTCAGTTTGTAACAACATGCTAATGCTTATAATTTCAAAAATGACATTTTTTTGTTCTTTATTAAAATGAAAAGGTTGAAAACTCTGCTGTGCATAATAATTTGGAACATGCATTTTAAGTGCAGTTTGAGTATTTTATTTTTTTTAAAATATAGTGTCATCATAAGCAGTTTGTACAAAAACCTTTAAATTGTACTCTAATAGTTATTTGACTGGAAAATTACAATGACTGCAATTCATATAGGTAATTTGGGAAAATCTGAGAAAATATTATTTGCATAATAATTTGGAACACAGTGTAGTGGTGGTGGAGGCTGAGGATAAGGAGAAGAGCAAAAAACAGCCGAAATGAGGAAGCGTATACTCTTGTGTGGGTGTGAAGCGGTGCATGGGAATACACCTCCCAAAACAACACAATGGATTTGACTTTATGTTACTCTGCTGTCATTTGGTGGTGATGAGTAGTCTGGCCCCATCCAGCCCTTGTTCATTTTGATAAAGGTCAGCTTGTCAGCATTGTCAGTTGACAGGCTTATCAGTTATAATTTCCCCAGCGGCACTAAAAACACGCTCCGATAACACGCTAGCGGCAGGGCAGGCTAGGACCTCCAAGGCGTACAGAGCGAGTTCATTCCAAGTGTCCAGCTTGGATACCCAATAATTAAAAGGCACAGAGGAATCACGGAGGATGCTGGTACAGTCGGCAAGGTACTCCCTCACCATCTTTTGAAACTTTCCACTCCTTGTGAGAGTACCCCGCCCCTCAGGGCCTGTAAGTTGGGCGGGTCTCAGAAAACAGTCACAGAATGTTGACAGTGTTTCCCTGCCTCTGCTGGATTGGAGTTGCGTCCTTCTCGCCTGTACGCCTTGGTTGGTCAATGAACTGTGACCTCTGCCGCTAGCGTGTTCAGATGGGAATTTTTTAAACAGTTCTGCAGCAATGGCCTTCTGGTACTGCCCCATTTTTGTAGACCTCTCCACCTCAGGAATAAGAGAGTGAAAGTTGTCCTTGTTGCGGGGGTCTAAAAGTGTAACCAGCCAGTAATGACTGTCACCCATTTTGACAACGCGAGGGTCACGGTTAAGGCAGTGTAACATAAAGTCAGCCATGCGTGCCAAACTAGTAACAGGCAAGACTTCTGTGTCCTCACCAAGATGACGACTGACCATGCTCTCCTCCTCCTCCTCCTCCCCCCTGTCCTCTGGCCACCCACGCTGAACCGACGGTATGACAGTTGTACAGGTACTACCGTCTACAGCGCATGATACCAGCTCCTGTTCTTCCTCCTCTTCCTCCTCCTCTGCCTCATTGTCCCCCAATGCACGTTGGGATGAGATGAGGCTGGGCTGTGTGTAATCGCCCGCTACGGCTTCTTGATCCATCTCATCATACTCTGGCTGCAATGCCTCCTCTTTAATTCTCTGCAGAGAGCGCTGCAAAAGACAGACAAGTGGGATGCTGATGGAAATGATGGCGTCATCGCCACTCACCATCTTGGTGGACTCCTCAAAGTTTGTCAGGATGGTACATACTGTATGTCAGACATCCAGGTTCACTCCTGAGGTCTTATGTGTGGAGTCTGACCTGAATATCGACGGCCTTGTTGCAGCTGGTACAACACAACTGCTCTCTTCTGCTCACAAATCCTTTGCAACATATGGAGGGTAGAGTTCCAACATGTGGGGACATCACACACCAGTTGGTGTGCCGGAAGCTGCAAACGCTGCTGCAACACAGCAAGGGCGGCGGAAGCTGTAGCCGACTTGCGAAAATGAGCTGACAGGCGGCGTACTTTGACGAGCAGATCTGGCAACTCGGGGTACGATTTAAGAAATTGCTGAACCATGAGGTTAAGCACATGAGCCAGGCATGGTACGTGTGTGATCTCGCCTCGCCTCAGAGCCGCCACAAGGTTACTATTAGAACCTTGCTCTTAGGTTTTTTCCTTTGCTGGTCACATGACCTTGTTGGCCTATTTAATCCTGCTCCGCCCTTCTGGCTTTGCTGGACTTCATTGTATAACTACTTTCTAGCTAGCCTGTGCTCTGTATCTAACTCTGTTAGTTTGCTTGGTCTACGGACCTCTGTGTTCTTTATATTTTGTTTGTTCGTCTGTCTGCTACTATTTCTGTTAGGAGGTGTCCCATTTTCCTCCCAGTCTTTAGTACTTGTAGGGATTCCTTCCCCACATCTATAGGTCTCCGTACAGACTAGCTTAGGACTTTAGCAGGTCTGATCGCAGGATCAGGTCCCCTGTTACATCGTAGGGATTAAGCTGAGTTCTATCGTAGGGACAGATCTCCTCTCTTTCCTTAGCTCTGGTAGCAGAACATAACAGTAAGTCCAGCCTGCAAATTCTCTAAGGAAAGATTTTTCTGTTCCATCATGGTGTCGGTTCAGGATTTGGCTCATCGCCTGCAGGGACTCTCTCTGGAGGTGGCCGAGCTCCATCAGCACGTGAGTAACTGTCCTGGAGCACATTTCTTGGAGCCTAAGGTATGTTTGCCGGATTTATTTTTTGGTGAACACCGAGAATTTTTTTCATTTAAAAATGCTTGCTTATTGTATTTTCGTTTGAGACCCAAGTCCTCTGGGGATGAATCCCAGCGCATAGGGTTCATAATGTCACTTTTGCGCAAAGAGCCTCAGGAGTGGGCCTTTTCTTTGCAACCTAGTGATACATGCTTCAGATCAGTGGATAGTTTTTTTTCTGCTTTGGGGCTATTATATGATGATCCTGACCGTGTCTCATCAGCTGAGACTGAGTTAAGACGTTTGAGACAGGGATCAGGTAATGTGGAAAAATATTGTACTCATTTCCGTCGTTGGTCTACTCAAACAGGGTGGAACGATTCTGCTCTGAAAAGTCTATTTCTTGCTGGGCTCAATGAAAGGGTTAAAGACCTGCTAATTGCTTATCCTACACCTGAAGATTTGCAACAGGCTATGCAATTAGCTATACGGGTGGATAGGAGACTGCGTGCAAGGGTTAATGAGAGCAAATCCTCTGCTATGTCAGTTTCTGGTTATGAGAATGTGTGTACTAACAGTGGTGAACCGATGGAGATTGGATCGGTGGCACCTCGCTCTCAAGAAAAAGACCGTAGATTTTCTGAAGGCTTGTGTTTCTATTGCGGAAAATCTGGTCATTTGATTAAAGGCTGTGAGCTTCGTATGAAGAAAGAAAAAAAAATGGTCAGTCATGCCCGTATTGCCTGTTTAAATTCCAAGGGTGTATTTTTAGCTGCTTCCACGATTGCTCAGGAAAAATTAATGGAATTTCGGGTGTTTGTTGATTGTGGGTCTACTCTGAATGTAATTGATGGGGGATTCTTGGAAAGACTCAATTTAAAACCCAAACCTTTATCATCCCCCATTGCTGTGGTTTCTGTGGATGGTTCCCCTTTGAAGAATATTACTCTCAAGGTCTGTGAATTTCCTCTCACTATTAATGGTGTTCACCATGAGAAATTGGATTTGGTAGTTTTGAATAACTTGCCTTCTCCAATAATATTGGGATTGCCCTGGTTAAAATTTCACAATCCTGTACTGGATTGGTCTACCAGTGAAATTAAATCCTGGAGCCATAAATGTTATGACAAGTGTTGTAACGGGCGTATTGCAGCTTTGGATAGGGGAGAATTGCCTGTTCCTATTCAGGATTTTTGGAGAGTTTTTTCTGAGAAGGAATCGCAGGTTTTGCCTCCTCATAGAGACTATGATTGTTCTATTGAATTTGTCCCTGGAGCGACTCTTCCTAAAAGTCGTTTATTTAACCTTACTATTCCTGAGAGGAAGGCTTTGGAGGAATACATACAGACAAGTTTGGCCGCCGGTCACATTAGGCCCTCTAAGTCTTCTGTGGCGGTTGGATTTTTTTTTGTAAAAAAAAAGGACGGCGGTTTACGTCCTTGTCTGGATTTTCGTGAGATTAACAAAATTACTGTACGCAATCCTTACCCACTGCCATTGATTCCTGATCTGTTTAACCAGTTAATGGGGGCCAAGTGGTTCTCTAAAATTGACCTTAAGGGGGCATACAATCTGTTGCGCATGAAGGAGGGTGACGAATGGAAGACTGCTTTTAACACTCCTGTGGGTCATTTTGAGAATCTGGTTATGCCTTTTGGTCTTACTAATGCTCCTGCATTTTTTCAGAATCTTATTAATGACATCCTTAGACCTTTGATCGGCAAAAATGTGGTTGTGTATTTGGATGACATTTTGGTTTATTCGCCGGATCTGGAGTCTCATTGGCGGAGCGTACGTGAGGTATTACAGTTATTAATGGACAATTCGCTTTTTGCTAAGCTGGAGAAATGTGAGTTCGCTGTACAGAGAATTAGTTTTTTGGGTTACATTATCTCCAGCGAAGGTTTTGAGATGGACCCGGTTAAAGTTCAAGCTGTACAGGAATGGCCTAGGCCTATTGGTTTGAAATCGATACAGAGGTTTTTAGGTTTCGCCAATTATTACAGAAAATTCATAAAAATTTTTTCTAGTATTGTCAAACCTCTGACCGATCTCACCAGGAAAGGTGCTGATGCGGTTCAGTGGTCTTCTGAGGCCATTGAAGCTTTTGTGTATCTCAAGGAGAGGTTCACCTCTGCTCCCATCCTTATGCAGCCTGATGTGACTAAGCCGTTTTTGGTTGAGGTTGATGCTTCCTCTGTGGGGGTTGGCGCAGTATTGTCTCAGGATAACGGGGATGGATTACATCCCTGTGCCTTTTTTTCAAAAAAATTTTCGGAGACTGAACTGAATTACGATATTGGTAATCGGGAATTATTGGCTATTAAACTCGCATTTGAACACTGGCGCCACTTCTTGGAAGGTGCGGAATTTCCCGTTCAGGTTCTTACGGATCATAAAAATCTGAAATATCTTGATGCTGCCAAGCGCCTGAATGCCCGTCAGGCTAGGTGGCACTGTTTTTCTCGCGGTTTAATTTCTCCGTTACTTACATCCCTGGTACTAAGAATGTTAAGGCGGATGCCTTGTCTCGCAGTTTTTCTCCCATAGTCGGTGCTGAGAAAGAGGAGAACATTTTACAAGAAGGTGTTGTGATAGCTGCTTTGGACTCCGTTTTGGAAGATGAGATTCTTAAAGCACAGGAGAATGCCCCTTCTAACACTCCTCATGGGAGGTTGTTTGTGCCTGGGACCTTTAGGAGAGATTTGTTTGTTGAGTGTCACGAATCTCGGTTGGCAGGTCATCCCGGAATCTCTGAGACCAAGAGACTGGTGGGTCGCAGTTTTTGGTGGCCTGGATGGCAGAAGGAAGTCATTAAGTGGGTGCGTCAATGTACTATATGTGCTAGATCTAAGTCCTCACATACTCCTGCTGCAGGGTTGCTTTGTCCTTTGGAGGTTCCCAGTGCTCCTTGGACACATTTGGCTATGGACTTTATAACTGACCTTCCCCCCTCTGAGGGTTTTACTGTCATCTGGGTGGTCGTGGACCGTTTTAGCAAGATGTGTCACTTGTTTCCCTTCATCAAACTGCCCTGCGCTAAAACTCTCGCTAAGGCCTTTGTCAAGGAAATTGTCAGACTTCATGGCGTTCCTACTGACATTGTTTCTGATAGGGGTCCTCAGTTCGTGGCTCGTTTTTGGCGTGCCTTTTGTGACAGGTTGGGAGTTCATTTGTCATTCTCGTCCGGATATCATCCTGAATCTAATGGCCAGACAGAAAGGAAAAACCAGGATGCTGAGCAGTTCTTGCGTTGTTTTGTGGCAGACAATCAAGAGGGGTGGTCTGAGTTTCTGCCACTTGCTGAATTTGCTCTGAACAATCATACATATTCTTCTGCTGGTTGTTCGCCTTTTTTTTGTTGTTCTGGGAGACATCCGTCGTTTGGGTCGTTCTCCAAGTTGGGATCTGCCGTGCCTGAGGAGGAGAATTTTTCCGGTGATTTGGAGAGAGTTTGGACGGATGTGCGTGGTAATCTTCAGGAGGCCAACAGAAAATCTAAAGACTACTTTGATAGGAAACGACAGGAGGTTTTGTTCGCTGTTGGTGACATGGTTTGGTTGTCCTCTAGGAATCTGCGGTTGAGGATTCCTTCTAAGAAATTGGGTCCCAAGTTTGTAGGGCCCTTTAAGGTGCTTCAGGTTGTCAACCAATCTGCTGTTAGGTTGGAGGTTCCTACCTCCTGGAGAATTAATCCGGTATTTCATGTCTCTCTGTTGAAAAAAGCTGTTGTATCGGATTGTGACGCCTCTGCCTCTGTTCCTCCGGTGGTGGAGGACGGGGAATATGAAATTTCTCGCATCCTTAACTCTAGACGGTATAGAGGTAGTTTGCAGTATCTTGTGGCCTGGAAAGGTTTCGGACCCGAGGATAACTCTTGGGTGAGGTCGGATGATGTTTCCGCGTCCAGACTTATCAGAGCTTTTCACAGGAGATTTCCTGATAAGCCTGGTCCTAGGGGATCCGGAGGATCCTCTTAGAAGGGGGGGTACTGTTAGAACCTTGCTCTTAGGTTTTTTCCTTTGCTGGTCACATGACCTTGTTGGCCTATTTAATCCTGCTCCGCCCTTCTGGCTTTGCTGGACTTCATTGTATAACTACTTTCTAGCTAGCCTGTGCTCTGTATCTAACTCTGTTAGTTTGCTTGGTCTACGGACCTCTGTGTTCTTTATATTTTGTTTGTTCGTCTGTCTGCTACTATTTCTGTTGGGAGGTGTCCCATTTTCCTCCCAGTCCTTAGTACTTGTAGGAATTCCTTCCCCACATCTATAGGTCTCCGTACAGACTAGCTTAGGACTTTAGCAGGTCTGATCGCAGGATCAGGTCCCCTGTTACATCGTAGGGATTAAGCTGAGTTCTATCGTAGGGACAGATCTCCTCTCTTTCCTTAGCTCTGGTAGCAGAACATAACAGTTACGGCCATTGTCACACACGACCATGCCTGAATGTAGGTTCAGCGGTCTCAGCCACAGATCTGCCTGCTCTTTCACAGCTGTCCACAACTCACAAGCAGTGTGAGGTTTATCACCTAAGCTTATGAGTTTCAGCACAGCCTGTTGCCGCTTGGCTGAGGCAGTACTGCAGTGCTTCCAGCTTGTAACTGATGTGGTGATATCTGAGATGGAGGCTGAACATGAGGAGGAGGAGGAGGATGATGTGCAGGAGCTGTACTCTGTGGGGGCAACTCTGACTGACATAGTGCCCGCAATCCTCGGTGTGGGTAGGATGTGTTCCGTCCCAAGGTCCGACTGGGTCCCGGCTTCCACTATGTTTACCCAGTGTGCCGTCAGGGAGATGTACTGTCCCTTGCCACAAGCACTTGTCCACGTGTCCGTTGTCAGGTGGAATCTCCCAGTAACTGTGTTGTTGAGGGCATGGCAGATGTTTTGGGACAGGTGCTTGTGTAGTGCGGGGATGGCACACCGGGCAAAATAGTGTCGGCTGGGGACCGAGTACCGAGGGACGGCACCGCCATAAGTTTGCGGAAGGATTCCATCTCTGACGCGCCCCTTGGGCCATGGGGATACCCAGAGCTGGGCCATGTAGATGCTGGGGGTTGTAGTCACCATGGCGGTGACCGGTCCGTGACCCAGGGCGGTCAAACCAGGGTAGTTTGTGTAGAGTCCGACTACGCCACCTGTGGAATGCGGTTTTTGGGAACCACCGCTGCGGAGCAGTCCACTGAAGCTGATGGTGTATGCAGCAAGGTGATGTGACTCCCCACAGGAAGAGTGGAGCTTCAGGGCAGCATGTATGGTTGATGGTGGTGATAGTGCCGGGATCAGTAATGATGACACGGAGTCGTTGCAGTGCAGTCCTAGGGTATTTACTGGTGGCAATTATATAGGCCCCAACGGGAGTACTTGCTAGGGATGAGGGCCTGGTCAGTGTGGGAGCAACCCGAGAATCCTCCTGGCCAGGTGGAGTTGTAGGCCTGCCATTCTGACTGTACTCTTTGGCTATCCCGCTTATAGTCGTGTTGTAGCCCACGTCCCTGAGTGTAACGTGCTGTGCTCACTCGTATGGCTGTCGACTTGGATCCCATGTATTCCGCGCTCCTCTGTGGCGGCACTGATCCTCTCGTGTGGCTGTGCCTCCGGACTTCTGTTGGGGCCAGGAGACCTACAATCTCCTGGCGTGCGGTTTCTGCTGGTGGCTATGCAATCCCCACAGCCTCGGACTCCGGTGTCCGGTTCTCTGTAAGTACTTTGGCCAGGACGAGCTCTGCCAGCTCCAGTCCTAAGCTCCTTGCTCCTTTTTGTCCTACTTGACTCCTCACTAGACTCTGACTCAGACTTAGACTTAGACTGACTAACCCCGCCTCCAGACCCAGTTATGAAAGGCAGGATCCTCCCCTTTCTGGTCTGGAGCAGAAGGTGTTGCATGTAATGTCTACCTGGCCAGGAAACCCCTGTTTTGCTCGCAGACATGGTATTACTACCACTGTGGCAACCAGACCCTCTGGGATGCCACATCTCCACCAGCCTAAAAGGCAGAATTTCCAAAGCAAGCAGTTGTGAAATGTGCGAATTTAGGACTGTGGCCTGAGGGGCGTTGGCTGCGAATTTGCGCTCTCGTTCAAAGGTCTGGGATATGAAAAACTGAACGCTGCTATGGGACATGGACGTGGACGTTGATGCTGTTTCTTGAGAAACTGCCATAACAAGTGAAGACTGAGAGGAGGGGGCATCTTTGCATGCAGTATGGACAGGGGATTGCCTTGCACGCACAACAGGGGGTTCTCTTACACACACAACAGTGGAAGAAGCAGTGGTGACACACGCTGACACTGGTCGTGGACCCTGGGGTTCACCCCACAAAGTCGGGTGCTTTGCTGACATGTGCCTGATCATGCTGGTGGTGGTCAGGCTGGTAGTTTAGTCACCCCTGCTGATGCTGGCCTGGCAGGTGGTACAAATGGCCTTTTTGGGGTAGTCAGCTGAGTCTTTAAAAAAATTCCAGACACTGAAAGACCTACCGGTTGTACTGGCAACGTTCCTCGTGTTGGTGTTACGGGGAACGGTTGCCCGCCTTCTGTCTGCGGCCACCACACTGCTTCTTCCTGCCTGTTGGGGTACTCTGCCTCCCTCCCCCTGTGTGCTGCTGGCCTCGCTCTGCGTGTCCTCCTGCCACGTTGGTTCAGTTACTAGATCATCCACCACCTCCTCCTCTTCCACTTCCGCACCACGGTCCTCCTCCTCACTTTGTGGCAATTGTGTCTCGTCATCGTCCACCTCTCGTGACAAATTGCCAGCGTTGCCTTCCTGTGGCCGTGGCTGTTCAAATATTTGGACACCACTTCAAACGGAGCGGTCGAGGAGCACAAATATGGAAATGGACCAGTGAACCGCTCTTCAGAGTTTCCAACTGTGTAATCAGTTTCTGTCTGACGACACTCGGCAAGGTGGGAGGAAGGAGCATCAGGGTGAGGAGAAGTATGCAGTCGAGACTCACGGCTACTAACACTTGACCATGTGGAAGACAGACTGGAGGTGGTGGTGCCCAAGTGAGTGGAAGTATTATCTGCTATCCAATTAATAACCTGTTCACACTGATCAGTTCGCAATAGTGGTCCTGTTGTGTGCTTCCCTAGTAATTCGGTCAAGAAGTGGGAGTGAGAAGATGTGGCTGTTGGTTGTGGCACATTTTCACCTTGGCCACGGCCCCATCCTCTGCACGCACCATTACCAGAACATCCAGTTCCATGTCCCTTGCCACGCGCCTTGCCCATTGTAAATGAAGTAAAATAGCTTACACTCGCACTATCAATGGCAAAAGGGTAATAAAAAGGAGATTTGAACCGTGGAATTGCAAAACCACAGTTATAATTTCCTGGTGCATACCAGACTTCTTAAAATAGATATATTGGTGTCTGAACAGTCAGCGACACACTCAAACTGTTTTTTTTTATGGAAAAAAGGCAAGCAGGTTGAAAACACCTAGATTTGAACCGTGGAAGAGGAAAACCACAGTTCTAGTTCTCTGGCCTACACCAGACTCTTTTAAACAGATACATTGGTGTCTGAAAAGTCAGCGAGACACTGAAAATGTTTTTTTTTATGCAAAAAAGAAAAAAAAGTGGATAATACAGAGATTTGAACCGTGGAACTGCAAAACCACCGTTAAAATTTCCTGGTGTATACCAAACTTGTTAAAATAGATATATTGGTGTCTGAACAGTCAGCGACACACTCAAACTGTTTTTTTTTATGGAAAAAAGGCAAGCAGGTTGATGACACCCAGATTTGAACCGTGGAAAAGGAAAACCACAGTTCTAGTTCTCTGGCCTACACCAGACTCTTTTAAACAGATATATTTGTGCCTGAACACTCACAGACACACTAAAAAAATTTTTTTTTGGGGGGGGGGGGGGATTCCAATAAGATGGGTATTTGTACAGTCTGACTGAGGAAAAACAAAACAAAACAGGATTTAGATGAAAAAAAAAGGATTTTTCCTGGCCCCTGAGACCTGGAGCTAAGCTAGAAATTTAACAAGCAGGAGCACACAGGACTGTAATGCAGTGTTTGTTGGTATAACCACTGCGTCTCCTATACAGCCTGCCTGCCTGCCTGATATCTGGGATGGATATTAGTCCTGAGATGGACTGTTTGTTTGATTTGGCAGGCTTTAGAGACCCTACACTAACTATTTTGCAGTATAAATCTCTCCCGCCCGAGTAACCCGGAAATGCTCGGTGCTCGCCGAACATCCCGAGTAGTGAGATGCTCCGGCGAGTACCGAGCAGTGTCGAGCATGCTCACTCAACACTACCTGTGGCTGTAAATATGGATCTGTGAGATGCTGGATATCTTCACCTGTACTTACAATTGGGGACGTTAGCAGATAGCTTAACTTAGCTGCAGGCACACACGTTGTGAATAATCCAAAAGAGAGTTTATTTTCTTAGAGGAAACTTGTAGAATGCATGCAACTACAGCAGGTAAAAAAGACTTTCTACAGACAGGTTGAAAGCACATGAGCTTCCTATGATGCCAAGATGAAGAAAGAGGAGGAAGGAGAAAGAGATAGTGACATCACAGCCAACAGAGGGAGACAGGGAGAGAGAAGGGAGACAGGGAGAGAGAAGGGACAAACTTCAAGGAAAGTGAACCTTACAGCTATGCAATACACAGCAGTACACAGCAAACCCAAAAACACATGGAAATAGAAGAAATGCAATACAGAAATTAAAATGTCCAGGATAAACTGTAAATGTCCCAATCATGGGACAGAACAATATTGATAACCCATCCATAGGGTGCAATATCCCAACATATCTGCTACCTCTAGTCCCAGTGGCAGCTGTCTGTAAACCGTTAATGGAGCCGGAACAGCAAAGCACCCTTCAATGTGTAGAGGCTATTGCTTAGGACTGCAGCTTAGCTAGTAGTGAAGTTAATATGAGCTCAGTACTACTGGGATCACCGCTGCTCCCAAGGACAGCCACAGCTCCGTTCAAATGGGGGATTTCAGAGACCTGTCTTTGGATTGGTAGTTGTCCTGTAGTTGTCCACTTCCCTTAACAAACAAAAAATTATCACCTTTCCTTTTGATAAGTGATAAGTTTCAATGTTAAAAATGCGCATTTAAAATGGTGGAACCTTTGGTAGCATTATTGGATAGAAATATGTCAACTTAGTACAAATATTTCATATCCTTAAAGGGTTAAATTGAATTACACTTGAAAATTCCCTGTCTATATGTTCTGTAAGGACTTATTGATAGCATAAAGTGGGTTCCTATATGAATAAATAACCTAGATAAACAGAGAAGACAAGTATGACACCTATTAAGTTATCTCTTGACTAAAATATAGCATCCGAAAAAGGAGAAGGAAAAAAATCTATATCCAAAATGTCAGCCATATCTAAATTGGCGCCAATTTTCCAAAGAAGAGAGCCAGAGAAAAAGCTCTAAGTGAAAATTTATTTTATTATTTTATAAATAGACAACCATAAAAAAAAGTTTACATTATATTAATGGTGACTGGTGAAAGAAGCAAAGCCAGATTAGGCAGATGAAAACAGCCAATAAAAGGAGACTATCCCCCCGTAGAAGAGCATCACAAAAGTCAGCAGATAGTTGTATAGCATTATCTATATATACCCGATGACAAATTGCCAACAGAATAATAGTCTAATAATAGGATATTGTCAAATACCGAGCCATTCAACCACAAAGTATAGTGTAGTCAAGCGCTAGTCACATTGATGCAGAGTATATCAATGATTAAAATGCAATCTGCAAATAGGCAAGCAAATGTGCTAAATTCCTATATAGAGGGAGTGAACAAGCTATCAGGGAAAGACAGTCATGAAATAATCGTTGTGCAATACATGTGTAAATGCATGCACTAGACTCATATGACTCTAATGACGAAGCCACGCAGGTGAAACGCGCGTTGAGGCGCGCTATCAGCTCCCTCCTGGCAGAGCATGCACAGCAAATAGAAAATGTCACAAGGTAAAAATTATTACTATATCCATGTATAACATTAGAGTCATATGAGTCTAGTGCATGCATTTACACATGTATTACACAACGAACCAAAAGATGGATGTCTCCCAGTACAACAAAAAAAAGGAGAAAACCCAGCTGAGGAGAAAGTATGATTGTTAAGAGCAAATTCTGCGAGAGGCAGAAACTCAGACCACACCTCTTGATTGTCCGCCACAAAACAACGCAAAAACTGTTCTACATCCTGGTTCTTTCTTTCAGTCTGTCCATTAGATTCAGGATGATACCCAGACGAAAATGACAAATGGACTCCCCACCTGTCACAAAAAGCACACCAAAAGCGAGCCACAAACTGAGGTCCTCTATCAGAAACAATATACGTGGGAACACCATGAAGCTTGACAATCTCCTTAACAAACGCCTTAACGAGTGTTTTGGCGCAGGGCAACTTAATGAATGGAACCAAATGACACATCTTACTAAAACGGTCCACGACCACCCAGATGACAGTAAAACCCCAGGACACAGGCAGATCAGTAATAAAATCCATTGTGAGATGCGTTCAAGGTGCACTAGGAACCTCCAGAGGGCAAAGCAACCCCGCAGCAGGAGTATGTGAAGCCTTTCACCTAGCACACACAGTACATTGACACATCCACTTGATGACTTCTTTCTGCCATCCAGGCCACCAAAAACTGCAATTGATAAGTCTCTTAGTCTCAGAAATTCCTGGATGACCTGCCAACCGAGACTCATGACACTCCACAAACAAATCTCTCCTAAAGGTTCTAGGCACAAGCAACCTCCCATGGGGAGTGTTAGATGGAGCATCATCTTGAGCTTTCAGAATCCCATTCTCCAAAACGGACTCCAATGCCGCCACCACAACTCCTTTCTGCAAAATGCTCTCCTCCTTCTCGGCACTGACTGTAGGAGAGAAGCTGTGAGATAAGGCATTGGCTTTAACATTCTTAGTACCAGGGATATAGGTAACAGAAAAATGAAACCGAGAAAAATGCATTGATATACTCTGCATCAATGTGACTAGCGCTTGACTACACTATACTTTGTGGTTGAATGGCTCGGTATTTGACAATATCCTATTATTAGACTATTATTCTGTTGGCAATTTGTCATCGGGTATATATAGATAATGCTATACAACTATCTGCTGACTTTTGTGATGCTCTTCTACGGGGGGATGGTCTCCTTTTTTTGGCTGTTTTCATCTGCCTAATCTGGCTTTGCTTCTTTCACCAGTCACCACTAATATAATGTAAACTTTTTTATGGTTGTCTATTTATAAAATAATAAAATAAATTTTCACTTAGAGCTTTTTCTCTGGCTCTCTTCTTTGGAAAATTGGCGCCAATTTAGATATGGCTGACATTTTGGATATAGATTTTTTTCCTTCTCCTTTTTCGGATGCTAGAGAAGACAAGTAGTTGGGCACAGATATGAGATAGAAACTGGCAGTCAGATGAACTGGGAATCTGTACGAAAACTGTGGAAGACCAAAAGCTTTCTAATAAAATTAAATATAAAGCTAAACACACACACAAAGTAGGGAAAGGCTACAAGCAAGCAAATTTCAAGTATTTGGATATCCCAGTGATTGGATAGCCCCTTGCTGGATCACTTGTGAGATAATGAAAAGTGCATCAAAATATTTAGGCACTACCTAGGCCAGGCCATACCTTAAAACTAACAACAATAAGAAGACTTAGTGAGAAGCCATAGGGAGGCCAAAATATACTTAAGAGGAGCTGCAGAATTTTGTGACTAAGTCATTAGCATTCTAATGTATTTAAAAGTTAGTAAAAGGAGAACTTTGTTTACATGTCCTAAAGGTTGCTGTGTAGCAATGCTTTAATTGTTTGAATAGTGCTCCACCAGACCTTCACTTCTCATATTGTAAAGCTGAGTTTTAGAATCATTATTTACTTCCATTGCTGTTGATAATTATCACTTTGTACTTTTGAATTCAGTGTTGCTTATGTTGGAGAATCTATATAAACAGCATAAAGTGGTTACTGGTAAACTAGAGCTTGGGTTACTGTGATAGCCACCATTGGCAGATGATCAGGGATACATGTCGCCTACTGAAGCCCTTCTGAGCGGTCACTAAATTTATCAGTAGGGAGAACTGTGGCATCAATAATGTCATTACTCTCTTATTTATATTGGAAAAATCATTGACCAGGATGCAATAAGGGATAGAGATAGAACCACATGTTCATCGACACTCTGGGCATGTTGGTGACCCTCAAGGTCAACAATACATGCAGTAGGATGTGGAGGAGGAGGAACTTCAGCAGAAGATGGATATGCAAGTTAGGAGGTGGATATATTACCCATGTTCCCCCTTTGAGAACATGTATTTTGTTGTATTGTGTAATGTGAATTGTGACATGTGTTAATAGTGTTGGTAATGTGTTCTGCTGGACAGTTAAGCTAATGATTGATTGGGACTAGTCCATAGCGGGAGGGGATGAGGTGAAGAGACCGAGACAGTTTCTTGTCAGAAAGTCAGATAGGGCCCAGTGTGTGTCAAGTAGACCTGAGATTTGGTCAGTAAGCAGTGCCACATGACATGGGTTTCCTGAAGTGAGGAGAGACCGAGACGGTGGTTAGCATGAACCAGAGTAAAAAGTAGAGGAAACCATCAGGAAGACAGAGTGATTAAACGGAGATGGGTCCTGTCAGAGGACACCCAGTAATGCGGCCTAGAGTTTAAAATTCAGAGAGGTAACGGGCCAAGATGGGGCAGAGTACGTGAGACGAAGAAAATGCCTCGGCCAGGAGTTCCAAGGCATTAGTGACAGAGAAATTAATTACCGGCCATACTGGCAACATAATTCCCTTGAGGGAAAAGAAGATGTGGGTTGAGAATAGGACTTTTGCTAGCTGGACTGTAGTACTGAGCTGGATTGTGGTGAAGGAAAGTGAATCAGTGGAGTTAGAGAATTAACGAGTAACAAGAAAGGAATTGGAACTGTGTGTAGAAAATGCTCTGCATTGTGAAGGAAATGTTCATAAAGTTGTGTACCTGTTATCTACTGTTCAAAATCTAGTCCTGGTCAACATGCAGCCTGCAAGGATGTAGCGCCCCCATAGCACAAGTCCACACAAGTCCACACACCGAGCCATGTAATGTGCCGGGGCGTAAGAAACGAGTACCTCGTTCATGGCTACCACCCCGCTCCACGTTACATCTACACCAACTGATGCATATCAGCAAACAGAGATTTACTGCTCAGGCAACCAGTTTCAAATATACCTGGACTGTGTCCTTTTGCCAGCAGCTACCCAGAGCCCTGTCCCCATGGACTTCAGGGTTAGAAGATTAGTCTAGTAAGAAATACTCAAAGAACCCAGCTCAAATAAAAGGGGGAGAGGATACCCAGATATTTAACCAGAGAAAAAACAATCACAGTGAAAAAATAAAACCCTGACTTATATTCTTAACGCTCAAATACAAAAATTCTAAAACAGTTTAATAAATATTAAAAATATCATACTAGATGTAATAGTTATGCAAAAATCAAGATTATGAAGTAAGGCTTTCCTGCGGGACCCTAGTAATACACTATCATAATGTATGTAATAATAAGGAACTACCATAAAAAAAACAATATTGTTAACACCACAAATGGAGGCAAATAAATTGTTCACTCACCATTGACAGTACAATCAATAAATAATATAGGATGATAACAAAATACATGTACTAAACGTTATGATACTTTCTCATTAGAAAGAAAACTAAATAAAACATAAAGCAATATACAACATTTTCAGAAGTATCAACACATTTTCTCTGTCCATGCATCAGTTTCATCAGTGACTGTTAGAACCCTCCAGTTTGTTTTTTCCATCTTGTGTTTTGCGGTCACGTGACCATCTGCCTATATATTCCAGCTCCGCCCTTTTGGCTGTGCTGGACTTCAGTGTTGTTTGACTGTTTTGCTAGCCAAGTGCTTCTGTGCCTTTCTCTGTCAGTTTGCTTGGTCCTTCTGGGACCTCTAGTACCGTTTTGTCAGTTTATCTTTTTGTGTTCTGCAACAAACTTCTCTGTTCAGAAGGTGTCACAATTTTGTTCCAGTCCTTAGTTCATTTAGGGATCCCTTCTTTTATGCTATAGGTCTTCGTTCAGACTAGCCGAGGACTAAGGCGGGTCTGTTTGCAAGGAACAGGCAGCCCGCTACATCGTAGGGATTCAGCTTAGTCTTACTGTAGGGATAGCTTTCCCCTTTCTATCCTTAGTACTTGTTGCAGATCATAACAGTAAGTCCAGCCCAAAAATACTAAAAGGATAGAAATTCGGGGATCAGTATGGCTTCCATCCAGGATTTGGCTCAACGCTTGCAGGGATTGTCTCTGGAGGTGGCCGAGCTCCAGCAACACGTGAGTAGCTGTTCTGGAGCGCATTTTGTGGAACCCAAGGTAGGACTGCCTGATGTTTTTTATGGTAAACAGCAAGATTTTTTTTCCTTTAAAAATGCTTGTTTGTTATATTTTCGTTTGAGACCAAGATCCTCTGGGAATGAATCACATCGCATTGATTTTATTATGTCACTTTTGCGCAATGAACCACAAGGGTGGGCCTTTTCTCTCCAACCTAATGATCCATGCTTAAGGTCGGTAGAAGAATTTTTTTCTGCTATGGGTCTATTATGTGATGATCCTGATCGAATCTCATCTGCTGAGGCAGAACTCAGGCGTATGAATCAGGGGTCAGGTGATGTGGAAAATTATTGCACACACTTTAGAAGATGGGCTTCAGAAGTCAAATGGAATGATCCTGCTCTGAAATGTCTATTTCTTGCTGGTCTGAGTGAAAGGGTTAAGGATTTGCTAATTGCATTCCCCGCACCTGAGACTCTGCAGGATGCCATGCAATTAGCTGTTTGTGTGGATAGGAGGCTGAGATCTAGGCTGAATGAGGTAAAGACTCCTGTAATGCCAGGTCCTAGTCCCCAGAAAATTTGCTCAGACGGCGGAGGACCGATGGAGGTTGGGGTGATGTGCTCCGCTCTCAGGAAAGAGACCGGAGGTTCGCCGAGGGATTGTGTCTTTATTGTGGTAAAGCTGACCATTTGATTAAGTTTTGTGAGCTTCGTTTAAGTAAATAAAAAAAAAAGGTCAGGTACGCCCATATAGTTTGTTTACCCTCTGCAGGAGTATTTCTTTCAGGCAGTACTACTTTGCAGGAACATTTGATTGAATTTCAGGTATTTGTGGATTGTGGTTCAACACTTAATGTGATTGATAAAGGGTTTTTGGAAAAACTTAAATTGAAATCCAAACTTTTGTCATCATCACCTATTTCTGTGATTGTAATTGATAACACTCCCTTTAAATGTATTACTCACAAGGTTGCTGCATTTCCCCTCACTATCAATGGAGTTCACCAAGAAATTTTGGATTTGGTTGTATTAAAAAATTTACCCTCTTCGGTCGTTCTAGGATTGCCTTGGTTAAAACTGCACAATCCTTTGCTGGACTGGTCTAATAATATGATAATGTCTTAGAGTCCGAAGTGCTATGATAAATGTTGTAATGGTCGCATTGCGGCTGTGGAAAAGGGGAATTACCGGTACCTATTCAAGTTTTTTGGAGGGTTTTTTCGTCGGAGGAGTCGCAAGTTTTACCTCCTTAAAGGGATTATGATTGCGCCATTGAGTTTGTTCCGGGAGCTACTCTTCCCAAGAGTCGCTTGTTTAATCTGACTATTCCTGAAAGAAAGGCCTTGGAGGAGTACATACAGACTAGCCTGGCTGCTGGTCACATTAGACCTTCTAAGTCGCCTGTGGCAGTGGAATTTTTCTTTGTTAAAAAAAAGGACGGGGGTTTACGTCCATGTCTTGATTTTTGTGAACTTAATAAGATTATCGTACGCAATTCCTACCCGTTGCCGTTAATTCCTGACTTGTTTAACCAGTTAGTGAGGGCCAAGTGGTTCTCTAAGATTGATCTCCGGGGGGCATACAATTTGTTACGAGAGAAGGAGGGTGATGAATGGAAAACTGCTTTTAACACTCCGGTAGGTCATTTTGAGATTCTGGTGATGCCTTTTGGTCTTATCAATTCCCCTGCATTTTTTCAGAACCTTATTAATGACATCCTGAGACCTTTGATTGGTAAGAATGTTGTTGTGTATTTAGATAACATGACATTTTGATTTATTTGCAAGATCTGGAGTCCCATTGGCACAGTGTACGTGAAGTTTTGCAGTTATTGAGTGATAATTCACTCTTTGCTAAGCTGGAGAAATGTGAGTTCGCTGTGCAGAAAATTTGTTTTTTGGGCTACATTGTCTCCAGCGAGGGCTTTGAGATGTACCCGGTGAAGGTTCAGGCTGTGCAGGAATGGCCTAGGCCTATTGGTTTGAAATCTATACAGAGATTTTTGGGATTTGCCAATTATTACAGGAATTTCATTAAGAATATTTCTGTAATTGTTAAGCCTCTAACCGATCTCACCAGGAAAGGTGCGAATACAGTCCAGTGGACTACTGAGGCCATTGAAGCGTTTGAGTATCTCAAAGAGAGGTTCAGTTCTGCCCCTTTCCTTATGCAGTCTGATGAGACCAAGCCTATTTTGGTCAAGGTTGATGCTTCGGTGGGGGTCGGAGCAGTTTTGTCTCAGGAGAACAGGGATGAAGTACATCCTTGTGCCTTCTTTTCAAAAATATTTTTGGAAACCAAACTGAATTATGATGTTGGAAATTGAGAGTTGCTGGCTATTAAACTTGCGTTTGAACATTGGCGTCATTTTTTGGAAGGCGCTAGATTTCCTATTCAGGTTTTCACAGATCATAAGAATTTTATCTATCTGGATGCTGCCAAGCGCTTGAATGCCCGTCAAGATTAGTGGGCATTTTTTTTTTCTCGGTTTCATTTTTCTGTTACCTATATCCCTGGTACTAAGAATGTTAAAGCTGATGCCTTATCTCACAGCTTCTCTCCTACAGTCGGTGCCGAGGAGGAGGAGAGCATTTTGCAGAAAGGAGTTGTGGTGGCGGCATTGGACTCCTTTTTGGAGAATGAGATTCTGAAAGCTCGAGATGATGCTCCATCTAACACTCCCCATGGGAGGTTGCTTGTGCGTAGAACCTTTAGGAGAGATTTGTTTGTGGAGTGTCATGAGTCTCGGTTGGCAGGTCATCCAGGAATTTCTGAGACTAAGAGACTTATCAGTTACAGTTTTTGGTGGCCTGGATGGCAGAAAGATGTCATCAAGTGGATGTGTCAATGTACTGTGTGTGCTAGGTCAAAGGCTTCACATACTCCTGCTGCGGGGTTGCTTTGCCCTCTGGAGGTTCCTAGTGCACCTTGGACGCATCTCACAATGGATTTTATTACTGATCTGCCTGTGTCCGAGGGTTTTACTGTCATCTGGGTGGTCGTGGACCATTTTAGTAAGATGTGTCATTTGGTTCCATTCATTAAGTTGCCCTGCGCCAAAACACTCGTTAAGGCGTTTGTTAAGGAGATTGTCCAGCTTCATGGTGTTCCCACGTATATTGTTTCTGATAGAGGACCTCAGTTTGTGGCTCGCTTTTGGCGTGCATTTTGTGACAGGTGGGGAGTCCATTTGTCATTTTCGTCTGGGTATCATCCTGAGTCTTATGGACAGACTGAAAGAAAGAACCAGGATGTAGAACAGTTTTTGCGTTGTTTTGTGGCGGACAATCAAGAGGTGTGGTCTGAGTTTCTGCCTCTCGCAGAATTTGCTCTTAACAATCATACTTTCTCCTCAGCTGGGTTTTCTCCTTTTTTTGTTGTACTGGGAGACATCCATCTTTTGGTTCGTTCTCCAAATTGGGGTCGGCGGTGCAGGAGAAGGAGAATTTTTCCGGTGATTTGGAAAGAGTTTGGACTAATGTACGTTGCAACCTTCAAGAGGCTAACAAGACGTCGAAGAATTATTTTGACAGGAAATGTAAGGAGGTTTTGTTTACTGTGGGTGACATGGTTTGGTTGTCCTCAAGGAACCTGCGGTTGAGGATTCCCTCTAAAAAACTGTGTCCTAACTAGAGATGAGCGTTGTTCTACTCGAACTGTTCGCCAATCTCAAATTCGAGCTGTTTTGGGCGGTGTTCGAGCCGTTCGGCGAACACGAACAATTTGAGAAAAATTCGTCTGTTCGAGGTTATGTTCGATAACTGTTCGTGCACCAAAATCATAACTGGATTTTTTCTCAGTAATGATGAAAATTAATGTTAATACGCAGTTTGAGTGTACAGCGGGGTGGGGGGAGGGGCAGGGGATGGATCTCTGCAGGAACAATGAAGATCTCCATTTTTTTTTCTCTTTCCCGCATTTTCAGTGGGGAGGTGCAATCTGTCAGCCTATCAGCAGCGCACACACGGAGCGAAGTGCTTTTTTTCACACAAGCAAGGGCATGTGTCATTGGCAGTGTATGTCACATGTCCTTGCCCTATAAGACCAAGCCATTTTCCCCGTCGCCAACATTTTCTCACTGCTGCAGCTGCGTGTTAGACGGCACCGCTGTTGCTGTGTGCGCTATACCTTGTTAATTTCAAGAGAATTTTCGCACAAATATACAGATAGCTTGGGAGTAGGGAATAGTTGTGATTGCAGTCCTTTTAAGGACTAGGTTAAAGCATTTCCTACGACTTTTATCAGGGAGGTCTGTGCTCTTAAATAGATAGATTGTGGGAGTAAAGACTAATTGTAATTGGAGTCCTTTTCAGGACTAGGTTACATCAGTTCCTATCAGTTTTTGCCAGGCAGGTCTGTGCCAGTGCTGTGCACGTTTTTTTCACAGCATTTGGCTGAATCTAGCAAAGCTAATCCTTTTTGGCCTATTGCAGAGTGTGTTAGTCAGTGGAGTAGCCTATCTGTGTTGCAAGATATACCACCTGTGTATAGAATACCAATTTTTTTACTGCACCTAGTGAAGTAAAATCTTTTGGGCATAGCATCATTCTATTAGTCCATCTATACTGACCTCCATCAGGTTGCAAACTGAAAATAATTTTTTTCTGCATCTAGCTCTGAAAAAATATTTGGCCTTCTAGCAGTGTGTCGGACTTTCTCTATTAGTCCATCTATACTGACCTCCATCAGGTTGCAAATTAAAAATAATTTTTATCTGCATCTACAGTACCTCTGAAAAAATATTTGGGCTTCTAGCTGTGTGTGGGACTTGTTGTATTAGTCCATCTATACTGACCTCCATCAGGTTGCAAACTGAATATATTTTTTCCTGCATCTACCTCTGAAAAAATATTGGGCTTCTAGCTGTGTGTGGGACTTGTTGTATTAGTCCATCTATACTGACCTCCATCAGGTTGCAAACTGAATATATTTTTTTCTGCATCTACCTCTGAAAAAATATTGGGCTTCTAGCTGTGTGTGGGTCTTGTTCTATTAATCCATCTATACAGACCTCCATCAGGTTGCAAACTGAATATAATTTTTTTCTGCATCTAGCTCTGAAAAAATATTTGGCCTTCTAGCAGTGTGTGGGACTTGTTCTATTAGTCCACCTATACTGACCTCCATCAGGTTGCAAATTCAAAATAATTTTTGTATGCATCTAGCTCTGAAAAAATATTTGGCCTTCTAGCAGTGTGTGGGACTTTCTCTGTTAGTCCATCTATACTGACCTCCATCAGGTTGCAAACTGAATATAATTTTTTTCTGCATCTAGCTCTGAAAAAATATTTGGCCTTCTAGCAGTGTGTGGGACTTGGTCTATTAGTCCATCTATACTGACCTCCATCAGGTTGCAAATTAAAAATAATTTTTATCTGCATCTACAGTACCTCTGAAAAAATATTTGGGCTTCTAGCTGTGTGTGGGACTTGTTGTATTAGTCCATCTATACTGACCTCCATCAGGTTGCAAACTGAATATATTTTTTTCTGCATCTACCTCTGAAAAAATATTGGGCTTCTAGCTGTGTGTGGGTCTTGTTCTATTAATCCATCTATACAGACCTCCATCAGGTTGCAAACTGAATATAATTTTTTTCTGCATCTACCTCTGAAAAAATATTGGGCTTCTAGCTGTGTGTGGGACTTGTTGTATTAGACCATCTATACTGACCTCCATCAGGTTGCAAACTGAATATATTTTTTTCTGCATCTAGCTCTGAAAAAATATTTGGCCTTCTAGCAGTGTGTGGGACTTTCTCTGTTAGTCCATCTATACTGACCTCCATCAGGTTGCAAACTGAATATAATTTTTTCTGCATCTAGCTCTGAAAAAATATTTGGCCTTCTAGCAGTGTGTCGGACTTTCTCTATTAGTCCATCTATACTGACCTCCATCAGGTTGCAAATTAAAAATAATTTTTATCTGCATCTACAGTACCTCTGAAAAAATATTTGGGCTTCTAGCTGTGTGTGGGACTTGTTGTATTAGTCCATCTATACTGACCTCCATCAGGTTGCAAACTGAATATATTTTTTTCTGCATCTAGCTCTGAAAAAATATTTGGCCTTCTAGCAGTGTGTGGGACTTTCTCTGTTAGTCCATCTATACTGACCTCCATCAGGTTGCAAACTGAATATAATTTTTTTCTGCATCTAGCTCTGAAAAAATATTTGGCCTTCTAGCAGTGTGTCGGACTTTCTCTATTAGTCCATCTATACTGACCTCCATCAGGTTGCAAATTAAAAATAATTTTTATCTGCATCTACAGTACCTCTGAAAAAATATTTGGGCTTCTAGCTGTGTGTGGGACTTGTTGTATTAGTCCATCTATACTGACCTCCATCAGGTTGCAAACTGAATATATTTTTTTCTGCATCTACCTCTGAAAAAATATTGGGCTTCTAGCTGTGTGTGGGTCTTGTTCTATTAATCCATCTATACAGACCTCCATCAGGTTGCAAACTGAATATAATTTTTTTCTGCATCTACCTCTGAAAAAATATTAGGCTTCTAGCTGTGTGTGGGACTTGTTGTATTAGTCCATCTATACTGACCTCCATCAGGTTGCAAACTGAATATATTTTTTTCTGCATCTAGCTCTGAAAAAATATTTGGCCTTCTAGCAGTGTGTGGGACTTTCTCTGTTAGTCCATCTATACTGACCTCCATCAGGTTGCAAACTGAATATAATTTTTTTCTGCATCTAGCTCTGAAAAAATATTTGACCTTCTAGCAGTGTGTCGGACTTTCTCTATTAGTCCATCTATACTGACCTCCATCAGATTGCAAATTAAAAATAATTTTTATCTGCATCTACAGTACCTCTGAAAAAAATATTTGGGCTTCTAGCTGTGTGTGGGACTTGTTGTATTAGTCCATCTATACTGACCTCCATCAGGTTGCAAATTGAATATAATTTTTTTCTGCATCCAACCCAGCCAATAGTTTTGGCCTAATACCACAGTTTGGCCACTCAGCTCTGCTCGGTTACCATCCATTGTTTTTTTGTGCAAACAACTCCAGAGTTGTGAATTAGTTAACCACCAAAATGAGTGGAAAAAGGCCTGCTGCTGGTGGAAAGGGGAATAGGCGTGTTGGGAAGGGGAAAAAAGGTTGTGTCCGTGGGGTAGGTGTTAAAGCAGCAGTAACATCTGCAGAAGAAAGACCATCTTCCAGCCAAACTAAAATGTCTACTTCTTTTAGCGGACAATGTGATAAGATCCCTTTCTTACGGCCACGCCAATCGCTACAAATTCCAGATGAGGCACAAAAACAGCAGGTGCTTCAACGGATATCAAGTGCTCCTTTAAGTGGGCTCTCCTCCACATCAACTTCAACATCACAAATACTCCAGTCCTCAAAGGTGTCACCCCAATCGCACTTGCTTCCTCACAGCTCCCAAATCTCCAGCTGCCCGTCTGAGTATGAGGTAGAACAGATGGTTGAGTCTGCAGAGCTGTTTACTCATACTATAGCCTGGGAATCAGAGGTCGACTCCAGCGCTTCTGTGAATCCAGACGAGGAAATGATCTGCACTGATGCCCAGAATCTTTATGAGTCGGATCCAGGACCAGACGCAGAAGGTTCTGATCATAATGTAGACCCTCATTCCCAAACTGTAACTCCTGTTGGTGGAGACAATGAGGAAGACGATGATAAGACTCAAATACCTGATTGGAGCGACAACTTTAGTTTTTTGTCAGGGCAGGAACAGGTTGGCTCTGAGGACGACGGGTGTGATAACGCACAGGGTGATGATGATGAGGTTGGAGATCCCACTTACTGTCAACCCACAGTCAGCCAAGAGATGAGGTCAGCAGAGGAGGTGGAGGAAGATGCTAGTGACGACGAGGTCAGTTTGCGCCTTCCTGGACAGAGACGTAGTACTGGAAGCACGTCAACAACTGCATCCTCAAACACAACTCTGCCTCTCACCACAAGTCGTGGTGGCTCTTCAGGTCGCATGGGTGCTAAGCCTTGCATAGCCTGGGCATTTTTTCAGATCGATAAAGATGACCCAACTCGTGTTATCTGAAACATTTGTCAGCAAAAGCTAAGTAGAGGCCAAAAAATACATAGTTTGAGTACTTCATGCATGAACCGGCACATGGACATGAAGCATAAGTTGCAGTGGGAAGCTCAGTGTGCTACAATGCGGCCTAGCCGACCGGGCCAACCACCGTCTGCCATATCTTGTGCATCCGCGGCCTCTTCATCCTCTGTGACTGGGGGGACAGCAGTCACACCTGTTTTGGGGCGCAGACCTGCCACCTCTTTACCCGCAACAGCCAGCGTGATTGGCAGGTCATCATTTTCTTTGGAGGTGGGAACACCAGCTGGTGTTGAGCGCTGTCCGACATCGATAGCACCACCTTTGGATCAAGGCAACCTAACATGTCCGCCTGCATCTTCCTCACAGACCGGCAGTTTGCCGGGGACACCCTTATCAACCCCGTCTAAGCACAATAGCCAGCCCTCGGTCCCTCAGATGTGGACAAGTAAAAGACCATTTCCTCCTATCCATGAGAAAGCTAAGAGGTTGAATTTCACCATCTGCAAGCTCTTGGCTACAGAAATGCTGCCTTTCCGCCTGGTGGACACAGAGGATTTTCGAGACCTTATGTCCGTCGCAGTGCCCCAGTACCAGATGCCCAGTCGGCACTACTTCTCAAAGAAAGGTGTGCCTGCGCTCCACCAGCATGTCGCACACAACATCACCGCTTCTTTGAGAAACTCTGTGTGTGACAGGGTGCATTTCAACACAGACACTTGGACGAGTAGGCATGGACAGGGGCGTTACATGTCGCTGACTGGGCACTGGGTAACTATGGTGACAGCAGGACAAGGGGCTGCTGTCCAAGTCTTGCCGTCCCCACGAGTTGTGCGTCAATCCTCTTTATGTCAAAGTTCCTCCACTGCTTCTGCCTCCTCAACCTCCTCTCGGTCTTCCACCTGCACCCAAAGCCTGTCTGGTCATGCCACAAGCTTTCTAACTGCGCAGAAGGGATCCTGCACACCTCCTTACTATGCTGGCAGTAGGGCTCAACGTCATCAGGCGGTTTTTACATTGAAATGTCTGGGAAATGTGAGTCACACAGCTGAGGAGTTGTGGTCAGCTCTGGAGAACCAATTTCATGAATGGTTGTCTCCACTGGACCTGAAACCAGGGAAGGCCGTGTGCGACAATGCTGCAAACCTGGGTGCGGCCCTTCGCCGGGGCAATGTCACACACGTGCCTTGTATGGCTCACGTGTTGAACCTGGTTGTCCAGCAATTTTTAGCCCACTATCCCAGACTAGATGGCCTTCTGCAGAGGGCACGGTCGCTGTGTGCTCACTTCCACCGTTCGCATCCCGCAGCTCAGCGACTTACATCTCTACAGAAGTCGTTGGGCCTGCCACTTCACCGGCTAAAATGCGATGTGCCTACCCGGTGGAATTCAACTCTGCACATGTTGCAGCGACGGTGGCAGCACCGACAAGCCCTGGTGCAATACGTTCTGACGTATAGCCTGGGCCAACGAGATTCAGAGGTGGGGCAAATCACGCTGGAGGAGTGGTCTCAGATCAGGGACCTATGCACCCTTCTGCACAGTTTTGAAATGGCGACGAAGATGTTTAGTGCTGACGATGCCATTATCAGCATGACTATTCCGGTGATTTACATGCTGGAGCACATGTTAAACAGAATTCGGAGTCAGGTGGTGGCACAAGAGGAGGTGGAGGAAGTAGAGGAGGAGGAGTTGTATGCGGAAGGGCTAACATCTGCAAAGTCCAGACGGTCGGCAGCACCAAGGCGGCAGGCATGTGAGGGTGGGGGAGATGGTTTTACCAGGGCACATGGTAGCAGCCAAACTAGTGAGGAAGGTGCAGGAGCCCAGGAAGAAGTGGAGGACGAACTGATGGAAGACTCATCAGATGAGGGAGACCTTGATCACATTTCTGTTGTGCGAGGTTGGGGGGAGAGGACAGAGGAAGGAAGCATGATTGTTACCTCGCCACCAACACAACAGGGACTTGGTGCTCCTGGATGCGCAACACACATGAGTGCCTTCTTGCTGCACTACCTGCAACATGACCCTCGAATTGTGAGAATTAGAAATAATCCTGACTACTGGGTTGCCACACTGTTAGATCCCCGGTACAAAAGTAAATTTGCAGAAATTATTCCTGCCATAGAAAGGGATGCACGCATGCAGGAGTATCAGCAGAGACTGTTGCAGAATCTTACATGTGCTTTTCCACAAAATACCAGTGGTGCACGTAGTGAATCTCACAGTTCCAACTTGCCAACCGTGGGACCGTCAAGTGTTCAGCACTCAAACCGTAACAGAACCACAGTATCTGCTGGTAACATCAATTTTGCGGAATCATTTCACCACTTTTTTAGCCCATCCTTTGCAAGGCCACAGGAGACAAGAAGTCTGACACATAGTCAACGCCTAGAGACGATGGTACAGGAGTATCTCCAAGTAAACATTGAAGCCACGACTGTGTCACTGGACCCTTGCTCTTTTTGGGCTTCCAATCTGGATAAATGGCCGGAGCTAGCCACTTACGCCTTGGAGATCTTGTCATGCCCCGCAGCCAGCGTTCTGTCTGAACGTGTGTTCAGCACTGCTGGTGGTGTGCTGACAGATAAGCGCACGCGGCTCTCCACTGATAATGTAGACAGACTCACGTTCATAAAGATGAACAAATCATGGATCCGAAACGACTTTTCTACCCCTGTGTCATCCTGGGGAGAGTAAAAGCTTGATGATTGGTTAAAATCACCCTACCAACCGTTTTAAGCTTTCAAATTACTAATCATGTTTATCTGTATCTTGACTGGAAAATAATTTGGGCTTTGTAGCAGTGTGCAGCACTGATCCTATTAGGCCATCTATACTAAAGCTTCACCAGATTTAAAATTAAAAATAATTTTTAGCTGCATCTAGCCCGGAAAATAATTTTGGGGCTCCGAGATGCGCAAGACACATAAGTGCCTTCTTGCTGCACTACCTGCAGCATGACCCTCATATTGTCAGAATTCGAAGTAATCATGACTACTGGGTTGCCACACTCTTAGATCCCCCAAACTTTTCGATCAACCTTTTCATTTTAATAAAGACCAAAAAAATGGTCATTTTTGAAATTATAAGCATTAGCAGGTTGTTAGAAACTGAAATCAAACAGTTTTCAACTCAAAATTTTATTCTAGGTGATGTTACATTTTCACATAGGACCCCTTGTTCGAAAGGAGCTTCTGAACTCTCTCGTCCATTGAATTTGTCAGGTTTTGGATGGTTTCTGCTTCAATTGTTTTGCATGAGGACAGAATACCCTCCCAGAGCTGTTGCTTAGATGTGAACTGCCTCCCGCCATCATAGACACTCCTTTTAATGATGCTCCAAAGGTTCTGAATGGGGTAGAGGTCAGGGGAGCATGGGGGTCACACCATAAGTTTGTCCCCTTTTATGCCCATATCAGCCAGAGATGCAGATGTTTTATGTGCAGCATGAGATGGTGCATTATCATGCAGAAAAATGATCTTGCTGTGAAATACACGGTTCTTCTTCTTGAACCATGGCAGGAAGTGCTGTTTGAGAAAATCCACATACATTATGGAGTTCATCTTTAGCGCCTTCAGGGATCCTAAAGGGGCCGACAATCTCTCTCCCCATGATTCCAGCCCAAAACATTACTCCACCTCCTCCTTGTTGGCGCTGTAGCCGTGTTTGCGTGGGGTGTCCATCAACCAGCCATCCTCCACTCCATCCATCTGGACCATCGAGCGCTGCACGGCACTCATCCGTGAACAAAACTGTTTTGAAATCAGTCTTCATGTAATGTTTGGCCCACTGGAGCCGTTTCTGCTTGTGTGAAGTGGATAGAGGAGGTCGACAGGATGGCGTATGCACAGCTGCAAACCTCTGAAGGACCCTGCATCTTGTTGTTCGGGGGACGTTGGAGGCACAAGCAGCTTCAAAAACTTGTCTGCTGCTATGACAAGGCTTTTTTGCCGCTGCTCTTTCAACCTGACGTAATTGCCTGTAGGAAAGAGTCCTCAATTTGCCCTTATCAGGACGCACACGTGTGTACTGTGAATCAGCTACATACTTCTTGATTGCCAAGACACTTCATCCTGATCATCGCACAATGTTGATTGTAGTCATGCCTTGACCTAAACACTCCACAATTTGTTGCTTCTCAGCAGCCGACACATCCTTTTTCTTTCCCATTTTGACAGAAAATGTAGGCTGCTTAATAATGTGAGAGAGCCTTCTTAAGTAGTCTTGCCTTTCATTGGACACACCTGCCAAACTAATTAGCACAGGTGTCTGCAATTGCTTACAGTGATATAAAGAGCCCTGACACACATCACCATCAATGAGTTTAACTGACAAACAAACAAATTCTTCCCTTATCACTCCTAAACACTTTTTGCATAATAATTTGGAACGCAGTGTACATGTGCTTTTCCACAAAACACCAGCGGTTCACGTAGTGAATCTTACAGTTCTAACTTGCCAACCGTGGTCTGTATGGAGTTGTTCAATAAAGGGCCCAAAACTAAGATAACATAGATGGGAGAGGTCTCTATGAATAGGAATTCCTAAGTATTTGATACCCTGTGAGGGCCAGGCAAAGGGAAAGTTGGACTGGATGGAATCCTATATGGATTTGGGGAGGGAGACATCGAGGGCCTCAGACTTCGCTGCATTGATTTTAAAATTTGACCATGTAACAAAGTGATCTATTTCAGCCATAACAGCATGGATGGATATATGTGATTGAGTGATATATACTAGGACATCATCAGCAAATAGAGAGCACTTGTACTCGGTGCCTCCCACCTCAATCCACCTAATATTGGGGTTATGGCGAATTGATGAGAGCAGGTGCTCCGTCACTAGGATGTATAAGAGAGGGGACAGAGGACATCCCTGCCTTGTCCCATTGGTGATTGTGAAAGGTGATGAAAATGTTCTGACGCACCCCCTGGGCCTTGGGACACCCGGAGCCGGACCCTTTTTGGTGGATGCTGGTGGTTGTAGTCTTCGTGGCGGCGACCCAGTTCCCTGGCTCAGGGCGGTCAAACCAGTGGCGGAACTATTTATGTGGTTTTGATGTTTAAATGTACAACTACGCCACCTGTGGATTGCGGTCAGAGTGAACCGCCGCTACAGGGCAGACCGCTGAGGCTGGTGTTGTGGGTGCAGCAGAGCGTAGCATAACTCCCCACGGGAGGAGTATAGCCTCAGGGCAGTGTATGCGGAGGATGGGGGTGATGGTGCAGGGCAGCAGCAGTAACGACACGGAGTCAGTGATGCAGTTCAGGGCCTTTACTCACAGTTCTTATTATCCAGACCACGTCTGCAGGTAACGGCTGCCCACGTCGTACTGTGCTCACCAGGTGAGGGGCTCAGACAACTCCCAGATAACTTTGGAGCACTTCACAGGACCCCCTTTGTGTGTCCTTTGTCTGGCCTTTCTTACCAACACTTCTGTCCGGCTGCCTCGGGCCTCCTCTTGGTAAACTTGGCGCCAGTTTCCCTGACCCTATGTGGTGCCTTCCTAGCGGGTGTAGCGAGGGGCTGCGCCACATAAAATGTCAGAGCCTCCGGTTTCTAGCTGAGGTTCGTTTCCTGCCTCCACTAGTTCGGGGACCGGTCTCCCCCTTTGGCCTGACCCCTCCACACAGGTGGATTCGGGCGTGCGGTGGCGACTCGCCCGTCCGCACCCCTGGGATCCCTTCATTCCTCGTTCCTGGAGCCTTCTCCGCTCCTCTTCCTTCCTTCTCCCTCTTCCAGGCCTGGGCCTCTGTTACTAGGCCCGCCTCCGGAGCAGAGCTCATGCAGAGCCCCTGCTCCCTGCCACTTCTGCTCAGACTTCTCTGCACTGAACTAAGATGGTGCCCACCTTTTATACTCCCTTCTCAATGCACCCAGGAACTGCTTCCTCCCTGCTCCTGCACTACAGGGTTCCCCTTCCTCAGTGTTCCCTCCCCCCACTCCAGCCAGGGACAGGGACTGTCGTGCCCATCTCAGGGGCATATTGGTCGCCCTGCCCCACGGCAATGTGGTGTAATGCATGCAGGTGTCGGGTCCTGATCCACACTCCATCCTTACCTGAGAGTGAGATATCACACCTCTGGGTGAGGTGCAATACGTCTGTAGCAACCGAGCCCTCAGGGTGCTACAGTTCCATTTATCTTCAGCCTAGGTGACGTATTGTGATACAGGGCCGTGATTTTGTCTATAAAAGGGTCCCCTAGACCCCTACCCCAAGCTTTTTAAGAGAATCATATATGGCGTGCCAGGAGACTCTATGGAATGCTTTCTCAGCATCCAACGAGAGTATCTAATTACAAATTTTTAACTGCATCTAGCCCAGGAAATACTTTGTGCCTAGTAGCAGTGTCTGCTAGTCAGCGGATTATCCCGGCTGTTAAGCAAGCTACACCACCTGTAGTTTGGACACTTAATTTTTTCAAAGGAAATGCTTCGGGACCATGGGATTCTTAGTGAAGAGCATTAGGAGGCACCCCAAGGCATAGGGGCTGGGACTGGCAGTAGGATGCCTTGCGGTGGACAGCCGAGCTCGATCCTTATAAAAGCTTTTTAACTGCAGCAGCTTTAGTGGACGCTACTGGAGCTGGAATTACGCGGCTGCTGGCATGAGACTTGCCCTCCAATAGATCCTTGTAAATGGATTTAAAGTGTATTCATTCAAATTAGAGAGACAATTTAAATTAAAAAGCTTAGAGCTGCCTCCACCACAGGGGGGCTCGCTCGACCCACCAGCGGACAGGCACCAGTATTGGGAGAGGGGGGCTGGCCATCAGGGTTCACCGCGGCTCTGGCACAAACCCGGCGACACGGAGGTGGCACGGGCAGGAGCGGACTGGCCGTGTCGGCTTCTCACTTTTTGGATTTTAGAAGGGCATGACATGCCTATATCTGTGTCTCCCCCTCCTTTTACTCCTCCACCTCTTTTATTTTCGCATGACTATATGTACTTGTCACTTTTCCATGTGTTAGTTATGTCTTCTGAGCAGTTTGTCAGCTTTTGGACACCTTTGAAGGTGTTTTCTATGTGTTTCTATGTGTTTTTGTTTGCCTGCCATTGGTTTTAACGGTGTTCGAAGGTGTTCGACGAACAGTTCGGCGAACACACGGGTGTTCGACGAACCGAACCGAACTCGAACACTACGGGGGTGGCTCAACACTAGTCCTAACTGTTAGGGGGACGGTTGCAAACACTTTATTAAATAGGAACGCAACCGACCCCGGGGTCCGCGATGCAGCCTGGTGGACTGCTGCCGAACTCTTCCCGGGAGAGAAGGGAAGACAACCAACTAAAGATAACCCTTCCGTGTTAACTTCACACCGGACAGGGTAAAGCGGTACGCTCTATCTCCGTTGACTGCACGGAGGGAGAGCGACCGGCGACGCACCTAACAAAAACCTTAGCCCTTCGTGTTAAAGCACACGGAAGGGTAAGACGGTTCGCACAATCTCCAAGAACCGCAGGGAGACGTGCGACCGTGGGAACAGCAGTAGCCCTGTCTTTGATACAGGCGCTACGCTATGGGGATTGGCGCTAAAGCGGTTCACACTATTCTCCAAGAACCGCAGGGAAACGTGTGACCGTACTAGGAGCAGCAGCCCTGTCTGCGATACAGGCACTACGCTAAGGAGAAGACGCTAGTGTGCGGGAGTGATTTCCGCCAGGTACTCGTGCACTCAGCCGGCGAGCCACCGAACTGAGCCGACCCGCTCAATATGGCTCTAAGTGGAGCTCAGGAGTAGTGTTGAGCCACCCCCGTAGTGTTCGAGTTCGGTTTGGTTCGTCGAACACCCGTGTGTTCGCCGAACTGTTCGTCGAACTGTTCGTCGAACACCTTCGAACACCGTTAAAACCAATGGCAGGCAAACAAAAACACATAGAAACACATAGAAAACACCTTCAAAGGTGTCCAAAAGCTGACAAACTGCTCAGAAGACACAACTAACACATGGAAAAGTGACAAGTACATATAGTCATGCGAAAAGAAAAGAGGTGGAGGAGTAAAAGGAGGGGGAGACACAGATATAGGCATGTCATGCCCTTCTAAAATCCAAAAAGTGAGAAGCCGAGACGGCCAGTCCGCTCCTGCCCGTGCCACCTCCGTGTCGCCGGGTTTGTGCCAGAGCCGCGGTGAACCCTGACGGCCAGCCCCCCTCTCCCAATACTGGTGCCTGTCCGCTGGTGGGTCGAGAGAGCCCCCCTGTGGTGGAGGCAGCTCTAAGCTTTTTAATTTAAATTGTCCCTCTAATTTGAATGAATACACTTTAAATCCATTTACAAGGATCTATTGGAGGGCAAGTCTCATGCCAGCAGCCGCGTAATTCCAGCTCCAGTAGCGTCCACTAAAGCTGCTGCAGTTAAAAAGCTTTTATAAGGATCGAGCTCGGCTGTCCACCGCAAGGCATCCTAGTGCCAGTCCCAGCCCCTATGCCTTGGGGTGCCTCCTGATGCTCTTCACTAAGTATCCCGTGGTCCCGAAGCATTTCCTTTGAAAAAATTAAGTGTCCAAACTACAGGTGGTGTAGCTTGCTTAACAGCCGGGATAATCCGCTGACTAGCAGACACTGCTACTAGGCACAAAGTATTTCCTGGGCTAGATGCAGTTAAAAATTTGTAAGTAGATACTCTCGTTGGATGCTGAGAAAGCATTCCATAGAGTCTCCTGGCACGCCATATATGATTCTCTTAAAAAGCTTGGGGTAGGGGTCTAGGGGACCCTTTTATAGCCAAAATCACGGCCCTGTATCACAATACGTCACCTAGGCTGAAGATAAATGGAACTGTAGCACCGAGGGCTCGGTTGCTACAGACGTATTGCACCTCACCCAGAGGTGTGATATCTCACTCTCAGATAAGGATGGAGTGTGGATCAGGACCCGACACCTGCATGCATTACACCACATTGCCGTGGGGCAGGGCGACCAATATGCCCCTGAGATGGGCACGACAGTCCCTGTCCCTGGCTGGAGTGGGGGGAGGGAACACTGAGGAAGGGGAACCCTGCAGTGCAGGAGCAGGGAGGAAGCAGTTCCTGGGTGCATTGAGAAGGGAGTATAAAAGGTGGGCACCATCTTAGTTCAGTGCAGAGAAGTCTGAGCAGAAGTGGCAGGGAGCAGGGGCTCTGCATGAGCTCTGCTCCGGAGGCGGGCCTAGTAACAGAGGCCCAGGCCTGCAAGAGGGAGAAGGAAGGAAGAGGAGCGGAGAAGGCTCCAGGAACGAGGAATGAAGGGATCCCAGGGGTGCGGACGGGCGAGTCGCCACCGCACGCCCGAATCCACCTGCGTGGAGGGGTCAGGCCAAAGGGGGAGATCGGTCCCCGAACTAGTGGAGGCAGGAAACGACCCTCAGCTAGAAACCGGAGGCTCTGACATTTTATGTGGCGCAGCCCCTTGCTCCACCCGCTAGGAAGGCACCACATAGGGTCAGGGAAACTGGCGCCAAGTTTACCAAGAGGAGGCCCGAGGCAGCCGGACAGAAGTGTTGGTAAGAAAGGCCAGACAAAGGACACACAAAGGGGGTCCTGTGAAGCGCTCCAAAGTTATCTGGGAGTTGTCTGAGCCCCTCACCTGGTGAGCACAGAACGACGTGGGCAGCCGTTACCTGCAGACGTGGTCTGGATAATAAGAACTGTGAGTAAAGGCCCTGAACTGCATCACTGACTCCGTGTCGTTACTGCTGCTGCCCTGCACCATCACCCCCATCCTCCGCATACACTGCCCTGAGGCTATACTCCTCCCGTGGGGAGTTATGCTACGCTCTGCTGCACCCACAACACCAGCCTTAGCGGTCTGCCCTGTAGCGGCGGTTCACTCTGACCGCAATCCACGGGTGGCGTAGTCGGACATTTAAACATCAAAACCACATAAATAGTTCCGCCACTGGTTTGACCACCCTGAGCCACGGAACCGGATCGCCGCCACGAAGGCTACAACCACCAGCATCCACCAAAAAGGGTCCGGCTCCGGGTGTCCCAAGGCCCAGGGGGTGCGTCAGAACATTTTCATCACCTTTCACAATCACCAATGGGACAAGGCAGGGATGTCCTCTGTCCCCTCTCTTATACATCCTAGTGACGGAGCACCTGCTCTCATCAATTCGCCATAACCCCAATATTAGGTGGATTGAGGTGGGAGGCACCGAGTACAAGTGCTCTCTATTTGCTGATGATGTCCTAGTATATATCACTCAATCACATATATCCATCCCTGCTGTTATGGCTGAAATAGATCACTTTGTTACATGGTAAAATTTTAAAATCAATGCAGCGAAGTCTGAGGCCCTCGATGTCTCCCTCCCTAAATCCATATAGGATTCCATCCAGTCCAACTTTCCCTTTGCCTGGCCCTCACAGGGTATCAAATACTTAGGAATTCCTATTCATAGAGACATCTCCCATCTATGTTATCTTAATTTTGGGCCCTTTATTGAACAATTCCATACAGACCACGGTTGGCAAGTTAGAACTGTAAGATTCACTACGTGAACCACTGGTGTTTTGTGGAAAAGCACATGTACACCGCGTTCCAAATTATTATGCAAAAAGTGTTTAGGAGTGATAAGGGAAGAATTTGTTTGTTTGTCAGTTAAACTCATTGATGGTGATGTGTGTCAGGGCTCTTTATATCACTGTAAGCAATTGCAGACACCTGTGCTAATTAGTTTGGCAGGTGTGTCCAATGAAAGGCAAGACTACTTAAGAAGGCTCTCTCACATTATTAAGCAGCCTACATTTTCTGCCAAAATGGGAAAGAAAAAGGATGTGTCGGCTGCTGAGAAGCAACAAATTGTGGAGTGTTTAGGTCAAGGCATGACTACAATCAACATTGTGCGATGATCAGGATGAAGTGTCTTGGCAATCAAGAAGTATGTAGCTGATTCACAGTACACACGTGTGCGTGCTGATAAGGGCAAATTGAGGACTCTTTCCTACAGGCAATTACGTCAGGTTGAAAGAGCAGCGGCAAAAAAGCCTTGTCATAGCAGCAGACAAGTTTTTGAAGCTGCTTGTGCCTCCAACGTCCCCCGAACAACAAGATGCAGGGTCCTTCAGAGGTTTGCAGCTGTGCATACGCCATCCTGTCGACCTCCTCTATCCACTTCACACAAGCAGAAACGGCTCCAGTGGGCCAAACATTACATGAAGACTGATTTCAAAACAGTTTTGTTCACGGATGAGTGCCGTGCAGCGCTCGATGGTCCAGATGAATGGAGTGGAGGATGGCTGGTTGATGGACACCCCACGCAAACACGGCTACAGCGCCAACAAGGAGGAGGTGGAGTAATGTTTTGGGCTGGAATCATGGGGAGAGAGATTGTCGGCCCCTTTAGGATCCCTGAAGGCGCTAAAGATGAACTCCATAATGTATGTGGATTTTCTCAAACAGCACTTCCTGCCATGGTTCAAGAAGAAGAACCGTGTATTTCACAGCAAGATCATTTTTCTGCATGATAATGCACCATCTCATGCTGCACATAAAACATCTGCATCTCTGGCTGATATGGGCATAAAAGGGGACACACTTATGGTGTGACCCCCATGCTCCCCTGACCTCTACCCCATTCAGAACCTTTGGAGCATCATTAAAAGGAGTGTCTATGATGGCGGGAGGCAGTTCACATCTAAGCAACAGCTCTGGGAGGGTATTCTGTCCTCATGCAAAACAATTGAAGCAGAAACCATCCAAAACCTGACAAATTCAATGGACGAGAGAGTTCAGAAGCTCCTTTCGAACAAGGGGTCCTATGTGAAAATGTAACATCACTTAGAATAAAGTTTTGAGTTGAAAACTGTTTGATTTCAGTTTCTAACAACCTGCTAATGCTTATAATTTCAAAAATGACCATTTTTTTGGTCTTTATTAAAATGAAAAGGTTGATCGAAAAGTTTGGGGGATCTAAGAGTGTGGCAACCCAGTAGTCATGATTACTTCGAATTCTGACAATATGAGGGTGATGCTGCAGGTAGTGCAGCAAGAAGGCACTTATGTGTCTTGCGCATCTCGGAGCCCCAAAATTATTTTCCGGGCTAGATGCAGCTAAAAATTATTTTTAATTTTAAATCTGGTGAAGCTTATTATAGATGGCCTAATAGGATCAGTGCTGCACACTGCTACAAAGCCCAAATTATTTTCCAGTCAAGATACAGATAAACATGATTAGTAATTTGAAAGCTTAAAACGGTTGGTAGGGTGATTTTAACCAATCATCAAGCTTTTACTCTCCCCAGGATGACACGGGTAGAAAAGTCGTTTCGGATCCATGATTTGTTCATCTTTATGAACGTGAGTCTGTCTACATTATCAGTGGAGAGCCGCGTGCGTTTATCTGTCAGCACACCACCAGCAGCGCTGAACACACGTTCAGACAGAACGCTGGCTGCGGGGCATGACAAGATCTCCAAGGCGTAAGTGGCTAGCTCCGGCCATTTATCCAGATTGGAAGCCCAAAAAGAGCAAGGGTCCAGTGACACAGTCGTGGCTTCAATGTTTACTTGGAGATACTCCTGTACCATCGTCTCTAGGCGTTGACTATGTGTCAGACTTCTTGTCTCCTGTGGCCTTGCAAAGGATGGGCTAAAAAAGTGGTGAAATGATTCCGCAAAATTGATGTTACCAGCAGATACTGTGGTTCTGTTACGGTTTGAGTGCTGAACACTTGACGGTCCCACGGTTGGCAAGTTGGAACTGTGAGATTCACTACGTGCACCACTGGTATTTTGTGGAAAAGCACATGTAAGATTCTGCAACAGTCTCTGCTGATACTCCTGCATGCGTGCATCCCTTTCTATGGCAGGAATAATTTCTGCAAATTTACTTTTGTACCGGGGATCTAACAGTGTGGCAACCCAGTAGTCAGGATTATTTCTAATTCTCACAATTCGAGGGTCATGTTGCAGGTAGTGCAGCAAGAAGGCACTCATGTGTGTTGCGCATCCAGGAGCACCAAGTCCCTGTTGTGTTGGTGGCGAGGTAACAATCATGCTTCCTTCCTCTGTCCTCTCCCCCCAACCTCGCACAACAGAAATGTGATCAAGGTCTCCCTCATCTGATGAGTCTTCCATCAGTTCGTCCTCCACTTCTTCCTGGGCTCCTGCACCTTCCTCACTAGTTTGGCTGCTACCATGCGCCCTGGTAAAATCATCTCCCCCACCCTCACATGCCTGCCGCCCTGGTGCTGCCGACCGTCTGGACCTTGCAGATGTTAGCCCTTCCGCATACAACTCCTCCTCCTCTACTTCCTCCACCTCCTCTTGTGCCACCACCTGACTCCGAATTCTGTTTAACATGTGCTCCAGCATGTAAATCACCGGAATAGTCATGCTGATAATGGCATCGTCAGCACTAAACATCTTCGTCGCCATTTCAAAACTGTGCAGAAGGGTGCATAGGTCCCTGATCTGAGACCACTCCTCCAGCGTGATTTGCCCCACCTCTGAATCTCGTTGGCCCAGGCTATACGTCAGAACGTATTGCACCAGGGCTTGTCGGTGCTGCCACAGTCGCTGCAACATGTGCAGAGTTGAATTCCACCGGGTAGGCACATCGCATTTTAGCCGGTGAAGTGGCAGGCCCAACGACTTCTGTAGAGATGTAAGTCGCTGAGCTGCGGGATGCGAACGGCGGAAGTGAGCACACAGCGACCGTGCCCTCTGCAGAAGGCCATCTAGTCTGGGATAGTGGGCTAAAAATTGCTGGACAACCAGGTTCAACACGTGAGCCATACAAGGCACGTGTGTGACATTGCCCCGGCGAAGGGCCGCACCCAGGATTGCAGCATTGTCGCACACGGCCTTCCCTGGTTTCAGGTCCAGTGGAGACAACCATTCATGAAATTGGTTCTCCAGAGCTGACCACAACTCCTCAGCTGTGTGACTCACATTTCCCAGACATTTCAATGTAAAAACCGCCTGATGACGTTGAGCCCTACTGCCAGCATAGTAAGGAGGTGTGCAGGATCCCTTCTGCGCAGTTAGAAAGCTTGTGGCATGACCAGACAGGCTTTGGGTGCAGGTGGAAGACCGAGAGGAGGTTGAGGAGGCAGAAGCAGTGGAGGAAAAATGACATAAAGAGGATTGACGCACAACTCGTGGGGACGGCAAGACTTGGACAGCAGCCCCTTGTCCTGCTGTCACCATAGTTACCCAGTGCCCAGTCAGCGACATGTAACGCCCCTGTCCATGCCTACTCGTCCAAGTGTCTGTGGTGAAATGCACCCTGTCACACACAGAGTTTCTCAAAGAAGCGGTGATGTTGTGTGCGACATGCTGGTGGAGCGCAGGCACACCTTTCTTTGAGAAGTAGTGCCGACTGGGCATCTGGTACTGGGGCACTGCGACGGACATAAGGTCTCGAAAATCCTCTGTGTCCACCAGGCGGAAAGGCAGCATTTCTGTAGCCAAGAGCTTGCAGATGGTGAAATTCAACCTCTTAGCTTTCTCATGGCTAGGAGGAAATGGTCTTTTACTTGTCCACATCTGAGGGACCGAGGGCTGGCTATTGTGCTTAGACGGGGTTGATAAGGGTGTCCCTGGCAAACTGCCGGTCTGTGAGGAAGATGCAGGCGGACATGTTAGGTTGCCTTGATCCAAAGGTGGTGCTATCGATGTCGGACAGCGCTCAAGACCAGCTGGTGTTACCACCTCCAAAGAAAATGATGACCTGCCAATCACGCTGGCTGTTGCGGGTAAAGAGGTGGCAGGTCTGCGCCCCAAAACAGGTGTTACTGCTGTCCCCCCAGTCACAGAGGATGAAGAGGCCGCGGATGCACAAGATATGGCAGACTGTGGTTGGCCCGGCCGGCTAGACCGCATTGTAGCACACTGAGCTTCCCACTGCAACTTATGCTTCATGTCCATGTGCCGGTTCATGCATGAAGTACTCAAACTATGTATTTTTTGGCCTCTACTTAGCTTTTGCTGACAAATGTTACAGATAACACGAGTTGGGTCATCTTTATCGATCTGAAAAAATGCCCAGGCTATGCAAGGCTTAGCACCCATGCGACCTGAAGAGCCACCACGACTTGTGGTGAGAGGCAGAGTTGTGTTTGAGGATGCAGTTGTTGACGTGCTTCCAGTACTACGTCTCTGTCCAGGAAGGCGCAACCTGACCTCGTCGTCACTAGCATCTTCCTCCACCTCCTCTGCTGACCTCATCTCTTGGCTGACTGTGGGTTGACAGTAAGTGGGATCTCCGACCTCATCATCATCACCCTGTGCGTTATCACACCCGTCGTCCTCAGAGCCAACCTGTTCCTGCCCTGACAAAAAACTAAAGTTGTCGCTCCAATCAGGTATTTGAGTCTTATCATCGTCTTCCTCATTGTCTCCACCAACAGGAGTTACAGTTTGGGAATGAGGGTCTACATTATGGTCAGAACCTTCTGCGTCTGGTCCTGGATCCGACTCATAAAGATTCTGGGCATCAGTGCAGATCATTTCCTCGTCTGGATTCACAGAAGCGCTGGAGTCGACCTCTGATTCCCAGGCTATAGTATGAGTAAACAGCTCTGCAGACTCAACCATCTGTTCTACCTCATACTCAGACGGGCAGCTGGAGATTTGGGAGCTGTGAGGAAGCAAGTGCGATTTGGGTGACACCTTTGAGGACTGGAGTATTTGTGATGTTGAAGTTGATGTGGAGGAGAGCCCACTTAAAGGAGCACTTGATATCCGTTGAAGCACCTGCTGTTTTTGTGCCTCATCTGGAATTTGTAGCGATTGGCGTGGCCGTAAGAAAGGGATCTTATCACATTGTCCGCTAAAAGAAGTAGACATTTTAGTTTGGCTGGAAGATGGTCTTTCTTCTGCACCTACCCCACGGACACAACCTTTTTTCCCCTTCCCAACACGCCTATTCCCCTTTCCACCAGCAGCAGGCCTTTTTCCACTCATTTTGGTGGTTAACTAATTCACAACTCTGGAGTTGTTTGCACAAAAAAACAATGGATGGTAACCGAGCAGAGCTGAGTGGCCAAACTGTGGTATTAGGCCAAAACTATTGGCTGGGTTAGATGCAGAAAAAAATTATTTTTAATTTGCAACCTGATGGAGGTCAGTATAGATGGACTAATAGACCAAGTCCCACACACCGCTAGAAGCCCAAATATTTTTTCAGAGCTAGATGCAGAAAATTTTTTTATTCAATTTGCAACCTGATGGAGGTCAGTATAGATGGACTAATAGACCAAGTCCCACACACTGCTAGAAGCCCAAATATTTTTTCAGAGCTAGATGCAGAAAAAAATTATTTTTAATTTGCAACCTGATGGAGGTCAGTATAGATGGACTAATAGACCAAGTCCCACACACCGCTAGAAGCCCAAATATTTTTTCAGAGCTAGATGCAGAAAAAAATTATTTTTAATTTGCAACCTGATGGAGGTCAGTATAGATGGACTAATAGACCAAGTCCCACACACCGCTAGAAGCCCAAATATTTTTTCAGAGCTAGATGCAGAAAAAAATTATATTCAATTTGCAACCTGCTGGAGGTCAGTATAGAAGGACTAATATAACAAGTCCCACACACTGCTAGAAGCCCAAATATTTTTTCAGAGCTAAATGAAGAAAAAAATTATTTTTAATTTGCAACCTGATGGAGGTCAGTATAGATGGACTAATAGACCAAGTCCCACACACTGCTAGAAGCCCAAATATTTTTTCAGAGCTAGATGCAGAAAAAAAATATTTTTAATTTGCAACCTGATGGAGGTCAGTATAGATGGACTAATAGACCAAGTCCCACACACTGCTAGAAGCCCAAATATTTTTTCAGAGCTAGATGCAGAAAAAAATTATTTTTAATTTGCAACCTGATGGAGGTCAGTATAGATGGACTAATAGACCAAGTCCCACACACCGCTAGAAGCCCAAATATTTTTTCAGAGCTAGATGCAGAAAAAAATTATTTTTAATTTGCAACCTGATGGAGGTCAGTATAGATGGACTAATAGACCAAGTCCCACACACCGCTAGAAGCCCAAATATTTTTTCAGAGCTAGATGCAGAAAAAAATTATATTCAATTTGCAACCTGCTGGAGGTCAGTATAGAAGGACTAATAGAACAAGTCCCACACACTCCTAGAAGCCCAAATATTTTTTCAGAGCTAAATGAAGAAAAAAATTATTTTTAATTTGCAACCTGATGGAGGTCAGTATAGATGGACTAATAGACCAAGTCCCACACACTGCTAGAAGCCCAAATATTTTTTCAGAGCTAGATGCAGAAAAAAATTATTTTTAATTTGCAACCTGATGGAGGTCAGTATAGATGGACTAATAGACCAAGTCCCACACACTGCTAGAAGCCCAAATATTTTTTCAGAGCTAGATGCAGAAAAAAATTATTTTTAATTTGCAACCTGATGGAGGTCAGTATAGATGGACTAATAGACCAAGTCCCACACACCGCTAGAAGCCCAAATATTTTTTCAGAGCTAGATGCAGAAAAAAATTATATTCAATTTGCAACCTGCTGGACGTCAGTATAGAAGGACTAATAGAACAAGTCCCACACACTGCTAGAAGCCCAAATATTTTTTCAGAGCTAAATGAAGAAAAAAATTATTTTTAATTTGCAACCTGATGGAGGTCAGTATAGATGGACTAATAGACCAAGTCCCACACACTGCTAGAAGCCCAAATATTTTTTCAGAGCTAGATGCAAAAAAAAATTATTTTTAATTTGCAACCTGATGGAGGTCAGTATAGATGGACTAATAGACCAAGTCCCACACACCGCTAGAAGCCCAAATATTTTTTCAGAGCTAGATGCAGAAAATTTTTTTATTCAATTTGCAACCTGATGGAGGTCAGTATAGATGGACTAATAGACCAAGTCCCACACACTGCTAGAAGCCCAAATATTTTTTCAGAGCTAGATGCAGAAAAAAATTATTTTTAATTTGCAACCTGATGGAGGTCAGAATAGATGGACTAATAGACCAAGTCCCACACACTGCTAGAAGCCCAAATATTTTTTCAGAGCTAGATGCAGAAAAAAATTATTTTTAATTTGCAACCTGATGGAGGTCAGTATAGATGGACTAATAGAACAAGTCCCACACGCTGCTAGAAGCCCAAATATTTTTTCAGAGATAAATGAAGAAAAAAATTATTTTTAATTTGCAACCTGATGGAGGTCAGTATAGATGGACTAATAGACCAAGTCCCACACACTGCTAGAAGCCCAAATATTTTTTCAGAGCTAGATGCAGAAAAAAATTATTTTTAATTTGCAACCTGATGGAGGTCAGTATAGATGGACTAATAGACCAAGTCCCACACACCGCTAGAAGCCCAAATATTTTTTCAGAGCTAGATGCAGAAAAAAATTATATTCAATTTGCAACCTGCTGGAGGTCAGTATAGAAGGACTAATAGAACAAGTCCCACACACTGCTAGAAGCCCAAATATTTTTTCAGAGCTAAATGAAGAAAAAAATTATTTTTAATTTGCAACCTGATGGAGGTCAGTATAGATGGACTAATAGACCAAGTCCCACACACTGCTAGAAGCCCAAATATTTTTTCAGAGCTAGATGCAGAAAAAAATTATATTCAGTTTGCAACCTGATGGAGGTCAGTATAGATGGACTAATAAAATGATGCTATGCCCAAAAGATTTTACTTCACTAGGTGCAGTAAAAAAATTGGTATTCTATACACAGGTGGTATATCTTGCAACACAGATAGGCTACTCCACTGACTAACACACTCTGCAATAGGCCAAAAAGGATTAGCTTTGCTAGATTCAGCCAAATGCTGTGAAAAAAACTTGCACAGCACTGGCACAGACCTGCCTGGCAAAAACTGATAGGAACTGATGTAACCTAGTCCTGAAAAGGACTCCAATTACAATTAGTCTTTACTCCCACAATCTATCTATTTAAGAGCACAGACCTGCCTGATAAAAGTCGTAGGAAATGCTGTAACCTAGTCCTTAAAAGGACTGCAATCACAACTATTCCCTACTCCCAAGCTATCTGTAGATTTGTGCGAAAATTGGCTTGAAATTAACAAGGTATAGCACACACAGCAACAGCGGTGCCGTCTAACACGCAGCTGCAGCAGTGAGAAAATGGTGGCGACGGGGAAAATGGCTTGGTCTTATAGGGCAAGGACATGTGACATACACTGCCAATCACACATGCCCTTGCTTGTGTGAAAAAAAGCACTTCGCTCCGTGTGTGCGCTGCTGATAGGCTGACAGATTGCACCTCCCCACTGCAAATGCGGGAAAGAGAAAAAAAAATGGAGATCTTCATTGTTCCTGCAGAGATCCATCCCCTGCCCCTCCCCCCGCCCCGCTGTACACTCAAACTGCGTATTAACATTAATTTTCATCATTACTGAGAAAAAATCCAGTTATGATTTTGGTGCACGAACAGTTATCGAACATAACCTCGAACAGCCGAATTTTTCTCAAATTGTTCGTGTTCGCCGACCGGCTCGAACACCGCCCAAAACAGCTCGAATTTGAGATTGGCGAACAGTTCGAGTAGAACAACGCTCATCTCTACTCAGGAGAGATGCGTGCACAACCAAACAGCTAGCTCAAATGATCTGAGCGCGCCACCATGTTTGTGGGCGGACCTTTTAAAAACTAAGCCCTGCCCCACTGTCGCACCATTGGTGACGTCGCCTGTGACCAATCAGGCGGTTCCAGGTCACCGGGTCAGCTGGTTCCTGAACCACCAATCACGGTGCGCCATGTCACGGGCATGCTCAGTGCGATGCATTTTAGACTTAGGCTGCGGTGGCCTAGTCTCTCTCCGCAACCTGTGCTTCATGTTGCTAGGCACAAATACACAAGATACCACTTGTACCTCTTGTGCATTGGCTAGGTGCTGGGACAGATGGTGATGCTGAGCAGCATCAGCCCTGGCTGAACCAGAATGGGAGACTACAGAATCTACTGATGATTCAGAACCCATTTCTGATCCAGCAAGTGCCCAGCACCTAGCACTAACTTTGTGGGTCCATTTAAAGTGCTTCAGGTTGTTAACCCATTAGGTTGGATGTCCCTATTTCCTGGAAGATTAATCCTGTGTTTCATGTTTCCTTGTTGAAAAAGGCTGATGTATTAGATAGGGATGCCACTGTCACAGCTCCTCATGTGGTGGAAGACAGCGAATATGAAATTTCTTGAATTCTAGATGGCATAGAGGGAGATTACAGTATCTCATTTCCTGGCAAGATTTCAGTCCCAAAGAAAACTCCTGGGTAAGGGCGGATCATGTCTTTGCTCCTAGGCTTGTTAGAGCTTTCCACAAGAGGCTTCCGGATAGTCCTGGGCCTGGAGGATCCTCATAAAAGAGGGGGTAATGTTAAAACCCTCCTGTCTGTTTTTTCCATCTTGTGTTTTGCGGTCACGTGACCATCTGCCTATATATTCCAGTTCCGCCCTTGTGGCTGTGGTGGACTTCAGTGTTGTTTGACTGTTTTGCTAGCCAGGTGCTTCTGTGCCTATCTCTGTCAGTTTGCTTGGTCCTTCTGGGACCTCTAGTACCTTTTTGTCAGTTTATCTTTTTGTGTTCTGCAACAACCTTCTCTGTTCAGGAGGTGTCCCATTTTTGTTCCAGTCCTCAGTTCTTTCAGGGACCCCTTCCTTTATGCTATAGGTCTTTGTTCAGACTGAGGAGGGTCTGTTCGCAAGGAACAGGCAGCTCGCTACATCGTAGGGATTCAGCTTAGTCTTACTGTAGGGATAGCTTTCCCCTTTCTTTCCTTAGTACTTGTTGCAGATCATAACTGTGACCATGTACATATTTAAGCAAAAGATGAAGATAGAGGGACTCACGACCCAATTGAACATAGAATGTATAATCAGCTAGGTAGAAGATGCCGACCCATATTTGGTGAACAGATAGCGGTGCTGTCATTGTGATATAGATTCTGTGTGGATATGAACAGAACAATAGCCGTGAAGATATGTATAATTTCTCATACCACATTTCCACATGGTAATGCATTCCAATCACATCTCAGTTGCATGACACCAGGAAAAAAAGGGCAATAGTGCAAAATAATCCAAAAACGTAAAAACTATGGTGACGATTGGTAGATTGGAGCCTAATAGATGATGTCAGTCTAATACACCTTTCCCCTAAAGATATAAAATGCACCATCTGAACCAATAGATGACTGCTGGGTACCAATCTAGGAGGTTAGGGCACAGACATGAATAATCAAGCCCAGCTGATTAGACTAGTGGCAATAACTGGCCCTGTTTGCCATGGTTGTATGTCTGACAGTGTACTGCTAGAGGGGGCATTCAATGTGGCACTTGGCTTTGCCACGCCCAAGAAGTCATTGCTTTTTAACTCTAAAACAGGAAACCTGTTGCTGCTTTCATAATAAGGGTTAACTTTTGGACTGCTTGTTGAAAAGCCATTGCTGCTTAATTTTTCGCATGCCTTAGCATGCTATCAATGAGGTTATTAGTGGTTATCTGAGGAATGGTATGCCACACTGAATGCACTTGAACATATATATCATCAAGATCCTCTGCTGGCAACTCGTTTGCAAATGACAATCAAGTCCCAGGTGTACTCGATGAAAGATAAGTACAGAACTGCTGCTGGTCATAGTAGTACATTTAAGCTATGCAGGCTACTCACAGTAGTTCAAGTAACATGCAGCCTGGGGTTGTCGTGTTGAAAAACTACTCCTGGGACACCAAATCAATGCAACATTGAGCTGTTAGTGTATCAGGAATTAAGACGGGAGGGATCCAGCTACATATTTTATGTCACATCACACCATAACACCTGGCGCAAGACTGATGTGCCCTCATGAAGGCGTCTTCATAGTTTTACCCTTGTGGTTTTGCCCATGTGGTCTCCCAGGCAATCTTCAGCTATCATTGTACCCAAGAAAAAGGCTTGATCTGTCCAATTTCACTTGCAGTACAGAATGAATAAATCGTTGTCCACTTGATCATTGAACCAGTTGTACACTTTTCCAGAAGCCATATTCGCAGGCTTGTTATGTAACATGAGCAGCATGCGTGGCCTAAATGTGCTACTATAGCCTGCAACTTCTCCAGACTTGTCTCCCACCTTGAGACAGTTGGCGATGGCAAAGGGAGCTGCTGGCAGCGGATCTTTATGATTTTCCTGTCCAAGTGCATTCGGCGTGACAGAGCATTCTTCAGACAGCCATTAATAATCTCATTGATAATGTTCCAAGACAAGTAAGTGTGTCATGTGTCTATTTCTTTCTCTCTCAAAACTGAATTAATCAAGATGTTTTGAAATTTTTATTTCCATTTTTTCATCATTTTCATACCATTAACTATCAATCCTGTTATTTCAATAATTTCACTGTTTTTCTTTCTTGATGTTGCAATTTCAATGTTGAGGAATATATGCTGATGTTGCCATGTTTTCTGCAGGAGACAAATTGTTGATAGGTAACTATTGCTTAAAGGGGTTGCCCACTACTAGGACAACCCCTTCTTAAACTAAATCTTCGGTCCCGATAAGATAACCCTATACTCACCTCCCGTGCCGGCTCCGTTCCAGCGGTGTCAGCACTCGCGGACCGGGGGATGTTATGCAGTGGAATGAAACGTGATGCCCATCACCGTCCCCGCCTTCAAGCAAACTGAACATAAAGCAGAAGCCAGGGCTGCAGCTGATCCCGGACAGTGATGCCAGCACTGATTGGGCATCGGGCATCATATGTCATTCCACAACATCACAGCCCCCGGGACCGTGAGTGCTGACAACGCTGGAATGCAGCTAGCATGGGAGGTGAATATGGGCATTTTTATTTTATCAGGGCCGAACATTTAGTTTAAGAAGGGGTTGTCCTAGTAGTGGACAACACCTTTAACCTCTAAAGCCTGTATGAAGTTAAGCATATTACTTTTGAATTCATTTTTTCTCCAGTATTTTCTCCAATATCTTGCAAAACCCAGATATTTCAATCAAAGCTACATTCATCCCTTTAAGAGATGCATGGTACGAGGGTCAGTCAATAAGTAAAGCCTCCTATTTTTTTTCTCCTTAAATAAGGTAGTTATTTTAAATATTCGAATTTGGCACAATTCCTCAAACCTTCTTCTCCAATCCACAGCAATTGTAACTTCCTGCGCCAACAGGTGGCAGGACTGTATCCGTTTGCAAAATGGCTGACATCGATGTTCATATTAGACAATGTTCTGTGATTGAATTCTTGCATGCAGAAGGTGAAACGCCCATTCGAATTCATGAGAGACTGAAAAATGTGTATGGTGATGCAACAGTGGATGTCAGTACTGTTAGACGATGTGTTCGTCGCTGTAACACAGCTGAAGGGCCATCACCGTTGGCTGACAAAATGCGGAGTGGCAGGCCAGTAACCGCTGTGACTCCAAGCAACATTCAGCGAGTCGATGACATCATTCGTGGTGACCGCCGGGTGACTGCAGATGAATTGTGTCGCATTATCTGCCTCAGTAAAGGCAGTGTGATGAAAATTATTGGACAACTGGGATACAGAAAAGTTTGTGCACAGTGGGTCCCAAAAATGCTTTTTACCATGCTGGAATACATGCATTTGTTAAACGGTGGACCAAGACTGTGGAAATGGATGGAGATTATATTGAAAAGTGACAAATTAATCGTTAATGTTGTGGTTTTCAACCTATGTAATTGCATTTGAATTTCTTGCCAATTAAAAGGAGAAAAAAAATAGGAGGCAATACTTATTGACTGACCCTCGTAGAATAAGGATGTTTTGAAATATTACTTTCAATGTCAGAGACCTGAAAGACTCAAGATAACGATAAGAATTTGGTCTCTTTCAGGAGCAGCTGGACGCCACAACACTCCTAACCATATGTGACAAGGGATCCTGGAATTCACATGCATATTTCATGACTTATGCTTTCTTGTTTGATAACATTGCAATACAAATGGAAGACAAATCTTTGTGCTGTTTTTCACTGTCCAAATGTAACGTCACCCTTGTGTAGCCGCAAAAGAGCCTTTTCAACTCAAACATTTCATATGGATTCTGTTCTTGTTAGATTGAGCTTGTACCTATGGTAATATGGAAATTTTTCTTTTTTGATCAGTCTTTTTTATTTGTGTCAAAATGACAGGATGAACATTCAAGCATGTAATCAATCCCAATTCCCAGCTCTAGTGCCTCTATATTGCATTAAGTTAATGCATACGCTCTATGTGTTTCATCCAGCATTTCATTACTGGATATATGATATTTCTGAATTTCACATCACTTGGAAATTTCCACCCAACAATTTATACAAGGTATTTAATCATATATTTATTCATTCTCATCCAACTTTAACTAAAATCACACTTTGATGGCTGATCATTCCGCTTAACTTCAAATATTTATTCCTTTTTCAAGTTTTTCATTTTACAGATTTTTCTTCTATATCTGTAATTACTTTTTTTTCCTAGATTCAAGAACTGTGCTATAAAGGAGAATTGAAGGATAAGTAACCACTTTAAAAATATAAACTTTGCTTCTTTGATGGGCAAAAACTGTATATAGTTTGGAGCTTGCTGGCTTATACATCTAGAATAAAAATATACTTTTAACTGGTAAGAATGAAAAGTCTGTCTTCAACTATGTCAGTGGACAAAGAAAGTGAAGGTTTGAACTCACCCCGTTAATTATGATTGACTCCGGATATCGTGTGGTACCTGCTTCATCTGCTGGCAAGTAGAAAATATAGAAAAAGTAATGTTGGAAAAAAGTGGGTTCAACCACTTATAAAATTTAAAACTTTTTTATTAAGTATCTATAAAAAGACTTCTGTTGGTTTCACAGACACATCTCTGACGCGTTTTCGGTGTTAGATTCCGCCCTTAGTCACAGAAGCATCATAGTGCCAGTATCTATTTAAAATTATTGTCAACCAATCAGAGTACACACAACACAATTAATTATTCTATATGCAAATCTATTTTAAAATATTCCATAGTTATCATTAGTTCAATTAATATAATAGCATTGTGTCGTGAAAATTTAAGCCATCTGGCTGTTTGTTATTCATTTTAAGGATCCAGTATATCTCCATGAAAAGATGTCACTGTCTCTTTCTGGGTATATAACCCGTTTAATTCCATAACAAATTAAACCTGCAATATCACCTTTATGTACCTCTAAAAAATGTTTAGTTACCCCAGAATATATGTTGTTGCCTTTATTTATATTATATATGTGTTCTAAAATTATTTTTTTCATCTTTCTAGCGGTACATCTAATATAACATAAATTGCATATGGTGCACTCTACACAATATATCAAATTGTGGGTATTGCAGTTCATAAACATATTTATATTCCATTTGAATATATGTTACCAAATAAAATGGAATATATAGAGTATTACATGTTCTTGGGGACATTTCGGTGCTATATCCCTCAAAAAACTTGTTCAAAAATGTATCAGTATTGTATTCCTCACCCATACAGTAATACATGTTCTTGGGTACATTACATAGGTATATAACCCTCAAAAAACTTGTTCAAAAATGTATCAGTATTATACTGCTCATCCGTACAGTATTCCGTGGTCTGGGATATGTAACGGGTCTGGGAGGTGGAACCTCTGAGCAACTATACAAAGGGGCAGTCCTTGTAAGGAAGCGGGTGGCTCCCAGGGAAGGCGGGCAGGTAGTCACGGCAAGTGACAGGGACAGTCTCTGGGTAGAAGGGCAGGAGGTCACGGCAAGTGACGGGGACAGTCTCTAGACAGGCAGGAGGTCACGGCAAGTGACAGCAGGGAAAGAGTCTCTGGATAGGCTAGCAGGCAGGTAGCAGGTGAGCGCTCCCAGGTGAGCGGGCAAGAGTCTCTGGACAGGCAGGTGGTCACGGCAAGTGACGGCAGAGCCTCCAGGTAGGCTAGCAGGTAGGTAGCAGGTGAGCGCTCCCAGGTGAGCGAGTAAGAGTCTCTGGACTGGCAGGTGGTCACAGCAAGTGACGGCTAAGCCTCCAGGTAGGCTAGCAGGTAGGTAGCAGGTGAGCGCTCCCAGGTGAGCGAGTAAGAGTCTCTGGACTGGCAGGTGGTCACAGCAAGTGACGGCTATGCCTCCAGGTAGGCTAGCAGGCAGGTAGCAGGTGAGCGCTCCCAGGTGAGCGAGTAAGAGTCTCTGGACTGGCAGGTGGTCACAGGAAGTGACGGCTAAGCCTCCAGGTAGGCTAGCAGGTAGGTAGCAGGTGAGCGCTCCCAGGTGAGCGAGCAAGAGTCTCTGGACAGGCAGGTATCAGGCAGGTGTCTGGCAGGTACTTCCTGGTCCGCAGGCGGACTGATCCATAGACAGACTGGCAGGTGCTGGTAGGCAGACTGTCGGACCACAGGATTGCAAGCAGGTAAGCAGATATCAGGCAGGTATCAGGCAGGTATCAAGCAGGAATCTGGCAGGTGACTGGCAGGTAACTGGCAATGGGACCTGAGGGCTGAAGCAGAGTTGAAAGGCTTTGCAACAACATTGCTCGGGCACCTCCATTTTGGAGGAGGTGCCTTATATATGGTGAGGTCCTCCGGCCATTGGCCGGGGACTCCTTAGGACGGCGCGCGCGGCCCCTTTAAGAGAGGGGGTGCGCGCGCGCGCGCGCCCTAAGCACAGAGGCCGGGAAGCAGCGCGCGCTGCCAGCAGAGTGGGAGGAGGACGCCGGGCACGGAGCGGAGAGGTGAGGGGAATGGCGTCCCTGCCTAGCAGGAGGCAGGGACGCCGACGCTACAGGATACATTTCTGTGGTATATATAACCCTCCAAGAAATTGATCAAATATTTATCGGTATTATGTTGCTCATCCATATGCTATTACATTTTCTTGGGCACATTTCAAGGGTATATAACACTCCAAAAAAAGTTAAATTTTTTTTTCCTTATTCTATTAGTCATTTATACCGTTTAACGTGCTTTGTGTAAAATTACAGCAGGTTTAAATTTTTAAAAACCGCTTGTCCTGGTAGAGATACAATACTTTTGTTCCAAAAATTGACTAGTGTCACATATACTCTACAACTTGGTGTGTGTAACATTTCATTGGTTTAAAAAAAAAAATTGGACTGGTACATGTGTAGAAATTTGGTTGTTAAAAAATGACTATTGTAATATACTCTAAAACAAACTTGGTTGGTGTAAAATTTTGTTGGTTTTAAAAAATTTGGTTGTTCAAAAATGTACTTTACAATCAAGGTTTTTTTTTTACCACAAAGATATTTTGTCACACAGTTTGCTCTGAGAACAATCCTTTTATCAAAAGATATTTAATTTCTTGCACACTGTGTTTTCTTGAACCCATATCTGTGGGAGTAATGTGCCTTTAAGCCGCTGTGTGTACTCTGCAACCCTGCCTGTGGAGGAACTGAGGGCAATTGTCTGTGTGTGTAATTTGTTATCAGCTACTATGGTATAAATGTGGAAACATGCTCTGTGGATGAAATTTGTTATTACGTTTTGCGGGGGTTCTGTGCCCAAAAGCCTCCGTGCCGTCTCTGTACGAGTAGTGTGCCTAAAAAATTAATTTTACTCTACCTTTGTGGTCGGGCCTAAAGCCCATTAAATGATTTAACTACTTATTCCAATTACAGAGCTTCTAAATTGTCATGCATGGCTATTCTGTTTTGCAATATCAGCTGCTGGCTCAGTTGAAAAGTGGTTAATTTGCTTGACTGTTAAGTTCCTTGGATGTGGTACACGTTTATCAGGTTGCATCTACGGAATAGAAACCTGACTCTCCGTTACACGTGTGTACTCTGCAACCCCTGCCTGTGGGTGGTTTGAGATTGGATGGCTGAGAGTGCATCCAGTTCCTTTTCTTTACACCAGGCCCCCTCTTAATCACGGCCCCAGTTTGAACAAACAAGAAAATAGAAACAGAGTACAATGCTATTATCCCTAGCTGAAGTATTCAGGCATGGTTGCCTGCTTTGAACACTAATGTTTTCAAGGGAAACACTTCGGGACCCTATAAACCTAAGGCAAGAGCATTGGGAGGTGTCCCAAGGTAAAGGGGCTGGGACTGGCAGTAGCAAACTTCGTGGTGGACCGCCAGCTGTATCCAGAATCAAACTACGAGCTTTTGAACTGCAGCTGCTTGTACACTACTGGAGGTGACATTTTGGAGCTGTGGGGGAAATGTGTCAACAATATACTAGGTGGGTGAAATTTGTAAGCTGCTAATGTAGGGGTGCTGTGCCCCATGCTATGTGGGTGAAATTTGTAAGCTGCTAATATAGGGGTACTGTGCCCCATGCTCTGTGTGTGAAATTTGTAAGCAGCTAATGTAGGGGTACACATTCTCTGTGGGTAAAATTTTTAACTGGACTGGAAGTAGCAAGACTTAGTCTCTGTGAGGGCACAATTTTTATGTTATTCATTTACTTCCTATTTTACCTTAATTGCTATAGTGAAAGAACCCACTTAAGTCATTTTTCTATCCACATTTGTTTGCAGGGCAATTGTCCTGCTTTTACCCCATTTAGCTTCCTTTTGCAGCCCCCATAGTCCTGACTACAACCATTTTACAGCTATTTTATAGCACTGAAGTTCGTGCCCCATTGATTTGTACTGGGTTAGGGTCCAGAGTCAAGTTCAAAGTCAAGTTCGGACCCAAACCCAATCTTTTTCTGCATGTTCATTGAACCCAACAAACCCGAATACCCACGGGTTCACTCATCTCGACTTAGTGATATATACTGTCGAATTTGGTTCGAGTAAAATTTCGCTGGTTTGAAATAAAAAACTAAATTGGCCTGGTACAGATGTAGAAATTTTGTTGTTCAAAAATTGTCTATTGTCACATATACTGTAGAACTTGGTTTGTGTGAAATTTCGTCTCTTTCTAATAACACCAAAAATTGTCCTTCTTCCGGTGTATAAATTTGGTTGTTCCAAAAATTGACTATTCTCTAGAACTTGGTTTGTGTGAAATTTCATCTCTTTAACAGGCTCTGCTGAAGCTAATTTTCTAGGAGGCAGATGGCACAACTCGGCAGAGTTCGTTAAAGGAATAACAGACCAGATAGATCTGTGTTTTTTGCCGTTAAACCTCCAACCAGGCATGGTCATGTGTGATAATGGGCATAGCCTGGTGGCGGATGTGAAGCTTGGCAAGTTCACACTCGTATCATGTTTGGCACACATGCTCTGCTCAACTTGGTAGCTCAGCAGTTTCTGAAAACCTACCCTGATTTGACAGAGATTCTAGTCAGGGTCAGCGACTATTTCCGCAAGTCGGCTACAGCTGCCGGCACTACTGTTGCAGCGCATGCAAGTGCCAGCTCACTGACTGGTGAGCAACATGACCACGTGCTGGAACTACCCACTGCACATGCTGGCAAGGCTTTGTGAGCAGCAGTGGCCAGTTGGGTATACCAGCTTCATCACGCCCATCGGTATTCTGGTCAGACTCTGCACATAACAACTGAAGAGTGGGCATGGATGTCTGACATTTGTGTGGTAGTCCAAGATTTTGAGGACTCCACAAAGATTGTGAGTGGTGAGGGCGCCATAATCAGTGTAAAGATGTGCGGTTGTGTATTTTAATTATCACCTAGGCAGGTTATCGATGCAATTAGTTTTATTCCTTCCGACCACAGTGAACAGCAATTCCAGGTAAATGTCCAACAGGCAATTCTCATAGTCCTAGAGTTTCCAACCTGGGATAAGTAGTTCCACTGCCCCATACCAGGTGATACACACTGTCCCCCAACTTTTGGTTGGCCCACAGCTTTTTGTATCTCCCGGCGGTATATTGGCAGTCACAGCATATGCTCCTTCGGATGATGGATATCACGACTGCAGCCCGTGATACCACCCAGCTCTCAGTCTGACTAGCAATGAATCTTCCCTTTCTCCTGCACAGGGTTCAGCCCCCTGAATCGGCAGAAGAGCTCACCCCTCCCTCCCCCAGCTAATTGTGCCTTAGCGGAGATATTTTCTCAGGTGGAACCCATCCCCTGGGTTTGCATGTGAGACTACCTGTGGTGACGGAGAGAACAATGGCCCAAGGTCTCGGAGATATGGTCACTGAATGGAATAGATACCCGAGGTTGAACTGATGAGCAAATAAATCACTAACAAAACACAGCAAGCAAATTTCTAACAAAACACAAAAATAAGATTGACGAAAAGGGGTGCTCAGTGCTGGAAAAGTATTTAGAAAGTGGCCAGGTCCTCACAATCAACACCACAATCTTGATTATGTGTCTACTTAAACAGTCACTGCTGATAATTAAACATTAAGCTTTGCATGCAGCCCAGCCCCATTTCATCTGCTCAGCACAAATTGGGTAACAATCAGAAGGTGGATGCTGAGGAGGAGGAACTGGATCTGGTGGCTAGCACAACAAAGGCTACCACCCACACAACCTTTGTCTCTTCTCTCCTACCTGGGTGAGGTGAGAGGGGAATGAGGAGGAAGAGAGGGAGGAGGAGCAGATAGTCACAATCTTGGTGGAGACAGAGAAGTGTTGGATGTAGGGAGCTTGGTACATATGGCCGACTTTATGTACCACTGCCTTTCCCGTGAGCCTCACGTTACGTTAATCGTGGACAAAAAAAGTACTAGTTGTTCACCCTGCTAGACCCACGCTACAAGGAGAACTTTGCATCTCTTCTTCCTGAGGTGGAGAGGTCTTCTAAAATGGTGCTATACCAGAAGGCCATTGTGGAAAATATGTTGAAAAAATTCCCGGCAGACAGCCCTAACGGCAGGGGGCAAGCTTCCTTGCCCAAACAAGGAGGAGAGGTGAGGGAGACACACAGCAGGTTCAGTAGACGCAGGGGTAAACTGTCAAAGGCCTCGGTCAATTTCGTGACATCCTTTCAGTGTCCATGATCTCATGACCGGGTATTTTTGACAAGGAGGGAAAAGTTTTAAAAGATGGTCAAGTAATAGCTGGCCGACCAAACCAGTATACTCCCTAATTCCTTCAGCTATTGGGTCTCAAAGCTGGACACATGATATTAGCTGTCCCTCTATGCCTTGGAGGTGTTGAGCTGCCCTGACGGTAGCTTCTTGTCTGAGCGGAATTTTAGTGCCACAGGGGGTCATAACTGACAGACGCTTTTGCCTGTCAACAGACAGTGCTGACAGGCACACTCTGATAACAATGACCTAAGCCTGGCTTAGACCCGACTTTTACAAACCACCAGATGATAGCAGCACATAAAGTTTTTAAAAGGGTAGTCCCATCTCCAAGATCCTATCCCAATATGTAGTAGGTAGAATAATAATAATATTAGCAAATATGTACAATTAGAAATGTAGTATAGTTCTTCTGATTCTCTATGTCTCTTTCCTCATGTGCAGGCATTGCAGGACCTTAGGTATCAATGATTATGACCACTAGCAACTAGCTAACTAACTGTCACTATATCAGTGGTCGTGACCATGAATACTTAAGGTCCTGCATTGCCTGCAGATAAGGAAAGGGTCATAGTGAATCAGAAAAACTGTACTACATTTCTAATTGGAGGTATTTGGTAATATTATTATTATTACACCTACTACATATTGGGATAGGATCTTGGAGATGGGAATGCCCCTTTTATGCTCTATATTTGAATGAGGCCCGGCAGATGTTGCCTTCTAAAGTCTATGGGTGACCCTACTTATAATTTTTTATGACTGAAATTTCCAATTTTTAATAAAACATTTTGTTTTAATTTACTTAAATTATAATTTTTTAAAAATCCTTTTTAAATTTTGGCTTAAAACAAATCTTTATACAGGAAAAAAATGTTTCTTAACTTTTTTTTTCCTGTAAAATTTCTCATTGATTTGGAATGTTTTATTGGAATAAAAGTGTCACACCATTGTTTTCAGCAGTGATCTGGGAGTCAGAGATGCTTCCAGAGGGTCTTCCCTGTTTTTTTTTCATTCAGCATTTTTCCCATCCATTTGAACATTTTCACTGCCCCCCAGATGTCAGTGTAGGGTCTGCCGGAAAAATGCTTGGATTTCCCATTGACTCCTATATACTATTTATTCGAAACGAGCACCTGAGCAATAGGAATTAATCGGTTTGAGTAATGAGCACCTCTTGAATCAAGTTAATAGTTTGCAAATACATTACTACAGTCCTGGGGTAAACCATATTGTGTTATAATTTTCTGGTTGTATACATCTCTGTTTTAAACATATCCATGCTGCAAGTTGTTGACTGCACATCCTTTTCTACTGTTACTGTGAATAACTTCCCTACAGAAGCATTTAGTGCTTCCAGATTCGCTTGCCCATTTGCGTACCTTGATGTCTTGGTCCTTACTGATCAACATGTTGTCCCTTTCCACTGCATCATGGTCTCCATCCAGTGCTGCTCATCTTGACCTACAGCTTAGAGTATCCACCTCACCAAGTGAGTGCATAACAGAAAAATCAGGCCATGAATTACAATGGTGCAGAATACCCATCGTGCAAGATCCAGCGTCACCCCAGCAAGTGACATCACTGGTCTCTGCACACTGGGAATTCGGACAACAAGCTCTGTCCTGGCTTGTTCCTGCTAATCTGAGCCGGCAACAGAGATAGCAGTGTCACTGTGCACATCGCACAGGGACTAGCCCAGCCCATTAAATGAGCGCCACTGATGAAGCTTTGTTTCAGGGAGGGGGCAGGGGCTGTGGCAGTGACTACATCCTCTGCTCCCTGATGACGCTTTACTTGAGTATCCCAGTATGCACTTGGATTCTTAACCCCTTTACAACCCAAGGTGGTTTGCACGTTAATGACCAGGCCAATTTTTACAATTCTGACCACTGTCACTTTATGAGGTAATTACTCTGGAACGCTTCAACGGATCTCCCTGATTCTGAGAATGTTTTTTCGAGACATATTGTACTTCATGATTGTGGTAAAATTTCTTCGATATCACTTGCATTTATTTGTGAAAAAAATGGAAATTTGGTGAAAATTTTGAAAATTTAGCAATTTTCAAAATTTTAATTTTTATGCCCTTAAATCAGAGAGATATGTCACACAAAAGATTTAATAAATAACATTTACCACATGTCTACTTTACATCAGCACAATTTTGGAAAAAAAATTTTTTTTTGTTAGGGAGTAGAGATGAGCGTTGTTCTACTCGAACTGTTCGCCAATCTCAAATTCGAGCTGTTTTGGGCGGTGTTCAAGCCGTTCGGCGAACACGAACAATTTGATAAAAATTCGGCTGTTCGAGTTTATGTTCGATAACTGTTCGTGCACCAAAATCATAACTGGATTTTTTCTCAGTAATGATGAAAATTAATGTTAATACGCAGTTTGAGTGTACAGAGGGGTGGGGGGAGGGGCAGGGGATGGATCTCTGCAGGAACAATGAAGATCTCCATTTTTTTTTCTCTTTCCCGCATTTGCAGTGGGGAGGTGCAATCTGTCAGCCTATCAGCAGCGCACACACGGAGCGAAGTGCTTTTTTTCACACAAGCAAGGGCATGTGTCATTGGCAGTGTATGTCACATGTCCTTGCCCTATAAGACCAAGCCATTTTCCCCGTCGCCACCATTTTCTCACTGCTGCAGCTGCGTGTTAGACGGCACCGCTGTTGCTGTGTGCGCTATACCTTGTTAATTTCAAGCCAATTTTCGCACAAATATACAGATAGCTTGGGAGTAGGGAATAGTTGTGATTGCAGTCCTTTTAAGGACTATGTTACAGCATTTCCTACGACTTTTATGAGGGAGGTCTGTGCTCTTAAATAGATAGGTTGTGGGAGTAAAGACTAATTGTAATTGGAGTCCTTTTCAGGACTAGGTTACATCAGTTCCTATCAGTTTTTGCCAGGCAGGTCTGTGCAGGTGCTGTGCAAGTTTTTTTCACAGCATTTGGCTGAATCTAGCAAAGCTAATCCTTTTTGGCCTATTGCAGAGTGTGTTAGTCAGTGGAGTAGCCTATCTGTGCTGCAAGATATACCACCTGTGTATAGAATACCAATTTTTTTACTGCACCTAGTGAAGTAAAATCTTTTGGGCATAGCATCATTCTATTAGTCCATCTATACTGACCTCCATCAGGTTGCAAATTAAAACTAATTTTTATCTGCATCTACAGTACCTCTGAAAAAATATTTGGGCTTCTAGCTGTGTGTGGGACTTGTTGTATTAGTCCATCTATACTGACCTCCATCAGGTTGCAAACTGAATATATTTTTTTCTGCATCTACCTCTGAAAAAATATTTGGGCTTCTAGCTGTGTGTGGGTCTTGTTCTATTAATCCATCTATACTGACCTCCATCAGGTTGCAAACTGAATATAATTATTTTCTGCATCTAGCTCTGAAAAAATATTTGGCCTTCTAGCAGTGTGTCGGACTTTCTCTATTAGTCCATCTATACTGACCTCCATCAGGTTGCAAATTAAAAATAATTTGTATCTGCATCTACAGTACCTCTGAAAAAATATTTGGGCTTCTAGCTGTGTGTGGGACTTGTTGTATTAGTCCATCTATACTGACCTCCATCAGGTTGCAAATTAAAAATAATTTTTATCTGCATCTACAGTACCTCTGAAAAAATATTTGGGCTTCTAGCTGTGTGTGGGACTTGTTGTATTAGTCCATCTATACTGACCTCCATCAGGTTGCAAACTGAATATATTTTTTTCTGCATCTACCTCTGAAAAAATATTGGGCTTCTAGCTGTGTGTGGGTCTTGTTCTATTAATCCATCTATACTGACCTCCATCAGGTTGCAAACTGAATATAATTTTTTTCTGCATCTAGCTCTGAAAAAATATTTGGCCTTCTAGCAGTGTGTCGGACTTTCTCTATTAGTCCATCTATACTGACCTCCATGAGGTTGCAAATTAAAAATAATTTTTATCTGCATCTACAGTACCTCTGAAAAAATATTTGGGCTTCTAGCTGTGTGTGGGACTTGTTGTATTAGTCCATCTATACTGACCTCCATCAGGTTGCAAATTAAAAATAATTTGTATCTGCATCTACAGTACCTCTGAAAAAATATTTGGGCTTCTAGCTGTGTGTGGGACTTGTTGTATTAGTCCATCTATACTGACCTCCATCAGGTTGCAAACTGAATATATTTTTTTCTGCATCTACCTCTGAAAAAATATTTGGGCTTCTAGCTGTGTGTGGGACTTACTTGTTGTATTAGTCCATCTATACTGACCTCCATCAGGTTGCAAATTAAAAATAATTTGTATCTGCATCTACAGTACCTCTGAAAAAATATTTGGGCTTCTAGCTGTGTGTGGGACTTGTTGTATTAGTCCATCTATACTGACCTCCATCAGGTTGCAAACTGAATATAATTTTTTTCTGCATCTACCTCTGAAAAAATATTTGGCCTTGTAGCAGTGTGTCGGACTTTCTCTATTAGTCCATCTATACTGACCTCCATCAGGTTGCAAACTGAATATATTTTTTTCTGCATCTAACCCAGCCAATAGTTTTGGCCTAATACCACAGTTTGGCCACTCAGCTCTGCTCGGTTACCATCCATTGTTTTTTTGTGCAAACAACTCCAGAGTTGTGAATTAGTTAACCACCAAAATGAGTGGAAAAAGGCCTGCTGCTGGTGGAAAGGGGAATAGGCGTGTTGGGAAGGGGAAAAAAGGTTGTGTCCATGGGGTAGGTGTTAAAGCAACAGTAACATCTGCAGAAGAAAGACCATCTTCCAGCCAAACTAAAATGTCTACTTCTTTTAGCGGATAATGTGATAAGATCCCTTTCTTACGGCCACGCCAATCGCTACAAATTCCAGATGAGGCACAAAAACAGCAGGTGCTTCAACGGATATCAAGTGCTCCTTTAAGTGGGCTCTCCTCCACATCAACTTCAACATCACAAATACTCCAGTCCTCAAAGGTGTCACCCAAATCGCACTTGCTTCCTCACAGCTCCCAAATCTCCAGCTGCCCATCTGAGTATGAGGTAGAACAGATGGTTGAGTCTGCAGAGCTGTTTACTCATACTATAGCCTGGGAATCAGAGGTCGACTCCAGCGCTTCTGTGAATCCAGACGAGGAAATGATCTGCACTGATGCCCAGAATCTTTATGAGTCGGATCCAGGACCAGACGCAGAAGGTTCTGACCATAATGTAGACCCTCATTCCCAAACTGTAACTCCTGTTGGTGGAGACAATGAGGAAGACGATGATAAGACTCAAATACCTGATTGGAGCGACAACTTTAGTTTTTTGTCAGGGCAGGAACAGGTTGGCTCTGAGGACGACGGGTGTGATAACACACAGGGTGATGATGATGAGGTTGGAGATCCCACTTACTGTCAACCCACAGTCAGCCAAGAGATGAGGTCAGCAGAGGAGGTGGAGGAAGATGCTAGTGACGACGAGGTCAGGTTGCGCCTTCCTGGACAGAGACGTAGTACTGGAAGCACGTCAACAACTGCATCCTCAAACACAACTCTGCCTCTCACCACAAGTCGTGGTGGCTCTTCAGGTCGCATGGGTGCTAAGCCTTGCATAGCCTGGGCATTTTTTCAGATCGATAAAGATGACCCAACTCGTGTTATCTGTAACATTTGTCAGCAAAAGCTAAGTAGAGGCCAAAAAATACATAGTTTGAGTACTTCATGCATGAACCGGCACATGGACATGAAGCATAAGTTGCAGTGGGAAGCTCAGTGTGCTACAATGCGGCCTAGCCGGCCGGGCCAACCACCGTCTGCCATATCTTGTGCATCCGCGGCCTCTTCATCCTCTGTGACTGGGGGGACAGCAGTCACACCTGTTTTGGGGCGCAGACCTGCCACCTCTTTACCCGCAACAGCCAGCGTGATTGGCAGGTCATCATTTTCTTTGGAGGTGGTAACAGCAGCTGGTGTTGAGTGCTGTCCGACATCGATAGCACCACCTTTGGATCAAGGCAACCTAACATGTCCGCCTGCATCTTCCTCACAGACCGGCAGTTTGCCGGGGACACCCTTATCAACCCCGTCTAAGCACAATAGCCAGCCCTCGGTCCCTCAGATGTGGACAAGTAAAAGACCATTTCCTCCTAGCCATGAGAAAGCTAAGAGGTTGAATTTCACCATCTGCAAGCTCTTGGCTACAGAAATGCTGCCTTTCCGCCTGGTGGACACAGAGGATTTTCGAGACCTTATGTCCGTCGCAGTGCCCCAGTACCAGATGCCCAGTCGGCACTACTTCTCAAAGAAAGGTGTGCCTGCGCTCCACCAGCATGTCGCACACAACATCACCGCTTCTTTGAGAAACTCTGTGTGTGACAGGGTGCATTTCACCACAGACACTTGGACGAGTAGGCATGGACAGGGGCGTTACATGTCGCTGACTGGGCACTGGGTAACTATGGTGACAGCAGGACAAGGGGCTGCTGTCCAAGTCTTGCCGTCCCCACGAGTTGTGCGTCAATCCTCTTTATGTCAAAGTTCCTCCACTGCTTCTGCCTCCTCAACCTCTCGGTCTTCCACCTGCACCCAAAGCCTGTCTGGTCATGCCACAAGCTTTCTAACTGCGCAGAAGGGATCCTGCACACCTCCTTACTATGCTGGCAGTAGGGCTCAACGTCATCAGGCGGTTATTACATTGAAATGTCTGGGAAATGTGAGTCACACAGCTGAGGAGTTGTGGTCAGCTCTGGAGAACCAATTTCATGAATGGTTGTCTCCACTGGACCTGAAACCAGGGAAGGCCGTGTGCGACAATGCTGCAAACCTGGGTGCGGCCCTTCGCCGGGGCAATGTCACACACGTGCCTTGTATGGCTCACGTGTTGAACCTGGTTGTCCAGCAATTTTTAGCCCACTATCCCAGACTAGATGGCCTTCTGCAGAGGGCACGGTCGCTGTGTGCTCACTTCCGCCGTTCGCATCCCGCAGCTCAGCGACTTACATCTCTACAGAAGTCGTTGGGCCTGCCACTTCACCGGCTAAAATGCGATGTGCCTACCCGGTGGAATTCAACTCTGCACATGTTGCAGCGACTGTGGCAGCACCGACAAGCCCTGGTGCAATACGTTCTGACGTATAGCCTGGGCCAACGAGATTCAGAGGTGGAGCAAATCACGCTGGAGGAGTGGTCTCAGATCAGGGACCTATGCAACCTTCTGCACAGTTTTGAAATGGCGACGAAGATGTTTAGTGCTGACGATGCCATTATCAGCATGACTATTCCGGTGATTTACATGCTGGAGCACATGTTAAACAGAATTCGGAGTCAGGTGGTGGCACAAGAGGAGGTGGAGGAAGTAGAGGAGGAGGAGTTGTATGCGGAAGGGCTAACATCTGCAAGGTCCAGACGGTCGGCAGCACCAAGGCGGCAGGCATGTGAGGGTGGGGGAGATTGTTTTACCAGGGCGCATGGTAGCAGCCAAACTAGTGAGGAAGGTGCAGGAGCCCAGGAAGAAGTGGAGGACGAACTGATGGAAGACTCATCAGATGAGGGAGACCTTGATCACATTTCTGTTGTGCGAGGTTGGGGGGAGAGGACAGAGGAAGGAAGCATGATTGTTACCTCGCCACCAACACAACAGGGACTTGGTGCTCCTGGATGCACAACACACATGAGTGCCTTCTTGCTGCACTACCTGCAACATGACCCTCGAATTGGGAGAATTAGAAATAATCCTGACTACTGGGTTGCCACACTGTTAGATCCCCGGTACAAAAGTAAATTTGCAGAAATTATTCCTGCCATAGAAAGGGATGCACGCATGCAGGAGTATCAGCAGAGACTGTTGCAGAATCTTACATGTGCTTTTCCACAAAATACCAGTGGTGCACGTAGTGAATCTCACAGTTCCAACTTGCCAACCGTGGGACCGTCAAGTGTTCAGCACTCAAACCGTAACAGAACCACAGTATCTGGTGGTAACATCAATTTTGCGGAATCATTTCACCACTTTTTTAGCCCATCCTTTGCAAAGCCACAGGAGACAAGAAGTCTGACACATAGTCAACGCCTAGAGACGATGGTACAGGAGTATCTCCAAGTAAACATTGAAGCCACGACTGAGTCACTGGACTCTTGCTCTTTTTGGGCTTCCAATCTGGATAAATGGCCGGAGCTAGCCACTTACGCCTTGGAGATCTTGTCATGCCCCGCAGCCAGCGTTCTGTCTGAACGTGTGTTCAGCGCTGCTGGTGGTGTGCTGACAGATAAGCGCACGCGGCTCTCCACTGATAATGTAGACAGACTCACGTTCATAAAGATGAACAAATCATGGATCCGAAACGACTTTTCTACCCCTGTGTCATCCTGTGGAGAGTAAAAGCTTGATGATTGGTTAAAATCACCCTACCAACCGTTTTAAGCTTTCAAATTACTAATCATGTTTATCTGTATCTTGACTGGAAAATAATTTGGGCTTTGTAGCAGTGTGCAGCACTGATCCTATTAGGCCATCTATAATAAGCTCCACCAGATTTAAAATTAAAAATAATTTTTAGCTGCATCTAGCCCGGAAAATAATTTTGGGGCTCCGAGATGCGCAAGACACATAAGTGCCTTCTTGCTGCACTACCTGCAGCATGACCCTCATATTGTCAGAATTCGAAGTAATCATGACTACTGGGTTGCCACACTCTTAGATCCCCCAAACTTTTCGATCAACCTTTTCATTTTAATAAAGACCAAAAAAATGGTCATTTTTGAAATTATAAGCATTAGCAGGTTGTTAGAAACTGAAATCAAACAGTTTTCAACTCAAAACTTTATTCTAGGTGATGTTACATTTTCACATAGGACCCCTTGTTCGAAAGGAGCTTCTGAACTCTCTCGTCCATTGAATTTGTCAGGTTTTGAATGGTTTCTGCTTCAATTGTTTTGCATGAGGACAGAATACCCTCCCAGAGCTGTTGCTTAGATGTGAACTGCCTCCCGCCATCATAGACACTCCTTTTAATGATGCTCCAAAGGTTCTGAATGGGGTAGAGGTCAGGGGAGCATGGGGGTCACACCATAAGTTTGTCCCCTTTTATGCCCATATCAGCCAGAGATGCAGATGTTTTATGTGCAGCATGAGATGGTGCATTATCATGCAGAAAAATGATCTTGCTGTGAAATACACGGTTCTTCTTCTTGAACCATGGCAGGAAGTGCTGTTTGAGAAAATCCACATACATTATGGAGTTCATCTTTAGCGCCTTCAGGGATCCTAAAGGGGCCGACAATCTCTCTCCCCATGATTCCAGCCCAAAACATTACTCCACCTTCTCCTTGTTGGCGCTGTAGCCGTGTTTGCGTGGGGTGTCCATCAACCAGCCATCCTCCACTCCATCCATCTGGACCATCGAGCGCTGCACGGCACTCATCCGTGAACAAAACAGTTTTGAAATCAGTCTTCATGTAATGTTTGGCCCACTGGAGCCGTTTCTGTTTGTGTGAAGTGGATAGAGGAGGTCGACAGGATGGCGTATGCACAGCTGCAAACCTCTGAAGGACACTGCATCTTGTTGTTCGGGGGACGTTGGAGGCAAAAGCAGCTTCAAAAATTTGTCTGCTGCTATGACAAGGCTTTTTTGCCGCTGCTCTTTCAACCTGACGTAATTGCCTGTAGGAAAGAGTCCTCAATTTGCCCTTATCAGCACGCACACGTGTGTACTGTGAATCAGCTACATACTTCTTGATTGCCAAGACACTTCATCTTGATCATCGAACAATGTTGATTGTAGTCATGCCTTGACCTAAACACTCCACAATTTGTTGCTTCTCAGCAGCCGACACATCCTTTTTCTTTCCCATTTTGGCAGAAAATGTAGGCTGCTGAATAATGTGAGAGAGCCTTCTTATGTAGTCTTGCCTTTCATTGGACACACCTGACAAACTAATTAGCACTGATGTCTGCAATTGCTTACAGTGATATAAAGAGCCCTGACACACATCACCATCAATGAGTTTAACTGACAAACAAACAAATTCTTCCCTTATCACTCCTAAACACTTTTTGCATAATAATTTGGAACACAGTGTACATGTGCTTTTCCACAAAACACCAGTGGTTCACGTAGTGAATCTTACAGTTCTAACTTGCCAACCGTGGTCTGTATGGAGTTTTTCAATAAAGGGCCCAAAATTAAGATAACATAGATGGGAGAGGTCTCTATGAATAGGAATTCCTAAGTATTTGATACCCTGTGAGGGCCAGGCAAAGGGAAAGTTGGACTGGATGGAATCCTATATGGATTTGGGGAGGGAGACATCGAGGGCCTCAGACTTCGCTGCATTGATTTTAAAATTTGACCATGTAACAAAGTGATCTATTTCAGCCATAACAGCATGGATGGATATATGTGATTGAGTGATATATACTAGGACATCATCAGCAAATAGAGAGCACTTGTACTCGGTGCCTCCCACCTCAATCCACCTAATATTGGGGTTATGGCGAATTGATGAGAGCAGGTGCTCCGTCACTAGGATGTATAAGAGAGGGGACAGAGAACATCCCTGCCTTGTCCCATTGGTGATTGTGAAAGGTGATGAAAATGTTCTGACGCGCCCCCTGGGCCTTGGGACACCTGGAGCCAGACCCTTTTTGGTGGATGCTGGTGGTTGTAGTCTCCGTGGCGGCAACCCGGTTCCGTGGCTCAGGGCGGTCAAACCAGTGGCGGAACTATTTATGTGGTTTTGATGTTTAAATGTCTGACTACGCCACCCGTGGATTGCGGTCAGAGTGAACCGCCGCTCCAGGGCAGACCGCTGAGGCTGGTGTTGTGGGTGCAGCAGAGCGTAGCATAACTCCCCACGGGAGGAGTATAGCCTCAGGGCAGTGTATGCGGAGGATGGGGGTGATGGTGCAGGGCAGCAGCAGTAATGACACGGAGTCAGTGATGCAGTCCAGGGCCTTTACTCACAGTTCTTATTATCCAGACCACGTCTGCAGGTAACGGCTGCCCACGTCGTACTGTGCTCACCAGGTGAGGGTCTCAGACAACTCCCAGATAACTTTGGAGCGCTTCACAGGACACCCTTTGTGTGTCCTTTGTCTGGCCTTTCTTACCAACCCTTCTGTCCGGCTGCCTCGGGCCTCCTCTTGGTAAACTTGGCGCCAGTTTCCCTGACCCTATGTGGTGCCTTCCTAGCGGGTGTAGCGAGGGGCTGCGCCACATAAAATGTCACAGCCTCCTGTTTCTAGCTGAGGGTCGTTTCCTGCCTCCACTAGTTTCGGGGACCGGTCTCCCCCTTTGGCCTGACCCCTCCACGCAGGTGGATTCTGGCGTGCGGTGGCGACTCGGCCGTCCGCAGCCCTGAGATCCCTTCGTTCCTCGTTCCTGGAGCCTTCTCCGCTCCTCTTCCTTCCTTCTCCCTCTTCCAGGCCTGGGCCTCTGTTACTAGGCCCGCCTCCGGAGCAGAGCTCATGCAGAGCCCCTGCTCCCTGCCACTTCTGCTCAGACTTCTCTGCACTGAACTAAGATGGTGCCCACCTTTTATACTCCCTTCTCAATGCACCCCGGAACTGCTTCCTCCCTGCTCCTGCACTTCAGGGTTCCCCTTCCTCAGTGTTCCCTCCCCCCACTCCAGCCAGGGACAGGGACTGTCGTGCCCATCTCAGGGGCATATTGGTCGCCCTGCCCCACGGCAATGTGGTGTAATGCATGCAGGTGTCGGGTCCTGATCCACACTACATCCTTACCTGAGAGTGAGATATCACACCTCTGGGTGAGGTGCAATACCTCTGTAGCAACCGAGCCCTCAGGGTGCTACAGTTCCATTTATCTTCAGCCTAGGTGACGTATTGCGATACAGGGCCGTGATTTTGGCTATAAAAGGGTCCCCTAGACCCCTACCCCAAGCTTTTTAAGAGAATCATATATGGCGTGCCAGGAGACTCTATGGAATGCTTTCTCAGCATCCAACGAGAGTATCTAATTACAAATTTTTAACTGCATCTAGCCCAGGAAATACTTTGTGCCTAGTAGCAGGGTCTGCTAGTCAGCGGATTATCCCGGCTGTTAAGCAAGCTACACCACCTGTAGTTTGGACACTTAATTTTTTCAAAGGAAATGCTTCGGGACCATGGGATACTTAGTGAAGAGCATCAGGAGGCACACCAAGGCATAGGGGCTGGGACTGGCAGTAGGATGCCTTGCGGTGGACAGCCGAGCTCGATCCTTATAAAAGCTTTTTAACTGCAGCAGCTTTAGTGGACGCTACTGGAGCTGGAATTACGCGGCTGCTGGCATGAGACTTGCCCTCCAATAGATCCTTGTAAATGGATTTAAAGTGTATTCATTCAAATTAGAGAGACAATTTAAATTAAAAAGCTTAGAGCTGCCTCCACCACAGGGGGGCTCACTCGACCCACCAGCGGACAGGCACCAGTATTGGGAGAGGGGGGCTGGCCATCAGGGTTCACCGCGGCTCTGGCACAAACCCGGCGACACGGAGGTGGCACGGGCAGGAGCGGACTGGCCGTGTCGGCTTCTCACTTTTTGGATTTTAGAAGGGCATGACATGCCTATATCTGTGTCTCCCCCTCCTTTTACTCCTCCACCTCTTTTATTTTCGCATGACTATATGTACTTGTCACTTTTCCATGTGTTAGTTATGTCTTCTGAGCAGTTTGTCAGCTTTTGGACACCTTTGAAGGTGTTTTCTATGTGTTTCTATGTGTTTTTGTTTGCCTGCCATTGGTTTTAACGGTGTTCGAAGGTGTTCGACGAACAGTTCGACGAACAGTTCGGCGAACACACGGGTGTTCGACGAACCGAACTCGAACACTACGGGGGTGGCTCAACAGTATTAGGGAGCTATAAGGGTTAAAAGTTGACCAGCGATTTTTCATTTTTCCAACAAAATTTACAAAACCTTTTTTTTAGGGACCACATCACATTTGAAGTCACTTTGAGAGGTCTTTATGACAGAAAATACCCAAAAGTGACACCATTCTAAAAACTGCACCCCTCAAAGTGCTCAAAACCACATTCAAGAACTTTATTAACCCTTCAGGTGCTTCACAGGAATTTTTGGAATGTGGAAGAAAAAAATGAACATTTAACTTTTTTCACAAAAATGTTACTTTAGACCCAATATTTTTTATTTTTGGAGGGGTAACAGGAAAAAATGGACCCCAAAATTAGTTGTGCAATTTCCCCTGGGCACGCAGATACCCCATATGTGGGGAAGAAACACAGTTTGGGCACACGGCAGGGCTCGGAAGGAAAGGAGCGCCATTTGACTTTTTGATTGTAAAATTTGCTTGAATAATTAGCGGATGCCATGTTGCGTTTGGAGAGCCCCTGATGTGCCTAAACAGTGGAAACCCCCCACAAGTGACCCCATTTTGGAAACTAGACCCCCCAAGGCACATATCTAGATGCATAGTGAGAACGTGGAACCCCTAGGTGCTTCACAAATTGATTCGTAAAAATGAAAAAGTATTTTTTTTCCACTTTTTCATTTTTACTAATCAATTTTTGAAGCACCTGAGGGTTCCAAGTGCTCACTATGCATCTAGATAGGTGCCTTGGGGGGGTCTAGTTTCCAAAATGGGGTCACTTGTGGGGGAGCTCCACTGTTTAGGCACATCAGGGGCTCTCCAAACGCAACATGGTGTCCGCTACCAAATTGAATGGAAAATCGGCTCAAATTGTTAGCGGACACCAAGTTGCGTTTGGAGAGCTCCTGATGTGCCTAAAGAGTGGAGCTCCCCCACAAGTGACCCCATTTTGGAAACTAGACCCCCCAAGGCACCTATCTAGATGCATAGTGAGCTGTTGGAACACTCAGGTGCTTCAAAAATTGATTTGTAAAAATGAAAAAGTGGAAAAAAAAATGCTTTTTCATTTTTACGAATCAATTTGTGAAGCACCTAGGGGTTCCAAGTTCTCACTATGCATCTAGATAGGTGCCTTGGGGGGTTTAGTTTCCAAAATGTGGTCACTTGTGGGGGAGCTCCACTGTTTAGGCACATCAGGGGCTCTCCAAACGCAACATGGTGTCCGCTAACAATTTGAGCCGATTTTCCATTCAATTTGTAAGCGGACACCATGTCGCGTTTGGAGTGCCCCTGATGTGCCTAAACAGTGGAGCTCCCCCACAAGTGACCCCATTTTGGAAACTATACCCCTCAAGGATTTTATTAAGGGGTATAGCGAACATTTTGAACCCAGAGGTACGACACAGAATTTGATAACATTAGGTCATCATATTGAATAAATTGTCATTACTCTTGAGCGCAAGTGCTCGCTACTTGAGTTTGCATCGGGTACTCAGGTATGCACCACGTATCACGGGTGCTCAAGTGAAATGCTCGAGTCCCCGCCCGCATGTTTCACGGTTATTAGACACCCCCAAAAAAACATGCGGGGATCGCTCGTGCAAGGCAGGCAATCCCCGCAAGGTTTTTTTGGCCGTGAAGCATATGGGGCGGAGACTCGAGCACCCGCGATACTCAGTGCATACCCGAGCACCTGATGCAAACTCAAGTAGCGAGCACTTGCGCTCAACACTATTCGCCATATCGTCATCTTTTTTTCTTTTTTTTTTTTTTTTACATTGGAAAAAAAAAACAACCCCAACCCTAACATTAGCACAACCCCAACACCAGCCCTAGCGTTTATTTTTTACGCCGTTCCTCATGCGGTATAAGTGATGCGATTACTTTATTCTTCGGGTCGGTGCGATTACAGCGATACCAGAATCATATCGTGTTTTTATGATTGACAGCTGTCACACACTAAAAGACACATAATTTGTAAAATCTAGTTTTTGCATCGCCATATTTTGGCAGACAGAGTCATGTGATGGCTTGTTTTTTGCGGGAAGAGTTGACATTTTTATTGGTGCCATTTTCAGGCACGTGACATTTTTTGATCGCTTTCTATTCCTATTTTTGGGAGGTAGAATAAACTAAAACCAACAATTCAGGAATTGTGTTTTTTTACATTTTTTTATTCTGCTCCGGGTGTGGTAAAATTGATAAGGCAGCTTTATTTTTCAGGTCAGTACGTTTACAGCGGTACCACATTTATATAGTTTTTCTATGTTTTGGCGCTTTTACACAGTAAAAGCTATTTTATAGAAAAAAATATTTTTTTGCATCGCTTTATTCTGAGAGCTCTAACTTTTTGATTTTTCGGATGATGGAGCTGTATGGCGGCTTGTTTTTTGCGGGATGAGATGACGTTTTCAGCGGTACCATTTTTATTTATATTCATCTTTTTGATCGCGTGTTATTCCATTTTTTGTTTGGCGGTATGATGATAAAGCATTGTTTTTTGCTTTGTTTTGTTTTTTTTTTAACCGTATTCACTGAAGGGGTTAACTAGTGGAACAGTTTTCTAGGTAAGGTCGTTACGGACGCGGCGATACCAAATATGTGTACTTTTATTGTTTGTTTGTTTTTTTTTCATAATAATATTTATTGATGGGTACATTATATTTTTATTTTTAGTGGATTATTATTTTTTTTTTTTTTCTAATATTTTTACAATTTTTTTTTTTATTTATTTTTTCACTTTCAGACAGTTTTTTACTTTTTTACTTTGTCCCACTATGGGACTTTCACTTTTTTTATTCTGATCGCCTGCATGGCACAGGAATGCAGCACCATCCCTGTGCCATGCAGGCTGTCAGCGTTGGACAGGGAGAAGATTGTTTGGAGATGCACTGCGCATGTCCAAACAATCTTCCTGCTGTCTGGTGACCCGGATGTTGTCATGACGACATCGGGTCGTCATGGCAACACCCGGGAAGCCGCGGCAGACAGCGCTGGAAGCCGGAAAAGGAGGAGAGTATCGGCGATCACCTCCCCTTGCCTCCGCAATGCTGCGATCGACTTCGATCGCAGCACTGTGGGGGTTAATGTGCTGGGAGCGGTGCAGAACCACTCCCTGCACATAGTATCGGGTGTCAGCTGTGACAATCAGCTGACACCCGGCGGTGTTCGCGCCCGCACAGCCTGTGTGCGCGCGCGATCGCCATGACGTACTAATACGGGTCAGGCTCTTAAAGCCCAGGGCACAGACGCGTATTAGTACATCATGGGCTTTAAAGGGGTTAAACAAAGCATCATCAAAAAGGAAGTGAAAAAAAAATAGAATAGCAGTTAGATAGTGTAGTTAGGGAAGGATATGGAATTTTTAATTCAAGTATATTAGAAAATAGTTTAGATTATGAGATTAAATAGATAGGGATTTAGGAGGAAAAATACTTTCGACTTTGGACCATTCCTTTATGATTCAAATTCCAAGAGTAGAACAGCACTACATTTTAGAGTATCCCATGTATTGGTATAGGTCGGATATTACCTAAATATTAATACTTTAAAATTATGTAAATATAACCCTGAAAATATGACTAAGAATTAACTCACAATACCACAAGTACTAGACACTGATTTAGGTCTCCTTAACCTCAGTGATATGGGTTTTTGTGCATATTTTGTGAAAATGAAAAGAGTTTAAAAAGTCACCTTCTGCTCCACAAGCTGCTTGCTTGGCATACTCCTGTGGATCGTCTTATTTTTATTCCTACTGTACATATGCTGTTCAAAAATTATGTTTTGACAAATATCAAGAATTGTTATACTCCAGAGAACATAAATATATTAAAATTGTAAAACTGGAAGAAATTTTTTTTGCAGCCAAGAAACTAATGCATCATTCTGTCTTGGTTTAGTCTTCTAAAAGTAGTATTAACCTCTTCATGACCTGTCATCATTTATGCATACATAACATATATTCCATAACTGGAATGAATATGTTTTTGGATTTTTTTTTTTTTTACATTTTTCCATGGATGCATTGTATAAAGAGCTACAGGTGCATCTTACTAAATGAGAATATTATCAAAAAGTTAATTTATTTCAGTTCTTCAATACAAAAAGTGAAACTCATATTATATAGAGTCATTACAGAGTGATTTATTTTAAGTGTTTATTTCTGTTAATGTTGATGATTATGGCTTACAGCCAATGAAAACACAAAAGTCATTATCTCAGTAACTTAGAATACTTTATAACAACAGTTTGAAAAATGTTTTTAAAATCTGAAATGTTGGCCTACTGAAATGTATGTTCAGTAAATGCACTCAATACTTGGTCGGGGCTCCTTTTGCATCTATTACTGCATCAATGCGGCGTGGCATGGAGGCAATCAGCCTGTGGCACTGCTGAGGTGTTATGGAAGCCCAGGTTGCTTTGATAGCAGCCTTCAGCTCGTCTGCGTTGTTGGGTCTGGTGTCTCATCTTCCTCTTGACAATACCCCATAGATTCTCTATGGGGTTAAGGTCAGGCGAGTTTGCTGGCCAATCAAGCACAGTGATACTGTTGTTTTTAAGCCAAGTATTGGTACTTTTGGCAGTGTGGACAGGTGCCAAGTCCTGCTGGAGAATGAAATTTCCATCTCCAAAAAGCTTGTCGGTAGAGGGAAGCATGAAGTGCTCTAAAATTTCCTGGTAGACGGCTGCGCTGACTTTGGTCTTGATAAAACACAGTGGACCTACACCAGCAGATGACATGGCTCCCCAAACCATCACTGATTGTGGAAACTTCACAGTAGACCTCAAGCAGCTTGGATTGTGTGCATGTCCACTCTTCCTCCAGACTCTGGGTACTTGATTTCCAAATGCAATGCAAAATTTACTTTGCATTTACTGTTAGAATCTATTTTGTTTTACTATCGGCCATCTTGTGGTTGGCTGGCTTCTAGTCTTTTCCTCTAGCGCTGGGTTTCTTGGTCATGTGATCTCTGCACTCTTTATTACTCAGCACCTGGCTCCCGTTCTCCGCTGGACATCAGTGTTGTAACGCTTGTGTTCTGGCTAAGTAGCCTTGTTTAGTTCTTCTTGCTTTGGACTATTGTTATCCTGGGACTTATTGTGTCACCAGTTTTGTTTCCTTTAATTTTCGTTTCTGCAACTAACTTTTCTGTTAGCAGGTCTCCTGCTTTTCCACCCAGTCCTTAGATCTTTTAGGGACCCCTTTCCCCATCCTACAGGTCTTTGTTTGAGTTCAGTGAAGGAGTTTTGGTGGGGCTATTCATAAGGAATAGGGCACCCACCCCAGCATAGGGTTAAGCCAAGTCTCAGTGCAGGGACAGCTTTTCCCTCCTATTCCTTAGTTCTAAGTTGCAGAACATAACAGTATGTAAAGGTTTTTTTTTTTCCTCTCCCCTTCCTGGATTTTCTTCAGTATGATTACCATCCGGGAGCTTGCTCAACGCTTGCAAGGGTTGACTCTGGAGGTTGCCGATCTTCAGCAGTACGTGAGTAAATACCCTGCAGAACACTATGAAGAACCTATGGTAGGATTACCTGAGTGTTTCTCGGGGAAACGACAGGATGTTTTTTCATTTAAAAATGCTTGTTTGTTGTATTTTCGGCTCAGACCTAGGTCTTCTGGTAGTGAACTACAGTGTGTAGGAATTGTTATGTCTCTATTGCGTAAGGAACCTCAAACCTGGGCGTTTTCCTTGTCTCCTGATGATCATTGTTTGAGTTCTGTGGAAATATTTTTTGATGCCATGGGTTTGCTATATGATGATCCTGATTGGGTTACATCAGCTGAGGCAGAGCTCAGACGTCTCAAACAGGGTTCTCTTGATGCTGAGAGTTATTGCACCCTGCTCAGATGATGGTCTGCAGAAGTCAGGTGGAACCACCCTGCACTCAAGTTTCAGTTTCTGGCAGGCTTGCGTGAAAGGGTTAAGGATTTGCTCATTGAATTCCCTGCACCTGATACTCTGCAATTTGCCATGCAGTTAGCTATCCATGTGGATATAATGTTGAGGGCTAGACAAAATGAGGAGAAGTTTCCTGTATTGTTGGATTCTGTTTCTCACGATATTCCTGCCGACACTGGGGAACCTATGCAGGTCGAAGGCCTCTCAAGCTCTGGCTGCGGGGTTGCAATGCCCCTTGGAAGTTCCTAGTTCGCCATGGATGCACCTTGCCATGGATTTTATCACCGATCTGCCTTTATCGGAGGGTTTTTCTGTCATCTGGGTTGTTGTGGATCGTTTTAGTAAAATGTGTTATCTGGTTCCGTTCAACAAGTTACCTTGCGCCAAGACTCTTGCTAAGGCTTTTGTGAAGGAGATTGTTAGGCTCCATGGTGTTCCCACGGACATTGTTTCCGATAGGGGACCTCAGATTGTGGCTCACTTTTGGCATGCTTTTTGTGACAGATTGAAAATTCATTTGTCATTCTCGTCGGGTTATCATCCAGTGTCCAATGGACAGACTGAAAGGAAGAACCAAGATGTCGATCAGTTTTTGAGATGTTTTGTGGCAGACAATCAGGAAATGTGGTCAGAATTTCTACCACTTGCAGAGTTTGCCCTTAATAATCATACTTCTTCCTCGGCTGGTTGTTCTACTTTTTTATGTTGTACTGGCAGGTATCCATCTTTTGGTCCATTTTCCAAAGTTGGGGCTGCTGTACCGGAGGAGGACAATTTTTCTGGTGATTTGGAGAGGGTTTGGACCAGTGTACTTCTGAACCTAAAAGAGGCTAACAGGAGATCAAAAAGGTATTTTGACAAAAAAAGAAAGGAGTCCTTGTTTGCTGTTGGGGATATGGTTTGGTTGTCCTCTAGGAATCTTCATTTGAAGATTCCTTCTAAAAAACTGGGGCCTAGATTTGTGAATCCTTTCAAAGTGGTTCAGATTGTCAACTCGGCAGCGGTGAGGTTGGACATTCCCTCGTCCTGAAGGATTAATTCTGTGTTTCATGTGTCGTTACTTAAGAAGGCGGACACGCCTGATAAGCAGGCAAAGCCTACTGTTCCTCCTGTTGATGAGGGCGGTGAATTCGAGATTTCTCGCATTTTGGATTCCAGGTGGCATAGAGGAAGATTACAGTATCTTGTGTCCTGGAGAGGTTTCGGCCCCAAGGATAATTCCTGGGTGAAGGCCGAGGATGTCTCGGCCTCAAGGCTAATTAAGGCTTTTCACAGGAGATTTCCTGGTAAGGCTCGACCTAGAGGATCCGGAGGATCCTCGTAAAAGGGGAGATACTGTTAGAATCTATTTTGTTTTACTATCGGCCATCTTGTTGTGGTTTACTGGCTTCTAGTCTTTTCCTCTGGTGCTGGGTTTCTTGGTCACGTGATCTCTGCACTCTTTATTACTCAGCACCTGGCTCCCGTTCTCCGCTGGACATCAGTGTTGTAACGCTCGTGCTCTGGTTTGTAGTAGCCTTGTTTAGCTCTACTCGCTTTGGACTAATTATTGTTATCCTGGGACTTCTTGTTCCACCAGTTATGTTTCCTTTAATTTTCGTTTCTGCAACTAACTTTTCTGTTAGGAGGTCTCCTGCTTTTGCTTCCAGTCCTTATATCTTTTAGGGACACCTTTCCCCATCCTACAGGTCTAAGTTTGAGTTCAGTGCAGGAGTTTCGGTGGGGCTATTCATAAGGAATAGGGCACCCACCCCAGCGTAGGGTTAAGCTGAGTCTCAGTGCAGGGACAGCTTTTCCCTCCTTTTCCTTAGTTCTAAGTTGCAGAATATAACATTTACTTGGTGTCAATGACTGCCTTCTGGACATCTGTCAAATCAGCAGTCTACGGGACCTTTTTAAACGCTTAGGAAACCTTTGCAGGTGTTTTTTGTTAATTATTCATATTTACTGAGATAATAACTTTTGCGTTTTCATTGGCTGTAAGCCATAATCATCAACATTAACAGAAATAAACACTTGAAATAGATCACTTTGTTTGTAATAACGCTATATAATATATGAGTTTCACTTTTTGTATTGAAGAACTGAAATAAATTAACTTTTTGATGATATTCTAATTTAGAGAGATGCACCTGTATTATGTTAGCGTTATATAAGCAATGAGAAATCAAATACTGTAAATAGTCACAAGTATGTAGTATAGAAATACTTGTGAATTAACCCCTCAATATAATAATAATAATAATAATAATAATAATAATAAAAAATATGTTTTATTTATATTGCGTCAACATATTCTGCCACACTTTACAATTAAGGACATGTACAGACAATAAAGACTTTACAGTGTAACACATAATTCAACACTTAAAGTAGGAGTGAGGGCCCTGCTCCCAAACTTACAATAGATATAACTATTTCTATATAGATTGGCCATGAAAGTTTAAAGCGAACTTGTCAGTAAGTATGTACCTAGGAAACCTGAAAAACTGCAGGATAGAGTGAGGAAACACATCTCCAATGATACCTAATCATTTATTATCTGGGGCTCTGTATCGCCAAAATTGATGATGTACATACGGTCCTCAGCTACCATTCGCTTGCCTTTGATTGACAGAAGAGACAGGCTGTGCTGCACAATGTCACCTCTGTTCTCCTTTGTCAATCAAAAAGATAATGCTGTAAGGTAAAGCAATGAGGAGCCATGGACCCAAAGTGCACTGATGCGCCCACCAGTGCACTTTAGAGCTTAAATTGCATGGGATTAAAACTTAATTTTTGGCACAATTGGGCCACAATTGATAACAGCTGAATAGGTGTCATCAAAAATGTGCTGCCCTAAACTTCAGTACTTCAGTATTCCCAGGTACATTCTTACTTAGAAATATCACTGAAACAATCAGTATGTTAAAACATTTAAAGGGTACCATTCATCAACATTTTTCATGTTGAACTGGACACATGATGTAATAGTGGCTGTAGAGTGAAATAAAATGTTGGGATTTTTTTTATTTGCTTTTTTTTTTAGATTTTGCCCTTCAGCTGCGAAGATATTAGCAATGAAAATATTTGCCATTTAATTAGATAACTTTTTTAAGTCCAAGCAGTTATCAGGTAATTCTCCCTGGGGGCATGTACTTCTCTCTCTATGATGCTGACCAATCATAAGCATGCAGCAACACTCAAAGGAAAGAACACGCCCCATAGCTTAGGTTTCTCAGTGTGTGAGATGTAATGATACAGCTCTGATCTCCTGGTCTCCTGTGCATCAGAGAATTACTAAATTGGCAGCAACAAAACCTTCAGGAGGTACCTACCTGCCATGGTAATCCATCGACGCCCTGCAATCACATTCCGAGGGCCAATGAAAGTCAGTGAGTGTACGCATCGGTGATATTTTTTGAATGACGCTGTCAGTGATTGACAGCTACATTAAATTAAATGGTATACATCTGTTAGACACAGATTCCAGCTTTACAATATAGTGAAAAATTATTTTAATTGATTGGCAATATTTCACTGTCTCTTAAGCTCTTATCTAACTTTGAGAAATGGAATACCATACTTAAAAAGTTGTGCAGGCATAATTTGCAGCAATTTATCATCAAGATGTGATACTGTATTTGATAAATATGAAGTGGTAGAATTGAAGTGAGTACATTAATGATTAGGTCCAAATTACGCAATTTTGAATAAACGTAGGTCATTAGTTCAGACTCACAAGCCTTTTCTTCCATATCTCCTAGTTGATTTCTTCCTCATTGCCTTTCTCTTGCAAAACACTGGCAGGTTCTTGTGTGGCTGACTAGGCTCAGCCATCTGCCCAATTTCCCAGGAGATATTTGTTGCATTTATTCCACAGTCACCAAAAATTCGAGCTTTTATGGCACACTTCAACCATACTAGCAAAAGCTGTGACACAATGTTTCCAGTGTTGCAACTTGCATGATCAAGTAAAGCACAAGGTAATGGCGACTTCTACCTCCTTCTCCTACAGGCTGGCATCCAGGAATGACATTACAGAGCTACTAGCCAACCTACCCATGCATCATCACTGAGCTTTGTGAGCTCTGGATACAATAGACAAAATTAATAAAATACAGTTTTTACATCATCTCACGACATGATGTTCCATTATGTCATGAAAAGGATGCAGTTGTATGGAGCGGACTCAGGAGCAGAGCCCACTCCTCACACTGCAGATATAGATTATGTTACAGAGCCAGCATCTGCCTCTAACAGCACCAATCAGAATCGCTGCTGTTAACCCATTATATGCTGCTGTGAATCACATGATTGCAGTGTTTGAATGCATTGACATGGCAACTGGGTGTCACTGGTGTGACAGAGGTGACAGACAGTTGCCCTGCAGTTGGTTGCAGGAGATTTCTACGTTTGGCATTACAGACATCTTCTTAGAGGCTGGCTGTCTCTAGGACCCAGCGGCTACCTCCCTCTGGCTGATTAGCTCCCAGGCCTTGGTGTATAAATACCTGGTGTGTCTGAGAGGGAGGTGTCTGCGATATTCATTACTACTTGTGAGGCTTTAGCAAGAGCAGTACTTCATCCTCTCTGGAGCTTGAGGCCTTGTGCGCATTTTTCTGGAGTCGCCTAAAGCTAAGCAATTACTCCCTGTATGTTTACCCTGGTTGTCTATAGAGTTTAGTGGAGATCAACTAGTGCTCATTTCCTCCTGTCCCTAGCCTTAGCCATACACCAGGGAAAGTCAGGGCGAGGCACACGTGTGGCGATTGGTGAAGAGCCAAATTAGGAACGGTAGTTGAGACAGGCTAACACTAAATCAGACTAGGAGGTCTCCCCTTTCCCTAGAGTCTGGGCTCCTGAGAAGAATAAAAAAGAAAAAGAAAAAACTACCCAAATTTGATACTGCCATAATCATACTGACCTGGAAAATCATGTTGCCAGGTTATTTTTACTATTCTATGAATACAATAAAAACAAACCCAAAGAAACAAAGGAGTTGTGTTTTAGGAAACTTTAATTTTTTTTTGCATTTCTTATCATTTTAACAACTTTCAGAACATTACATGATAAAATGAGCTGTGTAATTAAAAAATACACCTTTTGCATTAACCCCTTTACCCAAATGACTTTTTTCACCTTCCTGACCGGGCCAAATTTTACAATTCTGACAAGTGTCACTTTATGAGGTAATAACTCTGAAACGCTTCAACATATCCCACTGATTCTGATCTTTTTTCGTGACATATTGTACTTCATAAGGTTAATAATGGATTCGCACGGACTATAGGTTGTGCTCAGAAGGAAAAAATTAATATGTAAAGTATATACAGTACAGACCAAAAGTTTGGACACACCTTCTCATTTAAAGATTTTTCTGTATTTTCATGACTATGAAAATTGTACATTCACACTGAAGGCATCAAAACTATGAATTAACACATGTGGAATTATATACTTAACAAAAAAGTGTGAAACAACTGAAAATATGTCTTCTATTCTAGGTTCTTCAAAGTAGCCACCTTTTTCTTTGATGACTGCTTTGCACACTCTTGGCATTCTCTTGATGAGCTTCAAGAGGTAGTCACCGGAAATAGTCTTCCAACAATCTTGAAGTAGTTCCCAGAGATGCTTAGGACTTGTTGGCCCTTTTGCCTTCACTCTGCTGTCCAGCTTACCCCAAACCATCTCAATTGGGTTCAGGTCTGGTGACTGTGGAGGCCAGGTCATCTGGCGTAGCACCCCATCACTCTCCCTCTTGGTCAAATAGCCCTTACACAGCCTGGAGGTGTGTTTGGGGTCATTGTCCTGTTGAAAAATAAATGATGGTCCAACTAAACGCAAACCGGATGGAATAACATGCCGCTGCAAGATGCTGTGGTAGCCATGCTGGTTCAGTATGCCTTCAATTTTGAATAAATCCCCAACAGTGTCACCAGCAAAGCACCCCCACACCATCACACATCCTCCTCCATGCTTCACGGTGGGAACCAGGCATGTAGAGTCCATCCGTTCACCTTTTCTGCATCACACAAAGACACGGTGGTTGGAACCAAAGATCTCAAATTTGGACTCATCAGACTAAAGCACAGATTTCCACTGGTCTAATGTCCATTCCTTGTGTTCTTCAGCCCAAACAAGTCTCTTCTGCTTGTTCCCTGTCCTTAGCAGTTGTTTCCTAGCAGCTATTTTACCATGAAGGCCTGCTGCACAAAGTCTCCTCTTAACAGTTGTTGTAGAGATGTGTCTGCTGCTAGAACTCTGTGTGGCATTGACCCAGTCTCTAATCTGAGCTGCTGTTAACCTGCGATTTCTGAGGCTAGTGACTCGGATAAACTTATCTTCAGAAGCAGAGGTGACTCTTGGTCTTCCTTTCCTTGGGCGGTCCTCATGTGAGCCAGTTTCTTTGTAGCGCTTGATGGTTTTTGCAACTGCACTTGGGGACACTTTCAAAGTTTACCCAATTTTTCGGACTGACTGACCTTCATTTCTTAAAGTAATGTTAAACTTAAAGTTTTTCTTTACTGAGCTGCTTTTTTTCTTGCCATAATACAAATTCTAACAGTCTATTCAGTTGGGCTATCAACTGTGTATCCACCAGACTTCTGCACAACACAACTGATGGTCCCAACCCCATTTGTAAGGCAAGAAATCCCACTTATTAAACCTGACAGGGCACACCTGTAAAGTGAAAACCATTTCCGGTGACTACCTCTTGAAGGTCGTCAAGAGAATGCCAAGAGTGTGCAAAGCAGTCATCAAAGCAAAAGGTGGCTACTTTGAAGAACCTAGAATAGAAGACATATTTTGAGTTGTTTCACACTTTTTTGTTAAGTATATAATTCCACATGTGTCAATTCATAGTTTTGATGCCTTCAGTGTGAATGTACAATTTTCAAAGTCATGAAAATACAGAAAAATCTTTAAATGAGAAGGTGTGTCCAAACTTTTGGTCTGTACTGTACCTTCGGCACAATAAAGAGAAAATGTATGATGACAAAAAAAGATTTTTATTCAGAGCGACCCAGAAACAACAATTTCCAACGTTTCGGCTATTGCCTTTATCAAGGTTATCTAAAGATAAGAAACATTCACATACAGGGTCATAAATATATATGGGAGTAAGTGTTTGAACTGATACACAAAACTCATTAGCACAATGATAGATAATACATTTTTAGTCAAATATGAAGCAGACTTAATCACATCATAGAGACTTCAAATTTTTTTTTGAAGTATAGTTTTTTTGCTGGGAAGTTAGAATGGTTTAAAAGTTTATCAGCAATTTTTCATTTTTCCAACAAAATTTACAAAACCACTGATTTTAGGGAACACATTACATTTGAAGTGACTTTGAGAGAGCTATGTGACAGAAAATACCCAAAAGTGACAGTATTTTAAAACTGCACCCCTCAAAGTGCTCAAAACCACATTCAATAAGGTTTTCAAACCCTTTAGGCTTCACAGGAATTAAAGCAATGTGGAAGGAAAATGAATGATTTTGAATTTTAAACCATTGGGTGGTGAACAAGGAATAATTAAATTTTTATAAGGGCTATTAGAAAAAATTTGACCTCATAGTTTCTTGTGCAATTTCTCCTGAGCGCACCAATATCCTACATGTACTCAGGAATACATTTAAGGCACAGTGAAAAGCTCAGAAATTAAGGAGCACCATATTATAGTGCATATATTGCTGTTATAGTTTGCAGATGCTATGACCCACTGGGAGAGCCCCTGAGGTGCCAAAACAGCAGAACCCGCCCATAAGTCACCCCATTTTACAAACTGCACCACTGAATGAATCAATCTAGGGGTGGAGTGATCATATTGGCACAACGGGTGTGTCACAGAATTTTTTAACACTGGGCAGTGAAAAAGAAGAAAAAATAATTACATTTTTATCACAAAAATTTTGTTTCAGCCCCATATTTTACATTTTCATATGGGGAAATGAGAAAAAATTACACCAAAATTTATCACACAATTTCTGCTGAACGTAGCAATACCCCATATGTGGCTGTACAGTACTGCTTAGCAACACATTGAGACTCGGGAGGGACGGAGCGCTATTTGACTCTTGGAGAACAAATTATGGTAGAATAGTTTGCGGACTCCATGTACAGCATCATGAATTTCATAGATTTACACGGAAACCCTGGTGTACTGGCTCAATGCAGAGCGAAAGATAAATGTGAGCCGAGCCGTATTGCACTCTTTGGGAGGCAGAATAAACAAATCAATATCAGGTCAAGAATTGGTTTTATTTATTTTTTACTCCGTTCCGCATGCGGTATAAGTGATTAGACGACTTTATTCTTAGGGTCGATGCGATTACAGTGAAAACAGATTTATATATTTTTTATGTTCGGCAGTTGTCACACACTAAAAGATACTTTTTATTACTAAAGGTTTTGAATCGCCATATTTTGAGAGCTATGACTGTTCGATATTTCTGCCGACAGAGTCATTTGAGGGCTTGTTTTTGTGGAATGAATTGATGTTTTTATTGGTACTATTTTCGTCCACAGATCATTTTTTGATCACTTCTATTTTGACTTTTGGGAGGCAGAATGAACAAAAATCAGCAATTCAGGAATAGGTGTTTTTGTTGTTTTTTTATGCTGTTTACCATGTGATAAAATTGATAAGGCAGCGTAATTCTTCAGGTCAGGAAGATTACAGCGATACCGCATGTTTTCTGCTTTTACACAATAAAAACTGTTTTATAGAAAAATAATTGTTTTGTATTATATTCTGAAAGCTATAGCTTTTTTATTTGTCCGCTGATGGAGCTGTAGGCAGCTTGTTTTTTGCAGGAGAAGATGACGTTTTCAGCTATACTATTTTTATAAACCCATAGTTTTTTGCATTGTCTTTTATTTATTTTTTATGGTGTTCACTGTTGGGGTTAAATAATGTGACAGTTTTATAAATCGGGGGTGTTCCAGAAGTGGCGATAATAAATATGAGTATTTTTTTGTTTATTTGTTTTACATAAATATATCTAATAATAGGTACAATATATTTTTTCATTTTTTTTGTTGTTATTTTGTGATTTTTAAAAATATTTTTACAAATTTTTTTTTTTACTTTTTTACTTAGTCCCTTTATGGGGTTACACTGAGAGAATGCCTTTTAGACCATGCTCCTGGCATGGTCTAACAGGACACATTATCTGGCAAACCCAGAGGTCACAGTGTGACCTCTTGTTGCCATAACTGTCAATCAGGTGGGAGACGGAGCCCCCTCCCTCTCCTAGCCTAAATGTTGCGACGTGGTGGGATGACTTTTATATTTTTTTTTATCAAAATTATGTTAATTACTGCAGGGTATTTGTTAGAACTCTCCTGTTAGTTTTTTTTTAGTTTGCTGGTCACATGACCATTTTTGCCTATTTAATCCGGCTCCGCCCTCCTGGTCTTGCTGGACTTCATTGTATTTACTACTCTTGAGCTAGCTTGGTGCTCTGTTGCCGTTCTCTGTTAGTTTTGCTAGGTCTTCTGACCTCTATGCTTTTTGTTGTGTGTTTGTCTTTGACTGCTACTATTTCTGCTAGGAGGTGTCCAACTTATCCCAGTCCCTACTTCTTGTAGGGATCCCTCCCTCACATCTATAGGTCTTCGTTCAGACTAGCCAAGGACTTTAGCGGGTCTGATCGCAGGATCAGGTTCCCCGTTACATCGTAGGGATCTAGTTTAGTTCTATTGTAGGGACAGCTCTCCTGTCTTTCCTTAGTCCCTGTAGCAGATCATAACAGTAAGTCCAGCCCTAAAAGAGAAAAAATAAATTTTCTCTAAGGAAAGACCTCCAGTTTTCCATCATGGTCTCGGTTCAAGATTTGGCTCAACGCTTGCAGGGACTCTCTCTGGAGGTGGTCAAGCTCCAACAACACGTGAGTAGCTGTTCTGGAGCACATTTTGTGGAACCAAAGGTACGTCTGCCTGATTTATTTTTTGGCGAACAACAAGTATTTTTTTCTTTTAAAAATGCTTGTTTATTGTATTTTCGTTTGAGACCCGGATCCTCTGGTGATGAATCACAGCGCATAGGGTTCATAATGTCACTTTTGCGCAAAGATCCTCAGGGATGGGCCTTCTCTCTCCAACCTAGTGATCCGTGCTTTAGATCAGTGGATAGTTTTTTTTCTGCTTTGGGTTTGTTGTACAATGATCCTGATCGTGTCTCATCTGCTGAGTCTGAATTGAGACGTTTGAGGCAGGGATCAGGTAATGTGGAAAAATATTGTTCTCACTTCCGTCGGTGGTCTGCCCAGGTGGGGTGGAACGATTCAGCTTTGAAAAGCTTGCTTCTTGCAGGGCTAGGTGAAAGGGTTAAGGATTTACTGATTGCTTATCCCACACCTGGAAACTTGCAGGAGGCAATGCAATTAGCTATACGGGTGGACAGGAGACTGCGTGCAAGGGTTAATGAGAGCAAATCCTCTGCTATGTCAGCTCCGAGTCTTGAGAGGGTCTGTGCTGACAATGGAGAGCCGATGGAGATTGGGGCGATGGCACCCCGCTCTCAGGAAAAAGATCGCAGGCTTTCTGAAGGCTTGTGCTTCTATTGCGGAAATTCTGGTCATTTTATTAAGAACTGTGTGCTTCGTTTGAAGAAAGAAAAAAAAATGGTCAGTTATGCCCGTATTGCCTGTTTAAATTCTAAGGGAGTATTCCTATCTGCCACTACTGCTGCTCAGGATGAATTAATTGAATTTCGGGTATTTGTGGATTGTGGTTCTACTCTGAATGTGATTGATGGGGGATTCTTGGAAAAACTTAGATTAGAACCTAAAACGTTGTCATCCCCTATTGCTGTGGTTTCTGTTGATGGCTCTCCCTTGAAGAGTGTTACTCATAAGGTCTGTGAATTTCCCCTCACTATTAATGGTATTCACCAAGAAAATTTGGATTTGGTGGTATTGGATAATTTGCCTTCTCCAGTAATATTGGGGTTACCCTGGTTAAAATTGCACAATCCTGTACTGGATTGGTCTACCAATGAAATTAAGTCCTGGAGCCCTAAGTGTTATGACAAGTGTTGTAACGGACGTATTGCTGCTGTGGATAAAGGGGAATTGCCTGTACCTACTCAGGATTTTTGGAGAGTTTTTTCTGAGGAGGAGTCACAAATTTTACCTCCCCATAGAGACTATGATTGTACCATTGAATTTGTCCCTGGAGCGACTCTTCCTAAAAGTCGTTTATTTAATCTTACTATTCCTGAGAGAAAGGCTTTGGAGGAATACATACAGACAAGCTTGGCCGCCGGTCACATTAGGCCTTCCAAGTCTCCTGTGGCTGTTGGATTTTTTTTTGTAAAAAAAAAAGATGGCGGTTTACGTCCTTGTCTGGACTTTCATGAGATTAATAAAATTACTGTACGCAATCCTTACCCACTGCCATTGATTCCTGATTTATTTAACCAGTTAGTGGGGGCCAAGTGGTTCTCTAAAATTGATCTCCGGGGGGCATAAAATTTGTTGCGCATGAAGGAGGGTGATGAATGGAAGACTGCTTTTAACACTCCTGTGGGTCATTTTGAGAATCTGGTTATGCCTTTCGGTCTTACCAATGCTCCAGCATTTTTTCAGAATCTTATTAATGACATCCTTAGACCTTTAATCGGCAAAAATGTGGTTGTGTATTTGGATGACATTCTGATTTATTCGCCTGATCTGGAGTCTCATTGGCGGAGTGTACGTGAGGTATTACAGTTATTAATGGACAATTCGCTTTTTGATAAGCTGGAGAAATGTGAGTTCGCTGTACAGAGAATTAGTTTTTTGGGCTACATTATCTCCAGTGAAGGTTTTGAGATGGACCCGGTTAAAGTTCAAGCTGTGCAGGAATGGCCTAGGCCTATTGGTTTGAAATCGATACAGAGGTTTTTGGGTTTCGCCAATTATTACAGAAAATTCATAAAAAATGTTTCTATTATTGTCAAACCGCTGACCGATCTCACCAGGAAAGGTGCTAATGCTGTTCAGTGGACTTCTGAGGCCATTGAAGCTTTTGTGTTTCTAAAGGAGAGGTTCACCTCTGCTCCCATCCTTATGCAGCCTGATGTGACTAAGCCGTTTTTGGTTGAGGTTGATGCTTCTTCGGTGGGGGTCGGTGCGGTGTTGTCTCAGGAAAACAAGGATGGAGTACATCCCTGTGCCTTTTTTTCAAAAAAATTTTCTGAGACTGAACTTAATTACGATATTGGTAATCGGGAATTGCTGGCGATTAAACTCACATTTGAACACTGGCGTCACCTCTTGGAAGGTGCTGAATTTCCCATTCAAGTTTTCACTGATCATAAAAATCTGATCTATCTTGATGCTGCCAAGCGCTTGAATGCCTGTCAGGCTAGGTGGGCACTTTTTTTCTCGCGGTTTAATTTTTCCGTTACTTACATCCCGGGTACCAAGAATGTTAAAGCGGATGCTTTGTCTCGCAGCTTTTCTCCCATGGTCGGTGTTGAGGGGGAAGAGGAGAGCATTTTACAAGAAGGTGTTGTGATTGCTGCTTTGGACTCTGTTTTGGAGGATGAGATTCTTAAAGCTCAGGAGAATGTCCCATCTAACACTCCCCATGGGAGGTTGTTTGTGCCTAGGACCTTTAGGAGAGATTTGTTTGTTGAGTGTCATGAGTCTCGGTTGGCAGGTCATCCAGGAATTTCTGAGACCAAGAGACTTGTGGGTCGCAGTTATTGGTGGCCTGGATGGCAGAAGGAAGTCATTAAGTGGGTGCGCCAATGTACTGTGTGTGCTAGATCCAAGACTTCGCATGCTCCTGCTGCGGGGTTGCTTTGCCCTCTGGAGGTTCCTAGTGCACCATGGACACATCTGGCTATGGACTTTATTACTGACCTTCCCCCCTCTGAAGGTTACACGGTCATCTGGGTGGTCGTGGACCGTTTTAGCAAGATGTGTCACTTGGTTCCCTTCATCAAACTGCCTTGCGCTAAGACACTCGCTAAGGCCTTTGTCAAGGAAATTGTCAGACTACATGGTGTTCCTACTGACATTGTTTCTGATAGGGGACCTCAGTTCGTGGCTCATTTTTGGAGTGCCTTTTGTGACAGGTTGGGAGTTCATTTGTCGTTTTCATCTGGATATCATCCTGAGTCTAATGGCCAGACAGAAAGGAAGAACCAGGATGTTGAGCAGTTCTTGCGTTGTTTTGTGGCAGACAATCAAGAGGGGTGGTCTGAGTTTCTGCCACTTGCTGAATTTGCTCTTAACAACCATACATCCTCTTCTGCTGGGTGTTCGCCTTTTTTTTGTTGTTCTGGGAGACATCCGTCTTTTGGGTCATTCTCCAAATTGGTTTCGGCTGTGCCTGAGGAGGAGAGTTTTTCCGTTGATTTGGAGAGAGTTTGGACGGATGTGCGTGGTAATCTTCAGGAGGCTAACAAAAAATTTAAGAGGTACTTTGATAGGAAACGGCAAGAGGTTTTGTTTGCTGTTGGTGACATGGTTTGGTTGTCCTCTAAGAATCTGCGATTGAGGATTCCTTCTAAAAAATTGGGTCCCAAGTTCGTAGGGCCCTTTAAGGTGCTTTAGATAGTTAACCAATCTGCTGTTAGGTTGGAGGTTCCTACGTCCTGGAAGATTAACCCGGTGTTTCATGTTTCTCTGTTGAAAAAAGCTGATGTGTCTGATGGTGACGCCTCTGCCACTGTTCCTCCGGTGGTGGAGGACGGGGAATATGAAATTTCCCGCATCCTAAATTCTAGACGGTATAGAGGGAGTTTGCAGTATCTCGTCGCTTGGAAGGGTTTCGGACCTGAGGATAACTCATGGGTGAGGGCGGATGATGTTTCTGCTTCCAGACTTGTCAGAGCGTTTCACAGGAGGTTTCCTGGTAAGCCTGGGCCTAGGGGATCCGGAGGATCCTCTTTGAAGAGGGGGTACTGTTAGAACTCTCCTGTTAGGTTTTTTTTAGTTTGCTGGTCACATGACCATTTTTGCCTATTTAATCCGGCTCCGCCCTCCTGGTCTTGCTGGACTTCATTGTATTTACTACTCTTGAGCTAGCTTGGTGCTCTGTTGCCGTTCTCTGTTAGTTTTGCTAGGTCTTCTGACCTCTATGCTTTTTGTTGTGTGTTTGTCTTTGTCTGCTACTATTTCTGCTAGGAGGTGTCCAAACTTATCCCAGTCCCTAGTTCTTGTAGGGATCCCTTCCTCAAATCTATAGGTCTTCGTTCAGACTAGCCGAGGACTTTAGCGGGTCTGATCGCAGGATCAGGTTCCCCGTTACATCGTAGGGATCTAGTTTAGTTCTATTGTAGGGACAGCTCTCCTGTCTTTCCTTAGTCCCTGAAGCAGATCATAACAGTATTTTCTCAATTTGTTTTTTTTTTGTTGGCTAATAATTAAAAGGCACAGAGGAATCACGGAGAACGCTGGTACTCCCTCACCATCTTTTGAAACTTTCCACTCCTTGTGAGAGTACCCTGCGCCTCAGGGCCTGTAAGCTGGGCAGGTCTCAGAAAACTGTCCTAGAACATTGACAGTGTTCCCCTGCCTCTGCTGGATTGGAGTTGCGTCTCTCTCGCCTGTATGCCTTAGTTGGGCAGCGAACTGTGACCTCTGCCGCTACCGTGTTCAGATGGGAATATTTTTAATAGTTCTGCAGCAAGGGCCTTCTGGTACTGCCCCATTTTTGTAGACCTCTCCAACTCAGGAATAAGAGAGTGAAAGTTCTCCTTGTAGAGGGGGTCTAAAAGTGTCATCAACCAGTAATGACTGTCACCCAACATTTTGACAATGCGAGGGTCACGGTTAAGGCAGCGTAACATAAAGTCAGCCATGGGTGCCAGACTGGTAATGGGCAAGACTTCCGTGTCCTCACCAAGATGACGACTGATAGTGTTAAGCGATCACTAAAATGCTCGGGTGCTCGAAGCTCGGGCCGAGCTTACCGTGATACCCGGGTGCTCGACCCGAGCAACGAGCCCAATGTTAGTCTATGAGAGACCCGAGCATTTTTGCGGCAGCACCCCCGGCAGTCTGTAGAAAGCCTAAAAAGTGCCCAAAACGATAGTGACAGTGCTCAAAAGACATGGGGGCAGCATGGGGATCGCCCCTGGAAGCATTTCTGACCCCCAGGTCACTGCTGTCAACAACGTGGTCAGAGGTATTAAGCCACTTTTGCGGGCTCACAATAAAACGTTCAAAAACGAAACTGAAACGGTTTTCCAGTGAAATATGTTAAGGAATTTCCTTTCCAGGGTAAAAACTTGTGTATAAGGTAAAATAAATAACCAAAAACAAAAATACTCCTCCACACCTTGGGCTATGTTCACAAGTAGCATTTTTCATGCGCTTTTGCACTTTTGTATTGCTTTCAACCGTGACAAATGCGTTCACCGGGAAATGTCATTTTAACATTTTACAACCTTATCTGGCCATGTGCTCTGTGACACATGCATACAGTGCTGAAAAGACAAGGGATCAGCATGGGGAAGACCCCTGGAAGCATCTCTGACCCCCAGGTCACTGTCTAAAAGTGTGCCCATCAGAAGTGATCCTTGCCGCATCAGAAGATGCAGACTTGCAACTATCCCCGTGCAAGTCCTTGTCCCAGGGCAGTGTTCAATTGTACCTCCCCCATTCCTTGCAATGCAAGCGAAAATATGCAGCCAAGCACCCACCCACCCGCAGGCTGCAATACCATACTGCTAGCTTTCACTTGAAATGGGGCCTTTTAGTTTGGAGGAGGCCAAAGCTGGCCACAACCTCATGGCCGCTTCGGCAGCGAGGTATCCATAGTCTGTCCCCAGCCGCCCGGCGGCCGGGTGTCCACGCTCGGTCCCCAGCCTCCAGGTGGCGGCCAGGTGTCCATACTCGGTCCCCAGCCACCCTGACTTCTCCTGTCACCTTCCCCCACACTTTTCTTAGCCTGGCCTGCTTTAGGGCAGCATTGGACGAGCCCACCAGAGAACCAGACTCCTCCGGTGGGCCCTGGCTTCTCCATCAGGGGAGTTGAGAGTGCCTAGGTGAGGAGCATGATGATGATGATAGAAGTTAGCATCTGCTTTGTTTTCTTGGAATGCAAGCACATGTATGTAGTAGCGGCTAGGCCTGAGGTGGTCCGCGTTTTGGCGCATATCCTACCTCCTCCGAGGATTGCTGGATGTTTTCCTGCTACTATCCCAGTTCTATGACTCCCGTTAAAACAAAGCTTCAGGTGATAAATGATGGATGAGGTGGTGGCAAAGGAGAACGAGCAGGAGGAACAGGGACCATTCACATCAATATCAGGCCAGTCAACCAGATATGTCTTGTAGGATATGTTTCTATAACAAAAGGAGCGGTTCGGCTACACAGTTATAGGGCATACAGTGTGTGCAATGTCTACCAAAAACTTCGAGCCACTCCAATGCCCCTTGGAAATGACATGGAGGTCAGAGGGCGTTAACTAAACCTTTTTTTCGATTTATAGCAACTGGGTCTCCCGTGCACTGTTGGCCTAAGCAGTGAATGGAAGGCTTTCCAAAAATTATGAGGAACTGCAATGCCCCTTACAAGAGCCATGTGTGGCACCCCAGGGGTCTGGTCACCACAGTAATAGAGATATTACGTCGGAGAGCAAGTGGGAGGTTTCCTGGTCAGGATCCCTTAAACATGCAACATCCTCCTGCCCCAGTCCTGGAAGGGGAGAATTCTGCCCTTATAAACTGGATCTGGGGCGGGGTTGAGTGAGTCAGAGAACAGTCAGAGTCAGAGTGAGAGCAAGGTAAAGTAACAGCAAAGAGCTCTGTAGGAGCTAGGAGCTAAAGACCAGGGGCTGGAAGCTGAGCAGAGCTCGCCCTGGCAGAAGACAATAGGAACCGGACACAGGAGTCCGAAGCTGTGAGGACTTATATATCCAGCAGCAGAAACCAGCCGGCAGGGGATTTCAGGTCCTCTGGCCATAGAAGCCCGGAGGCTCAGTCACAAGCAAGGGACCAGCACCACCGTCGTGGAGCGGAGGCTAACAGAAGGCCCCAAGTCACCAGCCATACGGGTGAGCACTACACGGTACACTCAGGGACGTGGGCTACTTCTACCCGCTTACAGCAAGGTAGCCAGGAAGAGTGCAGACAGACGGGGAGGCCTACAACTCCACCTGGCCAGGGGAACTCCTGCTTGCTCACAGACTGACCAGGCCTCTTATGCTAGCCAGTTCTCCTGGGAGGGTCTACCTTATAATCATCAGTAAAGACCCTGAACTGCACTGCAAAGACTCTGAGTCGTTCCTGCTGCGCTCGTGCACCATCACCCCCATCATCCACACTCTCTGCCCTCAGGCTATACTCCTCCCGAGGGGAGTTATCCCATTCTATGCTGCGCACACAACACCAGCCTCAGCGGTCTGCCTCGCAGCGGTGGTACTCCCTGACCGCAATCCACGGGTGGCGCAGTCGAACAATTAACCTCAAAACCTAAGAAAGACTGCCACTGGTTTGACCAGGCTGAGCCACGGGACCGGGTCACCGCCACGGAGACTACAGACCCCAGAGACCCGGCACCGGTTATCCCACACACGTGTACACACGGCCCAGGCGGCGTGTCACATGCAGTACAGCATATTACAAACATAAGTCCCATTATTGGGGAGTGGGTGTCACATAGTATTTGCTTATGCCTTGCAAGCAAAAGCTGCCAAAAATTAGGACAGAGCAACTTGCAATGCCCCTTACAAGAGCCATGCAGTACAGCATATTACAAACATAAGTCCCATTTTTGGGGAGTGGGTCTCCCATAGTATTTGCTTATGCTTTCCCAGCAAAAGCTGCCAAAAATTAGGACGGAGCAACTTGCAATGCCCCTTACAAGAGCCTTGCAGTACAGCATATTACAAACATAAGTCCCATTATTGGGGAGTGGGTGTCCCATAGTATTTGCTTATGCCTTGCAAGCAAAAGCTGCCAAAAATTAGGACGGAGCAACTTGCAATGCCCCTTACAAGAGCCATGCAGTACAGCATATTACAAACATAAGTCCCATTATTGGGGAGTGGGTCTCCCATAGTATTTGCTTATGCTTTCCCAGCAAAAGCTGCCAAAAACTAGGACGAAGCAACTTGCAATGCCCCTTACAAGAGCCATGCAGTACAGCATATTACAAACATAAGTCCCATTATTGGGGAGTGGGTCTCCCATAGTATTTGCTTATGCTTTCCCAGCAAAAGCTGCCAAAAATTAGGACGGAGCAACTTGCAATGCCCCTTACAAGAGCCATGCAGTACAGCATATTACAAACATAAGTCCCATTATTGGGGAGTGGGTGTCCAATAGTATTTGCTTATGACTTGCAAGCAAAAGCTGCCATAAATTAGGACGGAGCAACTTGCAATGCCCCTTACAAGAGCCATGCAGTACAGCATATTACAAACATAAGTCCCATTAATGGGGAGTGGGACTCACATAGTATTTGCTTATGCTTTCCCAGCAAAAGCTGCCAAAAATTAGTACAGAGCAACTTGCAATGCCCCTTACAAGAGCCATGCAGTACAGCATATTACAAACATAAGTCCCATTATTGGGGAGTGGGTGTCCAATAGTATTTGCTTATGACTTGCAAGCAAAAGCTGCCATAAATTAGGACGGAGCAACTTGCAATGCCCCTTACAAGAGCCATGCAGTACAGCATATTACAAACATAAGTCCCATTAATGGGGAGTGGGACTCACATAGTATTTGCTTATGCTTTCCCAGCAAAAGCTGCCAAAAATTAGGACAGAGCAACTTGCAATGCCCCTTACAAGAGCCATGCAGTACAGCATATTACAAACATAAGTCCCATTATTGGGGAGTGGGTGTCCCATGGTATTTGCTTATGCTTTCCCAGCAAAAGCAGCCAAAAATTAGGACGGAGGAACTTGCAATGCTGGCACCCTGGTGGTATAGTGGTGGTGGAGGCTGAGGATAAGGAGAAGAAGATTAAACAGCCAAAACGAGGAAGCGTATACCCATGTGTGGGTGTGAAGCGGTGCATGTGAATACACCTCCCGAAATAACACAGTGGATTTGACTTTATGTTACTCTGCTGTCATTTGGTGGTGATGAGAAGTCTGGCCCAATCCAGCCCTTGTTCATTTTGATAAGGGTCAGCTTGTCAGCATTGTGAGTTGACAGGCGAGTGCGCTTATCAGTTATAATTCCCCCAGCGGCACTAAAAACACGCTCCGATAACACGCTAGCGGCAGGGCAGGCCAGGACCTCCAAGGCGTACAGAGCGAGTTCATTCCAAGTGTCCAGCTTGGATACCCAATAATTAAAAGGCACAGAGGAATCACGGAGGACGCTGGTACGATCGGCAAGGTACTCCCTCACCATCTTTTGAAACTTTCCACTCCATGTGAGAGTACCCCGCGCCTCAGAGCCTGTAAGCTGGGCGGGTGTCAGAAAACTGTCCCAGAACGTTGACAGTGTTCCCCTGCCTCTGCTGGATTGGAGTTGCATCTCTCTCGCCTGTACGCCTTGGTTGGGCAACGAACTGTGACCTCTGCCGCTAGCGTGTTCAGATGGGAATTTTTTTAAGAGTTATGCAGCAAGGGCCTTCTGGTATTGCCCCATTTTTGTAGACCTCTCCACCTCAGGAATAAGAGAGTGAAAGTTCTCCTTGTAGCGGGGGTCTACAAGTGTCACCAACCAGTAATGACTGTCACCCAACATTTCGACAACGCGAGGGTCACAGTTAAGGCAGCGTAACATAAAGTCAGCCATGCGTGCCAGACTGGTAACGGGCAAGATTTCCGTGTCCTCACCAAGATGACGACTGACCATGCTCTCCTCCTTCTCCTCCTCTTCCTCCTCCCCCCTGTCCTCAGGCCACCCACGCTGAACCGACGGTATGACACTTGTACAGGTACTACCATCTACAACGCATGATAGCAGCTCCTGTTCGTCCTCCTCCTCCTCCTCCTCCTCTCCCTCATTGTCCCCCAATGCACGTTGGGATGAGATGAGGCTGGGCTGTGTGTAATCACCCGCTACGGCTTCTTGATCCATCTCATCATACTCTGGCTGCAATGCCTCCTCTTTAATTCTCTGCAGAGAGCGTTGCAAAAGACAGACAAGTGGGATGCTGACACTAATGATGGCATCATCGCCACTCACCATCTTGGTGGCCTCCACAAAGTTTGTCAGGATGGTACATATGTCAGACATCCAGGTCCACTCCTGAGGTCTTATGTGTGGAGTCTGACCTGAATATCGACGGCCTTGTTGCAGCTGGTACTCCACAACTGCTCTCTTTTGCTCACAAATCATTTGCAACATGTGGAGGGTAGAGTTCCAACGTGTGGGGACATCACACACCAGTCGGTGTGCCGGAAGCTGCAAACGCTGCTGCAACACAGCAAGGGCGGCGGAAGCTGTAGCCGACTTGCGAAAATGAGCTGACAGGAGGCGTACTTTCACGAGCAGATCTGGCAACTCGGGGTACGATTTAAGAAACCGCTGAACCACGAGGTTAAGCACATGAGCCAGGCATGGTACGTGTGTGATCTCACCTCGCCTCAGAGCCGCCACCAGGTTACGGCCATTGTCACACACGACCATGCCAGGATGTAGGTTCAGCGGTCTCAGCCACAGATCTGCCTGCTCTTTCACAGCTGTCCACAACTCAGAAGCAGTGTGAGGTTTATCACCTAAGCTTATGAGTTTCAGCACAGCCTGTTGCCGCGGAGGCAGTACTGCAATGCTTCCAGCTTGTAACTGATGTGGTGATATCTGAGATGGAGGCTGAACATGAGGAGGAGGAGGAGGATGCGCAGGAGCTGTACACTGTGGGGGCAACTCTGACTGACATAGGGCCCGCAATCCTCGGTGTGGGGAGGATGTGTTCCGTCCCAAGGTCCGACTGGGTCCCGGCTTCCACTATGTTTACCCAGTGTGCCGTCTGAGAGATGTACCATCCCTGGCCACAAGCACTTGTCCATGTGTCCATTGTCAGGTGGACTCTCCCAGTAACTGCACTGTTGAGGGCACGGCAGATGCTTTGGGACACGTGCTTGTGTAGTGCGGGGATGGTACACCGGGCAAAATAGTGTCGGCTGGGGACCGAGTACCGAGGGACGGCCACCGCCATAAGATTGCGGAAGGATTCCGTCTCCACCAGCCTAAAAGGCAGCATTTCCAATGCAAGCAGTCGTGAAATGTGCGAATTTAGGACTGTGGCCTGTGGGGCGTTAGCTGCGAATTTCCGCTTTCGTTCAAAGGTCTGGGATATGGACAATTGAACGCTGCGGTGGGACGTGGACGTGGACGTTGATGCTGTTTCTTGAGAAACTGCCATAACAATTGAAGACTGAGAGGAGGGGGCATCTTTACATGCAGTATGGACAGGGGTTTGCCTTGCACACACAACAGGGGGTTCTATTGCATGCACAACAGTGGAAGAAGCAGTGGTGACACCCGCTGACACTGGTCGTGGACCCTGGGTTTCGCCCTACAAAGTCAGGTGCTTTGCTGCCATGTGCCTGATCATGCGGGTGGTGGTCAGGCTGGTAGTTTTGTCACCCCTGCTGATGCTGCCATGGCAGGTGGAACATATGGCCTTTTTGGGGTTATCAGCAGAGTCTTTAAAAAAATTCCAGACTCTGGAAGACCTACCGCTTGTACTGGCAACGTCCCTCGTGTTGGTGTTATGGGGAGCGGTTGCCTGCCTTCTGTCTGCGGCCACCACACTGCTTCTTCCTGCCTGTTGGGGTACTCTGCCTCCCTCCCCCTGTGTGCTGCTGGCCTCACTCTGCATGTCCTCCTTCCACGTTGGGTCAGTTACTAGATCATCCACCACCTCCTCCTCTTCCACTTGCGCACCACGATCCTCCTCCTCACTTCCTGGCAATTGTGTTTCGTCATCGTCCACCTCTTGTGACAGATTGCCAACGTCGACTTCCTGTGGCCGTGGCTGTTCAAATATTTGGGCATCGCAACATGGGATCTCCTCTTCCACCACTTCAAGCGTATCAGGCGAGGGGCCCAAATATGGAAATGGACCAGTGAACAGCTCTTCAGAGTGTCCAAGTGTGGGATCACTTGCTGTCTGACGACACTCGGCATGGTGGGAGGAAGGAGCATCAGTTTGAGGAGGAGTATGCGGTCGAGACTCACGGCTACTAAGAGTTGACCGTGTGGAAGACAGACCAGAGGTGGTGGTGCCCAGGTAACTGGAAGTATTGTCTGCTATCCAATTAATAACCTGTTCACACTGATCAGTTCTCAATACTGGTGTTGCTCTGTGCTTCCCTAGTAATTCGGTCAAGAAGTGGGAGCGAGAAGATGTGGCTGTTGGTTGTGGCACATTTTCACCTTGGCCACGGCCCCGTCCTCTGCACGAACCATCACCAGAACGTCCACTTCCACGTCCCTTGCCACGCGCCTTGCCCATTGTAAATGAAGTAAAATAGCTTACACTTGCACTATCAATGGAAAAAGGGTAATAAAGAGTAGATTAGAACCGTGGAAGAGGAAAACCACAGTTATTGTTTACTGGGGTATACCACACTTTTTTAAATAGAGATATTTGCGGCTGAACAGTGAGCGACACACTCAAACTGCTTTTTTTTTAGACACCAAAGGCCCAAAACTGGATAGTACAGCGATTTGACCCGTGGAACTGCGAAACCACACTGGGATGTCGGGCCTACACAAGACTATTTTCAACAGATATATTTTTGTGTCACAACAGTCAGGAGACACTACTGTTTTTCTTTACGGAAAAAACTACCAAAACCTGAATAATAGAGATTTTTTACAGTGGAACAGCAAAACCACAGTTATAATTTACTGGTGTATACCAGGCTTTTTAAAATATATATATATTTGCGGCTGAACAGTGAGCGACACACTCAAACTGTTTTTTTTAGATACAAATGGCGCAAAAGTGGATAATACAGAGGTGTGTACCGTGGAACTGCAAAACCACACTTGTATTTTTCGGGCCTACACCAGACTATTTTCAACAGATTTATTTGTGTCTGAAAAATCAGGGAGACACTATTTTTTTTTTTTACAGCAAAAATTGCAAAAAGCAGGATAATAGAGATTTTTTACCGTGGAACAGCAAAAGCACACTTCTGTCTCTCTGGCCTACACCAGACTATTTTCAACAGATATATTTGTGTCTGAAAAATCAGGGAGACACTATTATTATTTTTATACAGCAAAAAATGCCCAAAACAGGATAATAGAGATGTTTTACCGTGGAACATCAAAACCACTGTAATAATTTAGTGGTGTATACCAGGCTTTTTAAAATATATATATATTTGCGGCTGAACAGTGAGCGACACACTCAAACAGTTTTTTTTAGATACAAATGGCCCAAAAGTGGATAATACAGAGGTTTGTACCGTGGAACTGCAAAACCACACTTGTATTTCTCGGGCCTACACCAGACTATTTTCAACAGCTATATTTGTGTCTGAAAAATCAGGGAGACACAAATTTTTTTGGGGGGGGCACCAAAAGGTTAATAAGATGGGTATTTGTACATTGTGAAGGAGGAAAAAAAAAAGAGGATTTAGATAAAAAAAAAAGGATTTTTCCTGGCCCCCGGGACCTGGAGCTAAGTCCAGCAATTTCAGCAACAGGAGCAGCACACAGGACTGTAATGCAGCGTTTGCTGGTATAACCACTGCGTCTCCTATACAGCCTGCCTGCCTGCCTGATATACCTGGGATGGATATTAGTCCTGAGAAGGACTGTTTGCTTGATCTGGCAGCCTTTACAGACCCTACACTAACTATTTTGCAGGATATATCTCTCCCTAAATCAGCAGCGCTGTCCCTACACCGTCTGATCCGGAGCGACTGTGTCCAAGATGGCGGCGCCCGGTTTTAAATACTCGAGGTGACGCTGTGCGGCCAGCCAATCACTGTAATGCCCACAAACAACATGGCTGCGGCATTACAGTGACTGGCTGGCAATCCCTGCATGTTCATTGGCTCTGTAAAGAGCGCCAAACATGCAGGGGGGAGACCCGAGCTCTTGCCCGAGTAAACCCGGAAATGCTCGGTGCTCGCCGAACATCCCGAGTAGCGTGATGCTCGGGCGAGTACCGAGCAGTGTCGAGCATGTTCGCTCAACACTAATATTGATCAAATGAGAAGTTTCGCCTGTATCTAAAAGTGGTCTAGATTTACCAGAAGAGCAATTTTTTTACTCTTGATAGATGTTCTTGATGTACTTTCATTTTTCGCTATTGAGCTTCATCTCACTGTTCCTTTCAGTATAAATAAAGCATTTTCAAAATAACAATATATGTTCCTCCTTCCTTCATCTTACAAGAACAGTCACATGCTTATTTCCAAAATTCTTTTTATTAGGGGATTTTTACAGTATAGGGGACAAGGGGTCAGAAAAGGGATGCAGGGAAAGGAAAGGCAACCAAATAAAGGAAAAGAGAAAATGGGGTAGGGAGGAAGAGGAGTGAGAAGAAAAAAAGGAAACGAAGATCATCTTAACATAGTTGCACCACAAAGTTAACACAGTCACATGCTTATTAAGCTATACTATGTGTATAGTATGTGTCACAATTATTTTTGCCTTTTTTTCTTGAAGAAACCAGTAAAATCTCTTATGTTATACATAATCCTGCAATTGACTATATCACTTTACAATATATTCTCTAATATATGTAATACAATACAAGGGCACACACTGCTACAGGGGCATTTAGATAGATGTTTACTAGATAACATTGGTCAGCTATAGTCATTAATGTGGCTAAATGTTCCATTAGTGTCACTGTTAATGAGGAAGCTTTTAAAAACTCATCTATGAGCTTATTACATCACAGCCCAGCAATTTTCTATTCTCATTACACTTCAAGCTGAATTAAATGCTGATCTTTAGCTGTACAGAGGGGCTGCCATGTGACATCAATTGGTTGCACACAATTGGAAAATATTAGCAGAAATTATCACTCTGTGAGGGACATTGAGAATCTATTAAAAAAGAAAAACAATGTAACAAATACATTTTTGCTGTTTATCTGCTATGACCCTGAATACTAATAGTGAATAGAGATGAGCGTTGTTCTACTCGAACTGTTCGCCAATCTCAAATTCGAGCTGTTTTGGACGGTGTTCGAGCCGTTCGGCGAACACGAACAATTTGAGAAAAATTCGGCTGTTCGAGGTTATGTTCGATAACTGTTCGTGCACCAAAATCATAACTAGATTTTTTCTCAGTAATGATGAAAATTAATGTTAATACGCAGTTTGAGTGTACAGCGGGGTGGGGGGAGGGGCAGGGGATGGATCTCTGCAGGAACAATGAAGATCTCCATTTTTTTTTCTCTTTCCCGCATTTACAGTGGGGAGGTGCAATCTGTCAGCCTATCAGCAGCGCACACACGGAGCGAAGTGCTTTTTTTCACACAAGCAAGGGCATGTGTCATTGGCAGTGTACGTCACATGTCCTTGCCCTATAAGACCAAGCCATTTTCCCCGTCGCCACCATTTTCTCACTGCTGCAGCTGCGTGTTAGACGGCACCGCTGTTGCTGTGTGCGCTATACCTTGTTAATTTCAAGCCAATTTTCGCACAAATATACAGATAGCTTGGGAGTAGGGAATAGTTGTGATTGCAGTCCTTTTAAGGACTAGGTTACAGCATTTCCTACGACTTTTATCAGGGAGGTCTGTGCTCTTAAATAGATCGTTGTGGGAGTAAAGACTAATTGTAATTGCAGTCCTTTTCAGGACTAGGTTACATGAGTTCCTATCAGTTTTTGCCAGGCAGGTCTGTGCCAGTGCTGTGCAAGTTTTTTTCACAGCATTTGGCTGAATCTAGCAAAGCTAATCCTTTTTGGCCTATTGCAGAGTGTGTTAGTCAGTGGAGTAGCCTATCTGTGTTGCAAGATATACCACCTGTGTATAGAATACCAATTTTTTTACTGCACCTAGTGAGGTAAAATCTTTTGGGCATAGCATCATTCTATTAGTCCATCTATACTGACCTCCATCAGGTTGCAAATTAAAACAAATTTTTATCTGCATCTACAGTACCTCTGAAAAAATATTGGGCTTCAAGCTGTGTGTGGGTCTTGTTCTATTAATCCATCTATACTGACCTCCATCAGGTTGCAAACTGAATATATTTTTTTCTGCATCTACCTCTGAAAAAATATTTGGCCTTCTAGTAGTGTGTCGGACTTTCTCTATTAGTCCATCTATACTGACCTCCATCAGGTTGCAAATTAAAACTAATTTTTATCTGCATCTACAGTACCTCTGAAAAAAAAATTTGGGCTTCTAGCAGTGTGTGGGACTTGTTCTATTAGTCCATCTATACTGACCTCCATCAGGTTGCAAACTGAATATAGTTTTTTCTGCATCTACCTCTGAAAAAATATTGGGCTTCTAGCTGTGTGTGGGTCTTGTTCTATTAATCCATCTATACTGACCTCCATCAGGTTGCAAACTGAATATATTTTTTTCTGCATCTACCTCTGAAAAAATATTTGGCCTTCTAGTAGTGTGTCGGACTTTCTCTATTAGTCCATCTATACTGACCTCCATCAGGTTGCAAATTAAAACTAATTTTTATCTGCATCTACAGTACCTCTGAAAAAATATTTGGGCTTCTAGCAGTGTGTGGGACTTGTTCTATTAGTCCATCTATACTGACCTCCATCAGGTTGCAAACTGAATATAGTTTTTTCTGCATCTACCTCTGAAAAAATATTGGGCTTCTAACTGTGTGTGGGTCTTGTTCTATTAATCCATCTATACTGACCTCCATCAGGTTGCAAACTGAATATATTTTTTTCTGCATCTACCTCTGAAAAAATATTTGGCCTTCTAGTAGTGTGTCGGACTTTCTCTATTAGTCCATCTATACTGACCTCCATCAGGTTGCAAATTAAAACTAATTTTTATCTGCATCTACAGTACCTCTGAAAAAATATTTGGGCTTCTAGCAGTGTGTGGGACTTGTTCTATTAGTCCATCTATACTGACCTCCATCAGGTTGCAAACTGAATATATTTTTTTCTGCATCTACCTCTGAAAAAATATTTGGCCTTCTAGTAGTGTGTCGGACTTTCTCTATTAGTCCATCTATACTGACCTCCATCAGGTTGCAAATTCAAAATAATTTTTTTCTGCATCTAACCCAGCCAATAGTTTTGGCCTAATACCACAGTTTGGCCACTCAGCTCTGCTCGGTTACCATCCATTGTTTTTTTGTGCAAACAACTCCAGAGTTGTGAATTAGTTAACCACCAAAATGAGTGGAAAAAGGCCTGCTGCTGGTGGAAAGGGGAATAGGCGTGTTGGGAAGGGGAAAAAAGGTTGTGTCCGTGGGGTAGGTGTTAAAGCAACAGTAACATCTGCAGAAGAAAGACCATCTTCCAGCCAAACTAAAATGTCTACTTCTTTTAGCGGACAATGTGATAAGATCCCTTTCTTACGGCCACGCCAATCGCTACAAATTCCAGATGAGGCACAAAAACAGCAGGTGCTTCAACGGATATCAAGTGCTCCTTTAAGTGGGCTCTCCTCCACATCAAATTCAACATCACAAATACTCCAGTCCTCAAAGGTGTCACCCAAATCGCACTTGCTTCCTCACAGCTCCCAAATCTCCAGCTGCCCGTCTGAGTATGAGGTAGAACAGATGGTTGAGTCTGCAGAGCTGTTTACTCATACTATAGCCTGGGAATCAGAGGTCGACTCCAGCGCTTCTCTGAATCCAGACGAGGAAATGATCTGCACTGATGCCCAGAATCTTTATGAGTCGGATCCAGGACCAGACGCAGAAGGTTCTGAGCATAATGTAGACCCTCATTCCCAAACTGTAACTCCTGTTGGTGGAGACAATGAGGAAGACGATGATAAGACTCAAATACCTGATTGGAGCGACAACTTTAGTTTTTTGTCAGGGCAGGAACAGGTTGGCTCTGAGGACGACGGGTGTGATAACGCACAGGGTGATGATGATGAGGTCGGAGATCCCACTTACTGTCAACCCACAGTCAGCCAAGAGATGAGGTCAGCAGAGGAGGTGGAGGAAGATGCTAGTGACGACGAGGTCAGGTTGCGCCTTCCTGGACAGAGACGTAGTACTGGAAGCACGTCAACAACTGCATCCTCAAACACAACTCTGCCTCTCACCACAAGTCGTGGTGGCTCTTCAGGTCGCATGGGTGCTAAGCCTTGCATAGCCTGGGCATTTTTTCAGATCGATAAAGATGACCCAACTCGTGTTATCTGTAACATTTGTCAGCAAAAGCTAAGTAGAGGCCAAAAAATACATAGTTTGAGTACTTCATGCATGAACCGGCACATGGACATGAAGCATAAGTTGCAGTGGGAAGCTCAGTGTGCTACAATGCGGCCTAGCCGGCCGGGCCAACCACCGTCTGCCATATCTTGTGCATCCGCGGCCTCTTCATCCTCTGTGACTGGGGGGACAGCAGTCACACCTGTTTTGGGGCGCAGACCTGCCACCTCTTTACCCGCAACAGCCAGCGTGATTAGCAGGTCATCATTTTCTTTGGAGGTGGTAACACCAGCTGGTGTTGAGCGCTGTCCGACATCGATAGCACCACCTTTGGATGAAGGCAACCTAACATGTCCGCCTGCATCTTCCTCACAGACCGGCAGTTTGCCGGGGACACCCTTATCAACCCCGTCTAAGCACAATAGCCAGCCCTCGGTCCCTCAGATGTGGACAAGTAAAAGACCATTTCCTCCTAGGCATGAGAAAGCTAAGAGGTTGAATTTCACCATCTGCAAGCTCTTGGCTACAGAAATGCTGCCTTTCCGCCTGGTGGACACAGAGGATTTTCGAGACCTTATGTCCGTCGCAGTGCCCCAGTACCAGATGCCCAGTCGGCACTACTTCTCAAAGAAAGGTGTGCCTGCGCTCCACCAGCATGTCGCACACAACATCACCGCTTCTTTGAGAAACTCTGTGTGTGACAGGGTGCATTTCACCACAGACACTTGGACGAGTAGGCATGGACAGGGGCGTTACATGTCGCTGACTGGGCACTGGGTAACTATGGTGACAGCAGGACAAGGGGCTGCTGTCCAAGTCTTGCCGTCCCCACGAGTTGTGCGTCAATCCTCTTTATGTCAAAGTTCCTCCACTGCTTCTGCCTCCTCAACCTCCTCTCGGTCTTCCACCTGCACCCAAAGCCTGTCTGGTCATGCCACAAGCTTTCTAACTGCGCAGAAGGGATCCTGCACACCTCCTTACTATGCTGGCAGTAGGGCTCAACGTCATCAGGCGGTTTTTACATTGAAATGTCTGGGAAATGTGAGTCACACAGCTGAGGAGTTGTGGTCAGCTCTGGAGAACCAATTTCATGAATGGTTGTCTCCACTGGACCTGAAACCAGGGAAGGCCGTATGCGACAATGCTGCAAACCTGGGTGCGGCCCTTCGCCGGGGCAATGTCACACACGTGCCTTGTATGGCTCACGTGTTGAACCTGGTTGTCCAGCAATTTTTAGCCCACTATCCCAGACTAGATGGCCTTCTGCAGAGGGCACGGTCGCTGTGTGCTCACTTCCGCCGTTCGCATCCCGCAGCTCAGCGACTTACATCTCTACAGAAGTCGTTGGGCCTGCCACTTCACCGGCTAAAATGCGATGTGCCTACCCGGTGGAATTCAACTCTGCACATGTTGCAGCGACTGTGGCAGCACCGACAAGCCCTGGTGCAATACGTTCTGACGTATAGCCTGGGCCAACGAGATTCAGAGGTGGGGCAAATCACGCTGGAGGAGTGGTCTCAGATCAGGGACCTATGCACCCTTCTGCACAGTTTTGAAATGGCGACGAAGATGTTTAGTGCTGACGATGCCATTATCAGCATGACTATTCCGGTGATTTACATGCTGGAGCACATGTTAAACAGAATTCGGAGTCAGGTGGTGGCACAAGAGGAGGTGGAGGAAGTAGAGGAGGAGGAGTTGTATGCGGAAGGGCTAACATCTGCAAGGTCCAGAAGGTCGGCAGCACCAAGGCGGCAGGCATGTGAGGGTGGGGGAGATGGTTTTACCAGGGCGCATGGTAGCAGCCAAACTAGTGAGGAAGGTGCAGGAGCCCAGGAAGAAGTGGAGGACGAACTGATGGAAGACTCATCAGATGAGGGAGACCTTGATCACATTTCTGTTGTGCGAGGTTGGGGGGAGAGGACAGAGGAAGGAACCATGATTGTTACCTCGCCACCAACACAACAGGGACTTGGTGCTCCTGGATGCGCAACACACATGAGTGCCTTCTTGCTGCACTACCTGCAACATGACCCTCGAATTGTGAGAATTAGAAATAATCCTGACTACTGGGTTGCCACACTGTTAGATCCCCGGTACAAAAGTAAATTTGCAGAAATTATTCCTGCCATAGAAAGGGATGCACGCATGCAGGAGTATCAGCAGAGACTGTTGCAGAATCTTACATGTGCTTTTCCACAAAATACCAGTGGTGCACGTAGTGAATCTCACAGTTCCAACTTGCCAACCGTGGGACCGTCAAGTGTTCAGCACTCAAACCGTAACAGAACCACAGTATCTGCTGGTAACATCAATTTTGCGGAATCATTTCACCACTTTTTTAGCCCATCCTTTGCAAGGCCACAGGAGACAAGAAGTCTGACACATAGTCAACGCCTAGAGACGATGGTACAGGAGTATCTCCAAGTAAACATTGAAGCCACGACTGTGTCACTGGACCCTTGCTCTTTTTGGGCTTCCAATCTGGATAAATGGCCAGAGCTAGCCACTTACGCCTTGGAGATCTTGTCATGCCCCGCAGCCAGCGTTCTGTCTGAACGTGTGTTCAGCGCTGCTGGTGGTGTGCTGACAGATAAACGCACGCGGCTCTCCACTGATAATGTAGACAGACTCACGTTCATAAAGATGAACAAATCATGGATCCGAAACGACTTTTCTACCCCTGTGTCATCCTGGGGAGAGTAAAAGCTTGATGATTGGTTAAAATCACCCTACCAAACGTTTTAAGCTTTCAAATTACTAATCATGTTTATCTGTATCTTGACTGGAAAATAATTTGGGCTTTGTAGCAGTGTGCAGCACTGATCCTATTAGTCCATCTATAATAAGCTCCACCAGATTTAAAATTAAAAATAATTTTTAGCTGCATCTAGCCCGGAAAATAATTTTGGGGCTCCGAGATGCGCAAGACACATAAGTGCCTTCTTGCTGCACTACCTGCAGCATGACCCTCATATTGTCAGAATTCGAAGTAATCATGACTACTGGGTTGCCACACTCTTAGATCCCCCAAACTTTTCGATCAACCTTTTCATTTTAATAAAGACCAAAAAAATGGTCATTTTTGAAATTATAAGCATTAGCAGGTTGTTAGAAACTGAAATCAAACAGTTTTCAACTCAAAACTTTATTCTAGGTGATGTTACATTTTCACATAGGACCCCTTGTTCGAAAGGAGCTTCTGAACTCTCTCGTCCATTGAATTTGTCAGGTTTTGGATGGTTTCTGCTTCAATTGTTTTGCATGAGGACAGAATACCCTCCCAGAGCTGTTGCTTAGATGTGAACTGCCTCCCGCCATCATAGACACTCCTTTTAATGATGCTCCAAAGGTTCTGAATGGGGTAGAGGTCAGGGGAGCATGGGGGTCACACCATAAGTTTGTCCCCTTTTATGCCCATATCAGCCAGAGATGCAGATGTTTTATGTGCAGCATGAGATGGTGCATTATCATGCAGAAAAATGATCTTGCTGTGAAATACACGGTTCTTCTTCTTGAACCATGGCAGGAAGTGCTGTTTGAGAAAATCCACATACATTATGGAGTTCATCTTTAGCGCCTTCAGGGATCCTAAAGGGGCCGACAATCTCTCTCCCCATGATTCCAGCCCAAAACATTACTCCACCTCCTCCTTGTTGGCGCTGTAGCCGTGTTTGCGTGGGGTGTCCATCAACCAGCCATCCTCCACTCCATCCATCTGGACCATCGAGCGCTGCACGGCACTCATCCGTGAACAAAACAGTTTTGAAATCAGTCTTCATGTAATGTTTGGCCCACTGGAGCCGTTTCTGCTTGTGTGAAGTGGATAGAGGAGGTCGACAGGATGGCGTATGCACAGCTGCAAACCTCTGAAGGACCCTGCATCTTGTTGTTCGGGGGACGTTGGAGGCACAAGCAGCTTCAAAAACTTGTCTGCTGCTATGACAAGGCTTTTTTGCCGCTGCTCTTTCAACCTGACGTAATTGCCTGTAGGAAAGAGTCCTCAATTTGCCCTTATCAGCACGCACACGTGTGTACTGTGAATCAGCTACATACTTCTTGATTGCCAAGACACTTCATCCTGATCATCGCACAATGTTGATTGTAGTCATGCCTTGACCTAAACACTCCACAATTTGTTGCTTCTCAGCAGCCGACACATCCTTTTTCTTTCCCATTTTGGCAGAAAATGTAGGCTGCTTAATAATGTGAGAGAGCCTTCTTAAGTAGTCTTGCCTTTCATTGGACACACCTGCCAAACTAATTAGCACAGGTGTCTGCAATTGCTTACAGTGATATAAAGAGCCCTGACACACATCACCATCAATGAGTTTAACTGACAAACAAACAAATTCTTCCCTTATCACTCCTAAACACTTTTTGCATAATAATTTGGAACGCGGTGTACATGTGCTTTTCCACAAAACACCAGCGGTTCACGTAGTGAATCTTACAGTTCTAACTTGCCAACCGTGGTCTGTATGGAATTGTTCAATAAAGGGCCCAAAATTAAGATAACATAGATGGGAGAGGTCTCTATGAATAGGAATTCCTAAGTATTTGATACCCTGTGAGGGCCAGGCAAAGGGAAAGTTGGACTGGATGGAATCCTATATGGATTTGGGGAGGGAGACATCGAGGGCCTCAGACTTCGCTGCATTGATTTTAAAATTTTACCATGTAACAAAGTGATCTATTTCAGCCATAACAGCAGGGATGGATATATGTGATTGAGTGATATATACTAGGACATCATCAGCAAATAGAGAGCACTTGTACTCGGTGCCTCCCACCTCAATCCACCTAATATTGGGGTTATGGCGAATTGATGAGAGCAGGTGCTCCGTCACTAGGATGTATAAGAGAGGGGACAGAGGACATCCCTGCCTTGTCCCATTGGTGATTGTGAAAGGTGATGAAAATGTTCTGACGCACCCCCTGGGCCTTGGGACACCCGGAGCCGGACCCTTTTTGGTGGATGCTGGTGGTTGTAGTCTTCGTGGCGGCGACCCGGTTCCGTGGCTCAGGGCAGTCAAACCAGTGGCGGAACTATTTATGTGGTTTTGATGTTTAAATGTCCGACTACGCCACCCGTGGATTGCGGTCAGAGTGAACCGCCGCTACAGGGCAGACCGCTGAGGCTGGTGTTGTGGGTGCAGCAGAGCGTAGCATAACTCCCCACGGGAGGAGTATAGCCTCAGGGCAGTGTATGCGGAGGATGGGGGTGATGGTGCAGGGCAGCAGCAGTAACGACACGGAGTCAGTGATGCAGTCCAGGGCCTTTACTCACAGTTCTTATTATCCAGACCACGTCTGCAGGTAACGGCTGCCCACGTCGTACTGTGCTCACCAGGTGAGGGGCTCAGACAACTCCCAGATAACTTTGGAGCACTTCACAGGACCCCCTTTGTGTGTCCTTTGTCTGGCCTTTCTTACCAACACTTCTGTCCGGCTGCCTCGGGCCTCCTCTTGGTAAACTTGGCGCCAGTTTCCCTGACCCTATGTGGTGCCTTCCTAGCGGGTGTAGCGAGGGGCTGCGCCACATAAAATGTCAGAGCCTCCGGTTTCTAGCTGAGGGTCGTTTCCTGCCTCCACTAGTTCGGGGACCGGTCTCCCCCTTTGGCCTGACCCCTCCACGCAGGTGGATTCGGGCGTGCGGTGGCGACTCGCCCGTCCGCACCCCTGGGATCCCTTCATTCCTCGTTCCTGGAGCCTTCTCCGCTCCTCTTCCTTCCTTCTCCCTCTTCCAGGCCTGGGCCTCTGTTACTAGGCCCGCCTCCGGAGCAGAGCTCATGCAGAGCCCCTGCTCCCTGCCACTTCTGCTCAGACTTCTCTGCACTGAACTAAGATGGTGCCCACCTTTTATACTCCCTTCTCAATGCACCCAGGAACTGCTTCCTCCCTGCTCCTGCACTACAGGGTTCCCCTTCCTCAGTGTTCCCTCCCCCCACTCCAGCCAGGGACAGGGACTGTCGTGCCCATCTCAGGGGCATATTGGTCGCCCTGCCCCACGGCAATGTGGTGTAATGCATGCAGGTGTCGGGTCCTGATCCACACTCCATCCTTACCTGAGAGTGAGATATCACACCTCTGGGTGAGGTGCAATACGTCTGTAGCAACCGAGCCCTCAGGGTGCTACAGTTCCATTTATCTTCAGCCTAGGTGACGTATTGCGATACAGGGCCGTGATTTTGGCTATAAAAGGGTCCCCTAGACCCCTACCCCAAGCTTTTTAAGAGAATCATATATGGCGTGCCAGGAGACTCTATGGAATGCTTTCTCAGCATCCAACGAGAGTATCTAATTACAAATTTTTAACTGCATCTAGCCCAGGAAATACTTTGTGCCTAGTAGCAGTGTCTGCTAGTCAGCGGATTATCCCGGCTGTTAAGCAAGCTACACCACCTGTAGTTTAGACACTTAATTTTTTCAAAGGAAATGCTTCGGGACCATGGGATACTCAGTGAAGAGCATCAGGAGGCACCCCAAGGCATAGGGGCTGGGACTGGCAGTAGGATGCCTTGCGGTGGACAGCCAAGCTCGATCCTTATAAAAGCTTTTTAACTGCAGCAGCTTTAGTGGACGCTACTGGAGCTGGAATTACGCGGCTGCTGGCATGAGACTTGCCCTCCAATAGATCCTTGTAAATGGATTTAAAGTGTATTCATTCAAATTAGAGAGACAATTTAAATTAAAAAGCTTAGAGCTGCCTCCACCACAGGGGGGCTCACTCGACCCACCAGCGGACAGGCACCAGTATTGGGAGAGGGGGGCTGGCCATCAGGGTTCACCGCGGCTCTGGCACAAACCCGGCGACACGGAGGTGGCACGGGCAGGAGCGGACTGGCCGTGTCGGCTTCTCACTTTTTGGATTTTAGAAGGGCATGACATGCCTATATCTGTGTCTCCCCCTCCTTTTACTCCTCCACCTCTTTTATTTTCGCATGACTATATGTACTTGTCACTTTTCCATGTGTTAGTTGTGTCTTCTGAGCAGTTTGTCAGCTTTTGGACACCTTTGAAGGTGTTTTCTATGTGTTTCTATGTGTTTTTGTTTGCCTGCCATTGGTTTTAACGGTGTTCGAAGGTGTTCGACGAACAGTTCGACGAACAGTTCGGCGAACACACGGGTGTTCGACGAACCGAACCGAACTCGAACACTACGGGGGTGGCTCAACACTAATAGTGAACGGATTATTTGAATGTTTGAGGAGTAATTTAATATTTGCCTACCTAGTCATTATTATGATGGCAGAGCTGGTATGGCAGCTAACATATTTCAATCTGCAAACCATCTTAGCCACATATTAGGATGGGTCGAATTGTAACCTGAAGAAACACTGATCAGGAAATGTGTCTCAACTATCAGAGGAGTATCATGGTGTACAAATATACATGATCTGCTCATTCAGCCATTGAGCAGATATATACCCTTCTCCTCAGCTGACAGAGCAAAATGTTTTTTTTTTCTCCAACTTCAGTCCTGCTACATACTCAATCAGTCTCTGTGCCTGGCTGTAAAGCTGTCAGACTGACAGAATGGGTTGAAAAATGAGCACAAAGCAGGATGAAGTGGAGAAAAAGTCAGCCAAAGAGAAGGATTTTTATTTCTTTTTTTACAGTCCTGCTTCGTGGCTGAGTCAGCATACCAGCTATATTTGATAATCATGCTACTCTTCTGGCAGTTGAGACACATTTTGAGCAGTGTTTCTTCATGTTGCTACTCGACCCATCCTGACGTATGACTCAGATGGGTTGCAGCTTGAAATATTTGATGGTGGCTATTTTTATCACTTTAATGGAAAACCCCTTTAGGAATAAATATTGAAAAATATAGTGTAAATAAATTGTAAAATAAAAAATACACATACATTAAATGGTTGGGATAGCATTTCCAGAGATTTCTGGTGTGTCAAGAAGCACCGCCAAGTGGGGATGAGTAACAGGATCTACAGTTGAACAGGGGAGGAGGGAGAGCATAGTTTCTTTTCTTTTATCTTTTTTAAGAGTCATTTTAACCCTCTTAAAAATCTCTTATCTTCAGTACCTTTTGGTCTATGGATACTCTAACCGAACTGTAGTATTTATTAATGGAAATATGAGCTGAAAGTCCATAAAATATTTCCTCCATAATCACTACTTTATCTTATTTATATCCAATTCTTAGAACCATCTTACAATTTATATACATAGAAGTGAATGATATCAGCTCTATCAGCTGCACTTACGCTAGCTGCTGACTCTACGTAGTTTTCCTTTAAAATCCCTCTTCTGTATATGTCTAGGTCAGAGCTTTGCTGCTTCTGTTGGACAAAAGATCATACTGTTATTTTCTGCTTGACAGGCAGACATACATATATAGCAAAGAAGGAAAACTCTCTCCATCCATCATTACAAATCTTATCACTTTCCCTCATATGTAGGGATTGATTTATCAACCATCGGTAACACTGACACTTTTTAATATTACAGCATCCATCTAACAAATATTTCTTAGATTACAGATAACTTGCAATATCATCCATGGAAGCATTTGTCAGTAAAAGGAAATGTATTACAATGTACAGCAGTGTTTTCACCGAGGGTATTAATGTCTCCCACAGTTTACAATGTATCCAAGGTATGATGAAAAGCAGCTTATAATAATAGTTTATTATAAATAAAATAACTGTTTTTTTTATGGAAACATACTCTATGGTTAGTGAAATCTTTTATCTTCTGTCTTGCTGCAGCGAGCTGTAAGTTTAAAAGGAAACAGGTCAAAAATTAAAAATAATTCCTGTTTCCTGTAGTCTCCAGATCACAGCATATGATAAGCATAACATGTAAAAAATAAAAGAAAAAAATCAAAATACTCCCATCTCCGTTCACCTGTCCTGGCACCCCCACTACCTCCTATGATTGGTGCCTGCCCATCCAGTTCTCAGAACTTCTTCTTTGTGCTCGAGTCTTCAATGTAGAACAGGATTTCAAACTGCGACCAGGCCTCAGAGGTCACAGAACACCGCAATGTTGTGACATCATGACGCACCGTGACCTCTGACGCCTGGAGTCTTCACCCTAAAACAGGACTTCCGGTTCCTATCATGACTCACCTTAGTGGTCACAACTTGTAATGTGAAGACACCAGCAGACGACTGTGGAATGAAGAAGTACTGAAGACCGGTCTTCCAGCCAGCAAGCATCGGAGGCAGCAGGTTTGCCAGGATAGGTGAATGGGGAGTATTATATTTTTTTTTTACTTTTTGCCGGCCCTCTACAATTTAGCAAAATGTCAACCGCACATGGCCAGCTGAATTTGAGTGTAGAAAATTACAAAAAAATCTGTACTCTAGGGAATACAGATTTTTTGTAAAATTCTAGTAGAATTTAATGCCACTTAAATAAATTAGCCCATCTCTACTGCACATTCGTATATACAGTTAGGAAAATAGATATTTGATTCACTGACGATTTTGCAAGTTTTCCCACCTACAAAGAATGGAGAGGTCTGTCATTTTTATCGTAGGTACACTTCAACTGTGAGAGAAAGAATCTAAAAATGAAAAACAGAAAATCACATTGTATGATTTTTAAATAATTCAGTTGCATTTGAAATAAGTATTTGATACAATAGAATAGCAGAAATTAATATTAGGTACAAAAACTTTTGTTTGCAATTACAGAGGTCAGACATTTCCTGTAGTTCTTGACCAAGTTTGCACACAATGCAGCTGGGATTCCGGCCCACTCCCACACACATCTTCTCCAGATCCTTTAGGTTTCAGGGCTGTCGCTGGGCAACTTTGAGTATCAAATACTTATTTTCTCCACTGTATGCCAATTTAACTCCTTACCACATGTTTTTGACAGATGACAGAAAGGGATAACTCCATTTCAACTAATTTCACAAAAGAGACCCTAGCTCCTCCACCACTCTGTTTATTTTATACTATACTGAGATAAATTGAAAAAAAAAAAACTAAATAAATATTTGAATGTAGTTCCATCCCTTAAGAATTGAGAATATCTGAAGTATACTCCTCATTCAGAAGTTATATTTTTTACGTACAAATAAAAAGTGACTTTATTTTATAAGAGTGCTGAATCCAATTTTTAGCCATTTTTGGTTTGTGCACCTGATTTTATCATTAGTGTGGCATCTACTTTTTTTGTATGACAAAAGATTAAGGTATTCAAGCTTCCCTTACCCATTAGACAGTAAAAAATGGATAACACTAAGAAGAGGAAAAATCAACTGAAAAGTCCTGCATTTGGTTTCCAAAAAACGTAAAAACAGTAATGTTTGTTGACACATGTAAAAGTAGAAATTGCACACATAAAACACAGGACCAATGTATATACAGTACAGACCAAAAGTTTGGACACACCTTCTCATTTAAAGATTTTTCTGTATTTTCATGACTATGAAAATTGTACATTCACACTGAAGGCATCAAAACTATGAATTAACACATGTGGAATTATATACTTAACAAAAAAGTGTGAAACAACTGAAAATATGTCTTATATTCTAGGTTCTTCAAAGTAGCCACCTTTTGCTTTGATGACTGCTTTGCACACTCTTGGCATTCTCTTGATGAGCTTCAAGAGGTAGTCACCGGAAATGGTTTTCCAACAATCTTGAAGGAGTTCCCAGAGATGCTTAGTACTTGTTGGCCTTTTTGCCTTCACTCTGCGGTCCAGCTCACCCCAAACCATCTCGATTGGGTTCAGGTCTGGTGACTGTGGAGGTCAGGTCATCTGGCGTAGCATCGCATCACTCTCCTTTTTGGTCAAATAGATCTTACACAGCCTGGAGGTGTGTTTGGGGTCATTGTCCTGTTGAAAAATAAATGATGGTCCAACTAAACGCAAACCTGATGGAATAGCATGCCGCTGCAAGGTGCTGTGGTAGCCATGCTGGTTCAGTATGCCTTCAATTTTGAATAAATCCCCAACAGTGTCACCAGCAAAGCACCCCCACACCATCACACCTCCTCCTCCATGCTTCACGGTGGGAATCAGGCATGTAGAGTCCATCCGTTCACCTTTTCTGCATCGCACAAAGACACGGTGGTTGGAACCAAAGATCTCAAATTTGGACTCATCAGACCAAAGCACAGATTTCCACTGGTCTAATGTCCATTCCTTGTGTTCTTTAGCCCAAACTTGTCTCTTCCGCTTGTTGCCTGTCCTTAGCAGTGGTTTCCTAACAGCTATTTTACCATGAAGGCCTGCTGCACAAAGTCTCCTCTTAACAGTTGTTGAAGAGATGTGTCTGCTGCTAGAACTCTGTGTTGCACTGACCTTCATTTCTTAAAGTAATGATGGCTACTCGTTTTTCTTTACTTAGCTGCTTTTTTCTTGCCATAATACAAATTCTAACAGTCTATTCAGTAGGACTATCAGCTGTGTATCCACCAGACTTCTGCACAACACAACTGATGGTCCCAACCCCATTTATAAGGCAAGAAATCCCACTTATTATACCTGACAGGGCACACCTGTGAAGTGAAAACCATTTCCGGTGACTACCTCTTGAAGCTCATCAAGAGAATGTCAAGAGTGTGCAAAGCAGTCATCAAAGCAAAAGGTGGCTACTTTGAAGAACCTAGAATATAAGACATATATTCAGTTGTTTCACATTTTTTTGTTAAGTATATAATTCCACATGTGTTAATTCATAGTTTTGATGCCTTCAGTGTGAATGTACAATTTTCAAAGTCATGAAAATACAGAAAAATCTTTAAATGAGAAAGTGTGTCCAAACTTTTGGTCTGTACTGTATGTGGTTCTTGCTCATAGCATATATACAGTATATATGTATATATATATATTTATAAATATATATATATGTACAGTACAGACCAAAAGTTTGGACACACCTTCTCCTTTAAAGATTTTTCTGTATTTTCATGACTATGAAAATTGTACATTCACACTGAAGGCATCAAAACTATGAATTAACACATGTGGAATTATATACTTAACAAAAAAGTGTGAAACAACTGAAAATATGTCTTATATTATAGGTTCTTCAAAGTAGCCACTTTTTGCTTTGATGACTGCTTTGCACACTCTTGGTATTCTCTTGATAAGCTTCAAGAGGTAGTCACCGAAAATGGTTTACACTTCACAGGTGTGCCCTGTCAGGTTTAATAAGTGGGATTTCTTGCCTTATAAATGGGGTTGGGACCATCAGTTGTGTTGTGCAGAAGTCTGGTGGATACACAGCTGATAGTCCTACTGAATAGACTGTTAGAATTTGTATTATGGCAAGAAAAAAGCAGCTAAGTAAAGAAAAACGAGTGGCCATCATTGCTTTAAGAAGTGAAGGTCAGTCACTCCGAAAAATTGGGCAAACTTTGAAAGTGTCCTCAAGTGCAATTGCAAAAACCATCAAGCGCTACAAAGAAACTACATGAGGACCGCCCCAGGAAAGGAAGACCAAGAGTCACCTCTGCTTCTGAAGATAAGTTTATCCGAGTCACCAGCCTCAGAAATCGCAGGTTAACAGGAGCTCAGATTAGAGACCAGGTCAATGCCACACAGAGTTCTAGCAGCAGATACATCTCTACAACAACTGTTAAGAGAAGACTTTGTGCAGCAGGCCTTCATGGTAAAATAGCTGCTAGGAAACCACTGCTAAGGACAGGCAACAAGCAGAAGAGACTTGTTTGGGCTAAAGAACACAAGGAATGGACATTAAACCAGTGGAAATCTGTGCTTTGGTCTGATGAGTCCAAATTTGAGATCTTTGGTTCCAACCACTGTGTCTTTGTGCGACACAGAAAAGGTGAACGGATGGACTCTACATTAGAGATGAGCGGTGTTCGACTAGAACTGTTCGCCAATCTCAAATTCGAGCTGTTTTGGGCGGTGTTCGAGTTGTTCGACGAACCCGAACGATTTTCAAAAAATTCGGCTGTTCGAGGTTATGTTCGATAACTGTTCGTGCACCAAAAGCGTGTCCTGCATGTCTGGCGCTATTTAGAGCACCAATCATGCAGGGATTGTCTGCCACTCACTGTAATGCCACAGCCATGGTGGTTGTGGCATTACAGTGATTGCCCAAATCGATGGGAACAGTGCCAACAGTGAAACATGAAAAGCCGGCAATTCAGTAGCGGCATACACCTGTACCCGACAATTTAGAACCGAAAGAATAGAGCTTCACACATAGATTAGATAGATATAAACATGTCAGCCACATATATACGAAGTACAGTGAAAGTGCTGCTTACTGTACTTGTCATTTAGCGTAAAGGATTTATCAAAAAAAATAATAGTGTTTACATGCACCGTCTCTTTAAGAAAGCCGGCCGGCAATTCAGCAGCGGTACCCGACAATTTATAACAGACAGAATAGAGCTTCACACATAGATTAGATAGATAGAAACATGTCAGCCACATATATACAAAGTACAGTGACAGTGTTGCTTACTGTACTTGTCATTTAGCGTAAAGGATTTATCAAAAAAAATAATAGTGTTTTCATGCACCGTCTCTTTAAAAAAGCCGGCCGGCAATTCAGCATCTGTACCCGACAATTTATAACAGACAGAATAGAGCTTCACACATAGATTAGATAGATAGAAACATGTCAGTCACATATATATGAAGTACAGTGATAGTGTTGGTTACTGTACTTGTCATTTAGTATTAAAATAAAGGATTTATTATTAAAAAAATTGGCGTGGGGTTCCCCTTAATTTTAGGCTCTAGCGGAGGTTAAGCAGACGGCTGGGGCAGATGTTTGAAGCCTGGGAAGGGGGTAATACCCACGGAGCTTCCCAGGCTACTAATATCAGCCCCCAGCTGAATACATAGCCTTTACTAGCTATTAAAATGGGGGACCCCCCAAAAAAAATGACGTGGGGTCCCCCCTAATTTAATAGCTAGCAAAGGCTAGGCAGACAGCTGGGGGCTGATATTAATAGCCCAGGAAGGGAGCCATGAATATTGGCCCCCTCCCAGGCTAGAAACACCAGCCGTCAGCCGCCCCAGAAATGGCGCATTCATAGGATGCGCCAATTCTGGCACTTAGCCTCGCTCTTCCACGCTGCCCTGGTGCGGTGGCAGGGGGTAATAGGGTTGGGGTTGATGTCAGCTTATAATGCCAGCTGACATCAAGCCCAGGTTAGTAATGGAGAGGCGTCTATAAGACACCCCCATTACTAACCCCATAGTCAAAGTTAAAAAAAACACAAACACCCAGAATAAAGTCCTTTAATTGAAATAAAGACACAATCCTTTATTGTTCTAAATTAAACCATACTTACCATCACGCCCATTCCAGCTGAAGCCAACGATCTCCTGCAATAAAAGAAAAATAATAAAGCAACCTCATCCTTACCTTTCCATGGTTCCCACGACAGCTTCAGCTCTGCTACATCGAGATGACAGGCTGGACCGCAGCAGAACGCTGCCATCCAGCCTCTCATCCCGCAGACACTGAGAAGCGCAGGCTTGCTTGCGCTGCTCAGCGTCTCTCTGTGACAACATCCAGATGAGCCGAGTTCATGTCCAATGAACTCGGCTCACCTCATGCACGTCACTGACAGCGTGGGAAAATTCTCACGCTGAAGCGGTGAGTGCAGGAGAATTCTCCCACGCTGTCAGTGACGTGCATGAGGTGAGCTCATGTCCAATGAACTCAGCTCACCTCCTGCACGTCACTGACAGCGTGGGAGAATTCTCCTGCACTCAGCGCTTCAGTGTGAGAATTCTCCCACGCTGAAGCGCTGAGTGCAGGAGAATTTTCCCACGCTGTCAGTGACGTGCATGAGGTGAGCTGAGTTCATTGTCGGCTCATCTGGATGCCCTCACAGAGAGACACTGTGGAGCGCAAGCAAGCCTGCGCTTCTCAGTGTCTGCGGGATGAGAGGCTGGATGGCAGCGTTCTGCTGCGGTCCAGCCTGTCATCTCGATGTAGCAGAGCTGAAGCTGTCATGGGAACCATGGAAAGGTAAGGATGATGTTGCTTTATTATTTTTCTTTTATTTCAGGAGATCGTTGGCTTCAGCTGGAATGGGCGTGATGGTAAGTATGGTTTAATTTAGAACAATAAAGAATTGTGTGTTTATTTCAATTAAAGGACTTTTTTCTGGGTGTTGTGTTTTTTTTAAATACTTTACTAGAAATTCATGGTGGTCATGTCTAATATTGGCGTGACCCCATGAATTTCGGGCTTAGGGCCAGCTGATAATGCCAAGCTGGCCCTAACCCCTTTATTACCCAGTGAGCCACCGCATCAGGGCCCTGGATGAGTTGGGTACAGCGCCAGAAGATGGCGCTTCTATGAACGCGCCATTTTCCGGGGTGGCTGCGGACTGCAATTTGCAGCGGGGGTGGCCCAGAAAGCTTGGGCTTCCCTGCGCTGCGGATTCCAGCCCCCAGCTGCCTAGTTGTACCTGGCTGGACACAAAAACAGGGCGAAGCCCCACGTCAATTTTCTTTAAATTATTTCATGAAATAATTAAGAAAAAAAGGGCTTCCCTATATTGTTGTGTCCGGCCAGGTACAAATAGGCAGCTGGTGGTTGGGGGCAGCCCGTTCCTGCCTGCTGTACCTGGCTGGACACAAATATAGTGCGAAGCCCCACGTCAATTTTTTTTTAATTATTTCATGAATTTCCTGAAATAATTTAAAAAAATTGAAGTGGGGCTTCGCACTATATTTGTGTCCAGCCAGGTACAGCAGGCAGGAACGGGCTGCCCCCAACCACCAGCAGCCTATTTGTACCTGGCCGGACACAACAATATAGGGAAGGCCTTTATTTCTTAATTATTTCATGAATTTCATGAAATAATTAAAAAAAAAGTACGTGGGGCTTCGCCCTATTTTTGTGTCCAGCCAGGTACAACTAGGCAGCTGGGGGCTGGAATCTGCAGCGCAGGGAGGCCCAAGCTTTCTGGGCCCCCCCCCGCTACAAATTGCAGTCCGCAGCCACCCCGGAAAATGGCGCGTTCATAGAAGCGCCATCTTCTGGCGCTGTACCCAACTCATCCAGGACCCTGGTGCGGTGGCTCACTGGGTAATAAAGGGGTTAGGGCCAGCTTGGTATTATCAGCTGGCCCCAAGCCCAAAATTCATGGGGTCACGCCAGTATTAGACATGACCACCATGAATTTCTAGTAAAGTATTTAAAAAAAACACAACACCCAGAAAAAAGTCCTTTAATTGAAATAAAGACACAATTCTTTATTGTTCTAAATTAAACCATACTTACCATCACACCCATTCCAGCTGAAGCCAACGATCTCCTGCAATAAAAGAAAAATAATAAACCAACCTCATCCTTACCTTTCCATGGTTCCCACGACAGCTTCAGCTCTGCTACATCGAGATGACTGGCTGGACCGCAGCAGAACGCTGCCATCCAGTCTGTCATCCCGCAGACACTGAGAAGCGCAGGCATGCTTGCGCTCCTCACTGTCTCGCTGTGACGGCATCCAGATGAGCCGAGGTCATGTCCAATGAACTCGGCTCACCTCATGCACGTCACTGACAGCGTGGGAAAATTCTCACGCTGAAGTGCTGAGTGCAGGAGAATTCTCCCACGCTGTCAGTGATGTGCATGAGGTGAGCTCATGTCCAATGAACTCAGCTCACCTCCTGCACGTCACTGACAGCGTGGGAAAATTCTCCTGCAATCAGCGCTTCAGCGTGAGAATTTTCCCACGCTGTCAGTGACGTGCATGAGGTGAGCCGAGTTCATTGGACATGAACTCGGCTCATCTGGATGTCGTCACAGAGAGACGCTGAGCAGCGCAAGCAAGCCTGCGCTTCTCAGTGTCTGCGGGATGACAGGCTGGATGGCAGCGTTCTGCTGCGGTCCAGCCTGTCATCTCGATGTAGCAGAGCTGAAGCTGTCGTGGGAACCATGGAAAGGTAAGGATGAGGTTGCTTTATTATTTTTCTTTTATTGCAGGAGATCGTTGGCTTCAGCTGGAATGGGCGTGATGGTAAGTATGGTTTAATTTAGAACAATAAAGGATTGTGTCTTTATTTCAATTAAAGGACTTTATTCTGGGTGTTTGTGTTTTTTTTAACTTTGACTATGGGGTTAGTAATGGGGGTGTCTTATAGACGCCTCTCCATTACTAACCTGGGCTTGATGTCAGCTGGCATTATAAGCTGACATCAACCCCAACCCTATTACCCCCTGCCACCGCACCAGGGCAGCGTGGAAGAGCGAGGCTAAGTGCCAGAATTGGCGCATCCTATGAATGCGCCATTTCTGGGGCGGCTGACGGCTGGTGTTTCTAGCCTGGGAGGGGGCCAATATTCATGGCTCCCTTCCTGGGCTATTAATATCAGCCCCCAGCTGTCTGCCTAGCCTTTGCTAGCTATTAAATTAGGGGGGACCCCACGTCATTTTTTTTGGGGGGTCCCCCATTTTAATAGCTAGTAAAGGCTATGTATTCAGCTGGGGGCTGATATTAGTAGCCTGGGAAGCTCCGTGGGTATTACCCCCTTCCCAGGCTTCAAACATCTGCCCCAGCCGTCTGCTTAACCTCCGCTAGAGCCTAAAATTAAGGGGAACCCCACGCCAATTTTTTTAATAATAAATCCTTTATTTTAATACTAAATGACAAGTACAGTAACCAACACTATCACTGTACTTCATATATATGTGACTGACATGTTTCTATCTATCTAATCTATGTGTGAAGCTCTATTCTGTCTGTTATAAATTGTCGGGTACCGCTGCTGAATTGCCGGCCGGCTTTTTTAAAGAGACGGTGCATGAAAACACTAATATTTTTTTTAATAAATCCTTTACACTAAATGACAAGTGCAGTAACCAACACTGTCACTGTGCTTCTTATATGTGTGACTGACATGTTTCTATCGATCTAATCTATGTGTGATGCTCTATTCCTTCTTGTCTAAATTGTCGGGTACCGGTGTATGCCGCTGCTGAATTTGCCGGCCGGCTTTTTTAAAGAGAGTGTCTTCTGAGCAGTTTGTCAGCTTTTGGACACCTTTGCAGGTGTTTTCTATGTGTTTCTATGTGTTTTTGTTTGCCTGCCATTGGTTTTAACGGTGTTCGACGGTGTTCTAAGGTGTTCGACGAACTGTTCGACGAACAGTTCCTCGAACATCCCGGTGTTCGACGAACCGAACCGAACCCGAACACTACGGGGGTGGCTCAACACTACTCTACATGCCTGGTTTCCACCATGAAGCTTGGAGGAGGAGGTGTGATGGTGTGGGGATGCTTTGCTTGTGACACTGTTGGGGATTTATTCAAAATTGAAGGCATGCTGAACCAGCATGGCTACCACAGCATCTTGCAGGGACATGCTATTCCATCCGGTTTGCGTTTAGTTGGACCATCATTTATTTTTCAACAGGAAAATGACCCCAAACACACCTCCAGGCTGTGTAAGGGCTATTTGACCAAGAAGGAGAGTGATGGGGTGCTACGCCAGATGACCTGGCCTCCACAGTCACCAGATCTGAACCCAATCGAGATGGTTTGGGGTGAGCTGGACCGCAGAGTGAAGACAAAAGGGCCAACAAGTGCTAAGCATCTCTGGGAACTCCTTCAAGATTGTTGGAAGACCATTTCCAGTGACTACCTCTTGAAGCTCATCAAGAGAATGCCAAGAGTGTGCAAAGCAGTCATCAAAGCAAAAGGTGGCTACTTTGAAGAACCTAGAATATAAGACATATTATATTTTCAGTTGTTTCACACTTTTTTGTTAAGTATATAATTCCACATGTGTTAATTCATAGTTTTGATGCCTTCAGTGTGAATGTACAATTTTCAAAGTCATGAAAATACAGAAAAAATTTTAAATGAGAAGGCGTGTCCAAACTTTTGGTCTGTACTGTATGTACATATATATATATATATACACTTATATATGTATATATATATATATATATATATATATGTAAACACACACACATATAGAAATACATTGGTTTGAAACACGTAGGCAATTGTCCTTTTTTACAGGATGTCCTGTTTTTATGTGCACAATTTTTACTCTGATGTCTCAATAAATGTTATTGTTTTTAAACAATGTTTTGGAAACCAAGTTCTGCATTTTTTCTATCGCCTTTTTCTGCATCCATCCCTTGCCACCTGGGATTCCTCATCCTTGCACCTCATGGATTAATTGTGGTATGAGAGACATAAACATGTACTTTTTTCACAACACTAAGATGCAGCTTGGCGGTTTTCATCCACAAATCGGATCAAAATTTCCGTGAACGGTTTGTTTTTTTGTGAACCAACAGTGCCCATAGACTATAAAACACGGATAAAACTTGTACCTGAAAAACGGCTATCTGAATGGCTTGTGACTGTGCTGATCATATTTGCAGTGGATTTATCAAGATATGTAGAACACAATTTGTGATAACTTTAGCACATCTTTAACACATAAATAGTAAGAAACTAAAAAATGATAGTGTTGGCCCCCTTAAAAATAGTCTGGGTGAAATGGTGGATGAGGATGAGGAAGAAGCCAATATGCTAAATGATTTTTTTTCAACAGTATTTACACAAGAAAATCGCATGACAGAAAACATGATTAGTGATAACAAAAATTCTCCATTAAATGTCACTTGCTTAACCCAAGTACGGCGGCGTCTAAAAATCACTAAAGTTGACAAATCCACGGGCCCAGATGGGATACACTCGCGAGTATTGCAGGAATTAAGTAATGTCATAGATAGATCATTATTTTTAATCTTTAAAGATTCCATAATAACTGGGTCTGTACCACACGACTGGCGTATAGCAAATGTGGTGCCAATATTCAAAAAGGGGACAAAAACTGAACTTGGAAATTATAGGCCAGTAAGCTTAACCTCTACTGTGGGTAAAATCCTGGAGGGTTTCCTAAGAGATGCTATACTAGAGTATCTGAAGAAGAATAACCTCATGACCCAATATCAACATGGGTTTACAAGGGACCGTTCCTGTCAGACTAATCTGATCAGCTTTTATGAGGAGGCAAGTTCCGGACTGGACCAAGGAAATGTAGTGGATGTTGTGTATATGGACTTTTGAAAAGCTTTTGATACGATTCCACCCAAAAGTTTGATACATAAAATAAGAACAATGGGGATAGGGGAAACTATATGTATGTGAGTCAAGAACTTGCTCAGTGATAGGAAACAAAGGGTGGTTATTAATGGAACACACTCAGACTGGGTCACAGTTAATAGTGGGGTACCACAGGGGTTAGTATTGGGCCCGCTTCTTTTTAACATATTTATTAATGACCTTGTAGGGGGCAAACAGAGTATTATATCAATATTTACAGATGACATTAAACTCTGCAGGGTAATCAATACAGAGGATGACAATTATATATTACAGGAGGATCTATGTAAACTAGAAGCTTGGGCTGATAAATGGCAAATGAGCTTTAATGGGGATAAATGTAAGGTAATGCACTTGGGCAGAGGAAATAAAAAGTATAATCATATGCTTAATTGTAAAACACTGGGCAAAACTGTAACTGAAAATGACCTGGGTGTATTGGTGGACGACAAGCTCACGTTTGGTGGCCAGTGTCAGGCTGCTGCTGCAAAGGCAAGTAAAATAATGGGATGCATTAAAAGAGGCATAGATGCTCATGAGGAGAAGATAATTTTACCTCTATACAAGTCACTAGTGCGACCACACTTAGAATACTGTGTACAGTTCTGGTCTCCGGTGTATAAGAAAGACATAGCTGAACTAGAGCGGGTGTAGAGAAGAGCGAACAAGGTTTTTAGAGGACTGGGGGGTCTGCAATACCAAGACAAGTTATTACACTTGGGGTTATTTAGTTTGGAAAAACGAAGGCTTAGGGGTCATCTTATTACTATGTACAAGTATATGAGGGGACAGTACAAAGACCTTTCTACTGATCTTTTTACTCTGAGGCCTGAGACGGGGACAAAGGGGCATCTTCTACGTCTGGAGGAAAGAAGGTTTAATCATAATCACAGACGGGGATTCTTTACTGTAAGAGCAGTGAGACTATGGAACTCTCTGCCGCATGATGTTGTAATGAGTGATTCACTACTAAAATTTAAGAAGGGCATGGATGTGTGGCACCCCAGGAGTCCGGTTGACACAGTGGCATTGCCTCCCTTACAAGTGGTGATGCCATGCCTGGAAGCAAGGAGGGGTCCCCTAATCAGGTTTACCAGCATACAACACTTTCCTGGCTCCAGACCAGAAATGGGAGCTCATCCACTTGACAACTGGAATCTGGAGGCGGGGTTAGTCAGAGTGAGTTGAGAGGAGTTGAAGACAGGACAGCGATGAGGAAGGACCTGGGGAAGGGAGCTGTATACAAGCTCGCCCCAGAGGAGAGAAGCGCAAGTGAACCGGACACCAGAGTCCATGGTTGTGGGGCACTGAAGGACCAGCAGCAGAATCTGGAGGGCAGGAGACTGCAGGTCTTCTGGCACCACCAGATGCCCGGCGGCACAGCAGCACCATAGGGCCCAGCACCGCCATATGGGAGCGACACTTGAGGAAGGCCCGAGCTGCCTGCCATACAGGTGAGTAAAAAGACGTTTTACTCAGGGATGAGGGCCGCAGCATAGCTTCAAGCAGCAAGGCCAAAGAGAATAGCGCAGAGGGAAGGCCTACAACTCCATCTGGCGAGGTGGATCCCCAACTTGCTTACAGGCCACCCGGACCTCCACTACCAGCTAGTACCCGTGCCCTGGTCTACTCTGCCAAACAGCAAGTAAAGCTAAGAGAAAACTGCCATTAATGTGTTGTCTGTTCATTACTTGCACCCTCAACACTGCACAACACTGTCCCAGCCGACAACATCTACTCTTCAAATCATCTACACTGCCCCGGAACTTAGCTCTGCCTGTGGAGAGCTGAACCAACTCTGCTGCGTCACCATCAGCTCCCGGGAATCTGCATCGCAGCAGCGGCCCCATATAGCCGAATACCACAGGTGGCGTCACGAACATTATCTCTAAAAACTTTATTCCCCTTTCACTTTCCCAGTAATTGACCGCCCTGGGTCACGGACCAGGTCACTGCCACCGTGACGTCCCCCAGCATCGACTTGCCAGGCTACCGAGTACTCCACGGCCCAGGGGGCGCGTCAGATGCCTTTCTTTAAAAGTATAATATTACAGGTTATATATACTAGATTCCTTGATAGGGCGTTGATCCAGGGAACTAGTCTGATTGTCGTATGGAGTCAGGAAGGAATTTTTTTCCCCAATGTGGAGCTCAGTGTTTGCCACATGGTTTTTTTTTGCCTTCCTCTGGATCAACAGGTTAGGCTATGGGTTGACTAGATGGACTTAGTCTTCCTTCAACCTTAAAAACTATGTTACTCTTTTAATGTAAAACTTCTGTTTAGAGCTTTTTCTCCACTTTTATCCTAACCCTAATATTGCAGTCAGAATTGCAACTTTTTATGAAACTTTTTACCTTAGCATAACATGTCAACTTTACACCCAGTTAAAAAAGTGTCAAGAATGGCATAAAATAGTAAAAGTCTCTAATTTTTGTTCAAATATACAGTTATATGAAAAAGTTTGGGCACCCCTATTAATCTTAAGCTTAATGTTTTATGAAAATTGGTGTTTTTCCAACAGCTATTTCAGTTTGATATATGTAATAACTGTTGGACACAGTAATGTTTCTGCCTTGAAATGAGGTTTATTGTACTAACAGAAAATGTGCAATCTGCATTCAAACAAAATTTGACAGGTGCATATGACGCGCCCCCTGGGACATATTCCTTTTTGAGGGGAATACCCGGCACCGGATCAGATGGGGGGGGTTGTAGTCTCCGAGCGGCTGTGACCCGGTCCCGTGCCCAGGGCGTCAAGCTCAGTGTGATGTGGCAGTTCTACAGATGTTACTAAAGTTCTTTTGTGTCGACTACGCCACCCGTTGTGATGCGGTCACTGTGGCCGCCGCTGCAGCAGGGTCCGCTGAGGCTGATGGTGGGTGCGCAGCTTGGTGAGATAACCCCCAACGGGAGGGGTATAGCCTCAGAGGGGACAGGCGCAGAGGATGGGGGTTGTGGTGGTGTAGTGCAGACGGCAGTGAAGACAGAGTCGGGTTGTGCAGTTAAGGGTGTTTACTTACTGCAGATGTTGTACTGGTCACTCCAGCTGCTAGTGACCACCCGAGCCGTGCTGCGTCCACCAGGTCCTGGATCCAGCCAACCCCCAAACAAGTCCGGAGCGTGGCCCTGAGCTCTCCCTCTGTCCTTTCTTCAGCCGTCCCCACCAGTGATCCACCTAGGTCCAGCTCCCTCGGGCCTGCTGTTGGGACACCCTTGGCCTTGGGTTCCCTGACCCTTCATGTGGTGTGCCTTCGGGGTGAATGTGGTGGGTGGCCGTGGCAGATGCTGCCCACGGCCTCCGGTCTCTGGCTGGGGATTGTTTTTACCCCCACCAGTTTGGGTTCCGGTACCCTTTTGCTGACTCCTCACCCGGTGCTCTAATTTGGGTTCTTGGGTCCCTTCAGTCTTCCCCCTCTGGGTCTTTCTCTGCTCCACTCTCTCTCTCTCCAGGGCTGCTGTTTCCTTCTCTCTGCTGATTTGTTCTCTGCATCAGACAGGCTCCTCTCCAACTGACTTGTTCTCTACAACTGACCCTGATTCTAGTTGGTGCCCACCTTATATATCCCTCTATGTGTGAGCTCAGGTGACCAGCACCCAATGAGCTCCTATCACTACCCAGACTGCTCCCCCTATCTGCCCCTACACTACATGGGATGTTCCACCCCCCTCCCACTCCAGCCAGGAACAGACTCGGTCGTACCTGCACATTTCTAAGTGGGAGTACCGTTGGTCTGTTCCTCGGAAATGGGATGTATGTAGTGCATGCAGCCTACCGAGCTCAGTTCCACACTCCATCCTTACCCGGGAGTGGAATATCACACCTCTGGGTTGAGGTGCAATACTCCTGTAGCAGCTGAATCCTCAGGGTGCTACACATAAGTATGGGCACCTCACCAGAAAAGTGACATTAATATTTAGTAGATCCTCCTTTTGCAAAAATAACAGCCTCTAGTCGCTTCCTGTAGCTTTTAATGATTTCCTGGATCCTGGATGAAGGTATTTTGACCATTCCTCTTAACAAAACAATTCCAGTTCAGTTAAGTTTGATGGTCGCCGAGCATGGACAGCCCTCTTCAAATGATCCCACAGATGTTCAATGATATTCAGGTCTGGGTACTGGGATGGCCATTCCAGAACATTGTAATTGTTCCTCTGCATGAATGCCTGAGTAGATTTGGAGCGGTGTTTTGGATCATTGTATTGCTGAAAGATCCATCCCCTGCGTAACTTCAACTTTGTCACTGATTCTTGAACATTATTGTCAAGAATCTGCTGATACTGAGTGGAATCCATGCGTCCCTCAACTTTAACAAGATTCCTGGTGCCGGCATTGGCCACACAGCCCCAAAGCATGATGGAACCTCCACCAAATTTTACTGTGGGTAGCAAGTGTTTTTCTTGGAATGCTGTGTTTTTTTGCAGCAATGCATAATGCCTTTTTGTATGACCAAACAACTCAATCTTGGTTTCATCAGTCCACAGGACCTTCTTCCATAAAGAAATTGGCTTCTCCAAATGTGCTTTTGCATACCTCAGCCGACTCTGTTTGTGGCGTGCTTGCAGAAACGGCTTCTTTCTCATCACTCTCCCATACAGCTTCTCCTTGTGCAAAGTGCGTTGTATAGTTGACCGATGCACAGTGACACCATCTGCAGCAAGTTGATGCTGCAGCTCTCTGGAGGTGGTCTGAGGATTGTCCTTGACTGATCTCACCATTCTTCTTCTCTGCCTTTCTGATGTTTTTCTTGGCCTGCCACTTCTGGCCTTAACAAGAACTGTCCCTGTGTTCTTCCATTTCCTTACTATGTTCCTCACAGCAGAAACTGACAGGTTAAATCTCTGAGACAGCTTTTTGTATCCTTCCCCTGAACAACTATGTTGAATAATCTTTGTTTTCAGATCATTTGACAGTTGTTTTGAGGAGCCCATGATGCCACTCTTCAAAGGAGATTAAAACAGGAGAACAACTTGGAAGTGGCCACTTTAAGTAGCTTTTCTCATGATTGCATACACCTGGTTATGAAGTTCAAAGCTCAATGAGGTTACAAAACCGAAAAAAGTGCTTTAGTAAGTCAGTAAAAAGTAGGTAGGAGTATTTAAAACAAGAAAATGATAAGGGTGCCCATACTTATGCACCTGTCAAATTTTGTTTGAATGCAGATTGCACATTTTCTGTTAGTACAATAAACCTCATTTCAAGGCAGAAACATTACTGTGTCCAACAGTTATTAGATATATCAAAATGAAATAGCTGTTGCAAAAACACCAATTTTTATAAAACATTAAGCTTAAGATTAATAGGGGTGCCCAAACTTTTTCATATAACTGTAGGTTGCTATAATTTTTGCGTTTTTATTTAAGACAAAATAAGAATATCTTTCTTGCTAAAATGTCCAATCTTTGACAAACAAAAAAGTTTGATGCTCCATGAAGATGGTAGCAATGTATTCATGGCACTTAGGCTCACTCTTTATCTGAAATAGCTATCGCTCTGGTTCAATGAACTCAAGATCCTTATGGGCTAATCTTGCATTTCCTATTATAGCCGGTTCTTATAGTGAGCCTTAGCCACCTACCTATGGTGGGCTCAAGGAGCTAAACCTTTTTTGAATACTCCAGAAACCCTCGTTTTCAAAGAAAACCTTGTCTTCAGACAAATACGGCTTCTTTTAGTGGCTAAAGTCTGTAGCATACATCTGACTAATCTGATTGCCATCAAGAATGACACCTTCTTAGATAAATGTAGTGAATCGGCCTTTGTTAGAGGTTTGAATGGTTCCTCAAAAAGCCTTCTTAGGACCAAAGGTAAATCCTAATTTATTCAGAATTTTTTACCACGGATCGGACATCCGTCTATATAAGGTCACATCCCAACTGGTAACACCCAAATGTCCATTTAGTTATAAATTTCTGTGAGGAATAACAGAGGGGCAATAAAACAGAGAGTAGTATGTAAGATGTTTCCTGATTGGTACATTATGTGGCATGTACATATTTACTAAAATAGCCAAGTCTACTAAATATTGTCTACTAATTTGTCAAAATAAAATTACGGCTCCACAAAAATCTGGATATGTGTCAAGGAAGGATAGTCTATTGATGCTTTATAGCATTGGTTCCCAACTATTCTGACCTTGAGAGCCACATTCAGCTCTGAGAGAGGATCGCAAGCCACCTTCAGCTCTGAGAGTGGGTCACGAGCCACATCCAATTCTCGCCCCACTCACAGTAGTGACACCCAGAGCCCCTATTACTGGTATAAAGACAGATAAAGCTTTTGCTCAGAAGTCACAATGAGGCAGTATACCAAGATCCAGAAGTTCCCACAATACTCTCGTTCAGTAGTCTTGCATTAGTCACTCACACCACACTGTTGTATCCAGCTTCAAACACCTCCTCTGACAGGCAGTATCATCCTGTCTCCACCTTGCCATACTTAAATTGTCTCTCAACCGCCAAGAGCAGTATATGCACATCCAGATCTGATCTTCTATGTGGGCCTACTCATATAATTCACCATCTGGAGACTTGCCCTTCAAAGCAGTTTGCTATACCTGGTAGACAGTCATGAGCCACACATTATTGGACTGTGAGCCACGGGTTGGGGGCTCCTACTTTATAGGATGGACTATCCGAAACCAACATCAAGAAGTAGTGAGGGCGGCCGCTGCTCTCTGACTCCACCTGGATGTCAGTTACATTAGAAGGAAGTGAGAGTGGAGTGATCCATTAGTGTTGCAATCCATTGGATTGTAACAATATCACGCAAACCCCAGGATTCCTAGCACCAATGTTGCTGGAAAGGTGTCGGCACCAGAGGAGAGTACAGATTATTAATATTTTCTGTGGGGGAACATAGTGACTAAGAAGGTGTTGTCCGAGTAGTGGACAGCCCCTTAAATTGATTAAGGTGTGTAAATTGTACAAAATAGTTTATAATCTACAGAATTGTATGTTTCAGAAAGTTTGGAGCAAATGGCTGAAACGCATAACTTTATACAGTATTTAGGTAATACTGCCACAAAATGAAAACCTTTGAAATAAAAAATAAAAAAAAAATATATATATATATATAAATAAAATTTACTAGCTCTAATCCATGGAAAGAAAAGGCACCTACTGTGTTTGTTTTTGACAGTATCAGATTTTAATTCCTCAGCACTTTTGCTCATGTTTTTGAATGCAGGCACCATTTTGGCTCCAGAAATACATATCTCTTCACAAAACTGCAAGACAGCCTTTTGCTCTCATTTAAATTGTTCCTAATTTCGATCTCAGGGAGTTTTCTCAGGTCATTAAGACAATGAATTATGTTATGTGGTGACTGTTATGCCTTTTAAAAATTATATAAAATCATTTAGCGCAGATGCTTTTCCCTGCGGCTGTTCAGGTGGTTGTTATGTGGGATTAAATAAGCATGGCAAATACTATACAGCAATGAGAAAAATGCAATATTAAATGATATTTGCAGCAAGTGTGCACAGATGTTTTGGACAATGAAAAAAGTTATGTTGCTAATTAAATTTACAGTTGGATGCAGTTTCAATGCCAACGAACTTTCTTAATTAAGCAAACAGCATTCATGCTTCACCTGCTTTTGCAAAATCTGAGTTTGCATCGTGAAATTACTATTTTGCACTATTTTGTTTACTTTTAATTTCTTTTGAACTGAAGCGCAAGCGATGCAACAAGATGATTTCTAACTGCTACATTTTTCAATAAAAATTATGGGAATTTATATTGAATGTATGAGGCATGTGTCCCAGTTTTCTGGCATCAAAAATTCACAATTTTTTTTTTTGTAGAAAAATGTACAACTTTTTGCCATTTTCCACACCATTTTCTTCTCAACACATTTGAAATGTGGCTGGAAAAGTGGGTGTGATTAGGCAAACAGGGTTCAATCTAGATCTATGAATTTGGGCTCCAATTAATCTAAACTAGCATTTTGTACTCTGGTCTTAATGAAGCATACGCTGGAGTAAGATGCACCAAATTCACTAAAGACCCCGTCATACTAAGCGACGCTACAGCGATCCCGACAACGATACGACCTGTCAGGGATCGTTGCTGCATCTCTATGTGGTCGCTGGTGAGATGTCAAACAGTCAGATGTTTCCCAATGACGCAGCAACGATGCGGCGACCCGTAACGATCTGTATAACGATGCAAGCCTATGTGTTTCTGTGTCTGAGTCGTCAACAAGGTCGTTGGTAAAGTGTCAAACACACCGATGCATGCTACCCAGCGGGGCATCAACGATCAAAGAAATGTCCAGACCATTCCGACACGACCAGTGATCTCACAGCAGGGGCCTGGTCGCTGCTAAGTGTCAAACGTAGCGAGATCGCTGCTGACACTAAGATCTCGCTTAGTGTGACGGGCGCTTTAGAGACATGTGACTTTGTGGTGTTGATGAAATTGTCAGACGTCATCCATCACAACAACTCCAGCTAAGCTCCCCCCACTTTTTAAAAACATTGGCAGATATGGCCTGGGATTGGCATAAAAACTGATAAAAGTCACATAATGTTTGTATAGTGTTACTACTGTACTATTTGTGCATACATTTTGAGACATTTCACACTGATTTACATCGTAATTCTGATGAACACTGATGAACCTGCTCCTTTGATTTTTTTTTTGAAAAGTCAACTTTTTGGAAAGTTGCAATTCTCACTCTAGTATGGGGAGTGGGGTAGCAACTCAGCCTCAAGAGCAAAATTAACTTCATAAAGTTCTTCCATGATATAGCCTCTCGCCTATACAGCTACAATCAGACCCACACACTCTGTTTACGTTTACTTTGATATTTCTGTACTTCAGTTGCATTGTAGCAACAGAACAAGATCCACAGTAGTTTAAACTGCATATTCATAGCAAAAATCTAATGGTCAGTCTTAGATTTATAGATTCAAATCTTTTTCCAGTCCATGAACATACCATGCAAAAAAACTCAGTTGATTGTAACTTTTGCATAATATCTAAAGGGAATCTTTCAACTTGCAAGGATCGCATGGGCTGAGGTGTTCTTTTTCAACCCCAAACAACAGTGAGATGGGTTCCTCTGAGCATGTGTATGATATTGTTATCTGTAGACATTTCCTACTCAGACTGCATAACTTCAGATGACACAGGAACCCCAGATGTGAAGCATTAACAAGGAAATATTTAGTCCATTTTATCAAAATAAAGTGAACTTCACTGTTGAAACTACTGAAACACATACATTAAGTAGCAGGTACAAAGCTTGGTTTTCACATCCTCATTTCAGAAACATGACAAACCTGATGTGAATACTCCATTTTTTTATCTGTCTTTCACTGACCACAGCCCACTTCTAAGTGGCACCTGTACCCCATCTTAGCGAGTCCAGTATTTCTTTACTAAAACTTCCACATCAAGTCTGCATGTTGCCTCTTCAGCCTCACTTTGCCTGTGCTGTCTCAGGGTTACCACAACGCATAGCTATACCTCCTTGGGCCTCCGGCCATACCCACTGCACCTGATATTTCCTTCCTTCACTTTGCCTGTGCTGTCTCAGGGTTACCACAACGCATAGCTATACCTCCTTGGGCCTCTGGCCATACCCACTGCACCTGGGCTTTCCTTCTTTAACTTTGCCTGTGCTGCCTCAGGGTTACCACAATGCATAGCTATACCTCATTGGGCCTTTGGCCATACCCACTGCACCTGGACTTTCCTTCCTTGCCTCTTCCTCTTAAAAGGATCAAGTATGTTCAGTCCATATTAATATGCAGACTGCCACTTTATCCAATACAGTTACAGGGCTTACTACCTCAGATAATCTCCTCCTTGCACTCACACCGGGCTTAGTGGATCACACTTCTTACTGACTTCACTCTCCTCACTTCACTACTAGCTGCTGACTCTAACCAGGAAGTATATCTCTTGTTACTCCCAAAAACTAACTGGTACCTCTCCTGTGCCTTGCTGTCTATACAGTCTACACTGTAACATTCACTTTCCCAACACAAGTGCCTAGAAGGGCATTAATCACACATTAAACAATTGCATCAAACATCAACAAATGGAAAATGCAGCAATGTAACACATATGAGCACTATAAGGTATTCAGTAGAGTGTTTCTTCTCTTGCAACACTCTTCATGTTGTCCAAATCATGAGCAGCATGATTCAGAGCCTGGCTGCTCAATTACATCCAGTTATATTTTTAAGACCACGTTCACACGTTCAGTATTTTTTCAATATTTTACATAAGTATTTGTAAGTCAAAATCAGGAATGGAGCAATCAAAGGAAAAGTATAGTTGAAACACGTGCACCACCTCTTCATTTTTCACGCACTCCTGGCTGTGGCTTTTCAAATACTGATGCAAAATACTGACCAAATGCTGAACGAGTGAATGTGGCCTAAAGATTCGGCCGTGGACTATAGGAATAAGCTAGACTTCTCCCAGTGCTGCAAAGTGAAAAGCCTGTCAATTACCTAGAGCAACATTGAGAATAACCTTTAAAGTATATTTTCTCTAAAACGCTCAGATAATAATTTTCTTGGCTTCATGCGTCAGCCAGGCTCTGAAGGAGGTGTTGTATTGTATTTTAGGAAAGCATATAGCTCCACAGAGATACAAGCTTCAGAAAATGATAGCTCTGTCGAAATTGATTGGGTAAGAATACAAGGAGAAAAGAACAAAAAGGACACTATTGTAGGTGTTTACTATAGGCCACCTGAACAGACTGAAGATATAGATGAACTCTTTTTACATCAGATGTCTTTGTTCTCAAAAAAGTATGACATAGTGATCATGGGAGATTTTAACTATCCACATATTTGTTGGGAATCTATCACAGGCAAAAGTAATAGATCCAGAAAATTCTTATCTTCTCTCGTTGACAACTTTATCTTTCAAAAGGTAGAAGAGAGAACAAGAGAAACTGCCACCTTGGACCTAATTCTTACGAACAGGGAGGAAATGGTTGAGGAAATAAAGGTGGCTGGGAATTTTAGGAGGTAGCCATCATGCTATCCTCTAATTTTGGATTACAGGAAGGAGGAAGACCTGTGAGGACTCAGACTTTAAGGTTTGACTTCAGAAAGAAGGATATTAATAGAGGGTAGGAAAAGTCCAATGGCTGGATGTTCTAAAGGACATAAATGTCCAAGAAGGATGTGAGGTTTTGCTAAATTAAATTCTCACTGCACAATCAGTAACAATCCCAAAAATAAGTTAGAATTGGAAGCATTTAAAGAGATCAGGATGGATGAACACAGAACTTAAACACTTGCTAAAAAGGAAAAAATAAATCTAAAAAAGAATATAATGCTGTTTGCAGGAAATGCAGGGCAAGCGTTAGAAGAGCTAAAGCCAGTAATAAAGTGAGGCTTGCAAGGGAGACCAAAAGCAATAATAAAGGATTTTGGGGGTATGTCAAAAGCAAAAGAAAAGTCAAAGATGCTATAGGATTTTTAGAGAATGAAAAGGGTTAAGTGGTCAAAAATGATGTTGAGGAGGCCAAACTTTTAAATTCCTATTTTGCATCTGTGTTCTCTAAGAAAGCAATTGTAACATCAACTGATCTTCACAGTACTATCGAAGGAGTAAAAGAATCCACATTATCTATAAACAGAGAGGTGGTGAGGGAACACGTAGCTAATTTAAATGAATTTAAATCTCCTGGTACAGATGAATTACATCCTAGGGTACTGAATGAGATAGCAGAGGAAATTGCAGAACCACTAGCCAGAATCTTTGAAAATTCCTGGAGAACAGGAGAAGTCCCAAAAGATTGGAGAAGGGCAAGTGTAGTCCCTATCTTCAAAAAAGGAAACAATATGGAGCCACGAAATTGCAGGCCAGTGAGCCCTACTCGTATACCAGGAAAGATCTTTGAACAAATTATTAAACTGCATGCATGTACAGTGGCATGTAAAAGTTTGGGCCCCCATGGTCAAAATTACTGTTATTGTGAACAGTTAAGCAAGTTGAAGATGAAATGACCTTTAAAAGGTCTAAAGTTAAAGATTATACATTTTCTTTGTATTTTAGGCAAAAAAAAATAATATATAAATATAAATTTATATATATACAGGGTGGGCCATTTATATGGATACACCTAAATAAAATGGGAATGGTTGGTGACATCAACTTCCTGTTTGTGGCACATTAGTATATGGAAGGGGGAAAACTTTTCCAGATGGGTGGTGACCATGGCGGCCATTTTAAAGTCGGCCATTTTGGATCCAACTTTATTTTTTTCAATGGGAAGAGGGTCATGTGACACATCAAACTTATTGAGAATTTCATAAGAAAAACAATTGTGTGCTTGGTTTTAACGTAACTTTATTCTTTCATGAGTTTTTTACAAGTTTATTACCACTTATAAAATGTATTCAAAGTGCTGCCCATTGTGTTGGATTGTCAATGCAACCCTCTTCTCCCACTCTTGGCACACTGATAGCAACACCGCAGAAGAAATGCTAGAACAGGCTTCCAGTATCCGTTGTTTCCGATCCTGCACATCTTGTATCTTCACAGCATAGACAATTGCCTTCAGATGACCCCAAAGATAAAAGTCTAAGGGGGTCAGATCGGGAGACCTTGTTGGCTATTCAACTGGCCCATGATGACCAATCCCCTTTCTAGGAAACTGTTCATGTAGGAATGCTTGGACCTGACACCCATAATGTGGTGATGCACCATCTTGTTGGAACTCAGGGAACGTGCCATCTTCAGTGCATAAAGAGGGCAACACATCATCATGTAGCAATTTCAGATATCCAGTGGCATTGAGGTTTCCATTGATGAAGAATGGCCCCACTATCTTTGGACCCCATATACCACACCATACCATCAATTTTTGTGTTCCAATAGTCTTGGAGGGATCTATCCACTGTGGGTTAGTGTCAGACCAATAGCGGTGGTTTTGTTTGCTAACTTCACCATTCACAAAAAAGTTTGCCTCATCACTGAACATAATGTTCTGTGTAAACTGAGGGTCCTGTTCCAATTTTTGTTTTGCCCATTCTGCAAATTCAGTGCACCGATCAGTGCATCGTTGATATGCTGCATTAGCTGGATTTTGTAAGGGTGCCATTTGTGAGTAGCTAATATCTGCCGAAGGGATGTTTGACTGATGCCACTCTCCAGTGACATGCGGCGAGTGCTACGCTGTGGGCTCTTGCTGAATGAAGCTAGGACAGCCACTGATGTTTCTTCATTAGTGACAGTTTTCTTGCGTCCACATTTTGGCCAATCTAACCTGTTTCACGAAATTTGGCAAGCAGTTTGCTAACTGTAGCATGGGAGATGGGTGGTCTTGTAGGGTGTCTTGCATTGAAATCTGCTGCAATGACCCGGGTACTGCGTTCACCAAACATCAACACAATTTCTATCCGCTCCTCATGTGTTAACCTCTGCGACATGTCAATGGCTGTAAACAAAGAGAAACTTGTAAATTACTCATGAAAGAATAAAGTTACGTTAAAACCAAGCAAAGGTATAGGGGAGATATGAACCTGTGAGGAACACATCTCTACCCTAGAACCATACAAGGGTTATCATGTCATAAATAGAGCTGTATAATCATATTGGATCACGGACTCCAAGGTAAGTGCATATAATGAAATCCACATTCCTAATCCAACATAGCGCAATATAAATAAAAGGTTTATACCTTTGGCCTCTGGGTTGCTTACTCCAGCATATGGGGGGCGTTCTCATGCTACTTGGGTCTATGTCTTATTTTAAACCACAGGATATTTGCTTTAATGCTTTATTTATTATTATTTGGATACGGCCCTTCAATTTGTAATATCTTTGATATTATATGAAAATTGGGCAAGTTTCCCTTCTCCAATATGGTGGACAGTGCCCTTTATACAGCTTTATGCCTCTAGATCATGTGACGCCCATGATGCTCTATGGTGCGATCATGTGATCACCATGCGACAGATGTTGTGGGCGATATGCCCTTTTCCAAGATGGTGCCGGTATGCCTGGTCTTCTAGTGCAGGGTTCCCCAACTCCAGTCCTCAAGGCCCACCAACAGGTCATGTTTTCAGGATTTCCTTAGTATTACACAGGTGATAATTGCATCACCTGCACAGGCAATAATTCCATCACCTGTGCAATACTAAGGAAATCCTGAAAACATGACCTGTTGGTGGGCCTTGAGGACTGGAGTTGGGGAACCCTGTTCTAGTGCACAGATGCGGAAGTCCTTACCTCCTGTTCTGACATGGGTGGTATTAGCTACAGAAACGCCGAGATTTTGGCGCTATATGCAAATGCAAATTGGGGTGAGCCATGTTTTCCTATTTGTATACACAGCTGCTGCATATGATCAATTATGTATTGATATGAGTGTCACTTTAAACTGTTTATACACCATCATGTCTTGTAATATTATTTATCTGAAAGATTATGTATATTATGTACTTTTCATGTAATTGCTGCTGATTACTATTGTAATTAGATCGCCTTAAATACTCTGCACTTGCACCTTACCTATGCTTGAGAAAGGTCCACAATTTTGGACCGAAAAGTTGCCATATGGGCTATTAAACCTTATCAATTTATTCTACTCTGTGTGCTGCCTCCATTTTTGCATGGATATATATATATATATATATATATGTTGTCATCTTTTACATTTTAAAAATTACAAAAAGGAAAGTAGGCTGATGCAAGTTTGGCCCAATTTATTATTTGAGGTTATTTTAGATTACCTTTTTTTTATTTTATCGTGTGGTATTCATTGACTTTTTTCCACCAAATTCTTCAAAATGGCGCACATGATTAATGAAGTAGGCGCAAAATCAAAAGAGCTCTCGATTTTATTTTTGTCTAACTTTTTTTTTTACTTTTTAGGCTACATTCCCACTATAAGCGTTTTTTGATGTCGCAGAATTTCTTCACCATTTCTGCATCTATTATTTAAATTAGGTTACTTGCGTTTTTTTTATTGTGTTTTTGTGTGTGTTTTTGACTCTGCATTTTTTGTTTCTCTTTAGTATGTCATGATTTAAATAAAGCTCCTTTTTTTTCATACTTCCTGGTATTTGGCTTTGACGAAACTTTATTGACATTCTTAGGTGCGGATTACATGTGCTTTTGATGCACGCACGTTTGTTTTTAACCTGCAAATTTTCCACACCCAATGCAAGTCTATGGAGAAATTCCACACAGAAAACTCAGCATATCCGCAAGAGAAATTGACTTGTTGCGGATTTGAAACGCACCTCAGGTGAGTTGACGCTGCTTTGAAGAGAAGCACAGCAGGCATGAGATTTTGATAAATCCCATCCAATTTGCTGTAACTCTAAGATGCTGTGCTTTGATGCAGCAAAAAGATGCAGTGTCAAAAATACACCGAAAGCCTTGTGGTAACATAGCCTTAGCATAAAAACTGCATATTTCACTAAATTGTTGTAAAATTTGCTTAAAAATTTCAAGTGTACATAAAATCACTACAGTGGGGGACTGGAGTGTATCAAATTTAGTTCGTCAAAATTTAACGACTCTTCAAAGAGTGAAAATCAATGAACATCTGGGAACTTCAAATCTCGCCCACAATAACGAATATATAAAAACAAGTGAGCACATGAATTAGACTTTACAAAAAGGCACCAATTAGGGGCAAATAAAAAAAACTGGTGAAAACAAAACCTGGACTAAAAAAGGTACAAATGAAATAATGGAATTGGGCCAGTAGACTGTACATATCACCAAGTGTGAATAAACAGCACTTAGAGAAGACAGCAAAGATCAAGTTGCCATATTAAAAGGTTTACATTCTACTCACCCACAAATTGTATGTATACCCAAGAAAACATTTTTATTTTTTAAATAAAAAGATGTAAAATGATGTGCTAATTCAGCTCTTAAAGGGACTGTAAGACTCTGAAAAAGCACTAACAGGTCTAGATAGTACATGTTAAATGGAGTTTAAAGAAACCTTTATATAAGGTTTTCGTAGCAGTATGACTGAGAAAGTGTTGTTATACTTACTACTTTGTGACTGCAAGTTCCCAATGAGTGTTAATGCTGTAGCGACCTTGTCTCTCCACAGTAGCACTCCATCTCCTCTTCTTCTATGGCATACATGTCAAACTCTGGCCTGTGGGCCAAATCTGGCCCACAGGGTGGTTTTATTTGACCAGCAACACCAGAACTACCACCCCTATGTGGTACCATTTTTCTGTATGGAGGACTATGTGGGCCATTATACTGTATGGAGGACTATGTGGGGCTCATTATTCTGTATGGAGGACTATGTGGGGCTCATTATTCTGTATGGAGGACTATGTGGTATCTATTATACTGTATGGAGGACTATGTGGGGCCGATTATTCTGTATGGAGGATTATGTGGAGCCATTATTCTGTATGGAGGACTATGTGGAGCCATTATTTTGTATGGATGACTATGTGGGGCCATTATTTTGTATGGAGGACTATGTGGGGGCCCATTATTCTGTATAGAGGACTTTGTGGGGCCCATTATACTGTATACTGGTTGGCCCGCGACTTTGTCCAAGTTTTTCATTTCGGCCCTCTGTGTGTTTGAGTTTGACATCCCTGTTCTAGGGTCTTGCTACAACTGTCACTCAGAGACAAGTTATGGACTTCTTACTGCATAGTGTGAAGGGCGCTGTAACATTAAGGAATTCCCATTGGGCACTTACGATAGAATGTATGTTTAAGGTATGTTTTTCGTCTCTTATCTAGCTATGTCAGCTGCTACATACAAAGTACTGACAGGCTACATTTAGTACTCTCTCTTGGTACTACCAAGTCAAGTTATCAAACTTGGGGTTATTCAGTTGAGAAAAAAAAATGGCTTTAGAGTAGAGATGGGAGAATTAATTCAAAGGAGTCTGATCCATCAACCAGGTCAGTAAACTTGGAATGCTGGAAGCTCTCTGAATCTCCTCACCTCCTGACATTTCAAGCTCTTCTTGTGTTTAGCCGGCATGGCATTGTCATAGCTATGTGGCGCACACTTGACGTCGCGTAAGCCCAGCCAATCAAAATTGGAGCCAGGACTGATGGGAGGTAATGAGATTTTCAGACATCCCATCCAGTGATCACATATTACTAACCTGGCCAACAGACTGAAGTGCTGCAAATCGATTCTCCTACCTCTACTTGGGGGTGATCCAATTACAATGTAGAAATATATGAATGTACAGTACACAGAAATTTCTAATGATTTGATTGTACTTATGCCTGCAACAATGGACGTTTTAATATTTACACTGCAGTATGCCACTCAAAAGTGTCCTATATAACACCTTAACGACCTTAAATGAGTACTTTCAAGGTCGCATTCTCCTCTTTGGTGCGGGCTCTGGTACTGAGCCTGCACCTTTCCAGGGGCATGATTGCTGTTCTGGATCTGATCAGCTGTCATGTACCCCTAACAGCCGCAGGTGGAATCGCAATCGTGTCACATGACAATGGGTTGACATGACAACCCGGGGTCTGCCGAAGACCCCTGAGGTTGTCATTTCTGGAATGTTATGAGCGCCGCTCAGTGAGCACTCACTTAAGCCCTCACCTTGCCCCAGATCGCGAAAAATGGAGATGCTACGGGTCTCGGAAAATGGCGACTTTTTTTTGCAAACTTTGGATTTTTTTTTTCCACCACTTAAATGAAACAGAACCTATAGATGTTTGGTATTTACGAACTCTTATTAAACTGGGGAATCAAAATGGAATTACACTTTTTTTTGCAATTTCACCACACTTTGAATTTATTTCTTGTTTTCCAGTACATGATATGGCAAAACTAATGATGTTGTTCAAAAGTACAACTTATCCCGCAAAAAACAAGCCCTTAGATGGCCATATTGACAGAAAAATAAAAAAGTTATGGCTCTGGGAAGAAGAAAAGCAAAAAAATGAAAACACAAAAATGGAAAAACCCAAGGTGGTGAAAGGGTTAATATTACCCTAATTTTAAGCTCAAAATTATTCATCTTATTCCAAGTGTATAAAAACACGTTGTTAAGTTAACTCAATTTTCTTAACAGAGATAGAATAAGTGGCCTCCATTTTGCTGGATTCAAAAAGACTGATAATTTGTTAAAAACATTATACTTACCTCTCCCCAGACCTCGCCCAGCACCTCATATGGCCCTCACAGTTCTGGTCCGGTCTTCAATTTCAGAAGGTCTCCTGTAATCCTCACAAATCCTGTCTGGATTTTGGTGCCACCAGCTCTGAGGTGTAATAATGCTGTTGGGCATAGAGAGAGCCATGGCCCAATCACTGGACGTTCTACATTAGGTTACTGTATTGATACACAAATAATTATCATAGGCACCGGCTGAGGAGACTATTTCTCCCATCAGCCGGCTTCTGCTCTCACTATTAACAGGGAGCGCAAGCGCCGATCGCCGATAGTGAGAGCAGCAATCTCTTATCAGCCTGCGCTTGCACAGTGAGAGTAAGAAAACAAATTTCAATAAAAATATAAAACACGTTATTTTCACCTACACCTAATCGCTGATGTCCTCGTCCCCTGTAAAAAATAAAAAATATAAAAACACGTGTGACCTCACTTACTGCACTGCCGCGTGAGAAAATTCTCATGCAGCAGTGGTGCCGTAAATGAGCACACCGGAGCTCTCAGCTGATTGAACTCCAGTGACCTCACTCACTGCAGCTCAGCGCTGTACACTGACACGAGTGATTACAGGCGGCAGTGCAGTAAGTGAGGTCACACGAGCTCGTCAGCTGTATGAACTCATGTGACCCCTATCATGGCTTCTTATGCCGATACACTGTGGGAGCGATCACGTTCCTGTCATTGTATCGCCGGCTGATGGATAGCACAGTCACATCTCTGGATGTTACTGTGCTATCAGTGAGATTTGCGTAGGACATTTGATATTACCTGGACATTGGAGGATAGGTGAGGATTATGGTGGTTTATTATTTTTTCTTTATTACAGGAGACATGGGCATCGGGGACTAGGCATTAAGGTTAGTAATATATTGTGTTTTTTTACAGGGGATGAGAACATCAGCGATTAGGTGTAGGTGAGTATAATGTGTTTCTTATTTTTATTTAAATAATTATTAATTTTAACTTTTTTTCTTTACTTTCACTGCGAAAGCACCAGCTGATGAGAGATTACTCCTCCAATCATCGGTGCTTGCGCTCCCTGTTATTAGTGAGAGCAGGTGCCAGCTGATGGGAGAAGTAGTCTCCTCAGCCGGCGCTTATTACCCACGGTAAGCTTTTTACCTTGGGTCACTGTCACAGCTGCGGAATCATGTTGACATCTGACAGCGTGATCCCACAGCGCTGTTATTGCCGAACATGTTCGCTCATCTCTACTGAAGACCAGACAAGATCTGTGAAGAAAACCAAAGACCTGCAGTGATTAAAGATCCCCAGAGTATAATAAGGCATATTTGATTTGTATTGTGTAAATTTTGATGCAAATTTAATTTCCTGTACAAATTTTGGCCAATATTTGAATTCAAATTTCTGCAGATTTGTTCATCCTTAAGCCAGGTTCAGACAAACCTATGCAAAATAATTTTTTTTCGTCCTGAACAAAAAACCTACATTTTTAAATCTGTTTTGTGTGTTCATTTTTCATATCTGTATTGTATCCATATGTCCATTTTTTAAATCCACTGGTCTTACACGTGTCTGTTATGTACATGTGTATGGCATTCAGTTTTTACATAAACAACTTAAAGGGATTGTCCAAGTTTGAGAGTAAAGTCTGCAGTAACTCTGGTGGTCATGCTGCCATGACTCCCTGGTATTGCTAGTGCAAACAAGCAGGCAGATGACTGCATGTCCAGTATGTGATTTGCATACATGCGGTCATGTGCCAACTAGACACGTTCGGCTTCTCTCAGTTCCCTTCTATTGAGAGAAGACGGATGAAATTAGTTAGCACACGACTGCATTTCTGCAAATTGCATACATGTGGTCATGTGACTGCTTGTTTGCATCGGCAATATAGGGGAGTCATGGGACCTTGCGTACCACATACTAATGTCATGATTCAGAAGTTTTACAGTCACATGGAGTGATGCAGACTTTGCTCTCAAACTTGGACAACCCATTTAATACAGTGCCTTGAAAAAGAACCCCATGAACTTTTTTACATTTTTTCACATTACAATCACAAACTAAAATATATTTTCTTGAGATTTTATGTGATTAACCAACATAAAGTAGCAAGCATTTGTGAAGTTTAAAGGAATTGATACACAGTTTTCTAAATATTTTAAAAATATACATCTGAAAACACTATCACTAACAAACCCTGCACATCACCCTGAAAACACCATCCTCACTGTCAATCATGGAGGTGGCAGCATCATGCCATAGGGATGTTTTTCTTCAGCAGGGAGAGGGAAGATGGTCAGTGTTAATTGGGAAGATGGATAAAGCTAAATACAGGGCTAAACTGGAGGAAAACCTGCTAGATGCTGCAAAAAACTTGAGATTGGGGTTTAGGTTCACCTTCTAACAGGTAAACAGCCCTAAATACACAGCCAGAGCTAAAAGAGATGGTTTAGATCAAAGCATATTTATGTGTGTGAATGGCCCAGTCACAGTCCAGACCTAATTCCCATTGAGAATCTGTGCAAGACTTGAAAATTGTTGTTCACAGACGTCCTCCATCCAATCTCACTGAGCTAGAGCAAGTGTACAAAAAAGAATGGATGAGCAAAACTGGTAGAGACAGACCCCAAAAGACTTGCAGCAGTAATTGCGGTGAAAGATGGTCCTACAAAGTATTGACTCAGAGGGGCTGAATACAAATGCACGTCACAATTTTCAGATTTATAGTTTTAAAATATTTGGAAAAGCATGTATCATTTCCTTTACACTTCACACATACTTGCTACACAGTGTTGGTATATCGCATAAAATCCTAATAAAATACATTTAGGTTTGCGGGTATAACTTGAAAAAAATGGGGAAAAATTCACAGGGTATGAATACTTTTCAAGGCACTGTAATTAAGAGACCAAATACAATTTTCTATCTTAATAATTGTAATGGATCCGTGAAAAACACAAAATATATGGATAGATCCATTTTTATGCACTCATTGACTTCTAATGGGCGATGCCGATCCAGAATATGAATCAAAGTAGCGCATGTTGCGACTTTTTACAAGCAAATCATAGGTCCTTGTGTAAAAACGCTCATGTGAACTATTGCATTGACTTGCATTAGTCAGTGTGTTGTCTGTATACTACCCGTTTTGCATGTAGACATCACACGGACACTTAATATACTTGTCTGTAGGATCCCATAGTTGTAGTAGTAATCTTTGCTGCTTCTTACATATTTACCTGTGGATGTCTGGTGTATTTCACTGCAGATTTGCTTTAAAAAATTAAATTTCAGCTCTGCGTATAGGTGAATTTTAATGGGGATTCCACTCGGATTATTTTTGGCACAGTAACATGCAGATGATTTTTCTACCCAAAAAATCTAGCTGGAAAATCCTAGTTGTATCTGCCCCCCTCCCCACACACTTACCAGGGGACCACTCCCTTCGAAGTACACATCGATATCTCCTTCTGAGGCCACCAGGAGCATGGACCCATGTGGACCCATGTGGACCCATGTGGACCCATGTGGACCTATGTGGACCCATGTGGACCTATGTGGACCCATGTGTCAAACAGGCAAGCAAAGGAGAATAATAAAAGCAATTTTAGAATCTCTTTACAGAAAAGTATATTAGTGTATGATGTATATATCTTAAGGAGGTTGCAGACGTATAGCAATGTCGGATGTGCCTGTAGATGCAGATGAAGCACTGCTCCCCATTACTATTATTCCATGTGCTCAGGTATTACATTAACCTCATGGAGTATTTTGCAGTCCATGTTATTTTCACAGATAATCAGTAATCCAGCCGTATAGTAAAAGTACAAATTGCAGCTTCTTTTAATTTTATGTAACGCTACAATCTATTTCAAAGTGTTGTCATTGTTGCCGTGGAAACTGCAGTATTCTTGTCACAGCTTTCCCCAGGCTTATTATTTTTATAGATTCACACAGACATTGACGTGCGTCGGATTATTCTGACTGAATTTAGATGCGACCTCCTACACATATCTATACAATAATGTATTGATGAAGAAATTACAGTATTTGCCTCCAAGAATTAACTCCTTAGATACCACAGACTGCAGCTTATTCCAATTATATACCTTGTCATTATAATATTAGCATATGCATGTCAGAAAAAGGTAGAATTTATGCACCCGGCCTGATTCTGGTTAATCTGGGACATATTCGTTACCCTTCTGGTTCTCCCACACTGGCGAGTAGCCAGCGTATAACTTGGACGAGGGCTATCCAATGCTTCACTAGATAGCACCCGCTCCAATGTTATACTATGAAGCAGTGTAGACTAGCATTTTTTTCTCATGCCGAGTTAGCATCCGAAAAAGAAAAAAATCACTGCCTGCTGCGAATGGCAATGTATATTGGACGGGATGCACCCATACAAGTCTATGGGTGCGTGCAAAACATCGGACTGCACTCGGATGTCATCTGAGTGCAGTCCGATATACGCCCACTCACACAATGGAGAAGATGGAGAAATTAAGCTCTCCATTTTCTCCGCCCCTGTGATCCGATTCTTGCATAGGATCGCAGTTATATGACACTCGGCTCACGCTCGAAGCAAAGTTTGAGCCGAGGGTCATTTGCATAAAGCATCCAATTCTCTTGCATGCGTGAGAGGATCCCCGGATGCTATACGTCTGTGAGCGAACCCTTAAAGAGAGCACCTATCACCAGTCTGGGGCTGTCTTTTTTATTTCATAAATGAGTGGGTAGCTTCAGACCGGGGATTGTATTAAATATAAATTTGTTTGAAAAGCTCTTAAAAGTGGCCCCCAAAAGGGTTCAACTTTCTAGGAAAGTCAGGCCTGAACTAACTTTCCTGCATCCAGCTTGCAGAGCAGGATCTCTCGATCCTTAGTGCTCGCTCATGCAGTGAATGCAGGGTCACACGGCCGTAGATTCTCTCATCCGAGAGAATCGGGCTCAATATGCAAATGACGCTCTCATCAGAGTTTAATCAGAGTGTCAGCATAGTGTGTCTCTCGAATGAGAGAATCGAAGCACACTGTGAGGAGAAGGTGAAGAATAAAATTTCTCTCTCTACTCCATTGTGTCAGTGCATGAAAATCGGACTGCACTCAGGTGTCATCTGAGTGCAGTCCAATGAGTTCCACACACTCATTGACTTGCATGGCCAAGTGTGATCCATATCAAACTTGGGCATGCTGCGATATTTTCCTTGGAGGAAGAAAATCAGACATGTGCACAGCTCCATAGGACAGCATTGATCAGAGTGTGATCTGATGTTTTGTCAGATCGCACTCAGATGGAAATTACGGTGACGTGAGCAGACCTTAAGAGTAAGATCTCCCCCTTTACATTAATCCAGTGCTGCCATGTACTTTCCTAAGATGTTACCAAATGGTAACCTCTATAATGATGTGACTATTGCTGTGCATGTCAGGAAAAGGGAGGGATTCAAAATTATTCTCTTTTTTTTTTTTAAATAAAAAAATAATAATAATTACATTTTTCTTTCTTATTTAGTCTGGGGACTTGAACCTGAGATTGTTTGTATTTTACCCTGCAATACTTGAATATTACAGTATATAGTGAAATTATCTATGAAAGCCAGCAACAGGAAAGGAGACATGTCCAATTTTGATCTGAGTCATGGCTCACACTAACCAATGCAAGACTATTGTTCTGATTCATCAAAACTTTTATGCCAGTATTTTGGCATAAAAAGCTTTGAAAAGTCTCATAATTTTAGTGCAACTTAAGCCTGCGCTAAAATGATGCAAACTTTGGTGTTCTCACATCATTTTCTCCCAGCTTCTATAAAGTAGGCAGAGTTGGGGCAGGATGGGGCGTGACGACTACCACACATTAAATTCATGAAGAATGGTAATGTTCGCTATGCCACAAATCTTACTACAGCAGGGACTGGAGTAGGAGTTGTGGCAAAATGCACACAGAGCTATACGCCACTCTCCCAACACTCCATATTCATGAAGAGGCTTATATGAATCACAAGCACATCTCCTCATCAAGACTGGAGTGGACAATGCTGGTCTTCATGAATCGGACCCATTGTGTTCGTGAAAAAAATCAGATACCACTCAGATGCCATTCGTGTGCTGTCTGCTTTTTACTGCTTATTAGAAGAAGCTGGAAAAACCTCCAATATTTTTCTTTCTTGCAATTCGAGAAAAACGTATGCAACCCTGATGGTAAAAACTGACTCTGGCCAAACACTGATCCAAATCACTGATGGAAATCAGTCATTTTTTTGTGTACGAAAAAAGTCAAGTCTGAATGAGCCCTTATCTGTGTGCATTTAAACAAAACAGCCACATCCCTCCTGAATTTTCGGTGTGTGAGTAGATGTTCCTCAGCATATTGCACTCGTGTGACCTCCCCCATATAGCATTAGGACATCTGTCTGCATTCTGTTGGGAACTGGTATTTGTTGCTTGCGTAAAACACATTAGAAGGACTATAACCACTAGTTTTCTCCACAGCTATTTCTCAGCATGAAATGCAAAAGACTTGCTGATTTTTCTCTCTTTAGGCCAAACACTTTGCATTGAGCTTGTTCTTCTCGTGCACACCATTGGCTGCCTCTCCGTCATGTTTTCCCATAATGTATTTCAGTTCCTCTCCCGGTAATAGCTTCTATTCCTGCTTGTTGTCCCCTACTGTGCTTTAAAAACACATTCATATTCCTTCATTACTGACTATTCCTACTCTCATACAAATCCTGAGCTGATAAGGCCAGATGTCATACAGTTGACTAAATCACTTTGAGAAACAGGTTTACAAAGCACATGGAGATTCATTTGCAACTAAACTTGTTGATGCCGTTACAATTTTCTAACCAGCAGTAGAACTCTTAATTCTTTTTCTGCATAGTCAAAATTTCTGCAGATGGTTTGGGGACCAAAATCCTCTAAGCTGCCTCAACTTGAAAAATATATTAGTTTAACATTATATTGTTGAGTAATTAGTACAATTGAAAAAGACATCTGCCCATCAAGCTCAATCGCGGGGGAGAAGGAGGTCCAGACACAACATACTGATGACATATCTATATGATAGGTCATCAGTATCACATTGATGGGGGTCCGACACTTGGCACTCCCACTGATCAGCTGTTCTTTGCTTTGGTGGCTATGAACTTTACACTTTGAACTAGTCAATTAAACAGAAGCTACTTTGAATTACCCAGCAGTGGCTGCTATACATTGTCTGAAGCCATGCTTTGCAGCTTTAGTCAAAGTGTTTGTGTCCAGAATCCAGTCATAGCAAACAACAACTGATTGATGTAGGTGCCAGGTGTTGGACCTCCACTGATATTGATGACTTATCATACAAATAGGTCACCAATGTCTTGTGTCTGGAGAAACCTTTTTTCGGGTGTATACGCCTACTGGAGGTGGACACTCATATGCAGTGATGTTTTTTCCACTTCTGGATTGTCACCCCAATAGTACTCTTTGGAACTTTCAGTAGTTTAGAAATTTTCCTGTCAATGTCATCAGTATGTTTTGCAACAATAAGCTTGTGAAGGTCTTGAAACAACTCACTGGTTTTACCCACCATGAGATGTTTCTTGTGTGGCACCTTCGTATTGAGAAACCTTTTTATAGGCCATCTGTTGAACCAGCTTATTTTTCACTAAGTGGCAGGATTGCTTTCTAATTACTGATAGATTTCAGCTGGTGTCACGACTTTCTATGGCTTTTTGCACCTCTCTTTCTTCATTCGTTCAATACTTTTTCCCTGTATAATTTCTCATTATTACACATAACTTAATTTTTGGACATCTATGGTTTGACTTCTTTCCTGTGTGGATTTTATTGGTTGTTACTGTCATCTTGTGAGAATTTCATGTCAATAGCACCTCTAGAAATATGTTTACTTAGAAAATTGGTGGCATGTTCAATACTTATTTCACCCGCTGTATATAATGTATGTGAGTTCTTTTTCCTACATGTTTCTGACTGAAGATTCATGAGTAAGGACTGAGATTTAGTCTGAAAGTTGTAGGAAAAGCTCTCGCGTATATGTTTTCTTCTATAGAACTGGGAATGTTTTGTTTTTATTCAATTCTACCAATAAAGATTGTTTGTTTGAAATATTTTATCCAAAAAAATGGCTACATATCTCTACCTTTTCTTATTGCTACTACAGAGCAGGAGTGTTTTTTTCATCCGAGCCAAGGATTTGCTATGTGAGCTAGATCACACCCTCTTATTCATAAGAGCTTACACTCTACAGGAGAGTGAGGAAACCCTGCTGACCATAAGAGCTTGCACTCTACCAGTGAGAGAAAGAGGACCATGCTAAGCATAAGAGTATACAGTCTACAGAGTTTACTATCTGATGCTTTAACAGTGTGGAAAGTGGTGATGGGGAACTTTTTTTTGGGGGGGGGGGGAGCTAAAAATGTTCCAATTTACATAAAATCTCAAATTTCTGGAAATTTGACTTGAAATTGAAATTTCCGCAAATCGATCTGCTCATCTCTAATAAAAAGCAAAAATATGGCCATTTCTCAGTGCTAAAAGTCATATTGGCTTATATTTTGATGAATATTTTTTCTGTGATGTATCGTTTAGGTTGGAAAATTGCTCAAGACTAAGAAGAGATACTCCTGCAGATTAATATTGAACTCACACCTGAAGTTGTTTGCTTTAAAGGGGTTTTCCCACAAACAAAAGTCCATTTTAATCAATAGATTTTGGAATAGTAATAAGTTCCACAATTGCACAATTAAATGTATTTAATTAAAATGTTCCTGTGCTGAGATAATCTTATAAATGTGCCCCTGCTGTGTACTGTGTAATGGCTGTGTCTGACCGTGCAGGAACATGGTCTGATCATTAGCAAAAAAATTGCACCTCATTGAGCATTCTCTAAACATCTGTTCCCAATTTTTCCCCTACGCAGCCCTCCACTGAGGCTCCAACCTCAGTATCTCTCTTTTCACATGGCTTGATTGCCTCCTACTCTTTGAATTGAATCGACATGTAAAATCAGGATATGTAAAAAAAATTCTAATATATCAAATATACACACACAATAAAGTCTGTATTAAAGAGTAAGCCTTTTTGTTATTTTGTGTTTCTTGTCCCCAAAATACACAGGTTACCCACTGTTAGTTTCTGAATAGGTAAGTAATGTTTGTTTGCACTTAGCGGAGCGGCGCAGGCAGTGTATTCTAAAAAACATACACTGATATGGGATTCCCGTAACAAGGAGAAATAAAGTGCACTATTTATAAGTTATTGAGCTTTCTAGTGGAGTTTGATGAAAATGAAGAAAAATGTTCTCAACATTAAACTATAATGTGTCTCTATTGAAAAAAAGGCAATTCACTTAAATAAATCTACAAGACCAGTGATTTGCTTCACTGCGGGTCCTCAGAAAGGGAGATGGTGCATTGTGAAATACGGTAAATAATGTTTTATATAACTTCACTTATTTTACTATTATTACAAGTTTGTTACAGTTGTTTGCCTATGTAAACAGCATTTTGGAGATATCGAGAAATTCACAGTGAAGAACATTTTGCTGGTAAAATAAACTGTCAAAATTTTACACATTTCAGTGATCCTGACATCAAGATAATTCCAAAAAAAATGCTAAAGAACCACATTGTTCCGAGAGCATTTGCCAATAAACATTTTCAGCTCTCTGACATTTGCATATTTCTTTTCTTTGCATACAAATAGATTTATTCTGAAATACTGTTCAACATATTTAGAAAATATCCAAAAAGGCTCTGATACATTTTCATATCCAGGACATACCGCTGTATGGCAGATCCAAATGGCACCCAACAGACCCCATTAAAGGGTCCTGCCAGCAGGTTTTTTCTATCTAAGCTGAAGACAGCATGATGTAGGGGTTAAAGCAAAGATTTCAGTGATGCCTCTGTTATGAAGCTCCAAGGTTTTGTTCGCTTACAATGATTGTTTTAGCACCAGGAGCTTATCATTGCTGTGACCGGCTGGTCCCGTGAGCCCTGATCTGACATGCCCCCTCCTGTGATAAGCACCTCACAGTCTGTACTTTGCACACAGAGAGCCTGGTGTGGGCGGGGTTAGCTTTCTCAGCTCTGCTTCATGCTAAATCAAAAAAGCTCTGATTGTGTTTAAACGGCTCCACCCAGTAATTTAAGTGATACCTCAGTGAATTCAGCATCTCTTTGCTTACATCAGGCTGCTCTCAGATGAAACCTGCTGGCAGATTCCCTTTAAGTTAAAATGGTGTTCATTAGGGTTCCATCATAATGATGAGAAGAATAGTGTTACAATGGAGGATCCATTTGGAACCACAAATAGCAATGTGAGAAGAGCACTGTCCAGATTGGGATAAAAGTCTGCAGTCACTCTGTGCCTCCAGACTGCCAAATTACACAGAATGCAGTGCGCATAATGTCACAATTCCCCCTAATTCTCAGTGCAAGCGGGGGAGGGGTGAGGGGCAGGTGATACATGTATATCTCATTCAGTTTCTCTCAATAGAAGTGAATTGAGAGAAGCAGGATGAGTTCAGTCAGCATGTGCTTGAATGTATGCAAATTGGGTACACGCAGTCATGTGACCAACAACTAGAACAGGGAATACATGGGAAATCGTAACAGCATACGCATCGCATGCTGGCACGATTCTGCAGTGTGTAGTCAAGTAAAGTGATTGCAGAATTTTTTCCTAAGCCCATGTGTGGAACCCCAGGGGTCTGGTTACCACAGTAATAGCAATATTACGTCTGTGAGCAGGTGGGAGGTCTCCTGGTCAGGAATCCTAAGCATGCCACACCTCCTGCCCAGTCCTGGGAGGGGAAGAACTTCCCCTATAAAAACTGGGGCTGAGGTGGGGTTAGAAAAAGAACACAGACAGAGACAGAGACACAGTCTGGTCTGGTATGGATCAGTTACAGGGAAAATAAGAACAGGAGCTCTGTGGGAGCAGTGATAAAAGGAGTCCGGGACTGGAAGCTGTAGAGCTCGTCCGGACTGAAGAGATCTCACCGGACACGGAGTCCGAGGCTGTGGGGACTGTTCCATACCCAGCAGCAGAAACCGACCAGCAGGGGATTTCAGGTCCTCTGGCCAAGAAACCCGAAGGCACGGTCACACGCAAGGGACCAGCACCGCCGTCATGGAGCGGAGGCTACCAGAAGGCCCCGAGTCACCGGCCATACGGGTGAGCACCACACGGTACCCTCAGGGACGTGGGCTACTTTTACCCGCTTCTAGCAAGGTAGCCAAGAAGAGTACAGTTAGTTGGGGAGGCCTACAACTCCGCCTGGCCAGGGGAGATCCTGTCTGCTCACGGACTGACCAGACCCCGATCGCTAGCCAGTACTCCCGGGAGGGTCTACCTTTGCCACCAGTAAAGACCCTGAACTACACCGCACCGTCTCTGAGTGGTTCCTGGTGCCTGCGTGCAAATCCGCTATCCCCATCATCCACGTCCGCTGCCCTGAGGCCATACCCCTCCCGTTGGGGGTTATACTACCCACGCTGCACAACTGTACCACCGGCCTCAGCGGTCTGTCCTGCAGCGGCGGTTTCGTAACCGCATTCAACGGGTGGCGTAGTCGAACAATATCACATCTGCCACTAAAAACATCGCCACTTAGTTTGACACCCTGGGCACGGACCGGGTCACCGCCACGAGGACTACCACCCCCAACGGATCCGGCTCCGGGTATTCCCCAAACATGGCCCAGGGGGCGCGTCACATGCAATCCCTTTAAAGGTGGTTTTCCCGTTAAAATCCTTTATTATATATTCAAATAATAATACATATTTGATCACCAGGGGTTGGACTCTTGTTGCCTCATTCATTGAGGCTGGCATTCCAATCATCAAGCATCTGACATGGCCACTGTAGTGGCATGAGGAGCACAGCGGAGCACATATTGGATGCAAGAGGAACAGAACACTATTCTTAGCGGAGGAGTCAGCTGGAGACAGGGCGCCTGGTAGGGTAATTATACTGTACATGAAAAATATATACTCACTTTTAAGTGCTACAGTCGAGGGTCACTTTTATGTTTGGATCATGGTATGTAACATGTTAAGTGTCAATTTAACATTTTCTATATCTCTTCCTTTGTGTTATGGATATTGTTATGTATAAATTAAAATGTTACAGTTAAATGCAATATTTAAAGTGAATCTGTTACCAGGGTTTTGCTACCCCATCTAAGAGCATGTAGGAGCAAAGACCCTGATTCCCGCAATGCATCCCTTCCATTAATGAGTATTGCAGTTTTGATAAAATCAGTGTTATCTGCTGTAGATCTACCAGTTGTTTGAATGCTGAGCCCTGTATAATCCCGCCCACGCCACTGATTGGCAGCTTTCTGTGTACACTGTGCATAGGCAGAAAGCTGCCAATTAGTGGTGAGGGCTGCGTTATACTGAACTCATGTAGAGAACTACATGACAGTAGGTTTACTATTCCTCTATTGATATTTTCCTGCTGATAAAACTACAGCAAGCGGCCCAGTATTTTGCTGCTCTCAAAATAGGTGGCAAAAACCTGGCGACAAAGTCCTTTTAAGAACAATATTGTTATGGTACATATAGCAGATCACTCACTGCATATTTAACATTTCTGCTCATTAAGCAACAAATATAACAAAACCAACGTTAACCCCTTCACCACCTTGCGATTTTCTGTTTTTGCGCTTTCACTTTTTGCTCCCTTTCTTCCCAGGGCCATAAAAAAAATGTATTTTTATGTCAATATATCCCTATAAGGGCTTTTTTTTTTGCGGGACAAGTTGTAATTTTGAATGATACCACTGATTGTACCATATAGCATACTGGAAAACGGGAAAAAAATTCCAAGTGCGGGGAAATTGCAAAAAAAAAGTACAATTCCACAATTGTTATTTTGGGTTTTTTATTTGCCATGTTCCTAAATGCTAAAACTGACCTGGCAATATGATTCCCCAGGTCATTACGAGCTCCCACACAAAAGACATGTATAGGTTCTTTTTTATTGAAGTGGTAAAAAAAAATCCAAAGTTAGTAATAAAAAAAAAATAGCTTATTAATACTATTTTTGCATACATACAATGTTTTGATCGCTTGTTATTGCAGTTTATTGCAATGTTGCAGTGACCAAAAAAAACGTAATTCTGGAGTTTCGATCTTTTTCTCGTTACGCCGTTTACTGATGTGATTAATTTACTTCATAGTTTGATAGATCAAACATTTCTGAACGCGGCGATACCAAATATGTGCATTTTTTTTAAATTGTTTTATTTTGAATTTACTTTTTAATTTTTTTTTATAAAAGGTCGTGAAGGGGTTTAGCAAGTACAATACAGTATAAGACTGCCCAACAAGAGTGCTCCTCCCCAGTAACAAAAAGTTTGGAAAAGATGCACATTATTTCATTATTTGTTTCCAAAGAACAATACATACAAACTTGTTACATGCATTTATAGTATTCATCTATGGTGCCAAAATCCATAGTCCATGCAAAATCCACATGTTTTTACCATGGCATATCTGCCCCATGGAGATGACTCAACAATAAGAAAAAGCATCTTGACACTCAAGTGTTTCATGCATTGCCGCTTTTCTCTGTTATTAAAGGGTGTCAGTAATTTACTTTTAGGGCACAGTCAGACAGCAGTATGAATCGGACCAAGATCTGATCGCAATGCACTGACTGGCCTGCGGCTCTCCTGACAACTTCATATATATTCTTACAGCTGCTACGCTCAGATCAGGAGAGCCATGGTGTCACGAATAATTTGGGGATTCGTAGCAGCTCTGAGTATGCCGTAATTTAAATGTAGTCCCTTTGGTCCAGCAAGGATTAATGTTAGTCTCTTGCTGGCAGCCTTCTGAGGATGGTCAGCACTCCCACCTCCCTTTAAATAGCCACATGATCCATCAGCTGGTTATAGTTCATTCTAGGCTGACCTCTTTGAAGGAGCCAGTCTCTGGAGAAGCTGTGGTGTCCGTTGCTGTTGCAGCAGTGAAGTTTCCTGTTGGAGAGCTAAGTGTATTCTATGTTTTTGTCTTCCCATTGTTTGTCTTACCTTCCTCGTATTGTCTTATTGTAGTGGTGAGACTAGTGTCTTGCTGGCCTGCGCACTAGCCAGGTTAAGTCCAGGGCCAGAGAGGGCTTAGACATGTGATTGTGCATGGGGGGGGGGGAGGGAGACCCGTCTAGGGATGATAGGGGAGCTTAGGGACAGACACAGGTTGGTGTCAGGAGTAGTCCCTTCCCTCACCCCCTACCGTTGGGGTCTTCTTCCTCCCTATATCACCCCATTGCATCCGTGTGTTGTGTCGTCCGCAGAACATTCCCTTGTCCGTCCATGACACACGACCAGTTCGAGGATTGCAGTCCAATTGATACTGTCATCTGACTTAGGAGGAGAATAAAAAAAAATGCGCAAGAATTCTGGCACAATTTGGACGTGCATTGTGTTACATTTACAACGTGTTTTGGACAATTTTGCACCTTGACAGAGAAGGGGGATTGGCAATATGAGGAAAGTGAGCGTGATATCCCATTGTGTAGGTGAAGCGTAAAATGCAACACCATTTACAAATTTCTGGTGCCATATAAGCTAAATAATGTGATAGGTGGTGTAAAGTTAGACAAAACTAAATAGCTGCTGATTGCCAAACATCATGTGTTACTGTGATAAGATTGGCACATTTCAGGACTGTATTAACTAAGTTTGCACTGTCTAACTATTAGATAGGACTGTTAAAGGGAATCTGTGACCAGGTTCTTGTTATGTAATCTGAGAGCACCATAACATAGGAGCAGAGACCCTGATTACAGGGATGTGTCACTTACTGGACTGTATTTTGCTATTTCAATACGATAATCAGTGTTTTATCAGCAGGAAATTATAACTGCCAGACAACCTGCCCTGTGCATTCTAGTCCATCCATGCACTCACCACCGATTAGCTGCTTTCTGTCACTGTACAATGTACACAGTACACAATGTAGACATAAAACTGCCAATCATTGGTGTGGGCAACTGAGCCCTGCTAGACCTGCAGTAGAGAAAATTGAGAATCTATCATGACGGCGCACCTGGAAACTAAGTGACACCGCTGGAGTCAGGGTCTCTGATCCTACCTCATGCTGTTGTCAGATAACCCAGCATCATGATAAATGTGATGTCAGATTCCCTTTAAATCTGCTTGTAGCCTTTTAGTTTAAAACAACCTCTGTGGAGAGCCTTTAGCTGTTTTATACATGTTGGTTCATCAAGTAGCTGTACAAGTATTGAAAGTATATTTGCTTTTTTTTTCAAAAACAGTGCCACTCTTGTCCATAGTATATACCTGGTATTGCAGCTTATTTTTCAAGTTTGTGTGGCTGAGCTACATTACCTGTTTCAAGCCATGAAGCACTGAAATATGTTTCTGGGAAAAAACCCATTTTTTAACCCTTGGCAATTCCATATGCAATTCAAAGTCATTATCATTTCCAGGATGCAAACTAAAATGTTGCAATTGTTAGATTGTTCTCATCAATGCAATGCAAAGATAAATATCAAAGTAAAATAACTTTAGATATAATATTCTGGCCATATAGTTTATTATTAAATATTTGTCGGCAAATCAAAGCAACGTTCATTCCCGAAAGCAAAAATGTATCATGATCAGCTACAGTTATCATAATAGGTTTTACTCAAGCTTGTCACTCACACATTCCACTTTCTTAATCGAATATTCCTGTGTCTACATATGTCAGGACGACTACTGAAAGATGGATTAATAAATTTGATTTTGTCTCCTGTAACTAGATTAATATATATTTAACTACTTATCCTACTGTTTATAGTTTCCTTGAAGGCTTCAGAGTATATTGAAGTCAACCTCTTGCCTTGTGGAAATTATATTATACCTAATTGGATTTGTGTTAAATTTTCACACTGATGGCATGGATACTTGCATAAACTTGCATTTCCAACCAGCTGTTTTTCTTCTTATTTAATATTGCATGTTTCATTTAGGAATGAGCGGATCAGGTAAAATTCTAATTTATCACAGATTTTCCCAGGAAATTAAATTGGCAAAGACGTTATTCTTTGCCAATTTAATTGAAAGTCCTTTATCATATTCTGGGATTTCTCCAGACTCCAGAGCATAATAAGTTCAAGATGTAAAAAAACAAAGCAAAAACTATTCCTCGCCTTACCGCTCCTCATCGTTACTCGTTTGATCCTCGTTGCATCCTCTGATTGGCAGCTTGAATACCAGGATGATTCTAGTCAAGTGCGCAGAAGAGCACTAGGTCATGACATCATAATCTGTGCAGAACCCTCATGAGCTTCAACAGATTTGGAAGTCCCAGCTTAGAATGAGGAGGCCCGGGAATTCAGTGTTCACAGCAATTATTAGAAGATGCAGGGAGGACTGGATTGGTGATAGTGAGGAGCAGAGAGGCCAGAAAGGTGAGCGGTAAGGTGAGAATAAGTCATTTTTCATTTTGTAAACTTTTGATGGCTCTTTACGGTTCAGAAAAATGGTGGAGAAAAGACTTTCATTTCCCTGAATTCGCATCGAAGCAAATTACTAAACAATCACAATGTGGATTTTTATAAAATTCGAGTAGAATTCAGTTCCACTTGAAAATATTCACTTATCTTTAGCTTCAATCTATCGTGCAGTGGAAAACTGTGCCCCAATTGATAATTTTCATTTTATGTGGCTTTTCTTTTTTGTTTTGCTGTATTCATTGCTGTTTTTTGCAACAAATTCTTCAAAGTTGCACATATAGTGTAAAGGACATAATGATACTCATGCTAGAGCAACTCCATTTTGTCTGCTCGCTTTAAAATCATGTTATCACTCTTTGCATAACATACATTCTTTCTTTCTCTTCCCATAGAACTTATCTCACACTAACCTTTTCTCAAGAGAACATTTTGTCAGACACTCTGTTATCTAACTTGTTTAGGCCAGGTTCGACCTTGTAAAATTTCAATAGTGCTTCAAACTAACAATGATAATATGACCATATATGTGTTTCCGTAATAATTGTACTAACATCAGTTAGCCTATAGTATTGTAGTATGGCTGTAGAGTTGATTGGCTATTTGATATACTCAAAACAATATAAAATGCTAAGCAAAATAAACGGGATCAGAGATTCTTTGAGTCCTCCCAATACAGAACATTGTTTCCGTTTGGTTTTCTGTGGATTGCAATCAACATAATAATTTAATAATTTGACACTCACTTGGTCAACCGTGAAGGGTTATTGCCCTCCCTTAACAATAGGTTTATGACTTTTGCACAAATTAAAGCTGCTCTTTATTTGTCTTTTACTTATATTACATCTTTTTATAGAGTAAGAAGTCACATGATCCTTTAAAATTACCCACATTAGTCTTCAACTGCCCAACAAAATGAAATCAGACAGATTTTGTACTCCGGAACCTAGAAAAAAACCAAAGTGAGCAATTAACCTGCAGTAAGTAAATGAATAAATTTTAACAGTACATGTAAATAACTATTTTGATCAAAAGAGCATAAAAGCTATCCCACCACGACAAAGTGTACTCAATCAGGATGGTCCCTAATTCTTGTAGTTCACCTCGCATATGTGCCAGCAGGTGTCAGAATAGACAGGGACAGAGAAGGACCCATATTGTTTGCACCTGCTCCTGGAAAGCTATATAGACAAGAGGCACAGCCCAAAAAGGGGGAGCCACTCCCCTGTACTTACAGAGTACAAAGAACTAAAGCAAAACAAAAGAAATGAGCTGGCACACCTGTTGGTATACATATAATATGTAGGAGTACATTCACACTGTGGTAATTAACAGACAAAACCTAAAATAAAAACAATGAGAAAATACCCTGAAGTAAATAAATGAATAAAATCAAATAAGGCAGCATGCAACATGTCTAGTTTAAAATATATAGTGACAAAGTCACTGGGACTTGAAGGGGAGATATGTAGCACTGAGATTGTTAATCCCAGTAATATAAACATAGGAAAAATGTTCCAACACATGAAGTGATGAGGGGTTAATCAGCCATGTTTAGTGCTAGGGTGATTGTAGAGAGGGAGGAAGTCAGAGGATAAAATCCAAGCCTTTTAGAGAATTTGGTATGGGGAGGGCCTGAAGGTGAAAGCTTTGAGCTGTTTTGTCATGTGAAGGAAAGATAAACATTGGGTTGTTTGTTCCTGAAGCAGGCGATTACCCGTAGCAACAAGGACTGTGCCATACATTATTTTTTTGTTTGTCCTGTTAGGCCAGGAAGGGCGTGTTTTTTTTTTTTGCTAACATTGCTGTGGTTTATGCAGCACTCTTAATAAACCCAGCAGAAGATTTAAAGAGACACTGTTCCTGTGTCTACCTCTTTGTGCAACCAAATTAGCCGATCTACCACAATACTAAAAACCTTTTTTAAAAACATCAAAACCTTGAAAAAGAATGATAAAAATTTACAAATTCACAGTAGTTGACTATGTCTGTGATAAGGATAGTTACTAATACATAAGAAATGTGATAGAAATAGGTGGGAAGGAGGAGATGTCACAGAATTACAATAGTAAATATGGTCAAGAGTATTAAGCAAAAAGTGACAGTTATTTCTCATTTTTTGTTGAAATGTAAAATAGATTACATTTTTTGAAAAACTGTCAAATATTGGGAATTTTTAGCTTAAAATTAACATGTCCCCAGATTATTCAGAGTAAATTGCATACATTATGGAAGAAATCTCTTAGACCTAATGAGGTTGGTGTACTTAATGTCAAAGGTCATTTCAGAATGGCTGTATAATCCTGATATAAAAATAAGCACTTGAGGAGTTCATGTAAAGTATAAGAGAGCTCATGATTCCAATTATATTCATAATAGATCCACACAGCCTGACTGACAATTATTCAGTCTCCACTCACTCAGCCTGACAGCTGACTCACTGTACTGATCAGTGTGAGATTTTGGCAGCAGAGACATTGAGGAGCTGTCAATCAGACTGGATGGGCGGAGACAGAGCAGCATCAAGGAGGAGGACAAGGAAGAGTTGTCAATTAATCTAGTTGGACAGAGATTGAGTTTAGACTTATACAAATAATTATTCAGCTATTATGACTTGGAGAAGTTCACCAGCTTTTTCAGGTCTAAGAGGTCAATGTAGTAATGTATGTAGTCTATATTGTGAAACTTAGCAACTGATCTTCTTTAAACATTGCTCTGTTTAAATGTACTTTTTCATCTGAAACACCTAAAGAAACAAAGAATAATTCTTATGATTCATTTATACTTCCTTTTTCTGCCAGTTTGGTTTGGTCTAGGTACTGCGCATAAGATAAGTGAAGTTGGCTATGCATCATTTAGTTCTATGGACAGTCTGCAAGTAACTAGTGGTTCAGTTGAGGTTGCCGACAGAAAGTCTGGATTGTGAAAGGAAGATGCTTCATGACATCAAGGGCTCTCTTCTTCCTCACTTGACTCGACTGAAAATGTTTCTGGTGCTTTTGGAACAGGCTGTTCTTCTGTATTGTAGATGGAGTGTTTGGATACTGTAAAGTCCACTGTAAAGTTCACTTCTTCTTTCTTGAAGCTCCTTTCCTAATGAGGGGCACCATGCAGAAATAGCAATTGGTAGTAGGATCAGTTGGCTCTCTCCAGATCATTGGAATTGCAAAAGGCAAAGATTGCCTCTTCCCATGCAACCACTGGGTAAAATGTGATGCGCATCTATTGTGGCATTTGTGTGGAACCCAAATCTTGTCCTGATCTCCTATTCTGCAGCCAAAATATAGATTTTAAGTTTTCCTTAACATGGTAGTCAAGTTTCACCTATGTGGTGAAAAAGTGACTTCTCCGCGTATGTAGCAAAAACTATCTGCTTTGTTAATGCAAGAACGAGGCATATCTGAAACAACATATAGAAACATGTCAATATGCTAAGAAATTAAGCTAAGAAATCCTAAAACTCTATACCTTACACAGAGCACATTTATAAAAGTAGGTGATGCAACTGTAATTACTAGTGATGAGCGAGCATGCTCGCTACTGTTCGGTGCTCGCCCGAGCATCTCACTGATTGAGATGCTCGGCGCTCGCCGAGTAATTCGGGTTGCTCGGGCGGAACTCTGGTCCCCTCCCTGCATGTTTGGCACTCTTTAGAGAGCCAATGAACATGCAGGGATTGCCTACCATGCACTGTAATGCTGTAGTCATGTTGGTTGTGGGCATTACAGTCATTGCCTGGCCGCACAGCGTCATCAGGTCTATATCAGACCTGGCGCCGCCATGCTCGTCACAGTCACTCCGGATCAGACAGTGTAGGGAGAGCTGCTGCTGCGTCAGGGAGAGATTTGATCGTGTATTAGGTAGTGTAGGGAGAAAAACCATGCATTACACATACCCATCTTAACAAACAGTCCTACTGAGTACTAATCCATCTGCAGAGATATCAGGCAAGCAGGGTGTATAGGCAGGCAGTGTATATAGCAGACTGCAGTGCATATAGCACAAGAGGCTCCATTCCAATTCTGCCTTCTGCTGCTGTTAGATATTTCTATACAAAGGCCCAGGTCTCAGGGGCCAGGAATACTTTTCTTTGGATCTTAATCCTCATTATTTGCTTAAAACGCAATCCAGAGAACACCATTTTTTCTGCGCCATTTGCTTGTTGATACTGCATAATACAGCCAGGTACTTTCCATATTAGAGCGCTAGAAATCCAGCTATTTAAAGCTGTGTTTTCTCAGTCAAACGGATCACATATACGTTGTCAGAAAATACTGCCATTGCTGGCCTCCATTAAAAATTTCCTTTAATGTGTCATTGAAGCAATTCAATGCAGTTTGCTTTCAAACTACTTACCTACAGGCCAGGTATTTAAAACTCTGTTTTCTCTATCACACGGGTCACATATAAGTTCGCTCCAAACTCAGTCATTTGTAGTGAGCGTGGAAGATACTGTCCTCCATTTAAAATGTGTACGGCACGGGGAACTGGACGTGATGCTAATGGTGCATGCAGAGGCCAAGGACAAGGCCGTGGGCAAGCCAAAATTGTGCCATAACAAACACCCACATCTTCTCGTCTGACCTTCCTGTCCCAATTTCTAGGGGAACGCAGCACACCACTATTGAACAAAGAGCAGTGTCAAAATTTTGCTGGTTGGATAGCAGATAATGCTTCCAGTCACTTAGCCACCACCACCACCACCCTGTCTTCCACACGGTCAAGTCTCAGTAGCCGTGAGTCTGGACCGCATATTCCTCACCCTGATCCCCCTTCCTCCCATCATGCCGAGTACCCAGAGACAACTGATCCCACACTTGGACACTCTGAAGAGCTGTTCACTTTTTCACTTATAGATTCGGGCCTCTCGCCCGGTCCACTTGAAGCTGGGTAAGAGAAGATCGCATGTAGCAATGCCCAAATATTTGAGCAGCCACGGTCACACGAAGGCAACAGTGGGAAAGTGTCACAAGAGGTGGACGATGATGAGACACAATTGCCAGAAAGTCAGGAGGAGGACCAGGGTGCGGAAGTGGAAGACGAGGTGGTGGATGATATAGTAACTGACCCAACCTGGCAGGAGGACATGCAGAGCGAGGACAGCAGCACACAGGGGGAGGGAGGCCCCAACAGGCAGGAAGAAGCAGTGCAGTGGTCGCAGACAGAAGGCAGGCAACCGTTCCCCATTGTACTGACACCAACACGAAGGAAGTTGCCAGTACAACTGTTAGGTTGTCCTGAGTCTGGTTGTTTTTTAAAGACTCTGCCGATAACCCTAAAAAGGCCATTTGCACCACCTGCCAGGAGAGCATCAGCAGGGGTGGCAAAACGACCAGCCTGACCACCACCAGCATGATCAGGCACATCGCAGCAAAGCACCCAACTTTGTGGGCTGAACCCCAGGATCCAGGAACAGTGTCTGCGGGTGGCACCATTGCTTCTTCCGCTGTTGTGCATGCGAGCCAATCCCCTGTTCATAGTGCATGCGAAGATGCCTCCTCCCTGCACCTGTTGTTGCACACTCTCAAGTAGCAGCATCAGGAAGCTGTCCATGTCCTTGTCCCAGCGCAGCGTTCAGTTGTACTTGGAACGCAAGTGCAAATATGCAGCCAACGCCCCACAGGCCACACTACTAAATTCTCACATTTCACGACTGCTTGCACTCGAAATGTTGCCTTTTAGGCTTGGGGAGATGGAAGCATTCTGCAACCTGATGGCGGAGGGCGTCACTCGGTACTCGGTCCCCAGCCTCCACTATTTCTCCCAGTGTGCGGTCCCTGCATTACACAAGCACGTGTCCCAAAACTTTAGCCGTGCTATCAACAACGCAGTTTCCGGTTAAGTCCACCTAACCACGGACACGTGGACAAGTGCTTGTGGGCAGGAATGGTACATCTCGCTGACGGCACACTGGGTTAACATAGTGGAAGCCGGGACCCAGTCGGACCTTGGGATGGAACACGTCCTCCTGACGCCAGGATTGAGGGGCCCTAGGTCAATCAGGGTTGCCCCCATGGTCTACAGCTCCTGCACCTCATCCTCCTCAGCCTCCTCCTCCTCTTCAGCCTCCATCTCCGAAATGACCACATCAGTCACAAGCTGGAAGCACTGCAGCACTGCCTCAGCCAAGCGGCAACAGGCTGTGCTGAAGCTAATATGCTTAGGTGAAAAACCGCTCAATGCTGAAGAGATGTGGACAGCTCTGAAAGAGCAGGCAGATCTGTGGCTCAAACCGCTGAACCTACAGCTAGGCATTGTCGTGTGTGACAATGGCCGGAACCTGGTGGCGGCTCTGAGGAGAGGCGAGCTCACACACGTATCATGCCTGGCCCATGTGCTTAACCTCGTGGTTCAGCGGTTTCTCAAATCCTACCCGGAGCTGCCGGATCTGCTTGTTAAAGTACACCGCCTGTGTGCCCATTTTAGAAAGTCAGCTACAGCTTCCGCCGCCCTTGCAGTGTTTCAACAGCGTTTGCAGTGGCATCACAGACTGGTGTGTGTTGTCCCCACGCATTGGAACTCTACACTGCAGATGTTGGGAAGGATTTATGAGCAGAAGAGGGCAGTTGTTGAGTACCAGCATCAACAAGGCCGTCAGTATTCAGTTCAGACTCCACACATAAGACCTCAGGAGTGGACATGGATGTCAGACATATGTAGCATCCTCCAAAACTTTGAGGACTCCACTAAGATGGTGAGCGGCGATGACGCCATAATTAGCATCACCATCCCGCTTCTCTGTCTTCTGAAACCCTCTCTGCTCACAAAGAGGATGCATTGCAGGTGGAGCACGATGAGATGGAGCAAGGAACCATACAGGGTGATTACACACAGCCAAGCCTCATCTCATCCCAACGTGGCTTGGGTGACAATGAGGAAGAGGAGGAGGAGGAGGAAGGACAGGAGCTAGTTTCAAGCACTATAGACGGTACTACCTGCACAGCTGTCATACTGTCAGTTCAGCGTGGATGGCCAGAGGACAGAGAGGAGGAGGAGGAGGAAGAGGAGAGCATGGTCAGTCATCCTCTTGGTGAGAACACGGAAGTCTTGCCTGTTAGTAGTCTGGTACGCATGGCTGATTTTATGTTACGCTGCCTTTCCCATGACCCTCGCGTTCTCAAAATTTTGGGTGACAGTCATTACTGGTTGCTGACACTTCTAGACCCACGCTACAAGGAGAACTTTGTATTTCTCATTCCTGAGGCAGACAGGTCTACAAAAATGGGGCAGTACTAGAAGGCCCTTGTTGCGGAACTATTAAAAAAATTCCCATCTGAAAACGCTGACGGCAGAGGTCACACTTCATTGGACAACCAAGGAGTACAGGCGAGAGAGACACAACTTCAATCCAGCAGAGACAGGGGAGCACTGTCAAAGTTCTGGGAGAGTTTTCTCAGACCCTCCCATCGCACAGGCCCTGAGGCGCAGGGTACTCTCACAAGGAGTGCAAAGTTTGGGAAGATGCTGAGGGAGTACCTTGCCGACCGTATCAATGTCCTCCATGATTCCTCTGTGCCTTTTAATTATTGTGTAGCCAAGCTGGATACGTAGATTGAACTGGCTCTCTACGCCTTGGAAGTCCTCGCCTGCCCTGCCGCCAGAGTTTTATCAGAGTAGGTTTTTAGTGCCGCTGGTGGAATTATAACTGATAAGCACATTCGTCTGTCAACTGAAAATGCTGACAGGCTGACTCTTATAAAAATGAACAAGGGCTGGATTGGGCCAGACTTCTCAACACCACTGAATGATAGCAGCATAACATGAACTCAAATCCAGTGTCTTTTCTTGGGAGGTGTATTCCCATGCACCTTTTCACACCCACACATGGGTATACGCTTCCTGATTTTGTCTATTTGCTCTTGTCCTCCTCCTTCTCCTCATCCTCCACAACCATATTACCAGCTGACATCAAGCCCAGGTTAGTAATGGAGAGGCGTCTATAAGACACCCCCATTACTAACCCCATAGTCAAAGTTACAAAAAAACACAAACACCCAGAATAAAGTCCTTTAATTGAAATAAAGACACAATTCTTTATTGTTCTGAAGTAAACCATACTTACCATCACGCCCATTCCAGCTGAAGACAACGATCTCCTGCAATAAAAGTAAAATAATAAAGCAACATCATCCTTACCTTTTCATGGTTCCCACGACAGCTTCAGCTCTGCTACATTCACATGACAGGCTGGACCGCAGAAGAACCCTGCCATCCAGTTTGCCATGCTGCAGAGACTGAGAAGTGCAGGCATGCTTGCGATCCTCAGTGTCTGGCTGTGACGGCATCCAGATGAGCAGAGTTCATGTCCAATGAACTCAGCTCACCTCATGCACGTCACTGACAGCGTGGGAAAATTCTCCTGCGCATGCGGTGAGTGCAGGAGAATTTTCCCACGCTGTCAGTGACGTGCATGAGGTGAGCTCATGTCCAATGAACTCAGCTCACCTCATGCATGTCACTGACTGCGTGGGAAAATTCTCCTGCGCATGCGGTGAGTGCAGGAGAATTTTCCCACGCTGTCGGTGATGTGCAGGAGGTGAGCTCATGTCAAATGAACTCAGCTCACCTCATGCACGTCACTGACAGCGTGGGAGAATTCTCAGCGCTTGAGCAAGAGAATTCTCCCACGCTGGGATGGCATTGAGATGACAGGCTGGATCACAGCTGAGCGCTGCCATCCAGCATGATATCATTCATAGACACTGCAGAGCGCAGGCATGCTTGCGCTCTGCAGTGTCTCTGAAGGGTGACAAGCTGGATGGAAGAGCTCAGCTGTGATCCAGCCTGTCGTCTCAATGCCATCCCAGCGTGGGAGAATTCTCCTGCTCAAGCGCTGAGCACTGAGAATTCTCCCACGCTGTCAGTGACGTGCATGAGGTGAGCTGAGTTCATTGGACATGAACTCGGCTCATCTGGATGCCGTCACAGCCAGACACTGAGGAACGCAAGCATGCCTGCGCTTCTCAGTGTCTGCCGCATGGCTAGCTGGATGGCAGCGTTCTGCTGCGGTCCAGCCTGTCATGTGAATGTAGCAGAGCTGAAGCTGTCGTGGGAACCATGGAAAGGTAAGGATGATGTTGCTTTATTATTTTACTTTTATTGCAGGAGATCGTTGGCTTCAGCTGGAATGGGCGTGATGGTAAGTATGGTTTAATTTAGAACAAATAAAGGATTGTGTCTTTATTTCAATTAAAGGACTTTATGCTGGGTGTTTGTGTTTTTTTGTAACTTTGACTCTGGGGTTAGTAATGGGGGTGTCTTATAGACGCCTCTCCATTACTAACCTGGGCTTGATGTCAGCTGGCATTATAAGCTGACATCAACCCCAACCCTATTACCCCACTGCCACAGCTACAGGGCAGTGGGAAGAGAGAGGTTAAGTGCCAGAATTGGCGCATCCTATGGATGCGCCATTTCTGGGGCGGCTGACGGCTGGTGTTTCAAGCCTGGGAGGGGGCCAATATTCATGGCACCCTTCCTGGGCTATTAATATCAGCCCCCAGCTGTCTGCCTAGCCTTTGCTAGCTATTAAAATAGGGGGGACCCCACGTCATTTTTTTGGGGGTCCCCCATTTTAATAGCTAGTAAAGGCTAGGTATTCAGCTGGGGGCTGATATTAGTAGCCTGGGAAGCTCCGTGGGTATTACCCCCTTCCCAGACTTCAAGCATCTGCCCCAGCCGTCTGCTTAACCTCCGCTAGAGACTAAATTACGGGGAACCCGACTCCAATTTTTTTTTTAATAAATCCTCTATTTTAACACTAAATGACAAGTACAGTAATCAACACTATCACTGTACTTCTTATAAATGTGACTGACATGTTTCTATCTATCTAATCTATGTGTGATGCTCTATTCTTTCTGTTATAAATTGTCGGGTACCGATGCTGAATTGCCGGCCGGCTTTTTTAAAGAGACGGTGCATGAAAACACTAATATTTTTTTTAATAAATCCTTTACACTAAATGACAAGTACAATAACCAACACCATCACTGTACTTCTTATATATGTGACTGACATGTTTCTATCTATCTAATCTATGTGTGATGCTCTATTCCTTCTTGTCTAAATTGTCGGGTACCGGTGTATGCCGCTGCTGAATTGCCGGCCGGCTTTTTTAAAGAGAGTGTCTTCTGAGCAGTTTGTCAGCTTTTGGACACCTTTGAAGGTGTTTTCAATGTGTTTCTATGTGTTTTTGTTTGCCTGCCCTTGGTCTTAACGGTGTTCGACGGTGTTCTAAGGTGTTCGACGAACAGTTTCTCGAACATCCCGGTGTTCGACGAACCGAACCCGAACACTGCGGGTGTGGCTCAACACTAGCAAAGAGCTGCCCAGAAATCTGGCAGTTTAGTGTTGCAGCCTGTGGGTGGGTGGCTGGCTGCATACTTGCACTTGCATTCCAAGTAACAGAAAACTAAGCAGATGGTGGCCTCAATCGTCATCATGGCCTTACCTCAGCACTATGAACTCTCCTGAAGGAGAAGCCAGGGCCCGCCGGAGGAGTCTCCGGTTCTCTTGTGGGCCCGTCCAACCCTGACAAAAAGCAGCCCTGGCTAAGAAATGTGTGGGGGAAGGTTCCCGGACACTCTATGGCTGATTTTTTAATGTGGATCGGCCATCTCAAAACGCATTACAGATCAGGCCATTGTCCAACTCTGTATTCAAGAAATTAAATGTATAAAGAAAGATGTGTGTGTGTGTGTCAAAGCACCACCGACAAGTGCGAGTTGATGTTGGATGGGCTGCCATTGCTTCTGCAACAAGCTCAATCACAGGACTTCCTGGGAGTAATGAAACGCAGGGTAGATACGGTTTCCCTCTATGCCAGTCCTTTCACCGAGCTAAATACAACTCTTAGCAAAAAAAGTTGTGGACTGGCTCCGTACCGTCCCTGGCCACATTCACCTGTCCACGTGTTTGTGGTTAGGCAGGCCTCCCTGTAAGTGCACTGGGGAGGGCATGGGTAATGTTGTGGGACCCGTGCTTGTGGAAGGCGGAGGCGATACCGGGAAATATAGTGGCGGCTGGGGACCGAGTATGGACACCCGGCCGCCGCCCGCATGAGGTTGTGAAAAGCTTCTGCCTCCACGAGCTTAAAAGGCCACATTTCAAGTGCAAGCAGCTGTCAAAAATTTGGCAGTATAGTATTGCAGCCTGTGGGTGGGTGGGTGGCTGCCTGCATACTTGCGCTTGCATTCCAAGGAATGGGGTAGGGACAACTGAACGCTGCAGTGGGACAAGCACGTGGACCGTGATTGTTGCAAGTCTGCAATGACAGGTGCATGGCGGGAGGCATCTTCGCATGCGCCAAGGATCACTTATGATGGGCACACTTTTAGGCAGAGACCTGGGAGTCAGAGATGCTTCCAGAGGTCTTCCCATGCTGTTCCTATGTCTTTTTAGCGCTGCATGTGTAGCGCCCCGAGGGTTCGTCCGGTACAGGGGTATTGCACCTCTGCCAGAGGTGTGGTATTCCACTCCCGGGTAAGGATGGAGCATGGACCAGGGCTCAGTTAGCTGCATGCATCACACACACCCCATTTCTGGGGGACAGCTCAACGGTGCTCCCATTTATACAGTAATGCAGGCACGACAGACCATGTCCCTGGCTGGAGTGGGGAGGGGGGAGGAAAACCCAGTGATGTAGGAGCAGAAGGGGACGGTTTCTGAGCATAGGTAGGAGCTCATTGGGTGCTGGTCACCTGAGCTCACACTCAGAGGGGAGGTATAAAAGGTGGGCACCATCTTATATCAGGTTCAGTTCAGTCAGACAGTCAGTGAGAGGAGAAGACAGGGAGCGGAGGCTCTGTAGGAGCTCTGCTCAAAGGCAGGCCTAGGGTGAAGGCCGGAGCCTGAGAGGAGAAGGAGAAGTAGGCCTAGAGAAGAGGCCGAGGAAGGAGGAGAAGAAGGAACAGGAAAGGAAGAGAAGAGACAGAGAAGCAGAAGGGCTCAGAAACAAGAAGGAAGAAGGGACCCTAAGAACCCATGAGATAACGGGTGAAGGGTCAGGCAGAATAAGGGTACCGGATCCCAAATTGGTGGAGGTAAATTATCCCTCAGCCAAGAACCAGAGGTCGTGATCATTTACTGGTGCGACCCCCCCCGCTAAACCTGCTAGGAAGGCACCATATAGGATAGCGGGATATGGGGCCCACGTTTGCCTGCATAGATCCGCGGCAGCTGGACAGAAGTTTGGTCACTGGTGGGACACGAGCCAGAGAGAGGACAGAAGGGAGTCCTGAGCCATACTCCTGAATAGCCTGGGGGTTGACCGAGCCCCTCGCCTGGTGGACGCAGCACGGCTTGGGCAGTCATTACCTGTACAGAAGTGACTTGGAGTATATAAACTGTGAGTAAAAGACCCTGGACTGCAACACGTTGTCTTTGCGTTTCTTACCGCGCCAGCACTACTGGTACTGGGACGCCCTGCACTACAACCCCCACCATCTACTCTCACTGCCCTGAGGCTACACTCTTCCCGTGGGGAGTTATACTAACTCAGCTGCACACACCATCAGTCTCGGGGGACTGCTTTTCAGCGGCGGTTCATGATAGCCACAATCCACGGGTGGAGTAGTCGGACATTGCCTAAAACATATAAAAGACTGCCACTGGTCTGACCACCCTGAGCCACGGGACCGGGTTGCCACTACTACACCGATCATTACACTGAAGCCCGGTTCCGAGTGCCCCAAGGCCCAGGAGGTGAGTCATATGCATGTGTCTGATGATGTGTCACACACCACATGGCCAGATATGGTTGTAAAGTGTTAAAATGACATTTCCTGGTGAATGCATTTGTCTTGGTTGAAAGCAATTCAAAAGTGCAAAACCGCATCAAAAACGCTACGTGTGAACATAGCCCAAGTTGTGGAGGAGTATTTTTGTTTGAGGTTATTTATTTTGCCTTATATACAAGTCATTACCCTGAAAAGGATGTTTCTTAACATATTTCTCAGGAAAATCCATTTTGGTTTTGTTTTTGTATGTTTTATTGTGAGTCCGTAAAAGTGGTGTAATACTCTGACAACGTTGCTGACAGCAGTGATCTGGGAGTCAGAGATGCTTCCAGGGGTCTTCCCCATGCTGTTCCCATGACATTTGAGCACTGTTCCCATTCATTTGGGCAATTTTTAGGCCCTCTGCAGACCGCGGGGGGAAGCCGCCTGAAAAATGCTCGAGTTTCCCATAGACTTACATTGGGCTCGTTGCTCGGGTCAAGCACCCGAGTATTCCAATTTTCTCGACCCGAGCAACGAGTACCCGAGCATTTAAGTGCTCGCTCATCACTAGTAATTACGATTACGTCTATCTATCTACAGTGGGGAAATTAAATATTTGATACACTGCAGATTTTGCAAGTTTTCCCACCTACAAAGAATGGAGAGGTCCATAATTTTAATCGACGTTACACTTCAACTGTGATAGAATATTAAAAAAATATCCAGAAAATCAGACTGTATGATTTTTAGATAATTAGCATTTTATTGCATGAAATAAGTGTTTGATACAATAGAAAAACAGAACTTAATATTTGGTACCTTTGTTTGCTATTACAGAGGTCAGCCATTTTCTGTAGTTCTTGACCAAGTTTGCACACACTGCAGCAGAGATTTTGGCCCATTGTTCCATATAGATCTTCTCCAAATCTTTCAGGTTTCGGGGCTGTCACTGGGTAACATTGAGTTTCAGCTCCCTCCAAAGATATTCTATTGGGTTCAGGTCTGGAGACTGGCTAGGCCATTCCAGGACCTTGAAATGCTTCTTGCAGAGCCAATCCTTAGTTGCCCTTGCTGTGTGTTTCAGGTCATTGTCTTGCTGGAAGACCCAGCCATGACCCATCTTCAATGCTCTGTGGTGAATTGACTCACTCGGTTCTCACAGAGGTAGACACAGGAACCCTTTTTGGGTTAAGCTCCTGCTGGTGTATTAGGACATGGCATAAATCACTGCAGCGTTCCAGAAAATAAACACGGCCTTTCCTGCATGACGAGAAAGAAAACAAAAATAAAGCATAGCCTGCTCTGGGTAGCACAACAAAGTTCACCAACAGTCCTTCTGTGGAGATCTCTGCCTTCCACACACAGAGTCTGGAGACTTCCTTCTTCAAACAACCCCCAGAGAAAAAAAACTCAATGCTTGGAGATTTCACTTCTCTAGCCACACCCTTGAGGTGGAGATGTGGTGAGTAGGCATCCCACTACTTGTCTTTTGTCCTGTAGACCATCCCAGCCTTGTGCAGGTCTACAATTTTGTCCCTGGTGTCCTTAGACAGCTCTTTGGTCTTGGCTATGGTGGAGAGATTGGAGTATGATTAATTGAATGTGTGGACAGGTGCCTTTATTACAGGTAAGGCTATGTGCCCACGATCAGGCAATAGTAACCCGTATTTTCACTGCGTCCGATCACGCAGGTAAATCTGCATGTGTTCATTGAACATGTAGTTACCGCATTGTATACATTCTATGCTGGAAATTTCTGTTGCGGAGACTAGCGTCTCCACAACAGAAATTGACGTGCTGCGGCTTGTAAAGCCACCCCGCTGGTGAATTTACGTGGCTTCAAATAGAAGCACTGTGGGCATGGGATTTCTATAAATCCCATCCACTGTGCTTCTACTGTACAACGCATCATTTGATGATAAATATTACAGACCTCTCCATTCTTTGTAGGTGGGAAAACTTGCAAAATCGGCAGTGTATCAAATACTTATTTTTCCCACTCTCTATCTATCTATCTATCTATCTATCTATCTATCTATACATCAATGTTATATAGTGTTATGTGTGTATCAGCAGCATGACTGTAATTCATAGCTGAACCCTTGGTACATTTTTTCAAAAACATTCAAGAGTAAGGAGGAAACTGTCATATGAAGGAGTTGTCACATTAAAGTTGATCCCTCCAGTGTCTCTCTTCATTCTAAAAAAAGAATGTTGCTGCAAGCATGTAAACTCTTTGATCTTAAATAATATATTTCTTATTTAACATACCTCTCAAAGTCATGGATAGCAATCTGTGCAAAGAGACTCTACATTAATTTGTTGAAATGTTCATATTGAAAATTATTGTATTATAAATATATACTATGTACAGTATATTTACTTAACAGAAGAACTGGAGCTCTCCAATTTGTGTAAAAAAAAATGTGAATTGTATTCAACCATGCACTGGTGTAACAAATATACCGGCCATAATTAACACTATCTTGTCTAAAATTGTGTGGACCCCACTCGTGTCGCCAAATTACCTCTAAACTGTCAAGGAATAGAGTCTACAAGATCTGTAAGGGGTCTTTCTTATGTTCCCCAAACCATTCCTGAACAGTATTTACAGTGTGACAGGATACGTAATCAATCTACAAGAGGCCACCACCATTAAAGATTGCAAGTGTCATGAAGTGGTGCATTATGTCAGGAAAAATATGTATGGAAAAAGTAACAACCACATGAATGCCAGGATCAAAGGTTACCCAAAGCTGTATACTTTGTTTGCTGACCTGCCTTCTTCTCATATGGCATCCCGATGTTACCTCTTTTCCATGTGAGGGTATAACTGTCATGCCAGGTGTGAATGCAATACAGGGGGGAAAGGTAAAGGGATCCCAGACACTAGGGAAAGGGGAAGTGGTGACCTCCTAAACTGGACTAGCGTCACCCTGTCTTCCCCTACCGTCTCTATACAGCCTCCGCAGCTGTCGCCGATCATGTGCCTTGCCCTACCATCCCTGGCGTAAGGCTACAACTGGGGATGGAGGGAGGTGAGCACTAGTCAACCTCCGCTAGCTCTCTAAAGACAAAAGGGGAAGACAACACAGGGGAATTACAACTTGGCTTTAAAAGAAGCTTCAACAGGGCACATGGCCTCAAGACTCCAAAGAGGATGTGATGCTACTTCAGCCAAGCTACAAGTAGGAATGAGTATAACCGGCGACGCCCACCTAGAGAGACCAGGTATATATACACCCAGGCCAGAGGGAGGTAGTCGCTGTGTCCTAAAGACAACCTCCTATCTATGAAGCTGTCTGCAATGCCAAATGTGGAGCTCTCTTACAGGCCACTGCAGGGTGACTCTCTGTCACCTCCGACACACCCGTGACAATAACCTTTCCTTTTGGGCATACTGGATGAATATATTTTCATATTGATGTGTGTGCCAATATTTTCTGTATATTGCACTGTGTCCATGTTGAGTGTTATTTACCATGTTGTAATCCTGAGCTGCACAGTTTGGTCAGGGGCAGCTCTCCCATATAATTATTAGAATGGGTAGTATGTAGTCTCTGGCTTTCTATTTTGGCAGAATGATGGCTGAGAGATGCATCAGAAGGTGCTCTTCCTTTGGTGTCTTTTGGAAAAGTAGGGTTCCTGCTAGGGATTGGCAAGTTTATTTGAGTGGAATTTAAAAAGAACATCATATTCTCCAGCTGTCCTTACTTTTTCTTAACCATAGAGAACCAACAATTGATAAAAAATTTTTTTAATAAATACCTCACTGCTCACCTTTCCAGAATCCCGCTGCTTGCTGCCTGCTGTCAAGTCTTCAGGGCCTCCTCTTTCAACTGTAACATGCCTCAACACTCGCTTCATCACTGTAGATCAGAACATATGGCCACTTTCAGACCTCAGAAGTCATTACATGTCATATGGTCATAATATCATAACGTGCATCACCACCTATGACATGCAGTGACCTCTGAAGCTTGCTTGCAGCCATAAGTCCTAGCCTATAATGATGATGCTACAGATACAGCAGGTGTGGGGCGAAAGATGAGGCCCTAAGGGCCAAGTGGCAGTCAGCGAACAATGGGGCAGCTGCAGAGGTGAATGGTGAGATGAACAATAGGTTGGTTCTTTTTATACAACTTCCGTTCATTATGTTCTGAGTTCTAGAGCTAGATCAACTAGAGCATAACAACAATCTAGAATAACAGTGTGATTGCCGAATTTGAATTTCGACAGATATGCTCAGTTCTAGTTCTTGCACACTGGCATTTTGGTGGGAGTGATAAGAAATAGGCAGATAGGAGGGTTAGCTGTGCAATATCGCCTCTTCTGGGTACAGTGCAGGGTGTGACTTATCAGGGAAAGTAACTACAATACTCTTCAGGGAAGTGTTGCATATTTCATTTTCAGGAGAATCATTCAGCATTAATACATTGTGGTAAAATGATTTTTTTTAGTTTGGACAAAGAGCAATCATTATCTTTGTCATCACAACATGAAGGATGACAGGAAACAAAACTGTGAAGGCAGAATTTCCATAATAGTGAATGGAGAGAACTGTTACATGGGAGGCAACATTTCACTGCAGGTCAGGCAGCAGGCAGTTCTGAGGATAGGTACAGGTCCAAGAGGTGAGACCCACAAATATTACTCATATATGGCATATCCTGCCTGTGAGTGTGCCATAAATATTTGTCTTAACTAACTATATAATGTATATATGTATGTACGTATATATATATATATATATATATATATATATATATATATATATATATATATATATATATATATATATATGACGCGCCCCCTGGGCCATATTCAGGGGATAGCCGGATCTGGATAGGGGTAGTAGTCCTTGTGGCGGTGACCCGGTCCGTGCCCAGGGTGTCAAACTAAGTGGCAGTCTATGGCAGTAGATGTTAACTTGATCGACTACACCACCCGTTGAGTGCGGCTTTGAAGCCGCCGCTGCAGAACAGTCCACTGAGGCCAGGTGTATAAGGATGTGCAGCGTGGTGGTATAACCCCCAACGGGAGGGGTATGGCCTCAGGGCAGCAGGGATAGATGATGGGGGTGATGGTGGTACACGAGCGCAACAAAGACAACTCGGAGTCTTGGTGGTGCAGTTCAGGGTCTTTACTCACGGTTACTTGGTTACTGCTTCAGGCCACCGCTGCAGAGGTGGCCGCCTGCGTCGCGCTGTGCTCACCAGGTGAGGGGCTCGGTTAACTCCCAGGTCTTTCTGGAGTGCTTTGCAGGACCCCCTTTATGTCCCCTGTTTCTGGTCTTCAACCCCACTAGTGACCACGCTTATGTCCAGCTGCCTCGGACCTTCTTGGTGGGCAAACGTTGGCCTGCGTTTCCCAGGTCCTATGTGGTGCCTTTCTAGCGGGTGTGGCGAGGGGCTGCTCCACATGTAATGTCGCAGCCTCCGGTTCTTAGTTGAGGGTAGTTTCTCTCCTCCACTAATTTGGGATCCGGTTCCCATCTTCTTGACCTGACCCCCCTACTCAGGTAGTGGCGGGCGTGTGGTGGCTACCAGCCAGTCCACACCCCTGGGGTCCCCTCTGTCCTTCCTGGAGCCCAGTCTGCTCCTCTTCCTCCTTCTTCCCTCCTCCAGGCTCAGGCCTCCTGACAGGGCCTGCCTGTGGAGCAGAGCCCATAAAGCAGCTCTGCTCCCTGTCTTCTCCTCTCTCAACTCACTCCCTTTCCAAGATGGTGCCTCCCTTATACTCCTGTACAGAGTGCACCCAGGATCTACTTCCCCCACGCACACACTACCGGGTTCCCTTCTCTAGGTGTTCCCTCCCCCCACTCCAGCCAGGGACATGCTCACTCGTGCCTGCATAACTAATGGGAGCACCGTCGAGCTGTCCCCCGGAAATGTGGTGTAGTGCATGTGGGTGTTAGGGTCCTGAGCCACACTCCATCCTTACCTGGAAGTGAGATATCGCACATCTGGGTGAGATGCAATACCTCTGTAGCAACCGAACCCTCGGGGTGCTACATATATATATATATATATATATATATATATATATATCTCTATCATTTTGTTCAAGCTTTAAATTTACATTAAAACATTCACAACATTAAAAAGCTCTAATTATTGGATAAATATAGATACAGCAGTCGTGTCCATTGAGCACTATGTAAAACATGCCATCCTGTTGTTTTTCATAGAGTATAATTTATTTTATTTTTTTTTACTAGATGACATTCTAGGTGGCTTAATGGCTGTATTTGACAAGCAAAATATAATTGCTTAGTTAATGGTACATAATGAACATTTTTGTCATCAAATAGGACACAGAGAACAAGATGTGTAATTTTCGATAAATGAAAAATATTTTGCGAGATTAATTGCATTTTTTTCACATTGTATTAATCATAGCTGCTCTTCTGCTTGGATCAGTATTCCGTATTTGTAGGCTGTGTTAGTGTAAAAGTTCCATGATAACAAACAAAGGACAGAAACAGACTATTAAAAGGAGAAATGAGAAGTAGTGATGAGCGAGCATGTTCGCTACTGCTCGGTGCTTGCCCGGGCATCTCACTGCTCAAGATGCTCGGCGGGAGCTCCGGTCTCCTCCCTGCATGTTTGGTGCTTTTTACAGAGCCAATGAACATGCAGGGATTGCCTGCCCCTCACTGTAATGCCGCAGCCATGGTGGTTGGGGCATTACAGTGATTGGATCGCCTCAAAGTGTCATCAGGTTTACATCAGTCCTGGCGCCGCCATGCTCGTCAGTCACTCCGGAATCAGACAGTGTAGGGAGAGATGCTGCTGAGCTAGGGAGAGATTTGCTTGTTTCTAGTTAGTGTAGGTGTACCAAACTATATTAGAGACACATATCCATCTCAACAAACAGTCCTTCTGAGGACTAATCCATCTGCAGAGATATCAGGCAGTGTATGTAGGCAGGCAGGCAGTGCATATAGCAGACTGCAGTGCATATAGCACAAGAGGCTCCATTCCAGTTCTGTCTGCTACTGCTGTTAGATATTTCTAGAAATAGGCACAGGTCTCAGAGGTCAGGAATAATTTTTTTTTGGATCTTAATCCTCATTATTTGCTTAAAAAGCAATCCAGAGAACAGTTTTTATGCGCCATTTGCTTATTGACACTGCAGAATACAGCCAGGTCCTTTCCATATTACAGTGCTAAAAATCCAGCTATTTAAAACTGTGGTTTGTCTGTCACACGGATCACATATAATTGCGCTGAAAATATTGCCATTTCTGGCCTCCATTAAAAATTTGTTTCAGTGTGTCAGTGAAGCAATTGACACCAGTTTACTGTTCAAAATAGTTACCTACAGGCCAGGTATTTAAGATTGTGGTTTGTCTGTCACACGGATCACATATAAGTTGGCTCCAAATTCAGTCATTTGTAGTGAGCGTGGAAGATATTGTCCTCCATTTAAAATGAGCAAGGCATGTGGCAAGGGACGGGGAACTGGACATGATGGTGATGAAGGTGCATGCAGAGGGCGAGGCCGTGGGCAAGCTGAAATTGTGCCACAACAAACACCCACATCTCCTCGCTTGACCTTCCTGTCCCAAATAATAGGGGAACGCAGAACACCACTATTGAACAAAGAGCAGTGTGAAAAGGTTATTGGTTGGATAGCAGATAATGCTTCCAGTCATTTAGCCACCACTACCACCACCTTGTCTTCCACACGGTCAAGTCTCAGTAGCTGTGAGTCTGGACCGCATATTCCTCACCCTGAACCTTCTTCCTCCCACCATGCCGAGTGCCCAGAGACAACTGATCCCACACTTGGACACTCCGAAGAGCTGTTCACTTTTCCATTTATAGATTTGGGCCTCTTGGCCGGTCCACTTGAAGCGGGGCAAGAGGAGATCGCATGTAGCGATGCCCAAATATGTGAGCAGCCACGGTCACACGAAGGCGATGGTGGGAAAGTGTCACAAGAGGTGGACAATGATGAGACACAATTGCCAGAAAGTCAGGAGGAGGACCAGAGTGCGGAGGTGGAAGACGAGGTGGTAGATGATATCGTAACTGACCCAACCTGGCAGGAGCACATGCAGAGTGAGGAGAGCAGCACACAGGGGGAGGGAGGTAGAGCACCCCAACAGGCAGGAAGAAGCAGTGTGGTGGCTGCAGAAAGAAGGCAGGCAACCATTCCCCGTAACACCAACACGAAGGAAGTTGCCAGTACAACTGTTATGTCTTCCCGAGTCTGGTTGTTTTTTAAAGACTCTGCTGATAACCCCAAAAAGGCCATTTGCACCACCTGCCAGGCCAGCATCAGCAGGGGTGGCAAATGACCAGCCTGACCTCCACCAGCATGATCAGGCACATAGCAGCAAAGCACCCGACTTTGTGGGCCGTACCCCAGGGTCCAAGAACAGTGTCTGCGGGTAGCACCACTGCTTCTTCCGCTGTTGTGCATGCAAGCCATTCCCCTGTCCATGGTGCATGCGAAGATGCCTCTTGCCTTGCACCTGTCATTGCAGACTCTCAAGTAGCAGCATCTGGAAGTCTGTCCACGTTATTGTCCCAGCGCAGTGTTAAGTTGTCCATACCCCAGTCCTTGGAATGCAAGCGCAAATATGCAGCCAACGCCCCACAGGCCACACTACTAAATTCCCACATTTCGCGACTGCTTGCGCTAGAAATGTTGCCTTTTAGGCTCGTGGAGATGGAAGCATTCCGCAACCTGATGGCGGCGGCCGTCCCTCGGTACTCGGTCCCCAGAGCCGCCACTATTTCTCCCGGTGTGCCGTCCCCGCATTAGACAAGCACTTGTCCCAAAACATTAGCCATGCCCTCAACAACGCAGTTACCGGGAAAGTCCACCTAATCACGGACATGTGGACAAGTGCTTGTGGGCAGGGACGGCACATCTTGATGACGGCACACTGTGTTACCATAGTGGAAGCGGGGACCCAGTCGGACCTTTGGATGGAACACATCCTGCTGACGCCAAGGATGGCAGGCCCTAGGTCAATCAGGGTTGCCCCCACAGTCTACAGCTCCTGCACCTCATCCTCCTCAGCCTCCTCCTCCTCTTCAGCCTCCATCTCCGAAATGACCACATCAGTCACAAACTGAAAGCACTGCAGCACTGCCTTGGCCAAGCAACAATGGCTGTGCTGAAGATAACATGCTTAATGCTTAGGTGACAAAACGCCCAGCGCTGCAGAGTTTTGAAAGCTGTAACACAGCAGCCTGATCTGTGGCTCTCACCGCTCAACATACAGCCAGGCATGGTCATGTGTGACAATGGGCGGAACCTGGTGATGGAGAAATGACAGCCCGAGTAGATAAGGTTTCCCTCTATGCCAGTCCTTTCACCGAGCTAAGGAATATGGCTGTGGTGAAATACAACTCCCACTGAGAAGCTGTTTCAGATTGAAAAGCATTGTGCCCTCCAGAGGATTTGATTCTGAGGGCTTACCTTTCTCCCCGCTCAAGAGCCCCATAGCAGTTGCAAAGTTAGCGCTATCATGAATTCTCCTGATGTAGAAGCCAGGGCACACCAGAGGATTCTCTGGTGGGACCGTCCAACCCTGTAGAGAAGCAGTCCTGGCTAAGAAAAGTGTGTGAGAAGGTTCCCAGACACTCTATGGCTGCTTTTTTACTGAAGTGGAAACCCACGCAAACACGGGGAGAATATACAAAGTCCTCACAGATGTTGTCCTTGTTGAGATTTGAACCCAGGATCCCAGTGCTGCAAGGCTTCAGTGCTAACCACTGATCCAATATGCTGCCGTTCACCCTCTAATATCTAACAGGCTGGAGAAACTTGCACCTACTGCCACTCTATCTTCAGTTTCTTTGTGAGAAACTAATGTATTTGGGAAGCCACTCAGTCTACCAAATAAAATTCCTGAGAAGGAAATTGGGGATGACTTCACTACTGATTCTGGGGGCAGTACTAATACCATGGTTTCGTACCATAGTTTACTGGAAATATTCCAGCTGGTAGGAGGCATGCAAATTCCCACAGAAAAGTACCAGCAGTAATGTTCAGGGACCCGCGCTTGTAGAAGGCGGAGACAACACCGGGGGAAATAGTGATGGCTGGGGACCGAGTATGGACATGAAGCATGAGGCATAAGGTTGTGAAAAGCTTCCGCCTCCATGAGCCTAAAAGGCCACATTTCAAGTGAAAGCAGCTTTAGGGGACTACCTGGGAGAAATGACAGCTGGGTAGATATGGTTTCCCAAGTCCTTTCACCAAGCTGAAGAATATGGCTGTGGTGAAATACAACTCGGCAAAAAAAGCTGTGGACTGGCTCCGTACCATCCCTGGCCACATTCACTTGTCCTCGTGTTTGTGGTTAGGCTGTCCTTCCCAGTAAGTGCACTGGGGAGGGCACTGGTAATGTTATGGGACCTCAGCTTGTGGAAGGCGGAGACGACACCGGGACAAATAGTGGCGGCTGGGGACCAAGTATGGATACTCGGTCACCACCGGCATAAGATTGTGTACAGCTTCTGTTTCCACGAGCCTAAAAGGCCACATTTCAAGTGCAAGCAGCTGTCAAAAATTTGGCAGTATAGTATTGCAGCCTGTGGGTCAGTGGCTGGCTGCATACTTGCGCTTGCATTCCAAGGAATGGGGTAGGGACAACTGAACACTTCACTGGGACAAGGATGTGGACGGTGATTGTTGCAAGTTTGCAACGACAGGTGCATTGCGGGATCACTTATGATGGGCTCACTTTTAGGCAGTGACCTGGGAGTCAGAGATATTTCCAGAGGTCTTCCCCATGCTGTTCCCATGTCTTTTCAGCACTGTATGCATGTGTCTGATGATGTGTCACACACCTCATGGCCAGATAAGGTTGTACAATTGTTAAAATGACATGTCCCAGTGAATGCATTTGTCTTGGTTGAAAGCAATTCAAAAGTGCAAAAACGCATCAAAAACGCTACTTGTGAACATAGCCCAATGTGTGGAGGAGTATTTTTGGCTTTTGGTTATTTATTTTGCCTTACATACAAGTCATTACCCTGGAAAGGATGTTAACATATTTCCCAGAAAAATCCATTTTGGTTTCGTTTTTGTAAGTTTTATTGTGAGTCCGTAAAAGTGGCGTAATACCTCTGACAACGTTGTTGACAGCAGTGACCTGGGAGTCAGAAATGCTTCCAGGGGTCTACCCCATGCTGTTCCCATGTCATTTGAGCACTGTTCCCATCGATTTGGGCAATTTTTAGGCCCTCTGCAGACTGCCCCTGGGAGCCGCCTGAAAAATGCTCTAATTTCCCATAGACTTACATTGGGCTCGTTGCTCGGGTCGAGCACCCGAGTATTCCAATGTGCTCGACCCGAGCATCGAGCACCCAAGCATTTTAGTGCTTGCCCATCACTAATGAGAAGTGAGTGAAAGCTTTATGACAAAGTAGAACACGTTGCTTGTCTGTAGAGGGCTTTTTTGGCAGATTTTTAATTAGAAGGTCAACCTTCACTAAAGCTATACTTAAGACACAACCTATCAACTAAATGTAGCACACAAAGCCAGGTACAAAAATGTATGATGCTTTTACTAAGGATCAAAATTCATAAAAAGACAAAACAAATACACATACATAAAAATATATTGTGGGTGAACCAAAGAAAGAGCCAAATTCAAAGTGACATCATAATAGATGGATACTTTCATAAGACATACAGTAGTTTTAATACTAAAATGCAAGTGCAAAAAATGGACAAAAGGGAGTACATAAGAGTAAGATAGTATATGTGGTGTTTTGATTGATTTTTATTACATATTTTTGCAGTGTTTTGGCTACTGAAAAAACACAATTTTAGCATTTTTTTTCTTCTCCCCATAAGGCATTTACTGATTGGGTACATTAATTTTATATTTTGATAGATTATACTTTTACTGATGCAGTGATACCACTTATATTTATTTTATTTATTTATTTTTTATTTATTTTTAAGTGGGGAAAGGTTGAATGATTCAATTTTTTCTATACATTTAAAAAAAATAGATATTTCTTACTTTATTTTTTTAGATCCCTTAGGGGACTTTAAACTGTGATTGTTTGTTTTATTCACTGTAATACAACACTATTGCAATACATAGTAAAAATTACAGTCTCCTAGCAAGGCCAGCCACAGGCTGTTCTTCTCAGATTCAGCATCATGACAAGCATAGGGGTCTTCAGCAGGCCCCCAGCTGTTATAACAACTACTCTGCAACCCTTGATCACATCATGGAGGGTCCAATGGGTGAGTGGAATGGCGCAGTCCAGGTTCACGTGCTGTAATTGTTGTTGTCAGAGATTGACAGTGACATTTAAGTGGTTAGCATTTAGATGCAGATGATTGTCATAATCTGCCGGAAATGATGCAGGCTCAGCTCCTCAGCCTGCATCAAAGACTGGGATCTGACAAGTGACATATTGGTACATCATATTTTTGGAAGGGGATAACGCAAACACAGCCTTAGTATTATCAAAGTGACCTCAATATATATAGCTATGGGTAAACAGATGATAACTGTTTTTCATTGCTGTACTGTCACACAGGGTCTATAATGTATATGTTTTATGCTGTGCTTTATGAATTTCTCTCCAATCTCTAATGCTAAGCTCTGAGCTAAGTTCTGTGGAAAATTGTTCAAATTCAACTGGTTCAATGAATTTCTAACATTTTGATACAAATTTGGTTTGAACTGAATCAATTCTCTCATCTGCAGTATGTATATTATTGTCCTTTATCACAAACCTGTAAAAGCAGGGAACTGCAGATGGCAGATTGAATTGCAGTCATTCACATGTTTGTTCACATTTCTCCAGCTGAAAAATTTACTGTTGACTAAATATTATTAACCCAAAATTATAGATATAAAGTCAGAAAGATACTCCCATAGTACCTGTAAAAACCCAATAACATTGATGTAACAGAATATTTAGCAAGGAGCCAAAAAGATAATATTAGAGAAAAGGTTTAATGAGACCAATTAATACAAAATATAGTTTATTAATGTATAGCAATATCAAAAAAGATCAATATAAAAAAAGTTGATACATTAGTGACAGGTAGATGGTGAGGATACAAAAAAATAAACCCACAACAAGGACTATAAGGCATACAGCATTATAGGACAAGTGTCCTGGCAGCAAAGTATGAAAACATGACAATGGTAAAAAGTAGTATGTAACATAATTAAATCCTCTGGAAGGTCCCCACATGTGCAAAGTAATATCACCTTATGCTAGCAGTATGACAATCAGTTAAGATATGTCAGTGCAGAATGAGCTGCATTCTGTGAAGTCACCAAGTGAGGATCAGACAGGGTTAAAAGTAGACAACCATATGCATGAATAGTGAATACTATATGCATTACCCATGAGAGGAGTGTGTCCTGGCATAAGCCCTAAAATCCCAAAGCGCGTTTCGCGTGGGCTTCCTCAGGGGACTTGAACTGCAGATGGCAGATTGAACTGCAGTCACTAACATGTTTGCTCAGATTTCTGCAGCTGAAAAATATACTGTTGTTCTCTGTTAGTTTTTATTGTTTGCTTCAAATTTACCCTTCAGCCTTGATGAGATTAACTACTGAGTACCTATGGGATGGATATGAAGAGTGGCACAGTTTCATAAGTTCTTTTTTATTTCCTTCTGATATTTGTATGATACGAAAGCAAATGCTGCTGAAATGAGGGACAAAAGAAAACCATCCTAATTTGTTTATGCAGCCGCCCACTGTTTGAAATTAACAATTTACAGCTTGCTAATAAACACAGAATCCAGAAGGGAATATGGACGTGTGTTGTGAAGGCAGATAAATGTATTTCAATAAAACTCTCTTCTTTAAACATGCACCTGCAGCAGATGGCGTCTGTTTTTATATGCTCCTGTTATCTTGCTACAAGAATTTTCAATCCCAGTTGTCAGGCCATAAGCACTGACCGTGAATGTTAAAATACACATGCAGCATTGCCAATGGCACAGACACTTCCTCTAGTATTGTTTTATTACAGTCAACGTGACTCAAATTAACTCTTTACACTATGTTGTTTTCAAAATGTCACAGTCACTCAACAAATGTAACCTCATATTTTTAGCATTTGTTTACAGTATAACCACTGGTTTAGAATTAACTTGCTAAACTCAATTGGGTTAATCTAATATAGTAACATCACTCTTAATGCACAATGTTTATTATTAGCACGTATTCCAACATTTAGAGACATTTTGTAGCATCGGCGTCTCTGCTCCGTTCTAGGCAGAGACGCCGTCCCTCTCACCTCCCCGATCCTGGCGCGGCGTCCTCCAGCGCTGCTCTCCCCGCTGCTTCCGGCACGCGCTCCTTCCCCGGCAGTGTGCTTAGGGCGCGCGCGCGCTCCCCCTCTCTTAAAGGGACCGCGTGCGCCGTCCTAAGAAGTCCCCGGCCAATTGCCGGAGGACCTCCCATATAAAAGGCACCTCCTCCAAAATGGTCGCCTGAAGCCGAGGAGGCCTTCCTTTCCCTAAAGAAAGCCTTCGCCTCTGCTCCCGTCCTGCACCGTCCGGACTGTAATAAACAATTCTACCTGGAGGTTGATGCCTCCTCTTCCGGAGCCGGAGCGGTGCTCACCCAGAAGTCTTCTACTGGGAGAATGGTAACGTGCGGCTTCTTCTCCAAAATCTTCTCCTCGTCGGAGCGCAACTACTCCATTGGAGACCGGGAATTGCTAGCCATCAAATTGGCACTGGGAGAGTGGCGCTATCTGCTTGAAGGGGCTCTCTACCCGGTAATTATCTACACGGATCACAAAAACCTGGCATATCTCCAAAATGCCCAGAGACTCAATCCTCGCCAGGCCCGGTGGTCGTTGTTTTTTGCCCGCTTCGACTTCATTCTTCATTTCCGTCCGGCGGACAAGAACATCAAAGCTGATGCCTTGTCCCGGTCCTTCCTGTCCTCCGATCAAGAGGAGGAACCTACGCACATCATCGACTCCTCCAAGGTGATGAATGTGGCCCCCTTGGATCTGACTCGTCTTCCACCCGGTAAGACGTTCGTAGCTGTGCCAGATCGGGAGAGGGTTCTTTGCTGGGGACATTCTTCTAAACTAGCTGGCCATGCTGGCCAAAAGAAGACCTTCCAACTTATTACCCGGCATTACTGGTGGCCTACCCTGCGTAAGGACGTGGTAGACTTCGTCGCGGCCTGTTCATCCTGTGCCCGTAACAAAGTTCCCCGACATCTACCTGCCGGCCATCTCCTGCCCCTTCCCGTACCTGCTGCTCCTTGGCAACACATCGCTATGGACTTTATCACCGACCTTCCAGTTTCTGCCGGTTGTCATTTGGGTTGTCGCTGACCGTTTTTCTAAGATGGCCCACTTCATTCCCCTGCCTGGTCTTCCGTCTGCACCCGAGCTGGCTAAAGACTTTATCCGCCACATCTTCCGTCTCCATGGTCTGCCCCTCCACATCGTGTCGGATCGTGGGGTTCAGTTCACCTCTCGCTTCTGGAGAGCCACATGTAAGCTGCTGGACATTACCCTGGATTTCTCCTCCGCTTACCACCCTCAGTCCAATGGTCAAGTGGAGCGGATCAATCAGATCTTGTCCAGCTACCTCCGGCACTTCGTTGATGCTCACCACTCGGACTGGGTGGATCTCCTACCATGGGCCGAGTTCTCTTATAACAACCATGAGAGCGAGTCCTCTTCCAAATCCCCGTTCTTTATAGTCGGTGGCCAACATCCCCGGATTCCACTTCCTGTCTCCGTTTCTGTGGACAACCCTGCTGCGGAGTCTCTTGTCAGCGAATTTTCTACTATTTGGGAGAGCACCAGGTCCGCTCTTCTTCTCTCCTCTGAGCGGATGAAGAGATATGCTGATAAGAGACGTCTGGATCCGCCCCAATTCTGTCCGGGAGACAAGGTTTGGCTCTCATCCAAACATGTGCGGCTCAAAGTACCCTCCTACAAGTTGGGCCCTCGATTCATCGGCCCCTTCGAAGTCCTCAGGCAAATTAACCCTGTGGCCTACAAATTAAAACTCCCGGCCACCCTACGGATCCCCAACTCCTTCCACGTATCTCTCCTCAAACCCGTTGTCTTTAACTTTTTTTCCAAAAATCCAGGTGCCCCTCCTGCTCCGGTTTCCGCTGATGACATCTTTGAGGTAGAGAGTATTCTGGCCTCCAAGAGGGTAAGAGGAAAAACCTTTTTTCTGGTAGATTGGAAGGGGTTTGGTCCTGAGGAGAGAACTTGGGAACCCAGGGAGAACATCAACGCCCCGCTTCTCCTTGAGAAATTTCTTTCTGGCCAAAAAAAGAGGGGGCCTAAAGTGGGGGGTACTGTAGCATCGGCGTCTCTGCTCCGTTCTAGGCAGAGATGCCGTCCCTCTCACCTCCCCGATCCTGGCGCGGCGTCCTCCAGTGCTGCTCTCCCCGCTGCTTCCGGCACACGCTCCTTCCCCGGCAGTGTGCTTAGGGCGCGCGCGCGCGCGCTCCCCCTCTCTTAAAGGGACCGCGCGCGCCGTCCTAAGGAGTCCCCGGCCAATTGCCGGAGGACCTCCCATATAAAAGGCACCTCCTCCAAAATGGAGGTGCCCGAGCAATGTTGTAGCACTGTTCACTACTCTGCTTCAGCCCTCAGGTCCCGTTGCCAGTTACCTGCCAGTTACCTGCCAGATTCCTGCCAGTCTGCTGTCTAATTCCTGCCTGATATCCTGCTACCTGCCTGCTAGCCTGAGGTCCGACGGTCTGCCTTACTACTCCTGTCAGTCTGTCTATGGACCAGCTTGCCCGCTCACCTGGGAGCGCACTCCTGCTACCTGCCTGCTAGCCTACCTGGAGGCTCTGCCGTCACGTGCTGTGACCACCTGCCTGTCCAGTGACTCCTGCCCGCTCACCTGGGAGCGCTCATCTGCTGCCTGTCTGCTAGCCTACCTGGAGGCTCTGCCGTCACGTGCTGTGACCACCCGCCTGTCCAGAGACTTCTGCCCGCTCACCTGGGAGCGCTCATCTGCCGCCTGTCTGTTGGTCTTCCTGGAGGCTCCGCCGTCACATGCTGTGACCACCCGTTTATCCAGAGACTCTCGCCTGCTCACCTGGGAGCTCACGTCTACCATCAGCCGCCACAGGTCGTACCAACCCTTCACCCAGAGACTGCCCCGGTCACTTGCCGTGACCTCCTGCCCGTTCTTCTAGAGACTGTCCCGGTCACCTGCTGTGACTGCCTGCCTGGTCGCCACCCGCTCCCTTACAAGGACCGCCCCCTTGTATAGTAGCTCAGAGGTTCCGCCTCCCAGACCCGTTACACATTTAATCTTTTGAACAAACAAATATTTTGGGCTTTAAAGAGAACTTGTCATCTGATTCATGCTTTCCAAATTGCAGGCAGCGTAAATAATATTCTGACTGCATGATTACAGCCAAGTATATTTTCCTCCGAAATGCTCCAATATTTCAGAGAAAATGAACTTTAAGGCGCCTTTAGAGAAGCTTTTCACAGCACTGTTAGAGATGATAGACAGGTGCACTCTCCCTATGTGCACACAAGAGAGACACTTGTCAATCACCTGCAATGGTGTTGGGAAAAGCCGGCCATGGGTCGTAATGAACTAGTCTGGTCTCCAGCTATGATCACCGATTCTTTAAAGTTGATTCTCTCTGAAACACCGGAGCATTTGAGAGAAAAAGATAACTGGCAGCAATTCATGCAGCACAAATAAGCTCAAATCTAGTGACAAGTTCCCTTTAACTAGAGATGAAATATTTGATTTACAGGATGCTGATACAGTAGCCAGATCAGTATTTCATTACTGTAGGATGGGAGTCCTGCAATCTACCTCCCTCCCATCAGCATTTCTGTTTCCTCTTTTGATTAGCCGTTTGATGCTGCAATATGAGCATACACATTGTTTTCTAGGCCAGCTAATCAAAAGAGGAGCCAGCAGGAAGGAGAAGGTTCAAAGGGCTCCCTTCTAATGGCCATGGAATACTGACTTGGCCGCTGGGACAGGGTTCTGCGAATGTGTTTGCTTGTCTTTAGCCTTAAACGCTTAAGGACAAAACCAATTTTTGCTTTTGCATTTTCAATTTTTCCCCCCTTTTTTCAAAAAGGAATAACTATTTTATTTTTTCGTCGATATAGACATAATGAAAGCTTGTTTTTTGCCAGACAAGTTATAGTTTTGAAAGGCATAATTAATTTTTCCTTTCAATATACAAGCAGACTTCAACTTACAAATATTCGACTTAAGCACAACTAATAGTCACTAATGATGTTCAGAAAACAATCACAAGTTTCAAATTCGGCACGAATATGGCACATTTGGATTCGTGATTGGAAACCCAAGCATTTTTTTTTTTAAATCGGCAAAAATCTGTACATTTCGGTGAAAAAGTGCAGGAAATTATTGTGCTGCAACTAAAGTTTTTTTAACACTTTGGCTAGCATAGTGGAGGCGTATGATGAGCGGGGGACGAGTTTGTTGAGGGGAGGGGCTGGGGAAAGCTGACAGGAGCTCAGAGCAGCGGTGTGCTTGTAAAAAATCTATTTTTTTCTGTGACTAACATGATGCAGAACGTCATTTTGTGGCGGTGAAATTAAGCTATATGCAAAGTAAAAATTTTTTTTTTCTATGACAAACGTGATTCAGGAGGCTAGATCTAATTTTTAAACAGTTTGGAGCATATCTTCTCTGTTATACAGGCCTCATCCACACTAAAAAATATTTTCTTCTCTTACTAACATGATATAGTAGGGGACATCTCAGGGTGCCAAGGGAGGGTGTATTACTGTGATTGAGGGGGGCTGGTGATAACAGACAAACTGTTAGTGAAGGTGCAAGAGCTGAGGAACAAATGGAGGAGGAAGAGGTCATGTTGAGCAACTGTCAGGAGATTAAGAGGATAATCATCCCCTCTCTGTTGTTTGTGATTGGCGGGAGGGGACGGAGGCAACAAGCATCAGAGTTACCCAGCCACCAACACAGCATGGGCTTGGACTTCATGGAAGAGCCCGACATATGAGTGCCTTCTTGTTGCACTATCTACTACATGATCCCCTTATAATTATGATTCAAAATAGTGCTGACTACTGGGTTGCCACTCTGTTAGATCCACATTATAAGAGTAAACTTTGCCAGATGCTTCCCGCCCTGGAAAGGGACCCACGAATTCCAGAGTATTGAAACAAGCTTTTACACAACCTTAAGAGAGGTTTTCCCCAAGATAGCAATGATTTAGTAAGCAAAACTTGGCACTTCAATTGAGTAATTTAAATAAATTTTTTATTCTTCAGTGGAAAAATGTATTTAAATTACTCAATTGGAATGCCAAGTTGTGCTTACTAAATGACTGGTTTTGGACCCTACTTGAGCACCCACCCGGCAGTGCTACGGTTTTCTATATACAGTGCTGGCCAAAAGTATTGGCACCCCTGCAATTCTGTCAGATAATACTCAGTTTCTTCCTGAAAATGATTGCAATCACAAATTCTTTGGTATTATTCTCTTCATTTATTTTGTCTTCAATGAAAAAAACCCAAAAAGAATTGTCCTAAAGCCAAATTGGATATAATTCCACACCAAACCTAAAAAAGGGGGTGGACAAAAGTATTGGCACCCTTTGAAAAATCATGTGATGCTTCTCTAATTCGTGTAATTAACAGCACCTGTAACTTACCTGTGGCACCTAACAGGTGTTGGCAATAACTAAATCACACTTGCAGCCAGTTAACATGGATTAAAGTTGACTCAACCTCTGTCCTGTGTCCTTGTGTGTACCACATTGAGCATGGAGAAAAGAAAGAAGACCAAAGAACTGTCTGAGGACTTGAGAAACCAAATTGTGAGGAAGCATGAGCAATCTCAAGGCTACAAGTCCATCTCCAAAGACCTGAATGTTCCTGTGTCTTCCGTGCGCAGTGTCATCAAGAAGTTTCAAGCCCATGGCACTGTGGCTAACCTCCCTTGATGTGGACGGAAAAGAAAAATTGACGAGAGATTTCAACGCAAGATTGTGCGGATGGAGGATAAAGAACCTTGACTAACATCCAAACAAGTTCAAGCCGCCTTGCAGTCCGAGGGTACAACAGTGTCAACCCGTACTATCCATCGGCGTCTGAATGAAAAGGGACTGTATGGTAGGATACTCAGGAAGACCCCACTTCTTACCCCGAGACATAAAAAAGGCAGGCTAGAGTTTGCCAAAACTTACCTGAGAAAGCCTAAAATGTTTTGGAAGAATGTTCTCTGGTCAGATGAGACAAAAGTAGAGCTTTTTGGTAAAAAGCATCAACATAGAGTGTACAGGTAAAAAAAGAGGCATTCAAAGAAAAGAACACGGTCCCTACAGTCAAACATGGTGGAGGTTCCCTGATGTTTTGGGGTTGCTTTGCTGCCTCTGGCACTGGACTGCTTGACCGTGTGCATGGCATTATGAAGTCTGAAGACTACCAACAAATTTGGAAGCATAATGTAGGGCCCAGTGTGAGAAAGCTGGGTCTCCCTCAAAGGTCATGGGTCTTCCAACAGGACAATGACCCAAAACACACTTCCAAAAGCACTATAAAATGGTTTTAGAGAAAGCACTAGAGACTTCTAAGGTGGCCAGCAATGAGTCCAGACCTGAATCCCATAGAACACCTGTGGAGAGATCTCAAAATGGCAGTTTGGAGAAGGCACCCTTCAAATATCAGGGACCTGGAGCAGTTTGTCAAAGAAGAATGGTTTACAATTCCAGCAGAGCATTGTAAAAAACTCGTTGATGGTTACCGGAAGCGGTTGTTCGCAGTTATTTTGGCTAAAGGTTGTGCAACCAAGTATTAGGCTGAGGGTGCCAATACTTTTGTCCGGCCCTTTTTTGGAGTTTTGTGTGAAATGATCAATGATTTGATTTTTGCTTCATTCTCTTTTGTGTTTTTTCCTTGCAAGCAAATAAAATGAAGATAATAATACCAAAGAATTTGTGATTGCAATCATTTTCAGGAAGAAACTGAGTATTATCTGACAGAATTGCAGGGGTGCCAATACTTTTGGCCAGCACTGTACAAGATAGCAGTGAGGCACACAGTGTGCATTGTAGCTCTACATTTCCAACCTCCAGCACATCAATTCATCAAAGCCAAAATATTAGCAGCAGCAGAGTAAGTGGCAGAAACAATTTCTGTGAGTTCTTTCACACATTTTTTACACCAGCTCGTGCACCAGCACAACAGAGTACAAGTTTGACGTGGTGAACGACTGAAGAGGATGGCGCAGGAGTATCTAGAACTCAATATCAATACCATCAGGGAGGGTTTGGACCCTTTTACATTTTAGTATTCAAAAATGGATGAGTGGCCTGAGCTCGTCTGTCATGCGTTTGAGGTTTTATCATGCCCGGCAGCCAGCGTTCCCTCAGAACGTGTCTTCAGCGCTGCTGGTGGTGTCCTGACAGATAAGCGCAGTCGGCTGTGCCCTGAAAGTGTAGACCGCCTAACTTTCATCAAGATGAACAAGTCATGCATCTTCTAGGACTTTTTCACCCCAGTCGTAGACTGTACAGACTATACAATGCTGTAGTTTTTAGTGTGCTGCACTGATCACGCATAATTACAGTCTATGATATGTTTAGTGTGGCTTCAGTGCCTGCTGTTGCTGCTGCAGATGTCAGCACTAATTTTTTGAAATGTGAACACTAGAGTTGAGCCACCCCCGTAGTGTTCGAGTTTGGTTCGGTTCGTCGAACACCCGTATGTTCGTTGAACTGTTCGTTGAACTGTTCGTCGAACACCTTCGAACACCGTTAAAACCAATGGCAGGCAAACAAAAACACATAGAAACACATAGAAAACACATAGAAAACACTTCAAAGGTGTCCAAAAGCTGACAAACTGCTCAGAAGACACAACTAACACATGGAAAAGTGACAAGTACATATAGTCATGCGAAAAGAAAAGAGGTGGAGGAGTAAAAGGAGGGGGAGACACAGATATAGGCATGTCATGCCCTTCTAAAATCAAGAAAGGCTGGAGTAAAAATCTAAAATCAGCCTACCAACACCCAGACGTCGTGACAAGAAAATTAAAAAAAGAAATATCTTTTAGGTAGAATGGCGGTTCCATTCAGAACACTTTCCTTACAAGACGTAGTGGTATCCCCGTTGTGAGTTGTGCCAAAAACTGAACCCAATACATTCGGACTAATCCACCAGTTGTCATATCCAAGGGGCAGGTCCGTAAACGACAACATCGACGCGGAACCAAGTACAGTAGTATATACTGTACATCCTTTGACAAGGCAATCAGGCGGATCAAGAAGTTGGGAAGGGTCACCCTAATGGCCAAAACAGACATTGATGCGGCGTTCCGGTTACTCACTACCTGTGCCTCCGAATAGTGTCCACCTATTAGGCTGCTTCTGGGAAGGAGCATACTATATAGATTGCTGTTTGCCCATGGGGTGGTCCAGATACTGCTCACTATTTGAGGTGTTTAGTTGCTTCCTCGAACGGGTTGTAATGGACGTTTCTAAGGGGGCACATATTATCCATTACCTCGACAACTTCTTATGCCTGGGCCCAAAAGATTCGCCACAGTGTGAATACACGCGGTAGTCCACCTGTGAGAAGGAGAGAGCTGGAGGGAGAGCGGACACCACAGAGCCGAGGGGTTAGATGGAGAATGGAAGAAGGAAAGAGCGCGAGGGAGGTAAGGGAGTACAGTGGAAGGCCGACCTGAGCTCCCCCGCGTTCCTGCTGGGCAGGGAACAGCCCTGGGAAGAAAAGCCACTTGCGCATCCCTTTGAGGTTACGGCGCGAGCGGGCAGAGGGACTACGCTGGAGTGCGAAGCCGACACGGCAGGTCCGTTCCTGCCTGTGCGACCTCTGTGTCGCTGGGTTTGTGCCAGAGCTGCGGTGGACCCTGACGGCCAGTCCCCCTCTCCCAATACTGGTGCCTGTCCGCTGGTGGGTCGAGCCCCCCCGCGGTGGGGGGGGAGTAACATCTGCAGAAGAAAGACGATCTTCCAGCCAAACTAAGATGTCTACTTCTTTTCGTGGACAATGTGATACGATCCCTTTCTTACGGACACGCCCATCGCTACAAATTCCAGATGAGGCACAAAAACAGCAGGTGCTTCAACGGATATCAAGTGCTCCTTCAAGTGGGCTCTCCTCCACCTCAACTTCAACATCACAAATACTCCAGTCCTCAGAGGTGTCACCCCAATCGCACTTGCTTCCTCACAGCTCCCAAGTCTCCAGCTGCCCGTCTGAGTATGGGGTAACACAGATGGTTGAGTCTGCATGGCTGTTTACTCATACTATAGCCTGGGAAATGGAAGTCTGCTCCAGAGCTTCTGTTAATCCAGACGAGGAAATGATCTGCACTGATGCCCAGAATCTTTGAGTCGGATCCAGGACCAGATGAAGAAGGTTCTGAGCATAATGTAGACCCTCATTCCCAAACTGTAACTCCTGTTGGTGGAGACAATGATGAAGACGATGATGAGACTCAAATACCTGGTTGGAGCGACAACTTGACTTTTCGGTCAGGGCAGGAAGAGGTTGGCTCTGAGGACGATGGGTGTGAGAACACACAGGGTGATGATGACGAAATTGGAGATCCCACTCACTGTCAACCCACAGTCAGCCAGTTGATGAGGTCAGCAGAGGAGGTGGAGGAGGATGTGACTAGCCCAGGGGATGGGGATGACTCGGTACCGGGGCCTTTGCCTGGCCTTGGGGATGTCGTGGTGGTCGGCTCCCGGGCCCGTACCGTGGGGTCACTCTTTAAAAGGGTGAATAATTGTTAATTTTATAAGAGTTCGTGACGCCACCTTTGGTATCTGGTGAGAAGCACCAGCGCTGCAGCAGTCCACTGAGGCTGGTAATAAGGCAGCTTGATGGTATAGCTCCCCACAGGTGGAGCTAGGCCTCAGAAAAGCGTATGCAGGGGGAATGCAGGTCAGGCGAGACCCAGCTCGGTCAGAGCATGAATGGGAACGGACACGGTAGTCACTTCAGTACCTTTTACTGGTGGAAATTCAGGCACATCCCGGAGCACTGTAGGGTGAAGGGTGCATATCAGGATCCTCCCCAATGAGCGGGTGTAGGGCCTCCTGTTTCTTGCCTCTGCGTAGTAAGTTTCTGACCTGCCTGGAGATAGGCCTAACTTTACCTCTGTCCTACGCTGGCTGACCTTGTGGTAGTGCCTTGTCTTGAAGTTCACGCTCCCAGTATGCGGGGCCTAAGTGTGTCCTGGCTCTGTTACGTATCAGCACCTTAGCGATCCTGGGACTTGTAGTTCACCAGGGATTCCGGTTATGCCTTACTCGGTCATAGAGATCCCGGTAAGCTCGGATCCGGTGTCCGGTAAATGCTTCAGGGTGAGCTGGTTAAGCTCCTCTGCCCCCTATGTACTAACTCTCCACTCGCCTTCGGCCTACTCAGGCCCTCACTAGGCTATACACACTAACAGCAGCTTGCCGCGCTTCACCGATCTTATGGCGCCGGCACACCTTAAGCTCTACCTGGGCTCCCTGAATCTAGCTAGCAGGAGCCTTGTGCTCCACTGCTGAACTATTAACTGAGTTCTCTAGACTAGACTGAGCTCCACTGCAGACTGACCTCTCTTAGGCTTCTCTACTGCAGGAACTCTTCAGAGGAACTGAACTGCCTAGCTCCACCTTCCCTATTTACATCCCTAACGGGCTCCCTCTGCTGGTCTGAGGTGGAAGGTGGAGATGTGTGAATGTTTATGGGGGCCACTTGTGGAGGATTCCATCAATTCACTCTTCTAGGATCTGTGATACCAAGCGCAGATGGGAGTCACAGATGCTATTGATGACGAGGTTAGGTTGCGCCTTCCTGGACAGAGACGGAGTACTGGAAGCACGTCAACAACTGCATCCTCAACCACAACTCTGCCTCTGACCACAAGTCGTAGTGGCTCTTCAGGTCGCATGGGCTCTAAGCCTTGCATAGCCTGGGCATTTTTCAGATCGATAAGGATGACCCAACTCGTGTTATCTGTAATATTTGTCACCCAAAGCTAAGTAGAGGCCAAAAAATCCATAGTTTGAGTACTTCATGCATGAACCGTCACATGGATATGAAGCATAAGTTGCAGTGGGAAGCTCACTGTGCTACAATGCGGCCTAGCAGGCCGGGCCAACCACCGTCTTCCCCATCTTGTGCATCCGCGGCCTCTTCATCCTCTGTGACTGGGGGACAGCCGTCACACATGTTTTCGGACGCAGACCTGCCACCCCTTTACTCACAACAGCCAGTGTGATTGGCAGGTCATCATTTCATTTGGAAGTGGAAACACCAGCTGGTGTTGAGCGCTCTCTGACATCGAGAGCACCACCTTTGGATCAAGGCAACCTAACTTTTCCGCCTTCATCTTCCTCACAGACCGGCAGTTTGCCGGGGACACCCTACTCAACCCTGTCTAAGCACAACAGCCAGCCCTCATTCCCTCAGATGTGGACAAGTAAAAGACCATTTCCTCCTAGCCATGAGAAAGCTCAGAGGTTGAATTTCACCATCTGCAAGCTGTTGGCTAAAGAAATGCTGCCTTTCCGCCTGGTTGAAACAGAGGATTTTCGAGACCTTATGTCCGTCGCAGTGCCCCAGTACCAGATGCCCAGTCGGCACTACTTCTCAAAGAAAGGTGTGCCTGCGCTCCACCAGCATGTCGCACACAACATCACCGCTTCTTTGAGAAACTCTGTGTGTGACAGGGTGCATTTCACCACAGAAACTTGAATGAGTAGGCATGGAAAGGGGCGTTACATGTTGCTGACTGGGCACTGGGTAACTATGGTGACAGCAGGACAAGGGGCTGCTGTCCAAGTCTTGCTGTCCCCACGAGTTGTACGTCAATCCTCTTTATCTAGAAGTTCCTCCACTGCTTCTGCCTCCTTAACCTCCTCTCGGTCCTCCACCTGCACCCAAAGCCTGTCTGGTCATGCCACCCGCTTTCTAACTGCGCAGAAGGAATCCTGCACACCTCCTTACTATGCTGGCAGCAGGGCTCAACGGCATCAGGCGGTGTTTACTTTGAAATGTCTGGGAAATGTGAGTCACACAGCTGAGGAGTTGTGGTCAGCTCTGGAGATCCAGTTTCATGAATGGTTGTCTCCACTGGACCTGCAACCAGGGAAGGCCGTGTACGACAATGCTGCAAACCTGGGTGCGGCCCTTCGCCGGGGCAATGTCACACACGTGCCTTGTATGGCTCACGTGTTGAACCTGGTTGTCCTGCAATTTTTAGCCCACTAAATGGCCTTCTGCAGAGGGCACGGTCGCTGTGTGCTCACTTCCGCCGTTCGCATCCCACAGCTCAACGACTTACATCTCTACAGAAGTCGTTGGGCCTGCCAATTCACCGGCTGAAATGTGATGTGCCGAGACGGTGGAATTCAACTCTACACATGTTGCAGCGACTGTGGCAGCACCGACAAGCCCTGGTGCAATATGTTCTGACGTATAGCCTGGGCCAACGAGATCCAGAGGTGGGGCAAATCACGCTGCAGGAGTGGTCTCAGATCAGGGACCTATGAAGTTGACGTGCCCCCTGGGCCATGGGGTACCCGGAGCCGGGCCGGTAGGTCCTGGCGGTTGTAGTCACTGTGGCGTTGACCCGGTCCGTGACCCAGGGCGGTCAATCCAAGGGTAATTTGTATATATGGGTTTTATAATGTCCGACTACGCCACCTGTGGAGTGCGGCCAAAGAGGCCGCCACTGCGGAACAGTCCTCTGAAGCTGGTGGTTTTGCAGCAATGGTATTATTACTCCCCACAGGAAGAGTGTAGCTTCAGGGCAGTGTGGGTGGATGATGGTGATTGTATTGCAGGGAGTCAGTAATGAACACAGAGTCCGTGTGATGCAGTCCCAAGATCTTTACTCACAGTTGTTGCAGTCCAGATTACAGGTACCAGAGCAATCTCCCTCGTCATGCTGTGCGTACTCAGTGAGGGGCTCAGTCCACCCCCAGATAGCTCCGGAGTACTTAGCAGGACCCCCTTCTGTGTGTCCTTTCTCTGGCCTTCTCCCTGCACCTTACACCCAGTGACCCTTCTATCCGGTATCCTCGGGCCTTGGCGGGCGACGTGTGTTCCGTCCCCTGGGTCCTATGTGGCTACCTTCTTAGTGAGACTGGTGTGGACATTGGCCTGCAGTCCATAAATGCTTCAGCCTCCGGTTTCTAGTTGAGCCTTGCTGTTTCTCCGCTAGTTGAGGGACCGGTTCCCCTTATCTGGGCTGACCCCTCTACCTCCTGTAAGCAGCGGGCGAACGGGTGGCCTTCTGCACGACCCGTACCCCTAGGGTCCCTTCGGTTCCTGGAGCCTTCCTGCTCCCACTCCTCTCTTCTCTCCTTCAGTCCTGGGCCTCCCAGGCTAGGCCCGCCTCCGGAGCAGAGCTCATGCAGATCCTCTGCTCCTGTCACTTCTCCTCCTCTGACTGGCTTGCTCTTTCTAAGATGTCTTCCTATTTATACTCTCCCTGTCATGTGCTCCCCTAAGCTGCTTTCTCCACCCACAACCACTACATAGGACCTTCCCACCAGCTAGGGACCTGGAACTGTGCTCTCCCTTAGGAGCAATCTCGCCCTACCCCCACTGCGGGTATGTGTTGGATGCAGGTGTTAGGGTCCCGAGCCATACTCCTTCCTTACCTGAGGGTGAGATACCACACCACTGAGTGAGATGCAGTACCTCTGTGGCGACTGAACCCTCAGGGGCACCACACACCCTTCTGCACAGTTTTGAAATGGTGACGAAGATGTTTAGTGCTGACGATGCCATTATCAGCATGACTATTCCGGTGATTTACATGCTGGAGCACACGTTAAACAGAATTCAGAGTCAGGTGGTGGGATAAGAGGAGGTGGAGGAAGTAGAGGAGGAGTCGTATGCGGAAGGGATAACATCTCCAAGGTCCAGACGGTCGGCAGCACCAAGGCGGCAGGCATGGGAGGGTGGGGGAGAGGGATTAACTAGGGCGCATGGTAGCAGCCAAACTGTTGAGGAAGGTGCAGGAGCTAAGGAAGAAGTGGAGGACGAACTGGCGATGGGCATGTAAGACTCATCAGATGAGGGAGACCTTGATCACATTTCTGTTGTGTGAGGTTGGGGGGAGAGGGCAGAGGAAGGAAGCATGATTCTTACCTTGCTACCAACACAACAAGGACTTGGTCCTCCTGGATGCGCAAGACATATGAGTGCCTTCTTGCTGCACTACCTGCAACATGACCCTTGGATTGTCAGAATTCGAAGTAATCCCAACTACTGGGTTGCCAGTGCCACACTCTTAGATCCCCGGTACAAAAGTAAATTTGCCAAAATAATTCCTGCCATAGAAAGGGATTCACGCATGCAGGAGTATCAGCAGAGGCTGTTGCAGAATCTTACATGTGTTTTTCCACAAAACACCAGTGGTGCACGTAGTGAATCTCACAGTTCTAACTTGCAAACCGTGGGACTGTCGAGTCTTCATCACTCAAACCGTAACAGTAACACAGTATCTGCTGGTAACAGCAATTTTGTGGAATCGTTTCACCACTTTTTTAGACCATCCTTTGCAAGGCCACAGGAGACAAAAAGTCTGACACATAGTCAACGCCTAGAGAGGATGGTACAGGAGTATCTCCAAGTGAACATCGAAGCCATGACTGTGTCACTGGACCCTTGCTCATTTTGGGATTCCAATCTGGAAAAATGTCCGGAGCTCGCCACTCACGCCTTGGAGATCATAGAATCATAGAATCATAGAATGGTAGAGTTGGAAGGGACCTCCTGGGTCATCTGGTCCAACCCCCTGCTCAAAGCAGGATTCACTAAATCATCTCAGACAGATGTCTGTCCAGCCTCTGTTTGAAGACGTCCATTGAAGGGGAACTCACCACCTCTCGTGGCAGCCTGTTCCACTCATTAATCACCCTAACTGTCAAAAAGTTTTTTCTAATATCTAATCTGTGTCTCCTCCCATTTAGTTTCATCCCATTGCTTCTAGTCTTTCCTTGTGCAAATGAGAATAAAGATGATCCTTCTACAATGTGACAGCCCTTGACATATTTGTAGACAGCTATTAAGTCTCCTCTCAGTCTTCTTTTTTGCAAGCTAAACATTCCCAAATCCTGCAACCGTTCCTCATAGGACATGGTTTGCAGACCAGTCACCATTCTGGTCGCTCTTCTCTGAACTTGCTCCAGTTTGTCGATGTCTTTTTTAAAATGTGGTGCCCAAAACTGTACAAAGTATTCCAGATGAGGTCTGACCAAAGAGGAGTAAAGACCGATAATGACTTCACGTGATCTAGACTGTATGCTTCTGTTAATACATCCCAGAATTGTATTTGCCTTTTTTGCTGCTGCATCACACTTGTCATGCCCTGCAGCCAGCGTTCTCTCTGAATGTGTGTTCAGCGCTGCTGGTGGTGTGCTGACAGATAAGCGCACGCGGCTGTCCACGGAGAATGTAGACAGACTCACGTTCATAAAGATGAACAAATCATGGATCCGCAAGGACTTTTCTACCCCTGTGTCATCCTGGGGAGACTAAAAGCTTGAGGATTTGGTAAAATCACCTCACCAACCGTTTTAAGCAACTCTGGGGCAATTGATGCCACTTAAGTGGTATCTGTGCCACAATTTTTGAAAAAAATGGAGACTCTTTTTGGAGTCCCCTTGCTGTGTTTTACGTGATGTTGGCATTGACAATTCCAGGAGGGTTGGGTCTGGGTTGGGTCGCCCCCCCCCCCCTTTAACTGTTAGAAACTACATACACTATGGCTTGGGGTAACACAGATGGTTGAGTCTGAAGAGCTGTTTACTCAGAGGTCTTCTCCAAAGCTTCAGTGTCTGCTAGTCAGCGTAGAATTTTTAACTGCATCTAGCCTAGGCAATACTTTGGGCATAGTAGCCAAGCTGCGAAGCAAGCTGCACTGCCTGTGTATCTAATAAGAATTTTTAAATGCATCTAGCCCAGGCAGACTGTGGGGACCCCCAGCCAAACCCAGACGCTCAGCCCCCCTACCGCCCCCCTTTCCTTGACAATACAATAATGTAACTCTTACAACTGGATGGGTGAGGATCGGTCACAGCTTTATTAACTCTTTATACTCAGTCCATTAGAAAGGCATTTTATTTCTAAAATAATTCAGCTTGTTGCAGCATGCCCTGGGTCTCCACACCGGCAAGTTGTCCAACAAGTGTAACTCTCCAACATGTCCTTTCTATTTCCAGGCCACGGAGGATCCTGCGTACTCGTATGCAGGAATCTGACCCCCATCCATCACTCTTAACGCTTGTTCCACTCCGTACTGGAGTCCTGACAGGAATATGTCCAGTCCAATATGCATTAAGTGAACACCGTCGGGCCGTATGAGGACTACTTTATCTCCGTCCAGTTGTCGGTGTTGTATCACTACACCGCCACTGTCTCTTCTAAATTTTGCCATCCGAATATTTATTACCCGCCTTGTTCGTTCGATGGCCGTGATGTCTCGCGCACCTTGCCATACCGCTATCGGCACAATCTCTGACCATACTATAGTTAGTTTTGTGAAAAATTCTCTGAAGCGCTCAGTGTCTAGTTTCATTATTGCCATTAGTTATGCGCTCTTGTGATGACCTAGGTCGTTTCCCCCAGCCTGTATAACTAAGATGACCGGACCTCTTGCCTCTCTCCCTACCTTGATTACCTCCATTAGTACCTGTGGCCATAGCAGGCCTCTAATACCTCTCCAGTTGAAATATGTGTTATGAAACTCTAATTTCCTCCCGCCTGGGCGGACTTTCGCCCTTTTTTCTGCCCAATATATATACGAGTGGCCTATCACCCACACTGTTGGCTTAGCGTCACCTGTAAAAGAAACAAACCACGTTAGGATAACAAGTCCGGTCTTATGTATCTCGCAAAAAACACATGGATCGCCATCTCCCTATCCTCTGAACTTCCGTTTCTGACAGTCCTGCTCTTGCTGTTTCAATGGCCGCGCCTATGCGGAATGAGTGTGTCCCATAATCTTTGGGGTGGTTCCCTGCCGATGTTATGCATTTATAAAATATAGCTTGGAACTGGTATCTTGATAATGGCATTCCATCAATGTGTGATAGGAAGAAATTACTTTGTGATCTGATGGTTATATATGTTTTTACTATTGTTACCCGACTCAGTGTACCGTTTGTGGGTTGCAGAAGTACCCAAGTGCCCCTGCCCGCTGGAACCGTTTTCGATTGGCATATGCATAGACGTATTGCATTATTGGCTATGACTACGTCCTGGTGTAATAAGCCTCCACTGGTGGTAATTTTGGATTGAGGGACAAATTCGCTTATGCATAGCGCCCCGAAGAAGGCGATCACAAATGCAGTAGACAGTAGTGTTGCTTCAAATTGTGAGTATCATGTTAATGGTGTTAGGGATTAGAGATGAGCGTTGTTCTACTCGAACTGTTCGCCAATCTCAAATTCGAGCTGTTTTGGGCGGTGTTCGAGCCGGTCGGTGAACACGAACAATTTGAGAAAAATTCGGCTGTTCAAGGTTATGTTCGATAACTGTTCGTGCACCAAAATCATAACTGGATTTTTTCTCAGTAATGATGAAAATTAATGTTAATACGCAGTTTGAGTGTACAGCGGGGCGGGGGGAGGGGCAGGGGATGGATCTCTGCAGGAACAATAAAGATCTCCATTTTTTTTTCTCTTTCCCGCATTTGCAGTGGGGAGGTGCAATCTGTCAGCCTATCAGCAGCGCACACACGGAGCGAAGTGCTTTTTTTCACACAAGCAAGGGCATGTGTCATTGGCAGTGTATGTCACATGTCCTTGCCCTATAAGACCAAGCCATTTTCCCCGTCGCCACCATTTTCTCACTGCTGCAGCTGCGTGTTAGACGGCACCGCTGTTGCTGTGTGCGCTATACCTTGTTAATTTCAAGCCAATTTTCGCACAAATATACAGATAGCTTGGGAGTAGGGAATAGTTGTGATTGCAGTCCTTTTAAGGACTAGGTTACAGCATTTCCTACGACTTTTATCAGGCAGGTCTGTGCTCTTAAATAGATAGATTGTGGGAGTAAAGACTAATTGTAATTGGAGTCCTTTTCAGGACTAGGTTACATCAGTTCCTATCAGTTTTTGCCAGGCAGGTCTGTGCCAGTGCTGTGCAAGTTTTTTTCACAGCATTTGGCTGAATCTAGCAAAGCTAATCCTTTTTGGCCTATTGCAGAGTGTGTTAGTCAGTGGAGTAGCCTATCTGTGTTGCAAGATATACCACCTGTGTATAGAATACCAATTTTTTTACTGCACCTAGTGAAGTAAAATCTTTTGGGCATAGCATCATTCTATTAGTCCATCTATACTGACCTCCATCAGGTTGCAAACTGAATATAATTTTTTTCTGCATCTAGCTCTGAAAAAATATTTGGGCTTCTAGCAGTGTGTGGGACTTGGTCTATTAGTCCATCTATACTGACCTCCATCAGGTTGCAAATTAAAAATAATTTTTTTCTTCATTTAGCGCTGAAAAAATATTTGGGCTTCTAGCAGTGTGTGGGACTTGTTCTATTAGTCCTTCTATACTGACCTCCAGCAGGTTGCAAATTGAATATAATTTTTTTCTGCATCTAGCTCTGAAAAAATATTTGGGCTTCTAGCGGTGTGTGGGACTTGGTCTATTAGCCATCTATACTGACCTCCATCAGGTTGCAAATTAAAAATAATTTTTTTCTGCATCTAGCTCTGAAAAAATATTTGGGCTTCTAGCAGTGTGTGGGACTTGGTCTATTAGTCCATCTATACTGACCTCCATCAGGTTGCAAATTAAAAATAATTTTTTTCTGCATCTAGCTCTGAAAAAATATTTGGGCTTCTAGCAGTGTGTGGGACTTGGTCTATTAGTCCATCTATACTGACCTCCATCAGGTTGCAAATTGAATAAAAAAATTTTCTGCATCTAGCTCTGAAAAAATATTTGGGCTTCTAGCAGTGTGTGGGACTTGGTCTATTAGTCCATCTATACTGACCTCCATCAGGTTGCAAATTAAAAATAATTTTTTTCTTCATTTAGCTCTGAAAAAATATTTGGGCTTCTAGCAGTGTGTGGGACTTGTTCTATTAGTCCTTCTATACTGACGTCCAGCAAGTTGCAAATTGAATATAATTTTTTTCTGCATCTAGCTCTGAAAAAATATTTGGGCTTCTAGCGGTGTGTGGGACTTGGTCCATTAGTCCATCTATACTGACCTCCATCAGGTTGCAAATTAAAAATATTTTTTTTCTGCATCTAGCTCTGAAAAAATATTTGGGCTTCTAGCAGTGTGTGGGACTTGTTCTATTAGTCCTTCTATACTGACGTCCAGCAAGTTGCAAATTGAATATAATTTTTTTCTGCATCTAGCTCTGAAAAAATATTTGGGCTTCTAGCGGTGTGTGGGACTTGGTCTATTAGTCCATCTATACTGACCTCCATCAGGTTGCAAATTAAAAATATTTTTTTTCTGCATCTAGCTCTGAAAAAATATTTGGGCTTCTAGCAGTGTGTGGGACTTGGTCTATTAGTCCATCTATACTGACCTCCATCAGGTTGCAAATTGAATAAAAAAATGTTCTGCATCTAGCTCTGAAAAAATATTTGGGCTTCTAGCGGTGCGTGGGACTTGGTCTATTAGTCCATCTATACTGACCTCCATCAGGTTGCAAATTAAAAATAATTTTTTTCTGCATCTAACCCAGCCAATAGTTTTGGCCTAATACCACAGTTTGGCCACTCAGCTCTGCTCGGTTACCATCCATTGTTTTTTTGTGCAAACAACTCCAGAGTTGTGAATTAGTTAACCACCAAAATGAGTGGAAAAAGGCCTGCTGCTGGTGGAAAGGGGAATAGGCGTGTTGGGAAGGGGAAAAAAGGTTGTGTCCGTGGGGTAGGTGCAGAAGAAAGACCATCTTCCAGCCAAACTAAAATGTCTACTTCTTTTAGCGGACAATGTGATAAGAACCCTTTCTTACGGCCACGCCAATCGCTACAAATTCCAGATGAGGCACAAAAACAGCAGGTGCTTCAACGGATATCAAGTGCTCCTTTAAGTGGGCTCTCCTCCACATCAACTTCAACATCACAAATACTCCAGTCCTCAAAAGTGTCACCCAAATCGCACTTGCTTCCTCACAGCTCCCAAATCTCCAGCTGCCCGTCTGAGTATGAGGTAGAACAGATGGTTGAGTCTGCAGAGCTGTTTACTCATACTATAGCCTGGGAATCAGAGGTCGACTCCAGCGCTTCTGTGAATCCAGACGAGGAAATGATCTGCACTGATGCCCAGAATCTTTATGAGTCGGATCCAGGACCAGACGTAGAAGGTTCTGACCATAATGTAGACCCTCATTCCCAAACTGTAACTCCTGTTGGTGGAGACAATGAGGAAGACGATGATAAGACTCAAATACCTGATTGGAGCGACAACTTTAGTTTTTTGTCAGGGCAGGAACAGGTTGGCTCTGAGGACGACGGGTGTGATAACGCACAGGGTGATGATGATGAGGTCGGAGATCCCACTTACTGTCAACCCACAGTCAGCCAAGAGATGAGGTCAGCAGAGGAGGTGGAGGAAGATGCTAGTGACGACGAGGTCAGGTTGCGCCTTCCTGGACAGAGACGTAGTACTGGAAGCACGTCAACAACTGCATCCTCAAACACAACTCTGCCTCTCACCACAAGTCGTGGTGGCTCTTCAGGTCGCATGGGTGCTAAGCCTTGCATAGCCTGGGCATTTTTTCAGATCGATAAAGATGACCCAACTCGTGTTATCTGTAACATTTGTCAGCAAAAGCTAAGTAGAGGCCAAAAAATACATAGTTTGAGTACTTCATGCATGAACCGGCACATGGACATGAAGCATAAGTTGCAGTGGGAAGCTCAGTGTGCTACAATGCGGTCTAGCCGGCCGGGCCAACCACCATCTGCCATATCTTGTGCATCCGCGGCCTCTTCATCCTCTGTGACTGGGGGGACAGCAGTCACACCTGTTTTGGGGCGCAGACCTGCCACCTCTTTACCCGCAACAGCCAGCGTGATTGGCAGGTCATCATTTTCTTTGGAGGTGGTAACACCAGCTGGTCTTGAGCGCTGTCCGACATCGATAGCACCACCTTTGGATCAAGGCAACCTAACATGTCCGCCTGCATCTTCCTCACAGACCGGCAGTTTGCCGGGGACACCCTTATCAACCCCGTCTAAGCACAATAGCCAGCCCTCGGTCCCTCAGATGTGGACAAGTAAAAGACCATTTCCTCCTAGCCATGAGAAAGCTAAGAGGTTGAATTTCACCATCTGCAAGCTCTTGGCTACAGAAATGCTGCCTTTCCGCCTGGTGGACACAGAGGATTTTCGAGACCTTATGTCCGTCGCAGTGCCCCAGTACCAGATGCCCAGTCGGCACTACTTCTCAAAGAAAGGTGTGCCTGCGCTCCACCAGCATGTCGCACACAACATCACCGCTTCTTTGAGAAACTCTGTGTGTGACAGGGTGCATTTCACCACAGACACTTGGACGAGTAGGCATGGACAGGGGCGTTACATGTCGCTGACTGGGCACTGGGTAACTATGGTGACAGCAGGACAAGGGGCTGCTGTCCAAGTCTTGCCGTCCCCACGAGTTGTGCGTCAATCCTCTTTATGTCATTTTTCCTCCACTGCTTCTGCCTCCTCAACCTCCTCTCGGTCTTCCACCTGCACCCAAAGCCTGTCTGGTCATGCCACAAGCTTTCTAACTGCGCAGAAGGGATCCTGCACACCTCCTTACTATGCTGGCAGTAGGGCTCAACGTCATCAGGCGGTTTTTACATTGAAATGTCTGGGAAATGTGAGTCACACAGCTGAGGAGTTGTGGTCAGCTCTGGAGAACCAATTTCATGAATGGTTGTCTCCACTGGACCTGAAACCAGGGAAGGCCGTGTGCGACAATGCTGCAAACCTGGGTGCGGCCCTTCGCCGGGGCAATGTCACACACGTGCCTTGTATGGCTCACGTGTTGAACCTGGTTGTCCAGCAATTTTTAGCCCACTATCCCAGACTAGATGGCCTTCTGCAGAGGGCACGGTCGCTGTGTGCTCACTTCCGCCGTTCGCATCCCGCAGCTCAGCGACTTACATCTCTACAGAAGTCGTTGGGCCTGCCACTTCACCGACTAAAATGCGATGTGCCTACCCGGTGGAATTCAACTCTGCACATGTTGCAGCGACTGTGGCAGCACCGACAAGCCCTGGTGCAATACGTTCTGACGTATAGCCTGGGCCAACGAGATTCAGAGGTGGGGCAAATCACGCTGGAGGAGTGGTCTCAGATCAGGGACCTATGCACCCTTCTGCACAGTTTTGAAATGGCGACGAAGATGTTTAGTGCTGACGATGCCATTATCAGCATGACTATTCCGGTGATTTACATGCTGGAGCACATGTTAAACAGAATTCGGAGTCAGGTGGTGGCACAAGAGGAGGTGGAGGAAGTAGAGGAGGAGGAGTTGTATGCGGAAGGGCTAACATCTGCAAGGTCCAGACGGTCGGCAGCACCAAGGCGGCAGGCATGTGAGGGTGGGGGAGATGATTTTACCAGGGCGCATGGTAGCAGCCAAACTAGTGAGGAAGGTGCAGGAGCCCAGGAAGAAGTGGAGGACGAACTGATAGAAGACTCATCAGATGAGGGAGACCTTGATCACATTTCTGTTGTGCGAGGTTGGGGGGAGAGGACAGAGGAAGGAAGCATGATTGCTACCTCGCCACCAACACAACAGGGACTTGGTGCTCCTGGATGCGCAACACACATGAGTGCCTTCTTGCTGCACTACCTGCAACATGACCCTCGAATTGTGAGAATTAGAAATAATCCTGACTACTGGGTTGCCACACTGTTAGATCCCCGGTACAAAAGTAAATTTGCAGAAATTATTCCTGCCATAGAAAGGGATGCACGCATGCAGGAGTATCAGCAGAGACTGTTGCAGAATCTTACATGTGCTTTTCCACAAAATACCAGTGGTGCACGTAGTGAATCTCACAGTTCCAACTTGCCAACCGTGGGACCGTCAAGTGTTCAGCACTCAAACCGTAACAGAACCACAGTATCTGCTGGTAACATCAATTTTGCGGAATCATTTCACCACTTTTTTAGCCCATCCTTTGCAAGGCCACAGGAGACAAGAAGTCTGATACATAGTCAACGCCTAGAGACGATGGTACAGGAGTATCTCCAAGTAAACATTGAAGCCACGACTGTGTCACTGGACCCTTGCTCTTTTTGGGCTTCCAATCTGGATAAATGGCCGGAGCTAGCCACTTACGCCTTGGAGATCTTGTCATGCCCCGCAGCCAGCGTTCTGTCTGAACGTGTGTTCAGCGCTGCTGGTGGTGTGCTGACAGATAAGCGCACGCGGCTCTCCACTGATAATGTAGACAGACTCACGTTCATAAAGATGAACAAATCATGGATCCGAAACGACTTTTCTACCCCTGTGTCATCCTGGGGAGAGTAAAAGCTTGATGATTGGTTAAAATCACCCTACCAACCGTTTTAAGCTTTCAAATTACTAATCATGTTTATCTGTATCTTGACTGGAAAATAATTTGGGCTTTGTAGCAGTGTGCAGCACTGATCCTATTAGGCCATCTATAATAAGCTCCACCAGATTTAAAATTAAAAATAATTTTTAGCTGCATCTAGCCCGGAAAATAATTTTGGGGCTCCGAGATGCGCAAGACACATAAGTGCCTTCTTGCTGCACTACCTGCAGCATGACCCTCATATTGTCAGAATTCGAAGTAATCATGACTACTGGGTTGCCACACTCTTAGATCCCCCAAACTTTTCGATCAACCTTTTCATTTTAATAAAGACCAAAAAAATGGTCATTTTTGAAATTATAAGCATTAGCAGGTTGTTAGAAACTGAAATCAAACAGTTTTCAACTCAAAACTTTATTCTAGGTGATGTTACATTTTCACATAGGACCGCTTGTTCGAAAGGAGCTTCTGAACTCTCTCGTCCATTGAATTTGTCAGGTTTTGGATGGTTTCTGCTTCAATTGTTTTGCATGAGGACAGAATACCCTCCCAGAGCTGTTGCTTAGATGTGAACTGCCTCCCGCCATCATAGACACTCCTTTTAATGATGCTCCAAAGGTTCTGAATGGGGTAGAGGTCAGGGGAGCATGGGGGTCACACCATAAGTTTGTCCCCTTTTATGCCCATATCAGCCAGAGATGCAGATGTTTTATGTGCAGCATGAGATGGTGCATTATCATGCAGAAAAATGATCTTGCTGTGAAATACACGGTTCTTCTTCTTGAACCATGGCAGGAAGTGCTGTTTGAGAAAATCCACATACATTATGGAGTTCATCTTTAGCGCCTTCAGGGATCCTAAAGGGGCCGACAATCTCTCTCCCCATGATTCCAGCCCAAAACATTACTCCACCTCCTCCTTGTTGGCGCTGTAGCCGTGTTTGCGTGGGGTGTCCATCAACCAGCCATCCTCCACTCCATTCATCTGGACCATCGAGCGCTGCACGGCACTCATCCGTGAACAAAACAGTTTTGAAATCAGTCTTCATGTAATGTTTGGCCCACTGGAGCCGTTTCTGCTTGTGTGAAGTGGATAGAGGAGGTCGACAGGATGGCATATGCACAGCTGCAAACCTCTGAAGGACCCTGCATCTTGTTGTTCGGGGGACGTTGGAGGCACAAGCAGCTTCAAAAACTTGTCTGCTGCTATGACAAGGCTTTTTTGCCGCTGCTGTTTCAACCTGACGTAATTGCCTGTAGGAAAGAGTCCTCAATTTGCCCTTATCAGCACGCACACGTGTGTACTGTGAATCAGCTACATACTTCTTGATTGCCAAGACACTTCATCCTGATCATCGCACAATGTTGATTGTAGTCATGCCTTGACCTAAACACTCCACAATTTGTTGCTTCTCAGCAGCCGACACATCCTTTTTCTTTCCCATTTTGGCAGAAAATGTAGGCTGCTTAATAATGTGAGAGAGCCTTCTTAAGTAGTCTTGCCTTTCATTGGACACACCTGCCAAACTAATTAGCACAGGTGTCTGCAATTGCTTACAGTGATATAAAGAGCCCTGACACACATCACCATCAATGAGTTTAACTGACAAACAAACAAATTCTTCCCTTATCACTCCTAAACACTTTTTGCATAATAATTTGGAACGCGGTGTACATGTGCTTTTCCACAAAACACCAGTGGTTCACGTAGTGAATCTTACAGTTCTAACTTGCCAACCGTGGTCTGTATGGAATTGTTCAATAAAGGGCCCAAAATTAAGATAACATAGATGGGAGAGGTCTCTATGAATAGGAATTCCTAAGTATTTGATACCCTGTGAGGGCCAGGCAAAGGGAAAGTTGGACTGGATGGAATCCTATATGGATTTAGGGGAGACATCGAGGGCCTCAGACTTCGCTGCATTGATTTTAAAATTTTACCATGTAACAAAGTGATCTATTTCAGCCATAACAGCAGGGATGGATATATGTGATTGAGTGATATATACTAGGACATCATCAGCAAATAGAGAGCACTTGTACTCGGTGCCTCCCACCTCAATCCACCTAATATTGGGGTTATGGCGAATTGATGAGAGCAGGTGCTCCGTCACTAGGATGTATAAGAGAGGGGACAGAGGACATCCCTGCCTTGTCCCATTGGTGATTGTGAAAGGTGATGAAAATGTTCTGACGCACCCCCTGGGCCTTGGGACACCCGGAGCCGGACCCTTTTTGGTGGATGCTGGTGGTTGTAGTCTTCGTGGCGGCGATCCGGTTCCGTGGCTCAGGGCGGTCAAACCAGTGGCGGAACTATTTATGTGGTTTTGATGTTTAAATGTCCGACTACGCCACCCGTGGATTGCGGTCAGAGTGAACCGCCGCTACAGGGCAGACCGCTAAGGCTGGTGTTGTGGGTGCAGCAGAGCGTAGCATAACTCCCCACGGGAGGAGTATAGCCTCAGGGCAGTGTATGCGGAGGATGGGGGTGATGGTGCAGGGCAGCAGCAGTAACGACACGGAGTCAGTGATGCAGTTCAGGGCCTTTACTCACAGTTCTTATTATCCAGACCACGTCTGCAGGTAACGGCTGCCCACGTCGTACTGTGCTCACCAGGTGAGGGGCTCAGACAACTCCCAGATAACTTTGGAGCGCTTCACAGGACCCCCTTTGTGTGTCCTTTGTCTGGCCTTTCTTACCAACACTTCTGTCCGGCTGCCTCGGGCCTCCTCTTGGTAAACTTGGCGCCAGTTTCCCTGACCCTATGTGGTGCCTTCCTAGCGGGTGGAGCAAGGGGCTGCGCCACATAAAATGTCAGAGCCTCCGGTTTCTAGCTGAGGGTCGTTTCCTGCCTCCACTAGTTCGGGGACCGGTCTCCCCCTTTGGCCTGACCCCTCCACGCAGGTGGATTCGGGCGTGCGGTGGCGACTCGCCCGTCCGCACCCCTGGGATCCCTTCATTCCTCCTTCCTGGAGCCTTCTCCGCTCCTCTTCCTTCCTTCTCCCTCTTGCAGGCCTGGGCCTCTGTTACTAGGCCCGCCTCCGGAGCAGAGCTCATGCAGAGCCCCTGCTCCCTGCCACTTCTGCTCAGACTTCTCTGCACTGAACTAAGATGGTGCCCACCTTTTATACTCCCTTCTCAATGCACCCAGGAACTGCTTCCTCCCTGCTCCTGCACTGCAGGGTTCCCCTTCCTCAGTGTTCCCTCCCCCCACTCCAGCCAGGGACAGGGACTGTCGTGCCCATCTCAGGGGCATATTGGTCGCCCTGCCCCACGGCAATGTGGTGTAATGCATGCAGGTGTCGGGTCCTGATCCACACTCCATCCTTATCTGAGAGTGAGATATCACACCTCTGGGTGAGGTGCAATACGTCTGTAGCAACCGAGCCCTCGGTGCTACAGTTCCATTTATCTTCAGCCTAGGTGACGTATTGTGATACAGGGCCGTGATTTTGGCTATAAAATGGTCCCCTAGACCCCTACCCCAAGCTTTTTAAGAGAATCATATATGGCGTGCCAGGAGACTCTATGGAATGCTTTCTCAGCATCCAACGAGAGTATCTACTTACAAATTTTTAACTGCATCTAGCCCAGGAAATACTTTGTGCCTAGTAGCAGTGTCTGCTAGTCAGCGGATTATCCCGGCTGTTAAGCAAGCTACACCACCTGTAGTTTGGACACTTAATATTTTCAAAGGAAATGCTTCGGGACCACGGGATACTTAGTGAAGAGCATCAGGAGGCACCCCAAGGCATAGGGGCTGGGACTGGCACTAGGATGCCTTGCGGTGGACAGCCGAGCTCGATCCTTATAAAAGCTTTTTAACTGCAGCAGCTTTAGTGGACGCTACTGGAGCTGGAATTACGCGGCTGCTGGCATGAGACTTGCCCTCCAATAGATCCTTGTAAATGGATTTAAAGTGTATTCATTCAAATTAGAGGGACAATTTAAATTAAAAAGCTTAGAGCTGCCTCCACCACAGGGGGGCTCTCTCGACCCACCAGCGGACAGGCACCAGTATTGGGAGAGGGGGGCTGGCCGTCAGGGTTCACCGCGGCTCTGGCACAAACCCGGCGAGACGGAGGTGGCACGGGCAGGAGCGGACTGGGTGTCTCGGCTTCTCACTTTTTGGATTTTAGAAGGGCATGACATGCCTATATCTGTGTCTCCCCCTCCTTTTACTCCTCCACCTCTTTTCTTTTCGCATGACTCTATGTACTTGTCACTTTTCCATGTGTTAGTTGTGTCTTCTGAGCAGTTTGTCAGCTTTTGGACACCTTTGAAGATGTTTTCTATGTGTTTCTATGTGTTTTTGTTTGCCTGCCATTGGTTTTAACGGTGTTCGAAGGTGTTCGACGAACAGTTCGACGAACAGTTCGGCGAACACACGGGTGTTCGACGAACCGAACCGAACTCGAACACTACGGGGGTGGCTCAACACTATTAGGGATATGATGTGAGAAATCAGTTTTAGTGACACGGGACGGGACGTCTACACTCCTGACTCGGCTGACCCCTTTTCCACCCTTTTATGGATTGTCTGATGATAAATCTCTTTGTCACATCTCCCCAATTCAGTAGTTGGAAGTGAAATGCTACTCCAGTCAGACACCGCAGCGCTGACGCCCCTGATATGCCCCTCATCATTAGCTGGTGGAGAAATTCTATGGTGACTTGTAATCTGGCTTGTTCACATTGGTCAACCCGTCTGCCTGATACTAGTCATGTCCACTCTTCCCATGCCTTACCGTATGCTTGCCACGTCGACGGGGCAACTGACGCTCTGATTAATGGCATCAACTATTCGCCACTAGATCCCATAGGGAGGGTGGGCAACTGTTGCCCGATGGGTGGGCGTTGGGGAGGAGCTCTGTGAAAATCTGCCAATTGAATTGTGATAAAGCGTTAGCAGCAGCTTTAGACCCCTCAGCATCGTGGCTAGCGCGGACCCATACATTGTGTTTTAGGCACAGGAATGCTAGCCGGCTTAGTAGGCCTAGCACTGGGAGAGACGATGATGCCATCTTATTAATGCAGTGCGCTAGGCTGGTGTTTTTTGTTATGAAGCGTATATTTTTGTTAGCCAGGCGTGCTCCCCATATTTCTATTGCTACCACTATTGGGAAGAAAAATTATTTTCCGGGCTAGATGCCACTAAAAATTATTATTAATTTCAAAGCTAGTGGAGCTTGGTATAGATGGCCTAATACAATGAGTACCACACACTGCTACTATGCCCAAAATTATTTTCCAGGCAAGATGCAGCTAAAAATTATTAGTAATTTGAAAGCTGGTGGAGCTTAGTATAGATGGCCTAATAGAATGATGCTATGCCCAAAAGATTTTACTTGGCTAGGTGCAGTAAAAAAAATTGTATTCTATACACAGGTGGTGTAGCTTGCAACACAGATACGCTACTCCACTGACTAACACACACTGCTAGAGGCCAAAAAGGTTTTGCTTAGCTAGATTTAGGCAAATGCTGTGAAAAACACTTGCACAGCACTGGCACAGACCTGCCTGGCAAAAAGTCCTAGGAAATGCTGCAACCTAGTCCTCAAAAGGACTGCAATTACAATTAGTCCCTACTCCGAACCTATCTATTTAAGAGCACAGACCTGCCTGATAAAAGTCGTAGGAAATGCTGTAACCTAGTCCTCAAAAGGACTGCAGTCACAACTATTCCCTACTCCCAAGCTATCTGTATATTTCTGAGAAAATTGGCTTGAAATTAACACTGAAAGTATAGCGCACACAGCAACAGCGGTGCCGTCTAACACGCAGCTGCAGCAGTGAGAAAATGGTGGCGATGGGGAAAATGGCTGGGTCTTATAGGGCAAGGACATGTGACATACACAGCCAATGACACATGCCCTAGCTTGTGTGAAAAAAAGCAGTTCGCTCCGTGTGTGCGCTGCTGATAGGCTGACTGATTGCACCTCCCCACTGTAAATGCGAGAAAGAGAAAAAAATGGAGATCTTCATTATTTATGCAGAGATCCATCCCCTGCCCCTCCCCCTGCCCCGCTGTACACTCAAACTGCTTATTAACATTGATTATCAGCATTACTGTGAAAAAATTCAGTTATGATTTTGGTGCACGAACAGTTATCGAACATAACCTCGAACAGCCGGATTTTTTTCAAATCGTTCATGTTCGCCGAACGGCTCGAACACCGCTCAAAACAGTGAACAGATTGGCGAACAGTTCTAGTCGAACACCGCTCATCTCTAGCGAACACTCCTGGTTCGGTCTCCATCTGCAGGATTGGCTGTAGTGGAAGAGGTGTAGGTCCCCATTATAATATTTACACTCTAGTGAAATAAATTTTTTGGTGTGTGTATTGTTCTACACACAGCGGTACACAGACATGATAAAAAAAAATTGTTTTTCCTACTACTGTGATATATATAGCAAGCTACATCTCTGCTTTAAATTCTTTGGTGCAGATATTGTTCTCACAGGGGTACACAGACATGATGAAATTTAATTTTTTTTTCTTACTACTGTGGTATATAAGACAGGCTACAGCTCAGCTTTAAATTCTTTGGCACAGATATTGTTCTCACGGGTACACAATCTCACTGCGATAAAGTGCGGACCAGTGGACCTCAACAACCATCAGCCCCCTCATCAATCGAATCTGCTGCTTCTTCTTCCTCCTCTGTTACTATGCAAAGTATTGTCATGCAGGTCTCCGACCGCAGAGCCTCTGGTTCTTTTCCACCTCTAGTCAGGCTGAGTGAGAGCCCGTCAGCTGTAACGGAAGCAGACATGCCTGCTGTTTTTGACCGATCTCAGAGAACGAGCACACCACAACTTTATCAATCCATCGTAACATCTCTGCCTGCACCTCACTTGCACAAACCTAAGAAATTGAACTCCATCATCTCCAATCTGTTGGCCACGGAAATGGTGTCAGGACCTAATTTTTTTAAATTTGAAGACTCCTGATTAAGTCTCCACCAGCTGGATTGGCTGTAGTGGAAGAGTTTTCGGTCCCCATTATACTAGTTCTACTCTACTGAAATTGATACCACTTCGGTGGTGTCAGGCCCTAATTTAGGGAAATGTGAACTCTCCTGGTTGGGTCTTCATCTGCTAGGTTGGCTGTAGTGGAAGAGGTGTCGGTCCCCATTATAATAGTTATACTCTGTTGAAATTAATTCTTTGGTGCAGATACTGTTGTCACAGGGGTACACATGATAAAATCAAAATTGGTTTTCTTACTACCTTAGTATATAAAGCAGGCTATATTTCATCCTTTAATTCTTTGGTACAAATATTGTTCTCCATACTGGGGAAAAAAATACTTTCTTCTGTTACTAACATGATACAGTAGGGGAGATCTCAGTTTGAAATTTTTTGGAGCATATCTCCTATGTTATTCAGGCCTCTTTCACATTCAGATGTCAGTTTCAAATTTTTAGATGCTAATATTGTTCTCCACACAGGGATGAATATGATTAAATTGAAATTGGTTTTCTTACTACTGATGCATATAAAGCAGGTTACATCTCATCTTTTAATTCTTTGGTGCAGATATTGTCTTCACAGGGGTATACATGAAAAAATAGAAATTGTTTTTATTTCTACTGTGGTATATAAAGCAGGCTATATTTCATCTTTTAATTCTTTGCTGCCGATATTGTTCTCCATACAGGGGTATACATTATTAAATTGAAATTGGTTTTCTTACTACTGTGGTAAATAAAGCAGGCTACATCTCAGCTTTAAATTCTTTGGTGCAGATATTGTTCTTCACACAGGGGTACACAGATATGATAACATCAAAATTGTTTTTCCTACTGCCGTGGTATATAAAGCAGGCTACATCTCAACTTTAAATTCTTTGGTGCAGATATTGTTCTCACGTGGGTACACAGACACGGTAAAATCAAAATTGGTTTTCTTACTACTGTGGTATATAATGCAGGCTACATCTTAGCTTTAAATTCTTTGGTGCAGATATTGTTCTCCATACAGGGGTACACAGGCATGATAATATTGAAATTGGTTTTCTTACTGCCATGGTATATAAAGCTGGCAACATTTCATCTTTAAATTTTTTGGTGCAAATATTGTTCTCTATACAAGGGAAAAAAATACAAAATAGGGTCCGAGCAGCTTCCTGACCGTTGTCACAAGATGTTAACCCCCGGTGGGAGGTGATCCTGTTGAGACTCAGATACCTGAGGCTCACACGGACTGTACTGTGCTGTCAGGGCAAGAAGAGGAGGAGGGTGACTCTCAGGGCGAGGAATGGGATAGCTCATTGGATGATGATGAGGTTATGAATCCCACTTGGTGTGAACCCAGAGGCATGCAGCTAAGTAGCTCATCTGAGGAGGTGGAGGAGGAGGAAGACAAGGAGGTTACATTGCGTCCTACGGCGCAGACACAGAGTGATGCAACCGCGACGAGCACTGCATCCTTAGCCACAACTGTGGCAGTGACCAGCACCGGTCACAGGTCTGCAGCTTGCAGGGGCGGCAAGGGTTGCCTAGCCTGGGCCTTTTTGACACCGCAAGGCATGAGCCAACACACGATATCTGGCAACTTTGAAAGAAAAAAATCTGTAGAGGGAAAAAGTACAATAATTTGACTTCTACATGCATGAATCTTTACATGCGCAATCAACATGCGTTACTCTGTCAATCTCACTGCGATAAAATGCGGACCAGTGGACCTCAACAACCATCAGCCGTCCCATCAACCGCATCTGCTGCTTCTTCCTCCTCCTCTGTTATCGTGCCAAGCATTGTCACGCAGGTCTCCGACCGCAGAACCTCCAGTTCTTTACCTGCTCCAGTTAGGCTGAGTGAGAGCCCGTCAGCTGTAATGGAAATGGACATGCTTGCTGTTTTTGACCGATCTCCGAGAACGAGCACACCACAACTTTATCAATCCACCATAACATCTCCGCCTGCACCTCACTCACAGTCTAGCAGTTTGTCCGATTCACCATACTTCGCCCTCTCTCAGCACTGTAGCCAGCCCTCGGTCCCACAGTTGTGGTCAGGTAAAAGATTGTTTCCTCCTACATATGACAAAGCTAAGAGATTGAACTCCACCATCTCCAATCTGTTGGCGACGGAAATGGTGATGTAGGGCACAAATTCTTTTAAATTTGAAGACTCCTGATTGAGTCTCAATCTGCTGAGTTGGCTCTAGTGGAAAAGTTGTCGGTCCCCATTATACTAGTTATACTCAACTGAAATTGACGCCCCTTTGTTTGTGTAAGGCCATAATTTAGGGAAATGTGAACACTCCTGGTTGGGTCTTCATCTGCTGGGTTGGCTGTAGTGGAAGAGGTGTCGGTCCTCATTATAATAGTTATACTCTACTGAAATTAATTCTTTGGTGCAGATTTTGTTGTCATAGGGGTACACGTGATAAAATCGAAGTTGATTTTCTTACTTCCGTGGTATATAAAGTAGGCTATATTTCATCTTTTAATTCTTTGGTGCAAATATTGTTCTCCATACAGGGGAAAAAATACTTTCTTCTGCTACTAACATGATACAGTAGGGGAGATCTCAGTTTGAAATTGTTTGGAGCATATCTCCTCTGTTATACAGGCCTCATCCACACTACAGAAATTCTTTCTTATGTTACCAACATCATAAAGCAGGCCAAATGCCAGTTTCAAATTTTTGGGTGCTGATATTGTTCTCCACACAGGGGTACATATGATTAAATCAAGATTGGTTTTCTTACTACTGTCGTATATAAAGCAGGCTACATCTCATCTTTTAATTCTTTGGTGAGGATATTGTTCTCACAGGGGTAAACATGATAAAATTGAAATTGGTTTTCTTTCTACCATGGAATATAAAGCAGGCTACATGTCATCTTTTAATTCTTTGGTGCAGATATTGTTCTCCACACAGGGGTACACATGATAAAATAGAAATAGGTTTTCTTACTACCGTGGTATATAAAGCAGGCTACATTTAATCTTTTAAATCTTTGGTGCTGATATTGTTCCCCATACAGGGGTACACTTTAGTGATGAGCGAGCACTAAATGTACTCAGGTTAGTGGTTCAGCGGTTTCTCAAAACCTACCCAGATCTGCCAGAGCTGCTTGTGAATGTACGCTGTGTGTGTGCCCATTTCAGAAAGTCAGCTTCAGCTTCCGCCACCCTGGCATGGCTTCAGCAGTGTTTGCAGCTTCCAGCTCACCGACTGGTGTGCGATATGACCACACGTTGGAAATCAACGTTGCAGATGTTGGGAAGGATTTGTGAGCAGCAGAGAGCAGTTGTTGAGTTCCAACTTCAACACGCCCTTTGAAATTCGGAACAGCCTCCGCACATAAGAGCTCATGAGTGGGCATGGATTTCTGACATATGTGTCGTCCTCCAAAACTTTGAGTACTCCACCAAGATGGTGAGCGGCGATGATGCCATAATTAGTGTCACCATCCCGCTTCTCTGTCTACTAAAACACTCAGTGCTCATAGTTAAAGAGGAGGCATTGCAGGAAGAACAAGGAACTATACAGGGTGATGCTACACAGCCCAGCCTCATGTCCTCTCAACGCAGATTGGGTGATAATGAGGAGGACGAGAATTAAGATTACAGAGTAGTCTTGGCTGTATTGGAAGTCTTGATACCCCTCTTTCAGTCTGTGGGAAAGCTGTATGACCTTCAGTGGCCTAAAACGTGGCTTTGCTTATGCACGTTATTTCTCAAAACTCATTACAGATCAGGCCATTGCCCAACTCTGTAGTCATGAAATTCAAGGCGTAAAGAAAGATCTTTGTGTGTTGAAGCACCACCAAGAAGTGTGAGCTGATGTTGGATGGGCTGGCATTGCTTATGCAACAAGCTGCATTAGAGGACTTCCTGGGACAAATGATTTGTGACAACCAGCAAGCTAAGAAGATTGTGGCCTCTATCATCATGAAGGAGTTAGCTCGTTGTCTAGTAGTCTGGTTTTTATACTAAAGATCCTGCTCATTTTTATAGTTTTAAGTGAGCATGCAGAGACCATGGTTTCTGCAGCAGCACACCCAGGCCGGGATAGTGGTGAACAAATTGCTGCACCATCAGGTTGAGAGTGTGAGCAATGCAAGGCATGTGTGTGAGGTTGCCCCAGCGTAGGGCCGCCTCCAGGTTTGCACCGTTATCACACACGGCCTTCCCTTGCTCCAGGTTCAGTGGAGACAGCCATTGCTCAAACTCGGCATGGATAGCTGTTGTGAGGTAGTGAGGGGGATCATATGTGAGGGACGGTATGTATCCCCAGGTGTGCATAGAGGCATATTGAACCCGCTGGGGTGCATTGCAATCACAGAAACATCTGTTCTTGCAGTGAAAAATAAAAGTAAAAGGTTGGACTTCGTCAAGCTATTTGAACAAGTCAGATTTAAGAAAACCTGACCTGGGCTTTTATTTTTTGAGTGATCTACAGGATGATGGTGGGGCAGGTCACTCCCTCCAGCCCGGGTCGTACAACTGGCTCATGGCCGGGATTCACATTTAAACATCAGATAAGGTTTGGGTGTGTCAGTGACTTGTTTGCTAGCTGCATTGCAGGAGGCTGTGTGAAGGCATAATGCAAGCCTGTGAAGGCAATGAAACGGGTGCACCTCTGAGCAAAACGGTGCTGCCGTCGCCCACGGCGTCCAGTTTTCACGGACTTCTTGGACCACCCGGCTGCGATCCAGGGGACATCATTTTCATGAGTTATGAGTTTTTGCAAATAAAGACATTTAAGTTGAACTTTCTTTGGGTCACTGCCTCATTACCACACAGTGTGAACACCACCGCACTACACTGTTCACAACTCTTGATCAGTTTGACTGCGATATCCAAGGCATAGTAATTGAAACACTGCCTGATTGCAGTGAGCCTTGACTGTGCAGTAAGGAGGTGGGGGGTATTCTATCTGCACTGTTAGAATGTGTGTCTCATTAAGGTAGAGGTTGACGGTGCAGGTGGAGGCCCTAGAGGAGGTGGAGGAGGCAGAAGCATTGGAGGAAGTGTTACAGAAGTCTGTCCCGCAGGTCTAGGGGATTCCAAGATTTGCTGTCTGATGACACCTTGGTGTCTAGTGGTTTAGTTCTCCATCCCCTGGTGTGTAGTAGTTTAGTTCTCCAACCCTAGTTGTTCAGTAGTTTAGTTTTCCAACCACTGTTGTCTATGAGTCTAGTTTTCCATGTTCTGGTGTGTATTTGTTTCGTTCTCCAACCCATACATGCCCACCCCCAGGGGTTAACAGCTGGCGACGAGGGTTTGGATTCTGCTGGGACCCTACTTCGTCTGGCCCCGGATCAACTGAAAAAAATTTTGGGCATTGCTACACATGCTTTCCCCATCTTGAGTCTGTGAAGCTTTGGATCAGACCTCTGATGCCCTGGAATAGAATGTGTGAACAGCTCTGCAGACTTGCCCATTTATCGTTCCCCACAGTCAGTTGGGCAGTTGGAGAGTTGTAACGCAGGTGAAAATAAGAGTAATTGGGTGCCACCTCTGAGGACTGTACTGTGTGTGATGTCAAGGTGGAGGAAGAGGAGCAGAGGCCACTTGATGCAGCACTTGTCATCTACTGAAGCACATGTACTTTTTGGCCCTCATCTACAAAGCATATCGCTGTCTCGACATCATCGACTTGGCCCTACCTTGGATCTCTTCATACCTAAGCGACCGGACATTCAGTGTCTCCCACTCATACACCACCTCCTCATCTTGCCCCCCCTGTGTCGGTGTCTCCCAAAGTTCAGTTTTAGGACCACTGCTCTTCTCCATCTACTCCTTCAGCCTGGGACAGCTCGTAGAGTCTCACGGCTTTCAGTATCACCTCTATGCTGGTGACACACAGATCTACCTTTCTGGAACTGATATCACCTGCTTACTAACCAGAATCCCACAATGTGTGTCTGCTATTTCATCTTTCGTCTCTGCTAGATTTGTAAAACTTAACATGGATAAACTGAATTCATCATCTTTACACCATCTCATTCATCCCCCCCAACTGACCTATCCTTCAATGGCTGCCCACTCTCCCCAGTCCCGCAAGCTTGACTCTGATCTGTCCTTCAAACATCCAATCTAAGCACTTTCCACTTGCTGCCGACTCCAACACCAAAATATCTCTGGGATGCGCACATTCCTCAACCATGAAACTACAAAAACACCAGTGCACACCCTCATCATCTCTCGCCTAAACTACTGCAAGCTCCTGCTTTGTGGCATTCCTTCTACAATTCTCGCACCCCTCCAATCTATCCTAAACTGTGCTGGCTGACTAATCCACCTGTCACCCCGCTATTACCCGGCTTCTCCCCTCTGTCAATCCTTGTGCTGGCTCCCCTTTACCCAGAGACTCCAGTTGAAAAGCCTAACTTTGGCTTTGAATCCCAAGCCACCTGTCTCCTCCATACATCTGTGACCTAGTCTCCCTGTACTTACCTGCGTGCAACCTCCCATCCTTCCAAGGTTCTCTTCTTCCCTCTTATCTCTTCTTGACACAATCACATGAAAGATTTGTCCAGTGCATCTCCCCTACTGTGGAACTCTGTACCCCAACACATCAGACTCTCTCCTACCGTGGAAACCTTGAAAAGGAAGTTGAAGACTCACTTCTTCTGACAAGTGTACAATCTGCAGTAACCCTCGCTCCAGCATACCGCGGCATGACCAGCTGTACCCTCAGCTACTGTATTCTCACCCATCCCTTGTAGATTGTTTGTGCGCCCTAGCGGGCAAGGTCCTCTCTCCTCTTGTACCAGTCTGTGACTCCCTTTCACATGTAAAGCGTCACGGAATAAATGGCGCTATCATAATAAATAATGATTATAGTACTTGTACTCTGGGTCAATTGATGGTACTTTTCTGGTGTCTGCCCCTAATTTTATGTGTTTTGGCAGCTTTTGAGCCAATTTGAAGGTGTTGTGTATGCGATTGTTTTTTACTCCCCATTGAATCCAATAGCGTTTGGCTGTGTTCTGCAAATATTTGATTAATAAATCGGCTATTATTGCAAATTCGATGACCGTAATCCAAACCAAATATTGAGATATTCGCTCATTTCTAATTATTAGCACAGTAATATCTGATCGCTTCTGATGACCACGGCTTTAGGCAGTGGCCTATTAGTATAATATTGGTCAGTGACTAACTGTGAATAGCTTTGAACAACACACAACTGGCAGACTTTAAATGGAGTGTAATATCTGGCACGATCCCAAAAAATTCTGGAGTATTAGCACAATAATATCTGATCCCGCCTGATAACCACGGTTTTAGGCAGTGGTGTTAGAGATATGGTATTGGTCAGCAACCAAGTGTGAATAGGATGAACAACACACAACTGGCAGACTTTAACTGAAGTGTAATATTTTTCACGCTCCAAAAAATGTCACGATTATTGCCGCAGTAATATGGGATCACGTCTGATGGACCAGTTTCTCTGCTTCCACAATACAGTAATGCGAATTAAATCAAAACAATCTGGCTGTATTCTGCTAACAAGCAAATGAAGCAGTAAAATGGTGTACTGTATTGCTTTTTAAGCTAATAATCAGTATTAAAAAAAAAAAATGAGCCCTGATATCTATGGATATCTGCAACAGCAGCAGCAGACAACGTGCAATGACCTCTATTCTGCTGTTTACAGTATCCACAAACTCTGTCTGCCTAACTCCTACTATCACCAGTAATATATGCAGCTGGATTAGTCCTTAGAAGGACTGTTAGTTCAGATGGATATATATCTTGCTGTGGAATACCTATACCTAACTAATAAACCGCCAATTCTCTCCTTCACTCATCAGCACCTCTCCCTACTGTCTGTTTCCGGGGTAGACTGTGACGAGCATAGAATCACAAGGTGTTATATAGACCCGATGATGCTATGCGGTCAGCCAATCACTGTAATGCCACAACCAACATGGCTACGTCATTACAGTGAGTGGCAGGCAATCCCCGCATGTTTATTTGCTGTCTAAAGAGCACCAAACAGGCAGGGCAGAAACCCGAGCTCCTGCCTGAGCTTTCCGAAAGTACTCGACAAGCGCTGAGCATCTCGAATAGTAAGATGCTACTGCGAGTACAGAGCAGTTACGAGCACGCTCAATCATTACTAATAGTTACATCAAATTCTACAGCGCTTTATAGATATCATCATCATTGTCTCCACTGGGGCTCAGAATCTATATTTCCTATAAGTATGTCGTTGCGGTGTGGGAGGGAACCAGAGATCCCAGAGGAATCCCATGCAAACACAAGGAGAACATACAAACTCCTTGCAGATATTGTCCTTAGGATATGGGCATGTAGGTTATAGGAAGCTGAATAAAATGATGCCTTGATATATGAAGTCTGATGTCTTATTCCAGAGAAATATGGGTTTTTCTTATATGTAAATGAGCTGTCCAGAACTATGGGGTGGACACTGATTTCCCTGAGAATCTATTCCAGAGCTTTTTGTAAATATAAAGGGAGAGTTACCAGTGTGAGACATGTAACTAACACAGAACAGGAGAACAGAACTTTGTCTCCTTACAAACACATTTATTACAGCTCTCTGAGCTCTGCTATATTGCAACTATATTACAACCCTGCTATTAATTTATTTACTGCAGGGTATTTGCTTATTTTGTTTTTATTTTAGGTTTTGTCTGTTTAGTAGCCAGTGTGAACATGCACCTGCATGCGCACCAACTTATATTCCAATTTATCACTTTAGGTTTTTGTTTTACTTTTTTGCACTCTGTGCAAATTAGGGCATGGCTTCACTTTTCTTAGAGCTGGATATTATGTTTATATGGCTCTCCATGGCTACGTGGCCATTAGTTGGGGTCTTGGTCCTGCTCGGCCCTAATTCACATTTAAGTCATTTGACATAGGGTAAGGTTTTAAACTAGAGGTTAGGACCATCCCAAATAGGGTCACCTTGATGTGGTGGGATGCTTTTTTATTTTTTAGTTCAAAATTATGTTAACTAAGTCCCCTATATTATATTCTCTCTAATTTCTGAATTCTTTTTAACCATGAAAATATATATATAATAAAACCCTAAATGTTTGGTATCACCATAATGATACCGAAAAGAAGAATCATGTTGCCTGGTCATTTTTTTGCACAATGAGTGCCATTCCAACACTCTTGGAATATTTTTTCCATTTTTCAGGATAAAATATAGCAAAATTTATGGTGAGATTCAAAACTTTAACTTGACCAGCAAAGATAAGGTCTACGTATGTCTCTGTTAATGGAAGGAAAAAAAGGTTTTCGCTCTTGGAAAAAGGGAAGGAAAAAACAAAAGACCAATAAATTAAAAATGAGCGGTCTTTAAAAGGTTAAAAAATACAAATAAATATATTTTGCTAGCTGTCATACACAAATCAGTTTATATCTACATATTAAAGCACATGATGGGCAGTGAATAGATAACAGTCAAAAGACTTCAGCTATGTGTCATGTAATTTTTCTCACACAAATCTTGGCTTTACCACAGCTGGAAAACATAGTCACACAGAGAGATACAAAGTGTAATGGATTGCTGTTAAGCTTAAAATCGATACTGACAGCGCCCAGTATTTTCTGCGAGATAAGTGCACGGGCTATAAAGACATTGCAACAGGAAATGTCACATTTAGTTCAGGACAAACACGATATAACTTAGGCTTATTATTGTATGTTCAGCAAAACCAATGCAATGAATTGGACAGTTGCAAAATAGGGAATAGTCTTTGTGACCTATATGAAAAATACAAAGGAACATTTATAGCTGGTTATTTTCATTTGTTTCTGGAAGATAGCATCTACACATGGGCAGTCTGATTTTTTTCCGTTTCCATCTTGTCAGAGGCTCATGAATAAAGAGAGCTGTTTCACTTCACTGCCTACATTTCACATCCTCTAAAAAGTTTTTCCCCTCTCAGTCTTTTTAGTGTTTTATTGTGTCACTATGTTGAATCATGGATAATCCTATTGATTTTTTTTTATAATAAACCTCTTCCAAAAATGTTTTAATATCTAAGTGAATCCAAGACTATAGATTTTACATTTATTATAACTATTAAAGGATAAACTAACTTTATGCATAACTGTTCAATGTCTCAAGTTTTTGTGGTCCATGTTGTCAGCATCTTATTTCAGATGGATGCTATTCGGGTCTGTTGTATATGCAAATTGCAAATGTGACTGGGTCCACTAACTTATTCACTTCGAGGATTAGTGCAGGATTTACCGATAATTGCCATTGAAAGCACCACTCCAGCGGCTGTTTTATTAGGAGTGGTGCACCTAATCTAAGTTCCTTGCTCTTATGAGTGCTGCTCCAGTCAGTCTACTGCAGGTTGTAACCTGTCGGATTGCTCAAGTGTTTGCTGGATGAGCTGGAAGTGTCTACTGAATGTAAATCTATGAGAGCCCGAATAAGGACAGAACAAGGATCTCATAGACTTACATAGAGAGCTTGTGACTGTTACCTCTGACATCCGGTCAGTCTGAAATTGCGGTCACAAGATGGCGCAACGGGAGCGGAGCGGGACCGGAAGAGCTGGACGCGGCGGCTGGTAAGTATGTTACTAGGGAACTTACATTAGTGGCACCACTACAGCTCTGAATTAAAAAGCAACGCTGGAACGGTGCTTTCAACAAACATTGTTATGTCTGCAAATCAATGAGATTAGTGAATGTTGAGAATTATTCCAAATGTACCTTCTTGTGAAAAATTACTAATATCCACGACCACATAACAAACTGTTTAATTAAGCCTGCCATGCGTGCAGTCCATTGCACACTCATTGAAAATGCTAGCCCTACACATCCACAAGGTGCAACGTCCCGTATTCTCCTTTGCAAAAAATGTAAAAGAGTAACTGTTGTTTTAATTTGTATTTCATAAATCAATAGTACACCTATGCATAGACTCTCATCAGCAGCATCTGTGATCTCCTAATTCAGTAATTTAAAAAAAAAATTGTCAAAAAATTTTGTCCACTTTTCTTCACCATTTTCTGAGACTAGGTAACATTCTCATTTTTTTGGATCTATAATTGGTGAAGGCTTATGGTGTTTTGATTTTTTTCTCTTTTAGCCATTTACCAAGTAGATTAATTTATTTTATATTTTGCTAGCTTGGACATTTCTGTACGCTGCCGTACCAAATATATGTATTTTTCCTTTTTTTAATAGTTTTATTTTTAATGGGGAAAAAGGGGGGAGATTTGAATTTTTATGTTTTTTTTTGTTTCTTTTTATATTATTTAAAAACTTTTTTTTAACTTTTTGCTGTATTTTATCGTCCCCATAGGAGACTTAAAGCTGCTATCGTCTCATAGTCTGTGCTATACATAGCAGTGTTATATGCAGCAAAAATCACGACCTCCTATGAATGTCAGCCATGATCGTAATGACAGGCATGGGTCTTCAGAAATCCCCCGGCTGTCATGACAACACATAGGCACCCCACAATCATGTAACGGGCACACCGATGGGCGGGATCAATGACGCACTTCCTGTCTGCTGGTTAACAGCCGCTCAGATCTGTTAGAGGTACGTGATGGCTGATTATATCAGCCATCAAGTAAAGATGCAGGTTCAGTGTGTGGGCTTGCATCAAAGACAGGGACATGGCCAATCATAAGTCTCAATGGTCTGAGAGCACCATAATGGCCTGCACTATATCCACGGGGAGCACGCCTCATTTTATTATATTTTTGATCCACCCATGCCATTTCAACTATTGTTTTTGAGGTTTAAGGCTGCGTGCCCACGATGCGTTTTTCATGCGTTTCCGCTGCGGAATTTCCGCAGCGGAAACGCATCAAAAACGCTTGGTAATCCGCACCCCATGGTCCCCAATGGCATTCTGCAATGTCAATGCACATGCTGCGGATTTTTCCGCAGCGTTTCTGCAGCGCTCATAAATCCGCAGCATGTTCATTAATTTTGCGGAAGCGCCGCCATTGACTTGCATTGAGGTCCTTCAGCGCTGCCGGCATGCAGAGAGAAGCTGCCGGACAGGTGAATATAACTTTATTTATTTATTTATTTATTTTTTATTTTATCCAGACCTGGGTACCATTGTACCTGTAAAAAAAAGAATAAAATAATAAATAAAGTTATATTCACCTGTCCGGCGGCTTCTCTCTGCATGCCGGCAGCGCTGAAGGACCTTCGGTGACGTCACAGTCATGTGACCGCAGGCCCTTCACCGCTGTGTCTCGCGATATGTCGGCAGCCAGCAACCAGACAGGAACGAGCGCTGCAGCACACGCCGGGGCATCGGGGGTGAGTATAGCTTTATTTTAAACATTGTTTTACGGCCACACTATATAAATCCATGCCTTTTGCATGGATTTATATAGTGTGACCTAGTTGTCATGCACTTTCCAAGTGATGCTATCGCCTGGAAAGTGCTTGTCAGTCCGCATACGGAAACACATGCGTTAACGCATGTGAATCCGCATGTATTCTGCAGGAAAAACGCATGCACAATCTGCATGCGTTTTTTCAGCCAGGGAGATGCAGAAATGCTGCAGAAATTTTCTGCTTCATTTCTGCATCGTGGGCACATAGCCTAACACTCCCTCTCCTTTACAGTATTTCAAGAAAACTTTTAAAGCCTGCTAGAATATAAAGGCCTATGAGCAAAATTAAAAAAATGTTATTGTTCACGCATATATTTATTGGATATGTACATTACACACCCTTGTTAAAATGGCAGACTTTTATCATGAAAAAAAAAATCATACTAAGAAAAATGATTTCAGAATTTCTTTCACCTTTCCTGTCTCCTGTAATCTGTACAATTCAATTGAAAAACAAACTGAAATCTTTTTAGGTGGAGAAAGAAAAATCAAAAAATAAAATATTGTAGTTACATAAATATGCACACCCTTAAAAGAACCTGTCAGTATGATTTAGAAATGTAAAGTAAAAGCATGGCCATAATGATGCTGTCATACAGATTAAATTTATACCTTTACAGAAGAAATCTGCTTTGTGGTTGTTCTTTAACCCCTTTCTGATGTGTGACCTAATAGTACGTCATGGTGACCTGGGCCGATTGGACCAATGATTTACTATTTTGTTTATTCTGCCTCCCAAAAATTGGAATAGAAAGCGATCAAAAAATGTTAAGTGCCTGAAAATGGTACCAATAAAAACGTCTAGTCATCCAGCAAAAAACAAGCCGTCACGTGACTCTGTTGGCCAAAATATGGAAAAATTATAGCTCTCAAAATATGGCGATGCAAAAACTAGATTTTACAAAAAAATGCGTCTTTTAGTGTGTGACAGCTGGCAATCATAAAAACCTGATATGATTCTGTTATCGCTGTAATCGCACTGACCCGAAGAATAAAGTCGTCTATTCACTTATACCGCACGAGGAACGGCGTAAAAAATAAACTCTAGGGTTAGGGTTGTGCTAGGGTTAGGGTTGTGCTAGGGTTAGGGTTGTGCTAGGGTTAGGGTTGTGCTAGGGTTAGGGTTGGGCTAGGGTTAGGGTTGGGGTTAGGGTTGGGCTATGGTTAGGGTTGGGCTAGTGCTAGGGTTAGGGTTGGGCTAGGGTTAGGGTTGGGCTAGGGATTTTTTTCAAAAGAAAAAAAAAAAAATGACGATATGGCTACTAGTGTTGAACGCAAGTGCTCGCTATTTGAGTTTGCATCGGGTGCTCGGGTATGCACTGAGTATGGCGGGTGCTCAAGTGACATGCTCGAGTCTCCGCTCCATATGCTTCGTGGCCAAAAAAACCTCATGGGGATTGCCTGCCATGCACGAGCAATCCCCGCATGTTTTTTTTGGGTGTCTAATAACCATGAAACATGCGAGCGGGGGCTCAAGCATGTCACTCGAGCACCCGCAATACATGGTGCATACCCGTGTACCTGATGCAAACTCAAGTAGCGAGCACTTGCGCTCAAGACTAATGACAACTTATTCAATATGATGACCTAATGTTATCAAATTCTGTGTCGTACCTCTGGGTTCAAAATGTTCACTATACCCCTTCATAAAATCCTTGAGGGGTGTAGTTTCCAAAATGGGGTCACTTGTGGGGGGTTTCCACTATTTAGGCACATCAGGGGCTCTCCAAATGCGACATGCCGTTCGCTCTCAATTCCAGCCAATTTTGTGTTCAAAAAGTCACACAGTGCTCCTTCCCTTCTGAACTCTGCTGTGCACCCAAACACTGTATTTTCCCCACATATGGGGTATTGGCGTACTGAGGAGAAATTGCACAAAAGTTTTTGGGGTCCATTTTCTCCTCTTACCCTTGTGAAAATAAAAAAATTTGGGCTAAATCATAATTTTTGTGGAAAAAGTTAGATTTTTTTATTTTCACACCTCCATGTTATAAATTTCTGCAAAGCACTTGGGGGTTCAGGGTGCTCACCACACATCTAGGTAAGTTCCCTGAGGGGTCTAGTTTTCAAAATGGTGTCACTGTGGGGGGTTTCCACTGTTTAGTAGTGTTGAGCCACCCCCGTAGTGTTCGAGTTCGGTTCGGTTCGTCGAACACCCGTGTGTTCGCCGAACTGTTCGTCGAACTGTTCGTCGAACACCTTCGAACACCGTTAAAACCAATGGCAGGCAAACAAAAACACATAGAAACACATAGAAAACACCTTCAAAGGTGTCCAAAAGCTGACAAACTGCTCAGAAGACACAACTAACACATGGAAAAGTGACAAGTACATATAGTCATGCGAAAAGAAAAGAGGTGGAGGAGTAAAAGGAGGGGGAGACACAGATATAGGCATGTCATGCCCTTCTAAAATCCAAAAAGTGAGAAGCCGAGACGGCCAGTCCGCTCCTGCCCGTGCCACCTCCGTGTCGCCGGGTTTGTGCCAGAGCCGCGGTGAACCCTGACGGCCAGCCCCCCTCTCCCAATACTGGTGCCTGTCCGCTGGTGGGTCGAGAGAGCCCCCCTGTGGTGGAGGCAGCTCTAAGCTTTTTAATTTAAATTGTCCCTCTAATTTGAATGAATACACTTTAAATCCATTTACAAGGATCTATTGGAGGGCAAGTCTCATGCCAGCAGCCGCGTAATTCCAGCTCCAGTAGCGTCCACTAAAGCTGCTGCAGTTAAAAAGCTTTTATAAGGATCGAGCTCGGCTGTCCACCGCAAGGCATCCTAGTGCCAGTCCCAGCCCCTATGCCTTGGGGTGCCTCCTGATGCTCTTCACTAAGTATCCCGTGGTCCCGAAGCATTTCCTTTGAAAAAATTAAGTGTCCAAACTACAGGTGGTGTAGCTTGCTGAACAGCCGGGATAATCCGCTGACTAGCAGACACTGCTACTAGGCACAAAGTATTTCCTGGGCTAGATGCAGTTAAAAATTTGTAAGTAGATACTCTCGTTGGATGCTGAGAAAGCATTCCATAGAGTCTCCTGGCACGCCATATATGATTCTCTTAAAAAGCTTGGGGTAGGGGTCTAGGGGACCCTTTTATAGCCAAAATCACGGCCCTGTATCACAATACGTCACCTAGGCTGAAGATAAATGGAACTGTAGCACCGAGGGCTCGGTTGCTACAGACGTATTGCACCTCACCCAGAGGTGTGATATCTCACTCTCAGATAAGGATGGAGTGTGGATCAGGACCCGACACCTGCATGCATTACACCACATTGCCGTGGGGCAGGGCGACCAATATGCCCCTGAGATGGGCACGACAGTCCCTGTCCCTGGCTGGAGTGGGGGGAGGGAACACTGAGGAAGGGGAACCCTGCAGTGCAGGAGCAGGGAGGAAGCAGTTCCTGGGTGCATTGAGAAGGGAGTATAAAAGGTGGGCACCATCTTAGTTCAGTGCAGAGAAGTCTGAGCAGAAGTGGCAGGGAGCAGGGGCTCTGCATGAGCTCTGCTCCGGAGGCGGGCCTAGTAACAGAGGCCCAGGCCTGCAAGAGGGAGAAGGAAGGAAGAGGAGCGGAGAAGGCTCCAGGAACGAGGAATGAAGGGATCCCAGGGGTGCGGACGGGCGAGTCGCCACCGCACGCCCGAATCCACCTGCGTGGAGGGGTCAGGCCAAAGGGGGAGACCGGTCCCCGAACTAGTGGAGGCAGGAAACGACCCTCAGCTAGAAACCGGAGGCTCTGACATTTTATGTGGCGCAGCCCCTTGCTCCACCCGCTAGGAAGGCACCACATAGGGTCAGGGAAACTGGCGCCAAGTTTACCAAGAGGAGGCCCGAGGCAGCCGGACAGAAGTGTTGGTAAGAAAGGCCAGACAAAGGACACACAAAGGGGGTCCTGTGAAGCGCTCCAAAGTTATCTGGGAGTTGTCTGAGCCCCTCACCTGGTGAGCACAGTACGACGTGGGCAGCCGTTACCTGCAGACGTGGTCTGGATAATAAGAACTGTGAGTAAAGGCCCTGAACTGCATCACTGACTCCGTGTCGTTACTGCTGCTGCCCTGCACCATCACCCCCATCCTCCGCATACACTGCCCTGAGGCTATACTCCTCCCGTGGGGAGTTATGCTACGCTCTGCTGCACCCACAACACCAGCCTTAGCGGTCTGCCCTGTAGCGGCGGTTCACTCTGACCGCAATCCACGGGTGGCGTAGTCGGACATTTAAACATCAAAACCACATAAATAGTTCCGCCACTGGTTTGACCGCCCTGAGCCACGGAACCGGATCGCCGCCACGAAGACTACAACCACCAACATCCACCAAAAAGGGTCCGGCTCCGGGTGTCCCAAGGCCCAGGGGGTGCGTCAGAACATTTTCATCACCTTTCACAATCACCAATGGGACAAGGCAGGGATGTCCTCTGTCAGCTCTCTTATACATCCTAGTGACGGAGCACCTGCTCTCATCAATTCGCCATAACCCCAATATTAGGTGGATTGAGGTGGGAGGCACCGAGTACAAGTGCTCTCTATTTGCTGATGATGTCCTAGTATATATCACTCAATCACATATATCCAACCCTGCTGTTATGGCTGAAATAGATCACTTTGTTACATGGTAAAATTTTAAAATCAATGCAGCGAAGTCTGAGGCCCTCGATGTCTCCCTCCCTAAATCCATATAGGATTCCATCCAGTCCAACTTTCCCTTTGCCTGGCCCTCACAGGGTATCAAATACTTAGGAATTCCTATTCATAGAGACCTCTCCCATCTATGTTATCTTAATTTTGGGCCCTTTATTGAACAATTCCATACAGACCACGGTTGGCAAGTTGGAACTGTGAGATTCACTACGTGCACCACTGGTATTTTGTGGAAAAGCACATGTAAGATTCTGCAACAGTCTCTGCTGATACTCCTGCATGCGTGCATCCCTTTCTATGGCAGGAATAATTTCTGCAAATTTACTTTTGTACCGGGGATCTAACAGTGTGGCAACCCAGTAGTCAGGATTATTTCTAATTCTCACAATTCGAGGGTCATGTTGCAGGTAGTGCAGCAAGAAGGCACTCATGTGTGTTGCGCATCCAGGAGCACCAAGTCCCTGTTGTGTTTGTGGCGAGGTAACAATCATGCTTCCTTCCTCTGTCCTCTCCCCCCAACCTCGCACAACAGAAATGTGATCAAGGTCTCCCTCATCTGATGAGTCTTCCATCAGTTCGTCCTCCACTTCTTCCTGGGCTCCTGCACCTTCCTCACTAGTTTGGCTGCTACCATGCGCCCTGGTAAAATCATCTCCCCCACCCTCACATGCCTGCCGCCCTGGTGCTGCCGACCGTCTGGACCTTGCAGATGTTAGCCCTTCCGCATACAACTCCTCCTCCTCTACTTCCTCCACCTCCTCTTGTGCCACCACCTGACTCCGAATTCTGTTTAACATGTGCTCCAGCATGTAAATCACCGGAATAGTCATGCTGATAATGGCATCGTCAGCACTAAACATCTTCGTCGCCATTTCAAAACTGTGCAGAAGGGTGCATAGGTCCCTGATCTGAGACCACTCCTCCAGCGTGATTTGCCCCACCTCTGAATCTCGTTGGCCCAGGCTATACGTCAGAACGTATTGCACCAGGGCTTGTCGGTGCTGCCACAGTCGCTGCAACATGTGCAGAGTTGAATTCCACCGGGTAGGCACATCGCATTTTAGCCGGTGAAGTGGCAGGCCCAACGACTTCTGTAGAGATGTAAGTCGCTGAGCTGCGGGATGCGAACGGCGGAAGTGAGCACACAGCGACCGTGCCCTCTGCAGAAGGCCATCTAGTCTGGGATAGTGGGCTAAAAATTGCTGGACAACCAGGTTCAACACGTGAGCCATACAAGGCACGTGTGTGACATTGCCCCGGCGAAGGGCCGCACCCAGGTTTGCAGCATTGTCGCACACGGCCTTCCCTGGTTTCAGGTCCAGTGGAGACAACCATTCATGAAATTGGTTCTCCAGAGCTGACCACAACTCCTCAGCTGTGTGACTCACATTTCCCAGACATTTCAATGTAAAAACCGCCTGATGACGTTGAGCCCTACTGCCAGCATAGTAAGGAGGTGTGCAGGATCCCTTCTGCGCAGATAGAAAGCTTGTGGCATGATCAGACAGGCTTTGGGTGCAGGTGGAAGACCGAGAGGAGATTGAGGAGGCAGAAGCAGTGGAGGAAAAATGACATAAAGAGGATTGACGCACAACTCGTGGGGACGGCAAGACTTGGACAGCAGCCCCTTGTCCTGCTGTCACCATAGTTACCCAGTGCCCAGTCAGCGACATGTAACGCCCCTGTCCATGCCTACTCGTCCAAGTGTCTGTGGTGAAATGCACCCTGTCACACACAGAGTTTCTCAAAGAAGCGGTGATGTTGTGTGCGACATGCTGGTGGAGCGCAGGCACACCTTTCTTTGAGAAGTAGTGCCGACTGGGCATCTGGTACTGGGGCACTGCGACGGACATAAGGTCTCGAAAATCCTCTGTGTCCACCAGGCGGAAAGGCAGCATTTCTGTAGCCAAGAGCTTGCAGATGGTGAAATTCAACCTCTTAGCTTTCTCATGACTAGGAGGAAATGGTCTTTTACTTGTCCACATCTGAGGGACCGAGGGCTGGCTATTGTGCTTAGACGGGGTTGATAAGGGTGTCCCCGGCAAACTGCCGGTCTGTGAGGAAGATGCAGGCGGACATGTTAGGTTGCCTTGATCCAAAGGTGGTGCTATCGATGTCGGACAGCGCTCAAGACCAGCTGGTGTTACCACCTCCAAAGAAAATGATGACCTGCCAATCACGCTGGCTGTTGCGGGTAAAGAGGTGGCAGGTCTGCGCTCCAAAACAGGTGTGACTGCTGTCCCCCCAGTCACAGAGGATGAAGAGGCCGCGGATGCACAAGATATGGCAGACGGTGGTTGGCCCGGCCGGCTAGACCGCATTGTAGCACACTGAGCTTTCCACTGCAACTTATGCTTCATGTCCATGTGCCGGTTCATGCATGAAGTACTCAAACTATGTATTTTTTGGCCTCTACTTAGCTTTTGCTGACAAATGTTACAGATAACACGAGTTGGGTCATCTTTATCGATCTGAAAAAATGCCCAGGCTATGCAAGGCTTAGCACCCATGCGACCTGAAGAGCCACCACGACTTGTGGTGAGAGGCAGAGTTGTGTTTGAGGATGCAGTTGTTGACGTGCTTCCAGTACTACGTCTCTGTCCAGGAAGGCGCAACCTGACCTCGTCGTCACTAGCATCTTCCTCCACCTCCTCTGCTGACCTCATCTCTTGGCTGACTGTGGGTTGACAGTAAGTGGGATCTCCGACCTCATCATCATCACCCTGTGCGTTATCACACCCGTCGTCCTCAGAGCCAACCTGTTCCTGCCCTGACAAAAAACTAAAGTTGTCGCTCCAATCAGGTATTTGAGTCTTATCATCGTCTTCCTCATTGTCTCCACCAACAGGAGTTACAGTTTGGGAATGAGGGTCTACATTATGGTCAGAACCTTCTGCGTCTGGTCCTGGATCCGACTCATAAAGATTCTGGGCATCAGTGCAGATCATTTCCTCGTCTGGATTCACAGAAGCGCTGGAGTCGACCTCTGATTCCCAGGCTATAGTATGAGTAAACAGCTCTGCAGACTCAACCATCTGTTCTACCTCATACTCAGACGGGCAGCTGGAGATTTGGGAGCTGTGAGGAAGCAAGTGCGATTTGGGTGACACCTTTGAGGACTGGAGTATTTGTGATGTTGAAGTTGATGTGGAGGAGAGCCCACTTAAAGGAGCACTTGATATCCGTTGAAGCACCTGCTGTTTTTGTGCCTCATCTGGAATTTGTAGCGATTGGCGTGGCCGTAAGAAAGGGATCTTATCACATTGTCCGCTAAAAGAAGTAGACATTTTAGTTTGGCTGGAAGATGGTCTTTCTTCTGCACCTAACCCACGGACACAACCTTTTTTCCCCTTCCCAACACGCCTATTCCCCTTTCCACCAGCAGCAGGCCTTTTTCCACTCATTTTGGTGGTTAACTAATTCACAACTCTGGAGTTGTTTGCACAAAAAAACAATGGATGGTAACCGAGCAGAGCTGAGTGGCCAAACTGTGGTATTAGGCCAAAACTATTGGCTGGGTTAGATGCAGAAAAAATTATTTTTAATTTGCAACCTGATGGAGGTCAGTATAGATGGACTAATAGACCAAGTCCCACACACCGCTAGAAGCCCAAATATTTTTTCAGAGCTAGATGCAGAAAATTTTTTTATTCAATTTGCAACCTGCTGGAGGTCAGTATAGAAGGACTAATAGAACAAGTCCCACACACTGCTAGAAGCCCAAATATTTTTTCAGAGCTAAATGAAGAAAAAAATTATTTTTAATTTGCAACCTGATGGAGGTCAGTATAGATGGACTAATAGACCAAGTCCCACACACTGCTAGAAGCCCAAATATTTTTTCAGAGCTAGATGCAGAAAAAAATTATTTTTAATTTGCAACCTGATGGAGGTCAGTATAGATGGACTAATAGACCAAGTCCCACACACTGCTAGAAGCCCAAATATTTTTTCAGAGCTAGATGCAGAAAAAAATTATTTTTAATTTGCAACCTGATGGAGGTCAGTATAGATGGACTAATAGACCAAGTCCCACACACCGCTAGAAGCCCAAATATTTTTTCAGAGCTAGATGCAGAAAAAAATTATATTCAATTTGCAACCTGCTGGAGGTCAGTATAGAAGGACTAATAGAACAAGTCCCACACACTGCTAGAAGCCCAAATATTTTTTCAGAGCTAAATGAAGAAAAAAATTATTTTTAATTTGCAACCTGATGGAGGTCAGTATAGATGGACTAATAGACCAAGTCCCACACACTGCTAGAAGCCCAAATATTTTTTCAGAGCTAGATGCAGAAAAAAATTATATTCAGTTTGCAACCTGATGGAGGTCAGTATAGATGGACTAATAGAATGATGCTATGCCCAAAAGATTTTACTTCACTAGGTGCAGTAAAAAAATTGGTATTCTATACACAGGTGGTATATCTTGCAACACAGATAGGCTACTCCACTGACTAACACACTCTGCAATAGGCCAAAAAGGATTAGCTTTGCTAGATTCAGCCAAATGCTGTGAAAAAAACTTGCACAGCACTGGCACAGACCTGCCTGGCAAAAACTGATAGGAACTGATGTAACCTAGTCCTGAAAAGGACTCCAATTACAATTAGTCTTTACTCCCACAATCTATCTATTTAAGAGCACAGACCTGCCTGATAAAAGTCGTAGGAAATGCTGTAACCTAGTCCTTAAAAGGACTGCAATCACAACTATTCCCTACTCCCAAGCTATCTGTATATTTGTGCGAAAATTGGCTTGAAATTAACAAGGTATAGCGCACACAGCAACAGCGGTGCCGTCTAACACGCAGCTGCAGCAGTGAGAAAATGGTGGCGACGGGGAAAATGGCTTGGTCTTATAGGGCAAGGACATGTGACATACACTGCCAATCACACATGCCCTTGCTTGTGTGAAAAAAAGCACTTCGCTCCGTGTGTGCGCTGCTGATAGGCTGACAGATTGCACCTCCCCACTGCAAATGCGGGAAAGAGAAAAAAAAATGGAGATCTTCATTGTTCCTGCAGAGATCCATCCCCTGCCCCTCCCCCCGCCCCGCTGTACACTCAAACTGCGTATTAACATTAATTTTCATCATTACTGAGAAAAAATCCAGTTATGATTTTGGTGCACGAACAGTTATCGAACATAACCTCGAACAGCCGAATTTTTCTCAAATTGTTCGTGTTCGCCGACCGGCTCGAACACCGCCCAAAACAGCTCGAATTTGAGATTGGCGAACAGTTCGAGTAGAACAACGCTCATCTCTACTGTTTAGGCACATCAAGGGCTCTCCAAACGCAACATGGTTTCCGCTAATTATTCAAGCTAATTTTACAATCAGAAAGTCTAATTGCGCTCCTTCCCTTCTGAACCCTGCCGTGTGCCCCAACAGTGGTTTTCCCCCACATATGGGGTATCTGCGTGCACAGGGTAAATTGCGCAACAAATTTTGGGTTCCATTTTTTCCTGTTACCCATGCAAAAATAAAAAATCTTGGGTCTAAAGTAACATTTTTGTGAAAAAAAGTTAAATGTTAATTTTTTTCTTCCACATTCCAAAAATTCCTGTGGAGCACCTGAAGGGTTAATAAACTTCTTGAATGTAGTTTTGAGTACCTTGAGGGGTGTAGTTCTTAGAATGGTGTCACTTTTGGGTATTTTCTGTCATAAAGACCCCTCAAAGTGACTTCAAATGTGATGTGGTCCCTAAAAAAATGGAGGAAAAGGGCTAAGCAGCAATACATGTGAAAAAGACTTGGGTATATTAATAAATCACAGAATGAACATGAGCCCACAGTGTGATGCAGCAGCAAAAAAAGGCAAACATAATTCTGGATTGCATTTACAGAAGCATAGAGTCTAGATTACATGAAGTAATTATCCCCCTCTACTCCTCTTTGGTCAGACCTCATCCGGAATACTGTGTCCAGTTCTGGGCACCACATCTTAAAAAAGACATGAAACTGGAGAAAGTTCAAACAAGAGCGTCCAGAATGGTGATTGGTCTGCAAACAATGTCCTATGAGAAACGATTAGAGGATTTGGTAATGTTTAGCTTGCAAAAGAATAAACTGAGACGAGAATTAATAGCTATCCACAAATATCTCAATGGCTGGCACACTGTAGAGGGATCAGCTTTATTCTCATTTGCACAAAGAAAGACTAAAAGCAATGGGATGAAACTGAATAGGAGAAGATACAGATTAGATGTTAGAAAAAACTTTTTGACAGTGAGGGTGATTAACGAGTGGAACAGGCTGCCACGACAGATGGTGAGTTCTCCTTCAATGGAAGTCTTCAAACAGATGCTGGACAGATGGTTTAGTGAATCCTGCATTGATCAGGGGGTTGGACCAGATGACCCTGGCGGTCCCTTCTAACTCTAACATTATATGATTCTATGAATGCAGAAGAGGTGCACATATTTCTATTATACCTTTCCTTTGACTGTTCCACTCCTGATTTTGGGTTACAAATACAGAAGTAGAAACTCACCAAACACTCAACGTGTGCACGTGGCCTTAACGCTGCCTCGCTGCTGCATTGAAAGTCCGGCAGTCACGCGGAAATTAATTTTATTCCTCCTGGCAGCCTCTTGCTTTCAGTCATAGAGGCGTGATACCATGTACTGAGTGGTGACTGCAGCTTCACCAGCAGTGCCTCTGTAAGTGAAAGCCAGAGAGTGCTGGGAGGAATAAAGTTCAGTTCCTCCCGGCAGCTGGGCTTTCAATGTGGTGACCCCACAGATTTAGAATGTGTTAACCTGCAGATTAACCCAATATCTGCAGATTAGTAGTGTTTTTGACATAACAGGTTCTCTTGTCAACCTAAAATGCAGCACTGTTCACCTTCGACCTTTTGGTCCAGGGCCTTGAGTGCTTGGTAAGTGGACCAAAAGGTCGACGGTGAACAGTGCTGCATTTAGGGGTGACCCTAGAAGAGGAGAGACCAATGAGAAAGGATAGCGAGATCCTGAGCATAAGTGACAGAGAGACAGTGTGGCTTTCCGGAGATGAGTTCTAGGAGTAGACACCTAGCCATGAGACACTGAGCTTGCAACATTGGAATGTAACGGGCCTAAACAGGACTTAGTAACTGGAAGTGGTGAAGGGTCCTAAGTGGGAGTTCCAGGGCACCAGTAGTGGAAAGAGGACACGGAATCACAGGACAAGTAAAGAACACTTATTGATCAAGACTGTAGTGTTAAAGCTGGATTGTGGTGAAGTAGGAAGAGACTGTGGACATAGAGATCCCTGGAGTATACTACTGAGGAAGGATACTGTGTGGAAAATGCTTCAAGTTGTAAAGGAAACGTCCATAAGACTGTGTACACATTATCCCTTGTATATAACCCTTACCAAGTTAGCATTCAGTAAAAAGTTTATTTTTGAATGATGATCTCCTTCATTGAACTGTGTCCTTACAAAAGAGCAACAGCTGTTACATGCGGCCTACACAGGCATAATGCCCTCACAGCACAAGTCCACTCTTCTAGCCAGGACCCCCACTTTCATGTAACGTGCCAGGGTGCCACAGACAGGAGCCTCGCCCATGGCTACCACCTCACTCCACTTTAAAATAAGACCGCTTTAGTCCTCTCGTCAGTTAGATTACAGTCATACCGGATATACAGTATGTAGGTTTTTTATGTTTTGCTACTTTTACACAATAACACACTGTTTTGTAAAAAAATAAATGTTTTGCTTCCTTATATTTTGAGTGCTATAACTTTTTTATTTATTTTTCTGCTGACAACTGTGTGAGGACTTTTTTTCTGTGGTTGAAGTGATAATATTTATTGGTGTCATTTTTGGGGTGCAATACATTTTTTTATCTTCTATTCCAATTTTGGGAGCCAAAATGAACAAATATACTATCACTTACAAATTAATTTTGCAACTTACAAATACTTTCTATGTATTTGTTCTTACGTCGTGCAGTAAAAGTGACAAGACAGTTTTATTTTTTTGTGACAGTATGATTACATTTAATTTTTTTAAATAATAATTTGTCTTTGCGTCACCATATTTTGAGACATTTTTTTGTGAGAAGAGATGATGTTTTCAGTGACATCATTCTTCGCTCCATACCACATTATGCTTTATTCCATTTTTTGTGTTAGTATAATGAAAAAACAGCATTTTTTGCTATGTTTTTATTTTAACTTATTACTTTTATGGTGTTTACTTTATGGTTTAATAAATGTGAGATGTTTATAGTTTGGATCATTCTGGATGCAGCAATACCAAAATATGTGTAGTTTTTTTTTTACTTCATTTTGTGCTTTTTTTTCCTTTTTTAAATTTTTTTTTATTTTTTTTATATTTTATTACCTAATGGCATTTGAATACACAGTAGTCTGATTGCTATTATAATGCATTGCAATACTTTTGTACTGCAATCACATTTGATCTGTCAGAGTTACATTGACATGAGGCCTGTTAGACCCCGCTTATGGCTGGGTCTAACAGTCCACCATATCTGGCACACCAGGAGGTCATTGTTTGACCTCCAGGTGCCATAACAACCATCAGCTCCGCGTGATTTCATTGTGGGGGTGCCAAAAGTCATTGTATGACCTCTGGTTGCAGTAATAACCATTGGCGCACCATGATCTCGTTACCGGGGAATGGGGCAATAGAGTGAGAGAGGGTGCCATCTCACAATTCTCTAGATGGCGTGATCGCTATTGAATGTAGCATTTAATAGGTTAAACAGCCAGGGACAGTGCTGGAAAAAAAAAGGAAAATAATGATATCAGAAAATATTATGTTCTCCAAAATGGTAATGCTAAAAACTACAGCTTATGTCCCAAAAACAAGCCTCATACCGCTCTAGACGATGAAAAATAAATAAGATATAACTCTTAGAAGGCAAAAAAGTAAAATCTTTAGTGAATAGGCTACTCTGTTCCACTGGTACTCTGTCACCCAAGGGCTATCTGCATAAGGGCTCTCACTGCCATGTAACATGGCCGAGTGCTGTGCGATAAAACATCGTATAGCACTTGGCTTAATGTTATACTGTGGGACAGTCTGGATCTACAATTATTTTCTCATGCTGACTCGGCATGAGAAAACAATCACAGCATGCTGCAAGTGCATCTGAGAATCGGATCGCACGCACCCATACAAGTCTATTGGTGCTTGTGAAACTTCAGACTGCAGTTGGATTTCAGTTCAGTGCGATTACTGCAGATGCCGGCAATGGAGGAGATGGAGAAATTACTTTCTTCATCTCCTCAGCACCTGTGCTGTGATCCTATCATGCGAGAGAATTTGCGCACAGTGCATTGACACTCGGTTCATACTCTAACAGAGTATGAGCCGAGTGTCATTAGCATAATCGCCAGATTCTCTCACGTGACAGAATCAACAGCCATGTGACCCCAACCTAAACCTGTATCTGGTCATTATCTGGATGCATAGGGAATATAAATGAAAAGCAATTTTCAAATTATGGAATAAATTCTCTCCAGGATTTGGGATCTTAAGAATTACATGCTTGTATTAAAGCCACTACAATACAGTATATTATGCAAAGAAGATATTCTTCAGTGGGCAGTATATCATTAATCTGTGTAACATAAACTTAGCAGGCTATGTTCCCACGATGAATTTTTGGTCAATGTTTTACACTGCAATTTTTCAAAAAATTTCAAATAACCTACTTTACTTAATGGGTACAAAAATGGTGCAGAAAATCTGCAACATCAACAACTCACCAAAAGCTCATTGTGGCAATGTAGCCCAACACAAACTTCTGCACGAGGCTTATAATAGAAAAATTTTGTATATCGAGAAGGTAGAATATCAGCAAATCCAAAACACCGGTCCTTTATTATTTGCAAACCAATGTTATCTATCCCTTTTCATTGCGATTTCCAATTGATCTCAGAATAAAAATAAAATTAAGCATTTATGGTTTAATGGTTGTCAGATGATCTTTGTGGCATAAAAGGAACATTAGATTGCTGCTGGCACAACATGGAGTAATTAGCCTTTGCAGTATAGTTCTAAGCAATTGCAACAGTGCTGAAGCGCCAAGTTTTTAATATAAGAAAGTAAATCATCTGTGGAATAATGTACTGCACCACTCAAACACGGAGAACAATAGTGCCATTATTTTAATATTCCTTTCTTCTATGGTGCCCATGAATTCTATGTAACACTCTGGATGCATGTAAAATATTTAGAGTGAATTAACATGTCTGTAAATTGTTGCTAATTCAGAAAATTGCATTTCATGGTATTTTAGATAATAATTGCTGATTTTATGAAGCAGCATAGCATCATAAATTGTAATTTTTAAGGCAGTTCAATTTCATATCCATCTGAGTTTTCAGCTGTAAAAGGTAGCAATTTCAACTAAAAGTTCTCTTTTTCTTGCTTTCCAATCAAAGGATGGAGTTACATTTCTTTTGCTTAGTATCTCCATATGGATGAATGATATAAAAAATTCTGGAGCTATAGAAATTTGAGTGGAAAATAGCTGAATGATAAGAAACAGCTTGTGGGAACTAAATGAAATTTAAACACACACACAAAAAAAATACTTTTTTATCAGTAAAATACACTGCTCAAAAAATAAAGGGAACGCTTAAATAACAGAATATAACTCCAAGTAAATCAAACTTCTGTGAAATCAAACTGTCCACTTAGTAAGCAACACAGATTGACAATCAATTTCACATGCTGTTGTGCAAATGGAATAGACAATAGATGGAAATTATTGGCAATTATCAAGACACCTTCAATAAAGGAGTGGTTCTGCAGGTGGGGACCACAGACCACATCTCAGTACCAATGCTTTCTGGCTGATGTTTTGGTCACTTTTGAATGTTGGTTGTGCTTTCACACTCGTGGTAGCATGAGACGGACTCTACAACCCACAGAAGTTGCTCAGGTAGTGCAGCTCATCCTGGATGGCACATCAATGCGAGCTGTGGCAAGAAGGTTTGCTGTGTCTGTCAGCGTGTCCAGAGGCTGGAGGCGCTACCAGGAGACAGGCCAGTACACCATGAGATGTGGAGGGGGCCGTAGGAGGGCAACGACCCAGCAGCAGGACCGCTACCTCCGCCTTTGCAAGGAGGAACAGGAGGAGCACTGCCAGGGTCCTGCAAAATGACCTCCAGCAGGCCACACATTTGCATGTGTCTGCACAAACGGTTAGAAACTGACTCCATGAGGGTGGTATGAGGGCCCGACGTCCACATATGGGGGTTGTGCTGACAGCCCAACACCATACAGGACACTTGGCATTTGCCACAGAACACCAGGATTGGCAAAGTCACCACTGGCTCCCTGTGCTCTTCACAGATGAAAGCAGGTTCACACTGAGCACATGTGACAGACATGACAGAGTCTGGAGACACCGTGGAGAGCGATCTACTGCTTGCAAAATCCTTCAGCATGACTGGTTTGGCAGTGGTTCAGTAATGGTTCCCCAGACCTGAATCCGATTAAGCACATATGGGACATCATGTCTCGCTCCATCCACCAACATCACGTTGCACCACAGAATGTCCAGGAGTTGGCAGATGCTTAAGTCCAGGTCTGGGAGGAGATCCCACAGGAGACCATTCGCAACCTCATCAGGAGCATGCCCAGGCATTGCAGGGAGGTCATACAGGCACGTGGAGGCAACACACAATATAGAGCCTCATTTTGACTTGTTTTAAGGACATTACATCAAAGTTGGATCGGCCTGTAGTGTGTTTTTCCACTTTAATTTTGGGGGTGACTCCAAATCCAGGCCTCCATTGGTTAATAAATTTGATTTCCGTTGATGATTTTTGTGTGATTTTGTTGTCAGCAAAATATTCAATGAGAGTATTTCATTCATTCAGATCTAGGATGTGTTATATGAGTGTTCCCTTTATTTTTTTGAACAGTGCATATTGGACCTGCCCGTGCTATAAAGGCATTTTAGCCTTGTGTTCTGGGCCAGGTCAAAGGAAGAGACAAAAAAAAAAAGCTACAAGAGTAAAACAAAAGTAGTGTTTAAAAACCTATGATATAATATTTTGCAGCTTCCAAATTGTGCCATAATATATGGAAATAATACAACCTCAACTAATACCACCATAAAGTATTAAAATAATATCACTAAAAAGTGATCAAAGATACCTTTATACAGTGTTCAAATAATAACAACATGGAGTTCACAAACCATAGAACCATGAAATACTCAAAAATATAACAATACAGTGCTCAGAATTTTCCATCATACAGTGCACAAAAATACCACCATGGAGTATGCAAACAATACCACCTCAGATTGCTCACATTAAGCAACATACAGTGTTCAAATAATAGTACTACATAGTGCTTAAACAATACCATCATTCATTTTTCAAATAATACCATTTAGTGCTCAAATAATAGTACTATTTGTAGAATAGCAATGTAAAATATTAGTATGAAAACACCATACAGTGCTCAAATAATAGCACTAAACAATGTTTTAAAAATGCCACTATACAGTGCTCAAATAATACCACCATGAAGTGATCAAATAATCCATCATAAAAAGCTCAAAATACCATCATATAGTGCACTTAGTAAAAGTTAATTTTTTACATTGCTTTAAATCAGCTGGAATACAAGTTACTTCTATGCCATCTTTTCAATTTGGTTCCAAATTTGTAAACGTGATGTAAGTTGGATACATTTAAATTGTATGTGAAGTTCTCTCATTGGCCTTTCAATGTAAACATTTTTCAGCTTAGCAGACTGTCATAGCTGTTTCTCTGCATAATAGAGTATGCTTTTATCCAACTTAGGCCACGGCCCCACTATCAGTATTTGGTCCGTATTCGGTCAGTATTTTTTCTCAGGAGTGGGAGCCAAAACCAGGTGAGGAACAATCAGAGAAAAGGTATAATACAAACAAATCACCAATTCTGCATTTATCACCCACTCCTGGTTTTGGCTCCTACTCCTGAGAAAAATTATTGACCGAATACTGACCAAATACTGAGAGTGTGTATGATTCATTCAGCTTGTAATGTTTTGCTGTTCTAGGCTGGATGATACAACACCTTGAACTTTTTATTCTAGGATTTCTTTCTTTTTCCAAATTTAGATTTGTAGTTTGTCATTCAAGTTTGCCATATTTATCAGTGCAATTTCATGTTTTGTAAGATAATTGCTTTGTAAAAAAGGTACTCATACTGAATACCATATTTATTAAACATCCATCGGTAATATTTGGACACCTACGAATTTTAGACCTTCTCAGAATAAAGAGTAACATTGCCCATAGATGGTTTACAATATGCTCCAGCACTTTTATATATAGGACATTGGTGCAAAATATTACAGTCCAGTATTTTGTGGGAAATATGGAGCATGTTCCATGGTGATTACATACTGGGGTGCAAAAGTTTCAGATTTATTCTACAGTTTATAATATTGTATGTTCTAATGAAAGGCATAAAAAAGCTCTCCATGGTCAATACTTTTCACCATCCCATTGCCATTAGCATATCTTGCTGATTGTTCTGTCTAGATGCTCCCTAAGCTAGAAAGGATAAAGCTCTGTTTGCCATGTCTTACTCCAAAAGGGCTAACAAGCTCAAGACATCTTAACTAGGGATGAGCGGACTCGTGAAAGTTCGGGTTCGGCTGAACTTGAGTCCTAAGTTTGGTTACCCAAACTTGACCTCAAACCCCATAAAAGGCAAGGGGGACCTAAAGTTTGATGCTGTAAAATGGTTTTAGTAAGGGATAGGGGGCTGCAAAAGGAAGCAAAATAGGGGTAAGAGCAGGACAATTGCCCTGCAAACAAATGTAGAAAATTACTTAAAATAATATAGAATGAAAAATAGTCTTGAGCCACGAGGCGGAGGTCCAAGTGGAGGAGTGGAGCAGTGCTGGTCTTACTATGCTGAAGAGAGGCCATTAGATGGGCCAATTATGGTGCTTAGCCTCGGCTCTTTCCGATTGCCCTGGCATTGACATCAAGCCCATGGGTTAGTAATAGAGAGGCATTTGTCAGACACCCCCAATTGCTAACCCAGTAGTCAAAAGAAATAAACATACACACAAAAGTCCTTTATTTGAAAAAAAATCCCTTCCCACCAATTTCCCTCTTTCACACATTTATTACGTAATATTTAATAGACGTTCATAAACAATGTTTTTTTTTATTTCTTTTGCAGATAAGGCAAGCAAAACCAGATACAAAACATTAAAATGGGTTCTTTCAGGTGCTTGTAATTGCTAACCCAGTAGTCAAAAGAAATCAACACACACACAAAAGTCCTTTATTTGAAAAAATCACTTCCGGACAATTTCCCTCTTTCACACATTTACTAAAAAAAAAAAAATAATTCACACCAGTCCGCCGTAATCCAAATGGAGGTCCCACAATGATCCCCGTCTTCGTCATCCAGTGTATGGAGCACCGTTCAGAGAGCAAAGGTTCATAAACTGGAGCATAAGCCTATGCTGGTTCTCACGCTGTACTCCGTGAGACTCGGCAGTGGCTGCTGCTCCAATGTATGGAGCTTTGTTCACTGAATATTAAATATTACGTAGAAAAAAAGGACCCGCACATATTAACTACATACAGTATTATTCAATTTTTCTTCAGTAAATTTTCTTTGCATATTTTCAATATAATGTAATAAAATTTAGGCTTCATTCACATATCAGTATTTTTGCTCAGTTTTACATAAGTATTTGCATGCGAAAACCATGAGTGTCTCCAAAATACAGAACAGGTGTCAATCTTTCAATTATAGCTTTTCTCTGAAAGCTCCACTCCTGGTTTTGGCATATAAACACTGATCCAAAATACTGACGTGTCAATGAGGCCTAACAGTGTGTATTTACTAGTATATACCTTCTCAATATAATATAGCCTCTTGAACCTATGAAGCATGTATGGAGTATGAAGAAGCCTCTATGTTTCTTCTAGGGAAGCATCCCCATACAGCCGTGCTCCTGGCTATGCGACTGTGTAGTGAATTGCAGTCAGCCCTAATATTTTGAAATTCAAATTCATCAACTTTTCATCAATCCTGAATTTCTTCCAAAATTTGATTTGCAGTGAATTTCAATACTAGAAAGATTGTAATTGCTCACATGGAGCAAAGGAAAGAAAATGGACTTTGCTAACGATACGCTCTACAAGCGGGAGAGAGCGAAAAGACCCTGCTGACAATAAGAGCTTACACCCTACAGAAGAAAGAGATTTATTCAGTGACTTTTGAGATAAAAAATTACTCTGCCGTACAAACTGTGCTCCTCTGGGATTCAGTTATCTCAGATGGCCCAGGTACTAATCCCACTATACAAGATAGGATAATAAGATGGCATAGCGGCAAAGCATTATGGGGAGTTACGGATGATTTCATAAAATGATGCTCAAGCTGTTTGGGAAATGGTGCTGGATAATACACCATTTATAATACTCATGATTTCCTATGTGACAGAGCTGCCATTGGACACCCTGAAGGACCATGATTTGGGTACAACTGCTTCCTCTTCATCAGATAAATAACAGAGATGAGCGGATCAATCTGTGGAAGATCAGGTTCGAGTCAAATATCCTGAAATTTGTAGTTTCATACGAGTTCAAATACTACTGTAGAGTGTAAGCTGTTAAGGTCAATTGGGTCCTCTCTCTAGTCTGTAAAGCATAATGTCTTATGGCTAGCAATGTTCTTTCTCTCCTCACCCCCATGCATATTTTCAGAACAATTATAAGCTTTCCAGTATTAAGATTTATTCACCACAAATAAATTTATTTTTTAAAATTCAGTGAAGATGGCAAATTTTAACTTTAAAAGTTCCACTCATCTCTAGTATCAACTACTGAGGAATCTCAATTTTGATCATTTTTCTGCTGAAATATTGGCATTATTGTATTATCACTCTAGCTCCTTGCATGGAAACCCTCACATAGAGATTGTATACTGATATACAGTTTTTTTTTTCTAATCTGGAATTTTTTTGTTGGATTCTTCTGCCCTATTGCGGAACACGATCCAGATGGTTTCTCTTTTTTTTGTAAGTTCTACAGATGTAAATGACAACTGGATGTGACAAAACAGGCATCAAATATCAAAGAGTTTTTCTACTACTTTCTCTTATTTAAAATATTGCGCAGAGTGTGCAAACAAAATATTTAACAGTACCTTCTCACCTGCCGATCCCCCATTGCTTCTTTATCCCTTTGGCCATGTGCTCGCCTTCTGTTATTGTAGTTGCAAGAATATTGCAGCCCATCAATGGCAGTATTGACCACTGATAGACTTCAACCTAAAAATACGTTTTAATTATAGATTTTGATTAATAGATTTTAATTACAGCAGGATCTTATTATCCCATACATAAGCAGACGGATGTCTCTTGGGGAGGTATTCACATTGATACACTGGTATTTTGGGAAACACCTTATCGCGGCTACCAGGTACACATGAATTGACCAATTTATGTGCTAAGATTTCTCACTTATTTCTATTTTGTACAGCAGTAATGCTATTCATATTTCATATATTTCATGTTTGCATACTTAGCGTTACAGAGTGCTACTTTGTTTGTTAGTTGTATATAGAGATGGCTGCTCCTAGTAAGCACCTGTTCACACCTATTTCTTGTTTTGGAAGTTCCGGTCAGTTTTTTCTATTTCTATGTATAAGCTTTGACTGAGCACTCCTCCTCTATGCCACAGGCGATTTTAATTACAGCAGGATCTTATTATCACATACATAAGCAGACAGATGTCTCTTGGAGAGGTATTCACATTGATAGGGTCCTGGTATTTTGAGAAACATCTTATCGCGGCTACCAGATACACATGAATTGGCCAATTTATGCGCTAAGATTTCTCATTTATTTCTATTTTCTACATCAGTAATGCTATTCATATTTCATATATTTCATGTTCGCATACCTAGCGTTACAGAGTGCTACTTTATTTGTTGACTTCAACCTAAATGTATATAAATGTCTGACTTAAATTGTACTTAGAAGTTTTTTTCAGTAGTTACAATTTAGTTGTTAGTGATTGCTACTGTCATAGTTAAACTTTTGCAGCATTGCAACGTTTCACTCAAAACCATATGTATTTTGCACTAGATATTTACAAAGTACAGAGGCAGTGTGCTGGGAACAATTTGTAATTAAAAGTTATGAAGTTTTTCACTTGGAACTGAACTTTTTTGATTCATAAATATATTTGGGGTAAACTAATTATTCATACTCATTTATTAATATGGCCTTTTGAAATATCTTTTTTTATTTTATTCTTTGCTTATTATGAGAAGAGTTGCTTCTTCTTTTGTTCTTAGTGTATTACACCTACTGTATACAGAACTAAACAGCTTTTAGATTTTTTTTATGCTATCCATTATAAAACATTTTCTGATTCTTTATAATAAATTAATAGGTTATGTCCATGTGCTTATTTTTCTGTAGGAGTGATTTTTATGCAAATTTGGTTGGCATTTCTTGGTTATGGTTTAAGGTAAATTTGCCGAATGACTTAAGATGATAACTTGAAATCAAGACAAGTAAAATATTTCCACAAATGTGACTAACATCAAAGCAGGAGGTTCTCCAAATAGAATTAGCGGCACAAATCACGAGACAATGCTGGCGTCCCCACAGCTGGCAAACATGAATGAGCTGTCAGGAACACTAGAATATTTTTAAGGTAACAGATGGTATTTTCTTTAGGTGATATTTCAAGCAAGAAACAGTAAAGTCTCAAAAGAAACATTTAGTATGCTTTGAATTTCTCAAGGGGATTTGAAATTAAAACTACATGTAGACTCGATTACATTTTTCTAAAAACAGTAAATACATTTTCGTGCCATTCTCCATTGCGTTTTTTTTTTATGAAAAAAATTACTTAGAGTTAAGTAAGTGATCATTCCTAATTATTTGTGAACCTGCAAAAATAGCTGTTACATTTAAATCCTATAAAGACAAGAAATAGAGGTGTGTATATAATAACACTTTCAAGAAATGTGACGCCTTTTGTAAAACCTTGTACCCTAATAAAGAAAATGTTTTTATTTTATCTCTTTACACTAGGTTGTATGCTATTCTGTATATCAGTTATTGGCAAGCGATGTCTCAGGAAAAGTTTGTCACCGCTCCAGACTGGATTTGAAACAATAATGTATAAGCAAGGGAATATACTCCTAAAGTAAATAAGGTTATGAAACTAAATTGCATGAAGAATATTTAACCTGAACACGACAATATACTGATATTGGAGACCACCCATGTCCATTTTTCTTGCTTTATTTAAAGAAATCCCGCCTCCTTTGTGAATAATGATAATCACTCTGACTTTGCGGTGCCTGTGAACAAGATTCCTGCTCTACAAGGAACTTAGATGGCAGGAAGAAGTGCGCCTTGCATAAAAGGTGAAGTGCGCAAGCTTTTCCCATGACTCACAATCCAGAAATGTCAGTGGCTGGATGAAAGATGCAAGAGTCTGTCTGTATCCCAGAAACTCACTCACCTTTTATGCACACACACTGATTACAAGCAAACAGGTCACAGGTGAGGATGTTACCTTTAGTAGCCAATCAAACCCAATTGTGTCAATTTCTGGGCATGTTATCAGGCCAAAATCACCAGAGTATGTAAACTTTTGATCAGGGTCATTTGGATGTTTTTGACAATAGTTTGACAATAAATTGCTTCACCCAACCAATAACCATGAGTGGAGAAAAAGTTTTTTGTTATCTTTCATATTCTCTGAAACAAGGTCAAGAAAGGAAAAATTCTGCCGGGGTATGTAAACTTTTGAGCACAACTGTAATTCACAAAGGGTGGGACTATGGGAGTGGAGAGCAGTGACTATTCATTCACTTTAATAGTGGGCACACATGATTGCTGAGCAACTGCATGAGCGGCGGCTGCAACTAACATTGTGTCCTCTATTAAGGAAAATGAATATTCACTGCTCTCCATGCCCATAGTCTCGGGCATGGGGAGCAGTGAATATTCTGGCAGCTGACCTCAGCATGTGAGGATGCATGACAGTGAAGTCATGCACTGCTCACACGCTGATGTCAGCTACTGGCATCAGAACGGAATGCCGCTGGAGCAGAGGGAAGGTGAGTAGAACTCTTTATTTTTTGTGTGCGGCATGAGGAGGCCATACATAGCAGGATAGGGATGGGGGGCATGTATACAAGTATGGGGGGCCATATATAACAGGATGGAGGGCCATGTATACCAGGATGGAGATGGGGGAGCCTTGTATAACAGGATGGGGGGCCATGTATAACAGAATGGGGATGGGGGCCATTTATACCAGGGTGGGGATAGGGGGCCATGTATACCAGGTAGGTGCCATGTATACCAGGAAGGGGGTGGGGGCCATTTATACCAGGATGGTGAGTCATGTATACCATGATGAGGATGGGGATGGGGGCCATGTATACCAGGGTTGGGATAGGTGCCATGTATAACAGAATGATGGGCCATATATAACAGGATGGGGGGCCATATATACCAGGTTGGGGAAAGGTGCCATGTATACCAGGATGAGGGGGGGGGGCATGTATACCAGGATGGTGAGCCAGGTGTACCAGGGTGGAAGGCCATGAATACCAGGATGGTGGACCATGTATACCAGGATGGGGATGGGGGCCATGTACAGTATACCAGGATGGGGATAGGGGCCATGTATACCAGGGTGAGGATGGGGGCCATGTATACCAGGATGGGGATGAGCTATGTATAGCAGGAAGGGGGGCCATGTATGCCAGGATAGGGGGGCATGTAAACCAGGATGGGGGACCATGTGTACCAGGATTGGGGGCCATGTATATCAGGATGGGGTGCCATGTATACAAGGATGGGGATGGGGAACCATGTATATACCAGGATGGAGGCCATGTATACCAAGATAGGGGTGGGGGCCGTGTATACCAGGATAGGGATGGGGCCATGTATACCACAATGGGGAGGGGGGCCAGGTATATCAGGATGCGGGGGCCATATATACCAGGATAGGGGCAAATATATACCAGAACGGAGGATATTAGTACAAAATTGGGGTACAATACCCCTATAACAGTTTCAGAAGCAGACCCCTGCATCAAAGTGCATCATGACAACATTTTTTGGTTACTTTTTTTTTTTTACTATTGTCTTCCTCTAAAGCCTAGGTGTGTCTTATGGTCTGGTGCATCTTATAGTCCGAAAAATACGGTGTCTATATATATATATATATATATATATATATATATATATATATATATATATATATATATATATACAGGGTGGTCCAGAAAGTGTAATAAGGTTATGAAGGGGGAGATTTATCAGGCACTAAATTGCAGCCGCCTGTCTGGATCATCCTCCAATAAGCCATGAATTAGACGTGGACGATAAGCTTTCCACCCAATAGATTTCAGGATTCGCATGATAGAAGCTCATGAAATTCCCAATTCAAAAGAGGCTCTTCTGGTGGACTTTTTTTTGACTCTGAACAAATGTTTCAGCAACAAGTTGTTTATTATCTTCTGTACAGACTGTTTTGGGTCGACCAGTTTTTGGAGCATTAAGGATTGAGCCAGTGGCATTGAATTTGTCACAAATGCGGTAAATGGTTTGTCTCTTTGGGGCTTGAGTACCAAATGTTTCAACCCAATGTGCTCTAACGGTTTCAGCATTTTGAGATTTCCAATACGCTGTTAAAATCCATTGCCTTTGATCTGTATTTAAATTATTTGCCATTATGTGTTATCTGAATTATCTGAAAAGAAAACTGATTTGGGGGAGATCTATCTGTGAAAACTAGATCTGTGAAACTGGCTCAGTTGCCCTTAGCAACCAATCAGAATCCACCTTTCATTTTCCAAAGAGTCTGTGAGGAATGAAAAGTGGAATATGATTGGTTGCTAAGGGCAACTGATCCAGCCTTCATAACCTTATTACACTTTCTGTCCACCTACTTTTGGACCACCCTGTATATATATATATATATAAATATATGTGTATATATATGTATATATATGTACCGTATATACTCGAGTATAAGCCGACTCGAGTATAGGCTGAGGTACCTAATTTTACCACAAAAAACTGGGAAAACGTATTGACTCGAGTATAAGCCTAGGGTGGAAAATGCAGCACCTACTGGTAAATTTCCCCATCCTGGTACGTGTTGCCTCCTCATCGCCAATCCTGGTATGCATGGTCCCCTCATCCCCAATCCTGGTATGCATGGTCCCTTCATCTCCAATCCTGGTATGCATGGTCCCTTCATCTCCAATCCTGATATGTATGGCACTTTCATTGCCAATCCTGGTATGGTTGGTCCCCTCATCCCCAATCCTGGTATACACGGTCCCCTCATCCCCAATCCTGGTATGCATGGTCCCTTCATCTCCAATCCTGGTATGCATGGTCCCTTCATCTCAAATCCTGATATGTATGGCACTTTCCTTGCCAATCCTGGTATGGTTGGTCCCCTCATCCCCAATCCTGGTATGCATGGTACCCTCATCCCCAATCCTGGTATGCATGGTCCCCTCATCCCCAATCTTGGTATGCATAGTCCCCTCATCTACAATCCTGGTATGTATGGCACCTTCATTGCCAATCCAGGTATGCATGGTCCCCTCATCCCCAATCCTGGTATGTATAGCCCCCTCATTCCACAATCCTGGTACACATGGTACCCCTCACCCCCCAATCCTGGTATGCATGGCACCCCTCACCCTCCAATCCCGGTATATATGGCACCCCTCATCCCCCAATCCTGGTATGTCTGGCCCCCTCAACCCCCAATCCTGGTATGTATAGCCCCCTCACCCCCCAATCCTGGTATGCATGGCTTCCTCATCCAACAATGCTGGTATGCATGGCCTCCTCATCCCCCAATCCTGGTATGCATGGGCCCCCCATTACTGCACACATAAAAAAACACTTATGCTCACCTTCCTTCCTTACCTCTGCTCCAGTGCTGCTGTGTTCTGTCTGCCAGCAGCTGGTGTCAGCATCTGAGCAGTGCATGGCATCACAGCCATGCGCTACTCAGACACTGATTGTGAGCTGCTGCTGCCGGCACAATCACCCCTCTCCACGCCGGGACTATGGGCGTGGAGAGGAGTGAATATGCATTCTCTTTAGTAGCGGGCACTGTCCGCAGGAGCCGCGGCTCAGCGCTCCTCCGTGCATGCTACTAAAGAGAAATGAATATTCCCTCTTCTCCAGGCTCATGGGCATGGAGAAGAGGGAATATTCATTTCTCTTTAGCAGCGTGCACACATGGAAGCTGCAGCCCACTCCTCCATTGCCACAACCCCTCCTCCGCCACTGCAACTCCCCCCACAGCTATCCACCAATGGAATTTCCATATACTTGGGTGGATACCCGAGTATAAGCCGAGGGGCGCTTTTTCAGCACAAAAGTGCTGAAAAACTCGGCTTATACTCATGTATATACGGTGTGTGTGTATATATATATATATATATATATATATATATATATATATATATACACACAGTGGGTACGGAAAGTATTAAGTTAAGACCCCTTTCAATTTTTCACTCTTTTTTTCATTGCAGCCATTTGCTAAATTCTAAAAACTTCATTTTTTTTCTCATTAAAGTACACTCTGCACCCTATCTTGACTAAAAAAAAACAGAAATGTAGAAATTTTTGCAAATTTATTAAAAGAGAAAAACTGAAGTGTAACACCTGCACATGGAACTGTCAGATCAGCTACTGGTATACTGGGACTTACAGACACTATGAAGAGCTTTGCAGCTGCTGTTAAGCAGGGACCTACAGACATTAATCGTTTTTCCCCTGAGCTGCAGTGGACTACAATTAACAGGGACCCTTGTTTCAGTCAGATGACACAGCCTGGAAGGATAGAAGGAGAGAGAGTGGATTGGAGGAGGAGGGACTTGGGGGAGGGAGCTGGGCAGGAAGTGAAAGTAAAAGTTCAGAGGAAAGAGAGCGTGGCAGCTTGCTGTGAAAGACGGAGCGCTGTGGATTTGTATTCCTCTATGCTGCAGAGTGTTGCCGTCCCCTCTGATATACCCATGCTGCTGGAGAGAGCGCGGCATTGTCACCCTGTGAAGCAAGTGACATCAAGGACTCGGAGAGTTCTGCCGGCACTCCCACCATATAAAGGGCTGAATCCTGCCGCCCCCAGCTGGTGTCCAGGGAAACATACGACCGTTTGAGATGCACCATGAGTGCCCTTCTGAGACTTATGGTTCTAGCAGCACTATTTACAGTGAGTAGACTACAACCCAGACTATTGACATTAATATTCATCTAAGTGCACCAACCGTTCTAATTTGCATGCCAACATCCGCGGCAACTGGGCCCCAACATTTGGACTGAGTTAATACAAAAAAGGGAAAACCTGCTACATTATATTTGCAGGGTCGGGGTCGAATTAGATTGTGATATGTATATGACTTTTACTGAGCACCGTTACTTGTATTGTATGTTATTTCTTTAAATCCACCTCTTTTCTGCTGCATAGCAATAAACCTGTTAAACAGTTTTACTCCTGTTCCGGGTGAGTGTGTACTGAGCTGTGTCAGGGGCTTCCCGAATCAGTCCCTGGCAGGAGATAACAGTCCTTCTGCAGTCCCAGTGAGAGCTCCAATCAAGATTCGGGTGGAGGCACTGCACCCTAGAGAGGTGAGACCCCCCATAACTCGAAGCGTACCGTGGTAGCCCTAAAGGGGTGTTACAGTGGAGGCACTGCTGAGATCCAGAACTAACACAGGAGTATTTACTTTGGAGACTTTAACAGAGCAAGAAGTGTATTTGTGGAGTGAAGAGATGGATGTTACAGCTAAACAAAGCTTTGCAGTGAGTGGTGAGCTCTGTGATGCGTCTGATGAAGAGATAATGAAAATAGTTAACCGACTCACTGAACTTGCCCACCCTAAAGTGGTCGACCGCAGGAAGGAAAAGGGGGGACAGTTACCCACAGCCCTGATCTCAACCGGGCAGATCTTGAGGAAAGAAAACTTCCCATCCATGATAGCCGTGTCCCCAGAGTATGGTCGACAATGGAAGATCACTTGGCCTACTGAGTCCGAAGTTGAGACCCGGCAACAGGAATCAACCACTCAGCCTAGTAAGACTAGTATATGTCCGCCCTCTACTCCACTTAGAGTCAATCCTGAAGAGACAGCGGCCCCTGCTGATGTGCTTATGACAGTTATGGAAAAGTTAGTCAGTCAGTTTGCAAAGATGCAGCCAGAAGGGAACTGCTGTCGTTAAAGAACTTTCTCGGGTGCCCTCCCCACCCCTGCTGGAGAAGAAGGATATGATACTTGGAGGGATGTCACTTTACTGTGCTTAGAAGAGTGGCAGTGCACTGATGCCATAAAGAAGCAGAGAACAGGAGAAAGTTTGAAGGGTACTGCTATGGAAGTGGTGCAGGCTGCTTGGCGGAGCAAGCCACTAGCAACTTATCAAGATTATATGAGTGCTTTAGAAGATGCTTTTGGATCCCCTGAAGATGCTACTGATCTACTCTATAAACTCCGTACCACCTACCAACAACCAGATGAGAAGATGTCCCACTATCTATACCGACTAGATAAGCTGGTTCATAGAATAGTATCTAAAGGTGGAGTCAGCCCTAAAGAAGTTGATCAGTGTCGTCTGGACCAAGTACTCAGAGGAGCTCTCATTCATGATCCAATTGCCCAGCGGATGAGGTCTTGTGATAGGGAGTAGATTCCTGGTTCCTTTCATGAGTTGCTTAAGGAAGTTCGCAAGGAGGAGGTTATTTTGGCCGCAAGAGAGAAGACATCCCCTCGGGTGACTACTGTTGCTCTGAAGCCAGCAGCCAACTGCCGAGAGACAGAACTGTTGAAAGTCATCGAGAAACAGGGGGAGCAGATTACACAATTGTTTAGTGCCCAGGCCAAGACAATACAGCGGCTACAAAGTGTTGCAGAGGTAGCCGAGAAGTAAACCCTGACTTCAGGAAGAGAGAATGATGACCTCTGTAGAGTGGAGAGTAGGAAACCAGAACGGTGCTTTGTCTGTGGGAGTCCAGGCCATATAGTTCATCAGTGTCCGAAGAGGTGGAGCTCAAAGAACTCTTCACATCTTCCCCATCACCCTCAGAGGCAGTCGGGAAACGGGAAAGGGGGCCAGTAGAACCCCATACTGAGCCCCCATCAGCAACTAAGACCTACTCTACCTCCCCATCCAATAGTGCCTCATCGAAAACACTGCCTGAAGGGTTAGTGGGACCAGCCCCACATGTCCCCGCTTATATCAATGGTCAACCTTGTTCAGTGTTGCTGGATAGCGGATCTCAAGTGTCCATCATCTTCGAAGGATGGTATAAGAGATATTTATTCAATGTGCCTCTGAAACCGTTGTCTGGACTCGTGGTGTGGGGACTGAGTGAGCACAGCTACCCCTACCGAGGATACGTGTCCGTGACACTACGATTCCCAAAGACTGTTGTTGGAGTGGATAAAGAGATACCCATCATAGCGATAATCTGCCCAGAGGCAGATGGGAGACCAACACCTGTCATAGTGGGAACAAATGCCAACATCTTCCGTACGTTAGCTCAGTGGTGTCGTGAAGTTGGGGGAGAAAATTACTCGCAGTCCCTATCCATCCACCCAGTCTGTCTGGAAGCCTATGTGAGGACGGAGGAGGAGAAGAGGGAACTGCAGCCTGAAAGCTTTGACCCTTGTTTTGAAGGAAGTGAGCTGAAAAGAGAAGAGAGGGGGTTGGTCATCGATGGCATGATGATGCGGGGGGCAGCTTTCTCTTTAGGCGAATGGGACATGGGCCTCGCCCAAGGAGAAGAGCATCGCATTCGGTTGAAGGATCAAACGCCTTTCAGAGAGAAATCCCGAAGATTGGCCCCTGCGGATATTGAAGATGTCAGGCAGCATCTACGCGGTATGTTAGACACAGGAGTCATCATAGAGTCTAGTAGCCCCTATGCTTCCCCCATCATGATAGCTCGAAAAAAAAATGGAGCTATTCGGATGTGTGTGGATTATCGTACCTTGAACAAACGTACGGTCCCTGACCAGTACACTGTGCCCCGAATAGATGAAGCTTTGGATTGCCTGCAAGGGAGCCAATGGTTTTCTGTGTTAGATCTCTGGAGTGGCTACTATCTGATACCCATGTCAAAAGAAGATCAGGAGAAGACCGCTTTTATCTGCCCCATTGGGTTCTTCGAGTTTCAGAAACTTCCTCAAGGATTGACAGGTGCTCCAGCCACTTTTCAGAGATGTATGGACAAAGTAGTGGGGGACATGCACTTACGTGAGGTCTTGGTTTATCTAGATGATCTTATTGTTTTTGGGAAGACTCTGAAAGAACACAACCAGCGGTTGTTCAAGGTGCTGGACAGGCTGATGGAGGCTGGGTTGAAGTTGTCCCTTGACAAGTGCCGGATTTGCCAGACGACTGTGAAATATGTGGGGCACATAGTCAGCAGAGAAGGAATTTCCACCGACCCTGCCAAAGTGGAGGCTGTGTTAAACTGGCCTAAGCCCACCAAGCTGAGGGAGCTTAGGTCCTTTTTAGGATTTTGTGGATACTACCGAAGATTTGTACCTCAGTACTCTCGGATTGCGAAGCCGTTAACTGTCCTTACCCAGGGGTATCCCCCTTCCGGCAGGACAGCCCACTTCTCTAGATCAGGAAAGAGGGTCTACTTCCGAGTTAATGAACTTTTTGGGAAAAGATGGACACCTTTATGCAACGAGGCATTCGAGAAACTGAAGTCATGTTTGACCCAAACTCCAGTGTTGGCCTATGCAGACCCCAGTAAACCATATATGTTACATGTAGATGCTTCTCTCAACGGACTAGGAGGGATTCTCTATCAGGACCATGATGGCTGTCTATGTCCCGTTTACTACATTAGTCGAGGGTTGACTCCCAGTGAACGCAACTACCCAGCTCACAAATTGGAGTTTCTGGCTTTGAAATGGGCTGTAGTGGACACGCTGCATGACTACCTCTATGGGGTATACTTCGTGGTTCATACCAACAACAATCCATTAACCTACGTGAGAACCACCACAAAACTGGATGCCACGGGGTACCGGTGGCTTGCCGCACTCTCTTTGTATGATTTCAGCTTAAAGTATTGACCGGGGATCAGTAACATTGATGCAGACACACTCTCTCGCCTGCCTAGGGAACCTTTAAATGAGGAAGATTAAGGAGGATGGATAGAGGTCCCTGCCCCTGAGGTGAAGACTCTGTGCCATAGACATCAAACTAATGCCCTCCCTATGCAGTGCTGTTCTAAATTCTTAGGAGTATCCAATGAAGCGCTCCCATTGTTGTACAGCTGAGTGACAAATGTGAATTCAAACTCTCTCCCTCAATTGACTCTTAATCAAGTCAGAAAGGCGCAGCAGGAGGATGGATCAGTGGGGGTAGTCCGATGGTGGGTTAAGAGGGGCTGGAGGCCTGAAAAGAATGCATTAAGAACAGAGGTGTCTGTCCTGCTGACTTGGCAGCTAGAGTCTCTAGTAGTAAGAAATGGACTACTATATTGGGAGGCAAAGTGCCAGAAGGGAGGAGTCCGCAGACAGCTGGTGTTACCCACCCAATTTTGGAGGATGGTCATGAAGTCACTGCATGATGACCATGGACATCTTGGCATCGAGAAGACCACGAGTCTTGTGGCCGACCAATTTTACTGACCTCACATGGAAGCGGATATTGAAGAATACTGCAAATCATGCTCCCGGTGTGTGTTGAGAAAAACCTTGCCTTTGAGAACAGCCCCCCTTGTGAACATTACCAGTGATGGCCCACTTGAGCTAGTGTGCATTGATTTCCTCTCCATCGAGCCTGATGAAAGCAATGTCATTAATGTATTAGTGGTCACTGACCATTTCACCCGATATGCCCAAGCCTACCCCACTAAAGATCAAAGAGCAATTACTGTGGCAAAAACACTATGGGAGAAGTTCTTCGTACATTACGGGCTGCCTGCATCCATACCTATCAAGGAAGAGATTTCGAAAGTAGACTATTCAAGGAGCTATGCGCTCTGTGTGGGATCAAGAAATCCAGAACCACACCATATCACCCCCAAGGGGACCTTCAACCTGAGAGATTCAATTGTACCCTTCTGAATATGTTAGGCACTTTGGATCCCAGGAAGAAGGGACACTGGAGCAGGCATGTGAGCCAGTTGGTTCATGCCTACAATTGCACCACGAATGAGTCAACTGGATACTCTCCTTATTTCCTCATGTTTGGAAGAAAAGCCCGACTACCAGTGGATATTAGTTTTGGGACATCCATTGACCGTTCAAATGGGAAGACCTACTTAAAATATGTGTCCCAGCTAAAAGAAGATTTGACAATAGCTTACAGATTGGCAGAGCAGGCCTCTGGTCGGTCAGGGAAGCGCAATAAGACTCGCTACGACTGTAGGGTTCGAGAACAAGTTTTACTGCCTGGAGATAGAGTCCTTATCCAACTTCTGGGCCTTCCTGGGAAGCACAAGCTTGCTGATCGGTGGTGTCCTGACCCTTATGTGGTGATGGAGAAGTTGCCCGGTGTCCCGGCCTACAGAGTGAAGCCCGAGAAAGGGGGCTGAGCTGTCAAAACCTATCATCGACACCATCTGTTGCCTGTGGGAAAAAACATCCCTTTACCCCCATTGCCAGCTCAAGGAGGTCATACAACCCTTCCGTGCAATAGGAGAAATCGTAGGTGTCAAAAACCACCCCAGCCTGGGGTTGCCTCAGGAGGAAGTGACAGCGAGTCTGGGGATGAATGGGGACCCGACGGTCAATGGAGCTCCAGGTGGACCGAGGACCCATGCCCCATGGGTGCAGACCTTGTAAACCAGACTCCTGAAGTATAAACAAAGAAATGGGACATTTATCAGGAGGCGAGTGCACCCTGCCCACAATTGGGGGAAAGTTCAGAAGAGGGACATTTATTGAATGAAGAGATCCACCTGGAGGAGCCCGTTCTTGAGAGACAAGAGTCGGGGGCTGAGGAGGGGGCCCCCTCAGTACACACTCATCCCAAACGGGACACTAGGCCACCCATGATACTGACCTATGATAGAATGGGACATACCACTGAGGTCCCCAGGCTGATACACCCTAATTCAAATTCTGTTTGGCCTTATTTCCCAGTATCTCCCATGTGTCCAGGTGGTGGTTTGTGTGCATGTAAATTTGGTGTTAGTCAGGATGCCTTAACCCCCATTCATGTTTCAGGTGGTGAGTCCTCATGTCGTGATGGGATACTTTCAATGACTCACCAGGGGGAGAATGTAACACCTGCACATGGAACTGTCAGATCAGCTACTGGTATACTGGGACTTACAGACACTATGAAGAGCTTTGCAGCTGCTGTTAAGCAGGGACCTACAGACATTAATCGTTTTTCCCCTGAGCTGCAGTGGACTACAATTCCCAGGGACCCTTGTTTCAGTCAGATGACACAGCCTGGAAGGATAGAAGGAGAGAGAGTGGATTGGAGGAGGAGGGACTTGGGGGAGGGAGCTGGGAGCTGGGCAGGAAGTGAAAGTAAAAGTTCAGAGGAAAGAGAGCGTGGCAGCTTGCTGTGAAAGACGGAGCGCTGTGGATTTGTATTCCTCTACGCTGCAGAGTGTTGCCGTCCCCTCTGATATACCCACGCTGCTGGAGAGAGAGCGGCCTTGCCACCCTGTGAAGCAAGTGACATCAAGGACTTGGAGAGCTCGGCCGGCACTCCCACCATATAAAGGGCTGAATCCTGCCGCCCCCAGCTGGTGTCCAGGGAAACATACGACCGCTTGAGACGCATCGTGAGTGCCCTTCTGAGACTTGTGGTTCTACCAGCGCTATTTACAGTGAGTACATTACATCCTAGACTATTGACATTAATATTCATCTAAGTGCACCAACGGTTCTAATTTGCGCGCCAACATCTGCGGCAACTGGGCCTCATCGTTTGGACTGAGTTAATACAAAAAAGGGAAAACCTGCTACGTTATATTTGCAGGGTCGGGGTAGAATTAGATTGTGATAAGTATATGACTTTTACAGAGCACCGTTACTTGTATTGTATGTTATTTCTTTAAATCCACCTCATTTCTGCTGCATAGCAATAAACCTGTTAAACAGTTTTACTCCTGTTCCGGGTGAGTGTGTACTGAGCTGTGGCAGGGGCTTCCCGAATCAGTCCCTGACAGAAGATAACAGTCCTTCTGCAGTCCCAGAGAGAGCTCCAATCAAGATTCGGGTGGAGGCACTGCGCCCTGGAGAGGTGAGACCCCCCCCCATAACACCCAGCATACCGTGGTAGCCCTAAGTATTCAGACCCTTTGCTCAGTATTGAGTAGAAGCACCCTTTTGAGCTAATACAGCCTTGAGTCTTCTTAGAATGATGCAACAAGTTTTTCACACCTGGATTTGGGGATACTCTGCCATTCTTCCTTGCAGATCCTCTCCAGTTCCTTCAGGTTGGATGGTGAACGTTGGTGGACAGCCATTTTCAGGTGTCTCCAGAGATGCTCAATTGGGTTTAGGTCAGGGCTCTAGCTGGGCCTGTCAAGAATGGTCACAGAGTTGTTCTGAAGCCACTCCTTTGTCCATATTCAAATGTGGCTCAGGATAACACGCGTGCTGGGTCACACGTGTAGCAGACTTTAAGTGCAATAGCTTAAAGTGCTTTTAATAAGCAGTTATACAACGGCACGAAGCTGACACTCATCTCTCCTCTTTTCTTCATACAGGTATTTCATCCATCCCTCCATTTGTGTGCTGTCTGGGTGCGAACAGAGTCATATTCTAGCAAGATTTCTACATGGTATTTCATCCATCCCTCCGTTTGTGTGCTGTCTGGGTGTGAACAAAGTCATATTCTAGCAAGATTTCTACATGGTATTTCATCCATCCCTCTGTTTCTGTGCTGTCTGGGTGTGAACAAAGTCATATTCTACCAAGATTTCTACATGATATTTCATCCATCCCTCCGTTTGTGTGCTGTCTGGGTGTGAGCAAAGTCATATTCTGGCAAGATTTCTTCATACAGGTATTTCATCCATCCCTCCGTTTGTGTGCTGTCTGGGTGTGAACAAAGTAATATTCTAGCAAGATTTCTACATGGTATTTCATCCATTGCTGCTGTGGTTTTTCTTTTTTTTTTCTTTGGTTCTTTTTTAAAGTGTTCAAAGCTATCTTTCACTGTTTTATGGCCCTGTGTTGTCTATTGGTTTGTTTATCCTGCATAGCATTGCCTGCTCTGGCCTTCTGTTAATTGGCTAATTACTCAGTTTGGCCAACTGGTGCTGCATGTTAGCAGACAGTTCAATTCATATATATTCATCTCTTGCTCAGGATAGCACACGTGCTGGGTCACACGTGCAACAGACTTTAAGTGCAATAGCTTAAAGTGCTTTTAATAAGCAGTTATGCAACGGCAGTTGGACCGGGCAGGAGACCATTAAGGTGCGTAAGATATTCATACAAACATGCTCTTTCTTGATCAGTTGTATTGCATTATGCATTGGTCATAGCAATCTGCTTCTTACTTGTTTTAACCTCTGCTTTCTCACATCTCGCCCGACCTTTAACACATTCTGTGCACTCTCTCAATATCAACCCCTCCTCTCTCCCCTCTCCCATGTATAACTCTGAGGCTCTACTGACCTTTCTCATCCAATGCCTCCATACAGCATTCAAAACGTTAATACAAATCATTGCACCACCTGCTCTTTCTCTTTTTTCTCCTTCTACTAGTCGCTGGCAACATCTCCCCCAATCCTGGACCTCCCTCCACTAGCATACACCACTCTCCTCCAGCTGACACACAATTTTTTCCTCTCTAATTCCCTTAACCTTCTGGCTGTTACTGAAACCTGGATCCAGCATTCAGACACCACCGCAGCTGCTGTTCTCTCGTTTGGTGGGCTGAAATTTTCACATACCGCCAGACATGAGAATAGACAGGGTGGAGGTGTTGGTCTGCTCGTTTCACCACAATGTGCTTTCTAGGTCATCCCCCCAGTTCCCTCACTTATGTTTCCTTCCTTTGAAGTGCACACCATCAGACTCTTCAAACCCTTCTCCCTGCCAGTGGCAGTTGTGTATCTCCCTCCAGGCTCCTCCCACCAGTTCCTGGATCACTCTGCCACCTGGCTTCCTCACTTTCTATCCTGTGACATCCCCACCATCATCATGGGAGACTTTAATATCCCCATCAATGATCCCCTCTCCCACTCTGCCTCTCATCTACTTTCTCTAACCTCCTTATTTGGCCTCTCACAATTTACTAATTCTCCTACACACAAAGACAGGAATACTCTGGACATGGTCTTCTCCCGTCTCTGCTCGCTGCATGACTTTACTAACTCCCCTCTCCCACTCTCGGACCACAACCTTCTTTCCTTCTCTGTCAAGAACTGTCTCCTCACCCGGTACATCCCCACTTACCACACTTCTAGGAATACACATACCATTAATACCCAGCAGCTTATGGACAATCTCCACACATTTTTAGCCCCCATCTCCTCCCTCTCTGGTCCGAACTTAGCATTGTCACACTACAATAATACACTGAAGAGTGCCCTAGATGAAGCAGCACCTTCTACACGCAGAAAGACCCGACACAGACAATGGCAGCCCTGGCACACAATGCAAAACGCCTTCTTCAGCGTTGTTCAAGGTGTACTGAGCGTCAGTGGAGAAAATCTCTTTTAGCAGAGGACTTCATCCATATAAATTCATGCTCAAAACCTATAATTCTGTCCTTCATCTTGCCAAACAATCCTACTTCACCACTGTCATCTTCATGCTCAAAACTTATAATTCTGTCCTTCATCTTGCCAAACAATCCTACTTCACCACTGTCATCACTTCACTGTCCAACAATTCAAAACGACTTTTTGAAACCTTAAACTCCCTGCTGAAACCTAAAGCACAGGCCCCCACCACCAACCTCAGCGGGGAGGATCTGGCCACTTATTTCCTAGACAAAATCAACCACATCCATCAGGACATCTCAGCCCAATTTCCTCAGTGCCTGGTTCCCCTTCCCTGATGCACTTCAAGCTCACTAGCCATCTTTGAGCTTGTTACAGAAGAAGATGTTACTCAGCTCCTCATTTCTTCTCGACCTACAACCTGCAACAGTGACCCCATTCCTTAACATCTCTGACTAAAATAGTTAACCTCTCTCTTTCTTCAGGTATCTTTCCCTCTTTATTTAAACACGCTATCATAACTAGTGTTGAGCGAGCATGCTCGACACTGCTCGGTACTCGCCCGAGCATCTCACTACTCGGGATGTTCGGCGAGCACCGAGCATTTCTGGGTTACTCGGGTGGGAGCTCAGGTCTCCGCCCTGCATGTTTGGCGCTCTTTACAGAGCCAATGAACATGCAGGGATTGCCAGCCAGTCACTGTAATGCCGCAGCCATGTTGGCTGTGGGCATTACAGTGATTGGCTGGCCGCACAGCGTCACCTCAAGTATTTAAAACCGGGCGCCACCATCTTGGACACAGTCGCTCCGGATCAGACGGTGTAGGGAGAGTGCTGCTGAGCTAGGGAGAGATTTATACTGCGAAAGAGGTAGTGTAGGGTCTCTAAAGCCTGCAAAATCAATCAAACAGTCCTTCTCAGGACTAATATCCATCCCAGATATCAGGCAGGCAGGCAGGCTGTATAGGAGACGCAGTGGTTATACCAACAAACTGCATTACTGTCCTGTGTGCTGCTTTTCAAATTGCTAGACTTAGCCCCAGGTCTCAGGGGCCAGGAAAAATCCTTTTTTTTTTCATCTAAATCCTCTTTTTTTTCCTCAGTCAGACTGTACAAATACCCGTCTTATTAACCTTTTGGTATTTCCCCCCCACAAAAAAAAATTGTGTGTGTCTGTGAGTGTTCAGACACAAATATATCTGTTTAAAAGAGTCTGGTGTAGGCCAGAGAACTAGAACTGTGGTTTTCCTCTTCCACAGTACAAATTTGGGTGTAATCCACCTTTTTGCATAAAAAAAAACCATTTTGAGTGTCTCGCTGACTGTTCAGACACAAATATATCTGTTTAAAAGATTCTGGTGTAGGCCAGAGAACTATAACTGTGGTTTTCCTCTTCCACGGTTCAAATCTCCTTTCTATTACCCTTTTGCCATTGATAGTGTGAGTGTAAGCTGTTTTACTTCATTTACAATGGGCAAGGCGCGTGGCAAGGGACGTGGACCTGGACGTTCTGGTGATGGTGCGAGCAGAGGACGGTGTCGTGAAAATGTGAAAGGTGAAAATGTTGGTGCCACAACCAACAGCCACATCTTCTCGTTTCCAGTTCTTGACCGAATTACTAGGGAAGCACACAACAGCACCACTATTGCGAACTGATCAGTGTGAACAGGTTATTAATTGGATAGCAGATAATACTTCCAGTTACCTGGGCACCACCACCTCTGGTCTGTCTTCCACACGGTCAAGTGTTAGTATCCTTGAGTCTCGACTGCATACTCCTCCTCACCCTGTTGCTCCTTCCTCCCACCATGCCGAGTGTCGTCAGACAGCAACTGATCCCACAGTTGGACACTTTGAAGAGCTGTTCACTGGTCCATTTCCATATTTGGGCTCCTCGCCTGCTCCGCTTGAAGTGGTGGAAGAAGAGATCCCATGTAGCGATGGCCAAATATTTGAACAGCCACGGCCACAGGAAGGCGACGCTGGCAATTTGTCACAAGAGGTGGACGATGACGAGACACAATTGCCACAAAGTGAGGAGGAGGACCGTGGTGTGGAAGTGGAAGAGGAGGAGGTGGTGGATGATCTAGTAACTGACCCAAAGTGGCAGGAGGACACGCAGAGCGAGGCCAGCAGCACACAGGGGGAGGGAGGCAGAGTACCCCAACAGGCAGGAAGAAGCAGTGTGGTGGCCGCAGACAGAAGGCGGGCAACCGTTCCCCGTAATGCCAACATGAGGGATGTTGCCAGTACAAGCGGTAGGTCTTCCAGAGTCTGGAATTTTTTTAAAAACTCTGCTGATAACCCCAAAAAGGCTATTTGTATCACCTGCCAGGCCAGCATCAGCAGGGGTGACAAAACTACCAGCCTGACCACCACCAGCATGATCAGGCACATGTCAGCAAAGCACCCGACTTCGTGGGGCGAATCCCAGGGTCCACGACCAGTGTCAGCAGGTGTCACCACTACTTCTTCCGCTGTTGTGTGTGTAAGAGAACCCCCTGTTGTGTGTGCAAGGCAATCCCCTGTCCATACTGCATGCAAAGATGCCCCCTCCTCTCAGTCTTCACTTGTTATGGCAGTTTCTCAAGAAACAGCATCAACGTCCACGACAACGTCCCACTGCAGCATTCAATTGTCCATATCCCAGACCTTTGAATTAAAGCGCAAATTCGCAGCCAACGCCCCACAGGCCACAGTCCTAAATTCTCACATTTCACAACTGATTGCGTTGGAAATGCTGCCTTTTAGGCTAGTGGAGACGGAATCCTTCCGCAACCTTATGGCGGTGGCCGTCCCTCGGTACTTGGTCCCCAGCCGACACTATTTTTCCCGGTGTGCCATCCCCGCACTACACAAGCACGTGTCCCAAAACATCTGCCATGTCCTCAACAACGCAGTTACTGGGAGAGTCCACCTGACAACGGACACGTGGACAAGTGCTTGTGGCCAGTGACCGTACATCTCCCTGACGGCACACTGGGTAAACATAGTGGAAGCCGGGACCCAGTCGGACCTTGGGATGGAACACATCCTCCCCACACCGAGGATTGCGGGCCCTATGTCTGTCAGAGTTGCCCCCACAGTGTACAGCTTCTGCGCATCCTCCTCCTCCTCCTCCTCATGTTCAGCCTCCATCTCAGATATCACCACATCAGTTACAAGCTGGAAGCACTGCAGTACTGCCTCCGCCAAGCGGCAACAAACTCATAAGCTTATTAGCATCATTAGCATCAGCATCCCGCTTTTCTGTCTTTTGCAACGCTCTCTGCAGAGAATTAAAGAGGAGGCATTGCTGCCAGAGTATGATGAGATGGATCAAGAAGCCGTAGCGGGCGATTACACACAGCCCAGCCTCATCTCATCCCAACTTGCATTGGGGTCAATGAGGGAGAGAAGGAGGAGGAGGAGGAAGAACAGGAGCTGGTATCATGCGCTGTAGACGGTAGTACCTGTACAACTGTCATACCGTCGGTTCAGCGTGTTTGGCCTGAGGACAGGGGGGAGGAGGAGGAGGAGGAGGAGAGCATGGTCAGTCGTCATCTTGGTGAGGACACGGAAGTCTTGCCCGTTACTAGGCTGGCACGCATGGCTGATTTTATGTTACGCTGCCTTAACCGTGTCCCTCGCGTTGTCAAAATGTTGGGTGACAGTCATTACTGGTTGGTGACACTTGTAGACCCCCACTACAAGGAGAACTTTCACTCTCTTATTCCTGAGGTGGAGAGGTCTACAAAAATGGGGCAGTACCAGAAGGCCCTTGCTGCAGAACTGTTAAAAAAATTTCCATCTGAACACTCTAGCGGCAGAGGTCACAGTTCGTTGCCCAACCAAGGCGTACAAGCGAGAGAGACGCAACTCTAATCCAGCAGAGGCAGGGGAACACTGTCAATGTTCTGGGACAGTTTTCTCAGACCCGCCCAGCTTACAGGCCCTGAGGCACGGGGTACTCTCACAAGTAGTGGAAAGTTTCAAAAGATGGTGAGGGAGTACCTTGCCGACTGTACCAGCGTCCTCCGTGATTCCTCTGTGCCTTTTAATTAATGGGTATCCAAGCTGGACACTTGGAATGAACTCACTCTGTACGCCTTGGAGGTCCTGGCCTGCCCTGCCGCTAGCATGTTATCGGAGCATGTTTTTAGTGCAGCTGGGGGAATTATAACTGATAAGCGCACTCACCTGTCAACTGACAATGCTGACAAGCTGAACCTTATCAAAATGAACAAGGGCTGGATTGGACCAGACTTCTCATCACCACCAAATGTCAGCAGAGTAACATAAAGTCAAATCCACTGTGTTATTTCGGGAGGTGTATTCCCATGCACCACTTCACACCCACACATGGGTATACGCTTCCTCATTTCGGCTGTATTTTGCTCTTCTCCTTATCCTCAGCCTCCATCACCACTATACCACCAGGGTGACCGTGGTCCATGTTGCCAGCATTGCAAGGTCCTCCATCCTAATTTTTGGCAGCTTTTGCTTGGAAGGCATAGGCAAAGACTATGGGAGACCCACTCCCCAATAATGGGAATAATGTTTTTAATATGCTGTACTGCATAGCTCTTGTAAGGGGCATTATAATTGTCTTGTTAAGCTACTGTGACCTCCATGTCTCTTCCAAAGGTCATTGATATTGTCTTTTTATTCCACTGTGACCTCCACGTCTCTTCCAAGGGGCATTGATATTGTCTTTTTATTCCACTGCGACCTCTATGTCTCTTCCAAGGGGCATTAAAACCGACTTGTTAAACCACTCTGAATTCCACAGCTTTTCCAAGGGGCATTAAAACCGTCTTGTTAAGCTACTGTGACCTCCACGTCTCTTCCAAGGGGCATTGATATTGTCTTTTTATTCCACTGCGACCTCCACCACTCTTCCAAGGGGCATTAAAACTGTCTTGTTAAGCTACTGTGACCTCCACGTCTCTTCTTAGGGGCATTAAAACTGTCTTGTTAAACCACTCTAACCTCCACGACTCTTCCAACAGGCATTGCATTTCCTCCTAATTTTAGTCAGCTTTTGCTTTTCAATGCATAGGTGAAAACTAAGGGGGACCCACTCCCCAATAATGGGTAGCAGGTTTTTAGTACGCTGTAATCCACGTCTGTTTCAAGGGGCATTGCAGTTCCTCATAATTTTTGGAAAGCCTTCCATTCACTGCTTAGGCTAACAGTGTACAGGAGACCCAGTTGCTATAAATGGAAAAAATGGTTTATTTAAGGCCCTCTGACCTCCATGTCACTTCCAAGGGGCATTGGAGTGCCTCGAAATTTTTGGTAGGCATTGCACTCACTGTATTCCCTATAACTGTGTAGCCGAACAGCTCCTTTTGATGCAGAAACATATCCTTCAAGACATGTGTGGTTGACTGGCCTGATATTGATGTGAATGGTCCCTGTTCCTCCTGCTATTTCTCCTTTGCCACGACCACATACATCATTCATCACCTGAAGCTTAGTTTTAACAGGAGTCATAGAACTGGGATAGTAGCAGGAAAACATCCAGCAATCCTCGGAGTAGGTAGGATATGTGCCAAAACGCTGACCACCTCAGGCCTAGCCGCTACTACATACATGCGCTTGCATTCCAAGGAACAGAAAGCTAAGGAGATGGATGGCCTGATGATCATGAATAATTTACTCGTTGTGTAGGAGGCCGACCACTGCTGCTGTCTACCTTCTGAACTTTGTGTTGAAGCCTGATTGACCAAGGACCCGCAATCTTCTTTGTCTGGAGGACGTGTTGCATCCCAGTGTCCAACTGTTTCCCGGCTTCCACAATATTAACCCAGTGTGAAGGCATCAGTCAGATGGACCATCCCTGGCCACATTCACTTGTCCCCGTGTTTGTGGTTAGGCTGTCCTTCAAATAGGGGTGGTTGGGGACCGTTTATGGACACCCGGCCACCCCCAGGCGGCTGGGGACCGTGTGTGGGCACCCGGCCGCGGGGCGGCTGGGGACCGAGTATGGACACCCGGCCGCCCCCTGGTGGCTGGGGACCAAGCGTAGACACCCGGCCGCCGGGCGGCTGGGGACTGAGTATGGATACCAGGCCGCCGACGCAGGCATGACGTGGTGGCCAGATTCCGCCTCCACATGCTTTAAAGGCCCAATTTCAAGTGCAAGCATGCAAGCAGTATGGTATTGCAGCCTGGGGGTGGGTGGGTGGCAGGCTGCATACTTGCGCTTGCATTGCAAGGAATGGGGGAGGCACAATTGAACACTGCCCTGGGACAAGGACTTGCACGGGGATAATTGCAAGTCTGCATCTTCTGATGCGGCAAGGATCACTTCTGATGGGCACACTTTTAGGCAGTGACCTGGGTGTCAGAGATGCTTCCAGGGGTCTTCCCCATGCTGTTCCCATGTCTTTTCAGCACTGTATGCATGTGTCACACAGCACATGGCCAGATAAGGTTGTAAAATGTTAAAATGACGAATGCATTTGTCATGGTTGAAAGCAATACAAAATTGCAAAAACGCATAAAAAATGCTACTTGTGAACATAGCCCAAGGTGTGGAGGAGTATTTTTGTTTTTGCTTATTTATTTTACCTTATACACAAGTCTTTACCCTGGAAAGGAAGTTCCTTAACATATTTCACAGGAAAACCGTTTCAGTTTCGTTTTTGAACTTTTTATTGTGAGCCCGTAAAAGTGGCTTAATACCTCTGACCACGTTGTTGACAGCAGTGACCTGGGGGTCAGAAATGCTTCCTGGGACGATCTCCATGCTGTCCCCATGTCATTTGAACACTGTCACTATCGTTTTGGGCACTTTTTAGGCTTTCTACAGACTGCCGGGGTGCCGCCGCAAAAATGCTCGGGTCTCCCATAGACTAACCTTGGGCTCGTTGCTCAGGTCGAGCACCCGAGTATTATGGTGAACTCGGCCCAAGCTTCAAGCACCCGAGCATTTTAGTGCTCGCTCAAGACTAATGCCCACATTAGGAATTTTTAGAGGACTACCGCTAACATTCTTTGATATATATGTATACCCCCAGAGGTAAATGTTTTTCAGTCCATGTATTTAGTGCATGTGCATTACCCATCTAGGATACCCACTCCTGAATAATGGGAAAAAAATGTTTTCTGAGGCCCTCCATTATGTCTCTTCAAAGGGGTATTGGAGTGCATCCTTCTAATTTTTTGCATCCCTTGCACTTAGTGCATACTAGTGATGGGCGAGCACTAAAGTCTACAAAAGATGGGTGAGGATAGAGTAGGTGAGGATAAAGCTGGTCGTGCAGCGGTATGGTGGAGCGAGGGTTACTGAAGGTTGTATGCTTGTCGGAATAGGTGTGTCTTCAGGTACCTTTTGAAGGCTTCAACAGTAAGCGAGAGTCAGAAATGTTCGGGTAGAGAGTCCCAGAGAAGGGGGGATGCACGGGAGAAATCTTGTATGCGATTGTGGGAAGAGGAGATAAGAGGGGAGTAGAGAAGGAGATCTTTTGAGGATCGGAGGTTGCGTGCAGGTAAGTACCGGGAGACTAGGTCACAGATGTATAGAGGAGACAGGTTGTGGATGGCTTTGCATGCCAAGGTTAGGGTTTTGAACTGGAGTCTCTGGGCAATGGGGAGCCAGTGAAGGACTTGACAGAGAGGAGAGGCCAGGGAATAGTGAGGGGACAGGTGGATTATTCGGGCAACAGAGTTTAGGATAGATTGGAGGGGTGCGAGAATGTTAGAAGGGAGGCCACAAAGCAGGAGGTTGCAGTAGCCAAGGTAGGAGATGATGAGGGCATGCACTAGTGTTTTTGTAGATTCATGGTTGAGGAATGTGCGCATCCGGCAGATTTTTTTTTACTTGGAGTCGGCATCTTCCTCACCCTGATCCTCATTCCTCCTACCATTCCCACACTTGGACACTCCGAAGAGCTGTTTTGCTCATCTTTCCATCTATAGATTCTGGCCTCTCGCTCGGTCCGCTCGGAAGTGGAAAGAGCTTGGATATGTGGCTTGAAGGAGAGATTAGAGTCCAGGGTTACCCCAAGAGCTGTTCACTTTTCCATTTATAGATTCGGGCCTCTCACCCAGTCTGCTTCAAGCAGGGCAACAGAAGATCGCATGCAGCGATGCCCAAAGATTTCAGCAGCCATGGTAATCCGAAGGTGATGACGGGAAATTGCAATTACTGTCGCAAGAGGTGAATGATGATGAGAAACAATGGACTGAAAGTCAGGAGGAGTACCAGGGTGCGGAAGTGGAAGGTAAAGCGGTGGACGATGAAGTCACTGACCCAACCTTGCAAGGGAACATGCAAGATGAGAACAGCAGCACACAGGGGGAGGGAGGCGTAGTACCACAACAGGCAGGATCAAGCAGTGTGGTGGCCACAGACACAAGGTGGGCAACTATTCCCTGGAACACCAACACAATGGAAGTTGCCAGTACAACAGTTAGGTCTTCCCGAGTATGGTTCTTTTTTAAATACTGCTTAAATAACCTTAAAAAGGTCATTTGCAATATCTGCCATGCCAGCATCAGCAAGAGCACCAAAGCTACCAGCCTGACCACCACCAGCATGCTCAGGCACATGACAACAAAGCACCCGACTAGCTGGGCCAAAGGCTAAGGTCCAGAAACATGGTCTTCGGGTGACACCACTGCCTCTTCCACTGTTATGCGTACACGCCAATCCACTGTCCATGGTGTATGCAAAGATGCCTCCCGCCCTGCACCTGTCGTTGCAGACTTGCAACCATCACCATCCAAGTCCTTGTCCCAGTTCAGCGTTCAGTTGTCCCTATCCCAGTCCTTGGAATGCAAGCGCAAATATCCAGCCAACCACCCACCGGCCACACTACTAAGCTGCCACATTTCTTGATTTGTTGCATTATAAATTTAGCTCTTTAGGCTGGAGGTGGAAGCTTTCTATAACCTCATGGCGGTGGCTGGCCTTTGGAAGTGGGAAGGACCGCCTAACCACAGACATCACTGGGTTAATATTGTGGAAGCCGGGACCCAGTGGGACCCTGGGACAGAACACGTCTTCCCGACGCATAGGATTGCAGGCCATGGGTCAATCAAGCTTCAACATGATATTCACAAGGTAGACAGCACCAGTAGTCGGTCTCCTAGTCAACGAGCAAATTATTCATGATGATAGAGGTCACCATATTTTCTAAGCTTGCTGCTGGTACTTTTCTGTGGGAATCAGCTTGGCTCCAAATTGCCTGGAATATTTCAAGTGAATTACTGCATGACGCCATGGTATTAGCAATGCCCCCAGTACCAGTATTGAAGCCATCCACAATTTCCTTCTCAGGAATTTTATTTGGTAGACTGAGTGGCTGCCCAAATACATTAGTTTCTCACAAAGGAGCTGAAGATACTGAGTGGCAGTAGGTGCAAGTTTCTCCAGCACGTTAGAGCAGAGATTATGTAAGGGAATATATCGGGAGAGATTAGTTCAGAGATGTACGGAGGAGAAAGGTTATGGATGGCTTTGTAGGTCAGTGTTAGTAGTTTGAACTGGATAGGCTGGGCAATTGAGAGCCAGTGAAGGTATCTTACAGATTGCCATCTTATAGATATCTGGAGCCAGTCCACAGTAAAAAAGCAGCCACAGAGTGTCCGAGAATCTTCCCACAGACTTTTCTTAGCAAGGGCTGCTTCTCAGCAGGGTTGGACGGGCCCACCAGAGAACCTCCTTCAGGAGAGTTCATAATGCAAACCTTGCAGGTCATAATGATGATAGAGGCCACCATCTCTTTAGTTTGCTGCTGGTACTTTTCTATGGGAATCAGCTGGAATATTTCCAGTTAATTATGGCACAACTCCATGGTATTAGCAATGCCCCCAGTACCAGTAGCGAAGTCATCAACAATTTCCTTCTCAGGAATTTTATTTGGTTGACTGAGTGGCAGCCCAAATACATTAGCTTCTCAGTGGTTAGCACTGAAGCCTTGAAGCGCTGGGGTTCAGGGTTCAAATCCCACCAAGGACAACATCTGCAAGGATTTTGTATGTTCTCCCCGTTTTTGCGTGGGTTTCCCCCTCAGTGAAAAAAAGCAGCCATTGAGTGTCCAGGAACCTTCACACACACTTTTCTTAGCCACAGCTGTTTCTCGGCAGGGTTGGACGGGCCCACCAGAGAACATGAGAATTATCCGATGTGTCCTGGAGAGTTCATAGTGCAAACTTTGCAGCTGCTATGGGGCTCTGGATTGGGAGAAAAAGATGGGTCCTCAGAATCAAATCCTATGGTGGGCCAAATGTTCTTCAGTCTGACACTGCTTCTCGGTGACAGTTGTATTTCACCACAGCCATATTCTTTAGCTGGGTGAAATGACTGGCATAGAGAGAAACTGTATCTACTCCGGCTGTCATTTCTCCACCACAATGTTCTTGACACTGTCACACATGACCATGCCTGGCTGTATGTTCAGCGGTGAGAGCCACGGATCTGCCTGATGTGTTACAGTTTTCAACAACTCTGCAGCGGTGTGCGGTTTGTCTTCTAAGCATAAGCATATTATCTTCAGCACAGCATGTTGCCGATTATCCGAGGTAGTGCTGCAGTGCTTCCAGCGTGTGACTGATGTGGTCATTTCGCAGATGGAGGCCAAACAGGAGAAGGAGGAGGAGGAGGTGCAGTAGCTGAATAATGTGATTACATTGAGGTTACATTGGCGAGCCTGGTTTTTATACTAAAGAAAAATCCTACTTTGGGTTTTTTTTTTAGGCCTCTTCAAATGTGTGTTGGAGTGCGTCCTAATTTTTATAACCCTTGAAATTGCTAAATATGCAATAACAGTATAGGAGACCCACTCCTTAATAATGGGAAGGGCAATTCAAATAGATTTTATATCCTAGAATATTAACTGTCTTATCGGAAATTTATTTACGGGTGAGGTATCGCAGTATGGATAGCGTATTACACCGATCTTACCAGGTATTATTGCCTTATGCTGCGTGCTACTGGTGCTGCCCAAAAAAAATGTAAAATCTATTCTATTTCCTATCGATAATACTGTTAGATGCAATTTCAATAGGGATAGGTGCTAAGCGGTGTCATCATCTCCAGACAAGTGTTCATTGTGGTGGCATAAATGTCTTACACAGTCCATAACTTTTTTTTATTATTATTTCTTTGGCCTTATATACAAGTCATTACCCTGGAAAGAATTTTTCTTAACATTTTTTCCATTTTAACTTGTCTTTTGTATGTTATTTTTATTGTCAGTCCGTAAAAGTGGCGTGATACTTTGACAACATTGTTCACAGATATACTATTTGTCAGTGACCAACTGTGAATAGGTTTAAACCCACAACTGCAATACTTTAAATACAGTGTAATATGTGACACATTCCCAAAAATTTCTGTATTATTGCGGCAGTAATATGGGATCACGTCTGATGGCCAAGGTTTCAGGCAATCGCCTAATAGTATGGTATTTGTCAGCGACCAAGTGTCAATTGGTTCAACAAAACACAGCTGACTGACTTTAAATGTAGTGGAATATTTGGCACGCTCCAAAAAATTTCTGTATTAATACGGCAGTCATATGGGATCATGTCTGATTATTGAAAAAAATTTCTCTGCTTCCATAATGCTGTAATGTGAATAAAATAAAAAAAATCTGGCTGTATTCTGCTATCAAGCAAATGGAGCAGTAAAATGGTGTATTCTGGATTGCTTTTTAAGTAAATAATCAGGATTAAGATAAAAGAATAGCCCTGGCTCCTGATATCTGGGGCTATGTCTACGGATATCTGTAACAGCAGTAGCAGACAGAACGTGCAATACACACTATTGTGCTCTATACACTGCCACAAACCCTGCCTGCCTAACTCCTGTTATCACCACTGAATATATGGAGCTGGATTAATCCTCAGAAGGACTGTTAGTTCAGATGGATATGCATCCTGGTGTGGAATACCTATATCTAACTACACTGCTCAAAAAAATAAAGGGAACACTCAAATAACACATCCTAGATCTGAATGGAATGAATGAAATATTCTCATTGAATACTTTGTTCTGTACAAAGTTGAAAGTGCTGACAACAAAATCACACAAAAATCATCAATGGAAGTCAAATTTATTAACCAATGGAGGCCTGGATTAGGAGTCACCCCCAAAATGAAAGTGGAAAAACAAACTACAGGCTGATCCAACTTTGATATAATGTCCTTAAAACAAGTCAAAATGAGGCTCAGAATTGTGTGGCCTCCACGTGCCTGTATGACCTCCCTACAATGCCTGGGCATGCTCCTGATGAGGTTGCGGATGGTCTCCTGTGGGATCTCCTCCCAGACCTGGACTAAAGCATCCACCAACTCCTGGACAGTCTGTGGTGCAACGTGACGTTGGTGGATGGAGCGAGACATGATATCCCAGATTTGCTCAATCAGATTCAGGTCTGGGGAATGGGCGGGTCAGTCCATAGCTTCAATGCCTTCATGTTGCAGGAACTGCTGACACACTCCAGCCACATGAGGTCTGGCATTGTCCTGCATTAGGAGGAACCCAGGGCCAACCGCATCAGCATATGGTCTCACAAGGGGTCTGAGCAGTCAGGCTACCTCTGGCGAGCACATGGAGGGCTGTGCGGCCCTCCAAAGAAATGCCACCCAACACCATTACTGACCCACTGCCAAATCGGTCATGCTGAAGGATGCTGCAGGCAGCAGATCGCTCTCCACTGTGTCTAAAGACTCTGGCAGGTCTGTCACATGTGCTCAGTGTGAACCTGCTTTCATATGTGAAGAGCACAGGGCGCCAATGGTGACTTTGCCAATCCTGGTGTTCTGTGGCAAATGCCAAGCGTCCTGCACGGTGTTGGGCTGTGAGCACAACCCCCATATGTGGACGTCGGGCCCTCATACCACTCACATGGAGTCGGTTTCTAACCGTTTGCGCAGACACATGCACATTTGTGGCCTGCTGGAGCTCATTTTGCAGGGCTCTGACAGTGCTCCTCCTGTTACTCCTTGCACAAAGGCGGAGGTAGCGGTCCTGCTGCTGGGTTGTTGCCCTTCTACGGCCCCCTCCACATCTTCTGGTGTACTGGCCTGTCTCCTGGTAGAGCCTCCAGCCTCTGGACACTACGCTGACAGACACAGCAAACTTTCTTGCCACAGCTCGCATTGATGTGCCATCCTGGATGAGCTGCACTACCTGAGCAACTTCTGTGGGTTGTAGAGTCCATCTCATGCTACCACGAGTGTGAAAGCACAACCAACATTCAAAAGTTCAAAACTGACCAAAACATCAGCCAGAAAGCATTGGTACTGAGATGTGGTCTGTGGTCCCCACCTGCAGAACCACTCCTTTATTGAGGGTGTCTTGATAATTGCCAATCATTTCCATCTATTGTCTATTCCATTTGCACAACAGCATGTGAAATTGATTGTCAATCAGTGTTGTTTCCTAAGTTGATAGTTTGATTTCACAGAAGTTTTATTTATTTGGAGTTATATTCTGTTGTTTAAGTGTTCCCTTTATTTTTTTTAGCAGTGTATTACGCCGCCAATTCTGTCCCTAGCTCATCAGCATCTCTCCCTACCCTGCCTGTTTCTGGTTAGACTGTGACGAGCATAGGAGCACCAGGTCTTATATAGTCTCGATGACGCTATGTTGCCAGCCAATCACTGTAATGCCACAAACAACATGGCTACGGCACTACAGTGCGTGACAAGCAATCCCTGCATGTTCATTGGCTCTCTAAAGAGTGCCAAACATGCAGGGCGGGGACCTGAGCTCCCATCCAAGCAGCCTGGAAATACTTGCCGAATGCCGAGCATGTTGAGCAGTGAGATGCTCGGGCAAGTACCGAGCAGTGTTGAGCACGCTTGCTCATCACTAGTGCATATGCTTTACCAGTCTAGGAGACCCACTCCTTAGTAATGGAAAAAAATGCTTTTCTGAGGCTCCACCTTCTAGTTGAGGAAACATTTTTGGAAACCAAAAGAGCTGGTGGGTACTATTAGTTTATGATCCAGGGTCTTGTTGTGGGCTGTCAGGTGGTTGTCACATATGGAGTTCTCACACTGCAGACAGGACTTCACAGACAGGACAGGAGACTTTGTACAGTAAGTACAGAAAATTCTGGTCTCCTCCACATAAGGTTTAATTGATGCAAAACGCTCCACTATATTCCACAGCAGGGTTGATGAAATAACAGTCATTGATGCTGCTACGTTAAACTAATAGCTTTTTTCAGGGGTAATTCAAATAGATTCTATTCTCTATTAATACTGCTCTTATCTACAATTCGTGTACGGATGAGCTGTCGCAGTAGGGATAGTGTATTACAGGCATCTACTCAGGGAATATTGCCTTATAGTCCGTAACGTCTGTTACGTTCACGCCCGGACTGTTTGGCGTGAGTGTGGTTAGTAGTCCTGCTGGGCCACGAACAGAGGAGTGCCTGGAGGGGCGTGACTAGGGGCCTCGCCAGATCTGACCATGGATGCACGGCAGCTTAATTGAATACATGGTCCGAGGAGGGACGTGGGAGGTGGCCCAGGTGCTCCTCCAGGTCAGACCCCGGTCACACAGCTGTTGACCCACACTGGGGAATGCAGGAACGGGCAGGTTTGGCTGGAATGCAGACAGGCGGGTACTGGCAGACACGGCTGGTATGCAGACAGGCGGGTTTTGTCAGGTAGGTAAATAGGCTGGATAGGGACCAGTACAGACTGGGATACAGGAACAGAGCCGCAGGTGCAGAGGAGAAGCGGAGCAGGGCAGAGCAGAGCCGCAGGTGCGTAGGGGAAGCGGAGCAGGGCAGAGCAGAGCCTCAGGTGCGGACGGGAGGCAGAGCAAGGCAGAGCAGAACCGCAGGTGCGGAGGGGAAGCGGAGCTGGGCAGAGCAGAGCAGAACCGCAGGTGCGGAGGGGAAGCGGAGCAGGGCAGAGCAGAGCAGAACCGAAGGTGCAGAGGGAAAGTGGAGCATGGCAGAGCAGAGCAGAACCACAGGTGCGGAAGGGAAGCGGAGCAGGGCAGGGCAGAGCAGAGCAGAGCCGCAGGTGCGGATGGGAAGCGGAGCAGGGCAGAGCAGAGCAGAACCACAGATGCAGAGGGGAAGCGGAGCAGGGCAGAGTAGAGCCACAAGTGCGGAGGGGAAGCAGAGCAGGGCAGAGTAGAGCAGAGCAGAACCGCAGGTGCAGAGGGGAAGTGGAGAAGGGCAGAGCAGAGCTGCAGGTGCAGAGGGGAAGCGGAGCAGGGCAGAGCAGAGCCACAGGTGTGGAGGGGAAGCAGAGCATGGCAGAGCTGCAGGTGCGGAGGAGAAGCGGAGCAGGGCAGAGCAGAGCATAGCTGCAGGTGCAGAGGGGAAGAGGTGCAGGGCAGAGCAGACCAGAGATGCAGGTGCGGACAGGAAGCGGAACAGAGCAGTGCCGCAGGAGTGGACAGACAGGACAGAGCTCTGTGCACATGGAACAGACAGGGACATGGAAACACAGGAAGATAGCTAGAATACAGGAAGTAGTTGCAGAGGCAGGGAAACGGGACAAGCAGAACCAGATACACACAAGGTACTTGCTATGAAGTAACGAGAGGACACAAAACTCACAAACAGAAGTACAGAGACAACGAGTAGGAGTTAGGTACTAGTCGAGCCTGGGCATTCAGCCCCCAGGGTGGCGGAATAGACTAGAGGCCACAGATACAGTTAACGGGCCAGGGTACTCAGCCCCCAGGGTGGCAGAAAGACTAGAAGTCACAGATACAGGTAACGGGCCTAGGTACTCAGCCCCCAGGGAGGCGGAAACAGGCAAGATTCAGGACAGGACCTAGGAACTCGCAGTTGCACAGAACACACTATAAGAAAGTGTTGCTCAGGCACCTCCTACTGTTGGAGGAGGTTTAAGTATCCAGTGACTCACAGCAATAGGCTGGTGGATGCATTAGGACTGTGCACATTGTAACTTTTTAGAAGTTCCAGCGCCACCACCCTAAGCCAGCAGACAAGAGACATGCACACAGCAAGTAGAGGAGCATAGTGCACAACCTGGACTGGTAGGTAAGTTGGCGGTCTTGCATGGTGGGAGATAGTAAGCCATGCCAGCATGCCGCCAGGGATGTTACAACATCAATTCTATTCCCTATTAATACCGCTGTTAGCTGTATTTAATATAGGGATAAGTGCTAGGTATCATCTGCAGGAAATGAGTGTTTATTCTGGTTTGCTTTTTTCCATACACTCATTGACAGATTTGTGTTTTTTACGGTGATCTGTACTCATAAATTCATCAAAGCAGGCAGGGTTGCTTGCGTTCCTCTACAATTTGTTGCTGCCACGTATGAGAAAAAATCTTTTCAGGCTGATTAAAATCTATTCTATATTCTGCAATATTACCGCTCTTATCAGTAATTCATGTACAGGTGAGCTGTCGCTGTAGGGATAGCATTACAGGCATCTAGTCAGGGATTATTGCCTTATAGTCCTTACTGCTGCAACCAAAAAAAAGATCAAGCTAATGTATATTTTATTCCCTGTTAGCTGAATTAAGTATGGGGATAGGTGTTAGGTATCATCTGTTGGAAATGAAGGTAATTCTGGTCACATACATCTCTTACACTGTCCATAACTTGATTGCTTTTTTCCATATACTCATTGACAGATTCATATTTTTTTACGGTGATCCTTACTCAGAAATTTACCAAAGCAGGCAAAATTAACTGATTTAATGTGTCCATTCGCAGTTTCTTTGCATTATCTGTATGTAATAAGTAGTGGCGGGAGACTTTACGATACTGGAGCTGGAATTACCACTTCAGAACTCTCCAGTGCTTTGTATCTATCCATTTCTGGGTGCTTCTTGAAGTATGTTTGAGGTCATTGTCCTACTGGACGACCCATGACCTAGGATGCAAACCCAACTTTCTGACACTGGGCACTACATTGTAACCCAAAATCTTTTGGGAATCTTCACATTTCATGATGCCTTGCACACAATCAAGGCACCCAGTACCAGAGGCAGCAAAACAAGTCCTAAATATCTTTGAACCGCCAACCTTATTTGACTTTAAGTACTGTGCTGTTTTATTTGTAGGCCTCATTCCATTTACAGTAAACAGTTGAATGATGTGCTTTAACAAAAAGCTTTATCTTGGTCTTATCTGTCCACAAGACACCTGCTGGCCCTCTAAAATTAGTGAGGGCTGCCTGCTAGTACTCTATTAATTGTGAGGGCCACCTCAAATGAATACATTATATTGCAGTAGCAATGTATAGCTATGCAAAGCTCCAAAAATGCTTAGTGAGGGATGGCTGCTGGCCTTCAAAAAATGTTGAGTGAGGGCCAGCTGCTGGTCCTCTGAAATTAGAGTGAGGGTGGCCAGATAGCCCTCTGACAATAGTGAGGACTATCTGCTGGCCTTCTAAAAATAGTAAGGGCCACCTGATGGCACTTTATAATTAGTGAGAGCCACCTGATGGCCATGTAAAAATAGGCTTTGTGACTTTCAGAGTCCCTCCTTCTTAAATTAAACAGGATGTGTCTGATCATATCTCACGCACCACATGGCCAGATAAAGTAGTAAAATGTTAAAATTACATTTACTGGTGATTGTTTTTTTCACAATTTAAAGCAATGCAAAGGTGCAAAAACATAGCAAAAACACTACATGTGAACATACGGTGTAGGGGAGCATTTTTTTTTCTCTTATTTATTTTGCCTTATATAAAAGTCATTATCCTGGAAAGAATGTTTCTTAACATTCTTTCCAGTAAAACCCATTTTATCTTCGGTTTTGTATGTTTTATTGTCAGACCGTAAAAGTGGCGTAATAGTCTGGCAACATTGTTCCCACCAGCGAACTGGGATTCGGAGATGCTTCCAGGGTCTTCTCCATGCTGTTCCCAAGCCATTTCAGCACTCTTTTAATCTATTTGACCAATTTTTAAATCTGTTCCAAATCTGCAAGTGACAAATAAGCAACGAGTGCATGAGACTTCAGGATTCTCATTCAGTTTTCTGGCATCAGGAAACCTTTCAAGTTTTGTGACAAATCTGTGCAGAAAAAAACAAGACAAAAATGCAACAAATCTGTAATGCGTGCACAGACCTTTCAAAAACCAAGTAATAACGGATAGCACGTTTTTAAATTCTTTTTTTTTATTTGTATAATTTTGTTTTTTCCTGGTGACTAAACAGAAATTTCTCAAGCATAAAATCTAAACCTTTTTCACCTGGTTTTCATTTCTTTAAATTGTGGCTGCACAGCAACTCTAAATAGACAAAGTGCCATAAAATTAATTATGTCTCATTAAGGTGCAATTATCCTCCCTGCACAGCTATAGAAAGAAATTAAAATTTGTAGTAAGCAGAAATTATGCACAGAGAAGCAGTGAAAATGCTTAACAACAGCAAAATTATAAAAGTACACTAAATACCAGTAGTCAAATGCAAAGCAACCCAAGCAGATAATACAAGTTCGTTTTTTTAAATTGTGTTAAAAATTATTTTTAAATCATTGAAAATCTTTATTAAATATTTCCTCTAATACTAAGAAAACAGAATGACAAATCTATATTTTTTAGAAGACTATTACCATATATATTTTTTTAAATCATTTTCTTAAAATACGTACAGATATTTTTAAAATTGACGAAATGTTACTATGTCTTGAAAAATGGTAAAGACAAAACATAAAAAGTATCACATTGGTTTGCATTAGATAAAAGTGTAATGATAGAAATACCTAATAATGGACATGAACAAATCTTTTTCAGAGTGCCATTTCTACTGCCAGCACAGTATTTAGCCTTGCAAAACCAACAACAACATTAGACTTTTGAATAATGTCCTCCATTTGATTTGGTCTTATGTCTTTAAGTACAAAGGCTGACTATTCAACTCATCAAATAAATAAAAAGGAAGAAGTTGCTCTTGTGAAATATCTTCCTTAATGCTGTTTTTAATGCTGTGGATTAAAGGACTAAAAGTGAGAACAGTTAGTTTAATTACTGATGGAATTGAAAAGCCACAATATAAAAGATATACTGTTATCATGGCAGAGGAGGACGACTATGCATTACACTAACTCAAATTGACAATGTCACTGTCAGAGGTAACATCATACCAAGACTGCGACAAATGATGTGCCATCTATTCCATTATGCTCTCCTCTTCCTTCGCACAAACATGCTTGCAGGAGGCAAGTGAAGCCAATTTTGACCTGCATTTTGAAGTAATTGTGCCTGGACAACTGGTGCTGATAGTGGTGTTTATGCTGCTGCTGCTAGCAGCCCACACATTCTTAGCCATGGTAATATTTTTTTTCTTATATACTACATTTTGTACAAAACTGTAATTAACTTTTCACAATTTGTTCAACCACAATAATTCAACCCTTGTCAAAAAGGAACAATAAATGCTAATTAGATATGCATCCAAAAAGCCTAGTACAACGAAAGGCCACTTTACTGGTGTAGCGTATACTATTGTCAAATTGAAATAGTAAAAAAGGTGTTCAAAGACAGTTATGCATAGCTCAATGTCTTTTATGTTTTCACTATTTTAAAATTTGTAATAAAATTAAACTCCTAACAAAAAGTACATGAGAAGAAAAAGAGGTAGATTAAGGGCAACCAGGACCTTGGGCAGTTTAGAATGTGTGCCCCCCAATCACCTGATGTGATATGTCACATGAATATGGTGGTAGTGTCATGTGATAGGTCGCATGATGAACACACAGGTGCTCCAATTGAGGTATGGCTGATGGTATGGGAAAGAGAGAGTGTTTTTTTTTTTCCCTTATTGATAGCGCTATACATAACAAGAAGACATAGGATGTAATAAGCTAAGGCACTATATATAATAAGGGAGTATGTTACATAATAGGAAACGATGCTATACATAAGAAGAGGGGATGTAATAAGGAATGACGCTATGCATAATCAGAGTAATCAATGTAATTACTGGATGGCATAATACATAATAAGAGAGGACATTATGTAAAAAGAGGCAGCAATATACATAACAAGAGGGGACACTGTAATAAAGGGACGGCACTTTACTTAATAAGAGAGGACACTATAAGAATGGACAACGCTATACATAATAAGCGAGAGTGCTATGTACAAGGGATAGCACTATACATATTAAGGAAAATACACTATGTAATAATGGATGGCACTATACATAATAAGGGGAGATTATTCAAAGTATTACTTGCATCTAGAGATAAGTAGATCTGGAAAGATTCAAGTTGTGGGGACTTTACAGGGAAATTTGATTTACAGTCGCTCTCTGGTCATTGGCGCCTCTTATTTTTTACTTCACCTGGCAAATTGCAGGGACAAGTGAGTGGTGAGTATTATTTATTTATTTTTTTACACTTTACCTAGCCCTCTATGGTTCAGCAAAATAGCAACCACAGAAAGGCGCCATGTTGCTAAATTCTCACGGCGTGCATTGTAAAAAAATATGTATTTTTGAGAATATAAAATTTCTCAAAATTTAAGTAGACTTACCGTAAATTCCATTCGCTCGTCTCTGCTACCATTATCTCCCTGCAGGATATACAGTGTTGATACAGAGTAAATATTTGTATCCAGTAACTTACAGGGAACATCTCATCCTTTTAGAGTTGTTTTCATTTGCTTTTTCTCCATCCGGTCAGACCTTCACGTCAACATCTTCCAGTCATGACTGGGAATTTTCTTTTGTATTTAAAAAAAAAGGAATGTACAGGAAAAGTGAACACTTAGCATAGTTGTTTGTGACAAGCAAGCACAACTTCTCTGACTTACAAAGATTTCATGCTTATTCTTAGCCTAAAATACATGCAATTTTTTTTTTAAAAAAGTCCTTAAAATTAGCCTAAGCCTTTAAACTCTCCACTATCTTCTAGTGTACAATTAGAGAGAAAATGTATATTTTTAAAAGGCAGACATTTCTTCCCCATGCATGTGTAGCCTACAGGCTATTGTGCAAATAAAGGTGAGTGAAAAGTAAACCTTCCCTTGTATGTGTGTCTAGAAAGAAAATATACATTTTCGAAACATACCTGACAAAAGAATTTTGCTGCCTGAACTACAGTAGTATAAATCAGACACTGGCTGGGTTATTAAAACGGAGTATGTTTTAATCTGAAATGCTGCAGACAGAGACTATGCATCTCAAATGACAATTTATCTCCCCACCCTCCTTCCATGACTGATAGGTCTCTCTATGAGTGTACATACATAATACCCATTTGTCTAGAGGTGGGGAGGAGCCACTTGAGACCTGCCTTAGACTAGTAATCACCCAAGACGCATAGTCCTTGGTTGGGTTTCCAAAACCATTTTCTCTGAAATACTGCTGCAATTTAGAATGAAACGTACACAACTTCAATAACAGTTAGTTCATGCTGCCTATGGTTCGAGAAGCATGAATCTGGTGTCAGATTCCATTTAATTTGAAAGAATTTAATATAATGCCTTACAAATCATTTCAGAATGTCATGTAACTATTTTCTTAGGATACTGTGTAGGAGGGTTGAGGCATTATTCCTCTCAGCGAAAGGGAACAGAATTGCTATGTACAAAGTTACTGATGATCTACAAAGATGCACTTTAGCACATGTCTTTTTAACATCTGGCGTGTGCTATCACCTCTCACAATGTCACTTGCTAATAGCCTCTAGAGATGACAGGAAACCAACCATGTGAAAAGAGTGCTTTCACATGGGCTTGCTACATTTATAGATCTATGATTTTTTTTTCACTTTGTCACTGTGCATGGCATACAGATGTAGCAGAGCTACATTTTTTAATTTAAATAACTATTTTCTATAAAAAATTACCAATCAACAGGTCAGAAGAAAACAACTTGCTTGCTTATTTTATTCCCACTGCTCCCCTAAGTATTTTTTATTTTTTAAATCCACCATACAGTTTCAAAGATGTGGGTTTTTATTTAGTGGCAATTTTATTGTCATTTACAAAGGGCGCATTGTGCAAAAAGTAATAATATTGACCAGCCTAAAGACATGGAACACATGCTCCCAGAGAATCCTGTAAACCATGCCCCCTTGTTAAAGACAATAAAAATGACCAATAAATTGTCTCGTGGCCACAGTGCATGGTAGCCCAGCAGCTCTTAATAGGGCTTCAGTGGACAGGCTTAGCGCTTGCCACTATGTCTACCAGATCCAAATGGTTGCACTGGCCTTCACTATTAAAAGGGAATCTATCAGTAGGATCAACCACCCTACCACTATATGGGCATGCAGGCTGAATAAAAAATAACTTGATATCTGTGACCTGATGTGTTATTCCAGGGAAATCCACATTTTCCTTTTTTGCAAAAGAGCTGTTAAAAACTATGGTCTGGACACAGATATGTATGAGAATCTGCCTTTAGACTGTCAGGTAAGCTGAGTTCCTGATGGTGATTGTGCTGGGAAGTTCTAATATTTCAGCACCTTCCGTCGATTGGTCAGCCAGTCAGAGAGTGGGGACCTCTGAAATGGGACGCCGCATTTCTAGCCATGACGGTCAACTATCTGTGACTGCTGTTAGCACAGAGCTGTCACTGTGTTTTCACACAGTGACAGTTAAAGTATATGATAGGTATAGCAAGTCATGATGTGGGAACTGATACCTGCTCATGATGTACTATACTGTCATTGATCATTAAAGGGGTTAATGTCGTGAATTTTCTTTGTCTCCCTGTTCCCTTGGATATAGTTGTCACTAGGTATTGCCATAAGATTAAGTTAGATGACGAGTGGGGGCATGATATCACGTCATTAGATTGGATTGCACAAAAATTAGATTTGATTACGCAGACATATTGGAAATTATATTCTGACCCTGCAAGTTGACCTGGTAGCGCAGATGTGTAAGTTTTGAAATATTTGTGTTCTACTATTTAAAAGGGATGTCAGATATTCTGATCAAAGTCTGCAGTCACTCTATGTGACTGCAGACTTCTGAATAGTTTAAAGAGCACGCATCGCACGCTGTCAGGATTCTCCAGTGTTGCCGGTTATGTGACCACAACTACCATATACATTCTGACTAGACGTGCTCGGCCTTTCTCAATGCACTTGTATTGAGTAAGGCTGAGCATGTCTAGTTGGCATGTGACCGCATGTATGCAAATCACATTGTTGTGGTCATGTGACCACTCAGTTTCGCTTTCAACAATGCAGAAACCTGGGAGTGTGCTATTAGTAGGCTGTAAGGATTCAGACGTCTGCAGTCATATAGAGTGACTCTAAAGTTTCATCAGAACACCCGACAACCTCTTTTTAGGATTTGTTCATTTTGTGGTTTTAGTATAAAGCCATTTTTTCATTGTCATACTCCAGGAGCCATAATATTTAATTATTTTTTATCAATATACTGTACTTGTGTGTTGACTTTTTTTTCAAGAAAAATTGTATTTTGTTAGTAGCAGCATTTTGAGGTACATATAACAATATTATCTGTCTTTTATTAACTCTTTATCAGGAGAAACAGCAGTTCTGTTGTTTTATTTGATGTTTTATATTTTCCGCTATTCACATGCTGCACTAATAAGACGGTTACTTTATTCTGACAGTCGCTAAAATTATGGTGATACCAAATGTATATAGCTTTTTTTTATGCTTAATCACTTTTATACAATAAATATACTGAAAAAGGAAAATTAATTGTCATGTTGTCATATTCTGTGAGCCATAAATTTTACAATTTTTTGGCAATGGGCTGTATGAGGACTTGTATTTTGAGAGACAAGTTGTAATTTTCAGTCGTACCATTGTATTGGTACACATGAGTTTTTGATCATTTACAGTTTTTTAAAGTTAGTTTTAGTGTTGAGCCACCCCCGTAGTGTTCGAGTTCGGTTCGGTTCGTCGAACACCCGTGTGTTCGCCGAACTGTTCGTCGAACTGTTCGTCGAACACCTTCGAACACCGTTAAAAACAATGGCAGGCAAACAAAAACACATAGAAACACATAGAAAACACCTTCAAAGGTGTCCAAAAGCTAACAAACTGCTCAGAAGACATAACTAACACATGGAAAAGTGACAAGTACATATAGTCATGCGAAAATAAAAGAGGTGGAGGAGTAAAAGGAGGGGGAGACACAGATATAGGCATGTCATGCCCTTCTAAAATCCAAAAAGTGAGAAGCCGACACGGCCAGTCCGCTCCTGCCCGTGCCACCTCCGTGTCGCCGGGTTTGTGCCAGAGCCAAGGTGAACCCTGACGGCCAGCCCCCCTCTCCCAATACTGGTGCCTGTCCGCTGGTGGGTCGAGCGAGCCCCCCTGTGGTGGAGGCAGCTCTAAGCTTTTTAATTTAAATTGTCTCTCTAATTTGAATGAATACACTTTAAATCCATTTACAAGGATCTATTGGAGGGCAAGTCTCATGCCAGCAGCCGCGTAATTCCAGCTCCAGTAGCGTCCACTAAAGCTGCTGCAGTTAAAAAGCTTTTATAAGGATCGAGCTCGGCTGTCCACCGCAAGGCATCCTAATGCCAGTCCCAGCCCCTATGCCTTGGGGTGCCTCCTGATGCTCTTCACTAAGTATCCCATGGTCCCGAATCATTTCCTTTGAAAAAATTAAGTGTCTAAACTACAGGTGGTGTAGCTTGCTTAACAGCCGGGATAATCCGCTGACTAGCAGACACTGCTACTAGGCACAAAGTATTTCCTGGGCTAGATGCAGTTAAAAATTTGTAATTAGATACTCTCGTTGGATGCTGAGAAAGCATTCCATAGAGTCTCCTGGCACGCCATATATGATTCTCTTAAAAAGCTTGGGGTAGGGGTCTAGGGGACCCTTTTATAGCCAAAATCACGGCCCTGTATCGCAATACGTCACCTAGGCTGAAGATAAATGGAACTGTAGCACCCTGAGGGCTCTGTTGCTACAGACGTATTGCACCTCACCCAGAGGTGTGATATCTCACTCTCAGGTAAGGATGGAGTGTGGATCAGGACCCGACACCTGCATGCATTACACCACATTGCCGTGGGGTAGGGCGACCAATATGCCCCTGAGATGGGCACGACAGTCCCTGTCCCTGGCTGGAGTGGGGGGAGGGAACACTGAGGAAGGGGAACCCTGTAGTGCAGGAGCAGGGAGGAAGCAGTTCCTGGGTGCATTGAGAAGGGAGTATAAAAGGTGGGCACCATCTTAGTTCAGTGCAGAGAAGTCTGAGCAGAAGTGGCAGGGAGCAGGGGCTCTGCATGAGCTCTGCTCCGGAGGCGGGCCTAGTAACAGAGGCCCAGGCCTGGAAGAGGGAGAAGGAAGGAAGAGGAGCGGAGAAGGCTCCAGGAACGAGGAATGAAGGGATCCCAGGGGTGCAGACGGGCGAGCCGCCACCGCACGCCCGAATCCACCTGCGTGGAGGGGTCAGGCCAAAGGGGGAGACCGGTCCCCGAACTAGTGGAGGCAGGAAACGACCCTCAGCTAGAAACCGGAGGCTCTGACATTTTATGTGGCGCAGCCCCTCGCTACACCCGCTAGGAAGGCACCACATAGGGTCAGGGAAACTGGCGCCAAGTTTACCAAGAGGAGGCCCGAGGCAGCCGGACAGAAGTGTTGGTAAGAAAGGCCAAACAAAGGACACACAAAGGGGGTCCTGTGAAGTGCTCCAAAGTTATCTGGGAGTTGTCTGAGCCCCTCACCTGGTGAGCACAGTACGACGTGGGCAGCCGTTACCTGCAGATGTGGTCTGGATAATAAGAACTGTGAGTAAAGGCCCTGGACTGCATCACTGACTCCGTGTCGTTACTGCTGCTGCCCTGCACCATCACCCCCATCCTCCGCATACACTGCCCTGAGGCTATACTCCTCCCGTGGGGAGTTATGCTACGCTCTGCTGCACCCACAACACCAGCCTCAGCGGTCTGCCCTGGAGCGGCGGTTCACTCTGACCGCAATCCACGGGTGGCGTAGTCGGACATTTAAACATCAAAACCACATAAATAGTTCCGCCACTGGTTTGACCGCCCTGAGCCACGGAACCGGGTTGCCGCCACGGAGACTACAACCACCAGCATCCACCAAAAAGGGTCCGGCTCCGATTGTCCCAAGGCCCAGGGGGCGCGTCAGAACATTTTCATCACCTTTCACAATCACCAATGGGACAAGGCAGGGATGTTCTCTGTCCCCTCTCTTATACATCCTAGTGACGGAGCACCTGCTCTCATCAATTCGCCATAACCCCAATATTAGGTGGATTGAGGTGGGAGGCACCGAGTACAAGTGCTCTCTATTTGCTGATGATGTCCTAGTATATATCACTCAATCACATATATCCATCCCTGCTGTTATGGCTGAAATAGATCACTTTGTTACATGGTCAAATTTTAAAATCAATGCAGCGAAGTCTGAGGCCCTCGATGTCTCCCTCCCCAAATCCATATAGGATTCCATCCAGTCCAACTTTCCCTTTGCCTGTCCCTCACAGGGTATCAAATACTTAGGAATTCATATTCATAGAGACCTCTCCCATCTATGTTATCTTAATTTTGGGCCCTTTATTGAACAACTCCATACAGACCACGGTTGGCAAGTTAGAACTGTAAGATTCACTACGTGAACCGCTGGTGTTTTGTGGAAAAGCACATGTACACTGCGTTCCAAATTATTATGCAAAAAGTGTTTAGGAGTGTTAAGGGAAGAATTTGTTTGTTTGTCAGTTAAACTCATTGATGGTGATGTGTGTCAGGGCTCTTTATATCACTGTAAGCAATTGCAGACACCTGTGCTAATTAGTTTGGCAGGTGTGTCCAATGAAAGGCAAGACTACTTAAGAAGGCTCTCTCACATTATTAAGCAGCCTACATTTTCTGCCAAAATGGGAAAGAAAAAGGATGTGTCGGCTGCTGAGAAGCAACAAATTGTGGAGTGTTTAGGTCAAGGCATGACTACAATCAGCATTGTGCGATGATCAGGATGAAGTGTCTTGGCAATCAAGAAGTATGTAGCTGATTCACAGTACACACGTGTGCGTGCTGATAAGGGCAAATTGAGGACTCTTTCCTACAGGCAATTACGTCAGGTTGAAAGAGCAGCGGCCAAAAAGCCTTGTCATAGCAGCAGACAAGTTTTTGAAGCTGCTTGTGCCTCCAACGTCCCCCGAACAACAAGATGCAGGGTCCTTCAGAGGTTTGCAGCTGTGCATACGCCATCCTGTCGACCTCCTCTATCCACTTCACACAAGCAGAAACGGCTCCAGTGGGCCAAACATTACATGAAGACTGATTTCAAAACAGTTTTGTTCACGGATGAGTGCCGTGCAGCGCTCGATGGTCCAGATGGATGGAGTGGAGGATGGCTGGTTGATGGACACCCCACGCAAACACGGCTACAGCGCCAACAAGGAGGAGGTGGAGTAATGTTTTGGGCTGGAATCATGGGGAGAGAGATTGTCGGCCCCTTTAGGATCCCTGAAGGCGCTAAAGATGAACTCCATAATGTATGTGGATTTTCTCAAACAGCACTTCCTGCCATGGTTCAAGAAGAAGAACCGTGTATTTCACAGCAAGATCATTTTTCTGCATGATAATGCACCATCTCATGCTGCACATAAAACATCTGCATCTCTGGCTGATATGGGCATAAAAGGGGACAAACTTATGGTGTGACCCCCATGCTCCCCTGACCTCTACCCCATTCAGAACCTTTGGAGCATCATTAAAAGGAGTGTCTATGATGGCGGGAGGCAGTTCACATCTAAGCAACAGCTCTGGGAGGGTATTCTGTCCTCATGCAAAACAATTGAAGCAGAAACCATCCAAAACCTGACAAATTCAATGGACGAGAGAGTTCAGAAGCTCCTTTCGAACAAGGGGTCCTATGTGAAAATGTAACATCACCTAGAATAAAGTTTTGAGTTGAAAACTGTTTGATTTCAGTTTCTAACAACCTGCTAATGCTTATAATTTCAAAAATGACCATTTTTTTGGTCTTTATTAAAATGAAAAGGTTGATCGAAAAGTTTGGGGGATCTAAGACTGTGGCAACCCAGTAGTCATGATTACTTCGAATTCTGACAATATGAGGGTCATGCTGCAGGTAGTGCAGCAAGAAGGCACTTATGTGTCTTGCGCATCTCGGAGCCCCAAAATTATTTTCCGGGCTAGATGCAGCTAAAAATTATTTTAAATTTTAAATCTGGTGAAGCTTTAGTATAGATGGCCTAATAGGATCAGTGCTGCACACTGCTACAAAGCCCAAATTATTTTCCAGTCAAGATACAGATAAACATGATTAGTAATTTGAAAGCTTAAAACGGTTGGTAGGGTGATTTTAACCAATCATCAAGCTTTTACTCTCCCCAGGATGACACAGGGGTAGAAAAGTCGTTTCGGATCCATGATTTGTTCATCTTTATGAACGTGAGTCTGTCTACATTATCAGTGGAGAGCCGCGTGCGCTTATCTGTCAGCACACCACCAGCAGCGCTGAACACACGTTCAGACAGAACGCTGGCTGCGGGGCATGACAAGATCTCCAAGGCGTAAGTGGCTAGCTCCGGCCATTTATCCACATTGGAAGCCCAAAAAGAGCAAGGGTCCAGTGACACAGTCGTGGCTTCAATGTTTACTTGGAGATACTCCTGTACCATCGTCTCTAGGCGTTGACTATGTGTCAGACTTCTTGTCTCCTGTGGCCTTGCAAAGGATGGGCTAAAAAAGTAGTGAAATGATTCCGCAAAATTGATGTTACCAGCAGATACTGTGGTTCTGTTACGGTTTGAGTGCTGAACACTTGACGGTCCCACGGTTGGCAAGTTGGAACTGTGAGATTCACTACGTGCACCACTGGTATTTTGTGGAAAAGCACATGTAAGATTCTGCAACAGTCTCTGCTGATACTCCTGCATGCGTGCATCCCTTTCTATGGCAGGAATAATTTCTGCAAATTTACTTTTGTACCGGGGATCTAACAGTGTGGCAACCCAGTAGTCAGGATTATTTCTAATTCTCACAATTCGAGGGTCATGTTGCAGGTAGTGCAGCAAGAAGGCACTCATGTGTGTTGCGCATCCAGGAGCACCAAGTCCCTGTTGTGTTGGTGGCGAGGTAACAATCATGCTTCCTTCCTCTGTCCTCTCTCCCCAACCTCGCACAACAGAAATGTGATCAAGGTCTCCCTCATCTGATGAGTCTTCCATCAGTTCGTCCTCCACTGCTTCCTGGGCTCCTGCACCTTCCTCACTAGTTTGGCTGCTACCATGCGCCCTGGTAAAACCATCTCCCCCACCCTCACATGCCTGCCGCCTTGGTGCTGCCGACCGTCTGGACCTTGCAGATGTTAGCCCTTCCGCATACAACTCCTCCTCCTCTACTTCCTCCACCTCCTCTTGTGCCACCACCTGACTCCGAATTCTGTTTAACATGTGCTCCAGCATGTAAATCACCGGAATAGTCAAGCTGATAATGGCATCGTCAGCACTAAACATCTTCGTCGCCATTTCAAAACTGTGCAGAAGGGTGCATAGGTCCCTGATCTGAGACCACTCCTCCAGCGTGATTTGCCCCACCTCTGAATCTCGTTGGCCCAGGCTATACGTCAGAACGTATTGCACCAGGGCTTGTCGGTGCTGCCACAGTCGCTGCAACATGTGCAGAGTTGAATTCCACCGGGTAGGCACATCGCATTTTAGCCGGTGAAGTGGCAGGCCCAACGACTTCTGTAGAGATGTAAGTCGCTGAGCTGCGGGATGCGAACGGCGGAAGTGAGCACACAGCGACCGTGCCCTCTGCAGAAGGCCATCTAGTCTGGGATAGTGGGCTAAAAATTGCTGGATAACCAGGTTCAACACGTGAGCCATACAAGGCACGTGTGTGACATTGCCCCGGCGAAGGGCCGCACCCAGGTTTGCAGCATTGTCGCACACGGCCTTCCCTGGTTTCAGGTCCAGTGGAGACAACCATTCATGAAATTGGTTCTCCAGAGCTGACCACAACTCCTCAGCTGTGTGACTCACATTTCCCAGACATTTCAATGTAAAAACCGCCTGATGACGTTGAGCCCTACTGCCAGCATAGTAAGGAGGTGTGCAGGATCCCTTCTGCGCAGTTAGAAAGCTTGTGGCATGACCAGACAGGCTTTGGGTGCAGGTGGAAGACCGAGAGGAGGTTGAGGAGGCAGAAGCAGTGGAGGAACTTTGACATAAAGAGGATTGACGCACAACTCGTGGGGACGGCAAGACTTGGACAGCACCCCCTTGTCCTGCTGTCACCATAGTTACCCAGTGCCCAGTCAGCGACATGTAACGCCCCTGTCCATGCCTACTCGTCCAAGTGTCTGTGGTGAAATGCACCCTGTCACACACAGAGTTTCTCAAAGAAGCGGTGATGTTGTGTGCGACATGCTGGTGGAGCGCAGGCACACCTTTCTTTGAGAAGTAGTGCCGACTGGGCATCTGGTACTGGGGCACTGCGACGGACATAAGGTCTCGAAAATCCTCTGTGTCCACCAGGCGGAAAGGCAGCATTTCTGTAGCCAAGAGCTTGCAGATGGTGAAATTCAACCTCTTAGCTTTCTCATGGCTAGGAGGAAATGGTCTTTTACTTGTCCACATCTGAGGGACCGAGGGCTGGCTATTGTGCTTAGACGGGGTTGATAAGGGTGTCCCCGGCAAACTGCCGGTCTGTGAGGAAGATGCAGGCTGACATGTTAGGTTGCCTTGATCCAAAGGTGGTGCTATCGATGTCGGACAGCGCTCAACACCAGCTGGTGTTCCCACCTCCAAAGAAAATGATGACCTGCCAATCACGCTGGCTGTTGCGGGTAAAGAGGTGGCAGGTCTGCGCCCCAAAACAGGTGTGACTGCTGTCCCCCCAGTCACAGAGGATGAAGAGGCCGCGGATGCACAAGATATGGCAGACGGTGGTTGGCCCGGCCGGCTAGGCCGCATTGTAGCACACTGAGCTTCCCACTGCAACTTATGCTTCATGTCCATGTGCCGGTTCATGCATGAAGTACTCAAACTATGTATTTTTTGGCCTCTACTTAGCTTTTGCTGACAAATGTTACAGATAACACGAGTTGGGTCATCTTTATCGATCTGAAAAAATGCCCAGGCTATGCAAGGCTTAGCACCCATGCGACCTGAAGAGCCACCACGACTTGTGGTGAGAGGCAGAGTTGTGTTTGAGGATGCAGTTGTTGACGTGCTTCCAGTACTACGTCTCTGTCCAGGAAGGCGCAACCTGACCTCGTCGTCACTAGCATCTTCCTCCACCTCCTCTGCTGACCTCATCTCTTGGCTGACTGTGGGTTGACAGTAAGTGGGATCTCCAACCTCATCATCATCACCCTGTGTGTTATCACACCCGTCGTCCTCAGAGCCAACCTGTTCCTGCCCTGACAAAAAACTAAAGTTGTCGCTCCAATCAGGTATTTGAGTCTTATCATCGTCTTCCTCATTGTCTCCACCAACAGGAGTTACAGTTTGGGAATGAGGGTCTACATTATGGTCAGAACCTTCTGCGTCTGGTCCTGGATCCGACTCATAAAGATTCTGGGCATCAGTGCAGATCATTTCCTCGTCTGGATTCACAGAAGCGCTGGAGTCGACCTCTGATTCCCAGGCTATAGTATGAGTAAACAGCTCTGCAGACTCAACCATCTGTTCTACCTCATACTCAGACGGGCAGCTGGAGATTTGGGAGCTGTGAGGAAGCAAGTGCGATTTGGGTGACACCTTTGAGGACTGGAGTATTTGTGATGTTGAAGTTGATGTGGAGGAGAGCCCACTTAAAGGAGCACTTGATATCCGTTGAAGCACCTGCTGTTTTTGTGCCTCATCTGGAATTTGTAGCGATTGGCGTGGCCGTAAGAAAGGGATCTTATCACATTGTCCGCTAAAAGAAGTAGACATTTTAGTTTGGCTGGAAGATGGTCTTTCTTCTGCAGATGTTACTGTTGCTTTAACACCTACCCCACGGACACAACCTTTTTTCCCCTTCCCAACACGCCTATTCCCCTTTCCACCAGCAGCAGGCCTTTTTCCACTCATTTTGGTGGTTAACTAATTCACAACTCTGGAGTTGTTTGCACAAAAAAACAATGGATGGTAACCGAGCAGAGCTGAGTGGCCAAACTGTGGTATTAGGCCAAAACTATTGGCTGGGTTAGATGCAGAAAAAAATTATATTCAATTTGCAACCTGATGGAGGTCAGTATAGATGGACTAATACAACAAGTCCCACACACAGCTAGAAGCCCAATATTTTTTCAGAGGTAGATGCAGAAAAAAATATATTCAGTTTGCAACCTGATGGTGGTCAGTATAGGTGGACTAATAGAACAAGTCCCACACACTGCTAGAAGGCCAAATATTTTTTCAGAGCTAGATGCAGAAAAAAATTATATTCAGTTTGCAACCTGATGGAGGTCAGTATAGATGGATTAATAGAACAAGACCCACACACAGCTAGAAGCCCAATATTTTTTCAGAGCTAGATGCAGAAAAAAATTATATTCAGTTTGCAACCTGATGGAGGTCAGTATAGATGGATTAATAGAACAAGACCCACACACAGCTAGAAGCCCAATATTTTTTCAGAGCTAGATGCAGAAAAAAATTATATTCAGTTTGCAACCTGATGGAGGTCAGTATAGATGGATTAATAAAACAAGACCCACACACAGCTAGAAGCCCAATATTTTTTCAGAGCTAGATGCAGAAAAAAATTATATTCAGTTTGCAACCTGATGGAGGTCAGTATAGATGGATTAATAGAACAAGACCCACACACAGCTAGAAGCCCAATATTTTTTCAGAGGTAGATGCAGAAAAAAATATATTCAGTTTGCAACCTGATGGAGGTCAGTATAGATGGACTAATACAACAAGTCCCACACACAGCTAGAAGCCCAATATTTTTTCAGAGGTAGATGCAGAAAAAAATATATTCAGTTTGCAACCTGATGGAGGTCAGTATAGGTGGACTAATAGAACAAGTCCCACACACTGCTAGAAGGCCAAATATTTTTTCAGAGCTAGATGCAGAAAAAATTATATTCAGTTTGCAACCTGATGGAGGTCAGTATAGATGGATTAATAGAACAAGACCCACACACAGCTAGAAGCCCAATATTTTTTCAGAGCTAGATGCAGAAAAAAATTATATTCAGTTTGCAACCTGATGGAGGTCAGTATAGATGGATTAATAGAACAAGACCCACACACAGCTAGAAGCCCAATATTTTTTCAGAGCTAGATGCAAAAAAAAATTAAATTCAGTTTGCAACCTGATGGAGGTCAGTATAGATGGACTAATAGAATGATGCTATGCCCAAAAGATTTTACTTCACTAGGTGCAGTAAAAAAATTGGTATTCTATACACAGGTGGTATATCTTGCAACACAGATAGGCTACTCCACTGACTAACACACTCTGCAATAGGCCAAAAAGGATTAGCTTTGCTAGATTCAGCCAAATGCTGTGAAAAAAACTTGCACAGCACTGGCACAGACCTGCCTGGCAAAAACTGATAGGAACTGATGTAACCTAGTCCTGAAAAGGACTCCAATTACAATTAGTCTTTACTCCCACAACCTATCTATTTAAGAGCACAGACCTGCCTGATAAAAGTCGTAGGAAATGCTGTAACCTAGTCCTTAAAAGGACTGCAATCACAACTATTCCCTACTCCCAAGCTATCTGTATATTTGTGCGAAAATTGGCTTGAAATTAACAAGGTATAGCGCACACAGCAACAGCGGTGCCGTCTAACACGCAGCTGCAGCAGTGAGAAAATGGTGGCGACGGGGAAAATGGCTTGGTCTTATAGGGCAAGGACATGTGACATACACTGCCAATGACACATGCCCTTGCTTGTGTGAAAAAAAGCACTTCGCTCCGTGTGTGCGCTGCTGATAGGCTGACAGATTGCACCTCCCCACTGTAAATGCGGGAAAGAGAAAAAAAAATGGAGATCTTCATTGTTCCTGCAGAGATCCATCCCCTGCCCCTCCCCCCACCCCGCTGTACACTCAAACTGCGTATTAACATTAATTTTCATCATTACTGAGAAAAAATCCAGTTATGATTTTGGTGCACGAACAGTTATCAAACATAACCTCGAACAGCCGAATTTTTCTCAAATTGTTCGTGTTCGCCGAACGGCTCGAACACCGCCCAAAACAGCTCGAATTTGAGATTGGCGAACAGTTCGAGTAGAACAACGCTCATCTCTACTGCTGAATACTTACAGAATATGACTACATTGAAAATGTGAAGCTATCACTTCATATGGTCTAGAGCAGCCAATCGGCAAGACTGTCACAGGGATTATAAAAGAAGAGGACTGGGGAACCATTGCTATTTTTGACTTTTTAATTATAGGTATAAGCAGTCAGAGCACACAACTCATTCCACACGTGGATAGAAACAGGCCTAATCTGATTGTGGCGTGCTACTGGGTGATTCTCTGCGTGATGCATGGGACATTCACATGTAATTAAATGAATATAACATCGTACATTATTTTATGTCTACTGATTAATCACTTTTACTAGTTTTTACACCTTCCTGTTATTCCATTTTAAGGAAAAGAAAAATTCTTATATCAAAAAAGGAATGTTAAAAAATACATAAAATATGCGTAATGCACGGGACTCAGAGAAATGAGCTAGAAGCTTGTTACTTGCTTTAATTCATTACTTCTGTGATTTGAAGAAGCATTTCACAGCCATATTCAGCCTTGGACTGCAATGATAGTTTTTCTTGATATTGCTTGAACCTTTTTAAAAAAATTCCTAAGTATACACTTAAAAAATGACATTTTTTGTGAATGTGATGCACGGGACATTTTGTGTGTGATGCACGGGACATTTTTTTCCCTTCAGTTGTCACACTACCCTACATGAGACATTTCATGTATGATGGATGAGAAATTTTATCTTCATCAGTTGTCGTCTGCCTATATGGTTATATTGTTATTTTATTTTCCATATTGCAACTGATTAACTATTTTTTTGGGAGGAAATCTGAACAAAGAGGAAAGTTTCAGGTGGATAAGTAACTAAGGGCACCCTTAGGGCTAAAACACACTGGCGAAGTGTGTTCCGATTTTCGATCAAAAATTTGGACCGAATTTCAGCGCACTATCGGACACCATTGAAACCTATGGGTTTCAAGGGGGTTAGGGCTAAAACGAATTCTGTACACTGCCCTATGTGTGTCAGAATTTTGCATCATTAACTAACAATGCATGCGAATTTCTGTAAAGAATAGCTCCCCATTCAAACCCATGTGTTTGAATGGGGTTAAAGAGAGTTCAAAATGTATTTTCGGACGAATTAATTAAATTCGGACATGCTCCCGATTTTCGGACGAACCGAAAATACATGTGTGTTTTAGCCCTTACAGGCTGCAACAAGCAGCTGTCTCGATGTTACAGAGTTGTGGAATTAAGATATCAGGTACTCACGCTCTAAGGGTTAATGCACACAGGTGATTGTGATTTTCACACCACTTTATCGCATGCGATCTCTGGGTTTTGACAATTTTCTGGTGATTTTTCAGTAAATTGTTCAAATTGTGTTAGCTACAGGGGCAGCAATTCTAGCCGAAAGATAGGACATGCCGATGATTTTTTTTCTCTCCATTGACGCAGAGCCAAAAAATCACAAGTGTGTCTTATCTCATTATGAATGGGATGGGTTGTTGGGCGATATTTTTTTTTAGAAGATATAATCGACAGCAGAACTCTCCGTGCTTTTAGCTCTTAAGAGGCTGGAGGACCTGGTGATGTCACGGGTCAAATGAGCGATTTCATTGGCTGAAAGCGGCACATGACCCTTTTGAGCCAATCAAATCGCTCACATGACCCATGACATCACCAAAGGTCCTATGGCTTGTTGGCTCTTAGCTAACATAGCAACACTCCCGAAGAACAACTGATTAGCAAGTCGATTGAGTGACTTATCGCTCAGTGCCAGGTGTGTGAGCGCACACTAACAGGCAGATAACGCATCAATCGCCGGCAGCACCAATTTCTGCCGATGGTTGATGCGTGTAAGGGAACCCAAAGGTATTCTGTAATATTCTAATTTTTTTAAGATAATATAAAAGTAGTTTTAATTGGTTTGTATTTTTCAGAACATGGGGAAAATAAATAATGTCAGTGACAAAGAAAGGGCTAAGCAGTACAGGATAAGAAATGCAGATAAAGTGCGAGAGAGCAATAAACTTCGAATGCGAGAAAAACGTAAACTAGAAAAGGAAAATCAAAATACAGTTGATCTGCAAATTTTGAGAAGGAAAGAGAGGTTAAAGAAGGCTAAATACAGGAAGAGAAAAAAATCAGATAATGTAAGGGAACATACTACCAGCACTGCAGTCCCATCAACTTCAAGTGGAACTTATCGCTCGCCCCAGGCATTTGGAAAGGCTTTTAAAAAAAACTGTAATGCACTACCTAAATCTCCTTAAAAAAAGAAAGCAGTGCTTGCAAAATTTGTTGCAGACAAATTTGGAAACAGCAAAGAAACAAACACTTAGTTCTAGGCTTGAAGTACAAGAGACGGTTATTCAATTTTATAACAAACCAGATATTGTTTACACTGCACCAGGAATGAAAGATAAGATGACTATTTGGAAAAATGGAAAGAAAACCAAAGAAAGGAAATACTACTTGACTGTTAGTCTGAGGGAAGCTTATACAGTATTTTGTGATACCTTTACTGAAATTGAAGTGGGGTTTTCTACATTTTGTAAACTTCGGCCAGCTAATGTTCTCCTCCTACATGATACACCAGCTGATCAATGCAAATGTCTGACTTGTGAAAACTTCTTTTTGAAATTGCAAGGTTTAAAAATACCCTATGATTCCAAATCTCTTTGGGAAAAAACGCTATGCAACTCTAATGAGAATTCTAATTGTTGGACTGATTTATGTGATGTATGCAGCTCTGGAGTAAAGCTCAACACAGAACTTGATCTCACTCAAAATGTATGGTGGAGAGAATGGGAGAAGTCAAGTGAGAACAGGATTCATTGCTCTCTTAAAGAGGGCTGCGCTGCTGAACTGCAAGAATTAGCGCAGGAAAGTTTCAAGTATATTGCTCTTCACTTGAATACTAAACGTATTCAGGCAAATGAATTTGCTAAAGACAAAGTCAACCCTCAAGTCTGTACAATGCAAATTGATTTTGCAGTGAACTATAGCTGTGAATATCAAAGTGAAGTTCAGAGTGCTCTATGGAGTGGAGGGAGTGTAACATTATTTACTGCAGCTACAACTTTCAATGGCAACTGCCAAACATATATTATGTTCAGATACAAAATATAAAGAGAAAAATACTGTTGCTTGCTTCCTCTGTGCATTGTATGATATCGTTGAACCGAAACCAGATGCTATTCCAGACATTGATGAGGTCATATGGTCTGATGGCCCATCTTCAGAATTCAAAAACAGATTCATGACTGAGTTTTTAGAAGAATTAGGCTTTAAAAACAGAAAGCCATTCGCGTGGAAGTATTTTGCTACAGCTCACGGGAAGGGGATAGTAGATGGCATTGGTGGCCGAGCCAAATCTCTCATTTGCAGTCATGTTATGAGTAAATCTGCATCAGCACCAATTGTGCAAAATGCTTCAGACTTTTCAAAATTAGTAAAAGAACTAATGCCAAAGACAAGAGTTCTCTTAATAAATGACCAAGACATTTCCAGAGACAGAAATTGGAACAGTGTCCCAATTCCAGGGATTAAGTCCATGCATATACTTAAAGCTTCTCCAAATAAATGTTTGCTTGCTTTTAAGAATGCTCTTAGCCCTGGAGTAGAAATGAATGCAGCTAGTTCAGCCTGCTATACAACAGGTGACTGTGTCATAGTCAAGCATGATGGGAAACTCTATCCTGGTGAAATAATGGGAAGAGTAGAGAATGAATATGAGATATCCATCATGGTACAAGCAGGTAAAACTCCCAACAGGAAATGGCAAGTGAAGGCTGATAAGTTACTTTACTCAGTAGGACAAATTCTAAAGAAAACAACAACTCCCGTCCTGGTGAACTCAAGAGGACAGTACAAGTTTGAAGATAATGTGCTTTGAGCCGTGATGCACGGGACACATGATTAGAGATGAGCGTTGTTCTACTCGAACTGTTCGCCAATCTCAAATTCGAGCTGTTTTGGGCGGTGTTCGAGCCGGTCGGCGAACACGAACAATTTGAGAAAAATTCGGCTGTTCGAGGTTATGTTCGATAACTGTTCGTGCACCAAAATCATAACTGGATTTTTTCTCAGTAATGATGAAAATTAATGTTAATACGCAGTTTGAGTGTACAGCGGGGCGGGGGGAGGGGCAGGGGATGGATCTCTGCAGGAACAATGAAGATCTCCATTTTTTTTTCTCTTTCCCGCATTTGCAGTGGGGAGGTGCAATCTGTCAGCCTATCAGCAGCGCACACACGGAGCGAAGTGCTTTTTTTCACACAAGCAAGGGCATGTGTGATTGGCAGTGTATGTCACATGTCCTTGCCCTATAAGACCAAGCCATTTTCCCCGTCACCACCATTTTCTCACTGCTGCAGCTGCGTGTTAGACGGCACCGCTGTTGCTGTGTGCGCTATACCTTGTTAATTTCAAGCCAATTTTCGCACAAATATACAGATAGCTTGGGAGTAGGGAATAGTTGTGATTGCAGTCCTTTTAAGGACTAGGTTACAGCATTTCCTACGACTTTTATCAGGCAGGTCTGTGCTCTTAAATAGATAGATTGTGGGAGTAAAGACTAATTGTAATTGGAGTCCTTTTCAGGACTAGGTTACATCAGTTCCTATCAGTTTTTGCCAGGCAGGTCTGTGCCAGTGCTGTGCAAGTTTTTTTTCACAGCATTTGGCTGAATCTAGCAAAGCTAATCCTTTTTGGCCTATTGCAGAGTGTGTTAGTCAGTGGAGTAGCCTATCTGTGTTGCAAGATATACCACCTGTGTATAGAATACCATTTTTTTACTGCACCTAGTGAAGTAAAATCTTTTGGGCATAGCATCATTCTATTAGTCCATCTATACTGACCTCCATCAGGTTGCAAACTGAATCTAATTTTTTTCTGCATCTAGCTCTGAAAAAATATTTGGGCTTCTAGCAGTGTGTGGGACTTGGTCTATTAGTCCATCTATACTGACCTCCATCAGGTTGCAAATTAAAAATAATTTTTTTCTTCATTTAGCTCTGAAAAAATATTTGGGCTTCTAGCAGCGTGTGGGACTTGTTCTATTAGTCCATCTATACTGACCTCCAACAGGTTGCAAATTAAAAATAATTTTTTTCTGCATCTAGCTCTGAAAAAATATTTGGGCTTCTAGCAGTGTGTGGGACTTGGTCTATTAGTCCATCTATACTGACCTCCATCAGGTTGCAAATTAAAAATAATTTTTTTCTGCATCTAGCTCTGAAAAAATATTTGGGCTTCTAGCAGTGTGTGGGACTTGGTCTATTAGTCCATCTATACTGACCTCCATCAGGTTGCAAATTGAATAAAAAAAATTTCTGCATCTAGCTCTGAAAAAATATTTGGGCTTCTAGCGGTGTGTGGGACTTGGTCTGTTAGTCCATCTATACTGACCTCCATCAGGTTGCAAATTAAAAATAATTTTTTTCTGCATCTAGCTCTGAAAAAATATTTGGGCTTCTAGCAGTGTGTGGGACTTGGTCTATTAGTCCATCTATACTGACCTCCATCAGGTTGCAAATTAAAAATAATTTTTTTCTTCATTTAGCTCTGAAAAAATATTTGGGCTTCTAGCAGTGTGTGGGACTTGTTCTATTAGTCCTTCTATACTGACCTCCAGCAGGGTGCAAATTGAATATAATTTTTTTCTGCATCTAGCTCTGAAAAAATATTTGGGCTTCTAGCGGTGTGTGGGACTTGGTCTATTAGTCCATCTATACTGACCTCCATCAGGTTGCAAATTAAAAATAATTTTTTTCTGCATCTAGCTCTGAAAAAATATTTGGGCTTCTAGCAGTGTGTGGGACTTGGTCTATTAGTCCATCTATACTGACCTCCATCAGGTTGCAAATTAAAAATAATTTTTTTCTGCATCTAGCTCTGAAAAAATATTTGGGCTTCTAGCAGTGTGTGGGACTTGGTCTATTAGTCCATCTATACTGACCTCCATCAGGTTGCAAATTGAATAAAAAAATTTTCTGCATCTAGCTCTGAAAAAATATTTGGGCTTCTAGCGGTGTGTGGGACTTGGTCTATTAGTCCATCTATACTGACCTCCATCAGGTTGCAAATTAAAAATAATTTTTTTCTGCATCTAACCCAGCCAATAGTTTTGGCCTAATACCACAGTTTGGCCACTCAGCTCTGCTCGGTTACCATCCATTGTTTTTTTGTGCAAACAACTCCAGAGTTGTGAATTAGTTAACCACCAAAATGAGTGGAAAAAGGCCTGCTGCTGGTGGAAAGGGGAATAGGCGTGTTGGGAAGGGGAAAAAAGGTTGTGTCCGTGGGGTAGGTGCAGAAGAAAGACCATCTTCCAGCCAAACTAAAATGTCTACTTCTTTTAGCGGACAATGTGATAAGATCCCTTTCTTACGGCCACGCCAATCGCTACAAATTCCAGATGAGGCACAAAAACAGCAGGTGCTTCAACGGATATCAAGTGCTCCTTTAAGTGGGCTCTCCTCCACATCAACTTCAACATCACAAATACTCCAGTCCTCAAAGGTGTCACCCAAATCGCACTTGCTTCCTCACAGCTCCCAAATCTCCAGCTGCCCGTCTGAGTATGAGGTAGAACAGATGGTTGAGTCTGCAGAGCTGTTTACTCATACTATAGCCTGGGAATCAGAGGTCGACTCCAGCGCTTCTGTGAATCCAGACGAGGAAATGATCTGCACTGATGCCCAGAATCTTTATGAGTCGGATCCAGGACCAGACGCAGAAGGTTCTGACCATAATGTAGACCCTCATTCCCAAACTGTAACTCCTGTTGGTGGAGACAATGAGGAAGACGATGATAAGACTCAAATACCTGATTGGAGCGACAACTTTAGTTTTTTGTCAGGGCAGGAACAGGTTGGCTCTGAGGACGACGGGTGTGATAACGCACAGGGTGATGATGATGAGGTCGGAGATCCCACTTACTGTCAACCCACAGTCAGCCAAGAGATGAGGTCAGCAGAGGAGGTGGAGGAAGATGCTAGTGATGACGAGGTCAGGTTGCGCCTTCCTGGACAGAGACATAGTACTGGAAGCACGTCAACAACTGCATCCTCAAACACAACTCTGCCTCTCACCACAAGTCGTGGTGGCTCTTCAGGTCGCATGGGTGCTAAGCCTTGCATAGCCTGGGCATTTTTTCAGATCGATAAAGATGACCCAACTCGTGTTATCTGTAACATTTGTCAGCAAAAGCTAAGTAGAGGCCAAAAAATACATAGTTTGAGTACTTCATGCATGAACCGGCACATGGACATGAAGCATAAGTTGCAGTGGGAAGCTCAGTGTGCTACAATGCGGTCTAGCCGGCCGGGCCAACCACCGTCTGCCATATCTTGTGCATCCGCGGCCTCTTCATCCTCTGTGACTGGGGGGACAGCAGTCACACCTGTTTTGGGGCGCAGACCTGCCACCTCTTTACCCGCAACAGCCAGCGTGATTGGCAGGTCATCATTTTCTTTGGAGGTGGTAACACCAGCTGGTCTTGAGCGCTGTCCGACATCGATAGCACCACCTTTGGATCAAGGCAACCTAACATGTCCGCCTGCATCTTCCTCACAGACCGGCAGTTTGCCGGGGACACCCTTATCAACCCCGTCTAAGCACAATAGCCAGCCCTCGGTCCCTCAGATGTGGACAAGTAAAAGACCATTTCCTCCTAGCCATGAGAAAGCTAAGAGGTTGAATTTCACCATCTGCAAGCTCTTGGCTACAGAAATGCTGCCTTTCCGCCTGGTGGACACAGAGGATTTTCGAGACCTTATGTCCGTCGCAGTGCCCCAGTACCAGATGCCCAGTCGGCACTACTTCTCAAAGAAAGGTGTGCCTGCGCTCCACCAGCATGTCGCACACAACATCACCGCTTCTTTGAGAAACTCTGTGTGTGACAGGGTGCATTTCACCACAGACACTTGGACGAGTAGGCATGGACAGGGGCGTTACATGTCGCTGACTGGGCACTGGGTAACTATGGTGACAGCAGGACAAGGGGCTGCTGTCCAAGTCTTGCCGTCCCCACGAGTTGTGCGTCAATCCTCTTTATGTCATTTTTCCTCCACTGCTTCTGCCTCCTCAACCTCCTCTCGGTCTTCCACCTGCACCCAAAGCCTGTCTGGTCATGCCACAAGCTTTCTAACTGCGCAGAAGGGATCCTGCACACCTCCTTACTATGCTGGCAGTAGGGCTCAACGTCATCAGGCGGTTTTTACATTGAAATGTCTGGGAAATGTGAGTCACACAGCTGAGGAGTTGTGGTCAGCTCTGGAGAACCAATTTCATGAATGGTTGTCTCCACTGGACCTGAAACCAGGGAAGGCCGTGTGCGACAATGCTGCAAACCTGGGTGCGGCCCTTCGCCGGGGCAATGTCACACACGTGCCTTGTATGGCTCACGTGTTGAACCTGGTTGTCCAGCAATTTTTAGCCCACTATCCCAGACTAGATGGCCTTCTGCAGAGGGCACGGTCGCTGTGTGCTCACTTCCGCCGTTCGCATCCCGCAGCTCAGCGACTTACATCTCTACAGAAGTCGTTGGGCCTGCCACTTCACCGGCTAAAATGCGATGTGCCTACCCGGTGGAATTCAACTCTGCACATGTTGCAGCGACTGTGGCAGCACCGACAAGCCCTGGTGCAATACGTTCTGACGTATAGCCTGGGCCAACGAGATTCAGAGGTGGGGCAAATCACGCTGGAGGAGTGGTCTCAGATCAGGGACCTATGCACCCTTCTGCACAGTTTTGAAATGGCGACGAAGATGTTTAGTGCTGACGATGCCATTATCAGCATGACTATTCCGGTGATTTACATGCTGGAGCACATGTTAAACAGAATTTGGAGTCAGGTGGTGGCACAAGAGGAGGTGGAGGAAGTAGAGGAGGAGGAGTTGTATGCGGAAGGGCTAACATCTGCAAGGTCCAGACGGTCGGCAGCACCAAGGCGGCAGGCATGTGAGGGTGGGGGAGATGATTTTACCAGGGCGCATGGTAGCAGCCAAACTAGTGAGGAAGGTGCAGGAGCCCAGGAAGAAGTGGAGGACGAACTGATGGAAGACTCATCAGATGAGGGAGACCTTGATCACATTTCTGTTGTGCGAGGTTGGGGGGAGAGGACAGAGGAAGGAAGCATGATTGCTACCTCGCCACCAACACAACAGGGACTTGGTGCTCCTGGATGCGCAACACACATGAGTGCCTTCTTGCTGCACTACCTGCAACATGACCCTCGAATTGTGAGAATTAGAAATAATCCTGACTACTGGGTTGCCACACTGTTAGATCCCCGGTACAAAAGTAAATTTGCAGAAATTATTCCTGCCATAGAAAGGGATGCACGCATGCAGGAGTATCAGCAGAGACTGTTGCAGAATCTTACATGTGCTTTTCCACAAAATACCAGTGGTGCACGTAGTGAATCTCACAGTTCCAACTTGCCAACCGTGGGACCGTCAAGTGTTCAGCACTCAAACCGTAACAGAACCACAGTATCTGCTGGTAACATCAATTTTGCGGAATCATTTCACCACTTTTTTAGCCCATCCTTTGCAAGGCCACAGGAGACAAGAAGTCTGACACATAGTCAACGCCTAGAGACGATGGTACAGGAGTATCTCCAAGTAAACATTGAAGCCACGACTGTGTCACTGGACCCTTGCTCTTTTTGGGCTTCCAATCTGGATAAATGGCCGGAGCTAGCCACTTATGCCTTGGAGATCTTGTCATGCCCCGCAGCCAGCGTTATGTCTGAACGTGTGTTCAGCGCTGCTGGTGGTGTGCTGACAGATAAGCGCACGCGGCTCTCCACTGATAATGTAGACAGACTCACGTTCATAAAGATGAACAAATCATGGATCCGAAACGACTTTTCTACCCCTGTGTCATCCTGGGGAGAGTAAAAGCTTGATGATTGGTTAAAATCACCCTACCAACCGTTTTAAGCTTTCAAATTACTAATCATGTTTATCTGTATCTTGACTGGAAAATAATTTGGGCTTTGTAGCAGTGTGCAGCACTGATCCTATTAGGCCATCTATAATAAGCTTCACCAGATTTAAAATTAAAAATAATTTTTAGCTGCATCTAGCTCGGAAAATAATTTTGGGGCTCCGAGATGCGCAAGACACATAAGTGCCTTCTTGCTGCACTACCTGCAGCATGACCCTCATATTGTCAGAATTCGAAGTAATCATGACTACTGGGTTGCCACACTCTTAGATCCCCCAAACTTTTCGATCAACCTTTTCATTTTAATAAAGACCAAAAAAATGGTCATTTTTGAAATTATAAGCATTAGCAGGTTGTTAGAAACTGAAATCAAACAGTTTTCAACTCAAAACTTTATTCTAGGTGATGTTACATTTTCACATAGGACCCCTTGTTCGAAAGGAGCTTCTGAACTCTCTCGTCCATTGAATTTGTCAGGTTTTGGATGGTTTCTGCTTCAATTGTTTTGCATGAGGACAGAATACCCTCCCAGAGCTGTTGCTTAGATGTGAACTGCCTCCCGCCATCATAGACACTCCTTTTAATGATGCTCCAAAGGTTCTGAATGGGGTAGAGGTCAGGGGAGCATGGGGGTCACACCATAAGTTTGTCCCCTTTTATGCCCATATCAGCCAGAGATGCAGATGTTTTATGTGCAGCATGAGATGGTGCATTATCATGCAGAAAAATGATCTTGCTGTGAAATACACGGTTCTTCTTCTTGAACCATGGCAGGAAGTGCTGTTTGAGAAAATCCACATACATTATGGAGTTCATCTTTAGCGCCTTCAGGGATCCTAAAGGGGCCGACAATCTCTCTCCCCATGATTCCAGCCCAAAACATTACTCCACCTCCTCCTTGTTGGCGCTGTAGCCGTGTTTGCGTGGAGTGTCCATCAACCAGCCATCCTCCACTCCATCCATCTGGACCATCGAGCGCTGCACGGCACTCATCCGTGAACAAAACAGTTTTGAAATCAGTCTTCATGTAATGTTTGGCCCACTGGAGCCGTTTCTGCTTGTGTGAAGTGGATAGAGGAGGTCGACAGGATGGCATATGCACAGCTGCAAACCTCTGAAGGACCCTGCATCTTGTTGTTCGGGGGACGTTGGAGGCACAAGCAGCTTCAAAAACTTGTCTGCTGCTATGACAAGGCTTTTTTGCCGCTGCTGCTTCAACCTGACGTAATTGCCTGTAGGAAAGAGTCCTCAATTTGCCCTTATCAGCACGCACACGTGTGTACTGTGAATCAGCTACATACTTCTTGATTGCCAAGACACTTCATCCTGATCATCGCACAATGTTGATTGTAGTCATGCCTTGACCTAAACACTCCACAATTTGTTGCTTCTCAGCAGCCGACACATCCTTTTTCTTTCCCATTTTGGCAGAAAATGTAGGCTGCTTAATAATGTGAGAGAGCCTTCTTAAGTAGTCTTGCCTTTCATTGGACACACCTGCCAAACTAATTAGCACAGGTGTCTGCAATTGCTTACAGTGATATAAAGAGCCCTGACACACATCACCATCAATGAGTTTAACTGACAAACAAACAAATTCTTCGCTTATCACTCCTAAACACTTTTTGCATAATAATTTGGAACGCGGTGTACATGTGCTTTTCCACAAAACACCAGTGGTTCACGTAGTGAATCTCACAGTTCTAACTTGCCAACCGTGGTCTGTATGGAATTGTTCAATAAAGGGCCCAAAATTAAGATAACATAGATGGGAGAGGTCTCTATGAATAGGAATTCCTAAGTATTTGATACCCTGTGAGGGCCAGGCAAAGGGAAAGTTGGACTGGATGGAATCCTATATGGATTTAGGGAGGGAGACATCGAGGGCCTCAGACTTCGCTGCATTGATTTTAAAATTTTACCATGTAACAAAGTGATCTATTTCAGCCATAACAGCAGGGATGGATATATGTGATTGAGTGATATATACTAGGACATCATCAGCAAATAGAGAGCACTTGTACTCGGTGCCTCCCACCTCAATCCACCTAATATTGGGGTTATGGCGAATTGATGAGAGCAGGTGCTCCGTCACTAGGATGTATAAGAGAGGGGACAGAGGACATCCCTGCCTTGTCCCATTGGTGATTGTGAAAGGTGATGAAAATGTTCTGAGGCCTTGGGACACCCGGAGCCGGACCCTTTTTGGTGGATGCTGGTGGTTGTAGTCTTCGTGGCGGCGATCCGGTTCCGTGGCTCAGGGCGGTCAAACCAGTGGCGGAACTATTTATGTGGTTTTGATGTTTAAATGTCCGACTACGCCACCCGTGGATTGCGGTCAGAGTGAACCGCCGCTACAGGGCAGACCGCTAAGGCTGGTGTTGTGGGTGCAGCAGAGCGTAGCATAACTCCCCACGGGAGGAGTATAGCCTCAGGGCAGTGTATGCGGAGGATGGGGGTGATGGTGCAGGGCAGCAGCAGTAACGACACGGAGTCAGTGATGCAGTTCAGGGCCTTTACTCACAGTTCTTATTATCCAGACCACGTCTGCAGGTAACGGCTGCCCACGTCGTACTGTGCTCACCAGGTGAGGGGCTCAGACAACTCCCAGATAACTTTGGAGCGCTTCACAGGACCCCCTTTGTGTGTCCTTTGTCTGGCCTTTCTTACCAACACTTCTGTCCGGCTGCCTCGGGCCTCCTCTTGGTAAACTTGGCGCCAGTTTCCCTGACCCTATGTGGTGCCTTCCTAGCGGGTGGAGCAAGGGGCTGCGCCACATAAAATGTCAGAGCCTCCGGTTTCTAGCTGAGGGTCGTTTCCTGCCTCCACTAGTTCGGGGACCGGTCTCCCCCTTTGGCCTGACCCCTCCACGCAGGTGGATTCGGGCGTGCGGTGGCGACTCGCCCGTCCGCACCCCTGGGATCCCTTCATTCCTCGTTCCTGGAGCCTTCTCCGCTCCTCTTCCTTCCTTCTCCCTCTTGCAGGCCTGGGCCTCTGTTACTAGGCCCGCCTCCGGAGCAGAGCTCATGCAGAGCCCCTGCTCCCTGCCACTTCTGCTCAGACTTCTCTGCACTGAACTAAGATGGTGCCCACCTTTTATACTCCCTTCTCAATGCACCCAGGAACTGCTTCCTCCCTGCTCCTGCACTGCAGGGTTCCCCTTCCTCAGTGTTCCCTCCCCCCACTCCAGCCAGGGACAGGGACTGTCTTGCCCATCTCAGGGGCATATTGGTCGCCCTGCCCCACGGCAATGTGGTGTAATGCATGCAGGTGTCGGGTCCTGATCCACACTCCATCCTTATCTGAGAGTGAGATATCACACCTCTGGGTGAGGTGCAATACGTCTGTAGCAACCGAGCCCTCGGTGCTACAGTTCCATTTATCTTCAGCCTAGGTGACGTATTGTGATACAGGGCCGTGATTTTGGCTATAAAAGGGTCCCCTAGACCCCTACCCCAAGCTTTTTAAGAGAATCATATATGGCGTGCCAGGAGACTCTATGGAATGCTTTCTCAGCATCCAACGAGAGTATCTACTTACAAATTTTTAACTGCATCTAGCCCAGGAAATACTTTGTGCCTAGTAGCAGTGTCTGCTAGTCAGCGGATTATCCCGGCTGTTAAGCAAGCTACACCACCTGTAGTTTGGACACTTAATTTTTTCAAAGGAAATGCTTCGGGACCACGGGATACTTAGTGAAGAGCATCAGGAGGCACCCCAAGGCATAGGGGCTGGGACTGGCACTAGGATGCCTTGCGTTGGACAGCCGAGCTCGATCCTTATAAAAGCTTTTTAACTGCAGCAGCTTTAGTGGACGCTACTGGAGCTGGAATTACGCGGCTGCTGGCATGAGACTTGCCCTCCAATAGATCCTTGTAAATGGATTTAAAGTGTATTCATTCAAATTAGAGGGACAATTTAAATTAAAAAGCTTAGAGCTGCCTCCACCACAGGGGGGCTCTCTCGACCCACCAGCGGACAGGCACCAGTATTGGGAGAGGGGGGCTGGCCGTCAGGGTTCACCGCGGCTCTGGCACAAACCCGGCGACACGGAGGTGGCACGGGCAGGAGCGGACTGGCCGTCTCGGCTTCTCACTTTTTGGATTTTAGAAGGGCATGACATGCCTATATCTGTGTCTCCCCCTCCTTTTACTCCTCCACCTCTTTTCTTTTCGCATGACTATATGTACTTGTCACTTTTCCATGTGTTAGTTGTGTCTTCTGAGCAGTTTTTCAGCTTTTGGACACCTTTGAAGGTGTTTTCTATGTGTTTCTATGTGTTTTTGTTTGCCTGCCATTGGTTTTAACGGTGTTCGAAGGTGTTCGACGAACAGTTCGACGAACAGTTCGGCGAACACACGGGTGTTCGACGAACCGAACCGAACTCGAACACTACGGGGGTGGCTCAACACTGCACATGATATATTGTTTTTTGTTTCTCAGTGGACCGTATGGGAATTATTTCAATTATGTTATCTTAGTTATTACTCTGTTTTGAAAGTGTATTTCAATATTTAATAATATGTATGTACTTTTTATTTGCACAAGAAGAAAAAATTAAGATTTTGCATGATGCACGGGACAATGAAATGTGGAATTTAAAGTATTGTCTCAAGTGTTCAAGAATGCAAGAACCCATTCTTTCATGTGTGCAATTTGTAGTGAACTGATGTGTCTTTCATCATAAATAAATAGAGTTAAATGCAACTGATAGTTATTGGGTGGAACTTGTTTCAAAATAAGATACTTTTGTGTGTTTTTTTCCTATTAAGAAACATTCAAGTTTACAAAGCGAATTCTAAGACAATCTGCTCAATATTTATGTGGCTATAGTTTTTTCCATTAATTTAGAGTGTGTTCTTTCTAAAAAGAATAAAAATTCAATCTCTAACACAAATTTGAAATTTAACACCATGGTTTCACTTTCCAGAGAATTGCCCTACTGCGGTGCTGAAAGGTACATTGAAAATAGGAATGATAGCTTCACTTTGTGAATAATAATAATCCAAAGATGCAAGTGATACAGGGACTTGCTATATCTGCATATGACTGATTTGATTGATCTGTGATATACTGCAATAACAGCACCTAAATAAAAGATGAATATATATATACATATATATATATATATATATATTTTTTTTTTTTGCCTAAAATACAAAGGAAATGTGACATCTTTAACTTTAGGCCTTTTAGAGATCATTCCATCTTCAACTTGCTTAACTGTTCACAATAACAGTAATTTTAACCAGGGATGCCCAAAATTTTACATGCCGGTACATGTATAATTCTTTTCAAAATTAACATTTTGTATGAGATACCATACTTCAAACTACTCCGACAAAAAAGTAATTTTCCTATCAAATTCATTCATGAAAACATGGGTAAACTTTAATGACAGTCTTAGGAAAAAAAATATAATTCTAATTAAATAATTCCACCATAGGTAAGTCTAATTATTTATTACATTTTGTGCTCTCAGCAATGGCACCACATGGAACAGAAAACCTGAAAAAGAAAATAATTTATTTACACAAGAAAGGTGAAGGCTACAAGAAGATCAGCAAAGCTTTATTTTTCAGTCAGAATACTGTAGCAAAATTGATACAAAAATTTAACAAAGATTGAACTGCAGCCATCTCATGGAGACATCCAGGCAACATCTTCTGATGAGAATGGTTGAAGAAAATCAACATGCAAGTTCATTTCAGTTAGTAAAAGAAGTAAAAATGGCTTGTATGCTTTTTTGATCAAAAATGGTGTTTAGTTTTCTAAGTACCCAATGTTATTTATATGCACTATTGATTTTGCTTATTTATTTACAGCAGGATATTTATTTATTTTATTTCTGTCTTGGTTTTTGTCTGCTTTTCGGCCAGTCTGAACATGCTTCTATTTTGCATGCATACCAACTAGACTCCAGTTCATTTCTTTCGATTTAGGTTTAGGTTGCCGCATTGAGTGCAGATAAGGGTGTGGCCACTAGTGATGAGCGAGTATGTTTTGTTAACCCTTTCGCCGAGTATGCTCAGGCCGAGCTCCGAGTATTTACAGCTGCTCGGTGATATGTTTGAATCGCTCCCGTGTGCATGATTTGCGACTGTTTGACAGCTTTAATACATGTGAGGAATGTGTAAGAATAAACATTCCTCACATGTATCAAAGATGTCAAACAGTCGCAAATCATGCACACGGGAGTGATTCAAACATATCACCGAGCAGCTGTAACTACTCGGTGTTCGGCCCGAGCATACTCGGCAAAAGGGTTAACAAAACATACTCGCTCATCACTAATGGCCACCCTTCCTTTGAGCTGGATATCACATCTAAGCTACAGCCTGACTATCAGCATTTGGTCAGTATTCGGTCAGTATTTTTTTATCAGGAGTGGGAGCCAAAACTAGGTGAGGAGGAACAATCAGAGAAAAGGTATAATGGAAACAAGTCACCAATTCTGCATTTATCACCCACTCCTGGTTTTGATTCCCACTCCTGAGAAAAAATACTGACCGAATACTGACCAAATACTGATAGTCAGGTAGCGGCCTTAAAAAGCTTCTCAATAGCTGTGTGTCCATGTTTGGGACCCGGTCCTTCTCAGCCCTTGTTAACACAGGACGTCACTATGACGGAGGGTAAGATTTTAATATTAGAGGTTAGGTCCATCCCGAACTTGGGTACACCTTGACATTGCTGGGATGGCTTCTACGCTTTTTTTGAACAAGAACTGTGTTTACTAAGTACCTAATGTTATTTATATGCACTATTATTTTTATTTATTTATTTACAGCAGGGTATTTATTTATTTTGTTTCTGCCTTTGTTTTTGTCTGTTTTTTGGCCAGTCTGAACATGTTTCTATTTTGTATGCATACCATCTTGACTACAGTTCATTTCTTTTGGTTTAAAAGAAGTAAAAAGCTAAACTGGGGTGAGTGTTTCCTGTGACACAATATGGCATACACTGCAGAGAAATGACATGCATGGGTGTCATCCATGAAGAAAGCCTCTCCTGAAGCCCATACACAAAAAAAGCCTGCCTACAACTTGAAAGGGCCCATGCTGAAAAATATAAAGACTACTTGGACTCTATACATTGGAGTGATGAAACTAAGATAAATGTTTTAGAACTAATGGCTTCAAAACTGTTTGGCATTGGAAAGGTGAGGACTACAAAGAAAAAATCATGATGGCTACAGTGAAACATGATGATGGCAGTGTCCTTCTGTTGGGCTACATGAGTGCTCCTGGTATCCATGAGCTACATTTAATTGACAGTATCATGAATTCACAGATGTACTGCTCTATAAAGAAAGAAAAGGTGATTCCATAACTCTGTGTCATTGGTATATTTGCAATTTTCCAACTTGAAAATAATCAAAAACTCACATTTAATGCCACTGTTGTATTTCTGAAGGGACAGGTTTACCATCACTCTCCATACAGCATCCAGGGTCTAAAAGAGGTTGTTCTTGAAGAATGGGAAAAGATAGATGTTGTAAGATGTCATCAACGTGCTCATTCCATGCCTACAAGGCTTGGCACTCTCCTTTAAAATCATGCAGGTCAGCAAAATACTAGATGTAGTCATTTTTGATGTAAGGTATGTTCTTTTTTGCATCATCTAATTTGACTAAGACGATATGTAATGAAAGTTATGTTATTAATTTTACTTTCATGTTATGGCTTAAAATAATGTTTTATGAAACTCAGTTTTGCCAACATTTTTGGAAATTGTTCTTGTGTTCAATGAGATATAAATTAAAATCTTTCTTTTCATAAAAGGTGTACTCATTTATGCCAATTATTGTGCATATATGTATTTTTATATATATATATATATATATATATATATATATATATATATACAGTACAGACCAAAAGTTTGGACACACATTCTCATTTAAAGATTTTTCTGTATTTTCATGACTTTGAAAATTGTACATTCACACTGAAGGCATCAAAACTATGAATTAACACATGTGGAATTATATACTTAACAAAAAAGTGTGAAACAACTGAAAATATGTCTTATATTCTAGGTTCTTCAAAGTAGCCACCTTTTGCTTTGATGACTGCTTTGCACACTCTTGGCATTCTCTTGATGAGCTTCAAAAGGTAGTCGCCGGAAATGGTTTTCACTTCACAGGTGTGCCCTGTCAGGTTTAATAAGTGGGATTTCTTGCCTTATAAATGGGGTTGGGACCATCAGCTGTGTTGTGCTGAAGTCTGGTGGATACGCAGCAGATAGTCCTACTGAATAGACTGTTAGCTGCTTTTTTCTTGCCATAATACAAATTCTAAGTAAAGAAAAACGAGTGACCATCATTACTTTAAGAAATGAAGGTCAGTCAGTGCGAAAAATTGGGCAAACTTTGAAAGTGTCCCCAAGTGCAGTTGCAAAAACCATTAAGCGCTACAAAGAAACTGGCTCACATGAGGACCGCCCCAGGAAAGGAAGATCAAGAGTCACCTCTGCTTCTGAGGATAAGTTTATCCGAGTCACCAGCCTCTGAAATCGCAGGTTAACAGCAGCTCAGATTAGAGACCAGGTCAATGCCACACAGAGTTCTAGCAGCAGACACATCTCTTCAACAACTGTTAAGAGGAGACTTTGTGCAGCAGGCCTTCATGGTAAATTAGCTGCTAGGAAACCTCTGCTAAGGACAGGCAACAAGCAGAAGAGACTTGTTTGGGATAAAGAACACAAGGAATGGACATTAGACCAGTGGAAATCTGTGCTTTGGTCTGATGAGTCCAAATTTGAGATCTTTGGTTCCTATCACCGTGTCTTTGTGCGACGCAGAAAAGGTGAACGGATGGACTCTACATGCCTGGTTCCCACCGTGAAGCATGGAGGAGGAGGTGTGATGGTGTGGGGGTGCTTTACTGGTGTCCCTGTTGGGGATTTATTCAAAATTGAAGGCATACTGAACCAACATGGCTACCACAGCATCTTGCAGCGGCATGCTATTCCATCCGGTTTGCGGATAGTTGGACCATCATTTATTTTTCAACAGGACAATGACCCCAAACACACCTCCAGGCTGTGTAAGGGCTATTTGACCAAGAAAGAGAGTGACAGGGTGCTACGCCAGATGACCTGGCCTCCACAGTCACCAGACCTGAACCCAATCGAGATGGTTTGGGGTGAGCTGGACCGCAGAGTGAAGGCAAAAGGGCCAACAAGTGCTAAGCATCTCTGGGAACTCCTTCAAGATTGTTGGAAGACCATTTCCGGTGACTACTGCTTGAAGCTCATCAAGAGAATACCAAGAGTGTGCAAAGCAGTCATCAAAGCAAAAGGTGGCTACTTTAAAGAACCTAGAATATAAGACATATTTTCAGTTGTTTCACACTTTTTTGTTAAGTATATAATTCCACATGTGTTAATTCATAGTTTTGATGCCTTCAGTGTGAATGTACAATTTTCATAGTCAAGAAAACACAGAAAAATCTTTAACCCTCCGTCACATACAATAGGCCTGACAGGCACATCTCTTTTATTTGGCGGGAGTTTTGAAATGTTTGTATTTCAGAGTTATTAGTTTTATGTTAAGTAAATGGTTTTTTTTTGCAACTGATTATGTGTAGTCTCTTTTATTACATCCCTATGAAGGTCACTGATCACTTTTAGAGCACTGAAATTGCAAACATTAGATATTATAGGTATTTTTCTAGCCTGCGCCTGACAGTCACATTGTATGTGAACTTGTTAGAACCGATATTGTATGTGACGGAGGGTTAAATGAGAATGTGTGTCCAATCTTTTGGTCTGTACTGTATATATACACAGAATATATATATTGTGGCAAGGCGACTCACTCAGCTGCAGTCAGAAGTAGACAGGAATGGTTTTGTCTGCCATTTTATTATGTCAGCATAGAGCACTGCATACTTCAGCAAAAATAAACTCAGCCCTGCTGGCATAATGGTAAAACAAAAGACAAATAGTAACACAGTCCATATGTGCACCAATTTGCAGCACCCCCAACTCCTCTCTAAGCTGAAGTTACACAGCCTGGAGATTTGTCTCTCCAGATTCACCAACAACAGAAAAAAAACAGGACTGAGCATTTAAACTTGCTCAGCCACACCCTGAGGGGAGGTATTGTGAATGGCCCCCCACCCTCTTTGACATTCACAAAAAATGTACCCTTTAAGTGAGCTAACCCCCAGCATATAACATGCTGACAGAAAGTTTGTAGGTTTCAGTTCACGCAGGCTAGCAGCCAGAGTGCACATACCTCCCCTCGTATATAACACCAGTGATTGAAATATCACTTGGTCATAAGTATTCAGACCTTTTGCTCAGTATTGAATAGAAGCACCCTTTTGAGCTAGTACAGCCATGAGTCTTCTTGGGAATGATGCAACAAGTTTTTGACACCTGGATTTGGGGATCCTCTACCATTCTTCCTTGCATATCCTCTTCAGTTCCATCAGGTTGGATGGTGAACGTTGGTGGACAGCCATTTTCAGGTCTCTCCAGAGATGCTCAATTGGGTTTATGTCAGTGCTCTGGCTGGGCCAGTCAAGAATGGTCACAGAGTTGTTCTGAAGCCACTCATTTGTTATTTTAGCTGTGTGCTTAGGATTATTGTCTTGTTGGAAGGTGAACCTTCGGCCAAGTCTGAGGTCCAGAGCACTCTGGAAGAGGTTTTCATCCAGGATATCTCTGTACTTGGCCACATTCATGTTTCCTTCAATTACAACCAGTCACCCTGTCCCTGCAGCTGAAAAACATTCCCATAGCATGATGCTGCCACCACCATGTTTAACTGTTGGGATTGTATTAGGTGATGGATGTATCTGGTTTTCTCCACACATACCGCTTAGAATTATCACCAAAAAGTTCTATCTTCATCTCATCAGACGAGAGAATCTTATTTCTCATAGTCTGAGAGTCCTTCATGTGTTTTTGAGCAAACTGTATGCGGGCTTTCATATGTCTTGCACTGAGGAGAGGCTTCCGTCGGACCCACTCTGCCATAAAGGCCTGACTGGTGGAGGGCTGCAGTGATAGTTGACATTGTGGATCTTGCTCCCATCTCCCTACTGCATCTCTGGAGCTCAGCCACAGTGATCTTGGGGTTCTTCTTTACCTCTCTCACCAAGGCTCTTCTCCCATGATTGCTCAGTTTGGCTGGACAGCCAGGTCTAGGAAGACTTCTGGTGGTCCCAAACTTCTTCCATTTAAGGATTATTGAGGCCACTGTGCTTGTAGGAACCTTGAGTAATGCAGAAATTCTTTTGTAACCTTGACCAGATCTGCGCCTTGCCACAAATCTGTCTCTGAGCTCCTTGGGCAGTTGCTTTGAGCTCATGATTCTCATTTGGCCTGACATGCACTGTGAGCAGTGAGGTCTTATATAGACAGGTGTGTGTCTTTCCAAATCAAGTTTAATTAAACACAGCTGGAATCCAATGAAGTAGTAGAACCATCTCAAGGAGGATCACAAGGAAATGGACAGCATGTGACCTAAATATGAGTGTCTGAGCAAAGGGTCTGAATACTTATGACTATGTGATATTTCAGTTTTTCTTTTTTAATAAATTTGCAAAAATTTCTACATTTCTGTTTTTTTTAGTCAAGATGGGGTGCAGAGTAGTGTTGAGCCACCCCCGTAGTGTGCGGGTTCGGTTCGTCGAACACCGGGATGTTCGAGGAACTGTTCGTCGAACTGTTCGTCGAACACCTTAGAACACCATCGAACACCGTTAAAACCAATGGCAGGCAAACAAAAACACATAGAAACACATAGAAAACAACTTCAAAGGTGTCCAAAAGCTGACAAACTGCTCAGAAGACACTCTCTTTAAAAAAGCCGGCCGGCAAATTCAGCAGCGGCATACACCGGTACCCGACAATTTAGACAAGAAGGAATAGAGCATCACACATAGATTAGATAGATAGAAACATGTCAGTCACACATATAAGAAGCACAGTGACAGTGTTGGTTACTGCACTTGTCATTTAGTGTAAAGGATTTATTAAAAAAAATATTAGTGTTTTCATGCACCGTCTCTTTAAAAAAGTCGGCCGGCAATTCAGCAGCGGTACCCGACAATTTAGAACAGAATGAATAGAGCTTCACACATAGATTAGATAGATAGAAACATGTCAGTCACATATATAATAAGTACAGTGACAGTGTTGCTTACTGTACTTGTCATTTAGTGTAAAGGATTTATTAAAAAAAATAATAGTGTTTTCATGCACCGTCTCTTTAAAAAAGCCGGCCGGCAATTCAGCATCTGTACCCGACAATTTAGAACAGAAAGATAGAGCATCACACATAGATTAGATAGATAGAAACATGTCATTCAGATATATAAGTACAGTGATAGTGTTGGTTAATGTACTTGTCATTTAGTGTTAATAAAGGATTTATTTAAAAAAAAATTAGCGTGGGGTTCCCCGTAATTTTAGTCTCTAGCGGAGGTTAAGCAGACGGCTGGGGCAGATGTTTGAAGCCTGGGAAGGGGGTAATACCCATGGAGCTTCCCAGGCTACTAATATCAGCCCCCAGCTGAATACCTAGCCTTTACTAGCTATTAAAATGGGGGACCCCCCAAAAAAATGACGTGGGGTCCCCCCTATTTTAATAGCTAGCAAAGGCTAGGCAGACAGCTGGGGGCTGATATTAATAGCTCAGGAAGGGTGCCATGAATATTGGCCCCCTCCCAGGCTACAAACACCAGCCGTCAGCAGCCCCAGAAATGGCGCACCCATAGGATGCGCCAACTCTGGCACTTAGCCTCGCTCTTCCCACTGCCCTGTAGCGGTGGCAGTGGGGTAATAGGGCTGGGGTTGATGTCAGCTTATAATGCCAGCTGACATCAAGCCCAGGTTAGTAATGGAGAGGCGTCTATAAGACACCCCCATTACTAACCCCATAGTGAAAGTTAAAAAAACACAAACACCCAGAATAAAGTCCTTTAATTGAAATAAACACACAATTCTTTATTGTTCTAAATTAAACCATACTTACCGTCACTCCCATTCCAGCTGAAGACAACGATCTCCTGCAATAAAAATAAAATAATAAACCAACATCATCCTTACCTTTCGATTGTTCCCAGGACAGCTCCAGCTCTGCTACATCGAGATGACAGGCTGGACCGCAGCAGAACGCTGCCATCCAGCCTGTCAACCCGCAGACACTGAGAAGAGCAGGCTTGCTTGCGCTCCTCAGTGTCTCGCTGTGACGGCATCCAGATGAGCCGAGGTCATGTCCAATGAACTCGGCTCACCTCATGCACGTCACTGACAGCGTGGGAAAATTCTCACGCTGAAGCGCTGAGTGCAGGAGAATTTTCCCACGCTGTCAGTGACGTGCATGAGGTGAGCTGAGATCATTGGACATGAACTCACCTCATGCACGTCACTGACAGCGTGGGAAAATTCTCACGCTGAAGCGCTGAGTGCAGGAGAATTCTCCCACGCTGTCAGTGACGTGCATGAGGTGAGCTCATGTCCAATGAACTCAGCTCACCTCATGCACGTCACTGACAGCGTGGGAAAATTCTCCTGCACTCAGCGCTTCAGCGTGAGAATTTTCCCACGCTGTCAGTGACGTGCATGAGGTGAGACTCTGAGGAGCGCAAGCAAGCCTGTGCTTCTCAGTGTCTGCGGGATGACAGGCTGGATGGCAGCTTTCTGCTGCGGTCCAGCCTGTCATCTCGATGTAGCAGAGCGGAAGCTGTCGTGGGAACCATGGAAAGGTAAGGATTATGTTGCTTTATTATTTTTCTTTTATTGCAGGGGATCGTTGGCTTCAGCTGGAATGGGCGTGATTGTAAGTATGGTTTAATTTAGAACAATAAAGAATTGTGTCTTTATTTCAATTAAAGGACTTTATTCTGGGTGTTTGTGTTTTTTTTTTAACTTTGACTATGGGGTTATTAATGGGGGTGTCTTATAGACGCCTCTCCATTACTAACCTGGGCTTGATGTCAGCTGGCATTATAAGCTGACATCAACCCCAGCCCTATTACCCCACTGCCACCGCTACAGGGCAGTGGCAAGAGCGAAGCTAAGTGCCAGAATTGGCGCATCCTATGGATGTGCCATTTCTGGGGCGGCTGACGGCTGGTGTTTCTAGCCTGGGAGGGGGCCAATATTCATGGCACCCTTCCTGGGCTATTAATATCAGCCCCCAGCTGTCTGCCTAGCCTTTGCTAGCTATTAAAATAGGGGGGACCCCACATCAATTTTTTTGGGGGCCCCCATTTTAATAGCTAGTAAAGGCTAGGCATTCAGCTGGGGGCTGATATTAGTAGCCTGGGAAGCTCCATGGGTATTACCCCTTCCCAGGCTTCAAACATCTGCCCCAGCTGTCTGCTTAACCTCCGCTAGAGCCTAAAATTATGGGGAACCCCACGCCAATTTTTTTTTAAATAGATCCTTTATTTTAACACTAAATGACAAGTACAGTAATCAGCACTGTCACTGTACTTCATATATATGTGACTGACATGTTTCTATCTATCTAATCTATGTGTGATTCTCTATTTCTTCCATTCTAAATTGTCGGGTACCGCTGCTGAATTGCCGGCCGGCTTTTTTAAAGAGACGGTGCATGAAAACACTAATATTTTTTTTAATAAATCCTTTACACTAAATGGCAAGTACAGTAATCAACACTGTCACTGTACTTCTTATATATGTGACTGACATGTTTCTATCTATCTAATCTATGTGTGATGCTCTATTCCTTCGGTTCTAAATTGTCGGGTACCGGTGTATGCCGCTGCTGAATTGCCGGCTTTTCATGTTTCACTGTGAGCACAGTTCCCATCGATTTGGGCAATCACTCTAATGCCACAACCACCATGGCTGTGGCATTACAGTGAGTGGCAGACAATCCCTGCATGATTGGTGCTCTAAATAGCGCCAGACATGCAGGACACGCTTTTGGTGCACGAACAGTTATCGAACATAACCTCGAACAGCCGAATTTTTTGCAAATCGTTCGGGTTCGTCGAACAACTCGAACACCGCCCAAAACAGCTCGAATTTGACATTGGCGAACAGTTCTAGTCGAACACCGCTCATCTCTAGTGCAGAGTGTACTTTAATGAGAAAAAAAATGAACTTTTTAGAATTTACCAAATGGCTGCAATGAAACAAAGAGTGAAAAATTTAAAGGGGTCTGAATACTTTCCATACCCACTGTATATTATATGTATACTGTATTTCCATATATATATATCAGCATATGATTTTAAGTGATTTTTATAGGTGATCCATATCATTGCATAATTGTATAAAGTTTAACAAATATAGTTATCGTCTACTGTAGAATAGAGGGATGGTCATGATTATTTTCCTATCTAATCTTCTGGAATATGACCTTTTAATGTTGCTTCTTTCTGGTTATATTTCTATGAATAATTGTTGATTAAATAAGATGTATTTTTTTACTGCTAAATATTTTGGCATATTGGTCTATTTTTCTATGTTACCAGATCTAGTAATATAGTTGAATTTACAATGAAAATGGGGACCAAGTAAGGATCTAGATCTCAAGATCATTAGAATGCTGAGCAACATTGATATATTTAACAGGGTGCCTTGATAATTGTATATTTATATGTACGAGCAAATACTTTGATTGCTAATATCTCTGCAATGGAGAGGTGACATAAAAAAACAACAAAAAAACATTTTATTCTGCTCTGCAACCACTGTTACATTGTGTGTTCAGTTCAACATGAAACATTTGGTTTTCTAATATAAAACACCTTTAAATGCCAAAACTTGAGCATGCTGCAACTAAGTTCAAAAAGGTATAAACCTTTGTGGTGCCCCTGCTGTGCATCAGTGCCACAGATCCTAGAGGGGTGCATAAACGGATTTCTCCACAAGAGGCCCTCACTACATGCAAACACCTCCACCTTCCACCTCATTCCAGCAGAGGGAGCCCTGATAGGGATATATAAAGGGAAGGTGGAGCCAGGCAGCTCAGTCAGTGTTCAGTCTGCAGAGAGACAGGATGTAGCTGCACGCAGGTTGCTGTGTGAGGCAAGCTAGGCCTCCAGCTGCCCTGAAGCCTAGTGAGGGCCCGAGCGAGGCCGAAGGCAAGTGGAAGAAAGTAACATAGGGGGCAGTGGAGCTTTACAAGCTCACCCCAGAAGCATATACCGGACACCGGGTCCGAGTCTACGTGGATCTTCATGACCAGTAGAAAACAACCAGAACCCCTGGCGAACTACATGTCTCAGGATCACCAAAAGCTGACACGTACCAGGGTCAGGAATCACGGAGGCCCCGCAAGCTGGGAGAGTGCTCTCCAAAAGAAGGCCCTACCACAAGGTCAGCCTGTGCAGGACAGAAACCAAGTTAGGCCTAGCTCCAGGCAGGTCAGAAACTTACTACAGAGAGGCAAGAAACAGGAGGCCCTACACCCGCTCACTGGGGATAATCCAGATGTGCGCCCCTTATCCTACAGTGCTCCGGAACGTGCCTGAATTTCCATCGGTAAAAGGTACTGAAGTGACTATCCCCGGGGGCATGACAACTTCTGGGGTCACGAACAGGATTGCATGCCCGTCGCCACGGGGTACTGTGTGCCTTAAAAGACTGTAAACGTACTATAGTGAAGAATTCTCCCCATTCCGGAGGTTTCCCGCCATTTCCGCCATTTTCCCTGTCGTCTCGGGAGAAGAAGAAGGGCGTAACCGTGCAAAACCCAAGACACGCCCAACGCACGGACGCAGCGTAAGGTCCTGGGACACTCTGACATCGGACGTGAGCGATGCCAGGTCCTACCTCAAGACCGTCACCTGCGGAGCTGCGGCCTACCGAGAGGAAAGAAAAGAAGGTAGGCCACGGTTCGATAGGGGGCACCAGGATGTCGGAAGGGCAGCCCAATGCCGGAGCGCCGGTGAACAGCCCCGATGCTCCACTCGCGCTCAGCACTGAGCAGGCCCGGGCAGCCGCTCCACCAGCCGGGCCTGTCACCCCAGTCATACCCATGGCCCTACCATATATTCCGGGAGCAAAGTGGCTCCCCCAGTACAGTGGCAAACCAGATACCCTGTCGGGGTTTAAGCGGAAGATCTGCGGTATGATGGACATGTACTCTATGACCGGCAGGCACAGAGCCGCCGTTGTACTGGGACAAATGACTGGTGCTGCGGAGCGAGAACAGAGAGACTCTGCCTGTGTAAATAGCTGCCCCTTGGGCATATATTGTGCATTTTCATGAATATTAATTTCTTAATTTGGGTTTTTGCCTTCCAAATGGACACTTTCTTATTTCCAGTTACCCGTAAGGGTCTATATACATGAACTCTGTGGCTGAGACTTTGAGCAGCCCAAAGACTTTTCCCTGTAAATCTTTGCGCTCCCTGGAGTGCCTCTTTAAGTGACCTCACAGGAAGAGACTTGGACTTTTGAGGTTGCTTATTGCCATGTATTATATGATGCATACATTGTAACGTTTAAGAAGGTGCCTTCCATAAAGGGAAGATTGTTACTTTTTATTATTGTTATAAAAATGTACTTCAGCCTGGGAGTGCTGAGCTTTACTAGGGGGGAATGTGGCGCCCCTGCTGTGCATCAGTGCCACAGATCCTAGAGGGGTGCATAAAAGGATTTCTCCACAAGAGGCCCTCACTACATGCAAACACCTCCACCTTCCACCTCATACCAGCAGAGGGAGCCCTGATAGGGATATATAAAGGGAAGGTGGAGCCAGGCAGCTCAGTTAGTGTTCAGTCTGCAGAGAGACAGGATGTAGCTGCACACAGGCTGCTGTGTGAGGCAAGCTGGGCCTCCAGCAGCCCTGAAGCCTACTGAGGGCCCGAGCCCGGCCGGAGTCAAGTGGAAGAAAGTAACATAGGGGGCAGAGGAGCTTTACAAGCTCACCCAAGAAGCATATACCGGACACCGGGTCCGAGTCTACGTGGATCTTCATGACCAGTAGAAAACAACCGGAACCCCTGGTGAAATACATGTCTCAGGATCACCAAAAGCTGATTCGTACCAGGGTCACGAATCACGGAGGCCCCGCAAGCTGGGAGAGTGCTCTCCAAAAGAAGGCCCTAACACAACTTCAGCCGGTGCAGAACAGAAACCAAGTTAGGCCTAGCTCCAGGCAGGTCAGAAGCTTACTACAGAGAGGAAAGAAACAGGAGGCCCTTCCCCCCTCTCACTGGGGAGAATCCAGACGTGCATCCCTCACCCTACAGTGCTCCGGGACGTGCCTGAATTTCCATCAGTGAAAGGTACTGAAGTGACTATCGTGTCTGTCCCTGTTCTTGCTCTGACCCGACTGGGTCCCATCTGTCCCTGCATCCTTTCATCTACGCTGCCCTGAGGCCTAGCTCCACCTGTGGGGAGCTATACCACGGAAGCTGCCTTAACACCGGCCTCAGTGGACTGCTGCAGCGCTGGTGATCCTCACCAGACACCACATGTGGCGTCACGAACTCTGACATTTCTATTCCCCTTTTTCCTATTCCCTATCCATCTAACTACCCCCCTTTTAGTTGACCGCCCTGGGCCACGGGCCGGGCCAGCCACCGTGATACCCCCCAAGCTTCTGAAGGCTCGGTTCCGAGTACCCCACGGCTCCGGGGGCGCGACACCTTTTTTTAACAGAAACTGTTATTTTCCACTTCAATCACAGCAACAGTGATTTTGTCCAATCAAAATACAGGCAGAGAAAAAAAAGCATAAAAACAGGATAAAAAAATATAAGATATTAGTGCACATATGAATTATAATGCAATAATGGCAAATAACCTTGGCCATAAAAATCTGTAGTTTATTATGAGTTCTTACTTGTAACAGTTTTTGTAAATATTTTTGCAGAGCATATATGATTATGGAATATTTTGCATAAAGCAAAGACTTGAACAAACTATACAAAATAAATCATGAGTTTAATGAGAAATATTATTTGTAAAAGACTAAAGAGATATTGAAAAAGCAACCACCTGCTGTGGCTTCTTAAAGGATTAATAAACCTAAAGTCTTATCTCCAGCTTCTGGATACAATGCAGCCATTCAGGACTGAGAAGAGTCTTACCGCAGAGTTCTTCAACAGGATTACTGAAGAATAATGCCTGTTCCCAATAACCACAATATCTCACATATATCTAGTTCCGAGAACCTCCAACATGTGCATGAATTACATAAGCAGATAAGATGCTCTACTGTAAAGTGAGGACTTGTATTGTCAATTCAGGACCCATTTATAATTTTAGTAGAGCATACTAATTCTAAAGCACTGAGTATTTTTTTCCTTTTTTCACTGTAGTGTTTAACAACAAGGATATATTACAGTATGTATTATGATTGGATATTGCAGAAGATTAAATTCATTGCACACTCATAGGATCATTTTGCAATGGTATTTATTTAGCAGGCATAGAAAACTAAAATCAAACTATAGGTGTGTAAGCGACAATTTGTGAAGGTGACAGTAGACGTTTCGGCCACAACATAGGCCTTATTCATTGAGTCGCTATTTTGATGAAGTGTGCATAAAAGCCAGATATTTTGGGTAGGGGCCACAGCGTGGCAGGAGGCAAGAGAAGGGCCTTAGCTATGGTTCCATGGGCTTTTAGCCTGTGGAGATCTGTGTTCAGAGCGCATTCAGGCGCTGGTCTGCTGGAGTCTGTAGTCCCTGCGGGAATGTGGAGCGGCGTTCTCACACCTTGCTACCCAGCAGCATTGCCTTTTTTGCTGTTTTCTAATTTGATTTTTGATTTTTTTTTTTTAATTCTGTATATTGTTCTGGTTATGCTGTCTGTTTTTAAAAACCCATGGAACCATAGCTAAGCCTTTCCTCCTGTCTCCTGCCACGCTGTGGCCCCTACCCAAAATATCTGGCTCTTATGCACACTTCATCAAAATAGCGACTCAATGAATAAGGCCTATGTTGTGGCCGAAACATCTACTGTCGCCTTCACAAATTGTCGCTTACACACCTATGGTTTGATTTTAGTTTTCTTTGCCTGTTAAATAAATACCATTGCAAAATGATCCAATGAGTGTGCGATGAATTTAATCTTCTGCATGATCCAGGCATCACAGGCCTATTCCATCAGCACCTCTCTACTCTGACTGCACGCTAGTTATCTATGTTATGATTGGATATGACATCAGTGTTCTATTGGTTTCTACCAGTCACGAGTCCAAGGAGCATAGCACTTTGACGGAAGAGCTTATCTGTGGGGTAAACCTATCAGTAATTGGGCAATTTCCCTACAACATCATTACATGTAAAATTATAGCATTGCAGAATCCAATAATTTCAATTTAATGCAGACTAGAACTAGTCCTCCAGATGGTTTCATGCTATTCATAACTGCTTTTGACAGCATCCAAGAACAAAAGATTAGGGATGGACAAACCTGAACAATAAAGTTCGGGGTTCGTACAGAACAACTAGTGTCTATGCATGGACCCTGAACACGGACTTCTTCAGGAAGTCCATGCTACTGTTCGGGTTCGGCAGCTCGAACAAAGTTTATTAAAAGGCTGCAGTGCAGGCAGTCAACAAGCTTTTCCGGTGTGGGCACAACCAGCTCAATCACAGCTTTTACAAGTATTGGCAAGGCTGTGATTGGCCCGGGCACACTGTGTAAAAAGAAAAAAATGACGTGCAGTCCTCTCTATTTGTACTAACCAGCTTAATTAAAGCGGACAGCTGCAGGCTGCAGCCCCCAGCATTCAACTTTATTTTGGCTGTTTATCAAAAATCCACACTGTTTTTTAAAATGATTGTAATAAATAATTTTTAAAAAATAGCATGGGGTAAGACTAAAGCAGACATCTGGAGGCTGATATTCTCATACTGGGAAGGAGACTGAGATATTGGCCTTCCCCATCCTAAAAACAGCAGCCCTCAGCCGCCCCAGAAAAGGTACATCTATTAGATGCGTGTTACGCTCGTGTGGCGCCCCTCAGGGTTCAGTCGCCACAGGGGTAATGCACCTCAGATTGAGGTGTGGTATCTCCTCTCTGAGGTAAGGATGGAGCCTCTCTCAGGACCCCACCTCATCACTCAACACTACACCACTCCTGTCCTGTAGTGGGGCCTATATGCACCAGGGTGCTGCCCATTCCGGGATATAGGAGATGGGGGGAACCAAAGATAGGGGGAACCATATAGTGGGTGAGGGTGGAGGACGCACTCTAGGGTTACACTTACAGTACTAATTCGTATTTAAACTATGGCCATCTTAAGTTCAAGGTCTTTGATTGTGGTCTTCATCACTGAACGTGGCTTTCCGGTGGAACCTGCAGCTGATTGCAGATACACGGTCCTCATTCTCTGGCCTTGAGGCGAGGAGCGGGCTAGAGTTAACGGCTGTCTCCACCCAGTCAAGGTCCCTGCTTAAGAAGGCCTGGAGGGGAGCAGAGGAGACAAGCTCCACGGGCAAAAGGATCCCAGGGGGATACAGATGGAGCGGCATACGCCACCTGTCCTCACTACTCTGGCCAAGCCAGAGGGACTCCTGCTGTAAGAGGGGACCGACCCCCGATATCTGACTTCGCTACTTCATGTCTTAGTCGGAGAAACTCCGGAGGCTTAGTGGATCCCACCGGGTAATGGACAAAGTGGCATATGACACCCATACCCTTGTTCTGTGTATAGCCAGAGGGAGACCCAGCCTATGACACGCACCACATGCAGACAGGAGAGAACCTAGCGGGAAAGTCTAAGAACAATCTGGTGCAGGGGGTCCTGATCCTTGGACCTGAACTACCCGGAGTGTGTTGAACCCCCTTCCTGGTGGCCGCAGCGCGCCGTGAGAGGCGAGGAGAAGCCTTGCAGCTGATTCCTAACAACGTGAGTAAAGCTTGGAAGACTGCATCCCTGCTCCGGTCCCTTATTTCATCGCGACACCACACTGCACCACTCACTACGACTCCCCTGATCTGTCTTCTCTGCCCTGAGGCCCTGCTCCGCCTCTGGGGAGTAGTACCATCTGCTGCTGCCACGACATCCCGCCTCAGAGGAGTGCTGCAGCGCTGGTGGAGAATCACCAGGCACCACAGGTGGCGTAGTCATTGAATCCACTCGATTACCACAGTCCCTCCTAGCCCTTATTTTGATGTGACTACCCTGGGCACGGACCGGGCCTAGGCCACGACTGCAACCCCCAACATCTGACCCGGCTCCGAGTACCCCCCCCATCTCTCAGGGTGGGCTAGCGAGCGAGAAGGCGTCACACTCGCGCCTGGACTGACTGGCGTGAGCGTGATTAGTGATCTCACTGTACCATGAACTGAGGAGTGCATGGAGGGGCGTAACTAAGTATCAACCCAATCCGACCAAGGTCGCACGGCGGCTTAGTCGACTCCGTGAACCAAGGAGGAACCGAGCAGAGGGACCAGGTGCTACACCAGGTCAGACCCCGGTCACAGTTGTTGACCCACACTGGGGAATGCAAGAGGAGGCAGGTTAGACTTGCATACAGGCAGGTGGGTATTGGCAAGTATGGCTGGTATGCAGACAGGTGGGTACTGGCAAGTACGGCTGGTATGCAGACAGGTGGGAACTGGCAAGCACGGCTGGAGTGCAGACAGGGAGGTACTAGCAGGTTGGAGCGCAGGCTGGATAGGGTCCAGTACAGACTGGGAGACAGGAACAGAGCCGCAGATGCAGTAGACAAGCAGAGTAAAGCGAAACCACTGGAGCGGAGGACAAGGCAGAGCAGAGAGGAACGGCTGGTGCGGTGAGCAAGCAGAGCGGAGCAAAAACCGCAGGTGCGGTGGGCAAGGCAGAGCAGAGCGGAACCGCAGGTGCCTTGGACAAGGCAGAGCAGAGTGAAACCGCAGGTGCGGTGGACAAGGCAGAGCAGAGCGAAACCGCAGGTGCGGTGGACAAGGCCGAGCAGAGAGAAGCCGTCGGAGCGGTGGGCAAGTCAGAGCAAAGAGAAACCGCTGGCACGGTGAGCAAGTCAGAGCAGAGAGAAGCCACCGGAGCGGTGGGTAAGGCAGAGCAGAGGGAAGCCACCGGAGTGGTGGGCAAGTCAGAGCAGAGAGAAACCGCTGGCGCGTTGAGCAAGCAGAGACGAACAGGGCTGAAGGCGCAGGCAGAGAGGACAGGGCTCTGTTCACATGGAACAGACTGGAAAATACAGGAAGATGGCTAGAACACAGGAGGAAGATACGGAGGAAGGGAAAAGGGACAAGCAGAACCAGGTACACACAAGGTACTTACTATGAAGTAGCGAGTGGACACAAAACTCACAAACAGAAGTACAGAGACAACGAGTTGGAGTTAGGTTCAGGTTCAGATACTGCAGGAAAAGGGAAGGTATGGACATAGAGACAAACAGGTAACAGGCTAGGATACAGTTCAGACAGGAACTGCTACTGCAATGAGATACAAGAACGAGCCTGGGTATACAGCCCCCAGAGTGGCAGAAACAGACTAGAAGTCAGAGATAACATGTCTGGGTATGCAGCCCCCAGAGTGGCGGAAACAGACTAGAAACAGGACAGGACCTGGCAATACAGTTGCAAAGACAAACTGAGTGAAGGTGATGCTCAGGCCCCTCCTTCTGGGTGGAGGGGGTTTAAATATCCAGTGACTCACAGCAATAGGCTGGAGATGCATTAGGGGTGCGCCCACAGCAGCTATAAGAATTAGCATGAACTGGAGCAAGGTTTGAATGCTGGATTGACAGGTAAAATTGTGGTCTTGCATAGTTGGAGGTGGTGCACTATGCAAGCATGCCGCCAGGGATGTTACAGTACACACCCCCGTTACGCCCCCTCTTCTTCAAGCCTGCAAGGGTCTTCTGCAGAGAATTTGGAGGCCAATCCTTCTCTTCAAGATGATTACCTCTTCTGTCCATTAGATGAAACAAAACTGATCTCATCATCTTGGTGACTAGGATGTTTCCTCCTATCAAGCCATCCTCAGCAACAGATGAAGTGGGTGAAGTACCAGGAACAGCACACAGGAAAGTCTCTCTCCATTTGTTATCAGGTAGCACCCTGGTGGATTCAGGAGACAACTGGAGGTCCTACGCCTGGTTGGAGGGGTGCAGAGACTCGGGGTTAACCACCGCCTTGACTTACACTTTGCCAAGCTTATTGGATGAAGTGGGTGGCGTACCAGGTACCGTGTGTAAGAAAGTCTCTCTCAGTTTATCAGGTAGCACCCCGGGAAATTCAGGAGACAACTGGAGGTCCTCCGCCTGGTTGGAGGGGTGCAGAGACTCAGGGGTAATCACTTCTTCGAAGTACATTTTGCCAACTTTACTGGATGAAGTGGGTGGCGTACCGGGTGTAGGAAAGTCTCTCTCCGTTTAACAGGTAGCACCCCGGGGAATTCAGGAGACAACTGGAGGTCCTCCGCCTGGTTGGAGGGGTGCAGAGACTCGGGGGTAATCACTGCTTCGATATGCACTTTGCCAAGCTTACTGGATGAAGTGGGCGAAGTACCAGGTGCAGGGTGTAGGAAAGTCTCTCTCCGTTAATTATCAGGTAGCACCCCGGAGGATTCAGGAGACAACTGGAGGTCCTCCGCCTGGTTGGAGCGGTGCAGAGACTCGGGGGTAAACACCTGCCTTGATGGACGTAGGACCAGATTTATTAGAGACGGAGGGTCCTTGCTTTAGGACCATCTTCAGACTGGTTTCAGAGATGACATGTCTGTAAGGCGGGACGGTACCTGAAGCCAGATCCTTGGTACAATCGCCGAGACTGTGTGGGGACATCGCCTCCACTTCTCTTCCTTCGGAGACTTCAGTGCACAGCGAGTCAGCGACTAGCAGATCTGGTGAAGAAGAAGAAGACACTGCTGACTGTCCTGAAGATGTGGGGACAGGACACCCCTTGTACCTTAGCAGTCCCCCAGGATACACCATGCAGGATCTCCAGACCTGAGCGGGCACTAGATCTCTCGGCTCTGGATGACCAGTGGGTAAGCCAGTCAGACCTGGAATGAAAACTTCTTCATGTGTAATGCTCCAATCTGGAGCTTAATTTGTACAGACATATTTTGACTGTTTCTGAGTAGGGCTCGTCCTTCTGATGACAATGCCCAAACCGGCTTCTGGAGTTGTCAGACGGGAATCAGACACCGACTCTTCAAGGCTTTAAGCCCAAAGCTTCCGGTTAATCCGAGGCCTTCACTTGCCACGGAGACAGTCATGGTCATCTGTGGAGAGGAAACACTAACGCCAAGGGCAGCCTCTCCTACAGGCCTAATGTCTTGGGATTCTCCAACCTTTACTGGACAAAGACCGTCAGGGGGTCCCAAACCACAGCAGCAGGACCGCAATCTGATTTTGTGACTGAGTTCTGGCTTCTGCTTTGCCTGACAAAAATAGTAATCCTTCATGGATTCTGTGAGGAAAGCTGCCTCTACAGGCTGGGGAACAGGAGGTCTTTGGGAGGACAGAACCTGGCGTGACGGTTTACCTCTACGCCTTGCACGTCTGGACTGCCTCTTGAGGTTGGAAAGAGAAGTATTCTGTGGAGCATAGTCATCCTGTGTGGATTCTTGGTGGGCAGCAGTCTCTTCAGGCTGGAGGACTGGTAGGCTACCTACACACATTACCCATCGAGGCTGCTCCGGGATATTGGGAAGGGAAGCTTTAGCAGAGGCTTCCGGATTAGGGTCATCGAAGACCATTAGAAAGGCCATCAGGAAGGCCTGAAGGTCAAAGACGATAGGATACCATGCTTCCCATAGGGGGGTGATCCATTTCAAGGCGTCACCCGCTAGGCAGGACATCATAAATGCCACTTTAACCCGATCGGTAGGAAAACAGTGAGCATAGAACTTGAAATGCAGCATGCATTGCTCCACAAATGCATGGCTTCGTTTTGGATCCCCATAGTACCGTGATGAATCCGCAGGAACGAGTGCTGATAGATCCAATTGGGCTGGTGCGTAAATCGCCTGGGAGCGGGTGGCAAGTCAGAGCAGAGAGAAACCGCTGGCGCGGTGAGCAAGGCAGAGCAGAGAGAAGCCGCCGGAGTGGTGGGCAAGTCAGGGCAGAGAGAAGCCGCTGGAGCGGTGGGTAAGGCTGAGCAGAGGGAAGCCGCTGGCGTGGTGAGCAACCAGAGACGAACAGGGCTGAAGGTGCAGGCAGAGAGGACAGGGCTCTGTTCACATGGAACAAACTGGAAAATACAGGAAGATGGCTAGAACACAGGAGGAAGATACGGAGGAAGGGAAAAGGGACAAGCAGAACTAGATACACACAAGGTACATACTATGAAGTAGCGAGTGGACACAAAACTCACAAACAGAAGTACAGAGACAACGAGTTGGAGTTAGGTGCAGGTTCAGATACTGCAGGAAAAGGGAAGGTACAGACATAGAGACAAACAGGTAACAGACTAGGATACAGTTCAGACAGGAACTGCTACTGCAATGAGATACAAGAATGAGCCTGGGTATACAGCCCCCAGTGTTGCGGAAACAGACTAGAAGTCACATGTAACAGGCCTGGGTATACAGCCCCCAGAGTGGCGGAAACAGACTTGAAGTCAGAGATAACAGGTCTGGGTATGCAGCCCCCAGAGTGGTGGAAACAGACTAGAAATAGGACAGGACCTGGCAATACAGCTGCAAAGACAAACTGAGTGAAGGTGATGCTCAGGCCCCTCCTTCTGGGTGGAGGGGGTTTAAATATCCAGTGACTCACAGCAATAGGCTGGAGATGCATTAGGGGTGCGCCCACAGCAGCTATAAGAATCAGGAAGTAACCGGGCCGCCGCCCTAAGCAGTCAGTCAAGAGACATGCGCACAGCATGAACTGGAGCAAGGTTTGCAGGCTGGACTGACAGGTAAGATTGTGGTCTTGCATAGTGGGAGGTGGTGCACTATGCAAGCACGCTGCCAGGGATGTTACAATGCGCCAATTCTGGCACTTTGCCCTGCTTTTCCCGCTTGCCTTGGTACGGTGGCAAGTGGGGTAATATTTGTGGGGTTGATGTGAGCTTTGTAACGTCAGCTGACATCAAGCCCACAGGTTAGTAATGGAGAGGCGTCTATAAGACACCCCCATTGATAACCCCATAATCAAAAGTAATAAAGACACAGACACAGAAAAAAGTCCATTAATTGAAATAAACACTACCCACCCTCTTTCACCTATTTATTACTGTAAAATTAAAAATAATAAAACGCTATATTCCTCAGTTATCCAACGATAATCCATATGTCCCACAATGTGTTCCAACTCTGCTACATTTGGATTCATGGCTGCGCGGTGGCATGATGGACCGCTCAACCATGAATCCAGGAGACACTGAGCTGAGCCTGATAAATTTGCTTCAGTGCCAAGCGGTGTCATCAAAAGGTGACTGGAGTTCAAGCTTTACTTGCGCTGATTAGCAAAAATAGAGCAGACCGGACGTCTTTTTTTAAATGTATTTATTTATTGCACAGGTGCCGGCAGGTGAATACTCTCATCAGCCTCGCCTGCTCTCTCGGCTATCAGCGAGACTAGGTGTACATTGATGAAATTAAAACTCTCATCAGCCAACACCTGTGTCCGGGGGTAAACTTTTTAATGCCAGTCAGAGCTGCTGGCTCGCTACCGCCGAGCAGGGCGCTGCGATTTCGTTCTGGTACCTGAACCGAACATTTTTTAAATGTTCGGCTTAACTCGACAGACCGAATGCATACCTGTCTGCCCATCTCTAATGAAGATCATACACAGAGTGCCCCCCAACCCATAATCTATGAAGTATATGAAAATGGGTTTTCTAAACTGTACAGCACCATCAAATCTGTCACTAATAGAGATGATCAAATTTTTCCACTGGAAATTAACTTTGTGTTGAATTTCATAAAATTCGCCATTTCACACATTGCTGAAGATTGTATCAGTCAAAAAGCAGTCTCGCATAACATCAGGCTTTTCAGCTATCTCATGGCACTATAAAAGATTGGGCAGGGAAAGCAGTGGCCATTTTAAAATTTTACAGTTTAAGCATAACAGTTAAAGGTGCACAGCTTATCATTACAAATGGGGATTAAAAGGCATATATTTAAGTATGGTATAATACTGTCACACTGAAGAACATAAAGAATGGTATTTGTAGTCTCTCCTGAGACCTGTGTATCAACTGACAAGAGCTATATCACACATACCTCAGTCGGCAGCTGGGAGCATGGCTGTCATATGTGAAGAAATATATCTGTTCCTCACTGTGTATAAAGGAGCTCATCTCCAGCTTCATCCACCTTAATGTTGGTTTGTTTTCCAGTTGGGCAGTCAGTCTCCATGCACTGTTATAAAGTTGTCAAACTGATGGAGGAGTAGGAAGATAAAGCTGGAGATCTCATCGCTGATCACAACATGGGCTAATACATATTTCTTCACATATTGTAGCCGGCCGCCGACCGGGTTTGAGTGATACAGCTCTTGTCATTTGAAAAGAGGTCTCAGGAGCTGTGTGTCTTCAGTCTGAAGGCCTGTGACTAGGATGGTATGCAGTTTAAATTATACCAGAGACTCCATTTTGTGTCATTCTTGGAGAACCCTTTTAATAACATCATTTTTTTCCATTCTTGACGTGCTATAAACAAGCAGGGCAGTTTAAGTCCCCTCAGTCCTAATTTTCCTACTGAAGAAAAATACTGAAACCATAGCTAGTATGTCTGAGTCTATCTGACAAAGTGTGCTTCCTGGCTTGTGAGACAGACGAGCAATAAAAGTTTCTTTTGTATTTATTTTTGGAAATCTTTTTTTTCAAAGACAAAAGAAAAATTTCAACATTCCAAAAATTTAAATGCAACTGTCTACCACAAAAAAGTGCTTGGTTTATTTTTTAGATTTTTTTTTTTTTTTATATATATATATATATATACAGTTTGTTATAATAGTCCATTACTGCATGCGTACATGCCACAAAAATACAGTAGCCTGTTGCAGGTGCTGACATTTGGGACATGTGCTAACCTAGCTTTTCTTGTCAAGTCCTATTTTGGAGAGGGAGATATAGTATTTTTTTTAAACATTTTTGCATTACATTTTACTTTTGGCATACTTATTTTACTAGTCTATTTTACCAACTACACACTTTTTGACAATACAGGCTGATGCAGCAGTTTAATTTCCATGCATGTACCTACTTAATAGAGATGATTGAATATATTTAGGACTTGCTTGTGCACATGACCGTATTTTCGGTCTGAGTGCGATCCAGCAAATAATCGCACTCTGAGCAATATTATTCCATGAAACCGTGCGTTTGATCAGAGAGTGATTTGCATAATTGACCCGATTCTCTTTGATGAGAGAATACACGGTTGTCTGCACCTAGCCTTGATTTGAATTTAATTCTACTCAAATTTTACAAAAATCTGCACTTGCCAAAATGCAGATTTTTTGTAATTTGCTTGCTTTAAAATATCTAGAAAATAACTGTACCTACCTTGCCACTCACCTCTCTGGCTTATCCACTCCTCACCATCAGCTGCCTAGTCCTCGTCGCATCTTCTAATCACTGCCACAATCGCTGAATTCTGGGCCGATTCATGCTTTGTCTGGGACTTCTGGCTCTGGTGAGGCCGAGGGTGGTATTGTGCATACATGCACAATGTCACAATGTACATCATGACATCATAATATCATGACCTTCCACACTGTTGTGCAAAATTGTCCTGTACCTTATCAGAGTTGGAAGATTCAGCTCTCGCGGTGGTGATCAGTAGATATGACGTGAACCGGACAGGTGATATTGAAAAACTGAGGGTCCTGGAGATGTGAGCGGTGAGGTGAGTATATATATATATATCTTACATTTATCATGCTTTGGGGTCTGGAGATTGAAACTTGAGGAGAATAACTTTTCTAAGAATCAAATTTCCCGAGAAAATCCATGCAAATAGCCAAGTTCAAATTTTGCCTGATCTGCTTATCCCTATTATCTACCAATAGAGTATTCTTGATCATGACTTTCTATCTGGAAGAATATTGCGTAAATTAAAAATAATAAATAAAAAATTATACAGCTGTATCACTTTTGTCATATGTATTTTACTAGTCCATTTTAGGAATTGCACATCCCACAAAAACTCAGACTGATGCCGGAGTTTACTTTGACTTTACCTACCGAAAAACAGAGAATTCTGTTTTACGGCTGTTTGCCAGGGAGGGGAGTAAATTTCATTTAAAATAAAATAGAATATTTTTAAATATTTTTTACACACTTGTTTTTCTTTTATACACATTTTAATTGTTGCATAATAGTTTTACAAGCCCACAGAGACTACTTGCTTAGCAAGTCATTTAAAAAATAAATTATACTACGTTCACACATTTCCCCGTTCCAGTATGTTTTAGAACATTTTTTTAAGTTTGGCATTTGCAGACACAAAGAAATTATGCCAATACAATGGAAGTGGTGTTGTTGCATTTGCTTTTTTAGCCATCACGTGTACCCTACCTAGCATTTGTGGTTGGTTCCATATTTTTGCAAGGTTAAAAAGAGTGAATACACTTTTTTGTGAATATTTTAGTTGTGTCCAACATGTACGGTAAACAAATTAACACTGGCAAAAGACATGATAGTATCAGATAAAGTAAAAAAATACCAAAGCTAAAAATCTAGTAGCCACTAGCAGCACCACTAGCACTGCTGGGACCAGCATGACTAGCGTTGTAGTGTCAAACTGAGGACACAATTGGCCTCCTTTGCTTCTGGCAATCGTATTAGTAGGGAGACAGAGGAGAGCATAATAGATTATATAGCAAATCACTCATATCAATCAGAACAGTATGATTTTACTTCTGACAGCAACATCGTCAGTTTGAGTCAGTGTTCTATGCAGTCCACCTCCACTGTCAAAACATCTAATCTTTTTCATACAGGACTTTCAACTGCATTCATGGCACCTCTATCCATACAGTCCCTTAATTCCCTAACCCACAACTTCCCAGTGGTCAAGGAAGATCTATCACAAGAACAAAAATCTTACTGTTGATTTATTGGATGAGATTGACAGCCTTTGCATTCAGAGGATATGGGCTGAAAGAAAAGAAGTTAGCTGTGTTGCTACCTCTACAAGCCATTGTGGTAGAGTCATTTGCAGTGTATTTGCACTCTGGGTGAGGCCAAATCTTTCAGCAGGATTTTGCTGATGATGATTGGGTACCAAATCGTTGTGCCAAGGAGGTGATGTCATCAGAGAAAGAGGGCGGTGCACTTGGCATTAAAGAGAATAGATGATGTTCGGCCAGAAGATCTTTTAGGGAAAGATGCGTTTCTTCTGTGGCCTTCTAAGGTCACCTCAGAGGTAAGTCATGTAATGCTGGATGTTGGTGTAGACAGCTCAACTGTGCCTGAAAACTCTGGTGGTGATCAAAGTGGTGGTGAGTCCTATGTGCGGACATCTCGGGTGCGGGAATTGTTTTCCGGAGGACTTATCTATTGTAGTGTACATGAAACGCTGTTTTAAAGTAAGCCATTGACAATCCTGACACACATCGATCTAGAAACTATGTTTCTACATCAACATATGAAATGGCATCACTTGCTCATGAGGGGAAGCAAACTGATCAGCGAGATGTGTAATGCTTAAAGGGGTTTTCACATGAACAAAAGTTGATTTTAATCAATAGATCTTGGAATAATAATAATTTCCACAGTTGGATGTGTTTGAATAAAATGTTCCTGTGCTGAGATAATCTTATAAATGTGTCCCTGCTATGTAATGTGTAATGGCTATGTCTGATCATGCAGGAACATGGCCTGATCATACTACATCTCCTGGGCAAGGGGTGGAGTATACAGACATTATTGGATTCTGGGGTATAATTCGGGAAAATAGTGGAGCTGCAATGGCACAGGATACAGCTAGAGATACCCCCCCTACTTACCCCAGGATGTAGAATAATGGTGTCCACGGCAAGCGGTAGCCGCCGCGGCAGTAATAGTCCACGTGGTCGCGAATTAGTCCACATCATGTCGAACTACCTACCTGTCCCAATTTCTAGGGGGCCGCGGAACACCACTCTTGAAGCCAGAGCAGTGTGAAAAGGTTATTGGTTGGATAGCAAATAATGCTTCCAGTCACTTTGCCACCACCACCACCCTCTCTTTCACACAGTCCAGTCTCAGTTGCCATGAGTCTGGACCACAAATTCCTCACCCCGATCCTCCTTCCTCCCATCACTCCAAGTGCCCTGGAGAGAGGTGATCCCACACTTGGACACTCCTAAAAGCTGTTCACTTTTCCATTTATAGATTCTGGCCTCTCTCCCGGCCGGCTTCAAGTTCGGCAAAAGGAGATCGCATGTAGCAATGCCCAAATATTTGAGCAGCCATGGTCACATGAAGGCGATGGTGGAAAAGTGCAATTACTGTCATTTGAGAAGGATGACGATGATGAGACACCACTGCTAGCAAGTTAGGAGGATGCCCAGGGTGCGTACGTGGAAGACGAGGTGGTGGACGATGAAGTCACTGACCCAACCTGGCAAGGTGACATGCATAGCGAAGACAGCAGCATAGAGGGCGAGGGAGGCATAGCACCACAACAGGCAGGAACAAGCAGTGGGGTGGTCACAGACACAAGGCGGGCAACTGGTATGGAGACCAATGGAGAATCGATTCGCTGCAAATTGAATTCTTTGGAAAAATTTGTCAAACCAAGCAAATTTTAATTTCTAAAAATTTGACCATCTTCAATCACTACTAGTGTATCTCAGTACTCGAGATGCTCGGAGCTCGCCGAGTACTTTCAAGATGCTCGGGCGGGAGCTCGGGTCCCTGTCCTGCATGTTTGGCGTTCTTTAGAGCACAAATCATGCAGAAATTGTCTGCCACTCACTGTAATGTCACAGCCATGGTGGTTGTGGCATTACAGTGATTGCCCAAATCGATGGGAACAGTGCTCACAGTGAAACATGAAAAGCCAGCAATTCAGCAGCGGCATACATCGGTACCCGACAATTTAGAACAGAAAGAATAGAGCATCACACATAGATTAGATAGATAGAAACATGTCAGTCACATATATAATAAGTACAGTGACAGTGTTGGTTACTGTACTTGTCATTTAGTGTTAAAATAAAGGATTTATTAAAAAAAAATTAGAGTGGGATTCCCCGTAATTTTAGTCTCTAGCGGAGGTTAAGCAGACGGCTGGGGCAGATGTTTGAAGCCGGGGAAGGGGGTAAAACCCACGGAGCTTTCCAGGCTACTAATATCAGCCCCCAGCTGAATACCTAGCATTTACTAGCTATTAAAATGGGGGACCCAAAAAAAAATGACGTGGGGTCCCCACTATTTTAATAGCTAGCAAAGGTTTGGCAGACAGCTGGGGGCTGATATTAATAGCCCAGGAAGGGTGCCATGAATATTGGCCCCCTCCCAGGCTAGAAACACCAGCTGTCAGCCGCCCCAGAAATGGTGCATCCATAGGATACGCCAATTCAGGCACTTAGCCTCGCTCTTCCCACTGCACTGTAGCGGTGGCAGTGGGGTAATAGGGTTGGGGTTGATGTCAGCTTATAATGCCAGCTGACATCAAGCCCAGGTTAGTAATGGAGAGGCGTCTATAAGACACCCCCATTACTAACCCCATAGAGAAAGTTAAAAAAAAACACAAACACCCAGAATAAAGTCCTTTAATTGAAATAAAGACAATTCTTAAATGTTATAAATTAAACTCTACTTACCGTATCGCCCATTCCAGCTGAAGCCAACGATCTCCTGCAATAATAGTAAAATAATAAACCAACCGCATCCTTACCTTTCCATGGTTCCCAGGATGAACTTCATTAAATACTTAAAAAAAAATTTGACGTGGGGCTTCGCCCTATTTTTGTGTCCAGCCAGGTACAACTAAGCAGCTGGGGGCTGGAATCCGCAGCGCAGTGTGGCCCAAGCTTTCTGGCCTCCCCTGCTGTGAATTGCAGTCCGCAGCCACCCCAGAAAATGCCGTGTTCATAGAAGCGCCATCTACTGGCGCTGTACCCAACTCATCCAGGGCCCTGGTGCGGTGTCTCACTGGGTAATAAAGGGGTCAGGGCCATCTTGGTATTATCAGCTGGCCCCAAGCCCGAAATTCATGGGGTCACGCCAATATTAGACATGACCGCTATGAATTTCTTGTAAAGTATTTTAAAAAAGCACAACACCCAGAATAAAGTCCTTTAATTGAAATAAAGACACATTCCTTTAATGTTCTAAATTAAACCCTACTTACCGTATCGCCCATTCCAGCTGAAGCCATTGTCTTCTGCAATAAAAGTAAAATAATAAACCAACCTCATCCTTACCTTTCCATGGTTCCCAGGACAGCTTCAGCTCTGCTATATTGACATGACAAGCTGGATCGTAGCAGAACACTGCCATCCAGCTTGCCGTGCCACAGACACTAAGAAGCTCCTCAGTGAAGCTCCTCAGTGTCTCACTGTGACGGCATCCAGATGAGCCGAGTTCATGTACAATGAACTCAGCTCACCTCATGCACGTCACTGACAGGGTGGAAGAATTCTTCTGCGCTCAGTGCTTGAGCATGAGAATTCTCTCCCACGCTGGGATGGCATTGAGATGACAGGCTGGATCACACCTGAGCGCTGCCATCCAGCTTGTCATCCTTCAGAGACACTGCAGAGCGCAAGCATGCCTGCGCTCAGCAGTGTTTATGAAGGATGGCATGCTGGATGGCAGAGCTCAGCTGCGATCCAGCCTGTCATCTCAATGCCATCCCAGCATGGGAGGATTCTCCTGCGCTCAGCGCTTGAGCAGGAGAATTCTCCCACGCTGGGATGGCATTCTGATAGCAGGCTGGATCGCAGCTGAACGTTGCCATCCAGCTTGTCATCTTTCAGAGACACTGCAGAGTGCAAGCATACCTGCCCTCTGCAGTGTCTATGAAGGATGGCATGCTGGATAGCAGCGCTCAGCTGCGATCCAGCCTGTCATCTCAATGCCATCCCAGCGTGGAAGAACTCTCCTGCTCAAGCGCTGAGCGCAGGAGAATTTTCCCACGCTGTCAGTGACGTGCATGAGGTGAGCTGAATTCATTGGACATGAACTCGGCTCATCTGGATGCCGTCACAGTGAGACACTGAGGAGCTTCACTGAGGAGATTCTCAGTGTCTGCGGCATGGCAAGCTGTATGGCAGCGTTCTGCTACAATCCAGCCTGTCATTTCAATGTAGCAGAGCTGAAGCTGTCCTGGGAACCTTGGAAAGGTAAGGATGAGGTTGGTTTATTATTTTACTTTTATTGCAGAAGACATTGGCTTCAGCTGGAATGGGCGATACGGTAAGTAGGGTTTAATTTAGAACATTAAAGAATTGTGTCTTTATTTCAATTAAAGGACTTTATTCTGGGTGTTTGTGGTTTTTTTAACTTTGACTATGGGGTTAGTAAAGGGGGTGTCTTATAGACGCCTCTCCATTACTAACCTGGGCTTGATGTCAGCTGGCATTATAAGCTGACATCAACCCCAGCCCTATTACCCCACTGCCACCGCTACAGGGCAGTGGGAAGAGCGAGGCAAAGTGGCAGAATTTGCGTATCCTATGGATGCACCATTTCTGGGGCGGCTGACGGCTGGTATTTATAGCCTGGGAGGGGGCCAATACTCATGGCACCCTTCCTGGGCTATTAATATCAGCCCCCAGCTGTCTGCCTAGCCTTTGCTAGCTATGAAAATAGGGGGGACCCCACATCAATTTTTTTGGGGGTCCCCCATTTTAATAGCTAGTAAAGGCTAGGCATTCAGCTGGGGGCTGATATTAGTAGCCTGGGAAGCTCCGTGGGTATTACCCCCTGCCCAGGCTTCAAACATCTGTCCCAGCCGTCTGCTTAACCTCCGCTAGAGACTAAAATTACGGGGAACCCCACACCAATTTTTTTTTAAATAAATCCTTTATTTTAACACTAAATGACAAGTACAGTAACCAACACTTTCACTGTACTTATTATATATGTGGCTGACATGTTCCTATCTATCTAATCTATGTGTGATGCTCTATTTTTTCTGTTCTAAATTGTCAGGTACCGATGTATGCCGCTGATGAATTGCCGGCCGGCTTTTTTAAAGAGACAAAAACACTATTATTTTTTTTTTTAATAAATCCTTTATTTTAACACTAAATAACAAGTACAGTAACCAACACTGTCACTGTACTTAGAAACATGTCAGTTACATATATAATATCTATCTAATCTATGAGTGATGCTCTATTCTTTCTGTTCTAAATTGTCGGGTACCGGTGTATGCGGCTGCTGAATTGCCGGCCGGCTTTTTTAAAGAGATGGGTGCATGAAAATCGGAGGGCACTAGTGTGTTCCAAGTGCCCTGCTATGTTTTTCATGCACCCTCCTATATACCCTGCCTGCCTATATATTCTGCCTACCTGACGTTTAATTGAGCACTGTTCCCATCAATTTGGGCAATTTTTGACCTTTTGCTGACAGCCGGGGGGGACCGCAAGAAAAATGCTCGAGTTTCCCTTAGACTTACATTGGGCTCGCTGCTCGGGTCGAGCACCCGAGTATTCCAATGTGCTCGACCCGAGCTTCGAGCACCCGAGCATTTTAATGCTCGCTCATCACTAATCACTACGTTTAAAAATACAAACTGCATACATTAATAAATAAATCTTTTACACCCAATGAGACAAATGTTCTTACGTTGAAAATCCTTGTTAAAAAAAGGTGCATAATATAATATTGAAAGGAGTATTTTTTAGTCCAGCTTAAGTTTAAGAAATTCATGAGTCGAGGTGTATTCAGTCTCTACGATCCCAACCTGACTGATAGCAATAGTTTGTACTGACCAGTATGAGATTCCAGAAGGAAAAAGGACACAGAGGTCTTATCAATTAGGTGAGGTAGACAAAGATTGAATTCAAATGTGTATTCTAAAATCTGTTGACAAATGTGCTATAAGTTTGAAGACCATTTTAACCCATTTGCGGCATTTTATCTCATTAGACTAAATGTATATCCATAGATGTATCTACTTTCCTACAATAGATTTACCTAGAAAAACACAGGATTTTACAATGCTTTATGTATGTTGCTATTTTTTACATATGTGCTGCACAATAAAGCAGTCATTGATCACAATGGTTTGATTTACAATTTGCTCTTTTAGGCCAACATACCGATATATCTCTGCCACAATAACAGACCGTTACATAAAGAATTCCCCCACATCTATAACTATTACGTAACAATTATCATCATAAAGCCTGGAATCTAGAAATTATCACTTAGAAAAGCTTCTTAAAAGATCATATTTCAAATGAAAGCGCTGAGAGCTTTGCAAATAATACGATTATAATACACTGTTAAACTAGTTCTTAAATAGCTTTGTTTTGCGTGTAGAAATAGGCCATCCATTGAAACATCATAAACCAATGTGTATTTAATGATTCAAATATTTTTTAGTCTCCTCTGTTGTCTGGACAAAGAGAGGATTTCCTTTGCACATGAATGACATATTTAGTCACGTACGGTGCCACAATTCTAAATAAAGCATTAAAACTAAACCCAATTCAGTCAAACTCTATAAAACAGCCAGACTAAATTTGGCCTCATTCGATCTGAGCTTTACCAAACATCACAGATTATTAAGAGGATTGGAGAAGAACTGACAAAACAATATAAAATTACTTTTAGAAAATCATCAAGCAGTTCTATAGGTATAATTCAATTCCTAAACATAGGAGTCATTTTAAATATTTATTACACATTTTTTGGAAGAGAGAACAATGAAATCACCAGAAATGTCACAAATGTGTTCCTGTTAAGTGGAGGGTAGCAGGTAAAGAAGCTTTAAAAAGCTAAAGATATGTTGTAAAATAACTCATTTTTCTATTTTATTATAATACATTTATGCTATTGTAAAGTTATTGTGGTCATTATCTTTAAAAGATTTTGATCTTTTTCAAGGGCAGCAAAACTGAATTAAATTATTATGCTTTGTAATCTCTGGCTTAGAATAATAAAGAATATAGAACATGATGCTTTACAATGTAAAAAATATAAAAGTTCTTTTTTATGCTATATAAGGTTTTTCTGACCTTCAGATGGGTAACCAATTTGTCCTTTTTCTGTGCAAGGAAAACCTATATTTCTCGAGTCAGGGCAGTGCTTGAAGTCCATTGACAGAGATGGACCAAATCTACTTAGACACCAATACACCTGTTTTCATTAAAATACTTGAAACCAAGTTATAAACAGAATGTATCAGACCCTGGCTTTATCATTTCAGCTAACCATGTTTTACTTTGAAATACTGTATCATTTCCGAGAAAAACACACGTCACAGCCATCCATGGAGCATGCCACCTGGGAGGCTAATCCCAGAGGCTGGTCTCCGCTGGGTTCTCCCAGCCCCACTCCCCTTAAGTGACAGGACTTTCCCTATGTACATACTTTGCTGCCTCTCATGTGATGCCCAGCTTTTGTACACCACTATCAATTTTTTAAGAATCTCATGAATATGACTGCAACACTTCTCTGGCTAAAAAATCAACATTATGAATGTCAAAAATATTTATCAGTGCCAATTTTAGTTCTTTTTGAGACTGAGGTCCCGATTAATCAAAATGTTTTTTCTAGAAATCTGTTGTAAAACACTTTTACAAAGTTTGCAAAATTTGGCGCCTTTTGGAGTTTTCACACCAATCCAGGCCAGATATGCCCAAGTGGTTGGAGCATGGATGGTATAGTGTGTATTAAAGCTTGCCCAGCAAATTCCTCAAATGTTACCCTAATTTAGTGGGGAAACTTATGCAAGAAATGGAAAAACTTGCATTATGAGGCACGGGTCAGTCATAAGATGCAGGGATGAGTAAAATCAGTTTTGTTTATTAATAGAATCCTGGAAATAATTATTAAAATGTTATAAAGTCAATCCGTATTATGATGATGAAGGTTCCATTAGTGAGTGAAGTCTCCGAAGTTAGGTGGTTAGGCTAGGAGAATGAGCGTACCTTAGAGGAGGAGAAAAGAGATATTAATTGATATGGCCAGCTAAGGGGGTTACAAGGTGGAAATGTGGAGACTTTTGGTGGATTACCTTGTGTAGGATCAGAGAAAAGATGATCACACAGCAGGGGTCTGTGATGGGTTAAATTGTAGAGATGTGTGCTGACTGCAAGGGAGAAGTGAAATAGTTATTTGTGCTAAGAGAGCTGTATTGTTGTTGCTAGGAATTATAGTTACCTGAATTGGTAGATATGGTTGGTCTGTATCCTCTTTAGAATGTGCTAGAGGGTTTAGGCTGACGAAAGGCACCTTTATGGAGGATGCATGAAGGGGGAAAGTAGATCACACGTCACCCACTACACACATCAGTAGAGGGCATAATAGAGTATAGACACCATTAGACTATTAAAAATAATTTTTATTAATTCATTAAAAACCAAAAATATTATCACACAATAATAATTAAAATTTAAGCAGGAGAATTATTAACAGTCCAGGATTATATATATGGGTCTCATTCCACCACCCCCTGGAAGAAGCGTGGCCAAACGGCGTCGTCGGGGTGCAGTTTCGGGATTTCTGGGGTTACTGCTCTTTCCCTGTAAGTAACTGGCATTTCTAGGACTCATGGGGTTGATAGTGTCTGGGTTTTAGCCTATTGTAAGTCTTTGGATATGTCCCTATACTGCAATATGCCTAGGCTATTAGTACAGGATATCTCAGATTGGCACTTTACATATACATTAGATATCTGTCTAATCAATGGAACAATCTGTATAGACTATTAGGTAACACTTTAGGCATATTTCCATTAGAATTATAAGGCCATTAGCACATGACACTTTACACATTGGCACCTTACACACCCCGGATATTTAACTAACTCTATTTGGTACATAATCATTAGGGTAATAAACCCAGGCTGCTTGCACTCGACACCTTATGGGCAGCTGCACTTTATATTCTTCGATTGAAAACCCATAAATACTCTATGGAATTGAACTTTATAGTTTAAATATCAGTAAAATATGTAGACTTTCTTTGCCTCTCTTATATTGGATTGAGACCTATATATATAATCCTGGACTGTTAATAATTCTCCTGCTTAAATTTTAATTATTATTGTGTGATAATATTTTTGGTTTTTAATGAATTAATACAAATTATTTTAAATAGTCTAATGGTGTCTATACTCTATTATGCCCTCTACTGATGTGTGTAGTGGGTGACGTGTGATCTACGTATTGTCTCTGGAGTGACATATTCCAATTTTGTGGCCAAGTGTTGGTTAATGAAGGGGGAAAGGTATATTTGTTAAAATGTTGATTTTATTAATTTGTACTGATCCCGGTGGGTCCATAAAGGATGATGCAAGGGACTGATAGATACCAGTCGCAGGTAGGATGAATAGTTACACCCAGGTGTTAGAGGGTAGTTTGGTGCTGCTAATGTAGAGTCTTATTGGTCGTATTCTCTAGACACTCCAGGGGGATGCACAGGGGGCACCCACCAGGGATGTCAGAGATGGACCTGGTAAAAGTCAAGGCACAGAAGCGAGCCTGTGTGCGGCGATACAGTCTATCTCTAGCAGTACATGTAAAGACTGTATACTGCTTGTGACAGAAGGGAACTGCTTAAAATTTCATTAGGCTTACAGTGTTCACCCTGAAGGTGATACAAGTTTCTATTTTTTTGCCTTTTTTGCATGTTTGAAAAGCCCTGCAGTACCATGTAAAATTCAGGAGCTCTTTAATATGCATAAACTAGAGCCTGCTGATCCAAAGAAGCTTGAAACGTTTATGATACACCCAAACCAATATGTCAGAAAAGTATTATAATTTGAATTGATATGTTTCCTTTCTAATTTTCTTTTTCAATTTACTTTTTAAATAAAAGTTTAATTGGATAATAGGTTTAATTACCGTAGCAAATTCTTTGCAATTATATCTCTACCCTTCAACATTCTTGTACTTTCAACTGCAATGTAAATGACCTACATTAATAATACACATAAAACTTCTACAAAAGTGTCCAGCAAATGTCGCTTTTTAAAAAAAAATGTTTTTATTTTTAATAAACTGAATTATTACATTTGTTTCTAAATTACACCGATATGAGGTACATGAAAAGTGTTGTACTTTTATAATTAATTAAAGCTTGGCGTAAGCATTACAAAAAATCCTCATTGTATTCTGCAACTTGAAACCAAAATGATTGTCAGTAGCATAGTTATTGATTTTGGTTCGTGAATCGTGACATTTATTGATAAATTATAGGGTGAATACATTTTTTATTTGGCAATTCTCTCAATAGAACTTAAAAAACAGCTGGGCAAATACTCGAGAATAATGTTTTACAAAAACATTTTTCCTAAATGGAGCTCAATATACAGTAGTTGTTTTGCTGGAGTTGGAAAGGTTTCAACTAGAGATGAGTGGATTGTTTGAACTCTGCATTTCCGGTTTTGCAATTGTTTTCCCCAAAATTGGATTCACGTCGAATAATTTTGCCGCAAATCTCAACACTAAAAAATCTCTAATTGTCCAGAAAATATGTGTATTTCAGTTCTGCAATGCCATCACAGCCTTATTGATGTCCAAATGACCTCAACCTATCTGGCTAAGTGTAAACGGATGATAAACAGCGATTTCTTTTGGAAATGATGTTTGCGTTTCCATCTTACAATGCAGGAAGTACAGTTTCTATGACACATGTGCGTAGGATTCATAATTTTGCTTTAGTAGCAATCAGCACTGAGGGGCTTAATATTGCCCTCCTTGCTTGCACTGAGCAAACAATATAAAAGGTGTTATTTAGGTGTTGTAACTGTAGTATATCAAAGATCAATCAATTCACAGTTACATTGAGTGACTAAACAGTTACAGCATTTCCTTATATATAACTTGACTCTTTGAATTAGCGTTATCAGAGTGAGACTACCTCTAATTTTCAATCTACTTCAGCACTGAAGTAGTACACCACAAGCAGATAAAATTTTTCGACCCTTATGTGGAATAAGCTGTCTGCTCAGGGCTCCTATCCCTAACCTGTACAAGCATAAACTAGTGCTCCTTGGCTAGTCCCCATTTTTTATACTGGCCACGATAGCTCCCCTCATAGGCTGCACTATGCCATGTGATGTGATAGCTATAGGGGATTACATGGAAGCTCATGCGGCTGCGCGTAACATCATTAGCCCACTCTCTGAGTCTTCAGCAGTGTGTGAAATTGCAGTGGGTATTTGTTTTAACAAGCCTTGCATATTGAATCATAGAGAGTTTAAGTTAAATTTCCTGAAATGTTCAGGTTCCCATGAATTTGAAGTTGATCCTCAATTGATATTTTTACTCATCTCTACTGTAGTTTTAACTTCATTCAATTCCTAATGCAAGGTATTGTTTTCCCTTAGGATGTGAAAGCGTTCCTCCATGAATCACGATTTTGGGGCTCTACTTTTCAACCAGCTCATCCTCTCCTGTTGCAAGCACTGATGATGATGATGTTCAAACAGCATCAGTTGTCTAGATTTACTTGTTAAACTTCAGCTATACCATAATTGCTATTGACTAATGAGTTTGATAGAGGGAGGAGCTCCCTTTATCTGCTATCATCATTCTGAGAATCGAGTGCAGGGACCAGCTAATACTTTATTTTGGAATCCATGGTTCTGATTATGGCCACCAGATCTATCACAAACATCTGCCTATTGAGCAGATGCATGGCATAACTTTTTGGCTGTTAGTTTTCCTTTAACAGGCCATAATGCATTGAATGTCAAAATTTTTACTTTTCCCCCATCCCCTAAAATTGTATTAAAAAATCAAATAATTTTAATGTAATGTAATGTAATTTTAATGGTCACGAAACATAATTTTATTTGAAAAATGTGATAAAATGTAACAAAAAACTAAACAAATTTGGTATCATTGTACCTTTCATTACTCTTATAATGATATTAACAAGTTGTTTTTACCACACGTACCATGACCTAAATAAATTTTTTTTTTAAAAAACCCAGAATTGCTGTTTTCTTCAATCACCCACCAAAAAAATAATTGATAAGAGTTATCAAATAAATTATATTAACCTTAAAATGGTGAATTAAAAAAAAAAATTAATTAATTAAAACTTGTAACACAAAAACAAGTGCTGAAGAAGGATAAATTGATCCATCTCCAAGGACGCCACGTAATGGTAAAAAAGAATAGTTTCTTTATTTAAACTTTATATTAAAAAAACAGAAAAAATCCTGGTACATACAGTACAGACCAAAAGTTTGGACACACCTTCTCATTTAAAGATTTTTCTGTATTTTCATGACTATGAAAATTGTACATTCACAGTGAAGGCATCAAAACTATGAATTAACACATGTGGAATTATATACTTAACAAAAAAGTGTGAAACAACTGAAAATATGTCTTATATTCTAGGTTCTTCAAAGTAGCCCCCTTTTGCTTTGATGACTGCTTTGCACACTCTTGGCATTCTCTTGATGAGCTTCAAGAGGTAGTCACCGGAAATGGTTTTCACTTCACAGGTGTGCCCTGTCAGGTTTAATAAGTGGGATTTCTTGCCTTATAAATGGGGTTGGGACAATCAGTTGTGTTGTGCGGAAGTCTGGTGGATACACAGCTGATAGTCCTACTGAATAGACTGTTAGAATTTGTAATATGGCAAGAAAAAAGCAGCTAAGTAAAGAAAAATGAGTGGGCATCATTACTTTAAGAAATGAAGGTCAGTCAGTGCGAAAAATTGGGCAAACTTTGAAAGTGTCCCCAAGTGCAGTTGCAAAAACCGTCAAGCGCTACAAAGAAACTGGCTCACATGAGGACCGCCCCAGGAAAGGAAGACCAAGAGTCACCTCTGCTTCTGAGGATAAGTTTATCCGAGTCACCAGCCTCAGAAATCGCAGGTTAACAGCAGCTCAGATTAGAGACCAGGTCAATGCCACACAGAGTTCTGGCAGCAGACACATCTCTTCAACAACTGTTAAGAGGAGACTTTGTGCAGCAGGCCTTCATGGTAAAATAGCTCTAAGAAACCACTGCTAAGGACAGGCAACAAGCAGAAGAGACTTGTTTGAACACAAGGAATGGACATTAGACCAGTGGAAATCTGTGCTTTGGTCTGATGAGTCCAAATTTGAGATCTTTGGTTCCAACCACCGTGTCTTTGTGTGACGCAGAAAAGGTGAACGGATGGACTCTACATGCCTGGTTCCCACCGTGAAGCATGGAGGAGGAGGTGTGATGGTGTGGGGGTGCTTTGCTGGTGACACTTGGGGATTTATTCAAAATTGAAGGCATACTGAACCAGCATGGCTACCACAGCATCTTGCAGCGGCATGCTATTCCATCCGGTTTACATTTAGTTGGACCATTATTTTTTTTTCAACAGGACAATAACCCCAAACACACCTCCAGGCTGTGTAAGGGCTATTTGACCTAGAAGGAGAGCGATGGGGTGCTATGCCAGATGACCTGGCCTCCACAGTCACTAGACCTGAACCCAATCGAGATGGTTTGGGGTGAGCTGGACCGCAGAGTGAAGGCAAAAGGGCCAACAAGTGCAAAGCATCTCTGGGAACTCCTTCAAGATTGCTGGAAGACCATTTCCGTTGACTACCTCTTGAAGCTCATCAAGAGAATGGCAAGAGTGTGCAAAGCAGTCATCAAAGTAAAAGGTGGCTACTTTGAAGAACCTAGAATATAAGACATATTTTCAGTTGCTTCACACTTTTTTGTTAACTATATAATTCCACATGTGTTAATTCATAGTTTTGATGCCTTCAGTGTGAATATACAATTTTCATAGTCATGAAAATACAGAAAAATCTTTAAATGAGAAGGTGTGTCCAAACTTTTGGTCTGTACTGTATATACAAAATATTTGGAACTATAGTCCAACTAGAAAAAGCTGGAGAACAAGGGGATATGGAATGAATGCTACCAGACAAGTATCAAACGTCTTGCACGTGCTTAGACTTAGCATGAGACATTTGTAACGCGTTTGGTAGAATTCGTAGTATTCATTCCATATCCCCTTGTTCCCCCGCTTATTCTAGTTGGACTATAGTCCCACATTCCACATATTTGTATATATATATACCAAGATTTTTTCTGTTTTTTTAATATGAAGTTGAAATAAAGAAACTATTCTTTTTTACCATTACATGGCGATCTGGGAGCTGGATCAATTTCTCCTTCTTCAGCACATGCCGGAGTGCTCGCAGTAGCGCTGATCACGGACCCTGGTTCTGATTGAAGCCTCAGGAGGGTGACCTGGTTACTTTTTATGTTTCTCTCGTATTACACAAAAACAAGACCTCATACCCTCATATAGCTATATTGCCATAGAATATAAATGTTTAGCTTTTGGATTGTGGTGATGAAAAAAAGAAAATACTTTGGCCCGAAGGCCCAAAATAGGATGGTTCTCAAGAGGTTATCTCCTGCAAGGGACTTTTGTCATAAGTTGTTTACAAAAAATAAAGAAATGCAGTTTTAAAGCAAACTTAAGTTTTAATTAAACGGTTATGCCGAAGATTGCAATTTAATTCAATTAAGCTGTCCAGATGACAGTCTTTTCACATTTACCACGTGTCCGAATGAACAAAATCACATGCACTATTCTCTTCCGAGATGATGATTGGATGAGGCCTGCCCATTCAAGTTCATGGATGCAAGAAAAAAAATCGGGTCTTACACAGACCATCTGTATTACATGTTATAGATAAATTTCCATTATTAACATAGGAAGCAAATGTTAACTTAGAAATTTGATCATGTACATTTTGCATGAACATGTCATGCATATTACATAAATGTTGATATATAAAAATGGATGTCACACAAGTGAAACAGGTATAAAAGGTTCCCAGCCTGTTACAATATCCTCCAGGATAAACGGTTGTTGATTCTGGTGACTTATTACAATTCATTGAATCTGGTGACATTACAATTCCCCTTGCCTTGGAGATGGTAGTGGGCTCTCTTACCCTTTGGGTATATCCACCCCTGAGTATACTGATTGACAAATAAGGATCATGTTCCTAGCTTGCCATCCTGTTTTTTTTCTAAATATCTTTAAAATATTCAGTACATCACTGCGTCTCAGTTAACAGTGGGGTACCACAGGGGTCAGTATTGGGCCCACTTCTTTTTAACATATTTATTAATGACCCTGTAGGGGGCATACAGAGTAGTATTTCAATATTTGCAGATGACAGTAAACTCTGCAGGGTAATCAGAGGAGGACAATTTTGTATTACAGGAGGATCTATGTAAACTAGAAGCTTGGGCTGATAAATGGCAAATGAGCTTTAATGGGGATAAATGTAAGGTAATGCACTTGGGCAGAGGATATAAAAAGTATAATTATATACTTAATTGTAAAACACTGGGCAAAACTGTCACTGAAAAAGATCTGGGTGTATTGGTGGACAACAAGCTCACGTTTGGTGGCCAGTGTCAGGCAGCTGCTGCAAAGTCAAATAAAATAATGGGATGCATTAAAAAGGCATAGATGTTCAAGAGGAGAACATAATTTTACCTCTATACAAGTCACTAGTGCAACCACACTTAGAATACTGTGTACAGTTCTGGTCTCCGATGTATAAGAAAGACATAGCTGAACTAGAGAGGGTGCAGAGAAGAGCGACCAAGGTTATTAGAGGACTGGGGGGTCTGCAATACCAAGACAGGTTATTACACTTGGGGTTATTTACTGTGGAAAAAAGAAGGCTTAGGGGTGATCTTATTACTATGTACAAGTATATGAGGGGACAGTACAAAGACCTGTCTACTGATCTTTTTACTCTGAGGCCTGAGACGGGGACAAGGGGGCATCTTCTATGTCTGGAGGAAAGAAGGTTTAATCATAAATTTTAGTGTTGAGCGAGTATGCTCTATTAACCCTTTCGCCGAGTATGCTCGGGCCGAGCTCCGAGTATTTATAGCTGCTCGGTGATAAAGTTAAATCACTCCCGTGTGCATGATTTGCAACTGTTTGACAGCTTTATTACATGTGAGGAATGTCTATTTCTTACACATTCCTCACATGTAATAAAACTGTCAAACAGTTGCAAATCATGCACACGGGAGCGATTTAACCTTATCACCGAGCAGCTATAAATACTCGGCGCTCGGCCCGAGCATACTCGGACAGAACATACTCGCTCAACCCTAATCATAATCACAGACGGGGATTCTTTACTGTAAGAGCAGTGAGACTATGGTACTCTCAGCCGCATGATGTTTTAATGAGGGATTCACTACTAAAATTTAAGAAGGGCTTGGATGCCTTTCTTGAAAAGTATAATGTTATAGGTTATATATTCTAGATTCCTTGATAGGGCGTTGATCCAGGGAACTAGTCTGATTGTCGTATGGAGTCAGGAAGGAATTTTTTTCCCCAATGTGGAGCTTAGTGTTTGCCACATGGGTTTTTTTTTGCCTTCCTCTGGATCAACATGTTAGGCTATGGGTTTAACTAGATGGACTTAGTCTACCTTCAATCATAAAAACTATGTTACTATGTTACTTAAAAAAAAAAAATAAATTAAAATAATCTAATTTTTGGTGAAAATATATAATTTTTTTTTAAGTTAAATCTGAAATGCACAATACAATTTAAATACATTGTCTTCTACAACAACATTTAAATTTCATGATCTCAGTAGAAACAATTTTCAGAGTAGAGTTAAAGTCTAATTAATTATTCAAAATGGGCAGCACACATGGAGAGATGATAACTGCTTGCAGTGTCATTTTGCTTCAGGCATGAGAAAAATAATCCGCAGAAGTTTATTGACTGTAGGCTGGTAATTCTAGGTTACAGAGCAGTGATAAAGTTGGGCTAATTCAATCAGCTTGATTTGCATTATGAATAAACACCTGGGAAATGCAAGTAAGTAAAAAGGTATGTAGTAGAAAAGGTTTTATACAGTCACTTGCTGTGCAGCTTCTGTTCACTTACAATTTATTTTGACATTGCCCTTAGGATAGTCTTAAATCCATGTAAACTCACACCTAGATGATCATTTAGACACTTATAGATTCCCCTGAACTTTTCTAGGCGCACTTTAGGTAGTAAAATAGAACAATAACATGTATATTATGTCTTCCAACTTGTGCACATAGGAGTTGTATACGACTGGAAAAATCATGTGTACTTCTTCAATTCTGTGCATGAACTATTTCTAGTAGAGATGTCTCACAAGACAAAAGATAAGAGAGAAAAAATGTTGTGGTGGGTGCTGTCATGATCCAGACACGGATAAGAAAGTGTAGAAAAACCGCGAACAAATAAGACAGCAACGTGTTTCAAAATCTGATCTGATAAAAAAACGCATTGCTGTCTTTTAATAAATATTTGTGGTTTTTCAACACCATCTCATCCTTTTCTTCATCGTGACAGTGCCCACCACAATGATATTTTTCTTATTTTTTGCCTGGCAATTGTTTTAATGAGCCATTCTGTTGTCTTCAACTCGTTGAGCAGCAGTCTGTCCAAGAAAAAACCACATCACTATTATTTCTCTCGTCGGAGTTGTCCGACCAGCACAACTCCACCAGGGGAGCAGATTCCATCTTTATTCCCTGATTCTTATCATCAGGATTTCACCGTGGAGTGCTCCAATGTTGTCTTCTAGTAGAGATAAGTGGATCTTTTGAAATTCGAATTTGTAAAATTTTTCACTTGGAGAGAACCTGGTATATAATACCTGCTGCCCAATCCGTGGGCAGTGTTTATCAGACTCTGGCTATACAAACTCAGCCAGATATGTTTGACTCTGAAATCGGACAAGCAGCTCCCTGGCGGCTTCTTTCTGCGCTCTGCCCTGGATTGGAAGGTCTCTGCCTACATTAATTTGTACAGCTAGAGCATGATACATGCTGCCTATAGATTGGGCAGCATGTATCAGCTGTCAGGTTCACTATAAATTCATTTCATGGCTCATAAATTCACACTGATCTCAGTAATGGAAATGAGAAAGAGAGAGATTTCAATATGATATGTATGTTCCACTTACCCAGTGAAACCTATTGATGGAATCAGACTCTGTCGTCAAACTGCTTGTTCTGTGCCCAACTGTGCTCCAGTGGGAATCACTGATCTCCGATGACCAAAGTACTAACCATCAATGTATAAGGTATGATAATATGGCACAAGGTACATGAATGTACACGGCCACAACTTTTATTTTTTATTTTTCCATCCATGTAGCCGTATGAGGGCTTGTTTTTTGAGGGATGAATTATACTTTTGAGGTACACTATTCATTTTATCATATAATCCATTAGATTTCGAGGAAAATTTCCAGGTAGGTCAAAATTGCAAATAAAGTGCAATTCCACAATTGTTTTTTTTTTTTATTTATTTACTGTGTTCACTATATGGTAAAACTAACCTGGCAATATGATTCTCCAGATAAGTACAATTATGCTAATACCAAACATGTACAGTACATTTGTTTTATTTAAGTGGTAAAAAACAGAAATTTGTAAAAAAAAATAAAAAATGTTTTTTGTCATTTTCCGAGACCCGTAATGTTTTCAATTTTTCGATAATAGGGCTGTGTAAGGGCTTATTTTTGAGCTGCCATTTTTATTTATTCCATTTTGGGATAGATACAATGTTTGCCCATTATTGCATTTTATTGCAGTGTTGTGGTTGCTGAAAAACGGTAATTCTGGCGTATCGATATTTTTTTCTCATTGCATTGTTTACTGATTGGATTAATTTATTTTATATTTTACTAATTAGACTTTTACCTAAGTGGACATACTGACTATGTTTTTTTATTTTTTTTATTTCCTTATATTTAGGGGACTTGAACTTGTGATCATCTGATTGCTTGTGATATGCACACTATACTGCTACAGTATTGCTCTGTGTAGCAAAAATCATGGTCTCCTATGATCACCATCTATAGGCTGTCTTATAGGCTGGAGTACAATCATGACAAGTATGGAGGTCTTCACTAGACCCCTTGCTGTCATAGCAACCCATCGGCATCTCATGATCCCGTCACGGGTATGGCAATGGGAGCATAGAATGATGCACCCCCCAGCCGGTGCACATTAAATACAGCTGTTGGAGATTGACAGCAGCATTTAACAGGTTAGAGGCAGATGATATCTGAATAATTCAGCCATCATTTGCCAGGAAAGATGTGGACTCGGTTTGGGAGCTCACATCAAAGTTAGGGACCCGGAATATGACGTAACCTTAAGTGTTTGTGTGGCGCCCCTGAGGGTTCAGTCACCACAGGGGTACTGCACCTCAGATAGAGGTGTGGTATCCCCTCTTCCAGGTAAGGATGGAGCATCTCACGGAACCCCACTTCACCACTCAACACTACACCACTCCTGTACTGTAGGGGGTCTAAGTGCACCAGGGTGCTGCCCCGGTCCGGGATAGAGGAGATGGGGGGAACCAAAGATAGGGGGAACCATGGAGTGGGTGAGGGTGGAGGACACACTTTTAGAAAGCACTTATTGATTCATATTTAATCTTTGGCCATCTTAAGTTCAAGGTCTTTGATTGTGGTCTTCTGTCAGGGTTCAGCAAGAGTCTGCAGCTGGCTGAAGATACACGGTCCTCGTACTGTATTCTACACTCTGGCTTAGCCAGAGGGATTCCTGCTGACCGGCCCCCGATATCTGACTGTGTACTTCACGTCACTGTTGGAAAGGCCCGGCGGCTTATTGGATCCCAGGGAGGAACACAAGTGGGAAGAGAAGGAGAAGGAGAGGAACAGACTGACGGGGTCTTGACAGGTGCTCCTGATCTACCTGGGAAGTGCTGAACCCCCTTCCTGATGGCCGCAGTACACCGTGTGTAGCAGAGAGAAGCTTTGCGGCTAAAAATTCATCTAAAGTGAGTAAAGACCCGGATGACTTCATTCACCGCCTCCGCTTGTTTATTCCTGCACGGCCCTGTACCCACCATACCTCCTAACAGTTCTCAAACTACTGCCCTGAGGCCTGCTCCACCTGTGGGAAGTAGCACCAACCAGCCTCAGAGGACTGTTGCAGCGCTGGTGGCCTTCACCAGAAACCACAGGTGCGTAGTCGAGCAAACCACTCATCCTAAAAGAAGCCCATTATTTTCATGTGACAGCCCTGGGCACGGAATGGGTCTAGGCCACGACTGCATCCCCACACCGCAACACCTACACAGACCCGGCTCCGAGTACCCCACCGCTCAGGGAGGGCGAGGCGTCACATTTGTGCACCACATAGAATTTTTTATTTTTCTATATATAAGCTACACAATACTATACAATGACATATGGTGCTTTAAAATTGGAATCGATGAGTGTTGTAGTCCACCATTTGGTATTGGTTTTTGTCTACTGCCAAAGCAGCACATTTTTGAGCCCTATACAGACATGTACAGTATCTTGTGACGCAGTAATTTATATCCACATCAAACAACTGACATAGAGTAAATACCTTTTCCTCAGTGTAAAAGATGTCTTTATTTGGTATATTACAACTGCTCATAATGTTTTATTCCATATTAAAATGTCACACTTAAAATGTTAGTGTACCTCATAGAATTTTTCATTTTTCTATATACAAACTATACAATACTGCACACAACACATGATGCTCTAAAATTGGAATTAAAGAGGTTTGTAGTCCTTCATTGTGGTGTTTGTTTCATAATGTTGTCCACTTCCAACGTAGTGTATCTCCTTGAGTCCTATTCAGACATGTAGGATTCTTTGCAATGTAGCAATTATATCCACACTAAACAAATGATCCTCCACAGATATTTCCAGACAAACATCATAGTGACCGAATACCGCATGTACTAAAGTATAAGCCGAGCTTTTCAGCAATTTTTATAGGCTTTAAAAGCCCCCCTTGCCTTATACTTGGGTATATACTTTATATAGTACATACATTCCGGTGGTGGATAGTGGTGGGGGGGGGGGGGTGCGGCGGCAAAGCAGCGGGGCACACACAGTAGCCGCTGCTACAGCTATCACGTGTGCCCGCTGCTAAATCCAAATTAATATTCACCCTTCTCCACGCCCATTGGCATGGAGAGGAGTGAATATTCATTTCTTCAATAGAGGGCACACATTGTCAGCAGCGCCGGCTCAGCGATCCTCCGTGCCCGCTATTAGAGAGTATGAATATTCACCCTTCTCCACGCCAATGGATATTCACTACTCTCCACTGCCATAGACCCAGCGTGGAGAGGAGTGAATATCCCGGCAGCTCACCTCGGCGTCTGAGGATGCAAGGCAGTGTCGTCATGCGCTGCTCAGATGCGGAGGTGAGCTGCTAGCAGACAGAATGCAGCGCTGGAGTAGAGGGAAGGAAGGTGAGTAGAAGTGTTTATTTTTTTAATGTGTGCAGTGATGGGGGCCATGCATACCAGGATTGGAATGAGGGGTGCCATGCATACCATGATTGGGGATAAGGGGTGCCATGCATACCAGGATAGGGGGGGGGGTCATGCATACCAGGATTGGGATGAGCGGTGCCATGTATACCAGGATAGGGGGGACCATGCATACCAGGATTGGGATGAGGGGTGCAATGCATACCATGATTGGGGATGATGGGTGCCATGCATACCAGGATTAGGGATGAGGGGTGCTATGCTTGCCAGGATTGGGATGAGGGGTGCCATGCATACCAGGATTAGGGATGAGGGCGCCATGCATACCAGGATAGGGATGAGTGGTGTGATGCATACCAGGATTGGGGATGAGGGGTGCCATGCATACCAGGATTGGGATGAGGGGCGCCATGCATACCAGGATTGGGATGAGGGGTGCCATGCATACCAGGATTGGGATGAGGGGTGCCATGTATACTAGAATTGGGATGAGGCATGCCATTCATACCAAGATTGGGGATGAGGGGTGCCATGCATACCAGGAATAGGGATGAGGGCGCCATGCATACCAGGATAGGGATGACTGGTGCCATGCATACCAATGATTGGGGATGAGGGGTGCCATGCATACCATGATTGGGGATAAGGGGTGCCATGCATACCATGATTGAGGATGAGGGGTGCCATGCATACCATGATTGAGGATGAGGGGTGCCATGCATACCAGGATTGGAGATGAGGGGTGCCATGCATACCAGGATTGGGGATGAGGGGTGCCATGCATACCAGGATTGGGATTGAGGGGTGCCATGCATACCGGGATTGTGATGAGTGGTGCCATGCATACCAGGTTTGGGATGAGTGGTGCCATGCATACCAGGATTGGGGATGAGGGGTGCTATGCATACCAAGATTGGGATGAGGGGTGCCATGCATACCAGGATTGGGATGAGGGGTGCCATGCATACTAGGATTTGGATGAGGGATGCCATGCATACCTGGATTGGGGATGAGGAGTGCCACGCATACCAGAATTGGGGATGAGTGGTGCCATGTAGTGTTGAGCGAACATGCTCGACACTGCTCGGTACTCGCCCGAGCATCACGCTACTCGGGATGTTCGGCAAGCACTGAGCATTTCCGGGTTACTCGGGTGGGAGCTTGGGTCTCCGCCCTGCATGTTTGGCGCTCTTTACAGAGCCAATGAACATGCAGGGATTGACAGCCAGTCACTGTAATGCCGCAGCTATGTTGATTGTGGGCATTACATTGATTGGCTGGCCGCACAGCGTCACCTCGAGTATTTAAAACCGGGCGCCTCCATCTTGGACACAGACGGCTGGGATCAGACAGCATAGGGACAGCGCTGCTGATTTAGGGAGAGATATATACTGCGAAATAGTTAGTGTAGGGTCTGTAAAGGCTGCCAGATCAAACAAACAGTCCTTCTCAGGACTAATATCCATCCCAGATATCAGGCAGGCAGACAGGCAGGCTGTATAGGAGATGCAGTGGTTATACCAGCAAACGCTGCATTACAGTCCCGTGTGCTCCTGTTGCTGAAATTGCTGGACTTAGCTCCAGGTCTCGGGGGCCAGGAAAATCCTTTTTTTTTTCATCTAAATCCTCTTTTTTTTTCCTCCTTCACACTGTACAAATACCCGTCTTATTAACCTTTTGGTGTCCCCCCCCAATAAAAAAAAAAAAAAAAATAAAGTGTGTCTCTGATTTTTCAGACACAAATATATCTGTTGAAAATAGTTTGGTGTAGGCCAGAGAAACAGAAGTGTGGTTTTGCAGTTTCACAGTTCAAACCTCTGTATTATCCACTTTTGGGCCATTTGTATCTAAAAAAAACAGTTTGAGTGTGTCGCTCACTGTTCAGCCGCAAATATATATATTTAAAAAAGTTTGATATACACCAGTAAATTATAACTGTGGTTTTGATGTTCCACGGTAAAAAAATCTCTATTATCCTGCTTTTGGCATTTTTTGTCGTAAAAAAAAACTAATAGTGTCTCCCTGATTTTTCAGATTGTTTAAAAGAGTCGGGTGTAGGCCAGGGAAATAGAACTGTGGTTTTCCTCTTCCACGGTTCTAATCTACTTTTTATTACCCTTTTTCCATTGATAGTGCGAGTGTAAGCTATTTTACTTCCTTTACAATGGGCAAGCCTCATGGCAAGGGAAGTGGAACTGGACTTTCTGGTGATGATGCGTGCAGAGGATGCGGCCGTGGCCAAGGTGAAAATGTGCCACAACCAATAACCACATCTTCTCGCTCCCACTTCTTGACCGAATTACTAGGGAAGCACAGAACAACACCAGTATTGCGAACTGATCAGTGTGAACAGGTTCTTAATTGGATAGCAGATAATACTTCCAGTTACCTGGGCACCACCACCTCCGGCCTGTCTTCCACACGGTCAACTCTTAGTAGCCGTGAGTCTTGACCACATACTCCTCATCACCCTGATGCTCCTTCCTCCCACCATGCCGAGTGTCATCAGACAGCAACTGATCCCACACTTGGACACTCTGAAGAGCTGTTTACTGGTCCATTTCCAGATTTGTGCCCCTCGCCTGCTCCGCTTGAAGTGGTAGAAGAGGAGATCCCATGTAGTGATGCCCAAATATTTGAACAGCCACGGCCACAGGAAGTCGACGCTGGCAATTTGTCACAAGAGGTGGACGATGATGAGACACAATTGCCAGGAAGTGAGGAGGAGGATGGTGGTGCGCAAGTGGAAGAGGAGGAGGTGGTGGATGATCTAGTAACTGACCCAACGTGGCAGGAGGACACGCAGAGCGAGGCCAGCAACACACAGGGGGAAGGAGGCAGAGTACCCCAACAGGCAGGAAGAAGCAGTGTGGTGGCCGCACACAGAAGGCAGGCAACAGTTCCCCGTAACACCAACACGAGGGACGTTGCCTGTACAACCTGTAGGTCTTCCAGAGTCTGGAATTTTTTTAAAGACTCTGCTGATAACCCCAAAAAGGCCATTTGTACCACCTGCCATGCCAGCATCAGCAGGGGTGACAAAACTACCAGCCTGACCACCACCAGCATGATCAGGGACATGGCAGCAAAGCACCCGACTTTGTGGGGCGAACCCCAGGGTCCACGACCAGTGTCAGCAGGTGTCACCACTGATTCTTCCGCTGTTGTGCATTCAATAGAACCCCCTGTTGTGTGTGCAAGGCAATCCCCTGTCCATAGTGCATGCAAAGATGCCCCCTCCTCTCAGTCTTCACTTGTTATGGCAGTTTCTCAAGAAACAGCATCAACGTCAACGTCCCACCCAGGTTTCAATTGTCCATATCCCAGACTTTTGAACGAAAGCGGAACTTCGCAGCTAACGCCCCACAGGCAACAGTCCTAAATTTGCATATTTCACGACTGCTTACGTTGGAAATGCTGCCTTTTAGGCTGGTGGAGGTGGAATCCTTCCGCAACCTTATGGCGGTGGCTGTCCCTCAGTATTGGCTGGGGACCGAGTACCATTTCGCCCGGTGTGCCATCCCCACACTACACAAGCACGTGTCCCAAAACATCTGCCGTGCCCTCAACAACTCAGTTACTGGGAGAGTCCACCTGACAACGGACACGTGGACAAGTGCTTGTGGCCAGCGACGGTACATCTCCCTGACGGCACACTGGGTAAACATAGTGGAAGTCGGGACCCAGTCGAACCTTGGGAGGGAACACATCCTCCCCACACCGAGGATTGCGGGCCCTATGTCAGTCAGAGTTGCCCCCACAGTGTACAGCTCCTGCGCATCATCCTCCTCCTCCTCGTCATGTTCAGCCTCCATCTCAGATATCATCACATCAGTTACAAGCTGGAAGCACTGCAGTACTGCCTCAGCCAAGCGGCAACAGGCTGTGCTGAAACTCATAAGCTTGGGTGAGAAACCTCACACTGCTTGTGAGTTGTGGACAACTGTGAAAGAGCAGGCAGATCTGTGGCTGACACCGCTAAACCAACATCCAGTCATCGTCGTGTGTGACAATGGCCGTAACCTGGTGGCGGCTCTGAGGCGAGGCGAGATCACACACGTACCATGCCTGGCTCATGTGCTTAACCTCGTTGTTCAGTGGTTTCTTAAATTGTACCCCGAGTTGCCAGATCTGCTCGTCAAAGTACGCCGCCTGTCAGCTCATTTTCACAAGTCAGCTACAGCTTCGCTGCCCTTGCTGTGTTGCAGCAGCGTTTCCAGCTTCCGTCACACCGACTGGTGTGTGATGTCCCCACACGTTGGTACTCTACCCTCCACATGTTGCAAAGGATTTGTGAGCAGAAGAGAGCAGTTGTGGAGTACCAGCTGCAACAAGGCCATTGATATTCAGGTCAGACTCCACACATAAGACCTCAGGAGTGGACCTGGATGTCTGACATATGTACCATCTTGACAAACTTTGAGGAGTCCACCAAGAAGGTGAGTGGCGATGATGCCATCATTAGCATCAGCATTCCTCTTGTCTGTCTTTTGCAACGCTCTCTGCAGAGAATTAAAGAGGAGGCATTGCAGCCAGAGTATGATGAGATGGATCAAGAAGCCATAGCGGTCGATTACACACAGCCCAGCCTCATCTCATCCCAACGTGCATTGGGGGACAATGAGGGAGAGGAGGAGGAGGAGGAAGAACAGGAGCTTGTATCATGCGCTGTAGACGGTAGTATCTGTACAACTGTTATACCGTCGGTTCAGTGTGGGTGGCCTGAGGACAGGGGGGAGGAGGAGGAGGAGGAGGAGAGCATGGTCAATCGTCATCTTGGTGAGGACACGGAAGTCTTGCCCGTTACCAGCACGCATGGCTGACTTTATCTTACACTGCCTTAACCATGACCCTCGCGTTGTCAAAATGTTGGGTGACAGTCATTACTGTTTGGTGACACTTTTAGACCCCCGCTACAAGGAGAACTTTCACTCTCTTATTCCTGAGGTGGAGAGGTCTACAAAAATGGGGCAGTACCAGAAGGCCATTGCTGCAGAACTGTTAAAAAAATTCCCATCTGAACACGCTAGCGGCAGAGGTCACAGTTCGTTGCCCAACCAAGGCGTACATGCGAGAGAGACGCAACTTCAATCCAGCAGAGGCAGGGGAACACTGTCAACGTTCTGGGACAGTTTTCTCAGACCCTCCCTTCGGACAGACCCTGAGGCGCGGGGTACTCTCACAAGGAGAGGAAAGTTTCAAAAGATGGTGAGGGAGTACCTTGCCAACCGTACCAGCGTCCTCCGTGATTCCTCTGTGCCTTTTAATTATTGGGTATCCAAGCTGGACACTTGGAATGAACTCGCTCTGTATGCCTTGGAGGTCCTGGCCTGCCCTGCCACTAGCGTGTTATCGGAGCGTGCTTTTAGTGCTGCTGGGGGAATTATAACTGATAAGCGCACTCGCTTGTCAACTGACAATGCTGACAAGCTGACGCTTATCAAAATGAACAAGGGCTGGATTGGGCCAGACTTCTGATCACCACCAAATGACAGCAGAGTAACATTAAGTCAAATGCACTGTGTTATTTCGGGAGGAGTATTCACATGCACTGCCTCACACCCACACATGGGTATACACTTCCTCATTTCGGCTGTTTTATGTTCTTCTCCTTATCCTCAGCCTCCACCACCACTATACCACCAGGGTGACCGTGGTCCGTGTTGCCATTATTGAAAGTTCCTCCGTCCTTATTTTTGTCAGCTTTTGCTTGGAAGGCATAAGCAAAGACTGTGGGAGATCCACTCCCCAATTATTGGAATAATATTTTTAAGATGCTGTACTGTATGGCTCTTGTAAGGGGCATTAAATCCGTCTTGTTAAGCTACTGTGACCTCCACCACTTTTCCCAAGGGGCATTAAACTGTCTTGTTAAGCTACTGTGACCTCCACCACTTTTCCAAGGGGCACTAAAACCGTCTTTTTAAGCTACTGTGACCTCCACCACTTTTCCAAGGGGCATTAAAACCGTCTTGTTAAGCTACTGGGACCTCCACGTCTCTTCCAAGGGGCATTCAAACCGTCTTGTTAAACTACTGCGACCTCCACCACTTTTCCAAGGGGCATTAAAACCATCTTGTTAAGCTACTGGGACCTCCACGTCTCTTCCAAGGGGCATTCAAACCGTCTTGTTAAACTACTGCGACCTCCACCACTTTTCCAAGGGGCATTAAAACCATCTTGTTAAGCTACTGGGACCTCCACATCTCTTCTGAGGGGCATTAAAAGCGTCTTGTTAAACCACTCTGAACTCCACAGCTCTTCCAAGGGGCATTGAAATGTTGTTTTTAATTAACTGTAACCTCCACGACTCTTCGAACAGGCATTGCATTTCCTCCTAAATTTTGGCAGCTTTTTCTTGGAAGGCATAAGCAAAGACTAAGGGAGACCCACTCCCCAATAATGGGAATAATGTTTTTAAGATGCTGTACTATGGCTCTTGTAAGGGGCATTAAAACCGTCTTGTTAAGCTACTGCGACCTCCATCACTTTTCCGAGGGGCATTAAAACCATCTTGTTAAGCTACTGTGATCTCCACGTCTCTTTCGAGGGGCATTAAAACCGTCTTGTTAAGCTACTGGGACCTCCACGTCTCTTCCGAGGGGCATTCAAACCGTATTGTTAAGCTACTGTGACCTCCACCACTCTTCCAAGTGGCATTAAAACCGTCTTGTTAAGCTACTGCGACCTCCACCACTTTTCCAAGGGGCATTAAAACCATCTTGTTAAGCTACTGTGACCTCCACGTCTCTTCCAAGGGGCATTCAATCCGTGTTGTTAAGCTACTGGGACCTCCACGTCTCTTCAAAGGGGCATTAAAAGCGTCTTCTTAAGCCACTCTGAACTCCACAGCTCTTCCAAGGGGCATTGAAATGTTGTTTTTAATTACCTCTTACCTCCACGACTCTTCCAACGGGCATTGCATGTCCTCTTAATTTTAGTCAGCTTTTGCCTTTCAATGCAAAGGCGAAAACTAAGGGAGACCCACTCCCCAATAATGGGTAGAAGGTTTTTAGTAGGCTGTAATCCACGTCTGTTTCAAGGGGCATTGCAGTTCCTCATAATTTTTGGAAAGCCTTCCATTCACTGCTTAGGCCAACAGTGTACAGGAGTCCCAGTTGCTATAAATGGAAAAAACGGTTTAGTTAAGGCCCTCTGACCTCCATGTCTCTTCCAAGGGGCATTGGAGTGCCTCAAAATTTTTGGTAGGCATTGCACTCACTGTATGCCCTATTACTGTGTAGCCGAACCGCTCCTTTTGTTACAGAAACATATCCTACATGATATATGTGGTTGACTGGCCTGATATTAATGTGAATGGTCCCTGTTCCTCCTGCTCTTTCTCCTTTGCCACCACCTCATCCATCATTTATCACCTGAAGCTTTGTTTTAATGGGAGTCATAGAACTGGGATAGTAGCAGGAAAACATCCAGCAATCCTCGGAGGAGGTAGGATATGCGCCAAAACACTGACCACCTCAGGCCTAGCTGCTACTACATACATGCGCTTGCATTCCAAGAAAACAAAGCAGATGCTAACTTCTATCATCATCTTCATGCTCCTCACCTTGGCACTCTCAACTCCCCTGATGGAGAAGCCAGGGCCCACCGGAGGAGTCTGGTTCTCTGGTGGGCTCGTCCAATGCTGCCCTAAAGCAGGCCGGGCTAAGAAAATTGTGTGGGGGGAAGTTGACAGGAGAAATAGGGGCGGTTGGGGACTGTTTATGGACACCCGGCTGCCCCCAGGCAGCTGGGGACCATGTGTGGACACCCGGCCGCGGGGCGGATGGGGACCGAGTATGGACACCCGGTCGCCCCCTGGCGACTGGGGACCGAGTGTGGACACCCGGCCGCCAACGCAGCCATGACGTGGTGGCCAGATTCCTCCTCCACATGCCTGAAAGGCCCAATTTCAAGTGCAAGCAAGCAGTATGGTATTGCAGCCTTGCAGTGGGTGAGTGGCAGGCTGCATACTTGCGCTTGCATTGCAAGGAATGGGAGAGGTACAATTGAACACTGCCCTGGGGCAAGGACTTGAACGGGGATAGTTGAAGTCTGCAACGACAGGTGCAGGGTGGGAGGCATCTTCGCATGTTCCATGAACAGGGGTTTGGCATGCACACACTACAACAGACTAGGCTTTCCTTCCCACTAAATGCACTGGGGAGGGCACAGGTAATATTTTGGTATGCGCGATTAATCTTATGTATAAGGCACACCGGGACAAATAGGGGCGGCTGGGGACTGAGTATGGATACCTCACTGCCGAAGCAGCCATGAGGTAGTGGCCAGCTTTGGCCTCCTCCAAACTAAAAGGCCCCATTTCAAGTGCAAGCTAGCAGTATGGTATTGCAGCCTGGGGGTGGGTGGGTGGCAGGCTGCACACTTATGCTTGCATTCCAAGAAAACAAAGCAGATGCTAACTTCTATCATCATCATGATGCTCCTCACCTTGGCACTCTCAAATCCCCTGATGGAGAAGCCAGGGCCCACCGGGGGAGTCTGGTTCTCTGGTGGGCTTGTCCAATGCTGCCCTAAAGCAGGCCAGGCTAAGAAAAGTGTGTGGGAAGGTGACAGGAGAAATAGGGGTGGCTGGGGACCGTTTATGGACACCCGGCCGCCCCCAGGCTGCTGGGGACCGTGTATGGACACCCTGCCACGGGGTGGCTGGGGACCGAGTATGGACACCCGTCCGCCCCCTGGCGGCTGGGGACCGAGCGTGGACACCCGGCCGCCGGGCGGCTGGGGACTGAGTATGGATACCTCGCTGCTGAAGCAGCCATGAGGTAGTGGCCAGCTTCGGCCTCCTCCAAATTAAAAGACCCCATTTGAACTGCAAGCTAGCAGTAGAGTATTGCAGCCTGCGGGTGGGTGGGTGGTTGGCTGCATATTTGCGCTTGCATTGCAAGGAATGGGGGAGGTACAATTGAACACTACCCTGGGACAAGGACTTGCACGGGGATAGTTGCAAGTCTGCATCTTCTGATGCGGCAAGGATGACTTCTGATGGGCACACTTTTAGGCAGTGACCTGGGTGTCAGAGATGCTTCCAGGGGTCTTCCCCATGCTGTTCCCATGTCTTTTCAGCACTGTATGCATGTGTCACACAGCACATGGCCAGATAAGGTTGTAAAATGTTAAAATGACATTTCCCGGTGAATGCATTTGTCACGGTTGAAAGCAATACAAAAGTGCAAAAACGCATAAAAAATTCTACTTGTGAACATAGCCCAAAGTGTGGAGGAGTATTTTTTTTTTGGGGTTATTTATTTTACCTTATACACAAGTCTTTACCCTGGAAAGGAACTTCCTTAACATATTTCACAGGAAAGCAGTTTCAGTTTAGTTTTTGAACGTTTTATTGTGAGCCCTTAAAAGTGGCTTAATACCTCTGACCACGTTGTTGACAGGAGTGACCTGGGGGTCAGAAATGCTTCCTGGGGAGATCCCAATGCTGTCCCCATGTCATTTGAGCACTGTCACTATCGTTTTGGGCACTTGTTAGGCTTTCAAATGACTGCCGGGGGTGCCGCCGCAAAAATGCTCGGGTCTCCCATAGACTAACATTGGGCTCGTTGCTCGGGTCGAGCACCCGAGTATCACGGCGAGCTCGGCTCGAGCTTCGAGCCCCCGAGCGTTTTAGTGCTCGCTCAACACTAGTGCCATGCATACCAGGATTGGGGATGAGGGAGCCATGTATACCAGGATTGGGCTGAGTGGACAATGCATAACAGGATTGGGGATGAGTGGGCAAAGCTTACCAGGATGGGGAAATTTACCAGTAGCTGCTGCATTTCCCACGTTAGGCTTATACTCGAGTAAATGTGTTTTCCCAGTTTTTTGTGGTAAAATTAGGTGCCTTGGCTTATACTCAGATCGGCTTATACTCGAGTATAAACGGTAATTTCTGAAGTAGTCTCATATTAGATTTTTGGTCTAATAATTACACAATAAGACTGTATTTAGATTTGGACATTTTTCATACCATTATTTTATGTTCGGACATACAGGGCAATGTTCACACTGGCTACACTAGCTGCCTTTGTAAGGGATTGCTTCAGAACATTGTCTCATAGCCTGGTTTCACCTACACACCACCCATAGAGAGCAAACACCTAAAATAATCATGTGCTCTATGTGCTATTCTCCTTTTCCTGTTTGCTATAAATTCAGACCATTTGGACACATTCATTGTCAGGACTAAGAGCTCCACAGCTTGAAACTCGTAGACCCTTGTCCTTTTTATCTCCCTCCCCCATGTCACATCTTTCCCTTCTCCAACTTCATTGATATGCTTTTGCAAAAAAAACCTTTTTTTTAATTGTTTTTCATTAAGTCATGTTTTAAACTTCTAATCATTTGCGGATGCTGGAACCCTTTTTTTTTTTTCTTCTCTGCTATTGCCCAGCTGCTGGTCTGGAGTCAGTGCGTCGCATTCTTTATATGGAGGCTTCAAGCCATTCAAGTGAGCTGAATATTTCCTTTTCTCCCCTCCCTATGTTTTACCACCGATACAACTAGTACTGCTATTTTCACTAATAATTCACAGCAATGTTAATAAAGAGAGTACCTAAATTACAGAATTTTAGAAAAAAAGCCACATCTTCCATGATGATATAGACGTGTATTTGAATGGTTTGGCATGATCTGTAAGTGAAGCTGGATGGATTGGAAGAGGTGAAATTTGTAATGTTATTTTTAACTCTAATTGTAATTTTTTTTTGCATGAAATCATTAAAACAAATTAGCATAATTAAAGATCTGCTGGCACATTTAATTAAAGATCATAAATAATTAATAGAATTCTAAGCTACTCACTGTGATAAATTAATATTTGACAGTGTGATTTGAAGAAATTTGGAAACAAAGAGACCCTAGACAGAATGCTCTAAGGTATCCAACTAATAAAAAGTACCTAATAGGCTTTTTTTATTTCATTGTTAAAGTTGCAATTCTTTTTAATGCCAAATCACATGAAAGATGCAATCTGTACATCAAATTTTTAGCATCTTTCCTTTTTTTTATTTTACATGCATAACACGTATACTTATTTTTCAATAGTTTTCATTGAGGCCCCTTATCTCATTTGATGTTGATGTCTTTGCTTAAAGAGTAAACAGTTTTTGCATTTATTATATTCCCCTGAGTATGCCATGTTAAATTTCTCTATACGATTCCAGAGATACTTAGTGCTAATTTTTATTCTCCTTACCAAGGAGGCAAGACTCATAGAATTCTCAGGCTGTCTTCAGGCTGCTCTGCATTATTACCCGTGAGCAACATCCCCTTGAACACCATCTTGAACAGTATGGCGGATTTAAAAGACAACCAAACAAACAAAAACACTTTTCCAACCTCCCCACCCCCCCAAAAAATAGCATACTCAAAGGAGCAGCAGGAAAAAAAATAAGAGCAAAACTTAGTCAATTTAAACTTTCTTCTAAAGGATATACACTAGTATTTCAACAGTGTGGTTTAGAAGTAATCGTCGGGGCATAGTGGCAGATTGATGTCATATACATCTATGGGACCGAATGGGGTCTTCACATAATGGAAACCACCTTGACCTGAATCTAATGTAGTCTATTGAATTGTGCCTCATAATCAAACTGTATACAGATATATCAAGTATCTATTGTCTCAGTTGGGCAATGTACTTTATCCATATTGTTACATTAATTTCTATTTTCACTCATCGGTTAAATGGATGTGTAACATCCCTGGTGGCGTGCTGGCATGGCTTACCACCTCCCACCATGCATGACCGCCATCTTACCTATCAGTCCAGGCTGCACACTTCGCTCCAGTACCTGCTGTGTGCATGTCTCTTGTCTGATTGCTTAGGGCGCCGGCGCGGTTACTGCCTGTTTCTTATAGTTACTGTGTGCACAGTCCTAATGCATCCCCAGCCTATTGCTGTGAGTCACTGGATACTTAAACCCCCTCCACCCAGTAGGAGGTGCCTGAGCAACACTTTCTTTCAGTGTGTTCTGTGCAACTGAGTTGCCAGGTCCTGTCCTGTATCTTGTCTGCTTCCGCCACCCTGGGGGCTGTATACCCAGGCCTGTTAACTGTATCTGTGACTTCTAGTCTGTTCTGCCACCCTGGGGGCTGTATACCCAGGCCCGTTACCTGTATCTGTGACTTCTAATCTGTTTCTGCCACCCTGGGGGCTGAGTTCACAGGCTCGTTCCTGTATCTTGTTCCTGGTTCAGTTCCTGTCTGAACAGTGTCCTAGCCCATTACTTGTTTGTCTTTATGTCCGTATTTTCCTTTTTCCTGCAGTGTCTGAACATGCACCTAACTCCAACTCGTTGTCTCTGTACTTCTGTTTGTGAGTTTAGTGTCCACTCGCTACTTCATTGTAAGTACCTTGTGTGTATTTTCTCTGCTCTGCTTGTCTACCGCACTTGCGGGTTTTGCTCTGCTCTGCTTGTCTACCGCACCTGCGGGTTTTGCTCTGCTCTGCTTGTCTACTGTACTTGCGGGTTTTGCTCTGCTCTGCTTGTTTACCGCACCTGCGGGTTATGCTCTGCTCTGCTTGTCTACCGCACCTGCGGGTTTTGCTCTGCTCTGCTTGTCTACCACACCTGCGGGTTTTGCTCTGCTCTGATTGTCTACCGCACCTGCTGCTCTGTTCCTGTATCCCAGTCTGTACTGGTCCCTATCCTGCCTGCGTTCCTACCTGCCAGTACACACCTGTCTGCATACCAGCCGTGCCTGTCAGTACTCACCTGTCTGCATACCAGCCATGCCTGCCAGTACCCACCTGTCTGTATGCCAGCCTAACCTGCCTGTTCCAGCATTCCCTGGTGTGGGTCAACAGCTGTGACCGGGGTCTGACCTGGAGTAGCACCTGGTCCCTCTGCTCGGTTCCTCCCTGGTTCACGGAGTCGACTGAGCCGCCGTGCGACCTTGGTCGGACCAAGTTGATACTTAGTCACGCCCCTCCAGGCACTCCTCGGTTCATGGTCCAGTGGGATCACTAACCACGCTCACGCCAGCCAGTCTGGGTGTGTGCGTAACAGGATGGTTCCTTGATGAACATCATTGTAAGGGAAAACACCTCAGGATATTGGACTGGTGTTGTATTTTTAATGTAACAACTATTGTTGAGTGATACTTTCCGATATCGGGAAATATCGGATCGGATTGGACCGGACCGATACCAAAAAAGTATCGGATATCGCCGATTCCGATACCGGAAACCAATGCAAGTCAATGGGACATAAATATCGGAATTAAAATAAACCCTTTCTTTCCTTGTAGGTTAATTTTACATGAAGGAAAACAACTAAGAATAATGTAGAATGTATTGGGGGAGGTGGGGGAGACAATAAAGGCATAGAGATTTAGCCCAATCAAATGGAATAGCAGGAATTACTATTTTTTTAAGATGTTCTGAGTTACGGAAATATTAACTATGTTAAGTATTTTTATATTTTGTCAGATATTTATGTTTCACTACTTCCATGCTCTTCACCTTCTTTTTTACTTCTCCCACACTTTCTCCTTCATCATCCTCAGCATCTTTTTCATCCACTTCTTCTTCACCTTCTTCTTCTTCACCTTCTTCGTATTATTCTTTTTTTTACATTCTTCATATTCTACTTCTTCATCTTCTTCATATTCTTCTTCTTCATCATATTCTTATTTGTGACAGGCATTCCTGTAGTTGTTATCTATAAAAGGTTGGACATTACACCTTTCGGTCTGCCCGTCACAAAAGATTCACAACAAGATTTGTCCACGTTCAGTTTGGCCTGCAGCAGCAGGTCTTTTCCAGGGGCACCACGAGGAGGAACGGACTCACCCCCATACACTGCTTAGTCATATTCTGCTTATAATTTAGATACTATCTTTTGCTCTGAATTTTAATCTTATGCTTAATGTTCTTCCGCTTTTTGTTCTGCAGCTTCTTGTATTTCTGCTTCTTGGTTTTCTGTCTCTTGTTCTTCTGTATCTTGGTACTTGTCTTCTCTTCTTTGTCCTCTTGGTCAACTTCTTCAGGGTCATCTTCTTGGTCTTCTTCAGGGTGGTCTTCAGGGTGGTCGTCTTCCGGTTTCGTCTTCGGGGTCCTCGTCTTCTTCGGGTTGGTCTTCTGGGTCCTCGTCTTCAGGGTACTCGTCTTCTTCGGGGTGGTCTTCAGGGTCCTCGTCTTCTTCGGGGTGGTCTTCAGGGTCCTCGTCTTCTTCGGGGTGGTCTTCAGGGTCCTCGTCTTCAGGGTCCTCGTCTTCTTCGGGGTGGTCTTCAGGGTCCTCGTCTTCAGGGTCATCGTCTTCGGGGTCCTCGTCTTCTTCGGGTTGGTCTTCAGGGTCCTCGTCTTCAGGGTCCTCGTCAGGGAGATCCAGAGTGATTACCAAGAACCATTTCAAAAAGCTTGAACTTGGAAATGTAGCAGAAAGTACAAGAAGGCTGAGGAACTACCGAGGACCAGCTGACGGTACTGGAACCCGCATGGGTAGCAGAAGGTACAAGAGCCAATGGAACTACCGAGGACCAGCTGATGTTACTGGAACTCGGTTACTAAGCAGGAGGTACCTGTGCCAGAAAGCACTACCAAGGACCAGCAGACGTTGGTGGAACTTGGATACCGAGAAGGAGGCACCTAATCCAAAGGCACTGCCGAGAACCAGCTGACGGTACTGGAACCCGGATGGGTAGCAGAAGGTACCCATGTAAAAAAAAGTTCAAGTCCGCGAGCCGGCCGCAGTTACCAAAACCCACAGTCCTACAGGGGGTGCTTGTCCTATTGGCACTATGGAACCAGCCTTCATTGCCAGATCCCGCAGCCCACATAGGAGTCACCTAAACTGCAGGCACCATAGAGTCGGCTAACCCGACCGCAACACGACAGGACAACGCATTGGAGGCAAAGTGACGTTGACACTACCCGGAAACAGCTGGCGTGCTGGAACCAGGCTGGGCAGGAGGGAGTACCCGTGCGAAAGACACTGCCGAGAACCAGCTGACGGTACTGGAACCCGGATGGGTAGCAGAAGATACAAGAGCAAATGGAACTACCGAGGACCAGCTGACGGTACTGGAACCCGGATGGGTAGCAGAAGGTACAAGAGCCAATGGAACTACCGAGGACCAGCTGATGTTACTGGAACTCGGTTACTAAGCAGGAGGTACCTGTGCCAGAAAGCACTACCAAGGACCAGCAGACGTTGGTGGAACTTGGATACCGAGAAGGAGGCACCTAATCCAAAGGCACTGCCGAGAACCAGCTGACGGTACTGGAACCCGGATGGGTAGTAGAAGGTACAAGAGCAAATGGAACTACCGAGGACCAGCTGATGTTACTGGAACTCGGTTACTAAGCAGGAGGTACCTGTGCCAGAAAGCACTACCAAGGACCAGCAGACGTTGGTGGAACTTGGATACCGAGAAGGAGGCACCTAATCCAAAGGCACTGCCGAGAACCAGCTGACGGTACTGGAACCCGGATGGGTAGTAGAAGGTACAAGAGCAAATGGAAATTGAGGACCAGCTGACGGTACTGGAACCCGGATGGGTAGCAGAAGGTACAAGAGCCAATGGAACTACCGAGGACCAGCTGATGTTACTGGAACTCGGTTACTAAGCAGGAGGTACCTGTGCCAGAAAGCACTACCAAGGACCAGCAGACGTTGGTGGAACTTGGATACCGAGAAGGAGGCACCTAATCCAAAGGCACTGCTGAGAACCAGCTGACGGTACTGGAACCCGGATGGGTAGCAGAAGGTACCCATGTAAAAAAAAGTTCAAGTCCGCGAGCCGGCCGCAGTTACCAAAACCCACAGTCCTACAGGGGGTGCTTGTCCTATTGGCACTATGGAACCAGCCTTCATTGCCAGATCCCGCAGCCCACATAGGAGTCACCTAAACTGCAGGCACCATAAAGTCGGCTAACCCGACCGCAACACGACAGGACAACGCATTGGAGGCAAAGTGACGTTGATACTACCAGGAAACAGCTGGCGTGCTGGAACCAGGCTGGGCAGGAGGGAGTACCCGTGCCAAAGACACTGCCGAGAACCAGCTGACGGTACTGGAACCCGGATGGGTAGCAGAAGATACAAGAGCAAATGTAACTACCGAGGACCAGCTGACGGTACTGGAACCCGGATGGGTAGCAGAAGGTACAAGAGCCAATGGAACTACCGAGGACCAGCTGATGTTACTGGAACTCGGTTACTAAGCAGGAGGTACCTGTGCCAGAAAGCACTACCAAGGACCAGCAGACGTTGGTGGAACTTGGATACCGAGAAGGAGGCACCTAATCCAAAGGCACTGCCGAGAACCAGCTGACGGTACTGGAACCCGGATGGGTAGTAGAAGGTACAAGAGCAAATGGAACTACCGAGGACCAGCTGACGGTACTGGAACCCGGATGGGTAGCAGAAGGTACAAGAGCAATGGAACTACCGAGGACCAGCTGATGTTACTGGAACTCGGTTACTAAGCAGGAGGTACCTGTGCCAGAAAGAACTACCAAGGACCAGCAGACGTTGGTGGAACTTGGATACCGAGAAGGAGGCACCTAATCCAAAGGCACTGCCGAGAACCAGCTGACGGTACTGGAACCCGGATGGGTAGCAGAAGGTACCCATGTAAAAAAAAGTTCAAGTCCGCGAGCCGGCCGCAGTTACCAAAACCCACAGTCCTACAGGGGGTACTTGTCCTATTGGCACTATGGAACCAGCCTTCATTGCCAGATCCCGCAGCCCACATAGGAGTCACCAAAACTGCAGGCACCATAGAGTCGGCTAACCCGACCGCAACATGACAGGACAACGCATTGGAGGCAAAGTGACGTTGACACTACCCGGAAACAGCTGGCGTGCTGGAACCAGGCTGGGCAGGAGGGAGTACCCGTGCCAAAGACACTGCCGAGAACCAGCTGACAGGACTGGAACCCGGATGGGTAGCAGAAGATACAAGAGCAAATGGAACTACCGAGGACCAGCTGACGGTACTGGAACCCGGATGGGTAGCAGAAGGTACAAGAGCCAATGGAACTACCGAGGACCAGCTGATGTTACTGGAACTCTGTTACTAAGCAGGAGGTACCTGTGCCAGAAAGCACTACCAAGGACCAGCAGACATTGGTGGAACTTGGATACCGAGAAGGAGGCACCTAATCCAAAGGCACTGCCGAGAACCAGCTGACGGTACTGGAACCCGGATGGGTAGTAGAAGGTACAAGAGCAAAAGGAACTACCGAGGACCAGCTGACGGTACTGGAACCCGGATGGGTAGCAGAAGGTACAAGAGCCAATGGAACTACCGAGGACCAGCTGATGTTACTGGAACTCGGTTACTAAGCAGGAGGTACCTGTGCCAGAAAGCACTACCAAGGACCAGCAGACGTTGGTGGAACTTGGATACTGAGAAGGAGGCACCTAATCCAAAGGCACTGCCGAGAACCAGCTGACGGTACTGGAACCCGGATGGGTAGCAGAAGGTACCCATGTAAAAAAAAGTTCAAGTCCGCGAGCCGGCCGCAGTTACCAAAACCCACAGTCCTACAGAGGGTGCTTGTCCTATTGGCACTATGGAACCAGCCTTCATTGCCAGATCCCGCAGCCCACATAGGAGTCACCTAAACTGCAGGCACCATAGAGTCAGCTAACCCGACCGCAACACGACAGGACAACGCATTGGAGGCAAAGTGACGTTGACACTACCCGGAAACAGCTGGCGTGCTGGAACCAGGCTGGGCAAGAGGGAGTACCCGTGCCAAAGACACTGCCGAGAACCAGCTGGCTGTGCTGGAACCCTGGGTAAATAATAAAAACAGAGTGGAGTCAGAGGCCTAATTGGAGCAAGTTTTAAATAAGTAGCACAGTGAATGTGGACAGAGCAGGAGAAATTGCCGTGAACACAGCAGGGGAACAGCTGACGTTACTGAACCCCAATAACACCGCAGCAAGTGTTGACTGTGCAGACGGCACTTCTGAGCGCCAACTGGCAGTGCTGGAGCCCAGGGATAAGAATAAAAACAGAGGAGCCAGAGGTGTAATTGGAGCAACTTTAAAATGTGTAGTACAGTGGATGTGGACAGAGCAGGAGAAATTGCCGTCCGCACAGCAGGGGAACAGCTGACGTTACTGAACCCCAATAACACGGCAGCAAGTGTTGACTGTGCAGACGGCACTTCCGAGCGCCAACTGGCGGTGTTGTAGCTCAGGGATAATACTGAAAACAGAGGAGCCAGAGGTGTAGTTGGAGAAACTTTCAAATCTGTAGTAGTGAGAATGTGGACAGAGCAGGAGAAATTGCCGTCCGCACAGCAGGGGAACAGCTGACGTTACTGAACCCCAATAACACGGCAGCAAGTGTTGACTGTGCAGACGGCACTTCCGAGCGCCAACTGGCGGTGTTGGAGCTCAGTGATAATACTGAAAACAGAGGAGCCAGAGGTGTAATTGGAGAAACTTTCAAATCTGTAGTAGTGAGAATGTGGATAGAGCAGGAAAAATTGCCGTCCGCACAGCAGGGGAACAGCTGACGTTACTGAACCCCAATAACACGGCAGCAGGTGTTGACTGTGCAGACGGCACTTCCGAGCTCCAACTGGCGGTGTTGGAGCTCAGGGATAATACTGAAAACAGAGGAGCCAGAGGTGTAATTGGAGAAACTTTCAAATCTGTAGTAGTGAGAATGTGGACAGAGCAGGAGAAATTGCCGTCCGCACAGCAGGGGAACAGCTGACATTACTGAACCCCAATAACACGGCAGCAAGTGTTGACTGTGCAGACGGCACTTCCGAGCGCCAACTGGCGGTGTTGGAGCTCAGGGATTACAGTTCAGGTGGTAGAAACATGAACAGAACAGGAGACCTGGATACTGTTGCCAACCAATTATTTATTCTGGAAGAGGACTGGCAAATTCATGAGAGATCCAGGCCTTGTTCATTTTGAGAAAAGTAAGCCGGTCAACGTTATCGGAGGATAGTCGCATGCGACGGTCTGTTAGTACACCACCTGCGGCACTAAAGACGCGTTCCGATAATACACTAGCAGCAGGGCAAGTTAGCACCTCCAATGCATACTGACTAAGCTCTGGCCATGTATCCAGCTTACAGACCAAAAACTTGAAGGGAGAAGAGCCGTCTGGGAGTACACTAAGAGGGCAAGACATGTAGTCTGTCACCATCTGACGGAAACATTGCCTCCTGCTGACTGGAGCCGTCTGTGATGGTGTAGACATTTGTGGCGGCGGGGACACAAAACTTTGCCACATTTCGGCCATACTGGTCTTGCCTTGTGCTGAGGCGCTGCTTCTGCTCCCTCTTTGTGCAGAGCTTCCTCCACTGCCTCGACGCACTGAGCTGCTTTGTAAAGCACTAGCAGCACTGCTCTCAGTTGGAATGGAGAACATGATGGAATGCACCAGTGCGTCTTGGTACTCCCGCATTTTACGCTCCCGTTTCAACGGTGTTATGAGGCTTTGTAAGTTGTCCCGGTAGCGAGGATCTAGGAGGGTGGACACCCAATAATCAGCCGTGTTGAGAATGTGGGCGATGCGGCGGTCGTTTCTCAGGCACTGCAGCATGAAATCAACCATGTGCTGCAGACTGCCAACTGGCCAAGAAACGCTGTCCCCTGCTTGAGGCGTGATCTCTGCCTGCTCTGCATCACCCCACCCTCGCTCTAGATACTGACTACTAGAGCATTGTGTACCTCCCTCCTCTGGACAGATGTCTTCCTCATCCATTGACTCCTCCTCATCCTCCTCACAAAGTGTCCCCTGCCTAGGCCTTTGTGAGGAACCACGTTGCGCAGACTGTAGAGAAGCAGATGGCATTTGTGACTCCTCATCCTCCACCTCTTCCAAAACCTCGTCCCTTAGTGCTTGCAGTGTTTTTTCAAGCAGGCAGATAAGGGGGATAGTCATGCTGACTAGTGCATCATCTGCACTCGCCATCCGCGTGGAATAATCGAAGGCACGCAAAACGTGGCAAATGTCCTTCATAGAGGCCCACTCAGTGGTGGTGAAGTGTGAACGGCGCGCACTGCGACTTGTTTGCGCCTGCTGCAGCTGGTACTCCATTACTGCTGCCTGCTGCTCACACAACCTCTCCAACATATGTAACGTTGAATTCCACCTGGTGGGTAGGCCACATATGATGCGATGTTCCGGAAGACGTAATCGGCGCTGCAGAGCTGCAATGCGTGATCTTGCATTGCTGGAACGCCGCAAGTGAGCGCACTCTATGCGGACCTTGTGAAGCAGTGCATCAAGATCCGGATAGTCCCTCAAAAAACTCTGCACGACCAAGTTGAGCACATGTGCCAGACATGGGATGTGAGTGAGGTTGCCTAGGCCCAGAGCTGCCACCAGATTTCGGCCATTGTCACACACTACCATGATGGCATTCCAGAGCTCCTGCGCTGTGTGGCTTCGATTCCCCAAAGAAATTAATTTTAATACGGCCTGTTGACGTTTGGCCACGGCTGTGCTCATATCGGTCATCATAACAGGTAACCGTTCACGGGTCGATGTGGAGGTAGACCGTGACGGCTCCTGCAGCGCTGATTCAGAGGAACTGGAGCATGAGGAGGAGTCAATGTGTACAGACTGGATTCCTGCAATCCTTGGAGTTGGCAGAACACGTACAGCGCCACTCTCAAGATTTGTACCCGGCTCCACAACATTTACCCAATGGGCAGTGAGGGAAAGGTATCGTCCCTGTCCATGCTTACTGGTCCACACATCGGTGGTCAGGTGGACCTTGCTACTGACGGCGTTTTGTAGCGCATGTTTAATTTTTCCCTCCACATGATGTTGCAGGGCAGGGACGGCTTGCCTGCTGAAATAAAAGTGGCTGGGCACGTTGTATTGTGGGACTGCCAATGCCATAAAGTTACGGAATGTGTCAGTCTCCACCAGCCTGAATGATAGCATTTCAAGGGCCAGTAGTTTAGCAATGCCAGCATTCAGAGCCTGTGCTCGGGGGTGGTTTGCCGAGTATGGGCGCCTTTTCTCCCATGCCTGTGCTAATGATGGCTGTAGACTGGCCTGGGAGTGTGAGGATGACTGGGAAAGTGGTGCTGTGGGTGGAATTACACTGTGTCTCTGTACAACAGTGCCAGAGATTCTTCCATGGCGATCCTGTGAGGAAGCCGAACCAGCTGTGTGTGAGCTGGAGGAAGAGGCTACAACACGAGCTGAAGAGGTGGTAGGTGGCGCTGTAGGTTGGCCTAGGTCTTCAGTGTGTTTTTGTAACTCCACCACGTGCTTGGTCCGCACATGTTTCCACATATTTGTGGTATTGAGGTTGCTGACACTTTTCCCTCTTTTCACCTTCTGATTACACAGCTTGCATTTGACAAAGCAAATGTCATCTGCAACTGTGTCAAAAAAGGACCAGGCACTGCAAGTCTTGGGAGCGCCCGCTTTGGATTTTGGAAGAGCCATGCTCCTAATGGGTGCCGAAGTGGAGGCTACAGGCAACCAAGTCTGCCCCATCCCTCTCCCTCCTTTTTGGGCTGTTCGGGGAATCTCTTCCTCAGAGCTGCTCCCACCACCTTCCTGTCCCTCACGCCATGATGGGTCAAGGACCTCATCATCTACACCACCCTCTTCAAACAACTGCTTCTCCTGGGTAGTCTCGACAGCACAGTATGCACCAGAAAGTGGCACCTGAGTCTCATCATCAGATGCGTACTGAGGTGTGCTGCTGACCATAGGCAGTGGCCCACCCGCCTCTTCAGATTCAGAGAGACAAAACGGTTGCGCATCACTGCATACTACCTCTTCTTCAAATTCTAGAATTCTGCTTGGCTGGCCCCCTCTTTCCAAGCCAAGAGATTCGGAGAACAGAAGTAGAGATGGCTCCTGTCCAGGGCTCTCTGACTGCCTGGGCAATTTGGCAGGTGGTGAAGAGACAGATGGGTGCTCTTCAGTGCTCAGGACCTGAGAGGATATGGAACTAATTGAAGTCGATGCGTTAGCTGCCATCCATCCGACAACGGCTTCAATTTGGTCCTCGCGCAGCAGTGGGGTACGGCTAGCTCCTACAAAGCTGCGCATAAAGGACTGTTCCCTGGTAAAACTGGGGGATGCTGAGTCACTGGTGCCCGCAGCAGGCACAGAATCCCCACGTCCTCTCCCTGCAGGCACAGAATCCTCACGTCCTCTCCCTGCAGAAACTCCACGCCCACGTCCACGCCCACGCCCACGACCACATGCCTTACTCCCTGCTTTCTTCATCTTGGTAGACTGATAAAGATAGGCAGAAAAGTACTAAGGGCTTAGTGTGCTTATTCCTGAACAGCTGCTAACAGGTATAAGAAACACTAATTTTATAAAGTGTGGACTAGACTTTAATATGAGCTAATGTGGCCTACACAACTGTAAAGTGGAGTGTTTGGTGAACTTTATTTAGGTTTTTTTTTTGTCACAAAAAGACACTGGATGTGCCTAAAGATGTAATAACGATAGAATCACAAACTTTTTGTAGCTATTACAATGTAGGAAGGTAACCTACAATGCAATAGATGAGGCTGCAAAAAATAGGCTAATACTAATCTGGCTGGGGCTGCAGGGCCCAATGCTGCAGAAAGGCTCCTCTATCTACTCCTATATAGTGTGTTTGGAACCAATTTAGCTGAATACGGATGGAACCACCACACTAATAGGAGAAATCAGGAAAAATGATCAATTAGCAAAAAAGGACAATGTATGAGGCAGTGACACACACTGAGTGCACTACAACCAGACGGGGTTGAAGCACACACTACAGGGTGTGCTGCACTCACACACCAGACCTTGCAGACAGCGGTGAACAGTACAGATGCAGAGCACTGTGCACTAGTGCTGCAAGACGGAAAAATTTTCTCTATCTACTCCTATATAGTGTGTTTGGAACCAATTTAGCTGAATACAGATGGAACCACCACACTAATAGGAGATATCAGGAAAAATTATGAATTGGCAAAAAAGGACAATGTATGAGGCAGTGACACACACTGAGTGCACTACAACCAGACTTGGCTGAAGCACACACTACAGGGTGAGCTGCACTCACACACACAGACCTTGCAGACAGCAGTGAACAGCACAGGGAACTGTGCACTAGCGCTGCAAGGCACAGTGATTTAGAAAGTAGCTTGGGTAAAGCAGTATAGAGCAAATAGGTAGCTAAAACTGTCCCTCAGAACAACAGCCAACAGCGTCCTATCCCTAACTGAATTCACAGCAGAGTGAGCTCAAAATGGCGGCGGCGGCTTTTATAGTGCATCATGACATCATTTCAGCAGCCAATCACAGCCATGCCATTAGTTAAGATGCCTACATGCCTAACAGGATGTGCCCACACTTCTTAGGATCCTCATTGGCTGAATAAAATGAAAATGGCTCATTGCATTATGGGAACTTCCAATTCCGGTATACGATATTGCAAAAGTATCGGAATTAAGTATCGGAATTCCGATACCGCGAATATCGGCCGATACCCGATATTTCAGTATCGGAATGCTCAACACTAGTAACAACTCTTTATCTATACTCGGCGATTTTTATTAGCTGGCCAATGATCCGCCCCATATAACAGATATAATATTTTAATATACTGTGTCCATGGTTTGTATATTTTTTTTTATTTCCCTCTTTATGAGCTCCTATGGCATTTGGTTTATTTAGTTTTAAGAGGTGGTCCACTAAATTGTATAATGCGCCCATCGATTTACACCTTTTAACAAAGTATTTTTGTAAATACCTTCTGCTGCCATATGTGCCTGTGAGTGGCGCTATCGCTCAGTTCACATCACGTGACCGCAGCTGCAGCCGTCGCTGATGTCATGTCAACTTCCGGATTTCCTGAATTCCCCCAGGCGTGACTCAGTCACACGCACCCCTCCTGATCGACTGGGCTCTGGGCGGAGTTTCACCCCATGTCACAGCCCAGTACCCAGCGAGTGCTTGCGGCCAATGAAAGCAGAGAATAAAGGGAAGGGCAAACATGGCAGCAGAAGGTATTTACAAAAATACTTAGTTAAAAGGTGTAAATCAATGGATGCATTATACAATGTAGTGGACCACCTCTTTAATGTGGTAATTTTAGGTATTAAAGAGAATCTTTCACCAGTTTTTTTCTACCCTATTTGAGAGCAGCAAGATGTAGGGGCAAAGCCCTTGATTCCGGTGATGCATTATCTACTGGGCTATGTCTTGTATGTTTTATAAAATCACAGTTTATCTGAATCAGATCTTCCAGTTCTTTGAATGCTGAGCTCTGTATAACCCCGTTTATACCACTTATTGACAGCTTTTTTTGCGTGCAGGCAGAAAACTTCTAATCAATTGTGGGGGTGGAGCTATCCATGGCTAATGAATATTCAGGACTACATCACAGCAGGTTTACTACTCCTCTAGTGATTATCTTTTGCAGTTAAAATAGTAAATTTATCAAAACTACAGCAAACAGCCCGGTAAGTGATACATTTTTGGAATCAGGGTCTCTGCCTCTGCATTATGCTGCTGTCAGATTAGGTGACAAAAACCTGTTAACAGATTTGTTTTAAGTATAGTATTGGGTCTCTGTTTTCAGGGGACTATTTCAGATTTTTCCCACTATGTACACTTGAGTAAGATTTTTGTTTATTTTTTTCTCATAATTAATGAGTATTAATTGCCGGACATAAAGTTACAGTATATTAAGGTATTATTGTTGTTTTTTTGACTGTCTTTAGACTTTGAACGTCTCCCATCTATTGGCTCAGTAATTGATGATTCCGGTACATTACAATTGCGATATAAAGAAGTATGCATAGACCCAAAATGAAAGTCCTTTAAAGTACATGTCATCTAAATAAAGTACCATTGCTATGAAATTTTGCTACACAGCAGTAATATAATGAATCATTCTAGGTTGCATGTTAGAGCTAATTTTCCCTTAATTATTTGTAAAGGGAAATAAAAAAGAAAGAAAAAAGAAGAGAATATTGGACGAGAATAGTCATATCAGTAAAGCAGATGGCAATATCCTGTGCTTCTCTAATACCACTTCCCTTGTTCAGACTTTGCTCTTGGCATTTTTGAAAAAAAATATCCTCTAAAAAAGTATTGCCAAAAGATTTCAAAAGTCCAATGCTTTTCTAAACTGCTAATTGGAACAATACTTGCCAAAATTTTATTAGACATTGATGTTGCAAAATTGGAAAGGAGAATATGTATTTTGCCAGAAAAAGAGTCTCATGTAAATAAATGTTTAAAATATAAATTTTGAATTTCGGCAACAATGAAGCTGCCATACTTTAATGAAATCTAAAATTACTTAAGAGTTGTTAATTAGTTTTAACGTATTTCTTTTGGAAGAAATTTGTATTTTTTTCTATTGTTGTCTTGTTATCTGCATCTTCAACAGAGTTCTAATTAATGCCTGTAATTTTCACTCTAGATTATAATCTTTTTGTAGGCAATTCTCTTCATTAAATGTTTGGTTTCATTATGTAGAAGAAATAGTAAAATCAATAACTAATTTTACTTCATTTATCAAAACTATCTAAAAGAAAAATTGTCTTTGTTGCCCATCACAACCAATCAGAGCCAGCTTTCAGTTCATAAACTGCTCTAATAAAATGAAAGCTGTGCTGTGTATGGGTAAATAAATAATGAGAATAAAGATGGTGGGTAAACATTGTGTACGAAGAAAAAAATTTTTGGAGTACCTTTTAGGCCCCTTCACATTGCATTCTTGCCCACGTTCAGTGATCCCATCGGGACTTGCGTCATAACTAGTGTTGAGCGTTGCCTTCTGATATCAGGAAATATCGGATCGGATTGGATCGGGCCGATACTCAAAAAGTATCGGATATCGCCGATTCCGATACCGGAAACCAATGCAAGTCAATGGGTCACAAATATCGGAATGAAAATAAACCCTTTCTTTACTTGTAGGTTAACTCTACATGAAGGAAAACAACTAACAATAATGTAGAATGTATTGGGGGAGGTGGTTGCCCAAATCGATGGGAACAGTGCTCACAGTGAAACATGAAAAGCCGGCAATTCATCAGCGGCATACACCGGTACCCGACAATTTAGAACAGAAAGAATAGAGCTTCACACATAGATTAGATAGATAGAAACATGTCAGCCACATATATAAGAAGTACAGGGACAGTGTTGCTTACTGTACTTGTCATTTAGTGTAAAGGATTTATTTAAAAAAATAATAGTGTTTTCGTGCACCGTCTCTTTAAAAAAGTCAGCCGGCAATTCAGCAGCGGTACCCGACAATTTAGAACAGAAAGATAGAGCATCACACATAGATTAGATAGATAGAAACATGTCAGCCACATATATAAGAAGTACAGTGACAGTGTTGCTTACTGTACTTGTCATTTAGTGTTAAAATAAAGGATTTATTAAAAAAAAAAATTGGCGTGGGTTCCCCGTAATTTTAGTCTCTAGCGGAGGTTAAGCAGACGGCTGGGGCAGATGTTTGAAGCCTGGGAAGGGGGTAATACCCACGGAGCTTCCCAGGCTACTAATATCAGCCCCCAGCTGGATACCTAGCCTTTACTAGCTATTAAAATGGGGGACCCCCAAAAAGAAATGATGTGGGGTCCCCCTATTTTAATAGCTAGCAAAGGCTAGGCAGACAGCTGGGGGCTGATATTAATAGCCCAGGAAGGGTGCCATGAATATTGGCCCCCTCCCAGGCTAGAAACACCAGCTGTCAGCCACCCCAGTAATGGCGCATCCATAGGATGCGCCCATTCTGGCACTTAGCCTCGCTCTTCCCACTGCCCTGTAGCGGTGACAGTGGGGTAATAGGGTTGGGGTTGATGTCAGCTTATAATGCCATAACGATCTCCTGCAATTAAAGTAAAATAATAAAGCATGTCCAATGAACTCGGCTCACCTCTTGCACGTCACGCTTCAGCATGAGAATTCTCCCACGCTGTCAGTGACGTACATGAGGTGAGCTGAGTTCATTGGACATTAGCTCACCTCATGCACGTCACTGACAGCGTGGGAAAATTCTCACGCTGAAGCGCTGAATGCAGGAGAATTTTCCCACGCTGTCAGTGACGTGCATGAGGTGAGCCGAGTTCATTGGACATGAACTCGGCTCATCTGGATGCCGTCACAGCGAGACACTGAGGAGCGCAAGCATGCCTGCGCTTCTCAGTGTCTGCGGCATGACAAGCTGGATGGCAGCTTTCTGCAGCGATCCAGCCTGTCATGTGAATGCAGCAGAGCTGAAGCTGTCGTGGGAACCATGGAAAGGTAAGGATGATGTTGCTTTATTATTTTACTTTTATTGCAGGAGATCGTTGGCTTCAGCTGGAATCGGCGTGATGGTAAGTATGGTTTAATTTAGATCAATAAAGAATTGTGTCTTTATTTCAATTAAAGGACTTTATTCTGGGTGTTTGTGTTTTTTTTTAACTTTGACTATGGGGTTCGTAATGGGGGTGTCTTATAGACGCCTCTCCATTACTAACCTGGGCTTGATGTCAGCTGGCATTATAAGCTGACATCAACCCCAACCCTCTTACCCCATTGCCACCGCTACAGGGCAGTGGGAAGAGCGAGGCTAAGTGCCAGAATTGGCGCATCCTATTGATGCGCCATTTCTGGGGCGGCTGACGGCTGGTGTTTCTAGCCAGCGAGGGGGCCAATATTCATGGCACTCTTCCTGAGCTATTAATATCAGCCCCCCGCTGTCTGCCTAGCCTGTGCTAGCTATTAAAATAGGGGGGACCCCACGTCATTTTTAGGGGGGGGTCCCCCATTTTAATAGCTAGTAAAGGCTAGGTATTCAGCTGGGGGCTGATATCAGTAGCCTGGGAAGCTCCGTGGGTATTACCCCTTCCCAGGCTTCAAACATCTGCCCCAGCTGTCTGCTTAACCCCCGCTAGAGACTAAAATTACGGGGAACCCCACGCTAATTTTTTTTAAAATAAATCCTTTATTTTAACACTAAATGACAAATACAGTAATCAACACTATCACTGTACTTCTTATGTATGTGACTGACATGTTTCTATGTATCTAATCTATGTGTGATGCTCTATTCTTTCTATTCTAAATTGTCGGGTACCGCTGCTGAACTGCCGGCCGGCTTTTTTAAAGAGACGGTGCATGAAAACACTAATATATTTTTAAATAAATCCTTTACACTAAATGACAAGTACAGTAAGCAACATTGTCACTGTACTTCTTATATATGTGACTGACATGTTTCTATCTGTCTAATCTATGTGTGATACTCTATTCTTTCTATTCTAAATTGTCCGGTACCGCTGCTGAATTGCCGGCCGGCTTTTTTTAAGAGACGGTGCACAAAAACACTATTGTTTTTTTTAATAAATCCTTTACACTAAATGACAAGTACAGTAAGCTGAGCGCTGCCATCCAGCTTGTCATCCTTCAGAGACACGGCAGAGCGCAGGCATTATGGGAACTTCCGATTCCCGTATTCGATATTGTAAAAGTATCCGAACTCAGTATCGGAACTCCGATACCGCGAATATCAGTCGATACCCGATATTTCAGTATGGGAATGCTCAACACTAGTCATAACCTCTCGCAAAACAGGATTTAGGCGTATGCCCCGATGAGGTCACTGACTATAATGGTGCAGATGGAGTCACTGTGTGCTCTGTCATGCATCACTTTCAGGCATATATGCCTACTGGAGTCAGACACTCAGATGCAGACTACTAAGCTTGAGTGTCTGCCTCCAGTAGATGTATACCCCCAAAAATGATTCACGACAGAGCACTAGTGATGAGTGAGCACTACAATGCTCGGGTACTCGTTGTTCGAGTCAAGCAAATTGGAATGCTCGAGTGCTCGGTCCGAGTAACGAGCCCAATGTAAGTCTATGGGAAATTTGAGCATTTTTCCGGCGGCTCCCCCCGGTGTTCTGCAGAGGGCCTAAACATTGCCCAAATTGATGGGAACAGTGCTCAAATTACATGGGAACAGCATGAGGAAGACCCCTGGAAGCATTTCTGTCTCTCAGGTCACTGCTGTCAACAACGTTGTCAGAAGTATTACGCCACTTTTACGGACTCACAATAAAACATACAAAATCTAAACCAAAATGGATTTTCCTGGGAAATATGTTAAGGAACATCCTTTCCAGGGTAATGACTAGTGATGAGCGAGTATGTTCTGTTAACCCTTTCGGCAAGTATACTCAGGCCAAGCACTGAGTAGTTACAGCTGCTTGGTGATATGTTTGGATCACTCCCGTGTGCATGATTTGCGACTGTTTGACAACTTTAATACATGTGAGGAATGTGTTAGAAATAGACATTCCTTACATGTACTAAAGCTGTCAAACAGTCGCAAATCATGCACACGGGAGTGATTCAAACATAACACCGAGCAGCTGTAACTACTCGGTGCTCGGCCCAAGCATACTCGCCGAAAGTGTTAACAGAACATACTCGCTCATCACTAGTAATAACTTGTACATAAGGCAAAATAAATATACAAAAACAAAAATGCGCCTCCACACCTTGGTCTATGTTCACACATAGCGTTTTTGATGCGTTTTTGCATTTTTACATTGCTTTCAACCAAGACAAATGCATTCACCAGGAAATGTCATTTTAACATTTTACAACCTTATCTGGCCATGTGGTGTGTGACACATCATCGGACACATCCTGTTTCATTAATGATGGAGGGACTCTGAAAGTCACAAAGCCTATTTTTATAGGGCCATCAGGGGCCCTTACTATTCTTAAAGGGCCAGCAGTCGGCCCTTGCTATTGTTAGTGAGCCATCAGCCGGCTATGCTTTGTTGTTCCCATTATTAAAGAGTGGGTCTTCTATACTGTTATTGCATATGCAGTGACTGCAATGGCTGCTAAAAATTTCAACGCAGCCCAATACCCCTTTGAAGAGACATAGAGGAGGGTCTCAGTAAAAAAAATGTTCCCATTATAAAGCAATCGGTCTACTATAGTGGTAATGCACATGCTGTGACTGCAAAAGCTACCATAATTTAGCAAAAAATCCCACTAACAATTTAAAGATACATAGAGATGGGCCACAGTAATGACATGTTCCCATTAGAAATGAGAGAGTCTGCTATACAGTTATAGGGTATGCAGTGAGTCCAACGGCTGCAAAAAAATTAGGAAAAACCCCACTAACAATTTAAAGACACACAGAGGTGGACATCAGTAACGACATATTTCCATTAGAAAGGACAGGGTCTCCCATACTGTTTGCCTATGCAGTGACTGCAATGTCAAAAATTTGGAGGAACTTTAATGCCCCTTGAAAGAGGCGTAGAGGTCGGAGGGCCTCCTGAAAACAATGTTCCCATTATTAGAAAGTGTGTCTCCCATGCTGTTTGCCTATGCAGTGAAACAACGGCTACCAAAAATTTGGAGGAACTCCAATGCCCCTTGCAAGACACGTAGAGGTCGGAGGGCCTCCTGCAAACAATGTTCCCATTATTGAGAAGTGGGTCTCCCATGCTGTTTGCCTATGCAGTGAAGCAAGGGCTGCCAAAAATTTGGAGGTACTCCAATGTCCCTTGCAAGAGACAAAGATATGTTCATATGGTAGATATGGTGGTGATGTGGTGGTGGAGGATGAAGATGCGGAGAAAGAGGAGGAGAAGAGCAAATAGACAAAATCAGGAAGCGTATACCCGTGTGTTGGTGTGAAGAAAGAGGTGCATGGGAATAGAGTTAGACCTCCCAAAAAAAAACACTGTATTTGCGTTTATGTTAAGCTACTATCATTTGGTCGTGTTGAAAAGTCTGGCCCAATCGAGCCCTTGTTCATTTTTATAAGAGTTAGCCTGTCAGCATTTTCAGTTGACAGGCGGATGCGCCTATCAGTTCTAATTCCACCAGCAGCACTAAAAACGCGCTCTGACAAAACGCTAGTGGCAGAGCAGGCCAGGACCTCCAAGGTATAGAGAGCCAGTTTATGCCACGTGTGCAGCTTGGATACCCAATAATTGTAAGGCACAGAGGAATCATGGAGGACATTGATACGGTCGGTACGGTACTCCCTCGCCATCCGCCGTAGCTTTTCCCTCCTTGAGAGAGTACCCCGCGCCTCAGGGCCTGTGCGATGGGAGGGTCTGAGAAAATTGTCCCAGAACTTTGACAGTGTTCCACTGCCTCTGCTGGATTGCATTTGTGTCTCTCTCGCCTGTACTCCTTGGTTGTCCAACGAACTGTAACCTCTGCCGCCAGCGTTTTCAGATGGGAATTTTTTTAATACTTCCGCAACAAGGGCATTCTGGTACTGCCCCATTTTATTAGGCCTGTCCAGCATGGAAATTAGAGACAGACAGATTTTCTTATAGCGTGGGTCTAGAAGTGTCACCAACCAGTAATGACTGTCACCCAAAAGTTGGATAAAGCGAGGGTCACGGGAAAGGCAGCGTAACATAATCTCAGCCATGTGTGCCAGACTGCAAACAGGCAAGACTTCCGTGTCCTCACCAAGAGGATGACTGACCATGCTCTCCTCCTCCCTGTCCTCAGGCTATCCACGCTGAACAGACAGTATGACAGTTGTGCAGGTTGTACAGTCTATAGCGCAAGAAACAAGCTCCTGTTCTTCCTCCTTCTCTTCCTCATTGTCATCCAATCAACGTTGGGATGAGATGAGGCTGGGCTGTGTGGAATCACCCTGTATGGTACCTTGCTTCATCTCATCGTGCTCCGCCTGCAATGCATCCTCTTTGATTGTGAGCAGAGAGCGTTTCAGAAGACAGAGAAGTGGGATGGTGATGGTAATTATGGCGTCATCGCTGCTCACCATCTTGGTAGAGCCATCAGGTTGCGGAAAGCTTCTGTCTCCACAACCTTAAACGGCAACAATTCGAGTGCAAGCAGTCGTGAAATGTGTGAATTTAGTAGTGGGCTTGTGGGGCGTTGGCTGGGTATTTGCGCTTGCGTTCCAAGAACTGTGGTAGGGACAACTGAACACTGCGCTGGGACAAGAACGTGGACGTGCTTGCTAATTGTGCTAGCTGAGAGTGTGCAATGATAGGTGCAGGGTGGGAGGCATCTTGGCATGCGCCATGGACAGGGGATTGGCATGCACGCACAACAGCGGAAAAAGCAGTGGTGTCAACCGCAGACACTGTTTCGGGACCCTGGGATTCGGCCCACTTAGTCGGGTGCTTTGTTGCCATGTGTCTGATCATGCTGGTGGTGGTCAGGCTGCTAGTTTTACTACCCCTGCTGATGCTGGCCTGGCAGGTGGTGCAAATGGCCATTTTGAAGTTATCTGCACAGTCTTCAAAAAACAACTCAGGAAGACCTAACAGTTGTACTGGCAACTTCCGTCATGTTGTCGTTACGAGGAACGCTTTCCCGCCTTGTGTCTGCGACCACCACACTGCTTCTTCCTGCCTGTTGTGGTGCTACGCCTCTCTTTCCCTGCGTGCTGCTGTCCTCGCTCTGTATGTCCCCCTGCCCGGTTGGGTCAGTTAGTATATCATCCATCACCTCGTCTTCCACTTCCGCACCCTCGTCCTCCTCCTGACTTTCTGGCAATTGTGTCTCATCATCATCATCATCCACCTCTTGCGGCAGTAATTGCACTTTCCCACCGTTGCCTTCGTGTGACCATGGCTGCTCCAATATTTGGTCATCGCTTGACTCGCTTGAAGCTGGCCAGGCGAGAGGCCCGAATCTACAAATGGAAAAGTGAACAGCTCTTCTGAGTGTCCAAGTGTTGGATCAGTTGTCTCTGGGCACTCTGCATGGTGGGAGGAAGGAGGATCAGGGTGAGGAATATGCAGTCCAGACTCACAGCTACTGACACTTGACCGTATGGAAGACAGGGTGGTGGTGGTGGCTAAGTGACTGGAAGCATTATCTGCTATCCAACCAACAACCTTTTGACACTGCTCTGGGTTCAATAGTGGTGTACTGCGGTCCCCCAGTAATTGGGACAGGAAGGATGAGCAACAAGATGTAGGTGTTTGTTGTGGCATAATTTCAGCTTGCCCACAGCCACGTCCTCGGCTTCTGCAAGCACCGTCACCATCAAGTCCGTTTCCCCGTCCCTTGCTACACATCTTGCCCATTTTAAATGGAGGACAATATTTTCCACGTTCACAAGAAATGGCTGATTTTGGAACATAGTTATATGTGACATGTCTGACAGAGAAGCACGGTTTTAAATAATTTACTAATATTATTCCACACAGAGATCTAGTGTGAATAGCTTGACCGAAACACTGCAACGAAATGAAAATGGAAGAAATGGCTGATTTTGGAACACTTTTATAGGTGATATGTCTGACAGAGAACCATGGTTTTAAATAGCAGGCCTGTCATTTATTAATACTATTCTTCATAGACACCTAGTGTGAATAGCTTGACCAACACACTGCAACAGAATCGAAAAGGAGGCCAATATTTTGCATGTTCAGTTCAAATTTCTGGATTTTTATCGCTGAAATATGGAACAGATCTGGCTGTATTCTGCAGTGCTAACAAGCAAATGAAGCAGAAAAATGGTGTACTCTGGATTGATTTTTAAGCAAATAACCACGATTAAGATAAAAAAAAAAATTGCCCTTGCCCCTGATATTTGGGGCTATGTCTACAAATATCTGTAATTATTACAGCAGCAGCAGACAGGACATTCAATGGACCCTCTTGAGCTATATGCACTGCAGTCTGCCACATACACTGCCTGCCTGGCTAACTCCTGCTATCACCTTCACCACTGAAAAAATGCACCTGGATTAGTCCTCAGAAGGACTGTTAGTTCAGATGGATATATATAGATGTTGTGGAATACCTATACTAGCTCTAAACAAGCAAATCTCTCTCTGACTCAGCAGCACTTGTCCCTACTCTTCCTTATTCCGGGGTAGACTGATGAGCATTGTGGCGCCAGGTCTTATATAGACCTGATGACGCTATGATACCAGTCAATCACTGTAATGCCCACAACCAGCATAGCTACGGCATTACAGTGCACGGCAATCCCTGCATGTTCATTGGCTCTCTAAAGAGCGCCAAACATGCAGGGAGGAGACACAAGTTCCGGCCCGAGTCACCCAGAAATACTCGCTGAGCTTGTCGAGTACCGTGATGCTCCGGCGGGTACAGAGAAGTGACGAGCACGTTCACGCATCACTACCCGCAAGGCATCGGAAACCTAAATTAATAAAAATAAATTTCACAGCAACTAGACCTCTAATATGAGGCATACAGGTAGGTATAGATTTACATTTCTATCACCTGTATGCTCATATTAGTAGGTAAGATAAGCCTCAGGGGGTGACAGATTCCTTTTAAAATATACCTACGAAGAGTATTGGATATTTTATGAAATTTAAATCTTTACTAGGTTAGAGTATGGCTCTGCCAAAAGAGTCTACCTTGTCATGGAGGCAAGCTTAAAAATCTTTTGTCCAAAACAAAAGCTGATGGCTATGTATGTGATATGGTGTGTAATGCACACGCCCGGGCTGAGCGGCGTGTGCGTGTGATTCCACTGGACCATGCCAGAAAGTGAATGCCTGGAGGGGCGTAACTAGGTATTCACCCGATCCGACCAGGGTCGCACGACGAAATACGACGCCAGTGCACCAAGGAGGAACCGAGCAGAGGGACCAGGTGCTACTCCAGGACAGACCCCGGACACGGCTGTTGACCCACACAGGGGAATACAGGAACAGACAGGTTAGGCTGGCACACAGACTGGTGGGTATAGGCAGGCACGACTGGTATGCAGGCAGGCGGGTATGCAGGCAGGGGGGTACAGGCAAGCACGGCTAGAGAGCAGACAGGGAGGCACTACCAGGTAGGAACACAGGCGGGATAGGACCCAGTACACACTGGGACTCAGGAACAGAACCACAGATGTGGCTGACAAGCACAGCAGAGTAAGGCCGCCCAGAGTGGTGAGCGAGAGCAGGGCAAGACGAGACCGCCTAGAGCGGTGGGCGAGAGTAGAGCAGGACGAGGCCGCCTGGAGCAGTGAGCGAGAGTAGAGCAGGACGAGGCCGCCTGGAGAGGTGAGAAAGAGTAGAGCAGGACGAGGCCGCCTGGAGCGGTGAGCAAGAGTAGAGCAGGACGAGGCCGCCTGGAGCGGTGAGCAAAGGGTCAGAGCTGAGCGAGACTGCCGGAGCAGTGAGCAAGGAGTCAGAGCAGAGCGAGACTGCCGGAGCAGTGAGCAAAGGAGTCAGAGCGGAGCGAGACTGCCGGAGCAGAGAGCAAAGGGTCAGAGCAGAGCGAGACTGCCGGAGCAGTGAGCAAAGGGTCAGAGCAGAGCTAGACTGCCGGAGCAGTGAGCAAAGGGTCAGAGCGGAGCGAGACTGCGGGAGCAGTGAGCAAAGGGTCAGAGCGGAGCGAGACTGCCGGAGCAGTGAGCAAAGGGTCAGAGCGGAGCGAGACTGCCGGAGCAGTGAGCAAAGGGTCAGAGCAGAGCGAGGCTGCCGGAGCAGTGAGCAAAGGGTCAGAGCAAGCAAGACTGCCGGAGCAGTGAGCAAAGGGTCAGAGCGGAGCGAGACTGCCGGAGCAGTGAGCAAAGGGTCGGAGCTGAGCGAGACTGCCGGAGCAGTCAGCAAAGGGTCAGAGCGGAGCAAGACTGCCGGAGCAGTGAGCAAAGGGTCAGAGCAGGCCAGAACCGCCGGAGCGGTGAGCAACGGCAGAGCAGGCTAGAACCGCCGGAGCGGTGAGCAAGGCAGAGCAGGCTAGAACCGCCGGAGCGGTGAGCAAGGCAGAGCAGGCTAGAACCGACAGAGCGGTGAGCAAGGCAGAGCAGGGGGGACAGGGCTCTGTACACACGGAACAGGCAGGAAGGGAAAGGCAGAACCAGATACCCACAGGGTACTTGCTGTGAAGTAGCGAGTGGACCACAAACTCACAAACGGAAGTAAAGTGACAACGAACAGGAGTTAGGTACGAGTTCAGACTCTGCAGAAAAAGGAAAGGTACGGACATAGAGAAACACAGGAAACAGGCTAGAAGAGTATACAGACAAGAACAGACACAGTAGCAAGATACAGGAGCAGGTCTAGGTATGCAGCCCCTAGAAGGCGGGAGGAACAGGCTAGGAGCGTGTTCAGACAGGACAGACAAGATACGGGAGCGGGTCTAGGTATGCGGCCCCTAGAAGGCGGAACAAACAGGCAAGGAGCGTGTTCAGACAGGACTGGAAATATAGCCTACAAGAAAGGCAAGCGAGCAAACACAGAAAGGGACCTGGCACATTCAGAGTGAAAGAGCACACTGAATGAAACACAATGATCAGGCAGGGATTCATTGGAGCAGCTGGGTTAAATACCAGGTGACAGACAGCAATAGGCTGAGGACGCACAAGGGGTGTGCCCGCAGCAGGTACAAGAAACAGGAAGTGATCGGGCACCGCCCTTAAGCAGCAGACACAGAGGCAAGCAGACAGCATGGAGGGAAGCCAGGCTAGCAGACTGGACTGGAGATCAAGTGCGCGCTCTTGCACAGTGGGAGAAGGACCACTATGCAAGGATGCCGCCAGGTATGTTACATGTTGTTTGATGAAAACTGTTAATGTGTGATTGGTGAGGACGTGGTTGAAAAGTAGAGTTTTTCCAAGTATGGGCGTAGGACTGTGGAAAGTTCGAAGGGTGGAGGTAGAGATGAGGTGAAGCCTGGGTGGAGTCTCAAGAGGGCCCAAAAAATGTTGCCAGTATGGGGCCCTGAAATTCCTGGTGGCAGCCCAGCACCCAACCAGATAAGATGAGGTTACTTAGACATTAATAAGGTTGTGTTTGTATTAAAAAGCTTAAAACAGGTTCAATGCAGTCCAAGGAGACGAGACATTTAAGTCTTATGCACTTATTTTCTGGGCAATTAGAGGCTTTTCAGTAAAGAGGTTTGCGGCTAATTTATTCACTGCAAGTCAAATGTTTGGGAAAAATTTGGCATATCTGGAGAATTCAAATTTTAAGTGGTTCAATCATCTCTAGTAGATAAACCTAAATCTAATAAAAGTTAGAATATTTAGAATTTAGCTGGGTGTCTATTCAATATACACTGCTCAAAAAAATAAAGGGAACACTCAAATAACACATCCTAGATCTGAATGAATGAAATATTTTCATTGAAAACTTTGTTCTGTACGAAGTTGAATGTGCTGACAACAAAATCACACAAAAATCATCAATGGAAATCAAATTTATTAACCAATGGAGGCCTGGATTTGGAGTCACCCAAAATTAAAGTGGAAAAACACACTACAGGCTGATCCAACTTTGATGTTATGTCAAAATGACAAAGCAGTCAAAATGAGGCTCAGTTTTGTGTGTGGCCTCCACGTGCCTGTATGACCTCCCTACAATGCCTGGGCATGCTCCTGATGAGGTTGCGGATGGTCTCCTGTGGGATCTCCTCCCAGACCTGGACTAAAGCATCCGCCAACTCCTGGACAGTCTGTAGTGCAACGTGACATTGGTGGATGGAGCGAGACATGATGTCCCAGATGTGCTCAATCAGATTCAGGTCTGGGGAATGGGCAGGCCAGTCCATAGCTTCAATGCTTTCATCTTGCAGGAACTGCTGACACACTCCAGCCACATGAGGTCTGGCATTGTCCTGCATAAGGAGAAACCCAGGGCCAACCGCATCAGCATATGGTCTCACAAGGGGTCTGAGGATCTCATCTCGGTACCTAATGGCAATTAGGCTACCTCTGGTGAGCATATGGAGGACGGTGCAGCCCTCCAAAGAAATGCCACCCCACACCATTACTGACCCACTGCCAAACCGGTCATGCTGAAGGATGTTGCAGCAGATCACTCTCCACGGCGTATCCAGACTCTGTCATGTCTGTCACATGTGCTCAGTGTGAACCTGTGAAGAGCACAGGGCGCCAGTGGCGACTTTGTCAATCCTGGCTTTCTGTGGCAAATGCCAAGCGTTCTGCACGGTGTTGGGCTGTGAGCACAACCCCCATCTGTGGACGTCGGGACCTCATACTACCCTCATGGAGTTGGTTTCTAACCGTTTGTGCAGACACATGCATATTTGTGGCCTGCTGGAGGTCATTTTGCAGGGCTCTGGCAGTGTTCCTCCTGTTCCTCCTTGCACAAAGACGGAGGTAGCGGTCCTGCTGCTGGGTTGTTGCCCTCCTACAGCCACCTCCACATCTCCTGGTGTACTGGCCTGTCTCCTGGTAGTGCCACCAGCCTCTGAACACTTCGCTGACAGACACAGCAAACCTTCTTGCCACAGCTCGCATTGATGTGCCATCCTGGATGAGCTGCACTACCTAAGCAACTTCTGTGGGTTGTAGAGTCCGTCTCATGCTACCATGAGTGTGAAAGCACAACCAACATTCAAAAGGGATCAAAACATCAGCCAGAAAGCATTGGTACGGAGACGTGGTCTGTGGTCCCCACCTGCAGAACCACTCCTTTATAGAGTGGGTCTTGATAATTGCCAATAATTTCCATCTATTGTCTATTGCATTTGCACAACAGCATGTGAAATGATTGTCAATCAGTGTTGCTTCCTAAGTGGACAGTTTGATTTCACAGAAGTTTGATTTACTTGGAGTTATATTCTGTTGTTTAAGTGTTCCCTTTATTTTTTTGAGCAGTGTATGTGGACAAACTCAACAGTTAGCATCAGAACAAAAGGTTAGAAGATCATCTGTTCATAAGTTAGCTTTAATAAAAAGTGGATTTGTTGTTTATTAGATATTTATAAACCCCTGAACTCCACACAGAGCTTTTAAATGTACATTTTATTTCTGGAATGGTTTAGTTTAGCAGCTGATGTATTTAGTATTTAAAAACAGCACTGTAATACATAATATAATAGATGCTAGTATTAAAAGGAGAAGCTGCCCGTACAATGTGAATCAGTACAAATAAACAGTATTTAAACAATTATAAATAATTATAATTGTTATAAATAATTTTATTTAGACATGAGGAGATCTTGCAGATTTTACAGGGAATTTAATTTGCAGCAAAGTTATTTCATGCAAATTGAATGATCCTTATTATTCTGTGGAGTGTCTCCAAACTATAAAATAAAAGTTATTTTTGTTGAAGGAGAAATTAAGAAAAAAGAGAAAGAACATGCGTGGAGCACCGTATATCAGACTGCAAGGGTGGCGAGACAGTTTAGTGGCTGGGTGAGTTTTAGATATATTGTTTTTAACCATTTTTCTGGCTTTTATGGTTCAGCTAATTGGTGGCTGCAGTTAGCCGCCCTCTTGATGAATTTGCAAAGGACAAATTATAAAAAAAAATCTGGAGAATGCTAAGTTTTATCAAATTCAAGGAGAATTCAATTCCAAATTATAATAATTTGGAGAAATCAAACAGATAATAAAGTAATAAAATCACATATTATTATAAAGGCAGCAATCCAAGTAGATAGAAATGTTCTATAAAACAAATAACAAATTCTTTGGATGCAGCATTTTGATTTATGAGCCTACAGCATTTTGTCTAAATTTGGATAAGTGTCAAAATAACATCTGATGGAACAAAAAAAAACAAAAAGTAAAACTGAGGTTAATAACGCTGTGAAAAAGACTGCAAAAAATGTGTTGTTTTTTTCTGATGAGCAGTCATTTCTCTTTAAAGTGCTGCACATGTATCAAAGAGGCCTATGATAATCAACAACTATCATTATGTTTTATATCCTGATTCAAGCAGTAAAAGATGTGACTCATCCTAAAAGAATTCAAATATAATCAATCAAAAAAGTAAAGGGGTGAATAAAATAATCCAGTGTCACAGCTTTATACTTTATTAAAGTGTACAGCCATGCTAGCTGGCATTTGCCATCTGTCATTCAAATGTCACTTGCTCTTTAGCAGCACGCTAGAAACTACCATTTTGTTGTCGTGTATTGAGAATAGAAAAGTGTCATTTGTAGTCTGCAGTTAAGAAAAGATTTGGCAGCATTTTAAATGGCAGGCAACAAATGTTTGCTAACGTGAACCTTTAAGCTTCAACGTTCAATTTATATATAAATTCCGCAAAAGTAATCGTTTTTAATATTTAGCAAAACTAGATTAATACATATAGGGTAATACTCATTTTTTAAAGGCGTTTTCAGGTGAAAACAAGTTGTTACCTGGACATAGAGTTGGTGATAACTTCTTGATCGGTGGGGGTCTGACTGCTGGGACCTGCACCGTTTGGCAAAATGGGGAACTTTTATCCAGATATAATGGAAAAGCAGTGTGTATATATTCACCTGCGCCATATTTATTCCATATTGGGCTGACGAGCGCTGCACTCTGCTTTTTCCAACCCCATGGCGAATGAATGGAGTAAAGGTCGGGCATCTGACCTGCTTATTTGTAAAAGGGATAATAGTTCCCCTGTCGAGGATAAAAATCCCCCGATGTGCCGATCCATGTGAGATGCAACAATGGAACACCCACTGATCAGTAAGTTATTACCTATCCTGTGGATAGGTGATAACATGTTTTCACTGGAAAACCCCTTTAAGCTATATCTAATTCTTATTTCATTCATTCTTAAGATTACGGTATTTTTCAGACTATAAGACGCACTTTTCTCCTACAAAATTTTAGAGGAAAATGGGGGGTGCGTCTTATAGTCCGAATGTTGCTGCTGTCGGGCGATCGCGTGGGCCCGCTGTTAAAGGGCATGAATATTCACCCCCTCCTCATGCCCATAGGCGTGGGGAGCAGTGAATATTCATGCTCCTTATTAGCGGCACACAGTGTATCAGCATTGGGGCACCTGCTGCTGCGGGGTGATCACGTGTGCCCGCTATTAAAGGGCATGAATATTCACCCCCTCTCCACGCCCACACGGTCCCGGTGTGGGGAGCAGTGACTTCTGGCAGCTGATCTCTCCTTGTGAGCCGCGCATGGCAATGACGCCATGCGCAGCTCACATGGAGAGATCATTGCAGGCAGACAGGATGCAGCGCTGGAGGAGAGAGAAGAGAGGTGAGTAGGACTGTTTATTTTTTATGTTCATCCTGATGGGGATTAGGGGGACCATGCATACTAGGATAAGGATGAGGGGTGTCATGCATACCAGGATAAGGATGAGGAGTGCCATGCATACCAGGATATGGATGAGGGGTGCCATGCATATCAGGATAAGGATGAAGGGTGCCATGCATATCAGGATAAGGATGCGGGGTGCCATATATATCAGGATGGGGATGGAAGCCACGTATAATAGGAAGGGGGGCATATCTACCAGGATGGGGGATATTATCAGAATTGGGGGACATTACCCCTATTCCAGTGTCAGCAGCAGACCCGCTCCCCCTTAACAGTGCATCGTGACTAGAGATGAGCGTTGTTCTACTCGAACTGTTCGCCAATCTCAAATTCGAGCTGTTTTGGGCGGTGTTCGAGCCGTTCGGCGAACATGAACAATTTGAGAAAAATTCGGCTGTTCGAGGTTATGTTCGATAACTGTTCGTGCACCAAAATCATAACTGGATTTTTTCTCACTAATGATGAAAATTAATGTTAATACGCAGTTTGAGTGTACAGCGGGGTGGGGGGAGGGGCAGGGGATGGATCTCTGCAGGAACAATGAAGATCTCCATTTTTTTTTCTCTTTCCCGCATTTACAGTGGGGAGGTGCAATCTGTCAGCCTATCAGCAGCGCACACACGGAGCGAAGTGCTTTTTTTCACACAAGCAAGGGCATGTGTCATTGGCAGTGTATGTCACATGTCCTTGCCCTATAAGACCAAGCCATTTTCCCCGTCGCCACCATTTTCTCACTGCTGCAGCTGCGTGTTAGACGGCACCGCTGTTGCTGTGTGCGCTATACCTTGTTAATTTCAAGCCAATTTTCGCACAAATATACAGATAGCTTGGGAGTAGGGAATAGTTGTGATTGCAGTCCTTTTAAGGACTAGGTTACAGCATTTCCTACGACTTTTATCAGGCAGGTCTGTGCTCTTAAATAGATAGGTTGTGGGAGTAAAGACTAATTGTAATTGGAGTCCTTTTCAGGACTAGGTTACATCAGTTCCTATCAGTTTTTGCCAGGCAGGTCTGTGCCAGTGCTGTGCAAGTTTTTTTCACAGCATTTGGCTGAATCTAGCAAAGCTAATCCTTTTTGGCCTATTACAGAGTGTGTTAGTCAGTGGAGTAGCCTATCTGTGTTGCAAGATATACCACCTGTGTATAGAATACCAATTTTTTTACTGCACCTAGTGAAGTAAAATCTTTTGGGCATAGCATCATTCTATTAGTCCATCTATACTGACCTCCATCAGGTTGCAAACTGAATCTAATTTTTTTCTGCATCTAGCTCTGAAAAAATATTTGGCCTTCTAGCAGTGTGTCGGACTTTCTCTATTAGTCCATCTATACTGACCTCCATCAGGTTGCAAACTGAATATATTTTTTTCTGCATCTACCTCTGAAAAAATATTGGGCTTCTAGCTGTGTGGGTCTTGTTCTATTAATCCATCTATACAGACCTCCATCAGGTTGCAAACTGAATATAATTTTTTTCTGCATCTAGCTCTGAAAAAATATTTGGCCTTCTAGCAGTGTGTCGGACTTTCTCTATTAGTCCATCTATACTGACCTCCATCAGGTTGCAAATTCAAAATAATTTTTATCTGCATCTACAGTACCTCTGAAAAAATATTTGGGCTTCTAGCTGTGTGTGGGACTTGTTGTATTAGTCCATCTATACTGACCTCCATCAGGTTGCAAACTGAATATATCTTTTTCTGCATCTACCTCTGAAAAAATATTGGGCTTCTAGCTGTGTGTGGGACTTGTTGTATTAGTCCATCTATACTGACCTCCATCAGGTTGCAAACTGAATATATTTTTTTCTGCATCTACCTCTGAAAAAATATTGGGCTTCTAGCTGTGTGGGACTTGTTGTATTAGTCCATCTATACTGACCTCCATCAGGTTGCAAACTGAATATAATTTTTTTCTGCATCTAGCTCTGAAAAAATATTTGGCCTTCTAGTAGTGTGTCGGACTTTCTCTATTAGTCCATCTATACTGACCTCCATCAGGTTGCAAATTAAAAATAATTTTTATCTGCATCTACAGTACCTCTGAAAAAATATTTGGGCTTCTAGCTGTGTGTGGGACTTGTTGTATTAGTCCATCTATACTGACCTCCATCAGGTTGCAAACTGAATATATTTTTTTCTGCATCTACCTCTGAAAAAATATTGGGCTTCTAGCTGTGTGTGGGTCTTGTTCTATTAATCCATCTATACAGACCTCCATCAGGTTGCAAACTGAATATAATTTTTTTCTGCATCTAGCTCTGAAAAAATATTTGGCCTTCTAGCAGTGTGTCGGACTTTCTCTATTAGTCCATCTATACTGACCTCCATCAGGTTGCAAATTCAAAATAATTTTTATCTGCATCTACAGTACCTCTGAAAAAATATTTGGGTTTCTAGCTGTGTGTGGGACTTGTATTAGTCCATTTATACTGACCTCCATCAGGTTGCAAACTGAATATATTTTTTTCTGCATCTACCTCTGAAAAAATATTGGGCTTCTAGCTGTGTGTGGGACTTGTTGTATTAGTCCATCTATACTGACCTCCATCAGGTTGCAAACTGAATATATTTTTTTCTGCATCTACCTCTGAAAAAATATTGGGCTTCTAGCTGTGTGTGGGACTTGTTGTATTAGTCCATCTATACTGACCTCCATCAGGTTGCAAACTGAATATATTTTTTTCTGCATCTACCTCTGAAAAAATATTGGGCTTCTAGCTGTGTGTGGGACTTGTTGTATTAGTCCATCTATACTGACCTCCATCAGGTTGCAAATTGAATATAATTTTTTTCTGCATCTAACCCAGCCAATAGTTTTGGCCTAATACCACAGTTTGGCCACTCAGCTCTGCTCGGTTACCATCCATTGTTTTTTTGTGCAAACAACTCCAGAGTTGTGAATTAGTTAACCACCAAAATGAGTGGAAAAAGGCCTGCTGCTGGTGGAAAGGGGAATAGGCGTGTTGGGAAGGGGAAAAAAGGTTGTGTCCGTGGGGTAGGTGTTAAAGCAACAGTAACATCTGCAGAAGAAAGACCATCTTCCAGCCAAACTAAAATGTCTACTTCTTTTAGCGGACAATGTGATAAGATCCCTTTCTTACCGCCACGCCAATCGCTACAAATTCCAGATGAGGCACAAAAACAGCAGGTGCTTCAACGGATATCAAGTGCTCCTTTAAGTGGGCTCTCCTCCACATCAACTTCAACATCACAAATACTCCAGTCCTCAAAGGTGTCACCCAAATCGCACTTGCTTCCTCACAGCTCCCAAATCTCCAGCTGCCCGTCTGAGTATGAGGTAGAACAGATGGTTGAGTCTGCAGAGCTGTTTACTCATACTATAGCCTTGGAATCAGAGGTCGACTCCAGCGCTTCTGTGAATCCAGACGAGGAAATGATCTGCACTGATGCCCAGAATCTTTATGAGTCGGATCCAGGACCAGACGCAGAAGGTTCTGACCATAATGTAGACCCTCATTCCCAAACTGTAACTCCTGTTGGTGGAGACATTGAGGAAGACGATGATAAGACTCAAATACCTGATTGGAGCGACAACTTTAGTTTTTTGTCAGGGCAGGAACAGGTTGGCTCTGAGGACGACGGGTGTGATAACACACAGGGTGATGATGATGAGGTTGGAGATCCCACTTACTGTCAACCCACAGTCAGCCAAGAGATGAGGTCAGCAGAGGAGGTGGAGGAAGATGCTAGTGACGACGAGGTCAGGTTGCACCTTCCTGGACAGAGACATAGTACTGGAAGCACGTCAACAACTGCATCCTCAAACACAACTCTGCCTCTCACCACAAGTCGTGGTGGCTCTTCAGGTCGCATGGGTGCTAAGCCTTGCATAGCCTGGGCATTTTTTCAGATCGATAAAGATGACCCAACTCGTGTTATCTGTAACATTTGTCAGCAAAAGCTAAGTAGAGGCCAAAAAATACATAGTTTGAGTACTTCATGCATGAACCGGCACATGGACATGAAGCATAAGTTGCAGTGGGAAGCTCAGTGTGCTACAATGTGGCCTAGCCGGCCGGGCCAACCACCGTCTGCCATATCTTGTGCATCCGCGGCCTCTTCATCCTCTGTGACTGGGGGGACAGCAGTCACACCTGTTTTGGGGCGCAGACCTGCCACCTCTTTACCCGCAACAGCCAGCGTGATTGGCAGGTCATCATTTTCTTTGGAGGTGGTAACACCAGCTGGTGTTGAGCGCTGTCCGACATCGATAGCACCACCTTTGGATCAAGGCAACCTAACATGTCCGCCTGCATCTTCCTCACAGACCGGCAGTTTGCCGGGGACACCCTTATCAACCCCGTCTAAGCACAATAGCCAGCCCTCGGTCCCTCAGATGTGGACAAGTAAAAGACCATTTCCTCCTAGCCATGAGAAAGCTAAGAGGTTGAATTTCACCATCTGCAAGCTCTTGGCTACAGAAATGTTGCCTTTCCGCCTGGTGGACACAGAGGATTTTCGAGACCTTATGTCCGTCGCAGTGCCCCAGTACCAGATGCCCAGTCGGCACTACTTCTCAAAGAAAGGTGTGCCTGCGCTCCACCAGCATGTCGCACACAACATCACCGCTTCTTTGAGAAACTCTGTGTGTGACAGGGTGCATTTCACCACAGACACTTGGACGAGTAGGCATGGACAGGGGCGTTACATGTCGCTGACTGGGCACTGGGTAACTATGGTGACAGCAGGACAAGGGGCTGCTGTCCAAGTCTTGCCGTCCCCACGAGTTGTGCGTCAATCCTCTTTATGTCAAAGTTCCTCCACTGCTTCTGCCTCCTCAACCTCCTCTCGGTCTTCCACCTGCACCCAAAGCCTGTCTGGTCATGCCACAAGCTTTCTAACTGCGCAGAAGGGATCCTGCACACCTCCTTACTATGCTGGCAGTAGGGCTCAACGTCATCAGGCGGTTTTTACTTTGAAATGTCTGGGAAATGTGAGTCACACAGCTGAGGAGTTGTGGTCAGCTCTGGAGAACCAATTTCATGAATGGTTGTCTCCACTGGACCTGAAACCAGGGAAGGCCGTGTGCGACAATGCTGCAAACCTGGGTGCGGCCCTTCGCCGGGGCAATGTCACACACGTGCCTTGTATGGCTCACGTGTTGAACCTGGTTGTCCAGCAATTTTTAGCCCACTATCCCAGACTAGATGGCCTTCTGCAGAGGGCACAGTCGCTGTGTGCTCACTTCCGCCGTTCGCATCCCGCAGCTCAGCGACTTACATCTCTACAGAAGTCGTTGGGCCTGCCACTTCACCGGCTAAAATGCGATGTGCCTACCCGGTGGAATTCAACTCTGCACATGTTGCAGCGACTGTGGCAGCACCGACAAGCCCTGGTGCAATACGTTCTGACGTATAGCCTGGGCCAACGAGATTCAGAGGTGGGGCAAATCACGCTGGAGGAGTGGTCTCAGATCAGGGACCTATGCACCCTTCTGCACAGTTTTGAAATGGCGACGAAGATGTTTAGTGCTGACGATGCCATTATCAGCTTGACTATTCCGGTGATTTACATGCTGGAGCACATGTTAAACAGAATTCGGAGTCAGGTGGTGGCACAAGAGGAGGTGGAGGAAGTAGAGGAGGAGGAGTTGTATGCGGAAGGGCTAACATCTGCAAGGTCCAGACGGTCGGCAGCACCAAGGCGGCAGGCATGTGAGGGTGGGGGAGATGGTTTTACCAGGGCACATGGTAGCAGCCAAACTAGTGAGGAAGGTGCAGGAGCCCAGGAAGAAGTGGAGGACGAACTGATGGAAGACTCATCAGATGAGGGAGACCTTGATCACATTTCTGTTGTGTGAGGTTGGGGGGAGAGGACAGAGGAAGGAAGCATGATTGTTACCTCGCCACCAACACAACAGGGACTTGGTGCTCCTGGATGCGCAACACACATGAGTGCCTTCTTGCTGCACTACCTGCAACATGACCCTCGAATTGTGAGAATTAGAAATAATCCTGACTACTGGGTTGCCACACTGTTAGATCCCCGGTACAAAAGTAAATTTGCAGAAATTATTCCAGCCATAGAAAGGGATGCACGCATGCAGGAGTATCAGCAGAGACTGTTGCAGAATCTTACATGTGCTTTTCCACAAAATACCAGTGGTGCACGTAGTGAATCTCACAGTTCCAACTTGCCAACCGTGGGACCGTCAAGTGTTCAGCACTCAAACCGTAACAGAACCACAGTATCTGCTGGTAACATCAATTTTGCGGAATCATTTCACCACTTTTTTAGCCCATCCTTTGCAAGGCCACAGGAGACAAGAAGTCTGACACATAGTCAACGCCTAGAGACGATGGTACAGGAGTATCTCCAAGTAAACATTGAAGCCACGACTGTGTCACTGGACCCTTGCTCTTTTTGGGCTTCCAATCTGGATAAATGGCCGGAGCTAGCCACTTTAGCCTTGGAGATCTTGTCATGCCCCGCAGCCAGCGTTCTGTCTGAACGTGTGTTCAGCGCTGCTGGTGGTGTGCTGACAGATAAGCGCACGCGGCTCTCCACTGATAATGTAGACAGACTCACGTTCATAAAGATGAACAAATCATGGATCCGAAACGACTTTTCTACCCCTGTGTCATCCTGGGGAGAGTAAAAGCTTGATGATTGGTTAAAATCACCCTACCAACCGTTTTAAGCTTTCAAATTACTAATCATGTTTATCTGTATCTTGACTGGAAAATAATTTGGGCTTTGTAGCAGTATGTAGCACTGATCCTATTAGGCCATCTATAATAAGCTCCACCAGATTTAAAATTAAAAATAATTTTTAGCTGCATCTAGCCCGGAAAATAATTTTGGGGCTCCGAGATGCGCAAGACACATAAGTGCCTTCTTGCTGCACTACCTGCAGCATGACCCTCATATTGTCAGAATTCGAAGTAATCATGACTACTGGGTTGCCACACTCTTAGATCCCCCAAACTTTTCGATCAACCTTTTCATTTTAATAAAGACCAAAAAAATGGTCATTTTTGAAATTATAAGCATTAGCAGGTTGTTAGAAACTGAAATCAAACAGTTTTCAACTCAAAACTTTATTGTAGGTGATGTTACATTTTCACATTGGACCCCTTGTTCGAAAGGAGCTTCTGAACTCTCTCGTCCATTGAATTTGTCAGGTTTTGGATGGTTTCTGCTTCAATTGTTTTGCATGAGGACAGAATACCCTCCCAGAGCTGTTGCTTAGATGTGAACTGCCTCCCGCCATCATAGACACTCCTTTTAATGATGCTCCAAAGGTTCTGAATGGGGTAGAGGTCAGGGGAGCATGGGGGTCACACCATAAGTTTGTCCCCTTTTATGCCCATATCAGCCAGAGATGCAGATGTTTTATGTGCAGCATGAGATGGTGCATTATCATGCTGAAAAATGATCTTGCTGTGAAATACACGGTTCTTCTTCTTGAACCATGGCAGGAAGTGCTGTTTGAGAAAATCCACATACATTATGGAGTTCATCTTTAGCGCCTTCAGGGATCCTAAAGGGGCCGACAATCTCTCTCCCCATGATTCCAGCCCAAAACATTACTCCACCTCCTCCTTGTTGACGCTGTAGCCGTGTTTGCGTGGGGTGTCCATCAACCAGCCATCCTCCACTCCATCCATCTGGACCATCGAGCGCTGCACGGCACTCATCCGTGAACAAAACAGTTTTGAAATCAGTCTTCATGTAATGTTTGGCCCACTGGAGCCGTTTCTGCTTGTGTGAAGTGGATAGAGGAGGTCGACAGGATGGCGTATGCACAGCTGCAAACCTCTGAAGGACCCTGCATCTTGTTGTTCGGGGGACGTTGGAGGCACCAGCAGCTTCAAAAACTTGTCTGCTGCTATGACAAGGCTTTCTTGCCGCTGCTCTTTTAACCTGACGTAATTGCCTGTAGGAAAGAGTCCTCAATTTGCCCTTATCAGCACGCACACGTGTGTACTGTGAATCAGCTACATACTTCTTGATTTGCAAGACACTTCATCCTGATCATCGCACAATGTTGATTGTAGTCATGCCTTGACCTTAACACTCCACAATTTGTTGCTTCTCAGCAGCCGACACATCCTTTTTCTTTCCCATTTTGGCAGAAAATGTAGGCTGCTTAATAATGTGAGACAGCCTTCTTAAGTAGTCTTGCCTTTCATTGGACACACCTGCCAAACTAATTAGCACAGGTGTCTGCAATTGCTTACAGTGATATAAAGAGCCCTGACACACATCACCATCAATGAGTTTAACTGAGAAACAAACAAATTCTTTCCTTATCACTCCTAAACACTTTTTGCATAATAATTTGGAACACAGTGTACATGTGCTTTTCCACAAAACACCAGTGGTTCACGTAGTGAATCTTACAGTTCTAACTTGCCAACCGTGGTCTGTATGGAGTTGTTCAATAAAGGGCCCAAAATTAAGATAACATAGATGGGAGAGGTCTCTATGAATAGCAATTCCTAAGTATTTGATACCCTGTGAGGGCCAGGCAAAGGGAAAGTTGGACTGGATGGAATCCTATATGGATTTGGGGAGGGAGACATCGAGGGCCTTAGACTTCGCTGCATTGATTTTAAAATTTGACCATGTAACAAAGTGATCTATTTCAGCCATAACAGCATGGATGGATATATGTGATTGAGTGATATATACTAGGACATCATCAGCAAATAGAGAGCACTTGTACTCGGTGCCTCCCACCTCAATCCACCTAATATTGGGGTTATGGCGAATTGATGAGAGCAGGTGCTCCGTCACTAGGATGTATAAGAGAGGGGACAGAGAACATCCCTGCCTTGTCCCATTGGTGATTGTGAAAGGTGATGAAAATGTAATAACGCGCCCCCTGGGCCTTGGGATACCCGGAGCCGGACCCTTTTTGGTGGATGCTGGTGGTTGTAGTCTCCGTGGCGGCAACCCGGTTCCGTGGCTCAGGGCGGTCAAACCAGTGGCGGAACTATTTATGTGGTTTTGATGTTTAAATGTCCGACTACACCACCCGTGGATTGCGGTCAGAGTGAACCGCCGCTCCAGGGCAGACCGCTGAGGCTGGTGTTGTGGGTGCAGCAGAGCGTAGCATAACTCCCCACGGGAGGAGTATAGCCTCAGGGCAGTGTATGCGGCGGATGGGGGTGATGGTGCAGGGCAGCAGCAGTAATGACACGGAGTCAGTGATGCAGTCCAGGGCCTTTACTCACAGTTCATATTATCCAGACCACGTCTGCAGGTAACGGCTGCCCACGTCGTACTGTGCTCACCAGGTGAGGGGCTCAGACAACTCCCAGATAACTTTGGAGTGCTTCACAGGACCCCCTTTGTGTGTCCTTTGTCTGGCCTTTCTTACCAACCCTTCTGTCCGGCTGCCTCGGGCCTCCTCTTGGTAAACTTGGCGCCAGTTTCCCTGACCCTATGTGGTGCCTTCCTAGCGGGTGTAGCGAGGGGCTGCGCCACATAAAATGTCAGAGCCTCCGGTTTCTAGCTGAGGGTCGTTTCCTGCCTCCACTAGTTCGGGGACCGGTCTCCCCCTTTGGCCTGACCCCTCCACGCAGGTGGATTCGGGCGTGCGGTGGCGACTCGCCCGTCCGCACCCCTGGGATCCCTTCATTCCTCGTTCCTGGAGCCTTCTCCGCTCCTCTTCCTTCCTTCTCCCTCTTCCAGGCCTGGGCCTCTGTTACTAGGCCCGCCTCCGGAGCAGAGCTCATGCAGAGCCCCTGCTCCCTGCCACTTCAGCTCAGACTTCTCTGCACTGAACTAAGATGGTGCCCACCTTTTATACTCCCTTCTCAATGCACCCAGGAACTGCTTCCTCCCTGCTCCTGCACTACAGGGTTCCCCTTCCTCAGTGTTCCCTCCCCCCACTCCAGCCAGGGCCAGGGACTGTCGTGCCCATCTCAGGGGCATATTGGTCGCCCTGCCCCACGGCAATGTGGTGTAATGCATGCAGGTGTCGGGTCCTGATCCACACTCCATCCTTACCTGAGAGTGAGATATCACACCTCTGGGTGAGGTGCAATACGTCTGTAGCAACCGAGCCCTCAGGGTGCTACAGTTCCATTTATCTTCAGCCTAGGTGACGTATTGCGATACAGGGCCGTGATTTTGGCTATAAAAGGGTCCCCTAGACCCCTACCCCAAGCTTTTTAAGAGAATCATATATGGCGTGCCAGGAGACTCTATGGAATGCTTTCTCAGCATCCAACGAGAGTATCTAATTACAAATTTTTAACTGCATCTAGCCCAGGAAATACTTTGTGCCTAGTAGCAGTGTCTGCTAGTCAGCGGATTATCCCGGCTGTTAAGCAAGCTACACCACCTGTAGTTTAGACACTTAATTTTTTCAAAGGAAATGCTTCGGGACCATGGGATACTTAGTGAAGAGCATCAGGAGGCACCCCAAGGCATAGGGGCTGGGACTGGCAGTAGGATGCCTTGCGGTGGACAGCCGAGCTCGATCCTTATAAAAGCTTTTTAACTGCAGCAGCTTTAGTGGACGCTACTGGAGCTGGAATTACCGCGGCTGCTGGCATGAGACTTGCCCTCCAATAGATCCTTGTAAATGGATTTAAAGTGTATTCATTCAAATTAGAGAGACAATTTAAATTAAAAAGCTTAGAGCTGCCTCCACCACAGGGGGGCTCGCTCGACCCACCAGCGGACAGGCACCAGTATTGGGAGAGGGGGGCTGGCCGTCAGGGTTCACCGCGGCTCTGGCACAAACCCGGCGACACGGAGGTGGCACGGGCAGGAGCGGACTGGCCGTGTCGGCTTCTCACTTTTTGGATTTTAGAAGGGCATGACATGCCTATATCTGTGTCTCCCCCTCCTTTTACTCCTCCACCTCTTTTATTTTCGCATGACTATATGTACTTGTCACTTTTCCATGTGTTAGTTATGTCTTCTGAGCAGTTTGTCAGCTTTTGGACACCTTTGAAGGTGTTTTCTATGTGTTTCTATGTGTTTTTGTTTGCCTGCCATTGGTTTTAACGGTGTTCGAAGGTGTTCGACGAACAGTTCGACGAACAGTTCGGCGAACACACGGGTGTTCGACGAACCGAACCGAACTCGAACACTACGGGGTGGCTCAACACTAATCGTGACCACATTTTTTGCTTAAATTTTTTTCTATTTTCCTCCCCTAAAATCTAGGTACGTCTTATGGTCCGGTGTGTCTTATAGTCCGAAAAATACGGTTTGTATCACCGTCTGTATTTTTTGCTGGCTTATTCCTTTAACCTCTATATTAAAGTATAGCGGTTATTTGAAAATGTTGTCCAATCTCCAGACATTAGCGGAGCTGATGAAGTTGAGCAGATTAATGTATTGTTTTATAAGAGGTTGAGTAACTTAAATGCATTGATTGAAGTCCCTGTTCTTTCAATGGCTAGAAGTCCATATAAATTTTCTGCTTAAAGTGAACCTGTCATCTGAAAAAATTCTATTAACCTGCAGATATGGGGTTAATATGAAGGTTAATAGCATTCTGAATCTGCTCAGTGCCGGTACTGAGAGCTCCGCTGCCAGGAGGAAATTAACTTTATTAATCCCGGTAGAATTCGACGTTCAGTCATGAGGGTTGCACCAGTGCAGGTTCAGTCACCGCTCTGAGCATAGTGAGTGGCAATGCTGCGGCATTGATTAACAGCCAATGTTAATGCTGAGCCACTGTCAGTCAGTGCTGGAGGTGCAATTACAGCTGTCACTCACTATCCACAGAGCGGTGACTGAAGCCATGCAGGCGCCACCCCCATGACTGAAAGAGCGAGCCTGCCAGGAGGAACAAAGTTAATTTCCTCCCATCAGCGGGGCTCTAATTGCGGCGACGGGCAGGTTCAGAACGCTATTAACCTGCAGATTAACCCCATATCTGTAGGCTAATAGTGTTTTTTCATGTGATAGGTTCCTTTTATTGACTTATACTCTTCCTTGAATGTTCATGCAGACATGTCAATCACTGATTAGAAGCCCACACTGGAATCAGTAATCAGTAAGCGTTTAATTGAATAAATATAAGTTTTATTCAATGTTTTAATACATATATGGGTCAGTTTAAGCTACAGCTTATCAATTATCCTATTTTTTATGATTTATAGCTGATTACATGTCCTATCTAGTGATGAGCGAGCACTAAAATGCTCGGGTACTCTTTGCTCGGGTCAAGCAAATTGGAATATTCGGGTGCTCGACCCGAGCAACAAGCCCAATGTAAGTCTATGGGAAACTCGAGCATTTTTACGGCGGCTCCCCCCGGCGGTCTGCAGAGAGCCTAAAAATTGCCCAAATTGATGGGAACAGTGCTCAAATGACATGGGAACAGCATGAGGAAGACCCCTGGAAGCATCTCTGACTCCCAGATCACTGCTGTCTACAACCTGGTCAGAGTATTGCGCCACTTTTACGGACTCACAAAAAATCATACAAAAACGAAACCAAAATGGATTTTCCTGGGAAATATGTTATGGAACATCCTTTCCAAGGTAATGACTTGTATATAAGGTAAAATAAATAACCAAAAACAAAAATACTCCTCCACACCTTGGGCTATGTTCACACTTAGCGTTTTTGATGCGTTTTTGCACTTTTGCATTGCTTTCAACCAAGACAAATGCATTCATCAGGAAATGTCATTTTAACATTTTATCTGGCCATGTGGTGTGTGACGCATCATCAGACACATGCATACAGTGCTGAAAAGACATGTCAACAGCATGGGGAAGACCTCTGGAAGCATCTCTGACTCCCAGGTCACTGCCTAAAAGTGTGCCCATAAGTTATCCTTGGTGCATGCAAAGATGCCTCCCGCCATGCACATGTCATTACAGACTGGCAACAATCACCGTCCACGTCCTTGTCCCACTGCAGCGTTCAGTTGTCCCTACCCCATTCCTTGGAATGCAAGTGCAAGTATGCAGGTAGCCACCCACCCACCCACAGGATGCAATACCATACCGCCAAATTTTTGACAGCTGCTTGCACTTGAAATGTGGCATTTTACGCTCGTGTAAGCTTTTCATAACCTTATACCGGCGGTGGCCGGGTGTCCATACTCGATCCCCAGCTGCCACTATATTTCCCGGTATCGCCTCTGCCTTCCACAAGCACGGGTCCCACAACATTACCCGTGCCCTCCACAGTGCACTTAATGGGAAGGACCGCCTAACCACAAACACGTAGACAGGTGAATATGGCCAGGGACGGTACGGAGCCAGTCCACAACTTTTTTTGCTAAGAGCTGTATTTAGCTCGGTGAAAGGACTAGCATAGAGGGAAACCGTATCTACCCTACGTGTCATTTCTCCCAGGAAGTCCTGTAATTGAGATTGTTGCAGAAGCAATGGCAGCCCGCCCAACATCAACTCGCACTTGTCGGGGGTGCTTTGACACACACACACCTTTCTTTGCGCATTTAATTTCTTGAATACAGAGTTGGACAATGGCCTGATCTGTAATGCGTTTTGAGAAATAACATGCATAAGCATGGCTGATCCACTTTAAAAAAGCAGCCATAAAGTGTCCGGGAACCTTTCCCCACACTTTTCTTAGCCAGGGCTGCTTTTCGGCAGGGTTGGATGGGCCCACGAGAGAACCGGAGACTCCTCCGGCGGGCCCTGGCTTCTCCTTCAGGAGAGTTCATAGTGCAGAGGTGAGGCCATGATGATGATAGAGGCCACCATCTGCTTAGTTTTCTGTCACTTGGAATGCAGGTGCAAGTATGCAGCCAGCCACCCACCCACAGGCCGCAACACTAAACTGCCAGATTTATGGGCAGCTCTTTGCACTTGAAATATGGCCTTTTAAGATCGTGGAGGCGAAAGCTTTTCACAACCTCATACTGGCGGCGGCCGGGTGTCCATACTCAGTCCCCAGCCGCCACTATATTTCCCGGTATCGCCTCCACCTTCCACAAGCACGGGTCCCACAACATTATCTGTGCCCTCCCCAGTGCATTTACTGGGATGGACCGCCTAACCACAAACACGTGGACAGGTGAATGTGGCCAGGGATGGTACGGAGCCCGTCCACAACGTTTTTAGCTAAGAGTTGTATTTAGCTTTGTGAAAGGACTGGCATAGAGGGAAATCGTATCTACCCTGCGTGTCATTTCTCCTAGGAAGTCCTCTAAAGCTGCTTGCACTTGAAATGTGGCCTGAACATTACTGCTGGTACTTTTCTGTGGGAATTTGCTTGACTCCTACCAGCCTGGAATATTTCTAGCAAACTATGGTACGACACCATGGTATTAGCAATGCCTGCAGTACCAGTAGCGAAGCCATCCCCAATTTCCTTCTCAGGAATTTTATTTGGTAGACTGAGTGGCTGCCCAAATACATTCGTTTCTCACAAAGGAGCTGAAGATATGGTGGCAGTAGGTGCAAGTTTCTTCAGCCTGTTAGATATTAGAGGGTGAACGGCAGCATATTGCATCAGTGGTTAGCACTGAAGCCTTGCAGCGCTGGGATCCTGGGTTCAAATCCCAGCAAGGACATCATCTGCAAGGACTTTGTATGTTCTCCCCGTGTTTGTGTGTGTTTCCTTCTCGGTAAAAATAGAGTGTCCGGGAACCTTCCCATACTCTTTTCTTAGCCAGGGCTGCTTCTCGGCCGGGTTGGCCGGTCCCACCAGAGAATCCTCTGGTGTGCCTTGGCTTCTACCTCAGGGGAGTTCATGATAGCGCTAACTTTGCAGCTGCTATGGGTCTCTTGAGTGGGTGAGAAAGGTTATCCCTCAGAATCAAATCCTCTGGTGGGCACAATGTTTTTCAATCTGAAACAGGTGACGCTGCTTTTTATACTAAAGAAAGATCCTATTGTTTTGATTTTTTTTACGTTATTTTTTTTAAGACAAATGCATTCACCGGGAAATGTCATTTTAACATTTTACAACCTTATATGGCAATGTGGTGTGTGACACATCATCAGACACATCCTGTTTCATTTATGATAGAGGGACTCTGAAAGTCATAAAGCCTATTTTTGTAGGGCCATCAGATGGCCCTTACTATTCTTAAAAGGCCAGCAGTCCGCCCTCGCCATTGTTAGAAAGCCATCAGCCGACTATGCTTTGTTGTTCCCATTATTAACAAGTGGGTATTCTATACTGTTATTGCGTATCCAGTGACTGCAAGAGCTGCCAAAAATTTGGACGCAAACCAATACCCCTTTGAAGAGACATAGAGGAGGGTCTCAGTAAAAAAAATGTTCCCATTATAAAGGAGCTGGTCTCCTAAAGTGGTAATGCCCATGCTGTGACAGCAAGGGCTGCCAAAAATTGGGAAAAGCCACACTAAGAATTTAAAAACACATAGAGTAGGGCCACAGTAACAAGTTCGATATGTTCCCATTAGAAAGGAGAGGGTCTGCTATACAGTTATAGGGCATGCAGTGAGTCTAACGACTGTCCAAATTTAGGAAAAAACCCCACTCAGAAATTAAAGACACATAGAGCAGGGCCACAGTAACGACAATTTCCCCTTTGAAAGGAGAGAGTCTCCCATATTGATGGCCTATGCAGTGAATGCAAGGGCTGCCAAAAATTTGGAGATGTTTCAATGACCCTTGGAAGAGACATGGAGGAGGGCCTCATAAAAAAATGTTCCCATTAGAAAGGAGCGGGCCTCCTATACTTGTAATGCCCATGCACTAAGTGTATGGGCTGACAAACATTTACCCCTGGGGGGTATACATGAACATACTGTATAAAAAATTTTTTTTACGGGCATCATAAACACCTTTTAAAAAAATTATGTGGGTGTTGCATCACGGACCACGGTCACCCTGGTAATATGGTGGTGGAGGATGAGGAGAAGGAGGAGGACAAGAGCAAATAGACAAAATCAGGAAGCGTATACCCATGTGTGGGTGTGAAAAGGTGCATGGGAATACACCTCCCAAGAAAAGACACTGGATTTGAGTTTATGTTACGCTGCTATCATTCGGTGGTGTTGAGAAGTCTGGCCCAATCCAGCCCTTGGTCATTTTTATAAGAGTCAGCCTGTCAGCATTTTCAGTTGACAGGCAGATGCGCTTATCAGTTATAATTCCACCAGTGGCACTAAAAACCCGCTCTGATAAAACGCTGGCGGCAGGGCAGGCCAGGACCGCCAAGGCATAGAGATCCAGTTTATTCCACGTATCCAGCTTGGATACCCAATAATTATAAGGCACAGAGGAATCACAGAGGACATTGGTACGGTTGGCAAGGTACTCCCTCAGCATCTTCCCAAACTTTGCACTCCTTGTGAGAGTATCCCGCGCCTCAGGGCCTGTGCGATGGGAGGGTCTGAGAAAACTCTCCCAGAACTTTGACAGTGTTCCCCTGCCTCTGCTGGATGGAAGTTGTGTCTCTCTCGCCTGTGCTCCTTGGTTGTCCAACGAAGTGTGCCCTCTGCCGCCAGCATTTTCTGATGGGAATTTCTCTAATAGTTCTGCAACAACGGCCTTCTGGTAAAGCCCCATTTTTGTAGACCAGTCCGCCTCAGGAATAAGAGATATAAAGTTCTCCTTGCAGCGTGGGTCTAGAAGTGTCACCAACCAGTAGTGACTGTCACCCAAAATTTTGAGAACGCGAGGATCATGGGAAAGGCAGTGCAACATAAACTTAGCCATGCGTGCCAGACTACTAACAGGCAAGACTTCCGTGTCCTCACCAAGAGGATGACTGACCATGCTCTCCTGATCCTCTCTGTCCTCTGGCCATCCACGCTGAACAGACGGTATGACAGCTGTGCAGGTAGTACCGGCTATATTGCATGAAACTAGCTCCTGTCCTTCCTCCTCCTCCTCTTCCTTGTTGTCACCCACGTTGGGATGACATGAGGCTGGGCTGTATGTAATCACCCTGTATGGTTCCTTGCTCCATCTCATCGTGCTCTGCCTGCAATGCATCCTCTTTAATTGTGAGCAGACAGCGTTTCAGAAGACAGAAAAGCGGGATTGTGACACTAATTATGGCATCATCGCCTCTCACCATCTTGGTGGAGTCCTCAAAGTTTTGGAGGATGGTACATATGTCTGACATCCATGTCCACTCCTGAGGTCTTATGTGTGGAGTCTGAACTGAATATCGATGGCCTGGTTGATGCTGGTACTCAACAACTGCCCTCTTCTGCTCACAAATCCTTCCCAACATCTGCAGTGTAGAGTTCCAATGCGTGGGGACATCACACACCAGACTGTGAGCCGGAAGCTGCAAACGCTGCTAATGAGGATTAAGATCCAAAGAAAAGTATTCCTGGTCCCTGAGACCTGGGCCTTTATATAGAAATATCTAGCAGCAGCAGAAGGCAGAATTGGAATGGAGCCTCTTGTGCTATATGCACTGCAGTCTGCTATATACACTGCCTGCCTATACACCCTGCCTGCCTGATATCTCTGCAGATGGATTAGTCCTCAGAAGGACTGTTTGTTAAGATGGATATGTGTAATGTACAAGTTTTTCTCCCTACACTACCTAATACACAATCAAATTTCTCCCTGATGCAGCAGCACCTCTCCCTATGTAGCGCCCGAGGGTTCGGTCGCTACAGAGGTATTGCATCTCACCCAGAGGTGTGATATCTCACTTCCAGGTAAGGATGGAGTATGGCTCAGGACCCTAACACCCACATGCACTACACCACATTTCCATGGGACAGGGCGACAATGCTCCCAAGAGTGAGCACAACTGTCCCTGTCCCTGGCTGGAGTGGGGGAAGGGAACACCTAGAAAGGGGGAACCCGGTAGTGTGTGGGTGGGGAGAGTAGATTCCTGGTGCACTGTATAGAGGAGTATATATGGTGGGCACCATCTTAGAGTCAAGGCAGAAAGAGAAAGAGAAAGAAGGAGAAAGTAGTAGGAAGTGAGAGGGAGCAGAGGCTCTGCATGGGCTCTGCTCTGAAGTCAGGCCAACTCTTAAGGCCTGAGCCTGGAAGGAGGGAAGGAAGAAGAATGGAGGAAGCTCTAAGAGAAGACTGAAGGGACCCCAGGGGTGCGGACTGGCCAGCCGCCACCGCACACCCACCGCTACCAAAGTAGGGGGGTCAGGCCAAGAAAAGGGAACCGGATCCCTCATCTAGTGGAGGAGAGCATCTACCCTCAGCTAGCAACCGGAGCCCGTGGCATTGTACATGCACGGACCCTCACTACACCTGTTAGGAAGGCACCACATAGGACCCAGGGAAACGGAACATATGTTTGCCCGCCAAGGCCTGAGGCAGCTGGACAGAAACATGGTCAATTGTGGGGTACGACAGGCCAGAGAAAGGACACACGAAGGGGGTCCTGGAAAGCACTCCAAAGGTACCTGGGAGTAGGCCGAGCCCCTCACCTGGTGAGCACAGCACGACGTGGGCAGCCATAATCTGCAGAAGTGGCTTGGAGTGTAAAACTGTGAGTAAAGACCCTGGACATCATCACTGGACTCTGAGTCATTACTGCTGCTCCCACTCACCATCACCCCCATCATCTGCACTTACTGCCCTGAGGCTATACTCCTCCATGGGGAGTTATACTACCCTCTGCTGCGCACACCAAACCAGCCTCAGCGGTCTGCCACGCAGCGGCGGTTCTCAGTGACCGCAATCCACGGGTGGCGTAGTCGGACATTTAATATCATAAAAACCACATAAATAGACTGCCACTGGTTTGACCACCCTGAGCCACGGGACCGGGTGGCCGCCATGGAAGACTACAACCCCCAGTATTATACAGAGATCCGGCCCCGGGTATTCCCCTTACACACACGGCCCAGGGGGCGCGTCAACTTTGGCGTAGTCGGCAGTATCGAAACCAACCCGTTATCATCGACTATTGTGTGCCTAGAGACTGTTTCACTGTATTGAATGTGGCTCCTGCCCCAGCAGAACGGACGCCATTATGTGCGCGCCAAACGACGACAAGAAGCCACCTCCCATCGTGGGCCAGGTCCCAGAATGGCACCAAAGACAGAGCCCACCCCCAACAGCCATGAGTGCGGCTGTAGAGATGTCCGTCAACGTAGGGGGGCTGCCCCTGAGAGTGATTGTCAGCAGATTGCCACGGGACCACCCCCAACAGGGTCGGAAGGGAAAGAAAACCGAGGGGCAGGGTGTGGTTTGGATCAGTCTTGGCAGACCACACCTGGAGATGGCGAGCAGCACCAGCCCCAGTACCCGTGCCAGTGGCCTACTGCAGGCAGAAGCGGCTCCGTGCAGCCTCATGGAGCTGATGGCCCAGCTCCCCGGGGAAGACCCTGAATTCTTCCGGGCTGGATTGGAGGATTTGGACTGAAGGATGGTCCAGGCGCAGCGGGAGGCCATTGCGGGGTGGAGAGAGGAAATGGGCCGGCGGGTCGCGGCCCGGCAGCAAGAGGCGCTGCAACCACCCGACAGTGAGCCTGCCCCTGAGGATAGAGGAGGACCACCGGAGGCTGAGAGCGGTGCTGCAAACGGAGCAGGTAAGGGGGACGCCCCTGATACCAGCCAGGACGCCACTATCCTGCCCCTGAACTCCGTCATGGAGACGATCGCCCCGGAAGTCGCTGCACCTCCTCCGCCGCTCCAGCCGCCTTCACCTAGGCCCCAAGCCCCAAGCGCAGCCGCCGGACCAAGTCCCACGCCATGCCCCTTGACCCCGGGTGCGGCCGGAAGCTGCACGCTCCAGGCCCGATCGCAAGGCCTGATGCCACCAGGCACCTTCCAGCAGCATGCGCCCTCTGTCCCAATACTACCACCTCTGGGGACCGACTTATACAGTCAACTTGCCGGTCCTGAGGGAGAGCCGATCCCCCTGCCACGCGGATGGGTTCACCCCTGTCACCGGAGGGACCTGTCCGCACGGGCCGAAGCCCCACTTGCTCAGCTCCTGTCCGCTCCACAGCCAATTGCCATCCCCCAGCTCCCAGAGGAAGAGGTCCAGATAGAGTGGAACCAGACCGTGGAGGACCTAATGGGGTTTTCTCAGGAGATGCGGGCGGACGCAGCTCGCAGGCGGGAGTTCTGCCGCCGGGAAATAAGGCAGCTGGAGAAGGAGGAGCAGGCGCGGCGCCAGAGGCAAGAACAACTGCAGGCTCGGAGCGTGGCAGAAAAGACTCGGACCCGCTGAGACCCCCAAGCTGCACGCGGTCCCACAGTAACCAGGATCGTGGTTAAATTCCACCAGGAGAAGGGGTCAGGTTTTATTCGGGACCCGACGACCAACACAGACCTTTTTTTTATTAGAAGGGATGTGGAAAGTCGCCTGCCTGCGGGTCATCCGAAAAGGGATCTGTCCCCGGGGTTTCGGGTAACATACACCCGACATCGAGGACTGCGAGGGTGGTACGCTCTCAATGTTCGAAGGGTGGAGGAGCATCGTTACCCTGAACCCTGCTACGCGGAGGACATGGACGAGCCTGCAGAGGATGAGGAGCAGGGAGACCGCTATTAAAGAACAACAGCAGGAATTGTATATAGTTACCCGCCAGGGTGAAAAAGTTTCGAGACACGCCGTTTGCAGATTGTAAAAAAAAAAGTTCACCCGGTTAGGGATTGTTGTCCATTTGTTTGTTCAAGTTACCCGAAAAGGGTCTGTGAACTATCCGGCTGAGGACTGGGAGCAGCCAACCCTTTTCTATCCGGCTGAGGACTGGGAGCAGCCAAATTTTGTAAATAGTTGCACTTCTTAAAGTGCCCTCTATTGGTTTTATAAACGCCTACCTCAAAAGATACCTGAAGGTGTTTGAAAGTTTGCACTTAATAAAGTTGCACCTTATTGGATGCACGGCAAGGACTGTAACCTGCTAAAGAGACTTCATCGCAAGATTGCTGCTGAGAATAGTTTGTGTTTTCTACTTGAAGAAATGTTTTATATACATCTATATGCCGAGAGTTATATATTTAAAAGAAAATTTCATATATATTAAAAAGTAAAGTTTAATAATGCTGAAAGTAACAGGAAAAGTTGCCTCCCATAAAGGGAAAAAGAAAATGTTGAATTGCTTTTATATGGTTGAATTTAAAATGTTTTGCATGTCTTGAAATCAAATGTCTTTTGCTCTGTTCCAGCCCGCGGACGTGCTGTGATTTACCAGGGGGGAATGTAGCACCCCGAGGGTTCGGTCGCTACAGAGGTATTGCATCTCACCCAGAGGTGTGATATCTCACTTCCAGGTAAGGATGGAGTATGGCTCAGGACCCTAACACCCACATGCACTACACCACATTTCCGGGGAACAGGGCGACTATGCTCCCAAGAGTGAGCACAACTGTCCCTGTCCCTAGCTGAAGTGGGGGGTGGGAACACCTAGAAAGGGGGAACCCGGTAGTGTGTGGGTGGGGAGAGTAGATCTCGGGTGCACTGTATAGAGGAGTATATATGGTGGGCACCATCTTAGAGTCAAGGCAGAAAGAGAAAGAAGGAGAAAGAAGTAGGAAGTGAGAGGGAGCAGAGGCTCTGCATGGGCTCTGCTCCGCAGGCAGGCCAAGTCTTAAGGCCTGAGCCTGGAAGGAGGGAAGGAAGAAGAATGGAGGAAGCTCTAAGAGAAGACTGAAGGGACCCCAGGGGTGCGGACCGGCCAGCCGCCACCACACGCCCGCCGCTACCAGAGTAGGTGGGTCAGGCCAAGAAAATGGAACTGGATCCCTCATCTAGTGGAGGAGAGCATTTACCCTCAGCTAGCAACTGGAGGCCGTGGCATTGTACATGCACGGCCCCCCACTACACCCGTTAGGAAAGCACCACATAGGACCCAGGGAAACGGAACATACGTTTGCCCGCCAAGGCCCGAGGCAACTGGACAGAAACGTGGTCAAGTGTGGCGTACGACAGGCCAGAGAAAGGACACACGAAGGGGGTCCTGGAAAGCACTCCAAAGGTACCTGGGAGTAGGCCGAGCCCCTCACCTGGTGAGCACGGCACGACGTGGGCAGCCATAATCTGCAGAAGTGGCTTGGAGTGTAAAACTGTGAGTAAAGACCCTGAACTGCATCACTGGACTCTGAGTCATTACTGCTGCTCCCGCGCACCATCACCCTAATCATCTGCACTCACTGCCCTGAGGCTATACTCCTCCCATGGGGAGTTATACTACCCTGTGCTGCACACACCACACCAGCCTCAGCGGTCTGCCACGCAGCGGCGGTTATCAGTGACTGCAATCCACTGGTGGCATAGTCGGACAATTATTATCATAAAAAACACATAAATAGACTGCCACTGGTTTGACCACCCTGAGCCACGAGACCGGGTCGCCGCCACGGAAGTCTACAACCCCCAGAATTATACAGAGATCCGGCCCCGGGTATTCCCCTTACACACGGCCCAGGGGGCGCGTCACCTACACTGTCTGATCCGGAGTGACTGTGACGAGCATGGCGGCGCCAGGTCTGATATAGACCTGATGATGCTGTGCGGCCAGCCAATCACTGTAATGCCCACAACCAACATGGCTACGGCATTACAGTGCATGGCAGGCAATCCCTGCATGTTCATTGGCTTTCTAAAGAGCGCCAAACATGCAGGGAGGGGACCCGAGTTCCCACCCAAGCAACCCGGAAATACTCGGCGAGCGCCGAGCATCCTGAGCAGTGAAATGCTCGGGCGAGCACCGAGCAGTAGCGAGCATGCTTGCTCATCACTAGTCCTATCTAAAGGAAATCTGTCACCAGGCTTTTGCTACTTCAAGAGTAGCAACATGTAGGGACACAGACCCTGATTACAGAAATATATCACTTACTGAACTGCTTGCAGTCATTTTGATAAAATCTTTGTTTTATCTGCTGCAGATATACCAGTTCTCTGAATACTGAGCTCTGTATAACCCTTTCCACACCACTGATTGGTAGCTTTCTGAGTACACTATGCAATTGCACAAAGCTGCCAATCAGTGGTGGGGGCAAGGTTTTTCAGGATTTATCTGGTAAACCCAGTTAAGTACCAGAGAACTTTTTCTGGGGAGCCCACTCATCCCAACCCTGGGCAGAGACGGTTTTTAACTCTATCTGTGTTCTCAGTACAAAGATACAGTTGAAAACTGTGAGAAAGCAGAGGGCTCCTTGCCCATTAACTCTTTACCTTGGTAAGTCACAGGCTTCGATAGGCCTTGAACTACCATAAGTTGGAAGTGTGCAGAGGAGTTCAGATGGCATGATGACATCACTTTATCTTGCCAACTGCGCCCCTGTTACAGATTTCAGCAAGATGGAGGAGGAACTCTCCATTCCTTGTGGGAACTGAGTTAGGTGAGTTTGACTTTTTGACATTGATTGAAAACCAGGAAATGGGAAAATTTCAAAAAGAAAAAATATCTATGCACAAAGGGGGACATGATTATTATATGGACAAACAAATGGTGACATTATCGTATGGAGGCGCAAAGGGGGAAATCATTTTTGTACGGAGGAACAAAGCTCAATAGGGACATAATGATTTATAGAGGCACAAAGGAAGACATAATTATTATTGCTTTCTGTAGAAACAAGATATAGATGTAAGAAGTCTTCATGGTATTCTGGGCTGGATGGAGAAGAAAAAGGGGAATGAATGATGATAAAAAGTAAAGTCTCCTTTGAGTCACTGCATTTACCTGTACTGCATAGACTTAGAAAATCTACAGAGCTCCTTCATATAACTAGTATCTACCAGTATATGGTCACTGTGTGGTTATATGGCTCTTACTAAAGTGGTTTTTGCTAATGATCAGTATGGTGGACACTATATGATGCTATTAGTCTTGGTCTCGTATTTATTTCTCATGTACCAGTATTTTTGGTAAAATTGGTGTTAGCACATTAGGTATTCTTCAGAACCAATATGCTGGTATATCTTACTTGTACTATTTTCTAACTGTAAGACTATTATTTAAAGGTGTTTAGGTGTATTTTCATTCAAAGAAAAGTATTTTATAGTAATATTATTTTTTAGACATGTCAAGAAAAGGAGCCTACTAAGACCTTGCAGCCAAAGGACGTACATACACCAGTAGCTGGCCATGAACAAGTACACCAGGACAAGCTTAGTAAATCTGTCCCAATATATATTAGATATTTTTCTTTTTAATAAGTTGCAGATTTACATTGGCTGAACATTCTACATTTTTTAAACCAGTTCAATCTGTATTATATAATAAAATGAAGTATGTAACAGAAGTCTCGGTGCAGCAATTAGATCCAAGCTGTGCTCTAAATGACCTTAATGAAGATTCTATGAAAAACAACCAATAAAATATGTAAGGAAAGACACAACAGGAGCACCCTGAAGCAAGTAGACAGACTAGGTTGATGAGGAATGCTTTTAATTGGGAATAAGCATCATCATATGCTGTAATTAATACCTTTGGGTTTTCAGGCAGGTATTTGTCCAGCCCATTTAATGAATCCATATTGGCAAATGGTTCTAGATTATAACAATGTTAAGAATTTATTGCACAGCTTACATAAATTGCTTTCATGTATAAAGCAAGAGAAATATCTTAATTAACAAACACAGAGAAAAATATATCTCATTTTGAAATGAGTTGCTACAGGTTTGCCAAGGCAGATTACTGCCAAAAACAGACTGGTGCTCCATCATGCCAGAAAATTATTATTCTATCCAGTTGCTCCATATCACAAGGCCATTTAACGCATGAAAGACGTTTAGGGCATTTCTATTTAATGCCTGTCCACCCATCAGAAGAAGTTGCAGCTGAAAGCTATGTTGTGTTGTATCATCTCAAGACATTTCTGACACCTGGGAAAAATTAGACTTGGAATCCAGAATTGTACTCACCTAATTATGACAATCTCCTGTGCAGGTTATGACAGGTTTGTAGAAAGTCATTTTGATCTTATGCTAAGGGCTTGTTTTATGACTTTAGAGCATTGCATACAAGTTGTGTTGATGCCTTATTTAAATTTCAAATCTGAACACTCTTTCACTTTGATATTTTCCTCTTGTATGATTACCATACTTTTCTTTAAAAGAAGGCATCTATCTATAGAAAATCCAAGACAGAATGGTAAAAAAGAGTGAATACAAAGTTAGAATATGCCATTCTCACAACACCAGACTTCCAAAATACAAACTGTATGTCAATAAATGCTAAAAACTGAATTCCAGAGACCGCATGGTGAATTCACAGAAAGGGTTACAGGGAGCAAAAAATAATTACATGGTATAGCAAACATGATTGTACAAAGCTATGGAAAGAATCATGAAAATGTTCCAAAAAAAGTAAAACAATAACAAAAAAAAGCACCTTACAATTATACGCTTAAAAACAAAAAACAAAGCCCCATGTTGCAAAACAGTTTTAGCTAGTACATTCTAAATACAGTAACAATCTATTGTTAAAAGCTAAAGAATCCCAGAAAGACCAAAGATAATTATTTATTTATGACATGTCTCAATCCAACACCCATGCCTTCTATTGTATTTGCTTTATTAAAAAAAAAAATATTATTTTGGTCTATAGAAGTTTATTTTTATTTATATTAATTATTATAAAGTACATCACATGCCATTATTAATGTTATTTATGGGTTGTTTTAGTTTTAGCAGTACCAGAAATTTATATGTTTTGTATTGCTTGGTGACGTTTGACTGTGATTTTCCATGTTTCTTTTTTGTTACTTTGTATCAACAGCTTTTATATATAATTTAGATTTGTGTTATCCATGCTGTACTACCATTTAATGTGATATGCCTTTAATATTCACATATAAATAAGTATATCTGTAATAGTGGGATGAAAGAATCTTATGCATTTCCAATTATCATTCATTAATTTGCCATTTGCATTCTTCCTATCCAGGTAAATTATCATACCAAAATAAAGAGAGTTAGAAACTATGCTCTAGAACAGTGATTGGCAACCTTTTGAGCTTGGTGTGTCAAAATTCACCAAAAAACCGAGCATAACTCGGGTGGTGTGTCACTTTGAGAAAAAAAACATAATTTTACCATATTTATAGTTTAAATAACAAAAAATGTATAATTGTAATATATAACTGTATTTAATAAACCAAAAACTAATTATTTAACTTACCTGCTTAGTGACTTCTTTGTTCATTTGTCAGTCGGTTTCTTTTGTTGGTCTTGATATTATTTAACTTGTGTGGGTTGCTGTGGACTAAGATAAGTGAGGGGGAGGGGGAATTCTTTAACCTGCCTATTAGTGACTTTTTTTTTGCTGAATTTCATTGGCTAAATCTTCAATTGAAGGTTGGTATTTTGTACACTTCAAGCCCAAGCAAGCGCTACGAACTTCATCTGTAAATCTGTTTCTTTTGTTGGTTTTGATATTATTTAACACTGAGAATAAGGTCTCTCAAAAGTATGTAGAGGGAAAAATTGTGAGTAAAGCCATTGCTATATTTTTCAGGGTGCTAAAAGTGTCAGGCACTCCAAATTTACTGTTCGTAGTGGCACTCCTCTTGATTCTCCAAGCAGCACCTTTCCAGATTCTCAAGCTTTGACCTCAAGTCGACAAACACCTGAGCCCAGATGCTGTCTTGAAGTTCTGCAAGTTGCATCTCCAAATCATCAATTTGCATCCATTGGAAACCATTTAATTCCAAACTGTAGACTACTACATCCGGATACTTAATTATTTTCATGGTCTGTTCTAGGCTTCTAAATTGATTAAATCTATCACTGAACTGGTCAAGTAACAAGTCTAAAACATGCTGGTACTTTATATGCAAGGGCTCCATTTCATTTTGTACAGCTGCACTGGCCTTCTCAAAAATACTTTGCTACTCGAGGAAAATACTTGTAAGTTTTAGTTTCTACATCTCGATTGAAAATTTTAAGTTTACTTTCAAAATTTTTTATGTATCCAAACATAACGTCAATACTTTTGCCAAAAGCTAGTAATTTTAAGTTCAGTTCATTAATATGAACAGAGAGATCTGTAAAAAACATCAAGGTGTTGACCCATTTATCATCATTATTCTGAGGAAAGTTTCCCAGATCCTTATCCTCAAGAAATACCTTAATTTCTTCAAAGCACTCCACAAAGCGCTCAAGAACTTTGTCTCAGCTTAGCCATCTTACATTATTGTACATCAGCAGTCCACTGTAGGTGGAATCAACCTCCAGTAAAAGTGCAGAATATTCTCACTTGTAAAGGGGGGAGAGCAGCTATTAAATTCACTATTTTTGTTTTGTTTTTGTTACAACTGACATTAAGTCGTTTAATTCTATGAACCTTGCCTTGGCACATAAAGCCTCCTGATGGATAATACAATGAAAAGGCACAATTGAATGTCCAATAGCTTCCGTAAACAATTTGACAAATCCGACTTTTTTCCCCACCATGTTTGGTGCCCCATCTGTCGTCACTGACACAACTTTAGAGATATCAATGCTTTGGTCACAAAATGTTTGTACAACAACCTTACATATTTCGCTTCCTGATGTACTTGTTGGTACTGATGCTAACGTTATCAACTCTTTTCTCATTGTGAGACCATCAGAATATCGACGAATAATGGCCAACTGAGCATGTGATGTGACATCCGTAGTTTCATCAAGAGAGATCGAAAAATATTTACAATTACTTATGACTCTCTTTAACCCCTTTACAACCCATGACGTCTTAGTACGCACATTTGCGTACCCCCGTTCAGTGAGGGATGCTGCGCTGAGCCCTCACTGAGCCGAGCACATGTCAGCTGATTCTTACAGCTGACATGTGCCCGCCACAGCCGCGGGTGGAATCGCGATCCACCCGCGGCTGTTAACATGTTAAATGCCGCTGTCAATCTCCGACAGCGGCATTTAACGCGCGCTTCCGGGTTGCGCGTCATAAGCCCCGCCCATCGGCAACCCCGTCACGTGATCGCGGGTCACAGATGGGTGGGCATGACAACCCAGGGTCTGCAGCAGACGCCTGTGGTTGTCATGATCTGGTCGCTATGAGCGCCACCTAGTGGTCGGCGCTCATAGCACAGGACCATTTCTGCTGCATGCAGGGGATCTGCTGGTCCTCTGTATGTAGCAGAGCTGATCAGACAACTGCTGCTTCTAGTCTCCTATGGAGACTATTGAAGCATGCAGTAAGTGAAAAAAAAGAGTTTTTAAAAATATAAAAAAAATGTAAAAAATATAAAAGTTTAAATCACCCCCCTTTCACTCCATTCAAAATAAAATATAAAAAAAAAAACCCTACATAGACATATTTGGTATTGCCGCATTCAGAATCGCCCCATCTATCAATATAAAAAAAGAATGAATCCGATCGGTAAATGGTGTAACGAGAAAAAAATTCTAAACGCCAGAATTACATTTTTTGGTTGCCGCAAAATTGCAATAAAATGCAATAACGGGCGATCAAAACATCGGATCTACCCCAAGATAGTATCAATTAAAACTTCAGCCCGGCACATAAAAAAATAAGCCCTCACCCAGCCCCAGATCACGAAAAATGGAGATGCTACAGGTCTCGGAAAATGGCGCTATTTTTTTTTTTTTATCAAATTTTGGAATTTTTTTTCACCACTTAAATATAAAAGAACCTAGACATGTTTGGTGTCTACGAACTCGTAATGACCTGGAGAATAAGAATAGCAGGTCAGTTTTAGCATTAAGTGAACGTGGTAAAAAAAATAAATAAAAAACAACTGTGGAATTGCACTTTTTTTTGCAATTTTACCGCACTTGGAATTTTTTTCCCGTTTTCCTGTACACGATATGGTAAAACTAGTAATGGTGTTGAAAAGTACAACTCGTCTCGCAAAAAATAAGCCTTCACACGACCATATTGACCAAAAAATAAAAACGCTATGGCTCTGGGAACAAGGGGAGCAAAAAACGAAAAAGCAAAAACCCAAGGTTGCGAAAGGGTTAATTGATGTTGTACATTTGTGTTCAGTCTCATTATTCTGTCTTTTATGATATTTTTTACTAAGTGGTAACTCAGATACTCTCTTAATAATTGCATCTTTATTCTGCATATCGTGAAATAGAAGTGGTGCACATCTTAGGAGAGTTTCTTTAATAATTTCTCCCTCACTGAGTGTTTTTCCATGCTGAGCTATGGAGTGAGCAATGCTCAAACTTGCAGATGTTAAATTTGTAGAGACTTTTGCAAATTTAAGGATGGAATTAGATTGGCTCTTATAAAGGTGTAGCTGCCTGGAAATGTGTTCCTTCCTTTCATCCTCATTTTTTTTCAAGAGCTGGAAATTATTAGTTTAAAAATGTCTATTTATATTCCACGTTCTGCTTACTACCGTTTCAGTACATAGAATGCAAAATGATCTGCCATTTTTCTCTATAATGCCATACATCTCGTTCCATGTCTCTTGAAAGCGTCGGCTACTGCTACTACCACTTCCTTTACTTAACTTTGTTTTTTTATTTTTTGGGTTCTCCATCAGGGGGGCAGTGACAGAAGATAGCCTGTTAGCCCTGCAGGCAATTAGGGGTTAACTAGCCTAACTGACCACAAGATGGAACATGTAACTGTCTTTTAAGAAAGGGCAGGGTTAATAAGCAGAAATAGGGGTTATTAAGGATGCACAACAGTAATAGTGGTGAAAAGGAGTCTGCACTATGCTGCAAGATGGCGTTCCTTATGTAAATTCAGATGGTTGCCACTATTTCTAATGGCAGGAAATGGCACTCCCAGGCTCCCCCTCACTTAACTCAGTAATGATGGTCAATTAGAAATCCACGACACCCCAGAACAGTAGATTGGATGATAGCTGCTGTGGTTATGTGGTTGCTGGTAATGGCGATCACAGGGCCCCCAGAGATGCGTACCCCGCAGCATTTTGCAGCTCCCTGCTCCGCAGGCCGAAGTGCGGTCAAAGATCCTTTAACGGCCCACCCTAACCGCAAGTCCCAGAACTAGACACTTTGTGCCGGAGTTCTGTTGTTTTGGCCTACAGACCTTCGGTACAGAGTGTCTACACTGCAGGAGCCGAGGATGAAACGTCCTTCTCGGCATGCAGCCCCACACTTCTCTGTATGCGGCCGTGTGTCATCGAAAATGACTATGCGTGTCAGTGCTAACACGCCTGCCATCTCCGCTATAGAATTTGAACATAGGAAAGTTGTCTGATGTTAAAGCTTGGTTCATATTCCAAAGATGAAATGATGCTATACAGCAAATAAACAATGCTGAATGAAGTGTTTTTTTAAATTAACAGTGGCTAAAAGTAGTGTGATTGTAAATAGTCATAGTGTAAGTTGATATTTAGCTGCATATCTGCAGGCTCATATATAGTCAAGTTACTTTTACCTGCTGTCCATTTATAAATGATTTGTGGCTGCAACATACAAACCCAATTTAACCTTTTAAGGACCTATGTAATTCATTTTGTCTTATGTCACTAAACAAAGAATGTGACAATGGCATCTCGCACTCCTGCTAAGAAGAGATGAGCGAACTTGTTCGGAAAAGTTTGCCAATCTCAAAGTCGGCATGAACATTGCACATTTGGATTTCTGTTCGAATTCCCGAGCATTTTCCTCAAAGTTGGCAAAATTTGGCCAAAGTTCAGTAACTGATAGTGTCCCCTAATGCTTTTGTTAGGACTTTGGGTAGGATAGTGGTGCTGTATGATGAGCGGTGTACGATGAGGGGAGGGAGGGAGTAAGGAGAGGTCAGAAAATTTATTTATTTATTGATTTTTTCATTAACTTAAAGTGTGGAGATTTTGGCAGCCAATCAGGGCACAGAAAACATCCGCAACTTCTAGACACAAGGGGTTGTGTAATTGGCTGCCGAAGTCACATGTTGCTCTCCATATAAAAGTGGACATGTGGCTTCGGCGCCATTTTGTCAGTGTAATAGCATAGTGAGGCTGCTGCAAGTAGTCAAATAGTTAACTAGGCAGTTTATTGTCAGCTGGTTGAGATAGGATTCTGAGTCAAATCAACCTTCCAGCATATCAATCCTTCATGCTAAATGTGTGGTCCAGACACCAGTCCACATTTCAGTATATAAATCCTTTGTGCTAATGGCGTGGTCCAGCCAGCAGTCCAAATTTCAGCATCTAAATCGTTTGTGCTAATTGTGTGGTCTAGACACCATTTGCCCAATTGCCATAACTTCTCTAAGAAAGCCATGCCTGAGCTACACCAGCATGTCGCAAACAACATCACCCATTCCTTGAAAAAAATCTATGTCTGACAGGGTGCATTTCACCACTGACACCTGGACAAGCAAGCATGGCCAGGGGTGTTATATCTCGCTGACTGGGCACTGGGTGAATCTGATGGCTGTGGGGAAGGGGCTGCTCCACAAGACTTTGAATCTCCAAAACTTATGAGACAAACCTCTGTATTTAGGGCCTCCTCCTGCAATCTCAACCTCTCTCTTAATGAGACATGCATTTCAACAGTGCAGAGAGAATCCCCCCACCTCCGTAATGCACAGCCAGAGCTTGCCGCAAGCAGGCAGTGTTAAATTAATATGACTTGGTGATCCAAGTCACACAGCTCAAGAGTTGTGGACAGCTATCCAGGTCGAGTTTGAGCAGTGGCTGTCTCTACTGAACCTGGAGCCAGGGAAGGCCATATGTGATAATTGTGCTAACCTGGAGGTGTCCCTTTGCTGGGGCAACCTCACACATGTGCCTTGCATGGCTCACATACTCAATCTGGTGGTACAGCAATTTCTCCACCAAAATCCCGGCTTGGATGCTGCAGAAAGCACGGTCGCTGTGTGATCACTTCCGCTATTCGCACCCCTAGGGTTATCGACTAGCATCTGTGGCGCCCCTGCGGGTTCAGTCGCCACAGAGGTATTGCATCTCACCCAGAGATGTGGTATCCCACTGTCAGGTAGGGATGGAGTACTGCCCGGGACCCAAACACCTGCATCCAACACTACACCACTCCAGACCAGCAGGAGGGGCAAGATGCACTGCTCCGCTGCTGAGCCCTGTCCCTGTCTGGAATGGGGGGATCCAAGAGAGGGGTAACCAGGTAGTGGGTGTGGGTGGAGGAAGAAGCACAGGGGAGCACTTCAGCAGTGGTATAAAAAGGGAAGCCATCTTGGGTGTGGTGAGACAGTCAGAGGAGGACAGTGAGAGGAGCAGGAGTTCTGCAGGAGCTCTGCTCAGGAGGAGCGGGCCTGAGTAAGAGAGGCCCAGGAGGTGAGACTGACTGAAGAGAGGAGAGGAGCAGGAAGGATGGCTCCAGAAGGAAAGAAGGGATCCTAGGGGTACGGGAAGTGCGGGAGGCCACCCGTACGCCCGAATCTACCAGGACGTGGAGGGATCAAGCAGCAGAGGGGACCGGCCCCTAACTAGTGAGAATTGCAATATTCAGCTAGAAACCGGAGGCTTCTACATTTTCAGGGTGTAGTTGCCACAGCTGCAATTAATCGCCAAAATGGTAGCCGCACAGGATCCAGGGAACTCCAGGTTGTCCGCCAAGATCTGAGGTTACCGGCTTGGGACACTGTTTGTGAGGTGCAGGGCAGGAGGGTGAGAGCCAGCGACTGAGAAAGGCACACAGAAAGGGGTCCAGTTAGGCGCTCTTGAATTACCTGAGGGATTGCTGAACCCCTCCCATGGTGAACACAGGACGACGTGGGTGGTTATAATCTGCAGTTGTAACCAGGAGCAATGTGATAATCATGAGTAAACCCTGAAGACTGCACCCCACTGTCTCTGTGAATTATTGCTGCGCCATAAACCCCTGCACCACACTGCACAACAACATCTACCTCATCTATAATCACCACAGCAACGCCCTGGACCTTAGCTCTACCTGTGGAGAGCTGAACCAACTCTGCTGCATTACCAACAGCTCCAGAGGACCTGCTCCGCAGCGGTGGCTCCCTTTAGCCACATACCACAGGTGGCATCATGAACATTAAACTATAAACACTATAATCCCTTTTTATTGATCGCCCTGGGTCACGGACCGGGTCACTGCCACTGTGACATCCCCTGCACCGACCGGCCCGGCACCGAGTACCCCACGGCCCAGGGGGCACGTCACATCCCTGCAGAGGTCTTTCGGCCTACCAGCTAACCGGTTGATATGCGATGTGCCGACATGGTGGAATTGCACTCTGCACATGTTGCAGTGAATGTGGCAGCAGCGATGAGCCCTAGTGCATAATCCTGAAACTTCACACTTGTGGAGTGGATACAGATGAAGGACCTCTGCACCCTTCTGCACATTTTCGAAATGCTGGAAAGGGACACATGCATGCTGGAGTATTGAAACACGCTTGTAGACAATCTTAAGAGTGGTTTTCCCCAAGACAGCAGTGAGGCACATAGCATGCATTGCATTTCTAGACTTCCAACCCTTGGAAAGTTGCTACTGCTGCTGATGTTACTAACAATTTTTTGAAATGTGGAGACTCCAAGTTAGGTCTCCATATTGTGAGTTGCCTGTAGTGTCAGAGCTCCATTATACTATTTCTACTTTGGGAAAATCGATGCCACTTTAGTGGTGTGTGGCAATAATTTTTTTAAATGTTTGGACTTTGGACTCCAAGTTGGGTCTCCTTCATGTGTGTTGTCTGTAGCAGAAGGGCTCCCAGACCGGCAGGCCTGCACTTACTTTAAGGCAATTACCTGTGTTACTATCAAATTTTTCTAACAATAGTAATCTACCAAACTGATATTTGTGCCACCTGAGTGTGGCTGAGCTGTTGCATGAGGTATCAATGCTCCCAGCACAGCAGGCCTACACTGGTCCCTCACTCACCTCTTAATTTGAACTTAAATTAAAAGCTGTAAATGCTGGCCCAGACTTTGTCTCCTGTATGGCCCATGCCTGACTGCTGCTGTGCCATTATAAAATTTCTACTGTGGTCAATTGATCCCACTTTTTCTGGTGTCTGCCCCTAATTTTTGGAAATGTTTGGGCTCCAAGTTGGCTCTCCTTTGTGTTGCCTGAATTTGGCAGGGTTCCCAGAGCACCAGGCCTACACTTGTCACTCATCCTCCTGTTACTAACCATTGTTTAAGCTAGAAATGCTGGTCAAAGTCCTGTCTCATGCATCCATGCGGCGCAATTATACTTTTTGTACCGTGGGTCAATTGATTCCTATTTTTCCTGGTGTCTTTCTCTAATTTGAGCTGTTTTGGCAGCTTTTGGGCCCCCTTGAAGGTGTTGTCTATGTGTTTGGTTTTGCCTCCGATTGAATTCAAAGGGGTTTGGCGAACATCGAGAAGATCCGTACCTTGAAATCATCTCTCTCTCATCTCTACTTCTAAGCGCAGCCCTACTCACTGCGTTCACCACTCCACTGCCCCAGCGTCAGACCATCTCCCTGAGCTGCCTTGTGCTCACTGCCTGCTCTACTCTTAGAGAATCTCCACCTGGCTATAGGGAGGCACGGCCAGATCCTACAGGAATTTAATCCTGCTGTGTCCTGCAGGGTTTGCCTTCCTCAGCCTATCCCTAGACAGCAGCAGGCTTATTACTCCTTGCTCTATCATTGGTTCCAGTTGCTTGTCTCTGGATCCTGTGGGTTCATGTTTGTTCTTTCTCTCCTGTTATCGACCTGGCTTGTATATCCGTCCTGTCTGACCTCTCCACTTCTGACATCGGCTTTATACTCTGCTGCCTGCCATAACCCAGGGTTGTCTGACTACGTCTTTGCCTTTGTCCTCCTGTACCTTTCTGCAGACCCGGGGACTGATCTGGAGTACTACCTGGTGACTACCAGCGACCAAGCTTATCCTCACCGTCCAAGGCTCGAGTGAATACTAGGTATTGACTTAGTTATGCCCCTCCAGTGTAAGCCCAGCCTGTGGTGCAGTGGGTATACATGCACCAGCATTACTGAATGATACAGGCTCATCAGCTTAGCCTGCTTCATACACACGAGAAGCTAGCTGTGTTACGTAGCTGATATCTTAAGGTAATTGCAGCGACCAAAGCTTGCACCAGTTGCTGAAGTTTTACCATTTACATGTCGCTTTCAACTACTGACAGTAGGATTTAAATGATGGAATCAAATGGACTCCCATAAGTCATTGCGACATGATTGTGAAAAGCTGATGGGTTATCATTAAAAAAAGAGTTTCCTGAAATCCGCCGTTCCATGTGAATGCAAACAATTTGTGATCTGATTTGAGAGAATCGGCAAAGAAAGAAAATGCCCAGCGCCTTTTCATGCATGCTGGTGAGCAAACTAATGGCGTCAGACTTGGCAGCGCTGGCTTCTACTTTATGTCCTGCAGAAATCTGATCACATGTTGTAGCACAGCCACTCAGATGAGCAATATAATATAGGGGCTGGCCAAGAAATGCCATTTTACGCTTGTACTATGTTGGAATATAAGCACTCAAAGCACAAAGGATAGATAAAGACTAGTGATGAGCGAGCATGCTCGCCACTGCTCGGTACTCGCCTGAGCATCTCAGTACTCGAGATGCTCGGAGCTCGCCGAGTACTTTCGAGATGCTCGGGTGTGAGCTCGGGTCCCCCTCCTGCATGTTTGGCGCTCTTTAGAGCACCAATCATGCAGGGATTGTCTGGCACTCACTGCAATGCCGCAGCCATGGTGGTTGTGGCATTACAGTGGTTGCCAAATCGATGGGAACAGTGCTCACAGTGAAACATGAAAAGCCGGCAATTCAGCAGCAGCATGCACCGGTACTCGACAATTTAGAACAGAAAGAATAGAGCATCACACATAGATTAGATAGACAGAAACATGTGAGCCACATACAGTACAGACCAAAAGTTTGGACACACCTTCTCATTTAAAGATTTTTCTGTATTTTCATGACTATGAAAATTGTACATTCACACTGAAGGCATCAAAACTATGAATTAACACATGTGGAATTATATACTTAACAAAAAAGTGTGAAAAAACTGAAAATATGTCTTATATTCTAGGTTCTTCAAAGTAGCCACCTTTTGTTTTGATGACTGCTTGGCATTCTCTTGATGAGCTTCAAGAGGTCGTCACCGGAAATGGTTTTCACTTCACAGGTGTGCCCTGTCAGGTTTAATAAGTGTGATTTCTCGCCTTATAAATGGGTTTGGGACCATCAGTTGTGTTGTGCAGAAGTCTGGTGAATACACAACTGATAGTCCTACTGAATAGACTGTTAGAATTTGTATTATGGCAAGAAAAAAGCAGCTAAGTAAAGAAAAACAAGTGGCCATCATTACTTTAAGAAATGAAGGTCAGTCAGTCCGAAAAATTGGGCAAACTTTGAAAGTGTCCCCAAGTGCAGTTGCAAAAACCATCAAGCGCTACAAAGAAACTGGCTCACATGAGGACCGCCCCAGGAAAGGAAGACCAAGAGTCACCTCTGCTTCTGAGGATAAGTTTATCCAAGTCACCAGCCTCAGAAATTGCAGGTTAACAGCAGCTCAGATTAGAGACTAGGTCAATGCCACACAGAGTTCTATCAGCAGACACATCTCTACCACAACTGTTAAGAGGAGACTTTGTGCAGCAGGCCTTCAAGGTAAAATAGCTGCTAGGAAACCACTGCTAAGGACAGGCAACAAGCAGAAGAGACTTGTTTGAGCTAAAGAACACAAGGAATGGACATTAGACCAGTGGAAATCTGTGCTTTGGTCTGATGAGTCCAAATTTGAGATCTTTGGTTCCAACCACCGTGTCTTTGTGCGACGCAGAAAAGGTGAACGGATGGACTCTACATGCCTGGTTCCCACCGTGAACCATGCGGGAGAAGGTGTGATAGTGTGGGGGTGCTTTTCTGGTGACACTGATGGGGATTTATTCAAAATTGAAGGCATACAGAACCAGCATGGCTACAACAGCATCTTGCAGCAGCATGCTATTCCATCCGGTTTGCATTTAGTTGGACCATCATTTATTTTTCAACAGGACAATGACCCCAAACACACCTTCAGGCTGTGTTGCGGCTATTTGACCAAGAAGGAGAGTGATGGGGTGCTACGCCAGATGACCTGGCCTCCACAGTCACCAGACCTGAACCCAATCGAGATGGTTTGGGGTGAGCTGGACCGCAGAGTGAAGGCAAAAGGTCCAACAAGTGCTAAGCATTTCTGGGAACTCCTTCAAGATTGTTGGAAGACCATTTCCGGTGACTACATCAAGAAGCTCATCAAGAGAATGTCAAGAGTGTGCAAAGCAGCCATCAAAGCAAGAGGTGGCTACTTTGAACAACCTAGAATATAAGACATATTTTCAGTTGTTTCACACTTTTTTGTTAAGTATATAATTCCACATGTGTTAATTCATAGTTTTGATGCCTTCAGTGTGAATGTACAATTTTCATAGTCATGAAAATACAGAAAAATCTTTAAATGAGAAGGTGTGTCCAAACTTTTGGTCTGTACTGTATATAATAAGTACAGTGACAGTGTTGGTTACTGTAATTGTTATTTAGTGTTAAAATAAAGGATTTATTAAAAAAATAATAAGTGTTTTCATGCACCCGTCTCTTTAAAAAAGCCAGCCGGCATATCATCAGCGGCATACATCGGTACCCGACAATTTGGAACAGAAAAAATAGAGCATCACACATAGATTAGATAGATAGAAACATGTCTGTCACATATATAATAAGTACAGTGATAGTGTTGATTACTGTACTAGTCATTTTGTGTTAAAATAACGGATTTATTAAAAAAAAAATTGGCGTGGTGTTCCCCGTAATTTTAGTCTCTAGTGGAGGTTAAGCTGACGGCTGGGGCAGATGTTTGAAGCCTGGGAAGGGAGTAATACCCACGGAGCTTCCCAGGCTACTAATATCAGCCCACAGTTGAATACCTAGTCTTTACTAGCTATTAAAATGGGGGACCCCCCAAAAAAATGACGTGGGTCCCCCCTTTTTTAATAGCTAGCAAAGGCTAGGCAGACAGCTGGGGGCTGATATTAATAGCCCAGGAAGGGTGCCATGAATATTGGCCCCCTCCCAGGCTAGAAACACCAGCCATCAGCCGCCCCAGAAATGGCGCATTCATACGATGCGCCAATTCTGGCACTTAGCCTCGCTTTTCCCACTGCCCTGTAGCGGTGGCAGTGGGGTAACAGGGCAGGGATTGATGTCAGCTTATAATGCCAGCTGACATCAAGCCCAGGTTAGTAATGGAGAGGCGTCTATAAGACACCCCCAAAACTAACCTCATGGTCAAAGTTAAAAAAAACACAAACACCCAGAGTAAAGTCCTTTAATTGAAATAAACACACAATTCTTTAATGTTCAAAATTAAACCATACTTACCGTCACGCCCATTCCAGCTGAAGCCAACGATCTCCTGCAGTAAAAATAAAATAATAAAGCAACTTCAACCTTACCTTTCCATGGTTCCCAGGACGGCTTCAGCTCTGCTACATTCACATGACAGGTTGGATCGCATGCTTGCGCTCCTCAGTGTCCGGCTGTGATGGCATCCAGATGAGCCGAGTTCATGTCCAATGAACTCAGCTCACCTCATGCACGTCACTGACAGCGTGGGAGAATTATCCTGCGCTTGCAGTGAGCGCAGGAGAATTCTCTCACGCTCACGGCAAGCGCAGGAGAATTTTCCCATGCTGTCAGTGACGTGCATGAGGTGAGCTGAGTTCATTGAATATGAACTCTGCTCCTCTGGATGCCGTCACAGCCAGACACTGAGGAGCGCAAGCATGCCTGCGCTTATCAGTGTCTGCGGCATGGCAAGCTGGATGGCAGCTTTCGGCTGCGATCCAGCCTGTCATGTGAATGTAGCAGAGCTGAAGCTGTCCTGGGAACCATGGAAAGGTAAGAATGAGGTTGCTTTATTATTTTACTTTTACACTGTGTGCAGAATTATTAGGCAAGTTGTATTTTAGAGGATTATTTTTAATATTGATCAACAACAATGTTCTCAATTAACCCAAAAGACTCATAAGTATCCAAGCTTAATATTTTTGGAAGTTAGAGTGGTTTTTTTTTCGATTTGGCTATCTTAGGAGGATATCTGTTTTTGCAGGTAACTATTACTGTGCAGAATTATTAGGCAACTTAATAAAAATCAAATATAATCCCATCTCACTTGTTTATTTTCACTAGGTAAACCAATATCAGTGCACAAAATTTAGAAACAAACATTTCTGACATGCAAAAACAAAAACCCAAAAAATTAGTGATCAATATAGCCACCTTTCTTTATGATGACACTCAACAGCCTTCCATCCACAGCCTCCCAGACACTGTTCCGAGAGGTGTACTGTTTTCCTTCCCTGTAGATCTCACATTTTATGATGGACCACAGGTTCTCTATGGGGTTCAGATCAGGTGAACAAGGGGGCCATGTCATTATTTTTTCTTCTTTTAGACCTTTACTGGCCAGCCACGCTGTGGAGTAGTTGGATGCATGTGATGGAGCATTGTCCTGCATGAAAATTATGTTTTTCTTGAACGATACCGACTTCTTCCTGTACCACTGCTTGAAGAAGTTGTCTTCCAGAAACTGGCAGTAGGTCTAGGAGTTGAGCTTCACTCCATCCTCAACCCGAAAAGGTCCCACAAGTTCATCTTTGATGATACCAGCCCATACTAGTACCCCACCTCCACCTTGCTGGCGTCTGTGTCGAGTGGAACTTTCTGCCCTTTACTGATCCAGCCTCTGGCCCATCCATCTGGCCCATCAAGAGTCACTCTCATTTCATCAGTCCATAAAACTTTTGAAAAATCAGTCTTAAGATATATCTTGGCCCATTCTTGACGTGTTATCTTATGTTTCTTGTTCAAAGGTGGTTATTTTTCAGCCTTCCTTACCTTGGCCATGTCCCTAAGTATCGCGCACCTTGTGCTCTTTGATACTCCAGTAAAGTTGCAGCTCTGAAATATGGCAAAACTGGTGGCGAATGGCATCTTGGCAGCTTCACGCTTGATTTTCCTCAATTCATGGGCAGTTATTTTGTGCCTTTTTTGGCCAACACACGTCTTGCGTCCCTGTTGGTTATTTGCCATGAAACGCTTGATTGTTCGGTGATCATGCTTCAAAAGTTTGGAAATTTCAAGACTGCTGCATCCCTCTGCAAGACATCTCACAATTTTGGACTTTTCAGAGCCCGTCAAATCTCTCTTCTGACCCATTTTGCCAAGGGAAAGGAAGTTGCCTAATAATTAAGCACACCTTATATAGTCAACACCCCTCCTCATTACAGAGATGCACATCACCAGATTTACTTAATTGTTAGTTAGCTCTCAAGCTTATGCAGCTTGGAGTAGGCCAACATGTATAAAAAGTATCATGTGATCAAAATACTCATTTGCCTAATAATTCTGCATACAGTGTATTGCAGAAGACATTGGCTTCAGCTGGAATGGGTGTGATGGTAAGTATGGTTTAATTTAGAACATTAAAAAATTGTGTGTTTGTTTCAATTAAAGGACTTTATTCTGGGTGTTGTGTTTTTTAAATACTTTACCAGAAATTCATGGCGGTCATGTCTAATATTGGCGTGACCACATGAATTTCGGGCTTAGCGCCAGCTCATAATACCAAGCTGGCCCTAACCCCTTTATTACCCAGTGAGCTACCGCACCAGGGCCCTGGATGAGTTGGGTACAGCGCCAGAAGATGGCGCTTCTATGAACGTGCCATTCTCTGGGGTGGCTGCGGACTGCAATTTGCAGCGGGGAGGGAGGGGGCAGAAAGCTTGGGTCTCACTGCGCTGCAGATTCCAGCCCCCAGCTGCCTAGTTGTACCCAGCTGGACACAAAAATAGGGCGCAGCCCCACGTATTTTTTTTTTTTATTATTTCATTAAGTTCATGAAAGAATAAAAAAAAAGGGCTTCGCTATATTGTTGTGTCTGGCCAGGTACAAATTGGCAGCTGGTGGTTTGGGGCAGCCCGTTCCTGCCTGCTGTACCTGGCTGGACACAAAAATAGGGCGAAGCCCCACGTCAATTTTTTTTAAATTATTTCATGAAATTCATGAAATAATTTAAAAAAAATTCTGGGGTGGCTGACGGCTGGTGTTTCTAGCCTGGGAGGGGGCCAATATTCATGCCACCCTTCCTGGGCTATTAATATCAGCCCCCAGCTTTCTGCCTAGCCTTTGTTAGCTATTAAAAAAGGGGTGACCCCACGTCATTTTATTTTGGGTCCCCCATTTTAATAGCTAGTAAAGACTAGGTATTCAGCTGGGGGCTGATATTTGTAGCCTGGGAAGCTCCATGGGTATTACCCCCATCCCAGGCTTCAAACATCTGCCCCAGCCGTCTGCTTAACCTCCACTAGAGGATAAAATTACGGGGAACCCCACGCCAATTTTTTTTTTAATAAATCCTTTATTTTAACACAAAATGACAAGTACAGTAATCAACACTATCACTGTACTTATTATATATGTGACTGACATGTTTCTATATATCTAATCTATGTGTGATGCTCTATTCTTTCTGTTCTAAATTGTCGGGTACCGGTGTATGCTGCTGATGAATTGCCGGCCGGCTTTTTTAAAGAGACAAAAACACTATTAATTTTTTTTAATAAATCCTTTATTTTAACACTAAATAACAAGTACAGTAACCAACACTGTCACTGTACTTATTATATATGTGACTGACATGTTTCTATATATCTAATCTATGTGTGATGCTCTATTCTTTCTGTTCTAAATTGTCGGGTACCGGTGTATGCTGCTGATGAATTGCCGGCCGGCTTTTTTAAAGAGACGGGTGCATGAAAATTGGAGGGCACTAGTGTGTTCCAAGTGCCCTGCTATGTTTTTCATGCACCCTCCTATCTACCCTGCCTGCCTGTCTGCCTATATATTCTGCCTGCCTGATGTTTACTTGGGCACCGTTCCCATCGATTTGGGCAATTTTTGACCTTCTGCAGACCGCCGGGGGGGACCACCAGAAAAATGCTCGAGTTTCCCATAGACTTTCATTGGGCTCGTTGCTCGGGTCGAGAACACGAGTATCACGGTGAGCTCGGCCCAAGCTTCGAGTACCCGAGCATTTTAGTGCTCGCTCATCACTAATAAAGAACTAATGTGATTGTGGTGTACTACTTCACTGCTGCTGTACCAAGCTGAAAATGGGAGTGATAGTCTCCAGACTGTGAATTAATACATCTGTGATATACTGCAGCAACAGCACCTTAATAGCTGCTTTTTTCTTAGTGCCAGCAAGCAAGTCTAGTATTAAACTACTCAATGCAGATATTGCAACCAAAATTCAAATGAAAGTGTGATCCCTGTGCTTGGAGATGCCCCATATTTTTTTTAAGAGAAATCTTCCTAAGGGCCATGTGAACACTTTGAGAAAATTCTCACAGTGCTATCGGGGATCTCACTAATGTCACAGCAGTTCATCGTCCTGGCTCACAGGGATTTGACTGTGGAAACGCACATTCAGTGACAGCAAAATGTAGGAAAAACGACGATCAAAAAAATCCCCTTCAAGATGAGAGATATATAAAAATATCATCTTTATTGAAGATATTAATTAAAATAATACACATAGAATAGTAGAACTAATGGTAACATGGTGTGCAAATACAAAACAAAAGGTCATACTGCACGACCTGAGACAATGTATGGGATATGGAGAGATAAAATATCCAGTATAGACTAATAGCTCCCTCAAATATATGTCACATTCCTACATTTTGATGTCATTCAGCGATTATATCCCTGAGTGATTTAGTCCAAGTGCATCTCATTGTGTTTATATATTTCTTGCAGTAGATTGATTAATTGATTATGATTCGTACTTATTGGGTGCGAATAAAACATTCAGTGACAGGCAGTAACCTCTATGACGCCACCGCCCATCACTGAAGCTGCGCTCACAGCAACTCATTGTGTCCTGGCTTACAGCCTGGACGGTCGCATCTTGGCACTGTTCAGGTTGTAAATAGAGATGAGAGAATATGTTCGAAAAACGATTGCCAATTTCAAATTTGGCACTGATATGGCACATTCGGATTAGTGATTGTAAACAGTAGAATTCAGTAAAAGTGCGGGAAATGATTGCGTTGCCACTAAAGTATTTTTATCACTTTGGCTAGGGTAGTGATGGTGTTTGATGAGGGGAAGGGGTGGGGAGAGCTCAGAGGAGCTCAATGAAGCTGCGTGTTTGTAATCTTTTTTTTTTTTTCTAACTTTATGTGTGCAAATTGCGGCTAGCCAACCAGGGTTCAGGAAGCATCCACAGTGTCCAGACACAAGGGCTTGTGCCATTGGCTGCTGAAATCACATGTCCCTCTCTATATAAAGAGCAGTCATGTTCTTTTAGTGCCATTTTGTAACTATAAGAGTTCAGAGAGGATACTCCTGGTCTGCTCCTGGATTTATTAGAAGCAACCGCCTAGCTAACTAGCTAAAATCTCTAATTCACCTAGTTAGATAGCTAATGTCCTGTGTGGCTGTGAAATCGACCTTACAGCAGATTTTTTTTATTATGCCACTACTGAGGTCCACACAAAGACAGCAGGGCACATTTCAAAGAAGTCTGTTGTGCACTGCTTCTATTGTGCTCCATGCACGAGTACACCTTTAAAAAAAAAAAATGCAGTTGCTAACGTGATACAGCAAGCCATATCTCACCTTGTCATTTTGTGGCGGTGAAATTCATCTGCATGCAGAGCTCATGCAGAGTAAAAAAAATCTATTTTTTTTTGTGACAAATGTAATACAGCAGGCTAGTTCTGAGTCTGAAATTTCTTGGAGCATATATTCTATTGTATACAGGCCTCATCCACAGTAAAAAAATACTTTCTTCTGTTACTAACATGATACAGTAGGGGGGATCTCAGTTTGAATTTGTTTGGAGCATATCTTTTATGTTACACAGGCCACATCTACAGTAAAAAAATACTTTCGTCGGTTACTAACATGATACAGCAGGCTAGATGTCAGTTTGAAATTTTTGGGTGCTGATATTGTTCTCCATACAGGGGTACGCTTGATAAAATCGAAATTGGTTTTCTTACTATCATGCTACCTAAAGCAGGCTACATTTCCTCTTTTAATTCTTTGATGCAGATATTGTTCTCCACACAGGGGTACACATGAAAAAAATATAAATTTGTTGTGTTACTACTGTGCTCCAAAAAGTATGCCACATCTGAGGTTGTAACTCTTTTGTGCTGAGAAACTGCTGTATCCAAGGCTCATCCATAGTAAAAAATCAATTTTTTTCTGCTACTATCGTGCTACATAAAGCAGACAATATTTTATCATTTAATTACTTTGTGCTAGTATTGTGCTCCAGCCAGGAGTCCACATTTTACAATATAAATTCTTTGTGCTAATAGCGTGATCCTGAACCATGCCAGATTTAAGCATTGGACTGGGCTTGAAACAGTATTTCTTGCTTAAAGTTTGATCAGTAACTCGTGTATGAGTGACAGGTGTAGGCCTGGTGCTCTGAGAGCTCTGCCAAATTCAGGCAACAAAAATGAAAGAGGCCCAACTTGGAGACCAAACATTTCCAAAAATTATGGGCAGATACCACTAAAGTGTCATAAATTTCTATTTATTTTTATTTTTTTCTCACTTATATAGCGCCAATAATTCCACAGCACTTTACAGACATTTGCAGACAATAGTGGCACTGTCCCCATTGGGTCTCACAATCTTAATTTCCTATCAGTATGTCTTTGAGTGTGGGAAGAAAAATGAGTACCCGGAGGAAACCCAGGCAAACAAGGGGAAAACATACATACTCCTTGCAGATGCTGTCCTCGGTGGGGTTTGAACCCATGACCCCAGCGCTGCAAGGCTGCTAATGTTTTTGCGTTGACATTCCTGGAATTGGAAGCCTATCACTGCGATGCACACTGTGTACCTCACTGATGTCTTGGGGAACCACTCTCAAGATTGTCTTCAAGCATGTTTTGATACTGCAGCATGGGTGCATCCCTTTTCAGGGGGGGAAGCAACTGGCAAAATTTACTTTTGTATCATGGATCAAACAGACTGGCAACCCAGTAGTCAGCACTATTTCGAATTCTAACAATACAAGCAACAATCATGTGCAGATAGTGCTGCAAGAAGGCGCTCATGGGTTGGTCTCTTTCATGAGGTTCAAGTCCATGGTGTGTTGGCAACCATAGACAACAGAGAGAGAATCATTATCCTCTTCATCTCCTAACTGTTGCACGTTCATCACCTCTTCCTCCTCATCCTTCTCCATTTGTTTCTCCCATGGCAACTGCCTGTGAGACGACAGACCGGAACTTAGAGATATTGTTAACCCTTCCGCATCCTCCTCTGCTTCCTCCTCTTCCCCTAGGACCACCACCACCTCCTCCTGCAGACTATTCAAAGTGTGCTCCAGCATGTAGTTTACCGGAATAGTGATGCTGATGATGGCAGCGTCAGCGCTAACCATCTTTGTAGCCATTTCAAAAATGTGCAGAAGGGTGCAGAGGGTCCTTCATCTGTATCCACCCCGCAAGTGTGAAGTTTCAGGATTATGCATTTTTTTTCTCTTAAAAAAATACTCACTTTTAACAAATAGGATTGGGACTGAGATATCTAAGTAGAATCACTATAAAATTGTAAACACGCGAAACTGGCCGCTATATTCAGGCGGTGTGTGTGCACATCTAATATTAGGCTATTGGAGCAATGAAGTGGGCTCAAAAATTATTTTAAACAACATGTACTCTTTGGTAGGAAAACACTTGTGGTTAAGTTTCAGGATTTTTAAATGTTGGAAGCAGAAACAGAAGCTACCCTCAGGATTTTTCATTGCCTTTTTGAGTACATTTTTTACGTGTGTTTTTATGCTGATGTTTTGGTCTCTTTTTGGTATATCATTTTTTTTATCAAAGACACTGTTTTCTTTATACTTCACGGTATTTGACTTTGACAAAACATTATTGATACAGTAATGTGTGGATTATATCAGTTTTTTGTGTTTCCGCTGCAGAAATGCACTAAAAAACAGCCTGTGTTTTTTTACCTGCTTATTTAATGCAAGTCTATGGGAAAAAAACTGCCTCTTCAGTGCTGCTCCTCTCTCAACCACTGCACAGCCACACCAGCCACACACGTACTGGAGGCCCACTGTGTTTTGTAGTGATAGATAGTACTACTTATACAGAGAATCATACACTTGTGTTTTTATACCTTCAAGAAACAGCTCTGAAAATAGTGATTTTATACATAAGCTTGGTGACGATAAGCCATAACATTTTCATATTCAAAACAGAGAAACTGTTTTGTCCCCAGAGAAAAATGGATAATTTTTGGACTATTTGCTAAAAAGCCTTTGTATATGCTTAATCATTTTGTGATTAGCTAACGCAAACTAGTTGCAGACCTCAAAAAAGGGATAATTGTTTTCATGTCTATTTGAGAGGCAATTACTTCTTTACATTCAAAGTAGTATAGTACACCTGTCTTGTCTTCCTAATTACAGGGATAATTAATTGATATCTCATGAAAAACTTTCTTTGTTTAGGAAAGCTCTTTATAATCCACAGAGGTAATTTTTGTACCCAACCACGTGAAAATGCCACAGCTTCTTCGTTTTGTACCACCTGTCTTTAAACAACAGCAATGGATTCATCTGCCTCTCAACAGCAGAAAAGAAGAATTTTTAGACATTTCAAACAAATTAGGTAGCCTAAAAAGTCTGATACTTTAGTAGATTATTAAATATGTTTTTCGTTACCTGACGCTACCATCTGCTTTTGCCGAGCCCAATATGTTGAAATCATTTGGACATTAAAAAGGCTGTATATGGATTACAGAGCTCAAATGTGTACAATTGAGTCTAAGGACAATTTAAAGAGTTCTACGCATATTTTCCAGGAAATTAGAGGCTTTTTGTTTATGCGATTCATGCAAAACAATTTGGGGGTAATTTGGCAAAGCTGCTCATCTCTAGTTATCATAGAAACTAGGGTTCTGCTAAAAACCCCCATCAGTGACACTTTAGTCCTCCTGTAAGGCTGTGTGCCCACGATGCATTTTTTAAGTGTTTTCGCAGCTTAAAAAACGCATGGTAGAAGGCCTGCCATTTTCCCCAATGATAATTCGCATGTGCTGTACACATGCTGCGGAAATTTCCGCTGCGGGTTATCATTGCAGAAAAAAACGCAGCACTACCAATTATTTTGTGGAAGTGCTGCGTTTTCTCCACCATTTACTTGCATTTAATCGCTTGGATTCCGCATCACTGCATATGTACATGCGGAATCCAAGCGTTTCAATGGATGGTACCCAGGTGTGGAGGACAGGAGACTCTCCTCCGGACCCGGGTACCATAGTACCTGTAAAAAAAAGAATAAAATAAAAAATAGATATCATATTTACCTTCTGACCGCCCCCGCTGCGCTTGTCCTCCCTTGCCGGCAGATTGCGGTGGACTGAAGGACCTGCGCTGACGTCATAGTCATGTGACGGCAGGTCCTTCAGTGCAGTGTACTGCGAGCTGCCAGCAAGCCAGGACGGAGTGAAGCAAGACTCCGGGGGCTATCGGAAGGTAAGTATACATTTATTTTTTTATTTTTAAACATTCATTACGGTCACACTATATAAATCCATGCCGGTTGCATGGATTTATATAGTGTGACCAAGTTGACAAGAACTTTCCAAGTGATGCTAAAATCGCTTGGAAAGCGCTTGTCAACCCGCATGCGGAAATGTATTTGAAGAACATTTCACATCCGCATGTCCCTGGCAGGAAAAACGCATGTACAATCCACATGCATTTTTTCTGCCAGGGAAAAACGGAAACGCTCAGGAAAAATCATGAGCATTTCTGCATCGTGGGCACATAGCCTAAAGCAATTTCATTATATATTGCAATAATGTATTGTATAAACAATCAAATAATCTCAGGTTCAAGTCCCCTAGGTGAAATAAAAAATAAAGTAAAAAATAATAAAAATGGTTTTAAAAATCAAAATGTATAAGTTTAATTCCCCCCACCCCACCCAATTTTTCCTGGTCAAAATATAATTTACAAAAATACCTTATCTATCAAAATATAAAATCAATTAATCTATAAATTAAAAGCTGAAAAGAAAAATTAAATCAAAATGACAGAATTGGTATTTTGTGGTTCCTCCCAATAAATTCAACACAAAGTGTTCAAAATATCAAATTTACCTAAAAATGGTATCAATAAAAACTTCAGCTCAGTGTTCAAAAACCACCCAGATCAATGGATGAAAAAAAGTTACAGGTCTCAGAAAATAGTGATGCAAACAATATTTTTTACAAGGTTAAACATTTTTTTTGTTAAATACTGCAAATTGCCTCTTCAGAGAGAAAGAGGACTAATACGCTAGTGCCATCTATTGGAAGTTGCAATCTTAAAAGGATCTTAAAAGTCAATATCATCCTTTTAATGAACCTTGCCAGATGACTTATGATAAAACACACCAAAAAAAGGGCAACAGTGTTTACCTGCCCAGATCTAAGAACTAATGCACTCAGGATGCAGCAAACCCATTTAGCAAAGATGGCGGCAACACAGGTGCAAAATACTGATGAGACAATCACTCACAACCTACCCAGTTCATGTAGGGAGTGATTACTTAGTATTAAAATTACACACAAAGATGGCTAGTATAGGGCACTGTTCACACATGGGTAATGCACAGCATCTGGCTTACAGCCTATTAGTGATGCCCACACTATTCGATTAAGCGAGCTGCCCAGTACTAAGTGCACCCCATGAGGACAGACACCCTAGTTTGCAATGCCAACACTGATGGGCCTGGCTGCATCATGGAATAAAAAAATGCAAAAGATACATATATACAACATACGAGGTATTGGTCGATATTTTGTCCAAAATACGTAAGCTCGCAACCTGCGTCAAGGGTCCTCACACTAGTCCGCTTAATCGAATAGTATGGGAGTCACTAATAGGCTGTAAGCCTATTAATCCTACAACACCTGAACACGATGCTCCATAAGATTGGGACAGTCTCCATGCATGTGTAGTAGCTCCACCTCCAGGGTCAGGACAATGGTGGCGCCTGCGACTGGAGTAGTGTAGCACTGGACCTGCTCCATTCCCAGGTCAGGTGGGAGCACAGAACCACGATTCCTAACGCCAGGAAGAAGACTCTTTCACCAGCAATGAAGAAAAGCCCAGAGCTAGTATATGTAGGGAGATGAGATGATGTCCACAGCTACAGTTGGGAGCAACCACCTGTATGTTCCCAGTCAAAATGGAAAGAGTATTTAACCCTTTCAGCACTGATGGAAAGGAAATCCATTTAAATAGGACATGAATCACACCATCTCAAGTGGACCTGCAGTTCATTACCCATTACTCGATCTTCTAACTCCAGGTCTTCCAGGGGGATGTGATACCCTTATGACACTTTTAGAGCAGTTTACCATCATTTTTGCTTAAAGGGAATCTTTCAGTAGGATCAGCCCTCCTATCTATATGGGCATACAGGTCATGGACGGATGAATAAAATGATACCATGATAGCTGCGATCCAATGTCTTATTCCAGAGAAATCCACATTTTTCTTAATATATAAATGAGATGTTAAGAACTATAGGCCAGACATAGATCTCCCTGAGAATCTGCCTCAAGAGCTTATTTTAAATGAAAGAGGAAGTTACCAGTTAAGAAAAGTTATGGCTCTTGGAATAAGGGGTAGAAAAAGCAAAAGCGCAGAAGTGAAAAATGTCCATGTCCTTACAGGTTTAAAGTAAAGCTCCACCTTTGTAAGAACTTTATTGAGCAAAAAAAATGGAATAGTTAGCAATATCAAATAACTCTATTGGCAGAAGCTATCCTAACTGTGTTCAGTGTTTGCCTCGCAGATCAACAAGCAGATTAAAGCTGTACACATTATTATTGATTTCACTAGAGGTTAGTTTCCACTTTTAGCATTTAGGAATTAATCTAAAAACAGTTTACTAATAAAGTGAATGTTAAGTAGGAGAAATGATAAGGATCACCAGAAATTTTAGTGATGGTGTTAAGTTGAATGCAGAATTGAAATGATGTCATGACTAGTGTTGAGCGACTCGGGATGTTCGGCGAGCACCGAGCATTTCCGGGTTACTCGGGCGGGAGCTCTGGTCTCCGCCCTGCACGTTTGGCGCTCTTTACACAGCCAATGAACATGCAGGGATTGCAGCCAGTCACTGTAATGTCGCAGCCATGTTGTTTGTGGGCATTACAGTGATTGGCTGGCTGCACAGCGTCACCTCGAGTATTTAAAACTGGGCGCCGCCATCTTGGACACAGTCGCTCCGGATCAGCCAGTGTAGGGTCAGTGCTGCTGAGTTAGGGAGAGATATATAGTGCAGAATAGGTAGTGTAGGGTCTCTAAAGCCTGCCAAATCAAGCAAACAGTCCTTCTCAGGACTTATATCCATCCAAGATATCAGGCAGGCAGGCATGCAGGCTGTATAGGAGACGCAGTGGTTATACAAGCAAACGCTGCATTACAGTCCTGTGTGCTCCTGTTTGTCAAATTGCTGGACTTATCACCCCGGTCTCAGGGGCCAGGAAAATTTTTTTTTTTTTTCATTTAAATCCTGTTTTTTTTTTTTTCCTTAGTCAGACTGTCCAAATACACGTCTTATTAACCTTTTGGCATTCCCCCCCCCCAAAAAAAAAAAAATTTAGTGTGTCTGTGACTGTTCAGACACCAATATATCTTTTTAAAAGAGTCTGATGTAGGCCAGAAAAATAGAACTGTGGTTTTGCAGTTCCACGGGTAAAATCTCTGTATTATCCTGTTTTGGGCATTTTTTGCCGTAAAAAAAACTGTAATAGTGTCTCCCTGACTGGTCAGACAGCAATATATCTATTTGAAAGATTCTGGTGTAGGCCAGAAAAATAGAACTGTAGTTTTGCAGTTCCACGGGTCAAATCTCTGTATTATCCAGCTTTTGGCTTTTTTGCTGTAAAAAAAACTGTAATAGTGTCTCCCTGACTGTTCAGATACAAATATATCTATTTGAAAGATTCTGGTGTACGCCACATAACTATAACTGTGGTTTTGCAGTTCCACTGGTCAAATCTCTGTATTATCCACTTTTTTACATAAAAAAAACTGTTTGAGTGTGTCGCTGACTGTTCCGCCCCAAATATATCTATTTAAAAAAGTCTGGTATACGCCAGTAAATTAGAACTGTGGTTTTGCAGTTCCATGGTTCAAATCTCTGTATTATCCAGCTTTTGGCTTGTTTTAAGTAAAAGAAAAACAGTAATAGTTTCTCCCTGTCTGTTCAGTCACAAATATATCTGTTTAAAAGATTCTGGTGTGGGCCAGACAAATAGAACTGTGGTTTTCCTCTTCCACGGTTCTAATCTCTTTTTTATTACCCTTTTTCCATTGATAGTGCGAGTGTAAGCTATTTTACTTCATTTACAATGAGCAAGGCTCGTGGCAAGGGAAGTGGAACTGGAAGTTCTGGTGATGGTGCGTGTAGAGGACGGGGCCGTGGCCAAGGTGAAAATGTGCAACAACCCACAGCCACATCTTCTCGCTCCCACTTCTTGACCGAATTACTAGGGAAGCACACTACCAGTATTGCAAACTGATCAGTGTGAACAGGTTATTAATTGGATAGCAGATAATACTTCCAGTTACCTGGGCACCACCACCTCCGGTCTGTCTTCCACACGGTCATGTTTTAGTAGCCGTGAGTCTCGACCGCATACTCCTCCTCACCCTGATGCTCCTTCCTCCCACCATGCCGAGTGTCGTCAGACAGCAACTGATCCCACACTTGGATGCTCTGAAGAGCTGTTCACTGGTCCATTTCCATATTTGTGCCCCTCGCCTGCTCCGCTTGAAGTGGTGGAAGAGGAGATCCCATGTAGCGATGCCCAAATATTTGAACAGCCATGGCCACAGGAAGTCGACACTGGCAATTTGTCACAAGAGGTGGACGATGACGAGACACAATTGCCACGAAGTGAGGAGGAGGATCGTGGTGTGCAAGTGGAAGAGGAGGAGGTGGTGGATGATCTAGTAACTGACCCAACGTGGCAGGAGGACACGCAGAGCGAGGCCAGCAGCACACAGTGGGAGGGAGGCAGAGTTCCCCAACAGGCAGGAAGAAGCAGTGTGGTGGCCGCACACAGAAGGCGGGCAATAGTTCCTGTAACACCAACACGAGCGACGTTGCCAGTAGAAGCGGTAGGTCTTCCAGAGTCTGGAATTTTTTAAAGACTCTGCTGATAACCCCAAAAAGGCCATTTGTACCACCTGCCATGCCAGCATCAGCAGGGGTGACAAAACTACCAGACTGACCACCACCATCATGATCAGGCACATGGCAGCAAAGCACCCGACTTTGTGGGGCAAACCCCAGGGTCCACGACCAGTGTCAGCAGGTGTCACCACTGCTTCTTCCGCTGTTGTGTGTGTGATAGAACCCCCTGTTGTGCATGCAAGGCAATCTCCTGTCCATACTGCATGCAAGAATGCCCCCTCCTCTCAGTCTTCACTTGTTATGGCAGAGTCTCAAAAACAGCATCAACATCCACGTCCACGTCCCACCGCAGTGTTCAACTGTCCATATCCCTGACCTTTGAACGATAGTGAAAATTCGCAGCCAATGCCCCACAGGCCACAGTCCTAAATTCGCACATTTCTCGACTACTTGCATTCGATATGCTGCCTTTTAGGCTGGTGGAGACGGAATCCTTCTGCAAAATTATGGCGGTGGCCATCCCTCGGTACTCGGTCCCCAGCCGACACTATTTTGCCCGGTGTGCCATCCCCGCACTACACAAGCACGTGTCCCAAAACAACTGCCGTGCCCTCAACAACGCAGTTACTGGGAGAGTCCACCTGACAACGGACATGTGGACAAGTGCTTGTGGCCAGGGATGGTACATCTCCCTGACGGCACACTGGGTAAACATAGTGGAAGCCGAACCCAGTCGGACATTGGGACGGAACACATCCTCCCCACGCTGAGGATTGCGGGCCCTATGTCAGTCAGAGTTGCCCCCACAGTGTACAGCTCCTGCGCATCATCCTCCTCCTCCTCCTCATGTTCAGCCTCGATCTCAGATATCACCACATTAGTTACCAGCTGGAAGCACTGCAGTACTGCCTCAGCCAAGCGGCAACAGGCTGTGCTGAAACTCATAAGCTTAGGTGATAAACCTCACACTGCTTGTGAGTTGTGGACAGCTGTGAAAGAGCAGGCAGATCTGTGGCTGAGACCGCTGAACCTACACCCAGGCATCTTCGTGTGTGACAATGGCCGTAACCTGGTGGCGGCTCTGAGGCGAGGCGAGATCACACACGTACCATGCCTGGCTCATGTGCTTAACCTCATGGTTCAGCGGATTCTTAAATCATACCCCGAGTTGCCAGATCTGCTCGTCAAAGTACGCCACCTTTCAGCTCATTTTTGCAAGTCGGCTACAGCTTACGCCGCCCTTGCTGTGTTGCAGCAGCGTTGGCAGCTTCCGGCACACCGACTGGTGTGTGAGGTCCCTACACTTTGGAACTCTACCCTCCACATGTTGCAAAGAATTTGTGAGCAGAAGAGAGCAGTTGTGGAGTACCAGCTGCAACAAGGCGGTGAATATTCAGGTCAGACTCCACACATAAGACCTCAGGAGTGGACCTGGATGTCTGACATATGCACCATCCTGACAAATATTGAGGAGTCCACCAAGATGGTGAGTGGCGATGAAGCCATCATTAGCGTCAGCATCCCACTTGTCTGTCTTTTGCAACGCTCTCTGCAGAGAATTAAAGAGGAGGCATTGCAGCCAGAGTATGATGAGATGGATAAAGAAGCCATAGCGGGCGATTACACACAGCCCAGCCTCATATTATCCCAATATACATTGGGGGACAATGAGGGAGAGGAGGAGGAGGAAGAACAGGAGCTGGTATCATGCTCTGTAGACGGTAGTACCTGTACAACTGTCATACCGTCGGTTCAGCGTGGGTGGCCTGAGGACAGGGGGAGGAGGAGGAGAGCATGGTCAGTAGTCATCTTGGTGAGGACACGGAAGTCTTGCCCGTTACCAGTCTGGCACGCATGGCTGACTTTGTTACTCTGCCTTAACCGTGACCCTCGCGTTGTCAAAATGTTGGGTGACAGTCATTACTGGTTGGTGACACTTTTAGACCCCCGCTACAAGCAGAAATTTCATTCTCTTATTCTTGAGGTGGAGAGGTCTACAAAAATGGGGCAGTACCAGAAGGCCCTTGCTGCAGAACTGTTAAAAAAATTCCTATCTGAACACGCTAGCGGCAGAGGTCACAGTTCGTTGCCCAACCAAGGCGTACAGGCGAGAGAGACGCAACTTCATTCCAGCAGAGGCAGGGGAACACTGTCAACATTCTGGGACAGTTTTCTGAAACCTGCCCAGCTTACAGGCTCTGAGGCGCGGGGTACTCTCACAAGGAGTGGAAAGTTTCAAAAGATGGTGAGGGAGTACCTTACCGACCGTACCAGCGTCCTCCGTGATTCCTCTGTGCCTTTTAATTATTGGGTATCCAAGCTGGACACTTGGAATGAACTCGCTCAGTACGCCTTGGAGGTCCTGGCCTGCCCTGCCGCTAGCGTGTTATCGGAGCATGCTTTTAGTGACGCTGGGGGAATTATAACTGATAAGCGCAAGCACCTGTCAACTGACAATGCTGACAAGCTGACCCTTATCAAACTTAACAAGGGCTGGATTGGGCCAGACTTCTCATCACCACCAAATGACAGCAGAGTAACATAAAGTCAAATCCACTGTGTTATTTCGGGAGGTGTATTCCCATGCACTGCTTCACACCCACACATGGGTATATGCTTCCTTATTTCGGCTGTATTTTGCTCTTCTCCTTATCCTCAGCCTCCACAACCACTATACCACCAGGGTGACCTTGGTCCATGTTGCCAGCATTGCAAGTTCCTCCGTCCTAATTTTTGGCAGCTTTTGCTTGGAAGGCATAGGCAAAGACTATGGGAGACCCACTCCCCAATAATGGGAATAATGTTTTTAAGATGCTGTACTGCATGGCTCTTGTTTATCAGTATTGCAAGTTCCTCCGTCCTAATTTTTGGCAGCTTTTGCTTGGAAGGCATAGGCAAAGACTATGGGAGACCCACTCCCCAATAGTGGGAGTAATGTTTTTAAGATGCTGTACTGCATGGCTCTTCCAAGGGGCATTTAAACCATCTTGTTAAGCTACTGAAACCTCCACATCTCTTCCAAGGGGCATTAAAACCGTCTGGTTAAGCTACTGCAACCTCCACCATTCTTCCAAGGGGCATTAAAACCATCTTGTTAAGCTACTGCAACCTCCACGTCTCTTCCAAGGCGCATTAAAACCGTCTTGCTAAGCTACTGCAAACTCCATGTCTCTACCAAGGGGCATTAAAACCATCTTGTTAAGCTACTGCGAATTCCACCACTTTCCCCACGGGCATTAAAATCGTCTTGTTAAGCTACTGCGACCTCCACCATTCTTCCAAGGGGCATTAAAACCGTCTTGTTAAGCTACTGCAACCTCCACGTCTCTTCCAAGGGGCATTAAAACCGTCTTGTTAAGCTACTGCAACATCCATGTCTCTTCTAAGGGGCATTAAAACCGTCTTGTTAAGCTACTGCAACCTCCACGTCTCTTCCAAGGGGCATTAAAACCATCTTGTTAAGCTACTGCAAACTCCTCGTCTCTTCCAAGGGGCATTAAAACCGTCTTGTTAAGCTACTGCAACCTTCACGTCTCTTCCAAGGGGCATTAAAAACATCTTGTTAAGCTACTGCAACCTCCACGTCTCCTCAAAGGGGCATTTAAACCATCTTGTTAAGCTACTGCAACCTCCACGTCTCTTCCAAGGGGCATTAAAACCGTCTTGTTAAGCTACTGCAACCTCCACATCTCTCCCAAGGGGCATTAAAACCGTCTTGTTAAGCTACTGCGACCTCCACCACTTTCCCCAGGGGCATTAAAACCGTCTTGTTAAGCTACTGCGACCTCCACCATACTTCCAAGGGGCATTAAAAACGTCTTGTTAAGCTACTGTGACCTCCACCACTTTTCCAATGGGCATTGATATTGTCTTTTTATTCCACTGCGACCTCCACCATTCTTCCAACGGGCATTGCATCTCCTCCTAATTTTAGTCAGCTTTTGCTTTTCAATGCATAGGCGAACAATAAGGGAGACCCACTCCCTAATAATGGGCAGAAGGTTTTTCGTATGCTGTTATCCACGTCTGTTTCAAGGGGCATTGCAGTTCCTCATAATTTTTGGAACGCCTTCCATTCACTGCTTAGGCCAACAGTGCACAGGAGACCCAGTTGCAATAAATGGAAAAAACGGTTTAGTTAAGGCCCTCTGACCTCCATGTCACTTCCAAGGGGCATTGGAGTGCCTTGAAATTTTTGTTAGGCAAGCCAGGGCCCACCGGAGGAGTCTGGTTCTCTGGTGGGCTCGTCCAATGCTGCCCTAAAGCAGGCCAGGCTAAGAAAAGTGTGGGGGAAGTTTGAAGGAGAAATAGGGGTGGCTGGGGACCGTTTATGGACACCCGGCCGCCCCCAGGCGGCTGGGGACAGTGTGTGGACACCTGGCCGCTGAGCGGATGGGGACCGAGTATGGACAACCGGCTGCCCCCTGGTGGCTGGGGACTGAGCGTGGACACCCGGCCGCCGGGCTGCTGGGGACTGAGTATGGATACCTTGCTGCCGAAGCAGCCATGAGGTATTGGCCAGCTTCGGCCTCCTCCAAACTAAAAGGCCCCATTTCAAATGCAAGCTAGCAGTATGGTATTGCAGCCTGGGGGTGGTTGGGTGTTTGGTAGAGATGAGCGTTGTTCTACTCGAACTGTTCGCCAATCTCAAATTCGAGCTGTTTTGGGCGGTGTTCGTGCCGGTCGGCGAACACGAACAATTTGAGAAAAATTCGGCTGTTCGAGGTTATGTTCGATAACTGTTCGTGCACCAAAATCATAACTGGATTTTTTCTCAGTAATGATGAAAATTAATGTTAATACGCAGTTTGAGTGCACAGCGGGGCGGGGGGAGGGGCAGGGGATGGATCTCTGCAGGAACAATGAAGATCTCCATTTTTTTTTCTCTTTCCCGCATTTGCAGTGGGGAGGTGCAATCTGTCAGCCTATCAGCAGCGCACACACGGAGCGAAGTGCTTTTTTTCACACAAGCAAGGGCATGTGTGATTAGCAGTGTATGTCACATGTCCTTGCCCTATAAGACCAAGCCATTTTCCCCGTCGCCACCATTTTCTCACTGCTGCAGCTGCGTGTTAGACGGCACCGCTGTTGCTGTGTGCGCTATACCTTGTTAATTTCAAGCCAATTTTCGCACAAATATACAGATAGCTTGGGAGTAGGGAATAGTTGTGATTGCAGTCCTTTTAAGGACTAGGTTACAGCATTTCCTACGACTTTTATCAGGCAGGTCTGTGCTCTTAAATAGATAGATTGTGGGAGTAAAGACTAATTGTAATTGGAGTCCTTTTCAGGATTTGGCTGAATCTAGCAAAGCTAATCCTTTTTGGCCTATTGCAGAGTGTGTTAGTCAGTGGAGTAGCCTATCTGTGTTGCAAGATATACCACCTGTGTATAGAATACCAATTTTTTTACTGCACCTAGTGAAGTAAAATCTTTTGGGCATAGCATCATTCTATTAGTCCATCTATACTGACCTCCATCAGGTTGCAAACTGAATATAATTTTTTTCTGCATCTAGCTCTGAAAAAATATTTGGGCTTCTAGCAGTGTGTGGGACTTGTTCTATTAGTCCTTCTATACTGACCTCCAGCAGGTTGCAAATTGAATATAATTTTTTTCTGCATCTAGCTCTGAAAAAATATTTGGGCTTCTAGCGGTGTGTGGGACTTGGTCTATTAGTCCATCTATACTGACCTCCATCAGGTTGCAAATTAAAAATAATTTTTTTCTGCATCTAGCTCTGAAAAAATATTTGGGCTTCTAGCAGTGTGTGGGACTTGGTCTATTAGTCCATCTATACTGACCTCCATCAGGTTGCAAATTAAAAATAATTTTTTTCTTCATTTATCTCTGAAAAAATATTTGGTCTTCTAGCAGCGTGTGGGACTTGTTCTATTAGTCCATCTATACTGACCTCCATCAGGTTGCAAATTAAAAATAATTTTTTTCTGCATCTAGCTCTGAAAAAATATTTGGGCTTCTAGCAGTGTGTGGGACTTGGTCTATTAGTCCATCTATACTGACCTCCATCAGGTTGCAAATTAAAAATAATTTTTTTCTGCATCTAGCTCTGAAAAAATATTTGGGCTTCTAGCAGTGTGTGGGACTTGGTCTATTAGTCCATCTATACTGACCTCCATCAGGTTGCAAATTGAATAAAAAAATTTTCTGCATCTAGCTCTGAAAAAATATTTGGGCTTCTAGCGGTGTGTGGGACTTGGTCTATTAGTCTATCTATATTGACCTCCATCAGGTTGCAAATTAAAAATAATTTTTTTCTTCATTTAGCTCTGAAAAAATATTTGGGCTTCTAGCAGTGTGTGGGACTTGTTCTATTAGTCCTTCTATACTGACCTCCAGCAGGTTGCAAATTGAATATAATTTTTTTCTGCATCTAGCTCTGAAAAAATATTTGGGCTTCTAGCGGTGTGTGGGACTTGGTCTATTAGTCCATCTATACTGACCTCCATCAGGTTGCAAATTAAAAATAATTTTTTTCTGCATCTAGCTCTGAAAAAATATTTGGGCTTCTAGCGGTGTGTGGGACTTGGTCTATTAGTCCATCTATACTGACCTCCATCAGGTTGCAAATTAAAAATAATTTTTTTCTGCATCTAACCCAGCCAATAGTTTTGGCCTAATACCACAGTTTGGCCACTCAGCTCTGCTCGGTTACCATCCATTGTTTTTTTGTGCAAACAACTCCAGAGTTGTGAATTAGTTAACCACCAAAATGAGTGGAAAAAGGCCTGCTGCTGGTGGAAAGGGGAATAGGCGTGTTGGGAAGGGGAAAAAAGGTTGTGTCCGTGGGGTAGGTGCAGAAGAAAGACCATCTTCCAGCCAAACTAAAATGTCTACTTCTTTTAGCGGACAATGTGATAAGATCCCTTTCTTACGGCCACGCCAATCGCTACAAATTCCAGATGAGGCACAAAAACAGCAGGTGCTTCAACGGATATCAAGTGCTCCTCTAAGTGGGCTCTCCTCCACATCAACTTCAACATCACAAATACTCCAGTCCTCAAAGGTGTCACCCAAATCGCACTTGCTTCCTCACAGCTCCCAAATCTCCAGCTGCCCGTCTGAGTATGAGGTAGAACAGATGGTTGAATCTGCAGAGCTGTTTACTCATACTATAGCCTGGGAATCAGAGGTCGACTCCAGCGCTTCTGTGAATCCAGACGAGGAAATGATCTGCACTGATGCCCAGAATCTTTATGAGTCGGATCCAGGACCAGACGCAGAAGGTTCTGACCATAATGTAGACCCTCATTCCCAAACTGTAACTCCTGTGGGTGGAGACAATGAGGAAGACGATGATAAGACTCAAATACCTGATTGGAGCGACAACTTTAGTTTTTTGTCAGGGCAGGAACAGGTTGGCTCTGAGGACGACGGGTGTGATAACGCACAGGGTGATGATGATGAGGTCGGAGATCCCACTTACTGTCAACCCACAGTCAGCCAAGAGATGAGGTCAGCAGAGGAGGTGGAGGAAGATGCTAGTGACGACGAGGTCAGGTTGCGCCTTCCTGGACAGAGACGTAGTACTGGAAGCACGTCAACAACTGCATCCTCAAACACAACTCTGCCTCTCACCACAAGTCGTGGTGGCTCTTCAGGTCGCATGGGTGCTAAGCCTTGCATAGCCTGGGCATTTTTTCAGATCGATAAAGATGACCCAACTCGTGTTATCTGTAACATTTGTCAGCAAAAGCTAAGTAGAGGCCAAAAAATACATAGTTTGAGTACTTCATGCATGAACCGGCACATGGACATGAAGCATAAGTTGCAGTGGGAAGCTCAGTGTGCTACAATGCGGTCTAGCCGGCCGGGCCAACCACCGTCTGCCATATCTTGTGCATCCGCGGCCTCTTCATCCTCTGTGACTGGGGGGACAGCAGTCACACCTGTTTTGGGGCGCAGACCTGCCACCTCTTTACCCGCAACAGCCAGCGTGATTGTCAGGTCATCATTTTCTTTGGAGGTGGTAATACCAGCTGGTCTTGAGCGCTGTCCGACATCGATAGCACCACCTTTGGATCAAGGCAACCTAACATGTCCGCCTGCATCTTCCTCACAGACCGGCAGTTTGCCAGGGACACCCTTATCAACCCCGTCTAAGCACAATAGCCAGCCCTCGGTCCCTCAGATGTGGACAAGTAAAAGACCATTTCCTCCTAGCCATGAGAAAGCTAAGAGGTTGAATTTCACCATCTGCATGCTCTTGGCTACAGAAATGCTGCCTTTCCGCCTGGTGGACACAGAGGATTTTCGAGACCTTATGTCTGTCGCAGTGCCCCAGTACCAGATGCCCAGTCGGCACTACTTCTCAAAGAAAGGTGTGCCTGCGCTCCACCAGCATGTCGCACACAACATCACCGCTTCTTTGAGAAACTCTGTGTGTGACAGGGTGCATTTCACCACAGACACTTGGACGAGTAGGCATGGACAGGGGCGTTACATGTCGCTGACTGGGCACTGGGTAACTATGGTGACAGCAGGACAAGGGGCTGCTGTCCAAGTCTTGCCGTCCCCATGAGTTGTGCGTCAATCCTCTTTATGTCATTTTTCCTCCACTGCTTCTGCCTCCTCAACCTCCTCTCGGTCTTACACCTGCACCCAAAGCCTGTCTGGTCATGCCACAAGCTTTCTAACTGCGCAGAAGGGATCCTGCACACCTCCTTACTATGCTGGCAGTAGGGCTCAACGTCATCAGGCGGTTTTTACATTGAAATGTCTGGGAAATGTGAGTCACACAGCTGAGGAGTTGTGGTCAGCTCTGGAGAACCAATTTCATGAATGGTTGTCTCCACTGGACCTGAAACCAGGGAAGGCCGTGTTCGACAATGCTGCAAACCTGGGTGCGGCCCTTCGCCGGGGCAATGTCACACACGTGCCTTGTATGGCTCACGTGTTGAACCTGGTTGTCCAGCAATTTTTAGCCCACTATCCCAGACTAGATGGCCTTCTGCAGAGGGCACGGTCGCTGTGTGCTCACTTCCGCCGTTCGCATCCCGCAGCTCAGCGACTTACATCTCTACAGAAGTTGTTGGGCCTGCCACTTCACCAGCTAAAATGCGATGTGCCTACCCGGTGGAATTCAACTCTGCACATGTTGCAGCGACTGTGGCAGCACCGACAAGCCCTGGTGCAATACGTTCTGACGTATAGCCTGGGCCAACGAGATTCAGAGGTGGGGCAAATCACGCTGGAGGAGTGGTCTCAGATCAGGGACCTATGCACCCTTCTGCACAGTTTTGAAATGGCGACGAAGATGTTTAGTGCTGACGATGCCATTATCAGCATGACTATTCCGGTGATTTACATGCTGGAGCACATGTTAAACAGAATTCGGAGTCAGGTGGTGGCACAAGAGGAGGTGGAGGAAGTAGAGGAGGAGGAGTTGTATGCGGAAGGGCTAACATCTGCAAGGTCCAGAAGGTCGGCAGCACCAAGGCGGCAGGCATGTGAGGGTGGGGGAGATGGTTTTACCAGGGCGCATGGTAGCAGCCAAACTAGTGAGGAAGGTGCAGGAGCCCAGGAAGAAGTGGAGGACGAACTGATGGAAGACTCATCAGATGAGGGAGACCTTGATCACATTTCTGTTGTGCGAGGTTGGGGGGAGAGGACAGAGGAAGGAAGCATGATTGTTACCTCGCCACCAACACAACAGGGACTTGGTGCTCCTGGATTCGCAACACACATGAGTGCCTTCTTGCTGCACTACCTGCAACATGACCCTCGAATTGTGAGAATTAGAAATAATCCTGACTACTGGGTTGCCACACTGTTAGATCCCCGGTACAAAAGTAAATTTGCAGAAATTATTCCTGCCATAGAAAGGGATGCACGCATGCAGGAGTATCAGCAGAGACTGTTGCAGAATCTTACATGTGCTTTTCCACAAAATACCAGTGGTGCACGTAGTGAATCTCACAGTTCCAACTTGCCAACCGTGGGACCGTCAAGTGTTCAGCACTCAAACCGTAACAGAACCACAGTATCTGCTGGTAACATCAATTTTGCGGAATCATTTCACCACTTTTTTAGCCCATCCTTTGCAAGGCCACAGGAGACAAGAAGTCTGACACATAGTCAACGCCTAGAGACGATGGTACAGGAGTATCTCCAAGTAAACATTGAAGCCACGACTGTGTCACTGGACCCTTGCTCTTTTTGGGCTTCCAATCTGGATAAATGGCCGGAGCTAGCCACTTACGCCTTGGAGATCTTGTCATGCCCCGCAGCCAGCGTTCTGTCTGAACGTGTGTTCAGCGCTGCTGGTGGTGTGCTGACAGATAAGCGCACGCGGCTCTCCACTGATAATGTAGACAGACTCACGTTCATAAAGATGAACAAATCATGGATCCGAAACGACTTTTCTACCCCTGTGTCATCCTGGGGAGAGTAAAAGCTTGATGATTGGTTAAAATCACCCTACCAACCGTTTTAAGCTTTCAAATTACTAATCATGTTTATCTGTATCTTGACTGGAAAATAATTTGGGCTTTGTAGCAGTGTGCAGCACTGATCCTATTAGGCCATCTATAATAAGCTTCACCAGATTTAAAATTAAAAATAATTTTTAGCTGCATCTAGCCCGGAAAATAATTTTGGGGCTCCGAGATGCGCAAGACACATAAGTGCCTTCTTGCTGCACTACCTGCAGCATGACCCTCATATTGTCAGAATTCGAAGTAATCATGACTACTGGGTTGCCACACTCTTAGATCCCCCAAACTTTTCGATCAACCTTTTCATTTTAATAAAGACCAAAAAAATGGTCATTTTTGAAATTATAAGCATTAGCAGGTTGTTAGAAACTGAAATCAAACAGTTTTCAACTCAAAACTTTATTCTAGGTGATGTTACATTTTCACATAGGACCCCTTGTTCGAAAGGAGCTTCTGAACTCTCTCGTCCATTGAATTTGTCAGGTTTTTGATGGTTTCTGCTTCAATTGTTTTGCATGAGGACAGAATACCCTCCCAGAGCTGTTGCTTAGATGTGAACTGCCTCCCGCCATCATAGACACTCCTTTTAATGATGCTCCAAAGGTTCTGAATGGGGTAGAGGTCAGGGGAGCATGGGGGTCACACCATAAGTTTGTCCCCTTTTATGCCCATATCAGCCAGAGATGCAGATGTTTTATGTGCAGCATGAGATGGTGCATTATCATGCAGAAAAATGATCTTGCTGTGAAATACACGGTTCTTCTTCTTGAACCATGGCAGGAAGTGCTGTTTGAGAAAATCCACATACATTATGGAGTTCATCTTTAGCGCCTTCAGGGATCCTAAAGGGGCCGACAATCTCTCTCCCCATGATTCCAGCCCAAAACATTACTCCACCTCCTCCTTGTTGGCGCTGTAGCCGTGTTTGCGTGGGGTGTCCATCAACCAGCCATCCTCCACTCCATTCATCTGGACCATCGAGCGCTGCACGGCACTCATCCGTGAACAAAACAGTTTTGAAATCAGTCTTCATGTAATGTTTGGCCCACTGGAGCCGTTTCTGCTTGTGTGAAGTGGATAGAGGAGGTCGACAGGATGGCGTATGCACAGCTGCAAACCTCTGAAGGACCCTGCATCTTGTTGTTCGGGGGACGTTGGAGGCACAAGCAGCTTCAAAAACTTGTCTGCTGCTATGACAAGGCTTTTTTGCCGCTGCTCTTTCAACCTGACGTAATTGCCTGTAGGAAAGAGTCCTCAATTTGCCCTTATCAGCACGCACACGTGTGTACTGTGAATCAGCTACATACTTCTTGATTGCCAAGACACTTCATCCTGATCATCGCACAATGTTGATTGTAGTCATGCCTTGACCTAAACACTCCACAATTTGTTGCTTCTCAGCAGCCGACACATCCTTTTTCTTTCCCATTTTGGCAGAAAATGTAGGCTGCTTAATAATGTGAGAGAGCCTTCTTAAGTAGTCTTGCCTTTCATTGGACACACCTGCCAAACTAATTAGCACAGGTGTCTGCAATTGCTTACAGTGATATAAAGAGCCCTGACACACATCACCATCAATGAGTTTAACTGACAAACAAACAAATTCTTCCCTTATCACTCCTAAACACTTTTTGCATAATAATTTGGAACGCGGTGTACATGTGCTTTTCCACAAAACACCAGTGGTTCACGTAGTGAATCTTACAGTTCTAACTTGCCAACCGTGGTCTGTATGGAATTGTTCAATAAAGGGCCCAAAATTAAGATAACATAGATGGGAGAGGTCTCTATGAATAGGAATTCCTAAGTATTTGATACCCTGTGAGGGCCAGGCAAAGGGAAAGTTGGACTGGATGGAATCCTATATGGATTTAGGGAGGGAGACATCGAGGGCCTCAGACTTCGCTGCATTGATTTTAAAATTTTACCATGTAACAAAGTGATCTATTTCAGCCATAACAGCAGGGATGGATATATGTGATTGAGTGATATATACTAGGACATCATCAGCAAATAGAGAGCACTTGTACTCGGTGCCTCCCACCTCAATCCACCTAATATTGGGGTTATGGCGAATTGATGAGAGCAGGTGCTCCGTCACTAGGATGTATAAGAGAGGGGACAGAGGACATCCCTGCCTTGTCCCATTGGTGATTGTGAAAGGTGATGAAAATGTTCTGACGCACCCCCTGGGCCTTTGGACACCCGGAGCCGGACCCTTTTTGGTGGATGCTGGTGGTTGTAGTCTTCGTGGCGGCGATCCGGTTCCGTGGCTCAGGGCGGTCAAACCAGTGGCGGAACTATTTATGTGGTTTTGATGTTTAAATGTCCGACTACGCCACCCGTGGATTGCGGTCAGAGTGAACCACCGCTACAGGGCAGACCGCTAAGGCTGGTGTTGTGGGTGCAGCAGAGCGTAGCATAACTCCCCACGGGAGGAGTATAGCCTCAGGGCAGTGTATGCGGAGGATGGGGGTGATGGTGCAGGGCAGCAGCAGTAACAACACGGAGTCAGTGATGCAGTTCAGGGCCTTTACTCACAGTTCTTATTATCCAGACCACGTCTGCAGGTAACGGCTGCCCACGTCGTACTGTGCTCACCAGGTGAGGGGCTCAGACAACTCCCAGATAACTTTGGAGCGCTTCACAGGACCCCCTTTGTGTGTCCTTTGTCTGGCCTTTCTTACCAACACTTCTGTCCGGCTGCCTCGGGCCTCCTCTTGGTAAACTTGGCGCCAGTTTCCCTGACCCTATGTGGTGCCTTCCTAGCGGGTGGAGCAAGGGGCTGCGCCACATAAAATGTCAGAGCCTCCGGTTTCTAGCTGAGGGTCGTTTCCTGCCTCCACTAGTTCGGGGACCGGTCTCCCCCTTTGGCCTGACCCCTCCACGCAGGTGGATTCGGGCGTGCGGTGGCGACTCGCCCGTCCGCACCCCTGGGATCCCTTCATTCCTCGTTCCTGGAGCCTTCTCCGCTCCTCTTCCTTCCTTCTCCCTCTTGCAGGCCTGGGCCTCTGTTACTAGGCCCGCCTCCGGAGCAGAGCTCATGCAGAGCCCCTGCTCCCTGCCACTTCTGCTCAGACTTCTCTGCACTGAACTAAGATGGTGCCCACCTTTTATACTCCCTTCTCAATGCACCCAGGAACTGCTTCCTCCCTGCTCCTGCACTGCAGGGTTCCCCTTCCTCAGTGTTCCCTCCCCCCACTCCAGCCAGGGCCAGGGACTGTCGTGCCCATCTCAGGGGCATATTGGTCGCCCTGCCCCACGGCAATGTGGTGTAATGCATGCAGGTGTCGGGTCCTGATCCACACTCCATCCTTATCTGAGAGTGAGATATCACACCTCTGGGTGAGGTGCAATACGTCTGTAGCAACCGAGCCCTCGGTGCTACAGTTCCATTTATCTTCAGCCTAGGTGACGTATTGTGATATAGGGCCGTGATTTTGTCTATAAAAGGGTCCCCTAGACCCCTACCCCAAGCTTTTTAAGAGAATCATATATGGCGTGCCAGGAGACTCTATGGAATGCTTTCTCAGCATCCAACGAGAGTATCTACTTACAAATTTTTAACTGCATCTAGCCCAGGAAATACTTTGTGCCTAGTAGCAGTGTCTGCTAGTCAGCGGATTATCCCAGCTGTTAAGCAAGCTACACCACCTGTAGTTTGGACACTTAATTTTTTCAAAGGAAATGCTTCGGGACCACGGGATACTTAGTGAAGAGCATCAGGAGGCACCCCAAGGCATAGGGGCTGGGACTGGCACTAGGATGCCTTGCGGTGGACAGCCGAGCTCGATCCTTATAAAAGCTTTTTAACTGCAGCAGCTTTAGTGGACGCTACTGGAGCTGGAATTACGCGGCTGCTGGCATGAGACTTGCCCTCCAATAGATCCTTGTAAATGGATTTAAAGTGTATTCATTCAAATTAGAGGGACAATTTAAATTAAAAAGCTTAGAGCTGCCTCCACCACAGGGGGGCTCTCTCGACCCACCAGCAGACAGGCACCAGTATTGGGAGAGGGGGGCTGGCCGTCAGGGTTCACCGCGGCTCTGGCACAAACCCGGCGACACGGAGGTGGCACGGGCAGGAGCGGACTGGCCGTCTCGGCTTCTCACTTTTTGGATTTTAGAAGGGCATGACATGCCTATATCTGTGTCTCCCCCTCCTTTTACTCCTCCACCTCTTTTCTTTTTGCATGACTATATGTACTTGTCACTTTTCCATGTGTTAGTTGTGTCTTCTGAGCAGTTTGTCAGCTTTTGGACACCTTTGAAGGTGTTTTCTATGTGTTTCTATGTGTTTTTGTTTGCCTGCCATTGGTTTTAACGGTGTTCGAAGGTGTTCGACGAACAGTTCGACGAACAGTTCGGCGAACACACGGGTGTTCGACGAACCGAACCGAACTCGAACACTACGGGGGTGGCTCAACACTAGTGTTTGGTTGCACACTTACGCTTGCATTCCAAGAAACCAAAGCAGATGCTAACTTCTAACATCATCATCATGCTCCTCACCTTGGCACTCTCAACTCCCCTGATGGAGAAGCCAGGGCCCACCGGAGGAGTCTGGTTCTCTGGTGGGCTCGTCCAATGCTGCCCTAAAGCAGGCGAGGCTATGAAAAGTGTGGGGGAAGTTTGAAGGAGAAATAGGGGCGGCTGGGGACCATTTATGGACACCCGGCCGCCCACAGGTGGCTGGGGACAGTCTGTGGACACCCGGCCGCGGGGCGGCTGGGGTCCGAGTATGGACAACTGGCCGCCCCATGGCGGCTGGGGACCGAGCGTGGACACCCGGCCGCCGGGCGGCTGGGGACTGAGTATGGATACCTCGCTGCCAAAGCAGCCATGAGGTAGTGGCCAGCTTCGGCCTCCTCCAAACTAAAAGGCCCCATTTCAAGTGCAAGCAAGCTAGCAGTATGGTATTGCAGCCTGGGGGATAGTGGGTGGCAGGCTGCATACTTGCGCTTGCATTGCAAAGAATGGGGGAGGTACAATTGAACACTGCCCTGGGACAAGGACTTGCACGCGGATAGTTGCAAGTCTTCATCTTCTGATGCGGCAAGGATCACTTCTGATGGGCACACTTTTAGACAGTGACCTGGGGGTCAGAGATGCTTCCAGGGGTCTTCCCCATGCTGTTCCCATATCTCTTCAGCACTGTATGCATGTGTCACACAGCATATGGCCAGATAAGATTGTAAAATGTTAAAATGACATTTCCCAGTTAATGCATTTGTCACGGTTGAAAGCAATACAAAAGTGCAAAAACGCATAAAAAATACTACTTGTGAACATAGCTCAAGGTGTGGAGGAGTATTTTTGTTTTTGGTTATTTAGTTTACCTTATACACAAGTCTTTACCCTGGAAAGGAAGTTACTTAACATATTTCACAGGAAAACCGTTTCAGTTTAGTTTTTGAACGTTTTATTGTGAGCCCGTTAAAGTGGCTTAATACCTCTGACCACGTTGTTGACAGCAGTGACCTGGGGGTCAGAAATGCTTCCTGTGGCGATCCTCATTCTGTCCCCATGTCTTTTGAGCACTGTCACTATCGTTTTGGGCACTTTTTAGGCTTTCTACAGACTGCCAGGGGTGCCGCCGCAAAAATGCTTGGGTCTTCCATAGACTAACATTGGGCTCGTTGCTCGGGTCAAGCACCGAGTATCACGGTGAGCTCGGCCCGAGCTTCGAGCACCCGAGCATTTTATTGCTCGCTCAACACTAGTCATGACACATTAAGGAGGAGAGAATATTCTGGGTGGTCACTAAATAGAGCAATGGAGATTGTGAAGGGGAAGGACTGGCAGCAATTAGTAACATGAACAGGAATCTGAAATATTGATAAATATATATATTTATAAATTGTCTTGTATTATCCACCCCATATACATTAGTTTTCAATTTTACAAGATAAAATCAATCATTCAAAAGCATATAACCATACTATATGAAGGTGAGAGTTTATCTGACATACTTGAGCCAGGGTACCATGTAGCTGAGAAAAAAGCGGCCACTTTGGGTAATATTATTTCTCCCAGTTTTTCCTGTAACCAAACAGAACGTAATAAATGGCTAAATCATCCGGGGCTTTTTAACCCTCCGTCACATACAATAGGCCTGACAGGCACATCTCTTTTACTTTCATTTCTCCTTCCTCACCAGATTGTGAGGAAATCCCCTCCCTCCAGGTAGTCTCCTGTCTCTAGCAGCTCTGTGAAACCTCATACCACAGTTGTATTGCAGAGCTTCAGGAGGACAGATATAACTGCGCTAATCTCTCAGGCTCATTTTATGTGAACACGTCACACTCAATAAGGTTGGTATTTTATGTTTTTATTCATCGCAATTGTTTATTTAGCTTGTTTTATGAATGTATAGCACAAAGTGTGAGGATATTTCATAGAAATAAGGCAGATTAAAAAAGAAAGTGTGCTGCTCAGGCATATACAGTAGTTCCCTAACACATATTCCTTCTCTTGCTTCAAATTATCTGCTGAAATGGAGAGGAAAATGTACAATTTATCAAAAAACCTTGATGTTGAGGAAGTAACAAATGCTGTTAGATGATGCAGACCCCACACTGAATGAGGATTTAGGAGAGGAAAGTGAGATTGATTCTCATGATGAGGTGGAAGTATGTGAAGTGGATTCTGAAACAGAGCAAGATGGTGACAGTGATGAGGATGAAGATGTAGAATCTTATTATATGGGAAAAGATAAAAAAAAACAATGGAACAAGAAGCCACTCCAGAAAAAACGTAGGGAAACTCAAAACATTATTACTCACCTTCCTGCAGTTATAGGAACTGCAAGTAATGCAAAAACTGCAGCTGAATGCTGGAATAGTTTATTCACAGATGACATTCTGGACTCTATTGTCACATATACCAACTAATATATAGACATTATAAAGGACAAGTTCATCTGCAACAGAACCATCAAGGCCACAGATGAAATAGAACTGCGTGCTTTTTTTGGATTATTATACCTTGCAGGAGCTTATAAGGCAAATAGACAAAGTTTGGAGGAACTTTGGAGTAAAGATGGGGATGGAGTTGAAAAATGTTGCCTTGTTATGTCCATAAAGAGATTCAATCTTCTAATTCGTTGCCTTCGGTTTGACGACAGAGCTACCCGAACCGAACGTAAAACACATGACCGACTTGCTCCAATTCGTGATATATTCCAAAAATTTGTTGAAAACTGTAAAAAAAGCTATTGCCCTGGGGAGAATCTCACTATTGACGAAATGCTCCCTGGTTTTCGTGGTAAATGTGCCTTTCGTCAATATATTCTATCAAAGCCTAACAAATATGGAATAAAAATGTATGCCCTTGTTGATGCCAGTAAGACCTACACTTACAACCTGGAAGTTTATGCAGGAAAACAACCAGAAGGTCCTTACTGTGTCCGCAACAAACCCAGTGATGTTGTAAAAAGACTGTCTGAGCCCTTATTTGGATCGGGTCGCAATATAACAGCTGACAATTGGTTTTCAAATTGTGATCTGATTGATTATCTGAAAATGCAGAAGATTTTGACGCACCCCTGGGCCTGTGTCGCGCAGCGTTGCGCACGCGGGAGCTTACCCGGAGCCGGATCTTTTGAGGGTTGTAGTCTCGTGGCGGTGATCCGGTCCGTGCCCAGGGAGTCAGACTAAGTGGCGCTGTATCAGCGGTAGATGTTGGATGACTACGCCACCCGTTGAATGCAGCTTTGGAGCTGCCGCTGCAGAGCAGACCGCTGAGGCCGGTGGAAGGATGGTGCAGCGGGGATGGTATAACCCCCAACGGGAGGGGTATGGCCTCAGGGCAGCCGACGTGGATGATGGGGGTAGCAGGAACCACTCGGAGACGGTACGGTGTAGTTCAGGGTCTTTACTGGTGACAAAGATAGACCCTCCCGGAGTACTGGCTAGCGATTGGGGCCTGGTCAGTCCTTGAGCAGATGGGATCTCCCCTGGCCAGGCGGAGTTGTAGGCCTCCCAAACTAACTGTACTCTTCTGGCTACCTTGCTAGAGGCGGGTATAAGTAGCCCACGTCCCTGAGTGTACCGTGTGGTGCTCACCCGTATGGCCGGTGACTCGGGGCCTTCTAGTAGCTTCCGCTCCACGACGGCGGTGCTGGTCCCATGCGTGTGACCGTGCCTTCGGGTTTCTTGGCCAGAGGACCTGAAATCCCCTGCCTGACGGATTCTGCTGCTGGGTAGGAGTTAGTCCCCACAGCCTCGGACTCCGGGTCCGTTAAGAAATCTTCTCAGTCAGGGCGAGCTCTGCAGCTGCCAGCCCCTGACTCCTTGTAACACTGCTCCCACAGAGCTCCTGTTGTTTCTTCCCATAGCTGCTTCTCTTCTCTGTCTCTACTTCTGGCATGGCCCAGGAGCTGGGCCCAGCCGGAGCCACAGCTCCCTGTCAGCCCTCCTGGCTGAACTCTCCCTCTGAACTCTCTAACCCTGCCTCAGCCCCAGGTTTACATAGGGGAAGTTCTTCCCCTCCCAGGACTGGGCAGGAGGTGTGGCATGCATAGGATTCCTGACCAAGAGACCTCCCACCTGCTCTCAGACATAACATTGCTGTTACTGTGGAAACCAGACCCCTGGGGTGCCACATTCCCCCCTAGTGAAATTTAGTACTCCGGGACTAAACATATTTTTAGAAAAACATAACAAGGTATAAACAATAATAATACAATAAGAAAAACACATAAAGATGGTTACGGCGTGTCCACAACCGGGTGCAATTTTGAAGAAAAGCAAGGTGTCCATTTCACCAAAACAGGGAGACGTAACCAGGTAGGGGTCTGTCCTGCCCCGAGTCCTTAACAGTCTTTAGTCCGTCCTGGGTTACGCTCCAACTATGTACAAAGGATTTCCGGTAAATCCACCAAAGACTCCCATAAATTACTAGAAACACATAATTATTTACAGGATATGGCCTCTCTCAGTCCTCGCCCAGTGGGGATAAGGAATGGCTGCTCACAGTCCTCAGCCTGGTTTAAGATAGGGGCACATGGGGAACAATTCACTAATCCCAACGGGGACCATATTTTAATTAGCAGCAGTCCTTGTACCCTTACGGGTAACTATTTACAGCTCTTTATTCACGCTACTTCCCTTCAGTAGCTATGTCCTCTTTGTGCTCCCTCCTTAGGGTAGTCCTCAGACCCGTCCGGGTCCTCTTGGCTTTCCTCGTATTGGTAGTACTGCAGCTCCTCCTCGGTTAGCTGGGTTAGTATCTCTGCGACAGTCCTCCCCCCAGGTGGCCAGGACTTTACCTCCCTTTGGGCTGCTCCGGTTAATTGGGCCACCAGGATGCTCACTTTTTACTCCTCTGTGAGGGGGTACACCTGGAAGAGGCTATCCAGCTTTTCTCTAAAGTCATGCAGGGTATGTGACTCCCCTGAGTACTGGGGTAGCCAGGCTGCCCCCGGGATATAGGGCATGGTGAAAGGCATGACCGCAACAGCGGTGGCGCTGGCGGGGGTTGAAGCGGTGAAGCTCTCCTCCGTATCCGACATCCTTCTCCCCCCTAGTGGACCGTGGCCTACCTTGCGATGATCCTCTTCCGTAGGCCGCGGCTCCGCAGTGGATCGTCAGGGTTGAGGACCTTCCGTCGCGCTCCTGTGACGTCGGCGTCTGCTGGGCTCCTTCCAGGACCTTACGCAACGTCCGGACGTGAGGCGGGGCTTCAGTTCTCGCGCGCTTTCGGAGTCCACGCCCCTCTTCTTCCCGCGCGGCGTCCTCAAGATGGCGTCCAATGGCGGGAAAACTCCACGTATGGCGGGAAGAAGGCTGAAAATATCGCCGGATGGCGGGAATCTTCACCGATGGCGGGAAGAAGGCTGAAGATGGCGCCGGGAATCTTCACCACTGGTAAGTTTGAACAGTCTTTTTCAGGCACGCAGTACCCGGTGGTTGCGGGCACGAAATCCTGCCGACTACGCCAAAAGTTGACGCACCCCTGGGCCTGTGTCGCACAGCGTTGCGCACGCAGGAGCTTACCCGGAGCCGGATCTTTTGAGGGTTGTAGTCTCGTGGCGGTGATCCGGTCCGTGCCCAGGGAGTCAGACTAAGTGGTGCTGTATCAGCGGTAGATGTTGGATGACTACGCCACCCGTTGAATGCAGCTTTGGAGCTGCCGCTGCAGAGCAGACCGCTGAGGCCGGTGGAAGGATGGTGCAGCGGGGATGGTATAACCCCCAACGGGAGGGGTATGGCCTCAGGGCAGCCGACGTGGATGATGGGGGTAGCAGGAACCACTCGGAGACGGTACGGTGTAGTTCAGGGTCTTTACTGGTGACAAAGATAGACCCTCCCGGAGTACTGGCTAGCGATTGGGGCCTGGTCAGTCCTTGAGCAGATGGGATCTCCCCTGGCCAGGCGGAGTTGTAGGCCTCCCAAACTAACTGTACTCTTCTGGCTACCTTGCTAGAGGCGGGTATAAGTAGCCCACGTCCCTGAGTGTACCGTGTGGTGCTCACCCGTATGGCCGGTGACTCGGGGCCTTCTAGTAGCTTCCGCTCCACGACGGCGGTGCTGGTCCCATGCGTGTGACCGTGCCTTCGGGTTTCTTGGCCAGAGGACCTGAAATCCCCTGCCTGACGGATTCTGCTGCTGGGTAGGAGTTAGTCCCCACAGCCTCGGACTCCGGGTCCGGTAAGAAATCTTCTCAGTCAGGGCGAGCTCTGCAGCTGCCAGCCCCTGACTCCTTGTAACACTGCTCCCACAGAGCTCCTGTTGTTTCTTCCCATAGCTGCTTCTCTTCTCTGTCTCTACTTCTGGCATGGCCCAGGAGCTGGGCCCAGCCGGAGCCACAGCTCCCTGTCAGCCCTCCTGGCTGAACTCTCCCTCTGAACTCTCTAACCCTGCCTCAGCCCCAGGTTTATATAGGGGAAGTTCTTCCCCTCCCAGGACTGGGCAGGAGGTGTGGCATGCATAGGATTCCTGACCAAGAGACCTCCCACCTGCTCTCAGACATAACATTGCTGTTACTGTGGAAACCAGACCCCTGGGGTGCCACACTTTCATATGTCGGAACTGTAAGAAAAAATAAAAAAGAATTGCCTACACAGTTTGTAAGTGTGAAAGGGAGACAACAGTACAGCAGTATGTTTGCATTCCATAATGGAAAGGTTTTGGTTTCCTATGTACCACAAGCAAAAAAAATTGTACTTCTTCTATCAACACTTCATGATGATGATGCCATCGATCCTGGGACTGAGGCACAAAAAAACCGGGAGATAATTACATTTTATAATGCAACCAAAGGGGGTGTTGATACAGCTGATCAGATGTGCTCAACTTTCAACGTCAGCAGAAACACCAAACGCTGGCCAATGGTCATATTTTTTGCTATGTTGAATTTGGGTGGTATAAATTCACAAGTCATTTACCTTGAAAACAAGCTTGAACCACTCCGTAGACGATTCTATCTGAAAAAATTGGCCCATGAACTAGTGCTTGGAGAGCTACGCAGGAGAAGTATGAAAACAATCGGTATCCCCTCTCGCCTTCAAGTTCAGCTCAAAAGATTCCGCCCAGAAGATGATAGTGAAAATTCACCACCTGCACCACCTCCCAAAAGAAGGAGATGCGCCACCTGCACCACGGAAAGCGGAATCAGAAGACTTTCTATTTATGAATGTCACAAATGTCATAATGCAATCTGCCTGACACATGCAAAAATGATGTGTAATTCTTGCTCTTTGCTCTGCAAGTGTAATTTTTCTGGGGAAACTTCAGGATCTAATTCTGATTGAATATGTGTTTAATAGTAGTTAAGGTACCTTAAAATTAAGTTTGTTTCCATAAATTATCTTTGTAGAGTTTTTTGACAGAGTCGAACTGGGGACTATTTGGCGGGAGTTTTGAAATGTTTGTATTTCAGAGTTATTAGTTTTATGTTAAGTAAATGGTTTTTTTTGCACCTGATTATGTGTAGTCTCTTTTATTACATCCCTATGAAGGTCACTGATCACTTTTAGAGCACTGAAATTGCAAACATTAGATATTATAGGTATTTTTCTAGCCTGCGCCTGACAGTCACATTGTATGTGAACTCGTTAGAACCGATATTGTATGTGACGGAGGGTTAAATGTGGGAGCATAAGATGCAGAACATGTAAACATTCAGTTGCTGCCTGCACATTTACTGGACAAAATAATAGTGAATAGCATTTAATAAAGCAACACATTAATTGCAATTCCCTGTATGTAGTTTACATGATTAGGTGTATGGAATGTAACTTGGACTATATTAGTTGCACAACTAGAAGATTAAAGGTCAGAATTTCTTAGCATCTAACTGATATCATTACCTCCTCCAATTCCAATCGGGCCATTTCCCACGCTTCCAAGCATTTCATAATCCATCATCAAAGACGCACATCATCATTCAGAGTTCTGGGTATTGAATGGATTAAGAAATCACCGAGAGGAGGAGATCAGAGGAGACCCCTATTAAACAGAGAGGCATTTTGGATGTTTTTCCTCGGAACTTGCCATCCTGGTGGACTGAATACTCATAAAGAGGTTATGCTCCATTATTGAAATCGTAATTCGGGACTATTGTTCGCATCATTTGGCATGTATTGTGTTTTGTATTTCAATCAATTTTTCATGTATTTTAAATATGTGTGTGTTTTTGTTTTTCTAAATTTGCATGTTTTCCACGTGATCATGTGACATGTGAAATGAATTTCATTGATTATGCTAATGTTTAAATACTTTTGTATTCATAGCCTATGTAGCTAGATAAAGGACGCTTGATAGCATTTAAAACGCGTTACTATATGGAAAGTCATGTAAACCTGTAACCTGATTGATTTTATCATCTTGAAATAAAAAAACAGTTTTTTTTTTAATGAAGCTGGAACAAACCTACTTTTTTTTCTTTGGATTGCCTACACGTGCGTCCGCACGAGTTCTGAGCTTGTACACACCGAATACTGCTATAGGTGAGCTGTTATTTCTTCTATCTTATCACTCTCAAATGGGGCTTGTAATTTACATCCATTTGTGTGATAGTGTTAAAGGGGTTTTCCGCTGCAGCTAGAAACTGAGCTTAGTGGTTCTACCTGAGATGACAACACAAGGCGCTCAGAGCTACTGATCTCAATTATTGACTGCAGCGCTGTCAACATAACGATGATACTGCAGACAATTGAAAACTCCTGCACGGCAACAGAGACTCAGGGCTGGACCTAGGGAGGGTTTGTAAAGCAAACTACAGCCAGGAGAGAGGGGATTTCCAAAACCAGAAAACTCCTTTAAGGAAAAGGAATGGAATGAAGTTAATCAAAACTGGTTGTAGACAATGCTGATAACAGTCTAGTTCAGCCTATGAACTAACTCCAAGGCTACGCAGGTGATTTGGTGTTCTGCATTAGAAAAACAAAGCACTGATCACTATAAGTAACTGTCCGAAATTTACCCAACACAAAGTTTTGCATCTGAAAATGACATGGAGTAAAAACCAAACAAAAACAAAACAACGTACAACTGCATTTTTTCTATATTTCGATGTCATTTATTGTATTTTCCCTAGCATAGAAATCCCATCAAGTTACAGTTCTGTATTTATAATATCAGTGGTCATTTCTTAATGATCCCCAACAAACCAGTATCGTGCCAAATATATTGAGCTTGTGAATTGTGTGTTTGTTGATTTGATCATATGCCTCTTATTATATAAAAATATATTCCAATCTGTTTGACAGTTCCAATAATTAGCTTTGCCAATGGAAATACCTAACTCTTTCTTCAATAAACAACTTCCAGTTTCAGTTTGGTTCATGTTCAGAATGAGAAATCACTTTGAAACTGAGAAAGGATTGAGGTTGCCATGGAAACTAGAAAATCTCTTGCTAAGTGGTTTGTCAGAAAAGCCTATTATATTTTGATAAGAACAGTTCAGAACATCACTGCATAATGAATATATTTACGAATACTAGTTAAGAATATGAAATATTTACATTAAAACCCAGTAAAGAATGTAAAGGCTGAAATGACTTTACATGTGGGCATTTCATGAGTTTTGCTTTTGAGGTCCCAAGGTGCTGTCTATACAACTATGCCCTATATGCATACAGAAATACTGTGAGGAAAGGTTAAAGATTAAGTAAGAGATTGTCATCTACATTTTAGACTTCAAATATTCATTCACTTTCACCAAACTGCACGTGAACTGCATATATATAACCAATATTAAATATATGAATATATTATTATATATTATTAATTTGAATATGTATCTAATGATGAATATATTCTAATTTAATTTTCTTCTTCTGATTTTAGCACAATGACCTTTTCATATTATGGCATCAGAATGCTGCAATGACCTTTTCATTAGCTTTTTCCATAGACACCATGTTATATTCCCATGTTCTACTGGCAATGGGACACATACTATGCATGCTAATTTTTCTTGATTTTTTTCTTAACCTTATTTGTATCTTGTTCAATCTATAAGTCTGTGCAGGATAAACTTGATGCAGGGTGGAGGTATAATGTGCTTACAGTTGAAGGCACATCAAGATGTACCTAAATGCTCAATTATACGAGCCAATAATGGTGAACTAGCATTCATTAGAATGCTCGTTAGCGGATTATCTGCTTTTGTAAAGTATCCGGAAATTACCTGAAAAATGAGCAAAATACTTGAGTGATTGGGTCAATCATTCAGGTACCAAATCATTTTTCTTAATAGCTATTAAAGGATCTAGTTATCAAGATCCTTTAAAGGACAAATTCGCCAGTTTTACCAATTTTTTTTCCCAAAAACTAGATTTGAGTTGAATAAATATACATAGAATCACAATACTGCAAATCTTCTAACTGCCGGGAAAATATATGTATAGCACACAAGTCTCATAGGACTGTATTGATCACCTCTTGAGCTTAATGTATCCCCTCTTGAGCTTATTAATAATAATAATAATAATAATCTTTATTTTTATATAGCACTAACATATTCTGCAGCGCTTTACATACATTATCGTCGCTGTCCCCATCGGGGCTCACAATCTAGATTCCCTATCAGTATGTCTTTGGAGTGTGGGTGGAAACTGGAGAACCCGGAGGAAACCCACGCAAACACGGGGAGAACATACAAACTCTTGCAGATGTTGTCCTTAGTGGGATTTGAACCCAGGACCCCAGTGCTGCAAGGCTGCAGTGCTAACCTTTGCGCCACTTAATGTCTAAGTGATCTAAACCTACCGGGACAGGAAAAATTGGATTGTAACCGATGTTAACCAGTAGCCTTTTTTTATCAACACAATGCAATAAACAAACGGTTTAGGGCTACTTAAATAGTAAAAATGGTCCAAAAATTATCCCTTTTTGATGCAGATGTAGGCCCTGCTTGTATTTTATACACAGTCAATACAAACAGAAGAAGTGATGCTATTTACACATGGCGTGGTACAAAAATGATCCCTATTTGGGGAGTATCAAGAGCTTTTTTGTTTGCAAAATGAAGAAACAGTAACATTTTCACAAACTATCCAAGAATTATCCCTTTATATAGAGACCAAAAACAGGTGTGTTTTGAAAGTGAAAAATGTATATCTTCTTAACTTGGTGTGAAAAAATGATTCGTTTTGGAATGCACTATTGGTTTGCTATTCTCAAAATGAGTAAACAATTACAAAAGCCTTTTATCAGCCATCCAAAATCCCTTATTTCAGGGAGCAGGAACAGGCTAGCTGATTTCAAAGTGAAGAGGCAGTGGTTGGTGTGGCTGTGCAGTTGCCGTGGCAGAAGACGCATGGTAGAAAAAAAAGTGAGTCACACAAGGAGATGTAAGGCTGTGGTAGGGCCAACAGTGCAGTATAGCACTATAAAATAAAGTGGGCACCCAGATGTGAGGTTGGCGTGGACGTGCAGTGACAGCAGCTGAAGCTGCAATGATCGAGAATTATGATGCAGTACTACAGTAATGAGCAAATACCCTGTTCTCTAAGTGAATTGTTGTAGTTATTATGCTGGAACAAGCAGAAGAGTGTTGGGTCTGTGAGGATCGCAAAAGTGTCTCCTGGTAACTCATGTGATTGACAGGTGTCCACTCGATGAAAACTTCGAAAAGCTAGTAACATAACTTGGAAACTGGTTTATATACCTGGTAATAAGCAAATTTGAGCTCGCTTTCAGAAGCTAGAAAAAAATCCCACATTTTTCTTTTATAGCGTGGGTCCATAAGATGAGTGTTTGCAGCATATTTTTTATGCATTTTTAACTTGCGTTTTTTTTTACCATTAATTTACATGGGTGAAAAACATTTCAAAAATGCTGAAAGAATTGGTATGTTGAACATGTGATAAAAAACTTTGATGGTGCTGTATAACGCTGGTCTATGGTTAAAAAAAATACACGAAAAAACATGTGTGAACAATACCCTATTATTCTCACTGCCAAAAATGTACCACAAATGTCAGGAGGTAGCATCAAAATCCAACAGTATAGTTGTAGGGTGTAGTTTGCCAGACAGGAGTATTAAAAAATATATGCAAAAAATATAATGTTTAAAAAAAAAATTTAAACAGTATTATTTCCCTGACAATAAAATGTAAGCCAGAACGTTACATTAGTTTGTAGGTATATGCACAGAAAGAAACTTGCGGCAACATACAGCAGTACTTTTGTGGCATGTATGTTTGTTAAATTGTACTAGTAAAATAGTTTTACAAAAAAATAACCTTGTTTGTTTTTGTTGTTTAGATATTTTATGTATTAAATTTTAGTTTAAATTCTTCCTTCTAATATGCAAATTGCCTCTTCAGAGAAAAAGAGGATTTGAACTCTATAGCGCCACCTATTGGAAGCAGCAATCCTACAAGTCACAATCGACCCTTTAACGAGTCGTGCAATATGACTTAGGATAATAGCCAAATCAGAATCTCAATTAAAATTCTATAACCCTAAAAACAGGATGAAGTAAAAAGACTTTGATTGGGTGTACATTTACCCTAGGTCCCTGTCTTATACTATTATGTATTTCAAAATTGTACCCTCATAGATCTCTGTTAGTGGAAAAATAAAAAGTTATAACTTTCAACACATGACAATGCTCAAAACATTTTTGTAAAAAAATATATTTGTTTATTTGATAAAAGTAGCAAAACATAAAAAAAACAATATTAATCTGTTATCACTGTAATCATACTGACCCAAGCAATAAAGCAATAAAGTTTTATCACTACCCCCATATGGTGAAAGGCTTAAACAATTAAAACAATTCTTGAACTGCTGTTTATTTGTTCATTCTGCCTCCCAAAAATAGGAATAAGGCTTAGCTCACATTTTTCCTGTGCTCTACACTAAGCACTTGCATCAACATTTCAATTTAAGGGCTCAGTCAGATTGCCGTATAGTACAGACGACGATCACATCGTAACACTCGGACTGGCCGGTGGCTCTCCTGACCAGAGCATGGCAGCATGTATTTCTATGTAGCTGTCACTCCGTGCGCTGTGATGTGATTGTTGTCCGTGTTATACCACCGTCAGAATGCCTTTTTCAGTCAATAGTTTGGTCTAAATCAAGTACAGTATTTTACATATTTTGACAGAAACCCTGAAATAAGTGCTCAGCGTAGAGCACAGGATAAATGTGGTCCAAAACATTATGGATCTCAAAATGGTACCATTAAAAGCTTCACCTTAGCCCACAAAAATCAAGTCCACACAGGTCTGTCAATTGTGAATGGAAATATATGGGTTTTCATGCTACTGATAGCACAAAGCCTCTGAAAAAAACAACATGGTTCCTCCCAAAAAAATCCTGCAACATCTGCTCTCCCAAATCCATGTGCCACCCTACCTTTTTAGCCCCACATTGTGCTTACTTTGCATTTAGCGTAAAAATGTATGGCATTATTGTTATAGGGAGAGCCCACTTAAGTTTACGGGGTACATGTATCCTTAAACACAAGCTGGGGACAATGTATTGGGCCTAAAATGGCATATTTCTACTTTTCGCACTGCAACATCCAGTGCATGCATGTTTCTGGAAAACACCCGTGGGGTCAAAATAGTAACTACACTGGTAGATGAATTTCCAGAAGGGTTTAATTTTTAAAATAAGTCACTTTAGGGAGATGAGGAGTCTTATTTTCTGACATCTGAGGGACTATGCAAATGTTGCCCAAAAACTATTCCAAAAGTCAAATAGTTCTCCTTCTGCACTCTGCCAGGACTCTAAACACTAGTTTTCGACAATATATAGAGTATTGTTGCATTTTTTTTCTGGCAGTTCATATGCTCTGCTAATAGCGTTTGCGATCCATTCCAGCAAAATCTGCACTTTAAAATGGCGCTCCTTCCTTTCTGAATATTGCCTGAATAATAGTTTGTGACTAGTGATGAGTAGTGTTGAGCGATACCTTCCGATATCAGGAAATATCGGATCGGATTGGATTAGGCCGATACCCAAAAAGTATCGGATATCGCCGATTCCGATACCGGAAACCAATGCAAGTCAATGGGACACAAATATCGGAGTGAAAATAAACCCTTTCTTTCCTTGCAGGTTAATTCTACATGAAGGAAAACAACTAACAATAATGTAGAATGTATTGGGGGAGGTGGTTGCCCAAATCGATGGGAACAGTGCTCACAGTGAAACATGAAAAGCCGGCAATTCAGCAGCGGAATACACCGGTACCCGACAATTTAGAACAGAAAGAATAGAGCTTCACACATAGATTAGATAGAAACATGTCAGTCACATATATATGAAGTACAGTGACAGTGTTGCTTACTGTACTTGTCATTTAGTGTAAAGGATTTATTAAAAAAAATAACAGTGTTTTCATGCACCGTCTCTTTAAAAAAGCCGGACAGCAATTCAGCAGCGGTACACGACAATTTAGAATAGAAAGAATAGAGAATCACACATAGATTAGATATATATGTGACTGACATGTTTCTATCTAAGAAGTACAGTGATAGTGTTGATTACTGTACTTGTCATTTAGTGTTAAAATAAAGGATTTATTAAAAAAAAAATTGGCGTGGGGTTCCCCGTAATTTTAGTCTCTAGCGGAGGTTAAGCAGACGGCTGGGGCAGATGTTTGAAGCCTGGTAAGGGGGTAATACCCACTGAGCTCCCCAGGCTACTAATATCAGCCCCCAGCTGAATACCTAGCCTTTACTAGCTATTAAAATGGGGGATCACCCCAAAAAAATAAAGTGGGGTCCCCCCTATTTTAATAGCTAGCAAAGGCTAGGCAGACAGCTGAGGGCTGATATTAATAGCCCAGGAAGGGTGCCATGAATATTGGCCCCCTCCCATTCTAGAAACACCAGCCGTCAGCCACCCCAGAAATGGCGCATCAATGGGATGCCCCAATTCTGGCATTTAGCCTCGCTCTTCCCACTGACCTGTAGTGGTGACAGTGGGGTAATAGGGCTGGGGTTGATGTCAGCTTATAATGCCAGCTGACATCAAGCCCAGGTTAGTAATGGAGAGGCGTCTATAAGACACCCCCATTAATAACCCCATAGTCAAAGTTACAAAAAAACACAAACACCCAGAATAAAGTCCTTTAATTGAAATAAACACACAATTCTTTATTGTTCTAAATTAAACCATACTTACCATCACGCCCATTCCAGCTGAAGCCAACGATCTCCTGCAATAAAAGAAAAATAATAAAGCAACATCATCCTTACCTTTCCATGGTTCCCAGGACAGCTTCAGCTCTGCTACATCGAGATGACAGGCTGGATGGCAGCAGAAAGCTGCCATCCAGCCTGTCATCCCGCAGACACTGAGACGCGCAGGCATGCTATCGCTCCTCAGTATCTGGCTGTGACGGCATCCAGATGAGCCAACAATGAACTCAGCTCACCTCATGCACGTCACTGACAGCGTGGGAGAATTCTCCTGCGCATGCGGTGAGCGTGAGAGACTCGGCTCATCTGGATGCCGTCACAGCCTGACTCTGAGGAGCGCAAGCATGCCTGCGCTTCTCAGTGTCCGTGGGATGACAGGCTGCATGGCAGCATTCTGCTGCGGTCCAGCCTGTCATCTCGATGTAGCAGAGCTGAAGCTGTCCTGGGAACCATGGAAAGGTAAGGATGATGTTGCTTTATTATTTTTCTTTTATTGCAGGAGATCGTTGGCTTCAGCTGGAATGGGCGTGATGGTAAGTATGGTTTAATTTAGAACAATAAAGAATTGTGTGTTTATTTCAATTAAAGGACTTTATTCTGGGTGTTGTGTTTTTTTTTAAATACTTTACTAGAAATTCATGGCGGTCATGTCTAATATTGGCGAGACCCCATGAATTTCGGGCTTAGGGCCAGCTGATAATGCCAAGCTGGCCCTGACCCCTTTATTACCCAGTGAGACACCGCACCAGGGCCCTGGATGAGTTGGGTACAGCGCCAGAAGATGGCGCTTCTATGAACGCGCCATTTTCCGGGGTGGCTGTGGACTGCAATTTGCAGCGGGTGGGGCCCAGAAAGCTTAGGCCTCCCTGCGCTGCAGATTCCAGCCCCCAGCTGCCTAGTTGTATCTGGCTGGACACAAAAATAGGGTGAAGCCCCACGTATTTTTTTTTTAAAATTATTTCATGAAATTCATGAAATAATTAAGAAAAAAGGGCTTCCCTATATTGTTGTGTTCAACCAGGTACAAATAGGCAGCTGGTGGTTGGGGGCAGCCCGTTTCTGCCTGCTGTACCTGGCTGGACACAAATATAGTGCGAAGCCCCACGTCAATTTTTTTAAAATTATTTCATGAAATAATTTAAAAAAAAAAGCGCTTCCCTATATTGTTGTGTCCGGACAGGTACAAATAGGCAGCTGGTGGTTGGGGGCAGCCCGTTCCTGCCAACTGTACCTGGCTGGACACAAATATAGGGCAAAGCCCCACATCAATTTTTTTTTTATTATTTCATGAATTTCCTGAAATAATTAAAAAAAAATTGACGTGGGGCTTCGCACTATATTTGTGTCCAGCCAGGTACAGCAGACAGGAACGGGCTGCCCCCAACCACCAACTGCCTATTTGTACCTGGTTGGACACAATAATATAGGGAAGCCATTTTTTTCTTTATTATTTCATGAATTTCATGAAATAATTAAAAAAAAAAATACGTGGGGCTTCTCCCTATTTTTGTGTCCAGCCAGGTACAACTAGGCGGCTGGGGGCTGGAATTTGCAGCGCAGGGAGGCCCAAGCTTTCTGGGCCCCCCCGCTGCAAATTGCAGTCCGCAGCCACCCCGGAAAATGGCGCGTTCATAGAAGCGCCATCTTCTGGCGCTGTACCCAACTCATCCAGGGCCCTGGTGCGGTGGCTCACTGGGTAATAAAACCAAGCTGGCCCTAACCCCTTTATCAGCTGGCCCTAAGCCTGAAATTCATGGGATCACGCCAATATTAGACATGACCGCTATGAATTTCTTGTAAAGTATTTAAAAAAAACACAACACCCAGAATAAAGTCCTTTAATTGAAATAAACACACAATTCTTTATTGTTCTAAATTAAACCATACTTACCATCACGCCCATTCCAGCTGAAGCCAATGATCTCCTGCAATAAAACAAAAATAATAAAAAAACCAACATCATCCTTACCTTTCCATGGTTCCCAGGACAGCTCCAGCTCTGCTACATTGAGATGACAGGCTGGATCGCAGCAGAAAGCTGCCATCCAGCCTGTCATCCTGCGGACACTGAGAAGCGCAGGCATGCTTGCGCTCCTCAGAGTCAGGCTGTGACGGCATCCAGATGAGCCGAGTCTCTCACGCTCACCGCATGCGCAGGAGAATTCTCCCACGCTGTCAGTGACGTGTATGAGGTGAGCTGAGTTCATTGTCGGCTCATCTGGATGCCGTCACAGCCAGATACTGAGGAGCGCTTGCATGCCTGCGCTTCTCAGTGTCTGCGGGATGACAGGCTGGATGGCAGCTTTCTGCTGCGATCCAGCCTGTCTTCTCGATGTAGCAGAGCTGAAGCTGTCCTGGGAACCATGGAAAGGTAAGGATGATGTTGCTTTATGATTTTACTTTTATTGCAGGAGATCGTTGGCTTCAGCTGGAATGGGCGTGACGTTAAGTATGGTTTAATTTAGAACATTAAACAATTGTGTGTTTATTTCAATTAAAGGACTTTATTCTGGTTGTTTTGTTATTTTTAAATACTTTACTAGAAATTCATGGTGGTCATGTCTAATATTGGCGTGACCCCATGAATTTCGGGCTTAGGGCCAGCGGATAATACAAAGCTGGCCCTAACCCCTTTATTACCCAGTGAGCCACCGCACCAGGGCCCTGGATGAGCTGGATACAGCGCCAGAAGAAGGCGCTTCTATGAACGCGCCATTTTCTGAGGTGGCTGCGGACTGCAGTTCACAGCACGTGGGGCCCACAAAGCTTGGGCCACCCTGCGCTGTGGATTCCAGCTCCCAGCTGCCTAGTTGTACCTGGCTGGACACAAAAGTAGGGCGAAGACCCACGTTTTTTTTTTTTTTTTTACTTATTTCGTGAAATTCATGAAATAATAATAAAAAAAGGGCTTCTCTATATTGTTGTGTCCGGCCAGGTACAAATAGGCAGCTGGGAGTTGGGGGCAGCCCGTTCCTGGATGCTGTACCTTGCTGGCATACAAAAATATGGCAAAGCCCATGTCAACATTTTTGGGAAAAATTTATTAAAAAATAAATAATAATTTAGGGACTGCATCTTTATTAACCCCTCAAGTGTCATTTAGTGTTAAAATAAAGGATTTATTAAAAAAAAAATTGGCGTGGGATCCCCCATAATTTTAGTCTCTAGCGGAGGTTAAGCAGACGGCTGGGGCAGATGTTTGAAGCCTGGGAAGTGGGTAATACCCACGGAGCTTCCCAGGCTACTAATATCAGCCCCCAGCTGAATACCTAGCCTTTACTAGCTATTAAAATGGGAGACCCCCCCAAAAAATGACGTGGGGTCCCCCCTATTTTAATAGCTAGCAAAGGCTAGGCAGAAAGCTGGGGGCTGATATTAATAGCCCAGGAAGGGTGCCATGAATATTGGCCCCCTCCCAGGCTAGAAACACCAGCCGTCAGCCGCCCCAGAAATGGCGCATCCATAGGATGCGCCAATTCTGGCACTTAGCCTCGCTCTTCCACGCTGCCCTGGTGCGGTGGCAGTGGGGTAATAGTGGTGGGGTTCATGTCAGCGCCAGCTGCCATGAAGCCCAGGTTAGTAATGACGGGCGTCTATAAGACACCCCCATTACTAACCTACAAAGGGTTAAAAAGAAAAAACACACACTACACCCAGAAAAAAATAATTTATTTGAAATAAAACACACCATTTTATTTAATTCTTAGTTTACTAAAAAAAATAGTTACCTGTCCACATTCCTGCGCTGATCTCCCATGCACAGCTGTCACATCTGGAGATGGTGACAGCTGTGCACAGCTGCTGTAAGCTCACACTTCCGGGAACAAGTCCGCTCCCGGCAGCGTGAGCCCCTGACTGAGGTCACCGGAGTGCATTCAGGCAGCGCGGCTCCGGAGACCTCCTTTACGGCACTGCTGTACCGTGGGAATTTCTCACGGTACAGCAGGGCCGTAAAAGAGCTAACCGGAGCAGCGCTGCCTGAACTCCGGCGAACCCGCTTATGCAATGACGGGGCTGCTTTACGGCCCCGGCATTCTAGCGGCGGCAGCTGTTCAGAGCGGTCACATTTTATGTGGCTGCTCTAAACTGGAGATCATCATGGGACACTCGTGGACTACTACGGAGGGGTAAGGATAAGGTTGTGGTTTATTATTTTATATTTTATTACAGGAGATCGATGGCTTCGGGGAATTAGGTGTCTAGGTGAGTATAGGTGTAGTTTTTTATTTTTTACTTTATTTTAGGTGGCAATCGGTGGGGACAGGTAATGTATAAACTAATTTATTTTAGGTAACCACTGGCCACCAATGACATGTATTTAAAATTTATTGGGGACCAAAAACAAATATATATGGGGGCCTAAAAGATGTATAGGGGCAAAAATAACAGGATCAGGCTGATGGGAACTACTGCTCCCATCAAGCTGATCCTGCTGGCATGAGTGGACGGGGTGCAGACATAGGCCGATGGGAGTAGTAGTGTCACATCGGCCTATGTCTGCCTGCACGCACACACCCGCAGACATCGCACAGACACCGCACACACCCGCAGACATCGCACAGACACCGTGCACACCCGCACACACCCGCAGACATTGCACAGACACCGCACACACCCGCAGACATCGCACAGACACCCCACACACACTCGCAGACATCGCACAGACACTGCGCACACACTAATCATGACGGGTCTGGGAGGTGAGGCTGACCTGTGTGGCCGTGGGTCAAGCATGAACTCACATGAACCCTCTGAGGGCACCACGGCTACTTCAAATGAACAGCTGATCGGCATCACCTGATACCTCAGCTGTTCATTTGAAATAACCGGCGGGAAAGCGCAGCACAGAATGAGAAAGCCGGCGGTGAAGTCTTTTCACCGCCGGCTTCCCCGCCCGGGTCCTTCGCTCCCCGCTCCCCGCCCGGTCCTAACTTATGATCAGGATGGGGGGAGCAGAGGATCGGGGTGGGAGGCTGCGGGGAAGCAGTATGGGGCTGTGTGATTGTTTAAAAGCTGGCGGCTTTTTACCGCCCGCCGGCTTTTAAACAATCAGGAGAATTCTCTCATGCTGGGATGGCATTCTGATGACAGGCTGGATCGCAGCTGAGCGCTGCCATCCAGCTTGTCATCTTTCAGAGACACTGCAGAGCGCAGGCATTATGGGAACTTCCGATTCCGGTATTCGATATTCTAAAAGTATCGGAATTAAGTATCGGAATTCCGATACCGTGAATATATTTTAGTATCGGAATGCGCAACACTAGTGATGAGCAAGCACTAAAATGCTCTGGTACTCATTGCTCGAGTCAAACAAATTGGAATGCTCGAGTGCTCGGTCCAAGTAACAAGCCCAATGTAAGTCTATGGGAAACTCGAGTATTTTTCCGGCGGCTCCCCCCGGCGGTCTACAGAGGGCCTAAAAATTGCCCAAATCGATGGGAACAGTGCTCAAATGACATGGGAACAGCATGAGGAAGGCACCAGGAAGCATTTCTGATTCCTAGTTCACTGCTGTCAACAATGTTGTCAGAGGTATTACGCCACTTTTACGGACTCACAATAATGCATACAAAAACAAAACCAAAATGGATTTTCTTGGGAAATATGTTAAGGAACATCCTTTCCAGGGTAATGACTTGTATATAAGGCAAAATAAATAACCAAAATCAAAAATGCTCCTCCACACCTTGGGCTATGTTCACACGTAGCGTTTTTGATGCATTTTTGCACTTTTGCATTCCTTTCAACCAAGACAAATGCATTCACCGGGAAATGTCATTTTAACATTTTACAACCTTATCTGGCCATGTGGTGTGTGACATGAGAACAGCATGGGGAAGACCCCTGGAAGCATCTCTGACTCCCATGGCACTGCCTAAAACTGTGGTCATCTCTTCAGACGTGATCCTATATTACTGGGGTAATAATAGACATTTTTGGCAATGTGACAAATCTTGAACTCCATTTAAAATGGGCAAGGTGTGTGTCAAGGGACGGGGAAGTGGACATTATGGTGTTGGTGATATTACACGCAAAGGCCATGGGCAAGATGAAACTGTGCCTGCTGAGGCAGCACAACAAATACCCACGTCATGTCAAACCAACTTCCTGTCCCAATTTCCAGAGGGATGCGGAACACCACTATTGAAGCCAGAGCAGTGTGAAAAGGTTGTTGGTTGGATAGCAGAGAAATTTTCCAGTCAGTTTGCCACCACCACCACCCTGTGTTCCACATGGTCCAGTCTCAGTAGATGTGAGTCTGGATCACATTATTATTATTACTTTATTGCCATTTATTTCATGGCGCTTTACATGTAAAAAAGGGGTATACATCGCAAAAACAATTACAATATTCTTGAACAAAAATGTGACAGCGGCTGGTACAGGAGAGGAGAGGACCCTGCACGCGAGGGCTTAGTCTACAAGGCATGGGTGAGGATACAGTAGGTGAGGATAGAGCTGGTCTTGCAGAGGTATGGTGGAGCGAGGGTTTCTGCAGGTTGTACGCATGTCTGTCACAAGAGGTGGGTCTTCAGCTTCCTTTTAAAGGTTTCAACAGTAGGCAAGAGTCAGAAATGGTGGGGTAGAGAGTTCCAGAGAAGGAGGGATGCATGGGAGAAATCTTGTATGTGATTATAGGAAGAGGAGATAAGAGGGGAGTAGAGAAGGAGATCTTGTGAGGATCTGATGTTGCGTGTAGGTAAGTACCGGGAGACTAGGTCACAGATGTATGGAGGAGACAGGTTGTGGATAGCTTTGCATTCCAAGGTTAGGGTTTTGAACTGGAGTCTCTGGTTAATGGGGAGCCAGTGAAGGGATCGACAGAGAGGAGAGGCCAGGGAATAGCGAAAGGATAGGTGGATTAGTCGGGCAACAGAGTTTAGGACAGATTGGAGGAATGCGAGAGTATTAGAAGGGAGGCCACAGAGCAGGAGGTTGCAGTCATCGAGAAGGGAAATGACGAGCGCATGCAGTAGTGTTTTTGTAGATTCGTAGTTGAGGAATGTGTGGATCCGGGAGATTTTTTTTACTTGGAGTCGGCATCTTCCTCACCCTGATCCTCCTTCCCCCCACCATTCCGAGTGCCCTGAGACAACTGATCCCACCCTTGGACACTCCAAAGAGCTGTTTTGTTCATCTTTAAATTTATAGATTCTGGCCTCTCGTTCGGTCCGCTCTGAAGTGGAAAGAGCTTGAATATGTGGTTTGAAGGAGAGATTAGAGTCCAGGGTTACACTCAGATCTGTTCACTTTTACATCTATAAATTTGGGCCTCTCGACCAGCTAGTTTCGAGCAGGGCAACAGAAAATCGAATGTAGCTATTTGAAGAGCCATGGTCACCCGAAGGTGATGGTGGGAAAGTGCTAATACTGTCTCAAGAGGTGGATAATGATGAGACACAATGGACAGAATGTCAGGAGGAAGACCAGGGTGTGGAAGTGGAAAAAGAAGCGGTGGACGATGAAGTCACTAACCCAACCTGGCAAGGGGACATGTAGAGCGAGGACAGCAGCACACAGGGGGAGGGAGGCATAGCACCACAAGAGGCAGGAACAAGAAGTGTAGTGGCCACAGACACAAGGCGGGCAACTGCTCCCCAGAAAATCGACACAACGGAAGTTGCCAGTACAACTGTTAGGTCTTACGGATTTGGTTATTTTTTAAAGACTGTTTCGATAACCCCAAAAAGGCCATTTGCAACATCTGCCAGGCCACCATCAGCAAGAGCATCAAAACTACCAGCCTGACCACCACCAGCATGCTCAGGCACATGACAGCAAAGCATCTGACTAGCTAGGTCGAAAACCAAGGTCCAGAAACAGTGTCTGCGGGTGACACCACTGCCTCTTCTTCTGTTGTGCGTGCACGCCAATCCCTTGTCCATGGAAAATGCGAAGATGCCTCCTGCCCTGCACCTGACATTTCAGACTTGCATCCATCACCATCCAAGTCCTTGTCCCTTTGCAAGTTCAGTTGTCCCTTGGAATGCAGTCTTTGGAATGCAAGCACAAGTATGCAGCCAGCCATCCACCCACAGGCCGCAATACTAAACTGCCACATTTCTGGACTGCTTGCACTTGAATTGTTGCCTTTTAGGCTCGTAGAGGCGGAACCCTTACACAACCTCATGGCGGCGGCAGCCGGGTGTCCATACTCAGTCCCCAGCCGCCACTCTTTCTCCCAGTATCGTCTCCGCCTTCCACAAGCGTGAGTCTCAGAACATTGCCATGCCCTTCTCAGTGCACTTAAGTGGGAAGGACCGCCTAACCACAAACATGTGGACAAGTGAATGTGGCCAGGGATGGTACAGCTCTCTGACGCATGTCACTGGGTTAATATTGTGCTCGGTCTCCTAGACAACAACCAAATTATTTAGGATGGTTGGATCATCCATCTCCTTAGCTTTGTGTTACTTGGAATGCAAGCACAAGTATGCAGCCAACCACGCACCCACCCACAGGCTGCAATCCTAAAATGCCACATTTCTGGACTGCTTGCACTTGAAATGTTGCCTTTTAGGCTTGCGGAGGCGAAAGCTTTCCAAAACCGCATGGTGGCGGCGGCCGGGTGTCCATATTCTGTCCCAAGCCGCCACTACTTCTCCCGGTATCATCTTTGCCTTCCACAAGCGCGGGTCCCAGAAAATTACCTGTGCCCTCCCCAGCGCACTTCCTTGGAAGGACCACCTCACCTAACCACAAACACGTGGACAGGTGAATGTGGCCAGGGATGGTACGGAGCCAAGTTCACAGTAAAAAAATAGCCATAGAGTGCCTGGAAACCTTCCCACACACTTTTCTTAGCCAGGACTGCTTCTCGGCAGGGTTGGACGGGCCCATCAGAGAACCAGAAACTCCTCAGGTGGGCCCTTCCTTCTCCATCAGGAGAGTTCATAGTGCCGAGGTGAGGTCGTGATGATAGAGGCCACCTGTTAAGGGGACGGTTGCAAACAACTTTATTAAATAATGGAAAGCAACCGAACCCGGGGTCCGCGATGCAGCCTGGTGGACTGCGGCCGAACACCTTCCGGGTGTGAAGGTAAAGCAACCAACTTAAATAACAATCCCTTCCGTGTTACTGCACACCGGAACGGGAATAGGGATTCACACTATTTCTGTTAACTGCACGAGAGATGTGCGATAAATAATGTATCTGTAGTCCTGTTACAGCACAGGGACTACACAGCAGGCGGTAGGATGCATGTGTGATACACGCCGGCGTATAAGTGCTCCCAGCCGGCGTGCTACCGGGCTGCCTATCCCCCGCTAAACCTGCCTGAATCAAGCTAAAGCACACGTGGAGCTCAAACGACCAAGCGTCCACACAACACCATAACTGCATAATGATCAGAGCGCGCCGCCATGCTTGTGGGCGGGCTATTTAAAGATTAAGCCCTGCCCACCGTCGCACTATTGGTGACGTCACCCGTGACCAATCAGGCCGTGCCGGGTCCCCGGATCAGCTGACTCCCAAACCACCAATCACGGTCCACCATTTCACGGGCATGGTCAGTGCCGAGAATCCTGGACTTAGTCTGTAGCAGCCCTGTTTCCCTCAACAACCTACGCTTCATGTTGCTAGGAACAAAGACAGGAGAGACAACTTGTACATATCGTGCACCAGCTAGGCAATGGGACTGATGGTGATGCTGAGCAGCATCAGCCCCAGCTGGACTGGAATGGGAGACCACAGAATCCACTGATGGTTCTGAACCCATTTTGAATCCAGCAAACACCCGACACCTAACATTATCCCCCCTCCACTTGACGCTCATTTACCTCAACGAGCAGCGGAGCATGAATGTGGTCCACCGGTTCCCAGGTATGATCCTCAGATCCATGGCCCCTCCAGTGTAACTATTTTTTTTTTTTTCACGAACCATCTTAGACCCCATAATAGCCTGCACCTTGAGATTATCACCCCTGGTGTCTGTAGCAGGTTGGGGTTCAGTGAGTTCTGTCAGGCGAACGGGTTTAAGGAGCGACACATGGAAAGTATTGTGACTCCTGAGGTGTCATGGTAACTGTAAATGGTACATTACAGGGTTTACTTGGGCCAAAATTTTGAAAGGATCAATAAAGCGGGGGGCAAACTTAGCAGATTCCCCGCGTACTTTAGTATTGCGAGCCGTGAGCCACACTCTGTCGACCGGATAGAATACGGGAGCAGGACGACGAAGAGTGTCAGCCGACTCTCTCATTCGATTCTTGGAGGCCAATATGGCATCATGGGTATGGTCTCAAACCTCCCGCGCCCCCAGAGACAAATCTCTGACCACAAGTTCCATAGAGGGAACTGGCATAGGAACCAGAACGCGCGGATGTTGGCCATCATTCAGAAGAAGTGGAGTCAGATCTGTGGAGTCCGCCACGGGTAACGGGTGGAGAAGACCAGCCAGACTTTGATGGGATGATTTATCTCTCGCACAAGAGACACACGCAAGAACATATTCCTTAACATCCTGGCGCCACCGGGGCCACCAATAGGACCGTTGAAGGAACTTTGTGGTACGTTTGACCCCAAAATGAGCTTCGATCTTAGGGGCATGTGCCCAGGAGAGCTCCTCATTTTGTAGATTAGGGGGAATGAACGTTCTCCCCGAAGGAACCTGGTTTAAGGACACTGGAGTCACCCTCCGCATACTTCCCAAAGGAGCGGTGAGCCTGGGCTCGTCATCGTCCTCAGCCGTATCCATGGACCGGGACAAAAGTTCTACCCGAGGGTTCTTTTTGACATAATCTGACAAGACCTGGGTCTCGGGGACAGACAAAGGATCTGTGCCGGGGGCCACATCGGTAGAAGGGTCAGAGACTACTCTCCGGGTGACTGTAACCGTACACTGAGACACACAATTCTCACTCCAGGAAGAAATTCTCCCCGTATTCCAGTCAATGTGTGGAGTGTGACAACAAGAAAGGAGATAACCTCCCGGTGACCCTGAGGAAGTGACATGGTGAGGGGAATCGACTCGTGGGTGATTTGTGTGTCCAGGAGTGAACCATTGACTACCCTGATGTTCATTGGTCTTGACAGGAACTCTATAGGGATGGCGTACTTCTGGGCAAACGTAGATGACAAAAAATTGCCATCGGCACCAGAATCCACCCATGCCTTGGCAGTAACCGTGGTTACTCCGAAGAACAATGACACCTTATACAATAATTGGAGGAAGAAGCCCCAGAATCTAACACACCTCCTCCAACGGTGGTTAGACACACGCGTTTTCCCGACTGCTTGGAACCCTTATTAACGGGGTACTCATAGAGATGTGCAGGTCGGGAGCGAGAGGGGCTAGACTCAGTCCGGGATATATCCATAGCCTCAGGCTCCGGGTCGGGAGTCGCGGGTTTGGAAATGGGTCTAGAGAAGGATGGTGCCAACCGACACTGAGGTCTGGGGACCTCCAGCTCTTACTTGAGTTCTGCATGATGCAAATCTATTCGGTTAGCGAGAGAGATTAACTCCTCCAGGGAGGTTGGAATCTCTCTGGTAGATAGGGAATTTTTAATATGCCCAGCCAGACCCTTCCAGAACACCGGGATTAAAGACCGCTCAGCCCAATCCAATTCAGCCGCTAAGGTTCTAAACTGGATGCCATAGTGGCTGGCGGTGAAATAACCCTGGACCACTGCAAGAAGCTTAAGAGCCGTATCATGCATGACCTGAGGACCTAGGAAGACAATTTTTACAGCTGTAAGAAAGAGACCCGTATTAGCCACTACCGGGTCACTCCGCACCCACAGGGGTGTAGCCCACTCCAAGGCCCTGTGAGAAAGTAATGAAATGACAAAACCCACTTTGGCCCTTTCGGAGGGAAACCGTGCCTCCATCATCTCCAACTGAATGGAGCACAGATTAATAAAACCTCTGCTGGATTTGCTGTCACCAGAATTTTTTTCCGGGAGAGCAGAACGGGGTAATGGGGCAGTTGCAGATGCCGCAGCATTCACCGCAGCCGAGCTAACCAGATTGGCTGCTTTGGAAGCTGCCTGGGTAGCTACTGCAGTGATATCAGCCACCGGGGCAGCTTGTTCCAGAGATCTAAGTCTGGCCTCAAGTTGCTGTATATAGCGCTGCAGTTGCTGGTTGTCAGCCATGTTCGGCAAGACCCTGGCGCTCTGATACTGTTAAGGGGACGGTTACAAACAACTTTATTAAATAATGGAACGCAACCGAACCCGGGGTCTGCGATGCAGCCTGGTGGACTGCGGCCGAACACCATCCGGGTGAGAAGGTAAAACAACCAACTTAAATAACAATCCCTTCCGTGTTACTGCACACCGGAACGGGAATAGGGATTCACACTATTTCTGTTAACTGCACGAGAGATGTGCGATAAATAATGTATCTGTAGTCCTGTTACAGCACAGGGACTACACAGCAGGCTGTAGGATGCGTGTGTGATACACGCCGGCGTATAAGTGCTCTCAGCCGGCGTGCTACCGGACTGAGTAGTATCTCTCCATGTGGTTTACAGGCGGTGCTGGGAATACGGCGTCTGCAGACTGCTCGGGGTGTATGGCGACCCCTTTGTCGGAGCCAGACTGTCAGACGAAGCTACCTGCCTCCCTCTATCTAAGGCTGCCTATCCCCCACTAAACCTGCCTGAATCAAGCTAAAGCACATGTGGAGCTCAAACGACCAAGAGTCCACACAACAACATCACTGCTCAATGATCAGAGCACGCCGCCATGTTTGTGGGCGGGCTATTTAAAGATTAAGCCCTGCCCACCATCGCACTATTGGTGACATCACCCGCGACCAATCAGGCGGTGCCACCGGATCAGCTGACTCCCAAACTACCAATCACGGTCTGCCATGTCACAGGCATGCTCAGTGCCGAGAATCCTGGACTTAGGCTGTAGCAGCCCTGGTTCCCTCCACAACCTACGCTTCATGTTGCTAGGAACAAAGATCTGAGAGACAACTTGTACGTCTCGTGCACCAGTTAGGCATTGGGACTGATAATGATGCTGAGCAGCAGCATCCCTGGCTGGACTGGAATGGGAGACCACAGAATCCACTGATGGTTCTGAACCCATTTCAAATCCAGCAAATGCAATACACCTAACACCACCATCTCCTTAGCTTGCTGCTGGTACTTTTCTATGGGAATCAGCTTGGCTCCAACAGCCTGGAATATTTCCACTGGCATGGTATTAGCAGTGCCCCCAGTAGCAAAGCCATCCACAATATCCTTCTCAGGAATTTTATTTGATAGACTGAGTGACTGCCCAAATACACTAGTTTCTCACAATGTTGCTGAAGATACTGAGTGGCGGTAGGTGCAAGTTTCTCCAGCATATTAGAGATCAGAGGGAGAACAGAGAAGGCAGAAAAGTGGCTAAGTGATTAGCACTAAAGCCTTGCAGCACTGGGATCCAGAGTTCAAATCCCACCAAGGACAAAATCTGTAAGGATTTTGCATGTTCTCCCTGTGTTTGCGTGGGCTTCCCACTCAGTAAAAAAGCAGCCATAGAGTGTCCATAAACCTTCCCACACACTTTTTCTTAGCCAAGGCTGCTTCTTGGCAGGGTTGGACAGGCCCACCAGAGAACCGGAGAATCCTCCGGTGGGCCTTCGCTTCTCCTTCAGGAGAGTTCATAGAGGTGAGGTCATGATAATGATAGAGGCCATCATCTGCTTAGTTTTCAGTTATTTGATATGCAGCCAGCCACCCACTCACAGGCCGCAATACTGAACTGCCACATTTCTGGACTGCTTGCACTTTAAATGTTGCCTTTTAGGCTCGTGGAGGTGGAAGCTTTTCAAAACCTCATGGCGGCGGCGGCCGGGTGTCCATGCTTGGTCTCCAGCCGTCACTATTTCTCCCGGTATCGTCTCCGCCTTCCACAAGCGAGAGTCCCAGAGCATTACCCCGGCCCTTCCAAGTAAACTTAAGAGAGAAGGACCGCCTAACCACAAACACGTGGACAAGTGAACGTGGCCAGGGACGGTACATCTCACGGACGCATGTCACTGGGTTAATATTACATAGTAACTTAGTATATATAGTGTATATTATACTTTTCAAGAAAGGCATCCAGGCCCTTCTTAAATTTTAGTAGTGAATCACTCATTTCAAGATCATGCGGCAGAGATTTCCATAGTCTCACTGCTCTTACAGTAAAGAATCCGCGTCTGTGATTATGAATAAACCTTCTTTCCTCCAGACGTAGAAGATGCCCCATTGTCCCCATCTCAGGCCTCAGAGTAAAAAGATCAGTGGAAAGGTTTTTTACTGTCCTCTCATATATTTGCACATAGTAATAAGATCACCCCTAAGCTTTCGTTTTTCCAAACTAAATAACCCCAAGTGTAATAACCTGTTCTGGTATAGCAGACCCCCCAGTCCTCTAATAACCTTGGTCGCTCTTCTCTGTACCCGCTCCAGTTCAGCTATGTCTTACTTATACACCTGAGACCAGAACTGTACACAGTATTCTAAGTGTGGTCACACTAGTGACTTGTATAGAGGTAAAATTATGTTCTCCTCATGAGCATCTATGCCTCTTTTAATGCATCCCATTATTTTATTTTCTTTTGCAGCAGCTGCCTGACACTGGCCACCAAACGTGAACTAGTCGTCCACCAATACACACCAGGTCTTTTTCAGTGACAGTTTTGCCCAGTGTTTTACAATTAAGCATATAATTATACATTTTATTTCCTCTGACCAAGTGCATTACCTTACATTTATCCCCATTCAAGCTCATTTGCCATTTATCAGCCCAAGCTTCTAGTTTACATAGATCCTCCTGTAGTATAAAATTGTCCTCCTCTGTATTGATTACCCTGCAGAGTTTAGTGTCATCTGCAAATATTGAATTACTACTCTGTGTGCCCCCTACAAGGTCATTAATAAATATGTTAAAAAGAAGCGGGCCCAATACTGACCCCTGTGGTACCCCACTGTTAACTGTGACCCAGTCTGAGCGTGTTCCATAAATAACCACCCTTTATTTCCTATCACTGAGCCATTTCTTAACCCACTTACCTATATTTTCCCCTATCCCCATTGTTCTCATTATATATATCAACCTTTTGTGTGGAACCGTATCAAAAACTTTTGAAAAGTCCATATACACAACATCCACTGCATTTCCTTGGTCCAGTCCGGAACTTACCTCTTCATAAAAGCTGATCAGATTAGTTTGACAGGAACGGTCATTCGTAAACCCATGTTGATATTGATTCATGAGGTTATTCTTCTTCAGATACTCTAGTATAGCATCTCTTAGAAAACCCTCCAGGATTTTACCCACAGTAGAGGTTAAGCTTACTGGCCTATAATTTCCAAGTTCAGTATTTGTCCCCTTTTTGAATATTGTCACCACATTTGCTATACACCAGTCCTGTGGTACAGACTCTGTTATTATGGAATCTTTAAAGATTAAAAATAATGGTCTATCTATGACTTTACTTAATTCCTGCAGTACTCGCGGGTGTATCCCATCCGGGCCCGGGGATTTGTCAACTTTAGTGATTTTTAGACGCCACCATACTTCCTGCTGGGTTAAGCAAGTGACATTTAATGGAAAATTTTTGTTATCACTGATTATGCTTTCTGTCATGCGATTTTCTTGTGTAAATACTGTTGAAAAAAAATAATTTAACACATTGACTTCTTCCTCATCCACCATTTCACCCAGACTATTTTTAAGGGGGCCAACACTATCATTTTTTAGTTTCTTACTATTTATGTAGTTAAAGAATATTTTAGGATTATTTTTACTTTCTCTGGCAATGAGTCTCTATGTATCAATCTTTGCTGCCTTGATTTGCTTTTTTACTGAATTTATTTAATTTTTTGTACTTATTTAATGTCTCATCACTACCTACTTGCTTTAGTTCTCTAAATGCTTTCTTTTTGTCACTTATTGCGTCCCTTACAGCTTTATTTAGCAATGGTGGTTTCCTCCTATTTCTAGCATGTTTATTCCCGTAGGGTATATATTGTGCACAGGTCCTATTCAGGATGCTAATAAATATCTCCCATTTGCTTTGTGTAGTTTTATGTCTCAGGATATCGTCCCAGTTTATTGCACTAAGATCATCTCTCCACCATTGGAAATTTGCCTTCCTGAAGTTTAGTGTCCTTGTAACCCCTTTACTACACATCTTAGTAAAGGATAAATGAAAGCTTATTATTTTGCGTTGGTTAATATTAGGTCTAGCAGTGCTCCCCTTCTTGTTGGGTCCTGAACCAGTTGTGAAAGGTAATTGCCTCTCATAGTTGTCAAAAACCTTTGCTGGAACTACAGGTTTCTATTCCCCAAATTATTTCAGGGTAGTTAAAGTCCCCCATAATAATGACTTCTCCTTGAGTCGCTGCTTCATCTATTTGCTTTATGAGGATATTCTCCACTGCTTCCATTATTTTTGGAGACTTATAACAAACCCCTATCAGTGATTTATTATTTTTTCCCCCTCCCCTTATCTCCACCCACAGGGACTCTACATTTTCATTAGATTCACATATATTCTCACGCAAGATGGGTTTTAAGAATGATTTTACATATAAACACACACACCCCCCTTGCTTGTTTGTACGGTCATTTCTGAACAGTCTAAAGCCCTGTAAATGAACTGCCCAGTCATGGCTCTCGTCCAGCCATGTCTCAGATATCCCCACCATGTCATAATTATCTTCCAACAAAATTAATTCTAATTCCTCCATTTTGTTGGTGAGGCTTCTGGCATTAGTGTACATGCATTTTATGTATCTCTCTGTACCTCTATTCCTTCTTACTATATTGACTGTTCTAACCCCATCCCCAATTTCTTTATTTGTGCCCAGGTCACTATCTGCACTATCTTCCCCACCTATACAATGAATACCCTCCCCCCCAATCCCTAGTTTAAACACTGCTCCAACCTTCTAGCCATTTTCTCCCCAAGCACAGCTGCACTCTCCCCATTGAGGTGCAGCCCTTCCCTAGCGTAGAACCTGTAGCCATTGATAAGATATGATATAATTTTCTTGATATGAACGAGTGAATGATTTTCCACATTGAATAAAGGAAAGTTGTGTGTCAAATATGACTTCAAGATAGCAGGCATGCTGAGTGGGAGTTATGGTGTCAGCACCTAAAGGAAATTGCAAAGTCAGGTATAGGTAAGTTAGTAGAGGGAGGAAATCGAAGGAGTTCATTTTGGGAGATATTAAGTTCAGGCTCCTGTTGAAGAATAATACCAAAAAAAAAATTCTCATCTGACAACGCTGGTGGCAGAGGTCACAGTCAGACAGTTCATTGGACAACCAAGGAGTACAAACGAGGAAGACACAAACCTGATGCGGCAGAGGCAGGAGAACGCTGTCAAAGTTCTGGGACAGTTTTCTCAGACCCTCCCAGTGCCCAGGCCCTGATACATGGGGTACTCTGACAAGGTGGAAAAAGTTTTGAAAGATGCAAGCTGGACACGTGGCATGAACTGTCTTTCTACGCCTTTGGAGGTCCTGGCCACCAGCGTTTTGTCAGAGATAGTTTTTAGTGCTGCCGGGGGCATTATAACTAATAAAACTGATAGGCGCATCCGTCTGTCAACTGAAAATGCTGACAGGCTGACTCCTATAAAAATGAACAAGGGCTGAATTGGGCCAGACTTCTCAACATCACCAGATGATAGCATCAAAAATAAACTCAAATCGAGTGGTTATTTTTTTGGGGGTCTATTCCCATTCACCCCTTCACACCCAGACATGGGTATACCCTTCAGGAATTGTTCTATTTTATGTCACCCTCCTCCTTCTATTCATCCTCCACCACCATATCAGCAAGGAGACCGTAATGCAACACTCACATAATTTTTTTAAGGGTGTTTCTGATTAGAGACAAGCTAATATTTCAATATTCTTTCAGATTACAATTGCCGTTTTTGCAATATTTGCCAAATGTAATTGTCGAATATTCGCCTAACATTGCCAAATGCCATTGGATTCAATGGGTGCCAAAACCAAACATGTACATAACACCTTCAAACGGGACCAAAAGCTGCCAAAACACATCAATTTAGGGGCAGTCACCAGGAAAGTGTCATCAATTGACCCAGAGTACAAGTAGTATAATTATTATTATTTATTATCATAGCGCCATTTATTCCTTTGTGCTTTACATATGAAAAGAAGTCACTGACTGGTACAAGAGCAGAGAGGACCCTGCCCTTGAGGGCGCACAAACAGTCTATAAGGGATGGGTACAGTAGTTGAGGGTACAGCAGGTAGTGCAGCGGTATGGTGGAGCGAGGGTTACTGCAGGTTGTAGGCATGTCGGAAGAGGTGGATCTTCAGCTTCCTTTTAAAGGTTTCAACAGAAGGCGAGAGTCTGATATGTTGGGGTACACAGTTCAAGAAAGAAAGGGATGCATGGAAAAAAAAATCTTGTATACGATTGTGGGAAGAGGAGAGAAGACGGGAGTAGAGAAGGAGATCTTGTGAGGATTGGAAGTTGCGTGCAGGTATGTACCGGGAGACTAGGTCACAGATATATGGAGCAGACAGGTTGTGGATGGCTTTGCATGTCATGGTTACGGTTTTGAACTGAAGTCTCCGGCCAATGGGAAGCCAGTGAAGAGATCATAGATTGCAATCTGATTGATTGCTGGAGCCAGTCCACATTAAAAAAGTAGCCATAGAGTGTCCAGCAACCTTCCCACATACTTTTCTTAGCCAGGGCTGCTTCTGGCTGGATTTTACGGGCCCACCAGAGAATCCTTGGGTGGGCCCTGGCTTCTCCATCAGGAGAGTTCATGATAGCGCAAACTTTGCAGCTGCTATGGGGCTCTTGAGTGGGGGAGAAAGGTGAGCCCTCAGAATCAATACCTCTGGTGGGAGTTGTATTCTACCACAGCCATATTCTTTAGCTTGGTGAAAGGACAGGCATAGAGGGAAACAGTAGCTACTCCGGCTGTCATTTCTCCGCCACCAGGTTCCCCTCATTGTCACACACGACCATGCCTGGTTGTATGTTCAGCGGTGAGAGCCACAGATTAGGCTGCTGTGTTACAGCTTTCAACAAATCTGCATCAGTGGGCGGTTTGTCACCTAAGCATTAAGTATGTTATCTTCAGCACAGCCTGTTGCTGCTTGGCCAAGGCAGTGCTGAAGTGCTTTCAGCTTGTGACTGATGTGTTCATTTCGGAAATAGAGGCCAAACTGGAGGAGGAGGTGCAGGAGCTGAACAATGTGATTACATTGAGGTTACATTGGCAAATCTGGTTTTTATACTAAAGAAAGATCCTACTGTGTTTTTATTTATTTATTTATTTATTTTTTATGTCTCTTCAAATGTGTATTGGAGTGTGTCCTAATTTTTGGCAGCCCTTGAAATTGTTGCATATGTAATAACAGTATAGGAGACACCCTCCTCAATAAAGGGAAGGACAATTCAAATAGATTCTATGTTCTAGAATATTAACTGTGTTATCTGAAATTCTTTTATGGGTGAGGTATCGCAGTATGGATAGCGTATTACACCGATCCAGCCAGGTATTATTGCCTTATACTGTGTGGTGCTGCCCAAAATAATTTAAACTTTATTCTATTCCCTATCGATAATTCTGTTAGATGCATTTACAATAGAAACAGATGCTGCAGCTGGGTGGTACCATCACCAGCTACAGATGAGTGATCATTCTGGTTGCATAAATGTCTTCCACATTCCATAACTTTATTCTTTTTAATTTCTTTGGCCTTATATACAAGTCATTACCCTGGAAAGAATGTTTGTTAACATTTTTTCCATATTAGCTTGTTTTTTGTATGTTTTTTTTTTTGGCAGTCGGTATAAGTGGCGTAATACTCTGACAACATTGTTCACAGACATTCTATTTGCCAGCAGCCAACTGAGAATAGGTTTGACCCCTCAACTGCATTACTTTAAATAAAGTGTAATATTTGACATGCTCACAATAATTGCTGGATTATTAGGGCAGTCATATGGGATAACGTTTGATGGCCACGGTTTCAGGCAGTCGCCTAATAGTATGGTATTTGTCAGCGACCAAGTGTCAATTGGTTCAACAAAACACAGGTGGCTGACTTTAAAAGGAGTGGAATGTTTGGCACGCTTCACAAAATTTCTGTATTACCACGTGCGTCTGATCATTGAAAAAAGTTCCTCTGCTTTCACAATGCAGTAATATGAATAAAATGAAAAAAATATGGCTGTATTGTGCGAACAAGCAAATGGAGCTGTAAAATGGTGTACACTGACACACTGCTACAATCTATAAATGGAGGACAATATTTTCCACGTTCACTACAAATGGCTGCATTTGAACCACAGTTATATGTCATACGTCTGACAGAGAACCACGGTTTTAAATAGCAGGCCGGTAATTTACTAATATTATTCTACACAGAAACCTAGTGTGAATAGCTTGACCGACACACTGCAAACACACTGCAACAAAATGAAGATGGAAGAAATGGCTGATTTTAGAACACTGTTATAGGTGATATGTCTGACAGAGAACTACGGTTTTAAATAGCAGGCCTGTAATTTACTAATATTATTCTACACAGAGGCCTAGTGTGAATAGCTTGACCGACACACTGCAACAAAATTAATAGTGATTAGGGAACACACATTTTCCTTTTAATATGGCAATTCTACAGTCCAAAAAATTTCTAAACAATTTTGGAAAAAATTGATCATTTAAAAAAAAACAGTTATGGTGATCTTGGACATGTCAAATTTCATGTAATTGGATGATTGAACGCATGTTTCTAGGACAAACAAAATGAGAACTGATGATGCAATGAAGGTAGTGGAGGAAGTGTATGGAAATCAGTAAGTGAGGATGGTGATGGTGCTGATGACAACAAAAAGGCAGTACTAGTGGGTGCAGACTGGTTACCAGAAAGATGATCATGAGGATAGGATGCAGGATAGCTCGAGCCTTGATCATCTTGCCAGTCAGTTTGCTTTTTCCACACAAACAGGGGATTCTGTTTCATATGTTGACAGAGTGATGTACAGTAGATCCTATTCGATTCGTGCCTGGATATACCCAGCTTATTTTCCAACAACACAGTGTGCACAATGCAATAGTTTGGTCCTCTGCAACATGCAAGAGAATTCCCACACACAAGAAGCCCACTCGGGCAACTCAACATCACCGTGACGAGGAACTGTGGCATTGCCTGCTCTAGAGATGACTACAGAAAAAGCTGATTTGGCCCAAGAGGTTTTTCCTAATACACAATGCCTATGCTGTGTATCCTAATGCCAGTAACCTCCTCTTTTGATGACCTCAGCTCACTTTTGTCTGGTTCCAAAATTTTGTCCAACACAGAATCATCATCATCTTCACCGTCATACATCATTTGGCTGACAGGTGCCTCTGTGTGTGAAAGAGCCATCACTCCTTGCTCCCACACCTGATTCCCACACTGAGATTTGCCCTGGTTCAGAGTGCTATTGGTATGGACAGTGTCGCTACCACCTTGGCTCGCAATGCCTGCAGCATGGATTGGCATTAGAATCTTGTCCATCTCTTATGGCACAATGCCTTCCAAGAACAAAGGCATTCTGTTTATGTCTTACAAAATATCAACTGGAAGACGTTTTTCTGGTGTAGTATGTTCCTTAGCCACCAAAGTACTCTTTATTAAGGGACTTTGGGCAGAATAGAAACAAATGTCATTGACAAATTGAAAATTAAACTCTGCAAAATATTAATCTTTATGGCAGTGAATGAGGTGGACTGAGCTGACAGCTGAGTGCAGCTCAAGAGTTGCTTTGAAAGGCTACACGATCCTGCTGTGACAGAGATGAGCAATGTAACATATTCATATTTTGCAGTTTATAAGATGCACCTGTTTATAAGACAGACCCAAATTTTGGGGAGGAAAATAGGAAAAAAAATTGTATTTAAATAAAATGTTATGTGTTATCTGCTTTTGCAGTAGCTTACCTGGGAGGCAGCGGTGGTGGAGCAGGGTCCCAGGTGGCAGGGTCACTTCTGCTATATGCAGGAGATGCTGAAGGCTGGTGGGTTGGGGTGTTCGGCAGCGGCAGGAGTGGGGCTATGGCTGCGAACCCCAGGCTGGTAGAACAAGGTGTTCAGTGGTGGGGGTGCTCCGCTGACATTTTTGTGAAGCCCTGCACTTTCCATGCGCTTCTATGCAGTGGACACCGGGAAAATGTCAACGAAGGCAGCACACGGGCAATTGAGATTTCGAGAGCTGAAATGTCGAGATCTCAATCTGTGCATTGGCCCCACAGGCGGACATTTTCCTGGAGTCCACCACATAAAAGAGTATGAAAAGTGCGGGACACAAAATGTCAGTTGGGCAGCCATTGCCCAATTCCTGCCTCCACCGCTGCCAGAAGCTTCCAGCAGCAGGGACTCTGGGACCCCTCTCCATCACAGTCGGTAAGCTACACCGCAGCTACAGTTCGGATTATAAGATGCACCCCCATTTTCCCCCCAAATTTTGGGATAAAAAGTGCCTCTTATAATCCGAAAAATATGGTGCTCTATTATGTTCTCCGCTTCCTCATAGCTAGTACACTTCTTAGATTTTGCAAAGGACGGCAAATATGACATGCATTTAGTACTAGTACTGCCCGGTACGGTTGCCACAAGCAAACAAGTGTAACTTCCCGCTGTGCTCCATTGACATTTGTACAAGTCTATTATTAGACCAATTGCAATATTAGAATTCACTTGAAACCATGGATTGCAGGAAATGATATTTGAATTCGATACTCCACGGATCAATCTGCTTATCTCTAGTTCTCTAGTATTAACAATGGTTCTGGTGATGTATTCATGTACTAATGGTGCTTCAGGGGATGTGTTCACCTACTGATATTTTTCTGATCCTGTACACAAGTAGCAATTAATAGCTTGTATGATAACATAATAATTGGCTGTGTGTTACGCATCTTCCTCAGTTTTGCAGGGCTTCATCACTTTCCCCTATAGCCACTGCCTTCTGCTGTCCTCCATGCCGAGTTTTATAGATGGCCCAGTGTGCTCCCATGTCATCATCTGCCTAAGCCTATATGCCTAATACATATATCTGTGTCTTGGTATTAATACTCTTAGTTCTGTTTGCTTTATTGTGCACCATTACCTGCGCCTGGTCTGCTTCTGCCTGCATTGTCTTGGAGTTTCCTGCATCCTGTCTGCTTGCGACCCCAAGTGCTTGAAGTCACTGCTCCATATATAGCTGTCCTGTCTGCCGGTGGCTTCGAGTGCTCCATGTCCTCACTCCATATGTACCTTTCTTCTGCTGAATCTGGATGCCCACCCGGACCTGGAATGTTCCTGGAATTTTTATTAGATATGAATTTACTGAACTCTGGGATTTGCTGAAAAATTGGAAATATTTGCAATAAATAAGCATCATATCATTCCATCTATCAAAATAGTTTGTTGCAAGTCTGACCAATTCATGTTTGCCTGTGTTGATTTTATGGATCATCAAATCACAATTATTACTGTTAATGACTTAATCAAGAATGTAGTCATGTCTGTAAGCTGCTTTTCAAAAATTTGAGATGTAATTGTTCAGCCTCATTCTCAAAATCTCTATTTTGGTTACAAATTTGGCGTACATGTAAAAATCGACTGCTAGGTATTGAGCGTATGACATGCATGCGGTTCTTAATCAATCTAATTTATAAGGCCCTTCCTGTCACCCTTCCCACATCACTCCCTAAGGAAGCAGTAGGAAAATTATGCAACAAGGTGCATTGTGTGAGGTCGCCATTCAATATGATGAGTGATCTGTATTAAATGTTTTATGTATGTATAGTTAATGGATATTATGGATTTATTTGCCTTACACTTACCTTGTTGGACCAACCAGTGTTTTTTGTCATTCTGACCTGTCAGCATTATTTATATTGCATTTGCACTTTATTATTATACTGTAATTTGATATTACTTATTTATTTTTATATTGAACCATTTCAAAATATCAATTTCCTATTGTTATCTATACACATAATAAATATTACCTCAGATATCAAATTTGTTATTTATATTATATAATTAATTTAGCACAACCAACACTGGTTTAGTATACATATGTATTCCTTTATATAATTTATTGTTGTATCTATTTTCCTTATTCCAATCATTCCATTTTTTAATCATGTCTTTGTGTTGTTATTTTTAGTTTTTATTATCAATAAAGTAATTATTATTGATTTAATATTGATTATTGAATAATTTATTTTACCAAAGTGTTTGAAAAATATTTAGATTTGAGAGTCCTCAGTGGTTGATACCTTTTAATGGCTAACTGAAAAGCTGGTAACAGGTTGCAAGCTTTCGAGACAACTCAGGCCTCTTCATCAGGCTAGTATAACCCAAAATATGAAGTCACATATTTATACACAATAAGACACAAAAATAATGCAATAGATGAGACAGGTGATGAAAAGCAGAGCTATTACTATGGAAGAGATAAACATTTCTGGTTGTAAATATTTTAGCAGTTCATAGATAAGAAGTTCACAGATTTTGGTTACCATCTTTTCAGTTAGCCATTAAAAGGTATCAACCACTGAGGACTCTTAAATCTAAATGTTTTTCTATCTACTGGCTAACAGGGTACAAAGAAACAAAAAAACAAATATATATATATATATATATATATATATACATATATATATATATATATATATATATTTTTCCCTGTACCAAAGTGTTTGGATTCTCAACATTATTAAAGCTTTTTACAACTAAATGTTACATTGGTCCTCTTCTGGGGATTATGGTGTTAGGTGGCATAATGTAAAATAACTAAACTCTCTAGTCTTCATTTCAGGCATGCTAGCAGCTTGGTTTTACATAGATTTTTTTGTTCAGCCAGTCAACCAGTGGTACAAACATCTCTCCAAAGTGCTCATGCTACTGCGTGGTCTAAACATGTTACCATTGACTACAGCTACAGAGAGATGGTTCTCTATAAGCTCATTAAGTGAGATCGCTTGCTCGTTTGGGAAAAAGAAGCTGGTCAGCATTCTGAGCAAGGCCCCTTCTTGCACTCATCTTTCTGTAAGCCAGGCTGGATTCTCAAGTACTATCTAGTTGGTGCTATCATCATACATCGCTACTGCTTGTGGAGGTACTCCTTCTCCATCACATCACCAGATATTCACCCTGATTGTCTGTTGTGGAAACAAGCATACACTTCCTGTCATCCACTTGTGTACTAACTAAACTTTCACCTGGTCACGTTGCTGGTGGTGCAGTTAATACCATATCACATGGTGGAATTGGGTGCCTTTCGAGAAATTATGTGTTGCGATACTGGCGTAATACTGCTGGAAACCAGTGGCCGAAGGAGCACGAGCAGAACAGCAAGTGTTAGTAGAAGTTGTTGTAGTTAGCAAAAGGAGTTGCTTGAAATAATCTCTAGATAGGTGAGAACAATCTAGGTAAGAAAGTTCAGGAGCTTGGAGATTGGAAACTTGGCTAACAGCTAGAAACAATGCTCAAGCAATGAGTGAGAGATCCATGCGGCCCATAAGTAGGCCCAAACAGGAAACAAGATGGATCCCACAGGTTTAGAATTTGCCATCTTAGCAAAGGGCAATTGCAGAACACAACAGCAGCCTCCAGTGGTAAGGGATTGCAGCACAATTATTAAGGTGAACAATAGTAGCCACTAGTGGTCAAACTGTAGAAGGACAACTGGAATTCTGACATTATGGCATACCCAGAGCCTCACTTGAACATACCCAGATGCCATGATATTTTGCAGATACTTGTGCCCCCTCTAAACTCTCACATGTAGGAGAATGTGTGCCACTCTCTAGACTTGCCTTTGAGCTCCAAAGTGCACTCCATTGAAACACCTGGAGCAGCAACTATGGACAGGAGCAATACATACTGTAAGTTTCACAGCTCACTGGGACCGGTGGTGAAGCCTCCATGATTGGGAGCTATGTCTTTTTTTTCACCACCAGGAGGCAGCTATCTGTCTCCTCCTAAGCCTCCTCTGTATCCTCTTCAGCAGACATGACCCTATCCCCAACAGCCACAGGTCATAGCGTTCATTCCACACTTCGGCGTTCGTTCATGTGAGGAAAAGTACTGCAAATCATTAATTGCTAGTCAACAGGCTTTATTCTGCTCAATATTAAGTGAAAAAACATTATTATAAAATAATAATAATAATGAGCAGAGCTAAGTTTGGCCTTATGGTTCGGCAACCGTCAACAGTCACGGTCTCTCATGTGGCCTCATGAAAAATAATTGCCTAACCATGCTGTAGATAATTAATTAAAAAAATATAATTTCCATTCCTAGCAATTATCCAAGTAACACTTTCATTTCCTCTAAGATATGCTACTTCTGGAAAATTGTCAATGCTTATCAATATTATGTATTCAAAGTAAAAGTACAATGTTCAGTACATCGGCATCTCCATGGCAACTTGACAGGCACATTCTACAGAAGACAAGCATTACCTTCACTTAAAAGGTAGAATAACATCACAGGCCAGAATAACCTACATTCTAGACTTAATATAAAAAAAAATTGCTCTAAATTACTGGCGGCACTTCAAAGCAATAAGATGTAGGCAAGGTAACCCAGTGAATCTACAGATAAATGTGGACAAAGACTAGAAAATGACATCTAAGCTTGTTATCATGTCAAATCATATCCACTTCAGAACTTTAATGAAACAAGTAACCAAAAAAGAACTCTTATCTAAGTAAAAACAGAATTGTGATGTAAAATTCATTTCCATAGCAGTTATGTCATGGGAATAACACATAGTAATAAAGTGCCAAGTATAGAATATCTCACCCAATGACAGCCGTCACCTCCCCATTAGGCTATTTTTACATGCATTTTTATGACACTTTAAGTAACTTTTGGTGAGACTTCTTTAAGTACAGTAATTTGTTTTAGTACTTGAGTTTTGAATTGTGTTCTTTTGGATTCTCTCTTTTTAGCTGCATTTTTGCCATGATAAGTTATGTGATTCCAAGACTCCTTGTGATTTGTATAATTAAAAACTCAATGAAAAAGAATATTGGTCTTTAGGACAAGATACACAACAAACTGGTTGAAAATGAGCATGCCAACATTTTAAAAATAAAAAGAGGAAAAAAAATCTGCAAGAACCAAAACAGTGATCAAGTTACTGTAGTTAGTTACCCAAAACATTATGCCAAAATTCTCGTTTATGGTGCATGCTGTCCACTAACTATACAAATAATCTAAATAGAGGGGATATAGGACACTATACAAATTTAATTTTAGGTTTTTATTTTATTTAATATTTTTCATTGTGCTTCATTGTGTATGTTTTCAGATTATCCTCCTAAAGCAAGATGTCATGATCTTGATATTAATGAATATCTTTCTATAAGAATGCCACACATAAAAATTATCTGGTGAATGCTAAATGCACACGAGTGAGGTCCCTTCAGCATGGATTTAATCAGATGTGCCTTTCTTACATTTTAGGCGTAATAAACCTCAGTTTGATCAAAATATGGTTAGCCTTTATTATTTCTTCTCCATTATTTCCACATGCTCAAGCTGACATAGAGTTAGCCCAGCATTTTTTTTTTCAATGGCAGAGCACTGTATCCAATGCAGAGCACTGAATACCATGTCCCTGACAGAGCTGGAATTGCTAAATACAAGATTTTTGGTAGCATTAGGCTGCGTGCCCACGATCAGGAATAGAAGGGTTTTGGACGCAGCTCACCTGTGCTGCAACTAAAACGCTGCGTTCTACATTACAAGCACAGTGAATGGGATTTATACAAATCCCATGCACACTGTGCTATTATTTGACGCTGCATAAACTCACCCACGGCTCGGGTTTACAAGCCGCAGCACGTTAACTTCTGTTGCGGAGACCCTGATCTCCGCAACAGAAATTTCCCCAATAGAATGAATTGGATGTGGTAAATCTGCATTATTCAATGAACACATGCGAATTTACCTACGAGAATATAGCGCGCAGCATTTTGGAAGCAGTGAAAATACGCTGCTTCCAAAACTCTGCTATTTTCATTATCGTGGGCACAAAGCCTTTCAGACAAATACTGATTCTGGAAATTAAATCTCCTACATGCATATTTAGGAAAACTTTCATACTGCTTATCTGCTTGTTAAAGAAATTTTCTCATTTACAATCTTCAGGACAGCATCACCACACAGCCTACCGGAATCCTGCTTGGTAGAGAGCTTGATTCACAGTTCAGTTTGTTGTTCCACTAGCCCAAACGGTGTACTCTGCAATGCTGCAAGCAGAGGCATATATGCAGAAGTTCCCTGTATCCAAAAATCCTGCAAGTTTCAGAGCAAAACTTAAAAGCTTTATTGAAAAGATCTTGTAAGAACTACACTCCTTGCCTACGAGATCTGTAAAGGATAGCACTGGCTGATATTTACTTCTGCATCCCAAAACACCCTATATAGGGGTCCCTGGGTGTGTGCACATGTTGCTGATAAAGCTGACGACACCTTTGGATTATGTTCTGCCACATTTTGTGAAACAGTGGGACCCTTTAACTCCGCGATGAAGAAGATTGACTTGTTTATGGAAATAAACTATTGTTTACTTGGTCTGGAACATATGTACAATGGGTAGCAGGAATAATGATTAAAATATTCATCTGTACAACATGAAAGAGGTTCCCACTTGAGAGTTGCGGACAGCAGCACATTACTTGTGTAGAATGTTGCAATTGAACAACAGACTATGCTGAGGGCCCCCATCTTCCCAATACATGGCTACTAGTGTTGAGCCACCCCCGTAGTGTTCGAGTTCGGTTCGGTTCGTCGAACACCCGTGTGTTCGCCGAACTGTTCGTCGAACTGTTCGTCGAACACCTTCGAACACCGTTAAAACCAATGGCAGGCAAACAAAAACACATAGAAACACATAGAAAACACCTTCAAAGGTGTCCAAAAGCTGACAAACTGCTCAGAAGACACAACTAACACATGGAAAAGTGACAAGTACATATAGTCATGCGAAAAGAAAAGAGGTGGAGGAGTAAAAGGAGGGGGAGACACAGATATAGGCATGTCATGCCCTTCTAAAATCCAAAAAGTGAGAAGCCGAGACGGCCAGTCCGCTCCTGCCCGTGCCACCTCCGTGTCGCCGGGTTTGTGCCAGAGCCGCGGTGAACCCTGACGGCCAGCCCCCCTCTCCCAATACTGGTGCCTGTCCGCTGGTGGGTCGAGAGAGCCCCCCTGTGGTGGAGGCAGCTCTAAGCTTTTTAATTTAAATTGTCCCTCTAATTTGAATGAATACACTTTAAATCCATTTACAAGGATCTATTGGAGGGCAAGTCTCATGCCAGCAGCCGCGTAATTCCAGCTCCAGTAGCGTCCACTAAAGCTGCTGCAGTTAAAAAGCTTTTATAAGGATCGAGCTCGGCTGTCCACCGCAAGGCATCCTAGTGCCAGTCCCAGCCCCTATGCCTTGGGGTGCCTCCTGATGCTCTTCACTAAGTATCCCGTGGTCCCGAAGCATTTCCTTTGAAAAAATTAAGTGTCCAAACTACAGGTGGTGTAGCTTGCTTAACAGCCGGGATAATCCGCTGACTAGCAGACACTGCTACTAGGCACAAAGTATTTCCTGGGCTAGATGCAGTTAAAAATTTGTAAGTAGATACTCTCGTTGGATGCTGAGAAAGCATTCCATAGAGTCTCCTGGCACGCCATATATGATTCTCTTAAAAAGCTTGGGGTAGGGGTCTAGGGGACCCTTTTATAGCCAAAATCACGGCCCTGTATCACAATACGTCACCTAGGCTGAAGATAAATGGAACTGTAGCACCGAGGGCTCGGTTGCTACAGACGTATTGCACCTCACCCAGAGGTGTGATATCTCACTCTCAGATAAGGATGGAGTGTGGATCAGGACCCGACACCTGCATGCATTACACCACATTGCCGTGGGGCAGGGCGACCAATATGCCCCTGAGATGGGCACGACAGTCCCTGTCCCTGGCTGGAGTGGGGGGAGGGAACACTGAGGAAGGGGAACCCTGCAGTGCAGGAGCAGGGAGGAAGCAGTTCCTGGGTGCATTGAGAAGGGAGTATAAAAGGTGGGCACCATCTTAGTTCAGTGCAGAGAAGTCTGAGCAGAAGTGGCAGGGAGCAGGGGCTCTGCATGAGCTCTGCTCCGGAGGCGGGCCTAGTAACAGAGGCCCAGGCCTGCAAGAGGGAGAAGGAAGGAAGAGGAGCGGAGAAGGCTCCAGGAACGAGGAATGAAGGGATCCCAGGGGTGCGGACGGGCGAGTCGCCACCGCACGCCCGAATCCACCTGCATGGAGGGGTCAGGCCAAAGGGGGAGACCGGTCCCCGAACTAGTGGAGGCAGGAAACGACCCTCAGCTAGAAACCGGAGGCTCTGACATTTTATGTGGCGCAGCCCCTTGCTCCACCCGCTAGGAAGGCACCACATAGGGTCAGGGAAACTGGCGCCAAGTTTACCAAGAGGAGGCCCGAGGCAGCCGGACAGAAGTGTTGGTAAGAAAGGCCAGACAAAGGACACACAAGGGGGTCCTGTGAAGCGCTCCAAAGTTATCTGGGAGTTGTCTGAGCCCCTCACATGGTGAGCACAGTACGACGTGGGCAGCCGTTACCTGCAGACGTGGTCTGGATAATAAGAACTGTGAGTAAAGGCCCTGAACTGCATCACTGACTACGTGTCGTTACTGCTGCTGCCCTGCACCATCACCCCCATCCTCCGCATACACTGCCCTGAGGCTATACTCCTCCCGTGGGGAGTTATGCTACGCTCTGCTGCACCCACAACACCAGCCTTAGCGGTCTGCCCTGTAGCGGCGGTTCACTCTGACCGCAATCCACGGGTGGCGTAGTCGGACATTTAAACATCAAAACCACATAAATAGTTCCGCCACTGGTTTGACCGCCCTGAGCCACGGAACCGGATCGCCGCCACGAAGACTACAACCACCAGCATCCACCAAAAAGGGTCCGGCTCCGGGTGTCCCAAGGCCCAGGGGGTGCGTCAGAACATTTTCATCACCTTTCACAATCACCAATGGGACAAGGCAGGGATGTCCTCTGTCCCCTCTCTTATACATCCTAGTGACGGAGCACCTGCTCTCATCAATTCGCCATAACCCCAATATTAGGTGGATTGAGGTGGGAGGCACCGAGTACAAGTGCTCTCTATTTGCTGATGACGTCCTAGTATATATCACTCAATCACATATATCCATCCCTGCTGTTATGGCTGAAATAGATCAATTTGTTACATGGTAAAATTTTAAAATCAATGCAGCGAAGTCTGAGGCCCTCGATGTCTCCCTCCCTAAATCCATATAGGATTCCATCCAGTCCAACTTTCCCTTTGCCTGGCCCTCACAGGGTATCAAATACTTAGGAATTCCTATTCATAGAGACCTCTCCCATCTATGTTATCTTAATTTTGGGCCCTTTATTGAACAATTCCATACAGACCACGGTTGGCAAGTTAGAACTGTAAGATTCACTACGTGAACCACTGGTGTTTTGTGGAAAAGCACATGTACACCGCGTTCCAAATTATTATGCAAAAAGTGTTTAGGAGTGATAAGGGAAGAATTTGTTTGTTTGTCAGTTAAACTCATTGATGGTGATGTGTGTCAGGGCTCTTTATATCACTGTAAGCAATTGCAGACACCTGTGCTAATTAGTTTGGCAGGTGTGTCCAATGAAAGGCAAGACTACTTAAGAAGGCTCTCTCACATTATTAAGCAGCCTACATTTTCTGCCAAAATGGGAAAGAAAAAGGATGTGTCGGCTGCTGAGAAGCAACAAATTGTGGAGTGTTTAGGTCAAGGCATGACTACAATCAACATTGTGCGATGATCAGGATGAAGTGTCTTGGCAATCAAGAAGTATGTAGCTGATTCACAGTACACACGTGTGCGTGCTGATAAGGGCAAATTGAGGACTCTTTCCTACAGGCAATTACGTCAGGTTGAAAGAGCAGCGGCAAAAAAGCCTTGTCATAGCAGCAGACAAGTTTTTGAAGCTGCTTGTGACTCCAACGTCCCCCGAACAACAAGATGCAGGGTCCTTCAGAGGTTTGCAGCTGTGCATACGCCATCCTGTCGACCTCCTCTATCCACTTCACACAAGCAGAAACGGCTCCAGTGGGCCAAACATTACATGAAGACTGATTTCAAAACTGTTTTGTTCACGGATGAGTGCCGTGCAGCGCTCGATGGTCCAGATGAATGGAGTGGAGGATGGCTGGTTGATGGACACCCCACGCAAACACGGCTACAGCGCCAACAAGGAGGAGGTGGAGTAATGTTTTGGGCTGGAATCATGGGGAGAGAGATTGTCGGCCCCTTTAGGATCCCTGAAGGCGCTAAAGATGAACTCCATAATGTATGTGGATTTTCTCAAACAGCACTTCCTGCCATGGTTCAAGAAGAAGAACCGTGTATTTCACAGCAAGATCATTTTTCTGCATGATAATGCACCATCTCATGCTGCACATAAAACATCTGCATCTCTGGCTGATATGGGCATAAAAGGGGACAAACTTATGGTGTGACCCCCATGCTCCCCTGACCTCTACCCCATTCAGAACCTTTGGAGCATCATTAAAAGGAGTGTCTATGATGGCGGGAGGCAGTTCACATCTAAGCAACAGCTCTGGGAGGGTATTCTGTCCTCATGCAAAACAATTGAAGCAGAAACCATCCAAAACCTGACAAATTCAATGGACGAGAGAGTTCAGAAGCTCCTTTCGAACAAGGGGTCCTATGTGAAAATGTAACATCACCTAGAATAAAGTTTTGAGTTGAAAACTGTTTGATTTCAGTTTCTAACAACCTGCTAATGCTTATAATTTCAAAAATGACCATTTTTTTGGTCTTTATTAAAATGAAAAGGTTGATCGAAAAGTTTGGGGGATCTAAGAGTGTGGCAACCCAGTAGTCATGATTACTTCGAATTCTGACAATATGAGGGTCATGCTGCAGGTAGTGCAGCAAGAAGGCACTTATGTGTCTTGCGCATCTCGGAGCCCCAAAATTATTTTCCGGGCTAGATGCAGCTAAAAATTATTTTTAATTTTAAATCTGGTGAAGCTTATTATAGATGGCCTAATAGGATCAGTGCTGCACACTGCTACAAAGCCCAAATTATTTTCCAGTCAAGATACAGATAAACATGATTAGTAATTTGAAAGCTTAAAACGGTTGGTAGGTTGATTTTAACCAATCATCAAGCTTTTACTCTCCCCAGGATGACACAGGGGTAGAAAAGTCGTTTCGGATCCATGATTTGTTCATCTTTATGAACGTGAGTCTGTCTACATTATCAGTGGAGAGCCGCGTGCGCTTATCTGTCAGCACACCACCAGCAGCGCTGAACACACGTTCAGACAGAACGCTGGCTGCGGGGCATGACAAGATCTCCAAGGCGTAAGTGGCTAGCTCCGGCCATTTATCCAGATTGGAAGCCCAAAAAGAGCAAGGGTCCAGTGACACAGTCGTGGCTTCAATGTTTACTTGGAGATACTCCTGTACCATCGTCTCTAGGCGTTGACTATGTGTCAGACTTCTTGTCTCCTGTGGCCTTGCAAAGGATGGGCTAAAAAAGTGGTGAAATGATTCCGCAAAATTGATGTTACCAGCAGATACTGTGGTTCTGTTACGGTTTGAGTGCTGAACACTTGACGGTCCCACGGTTGGCAAGTTGGAACTGTGAGATTCACTACGTGCACCACTGGTATTTTGTGGAAAAGCACATGTAAGATTCTGCAACAGTCTCTGCTGATACTCCTGCATGCATGCATCCCTTTCTATGGCAGGAATAATTTCTGCAAATTTACTTTTGTACCGGGGATCTAACAGTGTGGCAACCCAGTAGTCAGGATTATTTCTAATTCTCACAATTCGAGGGTCATGTTGCAGGTAGTGCAGCAAGAAGGCACTCATGTGTGTTGCGCATCCAGGAGCACCAAGTCCCTGTTGTGTTGGTGGCGAGGTAACAATCATGCTTCCTTCCTCTGTCCTCTCCCCCCAACCTCGCACAACAGAAATGTGATCAAGGTCTCCCTCATCTGATGAGTCTTCCATCAGTTCGTCCTCCACTTCTTCCTGGGCTCCTGCACCTTCCTCACTAGTTTGGCTGCTACCATGCGCCCTGGTAAAATCATCTCCCCCACCCTCACATGCCTGCCGCCCTGGTGCTGCCGACCGTCTGGACCTTGCAGATGTTAGCCCTTCCGCATACAACTCCTCCTCCTCTACTTCCTCCACCTCCTCTTGTGCCACCACCTGACTCCGAATTCTGTTTAACATGTGCTCCAGCATGTAAATCACCGGAATAGTCATGCTGATAATGGCATCGTCAGCACTAAACATCTTCGTCGCCATTTCAAAACTGTGCAGAAGGGTGCATAGGTCCCTGATCTGAGACCACTCCTCCAGCGTGATTTGCCCCACCTCTGAATCTCGTTGGCCCAGGCTATACGTCAGAACGTATTGCACCAGGGCTTGTCGGTGCTGCCACAGTCGCTGCAACATGTGCAGAGTTGAATTCCACCGGGTAGGCACATCGCATTTTAGCCGGTGAAGTGGCAGGCCCAACGACTTCTGTAGAGATGTAAGTCGCTGAGCTGCGGGATGCGAACGGCGGAAGTGAGCACACAGCGACCGTGCCCTCTGCAGAAGGCCATCTAGTCTGGGATAGTGGGCTAAAAATTGCTGGACAACCAGGTTCAACACGTGAGCCATACAAGGCACGTGTGTGACATTGCCCCGGCGAAGGGCCGCACCCAGGTTTGCAGCATTGTCGCACACGGCCTTCCCTGGTTTCAGGTCCAGTGGAGACAACCATTCATGAAATTGGTTCTCCAGAGCTGACCACAACTCCTCAGCTGTGTGACTCACATTTCCCAGACATTTCAATGTAAAAACCGCCTGATGACGTTGAGCCCTACTGCCAGCATAGTAAGGAGGTGTGCAGGATCCCTTCTGCGCAGTTAGAAAGCTTGTGGCATGACCAGACAGGCTTTGGGTGCAGGTGGAAGACCGAGAGGAGGTTGAGGAGGCAGAAGCAGTGGAGGAACTTTGACATAAAGAGGATTGACGCACAACTCGTGGGGACGGCAAGACTTGGACAGCAGCCCCTTGTCCTGCTGTCACCATAGTTACCCAGTGCCCAGTCAGCGACATGTAACGCCCCTGTCCATGCCTACTCGTCCAAGTGTCTGTGGTGAAATGCACCCTGTCACACACAGAGTTTCTCAAAGAAGCGGTGATGTTGTGTGCGACATGCTGGTGGAGCGCAGGCACACCTTTCTTTGAGAAGTAGTGCCGACTGGGCATCTGGTACTGGGGCACTGCGACGGACATAAGGTCTCGAAAATCCTCTGTGTCCACCAGGCGGAAAGGCAGCATTTCTGTAGCCAAGAGCTTGCAGATGGTGAAATTCAACCTCTTAGCTTTCTCATGGCTAGGAGGAAATGGTCTTTTACTTGTCCACATCTGAGGGACCGAGGGCTGGCTATTGTGCTTAGACGGGGTTGATAAGGGTGTCCCCGGCAAACTGCCGGTCTGTGAGGAAGATGCAGGCGGACATGTTAGGTTGCCTTGATCCAAAGGTGGTGCTATCGATGTCGGACAGCGCTCAAGACCAGCTGGTGTTACCACCTCCAAAGAAAATGATGACCTGCCAATCACGCTGGCTGTTGCGGGTAAAGAGGTGGCAGGTCTGCGCCCCAAAACAGGTGTGACTGCTGTCCCCCCAGTCACAGAGGATGAAGAGGCCGCGGATGCACAAGATATGGCAGACGGTGGTTGGCCCGGCCGGCTAGACCGCATTGTAGCACACTGAGCTTCCCACTGCAACTTATGCTTCATGTCCATGTGCCGGTTCATGCATGAAGTACTCAAACTATGTATTTTTTGGCCTTTACTTAGCTTTTGCTGACAAATGTTACAGATAACACGAGTTGGGTCATCTTTATCGATCTGAAAAAATGCCCAGGCTATGCAAGGCTTAGCACCCATGCGACCTGAAGAGCCACCACGACTTGTGGTGAGAGGCAGAGTTGTGTTTGAGGATGCAGTTGTTGACGTGCTTCCAGTACTACGTCTCTGTCCAGGAAGGCGCAACCTGACCTCGTCGTCACTAGCATCTTCCTCCACCTCCTCTGCTGACCTCATCTCTTGGCTGACTGTGGGTTGACAGTAAGTGGGATCTCCGACCTCATCATCATCACCCTGTGCGTTATCACACCCGTCGTCCTCAGAGCCAACCTGTTCCTGCCCTGACAAAAAACTAAAGTTGTCGCTCCAATCAGGTATTTGAGTCTTATCATCGTCTTCCTCATTGTCTCCACCAACAGGAGTTACAGTTTGGGAATGAGGGTCTACATTATGGTCAGAACCTTCTGCGTCTGGTCCTGGATCCGACTCATAAAGATTCTGGGCATCAGTGCAGATCATTTCCTCGTCTGGATTCACAGAAGCGCTGGAGTCGACCTCTGATTCCCAGGCTATAGTATGAGTAAACAGCTCTGCAGACTCAACCATCTGTTCTACCTCATACTCAGACGGGCAGCTGGAGATTTGGGAGCTGTGAGGAAGCAAGTGCGATTTGGGTGACACCTTTGAGGACTGGAGTATTTGTGATGTTGAAGTTGATGTGGAGGAGAGCCCACTTAAAGGAGCACTTGATATCCGTTGAAGCACCTGCTGTTTTTGTGCCTCATCTGGAATTTGTAGCGACTGGCGTGGCCGTAAGAAAGGGATCTTATCACATTGTCCGCTAAAAGAAGTAGACATTTTAGTTTGGCTGGAAGATGGTCTTTCTTCTGCACCTACCCCACGGACACAACCTTTTTTCCCCTTCCCAACACGCCTATTCCCCTTTCCACCAGCAGCAGGCCTTTTTCCACTCATTTTGGTGGTTAACTAATTCACAACTCTGGAGTTGTTTGCACAAAAAAACAATGGATGGTAACCGAGCAGAGCTGAGTGGCCAAACTGTGGTATTAGGCCAAAACTATTGGCTGGGTTAGATGCAGAAAAAAAATATTTTTAATTTGCAACCTGATGGAGGTCAGTATAGATGGACTAATAGACCAAGTCCCACACACTGCTAGAAGCCCAAATATTTTTTCAGAGCTAGATGCAGAAAAAAATTATTTTTAATTTGCAACCTGATGGAGGTCAGTATAGATGGACTAATAGACCAAGTCCCACACACCGCTAGAAGCCCAAAAATTTTTTCAGAGCTAGATGCAGAAAAAAATTATTTTTAATTTGCAACCTGATGGAGGTCAGTATAGATGGACTAATAGACCAAGTCCCACACACCGCTAGAAGCCCAAATATTTTTTCAGAGCTAGATGCAGAAAAAAATTATATTCAATTTGCAACCTGCTGGAGGTCAGTATAGAAGGACTAATAGAACAAGTCCCACACACTGCTAGAAGCCCAAATATTTTTTCAGAGCTAAATGAAGAAAAAAATTATTTTTAATTTGCAACCTGATGGAGGTCAGTATAGATAGACTAATAGACCAAGTCCCACACACTGCTAGAAGCCCAAATATTTTTTCAGAGCTAGATGCAGAAAAAAATTATTTTTAATTTGCAACCTGATGGAGGTCAGTATAGATGGACTAATAGACCAAGTCCCACACACTGCTAGAAGCCCAAATATTTTTTCAGAGCTAGATGCAGAAAAAAATTATTTTTAATTTGCAACCTGATGGAGGTCAGTATAGATGGACTAATAGACCAAGTCCCACACACCGCTAGAAGCCCAAATATTTTTTCAGAGCTAGATGCAGAAAAAAATTATATTCAATTTGCAACCTGATGGAGGTCAGTATAGATGGACTAATAGAACAAGTCCCACACGCTGCTAGAAGCCCAAATATTTTTTCAGAGATAAATGAAGAAAAAAATTATTTTTAATTTGCAACCTGATGGAGGTCAGTATAGATGGACTAATAGACCAAGTCCCACACACTGCTAGAAGCCCAAATATTTTTTCCGAGCTAGATGCAGAAAAAAATTATATTCAGTTTGCAACCTGATGGAGGTCAGTATAGATGGACTAATAGAATGATGCTATGCCCAAAAGATTTTACTTCACTAGGTGCAGTAAAAAAATTGGTATTCTATACACAGGTGGTATATCTTGCAACACAGATAGGCTACTCCACTGACTAACACACTCTGCAATAGGCCAAAAAGGATTAGCTTTGCTAGATTCAGCCAAATGCTGTGAAAAAAACTTGCACAGCACTGGCACAGACCTGCCTGGCAAAAACTGATAGGAACTGATGTAACCTAGTCCTGAAAAGGACTCCAATTACAATTAGTCTTTACTCCCACAATCTA